>NC_084461.1:196722500-201722500 GCF_027409185.1 Cynocephalus volans
TGCCCCAAAAGAATACTTTTAAAGATCGAAGGTGATCTTAAAAGGGGAAATAAAAGTTTTTGAGCAGCAGTCTTCCATGCTTTTCTAAAAATGTCTCTGCAGACATTAAAACTTTTAGCTTGCTGTTGCTGTGCTTTAAAAGCTGTAGTAAGAAACTGATAAACAGGGGTATAGTAAAGCTTTTTCATTAAAAGACCAAATTAAAGCTGTGGTTTTTCCTGCTATCAATTTTAGGAAGGTTGCAATCGTATGAAGGAAAGCATATATGGCAGACTTAGCTTTGGTAGGCAGAATAGAAATATGCTAGAGGCTGGAACAACCCACACCCATCTTGGGAAATTGCAAGAAGGATCTTGACTTCTAGTTTGCCTATTATTTTCTCATGAAGTAAGGCTTTTTTAGACCTTGGTCCTGTAAAATGCCATTGAGATTTCTGAGCAGCCAGGCTACCTACACAGAAGGGAGTGGTAGATTTAAATCGATAGGTGATAACCCCATCTTAAGAGTAGCATTAGGTCAATAACATCTTTGGAAGTTTTTCTTTACCACAACTTGTTTTAGGAGTCCTAGTGAAGTTGTGCTACATTAGAACTGGGAGAGTTTCAGGGTAGAGGTGCAAAAATTTGTTTTACTGTTTACTGTGGTAGTTGAAATGGAAGAGTTTTTTACCCTGCAGGAAAGGAGGATGAGGTACTGTGGAAAAGGAGACTGCAATAGAGATGATCTAGGTTTGTATTTATATAAACAGACTGAAAATGTTCTCATAATTAATCTTTTTTCTATCCCTGTTTCCTCTTCAGTGATCTAGCTATATTTCTATTTGAAGCCCAACAGGAACTTGACCTCCAAAGCTGTAACTTGTTCAGTTAGATCATCTGTTTGGAGTAGGGCTATCTCCAGTGACAGACCCTACAGCTGGACATTGGGGGGGTTCTAATCTAATTTGATCAGGCCCATATCTACTGTCAGGAACTTGGCAGCTTTTAACTTTAATTTTTTAAATTCTGATGTGAGAAAACCATGTTGCTATGGAGATAAGACTGGATTGATGGTTTGTGAAGTTCCTTCAAATGCCTGCTCCTTCCTGTTAATTTTAAAAGCCAATAGCCTCCAGCTGGCTGAAAAAAATGTAAGCTAAAAGTTTTCTTAAGGCTTAGCATTTGATAAAATGCTTTTAGCTGCTGTTGTTTGAGATAGTTGTATATAGCTAGCTATATGTGGAACCTTTTTAGTAACAGGGCAAGATACTGTGAGTGAAAGTATATAAATGATTCCCACTGTGCTGGGCCAAGAAGCGGCATATGTGAAGCCCTTTCAAATAGCCTTGAGCTAGCTGGTTAGCACATCTGGTTAGGGCATGGTGTTGATAACACCAAGGTCAAGGATTTGTATCCCCATGCTAGCTAGCTAACCCCCCCCAAAACAAACAAAAAAACCCAAATAGCCTTGAACTAGAATTATCCACAATTAAACTGTTAGCCAAATGACAGACCGTTTTCTGCAGTTTTAAGAAACCCCTTAAAAACCTTAAGCTTCATCCACATTCAAAATATTTATGGGGCTTGCTGGTTAGCTCAGATGGTTAGAGCAGGGTGTTATAACAAAAAGGTCATGGGTTTGGATTCCCCTATGGTGTTAAACCAGCCTGGTGCAAAAAATCAAAATCATACAGTGGGCTGTAATAAGGAGACAAGAGCTCTGCCCAGCTTCGTCCCTGAGTACAGGAGAGGGGGTTAAGCTACATAAATAGTTTTAAAACTTTTTTCCCCTTTAAGACCTTTTGTTCAAATGTATTCTGACAAAGAAGGTCCTTATATAAGACATAGAGACGGGTTTGCTGGTACATTTATTCTTTCAACAAGGATTTAGTTAGTGGTTTTCTTTACAACAGGCACTGAGAACACAATAGTGCTTTTTGGTAGAAGAGGACTGAAAGAATAATGAAAAAATGTATTTCCCTCTCCCTTCTCAAAAAAAAAATGACAAATGCCATCCAAATTGTAAACTCATTTACTGGTTCAGCACACAATTGTAGTAGTGATCATTTGCCCTCTGACTTGGGTATTGGCTTTTGGCTCTAGACTTAGTCCTAGACTGAGAGATTGACTTAGATACAGTTTAAAAGTTTTATAATTCAAGGGCCGGCCTGTGGCTCACTCGGGAGAGTGTGGTGCTGATAACACCAAGGCCACAGGTTTGGATCCCTATATAGGGATGGCCAGTTAGCTCACTTGGGAGAACGTGGTGCTAACAACACCAAGTCAAGGGTTAAGATCCCCTTACTGGTCATCTTTAAAAAAAAAAAGAAAGTTTTATAGTTCAAAACATCACTGGGTTCAAATGATCCATTATCCCTCTGGAAGGCAGCACCGGCAGAAAAATTACAAACATAATTCAAAACTGTGCTTTAGTGCTGGTTTTACCTTAACCACAGTGCACAGCCAAGAGAAATTTGTAGGAGTTGAGCCAAAAAAACAAACCAAATACCTCTGGGAGAAGGCCTGAAGCAGTTCCTAATGAAAGCTGCAAAACAAGTGACAAGAATTTGTTTCTTCAACTTTGAGACTAGTCAATTCAGAACATGAATATCCTTAAGAGGAGATGCTCTGCGGCTGTCTCATTAGCCAGATTATCCTGCAGTTCTAGGCTTTCAACAGGATGTGACTGGTTCATGCTCCAGGATAGAAAAGGAGTTAAAGTTTGAAGCCAGAATGAATGGCCACTATGCCTGATGTTAGACTTTCATAAGCCACCTTCTGAAAACCTGCATCTTCTATCATGTCCTTGAACTCTTCCTAGAACACAGAGAAAGATTCAGTAATGACTGCTTGGATTTCAACTTTAGGGCCTCTGTTGTAAGGTATTGAAATTTGTACCTGAGATGGGAATCGTCGAATACTCTCTACAAGGTATTGATAGGACTTCCAGTCTCCTGCAATGACCTCTCCTAGGACAGGAATGACCTGGAAGCTATATAGATCATAAAGCCTAAACAAAAAGGTAAAAGATTAAGATTAGAACATGTCTCAATTTCTTACCTCTATAAGAAGCAAGAAGGTCTAAGCCTGGGTCACAAACTCAAATGCCTATAGGGACCAAGCAAGTTTCTGAATAACTTAAGTGGGCAAGGTGCAAGACCAGTAGGTGTGGTGACAGGTACAGTTAGGAAGTATCACAGAAGTAGAGAAAGGGCAGTTACTACCCAGCTCTGACTACTGTATGTGGGAAAATGGGCCTACCCAGTTGCCAAGTATATGCTTTCTCAAGTGAAGCTGTAAATCCAGATCTTTATGTAAAATTTCCTGATTTTTAACTATGGACCTCTAAGTCAATTTCTTAAAATACTGTGTGAGTCAAACAACATGGTGACTGGTTTGAGACTCTTCTGGCCTAGGTACTATCATCCAGAATTGGCTGACCTCAGAGGTGGCACTGTGTCTCAGGGGCTCTGGGACTCTAAAGTTCATGCTTATAGCTTACTGGCTATTTTTTTAATCAATTTTGGTGTGAGGAACCCTACTAGACAATGAAGATAAAAGCCCTGTTAACAATGCCAACCGGTCCCCATACCGTCCACCCCCCCAAACAGACAAACACAACGCCAACCTGGATATGAGGGGATTGCTCACTTGGCTAAACTCAAGACAGAGAAACCGTCCTCCTGGTTTCAGGACCCGATGGGCTTCCTGGAGTGCCTGAGCGAGACAAGGAAGAGGACACACTCCTCAGTAGATCTCACTCAATTCCATGAGGTGAAGACAGATTTAGCTTCTGTAAGCATTGTAAAAGTTATCATTTCCCACAAATCCCTTGTTCATTCTCCATTGGGAAGCTGTAACAGCAGAAATAAACCTATGTATCCTAAACATTATAGGCATTTTGCTTCCCATGACTAGAGAAGGTTACATGGAGTAATCCAGACTGACTACAGGTTGGTACAACTCCATGAAGGGCAAGTTTAGAATCACCTCTCAAGGGCTGGCCAGTTAGCTCAATTTGTTAGAACATGGTGCTGATAACACCAAGGTTCAGGGTTCAATTCCTGCATCTGCCAGCTGCCAAAAAAAAAATTACCTATTAAAATCACAATGGATATCTTTGATGAAGCAACTTTACTTCAAGGAATCTATCTTACAAAAATGCATCTACTGTGGAAATGACATACATGTGGTTTTTTCACTGAACAGCAGAAGATTAGAAGCATCTTTAACCACTAATGAAAGACTGGTTAAATTATGGAATATCTACATAAATGGAATCTATTCAGACATTTTAAAAAGGAGTAGCCAGTGCTCTTTATGCATTAACATGGAAAAATCTCCAAGATATATTTTTAAAGAGAAAAAGCAATGGGCAAAATGTTTAGTATGCTAATATTTGCATAAAAAAGAAAATAATATATACCACTCGGGCTGGCTGGTTAGCTGAGTTGGTTAGAGCATGGTGCAGATAACTCTGAAGTTCAGGGTTTGATCCTTGTACTGGCCAGCCACCAAAAAAAAAAAAAAAAAAAAAACCTATATATATATATACTCCTTAATATGCACAAATGACTTTGTAAAAATAACACAAGAAACTGGTGTTTGTCTAAAGGGAGAGGAGGCACTGAAGGGTGGGAGGGAGATTTTCACTGATGTATCCTTTTGTACCTTTTGAACTTTGAACCTATTCAAAATGCTTTTTTCAGGCTGGCCAGTTAGCTCAGTTCATTAGAGCACAGCTTTATAACCCCAAGGTCCCAGGTTCAGATCCCCATACTGGCCAGCGGCAGAAAAATAAATAAAATTTTTTAAAAAGACACAAAAGGGCCGGCCCCGTGGCTCACTCGGGAGAGTGTGGCGCTGGGAGCGCAGCAGCACTGGGAGCACCGAGGCTGCAGGTTCGGATCCTATATAGGGATGACCGGTGCGCTCACTGGCTGAGCGTGGTGCTGACAACACCAAGCCAAGGGTTACGATCCCCTTACCAGTCACAAAAAAAAAAAAAAAAAGACACACAAAAGACATTTTTTTCAATTAAAATAAATAAACTGGCTACAGGCAAAGGACAAGTCTTAAAAACCAAGCTACAGAGCCCCATAAAAAGTGTTCCACCCAAAGCAGAGGATGCAGGCAAGTGGAGCCCACATTACAGAAATGAAACTGGTTGCCCTGCACATGGTCTTCAAATGTTTTGAATAGAATGTTAAAGTAGAAATAAAGAATAGCTGCATCAGAAGAAGAGCTGAACATTCTCTTCTCTCTGTAGAGGAAACATGAATCTAGCTATCTTCTGCTAAAATAGTGTTTGAATGCCTTTTCCTGTGTCAGCCTCTGACATGTCTCTGATCTGCAAACTCACAGAGTCTGACAGTTTCACACGTGAGAAGAAACAGATGAAATGCCAAAGCAAGACTAACAATCCCAAACATGTGAATACCCAAGCAGTAAAGACTTCTATGAGGATCTGTTCAGTGGTTTTGGTCTTTTTCAATTTTGTGACTAGAAAAATTAGCACATTAAAGGATTGAGGCCCCTAATTTGAAATAGTTAACACACTCAAGTGCTGCCCAGAGAAAAATCTCTCCTTCTTTCCTCATTCACTGTGGATCTACTCCAAGAGAACTAATATCCTGAAAGTCACACAAGCTGAGGATGCAGCCATTCGTACCTGATCAATGTGTGTGACATTCCGAATCCCAAAGGCAATGGTGTAAATATCGAACTTATCATCATCAAAGGGCAGTTCTTCAGCATCTCCCAATACCCAGGCAAGTCCTGAAAGCGAAAATCAATTCTAGGTCTCAGTCTGGGTAGCTGTCTCTCCTGCACCCAATAAATGATTGTACCTGAGCAATTTGTAGTTGGGCAGGCAGAAGTGTGGGTAGCCTGGGCAACCTACTCATAGCTAGTGTCTGAGCCCTGACATGTGGGATTGATTACTTAAACCTGTGGAGTGTGGCACTAACTCTGCATAGTTAGTGTCAGAATTGAATTGAATTGAATTGTTGACACCTAGTTGGTGTCAGAGAGTTAGAGAATTGTCAGTGTTGGTTGGGAGAATACTGCACATTTGGTGTCAGAAAATATTACACACTTGCCTTCTCCATTGGATTCCTGGCCACTGTCCTCTAATCCTGGGAACTTGAAGCTAGTGTCCTTGAACTTAGCAGGATGTATGTCCTTCCCCCAAGGCTCTCAGAGTACGACTTGATGCTTAATTAGTTATGTTTACTCTCAAGCAATTTTTATCCAACTCAGTGTTTTGTGTAGAGTGCTGTGGTTAAGAGCGCAGGTCCTGGGGTTAGATTGCCTGTGTTCTAATACTAGCTTCACCGTTTATTGGCTTATTACATTGAATAAACTACTTTGTCTCAGTTTCTTCATCTGTAAAATGGAGTTAATAATAGTACCTACTTCATAAGGTTGTTGGTAGTATTAAATAAGTTACTCTAAGTATAGAATTTAGCATAGTTACATTGGTCTTATTCCAGACTGGATAAGGAGCATGAACAATAAGTATGATTTGTAACAATGAATATGCTAATAAAAAATAAATTCCCCCCCCAAAAAAAACCAAGTAAAAAACATAAAAATAAAAAACAAAGATCTTTTTTTTTTTTTTTTTTTTTTTTACAGAGAAAGGCAATTTTATTCTTATAAGGAAATGTTCTAACAGGTTGAGGAAAGGAGCACCCCTGGCCAAGCCCCCCATCCTAGGCAGGAGTCTGAGATGAGGCCAGGCCTGACCAGGACTTGGTAGAAGCTAACTGGGCTCCCTGTGGCATTGGGCAGGGCAGAAAAAAACAAACAAACAAAAAAAAAAAACATTGGTCCTATTGGAGTAATACAGAATCAAAGTGTCCAGACCTCAAGCCAGGTTATAAATTCAGAAAACACCTGAGCCCTCCCCTGCCACCACCTCCCATCAGGGTGGCTATGTCCTTTAAGGATCCCAATTTGGCTGTAACATTATGTAACCTGCAACAAATTAGACATAAAATATAAAAAGATTCTGTAGAAAAAGAAAGAAAATAACTTTTCTGGAAAGCACACTAACAGAATCTAATAAGAACCTTAAAAATAAGCATGCCCTTTGATCCAGCTATGTAATTTTTAGGAAGAGGACACTGATTACATCATCATCATCATAGCTACTACTTACTGAGCCCTTATGAAGTGGCAGGCTCTGTGTTATCACTTTATGTACATCTTTAGGTGTTTCTTTTTTTCTTTTTTCTTTAGGTATGTTATCACATCCTCATACCAACTCTATAAGACAGCTATTACTATCATCCTCATGTTTCATGTCAGCAAAGTGAGCAGCAGAAAGGTTAGAGTTGCTTGCCCAGGGTCACACAGAAGGACTGAACTCAGGTAGTTTTATCCCAGAGCCTGTGTTTTTAACAGCTATGGTACATTACCTCCTACTACTAGGCGCTTATTATTTTACAGGTAAGGTAATTGAGATTTAGAGAATTTAAACGCTTGTCCAAGGTTATATAGTCAGTACAAAAAATTAATGTGTGTAAAATGTACAAATAAGAATGTCACAAAGTTGTGCTATATGCAAAACATTAGAGAAGAAAGAAAGATCAAGTGGTTATTGGTTATGTGAATTGGTTGTGTGAATCATGAAATATCCATATGGTGGAATATCATTAAAAATAGTGATTTTAAGGAATTTTTAATTATAGGGACAAATCTTATCATACAATAGTGAATTAAAGCAGGACACTAAATTGTATATACAGGATGTTCTCAGCTTCATAAAAAGGAAATGATTAGGAAAAAGATAGGAAAGAAACATTAAAACACTGAGGGACATCTCTGGATATTGCAATTATGGATAACGTTTACTTTCTTTATAATACTTTTCCAAAATCCAATACTTCTCTCAAATATATCCATTTTATAATCCATCAAATAATTTTTTTTGGAGAGGGGTACTGCAGCTGGCCGGTACAGGGATCTGTACCTTCACCTTGATGTTATAACACTGTGCTCTTACCAACTGAGCTAACCGGCCAGCCCCTCAAATAATTTTTTTTTAAAGATCCTGTCCTCAGAGCTTCCATTTGGGAATGAAGTGCTACATATAAAAATGTCTTCACACATTAACCTTTATAATTATAAATACTTTCTAGGATTCTCCTACTTAGCTCCAACTTTCTTTCATGATATTTTTTGCAAAGGCATTATTATTGGAGATGGATAAAGCAAGGAGAAAAGAGAAAGAAAACTGTACTATGTGGCACATAATAATTCCTATGCAGATGCATTTCTCTTGGTAGTTAGGAAAGCTTGAAGGGCAAGTTATGCTATGGAAATGGAACGTTACCTATCATTTCACTATCTTTGTTCTTCATTCTTTATGGCTGAGCACCAGAGAGAAGGGAAACATGTTTGTCAGTAGGAGTAAGGAAACATAGTGCTTTTGTTTAAAAACACTAGTGACTGTCTGCCTTCTGAACAGTGTTGATGGTTAACAAAAGAGTCCTTCATTTTAGGGGCCATGTGGGCTGCAGTTCGTCTAGGCAGCTCCTTCTGGGGTAGGAGGAGGAAGAGGAGGAAGAATTGAGCTAAAATAACCAGAGACAATCATGGTGGGGAGGAGGAGGACAGAAATGCTGATGTTGACCTGACGGACTTTCTTTTTTTTGTTGCATACCACTGCCTCCAAGTTGCCTGTGCCTGCAGTGCCTGACCAGCTTGGAAGAGGGCAGTGCAGGGGCTCTGAAAAGCTTGGTCAACAGGGTGCAGATTCCAGGATCATTAATTTTACTTGAAAAAATTGGAGGGGGGAATATTTTAAAATATTTTTAAAAATAAAAATAAAAAATAAAAACAAACAAAAGAAAATATTAAAATAAACAGAAATCCAAATGTAAAATTATATATATATATATATATATATTTTTTTTTTTTAATAAAAGATGAACGATAAGGGGATCTTAACCCTTGACTTGGTGTTGTCAGCACCACGATATCCCAAGTGAGCTAACCAGCCATCCCTATATAGGGATCTGAACCCGTGGCCTTGGTGTTATCAGCACCACACTCTCCCAAGTGAGCCATGGGCTGGACCTTAAAAATCCATTTTTAAGCTAGAGCACAAATCATCCACTTTGAGCTTGCAGTGGGCTCCTAGAGATATGCACTCACTTGCCTATCTGCTGTTGGTATCTACTGTGGAAGGGAAGTTTGAGGAGTACTGTCCATGAGTGTTTCTTTGACTGTATCTGTTGGGTCCTCTGAGAAACAGATGCTGAGATTGATGTAGGAGTGCAAAAGGTGTGTTTTTTTTTTTTTTTTTTTGAGGGAGGGAACACTTGGTAGAGATGAAAGGATGAAGGGAGACTGAGCAGGAAAAGCCTTTAGACCTTGATGCAGAGCTGATGAAGCCTCAGCCTACCCGATAGGGAGCTCTGGAGGAAAGACGGGCTGCTAAAAGAGTCCCATGTGGGAGATCTTTCTTTACAAGGAGATTCAAGCAGTCTGCTCAGCTTTATCACAATCAAACCATCCTAGTACTGATAGGGGAATGGAACGGCTCAAGAATAGGAATGATACACTGAAGTCTGCTAGGAATTTAAAGAAAAATTAAATTCCTGTCTTAGGGTCCAAGGGCTGAGATCTGAAGATTTAGCTCCAATCTGGGATTTGCCACTTAAAAGTTATGTAAAGGCTGGCCAATTAGCTCACTTGGGAGAGCATGGTGCTGGTAACACCAAGGTCACAGGTTCAGATCCCTGTATCGGCCGGCTGCCAAAAAAGCAAACAAAAAAACCCCCAAAGAAACAAACAAATAAAAGTTGTGTGAGTTGAGTAAAATCCTTAACCTCTTTGGGCTTTGGTTATCTACCCTGTCACATAAGGCTGGTAATCTAGCTCAACGGGTTGCTGAAATAATATATATCACACCACAGAAACTGGACTCAGTCAGCCACACAAATCATCTTCAACTCCTGCCTATCTATAAGTTTCTAAAAGTTGGAAGACAAAGCATTTCAACATTTTACATATTTCATCTTATTTTATAAACATACAAACATTTCCTGTGTGTCTACTTTCTGCAGGACTCACCAGCTTTGTATTGTTGAGCAAAGGCTTTCTGCTTTCCAACCTTTAGCATCTCCTTGTTTATGTCACATACCATGACACGGGAACCACCCAAGGAATCCTCTTCACTCTGGTACTTTTTGGCAATTTCTTCCCAAGATAAATTTTGTTGCGCCCTTAACTGCCTCTTCTGTTTTCTCTGATGCTGTGCCTGAACATAATTAAGGAACCGGAATGCAATGTCACCTGTGGGAAACCAAAAGAAGGAAAGATTCAAACAAAAACAAACAAACAACAAAAAAAAAACCGCCTTTCCCAAACCCAAAAGAAGCAACAATGGTACCAGTGTGAGTGAGTGTATGGAAATGGAAGTTTCTCCTCATTTCAACAGTAAATTTTTCTTTTTTTAACAACTTTTTAACTTCTAAGATTCTTTTAAAAATCTTTTAAAAAAATTGTATAAGTAATGCATGAACACATTCTCACTACGAAAGACTCAGTACCTATATATAGAATAAAACATGAAAACCACGTTCTCTCTCCATACCTTCTCCAGACATAACAAGTGTTAAGAGCTTAATATGCAGTCTTCTAGTATTTTTCTTATAATTTTAAAATAATTTTTTTTTTAAAAGGATGACTGGTAAGGGGATCCAAACCCTTGGCCTTGGTGTTATCAGCACCACACTCCCCCAAGTGAGCCATGGGCTGGCCCAAATTTAAAAATATTTTTTATAAAATATAAGCATATACTTTTAAGCAATATTTTCCTGCCCACCACTTCTCTTTCCCAGTTTAGAAGCCCAGACACCATCTCTCCCACTCTCATCTGTTTCTTCTGTTGGTTACAGATAATTCTTTTCTTACCAAATTTATAATGATATCTTCCCCCCCTCCACCTCTGCTTGCCTCTATCTTCCCAGTATATTTACTTTTCATAGTTCCTCAGAGATACTTTTGTAACCTAGAGTAATAAACTAATCAATATTTTATTTCTTATTCCATCAACTACAAACAGTTTCTCTTGACTCCCTTCAACCTTTCATCAAATGTACTTTTATATTGTCAAGACTGATAACATTTGTTCTATAGCTGTATATGCACTATCGTAAACCTTTTTTTCTTTTTCTCCCCATTTAATATGTCCTTGAGGCCTTTCCATCACTACTTATAGGTTTTCCTCATTCTTTTAAATAGCTACATAATATTTTGGAAGTATCTTAATTTAAAGCCATTTCTTTATTGGGAAAAAAGTTATTTCCAATTTTTCACTATTATCAAAAGTGATGCAGTGAGCATACTTGTAGCTGTATCTTTGTGCAAGTTTTTCTTTAGGCTAGATACCCAGAATTGGAATTGTGGGATCGCGGACTACATGCATTTTAGATTTTGAAAGATTCTGCTAAATGGTCCTCCAGAGAGCAAGGTGTCTTATTGCCCTCTGAGCTTCCATTTGGGGAGAGGACCACAACAACAAAGCCACACATAAACCTGTTACAAACACGGAGATTTTCCTACTATAATTTATTGTTAGACATTATTCTCGTTATAAATTATCACATTATTACATTATATTATACATATTTTAATGTAATTTATCGTGTACAATGATATCACCAAGATGCACTTCAGAAACTCATGACATTTTTCTCCCCAAAAGCCTAGTTTTCAACAAGTAACAAAGGACCATGAATAAACAATTAAGCTTTTGATACTTGATGTGATAGTGGATTTGGCAGAAAAGGCTGCCTAGAAAGCTTATGTAATATGATAAAAGGCTTCCCCCCCAAAAAGAGAGAAAGTGGGTTAAACAGAAGGTAAAACAGTCATTCAGATGGTGAAATATCACTGGAGTCAAAAATTGGTCATTTTACATTGTAATCCTGTGTATTTTAGAAAAATGGCAGGCACAAAGCTGACATTCTATGCATCTGATTGATACTCAGTCCAAAAGAAAAGCGTTCACCTTTCTTAAAAGTTTTAAGTGTACTGATTTTCAGTTACCATCTTCAACCTAATGGTAGGTGAGCTAACTCATTTTAGTAAGAGACACTAATTTCAGTAAAAGATACCCAATGATACCCAAGGATACCAAACTCACTACCTGTGCCTCCAGCAACATCGAGGAGCTGGGTTCCAGGAAGTGGGCGCATCTTCCAGATCAGTAAATCCTTCCAAACACGATGGATACCAAGACTCATCATATCATTCATCACATCATACTTCTTGGCCACACTTTCAAACACCTGATAGACTGAAATAGACAAACACACACCATTGTGCTATGAACTTGAAGTGACTTGGAAAAATTCTAAATGAAAAAGGAGGAAGTTTTTTCTCCCCGAAACATCCTACCTTTGCAAGGTGAAGCTAAGACATAATGCTTGATGTCAAAATCTACACTGTGTTAAAGTGTTACTACTGCTTTATTTTCATTTTAAAAAAATTTGTTTTTGTTTCTCTTTTCTTTACATTACCTCTTTAAAAAGAGGCTTAAAAGTACTTCATGTAAGAAATCAACCTCTTTTCTGCTGCCTTAGTTATCTTTATCTAGGACTACTACCTTGCAATAATGCTATGCACATACTTGGTACTAAATAGATGTCTCTGTTTCTTAGAGGACGCAGCAAGGGGAATTGTAATTTTTCTAACGGTTATTATAACAAAAGACAACAAAATCCATTAGAAAGACACATGACCAACGGATGGGAAGACTTCAGCTCGTCTCTGCCTGCATCATCAAGAAGAACCTCAGGTACAATTTGGTAGACATATGGATGGCAAGATATCAATCAGGACCAAGTCACATTGTAGAGGGTCCTTATGAATCTTCCCTGTAGGATCAAGACAGACTATGGAATCTGGAAGAGCTGAAGAGAGAAGGAATCTACTATCCAAGACATTCTGAACAGTTTCTTCTTAAAGCTACATTTAACTTTTTTGTATCTCAGTTTCTCTGCCCATAAGATGAGAATATCAGGGACAGCTCCCTATCTCCCTGCCATAAGGCTGAATTAGATAATGAATGGGAGATGCTTTAATTCCTCAGCTGAAATGTGCTGCATAAATCCAAAACATTACTGTCCTCTGCCGAATGACTTTAGGTGCCCTCACTGCTCCCCGTTTTACTGATTGCCTATTCTCAGCCCTGGGTTCTCCAAACTTGTTCTCTTCTTTTGAACATCTTTTGTGGTATCTAAGGGTTACTAAGGCACAACCCAAGAAGTATAAACAGTCCTTGCTTTGCATAGTTCCAAAATGCATGAATAGCAGTTACTGTGGTTTAGTTAACTAGCACCAGTCCTCCAGCACCACCATTCGAATACAATATTATATTAACTGAGAGTAATTGCATAAAGTATAAACTTTATTAGTAGTCCTTCAGTCCACAAATCACTATGTAAATAACAGGTATGCATCACAATCAATGACCAATAACATCACTTCTTCACAGACTGTAGGTGTCTGGTCACTGTGCCTCACTTATTCAGTTCACACGCAGACAGCAAAGCATGTAGTTGTATTACCTCCTTATCTCTCAGTGATGAACCTATGTGGCAAAGCTGAATAAATAAAAGAGGAAATTGGGCAACAAAAATGAAAGTACAACAAAAAAATGAGAAGTGATAATGCTAGAAGTGAAATTCCAATCTAATGTAAGTTGAGTTACAGGAGAAATTGATGACTGTGGGAATGTTGACACTGCTGTTCCTGGAAAAGACTCTAGATCTACAGGCAAAGAAATTTCATGAAGATGAACTTATACACATTAATGATGAATGTGGTTGTGACAAAAAGGTTGGAGATGTCCCAGAGGAAGTGATGCCAACAAAAAATTTCACATTAAAGGAATTCTTGGAGATATCTCATGACATTGAAAGTGCAAAAGATAAAACGTTAGAAGCTGATAAAAACTTACAAAGGAGTATGACAATTTGCCAGGGCATAGAAAAGATGTTCATTCCCATTGTAATTTATATGACAAGAAGGAAGCGAACAGTGTTCAAACTACTCTTGGTAAATTTTTTTACAAATAAAAAAAACAGTGGACTACGTGGTTAGTTCACTCCACTAGTGCGTGGTGCTGATAACACCAAGGTCAAGGGTTTGGATCCTAGTATAGACCAGCCACCAAAAAATAAAAAGAAAAAGAAACAAACAAAACAATTTAACTCTCAATGTTTCCAACTTTTTATTAGAATTTCAATTTAATTTTAATTTTTTTTTTTTTGCAGCTGACTGGTAAAGGTATTGAACCTTAAATCTTGGTGTTATTAGCTAATTTAAAAAACTTAAACTTAAAATTTTAAATCTTTAAAATTTTAATTTGGGCTGCTATAGTTAGCTCAGTTAGGTTAGAGCATGGTGTTATAACACCAAGGTCAAGGGTTCAGATCCCCATACTGGCCAGCTGCCAAAAACCAAAATAAAATAAATAATAAAAATAAAATAAAATTACATTAATTAAATTAAAATTAAATCTAATTTTAAATTACAGTGTTCTAAATAAATATTAGCTTTACTATATATTTTTTTCATTTCCTTATACATTTATAACTCACAGAGAGCTTTTGATGTTTGATTATTTTTTTTTTTTTTAAAGATGACCGGTAAGGGGATCTTGACCCTTGGCTTGGTGTTGTCAGCACCACACTCAGCTGGTGAGCAAACCGGCCATCCCTATGTAGGATCTGAACCCATGGCTTTGGTGTTATCAGCACCGCACTCTCCCGAGTGAGCCATGGGCCAGCCCATAATGTTTGATAATTTTTAAAGGTCATGGAACAATTGTAATTTTTCCCATTGATTATTAAGATCATTGTGCATGACTTCAGCTTCCATGTCATTTTTACCATACTACAACATGGTGTAAAGCAAGGACTGCCTGTACTTCAATCTCAGTTCTCATTCTGGAATCCATATTTAGCTCAGTTAGTAACTTCTCTCCTGCTTGCCATTGGGCAAAATGTTGATTATACACTGTAAACCACAATACAGAAGTTAGGCATTATCATTATTGTTATTAAATACTGGGTAAGAGCACATGCTTTGGGAGCAATGCACCTGGATTAAAATCCCAGCTCTGCCACTTATTAGCAGAACTTTGGGCAAGGGCAAGTGACTCACTGTTTTTTTCACAGTTTCTTCATCTACAAAACTGGGCTAATGGTTCCTACTTCACAGGGTTGTATGCAGAAGAATTAATGTAGACTTTTTTTTTTTTTTTTTTGTCTTTTTCGTGACCGATACTCAGCCAGTGAGTGCACCGGCCATTCCTATATAGGATCCGAACCCGCGGCGGGAGCATCGCTGTGCTCCCAGCGCCGCACTCTCCCGAGTGTGCCACGGGCTTGGCCCAATGTAGTCTTTTAAAAGGTTTCAGACCCTCAATAAATGCTTGCTGTCGTTTTACTAGGCTCCACTCACTTCACTCCAGTTATAAAGCTCTGAGGATATAGAAATGAATGAGCCACTGTCTTAGCTTTCTGGGCATCCAAAGTCCTGTGAAATTAATAATTAAATTTAATGTTCAAAGAGTTACAGTACAACTATTCATTTAGCAAGGTTGAGGTGAGATATACAACTAGTCTTTAAAAGGATGGGAAATTAACCAACATCACAGGTTCAGATCCCTGCTCCGACCAGCGGCCAAAATAAATAAATAAAAAGAAAAGAATGGGAAATTCCACTGAGGGCTCTTTCTCTTATTTCCTGGGTGGCCTTACGCCCAGTGAAGGAACCTCGTAGAGCCTCACTTTATCCATCTGTAAAATGAGCATAATCCCTTCCTCATTATAAACAGTACAGCTGGAGTTTAAAAACAGTCCTTTTCCTTTCCCATGCCCGTGGTACAGTGCTGATATAAACTGCTCAACAATATCTAACATTTATTGAGCAATTACTAAGTGCCAGGTACTGTTCAAACTGATTTATATATGAAGTAATTTGATCCTCAAAAGAACTCTAAAAGAAGGGTTACTACTATTCCTACTTGGCAAATTGGTAAGCTGAGGCACACAGAAGATAATTTCCATCTTCCTTTCTATGAAAAAGGGGCTTTCTTTTTTAGCAAGAGGTTAGGAACGTGGGCTCTGGAGTCAGACTAAACTGGTTGGGAATACTGGTTCCACCACTTACTAGCTGTTAGATTGGTAAATTGGGCAAGTACTTACTTAATCTTTAAGTCTCAATTTCCTCATGTGTCACAAAGGGATAACAATACCCACCACTGTAAAGTTAAAACGAGAATTGGAAATAAAGTCTTCAAGGTGCCTGGTACGTCATTAACGCTCAATTGATGAGACTTAATAATTACTCCATTTAAAAAAGAGGAGGTGTCTAAGTTTTGCCAGGTCAGGCAGAGGGGACTCCTTGGAGGTCAGGACTGCCCAGACTACAGCATCGGAGCCAACAGTATGTTAAATCAATTCTCAGTTGGGCAGAAGAAACTAGATCGCGGACTGTCAGATCCCTCCATCCACCCAGTCTCCCCTTTCACCTTTGCCTCCCTTCTCTTCCTCCGACACAGTCTCAAACCCGAAATGCGTTTCTGTTGCCCGCTTCTCTTGGGACAAGAGTCGTGCACCCAGAGGGCCCCCGGACCAAGAGCTATGTAGCTCGGAGAGCCAGCAGCCCCGCATCGACCGCGACCACCTGCGGCCACAACAGCTCCACAGAGCGCAGCTCCTAGAGGCTGCCATCTTGAGAGTCTCTTAACAGGGACCAGAGAACACGTCGCGTTGCATCACCAGACGGACGACGGAGGCCGGCCGGAGACATCATTAACCAAACGCGCCCTGAAACCTGACATTAAGGAACCATACGGAATCTCCCAATCACCTCTCAGAGGCCGTGTCTCTGAATGTTGCCAACCAGTAGTAAGAGTACTATCTCGCAAAATATCGAGTAACTCTTCTGGTGAGGAGGGGGAAACTGAGGCATGGTATGGTTAAAAAGGCTAAGATTCCTGACTATTCCTGCAAACTTTGGTATGCATAGGAATCATTTGGTTTGATCTTTAAAATGCAGATTCCCATTTGCAGTAGACTTCAGAGCATTTCGCTGACTCTGTTGGATGGTGTTTCCAGGGGGCGATCCTTACATTTGACTCTCAATAAACTTTACAAAATTAAATAAATAAAAATTTTTAAAAAGCAGATTCCTGGGTCCCAACTACCAGAGATTTTAAATCAGCAAATCTGGTATGTGTCCCTTGAATCTTTATTTGAACAAGCTTCTCTGGTGATTCCTGTGCAAGAGATTTGCAGACCCATTCTTAAGAAACATATGCTAGACTACTCTGAAAAATAAACATAGGAAAGACTATTCTCTGGTATGTCCACTTTATGAACCTAGGAAATTCATAAATAGGAACGAAAGCTCTGGTATCCATTTAGCAAGCCAGAACTAAACACACTTACACTTGTCTCCTGCTGACACAAAGCTATATTTCTAACTTCAACTGGCATATTATGGATGTTTTACTTCAACCCCAGATTTTCAGTCTTTTTTTATGGAAAGAGTAATGTAGACCATCTTGTGCAAAAAAGTGGATGGAGGTTGTTGAGTTTTGCTTTGATTTCTGTATTTTTCTGCTTTAATTTCCTTTTTAATTGTATGCTTCCTGTAAATATTTCACAGGGAGAAAATGCCAAGGATCCAAAACTATTTTTAAATGAAAAGTCTTTTTCTGGTTTAACATAGCCTGACAGATGGACACCTACTGCTCTCATTTGGGAAGTACTGCACTGGGATTTCTCCTTCTCTCTCTTTTATTTTTAAGAACGATAGGAGGAAGAAATGATTCATCTATATACTTAGAGATCTTGTGTCTTTGTTAAAGGAAATAAAGTTTCATCAAGGAATCTTAATATATCTTCCACATCTAGTTATATATAAGAATGGACCTCAGCTTTGGGGGCTGCTCCTTCTGGTCATCAAATTCGGTTTCCAGACCAACAATATGTAGCTGTTCTCTATTTCAATATGATTAGTGGGGGAAAAAGCTATGAAAGGTAAAGCAGGACAAGGACTGTTGGAGGCATTTTAAGGCAACTTAAAAATATGAGTTTACGGCCAGCCTGCGGCTCACTCGGTAGAGTGCGGTGCTAATAACACCAAGGCCACGGGTTCGGATCCCATATAGGGATGGCCGGTTTGCTCACTGGCTGAGCGTGGTGCTGACAACACCAAGCCAAGGGTTGAGATCCCCTTATCGGTCATCTTTAAAAAAATAAAAAAATATATGAGTTTAGTATCTAACTTCCTTTATCCCAGTTTAAACTGTTACTTCCAAGAAAGTGATCTATTTATATACACGTATTAATGTCTTGTATACCATGTGATGATTAATAAGGAGCCAAGAAGGGCCCTATTAGACATTCATTCATTCATTCATTCTTAAATGACTGCTAAAATTCCACTGATCTTTCTGTGTTCCACTCAAGTGACAGTACCTCTAGAAAGTCCTCCTTTACCCCTCTTAGCTATTTGAACTTCTCTCTTGGAGTCTCTGCTCTGGTCAGCATTTTGTAGTTAACTATATTATAGCCCTTACCATGTTCTTGCATTGTAGTTTCTTATTTGCTTAACTGTACAACTTAGGACACTATGAGTATATTAAAGGCCTCAATCTTTCTTTTTTTCCCCCCAGTCTTCAAATATTTTTTATTGGAAAGCCACGCTTTGCCTTCATTTATTTTATTTCAAATCACTGTACATGCAGTTTTTGTGAAAACACTGCCTGCATTTTCTAGTACAAAAAAATCTCTAAACATTGTTTCAGGAATGTAGAGAAATATCCAACTTAAATAGCGAAAAAGTGCACCATAATTACTGCTGCACTACAGTCATTTCTGCATTTTCCGTGTGTCTTAAATAACTATCTTGTCTGATAACACACAATATAAAGAGGAATTATGAAAAATAGACATTTACATATACTTCCAAAGTCTTATTGAGAATATCCTGTTGGCATAGGATAACCAATCATAGGTGCAGCTGCAGTAGCAGGGTATGTATATGCCTGTTGGTTCATACCATTGTGCGTATTTGGAACATTACTACCATATTTCTGAGTGCTGTCATAACCATTCTGGTAAGTCCCTGTTGGATTACCAGTCCTAAAACTGGTCTGTACACCAGCAGACACAAAATTACTTCTATAGCTCCAATTGGTGTAATTTGCAGCCCTGTAAATACCATTCTGAGTTTGTGAAAGGCCTCAGTCTTCATGTATTTGGCATTCCTTGTGCCCAGCACAGTGCCTGGACCTAACAGAATTCTAACTAAAGTTATTCTGATTGAGAAGCATTATTTGTTCATCTCTTTAACAGTGTGTATATGTCATCCTTTGAATCTCAAACTACTATGGTTGGAAGGGAATTACTTATAATTTTTCAAAGTACAGATGGATGTGATATGATTTCCAAAGTACATATGTGATTTTTAAGTCTCAGTGTTCACATCTGTAAAATGGGGAACTGCTTGTCTCACAGGTAGTTCAGAACATCACTTACTAGCTATATAATCATGGGTAAGTTATCTAAACTTTTTAAGCCCATTTTCTCATCTTCAAAATTTAGTTATTGTACCAGCCAGCCGCCAAAAAATAAAAATAAAAAAAATAAAAAATAAATTAATTAATTAAAATTTAGTTATTGTGAGGATTAAATGTGATAATCCATGTTAACAGCTGTTAAATACAATTTACAGAAGACCATTTGTTTGGACAGACCAAGCCAAAATGGAATTACTCATGCTGAAAGTAAGCCTAAACTAGAAAAGAGAGAGAGAGAGAGAACCAAACTAGCCAGTTTTAGTCAGCGTAATAAAGAAGTCCTTTACAACAAAAGTAATTTTGAAACGACGAGAGAGAGAGAGTCTGGTATAAAACCAAACTCCTGCTTAGCTCATTGGAACACTCATTCTATTTTGTGGAATGAGGTGTTGCCAAATTCTAGAATTGAAAATAAAAGCCAATTAAGATATTTATTAGCTCACTTGATTAGAGCACGGTCAAGGGTTCAGATCCCTGTACCGGCCAGCTGCCCCCGTCCCCGCAAAAATATATTTAAATGAAATTTGTTGTAATTTTGTCTTTTGACACAGCACAGTGACTGCTAATGATAAGCACTAAATGATTATTACAAGAAAATTAAATATTAACAACGGTTTATGTCAATAAATGACTTATTAATAACAAGATAAAGTATTGTATGAAGAAGTGCAGTAAAGTGATATTAAATGAAGGTATTGTCATTATTAACGCTATTATAATTATTACTAACACAAGACAGAATGAGCCACAAGTCAATTGGTATTAATACTAGAATAAGAACCAAAAATAAATCAACGAGTCCATAAAGGAATTCCACAGGTATTCCGGTGTTTGGCTGCATCATTATTAGTATACATAATTATTACATATATTATTAGTGCGCTAAGACAAAAACCTGGACTTGGTGGGAACTACAAGTCCCACTACCCATGCATCGGGGGCGGGGTAGGAGAAAGGGAGGTAATCACAGGACCCGGATGTGGGCGAAACTACATTCCCCAGAGTGCGTCACTCTCGCCCCCTCCACTATATATACTCCATCCGGGTTCTTTCAGATGCTGTTTGGCGACTCGTCGCCATTCCCGGAGCAGCTCGGCCTCGGCCTAGAGGCGAGTGTCCGTCGTTGTGTCGGAGACACCAGTCCCCGACACCAAGAGAGCCAACCCTCTCCCCTGCCCCGCGGCGGGAGAGCGTGTCCGGCCGGCCGGCGGGGCTCGCGCACTCTCCCTCGCCTCCCTGTCCCCCGTAGCCTCCGCCCCGCCAGGCCCGGCCCGGACCCCGCGCCCCGGCCTCTTCCTCTTTCTCGGTCACTGCCGCTGCTGGGCTCGACAGCCCCGCCCGTCGCTTCTCCTCCCAGTTTGAGAAGCTGAGGAAGGAAACAGGGAAAAATGTCGCCATGAAGGCCGAGAACCGCTGTCGCCGCCGACCCCCGCCGGCCCCGAACGCCATGAGCCTGGGTCCCCGCCGCGCCCGCTCCGCTCCGACCGCCGTCGCCGAGGCCCCCGTTGATGCCGCAGAGCTCCCCCAACGCCGCCGCCACCGCCTCCGACATGGACAAGAACAGCGGCTCCACCAGTTCATCCGCCTCTTCGGGCAGCAGCAAAGGGCAACAGCCGCCCCGCTGTGCGTCGGCGGGGCCAGCCGGCGAATCTAAACCTAAGAGCGGTAAGGGCTGGCCTCCGGCAGTGGGGTGGGGGGCGACTGCCCCTTCGGCTTGGGAGAGATCCTTGCTCTGTAGTCCGCTGGGTCACCCAGAGACGAACAACGCTTTCTATTATAGTTCCTACCTCCACTTTTCCGTGGCTCCCATTATTTTACGGTAAAGTTAATGAGCACTCTACTGAGTGGTTTACGCGGATCCTTGCATTAATACTCAGAACAACTCGGTGAAGTAGATGCTATTCTTATCCCCATTTTGCAGATGAGGAAACAGGTTCGGAAAGGGTAAGGTCGTCCAAGCTAGTATGTGCCTCACAGCAGGCCTCAAGACCTGGTTTGTCTGACTCATCAGTCCACGCTCCTAAAACCACTAAGTTGTTCTACCTTTTAATGTTGGATTAGCATTGGATAGTGTTCAAGTTTAAATAGGGGAGGGTGGGGCCCGAAGATTTTTCAAACTCAGATCACATGTTTAATAACCTGGCCCCAGATCTATTCCTCTGTTGAAGAGGATTTATCCTTGAATGGCTTTGTTCAGCGTGGTGTAGTGGTTAAGAGTGCAGACTCTGGATTCAATTTTTTTTTTAGATCCCACAGTTTGCTAGGCCTTTTTTTTTTTTTTTTAAAGATGACCGGTAATGGGATCTTTTTTTTTTTTTTTTTTTTTTTTTAAAAAGATGACCGGTAATGGGATCTTAACCCTTGACTTGGTGTGGTCAGCACCACGCTCACCCAGTGAGTGAACCAGCCATCCCTATATGGATCCGAACCCGTGGCCTTGGTGTTATCAGCACCACACTCTCCCGAGTGAGCCACGCCGGCCCTTGCTAGGCCTTAAATGTCTGAATTTCCTTACCTGTAAAGGTGGAGCTAATACAATTAAATCAATAAACCTAAAAAACAAATGAGCTAGAGATTTATAAGTGTACCTGACATCTGTTATGCACCAAATACACATTATGTCTGTTTTTGTGTGTTAGGCTATGTCCTTTAGCAGGGAAGATTATGCCATTTCCGAAGTCATGTCTTTCAGTATTAAATTATGACAGAAATGATGATAATAGCTACCCTTAATTGAGGGCTTATCATGCACCAAGTATTGGGCTAGACTTTCACTTCTATTATCACTACTCTATGCTCTAACCTGTCTAGCAAGGCAGAATTGTTCATATTGAAAGAAAGAATCTGAGAGGGTATGATGTTACAAATTGGCAGAGTCTGGAGCCCAGCATTCTCCATTTTACTTCAAAGCCTGTGTACTAATCTCTGCCTCTTTTGTATTTCAATTATATTAGCAGTAATAGGAAGGTGTTTTTGTTGAGAGTTGGGGTGTGTGCTAGAGAGGGAAACATTTGTAGTCCCTAAATATGGAGATCTTCTTTAAAACTTTAAGATTAAAAAACTGTAAGGCTTACTGACATGAGTTCAGAGTTTAGCTGTTTGGTATGGCAAACTTGTTTACCTAGTGTGTAAAGACTTCTGGAGATTGCTTATGGAATTCAGGTGGAGACCAGTTGTCTCATAATAAACGAATGCTTTAAGTATCTAAGCAGGGATTAGAATGGACTCTCAGGCGACGTCAGGAAGTAGTATGTAGACTAATTTTGAGGTTCTGCACTTGTGCAGCTTTATCATAGATTCCTCTAAAGATAGAGGGTAGCCATTCCTTTTGGTCAGTGTTGGAACAGGTTTAGAGTGGTCAATATTTCTCAAGGTAGTTGATAAATTACTTTTGCGCTGTGTTCCCAGATGTTCCCAGATGTTGAGGATTTGGTTTTCCAACTGCCTGAATTCTCAACTAATTTTTCTGGGGCTCCTTTTTAAGCCGCTAACAAACGTTCATGAGTCAGCTACAAAAAATGCCTAAAGTTTGTTCCCTAGCAGTAGGTGAAAGCTTGCAACAACACAGACAGAACAACAAAGAACCAAAGTATTTATGGCATTTCACTCCTGCATCCTTGACTTTGAATATGTTGATTAGTGGAACTAACTGGTTACCTGAAAGGATGATACAGAATTCTGTTGTAGTTTGACCAGAGCAAATATTTGTCACTATTAGCATTTCAAACAGACTTGTATAGAATAAATGTTAATTTCTGGGTTTATTCTGACTTCTTAAAGTGATTTTTTAAAAATGCAGTTAAATACTGTAAAATGCACCTAGAACACTTGTTCACTTTAATTGAAAACTTTGGAGTAAAGAAATGAAAACTCATGTAAAGGACCTTTTGTTAGGTTTTATGAAATACATAAGTGTGCCCTCAGGTAGCATTAGTTTTTGTTTAATGTGTTTGTTAGAAAACTTAACCATGTTTGCCCTTGCCAGTGCCTGCTTCTGGCTTCTGCTATGTATATTCCCTTAGGAAGGAAGGATGGGCTTGTAGCTAAATTCATATTTCCTCACCAAGCATAATCCACTGCTTGCATTTGGGAACAAATTAAAAGGTAGAGTAGGTAGGGCTTAAAAGATTGGGAAGCTCTAGATGTTGGGTAATTTTTTAAGTTGAACTGAATGGTAGCAGATGCTGCCTTAACATTACAGCTAAGACCTGTGCTCCTACAACAGATATTAAGGACCTCTGATACAGTGACTTTGAGATGGTTGCTCTAGCAAAAACGCAGATTCAGGTTCTGCATATTTCCATAAAAAGGTTTCTGCAGTGTTTCAAAAGCTGACTCAACACTTGATATACTTGATTTCGCTGGAAATTGTTGAAAAGATCTCTTGAATTTTAGAGTAATGAGTTGAAGGAAGAACAGGAAGAGTAAGGTGAAAAGACATAGCTTGCCTTTCTTTTGCCAAGGTAAAAAGAACGAGAGTTCTTCAATATTTAAATATTTAACTTCCTTTTTTTCCTCTCCCATTCCTACCTCATAGAAAAAAGCTGGTTTCTAGTCTCTAAACTGTGTAAGTCATAAATGGTTGTTTGTTTCCTGGCTACGTGACTGGTATATTTGAGTCTATGTTCCTGTGTCTGGCTTAATTCAGTTTGCCCTTTATTTGTACACAGGAAATAAGTAAATTTGGCTACTGGATTTTTTTTTTGGGGGGGGGGGTGGCTGGCTGGTACAGGGATCCGAACTCTTTTTTTTTTTTTTTTTCGTGACCGGCGCTCAGCCAGGGAGTGCACTGGCCATTCCTATATAGGATCCGAACCCGCGGCGGGAGCGTCGCCGCGCTCCCAGCGCAGCACTCTCCCGAGTGCGCCACGGGCTCAGCCCAGGGATCCGAACTCTTAACCTTGGTGTTATAAGGCTGTGCTCTAATCAACTGAGCTAACTGGCCAGCCCTTACAGGGATTTTCTTAATCTTTCCTGCCAGGGTGGCATATCACAGTTTCTTTGCTCTGACTAATTGCTTCAGACATTCACATAACATTCCTTTTCTTGGGTATATTCCTATAGCTGCATTCCGGCAGGGCTAAGGTGCCATTCTAAGAATGTTGAACAGTGAATATCCCATGAACATAGCCCAGAGGAGAGAGGTGGGGGAGGGGGTGGGGTAGTTACGGACAAACAGTTGACTCTGGCCAAGAACCAGGCTCTTACCCCATCCTCCTGGGCAGATGGTATTGCTTTGGGGGTTAAAGGAAGGTCAGGTATTATAAAGCAGTTATTTTGAGGTTGGTGGTATGAAGCACTGTTCTGACACTTGTGTTATTCCGGTACCAGAAGCCAGGTTAGTGGTACTGCCTTGAAGATGCCTCTAAATGGACCTGGAGGTTTTAATGGCTTTGAAAATTGAGGTGATTTGAAACCTTCAGCAAAACCACTCAGAGAAGTTAAAAGAATTTCAGGGCCTGTTGGCTGGAGTCCTTGGTTTATATGGATTTGTTGGAAGTCTAGTGGGTGCTCTTGACAGGAATGATTTGGGTTTATTGATAATAAGGCTTTCAAATCATAGCAGCTATGTGCCAGCCACTATAGTAGGCATTTTACAGACCTTTTCTCTTTTAATCTGCATGATTCTGTGAGGAAGGGACAGTATAGCGTTAGCCGTAGTCTACAGACAAGAAAACCGAGGCTTAGAGGTGTTAGAGTGATTTCTCCAAGTAAATTCTCATGAAGTCCTAGGTGGTATTTAGAAGTATACTTTGTATAATAAACTTACTTAGCAAGAAGGTAACTTACTGGCATGTGCATCGTTCCTGATATCGCCTCTCTCTTCTTTTCATTCAGTATTACTAATTCAGCTGGATTCAATTTGTTGTCAGTAGATTCTGTAGTGAGGCCATATGTTGCCTCTCTGGAAGTGCTTGTCAACCACTCTGGACGATGGGTAAGCAACTTGCTTGTGATTACAGCATGAATCAGCAGCAGAAACTTTCTGGCTGGTATTCTGATCTCAAGGCTGTGTCACTTGTCAGAACTACAGCTAGAAATGTTGATGATGGCAAATAACTTAACTGTGAAAAACTTAATGGCCTTTAATTTGGTAATGGGAAGAGACTGAGATATGCCTCCTGGTACTTGTAGTGACCTTTCCATTAGGGAAATGTGTAACAAATGAGATGTTGAATTAAGTTTTTGTCTCTTATTTGTTGACTCTAGGATCCTGAGTTCTGGATTTGAGCCATTTAACTAATCTTGTCTATTTTGGAATGTGTCTTGATAGCAGTTCTTGGCAGTTCTCAGCTCTGGCTGTGCATAAGAATCTCCCGAGGACCTTTTTTTTTTTTTTTTTTAAATAGGAATGTGTGGGGCCTTTTCATAGCCACTTTTTCTGATTCATTTAAGTCTGGATTGGGCCCTTGGGTCCTGGGTATCCATAATTTTAAAAGTCTGTGCAAGTGATTCTGGTGTGTAGTCAGAATTGAGAACCACCATTCTGAGATTTAAAATATGGAATATGTTTCTCATAGGAACTTGACATTTTTGTCTGTTTTCCAAAATCTAAAGTACATTATGCTATCAGAAAAAGGAGGATGGGGTCATGGGTTCAGATCCCCATACAAGCCAGCTACCCAAAAGAAAAAAAAAAGAGGACGAATTCTACCCCTTATTCACATATATATTCTGGCAGTTTGTCTGTGAAACACCTCAAAAATAGTGCTCTGAATTTTATCTCCAGGTCCCAGGCCTGATAGTACCTTCAATCTTGAGCTGCCTATTGCCTGGGCCTAGAGATAAGAGACACTTTCTCACTTTAAGATGTCTGATTGCATACCCTTAGTAGGTGGAAGACAAGAGAAGGGAGTTGACTTTAGCAACTAAAACATGAATCCTTGTGTAAGTACAGTTGTAATTTGTTTTAGAAATGAGCAGTTCACTGTCCATGAGAGAGCAGTTCTGTAAGCATTATGAAATTGTTTTCCTTGCCAGTGTGGTAATAAGTGAAGAAATGAAAACAGCCCTTTTGCTGAGTGCCAACGTACTTTCTTATGCTCTTGCAGTGTAGAATCTGGCTTTACCTAAATCTTTGCAAACCATGAGGTGCCTGTCTTGAAAGCAACAGTCAGGGTTGAAACCAGGGTCATCTGAAGCAGTCTTGGGTAATGAGGTTTGGGGAATATGTGTTTTCTTTATGTACCTATCCTTATAAGACTTCATTAATTCTTACTAGGTGATGAGGAATAGGGTTAGGGAAGCAAAGCAGGAAAATGTGACAGGTTATTCTTCACTGGTGAAGAGTTAGCTGGGATTCTGTGTCCCCTGAATTTTAAATTTATTTGAAATCTTATTATAAATTAATTCCATGGGTTGAGGGCGAGGCAAAATTTTATAAGATCTGAAACTTCACTTTGTAATTAACACTGGTACTATGTTTGACACTAACTGTTGCTAACTGAAGTAGTAGGTAAAATTCTAGTTTTTAAATTTTAACTTCAGATTAAACTGTGGTCACTGTGCCTAACTGGGATTTAAGGATAACTGGCAGGAGTGAACCTAGCCTGGCTGTGTCTGTCAGGTTTGGAGAGGGTGGCATATCTCTCATTCATCCCATGAGGTTGACAAGCTATGAATGTGAATGGTTGCTTTTGAAATTTGGATTCTGCTTTATTAACTCATTTTTCCTTTTCTCTTTGCTTCACCTTGAATTTATTTAGTCTGCTGTAAGATAAGCTGGTGATCTTACTTGTCTGGAAATAATTTCTTCTAAGTTTTTAAAATTACTCAGGTAATTCTCTGTACTTAAGTCAGAATCTTAAAGGGTGAGGCCTGAGCACAGGAATCCCTTAAAAACTCATTTGAGTAATTCTTATGAAGTGGTAGGATTGAGAACTACTATATGTGATAAAAGTGAACAGCTCTGTTTCCCAAAGGTAACTTTCATTGACAGCCTGGTGTTATTTCCTTTCCAAACATATTTCTTTTATATATTTTTGACATAAACAAGATTAAGCTATATTTGGGGGGGGGAATCCAATTTTGTAGTTTCTGAGGCTCATGCTGGAATCCCTTAAATTTGTAAACCATCACTACCATCCCCATAAAGTTTGAAGGGTAACCCTAATAGATTTCTTCATTAAAATCCCCCATCTTTCTTTCTAAGTTTTTGCTTTTAAAGCCATTAAATTAATATGCAGACTTGGTCAGATTTCCATATTGTAATAGGACAACATGGAGTGAGCAAAGGGACAAGCAAGATAAATGAGTCTCTTTTTCGGTCAAAGACTATTTGGGGGGACCTCTTTTTCTTCTAAGTAATAGACTTTAAGCAGTTTTAGGTTTATAGAGAAATTGAACAAAAAGTACAGATAGTTCACACTCTCGCATACTCACCTTTGTGGATCTCTTTTATTTATTTATTTTAAGCTGACAAACTTTGGCATGAGTTAAATGTGTTTGGTCAGGGTTCTGTGTTAAATTTGGGACAAAAAGAAATCCATGCGGTTCAGCTCCCCAGTAGAAAAAATGGGGCAAAGAATACAAGCAATCTCTTTACACAAAATACAAGTGGTCAGCAGACTGAACCAAGTTATTTGTTGCTAGTTATCAAAGAAATCAAAGAAATGAAGATTTGAAATGAGAAACCATTTTGACCTTTCAGTTGAGCGAAGTTTATTCAACTCAGTATTAGGAAGAGTGTGGTGAACTCTAGACATTATCTCTTATAATGTTGTTGGAATACAAATATATTGGCATAACAGTTCTAGAAAGCAACTTGAGAATGTGGAAAAGGCTTTAATGATTATACTTTATCTGCTAACTCCACTTTGAGAATTTGACATAATTAATCATACAGGCCTCTATGTGAAGAGGCTCCCAAAACTATTATATTAAACTAGAAGAAAATTAGAAGCTACCTGCGTGTAAAACAGTTGATTTGTAATATTATGTTATAAGTATATGGTGGACAACAGTATAGCCATTAATCATGCTTTTGAAGACTAGGGATGTATGAAAATGCTTATGGAGTTATAAGTAGAAAACAGTATATTTTGTATGCTTTTCATTTTATATAAGACATGTGGCAAGTGTATAAAATGAAGAATAAAAGGAAATTAAACATTATTATTATTATTTTTTTTTTAAAGATGACTGGTAAGGGGATCTCAACCCTTGGCTTGGTGTTGTCAGCACCACGCTCAGCCAGTGAGCAAACCGGCCATCTGTATATAGGATCCGAACCCGTGGCCTTGGTGTTATCAGCACCGCACTCTACCGAGTGAGCCACGGGCCGGCCTAAAAACACTATTAATAGGTTGATGTTCTGTGGATATTGGCAACTTTAAACTATCCCATATTTTCAAAATTGAGCATGTACTCTTAACATTGGAGGAAAAATAAGAAACATTTTTTAAAAAGATATAATTCAAGCTGATCTAATATGCTCTTAGAGTTCAACTTTTGTTCTGTCAATTTAGTATCTTCTTAGTTTGGCCTCTAGAATATATGTAAACATTGTTTTGCTTTTATGCTTCTTGAATATATATGCTAAGGCCTGGGCCAACACCTTGTAGTATAGAATCTGGCTATGCTATAGTAATTTAAAAGGGAATAATATCTTCTGCCCTGCCTCCAGATAAAATACTTTTCCCTAACAAAGAATGGCTGTTCCCTTTCCTGTTACTTTTCCTAGATTGACTTTGACAAGAGCAGTGGTTAAAAGCTCTGTAAAAAAGAGAGATTGTGAACTGAGAATCTGTGTGGTTTGATCTATACTCTTATTTGTCCTGAGGGAAGAACCCCTTAGTTTTCAACATTTCCCAAAAAACCCCATTTTACTGTCTATTATCTCGCTCAAAGCACTAATACTCTGGCCCAAATCCAGATTTCTTGGAGGTGGTGGAAGTCATTTACCCTTGTTTAAACCCAATATTGATGGGAGGTGGAGAGCAATTGGCCAAGTTTATGTATTAGTAATTCTTTTGTGTTTCTTGCTTTCAGATGGAAAGAACTCAAGTGGATCCAAGCGTTATAATCGCAAACGTGAACCTTCCTACCCCAAAAATGAAAATTTTAGCAACCAGTCCCGTCGCTCCAATTCACAGAAAAGCAAAACTTTTAATAAGATGCCTCCTCAAAGGGGTGGCGGCAGCAGC
The DNA here is from genome assembly GCF_027409185.1 of Cynocephalus volans. Taxonomy (NCBI): domain Eukaryota; kingdom Metazoa; phylum Chordata; class Mammalia; order Dermoptera; family Cynocephalidae; genus Cynocephalus; species Cynocephalus volans. Next base: position 196,752,245 of record NC_084461.1, read on the forward strand.
AGCAAACTCTTTAGCTCCTCTTTTAATGGTGGAAGACGAGATGAGGTATGTAAGTTGAGACTGTCCTTTCTAAAACTAAGAAGCATGAGATCTGATTCCCCCCCTCCCCAGTCTATCAGTAGTTGAGGAAGGGATCAAGAGGTAGGAGAATAGATAACCAAAGGAGTCTTGAGTAATTGAGTATTAACTAGGTTTGGAACTTTGCCTCCTTTCTTCCTCTGAAGGCTTGAAAATTTCCTTGGAGGAAGAAGACATTGTAATTATGGATTGTGAGAAATTATGGCAAATTTGGGGTGCCTTAATTTGTATAGTCCTTTTATTATCACTCTTGAGTTATAGGTACACTTTGGAATATTTAGGTAATAAAATGACATTAATGATTTTTGTCCTATCAAGTGGCCGGCAGAATATCAAGTGCAAAGTTATCCTTACTCTCAGATATTCCACTTTTAGAAGTTTTTTAGATATGCTTCTATAAGTGCATTAAGACTTATTTACGTCCAAGGGTGTTCACTGCCATGTTTGTAGTTGCAAAATTTAGGATATAACCTAAACACCCATCAGTAAAAGACTGGCTAAATAAATTATCCTGCCATTTGAATGTTCCATGCTATGTAACCATTATAGAAAAAGACGGATTTAATGGTTATACTCATGGAAGGATTCATTCATTCGCCAAAAATTTACTTTTCACTATGCACCAAATACCATTTAGGAGTTTGGAGTACAACACATTGAATCAAACATTGTTCTTCAGGAGCTTATATTCTAGTTTAGAGAGACAAACTAATATATAATAAGTCTGATAAGAGCTTATTGAATTAAAAGAAATGTAGACTGAGGGAGGTAGAGAGTAAAAAGGAGTACAGTTTTAGAAGACGGATAAAGAAAGCTTAAACTTTGAAGAGGTGGATTTTGAGAGAGACCTGGATGAAGCAAGGGAGCATATGGTTTGGAGAAAGAGTGTATTAGCTAGAAGGCGTAGCAGGTATGAGGGACTGGAGGTGGTAGTGTGCTTTTTATATTTGAGGTAAAGCAAGTAGGCTGCCATGGGTGGAGGAGAGATAGGAAATAAATGCAAAGACTTGGAAAGAGAGATCAGATTATGTGGGGCCTTGAAGGACTTTGGCTGTTGTTAACAGAGATGGGAAGCCATTGAAGATTTTAAGAAAGAGAAGTACAGTAGAATCTGACTTGGAGTTTTAAAGGGGAGAGTGGAAGGAAGCAGGGGGCTGGTTAGAAGGTCATAAAGATATTCTTGGTGAGGGTAGTGAGAGGTGGTCAGATTTGGATTATTATTTGAGGGTAGAGCCAGCAAGATGTTTTGACTTGTTAGGTGTGGGGTCTGAGCAAAGAAAAGAATGAGTAATATTTTTGACATGAGCCCAATTCACATTCCTTTTGCTGGAATGGGGAAGATTTCAAGAGGAGTACAGGGTTTTTGGAGGGGAGGGGAGGGGCTGGGGTTAGAGATAACTTCATTTTGGAAATGTTATATTTGCATTTAGGCGATTAACTATGAATCTGTAGTTCAAGGAGGAGACTCAGGCTAGAGAGTTGTAAGCATACAGTTGGTGTTTAAGGCTATGGAACTAATTGAGATAGATCATTAAGGAGTGAGGGTTGCAAAAAGGGACAAGGTTCAAAGACTGAGCCCTGAGTCAGGGTGCCAGGGAACCAGCAAAAGAGCCAGAGCAGGAATGGTTGGTGAGGGAAGAAGAGAACTGAAAGCAAATTGGAGAAAGTGATCAGTTTTGTCAAGTGCTGCTGACAGGCTGAGTAAGAATAGGACTGAAAATTAACCATTAGATTTGAAAATACGATGGTAAGTCACTGGTCTTGAGTTGCTTTGATAGAGTGGTGAGAGCAAAAACCTGGGCGACATAGATTCAAGAGAGAATAGGAGGTTTGGGTGGAAGAAACAGTATGTATAGATGGTGCTTTCTAGTGGCTTTCTCTAAAGGGGAGCAGAGAGGTAAGGCAATAGCTTGAGGAGAATGTCAGGTGAAGAGGGATTTTAAGATTAGGGAAATGTGTCTCTCCTAATGGGATGGGTCTGGTGACAGAAAAAGTGATGCCAGGGAAAGGGAGAGAATTGCTGAATAGTGTCCTTGAGTTCTTGAGATCTAGTGCAGAAGTGGAGGAGTTGGCTTAGATAGGAGTTTTGCCAGTTCATCCATAGTAACAAGAGGAAGACTTGGTAAGATATTGGAGTTTTTTTCTTTATCGCTTTTTCTTTATCGTGGAGTTTTTTCTGATTGTCCTTATTTTCTCAGTGAAATATATAAGCTGAGCTGAGAGAAGAAGTTTGGAAGCTTGAGGAACAAAGGAGTTGTCTGGGAGAGTGAAGGAGTGAAAGGACTGTAGAAGCATAATGGGATTGTAGTATGACAGTCATAAGGGTCATAAAGTATGAAGGTCTACTTCAGTGAGACTGGTTGGGTGTGGTTGTGTTCTTCAACCATGTTTAACTGCTCTGGGGCTGGTGTGGAATAGACAAAAGGTTTTTCCAGGTGACTGTAGCAGACAGAAGGGGACAATGGATCACAGGATCCAAGCCAAATAAGGAAAGGAAATTTGGGGGATGTTGGATTACTGGTTTGGAGATCCTAGTGGGGGTAAAGAATTGTTGGCATCAGGACTAAACCTGGGAAAAGAGTCAATTCCTGGTTGGACAGGAGGATGTTCAGAATTAAGATGGTGGGAAGAGGTGCGGTGGTTAACCAGCATGGTCTAGACCATAGAGCAGTGCTGCGTAATAGAAAAGCAGGCCACATCACATTGTTTTATTATTTTGTTGGTGGCTGGCTGGTATAGGGATCAAACTCTGGACTTTAGTGTTATCAGTACCACACACTAACCAACTGAGCTAACTGGCCCACATATGTAATTTAAAGTTTTCTTGTTCCCATGTTAAAAAGTAAAAAAGAAACAAGCAAAATTAATTTTAACATATTTAACACAATATATATAAAATATAATTTTACCATGTGGCACAGGCCACATTTCAAGTGCTCAGTGGCCACATGTAGCTAGTGGTTGCTGTATTGGACAGCACAGCTCTAGAAGGTACACCCATAGGAGTGGGTGGCTGAGATAGAGTGGGGGACAAGCTAATTGGAAGAGGAGAGGTCAAGGGACTGAGAGGTCAGCCTGTGGGAAGGATAATCAGGAATTATGGGAGGTGTCGTAGAGAGTGGCAGTGGGCCAGCTAGGACAACAAGATGAAGATAGAAGGCCGAGAATGTGGGGGATTCTGTTGACTGAGCACAAACTCTTAGATCTAAGTTTAAAGAACTGGGGTTGGAAGACTATCTTGATTGGGGGAGATCAGAGCCATACAGAGATGAGAGTCTAGGAAATGAGAGATAAGGGATGGCCTGGAAGTCTTGGGCTTCTTGTGACTTACATAAATAGAATGTGGGGTTATCTGCAAGATAAAAGGAAGTTATCTAACTGTATGGTATGCCACTGGTATTTATTTTTAAAGTTCGTATACCATGATTCTATATGCATAGAATATCTCAGAGGGTATATGCATTGCCTCTGGAATAGGAGGTACATTTTACTATATCCCTTTTTGTATTCTTTAGATTCTTCACTTTGTGTATTAGTCCGTTTATGTTGCTTACAACAAAAAACTTGGAACTGGGTAATTTATAAAGAAAATGGAATTTATTGCTTACAGTTTCTGAGGCTGGGAAGTCCAAAGTCCATCTGGTGGTGGTGACAGTGACTCGGGTCTCACATTGCAAGAGGGTGGAAGCAGAGAGAGAGAGAGACCCAGACAGACAGACTGAGATTGACTGACTCTCTTCTTCTTTTAAAGCTCTCAGAACCACATCCCTGACCACCATTTTTGATACTGCACGGTCCTACAATCCAATTACCTCTTCAAGGCTCCACCTTTCAATTATCATAATAGGATTTCCCACCCTCTTATCAGTCACAGTGGGGGCTAAGTTTCTAATAGATAAAACTTGGGGAATACAATTCAAACTTCAGGGAGTTTTGGGGGAACAATTCAATCGCTACATCATGTGAGGATACTTCAGAAAGCTTGTGGAAAAATATAATTTAAAGATAATGAGTCTTGCCATGAACTTTTGGAAGTACCTTTGTATGTGCAACTGCTGCTTACTAAAAATCTCTAAATTTTTTTTTTTTTTTTTTTTTTCAAAAGATGACCGGTAAGGGGATCTTAACCCTTGACTTGGTGTTGTCGGCACCACGCTCAGCCAGTGAGCGAACCGGCCATCCGTATATGGGATCCGAACCCGGGGCCTTGGCGCTATCAGCACCGCACTCTACCGAGTGAGCCACGGGCCGGCCCCAAAATCTCTAAATTTGACTAAACAATAAAGGCCTTAAATTTGCATTTCGTTTGACCCAATAATTTTTCCTATATTTGCAAAAGAAATAATTATAGGTGCCTACATATTTGTACACAAAGATCTATCCCAAAATGTGTTTATCACAACATTATTTTGTTACAGTGGAAAAGCTATGAATAATCTGTTCCATACAATAGAGCATTAAAATATGGTACACCCATGTGATGTAATGATATGTAGCCATTTAAAGTGACTGTATACTAATATTTAGTGACATGGCAAAGTGTTTATAACATTAATAGAGAAAGTGGGGTTGGGAAATGCCGCTAGCTGACTTATAGCACGTATGTGTACCGCTTAAATTTGGGAATGTTAAGAGGACTGAAATATACCCTGATGTGATTTCTTCCATCTTTGTGTGCAGTGGTATTTCTCATATGGTTTCTTGCCACTTTCTAAACTGTTTCTGAATCTGCTGACTGGATTTATTTCTGGACACAGAGCTAGTCTGCCTACATGTTCTAATTCTGTCTGCTTTAACAACAAATAGCAGTGTGTCTTAGACAGGAGGTCTCTGGCAGGATCCAGAAGTCTATGGCAGTTAGCAGCTACCTGCAAGCCACCTCTGGAGTGTGGCTCCACAGACTCACTTTGCCAGAAACAAACGAAAGAACAGGTAACTAACAAGAGCAAAGGTGTAGGAGCCCTGTGGGACTGTCAAAAGGTTAATCCAATCAATAAATCTGTGCTTCAAGATAGCTAGAAGAGTTCATGCTGGGTTTTGTCATTTGATGGTTAATTGCCACTAAACATTTTACGTAGTGGTATGTTAAAGGATCTTTTTCCCCTCTTTACTGTCATCCAGGTCTTGGGTAGACTTTTGCATTACCATCTTCTAGGAAGATTGTTTGCTTTAGGCCTGTGTTTTATTAATATTTTAAACTGTGTAAAAGGAGAGGTTGTGCTGGTGTGTGTTTCTGCTGTAAATCAGTAGGTGTCATCCTGATTCTCTCTTATTTTCTCTAGGTAGCAGAGGCTCAACGGGCAGAGTTTAGCCCTGCCCAATTCTCTGGTCCTAAGAAGATCAACCTGAACCACTTGTTGAATTTTACTTTTGAACCCCGTGGCCAGGCGGGTCACTTTGAAGGCAGTGGACATGGTAGCTGGGGAAAAAGGAACAAGTGGGGGCATAAGCCTTTTAATAAGGAACTCTTTTTACAGGCCAAGTAAGTACTACTGCTCCTAAGAGGAAAGTGAAATTGAGTCTGTCTGGGTAGTTGTGGTGCCGTGAGGAGGCTTCCTTGAAACTACCATGGGATAGAGGTAGAAAGGGAATTGATCTGGTTCTTTTTCTCTTTTCCTTCTCTTCTCTTTCCTCAGCACTAAAGGCTATCACATCTCTAATCTTTCTTTCACCCACTTTCCAAGTGGATGTTCTTGGTACTTTAAAGAGTATACAGTCATCATCCCTTGGTATCCACAGGGGATTGTTTTCAGGACCGTTGCAGACACCAAAATCCACAGATGCTCAAATCCCTCATATAAAATAACAGTGCATTTAGCCCTCTATATCCATGGGTTCCGTATTTGTGGATTCGACCAACTGCAGATGGAAGATATTCAGGGGAAGAAAATCACGTTTCTATGGAGCATTTACAGACTTTTTTTTTTCTTGTTATTTCCTAAAAAAAAAAAAAAAAAAAAAAACAGTATAACAGCTGTTTACATAGCTTTTACGTTGTACTAGGTATTTTAAGTAATTTAGAGATTAAAGTATACATGAAGATATGCGTAGATTATATGCAAAATACTGGACTACTTTATTTTGTTTTCATCCCCCCCCTCCACCTACCAGTACTGGACTATTTTATATCAGGGACTTGAGCATCCATGAATTTTAGTACTCAAGGGAGGTCCTGGAACCAATTCCCCAAGTGGATACCAAGGGACAACTGTATTTGCATATGACCTACGCACATCCTCCTGTATACTTTAATCTCTAAATTACTTGTAATACCTAATGCAGTGTAAATGCTATTTAAATAGTTGTTATACTTGTTTAATTTGTATTTTTAGTATTTTTTTTTTGAATATTTCTCATCTATAGTTGGTTGAATCCATGGATGTGCCAACTTCAATGCTTAAATAAATGTCTTTAGTATTGATGATGTAGAAAGTGTTTAGAATTGGACCCAGATTTAAATCTTGTTTTGGCCTTTGACCTTGGATAATTTACTTAACCACTTTGATTTTTTTTTTTTCCTTAACCACTTTGAGATTCACCTCCGCTATAAAAAAGAAATTTCTTTTTCTTTTTTTTTTTTTTTTTTTTTTTTTTCTTGTTAATACAGTACTTTTCTTCCCTCTGTCGAGCCGTGAGCCAACACTTTTCCCATGGGGAGGTATAAAAGGAACATACAGGGCAGACAAGATACGGGAGAAAGAACTATGGGAAGTGTAGACAGCTCCTTTACATGGTGAAAAGGATGAGAAAGGCCACTATTAGCCAAAAGAGTTTCATTGCTTCCAAAAGGACAAAGCCCAGAATGGTGTAGAAAAAGAGCTGTTGCTTCAGAGAATGTTTCCTGACATAACCAATGATGAGACTCCCAAGCATAGTCCCAATTCTAGCTCCAGAGCCAGCCACCCCAACTGTGGCAGCCCCATCGAACTTGGCTGTTGCGTTGATGTCCCTTGAAATGGCACTGGTTTGGAGCTATGACTAGGGACAGGTGAAGTCAGGGGACAAGGGACTGCCAAGCTGCTGAAGCTCTCATCTGTCAGTGTCTTGGTCGTTTCAGCACCACTGTAGACAGTGGGTCAGCTCAGCAGTGGAGACAAACTTGGAGCAGGCATGCACTTTCAGGGGGTGAGTGGCTTTGGCAGGAGAGCTGTTCCCAGTGCAGAGAATACAGAAGAATTTTTTTTTTTTTTTTGGCAGCCAGCCAGTTCAGTGATCTGAACCGTTGACCTTGGTGTTACAAGGCGGTGCTGTAACCACCTGAACTAATTGGCCAGCCAGAAATTGAATGACAATTTGAAGTGCTTGGCATACATTTGTTCAAGTACTGATTCCCTTTTGTTTCCTTTTGTTTGGCATTTGTCATAATGTAAGATTTGACCTTGGATCTAGACTGAAGTAACCATTTTGTACTTTATATAAACTGGTCTGTAAATGATCAACAACATCTTTTCTGCTGTCATGAAGACTTGCCATTTTCTGAGATTCTGAGGGGTGAGGGAGGAAATCTGGCCTACTGTGGTTGATGGAGCCACTGTTTGGGTTCGTTTTAGTTCAAGGGAGGCTTATAGGGAACTTGACTGAGCCTGGAAGCAGAAGAAACAGTTCATGGATTTAGACTTCTACCCACGGAGTCCTTGGATTCCTTCTAAAGCCAGGGCTCAGAACTGAGGCTGAAGTCCTGGTACAGTGTTTCACAAACCATGGCTAGTGGCTTGCATTTGATCTGTGTGAAGAGATGATGACTGCTGAGGGCTTGTTGGTGGATTCTGATAGTCTGTCTTTTACCTGTCTTCCTCCCCGTTTCTAGCTGCCAATTTGTGGTGTCTGAAGACCAAGACTACACAGCTCATTTTGCTGATCCTGATACCTTAGTCAATTGGGACTTTGTGGAACAAGTGGTGAGTAAATGGCTCAGCCAAACCTATAAGCCGTTAGTAGGAGAGAGAACTAAAGAAATGGGTCAGAGTTATAAACCTTATTTTAAGATCTTTTTATGAAAATTATGTTTACTGCTGATGCGCTTTTCTGCCTGGCCTTATTGTAGACATTTCCCAAAGGTCAGTCCCTGGTGTCTCCTGGAGTTCATTTTGTGACTAATTGGCATTGGTCTGCAGGGATGGGATGTAGAAAGCTCTGATCTGAAGGTATATAAGAGGTTCTATCTACCAGCTCCTCACCTGTGAAGTAGTAGCTAGGGGCTCTGAGGGACTCTGCTTACCCATCTCATCTGGGGCGGGCTCATTACATGTACCTTGCTTCATTGCCAATCATTTATAGTGATCAGTATCAAATTAGGCCTCAGCCTTGTGGCAGGTGAATGAGCTACACAGCTGTACCTTCTGTCGAAGCTATAGCTGCATTTGTTTTCTACTGAAGTTATGAATTCTAGGTATCCCTTTGCTGATCTTAATAGGGTGTCTGATACAGAATACTTTAAAAATGACAGGCACTTTTCTTTTTGACGAACAGGGGTTTTTGACCCCAAAGCTTGGGTTCCCATTACTGTGAAAATTCATAAAAGCATCTGAGAATGACATAGAAGGCTTATAAAACTTAATTTTATGTACATTGGTTAAAAAAACATAGGGAGCTGACCAGTTGGCTGAGTTGGTTAGAGCGCAGCCTTATAACACCAAAGTTACGGGTTCAGATCCATATACCAGCCAGTTGCCAAAAAAAAAAAAAAAAAAAAATTCATGGAAGGGCTGTCTAGTTAGCTTAGTTGGTTAGAGCATGGCCTTTGTAATACCAAGGTCAGGGGTTCAGCTCCCAGTGCTGGCCAGCTGCCCCCCCACGTCCCCCCAAAAACATAAAGCAAAAGTCTCATTAACTCCTGTGTTGGAAATTACTGCGAGATTACTTCTAGACCCTTTTTATGCCTTTATGTATGCTTACATGTTAAATCTTTTTTGTAAAGAGGATCATATAGTGATTCTCATTCCTTTAATGTAGAAACGCCCGAAATACCTGTTATATATTTGTTTTCTTATGTTAAATCATTATTATGGTTTTCTTAATGATTTGCTTAAAATGCTATGTCATATGGATACTTGCATTGTTAAACGATTTTATGAAAATGTGTTGAGTAGAGAGGTACAGGGATGGGGATGGGAGAGGAGAAGCTTTAACTTTGACAATCTCTAGGTCAATACTGAAAGCAGTAAAACTTGTGGTGGCATTTTGTTTCAGCGCATTTGTAGCCATGAAGTGCCATCTTGCCCTATATGCCTCTATCCACCTACTGCAGCCAAGATAACCCGTTGTGGACACATCTTCTGCTGGGCATGCATCCTGCACTATCTTTCACTGAGTGAGAAAACCTGGAGTAAATGTCCCATCTGTTACAGTTCTGTGCATAAGAAGGATCTCAAGAGGTGAGATTGAGACAATTTCTAGATTAGACCCCAGTGTGCTAACTCCTTGCTCTGCTACATCTAAACGTCCATGTTACAGTGTTGTTGCCACAGAGTCACATCAGTATGTTGTTGGGGATACCATTACTATGCAGCTGATGAAGAGGGAGAAAGGGGTGTTGGTGGCCTTGCCCAAATCCAAATGGATGAATGTAAACCATCCCATTCAGCTAGGAGGTGAGTTCTGTTAATTTTGGTGACATATAATTCTGGGTGTACCCTATAAGGCTATTGAATATATCTTTTTAGTGTCAGAAATTTAGCCTTTGGGCAAACCACTTCTAGCATGTCCAGATAAGTCATAGGATTCCAGTAGGTTAGCGTGGAGTTTGCAGAGAGTGGTTTAACTCTTGGTTTCATGTTTGGTTCAATTATTTATATGTAGATGCAGATAATATCTTTATAAATCCTCAGGTATGAGTGGATTTTTGAACCAGGCTGAAACCATAGATGCTATAAAAGAAGAGATTGATAAATTTGATTTTATAAGAAAGAAACTTATGTCTGGGCTGGCCCGTGGCTCACTCGGGAGAGTGCGGTGCTGATAACACCAAGGCCCCGGGTTCGGATCCCATATACGGATGGCCGGTTCGCTCACTGGCTGAGCGTGGTGCTCACAACACCAAGTCAAGGGTTAAGATCCCCTTACCGGTCATCTTTAAAAAAAAAAAAAAAAAAGAAAAACTTATGTCTGACAAAATTCCTTAAAGTTGACAGGTGGTAAACCACGGGAAGATTTACACATTTAAAACTAAAGATTAATGTCCAGAACATTTAGATGTTCTATAAATTGGATTAACTACCTAGTGGAAGAATGGGCTAATAAGCACATGACAAAACATTTCCTAGTAAAGGAAATCAGAATAACCTCCAAATATCTACAGAGATTTAACTTGGCTGAGAGTTATGCAAATACAAATCAAAATGCCCATCAAATTGGCACTCCGCCTTACAAAAGACATTGGGAACACTGAGTTTTGGCAGGAGTTGAGCAAATGAGTACCCTTGTTCTTGGTGGGAGTGTAAATCGATACAGCCTTTTGGGAGGGTATTTTGGCGGTATTTAAAATATGAACAGCCTTTATATTTAAATATAAAAACATAATTTCTACTTAAATATAAAAAATTTCTACCGAGGCACATGAATAAGGATTTTTTGTTACAATATGTAAGGAGTGAGAAATTGTCAATAACCTAAATGTCATACAAGGCAAGGGACTTAGTTATTACAGTACATCATACTGTAGAACACTATACAGAAAGTAAGAATGGAGTAGATGTATCTGTGTTAACGTTTTGAAAGATTAAAACACACTGAATGGAAAAAAAGCTGCAGAACAAGATGTGCAGTTCATCATTTATGGAAAAACCTTTATTTCTTTATGAACTTGGGCATATAAATGTATAGAAAAAGGTTTGAAGGATATGTATTCAAATTTGTAAATGGTCTGATTCTGATGTTTTTTACAAATTGAATTTCTACATTCCAATTTTTTGAAATTTCTTCTTTTACTCTACATTATATAATTGGGTATCAATTTAATTATAAAGACTACTGTGGAAAAAAAACCCCAATTTGTAAATGGTTCTCTCTGAGCAGGGACAAGAATGGGAGGATGGGAAAACATATAGGGCATTTCAGGGGAGGTCTCAAGATAACGTTTTCAACTTTTTTTGTTTTGTTTTGAACTTTTTAAAAAGTACAGAAAATATGGGGGAGGGAAGGAAAGGAAATAAACCATTGATAATCCTTTTACACAAAAGTGCTCCAAAATGTTAACTGTAGATTTTTTTTCTATCCATGTGTGAGATTGGGATTAGATTTGCTAGACTGGCATCTGCTTTGTTCATGGTACATAGGTATTTCTCCATGTCACTAATTGCCCCTTTCTTAGAAAACCGTTTAGTGTCCACAAAATTCTCTTTAATGAATATACCACCATGTAGTTAAACATTTCTTTATTGTTGGACTTAATGTTTGGTTTAAGCTTTTCTGATGTTACATACTGTAGTTAAACACTGTGACTAAATTTTTGACTGCATCTCTGATTTTCTTAGATTTCTTGTATTATTGGGTCAGAGTTATAAACCTTATTTTAAGATTTTTTTTTAATGAAAATTATGCTAAATTACCCCATCTTCACTCTGGACAAAAGGCTGTGTATGAAGGTTTCTATTTAGCCACACCATCACAGGCTTTGAGTATTACATTTTTGTGATCTTGCTGGCTTTCTCGTAGATGAACAGCACAGCCAGTACTCCAAGTTGCTGCTGGCCTCTAAGGAGCAGGTGCTGCACCGGGTAGTTCTGGAAGAGAAAGTAGCACTAGAGCAGCAACTGGCAGAGGAAAAGCACACTCCCGAGTCCTGCTTTATTGAGGCAGCTATCCAGGAGCTCAAGGTGAGAGGATGCATTGGAAACTTAAAACCAGAGATGCTAAACCTGTGTCAGGGTGAGTAGATGGATGGATGGAGGTGATAAGTTAATTCAAATTCACATTTAAGATGATAGCAGGGAATGGCTAAAAAAGCCAATTTGCTCTGGGCTTTGATAGTGGGAGGGAAGGGCTGACCTAGAGACTTTTAAAGCTCTTTCTAGAGCTGAAAGGATCAAGTCAAAATGATTTTATAACTAATTGTGACAGTGGAGTTTCTTAGGCTAGTTATGTCCTTAGTTAAGCAAGTTAGGATTTTTTTTATCTGGAATAATTTTTTTTTGGGTGGCTGGCCAATACAAGGATGAAACCCTGGACCTTGGTGTTATCAACACCACACTCTTACCAACCTAGCTAACTGGCCAGCCCTACTGGAACAATTCTTAGATTTGTTTTTAGAGGTGTTTTATTTGAGAGATATTGTGGAGAAAGTATTATGGCCTACCCAGCAGGCCTTAGCAGTATCTTCTGAAGATTTTGGAACAGCAAGAATTACCCAAAGATAGAATTCCCTAGGTCATGTGTCCTCCACAACAGGGATTCTTAAACTTTAAGCAGCAGAATCACTGGTTGTTGGGCTCTACCCTCAGAGATTGATTCAGTAGGCTCAGTAATATGCATTGTAACAAGTGCTAGGGTGATTCTGATGCTGCTCATCCCTACCATCCTTTGAGAACCACTGCTCTAGATTAGAACAATAAAAGCCTTCATTAATTGAGTGATTAGCATGTGACAAGCCCAGTGTTGTACTTACATTTATTTCACTTAAGCTTCGTATACTGGTGTGGTAGATACAGCTATCCCCTTTCAAGAGTAAGGAAGTAGAATCATGGGTTAGGTAAGTTGCTTAGGAACACATAACTAATAAGAGGTGAAACTGATATTTGAATTCCTATCTCACTCCGAAGTCCTCCTTTGGCAGAGTCTTGCATATTTAATTTTTATCTTCTTTCTGTATTGCAGCAGGATATCAAATGCCGTTTCAGGTAAAAGGCTACATACAATTAGAGCAATTCAGGTTGAGGTGTGGGGTTAGTCAACCCCTGCCTCCTATCGTACTTTGGGCTTCTCTCTGAGCATAGTTTGTGAAAACTAGACTAGTTTTATGTTCTTGGATTTCTGTTCAGGAACCTTTTGCTGTCATTCCGGTACAAGATGCTTTTTGCTTTGTGTTTCCCTCGAAGATTGAGGATTTTATGTACCTAGCTAAACTAAACCCTTCCTGTTCAGTCTTGTGTTTTAACTTTTGTTCATCTTGAAAGAGGCCATTCTAACCCCTTGCCCTTCTGTGTTTCTGGAAACAACTTTCTCTGGTCTTCTCTCTGATGTCCTTAGATTCGGGAAGAGGCTCTGTCAGGATTGGCTGAAAGCAGAGGAGAGGTCACTGGTGTCGTGGCTGCTCTGGAACAACTGGTGCTGATGGCTCCCTTGGCAAAGGAGTCCGTTTTTCAACCCACGGAGGTTAGTGTGTCCCTATTACAGACGAAATAGCTGCCATTTCTCAAATGCTGCTATTGAGCTGGTAGGCACTGTTGTGAGATCCCAACTTTTTTGGGCAAAGAGGGGTCTGTTATTTCCTGTGTACTTATTTGTTCTTTCCCCAGGGGTGTTGAATCAGTGAACAGGACAGCTAAGAAACATCTAGGGAGCTTGTTCTTATGCCTACTTTTGCCACATTACTTCTTGAAAGCAGATCATATATTTTCTGTTGACCTAGAGTTTGTTCCAGCAGGGCATGCTAGAGTATCTGTCTGCTTTTGATGAAGAAACCATGGAAGTTTGTTCTCTGGATGCTCCTTCCCATCCTCTTGCTCTCCCTCTGGTAGAGGAAGAGGAAGCTGTGTTGGGACTGGAGCCTGAGGGGTCATCAGAGGTCTGTGATGACTCGGAGTTAGCAGATGACAATCTTGGGGAGGGGACCATTTGTATTGACTCCAACCAGCAGGAACCCATCACAAGGCCAGGCTTCACACATCTGAACAGCTCTCCTTGTTACTACTTTTACCAAGGTGAGGGTCCCTGGGGAGGATGGCCAGGTTGCCACAGAGATGTTTCAGAGAGATGACTTGCTACTCTCTAAGCAGAGGGTGGTGTCTCCATTAGATACTGGGAACTTGCATGGCTTGTGCTTTTGGTGTGGGGAAGGAGAGGTAGGCCTAGCTATGAGGGGGACCCCCATCTTGAGGGCTGGCCAAGACACTGGTGTGATAGAGCCCCTTGATTTTAGCGGAGGATGGGCAGCACATGTTCCTGCACCCTGTGAATGTACGCTGCCTCGTGCGGGAGTATGGCAGCCTGGAGCAGAGCCCGGAGAAGATCTCAGCAACTGTGGTGGAGATCTCTGGGTATTCCATGTCTGAGGTAAGGTCCCTTCTCTAGAAGTAGAGGGTCAGAAACCTGCACTAACCTAATCTCTCTGAGGTAGGCCTCATCAGCCTAAGTTCACAAACCTTTAAGGCCTTTAGTTTTTGTATTTTTGAGTTTATTTTGGTGATGGTGCTGTGAATTTTTTAAAAAGTTAGATGGTGCTCTCCTACTGTACCAGGATTCTGTGAAGTCAGTTACCACTGCTCTCTGCTTCTCTGGTTCATTTATTGTAGTTTGGGGATATAGATTCCAGATGGAGTTTTTGTGTCTCTTATTGCTTGGGAGAAGTGTTTAAAAAAAAAAAAAAAAAAAAAGTCCTTGGAGGTTTTTAGCTAGGTTATATAGGTTTGAAGTGCATTTTTTTTCTTGAAGTGCATTTTTAGCTTAGCAGATACCTGTGAATTATTGTTTGGTAATTTATATATGTGAATTTTTGCTCTCTGGGAATTATCCCTGTATTGATCACAAATTTATTATAAGCCTCAAAATTAGAGACTCTTGGAGTACTGTAAACTTTCTGTCAAACATATGCAGAAAAAGAATAGAAAGGAAAATTTAAATAGATGGACTTCATTTTTTACTGTTTCAGGTCAAGCTCCATTCATTAGGAAAATCTGTATCTAACTAATGATAACTAGTTACCGTTAATTTTGTCAGTGGTTCCCAGGGGTTTTTAGGCCAACAAATACGCCTTTATCTTCTCTGTTCTCTCCCCTCAATTGTGGACCTTAGAAAATCAGAAATAGTTGATTAACTTTAGATTATTTTTTACCAGGCTCAGTTCACTCATTTGCAGCACAAACCAAAAAACTGGATTTGGTTGCCTTCTTATAGGTTAATTGACAGTTTCTATTTGGCTTTTCAAAGTGGTGATAATTTGAGCACTACTCTTTTGAGCCCCAGTGCTATCTCTGAGTAAATAGTGTTACTGTATTGGATATCCGGGTTTAGACTGTCTGCTGTTAGGCCTGGTCTTAGTTGAATATTGGTTCTTTCTCCAATGTAGGATGTTCGACAGCGTCATAGATATCTCTCTCACTTGCCACTCACCTGTGAGTTCAGTATCTGTGAACTGGCTCTGCAGCCTCCTGTGGTCTCTAAGGAAACCCTAGAGATGTTCTCAGGTGAGAATGCCCCTGCTGTGCTTCTCTTCATAGTGTGGATCAGGGATCCTACTGGCTAGAAACCCAGTGTGGGAGGAAACTTCAGGCGTTGTATCATGCGTCTTAGTATCTCCTGAAACACTGTGTGTTCATCTAGTCCAGCTGGGCCTATTGGTGTGGGCTTAGCTACTTAACTAAGTCAGCAGGGAGGAGTTAATGGCCGTGTCGTCCTGGGTCTGCCTTCTCACAACCTGACCAATATGTAGATGACATTGAGAAGAGGAAGAGACAGCGCCAGAAGAAGGCTCGGGAGGAACGCCGCCGAGAGCGCAGGATTGAGATGGAGGAGAATAAGAAACAGGGCAAGTGTAAGTTCAAGAACTCTTCATTTTTGCCTAGTACTGCTATGCGTTATTGTATAGAGGCTCCTTGCCCTGGTCTAGGAGTCAGACTGCTTAGGTTCACGTCTCAGCTTTGTCACTTGTTTTCTTTAGCTCTTTAATGTGAATCATAAGAGTACCTCCTTCATAGGCTTGTTTGAATTAATACAGTTCAAAGTGCATAACACCCAGTAATGATCAAGATGAAGTTCATCCTTGGCATGGTGGGGTGACAAAAACCTGTTCCAGGGAGGAGAATTGGAGTTCTGCCGAGAAAGCTGGGGACACTTGTTCCCCTTGCCTTCTGAATCATTGACCTCACCTCTAATTCTCTTTTTTTAGAGTGGGGGGCCCACTGGCCAGCATGGGGGACCTAACCCTTGAACTCAGTGTTACAAGAGGGTGCTCTAACCAATTGAGCTAACCAGCCAGCCCCTCTAATTCTCTATTAAAGGGCACAGTGCTATACAGCGAGTTTGCTTTTTGATCTGGTTCTCCAACATAAGCTTCATTGAGTCTAGGGGATTAGTGTGACATGAGGGCCCTAAGTATCCACTGGAAAATAAGGCATTGAGTCTTTTGGCTAGGGAAAGGACTTCGCTATTTTGACTCCGTATGGTATAGAAATGTCATAAATTTTATTTCTCTAACTGGAGTAAGTATATACCTGGAATCCCAGCACTTATGTAGCTATTTGGCACATGTCCTAAACTTTGAGAAAACTGATGTTCCAAGGGATAGGATTTTTTTGTTTTAACTTTTATTATTAGAAATATTCAGACAAGTAGAATGGTATAATTAGCCCTCATGTTTACCATCCAGCTTCAGTTATGAATAGTTAGAACAAGGCTAACTACAGTGAAAAACAAAGATATATTATAGAATGACAATTGTTATCAATTTGGGTTTTAAAGCTTTATTTTGCATCTTCCAGGCCCTTGGGGGTATGCATATTGGCATCCTTAGCTGTTGGAAAAAGTTTGAGGGATTCTGTAAATTGGCCTAACAGTATTGTCTTTCCTTTGCAGACCCAGAAGTCCACATTCCCCTAGAGAATCTACAGCAGTTTCCTGCCTTCAATACCTATACCTGCTCCTCCAATTCTGCTTCGGTTCCTACCAGCACTGAGGGCCATGGGGCCCTTTCCCTTTTGCCTCTTAGCAGAAGTCCAGGTTCACATGCAGGTAAATAGAGTAGGGATTTAATGAATTCAGCTATTGGCTACACCTTAAGCAAAGCTCTGATGTCTCAGTTTGTAACCCTGACTTGCTTGACGTGGTGTGATCTTTAGGCAGGTAACCTTACTTTGGGTAGTCCTGAGGTATATCAGATTCTCGCCATTTGATTAACCTTTCTCAGTGGCTGTACTGACTGCTTATATACCCTGCCAGCTTCTAAAAACCTCAAGGAAGCTCATTAGGCAGGGTAGTTAATCCTAGATTGTTCTCTGTGACCCAGCTGTTTTGTTTCTAGCTTTTTTTTTTTTTTTTTTTTAAAAAGATGACCAGTAAAGGGGATCTTAACCCTTGACTTGGTGTTGTCAGCACCACGCTCAGCCAGTGAGCGAACCGGCCATCCGTATATGGGATCCGAACCCGGGGCCTTGGTGTTATCAGCACCGCACTCTCCCGAGTGAGCCACAGGCCGGCCCTTGTTTCTAGCTTTTATGTTTGAGATACTCGACTGTATGCCTGAGCATCTTTGTGCGCGTCTCTTTATTGTAGCATTGTTTGTGATAGTAAAAAGCCAATCAAACAAACCCAAAAGCATACAAAGCCAACCAGTAGGGAAATAGCTATATTATAGCAATTATACTATGAAATACTTCACACTTGTCGAAGAAGGAAATAGTGCTCTTCATGGACTAATGGAAAGATAAAAGGAAGTTGTAGAACAAGAATAAACATATCATTTTGGGGTTAAACAAAAACAACCACCATAAAACAAAGCATTTTGTCATGGGCTTATACATTTAAATGGATAGAAAAGTATTGGGACAGGTTTGTTCCAAACTGGTAATACTGTTCACTCTAGGAAGTAAGATGAGAATTGAGAGGTTGTTCAAAGGCCTTTAGATTTTTTTTTTCATACTTATAAAGAGAAAATGTATTAAAGTGTTATAAAATCAAACACTTAAGGAGTTATTGACTAATTTCAGAGAGCTATCTTTTCTTCATCTGTCTGGCAGATAGTTTTTGATACTTAAGACTTTTTTCTCTGTCAGGCATTTTTAACAAAATGTTCAAGATCAGAATATTTAAAACTCTTGGTGATCAAAGATCTATTACTTCGCAGATTAGGAACCTGAAGCTAAGGCAGGGACTTAGTGGCAGGAACAGGGACTAGAACCTGGTTCTCTAGGACTGCATGACCATGATGATCTGGTTAACTGTTAAAAGAGAACTGCTGTATGAAGGAATATGGCAGATCACTGGATGCATAATTTGTGGTATAAAGATTGTTTTCACATACTAGCTTTTCTGAAAGTATGGGCTTTTAATGTATTTAGGCAAGTGCAGTTGGATGCTTCTAGAAATAATAAACAGTCCTGGATGACTATGGAAGGGTCTGCTACTGGGAGAGAGAATAGGCCTTGTGCCCAGCAGTGATCAGGGTAGTGGATAAACTGATCTGTGGGAAATGTTCAACTCTAGGTAAGAGTGGATAGAGAAGAGTATTACCTAGAGAGTATCAGGGAAAAGTTTGCATCTTCATGCTGGATCTTGTTGATGTTTGTCTCAGATTCTAACTGAATACTCCCAAGTCATAGACTTCTACTGGTTGGAACTTAAAGGCTGACCTGATTCAATTTTATCTCTTTCTTGGAGCTTTTCTATCCATATAAAACCAGTCCATGACAGAATGCTTAGGCCTTGAGAGCCAGCCTTTGTGGAAAGTTTAGCATTTTATAAGAAAAGGGTTTTTCTTACTGTGGGAATAGATTCCACCATGACTCCTAGTGTTGTAATAACCATGAAGCTTTTTATCTCCCTATATTATCACTGATGTGAGTAATAGATGATGTTCATGGCTTTATAAGAACACAGCAGAGTTGAAGGTTGGATCAAGATTTGCTTTTTGGGGATGGGGTGGGGGGTGGTAATTATCCAGACCTAATTCAGGGTTCCTCTCCCTTGTCAGGAGGACAGTAGCTCTTTGGAACATGACTCATATAATCAGGTCTCTGGTTTCCTTTCAGACTTTCTGCTGACCCCTCTGTCACCCACTGCTACCAGTCAGGGCAGTCCCTCCTTCTGCGTTGGGAGTTTGGAAGAAGATTCTCCCTTCCCTTCCTTTGCCCAGGTAAACCCTTTGCTTGTGAAGCAACCCAAGGGGGCTTAACATGAACTCTTCTGCTTGTTCTTATGGGAACCTCATCCAGCGATTGTTGCCTTTCATTCTCATACAGCTGGACAACTGAGTCATCTGATGGGTGTGAGGAGAATTTACTGCCAATCAGAGCTTGAGGCAGTAGGGAGTTGGCAAGAGCAGATGATATGGACATCCCTCAATTGGAAGAGGAGAGAATTATAGGCTCATGTTGCACTGACTGTCATAATTATGGGAGGCTTTCTTAAGAGGGAAGCTCATAGATTTAGTCTCAGATTACTATAGACTTACCCAGGAAAAAAGGCCAAGAATAGCTGAGGGAGAATCAGAGTTTTAATTATTTAAAAAATCATTAGGTGTTGTGTACTGGGCACTGTTCTAGGGGCTGGGATATTTTGGTCCTTTTTAACTGGTCCCTGGTTCTAGGACATCTGATTCAGGTGGTATTTATATGTTACCTGGACTAAACCATTCCTCTTCACTTTGGGAAGGGAAGGATTGTCTTGGTTATCCTGTAACTAGCCAAAACAGTTTCCTTAGGGAACGAGGTTGGGGGGAAGCACTAGGTTCGTGAGACTTGATGTCAAATCAGTTTATTAATCTTGAAAACAACAATCACTCAGCATTCCTGCATTCAGATAACTGAGAAATATGGTGGACAAGTGCCCCTGTGAGAAGTCAGTATTCACTTCTTTGGAACTAATTTGGAATCATAACCTTAACAGTTCTTGAAGCAGTTGATATGGATGTTTCTCACATAAAATGGCAGTTTGTGTTGAGAAATAAGCAGGAATTGAACTTTGGTTAGGAGGGTCCTGAGTCAAGGAGGGTGAAATAATTTGAGGACAACCCTGAAAATTAACTGCCAGACTTCAGAGGTGATAAGTAAGTGCCTCCCAGGGATTACAGCAAATGCTTAAGTTTTTTTAAACTAGGTTTTATTGCCATTGCTTTTTTCCTTTCAGCTTTATTTTGAAAAACCTTAAATTTAGAGTTGGAAAAATAACGTTATAAACCATTCACCTAGATTCACCAATTACGACCGTTTTGCTGTTTGCTTTTTTTTTTTCCCTGTGTTGAAAATAAGTTGCAGACTTCATGAATGACACTTCATCACTGAATGCTTAGAAGATACATGCCAAAGAAAATGATATTCTCCTATATAATCATAATTATTATCACATCCAAGAAATTCAACTGCTGTAATATCTAATATAATATGTATATCTGTTTTCCCATTTGTCTCAGATTCCTTTATTGTTTTCAATTCAGGGTCCAATCAGAGATTACTCATTGCATTAGTTGTCAAGTCTCTTTAGTCTCCTTTGATCCATAACAGTTCCTGTGGCCTCTCTCTCTCTCTCTCTCTTTTTTTTCCTTTCCGTGGCATGAATATTTTTGAAGCATCCAGGCCAGTTGTTTTATAGAATGTCTTACAGCTTGGATTTGTCTGATTGTTTCCTCATGAGTGGATTCAGGGTAAACATTTTTGGTAAGAATAAAACATGATACATATTTTAATTACATTTTTAAGCATAAGATGATGAAGATGTCATACTATGAGAATATTAGGACCCAAACTCTTACGGACCAAGGGAGAAGATCACCAGAGTGATACAAGATGCAGAAAGTTATTCATTGAAATCAACATCTGCCAGCCCAACTCATCTTCAATAATATGTGTCCTTCACCTTGGGATACATCCTTTAGGACAAGGCATTCCTGCTTGAATCCCTTGGGACTTGCCTTGATATTTTTCTAGTAATAAAATTCACCCTGCTTTGAGTTATATGGCATATTTGGCAGATGGAACTTGTAGTGGCCCTCACTAATTACATAGCTGGCCTTGGCCAAGTGAGATGGAAAAAATTTCTCAGGGGCAGGAGGATTATTCTGATTTTACTATACTTGTAGGAATTTTACTGATTTATGGCTGGATCTAAAAGTTAATGATTATAGAACTATTGGAAAAGCAAAGATTAAAAGGTAGTGGGGGCTGTTGGAGCAATTTCAGGATAAAGTTTAATTAGTTTTCATGGCCTTAAGTAACTGAAGTTTGATTGCCACATAGTTTGTTGTAAGATTGGAAGGCACTACATACTGCTTGTTCCAACAAGTTGATATTTTTAGGGGTCCCAAGAAGGGCAGGAAAATTTATCAGAAAAAGTCAGGACTCCCACCTTGAGAGCCTGAATAAGAATCTCTCATGCCTTCTGTGCAGTGTTCTTTACCTATTTCCTAAGAACAAAATAGCTTGTGGTTTACCACCTTGTGGTTTCACTGCCATTTGCACTGGTCAGGATATAGAGGATATGGCTGAAATAGTGTGTTAAAGAGATAAGTACCTGGAAAATCTTTTCAAAGGTGATAGTTTGTTCTGTGCCCTCCTAACCAGTTTAATGTCTAGGTAGGAGTCTGGAAAAGAAGTTAGACCGGTTACTTAAATTCTTTTCTCTCCTTTTCCCACTCTGGCAGATGCTGAGGGTTGGAAAAGCAAAAGCAGATGTTTGGCCCAAAACTGCTCCAAAGAAAGGTGAGGATGGCCTGCTGGTGAAGGGGGAGTTTGGCCCCTTTCAGTAGAAAGCTCTAGAATTACTTCTGTAATTATAACACTGGTGTTTTTTTAGACGAGAACAGCTTAGTTCCTCCTGCCCCTGTGGACAGCGATGGGGAGAGTGATAACTCAGACCGTGTTCCTGTGCCCAGTTTCCAAAATTCCTTCAGCCAAGCTATTGAAGCAGCTTTCATGAAACTGGACACACCTGCTATTTCAGATCCCCTCTCTGGTAAGAGCAGAAAACTGGAGTGCTGAGCCACAGGGTTGTCAAACATACTACACCTGTATGCCATTCTCGCCTGGATCCCCAGCAGCAGGTATCACTAATTGGTTAGGCACTTTTCCCTCTGAGCTTCTACGCCTCAGTCTTCAACACATTCTGGTGTCAACTAATGCTCCATTTGGTATGTCAGGTAGGACCTATTTGCCAACCCAGATTAGTTCTTGAAGCCTGGCGTGAAATTCTGAAGAACTGTCTTTTTTCTCCTTCTAAGACAGAGTGGAGAGTTGATCTTGCCTACACTTTAGAATCTTGAATTGGTAAAGAGTGGCTCTTAGGTAGAACGTCATGCCCAAAGCCCACCCCCGTTCTGTGGTTTTCATGATTAGATAACAACACATTTATCACGTTTATGGTATGTGCTTTATGTGCATGCCTAGCATTGTGTTAATTTTATTTTCCTAATAATCATTGAGTATAACTGTCATGTTACAGATGGGGAAACTGAGGTCTAGGGATGTAAAGTGACTTGCCCAAAGACAAACACATAGTGTATATTAGGACTGGTATTTGAGTCCAAGCAGTCTGGTTCCAGAGCCTGCACTCTTAGCTCCCACTCTGTGACTCTCAGTAATGAAAATTGGCCAGGGGACAAAGGGGTGGCATTCTAAGCTAAGCAAGCTTTCTGTGTTTTCCTTTAGAAGAGAAAGGAGGAAAGAAAAGAAAAAAACAGAAACAGAAGCTCCTCTTCAGTACTTCAGTCGTCCACACTAAGTGATACTACTGGCCCAGGCTACCTTCTCCATCTGTTTTTTTTCCCCCCTGTGCTTTTGTTTTGCTGCTGTAATTTTTAAGTATTTGAGTTTGAACAGATTAGCTCTGGGCGGGGGGAGGGGGTTTCCACAGTGTGAGGGGGAACCAAGAAAAATTTTAAATACAGTGTATTCTCCAGCTTCCCGTCTTTACACCAAAATAAAGTATTGACACTCAACGAGAAATTTCTTCCTGCCAAGGCTTAGTTTATTGCTAGGTTAGTCTTTCTGACTTATGTGTAATTAGTTTTTCTCCACCCAAAATAAGTTCAAGTCCCTTCAGCATCCCTTGGAATCATCCAAATCAGAGTGGCACAGCACTGCTCTGCTATGCCATCATGTGTCAAGGCTTTAGGGTTTCAGCACATCTATCAGTCTGTCTTTTAAAAATAGTTGAATCTTTCCTACCTGTTGAGTTCTCCTTGTTAAAGAAATAGAGGGATGGCAATAAAATGGATTTAGGACACCCAGATTGAATTGCAGTTTTTTGTTTTTTTTTTTCCTGACAAATGGCCAGGCTGTGGTGCCAGACCTGGGTTGGCAGCATTTAATAGGGTAGCTTGTCCTTGGCACTTGCACATGTGAAGGGAGGGTTTTGCCTCTTGAACAGAGTTTTGTTTGGTAAGGAAAGTTGTAACTCACTAAGGAAGCCCTGGGACATGCCACCCTTTAGATCAAGCTTGTTTTAAGTGACAGTGGGCCTGAGTTGTATGAACAGAGGAGTCTGGCACACCTGGAGGAGAGCAAGGCAGTTTGAAAGCAGTAGGGTTGCCCACTGCCTCTGTCTTGTCTAGAGTTTTCTTAGGCCTTGGTTTGAACTGAATTTGAGTGATGTGAATTCTTTTGCTGCTTAATAAAGTGATCTCTAGGTGTAATAGAATGTGAAGGCAAATAGTTGCAATAAATCACCTGCACAAGTAATGTGAGCTTTTTGATTTTTTTAAATTTTATTACAGGTCAGCTACACATGTTATTCCTTACAGCTACTATGAGCTTGAGCAATTCTGCTGTCATGGACTAATTTCTTTTCTGGTGTCAGGCCTAAAAGATTGTTGAGCTGGGCTTAGCTTTAGCCTACCATTTTAAAAAATCTTGGGCCAGGAATTCTCCTGAGTGAATGAGCATGTTCTAGCCCTGAGATAAGAGAGCACATTGAAGCAAAAATCACATATCTTTGTTAAATGTGTAAAGGACTTTTAGAGACATCTATTTTATTATGGAGACAACACATCCTTAGGAATGTCATTGGTAGGTAGCAGACCAAACCTGATCACAAGTCTCTTGCCCCTCCTAATTCCTGTGAGTGTGGCAGTTCACCTTCAGGTGGAAGGCAATGGAGAAGAGTGGAACTGCAGAAAACTGCTTGAAGTTGGTAGCTGCTGCGTGGCCGTGTAACAGTGAGATCAGGTGAGGCCATTCCCCTGTGTACCTCTCAAGTGCAAAAGCTGCATTTTTTTGGTCAAGTCACCTGATTAAGTACTGGAAGGAGTCTGGTATTTGTAGGGCCCTGTAGATCAGTAATGAGACTGGGTGTAGATCTGTACTAAGTTTAGTTGCTATGTCTCACTGATATTTCTACTGCAAATGATTTGGTTTGCTTAGGGTCCATCCTGGGGTTGGGGGTACAAAACCTCAAGTGGAAGGCTAAAGATTCAAAATTCATCTAGTACCACATAGGGAGCCAGTTTTCCCACCAAGGCCAGGGGTAGAGGAGGGAAAGAGACTTGGCCTAGCATGAACTCCATAAGCTTTTTAAAAAAATTTAATATGCTAAATGCTAAAGAAGATAAATATATTTATTAAACCTATTCTCATCCAAGCAATTAGATACAAAGATGTCTATAACTACAGAGCATTCACAACCTGTAGAGCCACTTCAACAGGGAACACCAGGTAAAGGTGATTTCGGTTTGTTTTAAGTCAGTCCTCCATTTCAAGTTGGTAATTTGTTGGTGGTCATCCAGTTTGGAGAACTGTAGAAGATCCTCCTGCCTCTCAGAATGTCCTGTTCCAAGTGGGCCTGAGGCTTGGGCACACTGCAGCCTGCTGTGTGGTACGCAGAAGTTCACTCCATTGCTTCAGCAGCCTCCTCACCACCGCTATCTGAAAGCTCCTCCTCCTCACCTGATTCCTCCTCTAGTAAGCCGCTTCTCATTACAGACTTCTGGATAGCTTCTCGCTCTCCTGGAGAAAGGCAGAGCAGGGATGAAGACGTCTTTGGGAATGATCTCTTACTCAGCTGAAAGTCAGTCGCTGAGTGGGCACTAGGCTAGTATTGCTTACCTTCATCAGTGCAGTTCTGCAACAAGATCAACAGCTGTCTCCTGTTGTACTGAATCAGGAACTTCTGACATGTTCTAATTGTACCTGGCACATGAAATAGTTTCTGTAGTCAACAGCTTGTGAAAGGCCTCTACCTTACAGGCTTTTAGAGCTAGGCGAAAATACTTTGTTCTCAGCAGGACAGCAGGAAGACCCACTCACCAGTCAAGACTGAGTTCTGAACCTGTCACCTACTGAAAAATCAGCCAGATCACATGCCACCCCTACCTCCCACATGTAATGTGTTGAAAAAACAAGGGTAACGGTGTCCTTTGATCTCCAAGTATGTGATGAAGGGAAGAGCTGACCACACAAGCTGGTAGAATTCTTTTCGGCATCGAAGTAGCACTATTCCGGTATAGGCATTGAGGTATCGAACTAGAGCAGGAAAAACAAAAAATCACTTTGGAAAACTCTGGATTCACAGAAGCATGTTAAGAACCTTAGGGTAATAGAGAGCCTACTATGTATCAGAGACTGTTCCAGGCAAGTGACACTTGGATGCATCAGTGAGTAAAAACAAAGATTGCTCAAGGAAAAAAAACTAGTACAGACCTTCATTTATGGAAGGGAGATAACCACTTTAGAATTGGTGAATGAATTTAGAATTTAAAATGTTTTTCTAATTCACTGACAAGTTAATTCAATAAATGGGGGTGCGGGAGGATCCATCTTTACTTAGAAAAAACCCTTTCCTAAAAAACAGGTTGTTTTACTGCAGTTAGGCTCTAGTAGGTTCTTGTAGCAGCCAGCTGAGTCTCACCTGATGTAGGGGAGTTATGCCTATATGCACTTAATTCTCCAGGATTCAGTTTTGAGGTAGGTTCAGATTTTAAAAGAGGTAACTAATTTAAATAGTATGGCAGGAGGAAGAAGGGCCCCTCCTTGCTTCAGTTCATCCTGCATTTATATTTACACAATCATGTGTTCTGTGCTTTACCGACTCCATTAAGGGCTTTTCAGGGAGGTAATTCTGACATGCTCCATGTGATGTCAATGTAATCAGTCAAATAATAGCTTTTAGTAGGAACTATGCACTGTTTCCCTCGTTTAAATCTCTATGCTATTAAGTTCCATCACAACCCCCAACATACGTCAGACTGGTACAAAGAGGATTCTTGGTCTAAGTCCCACTGCACTTGGGCCCCTGCTCTTAGCTCTCCCTTTAATTTCAGAGAGCGTGATGCTGGTAACACCAAGGTCGAAGGTTCGGATCCCCTTACCAAGCAGCCGCAAAACAAAACAAAACCCAACAACCAAAAAACATGTTGGTCTAAATCGGATTCGTCCGGACCTCCTGCTCGGGTTCCTTGACGCCTAAAGAGGCAGATACCCTACAAAGGGTGGTGCACAGGCGTGGCCTCTCCATCAATCGCTCGTGCCCCTTCTTTTTCCCTCCTCCGGCGTCTGCCACCTTTTAAATCCCGCCGTCTGCCCGACTTCCCGCCGCGCTCTCGCACCTGCAAAACCGATCGAGCAGGCGGCCGCGCCGAAAGTCCCGTGCACCCGGGCGATCGTGTCCCGTACGAGGCCGCTCAGCACTCGGTCCTCCAGACTCAGGCGGCAGCGCGGGTCGTCAGACACCAGTTCGCAGAGCAGGTACCTGAGGCAAGCGAGAGGGAAGTGAGCGCGAGCCGGGGCCGCGAAGACTAGGCAGAGAACTGGGGGGTCTGGAAGGGGCTGCTTACCTATGCTTGAACCGCACCATGGCTGCCTTTGCGCCAGCAGGCCTGACACGCAAACCGGATGTCGATCCCGCCCTCAGCCAATAGGAAGTTTGCTTTGTCAGCCTTCCGCTACTCAGGAGAAGGAGGCAGGATAGGAGGGTGGAGCTAGAAGGTTGAGAGGTCGAGCCCTTTGTCAGT
Source organism: Cynocephalus volans (assembly GCF_027409185.1). NCBI lineage: Eukaryota > Metazoa > Chordata > Mammalia > Dermoptera > Cynocephalidae > Cynocephalus > Cynocephalus volans. The sequence goes on from NC_084461.1 coordinate 196,779,126, forward strand.
TTACTTCAAGCCCCACCTCCCTCTGCGTTTGTAAGGGCGCATGCGTCCGGTGAGATCCACTCTGACTTTAGTTGTTTGCTGGCTGTATGTGGCAATTGAGCGTCGTGACTGTGATGGGAGTCAGTACTGTGTAGGATGCAGTTGTTGCATTTGGGGCCCTCAGGACCTTGCAATACAGTTTGTATGCACTTATATTCTCTCCCCAAGATGGACGGTGGCACTTTTGAGGGCAAGACTCTGCACTCAGCCCAAGGATTGACACACGGGAAATCGGACCCTTCCAGGTTAGAGCTCCGTTTAATTCTTCCACAGCCAAATATGCTATTATTGTTTGGTCCTTTCAATTATGGAGACGGACGTATTGTCTCTTTTGTTTGCAAAAACAATCCGTGTTCATTGTATTTTTTATTTTTTACAGAAAAGTACAAAGAAGAAATAAAAATAAATTATAATCCCAGCACCGAGAGAGTAATTTAATCATATAGTGTGTTTTCTTCCGTCATTCATCCCCTGTGCCAGCGGTTCTCAAAGTGTGATACAGGGACCGCCGAGAAGTCCCGGGCTCACTTAGTAAGTTCCTGAAGTCAAAATTACTTGCATAGTAATACTAAGATGTTATTTGCCTTTTTCACTCTCTGAGTGGACAGTGAAGTTTTTCAGAGGCTACATGACGTGGTGACATCATTGTTCTGACGGCTAATGGAATTGTGCTTTGCGTTTTCTACATTTCTCAATTTTAATGTCCATGGCATATATCAATAGCACTTTGGGATCCTCAATTTAAGAGTGTAAAGGGATTCTGAGACAAAACAGTCTGAGAACTGTGCCTTATGTTAAATTATGTTTTTAAGAATAGAGGATCGTACTGTTTAGTATCCTATTTTTTCCTCTTCACTTGAATATCTTTTTTTAAAAAAAAAATATTGAAGTATAACATACATAAAGTGTATATTCTCAAGTGTACAACTCAATGAATTTTTATGTATGTATAGACTTGTGGAACCACTGCCCAGATTAGGTATAGAAAGCATTTCCAGTACCCTTGAGCCCTCTTCCCAGTCAAAACCCTTACCGAAAGTAGCCCCTATTCTGACTGTATCACGTAGATTAGTTTTGCCTGTTCTTGAACATTTTATAAATTTTTTAAAGCATGCTTTCTTTTGTGTCTGGCTTCTTTAACTCAACATAATTGTAAGTTTCATTCTTGTCAACTATTCTGCAACAATATTATTTTTCAGCTGTGCAGTGTTGCATACTTTGGATGTACCACTGTTGAGTTCGTCAATATCGCCTTGATGGATGTTTAAATTATTTCCAGATTTTCTGGTTATACCCAATGTTTTGATGCCTTGTAGCCAGTATCCCTATTTGTAGAATTGCCATGGCCTTGGCCATGTTAGGTCCACGAAGGGAGGCAGCTTTCTCAACCGATCGTTTGCAAGATCTGGAATGAATTCGCAATATTCCCATCTCCCATTCTTCGTCACCTTAAAGGAGGGATGCTGAGGAAGGGAGGGGAAGAAGGGTAGCAGGGTGCGCAGTGGCCCTGCTGAAGGACCAACTGCTCCTTCTCGTCCAAGAACCTTATTATCCAGAAAGTGTCGCTTGAGTCCTCCTTTGGCCAGCAGGGGGAGGCAGAGGCCCGCAGTGCGCGGGGAGAGCAAGACCCGGCCTTAGAGCGCGCCACCCCTCCTAAAAATTTTTCCAACGCTCACTAGCCGCCATCTCACTTAATCTTGACGTCGCGCCCACTTTATAGATGCAGTTGGGGCTCGGACCAGGCTTACGTATCCAGGATTAGAATTCGAACCCAAAGCCACTCGACTCCAGAGTCTTTGCTCCGGTCTGCACGGCTGATGTCTTCCTGTGCTTGGTTTCCTGTTCACTTAGTGTAATAAGACGGAGAGACGACCGACGTAGGTTTGAATTCCGCCTCCGTCGCTTACCAGCCATCTTCATCTTTGCAATAGGATAATAATGGTTATTATTCCTATTATTAGGAATTATTGGGATATGAATTTTAAGCGAGTCAAAATGCGGGCATAGTGAGTGCGCAGTAAACACTGTTTTGAATGATTTACGCCTCCCCTTCTCCGACCGGTCCGGCTCCCTCCTGCCCCCTCGAGGGTGCAGACTCCCGGCGGTAGCCAGGCGGGCCCGGCGGCCGGGGCGGGCGGCGTCGGCGGCGCAGCCTCCTCCCGCGGTAATTAGCCCGCGCCGGCTCGGCTCCGCCAGCTACTAATTACACGTCTCTTAATGAGGCCGGCGGCTGTTTGCAATCACCGGGGTCCCCGCCGCGCGGCGCGGGAGGCCCCGAGGGAATCCGCCCGCGGAGGCGTGGAGGGACGGCGGCCTCCTCCGGAGCCCGAGATCCGCTGGCCGGCGGCGTGGGGGCGGGGGCAGATCTCATCGTCTATCTCCTGCTCGGTGCTCTCCCTGGCCGCGCCACAGAGCCATTATCATCCCTGCCTTACACGCGAGAGGGGACACAGGCTCAGAGAGGTGAGTCTCCCAGGCACGAAATGATCGCGCTGGGATAGAATCTAATCCCGGTCTGACCCCGAGCCTGTGTCCTCAACCGATTCCGGTGCCGCCTGGATCAATGGGGTAGTCGCTGTTGTTATTGCTGGTCTTTCTTTCCGGGGCTTCTCAGAGGAGATCCTAGACCGGAACAGATGAGCAGATAATGGAGGGAGGGGGTGGGGGCTGGGGCTCGAGAAAACTCCCTAGGGTTCCTCCCCTCTTTCCCGTCTGAGTGTTCCCCACTCTCTATTGCCCCTTTGGGTTTTGGGGGGTTTTTTGGCGGTTGTCCTGTACGGGGATGGGAACCCTTCACCTTGGTGTTACAACACCGCACTCTAACCAACTGACTAACAGGCCAGCCCCTGCCCTTTTGGATCATAGCTCCTGCGAGGCCTTTCCAACTTACTGGGAAACATAACTCACACAACCCATCTCACAAACGAAACAGGGAAATGAGGAGGTGGTTGGGACACCTGCTGAAATGCTCCCGTTAGAAGTGGGGGGTGAGAGACTACAAGTGTGTATCTTGCTCCCAGGGCCTTCGGGGTGGGATCCAGAGTAGCTGCCTTTCTTCTTCATCCTTATCTCCTGGGACTACCATTTGTTAGACTCTCACTATGTGCCAGGAACTGCACTGAACACTCTGTTTGACTTCATTAAATCACAACAACCCCGTAAGAGTAGGTCTCATTATTCTCTGCGGCTCAGGGAGGGAAATGACTTGCTCAAGGTCACACAGTAATTTGGGCCAACTTCTGTCTTACCCCAAAACCTTTGCTCTTAACCCCTTACTCTCTACTTCCTATTCTGGAATGTCTGGGACCTAGAAGGATGTTCAAGGAAGGAGAACCCAACTGGGGTGCCCTTCTGAGGTGCCTTTGGCATCCAGGGAGTCCCCATTAGAGCCTGGATGCTGCCATGTAGATGGTGGCAAAGGAAAATTTTATCTGCTTCAGCATTTTGTTAAGCAGCCGCTGCTAATTAGGGGCTCCTGCTCCTCTAATCCTATCAACCAATTCCCTGTAAAACCTTTATGGGGACAATCGAGATAAAATTAAACCCTCCATCTGCTTGGCCAGCGGCCTGGCAAGCTGCTGCATCCTCCAGGTTGCTGGGGCAGATGCAACCCTCTCTGGACCTCAGAGGCAGAACACCACATCTCGCTTCTCCTTTGTCCTTACCACCATCTCTCTTCCTGTCCCTGCCTACTGTGACAATTTGCTCATCCAAAAATTAATTGAAATTACAAGGGCACTACTGTTCGACCTAGCAATTTTTCTGCCAGGAGTTTATCCCACAGAAATTCTTGCTCTTGTGCCAAATGACAGGTGAACAAGAATGTGTCTTGTAGCATCTCAACAGCAAAAGGCTATCTCATTGTCTCTGAGAAAGCATCCATTGTGTGTGTATATTTATTGGACAACTATATGCCAGATGATGTTCTAAACCCTTTGCATAGATTGACTCATTTAATCCTCACAACTACCCTATAAAGTAAGCACTGAATTTTATTAACCCTATTTTACAGATGAGGAAACTGAGGTTCAGGGAGAACAAGTCACTTACCCAAGCTTCACATTGTTAGTACACAGCAAGGCCAGGATTTGGATCAGGCAGTCTGTGTTCTTAACCACTATCCTATATAGCTTCTGTCTTTATATTCATGGAAAATTTCCAAAAGGTGACACATGAAGCTGTTGATGATGGTTATCTCTGAGAGGAATTAAAGGTGTGAAGTAGGAGGAGGGACTCATTTTTTACTGTATCCTCTTTTGTACTATTTTATTTTACCATGTTGTTATAAACTATTTGTGTCCCTCCAAAATTCATATGTTGAAATCCTAACCCCGAAGATGATGGCATTAGGAAGTGGGGTCTTTGGAAGGTGATTAGGTCATGAAGGTGGAGCCCTCATGAATGGGATTAGTGCCCTTATAGAAGGAATCCCAGAGAGCTGTCCTGCCCTTTACTGCCGTGTGAGGACACAGAAGAAGGCTGTCTATGAACCAGGAAGCGGGCCCTTGTCAGACACTGAATCTGCTGGCACCTTGATCATGAACTTCACAGCATCCAGAACTGTGAGCAATAAATGTTTGTTGTTTAAGCCACTTAGTCTGTGGTATTTTTGTTATAGCAGCCTGAACATATGAACAGATGTGTATGTATTAGTTTCATAATTCAAAGAAGTTACTGAGCCCCAGTCCCCAGAGTACATTATTACTAATCCTTACCTCAACTATAGAAGTGGGTACTATCATTATGCACATTTTACAGGTGAGAGAGCTGAGTTCATCGAGGTGGTCTGGCAGGGCTGAGAATGGCAAAGGGGGACTGACTCTTCAAACCAGTGCTCATTCTTCTAATTCATATTAGCCCCGTGGGCTTGGAGGTTTTAGAGGGTAGAAAAATGGTTAAAAGCATGGACTCTGAGGGCCGGCCCGTGGCTCACTTGGGAGAGTGTGGTGCTGATAACGCCAAGGCTGTGGGTTCGGATCCCTATATAGGGATGGCTGGTTTGCTTACTTGGGAAAGCGTGGTGCTGACAACACCAAGTCAAGGGTTAAGATCCTCTTACCAATCATCTTTAAAAAAAAAAAAAAAAAAAAGCATGGACTCTGGAACCAGCTTGCCTGGGCTCAAATCCTAACTCAGTCACTCACAAGCTGTGTGACCTTGGGCAAGTCACTTCCCCTCTCAACCTCATTTTAATCCTCTGTAAGGATTAAATGATTGACCTCCATTTCCAGTGCTTACAACAGAGCCTGTCTCATTGTGAGTACTCAAGAAATATTAGGTATTTTTATATTATTGTTCTGAGCACTGTCTTCCCCATTTTCAAGCTCAAGGCAGTTCCTTCTCCCAGCAGGCGGGTCCAACTATGGCTGCTCCAGCCCTCTCTTCAAAGAGTGAGGCACAGCCACCCTGGGCTTCAGTCTCCAGCAGAAGTTCCTTGGAATCAGTTCTCCTGGGTTATCTCAGTGTGGTGGCTGTGATTACAGCTGGTCATATCACCAGAGCCAGCAGAAGAGGCAGAGCCACAGGGCTAGTGTGGCCCAGATCCAGAGCAAGGCTGCAACACGCAGCCTCCCAGTTCGGGATGTTCCCAGCGCCTTCCTACCGCTCACACTTGGAGGGAGAAGGACCTCAAAATAGCTGTTGCTTCCCCAGCACGGCGCTAGGCCAGGGACAGGAATAGACATCTGGGGGTGGCCGCCTCAGGGGCCCTGGAATGGCAGGAGAAGTAATAGGCAGAGACCAGAACCCCCCAGTGTGGGGGGGATAGGGAAGCTGTCTATGTACATTGACCCACCTGTGACAGTCCAGCCCATGGAAAATGTTGCCCCAGCTGGGGCTGGCCAGTCACCAGCACTGGCTAGACACCAGCCAAAACCAAGTGTCCTTCAGCACTGGCTCCTACAATCCTCCCTTGGCAGGTGGGAAAACTGAGGCCCAGAGAAGTTCATGTGCTTGAGGTCACCCAGCTGGTTAGAAGCCGAATTGACAGGAAAAGTGCAAGCCTTGGGGCCCTTGAGAGGCAGTATAGGATGGTGGCTAAAGGGGTAAAGGACTGAAACTGCCTGGCTTAAATCCAACTGCATGCTGCTGGGCCTCAATTTTATAACCTATAAAATGGGCCCAACAGTACCCACTTCAGTGGTTATAAAGATTGAATTGTGTGCTATTGTGATTGTTATTGTTTTCTCATCAGATTCCTCATTCATTCATTCCTAAGGCATTGGCTGAGCACCTCCTGTGTGCCAGGAGGATCACTGTAGCTCACAGGGTGAGAGGAAGAGACCTAATTAATATTTTAGGGATACTGCCATGTGCCAGCAACTATGCTAAGTGTTTTTTACACAAATTATTTCATTTATTCCTCATGACAACCTATTTTACAGATGAAGGGCATGAGGATCAGAGAAGTGAAGTCACTCCTTGAGGGACACATAGCCGGTAGGTAGCAGAGCCAGGATTTGAAACCTGGTCTGCCTGTCTGCATAGCCCATGCAAGTAACCGCTGCTTGACAATCTTTACTGGAGACACTCTTTATTCGGGGAGATGAACAAGTCATTCAGTTGTTACAGTCCAGGGTTTGGGTAGAAGGTGTTAGGAACATGGAGTGGGGCTCTACTCCTCCAGCCTTGATGTTTACCACCCAGCCCCTAGCTGTCCCTCCCTGATCTCTGCTCCAGGCCTCTCCAAGTGGCCAGGGCCTTTTTGGGAGGAGGGAGGCTAGGGAAAGTCCACAACCCAGTCTCTCTCAGGCACCAGTCCCGTGTGAGATGTGAAGTGGTCCCTAGCCTGCATTATAGAATTCCCACGTATTTTCCTGGGTTTCCCTGAGTACCTACTGTGGGCCAGGCCTGCACTGGGCTCTGAGAACACAAAGAAGACTTTATTCCTGCCTTAAAGTTGCTCACAGTGTGGTGAAAGAGACAGGTTGCCACCAAGACAAGAGCAATACAGAGACAGTTGCTGTGATGGGGGTAAAAATGAGGGAAGGGTGCCCAGAGGAGGTGCCTAACTGAGTCTGGGAGATCAGGGAGGGCTTACTGGAGCTGGTGGCATCAGAGCTGAGGCCCACAGGAGAAAAAGAGTTAGCCAGGAGAAGAGAGAGGTAGTAAGAAAGAGTGTTCTAGGTTGAGGGAACAGCTTCTGCTAACGAGAGGACATGCTGAATTCCAGGAACTGTGAGTAGTAGAGGGTAGAGGTGTAGGTGAGGGCGATGGGGCTGTGGAGACGGGCAGGGACAGGTCATACAGGGCCATTCTGCCCACACTGAAGGGCCTGGATACTATCTGGAGGACTGATCTCATTCTTGACATCGGGGGCTAGAAGGTTCCTTTCAGCTGCAGGAGAGGATGGACCTTGGGAGCCTGGACTGGAGGTAGTGGACCTGGTGAGGAAGCTACTGCTTGGAGAGACAAGAGAGGCTTAGACTATGTAGTGGTGATAGAGAGAAATGGATGGCTCTGTGAAGTTTTCAGAGGTAGAATTGGTTACTTATTGTTGCATAATAAACCACCCCAAAACTTTGTGGCTTAAAAGCAACAATTTATTATTTGTCATGATTCTGTGGAGTGAGTGGGCAGTTCTGCATTGTGTGGTATCAGCTGGGGGCACTGGGATGGGTGGTAGGTCTAAAATGGCCTGACCCACGTAGCTGGCTGGGCACTCAGTTGGGGATTTTGGCTGGCAGGCCTCAGTTTACCTCCATGTGGCCTCTCCATGGGGCTTGGGTTCTCAAAGCATAGCAAACTGGCTTCTAAGTAGAGGAGCTGCCCTGCCTCTTAAGGCCTGGCTTCAGAAGCCCCAGAACATCACTTCTGCTGCATCCTAATGTTCAAAGCTAGGCCCAAGACCAGCCAGATTCAAGGGGAGGGGAAATACACTCGAGCTCTTTTATGATTATTATATGTACATATACATACAATTTACTAGCATTTAGTGCATTCACAATATTGTGCAACCACCACCTCTTCCTAGTTTCAAAACTTTTTTATCATGCCATACCCATTAAGTAGTCCCTCCCCATCCCCCCTTCCCCCAGGTCCTGACAACTATGAATTTACCTGTTCTGCACATTTCATATAAAAGGAGTCATACAATATGTGACCTTTTGTGTCTGGCTTCTGTCACTTAGCATACTCATAATGTTGTCAAGCTTCATCCAAGTTGCAGTGCTTATTAGCACTTCATTCCTTCTTATGGCTGAATAATATTTTGTTGTTTGCATACACTACATTTTGTTTATCCATTCATCTGTTGATGGACACTTGGGTTGTTTTCACTTTTTGGCTGTTGTGAATAGTGCTGCTGTGAACATTGATGAACAGGTGTCTGTTCAAGTCCCTGTTTTTGATTCTTTTAGGAATGGAATTGCTGTGTCATATGGTAACTCTGTGTTCAACTTTTTGAGGAACTGCCAAACTGTTTTCCACAGGCGCTGCACTGTTTTACATTACCACCAGCAATATGAGTGCAAAGGACTATATTTGTGTCCCAAAATTCATATGTTGAAATTCTAACCCCCAACGTGATATTAGGAGGTAGGGATTTTGGAAGATAATTAGGTCATGAGGGTGGTGTCCTCATAATTAATGTCCTTATAAAAGGGCTGCCCAGAGAGCTCTCTTGCCTTCTCTTTTCCACATGAGGATACAAGAAGAAGCAGGCAGTCTGAAACCCAGAAGAGGGCTTTCACCAGACCCCAACCATGCTGGCACCCTCACCATGTACTTTCAGCCTCCAGAACTGTTAGCAATAAATTTCTGTTGTTTATAAGCTACCCAATCTGTGATACTTTGTTATAGCAGCCCTGACTGACTAAGACAATGAAAGTTTCTATTGTTCCACGTCCTTGCTTGTTATCTACCACCTCCCTTTATTTTTTTTTTTTAAGTTAAGGCCATCCTACTGGGTAATGTCTTATTATGGTTTTGATTTGCAGTTACTTCATGACCAATGATGTTGGACATCTTTTCGTGTGCTTTTTGGCCATTTCTATATCTTCTTTGGAAAAATGTCTATTCAATTACTTTGCCCATTTATTAGTTGGGTTGTTTATCTTTTTGTTGTTGAGTTATAAGAATTCTTTATATGTTCTGGTCACTAAACCGTTATACGATATGCAAATATTTCCTTCCATTCTACTGGTTGTCTTTTCACTTTCTTGATAATGTCCATTGATGCATAATTTTTTTTTACTTTTCATGAAGTCATGTATCTATTTTTTCTTTTGTTGCTCATGCTTTTGGCGTTAAATCTAAGAATCTATTCCCAAATCTGAGATCTTGAAGATTGAATCCTATGTTTTCTTCTTCTTATTTTATAATGTTAGCTCTTACATTTAGGTTGTTGATCCATTCTGAGTTAATTTTTATGTGTGGAGTGAGGTAGGGGTCCAACTTCATTCTTCTGCATGTGGTTAAGCTCTACCCCTTGATGGAAGGTCAGCATGCCCGATAGGGAGGGGAGGAGCTTTGGGGGATCATCTTTGGAGACACTCCACTACAGGAGGTCTTGGTAACAAGTAATAAGTTGGCTGTGAGCGGTTGGGGAAAAGAAGAGTGGGGAGGAAGCAGGCAGGGTGACATCCACATTTGTGGATTGAGTCCCTGGGCAGTTAGGGAAGCCTGGGGGAGGAACAAGACTGAGGTGAAGAGAAGAACTCATTCATGGACATGTTGAGTTTGAACTCCCTTAGGCATCCAGGCACTGAAAGCACTGGGAATCAAATAAATGATAAATGAAATATGGAAGGGTACTAGGGCTTACTCAACAAATATGTCTTCACATTAACACCAGCTAACATTCATGTGGCATTAACCATGGCCAGGCTCTTGGCACTTTTTAAAAAAATCAAGGGCTGGCTGCTGGTTAGCTCAGTTGATTGGAGTGCAACCTTATAACACCAAGGTCACTGTGGGTTCAGATCCCTGTACTGGCCAGTCGCCAAAAAAAAAAAAAAATCTACAGTGTACATACAGTAAAATGTACAAATCTAAACTGTACGATTCTTCGAATTTTATACACCACCTCCCAGGTAAAGATATAGAACATTTCTAGCCTTCAGAAAGCTCCCTCTTAGGCATGTTTGATTTAATTTTCACAGTGACTCTATCATTATCATCCCCATTTTCAGATGATAAAACTGAGAGAGAGGTGAAGCAACTTTCTCAAGACCACTATCAAAAGACCAAATCACAACAAATTTATTTTAGAGATCTTAACTGGTTTTTATTTGCAGTTTGAGAATTCTATAAAATAGAATGAGTGAGTGTTCTGATGAGCTGAGCACGGGAGTTTGGTTTTATAGACAGAAAAGGGATGAGGAATGCAGAAACAGAACTATGTACACTAGTCTTTTCAAAGATACTGTTCTTGTAAAGGTTAAACCAGAAGGGACTTTCTTAACACGCCAGCTAAATCTGGCCTGTTTGGGGATTTGGCTATTCTCTCTCTCTCTCTCTCTCTCTCTCTCTCTCTCTCCCGATTTCTTGGAAGGTCAGATAAATATCTCAGTTTCAGCTTGATGGCATGGAACTTCAGCATCAGTAACTTCATTTTGGTTTGGTCTGTTGGGCCTACTGCAGGAGCTCAGTCCAAACCAATGGCCTCCTATAAATTCTATTTAACACCACACAGGTAGCATCTGGATTCTAATTCAAGTCTGCATGACCAGGAACACAGAGCCCTTGCCAGCCCCCTGAGACTTTTCCCTAAGGACAGCCTCTGGACTTTCAAATCCTCTGAGACCAGGGTGGGAGCCCCTCAACCCCTCACTGGGCCGGGACTGGACTCAGGCCTGGACTCAGGGCAGGAGCTCAGCAGTACAGCCTCGGCTGGAGGGCAGGAGGCCCTTGTCTGTGGGGTACACAGGGCCAGGGAAGATGTGGATTTAGGGTGAGGAGTAAGGAATGAAAGAGCCCTTCTGTGTCTCCATCAGTCACAGAGGAGACTGCCTGGGACAGGGAATGGCAGAGGACAGAGGACTGGAGACCCAGCTGGTCCATTTCCCAGCAATAGGCCCCAGAGGAAGATCAGCTTTGCCTGGGCCTAATCGGCCTGAAGTGGGGGGTGGGAAGGGGGAGAGGATGGGAGCCATGCTCGTCAGAACTGCTTTAGGCCTCGCTTCCTGAGCATCCATCCCTAGGGCCAGCAGGGAGGATTGGGAGCAGCCTCTGAGTCTCCTTCAGGAGGGGGATGGGACTCCTCCTCACCCCCATGTGTCTGCCCTGCATATCCCTTCAACCTCTTCTGTCCTCTGCTGTGGCTAAAACTGGCCTCCTTGCTCTTCTTCCACCTTGTCAAGCCCTTACCCACCTCAGGGCCTTTGAACTCAATGTTCCCTCCATCTGGGACCTTTCTGCCTCCTGGACTTCCCATGCTGGTGTCTTATTATGTGTCTCAGCTCAAATGTCACCTCTTTAGAGGGCTCTTCTCTGGATAGATTGCCCTATTTAATGTTCTCCCCATCAGCCAGCACAATGGAACCAGATGGCCTGGGTTTGAACCTCAGCTCTGCTGCCTGCTAGCTGTGTGACATTGGGCAAGTTACTTAACCTCTCTGTGCCACAGTTTCCTCAGCTGTAAAATGGGGGTGATGATAATAGTACCTACCACATAGGGTTGTGGTAAAGATTAAATTATTTAACATCTGTTAGTAATGACTGGTCCATAGTAGATACTTCATAAATCTTTGCTTTTATGTGCATAGCACTTATCCCTTTATGAAACAGTTCTGATTATTGATTTGTTTACTTTGTTTTTCCATTTCCCCCAGTTGGAACATAAGCCTCATGAAGACAATGATTTTTTCTACTCTGTTCACTGCTATATCTCCAGGACCTCAAACAGTACCTGGCACACACTAATAAACACTGGCTGAATAACTGAATGGATGAATAAACCAGCCTGCTAGATTATTCTGCTCACAGCTCCCCAAACATGCCATGCGTGCTCTCATCTCCTGGTTTTTACTTTTCTGTTCCCTCTGCCTGGAGCCATTTCCCAGAGAAAGGGTGTAGAACAGTGAAGGAAATACCTCCTTGCAGCTGCCCTGGTCTCTCCCTTATCCTCTTCCCATTGCTGTTTGCACTGGACACCCACAAGAGAATTAGTGAGCAGGAATCTAGACTCTCCAGAACTAGAGCCACGTGTTAACACCCCTTGTTCTGCAGCTGGGGAAACTAGGTCCAAAGAGGGGAAAGATCTAGGCCAAGGTCCTACAGTGAGTTAAAGGTAATGCTCTCCCCACTGTACCCCACATGTCCCAGCTGGAGGTTGTTTCCAATGTTCATGCTGGATTTGCCTCCCTGTGTGAAGCCTGGAGAGACGTCGTGGGTGAGGGGCTGTGCTCTGTCTATGGGCTATTCCCTCTTCCCTGCTTGAGGCAGCCCAGACTAGTGAATAGACATGCTTCTCACTTACACTCACCTGAGTTAGAATCCTGACACTTCCACTTATTAACTATGTGGCCTTGGGCTCTCCGAGCCTCCGTTTACTACCCTGGAAGATGAGGAGACAGAAATCTAACCCTCTCACCCCAGGGTTGCTGGACAGATTAATAATCAAAATTCTCATGCATTGAGCACTTATTCTCAACTACTCTATGGAGCAGGTATGTTTTATCCCCATTTTCCTGATAAGAAAACTGAGGCTCAGAGTAGGGAAGTGACTTTTCCACAGTCACACAGCCAGTTAGAAATAAAGCTGGGATTCAAATCCATGCAGGCTGACTTCAGAGCTCACACGCTCAGCCACATGCTACAGCACAGGGCATACAATAGGCACTCAGTAGATGTTAGCTACTGGTAACCCTCTGACTGAGGCCCTAGGAAGACATCGCTTTCAAATTGGCACCATTTTCCAGGACAACAGCCCTTCGCAGCAAACGTCTTTCCTTTATTTTCCTCCCCTCCAATCCGTGCTTGGAGATACAAAGCATCTCAGCTGCCTCTGTCTGAGGGATTTTCGGATTATTCCCACCTTGATTAGTTCCAGTTTCTCCTGCAGAAGTAGGTGTTATTTGGGGGCCTTGCTGGCTCCCTCTGGCTGCCTATGACCCCCCACCACCGTCCGCAGCCAAATGCAAACACCTCTCCCTTCACCTGCATGGTTCATTAGCTGCATTCCAGCAGCTTTCTGCCCCCTGCAGCTCCCAGCTCCAACTCCAGCCCTGCGACACCTGCTCCTCTGTCCCCCTCTCTCCTACCCTCCAGCCACTCCTGTCTTCCCACTGTTTTGTAGGGGTGGAGGTTGTCAACTGTGTCCTAATTCTTGGCCCCCAACTTTGCCTTGGAGCAATGACCCTCCAATTCAGGATTTTCCCAGACTTGAGCAAAACCTCATACACCACTTGGATGCAAATATTTTTGGCCTGTGTTCCCACTCCCTGTTCCTGTGGGAACCCAGTCCCCAATGTCATTCAGCCTGAGGAGGGAGTGGTTAATAATTCCCCAGGATAAATTTTCTGTTATATATATTTTACCACAATTAGAAAAAAATTCCCAAGGGGACACAGGACGCCTCCTCTACTTTGCCACTATGTTATGTCACAGTGCATGGGGCTGACGTCACAAGGATGGGGCGTGGGTTCTGCTGTTCGCTGTCTGTTCTCTCTCTGCTCCTGGCTCTGCCTTCCAGCTCTGCACTCTGCCAGGGCCGCCCGCAGGCCTTGCTTGCTTTTCAAAAATAACTCTTGAATCTCTCGCTGAGGTTGGGGGCTGCTTCCTGGGTGTCCTGGGCTGTGTACTAATCCTCCAATACAGGACTTCCTGAAGCTTATACTCTGGGTTGGGCTGGGAAGCTGCTCATTAATGTCTGGCTGAAATAGTTCAGGTGGTGACTCACTGTTCCATCTGAAGGAGGCAGGGCAGGAGGGTCTTCCCTGTTGACCACCAAGCCATTAATTTATTCAGTCACTCGGACAGTCAGCAAGCATCTATTTGTGCCTATTGCCTGCACAGCACACCTCTGGGCGACCTCTGTTGGTTTCCCATATGCTTCTGAGTTATCTCCCTGTTCTTCTTTAAGTTTCTAGTTTCTTCTCTAAAATTGGGGTTCTTAAATTATAGTGGCCAGTCAGTCCCAGAAGGAAGCAGATGGCATGCTCAAAGTGGGTATAAATAAAAGGACTATTTAGGTGCGGGCAGGGTATAGGGAACACAAAAGATAGTGTAAGATGTTACCTCCCTAGGCCTGGTGGACTGAGGGAAGGGAACAGTTACTACTGCCCAGAAAAAGTTGTGTGGAGAGAGCCACCTTAAGAGAAGCTGTGACCTTCTGTGGAGGGACACAGCCAGCCCAAGGTGCCCTGCAGGAGGGTACAGAGGAACAAATACCTTGACCCACTCTACCTTCTCCTTCCATCTCCTTCTGCAGGCTCCCCTTTGGTCAAACCTGATTAGAAGCCAAAGGATATGAGAGACTGTTAAGTCTGAACAGGTCAGTCTCCGTGGGCACAGAGCAGGGTGGAAAATGTTAGAGAGTGGGTCTAGATGGGTAAATGGAGGATATCCAACTTATTACCTACTAGCGGTGATAGTAAATTACATGGTAAATGCTCAGTAATGTTAGCTATTAGTAGTAGTAGTGCTGGTATTCATTATTTACTGCTGTGCAACAAATTGCCCCAACACTTGATGGCTTTAAGCAATAATATTTACTACCTTACACAGTTTCTGTGGGTCAGGAATTGGGAGCAGCTTAGCTGGGTGGTTATGGCTCGTGAGGTTGCAGTCAACATGTTGGCCAGTCATCTAAAGGCTTGATTGGGACTGAAGGATCCAGTTGGCTTATTCACATGGCTGGCAAGCCAGTGCTGGCTTCTGGCAGGAGGCCTCAGTTCTCTGCCATCCAGAACTCTCCACAGGGCTGCTTGAGAGTCCTCATGACATGGTGGCTGGCTTCCTACAGAAAGAGTGATCTAAGACCAGAAGCTTTGATGGCCTCGTCTCAAAAACCACAGATCATCATTTCCAAAATATCCTTTCGGTTACACAGGTCAGCCCTATTCAGTGAGAAGGGGGCTACCCAGGGGCATGAATAGCAGGAGGCAGGAATCACTGGAGGTCTTTTTAAAGGCCGTTCTCAATAAAGCAGTTCATTTTAAACTTTCAAAAACCCTGGGGGGTTATCTAAAAACACAAAAACAAAAACAAAAAACAAAACCCTACGAGAAAAGTATTTATTATTTTTATTCTCAGTTTTCAGATGAGGAAATAGAGACCCAGGAAAGAGAAATAACTTGCCCAAGATTACACAGCTAATAAGAAGCAGAGCCAAGAACTGGACTCAGGTGAAATTTTGTTGTTTTAATCAATTTTATTGGGGTATAATTTACATACAATAAAAAAATCCAATGGAGATATAGAATATTTTCATCCCCCAAATTTTCTTTCATACCTCCTTGCAGTCCATCCTCCTGGCTCTGTTCCAGACAAGCACCAATCTGCTTTCTGTCACTATAGATTGTTTAGTCTGTTCTAGAACTTCATATAAATGAAACCAGACAGTTCTCTTTTGTGACTGGCTTCTTTTGCTGGACAGAAATGTTTATGAGGCTCACTTACATTGTTACATATATCGATAATTCTTTTTTATTGCTGAGTAGTATTCCACTGTATAGATATAGCACACGTCATTTATCCAATTCTCCTGTTGAGTGACATCTGGGTTGTCTCCAGTTTGGGGCTTATGAATAAAGCTGCTATCAAATTCAGGTATATAAATCTTTTGCATAAGCATACATTTTCATTTATCTTAGGTAAATAGCTAGGAATAGAATTACAAGATGATAGGGTAAGTGTATATTTAACTTTATAAGAAACTGTAAAACTCTTCCAATGTAATTGGGCCACTTTTTACATTCCTACCAGCAGTATATGAGAGCTCCAGTTGCTCCACGTCCTTGCCAACACTTTGTATCATCAGCCTTGTTAGTTCTAGTCTGTGAATTAGTGGTGTCTTACTGTGGTTTTAATTTATACTTTCCTGCTAACTAAAGATACTGACCATCTTTTCATATGCTATTGGCCATCCGTATGTCTTCTTTTGTGAAGTATTTGTTCAAGCATTTTGCCTATTTTTTTATGGGGTTATTTGTCTTCTCATTATTTAGCTGTAAGAGTTCTTTATATATTCTGAATATCAGTCCTTTGTCATATATGTGTACACACACACATATACACATATATACATATATACACACACACATATAATGAATATTTTTCTCTCAATTTGTGGCTTACCGTTTCATTTTTTAAAATAGTGTCTTTTGAAGAACAGAAGTTTAAAATTTTGATGAAATCCACTATTGTTTTTATTATTTGTGCTTTTTTGTGTCCTAAGAAATCTTTGCCTACTCCTGGGCCACAAACATTTTCTCTTATGTTTTCTTCTAGAAGATATAGGCTTATTTATTATTATTATTATTAATTTATTTTATTTATTGAATCAAAACCTATTATACATATTTTGGGGATTGAACATTGAGATATGTTGATTGATATAGGCTTATTTTTTACATTTAGGTCTCTGATCCATTTTGAGTTAATTTTTGTGTATGGTGTGAGGTATGGTTCATGTTTCATTTTTTTCTTCCATACAGATATGTTTCAATGCCAGCTTCCTTTCCTGATTGAATTATATTGGCACCTTTGTCAAAAATCAATTGATTGTATGTATGTGAATCTATTTTTGGACTCTGTTCTGTTTTACTGATCTCTATGTCTATCGTTATGCTAATACTACACTGTCTTAATTACTGCAGATTTATGGTAATTCTAGAAATCAGGTAGCCTAAGTGCTCCAACTTTGTTCTGTTTTTCAAAATTGTTTTGGCTATTCTAGTTTGTTTGCATTTCCATATACAATTTAGAATCTATTCGATCATTTCTTTCTTTTTTTTTTTTTTTTGGTGGCTGGCCAGTATGAGGATCTGAACCCTTGACCTTGGTGTTATAACACCACATTCTAACCAACTGTATTAGTCTGTTTCTGTTGCTTATAACAAAATACTAAAACTGGGTGATTTACAAAGAAAATTAAATTTATTGCTTACAGTTTTGGAGGCTGGGAAGTCCACAGTGCAGGGAACACATCTGGTGAGGGTCTTGATGGTGGTGACAGAGATGATTGTGAAAATGGCAGAGCAGAGAGAGCAGAGCAATAGCTTCTCATGCACTCTCCTTATAACACCCTCAGAACCACACTCATGACCACCATTTATTAATCCACCCACTATGGCACGGTCCTACAATCTAATCACCTCTTCAAGACCCCCCCACCTTTCAATTACCATAATAGGATTTCCCACCCTCAACAGTTACAGTGGGGATTAAGCCTTAGTGAGGTTGAGGGGGGGCACATGCAGTCTACAACACCAACCAAACTAACCAGCCAGCCTATCTGATAATTTCTACCAAAAAAAAAAAGCCTGCTGGGATTTTGGTCATATTCTCTTAAACATATAGATTAATATGGGGAGAATTGACATTTTATACATAAACCTAGCATATCTCTCCATTTATTTATTTCTTCTTTAATTTCTCCCAGCAAGGTTTTGTAGTTTTTAGTGTGCAAATCTTGCACATTTTGTTAAATGTATCTCTAAGCATTTTATTTTTTTGATGCTATTGTAAATGTTTTTGTATATTTAAGTTCCCAATTATTCATTTCTACTATATAGAAATACAATATATTTTTAATATATCGACCTTGTATCTTTTGACTTTGCTAAATGAAATTATTAGTTCTAATAGTTTTGTTGTATTATAAATTCTTTAGGATTTTCTACATGCATAATCATGTCATCTGCAAATGAAGACAATTTAACTGCCTTTTCCCACTTTTTTCTTGCCTTATTTTCCTGGCTAAGACCTTCAGTGCAATGTTATATAGAAGTGGTGATAGCAAATATTCTTGCCTTGTTCCCAATCTTAGGGAGAAAAGTATTTAAGTGTTTAGGCTTTAAGCATTAAATATATCAGCTGTAGGTATTTTGAAACTGCCTTTAACAGGTTGAGGAAGTTCCCTTCTATTCCTACACTGTTGGAGTTTACTTGTTTTTAAGTCATGAATACGTGTTAATTTTATCAAATGTTTCTTTACAACAATTGACATGACCATGAAGTGAACCCAGATATATTCTTTTTTAAAAAAAATTGAGGTGAGATTCACATGACATACAATTAACCATTTAAAAGTGAACAATTCAGCAGCATTGCACAACCACTACCTCTATCTAGTTTTTTTTTTTTTTTCTTTTCTTTTTTTTTTTTTAAAAAAGATGACCGGTAAGGGGATCTTAACCCTTGACTTGGTGTTGTCAGCAGCACGCTCACCCAGTGAGCAAACCGGCCATCCCTATATGGGATCCAAACCCGTGGCCTTGGTGTTATCAGCACCGCACTCTCCCGAGTGAGCCACAGGCCAGCCCCCACCTCTATCTAGTTTAAAAACATCTTTACCACTCCAAAAGGAAACCCTGCACCCATTAAACAGTCACTCCTCATTTCCCTCTCCTCCCAGCTCCTGGTATTGTCTCTGCATTCTGCATCGCTGCATTCTGTCTCTATGGATTTGCCTATTCTGGACACCTCATTAAATAGAATCATACAATATATGACCTTTTGTGTCTGGCAGCTTTCACTTAGCATGTTTTTGAGGTTCATCTATGTTGCAGCATGTGTCAGTACTTCATTCCTTTTCATGGCTGAATACTATTCTATCACTGTATGGGTACACCACAATTTGTTTACCCAGATACATTCCTAACCATTATTGTATGCTTTCTCCCTATGTGCCAGGTGCTGTGTTTAGCTCTACAGATACTGTGAAGAACAAAGGAAAACTGGTTTTGCCCAGATGGAGCTTAAGTCTCTCTAGAACTTAGTACTTTCTGTGGCAATTATGTATGTCCATCTCTGATCACATGGGGGTCCTGTGAGAGCCTGCTCATTCATCTTCATAGCCCCAGTTTCTAGCCCAGTGTTGTTAGCTGAATAGATGAGTTTTAATCTGGGAAGGCTTCATGGAGGAAGCAGCTTTTCAGTGGAGCCTTGACGTAAGAGGAGTTGAGCAGCTTCCTTCAGCCCACAGTGACTAATAACAACCGCCACTATTTATCAAGCATACCTGAGTCAGGCACTCTAATGAGCATGGTAACCTCCCCAAGACATCCAGATAGTGAAGGGCAGAGGAGAGCTTGGATTTGAACCCAGACCCACATCCCTAATGACTGCTGTATACTTCCCCTCCAAGCCTGGTTTTAGATTAGGGCTTGGGTCTTTCTACTCTGTATTCTATTGCTCCCATTTCTTTTCTTCTGGGGACATCTGGATGGGACTAGAGAGTGACAGAATTATGATCAATGTGGCAAAGCCTGTACTTAGGACACCCCAATGTCTTGGAAAGGACTCTACCTGCTGCTCTTCCAGGTCTTTTCACGCTTCGTTGAGACTTGGGCCTCCGTGGTACAGCACCTTCTGCCCTTTGAAGCCCCCTAGACTTCCCCAGCCCCTTCTCCCCCTCCTCCTTCCTTAGCCCCTCTAACTCATAGGGCCGTGCCGGAATCTGTGGGGAAAGGAGCAGGATTTCAGCTAAATATAAACCAGGCTGTTCCAGTTTCCAAATAGAACAAAGGAGCAGGGTGTTAAGTTGATTTTTATAAATAAAGAGAGAGGGAGTGAGAGAATATTTTTTCGAGATGTTTAATAAAATAGCCTTGTGAGAGGCAGGAAAATCACTGGGCTGTGGTGGGAGGTTTTGGAGGAGGAAGGGGAGGGGGAAGAGAGAGATTGAGAGATGCTTCCTCCTTTCCTCTGTGATCCAAGTCCTTTTCCTAGGACCAGGGAGAGATGGTGGTGCGGAGAGGGCAGAGGAGGGGCATGAGGGTCTCTGGGAGAACAAGGAGGACAGGGAAGCCTTGTAATCATAACAGTTACTGCATATTGAGCGCCCACTGCATGCCAAGTTCTGTGCAAGATTTCTGCATCGTCTTACCAAATGCAGTTGGGATTCTCACCACTTGGCACTCTCTGATCTAGTCCCTGCCTACCTCTCTGACCTCATCTCCTCCCTCTCTGCCCCTGCCTCTCTCTACTCCCACCACACGGGCTCCACACACCAAAACTCATTCCTTTCCGAAGGGCTGTGTACCCCTAGGTTTCACAGCCGACACCTTATCATTCAGGTCTCAGAATGGATACAGGAATGAAGCTCAGAGAGGTGAAGTGACTTGCCCAAGGTCACATAGCTAGGAAATGACAGAGCCAGGAGGGAGCCCAAGTTTGTCTGACTCCAAATGCATGCCCTTTCTTCTATTTTATGAGGCTTCCAGTGTGGTGGAGGAGGGGATTGAAGGGGATTGCTCTAGAACCAGGGGGATGACCAGGCACAACCCTGGAATATCAAAGGGGGAGGCAGTCAGTGAGGCCAAATTGTTACCATCACTTCATCCTTAAACAACATGTGTAATGTATAAAAATAGTAAACAGACAGTTCTCCATTTTGGGCGCCATTACATAGTGAGAGTTTTATTCGATGCCACCCAAAGGAGAGTTAGTCTAGGCTTTGTGGGAGGTTCAAAGGCCTTCCCACCTTAGTAGCCAGAACGGATGGCCAGAGGAAGCAGAGATGTCATGCACTCCCTTTACCTGTGGCTTGCCCCCGTCCCCCTTTCTTTATTCTTTTACTTCAGCACATAGTGGTGAGTCAGTTGTGGGGTGAGTGAGGATGAGTTGGCTGCACATGCCCCCAGGGCCCCGGGGGAAGTGGCTATGCTTTTCTGCTGACATCAGCTGCTGCCTTACCAAGTGCAGTATGACCTTGGACAAGTGACACAGCTCCCTCCAAGTCTCTGTTTCTTCCTGCGGAAGATGGAGATGGCAAAATGTGCTTGGCTATGAAGATTAGAAATATGGTATTATATGTCAGGAACTCCTACTTCAAGCACATGGTAGATGCTCAGTTGAATAGATGAAAACTGTTATCTTCTTACTTATGATCACCTCTCTCTGGATTATAATCTAATTGAGCACAGGGACTGTCACTCCATTAACTGAGCAGCTACTATATGCCAAGCTCTGGGCTACACACTTTATGTGGGTTGAATCCTTATAATAATTCTTTGAAGTAGGTTCTAGTATTATTATCATTCCCACTTTATGGATGAGGAAAATGGGGCTCCCAAGGGCAAAGTGACTGGCCCAAGGGTTAAGTGACTTGCCCGACCAAGCTCACACAGCCAAGAAGTAGCAGAGCTGAGCCTGAAATCCAGGTAGGCTCACTGTAGATCCTGTGCTTTTAAATATTATACGATCCTGCCTGTCAGAACTAATGAGCTGGTGGACTTTCTGGTGTTCTGGGAGGTAGAACCTGGGATAGGGGGGAGTGATAGGGTCAGAGAGGGCCATGGTGAAAAGCAGAGGCCTGGCTTTGGTTAAGAGGTCAAAGAAGAGCCCGGGGGGGGGGGCGGAGAGTGATGCTGCAGTTTGGGGGGCTGTGGCTCTGCGCCTCTGACTCATTCGGACGGAGCAGCTTGATTCTCTGCCGCAGGAGATGCTATTTATAACCTGAAGGTTCTAGCAGCCTCCTGAGCACAGAGCCCAGCAGATACCTGAGGCTCTTCTCCCTGGGCTGCAGGATGAGGAGAAGAAGGCAGTGGGGGGTGGGATAGGCTGGGTGGGGGCCAAGGGCAAGGCAATGGCTGAGCCTCTTTCTCCTTGCTCTGAACTCTCCCCCATGGGTCACTCTGGGGGTGTTTAGCTTGTCAGCAGCGGAGTGCCTAACACCTAAGAGGCCTGAATGAATGAATGAATGAATGGATGGAAGTAGCTGCAGGCTTTTTATTTGGTCAGATCATGTCACTTCTCTGCCCCAAGCTCTCCAATGGTTCTGCATCTCATTTGGAGTAAAAGCCAAAGCCCTTACAGTGGCCTACAAGGCTAGTACATGATCTGGCTCCTGCTCCTCTGACCTCCTGTCCTCCCCCTTGCTCACTTCTGTGGCCCCTTTGCTGCTCCTGGAAACACACGTGGTACATTCCTGCCTGTTGCCTCTGCTCTGTTTCCTCCTTCTAGGATGCTCTTCCCCCAGATACTGGCATGTCTTCTTCTCTCACCTCCTTCATGTTTTTGCTTAAATGCCAACGTCTCAGTGAGGCCTTTCCTGACCATTCTACTTAAGATCGCACCCACTCAATACACTCCTATTCCCTTTCCCTGTTCCATAGCACTTACCATCACCTAGCATACTACATATATTACTAATTTATCTTTTTATTGTCTGTCTCCTTCTACTAGAATACCAGCTCCCAGAGGACAGGAATTTTTGTCTGTTTTGACACTGCTGTATTCCTAGGGCCTATAACAGTGCCTGACACATGGCTGGCAATCAATTTAATATTTGTTAGCTTCAAGAATTCACTGGGATTTTGACAAACTTTCTGTGTGACCTTGGGCAGCTAACTTCACTTCTCTGGGCCTTGGTCTGTTGGACTTGGTGGCTTTCCAGTTTGGACAGTCTAGAGTTCTGTTCCTTCATCCAGTTCCTGAGATTTTTTTCCCCCCAGAATATCCTCTAAAAGGAGAGCCGGCTGAGGCCTGACTTGATATTTTTCTCCCAGACTAGACTTCTCTGTGCAAAGCACTCAAGCCTCTAAACAGGCATGCGCCAGCACTCTTATATCTTTGAGGACTTTGAGCAGATGCATTTGTGTGAGTGAGCCTCTACATGTGTTTGGGAATTTGGCCGAGATGACACATTCCAGCAACATGTCAGCACAGGTCCCAGTTCTGTCTTCCTGCTTTTTTTTTTTTGTTTTCAGTGGAGCAAAAAGTAGAAATATTCAAGGGCACAGATGACCCTTCTCTAATTTACTGATGGAAACACCCACTGCTCTGGAGGTGCAAGGGAAGAACCTGTTGGCTGTGAATCCCCATACCTGTCACAGGCTGTTTCTATTTCCTCAGGAGCCAGCTGTGAGAAACCCACAGCAGAGCTGCCCACCTTCCAGTGAGGAAAGACTACAGGAGAACTGTAGGATTCAATGGGGATCCCAGGCCCATTTTTAGAACTCATCTGTACTTAATGATTTTTAGATCTCATCTGTACTTACCCAGGTTTCTAGGACAATCCCTGGCAGGGCTTTGGAGTTTATGCCCATACACTATGTCATTTAATTATATAATCTCTTCTGTTTTGGCACACCCTGGACCTAGCATAGTACCTGGCATCTAGTAGGCAGCACTACATTTTTGTTGGAAGAGTTAGTTTTCATTAAGAGATGGGAGGCAGGCAATATTGTATTCATTTTATAGATGATGAAACTGAGTCTCAGTGGTAATATGACTTGCCCAAAGTCACAAAGCTGGCACATGAACCCAGGCAGGCAGCCGGCTCCAGGTTACTACGGAAGGAGAGAGAGAGAACTCCCTCCTGGTGGCAACTTCCCTTTGGGAAACAAATTTTACTTTTGAGGAATGAAGGAGGGCCTCAGAGAGCTTGGGTATCTGGGAGCCACAAAAACTCGGGTTCAAAAACCAGTACTGTCATTACCTGTGCCTTTGGACAAGCTCTAAAGACCACAGTGGCCTCAGTTTCCCTATCTGTAAAATGGAAACTCTAATCTCTACTACACAAAACTTTTTTTTTTTAAAGATGACCGGTAAGGGGATCTTACCCCTTGGCTTGGTGTTGTCAGCACCACGCTCAGCCAGTGAGCTAACTGGCCATCCCTATATAGGATCTGAACCCATGGCCTTGGTGTTATCAGCACCACACTCTCCTGAGTGAGCCACGGGCCGGCCCCCAAAACTTTTTGTAGTATTCTGTGAGAATAATGAGGTTCAATGCCTGCCACTGGATGGTGGCAATCCCACCCTGATCTCTGAGGTGATGCCCCAAACCCCTCTTCCAGTATTGTACCTCCTCACACCCTCAGGCCGGCCAGGTTGAAATGCGCAGCCACAACATCCAGGTGGAGGTGGGGTGATCCCACTGAATAATCATCCTGCGCACGCGCAGCTGCTGCAACTAACTTGGCAAGTCCACAGGTGGGAGGCCTGGGGAATGTTCCGCCCTGGTTGGGAGCCTTGGAACTGTTATCTTCCTATTTGAGCTGGCACTCTGGGTCCTAGAATGCATGGGTGTGCATTTAAGGGGGAGAGAGAAACCTCAAAGGAGGGTTCTTTTGACTCTTCCATGTTTGAGGGAGGCTTTGCTGGGCCTCTGGGACCAAAGGAAACTGGACCAGGAAGATGGTAGAAATGGCCACCTTCAGGCAGAGCAGCCCTTCCTGGTTCCCTCAGTCAGTCAGGCAACAAATGAGATTTCAGCCCTTCACTGGTGTTTGACCCTAAGGATACAGTGACATGGGCCCAGCTGGGGAGACAGACATTCCCTGGGAAGTGTAAACTGAGTGGAAACCGGAGAGATGAGCCTGAGTTAGTCTGGAGAAGAGTGGAGAGGAAGAGGTTGCATAAAGACCAGGAACAGCGAGGCAAAGGCCTTCCAGTAGGGAGAAGCCTGGATGGTTGCGGGTATGTGGCCGTTTGAAGGATTTTGGACTTAATCCTAAAAGCAGTGGGAAGCCACTGAAGTGGGAATAGTTTAATCTTTATAATGCTGCACTGAATAATATTTTTGCTTTGCTTTCTCATTCAAAAAGAGGATTTTGAGTTCCACACCTGCCATACTATTTTTTTTGGTTGTTGTTTTTTATTTTTAGAAGTAGAAAATAAGAGAATGATGGAATATGTGTTTATTTTCAGGGTTAAATGTGCTAACAGATGCAAATCGCTTAGCATTCTATATTTGGTCTATAAATGGCAATTCCCTATCTTTCCTCTAAATTCCGTTCCATGATTTCTGCTATTCCAGAATCATCGAAGGAGATCGATCTTCCCTACAGACTAAAGATAAATTTCATTTGGACCACACTGGAGGGATGAAAAATCTCATTGGTTCAAAAGATCAAAGGGTGATCATTTTACAAACTTATTACTCAAATAGTAAGCTCCCCGTGATCATACAACATATTATTTGATTTATTGAAATGTGATTTGCATTCACCTTTTTAGGAGCACATTTATTGTATAAAGGAAGACCAAGGTTCACAAAGTCAGGGCCCATGCCTATGTTGTTCCTCACTACCTTGCTGGCCACATGGTAGACTCAAATATTTGTTGGATTGATTTAAATACTGCAATATGTTTTCTGCTAAATCTCAAGTCAGGGGGCATCAGTTCTGGAGTTCTCTCTTTATAGTTGTTAACATGAATTTCGATGGCATGAAAAATCTTGTTCTCTGAATTATATTTAGCTCATACAAACTCTACTGCACAATTATGTTGTACAGAGGAATTAGGTTTTATCTTTAAATTGTTATTATAGTCTTGGGAAAAGATGAACATTGAGAATAACTACATAAAGTAGTAGTATATCGTATTATTAATTTTGCTACCTTTTTCTTAACATGGTGTAGGGCCTAGAACAGACGTGTGGTCGGTATATCAGGCAGAGTCTGTATAAGAAACAGATGGCACACTCAAATTAGATAATTAGAGGAGAATTTAACAAAGGGACCATTTACAAGGTTTGAGCAGGGTGTAGAGAAACCATAAGGGCTTGTGCAGTGCCTAGGGGGCTAGTAATAGCTGGGGCCTTTATGCATTCCTAGATCTGAAGGTCAAGGGGAGGGAAAAATTATAGAACGCACAAAGAGAGTTGTGTGGAGAGGGCTGCCCTGAGAAGGAGGGCTGACCTTTTATCAAAAGACACAATCAACTTAAGGCAATCTGGCAGGGAGGGAACTGGGGGAATAAATATTTCAACCTCATGCCCCTCCTGCCTTCCAGTCTCCTTCTGCTGCCTCTCCTTGTCTGTACCCAACTGGAAGCTAGAGGGCAAAGGAGCGAGCTGATGTTGTCCATATAGGTCAACACCCCAGGGCAAAGAGCAGCACTGAGAAGGGTGAAAGTGGATCTGGAGAGGCAAATGGACATTATCTGGTATAGTATGCTTCTTCATTTGCATGTTAAATTAAGATTTGATATTTAAATCTTGGTATCTTAATGAGGCAGTGAAACCTTTAGGAATGATACTACGGCAGCAGGTTTGAGGTTCTGATTCCTTCCTTCTTCATATCCACTGCATATACTATAAAAAGTATTGTGCTGTGCATTTGAGAGAAGTCCAGCAATGGTAAAGGAATTCCAGAAATGCAATGCATTCTCCTTCCTGATGCGTATATTCTTAAGAACTCATCCCTACTCCATCAAAGCACTTGTTTAAGTCTCTGAATAGTAAATATGACCCCACAGATTTCAAAATTAGATGCCACTTCCCCAGAAGTAAGAGAGTTCAGGCAAAGAACACAGACCTGAGAGGGCTGGCTGATTAGCTCAGCTGGCTAGAGTGCAGCTTTGTAACTCCAAGGCCACAGGTTTGGATCCCCAGGCCAGCCACCAAGGAAAAAAAAAAGAAAGCACACAGGTTCTGAATCTGTGTCTGGCAATTATGTTCTTTGTCATGTTGGTACCCTTTCGGTAGTAGCTGAGTAGTCATTTTCCAGGCAAGGGGACTAGAACAGGATTTGTCATGGCAACTCTGGAAATTGCACTTGCTCTCATGAATGGAGTGATTGTGGTCTCACATTTTCTGAATCCATGAAATCATTACTCTCTTTAATGAGGTCCTCTTGGAAGGGGAGGGAACAGGTCTCCTTCAGTGACATGACTTTGACAAGCAAATCAATTCGTTCCATTTGTTTCCTCTTTGAAAACAGAAATCCTCGAATGTTACATAATCTAATCTTCATGCCTCGCTGGTTTGTTCTGTCCTCCTGAGGAATTGGCAGATGGTGCCAATGCAGAGACCCGTGCACACGCCTCGCAAGCCTCATGGTAACAGGAGAGTTGCTCACGGTGTCTTTGCTGTGGGGTCCCTCACTGGCATTTGTTTCCCTGGATCGGTTTGCTCTTTAGCATTCCGCAGGCACCACTGGCTTCTTGCCTTCAGCTCTCATCCCAAGATTAATTGAAGATGCCGAAAGCATATAAAAAGAGAACAGAAAGTGAAGTTGAAAGGGCAGAGAATTTGCTGGATATTTTCTAAAATCCCTCCTCCATTAAAAGCTTGAGTGTCTTTAGAGATTTCAGCTCCAGAGCTTTGACTTTCTCATTCAGCCTGGTCCCTATGCACATCCTTGTTGCTGGGTTACATACAGGAACAGGGCTGGCTGTGTCAGAGCCGGGAGAGTTAGAGATCTGCTTGATAAGGTTTCTGAATTTCTCTCTCTAACAGCGAGTCACATACCTGCTGAAATGATTGTTCCTCAGGGCAGTTACCTGGAATCTACCTTTAGGTCAGTGATATCACCCTTGCTAAGGGAAAATTATCTCAGAACTCTGTAAGGTGAGGAGCCTCCCAGCAAGGCCCTGTCATACAGAACCACGATAGAATGTCCTTGCAAAGGCATTGCCTATATATCCCACCTAAAAACCCAGAGGAAGCAGAAACTCTTGAACTTCCTGTGGTGGGTATAGTTCTATCAATACCTAGGACTGGAAATCAGCTGACATGCTCCAGTATTGCCTTCCAGTTGTTAAAATATTGAAATACTTCCTTTTTTTTTCCCTTTGGCTTCTGGCCTGTACAGGGATTTGAACCCTTGACCTTGCACTCTTTGGTAAATAGTTTTATCTTTGAGCTCCCACGTGTCTCCCATCCCTCTGCTCATAATTAAGTCTGTTAAGAGGGTCTTATCTCAGGTAATTTCATGAGTAGCTACCTTTCATGCAGCGGCATGAGTTTCCTTTGCTGAACCCACTTTGTTTCCAACTTTGCATTACCAGTAGGTCTGCTTGGTGCAGGGCCAGGCACAGCTCCAAGTGCCACAGATGTAACCGCCCTGCTCACAGACTGCACTGTTGGCTGACTCTGATTTTGGATGGAACCTCCAGGCAATTAAGACACAGAACCCTTCTGCCTGTGGCAAAAACATGCCCGATCCTTAAAGGTCACATGTACCTTTATGCTTGCTGGTCACACAGGATCCAGGTTGTATATACATATAACAGAAATGACCTGTCTGAGGCTGGCCAGTTAGTTCAGGTGATTAGAGCATGGTGCTGTTAATACCAAGGTCCAGGGTTCAATCCCTGTATCGGCCAACTGCAAAAAAAAAAAAAAAAAAAAAAACCTGTAGAATCTTCTTTTAATTTCACCCCTTCCGCCACTGAGTCCAAGCATAGGGGACTAATTTTTATAAAAACAGTAACATTTTGCTGCTTTTGTTATTCATTCACTAAATATTAGGTGAGAATCTACTGTGCTATTATGTGTCAGTCACTGTGCTAAGTGCTGGACATCCAGTAGTGAATAAAACAGACCTTGTCTCTACTTTCATGGAACATACAGTCCAGTGCGGGAGATAGATAATAAAGGAGGCTGCTGTGGCTGGAGTGTCGTTAGGTCATCTGAACATGGGTTGCATTTCATCTAATGGAAACTGCATAGATGCAGTGGGTGACTTCTGGTGTGTTGCATACTTACTGAACGTATCTACATTGCTAACGTAGTGGAGTGCGTGGCATCAGTATTAAGGGAGTAAAGCATAAGGAGTGATTACTTCTTGTATCCAGTCAAGATCTCAGAGAGGTTGAGAACTATTTTAGATTAGGGAAAGAAAGGAAGGAATGAGAAATGATAGTGATAATATGTTCTAATAATTGGAGATTAGATGTTCTGTTTTTAAAAGATGGTCATAACTTCTGACCAATCTGTCATCTGTAGGGAATAGAATTTCCCTCATCTATGCTGCTTCACTTCTTTGCCCTTGTAACCAAGTGAGTTCAGCCACCCCTATTTTGAAAATCATAATTCATGTCCCTAAGACAGTCCAGCAGACCATTCTACTTGTCAGTATTAATTATTTTTGCTCTATCTGTCCTCCTTGCTTGATTTTTCTTTTTATTGAGTTATAATTTATACACAGTGACATGTACAGTCTCAAATGTACAGTTCAGTTTTGACCCATTCATATATTCTTTTAACCCACACTCCTTTTCATTTTATTTTAAAAATCTTGGAATCCTCTTAAGTGATGAACATTTAGGTCCAAAGGCAGATTTTTGGAAAGGAATCCTCTATTTAGTCCACTGACTGTGCCCCCACTCCATTCTCATCCAATCCTTTCTTGAGTTCCCAATCTCCACAGAGGACTTAAAAACCATAAGAACATTTTGTAATCCCAGCTTTCTAAAACCTAACAGAGAGATTTTGTCATCTGAAAACAAGGGGAGATTAAGTGCAGAATTTGATTCTGACAACAGCAGAGAGGAACAAGCTAGACGAGAAACATCACAGAGAATTAATTCAAGCACCACTGTGTAAACGCTCCACAGCCCTTTTCAAGACTCTAAGCATGACATACAGTCTTGGTCAGGAAAGAACGGTTTTTAAAGGAGTTTGCTACAGGAACATGGCGTTATCAATCTGAGAGATGTTAAATGAGAGATCCATGTACATTTTAGGAATTTTGCCCTTCACTCTGCCTTACACCTTTTTTTTTTTTTTTTTTTTTTTTCTTAAAGATGACCGGTAAGGGGATCTTAACCCTTGACTTGGGGTTGTCAGCACCACATTCACCCAGTGAGCTAACCAGCCATCCCTATATGGGATCCAAACCCATGGCCTTGGTGTTATCAGCACCACACTCTCCCAAGTGAGCCACGGGCCGGCCCCTGCCTTACTCCTTCTGAATGGATTTTCTTGGAAATGAGATATAAAGACAGCTAAATGTACTGTTCTCTCTAAATGATGCAGTGGTCCCAGACCCACCTTTTCTATTTAGCTGCCGTTATATGCTGAGATGTTTTTCCAGTGCTCCAAAACAGCTCTTCTTTTGAATAATTTTCACTAACAGTTATATAGTCAAATGATATAACAACATGTAATTATTTAATAATTACAATTTGTGTAACACTTAAAGGCAAGTGAGACACTTCATGTGAAAGTGCTTTTAAAGCTATAAAGGTATGTATAATCCAAAAGGATTATTTTAAAATAATTTCTATATGGCAGGATACTTTGTAGCAAGTACATTTCCATTCTATCTCACAATCAGTGAGGCAAGCCATTCTGATTTTCTTTTTTTTTTAAGTTTTTAATTTTTAAATTTTTATTGATATTATTCTCATTTTCCACATCCAAGACTTTCCATGTCTTAATGATGGTATGACGATAGTTCAAAAAGTTCACAGAAAAATAGAATTAAAGGATAATATAAATCTTTCCACAAACTTTTTGAAATATTTCTGTATTTCTGAAATATTTCCTGAATCAGACCTAGCCCCTATATTTAGTCCTCATTACCTCCCTACAATACTTCAAATCCATGAAGAGAGGCATTATATTCGCTTATGTACTGCTCTATTCCCAGCACCTAGTACATGGTGAGCACTCAATAATTTTTTGTTAAATGAGTGAAACTAATTGGTTTTGCCTTCACTTTCCTTCCAGTCCACCCCACAATGCATCGGCATTATCTTCAGAAACAGTTCTGTTTGCATCTTATACAAACTCAAAACCTTCAAGGATTCCCCAGTGCCTATAGAACAAAGTACAAACTCCTGAATGTCACATTTAAGATCCTTCATGGTCCAGTTCCAAACCACCTTTCTATGCCCATCTCCATGCCCTTATTCTCTCTCCTCCCTCAACTGCCAAACGAGTCCCAAACACACTATACAGGTTCACATTCCCATGCCTGTACTTAAGCTATTCTCTCTGCCCGGAATGACCTTCCTTTTACCCTCCTTATGCATCTGGAGGGATTTCACTTACTCTTCAAAAAGTACCTCAAATATCACCTCCTCCAGTGCTTTCCCTAACTCCTCTAAAGGTTTATATTTGGTTGCTCCCATACAACACAGCTTGTAATTCCCTTATTGCCTATTTCTCATTATATTATAGTTGGTTTTCTCCTCTATTTTTGCAAGTTCCTTGAGAGCAGGAACTGAATCTTCCCATTCTTTAATAAACATCTCCTGAATCTAACCACTCCCTACCACCTCCATCAATTCTCATTCTAGTCCCAGCCACTATCACCTCTCACCTGTACCATGGAAGAGCACCTGACTGGCTCCATATTTCCATACTTGCCATCCCACAGTTGACATGCTGTAGAGCAGCCAATTATGCTTTAATAATGTCAATAATCATATGCCTCTCCTCTACTACAAACCTAGTGGCTTCCTTCACACTTAGAAGAAACCCAAAGCCCTTGATTATTTGGCCCGGCCTTCCTCTCCAATTTCATCTTAACCACTTTCCCCCTTGCTCACTCCACTCCCCCACCCCCTTTTCTCTTTGCTTCTCCTTGAGCTTACCAACCTGATCCCTCCTCAGGACTTTTAAACTGTCTCCCCTCTGCAAGGAAAGCTCTTTTCCCAGATATATACATGACTTGCTCCTTTACTTCATTTCATTTCTGCTCAACTGTTTCCTCTCTAATCACTATCTAAAATAGCACCCTCTTGGCACCAGTTATCAAAAGATAAAAAAAAATTGGCATCCTCCAATAAGCCCTACTCTCTTACCTATTTTATTGCTCTTTATGACACTAAATACCACCAGTTTGCCACCATTCATTTTCCATGCATTTATGTATTTGTTTATTTGTTCTTGAGGATAGAGACTTTGTTTTGTTTGCCAGCATGTCCCCATTACCTAGAACAGTGCCTGACAAATAACAGGCACACAAGTATTTCTTGAACAGATGGATCAATCTTAGTATTCTGGGTGCCTAACGCAGTGCCTCATTGTATAAATATTTGTTAAATAAATGACCAAATTAATAAATTTTACAAATGAAGTGGACTCCTGGCATACATCTGGGATATGAGTGCAGGTGTGCTACATGAACATAATTTTGATTTATTTACTTTGATAATCATAGGGGATGTAACCCAGTTCTTCACTTTTTCAGAAACTAGTTGCTGACAGAGGTCTTACCCAAGAATATTTAAGGAATTTCAGAAAAGTAATCAAGCATGGCACAACAGGGATTTAGAATACCCATCAGCCCATTGCCTCTCATCAGCTCCTGAGGGATTCTAGGGATTCTGATAAGGTACTTTATCTCCTGTGATTTATATTGAACATACATTCATTTTTAATCCTGCCAGATACTGATTATTCTTTTTTTTTTTTTTTTCTTTTCTTTTCTTTTTTTAAAGATGACCGGTAAGGGGATATTAACCCTTGACTTAGTGTTGTCAGCACCATGCTCACCCAGTGAGCTAACCGGCCATCCCTATATGGGATCCGAACCCGTGGCCTTGGTGTTATCAGCACCACACTCTCCCGAGTGAGCCAAGGGCTGGCCCCAGATACTGATTATTCTGAGGGCAGGAACAGGTGAAACATTGATTGACCCCAAACTCTGAGAGGGTGAACCCTTTATGCCCTGCACATCTGAGTGGACATTGCAGTGAGGCTTCAGAGCTTCTGCACCTCTGCCTACCTCGGTATTTGTGCTTTAGGAACCTGAGTGGCTTCAATATGGCAATTTGGTCCCTTACAGTGGGTGAGCTGGGGAGAAATTCACCACACTTTCCTTGTTCACTCTGTACTCTGGACAGTTGCTTTCCCTGCCCATCCTGTTTTTCTTAATTCCTTGAATATGGGTAAGTAAAGGAAGCAGACATTGCAGAGAACACTTGGCATGAATAAAGTGTAATGTTGACAACCTGTCCATATATCTTTCTAATGAGGCTAAGCAGTGACCAGACTGTGGATGGCCCTGGGGCCAGAGGCCAGAACAGGGATAGCCTGGGACACCGCTCCCCACCCCCCACCCCCAGCTCTAATCTCAAGCATCTCATTACCAAACAAGAGTGGTAGAGGGGGCCTCATGAGGTACAGAGCGCAGGGAACTGGCTTAACTGCATGTGTGCCCTGCCAAAGCATTGGGCTATAGGCCTTTAATATGCATGGTGTCATCCGCTGTTACCAAGGAGTTAGTTATGATTATCATTTGCATTTTACAGAAGAGGAAATCAAGGCTCAGAGAGGTTGATGACACTTGACCAAGTTAGCCAGATGGTAAGTGGCAGATCTGGGATTCAAGATTCAAACCCGGCCTGTGTGACTCCTTGGCTGCCTACCAGTAGCTTGAATTTCTCTAGCATCTAGAAGGGCATGAAGGTGAGGGAGAGACAAGAGCTGGAGGAGCAGCAAATGGGTCCTACCTGAGACTTGATCATCGCTAGGTGCTGCCCAGTCCACGTAATTCAGATGCCACTTTTTTTCTATTCTGAGAACTGAAATTCTGTAGCTGTTTAACCCGGGTCATCCTAGTCCAGCTGCGTGGTATTGGGAGTGGATGAAACGTCCCATAGAGTGCAGCCTTTCCTTCCAGCAGTGCCCTTGCACGCCATTCTGGCTCCTGCGTTGGTACATGGTGATGCCATAGAGTGCCTTCATGCTCCTTGGGTCTCTAGTTCTTCCTGCACTTCTTTTGTCCTCATTGTGAAAGTTCTACCCCTTAGGGAGTGCACCCTGCCTGCATTTCTGAAGGTTCGGGAGGTCCAAGGCACTATAGGATAAGGCGTGATAAGGGATGCTGCTGGTTCTAGCAGGGTATCAGCCTCTTTGGGGCCCATTGCCAAGACCCTTCCCTAGCGCTCCGGGCTCCGCGCCGCAGCGCCCCCTTGGCCGCCAGGGGCCGCCCCGAAGCGGGGCTCACCGTGGGCGGGGCGGGAAAAGGGGCGGGGCGCGGCGGTACCTGGGCCGCCCCGGAGCAGGGGGTGGGCTCTCGGGGGACAGCCGGCTGCCCCCCCACAGATCTGCACCACCAGCCGCCGGGAGCTCGGGCTCCGGGCGTAGAGGCTGCGCTGTCACATGGGCGGCGGCGACGGGGCCGCATTTAAGCGGCCGGGGGACGGCGCCCGCCTCCAGCGCGTCCTCGGGGTTGGCTCCCGCCGGGCGCCCGGCTCCCTGCCCGCCGGGGGCCCCGCGCCGGGCCGCACCGCGCCGCCCCCGCCGGGCCATGCGAGCGCGGGCCCGGCCGCGATGAGCTCGCACATCGCCAAAAGCGAGTCCAAGACGTCGCTTCTGAAGGCGGCGGCGGCGGCGAGCAGGGGCAGCCGGGCTCCTCGGCACGGCCCTGCCCGGGACCCGGGGTTGCCCGGCCGCCGACTGCCCGGCGCCTTCCCGGGCACGCCGCCGTCGTCCGGGGACCCCAGTTCGCGGAGGCCCCTGTGCCGGCCGGCGCCGCGAGAGGAGGGCGCGCGGGAGAGCCGGCGTGGGCTCCCCCAGGCGCACTGCAGGCCCCGGGAGGCGCTGCCGGCCGCGGCGTGCCGACCTTTGCCGCCGTCGCCGCTGCCGCCGGCCCGCGGGCGGGATGGGGAGGAACGGGGGCTGTCTCCCGCGGTCGGCCTCCGGGGCTCGCTGCGAGCCCCCGGCCGCGGGGACTCCGCTCCAGCCGCCGCGTCCGAGGCGGACTCGTTCCTCCACCGGCTGCACCCCATGCTCAGCTCCGCCTTCGGCCAGGTAAGGGCCGCGCCTCCCGCCCGCGCTCCTGGGAAAGGCGCTCGGGACCCTGCCGCGGCCGCGCGTCCACGGCCCTCTTCCCGCTGGCCGTGGCCCCCCACGGGTCACGCCTCGGCTCTCACCCTGTCCTGCCCCGGCCCAGCGCCCCTGGCGGCACTCCTCCTCCCCCGCGCCTGATTCAGCACCCTGTGCGCTGTCCACGCTCCGGGCCTCTTCTGGGCGAGGCACCGCCGCCAAGCCTGCCTCACGCCTGCCGGAATCGGACAGTCCTGGAAGAGAGAGACCTGCACAGCCCCCCTGGAGATTTGCAAGGGTCAAAGCAGGTGGCGCCAACCCACTCCTCTGGCCTCTTGACTAGTACCGCTAAGGAGCGACCCAAGAGAGCAAAGGGTTTGGAGTCTGGGGGGTCAAGAGAGGGGATGAGGGGCCCTTGCCATTGCCTAGGCTGTCCCCAAAGGCCTGGGGAAAGTTAGGAGACTAAAAAATAGGAAAGAGAGGAGGTGTCTGGTAGGCACGGAGGGGCTGTACAGAGCTGTGTCTATAACCCGAACTTTTGAGTATTTTAAGTAGATTGTCACTACCGGGATGCCATTAGAATGGCAGCTGGGCAGTTGCTGGGTTGTTGGACGTGGAATAACACCCAGAGAACCCTAGCCTGAGTTGGTGAGCATTCTAGGGCCAGAAAGGCCACTAAGAGGTCACCAGTAGTTCCTTTTGTTTACCTCAGGCCTTTCCCTCAAGGGTCCCAGGCAGCTGGGCACCTGCCCTTTAACAACAGCTCTGTAGTCACAATGTAGGTCTACAGTTGGGGCTGTGCTGCTGGCGAGAGAGGCTCAGGAGAAAGGAACCTATGAACTCCTGAGCAAAAGCCAGGATTTTCTCTAGCTCTGGGTCTGTAACCAAGTCAAACTCTGGCATAGCATTGAGACAGTTCTGCAGCAGCCAAGGAGGGGTTTAATGCAAAGGTATGATCAGAGTGTTTGCATGATGTGAGGGGGAAGGGGGGGTGAGAGTTTTTGTGCTAGGATCTAGCGTAAAGAAGCCGTTTCAGGCTCCTGGCTTGCCACGTTGGATCAGAATTCCAAGGAGGCCGTGTGTATTTTGCTTCAGATCTGCACGTTTCTTTTCAAAATACTACTCCACAGCGGCTGATGCCAGCGGAGGTCTGACATGAAGGCAGCTGCACATGGATTCGGGTTGCATGGGGCTGCTGTGGTGGGTGGTAGGGCAGCAGTGTGTGGCTTTGTTCCTGCAGGGAGCCTTTGTTAGCTGAGTGAGCTGGAAACAGTTCTCCGGAGTAGAGATTTGGATGCAGAGCTGTGAGAGTTAGTGAGGTGTCATGTGGAGGAAGAAGTTCACTGCAGTCGCTTGTTTTTTAGTGAGGAGGTGTGGGCTGTAAGGGCAGGAGTGGTCTGTGGGTTGGGGCTGTGTTGTTGAATGGGTGACACCAATTCATTCATTTATCAAATATTTATTGAATACCTACTTTACCCAGATATTTGCTGGACACTAGGGAGACAGCAGTGAACAAGATAGCCAGGGTTCTTACAATCTAGCAGTTTGGAAGGGTAGGTCACTGGCTCAAAATCCTACACTTTCTGGTCATTCAGTTTGCTGGTGGTCTGACTCAGCTCCTGTAAAAAGAGCCCTTTCTTTTCAGTCTTGCAAAATTTGCCTGCATGGGCCCTTTCTGAGCTCAGAGCATTTCAGCTACATGCTTTTGTTCCTCCTCCTAATTTCTCCGTCATTAAATGAAGAATATTCTCCTGCCCAATGTTCTGAAATATCACCAGGGTCACCTGAGTCAGGAGGAGATAAAAGATCCCATCAAATATTTACTACTTCCTTCTGGAAGCTCTTGCTTCTTGGAGCTGCAGGCTTTTCTTTCTTTAAAGCCCAGCACATTCAGTTTGGGCTTCCTGCTGACTCCTCTAAGGCACTGGCTTGAACAACAGCAACAAGCCCAGGCTAGGACTTTCGTGTCAGAGCCTCCAGTCTCCTGTGATAGAGGGAAATTAGTTTTCCTTCCCTTCTCTCTTCATTGAGGTTTCTGTCCTCAGAGACAGGTTTGGGACCAAGAGAAGAGAAATGGGGTTCTGAATATAGAAACTTGAAAGTATCTGAAGATAGGTTCTGCTTAAGGCAAAATATAGCCCTGGGGAAGTATATTTTCCATGTTTCTCAAGTTCTCCCTTTTTTTTTTTTTTTTTTTTTTTTTTGCCTTAATTGCTTAACCTCATTAAGCCTCTTTCTTTACCTGCAAAATGGGGATAATCACAGTGCCTCAACAGGTGTTTGGGAGATTAAATGAGATATGGAGATACGTATAGAGCTTGGCCCAGTGCATGGCACAGAGCAAAGGCTCTATCAGTGTTAGTTATTATTGTTGTTGTTGTTATTATTATCGATTAGCCACCAAGGGCTTCTTTCCATTTGATATAGTCAGGGAGAGCCAGAGTTCAAAGTGAAACTGAAGGTACCAAGATAGTCTCCTACATTGGGGGAGATAGGAATTAAGATTTTTCCAGTGACCTCATAGAGAATCATTATTGCCTGCATGGAGGTACTGTGGCTTTGAGACTAAGGCATGGGATGATGGCTTGGGAGGTAGCAGAATTGCAGGTTCTTTTTTTTTTTTTTTTTTTTTTTGTGGCTGGCTGGTGTGGGGATCTGAACCCATTACCTTGGGTCTATAAGGCTGTGCTCTAACCAACTGAACTAACCAGCCAGCTTATGAGTTGCAGGTTCTAATCCCAGCTGTGTTGCTTTCTATATCTGTGACCTTGGGCATGTTATTTTCTCCCTCTGGTCTCGGTTTCTTCATCCAGAAGTGAGATTGACAAAAACTACCTTGCAGAGTTATTACAAGGATTACACAAGATTAAGTATATCAAGTTGGTTAGAATGTGGTGTTATAACACCAAGGTCAAGGGTTCAGATCCTCATACCAGCCAGCTGCAAACAAAACAAAACAAAACAAAACAAAAAGGATATCAAATGCCTGGCTCATGGTAGTTGCTGGGTAAAGGGCAGCCTTCATTAATATTGCTGTTATTAATAGAGTAATTAAATGAGGACCTGGGTAAGGTATTTTGAAAGCTGCTTCTGAGCCAAGTGAGGAAGGCTACTAAAGGAAGGAACTGAATATCAAAGGACCTTCCCAAGTTCCCTTTTTGTGGCCAGCTAAGAACATACCACCCAGCTGCCTAGAGAGAAGATGTGGTATCAGAAACTAACTCAGAATAAGTACGACCTGGGGATTTGGGTCTTGAGAGATTATTTTAAGAAACAGGCTTTCTGCTCCTTACCTAAGTTTAAGAAGAAACACCCCTGGTAGAGGAGGCAGATGCGAATAAAACCCACAGCTCTGTCTCATCCCTTCCCCCTTTCCAGCTATAGAGACAGCTCTTCTGATTTGGATAGGCTAGCTTAGTTCCCATACTGCTTTGCACATAGCAGGATCGCAGTATTTAATGAGTGAATGAATAAATGAATGGTATCGCCAGGCTCTGAACTTCAGAGGTTTCTTGGTTCCTGTGGTTTAGATGGGGAGAAAGGCCAGGATGGTTTGGATCCTAAAAGATTCAATGCACTAGGCCTATGTCCCTAAGATAAAGGCTGTGTATATTCCTCACTACTGCCCTGGCCAAGTCTCTGCCTACTTCTCTCTGAGAGGGCTTGGAGCCCCTATTGCCTTTCCTCTGAGGCCTGGGGAGGGTGAAAGAGAAGGTCAGTATGTGGTTAACATCATAGGTGATAGGAGTGGCTGGGAGTCAGTTTGGCGAGAGTCCTCCAGGATGTCTTGCGTTTGCCTCCAGTTGTTTTGGGGAAGCAAGTAGGGTACTTGAGACCTCAGTCTAGAGACGACTAAACAGTGGACAAAGTATCTTCTTATCTTCACAGCAACCTTGAAGGTTAGCATTATCACCCCCCAACTTTAGAGATGAAGAAGGCTCAAGGGAGATTACTTGTCCAATGGTCACATAATAAGTAAATGGCAGGAATGCAAAAAGGATTGTGGTCTGCCTGTCTGCAAACATACCTGCTTGTGCTGGTTTAGTGGG
Source organism: Cynocephalus volans (assembly GCF_027409185.1). Lineage (NCBI taxonomy): Eukaryota > Metazoa > Chordata > Mammalia > Dermoptera > Cynocephalidae > Cynocephalus > Cynocephalus volans. Next base: position 196,817,778 of record NC_084461.1, read on the forward strand.
AAGTCACATCCTTGTGTTCCCTATTTGTCAGAAGCATCCACAAAGCACTTCTCATGTTATGACCTAGCTTCTCCCGAGTGTCTTAGCACTGGGCTTTCATCCAAGTTCAAATGCTGGTGATAGAACTGATAAGGGCCAAAGGCCAGCCTTCCTCCTAATCAGGAATAATCAGCAACGGGTTTATCCTTCTCATCCCTCTGATCGTATTATTCCATTCCATTCCAGAACTCAAAGTGTGGCTTCAGGGACTGCTGCCACAGTGGATAGGGATGCGGGGGTGGGGGAAAATGTGACGTGCTTCTCTCCTTAGAGGAAGCCCCACTGTTCAGCCTTTTTTTTACTGCCTGCTGAAGGTCAAGCCATCTGCCCCACCTGCCCAGCTCAAGTTAGCTTAAGTAAGTTCTGAAGTACTAGGTCTGAATCCCTGGATTCCTTGCTGCCCTTAAGTCTCAAGTCATTGTCAGTCCCCACTTGCACCCCAAAGGAGGATGGGATTTCTTCAAAGGGCATGGCTTTTCCATAGGGGCCTGTTTTTGCTGTCTCCTGTTTCCAAGGACAGAAACATCCTAAGGTCGACAAGCAGGTGCTCTGCCTAGGGTTGGCCTGCAGGGGGCAGGAGCCACCAGAGTAGATGCCACACCTGGCCCTTTAAGACCAATGCTGGGCAGGGGAAGGGGGCAGTGTGCCAAGTCCGTTGCATGTATTATCTCATTACTCCTCTCAAGAGCCCTATGGGAGGTGCTATTAGAATCCCCATTTTATAAATGAAAAAACTGAAGCTCAGAAAGATCAACACGTCCTCAATGTCACACAGTTACTAAGCAGCAGGCAAGATTTGAACCGACGTCAGTTTGAATCTCCATTCCAAGCTCCTAACCTCTACATCAGTAGTACTCAGAACTGCTGCAGGTAGAATTGCCTGGGGAGTACTGAAGAAAACCGATGTCCAGAGCCCACCTAAACCTAATCAGAATTTCTGGGGAAGCTCCCCAGTGATTCTCATGTATAGCCATCATTGAGAACCTCTGCTTTATGCTGTGCTGCCTTTAAATGTATCTAGCCATTCAGATGATATGAATTGGGTTTGTACTTGGAGCCTAACCCATGCTCCCTTCTGGGGTCCCCAATGAGCCCTATCTTTTCAAAAGAGTCTGCAGACGGTCCGTTTTCTAGATTTTTGTTGACAAGTCTTCCTGATCTCCCAAGACCAAGTCACATTCCCCTCTCTCACCTTCTCAGAGTTCTTGTATTTCCCCTTCACAGCATTTATCTGAAATGTAACTAAGTAATTGTGTTTCTAGCTCTTTCATACCTCTTGCCCGGCCGCTAGAATATAAGGTCCCCGTGTTTATCTAGTTTTCCACAGCATTCCCAGAGCCAAGCACAGTACCTGGCACATAAACATTGGACAAATGATACTTCTTTTTTCCGTTTTAGTAATTACTTATCAAGTACCTATTATGTACCACACTTTCCCACGTATGTTTTATAAGCAAGATCGGGGAAGCCCCATTTTCCAATGGAGGAAACTGAAGCTGAAGACGAGTGGGTGGTCACCCAGTCAGAAGCTGGAAGTGCCAGGACTCAACCCCAGGCCTCCCCACCCTTCCCATTCATTGGAGTCCATTGACCCTGACCCCCTCCGCGCAGTGCTTCCTTTATGCCCTGTTTCCGTGAGACGTGTCTTTGAAGAAGGCATTTATGTTGGCTGCTTGCTCTTCCCGTTCCAGTTCCCTGGCGTCTTCAACCGCTTTCCTGCCCTTTAGGCATCAAAACCACCCTCCTCCAGGCTCCTCCCTCTGTCCTCAGGGGGTCGCCCCTCCTCCATCTCCCCCTCCAGAGGTTTGGCCCAAATAAGGCTGCTGAGTAACTCCGCTGATTAAACCATTCCGTGGTCGTCAGCAGCAGCAGCACCACAGTCATCAAGAGCTATCCTGGGACCTCCTTCCAGCTCCCTAAGAGCCAGCCTGTGGCACCTCTGGGCAGCGCACCCACCTGTCTCCCTCAGTGGGGGTTCTGACTGACCACCCAAATCTGGACAAAAGTCCCTGGGAAAGGAGGCATTCTGGGCTGAAAACTCTTTGAGCTATGTGTGTAAGAGCTGGTTGCACCAGGGGCCTCCCAGTCTGTCTCTGGTGCCCCCTGCTGGAAAAGCTGGGTGCGGGGAGACAGGGACACTTCCTCTCTTGGGGTATCTATGGTTCAGGCTGTAGGTCTCAATTGGTATATCTGAGACTTGAGATGAGTTCCTATCAAAGCCGGAACCCAGAAGGACGAGATAGAGCTAGTCACCTAAAAGGTTCCAGCTGTGGGACCTTGAAGACCTCTTTGTAAAGGGCTGCGCCTCTGTTCTGTGCCCCAAGGAAGCCAGTGTAACATCCTCGCTCAGGATGAGGCAGAGGACGAGAGGTCGAAGACCTTGCTAATGCCCTGTGTGCCAGTGCTGCCTCCATCATGCCCCCCTCAGGGCCATCTCTTGGTTTCCCTTGGGTCGGAGTGATCTCAGCTGTTAGCCAGCTGTGCTTTCAACCCCGGAGCCTCATCCCATTTCAATGACACGACAAGGCAAGTGTGAAAAATGGAGCGTGATGGAGATGTCACAAGATCTCCCAGGTCCTCAACTGGAGCCGCCTGCTCTCGATCCAACTGGAATTGCCACGGGGCAATGAGGATGCTCATCAGACTTACTGCTCTTCAGAAGGGGCAAACATCTCCCTAGGTGCTTGTGTCTGTGTACATGCATGCGTGTGTGTGTGTGTGTGTGTGTGTGTGTGTGTGTGCGCGCGCGTGCACACACACACAAGGTTGGGAGCTGTGAGGTACCCTGGCTTTGGGGGCCCAAACTAGCCTGCTTCCCCTTGTGGGTCTGCTGGCCTAATTCCCAGCTGCAGCTGCCATTCTGGGCCCCTCTCCATGAGGCAATCTCCCTGCAGATTTGGCAGCATGAAAAGGAGGGGCTGAGGGAAGGGGAAAGAACCAGAGAGAGAGGACTCAGCTCTAATCTGATGTAGATGATCCGGCAGCCTTCTCCAGCCTTGGCTGCCCTCTGCCATCAGCTATCTGGGTGATTTTCTCTGTGCCCACACACTCCCCATCTGCCTTCATCTTCTTAAGAAAGTGCCCAGAAAGTTAAACCCACATACACAAATACACACACAATCCACCAAAAGAAAAAAAAAAATCAGAGAGCAGGAGCAGGCAGACGAGTAAGAGAGCACGCGCGCAAGAGAGAGAGGCTCAGATCAGTCCTGGAGGAAGCGCAACACAGACAGAGAGAGGCTGGGGTTGGCAGTGGCCAGGACTAAGTTCTCTGGGCCCCCAAGGAGTCTCCTTCATGGACCCGTGGATCCCAAGAGGGGCTGCCTCAGCTTAGGATGGGCAACTGTGTCAAGTCTCCACTGAGAACTCTCTCGAGGAAGGTATGTTTCTGGAGTTCCCAAGACCTGGGACTGGGGATTGGGGTGTCTTGCCTCAGAGGGTGGGTACTGAGGAGGTGGGTATCTGAAGCTTGCTACCCTTCCCATGGGTACTGTCCAGAGCTGCTCTCCTGTTCCTACCTCCAGATATCCTCCTATCACAGTTTTCTATGTCCTAAGCTCTGAGCTGAAGTCGGGATTTAGAGCTGCATGTTGGGAGGAGGGTGTGTGTTTGGGAATTTGTACAAGATTTAGGAAAGAAATCATGTAGCTTTGGGGCTTCTGTGTTGTAATATAAAAAGTGTGGATCCTTAGGATATCAGTGGACAGACACCCTGGAAACTGCCAGGATCAGAAGACCCTTCAAGACTAGGGGCTGGCTTATTCATCTCCTTTGAGGGTCTGTGACCTTTTCTGGTGGTCGCTAAACCTTCAAAATTATGGGTTTTGAAGTAGAGCCCATTGTTACTGAAAGGAACTAACCAGGGTATCTGCTTCCACACCCGATAATTCTTGAGCTGGGTCAGAGAATGTCAAGTAGAACCAGGCTGGTTCACACCCCAGGATTGTTTCCATTAATAGGATGCCAGGAGATATGCTGAGCATAAGTGTATATAAGTTACTTTCTATTGTGGATTTATTGCTTATACATTAGGATAATATTCTTTTGTGAGATTTCTTTTTGGAAAGCAAATAATGACCTCTAAAGCACTTTTTATGTAAGTCTGGGCTTGCATCTCTAGGGTTTTGCTTCAGGTGGGCCCTGCCTGTATTTGTAGCCCTCTTCAGGCCATAGAAGAGACTCGTAGATATTATCTAAATGAAGAAGGAATGATAGGGATGTTTTCCTTCAGTTCTTCTATTTTCCAGACAAGGAACTTGATGGCCACTCAGAGGGGTTAAGTGATTTACCTAAGGCCTCAGGTTAGCTAATGGTGCCTCTACCCCCCAACTTCATCCTACCTCTGGTCAGTTTGACAGCCTCTCAGTTTAGGACAATTCAGGCTTTTCTGCTTGTCGTCTCCCTCATTTAGCTAAGCTGCTCACATCAAATTCTTTTTAATCTTTGCTGTTCCTTGGATCCTTCTAGGGCCGATTGTTTCTTCTGTACACCCCTCCCCTCCATAATCTGTCATCTTCTTAAGGGAGTCTTCTGCATCAGAAGTGGCCTCATGCTGTTTCAGAGAAGCAGAAACTGATCTGAATTAATGTAGAGGAACACAGGGCCAAAGTCCTTGTAATGAGTTCTGTTCAGAGCTTGAAGAGATGAACTTGAGAACAAAAATTATCCTTCTGTCCCACCCACCCACCTTCCCTTACACAGCAGAGTTCTTAAGAGTCAGACTACTCAGTTCTCCTCTTTTCAGCCACGTGACCTTGGGCAAATTATTTAACCTCTCTTTTCCTCAGTTCCCTTGTCCATCAATTGGGGATACTAATATCTACCTCCTAAGGTGATTGTGAGAATTAAATGAAGTAAGAATTAAATGAATGATTCAGCACAGTGCCTGGCATATAGTACTCAACAAATGTTAGTGTTATTGTCATCATAATTTTCCATTCTGGGTTTTAGGGAAGAGAGATGGAGGAGAAAAGGAAAATAGGAGAGGTTTTGAGTTCACAGGATAAGGTAAAGTATCGTGAAACTTATTGCATCCAATTTCGTGTTTTTAAAAGAATAGTAATAATTGCTTTGTTCCTGAATATCTTCAACATATCTAGCATCTGTTATCTCATTTGTTCTTTTCCACTAAGTAGTTCTCTTGGCTCTTTTGTAGAGAAAGGAGCTGGACTCAGACATAAGAGCCTACCTAAGGCCACACGGTTGACAGGAAGCAGAGCTGGGATTTAAACCCTGGTCTGTGTGAAATCAGAGCTGGTATTTTATTTTTATTTATGTTTCCCTTATGAGAGGCTGCCTCTCTCTTTCTCCTGCTGTCAGAAATGTTATTCATAGATTCCTGAATCTGACCTTAGAGTCTAGTCCGAATTCCCACCCCATGAAGCAGTCCCCTCTCCCACCTCATCAAGGGCTCACTCATTCAACTTCTTTAATACCGTCAGTGAGACAAGGCTTTGACTTGCTTACTCTTGGCCAGCTTGTGTTGTTAGAAAGCTGTTAGGCCATGAGGCATGCTGGCCCCTCCTGTTGCCACGCCACACTTAGGAGATGTCCCCTTTGTGCCAGGAGACATTGTCAGCCTGTGGGCCACTGCCCACTTGGCTTCCTGAATGATAACTGGAGAACTGGTAATGGTGAGAGGCAGCCTGCTCCAGGCCCTGTGCTGGACAGGACCAGGCTGTCAGGTGCCATTACTGGCCAGAGAGGAACTGCAGCCTCCTGGGTAACTTGGTGCCAGGCAGCATTATGATCAAGAGGTGCACTGGAAATTCCCCAGCCACCACTGATTTATTCTTCGTGGGAACAAATCCCTCTCCATCCTCATTTCTTTTCTGACTAGCAGATGTTTCCCCAGTTCCTCTGGAGCCAAAAGTAAAATGCCTTCTGGCACCTAGCATCTCTTAAGTTGCATTGTCCTCACCACCACCAGTACCATCATCATCATTGTGTCATCATCATCATCACTGTTGTTGTCGTCATCATTTTTTTATCACTATGGCAACTCCATTTATTCGGCTCTTACCATGCTCTAGGCACAATGCAAACACTTTCTGTGTGATAGCTCATTTATTTCTCATAAGAATCCTGTGAGTGGACATGATTATCCCTGTTGTACAGAAAAGGAAACTGGAGCACAGAGAGGTGAAGTGACCTGTCCAAGGTCACACAGCAAGCAAGTGGCAAAGGAAAAATTTGTCCAAAGCCAGCGTACTAAACTGCCACTCAGAATTCTGCATCACCTAATGCCTCTCCTTCCTGGGTTGTGCTCACTCTGAACCAAGTGCACAAGATTTAGTCAGAAACTAAAAGGCTGATTCTCTACATCTCCTGAGACTGTCTCCTGGGGTTAAGACACTGTCTACCTCAAGGCTTTCTTTGATCCACCCTCATTTGGGAGGGTCTCTCTTGTTCTGCCCTACCTTTAGCCTAGGTCCCAGAAGTCTGAGTGAGTGCAGCTGAGGCTCTGAGTCTTACTTCTTTGGGACATCAAACCAGAATGGGCCTTTGGTCTGCCTGACATCCCTCAAGTTCTGAGATTACCTAAAACTGATCCTTGCTGTACTCACTGAACTTGAGCCTTGGGCTGACTTTCTTCGCTTTGGGTCTGAGTTGCTGCTTCCCCTTTGAGGAACCAGAATACTGCCTCTCCCTCTCTAGAGGCTTAAGAAGTTGGGTGTCTCTGTTGTAGCCCCAAAGTGTGGGGCTTTTGGGAGAAGAAGTACAAGAGGACAAGGTGGCAAGGGGTGAGGGGGTGGGTGGTTTTGTTTCTCGGCCTGGGAGAACAGGCTGCCCCTAGGTGTTGGAATCTTCTCCTAGGCATGGCCTTCTTTGAGCTGGAGGAATCCAGCTGGAAGTGGAGTGAAGCAGGGCTGGAAGGGGAGGGAAGAGTACGCAGCTCTGGGATTCTTGGACAAAGTCAGCCCTCAGGCTTTCATTTACCCTATCTCTCCTTGGGAAGGAAGGTTCTACTCCAAATCCCCACACTGAGAGGAGGCATCCAGGCTCAGGGCTGAAGGCAGAGTGCTGTGACCTGGACTCTGGAGAGGCACTGGGCATCCTGGGGAGGCTGGGATAGAGCCGAATATTGTGTCTGGATGCTGCTGTTGTCCTAAGGGGACGGTCTGTGGGCAGTGCTAACTTTTTATAGCTGCATGGGAACCTTCAGAAAGGAGGATGGGTTGGCCAGGGCCTGGGAGTGGAGCTATATTTGGTAAGCTGAGAAGGCCGCTGCCTCAGCCTCTAGAGCTCTGGCAGGCTGGGCCAGGCAGGGAGCCAGGGAAGGCGGGAGAGAGGAAAAGAACCTCTGGATGTCAGTGTCTAGTCTTGAGGTCGCAAACTAGGCGAAATTCGATGCACAGATGTTTCTTGTTTAGCCTACTCAGTGCTTTAAATCAGGAGATCTGGCAACACTGGGCTGGAGTTAAGTAGCACTGTCCTTTCAGAGGGGGCACACACTCTCGATTTTGCCCCAGTCCCCACTTCTTACACCTGCCCACTTCATTTATGTCAGCGATGGTGCCTTATTTGCAACCTCCTGTCTGCAGATCAGCTGAGCCTCGTCTCCGTGTTGCCAGCTCCGATTGCCCTCACAGCCTTCCAGTGCACATCCAGCTGGGGTAGGGGCAGAGTCAGTTTGGGAGCTGGAAAAAATGACTTAGCCCGGGTATTGAACTGGGACATTTGGAGCATTTAAGGAGAGAATGTTGTTCTATTAGGCTCTGAGTGAACACTTCCCATTAGTTAGAACAGAAGCCTCCCTCTGTCTGCTCTCTTCTGCATGCACATGGGTGTTGTGATTCTATGCATATGAATGTGTCAGTATGTGTGTGCATGTGTATGCATGTGCCATGCAGTGGGTATCACACCTAGCTCTCCCTGGAACATCTGTTTCAGTCAAGGATTGGAGACTCCATCTGTTGGACCAATTTGATGCCTGCCCTGTGCATCCTGAAGGCTCTCTGAACCCTACCACTTGCGTCTCAAGGGTCTTCTCTTGAGGAGAGCCTCTTCTGGGGCCAAGAGGGCCCAGTTGGACAGGAAGGTGATGCCCTGCCTCTCTTTTGTATTTGCTGGTGCTGGCTGAAGATGCGCCAGGAGGAGAAGAGCAGCTACATGGTGGTGCAGATGAGTGACGAGGGGCTGGCGGCCGGCGCCGAGCTCCCTGGACCACTCCTGATGCTGGCCCAGAACTGCGCTGTCATGCACAACCTGCTGGGCCCTGCCTGCATTTTCCTGCGCAAGGGCTTTGCTGAGAACAGGCAGCCTGTACGTAAGTTGGCCCAGGGGAGCACACTGAGCTTGGCTTCACCTGGCATGAGGAGGTGTTGGGAAAAAGAGGGATCCTGTACATAACAGTCCCTGTCCCCCAGTGAATACACCTCAAAGCCCCAACTTGTGAATCTGATCCCCAAAGTTTCTCACTCGTGGCTGCAAAGTGATGGTGAGTCCATATCTACCAACAAGAAATAATAATGGCAAATAAAGTTTTTTGAGCACTTACTATGTGCCCGGTGCTGTTCTAAATGTGTTGGTGGATTGCCTCATTTAAGCCTCAGAGAAACTAGAAGACAGGTACTTTTATTGTCCCCATTTTACAGATGAGGAAACTGAGTTGGACAGGTAACATGCTTAAGGTAACAGCTAGCCAGAGGTAGAGGTGGCATTTAAACTCAGGTAGTCTGGGCTGGCCCGTGGCTCACTTGGGAGAGTGCGGTGCTGAGAACACCAAGGCCATGGGTTCAGATCCCATATAGGAATGGCTGGTTAGCTCATTGGGTGAGCATGGTACTGACAACACCAAGTTAAGGGTTAAGATCCCCTTACTGGTCATCTTTAAAAAATAAATTAATTAAAAATAATAAATAAATAAACTCAGGTAGTCTGACTCAGGAGCCTCCTTTGCTCTTTTTTTTTTAAAGATGACCTGTAAGGGGATCTTAACCCTTGACTTGGTTTTATCAGCACCACACTCTCCCAAGTGAGCCATGGGCTGGCCCTCCTTTGCTCTTAACAATTTTGTATACACGGAACTATTTGGTAGAACTTTCTATGACGATGGAGATATTATAAAATCTGTGCTGTCCAAGGCTGGCTGGTTAGCTCAGTTGGTTACAGAGAGGTGTTATAACACCAAGGTCAAGTGTTCGGATCCCTATACTGGCCAGCCACTAAAAAAACCACAAAGTAATAAAATCTGTGCTGTCCAATACAGTAGCCAGCTACATGTGGCTATTGACCACTTGAAATGTGGCTAGTGCAATTAAGAAACTGAATTATTAATTTTTCTTCATTCTAATTCAAATTTACATGTGGCTTGTGGCTACTGTATTAGATAGCCTCCTACATGTATCTGAATTGTCACGGGGATGAGGGTAATAATGATGTTACAAACATTTATAGTGTGAAAAAGAAAAACCTTAGACAAGTTAAACTGAACAGAGTTTAACTGAGCAAAGAAGGATTTGGGGATCGGGTAGCTCTCAGAACCAGAACAGGTTGTAAGAACTCTGGCCTGCAAGGAGGTCAGGCAGCATTTATGGACAGAAATATGGAAGTGAGGCACAGAGACAGCTTAATTGGTTACAGCTCGGAAATTTGCCTGATTTGAATCAGTTGGCCACCCGCAATTGACTTAAACTCAGCCACTGAAATTGACTGAGACTCAGTTATGTGCTACAAGAGTGTACTCCTAAGTTAGGCTTTCAGTTAGTTTACATATGAAGTCAGGTTACAGTTTGTCACATCCTCAGGACCAAATTTTGCTTGTTTAACAGTAGGTTCCATTTATTGAACGCCACATGCTAAACACTTTACATAGCTTGTCTCACAGAATGCTCACAAAGGCCTTGTGAGGTGTGTACCTGTATTGACACATTTTATACATAAGGAAACTATGGCTTAGAGAGCAGAAGTGACCTGCGCAAGGTCCCATAACTAGGAAGTAGCAGATCTGGGCTTTGTACACAGGTCTGTCTGACAGTAGGGCCAACCACATAAATTGGGGAGAAAGAAGTGTGCATGCACTCCGTTCCCAACTGACCGCCTGAGCTGTGCTGCACAGTTTCCCTGCTACATCAGTGGGTATCCCTGGCTTCACCCCCAGAGCACAGTGCACATACACCCACTGCTCCACATGGGGGAGTGTAATCCAAGGACCAGCCACTAGGGCTCAGCAGACCAGGTCCTGCCGCAGGCACACTGTGAAGGGGGACCTGGCTTGGCTGATCCCTGGGTTCTGGGTTTCCAAAAGTGTGGAAGGGGCTGCAGTGGGGTCTGAGGCACCCATTCCTCCCCAGTCCTGCAGGACTGGGCTCTGGAGAAGTGGCAGGCCACTTGAAGCCTGATGGGTGGAAAAGGGCTTGTGAGGGCCAAGCCCGTGGCGCACTCAGGAGAGTGCGGCACTGGGAGCGCAGCAACGCTCCCGCCGCGGGTTCGGATCCTATATAGGAATGGCTGGTGCACTCACTGGCTGAGTACCGGTCATGAAAAAAAAAAAAAGAAAAGAAAAGGGCTTGTGATATCTAAGTAGCTGGTCCTAGTGGGTATACTCTGCACGTATGTGTACATGCGTATACCCCGCTTACTCACTCACTTTCAGTTACTTGTGGTATAACACATTGCAAAAAATGTCCTTTTTGGTCACACCAGAACATCTAGGAACATGTGGGTATGGCCAGGAATAGGAGTGGACATACCCTTGCACCATGCACCATGACAAGCTTTTTAAGTGAAAGTCCACGCAGACATCTCCCAGAAACATGCATCCCTTCAGGTGATTCCTACACTTAGCTAGAAATGCCGCCTTGATGACCTGTGAGCTTGTAGCCTATTCATTCCAAGCTCACACACACTGTCAACACTGTCCTGCCACAGATAGCCACCTGTGAGCTCTGGGTCCTATGCACCTGGTTGTCCCAAGGAACTGCTGTTCCTTTCCTTTCTAGATGATATCCAGATTTTCCGGTGCCAGTGTCTCTTGCCCTGGGGCCAGTGTGGAGGGCGTGGGCAGCCACTGTCTCTACCCACCCTGGCCCTGTTGGCTGGAACAGCCTGTGTGCACAGCTGAGATGCCTCACACTCACTGTGGCATGCCTGCGTGTCTGTGTTCAGGATAGGTGTGAGCCTCCTCAGGGCGGGCACACCTGCCTCATGTTCTTCTGACCAAAGGCAGAGAGCTGTAGCACTTGGGCAGATGGGCCCTGTGGACCAGTTTTGGACCAGTTTACAAACCAGGCCCAGCTGAGCAGCTGTATCCATTTTGTGCCAGTCTATCTGCCTTCTGGGCAGGCCTGGGGCCACTGGCACCTCACCAACCTGAGCCTGGCCCATGCTGCCTCTGGGTCTGCTCTCTGGAGACTTCTCTGCCATCTGTTCTGATGCCCAGACTCAGGGTTTCCTTGACTCCCCAAGGAGACCTGGACACTGCTTGAGGCTGGAGTCATGTGCTTTGGACCTTGGTAGTGGCCAGAGACACTGGCAGCCACCAGGGTCCTATGCTGTGTCCTGTGACAGAGCAAGGTGTAGGGATGGGAGTCAACTGTGCCCAGGAAGCAGGGCACAGCCCCAGTTCTGCCTCCACCTCTCCTGGCTCCTCCTCTTCTGCTTCCTCCCTCTCGAGCTGCCTGCCTATTTCCAGTTTTCTTGCCCCTCCAGCCCCTCTTCGCCCATTGCCTTGTAGTCCTCTGCTCCCCTGCTCTTCCTCCTTTCACTGGGTGGCACGCTCTTCTCTCTTTTGTGACCTCCCCTGACCCTGTTTTATTTACAGGTTTTTGCCTCCAGACCAACTCTGTTCCCCAACCCATACCTGTGGCTGGAATAAATGGAAGGGGGCACAGAGGTTCTGTGCCCAGGCTGGGTGGGACTGCTGCATCCTTGGGCATCTCCTGTCGAGGGCCCAAGAGCTTCCATGTCTACAGGAGAAGTGGGGCTGCACTTTTTCCCCTCAAGGACGTGATACAGACACACCTCTGCTGTGTCACTATAACTTCCCACCCAGTGCCTGCTGCTACTTGGATGGCCCCCAGATTGGGCACTTTGTGACTTCTAGGTCCCTTGTCACTGTTAATGGGACGTGTTCTTTTGTTTCAGGACAGATCACTGCGACCAGAGGAGATTGAAGGTAAAACTGTCAGCTTAAGGGAAGGAGGTGCTCAGTGCTCCTAGAAGGTGCAGGGAGGGAGGCTCGTGGGATGAGAGGCCTCCTGGGAACAGGGTCTGGCACAGAGCAGGGCGTCTCTGTGAGCCAGCCATTAGAGGAATGAGCAGGGAGCAACAGAAATGCCCCAGGGTCCTGGGAAGCTCCTGGATCCCTCTCTCCAAACTTGTGGGTCTTGGGCTGCCTGTGCCCCCAGAGGTTCTGCGGGTTCTACCCGCTTCCACATCAGCCTTTGTTTGTTTCCCTAGAGCTCCGAGAGGCCTTCAGAGAATTTGACAAGGACAAGGACGGCTACATCAACTGCCGGGACCTGGGCAACTGCATGCGCACCATGGGCTACATGCCCACCGAGATGGAGCTCATTGAGCTGTCCCAGCAGATCAACATGAACCGTGAGTCCCTCCACTAGGTGCCTCCTGCCCTCTGGTCCTTGCCCTTGCAGTCCTCTGCAGCCAGACAGGCCTAGGACACAGGCCTGTGTCCACCTCTTCCCAGCTCTGTGACCTGGGGCAAACTACTCACCCTCTCTGAGCCTCAGTTTCCTCACTTGTAAAATGAGGGTGGTAATAGGGGGAGTACAGCATGGGAAATAAATTAGGGAATATATGTAAAATAGCCCAATACCTGGCTCATAGTAAGAATTGAACAGAGACGTGCTGTTATTATTGTGTTTCTCTCTGTCTTAGTTTGGGTTCTCCCCTAAGCAAGCCTGAGACAAGGATGTGAGAGCAAGTGGTTTATCTGGCAGGTGAAGGAAAGCATTGGTAGAGAATAGGGAAGTGAGACAGGGGAGGAGCCCACACAAGGTAGACTCTCAAGCCAGCTACCACTGTGGGTGACTATAGTCTTTCATGCTGGGGAACTCAAGGAGTTGGTATAGAATGCCCACCTCAAAGTTATCCCCCAGCCCCACCTCTCCTGCTGGGTATTTATCCACCAACTCCTGTCAGTCACTGAAAGCTGTTGTGAGCAGGTGTGTGAGTGCCAGTTCAGCTCTTCTGCTTGCTGCAAGAGCCACTTGTGAGTTGAGCTTTTATTTGCACAGCAAGGGGGAAGGCTGGGGAGGTGTGGGCCAGGTACCCATACCTTCTGTTTCTCTGCCTTTCTGTGTGTGTGTCTCTGTCTATCTCTGAAATTCTTTGTCTGTCTCTGTGACCCAATGTTTCTTTCTCCCATCCATATCTACTTCAAACCACTTCCTGTCCTCTTCTCTTAGTCAACACCTGGCCACTCCCCTGAGCCATTCTTTGACAAGTCACCTGTCTATGGTCACCTCTCTGTCCTCATTTGCCCTTTGGTTTTACCCTGGACCTGGTGATGAGCAGATCAAGGAGGGGTTGACAGTTCCATTGGTTGCCTAGTTGGAAATGGGGAATGGGTGAATCAAAGGTGACCTAGCCCTTTCCTCTTTCTCCAGTGGGTGGCCATGTGGATTTTGATGACTTCGTGGAGCTAATGGGGCCTAAACTCCTGGCGGAGACAGCAGATATGATTGGAGTCAAGGAACTGCGAGACGCTTTCCGAGAGGTGAGTAATGGGCAGTGATGGGCGGGGTGGGTAGGCTGTTAGAATCCCAATCCCAGGATGGCTGCCCGAAGCCTGAGCCCTGAGTCCCAGACCAGGAGAGAGAGCTTGGACAGAGAAGGGTCCCTGGGGAAGGGGGACAATGACTCTGGAGAAGGAGCTCAACCTTGGGACCTGCTGCTACTAGCCTCTGTGTTGTAGCTCTCTCCTTCCTTCCTGTACTCTCTAGTTTGACACAAATGGTGATGGGGAGATAAGCACCAGTGAGTTGAGAGAAGCCATGAGGAAGCTCCTGGGTCATCAGGTGGGACATCGAGACATAGAGGAAATTATCCGAGATGTGGACCTCAATGGGGATGGACGAGTGGACTTTGAAGGTAGGTGGGGCTTGAAAGTGGGAGAGAAGCAAGCCAGCAGTGGCCATCCGTGGAGGCCTTCAACTGTGTGTCCTTCATGTAACCATCAATCCACCCTAACTTTCCATCCCCTACCCTTCCATCCTCCCATCCCTCTATCCATGCATCCCTGTAATGCACCCCCCATCTCTACACCCATCTAACTATCCATGCATCTCTCCATCTATCCACCTATCCATCCATCTGTCCATCTTTCCATATCTGTCTCTCTATCTTTTCATCTGTTCATCTCTTTGTCTGTCCAGATGCCTATTTATCCATTCATTCAGCTCTAAATCATTCATACAACCATGTATCCATGCACTTATCTATCAGTTCATGCATCAATTCATCCTTCTATACATTCATTTACCCATGTATTCATCTAAGTATTCGTTTACTCGTGCACATCTCTCCATCCATTCACACTTCTATGCCTCCATTCATATATCTCTATCCATCTGCCTGTACTTCTACCCATATTTCCATTGATCTATCCATCTGTCTGTTCAGTCATTTCCCCATCTGTATTAGTCCATTTCTGTTGCTTATAACAAAATACACAGAACTGGATATTTTATAAAGGAAACAAAATTTATTTGCTTACAGTTTCTGAGACTGGGAAGTCCAAAATCCATCTGATAGTGGTGACAGTGACCCAGGGGTCTCACATTGCAAGATGGTGGAAGCAGAGAGAGCAGAGAGAGAGAAAGACAGACTCTCCTCTTCTTTTTTTTTTTTTTTTTTAAAAGATGACCGGTAAGGGGATCTTAACCCTTGACTTGGTGTTGTCAGCACCACACTCAGCCAGTGAGCGAACCGGCCATCCGTATATGGGATCCGAACCCGGGGCCTTGGTGTTATCAGCACCGCACTCTACCGAGTGAGCCACGGGCCGGCCCTCTCCTCTTCTTTTAATGCCCTCAGAATCACACCCCTCACCACCATTTTTAATCCATTCACTACTGCATGGTCCTACAATCCAATCACCTCTTCAAGGCTCCACCTTTCAATTACCCTAATATGATTTCCCACCCTCTTAGCAGTCACAGTGGGGACCAAGTTTCTTTCTTTTTTTTTTTTTAAAGATGACCGGTAAGGGGATCTTAACCCTTGACTTCGTGTGGTCAGCATCACACTCTCCCAAGTGAGCTAACCAGCCATCCCTATATAGGGATCCGGACTCGTGGCCTTGGTGTTGTCAGCACCGCACTCTCCTGAGTGAGCCACGGGCCGGCCCTGGAGACCAAGTTTCTAATACATAAAACTTGGGGGACACAATTCAAGCTTCAGTGAGTTTTGGGGGAACACAATTCAATCCACTACACCATCTACTCATCCATTCATCCATCCCTGTGTCCATCTGCCCCCGTCCATCTCTATCCATCTGTCTGTCCAACCCCTCATGCATCCATCCACAATAGGTATCTTCTAATTTTAGTATATGTGCTGCCGAAGCGAGCACCACAATAGGTATCTTCTGAAGACACCACATTCCTCAACCCAACACTCAGGCCCCCTAAGACCATCTGAGCTCGGCTTGCCTTTCCAGCCACAGATCCTACCATACCTTCACTCACACTCCACCAAAATATTTGTGATCCATGAACCTGCTGGACTGTCTTTTGAATTTGCTGTTCTTTTTCTTTTTTTTTTTAATTTTATTTTGTCGATATACATTGTGGCTGATTATTGTTCCCCATCACCAAAACCACCCTCCCTCCCCCGAATTTGCTGTTCTTTTTGCCAAGATGCCTTTTATTCTTTTCTTCACTTGAGCTAAATTCTGTTGATCCTTCATGGCCCAGCGGTGGGATTACTTCCTCCAGTACTTCTTCCCTGGTTCCTGAGACTGAGCTTCCCTTTTTCTGGGCTTTCACAGCACTTCGAGCTCACCCCATTCTTTACCCTGTCCCCTAACTGCTGGTTATAGTTGTTTTCCCACTTGACTCTGAACTTTGAGAGAAGAGGAAACCTGTTTTTGTTTTTTTAATCTCTGCATTTCCTATATAACTAAGTACCTGGCACATAGCTAATGTTCAGTAAGAGGTTTTTTTTAAGGAATCAATAATAATCATAATAGTTATCATTTATTGTATACTTATTATGTACCAATCATTGTGCTAAGTAGCTTTACGTATATTATCTCATTTAATTCTCACAATGACTCTATGGATGGCACTATTATTACCTCAGTTTACAGATGAGGAAATTGAGGCTCTGAGAAATAATATAAATTGCTCAAGATTGCCTAACTATTAAGAGGCAGAGCTGGGTACAAACCCAGGCCTGGAATTGTAACTACTATGTAATCCTGTGCATGACACTATTATGTTATGGGATACAGGGGAAAAGAAATAAAATATTGGCTCTGCACTCCAGGAACTTGCATTCTGAGCAGAAAGACAAGATAAACATGTGCCAGACTGTGAGTGTATACAGAACACAAATGTTTGCAGCTTTTCTCTGGGGAGTAGTTGGTCTTCAAGGGAGAAGAGTGTGAATAGATGGAGAGAAGGCTTTGCCACCACCAGATCTGAAAATCTCAGTTTGACCTGTGTCCAGGTAGTACTCACTACAGATGACAGCCCTTCCCCGAAAGTCCAGTATGCCCCATTCATTCTACCAAGATGTATTGTACACCTGCTATGTGCTGAGACCTGATCCCTGCCTTGAGGAGCCCAAGACCAGCAAGGTGGCCAGTTAGCTCCGTTGGTTATAACACCAAGGACAGGGGTTCATATCCCCCTACTGGCTAGCTGCCACCCCCCACCAAAACCCTAAACAAAACAGAAAACAAACAAAAGATTAGCAAGGAAAACAGAGAAACAGTGTAGTCCCTGCTGGTTGGGGTAAGTACAGAGGACTATGGAGTATAAAGGAGGCATCTGTGCCAAGCTGGGGGCAGGGATTAGGGAAGACTTCTTGGAGGAGGTTATAAATAAGCAGAGTCCTGGAAGATAAGTAGGAGGCACCAGTTGAAAAAGAAGGGACAGGTATTTACCCAAATGAGTTGAAAACTTATGTCCACACAGAAACCTGGACACAGATGTTTATAGCAGCTTTATGCAAAATTGTCAAAACTTGGAAACAACCAAGGTGTCCTTCAATAGCTGAATGGATACATCAACTGTGGTACATCCAGACAATGGAATATTATTCAGGGATAAAAAGAAATGAGCTGTCAAGCCATAAAGAGACATGGAGGAAACTTAAATGCATATTACTAAGTAAAAGAAGCCAACCTGTAAGGCTACATACTGTGTCATTCCAACTATATGACATTCTGGAAAAGGTGAAACTATCGAGGTAGTAAAATGATCAATGGCTGCCAGGGGTTGGGGGGAGGGAGGTATGAACAAGCAGAGCACAGAGGATTTTTAGGACAGTGAAACTATTTCTTATGATATGGTAATAGTGGATACTTGTCTCAATCCATAGAATGTATAACACCAAGAGTAAACCCTAATGTAAACTATGGACTTTGGGTGATAGTGATGTGTCAGTGTAGATTTATTGACTATAACAAATGTACTGCTTTGGTCGGGGATGTTCATGGAGGGGGCTGTGTCTGTGTGGGGGCTATAGGAGAAATCTTTGTACTTTCCACTCAGTTTTGCTGTGAACCTAAAACTGCTCTAAAAAATAAAGTCTACAAAAAAAAAAAAGGGAAGAGGGACAGGTTGAGGTTGCAGGAAAGCCAAGAGGTGAGAGGGAAAGAGAGCCAGCTGCACCTGAGGTACTAAAAATGGGGTCTGTGTAGTTGTAGCACAGAGATTGGGGTTGAATGTGAGAGATGTGGTGGAGATGGGTGGGGCCCTGAGGCCATGCGTCAGGACATTGGACATTATCTGTGGGGAGCCATAGGTTTAAGCAGGGATCAGATATGCTGATTAGAAAGTTCTTGCTAGCTGCTGCATACAAGATGGATCAGAGGGGACAGAATGGATGTGGGGGACCAGCACAGAGTTGGGCAGTGGCAATGTGGAGGGGAGCATGGAGTCAGCAGCCTGGGCTGGGTCCTGATACCACTTTCTCCCCATTTGCTCCTGTAACCTCCCAGAGTTTGTCCGGATGATGTCCCGCTGAGGCGGTGAAGACCCCTCCAGGACTGCCAAGCTCCCACAGACAGGGAGAAGAGGAGCCAGAGCTCGCCTCACCTTGCCGTAGCCGCCGAGAGCCCAGGATGTACTGGCGGATGGGGCCTGCTTGCACCCAGGGAGGTGCCTGCCCTGGACCCCCCACCCTTCCGCACTGTGAAAGACTCACAACTCCTGCAACTGGAAAAGGGGGCGCCCGCCAACAAGGAGGCCACAGTGCCAAGATGGCAGAGGTCATGCCAGGCACCAAGTGCCATGTACCCAGTCGCTGCTGGCTGGGTGGGCCAGGGAGCCCGCCAGCAGACCCTACACAGCATGTCCGCCCCGGGGCACAGACTCTCGCCACCCTCCTTACCTCTGTGCCCATCCCAGCTCGCCTCAGCCCTATTATCTCAGAACCAATAAAAACATTTCCAAGAGAAAGACAGCCATGGAGGGCTTTGCTTCTTTGCCTGGTTAGGTGACACAGATTTCCTGAGCATCAACTGCACACCCAAAACTGATAGAACATTCCTGCATTCAACATGCATTTATTGAGTACCTACTGTATACCCAGTGACTTCCACTCTCATTCCATACGCCAGAATCTGGTACCTCTAACTGAAAGGGAGACTGAGGAATGTAGTTATAACTGGATATGCAGCTGCCCCAACAAAATCAGGTTCTGTAAGAAGAGGATGGCTATTGAGTAAGCTTCTAGCAAGATCTGCACCACTTTCTGTCTTCCTGGAGCTTTTATACTGGGCAGGGAGACAGACATGACATAAACACATCCATGTATGATTGCAAATTGTGTGATACTTCTATTAAGAAGAAATATAGGTATCTTCGGCAGGGTATAATAAGGACACCTGCCCTACTCGGGAGGTCAGGGAAGGCTCTCCATAGGAGGTGATAACAAGGGTTTTGCCCTGGAAGAAATCCCAGTGTGTGTGAAGAGACAGATGTAGAAATAGCTGCCATCCTCTCTGTTGAGTGGAAAGCAGATATATAGTGGATAGGCCCTGGATTTGCCTGCTGTGTGACTTTGGGCCAGTCCTATCTCTCTCTAAATTTCTGTTTTCTCACATGTAATACAGGGATAGTAAAGGATGAGGTCAGTTGGGCCGGCCCGTGGCTCACTCGGGAGAGTGCGGTGCTGATAACACCAAGGCCCCGGGTTCGGATCCCATATACGGATGGCCGGTTCGCTCACTGGCTGAGCGTGGTGCTGACAACACCAAGTCAAGGGTTAAGATCCCCTTACCGGTCATCTTTAAAAAAAAAAAAAAAAAAAAAAAAAAGGATGAGGTCAGTGCTCAGTAAGTGCTCTCAGGGCATTGCATTGCACGCTTCTAGGGGCTGCTGTTCAGACTACAGTGGAATTGTGCAATGTGGCAATATTGAATGGATCCGTTGTAATCATTATAATTAATTTCTATAAGTGGAGTGCGGAAGGAGCCCAAAGGAGAAGTTTGTGGGTAGAAGTTGCCCATACTTTTGGAGCATACTTGGGCAGATGTACAGGGTGGCGAGTGCACTCCAGGTCATTGGATCTCAAACTTTAACCTGTGTAAGAATCACCTGGAGGATCTGTGAAGCCACAGATAAGAGCCCTGCCCCAGTATTCTGATTCTGTGTTTGGGGTGGGTTCCATAAATTTGCATCTCTAACGAGTTCCCGCAGGATGCTGATGCTGCCAGTCCACGGACCACAGTCTGAATACACTGCTGTGAATCCCAGACATGTGTGCTTCTAGGCAGCTGGAAGAAGCTATGGGACTAAACACTGGAGATGGGAGGTGGGTGGAGCTCCCTCTGCATCTTGTGCTGCAGCAGAGGGAGGATCCTTGTTCTCAGACCTAGCAGGGAATGTAAGATGTGAGCCCAGCCAGAGGCCTGGATAGTCCCCATGTTCCTGAGGTCAATGGGGCTGGGAGTTCCAAAATCACTCTAATAACCCAATTCTGAAATTAAGCCCTTGGCTCTGTGCCTTGCTAGTCAGGCCTGCAGCCCTCCTGCCCCATACCAGCTTAGATCTACCCAGAGACTACAAGTCTATACTGTTTCAGAAATGCAATGGCCTTGGAGGGCAATTTGCAGAAAGAGGGCTTCTGTGACATCTCTGTCAGCTGGCACAGTGAGCCCCTCAGAACACCGCAGGGAGAGGGTGGAGTTAGGGGTAAACTAGAACACCTCTGTCCCAGTATGTGGCTTCCTAAAATCATAGACATGGTGTCACCTCTTGCAGAGTGACAGAGACACAAAAGATTACTCAGAGCCTACGTATTCAGAGCACTGAGAAGCCCGAAGGGGGTGCACCCAGGGAAAACTCCTTCAAGAGAGCCCAGGCACAGCCCGGAGTCAGGTTTTGCTTCAGTTTTTATTGTACAGGCAAGAAAGTTACAGAAGAAACACAGGTGGTTAATCAATCATAGTGAAAACGTAAACAAACTGGCTACATGACAATCATCATTAAAGCAGGTGTAACTTAAAGTAGTTCAAGCAATTTACCATCAAAAGGAGTCATAAAACTAAGCTATGTGACATACAAAAAGAAACAATGAAATAATCACCATAGCAGCACTTAGCTCCCTAAGAAACTTAAAGAAATAGCAGAGGGTAAGATGTGGAACGTCCCCCAACCACTAACTAGCAGAATAGCCTTGAAGATTTTAGCTCACATACTTTTCCATCATTTAGGTTTAGCTGTGCTTCAATTCTCTTATCTACATCAAAGGCTTTAGTCCTGTTGAAAGTTTCCTGGTCTTTCCTAATCTTAGCATTTCTACATGTATTCCTAAAGAGTTGGGCTTTGGCTTGAACTAAGGACTTTGGTCCTTCTATGCTATAGGCTTTGGCCCTGTGAAATACATGTGTTTTATTTCTATCTCATTAATGTTAATATCCTCCACAACATAGCAGCTGTGATAAAGGGGCTTGAGAATATAGCCAGGCCACTGCTCAGAGAACCTTAATGCTTAGGGCAAGAAGAGGCCCCTGGGGCTGGGCTTCTGCCCCCCCCCCCCCCCCATGCTGAAATCAGAACTCCTTCCTTTTAACTTGTCTTATATTTTGGGGCTCCTGGAAAGATTCTTTGAAGAAAAGGTTCTGCAGCTTTTCAAGAACCGAGACACACTTTCCTAGGCAGGAATTCTTTCTGCGATCTGCACCACTACTTAAATACCACCCCTGGCGGGGAGCTCCATGTATCTCATCTTAGAAGATCTCTCATAGTCTGAAAGTTCTTAAATTGAGCCCAGATTTGCTTCCTTGTGACTATAAAGTCCAATTCGCTTATTCATTCATGCATGCATCCGACTGGTATTTACTGAGCTCCTACTATGTGCCAGGCCCTGTGCCAGGGTCCCTGTTCTCAAGGAGCTCAGACTCTTGTAGGGGAAAAAGGTAAGAAAACAGACAAGTGTAGTGTAGTGGCATAAGTGCTAGTTACTAGTAGCATTTACTAAGTTAGGCCAGGAGTTGTGAGAGTACATAAAAGGGACCTTATCTTTAAAGATTACTTTTAGGTGTCAACTTGATTAGATTAAGGAATGCGTTGAAACCTGATAAAGCTATCTTTTTAGGTGTGTGCATGAGGGCGTTTCCAGAAGAGATTATCTTGACAACCTGAGTGGACTGGGTGGGAAATATCCACCATCACTATGGGTGGGAACCATCCAATCCACTAGGGGCCCGAGGAGAACAAAAAATGGAGAAAAAAGGCAAATCTCTATCTACTAGAGCTGGGAAATATTCTTCTCTCCTGTCTGTGTACATCAGAGTTTGAGACTCTTCAACTTTTGGGTTCCAGGACTCACATCAATGACACCATCAGCTTCCCTGGTTTTGAGGCCTTCGGACTTGGACTGAACCATGCTACCAGCATTTATTTTGTAGACAGACTGTCATGGGACTTCTCTTCACAATCGCGTGAGCTAATTCCCCTAATAAATCCCCTCTCATATATTTATAACATATCCTATTGATTCTGTCTCTCTGAAGAACCCTGATTCATACACTGTCCAATCTGTCAAGGTGGGGGTGGGGAGGAAGGGACAGATTTGCTAGCACCTGAAGATCAGCAGTGCTTAGTTAGAAGAGGTGGCGGGGGAGTGTTTCTGGTCTAGGGAAAAGCACATGCAAAGGCCCAAAAGTAAGGAAGAGCATGGCCCCTTTGGGAAACTAAGCAGATTTCTGTCTGTCTGGTGTACTGGCCTGGTGGGAGGAACAGAGAGAGGTAACGCTCAACAGAGAGGCAGGGCCCAATCCCACTGCAGACCTTGGAGTGTGGAGAGGCTCAGATGGGAACTCTGAGGAGCTGCCTTGTTATGTTAGCCAGCCCATGGCAGCAGAAACCCTGGTGCCTATGAAGGGTTCACCTTCAGGGACAAATCTGTCTGGAGAGTAAAAGAAAACCCAGGCAGCTGAGGGTAGCCGGGAGACATATTCATAGCAGTGTGGTTAAGAACATGGGCTCTGATCATAAAACGGAAAACTAGGCATTAGATGTCCCTGATAGAAGAACACAACACCACCTGAGGTCTTGCCAAAAGGACTGAATCTGAGTCTGATCATGCCTCGAGATCCAGTGGGCAATTTGCAGGAAATCCAGGAGCAGATGCACGTGTTGAGCTGTACCATGAATATGCAATCAGCAAAATCCAGACTGGGAAATTCTACAGGTCAAATGGCTTGGGATCTTCAACAGATCAATTACAAGAAAAAGAAAAGGGTGGAGGAAGAACTTGTAAATTAAAAGAGACTTAAAAAGCATCAAGTTAAATAAAAATGGGCCTAAGTGATAGTGTCTAGGAATGTGCACTTGGGTGAAAAAAAAAACACAAAAAACACAGGGAATTATGACTATAAAAATCAGGATAGGGCCGGCCCGTGGCTCACTCAGGAGAGTGCGGTGCTGATAACACCAAGGCCCCGGGTTCGGATCCCATATAGGGATGGCAGGTTCGCTCACTGGCTGAACGTGGTGCTGACAACACCAAGTCAAGGGTTAAGATCCCCTTACCGATCCTGTTTTAAAAAAAAAAAGAAAAAAAAAATCAGGATAGCAGTTGCTTTTAGAGAGAAGGAGGGAGAGGGTTGTGATTGGGGGGGAGGTGCAGAGGGGGTTTTTTGGGGTGTTTGCAAAGTTCTATTTCATCAGGATGTTGATTTGAAGGGTGTTTGCCTTCTAATAATTCACCAAGTTGTACATTTGTTCTGTGTGGTTTTCTATTCATCTTATTTTACAATAAAAAGGCTAAAAAAAACAAGTGTGGATTTAAGAGCCAGCTATTTAGGTTCAAATTCCAGCTCTGTCACTTATAAGCTGTGTCATCTTGGGTCAATTATAAGACCTTTTGCATCTCAGTTTCCTTATTTGTAAAATGGAGATGAAGTTATAAGGTTGTTCTAAAGATTAAACAAGTGGGTATACATGATACCAATGCAGTAAGCACTATAAAATTTTTTGCTATTATTATTGTTGTTGTTTGTTTGGAAAAACAAAACACAAACTATTTGTTTTTCTTCTACTTTTACTCAACAACAATCATCAACACAGAAGACTGACTTCTATAACCAAATGTATGGAAATTTCTACTCACTGGCAAGCAAGCCAGCAATTCTTCAACCGATACCAGCTGGGTATCCTCCAATTTAACTCTGAAACTATCTACCTGAAGATAGCGTCAGATCCCACAGGCTGAGGGCTCAGTCCCCAAAACTGCCCCCTCTTTCAGATGTCAGTTGTAAGCCCAGGCCTTTGGAAATTCTGTCTGACCAGCTATAAATTGGGGTTCCCATGACCCCCTCCTTGGGTTTGATTAATTTACTAAAGCAGCTTACAGAACTCAGGAAAACACTTATGTTTACTGGTTTATTATAAAGGATATTACAAAGGATACAGATGAGGCAATGCATAGGGCAAGGTATGGGGAAGGGGCAGAGAGCTTCCATGTCCTACCTGGGTGTGCTGCCCTCCAGGAAGCTCCACGTGTTCAGCTATCTGGAAGCTCCCTGAACCCTGTGTTCTTGGGTTTTTATGGAAGATTCATTATGTAGGCCTGACTGAATCATGAACAAGCATGTAGAAATGTGATTGGACAAAAAGGGTGTGATCTAACACTAACAGTTTGGGTGGGGAAACCCACAAGGTCTGTCTGTTCAGGTTCTTCTTGGCCTGTCTGTGCAGCATTCCTTTCTCCAGATATGGGACAGGGTCTCTCCTGAAGTGGGGGTCTTATTTCCTATAATCAGACAAGGTAGGTCAGAGAATTTCCTGCCTCAGGGAGAAAAAGGAGCAGGTGAAAGGAGGGCAGGAGAAGATCAGAGAGTAGCATGAGCCAGGAACCGTGGATGAAAACCAATACATAAGTATCATGATGTCACATTATTATTTCCCGGTTGCCCACCACTCTCCCCCAATTGTCCTCATGCCTCAGTGATTTCTTCTCAAAGAAAGGAGAAGGGAAAGTCAGGCAAGGTATTCTTTAATGGTGTGGGGGAACCTCTCAGTGACAGTGACAAGATAATCACAGCTTAAGTCTGGGATCTGGCTCTGTGACTAAGGAGTGGCTATCCACAGCATGGTCCTGCAAGGTGGCTCTGATTCTGTTATTGTGCCTGTGGCTCAGGTTGCAGGGCTGGAATATCTCTTTACCCCCTTGGAGGTATCTGCCACCCGTCCTCCTCTCCAGCTGATGCCTGTCTTTGCTAGAGAGAGTACAAATGGTCCAAGTTCATGACTGAGGCATGGGCTTTGTTGTTAACAAGGACATGAGTTTTGACCCCAGCTCTGCCACTTAAGGGAGTTAACACTTAAGGGATGTGTGTGTATAGGATATATGTGTTAAGGGAGTCCCTCTTACTCTTTGATCCTCATTATCTATTATTCATAATTGCACCCACCTAGTGGAGTGTTTGTGATGATATAACCTGTGTATAATGCTTAGTGGAGGGCATGGCTCAGGGGCTTCACACATGCCATTCCCTCTGCCTGGAATGCTTTTCCTTGCACTTTTTGTATAAGCTGGATCCTTTTCATTTCTTGAGCCTGGGCTTACATCTCTCCTTCTTGGCTTGCCTATTGAAGGAAGGAAGTCACTACCACAGCTCATTTATATTCTTCAGAGCATATATGAAATTTATGGCCTGACGTATTTATTATATTATATTAAATTATAATACAGTTTTATCTGCTTATTGTTTGATGTCCCCTGCCCTTCACTAGAACGTAAGCTCCACGTTGGTGGAGACCATTTCTATCTTTTTCACTGCAGTAGTTCCAGTGTTTAGTAGGCACTCAGCAATCATTTATTGAATAAATGAACAAAATCCATGAATATGTAAATATCGCGAAGGCCCACAGCAGGTGTTGACGTGATGTGATTTCTGCCCAGTGCTCTGAATGTCAAAGTGAAGAAATTCAATGAAGCGCAGGTAAACAGGGGGAGTAACTATGACTCTCTTAAGGTAGCCAAATGCCTTGTCATCTAATTAGTGATGCGCATGAATGCATGAACGAGACTCCCACTGTCCCTACCTACTTTCCAGCAAAACCACAGCCAAGGGAACGGGCTTGGTGGAATCAGCAGGGAAAGAAGACCCTGTTGAACTTGACTGTAGTCTGGCATGGTGAAGAGACATATGAGGTATAGAGTAAGTGGGAGGCCCCTGGCTCCCTTCCCCATTTACCAGTAGTCTTATTTTTTGACTGACCTAGTGAGGTGGGAGTGGGGGTGGAGATGAGTCCTGAGGGGCTCTCGTGAGAAGAAGTGAAGAAAATTTGCAAGAAGAAATTGATGCCTTGGAATCCAGAGTGGAATCCATTCAGCGGGTGTTCGCAGATTTGAAAGTTCAGTTACATGCAGAATCTGGGAGCAACATAAACCTTGAAGTTCATGAAAGTTAAACATTTTATAATACTTTTAATATTTGTTTAATAAACTTGAATATTGTTTAACCAACCAAACAAAATATATAAATAAATATATTTATTCGGTTCTCTATCATCTGTCTTCCTTGACTGGCTTGTGAGAGTACAAGGGCAGGAATTTTGTCTGGCTTGTTCTCTACTGTCTCCTGAACCCTTGCACTAGCTGGGTGCATACTTACTTCTCAGTAAATACTGGTCACATGGATGTGAGGCTGGGGGTGGGGAGGGTGACAATCATTTGTGACCACTGTCCTCAGATGCAAGAGGAGCTCCAGGCCCCATCCGTGATGGCTCTCCAGGCCTCAGGTCTTCCTTTGCTCCAATGCAGGGTCTTTTTACTTATTTCCTTGCACTGCAGGGGCCTCAAAGTTGCAGACAGGGCCATGGAATGGGAAAAAAGACAAAGGATTGGGAGACTCAGATTCTAGTCTTTGATCAATCATTTACAGTCATTGGGACATTGAACCAAATGCAGGTGCCTCTGTAAGACCCGTGCACTAAGCACAAATCCCACACGTCAGGGGTGGCTCACTTCACAAAGACCACAAGACGAGAGACACTGCAATCAGGCAAGAGGTATTTTATTTTCCAGCTAGCTGGGGCGCTTTGCCTTTCGGTAAAGCGGCCTAGAGCTCTTTGATATTAGAGTTTTTATACACTTCCCTTGGACAGAGGCTTTCATGACAGGGTCAGCTGTTAATTAGCTGAAGCGCCTTAAGATTTATGGTCTGGCTCAACAGGCTAGCACCCCGATAAGGGACAGGCACATTTTTTCAATCTTCCCTGGGCTCTGCCAGGTGTCCTGAGGATAAGAGGGCTGGTTAGTTCTTGGGACCGGCTCTGGCTGCCTTGACCTCTGCTTGACCTCTTAAAGGCTGCTTCACTTAAAATACCTTTAGATATGTTTCCCCGTTTTTAGTAAGTGCTTACAGGAACAATTTGTGCAGGTTAAAGTTATACTTTTATATTATAATTTGTGCAGGTTAAAGTTATACAGGCAAATAGTGTAGGTTAAAGTTACGCTTTTCTATTACACCTCAGTTTCCTCATCTGTTCAAAGAGAGATAATAATCTAAACAATTACAACAAAAACGACAATAATGTATCTGCTGAGCAGGGTTTTAGTGATCAGATCAGGTAATAGACATGAAAGCCTAATGTGGGTTGAAAAGTCCCATGCACATTTGTGTTGTCACTATTACAAGTAGCTATAATTTTTTTTATTATGATTTATTTTATTTAATAATCTATGAAGTTTGCAGCCATCAGCAGTTCCAGTACAATTTCAGGTGCAATTGGAAATTCAGGAATCTCAGTGGAGCTGTTAATGTAGCGAAACTTGTAGGTAAAATACATGCATACTTTTGATAGCACATGTGAAGGGATCTCTCTAAAATTAATCTCATTGGTTTTGTTCTCAGCAAACTGGCCTGGACCACTCAACATGGCTTTTATCGTTCCTAATGTTAGTCCATGTTCTCTTTTCATGATAAATTCATGACCATCAGAAGATATCAATTTGACATACGTGGCATCAGGGGCTTCATGGCCACCACAGGTTTTCTCCTCTCCATCCATTATGTTCTTATGAAATTCTACTTTGCTTCCACAGGAACTTTAGTAGTTTCCTGGTGAGGCGGGGATGCAGAGCCTGTTGTCCACTTCCATCTGGAGGAAATGCGTATGCCCCCTTCCCTTCAATTTTTTTTGTTTTGTTTTGTTTTGTTTTGTTGCCAGCTGGCTGTTTCAGGGCTTAAACCCTGGACCTTGGTGTTATCAGCACCATGCTCTAACCAACTAAACTAACCAGCCAGCCCAATAGCTACAAATTCTTTCTTTTTAATTGTATGTATTTAAGGTATACAACATGGTGTTTTGATACCAAAGCTAAAAATTCTTAAAACAGCCACTGAGTGCCAAATCCTAGGGTGAAACCAGAATTCTGCAGAGGGACTACTGAGTGTCTCTCAACATCTATTCTCCCTGTCTTCCTTAGTAATAACCCCCTTGATTTCTGTGACATTTAGAATCAGTAGTACATTTTCAGCCTCCCTTGCAGCTAGGTGTGTGCCCATGTTCTAGCCAATGCAATAGAAGCAAGTGTGTGTAACTTCTAGGAAATGTCCTCCTTAAAGGGAGGAACCTGGCTTTCTTTGCCTTCCGTCCTACTTCTTGCTGGCTGGAATGTGGCTTTGGTGCCTGGAGCTTTAGCAGCTATCTTGGACCGTGAGGAAGAAGTCAGTGTTGAGGACGGTGGAACAACGAAAGGAAGGAGCCTAGATTCCTGACACCTTCCAGAAGCCAACCTAAAAGCTCCAGAGTGCTTTGTTACAAGAGAGAAAGAAAAGACTTCTGTGTCATTTAAGCTGTTGTTACTTTGAATCTTTCCAGCACTTGCAACCAAACTTAAATATAACTAAATTATTCTCCAAAAAGGAGGCATTCACGCAGGCTAGATGAATTTTATTTTTAATCAGAAAACATTTGTATAACACTTACCAGCTATGTGTCAGGCATTCCATTAAACCCTTTGCAAATATTAACTTGTTAATTCTCATAATACCTCTATGAGATAGAAACCACTATTATCCCCTTCATATAAGTAAGTCTTGGAAACTCCATGTTCCTGCCTCTGTTCACTCTTTCATTCAACAACCATACACTGAGCACCTACTATATGCCAGTTTCTCTGCTGGATGTTAGGGATATAGGGACAAAAAGGACAGATTTGCCCCTTGGTGTCATACAGCTTACTGTCTAAGCTATGCCATCTAATATGGTAGCCACAAACCTAGACCCATGTGGCTATTTAAGTTTAATGTAATTAAAATTAAATGAAAATTTAGTTCCCCAGACATACCAACCACACTTTATGACTTCAATAGCCACATGTGGCCAGAGGCTTTGTACTGGATGGTGCAGGTATAATACATTTCCATCATGGCAGAAGTTCTGATCTAGAGGAACAGCTGACAAGTAAACTGGCCACTTACATATATTCCAGTGTGCAAGTATTGGCTGTAATATTCCTTCTTGCTGCTTCTCTAATTTTCCCAGCTTTAGTGAAGAGACTGGAAAGAATAAAGCAGTTGTTTTATTTATTTATGTGTCATTGCTGGGTATATATTAAGTCCTTTTTATTCATCATCTCCCTCCATCTTTACAAGCACCTCACTTTGCAGGTGAGGAAATTCAGTTTCAGAGAGGGGAAGTGACTCACCAGGCTTACATTTACAGTAGATAATAAAGACTGTCCTGGTGTGTCTGACTCCAACAAATTGTGTCCTTAACACAATAAAAAGAGTCAGGGAGATGATAATAAAAACAGCTAACATATATAGAATGCTTACAATGCTGTATAAGTGCTCTCCCAAAGTTTATCTTTTTTTTTTTCATGGCGGCTAGCTGGTATAAGATCTGAACCCTGACCAGGGCATTACAACATCAAAGTTTGTCTTATATTATCCTCATCCCAACCCTAAGAGGCTAAAGGTTAGCATCATTCGCAGGTGAGAAAAACGAAGTGCAAAAGGGAAGTGACTTACCCAAGGCCACCCAGATGGGAAGGTGTTTGCTTTTTCTGTTCTTGTCCTCAGCCATGCTAGGCCTGGCTGGCTTCTTCCCTGTGACTCATATCCTCCTGGGGGAAGTAAAGACATGCCAAGTTGCTTTTCTCTCGTGAAGTTGGAGACCCAGCCAGGTTTCTCAGTTCATGTTGCCCACTGGGGGCAAGGACCAGGAGATACCACGGGCTGGCTTTCTGCCTCTCTGGGTGGCTCTGATCCCCCTGTGGTCTAATCCCAGAGGCCCAAGGCAAGGAAACTTGATTTTGGGACCAGACCACCCACCTCAGAGTCCAAGGGCTGGCAGGGCTGGCCAAGCAGAAGGCAGGGCTGGCTCCCACCCCTTCTCTGATTTACCTTTTGAACTTGTATTGTGAGCTTATCTTTAAGGGGGGAAAATATCCCATAAACTTAAAATAGGCAAGAATTAATTAATAGCATGTTTTGTTCTTCTGATCCTTATCTGTACAGGAAGACACACCCCTTTTCAGTTTTGTGGGTCAAGGTGAAATTGCCTCTGGGGGCTCACAAACAGCTGCTCCATCTTCCATTTTTGAACTCTGGCTCCCTTTAGCTTTTCCCTTCCATGGGTGGAAGGGTTTTTTTCAAAGTCCTTAGCCTGGGCACTTCACCAAGGCCTTTTCTGTTTATCAGATTGCCAGTACTGAATGTTATAATTATTTCTTCATACGTGATTATTAGCTACTGTGCATTGAGGACCTTCTATTGGCCAGGTACTCTGTTAAAGGCTCCTAACAGCCCTATGTGGTGGGTCTTCTGGTTATATCCATTTTGCAGATGAGGACAGAGTCCCAGACAGGAGAAATGAGTTTCCAAAGCCCACACAGCTCTAAGAAGTGGAGCTTGGCTTTGAGTCCGTGTCTCTATGCCTCCAAACAGCCATGACTATTATTTATTTAGTACTTAGCTATACACTCAATGATCCCACAATGCTAGTTTTTAAAAACACATCCATCTTATTTTCTTGTTTAAAAGATATCTTTTCATCTCCCACAATCCTACAAGAATGATGTACAATTATTCTTTCCATTTCACAGATGAGGAAACTGAAGCTCAGAGAGGTGAACTCATTTACCCAAAGTCACACAGTGATAAGTGGTGCAGCTGTGATTTGCATCAAACTGTGTCTGAAAGGTAGCCAGGCTCAGAGAAAAGTAGTAGATGAAAAGCGAAAAAACTGGATTTTGGCTTCTCATTGTGTGGTTTTGGGCAAATCATTTAACTGTTCTGAGCTTTAGCTTTTCATCTGCAAAATGGGGACACTACCTACTTTTCTAACTTCTTCAGGTGGTTATGAAAATCAATAGTGGGAACGATTGGTTATTGAGAATCTGCTCTGTCAGGACCTGAGTTTACATGCCTTATCTCAGTTTTAGATGGAATCATGGTCAATTTTATCTTTTTCTTTTTTTTTTTTTTTGGTGGATGGCTAGTGTGGGGATCTGAACATTTGACCTTGGTATTATAATATTGCACTCTAACCAAGTGAATTGGCCAGCCCAAATTTTATCTTTTAAAAATTCTCCTCCATTTGTCTGCATTTTCTACAAAAAAGTGTCTTTCTTTTATAAACAGAAAAAAATAATTGATGTCCATTTAAAAACTATCTCATTTAGTCCTTACAAAATGTGAAGTGGACCATCTCATTTGCATTTCAGGAGAGACAAGACTCAGAGAAAGGGTGTGACAAGGCTGGGAGGCCATTGAGAAAGGAACTGAACCTACTCCTGTTTGACCCCAAAATTGCAGTTTCGGTCACTTCATGAAGGGCAAGTCCTCCATCCTGGCAGGAAGGATTTGAAGAAATTTTTGCATAAAACCAGCCTGAATTGTAGGAGTGGCAATGCAGCCACTCAATGTCCTTGGGTTCTCAGACGGGGATGACCTTCCTCAGCAGGCAGGAGAAATGAGAGGCTGGAGCCCAAAGTGTATAGAGAAATGGCCTGGGCCCAAGGTCACCTGGGGCCTGACACCCTTCTCAGCTTTCCCAGGGCTCAGACTCCCTGCCATCTGGATAGCCAGTCCTGAGAGTAGGCCTGGGGCTATTTGGGGACCCCTCTAGGTCAGCACTTTTGGATATAATCCTGTTCCTGGGCCAGGACCTCTAGTCTGACTTGGCAGCTGGGACCCTAACCCTTTTGTTTTCCGCCCCCACCCCCATCCCAGGCCTGGGTCTTGCTCCTGATACCCCCTCAGAAGAAATTTGACTCTTCCATCCCAGTCATGCCTTGTGCCTAGGAGACTGCCCCTGAGCCAGACTCTCTCAGATAAGATCCCGGTTCTGTAGGCAGCAATTTCTGCTTGCAGGAGTAGTGCCTGCCCTATGAAAATTGCTGGCCCCTATCCCTCTGGGCTTCACTTTCTTTTGTTATAAAATGGGTATAGTGAGTTATGTAGCTTTCATATGGTGTGAGAATCTCATAAGAAAAGAGAAGGGCTTGGTGAACTGAGGGGCACAACAATTCTGTCAGGAAATCCCCTGTTAAATGGCACCACAAATTACACTAGCCCTTGGCAACTGAGTACAATCTACAGAAGAAATTGTCACCCTCAAAGGGCACAGGGTCCTTCAGAAGAAAGGAGTTTTAAGAGGCTAACTCAGTGATTTTGTCAAGAGCTTTGGGGACATTTCTAAAAGCATACATCTAGCAACCTTTTATATATAATACAAGGTGAGTGTACAAGTTGCAGAAAGCAAGAACTCAGGAGACCTTTTTTTTCTTTCTTTTCTTATTTTTATTTTTGTTGAAACATAAAAGCATGACATCCAATCAGGAGATCTTTTCATTCCAGGATAGCAAATAGTTGAGTGCTTGGCTTGTGCCAGGCACTATTCTGTCAAAAATAAAATCAGATCAAGCTAAAATTTTGAGTTTATTGTGCATACAAAAGAACAGTCCATGAACCGGGAGACTGCAAATCGAGATTGGCAAGAAATCACAATTTACAGCAGTTATAGCACAGTTTATAAAGCATAAAGGAGGAAGTATTTTGACCTTTTTCATGATTGTCTGTCATATATTCTTTCTAAGGCGAACAGAGCAGTTTCAACTAATTTGTCTGTAGCTGATTGGTTTAATTCCATTGAATCATACTAATAAAGACAAAAAAATATATGTTTGTGTGTTTTAGAGTTAGCATTTTGGGGAAATCAGGATGGCTTATGTTTTGGTTTTGTGGCTATGGCTAGTTGGTCTTGGGGTATCTATTTTTTTTGTACAATAAAGTTTAATCACAGTTATAAAAATACGGCGTTGGGTTTGCACTGTTAATACATGCACGATCCAGCCCAACAGGAAGGGTCCACCCCCTACCATCCTGGTCTGGCTGAGCCACAGCCTCCAGACACCAGGGTGGGAGGGTGACCCATAGGGTCTGGCAGGAACAGAAGACAAAGCAGGATTTCAGGCACAGAGTCTCCAGGGCTGGGGGAGAAGGCCCTCCCCAGAGGAGAACATGGCCACTGTCCTGAGAGACCCCTAAACTGAGGAAGGGTGCACACGGGACACAAAGGGAAGTCTCTTGGGGTATCTAAACGTGGTTTTCATTTTTTAAAATTTATTTATATATATAGTTATTTAACAACTCTAATGACTTTATTATGTGCATTGACACCTTCTCCTCTTCTTCCTCTGGTTGTATTGCCTTCTTTAATCCTCACATCTAACCTTTGAAATAGGAACTATTATCACTTCTATCACACAACCGAGGAAACTGAAACTTAGAGAAGTTTATCCCTTGCCAAAGGCCACACGGGGGCTAGATGGTGGAGACAGTCATGAAACCCAGTCAGCCTGCCTCAGATCCCATGCTCAGCTTGCCTTCAGCATCTCTGAATTTTATTTTACTTTTTATTTTTTCTCTCTTTTTCTTTCTTTTCTTTTCTTCTTCAGAATTTATGTTTTATTGCAGAGACAGCCTAATCCAGCAGCCGAATCTCCTCCAAAAGGGGATATAAGGGTGGTCCTACCAGGAGTGGAATCTGAAGAGCCCAGCAGGGGGCTAGCCAGGTACTTTGTTCATTTCCTGGGGTGAGCAACGATCTGGGGGACTGAGAGAAGGCTTAAGGTCAGCCTTTTGAGGCCTCCCCAAAGGTTTAATCTATTTTTGTGATTGTTTCTCTTGGACTAGTCTGCCTTGAGGATAAAATAAACATAAGCTCCTGGAGGCCGAAGGCACGAACATAGGCTCTTCAGGCTGACTACCTGAGACGGGGGAAGCCTCACCATCTCTATTTTTTTTTGTTTTGGAAGCAGCCCATAAGGGGATCCGAACCTTTAACCTTGGTGTTATCAGCAGTAGCCTCTCCCAAGTTAGTTAACCAGCAAGCCCTCTCATCACCTCTTTGTGCCTGTTTCCTATTTGTATCATGCCCCTGCCCTGAGAGCTATACAAGCCTCTGCGTTGTCAGTTTCCTCCAAAGATGACAATTCTCAGAGAAAGGAGAGTGGAATTAGAGCCCCAGTGTGAGGCCCCAGACATGCGTCAGGAAGGGAAACATGTCTACAGGAGGAAGCAAGGCCACATACCTGCAAAATAGGGGGAAAAAAGTGAGACTAGGAAGGAACACCTCCAAAAGTTACCCCTGTGAGGTCTGACCTTGGGAACCGGGGAAGGAATTCTAGTGCATTTAATTCTTCCACTGATATTCTCCATTTTGGCACCCTGTTTTGCTCTTTTATAGCATGTATCACTGCTTTAACTACTATAAATAATTAATTGGGTCATGGGTTGTTCAAAGTCTATGATTCTCATGCAGAGCCCCAGGTGTGTTTCTGTTCACTGTAGCACAAAGCTCATTGTTTACAATGTAGGAGGTAGGGTTGTCAGATAAAATGCAAGAAGTCCAGTTATGTTTGAATTTTAGAGAAAAAATGAATTATTTCTTAGTATAAGTATGTCCCATTTGTTCATCTGAAATTCAAATTTAACTGGGCTTCCCATATTTTATCTGCTAAATCTGACAACCCTAGTAGTAGAGGCTCCGTGTTTGTGGAACAAAGGGATAAACGGTTGTTTTTTTTTTTTGCCTTGATTCTGCCCTAAACATTGGTGCGACCATTTGGCAACACTCAGACTCAATGGGCCTCAGTTTCCCCATCCCCCAAATGGGATTTTGGGCAGCGACCGAAGCGCAGCGTCACCAACGTGATAGTGCTGGGTGACCTGCCAAAGAGCAGGGAGAGAGCTCAGGTCGTGCCTATGACAGATAGCCCAGACTCCCAGACTGGGTACCGCCGGCGGCTATCCTCGCCTGGGCCGAGGAAGCCCCGGCCCCGCCCCTCGCCCCTCCCTCGCCCCGCCCCTCCCTCGCCCCTCCACTGTAGAGGCCCGCCAGAGGCTGTCGCCATGGAGACGCGGGCAGCCTGGAGCCCCTCCCTCAGAAGGCCACGAGTTTCCGCTGCGTTGGAGCTTTCTGATTGGACGGGCGGTTTGGACGCTACCACCCGCTCCGAGATCAGTAAAGGGTGAGGGCGGGGCCTTATCCTCGTGGGACTCGTGCCCTGGAGACTTGTGCATGTGGCCTCACTGGGAAAGGATGGTTTCTCCTCCTCACGCGGGGAAAAGGACTGAGTCTGTTCGGTCGGGAGAGTGTTCATTGCTTTTTCTACTAGAGCTTATGCTCGTGTCTGTCTCAGAGAAAGGAAGAGAGGGCGGGAAAGTCAGCAACGCCCCCTCCAGAACCTATTCGGAGATCTAGAGTACCGGAAGTGCTGAGGATGTGTCAGTGCGCCCTATCCTAAACCTTCCCCCACAAGCCACCTTTCCCATTCAGCTGCTGGATGCCGGGGCCCGCCTCGGCGATGCACCCGCCACTTCCGCATAGAACCGCCGCTTCAACCGAACTCCCTCCCTCTGCGCGCGCTCCATCTCGTACCCTATGGTTGGGCCGGCGCCTGGGAGTGACCACGCCCTTTCCCGCGCCTGGCAGCCAATAGGCGGGCGGTTCCCGACGGGGCGATGGGTAGTTAATGAAGGCCGGGCGCTTATTGGCTGCAGGGCCGAAGCCGGGGGTTGGGCGGCGGGGTAGGTTGTTCCTGAGGTGGGAGGTGGCACCCGTGGCTGAGGAGAAGGAGGCCTGAGAACGATATGTACCCGGTGGCTGAGGCAGAGCGGCCCGTGGCGCTGTTTTTCTGATTCCGGGACGGCCTGGCAGCCGGCCGAGAACGAGGGTCGGTGGGGGCTGGCCCCGCGTGGTGGCCGCCATGCTGGGGGCCCGGGCGGTTGAGGGAGCCGCTGTGGCGCTCTTGCGACTGCTGCTGCTGCTGCTGCCGCCGGCGCTCCGGGGGCCAGGGCTCGGCGCTGCCGGCGCGGCGGGGGCCGGGCTGCCAGAAAGCGTCATTTGGGCCGTCAACGCGGGTGGCGAGGCGCATGTGGACGTTCATGGGATCCATTTCCGCAAGGACCCTTTGGAAGGCCGGGTGGGCCGAGGTGAGAGCCTCTCAGCAGAGCCGCGGGATCCAGGGCCTGCAGTGCTGGGTGCAGTCGGCCAAGGGCTGCGGGCCCCGAGCCCTGAGCCCTTGCCTCGACCCTTTGGCTACTTCTCTGAAGCGAAGTTTCTCTGCAGTTTTCTCAGGGGCCGGCTCAGACCGGGTCAGACAGACCTCAGGGCCTTACACTGGCTCTAAGCTATCAAAAGCCATCGAGGCAGAGTTGATGAGAAGTTCTATTTGGACCTCGCATACTGCAGTTACTCAATCCCTCACCCCCACTCAAGCTGGAAGAGTAAAGACGAGGGCGACCTCTTGCCATCTCGAGGCCTCACAGGTTGTAGATCATCGGTGCCCCTGCTCTCCTATCGAGACAGTTCCTGGTAGATTTTTGCCGACCCAGAAATCGGCCGCTTTCTTTGCCCCTTCTGCAGGAGCGGGGCTTGATTCTTAGCCAGAATAGAAAGGAATCTTCGAAGAGAATGGGCCGGGAAAGTTTGATTGTAGCCTCCTCCCCCGCCCTCCTTTGGAGCGAGGAATATGTGTACTTAAAAGTAGAAGCTGCAGGCCGCTCCCGGGGGGTGGCTATATTGAAGCCATCCTGCACATGAGGCTGGTAGCTATTTGTCAATTGAGTCAACCAGTGTAAGATCTGAGTATTCTATCAGTGTGTACAGCTTACCCCCGGTGGACCTGGGAAGTATGATTCCAGCTCACGGAGAACATGATTGTGACTTAACTGGTTGAGCAACAGTAGTTTTTACAGTGCTGCTCATTTCCCAAAGTTAGTGTGTGTTAAGTATTGCCAAGGGAGCTGGTTAAAAATGCAGTTTCCTGGTCTCCATTCCAGACTGAATAGATTAAGCTTTTTCCCTAGTACCCAGGTTTTTGCACCAGGGGTTCCTGATGTAGGTTGTCCCGAGACCACTCTTTGGGAAAATCTGCTCTAGACTCTGTTTCTTTTGTAAGTAGGATTGGAAAACAGGTTTAAGGAGGAAGTTCCTTGCTTCATATGTTGGAAAGAGATTTATGTTGTATGCTGTATGCTGGGTTCAGAGGCTGCCAAATTGGCCATATGCCACCTCCAGACAACTGGGAGACAGACTTTCTCTCTCTCTTTTCCACAATGCCCAGATTTGGCTCTTGCCTTTACTAAGGGTTTAACTTAGTTCCTCCAAGTTAACTGCAGCATCCTGGAGTTTGTTATATTAGGGAGTTTATTGTTTTCATGCATGTGAAGGTCTTGGGAACACAAGGCTGTTAACTGAAGTTCTATGTTTGTCTTGGAATTTGTTTAGCCCTGGCATGTAGGTTACAGTAGCCAGAGTTAAAGCTGAGTCAGGGTCTTTAGCAGCCATAACAGCAGCCAAAGCCAGACTTTATAGAAGGAGATCATTACTTTCTCCATCCTGGACCCTTCCTCTTTCTCATGAATGTGGACAGTGAGGAAGGAGCCCTTGAGGAAACTAGTGACAGTTTGTGGACTTTGCTTCTTGAGATAGCTGTGGTAAGGGTAGTGTGCAGATGGTTCCTTTCACTTAGCAGATACCAGGCTTTGCATTGGTTATGTTGTCTTCATACGTCCATTGTGCAGAGGATAAAGCTGACTGAGACCACATAGTACTGCCCTTATTCAGAAATTTGGGTTTTAATTTGCTGGTGCAGGTGGGGTTTTTTGTTTTTGTTTTTTTGTCCTGGTCAGCAGTCAGCCAGGCTCTCTATCCTTGGGTTATTGGCTCATTGTTGCAGTTCCTTGGGAGGAGTCCTGTTTCAGACTCTGGCATTTGGGGCGTTGTATGTGAAGGTTCCCTGCTCTGCTCTGTCTGCCAGTCTGACAATCTGGGTATGAATTGTAGCATGTATTGGGGGTGTGTGTGTGAGCTGTACCTTGGACCAGCTTGTCACAACATGGCATTACCAGGTTCCTGAGAGTACCATTTTGCTGGCATTAGGTCTGGGAGGTACTTTCAGGAGGTAGCTCTTTAGTTTCTTTATGTGCTGAGTCAGCCCCACCAAGGGAAGTGCAGCTATTCACTCTGCCTTTTTTTCTCAGGCCTTGTTTGGATACGGGTGTGCCAGGTATTTGGAGACCCTTGCTTCATGCAGCTATTTACACTAATTGCAGTAGGAGCTGTATGCCTTCTTTTCCCACCTGCCTGTGATGTTTCCAGCCCACTGAGGGAAGTTCGTTTTATGTTGAATGAATTCAGGTATTTGTTGCCAAGTTAGTCCAGATAAGGCTTTGGCCTGCTTTTGAACTTGCTGTTTCTGTATGGTTTCTTTGTAGTTCAGTGTTCTTGTAACTGTGAGTGGCCCAGGGATCTAGTGGCTTAGGCTTTCAAAGGCACTTCATAATGCTTATTAAATTTCATTTCTGCCTGTGTGCTTCAACAGATGGAAATACCACTACAGAAAGTGGTTCAGAAGCTCTCACCTTGGGGTTCTGGCATGCCCCACATTCCAGATTCTTAACTTGGTCATTCTGGGTTCATCTTGTCTCTGACTAGGAAAAGACCCAGATATTTGGCTTGAGGGCACAGAATTTGGCTTGGCTTTAGGGGAAGGACACCTGCTAAAGTTCTATGACCTAGAGGAATTTGTTTTACCTTTCTAAGCCTTGTTATCGATCACTCTTTGTTGGGTGGGGAGACTGGCTGGTACGAGGATCCGAACCTGTGACCTTGGTGTTATAAGGCTGCACTCTAACCAGCTGAGTTAATCAAGCCCCCTTGTTACCGTTCTCAATAAAACTTCTCTTGCTTTAGAAATCTAACACCACTGAAAACTTTCCTGTCCAGAGTAGGTTAAAGTGTCTCTATCTTTTTCTTTGCTTGATGACCTTTTACATGGAATTAAAAATAGGGCAGAACATGGCTCCAGAGGGGGAAAAAGCTGGCTGGGGACCTGAGCCTATCAGATTACTAATTCTGTAGTCCTAAGGAAGACCCTTTCCTCGGCTTCCTTTCTTTCAGCTCGCGAAGGATTTGGCCTTTGGGAGATAAGAGCTTGAAAGATGAAATGAAAGAGAGTCAATGCTGCCTCTGATTTGCTTAAGGCCATGGGATTTGTTTAGAAGGCTCTCCTTGTACTGTCACCTAACAGTTAGTCTTCATCTATAGGTTCCTGAAGTAGGGAAATTCACAGATAGGGAATTTAGGTTACTGAATCCCTGTGTTCCCTGCCTCAGTCCATTCAGAATAATTTTTTAGGAACTGGCCTTACTTGATAAAGAATTGATTCAGAAGATAATCTAGTGGTTAGGATGCCTAAAGTTGGGGTGGTGAGCAATGTCGGAGCTCCAAGGAGAGCTTCATGCTGGTGGTCTCACCTAAAACATGTTCCTTCTCATTCTGGCTTTCCCATTCTAGTGGGTCCCAGCTGCAGTTTTCCAGTTAGCTTTATCATTTCCTTTTCCTTTTGGTCCATTCCCCAAATGCCCCAGAGTGGAGGCATTTATTTAGTGCTTATTGTGTGCACATCCTTGCTAAGTATACCTGTATGTCTGTCTCTCTCCCTGTGAGGCACTGTATAAAGCTCTTTACAGATGATTTTATCCTCACAACACTGTGGGGTATGTGATATCCCCGTTTTATAGATAAGAAAACAATTTGTTCAGCCTCATTTAGTAGGTGGCAGAGTAAGAATTCAAATCTAGGCCCGTCTTAACTCTAAAACCTGGGCTAAATTTTCTAGTGAGCTTGGCTGCTCAATTGTCTAGAACTAAGAAGCAGCAGACACAATGTAGGTCCTTTGGCCCCCTTCCTTTTTGGTTAACTGTCTGAGCTGTATTGTGCAAACTTCAGCCGTATGCTGACTGTACACTTCATTGTACTTTAGAGAAATCTGTTTAGCTGTGAATGCATAAAGGCTAAGGAGGGAAGAAAAATCCTTTTTGCTGCTGTCTCTTGGGACTTGGGCAAATTCAACTTTGCATGTGGCAGATCTCTTGAGAGAGCCACTTGGGCTTTACAGGGAAAATATTTAAAGGTAATTCCAAGGCTGTTAAGTAACTTTTGTTCACATGGCTGAGTTTTCTTAGCTGTGGGACTGAGACTGCCACAGATTATATTACTGTCAGTTTCTCACTTTTTCCACTTGGTGAGAAAAAAAGATTGCCCACACATGCACAAAATTTCTGCCTATCTATAAATCAAATCTAGCTAATATTCCAAATCTGTAAGGATCACGGTCCTTATGGAAGAAGGAAATTCTTAGAGCTCGGTTGGAAGAGAAATAGCAGTTTATAGGTTTGTATCTCACAGTGATGGTTTTTTGAGCCTGGGAAAGAGGTGGGGTGTGTTAGCAGTACATCTTTGTAGTGCTACTCAGCTACCCTTTGATTTCTTGAGGAGAAATAGGAAGAAAAAAGTCTTAAGACAAAAGTGCAATGAGTTTCCTGTTCCATTGTCTCATCAGTCCATCTGATCTTATGGCTAATGTCGCCTACAGGAACTGTTAACAGTAATGTTTATTTTTTTGAGGGCTTGACCTCAGCCAGTGGGTCTTTTAGTTAATTATTTACATTTTGCCACGTCCTCTCCCTTGAAGTTTTGGAGATTCAGAAGATAAAGCTCAGGGGACTGCTCTTGGCAATTTCCCAAAGGATTCGGTGCCAAATGTCTCAGGATCACCATGTGAGAATGGAAAGCTGTCTCAAAATCTTAATTTTATGCTGGAGGAGAGATTACACTACTGCTACATCTGTAGATTTGAAAGTAGATTTATGGAACACTGAAAAGCCTTCTTGTGTTTATAGGATAAAGAAGCATAACTATTCATCTCTCTGGGGCTAGAATGTGATATCTTATATTCGAGGAAAGACCCCAGTTTAGTTTGTTGTGTGGGATAAAAAACACATATATACAACTTGTCTCCTACCAAGGTTGGTAGAGGGCTGGGGGCAGTAGAAGTTTTCAACTCTTCTGATACTGACTCAAGGCGAGTAACTTTACTTTTACACTGCCTTATTATTCCTTGTCAGTTTGTGAAAGGTAACTCCCCTAGGATTTTGGCCTTTTAAGCCAGAGGTGCCAGTAGGACCTTGGCAGATTGTCTTTCCCTGCAGTATGGCTCTAGCCTTGTGGAGAGAATGGCATGGCTTCACCGCTTTGCAGGCGCCCCACCCACCCCACCCCCCGCCATTGCCATTTGTTCATTCAGTAGACCAGGTAGAGTTGTGAGTCTGTGGGAAGTGGGCTTAAAGGAAATTAGACAGCATCAGAGCCCTCTTTTTATGAGCCTGTTTCTCTTGACCAGCCTTGGAACTTTTTGAATAAAAATGATTTAAAAAAGAAACAACAAAGCAAGAATCTTTATTTGTAATAAATACAAAGAAGAGTGACCGTTCTAACCCAATATTTTGTTTATTTTCAACTCTGAGCTTTTCTGAATGAGAAAAGAACATTATTTGAACTTAATCATCTTATATATAGTTCCTGGCCATTGCCCTTGTTTTAGGAGGTTTCTCTAAAGCTCTCCCTCTCAGGGAACCAGGCAGCTGCAGCATGACATTTTCTTCTAATAATGAATTGGACTTGTTTTCTTCCCATCATTCTCCATATAGTCACGGAAAAGACATTTTAATGTGCTTTCAAAAAGTTCTGCTATGAGGGTTATAGGGGCTGTTGGGATGATTAGTGTTTAGTTTCTTTCATTCTACTCTTCCTTGGTAATGGCTATCTGATTCCTGCCTTTGTGTGAGCTCTGTCTGGAACCAGGTAGCCAGAGGTGGTGGTCCCTTCCACTGAGAGGGTTATTAGCATTGCCCTGGAAATGCCTGTGGCACTTCTGGGGTTTCTGCGCTTCTTTTGTGTCTTGCCTCTGATATTCTTTCTCTTTTGTCCCAGCCTCAGACTATGGCATGAAACTGCCAATCCTGCGTTCCAACCCTGAGGACCAGATCCTGTATCAAACGGAGCGGTACAATGAGGAGACCTTTGGCTACGAAGTGCCCATCAAGGAGGAGGGGGACTACGTGCTGGTGTTGAAATTTGCTGAGGTCTACTTTGCACAGTCCCAGCAGAAGGTGAGGCTTCGTCGGACTCCTGCTTGACCAGTGGGACATTGTTACCCTTGGACATTCCTCTGCTATGGGGCCAGAGAATGTTAGAGCCTCCCCAGAAGGGAGGAACAGATGAGGTTTGAGGAAAAGCTGGAGTCCTTCTGCCCGCTAGGGAAGCTATGTCTTATTGCCCATGAGGCTGTACTTGCCTTGGGGGTTGGTGACAGAAAGCAATGCCAGAATCCTGATTCTTGGCAACTAACTGATCCTGTAAAGGCTGTCCTGGTTACCTCCCCTTTCTTGGCTTTCAGCACCTTCTTGTTTTTAGCCTTATTCTTTTCCTCTGCCCCTTCCTATGAATTTCCTTCTTTCCATGCTGAGCTTTTTGTTTGTGTTCTTTGTTCCTTGAGTCCAGTATGAAACCACCTTGGCTTTGAAGGAACAGGGCTTTGATTTAGCCCAGGTAGGAGACTCTAGCCACCATGGACTATATCCAGACCCAGTCTTTTAAAAATTATTTTTGAACTTGAAGTCCAGGCAGGTGCATGATATTTAACTGCTTGACGGGGTATAAAATTGATGGTTTTGATGTTGTCTCCTTTTCTAATCTTGGAAGGTATTTGATGTACGATTGAATGGCCATGTCGTGGTGAAGGACTTGGATATCTTCGATCGTGTTGGGCACAGCACAGCTCACGATGAAATCATCCCTATGAGCATCAGGAAGGGGAAGCTGAGTGTCCAGGGGGAGGTGTCCACTTTCACAGGGAAACTCTACATTGAGTTTGTCAAGGTAACACCCCTATTTAGCTGTGCCCCTGTTCTGCCTCACAGCTAAGGAAGGGCTCAGAAGAGTGAATGCAGGGGAAGATGCTGCTGTTTGTAGTTGACCACTGTTTCCCATTTCTTAGGGATACTATGACAATCCCAAAGTCTGTGCACTCTACATCATGGCTGGGACTGTGGATGGTAAGTTGTATTTTTGACCTGCTTTTTGGCTTGGGCTGAGGGATGTGGTTGAGAGAACCCTTGGGAGATAATATAGCTGATCACTATTTTGGAAACACTTAAAGCCAAGTTGTGGGGAATTCAGAGTCAGACAGATGAGGCTGAAGAGTAACATGGTGCTAGCTATAAGCCTCTGAATAAGGTCTGTGTTCATATCTCGCTGCTGCTGTTTAATCAGCTATTTGGTCTTGGACAATTCCTTTAACTTCTCTTTAAAT
Organism: Cynocephalus volans; assembly: GCF_027409185.1. NCBI lineage: Eukaryota > Metazoa > Chordata > Mammalia > Dermoptera > Cynocephalidae > Cynocephalus > Cynocephalus volans. Next base: position 196,861,146 of record NC_084461.1, read on the forward strand.
TGGGATTATTAATGGTACTTATTTGTGTGTCCTGACTCCTGTAGTCATTTTTAATTACCTAAAAGTTGTCCTTATCCTGTTTCTTTGTTTGACCTCTATTTCTTAGGACAAAAAGACAAAAGGAGTCCTTATTCTAGCATTTCTGGACTACACTGGAAGAAAAGTTCACTTATTAATGTTTCCTTGTCCTTGGGATCCAGCCTTAGAGTGTATCTCTTTCTCAGGGTTTAGATTATTCTGGCTGGCAACTTCTCAGGCTGATTTTTGCAGAGGAAGCTTGAGTCTTAGTGAATTTTCTCCCCCCATCCCACCTTTGTGCCTTTTCCCAACTCATCTTGAATGCCCTGAAGATCTCATCCTATTGTCTTGATGTCCCCCAAATGCTGATATTATTGTATCTAGGAGGATATCTTACCACCAAACAGATCTGTGCTCAAGTCCGTAAAGAGGAGGCAGGACAGAAGGATAATGTTTGCTAAGGACCCAGAACTCTGTGGATGCTCTTCAATTGCTGTGTGAATCAAATGGGAAGGTGGGCTTGTGAGAGGGAGTAGGAGAGATTTGAAAAGGTTAAGGTTTGGGTGTTGGGTTATTATCGCTGTCCAATCTGGTCCTCTTGAGGCTCTGAAGAGAAGTACAACAGGAATCAGAGATAGTGAACTGCTCTGTGGGCAGGGCTTGTACTACTTATTAAATCAAGAGATTAGTTTTTGTAGCAGTCTGCTGTTCTGTAGACCAGAGGCTAATTCTGCTGCTTCTGTTCCTTCCTGTGGACTCTGGTTAGGTCACAGGAGTTTCTTTATTGTGGTTCATTTGCTGCTCGTAAGGGTCTCACTTAAGTGCTGTGGGTTTACTTAATATGTGTTTTCTTTCTTGTGTTAGATGTGCCAAAGCTGCAGCCTCATCCAGGATTGGAGAAGAAAGAAGAAGAAGAAGAAGAAGAAGAATATGATGAAGGGTCTAATCTCAAGAGACAGACCAACAAGAACCGGGTGCAGTCAGGCCCCCGTACACCCAACCCCTATGCCTCAGACAACAGCAGCCTCATGTTTCCCATCCTGGTGGCCTTTGGAGTCTTCATTCCAACCCTCTTCTGTCTCTGCCGGTTGTGAGAACAAATGACCCTCCTGAATGGGGTGAAAGGGTATGGGAAAGAAACCAAACATGTTGGTTTTGGTTTCTGTTTTTTTCACAATGATTAACAACAACAAGAACAAAAAGGCAAAAAAAAAAAAAAAAAACCCACAAAAATTAAAGGAGATTAAAAGAGGCAGAGTGAGTAGAGAGCAGCCCTCATCCACCACCTGGTCCCAGACCTGCTTCAGTACTAGTCCTCTCTTTGTGGCTGGCCCCCAGCCGTCTCTTTCCTCTCTAAGGTACTTAGGGTAAACTGGATCCTTCCTGTTCAAGGATCCTCATTTGTATATCTAGTGGAAAGAACTCTGAACTCAGAGCAGTCACAGTTCCTTTTTTAGGTTAGAAATTAACAGCAGGGAAATGTCATCTTATTGCCTGAGAAGACCAGCACTGGGAGTTGGGTATATTCTGAAGTTAGGTCCAGATAAGTTTTCAGATGTCCTGGGATTGAGTGTGTGTGTGTGTGTGATGGTGTATAATTTGTATGGTAAAGACAAAAAGAAAAAAGAAGGGGGATTTTTAAAAAGTTAAGTAAATGCTTCCTTACTTGGAAGCCTTTCTGGATTAATCCAATTTTGGTTTCACCTTAAGTGTTTGAGCTTTATCATTGCTTATCTCCCTGACGTGCCAGTTAGAGGACTGTCTGGTATCCAAGACAATTAGTTTATATCAGGTCCTCAGATTGCCTCTGACTTGCTACCACAACAAATCATTTGATTTCAGTGCCTGTTGGGGACTTGATTTCTTCTCAATTTTTTTCTTAATCTGACTCATTTGAAATCTCTTCTCCCTCTCAACCATCCACTAAGTTATTGCCAAGAAGGGAAGAGACATGGGGATTTTAAGTTCTCTCTGCTTGAATGTCTTACCCTCTACCACCTCACCTTGTTGGTATCTCCCTCCCTGGATCTTTGAGCCAGCAGCCAGGAGGACCTGACCCAGCAGTTCTTTACTGGACCCTTTGTAGGGTCGTGCTGCCAGGGGACAGGGATGTTTTCCAGCCTGCAGCAACAGAACACTTGACCTTAAAAGTCTCTTCTGGTCTTTGGATTAGAAAAGGCTTATGTTAGCATAACTTAAGAGCAACCTCAGAGACTTGAGCCCTACTAAGTGACTGACCACTGTTTAGAGTGTCTGATGTTCATGTATTCCCATGTCCTTCTGTATCAGAGTTCAGCCAGTTTTGATTGATGCCTAGAGCTGTCCCAAGGAACTAGACTGGCTATATAGGCCCAGTGGCACTTCTCATTGATTTTAGTATGCCCCTCTGTCCTTTAATTTTCCTGTCTAAGTAGTAGTCAGTTTCTTGGTGTGATGGGGCTGAAAGATTTCATGTCAGCCATAGTCCTGGCAGCTCTGAAGCTAATCTTAGCATATAAATGTCTGTCTTGAATTCCTTGGAAAAATTTGTGCAGGAAATTAAGCTCCCCTGTTCCCCTCCTTTCTGGTCACTGTCATCCATTTCCCAGTTAAGGCAACAATGAGAAGAGGACCCAGTCAAGCTAAAGGAATTTTGTGGATGGCAGGCAGGATTAGCTTCAGCTTGGGCCGGAGCAGAATAGAGTCTCAGGGCAGGCCCATCTTTCTAGAATGTGTTTAATTTTATGTTTGCCTTATTTTTTAAGAACTCCATATATTTGAACTGCTCTTTGTGTGACAAAGTGAGTAGCTCTTGGGCTCCTGTCCTGGGTTTTGGCTGTTAATGATTACTCCAGGGCAGCATTTGGTCATTTGAGAATTGTAGCCCTTTATTTTTGCTGTGACTTGGGCCTCAGTACTAGAGTATTGAGTCAGGCAGCTGGATGGCTGTGGCCTGAGGCTGCAATCAGAGGAGCAGTTCCTGGAGTGCTTCTCGAAGCTCCCCTGCTTCTAAAGGATGAGGTACTGTAGCCTTGGTCTTGGGGACTAACTGCCTGGAGCAGTGGACATGCTGACTAATTGGGCTTCTGACAGTGGTTTTGGTTCCTGTCCCATCACAACTTCCTAAAGCTATGGGCCACTGCCAGTGGTTTAGACAAGATGCCCTCATTTTGCCTTGTTTGTTAGTTTGCCTGGGTCTCTCTGAGGAAGGAGGGGTCCCGCTTCCTCACTTTAACGCATCCCTTCAGTGACTCAGAGTCTCAGAAGGAAACCCTGACTCCTGGGGCCATTTCCTAATGGTACTGTAAGCCAAGCAGCTTTGCCTCTGCCTCTGTTTCCAAGCCCACCCCTTTCCCCTGAGCTCAGGGATAAGGATGGGCGCTTTCCTCTCTGGTTGTGTTTGAAAGGAAGGAACATCTTTCTATAGCTAACAAAAACTAAAGGGGAAGTGAGGAAACAGGAAGAAGTATGGTGGGGGCTGGGGTAGACTCCCCTGGAGCCAAGCCCACCCAGCTAACAGGAGCTGCCTATGGCTGGCTACAGCCGGCTCACGATGCTGAACTTGAAAGCTTTTTTGTTTTTTGTTTTTGTTTTTGTTTTTTGGCTCTTCCAAGATGATATAGGTACATGAAGTTTAGGTTAAGGGGGTGGGATGGGGTGCTCTTTATTTTTATTTTTGTATTGTGTGTGTCAAGAATTACTCATTCATCTTTTGCTTTTGCACTGTCTGGTCCCCATCTGTATTTTGAGCTAGTGCTAGGACTGAGAGGCTGCACTATAGGGAGTCTGACTGGGTTGGGAGGTGATGAGTGATACCAGTTAGGGCGTGAGGGAGGAGAGGCCTGGGCTCTTCTACTGGATCTTCACTCTGTCCCAGGTTTTAGATCCCACATTACCCTAGCTGGCCAAAGACAAGAGCAGACAACCAGGGTGAAACTCCTTTTTCCAGAAGTGTGGCTTCAGTTCAGTTTTTGGGAGGACCATGCAAAGACGTCTGCTGGAGATAGGCTGAGAGACTGGAATCTAGTTCTGACTTGGGTCAGGGGCCAGCCAATCTCTAATCGGACTTTTCTGGGTCTTACTCATGCTGACTGAAACATCATGTGAAGAAACTGTCTGTGGGATCCATGTCTCCTAAACTAGCTCCATTTTTCTGAAAAATCTGAAAAAAGAAGCTACTCAGTGGATACCTTGAGTTCTGGTAATTTGAAAGATAGTTTTCTTTGAGTGTCAGTGGTGTTAGTCTCCCAGGAGAACTAGCCCTGACCTGTAGGGCCACCCGTTGGTTTGAGAGTGTGATCATGTTCTCTTGCTACCACTGCCAGAGAAAAACTGGGATCACATTAGAGGTCACTTAGGCTTTGATGAAATGGGGTAAAGTTTAAGTTTACCTCCTCTATTGGTGCCTGGGAATTGTTTGGTCCACTTTTAGAATTGCGGTTTGACTTCTTTATCTTTTTTGGAGAAGCTTCTGTTTTAAGGAATTTCTCTTCCTTCTTAACCTGCCTCTAGCCTTTCCTGGGAAGGCCTGGCCATGGCTTTTAGAATCTCAGCCAAGAACTTCAAAAAAACAGCAGCAGTAATTTTCTTTTTCTAGTGTTTAAACATCCCTTTCCCTAGAAATTGGCTCATCTTGGGAAGCCCAGGGAAAGAATCAGCAGGTCTACCCTCTCTGGGCTTTGGCGAAGGACCCACCCCGGTCAGCACAGTGCCTTTTCTTCTCCTGCTCTGAGCCAGGGTGGGTGCTGCCTCTAGATTCAGGTCTGGGCAGGGGTCCTACATTTCCTGCCATGGGGCTGCTTCCCCATCCCTTCCTCTCCCTCCCCTTTGCTGGCCAACTCTGACATAATTCAGTTGTCTTCTTGCCTTGAGGAACCTTAATGTCATCTAGTGGCAACGTGATATTGTCCTCCATGCCTCTCCAAAAGGACCTAGGAGAGCAGGTGAGCTTTTCAAAGTGAGAGAGACTAATAGATGATCCTGGTTTTTTTGTTTGTTTGTTTGTTTTGTTTTTTAAAAGGTAGGGATGCTTTGGTACTCCTTCTGCTGTGCCCCTGAGGAAGGAGAATGGGGCAAGGCAAAGTCTCCAAAGCAGAACTAGAAACACCCAGGACCTATTCAGAAATCTCAGAAGTCTGCTTCTCTTCTGTGGAAAGATATAATTAGGGATCAAAGAGCTCTAAGAAAATTGCAAAGAAGCCTTAATGTTCAAGCTACAGAGAGATCAGAGCAGTTTTTCCCTTTTATTCTAAGCTAGGACTCTGTGTTTAGACCTCTCCTGGGATAAGCGGGCTAGATTGGCACCAGTGGGTCAGCTGCCCAGTAAGTGACGGTTTCTTCTTTGCACATGTGTGGCTTGCTGCCGATCTGGTTTGTCCTTCCCCAGCTGCCTTTTGTCTACCCTGCTTTGGGTGGCCAAATCATCTTGATAAGAGCAGATGATTTGGAGACTCGCTGGACTGGCAGGAAAAGAGCAGGATGGATCTCTTGGGGTGGGTTACCCCCAGGAATATAAAAACAAGGAGCCAGGATTGTGCTGGCAGGCAGGGAAACAGTAGTGCCTGTTCGAGTTGGCAGAGAGGGCCTTGGCACCTCTCATATCCAGGCAGTCTTGTGAGATGGGGGCACATGGCACCGGGAAAAGCAGAACTCCATTCTCACCTCTATTTTGAGCTTCAGTGCTTTATTTCAGTATGAGGAAAAACAACAACGAACTGAAGTGCATTTTCCGTCCTTTCAAAGGACAACTATCGGGAAAGGAGAGCTGAGTTGCCAGGTGGGAGGGGAGAGTTGGCAGGGAGAGACGTTATGGCAAAACCAGGAAAGAGACATTCTTGACTTCTCTCTTCCCTGGTGTGTCATGATCCAGGGAATGAAAAGAAATTTGACCCTGGATTAATTCCCTCCTTGGACTTAAGGAATGTTTCCTTTTCCTTCCACGATGTTCTCCCAGGCTAGGACCAGCTGCCCATTCTGAGTACATGGCAGCCTCTTCAACCATTATTGGCTTAACCTGGTTTGTCAGGAAACCAACCCTGCCCCTCCAACTTGGGCCTGGCTGCTCTATTCTGTACCAAGTACTGAAGGAAAAATGTCAAGTTCTTAGTAGCCATTGTAGCTCCTTACTCTGATTTCCCATCCTCTCCCTACGGAGACCAAACCAGCTCTTTGTAGCTACAACACACGTTTACAGCAGCACAGTGAGATGTAATTGAGGGGCTCTGAACCTGGCTGGCCAGGGAAGCAGTAGGGGTGAATAGAACTGTCTTTCCTTCTGGGCTGTCTCCATCTGTCCCTACCCCTTCCACACCCCACCCCACTCCCACCAAAAAGTAAAAAATCAGGATGTTTTTCACTGTCCATTGCTTTGTGTTTTAATAAACAATTTGCAGTGACACTCTGTTTTGGGATTGAATTTGATCTTGATTGCAAAGAAGTGATGTGATGGGTGGGAAAAGGAAAACCCAGGGATTCACTTGGCTGCAAAAGGTTCTCCTGTGATGAGATGGGAGCTGCTGTCCATTTAGCTGTGTGTCTCTTGCTTTCCTCTCAATGGGATGTTTGGTTAAAGGAATAATACCCTGTAAAACGCTGCCTGGCCATTTCAACCAGCAGCATATCCAAGGAAAAATAGTTACAGGTTGAGCTTCCCTAATCCGAAAATCCAAATTCTGAAATGCTCCAAAATTTGAAACTTTTTGAGTGCTGACATGATGTTCAAAAGGAATGCTCGGGTTTTGGGTTTTGGATTTTTGGATTAGGGATGCTCCACCAGTACCTATTTTGAAAATATTCCAAAATCCAAAAAAATCTGAAGTCCAAAACACTTCTGGTCTCAAGCATTTTGAATAAGTAATACTCAACCTGTATTTTGTTTTGTTTCCACTTTCAATCCAGGCCCTGACTGTCCCACTCCCAAGGCACACCAGGCCTGAAGCTGTCTCTCCCCTCACTATTCCCTTAGTCTCCGTGATAACCTATGGACAACCTAAAACATAGGATATTTTTCTCTGCTTTCTCCTTTTCTGGTGTGTTGTCAGTGTTGAGTGTACACTGGGAAGGGCGGAATGCAGGAAGGATTTTTTCCTGTAATTTATCAGCTATGTTGTACAGCAGAGAAACATGAAACTTAAAAAATTTCAGTAATTTACCCCAGGCTGGTCAGTAAATGGTCAAGCCAGGATTCAAATTAAGTCTGTCTGCCATCAAAGCCCCTGCTCTTTCTAAGGCTGTAAAAATAATTATAGCTGTCCTTTACTGAGTTCTTAAAGTGGGCTGGCCAAGTACTTTACAGATGTCATCTCTGTTTAATCTTCAACAAACGAGTTGGTATTACCCTTTAAGAAGGTGAAGTGACTTGCCCACGACCACACAGCCAGCAAAGGCAGAGCTGAGATTTTAAACCAGGACTCTTGCTCTTAATAATCATTACTTTCTACTGTCTTCCATTTCCCCATGATGCTGCATGACACGGCACCAGAGCCTACCTGCTATGTTTTTCTCCAAGCAGGAATGGAGGCCGTTGGTTCAGGTGTGGGGGGGAAGGGTAGGTTGGCTTACCTCCCTCGGCTATCCCTTGAAAGACAGAATTCAGTGCTCAGCTCCAAGAATGAAGCCAGTGTTGATGGAGTCTGTTCTCAGGGTCCAAGCAGGCCACAGAGCCTCTTTCTTAGGTTGAGCCCACCCATAATGAATTCTTTACTAAATTAGACTTAGCTGTTACTATTTCAAGTAGCTTTGCACAAGCTGCCAAATGGAGAAGAGACCTGAAGAAGCCCTGCTCTAAGGAGTTGCAGGGAGGGAAACTGTCTGACAGAAGATCTTGGCCGAGTGCTGGGGTTGGGTTGGACCACTCCGTGGGTCCAGATCTTAATCTTGCTAAGGAAATCAGGCTCCCAGTTGGCTGGAGCCCTGGAGCCGGTGTGTCAGACCTTTCTCCATACTTGGTATCCCTCCCCACATCCCCCATAGAGGAAGAGAGATGAATTTTTCCAACACTTACTGGAAAGCTTGTTGCTGTAGCAGTGGTGAGGGTCAAGGCAGAGAGGGTGGAGCATGGAGGTCCTAGAGGAGGCTTGCTTCTGCTCTCTAGCAACCTGAGGTGGTAGGCACCTCGCTCCAGCACTCTGGGCCAAGAGTCTTAATTTTGTTTGTTCATAACCGCTTATATTGGTAAAAGGTCCCCCCACTTGCTTTTTGGCTTGGGCCTTGTGCTAGGATTTGCTCTCCTGGCTTTCCTTACTGCTTCCACTTGAATTCATCTGCTGCTTCCTCAAGGCCTGGTCCCCAGCTCTTTCAGCTCTAACTTGAGTGTCCTTTTTAATCACTGCACTGCCCCAGCCAGCTCTGTGGCTTTTTCCTGCCCAGTGTGCCTGTACTCAGCACAGGGGTCCTGGAGAGAGGCCACTTAGGTATATTGCCATAGAGACCATTCATGGGACACTCTCCCTGGCACCAGCATAGTGCTTCTTGTTGCTGTTTTGTATCTCCTCTTCACAGGCCGGCCCTGTAGTCTATTCCTTTTAACCATACTTCACAGGTAGTGACCAGAGAGAGTATAGGCCCTGATTTTCTCATACGGCAGTATTTATTTTTTTAAAAACAGAAGTTGATCGAGTTTGAGGTTGCTTTTAAATTTTAAGAGAAGATAAGGCTACGTTGGCATAGAGTCTGCCTTACAGATACAGCAGGCCATGATCATATGTTTGTGGTAAAACAGTACAGAAGTAGCTCTAAATACTGTCAAAAGTAAACATATTCCCTTTAGCCCCTTCCAATACTCTCCTCCCCAGAGGTAATCAAGGTTAACATTTTAATGTATATCCAGATCTCTTTACAATTACAAATACACATCTATATATTCATACACCTTTTATTTTAAACAAATGGGATTCTTTGCCTTGCCCCCCCATATATCTTTGAGATCTTTCCATACTAGTATATATAGATGGATCTCATTCTTTTTTTTTTTTTTTTTTTTAAAGATGACCGGTAAGGGGATCTTAACCCTTGACTTGGTGTTGTCAGCACCAGGCTCTCCCAAGTGAGCTAACCGGCCGTCCCTATATAGGATCCGAACCCGTGGCCTTGGTGTTATCAGCACCACACTCTCCCAAGTGAGCCACGGGCCGGCCCTTCATTCTTTTAACAGCTGTGTAATATGAATGGATACAGCCGTAATTTATTTTAATTTCTCAATGTTACAAATGGTCCTGCAGTAAACAGCTTTGTGCATACATGCAGGCTAAATTCCTGGATGTGAATTTGCAGGTAAAGGGGTTAATACATTTGTCATCATCCCTAGAAAAAAACTCCCAGGGTTCAGGTAACTGTAATCCTGGTGCTCTGAGAACAAAGGTTAAGTGAGCAACTGTGGGAAATGGCTGCATGCTAAACCACCCTCTCGACAATTCATAATCAAGTAGCATATTAAGTTCTGGAAAAATTTCAGTAGCTACTCAACCGTTGAGCGGGTTAAAAGAGTTGTTTGCAAAAGGAAAGATGTTAATTCTTTGTACACATTTATTAAAATCTCTATAAGCTGTTTGGTGAGTGCCACCAGATGCTAATTTTTCAAAGACAGTATGGCATTTAGGTAGAAACTTGGCCACATACTGTTCCACCCAGGTGGGGTCAGGTTTGGACTTTATCTGGGAACCAGGAGAGGCCTGCCAGCCCCTCCCAAGCCCCTCACATCAAGTGAGGGGGACCCAGCAAGGCCTGGCATAAATCAGGTCTTGAGATTATGTGGGGAGGGATAGAACTTCACTGTGGCCTATGTCTGGCTGAGAGGTGACATCAGACCTAGCAGACACCCTTTGCAACAGTCAGGGCCAAGTCTTCAACATGTATGTCCAGAATGTCTAGAGAAGGTGCCCGTTGGGGTGTAAGAGGACAGCCTTTTCCTCACCCACCTCCTTCATTAGTGAAACTATGGTTAACTTCCAAGGTGCAGTGCAGATGTCACCTCAGTGTAACCTCTCCCCAATTCCCCAGACCCTCACAGCTCTGCCAGAATAAGCCACTCCCGTGTACTCTTGTCACACCTTTGCTGCACCTCTTTAGCAGTCAGCAGAGTCTATTTCGTTTTCCAGTTCATACTTACCTGGTCTGTCAAGATGAATGGGTCTCACAGTGTACTTCACTGTGTTCCCCAACAAAGTGGGAGCTCTTCCATAGTGGAGAACTGTTCATTCATTCATTCATTCATTCATTCACTAACTAATTCGTCGTCGAGCACCTACTATGTGTCAGGCATTAGCTAAATTGCCCGGGATACAGTGGTGAATAAGGGAGACCTAATCTCTGCCCTCATTCTTATTTCCTGTAACCTAGTCCAATGTCTAGCCCAAGGCCTGGCACAGTTGGGCTTATGATGACAATCTAATTAGAAAGCTTGTCTTGAAGCTGCCTTTGCAGAGAAACCTTTTTTTTTTTTTCCCCCCTAAAAGATGGCCAGTAAGGGGATCCTAATCCTTGACTTGGTGTTGTCAGCACCACGCTCTTCAAGTGAGCCAACTGGCCATCCCTGTGTAGGGATCGAAACCCGTGGCCTTGGTGTTACCAGCAGCACACTCTCCCAAGTGAGCCAAGGGCCAGCCCTAGAAAACACTGTTTTAAGTTACATTCTATGCTAAAGATATTAATAAACATTTTCTCAAGTTGCCTTGTCCACAGTTTATATGACAGATATTAATTTGACCGTAAGATATATGCTTTAAAATATTTGAGGTAACCTCGGGGTCCTGATGGAGAGTGTGGGGGTACCAAAGTCCCAGCCACCCCTCGGACCCCCCACCTTGCTGCACCGAAGTTGGCTCAAGAGCCGCAGCGCCGCCTCCGCTGGCCCCGCCCCTGCCAGGTGCCGCCGGGCCCCGCCCCCGCTCTCCATAGTTACGGCGCTGTGGAGGCGGCAGCCATCTTGGCGGCGGAGCGATGAGCGGGTCGAACCCGAGGGCCGCGGCGGCGGGGTCTGCATCCGGACCTGGGGGGCTGGTGGCTAGCAAGGAAGAGAAGAAGAAGGCGGGCGGCGGCGTTCTGAACCGGCTCAAGGCGCGGCGGCAGGCGCCCCACCACGCGGCCGATGACGGCATCGGGGCAGCGGTCACGGAGCAAGAGCTGCTGGCGCTGGACACCATCCGGCCCGAGCACGTCCTGCGCCTCAGCCGGGTCACGGAGAGTGAGTGCTGGGCTGGCCGCGCCCTCCCCTCGCGCCGGGCCCCGGGCCTCTGTAGCCTTCAGAAGATCCGGCGCTCGCCTGGCGCGGGGTCCACCCAGGCCCCCTTGGCCGGTCAGGCCGCGCTTCCCACCGCTCCGCCGGCCCAGGTCTGCCCTCGCCACTCTCACTAGGCCTGGTGGGGAAGGGGTTCTCCTTGGGCTTGACTGCATTCCCCTGAGTCCGGCCACGTCAGGCTTCCCCTTGCCCGCCGAGGCCGGACCGTGCCCCACCTCTGCTGGAACTGTTTATGTGGGGGGGCCCCGTTCGTTTGATCCAGCGGAGGCCGCTGTCTCCTAGTAAATGGGCCCCTCTCAGCCTAGACCCCCCTCCGTCAGTGAGGTACCCGCGCAGCCAGGCCCCCCGCAACCGGTCTACCCCCAGCTTCCGCAGCCCTCTGCCATGCCAGAGCGCCTATCTACTTTCTCTGCATTTCCCTCCGCTCCGGCCCCTGACAGCCCCTCCCCCATTCTGCCTTGGCCCCCTCCCCGTTTTGGTCCCAAGCGTTGCCCCTTTGGGTGCAGGTGGACTCTTCCTTCCTCAAAACATATGACCGTGGCATTTCGCGCAAATTTAAAACTGTGCCACATTAAAAAAAAATAAAGTTTCAATTTATGTACGAACTCCGACATGTGAATCCTGTTTTTGACATTTGTTCTAGTGAATTAAGAATTATGTCAGTTTCAGAAATGTTTTTATATATAAAAGGCAACTATTCTAAGCCTTTTCATTGATATAAGGAAGGGTGGGAAGAAGTATATTGCCCATTCCCTGTCCTGGATGATCTCCTTTTTCTTTTCTCTGCCGAGCCTAGCCCTGACTTGACAGCCTTTCTTTTGCTGCTTTTTTCCCCCCAGGACTTTGTAGTCACCTGGTTGGGCCTGGCTTTCTCTGCCCATCCCCCTGCCCTGCACACTTTTAACCCTGCAGAAGCAGCCCCTTTATGGATTGAAGGCTGCTGTGGTGTTGCCTGCTTAATTGCTTTAGTAGTCAGACCAGGGCTGCTCATGTGTACCTCAGGTTGCTAGTGACAGCTCCAGCATTTGGGGGATGGGAGTTTGGGGGACGTGGGCCTTGGTTCAGCCTGTGTGAAAGGAATTCCCATTTCCTAAAATACTTTAAATTTGATTCTGTATATTTTGATGTCCCCATTTTACATTACTGTTCGGGTTGGGACAGCACTTTGCCTGCCTGAGTGTCTTCAGACAGTCTTACCACTCATTTTCACTGAAATATTGTGAAAAAGCTGCTTCTGTTCTGACCCAGTTTTATTTGGGGCTTTGAAAGTACAGAAACGCTCAGCCCCTGACCTCTGTAACCTCATCTCTCTCCTGATATCAAGGGTGAGTTAGGCCGTTCTAATGCCTGCTCCTAAGCATCATTCTCAGTGGGCACTCAGGTCCCGTAGGGGGTATTGGGAGTGGTGCCATTACCCAAACTCACCTCGGCAGCTTGGAGAAAGCCACAGATCTGAGCTTGGTGACCTATGGATTTTGTTACTCTTCCTAATGTCTTGTCTGTTCCATTCAGCAGGTTATTTATTGAGTACCTTCTAAAGGTGCGGAACCAATGTCAGCCTTTTTTGGAGTTACAGAATAATCATTAGCTCTCAAGTTTGCCATTTTACTGGAGAGACAGATTGTAGAACATGAAACAACTAACACAAGCAAGCAATATAAGTTAAAGTGTCAAAATGAATTGTGGAGAAGATGCTATCAGGAGTCATCATAGAAAGAAATAAATGAAATTTTCTGTGATCGGTACTATTTTGATTAGCTGCTCAGGCTGTTGTAGGCTGTGCTTCACTTTGGCCTGATGCTCTCACTGGCAAATTTATCCTACTACCTGTGTATGTATGGCCCACTATGTGATTGTGTACCACCCACAAACTAAGAATGACTTTTACTTTTTCTTTTTTTGGTGGCTGGCTGGTACAGGAATCAGAACCCTTGACCCAGGTGTTATAACACCATATTCTAACCAACTGAACTAACTGGCTGGTCCCTTGTTTTTACATTTTCAAATGGTTGGAAAAAAAATCAAAATAATATCTTGTGACAGGTGGTTATTATATAAATTCCATATTTCAGTGTCCATAAATGCAGTTTTATTGGAATATAGCCACAGTCATTCATTTGTGTATTGTCTGTGGATGCTTTTGTGCTACAATGTCAGAGTTGAGTGCTTGTGACAAATCATGTGGCTGCAAAGCCTAATTTATTTATAACCTGGCCCTGTACAGAAAAGTTTGCTGATCCCTGCTTTCTCACACTCATGGTTGACAACCACTGTATTTATCCATTAGATCAGTATAAATTTTTAAAAATAGATTTGTAAAAAACATCCTGTCCTGTTATGACATCCAAGTTGATAGATAATGAAAGATTTGTTGGTATTTCCAAAGAAATCCCCTTTTACTATCCCTGTTTCTAAAAGTATTATGATAATCTTACATCCAAACTGAGACCCTGCCCTTTTTTTCTTTTTTCGATTCCCTAATTTTGTCCATATACCTTTTGCTTATGATAACACAAAAGAAAGTTCTGGGGGGTATCTTAAGTGAATTATGTAGGAAAAAAAATTTGAGTTTGCTTCAAAACTTGAAAATGAAATAAATGGTAGTTTTGGAGAATTATTTAATAGCATTGGTTTCTTGCTCTCATTTTCAGATTATTTATGTAAACCTGAAGACAACATCTACAGTATTGACTTCACCCGCTTCAAAATTCGAGATCTGGAAACAGGGACAGTGCTTTTTGAGATTGCCAAACCTTGTGTTTCAGGTAGGCCTCAATGTCATAGTGACCACTTGACAGTTGGAGCAAAAGGTCTTAGAAACACGAATATTTGTGTGCCTTTGCATCGTATTTCTTGGGCCTGGCCTTTCAGGTGTGCTGGTTTGAAGCTGTGTTCGGAGGCTATTTGTTGAGTATCTACTCAGTGCTGGTCACTTTGTTCCATCTTTCTGCACATCAGCTTAGGCAATCCTCACACCACTGTGAGGAGTTATTATCCTCCCATTTTATAGAGAAGGAGCCGATGCCCAGAATCTCCAAGAGACACTTTCCTACGGTCCTCTGCTCTTTCATCTTATCGTATTGCCTCCAATTAGAAAAGGAATCCTTGAAACTAAATTATAACAAGAAGAACTCATCTGAGCCTTGAGTCATCTGGAAGGGCGATACTGAAGATTCCAGGCTAGACCATGAGGCATTTTCACCCCAGTCTTCTCAATCTCCTTTAAAAAGTGCCTTGGATTTCCCAGTAAGTCCTAGTTTGGATTTAATCTCTACCCTTTTCTGAAGGAACAGATTTTATGAACTCATCTATTCAAGATTCCTTAAATTAGCCTTGAATAGTGTCTTCCTGTGCTGGTGAGGCGGTTCCATCTTCATCAGAAATGAAGATGATTCATTTCCGACCAGGGGACCACACAAGTCTTTGGAGCACTTCGTTGGAGATTTAGCGCCCCCTGGAGTTAGTCATTTGTTAGAACATGGGTACAGATACCCTTTATAGTATATAAACTGCGGTCTGTAATAATAACTTTTCTCATCTATTTGCTACTGAGCCTGCAAATTTGGTAGAACAGGTATTAGTATCCCAGAGAAGTCAAAAGACTATCCTGCGAAAGTCTCAGGTCAGGTTAATTATAAAGCCCAGGACATCATAGTCTAGTACTGCCCAAGGTGCCTAAAGGCTCAAGTTTGGTTACTTACATTGGGACAGTCAGTCAGGGCCATCCAGTTTCCTGGGTCTGTGATGTTCTCATCTCTAAGCCACACGTCCCAGTACTTAGGACGTTTCAAGGACCTCAGGGCTACTACAGGTATGTGGGTTTGGATTAGACAGCACAGAGTAGTCATTTCAGTATAAAACTGAACTGTCTCAGGAAGGTCAGCTGCAGATAGTATAAAGTATCTTGATTTTCCATCTCACCAGTCTTTACACTTAAGCGTCTTGATTCAGTTAGAATATTCTCACACTGAATCAGTACCTTCCTGTAGCACTTGTTCTTAGGAATTCAAATTCCTTCCCCTGAGAAGGTTTGGTCTGACTCTTGGAATCGCATGGTTGGAGCCAGGGCTTTAGAGTCTCTGGCTATGAACCCCTACTCAGTCTGGTTACCCAGTTGCTCTTGGACTTGTCACAAGCAAAAATGTTTGATACTGAGAAAGACTTCTCCATGTAGTACACATGTTCAGCCTAGACCTGGAGAAGATATCCTTATTGGGCATTGGAGGGTACTAACTCCATGTTCATATTAGAAGGGTTCTCTGATTTATTTCACAAATCTTTTGTCTCCTAGGTTCAGGAATGGACTATACCAAAGACCAGCATTAACCTTGTGGGGGCCCCACACATTGGTTTATTGCCCTTCTGCTTTACCCTTTCCCAGGTGGTCAGAGGGTAGGTCCTGGAATAGGCATCAGTCTGAGGAAGTACAGTACTCTAAGGCTGTAGGTCAGTGTCTTCCATTTAAAACAAAATTTCTTCTAGTGGTTTGTCTTTGCCCCTGTCAGAAGTTTTTGTATCTCTGAAGGAACTTTTTGAATAGTTTCAACTTTTGTAGCCTTGTGCCTTTGGTTAGTGGCTAGCACTTCAACTTGGTCAAAAACAAACTTAATCTGTATAATATGTACCATGTCAGGGGCCTATTACCCAGCTTGTGTTTCCGGTTTCACAATTAAGATATGGCCCAAGCTTCCAAATTATATAAAAAGCAAATAGCTTAGTGTTGAAGAATAGGCCTCAAGTTAGATGGACCTGGATTCAAATCCCTGTTCCCTCCATTTACTATTTGGGGGACTATGGACATGTTACTTAATCTCTCTGAACATGAGCTTTCTGATCTGTAAAAAGGGTTATTAGAATTCTATGAAGCATTTAGCACAGGGCCTGACATATAGTAAATATGCAGTAAATATTGGCCATCCCTACTGTTGGTGTTAGTACTGTTCATTGGTTGTCATTGTGCTGTTTGGACTGGTGGTAGAACTCTTGAACTGATAGTGCCAAGATGGTGCACTTAAGATTCTGTGTGCTCTTTCAGACCAGGAGGAGGAGGAAGAGGAGGAAGGTGGAGATGTGGATATCAGTGCAGGGCGTTTCGTCCGCTATCAGTTCACACCAGCATTTCTCCGTCTCCGCACAGTCGGGGCTACGTGAGTACCGTTATTTCCTGAGGGTAGAACATTCTGCTTGTTCATAGAGAAGAATGTTGTTGGTTGGGTCTTGGGTTGGCTTTAGAGGAGGGAGGAGGCACAGTAGGGCTCACAGAGATTTATTTTGCAGGGTGGAGTTCACAGTGGGAGACAAACCTGTGTCAAACTTCCGGATGATTGAACGGCACTATTTCCGGGAACGCTTGCTGAAAAACTTTGACTTTGGTTTTGGCTTCTGCATCCCCAACAGTAGGAACACTTGTGAACATATCTATGAATTTCCCCAGCTTTCTGAGGATGTCAGTATGTATTCCCTGACTCTTACAGCGTTCTAGATTTTGGGGGCTAGAAGGAATGAACTTTGAAAGCCATCTGGTCCAATGCCCTTTTTAGTCACATGGCAATAGTGACATGATGGGTATCTGGTCATTTGACCTCAGGCTTCTCACTTCCTATTTCTCCTGTTTTTTGTTTCAAGCTCCGACTCTGCCTATATGGGAGCATTGAAAGTTTTAATAATACGGGACATCCTTTTTAGATGCCAGCTGTGGGAAAGGGAGTGCCCGAGGGAGATAAGAGGAGGCCTGTTACAATCCCTCAGCCTGTGATCAGATGAAGCACTTCTCCTAGCCACTCTTAGTCATGGTTTTCTACTGTGTCCTGGTCATTGACCCTCCACTTTTTCCTTGAACAGAGCTAGATTTCGTTAAGGCTAAATGGAATCAAAGGCCTGAGGACCTCCTTCGTCTTATTTTCTGCAAAAGGGAGGGTTGATTAGATAAACTGTTAGATCCAACAGGAACTAGGGAGCTGTTGGAGGTTTTGGAGCAGAAAGAGTGAGGTGATAGAAGCACTGTCTTAGGTGAGTAGTCCTGCAGTTACATGAAGTTGGAACTGAAGAAGGCACTAGAGGGAGAAGGCCATTGTGTGGCCCAGGTGAGGGAAGATATGGACTGTACTATAGAGAGAGAAAACAGGCTGTGTCAGTTTCTATGACTTTGGGCTAGCTATCTCAGGTTAGCATCATCTTTTAGTAATTAGGGAAGATTGCTTTAGAACATTTATGAAGACGTGAGTGGAGTCCTGTAAAGAGTGGTGGGCTTTAGTTGTGTTATGGGGAAGGATCCACATATGCCACCTGGTTTTCTCAGAATCCCAAGTCCTTAAAGATTGCCATAATCTGAAAACCAGCTACTTCTTAACTCGTGGCAATGCTGTTCCCAGGTGAAATGAGGATTGCTGAGATGTGGGGCAGGGTGTTCATGACAACATCTGATTCTGGCTTGAACCTCTCTCCACGCTGGGCCAGAATATGTAGATACTTACAAGAAGAGATTATGTATAGCAGTGCAAGTTTTACCCACGAAGCCAAGTAAGCTAAAAGAGTTTGGGGGTCAGTATTCTGGATATAAACCAAATTGCTTTGGCCTGAGTGGGTTCAAAGAACTTTAAAAAATCAGTTTTACCTTTTGAGAACTATGGTAAACAATAGCATTTCCTCCAGAAGGCTCAAAATGTCATTTAATTATTAACTCCAAATTGATTAGATGTAGTGACTGTTAATTATCTTTACTCTCCAGTATGGTTAAAGAGGTCTGGGCAATTGCCTGAACAAACAGAAGAGCTAAATTTAGACCCCAGGCCAAGCAGACCTATTTCTAGATCACTTGCGAGTTAATGCCTGAGCCATCTCTGTTGCCCTTTCCCCCTGCACTCGTCCACACCTAAGATTCCTTGTCAGGCACACGGAGGCACAGCTTTCTAAGTTTGGATTAGAATGTGTAGAGGTGGGCACAGACCAGAAGCCAGGGCTTGCTTTGGTCAGATGAGAGCACTGAGTAAATAAGCTACTGGGTCTATGTTGGTAAAAGGGTGAGCACATTTCCTTGGGGTGTTGACTGTAAGAACCCAGGCTGGAGACGACCTGGGAGGACCTTGTCAGGGAGTTGATTGCATCCTTATGTTGAAGTGATTATCGTGTTCTGTTTGGGGGCCTCTGTGGTCTCAGCAGCTTCTAGGGCTGGCTCCCTCTATTCTGACCTCATTATTCTGTCATAGTATGCTCACATTTTCCAGAAGTACTGGCTTATGAATTTTGGGGGGGATACTAAGTTTTTTCCACCTAGCCTGTGGGGCAGACTCACATATAACTCTGCTTTTTTCCTTTCCCTGACTTGCAGTTCGTCTGATGATTGAAAATCCTTATGAGACCCGCTCTGACAGCTTCTACTTTGTTGACAACAAGCTGATAATGCACAACAAGGCTGATTATGCCTATAATGGAGGCCAGTAACTGCTGCAAGAGTGGACAGGGGAGGTGCTTTGCTGTAACCACATAGTCCTGGCACACGGAGGTGATTGAAGCTGCTGTTTGTCAACACATACCTGGAATCTGGCCCTGGGAAGCCAGGGCTGGGGTGGAAGCTTCCTGTGCTCCAAGGGAGGTACCAAACAGTGCTGTGTTTTCTTCCCTGGTATTTTTTCTTCCCTTTCTCCCCCTGCCTCTTAGGTCGCAGAAGTACTATAGTAAAGTAAAAGATTCGGATAGGGTTTTTGGAATCCAGATAAAAAGAAAAGTTATTTTCATGTAGTTCTAGCTGTCTACTGGTTGTCCTGACAAGCTTTGATCTCTTCGGGCATAGCTGTGCCCAGGTGAGAAGGCTCTGGCCAGGCCCATGTGCAGGTTAGTAGCTCTCCTTGAGGTTCCTGGGTGCTGTGAGAACTTTAAAGGTAGGCCTCTTCCAGGCAATTCCTCCTCTCACTTCTGGTGTTGCCATCAGCACAGTCTGTCCTCAGCCTATGCTTAGTCTTAAACCAACTGGAAGAAATTTGAAGGGGTGGAGGTCTGGGGTGGTACCTAGAATGGATTTACCAGGGATGGGGGATGCTGTCAAACTGAAAGATCCATTTTGTGGAGAGGACTGCTGATCTGTCTGACTTCCAGGATCCTCAGTGAGTCCTCCTGAGCACGGACTGAGGTTTCAGCCTGGCACTGCCTTTTTGTGCTCATTTTGGAGGACAGATGAGCTTGCTCTGCTTCTCCTGGCTCCTAACTTTGAGTATCTCCTGAGATAGAATGTGTCGGTTTTGCTCATGGAACAGTAGTATCTCTTGAGGTCAGAGCAGGCCTTGTCATATTTTGTTTATTTCCGGACTTCTTTTTGTGAGGTTTTATAAAATGTCAGCAGTGTTCCCAGCATTTGTGATGTGTGGTTAGACTACTGATAATATTCATCAGGCTTCCAGGGCTAATCTCACTCATGCTGGGGAAGGTATAGTTACAAACTAGCAGCTTCTTTAAAGGAAAGATCTGATTTTCTCTACATAGCAGCCTGGCTTTTGATGAGGATCTGCCTCTGAAACTTTTTGTATATTCCTTATGTAGGAGGGTTTTCCTGTCTGCCTTTCTACTGAAGTAGTTTCTGGAATTATCCTGGCAAGTCAGACCTAAGTAATGCATATTCTGATCCTTCAAGCTGCTAGTTGGAATTGTTTTGGGTGTTTGGCAAGGGCAAAGTAGGCTGAAATGGATTGTCAGTGTGATGTGCTCTCAAGAAAGCTCCCTTGCACATCCTGTGGGCTACTTTTGTCTTCAGACTCTTATTGGACAGACTCTCACCTTCTCAGTTCCCTGCAGTTGTCTGTGTGGATGGCTTTAGGTGCTCAGCCCAGACTTTAGTACCAATGTCCATTTAGCATTGATGAAAAGTGTCAGTAGGAAGAGCCCAGGTGTGTGAGGCATCACAGTACCTGTCACAGGATTGCTTTGTCCCAGGATGCTTGGGAAAAAGGCCATGTGGGGCCAGTAAAGAAGGGCCAGCACTTTGCCACAGAAGTCCTTGTGCATTCGCCAAACAGTTTTGCTCCCTGTTTGAATTCTAGAGAGTGAGTGGCCTTGAACCTTGGCCCAGTGTGTTGTGCCAGGCCAGAGTCTCGGCGATGCCATATGTTGGCAGCCTTCTCACTGAGAAAGCCCTAGGATACCCTTGTGTGATGGTACTGGTTTCAACCGCCGAGGGAAGGAAGAGACTATGCACCTTGCAGAGTGGGTTCCTCATCACCAGACCAGGCGAATCTCAGAACTGGAGTCAACTACAAATCCAGGTGCCTTAAGTGTGGCTCTGTCCCATATGCTGCTGGGGAAAGCTGCATTGCCATCGTCCCCTCCTCCTCATCTGTGGGCAGACATCAGCACTGTCTCCTTACCTTCTGTTTCTCATTGTGGCTCCTCTAATGGGATTTGCATGTTTCTGTCAAGCTTTAGAAACATCCCTTCTCTCTGACAGAAGCCCAATTGGGAGAGTTTCTACTATTTGATATTTAAACATTATCCAGGATGTGTTTTCCAGAGCTGCCCAGAGCTCTGCTCAATGGAGTATGTTTGGAAATGTGCCCCAGGATAGACTGTATCTTGTACACTAGTGTGCTAGCTCTTATCTGCAGTGTTGACTTTTGCTAGGAAGAGGACCCGGAGGATGGGGGAGGTACTCTGGCTTGAGCAGTGCGGTATCCTCTTCCCTGTCAGTTTGCCTTAGTTTCACTGGAGACCATTCTAAGGCCAAGTGCTTAATCTGTGCCCAGTAGGACAGGGATTTGCCATCCTCCAACCTTGAAGATATGATGCTCTATATCTGGGGCTCTGGTTCCTGTGTCTAGCTGCTCAGGAAATCTTGAGAAGCATTACTACTCTGGAGTGTTAACTGGGATGAATTTGAAATTCAAGCTTTTGTACGTGAATTGAGGAGAGAATTGGAAATCATGCTTTCTCTGAAAGTAATTGAACCAATCAGAAGATGAATCAGGAGGCTGTATTATTAAGGGATCTAGTCTCCTGATATCACTTGTCTTGTGGCTGATACAATGGGAGGGGAAAAAAAAAAAAACTACCTGCATGGGGAGACCATGCCCTCTGTTAAGAGCTGGCATCTGAGAGGTAGCTCCAGGGGGAACACATTCCAGCAGACTGTCAGGCCCACCTGGTACCACGGGGCCTGCTGCCTGCACCCCTTCCTCTCCTGTATTGTCCCTGTCCCTCTGCCTTGGAATCTCCTGGAGAAAGCCTTTCTTTTCCTGTGAAGCCTTTGGACTAAGATGCCCAGCTAGCTTCTCTGAAGAAGATCCTGGTTTATTTTGTTCTGTGTTCTAAAGGGTAAACAGAGGAAAAAACTAAAAGTACTTTCGGGCCAAAGTAGGCTGTTGTTTCCTTACGTATTAGCTCAAAGCTGGCTTGCAGAGAAAACATTTTTCGGGGTCATGTACTTCCTGAAGACACTTCAGTCTTTGGGCCATCTGATTGCCAATACATAGGGACACTGATTTGGGGATGTTTGGGGCTAACTATAGATTGGCGATTCTTGAAATGGCAGCGATTGGGCAATCTTCAACTTATTTTTTCACTTGAAGTGGAACTCATTTCTGGAGCAGATTTAATAGACTGTGTCTAATGTACAAATTGGATGAATTCTGCCTTAATGTGTCCTGACACCCCTGGTAGGCTCCCAGGGTACTCTTTTTTCTCTGTGAAGTCATTTTCTTTTGGTTGCCAATGTCAACATGATGTCAGAGTGGTTTGGGAATGGGGATAGCCTGATCTAAAAATCACAGCACAGATTCCTTTCCAGTGCACAAGGATTCCTGCTGCAGAGAATGCTGCTGTACCTTGTATAGGAGCCTAATCACTGAACCATCATGTTACTTACATTCCATGTCACAGAACATCTTAGCCACAAGAAGGATCTGGTGGAGGTGGATTTACCCGTTGTTTTGCAAAGGATCATGTAAAGTTATTGAATTTGTGAAAGTCTATTTTTTCCCTGTAAATCTATTTTTCACAGAATATAAGAAACATCAATGACCTGATCTGTCCTTCCTCCTCTTTTCCACTTCACCCAAGATCCTCATTCCAGTTTGTATTGCCTTTGTGTCCAGAGTAAACTAGGTGACTTATTTGTATAAAATGTTATTTTGCCACAAGAGACAGTAATAAAAGAAACATTTTCACAGTAGGTCTCCCCTGTCTTGTCTCCTGACTGGGCCCCTTGTGTTGCTGGGGGGAGCAGGGGTGGGGTGAGGGTGGGCTCCAAGTTTCTCTTACCTTGGCTATTACATGGCCTTTCAGTAAATAGTTTAATGAGCATAGCTGATTTATAGGGTGACTGGGAAACAGTATTGTGCTTTAGGTTTAATGTTTTTGCTTTATATTTTGCCATTTACCTCTGTGTTTTAAAGGTAGGCTTATTAAAGTATAATTTAAGAGTATAATTTGATGCATTTTGACAAATTTATACTGTCTTATTACCTTCATCACAATCATGATATGGGACATTTCATCACACCTACTCAGAAAGTTCCCTTGAGTTCCTTTTATTTGTGGCCAGTTCCTCCTCTGCCCCAGCCTCTTGCAAACACTATCCAATTCATGGAAAGCTTGTATACTTTTAGTATAAAACTTTCATCCATATATCTGGTCACAATACAGTTTTAAAATAAGAGTCTGGGTTAGATGGTCTGTGGCACCTGAAATAATCCTGCTTTTTCCTCTTTTCTTCCACCCAGCGCGGGTACCAAGGTGGGATACCTGAAAGGTGAAGGAGACTTCAGAGCATTTGCCAAAGACAGTCAGTCATTTGATTTTAGAGTATTATAGATCGAGAAGCTTTCCTTTAAGTGCATTTTTTTTTACTGGTGGCTGGTTGGCATGGGGATCTGAATCCTTGACCTTGGTGTTATAACAATAACACAGTGCTCTAACCAATTAAAATAACCAGCCAGCCTATTTTTTAAAATGAAGAGTAACATATTAAGGACTTTGCTGCATGTTTTGATTGTTCTTTAGGAAGCAGAGCAAGGTCTTGGAGGAAGACAGAAAGGTCAGTGCTGGGGACAGATACCTGGCTGGGTTATGGGGGAGAAAGGCAGCTGGTGGGATGTGTGGGTACCTGGGAGGCTAGGGCAGAGTCACACTTGTGCCGATGGGAGACCACTGTGGGGCAAGTGAAATCATCATAGTTTCTTGTGCAGGGTGAAGGTGTGGTGTCCTGATGAGGATGCTAGGGATCAAATGCATGACATTAGGGGTCAGCACCCCTCCTCCTCCCAACAGGGCTCTGTCTCCCCATCCCCCAACTGGGAGTGAAACAGATAGCACTACAGTGGAACAGAGAAGCAGCAGCTCCGCCCCACCATCACAACCTCTGAAGGAAAGAAATCTTCCAATCCCATGGGCCTAAATATTAAGCACCAGTGCAAGATAAGGCCCTTGCCCCTCTTGGAGTGAACGGACTAGTGGGGGAGATGATAACTAAGATAATTTTAGGTGCGAAGTGCCGTGAATAAACAGAACAATGAGTGGAAAGCGTAT
Source organism: Cynocephalus volans (assembly GCF_027409185.1). NCBI lineage: Eukaryota > Metazoa > Chordata > Mammalia > Dermoptera > Cynocephalidae > Cynocephalus > Cynocephalus volans. Next base: position 196,884,883 of record NC_084461.1, read on the forward strand.
GGGGGAGAAACACTGGCCTGGTGTGGTCAGGACGGGTCTCGGCGAGTGATTACTGAATGAAGCGGAGCATTCCAGGCAGAGGGAACAGTGATTGCAAAGGCCCAGAGTCAAGAACTAGCTCGGGGTCTTAGAGGAGAGCTGCCTCGTGGCTGGAGCAAAGACGACCAGAAAACGGTGGGCATGGGGAAGGAGAGGCAGGCAGGGGCAGGTCCGAGAGAGCTTTTGAGGCCATGGAATTGGATTTTAGGAGAGGAGGGCCCTTCGACGATGGCTTTTAAGGCGAGGACTGCTATATCACTTAAGTTTTAAAAAGACCCCTATGCCTTTATGCGAGACTCTGTCCTTGGCTTTGTCCTGTCAGCATTTTAAGACAAGATCATGACAGCAAGGTAACCTGCTTCAGATAACTCCACGCGCGCTGAAGAGTATCAACTCATCCCGGTGGGAAGACTTGACGTAGGCCCCGCCCCCGGACGCGCGCGCGCACGCGCGTGACGGCCCCGCCTCCGCGGCCCGAGGGCGTGGCCTCCCGCCCTGCGTCGTCGCCGGCCCCGCCCCTTGCAGTCCGGAACCCGCGCTGGAGGTCGGAGGTCGGAGAGGAGAAACTCAGCGCAGTGTTAGTGAGCCATGGCCGCCACGCTGCTCGCCCGGGCCTGTGGCCCTCTCCGCGGAGGTGAGTAAGCTCAGGCTGTGCGCAGCGACGCCGCAGCAGGGGCTGGCCAAGCGGGCGTCGGTCTCGGCGTCCGATTCTACCCCAGCCGCGGGCGGCCGGCGGTTCTGCTCCCCCACTGGAGCGCGCGCGGCCTTTGCCCCAGTTCGGTTGCTCTTAGCGCCTGCCGGGCCCCTGCCCTTCAGGTACCCCTGGCTTCCTCTCACACCCCATTCCCTGGCTGATTCTCATCACCTGCCTAACTTTCACGGCCGCATTCACCACCCCCTTTCCTCATTTCACCCCTAGCGGAGGTTCAGGGTGCGCCCTTACCTCGGGTCCAGGCCTGGGATTGAACCCACACTCGCATCTGTGACCTTGGGTGAGACGCTCAGCCCTTCTCAGTCTCAGTTGACCCATGTGCAAAATGGCTACAGTGAAGTATTACTGGTCTCAGAGAGTTGTTGTAAGAATGAAATCAAGTAGTATGTAAAACATTTAGTACAATGCCTGGCATGGAACAGGTGTTACGGAAATGTCAGCTATTGTTGATTATTGAATACAGCACCATTCCCATCTTATCATCTGTCTCCAGTTGTAGCAGCAGTGACACCTGTGGCCAAGGCTTCTTTTGCCTGGTCCAGATCCACTCACCTTGAATAATAGCAAGAAGGGGAAACCTTTATTGAGATCTGCGCTGAGTGCTATAGTTAGTATTTCTGTAATCCTCCCATCCCCAGGAGCCAGTACCGTTGTCCTCCACATTTTATAGAAACTGAGGCCCAGTGAATTTAAAACCCTTGCCTGGGGTTACAGAGCTATGGCCTTGTTATATTGGTATTGTACTGAAAACTGAATGAGGTAATTTGTGTAAAGCGTTTAGTGAACATAGTAACTTTAGTGTGGGTTTTCAACAGTGACACTATTGACATCTTGGGCCGATAATTCTTTGTTGTGGGGGCTGTCCCATGCATTGTAGGATGTTTAGCAGCATCCCTGGTCTCTACCCACAGGATAGCAATAGCATTTCCCCCTACAGCTGTGACAACCAAAAATGTCTGTAGACGTTGGCAGATGTCCCTGGGGGTGGGGTAGGGGAGCATCCCTGGTGGAGAACCACTAAGTTAGTGGATCACTATTTTTATTATTATTTTAAGAGCTCTTGCATTCTCCTTCCACTGACTCCTGCTCTTCTTCCTGGCAGCTCTCTGTCCTCGGGACTGGCGGCGGTTACACACTGTCTACCAGTCTGTGGAACTGCCCGAGACACACCAGATGTTGCGTCAGACGTGCCGGGACTTTGCTGAGAAGGAGCTGTTTCCCATTGCGGCCCAGGTGGACAAGGAACACCTCTTCCCAGTGGCTCAGGTGAGAGTACCAACCTTAGCAGTCCGTGATGGCAGTCTGCCCTTGGTTCCTGAGTTGTGGCAGTGACGGCCAGAGGCACTGGGACCCAGAAAATGCCCTAGAGGTTTCTCTTGTTCAGCATGAGGCCTATGGCCAGGATGTAACTTCCAGAAACAACAATAATAAATGTCAATTTACTTATGTGCCAGGCATTGTGTTAATTGTAATAGTTCACACTTACAGAATGCTTGCCTTGTGCTAGGCACTATTCTGAGCACTTGAGACAGGCTATCTTATTTGTTCCTCACAACAATCCTATGAAGTGAAGGTACTCTTATTATATACCCCACTGCATAGTTGATGAAACTCAAACTTATGAGCAGGTTAAATAACGTACCCAAGGTCATAGAGCTAATCAGCTGCAGAGCCAGGGCTCAAACCCAGGTCTGTCTTCTGCCAGACCCTGAGATCCCCATCAGTTGCCCCCCTCCTGTGCCATTATATTCTTCCATTTTCATTCAGTCCATCTGCAGTTACATGTTTGAGATGTTACTGCCATGTCCCCTGACTTGACAAGATGTCTGGCACACAGTGTAAACACTCAATAGGTATTTGTTGCATCAATGATTTGTGAAAAGGCAAACCTTTCTGGCTTTTCCTCCATGCCTGTTTTTCATTCTGATGAATTTTCTCCCTTTTTTTGGAGGGGGTGGGGCAGCCGGCTGGTGTGGGGATCCAAGCCCTTGACCCTTGACCTTAATGTTATCATTCAGTCTGAGGAATTTAAGAGTTGTGGTCCCCATTTATATGTCTTATAGGCCCTAGGGCTGCTCTTCCAACTTAGTAAATATTGTGTGTTCTCTGTGTTGGGCATTGTCCCTGGATGGTGGGAATACTCAAGGAGAGCAAAGCTGAGTAGGCAGATGGCATTCTGGGCACCAAAATTAGTTGGGCAACTTTTAGGTATTAGACATTTAACGTGTCATTTCATTTAGTCCTAAGGACATTTCTACCTAATCTAATCTACATTTTGCTTTCTGGAATGATTGCAAGGATTAAGTGAAATAATGTATGCCAAATTCATGATGCCTGGTACTTGAAAAATGGTAACCGTGAATACTATGATTGCTCTTTTTATTACAGTTGAGAAAATTGAAGCATAGAGAAGACTTTCCAAGGTTTATTGGTCTGTGGAGATAGAATTCATAGGCTGGCTGGCTCCAAAACCCGCTCTGTCCATGATACACGTGGTTGTCCCAGAAGCCCAGCAGAGAAGTCTTATTCTAGTAGGGAATATTATTGTCCAGCCTCAGCTACCCCTCCACCCTTTGGACCAACACACACGTTAGTCTCGGTTACCTCCTCTGCCAACTGCCCCTTCACTTGTCAGCACCATTAGTGGAGATGTGAAAAAACTCAGATTCTTTGTTAGTAAAGGAAAGGAATAAGCACACAGGCCGGTGAAAAGTAGGAACAGTTTAGAGGTGCTTCCCCCAAGACACTGCTGTGTGTTGGGGCTCTTCCTGCCGAATGACAGACCGCCTGATTTATTTTTCCTATATTGTTGTACTCCTGCAAAGTATTACTAATATAACAGACATAGATTTGCTCTATGCAAGAAAGATGGCAGTAGAAGCAGATTTTTTACCAACCGGATGTTAATTAGTGGCTAGACCCCCTGGCTTTATCCTCCCCTGCTTGCTTTATGGTGCTGGGGAAGTTGCTCCAAATGGTGGCAGAAATGGATATCAAAGGAGGAGGTTATGGATAGCAACCCCTCTCCCTTCTGGGGGTGCTGCTCAGTAGGATTTGCTAAATGAATGAAGGTAGCTGAGAGTGGTGATAACATGTGTATTTTGTCTTATCTCTTACAAGATGTTTTCATATATGTAATCTCATTAGATTAGCTCCAGTCTGGAGCAGTTGTATTAATTGTTTTCCGTTGTAGAGCTAGGAAGCAGCCATGCTCAATCTTCTGATCTTTCCACTATTTCTGGTGTTGGCAGCTAATGGGATGCACAGGTTTCTCCCCAATGTTTGCTTTCCTTAGCTCAGGATTGAGGCCTGTTGGCTTTTTGCTTTGATCCCTGTCACTGTGTATGGTGCTAAACTCCTGGTTACAGAAGGGAATCTAGGGATAAAGAAGACAGAACAGTTAAAGAACTAGACAAACAAAGATGATATGTCATATTTGCAGAATTCAAAATAATACAATTAGTATTTCAAAATCATAATAGTAATAACATCAATAGCTAACATTTAAAAGTTACCATATTCCAGGTACTTATGTTTAAGACAATATTATGAGGTAGGTACTTAATTATCTCCAGTTTTCAAACAGGAAACTGAAGCCAGAGATTGAGATTAAATTTCTTGCTGAACAGTCACACAGCTGGTAGCTGGAAGAGCCAGATATAGATTTCTGAGCCACCTCCTGGTTTAATAGGTGCTTAGTTAATTATTCCTTATTTATTTATTTTGTTGCAGCTGGCTGGTATGGGGATCTGAACCCTTGACCTTGATGTTAGAAGGCTGCACTCTAACCAGCTAACCAACTGGCCAGCCTTAATTATCTCTAATATTTTTTCCTGAAGAATTTTTTCCCCCTGAAAGGTGGGTTTATGAGGTGTGAGTCAAGGGGAGAAAAACTGAGAGGAGGGTAGGCCAAGAATTAGGTGGAAGGCTAATTAGGTGGAAGTGCCAATTTCTGTTTACTTGGCTGGTTTTGTAACCTTGACTGAACTTTAGTCTTTTTATGTCCAAACTAACAAATGAGGTCCTTGAAGCTTTCAGTCAAGATGGCGGAATTGACAGTCCCCAGCGTCACTCTCTCCCACAGATTAACCAATTTACAACTGTAAAAAACCAATGACAGCTAAGCTGGGGCCGCTAGAGCTCAGGGGAAGAGGAGAGACCTATGAAGTACATGAAGGTGGGAGAAGCCATGATGAGAGAAAGAAAAAACCACTCCAACCATTTTGTGCTGCGGCTGCTTTAAGGCTTGAGCTGCTGAGCAAATGGAGCAGGAGCCAGCAAAAGCTTCAGCTGTGCCCTTCAGATGAAGTTGCTTGGAGGTGGCAGGGGAGAAAAGGGCCCTGGTGGCCCCCAAGCCAGCAAGACCACTAATAGGGTTCCCGTGGATCCACATAGTAGCAAGGAGCCACAACAATTGACAAAAAGTAGCCACTCAGAGGCCGGTGAGTCATTGCAAGGGACCAGTGTACAGCCCATCCCATGGGAAGTGTTTGCAGCACAGGTGGTGGGGGAGGAGATGGGCCATCAGGGGAACACTGGGGCACAGCAAGGACAGCTGACCGGCACCCCAATCAGGGAAGGACCACTCAGAGGAGACTGGTCAGGAATATAGAAGTGCATGGGGTGCAGTTTGATGAAAAGACTCGGGCCCAGATCAGAGTTTCTACACAATCCAGGTGCACCGGGTCTGTGGAGAGCCGGAAGTATCTATATAAAGTCAACCATTAAAACTGGAACCACACAAAATCCTTCCCTAGGGAATCAGCAGCAAAGCAGCAATTTAGCTAAACCACACAGCTCAAGTACTGGTCCTCACAGGAAGTTCCTCCATTTTAGAAGTAAGCAAAGGACAAAAAATTAGTTCTGGCCCAGACACACTGCAAGTGCCTCGGGGCCCACCAAGGGACCTGGGGTATGGAGCTGGGGACAGGACCCCCCTCCCATTACTAGGCACACTGCAAGTGACTTGGAGTCCACTTGGGGACCTGAGGTTGGAGCCGGAGACTGGACCCCCCCTCCCAGAACCAGGCACACCACCAGCACCAAGGAGCATACCCAAAACATCACCTCCATATGGGTGGCCCACCACAGCCACCACAATAACCATGGCTGCCGCAAAAGCGGCTAGATGCCACAACCACCACACAGATGGTCTGCCAGCCACTGGAGTGCATTGACACAAGGAGAGTCACCAGCAGAGACTAAAGAAAAGAAGAGGATGTGTCTCTCCACAAAGCCCATTTCAGAGTGACAGAAGCATCTGCTCTACGATAACATTGGGGGAACCTGAACACACCTCTCAGAATTGGACAGATCATCTAGGTAACAAATCAACAGAGTAACCATTACTCTTTCAGAAAGAGAGAAGAAATCTAGGGTTATCAGAGGTGGGAGGAGGGAGAGAGAGGGGGATAGGGAGAGATTGGACAAGGGGAATAAAGAATAAGTACAATTTATAACAATATATATGCTAGTAATACTCATTTGATCAACATATGTCAACACTGAACCCTCAAAATATGTATAATCAATTATGATTCAATAAAAATTAAAAAAAACCAAAAATCCCCTAACAAATGAAGGAAACAATTCTGAATTTACAATGCCATTTTGTTATAAAGGGAAATAGGAAATAGAATAGTGTTTCCAACTGATTATGGACTCCTTAACTTTGAAATGTAATATGTATATTTACATGTATAAAACTGGACCCACTTTCATCTCATTAATCAGTAAGTATTTATTCACTAATTTTAAAGTGCCGGGTGCACTTCTCTTGTCTTATTTTAGAAGATAGTATTGACACTGACCCGGTTAGCCCCATAGAAACCTCTAGAGTCATACCCTTTTTTCCTTCTCCCTCATGCCGATTGACTCTTGTTAATTCCACTCTGGAAATGTCTCCTGCATGTCACCTCTCATTTCTCCCAACCAGAATTCATCTGTCTATGTTCCAGCAGCATTCTATTTGTAATCTGTAATTCTCTAGTTGTGCTTATCACATTATTGTATGTCTTGTATCAATTATTTTGAACAACTTCTGAAGACGGGTTGGATCCTGTTCATATCTCTCTCTTCCTATCCAAAACAACACTTTGCACTTAGTAAGTGCTCCACAGTCAGCAGATGTCTGTGGAGTTTTATTGAATTGAACCAGAATGTACACCTGTTAAGTAAGCACCAGGATCTGAATGTCCTTACTGTCCCAGCACATGGCACATATTTATACATGGTGGAACCCAGTGGAGGTGGCTAAGAGGGCCTCTGTCAATGCGTGATTTTCTCTTGAGTAAGCAGCAAATCTTCAACGAGTTAGGAAATTTTATTCTTTATAGTGAGTTAGTTTTGACTGTAGTGAGTGTAGACATACTCAGAATAAATTTAATTTTTTTAAAATGTGAGTTTTAGAAGCAACTTAAAGCATTGTTTTCGTGTGAAGTACCCTTTAAACGTTTTCCAAATATAAAGGCGGCAGGTGCTAAAGGCTTGCTTTGTTTGGTACTGCTGGGAAAGGGGTCTTACTCTTTCTCACCTCTTATCTTGGGAGTTTGGAGACCACTAAGCTTGGCCTAGTTGGTGGTGTTGCCTCTTTTCAGGGTGCAGGTTTGGGTTGCTGGAACCAAGAGTAACCATTGTGAGTAGCTCTAGAGGGTTGCCTTTGAGATAGCTCTGAAGGTCAGGCCTCTCTGTAGAAAATACTAAAATATTGAGGGAGCCTGGCTGCTGTTAGCCAATTAATATCAACTTATGTAGGTCAGAAACTGTGTATAAAACTGAACCCACGTGTGATATTAAGATACATATATTTGGGTTTTCATCCATGCTTCTAACCTTCCCTTGCCTTTCTGTCTTGGAGATGGCCGTAAAGATATTCTCTGACCTATCTTGTCTGATTGTAGATCATAAGACCCCTATTCCAGAAAGGGTCCTGCCCCATACCCAAAAGGAAGGAATGCTGCACAGAGAGGCCAAGAAGAATCTGAACACACAGGCCTTGTGGGTTTCCCCACATAGTCTGTTAGTGTTAGATCACACCCTTTTTGTCCAATCACATTTCTACACAGTTGTCCGTGCTTCAGTCATGCCTACATAATGAAGCTTCCGTAAAAACCAGAGATCATTGGGTTCAGAGAGCTTCTGGTAAGCTGAACACACGGAGGTTCCTGGAGGGTGGCTCATGCAGGGAGGGCATGGAAGCCCCTTCCGCAAACCCTTCCCCATACCTTGCTCTGTGTGTTTCTTTGTCTGTATCCTTTGTAACATCCTTTATCATAAACCAGTAAATGTAAGTACATGTTTTCCTGAGTGCTGTGAGCCACTCAAGCAAGGTAATTGAGCCCAAGGAGGAGGTCATGGGAACCCCAATTTATAGCCGGTCAGTCAGAAGTTCTAGAGGCCTGGGCTTGCGACTGGTGTCTGAAGCGGGGAAGTGCAGTTTTGGGGACTGAGCCCTCACCTGTGGGATCTGACACTGACTCTAGGTAAATAGTGTCAGAATTGATGGAATCAGAGGACAACCAGCTGGTGTCCACTGCAGAATTGCTTGCTTGCTTGCTAGTTAGTGGGGAGAAATCCCTACACGTTTGTTCACAGAAGTGGGTCTTCTGTATTGTTGCTAAGTAAGAGCTGAGGTTGGTTTTTTTTCCTCTCACCATGTTCTTTTTGTTTTTGGTTTCTTCTTTTTGATTATACAAAATTTTTTTTTTTTTGGTGGCTGGCTGGTACAGGGATCTGAACCCTTGACCTTGGTGTTATTGATTATACAAACATTGTCTCTTCTCTCTACTGCCACTCTTTACCCCTCGCTGCTGGTCTCCCTACCTGTCTCTATTTCAGGATGCCCTTTAATAAGTGTACATTACCACCAGTATTGCTTCTGTCCCCAGTTTTTTTCTAGAATGTTGCTGCAGCTGGCCACAGCACGTTGCCTGAAATCTAGACATATATTTCAGAATGAGAAAGGCTAGGAAACACAGCCCCAATTATCACTGATAAAATGGGGTGAGGGTGACTGTACACAGGCCACAGGTTTGGAGGAGTGCGTACTCTCAAGCATGGCAGCCCGTTATTCCAGGGCGGCACTCCTGTCTACTTTAAATTTTGCTGACTCCGCACCAGCGTGATAGTGAGTGGAAATGCTGTCCCTTTCACCGATGGAGGTAGACGTTTTTAAAGAAAACACTGATGGTGAGAAAAGAGGGAGGAAAGAAACATGGACTGACATTAAGGGAGGACAACGCATGCTAGGGAAGTCCTTTGGATGTAGTAATTGTGAATTCCTACAACTTCCGATGCTAGCTCAGTGAAAGCTGTCAGGATAGCCAGAGGGAGATGATGTTATGTGGAGAGGAAGGTGCCAGGGTTCTGGCTGGCTTCCTTGTAGCCTAGATCTGCCACTGACTCTGCATCCTCTCTGTGTGAGTTCCTCCCACTGTAAAAGGGAGATGGGGTAATCCGTGTCCTGCCTACCTGTCGGGTCGTGTGATCATGCATTTTAGGTGAATATGAAAAACTAAGTGCGGGTTAGGGAGCCTGATCATTTTACATGCTGCCTGGGAATTTTGGTTCCCCTTGTGTTTCTTGGGATGAAAAGGAGTCATGGGATGATTGACTCATCTATCATTTATTCCAGAGTTCTGCACTGAAGAGCTATAGCATTAAGAGTGGGTATGTCATAGTGGCCAGGAAGATATGATGGTGCTTGTAGAGTAAGACCACTTGAGCTATTGTAGCCTCAGTCTGTTCTGCTGGGAGGCCAGAGAAAAAGCTTTTCAGTGAGGGTCCCATCTAGGCCAGAGTGTGAGTCTTGGAGACCTGAATATTTCTAGCACCTGGTAGCATATGGCCCAGCAGCAGAGGCATTCCTTACTAAATACTCTTTGCACCCCAGAAAGGTTTGCTGCATGTCTCAAGTGTGGGCTGGACAGGCCTGTCCTGAGTCTTTGGAGACAGGGCCGTCTCCAAATCCTCTTTATAGCGCAGTAATGCAGAAACGCTGTCTACTATGGACTTCCCTCCTCCCAGTTGATTCTCACCTGCTGAATGACACACATTATTGAGCAGGATCACCTCCTCTTCCCCCAAGGATGTGACAGCCACAGAACAATCATCTTTTTAGCAATTCTCAAAATGACACATCCCTGGTAGCTCTAAGTCCCCATTTGTTACTGTATACTAGTTTCCTGTTGCCGCTGTAACAAATGGCCACAAACTCAGTGGCTTAGAACAATGTACAGTTATTATCTGACAGCTCAGGAGATCAGAAAACCAGAGCGGGTCGCACTGGGCTAAAATTAAGGTTTTTGCATAGCTGTGTTCCTTCCGGAGGCTCCAGGGGACAATCTGTTCCTTGTCTTTTCCAGCTTGTAGAGGCCGCCCGCAATCTTTGGCTCATGACCCCCTTCCAGCCGGTGTTTGCATCATTCTGACCTCTGCCTCCATGTCAGATCTGCTTCTCTGACTCTCCTTTTCCCTTCTTTACCTTATAAGGACCCTTGTGATGACATCGGGCCCACTCTGGTAATGCAGGATAACCACCCGCAGCTCAAGATCCTTAACTTAATCATGTCTGCAAAGTCCCTCTTGCCATGTGAGAAAACATATTCACAGGGCCCGGGATTAGGATGTAGACATCTTTGGGGGGCTGTTATTCTGCCTCCGATATGCTGGCCATCTCCTTCCTGGTGTCAGTCTGCTCTGTAACTGCAAGTACAGCATCTGCCCTGGGGGCTGCAGAGCTTGATGAGCACTGGCGGGGTCAGAAGCTCAGTGCCACTTGGCAAATGAGTCATGCCCTGCTTGTGCAACATATGGGAGATGTGGAGATGAGGAAGGCCCACCTCCAGCTTAGAGTCTTACAGGAGAGTTTCCTATGGGAGCAGTTGAAGGCAGACCAAATAAGCAGTATCTTAGAGGAACGCACAGATTGTTACAGAAGTGCGGCAGACTCGTGGGTGCTCTCCCTTCTCCATACATCATTGTCAAAATAAGAACTTGTCTTCCTCTTGATGATCACACTGTTCACTGATCACTCAACCTGAGCCAGGTACTGGGCTCAGTGCTTTATGTATATTGTCTCAGTTAATCCTGTAAACAATCCTATGAGGTAAGTATCATTTTGGGGGGGTGGGGGAAGGTAGAACCTTTATAATCACAGAAGTAATATTAATTATAGAAAAACAAGAAAATATTGGCAGGCTGGCGGTTAGCTCAGTTGGTTAGAGCATAGCTTTATAATACCAAGGTCACAGGTTTGGGTCTCAGTACCAGCCAGTGCCAAAAAAAAAGAAAAAATATTGGCAAACATTTTTATTGGTTTGCTTCTTTTAAGTGAAAATAGTGTAAGAACATGGCCACAGGAATGAAATTGTATAAAAGGGTTAATGGAAAGCAACGGTCCTGCTTCTTCCCTGTCCCTGTGCCCCAGAGGCAATTGGTTTTAATTGTTTCTTCTTGAAGTTAGGTAGGTTCTGTGTGGTCCACATTTCTCAGGTGGAAAGCAGGCTTGGAGAGGTTAAGAAATTTGTCCTACATTGGAAAGGGCAAAGGCGGGCAGTGTGGTAAGCTGGTTAAGCTTCTGGAGTCATTGCCTGGGTTTCAGTCCCAGCCATACCACTTATAAGCACTGTGGCATTGAGCAAGTTGCTTAACCTCTCTGAGCCTCAATTTCCATAACTATACTATGAAGTTAACATACAGCATTGTTCTTATAGCACTTTAGAGAGACTCAAATGAAAGAGTAAACATAAAGCACTTAGTACAGAGTTTGGCATGTAGTAGGCACTTTATAATTAACAATTACAATTATTATTTTATTTATTTAATTTTTTGACAGATGGCCAGTACAGGGATCTGAACCCTTGACCTTGGTGTTATCAGCACCATGCTCTCTCAAATGAGCTAACCAGCCAGCCCTACAGTTATTACTATTATTGTTATTCCAAATAAAAAATCCCAAGCTCTTATCATCCACTCATTCTTTCACTGGCAGTAGGTATATATAGCAGTGAGCAAAAGCAGTGTGCCCCCATGGTCAGGGAGAAAGACCTTAATCAAATGAGCACATTAATAGATGTGAAATTCCAGATGCATAGGTAGTGTAAAGGTGTCACAGGAGTGTGTGGTCAAAGGATGTAACTTAGTGAGGCCAGAGATGGCAGCCCCAAAGAAGTGATGCTTGAGCTGAGATCAGGAGGGAAGGAGGAGGGGATAGTAACTGGTTGATAAAAAGCATTACTGACATAGGAAATAGCATGTGCAAAGGCCCTGTGGTGGGGAGGGCGTGTGTGTGTGGTGTGTTTAGGGGAGTGAAGGAAGATCAGTATGGCATAGTGCTGTCCTGCACCTTATCTTGGATTCCCCTAAAGGCTTCCTGTAACTTCTGCCTGCTCACTGGTTGTGGTTGTGGTTGTGGACAGAGGTGAGCCAGCATGGAGTGTAGGGGCAGGACGGCTTGAGGGACTGGTGCTGTCAGGCAGACCTCAGCTGGGCTGCGTTTTCAGCATCTGGACTTGGGGATCCCAGGTGGGTGGGTGGGTGGGTGGAGTCGTATGGCCTGAGTTTCTGCAGGCGCTGGCTCAGGGGCAGGAGGGTTTGGGGCTGAGGATGGAGGGCACTGGCCCCCAGCAGTTGCCCGTGCCATGACCTCCTTCCCTGGGTCCAGGTAAAGAAGATGGGTGAGCTTGGGCTTCTGGCCATGGATGTGCCCGAGGAGCTCAGTGGTGCCGGCCTCGATTACCTGGCCTATGCCATTGCCATGGAGGAGATCAGCCGCGGCTGTGCCTCTACTGGAGTCATCATGAGTGTCAACAATGTGAGGCCCCCTCCTGGGTCCCTGGGATGCATAGTGGGAGGGGAGGCTCCTGTGGGCAGGCAGGCATTCTGGCCATGAGTCCCAGCATTCTGGGCACAGCCGGGCCTTGGCCCCCAGTCCCTGATCTCCCTGGAGACAACTCTGGATTTGGTCCTCCTGGGTAGACCTCAGGTGCGAACATGCCTTGGGGTGCTGCCTGCGGGTGGGCATGGTGTGCCTGGGCTTGAGGGCCTCTGACCACTCCCCACTGTCCCCACCAGTCTCTCTACCTGGGGCCTATCCTGAAGTTTGGCTCCAAGGAGCAGAAGCAGCAGTGGGTCACTCCTTTCACCAGTGGCGACAGAATTGGCTGCTTTGCCCTCAGTGAGCCAGGTATTACAATGGCGTCCCCTGTCCCTACACCTCAGAATCTGGGTGACAGACCTGAATAGGAGGTGGGTTGCCCCAGGTGAGAGGCAGGAACCTGTGGTGCCATGGGCCAGCCGCTGGTTGCTTCCTGAGGCCAGAGGAAAGGCTTCCAGTGTGGGTGGTTGGGGCTGCGCTTGGCTGCCTGGGGTCTTCCAAGGGGGACGCTGTGCCTTGTCTGAGTGGGAGGAAGGCTCGGCTTGAAGATGCCCCACTCCTGCACAGACCCCTCTCGCCCTCTTGGACTAATCTCTGGGAGCTTTGGGAGCTGGCGCGGCACTGGAGTTTTCTCTTGGGAGCTAGAACCCTAATTCCTTAGCGCCCAAGGTACAGGGTCTTTGTGCTTACCAGCTCTGGGGTGAGGCTGGGTTCCCCAGTGAGCTGGTGGCAGTGCCCTTAGAGGTGGTATGGTGGCATGGGCTCCTGAGTCTGTGTGTGGGGCAGGCAATGGCAGCGACGCGGGAGCCGCTTCCACCACTGCCCGGGCAGAGGGTGACTCGTGGGTCCTGAATGGCACCAAAGCCTGGATCACCAACTCCTGGGAGGCCTCAGCCGCCGTGGTCTTTGCCAGCACAGACAGATCCCTGCAGAACAAGGTGGGGACCCCAGAGAGAGGGTCAGTTAGACCTCTGGGCTGCATTCATTCCATAGTTTCTGGATCTAAGTCTACTGGAACAGTTCCTGCTCCAGGGCAAGTTGGGGCTGCCCCTTTCCATCCCTGGCCTGCCACTGGCAGCTGCATCTTCCCCAGAAGCCAGCAGAGGGTGTCCTGGCCTGAGCTTCCACAGGAGGCAGAGGGGAGGGGCTGGAGTTGGTGTCTGGGGGTGCTGGGGTAAGGGCGTGGCCTGGGGCAGCCTCTGAGGAAACTTCTTGGCCTTTTGGGCCTTTCAGGGCATCAGTGCCTTCCTGGTTCCCATGCCAACGCCTGGGCTCACGCTGGGGAAGAAGGAAGACAAGCTGGGAATCCGGGCCTCATCCACAGCCAACCTCATCTTTGAGGACTGTCGCATTCCCAAGGACAACCTGCTGGGGGAGCCGGGGATGGGCTTCAAGATAGCCATGGTGAGCCCGGCAGCAGGGGCAGTGCTCTGGGGCAGGCCCTGGGCCGCGCTGGCCAGCTGCTGATAGGGCGGTCCTCACAGCAAACCCTGGACATGGGCCGCATTGGCATCGCCGCCCAGGCTCTGGGCATCGCCCAGGCTGCCCTCGATTGTGCTGTGAACTACGCTGATACTCGTATGGCCTTTGGGGCACCCCTCACCAAGCTCCAGGGCATCCAGGTAACGGGAGGTGGCTTTAGGAGCTGGGTCTGGACGCTGGAGGGAGGGAACCTCCCGGCTCTTCCTCCCTTCTCTCTCCTGCCCGTGGAAGGAGGAGGGAGGGAAGGGGGCAGCTGCTGACCAGTGGGTGGGGTGGGCTTGTTGCAGTTCAAGTTGGCAGACATGGCCCTGGCCCTGGAGAGCGCTCGGCTGCTGACCTGGCGTGCTGCCATGTTGAAGGATAACAAGAAGCCGTTCACCAAGGTGCCTGTGGAAGGTCTCCCAAGGCCTGGCCTTGGCGGGCCAAGGGCCTGAGGGGGAAGTCTGAGTGGGTCCCAGTTCCTTGGGCCTTGGTGGGTCAGGGGTGTGGGCCTGTGGGTTTATTGCCTGAAGGGGAAGTTCCTGCAGGCCCGCCCCGGCTGAGGGCCCTGAGCTGGGGGCTCCCCTTGAGATGAAGTTTCTGACTCTGCCATCCCCTGTGGTCAGGAGGCAGCCATGGCCAAGCTGGCTGCATCAGAGGCTGCAACCGCCATCAGCCACCAGGTGAGTGTCCATGGGAGGCCCCAGGGTGCCAGCTGCCTCCTCCCCAGCTGGTCCTTTTGTGTGGCTGGTCCTGCCCATCTTTCCCCATGGGAGGGGGTCTTCTCCCTGCTGAGCCCTTGCTTTCCATCTTAGGCCATCCAGATCCTGGGCGGCATGGGCTATGTGTCAGAGATGCCGGCTGAGCGGCACTACCGTGATGCCCGCATCACTGAGATCTACGAAGGCACCAGTGAGATCCAGAGGCTGGTGATCGCTGGACAACTGCTCAAGAGCTACCGGAGCTGAGCCCTTTTACAGGGCCCACCTGCGCTCCACCCGGGAGCTGGGCAGCCTTAGGACCGTGGAAAGGAGGCGGGAGCCACGTGGCCTTAACCTTGACTCCTGGTCAGAGACTGTGGCAGCTGGGAAGGGGCCATGCTCCTCATGACAGGCCCACCCTGACCCCAGCCCTCTGGACTGGCTAGAGGGCTCTCCTGCCCTCCACACCTCTGCCTGCCCCAGATCAAACTGCCAGGGAATAAATCTTGGGGAGAGAGGAGTGGCGAAAAGTGGTGGCCTGTGTCTGAGGACAAACCTGTCTTCAGCTAGGTTTCTTGGCTCTGTTACCTCTTCTCTATGAGTGTGCCTCATTTTCATCATCTGAGTGGTCATGGCATCCTGGAGGTGGGACTGGGGAGCGCTAAGTGACCCTGTGGCATTCCCCAGTTCCCATGAGCCCTGGTGCTCGGCCTGAAGACCCAGGTGGGACAGGCTCTTGGCAGTGTCTGTTCTCTTCCCTGAGGTCAGGGGTCAGAGAGAGAGTGGGGTGGGGGGTAGGACGACCAGGCCTCAAAGCAGCAGCAGTTGTGTTCTCTTGGGACTGGGGGTGCCAGGCTTAGAAAGGCTGTTACTGGGTTGTGGCATCCGTGGCAGCCCAGGGCCCCGTACATCTCTGTAAAGTATGAGGGTACATAAAAAAATTCATGGGAAGGTTCATTTTATCTTTTAATTATATTTTTCTGTGATTGTTTTGAAGGACCTTCACAGAAATGAGTGCAGAGGGGTGGTCTGATTTGGGCTTTGTAAGGTCAGCTGTGGGATCTGTCTGTAGGTAATAAAGCATACCTGTCTCCTGACCCTTCTGTCCTCACCCTCTCCTGGGGTGCTGCTGGGGAGGGAAGGTGATCGTCAGTCCACACAGAGCCCCTACTGTCTGGCAAACCCCACCCTGTGTGTTGTGGGGGGAGGGGGTTGCTGACTCAGCAGAGAGGCCTCTCCGCCCTGGGAAAGCTCTGGAGCTCCAGGAGGAGGCAGGGTTGGCTAAGGAAGCTGTTCAGGAAAATAAGGACCTAGATTGAGGTGGCCTCAGTCAGTGTCTGGGAGAGTGACCACGAGCGGGGTGGTGCAGGCAGGGCCACTGGGCTAGAGTTACTTCTCTAGGGAGGAGGCAACAGGTTGCTGGGGAGGGGGAGGGATAGGGATAGGGGCAAAGCTGTAGAGGGCCCTGAAGCTCAGGCCGAGGAAACGGAGACTTGAAAAGAAGCCATTTTACTTCATACTGGAGTGCTCCAGTGGCCCAGCCCTCAGCCAGCTAGTGAGAGGGGGCCCTGGTTCCCCACAGGGTCGGGTTTGAGTGGAGGTGCCTCCAAAGTCAGCGCCCAAGCTGACAGTGTGTAAAGACGAGCACGGGAAGTGTTCAGAGGAGATGGGGCCGGCCCTCGGCAGAACAGGAAGGGTAGGGCAGCCGACTGTCTGCTACAAAGACCCTCTAGGAGCCATCACCAAGCGGGCGTGAGCAACCTGGAACCGTTGCTGTGCCAGGCGCCAGTGCCCTGGAACGAAGGATGCAGCCTCAAGCCTCCAACTCCACCTGTGCGGCCAGCTCTGCCCGCCCTGCTCTCCGCCACCTGGGCCCTGCCCTGGGCCTGTGCATAGGCTCCGGTGGGCAGCTCTCTGCACACTTGTAGATGAAGGCCCGCCATACTGGTGGCTGTCGTGCATGGGTGCACACACGGGCGGCCCAGCTGCTATTGGGGTGTAGGTGGGTGGAGCTGTGGAAGGGAGGCGGGTCCCCCGAAGGGTAGAGATGAGCTTCCTCGTGTGAATTTCCGTCCTGATTTTTCTCCGCCCCTCACCGCATGGGGTGGGCTCCTATGGGTCCAGGGGCCTGCAGGCCGCCAAGTGATGTCGTCCCTGCCAAGCGGGTGCAACCACAGCTCTTGGGGATAGCTTTCCCCCATGCTCTTAAGGTCAGGCAGTGCCTGGGCAACTTAGCAGAAGTTTGGGTATTTGTGTCTCCCTCGTGGCTTCATGTAAGCTCTAGAGGGTCTTGGCTCCTAGCTCACAGCCTCTCTGGGTCTCCTCCATCTACCCCCGTCCCCGCCCTGGACTCAGGTGCAAGCCAAAGGTACAGAGAGCAGTGGGATTCAAGGCATCTCCCAGAAGCCGCCAAGTTTGACCCACCCCACCTGGTGGCTGATGAAGGTCTGTCACTCCCTGAGTCACTGACCCCAGATGGGGTCCCTGTGAGCCCAGGAACAGCAGGGAGGGGGTGTTCAAAGGGTTCCATGGCCCCGCCAGCTAGGTAACCCTGGCTCCTGGCCCAGATGAGGGGTAGGAGTGATGCCAGAGGAAAAGGGGTCTGGGAGGCCCTATAGCCAGCCTCAACACACCCCATTTTCTTACCCCAGGTTCTTGACTCTGCCACAGGAAAGAATTCAAGGGCAGAGTCAGAAAAGTGAGAACAGGTTTTATATAACAAATAAGAGATACAAATTTCACAGAGAGTGCAGCACAGCTCCACAGACTGAGCAGGGCCCTCACCAAGTTTAACACAAAAGTGAGAAATACACAGATTGTTGCAGGCTGGCTCAAGAGTGTGAGCAGCCTTGCTGAAAGTAAGTTTGACATGAAAGACAGCATACACACCTCAGCCAGCAAAGTGAGCAACAAGACAACCTGCCTTCTGCTGGGATTCAGCTTTCATAGTTTTGCTAATGTATATTCATGTTACCTAATGAATATTCAATCAGGGGCGGGTCCCTGTTAGTGCCATAGTCTTGCATATGCTCAGTTGGTCTCTTTTTGAAGCATGTTCATTGGTCAAATCCTATCACATGCACTGAAAATATTCAAGAATTTTCTGTGCTCTTTAGCACCCCTAGTGGAAGGTCATTCAGAGGATAAACTCCACTTTACTGAGCCTGCCCAACCACCAGAGCTATATAACCCCTCTACTGAGCCTGCCCAGCCACTGGACTGGCATGAACCAGCCTGGTGCAGTCTCTATTTCCGCTGTGTTGGTGCCAAAAATAGTCAAACTAGTAAGGGTAGCCTTCCTCTAGTGGGGGTTCCTAGAGGAGGGGCTTGAGACCTTGGGGAGTGGCTTAAAACCCAGAGATGTGTCCTGAAACCTGGACCCAGGCAAACTGAGCACCTCCTATCTCAGGAGAACAGGTACCGTGGTTGAAGGCATCTTTGGGCCATTTGCTTGTTAGGGGCGTGGAGGGCAGTGTTGGGATCAGAAGGAAACAAACAGCAGGGGCCTGAACTGATTCTTAGTCCCAGGCAGGGACACCCAGACTGGGGAACCAGGTCTCCTCCCTCAGGACTCTGGCCCCACCTGGCTTGGTGTTCAAGCCCAGAGGGCCTTAGGTCTACCTGCCCTGCCTACTGAGAAGCATCTAGGCCTTAAAGGGCCAACGACAGCCAGCTTGAGCCACCTTGCTTCCACCAGGGCAAAGGGCTGGGCCCAGCAGAGTCAGCCCTGGCCAGGGAGCAGGCCCCTGTTTTCCAAGTGGCGGTCCCAGCTGGGTTTCTACCTCTCAGAACTGCCTGGGCCGCAGGGCCGGTTGGAGGCCATGTTGTCCTCCATTTCACAGATGAAGTACCCGAGGTTCTGAGCCAGGGTCCAGTCTGTGCAGTTGGGTGCATCAAGGAGCTGTCATGGGCCCTAGGTCTGCCCCTCTCCAATGGGGGAAGAGTTAATGCACACACCCTTGCCCCCTTTTTTTTTTATACAAAGATGTCGGGTACAATGTTTTCAATAATTGTGTACAATGTGTGGTGGTTAGATGAGCATAATTAGCTTATTCATCATTACAATACGCAGTCCTTCTTTGTGTCCGTTGACCAGGTCCTTATTAGCCCCCCTCCTTCACCCCCACCTTTTCTTCCTCTAGTTTTCTAAAAGTTCGACATATTACTGTGATTGTTGTTTCTTTCTTTCTTTCTCTCTGACTTTGACAGGGAGTTGGCCTCTGTTAGTCCAAGCTCCTCCTAGCTCAGAAATGAATTCTGAACTCTTTCTTTGGATCCGTTTGAACCTGAACTCTCAGAAATCAGACTGCAGACATCATGCCTCTTTGCACCTAAATTCTCCAGTGTGTGTTTCCTAAGAACAAGGACATTCACTTATATAACAATGGCACAGTTATCAAAGTTGGGAAATGTAACCATGATGAAGGTTGAATCTACAGACTCCATTCAGATTTTACCAAGTGTCTCAATGTCTTTCACAGCAGTTTCTCTGAAGGTCCGGGATCATATGTTGCCTTTATTCAGAGGTCTCCTTCACTCTAGGACAGTTCCTGAGATCGAAATTTGGTTTTCGTGACATTTTGGTTTTGGCAGCTGGCTGGTACAGGTATCTGAACCCTTGACCTTGGTGTTACAACACCACGCTCTAACCAGATCATGACATTTTGAAGTGTGCAGTCTGATTATTTTGTAGACTTGTCTCTCAATCTAGATTAGTCTGATGGTTTCTTCATGATTCGATTCACGGTTGTATTTTTTTTTAGCAGTAATAGAGTAATGTTGTCCCTCTTTTATTCCTGATATGATTTTATCCTTTTCTTAATTAATTTCCTGAGGTCTCTTAATTAGAACAGTCTTTCTAGAAAGCCAACTTTTGGCTTTATTGATGTTCCATGTTTAAAAACATTGTGTTTTTAGGTTTTTATTTGATAGTTTTATTGTTTTCTTCTACTTTTTTCGTGGATTTAATTTGCTGTTATTATCCCAGCTTCCTAAGATGAGTGTTTATTGACTTTTTTTCAGCCTTTTTGCTAATAAATTAATTTAAAGTTATATATTTCCCTCTAAGCGTGGCTTTCTCTTGATTTTATAAATTTTAATATGTCATTTCATTATCACTCAGTTTTCTGTGTGTTCCACTGTGCTTTCCTTTTGACTTATCAATTATTTAGAAGGCTATTATTTTAATAACATGGGGTTTTCTTTATTGATTTTTTTTAAATTGTGACAAAATTTACTATTTTAACCATTTCAAAGTGTACAAATCAGTACATTTCCAGTGTTGGGCAACCATCACCACTACTAGTTCCAGAACATTTTCATCACCCCAAAGGGAATCTCTATGCCTATTGTTATTGATTTTTACCTTAATTGCATTGTGGTCTCAGAACATTTTCTGCATTATTTAAATTCTTTGAAATCTGTTGACATTTACTTCATGGCCCCAAGTTACTTTTGTAAAAACTGAACATTGTTTTATTTTATTTTATTTTTATTTTTTATTAATGTTGTTTTTTTACATTCTATGATTTTTGTTAAGGAGCAGTTGGGAGGGAGGGGGAGAGGGGAAAGGAAGAAGAAGGAAGGAAGACGGACAAGATGGAGGAAGGAGGAGGGGTGAGACTGAGGCCTGTGGCACTCCCCTCGTTCCCATGTGGGAGACCAGGGGGCTTCCAGTGGTGGCTTGGTCATTGCTGGGCTGGGTTCAGATGTCATGGGGGTGTGGAAAAGCCCTCGCCCCCCACTACCCCAGCTTGGGAACTCGGGGCCCTTCTTGCTGCGTCTCGGTGGTTGTTGCTGGGCTGGTTGCATGTGTCAGGGGGTGTGGCCTAGGCCTTTGGCCCCCACCTTTGGGACTGGTTGCAGGTGTTGGGGGGCATGGCTGAGGCCCCTGGCCCTTCCCACTTTCTGGCTTGGTAGCCCAGGGGAAGGTGTCCTTGTAGGTGTTATAGGTGTTCTTTGGTAAAATGAGACCTTTGCTAGTTAATATCAAACTTTATCTCTGGTCCGTGGGTATTTTGTTTTTTCTTTGAGTTCTGTGTTGGATTATTTGCTCTTCCCACCACTTAAACTCTGCGCTGGAACTAATTTATTGTCCTTTGCTTACTTCTATCTTTTTTTTTTTTTTTTTTTTTTTTTTGTCGTTTTTTCGTGACCGGCACTCAGCCAGTGAGTGCACTGGTCAGTCCTATATAGGATCCGAACCCGCAGCGGGAGCGTCGCCGCGCTCCCAGCGCAGCACTCTACCAAGTGCGCCACGGGCTCGGCCCGTTTGCTTACTTCTAAAATGGGGGAACTTCCTGTGGGGACCAGTATTTGAGCTCTATGGTTGAGCTAAATTGCCGCTTTGCTGCTGATTCCCTAGGGAAGGCTTTTTGTGCAGCTCAGGTTTTAATGGTTGACTTGATGGTAACTTCCAGGACTAGTGAAATCCAGTGCACCTGGGTTGTGTAGAAACTCTGGTCTGGGCCTGAGTCTTTTCATCAATCTGCACCCCATGCAATTCTATATTCCTGACCAGTCTCCTCTGTGTGTTCCTATGCTGGTTGGGGGGCAGATGAGCTGTCCTTGCTCTCCCTCAGTGTTCTCCTGGCCACTGCCTATGCTACAAACACTTCCCATGGGTTGGGCCATGAGCTGGTCCTTTGTGATGATGCACCAGCCTCTGAGTGGCTCCTTTTTTTCGGTTGTTGTGGCTCCTTGCTCCTGTGTGGGTCCACAGGCACCCTATTAGTGGTCTTGCTGGCCTGAGGGCCACCTAGGCCCTCTTCTCCCCTGCTGCCTCCAAGCAACTCCATCCGAAGGGCACAGCTGTGGCTTTTGCCAGCTCCTGCTTCATGTGCTCAGCAGCTCCAGCCTGGAAGCAGCCAGGATTCAAAACGGTTGGAGTGGTTTTTTCCTTCTCTCATCGTGGCTTCTCCCGCCTTCATGAACTCCATAGGTCTCTCCTCCTCTTCCCCTGAGCTCTAGCAGCCCAAGCTTGGCTGTTGTTGCTTTTTTATAGTTTAAATTGGTTGATTTGTAGGAGAGAATGCCACTGGGGACCATCTATTCTGTCATCTTGACCGGAAGTCAATTTTTTTGTTTTAATAATTCATGGATTCTAATTTTGTTCTCCTAGTGATTACCTGTAACTTAGACTAGTACTTGTGTTTGATTTTTTCTTATCAATTTATTTAACTTATATCTATGTTTTTTCCCCAAGACAGCAAAAGAACTTCAGCGTTCTCTCATTTTCTTCTGTTCTTTCCTGCCCTTCCTACACTTCTGTCTTCTCACTCTCCAGCCATGTTCATATCTAATGTTTTAGTTCAGGGCTGTGATGGATATTTTCTGCCCTCCTCTGTTCGTTTCATCCCTCTCAGTCATGATAAACTACTAAAGTATTTTCTCCTTATTTTCCATATATGAAGGGTCTTCAAAAAGTTCATGGAAAGGTTCATATTGTCTTTTAATTCCGTTTTCCATGAACGTTTTGAAGTACGCCTGTAGCTTCACATGCCCCTAATTTATTTATATTCTTGTGGAAGTACTTTATGTAGGATTGTTTCACTGAGGTCTTTTGTATAGTAAATATTCTGAGAGCTCAGAATATCTCTGACTGTCTTCTTGCTTCTGGTGTCATTGTTGAGAAGTCTGATGTAGATCCTACTTTTTTCTTTTCAGTCGTAGGTGATCTGCTCTTTTTCTTTAGAAAAAGATGAATCACTTTCTCATTATCTTTGCTGTTCTTATGTTTTACTATAATGTATGTAGAGTTGAGATTTTCCTCATTTGGCCTATACAGCAGTCAGTAAGCCTTTGTGTTTATCTTCTTTCAATTTTGCAACATTCTTGGATGTTACTTTAAATATTTTCTTTTTTTTTTTTTGGCCGCTGGCCTGTATGGGAATCTGAACCGTTGACTTGGTGTTACAACACCACACTGTAACGAACTGAGCTAACTGTATTTTCTCCTTTTTGTTTGTGTGTTTTTTCCTTATAGACACTATTGTATGGATGTTGACATTTAACTTCTGGCTTCCAGATGTCTTATTTTTTCTCTTCTGTTCTCTTATCTGTTTGTTTCCTAGAGGTTTCTAGGAGACGTTCTCAGCCTGGATCTTCTATTTTACTGTTTTTTTTCTGTCAATAGTCCTATTATACTCTTTCTTTCTTTCTTTTTTTTTTTTTTGTCTTTTTCGTGACCGGCACTCAGCCAGTGAGTGCACCGGCCATTCCTATATAGGATCTGAACCCGCAGCGGGAGCGTCGCTGTGCTCCCAGCGCCGCACTCTCCCGAGTGTGCCACGGGCTCGGCCCCTATTATACTCTTTGTTTCAACTATTGTGTTCTTTGACTTATATTTTTCCAAATTTAGTATTTTCACTTATTTCTTCATTGTAACTGCTTCATGTGAACATTATCCTTTCTTTTCCCTGTGTGGACATTTATAATGTGTATTTTGAGTATTTGATCTGTCTCATTAATTCTGGTTATCTTGTATAGGTTGTTTAGCTTGCTGTCTCTTTTTGTGGTCATGCTCACATGTCTGATTACTTTTGCATGTGAACTCATCTTTGCCTGGGGGTATCAGGGATTATGACAGGTTTAGTGTATTTTGCTCCTGGTGGGTTTAGAGAGAGGCTTGCCTCAAAAGGGAAAAATAAGCTCCAAGGCCACATAACCAGACTTGAGAAGCCTCAGTCACAACAGGAGGCTCGCCTTGGAACAGAGCTTGACCTCGGTTTCTGCCCTCTCACTGAGTGGCCCTCTTTGTACCTCTCTTAGTAGAAAAATTTCCACCTATATACACCCCCCGCTCCAAGAGTTGCCTAGTGCTAGAGAGGAGAGATTGCTTGTGGGCCAGCCAGCCAGTCTATATCTATTCTTTAAAAAAAAAAAAAATTGTGGTGAAATATACATAACAACATGAATCATTTCAGCCATTTTTAAATGCATCGTTCAGTGGCATTAAGTACATTCACATTGTTGTGCAGCCATCACAACCATCAACCTACAGAACTTTATCATCTTCCCAAGCTGGAACTCTGTACCCATTAAACACTCCCATTCCACCCTTCCCCCAGCCCTTGGCAGCTACCATTCTACATTCCGCCTCCATGAATGTGACTACTCTAGATACCTCATATAAGTGGAATCATACTGTATTTGTCCTTTTGTGACTGGCTTATTTTACTTAACATAATGTCTTCAAGTTTCACCCACATTGTAGCAGGTATCAGAACTTCCTTGCTTTTTAAGGCTGAATAATATTCCATTGTATGGATATACATTTTGTTTATCCATTTATCCTTTCATCCATTGATGGACTTTGGGGTTGTTTCCACCTTTAGCTATTGTGAATAATTTTATTATGAATATGAGTGTACAAATGTTTCTTCATGTCCCTACTTTTTTTTTTTTTAAAGACGACCGGTAAGGGGATCTTAACCCTTGGCTTGGTGTTGTCAGCACCACACTCTCCCGAGTGAGCCACAGGCCGTCCCCCTTGTCCCTACTTTCAATTCTTTTGTGTATAAACCCCGAAGTGGAATAGCTAGATTATATGGTAGTTCTATTTTCAGTTTTTTGAGAACCACCGTACTGTTTTCCACAGGGCTACACCATTGTACATTCCCATCAGCAGTGCACAGGTTCCGATTTCTCCACATCCTTGACAACACTTGTTGTTGTTGTTGTTTTTGGTAACATCCATTCGAGTAGGTGTGAAGTGGTACAGGTTGAATATCCCTTATCTGAATTGCTTTCAGATAAGGGACCAGAAGTGTTTCAGATTTCAGATTTTTTTGGATTTTGGAATATTTGCAGAATACATACCAGTTCAGGGGCCGGCCCGTGGCTCACTCGGGAGAGTGCGGTGCTGATAACACCAAGGCCATGGGTTCGGATCCTATATAGGGATGGCCGGTTAGCTCACTGGCTGAGCGTGGTGCTGACAACACCAAGCCAAGGGTTAAGATCCCCTTACCAGTCATCTTTAAAAAAAAAAAAAAAAAAAGAATACATACCAGTTCAGCATCCCTAATCTGAAAATCCAGACTACAAAAATTTCCTGTATTTCCTTTTAACATCATGTCCATGCTGAAAATTTTTCAGATTTTGGAGCATTTGGGATTTCAGATTTTCAGACTAGGGATGCTCAACTTGTATCTCATAGTGGATTTAATTAGCGTTTCCCTAATGTTACGCATCATCTCATGTGCTTATTGGCCATTTGTATATCTTCTTTGGAGAAATGTCTATTCAAGTCTTTTGTCCATTTTCGAATTGGGGTTTTTTTTTGTGGTTGAGTTATAGGAGATCTTTGTATGGTCTGAATATTAAACCCTGATAAAACATGTGATTTGCAAATATTTTTTCCCATTCTGTGGAATAAAAATATTTACTCTATTTATAATATTCTTTGGTGTATGAAGTTTTTAATTTTGATGAAGTCCAATTTGTCTATTTTTTCTTTTGTTGCTTGTGCTTTTGGTGTCATTTTCGAGAAATCATTGCCAAATCCAGTGTCAGGAAGCTTTTCCCCTGTGTTTTCTTCTAAGTTTTATGGTTTAGCTCTTAGTTAGCAGTTTGTAAGGTAAGGATACAACTTCATTCATTTTTTTTTTTTTTTTTTTTTTTGCAGCTGGCCAGTATGGGGATCTGAACCTGTGACCTTGGTGTTATAAGGCTGCGCTCTAACCAACTAAGTTAACCCTTCATTCTTTTGCATGTGGCTATCCAGTTTTCCCAGTACCATTTGTTGAAAAGATGTCCTTTCCCCATTGAATGACCTTGGCACCCTTGGTCTACACCTATTTTTATCTACATTTCTGGCTTGGTGCTGGGTTGGCTGTCCTGTTTCTCTGTCCTTCAGTGGTGAAGGGGCAGCTCATCATCGACCTAGAGCAATGTAACAGAGATAAAAGCAAAGCCCAAGGATTATTTGCAGTGGCAATTGTCTTAGCTGTTCTGCGTAGAAATCTATTGAAAGAACTAACAAGAAAGTTCTTCAACATGACCAGATAAACATACAGAAATAAAAAACATCAAATATATCAGTAATAAATAATTTTTAAAAAACAATGGATAGCTTCTGGTTTTCCACAAGAACTAGCAGAGGTTGCAGTCTCCCTTCTTCAGCCAAACCCTCAGTGCTATAGAGATTAAAGGAAGCATATTGATGTTGCAAGAAAATTCTAGAAAGAGAAGATGCTGTGACCGAATGTGACAGCAGACCAGAGCAGAATAGAGTTGGGAGCTACAGCAGACGTATCAGAGGTCGTCCCCTGACCATTCTTTACTTCAGTCATTCACTAGAAGGATTCACATGACTCGATATCAGGTTATGTCACAGCTAAGGTTTATTAAACAAACGATACAATACAGGATCAGCAGAAGAGAATATGTACAGGCAAAGGCCAGGGAGGTCAAGAGCAGACAGACCCTCTGCAAGGGTCTCACAGGTGTGTTTTCTTTCCAGCTGTGAACCAGGGAGGTGAGATGTTTCTGCACAGGGAAACCCACTCAGGTCTTGGTACCCAGAGTTCTTATGAGAATATGGTCACATAGGCACATTCCTGCTATATGACCAGCCATGGTAACTAAAATGTAAGACTACAAAACAGATACCAGATGCATGTCATAAGTCTTAAAATTTACGTTAAACATTCTGACATCGGACAATCTGTTACCTCATGCTCCAGTGCCCAGGGCCAACAGATTAACATTGGCACTCAGCAACTGTGTGCGCATTCCAAGAGTTTAGTTCTTAGAGCTTGTCCAAGGATCAGTACCTTGGCTCCAGGCACTCCTGGAAATCAGCAAAAATTGAGTAAACCAGGCCTTCTCACAACAAAACACAAACTAAGGAAAATATTGGGCTTTGATTCTGTCTTTTAGAACTCTCAATAAAAACCTGGGGTCTTTGCTCAGGTATTAAATCCCATGTCCCAAGAAAGTGCCCCATGCCAATGAGTTATTCCATAGCCAAACTCCAGCCTCCTTCATCAAACATCTTCAAAATCCATCCCGGGAGTACTCCCCTGACTCCTGCTCATACATGTCAGCTTGTTCTTGAAGTTCTTGAGTTGTTATGGTAGGCCTCCCTCTACAGTGCTTCCCAAGATTCCTACCCCCTGCTGTACGTGCTCAGTATAGCCCTACTGAGTGTGGGCAGGACCTTGGAGTATGATGGGATATCACTCCATAACCAGGTGACATTATATGGCAGAGGTTAAGGGATTCTGCAGGTGCAGTTAAGGCTGCAAATCCATTTATTTTGAAGCAATCAAAAGGGAGTTTATTCTGGGTGGGCCTGACCTAATCAGGTGAATGCTTTAAAGGAAGTTCTAGAGTTCAGAGATGCTCCCTTGCTGAGGTCCCTCCCTTTGAAGAGGTAAGCTGCCCTGTTGTGAGAGGAGGGCCTGTGAAAGGGCAGTATGTCAAGGAACGGCAGGGTCCTCTAGGGGCGGAGAGTGGACCCCAGCTGACAGCCAGCAAGAAAACACCCACATAAGCTCAGAAGAGAACTCTGAGACTCAGATGACACTGCAGCCCTGGCTGACACCTTGATTTCAGTTTATGAGACCCTGGACAGAGGAAAGCTGTGCAGACTCCTATAAATGGGTGTATTTTAAGCCAGTAAGGGTGGTAATTTGCTACACTGCAGTAGAAAAGTAATACAGGTGTATGATCTCTTTCTTCCCTTGTCAGGTCCAGCATGTCCCCATTTGGGTTATGCTGGGATTTAACCACAGTTACTGGCCTGGCAGCCAGGAGAGAAGGTGGGGATGGCTCCTGAAGGGGTTACCTTTGCCTTGCTGGAGAGAGGCTTCTGCAGCATCTTCCAACATAGTAGCAGTGTTAGCCCTTACTGTGGAGGGTAGGCCAACCTCTGCATGCCCAGAGAGGTATGTGTAGAATCAACATCCTCAGGATGGCCGATTGGCTCACTTGGGAGAGCGTGGTGCTGACAACACCAAGTCAAGGGTTAAGATCCCCTTACTGGTCGTCTTTGAAAAAAAAAAAATCATCCTTAGGGGCATCCACCCAGATATCTCAGTTTTCAGGATTCCAGGTTTTCCGTACCGTGCCCCTGACCTTGCATAACAGATCCACCTTGGCAGAGCATTCAGTCTCTGGAGCTCTGTGACTCCCTCACGTAGGTCACTAACCTGCCATGCAGTGTGTCTGCCCTTCTGCTACAGGTGATAAGAGCTTCTTTTTACACAACTCCACACCAAGGCTCTCTGGTGCTAACATTTAGCCATTAACTGCTTGCTAACAGCGCTTGGTTCCTCATTTTCTGCAGAGCATCAATACAATCTAGCAGTGACCAGCCAGTGCTGCTATTTTTCTGGCATTGTTCACCATACTTCCACCCCAGGTATTTTTCAAATGCTGCATCATCACATCTGCCACAGCATTCCCTCCTCCAGGACATTCCTTAGGTCCCCACTGATGAAACTTTTAGCAACGGAGCCACCACTTTGGACCAGAATCTATCTATGCCACTTACCGACCAGGACTGCATCCTCTTTTCCTGTTGGGTGGTGGGTAAGACCAAATCCCCATCTTTCCACCTGTGTTGTCAGACCACTCCTGGATCTTTGGGGAAGCAGACACCAAGGCAGGATTGAACACACAAGAATTTCTTAAGAGAAATGCCTCTGGGAGGGACAAAAGGGAGAGAGCAGGAGGAGGCTGGGGGAGCTTTCAGACCCCAAGTGAAGGAGAGAAGGATGGGTGGAAGGATCCTAGTTTGCTGTGCAGTCTGAGGAAGGTTCTGCAAAGCCTTTGCAGAGTCTTCCAACCAAATCAAGCCATTAGAAGAGACATGGGTCTGCCTTAGTATCCCTGTTGTACTCGGTCACTGACTAGGAGCAAGTCGTGAGATGTGTGCCCTTGGTACAAACTCAAGCACAGATTCTAAAAGAAAGAAGCTGAGGCCCTTGGTCAATTGTGGTCCCTGTACTTGGGGGTCTGAGAGGTACATTTCCACACTTTCATTTGCATGTCAATCTTGGCTCAGTACACAATAAGCTAGACCCACAGTGTCATTTGGGAACTTTCCTTTATATTTTCCCTGTATTAGATTTCTTGTTTTTGGATCCTGGGTCTTTTTTGTCTTATTACCTAGTTTTGGTAGAGGATTTCTTCCAGTAGCTTCCAGAGAAAAGTTGCATAGGAGACAATACTTTTTTAAGACCTTGCATATCTTAAATATTTTTGTTCTATCCTTTATTAAACCCTTGATAGTTGGCAGGGTACAGAATTCTCATTTGAAATTATATTTTTTCATAATTTTGAAGGCATTGAGGGCCAGCCTGTGGCTCACTTGGGAGAGTGTGGTGCTGATAATACCAAGGCCATGGGTTCAGATCCCTATATAGGGATGGCCCGTGGCTCACTTGGGAGAGCGTGGTGCTGGCAACACCAAGTCAAGGGTTAAGATCCCCTTACAGGTCATCTTTTTTTTAAAAAAAAAAGAATTTTGAAGGCATTGTTTTTTAGTTTCCAAAGTTACTATTTAGAAGTCCAAAGCCATTATGATTCTTGATTCTTTGTAGGTGACCTGTATTTTCTCTCTAAAAGCTTGTAGCATCCTCTCCTTTTCTCTGAGACTCCAAGATTTCAAGGTGATATGCCTTGGTATGGGTCACTTTTTATCCATTTAGCTGGGACTTGGTGGGCTCTCTCCATCTGGAGATTCACGTTCTTTAATTCTCAGAAATATTACATTATTTCTTTGATAATTTCATTCTCTTTTTAAAAAATTTCCACAAGTCTGATGTACCTTTTTGATTGAACCTTTAATTTTCTTTTCTCTCTTACTTTCTTTCTTTGACTCTCCTACTTTAGGGAGAGTCTTCAATTTCATTTTCCTATTCTTATTTGTTTGTTCATTCAAAATATACATTGAGCACATATTCTAGGTGCTAGAGATACAGCAGTGAACAAGACAAAGCCCTGGTTTTTGATTTCCAGTTTTCATAATTCTAGCATGGGCAAAGGTCAGAGAAAGTGGTCAGTTGTTTCCACTTTTCAGAATATGAGGGGGCTCGTCAGTTAACTCAGTAGGTTAGCGCATAGCCTTGTAACACCAAGGTCAAGGGTTCGGATCCCCATACTGGCCAGCCACCAAAAAAAAAAAAAAAAAGGTTTGTGAGGACCTAATACATGGTCAATTGTCATCAATATTCCATGAGAACTAAAATGGGTATGTTTTCTATGTTTCTATGACAGTAAGTAGATTAATAAGATTGATTTAATAATATTGATAATTTGATTCCAATTCATTCATATTACCAGTGTTTATTATAGCACCTACTATAGCTGAGATACTGTGCAAGTTATTGAGGAAATAGTGGGTAAGTAAAAAACAGAATTCCCTTTCTCACAGTCCTTATAGGCTAGTGGGGGTGGTGGTATAAGTACAATGCAGGAAAATAACAGAGTTCTATGAGAGAATAAAATAGAGGAATCTGAGCTAGAATGGTGAGTCACAGAAGACTCCCCCAACAAGGCAACAGTTGAGCTGAGATCTGAAGGATGAGTTGGCATTAATGAGACAAAGAGCCTGGCGATGGACAGTCCAGGTCTAGGAAATGGCTTGTGCAAATGCCCTGTGGTGGGAAGGAGCATGATCTTCAAGGACTGGAAGGACAACTAGAGGACAGTGAGGGAACATGGAGTGAGATGAGCTGGAGAGGCAGAGGGCCATCCTGGTCATGGTCCTGTGGGTCACATTACAGATTCTGCCTTGTCCTGAGAGCAACGAAAGCCCCTGGCCCACTTGACTCAGAGAGATGGTATGAAAATATTGTTTTGAAAAGATCCGTCTAGCTGTGGTATGCACAGCAGTATGGGGAGTGGAAAGGGCAGGTTGTTTAGAGTGAGTTAGGAGGCTCCTGTAGTAATCCAGGGCGAGATGGGAGTATCTTGGATCCGGGTGGAGACAGAGGAGATGGAGAGAAATGGATGGATCCCAGGGATACTTAGAAGGTTAAATGGACAAGAATCAGCGATGGATCGCCTGGTCATGGGTGTAGCAGGAGAAGGGTCTGAGTTGTCCAGCCAGATGAATGGTGATCTGATTCGTGAAGAAAAGGGACACCATTGTTAGAGCTGGTGCTGGGGAGAGCATAAAATTGATCTGTCTGAGGCATGATGAGCTTTTGCTTTCTATGCACATTCTTTTTTTTTTCTATTTGCATTGTCAAAGACTGAAAGAAATTGTGTAATTCTTCAACTACATTTTTTATCAATTTCTTGTGTTGCATTTTTGCTTATATAGTTTGATATGTTTGACAGTAAATGTTTATAGCAATGTCATATTTTGAAGATTTGTATTTTGAATTATTGAAGTAATAACTGGAAATATTAAGTATTCAAAATTATCAATAGTCCCTATTTATAACCCCCAATCTCATTCCTCTCTCCAAAGGTAACCCCGGTTTACAGCTTGGGTTAGACAATAAAATATTGAGTGTAGGTTATGGCCCTCATCTTTGTGAAACTTTTGTTGTGCTTAATGATTTTTTCCAAATTCAGCTTGGTTGGATATTAATATCATGTCCCTGCTTTCTTTTCATGTGTATTTGCTTGGTATATCTTTGCTCGAACTTCTACTTTGGAACTTTTTGAATTATTTATAAGTGGTTGGATTTATTTCTTGAATCAAATACGAATTTTTAGATGAACTTATCCCACTGGTTCTTTTTTGCCTCTAGGCCTTGCACTGGCACTTCCTGGCAAAATTTTCTTTTAATAAAGTTTTTTTTTCTATTTCTTAATAAGACACATATTTAAAAACTCAAAACAGTACGAAAGTACCTATAGTGAGGTCAGTCACCTTCCCGTCCCACATCTCTGCAGAGCAGTGACTGTTACCCCATCCCCATGACTTCATAGACAGGTCTGTGTGTGTATAATGAAGTCTGTTCATATCACTTTCTTATAAACAGGCCACACAATCCACTGTTCTTGCTTTTTCCACCTAAAAATTATATCTTAAAGATCACCTGATAGGAGTGCTTGTATATCTGCCTTGTGCTTTTTTTTAAAAAAGATGACCGGTAAGGGGATCTTAACCCTTGACTTGGTGTTGTCAGCACCACACTCACCCAGTGAGCCACCGGCCATCCCTATATGGGATCCGAACCCGTGGCCTTGGTGTTATCAGCACCACACTCTCCCGAGTGAGCCACGGGCCGGCCCTGCCTTGTGCTTTTTAATAGCTTCATGGTATTCACTTTTATGGATGTACCATGATTTAAATCTACTGATTTGAAGACACTGAGTCAGGTTTTTATTACGGTGATTACCACACACAACATCCGTGGCACATAGTAAACATTATATATGTTAGTTTTTATTATTATCATCCTTTCTAATTCTCAGAACAGACCTCAGTGGCAGGCACTGTATTTCCACCTGGAATTTCTAGTAGATTCAATTTAGACTTTCTCATTCTACCTTTTGTATTTCTTAACGTCTTTTTCATATTTCTGCCTCTGTCTCTATGTGCTACATTCTGGGCGATTTCCTCAGCTATGTTAAGGTTTAGTAATTTAGTCTCTGTATCTTCAGTCTATACATTAAATTCTTCTTTTGTTGTTGTTTTAGAATCTGTAAGTTTACGTTCATGTCTAAATGATTTTTTGGATAATTACAAGCACAAGCATATACAAGATTAAAAAAAATCTCCCAATGTCAGCTATCCAGTCGATTAAAGCAATAACTTAAAGGAACCATGAGCAAAATTCATCCCTGTATACCCCAAAACATGGATTTCTTTTTTTTTTTTTTGCCCCTTTATTTTTTTTTTTTATTTTTTATTTTTAATGTTCCAACTTTTTATTTCTTTTTTTCTTTTTTTTTTTTTTTGAATTTTATTTTGTCGATATACATTGTAGCTGATTAATGCTCCCCATCACCAAAACCTCCCTCCCTTCTCCCTCCCCCCCTCCCCCCCAACAATGTCCTTTCTGTTTGCTTGTCGTATCAACTTCAAGTAATTGTGGTTGTTATATCTTCTTCCCTCCCCCCCCCGATTTGTGTGTGTGTGTGTGTGTGTGTGTGTGTGTGTGTGTGAATTTATATATTAATGTTTAGCTCCCTCCAATAAGTGAGAACATGTGGTATTTCTCTTTCTCTGCCTGACTTGTTTCACTTAATATAATTCTCTCAAGGTCCATCCATGTTGTTGCAAATGGCAGTATTTCATTCGTTTTTATAGCTGAGTAGTATTCCATCGTGTAGATGTACCACATTTTCCGTATCCACTCATCTGATGATGGGCATTTGGGCTGGTTCCAACTCTTGGCTATTGTAAAGAGTGCTGCGATGAACATTGGGGAACAGGTATACCTTCGACTTGATGATTTCCATTCCTCTGGGTATATTCCCAACAGTGGGATGGCTGGGTCGTATGGTAGATCTATTTGCAATTGTTTAAGGAACCTCCATACCATTTTCCATAGAGGCTGCACCATTTTGCAGTCCCACCAACAATGTATGAGAGTTCCTTTTTCTCCGCAGCCTCGCCAGCATTTATCGTTCATAGTCTTTTGGATTTTAGCCATCCTAACTGGGGTTAGATGGTATCTCAATGTGGTTTTGATTTGCATTTCCCGGATGCTGAGTGATGTTGAGCATTTTTTCATATGTCTGTTGGCCATTTGGATATCTTCCTTAGAGAAATGCCTACTTAGCTCTTTTGCCCATTTTTTAATTGGGTTGCTTGTTTTCTTCTTGTAAAGTTGTTTGAGTTCCTTATATATTCTGGATATTAATCCTTTGTCAGATGTATATTTTGCTGACTTTAAGCTATACTACAAAGCTATAATAACCAAAACAGTATGGTACTGGCATAAAAACAGACACACTGACCAATGGAATAGAATAGAGAATCCAGAAATCAACCCACACACTTACTGCCATCTGATCTTTGACAAAGGCACCAAGCCTATTCACTGGGGAAGGGACTGCCTCTTCAGCAAGTGGTGTTGGGATAACTGGATATCGATATGCAGGAGAATGAAACTAGATCCATACCTCTCACCGTATACTAAAATCAACTCAAAATGGATTAAGGATTTAAATATACACCCTGAGACAATAAAACTTCTTAAAGAAAACATAGGGGAAACACTTCAGGAAATAGGACTGGGCACAGACTTCATGAATACGACCCCAAAAGCACGGGCAACCAAAGGAAAAATAAACAAAACATGGATTTCTGAATAATCTCTTTTATTTTCTCAGACTCTTGTTTTCTGCTGTTTTTTTTTTTTCAATATTAAGTATGATGTTAGTTGTGGTTCTTTTGTAGGTGCCCTCTATCAGACTGAGGAAGTTCCTTTGCATTGCTAGTTTGTGGAAAATTTTTATCATGAGTGGATGTTAGATTATGTTAAATGCTTTTTTTGCACCTATAGTTTTCTTTTTTAGTCTGCTGATATAAATTATATTGATCTTCGAATGTTATACCACACTTACACTCAGGGAATAAACCCCACACTTGGTCAGGATATATTATCCTTTTTACGTGTTGTTGGATTCAATGTGCTAAACTTTTGTTAAGAACTTTATGTCTGGCTTCACAAGGGACACTGATCTGCAGTTTTCTTTTCTTGTAATGTCTTTTTCTGGCTTTGTTTTCAGAGTAATGCTGCCCTCACAGAGGAAGTATTTCCTCTGCTTTAATTTTCCGGAAGAATTTTTTTTTTTGGTGGCTGGCCAGTAAGCTGATCCAAACCCTTGACCATGGTGTTATCTACCGAGTGAGCTAACCGACCAGCCTCAATTTTCTGGAAGAATTTACGTAGAATTGGTAGTATTTTTTCTTAAATATTTGGTAGAATTCATCATTGAAACCACCGGGGCACAGAGGTTTTTTTGTTTTGTTTTTTTGTGGGAGGGTTTTTAAATCACAGGTTCAATTTCTTTGATAGATACAGGGCTATTCAGGTTATCAATTCAGTGAACATTGGTAGTTTTTGTCTTTCAAGGAATTTGTCCATTTCAACTAAATTGTCAAATTTATTGACATGATGTTGTTCATAATATTCCATTAATACCATTTAATAGCTGTAGAATCTGTAGTGATGTTCCTTCTCTTGTTCCCGGTTTTGGTAATTTGTATCTTTTTCCCCCTAATCAGTTTAATTAAAGGCCTGTGGATTTTATTGGTTTCCTCTCTATGATTCTTGTATATTTGAATTTATTGATATTTCTGCTTTTGTCTTTATTATTTCTTCTTGTGCTTACTTTGGGTTTAATTTGGTCTTCCTTTTCTAGTTTCTTCCTTTTTTTTCTTTTTAAAGATGACCGGTAAGGGGATCTTAACCCTTGGCTTGGTGTTGTCAGCACCACGCTCAGCCAGTGAGCTAACCGGTCATCCCTATATAGGGATCCGAACCCGTGGCCTTGGTGTTCTCAGCACCGCACTCTCCTGAGTGAGCCATGGGCTCACTTTTCTAGTTTCTTAAGGTGGAAACTGATGTCATTTATTTCAGACTTTTCTTCATTTTGAATGTGAGCATTTAATGCTATAAATTTCCCCCCTGCACTGCTTTGGCAGCATCCCACAAGTTGGACATGTCCTGTTTTAATTTTTAGTTCAAACTTTTTTTCCTAATTTTCTATGTGATTTCCCTTCTTTGATCCTAGGGTTATTTAGAAGTGAGTTATTTAGTTTCCACATATTTGGAGATTTTTCAGATCTTTGTTGTGATCAGAGAACATACTTTGTATTATTTCAGTACTTTTTCATTTATTGAGACTTATTTAATGGCTCAGAATATGATCTGTCTTGG
This sequence comes from Cynocephalus volans, assembly GCF_027409185.1. Taxonomy (NCBI): domain Eukaryota; kingdom Metazoa; phylum Chordata; class Mammalia; order Dermoptera; family Cynocephalidae; genus Cynocephalus; species Cynocephalus volans. The sequence continues at coordinate 196,920,475 of NC_084461.1, forward strand.
TAAATGTTCTTTGTGTACTTGGAAGAAAAATGTATTCTGTTGTTGGGTGGAAATGTAGGTCAAGTTGGTTGATGTTGTTTAAATCTCCTGTGTCCCCACTCATTTTCTATCTACTTGATCTTGTGAATTAGTGAGACAGGAGTGGTGAAATCTACAACTGTAATAGACTATTTGTCCTCTTATTTCTATCATTTTTTGCTTCATGTATTTTGAAATTCTATTAGCTGCACAAAAGTTTAGGATTGTTATGTACTTCTGATACATTAGCCACTTATCATTATGAAATGACCTGCTTTATTTCTGGTAATATTCCTTGTTCTGAACCCTATTTTAACAGTAGTATAGATACTCCAGCTTTCTTACCAGAAAATCAACTTTTGGTTTCATTGATTTTTCTATTTTGTTATCTCTTCTTTAATCTTTATTATTGCCTTCCTTTTGCCAGCTTTGAGTTTACCTTGCTCTTCTTTTGCTCGTTCCTTTAATGTATAGTAAGTTTACTGATTTGATATCTTTATCTTCTTTTGGGGGGATTCCTTAGAATTCTACGTTGACCATTTTGTTTGTTTCAGTCCTTTTTTTTTTTTAAAGATGACCGGTAAGGGGATCTCAACCCTTGGCTGGGTGTTGTCAGCACCACGCTCAGCCAGTGAGCAAACCGGCCATCCCTATATGGGATCCGAACCCGGGGCCTTGGTGTTGTCAGCACCGCACTCTCCCGAGTGAGCCACGGGCCGGCCCCTCTTTCAGTACTTTAAAGATGTTGATCCCCGTCTCCTATTGTTCCTGATAAGTCTGTTGTCATTCTCTCATTTGTTTGTATTTTCCCCACCCTCTGGCTACTTGTAAAGGTTTTTTTTTTTCTTTATTATTTATTTTAAGCAATTTGATTATGATATCCCATGGGTGTGTGTTTGTTCACATTTATTCCCTTGGGGTTCATTGAACTTCTTGGATTTGTGGGCTTATAATTTTCTCCAAAATTAAGAAAAGTTTTAGAGAAAAGTTTGGATATTATTTCTTTAAAAGCTTTCTTTCTTTTCTATCCCTCACCCCCTTCCTTCCTTCTCATTCTGTAACTACACGTATGTTAAGTTACTTAATGTTGTCTTACAGGCTCACTGATGCTTTGTTTTTTCTCCCCATCTTTTTACCTCCATGTGTTTCCTTTTTGGATAGTTTCTGTTGCTCTATCTTCAAGTTCACTGATATTTTCTTCTGTGATGTCCCTTGTGGTGTTAATTGCATCCAGTGTATTTTTAATCTCAGACACAGTATGTTTCATTTCTGGGATATTGACTTTATATTTATATTTCCCATTTTATCTCCTCATCATGCTCACGGTTTCTTTTACTTTTTATATGAAATATATTTATAATTACTCTCTAAACAGCCTTGTTTACTAATTCTATCATTAGAATAATTTCTGGGTCTGTGCCTATTGAGGGATTTTTCTCCCTTTATTCTCCTGCTTCTTTACTTGCCTGGTAATTTTTGATTGGATGCCAGACATTGTGAATTTTACATTGTTGGGTGTTTTGTACTGTTTGTATTCCTTTATTTAAAGCTTTGTTCTGTGACAGTTACTTGGGATAGCTGGATCTTTGCATGGATTGCTTTTAAGCTTTGTTAGATGAATCCAGAACATCCTTTCATCTATGGCTAATTTGCCCCCATTACTAAGGCAATACCTTTCTGAGAACTCTATTCGATGCCTCACTTTTAGGAGGTCTTTTCATTCTGGTACTGGGAGTAGTAAAAGTATTCCTGCCCGTGTGATCTCTGTGGACTGTTCTGCCTGCTCCTTTCTGGTAGTTCTGTCCTTGGTTTCAGTAATTTCTTACACACGTGCTGAAGTCAAAGGTACACCTTTGCAGATCTCCAGTGATCTCTCTCTCCCCCATTTCCCCCACCTCTTTTTCTAAAATTATCTTTCTCTTTTATTCTGTACCACAATTCAAGGAATTATGGCCCCACTGAAGTCTGAGCTCTCCGTCCTTAATCCAAGGAAACCTCTGGGCTCTGTTTGCGTTTGTCGTCCATGCTCCAAGGCCTGGAAATTCTCTATAGGCAATAAGTTGGGGCAATTAAAGGAGTTGCCTCATATATTTCCCCTCTCTCAAATATCACTGTCTTACACTGCCTGTTTTCTGTCCAAAACCTATTATTTCATGTATTTTGTCTGTTTTAATTGTTTAAGGTGGAATGTTATTTATTTATTTATTTTTAAAAAGATGACTGGTAAGGGGATCCTAACCCTTGACTTGGTGTTGTCAGCACCACGCTCAGCCAGTGAACGAACTGGCCATCCCTATATGGGATCCGAACCCGAGGCCTTGGTGTTATCAGCACCACACTCTCCCGAGTGAGCCACGGGCCGGCCCTTAAGGTGGAATGTTAAATCTGATCCTACTTACTCCATTTTGGCAAGACATGGGCTATTAGTCTTTTAATATTTGAAGTAATTACTGGTATGGTTGGATTTAGCTTGGTCATTTTACTATTTGCTTTCGATTTGTCCATCTGTTTTTCGTTTCTCTGGCCCTCTTTTTCTGCCTTCTCTTGGGTTAATCAATTTTTTTTAGTATTCCTTTTTAATTCTTCTGTTGGCTTTTTTAACTATACTTTTTGCATTTTATTATTATTTTTTTAAGTATTTGCTCTAGGGATTACAATATACACCCTTCACCTAGAGTTAATGTTTTACCACGTCACAGAAAATGTAAAAACTTTGCAACATACAGATCCGTTTATGTCCTCTCCCATATTTTATGCAACAGTTGTTATAGGTATTACATCTTCATATACCGCAAATCCCACTATACAAGGTTTACTTTTTTGCTCAGTTATATGTATAAGAAATTAAGAGAAAAGTCTTTTAACTTTAACCCACATATTTACCATTGCCAGTTCTATTAGTTATCTATTGCTGCATAACAAATTACCCTATAACCTAATGATAAAATTTTTAAAAATTAAGAAAAAATTACCCCATATCCTGGTGACTTAAAACAGTAAACATTATTTTTCACACTTTCCATGAGTCAGGAATTCAGAATTGGCCTAGCTGGGTGATCCTGGCTTGTGCGTATTATGAGATTGCAGTCGTACTACTGGCCAGGGCTGTAGTCATTTGAAGGCCTGACTCAGGCTGGAGGAGCTGTTTTTAAAACCTTACTCACATGACTAGCATAGCCTTGCTGTAGGCAAGAGGCTTCCGTTTCTTACCACATGGGCTTCTCCCTACAGCTGCTTGAGTGTCCTCATGACATGGCATCTAACTTCCCCCAGCATGAGGGATTTCAGTGATTCTTTTTTGTAAATCAAAATATAATTTCATATCATAAAATTCACCCTTTTAAAGTGTACAATTCAGTGTTTTTAGTATATTCACAAAGTTGTGGGAACATCACTACTAATTCCAGAATATTTTAATCACCCCCCAAAAGAAACCCTGTACCTGTTTGCAGTCACTCCCATTTCACCTTTCCTTAACCCCTGCAACCACTAATTTACAGTCTCTATGGATTTGTCTATTCTGAACATTTCATATAAATGAAATAATGCTTTATGTGGCCTTTTGTGTCTGGCTTCTTTCACTTAGCATGTTTTCAATGTTCATCCATGTTGTAGCTTGTATCAGTACTTCATTCTTTTTTATTGCTGAATAATACTCCATTGTATGGATACACATTTTGTTTACCACTTTGTCAGTTGATGGACATTTGGATTGTTTCCACTTTTTGGCTATTATGAAAATGCTGTTATGAACATTTGTGTAAAAGTTTTTATATGGATATATATTTTCTGTTCTCTTAGGTGTGTAACTATGAGTGGAATTGCTGGGTCACATACTGTTACTTTTCGTGGAACTGCCAAACTATTTTCCAAAGCAGGTGCACCATTTTACAATCCTACCAGTAATATTACAAGTATTCCAATTTCTCTGCATCCTTGTTATTTATTTTTATTTATTTTTTAAATTATGGCCATAGTAGTGGGTGTGAAGTGGTGTCTCATTGTGGTTTTGATTGGCATTTCCCTGATGATTAATGGTGTTGAACATCTTTTCACGTGCTTAGGCCATTTGAACTTATTTTTTTTTATTTTTTATTTTTTTGGAGAAATTTCTATTCAAATCTTTTGCCCGTTTTAAGAATTGGTTTGTCTTTTATTTGTTGAGTTGTAATAGTTCTTTATATATTCTAGATACTAAGTCCTTATCAGATATATGATTTATAAATATTTTCTTTCGTTCTTTGAAACACAAACGTTCTAAATTTTGATGAAATCCAATTATGTACTTTTTCTTTGGTTACTTGTGCTTTAGGAGTTATATTTGAGAAATCTTTGCCTAATCAAGGTCATGAGGATTTATACCTATGGTCTTTTATAACCTAGCCTTGGAGATCACACACTATCACTTCTGCTATATGCTGGTGGTCACACAGACTAATCCTGATACAATGTGGGAGCCAGCTACATATAGTACATAAATACCAGGAGGAAAGGATCACTGGGGAGCATTTTGGAATTACTAGATCGGTTGTCTTGTTACTTACTATAAATCTAAATTCCCATCTAGTGTCATTTCCCTTTAGGTTATAGAACTTCTTTCAGTAATTGTTGTCAAGCAGAGTGACTGGCAACAAATGCTCTTAGTTTTAGTCTACCTGAAAATGTCAATATTTCACTTTCATTCTTGAAGGATATTTTCACTGGATATAAAATTCTGGGTTGACATGTTTTAATTTTTATACTTTTAAAGGTGTCATTCCATTGTCTTCTAGTCTCCATGATTTTTGAAGAGAGGTTTGCAGAAATTCATATAATTGTTGTTCCCCATGTCATTTTTTTTCTTACTGCTTTCAATATTTTCTATTTTTAGTTTCTAGATTAAGTCCCTGGGTGAGATTTTCTTTTATTTACTGTGCTTGGGACTTGCTGTGCTTCTTGAATCCTTTCCCCAAATTTGGAAAAAATTCAGCCTTCATTAAATTTTTTTCCTGTCTCATTCTTTCTCTTCTCTGATTCTGGGATGCCCAACTATACACGTTAGACTGCCTGACATTGTCCCACTGATAACTGAGGTTCTGATCATTTTTTCAATTGATTTTCTCTCTGTTTTTCAGATTGGATAATGTCTATTGCTCTGTTTCAGGGCTTGGGAAACTCTGGCCCACCCCAAACTGAAATGTTTATCCCCATGCATTTACTATGGCTGCTTTCACACTCCAGTGGCATAGATGACTCGTGATGGGGCCTCTGACCCACAAAGCTGAAAATATTTACTTACCATTTGATCCTTTACAGAAGTTTACTAACACTGACTCTATTTCAAGCTTAATGATTCTTTAATTTGTCATCTTCAATGTGCTGTTAATCTCATCTAGTAAATTCAGATATTCTACTACTCAGTTCCAGACTTTTCATTTGGTTCTTTTTGCTATTATTTCTCTGCTGACAATTCCTATTTCTTCATTCATTATAAGCATATTTTCCTTTATATCCTGGGGCATACACAGTTATAATAACTGCTTTAAAAATCTTGAATGTTAATTCTAACATTTGGGTCATCTCAAAGTCAGTTTCCATAATTGCCTTTGCTTTTTCTCCTTAATAAGGATATTTTCTTGTTCACATGTAAATTTTTTTTTCTTTTAAAGCAGACATTTAACTTGGCTGAATTCAGACTTAAAACTTAAGTTTGCAGGTTTATATCCAAGTTTTAACTACCTCACATGGCGCCTACTGGTGCCTGTCCATCCTCAGGCAAACAAACATACAAATGAGAAACTTATCCAGTGCCATTCCCTTCCAGTACAACTTCTCCCCAGCTTCTTCTGAATTTGGTTCCTCTTCATTGCCTTAAGATAGTTGTTTTATATATTTTGTTGAGAATTTGTAGTTGTCATTTGTAGGAGGGTTGAATGGACAGCAGCTCCTTCACCATCATCAGAGGTTGATGGTCTTCACTCCAACAAGGTGCTGTTTGCACAGTCCTTCCCTGGTGACAGAAACTCCCCCACAGCTTTCTGTGCACACCAAATGAAAGTCATGTCTACAAAACCTGGCTGTGACGACCTTCTCATAATGTGGGCAATGAACTCAGGCTCTGGAGGAAGACCTGGGGCAAATTAGTTGACCTTTACACTCAAACTTTTGATATATGAAATGGGTAATATCTGCCATGCCTATACATATCATGTGATTAAAAATCTGAGATGGGCTGGCTGGTTAGCTCAGTTGGTTAGAGCATGGTGCTGATAATACCGAGGTCCAGAATTTGATCCCTGTACCAGCCAGCCAAAAAAAAAGATCTGAGGTGACTGACCACCATTTTGGCCCACAACGTGAAATATACACTGGATTTGGGGAGACCAGGGCAGAGGCTGTTGCAAGAATCTTTACTTGCTACAGGCAGTGGATGGATTTACAAGTTCTGGAGTTAGAGGAGTAGGCCATTCAGCCATCATAGTGTTTAAGGCCTTATCTGTATTTCCTGAGGGTAGAGGTCATTTCTAATTCTGTGATGAGAAGGTAGTACAACAGTCACCCCTTACCCAAAGGAGATACAGTCCAAGGCCCCCAGTGGATGCTTGAAACCTCGGATAGTACCGAACCTGACTGCTGTCAATAGGAACATGTTTCTGTTCATGTCTTCCACCCACAAATTCAGTGTCTTTTCCGTCTTGACTAAGCACTTACCGTGCACTGTGACCATAACCTTTGCAGTCTGAGATACAACAGCAAAACCAGCATGAATTTTTTTTTCTTCACCATTCCACTAAGAGTAGATTGGCTCTCACCACAGATCTTAGCAACCTCAGCATATGATTTTTTTTTCTTTCCTTATTAAGTTGAAAACTCACCTTTCAACTAAAGGAAGCACTTTACAGCTTCTCTTTAGTATGTCCCAATTGCCAGCATCACCACTCCTGTGCTCTGGGGCCATTATTAATATAAGGGTGATGAACACTAGCACTGTGATAGCACTGCAACAGGTGATCTGACAACCCAGATGGGTACTAAGTGACAAACGGGCTGGAGCGACCACAGTGTGGATACACCAGAGATGATTCACATCCCGAGCAGGATGGAGCTGGATGCCATGAGATTTCATCATGCTCCTCAGAACGGCATGCAATTTAAAACTTATGAATTGTTTATTACTGGAATTTTTAATTTGGTGATCTCAGGTGCTTGGTGAGTTCCTTTGTCTTGAAGGATTCCTGTGAGGTATTACTGATATCTAGTATGTGGCTATCATTTGCCGAGGCTCGCTCTCTCCATCAAATTTCTCCAGGTTTCATTGAACCCATTCTAGCCCTCTAAGCTTTCTTTGGATCATGGTTATGTCCTCTTCAAGTTTAAGCCTGGCGGTTGTGTCCTTAGCCACGATATTAAGAGAAATGTTGGACAGGGCAGGGCTGAAGACAAAGTCTTGGGCCATCCCTCCAAGTTAATATCAGGCCACTCCTCAGCTCACTTTGAAGAGGGTAATTCAACCAGTTATTAGTCTACTTCATCAAATGGTACCTCAGCCCATGTTTCTTCACTTTGTCCCAGAGGACTGGGTTGCAAGACAAATGAGGTCCAAGCTAACCTCTTAAGGAACGGCTCAAGGCAGGCCCTAAAGGGCTCTGGAAGGCTGCTCCTTAAGCCTGACTGGGGTGATAGTCCCCAGAGGAGCTGAGGCAGCAGGGGGACTGCTGAGATATCCCAGGATATCACTTTATGAGAAACCTCCACACAGGCTCACCCATATCCCCTTGTGTGTGTACAGGGCTTTGTGCCAAGTCCTTGTGTGTAGAGAAGAAAATGTCAAGACCCTGCATTATTGGCCTAGGCTTATGGTTGAGATTCTATTATTATTCAGAATCCACTGTTCTGAAAGCGTGGACTAGGATTCAACGGCCAGCCCTCCCTCACACTCCACAGATAAGCAGTTTCCTTAATGATGAACTGGAAGTATTACAAGAAGTTGTGGTTGTTGGAATAGCGTGTGTGTGTGTGTGTGTGTGTGTGTGTGTGTGTGTATCTGTTTAAATCTTATTATTTTAACTCTAACTTCCTAAAGACTGGTAAATTATGCGTGGAGTACCTGAAAACTCACTAAATCACAATAGTGCCTAATATTCATTTATTTTATTTTATTTTTTAAAAAGATGACCAGTAAGGGGATCTTAACCCTTGACTTGGTGTTGTCAGCACCACACTCAGCCAGTGAGCTAACCAGCCATCCCTATATAGGATCCGAACCCACAGCCTTGGTGTTATCAGCGCCACACTCTCCCGAGTGAGCCAAGGGCTGGCCCTTCATTTAATATTTTAAATATGGCAGCCTCATCTCCATTTCAGATTAAGAAACTAAGGCTGTGTGAGGGGTAACTGCTGACAAATGCCTTCACACACACACCACTACGGAGCAGTTTCCCTCCTACCTCTCACTGTCGAGATCATCTCGTGTATTCCCCAAGGCTTTAAATACCATTTCTATGCTCAAGACTCCTAGTTTGTTAGCTGTAGCTGCTCTACTGGCTAAAAGAGAACTCTTCTCTCCAATTTTTTCTTATTTCAGTTTTGGCAATTGATTGTTCAGGTCAAAAACTGTGGAGTCACCTTTGCATCCCCACCCTCTGCATCCAATCTGGCAGCAAGTTCTTTCTTCCCATCACCCTAGTCCAGGCCACCACCATCTCTTACCTGGACTGCCCCAGGCAGAATGACTGCATCGGCAAGGTGGCAAGGAGACCTGTAGGGTGGGTTTAGTGACGCAGGCCCTGAGGGAAGGAGGGTAGGAGTGCACTGGTGGCTGTGGAGAGTGGAAGGGGGCTGGCTTGAAAGGGGCCTGTCAGCTCTGCCTTTCCACCACTGTCAGGCTGGCAAGACCGTAACTTATGCGTAGAAGGCTTTATTGTCTTAGACTCCCCCCTGTACCAGCAAGTCCTCAACCTCCTTTCCTGAAATCGGGTTTCTGCCTTCCCTGGGAAGCCTGCCCAGGATGTGTTACTGTATACCTGGGGATAAAAATCCAAAACAAGACATACCACTGACTGGAAGCATGAGGAAATTCACTGCCTCCAGTGGCAGAGGCTCAAATACAAAAGCTAGAAGTTAAGTACACGCACTGGCTACACCCAGAGGATGAGAGCCAAATGTCTCATCAGAAGGCTGATTTGACTGCAGCGAGTTGTAGGCGAGGCAGAGCAACTGGCACTTAGAATCCTGGGCTGGAATGCTTGCTGGCAAGTGGCCATCTTGCTGCCCTCTCTCCGTCTTTGTCCTGTGGACACCCACTTCCTTTCATTCCTGTTGCCCACTGCTTGGCAGACTCCCCACTCCCCGTCTCTCAAGTCTTGGGTCCTCTCCCTAACTGATTCCCATTCCTGTCTTCTTGGACCTAGTGAGACTCCCAAGACTGAGTGGGGGCTGCAGAAAGCTCATGGGTTCATCTATTTTGGGACCTCCCCGCAAACCAGTGGAAGGTTTTACAGGTTCTATTCAACAGGGAACAGACTTCTTGGAACTTAAGGAAGAAACTGACTAGGCAGAATCCAAATGATGAAAGGAACCATAAACTAAGCCCAAGACTGCCACATGAATTCCTAATAACTTAATTATCTAAGAGCTCTACAGCACACTGAAGTGACCATCAATAAGCACAGCACAAAGTTAGAATTTCCACAACTTCCCTACAGGACATGTAGATAAAGTACCTGCTGACTGCTGGCTCTAAGCAATAAGACTTCCAAACCCTGTTGTGATTAAAGATCAAAGTGCTTGGTGCTATAGACTTTCACTTCTTTCAGGTGTCATTTAGCCATTTGGTTAAATGCCGCCTGTGTCCGTCAGGAGCACCAGGCTTCTCCTGCACCAACCCACTTTTCAACCTTTTTCCCATTAGCACATCCAGTCCTGTGAGGATTCTCGGCCCATGCCTTCGCTATTTACAGCAAGGCTCAGAGTCATGGACAGAAAAGCTATGGATTCCACTCGAGCTCGATGCGGTGTCACCGTGTAACCACGTTTTGGGGATGGCTGTCACCCACCATCCCGACAGGGCAAGTGTGCTACAGCAACGCCTGCAGAGACCGCAAGAGTAGGGGCTCAGGGCATGTGGCTTCATTCACTTGAGCGCCCAGTGCCTGACACATCTTAAGCACTGGCCCATGGCTGAGTTACCTCTAATGGAAGAGCTCTGAATTCCAGGGGAAGGTTGGCGAGGAAACAAATTATGGCTGAAGTAATCAAAAGATGAAGTAGGAGAAATACTGTTCTGGGACAGGCTCTGCACACATGAGAATCTGGAACTTGAAACTGCAGAAATCTGAGGGTAGTCTTGCATATAGAAAGTAGGCCCCTCTTGCATAAGAACAGAAGCAACTTCTGGATTAAAGAAAAGTCTTACCTTGCTTATCTCTTCCAGAAGAGGGAAGAGGCTTGAGTTCTATTACTAGATTTGCAGCACTTCAGTACAAACTCCTGTTAGCAAGGTTGACACCTGCGTCAGGAGCCACTGTTCTTGAAGTGATTTAACTGTTGGAAACTGCCAAAGAAGTATGATTTAGTGAGATGCAGGAGGCTGTCCAAGACAGTATGTGTTGGAAGACCAGAAGATGACAGACTGGGTTCCTTCTGAGCCTACTGTCTGGCGTGCTTTGATGGAGGAGGAAAGGCTGCACAGATGACATTCCTGAGAGCACTTCATGTGTATTCAAAACTCTACATTCCCAGGCTCTGATGTAAATGTTATGCTTCACCAAAAAGAAATGTCTCCAAAAAACACTGGATCTGGTTAGCAGTAATGTGAGAGCTGCTATTGCAGACACGGCAGATTCTATTTTTAACACTTTATTGGTAAAACAACTCCCTTCCCCTCCACCCTTACAGAGAACTACCTTTTGTTTTTCTAGTGGGTAACATAACTTACCTGTTTAACCAAGGCCTGTGCTGGCCCGCTACAGAAGTAATTCGGATAGCAGCCTACCCTTCCCTGTCCCCATGCTAGAACTGTTCCTGTACAGGGAGCTATGTCACTATCTTATTCAGAAAAGGCATATGTTATAATAATAGTAATGGAACATGCTAGGCTTAGGGTAAACTTTGCTGTATATCTTCATCAGCCCAAATGAGAAAGAAGAACGTTATTACTCTGAGTAAGTTAGAGTCCCAACACGCAGCCTCTGAGAGGAAAAAAAGCCTTAGACTGGCAAGGAAGGAAGGGGGTCCATGCTGAAACTTTGTAAACATGCCATGCCTAACGCAGAAGACTTCTTAGATAGAAAAACCCAAAACCCACAATATTTGAGAAACCAGAAAGAATAAGATGAGGACATAACTGTGTCAGGCAGGGGGGAACGAAGAGGGGAGCGGGAAGGAAGAGGGGAGCTGTAAGGAGAAAGCTAAAGCACGTGCTTTTACCGCAGCCCACCCCAACCCCCAATCAAAAGGGCATGACTTCCAGAACTGGGGGAAATTCTAGCATTATCTACTGCAGTTAATTTAAAACAGGAATATTTACAGTTCCTCTGCCAAAGTTTTAAGGGTTTTGAAGACTAACAACTGGAATCCAAGTTATATTCACAAGTCCTGTGGGTATTTCTCCCCCCAATCCTGCACAGAAGAGGACCAAAAAAATACATTCCTTCTCTCTGGAATTTATTATTTTTTATGAAAACAAAGATAGAAAAATTAAAATGACCAACTGCCATGCCAGGATCACATTATTTCTACCCGTTACTGGCACTTGCCCTTAATCCAAGTCATTTTGGAGTCCCCTTGTCCCCACCCTGTTTAATTAGCCATCTGCATCCTTGAGGGTTGAGAACTAAGTACCGTAGATAAACAGTGAGTACATGAGTATCTTTTTAGTCTTCACCAAATCCAGACGTGGTTTTGAGTTCTGTGGACAACAGAAGCTTCAATTCTTTGACATCTCTGTGACTGAACCAGAGCCGCAGATGACCAAGTCTGGAAACAGACAGGGTCTTCCCATCAGTCTTCTGGAACAAGTGGAGGAGGTAGGTGGTGACTGGGAACTCTGGTAGATGACAAAGGCTAGAAAGGAGTCATTTATTAAAAACAAAAAAACCCCCTCAGCAGGTTTTGAAGACAACAATAGAGGAATCCAACACCCTGATCACTTCACACTCCACGGACAGCATGAAGTGTACCACATGGGAACTCAGTGACTTCAAGCCATGGGACAACAGCACACCAGTTCATTACACAGGTCAAGACTGAGGCAGGCCACTGAGGGGGTGACCCTAAGGGAGAAACCAGGACTCACAGGCTCTTCTCCAACCTCTGCTGTCACATATTCTCAGGCCGACTTAGGCTTCTCTGTGCCTCTGAACAATGGGCAATTTCTTATCCGGCTGGGGCTGCTTAGGTAAAGGTAGGCAGACATTCCAATAGTTACTACCAGAACTCTGGCCTCTCAAGCAAAGACCACAGCACAGGGTCAGATTCTAAGGGGACAGGACAGCCTGTTCTTTCCCCAGTTCCATCTCAGAGGAGCATCTGACATTTGTTCCCAATACCCAGTTGTCACCACAGGTAGACCAAGACTATAATCACAACATCAAGGACAGGATTGTGTTGCTTTTCTTCCTTTTTTTTTTTTTTTCTCTCTTAAAGGAGTGAGGGCATGGAAAGTACAACACACCAATGAAACAAAAATGCCAAAAAAAAAAAAAATAATAATAATACAAAAAAATAGAAAATAGAAAAATGTATTTACAAGTAGTACATTACTATGATCAGAAAGCACAAAGACACCTGCTGCTATAATACATGCATTGGTTCAAGAAGAAACTACTAAAAACCCTGCAAGGGAGAAGCCTGTAAAAAGAAAAAAAAGGGCCAAAAAGTTTTAACTTTTCATCCCTAATTTGTTACGCTGATCAAAACCAAGTAAGAGTCTCCTATAGTCCACAAGTCTATCAATCAGTACAAATGCTATACTGGTTTGTAACTGCAGGGTCAGTCGCAAAGGGGAAAGACAGCAGCTTATCCATATACAAGGAAGCCACAGGAAACTGCTCTACATGCTCAAAATTACAGCAAGCCCCCGTCTGCTACACAGCATGATCTTAGCAGGTTTTAATTTTTGTTTATTTATATATATCTACGTGTGCGTGTAGGTGTATATATGTACGTATGTATAAAAACCGTGCCCTTGTTCACTGCCAACATAACATCTGGGTGGACATGAACTCATTACAGCAAATTCTTAAGTGTATGTTGTAAGAAGTCACTCAATGTCTGTGGATTTAATAAGTCACTTCACACCACAGAAAATATTTAATAAATCCAAAAAAAGGAAAGAAGAATATAATGACAGAATAGTTTCTGTCTCAGTTCTTTGAAACTGAGTCCCCCATAGGAAACTGGTCCCAAAGTTCTTGAGGGTTTGCTGAAGAAACTTCAGTTTGCTAATGTTTTTTTTCATCCTTTTAGTGTTCAAAAGTTCTAGAACGACTCCTTGCCGTTTTCAGTTTTTAAATAGTCAGATCTCCATCTCCCCGTAAGGTGTAACAGTCTGGTGCAGATCCATAAAAACGGGGGAAGGAGCGCTGGGGAAGGGCCTGTCACTTCTGGAAGGAGCTCCACCTCTACAACTGCAGAAGAAGAGGAACCACACAGGGCTCCAGCACCTCTCCTGTGAGCAAGCTCCCTTTAAATGCAAAATCCAGCCACACGTCAGTTCCTTAAACACGTACATCTCTGAGTACCAGGCCAGCTCTAAGAGGAAACAAAAACCACGCGTTGAGAGAAAAGGACTATGATGGCCATTCTGGTCACTTTCTATGTGATCCATCATACTTCCAGGAATCGGGAGCTGCTGGACTTGGAGTGGAATGGCTCAGACCACATCCGCCGTAGGTCACCCTGGGAAAGAAAGGACTTTACTAAGGTACAGATTTAAACGTGAGGCATGCATAGCTACAAATCCTCTCTGATTCTTGATCTCAGATCAGATTGCTTCTGTGGGGAATCAAAGAGCATTCAAATTTTACTCACTGAAAAGTAACCCACCATTTTTAGGAGAACTCATTAGAAGAGAAACTTTTGGGGCCCTTGAGCAAAGAAGGGCTTTTACCAACTATCCTGATTTTAAGTTCTATCACTTGCAAGTCAGATGCTGTCGGCAAGCTAATTAACCTCTATGTCCCTGTTTCTTCACCTGTAAAACTGGGGATGATAATACAAATCTGGTAAATAAAATAATGCTCTCCCTAAATCTAGTTTTTATCATACACTGCCGTCGATACTATTAAATCTTTCTCATTTACAAACTTTAATGCAAAGTATTAAAAAAGTTGTTAGATGGCAACAGGGTACTGCTTTTTAGAGAAGCAGGAAGTCTCTACATCAGGGCTCTTGGGATTTCGGTTAATTACTCTGTGACCAGGTGGTATAGTGGTTTAACTCATCAGCATTTTCTACCAGTGGTTGCAAGAATCTGGGAGAGTTTGCTAATGCCAGGTTAGCACACAAAAAAACCAGTCAAGATCAAGAGCTTAGGGCTTCTGCCAGAACAATCTCCAGCGAAGAGAGTACATACCCAACTACATGGTCAAAGCCAAGTTACTGCTTTCATAGGTTTATAACTGCTTCTCTCACCTTTAAATAGGCCATCGTGAGGAGTGGCAATAAGGTAAATGGCACCAAATAGAGAAGGGCAGGCTGGGCAGCTCGGTGAATGCGAGACGCCACAGTAGCAGTGAGCAGACCTATTTGGAAAGAGAGACATTCATGAGTAACTCCAAGGGGCCATCCCTGAGAGAGGAGAGAGAAACTCTGTCATCTGGCTGCTTCTTGGCAAAGTCCTGAAATTGTACAGATCTAACATGACATATTCCACCCTAGGCTAGGATGTGAAATGCCCAGCTTGAGCAGTTAAAAAAAAAAAGTGGAACAGCACAGCTTTAAAAAAACCTAGATGTCCAAGGACCCATGACTGGCCCAAGTCCCACTTTGTTCAGGTTCCTGGGTTCAAACCCTCCTCTCAGCCTGAATGTGCCTGGTCACTCTCTGTCTCCTGTGGTGTGTGGTGCTAGACTTGGAGGCAAAGACCTGGGTTCAAATTCCAGCTCTGTTACTCACAATAGCTATGTAACCCTGGTTCAGGCATTTCACCTCTCTGAGTCTCAGCCTCATCTGTCTAATGGGGATAATACCACTTGGACTGAAATGAGCCCATGTGTGTTAAATGCTACGGAATGAGGCAAGTGCTGCCGTCAAGCAGGAGGCACAAAGGTTGGAGAGGAGCTCCACTCCACTCACTCTGTGGTAGCAGTCGCAGGTGCAGACAGCTTACTGCCACTCCTAGCCTAGTTACAATGGTCTCTTCCTGTCTGCCTAGAAGTCAGCTAGCTAGAGAAAAGCTAGCTCTATAGGGACAATCCTAGGTCAGAGGTGACAGAAATGTTAGAACTAATGAAGGTAAATACCTGTGTAATAAAGTAGGAAATAAACATGATATTCATTAAACTCAAGAGACATCCCTGAGCGTTGTGTTGTACGTATCCTTGGCTATGAGGACTAACCATGCTCTTCCTGCAATGTTCTTCAGACATATTGTTGGATAGAGAACTGGGCTATCCAGTATAGAGAGCATTTATCATCTCATGGGCCAGGAAGGTTTCTTTTTGGTTATCTACAATAGCAACCAGAGTTACCACTCTCCTGTTCAGCACTTGCAGCTAGAAAATCTGACTTAATTCCAAGGGTCAGAGGACAGCCAGAGGGGATCATCTGCAGTCTCTCTTACCTACAAAGTATCCGATGAGGGTGCAGTGAAAGTAGGAGACCTTCTGCATGCGCCCAGAGATGTTGGCGGGTCCAGAAGCACCACAGGAGTCACCACTGGCTTGTTTTTTGTAGTTGTCATAGCGAAGGACAAAGCACAACAGGAGACCGGGCATCACAATGTCTCCAATGCCCAACATAGAGAAGTGACTGCCGGTGGAGCTGGAATGTAGTTTCATGTGTTAGGGATGCCATACTCTACAATCCAATTTCTATTCCTTCTGTGCAAAGTCTGTCAGTTAGATTCTAAGAAGCCAGAGAACTTATCTGAATGACAGATGGAAGTCTCTACTGGTTGAACACTAGTTTTTGAGAGTTTAGAGATTAAAAGCCACAAGAGTACTGCAATAGAGGTCCCTGACCTGGCCAGTCAGTGTTTAGGAGAGCACCTTGTAGGGGACTGTTGAAGTGATTGCTCCTCTCAGAAATGTCAAGCAATTCATTATTTGTGACACATTCACTGCTGAGACTTCAAATAAGCACCTGACTACTACCAGACATAGAAGATTAAAGCAGCACCTTAATTTTGCCAAGATTACCAGATACTGTATAATTTTACCATTAGAACATATTTTTACACATGTCTTAGAAGTAAAAAAGATCCAGATTCTCCTATTAATTCCCTCCAACCAACTTTAAAAAGTGGAAACAGCAATAAAGTATGGTTGTTTGATAACATTAAGCAATAATAAAAAGCAGCACCTGTATCACTTAGTGATAAATCTTAGTAAGTCAGGTCAATGTTCTTGTCCTCAGTTCATTTGTACAATGGACAGAATGACTCACAACCCTTTCCAGTTTAGGATTAGAATGTTGATAACAAAAGACAGACTGATCAAGGCAAGGAACAGACAGGCACAGGAAGGCCGTGTGATCACCATCACAGGATGAAGCCCGACAGGCCAGTCCTACCTAGGGAAGACCAGTTTTCCAGGTAAAGACAGGCGAGGAACATCACGCCCAACATTGGGCCCCAGGTGGAGCTTCCGGGATAGAACGTCAAGGGGATTGTCAGCCGGCTGCGTGGCCACCTTCACCATGACGTTGCTATTGAAGATGTAGGCTGAGAAAAATACCTGCCGAGTTGGAGAGATGCCTTTAACAGAGGGAGCTGGAAGCAACCCACTTTCAGCATCAGCCCTCTTTGTTTTTAAGAGCAGAGTCCCAGAGTACTACAACATCAGTGTTTTCTTTGCATGCTTTGAGAAAAAAGAAAATCTTTGCTCTTTGTGTGTACTTACTTCTCTCCACACCCAAGGAGGACTCCCTTACAGTAGAACTGGGTATGCTCCCACGGCAGGGAAACTTGTGTGCCTGCCACCTCTCCTACCCCGAGAGAGCCACACACTTTACCTACTGTATCACATCCCAACAGACAAAAGGTTCAGACAGCTGCCTGCACACCTTTTAACACATACAGTTCAGGACTGGAGGGAATGATCTTAGATAGTGATCGGGCAAGCCAGGCTTAGGATACTTAAAGCTAACGGTTTTCAGGAGTTAATATTTCAACTAAATACAAAGGAGAGCAGGGGCTTCCAGGGAAACAGACACTTACCCAAAAGACATCATAGATTAGAAGCCCTGAGAGAAGCAGGCAGGAGACCTTGAGGCTCGGCAGGCGGACAAAGGCGATCATGGCGACACAGAGACCCATGGCCAGAGCTGGGGAGGAGACAGCAAAGACAGCAGTCAGTGTGTGAACTACAGGCTCATCCTCTTTCCACAGCTATTCAGCTGATCAACCTAACAGTCTGCAATCCCCTCAAAAATCAGGCAGCCCTAAGATCCATTTTCAGACACTTATACCCCACTGGTGCAAAGTGCCCACTTCGGCCCATTTGGGCTGTTGGTATTTGGAGGAATTCCTTTTCTCATGCTACATATAGTGCTCAGCTGTTGGAGACCCAGGAGATGCCCCATTCTGAACTATATAGGTGGAAGCCAGGCTCACCTGACACTTCCTCGCCCTTGCTCCCTGCCTTCCCTGTACTGCTGTGGATGCGCGCGCGCACACACACTCACACACACACACACACACACACACACACACACACACACACACACACACACACACACACACACACACACACACACACACACACACACACACACACACACACACACACACACACACACACACACACACACACACACACACACACACACACACACACACACACACACACACCCTTCTCTCTCTACCTACCACCCATTTCTCTGGTCTCTTTCACAACGAAGAGCTGTGAACATAAGCTGTTTCCAATTCTTCTCTTTCCATTTTTTCAAGATCTTATTACTTACTACAAAAGCAGTAGCTGCATTACAGAAAACGGCCAAGCAAAAATTTTTTAAAAATTACATTCCCACTATCTATCCCATTGTTAACTATCTTCCCAGAATTTTAAACATATGTGTTTAAAAAAATCGAATGAGATCACACAATTTGCTTTTTAAAATCCGACAATCTCCAGTTTCTATCTCTGTGAATTTTCATAACATTTAATACAATTTCTCTAATCGACTGTAAAATGTCTTGGGTTTGTCTATGCCAGTATCCAGTCCAGGGCTTGTGTATGTCTTTTAAATCTTTTTCAATCTGGAATAGTCCTTTTTTAATGATTTGTTGAGAATGGAGCCATTTGTCCTGCAGAATGTAGAACCTTCCAGATTTTTCTGGTGCTTCCCTTCTGTGGTGGTTGGCTTTTTCCTCTTTCCGCTATCCTGTGTATTTCCTATAAATCCGACATTATCATCTGATGACTAGATTACTCTGTGATTCTCTCTCACACCCACTCTGCAAAGGCTTTCATCCATATTATTCCACTGACACCCTCATTGCTAAATGCAATAATCAACCTCTATCCTCATCTTACCTGACCCACGTGCATCAACCCACCAGAGGATGGCTTCTAGGACAATGCACTCTCCTGGTTCCTCCTACTTCACTGGCCCCTCCTTTTCAGGCTTCTTTGTAGCTCTCCTGCAATTCCCAGACCTCCCTGAATCTGTCTTCAGATCTTTGCTCTCAGCTCCATTCATTTCCATGGTGGTCGCATCCAATCACAAGGCTTGAGATTATCTTACATGTTGTCAACTTGCACACTTTTATTTTCATCCTGTATCTCTTCTTTGAAATCCTGACTCATAAATCCCGTGTCTAATATGCCTCTCAAAGTTAACACAGCCAAAACTCAGCTCTTCTCTAAACTGGTTCCCACTGTACTCTTCCATCTCTGTGCATTTACTCTTTCTTCCAGTTGTGCCAACCGAAATCTTCTGGAGTCATTTTTGACTCCTTTCTGTCTTTCTCTCTCTCTCAGCCTGCCAAGCACAAGTCCCATTCATCTCTTGCCTGGACTGCTGCAATAACCTCATACATCTAATCTTGCCTTCTACAGTCTCTTCTCCACACAGCAGACAGAGGAGCTTCTTAAACCCTAAGTCAAGTTTTACTGGTCCCCTGTTCAAAACCTTAAACCACATCTCACTTCAAGCAGAGTAAAGCCATAGTCTGCACAGTGGCTGACAAGGTCCTCCTGCTTGTTACCTTTCAGGCTATTTCCTGCTGCTTCCCTGTGCCAGTCACGCTGGCGGCCTCGCTCTTCCTCTAACCTGCCTGGCATGTCCCCATGTCAGTGTTTCTGTACTTGCTGTGCCCTCTGCCTGGAACAATCTTATCACGAAATCCACCTGGCTCACTCCTTCATCTTTGGTAGGTCTTTACTCAAGTGGTAACTTCTCAATGACACCTGGACTTTCCTGCAGATTATATTTAAAATTGTACTTCCTCCCCATCCCTATCCTTACCTTATTTTTTTCTCTTGTACCTCTCAACATTTGACACACAAGATACCTCCTTTCTTTCTTTTTTTTTTTTTTTAATTTTCACTGCCCTCAACTTGAGGGCATAGCTCACTGCTTTGTCCCTGGAGTCTAGACCAGGGCCTGGCAAATGAAGGGCCTCTCCTGCCTTCAGCTCTCCTCCATTCTTCTGAAAACATAGGTCTGATTAGGCCACAGAGCTGCTGACAAATGTTCCATGGGTTCTTCCTGTAGTGGGATGAACGCCCAACTCCTGGCCGAGCACTGTAGGCATACAGGCATGCACAGGAGGGCCTTCTCCACTGTGCAGCCCCATTCTCTCAACATGCCCTTCCTGTTGCTCTGTTCTCTGGCCAAGCATGATCATACCTCTCAACACATATTGCATTCTTTCACGCTCTGCAGGAAGGCTCTGTCCTTGGCTTTATCTGGAAAATTAATCCTCATTCTTAAATAGCCAGGTCAGAAAGCCCTTCCTCAGACAGTCTTTCCTGATCTAACCAGAGTAAGTTGTTTCTTCTATGTGATGCTGCAGAACTTTGAACATCTCTCAACTCATGCATCAATCCTATGATAGTGTTATTATTTATTAACAAGCGAGTTTATTGCTATACTAGTTGACTATGTGCTCCACTTAGACAGAGACCATGTCTTATTCTTTCTGTGGAACTTAGCTCTTGACAGAGTGGATATTCAATAAACATTTGCTGAATAAATGAGAAATTATGTTCTATTAACTTCAAACTTCAAATTATTCTAAGGAAAGTAAGAAAAGCCATATTATCAGATATATACTATTTTAACAGAATTGATGGTAGATTGTCAATATATATAACAAAATGGGTAAATAAATATAGCAGCTTGGCAGACCCTGGACACATCAACTCAACTGAATGAGTTTCTACTGTGTGTATGGTGTTGCACAGAGAAAAGAGGAGAAAGAGCATTCCTACCCTTGCAATAGAGATGTGCTGGGAAGACAATGGTAATAATTAGGAAGAACAACAAAATATGTATATATTCATTTCCCCTATCATTATTGTTATCAAGCATTCACTGAGCTCCACAAGGTGTACTGCAGTGTGAATTTTGGAGAGATGTGGTCAAGATATAATTCCTGACTTTATAATAATATAGGATGTTCCTTGTACTAGCATCGCTTTTAATTTTTTATAAATTTATAAAATCAGAACCAAATTGGTAAAATGAATGCAAATTCATGTCATTTAAAATGGACCTAATGAACTGTACTAACTAGGTAGGGTCAATCAGGCTTTGCAAAGCTTGGGACATTCAAAGCTACAAAGGGATGACTGAAGCATAATGTTTAGGGCATTAAGAGATGTACCGGAAGCCCATGCTCTAATCAACTCACACCCATTTTTTAAAGGATGAGATCTCCCATTATCATTGTCTTTAGGAAAAAAATGTTTGTGCTGTAAATCAATAAACAGGACATTAGCAGAGAGATAAGCTCAACTGGCTGGAGGAACAACAGTGGTCAGTAGTGGGTGGGAAGCCCATGGGGCAGGGGCTGGGAACGGATGACCAAAGAACAGGTGAAAACACGTGTTGTGTATAGATGCTGCTAGCGCTGATCTGTTCTTGGGCTGACAAGTGAATACACGGAAAGCAAAGCATTGAGGGAACAGAGGGAACAAAGGGAGAAATAAAGCCTTAAGATGGACAGACAAGAGACAGAAGGGTATGGGCAGTGAGGGTCAGAGGACTGACTGAGGTATCTCACCAGATAATCCAAAGAGGGACAGGAAATCAAACTGGGCAGAGAAGCAAAAGGGCAGGCTCCTAGGGTTAAATTTGTAGGCCTCTGTAAGACATGAAGATGACTTGTCCATTCCTGAACTCTTCTATTCAATTTGTCATAGAATCATTTACTCCAAAACACACAGGAGCCTTTAGAGGTCATAAGACCTAAGCTTCCGCTTGCTGCTTTGTCACTCACCTTATGCTAATCCTACCCCACCTGGATCTAAGCTAAACATGGAAAAGACAGAACTACTCAGTGACAGAATTTTCGATGACTCCATACAATGTCATTCTATCCTAACCTTCCAAATAAGAAACTCTGGCTTCATTTTCAATTTATCGCTGTCTTCCATGTACAAGCAATAATCTACTGCCATTTTGTGGTATTATCCTCTATTGTTACTGCAGACATTGGTCATGCCTCTCCACACTTCCTTCTTTGATGTGTGCCCTCTCCCCTCCCTCCCCGCCCTTTCCCATTTACTCTACACTACCATTGTCAAAAATCTGTTCACATCATTTCCTGCCTCAAGATCACTAAGTTCCCTTCTCTGCAATGGATCAAGTCTAATTATAAAGTTGCACCTCAGGGGTACAACTTACACAGAATGGAGCTGTGCAAAGTAGTGGCTCTGCCTCAGAGTCCATCTTCCTTAGTTCCTGCTCCTCAGCCTATTCCTTCTCTCTGTGTACATTAAGTTGAGCAATGCTCTCTTTCCAATCACATATCTAAGTCTTCCCACTGTATTCTAAATTCTGTGTACAAAGAGGCAGAATGCACCCCCTTCTGACTGTCTGAGAGAAGGTTCTTAATATAAATTTTAACTCCTTAGGACTTTTCCAGGCCCAAGTGAAGAGAGGTGACTAACTTTCCCTTGTTACTTGCTGCTTGAGAAACTCCCAGGACTTTCCCCAATAGCTTTACCAACAAACTTAACTTTTGGTTAAATATAAATTAACCAAAAGTGTTAGGGAGGCAAATTATTAATCATAGCCATTTAGCTATAGTTAATTCCAATTTTGTTACTGATATCTTTGTATCACTTTGTCTTCCACAACCAGTAGGGCCAGGGACAAAGAATGACACCACACTGAGATAAAATGTCCTCTACAAGGATTACATAACTTGTAAGATCTTAAGCAGTAATCGCATTCTAACATAAAGAAATCTCTAGATATCTATGCCCTATGCGAGCTAAGCACCAGAGTCTGGCATTTTAAAACAAGAGAAAAAAAAAATCTCTAAATTTCTGGCACTAGATATTACCTAACCACTGGTTAACAGCAACTGCTATAAAACGAGGGGACCGGACTACACACCAGTCAAGACTCTGCCAGTCCCTGAACTGAGAAGGGGACACAGATGTGAACCGGGTTCAATGATCCTCGAACACTATGTGTTCGTGCTCAGGATTCACTGGCTTTTAGCTAACATACTAACACCTAGTATGTGGTACTAATTCAAACTCATTCAAGACTTCCTAAATTTAAAAGGTTTATTTGCTAGATGAAACTGAGCTAGAGTAGATAAAACAGTTCTAGATTTCAGTTCAAGAAAACTTGGAAATCTGTTCTTAAAATTCGTACTTTTTAGTATAGCCTTGAAAATAACTTATCATCCTGTTTTCACTCTACCTTAACTTCAAAGAACAGGCTTTAATTAAAAAAACACTCACCAAAAACCCTACCACCAAATCTCGCTGCCTACAAGATGATTTCTGACTTTTCAAAGAAATCTGGAAAGACAATTTCCATGCCAGGGAGCAACTTATTTCAGTATGTTACAGATCATGGCTAGAAAGCTACATTACTACAATAGCAAAAACAAGTCAAACACACATCAAACACTAGTCTGAAGGGCTGGCCAGTTAGCTCAGTTGTTGGTTAGAGTGCAGTGTTATAACACCAAGGTCAAGAGTTCGGATCCACTTACTGGCCAGCTACCAAAAAAACCCCAAACCAAACCAAAACCAAACACAGTCTGAGAAATAAAAAAACTCAAAGGCTCTCTCTCTCTTTTTTTTTTTTTAAGGAAAAATTCTATATTTGGCTAAAGGGCAAACTAGTAGGAAGAAGAGATTCTTGTACCAGTAAATATTCGGAAATTGCAATAATGATAGAAAATGCTGTAAAAGTCTACCAATTAGGGCCAATTAGGATCTAGGGGAGCCTCACAGAACACTTAACAAAATTTAACTATTAAGCAACTTTCACAATATAAATGTATTTCTCATAGTGGTCACTGGGAAAATAAAGTTTGTCATTTATGGCCAATTTTCTATCAAGTCTACAGTCTAGAGGAAGACTCCTATAGTGAAATGGACCCTTTAGTATGGACCCTCTCTTACTGAGAACTGCTTATCCCATTCTTCCTTTAGTGAGTCTAATAAAACTCTACCCCTGTACACAGAAGTACAATGAAAAAGATTCCGCCGACTTGCTCTAAAATATGTTTTGATGGCTGGGTAAACCAGTTTATTTATTTTATTATTATTATTATTATTATGGCTGGCTGGTAAGGGGGTCTGACCCCTTGACATTGGTGTTATAACACTACACTGAAACCAACTGAGCTAAGTAACCAGTCAACTCTTAAATCAGTTTATTTTTAAAAGAATGTCATCATCCATCATGCCAAACTTTTCTTTTTTTAGTGATACTATTAGTAAATAGGTATTTTTTTGTTTGTTTTTTGCAATGCTAGCATAGGGCTGAGAGTATAAAGAAGAGTATAAAGTACATGAGAGTATAAAGAACACATTTCTTACTGTTTTGAGAGAGATCTAATCTTTGGTGAGTCAGTAGCTTAGCTAAGCACTTAAAACCCCCAGCAAAACATGTAAATAGTATCATGTGTGTCTGGAAACATGGATAAAGAGATCCATGAAAGGAGAGCCACCAAAAAGTTAGTAGTGGGATTACTGAGAACCTTAGACCCTACAGGGGCCGAGAGCCTTCAAGGTACGTTAAATATCATTTGAGTCTGCTAGCATTGACACTGATCCTGCTAAGTGATTATTGCTTTATAGTACTTTGGTTAAACCAGTAGCACCTGGAGCTTTAATCCTCTCATTTCACATAACATTTGTGTAGGTGAACTTAAGTGTATTACTTATGGGGGTCGGCTTGCAACCCTTCATTTAAAGATACCATCATAAAGCAGTTTCTCTTAAGAATATGGAGTTCACAGTCATCCAAACAATTATATGGACTGAAATAATCTGGTTTAGATTTTAACCAATTGACCAACATTTCTAAATAGTTTTTGTTCCAAAGTAGTAGAGGAGAAATATCTGTGCTGCTTGCTTCCTCATCAGGAAGCTACTGGACTAGGTGAGATTTAAGTATATAGTCTTAAAAGCAGCCATGAGATTGATTTAGACTAATATTCATTATTCTGCTCCAATTATTATCATGATCAAGACTCCTTAATAGTCTATATTACATATTTTAAAAAGAGATTAGGTTCTGTTATTCTTTCAAAATCCCCTACTCACTCACTTCCCTACTTTTATTCAACAAATCATTCTGCATAAATCAATAGTTAATCTCAGGAAAAGTCTAATGCACATATCTGCCACTTCATCACTCTTAACGACACCTTTTAACTATAAGCTTTTACCCTTTAACTATAAAAGCTGAGCAAGCAATGTGTTATGTGACTCAATGTAATTTTTTTCTTGACATTCTTTATCAACTTCTAGAGCATTGACGTATTAAACACAAATCATAAGAATACTGAAAGTGCTAATACTTGCTTTGGAAAGTTTAGCAGTTCTGATGACCACTTAAATTCTAACCACTGCACTTCAGAATGCTTATATGCATAGTGGGTACTCAAGTACCGAAGCAAATGATCATAGTACATGTTTTTTATAAAGCAATGTAAGATGACATAACAAGACACTAAATCTGTCAGAATCAAGGGTGAATTACTGCACAGATCAGGCACTGGTGATTTCAACTTTTCCTTCCCATTCTTAGTCATTAAAGGTCTCTAAGTCTAAAGGGTAACTTGGTCTGCAACAGCGAGGAACTGTTTTTGCATCTTAACTTGGTATATGGCAGGTATTCAAAAAAGCATTGAACAACTATTTTCACTATAAATATACAAAAACAAATGTACATTTTTATAAAAATGTTTAACATTTCAGTAAAATTGACAGTTTTTTATATGCACCAGTTTTATGAATTTTAACACATGCATAGATTTGTAGAGTCACCACCATACTCAGCATAGAGATGTATCACCCCCAAAAAAATCCTTCGTGCGATTTGTTTACAATCACCTCTCTTCCCCATGTAACCCGTGGCAACTACTGATCTGTTCTCCATTACTATAATTTTGTCTTTTTGAGCAAAAAATATACATTTTAAAATAATAAGCATAACTTGTATATTTTACAATGTTAAAAGTGCTTTCACTATAAATATCACCTTTGATTAAGATAATAAATGCATTTAAATATCATTTTACAGAGCTTGCAACCCACTCCATAGTTTGTTTCCTGATAATACTGAGTTTCTTATAGCTTTTTACTGATTTTAACTCGGCACATATAAATTTCAAATCCTTGTACTGGTCAAAGTTATTTATGAGGGAAAAAAATTCCCTTGAAGCAGAAGGACAAGTTTTTAGTTTTCCTTAAGGCTTAAAATTTCTTCCTTATTAAGAATATATTATAACATATTTCCCTTTCATTGAACATTTCCTGAGTGCACTGATATAATACTGATTCTCAAACAAAAGAAATAGTTTACAAACTTTTTTGTCAAATTCTAACCAATTTGACCATAAACAGGAACATCCTTGGTTTTGAGTTGATTCACCTTTTCAATGCAACTGTTTTTTAAAAATTTTAAATATAAAAACACCACTAAAAAACAATGTACCAAATACTATTCAGCAAACTTAAGATTAGTCACAGAAATATCCTGTAAGATCAGTACTTAGAAATTGTTTGACTAACTTAGCTACTCCTGATCTTGTGGCCTGAACAGGAAGCATCACTCTGGGTGGCTCTGGGCTTAGACACAGTGAATGACAGGTCTGCTGTAGCTGAGCCAGCCTCAGAGGTGTAGGGAAACACTGCCTGGCAGAGTGCACAGGAGCTTCTCAGATGTGGCAGTGGTTCCAAAGAGCTCTGTTTCCAAGGTCTACTTTAGCCTTGTGGTTGCTTGGAATGGGTAATGGGTATAGATGCAGTCCATACCTGTGATCTCTGATTTTCAAATTTTTCCCTTAAAAATTCCTTAGATAGTATTAAGAATAGCATAAAATTCACTGCCTTTATATTAAACCTCCTTTTCTGAATCACCAAAAGAAAGGAAAAGGTAAACAGATTTTGTGTGGCAGAACAGAAATTTCTTGAGATTACAAAAGAAAACTGTGAAAATGAGCGTAAACAATGTATGAACAAGGAGGTGGAGATAGGCTTACCGGGTCTTAAATAAAGGAAAGTTTTAAAACATCTCAGTGGGTGCTCACTTCAGTAGCACATAAACTAAAATTGGAACAATACAAAGATCAGCGCAACTTCTGTGCGAGGGCGACATACAAATTTGTGAAGTGTTCCATATCTGGTACAGTCCCCCACAGGTTGTCTGACCCTTAGATGACTGGCTCCAAGAAAACAGTGTAAGTCAAAGCAAAACATGAGACACCCAATATTAAAATCGTGATTTCCACTACCAAAAAAACAAAAATAAAAAATAAAAATCTCAAGGGAAAGACTAGAAGAATTATGGGAGATTTTTGGAAATGTCCTTCTAAGGTGTTTTGGTATTAAGTATGAAATACATACAAGGGTTCTATGACTTCTCTGAACCTTGGTTTCCTCTTCTGCATAATGGGAACAGTAATGGTATCTATTTCAAAGAGTTGTTTTGTTATATCTTTTTTTGTTTGTTTGTTTTTTGGCGGCTGGTCGGTATGGGGATCTGAATCCCTAACCTTCTTGGTGTTACCAGCACCACACTCTCCCAAGTGAGTCACTGGCCAGCCCATCAAAGAGTTGCTTTGAGGATTAAATGAGATAATCCATGTAAAACACCGAGCAGAGTGCCCAGTGTATAAAAAACACTCAATAAATCTTAACTATTATTGTCATTATTATTTCATCATTAATTATTATCAATGAAGGAAAATTCTCGTATGCTATATAGGTAGGAGTGTATTTCTGAAAGTCAGTACAGTAATAGATACAAAAACTTAAATACAAAAACCCTTTGTTCCAGGAATTGCATGTCTGGGAATTCAGTTTTAGAACATAATCTTAATAAATAATCTGACATGTATACCAAGAGGTGGAACAAGCATGTTTACCTTAGGGTTATTTATAATAGAAAAAGTTTAAAAACATTTACATAAGAAAGTATAGTCTACACAAAAACTTATACATGAATATTCACAGAAGCATTATTCGTAATAGCCAAAAAAATGGGAACTGATGAACTGATAAATAAAATTGGTATACCCACACAATGGAATAGTATTCAGCCATAAAAAGGAATGAAGTACTGATACAGGCTAAACAAGATGGACCTTGAAAACACTGGCCACACATGAGGATACTTCAAAAAGTTTGTGGAAAAATAGAATTAAAAGATAGTATGAATCTTTCAATGAACTTTTTTTGAAGTACCCTCCTATAGTATGATTCTATTCATGTGAAATGTCCAGAAGAGGCAAATCTATAGAGACAGAAAGTAGAATAGTGGATGCCGGGGGCTGGGAAGGAAGGAAAATGACTGCTAATGGATATGGGTTTTGGGGTGTGGGTGATGCCCTAAACTGACTGCAGTGATGGCTGTATACCTCTGTGAATGTCCTAAATTATCTATAAAAATATAATAAGTAAAATGACAATTTGTCACATATTAGTTACTCACCATCCATGAGAAGCCAGTGGCCAGTGAGAACCCAGATGAGGACGAGCATGACGGACAGAGAGAATGACAGTAACTCAGCAGCAGTGAAACGCCCACAGCAGCCAAAGGAAATCCTGGAAAACACAACACTTATTGGATGGATGGACACACACTATTTTGTAAGCAAACTCTCTTTTGGTTCTTCATGATCAGAGTTCATGATGGCAGGATTAGAATAGTAGGCAATATCTAGATACCTGGAAATCCAAAATATCTAAACCTCTTTGGAGTAAGGTATGGAAAGCTCAGAGGAATTATACATCACCCATTTGATAATGTACTTTTTAGACAAATTATCAACACAGGTATTTAGAAGTTTAAAGTGATAATATCAATCTCTGGAGAAGCTAAGTACTGGAGAAATTCTATTCTTATGAGGAAAACAAAATGAAGAAAGTCAATAATTCAATTCATTTAGCAAAGATGAATACGTATTTATAAGATGGTAAATCTACTTGGTTATTACTAATTGCTGGGAATATCAGCAGCCACTAGTGACTGGTTTCCTAGGTGCATGCAGCATTTGCATTAGCATAGCATTTTGTTTCCACGGAGAAATGGCTTTAGGAGTTAAGGTGTGAACATTGGGATTAAATGCAAGTGGCTAGCACATCTAAATCACCAAAGGCAAAGAAGAATGTCCCAACACCATTCTCATATTGCAGTAACTCACTAGGAAAAGAATGAAAACCCTACTTCAAAAGAAAACTGCTCATCTCTCAATAATCTATGCAGGAAGCATATTACAATGACTCTGACTTTCTAAGATCTGTTTATATTTCCTCTGCCATGAAAAGGTACAAAAGGAAGTACTCTCTTCTAGTTTTAAAGATCACACATCTCATGTCCCAGTTTTCTGGCATTTGTACACTCCAGTCAATTCCAGAAATTTAGACTACTAATAATGCTATCAAGCATGAGAGAAAAACATATACAAGTTTATAACTTAGAGGAAAGTTCCAAGTCCTTACTTGTTCTGAGGTGAACAGGGTCTTGTTAAATACTGGCACATCGGGAGAAGAAGAAAAGCAAAAGCTATCGTTGCAAGAACTAGAGGAAGAATATGTATGGTTAATTTTTGGTTATTGTTCATATGTTACCAATTATAAGAAAAATGGCATGATATAGAATTTAGTAATTTCCCAGAATACTTTTCTTGACAAGTGGATACAATTAAATCAATTAACTAGAGAAGAAAAATATCTTTAGCATTGCACAGATAACCTCTATTTAAAAAAAAGGAACCTAATTTGAAGTAGCAGGAAGCATAGGCAGGTTCTCTCATTCTCTATCTCAACAAGAAAAAGATAAAGAGCAGGCCAGGGGATGATATCCCAAAAAGTCTTGTAGCATTCTGATTATTTTACATTTCCATCATTGCTTCACTTGAAAACAGACAGCTGACAGTCGAATTACCTTGATTAGCTATCAATGTTTCTAGCTGCAGAAACACTGGTAGGAATTGCCAGTGACCACCATGCCAAGCTAGACCTTCTGGTACTCTACCAGAAAAGGAGTCAAAGCCAAAGCAATACTGCTCTGGTGTCATAAAGCTCATGAGTTTTCAAATCCCTGGCCCTTCTTTTTTTGGTGGCTGGCCAGTATGAGGATCTGAACCCTTGACCTTGGTGTTATCTGCACCATGCTCTCCCCCAAGTAAGCTAACTGACCAGTCCTGGGCCTTCTTTCAGATTGTGTTGACAGATCTGAACAGATGATATCTGTTCAAGTAGGAGGTGGTTGGGGAGAAGGGGGGGGAAGAAAAAGCCATTTTAAAAAAAGCTGAAAATTTTTTCTTTAACACATAATAGACAGAATAACTCATTTACCTGCTGTACATATTGTAAAAACTACTTGAACTGAGTCAAAGAAGAAGAACATTACTAGAAGAGAGACAGATGCTCCAATTGGAAGAAACAGAGCCTGGGTAGAGTCAATTGTCTGGATACCTAAAAGACAGAAAAAGAGAAATATTAAC
The DNA here is from genome assembly GCF_027409185.1 of Cynocephalus volans. Classification (NCBI taxonomy): domain Eukaryota; kingdom Metazoa; phylum Chordata; class Mammalia; order Dermoptera; family Cynocephalidae; genus Cynocephalus; species Cynocephalus volans. The sequence continues at coordinate 196,950,794 of NC_084461.1, forward strand.
AATTTATATATAACAGGCACTGTGCCCGCACACCTTCTATACATTAACTCATTAAAATGGAGATGGTTCTAGGGATTACTATGTAAGACATGGATTATCCAGGCCCTCTGATTCTTTCCTTCCCAGTGACAAGATGACCTTGCTCTCCTCATAGTGCCTTCTATTATAGTCAATGCTCAAGAAATACTTATCGAATTGAACTACTAACTCTTGGTGCTAACCACCTGGATGACAGAATGCAAAACACAAGCAAACAAAAATGAGGAAAATAATCAAGAACATTAAATAGTAGTAAAAATTCAGATTAGTCAATCTGAGTATATGCGTGGTCTTCTGTATAGGTTTGGTAAAAGCGGTGGTTTAAACCCACTCACTAAAACAATTTCTCATCATCTGCAGAGTTAATGTCCTCATGTTCACTGCTGCCCACTGTTGCTAATAGGTGAGAATTGACTGATGAGAATTTGAGTGATGGTGTGGGGAAGGGGGAAAACAAGACATAGCTGAGAACAGCAAGCCAGAAAAATTATTTTATGAGAACATTTTAAGGTACCATAATAGGAGATAAATGGGGGGAACCAATCTCTTGGGACAGAGTAAGCTTTTCTTGGCTACTCATTGGAATCAGCTGGAGAGCTTTAGAAAAATTACAATGCCCAGGACCAACACCAGACCAATTAAACTGAAATCTGTTGGGGTGAGGCCTGGCTAAAAACTCCCTACAAAATTTTATTTTCCATCCAGGGTTGAGAACCACTAGTAAAGTATTTGGCAGAGAAGGAAAACACTGCAAAATCTGATAACCACTGAATGAAAAGAAAAAATTACCAGTTTGTCTTGTATGCTACCCACTTCCAAATTAACCCTGCTGAGACATCATAAAGAAAAGTGTTTAAAAGGAACAAAAGAAATCTTCATATGATTAAGAAAACACAACAACAACAACAACAACAACAACAAAAACCGGAGGAGAGATCTGACCGATTAGCTCAGTTGGTTAGAGCGAAGTGTTGATAACACCAAGGTCCTGGATTTGATTCCTGTACCAGCCATTTTTTTTTAAAAAAAGAAAGAAATCTTCATATGATCTATTATAATGAAATATTAGAAGTAAAAAAGTCTTTCTTCATTAAATTAAGTCTACAAATAAAATATGCAACCAGGATGAACATACCTAGACATGGTTGCAATGATCAACCAACATTTAAAAATTGCTCTTAACTATTTAAATGTGCCTGTCCTCAAAATAGCTATTTAGGGGTTTTGATTAGAATATTAAATATTTCTACAGCACAAAATTGCTTCTTAGTGGCTAGATAGATGAGTCAAATAATTCACTCAGGAATAGGGCGATTCAATTTAGGAAAAGTGATCTATTTATGTGTCATGACAAACAGAAATGGTCTGGGGGCTGGCTGGTTAGCTTAGTTGGTTAGAGTGTGGTGCTGATAACACCAAGGTCCAAGGTTCGAGCCCTGTACCAGCCAGCTGCCAGGAAAAAAAAAAAAAAAGCAAGCAAGAAAGCAAGCAAGCAAGTAAGCAAGAAAGCAAGAAAGAAAGATGAAAGGGAAGGAGGGAAAGAGGGAGGGAGGGAGAGAGAAATAAATAAAATAAATAAATAAAGACGACAAAACTCTAAGAAATCTCTAACTAAATTTCACCCTAAGTAGTTTTTGAATTTAAGGGCACTACAAGTAGTTCAAAACAGAACTAGAGGAAACTAAAGATTTCAGGTGCCCTTCAAAACAGAAAATAATGATTTCTCAAGTGAATGATTATTTGTTATAGGATGAAAAACAAATCTTTTAAAAAACCCCATAAATTTTAAAACATGCTCAAATCCCCACCTTCTATAAAACAAAGCATCATACAGTCTACAGGTAAATTATATTGTTCAAAAAAAGAAGAAGAAAACAACAAAAGAAAAACAAAGCAAAGTTTTATTGGTTCAAAATATGAACAGGGCTGGCCAGTTAGCTCATTTGGTTAGAGCACAGCCTAACAACACCAAGGTCATGGGTTAAGATGCCCATACTGGCCAACCCCTCCCAACCCCCCCCCAAAAAAACCAGAACAAAAATTAAATGGCTGGCTAGAACAAAGACTATTAAGTCAGGTATATCAGATGTATTTGTTTATAATAAATCTAAATTTAGAAGTTCAGTCTGCAATTAAAATGCAAAACTGAATACAAAAAACCTTTCTAGAATATTAGATAGAAGGCACAGTTTTTTTGTTTGTTTTTTGAAAGCACAGATTTTAGACCAGGAGGCAAATAAAGGGCAAGTAAAGTTCCTTTAGTTGCTGACAGTATGCTACCTAAACCAATGTATATGACTTCAGTACTGTACTTCCTAATGGTTTGGAGATAAAGGTCCTGAAAGGGAAAGAAGTAATTAATTAGAAATTTTAGCCAAACTCAGGGCCGGCCCATGGCTCACTCGGAAGAGTGTGGTGTTGATAACACCAAGGCCACGGGTTTGGATCCCATATAGGGATGTCCGGTTAGCTCACTGGGTGAGCATGGTGCTAACACCACCAAGTCAAGGGTTAAGATCCCCTTACCGGTCATCTTTAAAAAAAAAAAAATTTTTTTAGCCAAACTCCACTGACTTAAAAACAAGACAGAGCAAAGCAAAACAGAGCAGCCATAATTAGGAAGACTTACTTAAGTACAGCTGCATTATCTTTCAAGCCAAAATCAACATAAGAAATAGGCGTGGTCATGGAATTAAAAATTACGTATAGCAACATTATTTTTAGCATTCAATGAACATGGCTACAGGCTAAATATATGTCTGCAGACAGACACTGAGCAATACACAAATGTATTGTTGATAACTGTTAGGAAAATTACTGATTTTGCACCTCCAATGCAAGAAGCATGCTTTTGGCCAAATATTTACTGAACACCTAAGCAACAGGAGGGATTTTTTAAAAAAGTCATTTCCAGATCTTCGAGAGTTTATAGTCTAGATGGGGAGATTAAGATATACATCTCTACTAATGAAGAGAATTCCAATTGTACATTTCCATCAATCTTCACAGTTCAAGTAAATTATATATGAAATTTAGTAAAGGACTTCAAGATGTCAGATAATAGGGGTGGGTGTGTGTGTGGTCCCCCCCCCACCTCCCTTTCTAGCCTTTTTTTTTTTTTTTTTACTATGAAACAGCACACACAGAAAAGTACAAAAATGTAGCGCTCAGTGAATGTCACTATCTAATACCACTCAGGTCGAGAAATGGACCAAGCCCAAAAGTCCTCCTTGTATCTCTAACTACTTCTCTCTTTCCCCCCAAAGGGAATTACTATCCTGACTTTTACGACATTCTCTCCTTGCTTTACTTTATATGTTTTCCATTTCAGCAAGTATCTTTAAACTACTGTTTATTTTGTCTGTTTTTTTGAACTTTACATAAATTGAATTATGTAGTTTGTATTTTTTGTGTGTTTGGCTTTTTTCACTCCACATTATTTGTGACAATCATCCATGCTGCTATATGTAGCTGTAGTTCACTCATTTTCATCATATAAATATATTAAAATTTATTTATCCATTCTATGGTTGACATTTGTGTTGTTTCCAAATTCTCGGCTATTATAAATAATGCTGCTTTGAGCATTCTTGTACAAGACTTTTGATGCACATGTGCCAGTATTTGTTGGGTATTTAACTGGGAGTGAAACTGATGGGTCCAAAGGTTTTTTTTTAGATAATGCCAAACTGTTTCCCAAAGTGATTGTGCCAACTCTCACTCTCCAGTAGTGCAAGAAGGATCTTTTCTTGCTGCTCTACATCCTCACCAACACTTGGTGTGGTCAGGATCTCTCTTTTTTTTTTTTTTCCTTTCCATCAGGATCAAGCCTACAGACAGGGTTTCTAACCTTAGCTATTCTGGTCAGTGTATAGCACTATTTCATCACAGTGTTAGTTTTCATTTTCCTGCTTTCTAATAAGTTGAGTGCCATACTTCCTGGTAGGCCTGTCCTACCCCCCACCCTTACTTCTGTGTAATTGGAGTTGCCCAGATAGGCGGAGTATTATTAAAATCTGAAGAAATAATTCCACCAATCTTTTGGTCAAATACCCTAGAGAAGCCTGCAGGGAGAAACATTCAGTGACAGTGATTTCCTCCTTTTTGTAAGTTTTGATTTTTTGGTGTGAGTCTCATGACTCATCTAATCCTCTATCAAGTCATCACTTAGTGCTTCTCCTTTTTCTAGTTTACTGTATAAGCAAGGACAATTTTAATCATTTCTGACATATCCAAAGCATGTAATGATAGAATAACCCTTCATCCCAACCCCTACCAATGATGTTGGCCTATACCTACACCTTTTCCTTCTCTTACATCTTTTCACAAAAAAGACTGATTCTCATTATTGTGGGAGTGGACAAATGCAGTCTTCCAAAAACCTCTATCTTAGTTACTTTTTCCTTCAATCAGTCCGAAACACTCTTGCTAGCTCTTAACACTAAGTTTATACATTCCTTTTCTTAGAACCATCCCCCAATCCTTCTACACTGTTAAACATTTAGGCCTTCAATCTCTTTAGCACCTACACAATCTCTTGAGTTTCTCTGTTCATCTTTCTGGCTTTTACTATTTCTTTGATTCTTGATAAATGCATCACGTTTTCTATACAATCCCTTCAACTTGGAATGATGTTACATTTCATATTCAAGTTCTGGCCTTCTTTGCAATAGCTATTTCTTTCACTAAGTGTTTTTCTTTTTTTTTTTGTTTTCTTAAATTTTGATTACAAACCCTTGTGTCGAGGGCTGACTCTCAATAGATCACAGCGAGGGAGCTGCAACTAAGTGTTTTTCTGACTATGTGGAAGTGGACTACATTCTATCCTAAACTGTTCTTATCCCTTTCAGTATGCATTGCTCACAGTAGGCACTGAAGAAATATGCTGTCGAGGAGAATTTAGCACAACACAGGAGGTAGATATAAGAAAACGACCACTGAAAAAGTCTTTAGACTCTCATTAATAGTGATAATATTAACTTCCTTTCACTGTATAAACTGACATTTATTTTTTGAGAACAAAATTATACTTCCATACACACTATAGGAATCTCTTAGGTTTCTGTGATACAATGTGCAACAGATTTATAATCTGGTTTAAGTACACCATTTGAGTACACAACACAGGACTTTTTAATAGGGTATGAAGAATATAATGTGATTTGGCTTAAAATGTTGATAGAAGATAAGCATCTACATAATAATTTAATCTGAAAGTCAGATTTTGCACTGGGTTTCACCTGGTTCCTAGTAAGTTATTGGTATAGCATTTTACTTCACACAGGGTCTGTGTCATAAGTTTAAGAAAAGACTCATTATATTTAAATGTTTCTACTTGCTGTCTTTATCATGCCCATTTTGCACGGCTGGGAACAGTGAAACATTTGAGTGAAAACTGGGCAAGTATAATTTGGTTGATGGGGTATTATAATAACTAAAGAACTTGAAACAGATATAAGTGATGTTTTTCAACTTAACATCCACGGTCCTCCATCAATATTCTTTTTATTAGATCCCTGGTATTTCCTCCCTATTAAGTGGCAACTTTAACCCGTCCTATAGGTCATGCTTACTCTCTCCCCTCTGTGCCTGTTACTACATGCTCTCCCCACCAATCCAAGTTTGGTGTTTCAAGTCAAACTCACCTTCTACAGGAAAGAGACCTTACTTGACCCACTGTTGCTTACCCGACTTGCCTTTCTCTTTACTCTCTTCGTACATAGATGTCAAAATGATTTCACCTCTAGAGCTTACTCTGATCCACTGATAGTAGCTGCTTGTTCAGAAGGATTCTCAGAGTCAGGAAAAAAAGTATCTGCCCCAGGAATAGGAGGTGAAGTGGTATTTGTCATCTCTGTCTTAGTACCTTTTTTTTTAACATCTTGAAAAGAATTGTTCTTATACTTTTGCATCTTTCTATTAGATATTTTGAATGTTGAGAACATGGTAGGTACTCAATATAAATCTGTTAATATTATTAAATCAAGTCTCCTTATTCCTAATTTAACTCTTTCCAAAATAAGCCGCACAAATTTTCTATAACTCTATTGAGGTACAATTTACACACCATAAAATTCACCCATTTTAATTGTATAATTCAATGATATTTTTGTAAATTTACTAAGTGTGAATAACCATAATCTAGTTTTAGAACCTTTTCATTACCCCAGTAGAATCCCTAGCCCCAGGCAACTACTAATCTACTTTCTGTCTTGATATATTTCCTTTTCTGAAAATTTCATATAAATAGACTCAAAATATGTAGTGTCTGGCTTCTGCTTCATCCACATTGTAGCATGTATCAATACTCCATTCTTTTTAATGCTAAATAGTATTCCATTGTACATTTTGTTTATAAATTCATTAGTTTATGGACCATTGGGTTGTTTCTACTCTTTGGCTATTACGAACAATGCTGCTGAACATCTGCCGTACAGCACACTTCTATTTTTTTTAAAGGAACTATTCTTTAAAAATTGTTTATTTTTTTGGCAGCTGGCCAAACCCTTGACCTTGGTGTTATAATACAGCATAAAGCAAGTATTCTTACAAGATCTCAAATATCAGAAGAGATACCCATAATACTTAGTTTTACAAGTACTTCAAGTAGCTCTCTATTAAGACACACTGAATGAATTTATGATCAACACCTACAAAATTATCAGCCTCACCAAAGTATCTGAATGAAGTCATCAGCAGGCAGATACTAATCTATCCTACTTAACTTTAATAAAGAATCTCAGCAGCAAGCTTTTAGGCATGAGTTAAAAGCAATACATAAGAAATCAATAGTTCAGATTCAGAAGAGAAGAATTTAACAGACTATACCATACAAATTAGATCCTATTTTATACCAAACAGAAATCTTTAAATCCAGTAAAATTATTAACTGGAGGTAGAAAAAGAATTAAATTAAGACAATTGCACGTACGACAGTTTAATTGACATAAAATGTCTTACTATTATTGGTGCTGCTGCCATTGAAAGACGCAGAAGAACTGTTATTGTCTTTCTCTTTATCTTGATTTTCAAAGTCCATATTAAGGGACCTATGGAAAAAAAATTTATAGTTTTAGTTTTGCTTAAGAAAGAAGCAGGTCAGAAAAGTCAGTAATGAGACAATATTTTTAAATGCTGAGGCATTAGGAAAGAAAGGAAGATTTCTTTTGAACTACTCTGAAAAATAGTTCTTGTTGCCACATTTTAAAAAACAATCTACATTCCTTCTAACATGCCAGTTCAAGAGTTTTTCTGACTGCAGATGAAAGCATTCCAATGTGGCTGAATCTTCCAGCCATATCTCTATGTGCACATCCTTAATTACTTCCTTATGATAAAAACCTAGAAGGAGAAATGTGGGATCAAAGGGCAAACACATTTCGATACTTTTTACATACCACACAACTGCTTCCAGAAAGGTCGTACCAATTTACTCTCTGATAGCAGTGTAGGAGAGTAATCATTTCTCTACACTTTGTCAGCTTTGATTCAACAACAAATAGTTGAATTTCTTCTATATTTGGAACTGTTTTAGATACTGGAGGGACAATAAATAGTGAGCAAAATACTATTAGATTTCACATACATGGATTTTACATTCAAGGCGGAAGGCAGAGAAACAAGAAAAATAAGTTAAATATGTGATGTATTAATGGTAAGAGCTAAGGAACAAAAGTAGGAAATGGAGGGGTTAGGGTTTGAAATTTTAGATAGCGTGGGCAGAGGCGGCCTCACTGACAGTGACTGCTAGGTCAACACCTGAAGGAAGTAATCACTGTGAATCTGGGGGACTAAAAATGTTATCTCACTTTAATTTAGAATTCTTATTTGAACAATTTTGTGTATATGAACTTGTCCATTAATTTTTTTGTAAACTACTTGTTTTAAGTCCTTAGCTCATTTTCTACTAGTTTGTTTCTATAAAGAAGGGGTTTGTGTGTGACTGTGTGTCCAAAAGAACTTCCTGTGATGATGGAAATGTTCTATATCTGCATTGGCCAATGTGGTGGACATCAGCCACACAATCACTTGAAATATGGTTAGTGTGACAGAGGAAATGAATTCTAAATTTTATTTAATTTTAATACATTTAAATGTAAATCGTATGAGATCTAAAATTACAAAACTTAGAAGAAACAGGATAAATCTTTGTGACCATGGATTTGGAGCAGATTCTTAGATGTGATGCCAAAAACACAAGCAAAAAATAGATAAACTGGACTTTACCAAAGTTAAAGACTTTTGTGCTTTAAAGGATACTATCAAAAAAGTGAAAAGACAACCTTCAGGATGGGAGAAAATAACTGCAAATCATATATCTAATAAGGGACATATCAAGTATATATAAAGAACACTTATAATTTAATGATAAAATGACAACCCAATTTAAAAATGGACAAAAGATCTGAATAGACATTTCTCCAAGGAAGATATACAAATGGCCAAGGGCACATGAAAAGATGTTCAACATCATTAGTCATCAGTGAAATACAAATGAAAATCACAATGAGACACCACTTCACACCCAATAGGATGGCTATGACCAAAAAGTTAGATAATAACCAAATCTTGGCAAGGATGTAAAGTTGGAACATTTCACACACTGCTGGGGGGAATATGAATTGGTGCAGGCACTTTGGAAAACAGAATCCAACCATGCTGACACCCTGATCTTAGACATTTGGCCTCCAGAACTCTGGAAAATATATTTCTGTTGTTTAAGCTATCCAGTTTATGGTATTATGTTATGGCAACCCGAGCTAACAGAGATCAGAGATCATAAGACAAATATGCTGAATTGTTTAAAATTTATTAAGACTTATTTTATGTCTCCAAATATGGTTTATGCTAGTAAATATTCCGTGTACACTTGAGAAATAAATGTCAGTTAGGTCAAACTGACTAAAAATATTATTCAAGTCCACTATTCCTTGCTGACTCTCTGCCTACTTCTTCTATAATTTATTGAGGGAGGAGTACTGAAATCTTCAGCTATATTTGTGGATTTGTGTTATTTCTCCTTTAAGTTCTATCATTTTTTGCTTTGTCTATTTTGAAGATGTTTTACTAGATGAATAAAAACTTAAGATTATTATGTCCTCTTGCTTAATTGACCCTGTTATTATTATGAAATAACCTTCTTTGTTTGTTATAATAGTCTTTGCTTTGAATTCTGCTTTGTCTGATATTAATATTGCCACTCCAGCTTTCTGTTGATGAGTATAAGCAACATGTATCTTTTTTACTTTTAACCGTTTTTGGCTTTATATTTATAGTGTGTTTCTTGTATGCAGTGTGTTATTGGGTCTTGCTTTTTTATTCAGTCTAACAATTGCAGTCTTTTAATTGGGGTGTTTAGACCAATTTCATTTAATGTGATCATTGATATGATTAGGTTTGAGACTATCATCTTGCTATTTATTTTCATTTTTTTCTTTAATTCAGAAGAAAAGAGGAAATTGTTATTTGTTTCCTACTTGTCCGATCTTTTGTTGTTGTTGTTCCCATTTATCTGACTTCTTTTGGATTAATACAGTTTTTATGATTCCATTTCATGTCCTCTGTCATCTTATTAGCTATAAATCTTTCTTTTAATTTGGTGGTTTCTGTAGGGTTTATAGCACATATCTTTAACACAGTCTACATTCCAGTTATAATATACCATTTCACGTATAATATAAAAACCTTACAATAGTTTATGTTTATCTCCCCCCCCCCATCTTTGTGTAGATTTCCAGCTGGTACCATTTTTATTCTGCCTGAAGGAATTCCTTTAATGTTTTTTGTAGTGCAAGTCAGCGGCAGGTGAATGCTTTCAGGTTGTGTATGTCTGAAAAACATCTTTATCTTGCCTTCATTTTTGGAAGATATTTTTGTTATAGAATTCTACAATGACAGTTTTTCTTACTGTACTTTAAAGCTGTTGTTTACAAGGATGCCCACTCTCACCACTCCTATTCAACATAGTGTTGGAAGTACTAGCCAGAGCAATCAGAGAAGAGAAGGAAATAAAGGGCATCCAGATTGGAAAAGATGAAGTCAAACTGTCCCTGTTTGCAGATGACATGATCCTATATATCGAACAGCCTAAAACCTCTACAAAAAAACTGCTGGAATTGATAAATGATTTCAACATGCAGAACGAGAAATCAAGAAAGCCTGCCCATTTACAATAGCCACCAAAAAAATAAAATACTTAGGAATTGAGTTAACCAAGGATGTGAAAAATCTCTATGATGAGAACTACAAACCACTGCTGAGAAAAATTAGAGAGGATACAAGAAGATGGAAAGATATCCCATGCTCTTGGATTGGAAGAATCAACATAGTGAAAATGTCCATACTACCCAAAGTGATATACAAATTCAATGCAATCCCCATCAAAATTCCAAAGACATTTTTCTCAGAAATGGAAAAAACTATCCAGTCATTTATATGGAACAATAAAAGACCACGCATAGCCAAAGCAATGCTGAGCAAAAAAAATAAAGCTGGAGGCATAACACTACCTGACTTTAAGCTATATTACAAAGCTATAATAAACAAAACAGTATGGTACTGGCATAAAAACAGACACACTGACCAATGGAATAGAATAGAGAATCCAGAAATCAACCCACACACTTACTGCCATCTGATCTTTGACAAAGGCACCAAGCCTATTCACTGGGGAAGGGACTGCCTCTTCAGCAAATGGTGCTGGGATAACTGGATATCCATATGCAGGAGAATGAAACTAGATCCATACCTCTCACCGTATACTAAAATCAACTCAAAATGGATTAAGGATTTAAATATACACCCTGAAACAATAAAACTTCTTAAAGAAAACATAGGAGAAACACTTCAGGAAATAGGACTGGGCACAGACTTCATGAATACGACCCCAAAAGCACGGGTAACCAAAGGAAAAATAAACAAATGGGATTATATCAAACTAAAGAGCTTCTGCACAGCAAAAGAAACAATTAACAGAGTTAAAAGACAACCAACAGAGTGGGAGAAAATATTTGCAAAATATACATCTGACAAAGGATTAATATCCAGAATATATAAGGAACTCAAACAACTTTACAAGAAGAAAGCAAGCAACCCAATTAAAAAATGGGCAAAAGAGCTAAGCAGGCATTTCTCTAAGGAAGATATACAAATGGCCAACAGACATATGAAAAATGCTCAACATCACTCAGCATCCGGGAAATGCAAATCAAAACCACACTGAGATACCATCTAACCCCAGTTAGGATGGCTGAAATCCAAAAGACTCTGAACGATAAATGCTGGCGAGGTTGCGGAGAAAAAGGAACTCTCATACATTGTTGGTGGGACTGCAAAATGGTGCAGCCTCTATGGAAAATGGTATGGAGGTTCCTCAAACAACTGCAGATAGATCTACCATACGACCCAGCTATCCCACTGATGGGAATATACCCAGAGGAATGGAAATCATCAAGCCGAAGGTATACCTGTTCCCCAATGTTCATCGCAGCACTCTTTACAATAGCCAAGAGTTGGAACCAGCCCAAATGTCCATCATCGGATGACTGGATTCGGAAAATGTGGTACATCTACACAATGGAATACTACTCAGCTATAAAAACGAATGAAATACTGCCATTTGCAACAACATGGATGGACCTTGAGAGAATTATATTAAGTGAAACGAGTCAGGCACAGAAAGAGAAATACCACATGTTCTCACTTATTGGTGGGAGCTAAAAATTAATATATAAATTCACACACACACACACACACACACAACCGGGGGGGGGGAGAAGATATAACAACCACAATTACTTGAAGTTGATACGACAAGCAAACAGAAAGGACATTGTTGGGGGGGAGGGGGGAGGGAGAAGGGAGGGAGGTTTTGGTGATGGGGAGCAATAATCAGCCACAATGTATATCGACAAAATAAAATTGAAAAAAAAAAAAAAAGCTGTTGTTTCACTGTCTTTTTATTTGTATTGTTTTCAGTGAGAAATCTGACATCATCTTTATCTTTTCTCCTCCATACATACCATGCCTCCCCCAACTCATCTGGTGGCTTTTAGAATTTTCTCTGTTATCACTGGTTTTGAGCTATTAATTACAATGTGCCTTGGTGTAGTTTTTCTTCATGTTTCTTGTGCTTGAGTTTATTGCAGCTTATAGTTTTCATGAAATTTGGAAAAGCTTGGCCATTATATCTTCAAATATATCTTTCTGTCTCTTTTTTCAAGGACTCCAATTACCCATATATTAGGCCACTGGAGGTTTCTCTCTAATGTTCTATGTACTATGATGCTCTTTTAATGTTTTTTAAAAATTTACTTTTTTCTCTATTTCATTTTGGACAGTTTATGTGCTTTTATGTTCACTAATCTTTTCTTCTGCAATATCTAATTGGTCTTAATTCCATCCAGCATTTTTTTTTTTTTTTAATCTCAGACAATGTCATTTACATTTCTAGAAGTTTGGTTTGCGTCTTTTAAAATATCTTACATGTATCCATCTAACTTTTTGTACATATGGAATAGATATAATATCTGTTTTGTTGTACTTCTCTGCTAATTTTAACATCTGGGTCAATTTTGATGGACTGATTATTCTCCTCATCATGGGTCATGTTTCCCTTCCTCTTTGTCTGTCTGATAATTGCTTGTTTGCCTGACATACCTTTTTACCTTGTCTCAGTGTTTCTATATTCCTAGTGGCTGCTCAATATCCTTATATTCCTATAAATGTTGAGCTTTCACATAGGATACTGTTACCTGGAAATGGTTTATTTCGCTGAGGTCTTACTTTTACGATTTATTAGATGTGTCTGAAGCAGTGCTCAGTCTAGCATAATTACTCTCTACAACTGAGGCAAGACCTTTCTGAGTATTCTACCCAATGCCATGTGAATCATTTTCCAATCTGGCTGGTGGGAACAGGTAAGCTTTCCTCTAATCCTTTCGCATTATCCTTTCTTCCATTTTAGGAAATTTCCTGATTAATGCATGCACTGATTAATACTCCGATGAATGCTCAAGGGGTCTGCCTACATATTTCTGGGTTTTCTCTCCCTGTAGCACTTTTCTTTTGTACGTAATTAACTCTAGCTGCCTCAGTCTCTCTGGACTTTCAGCTCCAGCTCCTTGATTTAGGGAATCTCTCTCCCTGTACCATCATCTGGAAACCATCTTAAGACAGTAAGCTGGGGAAATTGTTCATCATCTCTCAAAATCACTTTACTTTGTTTGTTGTCTGATGAATAAATATCTTGAAAACTGTTGTTTCATGTATTTTATATGTGTTTTTTTGGTTGTTTCAGGTGGGATGGTAACGTAGTGCCTGTTACTCCATTGTGGCTGGAAGCAGAAGTGCTTCTAGATAGTTCTTTTAAGTAATCAGGTCCTGAACTGAGAAGATTTTGAAGTGAAGGAGAGGCCTCTTTGCATTTCTTGTTCATGCCTTTAAAAGTCCCTGAGGGTTCTAGGACATTGAGTTTTATCAATTTCTTTAGGAGAACAGAGGAGGCTATCCTGAAGAGGCAGATCAGAATCCTTCCTGGAAGGGACTCTTAACTAAACTTCTAGGCTCAGGTCACAATGATAATGCTCTTGATTTATGTTTTCCATCTCTATGACTCAAAATCTGTTGCTGGATTCAAGAGATTTGCTCCTTTAATATAACAGCCTGACTCTCTCTGCCATTTGGCTTCGTGTACTTTCTTCTACTGTCTAAAACTCCCTTATCTGTTACTGGTGTTGAAGAAGCCTCAATTGGCTATGTCTTCAATTAAAATGGGTGACCTGGCTAGGAAAACCTGTGGACTATAGACTGGTTAGGTACACTTCATACTGGTCCCCTATGAATTTACCTAATTAGTAGTTTATCAAACTGTTTCACTGGAGGGCAGCCCCAATGGGTGACAATTCACCAATAAGACCAAAGGATGAATATTTTCAGATGTGGTAGAGGCCCTGAAACAAAGTTAAGACTCTTCTTCTAGAATGAGGTCAGGACTCTGGTGTGTTGGCTTTCCTGGTGGTTTTTAATTTTAAGGAAGCCCTGGATTTTAGATCTCATACACAGTCACATGCCACTTAATGGTGGGGATACGTTCTGAGAAATGCATTAGGTGATTTCATCAATGTGCAAAAATGTATTATGAAAGGAAACAGCAATGAATTTTCCTATTATTTACACTGGCCACTACTTGCATGAGTGTGGGCCCTCTAACTACGTTACTAAGTCTCTCTGTGCCTCATTTTCCTCATCTGTTAAATGGGGATTAGAATACCACCCTCACGAAGTTATGAAAATTAAATTACACACAGAGATTGTGCCTAGCACTCAGCAATCACTCAGTAAGTGTAAGCTGACTTATTAACTATTATTTTGTTATAAGGATGGGTGAATCATTTAAAAATGCAAGAATTCGAAGGAAGACAATAATCCTTTCACTTGGGATCAGACCTATGTGTCAAATGCTTGACTTTCTATCTTAAAGGTCTAAACTACCTTTGGAAGGGTCACTCCATGGGTAAGCTAGGCACCCTTCCTGAACATATTCTGCAATAGGTTTGTTACACCAGCATCACTATAAACACATAAGTAATGCCTTTTGCTATGACATTATGATGGCTATGACTCTCCATTATCATCTTATGGGACCACTGTCACATATGTGGTCTTGTTGTTTACCGAAATGCTATTATGTGGTACATAATTGTATAATATTTGGGAACTTTTATTTATCCATCTATCAGAGGAAGATACTTTAGCAAAGATTAAGAAGTACACTAGCTGCTCCTACCTCAGACAGCCCCAGAGGAACTGTTATAGAGACTGGCTCCTGAGACAAACTTTTTCCTGTCGATTTGGATTACTTCTATAACAAACTAGATACAATGTTTTGCATACATTTCTCCCGCCATGATACCTGTGGTGACTTTCAGTACATGGTTTAATTTCTATGATCTTCTAAAGCTTAATTCATGTTTTCTCATGGCAGAACTAATCATCTGTGGTGACCTAAACTCTGAGATTATGATGCATTTCATTGGAACCTGTCTGGAATCAATGGAACATAAACAAAAGCAAGGCTCTTATTATACACTACCCTGCCTTAACTGTTATTATCTCCCCTTCCAAAATAAGCAAACTTCTATTTTTTTCTGAAAAAAGTAATATATGTAATAATTATAATATGTAGTAATATATATGTTAAAAACCTCAAACATAAGAGAACGGTACAAAATGACAGACTCCCATAATCCCTACTCTCCAGATATATACATATTTGCCTTTTTAAAAAATGAGAATTGTCCTAGCCAGAGCAATTAGGCAAGAGAAGGAAATAAAGGGCATCCAAATTGAAAAGAGGAAAGTCAAATTGTCCCTGTTAGACAACATGTTTTATATATAGAAAATCTTAAAAGTTCCACCAAAAAACTCCTAGACCTGATAAATGCAAGGTCTAGAGTTTGATCCCTATACCGGCCAGCTGCCAAAAACAAAACAACAACAACAATAAAAAATCTAGGAATAGGGCTGGCCCCATGGCTCACTCGGGTGAGTGCGGTCCTGGTAGTGCCAAGGCCACGGGTTCGGATCCTATGTGGGGATGGCTGGTACGCTCACTGCCTGAGCGTGGTGCGGACGACACCAAGCCAAGGGTTGTGATCCCCTTACCGGTCACAAAAACAAAAACAAAACCTAGGAATAAATTTAACCAAGGAAAAGGAAAACATAAAAGACTAATGAAAGAAACTGAAAAGGACACAAAGAAATTGAAAGACACCCCATGTACACTGATTAGAAGAATTAATATTGTGAAAATGACCATGCTACCCAAAACAATCTATAGATTCAATGCAATTTCAAAATACCAATGATATTCATCAAAGAAATAGAAAAAACAATCCTAAAATTCATATGGAACGACAAGAGACTCCTAATAGCCAAAACAGTCCTGAACAAAAAGAACAAAGTTAAAGGCAACACACTTCCTGACTTCAAAATACACTACACAAAGCTGTAGTAACCAAAACAGCACGGTACTGGCATTAAAATAGATACATGACCATAGACCAACAGAACAGAATAGAGAATGCAGAAATAAAGCCACATATTTACAGCCAACTGATTTTCAACAAAGGCACCAAGAATATTTACTGGGGAAAGGACAGCCTCTCTTCAATAAATGGTGTTGGAAAAACTGGATATCTATGTGTAGAAAGTGAAACTAGACCCCTACCTCTCACCATATACTAAAATCAACTCAAATGGATTAAAGATTTATAAATATGAGCCCTGAAACTATAAAATTATTATAAGAAAACATTTAAAAAAAATAAAAGAAAACACAGGGGAACAACTTTATGGAGAAGCCCTCAAAAGCAAAAATAGACAAATGGGATTATATCAAACTAAATAGCTTATGCATAGCAAAGGGAACAATCAACAGAGTGAACAGACAATATGCAGAATAGGAGGAAACACTTGCAAACTATATATCTGACAGGAGATTAATATCCAGAATATACAAGGAACTCAGACAATTCAACAGCAAAAAACCAAATGATCCAATAAAAAAATAGGCAAAGGACCTGAATAGACATTTCCCAAAAGAAGACATGCAAATGGCCAACAGGCATATGAAAAAATGTTCAGCATCACTCATTATTAGGGAAATGCAAATCAAAACCACAATGAGGTATTATCTCACCCCAGTTAGAATGGCTATTATCAAAAAAACAAAAAAATAGCAAATGCTGGCGAGGATGCTGAGAAAGGGAGACTCTTATACACTGTTGGTGTGAATGTAAATTAGTACAGCCATTATGGAAAATGGTATGGACATTCCTCAAAAAACTAAAAATAGAACTACCATATGATCCAGCAATCCCACTACTAGGTCTATATCCAACGGAAAAGAAATCAGTATATTGAAAAGATATTTGCTGCAGTACTATTCACAATAGCTGAGATATGGATCAACCTAAGTGTCCACCAATAGGTGAACAGATTTTTAAAATGTGATATATACACACAATGGAATACTACTCAGCCATAAAAAAAAAAAAAATCCTGTTATTCACAGCAACATGGATGATCTTGGAGGATATTATGTCTGTGGCCCCTTCCCCTTAAAAAGAAAGAGAAATACCTCATGTTCTCACTTACACATGGAAGCTGAGAAAGTTGATCGCACAGAAGTAGAGAGTAGAATGGCAGTTACCAGAGACTGGCAAGGATATGGGGAGGGGGTTTAGTGAGAGGTCGGTTAATGGATACAGAATTACATCTAGATAGGAGGAATAAGATCTAGTGTTCCATAATACTGTAGGGTGACCATAACTAACAACAACTTATTGTATACTTTCAATTAGCTAGAAGAGAGGATTCTGAATGTTCCCAACACAAAGAAATGATACATGTTTCAGGTAATGTGAAAAAAAGAAAAAAAGATCAGTGGCTGCCAGGGTTTCAAGGGCAGAGTGAGAAAGGATGGGATGACTAGGTGGAGCACAGCAGATTTTTAGGGCAGTGAAACTATCCTGTATGATACTGTAATGGTGAATACATGACATTATACGTTTGGTAAAACCCATAGAACTGTACAAAACAGAGTGAATCCTAATGTGAACTTTAGTTAATAATGTGTTGATATTGGTTCATAATTGTAGCAAATGTAACACCCTAATGTAAGATGTTAATAATAGGAGAAACTGTATATTTGTGTGGGGGGGAGTATGTGAACTGTCTGCACTTGATGCTCAATTTTTCTGTAAACCTAAATAAAACTGCTATAAAAATAAAGTCTATTACTTAAAAAAATGAGGATTAATATATATCACCTTACAAATTAATTTTTCATTCAGCTGTATGCCAAGGACATCTTTCCACATCAGTACATACCGCTTTTTCTATACACTGTATTTCTTGAGTTAATTTGATCTGATATCATTTTTAGATAAGCTGCATATATGCTGCCTTATTACAGAGTAATATAAGACCAGCAACTTTTTATAGGTAGAGGATACGGTTTAATCTTACACCTTACAAATGACAAATGACCCTGTCAGCTAAATAGTGGTGTCAGACAGAATAACAACTGATCAACGTTATTCAACTTTAAATTAGGTAAAAATATAAATCCCACTTTGCTTTTTTTGGTCACTTTGATGTACATTTCACAAGAAATTTTTCATAGACACTACATCAGAAAGTAATTTAATATTCTTTGAGTGCCTTAATAAGATTTTATTTTTCCTGAGGTTGAGATCTGGTTATATTTGCTCTACATGTGTTTCAGGCTAGAACTAATTCAGTGGCAAGGAACACAACTTCAGGAAATAAACTACTCATTTCTTTATGTAGACTGGACTAAAACTGATTTTTTAAGGGAAATCCTAGGCCTTCCTTCGAGAACTTCCACTGTTTGCCTCAGGACGAGGCGAAATGCAAGCTTATATACATACCCAGTTATGTTTCTTGGTTCTGATAAAAATACGAATTCACCGTGAGTAATGTTAAAACAATGAGGTCTATATTTAGCAGCCAACAGAATACAAGTCTGGACTGCTGCCAAGAGATCAACACTCAGGAAAAATCAGTTAAGAATTAGCAACCCATTTACTTAAGATATTCTCAAATACAACCTTACGCCACACTTAGCAGTAAGCTAGTCATCTAGACTCCAACTTTCTGCTGCCTGCTGTACACCTCCAATTTTGGCAAAATTTCTTTTTCAGAAAGAAATGCAATTTCATGCAATGCCATCAACTCATATTGAAGGGTATTATAATTCATTCAACAAACATTTATTTGAATGCTGACTATAAAATGCTATGAAACCATGTTACATTCTTTTTATGAGAGTCTTTGGGATAAAGGTCTGTCTGATCTTAAGGCCAAGAACATTTGCAATTTACCTGAGCTGGGTTCTTTTTATCTAAGAACAATGGAAGAAAGTTTTTAACTTCTTTCTTCTTAAAGTTGGCTGCTAGAAATCTTACTGTGGTATTTTTGGACCACCCCTAGTAAGGATGTTGTCATTATGGTATGCATTTTTAGATTTATCTTTGGCTCTATTTTGTCTCCACTCAAACCTTTTCTTTTCTTTGGCCCCATTTTAATTTATCTTATCTCCTCACAACACACAAAACTTAGTAAATGGTCTGAAATCCTTTTGAACAGGGCAGAGCAAAATTAAACAACTGTAGGAAGCAAAGTGGAGGTGAGAACATATTAGTTTATTGAAAGTATACTTGTTCATCCATTTGAATTTTGATAACTGAATACACTGTGAATATCAGAGGAGAAAGGTAAATTGGAATTTTTATCTTAATATTTTAAGAATATCATGTTTTTTGATCATTTTAATGGCAGTAGGCACAATAAAGTGAAAAATTCACTTGGCCAAGGTAAATACTAAATGGTTGAAAGTTAACTGTGTTCCTAGTAAACTTGCAGTAGTTTTTATAAATTGAACATTTAAAAATGAATTGATGAAATTGTTAAATATATAAAAACCTTGGCCACCACATACATTACAATGTATATAATCACTCCCTACATTATGTAACAAGTTCAGATTTCTGTATATGATGTTTTATTAAAGTAGAACAGGTTACAGAAGGGCAAAAAAAGCAGTTCAAAGATTACACACCAACAGAAAATCATGACATTTAAGAAACATAATGAGACTTATTTTGGTTAGCCTGGTCTAACTACAATTCCATGCATTTAGTATAAAGGGCAACACAAACATATAAAGTACAGTTCTTATTATTGCTGCAGATGACATTGTCTTTCTAGAGTAGGTTTGGATATAAGCAAATAAATTGCCCTCACTATTAAAAAAAAGCACAGATAGGTGCTTGCTTTAAAAAAGGTAGTAGTTACTTTACAGTTATAAAGTCTGATCATTCCTATACATAGCAAATTTAAAATATACACATATATGGAGAGAGTGAGTGGGTAAGTGTACAAGCCAGCATGCACACAAACATAACATATAAATTCCTTTTGGTTTTCTCTTTGATCTACTTCACACTTGTCAGTTCTTCGTTCCTGACTCTTGATGGGACAGAACTTCAAGTATCTTGTCAGTAATAAGCTAAGAAATTCTAAACCAGTCTCATATTGTAATTCGTGGGTCTACCTGCTCATCAGAATAATTTCTTTCCATTGCTTTCATTTTTCTGTCCAGTTAGTTTTTTGTTTCTCTTTCTGTTAATGCTCTCCTGTAAGTCCGTCAAACACTTTTGGTACATACTAATTACTAGATGAGTAATTATCTATTTTCTTTTTCTCATCAGCTGGAAAGGGTAGGAAGAGAAAGGTGTCAGCTTTAGATAATATAGGAAGCCTAGCAAAGCTCAGCCAAGGTAGGGCAAACATAACAAAATTTTAAAAAGAAAGGTTTCAAATCAATAACTTGAGCTTCCACTTTAAGGAATTAGACAAAGAAGCACAAACTAAACCCAAAGCAAGCAGAAGGAAGGAAATATTATAAATATTACAGTAGAAATCAATGAAAACAAAAAACAGGAAAGAAAAAAAAAAGATCAATGAAACCAAAAGTTGGTTCTTTGAAAAGATCAACAACACTGATAAACCTTTAGCTAGAGTGACTAAGGAAAAAAAAAAAGAAGACACAAATGACTAAAATAAACAAGAAAAAGAGAACATCACTAATCATTATAAATTAAATGGATTATAAGTGAATGATATAAACTAATGCCAACTTAGACAATTTAGAGAAAATGGATATATCATAAAAAGACACAAATTACCAAAACTGACTCAAGAAGAAACAGAAAATATAAATAGCAGCAGTTCTACTATTAGGTATGTCCACACAGAAACTTGCACACAAATGTTCATGGCACCATTA
This sequence comes from Cynocephalus volans, assembly GCF_027409185.1. Lineage (NCBI taxonomy): Eukaryota > Metazoa > Chordata > Mammalia > Dermoptera > Cynocephalidae > Cynocephalus > Cynocephalus volans. The sequence continues at coordinate 196,971,708 of NC_084461.1, forward strand.
TTCATAACAGCTAAAAAAAAAAAAAAAAAAAGCTAAAAACAACACAAATGTCCATCAACTGATGAATGGATAAACAAGAGTATTATTCAGCAATAAAAAGGATAACATGCTATGACATGAATGAACTCCAAAAACATTATGCTAAGTGAAAGAAGCCAGTTACAAAAGGTCACATATTGTATGATTCCACTTATTTGAAATGTCCAGAATAGGCAAATCTATAGAGACAGAAAGTAGATTAGTGGCTGCTCAGGGCTAGGGGAGGGGAAGAGAAAGGGGGAATGACTTCGAATGGATACATGATTTGTTTTAGGATGATGATAATGTTCTAAAATTGGATTAAGGTGATGGTTGCATAAAAACTACCAAATTGTATATTTTATATGGGCAAACTTCATGGTATGTATGTCTCAATAAAGGTGTTTGAAAAGTCCTTCCCAATATTAAAAAAAGAGAAAAAAAAAAGAATAAAGCAGTGAATCAAGCAAGAAAACACAAAACCAAAAAAAATCTTCCCACAAAGAAAAGCCTGGCTTTAGATGGTTTCACTGGTGAATTATAGCAAATATTTAAAGAAATAATACAATTCTATACAATCTTTTCCAGAAAATATTCATTCTATTTCCTAGCTCATTCAATGAAGCCAATATTACCCTTAATACCAAAATCATAATAAGACATAACAAGAAAACTACAAACTAATATCCCTCAATGAATACAGCCATACAAATCTTTAACAAAATATTAGCAAACTGAATCCAGCACCATATAAAAAGAATTACATACATGACCAAGTGGTATTTATTGCAGGAATACAAGATTGGTTCAACATTTGATAATCTATTAATATACCATATTGATAGAATGGACAAAAATCACATGATCATCTCAACAGATGCATAAAAACATGAGACAAAAATCCAACACTCATTCATGAATAAAAGCCCTTCCACAAACTAGAAATAGGAGGATACTTTCTCAACCTGATGAAAGGTGTTTATGAAAAATGTACAGCTAAAATCATACTTAATAGGAAATGCTTTCCCCTTAAAATTCGGAACAAGGCAAGTAAGAATGTGTGCCCTTGTCACTTCTATTCAATACTATATTGGAGGTTCTTGCCTGTACAGTAAAGGGTGGGGTGGGGGGAGAAGGAAAATTAAAAGCTTTCAGATTTGAAAGGAAGAAGCAAAACTTTCTCTATTTGCAGACTACACGATCCTGTATAAAGGAAATGATAGAGAATCCACACACAGTAAACTACCAGCACTAATGAATGAGTTTAGCCAAGCTACAGTATACAAGATCAATATACAAAAATCAATTGTAGTTCTATATAATTAACAATGAACAGCCCAAAACTGAAATCGAGAAAAAAATTCCATCAAAAATAATAAAATATATAGGAATAAATTTAACAAAAGTAGTGCAAGCCTTGTGCACTGAAAATTACAAACTACTACTAAGAGAAATGAAAGCTCTAAATAAATGGAGAGACATTCCAGGTCCATGGACTGGAAGACTCAGTGTTATTAAGAGAGCAATTCTCCCCAAACTGATCTATAAATCTACAATGCTTATCAAAATCCTAGCAGGATTTTTTTTTTTTTGGTAGAAATTGACCCACTGAGCCTAAAATTTATGAGGAAATGCAAAAGATCCAGACAGAGTAGCCAGATGAATTTAAAAATAAGAACAAAAAACTTAAAACAGGGTTGGCCAGTTAGTTCACTTGGTTAGAGCTAATAACCCCAAGGTCAAGAGTTCAAATTCCCATCCAGGCCAGCCACCAAAAACAAAGCAAACACAAAAACAAAAAACCAAAGCTATAGGACACTTAGACTGCTTGATCTCAACACTTACGTAAAAGCTACAGCAATCAAGACACTGTGGTACTGGCATAAGAGGAGACATACACACCAACAGAACATCAATGGGAGTCTAGTGACTAATCCTTACATTTATGGTCAATTGATTTTTGACAATGGTGCCAAAGCAATTCAATGGGGTAAAAGATAGTCTTTTCAACAAACAGTGCTGGGACAACTGGATAGCCACATTCATAAAGATGAATTTAGATTTGTACTTCATACTATATCCAAAAATTAACACAAACTGAATCATAGTTTTACATGTAAGAAGTAAAACTATAAAACTTCTTAAAAAAAAAATAGAAAAAATTTTTGTCCTCATGGATTTGGTACAATACCAAAAGCACAATCCATAAAACATGAAATTGGTAAATTAGACTTTATAAAAATTAAAAATGTTTATACTTCAAAAGACACTACAAAGAAAATGAAAAAGCAAGCCAGAGACTGGAAAAAATATTTGCAAATTATATGACTGAGAGAGAAGTTTTAAATAGACATTTCACCACAGAAGATAAACAAATAGCCAATAAGCACAGGAAAAGATGCTCAACATATTTTCAACATCCTAAGCTCAACATACAATCAAAACTGATATGAGATGCCACTTCACACCTTAGTACTAGAATGGCTATAATAAAAAGACAAACATGTGTTTAAGAAAGCCCTTATCTGCCACTGAACTGTACATTTTAAAATGGTTTAAAAGCTACATTCTATGTTATATATATTCTACCAAAATTTAAAAAAAAAAAATTTTTTTTTTTGGCAGCTGGTTGGCACAAGGATTGAACCCTGGACCTTGTATTATCTGCAGCATGCTTTAATTTAAAAAAAAAAATTTTTTTTTAAACCCTTACCAATATCTATTTTAAAAAAGAGGAGGGGGCAGTGAACCAAGCAGGAAAAAAACAAAAACATCTTCACACAAAGAGAAGCCCAGCTTTAGATGGCATCACTGGTGAATTCTATTAAGGAATAACACAACTTTATATAATCTCTTCCAGAAAACAGAAGAGGAGGGAACACTAAATGAGTTCAATTTAAATGTATAATTAAAGGCATCATGATTTACTTTTGCAGAAAATGCATTATTAAAGTATAAAAGACATAAAGTACTGGAATGGAAGTGTTGAGAACTGTTCTAATCCTGACTTTGTTAACAACTAGTTGTGTAATTTTTGTCAAGTTACATTATCTTATTGGGCATCATATTTACTTATTTGTAAACAGGGAGGTTCACCAGAGAAATCCTTTCCATCTATATGATATACTTCTATGGTATATTTGTTACATAAAATTTTGTTTAAAACTTTCCCAATCCTAAACTGGTATAACCCTTATGGAAAACAATATAGCAACATGTAGTAAAAGCCAGTTCATACTCTGTGGTGAAGTATTTCAATTTTGTATATTTATCTTTAGGATTTAATTCAAATAAAGCAAAAGAACACATAAAAAGATGGTCACTGTAACAACCCACATGTCCAACAAAAGTGAAATAACAGTAACACAAAGAAATTTTAAATTACTAAAAACTGGTATAAAGATGATTGTAGAAAATACTTGGGATAGGGGAAGAGAATCAGAATATAAATTTTTTCAACTATGAAAATATACACAGTATATAAACATATGCCAAACAAAGGGTAATTTGCACTAATGTAAGTAGTATTAGTGTTTTGAGTCTACAAATGGCTTTTTTTTGTTTGTTTTTAATTGCAAAGTCGTTTGTACTGTCGATACATTATATACAGAAAGGGAAAACAAAATCACATACTTGTCCAAAGGTAGAGATACAAAGTCACACTGATAGCTACTCTTGCTTGATTAATGTTTCTTAAGAGTGGTCATGAACCTAGGGTTCTCAGTAGACATCTCAGTGATTACAACTTTTATAAGTTTATATTGGAATTACCAACAGTATTTCACTTGTTCTACTCAGTGTTGAGGTAAAGGATGCAAGTCTGTAATTTTCAAAGTAGCCATTAAAATTTGGATATAATATGGAATAGTTCAAAATCCTTACGCCTGGCTATTTATTAAGGACACTTCCTTTCAAGTTCCCAACTTAAAACTTCCCAAGCAGCTTTCACTTTTAAGTCTATCAGCCACAAAACTATTTGAATTACACAACTACTAAAGTTCCTCTCAACTACGTATGGCCAGTGGAAGGAAGGGAGTGAGTGTCTAGCTTCTTGATTTTCCTTCCTATTCTTATGGCTACACCTGCTAGGATGAGAATTTCACCAGGAGCCAGTCTCAGCATTCCTGAGGTCAGCAGAGAGAATACTCAAAAACACAAATCTAATAGCAGTAGGTTGAATCATATGAAATTGTTTCTGTGGGTCAAAAAAGTCAACCATTGGCAATTTCGACCTATGTCATTACCTTTGTATTAAGAAAAATGTAAATTTCCATAAGTATATCTATTTATTTAAAAGCATTTTAGGACAAGATAAATAACTTTATTAGCTTCTTGGTACAGTTTTACTTTGGTTTCCCTGGTCTCTGTAAGTCTACTAAAGCTCTGCTACTATATTTTGATTTTTGATTAGAAAAAAACCCATAAAATTTTCTTTGTCATTTCTTTTATTACATGGATATCTAGTCTTTTTTTTTTTTTTTTTTTGGTACTTTGAATTGTCCTTCCACTTAAAACTTTTTGTTCTCTTTGAGACTCTAGAATCACTGTCAAGGCCTCTGTCCTTAACATTCCGAATAATGAATGCTCTTACATGAGTCATTACTTTTAGAACTAGAATTTTAAGCAATTAGTTTTTGTATGTTTGTATTAATATGCTAAAGTCATAAGTAAAACCAAGAAGTTTTTAACAGCAGCCAACTAACGAACAAATATTAGAATTATCCCATTCTAACTCAATCCCTGACAAAATCCTGTTTCTCTTCACAACACTTTCAGAGAAATCAATGCTTTTTCCACTTCCAATTGAAATCAACCCCATTTTAAGAACATCTTACCTGAAACTACCATAGACTATAAGAAGAATGGAAATCAGAAATGTAGACACTTGACTGGAATCCACCAGGGAATAGGCCCTAGAGAAATAAGAGGAAAAAATTTAAATCACATGCAGCAAGTCCTCATGGAGCTTACAGTCTGAGTTCTACGAACTCCACTTAGCTTTGTTTTTTTCTTCGAGAAGAAAAAAAAGGTGTAAATTAGCACAAACAAAATAACTTAAGTAAAATGAGACTTGCTAGCTTAACACGAAGAATAAATTGATAAGTTCACAGATATTATTAGCTAATATTCACAGGATTTTAAATATCAGTATAAAAATCCCACCTTTCCTTTATGAATATAGATGCAAAAATCCTCACTAAAATACTAGCAAACAGAATACAGCAAAACATACGTAAAATTATTCACCACGATCAAGTGGGATTCATCCCAGGGATCCAAGGTTGGTTCAACATACGCATATCAATAAATGTGATACACCATATTAATAAAATCAAACACAAGGACCATATGATCATCTCTATAGATGCTGAAAAAGCATTTGATAAAATTCAACACGCATTCATGACAAAGACCCTCTATAAGTTAGGTATAGACGGAAAGTATCTCAACATAATCAAAGCCATATATGATAAACCCACTGCCAATATCATCCTAAATGGAGAAAAGCTGAAAGCTTTTCCTTTAAGAACAGGAACTAGACAAGGATGCCCACTCTCACCACTCCTATTCAACATAGTGTTGGAAGTACTAGCCAGAGCAATCAGAGAAGAGAAGGAAATAAAGGGCATCCAGATTGGAAAAGATGAAGTCAAACTGTCCCTGTTTGCAGATGACATGATCCTATATATTGAACAGCCTAAAGCCTCTACAGAAAAATTCTTGGAGGTGATAAATGATTTCAGCACAGTAGCAGGATACAAAATCAACACACAAAAATCAGTAGCATTTCTATTCTCCAATAGTGAACATGCAGAACGAGAAATCAAGAAAGCCTGCCCATTTACAATAGCCACCAAAAAAATAAAATACTTAGGAATTGAGTTAACCAAGGATGTGAAAAATCTCTATGATGAGAACTACAAACCACTGCTGAGAGAAATTAGAGAGGATACAAGAAGATGGAAAGATATCCCATGCTCTTGGATTGGAAGAATCAACATAGTGAAAATGTCCATACTACCCAAAGTGATATACAAATTCAATGCAATCCCCATCAAAATTCCAATGACATTTTTCTCAGAAATGGAAAGAACTATCCAGACATTTATATGGAATAACAAAAGACCACACATAGCCAAAGCAACGCTGAGGAAAAAATAATAAAGCTGGAGGCATAACACTACCTGACTTTAAACTATACTACAAAGCTATAATAACCAAAACAGTATGGTACTGGCATAAAAACAGACACACTGATCAATGGAACAGAATTCAGAATCCAGAAATCAACCCACACACCTACAGCCATCTGATCTTTGACAAAGGCACCGAGCCTATACACTGGGGAAGAGACTGCCTCTTTAGCAAATGGTGCTGGAAGAACTGGATATCAATATGCAGGAGAATGAAACTAGACCCATACCTTTCACCATACACTAAACTCATCTCAAAATGGATTAAAGAATTAAATATACACCCTGAAACAATAAAACTTCTTAAAACATAGGAGAGACACTTCAGGAAATAGGACTGGACACAGACTTCATGAACACGACCCCAAAAGCACGGGCAACCAAAGGAAAAATAAACAAATGGGATTATATCAAACTAAAGAGCTTCTGCACAGCAAAAGAAACAATTAACAGAGTTAAAAGACAACCAACAGAGTGGGAGAAAATATTTGCAAAATATATATCTGACAAAGGATTAATATCCAGAATATACAAGGAACTCAAACAACTTTACAAGAAAAAAACAAGCAGCCCAATTAAAAAATGGGCAAAAGAGCTAAGAAGGCATTTCTCTAAGGAAGATATACAAATGGCCAACAGACATATGAAAAAATGCTCAACATCACTCAGCATCCAGGAAATGCAAATCAAAACTACACTGAGATACCATCTCACCCCAGTTAGGATGGCTAAAATCCAAACGACTCTGAACGATAAATGCTGGCGAGGTTGCGGAGAAAAAGGAACTCTCATACATTGTTGGTGGGACTGCAAAATGGTGCAGCCTCTATGGAAAATGGTACAGAGGTTCCTCAAACAATTGCAGATAGATCTGCCATATGACCCAGCTATCCCACTGTTGGGAATATACCCAGAGGAATGGAAATCATCAAGTCGAAGGTATACCTGTTCCCCAATGTTCATCGCAGCACTCTTTACATAGCCAAGAGTTGGAACCAGCCCAAATGTCCATCATCGGATGACTGGATTCGGAAAATGTGGTACATCTACACAATGGAATACTACTCAGCTATAAAAACGAATGAGGGCCGAGCCCGTGGCGCACTCGGTAGCGTGCTGCGCTGGCAGCGCGGCGACGCTCCCGCCGCGGGTTCGGATCCTATATAGGAATGGCCGGTGCACTCACTGGCTGAGTGCCAGTCACGAAAAAGACAAAAAAAAAAAAAAAAAAAAAAACGAATGAAATACTGCCATTTGCAACAACATGGATGGACCTTGAGAGAATTATATTAAGTGAAACAAGTCAGGCACAGAAAGAGAAATACCACATGTTCTCATTTATTGGTGGGAGCTAAAAGTAAATAAATAAATTCACACACACACACACACACACACACAAAAACCTGGGGGGGGGGAGAAGACACAACAACTACAATTCCTTGAAGTTGATACGACAAGCAAACAGAAAGGACATTGTTGGGTGGGAGGGGGGAGAGGGAGGAGGGAGGGGGGTTTCGGTAATGGACCACAATAATCAACCACATTGTATATCGACAAAATAAAATTAAGGAAAATAAATAAAAAATAAAAAAATAAAAATCCCACCTCTGCATGATATACAATATACATTTATAAGATCCACCCCCAATTTAAAAAGTATCAGAATATCTACCAAATCTGTGCCAATGACAAAAAGTCTCAACAATTAAACTTTTTATCAATTTACATTTGAATCACTAATAATATTTTACTGGTTTTACTCAGTGATGAGGTAAAACCTGCATATCTCTTCTCAATTTCATTTCCATTTTTCTAATTGCCTATTGATGGTCTCCATCTGGATGTCCTGGAGGAGGTTCTTCAAAGTCAACAGGTCCAAAACTAAAGTCATTATTCTTCCCTTCATACCTGGATCCTTTCAAGGAATGGTATCACCATCCCCTAAGCTGCCAGAGCTAGAAATCTGCTGCTGCATTCTTGACAGTCTCCTCTCTCACTTTCCACATGTAATGACAGTCAGTGAGTCCTACAATTTCTACATCACCAATTACTCTACTTCTCCCAATTCCACTGCCAGTTCCTTAGCTCCTTTCTATAGCTTGGCTTTTCACTGAGACTTTTTCAAGTCTCTCTCCATGAGTTTACCCTTCCACACTACTCGAGCTTGTTTGAGATCATCCTAAAACAAATCTCTTAATTTTTCTCCCACTCGTATTTAATGATGCCTATGTACCAGGCACTCTGCTAGTCACTGGGGATATAATAACAAACAAGACTACTTTGGGTCCCTGACTGAATGCCTTTTCTAAAAAAAAGTGAAAAATTTCATTCTAAAAAAGTGAAAACAAAAAATTAACATAAGTAAGTGAATATCATCATGGAGAGTGTTACAAAGGGGAGAAAGACAAGTACAAGGTACTGTGAGAATGTATGTTAGGTGGACCCCATCTAAGAACAGGGTGGGGGGAACTTTCTTTAGGGAGGTAGGTGAATTAGATACAAGACATAATAAACAGGACTTGGTGATTGTTTATGGGAAGCAAGAGAGGGAGGAATCAGCAATCATTGCTAGGTTTCTGCTGAGAGGCTGGGTTTGTACGATTTGGCCACAAAAAAGGCAACTTAGGAGAAGCAGAATCAGAATTAAATTTTGAATGCACTGAAGAGACAGTTGGATATTTAGGTAAAGAGCCCAGAAGCACTATGGCTAAATATATATCCTGGGAGCTCATCACTTTCTACATGGTCACCAAAGCCACAGGCGTGAATAAGAGTGCCTAGCAGCAGTAAGAAGGATCAAGGCCTGAGAAACCTGCAAATGTAAAAATGAGCTAGGAGGAGAAGCTACAAAGAAAACCAAAACGAAATAGAGAAAGAGGAGGAAAGCCTAGGATAGCAGGGTAAGTGTACTGAAGAGGCAGCAGGTATGAATAATGCCTGAATTTAATACTTTGGTCTACCACTTACTATTAGCTGAACTAGCTACCTGACCTCTCTAAGCTTCAGCTTTTTCATCTGTAAAATGGGGATAATGACAACACCTACCTGAACGAATTATTAAAGAATTAAATGAGTAATTTATATAAAGAGCTCAACAGAGCAAGTACTCAATTAATTTTCACTGCATTAGAAGGGAGAAGTCACCTGTGCTGAATTCTGCTGAGAGGTCAAGTATGATAAAAACTGGTGTCCAGTGGATTTATTTCACATGTACTAGTAACCTTAGCAAGAACAGTTTTAATGGAGTGGTGGGCATGGGAGTCAGACCGGAATCGGCTGAGAAGTTAAAATTAAGGAAATGGACATAGTTTTTTGAAATGTACAGGGAAGAGGATGATAGTTGGTGGGAAATGGATAAGGGAGGACTTAAAAAAAATATTTTTTTAAAGATGGGAGATACTCAATTTCCCAGCAAGAGAGTGGGTAAGGAAGGGAGATAGGATGGGCACTCGAGCCTCTATCCTAGTCTCTATACAACAATGCAGCTGTGGCTGGCCAGTGTGTCCTCTTTCGGACAACCAGATTATGGAGACAGTGCTTACACACTAAGAGATACCCGTGACAGCACAGTTCTTATATTAGGAAAATGGACTTAATCAATTTCTCTTTATTCTAAAATTGCTTCTTTCTCTGACATAATCTTTGCACATATCTTTCAAAATTCTGAAAACAAATGAACTGTTTATAAGGAACATTTTCTTAAAATTAAAAATATTTTTCACTAGGTCATATATAAAAAGATACACATATAGAGGTCTCGCTCCCATCTAGTCCTCCCCCACTCCCCACTCGTTTTAAAATAACCACTTTTATTAGTTTCTTGTATAGCCTTCTGGAGTAAATATACAATATAAACAAACACATATTATTGCTCACAGTTTCTTACACAATACACAGAATACTGAATACACTTCTCTGTATCCCTCAGCCTCTCATTTACAGTATAGCCTAGAGATCTCCCTATATCAGCATGTGAAAAATTTATTTTTATTTTTATTTTCTTTTAAACATCTGCAAAGAGTTCCACTGTGCGGATAGACCACAGTTTTAAATAAATCCCTTATAGACAGACACTGGAGTTGTGTTTTAAAATTCTGCTGTTACAAACAATTCTGTAATAAATAGCCTTGTAAATTTTACCTGCATTGCACACACATAAAATGACATATTTGTGTAAGGTTCCTAAAAGTGAGATTGCTTGATCAAAGAGAAAACGCACTTGCAATGTGACATATGTTGTCAAACTGCCCTCCAGAGAAGTTATACCATTTCACTCTTACTAGTAATGGAGCAGAGTTCCTGTTTCCCAAAGCCTTGTCACCTTTGTCATCAGTGAATGTTGTCTACCCTTTGAATTCTTACCAATCTGACAGATAAACATTGGTATCTCGGCATGTTTTTCATTTGCATTAATTACATTTTTGATATAATTAAAATTTAAAAATTAATTTAAAAAGTGAGATTGAGAGATGTGGATGATGTGGGGGGTGGTTTGGGAAGAGATAGGTTGGGTAAAGGGCATAAAGAAAAATCATGGTTTGTAATAATAATATGCTTATAATAAATAATATTAAAAAAACAAATTACAAACTAAAAAAAAGTGAGATTGAGCAGCTTTTCATATGAATAAGGGCTAGTAGGTATTTTTAAAAGGCAATTTAAAGTATTTTTTTCAGACATTAGAGTTATAAAAAAGAAAGGCAGTTTTCTTCTGAAGAACTTTTCTTTTGATGGTGTTTTACTTAGATAATATGGTTTGTTATAATTCAGAATTATAATTCTGAAGTGTAATTAAAGGCAGATTAAACATCTCAACTTCCCAAATTCAAAGTCTTAAGGTTTGATAATGTACTGTTGTTTAACTATTTTGCTACATCTCTCAAATCAAAGGAGACTCTCCATAAACTCATCACATGTAAGACTTCTGGAAGTCTGGGTTGAAGTTTTTAAAAACCTGCTCCTCCTTCCCCACAGATCCTCCGTGTTGTGCTCTAGTCTGTGTGGCTATAGTCACTGACTTTCTCTATAGTCTGTTTTTCTAGATGAGGGATTGTCCATGTGCAAAATACCACATGAAGAGGCTGATGAGGGCTACCAGTTCTCATCTCCATATTCTGGCAATGAGCATGTCATCCCCTGCAGAACTAAATACATGGTTTCAGAAAAAATTTTCTGATGTTTAATGGTTTTGTTTAGACTGAACAATTCTGTTTTAGCCTTCAAGTAAATCTACACAAGAAAATCTGGCTAATGCTCACTCCTAACACAGTCCATGGTATTTTATATTTTATAATAACACCTTAAAAAGGTTATAACAACATGGCAGACTGTACCAAGTATCACATAATTAGAAGTTATAACTTATTTCATGGTGTTGCTTGATATTTCATATCTTTTCAATTCAAACTACCATTATAGAAGTCTTACAAAAATCCTTTTAACAAAAAGAATTTATAACAAAATACAAGACATGGATTTAATTTAATTTTAGCCCATTTGCATTTTTAAAACACTATCAACTTTCTTTTTTAAAATTACAAAAATAATCCATGCTCATTGTAAAAATTCAAATAATGGGTAAGCATATAAAGCAAAAAGTACAAGTGCCTCTTCTCTCCTCCTCTCTTTGTACTTCTGTTCCTTAGGAGTAGACATGGTTTACAAATAGTGTGTAGAGAATGCATACACACTATAAAAACTGGAAACAAACATGTGCTTTTAAAATTTGCTCTTTGTTAAAAACAACTATGTATCCAGGTGCTAAGCCTAAATTTGCAGGCCTTTTGCTGCAAAATTACGACCTGGAACACTTCGCAATACAGAAAGCTCTTTTCTCTTTTCATTCTTTTTTTAAAATAAGGAGAAAAAGAGAAAACTTCCAAATTCAATGAACAAAACTTATTTTTTTGTAATTTAAAAAAAAATTATTTATTTTATTTTATTTACTGAATCAAAATTGAATATACATATTTTGGGGGTTGAACACTGAGATATGTTGATTAAATCAATATTACTAGCATATATACTGTTACAAATTGTAATTATTCTTTATGCCCCTTGTCCAACCTCTCCCCTTCCCCCAATCCTTCCCCCTTCCCCCTCTAATTGCCCTAGATTTCTTCTCTCCTTCTGAAAGAATAATGGTTACTCTGTTAACTTGTTGCCTAGATGATCTGTCCAATGCTGAGAGATGTGATCAGGTCCCCCAATATTATCATAGAGCAGATGCTTCTTCTGTCACTCTGAAATGGGTTTTGTGGAAAGAGACATCCTCTTCTTCTCTTTGTCTCTGCTGGTGACTCATCTTGTGTGAATGCATTCCAGTGGTTGGTGGACCATCTGCGTGGTGGCTGTGGCGTCTAGCCACTTTTGCAGCAGCCACGGCTACTGTGGTGGCTGTGGTGGGCCACGCACGTGGAGGTGCTGTTTTTGGCATGCTCCTTGGCACTGGTGGCATGCCTGGTTGTGGGGTGTGTTTGGGCCCCTTCTCCATGTCCCAGGTCCCTGGGCGGGCCCTGAGGTACTGGCGCAGTGTGCCTGGTTGTGGGAGGAGGGTTCGTTCCTCTTCTCCATGCCTCGGGTACCCAGGTGGGCCCTGAGGTGCTGGCGTTTTGTGTCTGGTGTGGAAGGAGGGTCCAGTCCCCTCCTGCATGCCTCTGGGCTGGGCGGGCCCCAAGGTGCTGGCATGGTGTCCCTGGTTGTGGGAAAGAGGTCCAGTCCCCTCTCTTTGCCTCAGGTCCCTGGGTGGGCCCCGAGGTACTGGCATGGTGTGCCTTGTTGTCAGTGAACAAAACTTTTAACTACCTGAACAGTGTCTTGACATTCTCATTTTCTGAATTACAGTATTAACAACAGCAGTACTCCCAATGTTTCACATTCTCATCTTATTTAACTTTCTGAATTAGGAGGGTACATTGTTCTGGTAAACTGAATAGGTTCAAAATTAATGCCTTTGTCCATGCCTCTCTTTTTAAATCAATTTAAGATTTAATGAAGATAGGAATATTTTTAACAATCTTTTATCAAAGGCAAACCATGGAATCCCACAGGTAAGGAAAACATACACACCATGTTACCATACTTTGAAATTTCCTTTGAAAATAGCATTAGGAAGAAATACATCTTGCACTTTGGCAAATGTAATCAACTCCTATCTAGCCTAGAGGAATTATAAAAACATTGATATCGTATATATTACATTTTAAATGTGTATAGAAATCATTTTTGGAAAATAACATCTGATTAGGGCCAGCCTGTGGCTCACTCGGGAGAGTGTGGTGCTGATAACACCAAGGCCATGGGTTCGGATCCCTATATAGGGATGTCCGGTTAGCTCACTTGGGAGAGCATGGTGCTGACAACACCAAGTCAAGAGTTAAGATCCCCTTACCGGTCATCTTTAAAAAAAAAAGAAAAGAAAAGAAAACAGCTGATTAATAAATGTGAACATGTTAGCACAAAGTTGTGCTAACAACTTTACAGTGAAGTTGCTCTTTTTCCCCATTTACCAGGAACTTTCTGCCACTTAAATTCTCTAAGTTTAGAGACTCTTGACATAATTGCATTATATTTTATGAATCACCCAAGTTGATTTCATTAGAGTTTGCCTGACTCAATCAAGTTCAAGTAGAAATATGTATACTTTACTATTAAGTCTTTAAAAAGCCTTGAAGACAGAAGGAACTACTGGCTAATGCTAAGCCTAGGGTGTACATAAAACACAAGTTCTTTTTCTCATACCAGCTTCCTTAACTAATGATCTGCTGAGCCAGCCACTAGTCATGTGTGGCTATTTAAGTTTAATTTAAAAAATTAAAAATTCAGCTCCTCAGTTACACTAGTTGCATTTCAAGTGTTCAATAGCCAATGGCTACTGTATTGGACGGCCAGATAAAAAACATTTCCATCGCTGTGTAAAGTTCTAGTGGACTGCACTTACATTCATCTCTATGAGATACTTAGGTTATATTTCAAAACTGGAGTTCTGGAGTTTTACTGGTGATAACAGCAACAACCTGTAACATTTTACTGAGCATTTAATTTGCACACCATCCTACAAGGTAGGTACGATATATGCCCAAAATTTCTTATCCAAAAAAATACCTTGAGCACAAATGTGTTTCAAAATTCAAGGTCTTTTGGATTTTACAAGTAAAATAAAACTATTAGGGTCTGGAGCAGTAATTTGTAATCAAATAGTAATATTTCCGTAGTGAAATATATGAATATTCAAAATGAGTAGCATAAATAAAGATTATAAATAGCCACATATCAATTTAGGTAATGTTTTGCTGCTAAATGAATTACAGGAAAACAAGGTTTTCAGAGTTTGGAGTTTGGAGAATGGTGATTATTAACATTATTTTAGATCAGGAGCTAGGTGCAGTTCTGGACGTAGGCAGCCTAACTCCCGTCTCCCAAACTGACTTCATCTGCCCCAAACTGGATTACAAACTTGGAGTCAGTATACCTGAGTTTCTATCTGTAATTCCATTGTAACTAGCTGTGTGATCCTCCCCAGGCAAGCCTCTGCATCCGTCTGGTCTATGTAAAATCCTCTTTTGGCTCAAATGAACTTGAAGGGCCAATTAATTTTTATTTTCAAGAGTCTAGGTTTTCACATTGTGTTTTTCTTTAAAAAAGAAAAATAGAAATATTACCAGAAATACCCTATCAATCTTCCATTTTGCTGATTGCTGACATATTACAGGTAAATCAGCACTGACAAAGATGACACTGTTTCCAGGCTACTGAAAATTGTTATTACTTTTCTTCTTTTAAAAATGGCTATATACATCCTACATTATGCCCTCAGAGATAGATGAAGGTAAGCCATCATCTTACCTGGGAGTGGAGTCTCTGGGTGGTTCAACCAACCCACAGGAAATTCTTCCCTCTGGTCACTCTTTAAAAAAATTTGGCCAGCATAAGGTCCAACCCACATACTCTGTTTTTCTCCCCTCTGCCAAATAAATTGCTTTGTTCAATGTTTGTATATGCCCTTAGTTTCCTGAATGAGGCTCACTTTTCACCTACTCTACAAGCTCATAAAAACAAGCATGTAGCTGTTTAAAAAATGTTTAAAGGTTTTCACTGCGGGTAATGAAAGAGAGGAAGAGGGCCTCTCCTGTACCTCTCTCTATTCTTCTCTTTCCCCACACAAAGAATTGAAGTAAGATTCATCAGCACTTGAGAATTACACACAGATTTCAGGATTTTATTATAGGAATTGGGGTCAGGGCTCTGGGGTAAGACTAAGACAGGTGGAATAAGCAGGGAGGGAAAAGGAAAAAAGAGTTAGTAGTCTACCAATTCTAGGAAATCAAAACCCAAGAATCTCATTTCACAGCCTCTCCCTACCCCATACTTCTGACTCTACCAAAGCATCAACAGAAGTGTGTCATTCTCAGGCCCTCCTATTGAGGTGTCTGTTCCCAGAGACCCTGGATGGACAGTAAAGATAGGAACTATTCTATTTTCTGAAATAAAGGAGTTATTTCTTAAGTGCAAAAAGAAAACTAAATAACATGCATTGGAGACATGCCAAAATCAGTTAGCCAAAAATACTGAAAACAGACTTGAGGACTTTGCCAAGTGATGTATTAGTATACATCAGCTGTTGAGCTGAAATATTTCATACGGTCATTAGAAAACCACTAATTCTTTCATTACGTTCTCCAAGTCTTAACCTTAATAGATGCAGAGCTACCAGAAAGTCCTCTCATACACAAGACTGTATTTTTATAGTTCTAAGATTTTTAGAACCATTCCGGATTTTAGTAACTGCTCTGCAAACATCTATTTCTAGCTGCTTTACCAGCAAATGCTTATAACACATATCCTGCTAAAAATCATGCCAAGCTGAGACACAGAGAGTACTGTTCTATAACATGTTCTATGTGTCAGCCTTCCAGCTATACAATGAAAGCATTCTTGTCTACCCAATAAACCAAACAACTACTACTACAACCCTTCACAGCCTTTGCCTTAGAAACGCACTTCTCAAGCTTTTTGGTTGTGGGACCGTTTACACTTTTTAAAATTGAGAACCCCTAAAAGCTTTTGTTCATGGGAGGTATAGTTAGTGATATTTACCATATTAGAAATTAAAACTGAGAAAAGTTAAAAATATTTATTAGTTCGTTTATATATAATAAAACCACTACATGTTAACGTGACTAACATTTTTTAAGGGGGGGAAAAACCTGTATTTTCCAAAACAAACAAACAAACAAAATGTAGTGAGATAGGGACATTCTCTTACATTTTTGCAAACCTCTTTAATGTCTGGCTTAAACAGAAGATTACTGGATTCTCACATCTGCTTATACATTCAGTCTATTGCCACATGTTGCTTGGGTTGAACTCTATGGGAAAAAAAACTAGCCTTACACAGATGTGTAGTTGGAAGAGAGGAGTATTTTAGTAACCTTTTCATATAACTAAGGATATTCTTCTTTGATACTATACTAAAATCTGACAAGTGGTAATTTCTTAAAGGTTCATTGTAATGCAGAATCTAAAACCAGATATTTTTTACTATATTACGTTAAAATCCACTGAACTATCTTATACTTTTTTTCCCCCCTGAAGCTGGCTGGTACAGGGATGCAAACTGGTGACCTTGGTGTTATAAGGCTGCGTGCTAACCAACTGAGTTAACCTGCCAGCCCTATCCTGTACTTTGGATGCATCTTTTATCCATGGATGATTTTGTAACATCATGCATTTGTAATCTGTAAGATTTAGTTCACTGAGTTATGCAGCTCCTCTTCGAGATGCTGTCAGTTTTCATTATACAATATCTGAAAAGTTACATTTAATATCATTCCTGAAGCACATGGTAGCAGATACAAATTTTCCAAAATTCAAATTTTCACTTGAAAGTTCAAAATTCATCACTGGCAAAATACTTTTTTTTCTTCAAGTGACAGGCTCACTTTATTCATTTTTGAGAAACTGTCTGCCCAATACCTAAGTCTGAATAACTCTCTCTAGTTTGACATGTGACACAAGTGGTTTTACCTGCCATTGCTTTTTCACCAAGACCAAAAAAAAACAAAAGCATGTCAAAATGAAAAAGAAAAGAAACTTCAGTAGAATTATGAAAACAGTTTGACCTTATGAACCCCCTGAAAGGGTCTCAGGAACCCCCAGGGATCCACGGGCCACACTTGGAGAACTGTTGCCTTACACCCATACCCACAAACCCTGACTATACAAACAGCTAACACCTTCTCACATGTAATTCTTACACACACATCGCACAACACCAAAAGGTAGTTATAATTATTTTACTATCCAAGACTTCCAGGCTCAAATATTATATGCAGAAAACGACTCATATTCCAGGCTTAAAGAAATGCAACAGCCTATACTTCCATGGGAATATGATAAAATAGGATTTAACTTGTATCTTTACCTAAAAAATTTGTCTGACATTATAATGCCCACAATCATTCTCTTCCACATTTCCCATATTTTAAGGGAAAAAAACCAAAGTGAATTAATATAGTCCCTTAAGGTTACAGTCTAGTAAGAAAGACATCATACAAGGTGGCAGAATGTACTGTTTTAATAGAGAAATAATGTGCTATGAGAAATTCTATGGGTTGCCGCATACCAAGAGCCAGCAAACTATGGCTTACTGCTATTCCAATAAACACAGCCAAGCTTGTTCATTTAGATATTGTATATGGCCACCCTAGCACTTCAATCCAAGTTCGTATTTGTGACAGACACCATATGGCTCACAAAACCCAAAATATTTACTATCTGGTCCATTATAGAAAAAGCTTGCCAACACTGCTGTATACTATTGTTTACTGCACAAGGGCACCTGACCAAGAGGGCCAGGGAGTGTTAAAATACAATCCACCCCTTCCTCCCAGGGAACGCATCTCCATGATGGGCACAGTTTGGTAAGCAGAGCCATGTGTCCAGGGGGTGGATGCAATCAACCTGGATGGGAGGGCATTATTTCCTTTCACAAAGGTGATATTTGTGAGCCTGAGTCCACCTGTCCAAAAAGGCCCCATTTCCTATTTTGCACAAAGGTGTGCATATGAACAGGCTAACAAAAGGAAATTCATATAGAAGAAAGGTATTAGTCTCCAAGGCAGTAAAGATAATCTGGAGTCATTCTGTTTTCAGATACATTTTATTGCCTAAAACACGTAAGAAAGGATTCACATGGGGGTGAAACAGAAAAAAGATCCCATAATAAAGGCTTCCATGGCAATACGCTTCAGCTTTTTCCTATGAATTACCCTCTCAGATAGGTCCTCATAATACAATTTCAAAAGCATGTGCATTTTGTTGTGATTTGAGTATAGATCTGGCAACATAATTGTGACTCTTGTTTAAAACACCAGAAGCTGGAAACAGCCCTATATAGGCTCTGACACAATTTATAAGGCAAAGGGAAAAATTAAGCAATTGGTTTCCTTAGACAAAATAGAAAGTTACAAGCTGGGATAAAGTGGTTTATGCATTTTCATTTGGCCAAGGGACTCATTTACAGAAAAAAAAATTATAATGCAGCTTTTGAAGACATCTTTGTATTACTATCCAAGACTAATTTAGAATTTGAACAATATCTCCTTAAAAACTTACAAAAGTTTGTGTTAACATGCTGGTCGGGATTAATATTTCACAAAGGAACTGCTCCTGAATGTCTAAATACCCTCTCAGGACATGTGCTCAAAAAACTTAGTAAGGCCTAGGGCTAGGCACATGCCCCAAATAATTGGAAGCAGGGACTCAGACACTTGTACACAAATTTCATAGCAGCATTATTCACAATAGCTCAAAGGTGGAAGCAACTCAAGTGTCCATTGATGGATGAAAGGATATACAAAATGTGGTATATACATACAGTCAAATATTATCCACCCTTAAAAAGGAGGGAAATTCTGATACATGCTACAACATGGATAAATTCTGAAAACATGAGATTAAGTGAACTAAACCAGATACAAAAGGACAAATATTGTATGATTCGGCTTACACAAGGGACCTAGAATAGGCAACTATAGAAACAGAAAGTAGAATAGAGGTTTCCAAGGCTGGGGACTTATTGTTGAATGTGTAGAGTTTCTGTTTAGGATGATGAAAAAGGTTTGGAAATGGATAGTGGTGACAGCTGCACAAAACATGACTGATTGTACTTAATGCCACTGAATCATACACTTACATATGGTTTTAATGGTAAGTTTTAAATGTTATGTTACATATATTTTGCCACAATAAAAATTTTTAGAAAACCTGAAGGGATTATGTTTTTAACACTGCTCTTATAAACCTGTAGCATAACTTGTTTATACTGCATGTCTCATTAAAAGATTATGCCCTGCTACTTAATGCTGATAACAGCTTTAGAAACGATTCTAGAAACAAAGTTTTGAAAGCATCCATACAATTACAAAATTGACTTTAAGGAGAAAATTCTCTTTGACTTATAAAAATGGATACTACAAGTTGACAGTTATTTCCTGGGAGCTAACCTAACTTGGTGACAAATCTATTTCTGCGGACATGCAAAAAGGGGCCTAACAATTTAAGTCATAGTGCTTCTATTACTTCTATCAAGATAAACCAGAAAAGTTGAAAAGGAATGTTTCCCAAGTACCAGAACAAGGGGAATTTCTAAGACAGACAATTCCAGTAACAAATCTCCAGTGCCCTTGAGGGTACTTCCACCAGCATATACTATGATCACATCAAACTCAGCACATCTAATACCAAACAGATCTCCCCATCACCTTACAGTATCTAATGTCTGTTATAATCACCAACTAGAATAACTGCCTCTTGTCACTGTTCCAACCTATCTTAAGCATCACTGCACACAAGACTCTATTTAAATGAGTACTCTGCTAGGTGCTGGCACTCCATGATAAATCAAGTCAGCCCCCACCACCCACCAAGAATTGTCTAACAGGGAGACGAGGTAAACAGGCTACCAAATTAAGCCATGACACGGACAGGTATAGGAGTTCAGCTTGGAGGCCTATGTGAGAATGTGGCCTATTGGGGAGAGCACAGGTAGTCAAGTAGTTCAATGGGCTACAGAGGAGAGAGCAAGATGTGAAAGAACAAGCGTGCGTGCAAGAGACAGAGAAAGAGTAAGGAGGAGCTAGAACATACTCCCACAAAGCGGGGTGGGGCAGGGAATGAAAAGAAGAAAGCCCAGAAAAGTTCATACATCAGGCAAGCTCATAAAGGGCTAGGGATTTAGGCTGCATTTGCCATCTTCACTGGTGTCTTCTTGACACAATCTGGCTTCTGCCCCCATACGTCATAGAACTTGCTCTCCCCAAGATCATCAACAATCTTGTTGTTGCTTAATCCAATCAACACTTAAGTCAAGATCTGACTTGATACCCCTACCCCTTGCAGGATCTGACAACGGTAGCCACTTTCTTTTCTTGAAACAATTTCATACAAGCTTCCAAAACGTTCTATTGGGTTTCTTCCTCTCTCTCTGGCTCCTAACCGTCTTGGTCTCCTTTTCCTCTGCCCATCAGGGCTCTGTTGTCAGGTCTCTTCACTTCTTAATTTACACTCTGTCTCTGGGTGATTCTGTTCACCCTCATGTCTTCAGTTACCATTTACATAGGCTGATGACTTCCTCCTCTAAGTAACAATCTTTCATTGAGTAATGTGTCAAGCACTGTACTAAATGCTTTATATTAATTATCACCCCCATTTTACAGATGAAAAAACTGAAAACACAGTGAGGTGAATCAACCTGTCATTCTTTTTACTACAGTCATTGTGTTTTGTATAATTTACTCTATTATGAAGAAATTTAAATGAATGGCATGGAAAACTATTATAGGAAGAAGATGAAGACCTATATATCATATAATACCACCTTTATTAAAAATGGGATTCACATCTCTGTAATGACTTGAACTTTTAAACACTAAAATTTTTAAAAAATGAGTAAAGGATCCTAGTGGACATGTTAAGAAAAAAAGACAAAGTGTTAGTGATGCCTGATTTGGCTATATACTTCACTTATTTTAACCAAATGCTAAAAAAGCTTATGTTAAATGTAGAATTGAATAAATAATACTACAAATTCTATAGCTGAATTTATTTTTCAAACAGCCAAATGAAAAGATAATATTTTCTTAAACTTTTAAGAAGCACCAACATTACAATTACACACATATTTTAAGATTTATTTAGTCACACAATCACATCAATTGAGATCTTCATTCAGCACTAAATGCTAATTAAAAGTAAAAGTTAATTTTCCGGTGACTGACTCCTTTTCACACAGGAAACAGTAACAAACTCCCATACCCTATTCATTTGAAAAGGCATCTTAAAAACATATAAGCAGCTACTATGACGCATTTCTAGAAACACTTTTAGAAAGCTTAACTGCAGATGGAGCTGAACATTAAAGGGTAAACACACTCCTCAGTCCCTTTCCCATAGTATGTCCTTCCCTATAGGACACTACCTTAAATCTACTGGATAGTCATCACATTTAGTAACACAAATGAAATCTTAATTACTAAAGTCTTAAATTCATTTTTTAAAAAACAATAGACCCAACCTTAAGGTCAGTTTGATCCAGAACAATTTTCACAAAATTTTAATTTGTTAAATCCAAAATAATAAAGTATTATTAAATTAACTGAAAAACTATATAATCAAGCCAATTAATTACTTAATTTGAAAAAACAATTGTAACACACTAAAAAAGGAAATTGTGACAAAAGCAGCCCCCAATTCAGAAAAGTGAATTTACAATAAAACACAGACCTGACATATTTAGGGGAAATCTTTTCTGTGTGTCATAAAATATTAAATTGCATCTGTTTATTGGGTACCTCAGAGAAGTTTTGTTTGAGAGAGGAAAAATAGAATGGAGTTTCCGAAGGGGGGGAAAATCCAAAAGGAATAAAAGTCACAATCTTAACTCTAGGAAGAGGGCACAGGTACATAGGAAGAATAATATCAAAAGGAGCAGACATCTTGTCTTATGGAAGAGTGGAATTCCAGAGAGACTAACTGAAAGATTTGTTTCTGTTTAGTGAGTGGGTTAAAATATGTTGTACTAAGAAGTCTAGGTTTGTCAACAGGATTTTATCTGCTAGAGTTTTTTTTTTTTTTTTGTCTTTTTCGTGACCGGCATTCAGCCAGTGAGTGCACCGGCCATTCCCATATAGAATCCGAACCCGCGGCGGGAGCGTTGCCGCACTCCCAGCGCCGCACTCTCCCAAGTGCGCCACGGGCTCGGCCCTATCTGCTAGAGTTTTAACCTCATCTAGCAACACCATAAGACATCGTAAAAGTGATACAATAATATTTTTGGAAAATCAATCATGTAGAACTATTTGGTGTGCATGGGAGGGGCAGAAGAGACTGGAATCAAGGAGACCAACTAGGACTCTCACAATAGCGTAGGCATGAGATAATGATAAAGCCTAGATTAGTAAGAAGTGAAAACAGAGGAGGTGATACAACTACAAACTATATTTTGAAAGAAGAACCAACAGAACCTCATGACACAATGGACAAAGGAAACAAAGGAGGGGCAAGAGTCAAAATTTCTATGGGTTACGACAAACCCTAATCTGACCACCTAGCCTGCTGACAGCGGTGGACACCCGACTGGACACCAAAAGCACAATTTCAGGCATTTCACATATGTAGCAGAGGCAGCTGGAAGTCACAACTCAAGGCAGAACTCTCTGGACACAGACCACCTCCACCTGACCATGCTTAACTAATCAACAAGCCTAAACAGCACCAGCAATCAGCAACATCCAGACACTATACCTTCCATTACAGAATTGAGGTGCTCTGCTGTCTTTTGACTTTAAAAGATCCTACCCCCTCCAATAAATCTCATCTCCCAGAGCCTCAACTCTATGCTGGACTGGGCTCTCTCTTTGATGATAACTCTCTCTCTTTGTTTCTACTCAGTATTCAATCTTTGGTTTCATTTTTTCCTCAACAGTTGGCACAATGGAAATAAAGAGTTACAGGGAGAGCTGAGAAAAGATCATTTTGAGATAAAACAAAGAAGAGTTAAATGCTGAATACCTGTGCTAAATAAGCAAAGGAGCAGCGAGATGCAATTAGTTTGCCCAAGGTTATAAGGATGAAAATTGTTAGAAACAGCATATAAACATAGTCAGCATGGTTCTGAAGGTCCATGCTTCTAACCATTACACCACACTGCCTCTCAACATAAGCAGAAGAGCGTGAGGGCTGAGAGTAGATGATTTTCTACAGCACTTTCAACAGAATTGTGGGTAGAGAGGAAGTGGAAGTAGCTAGTTTATGTCATTTCCTGAGGAAGTCTAGCACTAGAAGATAGGAACAAAACTGAATGGAAAGGTCAACAGAGTGACTCTGTTTATATGTTTTCAAGATAGGGGAGACCCATGCCACTCTGAAGACAGGAAAAATAGAAGTTCTTACTGAAGGAAAGATTAATGATAATCAAAGGAAATGATTGTGTGGGCAAGATTCTAGAGAAAACAAGGAAGAAAGGGTTAGTTTTAGGGAGGAGAAATATCACCTTTTCTACTAAGACCAGAAAGGTCAGATAAGCAATAATGAATTGAAGCAGAGATGAGGTTTTATGAAAACACTCATACCAGAAAGTCTCAATAAAGTATCTCCATAAAATAAGATGCAAGGTTAGTTACTCAGTATAAAATGAAGAAGGTAAGACAGGTTCAAAGAAATGGAAGGTTTGGAAGTATCCTAAGCTAAAATTTCCTTAAATTCAAGGATTGGTTTCATAAAATAAATTAATCACTTACTTTTATAAAATTTGCAAGAAATTCTTTGTATTGAGTTAACTTATAAAAAGAGATACCTGATTTCTCTTCAAAGAATAATAAATATCTAAGTGCTATGGAAATCAACCAAGTAAGACATCAAGAGTTGGGCATGGTGAACTGTGGAAGGTTTCCCAGAAGACTGGTTGAAAAAAGAAAGGTACTTTAAGCAGAAGAAATGGTATATGTAATGGTAAGAAGTTGGAAATGTACCAAATTAGCTCTGCTTGAGGAGGAGCAACACCTAAGAAAATGAGAGCTGGATAATAAAACATGTGGAGCAGAAAGAGAAGTGCCTTGTGAAGTGGTACAGAACAGTTAAGAACACAGGCTCTGTAGGTAGACAGCCTGGGTCAAATTCTGGCTCTGTCCTGTGCCAGCTGTGGGACCTTGGGCCTGTTACTTAATCTCTCTAGTCTTCAATATTCTCATCTGCAAAATGAGGGTGATGATAATATGTATTTCATAGTTAAGCTCTCAATGAATGTTAACTGTTAGATGGAGGTTAATAACATAAGTGAAATGAGATGAGTAAGGAAAATTATTTTAATAATTCCACAGGGGGTAACAGTCTTTAACATTTGTTAAAGACTTGGCTTATTCTTTTTTTTTTTTTTTTTTTTTTTTTAAAGATGACCGGTAAGGGGATCTTAACCCTTGACTTGGTGTTGTCAGCACCACACTCAGCCAGTGAGCGAACCGGCCATCCATATATGGGATCCGAACCCGGGGCCTTGGTGTTATCAGCACCGCACTCTACCAAGTGAGCCACGGGCCGGCCCCAAGACTTGGCTTATTCTGAGTAATTTCATTATTTAATCCTCATTATGACCCTATGAAATTTAACTTTTATTATTCCTAATTTACACATAAGGAAACTGAAGAAGAGAGAGGTGAAATAGCTTGCTCAAGGTTACAAAGTCGGTAAGTGATAGAGTCCAGATTCAAATCTAGAGTTTGGTCCAGAAGCTCTAAAGTATTCTTCTAACTGTGACTATCTGCCTTTTTGGGTTTCCCAAGTAAAGACATTCCTTTATGAGTAAAAACACCGAAGGACTGAAAATTGTCGTTTTCCAGCAATCAAATCAAATCAAGGTAATTCCCCAGGGCCCCAAATTTTCCAGAGCCCCCAAATTATATAGAATGACTATCGTGAGGAAGGGCTGCTTGTCTGCAGTAGAGAGGTGGGAGAAGAAGTGTTAATCCCTTTAAAGTTAAACTTTGTGTATTTCCCTCCGGGACATGGGCTCCCATTTAGCTACTTAGTCCCCCCATGCTACTTCACTTCTACCTTGTATACCTACAGTTTCCAATGCTAATATTGTTTCAATTTTGATACCCTCAATTTATTCAACTGAATTTTATCTGCATTAAGTATTACTGCAGAGTATAAGGAAAAGGCATACTTACGCTTAGTGTAACAGATGCCAGGACTGGCCATGGATGAAGGTCCATAATGAAACACAGATAATTTATGTCTTACAACTAAACTGGAGATAATCCATTAATTGACTCCAAATCAGTAGTAAAGCATAAGGTTTCCAAATAATACATTCAAAAGTAAAAGCTTTTAAGGCTCTAAAAGTTTTATTGTTACCTTTTACTTACATATTACAAATACAGTAATATATTTTATAATGAATCCAAGACCAAGGATGTTAAGATCGACTTCAGAATCTAAATAGAGTTCTCGGTACAGCACATTAAACATGGCCATCATTCATTAACTCAATGTAAAAGGCAATTTATTGCACAGCATTCATGTAATACAAGCATCCCAACCCCCATGAAAAAAGCTTTGTTGCTGTTTTTCTCTGATAAGTACATGTTTATGCTAAAGTCATATTTGAATTCCAACATCCCCCTGGCCCCATCCACCCTCATCTGGAAAATAGCCCAGCTTCTACCCCAGAGCTTGCACAGCACAATCCCTTGAACAGAGAATTGCAGTGTCTACTGTAAGGTGCCTTTACACTAAGCATTTAGTGACTCACAGGGAAAAGAAATGGTAAGACAGAACTTTGACAAAATCAGTCACAGCTGGGCTAACGTCATAAGCAAAAAATAAGGGTGACAATAGGCAAACATTTCGAAAGCTTTCTTTTTTTTTTTTTTTTTTGAAGTTTTTAAAATTTTATTTTCTGTACAAAAAGCTAGTATGGTTTCTTTCAATAAGTAGAAGCCTTGGATAATCCACTCAAGGAAGATCATTTAGTGCAACTTGATGAAGCCTATATCCTCTGCATACAGACAGAAGCACCAGTGACACATACTGACTCCATATATCTGGCTCAGGCCATGCTGGTTTGAGCAGACATGGCAAGAGCAAAAACCCTGATTGGATTTTCACAGGTGGCTCCAGTAGACCTGCTAGTGACCCATCTTGCTTTCAGGGGTGAATCAATGCAAAAGGCACAAACTTTAATATCAGTCAAAAAACTCTTAAATACTGTTTCCGAAAATAGATTCTATGGGACATAAGTTTCTTCATCAATTTAATTGATTTACATGACTAAAAGTAGTGATAGATAAAGCAGGTTTGGTAAATGCCAAGCTAAACACAGTTAACTTGACTACTGGAATTTTTGTTTTTAGTAGAGTGCTTCCTGAAGCTTGTAAAATATTTTCACATAAAACTTGTCTTTCTTTCCCTCCTATTTCCCTTAAAGCACGTAGCAGGTTTTATGTTCCATAGCTCACACGCTGGGAAACTGCTCTAAACGAAAGAATCTTTTCTTCAACACGAGACCACGTAAAAATCTGGTCATTAACTCTTGATTTGGAAACTAAATACAAATAACATCCATCACAATACATCATAATAATAGCAAATAATATTTGTGGGTTTTTTTTTTTTTTTTTTGACAGCTGGCCAGTATGGGAATCTGAAGTCTTGATATTGTTAAGCATTTATTATGTGCCAAGTACCATTACATCGAATTTTTATTTCATTATTTAATTCTCATTACCACTCTATGAGATAGGTAACTTTTATTATCCCTAATTTATACAAGAGGAAACAGATGAACAGAGGTGAAACTTGTTCAATGTTACAAAGCTAGTGAGTAACAGAGACTGAATTCAAATCCAGACAGTTTGAGCCCAGAATTCTAAAGTACTCTGTGCTAAATATCTCCAAAGAGCAGACACTTAGCTCCCTGGAGAGGATTCTCCCATCCTTAGCAATAACAAAAATATTTAATACCCTTGTTTTTTCAGAGGTATATACAAAGGATCAATGACTGAGATCTTTAGCTGGAATTAATCCCCTTTTACTTCTCTAAAAAGATTCAGATCAAATAACTGCTGACCAGGACTCCAGGAAGGAAGGGGAAAAAACAATATACTATTAAAAAATGAAACAAGAATGAGAAGCCCTGGGTGATTTTATTTATGAATTTTCTAATTAATCTTGACAAAAAGTGAGACACTCATAAAATGAAGTCAAAATTTAGAAGTCACAAAGAAAAGATTATTTTTAGTCGGTAGCTATAAAGTGTGTTGGACTCTATTCTGTAGTCAGAGATTTGTGCCAATCCTGAGAATGTTTTCAGAGGAAACTTGACTTAGTAGGAGTCAAATTCTTGGTTAGAGTTTAAATTACAGTATTTTTAAAGCTTGGGTTATATAGGTTTTCCAAACTGTTTTCCTTTACACAGGGGTTCCAAAAACACCCAAACAAATGTTATATGACTTCCCATATATAATAAACATAAGAAAAACCTTTTAAAGGGGGATTAAGTCTTTAAAAAGTATCTAAGCAACCAAAGGCATATCTGAAATGCCTATGAGACCAAGAAATAAAACTACTACTATAATAACAGTAATAATAATAATATGTTTCTCATTTCATTTTTATAACATCCCTTTGAGGAAGATACTTTTACTGTTGGTTCTAAAGATAAGGACACCGAAGCACAGAGATATTAACTAATTTGCCCAAGGTCATTCAGCTACAAGGAAGAACTAGCATTCCAACCTAGGCAGTCTGGTTCTAGATCCAGAGGTCATGCTCTAAACCATTTTGCAATACTCCCTTTCAACCTTTCTTGTTCCCTGACCTCAGCCTGGATCATTAAGTTGTATCATGGATCAAAATGCACCTTCTAAGAACTAATGGTAATGGTAATCAACACACATGGGCCATTTTCCAAGGTAGCCCATATGCTAGGCCTTAAAAACAAGACTCAATTAATTTAAAAGGACTGAAATCATACAAAATATGCTAACTACAGTGGAATTAAATTAGAAATCACCCGCAGAAAGAAATCTGTGAAATCTCCAAATACTTGAAAATTAAACAATACACTTCTAAATAATCCATGGCAAAAAGAGGTTACGTGGGAAATTAGAAAATACCTTAAAACTGAATGAGGATGAAAACAACATATCAAAGTATGTGGAATGAAGCTAAAATGGAGTTTATAGACAGAAATCTACAGCATTAGATGATTTACTGGAAAAGAAAAAGGTTTAAAATCAATGATGTAAGCTCTATCTTAAAAAAAAATAGAAAAGAGCAAATTAAACTAAAGCAAATAGAAGGAAGGAAATAACACAATTCAGAAATCAATGAATCTGAAAACTACAAAATTTCTCTCTGTAGAAATCAACAAGCTAATTCTAAAATTTGTATGGAAGCAAAAGAACTAGAACAGCCAAAACAATTTTGGGAGGAAAAAGTTAGAGGATCCACATGAACTGATTTAAAGACTTACAATATTTATGGTGTGGTACTGGTGAAGAAAAAACACACAAGGATTCCAGAAATCCACAAATTTATGATCAACTGATTTTTGACAAATGTATGTCTGCTTAGGTTGCTTATAACAAAATTGGAACTGGGTAATTTATAAAGAAAAACAACATTTATTGCTTACAGTTTCTGAGGCTGGGAAGTCCAAAGTCCATCTGGTGGTGGTGACCGTGACCCAGGCACCTCACATTGCAAGACCGTGGAAGGAGAGAGAGCAGAGAGCAAAAGAGACAGACTCTCCTCTTTTAAAGCCCTCAGAACCACGCCCCTGACCACCATTTTTAATCTATTCACTACTGCATGGTTCTACAATCCAATCAGCTCTTAAAGGCTCCACCTTTCAATTACCATAATAGGATTTCCCACCTTCTTAACAGTCACAGAGGGGGCTAAGTTTCTGATACATAAAACTTGGGGGACACAATTCAAGTTTCAGTGAGTTTGGGGGAAACATAATTCAATCCACTACAACAAAAGTGTCAAAAGAAAAGAAATAGCTTTTTCAACAAATAGTATTTGAACAACTGGACATCTGTATGCAAAACAATAAACCTCACATGTATACAAAAATTAATTCAAAATGGATCATAAACTTAAATGTAAAACTGAAATCCATAAAGCATCTAGAAGAAAAGAGGAGAAAAATCTTGGTGACACTGGGTTTGGTAAAGATTTCTTATGACATGAAACACACACATCATAAAAGAAAAATAGATAAATCAGATTTCAAAATAAAAATTGCTCTTTGAAAAGACACTGTCAAGAAAATGAAAAGACAAGCCACAGATTGGGAGAAAATTCTGTAAAATATCTATCAAATAAAGGACTGGTAACCAGAATATATGACTCTCCCAACTCAGTAAGAAACCAAACAACCCAATTTAAAAAATGAGCAGAAGATATGAACAGACACTTCACCAAAGAAGTGATACAGACGGTAAATAACTACATGTAGAGATGTTCAACCATCATTAGTCATTAAGGAAATTAAAATTAAAATTTACATCAAGATACTACTATGTACCTATTAGAATGGTTCAAATTAAAAAAAAAAGTGACAATAACAAGTGCTAATGAGGAAGCAGAGCTACTGGAAATTTCAAACATTGCCGGTGGGAATGCAGAATGGTACAGCCTCTTTAGAAACAGTCTGGCAATTGTATATAAAGTTAAACACACCCTTACCATATGAACCAAGAGAAATGAAAATATATGTCCCCACAAAATCCTGAATATGAATGAATGTATGTAGCAGCTTTGTTCAGAATTGCCAAAAACTGGTAACAACCCAAATGACTATGAACTAGTGAATGGATAAACAAATTCTGGTAACTTTATAAAATGGAGTACTTCACAGCAATAAGAAGATACAAATTACTGATCGATGCAACATGGATGATGCTAAGTAAAAAGCCAGACTCAAAAGACTACATACATGATCCCATTTATATGACATTCTGTAAAAGGTAAAACCAAAGAAAGAAAAAAGTTGCCAGGGGCTGGGGTGAGAGGAGAGGGCTGACTGATTACAAAACGTCATAAGGGAACTTTTTGGGGTGATGGAAATATTTTATTCCTTTATTGTGGTGGTCAGTATAAGACTGCATGCGTTGTCAAAATTCACAGAGATGTACACCTAAAAAGGGTAAATTTCACTGTCTGTAAATTATACCTTAAGATATCTGACTTTAAATGTAGGGGAGAAAGGGATGATTCTGGCTGATGTATGAGTACTGAGAAGAGACTATAAATCAACAAGGCAGAAGTAGAGAAAACAGGCTACTATAGTAAGCCAGGCAAAGGACCATAGATGGTGCCTGGTACTGGGGTGAAAATCATGGTAGCTGTGAGAAGTGATCTGATTCTTGTTATATTTGGAAGATCAAGTCTACAGAACTTCCTGAGAGACTGAACATGTAGCATAAGAAAAAGAGGAGCCAAGGATGACTACCAAGTTTTTGGCCTGAGCAACTGGAAGGATAGAACATCATTAGCTGAGAATGGAAGGCTACAGAGGGAACAAGTGTGTGTGTGTGTGCACGCACGCGTGTTTGCTGGGGAAGGCATGTGTGATCAGGAATTCAGTTCTGAGCTCTAGTCTGCTATAAAATGAAGATAGTATCATTTTACCTTATAGTTTTTTTGTTGTTGTTGGGTTTTTTGGTGGGGTAAAAATCACTGCATTCCTTCATTTCAGTTGGAAGTCCTATCATGCAGACTTTGTTGTGACCCTAGAAGGAAGCCCAGACATTACACAGTTCTGCTCACTATAGCTTGATGGATGTGATGGTTAATTTTATTTGTCATCTTGACTGGGCTAAGGGATGCCCAGATATCTGGTTAAATGTTATTTCTGGGTGTGTCTATGAAGGTGTTTCTGGATGACATCAGCATTTGAATGGGTAAACTGAGTAAAGCAGATAATCTTCCCTAATGTGGGTAGG
This sequence comes from Cynocephalus volans, assembly GCF_027409185.1. Classification (NCBI taxonomy): domain Eukaryota; kingdom Metazoa; phylum Chordata; class Mammalia; order Dermoptera; family Cynocephalidae; genus Cynocephalus; species Cynocephalus volans. Next base: position 197,002,936 of record NC_084461.1, read on the forward strand.
CATCATCCAATCCACTGAGGGCTGGAATACAAAAAAAAAAAAAAAGGTGGAGAAAGAGCACATTCACTCTTTCTCCTTGAGCTAAGACATCCATCTTCTCTTGTCCCCAGACATCTACACTCCTGGTTCTTGGGCTTTCAGACTCAGATTGAAACTCACAGTATTGGCTCCCCTGGTTCTCAGGCTTTCAGACTTGGACTGGATATCACTCCTAGCTTTCCTGGTTCTCTAGTCTGCAGATGTCAGCTCATGGAACTCTGTAGCCTCCATAAATAATCATGTGAGTCGATTCCTATAATAAACTTCATCTTATATATATCTGTATATATCCTACTGATTCTGTTTCTCTGCAGAGCACTGACTATGATGGGTCTACTAGCTCTCACCCCCAAGTTAAGCATGCTCCTCTTTTACAAAAGGGAAAATGTGTCCACTCACCAGATCCTTTAATCAGGTCCCACTCACATCCCTTTAGAAGAAATTCTTCCAAGTTACTAGTTCTGTATTTCACTCCATATGTCCACTGCTTCCTCCACTGTTTATGTGAAGGAGAGGTTAGACACTTTGGGAATTCATGTTTTGGACACCTGTATTTCTGATACAGCTTTCCCTTCCTATTGCGGAGTTTATCATTTCCACTAGTAAGTGTGTGCTTAACAAAAATAAAACAAAAATTGCTTCTCATTTCTTCCATCTCTTCAAGCAGTCAGTTCCTCTGTGGTCGTGTAGTTCCTGATACTTTTTGCAGAGGCTCTCTATTTAATCTGGGAGTTGGAAAGAAAGAATGTGATCCCCCCCCCCAAAAAAACCCCAAAACAAACGACTATGGATTGCCACTGAAAGCTTTTTTTTTCCTGAAGGGAGAACCAGTCCTGTTTCCTACTGCAGTACTGTCACTTAGAAACCAAAATTCTCAGCTGACATAACATTTCAGGGCTAATCTAATTCCTAGGAAACTAATCAGCACAGTCCAAAACATTAAAAAACAGCAGCAGCTCATGTCTTTACACCACCACCAATCTGAAATCTCTAACTGTAAATTCCTAATAGCAATTATAACTGCTTAGTTTTATTGAACATTTAGTATGTGTAGGGTGCTGTGCTAAATAAGTCCTTTAAATAAATTCGCTCACTTAATATTCAAAATAATCCTATGACAAAGTTATTATTATTCATAAAAACAGGAGATATTATTATGTCAGTCTTAGAAATAAGCAAGCACCAATATTTAGGCAGCATATTAAGGAATATGACATTTAATTAATCCCCAAAGAATTATGAGAGATTGTTTCTGCCTCATACTATCATTTTCTGGTTCTAATATTTTAAAAAAAGAAAACAAAAGAAAAGACAATTGCAGGTGTGCCCCCTCTTAAAGAAAATGGGTTATTTGAAAATATTACATTTAGGGAAATGAAAATTCTTTTTATTTTACTTGGAAATCCTAATATGCAAGGAAGAAACCCAAGGTTGACCTCATGGCAGGTTCAGAGCTCACTATACTGTACAGGGAGCTTGTTTCTACAGTGTATTTTAATATCAGAGAACTGAGTTGCACAGGAGGACTCTTTAAAAACAGGCAGTAAACTGGACAAATGATTTACTGAATCCTTCTGATGTATAAGGGACTACTTTAGGTACTACATCAGCACTGTGGGTATATGATAATAACTCATGGCTCCTGATCTCAAGATTACAATCTAAGTGAGGAGATAAGGTGTGTACAAATAATTCTAAATGCACCAGAGAAATCTAAACTTCAATAAAAGGAACAGACAGCTACAGTAGTTCAGAGGAAGGAGAGACTGCTTCCGACTGTGGAGGACAAATCAGCCTCTTTGAAGAGGTAAAATTTAAATTGTTCTTGAAGGATAAAGTAGGATCCGGATATGTGGAATCTGGCAGGGAGAGGAGCATTCAGAAGCAAAGTGTACAACAAGAATGATGGATGACATAATGACAAGGAAGTGTGGAGTGTGGGTTAAGTACTTAAAGCTTACTTGGAGCATGGGTACCAGAAAGGGAATAGAGGAAAATGAGGTTGGCCAGATAGGTTAAGCTGGACTGTGGCAGGCCTTAAAAAGGAGACAGCCTAGAAAGGGAACTATTATAATACTCGTGGAAGAACACCTGAATCAAGGCAGATCCCAGAAACATTTTAAGAGGTAGAATGGACAGCATTTAGCAGTAACTTGGTATATGTGGAGCAAGAGAGATACAGAAATGAAGCTGGCTAAATGAGAGGATGGAAGTCATTAATAAAAATATGGAACAAAGGAGGAGAAAGAGATGCATGTGAGTAGAGAGAGGGAAAAGAGAGTTCAATTTTTAAATATACTGAGCTTCAAGTAATATGGTGATATTTAAGTGGTGAGATCCACTTTTAATTTATATAACTAAAGTGGGCTGCAAATGTTGGGCTAGAGCTCAGGTCTGAGAGTTCTCCTCTTAATATATACATATGGAAGCTGTCTTCTAAGTTTATATAGACTGATGTTTGTAGACTCAGAATAAATGTGTCCAAGATGGGACACTTTCACATACATTCTCTTTTAATCCTTCTGAGATAAATAACCTTGCAAGACTATTTATCATCATTTCCTGAAATTATAGTATTTGGCTTGTAAGTTCTTCCTAGCTAATGACTTTACAGTTAGAACTAGTTTTACGTTAACCACAATCTGCTGAATGAAGAAACAAAAAAAACCTCACCACAGATGGAATCTTAGAAGTCTTCAGTCAATAACAAGCAACCAAGATAGTTTGAGACTCTTCCAGTTCCTTTTTACTCCCTGTAGTTCCTTGATCTCTTCAGCACAATCAAATGTGCTAACTAGTTCCAAGCCAACTGTGCCAATGGTTAACAAGTGGGCAACGGTGTGGTGAGACATGCTCAGTGATCCAAGAAGTCTGTTTGGTTGTCTCCACCAGGGGTTGAGGTGGACTGTGAGTGGAGGACGTTGGTGGGGATTTTGCCCTCTGAAGTGCCGTTTGAAAACAGATCGCCCAGAAGAGAGACCAATGGACCACAAACAGCTTCCATGTGAACACCTTAACATTCAGAAGGTGGGAAGCAGAAGAGGCCCACAGATGTTGCCAAAAAAGGAAATGTTAGAAATATCTACCAAAACAAAGGAAGACATTTCCTCCCCACTGTCTAGGTGATACTTTCTTTTGCAATCTTAAACCCATTCTCCTTTTCTATCAGAATGATAGATCAGCTGTGTTATTTTCACCATTAGTATGAAAAGTAATAAATTAACATTTTGAGATACTCTGGTTTAACCAAAGAGAAAAACAACCTTTTGTGTTTCCCTTTCTGTATTCTGTTTCATTAACAAATAATAAAACAAGTGTTCATAACTGTGTGCCCATAGTGGGTAAAAGTTACCAAAAATATGCAGTAATAAGTCTTTCAAATCATCACATGGACCTGATGTATCTTATAAAAAAGTATTAGCCTCCAACTAATAATTGAAACATATCTTTAGAATTATAGCACTTAGGGCAGGCCTGTGGCTCACTTGGGAGAGCGTCGTGCTGACAACTCCAAGCCAAGGGTTAAGATTCCCTTACCGGTCATCATAAAAAAACAAAAAAAAAGAGAGAACCAGTTTAAATTTATTTTACGGGGGCAAAAAATGAGGTTCAAGCAGTTTACTGTCTGTAACATTCTCTCCTTATTTTGAACATCTTCTATGTTCTATCTTCTCTTTCTATGTTCTCCTTATTTTGAACCTCTTCTACATCTTATTTGCCCTGTTAGACCACAGTCTCCTGGAAAATAGGGACCCTGTTCTAACTTTCTTTTAATGATGTCTTAACAATGTGCCCTACACACTGTAAAAGCTTGTGAATCCAGTTATCACTCAGAAAAGGCGGCAGGAAGGAAACCCTCAGCCAAATAACGTATTGTTCTAAACTTGTAGAAAAATTCATTTCTATATTTGAAATCACAGCTATACTTAATCATCCTCATGATTACTAAATACTCTCCAAGCATATAGCCCTCACTGAGCAATAGCTCTTTAGTTCTCTGATTCCAGAAAGCTATGAATGCTTATTTGTTACAGTGTAATAGATGATCAAGAATTCTTCCAATGAAGCCCAAGATCTAACTTTTGACCCATTCTAGTGCCACACTCACAACAAAATGAGGGAAGCTTAACATTTCATAGGCAGAAAAATCTTGAGAAAACGCTCCCGATTTCAATTCCTCAGCTGAAAAGAATGTCTCTTTCCTTCTTTACCCTCTTAAAATCTCTTCTATGAAGTTGAAAATATCTTGAGCAACATTCTAACACCTTACCTAAAACGCTTAATGCAAAGAGGAAAATCTGTGTGATCTCTCATAATTGTAGTATAGAGATCTGGAACATTGTATACAAGCCCCTGCTATTTTAAGTTCACAAAAAGCCCTGGGAAAATGAGAGGTGAACTAAATTCCTAATAACTGAACAGTCACTTCAAGCAACCACTTGTTCTGCAAACACCACAGGCCCCTTGGGAATCCTTAGATTTGGTTGATAACCTGAACTCTGGCAACTTGCCTTGCAGCAAAACTGTTACTTTTTTCTTTTTTTTTTCTTTTGTCTTTTTCGTGACTGGCACTCAGCCAGTGAGTGCACCGGCCTTTCCTATATAGGATCCGAACCCGCGGCGGGAGTGTCACCGCACTCCCAGCGCCGCACTTTCCCAAGTGCGCCACGGGCTCGGCCCAAAACTGTTACTTTTGAAATGGGCATTAGCAACAGGAAACTGTAACCTTATCACATTGTACTTCATATTTTTTAAGGAATTCAAACATTCATATTTCAACAATGTGAAGACACATGTGCCATCATTTCTATAACTCAACTACCTTGTTTGGAGTGTGCAGCAGATTGTCTGCAAACCTGGCCACCAAAAATGCCTCCCATCCCTGCACACACCTGCTGCTTCTCCCATCAAGAGGCAGAGTCTATTTCCTCTCCCCTTGAATCTGGGCTATCCTTGTGATTTGCTCTAACCAATAGACTGCTACAGAAATGATGCTGTACCAGTTCTGGGCCTAGGTTGAAAGAACTGGCAGCTTCCATTTTTGCTTTCTTGGACCCCTAAGCTGCTAAGGAAATTGAGGCTCTCCTGCTAGAATGAGAGGCTTCATGGAGAAAGAGGCCACAGAGAGGAGCACCCCAACCAAAAGCCAGTATCAATGCTTCCAGCATGTGAATGAGACCATCTCGGATCCTCCAGTCCCAGAAGAGTCTAACAAATACCATGCAGAAAAAAGACAAACTAGTCCAACTGAGCCCTGTCCCAACCGCAGATCCAGAGAATCAAGAGCAAATATAATATTTCTGCAAGGACAAAACTTTAGAAATGGCAGACAGATTAGGGGTTGCCAGGAATTAGAGACGAGAATGGGAATGGAGGGTCAGTACCTGGGGGGGAGGGGGTGTGAGTGTGCTTACAAAAAGGGCAACCCAAGGGAAACTTTTACTGTTAATTCTGTTCACTACTTTGTTGTGGTGGATATACAAACGCAGACAAGTGATAAAATTGTACACACCTTCACACACACACGATGAAGGCAAGTAACCGGGGAAATCCGATATTGGCATTGTATCAATGTCAATATCCTGGTTGTGATACTATAATTTTGCAAAATGTTACCACTGGGAGAAACTGGGCAAAGGGTACATGAGATCTCTCTGTATTATTATTATTATTATTTTTACAACTGCATATGAATCTACAATTATCTCAATAACAATTTAAATTAAAAATGTTACTTTAAAGTACTAGGTTTTGAAGTAATCTGTTATTCGGCAATAGATAACTGATACAGAGTAGTAATATTTTAGCATAACTTGTTAGCTTTATAAGAAAAGACTAACTAGGTATATACCTCATGTTAACAAGTGCTATATTATTAGAGTTGTACATTATTTTTATCTAGTTTATTTGCATTCAACCAAACATTTCTCAATTATGCAACAATTATTCCTTCAACTGGCTAGACAGAAATGGGAGGAAACAAAAGCCAGTCATGGAAAAGGTTAATACTGTCAAAGACACACTTTTCCCAAATTTTAACAACTCTGAAATTGTAGTACATATTACAAAAAATTGGCAGCATTTTTTTTACCTTAGTGGTACAAAAATAAAGGCCATTTTAAATCAAGTCTTTGATTAGCCAAAATACATGATATTAAAATCAGTTCTTTTTAAGTCCAAATACTATTTAGATGTATTTCAAAATACAAGAGTTTTGAATTTTCTATAATTCTTTCCTGTGGAAGCACTGAATGTGAGAATCAGTGCTATATTTGTATTTACTCTTTACATGTATGCAGTAACCTTCCATTAACGATTAAGAGGGAATGAGATTCCTATAAACAGATAACTTCAACTATCACAATTTATTAGACAATTAAAAAACCCACCTATTCATCATTCACCAAATACCCATTACATAACCCCGATGCAACATCCTCCTGTTTTACAAACAAAAAACCAAAAACATGTAGAGACTGCAAGCTTCCTTCCAACAACTACTCTCTCCCCCTCATTCTTGGTAACAAAATCCTGATTTTTAAAATAATGCCCTTCCCAACCTTTCTTGCAGCCATGTATAGCAATGTGACTACTAGTGACGAAGTTCTGACAATATTAAGATGGCACAGTGGAAGTGCTGTATGGGACTTACAGGATGTCTCCTTAAAAGGAAGCAAGACCTTCCATCATTCCTTCTCTCTGGAATATAGAAATGATGGATGGAGCTTAATCAGCCACCTTGACCCATGAGAGAGCACACTAAGGATGGTGTTTGAGTAGGTTAGGAGCCTGGATCCCTAATGACAATGAAGCGCCTCCTTCTTTGCCCCCCCCCTTTTTTTTGTCAGCTGTACAGTACAGAGATCAAACCCCAGACCTTGGTGTTATCAGCACCATGCTCTAACCACTGAACTATCTACTTCTGCCTATTCTTTTTTTCCTGTCTACTTTTAGCTACATTTTTATGAGAAAAATTAACTACTTTGTTTAAGCTACTGTTATCCTGAGTTTTTCCTATTACACAGTTAAACCTAAATGCTAACTAATACCTATGGCCTGCAACAGTATTATCCAAAATGTATCCCATGAAATCTTAGGTTTTCAAAATGTTCTTTTCTTCGGGAAAAGAGCTCTACATTTAATTTATTAGGGAAAACACTGTCCTAGCCATTAAAACCTAGACTCCTCAAAGTCTACAAACACTTCCCTACCACCATCAGAAATTCTCAAAAAGACAAAAACAAACTTAGAATTCTTTCTAGGGGCACTGCACATAATGTTCTGACATGTTCCTTAGGTTATCTAGGTATTTCTAAATATAACTTTAAATGCCCCACCTTTTCACTAATTCTATATTCCAGCTGTTATGAAATCCATGTAACATCTGATGTATAAATTGACTAACGAGTTTGCTAAATTTTAGAGACAGAATGGGAGTAAGAGTTGGTTGATATACAGCAATTTTAAGACTGACCAAGAACAAAGATTTCAGCCCTTCTCCCAATTTACACAAGAGGGCTAATATTAAGAATTACTAAGCAATTTAGCCAGTGTCTTCAGACAATAAGAGGAGCCGAACATAGTACTACCATGACTGCTTTCTCAGAGGCAGCAGTAAATAAAATATTTATTAATTTAGCTTGAACATTATTAGTGGTTTTAATCAGATTAATAAAACATGCCCAATTATACTCTTTCATAAGACTGAACATGCCCAATTACACTCTTTCTAATTTACTCACTTTAAGGAGAAATCTGCTTTTGTCACACATAGTTCTAAGTACCTTTATTCCTATGATAATACATACGGCTAAGTAGAACATCATTCTCAATTCTTCACTCCCTCCCTTATTAGAAAGGTATATCTGTCTTCACTGCTGTGTGACTTTGTGTTCCCACTGTGGGAGCAATGTATTCCCTGGCCCCACTGATATCAGGCGGTTGGCCAAATAACTTACTTTGGCTAATAGAACTGGGAGAAAATATGTGTGCTACTTCCAAGCTGAAGCCTTAAGAGATATTGCATGTTTGTTTCTACGCAACCATATACTTCTGTAATCCTATATGAGAACAACATGTAACCACATGCCCAGGTAGCCACTGCCTCTCAGTCTAAGCTCCAGATAAAAACTTATGAAATATACCTAAACCCGGACAGAAGTTTAAAGTCTGACCTGGCCTAACTGAACAAAGCCTAGATCAGTTGAACTGCACCAACTCACAGACTCAGAAGAGTGAAAATAAAAATTTTTCGTTGTAATTCACTGAGATTTTTGAGGTGGTTTGTTATGTAGCAGAAAAAAATACTAATAACAGCAGCTATACAAGGAAACGTACTAAACTGGAAAACTCGTGTAGTACACGCCTATCTGCATTTTTATCATTGATGTCCAGAGGAGGATGTTTAAGCTATCCCTATTTACTTCTTTAAGCTACCCTTATTTACTCCTTTGCTCTGTTACTTATCAGCTGGAAGAGTTATATAGAGATGCTGCTTCAAACAAAACTCAGGATGCACTGAAACCCCAACCCTATTATCAAGCAAGGGACTATTACCAAGTAAAAATAAAACATTCTTAATTGTTACAGGAATCTCTTTAGTATTAAAACTCAGACACCTAAACACAGCCCACACTTATCACTTAAAACAAAGGAACCATTTATAACAAAGCTATAAAATGCTTTGCCAAAGTAAATACTTAAGAATAAAAAGGCACAGACATATAAAGGATCCTCAAGAAAGGCTAGAAAAAGAAAGGGTTAGTCTCTTGAGGAAAGATGGGCTTTCTGAAATCAGCAGGTTATGACATATAGGCTCAAGTGCAGTGAATATGTATTTATTTTTTTCTTTCAGCTATGCCGAAGAAGAGGTGTGACTATAGTTAATCCTTGTTGTATAACTCTCTAGCATACACTCTTCCTTCCTCTCCTAGCAAAACCCTGACTTGGATTATACCCTCTCCTAGCAAAACCCTGACTTGGATTATACCCACCCCCAGCTCTGTCTTATTCTAAACCCTGACCAAAGATGAGCACACAACCCACAGCAGATCAGGGCCAATAAAATGTGATTTTGAGATTTGTTTAAGCCATAAGGGAACTCTCTCTCTGCCTTAAAGTGGAGGAACAAATCTTGCCTGAAGCCAGTGTTACCTGGACTTTTTCAGTTACTGTATTAGAAAAGCACCATTATTGCTTAAGCCATTGGGTTTTCTGTTCTGTTCTTTGCATTCAAATATTCAACTAATAAAATTTTTACAGTAATCAAGGAGCAAATGTGAAATCAGAATTAGGGTATTACCAAAGAATATATAGAGCCATCATTCCAAGAAAGTGGGCAGACTCGAAACACCTGATGAGCTTTCATCAACTCATCTTAAATTTGAGTCTTTCTCTTTAAATAACCAAAGGTGGAGGGCCGGCCCATGGCTCACTTGGGAGAGTGTGGTGCTGGGTAACACCAAGGCCAAGGGTTGGGATCCCTATATAGGGATGGCTGGTTAGCTCACTTGGGAGACCATGGTGCTGACAACACCAAGTGAAGGGTTAAGATCCCCTTACTGGTCATCTTTTTAAAAAAAAATAAACAAAAACAAAAACCCTAGCTCTGTGGTGAAATGAATTTTTCAGTATGTTAGACACATCTGACACACCCTATTCACTGGAATAGTCAACAACTATATTATTTAAGAAACAATAAGGCTGTAAAATGGTGTAGTCATTTTGGAAAATAGTCTGGCAGTTCCTCAAAACACAGAGTTAAACATAGAGTTACCAACTGACCCAGCAATTCTACTCTTAGATATACAGTCAAGAGAATTGAAAACAGATGTTCACACAAACAAGAAGTACACCAACACACACAAAAAACCCAAAACATGTACATAAATGTTGAAAGCAGCAGTATTCATGATAATCCAAAGGTGGAAACAACCCAAATGTTCACTACTGAGGAATGGATAAACAAATTGGGGTTGTATCCACGTAACAGAATATTTGGGGCCATAAAAAGGAATGAAGCACTCATACACACTACAACATGGATGAACCTTGAAAACACTACAATAAGTGAAAGAAATCAGACACAAAAGGACACATACTGGATGATTTCATCTATATGAAACAGAACAGGCAAATCAATGGAGAGAATATAGATCATAGGTTGCTTAGGGCTGGTGGGTGAGGGGTGGGGGTGGGAATAGAGGAATGGAAAGTGACTGTTAGTGTGTATGGGTTTCTCTTTGGGAAGATAAACATTTATGGCACGTGAAAAGCTATTACTAAAAAAAAGAAGATAAAAGCTTTGAATTATTCACATTTTTATTATTCACTGATTTTCTTAGCTAGGGCATTTTTAATAAATGAAAGGAATAGTGTATATGCAAAACATCTGGATTGTCTCCCCAACTCAGTTTTTAATTATTATAGATTCCTGAGAACTTCATGTTGTAGAAAGATGAGAAATAAAAAGCCAAGTTACATATTTTCCCTAAATGAGTGAAAAGAGAAACTGCCTCAGTTTGTTCATTCACATTAATTAAGTTAAATTATTTGACAGTGTAAATGAGAAGTTCTGGAATATGAAACAAAATGTATTAATTGAGCAAGTCCCAGTCTGTGCTTTATACAATTAGCCCAATGTTACAAAAACAAGTATCTCTTGTTATCCAAATCAATTCAGTTTCTGAGTTTGGAAAGTGAAAGGTCAGACAACTGAATTTTCCTTTGGTCAGAGAGGCTCACTATATGACTACCTAGCAATTACAACTTCTTTCTTCAAAGCAAAATAGCATCAACATAACATAGCTTTCTGAATCACAGAATTATTGGCTTACACATTTAAATGTACACCACTACTATTAGGTATCTAAGGCAAAATTTGACATTTAATAACTATGTCCAAAGCTTCCATCATGCCCTAGTACTTTCTATTTATAATAGTAAATCTGAATATTTGCAGGCTGACTTAATTTTGATCACCAATATAGACTGTCTGCATACGGTAGTAGAGATAGAAAATAAAGCACAGCTAAAAGTTGCAATGGCAAGAAAAAAAGGACTCACTGAAATTACGGATCAGAAGCACACACAGGAAAGTTGATACCTTTTAGATAAATTATGAAGAGGGAAGATAACTATAAAAGTCTGGTACCATAAAGTTAAAGACATCTACAAATATCAGAAACTCTTGTTCTTCAACCTAGATAATGGTAGAACATTATAATATACACCAAGAGGATACAGGAAGCAAGGGGAAGAGCTTACTGACAGCTTATGAAGTGGTCCTAATAAAAAATGTTCCTGAAGAAATTTATTTTTCAAAAATAGTGGAAAGGAAAAAACATACTATCTTAGTCCATTTATGCTGCTATAACAAAATACCTTAAAACTGGGTAATACAGAACAGAAATTTATTTCTTACAGTTCTAGAAACTGGGAAGTCCAAGATCAAGGTGCCAGGAGATCCTGTGTGTGGTGAGGACTCACTCTCTACTTCAGATTACACCTTCTTGGTGCATCCTCACATGGCAAAGAGGTTGACAAGCTCCTAGGGGCCTCTTTTATAAGGGCATTCCCATTCATGAGAGCTCTGCCATCATCAATTCTCAAAAGGTCTCACCTCTTAATACTACCACACTAGGGATTAGGTTTCAACACATGGTCGGGGGAGAGTGATGAAGGCCAAACATTCAGACCACAGCGCACAGTACTGAAGACAGAACCCCTAACAAACATTCACAGTTAATTAAAATACAGGAAAAAAGAAACTGCTGATTAGTGATTTGGAGACCACAGGAGGCAGTACACACACACACACACACAAATTCAACCATGTGTTTTACATTATTTCTAGCTTGAAATATACTAAATCACAGCCTTAAACTAGTAGACTGAATTACTCAGCACATCCCCAGGAATGCAGTTACTCTGTGCCTATGCTCCATTCAACAGCATTCATGCAGTGTATGTATCACTGTTCTACTAATACATGCCTGGGTCCACAGGTAGAAGATACGCAAAGTGACATTTCTATAGATCAGGAACAAAGTACATGTTTACTAACCCTGTTCTCTCCTAGAAAATATAATTACCTGTTCTTGATATAATCCTTTGTGATTTAAGAGGTGTCTACAATCACTGACTCCTTCCTTACTTCTATTCTCTCCTTGACCCATTCATATCTACTCTATCAAGAATGCTCTTGTCGAGATCATAAGTGACGCACAAAACCAATGTCCCTGTTGCTTTATTTAACTTAAATTCTCAGTAGCATTTGACAGTGTCCATCCTCCCTTCTTGAAATGTTCAACTTTTGGTTTCTCTGACACCATAACTGATTGGTTTCTCCCACCTCACTGGCTGTTCCTCCTCAGTCACCTCTGCTGACTTTCTCCTAGAGTCTCCACGGCGCTAGGTCTCTCCTTCTCTTTTCAATCACAATTTCCCTAATGATCTTATCAAGTTTAATAGTTTTAAACACTTGTTCTCTGCTGCTTAATCTTAAATCTATACCTCTAGCCCTGGCCTCCCCCTGGAACTCCAGAGTCATACATTTGATTGCTAATTTGACAACTCCAATTGGCTCTCTAATAATAGATATCTTAAACTTAAAATAGACAAAACAGAACTCTTGATTTTCCTCAAAACCTATTCTTCCCCCAGTTTTCACCATATCAGTGGACACCATCCACCTTGCTACTCAAAGCAAAATCTACAACACAAGTAAATCAACTATACCTCCAAAACATATCCCAAATCCTCCCACTTCTTTTTATCTCCATTATTAGCACCCTAATTCAAGTCTCTATCATCTCTGTCCTGAACTAATGCAATAGCCTCGTAACTGGTCTTAAGTCCATTCTCCTTCCCCCAACACACATACATACAACCAATTCCTTATGCCTAACTTGTATTGTCACACCTCTGTTTAAAATCCTCCAGTGGCTTCCCACTATACAGATAAACCCAAGTTCCTGTCCACCTATCTGATCTCGATCTCACCCTTATTCCCTGACTCTCCCCCACATGCTTCCACCCACCCTGTGCCATCCCAACACAAACACTATGCTTCAGTTTCACTTGCCTTCTTTCTGTTTTTGAATACCCACCTCATTTCCACTTTAGGACTATTCCCTCTGCTTAGAAAATGCTTCTTCTGACCTTTGTATGGCTGGCTTTTTCTTGTTATTCAGAAAACAGCTTAAATGTCATCTTCTTGGACAGAAATCTCCTGCCTGCTCAATTTCAGAGCCACCCCAATCACCTATTATCCTATTTTAATTCTCTGCTTAGAATTCACTACTAATATTTCTCTTACGTTTATCGCTCCCCACTCCTCCCCATCCTCACAAGACGGTAAGCTCCACAAAAGCAGAGGCCTTTGTGCCTTGTTCACTGATGTATCCCCAGCACCTACAACAGTGCCCGGCACTCAGCAAGAGCTCAGTAAATATTTGCAATGACTGAATAACTGAAAAGCAGGAACACTCTAAGGGAATCGATAAACTAAATTTCTAATTTCATAAATTCATTTCAAACACATACACAGTATGGCACATTTGTTTAGTATGTCAATTTTATCAAATATATATGCTGAGCTCTTCAAACAGATTTTTAATTATATTAAAAAGCAATGGAATTTTACTGTTTTAAATTATGAATAACCTAGAGTGTCTGTTTTCCTTACATGGCTGCTAGCTATTTCAATTTAAAATAGTTGCCTTAGAATTCTTAGAATGTTTTATTCTATAAAGGCTATGGAAACTAAAAGAGTGAGCTAGGGATGTTTGGCTTATTTAGTGTATGTTCCTTAAGACTGAATAAATAAACAAGTCTTAAAACTGGAATTTTTAAAATTTGCAACAAATTAGATAAAATTTCTTAATAATACAATAACAAAGCTCTCAAGAAAAATAACTGATTTGTTTTTAAATATTTTAAAAATAGCTCAGAGAAAGCTGGCAAAATGGAAAAGAAGCAGTAGAGTTTTGAGCATTTAGTTGAGCCATTTATAAAGTTTCTAAACTGGTTTCGCAGAAATGCTTGGAACAGATTCCACATTTTTGTTTGCCAGATAGAGGGCAGGAAGAGAAAACCCAAGAGAGTACATGAGGGTGGACATATGGAGGCTTCTTTCAGGCCCTCATGTGGGTATTTATATTGTGAATATAAACTCTGTGGTAAAGCTTGTGCGGTAATTAAGTAGTGTGTTTACTATAACTTAAATCTCAACGGACTTTTCTAAGATTTCCCCTCAGGTCTGGGAAGAAGTAAAATAGAAATCTGACTTATAAACACAAATAAATGTTTTTATGTTGCTGAATACCTGTATCAATAGCCTCAAGCTTCATTACGCACAGAACAAAACGTAAGGAAAAGAGAAAAGGAGATTCAAACAAAATAAACCACAAGAAAGATGTAACATTGATTTCAACACTAACTAGAGAGAAAGAAAGAAGAAAAAGAAGATGACTAATTTTGTTAGTCACTCTGCAGAGGATGAAAACACGGATTAGGCTTATTTTAAGATAACCACTATTGACTTTTAATCTAATAAAAAATAGTGCTAACATTCATAATCAATGTTCCATAGTAGAGCAGTTTTCTTCCTGTTTTCCTGTACCTGGGTACCATAATCACCTAGGATGTGTCTGCTTGCTTTTAAAATGCCACAGTGAGGGAGGAGCTGGCTGGTTGGCTCAGTTGATTAGAGTGCAGTGTAATAACACCAAGGTCAAGGGTTGGATACCCGTACCATCCAGCCACCCAAAAATAATAATGATAATAAAGTTGGTATTCTTGTGGGGGGAGAAAAAAAAGCCACAGTGAATATAAACTCTGTTCACCTTAACTGCTGAGATAAAGGGGATATCACTAGTTTGTGTAGAGAGTGATTTTTAAAAGCAGTTGAATGTCTGGTGACAGGAAAAAAAAGAAGGTATTAGGCAAACAAAATAAACTAGTCTTGTTCTTCACAACACTGGCATGACATAAAAAGGTGGTGCATGTGTACAAGTAAGAGCAGATTCTGACCTAGACTAATTGCCACCTCCTGATGAACTGAGCAGCCAGAATCTATTAAAGGGAAAGAAAATTCACTAAGCACTGCCTTGACAGAGAATCTCAAGGCTACTACAAGCTGGCACTGTAAGCAGTGTTGTACCTGCAGTATCTAACCTCAATTTCTCCAATGGCCACTTTCTAATGTATCAGGATCAGGTTATAAATCTCAAGGAGTCTGAGAGGAAAGGCTAACCACAGCCATTAGATCCTATAAAGCCCTGGAGCAAGCTGAGAACTAGAGGGATGGGGATGGGTTGACAATTACTCTTTCACTCACAGAACTCAGACCTCAAGTTAAAGTGCTTCAACATGGGAAAGCAGGGCCGAGATGGGTAGGATATGAGAACTGCTATTTCTTGTCTAGTCTGAATGACTGAGAATAGTGGTTCCATTAATAAAATGGCAAGGGCTTATTTTAACTAATTTGCTTGCCTCCCTCCCAAAGTGAGCTAGCTTAACAAATATTATTTTAGAACTGCTGTACTATTTTAATCATCTACATATTTTGCATAAACCTGTATAATTAATCTATATACTTAAGATTAAAGGAAGCCAAATTTATAATTTTCATAACTGCTACTCTGATTATTCCATTTCCAAAAGTCACACTTAAACACAGAAGGTTACAAAGGTAAAGCTAGGTTTCTCACAAGTGCTTTTTAAATTACTGCTCTTTTAGCATATTCCTTAAGTCTAAAGTGTAAGGAAACAGTAAGGAAAGTAAGCAAACTGTAAAGTAACTAATTCTAAAATAATTTGGGCATAAATCACTTCGTATCACCTCTATGTGTAATAACTCTGATGAGCAAAAAAATGAGCAAGCTAGAGATAATCTGCATGACATTCAATTTTTTATTTTTTACCATCTTTCAGGGCCCAGGACGTAATACAAACTTGATCGCTGTGTAAATGTTTCTACATGAGGATTCTTCAAAAAGTTGATGGAAAAATAAAATTAAAAGATATTACAAATCTTCCATGAACTTTTTAAAGATCCCTCATACCAAGAAAAACAAAACTAAAGGTAAACTTACATAGGTCCCTGATACTCTCCCTTCTCTCCAGAATGCTATCATCAACTCTAAAAAACTTTATTGTATGGGGTTCTTCAAAATATTCATGGAAAAATGGAATTACAAGATAATATGAATATTTCTGTGAACTTTCTGAAGTACCCTGGTATATCAAAGTATCTAAGGCAATCTTCTAAAGGTAAAGAATAATTTCACGTAATTGGTACCAACTTCTACAAGGCTGTAGCCATTTAACTTAAACAGTAGCGACTGTTTAAGTCACTACTAATGTATTAAAAAGCCACCAGAGGCAAGTGCAATAGGCTGATCTATTTAAAGTAGCAACTAATTAAAAGATTTTGGGCAGTTAAGTTACCAATATATAAAAAACACAGGTAAAATCACGAGTTTTACTCAGAAAATCCAAATTGCTCTAAAAAACAGAGATCAACATAGGTTTGAATTCATTTTTGCACGTGGCATCTGAGAATTATGTCCAAGAAAATGTCTAGTTTGTACCGGGCATTCTGGTTAGCTATGAACTAGCTTGAGTGGTGAATAATATGTGCAGTTTCTACCTTTTGAGAATAAGAAAATCCAATTTAGCTGAGACTCCTGAAAAGGACTGTGGGTTACAGGTTCTCAGTTTTCTCACATATACCCTCCCCCTAAAGTTTTCATGTCCTCAAGCCTTAACACTTCTTTATGAAAGCTGCTGCTTTATGATTCCATAATTCTAGTGTGAAATATTTTTATTTGAAAATTTAGGATTAAAAGCATGTTGACAAGGACTTGGTAAAAATAACCATTCCTAACAGAGTATATAGATACGTACAGGAAAACACTGGTCAAATGCTTTCCTTGGCTGAATCACTGGGTCATGGAAAATCCTGTTTGCACCTCAGAGAGTTTCTGAAATACTACCCTCTGGTGTACAAATATAAAACACAGGAGGCTTGGAGAAGCAATTTGCTGGACCAAGCTAGATTTAGAAATATGATGGATGATTGGTAAAGGATAGTTCTAGGGGCTGCCAAGGAAACTCAGTTCCAGAAATCCTCTGTGTGGGTCAAAAGTTTCCCCCAAAAGCTCATGTGTTGGAAATTTAATCCCCATTTTAACAATGTTACGAAGGTGGGAAATCCTATTATGGTAATTGATAGGTGGGGTCTTTAGCTTGTGAGGATGTTGCGCTAGTTAATAAGTTGACCCATTCATTGAGGAATGAGTTGGGTTTAATGGGTGGTCACGAGCAAGGTTCTGATGGCTTTATAAGGAGAATAAGTGAGCAGGTTAGCTCTTGCTCAGCCCATTCTCACCATGTGACACACTGTGTTACTATGGAGAGTCACCACCAAGAAAAAGGCCCTCACCAGATGTGTTCCCTGGACTTTGGACTTCCCAGCCTCTGAAACTATAGAAATAAATTTTATTTCTTTATGAATTACCCAGTTTCAGATATTCTGTTAAAAGCAAAAGGAAAGGACTAATACACCTTCCCATAAAATTAAGCCCCTCGGAGATACTCATTTTAGATGTTCTAGGGGTTTATGAGTTCTCCCCACTGCTCCTTTCAAATCTAATTACTTACACAGTCTCTAGAGCCATCTAAGAGTTTAAAGCCAAAGGAAATCTTCTGAATGTGTCCATACCATAGAAATTTACGCCATATTGTTGGGAAATCTAAAAACCAAATGCTGCTATTCCAGACTTCACACTATGAAAAAGAATGTTGGGTCTTTTGACATGGACTAATGATTTCTCAAAGAAACTTTCCCATTTTCAACTTGAGTAACACCCTGTATTTGTTTCCTAATGCTACTACTGAAAAAATTACCACGAATGATGAACTAAACAACACAAGTTTATACTCTTATAGTTCTAAAAGTCATAAGCCCCAAAATGGGTCTGGTTTCCTTCTGGAGGCTGGAGGGAGAATCAATTTCCTCACCTTTTTCAGCTTCTACAGGACTACCTGTGTTACTTGGGGCTCACGTTGGCTCATGTTCCCTTTGTCACATCACTACAACCTCTTGCTTCCATTGGCACATCTAACTCTGATTTCCTGCCTCCCTCTTCTAAGGACCCCTGAGATAATATCAGGCCCACCCAGACAATCCAGGATAATTTCCCTTTCTCAAGAACCTTAATTTAATCACATTTCAAGGTCTCTTTTACTGAGTTCACAGATTCCAGCAATTAGAGCATGGACATCTTTGAGGTGCCTATCACATACCTATATAGGGATTTAAAACTCTACACAGTACATTTATCTACAGTATCTTATTTAATCCTTACAAGGTGCTATTATTCCTATTTTATTTCTCTAGACGAGAAAGCAGGTCTAGAAAAGTTAACTGCTCATCCACAGTCATATACAAGGGTACATCAAAATGTTCATAAAAAGATTAGTAATATCTTTTAATTCTATTTTTCCACCAACTTTTCAAAGTACCCCAGTAGTTAGACAAAGTAGGACTGAAACCAGAACATATGGCCCAAGAGACCACATACCATCATCACACACCACTGCCTTCTCCCCGACCATGCTACTTATAATTCCCCAACCTTCTTCCTCTAATTTTCTTATACAACCCTTTTTTACCTTACCTAAAGCCCAAACTGTAATCTACCAAAAAAGTAGCCCACACTAGAGATTTCCTAAAACTTTCTCAGGTCATGGTGCCCTTAGAATCTCAGTCTATTTTTTTGTGTGTATATGTGGCATGCCTGAGGTCAAAAGAAATGCCTAATGTCTAACAGTTCTGTTCAGTCCAAACAATAAGTATTCATGTCCCAATAACTTAGCAACTTTTGAAATCTTAAAATCAGGTGGGACACTCCCACCCTCATTTCCTGTTTCACATTAATTTTAATACAGTATTTGCTTTTATTTTAAAACAAAGGCCAAACTCCCAGCTTTGCAAAAATATACATCCTCAAGAGGAATTTAGTGATTAAATGTTGAATTGTGAACTACCTTAAGTTGTTAGTTTGTATGATATCTGACAGATGTCAGTGTTTTCCTGAAAATTAAAAATATCCTGTTACAGGCCGGCCCATGGCTCACTTGGGAGAGTGTGGTGCTGATCATACCAGGGCCACGGGTTTGGATCCCTATATAGGGATGGCTGCTTAGCTCACTTAGGAGAGCATGGTGCTGACAACACCAAGTCAAGTGTTAAGATCCCCTTACTGGTCATCTTTAAAAAAAAAAAAAAATCCTGTTATGCCTATGTGAGTTTGCCAGGGTACCCCATGGTGTCTCGGCAAACTGTGGGAACCTGTGGGCCTAGGCTCTTTGCATAATTATTTACATACTCCAGTTCCAACAAAAGTGTGCTATTCGGTATGCAACATGCGCTATTTGGTATGTAAAGTGCATAGCTGCATCTCCAGATAATGCGCTAAGACAAATAATAGGGGGAACTCCCTCTTTGTTATTGTATTGCATGCCAATTTGACATTTTCTACTAAAGATACATTCTTTTACCATCTTACCTGCTCATCCACTGTTTTCTCCTGAGGAAGGCAAGCAAACAAAGGAAAATATCTGTATATAGTAAGAATTTTGACTTATAAGTCTACAGGACTACACTTTAAGTACAAGCAGAGAATTCCTGTATTAGAGAAATAAAATATATCAACATTTTCTACCCAAAAGAATTGCATTTATTTATTAAAATGTCACAAGGACAAACTACTAACACCAAGCATCAAAGAGAAATTGTCACCAACTTTAAAATGTACACAATAGCAGCGAAGCAAAAAACTGTAATATGAATTATCATATTTCCATGACAAAATTAATATAATTTTAAGACTAATGTTAGTAAGGAAGATATGATGTAAACTGAAGCAAATGGAGAGAAAGTTTAAGTGTTTGTCCAAAATGATGCAAATTCCTGGATCATCCAGACCAGTAGTTCTCAAAGCTGACAATGCATCAAAATCACCTGGAGAATTTAAGACAGATTGCTGGCCCCACCCCAGTTTCTAGTTCAGCAGATCTGGGGCAGAGCCAAGCATCTGCATTTCTAAAGTTCCCAGGCAATGCAGATGTTGCTAACACAGGGTCTACAGTTTAACCATTGTTTTAGATAAAATTTACATTTTCATGGCAATTCAGGAAAACTACTGAATGTATTATGAGAGTTGAGATGAATTTATATCCGAAATAGCAAAACACACACCAAAACCAAAAACCAAGAAAAAACAAACAAAAAAATCATAATAGGGACAGTTCTTCAAACAGAATAAAACTGAGCTACTCAAACTGAACTACTTATGGTCTGTGCAAGTTATCAATTTATCCTTCACTGACTGCTTGACTGCTCTGTGAGGATTAAATGTGATAATATATTATATCAGCTTTCTGTGAGGTCAACAGGAAACAATAGCTCAGAAAAGGCAAGGGTTCACCATGAGAAGCACCAGAAAATTTCTCAGCATTCAGTGGGAAGGTATTAAATTTGTAAACACCGTCCACCCCTAAAGTATTTTAGAATGCTAAAGAACCTAATAGCAAGTCAGAATTTGCAGTATATGCATGTAATTGGTGATGACTCTCCACAAGAGGAAGGAAAGGGAGAAAGGAAGGAAGAGGCAAGCAGAGTTTGCCTGACCTTACCTGTTTGGTGCAGGAAAGAGAAGAAATCAGTATGAGACAGGAGGTACACAGTTTCCCTGGGCTCAGGTTACAGGACACATCTCTGGGTTTCAAGACCCCTCCTCTAGAGAAAAGTTACTTTTGCTAGTTATACCTATTTTCAGCACCTACACAGGGAAAATAAGACCACAAGGGGTTGGCTTATGCAAATCCAGTGGCTGGGCAGGCTCAGCAGGGTTTATCCTCTGGATGACCTGCCACTAGAGGTGCTAGAGAGCACAGAATAATCTTGAATATGCCTGATGCATGTGATAGGATCTGACCAATGAACATGCTCCAAGAAGAGACCAACTAAGCATGTGCAATACTATGTTACATAACTTGGAACCATCCCTTTGACTGAATATGCATTAGATAGCAAAACTACAAAAGCCAAACCCAGGCAGAAGGCAGGGTTGTTGCTCACTCTCATAGAACTAGCCCACACTCTGCTTTGGAATGTGTATTTTTTCTCTCTTTTTGTGTCAAACTTACTTTCAGCAGGTTGTCCTTTACTTTCAAACAGGTTGTCTCTCACTTTCCTGGGGCCAACCTGCACTTTGCTGGCTGAGGTGTATATACTTTATTTTGCATCAAACTTACTTTTAGCAGGTGATTCCTTACTCTCTGTGCCAGCCTACACTCTGTACTGAACTTTAAGTATGTATTTCTTGCTTTTGTGTTAAACTTGGTGTGGGACCTTCCCAGTCTCTGGGGCTATGCTGCACTCTCTCTGTGGAACCTGTATTTCTTAGCTGCTACATTAAACCTGTTCTCACTTTCTGTGACTCTGCTCTTGAATTCTTTCCTGTGGCGGAGTCAAGAACCTGGTAAGAGGACAGGGTGGGTTGAAGCTGGCTATCGGGCCTCCCAGACCCTTCCTCTGACATCAAGTATACTACCACCCACTGCTTCTTCTCTTTGCATGGAAGGATCACAAGGGCCCAGGGAGCACAAGAATGACACTATGAATAAAGAATGATAATTAGGTGATGGAAAACACTAGAAAAGCCCAATCCACATCACATTCATAGTTCTGATTACGTATGAAGCAGAACTCCCTGTATAAGAGATTCCAGATAGCACAATAGATGAATAGAAATAACATGGTCAACTGGCATTTTTCAGCTACCAATTAGAAACTGATAAATGTACCTAAAACAATTTCTTTCAAGTAAATCATACGTCCCTGCTATTTAGCATTATGACCTCAATGCTTAATTTTCCATAAAATTACTGGTCTCAAGTAAAACAACAGTTCCTTCAAAAATGTGTTCAAGTACTCTCTCAGACAGTAAAACCACCTTACTGTTTTTCCTACAGGGAAGACATATGTCACTCATGCAAAGGAATGGGGGTGTAACTGAAGCCCAAGAACCATACAAGAGTAGTCTCATCATCAGATATTTTGCCTGTTCACCATATAGATTTCCTTGGAAGGCTGTAAGGCAGCCAAGAGAATTCCAGTCTTAAGACTGAATATAATTCTGAAAGGGCCCAGAGTGTGAATCATGATTAATGTAAGCCAGCACTGTCCAAGAGAACTTTCAATGATGATGAAAACATTCTATTATCTGCACTGTCCAGTAAGGTAGCCACTAGCCACATTTGGCTACTGAGCACTCAAAATGTGAGTGTGACTAAGGAACTGAATCAGTAAACTGTATTTCATTTTAATAAATTTAAATAGCCCTATGCAGGTACTGGCTATCTTACTGGACAGCAAAGATCTAAAGCAATCCTGAGATTCCAGTCCCCTTGATAATGATCTGGCTTAGGTTTATGATACAATTCTCGTCAATAAAATAAAATAAAATGAAAAAGGTTTCCCTTAATCTGAAAAAAAAAATGGCACACACAAGGAAGAGAAGATTCTTTTTTCTGCCTCTAGATGTGGTTTTGAGTATGTGTTGTCTAGGAAATGTTGCAGCCATCTGCAAATAATAAGGCAGCAAACCTACAGAAGAGGCTGATATGCTGAAGAGAGCAGAGCAGGAGAAAGGAAAGAACATGGGCCCTTGATTAATAACACTGAGCCATCTGACCCCTGTTATGAAGATAAACATTTCCATCTATTTATTTATTCAGATAATTTTGATATTTCAGATATTTTTGTTTATTCAGGTATTTCCTAAGCAGTAACTGGGGATACAGCAACAAGCACAAGAGATAAAACTCCCTGTCCACATGAATTAAAAACAAGTTCTTACTAAGTCAGTCAGGTCAGGATTTTCTTGTTACTTGCGGCTGAAGATATACTAATTCACAAGAGAAACAAAGGGATGAAGTAAACTGTTTTTCTTGGAACAGAAGTGAAATAAATCAAGGCATTTATAAAGATCAGATATTGATGTCAATTCCAAAGAAAATACTTGTAGAACAACTATATCCTAATAATGGGTCCTAAGTACTTAGCTAAAGTACTCATTTTATCAACTCATATTAAGGCCAGCTACTAAAAAAAATAAATAAATATGGTTTATAGTAAGCTAACCATCTGTACACTACCATCCAAGGACTTATTTAAAGGTACTGTTATTACGTTTTAGATATCAACATACTTTTTTTCTAATTTCTCCTCCTTATACATCCCTCCCTACGATTTTAAGCTAAACTACAAAGTACACATTATTTAAATTATCTAATTGCTCTCAAACTAAGAACAGTTCAATAACACACTATAGAGTTTGCTAATTATATACACACAGGCTAAATCATGTTGCCAAAGTGAAATAATTCAAACCTGTCTGGTACTCCTAATGGACCAAGAAAGTATATCACACAAGAATTTTTCCACTACATTGTATTAAACAGATTTTATGTATATTCAAAATTTAAAAACAAAACACTATCATTCTCAATTTTTGCCATTTTTCTGCTCAAAAACATTTTCTTAAATACTTAATTATGACGGACTGGCTGGTTAGGTAAGTTGGTCAGAGTGCAGTATTATATAACACCAAGATCAAGGGTTCAGATCACTGTACCAGCCAGCTGCCAAAAAAAATTTTTTTTTTAAAATTATGAGATAGAATTTTGGAATTATGGCAGCAGGCAGGGCATAGCTGTTTTGTTTGTTTGTTTGTTTTGTGGCTGGACAGTACAGGGATCTGAACCCATGACCTTGGTGTTACAACACTGCACTCTAACCTACACAGCTGTTTTGAACTCTCCTGAATTCTCCCTATAAAAACAGACTGAGTAATCTAGATAGCAAAACTGAAAATATGCATCTACAACAAAACTAAGTGATAAAGTAGTAGCCTCATACCCCCAAATACAAGCAGATAGGGACAAACTACTTACTGGTAAAGACTCATGTGGAGTTACCATCTGTGTGATAAAAGAAGCAGAGGGAAGCAACAGGGTATTTGACAAACCTGAAATTAGGAAAAGTGCAAATGAGATAATAGGTACTCACTAGAAAGTGCAATGGGCCGAATTGGGAATAACAGTTGACACTGAAGAAGTTTTGCACATTCCAATTTACGGACTATGGCTGTCTAAAGGGCATGGAGTGATATGGGCCCGATAAACTCAAAGCTAACCACCTGAAGCTCCCTTTCAGGACAAAGTGTTGTACTGAGGAGAAACTAGAGAGAACAAAACCCAAGTTAGGTAAAACAGAGGCAAGAGAAGTACAGGAAGAATTAGAATGCCCAGATAAAGAAGCAGAAGGAGTAATAACCAGGAGATGGCTGAAAGTACAAGGCTTCCCTCTGCCAGCCCCCTTCCCCAAACAAAATTCAGAAGAGGGAGCTCTAGAGCCAGGAAGCTAGAAAAGCTTTCCAGACTCACTTCTCTCTTCTAATAGTTCAGTGAAGTGAAAATTAATTTCACTTAAAAATGAGCAATGGGAAAGCACTGTAATTATATGTCAGTCATTATTTCAAAAAAAGAGAAAGAATAAGGGACAGATAGCATCCTTAAAACATAACAGAAAAACATGCCTTTAAGATAGATGAAAAACATAACCCAGTATTATTTCAAAATTAGCTTAAAAATGTAAGAAAATGACATAATATGAAGAGGCAACATAAATTTGAACTAGAAAAACTCAAAAAGTGTGATATAACTCAGGAAAGAATTAAAAAGATCATTTTAGAAATGAAGCTAAACTAAAAGAAACACATGAATAAATAAATAACAAACAATGGGTAACAGATAATGCCTTAAGAAAACTAGAAAGTAAAAAGGAGGGAAAACTTAGAAATCAAAAAGAAATAGATTTTTTAAAAAGTTTAAAGGGAGAGTGGCAATCTGAAGAAGACAGGCAAAGAAGATCCAATATAATTTATATAATAGGAGTTCCCAAAGAAGAAAATCAAAGCAATGGAACATAACAAATACCAAAAATCATATTTTAAGAAAAACTATGTTTCATAAAAAAAGAAACTACACATTGAATCAAATAATCCCTAATGACCAACTCCGAGACATATTCCAGTAAAAGTACTGGATTTTTTTTTAAGTGGGGGGAAAAAAAAGCCCAAGTCCTGGCATCCAGACAAAAATGACCAAACCATTTATGATGGAAGGACTATCAGAATATCATTAGTCTTTTGACAAAAAACACAATATGTAAGAAGACAACAGAGAAAACCAAAGAATTTATAGGCAGCCAAACAAGTAAGAGTGAAACAGCAGTCATATGGTAAATTTGGTTAACTACAAGATTCAGTTTCTTTTTACAATCTATCAGTATTTTCTGTACTCATTTAGTCACTCTGTTTAGGGTCCTTATAATAAATGGTTATGTTTTCATTTTTTATTCTGCCCTATTTATGTTTCTTGAGGGCATAGCAAGAAAAGTTTCCTATGGGGAGATTTTAAGTTTTATGTATGAAAAAAACTTACAGTGCTGTAAAATGTAACGTAAAAATAAATGTTACCATACCTTCCTAAGCAAGATAAAGATTGCCAAATCTAAGTGAAGAGTCTTTTTTCAAGCAATAACTGAGATAAGAATTGTTATAGTATATAGTAGGTGTATAGACAGATTAGTTTATTTTGACCAAAAAAAACAAACAAACCACACACACATACCAACAACAAAAAAACCCAACAGTATTTGAAAGAGAAATCCCACAGGAACCACGGATTTCAAAAAATTATTGTTGAACTCTCATATCTACAGCCATACTGTCTCTACTAATAAGGACACTACACTAAGTCTAAACACAATAGAAAACATATAGAGTCAAAAAGTCTACCTAGGGGCCGAGCCCGTGGCGCACTTGGTAGAGTGCTGCGCTGGGAGCGCGGCGACGCTCCCGCCGCGGGTTCGGATCCTATATAGGACTGACCGGTGCACTCACTGGCTGAGTGCCGGTCACGAAAAAAAAAAAAAAACGACAAAAAGTCTACTTAGTCACTAAGATCTTTAAGGTGGTAAAAGAACACATCACATTATCCAGGAAATACTTGGCACACCAATGGAAGATACACATCACTTTCAGTGTATATCTTCAGCATATGTGGTATACTCAACCAGAAATATATAAATGTATAATATACTAGATCTACAAAAATACTTGCAGGAAAGGCGTGAATAAGTTGTATAAATGTCACAAGAACAAAGCTATTCAAAGTGTGAACTGATGTTGGTTCATAACTCTTAGTAACTGATCCACGTCAAAGTAAGTACAAAAATTGAGCATAAATGTTTAGAAATCTTTATAGTAATTTGGTAATTTTATTTCTGCTGACTCTAATAATGAAAAACGTGGGCATGCATTTTTAAGTTTTTATTTAATTTTTTTCCCTGGTAATTTATATTTATTATATTTTACAAAACAAAAAAATCTGTTTGAGATACAGGAAGGAGGATCTAGTACTTTACCAGGAACAGTATGAGAAGTAGAAGTCAGCAAATTTTTTCTGTAAAAAGCCAGATAGTAAACATTTTAGGCTCTGCAAGCCACACAGATACTCAACTGTGCCATTATAGCATGGAGAGCAGCCATAAATGATATGTAAACAAAAGGCATGGATGTGTTACAATAAAACTTTACTTACAAAAACAGGTGGCAGGTCAGATTCGGTTTACAGACCACTGTTTGCTTATTCTCATACTAGAACACTCAAGAAAAATAAAAAAAGGAAGGAGACAAAGCACAGAATTCTCCAGAAGGACAGAATCGTGTAAAGGGTACTGACAATAAAAGAAAGGGAAAAAGTAAGATTTTTGGAATCCAGTCCTGAAGAGATTGTTATCATGTGGTCTAGGTTGCATCTAGGAACTCCAGCAGCCACATTTCTAGTCAAATGTTAACCAGGCTGCAGTGGATCCTTGCTCTGTTACTGTCAAGTACAGTGCCCTTCAGTGATAAGGTAACATGTCTTCATTTATACGGACCTAGCAAAGGACTAAGTCCTGGTTTATCTGGCAGGGAAGGACACTGTATGATATTACATTTAATACACAATCAAATCTCTGCAGATAAAAAAATCACATCCTTGAAATCATAACATAAAAATACAATCCAATCTCCTGACAAGTTAGTCCTGTCCCTCGTTACTTGTATTATAAAATCGCTCCTGTCTGTGCCTAACGTGTAAAGCTCGGCTGGCACTACACATTACTAAGGGTATAAAAACAAAATTTTGCCTTCGAGAAAGATACATTCTAGTGCTTAAGATACGATCCATAAATAACAAAAATGCAAGTCAAAAATAACATTACCTCTCCTACTGGACCCTAAATTACTTTAAGGCAGGATTCATGCCTGATTCCACTTTGCATCTTCTCTACCAAAGACATTAAAAAAAAGAAAAAAGAAAAGAAAGAAAAATCAACTATTTGCTGAATGTGCAAGACATAAGGGTGGGTAAATAAGCCAACAGTAATTACAATGCAACCAGTACTACAGTAAAATAACGTTCTTAGTGTCTGGAGAAGAGGTTTTCAAACTTTTTGATCTCAGAACTCATACTGGGGATCCCCAAAAGCTTTTGTTTATGTAGATTATACCTATTGATATTTATCATATTAGAAAATTAGAACTGAGAACACTAAAAATATTTATTCACTTAAAAACAATAATAAAACCATTATATATTAACATAAGTTATATGAAACAACTATGATCTGTTTCTACACACAACACTGGCACCAAATGTGTGGATTTTTTTTACACCAAAAACCAATTCTCCAACTCTCTGGACAATAAATAGGTGTCCGATGATTTAATTTAATTCTGCAGTAACTGCCCAGAGTTAGCACAAACCACACAGGTTAAAGACAGTCCTACAAGACTGCCCCTATTTCAGATGCCAGCTGCAAGTCCAGGACACTCATACTTCTGACCAGCTAGCTATAAAGTCGGGGATGCCCACAAACCCTTCCTCGGGTTCAATAATCTGCAAGGACAGCTCACTGAAAACACTTTACTTACTACTTACTATTAGTTTATTATAAAGGATACAACTCAGGAACTGCCAAGTGGAAGGGATGCATAAAGCAAGGTATGGTGGGTAGGAAGGGATGTGCAGAGCTTCCATGCCTCTGTGGGTGTGCCACCCTCCCAGCACCAGGTGTTCATCAACCCAGAAGCACTCTGAACCATGTTGTTTAAGGTTTTGTGGAGGTTACATTATGTTGGCATGATTGATTAAATCACTGGCCATTGGTGACTGCTCAATCTTCAGCCTTCCCGCCCCTTCCCAGACGTGTGGTGGGGAGAGGTTAAAGTTCCAACCCTCTAATCACTCGGTTGGTTTCTCTGGCAACCAGCCCCCACCCAGAAACTATTTTAGGAGCCCATCAAGATTCAGCTCATTAGCATAAACTCAGGTATGGTTGAAAGGGGTTATTATGAATACAAAAGATGATCTTTTCACCCCTATCGCTCAGGAAATTCCACAGAAGCTCTTATGCCAGGAACCTGGGAAGAAGACCAAATACATGTTCCTTATTATATCATAATATCAAAGCCTGTTTCCATGAAAGATAATTCTTTTCCAAAAAAAATTTTTGAATTTTTAGTGAGAAGAACAGCACTGTTTTACATTTTTTGCAAATATTCTTTAATGTCTGCCTTAATAGAAGTCAGCTGCATTCTAGTATCTGCTTCTGCATTTAACATTGTGGTTCCAGCCCATGAAGAAAATCCAGCCTCACACAGACCTGTTTAAAAACGGAGAAAAAAAAAAAATTTTTTTTTTTTTTGAGGCTGGCTGGTACAGGGAACCTGAACCTTGGTGTTATCAGCACCATGGTCTAACCAACTGAGCTAACTGGCTGATCCTAAAAGGGAGTACTATTTTAAAAGCCTCTCAGACAATGGTGGATATTCTTCAATTCCGAAACGGAGTTCAACATATGGTAGTTTCTCAAAGGTTAGCTGCAATGTAGAATCTGAATTCATATGATCCTTTGTCACCTTTCAGGATTGGTTACTGTTCTAATAGAACTGTCTACTGTGCCGATGCCCTCTCACATACTTATGAGGCAATATTCCCAGTTAAGTATTCAATCTTTTATTGCAGCTATTTCATGTTTTACCATATTTCTGACCTCATACTCAAAACTGAATTGCACACTACTCTACAACCAGCATGGCTGAACATCTGATCTCCAACTGCCAGTATAGCAAGAGCACAAGCTCTAAAGTCAGTTTGCTGGGGTTCCAATCCTGGGTCCACCACTTACTAGCTATAAAACCTTGTACAAATTATTTATCCTCATTTGCAAAATAAGGATAACAGTATCTACCTCTGAGAGTTATGAGGATTCAACCCATTTAGTGTTTAACATGGATCCTTACACACTGGAAGTGCTCACAAGATGTTACCAATAGTCTAATTATTACTATAACTGGGACAGTAGATGTACCTTAAGTTGTAGCAAAGAAACTTCATACAGCAGTCAAAACTAGGCAGGACACCCAGAAAGGCACCCAGGCTTTAACAGCAGTACATGTATTTCCCAAGCTAGACTGGAAGAATCACCAAGGGTACCTACAAATCTAGATTCCTGGGTTCCCCTAGACTTAATAGACCAGAAACTACAGAGAAAGAAGCTGGGAATCATGTTTAACAACACATTAGTGAATTCTCATCATCAAGCAAGACTAGAAAACATGCCTCTAGAGGTAACACTGTATTTGAGGAATTTTTAAAAAGTCTATAGTGCTTTTTGGCTTTCAGCTCAGAGCAGGCCAAGGTGAAACTTCCTTCAGTCATCCGGAATCCGGATTCATCCGACATCAGCTGCCTCTACCATGCTGCCTAAGTTTGACGCCAAACAGGTCAAAGTCACGTACTGGAGGTGCACTGGTGGTGAAGTCGGTGCCATGCCTTCCCTGGCCCCGCCGCCCTGGGTCTGTTCCCAAAAAAGGTTGGTGATGACGTTGCCAAGACAACTGGTCACTGGAAGGGTCTGAGTATTACAGTGAAACTGACTATTCAGAACAGACAGGCACAGACTGAGGTGGTACCTTCTGCCTCTGCCTTGATCGACAATGCCCTCAAGGAACAGCCAAGAGACAGAAAGAAACAGAAAAACATTAAACAGTAGAAATATCACTTTTGATGAGACTGTCAACACTGCCTGACAGATGCAGCACAGATCTTTAGCCAGAGAACTCTTTGGAACCATTAAAGAGATCCTGAGGACTGCCCAGTCTGTGGGCTGCAATGTTGATGGCCCACCCTCATTTCATCATAGATGACCTCAACAGTAGTGCAGTGGAATACCCAGCTGGTTAAGAAGTGCAAAGGAAAATATTTTAATAAAGGATCATTTGATAACCAACACCCCCCCCCCAAAAAAACCAAAACAACATGTCTATCATCTTATTTTATTCTATGAGTAGTGTGAAATTCATTACAAACACAACCATTAAAGGGTTGGTATGTAAAGTTGTTTTCTGAATAAATTAAAATAGTAAGGCATATTCTACCTTGAAAAAAGCATGCTAGAAAAGAGTAAAGAATTTAAAAAGAGAAATAACTCACTCATTTCTTCTATTCTAAAATGAAATCCATTGTAAAATAATAGCATATATTCCTCAAAACAATGACATGCCATTTTCCTCTTCAGAATCTGATCAAGTTTGAATTGAAACTTTTTTCTCATTCAAAGTCTAATGATTTTCCTGAACTTTTGGCCATGAGCAGTTAACAATATCAGAGTAACATGTCACTTCTCAAAAACCATAATTTTGTTCTCTTTGACATCTTTGGAACTGACAGCATAATTTTTTTTTTTTTTAATTAAGAGAAACAATATTCATTGCTTTCAGTTTTGGAGGCTGGGAAGTCCGAAGTCCAAGGAACACATCTGGTGGAGACCTTGTTGGTGGTGACAGTGACGCAAGGTACTCACATAGCAGAATGGCAGAGTAGAGAGGGAGAGGGAAACTAACCCTCTCACTCGTCCTTTTAAAGCTACCAGAACCACTCCTATTACTCCAAGAATGGATCAATCTATTTCCAAGAATACAGTCCTCACAATCCAATCACCTTCTCAAGGCCCCACCCTTCAACCATCACAATAGGATTTTTCAACCTCTAACATTGTCACAGTGGGGACCAAGCCTCCAACACATTAAACTTTGGGGAGAAACAATTCAATCCATAATATTCTGCTCCTGGCCCCCCAAAGTTCATGTCCTTTTCACAGGTAAATACATTCTTCATTCCATCCCCAAAGTCTTGTTTCATCTCAAAAGCCCAAAGTCCTATCTGTGAAATCAAAACAAGTTATCTACTTCCAAGATACAACGGTGGGACAACCACAGGGTACATACCCCATTCTAACAGGGAAAAATAGGCCAAAAGAAAGGGGTAACAGGTCCCAAACAAGTCCAAAACCCAGCAGGGCAGGCATTAAATATCAAAGCTAGTGAATCATGTATTGTGACTCCATGTTTGACATCCTCTGCAGTCTGGTGGGAGGCTGAGCCTCCAAGTTCACAGGCAGTCCTGCTCCTATGTCTTTCCTGGTCTCTGGCCATGCTACAGCTCTTGCAGGCTGGTACTGTAGTCTAGTAGCTCTACAAGTCTGGGGTCTCCATGGTGGTCCCACTCTCACGGGTCCAACAGGCATGGCACTTGTGGGGGTTTTCTGCTGCAACTCTGACCCTATGTTTTTGCTCAGCATTGCTCTAGCAAAAGCTCTGTGAGGTAAATCCACCCGTGACAGATCTCTTTCTGGGTGCTCAGGCTTTTCTGAACGTTCTTTGAAACTAAGGTGGAGGCTCCCAAACCTCCACAGCTCTGGCATTCTGTGAACCTGCAAAATTAACACCATGTGGACTCCACAAAGGCTTCTGGCTTGTATCTTTCAAAGCTGTAGGTCCAGCCATACCTGGGACCAATTTAGCCATGGCTCCAGATAAGGTGCTGGTGCTGGAAGCAGCTTTACTGAGATGGTCCTCGGCAGCAAACCCATGAAGGGCACCTTGTGCCTGTTCCCCCATACCACTCTCACACTAGGCCTCTTGACAGCATAATTTTGAGGCAAATAGAAGAATACCTGGGAATCCTCTGAATTTCGTATTAGTTAACTTCAGTTTCATTTTTCCTTAACTAGATA
This sequence comes from Cynocephalus volans, assembly GCF_027409185.1. Taxonomy (NCBI): domain Eukaryota; kingdom Metazoa; phylum Chordata; class Mammalia; order Dermoptera; family Cynocephalidae; genus Cynocephalus; species Cynocephalus volans. The sequence continues at coordinate 197,035,241 of NC_084461.1, forward strand.
ACACTAGAAATTAAGCAGCTTCTTTTAAAGATGTTAGTGCCTGAATGATAATCCATCACAAACCATGAATCAGTCAAACCCAACTCCCTATCTCTCAAACTCTACCATGTGTACCAAAGATTCAGCAATTTCTATTGCTTTTAATTATATTATCTGTCTTGGTTGGTTCAGGCTATTTCCTACACATAAAATCATTACAGCATATTCTTTTTGAAGAAATAGAAAATAAATTACTTATCTAAATTTAACTTAAAATTCAGCCATGTGTAATGTCAGTGCAAATAACTTTAATGAGGTGACAAATGGGTGAAGACACCTCTACACATGGTAAGTTAATATACGTGCAGGCAATGACATCTGCAATACAAAGGAATCCTCCAGCATTTGGTGAATTGCTTTTGCCATTAAGAACTGCAAAGAAACATCAAAAATACTTAAAAGTGTTGGAAAAAAGTTCATCTTAGAGTATTAGATAATCCATATATAAAAAAATTATAGTAACAAATGTAAATGATCTGATTTCCTTATAAGTCATTTCAGCATGAATTAAAACCCAAATTCAATAACATACTGTTTGCAATAGACAGACTAAAAGTAAAGGTAGACTTTAGCACTGAACTAAAAAGAAAAATGTTAGAGTTAAAATTATATCTGACAAAGTGGGGTGTAGAGTAAAAACACAGTAACTGAGAAAAACAAGGTCAACATATAAAAGCAAGACAGGATATATAAAATTGTTTCTCAAAGTGTAGTCCATGGACCTACTCGTATTGTCCGATCATTCTAAGTGACAGACAGATGGTATGGTAATTTCCAAGAAAAATTGGTAATATTTTCATGTACATCTCAAGCGCAAGATTAATGATAACTTTTCACAGAAATACTGAAGCAGGGGCTGGCCAGTTAGCTCAGCGGGTCTGAGTGTGGTACTGATAACACCAAGGTCCAGGGTTCAATCCCTGTACCAGCCAGCAGCCAAAAAACTAAAAAACAAACAAACAAAAACTCCCAGAAATTCTGAAGCAAACTTAAAGGCTATATGGATGTGCCAGAGGGACTGCTATAATTCAGTCAATTCAGTGACTCTCAGGTTTATTGGATCCAACATCTTCTGTTCATAATAAAAGTTTTTAACAGCCCCTTTATCATCTCGAAATTATATTAATTGATAATAACCTACCTATATATATTTTTAAAATCATTACAAATGCTCTAACTGTAATATGAAAGGGAACTAAGTCATAATAAAACATTATTAAGTATGTAAAAACTTGAGCATCAATACACTAGAATATACCATGATACATAGTAAGATGTTTGCACCAATACGAAGAATCAGCACGAATGTGAAAGCTACAAATGCAGACTGAATCAGGTATGTCAAATGGTCACTAAAATATCATGAAGAGCACTACTGTGAATGATGCGTTTTTCAAAATGGCAAACTTTTGGTAAAGCTCTAACTGAAAGAACATTATTCACCTCTTGATTTACATAGCAGCTGCATTCATAGAAAATGTAGCGTATCATGTAAAAAACGCTTTGTGTTTATATGTAAAATATTTTAGACTTGCGTAATTAAAGCTTCAAACACCATATGAGCCAAAACAGTTATTCATTGTACAGCACTGTCCTGCACATTGTAAGACACCTAGCAAACCTAGCCCCTGCCCATCAAATGTAACAACCTCAGCTGTGGTGACAACTCAAATGTTTCAAAAATGCCCCCCAGGGGATGGTACTACTCTAGCTGAGAACTACTGAGATAAGTGGATATATATGTGACTAGGCTAGCATATTTTAGAATCTTTTGCATGCTACACTTTACTTCTTAAGTTAGCATTTTTGCTAGTATTACTCTGTAGCTGCAGTTCACCATAGTGGATCAACACAGAAGTAGTTATGAAAACAGAAACAAATATGACATTTAAGTATATTACAATTTTATGTAATTAAACATGACTCAACTACAAACAAGAATGGGAACATACATATTTTGGAACAGAAAAATTTTGAATGTCATGATTTTAAATATGTAAGCAGAGAATCCAAAAATAGGAACACCTAAAAATTGGATTTTACTGGACCAGCATATTGTCCAAAGTGAGATCTTTCAAATAATAACATAGCCACTGAAACTTACATACTATTTTCAACAAATGTAACCAAAAATGTTTAACTAGTTTACTCTAAAAAATGTTTGAATACTAAAAAATAGGTAATAAACTAACAAATATTTTAAAACTTAAAAAAACCTTACATATCAATTTTTAGGACATATACTGTAAAATAAACATTCCAATTTAAATTATTATATTGGCAACAAAGAAAAAGGAATATGTGCAGATTCAGAATAAAAGCAAATTAACAATATTAAAAAAAGAAGCAAAGATAAATGGAAAAATAAAAATAAAAACTGAAAGCAGGAACTTGGGCAGATATTTGTACACTCTTGTTCATAGCAGCATTATTCACAATAGCCAAAAGACAGAAGCAATCTGTGTCCATCGACAAACGGATAGTTAGCTAATGTGGTATATCCATACAACTGAATATCATTCAGCCTTATAAAGGAAGGAAATTCTGACGTAGGCTACAATATGGATGAACCCTGAAAACATTATGCTAAGTGATATACAAGCCAGTCACAAAAGGACAAATGCTGTGGGTTTCCATTTATGTGAGGTACTTACAGTAGTCAAATTCATACAGACAGAAAGTAGAATCGTGGTGGCCAGGGGTTTGGGGTGAGGGTAGAATGGGAGTTAGTACTTACTGGGTATGGAGTTCCAGTTTGAGAAGATGAAAACGTTCTAAAAATGAATGGTAGTGATGACTGCACAACAATGTGAATGTACATAATGCTAGAGAACTATACACTTAAAATGATTACAATAGAATTAAAAGATAACACGAATCTTTCCATAAACTTTTGAAGTACTCTTGTATTTTACCACAATTTAAAGAATTGCATGCTACTATTTATTTCTTAAGTTAGCTTTTTTGTGGTTTTCTGTTGGGTTTTTTTTCTTGGCTGGTCAGTTCCAGGGATCTGAACCCTTGACCCTTGGTGTTACCACCACACTCTAACCAACTGATCTAACTGGTCTTCCCTTAAGTTAGCATTTTTGCTAGTACACAGTATTACTTTGTAGCTGCACTTCACCACAATGAATACACAGAAGTAGTTCTACAAACAGAAACAAATACTATGTTTAAGCATATTACTGATGAAGAAGAAAAGAGGCCAGGAAAAGAGAGCAAAAAGAACCACAGTGGACTCCGTTTTTTTTGTTTGTTTTTTTAACTTAATTGACTTGTTTTCTTCTAACCCAAGAAGCAGACTCTTCATTAAAATTTACTGCTTGACAACAGACTCTTTTCTGGGAAGTTTGTAATCACCAAGAAACCCATTGTGTAGATAAGCATAGGTAACATTGGTTAGAGAAATCCTGGAAAGACAGGATGGATGTGTCAACCTGTTAAACATATGGAAATTACTTATGATTTAAATAGCCTTGATTACAGTAGACTTGAGTATTGGAAAAGGCCCGAGAAACCATTTGTGCAATATGTCATATTCAGTTATCCATTACGTCTTCACAGAATGTTTGGAATTTGTTACACTGCTTAAAATTTCCTGAACTTGCACTATAAAACCTCATGCTGATAGGTGGTCCTCCCCAGTTTGCAAGCCTAAATAAAAGCCTCATTTAAATTTCCTTACAGATTGAAGTGTTTTGCTTAGATACTATAAATATACGTAATTAAATGTGACTCAAGTACAAACAAGAATGGGAATATGTATGTTCTGGAATAGAAGAATTTCAAATGTGATGATTTCACATTTGAAAAAAATAAAGCTAGAAAATTAGAAAGCAGAATTGACATAAAATCTGTTGGCAATTGAAACTAACAGTCCTTGAAAGTATTATCAAAATTTAAACAGGAGGACTTCCAATTGTAAACATGAAGATATAACTGTTACAGAAATTGTCCTACCACTGCAAAAACTAGAAAAACAAACAAAATACATGAAATAACAGTTTTTAGACATGAGGCAAAAGGCAGGACAGGACTGTGATCCTTGAAGGAAAGGAAACAAAAAAGGTAAGTTCTATGATTTAACAAACTTACTGCCTGTAGGCAACTTCCAGACTTCTGAACAGGGACAGAACACTGAAAAAGACTCCAAGGATCTCAGTGAATTGAGGAGACAATGGAGTTGGAGGAAGCTAAGGCAGCTAGTGTGGAGTATACTATAAAGTAAATATTTTCACAGGGCCTAGTTTCTTGTACTTTCAGGTTTAGTCTAACTTAAAAGTACATATAAAATGCTGATCTTGCAAAAAACAGGAAATTTTCCCCAGGCTATAGTCTCTGCTATAAGATAAAGAATTGTAACACAGCAAGGTTGCTGGTTCAAAGACAGACAAGTAACTAATTGATGTGTAAAGATACTGGGAGGCTGTGTTGGGAGAAGGAATGTTTGCTAATATCAACCTTTTATTGGTGGATCACTTAAATTGCCTTATAGAATGTCACTTTGCTTGTTTTACTGAATGTTACCAGCCTATATTGTTAAACTATAACCCCACCTATGTTCTCTTCCTGTAACTTCCTGGTCTGGAGAATAAATGCGGGACGAGAACCCCAATTTGTGGTTAATTTCCCAGTAACAAGCTAGAATTTGCAGGACAGAGTACTGGAGTGGAAAGAACTGCATAAGCAGAGAGTTCTGGAGGTCTGCAGAGGAGTTCCTTTTAGTCTCAGATTTGCAACCTTCTCCCTGAGGTCAGGGAACAAACTACCAGAAAGCAATAGGCCCCAAAATTCCCAAAAGTCACAAGGCTGGGAGTAGTTTTTGATCCACTGGTCAGAGTGAAGAAACCAGAGTCTCTAGAAGGATCATTTCTTAGCAGTGGGGCTAAATTAGTCCAGGGATAGAGACTGCTATGACCAGCTGTAAAAAAACCCTCAAATACAAGCTTCAAAAGGACCAAAGTGATCTAAAAGTTACTTAACTGTGTGACTGAATAAAATCTGACAATCTTTTGGAATCAGAGCAAAATTCAGTGCCCAGCAACGTAAAATATAAAATTCACAACATCCAGGCACACAAAGAAGCAGGAAAACGTAACCCATATCCAGAAGAAAAATTAACTGAGACAGACCTAAAATGACAGAAATATTGGAGTTAGAACACAAGGACATTAAAACAGACATTATAAATACAGTTCATATGAATGTGATGTGGGAAGGAGAGAAACAGATTTTTTTAAAAGACCCAAATGAACCATGTAGAGATTTGAAAAATACAGTAACTCAAGTGAAAAGTATATTGGCCGGGAACAACAGCAGACGAAACTTTGCAGAAAAAAAAAAATCATTGAAATTAACAACACAGCAACAGAAACTATCCACAGCAAGAAAGACTGAAAAAAATTTAACTGAGCCTCAGTAACCTGTTGGACATTATCAATGGGTCTAACATAGGTAAACTAGGGTCAAGGAAGGGTGAAAGGGAGAGCAGAATAAAAAAAATTTGAGTAAATAATGGCTGAAAATTTTAACACATTTGATGAAAACTATAAATCCACAGGTCCAAGAACTTCAACAACCTCCAAGCAGAAAAAAAACAAAGAAAATCACACTAAGAGATATCAAAACCAAAATGCTAAAAACCTGAGATAAAAAGAAAAACTTTCAGTATCCATAGGGAAAAGGCCACATTATTCATAGAGGAACAAAGACAAAAATGAAAGCAGATTTCCCATTAGAAATCATGTAACACAGAAAAAAACAGAAAATCTTTAAGTGCTGAAGGAAAAAATAAAACTGTCAATGTAAAATTCTATAACCACTGATATATAGTTTCCAAATATGAAGACAAAATACTTTTTTAGACCAATAAAAGCTAAGATAATGTATCACCAGTAGACCCTTACTACAACTAATGTTAAAGGAAGCTCTTCATGCAGAAGAAAAATAATACCAGATTAAAATTGGATCTATAAAAAAGAAATGAAGAATGAAAGAAATGGTAAATAAGGGGGTAAATATAAAAGACATATTTAAATCAAAAATGATAATGTATTGCGGTGTTTATAACATACAAAGACTTAAAACATCTGACAATAGTAACACAAAGACAGGACAGTGTAGTGGATTGTATTTTCCAGAGACTGCCTCCTATGCCAACCTACATGCTCTGCTTTCTTTTTTTTTTTTGTCCTTTTCGTGACCGGCACTCAGCCAGTGAGTGCACCGGCCAGTCCTATATAGGATCCGAACCCGCGGCGGGAGCGTCGCAGCGCTCCCAGCGCTGCACTCTACCAAGTGCGCCACGGGCTCGGCCCCATGCTCTGCTTTCAATGTGACATCGGTATTCCTCCATCAACATATTGTGGGTAGGGGGAGTCTATGTTCCCTATCCTTGAATCTGGACAGACCTTTACAACTACCTCCACCTAAAAAACACTGAAGCAATGCTGGTCAAGGCTAGGTCACAAAAGGCAATATAGCTTCTACTCAGCTGTCTTCTCTCAGCACACTGGTCTTTGGAATCGAACCACCAAATTTTAAGTAAATTTAGGTCATATTACAAGGCCATGTGTACAGGTTCTGGCCAACAGACTAAGTGGGCAAACCTTTGCATAATCCTGGCCCCCAGCTTTGAGCTGCCTCAGCCAAGGCCACAGACATCATGGAACGAGAACAGACCATCCCTGCTGTGACCCATTCGAATATCTGACCCTCAGAATAAGGTTGGTAATACTGTTGTTTTAAAGCACTGAGTTACTGGTGGCTTCTTATGCCATGAAAATAATTAGAACAAGAAAATTAAATTGAAGAATTTTTCATTATAATATACCATTCCTTAAATTATGCTTCCTTAAGTTAGAGAACAAATGGTATAACATTATTTTAACATAGATGGTGATAAATTAAAGATGTATACCGTACACTCTATATCAACCACTAAAAATATAAAACAAAGCTAGTAAACCAAGAATGGAGATAAAATGGATAGAAAAAAAAAAGGCAACTAATGTAAAAAAAATAAATAAAAGCAGGCAAAAATGGGAAAGGAGAAAAAAAGATGGAACAAATAGAAAGTAATTGCAAGATGAAAATTTTAACACAAGTATATTGATAATTACAACAAATATAAATGGTCTACTCCAATTGAAAAGTAAAGATTTCCCATTAGAAATCATGCAACACAGAAGAAAACAGAAAATCTTTAAGTGCTGAAGGGAAAAAAAAAAAACTGTCAATGTAAAATTCTATAACCACTGATATATAGTTCCCAAATATGAAGACAAAATACGTTTTTTTGTCCAAACTTGACAAAAACAACAAGACCCAACCATATGTTCTGTACAAGAAACACAGTTTGAATATAAAAACAAAGATAGATTAAAAATAAAAGGATGGAAAAAATATACTATGCAAGCACTAAGCTGGAGTGGTATATGTATCAACAAAGTAGGCTTTGGAACAAAGAATGTTAGGAGGGATATTACATAATGACAGAGGGGTCTGTTCCTCAAAATACTGCCACAATCCTAAATATGTACACATCTAATAACAGAGCTCCAACACTCACAGAACTGAAAGGAGAAACAGACAAAGCAATCAGTTGGAAGCATCAACACATCTTTCTCGGTAACTGACAGAACAAATAGAACCACCCCCCCAAATCACCAAGTACTATCAACTAACTTAATAGATTTTTATTTATATAATATTTTATCCAACAACAGCAGAATACACAGTCTTTTCAAGTGTACCTAAACATTCACCAACATGGACCATATTCTGGGCCACTAAAAACACCCCCCTCCGAAAACCCTTCAAATTTAAAAGGATTGTAATAATACTTACACTAGAAAAGAAGAAAGGTTTTGAAGCAATGATCTAAGCTTCCACCTTGAGAAACTGGAGGGAAAAAAAGTAAATTAAATGCAAACTAAGAAGAAAAGAAATAATAAATATGAGAACAGATATCAATAACATAGAAAGAAAAACACTAAAGAAAAAGCAATAAAGCCAAAACCAATTCTTTGAAAAGATAAATAAAATTAAGAAACCTCTAGCTAGAATGATCAGGAAAAAGGGAGAGGACACAAATTACCAATATCAGGAATGAAAGAAAAAACATCACAACAGATGTTACAGACATTAAAAAGGTAGTAAAATATTATGAACAACTTATGACAATAAATTAGTCTGCCTAGAAAAAATGGAAAGACACAAAGTACCAATTTCAACCTAAACTGTGATAAACATGTATACTATAAACCCTAAATCAACCTCCAGAAGAAATAGAGAGCCTAAATAGGCCAATAGCTGGTAACAAAATTAAATTTATTCTTAAAAATCTTCCCATAAAAAAAAAGTCTAGGCCCAGAAGGCTTCACTAGTAATCTGTCAACCATTTAAAGGAAAAAATAATACCAATTCTATATAAACTCTTCCAGAAGAGGAGGAAACATTTCCCAAATCATTTTGAAGCCAATATTATCCTGATACCAAATCCAAAGACATTACAAGAAAATCACAGACCAATATATCTCATGTATACGGATGTGAAAAACTGTGACAAAATTTAGCATACCAAATCCTGCCATACAGAAAAAGCATAATACATAATGATTTCAGGAATTCAGGGTTGGTTTAACATTTGAAAATCCATCACTGTAATTCACCATGTCAAGATAAAAAACCATATAAATATTTCAATAGATGCAGAAAAAGCATTTGACAAAACCCAACATCCATTCCTTATAAAACCTCATGGCAACTAAAAACAGAAGGGATCTTTATCATCCTTGTAAAACGCATCCAGGAAAACACCCAAATCACTCACAATGGTGAAAGGCTTAATACTTTCCACCTAAGATGAGCAACAAGGACAAGATGCCCACTCTCCTCGCTTCTATTCAACATTGTACTGGAAGCCCTAGCCAGGGCAATGGGGCAAGAAAAAAGAAACAGGAGGCATCCAGATTGAAAAGGAATGTGTAAAATTTTCTTTGCAGATGATATAATTGTGCACGTATAAAATCCTAAGTAACCCACAAAAGTTACTAGAAGTCTTAAGTGAGTTTATTAGCAAGGTTGCAGTATACAAGATCAGTATATTTTAAAAAAAATCAATTGTGTTTCTATATATTACCAATGAAAAACTGGAAATGGAAATTTAAAAAACACCATTGACAATAGCATCCAAAAATATAAAATATGAAAAGGGATACATTTAACAAAATATGTGCAAGAATTGTGTACTAAAAACTACAAAGCACTGCTGTGATAAAGAAAGTCTAAACATATCAAGAGATATATACCATGTCCACAGAGTGGAAGACTGAATATTGTTAAGATCTCAATTCTCCCAAACTGATCTGCAGATTCAACACAATCCCAATCAAAATTCCAGCAGGATTTTTTACTAGAAATCGGTAAGTTGACTCTAAAATGGAAAAGCCAAACAATTTTAAAACAAAAGAACAAAGTTGGAGGACCTACACTATCTGATTTTAAGATTTACTATGAAAGTATCTTGATCAAGACTGCATAATATTGATGTAAAGATAAAGACACATAGAACCACAGAACAGAAAGTCCAGGAATAAACCTACAATCAATTTTTGGCCAACTGATTTTTGACTAAGGTGCAGGTAACCCAATGGCAAAAGAATAGTCTGTGTCAACAAATAGTGCTGGAACAATTGGATATTCATATGGAAATAAAAAAGAAGTATGACCTTACCTCATATCATATACAAAAAATTAACTCAAAATGGATGAAAGGCCTAAACAAATGATATAAACTTTCTGGAAGAAAACATAGAAAAAATTATGACTTTGGTTTAGGCAAAGATTCCTCAGACAGGACACAAAAAGCACTAAAAATTTTTTTAAAAACCTGAAAAACTGGATCACGTCAAAATTTGTTCTTCAAAAGAAGCTGTTAAAACGAAAAGGCAAGTCACAGAGAGAGGAAAATCTTTGTAAAGCATACATCTGACAAAGAACTTGTATGAGGAATATATAAAGAACTTTTACAACTCAATAAGGAGACAAATGACCAAGGAGAAAAAAATAGGCAAAAGATTTCAACAGACACTAAACAAAGAAGATATACTACTGGCAACTAAACATGTAAAAAGATGTTCAACGTCAGTCATTAGGGAAATACAAACTAAAACCAACAATGATGGAAATACAAAATGCTACAGTCTTTGGAAACAGTCTGACAGTTTCTTTAAAAGTTAAACATATGCTTACCATATGATCCAGCAATCCCACTCTCCTAGGTATTTATCCAAAAGGAATAAAATCATGTGTCCACCAAAAGGCTTGTACTTGAATGTTCATAGCAACTTCATAATAGCTCAAAAGGAGAAACAGTGTCCACTAACCAGTGAATGGTAAACAAATTTTGATATATTGGCAATAAAAAGAACAAACTTCTGATACACCCAACAACATGGATGATGATTTCATAAACATCATGCTAAATGAATGAAGCCAGGATCAAAAAACTACATGTTGTATTACTCCATTTATATAAAATTCTAGAAAAGCAAAATTATAATGACAAAAAGCAAATCAGTAGTTGCCAAGGGCCTACAGGGAGAGGAGGGAATTAACCACAAGGGGCACAAGGGAATTATTTGGAATGATGGAAAGAAATGCTCTGCATCTTGACTGTAGTGGTGGCTTCACAATAGCATATATTTGTTCAAAACTCATTGAATTATACACTTAAGATGGGTAAATTTTACTATAGGCAATTATACCTCAAAAAACTGATTAAAATTTTAAAAGTTAAATAGGAAAAGAAAAATCCCAAAGTTAGAAATGATAAAGGAATCAATCATAAAGGCCAAAATAAAAGAAATCAAAATTATTAGAGAACAGCATGCATACTTACATGCCAATAAATTTAAAACTTAAAGTTCAATGGATAATATGCTGTTAAAATGTTAAATACCAAAACTGATAAAAGAAAATGTGAATAAACATCTGTAACAGAAGACACTGATCAAAATACCAAAAAAATACCCAGCCACCCCTATTGACCCCTGCAAGAGCATTAAAACCCAATAGCTTTACAAAGGAATTTAAAACTTTCTAAGAAAAATGTGGCATACTGACCTCAAAGTGTTGTGAAACTAAGATAAAATTTTAAAAGAAAACTTCAGGACAATCTAACCTACAAATAATGATGTGAGACTCTTAAAGCTCAAACAATTAAAGTAATACTTCAAGAGATTTATTAAAAACTACTAATTTTTATTCCAAGAATGCAAGTTTTTTTAAAAAAAATAACCAAACTACTGCTATCATATAACCAGCAAAAAGATACATGCAAAATGTCATTATAGTAACATATTCTACGTTTTATAAAATTCAACCAATCCCACCTATTTTTAGAAAAAGCAATAAAGAACCTTTTCTTTTTTAACATGATTAGAACAATCCACATTGTTTTAACCACAAATTTTATAGTTAAATAATAATGGTCTTCTGTTTAAAAGATGAAGGGGCCCTAATTCAGTATTTATAATAGTTTATTACCTATTCTTTACTCTAGAATAGTTTTTTTGAAGGAAAAATTAAAACAAAATAATTACAAAAAATTACTGAAAGATATATATCACTATTTAATTCTATATAAAACTTAAGCAAACAATCATTAGAATAGTAGTTGGGCAAATCTAGAAGAAAAAAAAAATCAATGGTATTACACACCAGTAATAACCAGCTAGGAAAAGAATGGAGAAATATCTCCATTAAAACACAACAAAAATTATAAAATACTTGGTAATTAATGCAGCGAATGTATTTAAAAAACCTAAACTTTAATGGGGAAAAACTTGGTTAGCTTCAGAGAAGGAATATACCACACATCATGAAGATGATGATTTTGGCCCAGTTAAATAACAGCTGTACTGTAGTTCCAACTGAAACATTAAATAAGATACTTCACAGAACTTAGGGGAAAAAATGAGCAAAAATATCAAAGAACACTCTAAAAACATAAAGATAGGATTAGGCCTATCAAAGACTAAAAGCAACACCTAACAAAGGGATTGGGTCTCAATTCAACTATAAATGACTTAGTCTTCCAAAATAAATGCAAATAGGCTGCTAATTCATTTATTTGCTGACCATCTTGGACAACAGTTCCTGTTCAATTTTTAAATAATACATCCATAATAGAGACAATCTTTCATCTCCTAAATTACAGCTTACGTGATCTGCGGTATAGCTAAAAATGAACAGTTTATGACCAAGCTCATGTGTAAGAAGTACTGCTGATCAAATGTTATTTTTTCTTAAATATCTCTAAATGAATGTCTTAAATCCTTATTTTGTATTACTATTATTACTTACTATAAAATACACAATGAAATAAAGCTACAGCTTAATATTTGTCATGTGGACAAGGCAAGTTGTAGTCACATCTACGTCTGGAAAAGCACCTTACTTTTGAGTTACCTCACAGTAGACTTTAAGGCTTAAACTGACACTCCCCCAACACTACCTTCAAAAAAGCTATACACCTGGTCAGTGTTAGATAATTCTATAGACTGATTCTCTTCTTTATCAAGTTAGGATTTAACTTTCTATCCTTAGATTTGATACAAGTAAAAGAACACAATTGTGAGTGGCACTTCCCAAAACAGTGTTAAAGAACTGTTCCAGGTATTGTGATGATGCCCAGCTTCTCAGAGCTCATAATATGCTAATTAAGTCTACGAATTTCCAAGAGAGGGATTTTTTTTTTTTTTTTTTTTTAAGATGACTGGTAAGGGGATCTTAACCCTTGACTTGATGTTGTCAGCACCGTGCTCTCCCAAGTGAGCCAACCAGCCATCCCTATATAGGGATTCGAACCCACGGCCTTGGTGTTATCAGCACCACACTCTCCCAAGTGAGCCACGGGCCGGCCAGCAAGAGAGGGATTTAATAGGCAACCTTTTTTCAAGTTTACTCGATTAAAGGTTCCCTTTATTCTCAGAGTACCATTAATGGCAAAGAGCCCTGGCTTTGCAGTAATATTACCTGTGTCCAAATTCTAGCTCTGCCACTCATTAATTGTAAAATCTTGGGTGAGTAAATCAGTTTTTCAACTGTAAAATGAGGAAAAAGGAAAACAATACTTACACTTCAGGGGACTGATTTAAGGATAAATTATTGTATAAACACACACATAGGAAAATCTTCATGACATTGGATTTGGCAATAATCATGTGGATATAACAACAAAAGCACAGGCAATGAAAGAAAAAATAGATAAACTGGACTTGATCAAAATTAAAAGCTTTGGTGCACCAAAGGTCACTATTAAGAGTGAAAAGGCAACCCACATAATGGAAGAAAATATTTACAAATCATATATCTGATAAGAGATCAACATCCAGAATATATAAAGAGCTACAGTTCAACAAAAATCAGCCAGATTAAAAAACAGGCAAAGGACTTAAATAGACATTTTTTCAAAGATATACAAATGGGGCTGGCTGGTTACGTCAGGTGGTTAGAGTGCTGTGTTATAGCACCAAGGTCAAGGGTTCCAATCCTCTCACTGGGCAGCCGCAAAAAAAAAAAAAAAAAAGATATGCAAATAGTCAATAAGCATGAGAAAAGATGCTCAAAATCATTAGAGCAATGCAAATCAAAACCAGAGTGAAACACTACTTCATACTCATTAGGATGGCTATTTTTTAAAAAAATGAAAATAACTAGTGTTAAAAAAAAAAGAAAATAACTAGTGTTGACAAGGATGTGGAGAAACTGGAACCCTTGTGCATTGCTGGTGGGAATGGAAAACAGTGCAGCCACCATGGAAAATGATATGGCAGTGTCTTGAAAACTTAAACGTAGAATTACTGTATGATCCAGCAATCCCATTTTTGGGTATATAAACAAAAGACCTGAAAGCAAGTACTTGAATAGATATTTGTATAGCCATTTTCATAGCAGCGTTGTTCACAACAGCCAAAAGGGGGAAGCAAGCAGTGTCTGTCCGAAGATGAACAGATACACAAAATGTGGTAAATCTACACAATCAGTGTTATTCAACCTTTAAAAGGAAGGAAATTCTGGCACACGCTACAACAAGAATGAACCTTGAGGGCATTATGCTGATTGAAATAAGCCATTCACAAAAGGACCAGTATGTTAGATTCCATTTATATGACTTACCTAGAGTAGTCAAATTCCAGAGATACAAAGTAAAAAAGAGGTTGCAAGGGGCTGAGGGGAGAGAGGAGAGGGAAACAGGAAGCTAGGGTTTAATGAATATAGAGTTTCAGTTTGGGAAGATAAAAAAGTTCTGGAAATGGATGGTGGTAATTGTTGCACAACAATGTGAATGTACTCAATATCACCGAATTGCACATTGGTTAAAATGGTAAATTTTATGTTATCTATGGTTAAAATGGTAAATTTTGTTATCTACGTTTTACCATAATAATAAAAAACAGATTACATAGGATTATAAATATACATGTGCTTTCATATATAGATTTCTAGAAATACAGAGAGAAAACTAGTTTCTTGGAGAGGGAGACTGGAGGATCAGGAATGAACATGATATAATAAAAATATATAGCACTTGAAAACAGTAGTCGACTATACACTCACTAAAAACTAATGTATAAAATATCAAATGGTATGAAAAGATGTTCAAGATACATAAGACAGAAAAAAGCAGATAATACTATATACCATTTAACATTACTTTCACACACACACACACACACACACACACACACACACACACACACACACACACACACACACACACACACCCAGAAACAGTCTCAAAGGTGACACCAGAGACTGCTGAAGAAAGAAGGGACTATTCAATAAGTGGCACTGGAACAAGTGGATTTCTAACTCACCCACAGATATATAAAACTCAATTCTAGATGGATTAAAAACTAACATGTGAAAGGTAAAGAATTAACCTTAACCCTAACTCTAATCCATTCCTAGTTAGAGGAAAACACAGGAGAGACTACCTTTAACACCTCAGCGTAGAGAAGAATTTCTTAGAACACAAAAGCACTTGCCATAAAAGAGACTGATAGATTCTACCCCTAGATATATAAACCCTAGGAAAACTCTTAAAACATGAGCACCAGGAATATGTACAAGAATGCTCACAAGTAGGCCTCTTTGAAATAGCTCCAAACTGGAAATCTAAATATTCATCAGCAAGAGAACAGATAAATAAATCATGTTATAGTCACAGGATGGAGCATTATACAGCACTGGAAGTGAGTACAACTGGGACAAATTTTGTAAACAATATTGATCAAAAAAAGCAAATTATAAAAGACAAAAACCAAAAACTAAATATGTTGCATGGTAAAACACAAAAAATGTAGTAAATGTAAGACTGGTTTTTTTTCAAAAGCAAGGGAATGGTAAACACGAAATTCATGATAGGAGTTTCCTATTGGAAGTGGGGGGTAGGGGGGTGACAGAGGCAGCAGTAAGGACCAGAGTACACATGGAGCTTCCAGGGTATTGGTAATTCTGTAGTTCCTGTATTTCTTTAGTTGACTGGTGAAGTTCATGAGTATGTTTATTATGCTTCAAAACTTACGTACACATATACTTTTCTGTAGATATGAAATATCACATAAAAATGAGAACAGTATGAACCTGTTCTATTTCTGTTTGAAAAATGAGCTATAGTTCCTATATATAATTTACAAAAGGACAACATGAAATGTTAGTATAAATTTTTTAAGTAAGTTAAATTTTAGGTAATTATAATTTTTTTTACTTCTATTTGAGATTTTTGATTTTCAATAATGAACTTGTTTTGTGTAATCAAAAAAAAAAAATCACAGTATAAAGACCTGAAGAATACGCAACAAATTTAATGAGTGATCTCTCTAAATTGGTGGAATTATGGGTGGTTTTCCTATTCTTGTTGTGTTTATCTCTATTTCCTAAAATTTCACCAATAAAATATATATTATAGTTTCATAATCCCTTATCTGACACCCTTGTGGGGTCACAGATGTTTCAAAATCCTGATTATTTAATTTTTTTTTTTTTTTTTTTTTTTTTTTTTTTGCTTTTAGGAAAGTAACAAAGTACATATTAGGATTACCTAACATCCTGGGCGGGGTATCAAGCAGTAGCCCATAATCTAACACAAATATTTCTACAACAAAGTGAATAAAGAGTCACACTATGTACAATAAGTAGGTAATATAAATACCTTCACATCAGTTAAGGTCTTGTTTTGTTACCAAAGAGGTCTAAATGAGGTTTTACCACCAAAGGAGTGGAATTATTTAGTGTAAGTAAGGGTTCCAATTCTGTCCCCACTGCTCCGACTAACTTGGAGCTTAGTTACTGTACATTGTGCACTCTGTTGAGAATAGTCAAAACAGCTCTTAGGTTAATATTTTATAATGCCAACAAATCAAAGCATTTCAAACTGAATAACTAAAAGACAGTTTTCTTTCTTAATAAGGCTAAGGCTTTCAAGCACATTTCAAAAATGAAAAAGTTAATGAACAAGTGTCGGAGTATATTTGGAAATTATCAAAACCATAATGCATACCAAAATCAAGACAGCCACCAAATAAACTGTTGACTAAAAAGACAGTGTCACTTAAAGTATTCTTTAATTTCACAATTAAGGACATAGGACACATGAAGATTTCACATGGCCTTCAAATTCAAATCCATGAACTCACTAACAGGCCCAGGGTCCATACTATCACAAATATAAAGAATTCAAAGATGAATGCAGTAGGATATATCATGCAAATTAAGTCGTGATCCTTGTTCTCTCATGGACCACTCATGGACCCCAATCCAAAGTGTGTGAATTCCATCTAGAATAACTGCATGTCAATGCTAAGAAAAACAGAATGATGGTGGATGGAACATCCATTACAACATTAAGGCATCCAATAGTCAGTGATGCTTAAGCAATGGTCGAATCCGGTGAAAGTACTTGTATCTACACATGCAGGTGCCCATAAGATAGTCTTTCTGGCCAGTCAGCTCAATTGGTTGGAGCATGGTGCTGGTAACACCAAGGTCAGGGGTCTGGATCCCCCTACAGGTCAGCTACCAAAAACCAAAAGACAGTCTTTCTTTATCCACTGTCACTGGGGCACTGATCAGCTATCTCCTATCCACAATGAGGCAGCAACCTACAACTTACTGTGGACAACAAGGAGTTGCATTACCTTCACAGGCTAGGTAAATAATATAAATCAGTGATGTCAAGATTCAGTGTACCACAATAGAAAGTAGTTGGGATTGAGGCAAATTAAAAAATATAAGCTATGTATGAGTAAAGGCATTCAAATATTAAGACACTTTTAACCAAATTCAGTCCTTCTAGTAGTCAAAAATTATTGATTGGGACACACAGTCTGTACAATGCCCACTCTGAAACCTCCTCTTGAAGTCGTCTTAATTACACCTGCTGGCATTTGACATCCAATCTCTAACAACACTATAAACTCCTGGAAGAGAGAGGGCCTGGTTTATTTTATTTTAGTTACTATAGCAAAACCCCAAAAGGCATAAAGTCATTCATTAAAAACAAAGATCGAATCTACAACCTTATTCTGTCATCCCAAGTGAGCTATGTCATCAGACAGTACATGTAGATAACTGGTAAAGAACAGGGCAAAGCAGACTCTGAACATCTAAACAATTAGAATAAGGACCAAACGGTAACAGTTCCCACAGATTTCTTTCATTTGCTAAGAACTATAAAACCTGGTACATCTCTAATAATGAGAGAAATGATTTTCTTCCTCCTGCTAACTAATCTCTGCTCACAACCAAAAATCTGAGCTATAAGGAGCTTGCTTCTCTGTAACTCTCTAAAGACCCTCTTCCACATTTAAAAAACAAACAAACAAACAAAACCGTAACAATTTAACATTAAAGAACCAGAAATATAGGCTGTTCAAGCACTCATCTGTTTTTCCTAAAGATACACAGATCATCATACATGTGAGCAAAAATCCTGAATCACAAGCATTTACATCCTCTACAATTGCACTGTTCGATATGGTAGCTGCTAGCCACACACACCTATAAAGAACTTGAAATGTGGCTAGTCTGAATTGAGAAGACTTTGTATATTTAAAAAAAAGTAAAATATCTTAACTTTTATATTGATTACATAAAATCAATGATGTAATAAATATTTCGATATACTGAGTTAATATCACTTGAATATCACCTGTTTCATTTTACTTTTCATGTGGCTGCTAGAAAACTTTTTGAAGACATCTTTTTTTTTTGTGACTGGCCGCACAGAGCGCACCTGCCATCCCTATATAGGATCCGAACCCGCGGCGGGAGCGCTGCAGCGCTCCCAGCGCCGCACTCTCCCGAGTGCGCCACGGGGTCGGCCCGAAAACTTTTAAAATTATATATGTGCCTCACATTATATTTCTATTGAACAATGCTGCTCTAGAAAAGGTCATATTTTACATCTAATTCCTCTAGTGATTATGCTCCTGGCTAAGAGTTGTATGAAGCCCCCCCCCCCCCCCGCAAAAAACCTTCAGTCATTAAACCATTCATAGTCCCCAGCCTACTGATCCTACTGATGATGCAGTAGGTTGCCAGAGTAATTTGGTCAGTTACCCAAAGGGAAGGAACTAGTTTAACAATTATCTGAGTCTGAATTCTTTCTAAATGATTCTAGCATGTAACAGAAATAAGGAGTAGTCTGAAGCAAAGTCTGTGAGCCAAGAAATCTATTAATTTTTTTTTTCTCAATGCAAGATTTTTAGGTAACTAAAACTAAGGTTCGACTTTAGTACTATACTTTTAAAAACAGATCTAACATTTTAACCCAGTGCTTTTTTCTTTTTTTCTCTATAAACTTTTATTTAAAAGTAAACAATACACAAATAAAAACCACAATGAGATACCACTTCACACCCACTAGGATGGCTATAATTAAAAACAAGATAGATAATGAAAGTGTTGGTGATGATGTGGAGAAATTAGAACCCCAGCCTACTAATCCTATTGATGATGCAGTAGGTTGCCATCACTGGTGGGAATGTAAAACGGTGCATCTGTTTTGGAAAATGGTTTGGCAGTTCTTCGAAATGTTAAAAACAGAGATACCCCATGAGCCAGCAATTTCACTCTGAAGTATTCACCCAAGAGAAATGAAAATGTACTTCTGCACAAAAACTAACACCAAATGATCATAACAGCATTATCTGTAACAGCCAAAAGTAGAAACAACCCAAATGTCTGTCAACTGATGAATGGATAAGCAGAATTTGGTATATACATACAACGGAAAATTATTTGGCAATAAAAAGGAATGAAACACTGGTACATGCTACAACATGGATGAACTTTACGCTAAGTGAAAGAAGTCAGACACGAAAGACCACATATTACATGATTCCATTAGCAAGAAACAGGCAAATCCCGAGGCCAAATGTAGATTGGTTCCTGCCAGAGTCTAGGGAAAAGGGGGAATGCGGAGTAACTGCTAATATGTACAGAGCTTCTTTTAGAATGAAGAAAATGATCTAAAATTGATTGTGGTGATGGTTGCACAACTCTGTGAATATACTAAAAACCACTGAATTGTACACTTTAAATGAATAAACTGTATGTTATGTGAATTATATCTCAAAAAAGCTATTTACAAAATATAAACATTAGAATGAAAAAGAAAATGCTATACAAAGCATAGCATTGTATACGAAATCTGCCTCTATAGAACATTTCATTTTAGAATAGAATGAAAAAGTGATAACTAGCTATGAAAAAGAAGAGGAAACTTCAATGGTAGATTGTATTACTGGCCCTAATTCCTCATCCCTCCCGGGATCTCCTCCTTAGCCATGTGATTTTGCAGTTCCTCACACTAAAGGGGTAAGATTTAATTTTGTGGCTCCTTGACTCTGGTTTCAACCATATGACTTGCTTTGGCCAAAAGAATGAAACAATGGCAGTGTTCTAGTTCTGAGCCTGAACCTTAAGAAGTCTTGCAGGTTCCACTTGCCCTCTTGTGCCCCTGCTACTATCATGAGAAGAGCTTCCCCTGGGTGGCTGCTACCCATTCATCCTGGCCCCAAAATAAACACACATGAAGCCTCAATGGACTTACAGATCTGAAGCAAGAACCACAGTTGCACCAGCCAACCCGTAGATCCATAAGGATATTTGATTGTTATTTTAAGCCACTGAGTTTTGGGGTAATTTGTTATGCAGGGTTGTGGCAATAGCTAACTCATACAGTAACCAATTCTCCCACTGTATTTTGAAGAAGTCCCATAAATTAAACAGTGATTATCAAGGTAGGTCCAGCCTAACACCTTGAATAATAATAGCTTCATTTACTCAGCATAAGATAGCGATCTACATACCTCAGAATGATATTTGATGCTTGTCCCTTTAAGCTCTTAAACTGAGGGCTGATGGCAATTTAATAAGATATCACATACACTTCCACCTTACTAATATATAATTTTACTTTTTTAGGGCTATTATTTTTAAAAAATCAAATACAAATAACATTCATTTTAATAAACTATGTGCCAGACCACTGAAGATAAGCGCATGAACAAAACAGAATCCGTGTTCTCAAAACTTTACAAACAGGTGAACAAGGAAATAAACAACTGAAAGAAGCAAGTACAGTGTACTAAGGGAGCACAGAGAAGGGTTATACTGGAACAAAGATTTAGGATAATAAAGATAAGGATGAAGAGGAGGCAAATTTAAAAAAATATACACACACACACACACACATATATATAAAAATCAACAGGACTTAGTGACTTATCTGATGACAATCAAGAATGTCTCTGAGGTCTTTAGCTGTGAAGACTAAACCAGACACTCTCAATAGCTACTGCTACAGGCTAAGACTGCCCTATCACTAAAGCTGACTCATTATCAACTTGGTAAATCTAAACTGAACACAAAGCTCAATTTCCAGAGATGTCTTGGGCCATTTTGTACCTTTGCTACATGATGTCTCTGGTTTAGATATCTATTTTCTAATAGGTGGCTCTATTTTCCATTTGGTCTAACTGATGCTTGTCCAATAACATCTGCTATTCACAGTTCTCCCCTATTTCTACTTGTTATTCCCTTTTTTCTAAGTTAGTTGATAACATTTAGCCTTTGCTTTATAACCTTTGCTATAAATAAATACCAGCCTAATACATCAATCATCCTTATGCCTGTAGGTTTCCACCATTGCACAGCATTCAAATATTCAAAAACAAAAACAAACGCTTAATCCCTCAAACTTCTGGTTTATGCCTATTCCACATGATGGTGTTACTTAATTGTGACCTAAGACTAAGGCACTGTTATATCTATTAAATTTAAAATATGCACACATCAGGCCAAGAGATTTTTTTAATTGTTCTTCTGAATAGTAATTATTAAACAAGGGAGAGGAAATGAGTTAAAAAAGAAAACAGACATTTAGAAACAGGAAAAAGATGATGGCAAAATAAGTTCCTAATTAAAAAGAATATTTTTAGCTTTTTAAAGAAAAGCTTAAATATTAAGATATGAATTTATGAAACAGTGGCAAAAAAGAGAGAGAAATTAAGTTGCTGAGAAACCAGTTTTCATATAGCTTATTGTTCTCATACCTCAAAGGAAGTTTCCTGCAATTTTCATTTCAGCATGTTACTGAAATTGTTTCCCCAAAATTGTTTTTCTAATTCCAAAAAAAGCAGAGCTTTGCCACTCTAGAAAAAGAATAATATATGCCACATATTTGAACAGTACCTGTTTGGGGAAATAAAGTATAAATAAATTGGTAGCAGTCAGTCTGTGGTCAAGTTCAAGACGAAAGAAGGTAAATGAAGATGACTACTCTAAAGGGCCCATGCTCCTCTGTAAAGACCTCCCTTAGGAATTCTGTTCCTATGCTGAGCCACTTTCTATTTCTAGGTGCTGTCAGGATATTAGGAAGTAAGGCAAATCTAGCCACACTCTTGGACCAACTTGACAGTAACAATTTTACTTGTGTATTTTCTTCAAAGAGCAGTAAGATGTTACATAAGTATTCTCTCCTTTCTTCTGTGTGCCCTGTCATTATTTTTTAGGGAGGCATTCTATTTTAAAACCTAGCATCTAGCAAATTTCACCTCTAAAATATTCATTCTTAAAAAGAAAAAACTGAGCACGTATTATGTGTAGGTCCTTGTACCAGAAATTAATAGCTTTGATCCTACCGTTACAGAGTTCACTGTCTAGGTGGGAAGACAGCCATATTCCGTACATTCAATACAAGGTCTGAAAATCTTAAGTGTTACCCATATGATAGGAACAGATAAAAAGCTGTAGGCATCAGAAGAGTACTTTTCTTCTGGATCAATCAGAAGGCCCTGTAACAAGGGGACAGCATTTCAGCTTGGACCTTTAAAGACAGGTAGGACTTACATATTTAGAGATGTGGTTAACCAGGTAGAAGAATCACCTTAAATAAAAGGGAAACAGTAGTAATCCAATTTGGCTGGAGTAACAAGTAATATTTAAAGGAAATATAGGTAAGTAGGGTTACAAGGCCAGATTGTTTTGAAAATCAGACTGAAGAAGCTGGATTTTATACTAAAGCAATAAAAAACCCCTAGGACATCCAAATACAATATAACCCAAACTAGTGACAAATAAATATCAAAACAGACAAATACCAAATGTACACACCAAGCATTCCCCATTAAGTTCTCTTCACAACCCCTAACTGAAATCCTTAATAATATAGGTAGACATTTCTAAACTTTAACAACAGTAAAAAACAATCTCTTCTCTTTCCAAGATCAATTTCTTCATCTCCCTGCCTTCAAATACATAATTCCCTCCCTTATTTAAAAAAAAAAAAAAAAGACCTTTATGACCGTGTCTATACCAAACATCCTCTTTCCACCTTCTCAAACAAATGGCCAGAATTCAAAGCATGCCTTTTTTCCTTCGTCACTCATCCCCAATTTGGCTTTCACCTTCAGAATAGATCACTACTCTGATCTTTACTACTGCACTTTCAATAGTGACTTCCTCTATAAATTCAACAGCCTGGTTTTTCTTCATTCTCTCTGAACCCTGTAGCTTTTTACACTCCTGCCCCTAAAAGTTCTCTTGTGCCTTTCATTACCATTGCACTTTCCTAATTATCCTACTTCCCTCTGATGGAGCTGACTCTTCTTCCTATTACTTCTCAATTTTGAGTTTCTCAAGCCTCAATTTCTGGTCTTCCATTCTTTCCTCTCTACACTTTCCCTCTTGGTCAACTGATCTTACCTCAAATCTTCAACTAATTCTCCTCAACCTAGCTGTAGTCCCAGGGGGTATTTCTACAGATGTTTGTACTAATCAAGAGCAAAGGTGAGAGAATTTGTTTCTTTACAACTAATTTTTGCTTCTAACAGTAGTATTTTTGCAAGCATTTTTGAGAAATGAATGTAAATTTCTGGAAGTTTACAAAGTCAGAACATACAGTCAAAGGTTTAAAAGATCAGCTGTCAGATGAGGCCTGAAGATTTAGTCAAGTTTGGAAGGTCAAGCTAGACAACTCTGGGCAAAAATTAAGACAACAAAACAACAAAACAAAGTCTTGTACCCTACTTATGTCAAAATGTCTGAACAACCAGGCTGAAGAAACAATGAACAAAACTTTAGACATGTCCTATTTAGGTCAAGAGTGAGGCCCAAGCCTGGAGGCCTTCAGATGAAGGGAAGTAGGTGTGCCTGTAAGAAGTGGTGTGGACTAAGGAAACAGATAAGAAATTAACAGCCCCTCCTAATAAATTTTTGAAGGGTAGAAAATTTCCTATGTACTCCAAAGAAAGCCAGGGAAAGACTAGGATTATGCACTCTACTGCTCCTTCTTCATTTGAGTAGATTATGAAAGAAACTGTCTTCAAAAGATGAAAATAAAACTACTATATGAAAAAATGTAGCTTTATTAATGATTTGTCTTCTTTGTTTTGTGGAATGTAGCAAAGGACAATGAAACTTGTGACTAAAAGGTGATGACCATTATTTGTGAATGTGCTGCTAATATAAATCAATAACAATTTGCAAACTGTTATTTATATTAACTTTTAATATGGCATTATTTGACATCCTGAATAGAATGGACATCTCAAAGTCTAAATGCTGGTTAAAATGTGAAAAAAGAAAAATCACTTCTATTGTGAGGAACTCTATCTAGAACCTACCTGGATCTAACAAATAACATAGAGAACAAATAACTTGCTTTTATATAGCACTTAGCAATTCATAAAGCATTTTTACATACATTATCTCACTGAATCCTCACAACCCTTCTGTGAAGTACAACAGGTATAATATTGGTACAAAATACAACACTGGGACTAAGACATAGCTAGGTCACAGTTAATCACAGACGAATATCACCCTCAAACTAAAGATTTCCTGATTCAAAGAATCCAGAACAAAATTAGGTGCTTGTATCTCAGGATTTCAAATGAAAATTTAAGGAGCAGCATAAGACAGAACTGAATACTTTTTGAGTGACTGCTTGTATTCAATGTAATTCACAAACATGTAAAAACAACTAGGACACACCTATACCTCAGAGCACTTTTTAAAAAAATCCTTTAATGGTTCTTCACTATAAATACTGGAACTCCAAAACAGTGACGATCATTTTCTTACCAGTTTAGGGTAAAACCTACAAACCAAGTAATGGGAAGGTCTCTATTAGGCTAATGTATATTATTAGTCTAATACCTTAAAAATACCTACAAACAACTTTTTCATAGAGCTTCAATCTAGTCTTATCACAGCAACTGAATGGGACTATTTCATTTTAAACTGTGGCCCTAGTGAGACCTACTAATAAAATCTGAGAGGTAACAATTCACTGCACGGATCATGGGAACTAACTGCAGATTTTTTCCCAGTACAATTGGATTTGGTCACCTGGAACCCACTTAAGAGGTTAGAATTCCATAAGAGGAGCACTCTGCCTCTAACTCTTTACGTGAGGATTAGAAAATATGCCATAGAAACTCAAAGTTATAAACATTTCTTAATTTATACATACAACACAAAAAAATAGTATTTTCTTTTAACTCCAAGAAGGAACCATTAAACTCTAGAAACATCAAAAATAGATTATAGAATTTTAAAAATCAAATTATACTCATGGCTTTATTGCCAGAGACAGCAATCACATAATGTTTCAGATGCCAAAAATAGCCAACTAAAACAATACTTGGTCAGACACTCTCTCCTTAGGACATCCTTTGATTTTTCATGAGATGGTTTGATGAAATAGATATGATGAAAACTAAATGATCTGTGAATATTATTAATGTTGAAATAAAAACATTTATATTGAGCTACATAATAATTCAATGGCATGGTGATCTCTAAAACAAATGATCATATAGAAATCTATTTTGAGAAATGCATGAACATTAGGCATTTATATTCATAGTATTGTAAAACTGGTTATGACTTGAAGAAAAAAATAAATAAATTCATAGTACTACTTGATAATTACAGGCTGATATGGTTACAAACTCTCCAGCTTTTTTTCCCAATCGCTTAAAGCTTTATAATAAACATTGAGGAAAATGATTTAAATACAAATTCATGGTGTTAGCTTTGGCTAATTTTAGTTAAAATCACGTATCACCCAAACAACATTATCACAGCACTTTAACTACAGGCAAAACATGTTTTTAAAATAATAAGCAAATCTTCTAAAGCCTATAATGCTAGACACACGTTTTCAGCTAGTGTCTCTTCAAAAAACTTCCATCAGCTACTATCAAATATGAGTAACATCAGTTACAATGATGCGCAACAGTAATCTGAAAGTAGAACTGACCACCCTTAGTTCTGGAGATCTGCATTATTTTTCATTCTCAGGTTTAACACTACTATTTGCATGCAGCCCTGAGATTAGGTCTTAAGAAAGACGGCACAAGTCGAAGAATTCTCCTTCATGTGTTCAGTAAAAATTTACCACCCACCTATTATATGGTAGGCTTTGGAGAGAGTACCAGAACAGAAAGGGTCTTATCCTTGTGCAACTTACTTTGTTTATTGTCTGTCATTCCTCAGAGAAACACACAAGACCGGACCACGAAGAACCATTCTGAGGAATTTGGGTCTTAGTCTAAGTGCAGGGAAAAGCCATTGTATAATTTTAAATAGGGGACTGCCATAAACTGACAGGTTGTTAAACAATGGCCATTGAGTGGAGAATGGAGGAAACCCAGGGAGGAGGCTAATATAAGAAGAAAAAGAGGGTTAGCTTAGAGTAATAACTGTGAAAACATAAGTGGACAGATTCAATGTTAGAATCTTGGTGTCAAGCAGTCTTCACTTTGAGCCCTTTCACCTTTAAATCCTTGGGCAAGTTACTTACACTCTTTTGAGCCTCAGCTTCCTTACTTAGCAATGCTTGTAAAACACTAGCACTTAGAAAATACACAATAAATTATTATAATAGTACTTTGAAACTCAATTAAAGGGGTTCAGATAGACTGACTTCCTTTTCTCCCACAACAACATTAACCTTACCATAAGTAATTTTTAGCAGGGTTCAAGTACGGTTATATACAAGTACTACATTGACTCCATCAAGAGACAAATTCCTGTTTCTCAAAGAATTTACACTAAAACTGCTCATAAATATACACTGAGCAAGTTTTTCTCTAATAAAAATCTAGTTTGCACCTTCAATTTGTGTTTCACATACATTCTTTCACTTTCTCAGTGTATGTGAGTAAACCATTATAAGCAGAATCTTGTGGTTAACTCATGATAAAGATTACGGTGTTACTACCAATTATTTTAATTTCTTCTGTCAATAGTTTCCTTTAAAACTTTAATAAGGGATGGCATTCCTCATTCTTACTGAGACATCAGAAAACCAAGTTACCAAGCTTTTGGCTGGCCCTGAAATAGTTTTTGATCATGGAAATAAAATCTCATATTTTCACCAGGGAAATTAATCAAGGGCCGGTCCGTGGCTCACATCGGGAGAGTGTGGTGCTGATAACACCAAGGCCATGGGTTCGGATCCCTATATAGGGATGGCCGGTTAGCTCACTTGGGAGAGAGTGGTGCTGACAACACCAAGTCAAGCGTTAGGATCCCCTCGCCGGTCGTCTTTAAAAAAAAAAAAAAAAAAAGCTCTCTTTTATAAGTACAGCAGCACTACCCTCCATCCACAGGGAATTCATTCCAAGTCCCCCAGTGGATGCCTGAAACATCAGATAGTATCAGAAAAGTGTTTCTCCTATACCTACATACCTATGGTAAAGTTTACTTTATAAATTAGGCACAGTAAAAGATTAACAACAATAACAAATAACAATATAGAACAATTATAACAATATACCAATATACAGTAATAAATGTTATATGAATATGGTCTCTCTCTAAAAATACTGTCATATTTTCAGACCTCAGCTGACCACGGTTAACTGAAGCCATGTAAAGCAAAACCATGAATAAGGGGGGACTACTGTAATATGGACTACGAATATTCATCCTCCAGTAGCTTTCCCTGATACTTAACATTCTTTCAACAAAGGATGAACCACCCTGAAAATTTACTATCATGTTCAATCACTCAGTATTTACTAAACAGGGCTATGTGCTAGACAATGTGCTAGGCACTATGGGAGGACTAAGGTTAGTGTTATATGATCCTTACTCTCAAGGAGTTTCCAACCTAGTGAGGAGAGTAAGTACACAAGAAAAGGAAGGAGTGATGCAGACACTACTACAAGTATTACAAATAAAAAGATCACTCTCAGATGGGGTGGAATTTGAGCTAGAACCTTGAGAAACAGAGTTTTGATATAATTTGCTAGGAGAGGAGCAAGCACAAGAAATCAGAGAACAGCATGAACTTCCATATAGGAGCTTTTTTTGAAAAAAACTTTTTATTATGAAAAATTTAAACATATAAGTTGACAGGATAAAATAATTAACCTCCATGTACTCATCACTGAGCTTTAATAATTATCAACTTACGGCCAATCTTGTTTTATAATTTACATGTCTTCTTATATGAAAATCCTAAAGGAGCCTATTTTCATATGCTAGTACATTCTTTACTTACTCCATACTCAGACAAATCTACAGTACCACAGTAGCCTCCACAGGTTGATTTTTCCTAAAAGCTACATACAAATAAAGTGCAAGTCTGTTCCTTAAAAAAACAATCAACTTTTTTTTTTTGGCAGCTGGCCAGCATGGGGATGTGAACCCTTGACCTTGGTGTTATAACACCATGCTCTAACCAACTGAGCTAACTGACCAACCAATCAACTCTTCATTGTACAAACCAAGGAAAGAGTAACAAAGACTACAAAATGACAGATAACACACAAATTGGTTTACATATACTTTTGGAATACCTTTTCCATACTTTTATTTCAATAAGAATGAGTAAAATGGGAGATTTCAGGTCAAATGAAATAAAGTATAACAGGTGAAGTAATCTGGACACATCACTTGGCTTCCTGGGCCTAAGTTTCCTCCTCTATAAAATAGAGAAAAATCACCTACCTCAGAGACTTGAGAGAATTAAATGAGTATGTATTAAATGCCATGTGTATATATATATATTTGGCAGCAGGCCGGTACAGGGATACAAACCCTTGACCTTGATGTTATAAGCACAATACTTTCCCAAGTAAACTAACAGGCCAGCCCCCAGTTCTTTAATATCATTACCTGGTTGACTCGGCAAGAACTAGGAAGCTGCCTGGTTTCTCAATCCTCTCCCCTCATACACCACCCTCTAGAGATGATGATGATGATGTAAAAACTTTCTTCATTTCAAAACATGCTAAAGGTGAGGGGCTAAGCATCCTGATTTCATGGAGCTTCCTTTGCATGCAAAGCAAATAAAGAGAGCTGAGACAGAGGGAAGAATTTTAGTAGAATAAATCTTGTGAACCGTCAAACTTCACAAAGTAATCCCTCCCTTAACTAGAAGAGCTGACGAACATCACACAGAGGTAGTGTGTGGCCAACCTACCACTTTTTATTTTCCTCAGTGACCTGCCTCTCAACAGCAAGTGATATGAAACACAAGATTACAATTTGAGTTTTCTTAAGGAAAGAGTTTCTCAAGAGTTCTTGAGCTATCATAACCCCAAACACCACAAATCACCCACTCGGTTAAAGTCTTCTACCTAAAGTCTTTATTTTCAGATATCACCCACTTGATATTTCCCTAAGACAATTATAATTACTGTAGTAAAATATGGCACTTCAGTTTGCCAAGTGCTTTGTAAAGGTATTCTGTTAATCCTTACAGCCAATGAAAAAGGTAATTTCCCTATTTTATAAGTAAGGAAAAAGGAATGAAGAACTATCTTGTCCAGCTACAAGGCAAGTTAGTGGCGAACCGGATCCCCAAACCAGGTCTTCCAACTCCACATGCCATGCTCTTCCCATTCTATTATGCTCTTCTCTAAGAAGTGAAAGTCTACAGTTCTGTTCCAAATCACATTTGCTTCAAAGAGTAAACCATCTTCAAACAATCTCTCTAGATTTCGACCAGATTTCCATCCCCACACCTACATTCATCCATTTCTTGCTTCCTTACCCTCTAGCCATTGCTTTCTCCCCACCATTCAATTTCCACTCTCCAAGGATACTATCATTCCTTCAACCCCTACTGAAAAATTCCATCTCTGCATGCACCCCCATTCCCCAAACCTTCTCGGGATATGTGTGTTGTCATCCCACAAATGACATAGTACATTTCTCAGTCCTTAACCAGCGACTTAATAACTATTAAAGTCCCACAAAAAATACACATAACTTTTTTTTTTTTTTTTTTAAAAAGATGACCGGTAAGGGGATCTTAACCCTTGACTTGGTGTTGTCAGCACCACGCTCAGCCAGTGAGCGAACCGGCCATCCCTATGTGGGATCCGAACCCAGGGCCTTGGTGTTATCAGCACCGCACTCTCCCGAGTGAGCCACGGGCCGGCCCAAAATACACATAACTTGCTGATCCTCCATCTCCATTCTTGGCCCAGGGCACCAGCCCACTTCAAATTCTTAAGAACAGCGTACCAACCCTTACAAATACTCTGCCCAAGCCCCAATGTCACCATCGACTTCCTTTCCAGAATGTGGTTATCCAAACACGCTCCTCTTCCAAGCTCTTCACCAGTGACTCCCTTCCAAGGTTCCCAAGACTCCACGGTTTTCTTTCCCTCATTCCTGAGCCTCTGCCCACCTTATACCAACTCTCCCTTAGCTCCTCATCCCAGAGCTAAGCAGCAGCCCCAGTTGAGGCTGCCGCTCCTCTCTCGAAACTTGGAAGTTTTGTCTCTTATCACCTGTTCTCACCAGAGCTTGCTCTCAGCCCGGTGGCCCACCTTTGCCCTGGCAGGTCTCTCTCCACTCTTTCGATTCCTCCTGCCCAGGAGCCACCCCCACAAGTTAGTTCCGGGGTGCCCGTCGGATTCAACTTCCATCCGTGGGATTCCCACCCCCGGAGTCATGCTCCCCTTCTCCATCACCTGCTCCACCCATGGCCAAATGACATCTGCCGCTGCAGCCGCCTCCATCCCCCTTCTCGGACTCCGGGTCCTCGGCCGCTCACCGCCTTCCCCGAGCGCCAGCCGCCCCCTCCAGAGGAGACAAGGAGGGCGTGCACCCCCAACTCGCACCTGTTCCACCGCCTCTCCCCCTGGCGGGGCGCGCCGGCACCCCGACTCCCACCGTCGCCGCGCCCCGGCCTCCCGAAGCCCCGCACTCACCACGAGTAGGTCTGCTCCGCCATGGCGCTGACTCTCGTAGGCTCCGCTGCAGGCTGTGGCCGGGCCCGGCGGCGGCGGGCTCGCTCGGGCCGGGAGCGGAAGGCGCGGCCGGGGCCCGGCGCTCGCTCGCTCGCTGGCTGGCTGGCTCGCACGGCGGACGGGCAGGCCGGGACGGCGGCTGGCGGGGAGAGGCCGGGCTCCGAGGCAGCCTCGCTCCCTGGGCCCCAGGGCGGGGCGGGCTCCGCTCTCGGCCTCCCTCACCGGCGGCGGCCGCGGCGGCTCCGCTGCGGCTCTAAACCCAACATGGCGGCGGCGGTGGCGCGTAGAACAAGGGGGCCCCGGGGCGGGCGAACGGCAAGACGGGCCCGCGCTCACTGCGCGCGGGGCCGCGGGAGCGCCGCGCTCAGGCGGCGGCGGCGGCGGCGCCCGGGGGACATGGCCGGCGGGCGGAGGCGGCAGCGGCGGCTGAGGGGGGCGCTAGGCGATGAGGCAAGGCCTCTCGGATCACACCCGCGGAGGGGAGGTGGGGAGGGGGCGGGGGCGAACCTGGGCCCCGCGCGGTCACGTGCCCCAACACGCTCACGTGACGCGCGCCCCGCCCCTCGCGCCGGGCCCATGCGCGGAGACGTCGGCTGATTGCTTCGAGGCAACTGTTGTTCGTACAGCCTCGGGCCGTTGGACAGTCTCCCGGCCCCTCCTGTCGCCCCTCTACCAGCGCGGAGCGGTCTCCTCGTATCCCCTCTCCCGACCCTTTCGGAGGGGCTGCTGCACCAGTCAATCAGGAACTCCAATGCTCATCCGCTGGCTGCCATTCAGCTGTCAACCGTCAATCAACAGTCTGCTGGCCAGGGTCCCCACCTGTCAGTCAACCTGTCAGTCAGCAGGCGGAGCGCTGCATTCCTTCGTTTGCACGATCCTTGGTTCATTCATTCATTTAGCAAATATTCCACGCAGCCAACCTTTATTGCGCCCAGGCTCTGTGCCAAGTCCTCGGTGTGCCAAGTCGAATATCCCATGCTTGCTTTCATTTAACCAATCAACAGGTATTTGTTGTGTGCTAACTATGTGGCAACTCATTCTGCTAGTTCTCTGCCCTCCAGAAGCTTACATTCTTGAGGTAGAGACATATATAGTACAAGCTGACAAATAACTGAAGACAATTTCAGATGCTGCTAAGTTTTATGAAGATGATAACATAAAGTAACGGGATAGAGAGCAAGTAGGGGGTGGGGGCTACTTTAGGTAGGGTGGTCAAGGAAGGCCCGGCTAAGGAGGTGACATTTGAGCTGACACTTGAAGGATGAGAAAGAGCTGGTCATGCAAAGATCTAGAGAAAGAGAGTTCCTGGTAGAGAGGACAGCAAGAGAAGAAAGTTCAAGGAACTGCCCATCTGGAGGACTGGAAGCAGGCACAGAAGTAAACATAATGGAGCTAGGCCAGAGACCAACAATGAATCTGGAGCTGAGGGGAAGACAGGAGGGAGAGATGAATTGAGGCCTGGGGCATCGGGGAACACTTTGCCAGGAGTGAATGAGGCAGTCTGAAAGGGTGAGAGACTTACTCAAAAGGTATTCTAGGAAGAGAAAAGGGCATGAAGCAAGGCCCCAAGATGTGAAGGTTTGGGGTGATCTTGGATCTAGGAGTGATGATTCATGCTGGGGAGTTTTGACAGAAGAGACTGAAAAGGTGCACTGTGGCCAGACTTTCAAGAGCCTAGCTAAGCCTCACTGCTAGTTACTGTGTTCATGAATGAAAATGATCAGTTAGTACAGCTCCAGATTTTAGAAGCAGGCCTAGGCAACAGACAAACTATTCCTCCTGGACCTTCCCTCACCCCCTGGTCTCTGCAGGAAGCAGAGCTTACACACTTGAAACTGGCATACCCAAGCTCCTGTGCAGCTTGCCCAACTTTAGGCCGGGATCTAGCTCTGCTCCAGTTTCCCAGGGCCTGCCCAGGCTTACAGGGAACACCACACCCTGAATCTATCTCCAATGGATCAGTTGGCCATTTCCCATACATCTGTTGCTTGCCTGTTCCCCAAGGGGAACCCTTTAAAGAGAAAGCCAAGTACATTTTTCCTTCAGAAGCAAGCTCTCCTTCTTCCTCCTTCCTCCACTGACAGGTGCCAGGACCAGTCAGGTTTGACATGTTTCCTCTGAAGCTCCACCAGAGAGCCCTGGGAAAGGGTCAGCAGACAAGATCAAGGTCCTGGGGAGGGTCTGAGGCAGGGCACCAAGCAAATACTAAATCACCAGCGACCCTTCTTCACACCATTCACAGAAAGATACCAGCCTGCAAATATCTGCCCAGCCATAAAACCCACTGGATGCAGGAATGTATATCACAGGGAGATGAAAAGGCAAAGGGTTATGCTTGACATTCATTTAGCTCTTACAATTTTGCCAGGTGCTTTTATAGAAAGCTAACTATACCTTTGAACATGACACATTCATTCTGAGTCTCTAAGGGTCATGAGTGAGGCTTTAGGTCCCATGGGAAAGACCAGAAACCATTGGCCCGAGTGGCTTTGGGAGATGCATAAGATACTTCTCTGGAGAGCTGAGAACAAAACAGACCAGACATGTCACTAATGAAACAAAAGTGACACTCTGAGCCCCTGGGCAATTCACTTGGGCTTTTGTTCCTAGTGAGTCAGAGAAGACAAAGCCAAGTGAAAAGTTAGTATTGGGTGAATGGAACAAAAGCTGCTGAGGTAAGAAAGTTGAGGCCTTCCCAGAAGCAAAGGGATGATTATTTTCAGTGAGAAAAACCTGGTGGAGAAAAGGAAGAAGAAGGGGTTTGGTGAAGGTATGGGCTCAAAAATGAGGAGAAAGATTTTTTCTATCTATACCAGATGACCCCAAAGTGTCTCTCGGGAAAACATGTGAATGCAGACCCTGTAAAACCAAACAGCACTTGACAGGGCAGGGAGGGTATCCAGGCCACAGAAACACTGTGTATGTGGTCCCAGGAAGATAAAGTGTGGGCCCGGAGACAGGTGGTTTGAGCATCTCAGACAAAGGGTACCAAGATGTAGAAGGCACCTCCAGGTCCTGTTCAAGATCTCTGCAGGCTTGAAGTCCCCCAGGAAGGCCAGGATGGAATAAATCTGAATCCTGTGTTGGCTGGAGGCTGCCCAACCTGTGTCACTTGGGGAGCAACTTTTGGTCCCTTTGCCAGCAGCACTCAGTTCCCAGCTGGAGCAGCCCCAGGTGTATCTATGGCACCTCCTGGCCTCAGCCAGGGAATCAGATATGCTTGGCAGGAGACACGGGCATTGGCTCCCCCCAGGCAGAGTGCCTGGGTCTCCTCTCTGCCCTCCAGGTGAGAGGGCCATAGCTTGTGCAACGTTTGTTGAAAGAGGCCATGGAAGCGCCTCTAATTATCACCATGGTAATTATAGGAGCACTCCTTCTACCAAGTGTGTTCAAAAGAGACTTGGGGAGTCTCCCCAGGACACGTCACTTGCCTTAGGCCCAGACTCCTGGGAGTAGGCATTGCCAGGTCTGGCTGGACTGCTTGGCACAGCATGTGAAAAGATCTGATCTTGGCCCCACCTATCCCTCCAGTTCATTTCTCGCCTCTATCCTACACTTCCCCCCTGCCCCACGTGCACTCTATATTCCTGCAGCTTCCCAGTGGGCTATGTTCTTTTTGCTTCCAGATCTCTGACCAAGCCTAGGAAGCTTTCCCATTGCCTCTTAACTGCTGTTCATAGTTTTGGGGCTTGGCTTCAATGTCACTTCTTCTGGAAAGTCTCACTTGACCAAACCTAGGCTGAGTTAGGTACTCCTCCCCTGTGCTCCCACAGCCCTCTGAGTTTACCCACCTCATAACACTTAGCACAATGGACTGTCATTGCCTGTTTACTTATCAGTCTCTCCCTTAGATTGTGAATGCCTTGTGGAAAGGCACTGTGGCTTGTTGCCAGTTATATCCTCAGTGCTCAGAGCAAAACTTAGCTTGGAATAGAAGGCCGAAGTCTGAGCGATGAATGCTTGAGTGAGGGAGAAGGTGAACCAGGATTCAGAACAACTGGTTTTGCCTGATATTGTACTCAGCATCCCCTCCTATCCTCCACAGCCCCCCACCAACCCACTGAGAAAGAATGCTTAAAGGCAGAGAAATCTCTGAGTTAGAGATGTTATAGGAAGACACAAGTACAGAAGTAAGGTCTATGGTGAGTTTATTAGATATCAGGTCACTTGCATTCTTTGAACATGGGTTTTATTTTATTATTATTTTTTGAATTTATTTTATTTATTGAATCAAAATCGATTATACATATTTTTGGGGTTGAACATTGAGATATGTTGATTAAATCAATATTACTAGCATATATGTTGTTACAAATCGTAATTATTCTTTATGCCCCTTGTCCAACCTCTCCCCTTCCCCCATTCCCTCCCCCTCCCCCCTCTAATTGCCCTAGATTTCTTCTCTCCTTCTGAAAGAATAATGGTTACTCTGTTAACTTGTTGCCTAGATGATCTGTCCAATGCTGAGAGATGTGATCAGGTCCCCCAATATTATCATAGGGCAGATGCTTCTTCTGTCACTCTGAAATGGGTTTTGTGGAAAGAGACATCCTTTTCTTTGTCTCTGTTGGTGACTCTTCTTGTGTGAATGCACTCCAGTGGTTGGCGGACCATCTGTGTGGTGGCTGTGGCATCCAGCTGCTTTTACAGCAGCCATGGTTGTTGTGGTGGCTATGGTGGGCCACCCATGTGGAGGTGCTGTTTTTGGCATGCTCCTTGGCACTGGCAGTATGCCTGGTTGTGGGGTGTGTTTGGTCCCCTTCTCTAGGCCTCTGGTCCCTGGGCAGGCCCCAAGGCGCTGGTACCATTTGCCTGGTTTTGGGAGAGGGGTCCAGTCCCCTTCTCCATGCCTCAGGTCCCTGGGCAGGCCCTGAGGCACTGGTGCAGTGTGCCTGGTTGTGGGAGAGAGGTCTATTCCCCTTCTCCTTGCCTCGGGTCCCCGGGCAGGCCCCAAGGTGCTGGCGTGGTATGCCTGGTTGTGGGAGGGTGGTCCAGTCCCCTTCTCCATGCCCGGGGACTGTGAGCAGGCCCCAAGGCGCTGGCTTGGTGTGCCTGGTTGTGGGAGAGAGGTCCAGTCCCCTTCTCCATGCCTTGGGTCCCTGGTCGGGCCCTGAGGCACTGGTGCAGTGTGCCTGGTTGTGGGAGAGAGGATCATTCCCCTTCTCCTTGCCCCGGGTCCCTGGGTGGGCTCTGAGTTACTGGCATGTTGTGCCTGGTTGTGGTAGAGAGGTCGAGTTCCCGACTCCATACTCTGGGTCCCTCGGTGGGGCCCAAGGCACTGGTTCAGTGTGCCTGGTTGTGGGAGAGAGGTCCGGTCCCCTTCTCCATGCCCTGGGTCCCTGGGCGGGCCCCAAGGTGCTGGCTTGTTGTGCCTGGTTGTGGGAGTGGGGTCCAGTCCCCTTCTCCATGCTTCAGGTCCCCAAGCTGGCCCCAAGGTACTGGTGCAGTTTGCATAGAAGTGGGAGTGGGGTCCAGTCCCCAGATCCAAGCCTCCAGTTCCCAGGCAGGCCCCAAGGTGCTGGTGATGTGCCTGGCCCAGAACTAATTTTTTGTCCTTTGCTTCTAACATGGGGGAACTTCCTGTGGGAACCAGTACTTAAGCTGTGTGGTTGTTTAAATTGCTACTTTGCTGCTGTTTCCCTAGGGAAGGCTTTTTGTGCAGCTCAGGGTTTAATGGTTGATCTTATAGGTACTTCTGGTGCTCCAGAGACCCGGTGGATCTGTGTTCTGTGGGATCTCTGATCTGGGCCTGAGTTTTTTCATCAATCTGCACCCCATGCAGTTCTGCATTCCTGACCAGTCTCCTCTGAGTGGTCCTGTGCTGATTGGGGGGCAGGTCATCTGTCCTTACTGTGCCCCAGTGTTCTGCCAGTGGGCCTGTCTTCCCCACTGCCCGTGCTGCAAACACTTCCCATGGGACAGGCCATGCGCCGGTCCCTTGCGATGACTCACTGGCCTCTGAATGGCTCCCTTTTATCAGTTGTTGTGGCTCCTCGCTCCTGCGTGGGTCCTCGGGAACCCTGTTAGTGGTCTTGCTGTCCTGGGGGCCGCCAAGGCCCTCTTCTCCCCTGCCACCTCCAAGTAACTGCATCTGAAGGGCACAGCTGCCGCTCATGCAGCTCCTGCTCCATATGCTCAGCAGCTTGAGCCTTAAAGCAGCCGCAGCTGGAAATGCTCAGAGAAGTTTTTTCTTTCTCACACTGTGGTTTCTCCCACCTTCATGAACTCTGTAGGTCTCTCCTCCTCTTCCCCTGAGCTCCAGCGGCTCCGGTTTGGCTGATGTTACATTTTTATAGTTGTAAATTTGATTGACTTGTGGGAGAGAGTGACGCTGGGGACTGTCTATTCCGCCATCTTGATTGGATCTCTGAACATGGGTTTAAAAACAATTTTTTTTAGAGCAATTTAGGTTTACAGAAAAATTAATGGGAAAGTACAGAGAGTTCCTCTCCCAACACACAGTTTCCCCTATTTACATCTTATATTAGCGTGGTACATTTGTTACAAATTGATAAGCCAAAAATGATACTAGGTTTCCCTCTTTGTGTTGCACATTCTATGAGTTTTGACAAATGTATTATGGTATGTATCCATCATTACAGTGTCATACAAAATAGTTTAATTGCCCTAAAAATACTCTGTGTTCTGCCTCTTCCTTAGCAACCACTGATCTTTTTACTGTCTCCCTAGTTTTTTGTTTTGTTTTGTTTTGTTTTGGAGGCTGGCCAGTACAGAGATCAAACCTTGGACCTCGGTGTTATCAGCATCACGCTCTAACCAGCTGAGCAACCGGCCAGCCTCTGTCTCCATAGTTTTGCCTTTTCCAGAACGCCATACAGTTGGATTCATACAGTACGTATGTAGTCTTTTCAGATTGGCTTTTTTCACTTAGCAATATGCTTTTAAGTTTTCTTTATGTCTTTTTGGGGCTTGATAGATCATTTTTTAAAAATCACCAAATAATATTTCTTTGTATGAATGTACCAGAGTTTGTTTATCCATTTACCTATTGAAGGGCATCTTGGTTGCTTCCAAGTTTTGGCAAGTATGGCTAAAACAGCTGTGAACATTCATGTGCAGGTTTTTGTGTGGACATGTTTTCAGTTTACTTGGGTATACCATAGGTTTTTTGGAAAGCATGTTTAATTTCCAAATATTTGGAACTTTCCCAGATATCTGATTGTTACTGATTTCTAATTTAATTCTGTTGTGGTAAGAGAACATACTCTGTAAGATTCCAATCTTCTGAAGATTATTGAAATTTGTTTATGGCACAGCATATGGTTTATTTTGGTGAGTATTCCATGTGCACTTGAAAAGAACTCTATTATTTTGGGGTGTAGTGTTCTATGATAGTCAATTAATTCAAAGTGATTAATAATGTTCAGGTATTCTATGTCTTTACTGATTTTATTTGTTGTCTAGTAGTTGAATCAATTATTGAGAGGTAATAAAATCTCTAATTATGATTGTGAGTTTGTCTACTTTTCCCTTTAATTCTAGCCATTTTTGCTTCATGTATTTGAAACTCCATGATTGGGTTGATGCACACTTAAAATTGTATCTTCCTAATGAAGTGCCTCTTTTATAATTATGAAATATCTGTTATACTCTTTGTTTTGAAATATACTTTATCTGATATTAATATAGCTTTGTTATGATTTGTGTTTTTATTTTAGATCTTTTCTCATCCTTTTACTTTCAGCCTATGTGTGGCTTTGTATTTAAAGTGTGTAGGCAGTATATACCTGGATCTTTTCTGCCCTGTCTGTCAATTTCTGAGTTTTAATTAGAATGTTTAGCTCATTTACATTTTGTGTAGTTATTAATGTGTTTAAGTTTGGATCTACCATTTTGCTATTTGTTTTCTACTTGTTCTATATTAATCCATCCGTGTTGCTTATAACAGAATACCTGAAACTGGGTAATTTATAAAAAATGAAATTTATTTCTTACAGTTTTGGAGGCCGTGAAGTCTAAAGTTCAGGGAACAATCTGGTGAGGGCCTTCTTGGTGGGAACTTCTACTGAGTTCTGTGGTGACCAGAGTATCACATGGCCAGAATGGTCTCAGCAAGAGTGAGCTAACTTCTCACTTGCTCTCCTTTTAAAGCCATTAGAATCACTCCCATTACTCCATGAATGGATCAGTCCTCACAGTCTAATCACCTCTAAAGGTCCCACCTTTTAGGGCCAGTCCATGGCTCACTTGGGAGAATGTGGTGCTGACAACACCAAGTCAAGGGTTAAGATCCCCTTACCAGTCATCTTTTTTTTTTTAAAAAAGGTCACACCTTTCAATTACCAGAGGAGGATTTTCCACCCTCTTAACATTGTTACAGTGAAGATTAACTTTCCAATACATGAATTTTGAGAGACACATTTAACCCATAGCATGTTCCATCTTTTTTGTTGTTGTTTATCTGTTTCTCCTTTCCTAACTTCTGGATTAACTGAATAATTTTTAGTATTACATTTAAATTTCTTTATTGACTATTGATTTTTTTTTTAGCTATACTCTCTTTAAATTGTATTTGTAGTGGCTACTCTACTGAGAATAAATAAATTTACTGTAGTGATCTCATAGATCTTTAACTTTATCTCAACCTACTTAAAGTTAATATTGTACTATTTCACATAAAATATAGGAACTTTGCAACAGTATAGTTCCATTTATCTGCTATACATTTAATAGCACCCTTGTGCTATTCTTATGATATAAATTACATCTATCTGTGTTATAAACCCCACAATACAATGTCATTAATTTAGCTTTTGAATAGTCATGTCTCAGAGAAATAAAGAAAAGGGAAAAATACATAAATTTAAATTACTCACATATTTACTATTTCAAGTGTTTTAAAATCTTTTCATAGATCTGAGTTTTCATCTGGTATCATTTCCCTTCAGCCAGATAAACTTCCTTTGGTGTTTTTTATAATACAGGTCTGCTGGTGACAGACTCAGTTTATGTTTATCTGATAATGTCTCTATGTTGCCTTCAGTTTTGGAGGGTAGTTTTACTGGAGATAGAAACCTGGCTTGAGAGTTAGTCTTTCTATCTTTCTTTTCTCACTCTCTTTCTTTCAACACTTTAAAGGTGTTGATCCATTGGGTTCTCTCCTCCATTGTTTGTAATAAGAATTCAGCTGTCGGTATCATAGTTCTCCTGTTTATAATGTGTCACTTTTCTCTGGCAATTTTCAAGATTTTTCTCTTTCTCTTTGCCTTTCAGCAGTTTGACTCTGCCATGCTTAGGCATGGTTTTGCTTTGTATTTATCCTGCTAGGGCTTTACTGAACTTTTTTTGTCTATAAATCTGTCTTTGAATAAATTCAAGAAATCGCTAATACTTCTTCAATTATTTTTATGCCCCAGTCTCCCTCTTCTCTTTTTCTAAAATTCAAATTACATACGGTTTGTACGTCTCTTCACATTGCCTCACAGGTCCATGAAACTCTGTTTAATTTTTTCAGGTTTTTTTTCTCTCTCTCTCTCTCTATGGTCTTTGGAATGAATAATTTCTATTGCTCTGTCTTTAAATTCACTCTTTCCTTTGTCATGTTCATTCTGCTATTAAGTCTATCAAGTTAATTTTTTTCATTTCAGTTATTGTACTTTTCAGTCCTGTATTTCCATTTGATTCTTTTTTACAGTTTCAGTTTTTCTTCTGAGGTTTCACATTCTTCCTTCATTATGACTACATTTGTCTTTAAGGCCTTGAAAATATTTATGAGTTGCTTTAAAATCCTTGCTGCTAATCCCAGCATCTAGGTCATCACTTTTTCTCTTTGAGAGTGAGTTTTGAGTATAATTCACAGTTCTCTGTTTCTTCATAAGTATAGTACTTGGTTATTGTGTGCTGGACATTATCAATGATACACTGTAGAGACCCTGGATTCGGTTATATACTCCTCAAAAGTGTTAATTTTGTTCTAGCTGGCAATTAACTTGGTTGAACTTAAACTCTAAACTTCATTTCCCTTATACAGGGTAGCAGCTGAAATTTCCACTCAATTTTTTCAGCTTCCAGCTGCTGATTTTACTGGGACCTCTGGAACCTCCTATATGTATATGTAGTTCGATGGACAGCCAGAGATTTGAACAGAGTTTATATGCAGATTTTGGGACTCATTTGCTCTACAGCTCATTTCTTTCTTGGATTTCTGCTTTAATTTTCTAGCCACTTTGCTTGCCTGACACTCTTTACTCTTGATACCTCAAACCAGTAAGACTGCAGCTTTCTACACATCCCCACCTCCACACAAATTACAGAATGCCCTCAGACAAAAGGCCACAAAAATGTAAGCCCCATCCAATGCATTTCCCCTTTTTCAAGTGTTGACTTCCCTCACATTTCTGCCTGCTGTTAGGTATTCTCCAGTGCCTTGAAATAGTTGGGGGTTTTTGTTTTTTATTTTGTTCTGGTTTTATGATTGCTATCTGAGGGATGGTTACACTGACCAAACTATTCTGCCATTACCACTCCCTCCCTTAATTTTTAACCTTTT
Organism: Cynocephalus volans; assembly: GCF_027409185.1. Lineage (NCBI taxonomy): Eukaryota > Metazoa > Chordata > Mammalia > Dermoptera > Cynocephalidae > Cynocephalus > Cynocephalus volans. Next base: position 197,076,590 of record NC_084461.1, read on the forward strand.
TATTCCTCAGAGCACCTCTGCAAGGTCAGTATAATTATCCCCCATTTTTAAGCTGAGGACACTGAGGCACTGAAAAAATCCAACCATTTGTCTGAGGTCACACATCTAGTTCATGGGAGAGCCGGGATTTGAAACCAATCAGATGGCATAACCCTATGCTGCTCTACCATTTCTAAACACCTTCAAGGTAGTTAAGGATTCCAGCCTAAAGTTCTCTGGAAAATATTTGGGGATAGAAGGAGGTGAGAGCCCTCAAATCCCCTATTCAGGTTAGGATGGTAGTTTTCAACCCACAACATCAGAATCATTTGAGAAACTATGAAAAATAGAGATGCCAGGCTCCATCTACTGAATCAGTAGCTGTAGCAGTAGGGAGTGGGAATGTACTGTTTCCTGTTTACTGTATACTGTTTTCTTGGTGATTCTATTGCTCAGTCAGGGTTGAAAATCCCTCTGGCAAAGGAAAAATACCTCCCCTAATATTCCTCTCTCTACTGTAGCTCAGGATTCTCACTTTTCCAGATGCTTCATATGTAATTGGTAACACAGTTGCTGAAGTTAGGGCTGTGAGTTCTGGAGTCACTCCATACAGGTTCAAATACTGTCTCTGTCACTTGCTAGCTGTGTGGCCTTGGGCAGGTGGCTCCACCTCTCTGAGCCTCCTGCTTTCTTCTCTCTTAAATGGTGATAATAATAAAACCAACCTCACAGGGCTGTTGCAAGGAGTACATGAGATAATGCATGTAAAGTGTTTAGCACAGTGCCTGACGCCCTGGTAAGCACTCAATATATTGGAACTATGAACACATCCCCTCAGCTTTTCTGCTATCATGAACTCTGTTATATTTCCTATTTAAATCCAACTTGTAGAGTCAGACTAGCCCTGTGCCTCTAAGTTATTTCAAAATTTTTCCCTCCCCAAAATTAATCCAACTTTTATTCTTGCAACTGATCCATCCCCCTGCTGACTCCCTCTTCCCTAGGTCAGGAAACATTTTAAATCTAACCCAGAGCCTGAAGGAACTTCTTAGAAGTGCTTCAGATGACCCCAGCCTTATGTTACATCCCTTCTTGCCTATTAGAGGCGACACCTCCAGTGAAACCCTGAGTGACAACTTTGAATAGCAGAATGGGGTGTGAAAATCACAAAGCCAGAATTAAATAGTTGAAACTACCCACCTCTGATCCCAAAAGTGAGGTCTGAGTCAGAGTATCCTAAGGGGAACTCAGTTCTGACCAAAAGGACCCAGGGAAGTTAAGCTCTTAATGCTCCATTTCTAGACACTGGCTGAGTAGGTCAGTGGGTAGGAGAGAGGACTCAGGGACCACCCCTGAAGCTCGCCGCCATCTGGCAAATTTCTCTTCAGGGAAACCTTTCCTAGGTGGCACACCCCAGGATGACTGGTACCTGGCACTTTCCTTGGGCTCTTCTGCCAGCCAGAAGTGTTCACTTAGCCTCCATCACACGTCAGGTATGTAGGTTTCAGTGAACACTGAGGACCACGGAGGGGTTTTCAGAGCTGGGGAGTGCTCCTAGGAAGCAAGGGAGGAGGGGTCCCTATGTGCCATATACTGTCCATCCTTTATCTTACCTCATCCACTCTGATGGCGTTTGCTTTCCTCATCGCTGAATCCCCAACACCTAGAATAGATACTCGCTGAACATTTAATCAGGTAATAGTAAAATAGCTACCATTTGCTGAATGCATATTATGTGCCAGGCACTCTTCAAAGGGCCTCAGATCTCCTAACTCATATAATATTTGTTGGAAGAAAAACTTGATAACAACCCTAGGAGGCTAGAATCTCTGTTCCTATTTTACATAGGAGGACACTGAAATACAGAGAAGGTCAAGAGGTGTTTGAAGGGCAGATGGGTAATAAATAGACAATGGGGCCAGGCTTTGAATCCAGGGAAATGGCCAGGCACTCCAGGGATGGAAGAGTCTGGGTTTGAGTGAGTGAGACTTGGGTGCACAGGGAGAAACTGAGTGGGCATTGAAGGAGGCACTTCTGAGGAAGGAGCAAAGGCCAGTGATTGTTTGGTGGGGGCCACTGCCAGGCAGCTGCCTGCTACAGCAGGTGTCTCAGATGCTGCTCCAGAGCCCTGGGCCATTCCCCTAAGAAATGCTGACATCATGTCCTCAAGGACCACACCCCCATCCCATAGGAAAAGGCAAAAATAAACCTCTAATTTCACCATGGCTGCTGCAGGGTGTGCAGAGAGGAGAGGGATGGAGGCTGTCTCAGTGATCCAAAGCCCCTATTTCCATGAGCATCTCCAGTCAGGTCCTGCCCCTGAGGCCTAGAGCTGGGGCAGTGCTGGGGTAGAAGGAGACTCCCCGGTGTTGCCTGTGATGAGTCACAGGTGACGCCCCTGCCCTGGAGCTTGGGCCTACCTGGGCAAGTTGGAACACATCCCCAACCCCAGTTGCTCCCACCAGTGATTCAGAGGATGACCACCCACTCAACCTCATTCCTAAGATGAGATCCCCCTGGCACTGGCTTGCTGAGGGAACTACAGAGCTGACCTGCCCCCCTGGGTAAGCCATTCAGTGGACCTGACTTCTCAGGTGAGACAGGGACCCCCAACAAAGCAAGACCTGGGAGTGGTGCCCAAGAAAAGGAAACAGATGTGATCCCCCCCCCACCGCCCTTAGCTCATCTCATGGTGACAAAAATGACTTAGTCTGCCTGGCCACTCAGCCTCACTATCTCAGCCTCTCACATATCACTGTGGAATTTACCCCAACTCACCTGATTACTTGCTTGTGGTTATCTCCCCTGCTGCTCTGGAAGCTCTGCTGTTGTTTCTGACTGTCCACCTGGGATGGCGCTTGGAACAGAGGAGGTGCTGAATAAGGATAGATGAGCCATGGGAACAACAGGGCCACGTTACAGCCATACCTGCAGTCCTGATGCTCCCAACCCCCTAGCTGGGCCAGCAGGAAGTCCTGTCTTCTACATGGGTCCCTTTCACCAAGTACCCAGTGATGCTCTGGGTTCTGACAGGGGCTGTGGTTCTAAGCAGGCTCTCTCTAGGTCCAGAAGGAGGTGCCTCAGCTGTGACTAGAGCTGCTATTTGCAGGCCGAAGACCCTCTGCCTGCCATCTGTGGGTCTCAGGCACTGCACGACTGCCAACCTCCCTCCAGGGCCTGCCTACCTAGGAGGCTTTTTTCTGACCCCTCTCTCTGGCCAGTGTTGAGCTCTGTTAGAGACAGGGATTGGGCCCAAAGCGAGCCTCTGCTTGCCTTCACACAACAGCCCTCTCCATCCCAGAGCAACGAGGACTGTGTGAGAATGAGGAAGGGCTGAGTCTGGGGGTTTCAAACACAGCCTCAGATTATTTTTTGAACCCCTCTTCTCTCTGATCTCCAGGCCCAGGCCTCAGTCAGGCCCTCTCTGCCAGATGTCTTCCTCCTGAGATTTGCTCACAGAGGTCCCTTTCTTTCCCCCATCTAGCTTCTGTCTGCCTCTGCCAAGCCTGTTAGGCTGGTTTGGACCTGTCTGAATCCCAGGTTCAGACACCTGGACAGGGTGTCATTCCTTTCCCAGGAAGCCCGTGGGTCTCATGCAAATCAGGGGTGTGGCTGGGCATATTCCATGAGATGTCATGCTTACCCACTGATATATTCCATATTCCATAGCTATTTGGGGAAGGGTCTGTTTTTAGCCCACAGGGCCCCTCTGAAGAGCACTGTGGTCTGACTGTTCGGCCCTGGCCCAGCCAAATACAAAAACCCAGGAACTCTGTCCAGCAATTAAGAAACTGAGGAATGCGAACGGATATTTTTCAAGCACCCACTATGAGCCAAGCATCCTGCTGGGCCCTTCCAAATTTAAGATCTCAGAATACTCTGTTTACTAAACTTCTAGAGAACACCTACTCTGTATCATGCTTTACTGATCTTATCTCATTGAATTTTTGCAACGTTCTTGTGAACTATCATTTTCATCTCAGAGTTGAGAAGACTGATGCTCAGAGAGGTTAAGGGACTTACCCAGGGTTGTCCAGCTAGTCAATGACTCTAAAGCTTGTGCTCATCTCACCATCATATCCTATCCCCAGTTGTGGCCTTCACAGATAGGCTCAAGGAAAACAAGGCATGAGCATTCTACTCACCTGCACAAGGGCTGCAAACTCAAGTGCCTCCTGGACCCATATAGATTGTTTAAATGAGTGAAGCAGTCCAGGTGTAATACAGTAGGGATGGGTGGAGACTGTGGATAACTGAAGATGTCACATCCCAGCTAAAAGGGGCAGGTGGTACCACTCAGCTCCAACTGCATGTTGCCACATGGGATTGTGAGTCATGTGGCCCAAAATCCTGATTGTTCAAGAAAATCTGGAAATCTGAAACTTTTTAATGAAATTTCCAAGCAAAGCAATCCAATGCTAGCTATATCAGGCTGACAATTTGGCACCCTGAACTAAAATATGCTCCATGATCTTTGGAAGGATTCCTTGTCTGTTTTTTCTCAAAAACTAGCTGTTTTTGAGTTTTGCACTGTGTTTAGTTCCTTAATATACCCCTCCTTCTGAAGAGGGGAGGTTGGGAGTGGGGAGACATAAGATACATACAACCAAAAGACATAAATGACATACGTAAGAAAAGATACATGGTTAAATCATTACATCACAGGACCACTTGAAGGTCTGAGTCCGTTAGAATCTTCAGCTGCCAACAACAGAATCTAATTCTAGGTAACTTAGGCAGAAAGGAATTTGTTAGAAGGATTTCTGGAAGCTTTGAGTATTGGTGAGAGAATCAGGATCAGAAAATTGGCAGAAACCAAGTGGAGTTGGATGGCTTGAACCAGAGCTAAAGATTCTGCCATAAACAGCTTACTGCCACTGCTGGGCACTGGAGGCCACATGAATTCTAGACCACCCCTCCTTCTAGGTACCGCTATCCTATATTTCAAGAGATTCCATCTAAATGATCCAGTCTGGTGAAGCCAAGTATATGATATTTTTTTCTATAAGGTGGAACAAAATCTGATACTTTGATTCACAAGGTGGATTTCCCAAACACAGAAATGAGGTTCAGATGTGGGAGGCCACACATACACACTCACACACACACACAGTGTCCAATTGATGGTCCAAGCTGGAGGGGGTCTTAAAGAGCCTCTTTCATTTTCAGAGTGGAGAAACTGAGGCACAGAGCAGGCCAGTGACTTGCCTAAGGTCACACAGAGAGCTTGTGATCAAGCCATATGTTGAACCCAGACTTCCTCACTCAGGATTTCTAACTGAACTGGAAAGTGCTTCAGGACTCATAAGAAGGGAGAGAAATGTGACATGTGGCAGCCAGGCAGGTATCTTGGCAGAGGTGGAGGGAGGAAGATGGAGGAACCTCTCAAAAGATGGCTAAATAGGGCATAGGCCAAAGGGAGAAATGAAAATAAAATAAATGATAATATAAAAATAGTAATACGAAAGCCATAGATTTGTTGGAAATGCAAAATCTCAGGCCTGGCCCCTAATGGATGCAATCATAATCTGCATTTTAACAAGATTCCCAGGTGAGCCGAGAGCATATTTAAGTTTGAGAAGTGATACTCTAGTCAGTGTGGGAGAAACAAAGCAAAGAAAAAAAAATTCATAGTTGCAGGAGCAATACTGTTCTAATGCATAAAATGGGAGGTGGGTTCATAGATAATGTTCATTTTATGATTAATTATGATTTATATATCAGAGTTTTGCTCAAAAGTCACCTCCTTGATGAAGCTTTTAATGGTCACACTATTCAAAAATTGCACCCCCTGACACCCACTCTGTGCTCCCTTTCCTCTTTCCTGCTTTATTATTATTATTTTTCTGGAACACTTGTTACCATATGATGGATAAAAAGTGTCATTTTTTAATTTTTATTTTTAGATTCTATTTATTTATTTATTATTTTTTGGCGGCTGGCCATTATTGGGATCTGAACACTTGACCTTGGTGTTATAACACCATACTCTAAACAACTGAGCTAACCGGCCAGCCCATTTTAAAAAATGTGTATATTGCCACTTAAAAAATTTGTATATTTCTCTCTTTCTACAAGGTAAGCCCTATGAAAGCAGTGATTACGTCTGTCTTCATCTCTGCTATATCTCCAGCATCTGCAACAGAGCCTGGTACCCAGTAAATCCTCAAAAAAATTTTTGGGAGGAATATATCATATGCTATGTATGAAACATTATATAATAAGAAGGCTTTTAGGGCCGAGCCCATGCGCACTCGGGAGAGTGTGGCGCTGGGAGTGTGGTGGCGCTCCTGCCGCGAGTTCGGATCCTATATAGGAATGGCCGGTGCACTCACTGGCTGAGTGCCGGTCACGAAAAAGACAAAAAAAAAAAAAGAAAGAAAAGAAAAAAGAAGGCTTTTAAAATTAAAACAACAACAACAACAAAAACCTAACAATTATTGGGGATTGCTATGGGCCGAGCCCTGGACAGAACACTTTACATGCTCACTGAATCCTCACAAATTCTCATTATTCAGGCTTGGAAACTGAGACTCAGAGGGCATGTCACTTGTTAGGGCCTGGCAGAAGTAGGTTTTGAACTTAGCAAAGACAAGAGGCTGGAATGATCCAGGAGGTGATCTGGGGACAAAGTTGGTCTCAAGAAGCCGTGGGACTGAGGTGAGATCATGGAGAAAACGCTCTTCTAATGCAAGGCTGTGTTGTTCTAAGAGCTGGGGTTGGCCGGGCGGGGTCAAGTTTATCTGGGGACTCTGAAGCCACGCAGAGAAGGAGGCGTGTGGACTCTGGCAGATGTCAGCACACAGGGCTGTCATAATGCACTCAGATTACAACAATGTGCGGAGAAATGCTGAGAAGGCAGCTCAGGGCTTTACAGACTTGCCACCCCGGCCATCCAGAGGCCCAGAGAGGACAAGATACCCAAGGACACACAGCCAATAAGCCATTGAGTAGAAGCCTTGAAATCTGAGAATCCCAGTGCTGCATGGTTTCGCCATTCCATGAGTAGCTCAGACTGAGGAGCTGGTGACTCCACAGTTGCTGCTCCTTCTGCTTTCTCCCAATTGCACATTTGAGGGAAGCAGGGACTCATACAGGACCATTCCCTGTCCCCTTCTGTCCCCCTAAGTAGCCCACTTCCAAAATATATCCCAAATTCAGCCATTTTCTTCCATTGGGTCCCAATCATTCCTCCTCTCCTTCTCCTCCCCCTCCCCCACTCCTCCTCTTCCTCCTTTTATGATTGAGACATAATTCACGTGTTATGAAAATCACCTTTTTAAAGTGTACAGTTCAGTAATTTTTCATATAGTCATGAACTTGTACAACCATCACCACAATCTAATTCCCAAATCATTTTCATCATCCCAAAAGAAACCCCATTACCCATTAGCAGTCACTTCCTATTCTCTCTCTCTGAGTTTGTCAGCATCTAATCTAATTTCTGCCTCTATGGAGATGCCTATTCTGGACATTTCATATAAATGAAACCATACAATATATGGTCTTTTTGTATCTGGCTTCTTTCACTTAGCATAACGTCCTCAAGATTCACCCATGTTGTGGCATGTATCATTGCTTTTATGGCTGAATGTTGCATTGCATGGATAGACCACATTCTGCTTATCCATTCTTCAGTGGGTAGACACTTGGGCTATTTCCACTTTTGGCTATCATGAGTAATGCTGCTGTGAGCATTCCTATACACGTTTTTGTGTGAACACGTTACTGCTTGCCTTGATGAGACCACTAACCTCCTTGCTGGACTCCCAGCTTCAGCCCTTGCCCTGTAAGGGTTTGTTCTCCTCACAGCAACCAGAGGAATCCTTTGAAAATGGAAGTCAGGTTATGCCATTTCTCTGTTCTAAACCTCCAGTGGCTTCCCATTGCCCTGAGGATAAAGTTGAAGACCCAGTGAGATCTCCACCCACCTCCACCCCTGCTTCTGCCTCACTGGCCGCCTCTCAGTTCCTCAAATGAGCTATACCCCTTCCTACCTTTCTGGCTCTGCAAGAGTTGGCCCTCCACTTGGAACACTTCCTGCTCCTAATTCCCTTTTGCCTGCTAACTCCTCTTCATCTTTCAGGTCTTCGGGGAAAAATCATGTTTCAGGGAAACCTTTGACCTTCCCACTAGGATGCATGGGGTCAGTGGGGTGGAGGGTAGGGTTAGAAGAGGAGCTGGGGGGTTTGTCTTGAAGCTGCATTTTGGAAGCTGTAGAAGATGCTATTGGGGCCCTGCCCATCTCTTTTCCCAGCGGGTACTTTCTTTCCCTAGCTGCTATGAATGCTGGTTGTTCCCTTCTCCAGAGAACTACCCTCATCCAAGGGGCCCTGCCTCATGTGGGAGTTTATGCCACCCCCTTCCACTCACCTGCCCTGCAGCCTGCGGTCAATGACTGATGGATATAGGGACACAAATGGCTGGCCTTGGGCTGGCTGGTTAGTTCACTTGGTTAGAGCACTGTGTTGTAACACCAAGGTCAACGGTTCAGATCCCTATACTGGCCAGCCACCAAAAACCCAGAAAAACAGAAGAAAAAAAAAAAAAAAAAAGCGTGAAGCTGGCCTCCCATTCTAGGGTGCAATTTAGACTCCAGAGCACCTCACTCCCCACAGTGGGTCAGACCAAGGCTAGGCCTTTCCTGAGATGCAATCCGTGCTTGGCTCCTCCCCTGTCCTGTTTCCCTTTTCTGGCTCCTCTGTGAATCGTGTGTACCTGTGTCATATTCTGCTTCTAGGGAACTCAGCCTGAGATAATTGCATTCTACATGAGGTTGAAAAACTGTCCATGTCATATCCAACACTTGCCCTCCCTACTCCTGCTGATGGAAATCATGGCAAGGAAGGCTAAACCCGCCCCCACTTCCCTTTTGTGCCACTATCCCTGTGGCTGGGCACCTGTAAGTGTCTCCCAGGGCAGGATGCACTTCCCTTCATGCTCATACATTCTTCACCTGTTTGTGCGACTGTTTGTTGACTGTCTGTCCCCGACGTGATCTTAAGTTCTCCAAGGGCAAACCACATCTGTCTTATTTTCTACTTTATCCTCATTACCTGGCATGTTGGGGGAACCTAATAAATATTTGGTGAAGTATGTTCCTTGCTACACTGTTTGTAATACCAAGAGAGTACAAATGACGTAAACGTCCATGAAAGGGGAATGAGTAAATAAATTATGGAATAGCTCTATGATGGAGTACTGTACACCCATTAAAAATAAAAAAGTAGATTTATGTAGATTGATATAGAACAATCTCCAAGGTATACAGTTAAGTGAAAAAAAGCTATGTGCTGAACAGTTTATATAGTATTCTTTGTGTTTAAAAAAAGGTATGAGGGGTCTTCAAAAAATTCATGGAAAGATTCTTATTATCTTTTTGTTTTGTTTTGGCAGCTGGCCAATAAAGGGACCCAACCCAAACCCTTGACCTTGGTATTATCAGTACCATTCTCTAAATGAGTGAGCTAACTGGTGAGCCCTTGAATTATCTTCCAATTCCATTTTCTCATGAACATTTTGAAATGTCCTTGTATATATAGATAAGTGAATTAAAGGCTATGTGAACAGTATATTTAGTATTCTTTGTGTTAAGAAAAGTATATAGTTAAGTGAATTAAAGGCTATGTGCTGAACAGTATATACAGTATTCGTGTTAAAAATGTATGCATTTTCAAAGAACAAAGCTTAAGAATATTTATAAAAATACAAACATATCAGCATCCCACAAGTTAAACTTCACAATTCCAACATCCAGTCAAAAAAACGTATACATACATTTTGGCTTGCTAATCCATAGAAGGATGGTTATGTTATGTCTGTAGTGGGAACCTGGCTGTCAAAATAAGGTGGGAAGGAAACTTTTCACTCTATACCATTTTGTCTTTTGAATTTTGCACTATGTTCATACCTTATCTATTCAAAGATTACATAACCCTTGATACACTTTTGAATGAATGAAGGGGGCTTGGGGGAAAAACCCTATTCATGGCATCTGTACAAGAACCTGGGCTTGCTTATTCAGCAGGCTTCTTCCTTGCTTGATTTCATAGATTCATGTGCAGCCAGCAACTCTGGGCCCCGCTTCTCTGACATCCTACGGCTGAGGCCAGAGAAGTCAGAGGAATTTCAAGACACTTCCCAGCTATCAGCCAACCACTTGGGAGCTAGAATAGGGCAGTAGAAAGAGCGTGGGACTGGCTATATGTATATCCAAAGTCTAAAAAAAACCATGCAAACACTTTGACCCAGAAATTCCACGGCTAGGAATTTATTCTAAAGAACAATGAAAGATTATGCATAAAGCTTCAGCTATAAGGATATTTATTGAAGGATTGCTATGACAGCAGGGAAAAAATAGAAACAACCCTCAGTAACAGGGGACTGACTAAATGAATTAATCAGACTGTATTCACACAAAACATTGCACACATTCCTTATGCAGTTTTTAAAAAGTTGTTTGAAGAAAGAAAGAAAAGAGCAAATGAGGGGTATGTCTAGTATCAGGCAGATCTTGGTTCAAATTCCCACTGTACTACTTATGAGTGGTGTGATCGCTATCTTCTTAACTTCTCTGATCCTCTGTTTTCTCATTCTGTAAAATGGGTATACTTTAAAATACCTTGTATTAATCAGGATTGGCTCACTATGGTAACAATGACAAAACCTCACTGGCTTAACAACAAAGGTTTATTTCTCTCTCACACTGAGTCCGATGCAGATGTTCCTGGACAGATAGACTTCCTGGGCAGCCTTCTTCCAACTGATGGACTCAGTGATTGGGTTTCTTTTCATCATAAGTCTCCACCACCTTAAACTCCTTTGCTTTCTTCCATGTGGGCAGGAGAGAGAGCATGAAAGAGCAGACTGGATGTTTTATGGCCAGTCCTTGTGGAGGGGAACCTCACTCTGCCCACTGGCAGCACGAGGCACATGGCCCTCTCTAAATTCTAGGGGGCTAGGAAACGTAGGCTAGCTAGTGCCCAGGAAGAGGAAATGGGTTTGAAGAGCCCTTGGCTTTGTCTCTGGCATACCCCTCATGGGGCTCCTCTGAATGAATGAATGGAATAATTTAAATGAAGTGGCACATAATATGTGTTCAAATGTGTTAGCTGCCTTTTCCTCCCTCCCCGCCCTTTATGATCGATTCAGGTGGGACTGCCCTCACTCTTCAAAAACCAATGCCCTCCTGAAGTTTTGTGTATATGGAGCCAAGATGTTTATGCTTGGTGGGGGAAGAGGGTGGGGTACACTGGAGGGCAGGATGTCCTTTTAAAGGAGCCCTGGAGAAGGGATCATCCATTCTACCACTCCATCCTCATGCCACCCAAATAACCCTCCAAAAAGATGTAAATTTGACCATGTTATAGTAATCCCCATGTATTGCAGGGAGTGGAGTATACATTCCAAAACACCCAGTGGATGTGTGAAACTGTGGATAGTACCAGAACTCTATATTTGAGTACTGTGTTTTTTTGAACTGATAACCAGAGGACTACTGTTCTAAGTGACTCATGAGCAGGTAGTGCATATGAAAAACATGCAGACACTTTGACCCAGAAATTCTACTGCTAGGAATTTATCCTTAAGAAACAATGAAAGATTATGCATAAAGCTTCAGCTATAAGGATATTTACTGAAGGGTTGCTTATGACAGTGGGGAAAAAATAGAAACAACCCTCAGTAATAGGGGACTGACTAAAGGAATTAATTAGATGGCATTCATGCAAAACATTGGACACATTCCTTATGTAGTTTAAAAAAAAGTTGTTTGAAGAAGGAAAGATCATGGATACGCTGGACAAAAGGGATGATTCACTTCCTGGGTGGGATGGAGCAGGATGGTGTGTGATTTCATACACTACTCAGGATGGTGCACAATTTAAAATTATAAATTGCTTATTTCTGGAATTTACCATTTAATATCTGTGGACCTTGGTTGACTGCAGGTAACTAAAACCACAAAGAGGGTGCTACCATACTCTCTCTCTTAGAAGAGGCTTAGAACCTTCGATGGCTCCCCATTGCTTTAAGGGTCAAGTTTAAACTTCACGCCCCTGCAGGATCTGGCCCCATCTTGTTTCTCCAGCCTCCTGCCTCACTGCTCTTTCATGGCTTTCTGCATGATGCCTATACTTCTTCAGTTTCTAGAATGGGCCTTGCTCCTGTCTGCTTATGGCTTTTACACACTGCCTTCCACTCCGCACCCCTTTTTGTTCACCCAACACTTCCTCAGGGAAGTCCCCCTTTCAAACTCCCCAGTCTAGACTGGGTTTCACTGCTCTACCGTCACATAATTCTCCATGGTGATGATCAAATTTTGTAATTTAATTTCTGTCACTCCACCAGACTGTATGCTTGGGAGGGCAAGGGTAGTTTCTATTCTGTTTGCCACTGTCTGTACCCAGTCCTTTATTTTCCTTATATGTAAAATGTGGATGTTAACTGTTACGGACAGAATGATCATGGTCCCCTAAAACGCATATGTTGAAGCCCTAACCCCCAATGTAAGATATTTAAAGATGAGGCCTTTACGAAACTAATTAAGATTAAATGAGGTCACAAGGGTGGGGATCTGATCTGACAGGGTTAGTGTCTTTATAAGAAGAGACACAAAGAAGAGGTTGTATGAGTACACAGTGAGAAGGCAGCTGCCCACGATCCAAGAGGAGAGGCCTCAGAATGAGAAGTACCTTGTTGGCACCTTGATCTTGGACTTTCCAGACTCCAGAACTGTGAGAAATAAATTTCTCAGTCTATAGTATTTTGTTATGCCAGCCCAAGCAGACTAAGACAAAACAGAATCCACCTTACATACTTATTTTTTGAGGATTAATTGTTAGTATTTGTAAAGCACTTAAAACTGTGCCTGGCATGTAGTTAACCCTATATAAACTGTAAAGATTGTCACACACCAGATGTGTTTGTGGAATAAATAAACAAATCTATTTTGCAAGTTTAAGTTCTTACATAATGGCTCTCTTAACGTGAATTTACATGTATTATTAACCTAGGATACTTCGTCAGAGATGAATTTCTTTAAAAACATATAAAAACAAAAATATCAACTTTAAATGTGTAGGTGGTTCCCACACTGGGCAGCCACAAAAAAAAAAAGAAAAAGAAAAAAAGGACAGAAAAGAAAAGAAAAAGGGCAGGTGGAGGCCTGTGTATCTCCAACACTTTTTGTCCTGGAATGTCCACCAGAGGGCTTCTTGTGCTCTTTCTCCATCATTGGCCACTGAAAGTGACCATTTTGGGAAGGAAGAGAAAGTTGGGTTTTCTCCATGGGTTTACTCAATGGGAATAAATAAAGGAAATCTAGGTGTGGCTGGGTGGGAATAAACTAAGGCTGGAGTGAGAAGAAGTAAGTTTGGTTTCCCTGGCCCTGGGCTAGAGTCTAGGTGACATCTCTGAGCCTCAGTATTCTCCTCTGGAAAATGGGAATAATCCTATCTAGTGTACAGAATTGTTGGGAGCATCAAATAAAAGCATGTTGTAAAATGTTAGCTATTGCTATTGTATCACGAAGTTGCATGGACCTACTTTACGTGCTGTATCTAGTCATGGGGATAGTGAATTTGCCCCCGCCAAGAGACTTGCCCAATTCAGCCCACCAATGTCTGTTGCTTAACACTCAGAATTTGAATGCATTTAGACTGGACAGAAACTCTTTTTGCCATAGTCTCTGCCGTTACCTATTGTATGTGCTCCTCTTGCTTTGCTTGCTTTTCTTCACCTGCCGGACCCCTAAAGGCTTCTGAGTTTGCAATTTCTGGTCTAAATAGAGAGTTTTCCTCTGTGCCAGTCAGATGATATCTGGAGTGCTGCATAAATAATCCCAATCACTGCTATTTATTGATCCAGGCACCAAGCTCTATGCGCAATATATGTAAGCTGAGTATAACCAGGGCTTCCTGTTGCCTAGTCTCTGCAAGGTGACTTACTCAGCAGAAAAATGTAATTGGAAGTAATTAAAATCTTTTCTCAGTCTCTCAAAAAATGCCCAAGAGTGAGTAAATGTTGAGGTATAACTGACATACAAAAAAACTGCACACATTTAAAGGGATATAATTCAATAAGTTTTGACATAAGTATACACCTGTGAAACCATCCCCACAATCCAAATAATATGTAAGTCCTAAAAGTTTCCTCATGTAAATCCCCTTTGTAATCCCTTCTTCGGCCTATTCAATCCCCCACTCATTCCCAAGTAACCACTAATCTGCTTTCTTTCTTTTTCTTTTTTCTTTTTTGGCAGCTAGCTGAACTAATCTGTTTTCTATTACTACAGATAAGTTTGCATTTTCTAGAATTTTATATAAATGAAATCATACACAATATACTCATTTTTTTTTCTTCTTTCACTCTGCATAATTATTTTGAAATTCATCCATGTTGTTGCGTGTATCAATAGTTCTCCTTTTTGCTGCTGTGTAGTTAGTATTCAATTGTATGAATAGACCACATTTTGTTTATCTATTCACTGGTTGATGGTCATCTGGGTTATTTCCAATTTTTGGCTGTGACAGATAAAGCTGCTGTGAACATTTGTGTACAAGTCTTTGTGTGTGCATATGATTTCATTTATCTTGGGTAAGTACCTAGGAATGGAATGGCTAGATCACAGGATGGTTGTATATTTTAACTTTTTAAGAAACTGCAAACTGTTTTCTAAAGCGTTTGTACCACTTTACATTTCTAACAGCAATGTATGATATCCTCGTTGGCACTCATTATGGTCAGTCTTTTACACTTTAGCCATTCTAATTGGTGTAGTTTTGTAGTAAGTACATTTTCAATGCAGAGTCAGACTTCTTTCAAACACCCATTCTCTCACAATGATTTCCCTGCAAGAGGCAGTATACTCAGGTCTCTAACTCTGTGACCACTTTTCTCCCCACTTTTCTCCCAAAATGTAGCCCAATCCTGGGATTCTACACAGTAAAGGAGAGGTATGGAGCTGAGTTAGTAAGAATCCTCTTCCCTTAGAAGGTGGGGAGAGGGTTGGCTGGTTAGCTCAGTTGAATAGAGCATAGTGCTGACAACACCAAGGTCCAAGGTTATATCCCTGTATTGGCCAGCTGCCCAAAAAAAAAAAAAAAAAAGGTGGGGGAGGAAAGAGTATGAGTAATCACACCTAGATAATAATACATTAGATCATCTAATCCTCATATTAACCTCAAAAGATTATAAAGATCCTAAACCAAATTGTAGTAATGAGAAAACAGGCTCAGAGAGAAATTGACTTGCCTAAAGAGCACATGGCCAAATCCAAGGTTTGAATGCAGGCCCAAGTGGTTCTAAAACTTGGGCTTGCTCTTCTCTCCTCTCTCCTGCAGAATTCAATGTTCTGGATGCCACAATCTTAGAAGGTTCCCACCAGGCAAGGTAACAGACGTGGGCAAGTGGACTCTGAAAAATGTCAGCTGAAGAGTGGATAAAGGAGTTAGGGCTGCTTAGCTAGGAAGAGAGAACTCGCAAGGGTATGAAAATAGTCTTCAGATATTTCAAAGACTAATATTTACCCCAGAACTTATCATTTTTTAACACTTTCTTCATCTAGATGATAGAAATATTTTCAGTATTAATCATGTAATAATCAGTAATGATCATCATTTTCTGATTCATTCTTTTATTTTAAAACAATTAACAATTAGGAAAGAGGAACACGTTTCAATTTTAAAGGTATTCTTTAAATTCAGTAAACTATTTTACGTGTGAACTTTACCAAACAAAAGTATTACACCTTGCCGTTCACACTCTGTTTCATTGTTTTAAATGTTAAATACAATACATGCCAGCTGCCTATCAATCAATCAATTTTAAACACAAATAAAACTCTAAATGGTCCACGTTGAGTGACAGAATTGAAATAGGCCAAGTTCTGTTTCTTTGCCTTTGCAATCATTGCACTATATATATTTTTAGGAATCTACAGTTTAAATGCAGAAATATGTAGTGCCATTGGGGCTGGAGTCATAAACTGTGCCCAACGATTTTGTATTATTATAAATTTACCTTTGAAACCATCATGCCCATCACTGAATCCACAGGTATCGAGGACCAGTTGTCCAAATGGGAATTTTCTGAATTAACTTTCATGAAGATTATAATGTTTATTAAAACACAAGTTATCAAACGTTGCTAATTTTTATCTCTGTACTAGCCAGCTCCCCACAACCAAAAACCAAAAAGTTGTTAATTTTTAGTTTACTTTATTTGTGTTGTATTATTTAAAGTTAATTTATTTATTTTAATGGACACATTGTAATTGTATATATTTTCAGGGTACAGTTTGATGTTTTCATACTTACATTGCATAATGATCAGGTCAGGGTAGTTATATATCCATCACCTCATATGTTTATCATTTCTTTGTGGCAAGGACATTCAAAAGCCTCTCATAGATATTATGTAATATACAATATTTTATTGTTGTGTTGCATTTTATATTTTAATTTATATTATATTTTTATATTTACACTATTATGTTGTTATTTATGTGATTAAAACTCAACAGTAACTGTGACAAATGTTTAGAACCTATACCATCTTGGGGAAGAGTATTTTATCACTGACATAGTTTAGAATTGCTTTTGCATGAGGATGATAAAAAGCAGACAGGTGCTTAGTTGGTTTTATTATTGTTTTTAAATTCTCTACACAAAATGCTCCCCTCTATTGCTGATGGCTCCCATTACCCCGCCATTGGTATGTCACTGGTCATCTGGAGGAGAGATTGGACATCTCATATGGCATAGAAGGGTGACTATGTATAGCCATGTACCCTTGACTTCTCTGAACTCCAGTTTCCTCATTGCTAAAATGGGAATCTAATAACGTCTCTTTTAAAGGACAGCTTCGAGATCAAATGACATACTATACGTGTAGATACTTTCTTTTTCTGTCCATTGGGTTTATCCCTTTCCCCTGGGGAGGACCCAGGGGAGGAGACTTCCCTCACCATCTCTAGCCTGACCAGGTACTATAGATGGGGTCTGCTGGGTCCACACTGTCCCTGTGATCTCATCGTACACAGAGTGAGCTGGCTGCAGAATGTCCACTGAAGAGGGCATTCTTCCTCTCTCCACCCTCACACCACCTCACCTGCCTTCCTCCAAAGTCAGTCTCATGCCTGGACCTTGATGGTGGTTTAAGAAGGCCTTTACCTAAGACACTGGATCTCCGATTCGAGTATGCATCAGAATCCCCTGGAGGGCTTGTGTAAAATCCAACTCCTTGGGCCGCACTCCCAGAGTTTCTGATTCAGCAGGTCTGAGTTGAGGTGGAAACTGCTGAGGCTGGAGGATTTGCATTTCTAACTAAGTTCCAGGTGAGGCTGATGCTTTTGTTCCTGGGACCACACTTTGGGAACCACTGGCCTAAGTCAATCCTCGTAATTCCATCCCCATTCAAGATTGGATCTGAACCAGTGGACCAATGAGATGCAAAGAGGAGCTTGCTCTGGGCTGATGGATGTGAGCAGCTCCTCCCACTCCTACCCCCTAACCCCAGCAGATCAAGGCGTCTCAGTGAGGGTGGCAGTTACTTTGTGACCATGAGGAGAACTGGCCTTCAGTGAAGCTGATTCTGTGGGCTGCTGAGAGGGAAAATGGAGAATTTGGGCTCCTAATGACATATATGATCAAGCCCACCCAACTCTGCGATTTTTTTTTTTTATTCCAGGGAACTTTTATTTTGATTTCCAGACCAATTGACTATGGGATATGAGAGAAAGCAGGGAGTCAAGGATAAAGCCAAGCAGATTGGCCCAAACAACATGGAGGATGTTTGTCTGCAGTTCATTGCTTAAAGGCTGTGGGTGGAGAAGGTTTAGAGGGAGAAGACTGAGAATTCTGATCAAAGCTAAAGATCTCCCATTTTTTGCGACTCTACCATTGTTTCAGTTGTTTCAGAAGCTACATTTTTTTTTTATCACAGTCTTAGCCTTTTCATTTTTCCATTTCCCACTCATTTCTATAATATAAAAGGAGAAAAACACAATAAACAAATGCATACGTGTGCTCATGCTGCAGAATGGGGAAAGGTGCCAATGACTGAGATCAGACCCTTGTCAGGCAGGTGGCAGCCCCGTGGGTCTCCTGGGAGCCGAGCCTGGCAGATGGAGCTGCTTCGGGGTAACACATGTAATGCCCACAAAGTGGAGTGCACAGCCATTGGGCTCAGTGTACAGGGTCACATTCTGAATCCGTCATTGGTTTTCTTTTAAGTAAGCAATCCAGCCACAGGGGTGTTTGAAGCAGAGGTAGTCAAGACCTTCCCTCCACTGTTGGTGTTCAATCAGAGTGGAATTAGTGATGGTGACAGGATAGATAATTCCAGAGCTCATTCGCTTGATTACTTGAGCTTCCTTCCTGCTAACCCAGAGCTGTCATGGGAAGCTGGGCTGACCACTCTGAGTTACTTCTTTCCTTCCACCTCCTTCACTCCGCAGTGGAGAAACACAAGATCCAAAGCAGCCCAGAGGTGGACAGTCTGAAGAGGGAGGCGACCCTGAGTCTTGATGGCCTGCAACCTTACATCAGCTTCTGCGTGGTTCTATCTGGGACTTTCCCTGACCTTAGAAGCATCCCTTCCTCTGCAATTAAATATTGCATCCTTCTTACTCCCCGTTTCCAGACGGACGCTAATAAGCTGCTCTCAGCTTTGATTCCCACTAATGCAGACACACACACATCAAAGGGCTGGGCTCTCCGCAGTGTTTGGTGAAGAACCAGCTGTCGCTCTGCAGAGACATCCAGGTGTTCTGTGAAAGGAAAACTTCCCCAGGAATATCACATAAGCAATTTACATCAGATTGCCCTGTGTCTTGGACAGTCTAACATGTACTGTGAAACTCTAAGAGGGGATCCAACGTGCAGAAATCTCTACACTTTTGAAAATATCTCATGAATGGATTTGGGGATCACTGGTGAGAGGTAGTCATTAAGTCTGGGCTGTCTAAGGTGACCACTCCAGCTGTAACATGTCACTGCACATCACATTTCTAGAGTCTAGAAGCCCAAAGTCAGGGTGTCAGCAGGGCCTTGCTCCCTCTGAAATCTGTATGGGAGAATCCTACCTTGCCTTTTCCATCTTCTGGCATCTCTGGCAATCTTTGGCTATCCTCAGCTTGTGGCTGCAGCACTCCAATCTCCGACTCCATTGTTATATAACATTCTCCCTGCATGGACACTTTGGGATTTTTTTGTTTTCATTGACTTTCATTTGAAAACATCCTAACTGATCTCTAGTCAAAGTCATATGTTGCTGGGGGCTGAGAGGAGAGGGTGGTGATGGTAAAAAAATATGTAGTGAAGAATGAATTAACTTCACCCAAATAGAGGTCTGGCCTTTGTCCTCATCTACTGGGAGATGATCCTGCCTGACAGGGGTGTCTTTGCTTGCCTAGGGGGTTTGGCCACCAGACAGTCTAACAATGTGATTTATGATGACGGCTTTGGAACATGCCATATCGGTTCTAACCTCCAGATGAACTGGATAGAAAATGGTTATCTTAGGAGAGGCTAGAGACCAAAGGTCAGCTATGCAGAAGCATGCAATTGAGCCCCAATCAAAACTCTGGAAACCAAAGGGAGCTTCTCTGGTTGGCAGTACTCTCTGAGTGTTGTCATGCATTGTACATGGGACAAGGTAACTGTCCTAGACTCCACAGGGAGCAGACAACTGGAAGCTTTGCATCTGAACCCCTTCCAGACGTCACCCTAAAGACCCTTCTTTTGCCTGGTTCTGATTTGTATCCTTTTGCTGTAATAAAACTGTAATCATAAGTAGAGTGCTTTTCTGAGTTCTGTGAGTCATTCTAGTGAATTATTGAACCTGAGGGGGTAGTGGGAACCCCTAAATTTGTAACCATCTGGTCAGATGTGAGGCGGCCTGGGGACCCCAAAAATTGCATCTGGCATCTGAAGCAAGGGCACTCTTGTGGAGGGCTGTGTCCTTAACCTTGAGTTTGGCAAATATTTGGCAGAAGGGTCTGGTTGTCTGCCTCTAATAGAACACCCTCATTTCCTAGCAATTTGAAACAGGTGTGACTTTCTTTCTCAGGTGCTAGCTAGGGACATCATTTTATTCTTCTGAAATCAAATTATTCCTGACTCAAGACTTCCACTATTTCTAGTCTTGTGCAAAGATTGTGGGATTCTTATACAGGCAAAAATGTTTGAGAGGCCTTGGCCTATGTGGGTTACCCTGATATGCCCTGTGTTCAAACCTGTGGAGCTCCTGAAGGACGGCAAGACCACTATTTCTGTGCTAAGCTTTGGTGCAGGGGTCTTTGTTCAGACTGGCTACTCCATACCCACGGTCGAGCCTCCTGGAGTTTTGCCTAGGTCACCAGTCCTCAGGACCCACAACCACATCTCCAGTCTTGGGGCATCTCCCATTTCTCATGAAATAGCACCATCTCTGTAAAAATGACGAAGTCGCAGAGCTCCAGTTTGTAAGTTGCAAAGTACACAGTTCCTGGAGTCTGCTGACTGTCAAAAGCCTTTCTCCTCTGAGTTTCTGCTGACTTGGAGAGAGGATCAGGGGACTTTGGCCTCTCCATTTGTTGATACCTCCAGAGGGAAGATGGGGTGAGTGGTCTCAGGCTCTTCAAAAAGTTAGCTGGAACAGTGGGGGTTTCCACGCCAGGCTGCGGCTATTTTTCTCTCAATATATTGAAAATCAAACATGTCTCAAACCACAAAGATTAATTTCCTTCTGAAAACATTCCCTTCTATCTTCTGCATGGGAAATTCATATTTCTCCTAGTTACCAGCATTTTGGTTTAATTTTATGAATCCTGACCTTATTATGCTAAGAGAACACTATCCTCTGCCTGCTTAGAGTCACATTACAAAGACTTCTCTTATCAGTGGCTCACAATGAAAAGGGTCATGCCCAAGTGACTCCTCTGTGTGTGTGTGTGTGTGTGTGTGTGTGTGTGTGTGTGTGTGTGTGTGTATGTTTTCTTGGCTACAAAAGGGGCAGAGGACAATCTTGTTTGACCAGGCCATATTTATTAAGTGCTTGGCACTGTGTCTGACACACATATAGTAAGTACTCAATAAATGGAGATGCTATTATCATTTGTAGCTAGTTACATACTGAATATACATTCTTCCCACTTTTTCCTTAGTAGCAGAATCCTGATCTCATTGCCTGGAATAAAAACATTTCCCAGTCTCTCTTATATTCTCTTACATGGCTATCGCCATGTGACTATATTTTGTTCCATGAACTGTAGGTAAAAGTGTTATTGTATGAGAGGCCCTGGAGTCTCAGTTTGAAGTTCATTGCTCTTGTCCTTCCCTCTACCTCTTCCTGCTGTCCGATATTTGGATATGGTGGCTGGCACTCCAGCAGCCATTTCGGACCATGAGGTAACCTTGAGCATAGAAGCCTCCTATTAAAGATGGTAAAGCAGAGAGGTGAAAGCATTGGTGGCATTGTGGAGCCCCACATCAGTCTCGGACTGCCTACTGCTGGAAGGAATCAACTCTTATGTATTTATGCCACTGTTACTCTGGGTTTTCTGTTTTATATAGCTAAACCTAATATCTGATACATCATTACTATTTTCAGAACTGACTGAGCCGTAGTGACATCCTTGACAATGTCAGTGGTTTCCTGTTCTGGAAGCGATCAAACAGAGGCTTTTCAGAGATGATGAGGAGAGAAATCATTTGTTGATTCATTCTTCACATGTTTAATGAGCACCCACTAGGTACTAGGCCTTGTTCTAGTTAAAAGCAAAACAGAGACCTATACAGCTTATAGTCTGGTGAAGGAGACACATATACAATCACACATGTTAAAAAGCACCATGAAGGAGCAAACACAATGCAAAGATAGAGAATGCTTTGAAGTGTCAGGAAGGGCTTTGTGTCAAGGTGACATTCAAGCTTAGAAGTAGGATGCCTTAGTCTGTTCAGGCTGCTATAATAAAATACCACAAACCGGGTGGCTTATGAACAACAAACATTTATTTCTTACACTTCTGGAGGCTGGGATGTCTAGTGAAGGCCATTTGCTGATAGACTGTGCCTTCTTGCTGTGTCCTCGCCTGGGGGAAGGGGCAAACACATTCTCTTGGGCTTTTTTTGAATAAGGTCTCTAATCCCTTTCATGAAGCCTCTGCACATGGGAAGTGCAGTGAGGGCTCCGCCCTCATGAATCACCTCCCAAAGGCCCCACCTCTTATCACCACCACACTGGAGCTTAGGTTCAACATACACATTCTGAAGGAACAAAAACATTCAGACCATGGCATAGGGAAAGGATGGAAGCTGCTGATGGGAAGAAGAGCTTGAACAGTAGTTCAGGCAGGAGGAGCAGCATGTGCAAAGGCTCTGAGGCAAGAAGGAGCTTTACATATGGGAGGAGCTGCAGGCTGACCTGATGGGCAGCACACAGGTGGGGAGTACAAGGAGTTGACCTTGAGGTGGGCAGGGTCCTTTCACCCAACCCCTTGTAGGCCAAGTTAAGGCACATGTAGTGGGCAATCCTAATGCCAGGTTTCTACTTCAATGCAGTCTCAGAAGTTTGCATCCATATTAGGCAAGAGTCTTTGGGTTGCAAGTGGTAGAAACCCAACTCAAAATAACTAACGAAAAATGGGCATTTCCTCTTACTTGCCAGTCACCAAAAAGAAGAAGAAGAGGAGGAGGAGGAGGAGGAGGAGGAGGAGGAGGAGGAGCAGAAGAAGAGAACCTTGAGATAGCATTTATCTTTCTTTTCAACTATTCTTATTTTTGAACAGGTAACCATGTCTATTGTGTGGCCTGGTCTCCTCTGCAGAGCCACTCTTATCCTGACTCTATTCTGCTCTCTGCCAAGTCTCTAGTGGTTGGGTTTGGCTAGAGGACAGCCCAGCAGGAGACTGGAGGGTGGGACAGGAGTAAGGCAGAGGTATTTATTGCTTCCCCCCTGTTACCAGCCCCAGCCCCCAGCCCCCGGCCCAGATACTTCATCCCTTGGATCTCCCTACATCCACTCCCACTTTAGTAAATAGCCCTTTTCTGAAAGCCTTCTCTGGTCATCTAAGTTGAGAGTGCCAGCTGTAGCCTGCCACAACCCTGACCAATTCACTCAGGGTGTAAAAATGAACTAGCACAAAAGGGAAGTGTTCGTCCCACCCTGTCCTCCAATCTCTCAGTTCCCTTCTCTGCCCTAGAAAAAATCAGTGTTCCCAGGCTCTTTTGTATCTACCCAGAAATACTATTACTTTTTTTTTTTTTTTTTTTTGATTACCAATAACTTGTGCATTGAGAGGCTCCATGCAAATAGATGTGACTCAGACACCAGGTCCCATGGAGACCAGTTTCAGCTTGATTTTCCTCTTATCCCTTTGCATCCTCACAAAGGCCCTGTTTTCAGTGGGTGAAGTCCAGGAGGCATGGCTCTCTGGAATGGATGATGTCCTGCATTGAGGCAGTGACTATTGACACTTGTCCATCAGTGGGATATCTGTCAACAATAAGCGGCTTTAGCAAGACCTAGGCATTGGCACTTCCTGATCCCAGGGATTTGGATGTGGGTCAGCCAATCTGGGAAAACTCGCAGGACTAATAATCCTGGCAGGGGCTGCAGCTCAGGTAGGTGGTGGGTGAGCTGCATTTGACCCTTCAACTGTTTTGGGGCCTGCTCATCTGGGTGGTCTGCCTTTCCCCAAAGAAGCCAAAGTGCAATTTTTATGATTCCTGAAAGACACTGTAGTTTTTGTTCCCATGACACTATATCTTCCCAGGGCTAGGAACTAGGGTTCAAATCCCAGCTCTGCTACTTCCTAGCTGGGAGAGTTTGGGCAACTTGTTTAACCTCTCTGTGCCTCAGTTTTCTCATCTGTGAAATTGGATAATAATAGAACTTACCTCATAAAGTTGTTGTGGGGGTTAAAGGAGTGAATAAATGTAAAACACTTAACACAGGGCTTGGCATATAGTATGTACTCAAAACATTAGCTCTTTTATTAGATGAAAACTAACATTTAATCAAACGCCTGCTTGCTATGTGTACAACTGCATTTTATCTTGCTTAATTCTCACAACGATCCTGTGAGTCAGGCCTACATCATGCCTACTTTACAGATGAGGAAACTGAGGCTCACAGTGGATATAGGATTTGTTCAAGGTCACCATTTTGCCCTGTGGGCAGTGCCCTCGGCTAGCCCTGGGATGGAACTGTAAAGTCCTAGCTCACTTACTTACTTGCTCCCTTTGATTTGTGTCTTTGTATCATAAGTCTCTTTGGGCATTTTCTGGTTAGAACCAGCTTATTTGTCTTCATTGCTAAATGCCTCCAGGGTGGGAGCCACACCTGAGACATCAGAGTGTGTGTGAGGAGTTTCTGCAACTTGCTTGATCCTGAGAAAATTGCCTGAGGTGTTTGTTCAGATTCTCTGGCTTTTCCACTGGAGAGTCTGATTCAGGAACAATAGAGGTGGGGCCTTGGTATTGGAATTTTTTTTTTACTCCATGACTCTGGCAATTCTTAGGCTAAGACAGGTTTGGAAACTTTTGCTGTGTGGAAATAGAGTGGCCTCTTCTGTTGAAGAAGAAGATGGCAATAACATAGACAGACATCTCCAGGCTCTGGCCCTGTAAGACTGGCCCGAAAGCGTGAATCTTACTTGATGGGAAGGCTCATTTCACAAAGACCAGGAGACAGAGATCGCTGCAATCAAGTAAGAGGTTTTTTTATTTCAGCATGCTGGGGTCGCTCTGTCTTCAGGACAGAAGTGGCCCTGAGCTCTTAACACGAGCACTTTTTATACAGTTTGGTAGGCAGACTTTGGCAACAGGATGAGTTGTATACAGCTTATTGGTCACCTGAGGTGACTTTAAAATTCATTGGTGGCTTTCAGTGGGGTGGTATACAGATGAGGAACTGGGGAATTGCCCAACAGCCCACCCCTTGTGTGGTTAGGCCCCTCCTGGAACTGGGTGAACTTTGGGTGGTTTGGGAAGTCCTTTATCTGCCCTTACCAGAAAGTCCCACCTGCAGGGGCTTGTAAAACCTTGTGCAAGCTAATTACAGAAGCAGAAAAGCTAGTCAGTTAATATTTAAGGGTGGGGGAAGGGGTTCAGGTCCACAGCCCCCTCCTTCTGCAGGTGTTTTTCTGGCCCCAAATCTTTGTTCTACTCTTGAGGGTCACTATGTGCTCAGATCAGAGCTGGGCAGGGGCTAGGGGAGTAAAAGGAATGTCAAGTTTGTCGCTGTCTTCCCAGAGTTTACAACTGGATTGACGAGACACCTTCTGGAAATCAGGAGAAATGCATTCAGATATTGTGGATTGGACTCCATTTGGCAAGTATTTCTCAGGCATGCACAGTGTATGGAGTTCTAGGACTGTAGGTATCAGCGTTTATGAAGCCCTGGATGTCCAGAATAGATGGACCTTGGTTCTTGCCATCTGTGGTCCACAGCCAGTGTGGATTAAGAGACAAACAGTGCCGGTAGGGAACAAAACTGTGTGAGTTGGGGGAGAGGGGGAGGAGGTACCACCCAAATAAAAATAACCTTTTTTCCTGACATAAATAATATATGGTCAGGATACATGATTCAAATAATACAGAAAAGAGTATGCAAGAAAGTAAAAATCACCTGAAATCCCACCACATAGAGATAATGGCAGATACAACTTTGGAGACTCTTTCCCTATGGTTTGCTATGGTTTTCACCTACACACATGCAGACACTGAATCACTTCATTATACATGAAGTGTTTTATTGAGGCCTCTTTTCCTTAATTCTTATTCTTTTATTTTTTTCCTTCTCTTTAATTCTTTCCACCTCCCTTGCTGTATGGTTTTTGTTTGTGCATATGGCCCTGCTAAAGCTAACTGATGTTGGCAGTTTGGAGTATGTCCTTCCACATCTTTCTCAAACACTGTATACAAACACATTTTGTTGTTTTACAGAGAATAGTGTTTGCTCCTTTAGCTCCCACAACAATCCAATGAGATAGGTTCTATTATCATCCTCATTTCACAGATGAGGAAACTCAGGTCTTTTTTTCTCCAGAGCTTATTGGGAATGGGGAAGAGTTTCAGGTAGGAAGAACAGCATCAGTGATGTGCTGGCAAATGTTTAATTGGTTCTCTGAAAAAACAAACTAACACACACACACCAAACCTGATTTGTAGCATTCGCCTATTTCCATGGTGTAAAACTCCCAACACGGCCAATTTGCCATCACTGAACCCAGAGTGATAAGTGATGCTCACAATTGGCTCTCTGGGGAGTGAGTATGAGTTGGCTCCAACAATTACTGGTTGACAAAAGTGGGAAGGGTGTGGAAGGGTGTTGGGGAGTGGTGAGGAGGCCCTCTGGGTCAGAAGGCAACTGAGAGGTCAGGCTGGTTACAGAGTGGGATTGAGTTATTGAATGACGGACTGGGGGCTTAAGGGTCAAATGGAATGGGTGACAGGGATTCTCAGATGGAGAACTTTTGCAAGAGAAGAGAACCCAAGGGGAGTGGAGTAGCCATGGTAATAATCATGTTTACATTCAGCAGTGGGGAGTGCTTGCAGTGTGTCGGGCACCGTGCTTGTATTAGTCTGTTTCTGTTGCTTATAACAAAATACCTGCAACTGGGTGATTTATAAAGAAAATGAAATTTGTTGCTTACAGTTTCAGAGGCTAGGAAGCTCAAAGTTCAGGGAACACATCTGGTGAAGGCTTTCTTTAGTGGTGACTTCAGTGATGGCAGGGTATCACATTGCAAAATGGCAGAGCAGAGAGAACAGAGACTAACCTCTTCATTTACTCTTTTTTAAAGCTCTCCAAACCACGCCCATGACCACTATTTTTGGTCCATTCACTATGGCACGGACCCACAATCTAATCATCTCTTTAAGGCCCCACCGTTTAATTACCATAATAGGATTTCCATGCTCTTAACACTGCCACAGTGGGGGTCAAGTTTTGGGGGACACTCAATCCAAGGCAGTGCTTTATGTATATTACCTCATTAACCCTCCTAACAACACAAGAGGCAGGTCGTATTTTCATACTCCTTTTATAGAAGAGAAAGCTGAGGCACAGAGAAGTTAAGCAAGTTGCCCGAGGTCACACAGCTGGTAAGTGGTAGAGCTAGGCTCAAACTCAGGCAGTCTGACTCCAGATTTTGTGCTGTTAACCACTGTGTTCTATCCCTTTGGAGACTGTCTCTTCATCTGCAAAATCAACATGAAGGTGACAAGGCCAATGGACAGAGGGTTGGAGTTACACTTCTCCAGAACAATAACAACAAAAGAATAGTAACAAATATTTGATCAAATGCTTAGATTCTGGCATCAGGGAGATCTGGATTCAAATAATCCTAGCTCTGCCCTGCCATAGCTGATTAGGCTGCATACCCTCTTAGAGCCTTAGTTTTCTCACCTGTGAAATGGGAATAAATGTGCCTACCTCATCAGACTGTTAGATGTTAAACTAGGAAATGAATGAAAATTGCACATATCAATGACCGTTCAATAAAGATTAAAGGGTAGTAGAGGTAGGAGGGAGAATAGTCCAATTTTGAATGCAGGTGGGCCCTGGGGCATTGTCTGGACTGAGCTCAATAGCCCATGAAGGATGAGGGTCTGATGAATTCCAAAAAGAGCTCTGAAAGGGCTGGCTGGTTAGCTCAGTTGGTTAGGGTACAGCCTTATAACACTAAGGTCATGGGTTTGGATCCCCATACCGACCAGCCGCCAATTTAAAAAAAAAAATGCTCTGAAGAATCCAGAATAAAAAAGGAAAAAAAAAAAAAAAAAAGAGCTCTGAGACTGGTTTAAGGGGCTCCCCTAAGGCCAAGAGGAAGCCTGTGCCTTGCATCAATTTCAGCCCTGCAACAGCTGCTCATTCAGTAGGGAAGAATAGTGATAAGGCTTACAGCTACCATTTATTGAATACCTACTATGTTACTATGTCCAATGTAGTGCATTAGGTCCACAGTTCCCACACTGTGCATTGAGGTGCCCCAGGGCACAGCAGAATATTTCAGAGAATTTTTTAAGAAAACACAGCGACACCCTTTGGACACCTTGCAAACTACCAGCTCAAGGTAGTTCACAGTTTGAATGTTAGATGAAGCTACATTCTCTTCCACAATGTCACAACTCTGTGAAGCTGAGTTTATGGCAGTTGTGATAGAAAGCAAATGTCATGCAAAAATTATTGTGGAGCAGGAAATGGGCCGTGATGGCATCCAATCTAATTCCAAGGTTTGAGCAGTTATGTAGAGTCCAACAGTCACACACTTCCTATTAGTAATTTAAGAATGAACTATAATATTCTTTTCCCTTTCAATTTATGTGCATTATCTTGGTGTCTTGAACCAAGAAAGTTTTGGGATCTCTGCATCATGCTCTTTACAAAGTGTTGTCCTAAGCAACCCTATGGATCCATACTTCTATAGATGAGTCAAGAACTAACTCACTTGTCTGAGGTCACCCAGCAGGGGACTGGGGGGCTTGAGTGTGGGCAAGTGAAATTCAAACCAGAGCCTGTGATTCTCAAGAATGCAAGCAACCTCTCCCGACCTTGAGTGAATTCAGTTTCAGCTCTTTCTGTTTGTCCTACCTTTAGACTCACAGGAGGCTCCCCCAACCCTCTGCCATTCCCTCCAGAGCCATATTCCCCTTTAGTCCCAGAGTCATTGGCTCAGCCACCTGGTTGCCTGAAGACCCAGCAGTTAATGAATTCAAATGTTTTGTGAAGGATCCAGGCCCCATCCTCCTTGCATCCTCTGGCTTCCCGTTGCAGGAGAAAAGTCACCAAAGGGCAGCTGCAGGCAGCAAGGACAGCAAGCAGGAGAACCTTGAAACTGAGAAAGGACAGCATCTCAGTCCTTTAGCCTGAACTTGAGAATTCTGCTTCCAGAATAAGCTCCCTGACCCCAAAGCAAGTTGCACTGGGTTTAAAAAAAAAAAAAAAAAAGTACTAGAGGAAAGAGGGTCCCATTCTCCTAAGGGGTGCCTGTCAGCTCATCCTGGGCTGTCAGAGTGCCTGGCTTAGGGGGACTTAAATCCTGGCTCCTAGGGACTCTGAGAAGTCATTTAATTCCTCTGAGCCTCTCTTTCCTCCCCTGAAGAATGGGAATAACAGATCCTAATTCATAGAGCTATTCTGGGAATTAAACACGTTACCAAAGCTTAGTGCAGAACTAAGTATACATGGGCCGGCCCGTGGCTCACCTGGGAGAGTGCGGTGCTGATAACACCAAGGCCACAGGTTTGGATCCCTATATAGGGATGGCCGGTTGGCTCACTAGCTGAGCGTGGTGTTGACAACACCAAGCCAAGGGTTGAGATCCCCTTACTGGTCATTTAAAAAAAAAAAAAAAAAGAACTAAGTATACATGGTTAGTGCAATAAAATTTAGCTATTTATTCATGTATTTAACATACATTTGTTGAATACCTATTCTGTATGTATGAGGCAATATTCTACGCACTTGGAATACAGCAGTGGACAAGACAGAAGAAAGCCCTGCCCTCAGGGGGCTTACATTCTTGCAGAAGAAGAGAGACCATGAACAATAAATGTAATGCATAATTATAGGGCAGCGCAGCGCTGTCCATTGGAAATATAATGTAGGCCACATTTGTAATTTAAAATTTTCCAGTAGCACCATTAAAAAAGTAAAAAGGAACAGGTGAAGTTATTTAATTTTTAAAATTAGAAAATTATTGTTTTTATTAATTAAAATCACTTTTATTAAACATAATTGCTATATTAATGTATAATTAAAATATTAATCTAGCAATCCTATAATTTAATTTTAGTTTCATATAATTTAAATATTTAAAATTTTAAGTTAAAAATTTTTTTATTTAAAAAATTTAACCCCATGTATCCAAAATATTGTCATTTCAATAAGTGGCATTAGCCACGTTTCAAATCCTCAGTAGCCACATATGGCTGGTGGCTACTGTATTGCTGAATATGTTGGAAGGTGATAAATCCTATGAAAAAATGAAATAATTCAGGGTAAGAGGGACTGGAGCACCGGGTATGGGAGGGGAAAGACTGAGAAGTTGGATGTGAGCTGACTCAAATTGGATTACCACTTTTAACCAGCCCCCTTTCTTCTCCGCTGGCCTGGCCTGCCACAGGAAGGGTTTTCTGGCTGATGGCTCCTTTTCCCTTCCTCCATCGTCAAGTGTGACCTTGGCTCTACAGATCCCTGCAAGATGCAGACCCTTTGGAAATGCTGCAGCTTGGGCAGCAGCTCCTCGGCACCTGCCTGCTCCAGGAAACGGTGTGTGTCCTTTGTCCTGGGGGCTTAGGGCCACCCCAGGGGACAAACATGAGGAATGTTGTCCAGGGTCTTGGCTGGAAGAGGAGAGAGGTGGGTGGGGTGTGTGAGGGACAAGTGCTTCCAGGGCTGGGCTCAGGATAAGGTGAGTGAGGGTTGGGGCCTGTCTTTTATTGAAAAGTTTGATATTTTGTTCATCACAAAATTTTTTACACTACTTTAAAAAATATTTTTTATTGATTCACATCCCATCAAATTCATCCCTTTAAAATATATAATTCATTGGTTTTTAGTATATTCTCAGAGTTACACAACATCACCACAATCAACTTTAGAACATTTTTATCATCCCCCAAGAAACCCCATACCCATTAAGCAGTCCCATTCCCTTCTCCAGCTCAGCCCCTGGCAACCACTAATCTGCTTTCTATCTCTATGGATTTGCCTATTCTGGATACTTCATATAAATGGAAACATACATTATGTGGCCTTTTATTGGCTTCTTTCACTCAGCATGTTTTCAAGGTTCATCCATATTGTAGCATGTATCAGAACTTCATCCTTTTTAAAAAAAAAAATTATTTATTTATTTATTTATTTTGGTGACTTGCCAGTACAGGGATCTAAACCCTTGACTTTGGTGTGATAACACTATGCTCTAACCAAATGAACTAACCCTCCAGTTCACATTCCTTTTTATGAACGAATAATAAACCATTGCATGGATATGAAACATTTTATTTATCCATTCATCTGTTGATGGACATTTACATTTTTTTTCACTTTTTGGCTATTATGAGTAATGCTGCTATGAATATTCATGTACAAGTTTTTGTGTGTGGGGCTGGCCCCGTGGCTCACTCAGGAGAGTGCGGTGCTGAGAACACCAAGGCCACAGGTTTGGATCCTATATAGGGATGGCCGGTTTGCTCACTGGCTGAGCGTGGTGCTGACAACACCAAGCCAAGGGTTAAGAACCCCTTACTGGTCATCTTTATTAAAAAAAAAAAAGTTTTTGTGTGGATGTATGTTTTCTAATTTTTTTAGGTATTACATTAATTCTATTTTAAAAAATATATTGCATAAAATGCTATTTATCCTGAATATGGAGTATTTTGGTGCCCCCTTAAAATTTGCTTGGGGCAAGTGTCTCACTCACCTCAACCTGGTCCCACTTGCCAAGTCTTGTCCCTTGCTGGCTGTGTGACTTTGGGCAAGTTGCTTAACCTCTCAGAGCCTTGGTTTCCTCCTCTATAAAATGGGGATAACCTCTGCATCTACTCACAATTGTTAGATTATAATGAAGTAAAGACACACATTACAAAGCTAGCACAGGGCTGGTTAGCTCACTTGGGAGAGAATTGTGCTGGTAACACGACGGTCATGGGTTAGGATCCCCTTACCAGCCAGCCACAGAAAACAAACAAACACAGAGCTACTATATTCCCTGGCACATAGTAGACTTAACTCAAAGTTTTTCCTACTGGGTTGCCTGATGTTGGGGATGGGGCTGGAGGGTCCCAAAATGGACATGACCTAGCTCTGTCCTTCGGGAGTGCTGGCCCAGCTGCCCAGAACTCCCTGCCGCTCCTGTTCCCAAAAGAAACATGCTTTGTTTGCTCTCCCGCCTCAACCTGACTCCCCTACCAGGTCCTTGGGAGTGGGACCCAGTGCTGTTCACCAATGGCCTCCCAGGCTCCTAGTACCTTCCATCCCAGCTGCCCAGGGCCCCCCACCTCCGCCTCCCACACCCTCCCTTCTGCCCACTCCCGTTGAAGGCCATGTATCCTGTCCCTCCACGCTGCCATGAGGCCTGCACTTTGCAGGGCTGAAGTCCAAAGTTCAGTCTCTTCGCTTAAGCGCACGGATAAATATGAACCTTGGAGAATTTCCCCAGCTCCAATGTAAACAGAGCAGGCAGGGGCCCTGATTCACTGGCTGCTGGGGCCAGGACTGGGGGTTGGGGGTGCCCACAGGGCTTGGCTAGTGGGGTCTGGGGGAGCAGTGGGTGCAAGGGTCCTGGCCTGTGCCTGCTGGTTGGCCGGCAGGTAGACAGTGCACGCGGTGGGGGAGGCGACAGGCTTGGTGGACACGGCTGCGTGGCCCCGTGGTAGCGGAGCCATGGTTTCTAAACTGAGCCAGTTGCAGACGGAGCTCCTGGCGGCCCTGCTTGAGTCGGGTCTGAGCAAAGAGGCGCTGATCCAGGCGTTGGGGGAGCCAGGGCCTTACCTGCTGGCTGCAGATGGCCCCCTGGACAAGGGGGAGTCCTGCGGAGGTGGTCGAGGGGAGCTGGCTGAGCTGCCCAATGGGCTGGGGGAGACTCGGGGTTCCGAGGACGAGACAGACGACGATGGGGAAGACTTCACACCACCCATCCTCAAAGAGCTGGAGAACCTCAGCCCCGAGGAGGCAGCCCACCAGAAAGCCGTGGTGGAGACCCTTCTACAGTAAGGACCCCTTCCCCGTCCCCAGCTCCCATGAAGGAGCCCAGAGGGGCTCACCCACAGCTCCTGAGCGGCTCCTCCTTTGAGTCCTGAGTCCCCGTGAGCTGTGGTCTTTAACCTAGTTCTCGAGAAGGGGGACAGCGCCCATGGGAGCCCCGGAGGGTCCTCGATCTGGCCCTCTGCAGAGTTCCGAATCCCGACCAGCCATGGCCTTCAGCCCAGTGCTCAGGAAGTGGGGACATGCCCTAGGGAAGTGCTGAGATGGGGAGAAAAGCAGGAGAGTCTTCAATTGAAATGCCAAGAGAACCAGGGGGTGGAGGACATTTTTGGCCACTTGTACTCCCCAAACCTTAACTTCCCTGTTAAGTCCTGGGATTGTAGGCTCAGGGATCAGGAAGCACCACTGGGGAAGAGGGGCCGAGGCTGGGGTTTTGGGGGGTTTCCTTGGCCTCCCAGGGACTCAAGCGTTCAGTTGGGAAAGTCCAGGTCTTTCTTACCTGAGGCAGATGGAGCCTCGGGGTGGGAGCTGCTTCCCTTTCCTGCACAACCACAGGTACCCCACCTCGTCAGCAGGTGTTAGAGGACTCCCCACCTGTACCCCTATCCGCTGGCTGGCTCCCCATCTCCTGGAGGACTGGGTGGGTCCTGAACTCAAAGCCTCCCCTCTCCTCAGCAGAGCTGACCTGGTTACTAATTACCCACACACTTTATTATTTCTCTTTTGTTTTATAAATTTATAAACAGCAAAAGGCTTTGATAAGGCCTGTGATCATTAACTTGTAGGGCTGGTGGCCTGGAGAGGCCTGGGCCAAACAACCTCCCACCCCATGGGGGTTGGGGATGAGGGAGCTGGGGTGAGGGATGGGTGGCCTGGGGGCTGCAGGGACCACCCCTCCCAGAAAACTCTATAACCCTAATCCTAACCGCTGCCTGCCTACTCTGTGCTGAAAGTCCACATGCATAATTTCCCATAATGTTGAGATGAACCCTGGGAGGAAGCTGTTGATAACTCTGCTTCACAGATGGGGAAACTGAGGCTTACAGAGGGGAAGGAGCTTGACGAAGGTCACCCAGCTGGGACTCCAAACCCACTCCGTTTGGTGCTCTCAGTTTCTAGGACTGGGGGCCAGGGGCCGGCTGGGGGTAGCTAAGGAGTCTAAGGGAGAACCCCGAAGACGCTGTGCAGGGGACCACCCCTTTTCTGTCCAAGGTCCTGATCCCAGCTTGGGCTGGTGGAGGGCTGGTGGATCCCTGCCTTCCCAGGGTCCTCAGGGAGCCTCCTGAGGGCCTGAGCAGGGGGCAGGGGAAAAGTCAGGGCCCCCAGACTTGGCAGGAAGAGGAGGGCAAAGGGCTGCCAAGCTGCAGGGGAGGGGCAAAGAGTCAGGCATCGCCAGACCCAGGGTGAGGGCAACTTGGACAGGGTGGGGCTGGGCCTAACCTGCTCAGGGCCCCAGATGGAATTGGGGGCTTTGGGGTGAGAGTGGGGACAGGGGGTGCCAAGGGCCTTTCTTACCTGTCTGGGTGGGGCCTCTTGATCAGCAGCCCCTTTGGTGGGATGTTGGGGTGGGGGGAGGCTTGATCCACAGCATTTGAGGGGGATGCAGAGGTCAAAGTGCTCCCTGGGGACCAGCAGAGACCTGGAAGCTGAGGGAGAGAGGGGAGACAGGGAGGAAGAGAGAGGACGTCTGGGGAGATAGAGATGAGGCCTGACGCAGCAAAGAGGAGAGGAGCCAGAGGGGATAGGGGCTCAGACCCCACTGAGAAAAGGGGCAAGGGAGAGAGTGAGGTGCCCCAAGCTAAGAGGAGACTGGAGTGCTTCCCTCCTGTGCCCCGATTGGGTTTTCTTTAATGTTAACAGCATGCTATTTACTTTCCATTTAAATTTGAGATGTTGCTATAAATTATCAACCAGCTCCTTGTTCCTGCAGAGTTTATAACTAACTACCTGGGTTACTTATTGTTCAGGTAACAAAAGGGATCTGAAACCACCCTGAGGGAAAAAGTGGAGCCTCTAGCCTCAGGGCTGAGGAAGGATCCAGAGGGAGAGGGGTGGGGGACCCCTGGCACAGATCTGGGTGGTGGCAGAAGTTAAGGCTGGAGAAGATGTTGCAGAGGCAGGACTTCTAGTGGAAGCTGTTTTTCTGGAGAAGACAGTATCTAGGGAGAAGCATTGGCAGGTCCCGGACCCGAGACCTCCCTGGGGTGCCCCATTTTTGAGGCCACAGCAGAAACCTGAGCTCTTCCCTTAGATCTCCACCCTTAGTTCACTGCATGACCTTGGGCAAGTTTCTTCCTCTCTTCTGCCTCAGTTTCCCTACCTGGACAATGAATAAAATTCAAACTCCCCACCTGGTTCTGTTCCCCTGCCAACTTCCTTGACATCTTCCCAGAACTCTCTCCCTCCCTCACTTTGCTCCAGTTACACTGATGACACACCAAGTTGATTCCCACCTCAGGGCCTTTGCACATGCTATGCACCTGTTTGGAACCCTCTTTCCAGGGTTCCATGGCTGATTCCTTCTTCTCCTTCAGCTCCCTGATTGCCCCATCCAAAGGTGGGCCCTGCCCCCAGTCACTCTCTTCCACTATTTCGTTTACTTTCTCCTGTCCCTATTACTTATGATTATCTTATTTATCTGTTTGTTTTCTATCTCCTGCCATGAAAATAGAAACTCTTCAAGGGCAAGGCCTGTGTTGTCTTATTCACACACAGCACAAATGAGTGATCAGAATTTTCTGAGTCCCTGAGGACATCTGCTGCCCTTTGGCAGGACCCAGCAGACAGAGGTGTGGCAAAAGGAGGAAGTGGGACCCAGTGCTCCTTACAGGGCATTCTCCCAGGTCCTCCCTCTCCCTAAATAGCTCAAACCCAAAATTTGAAATTCTCTGACCCTCTCTATTGGGCAGCATCAGGGCATCAAATCCCAGGAAGACAGTAGCCAAGGTAGAACAAAGTATCTGACATCCCTAAGTGAAGCCAGCCTGCCTGGGTTTGAATCCAAGCTATGTCCATTTCTAGCTCAGGCAAGTGAGCCTCAGTTTCCTCTGTAAGGTGGAGATGATAATAACACTTACCCGTAAGGGTAAGTAGCATAATACTTGTAGAGTGTGCACAAGTATGTGCAATAAATGGTAGCTATTATTAGTGGTTCCATTTTACAGATGAGCAAATTAAGGCTCAGAGAGGCAAGGTAACTTACCCAAGATAACTCTTCCAAAGTAGTAAGGCCAGGACTTGGACCTAAGTTCTTCTACCACACAGTCTGCACAGCACCCTTGAGGTTGCATGCCTGTCCTTGGTAAGTTTACGTCTCCCTTACCTCTCCCCAGTTGTTCTTGCTGTTCAACTTGACTGTCACCTCCCTTCCATGTGGTGCTTTAGAGCTTCTTAAGGGAGCAGATGCACTGAACTCATTTTTTCTTCCTAACAATCTCCGAAGTATGAAATATCATTAGGTCCATTTCACAGATGAGGAAACTGAGGCACAAGAAAGTTAAGTGACTTCCCAAGGCCACTTGGACAGGGAGTGGCAGAGCTGGGATTCAAACTCATATCTAAAGCCTCCACACTGAGAATTCAGGTCCCCCTAGATGAGTGGCCATCAGACTGGTCTCCTAAATTCACAGCTTTGGATGCCGTGAAACACTAGGGGACAGAGAGCGAAAGGCCCGAAGTCTTGAACATCTGAGTAAACCCTGGGATGGATAGGAAGTGAGAGGAGGAAGATGTAGGCAGATCTTCACCTCTCCTGGGCCTGCTGCAGAGCCCGGGGTCCCCAGGACTACATCATTAGTCACGATGATGAGGATAACAGTATCATTTCACTTATTGAGCACTCAGTGTGTGCCAGGCCCAGCCTGAAGTCCTTCTTCCTTGTTCGGAACTCATTTAGTTCTCCCACTAGCAGTGCAAGGTAGGCGTGGATGTTACAGAACAGGCGTGGGTCATACAGGATCAAACAGGGGCTGGATGGCAGAGGTGAGGTTTGAACCTGGGTTGGTTTGACTCTCAAACCTGTTAGAATCAAAGCAGGATATGCCTGAAGACTAGCCTCTGAGTTCCGAGTTGGAAGGGTTGGGGAAGCTGTCCTAAGGAGTCAGGGCCTTGGAAACTGAGTGTGTGTGCATGTGTGTAAGAAACAGAGAGACAGAGAGTGAAAGAGGGAGAGAGAGACAGATTGATTCCATAAGTTCTAGAAAAAGCAGTGGCACAGATGACTTCTCCTAGAAAGGGAAAGATGGGCACCCTCTTAGCTCTCTGTCCTCTGACTGGCACTTTTTTTTTTTTTTTGGCAGCTGGCAGGTACAGGGATCGAACCCTGGACCTTGGTGTTATCAGCACTATACTCTAATCAACTGAGCTAACTGGCCAGCCTGACTGGCATTTTTAAAATGCATTCATTCATTCATTCATTCATTTAAAGATGACCAGTAATGGGATCTTAACCCTTGGCTTGGTGTTGTCAGCACCACGCTCAGCCAGTGAGCTAACTGGCCATCCCTATATAGGGATCCGAACCCGTGGCCTTGGTGTTCTCAGCACCACACTCCCCCAAGCGAGCCATGGGCCGGCCCTCTGACTGGCATTTTAAATTGACTTTTTCTGTTGTGAATGTATTGTCCAACTCTACCAGGAATTGTTTGAAAAATGGAAAGTTCATATTAGCGCACTTTTACACTTTTGCTTCTCTTTTCCATGTTTAAATATCTGTCCTCTGTTGATGAGTGTTGCACATGTATTTGTGAAGAGGGGCTGGCCTTTGTCTTATTTTCAAGTTTAGCTTAAGTTTGACCTGATGTGGGAGAATTAGAGAGAGAGAGAGACAGAGAGAGACAGAGATATATACACAGAGAGATTGAGAGAGAGAGAGACACATGTAGTCACATGGACAGCAGCAGATAGTGAATCTTTAGTCTGAGCCCAGGAGAGGCTGGGTTGAAGCCTGAGCCCATTCTCTCTGGAGAAGAGAGAAGGGAGGCAGGGAGGACGGGCAGGAGGGGATGGTTGCCTTTGCAGGAGGAGGGGCCCCACGGGCAGCCCAGCCCTGGAATCAGATAAACATGTTTGCCAGGAAACACAAGGCTGGACTTTGTACTGCCCTTCCCTCCTAGCTCTGACTGGTACTCAGGGAAGGGGGAGGTGGAAAAGAGAGGATCCTAGGAGCCCTTGAACACAGGGAGAGAGAAGCCAGGGAGAGGTCAGGAGGCCGGGGCGGAGGGGGGCGTGTCTCAGCAACGTGAAATATTCTTGAGTCCCAGCTAGATTACCTTGGACAAGTGACTTCCCTCATCTTTCTGAGCTTCAGTTTTCTCATCTGTGAAATGGGCATACGAGTAGTACCTACTTCCTAGGGTTATTGTAAGATTTAAATGTCCAGCCCTTAGCACAGTGCCTGGCTCCAAGTAAATACTCAAGAAACAGGAATTCTCATGAGTAGGGTTTTTACATGAAAGGAAATTTGCTGTACTACTGCTGACCAGTTTAAATGTATCTGTCCCCACCTTCCTCTCCTCCTTGCCTGTCTGGGAACTGCTGATAAGCAAGGGGGAAGTCAGAGGGCCAGAGCTGACGAATGGCTCTGTGCTCACACATCTGAGAAGGGCATTGCCAAGAAGGAGAGGCAAGGGCTGGTTCTTTGAGGAAAGAGAGAAAGGCTAGGAGAAGAGGCAGTGTGTGTGTGTGTGTGGGGGGGGGTTAGAGTGCTGGGGGGGTGTTAATTTAGTTGTTTACAATTCAATTTTAAATATATGCATATATAGTATGTTATATAATATCATAATATATGACATAATTTAAAAAATACAGAAGAGCTGCAGGGAAAACTGACCCTTTCACCACCGTCCCAACCACCCCATTCCCCTCTGGAGGCATCAGTGTCACCAGTTCCTTGTGTGCCCTCTGGAATTTCATGGAACTAAATCCCTTCAGGTGGGATGGGACTCTGCTGGGCTTGCCCTGTGGCCCTGGGCAAGAGATGCAAAGGATACAAGCTCTCTGAGCCTCAGTGGACCTGGCTGTAAAATGGGAAAATTTATATTTTCTCTCCTTGGTTTCAGATTCAATGTTTTCCTTTTTCTAGTAGGTCTCCCTCATCCATCCATCCATCCACTCATTCATTCATGTATTCATCAACAGCAAACTTCATGTCAGACCCACTTTGGGTGCCAAGAGCCAGACAGTTCCCGCCCTTATAGTGTTTACAGTCTCCCACAATGGATAAGACACAACCATAAATTTCCAGGTAGGATGAGGGGAGGGACATTAAAGGAGGCACAAAGGTGAGGATCCTCCCTACCTGGCTTGCATTCATGTGTCTGTGTGTCCATGTTTCAAAACCTTTATCTCTTCCCATGTGTGTTTCTCCATGGGCCTGTGTCCACATGTCTCTCATATGTTTGTGTCTACAAGTCTCTGTCCCACTGTCCATGTGTCTGTGTCCCTGTGTCCTGGCATGAGTGACCACACCTCCCTGCCCCTGAGTCCAGGTGCAGATCCCTGGGCTCCAAAACTGCTTTTATCCACAATCCCTGCCCCCAGGGCTAACAAGGGTTCTAGCACCCAGGACCCCAGTTCTACCTGCAGGGCTGGCAGGGCCCACTGGGAACCCTTTGCTGAGCACATCCTGTCCTGGCCCTC
The DNA here is from genome assembly GCF_027409185.1 of Cynocephalus volans. NCBI lineage: Eukaryota > Metazoa > Chordata > Mammalia > Dermoptera > Cynocephalidae > Cynocephalus > Cynocephalus volans. Next base: position 197,115,905 of record NC_084461.1, read on the forward strand.
CTCCCAGGGAGGACCCATGGCGTGTGGCAAAGATGATCAAGTCCTACCTACAGCAGCACAACATCCCCCAGCGGGAGGTGGTCGACACCACTGGCCTCAACCAGTCCCACCTGTCCCAGCATCTCAACAAAGGCACCCCCATGAAGACACAGAAGCGAGCTGCCCTGTACACCTGGTACGTCCGCAAGCAGCGAGAGGTGGCCCAGCGTAAGTAATGACCCCAGCCCATGTTTTCCCTAGCAGGGCCTGGGACTCTCCCCAGCACATAGGTGAGGGCTGAAAGCTTTACCACCCCCATTACATAGACAGGTAGACTGAGAAGAAGCCAGTGGGATTAAACCAGCATTTACTACCTATTCTGCACAAGGCATTCTGGAGGAGGGGAGTAGCGTTGATCATAGGCATCCAAAGGTGGATGGACTGGGTCCCTGCCTTCCAAGAGCTGTTAAGTGGGGAAGCAGGATAAAAGATCAGTATGACACAGTGAGATGTGTTATAATGGGGTAACAGCAAGAACAACAATAACAGCTAGTGTTTATGAAACATTTACTGTGCGTCAGGCCCTGTGCACAGTATTACATAAAGTATTTCAAAGTGTTGAGCTGCCTGCACAGGGGAGAGTGGTCTATTCTTCCTCAGGGAGACAGAGGTATCAGGAAGGTTTACACTGGAAGTATGACCTTTAAGCTAAGTCTTAAAGCATTAAGTGAAATTTTGACTCATGAAGATGCAGGGAAGGGTGTTTCAAGCAGAAGGAACATTATGAGTAAAGGCTCAGAGGCAAGATGGAAGCTCAGGGGTTTCTCCACTGCAAACCCAGGAAGAGCTGGGTGTGTCCTTGCTCACGGTATGGTGGGTTTTCTTATCCAGGCTCATACCCCACCATGTGCACTTTCACACTTTTGAGCCTCCATCTGTCTAGGTATAATTTTTATTTTGACATTTCTTTTATTAGTGATCCAGATTTTTAAAAAGGCAATACACACTTGGTTAAAAAAAAGAAGGAAAAAAAAAAGGTTTACAATAAAAATTAGGTGTCCTTTCCCTAAAGCAGCCACTGGTATTCGCAGTGTCTTGTGTATCCTTCTAAAGATATCTTATGCATATACTAGCTATGGATATGGTTTGTCTCCCTGCCTTTTCTGGTTAATGGGAACATAGTGCCCTTACTATTTAGCGCTTTGCTTTTTCTCGTAGCAATAAATCTTATACTTTTCATATCAGCACGGAGAGATTGGTCTCATTCTATTTAGGGGCTGCTGGCTGTTATTTGGAGGTACTATTATTTAACTGGCCACCTTCTGAAGGACTTTTAGGGTTTTTCCAATCTGCTATTACAACCAACTGTTGCAAGGAACATCTTTCTTTGTATAAGTTCATGATCACATATGAGTGTGTTTGTTGGATAAATTCCTAGAAATTCCTAGAATGCTGAGTCACAGATTAGATACCTTCAAATCTTTGATAGATACTGCCATAGTTCCTTTCAAAGAGGTGGTACTGATTTATACTTCCACCAGCAGCAAAAATCCCTATTGAGAAAAATTACATATACAATAGACATCTCTGATTCTTACTCCTTGCCTAGTCCTTACCTCAGTTACTGGGGTATTCACTCCCTACTATACTGGAATACACACTTGGAAAACCAATATAAAACAGTATATTTTTGTCCTACTTTATTATTTTTTTTGGCAGCTGGCCAGTATGGGGATCTGAACCCATGACCTTGGTGTTATAAGTCTGCACTCTAACCAACGGAGCTAACTGCCAACCCTGTGCTATTTTAATTTGTATAAGAACAAAGATTTAGTTTGAAAATTTGTTAGAATTAGGTTTCGGTTTTGAGAGAATTTGAATGTCTTTTCCCAAAACCATTACTGGAAGAAATTTTACAATATTAAATAAAATGTATTTTTTATTTCCAAGAGAAAGTCAATCAAAGATTTCAGCCTAGAGCTGAGAATCAAGCAGCAAACGATCGTCCAAATAGCCTTCCCCTGAGAACTTAGTTTGAAAATCTTTTAGAACTAGGATTAGCTTCTGAGAAAATTTGGATGTCTTCTCCTAAAACCATTACTGGAAGAAATTTTATAATGTTAAATAAAATGTATTTCTTATTTCTAACAGAAATATATTAAGAGATTTCAGCCTAGAGCTAAGAATAAAGAAGCAAACTGTGGCCCACATAGCCTTCCCCTGAGAATTTTAACTTTAAAGGAGAAATTGGAGAATTTGAGATGTAGAACATCTCAAAGGTATGACTGAAGTATTAGGACCCTTTCAGTAACAAGGGACAGAATCTCAACTCAAACTGATTTAAGCAAAAAAGGGAATTTATTGGCTCATGGATGTGAGGAGTCCTGGGCTGCTTCAACCATGGCTAGATCCGGGGGCTCAAGTGATGTCTGCCCAGCATTTCTTGGCTCTGTTTTCTTTTATGTTGGCTTTGTTCTCAGGTAGGTTCTCCTCATATCGGCAAACATGGGCCCTGGGCACTCTGGGCTGCCATTCTCCCAGTTTACAAACCTTGGAGGGAAAAGACCTCTTCCTCTTTTCAGCTACTTTCAGTTGAATGACTTTTTATTTTTAATAATGTAAACTTTAATTAATTTATTTATTTTTATTTTTTATTTTTTTAAAAGATGACCGGTAAGGGGATCTTAACCCTTGACTTGGTGTTGTCAACACCACGCTCAGCCAGTGAGCTGACCAGCCATCCCTATATAGGATCCGAACCCGCGGCCTTGGTGTTATCAGCACCACACTCTCCTGAGGGAGCCACGGGCTGGCCCTGAATGCAAACTTTTAAATGAAGTCTAACATACAAAAAGCGCACAAATCCTAAGCACACAACTCAGTGAATTTTCACAAAGTAAACACACCAAATATAACTACCAACCAGATAAAAAATAGAACATTATCAGCTTTCCAAAAGCTCCCCCTCCTCAGTAAGAGAAACCATTAATCCCGACTTTTATCATCATAGGCTAATTATGGCCGTTTTTGAAATTTGTATAAACTGAATCATATAATACAGTGGCTTCTTTCATTCCTTATTACATTTGTGAGATTTATCCATGTGGTTCCATGTCATTGTAGAATGGCCATTTTTCATGGTTGTGTACGAATAGTCCATTGTGTCAATATAATGTATTTATTTTTTCTTCTTTGATGGGCATTTGAATTGCTTCTGATTTTTTGCTGTTGTGTGAACAGTGCTGCTACAAACATCATAGTACGTGTCTTTTGCTCAATGTGTATATACATTTCTATTGGCTGTGGAATGGCTATGTCAAAGAGTACATAGGTTCAGCTTTAGCAGAGGCTGTTGAATAGTTATTAGTTTGCTTTCCAATCAGCAGTGTTTGACTATTCCAGGTGCTCCTGAAATCTTCACCTACACTTGGTAATGTCAGTCTTTTTTATTTCAGCCATGGTGGAGTGTAGTGGTACCACATTGTGGCCTTAATTTCCATTTCCCTGGTGACTCCTTATGTTGTGTATCTTTTTACACGGTTATCAGTCATTTGGAGATCCTCTTTAAGAAGTACTTATTCAAGGAGGTTGTCCATTTTTATCTTGAGTTGTCCCCTTTTTTCATATGGAATTGTAGGAGTGTTAAAAAATATACCCTGACTATAAGCCCTTTTTCAAATATATGTACAGCAAATATATTCTCCCAATCTGTGGTTTGCCTTATACTCTCTAAGTGATGTCTTTTGATGTCTTAATTTTTTCTGTATGGCTAGTGCCCTGTTTAGGAAATCTCTGTCTAACCCAAGGTCGTGAACACATTCTCTTATGTTTTATTCTAATTGTTCCATTCCACTTTTCACACTTAGAACCATAATCCAGCTAGAATTGAGTTCTACGCATGGTGTGAGATAGAAAGTCAGGATCCATGTTTTCTTTACAAGTTGCTTCAACCTTTGCTATTCCTTGGAGTGACTTGTGCCCAGGATTCGTTTTTTTCTCCTATGTAATTGACCATCCAGCATGATGTATTGAAAGAACACTCATGAACCAGTCACAGTGGCCAGGGAAATGTGTTATTCTTGTTGGCTGGAGTAAGGTCACGCCACTGCAACTAGATGGGCTGAGAAGGAGGAAGGGGGACCCCCAAGGAGAATCAAAGTAGAGTTTCCTGAAGAAGCAGAAAGTGCTACCCTGAAGGCAGCAGATATTTGAGTGAATGATTGGGGCCTCATCAGAGAAGCGGCAGGTGTGATAAGCATGTCCCAATCATGAGAGGCAACGTGGTACAGCAGCTAAATGTAAGGTTCTGGAGCCAAACCACCTGAGTTCGAGTCCTGGCTCTGACCCTTGTCAGCTGTATGAGCTTGGGCAAGTTGTTTAACCTTCTTGTGACTCTGTTTCCGCATCTATAAAATGGAGATAAAATAACATCTACCTTGTTAGGGCTGTCCTGAAGATGAAATTTGCAGAAGTGTCTGCCATATAGAAAGCAAAAGCATTAGCTGTTATTACTGTAGCTGATTTTCCTGCCTGATGTTCTCTGAACTTCCCCATCATCCCTCCTCCTGTCAAATCCACGGTGATATAAAGTTATCTGCTTTGCATGTTTGGTCATTAAGAAAACCAAACTTTTAGGGGCCGGCCTGTGGCTCACTTAGGAGAGTGTGGTACTGATAACACCAAGGCCACGGGTTCGGATCCCTATATAGGGATGGCCGGTTAGCTCACTTGGGAGAGCGTGGTGCTGACAACACCAAGTCAAGGGTTAAGACCCGCTTGCTGGTCATCTTTAAAAAAAAAAGAAAACCAAACTTTTAATTTCAGAATACATTCAGATTTATAGAAATATTAGGAAGAGAGTACAGAGAATTCCCATATAACCCACGCCAAGTTTTCTCTGTTATTAACATTAGTACCGTAATTTTGACACAATTTACAAACCACCATTGATACATTATTATTTAGTAAAACTTTATTCAGACTTCCTCAGCTTTTCCCTAATGTCCCTTTTCTGTCCCAGGATCCCATCCAGTGTAGATACATCATATTTAGTCATCATGTCTCCTTAGGCTCCTTGGTTGTGACAGTTTCTCAGATTTTCCTTATATTGATGGCTTTGACAGGGAAATATTTTAAAGATGAAATATTTTAGATTTTTGGGCCAAGTCATAGTGTCTTGTACTCCAGATCTTGGTCCAGGCCCCTGTCTCCCCAGGGCCATGCTGTGGACATAAGTAGGAGAAAAGGTGGCCAATGGAGAGTCAGTGTGAGTGGCACTCAAGCCATAGCTGCTGAGAATGATGGAATCTGGGCCAAGTGGGCTTCCAGCAGCTGGCAATGGTTGGGTTTTGGTGGCTCCTTGTCTCTCCCTGGAGCCTGGTGCCTGCTTTGTTCTTGGCTCTCAGGCAGTGAGGTTCTCCTGCTGCTAATCTTGATTCAGAATCTTCCTTTTTCCCCCCTCTCATAAAAATATCCTGGCACTTGTCTGTCCCATTCCTTTGGTGGCCTGCTCAGAGATAATCTGCTAGACCAGTTTCCAGTAAAGTGGAACCAGCTGATGAGGACTGGCTGGGTCTCTTCCTTTCTGGCTAACACTTTCATTTTAAGCCTCATTTCCAAGTCTGGAAAGTTGAAAATAGCTCTGAATCTACTGAGGGGATATGATTCAAGTTTTTGCTGTACTGTGTGATCCTGGAAAAATATGTAACCTCCCTGAACCTCAGCTTCCTCATCTGAAAAAAATGGGGTTGTAAATGTGTCAAATCTGAACAAATGCTAATGCTTACCTGGGGTCTTGTATTGAGAAGGACTGTGAGATTACATCTTGGCTCAGAAGAAAAGCATGTGAGGGTTGATTAGTGATGTCTGCCATGGACACAGATTAAGAAAGTGGTGGCATATGTGCTATGTGTTTGTCATTACTGAATTAGCTTATTTCTAAGTTATAGCTGTAAACTCTTCTGATTCAGCACCCTGGGAATGAGAAAGAATCAGGGGCGTGGTCAGGTGAACTGATGTGAGAAGGTAAGAGTGGCTGGTGCCCTGCTCATGGCTCTCTGTGTCTGCAGAGTTCACCCATGCAGGACAGGGTGGGCTGATTGATGAGCCCACAGGCGATGAGCTCCCAACTAAGAAGGGGCGGAGGAACCGTTTCAAGTGGGGCCCAGCATCCCAGCAGATCCTGTTCCAGGCCTACGAGAGGCAGAAGAACCCCAGCAAGGAGGAGCGAGAGACGTTGGTGGAGGAATGTAATAGGTAGAATGGCTGGCAGTGGCAGGGCTGGGCTGGGCTGGGGCAAGGCTGGGCAAGAGGAAGGTGACTCTGGGTCCTGAGGGAGGCTCCCTAGTCCTTGAGAGCTCCTGCTGTTGGCTTAGGTTGGCCCAGAGAGTTGAGAGTACTCAACTCCTGCTTAGTGTCTAAACCTAACTCCATTCTTAGCATACCCTACCCACATGAGCATTCCCTTGGGTGGCTGCTCATCTCATTTTGTCCCTTCTACAATCCTATGGCTCCTTTGCTCACTTTATGAATGGAGAGACTGAGGTCAGAGAGGCTAAGTCACTTGGCCAAAGTCATACAGCAGAACTGGCATTGGAACCCAGATCTGTCAGCCTCAAACACTCAGGTAGAACCCAGTTTCTCCAATCCTCCCCTCTTCCCCAGGAGAGGGTTACTCTGAGCCTGGCCTGGAGGCTCATGGGTGGCTACTTCTGCAGGGCGGAGTGCATCCAGAGGGGGGTGTCCCCATCGCAGGCACAGGGGCTGGGCTCCAACCTCGTCACGGAGGTGCGTGTCTACAACTGGTTTGCCAACCGTCGCAAAGAAGAAGCTTTTCGGCACAAGCTGGCCATGGACACGTACAATGGGCCCCCACCAGGGCCGGGCCCGGGACCTGCACTGCCTTCCCATAGCTCCCCTGGCCTGCCCCCACCCGCCCTCTCCCCCAGCAAGGTTCATGGTGAGTGCTGTGTGGGTAGGCGGATTGGGACAATGGGTGGAGAAGAAATGCAGGTAGACGGGAGAGTTGGGGGAGGACTAGCCCAGCGGCAGCCACCCAGACCTCTTAGTACTTCAGCTTGGTTCCATTCCACTCCATCTGCTCCATTCTACCCCTCACCTGTCCACTCCATGGACTCACTCTACTCCACTCTATGCACACCGCTCCACCCCTTCCCTTTTTTTTTTTTTTTTTTTTTTTTTGTCTTTTTCATGATCGGCACTCAGCCAGTGAGTGCACCGGCCATTCTTATATAGGATCCGAACCCGCGGCAGGAGCGTCTCCGTGCTCCCAGCGCCGCACTGTCCCGAGTGCGCCACGGGCTCGGCCCCCACCCCTTCCCTTAACTCTGCTCCACCCGCTCCACCCTATTCCACACCATCCCATCCATCCCACTCTACATCACTCCACTCCGTCTCCTCCGCTCCACTCCATCCATTCCGCTCAATTCGTCTACTCCTCTGCATTCCACTCCACTCCTTCCACTTGGCTCCATCCGTTCCCCTCAGTTCAATCCACTCCATTCCATATCACTCCAACCAATTCAACCTAACTTTGTCTTGGCTACTTCAATTCATTTGTTTCAGATCATATCAATTCAATTAATTTCAGTTCAACTCAGTTCAATTAAATTCAGCTCAATCGTGTTCAACTTGTTATAATCCAATTTGGCTCATTTAACTTTGGTATAGTTTAATCCAACCAATTCCCATTCAATCCATTCAGTTTAACTAAATAAAATTAGTTAATAAAATTCAGTTAACTTTTTAAAAGGCAGGTTAGTTTAATTTTATAGAAGAAATACTTTCAAACAATACGAATGACACAATTAGAGAGAAAAGCGATAAAAACAGAGATGAATATTGATTATAACTTATTCCCCAAACAGAAATCTATTTCATCAATTTTTGATCAATGCCTAACAATTTAGTGGTTAGATGAAAACCTAAATTCCCTTTTACATGTAGCACTGTAAGATGCCTGGTGGCAGAATTCTGATCATTTCTGGACCAGAACTGCTCATAAAACATGGCAGTGTTCTTTCTCACCCAGCCTGGGGTTTGGGACAGATGGAAATATCAGGTGAAAACACCCCTTATGCCACTGGCTCTTCACCTTTCCAGCATGCTGGCTATTTTCTGGGGGGTGGCAGTTTCAAAGCCAGTCACAAAGGAGAGAAGCAGCTGCAGATGCTCCATGCCCTCCTGCCTGTCTGGGCCAGCCTCTGACGCTGAGAGTGACAGCTGCCTCCCTGGTCCCCTCACTTGCTACAGAAGCAGACACGGGCAGGGAGGCTGGGGAGGTGAAATGTGGCAGACACAGTGCTCCTTGCACTGATGCCAAAGCAGGGGCTGCATTTGTTTTTTGTGGGGCAAAGGGGTTCTTTGATTAAAAAAAAAAAAAACCTGGGGTAGGGGAGGAAAGCTCTCCAAACGGAAATCTGTATAAACTGAGCAGTGACATTTATTAGAATGCTTTTCTTCACAGATGTCATCTGTTGCTTTGCATTTTTGCCTCTGGTCTTTTTTTTTTTGGCCAATTTCTTTTTATACGCACTCACAACAGAGACCCATAGCATTGGTCGTTAGCAGAACTGCCAGTCAGCAGACAGCACTCCTTGAAACTTTCAACTCCACCCAAGAGCTGTGGGTGGCTGCTGGGCTCTAGGGGTGCGGGGGGCAGAGCAGCTACTTCTGGGGTGCTTGCTTGCTTGCTAGATGCGGGGAGTCCCCTCCCTGGCCACCACGCCTGGTCTGCATTTTAGCAGCTGCCCACGCAGCTCTCTAAGCGTCACGGTGGGTTGAGGCAACTTTTCTGCCAACCCCTATTAAGTAGCAATGTGGAGGAAAACCCACTGTGCTGATACAGAAAGCCCCCCCCAAACTCAGTTAATTTCATACAAACCGGTTTGATTTAAACCAATTCAATTTGAGTCAAGCTCAACCTGGTTCAATTCACTTCAAGTTCAATTAAACCAGCTTCAGTTTCATTCAATTAATTCCAATTCATTCTATTCAACTCAGTTCACTTCAGTTTAACTTCATTAGCCTCAATTCAGTTCAGTTCAACTGTCTTTTATTGAGCACCTACTACATGTCAGGTATAGCACTGTGCAGTGGCGGGCATGGAGCTTATAAAATGCAGCCCTTGCCTTCAAGGAACTGGAAGCAGCTAGCGCAGGGCCTGGCACAAGGTGGATGCCCAAGCAAAGGTTGCTGGCTGCATAAAGATGCAGCAACTGGCCTAAGCAGACGATGCAGTTCCAAGTGCATGCAGTTTGGAGTGCTGAGGGCTATGGGGCAGCGGAGGACAGAGAAGTGGGGTGCTGAGGCCGGACACTGCTCTCCACTCCAGGCGTGCGCTATGGACAGCCTGCAGCCAGTGAGGCAGCAGAAGCACCCTCAAGCAGCGGTGGTCCCTTGGTGACAGTGTCTGCACCCCTGCACCAAGTGTCCTCCACGGGCCTGGAGCCCAGCCACAGCCTGCTCAGCACCGAAGCCAAGCTGGTGAGTATCCCCTATCTGTGGGGAAAATCCTTCCAACCCCATCCTTCCTTGGTGGGGAGATCCTGGAGCAATCTCCAGGGAGGCAGTGTGGGACGCACCCTGATCCAGCTTGGCTTCCTCTGGCAGGTCTCAGCAACTGGGGGCCCCCTGCCCCCTGTCAGCACCCTGACAGCACTGCACAGTTTGGAGCAGACATCCCCAGGTCTCAACCAGCAGCCCCAGAACCTCATCATGACCTCACTTCCTGGGGTCATGACCATTGGGCCCGGGGAGCCTGCCTCCCTGGGCCCCACATTCACCAACACAGGTGCCTCCACCCTGGTCATCGGTAAGCTGGTGGGAAAGGGTGGGGCACTTGGGTGGGGGTGGGGGGGTCATGGGGCTGTTACAGAATCCAAGAGCTGGAAGAGCCACTGGGATTCATTCATTTATTCATTCATTAATATAACATGTACTTATTAAGTGCCTACCCTGGGCCAGCCACTGAGCTACATCAGTGATATGTGAGTAAACAGAAAATCTCAACCCAAGAGGGAGGCAGACAAGAGTGATACATAAATTATGTAACACCTTAGAAGGTGAAAAATCCATGAAATCTATGAAAAATAGAGCAGGGTAAGGGGAATTGATATTTTCTAGGTTTTTGATTTTATTTAAAAAATTGTTTTTACAGTTCAGAAAGCCTTTATTTGCAGGAACTATTATGCAGAAGCTCAATATGTAAGACAGATAAGGAGCTGCTGGGAGAGGGGAGCAGACAGCTAAGCTCTGGCCTTTGCACTGCTGTGGAACCCCAGGGATCCAGGAAACCCAGTCTGGCAACCCTTGAACTAGTCACTGCCTGCCTTTCCCACTAGCCCAAACAAGGAGCTAAAGGCTCAGAGGGGGAGTGACTTGCCAGGGCCACTTAAGTTAGTGGCAGGCCTAGTGCAGGGCTGTTTCTTGACTGCCCTGCCCCCTCCTCTAACCTATAGGTTCTGGGAGGGAAGGATGGTGCCCCAGGAGGCCTGGGATGGGTCTGGGGAGGCAGTGGAGGTACAGGGAGGCCTGGATGACTCTCACCCCTCCCGTTCCAGGCCTGGCCTCCACTCAGGCCCAGAGTGTGCCGGTCATCAACAGCATGGGCAGCAGCCTGGCCACCCTGCAGCCGGTCCAGTTCTCTCAGCCACTGCACCCTTCCTACCAGCAGCCGCTCATGCCACCCGTGCAGAGCCATGTGACGCAGAGCCCCTTCATGGCCACCATGGCCCAGCTGCAGAGCCCTCATGGTGAGCAGCCCTCACCCCACGCTGGGGGAGGTGGTGGTGGCAGTTGGCTGTCGATGGGCGCAGGGGGAGGGGCAGGTGGTGCGGTCTTTGTGTGAGCGTCTGGTACAAGTGTGAGTGCTTCCATGACGGAGGAAACACACTGTTCTGTGTGAATACGTGTGGCCATGTGTGTGCACATGGTACTTGTGTGAGCAGATACCCAGTGCGTTTCAATGTGTGCATCTGAGAGTTTATTGGTTGTCTGCGTGTTTGTGTGTGTGCCCATGTGTGGGAGTACAGGTGACATTGCTTTTTTTCTGAAATTTTTGGGTCCAGATGAGTTCAGAATTCACTATTTTTCACATTTTAGAAGGGTAATTTGGTGGCTATACCATACATCACATAAAATTCCCGGCAGGGTTTGGGCAACTCCCTGTCATCAAAGCACTATTTCTGCAGCAAAAGTTGTAAATTCCACAAAGTAGGTTAAAGACTCACATAACCTCAAGTAAGGTTCAGGTCGGGTTTTGCCACCCAGTGAGCTCTAGTGCCAACCTTATGAAGATCTTTTGGTTTCAGACCTTTTTTGGAGCTCAGGATTGGGATAAGATTGTTGACCTGTACATATCTCTGTGTATGAGGTTGAAAGTGTATGTATCTGTGTGTGTGTTTTTCTGAATCACTGTGAGAATATGTGGTTTATGTGTGTTTTGCTAGGGTCTGTGTGCCTCTTGGTGGGGGCTGTAGGTAAAATGTTGGGTTACATTTTGGATAGGTGTCCTGGAGATGGAGGCATTGCTGCCCTTTGCCCTGCTCACCTCCTGACAGGGACTGCCTGCCTTTCCTTCTGAGGCCTGTGCTTAGTACAGTAGCACCTGTGTTTATGCTTAGTACAGTAGCGCCTGTGCTTAGTGCAGTAGCACCTGTGCTTATGCTTAGTACCTTTGCTTATGCTTAGTACAGTAGTACCTGCACTTAGTGTAGTAGCCCCTGTGCTTAGTACAGTAGTACCTGCACTTAGTACAGTAGCCTTTGTGCTTATGCTTAGTACAGTGGTACCTTTGCTTAGCACAGTAGCACTGCACTTCCGTCTCCCATCCCCTTTCATACTTGTCTCCAGGTAACAAGAGGAGCTGGAGTTGGCTCTTGGCCTCCCCCAGGCTCCTCCCCACCAGTCCCAGCTGAGCAGGTCCCTGTAGAGGAGGACAGGGTCCACCTTGCTATCTGGACCCCCAATCACTGCCCCATCAGGCCATACAGCAGGCGCCACACCCCACTTTCCCCAGAGCATTCATCCTTGAGGCCTCCCAGGAAGGGTCCAGGCTGGGCATGTCTGCCATGTCTGTATCCTCTCTCTGCACCCCCTCCCTGCTGGCCAGCCCTCTACAGCCACAAGCCTGAAGTGGCCCAGTACACCCACACGGGCCTGCTTCCACAGACCATGCTCATCACTGACACCACTAACCTGAGTGCCCTGGCCAGCCTCACGCCCACCAAGCAGGTAAGGCCCAGGCCTGCTGGCCCTCCCTCAGCCCCACTCCGGAGCCCTCCACCCCACGCCTGGGGGCTCAGGAAGCTCTGTTCCCCCAGGTCTTCACCTCTGACCCTGAGGCCTCTGGTGAGTCTGGGCTTCATACACCGGTGTCTCAGGCCACCACCCTCCACGTCCCCAGCCAGGACCCCACTGGCATCCAGCACCTGCAGCCTGCCCACCGGCTCAGCGCCAGCCCCACAGGTGAGCAGCCCTGGCCCTGCCCCTTTCATTGCTCTCCCATGTCAAGGCATGGGCAGTGTGTGCAGCAAATGGAGGGCAGATGGGAGGGCACTCCCTGCCTCCCAAACATGGCCCGTGCTCCCCTGAAGTGCGACAAGCAGCGTGGGAACCAACAGGATAAGGAGGCCTAGCGCACAGGAACATCTCATTGACTCTATGGAGGAAAAAGATTAAGTGATCAGAAGAGGCAGCAGATGGTAATAATGAGGAACTGTGGGCCAGCAGTGACTCTGATGTGTTCGGCTTGGCTCTGCCCAGGGTTTAATATTCTTTCAATTAGTTGCCAACATTTAAAAATCAGTAGGTTTCACATAGAAATCCGGATTTCTGGCTTCTCTTGGAAAACTGGAGGACTCCTATTCTCACACAACAACAGAGTGTGGGTTCTCCAGCCCACCACATCCCACTTGACCCACTCACGTACACCCTGATGACCCCTGCAGGCACCCATGTTTGTAACCTACAATGTCGTGATTAAGAGTGGCCACTTTGGAGTCAAGCTGTTGGGTCTGGAGGCCTTGGGTGGCCATCGCTAACTGTGACTTTAGGAAAGTGGCTCCCCCTCTCGAAGCTTCAGTTTCGTCTTGACAGCTAATGAGGGCACTCCATGTTCCAGCTTCATGTTTTACCCCATGAGGTCTGTGATTATGCCCATTTTACAGATGAGGAAGTAGACACTCAAGGAGTGAGGGACTTGCTTCATCTCCCACAGCTACTGGGTGGCAGAGTCAGGACTGGAATCCAGCTCCAACCACAAAGCCCATTCTCTTAACCATCTTGAGCAGTCACGGTCCTCCTGAAACAACCAATAGGATATGTATAGAGAAAGATGTACTTTAAGGAGTTGGCTCACCTGATTGTTGGGGCTGGCAAGTATGAAATCTGTAGGGCAAGCTGGCAGCAGGCTAGAAACTCAGGCAAGAGTTAATTCTGCAGTCTTGAGGCAGAATTCCTTCTCTGGGAAGCTTCAGGCTTTTTTCTCTTATGGCCGTCAACTGATTGGACGAGGTCCACCTACACCATCCAGGGTAACCTCCTTACTTAAAATCAACCGATTGCAGGTGTTAACCACATCTACAAAATACCTTCAAAGGGCTGGCTGGTTGGCTTAGTTGGTTAGAGCATGGTATAACACCAAAGTCAAGGGTTTGGATCCCCATACTGGTCAGCCACCAAAACAAAAAACCTTCACAGTGGGGGTCAGCCTGTGGCTCACTTGGGAGAGTGTGGTGCTGATAACCCCAAGGCCATGGGTTTGGATCCCTATATAGGGATGGCCGGTTGGCTCACTTGGAGAGTGTCGTACTGACAACACCAAGTGAAGGGTTAAGATCCCCTTACCAGTCATCTTTAAAAAAAAAAACAAAAACCTTCACAGTAAAACCTAGATTAGTGTTTGCTTCAGCCCAGCCAAGCTGACACGTAAAAGTACCATATCATCTCACCAGGGCTTCTCCAATGTTCCCAATAAACTGTCCTGACGAGGCCACTTCCCGGGTAGCTCTGGAGCCTGGCTGGGAGGCTCCCCTTGTTTACAACTGAGTAGAGGTTTGACTTTGGGGTCCCTGTAATCTGCTGTGATTCAGGGGGTGAGACTCTGCCTCCCCTGTCCCCAGCTCCCTTAGGGCCGGGCAGGCGGGGTGGGGTTTGGATGGGCCTGGCAGGCAGCCAGCAGCCTTGTTTCCCTCTGCAGTGTCCTCCAGCAGCCTGGTGTTGTACCAGAGCTCTGACTCCACCAACGGCCACAGCCACCTGCTGCCATCCAACCACGGCGTCATTGAGACCTTCATCTCCACACAGATGGCGTCTTCCTCCCAATAACCAAGGCAACTGCCTCTCATGGGCTGGGCCCTGGAGTCTGCACTGCCTGCTTGGGGGGTGATGCGGGCAGCAGCTGCCACTGCCTGAAAGACATGCGAGCCTGCTAAACTTCTGAGGCCATAGGGACTGTCCTTCGCCGGAAAACTGTGCCTCAGGCCATACCCTGCTCTGCCACATCAGAAAGGGAGAGTTCTAAGGGACCCCAACCTGAGGAGGATTGCTTCAGTTGCACAAGAGGGGGCCGTGGAGAGCTAGGAGGCAGAGCTTGTTCCTGGCAGGATTCGGCTGTCCCCACTGCTTGGGATAAAATGGTGTTTCTTGGAGCAGACGGGGGCAGCTTTGACTCTGTTACGCCAGCCTGGGCCTGTGGAGAGCCCCAGGACCCCGAAGGGAACTCTGGTAGCCATATTTCTCAGGACACAAGCCCTGTAGCTGTGACTCACTGAGCTCCAAGAGACCCTAGATCAATGGTGGCCTCGTTCTGTCACCTGTGCACCCACCAGGCCACTCCATCCTGTCCCCAGCTCATTTCAGCAAGTGATCCACATGCCCTTTTGTACCTACCCCTTTCACCCACTTGTATAGGCATTTCCTGAGTGGTTACTCTGCACCAGAGCCTGGGGCTCAGATGCCCAAGCTCTGGGGGAGCTCAAGCAAACAGGGAGGGCATGTGGGGCTTGCCCAGCTTCTGTTGTCCTAAGTGCTCCCCTTTTCCCAGCCCCCATGAGCTCATTTTCCTGGACATTTGTTCCCTTGAGCAACATGCTTTCTGATGCCAGCCTGGTATCTTGCCTTGACTGAAAAGTCTGCTCCAGAGCTAGGAAGTTGTCCTTGCTCCTGTGGGAGTTTTGCAACTTGTGCCAAGTCCAGGTCCCCAGGGAGCAGCTCCTCTGGCCTCTGCAGACCCTTCCCTTGCTTGGGGGAGAAACTACTGAGCTCAGAAGGTGGCAAGGCCTGAGTAGCTGGCAGAGCTGATGTGCCCAGAGGGAGAAGAGGTGAACCCAGTGGAGAGGAGCCACCTGCATGAGCAAGACTGATGCTCGGGAGCTTGGGAGCGTGATGGGCTAAGGGTTGGGATCCAGGAAGTTCACAGCCACCCTGAGGAGTCTGACGTTCTGAGCACCACTGGAAGGGAAAAAGCAGCTGTGTGAGCCCAGGGACACATGACCTCACCTCCTTGGGCCTGTTGCAGAGAACCTGGCCCTCAGCAGAAGCCTCCATCCTGGGGTTGAGGAAAGGGCCTGGGGAGAACAAGAGCGCCCTGCAGCTTGTAGCCAGCTAAGGGTGAACCTGTACATTTATTTAACTTTTAATAAAGCCATGAGAAATGTATAAGAAACTTCTTGCTTGTGCACAAATCACCCAGATGGGAGCTGGGCAGGCAGAGGGAGGGTGGGGGGCCAAGAGGAGATGGAGACAGAGAGACAGAGAGACAGACAGACCGACAGACCGACAGACCAACAGACCGAAAGACACACACACACACACACAGTCTCTCAGAGGAGACGCACGCGCGCGCGCACACACACACACACACTTTCTCTCTCGCCCCACCCTCCCCCATCTGCATGAAACCTAGTCCACAAGTGCTGCGACGCTTCCTGAAGTCCTGAAGCTGGGGTGAAGGGACACATCCTGGGGGTGTAGGCAGGAGGATCCCACATATGTGATGTTTATTTAAAATGTCTCATGGGCTCAGTTGGTTAGAGCACATCCTTATAACACCAGGATATCGGGTTCAGATCCCTGTACTGGCCAGCCGTCAAAAAAAGGAAAAAAAAATCAGTGACAAATTCAGCAATATAAAATATCTCATAAAGATTCAGCATTGACAGGGAGATAGCACCCAAATCACTCTAAGTTTTGGGTCCCTTGATAATTTATTTTCGATAATCTGGTTGGCTCAGAGACATCATTGTACATGGTATATTCACAAATGTGGAGAAAGAAAATTCTGGAAAATTAGGGGGAAAAAATCTCTTTCTCTTCCTTTTCCAGTGTTCTATCAAGTCTATGTGGGCTTGGGGGAGAAGTAAAAAAGTTGTTCTGGGCCTTGGCATCTTGGAGACTCCTTCCCTCATTTTCTAAAGACTGTTTCTCACAGCAGGTGGAGGAGGTGGGGGGGGGAGAAGAAAGGTCTCCTTGGGGTGATGGAAGCTTTACCACTTGGCCACTGATCTTGAGTAACTGGAAGGCTCCTTCTTCCTGAGGCAATGGAATGTTCTGGTACCACAGGTCTGCCCCAGCCCTCAGTGGGAGCACAGAGGGGCAGGTTGCTTAGGCTTCTCACCCTACCCACTTCTTTGCCCAGAGCCTTCAGTAAGCCCCAATCATGATCAGGGGCTCCTGGGCAAAGTCCAAACTTGCCAGCCACATCCTTGTACTTGGAGAAGGAGGCAGGGCTTGGAAATGCCTTGTTCCCAATGGATGCCTTGTCCTTGGAGTGTTGGGCCCTATGCCCACAGACCAGGGTCAGTTTGCAGGCATGGCGGCTGCACCCTTTGCTGGCAGGAATGGAGAAGGCTCACTGGTCTTCTTTGCCTTTTTCTTCCTTTTCTTCTTTTTGGTCCCAAGTGATACCTGGTCTCTGTTGAACTCGCCTGACTCCTTTTCCTGCTTCTGGACTGTGGCCCCGTTGGAGGAGACAGTGGTGGCTTCAACTGAGTCAACGCCAGCCACCGTCTTGGGCTTCTTTTTCAACTTCCTTTTCTTCTTCTTTGCCTCTTTCTCCACCTTGACAGGGCCGTGGATGGCTGACTCCTGGAGGATGTCAGAAGCTGACACAGCTGCCTCCTGGCACCGCTGCCACTCCTCATCGCTGTCCTTGCTGCTGCAAGGGGAGAATGGTCTGGGTTAGCTGGAGTCAGAATGGGCCCCAACGCTGCCTCTCACTGCTCCGCCTCAGTCCAGGCCACCAGAAAGAGGACATAGAGGGAGGTAGAGAGCTCAGGCTGAGCAATGGGACAGACCTGGGCTCCAATACTGGCTTCTCTGCTTCCCAGCTGTGTGACCTCATGTCAAGTGATAGTCTCTCTGACCCTCAGTATCTTCATCTATAAAATGGGGATCTTAACAGAGCCCAGGGATCAGCTCACAGGGATGTCCCAGGAGGCAGACATGATAAAGGGAGGTGTCTGGCCCAAGCAAGATGGGTGCTAAAAAGCAGTGCACATCCCAAACCACTCCCCAATAGAGACTCTCTGCCCTCCTGCTGAGTGCACTATTTCTCTGGCTACCTGACAGGGCCCCTTTTAGCCTGGACCTGACTGGAATCTGCTTGGCTATTCTGGGGGACCAGCCAGGACAGAAGAGGAGCAAAAAGGAGGGAACATGAGGAGAGGGTGTGAGTTCTCACCTGGAGCTGGAGGGCCATCGCTTACGGAGGGGCTGGGGAGAGGCTTCCCTCTCAGGGCCTCCAGGGATGGATGTGAAGAAAAGGCGGAAGCCTAAGATTCAAAGGGCCAGTGTCAGCACCTCCAGATACTAACCCCTTCTCCCAGGGGCTAAGGCAAAGGCCTGGATCAATGTCTCTAACTACAAAATGATGCCTCATCTGACAAGAGCCAGACGATGCGATGCTTAAGGGGATGCCAGTTGCCACATCAGGTCAGCAAGCCCTCAGAGGCTTCTGGAAGCCAGCAATTGGGCCTACCTAAGACAGCCTCCAAGCTGGCAAATGAGTTGAGCATGGGACAGACAGATGCAGACAGGTGAGGCTGTGGTGTGCAGCGGTGACAGCTCCTGCTCAGGGTGGACAGATGACATCACCTCAGACCAGTGATTTCTCTTCTCAGAGCCTCAGTTTCCTTGTCTGTAAATGGGGTATCATCATAATACCTGCCTTACAGTGGGGGCTGAGTGATGAACAGAAGATAATATACCAAAACTATATTGCCCAGTTCCAGACACACAGTAGGTGCTTAATAAATGACAGCTATCACAGATAGTATAACTACTCACCATCATCCTCTAAGGCCACTTTCTGTACCTCGGGTTTTGCTGGCTTCTTCACTACTTCTGAGATGGTAATGGAACTACGGGGAGAGAAAATGGTTGACTTAGGATGAGATTTTGAGTAACAACAAAAACAATTAAAAAAATAAAAAATTTTTTTAAGTGGAAGGGATAAGGGCACGTGATCTTAAAGGCAAAAGCAGAGTGCACACTGGCTTGGAAAGAAGCCTAATACCTACAGCCATGATATGAGGGGTCTTAAAAAAATTCATAGAAAGATTTGTATTATATTTTAATTCTATTTTTCCATTAACTTTTTGAAGTACCTTTGTATGCTGAACAGCCTCTGCCAGCTCAAACGGCAAAGCTTCATTCATTTAAACCCCACTTTATTCCAGAAAGTACTGAAAAAATTTTAAAGACACTCATGGCACAACAAAATGAATGTAATTTCAAATAGTGCAAAGAGAAGAAAAGGGCAAGAGGAACAAAAAGCGCCAGAAGTGTGGTCAGGAAGTCCTATACACTTGTGAGGGAGAGGGCACACATTGTTGGGTTGAGCTTCCTAGTAGCAAGCATGAAAAGAGAAATAGGACCAGCCTAGAGAAGTGGTTTAGAGGTCAGCTTCTAGAGCAGGGCAGACATTTTTTTTTTTAAATTAAAAACAAAATCAGAATAATTGACATGTAGTTGTAAGAATTAATACAGAGCTCCCATATGGCATCCACTTGTTTCTTCCAATGGTAGTATCGTGCATAACTATAGTACAATATCACAACCAGGAAACTGAAGCTGATATAATTCATTGACCTTATTCAGACCTCAGAGACCTCGGTTTTAAATCCTGGCTTTGTCCTTTACTGTTCCCTTTGGCAAGTGACTTTACCTCGCTGAGCCTCTGCTACCCCTCTGTATCCTGGGAAAAATAACAGTCCCTACATCTTAGGGTCACCACAAGGATTAAAAGAGAAAATGGATATCAAGCACTCAGTACACAGCCTGGCCACAAGCAGGTGTTCAGTTAAAAAGTCACAATGTAGTACAGAGAACCACACTCTCAACAATGTCCCCACAGCAAACACAGCAATCTTTCCCTAACTTCCCTTCATATATGCCACATTCCCCCAAAGCCCTGTTCAGGAAAAGCAATCCAGGGAGAGGGTGTGGAGACAAGGCAACAGTCTCTGACCCCACACAGCGGTTCAATGTTGACCCCCCAAGGCCATTTGGCAACGTCTGTAGACATTTTTGGTTGTCACAACTGGTGGGGTGGGTGCTACGACCATCTAGTGGGTAGAGGTCAGGGATAATGTTAAACATCCTATGATGTGAAGGACAGATCCCCATGACAAAGAGTTACCCAGTTGAAAATGTCAACAGTGCCAAGGTTGAAGGACCAACTGAAGCATCACTTAAACCTCTTTGGAGAGAAATGTGAAAAGTGCAGGGAATATGCTGACCATGGTTGACCAGCATTCTGTTTGATTTCCACCTGGGGAAACATCCGTGGTGACTCGCTGCAATGCTAAACAGGCCTTGTTCGCACTGAAGCCAGAGTCATGATGAAAACTGTGCTCCCACGGGGTGAGATGCCACTGACCTTACTAAACCCCTTCCCCACATGCTCAAGTTGGTGGCCTGGCACTAATGCCATGGAGGTTCAGGCTGCTGGGCTCTGGCCCAATATTCTGTCTCAGAAGGACAGTTGGGAACACTTTGGGAAAGCACATTTGTCCTTTTTGATATCTACTTCAAATTGAAAGACTATGGCCCCAAATCCTCATCTCCCTTTCAAAACTTTAGGGCTCTGCTGGTCAGAAACAGATTGAGACTAGTGTATTCTGAAATGTGTTCCATGATATGCTGATCAGTCTTCCATGAAACAAAGGCAGCATGGACAAACAAGTCTGGAAAACACTCGGCCAAAGTTACATAGGTCTCTTCACTGCAGTAATTCTCAGAGCCTTGAATATACTATTACAAATCTGTTTCTGAGGGCGTATGGGGGTATGCAGATTACAGTGTATCTCAAACTTCTTTGCTGTTGGACCCCCTTTTCTCTAGAGCCACACTTTGGGCTAGTGCTAAGGTCTAAATGTCTGTATTCCCCTAAAGTTTATATGTCGAAATCTTCACTCCCAAGGTGATGGTATTAGGAGGTGGGGCCTTTGGGAGGTGATTAGGTCATGGGGAAGAGCCCTCATGAATGGGATTCATACCCTTACGATAGAGGTCCAAGAGAGACCCCTCGCACCTTCCACCATGTTAGGGTACAGTGAGAAGATGCTGTCTTGTGAACTAGGAAGAAGGCCCACACTATATACAGAGTATGCTGGCACTTTGATTTTGGACTTTCCAGCCTCCAAAATATAAATTTCTATTTATAAGCTACCCAATCTATGGTGTTTTATTATAGTAGCTCAAATGGACTAAAACAGGTAGTACTGTTGGCATCTACTTTAGGAATGCCAACCTTAATCTTTACAGACTGTATTTCCAGACTGTACTAAGAATTTAAGACAGAGAACTGCCATGGCGTCTGGCATACAAAAATCACCAAGAAATATGAATTCCGCCCTGCCTTGCCCTCTTGTGGCAGGAATGAGCTCTTGAGAACATGGGCTTGGAGTCAGACACACCTGAGTTAGAGGCCCAGCTCTTTTCCTTACTACCTGTGATCTCAGGCAAACATGTCTCTTTGCTGAGAGCCTCTGTTTCCTCACCTAGAGAATAAGGACAACAGGACCTATATGCCATGTTTATGAATGCTGTGAGGTGACGCATGCCACATGCCTGCCACAGTGCCTGCTTGGACACCGTGAGCCCCCAGCCCATGTGAGCAATACGGGGGCAGGAGAAGACAAGGTGCACTTTTGGTTACCTGTCCAGTAGGGCTCCCAGCTTCTTGGCTACGTGCGCTCGGAATTCGGGGGTGGTCTGAAGCTCATTGCCATCCTGTTCGTGCTCATCCACCCTATGCCTGCAACACATGCAGAAGGACCTTACTTCCTGCCCCCACCAGGGCAAGGACTATTAAGTGTCTTGTTTACTTGGATATGCCAGGGGTCTGACCTAGCATTGGCACACACAGGGGATCAATATTTGTTGGATGAATAAATGAAACTTGAATCCAAAATGCACAGTACCTGAGGCTTGGTTGGGAGGCTGGTAACTGGTTATTTGCAGCATCTGTGGAAAAATAAAAATTGTGCCAGGCACTATTTTAAGCAATTTACATGTATAACCCAGGGAATTTTCCCAACAACGCCATTACAGGGGTTACCATTATCCCCATCTTGCAGAAGAGGAAAAGCTAAGGAAATGTAAAATAACTTGGCCATAGTCAAATAGCTAATTTAACAAAGTTGGGACAAGGACCCAGGTCATGTGGTTCCAGAGGGCCCCTCTTAACCACCACGCTGAACAGTCACGTCTAAGTGCAATCCAATTGCACAATTTATTGAGTGGCTACTATGTGCTTGGCTGTGTGCTAAGTACTGTGGAGAAGAGAGAAGAAAGTAGCTCTTTATGCTGATCACATTTTTCAAGCCCAAACACTGGGGATGCCTGGCTTGGTGGTCACTCACTCAACAAATACCAAATGCCTATCAGTGCTGTAGTTGCTGAACAACTTAGACCAAATATCACTGTTCTCAGAGATCTTACATTTTAGTTGGTGGAGACAGGCAATGAACAAACACACAAGCAAAATATAAAACTGGGTAACAGTAAGCATATGGAAAAAAACAATCAAGGCAGGGGAGGGAGGTAGGAGGTGCTGTGTGGGGATCAATACAAGGGGACTTCAGAAAGTTCATAGAAACCCTCCCTGCCCACCCTTATATCCAAGGGGTCTCCCATGAACTTTTTGAAGATACCTTGTATATAAACGTGGGCAGGGAGGGCTTCACTGATAAGGTAACATTTGAATAGAGATTTGAGAGAGGTAAGGAAGAGAGCCTTCCAGACAGAAGAGCATATGCAAAGACCCTGAGGCAGAGGCCTGTCTGGTGTGTTTTACAGCCAGAAAGGAGGCTGGTATGGCTGAAGCCCACCCAGCAAGCTGGGGAAGCAGCAGAGATGGAGAACTTGTGGGGGCCATGGGAAGACCTGGGCTTTGAGGAAGATGAGGAGTCACTGGAGGACTCTGAGCACAGGAGGGACATAAGCTGCTGTGTGGAGTGAGACCATAGTGGGGCCAGGGCAGAAACAATAATCGAGGTGGTGAGAAGTGGCTAGACTCTGGATACACACAGTTTGAAGATGGAGTCAACAGGATTTACCGATGGACTGGATGCAGGGTGTGAGAAGCAAGTGAAAGATAGCTCTGAGTTTTCTGACTTGAATAACAGGACAAAATGGGCTTGTATATTTAAGAGGCTGACTGAACAAAATGGACACTTGGTAGCTCTGGACCCAATGCTGGGCCATGGTATATTGAACAACTCCAGGGGGCACCGTTGTGTCTATGTTATTGTACATAACATTGTATCTGTGTCCTAGTATATTGTGGTCTATGTCAATGTGCTCTGCAGCACAACACAGAATGCAAAAAAGTTCCCAGTGCTCCTGGAAGTGGATAATGTGGGTGCCTGGAGAGACAGCCTTTAAAGACCTGGTCTTTCTTCTTGAGCATATAATCACAAGGAGGAAGAATATCTCTTCTTCATGACTACAGAGAATGGATGTGAGGTACTGTCAGGAAACAGAAACAGTATTAGACTCTAGAGAGAAACAGAGTTCAGTTGAGTCCTGGCTCTGCTACCAACATGCTATGTGACCTTCAGCCAGTCACTTTCCCTCCCAAGCCTTTGTTCTTCTCATCTGTAAAATGAGGATAAGATTACCAACCCTGGGGCTAGCCAGTTAGCTCAGTTGGTTAGAGTGCAGTGTTGATAACACCAAGGTCCAGGGTTTGGATCTCCATACTGGCCAGCCACCAAAAAATTAAAATAAATAAATAAAAGAAGACCAACCTTTCAGAGTTCTTGTTTTGACATTTTGTCTATCTCCTCCCGGGATTTATAAGCTACTTGAGTACATGGTCTGCCTCTTTTTATCTTTGTATCTCCAGTTGCTGGCACAGTGCCTTGGTTTGAAATAGATGTTGCACAAATGAATCAAAGTATATGTCGCCCTAAAATTGAAGTGATTTGATGGCCTGGGTGACCAGTTTCTCATCACTGGATTTAAGAACTGGATCGAGAGATTAATAAAATAGTGACTTACCTTTCTACATAGTCATGGACCAAAGAGTGGGAGTTTTGCTCATAACAGATACTTGTCTTGGCAAGGAATGGTATGACAGCAATTAAAAGCATGCGCTGAGAATCAGATAGTCCTGGATTTAGGCCTGGTTCTGCCACGTATAAGCTGAATGACTTCAGCCAAGTTATTTCA
The DNA here is from genome assembly GCF_027409185.1 of Cynocephalus volans. Taxonomy (NCBI): domain Eukaryota; kingdom Metazoa; phylum Chordata; class Mammalia; order Dermoptera; family Cynocephalidae; genus Cynocephalus; species Cynocephalus volans. Next base: position 197,139,584 of record NC_084461.1, read on the forward strand.
TCTTTATTAAGCATCAGCTTTCTCATCTGTAAAATGGGGCTAATAATACCATCTTTGTGGTACTGCTGGAAAGATTAAAACAGACAATGAACGCTGGAATCCCAGCCCTGTCACTCATTAGAGAGATGGCTTCTGGGCAAGTTCATTCATTCAAGAACTATTTTCCTGAGCACTGTGGTAGGCCTAGGGATACCATGGTGAAGGGACAAGCCAGATCTCTGACTTCATGATGTTCTCATCATGTAACCTGTAACTCAATAAACATTTGTAGAGCAAGTATGGGCCAGGGTTGACTCAAGGTGCTGGAGATGCAGGAGTGAAAGGAAAACAAGAGATAAGACAATAAAAGAGGTGAATTGTAGGAAGAAAGGAAAGCACTATCTATGAAGGGAATTGCACAAAGTATGTTGGTGGCACAGAGAAGGCAGATAACCAGATCTGGAGCACTGAGAAAGCTCTTCCAAAGAGGTTGTGTCTCAGCTGTATTAAAGGATGAGCAAGACCAGACCCCCCTCCTGCAACCAGGCACACCACGCCAGTGCCTTGGGGCCCGTGCTGGGACCCGGGGCATGGAGAAGGGGACCAGACCCCCTCCCACAACCAGGCACCCCATGCCAGCACCTTGGGGCCTGCCCTGGGACCCAGGGCATGGAGAAGGGGACCAGACCCCCTCCCACAACCAGGCACCCCATGCCAGCAACCCGGGGCCCACATAGGGACCCGGGGTATGCAGCTGAGGATTGGACCCCCCTCCCACAACCAGGCACCCCGTGCCAGCACCTCAGGGCCCGCCTAGAGACCCGGGGTAAGGAGCTGGGGACTGGACCCCCTCCCCACAGCCAGGCATTCTGGGACAGCACATCAGGACACTGCCCAGGGACCCGAGGCATGGAGAAGGGGACCGGACCCCCATCCCACAATCAGGCACCCCATCCCAGTGCCTTGGGGCCATCCCTGGGACCCGGGGCATGGAGAAGGGGACTGGAACCCCTGCCTACAACCAGGCACACCGTGCCAGTGCCTTGGTGCCTTCCCTGGGACCTGGGACATGGAGAAGGGGACCGGACCCCCATCCCACAATCAGGCACCCCATCCCAGTGCCCTGGGGCCCACAAGGGGACCCGGGGTATGGAGCTGGGGACTGAACCCCCATCCCATAATCAGGCACCCCATGCCAGTGCCTTGGTGCCTTCCCTGGGACCTGGGACATGGAGAAGGGGACCAGATCCCATCCCACAACCAGGCACCCCGTGCCAGCACCTCAGGGCCTTCCCTGGGACCTGGGGCATGGAGAAGGGGACTGGACCACACTCCCACAACCAGGCACACTGCACCAGCACCTCAGGGCCTGCCTAGAGACCCTGGGAAAGGAGCTGGGGACTGGACCCCCTCCCCACAGCCAGGCATTCTGGGACAGCACATCAGGACACTGCCCAGGGACCCGAGGCATGGAGAAGGGGACCGGACCCCCATCCCACAACCAGGCACCCTGTGCCAGTTGCCTTGGGACCTTCCCTGGGACCCAGGGCATGGAGAAGGGGACTGGACCCCCCTCCTATAACCAGGCACCCTGTGCCAGCGCGTTGGGGCCCACCCGGGAATCCGGGGCATAGAGAAGGGGACTGGACCCCCCTCCCACAACCAGGCACACTGTGCCAGTGCCTTGGGACCCACTCGGCAACCCAGGGCATGGAACTGGGGATCAGACACTCTCCACAACCAGGCACACTCCCAGCACCACAGAGCAGGCCAAAAACATCTCCTCCATGTGGGTGGCCCACCATAACTACCACGATAACCATGGCCGCTGTGAAGGCGGCTAGATGCCACAACCACCTAGCAGATGGTCCGCCAGCCACTGGAGTGAGTTGATACAAGGAGAGTCACCAGCAGAGATAAAGAAAGGAGGATGCTTCTCTCCACAGAGCCCATTTCATAGTGATGGAAGAGACATCTATGATAGTATTGGGGGACCTGATCATGCCTCTCAGCATTGGACAGATCATTTGGGCAGCAAATCAACAGAGTAACTGTTATTCTTTCAGAGAGAGAAGAAATCTAGGGTGATTAGAGGGGGGAGGGCAGAGAGAAAGGGGGATGAGGAGAGACTGGACAAGGGGCATAAAGAATAATTATAATTTGTAACTATATATATGCTAGTAATATTGATTTGATCAACATATCTCAATGTTGAAACCCAAAAATATGTATAATCAATTTTGATTCACTAAAAATTAAAATTAAAATTAAAAAAAAAGTAGAGAGTAGAATAATGGTTACCAGAGGCTGGCATGGCAGGGGGTAGAGGGGAGGAGAAGGAGAGGACTAATGGGGACAAAACTATGCTGTCTACCCTAAGTGAATCATTGTGCAGTATATGCATGTATTGAGAAAACACACTGTACCCCACAAAAATAAATATAAATTAAAAAAAAAAAAAAAGGATGAGCAAGTGTTAGGTAGAAGGGAAAAAATAGTCCACGTAGAGTGACCAACTGCCTAATAATCACCGCCATTTACTGGACCTTTAATATGCGCCAAGCACCGCAGATGTATCATCTGTTACTTCTCAACCTTATGGGGTGGATACTAGCATTATCCCCACTGTACAGATGAGGAAATTTAGATACAGTGAGATTTAAATACTTTGTCCAAGTTCTTACTGCTAGTGAGTGATGGAGGTGGAAGGGCAGATCTGTATATAGAACCTGCAGAGAAAACTACAGTTATGGTTCTCAGAGACAGAGGACAGTCTGGAGCCTACCTATGGGAAATGCAGTGTGGCAGGAGGGCAAGAAGGGGCAGGTAGGCAGGAAATGGATCACGAAAGGGCTTGTAAGTCCTATTAAACAAACACAGGGGTTCTTAACCTTACTTTGCCATGCCTCTTCTAGTAGTCTGGTGAAGCCTGAATCCCTTCTGAGAATAATGCTTTAAATGCATAAAATGGCAACACATAGGATTACAAAGAAAACCAATGACACTGAAATTTAGTTATCATAATAGTAAACAATCAAATTTGTGATATTAATATATGTGCTTCTTTATTAACGCATTAAATAAGACCTAGAAATGAGTCTAAAAATTACCATAATTTTATTTTATTTATTTATTTATTTTAAAAAGATGACCGGTAAGGGGATCTTAACCCTTGACTTGGTGTTGTCAGCACCACTCTCTCCGAAGTGAGCCACGGGCCATCCCTATATAGGGATCCGAACCCGTGGCCTTGGTGTTATCAGCACCACACTCTCCCGAGTGAGTCACGGGACGGCCCAAAATTACCATGATTTTAAAGCAGGAATGTGTGCAAATGGCTCTTTTCCAACATTATAATAAAATGATATTTTGAAATATCTGCAAAGACTGTAATGGAATATGAAAATCTGTGTCTTCTGTGGAGACAAAGTAACAGGTACTGCCAAAACTACTGTGTGATGGAAAGGGATGCTAAATTTTAGTTACAAGTTAAAGATGCAATATTTTTTCCATTCAAAATTCAAGGATTCCATTAATGATGAGGCACCCCTGTGTTGAGGGGTTTCGGATTTATTCCCGGGGCACTAGGGAGTCATGGTCAGAGTTAGGCACGTTGGACACAACCTTGTTGGCAACCTCACGGTGGGAGAATGTGTTGGAGGCGGAGAAAGCCTGGATGCGAGAATTCAGGGAGGTGGCGGCCCTGTCAGTGTGCGGCAGTGAGGATCGACCGAAGGAAGATGAGTCAAGAAACACTCAGGTGCCTCAGTTTCCTCGACTAGGATAATGGAACAATTCTTGCTGCACCTGCCCGCGCTTTGAATCTGAACCTCACCCAGTCCTCAAAGTTCTCTCGTAGAAGGAAATTCCTGTGACTCCCTCCTTACTATCCATCCTCTCAGGCCCCGGGGAAGATCCCACGCCCTTTGACCAACCTTCCCGAACACAGTCACCTACCGGCTCTTGCTTTCTCCGCCCCTCGCGGGCGCTGTTCCAAACCCCAGGCCGGCATCGCCGCCTCGCGGCACCGCGCCAGCTCCTCCGCCTCGCCGCCGCTGCTGCTCTCCGAATCGCTCATGGGGCCACCGGCCGCCGCCATCTTGGGCCTTCGCAAAGGATTGTGGGGAACGCCTCCATAGCCGACCCTCCCGCACGACCCCACGGGAGAAAGGAGAAGCGCAGGGCATTGTGGGGATTGTAGTTGTCAGGCTCAGACCACCGTTGGCCTTGTATTGGCCTGGGCGGCGGGGGCGGACCTCCAACGTGAGAGCTGGAAGGGGCTAGGAGATAACTTCACCAATCTTTTCTTAATGACGAAAACAAGACCTACCGAAGGGAAGGGAATCGCCTAAGGTCACACAAGGAGTTAATGACAGAGCCAGGACTAATTTCCAGGTTTTGATCGGGTATAGTTTAGACATTATTCATTTATTTTATTAATTCCAAATCCAGCTGGGCGTCAGAAACACCTTAGTGTGCTTGTTGAACTGCAGACTTTTGGGTCTCACAAAAAATTAACTGAATCAGAATCTCTGATAGGTGGGACCCAGAAATGTGTATCTGCTCTAATAGGCCCGGGCCTTCCCATTCAGTGTAGTCCATGAACCAGCAGCATCAGTAACACCTCCTTAGAAATGCAGAATCTTGGGCTCCCCCACAAGCTGAGTGAATCATAACCTGCATTTTAACAATCCTGGTGATTTGGGTGCACATTAAAGTTTGAGAGGCACTGTCCTAGGTGATTCAGATGCACAATTTGGTCTGAAAAACACTAGCTTTCTAGCCCAGGACTTCTCAACCCTGCCTGCTCACTGGAAACACTTGGGTTACTTAAAAAAAAAAAATGCTGACTCCCAGGACCCACCCAAGACCAAAAAATTGGAACCTCTGCGGTTAAGAAACTTCACAGTGAAGGATGGACAAAATCACTTTTATTTGTTTTTGGAATGCTTTGTTTCATGTTTTATCTTTGAAGATGAGTGTGTCAAAAATTTTACTAAAATAAATTCTCTGGCCTTGGGCTTTTCTATTCCAAAAAAAGGAAGGTTATTGCTGTAGTCTGAATGTTTGTGTCCCCCGAAAATTCATGTGTTGAAATCTTAACCCTCAAGGTGATGGTATTAGGAGATGGGGCCTTTAGGAGGTAATTAAGTCATGGGGGCTGAGCCCTCATTATTGGGATTAGTGCCCTTATAAAAGAGACCCCAGACAGAACTTCATCCCTTCCACAATGTGAGGACAGTGAGAAGCTGCCATCTATGAATCAGGAAGAGGCCCTCACCAAACATCAAATCTGCCGGCACATTGATCTTGGACTTCCCGGCCTCCAGAACTGTAAGAAATAAATGCTTGTTGTGTGTAAGCCATCCAGCTAATACTATTTTGTTATAGAAACCCAACAGACTAAGATAGTGACTTATTCCTTCCTTTTTTTAAACAAGAATTTTTCTACCACCTACAATGTGGGCTGTGGTGGGATGCAAAAGGATATAAAGTTGTGGGCTGCACTAGCCTGTCCAGCCCTTGGAAAGGAGGCTCCTTCTGCCCCCGAAGGCAAAAAGAGGTGGGAAATATACAGATTACTATTGCTAAATTGTCCAGAGGCTGTTGAGAGCCAATTATGTAGTGGTAAATGAGTAGACCATAGAAAGCAGAGCAAAATAGGAGGGCAAAAGGAAACTTCTACTGGTTCATCGGAGTCAACCTGATCACATGATGTCCTTTAATAATAAAGATGCTGTTATTTTCCTAAAGTCTCTGGACGATTATGTACTGTTTATGTGTGGGTTTCAGGAGTTGAGGGGATTTTTTTACACTGCATCATCCCTCAATCTCCCAGACTTGGCCTCCTTTTTTATTAGCTTCCTTACAGTCCTCATTTCCCATAGTTAAGAGGCTCAAATGATTATGCGGTAACCACTAGGGCAGCATTAGCCCCTGTGGAAATAAACAAAGAACACCCAAATGAGAACAAATAAAGGCAATTTATTCTCACCTTGCTATAGCAAAGAAAGCAGCCACCATCCCTTGCCTTTGACAGAGACTCAAAGGCAGACAGGGGAATGGGAAAATTTTATAGTGGGAAGAAAGGGAAGGCTTCAGGCATGCCCTGATTGAAGTTGTAGGCGTGGGGAAGCTGGAGGCGGGCTAACTAGAAGCAGGGCTATCTATGTGATTGGTTTGAAGAGATTATTGGCTTTCTCTGGTTGGTCTTAATTAGAGGTCGTGGGAGTGGGGTAGGGAATTAGAAAAGCTGGTGATTATTGACCAAGTTCTGATGGTTTGGGGTTGCTTGATGCAGAGGTGTGATTTGGCCTCCCTAGATGGTTGCTACAGAAGGTTATGGGTCAGAATTCCATTGTCATTGGGCTGGCTGGTTAGCTCAGTTGGTTAGAGCATGGTGTTATAACACTAAAGTCAAGGGTTCAGATCCCTGTACCTGCCAACTGCCAAATAAACCAAAACCAAAAACAAGCTATTGTCACATATGGTCTGGCCACTGTCCGTTTGTTTATTTAGCTTCCTTCACCTCTTTTTATAAAGCTGGTGAAGAGACGGGACCTCCCCGCAGAGAACTGGAGGAGTGGTTCTGGATTCGGTGGCAGAAATGCACAGAGAAGATTCCCGGAGGTAACTAGCTGGCTGGAAGTGAAGCCTCTCCTTCTTTCTTCTCGGAGAGGATGAGGGTGTCGCTGTCTTGGATGCCATAGCGCCCCAAATCCAACCAGTCCTCCAGGACTTGGCCTTGGAACTCCAGCTGCTGCTGCTTCCTGAGCAGCCCCAGCTTGTCTTCAATCTGCTGCTTCAGGCCCAGGACAAAGCTGTTGGGGTGGATGACGTACGGATGGCTCCCGCCATCGGGATTCTTCACAAAGACCTGGATCTCGGGGGGGATGGTCTCCAGCACACAGATGCGGGTGTTGGAGAAGACCCCATAATAGGCCAAGGAGCAGTGACTGCGGAGGAGCTGCCGCTCGCCGTCAGGCTCCTGGAAGGACAGTCGCTGCAGGCCCGAATAGGCCCGACTCCGCTGGATTTTCTCTTTCACCTTCTTTATGGGTGCATAAGGGTTCACCCAGAGAATTAAATCTGGGTAACCCCACTGCTCCACTGTCACCTGGATGTCTCGTGCCCTCTGGAAGGGAGAGGGAGAGAGGGTAAGTCCACACTTCTCTGTCTGATGTGCGGAAGTTCCCTTCACCTGTCCTCATCTTTTCAACATCAGTAGCAAACATGAGGGAGTACCAAGCACTTTCAAGGCTCTATGCTGGGCCCCTTCCATCCTCTAAAGCATTTTATTCTCACATCAGTCCTATGAGGTTGGTTCTACTATTATGCCCGTTTTACAGATGAGGAAATTGTGGTTGAGCAAGGTTAAGTGATGAACTCAACACCAATCACAAAGGTAGCAAAGAGCAGAGCAGGTGTGTGAACCCAGGTCAGTCAGACTCCAGAGTCTTTGTTCTTCACCTCCAGGGCCACACTGCAGGACCCAAGAGTCCCAGGTGGCTGAAGAACACCACCTGGAAGATGCTGGAGAGGACTGGCCCTCTAGCTGATCCTTTCAAGAAGGAATATAAACCTAGCATTGCCAAGTCTTCTGATTTTTCAAGATACAAATCTTTGCACAGTGGCTTTTATATTCAGGAAAAATCCAGAGGCATTCTTTTTCATCTCATTCATGGGCCTCATTTGGCCAGTGGGTCCCACCTTATTAGAGAGCATCCGATTCCTCACCTGTCTTGTGGTCCTAGCAGCTCAGTCTCTTGTTCCCCGCACACACCTTGCTTATTCCTACCTCCCTTCCTTTGCCCCTGGGCCCCCACCCTGGCCCCTGACCTGGAGTGTCCTCTGTTCTGAGCATCTGAATCCCTCCCCAGCCTTTAGGGCTCACCTCAAGCCCTAACTTCTTCAAGGAATCTCTGGTGACTTCAGATAACATTTATTCTCTGTTTCCAAAGCCCTACAAAGACGTGGGTGGGATTCCCAGCTACCTCTTAGCAGTATGACCTCGGTTAATTAACCTCTCTGAGCCTGTTTCCTCCTCTGTAAAATGGCAATAATAGTAATAATAATAATAAAGATAAAGGTAATACACGACCCTCCTACTTTACAGAATTGCCTGTGAGGATCTGCTGAGACAGCCCCTGGACAAGTACCTTGTAAACTGTAAAGCACAATGTGGATAAAATAGATTCTTATGATCTTTGCCTGTACCTAGGTTTGGTACTACCTAATAATATTACTTAGCATTCTTTGTTTTCTGAGTATCTTGTCTTCTCTAGTAATTCCTTCCAGCAGTTTGGTGCAATGTTGTTTCATGGACTTGCTTCCTAACAACATGGGGTGAGTTCCTATTTCTGCACCACCATTGCCCCCTGGCCCCCACCCCCACCAGCCCCAAGCCCAGTATTGTCACAAAACAGCAGGTTGAGTTGACTTGGCTGGGCTCAGCTCATGCAAAGAATGATTAGGAACATGGAACTGATTTTTCCAGTAGGTTACGGGAAAAACACAGAAAAGAACAAGAATTTAAAGATAAGGGATCTGAGGCTCAGAGAGCCAAACAATTTTCCCAAGTTCACAGAGCTGGCGGATAGGGCAGCTGGGCCTCAAACCTTCTAACTCTAAGGTTCTGTTCTGGGCTGGCCAGTCAGCTCAGTTGGTTAGAGAGTGGTATTGATAACACCAAGGGCCAGGGCCAGGGTTCGAGCCCTGTACCGGTCAGCCACGGGGGGAGAAATCATATATATATGTGTGTGTATATGTATGTATATACATACAAACATATATAGTCCTCTTCTCCATTGGCACAGAAGTGAATAAGTAATTACTATATAGTTATCTCATTCTGAGCTTTAAGCCCCTGACATCTGGGAGAAGAGTCATTTACCTTCACATTCCAGCTGGGGACCGGGTTCTCCCTGTTGTCATAACAACAGTCCTGTTTCAGGCACTGGCAGGCCCTCTGAGCGACTATGTCCCATCTGTACCCTTTTGCCACATTGTGGGTGGGGTCAGCCGGATCCAGGATGATGGGCCTGCAACACAGGGAGAGGGTGCCCAGCCTCTTTCTGGTTTGGAAGCCTGCAAGCCAGATGGAAGCCTTCTCAGCAACCATCTGTTCAAACCACTGAGAATCTGCTATGTCCAGAGCCCAGGCCTGTCAGTACAGGAGGGCCCAAAAATGTTGCTGGAGAGTAACAAGATGGAGATGATCATATTTCCAAAAGTTCCTCTCAGGGAGAGTATGCTAGGTATTTGCAAGGAATTTTTGGGGTGAGGCCTCAAGAGGCATACTGGAGCAATAACAGATGCCCACTTAGACAGGTGAGCCTTTTAAGTTCAGAGCAGGCTACACAAGTTTGAGGTTAGAGCTGCTGAATTGATTTGGATAATAGTAACATCACCACCACCACCTACTGACATTTATTGAAGCACTGGGCCAAACCCTATGCGAATTAACCTATTTTAATCCTTCCAACAATTTTATTAGGTAGGGACTATTATTATTGTTATTTTTGTCCCTATTTTACAGATGAGGAAACTGAGGCACAGACCCCCTAAGTGCTCATAGCCAACAGATGGAAATCTTATCCATCTACTCCCTCAACAGAGAAGAGGTTGGGTTGCCTCCAAGTGTCTCTCCTCTTTATAAATGTTGAATGAGTATTTTAAAGATATTGGCTTGAAGGAGGTCTAACAGCCTGCTTGGGCCACTTGGGATGATTGCATGTGTCCAATGCCAAGTTCATTAAGACCCAGCCTTTGTACTCCAGGAGTTTTTGGCTTAGGAGGGAACTGCGACTTTATCTAGGTGATAGAATGTGATAGCAGGCTACTGGAGTGAACGGGACACTTGGGCTCCATGCTTGCTACTCCCAGTATCCTTGGCTTCCTGAAATAGTCTTCTCTAAATAGTCAGGGAGTAGCACCAGGCTGTCCTATGGGGCAGGGGTCACCAAAGTGTCTCATTCCATTGGCTGGCAGGTGACCAATCAGTGACCTGACATGCAGGACCTGTGTCCAGTGATCAGACTGGTTTCCTCTGGGGTTTGGACCAGGGATGATGGAGGTGACTCCCCAACAGGGAGGAAGAGGGAACAGGGCAGGTGTGGAGAGAGGAGCAGAGGCAGGGAAGGGGAGAAGAGCAAATGGGCCATGAGAGAATGACAGAGAGGGCGAGAGTCTCTAGGTCTGCCTCAGGGCCTGATGGTTTTCCAACTTCAATTTTCTGGGCATCCTTATAATAAACCCTCTTTTCATAAGGAGACCTGGTGCTAAGGGTCAAAAGTGTCCTCCAAAAGCTCATGTATTGGAAATTTGATCTCCACTGTAACAGTGTGAAGAGGGTAGAAAATGCAATTATTTAAAAAGTAGGACCTTTGAGAAGTGATTGGATTGTGAAGACTATGCCCTAGTGAATGGATTAATCCATTCATGGAGTAATGGGTATGATTCTGATGGCTTTCTAAGGAGGGCAAGTGAGAAGGTTAGCTCTCTCTTGCTCATGCCATTTCCTTATCATGTGACATCATGCATGGCTGTAGAGAGTCACCACCCAGAAGAAGGCCCTCATCAGATGTGTTTCCTGGACCTTGGATTTCCCAGCCTCCAAGCGTAAGAAATAAATTTCATTTCTTAATAAATTACCCAGTTTTGGGTATTCTTGTTACAAGCCACAGAAACAGACTAGTACACCTGGGTTTTCTTCCTTACAAAAAGAGACCCAACATAACAGAACACTAAGAATTCTTCTGATATTGCTTGTACTGGCCTAGAGCTTTTTTTTTTTTTTTTTTTTTTTAAAAGATGACTGGTAAGGGGATCTTAACCCTTGATTTGGTGTTGTCAGCACCACGCTCACCCAGTGAGATAAGTGACCATCCCTATACAGGATCCGAACCCGTGGCCTTGGTGTTATCAGCACCACACTCTCCCGAGTGAGCCACGGGCCGGCCCTAGAGCTTTTTAATATAAAGAGTTTTCTAGGCGGGGTTCCCCAGAAGCAGATCCCAGATAAGGTTTTGGTTTATCTGGAAGGATATCCCAGGAAGCACTAAGAAGGGAGCAGGAGAGTGAGACAGGAGGGGAAGGCAGCCACTAAAGGCTGAGTGTCGAGGTAATCACCACCAGGGAGAGCTGGAGGTTAGTCCCACTGGGGAGCTCTGGGAAACAGTGTGAAGCTGCCATCAGAGGTGTATGGGAGCTGGTGTATTTATCCACCAACTCTCACCAGTCATTGGTTGAGGGCTGCTTTTGGGGCGGGTTTGCTGGTGAGAGGAAAACCCTCAGGCAAAGTGATGTGGGTGCTGACAGGTGGAAGTTGAGCCAGTCTTCACAAAGCCATGGGATACAAGGGTGGCACCGGCTGCGTGTGCTACAAGAGCGAGCATTTACCCAGCATCTACCATATGCTAGATACCGTGGGCCCTTAACATAGATTTTCTCCAATCCTCACAACAGTCCTGCATCGTAGGTGCCAGTTTACTCCTGCTTTCCGGATAAGGAATTGGAGGCTCGCAGAGGTGAGAAAATGGCAGAGCTGAAATTTACACTTAGGTCTCCAAGATTCTTTCCATGTTCCCATGCTATCTCTAAAAAGCACTGAAATGGTCTTCTGAGAGCAAGAAGGTTGAGGTAGAGTGCAGGGGTGGCTTAGGGAACAAGCACAAGGCTTATATCTCCTAAGGCCCCCCATGATTTTGATAGGCTGTCAACCTGGGATGCCAACTGGGTCAATATCAGAGTTCAATGCTCAACTACCATGTCAGCCTTACTGCTTAATAAAGCCAACCCATAAAACTCTATATTATTTCCCCCTTGATTCTCTTTTTTTCTGTGAGCCTTGGTGGGCAAGCAGTGGTCGAGTACCTCTCTCTTTTTAGTTGTTTTCTGACAAAGTCCTCGATGATTGGATTCTGGAGTGTGTAGTATTTGGTCCAGTAGATGCAGATGAATTCATACTCCTGGAGCAGTTGCATCACGGTGGTAAGGCCTTCATCCAACCTGAAATTCTCTTCCTCCTGAGTACCCATTTCCCAGGCATAGACGGTCAGCAGCTCTAGAGCATAGAGAGGGGGCAGACTGGCCCTGGGGCACTTGGCTTTCACGTACTGTTGAAAGACATGGGGAGAGAGAGACCCCAAGATTCTGTGTAAAGATGACATTGGACCAGAAGCTGGAAAATTCAAGTTCTAGTCCCAGCTCTGCCACCTATTGGCTGTGTGACTTTGGCCAAGTCACTCTCCCTTTCTAGGCCTTGGAAATTAAGAATTAAGAAGCCATGTTGGAATTAAGGAGCTGCGTTAGTCCAGTGGGCTTCAAACTGTCCTTGACAGATGTAACTCCTGGAATGGAGTTATGAAGAGGTGGTCTAAGGAGTGAGCAGGTTGATCTCTGCCACCAGCATCCTAGCCTAAGCAAGGTCCATTTAAACCTATTTCAATGTATTGAGCTTGTGAGAAAGATTTCCTTTAAAGAAAGGGCTTCTTAGCTAAAGGAAAAAAAATGGTAAAAGGTGAGATTCTGTGGTGAATATTTGGGGTTGCCTTTCTAGTGGACATTCTTTCCTTCCCCATTGAATACCAGCCATGCTGTTTGAATGGGATTGACCGTCACTACCCTCAGCTACAGGGTGTGTCCTGACTAGCACAGGCCCATCAGCATGAAGCTTTCTCGCCTTTGTCAAGTGATTGGTTTAAGAAAAAGCATGTTATCTAAGTTGGCTCAATTGGGGTAAAGCCTAGTTCCTTTCTTCAGTGGCTGAGAGAAGACAAGTCTTCTCTGGTTTATTGATGTGAGGGCAGGAACAGCTGTGGCCATTTTGCCACCATGAGGGAAACCAGCTTGCAGACCATACAGAGGAGAGAGAAGCTGAGAGATTTATAGAGAAACAGAGTGAGAGCCCTCACCAAACAGAGCCTGAAGCCCCCTCCCCACTACTGTGGGTTTTCACTCATGATCTGATGATTCTCTTTTTTGTTTAAGCCAGTTTGAGTTGGTTTTTGTGTTTTTCTGTTATCTGCAAAAGCACGCACCTTAACTGACACTGGTCACTTCTTAAGAACCTCTCTAATATTCAGCTAGAAGGTGAAAGTTTCTGTCAAATATCCAGCTATTCAGTTTGTGGAAGCAAAACTGACATCTTGTCCTGTAGCCATTATAAATAAAAATTACATCACATCCCACAGTCAGAGGAAAAAACCCACGACACTTTGACCTTGAAATAAACAAACAAAAATGGGGTCATCTTGTCTAGTTCTAGTCCCTGAAATAAATGAAACCTTGAGCCTTTCCTATAAATCATTGACTCACACACAAAAAGAACTTTATCCCTGATTTAAAAAAATTTTTTTAATTGAATTAAAATTTATTTATAAGTTAATGACTTTGATTTTGTAGCTTTTTGTAAATTTACACTCAACACTCAATAGTGTAAACTTAACTAATGAAATTGTAATTTTGTTAGGAATTTAACAATACCATTTATTTTCTCCAATACTAGTGAGATTTTATATTCTTAAAGTGTAGATGATGATACATAAAATGCAGAATGCCTATAATCATTAAGATGTAAGCTATATTGATAAATTAAAAACAAACAAACAACCAAACAAACACAAGTGACTTGGCTTTAATCTGGTAAAAAAAAAAGAAAAAGAAAAAGAAAAACAAGCCCTTTGTTTCTTTTAGGATCTTTGATAGACTATTTAATGGAACATATAAAATCAAACTAGAAAAAAAAGATCTATGTTCCCTTCTAGTGCTGATGTTCAGGCATGCTATGATTTCTTCACATTGTGGATATCTCTGATTTTTACAATGGTGCTCTCTGAGGTATGTCATGACCTTTCAGATATGGTAAGCATGTGAGGAAATTGCTATTTTTCCACCATGAACCGACTAACTATATATCTAGTAATGTTGGTAATTGTTTTTCTTTAAATCCCTACTACGTATATATTTTTTATTGGATTAGCCTTTCCTCCTGCAGTCTGATTCTCTTGCAACCTCTTTGCAAGTTTTATTTAACAAATAATTTTTTGTCTCTGGGTTTCTTTTTGCAGGTTCTTCTGAGATTATCCCTGGGAGACATATTTCCAAAACTGACTAAATTGTGTTACCTGAGAAATACACCTCACAAGCTGTTGACACTCAGACATGCCCTCTTTTTGACTCCTAGAATGAATTTCGTGTGGCAATAGCTTCACTCTTGCTGACTTTTTTTTCTCTTCTTCCTCCTACCTCTAGCTTTGTTACTATTTCTGATTGCGATTCTTGTTCTTATTTGTATGGGGCCACTTATGTCCCTGTTGGTGACAATAATCTGTGAATCTGATTTTATGGTTTGATTATCTGGTGGTCTCTGCTTGGGGACAGATGACAGGAACTTATTCTCTGCTGGGTGGCAGTAGATAGGGATTTGACTGCATTTTGTGTTGTTCTCTTTTTCTCTTTTGGTCTGTTTGTCTTGAGAATTTCGATATCCCCGGGAAGCATGACTGTCATTGTCTTACATGCTATTATGAATTTAAATCACTAAGAAATTTGTGTGAGTGTGTACACACAACTCCTGGAAAACAGCCCTGTAAGATATCAGGAGCTGGCTGACTGGTGGATTTTCTACCGTTTATTTTTGACTCATAATTAAAATTGTAAAACCAAAGCTGCTAGTTCTTTTTGTCTTTACGTGGATAAATGAAAAAAAGTTTTACAAAAGAATGGTCTAATTACAATATAATCTGCCTGCAGGCAGATCTTTCTTCCCACTCGACTATAAAAAATTGATGAAGAGTAATTGGGAATAAATTCATAGGTAAAAGTTGATATTGCCACCAGTGGGGACTGAGTCAGACTTTCACTTTTATTCCAGAAGCGGAAGACTTCATAAAAGCAGATTGCTTAATCAAAGATAAATAAAACAAAAGTTTATTACCCAGGTTAATGTTCTATTTTTGATGGATATATGAGAAAAAAAAAAAAACTTTCTTTTTAATCCATTTCCTACTCTCAATGTAAAGCTATACTTGTAAAAACTAAGATTAAACATTCTTTAAAGGATATATTATTCTGACACCTCAGAATAAAAAATTCCTTTAAAAATTCCTACTATAGATTAAAAACTAACACATCATTAGAAAAACAAAGATAGTTATTCTGTAAAAAAAATAGCATTTATAACTGGCCTTGCTTACAAAACTATTCAGAATGATAGTTAAATATTCAGAAAGTCTTTGTTAAGTTTCTTTACTTTTCATGACTACGTAGAATTTACATAAGTTCAATAAAAATCTGTCTTCCTCCTTATTAGGATAGAATTAGATAAATCAAATGTGTATTCATGTCAAAAATCTCATTTGATTAGGTATGATAATCCTACTGTAAAGAATCAAGAGCTGGCTGGTTAGCTCAGTTGGTTAGAGCGTGGTGTTGGTAACACCAGGTCAAGGGTTTGGATTTCCTCACTGACCAGCTGCCAAAAAAAAAAAAAAAAAAAAAAAGACAAAATAAGCCAGACACGAAAGGAAAAATACTGTATGATTCCACTTATATAAGGTGCCTAAGATAGGAAAATTTATAGAGACAGAAAGCAGAATAGTAGTCAATCAGGGGCTGAGGGGAGCGGGGAAGAGGGAATTATTGTTCAATGGTGCTATGGTTTGAATGTTTGTGTCTCTTCCAAAATTCACATTAAAACTTAATCCTCAATGCAATAGTATTAAGAGGTGGGGTCTTTAGGAGGTCATTAGGCCGTGAGGGCAGAGCCCTCATGGATGGGATTAGTCTCTTACAAAAAGGCTGGAGAGAACTAGCTAGCCCCCTTTTGCCCTTCCACTTTCCAACATGTGAGAACACAGCAACAAGGTGCCATCCCGGAAGCAGAGACTGAACCTTCACCAGCCACCTAATGCTAGCACCTTGATCTTGGGCTTTCCAGTCTCCAGAACTGTGAGCAATAAATTTTGGCTCTTTATAAATTACCCAGTTTGTGCTATTTCATTATAGCAGCACAAACAGACTAAGACAAATAGGTACAGAGTTTCTGTTAGGGATGATGAAAAAGTTCTGGAAATAGTGGTGATAGTAACAAAACATTGTGAATGTAATTGTCACTGAATCGTACACTTATAATAATAAAAACCCAAAAACTAACCAGCCAAACAAAATCCTTATGTTAAAAACTCAGCCAAAACACTGGGGAACGTTCCATTTTGTTTCTAAAACTGCACTGAAAAATATATAAACAAACATCAATGTGTTGGTGAAGGAAAAAAATGAATCAAGGACAGCTCTTCATATGTGGAAATGATGCTTAAAAATTCTTTCCTGGAAACTGACTTGATTCCTATGTAAGCTTCTGACAGCCCAGCATTACAGATAGTAAAAATAACATTTTTCTGGCAGTCCATGAGCATTAAAAAGACTTTTTTTTTTTTTTTTTTTTTGGCAGCCGACTGATATGGAGATCCTTGACTTTGGGGTTATAACACCACTCTCTAACCAGTGATGCCACCCGGCCAGCCCCAGCATTAACCAACTTGGGCATCTCTGATCACTGATATCCTTACAGTTAAGATTTGACAGGTGAAACCTAGAAGAGGTAAAATGCACGTTCTTTGGTCCCTGATTCCAGTAGATGAACTGATAAGAACAGCAAAATAACTTCTGAGTGCGAAAGTAAATTACAACTCCAAGGATTTTACAAAGCCTACAGATAAAAATGAATTATTAATCTTTTTAGTATCATAGAACTCTAGTCTTAGTCTCAATGCAATATGAGCTCTTTATGTCCTTATATATTGATCAACAGATTTTTTTTTTTTTTTTAAAGATGACCGGTAAGGGGATCTTAACCCTTGACTTGGTGTTGTCAGCACCATGCTTACCCAGCGAGCTAACCGGCCATCCCTATATGGGATCCGAACCCGGGGCCTTGGTGTTTTCAGCACCACACTCTCCCGAGTGAGCCACGGGCCGGCCCGATCAACAGATCTTTTAATGCTTGGGTAAATCAAACTGTCAAATAAGACAAAACATCAAGTTAATACTGAATAAAAAAAGCTGTTTCAAAAAACCATATGTACTCAGTAAAGCTGCAGGATACAAAATTAACATACAACAATCAGTAGCATTTCTATCCAACAGCAATGAACTAGCTGAAAAATTAAGAAAGCAATTCCCTTTACAATAGCTAAAAAAAAGAAAAAAGAAAAAAGAAAGAAAGAAAGAAAGAAAAACAAAACAGAACAAAACAAAAAAACCCACCTAGTAATAAAGGAGGTCAAAGATCTCTACAAAGAAAACTATTAAAACACAGATGAAAGAAATTAAAGAGGACACACAAAAATGGAAAGACATCCCATGCTCATGGATTGGAAGAATCAATATAATTAAAATGGCCATACTACCCAAAGTGATCTACAGATTGAATGCAATCCCTATGAAACTACCAATGACATTCTTCACAGAAATAGAAAAAAACAATCCTAAAATTCATATGAAACCACAAAAGATCCTGAATAGCCAAAGCAATCCTGAGCAAAAAGAATAAAGCTGGAGGCATCACACTACGACTTCAAAATTGTAGGAATGCTGGTCTGGAGGGAAATGAAGGAGAACACCTGTTAAAGACAGAGGCACTCTTGCTCTCCAGGATTTAGACTGTGTCAGCAGAAATGCAAATAGACTGAGTCAGCAAAAATTCTCAAAGCTTAACCACAAACCAGACTTCCTATTGAGTTACCTAGGAGATGGGGAGGTATGGGAGGGGTTTACAGTTGGCTAGAACATATATAATACATGCCTGTACCCAGTAAAGTTGCTTAGTGCATGTGCTAAGCCCCTGAACTTTGTGTCTGGTTTCTGGTTGCCTACCTCCCCAGGAGGCAGCCCCTAGCTCAAGGTGTGCCTTGAGCAACTCACCTTGCTGCACTCTCTTGGCATGGCTTCCTGTGGCCCTGCTCCCTGAGGGACTCCTGACAGAGGCTGCGTGTAGTCCTGCCTCTTGAGACCCCCAGGACCAAGAGAAAAGTGCACTGGTCAAAACTCATTTCATCCTTGTTGCTTTAGGGCTCTAGTTTCAACAGTTACAATTTTTTCCCTGCATAAGTCACTTAGCAACTGTGGTAGGGACAGTAACAGAATGCTATGCTTGTAAGATAAAGAGAGTGACACCAGTAACCCCAAAGATAAGTGACAGGAGGCTATGGAGTGCCTGGGAATCTTGCAATTCTGCAGCCTTTCTCTCTTCGGCATAGCTCCACTTTTGTCTCTAAGTCTCATATAAGCCTCAACTCTCCCCCTCCTGTGGAGAAAGCATCTGCATAGCACTCAGATAGATTGATACTAATACTAAGTAACCACCCACCAATATAATAATAATAATAATAATAATAAAATGATAACACCAATAAACTCCTTGTAAACCATATGGAGTTGCCTGCTTGGTTCTTTGGTCTCAGGATAACTTTTGGTTTGGTGGGCATTATACTGTTAGCTCACACTTGCCCCCAAATATACTACAAAACCATAATAATCAAAATAGCATGGTACTGGCCCCAAAACAGACACATAGACCAATGAAACAAAACAGAAAACCCAGAAATAAACCCACATATCTACAGCCAAATGATTTTTGACAAAGGCACCAAGAAAATACTTTAGGGAAATGGCAGTCTCTTCAATAAATGGATATCTACATGCAGAAGAGTGAAACTAGACCCCTATCTCTCACTAGATATAAAAATCAACTCGAAATGGATTAAAAACTTAAATGTAAGACCCCAAACTATGAAACTACTAGAAGAAAACATAAGGGAAGTGCTTCAGGACATCTCAGCAAAGATTTTATGAATAAGGCCTCAAAAGCACAGGCAACAAAAGCAAAAATAGACGAATGGGATTATATCAAACTAAAAAGCTCTGCACAGCAAAAATCAGAACAGAAGAAAACCAAACAATGGGGTGAAGAGACAACTTCCAGAATGAGAGAAATACTTGCAAACTATATAACAAGGGATTAATATCCAGAATATACAAGGAACTCAAACAACTCAACAGCAAAAAACCAAATAATCCAATAAAAAAATGAGCAAATGAACTGAATAGACATTTCTCAAAAGAAGACATGAAAACAGCCAACAAGTATATGAAAAACATCACTAATCATCAGGGAAATGCAAATCAAAATCACGGTGAGATATCACATCACCCCAGTTAGAATGTCTATTTATCAAAAAGACAAAAAATAACAAATGCTGGCGAGGATGCAGAGAAAAGGGGACCATTGTACATTGCTGGTGGGAATGTAAATTAGTACAGCCATGATGGAAAACAGTATAGCAATTTCTCAAACAACTACAAATAGAACTACCATATGATCCAGCAATCCCCCTACTGGGTATTTATCCAAAGGAAGAAAATTAGCGTACCAAAGAGATATCTGCATTTCTATGTTTATTGCAGCACTAGTCACAATAGCCAAGATATGGATTCAACCTAAGTGCCCATCGACAGATGACTGGATAAAGAAAATGTGGTATATATACACAGTGGAATACTACTCAGCCATGAAAAAGAATGATACACCATTAGTGGTGGCAACTTGGATGAATCTGGAGTGCATTATGTTAAGTGAAATAAGCTAGGCACAGAAAGATAAATACCACATGTTCTTACTCATATGTGGAAGCTAAAAAAATCCATCTTGTAGAAGTAGAGAGTAGCATAGCTGTTAGTAAAGGTTGGAAAGTGTGGGGTGGGGGATAAGAAGAGGTTGGCCAACATATACAAAATTAAAGCCAGATAGGAGCAATAAAGTTTAGAGTTCTATAGCATTATTGGGTGACTATAGTTAACAATAATTTATTGTGTAACTTCAAATAGCTAGAGGAGAAAACTCTGAATGTTCCCAACACAAAGAAATGACAAATGTTTGAAACAATGGATATATTAATTATTCTGATTTGATTATTACACATTATATACATGTATCCAAAGATCACATTGTACCCCATAAATATGTGCAATTTTTATGTATCAGTTAAAAAAACACAAAAACCCATATGTGGTGAAATCCTTGTTTTAGGGCCAGAGACTTGAGTAAAAGGGTAGACTATAGAAGTAAAACTGATATATTGTTCTGTGGAAATTACAAATATTCATAAATGTGCATATCATATGCAGGAAGAAAAACACTTTGTGTGCTGAAACAAAGAAACAGACAAACAAAAAGGAATAAACAAATCATTCTATTTAGTTCTAGTTCTCCAAATACTCAAAACCTTGATCATTTTCCCTAAGTTACTGACTTACCCTCAAAAAACACAACTTCGTCCTTGGCTTTGACAATGCTGATATCTGAATATATGTCAATCTTTGTTGATGTGACAACTGTGAGAAAGTTGCTGTTTTCCCACCATGAACAGTCTGGTAACTTTGTGGTTTTAATCTCTTTTTAATACTTCTCCTTACTCCTTTTTAAAACTAAGCCAGTCTTTCCAAAATCTGACTCTCTTACTACCTTTTTAAAAGAAGAAAACACCTTTTCTTTCCTTGTAATTTTTGTGTTTGTTTCTGAGTCTTCCTTTCATAAGTTTTGATGACTCTATTTATCTGGATATTTTGAAATACACTTGGCACCCTGCAGACATCACTTGTGAAATGTAAAAAGTAGTTACTGTAGATATGTTCACTCGATAATGATCATGTTACTCAGGAACTCAATCTATTTGGAGGGAGATTGGTGCAGGGTGGAATTAAACAAATCCTTCCTCTTGTTTAGCCTTAACCTGCTGTGATTAATGTCCAGAGCACTCAGTGAAGTTGACATTAGCCAATGCTAGACTGTACCTGGAACTTTACAAGCACTTTTTTTTTTTTTTTTTGTGATTGCTGTCCTGTAGGGAATCCGAAACCTTGTTCAAGCACTTGTTTACTGAAATACTGTACATTACCTATTTTTCTCCTTACTTCTCTGCTTCTCTTTCTCCTCTCCCTTCTCTCTCTCTTCTTCTCCATGTTCTTCACTGATTGTTTCACTTTATAGTTCAAAAGACCAGCATTCAACCCCTCTTCCTCCTTCTATCGCCCCTTGATGCAGTTTCCTGAGATGATACATCTGGCCCCTGCCTTTCCTCCCCTCCTTCCACCTCTCTCTCCTGCTCCCGTCCTGGCTGCCCCTCACCTGCTGGTACCAGTGTTTTACCAGCCGTAGGAGGCTCTTCAGTTTAGTTGGCCGATGTTTCACAAAGTTTCTCTGCAGCTCACTGAAGGACGGGGAGAAATTTCCAGGGTAACGGTAGGCCTTGATCAGATTCACATAGACCGAAGGGGGTGGCTGAGAGCTGGGAACAGAAGGCCCTGAGGAGAGAGGAAGCAAAGGGAGAGTTTGGGGATTAGGTAGCCCCGGGGTGATAAGTGGTCCTTCAGGGAGAGCCCACTCATTCATTGGAGTTGTCTCTCCAGGGAGACTTGAGAGCTCATATCCTCAGAAACCAAAGTCTTGCCTTGCTGGATTGTCCTTGTGAGATTCTTACATGGGAGAGCCCACATTGGGCTTTTAATGTCTTGGGCCACTCAAGAACTGTTGTGCTCCCTGGCTGTCTCCAATGCCACCAGTTTTACTTAAGGTACATTTTGGATCTCTGTCTGAGTGATTTATTGGGACCTCTCAATACTCATAGGGGAGAAGCCCTGTGAGTACGCATCACTAATACATCCCAGCACTCTTTCCTGCTAAGGTTTGATCCCATCTCTGATACCTGTCCACAAAGCAACTCCAGACCACCATTACAGTTCATAGGAGTTGGCACATGAGATGAAACCTATATCATCTGGGCCTGTAGCAGATACAGGTAATTTCAAACACACAGGACTCTCTGCCTGAGGACAAACAAGTGCCAGTGAGTCCTCAGCCAATGACTGATGGGAAGTTGATGGATAAACACTTCAGCATCCTGCTTGCAATAACAACGAGGCGTGCTCTACGTTGTGACTTTGAGTTCTGCAGGGGCATGAAGCCCAGTTGCCCAGAGTGGTGACCTGCTTGGTGATACACCTTGTATTAAATTCTTCCCTTCCCTGTTCCAATTCCCCACTTCCCTACCAGTGCTTCCTGGGATCACCTCCTAAATAAACTTCTTGTCCTCACATCCTGTCTCAGGGTCTGCCTCTGGGAAAACCCAGACGATGACAGGCCCCAGCCCCCACAGCACACGCTACATGGTAAGAGGCGCTCATAGATACTGCTTTAGCTCCTTCCCCTCACCGGGTCTCAGTTCCTCCCGAACATCCTTTCCACAGAAAGTCCCTTCCTGAGCACCCTTACTGTGGTCTCCCAGGGCACCTGTTCTTTTCATCTGAGCACTTACTACCACTTATCTGCAATCGTATGTTTATCTGTGCAATTCTTTGATAAATGAAAGAATGAAAGATGATAAATGAAAGATGGCTGCAGTAGCCCAGCCTCCATTACAGGGCATGGGTGGAAAAAATGCATGCAGATGTCTGCACGTGGCCATGAATGAGGGGTGGGGGAGCTGCAGGTCTCCTGGGGGGAGGGCAAATGTGTGGGTGGGGTGGGCTTCCCCTCCTCTTACCTAGAGCCCTGTAGGCAGGCATGATGGAGACAGTGATGGGCTCCGTGCTTCCCCGGGTCTGGATGGTGAAGACAAGAGCACTGGGGACTTCCTGGGTCACCCTCAGGTCCTCGAGCCCAAGGGCCAGCAGGTCCTGGCAATGCCACATTTTTTCCCACATCAGCCTCAGAATGGCTTGGTGGTACTTGGCCTCCTCCTGGAAGCTGTGGAAGCAACTCAGGAACACCACCAGCTCCACGTCTGTGGCGCCCCTGATCACTGTGCCATTCCCGAAGGAGCCCACCTGCAGAACACAGAGCCCCCCATCATCCTGAGGCCCACTGCCAGGTGCCAGGCAACCCCTGTGGTGCTTCACACGAATTACCTCATTTGATGCTCACCACCACCCTGAGGGACGGGTGGGAAGTACTAATATCCCCCCTTTGCAGATGAGAAAACTGAGATGCCAAGAGGGTGAGGCACTTGCCCAGGGTCTCACAGTTTGTAGCCTGACTCCAGGGCCCAGTCTCCTTATATGCAACACCGCATTGCTCCTGAGACTCAGTCTTCTCATCTGCAGAGCATGCCAACTCCAAATGAATAGTAATGTCTATTCCATAGGGTTGTTGAGGATTCTGGGAGGGGTCTGAGTGATTTCTTGACATTAGAAAGTGGGAGTGAGTTTACCTGATGGATAAGAGACATAGGCTGTGGAATGGGGCAGCCTGACTTTGACCTTGACTCTTGCCCCTGTTTCTTAGCTGTATAATCATTCTGAGTCCTAAAATGAGCTCTGTAAAATGAGCGTAATGAGGAACCATGAGTCATTGGGTTACTGGGAGGAGTAGAAAAAATAATATATGCCAAGGGCTTGGCGTGGTGCCTGACACACAGGAAGTCAGCAATATATTTCTCTTCCTCCTCTTTATCTAGTTGACTTTGACAATCCCTTCTGCTACCCGGGCATTGGTTTCCCCATCTGTAATGGAAGGAGCCTGAGCTGGATGGTTTCGAAGGGGCCTTTTGGATGTGCTGAGATTCTAGACTCGCTCTCCAGGCCCTGTTGCCTCTGGTATACAAAGCCCACAACTCTCTGGCCTCCCTTCTTTCTCACTCCGAGTCAGGAGGTGGAATTGCTAGGGAAGCGACAGACCTCAGGTGGGCTACCTTTCCTGGTGGGTGGGGTCACTGCACAGGAATTATAATCCAGCTGTCACAGGTTGAGCCCTCCCTGGGTCCAGCACCACTGAAAGCCCACTATGCATGTCATCTCTTTTAATCCTCACACCCATGCCTGAGGTGGGTACTATGATAATTATCCCCAATGTACAGATGAGAAAACTGAGACAGTGTGGGGTTAATCAACTTGCCACAGTTTCCTAGCCAGGAGGCGGCTGAGTCAGATGAAGAGTCGGACACAAGTACTGGGTGGTTCTTCCCCCTCTTTCTTCTCTGTGACCCGAGTGTATGAGTCAGGCTCTGCTTCTGAGGAAGAGGGGACTCACCATCTTTCCCCGCTGTTCCTTTTTTATTTTCTTTTCCCACTGGCATTCAGACTAGGCATCCTACCTCACATGAGAGGGGCTTGGGGATGGCACCCTGTGAGTGGGTAAAGGGCACATCCCCCTAAAGGTTCTGTCTAGACTACCCTTTCTGCCTTTCCCTGTGGTGAGATCCAGATGGAGAGGAAAGAACAATTCAGAACAGGCTTCATGACTTTCTTTGGTTTGAACCCATTTAAGCCCAATTCATTCAAAGACAAGCATTTACTCACGTGAGCCAGCTCAGCTCACCAGATTTTCAGGAGGTGGGAGGAAAAGAGGGTTAGGGTCTAAATGAAATCTATTGTTTCTCATTGGTTATTGCTCTTTGGGTACATGTATCAGTTAGTAATTTCAGGGAGAGAAGTGGCTACAGTCTGCAGGAAGAACTTGTGGTTTTGGTAAGTTTCACTTCCTGCCACCAAAACTCATTCAGTTTGTGGCATCCTCCTCATCCCAGAACTCCCCCATTCCATCTACTTCATTCTCAGGCTTGTTGGGGAGGGGTTGTCTGGAAGGGTCTGCCTGAGTCAGACTGGTGTCCCATGCCCATAAGAAAGCCTGAGCAAAAATGACAATGATGCTTCTGTTTTTGAACTTTACCATGCACTAATCACTTAGCCTGCATTGCCCCATTTGCTTGGTAAGGGAGGAATGTTGATGATGGTGATGATGGTGGTTATACCCCAATTACAGATGAGAAGACTGAGGGTTTGACAGGTAAGGTAGTGAAGTCAGGGTTACACAGCTAATAAGGCAAGAAGCCAAGAGTCAAACTCAGGTCTGTCTGATGTCAAAATTTGTGGCTTCCCACTTCGAAATCATATGGCCTCAGGCTCTAGATGCTGGGACGGATGCAAAGAAGGGACTGGGGAATGAGTCTTCTAAATCCTTCCCTGCTCATCAATTGCTAATAATCTGTGACTGTAACCATATTTAAACATAGTATTTTATCAAATAAATGGTAAGATCTTTTCTAAAAGGCTGTTGTATTAGCAGGGACTATTTTAACTTATATTGGAGAAATGTCCCTGGATACCCTACCTCCAGTGACATTTTATTAGAGATACAAAGGGCTTCCAGGTTCTCTTTTGAGTAAATTTAGCCAAAATTATGTGCCTCCTACTTTTCCTTTCCTGCCTGAAATGGAAACCATTTGATGTCTTTTATGAATTTCGATGAAGTCACTCAAATTCAAATAAAATTTTCATTCTTCAGACATAAAAAAATTAATAAATAAAAATAAATGAATAAATAAATAAATAAATCCTTCCCTGCGTTGGTTGCCCCTAGAGAGAAAACTAGAGCACTGGGCTGGGAGTCAGGAATCCTAATTCTAGTCTCACCTTTACCACTGACTTGCCATGTGACCTTGGGACGTCTCTCACCTTCTCTGTGCTTCGGTTTCCTGAATGTTTAAGTGTGGAATTGGCTGAGAACGTCTGATTCTCCAGGGCCTTTGTAGCCCTGACCCTGTTGAATTTTGATCCTAGCTGGTACAGGAGGGGCATAAGGCAGCTTGAGGAAAGACTTAGGGAAAAATCTCAGTGGGACAGCCTGGATCCCTGGCTGTGGAGTCAGGTTCAACTGCCATCTCCAGCATTAGCTGTGTGACCTCGGACAAGTCACCTTCCCTCTCTGAGCCTCTATTAAAAATTTTTTTATTATCAAAAAATTAAAACATATAGAAAAAAAGAAGGAAAATATAACAAACACTGATATACCCAAGCAGTTAGATTCAACAAGTCTAAACTCTTTGCCACATTTGTTTTGTGTAAACCACTTTAAAGTAAATCTCAGACACCAAGGAAATTTGTCCCTAAATACTTTAAACTTTGTGTCCAAAAAAAAAAAAGGAGAACATTTTCCCCCAGAACCACAAAATGACACCAATAATTCCCTTATATTATCCAATATCCAGGTCATATGAACATCTATTAAAATTAAACATTTTGATAAAATTGACCCCGCCGGGGGCCGCTGGGCCCACGCCACGCGCGTCGCTGCGCGCGGGGAAGGGATTGGGTGCGAGTGCCCTCTGTTCTGGGAAACGGCCGGAAAAGGGGCCGGTCCCTCGTCCCGTCCGTCATGCATGGGGAACCTGGTGCCTAACCGCTGTAGTCGACCTGCTTCTGGGCTGGGGTTTCGTGCTTGGCAGAGCTGCTCCCTCCTTGCGATCTACTGAGAGTTAGCTCTCCACACAAGGGTTGTCTTTCTTTAAAAAAAAAGAAAGAAAGAAAGAAAGAAAAGAAAAGGAAAAAAAAAAAAAAAAAAGACTGGCCTGTTGCTCTGTTGATTAGAGCACAGTGTTATAGCACCAAGGTCAAGGATTAGGATACCTGAAAGAACAGCCGCCAAAAAAAAAAAAAAAAAAAAAAAAAAAAACGGGGGTGGGGAGGGAAAAAATGTAAAAACGAACAAACAACAAAGAAAATAAAGCGAAAGAAAAAAGAAATAAAATTGGACATTCTCTTTAATAACCACAAAACTACACCTATCCAGGCCGTATTAAAATTTTCCCAATTGTCCCCAAACTATTTTACAGATAGTTCATTCATACCAGGACCCAATCAAAGACCTTGCGTTGCATTTTGTCGTTAAGAATGTTAAGCCTCTGAGCCTTTGCTAAACTGTAAAATGGGAAAAGAATAGTACGTACCTCACAAGGTGCAAGAATAGAGACAAATATATGTTAAGGAATTAGGCTAGTGCACCCCAAAATGGGAGCTATTGTTAGCTTCCTCACTGGACCTGTTCCGCTCAAGGCAGCAGTGGGTGGGGTGTAGATAGCTAGGTGGGGTGTAGACAATTAGGTGGGTGTCCTGAGGTGCCAGCAGCATGCACTGGGGATAACGAGGCAAGGGTTCCCCAGTATCCTCAGTGACATGGACTCCCATGCTGGGTTTTGCCCTGCCCTGGCGGGGGATGGAGGGGCCCAGTCTCACCTTGACCACCTTCAGCACCTGCACCTGGTCCAGCCCATGCTCCCCGTGAAAGTTCTCCTCCCGCAGGAACTGCTCCACGGTCCACACAGCCTCCAGCACCTCTTCTTTCCACTCCCGCCTGGGCTGCAGCCACTGAGCCACGAAAGAGTCCAGCCTGGAGGCTGGGATGTCATACAGATCCAGAGCCATTGCCATCTCTGTCCTGAGAGTACCACTAGGAGACAGATATGTAGCCATGCACTCACCCAGCTCCTGGGCCTCACCCCTTTTTAAGGAAGCCCCTCCTAAGCTGATTTCCAGCCCCCTGTGGGATAAAGGACTGGAGAAGAGAGAAATTCAGGGGTGACTGAGCTAAGCTGGGGCTCCCCTTCTTGGAGACTCCTTGCTGTGGCAAGGGTGAAGAGGACACTGGGCTGAGGCTGGAGGATCTGGAGCTACCTTAACAGGACTGGCATCCAGCCAACTGCTTCTGGTTTCGATTCTCAACTTTTAGAGTTTTTGTTTTATGACGTTTGGAAACTGAAATTGGCTTGAGTTTGATCCTAGAGGAGGCAACTTGCCCAGTAGGTTGAAGTTAGATGTATCATCAGTCCAGCTGCTCCTACTTGTTGTAGGGAAACTGAGGCTGAGAAAGAGAAGAGACTTGCTCATAATCTGGGTAAGGAGTGAGAACTCTAGAGTCCAGCTGGACAGACTTGAATTCCAGTCAGCCCTTTATCAGATTCTTAACCTTTCTGACCATCACATTCTTTACTCATAAGTGGGTTTAATAATAATACCCACCCAATACGGTTGTTGTGCAGCTTAATCATGACAATATTTATTAAGCAGAGAAAGCACTCAGTAAATGCAAGTATTATTGTTTCATTCACTAAACATATAGTAAGCGCCTACTGGGTGCCTGATATTGTGCTAAGAAGACAAAATAAGATGAAGTTCCTGTCCGAAGGCACTCCCAGAACAATGGAGAAGACAAATAAGAAAAGAGACTCTGAGAATCCAATGTGATGTGTGTGTGGTAGAAAAAAGAGCAAAGAAACCTGGTGGGAAACCAGGCAGAAGAATTGCTTTTGGGTATATGTGGTGTCAGCAGACACCTGCTTGAGATGAGTCTTAGCAACTGGGAATGGGGCCAGGAGGAAGAGGGAACAGCATGGGTAGAAGCTGAGATGCATGAATGATCCTGCTGTGTGCCAGGGACTCAGGTGTCCAAAGTGCCTTGGCAGGAAGGGTGAGGAGGGGAGAGGTGAGAGATGTACCTGAACAGGTGGGCAGGGGTTGAATCTCGGCATGCCATTCACTCATTCATTCATTCATGCATTCATTCATTCAATGAATATGTATTGAGCACCTATTATGTGCCTGGCAGATGCTGGAGATATAACAGGGAACAGACAAAAACTCCCTGCCTTACATTCTGGTAGTGGAGACAGACAATAAAGAGAATAAATAAGTAAAATTATGAATAAATAAGTAAAATTATAGTAAATAAGATGGTGATAAGTGATAAGCAGAAAGATAAAGGAGGGAAAGGGGTTAAAAGATCCCGTGTGTGTGTGTGTGTGTGTGTGTGTGTGTGTGTGTGTGTGTGTGTGTGTTTAGGTGTTTGGTCTTACATGAGGTGGTTAGCGAAGACCTACCTGAAAAGGAGATATGTGAGCAAAGACATGAAGAGGTGAAGCGTGAGCCATGTGTATAATAGGGAAAAGGATCATTCATGGCAGAAGGAACAGCAAGTGCAAAGGTCCTGTGGTGGTAGCATGCCTGGTGGGTTTGAGGAACATCAGTGTGCCTGGAATGGAATGATCAAGGGGGAGGTGTAGAAGGGATGAGGTTTGAGTTGCAAAGAGCAGGAGGCAAATGGTGTAGCGTTTTGAGGACTACTGTTAAGACTCTGGCTTTATGCTGAATGAAATGCGGAGCCATCAGAGTTTCGAACAGAGGAGGGACGTGGTCTGACTTTCATTTTAACAGGATCAGTTTCATTTTAACCGGCCCATGGCTCACTCGGGAGAGTGTGGTGCTGATAACACCAAGGCCATGGGTTCGGATCCTACATAGGGATGGCCGGTTGGCTCACTGGCTGAGCGTTGTGCTGACAACACCAAGCCAAGGGTTGAGATCCCCTTACCGGTCATCTTTAAAACAAAAACAAAAACAAAAAACCCAGGATCAGTCACACCAGCTGCTGATGGAAAATTAGATTAAAAGCAGAGGGTGGGAGTAACAGCGGGAGGAGAAGTGGGAGTTCAGTTAGGAAGCTATTGCACCAGTCCAGGCGAGAGATAGGGCAGCGTGTAGCAGAGTGGTAGCGGTGAAAGTGGGGAGAACTAGCATGATTTAATTTTTTTATTATGGAAAACTTCAAACATAAGCTAAACTGGAGTATTATAATGAACCTCCACGTACCATCACTCGGCTTCAACAATTATCAACCTATAGACAATCTTGTTTCAATTATAATCCCATCTATATTTTCCATCCTATATTATTTGGAAGCAAATCCCAGACATCATATCATTTTAAAAAATCAACAATAGTGTATTACTTTCTGTCTATTTTTAGCATTGCACAAGGATCAAACATCATCCAAAAGTGAAAAATCCAGCCCATTATCTGGATGTTCATAGCATCTGGATGGAGAACAGAAAACTTTTTCAAGGTTTTAACTCTCCTCTCCAATCAACAAGCATGCTGCATGGTAAAAAAAAAAAAAAAAGTCTGGGGAACTGTGGTTTAAACAAAATTCAAAGATTCTCTACTACAGAACTTCTCTTAAACCTTGCTGATGCTAAGATTCACTGGGAATCTCTGAGGAGACTATAGGAAAAAACGCTTTTCCATTATATTTGATCAGAGAACTGTTTGAAATCACTTAGCTTCTCTGGGATTAATACTGCGGGGAGATTCGTTTAGGAAGTGCTGATTTCAAACAACTTCAAGAGACATGATTTCCTCCCCCCCCACCCCCGTGACCTGGTTCATCAAGCCAATGCCTCAAACAGAGGAAGAGGGACAAATCCTTTGGAAATTATTTTCACTATTATTCCTTCAATATCATTCCCAGGAAAAGTAAGTCATTATTTCTCCCTAGTCCAAATGCAGCCCATCATATCATTTTGCTGAATATATTGACTATACGGCTGACAGCTCTTGCTAATGGATAGAGTATGGTGTGAGAGAAAGACTGGAGTCAAGGGAGACTCCAAGGCTTTTGGCCTTAGCAACAGGAAGGATGGAATTGCCCTTAATTGAGGTGATAAAGACCGGGGAAGGGCACAGTGCAGACATGAAGACTGGGAACTCAGTTTTGGAACTGAAGTTTGAGGTGTCTGTTAGAGATTCAGGTGCTGACGTGGGGTAGGGGGTTGGATGTATGAGTCTGGATTTCAGGGAAGAGGACTGGATCCGGACGTGAGATACAAATTTGGGAGTCACCGGCATAGAAATATTTAAGGCTATGAGACTGGATGAAATCACCAAGGATGATTACAGAGCAAGAAGAGAAAAAGACCAAGGACTGAGCCCTGAAGCCCTGGATATTATTCAGAGGTCGGGAGTTGCAAGAGTCCAGCAAAGAAGAATGGGCAGTAGTGAGGTGGAAGAAAAGTCAGGAATGGTGTTTTGGAAGCCAAGTGAAGACATTGTTTTAAGAAAGAAGAAGGGATCCACCAGGTCAAATTCCAGGTGAATCTGCTCTGACTTTGTCCTGAGGGCAGTGACATATTAGGGGAGTGATACCTGGTGAAGTTAGATTCTAGAGAGATTGGTCTGGCTGCCTCTGTGGTGAGGATGGATTGCAGGGGGCAAGAATAGATGCAGGAAGACAGGTCAGGACACTATGCAGTGGCTCAGGTGAGAGGCAGTGGTGGCCTGGAATAGGCTGGAAGCAGTGGGGGTAGAGTAGGGGTTGGATTCTAGGTCTATTTTGGGAGGAAGGTGGATAGGACTTGGTGACTATAGGTGGGAGGTGAGGAACAGGGAGAATACAGGGATGACTACAGCTCTCTGGCTTGGGTTCTTGAGCAATGGATGGGGTTGCTATTAACAAAGAGAGAAGGAGGAGTGGGTATGGGCGAGATCTAGGAGAATATCTCTGGATGATGACTTGGAGGTACCCACAGATTATAAAGGGAGAGATCAGCTACCCAGGAAGACAAATTTGGTTTTCCTCAGCACACACATGGTCATTAGTACCTCGGGGAAGGCTGAGTCATGTCACATGTAAGCGATGGGCAGAGGAAAAGAAACTCAGGCAGAACTGGATGGGGTGGCCGAAGAGGTGGGAACAAAGCCTGAGAGTTTTAAAAAGTAGTCAAATGCTTCCAGTGAAAAGTACAGGTCTGAGAAGTATTCAAGAAGCTACTGGTGACCAAGGTGGGTGCAGCTTTAGGGGAGAGGTGAAAGCAGAAGCCAGATTGGGGTGAGTTGAGAAGTAAGTGGGGTGAAGGGAATGGAAACCAGGAGTATAGACAACCCTCTCAAGAAGTTTGTCAACCACGACACATTTCAAGTTAAACTTTCAAATAGGCTAACCCCAAATGGAAACATCACATTTCTATTGCATAAATTCTGAAAGTCCTTATATTTGCAATGTTTGATAGCACCTTGTCCTTAAGCAATACCACATTATGACAGCTTAAAGAGAAGTGGAAATTTCACAAACCTAAGTCAACAATAAAGCCTCCAGACATTTGTCATATGTTTATAATGACAGATAATTCAGTTCAAGGAAATATAAAAGACAATAAACATTCAGACCTTACATATTAGTTTTTACTTAGCTTCATGAAATCTCTGGGAGTTAAGCAGCTTTCAATTATTTGGTCACTAATACATTGGATGACATTTGAAGATTTTAAAAGGGTACATGGAGTCTGTAATGTGCTGATTTTTTTTTTTAAAGATGACTGGTAAGGGGATCTTAACCCTTGACTTGGGGTTGTCAGCACCATGCTCTTTAAAGTGAGCGAACCGGCCATCCTTATGTGGGATCCGAACCCACAGCCTTGGTGTTATCAGCACTACACTCTCCCGAGTGAGCCACAGGCCGGCCCAATGTTTTGGCTTTATGGTTGATCAAAATACCACCCAGTTGAGCATGCTTCTAGGGGAAGGGAGAAAAGCCAGTGGATATAAAGGGGTTGGGCTAGGTTTTGGGCAGGAGGGAGATACATAAAGATGGGTGTTGTCTTAGCTTGGATTCCCTGCAATGCAGAGCATGAGACAAGGGCTTGCATGAGGGTGGTTTGTTCTCAGAAGTGATTTCAAGGGACAAGTGTGGGGGATTGGGAAAGAGAGAAAGCCAATCCAAGGAACTTATGATTAAACTTAATTAATCACTGCTGCCAGCAACTGGGGCTCAGTCTCACTGGGGACCCTCTGAGGAGCTGTGTAGAATGTGCCTTAAAATTATCTGCCTAAGACAAGGGAAGAGGAAGCACTGGTCCCTGTCATCCCACTAGTCAAGCATTGTCCCATGGGATGTTCATACCCTTGAACTTCCAGGTTTGCTCATATATTGTAATGGCTGAGTGGGTGCTCACAGACGTTCCTTATGGGTAAGCAGCGAATGGCCTGGTAGAAAGCAGGACCATTTTCCTGTCATGTAGAGGAAGATTATCCAAGAAATCCTGGAACAATGCTGTCAAATTCTTGAGGGCTTGGGCATGCAGCTTGTTTTGACCAATGGGACATTAGTGATGCAAGCAGAGGCTTAAAAAGTGTGTGTAATGTTGGAACTTGCCTTTTTTCTTGCTACTGTTAGAACCCAGTAACAATGTGAACATGCTCAGGTCAGCCTGTTGGATAATGAGAAACACATGGTTCAGGCATCCTTATTTTTCCAGCTGATATTCAAACAATTGTTAGATATGTGAGTGGGGCCGCTCTTGACTTCTAGCTTTGGCTGGGCTGGATCAGATCAGGAAAACTGTTTAGCCAATTCATAGAATCATGAGCAAATAAATGGGTGTTTTGGGGTGGTTCATTAGGAAGTATAAACTAACTGACACACTCTCTAGCATCATTCAGACTCCTAGACCCATGTGAAAGTTAATTTTAGGTGTCAACTTGAGTTAAGAGATGCCCAGAGAGCTGGTAAAACATCATTTCTGGGTGTGTCTGTAAGGGTGTTTACAGAAGAGATTAGTATTTGAATCAGTAGACTGAGTAATGAAGATCTGCCCTCACTGTGTGGGCAGGCATCATCCAATTGTTGAGGGCCTAGATACAACAAAAAGGTGGAGGAAATGTGAATTTGCTCTCTCTCTTCTGCAGCTGGGACATCCATTTTCTCCTGCCCTTGGACATTCAGATTCTTGGGTCGTTGGACTCCAGAACTTACACCACTGGCTTCTCTGGTTCTCCAGCTTGCAGACAGCATAATATGGGATTTCTCGACCTCCATAATTGTGTGAGTCAATTCTCATAAGAAATCCCCTCTTCTATACCTACATATACATCCTAGTGGCTCTGTTTCTCTAGAGAACCCTGACTAACACAATCCAGTTGTGCCTGATGTTATCTACCTCTGGACTCTTTTCTTTGTTTTACATCAGGGATTTTAATTAAAAAGATACTTTTGAGAGAAAATAAGTTACTTGTCTGTAGTCCTCTCAAAAAAGCAATGTGTTATTTAATTGGGGGCAAGTATTGCAACCGTTGAGGGCACCTTGTCTTCTATACACAGTAACTCTCCATTTTTAGGCAAAAATAAGCTTTGCTCTTTTTTTTTTTTCCTTTTTCTTTTCTTTTTAGGAGGGATATGTCCACTGAGACAAGATGCCAAACTCCATTTCTCATGAGATGGTTCTTCTTGTCAGGATCACGCACAACAGCATGCCCTAATGAGACTGTTTCATTGCAAACATTTTGCCATAGCCAGTATGTTCACACACAAATGGGTGCTTTTCCTCATGAAAAGAGAGAGCAGGCTCCGGAGATGAAACACAGTTGTGTAGGATCTACCACAATCTTCCCTTGGACATCTGCATAAATGCTTTTCTGACCTATGAGTTTTCATAGGTTTCTTAAGATAGTTTTTGCACGTAAATGTTTTCTGGCATACTTCACATATTATTTCCTCTTTGTGGGTTTCTCTCTCATGTTTCAGAAGTTTCGTCTGTGTTTTTGCCACAAAAGAACATCCTTTTTTGACACATATAGCCCTCAAGGAACTTTGCGTGTCTTTTCAGCCCACTGGGTGAGCAAAGTATTTCCCACATCCTTCCTGGGTACGCTTGAAGAGTGCTTCATTGCTATGCTGGCACTGATAGAGTTTTAGCTAGTGATGTTTCTTGAAGGTCTTCCTATAATCTTCAAAACTGCATACAATATTGTCTTTGCTGATTTTCATGTCTGTGTTCAAAATGTTTCCCCAAGTTTGATTTTGTGTTGAATTTTTGATCATAGCCACTAGTTACCCGCACAGTCGGCTTTTCCCCACTATGAGTCCCGTGACGACTCAGATGGTAGTCCTTGATGAAGGCTTTGCTACACTCTTCAAAGTCACAAACAAATGGTCTCTCCCCTGTGGGCTTCCAGGCCTTGTTGTAATTGATGCTGCATTTGGGGAAGGAGCAGATGAACCTCCTAGTGAGTGTGGGGGGCAGGGGGCCTGGGCTCTTACCAGCTGCCATGAATGCATTGGTAAGGCACCACCATGGCGATGGAGGCCAGCACCTTGGGGCCTCCACGCCCCAGGCCAGGTGTGCAGCCTATAGGCCATTACATTCTACTTATTTTTCCTTAGATTAATTTGAATTGGGTCTCTGTCACTTGCAACCCCAAAGGTTTTTATGATTCAAGAATGAATGATCTGTAAAGACAAGTGGGCAGAAAGTTGAAGGCATGTACTAGGCTTAACCATGGGTTTTAGGCTCGATAAAAAGGGAAGAAATTTCAATGTGCAGAGGAAAAGGAAAGGTCAGTAGTTCAAGGTCCTTTCTCCTTGAAACCCTAGGCTTTCCTTTTCTGAATCTCTTCGTGGAGCTGGATCAAATTTGGTTCCTCCTGTTCTCCCCCAGTGACAGGGGGCTCATGCTAACTCATACCAGCCTGTTTCCCACAGGCCCCCCAAGTCCACAGAATTGTGAACATCTCTTGTTTAAAGGTAGACAATCTAGGGAGCCCCTTGCCTGATCATTGTCATAATTCATCTCCCTGGACGAGTGCAACAACCTTCTAAAGTAAGTCTCCGCTCTTGTCCCCCTGCCCTGACACCCATTCTGTCAGTTCTTGGTCATGTCAAGCTCTTTTCTTACTCCTGGGTTTTGAGGATCCAACCCCATCCAGATGTAGTTTTCCCAATTTGCTTTTTATAGCCCTTATCAAAATTCTGCTCTGGTTCATTTATCCTTTTATAAAGTCCATGTCTCATGCTAGAATGTAGAACAAAATCGCACCTACCAGTTCAACACAGCAGCTATAAGTTCCATTCTTGTAAGTTCCCTTCTTGTCTTAGCCCCCAGGCATTCAATGTTTTTGTATCACATTAGCTCATATCGACCCAGGGCCTTACAGTTTATAAGTGTTTTCGCATTCATCATGTGATCCTCACAATGACCTTGTGAGATGAGTTTTCTGTTCCATATATGAGGGAGTTGTGGTCAGTGAGACTGATAACTTGCCCAAGGACTTACTGCTAGGAAGTGGCAGATCCAGGGAAGGAGGAATAACACATGCAAGGACTTAGAGGAGAGAAATTGTGATACATTTGGGAGACAGCAGGTTGCTCAGTATAGAAGTGAGAATTGGAGTATAGAGCATCGGGGTGCAGGAGGGAGAGCTGAGGTCCACTAAGAGAGGCAGCATCACATAGTGGTTAAGACCCCAGTCTCTGATATACAGGAGCTTGAATCTCCACTCTGCTACTTAATGACTGTGTGATCTTAATCAAAACCCTTATATCACCCTGTCTTCTGTTTCCTCAACTATAAAATATGGCAATGGTTATTAATCTAATTTTGTTGTCAGCATAAAATGAATACCAAGTGCTCTGTGCTATTCTTGGCACATAGAAAATGCACAAGACATAATAGTTCACAGTATCCAGAACTCATAATCTGATCGGTTTAGCCCAGCCAATGGGTTTATTCTATCCTGGGTCAAGTGACCATCCATGGTTTAATCAGCTGTGACCAGAAAGTGAAGTCATTCGGTGTGTACAAGATTACTGAAGGTATTGCAGAAGGCTAACAGGATAACCTAGAACTCAGGGCATGTACCTATGGGTGAGGCCCAGAATAGGTGGGAGAGAAATGTATTCCTTCCAGATGATGTATGAGAACTCTAGGATGTCCCTGCTGAGATTGTCACGGTTTCTCTTTCAGAGAAGTTGCCCTCTGGGCAGTCCCTATCCTCCAAGCCTCAGTATTCTCATCTGTAAAATGGAGGAGGGTTGTTAATTCTATTTGTCCATCCAACTTCCAGGGTGGCTGAGAGGATAAGAAGCAAATGATGTAATATCTACAGAGATTCTTAGTGTAAATGCCATATAAGTAGATAGAATTACTAATTTATTGAGGAATATAAAAAAGAATTTTATTGAGTTCCGGAAGCATATCTTAGTCAAGACTCTTGGAGCAGAAAAGACACCCACTCTGATTCACTCAATGAATGGCTGCTCACTCATTTTAGGTTGATGAAAAGGTATAGGGGGAGTTTGATAGGAAACAAGTCAGGACTAATAGCATCCTGGTGATGCTTCACTCCCCAGGGATGGCTCTTTCTTTACTAAAGTATGGGCTGTAGTGGCTCTACTTGGGCTGTTCAGCCCCCTCCAGTCTTGACTGTACTTCTGTTTAGACGTTCACCCTCATTTAACTGTACCAGGAGCTCCCTGTACCTGGCCCCACTCTCCAGGATTCAAAACCTAAGTACACCCAATGGATAGAGTCTACCCTGGGCCAGGTGATCACCTTTGGTTCAATTAAGTTTAGACAGAGGGGTAAAGGCACTGGGTATGAGCCCAGGTCTACCACTTCAGCATGGGGCTGCATAGGTGACCGTGAACATTTTCAAGGAATGAGACATAGGTTGGGGGGCACCCCAAACAATGTGGATTCCAAAATGGCACTGGACTGAGAACCTCATGAAGACAGCAGTGAAGAATTAAAAGACATTCTTTCGTTCATTCATTTATTCAATAAGCATGTGCCAAGCATTTGCACTGGGCAGCTAAGTACTGTTCTAGACCATGGGGACACAAGGAATAAAGCACAGTTTTTGTCAAGTCCCATTAGACCAGGGAGATAGATGACCCAGCAACACAATGAGAGTCCCAGGTACTTTCACAGAAGTCTGACCTGGAGGTAGGGAGAAGATAGGGACAGAAGATGATTTGGTCAGCTGTGTGGGGTTTGTAGCAGTGGCTCTCAAACTTGAGCGTGCATCAGAATTACATGGAAGGCTTGTTCAAGACACAGATTGCTGGGTCTCACCACCCAAGAATCTGGGTCAGGTTAAGTCTGAGAGAGCTGTTGAGAATTTTTCTTTCTAAGAAGTTCCCAGGTGATGCTGATTCTGCTGGTCTGAGGCCCATACTTGGAGAATCAATGACTTAGCGGTTTGAATGTTGGAAGATGAAAGCATGGGATGGGGCTGGGGGTGAAGTTGAATCAAAGTGATGGAGTTATGACCCAGCATTCAGTGTTCTGGAATTGCAAGGGCTTGGGCACATCTGGAGTGTTTCCTGAGTGGTGAGGGAAGACAGAGGAGTAAACGAGGGCTAGATTGTCAAGCAACCTGAATGCCAAGGAATTTGAACTGTATTCTGTAGGTAATGTGGAACCATTGAAGGATTTTAAGCAGGGAAGGGGTATGTTCATATTTATGCTTCAGAAAGAGAACAGTGTCTGGGTAGAAAGAGGTGAGATGGGGGCAGGGCAGCACCATCGGAGTCTACATTATGAGCAACCTGACCATGGGCACCCTTAGGGACTTTCAGCTTCTCCTGATGAGCATGATGGTGTCACAGTCTTTGATCTGCAGGTCTGCCAGTCTGCGATGATCCCACAGTTCCCGATCCTGGAACTCTAGTATCTGATACTCCACCCGAGGTCCTCCAGCTTCTTCAATCTTTTCTTTCAAGTCATAGATGGAGGCATCAGGGTCAATGGCGTAAGGCCTGTTCTGGCCACCACAGTCCTCGATGAAGACCTGGATCTCAGGAGGGAAGGTCTCCAGTACCCGGACGCTGACTTTGGAGAAGATCCTGTAATCCGCCAGAGTCCGCTGGCTGCTGAGTGGTTGCCGCCGCCCTCCTGGCTCCTGGAAGGAGAGACGCTGCTCCCCATGGAGGGCACACCTCCTCTTCATCTCTGTCTCCATCTTCCAGATGGGCCAGTAGGGGTCCACTGCGAGTGTCCAGGCCTCCTGCCCTGTCCGTTTTACTGTCACCTGGATGTCCCTTGCTCGCTGGAAGGAAGGGAGGAGCAGATAAGGATATCTGGGTGGTGATGGCTATCTCCTGTCTCCAAAGTGTCCCCCTTCTGGCTACCGATGGTATAATTTATCGCCTACTGAGACACTTTTAAAGGTAAAAGGAAGTGTTATTAATAATTATGTGAGACAGTGACATAAACTAGGATTGTCCCAGGCAAAGGAGACTATTTGGTCATCTTAGGCTTACAGGACCATTGGGGCAAACTCTGTCCTCTGACGCACCCCAACTGGAGTAACAACTGGCAACAGTTCTCCAAATAACACTCCTATGTGCAACAGTTCAGAGTCCTCACCTGTCACATGGAGAAAACATTAGTACCTTCTCCATAGATACGTGGTAGTGCTGTTGTGAGGTTAAATGATTCAGTGCAGGTAGGACTCTGAGATGTACGAAGGTACTTCAAAAATTTCATGGAAAGATTCATATTATCTTTTTTTTTTCTTTTAAAAAAAGATGACTGGTAAGGGGATCTCAACCCTTGACTTGGTGTTGTCAGCACCACGCTCACCCAGTGAGCCAACTGGCCAGCCAACTGGCCATCCGAACCCATGGCCTTGGTGTTATCAGCACCGCACTCTACCGAGTGAGCCATGGGCTGGCCTCATATTATCTTTCAATTCTATTTTTTCCATGAAGTTTTTAAAGTATCCTCATATGTTCAAGGATATTCATTGTAATGGCAAAAGTCTAAAAGCATCCTAAAAATCTACCAGTAGGGTACTGGTTATACAAATTAAAGTACTTTGATTCATTGAATTATGATGTAGCTGTTGAAAAATTGATTGGATCCAGGATGACTTTATATTCTCATATGTGTGGGACAGTCCTGGTGTATGTCCCTTGTCCTGGCATAGTAAACATCGCCTCATTTCATGTTTAAAAGTGTCCTGATTTGATCTTTATGTTACATGGTTATGCCTATTAAGTCTATAGGTGACGATATGAAATTGTCTTTAAGATAATTTAATTTAGTAGTTAAATAACACATAGAATAATAATTTAAATAAAGTAAAAATTAAAAAAACAAAACCAGGAAGTACTTTCACACAGACATGTGCTTGTGTGTGTATATGGCCTATTCATGGAAGGAGATGCACGCAATTGATAAGTGAAGATCTGGGAGGGGGCAGAACTGAGA
This sequence comes from Cynocephalus volans, assembly GCF_027409185.1. Lineage (NCBI taxonomy): Eukaryota > Metazoa > Chordata > Mammalia > Dermoptera > Cynocephalidae > Cynocephalus > Cynocephalus volans. Next base: position 197,179,213 of record NC_084461.1, read on the forward strand.
GATGAGGGGGTCGGGATGAGAAGGAGGCTGACTTTAATTGTGTACCCTTTTCAAAAGTTTGATTTGATTTGATTTTTTTTTTTTTTTTTTTGTGAGTCTCCTGGTCCATTGGACATTCCCAGCAAACAGGACATGGCTGGGTGGTGGCAGGTCCTTCTGATAGATTAGTTACTTGCATTGCTTCAGTTGCTTCAGGGTTGCCTTTGAGGCCAGACTCACAATTTAAATTCAGGATATGAAATGCAGGATTTCTCTGGGAGTGGCAGGTTGGGGGCAATTAGATCTTTCAGGGAGTTAGCATAAGCAGAGTGCTGGTCTCTGAACCCTGGATTCTTATTAGTGTTCAGACCCTGGACTGCTGTGATCTGTGTGGGAAAAGCTATGCAAGAGGATGCTGTGCAGCTGCGGTTGTCAGCAGTGGAATCCTATGATCCCTACTTACTGCTTTTGGATACATCTATTAAATCTCTTATTCTAATAGCAAGAAGTTGAACTTTTGACAACCATAATAGGGGAAACATTACTCCATAGAATATATATATATGAGTAAATTCTTCGACTATATTCCTCAAATGGCTACAGAGCAGGGCAGAAATTGCCCATTTTACAGGTGGAAGAACTGGGGCCCAGGCATTTGCAGCAGAAGGCAGAATTGTACACTTGGTTGGCTGGAATGTCCACATGGGAGGCGTTGCCTATCCCAGGTGCTGTGGCAAGAGTTGGGAGGATTTATGTGAAATTAAAGGGAAGTCAGAACTGAGTCATGACAATGGGCTGGGGAGTCATACCTGTACATGCCAGCCCTGGCGGGGGTCTTCAGTTCTGCGGCAGGCCTGCTGCAGGCAGTAAACAGCCTCTTGGGCCGCCACGTCCCATCTTTTTTCTCTTCCCAGGTTGTTGGTGGGGTCAGTTGGGTCTAAGATAATGGGCCTGGGAGAGACAATGGGTGCGAGTCTCTGTCACACTCAGGACTCTGGTCTCTGGCACTCAAATCTATGGGATTGTGCATGGCTCTGTATAGGGAGGCCTCCCTGCAAGCTGAAGCTCTTGGTTCAGGATTGAAGATGTAACCCAAAGCTGGCCCAATCTCAGAGATTTTCCTTGGAATGCTCACTTCTGTACAGGAAAGTATGTATCCAGACGACAATCTTGGAACTGATGCACTCGTGAAGGAATTTACCTGAATTCAATGGTAAAGCCCTGAGAAGGGCAGAGCTGAGCAATTCACAGAATGGGACCCTGATGATATAGTGAACATCCGGATCACACCATACCTGAAGCTTATTTTATCTTTAAATTTTTCAGTTACAAAAGCCAATCAATTCTCTTTCTTTTTTAAGCTGTTCGAGCTGGACTTTTTTTTTTTTTTTTTTTTTTTTTTTTAAAGATGACCGGTAAGGGGATCTTAACCCTTGACTTGGTGTTGTCAGCACCACGCTCTCCCAAGTGAGCCACGGGCCATCCCTATATAGGATCCGAACCCTTGGCCTTGGTGTTATCAGCACCACACTCTCCCGAGTGAGCCACGGGCCGGCCCTTGAGCTGGACTTTCTATTCCTGCAGCTGAAAGTAATGTAACCAACACACTCACCTGTACTCTTTCAACTGTTGTTTGATAAAGTTTCTGACAATCTCATTCTGGAAATCATAGAGCTTGGCCCAATATATGCAGATGTCTTTATAATCTCTGAGGAGCTCCATCACAGCTACAAACCCTTCATCCATGTTGAAGTTCTCACTTTTGTCTGTACCCATCTCCCAGGCAAAAATAGTCAGTAGTTCCAGGGCATATTTTGGGGGCAATGCTTCTCGTCGATATTTACGTTTCAAGTTCTGGAAAAAGGGGTGGAGGGGGCAGAGAGAGGGAAAGAGAGAATCCCATTGATCCTTGAACAACATGGATTTGAATTGCATGGGTCCACTTACACATGGATTTTTTTCAATAAATACATTGAAAAACTTTTGGGTAGGTATGTCATTAATGAAGGACATACCTAACCAAACAGATAAGTAGCCTACCTAACAGTAGGCTATTGGCTGTTAAGTAGTTAAGTTTGGGGGGTGTCAAAAATTACTCTTGCAGCCAGCTCCCTGGTTTCTCTGGGCTGCCCAGGTTAGGGCCCCACTATCCTGCCACCCCCACTGCTGCCCTCCCTGAGCCGGAGTCCTGCCCGGGCCGCTCCATGCTTTGCCCTGAGGCTTGGGACATGACCTCCGTGGAACACAGCAGGTGACCCTGATAGCCACCCCTTGACAGCGCACTGACCCCTGACCCTGCAGCTGCCGTTTAGGGGCAACTTTGAGGAGATTGAAGGCCACAGACCTTATTCCCACTGGTCTGATTAAACCTTATACAGTAGATCTGCAGGGCTGAGATGCTAGAGGACAGAGAGTGTCACCCCCTAAACCTATGACCCACCACCATCTTTGACTCTCAGCCCAGGTGCCCTCTCTCATCCTTCCCATTCCTTCTCCCACTCCTCAGTTCTAGGCACCCTGACTCCACCAATCCCACAAAGCTCGATAAGTACCAAGAGATCTACAAAAAAAAGTTATACTTGCATTTTCCACTGTGCAAGGGTCAATGATGCCCCTAACCCTTGTGTTATTCAAGGGTCAACTGTATATGACATTGATGTTCTGGGAATTTCCAGTCACTCTATTGCATTACGTAGTACAAGACATGAAATGGCTTGGGGATCTAGATCTAGGGCTTATGTTCTGAGGCCATCAAGATTTCAATAAAAGAGGAAGTTGGGGTCTCTTATGGACTTTCTGAGCGTTATCAATCCATGTTATTCAGTTGGAATATTTATTGGAAGGCAATAAAATATAGTGCATATAGGAAATAATCAAAGAAAACTAAAACATATAGACACACTGAAAACATAAAACAAAATCAGAACAAATTGAAAGATGGAGGGGAAAGAGAAATATGTGAAACATGAAATTCCTCCAAAATTGATTTAGAAATTTGTTGCAATCTCAGTTAGAATTCCAGTGGTGTTTTTAACAGGATAAAATTATCTTAAGATTCATATAGAAGAATAAATGTCTAGGACAAGCCAAGAAGATTATGAAAAAGAAAAATAGAAAGGTTGATATTTGTCTTCTCAGATACATCATACGAAGCAGTTGTAACAAAAACAGTACACTTTTGGCATAGAAATAAACAATTGTAAAGTGTTTAGTGACAGAAGAGATAGTCTAGAATTAGTCTCCAATAGATATGAGAATTTAATAATTGACAAAGGTGGTACAAGGGTACTTCAAAAAATGCATGAAAAGATTCGTATTACTACGAACTCTATTTTTAATTCTATTTTTCCATGAACTTTTTGAAGTATACTTGTATTTCAGTTCGGTGGGAAAAAATGCATAATTCAATAAATGCTGCTGGCATAACTTGTTAGCCATATTGAAGAAAATAAAGTAAATAAAAGTGACCCCAATGTGATACCATATCCCAAAGTAAGTTACAAATGGAATTAAAGTATATATTAAATATATTGAAGACAAATTAAGAGACTATATATATATATATATATATAGTGGGTCTGATAGGAAACCTCTCACTTATAAAAGAAAGTCAGACATATTTGTCTATGTAAAAATTAGAAATCATTATGTTGTGAAAGATAGTATAACTAAGTCAACGAATGGATAATATATTGGTAAAAATATTTGCAACACATATGAGAAATAATGGTAAATATCTACCATTTACAAAGAGGTCTTACAATTGATAGGAAAAGACTACTCAAATTACATTAATAGGTAACTCCCAAAAGTTCAAGTCCAAAGGTCAATATGAAAATGTATTTTTTTAAAGGTGGACTACAAAAACAGTATGCATGATATGTTTCCATTGATGTAAGCTGTATACGCTAGATGCGTACATATAGATTTAAAGTGTGGCATGAAAGAATAGCCCTAAGAATGTTATCGGTATTATCTCAGGGATTTCATGTGAATTTTACCTTCTTATGTTTTTTTGTATAGTTTGAATTTTTTATAAAGAGTCCATTGTAATATTCAGATAATCAGAAAAAAATAATTATTACTATGAAAAATATTTAGTATTGTTGATTAAGAGCACAAGTTCAAGAGTCAGACTCCACTGTGTTCAAATCTCAGCTCCACTTTAGCTTTTGAGTCTTGGTTTCGTCATCTCCAAAATGGGGGTAATGAATAATAAGTACATTACAGAGCTGTTGGAAAAACCAGATGAGAAAAAATATGCAGAATACTCACCATAGATCATGGAATATAATTAACACTGAATAAATGGTAGCTTTATTATTAACGTTGGTGTTTGTTTTTGTTATTATCAGAATTGCCTGAGGTCTGAAGCCCATTGAAAATCATATTGTGTTCATCAGGAACAATTTAACTACACTTGAGGAATGTGTCATTGGAACCAGGAAGCTCTAAGCAGGACATTATGCTTCAGGAAATAACAGAGTCCAGCAACAACAAACACCACACCACCAACAAAACATTGCCCAATGCCCATTACAAATAGCTTCCAATTTTACTAGTTCGCCTGCCCTACTTAACTTGCCTCCTATCCTTAGGCAATTAGGTTTTTTCCACTTTTCCCCTTTTTAAAAAATGCTGGGATGCACCCACCCTACTCTTCCCCCTGTCCTTGAACCTCCCAACCCAGCACCCACAAACCTGCATGTACCAATGCTTCACCAGCCGCAGAAGGCTCTTCAATTTAGTAGGGCAGCTTTTCACAAAGTGCCTCTGCAACTCTGTGAAGCTTGGCCAGAACTCCCCAGGGCGGCTGGTGTTGGTTATTAAATTTTCATAGATTTCTGGTGCTGGTTTAGAGTCTGGGCAAAAGTGTCCTAGGAGAAGAAAAGTACCTGTCAGGAAAACCTACCCTTTGAGGTGAGCTAGATGGAAAAAAAAAACTACTGAGCACAGTGTATGCATAAATTGTTTCATGCAAACCTCACTACAGCATTATTTTTTCCATTTTACAACCAAATAAGTGGAGGCCTAGATATTTTGGTAGAACATACAAAAGCCACATAGATTTTAAATAACTCACATTGACCAAAGACTTACCATGTGTCAGGCACTGAACTAATCTCATAGAATCCTCAGAATAGCTCCACAAAGTAGGTGAATTTAAGTGGAGCTATAGGAAATTGCCATTTTTGTGGGTCATATATGGCTAAAAATTGTCAATTTCCTACGGTTCCACTTAAATCTGTTATTATTATCCTATTTAACAAGTCGGTAGGCTGAGTCCTGGAGGTGTTAAATAGTTTGCCCAACGTCATGCAACTAGTAAGTCTAGGAGCCAAAATTTGAAGACATTAAGAGCTTTGTTTTAGAGATGATCCCAATCCAGTTCTGACTCCAAAGACCTTGAAGTGCCTGTATGACTTGGTGTCTTCCAGAGGGTCAGAGAGGAATCGCCTCCTTGGGTTGAGTGGGAATCTATTATTTGGGAGAAGTCCCCTTTGCCCCATGCAACATTGGGACATGGCAACACATGCATTTACGGGAGGACTTCATCTTCAAGGTATAGCTCTAGTCCCACCTCCCCCCAAAAGACCAATCTCCACTTTCCCCCCAGCGGTTTCCACTTTCCCAAACCTCTGCTGAGGCCAGGTTGGTGAAGGAGCCCTTACTAGTTTCCAATCTATTGCTATCTTTACCCAAAGCATCAAAAGCTGGGAGCACGTTCACCCGAAAGGCTTCACTGCTCTTCCTGGACTGGATCCAGAAGGACAGGGAGCGAGGGGACTTGGCCCTCTCTCTGTGCTGGACCACAGTGATGTTGTAGGCCAGGCTCTCGCTGCAGTAAACAAGTTTCGCCTCGATGAATCTGATGATGCATCCTTGGAGCTGTGCCTGGTCTTGGAAGCTGGAGAAACAGCTCAGGAACAGAACCAGGTCCAAGTCGGAGCTGTAGTTCAGCATTGTCCCCTTGCCTGAGGAGCCGCCCTGTGGAGGACCACAACGCTGAGCTTTACCTCCTCTGATGCTTTGAGGTTGGGAGTAAAGTCCCGAGGCACCCATGTGAAGCTGTTTGCACAGGTTCCAAAAGGAGCCCTTACTCTCCATCATACACCATGGCCTCTGTTGTGGGTGTTACTACATCTTTCCATTGATTAGAAAAATTAAATACCTGGTAAATGAGCAAAGAATATAAATGAAATGTAAAACTGCATTTCTCCCCAGGCCCTAAACTCCTTCTTCAAAGGCAACCACAGTTATCAACTTTTTACATATTATTCCACAAAGGTTGTACGTTGAGATCTGCACTATCCAGCATGGTAGCCAAGAGCCACATGTGGCTATTGAAATTTAAATTAATCACAATGAAATGAAATAAAAAATTCAGCTCTTCAGTCACACTACTCCCATTTCAAGTGGCTGTTATACTGGACAGCACATACGTAGAACATCCGCCTCATTGTAGGAAATTCTATTGGACAGCTCTGGCCTGAACAAGCATATTTTTGTAGATATGTTTCGTACACACGTATTTTGTATGTATAGATGCACGTGTGTATGTCCAAAAAATGGTTTAGACTTTTACTAACTCACATTTTGGAATAAATATAGATCCAAAGGGGGTTGTAAAGATAGTACCGAGGGGTCTGGTGTGTCCTTTGCCCAGTGTCCCGCAATGGTCACATCTTACATAACTATAGTAGAATATCAAAACCAGGAAATGGACACTGATACGATGTGTGTATTTGGTTCTGTGATGTTTTATCATATGAATAGATTCCTGTAACCACTACTGCAATTAAGATACAGAATCATGCGTCACTGCAAGGGTCTTCCTTACACAGCTCCTCCACAGGCACACCCATCTCCACCCTCCCTGAGCCCTGGAAACCACTAATCTGTTTTCCATCTCTATAATCTTGTCATGTTATATAAATGGAATCACCTGGTAAGTGACTTTTTGAAATTCATTTTTTCCTGCACTTAGCACAGTGCTCTTAATATCCTCCTACACTGTCACATGTCTTTTTAAAAAAAGTTTTGTTTTTAAATGACACATAATAATTGTATATATTTTGGGGGTGCAGCATGATGTTTTGATGCATGTATACATTGCATAATGATCAAATCAGGGTAAGGAGTGTATCTGTGCCCTCAAACATTTGTCATTGTTGTGAGAACATTCAAAGTCCTCTCTCCTAGCTATTTTGAAATATACGCTAAATAATTGTTAACTATAGTCACCCTACTGTGCACTAGAACACCAGGACTTATTCCTACTAAATGCACCTTTGTACTTGTTGACCAATGCCTTCCCATACCCCCCTCCCCCACTGGGTGTCTCAGTTTCTTCCACCATAATCAGGTTATTCAAGTTTTGACTTCAGTCTCCAATCTGCCTGCTATAATTTGTTTACTTTTCAGAGTCCTCAAATACTTGTTTTTTGATGTCTGTCCAGAGTTTTAATTGTAATTTTTGAGTAAGATAGTTTGTGAGGGGTTTACTCTATCTTGGCTGGCACCAGAAGTTTACAATATCTTTTGAAAGAAATATATTTATAAATACATATGAAGGAAAATATTTTCTAGTTATTTATAAACATTTAAAATGTGATCATAGTGCACTAAAATGTAAATAGTGCTTATCTATGAATAGTAAGGCCATTCATTTGGTATTTTAAAATTTTTCCTTATTTTTTGACTATATATATTGCTTGTATAATTTAAAAAATCCACAAAGCAATATTGACCTCAGATTCCTATGTAATCTTAATTTAGACATTGGGTTCCTTAACCTGAGGACACAGAATAGTAGAAAAGAAAGAATATGGGTGTCAGATGGAGTTGATGATTAAGTACTATAACAGACATTCTTGCAAAAATTACTGCTGGTCTCAGAAGACGTTTCAGGCCACTCATGGTAGGAAATCAAATGTGATTAGCACATTTGACTTTAGAAAAATACAGCACTCTTATCCTAATATGTATGGATAAAACCAGGGAAACTAGATGGAACTAAGAAAATTTAGTGCTTAAAAAGGTTGACAAAGGCAGAGAGAAAATAAATGGTAGATTATGTGCAATGTGCAATGTACCTCCTTCCTCCTAATGCAGAAATGAAATGTGATGAAAATATGTCCTTCCTGCCATTGATTGTTTACCAATGTTTGTTCAAGTAGAGTCTTTAGCTCCATAGATACTTTGTTCTACACATTTTCTGTGCTGCTCAGAATACATGGAGATAGTTATTCTAGGGTTGTTTCAATTTCTGGAAATAGAGATCGTTGAGAGAGCAATAGGTAAAGTAATTTCATTTTTCCTCTATAGACAAATAGTCTCTACAGGTACACAAGTACCTGTAAAAAGTGGGCATAGGAACTTCAACATCTGGGCATTTGGAATAACATAAACGGCATGTCTCTCATTCAGACAGCACATTTGAATCCACAGAAGAGCTTTATATAGAACGTATGTTAAAATACTTGAACACCTTCAACCCTATCCTTGAGAGAATATGCATCTCCTTTCTGGTTCTGATGGGGATTTCCTCTTTTTGGCTTCAGATTCTGAAAGCAAAGATGTCGATACAGCTCTGCTGCAGAGGAGCGCTACAGCAAGTTCAGATGTGTGGAAGTGTCAGAGCCCAGACGTGCAAAGTTGTACCTTTTTAAGCAAACACAGGAGCTTGAGTTTCTTCAGTTTTTGTTTTGAAGCTCATAGTTTGCTAACACTCCTGAATATTTGGTTTCAACTCTTTATTTAAAGAATTTCTAATGCTGCATGTCCTTCCTTTCCAGTCTTACCCTCAGCAGCCATTACCACTCCCAGGGAAAGCTTGATTTACTTAAGTTAATGTTAGAAGTTTTTTATTCTAGAAAAACAAGTAAAATCTAGACTTATGGTCACTTTTGATTTAGGATGATATTTTAAAAGTTGAATCACAATTAAATACTTTCCCAAGAGAAACCATGCCATAAATAGGTGTTGGATTACATGGTCAGACCCTAAAAACCCACTGAACCCATAAAGTACCCTCTGGTATTACCTAATTGCTAGGTAGTTTCTAATATAACCAGTCAGTACTATTTTAGAAGAAATCATGGAAGATTATCTTTAGAATGTGGGGTTGGAGTTTCTTAAACAAGAAACAAAAAGTATAAATTTTACAGAAACCTGCTATCCAGATCCTAAGATGGCGGTGGCTGCGGCGGTTGGAGCAGAATAGCTGAGGTGGAAAAGGTGGCCACTGGGCCTTAGGCAGCTGGGAAACTTGTGGACCTTCCTCTTGCCGTCTCTTACGGGAGGACCGCTGCTGGTGGCCGGTCGTGGGGGCTGACTGCCACTTTGCCCTTGGCAGGAGAGGCTGCCTCATTTACAGGCAACAGCTTTGAAGTATGGAGCAGAAAAAGAACTGTTTCTTAGCTGCAAAAGCGAGTCTCTAAACAGGGAACACAGCGCCGGGGCTGCTGTTGATGCTGTCAGGATCCCGGAGGCCAGGGCCACGCTGAAGGTGGCCAGCTGCCCTATTCAGGATTCGAGGTTTCAGGCCGGCATAAAAGAAGATTCCTGGGAGCGCCCAAGCTGCGCCGCGGGACCGACTGAGCAGCCCGAGGCGGCGGCAGCCGAGAACCGGGACGACGACAAAGCAGAGGCAGAGAGGGAGCCGCCCGACCTGGCACAACCCTGTGAGTGACCCCCGGCCCGGCCCTGCTCGGGAGGCGGACACCAGCCTGGCCTCTGCCTGCCCCACCAGGCCACTCACCGGCCTCGGGGCTGCCTCCATTTTCTCAGGTGGTGGCCGCTCCGGACCGGCTTGGCCAAGCCTGTCCTCCTCGCCTGGTTCGGCTCTTCACTGAGCCTTCCCACTTGCTTGCCCCGGAGTGGGGCTTCCTGGGGCCTGAAGGCCGGCCTCCCCTCCCACTCCCTCCACGGTTCTCTGGAGGGGCTGGTAGCGTGGGGCATCCCCGGCCAGCGTTGGGAGGGCAAGGAAGTATGGGCTGGGCCAACTGTCACTCCACCGCACCCTGGGCTCCGGCTTCCTATAACTTCCTGTTACCGGGAGGCAGATACCATCTCTGTGGCCACCAGTTCAGAAAAATGCCTAACCGATTTCTGGTTAGGAATAGTGTGGTTGGAGAGTTCCCAAGTTTGCTTGAACCTGCTGGAGAGCTGACTGCGGGCAGGCACTGGACTCGGTCCGCGCCGGGGGGGATTCAAAGGAGAACCGTGTGCTGTGGGCTCCTCCCCCGAGGAGCTCACGCTCTGGTGTGGGAGATAAGACAAGTACACAACTAACCGCGATACCAGGAAGAAGGTGATAAGTCCCAAGAAAGATCTACACAGTGCTACAAAGGCACCCAGAGCGACCGGTCGTCTGCGCCTAGCAGAAACCTGGTAGACTTCCTGAGCTAGGCGGTGCCGAGCAGGGTCTTGAAGGCCCAGCTGATAGACAAGGGTTGCAGAAGACACGTCCCAGCCCAGCCCAGTGCGGACAGAGCAGGGGGACATCTGGCTAGGGAGGCGGAGACTCGACAGAAACCACACACCCTGTGGGGTCGCCACTGCAAGATCCAACAGCCCAGGCCAGAGCGCACGGAACAGGGAGAAGTCCTGCACGGGAAGTGGAAGCTCAGCAGAGACCAAACACCCTGCGGTACCTCCCCGTGATCCAGCAGCCCAGCAGAGTCCAAGCTGACCAGAGAGGTCGCTCCCCGGAGAGGCCCAAGACCCGAGGCAACCACACACACAAGACACTAGAGGCCAACTGAGCAGTCAGGGAGGTAGCCATACCAAATTGGGAACCACAGCAACATCTTAGTTAGTCAATAGTCTCTGTGAAACCCCCTGCCACAATGAATAAACATAAAAAAAAAGATACCAGAAATACAAAAAATCAAGAAAGTACACCACCAAAAGTTAATAAATCTCAAACTCTAGATCCTATAGAACAAGAAGCCCTTGAAATGACTGACAAGGAATTTTGAGTGATAATTCTAAATAAACTGAATGAGATACAAGAAAACTCAGCTAGACATCATGATGAAATGAGGAAAAGTATACAGGACCTGAAAGAGGAAATGTACAAGGAAATCAATGTCCTGAAAAAAAAATGTAGCAGAACTTGCTGAACTGAAGAAGTTATTCAGCGAAATAAAAAACACAATGGAGACTTTAACCAGCAGGCTTGTCGAAGTTGAAGAGAGAACTTCTGAACTTGAAGATGGGCTATTTGAAATAACACAAGCAGACAAAAAGAAAGAAAAAAGAATCAAAGACATTGAAGAAAATCTGAGAGAGATATCAGACAACCTTAAGCGCTCAAATATCCGAGTCATGGGTATTCCAGAAGGGGAGGAAAGCAGAGATTGCATTGAAAACATATTCAACAAAATAGTGGCAGAAAACTTCCCAGGTATAGGAAAAATCACAAATCTTCAGATCCAGGAAGCTCAACGATCTCCAATCATATTCAACCCAAAAAGGCCTTCTCCAAGACATGTTATAGTCAAATTGGCAAAACTCAGAGACAAAGAGCGAATCTTAAAAGCTGCAAGAGAGAAGTGTCAAATCACCTATAAGGGAGCCCCAATCAGGCTAACATCAGACTTTTCATCACAAACCCTAACAGCTAGAAAGGAATGGGATGATATATTCAAAATACTAAAAGACAAAGATTGCCAGCCAAGAATACTCTACCCTGCAAGGCTATCCTTCCGAAATGAAGGGCAAATAGTATATTTCTCAGACAAACAAAAACTGCGGGAGTTCACTACCACACGACCACCCTTACAAGAAATCCTCAAGGGAGTACTGGGTTTGGTTCCTGAAAAATAGCTACCACTGCCATAAAAACCCAAGAAAAATCAAAACCCACTAGTATAATAAAAATGGCATTCATGAAGAGAAAACAAACAAACAAAAACGCTATCTACAACCTAAGGAACCAACAAACACAGAAAACAAACAGTAAATCAGAAAGCAAGGAACAAAAGACACCTAAGACAACCAAACAACCAATAAAATGCTAGGAATAAATCAACACCTTTCAATAACAACTCTTAATGTAAAAGGTTTAAATTCCCCAATCAAAAGACACAGACTGGCTGACTGGATCAAAAAGGAGGACCCTACTATATGCTGCCTACAAGAGACCCACCTCACCCATAAAGATTCACATAGACTAAGAGTGAAAGGATGGAAAAAGATTTACCATGCAAACAGAAAAGAAAAATGAGCTGGAGTAGCTATTCTTATATCTGACAATATAGACTTTAAACTAAAAACCATAAAAAGAGACAATGAGGGACACTACATAATGATAAAAGGACTGATGCATCAAGAAGACATAACAATGATAAATATGTACGTACCGAATGTTGGAGCAGCCAGATTTATAAAACAAACTCTATTAGACCTAAAGAAGGAAATAGACACTAATACCATAATAGCAGGGGACCTGAACACCCCACTGTCAATATTAGACAGATCATCTAGGCAAAGAATCAGTAGAGAAACACAAGATCTAAACAAGACTCTAGACCAATTGGAATTGGCAGATATCTACAGAACATTCCATCCAACAACCTCAGAATATTCATTCTTCTCGTCAGCACATGGATCATTCTCCAGGATAGATCACATATTAGGTCACAAATTAAGTCTCAATAAATTCAAAAAAATTGGAATTATCCCATGTATTTTCTCAGACCACAATGGATTAAAACTAGAAATTAATAACAAACGAAACTCTGGAAACTATACAAACACATGGAAATTAAACAGCATTCTACTTAATGACATAAGGGTCCAAGAAGAAATCAAGCAGGAAATCAAAAAATTTATTGAAACTAATGAAAATAATGATACATCATACCAAAACCTGTGGGATATTGCAAAAGCAGTATTAAGGGGGAAATTTATTGCATTCAATGCTCACCTCAGAAGAATGGAAAGATGGCAAGTGAACAACCTAACACTTCACCTTAAAGAACTAGAAAAACAAGAACAATCCAAACCTAAAGTTAGCAGACGGAAAGAAATCCTTAAGATCAGAGCAGAACTGAATGAAATTGAAACCAAAAAAACAATACAAAAGATCAATGAATCAAAAAGTTGGTTTTTTGAAAAGATAAATAAAATTGACAAACCATTAGCATGGCTAACAAAAAAAAAGAAGAGAGAAGACTCAAATAACAAAAATTAGAAATGAAAAAGGCGATATTACAACTGATTCATCTGAAATACAAGGAATCATTCAAGACTACTATAAACAACTATAAGCCAACAAATTTGAAAATCTGGAGGAAATGGATAAATTTCTGGACACACACAAGCTCCCAAAACTGAACCATGAAGACGTAGAAAATTTGAACAGACCAATAACAATAAAGGAGATTGAAGCTGTTATCAGAAGGCTCCCAACAAAGAAAAGCCCAGGACCAGATGGATTCACAGCAGAATTTTACCAAACAATCAAAGAGGAATTGACACCGATTCTTTACAAACTATTCCAAAAGATTGAAATGGACGCAAATCTCCCAAACTCATTCTATGAAGCAAACATCATCCTGATACCAAAACCAGGTAGAGATATAACCAAAAAAGAAAACTACAGGCCGATATCCTTGATGAATATAGATGCAAAAATCCTCACGAAAATACTAGCAAACAGAATACAGCAACACATACGTAAAATTATTCACCACGATCAAGTGGGATTCATCCCAGGGATGCAAGGTTGGTTCAACATACACAAATCAATAAATGTGATACACCATATTAATAAAATCAAACACAAGGACCATATGATCATCTCTATAGATGCTGAAAAAGCATTTAATAAAGTTCAGCACTCATTCATGACAAAGACCCTCTATAAGTTAGGTATAGAGGGAAAGTATCTCCACATAATTAAAGCCATATATGATAAACCCACTGCCAATATCATCCTGAATGGGCAAAAGCTGAAATCTTCTCTTTTAAGAACAGGAACTAGACAAGGATGCCCACTCTCACCACTCCTATACATAGTGTTGGAAGTACTAGCCAGAGCAATCAGAGAAGAGAAGGAAATAAAGGGCATCCAGATAGGAAAAGATGAAGTCAAACTGTCCCTGTTTGCAGATGACATGATCCTATATATCGAACAGCCTAAAACCTCTACAAAAAAACTGTTGGAATTGATAAATGATTTCAGCACAGTAGCAGGATACAAAATCAACACACAAAAATCAGTAGCATTTCTTTTCTCCAATAGTGAACATGCAGAACGAGAAATCAAGAAAGCCTGCCCATTTACAATAGCCACCAAAAAAATAAAATACTTAGGAATTGAGTTAACCAAGGAGGTGAAAAATCTCTGTAATGAGAACTATAAACCACTGCTGAGAGAAATTAGAGAGGATACAAGAAGATGGAAAGATATCCCATGCTCTTGGATTGGAAGAATCAACATAGTGAAAATGTCCATACTACCCAAAGTGATATACAAATTCAATGCAATCCCCATCAAAATTCCAAAGACATTTTTCTCAGAAATGGAAAGAACTATCCAGACATTTATATGGAATAATAAAAGACCACGCATAGCCAAAGCAATGCTGAGCAAAAAAAAATAAAGCTGGAGGCATAACACTACCTGACTTTAAACTGTATCACAAAGCTATGATAACCAAAACAGTATGGTACTGGCAAAAAAACAGACACACTGATCAATGGAATAGAATAGAGAATCCAGAAATCAACCCACACACTTACTGCCATCTGATCTTTGACAAAGGCACCAAGCCTATTCACTGGGGAAGGGACTGCCTCTTCAGCAAATGGTGCTGGGAGAACTGGATATCCATATGCAGGAGAATGAAACTAGACCCATACCTCTCACCATATACTAAAATCAACTCAAAATGGATTAAAGAATTAAATATACACCCTGAAACATTAAAACTTCTTAAAGAAAACATAAGAGAAACACTTCAGGAAATAGGACTGGACACAGACTTCATGAATATGACCCCAAAAGCATGGGCAACCACAGGAAAAATAAACAAATGGGATTATATTAAACTAAAAAGCTTCTGCACAGCAAAAGAAACAATTAACAGAGTTAAAAGACAACCGACAGAGTGGGAAAAAATATTTGCAAAATATACATCTGACAAAGGATTAATATCCAGAATATATAAGGAACTCAAACAACTTTACAAGAAGAAAACAAGCAACCCAATTAAAAAATGGGCAAAAGAGCTAAGCAGGCATTTCTCTAAGGAAGATATCCAAATGGCCAACAGACATATGAAAAAATGCTCAACATCACTCAGCATCCGGGAAATGCAAATCAAAACCACACTGAGATACCATCTAACCCCAGTTAGGATGGCTAAAATCCAAAAGACTCTGAACGATAAATGCTGGCGAGGTTGCGGAGAAAAAGGAACTCTCATACATTGTTGGTGGGACTGCAAAATGGTGCAGCCTCTATGGAAAATGGTATGGAGGTTCCTCAAACAATTGCAGATAGATCTACCATACGACCCAGCTATCCCACTGTTGGGAATATACCCAAAGGAATGGAAATCATCAAGTCGAAGGTATACCTGTTCCCCAATGTTCATCGCAGCACTCTTTACAATAGCCAAGAGTTGGAACCAGCCCAAATGCCCATCATCAGATGAGTGGATACGGAAAATGTGGTACATCTACACAATGGAATACTGCTCAGCTATAAAAACGAATGAAATACTGCCATTTGCAACAACATGGATGGACCTTGAGAGAATTATATTAAGTGAAACGAGTCAGGCACAGAAAGAGAAATACCACATGTTCTCACTTATTGGTGGGAGCTAAAAATTAATATATAAATTCACACACACACACACACACACACAAAAACCGGGGAGGGGGGGAGAAGATATAACAACCACAATTACTTGAAGTTGATACGACATGCAAACAGAAGGGACATTGGTGGGGGGGGAGGGGGAAGGGAAGAGGGAGGGAGGTTTTGGTGATGGGCAACAATAATCAACCACAATGTATATCGACAAAATAAAATTTTTTTAAAAAAAAAGAAAAAGAAACCTGCTATCCATGTTCCACCTGACTCCCTGGCACTCAGAGTTGGATCCCAAATCATCAGCATTGTCATCATCACCCTTCAGACTTGTAGAACAATTTACTGCTTAAGAGCACTTTTCCACACTCCATCCCATTTATTGCTCAAAATAAACCTGAGTTAAAGAGGAAAAAATGAGGATCAGAGGGATAAAGTGACCCATCCCCCAGGGTCCTGCAGTCCAATGGGGTAGAGCTGGAATTTGAACTCCAGGGTGCCCAAGTGCTTATCTTTACCACCTTCAGCACCTTGACTTGATCCCAATGCAGTTTATCATGGAAGCACTGATTCTGCAAGAACTGCACGATTCTCTGCACAACATCCTTCACTTGCTTCTTCCAGTCCCTCTGGGGCTGAAGGTTCTGCTCTATGAAGGCATCCAACCTGTCCCCAGGGGTCTCATACAGATCCTGAAAGGGTTCCATCTCTGCAGGACCAGGCTGCCCTTTGGAATAAATTCTCTCTGCTTCTGCCCAGCCCTTTAAGGGGCATCTTCTAATCTTTCTCCAGCAGGCTAAAGGACTGCAGAGAGGGAAGGAGACAGTGTGGGACAGAGGGAGATTTATCCTCCTCTCTTTGGGATGAGGAGAGGGCTGGGGGCCCTTCCTGGCAGCACACTACTGCTCTCTCCCTGGGCTGCCTTAAAGTCAGTAGCCAGCTCTTGTTTAGTTGGAAACTGAAACTGAAACTCAGCTTTCTTCTTTTTTTTTTTTTTTAATTTGAAATTGAAATTTGTTGAGAAGAAATTGCCTCTTTCTGTTTAAGGCTGCCAGGAAAATGGCTCTGCATACCCTCTCCCCCCATGGGCCTCCCCACAGGCTCTCAGTTTGGGAATTTTCTAGAATGTCCTGGAGCTGCCTGCCTCCCTGATCTCCCCCCACCGCCCTGCCATTCCCCATTTCCTGCTGCATGGAGAGGAGACCCTGATCCCCGGTGGGAACTGGATCATGTCTGCTTCTGGGGTCAGGAGGTGCTTACTATCTGGAGTGAGAGGATGAGGGGCTTTGGCTGAGCCTGAGGGGTCCTGAGGCCAGGGATTGACTGAGCAGACATACACACCTTTTATTGCTTGTTTTGTTCCTTATATCTAGGTGAGCCCCCACCTCTCTCCCAATAACCCATAGGAATGACAAAACAATGATGTGGCTCAAGCAGGCTGTCTAAAACTTAGTTACTCTGGGGAAAGGTCTTATGATCCCAGGTTGACATCCCACTCCTAAGTAAAGAATTTGTGTAAGTTCTGGAAATTGTTGATGTACCAATTGACTTATAACCTACTGACTTTATGTGACAGTGAGCTGTTTTTGAAAGTAGCCGAGGCATGAAGTTTACTGCCTTTTCTGCACATAGACATTTTCAGCCTATATGTCTGTAACCTGTAGCCAATAATTGTAACTTGTGCATTTTACCCACCAATGAAAATGGGACAACTCCAGTGTGAGGAGTCCCCCTCACCTTTCCGAACTTTCCTATAAAATCTTTCCAGCCTGTAACAGATTTTGGAGCACTGCCCAACTCTGTAGGCTTGCGTTTCCAGGGTCGATCCTCAAGTTTGGCTTCTGATAAACCTTTATAAAATTATTTCTGCCTCGACAGCTTTAATTTCGGTCCATGGGAAGGAGGGAGTCTTTAGAAAGTTGTCTTCAGAGGGGCTGTTCTCTCAAGAATCTCATTTCGAAGAGCAAAGAACAGTTTGGAGAAGGCACATTGCCTTAAAAGATCTCAATTAATGCAAATTTTGAAGGCCTAAAAAGGTGACCCTGATGAAATCCAGAAAACAAGGGGCAGAAAAATGGAATTCAGGTTTAATCATTTTTCCTCGGAATATGACTTATATTTGCATGTGTGGATGGTGTTGTTCACAAGTGTTTTAACAACCGTTTTAAGAAAGAACCCAACACTGGTGTGGTGGAGGTCATAAATATACACCTGCCGGATGCACTTAAAAGATATCCTCATGCCACATGAATGCATCACAGCTGTTTGTCAAGAATTTCAAGATTCAAAAAGGCCTGTCTCTCATTCTGCTCGATGGACGAGAAGATGCTGGGTTCTGGTAAACATGTCATTGTGACATCTTGTCAATTTTCCTTTCTCTCTGCTAGGTGGTGCTCTATATCCACCTATAACAACTACCATTTCTAGTTCCTAGGATCCCACTATGGAAGAGACAGAGGTGATCTTGTCAAACCTCGGTTTGTAGAAGGTGAACTGAAGACCAAGTGTTTTCCAGGGCTCTTTGACATTATGGTAATGACATTAACTCTGATAGCTATAACTTGTCAAGAACTTAGTATATGCCAGGCTCTCTTCATGGATTAGCTCCTGTAACCCCACAGGACCCTGTGCTGTAAGTTCCCACCCCCCTACGTATGAGGAAATTGAGTCTCAGAGAGTTTATGTGACCTGTCCAGCGTCTCACACCACAGAAGAGGATGGGCTGTGACTCAAACCCACATTCCCTGATTCTAAATACCAGAGGACCACTGCCTAAGGCAGTTGCTATTTACTGAGCACCTCCTATGTGCTGGGCACTGGGCAAGGCTTGGAGGATACAGAGATGAATAAGACAGACAGATTCTATGGGTGGTTTGTCATATGTCCTTTCCATTGTGAATCTTCAGGGTGAGACCCATGTGGTCCCAGTGGCTAGCACAGAGCTTGCCACACAGTGGGGCCTCAGTTAAGATTGACTGAATAAATGAATGAACCATACCAGATTGCACAGGAAGAATTAGCACTTCAGTCTTCTATTTTTTAGTCCATAAAAGACCTCCACAAATGGCGGAGGACAGCGGATTTCCTGATGACTTTCTACCTGTCCAATTAAGGCATTCATCAAGGGTTCCCATCTTTGGGTCTGTTGGCTCAACCACACTGGACCATCCCAAAGGTCTCTCCCGGTTGGGCAATGCCCTCATTCTGTGGATGGCGTTTAGGATTACCTTTCCCAGGAATAATTGCTTCTTCATTTACCCCAGTGTTTCTCAACTTCTTTGGAGTCATACACTGTAGAAAATATGATGAATACTGTGCCCCCTCCCCACAAAAGGACGTTTATGCCTATATTTTGCATATAATTTCAGGGTCTTCCTGGACTCCAAGTTAAGAATCTCTGCTGTGGAAAATTCTTGAAGACCAAAAGACATCCTAAACCAGAAGAGTCACATCTCAAATAAGGAATTTATTTCTTATTTGAGATGTGACTCACTCAAATAAGAGACCCGTGGCTCACTCGAGAGAGTGCAGCACTGGTAGCGTCGAGACTGTGGGTTCGGATCCTATACAGGGATGGCTGGAGCGCTCACTGGCTGAGCGTGGTGCAGACCACACCGTGCTGAGGGTTGCGATCCCCTTACCGGTTAAAAAAAAAAGGGGAGGGGGATTTATTTGTTCAATCCACACATTTTTATTGAATTTCCCCCACGTGCCACGCACCGTGCTGGGGGCTAGGGATACCACCGGGAACAACTGCAGCACTCACATCAGTCGGGAGGCAGCTCTTGGGCAGCAGGGGGTCCAGTCAACTGGCCTCTCAGCTCTCAGGCCACACTTGGGTCTGGGGTTAAGGTGGTTCCCACCTTCCTCGTAAGCCTGTGACATTTTCTCCCTCATAGCTGCTATTTTACAGCCTTGTGCAGGTAAAGCCAGGGGAAGCCTGGATAAGGCTGAATGATTTTTCACTGGTAGCCACATTCTTTAATGCTTACGTTTCCAACGAATACCCCCAGAAAGTGCAAAAAACAGCTGTGATCGGTGTCGTAAGTTCAAAGATGCCCTCGTCCCAATCCCCTCAACAAAATGCTGGGGAGATTTTCCTCTTCTTTTTGTTAATGGCAGAAATCAGATTTTGCCATTCATTGAGATATATAGAGAGCACATTTGGGGAACCTGTGACTACGGAGAGAATGAGGTTGGATTTTTGGAAATGTGGATGGAAAATTTCTCCGTAGCATGCGATGGTGTTCGATAGCATTTTACCCACAGTAGAACTTTCAAAATTGGAGTCAATTCTCTCAAACCTTGCTGCTGCTTTATCAACTAAGTATATGTAATATACTAAATCCTTTGTTGTCATTTCAACAATGTTTTATAGCATATTAACCAGGAGTGGATTTCATCTCAAGAAACCCCTTTCTTTGCTTACCCGCAAGAAACTCCTCCTCATGCCTTAAAGTTTTATCATGAGATTGCAGTAATTCAGTGATATCTTCGGGCTCCACTTCTAATTCTGGTTCTCTTACTATTTCTGCCACATGTGCAGTTACTTCCTCCACTGAAGTCTTGAATCCCTCAAAGTCATCCCTGAGGGCTGGAATCAACTTCTTCGAAACTCCCATTAATGTTGATATTTTGACCTCCTCCCACGAATCACAAATGTTCTTAACGTCATCAAGAATGGCGAACACTTTCCAAAAGGCTTCAATTTATTTTGCCCAGATACATCAGAGGAATCACTGTCTATGGCAGCTACAGTCTTACAAAACGTATTTCTAAAATAATAAGACTTGAACATCAAAATGACTCCTTGATCCATGGGCTGCAGAATGGATGTTGGGTTAGCAGGCAAGAAAACAACATTAATATCCTTGTACATGTCCACCAGAGCTCTTGCATGACTAGGTGCATTGTTAATGAGCAGTAATATTTTGAAAGGAATCTTTTTTTCTGAGCAGGAGGTCTCAACAGTGGGCTTAAAATATTTAGTAAACCATGCTGTGAACAGATGTGTGCTCATCCAGGATTTGTTGCTCCATTTAGAGAGCACAAGCAGAGTAGATTTAGCATACTTCTTAAGGGCCCTAGGATTTTCAGAATGGTAAATGAACATGGGCTTCAACTTCAAGTCACCAGTTACATTAGCCTCTAATAAGAGAGTCAGCCTGTTCTTTGAAACTTTGAGGCCAGGCATTGACTTCTCCTCTCTAGCTATGAAAGTCCTAGATGGCATCTTCTTCCAATATAAGGCTGTTCCACCTATATTAAAAATCTGTTGTTTAGTATGGCCACCATCATCAGTGATCTTGGCTAGAGCTTCTGGATCACTTGCTGCAGCTTCTATACGAGCACTTGCTGCTTCACCTGGCACTTTTATGTTATGGACACATCACCTTTCCTTAAAACTCACGAATCAACCTCTGCTAGCCTCAAACTTTTCTTCTGCATCTTCGTCACCTTTCTCAGCCTTCACTGCATTGAAAGAGTTAGGGCCTTGCTCTGGATTATGAAGATGCTAAGTATTATTATATTATAGTACAATACTAAATTATAATAAGTATATAATAATACAATATTATAAGTATTATAATATATAATGTTATAATAAGTATTAAAGTATATATAGTATTTTGACCTCACAAGAATAATAATTAGTATTTTCTTAGTAGAAAATAACTTTGACCTTGTGAGTGCCCTGAAAGTG
This sequence comes from Cynocephalus volans, assembly GCF_027409185.1. Classification (NCBI taxonomy): domain Eukaryota; kingdom Metazoa; phylum Chordata; class Mammalia; order Dermoptera; family Cynocephalidae; genus Cynocephalus; species Cynocephalus volans. Next base: position 197,200,731 of record NC_084461.1, read on the forward strand.
GTCACTGGTACCCGCAAGGTCAGTGAAACATACTTTGAGAACTGCTGCACTAATGAATACACCAATCATGGTCAAACACCAAGTAACAAAAGAAAATGGATTCTGAATGAAACCATTAGTGGAATACTATTGCATTTTGAGATTTGAAAATAAAAAACAGGTTAAATAGTTTCTAGAATGGCAAGTATGTGGGGAATCTTGTTCTTTCACGTATAGCTTGTAAAAATATAACTAATATATCCTTCTGGAGAAGTTAATTTTATAATATTCATAAGCATTTAAAAGTTATGGCCTTTGATTCAGCAGTCCCATTTCATCTCACATAAACATTTTCCCATGACATTGGCACGAGAATATACATGGCAGCATTGTTTATAATAATAAATTTTGACAAACAACCTACTGCCCACCAGTGTGATGCTGGTAAAATGTTCATAAAAACAATACAGTGTGATTAAAAATTATGATGCATATAAGAAACAGATAACTAAGCAGACATTAAAAAGGAGATAGACATATGAATTGATAATGGGGGCACACACCAAGTCATTTTGCTAAGTAAAATCAGAGACAGATGCAGAACAGTGTGTCTAGTATGTACCATCTGAGCAAAAAAGTAGTTATGCAGCTTTTCTATGCCTAAAATGTCTCCGGAAGGACACAGTCAGCATAGTTTAGCATTGGGTGGGAAACTGAAAAAATTGGGAATGAAGAAACTAGTTTTCTCTTTATGATCTTTTGTATTTAACTTTATTAACATGTATGTATGTTGTATGTACACAACCTTTCATAACTGAAACAGAAACTGAAATGAAAACCAAAAGAAAGGAGAAAAACCAAACGTCTGGGTCCTGTCTGAATAAGCACCAGGCAGCAGAGGTGACTGTGAAAAGAGAAGGAAAACAAAAACAAAAACAAAAACAAAAAACAAAGAATTTCCCAAACTCAGCATTTTAATTAAAAAAATTAATTTTCCTCCTTCATCTGAAATTTTTCCATTTCCCCTCACAATTGCAAACAATGATAACTGCTTCCTTCTGAGGACATTCTAAGAATACAAAAGCTGTATAACCACTTCTTACAATAACAACTTTATTGGGATATAATTCACCCATTGAAAGAGTAAAATTCAATGGTTTTTAGTATATTCACAGAGTTGTGTAACCATCACTACAGTAAACTTCAGGACTCTTTTTGACTACAAAAGAAACACCATTCCCTTTAGTTCACTTTCCTCCTCTCAGCCCCAGGTGACCCCCAATCTACTTTCATTCTCTATGGATTTGTCCATTCTAGAATTTCACATAAATAGAATCACACAGTAAGCGACCTTTTGTAATTGGCTTCTTTCACTTAGGGTAATGTTTTCAGTGTTCATCCATGTTGTAACACGTATCAGCACTTCATTTTTATCACCAAATTATATCCTATTGTATGGATATATGGGTTGTTAACAAAATTTCACTGAAAAGGATTTTGGACATAAAGAGAGACTTTATTTTGGTGAACAGTTTGCAAACTGAGGAGACGCAGTCTTCGGTACAAAACAAAAGTGCACTCCACTAGAACAAAGAGAGGGATTGTCTTTCACAGCAAAAGTTGCCACCCAGGTTCCCACTCTGGCCCTCTGAGGGGTTCAAGCTTGTTCAGTCCTAATTGGTTTGGCCTGATATGCAAAAGAGGAATTTCACATATAAGAATCTTTTAAATTTATTAAAAATTGGAAGGAGAATCCAACATGACAAAATCCACTCTAACAACCTAAAGTCAATTGCAGGATGTTGCCAATATTAACCAGAGGTGCCAGGTCACATTATTTAATATAATATTTTAGGAAAATTCCTCTTAAAACATAAAACTCTTATATTTTGAGGTTTAATTTCACATATTTGACCTAACAAAAGAACACCATTGCAAGAGGAGTTTTTGTCTGAGATACAATTTACACTAACTCATAACTGTTACAATCTTCCAAGGATAATCAGTCATGTATTATGACCCTAAGATATTAGAAAGAATGTGATTTAGTGAATAACTTTACATAAAATAGCAGATGAAAGACCTCCAAAAAAGCAACAGCAAAGCTGTCAAAAATTGTCACCATTAACATTTTCTGAACTCTGGAAATTACCAAAACTTGCAATAATCCAGAAGGGTGTTGATTCCGGAAAAAAACTAAAACAAAACGAGCCGAATCTCAGTAAGAACAGTGAGTTCCCTGACAGTTTAGCTTTCTCTAGCTACATATCTTGCTCTCCAGTTCCACAGTAACCCAGAAAACTAAAGCCCACATTTGTGGTGAAAACCAGCAATCTGCAGCCACGGAAGGTAGCAGAATGGGGCTGGAGCTCCCTCAAAGCCTATTCCCAGAGAATTACTACTATTTTAAGTGTGTGATAGCTCTTTGTAAGTTCCCACTTGCTAGACTTGTATTTGACCTGATCTGGAGCTTGTCCAAGGCAAAAAGCCTTTCCTTTGGCACAGTTGTCAAAAACAATTAGAAGCAGTTGTTTAACTTTCTGGCTGCATGAAGTTGTGGATAACAGTTGGAGCAAACAATAGACTAACCAAAAAAGCTTAAAAGGAAACCTGGGAAATGAGATAGGGATCTTGACAAGCTCTGACATTCCTGGGTATCTAGAAAATGCATAAGTGCAACATTCTCTGAGCTCACTGTGCCTAAAACGTTTTCACAAACACTGTGGTTTATGCCAAACATATTTTTCCTTCTGGGATACTGGAATTTAGGTTATGTTCTAGGGAAAGGGCACCAAATAGCCATTGCCCATTAAAAATCCTGGGCACTCAGTCTTTAGTCAGCTTCTCTAGCAGAAAACATTTCATACATATTGTCACAACTCATAGATGGAGGAATTTAGTGTGCTTGTGTGACTCGTTTAGGCAGGATTCTTGGAAGCTTGTGCCTGGTTTCCCCATGTACCTTTTCCATATTTATTTTGCTTAGTGTGCTTTCACTGTAATAAATCATAGCCATGTGCATGACTATATACCGAGTCCAGTGGGTCCTCCTAGACAATCACTAAACCTGGGGGTGGCCCCCCCATACAGGCTGATACACAAGAAACAAAGCAACCGATAGATACTGCCCCTGAGGAAGTCCAGACGTTGGACGTACTAGACTATATCAATTACTTTAAATATATTCAAAGAATCAACTATGTCTAAAGAACTAAAAGATAGTATGAGAATTATGTTTCACCAAATACAAAATAACAACAAAGATATAAATTATAAAAGAGAATGAAGTAGTAATTTCTTGAATTAAAAAGTAAAACAACTGAAAAATTTGCTAGAGGGGCTTGTATTGGTTTCCTATGGTTGACAAAACAAATTATCACAATCTGAGTGGCTTTAAACAGCAGAAAGTTATTTGGTTACAGTTCTGGAAGACAGAAGTCTGAAGTCAAGGTGTCAGCTGGGCCATGCTCCATTGGAATTATCCTTTTGGGCCTCTTCCTAGCTTCTGATGGTTGCTAGAAATCCTTGGCTTGCCTTGGCTTGCAGCTGCTCCACTCCAGTCTCTGCCTCTGTCATCACATGCCCTTCTTCCTTCTGTGTCTATGTGTCCAAATTTCCCTGCTCTTATCAGAACAACAGTAATTGGATTAGGCATCTTCCCCCCCCAACCCGCCCCCAATACAGGATGACTTCATCTTAACTGATTACATCTGCAAACACCCTTGTTCCAAATAAAGTCTCATATACAAGTACTGAGGATTAGGGCTTGAACGTATCATTTTGGAGGACACAATTCAACCCACACAGGGCTGAATAGAAGATTGAGCAGTCAGAAGAAAGAATCAGTGAACTCGTAGATTGGTCAGTCGAGATTATCCAGTCTGATGAACAGTAAGTTAAAAAAAAAAAAAAATGAACAGAGACCTGTGGGACACTATCAGACCTATCAATGTATGCACAAAGAGTATCCCAGAAAGAGATGAGAGGGAGAAAGGGACAGCAAGAATATGTGAAGTAGTAATAGCCAAAAAACTTCCCAAATTTTATGAAAAACATTAATCAAAATATGCAAGAAGTTCAGTGAACTCCAAGTAGTATAAACTCACATCATAATAAACTGGGTGAAAGCCAAACACTAAGAATCAAGACAGCAGCAAGAGAGAAGTGAGCACGGATAAGATAAACAGCCACAAACTGTCAGTTAAAAGATGAATAAGTTCTGAGGATCTAATGTATAGTATGGCGAATAGAGTTAATAATACTATATTTTATACTTGAAGTTTGCTAAGAGAGTAGATCTTAAGAATTCTCAAAAAAAAAGTCACTTTGTAAGGTGATGAATGTGTTCATTAATTTGATTGTGGTAATCATTTTACAATGTATATGTGTGCCAAATCATCATACTGTGCACTTTAAATATATACAATTTTAGTGGTCAATTATACCTCAATAAAGCTGGAAAAAAAAAAAAAGAATCCATAAAAGCCAAAAGGCAGTGGGATAAAATATTCAAAGTTCTGAAAGGAAAAAAAAAGTCAACCAAGTATTTTATATCTTGCAAAGATGTTAGTCAATAATGGAGATATTAATATATTCACAAATAAGCAAAATTTGAGAAAATACATTGCTATCAGACTAGCCCCACAAGAAACACTAACCATTAAATAGAATCCTTCAGGCTGAAATGCAAAGACAATGGTGAATAACTCAAATATGAAGAAATAAACAGCACAGGTAAAAGTTACATAAGTAAATATAAAAGACAGTGTAAATAAATAAAAATATATAGTAAAAGTTAATAATAATAATAATAAATATATATATAATATTTTCTATCTATTTTAAAAGATAAATGCATAAGGCAAATATTACAATTCTATGTCCTTGAGCATGCAATGTGTAAGGATGGAATTGTCCAAAATAACAGCATAATAGGTGGGACATGAAATAGATCTGTATAGGAGAAAAGGTTTTGTATGCTATTAAAATTAATTAATCAGAATTAGAATGTTAAGATATTAATTGTAATACCCAGGGCAACTGCTAAAACAAACAACCAACCAACTCCCCCCCCCCCAAATATCTGTAATAAAAGAAACAACATAAGGATTAAATTGGCACAATAGGAAATATCTATTTAACACAAAATAAGGCAGTAATAGAGGGATATCAGAACAAAAAGACAACACCAATAAAAAAATAGCTAAATAGATTATTTCAATTCTATTAGTATCTTACTCAGTCCTTATGAGTAATTAAATTAAATGTACATTGATTATACACTCCAGTTAAGAGGCAGAAATTGGTAGAATGAATAAAAAAATATAATCCACTTATATGCTGTTTACAAGAGTCACACTTTATTTATTTATTTTTTCGTCTTTTTGTGACCGGCCGCACCGCGCTCAGCCAGTGAGCGCACCGGCCATCCTTATATAGGATCCGAACCTGCGGCGCGAGCACTGCCTCGCTCCCAGCGCCGCACTCTCCCAAGTGTGCCACGGGGTCAGCCCAAGAGTCACCCTTTAAATCAAGACACAAAGAGGTCGAAAGTAACAGGACGGGAAGATATATACCAAACAAATATTAACCAAAAGACACCTGAAGTAGCTTTATTAATATCAGATAAAATAGATTTTATGATGAAATTGTTCCTAGAGACAAAGAAGAACATTTTATAATAATAAAAATGTCCATTCTTCAAGGACATAGCAATTATAAAGCTGTCATAAAATTATAAATTTATAAATTATAAACTTGTATTTTGCACTTAACAGAGCTCCAAAATACGTGAAACAAAACTGACAGAATTAAAGGGAGAAATAGACACTTCAACAATAACATTTGGAGACTTTGATACCCAACTGTCAGTAGTGAATAAACAAGGAGGCAGAAAGTCAACAAGAAGTAGAAATCTTGAACAACACTATGTCAAAGAAACCTGACAGGCATCTACAGAATGCTCTACCCAGCAATAGCAAAGCACACATTCTTCTCAAGTGCTCATGAAAAGTGTTTTCCCAGGATAGTATAGTTAACAATAAAGCAAATCTCAATAAGTTTAAAATAATTGAAATCATACAAATTATGTTCTCAAGCCACAATATAATAAATTACAAATTAATAATAGGCAGAAATTTAGGAAATTGACAAATATAGATTAATTAAACAACACACTTTTATATACCTTGTGGGTCAAAGAAGAAATCATAGAGGAAATAAAAAAATACTTTACATAAATGGATACAATAAAACAATATATCAAAACTATTGGATGCAGCAAAAGCAGTGCATGGAGGTAAATTTGTAAATGCCTATAACCCATATTAAAAAATAATTAAATACCTCAAATCAATAACCTAATCTTGCACCTTAGGAAACTGGAAAAAGAAGTGCAAACTACACTCAAAGCAAGCAGAATGAAGTAATAAATAAAGATTAAAATGAAAATAAAATGGAGAAAAGAAACACAATAGAAAAATTCAATGGCCAAAAGTTCTTTCTTTGAAACATCAAGAAAATTGACAGACTTTTGGCTAGACTGACTTAGAAAAAAAAAAGAGAAAACTCAAATTACTAAACTCAAGATGGAAAGAAGTAACATTAACACCAACCCTACAGAAAAAAACAGATGATAATACCATGAACAATTATATGCCAACAAATTATATAACCTGGATGAAATTTTTAAAAATCTAGAAATACACAAACTAATAAAACTGACTCAAGAAGAAAAAGAAAATCTAAGTATACCTATATATAGACTGGATTAGTGATTTTTTTAAAACTTTCCCCTCAGAAAGGCTCAGGACATGATTTATTCACTGGTGGATTCTACCAAAAGTTTACTAGAAAAATTCAGATTTTTCACAAGCTTCCAAAGCATAGAAGAAGAGGAATCATTTCCCAACAACCCATTCTATATGGTTAATATTCTGTTAGCAAAACCAAACAATGACATCACAAGGAAAGAAAACAACATCTCTAATGAATATAGATGCAAAAATTTTCAACAAAATACTAGCAAACCAAGTGCAACAACAACGATGAAAAATATTATAAACAGTGACCAAGTGGGGCCAATCTCAGCAATGCAAGACTGGTTCCAAAAATTAGTATCAATGTAATATACTACATCAATAAAAAAAAAAAAGAGTAAAAAAACCCATGAAAACCCACATGATCATCTCAATAGACTAAAAAAGCATTTAACAAAATGCAACACCCTTTAATGGCAAAAACAGTTGATGAACTGGGAATAGAAGGAAACTTCCTCAGTCTGATAAAAAGCACTATGAAATACCCATCATTATTTTACACTTAATGGTAGAAGACTGAAAAATTACCCCCTAGGATTAAAACAAGGCGATGACGTCCACTCATCACCTTAATGGAGATTCTGGCCACAACTACTAGATAAGAGAAAGAAATAAAAGACATCCAGATGGAAGGGAAAAAGTAAAACTATCTCAGTTTGCAGATGATATGACATTGTATATAGAAAATTATAAGGAATAAATGAAAAACTATGTGGACTAATAAGCAAGTTCAGCAGTATTACAGGATACAAAATCTGTATATAAAAATAAATTGTTCCCACCACAAAAATGATATTCGAGGTGATAGATATGTTAACTAGCTTGATTTAATTATTCCACACTGTATTCATAAATCATAGTATCACTAGGTACTCCATAAATATATATGAGGAGTCTTCAAAAAGTTCATGGAAGAATTCAAATTATTTTTTAATTCAATTTTTTAATTCAATTTTTTGAAGTACCCTCAATACAATTATAAATTGTCAACTTAAAACTTAAACAAATAAAATATATTCTTTAGAATAGAATTACTGTGTCAAAGGATATGAAGCATTTTAAGGATCTTGATAATTTATCAATGTACTTTCCAAAAAGTTTATACTAATTCATTCTTTCATCTGCATGTAGGGAACATTTCAAGATTCTTTGGGCTTCATTGAACATCACTGAATATTAAAAACAAAAACAAAAAAATCTGGAACAATTTGATAGCTGGAAAAAACTGTATTTCTATGAACTTGCAATGAATAATCTGAACTTGAAATTAAGAAAACAGTTCTTTTTTAAAATTTTATTTTTCTAAATTGACAGATAATGTTGTATGTTTTTATCATGTACAGCATATTTTAAAGTACATATACATTTTGAATGGTCAAATCTAGCAAATTAATAAATGTATTACTTTACATAGTTATTTTTGTGGTAAGAGCACATAACATCCACTATCTTCACATTTTTCAAGAACATAATATATCATCATTAACTATAGTCATCTTGCTGTACAATAGATCTCTTGAAATTTATTCCTTCTATCTAACAGTAATTATAGAAAACAGTTCCTTTTGCAATAGCATCAAAAACAAATACTTGGGAATGAATTCATCAAAAGAAGTGCAAGACTTGTACAATGATAAATATAAAACATCACTGAAAGAAATTTAAAAAGACCTAAATAAATGGAAAGACATGCATGTTCAAAGAAAAGGATACTTAATACTGTTAAGATGCTATACTCCCCTAATTCATCTACAGATTTAACAAATTCCTATAAAAATTTCAGCTGCCTTGAAACTGACAAGATGCTCCTAAAATTTATATGGAAATAAATAGGACCCAGTATAGAAAAACAAATCTTAAAAAAGAACAAAGTTAGAGGACTCAGACTTCCCAATCAAAAAACTTAATATAAAGCTCCAATAATCTATATTGGGTGGTACTGGCATAAGGATTGACATACAGATCAATGCGATAGAATTGAGAATCTGGAATAAACCCTCTCATTTGCAGTCAGTTTATTTTCAACTAGGGTGGCAAGGCAAAATAAAGAATATTCTTTTCTACAAATGGCTCTAGGACAACTGAATATCCACGTGCAAAGAATGAAATTAGATCTCTACCTCACACCATACACAAAAGTTAATTAAAAATGGATCAAAGACTCAAATGAAAGAGATAAATTATACAAATATCAGAAGAAAAAAGGACATTAACTTTCATAATTTTAAATTTGAATATGAATTCTTAGCTATATCACTAAAAGCACAAACAGAAGGAAAAACAAATAAAATTTCATCAAAATTAAAATATTTTGTGCTTCAAAGAACACAATCAAGAAGGTATAATACAACCCACAGAACTGAAGATAATATTTGTAATTTACAAATATGTTAAGGTCTGTTATTCAGAACATATGAGAAACACTGGCGAGTCAATGATAAAATGTCAAATAACCAAATTTTAAAAATGAAAAAATTTGCATAGATATTGCTCCAAAGAAGATACACAAATTGGCATTAAGCACATGAAAACATGTTTAAAATAATTAGTTGTTAGGAAAATACAAATTGAAATGGCAGAATAGACGGTCCCCAACATCTCTCCCACAAATCAACCAATTTACAACTATAAAAAAGCAACAACAGCCCAGCTGGAGCCGCTAGAGCTCAGGGGAAGAGGAGGAGAGACCTACGGAGTGCATGAAGGTGGGAGAGGCCACGATGAAAGAAAGAAAGGATTGTTCCTACCGTTTTGAATCCTGGCTGCTCCCAGGCTGGAGCTGCCGAGTGCACAGAGCAGGAGCCGGAAAAAGCTGCAGCTGCGCACTTCAGATGGAGTTGCTTGGAGGCGGCAGAGGAGAAGAGGGCTTTGGTGGCTCCCAGGACAGCACAACCACTAACAGGGTTCCCGTGGACCCACATAGGAGTGAGGGGCCACAACAACTGAAAAAACAAAAGGAGCCACTCAGAGGCCAGTGAGTCATCGCAAGGGACTGGAGCATGGCCTGTCCCATGGGAAGTGTTTGGAGCACAGGCAGTGGGGGAGACGGGCCAGCTGGGGGAGCACTGGGGCACAGCAAGGACAGCTGATCTGCCCCCCAATCAGCATAGGACCACTCAGAGGAGACTGGTCAGGAATATAGAATTGCGTGGGGTACAGTTTAATGAAAGGACTCAGGCCCAGACCAGAGTATCTACACAACCCAGATGCGCTGGATCTCATGAGAGCTGGAAGTACCTACAAAGTCAACCATTAAAACCTGAGCTTCACAGAAAGCCTTCTCTAAGGAATCAGCAGCAAAGCAGCAATTTAGCTCAACACAGCTCAAGTACTGGTCCCCACAGGACATTCCATCATTTTAGAAGTAAGCAAATGACAACAAATTAGTTCCAGCTCAGAGTTTAATTGTTGAGAACAGCAAATAATCCAACACAGAACTGAAAGAAAAAATAAAGTACCCACAACCAAAGACCAAGTTTGATATTAACTAGTAAAGGTCTCACTTCACAAAAGAACATCCATAACACCTAGAAGGACTGGAAGTTCCCTGGGCCACCAAGCCAGAAAGTGCGGAGGGCTGGGGGTCTCAGCCATGCCCTGACACCTGCAACCAGTCCTTAGGGTGGGGGCTGAGGGCTTTTGCCACACCCCCTGACATCTGCACCCAGCCCAGCAATGACCAAGCCACCGCTGGAAGCTCCCTGTTCTCCCCTGTGGAAAAGAGGGGGTGCCACAGGCCTCAATCCCGCCCCTCCTCCTTCCTCCTTCTTCCATCCCATTTCCTTCCCCTTTCCCCTATCTCTCTTCCTCCCAGCTGCTCTGCAACAACATCATAGAATGTAAAAAAAATAATGTTAATAAAAAAACTACCTTTTCAAAAAAAAAAAAGACACTAGAGGCAGACAGTAAGATTCTCAAGGGCAGTAATCATGTCTTATATTTACCTCTGTATTCCTAGTAGCTGGTTATGGAATATGAGCTTGATAAACGTTTGCCAAGCAAATGCATTTTTAAATCAATTCACAGTGTAAAAAAATGGAAAATGCAAATCAAAACCAATGAGATACCGCTTTAGACCCAGTATGGCTATCATTAAAAAACAAACAAGTGTTGGCAGTGATGTGGAGAAATCGAGACCTTCATACACTTCCTGTGCAAATATAAAAAAGAAAAGAGTTTGGCAGTTCCTCAAACAGTTAAACACAGAGTTACCATATGGCAGCAATTCTACTTCTAGGTATACACCCAGGAGAAATAAAAAACATACATTCACACAAAAACTTGTACATGAGTGTTCGTGGTGGCACTATTCATAGTAGCCAAAAAGTGCAAATAACCCATCTGTCCATCAACTAATAAATGGAAAAACAAAATGTGTTCTATTCACACAATGTATATTATTTAGCCATAAAAAGGATGAAGTATGGATGCATATGCTACAACATGGGTGAACCTTGAATACATTTTGTTTACTGAAAGAAGTCAGACACAAAAGACAATGCATTTTATGGTTCTATTTATACGAAATGTCCAGAAGAGAAAAATTCATAGAGATGGTAAGTAAATTAGAGGTTGCCAGGGCAGGGAGAGAATGAGATTGACTGATACTGGGAATGGGGTTTCTTGTACTAGTGTTAGTGGTGATGATGGCAAAACTTGAATATACTAAAGACCACTGAATTGTATACTTTAAAATTTGTGGAATGTAAATTATATTTCAATAAAAAGAATACGACTTTAAAAATTTGTATAGTTTGTGTCTAAATATGGTTCACTGAATAAACTACAATCAGTTCTGAATTAACTTAATGATTGAATTCCCACAGTGACTTCAATGGAGTAGGTTTTATGAGATATTTGCGGCTTGACCCCGTTCTTTAGCCAGAGCCCAGTTTGGTGCTGCTGAATGACTACAGGGCCAAGCAGCACATTTTCTTCCCCAAAGATCAATCTCCATGTATATCTTTTATTTGAATCCGTTATTATGTTTTTCTTTCGTATTCCTGCAGTGAGGCACTGGGACTTGCGTTCACAAGAGAGAGCTGTTGACAGCCTCCTGGCAAAAGTATTCATAATTTATTCCCAGGTCAAACTTTGGATCTCCGGTCCCTAGCTGCCTGCCACAGCCACCTGAATCAAAGTAGGGGTTAGGAAGAGGTATCTTTGCAGTTTGGCATGCATTAAAAATATCCCACAGACTGTGTAAGAATAATCACTTTATTTAGATGAGACAATATAGAAAGTCAGCATAACACAGTGACCAGGAGCGTGGGTGCTCATGCCTGATGGCCTGAAATCAAAGCCACATGTACCTGGAGATGTTACCTAGTCCCTGTTTCTCAGCTCCTTGTTCTGAGAGGTGAGAATGTTAATAGGGCCTGTTTGTTACTATTATGTTAGCCATGAGGCTAAAAATTAAGTACAGACAAAGCCTGAAGAAAAATGATGAGAACTTCTTAAGTGTTACCTAAATAAGTGTCCGATTATTACACGTCTAGAAGAATAAGCAGGACACGCAGTACTGGTGGCCTCCAGAGAGGTCACATGGAAGGTGACAAGTCAGGGGAGGACAGAGTCTTACTTTTCCACATAGGCACGGGTATGACAGATCTTTTCCATGAGCTGTATGTCTTGTGATGTAGGATGGGCGGAGTAGAGCTGTGATTCCTATTTTATGGTTCAGGGCACTGAAATTTAGAGACATCAAGTGACTTGCCCAGAGCCACAGTGCTGATGAGTAATGAATCTAAGGCAGGGAATATAGTTGGTTCCCTGGGGATAGAGATCCCTGAACACCTGAGACCACTAGATCATGCCCTGGACCCCGAAACAAGGACTTTCTTCATTCTCTTTCCCAAATCCTCCCACCCACAAGGTTGCTGCAGGGAGACAATAGATGCCTTGGAGGAAGTGCATGAGCTGAGAGAATGACCCAAATCCTGAGTCAACTCCTGGCTCTACAGTTCAATCTCTGACCCGAAATGCAAAGCCTTCCCCCAAGTGAAGCCCTGCTGAAGGCCCAGGGGTCCAAATTTGTGTCCATCCTCCGCCAGCACTAGACTCTATCAGCTGCCTTGCAGTGAGACCTTCCTGTGGTCAGGTGACCGCCCTGAATGACCAGTGGTCTGCTGGACTCCCAACTGCCTCAGAACCCAGGACATTCCAAACCAACTGCCCACAGGACAGTTGCTTCGCCTCCAACTGACCAAACCTGGATGATGAGCAGTTAAGACTAATTAACTGGGAAGTGGCCTGCAGGGCAGGTGCTCAGGTGGCTCAGTGAATGGTCTACACAATCCCATGTCTCTGTGACTATTGATTTGAGCAGCTGGCCTCAGGCCTGGCAGAGAACGGACAGTGGCTGCTCCAGCTCCAAGCGTGCTCCTTTCTGCTCACGTCCTTTGTCACCAAAGCCCAGTCCCTGCTATAAAAACTGCACTCATTGCTCTGCAATCTACTTAATGGCTTCATGTCCAGAGCATCCTCACTGGAATAGACAGCAGGGGGCAGTATTTGTGGCTCTGCCCTGCCATTGGCCAGATGCCCATTTGGATGCTGCTGACCCCCTGCTGGGCACGGGCAGTATATTGGCTTGGCCACAAATGACTTTTCTAGTGTATCCTGTATTTGAATCTTTTGTGATCTTTTCTTCTTTTATCCTTGAGCCATGATCCTAGAAAATATATACAGAATAGAGACAACTATTGACATGTTGGAAGTAGAAGACCATGGGAAAGTGTTAATAATCTTTTCCCAGATCACACTCCTCTTCTCTGGTTCACCAGCTGCCAAGGGGAGCCAGGTGAAACAAAGTTGGGCTTAGAAAGTGTGGGGTGCACTTAAAATGCCCAGTGGGCTGGTGGCATGAGGTGTAACACAATGGAGACCAGTCGCCGTAGAAAGGCAGCAGAGTACAGTGCCCGAGGGCAGGGGCTGGTGCCTGAAGACCTGGACTCAGTTTCCACTTAGAGCCACATGAGCCTGCAAAAGTGACTCTCAGCCCCTCTGTCCCCAGGTCGCTGTTCTGTGACATGGAAATGTTAATAGGGCCCGTTTAGTATTAGTTATGAAGCTTCATATAAGCAAGTAGAGATAAAGCCTGAAGCAAAAGGGCAGGTCCTCTGCGTGTTACGGAGGAGGTCAAATATTAAATGTCTGGAAGAGTAAGTCATGTGTGTGGTAGTGTGGCCTCCAGAGAGGAAGCTTGGGAGGCTACGAGTCATGGAAGATGGAGGTTATTTCCAGCCTTCCAGTGGGCGTGATGCTTTACAGCTCATAGAGAATACCTGCTACCACCTCCTGCGAGCCCCACGTCAGCTCTGCGGGGTGTGCAGAGCAGGGGCTGCGGCCCACACTTCACAGTCGAGGGCACTGAAATTTCGAGGGTTTGAGTGACTTGCCCAGAGTCACAGCGCTGATGCACCTGGGGAGGGAATGTAGTTGGTTCCCTGGGGACACAGATGCCTGAGCCCCTGACCCTGAGTCCTCTAGACCATGTCCTGGACTCCTGAACCAAGGGCTTCCCTCACCCCATCTCCCAAATTCTCTAGTCCAAGGTTGCTGTGGGGAGTTGACAGCCTGTGGGAGGTGCGTGCACCAAGCAAAGGGGACAGAACCGACCCAGCCTCCTGCCTCTGCATTTCAATCCCTGACCAAAAGCTATGCAGCTTTCCTGAAAGGAAGCCCCTTGAAGGATTCGGGGTGCCCACTCTGCGTCCCTCCTCCCTCAGCATCTTCATCCTAGCAGGTGCCTCAGGGGAGCCTCCTGGAGGTCAGGTAACCTCCTGAGGGACAGGTAGTGCTTGGCTCCCAAGTGGTTCAGAACCCAGATCTTTCCAAACCGACTGTTCACATGGCACCACCATAGTGAATTGGCTTCGTCTTCAACTAAGCAACCCTGAAGAGTGAAGAGGAAATGAAGGGTGACAAGGAAATGCTAACTAACGGGGGAAGTGGCCTGCTGGGTGGCAGTCCATGAAGTTGGCACGCCCTGACGGTGCTGACTCTTGACCCGAGCCAGTGTCTGAGCAGCTGGACTGAGGCCTGCCTGACGATGGCCAGTGGCTGCCCCAGCTCTGAGTCCACCTTCCTGCTCACGTCCCTCCTCACCAGAGCTCAGTCTCTACAAACTCCTCATCCCTCCCTGGACCCTGCAGTGGCAGGAGAGAACTCCACCTCCTCTTAGAGGGACCCTTCCATGGGCACGACCTGGAGACTCCACCCCAGGACTCTCCTTGAGGACCACCCAGGCCCTCGTTCCCTCTGTCATCAAATGTCCGTCCCACTAACCCAATGGCCCTGGCCCTTCGCACCACTCTTCCAGGCAGCTCCCAGACATCCTGTCCTCATCAATCTTGTGGAAATCCCACAATGAAATCCCAGTTTCTTTCCTTTCTAAAAACCTCTCAACCTTGATAGCTAACGTCTGGTTTCAGGTTCTGACATCTACATTCAGAAGCATTGGTCTGTCATCCTCCCTTCCTGTCATGTCTGCTGCTGGGGTGCTATCAAGATCCCCCTGACCTGATGAAAGTGGTGAGGATATGTTGCCCCTGTATCCCTCATCTCCGCAAGAGGGTGCAGGAGATTGGCATTATTTCCATCTTAAATCTTTGGTAGAAATCAGAGGAAGCCACCTGGACTTGAAGTTTGATTGGTGGAAGGATTTGCTTATATTTTCTGCTTTTCAGTTGATGCTTATGTTGCATATTGCACAGTGCACAGACATTAGGTGTACAGCTCTATGGCTTCTTCTAAAGATAAATATGTATGTTGCCAGCCCCAGTTCAGCACACAGTGTCTCCAGCATCCTGGCAGCCTCCTGTGGATGGAGATTAAAAACTCCTAACTTGTTAGATTACAGGAATGGAATCAGTTACTCCATGTACATTCTGAGCACAGTGATTACACACAGCACAAGTTTAGCGTGGCCGCGCCCTCCCAAGGTAGTGGAGCAGAGCAGGAGAGCTGCCCTGCGGGATTTTCCACCTCGGAAGTCCAAGGGCAGTGCTGGAACGCTGAGGGAAAGTTCTCAGAAGCATTGGGTTTCTGCAGAGTGAAACACTATGACTACACGAAGTGTAGTGCCCATGTTAGTTCATTAGGGTCTATTTTGTTTACGCTGCTTTTCTATACATGCGTATTACTTCATATAAAATATTAAAAAATAAAACTATGAGTAAATCTGTTTAATGTAAAACATCCAACATGAAAAACACATCTCTAAAACTAATACTAAATCTATGCAACTCATAAATGAAATAACTGGAGCTAATTTAGCTGATGAGCAGCCAGGCAGCTCCTGGTCTGTGGCCCCATATATGGTTCAAGCTTCCCAATGCTCACCAAGCTCCAGATTCTCTAAGGCCCACGCCAAGATCAGCATGTAGCGGCCTTTCCAGGTATCAGTACAGGAATCAGCAATACACAGGAGTGGGGATCACTGGGGAGACACAGAAGCAGAGGGAGGAGGCTTACTGGGCAGGGTGTGCAAGACCCAGAAGGCTCCTCAGGCCCAGGAAGGTGACTTTGGCCCATGGTCTCCCCAGGGTCAGGTCCATGGGGCAATGAGGTCTGTTTGCTGCTCTCTTCTGAGGGTGGTGTCTGTCTGTAGAGACTGTCTATAAATGTCCTACAGGAGTGATTTAATCTGAGCATTCAGCTAGGCAGCCTCAGGGAACTGGTCCCCTGGACAGTGAGACTGATGCAGAAGGGGGAAGTCTCTAGGATTCCAGGAGGAAAAGGCTGAGTCCCAAACACCTGGGCCCTGCAAGGAGCAGGAGGTCTGCTGACTCAGGGGTGGGAGTAGTGATCTTGCCCCTCCACTCCTACAGTCTGATCCAGTCACTAGAGCTGCCCATTAAATACGGACACCGACCTGAAACACTTTTCTTTTTCCCCCAATAATATTATTTTTTATAACAGCACCACCAAACTTTGCCTATGCTTTCTAACTTAAAAAAAAAAAATCATTATGCTGTGGGAGGATCTTCTCAGGGCATCCTTCACTTATGTTCACAGATTTTAACCATTCTCTTGTTTCCCTTGCATGGTCGCATGCAGTAGCAGCCACCCCAATGCTCTCCTTGGTTTTGTTGGTTTTCCTGAAGAGCCAGAGAGAAAGTTAGGAGAGCGACGGGGAGCAGGTGCCATACTTGCCTTTTGTTTCCTCTCCTACCTGCTCCACACTCACGTTTCCTCTTCAACCTCTTCACTTTGTGCACGCAGGACGCCTTCTCTTGAATCCAGGACAGTAGAATGTCTTGACAACAGGAGGGAAGGGAACAATCGTGCCTGCCCTGAGCCACCCAGTGCAGGAAAACCCCTGGGTGGGGTGCCCAGAGCAGAACCAGCCTTTCCAGGTGCACCCTCCAGCAGGTGGGGCCCAGCTCTTCTGATCCCCAGCCCAGCTCCCTGCCTGGGCCATTCAGGGCTGCTCAGCACGATTCAGTGGTGCAGACTGTGGATCAGAAACCAGGACCATGCCAAGAAAGTGGGTAAGGAGTCTGAAGGGAGACTTAACAGGCACTGAAGACACAGGGACACCAACTGCCTGGATGCTACCAGGTCCTTCAGGATGAAGATCATAAAAAGAGGGAAAGAGGGAATGGGGAAGAGCTATGAAGAGGAGCTCATGAATAAGAAAGAAAAAAAGTATAAAACAGACACAGAAAGAAGTGATAAATTACATGCAGATTGTAGCTTAAGATCTTCAAATTCTGCAAAGTAATCTTCTGAGTGTACAGGAGCAGTAGCGGGGATGGGGTGGCCATGGGAAGGAAAGGGGAGAGCTAGAATTGAGGTGAGAACTCAGGCCTCTGCAGCTCCTAGGATTATGTAACCCAACTTCAGGACTCTGCGTGTCCTCATCTCTACAGCCTCTCCTGGGGCCTGGATCGCCTCACCTCTGCAATGAGGGAGTGGGTCTCTGATCTCCAGTGTGCTTCTCCAGCCCTCAGATTCCATAACTGTGACCAGGAAGAGATGCCTGTGTCATCCTGTTCTCCCAAGAGGCACCCACTGTTTCCATGACTTTCTGTGCATGACATTGACTTCTCTCCCTTCATTGCTTGTTTTCTGAATAATGTACAGTTCCTTTCTCCTTGTCAACTTCTACCCATCACAATGCTTTTCAATATGAAAACATTGGTGGAATAATCATGGATGGAGTGCCCCCTCTCCAAGCAATTCATTGATCAATTAACCAAGCCTTCCAACTCAGGAAGCACCTCCCATGGGCCTGGGATTGTGTTGGGTCCTATGGCAGAGATATTCAACCAACTCCACGTATCAAGTGAATTTTCTTGGCCTGGGATGACCTTAGGTATTCAGGAAATATTTGATCTTCACAACAGTCCTGCAGCTGATTAGAGAGGATGAACACAAGAATATAGAGAAATATAACTTGTTGAAATTCCCTTAGTCTGCAAGGGAGACAAGCAGTTGTAGCCACATAAATAAACAGGACCTGCCAGGGCTTGCATTGAGCCGTGGAAAACAGGGAGGGAAGGGCACGTGGCAGATCTGAGCACAGGGAACAGGGTAGAGTCTGACTGGCTGGTCAGTGGGTCTGAGAGGAGCAGGGACCCCTGACCCTGCTGCCCAGAGGCTCTGTCCTGGGCCGGGTGGATTCCAGGAGCCAAGGTCAGCAGGACTGTGAAAGCCAGTGCATGCAGCAAGACCAGCAGCCCTTCACACTTATCCTCTACAGTTCCTGCCCAGCCATGGAGGGTGCAAGGGGCCACCTAATATGGGCCTCTCAAAGGGAGGTAAATCCAGATTTGTTCCTATTCCCAGGAGTTGGGCATTGGATGAGGAGAGGAGGGGAGAAAGGTGGCCGAGGTTGTGCTTCCCACCTCGCTTCCACACAGGCGCCGCAGCGCAGGCAGCCAGAAGAAACGGTCCTTACGTTGCCCCACCCTGGGAGTGCCCTTTACACCAGGACTGGACAGTGAGGTCAGAACATGAAGGTGCTGCTGCTACCAGACTGAAAGTGCAGAGGGAGGGGCCAGCTTCTCACCCCCATCTGCCACAGCAAGGAGAACTTTGTCTCCACGTTCGAGTTTGTGTCCATGCAGGAGCTGTCTCCACCAGATACTCTGCATCATAGGTCAACACCCAAAGCCCAACCAAAAATCTCTTGTGCGTAATTCCCCAGAGATGCTGACCAAACATAACCAAAGAAACTGATGTTTGCTGTGGCAAAGGTGGGAAAGATCTGATCTTTTGGGGAAGATCATCTTTAAAGACCAATGCAAGAAAAGATGTGTTACAAACACAGCACACTCCAAGCCCAGAGCCACAATGCCTCTTACTACCATGTCATTAAAACATGGAAGAACAAACCAGACTTCTACACATATTTCCTTTTCCTTTCTGATTTCATAGCCCCGTTTGTAAGTCTCCAAAACAGCAGGTGTGACCCAGCTGCTCTGGGCACCCTCCCTGTAGGTCCTGCCTCGGGTGTTGTTCCCAACCTGGAGCATCTTCAGCCTTGCTGCTCGAGGCACACCTGCTCTCGAGGGTCCACTCTTAAAGACACAAGCATGGTGAGAAAGTTATTCGAGAGCATGGCTGCCCACTCCTCCTGCTCCAGCTGAGGCCATGCTGGACCACACGAGATCACCCTACTCTTCCCTATGGGTTCTCAGACCCTTCCTGGGCTCTGTGGAGTTGGACGCTTCAACAAGGCTTCGCTCACAGCTGCAAACCCTCAAATGAGAGAGAGGAGCTGGAGGGATCACCTTTTGACTCCTTGCTTCCCCATTTCTGCTGGATCACGACAGCTCTCACCTGCCAACACATCCATCTGGAACTCCAGCAGTGACGGAAAAACCTTGTGTAAGATGAGTTTAGTGAACAGACCCTGTGCCAGGCTCAGAGCAGCCACCTGAGGGGGCATCTGAGGATGGACATGTCCTCTCTGCATTGTCAGATATGGTGACGAGTGGCACATGACTCTACGGGGCACTAGAAATGTGGCTAGTGTGACAGGTGGATTGAATATTTCACTTCATTTTAAGTAATTGAACTAAATAATTAAATTAGTTATAAACAGATGCAACTTGGTAGTGGTCACCACACTGGATAGCGCAGTCGAGAGATCCAAAGATGAGGAAGACATGACCTCCTCCCCTGCTGTTTCCTTGTAAAGCAATTGGCCAGCCTGTTCTTATCATTCATTGCTAGGCTCTCCCTGGGCACATGCATGAGGGCCAGGTACTGCGTGAGGCCTGGGGACACTAAAACAGTGAGGACAACATCCAGGAGCAGAGGGGCTCCCAGCAGGGCCACGTGAAGAGCATGGATGGAGAACGTGGCCCGGCAAGCCCTGTCTAGACAGGATCAGAGCAGTGGATCAGATAAAAGGGTGACATCTCGATATCTTCAGAAGCGCACCCTCATCTCCCATGACCCTGGATCACAGCCTGGGGCCACCTGGCTCAGTGTGGGGCCCAAGAGGTTGGACACGCTGAGGAGGGACCTTTCCACACCTGAGCTCAGTCCCAGACCTGGGGTGTGTCCATCAGACACTTATGGGGCCTGTGACAGGCTGCCCAGGGCTGAGCTCTGGCAGGAGGAGGAATGAGGAGGACACAGTCCCTGCCCTTGCAGTGACCAGCCATGACCAGGATTCCTCCATCTAAGAATGGGAGGACATAGATAAAGATTAGGACTGAGGAATTCAAGACGCTTCGTAGAAACTCTCAGACTGATGTTCTCTGGGCCAGAGAAGGGAGCAGAAGTCCCACTTGGACAGTGGGATCAGCCCCCTCTCCTTGCTGAGCTCACCCTGCACTGCAGCCTATCCCCTCCCCACCCGCCCTGCAACTAGAATGTGCTACAGCTGCCACAGCTGGTGCTGTGAGGCTTTCTCCAGTTCAAACATGTTTCCAGGCCAGGCATCCCTTGACCAACAGTGTCTTTCCATCTTCTTGTGTCCTCTTTAGTTTCTCTTAACACGGATTTGTAGTTCTCGTCATGGAGATCTTTCACATCCTTGGTTAACTTTATTCATAGGTATTTTATTTTGGGGGGTCTTCTGAATATGAGCCTTCTTTCCTGATTTCACAATACATACCTCTTTCACTTGAGTCAACCCTGCACTGCAGCCCACACCCCTCCCCACCAGCCTGGCCACTAGAATGTTCCACAGCTGCCCCAGCCAGGAGTTGAGACTCTGGGGGGATCAGATCATGCTTTGTATTATTGATGGAGATCTCTTGTTCTCTTGGTGACTTTAGAAAGCCGGATGAGAAATCGCAGTTGAGTCAAAGGCCCTAACCTTTGAAAACACATGAGCTTAGAGAACACCTGTGGAAAAGCCGTGAGCTTTTCTCGGAGGATGTATCTCTTAAGCCCATTTAGGTTGGCAATTACAAAATTCTTAATCCAACCAGGAAAAATTGCTACTGAGCAAAAGGCCCCCTGCCGCACAGCTTATAACTGATGCTGTCATTTTTAAATGCCGTCTCAGATCAGGTATCTGTTGGTAAGAGACTCATCCTTCTCTCCATCACTGTGGGGACAGATTCTGGGCTGGGCTCCTCCCCACCAGGCCCCATATCCCCTCCCAGAAGCAGACAAGGGGTCAGATGGCCTTCAACTGCAGCCTCTGCCTGTCCTCGTGGCTTCCCCTGAGGTCCCCTGGTTGGATCCCAGCCCCTCTTCTTGCCCCATGACCACATCCCTCACTGACCCTTGTACTCTTTGTGGTGCTGCTCAGCTGGGACCCCCGAGCCTTGGGAGACCTGCAGGACAGCTGCCCACAGGCTGGGCCATGTGCTTCCTCGCCCTGTGGCCTCACCCTACTGAGCGACCAGGACATGCTCCTCCTGGGGACAGGGCCTGAGCCTCAGGCTGCCCCCTCCCCTGTGCAGAGATGGAGACCACACTGCTGAGCACCCACAGAACTGGCCCAGCCCCAGCTCCATCCCCACCCATTGTCCAGAGGTCCTTGGATAGACCACACAGCTCTGGCTGCACTAACCAGGGGAGGTGGAGGGGAGCCGGGCAGAAGTCCTGAGCCTGGTAAAGAGCATGGCTCAAGTCTGGGAGACATGTCCTCATATAGGCATTTACAAAAATGGAACCTTACCCCGAGATGAGACTTGGGGTGACAGAGAACTCACTGCAGAAACTTGAAGTGGCCTGTGATTTGGTAGATGGAAAACTCTTCAACCCAAGTTTTCCCTGGTGCCCTGGCTCAGTGGCCCTGTAACTCAGAGGAGTCCTAGAATGAAGGGACCATGGTGAAAGATGGGGAGCACAAGGGGTGTGGACAACCTATCCCTCCCCTGTGCCCTGAGGGAACCCAAGGCCTTCTGACCATGGGCACAGCAGAAGGGGCCAGGATTCATCTGCCTCTAGGCAGCAGCCTGATCTGTACTTGCTCATACTTCATGATGATGTCCAGTCACCCTTGGGCCAACAAGGTCTCCCTATCCTTCATGTTCAATTTGCAATCAAAATAATCCAAAGATGACTGTGCCCAAGAGCTTCAGAGAACATGTCTAATTGCTCACTTTGGGGCTTCCAGATGCTGGCCAGGAAAGCCTCGTTCCACCACTGCTCCCAGGACAAAGGGACCAGAGCCCCGCAAGGTCTCTGGGGTCCCTGGCCAGGGTTGGGCTCTTGCCTGAGGACCGGAGAACAAGGAGACTGGACAGGGAGGCCTGTTGTCTCCAGGGGCCCAAGACAGGCACATGCGTGCCCCAGAAGGACCAATGACGTCCACCTGCTAAGTTTGAAGAGCCCTTGATGGCTGTTCTGGGACTGGGAAGCAGAGTGGGGCTTGGAAACCAGAGTTCTCTGTATGATTAGTCTCCTAGCACCATTCACGGATCACAAAGATGGCCAGTTCTCTATAGGAAAAGAGAAATCTCATGACTACTGCATTCTACTTCAATTTTCATTACCTTTGGCCAGTAAATCAGCTTAAAGCATAACAGCAGCCAAGCAGGAAGGTTTTTGGTTTGGGGATAAGGATAATCTATTTG
Organism: Cynocephalus volans; assembly: GCF_027409185.1. Taxonomy (NCBI): domain Eukaryota; kingdom Metazoa; phylum Chordata; class Mammalia; order Dermoptera; family Cynocephalidae; genus Cynocephalus; species Cynocephalus volans. Next base: position 197,223,526 of record NC_084461.1, read on the forward strand.
ACTACAAAGCAGCTTCTATGCTGTCCAGCCCCTTTCTTTGGCTGGGGCGACAGTGGATTCCACAATCCTGAGCATGTCGATATGAGATACTATAATTGGAGTAAAATACTAATTTCTAAAAACAAAACAAAAAAACAACCAAAAAAACCAACTGCTGTCTGAGGCCAACTCAATGCCAGGCACAGTGTGTGCACTTAGGGACGCTGGGCCTTCTGCTCTACAGACTGTCGGCAGGACTAGCTTCTCAGTACCCAGGCTGGAGGTAAGACATACTCTTTCTTTATCAGACCACAGCTTGGGCTACTCCAGGAGATGGTGAAATGAGTTTCCCCCATGGACTTGGTCATCCCGGCAGATGCTGCTATGGGACTGTGCCTCAGCCAGGCTAGACCAGCTGGGGAATTGGAGGGACTCTGGGCCTAGATCAGCGAGTCCAATAGAAATAGAAGGTTTTCTAGTAGCCAAGTTAAATAAAGCAAAAGGCCAAAACAAAGTCAAATGATTTTAATTGGCAAAATATTATTTCAAGATGCAAATGTCTGAAAAATCTTAAAATGAGATAGTTTAAGTGGTTTTCCTTGTAAAGTCTTCAAAATCCAGTGTGCATTTTACGCTCACGGCACATTCAGATAGGGTGCGCTTGAGGTGCTCGATTGTCACATGTGGTTGGTGGTTACAATACTGGAGAGCCCCAGTCTACTTCCTTTCACCACCTCAAGATAAAGCTGAATTATGAACCATGTCCTTCATTCCAATCAGTATTTCAAATATCAGAAGTTCTGGGACAAGAGTCATGTTCATATTGTATGTCATTACCTAGTACAAGGAGTGGCTCTTAGTAGGTACATGATATATTTATGAAAGTAAAGATGATAGCACTGATAGTCATTCAAGTCATGGAAACTCCATTTTCATACACATTTTCCCCGATAGTTGCCATGGCTGGGCACATTAAAGAAGCCAGTAGAAATCTTGTCTGCCCGGCTTATCTTGAGAAGCCCATGTACCTAAAATGTGGATAGTCTGCTGCCTCCAGTGCATCAGTTCATTGCAGAAGGAGCCCCATGAGGAGGGTTTACTGTGTCTCCTCTGCTCAGTGGTTTCTCAGAAGAATGATACCAAGGCACATGGCCAGCTAGGGAAGCTGGTGTCCAGGATCAAGGAACTGGAGCCCACCCAAGAGCTATTCTGCACTTGAACCCAGGCCACTGAAGTTCCAAAGTAAGGATCTGTCCTAACACCACTCGCCACGAAGGGCCCAGCAAAGAGCAAGTCTGCTAATGGTCTCCATTAAACATGAGAATTGTCTGAACTCTGGCACCTAAAATTTTTATGCTGAGCAGCAATGCTTCTCACCCCTGAGTATAGATTAGAACCACCTGGAAATTTTAAAGAAAATATAATTTTTAGGTCATGCCCTAAATCTGTACTGTCCAATATGCTAGTTACTAGTGGCAATGGAGCACTTGAAATATGGATACACAGAGAAACTATAATATTTTGAATACATTGAGTTTAATATACATTTTATTAAAATTATTTTCATGTGTTTATAAGGAAATTTAAAATTGCAAATGACATTATATTTCTATTGAGAAGCACTGGACTCAACCATGGCTTCTCAAACTTGAATGTGCATTAAATTACCTAGAGATCTGATTAAAATGCAGATTCCGATTCTCTAGCACTGGGCTGGGCTGAGAATCTGGATTTCTGACATGATCGCAGGTGCTGGTCTTGCTGCTGGTTCCTAATCACACATTGAGAGGCAAGGCCTTGAACCAACTGAATCTGATGCCCTCTATGGCAGTGAAGTCAGGAGTCTGCAATGTTTCTAAGCCCCAAGGTGACTCTAATCCACACTGGGTGAAAGTGACCACTATGGTGAAGGAATCGTAGCCAAGTTAAATAAAGCAAAAGGTCAAAACAAAGTCAAAATGATTTTAATTGGCAAAAATATTAAAACTTTAAAAAATAAATTAAAAAAATTTAAGGCCCTCCAGGTAATGGGTGGTAAAGTGCATGTGATTGTTGTTCCTGTAGACTTAGGTCCATTGCAGACTCTGGAACTGACCACTGCAGCATGTGCTTCCCTTACTGACCAACTGATGTAGGAAATAATGCCTGATGCGATATCACAACTCTGATTTATTTTTGTCATCCAGTTTGAAGAAAGGTATGCATTTAAAGTGAATTATCACAGCTCAGCTCCATGTTCCAATGTCAGGATGCCAGGCCACACCTACCAGCTTCCTGAAACCAGGCTCAGTTGGATATGCCAAGTCTTGCCCATTTCCTCTCTGCTAGCAGTGTCTATTGTAATGTGTCATCTAATCAATGGTGGATGTGTTGTGTGTGAATAGGATGAGTGTGTTTTGGTACATATCCCAGTCCACAACATTGTGAAAAAAATGAATTACTTTGTTTTTTAAGTGAGTTTACTTCTTGCTTCATCCATCTAGCATTTGGGATGCAGAAACCTATCCCAGACATTTTGTCCTTCACAGCCCATCTCTGGGTGTCAGACAGCCTCAGCATCTTCTACTGAGCCCATCAACAAGTGAGCAGAATGAAGTAATTGGTAGTCGGTGCAGCGGGTTTATTTCTGAGGCTCCCATTGGGTCCATCCATTTAGTTGCATTAGAACCAGCAGCTCTGGGTTTGGATCCTGATTATTAGAGCCAGTTGGAGATGTTGGTAATCCACATGAAGAGGATGAATCCTTTTCAAGATTCCCAGCACTTCTGAACAGTGTCCCATGCAAGTTTTGGGTCTAAGTTGCTACCAAGATCAGAATACATTCCTACTCATGCCCAAGGGAATCCCTTCCTCTATCTTTACTCCCCTCGAGTTAACCCATCTTGTCTCAGGACTCCTAGAATTATCTACTCGTTTCTTTACAACTTCAGGAAAACAAGCCTGGAATACAATAACCTCATCAAGAAAAATAAATGGGAAAATGAATTTCAGATAAAAATCAAACTTTAATATTTCAATATTGTTCTACAATAACTAAACTCATTTTTCCATTATTCATTTACTATATGTCTGTACTTGGGCAGAGCCTGTGCTAAATTTTGTAATTGTTTTGATGGCAAACAAGAGTCATGGTCTCTCTCTTCATGGGTCATATGCACTAAAGGAAAGAAAAACATTTAATAAACTAATCAAATAACTTAACATAAAAAAAATCCTAATATGAATAACAGGGACTTGTTACAAATATATGTATTTATTCTCTGTATGAAATCTGACCTAATCAGGGAATCCAGGGAAGCTTCTCCCAGAAAATTCTGACTTAGGGAAGAAGACTAGGTTAAAGATGTAAAAGGGAATTAGGTAATTGGACCTTTGCGGTAGAAGTGAAGAGTGGGCTGCTAGTCTGTGTATTTGCTGATCTGCGTTTTTTCTTTCTTTCCACAGTGGATGTGACCTTGGATGTTGACACAGCCAGCAATCAACTCATCATTTCCATCATTTCTGAGGTGCGCCCGTTGTGAAAATTTCCGACAGAATCGCAGAGAGTGTGCTGAGAGATTTGAACGTGTCGTCTGTGTCCTGGGCTCCCCTCAGTTCACCTCTGGCCGCCATTACAGGGAGCTGGATGTGGGACAAGCAAAGAATGGGGTCTGGGTGTGTGCAAAGAATCTGTCAGTCGACAAGGGGCAGTTCTACTGTCTTCAGAACTTGGTTTCTGGACTGTGGGTTTGAGCAATGAAAAGCACCTCTCAGCCAGCACTAAGCCTTTAACCCCCCTGTGTGTAAGCCCCCCCTTATGCCGAGTGGGGATTTTCCTGGATGTGGATATGGGAATCATTTCCTTTTGTAACATTAATGATGGGTCCTATGTCTTTATATTCACTAAAGTTTCGGCTGCAGAGCCACTGTGCCCAGTTTTGCTCCTGCAAACGCAAGTAGATGATGATCAAGGCTTCCTGAGTATCTGTCCTGTGATCAATCTGGGATGCTTGTAGATTGAAGTGAGGGCCCCCAGAAGGGAACACAGGGTCTGCCAAATCATGGAATATTGCCTTGCAGATGTTTTGTCACAGCGCCTGTGCAACGTTGCTGGATACTTATTGGATGGCCTGCTGGTTGATCCAAGGGCATGAGCAGCTGGTTGGAGCTGGCCAGCCCTGGGAACTCGGCAGGTGTGGTGAGTGGGCTCTGGGTGTGTAGGCCCTTCTGGCAGGTCATTGGCCCCCAGGGCCAGGGGCAGAGGTGAGGGGCAAATCTCGCCCAGGTAACTGCCCATTGGAGCAGTTGGATAAGGTTGGCTCCTTGGATTAGAGAGCTGAGCTCTGAGCATCCTCCTTGAGCTGACAACTCAGTTAAGTGCGACGCATGGAATGTTTAGCCGGTTGCTGGGACAACCTTTGGAACGTGTGAGTGAGGAATGGGCGTGCATGCACAGAACGTGCAAGCGAATGCACGTGTAACAGATGTGCGAGGAAAAGGCGCGGGCAGGGCATATGCTAGGAGTGGGCGTGTGCAAAAGGTTGTGGAGGGACAGGTGCGTGCAAAGGCTGCGGATCTGCCACCAGAGCCTTGGAGCTTTCCCATCTCCTGCTGAGGGGTGAGGGTGTTCTGCTTGAAGGCAATAAGCTCAAATGTAGGGCAGTGGCCCTTCTTTTCCTGGTCATGTCCCAGAACTTTCATTGCACTGTCCAGGATGGGGTCCCGCCCAGCAGAGGGGGACATGCTGGGGAACTGTGTTCCTAGCTGAGCAGCTCCTGCAGGAGGTGGCAGCTTTGGGATCAGAGCCTGTATGTCCTTCTACCCTTACCTTGGGAACACTGGAAGAGAGAGCCGCTAAGAACAGAAGGGTGGACACCATGCAGATCCTGCTGGGGTGGCGGCTGAGGACTCTGCCAGGGCAGGCTAGGAGGGACATACTCACCATATGACCCACCTTGCCACTCCTGGGTATTCAATCAAGAGAAATAAAAACTTATATTTTCACAAAAACCTGTATATGAATGTTTCAGCGGCTTTATTTGTATCTTCTAGATGTAGGATAACTGAGGCTATCTGATTTTTTTTGTTTTTTGTTTTTAGTGAGTTTGTCATAGTTTTCAAGTTGTTTTTCTGGACATAATACTATGAATATATCTCAATCATTTCACAGTCTAATTAGGGTTAATAGTTTCCAACTGAAGTGACCAAGGCAGCCTTGAAGTTCACCTCGGCTTGACTGTAGGTCCCTGTGCTCCCTCTTCTTAGAGCATTTACTTTACACAACTTGTAAATGTGCGTTATTTCTCTGCTCCTTTGAGATGTAAATTTTTTAAAAAGCCTCTTAGCGGCAGGAATGTCTTTCTCAAAGACCTGGGAGCCACCCCCTTGAAATGGAATCATCCAGGAAGGTAGTGCCCCATCTCTTAGTCTCTGGGAGGGCAGGAGCCTAACTTTAGTGGGTACCGGTTAGTGAACACATGAGGCTTGATCACAGAGAACACTTGCCAACTAAGGAATAACTCAGAGTGCTGGGCACCTCCAATCGATCAACCTCCCCCCTAAAGTCCTCCAGTCCTTTCCCACCGCTCACCTCATTGCTTCAAAACCCTCCTGCCTTTTATTTCAATGCAGCTGAGCTCAGAGTGAGTTCTGGCCTTTTCCCCCCATTGCAAGAGCCTTGACTCACGTCGTTCTTGTCTGTTTAACTTTGGGGCGATCTTGGCTCTGACAAACGTAAAATGCAGAAGCCTTGCAGTTGTATAGATTCTTTTACCACCTGTTCTCTTTATTAGAGTTGTCATATGTATTCCGTCCACATTAATTAATCCCCACCTCTGAGATGGTGGTAAAATTTTGGCATTCAAAACTCATACACATGTTCAAGAATAAGAGAAGAATAGTCTATCTCATTGGTCTGGATAGTTTCCTATTTTGGTTATAAAAGGTTCGTTTCACATCATTTTGGGATGTCTGTCTGTGTTGTCTGGAGGTGAATTCTCCTGGTTTTCTCCCATCTGCATGAGCCTTTATGTGTGTTTGGTTTGTTTGCCTTCCCTCCTTAAGGACATCTCTGCTGCGTCTTGTGTCCTGGGCTGGTGGGTCTTTTCTTTCAGTACCTTCAGGATGTTCTTCTGATCCCTTCTGGCCTCCAAGTGTGAGCACTCACACACATCTACTTTTTCACTGGAGCATCTCACTGGATGTATAATTTAGACACCGACTCTTTTTTTCCCTTTCATATATTGCAGATCTGTTAACACACCAGTAAATATCCCCTGGGTCATATTTTTAAGGCCTAAATTTGTGTAGCATGGTTTGTACTAAAAATGATCAAATGTTTGCCTTGTTTCTTTTATCTGAATATAGTTGACTGGTCCCTAGAAGTCTAGCCCTAGTCTAGCTCTGAAGCTGCATGTCACCAAACCACCCCTCTTCTGTTAGGTGTGTCCTGGGCTGCCTCCACCTGCTCACTGGCCAATACCTTTCCCAATCCATGTGGCTATTTCTTCTTCAGGGAACCCTGCCTGGCCTCCAGACAGCAGCACCTGTCCCTCCCCTTTTCTCTTACCCCTCTCGTCCCTACTTCCCCTTTAGACCAGGAGCCCCAAGGAGCAGGTGGCATGTCTGTCTTTGGGCACCACTGTATCCCCAGTGGCCCTTGCAGGATGTGACACCTGGGAGGTGCTCATTGCTTGTTGAATGAATATGTGTGAATGATGAGACCTGAGAAAGAGGAAGCAGCTCCTGATGTCAGGAAAGGGTCTGATGATCCGGGATTGACCATATTGCCCTGACGGACATAAAAAACCTCACAGAACATTAACGTTGGATGAAGTCACTGTCATGGACTGAATGTCTGTGTCCCTCCAAAGTGTGTATGTTGAAGCCCTCATCTCCAGTGTAATAGTATTTGGAGGTGACACCTTTGGGAGGTAATTAGATGTAGATGGGGTAATGAGGGTGGAACCCTCACAATGAGATTAGCGCTGCTTGCTATAAGAAGTAGAGACACCGGAGTTGTGTCTCTTCCATGTGAGGACATAGCAAGAGGGTGGCTGTCTGCAAGCCAGGAAGACAGCACCTTGATCTTGGACTTCCCAGTCCCCAGAATAGTAAGAAGTCAATTTCTGCTGTTTAAGCCACACAGCCGATGGTATTTTGTTCTCACAGCCTGAGCCAACTAAGGCAGTCACTGAGACCATAAGAACAAAAAAATCCTGATGCCTGTACAGCCCACAAAATGCCAAACATCCTCCTCTCTTGGCTGAGATGAGTGGCTGCTCCCTCCCCATAGATATGAGTATTGCGATAGCCATTGATAGCATTTCCCCCACCTTGTGACAGCATCCAATCTGGAGCTTCCTTAGACTCTCACCCAAATTATACAACTAAAGCCCAATCCAATAATAGTTTCTTTTTAACACTCTCTTGCTGAGACTCCCCAGGGTTCCCCATGGTGCATGTTCTCCTTCAATGTAATGAGTAGTAAACCCAACTTGTTCAGCTGCAGGTGTGTTCCTGCAGGGCACTGACTGGGCTCTCACACACTTCCTGGGCTCTGCCCCTCTCTTGTCATGAAACTGTGATAATGAGAGTGATCAGGAGCACGTGCAGATCAGGAGCACGTGCACAGGGCTTACCATGTGCCAGGCACTGTGCCGAGTTCTCCCCATTAACTTGCATTTGATCCTCACAACAACTCTGAGAAGCAGGTGCTGTTATCCCGATTTTGCAGATGGTGGAATCGAGGCACACAGAGGATGAACCCCCTGTCCCAAGTCAGCAGCATAAGCTGCTTCACATCCCACGTATAAAAGTGCTGGAGAAGGATGTAAGCCTTGGTGGTCTGGTTCCAGAGTCCATGCTCTGACCTGGGCCTAACCAGGCTTCCAGGCCTGGGCAGAACTTGGATCCTGACCTGCCTTCATCCCATGTAGGTGGTAGAGCTTATTGGAGTGTGGTGGGAATGGGGATGAGATGCTGGGTGGCCCCCACATCAGGCCTGGGGCTGCCATATGTGTAGCATGTCCAAGAGGACCTGAGGTGGAACCTGACCCACACTGGGCTCACTCCTGCTGTTGTCCCAGGAACTAGGACTTGGGATTTATGGATTCTGGTATGTCTGTGCAGGAAGGTTGCACTAAGGGTGTGTATGCTCAGGAGATGAGAAGTGACGACTTCTGTCCTGGGCGCTAGGGAGGGTGGTAGGAAAATATGGAGCAGCAAGTAGAGAGAGAGGCCGAGATGAGAGAGCAGTTCAGGGGGAGAGGAAGAGATGGAGAGGGAGGGGGAAGGAGGCAGAAGGATGGAGTCAGGGATGGAATGGGAGGGAAGAGAGAGGGAGAGGATGGAGGGAAGGAGGGAGACAGACATACAGAAAGACACACACACGCGCGCGCACACACACACACACACACACACACACACACAGCCTGACTGGGAGGAGGTAAGAGCCAGAGGAGAAGAGGCTGCCTTGGGTCTTGACAGCTTCCAGGTCTTAACTTGGTGCCTTGGGTGCCTACACTTTTCCTGTTTGTTCTCAATCATTAGGTCACACTTGGAGAATTGTGACCAGCCCCTCTTTTCTCTACACATCAGTCCGGCTGGGTCTCTGTTCCTGCCTGGGAGAGCATGTAGTACCTGGACCCCTTAATGCCCAGGGCTGACGCATTCCCCAAGGGGCCTGGGCCTGGGACCAGCTCCTTCATCAGCTCCTTCAAGTGCCCCTGTGCCTTCTCATGGCTCAGCCTCCACCAGGAGCCATTCAGGGAACCATGAGAAGGTGTTGCTCTTAAGGGTCAGAAGAAGCTGTCCAGGGGGGTCGGAACATTTACAACCTGTCCTGGGAATGTTATTTCCCCTAAGTGCCCTTGTTGAGAGGACTGAAGGAGATGGTCACCAGGCCAGGCAGGGGCCGTGAAGTCACTGATGGACTGTGCATTCTGTGCATGTGGCTCGGGTGGAGCAGTCAGGAGGAGGAAGGCCATGACCGCAGATGCGGCCTCCTTGGGTTGAAGGGGTCTGCACTCACGGCGCATTTCCATGCATGGCCTCTCGAGCCAGTGCCCTGACTTCCATCTGATTGTGCTGCACCCACACGTATGGAAACTACTCTTGGCTCCCAGGACTGTGGAATGAAATCCGGGATTCTTCCAGGGTCTAAGGGATCCCGGTCCCTCACCTGTCTGACTTCCACTCCTCTGCCTGCCCCTCTTCATTCAGGTGTCTTTTTGTTTCCTCCTTTGAAACTTTGCCCTCCCGGCCTGTATTAGTCCTTTTTGTGTTGCTATAATAGAAATACCTGAGCCTGGGTGATTTATAAAGAAAAACAAAATTTATTGCTTACAGTTTCTGAGGATGGGAAGCACAAAGTCCATCTGGTGGTGGTGACAGTGACCCAGGAGCCTCACATTGCAAGATGGTGGAAGCAGAGAGCAGAGAGAGAGAGAGCAAGAGAGACTCTCCTCTCCTTTTAAAGTCCTCAGAACCATGTCCCAACCACCATTTTTAATCCTTTCACTACTGCATGATCCTACAATACAATCACCTCTTCAAGGCTCCACCTTTCAATTACTGTAATAGGATTTCCCACCCTCTTGACAGTCAGAGTTGGGGCTAAGTTTCTAATACATAAAACTTGGGGGACACAATTTAAGCTTCAGGGAGTTTTGGGGGGACACAATTCAGTCCACTACACCACCTTAGGGCCTTTGCTCACTCACCTGGGAGCTCTCCCCTCTCCTGCCCCTTCACAGGTTCTCTCCTTTGCCTCCCTCTACAAGTCAGATTCCTTTGTTTAACTCCCTCTGAGCACCACCCTCCTTCAAGGCCCATCATCCAACTGCCCGTCAGCACTGATCAAGTCTTTGCTTTGTGTTGGATCCCCACTTACTGCAGATTCCAGAGGAGGAAACCTGTGTGTGTTTCATTCACTGCTGGATCCCCAGGCCTGAAACCAGCTCTGTCACAAACAGATGCTCAAGAAATTATTTTTTCCTTCTACTTCTTTTTAACAAGCTTTTGCTTTGTTTTGTTCTGGAATAATTTCAGAATAAGAGGAAAGTAGCAAAGATAATACAGAGCTCCCTGCCACCCCTCACCTGGTTTCCCCCACTACTATCAGCTAACGTTACCACGGTCCGTTTGTCACAATTGAGAAGCCAGCGCTGATGCATTTACATTAACTCAACTCCAGACTCAATTCAGACTTCACCAATTTCCCCATCAATGTGGCTCCTGTTGCAGGATCCAAATCAGGACACCACCTTGCATGTCGTTGCCATGCCTGTCCAGTCTGCTCTGGTCTAGGATAGTTTCTCCTGCTTTCCTTGTTTTTCATGATCTTGGCAGTTTTGAAAGGTACTGGTCAGAAATTTTGTAGAATGTACCTCAAGTTGGGATTTTCTCAATAGTGAACTGGGATTGTGGAGTTTGGGAAAGAACAGCACAGAGGTGAAGAGCCCCCATGCCTTTTCATCACATCACATTGGAGGTACGCGAGATCCACACGAGCACTGGTGTTAACCTCCATCACTTGGCGAAGGTTGTGCGTGCCAGGCTGCTCCACTGGAAAGTTACTCTTCACCCCTCTTTGTGCTCTGTTTTTTGGAAGCATGTACTAAGTCTAGCCCTCTCTTGGGGAGAAGGGGGTTTAAGCTCTATCTTCTGAATTGGGGAGTCTACTATTTGGAATTCTTCTTTGAGGAAAATTAGTTTCTTCTCTGCCGTTTATTTGTTTGCTTATTCACTTATATCAATATAAAGTCATGTATATTTATTTCATACATTAGATTATCATTCAATGCTACATTATTAAGAAACATTTTTTGGATAACAGAAAACTATATGTGAATTTAAGCACCATAGCAACTGATTGAGGTTGGTACTATTATTATGCCCACTTTACAGGTGAGGAAACTGAGTCCTAATGTGGCAGAGGCAAGATTTAAATCCTTTCAGGTCAAGCAAAATTTGTCCCACCTGACTTGGAGGAATGGCTCTCTGCTCAACAAACAAGCTCTTTCCTCTCTCCAGATTTCAGACCTTGCCTTCCCAATTAGCTTTTTCCATAGCCCTCATCACAATTTTGCTCTGTTTATTCATTGGCACCTTTATAAAATCTCTATATCTGTCACCAGAATGTAGAAAACAATCACATCTGCCAGTTCCACAGTCATTATTTCTATCTTTTGAATTCCCTCCTTGTCCTAACCTTCATGCATCCATCATTTTGTACCAGATTAGTTCTTGTTGGTAAATGACTTAGTTTATAAGTGCTTTCACAAATCATCTGTTCTTCAGAACGACCTTGTGAGGTAAGTCTTACAACCATTTTGTTTCCTATTCTACCCGAGGAATTTGAGGTCAGTGACACTGAGAGGCTTGCCAAAGGACCTGCTTCTGGAAAGTGTCAGATCCTGGATGGGCATGAAACACAGAAGGAATAACATGTGGAAGGACTCAAAGGCAAACACCAGATGACCCATCTGGGCCACTGCATGCTGTTCATCACAGAGTACTGGAATGGAGAGTATTGGGGAAGAAGAGGGGCAGGTGAAGCCCACTAAGGAAGCAGCACCACATATTAAGAAATTTTGTGGTGCCACTCAGCCTGTGTTGCATTTCTTGAAAATGCCCACACTCACCCACACAAGCACCACACTGGAGTGATAGACCTGGTCCTCATGATCGTACCCAATAACTTTATGTCTCTGGTCACAGCTGTTTGGACCAAAGGTGATCATGTGACCCAGGACAGAATAGTACAGAGAGTTCCAAATTGCCCCATACCCAGTTTCCCCTATTAGTAACACCTTATCTTATTATGGTCCTGCTCCATGCCTACCTCAAGTGGGTGTTCTGAAATACATTTTAGTTCTGACACTAAGTACTTGGAGTTAGCACTACACTCCATGGGTTTAAGAACTCTGTCCTCCAGAGACTTCCCTTATGTCAGAGGCCTGCCACAAGTCTTTGGGGCACCCACTTTTCTGATCCACCAATTATAAATTCAAAGCTTCCCATGAACCTCTCAGGTTTGATAATGCTCTAGAATGACTCATGGAACTCACTGAAAACATGATTTATATTATTACAGTGTTATTATAAAGAATACAATTTCATGTCCTCCTCAATGTGTAGCCAGAGCATGTCCCTCTCTGGAACATTAGTGTGTTTACCAGCCAGAAAGCTCTTCGAACTTTGGGTGACTGAGCTCTATTGGGGACCTATTATGATATTGGCCGTGTGACTGAGGTCAGTCTACAGCCCCTTTCTTTTTCCTGGAGGTTGGGGAGATGCTGAAAGTTTCAACCCTCTAATCATGGGCTTGGTCTTTCTGGGAGAGCAGCCCCTTCTTGGAAAACTAAGGGCCCACCATGAATTACCTCATCAGCATAAACTCAGGTGAGGTTAAAAGGGTCTCATTATAAATAGCAACAACACTCTGATCACTCAGGAGATTCTAAGGGTTTTGACTTATTTTAGATCTAAAGACACACATAAGTTGAAAGTGAAAGGATGGAAAAAGATACTCCATAAAAATAGTAACCAAAGGAGGTCTAAGGTGGCTATACTAATATCAGACAAAATAGACTTTAAAATAAAAAAACTGTTAAAAGAGACCAAGAAAGTCATTATATATTGATGAATGGTCAATAACAAGAAGATATAGCAATCATAAACATATAACACCAAAGATTATAGCCCTAAAATATACAAGTAAAACACTAACAGAGTTGAAGAAATAGACAATTCTACAATAATAGTGGGAGAATTCAATACCAAAGTTATATATTGAATAGAATGTCTAGACAACATATCTTAACAATGAATAAGGAAATAGACAGTGTAAAAACTACCATAAACCTAACACTAAGGTCCAGGGTTTGGTCCATGGGTCAACCAGCTGCCACAAACAAATAAACACACCAAAGAAAAACAAACAAACAAACAAAAATACCAAACTACCATAAACCAACAAGATGTAACAGACATATTAAGCACTCCTCCCCAAAACATCAGAATATACTTTCTTCTCAAATGTGCCTGGAATATTCTCCAAGACAGAACATATGTTAGGCCACAATGCAAGACTCAAATTCAAAGCATTTGAAATCATACAAAGTATCTTTTCTGATGACAATGGGATGAAGATAGAAATGAATTATAGAAGGAAAACTGGAAAAATCACAAATTTTTATAAATAAAATAACACACACTTAAAGAACCAATGGGGGAGGGGAAACAACACCCACAAGGGGAATTAGAAAATTCTTTGAGATGAATGAGTATGAAAACACAGAATGCCAAAACTTATGTATTTCAGTGAAAACATTGCTAAGAGGGAAATTTATAGCTGTAAATGCCTACATTAAAAAAGAGGAAAGACCTCAAATCAATAACTTCATGCCATAAGGAACTAGAGCAAGAAGAACAAACTAAAAACAAAGAATATAGATTACCTGTTTCATTTTTCTCTGCTGTAACTTAGAATGATTATAGCAGAGAAGAATGAAACAGAATAGAAAACAAGACAAAGGAATTAATAAAACCACAATTTGGTTCCTTGAAAAAATTTTAAAAAATTGACAAACCTTTACTAGACTGAAGAAAAGAGAGATGATTCAAATGACTAAAATCTGAAATAAATCTGTAGATATTACTATTGATTTTGCAGAAATGTAAAAGATTATAAAAGAATACTATAAACAGTTATATGTCAGCAAATTAGATAAGCCAAGTGAAAAAGATAAATTTTTAGAAATAAGTAAATATAATTTATTCAAGAAGAAATAAAGAATATGAATAAATTTTTTTGATGATTTTGTAATGGTATGCTGTGTTTTTCTCTTTCTCTTTTGTGTATCTACTACATCCGTCTTTTTTTGTTCTTTACTATATGTTTTTTATATTTGTATACTGTGAGGCTTACATAAAACATCTTATAATTTTACAATCTATTTCAAGCTTATAACAATTTAGCTTCTATTGCATAAAAAAAATTTTATACTATCACTTCCCTTCTAAGCTTTGTTATTGTCACAATTTACAACTTTTATATTGTGTGTCCATTAACAAATTATTGTAGTTTTAGTTGTTTTTACTACTTTTGTTTTCCAACTTTTATACTACAGTTGAAAGTGATTTACAAATCATCATTACAGTGCTAGAGTATTTTGTATTTGCGTATATACTTACATTTCCAGTTAGTTTTATACTTTCATATGTTTTCATGCTGTTAATTAGCATCACTTTATTTTGCCTTGAAGAACTTTCTTTAGCATTTCTTGTAAGGCAGATCAAATGGTGATGAACTTCCTCAATTTTTGTTTGTCTGCGGAAGTCTTTATCTCTCCTCAATTTCTGAAGGACAACTTTGCCAGGTACGGTGTTCTTGCTTGGCAGTGTTTCTCTTTCAGGACTTAGAATATATCATCTTTCTGTCTTCTTATCTGCAAGGTTTCTGCTGAGAAATCCTCTGTCTTATGAGACTCCTTCATATGTGATGAGTCACTTTTCTCTTGTTGCTTTCAAACTGATCTCTTTCTTGGACTTTTGACAATTTGATTATGTATCTCAACATAGATCTCTTTAAGTCCAAAATATAAAGGGTCCTTTGGGATTCATGAGTCCCAACGTAATGATGTCCATTACTCCCCAAGACTGAAGAAGTTTTCAGCCATTATTTTTTTAACATAGGCTTTCTGCCTCTTTTCTCTTTCTCTTCTCCTTTTGCAACTCCTACAATGCATAGATTCATTTGCTTGATCGAGTCCCACAAGTTCCATAGGTTTTCTTCACTCTTTTTCATTCTTTTTTCTTTTTGCTCCTCTGATGGAGTAATTTCAAATGAACCTTCTTAAACTCAATGATTCTTTCTTCTGCTTGGTCAAGTCTGTTTTTGAACCCCTCTAGTGAATTTTTCAGTTAAATAATATTCTTTTATTTATTGTGGTATATACATATACATACATACATATATATATATATATATATATATCATAACAGTTGTCATTTTAAGCATTTTTAAACATACAATTGTGTGGAATTCATTAAATTCACAATACTGTGTAACCACTCCTCCATCTAGTTCCAAAATTTTTTTGTCATCCTAAACATGAACTCTGTACCCATGAAGCAATAATTTCTCACTATTCCTTCCCCCCAGTTTCTGGTAACCTCTAATCTACTCTGTCTCTGAAAATTTTTACATTTTATTTTATTTTTTCTTAGTTGACCCATGATAATTGCATATAATTAAGGAGTACAATGTGGTATTTGGGTACATTTATACAATGTGCAATGATCATATCAAGGTATTTAGCATATATATTCTTCAGCTTCAGTATTTCTCTTTGATTCTTTTCTCCATCTGCATAGCAAAGCCTCCTGAATCAGAGTTGGGTTTAGGAAGATTTGGCAGTGTGGCATGCCCTTAGGAAGATTTGGCAGTGTGGCATGCCCTTAACACCCAAAAGATTGATTGTGTAGGCAAATACCTTTATTGAAATGAGACAGTATAAAAAGGCAGCAGAACAGAGTGACTGAGAGCAAGATGCTGGTGTCTGATGGACAGGTTCAAATCCAAAGTAAAATCTGCATGTCACTGGAAAAGTTATATAGACCACTCTGTGCCTCAGTTCCCTGTTCTGAGATGTGGAAATGTTAATATGACCTTTATTATAAGGCTAGAAATGACTAAATATGGGTAACACCTTAAGAAGAAAGACTATTGCTTTAGAAGTGCTACAGAAGTGTTCAATCATTAAATGTCTGGAAGAACAAACTAGACACTTGTAGTGGCTGAACACAGACAGGACACTGGGATGGCCGCAGGGCGGTGGAGGATGGAAATTTTCTCTTCACCCTTTCCGTGGGTACGATGCTTTAGGGCTCATGGGGAATATCTGCTACTTTCTGTAATCCCCGTATCAGCCCCAGTGGATGGGCACAGCACAGGCTGTAACCCATGTTTTTCAGTTTTAGGGAATTGAAATTTAGAGATTTTAAGTGACTTGCCTAGAGTCACAACATTGATGCATGATGGTTCTGGGACAAGAATGTAGTTGGTTCCCTGGGCACAGAAATCCCTGAACACCTGAGATGTCTAAATCATGCCCTGGAACCTGAACCAAGAGCTCTTCTTACTCTTTTTCTCAAATCTTCCTGCCCCAAAGTTTCTTCAGGAAGATTGATGCCCTGGAAAAGATGCCTGAGCCAAGAGACGGGCTCAAATAATAACACAGTCTCTTGCCTCTAGGTTGCAATCCTTGACCTTAACCATGACAGTCTCCTCCAAATACAGCCTCTTCAAGGACAAGAAGTCTAACTTTGTGGCCATGCTTCTCCAGCATCTTCACACAGTCAGCTGCCTGTCGGCAAGCCTTCCTCATGATAAGTTGACCATCCCAGTGACCAGAATGATCTGCCTGGATCTGAAGTTGGCTTAGAACTCAGAACATTCCAAACCAACTTCCCCAGGATGGCTGAGCAAAGAATTAATTTCCTTCAACCCTGGATGAGAAGTTAATGGGAATCAACTGGGAACATAGCCATCCAGGTTGGTGTTTCAGTGATCTAAGGAATTAATTCTGTGACCCCCACTGTCTTACTATTGATCTGAGCAACTGTCTGAACAGCTGGACTGAGACCTGCCAGAGAATGGGCTGTAGCTGCCCCAGCTCCAAGAG
The DNA here is from genome assembly GCF_027409185.1 of Cynocephalus volans. Taxonomy (NCBI): domain Eukaryota; kingdom Metazoa; phylum Chordata; class Mammalia; order Dermoptera; family Cynocephalidae; genus Cynocephalus; species Cynocephalus volans. Next base: position 197,240,175 of record NC_084461.1, read on the forward strand.
TCCACCTTCCTGCTCACGTCCCTCCTCACCAGAGCTCAGTCTCTACAAACTCCTCATCCCTCCCTAGACCCTGCAGTGGCAGAGGACAGAGTCCCAACTTCTCTTAGAGGGACCCCTCTGTAGGCACAGCTTCATGACCCCCGCACCTCAGGACCTTTCTTGAAATCACCCAGATCCTCCTTCCCTTTGTCACCAAATGTCCATTCCACTAACCTGATAGCATTGTCCCTTCCCACCAGTCTTCCATGCAGCTCCCAAACAGCCAGTGATCCTATTCTCATCAACTCTATGGAAATCCCACCATAAAATTCTAGTGCCTTTTCTTTCTAAAAGTTTCTGAATTTAGACTGCGCTAACATTGGTTTTTGGATTTTACATCTACATTCGGAAAAGTTTGGCCTGTAATTCCCCTTTCATGTCATTAATGTCTATTTCTGTATCTGGTATCAAGGTTCTCCTGATGTGATGAAAGCAGTGTGCATGTGTTCCCTCTGTATTTATTCTCTGAAAGAATGTATACAAAGTTGGCATTAGGAAAGTGTACATTTTTCTAAATTTAGGTAAATATGTAAGACAACCAACTTGACGGAATAATCAAAAATACAAATTGAGTAATTAAAACTATAAAACACATTTATAAATCTGTAGACAAATTGAGAGGAGGAAATGAAAAAATGAAGAAAATATTTTGAGTAAAAGTTAACTGGCCCACTTGAAGAAAAAGCATTCAGAAAATCAATATGTTCATACCTCTACAGCAGCAATTTAGATTTCCCATCTTGAAGGACTCTAGGTATGAAGCTGAGAATGTTACAACTGCTCTCAAATTTGAACCTCACTGCTCGCAGAGTGACAGTTGGAATGGAAGGCAAGATGGCACCATATTACCACGGCAGCAGGTCATCATAGAATTTTCAGGGTGAACACATGTCACACTGTGGGGTCCAACTTCTGCTATCTGGATGAGTGTATTTTTACATGTACACGTGTTTCTTTTAAAAGTACGTGTTTTGTTTCAAAAACTGAAACCCAGACCCTCACATTATTATTCTCTATTCATGAAAATGAGCTAAATGAGCAAAAGTGATCTGCTCTTCAAACACAATTGAAAGAACTTTTCAGGGTGAAGAGGGACAAAGCCAATGTGTTGAGAATTAGAAGCGGTTCCATTCTTGACTTTAAATACCATCCCCACTCATTTCTACTATTCCTGAGTCACCAGACATTTCTAGAACAAACAATTGGAAATTTGTTCCATATTAAATAGAAAAGCATTATTAGAAATTCGATTTTAAAAAGTCATATGTCTCTCTCTAAGAATATAATTGTCAAGTTAAATAAATCCTTTTCTTTTTTTTTAAATTTTATTTTATTTTGTCAGTATACAATGTGGTTGATTATTGTGGCCCATTACCGAAACCTCCCTCCCTCCTGCCTCTCCCACCCCCATCAACAATCTCCTTTCTGTTCACTTGTCATATCAACTTCAAGGAATTGTAATTGTTGTGTCTTCTTCCCTCCACCCCCCTAGTTTATTTGTGTATTTATTTATTTATTTTTAGCTCCCACAAATAAGTGCGAACGTGATATTTCTCTTTCTCTGCCTGACTTGTTTCACTTAATGTAATTCTCTCTAGGTCCATCCATGTTGTTGCAAATGGCAGTATTTCATTCTTTTTTTATAGCAGAGTCATATTCCATAATGATTTCAGCAAAGTTCCAGGATACAAAATCAACACACAAAAATCAGTAGCATTTCATTCTCCAACAGTGAACATGCGGAAAGAGAAATCAAGAAAGCTTGCCCATTTACAATAGCCACCAAAAAAATAAAATACTTAGGAATTGAGTTAACCAAGGATGTGAAAAATCTCTATAATGAGAACTACAAACCACTGTTGAGAGAAATTAAAGACGACACAAGAAGATGGAAAGATATCCCATGCTCTTGGATTGGAAGAACCAACATTGTGAAAATGTCCATATTACCCAAAGTGATATACAAATAAATCCTTTTCTAATCAACTATTTATAATACCTACTTTTCCTCTAAATGTAACTAAGTCTATGTACTTAGTTATTTCTCAATGTTTGTGAATTCACTGAGCAATTTCTCTGTCATTGTATATGTAAAAGACAGGATATTGACTGAGTAATTAAGAAAAAAGAATCACTATATGTTCACCAGTGGTTTGGTTGAAAACATACAATTAATGCTTTTCTAAATAGACAATTTTAGATAATCCCAAACTCTAGGATTAAATATGTGTTCTGACTCATCACTCAACACCTAATCACACCCATTCATATGATCTGGTCATAAAATCAAGCAATAGGAAGGGGAAAGTCCCCGAAAATACAGAATCAGTAAAAATTTTAGGGTAAAGATGAGAGAGCTGCCATGTTTTAAAACAGCGTAGATATCCTTTGAGGTATGAAATGCTACAGTACAAAACTCCATCACTGTTGATTCATCCCAAATTTTTAGAAATACTGAATCAATGGGTCATTGATGAGGTTTAAAAAAACTACATTAATATAGATGGAGCCATATTTTCTCCAGGGATTATCCACTTAAGAGGGTGGTTGAGAGGGTGTGGCAAGGAACAGGTAATATTACATTGTTCTAAGTGGAAAAATTTAATGGTCTTCAGCTGGATATAAAAATGTGTGTGTGTGTGTGTGTGTGTGTGTGTGTGTGAGAGAGAGAGAGAGAGAGAGAGAATAGTGAGATTAAAAAAAACTAGAAAACAGACTCACATTTCTGAATGCCAAATTGGGGGAGAAAATGAAAAAGAATCAGAAGATATATATATATATATATATATATTTTTTTTTCCTTCTAACTTTATATGCTTTTTTTTTTTTTTTTTAAATTTTATTTTGTCGATATACATTGTAGCTGATTAATGCTCCCCATCACCAAAACCTCCCTCCCTTCTCCCTCCCCCCCCCTCCCCCCCAACAATGTCCTTTCTGTTTGTTTGTTGTATCAACTTCAAATAATTGTGGTTGTTATATCTTCTTCCTCCCCGCCCCCCGGTTTGTGTGTGTATGTGTGTATGTGTGTGTGTGAATTTATATATTAATTTTTAGCTCCCTCCAATAAGTGAGAACATGTGGTATTTCTCTTTCTGTGCCTGACTTGTTTCACTTAATATAATTCTCTCAAGGTCCATCCATGTTGTTGCAAATGGCAGTATTTCATTCGTTTTTATAGCTGAGTAGTATTCCATTGTGTAGATGTACCACATTTTCCGTATCCACTCATCTGATGATGGGCATTTGGGCTGGTTCCAACTCTTGGCTATTGTAAAGAGTGCTGCGATGAACATTGGGGAACAGGTATACCTTCGACTTGATGATTTCCATTCCTCTGGGTATATTCCCAACAGTGGGATGGCTGGGTCGTATGGTAGATCTATTTGCAATTGTTTAAGGAACCTCCATACCATTTTCCATAGAGGCTGCACCATTTTGCAGTCCCACCAACAATGTATGAGAGTTCCTTTTTCTCCGCAGCCTCGCCAGCATTTATCGTTCATAGTCTTTTGGATTTTAGCCATCCTAACTGGGGTTAGATGGTATCTCAATGTGGTTTTGATTTGCATTTCCCGGATGCTGAGTGATGTTGAGCATTTTTTCATATGTCTGTTGGCCATTTGTATATCTTCCTTAGAGAAATGCCTACTTAGCTCTTTTGCCCATTTTTTAATTGGGTTGCTTGTTTTCTTCTTGTAAAGTTGTTTGAGTTCCTTATATATTCTGGATATTAATCCTTTGTCAGATGTATATTTTGCAAATATTTTCTCCCACTCTGTTGGTTGTCTTTTAACTCTGTGAATTGTTTCTTTTGCTGTGCAGAAGCTTTTTAGTTTGATATAATCCCATTTGTTTATTTTTCCTTTGGTTGCCCGTGCTTTTGGGGTCGTATTCATGAAGTCTGTGCCCAGTCCTATTTCCTGAAGTGTTTCCCCTATGTTTTCTTTAAGAAGTTTTATTGTCTCAGGGTGTATATTTAAATCCTTAATCCATTTTGAGTTGATTTTAGTATACGGTGAGAGGTATGGATCTAGTTTCATTCTCCTGCATATCGATATCCAGTTATCCCAGCACCACTTGCTGAAGAGGCAGTCCCTTCCCCAGTGAATAGGCTTGGTGCCTTTGTCAAAGATCAGATGGCAGTAAGTGTGTGGGTTGATTTCTGGATTCTCTATTCTATTCCATTGGTCAGTGTGTCTGTTTTTATGCCAGTACCATACTGTTTTGGTTATTATAGCTTTGTAGTATAGCTTAAAGTCAGGTAGTGTTATGCCTCCAGCTTTATTTTTTTTTTTATTTTTATTTTTATTTTATTTTATTTATTTTTATTTTTATTTTTTTATTTTTTTTTTTTAATTTTATTTTGTCGATATACATTGTAGCTGATTAATGCTCCCCATCACCAAAACCTCCCTCCCTTCTCCCTCCCCCCCTCCCCCCCAACAATGTCCTTTCTGTTTGCTTGTTGTATCAACTTCAAATAATTGTGGTTGTTATATCTTCTTCCCTCCCCCCCCCGATTTGTGTGTGTGTGTGTGTATGTGTGTGTGTGAATTTATATATTAATGTTTAGCTCCCTCCAATAAGTGAGAACATGTGGTATTTCTCTTTCTGTGCCTGACTTGTTTCACTTAATATAATTCTCTCAAGGTCCATCCATGTTGTTGCAAATGGCAGTATTTCATTCGTTTTTATAGCTGAGTAGTATTCCATTGTGTAGATGTACCACATTTTCCGTATCCACTCATCTGATGATGGGCATTTGGGCTGGTTCCAACTCTTGGCTATTGTAAAGAGTGCTGCGATGAACATTGGGGAACAGGTATACCTTCGACTTGATGATTTCCATTCCTCTGGGTATATTCCCAACAGTGGGATGGCTGGGTCGTATGGTAGATCTATTTGCAATTGTTTAAGGAACCTCCATACCATTTTCCATAGAGGCTGCACCATTTTGCAGTCCCACCAACAATGTATGAGAGTTCCTTTTTCTCCGCAGCCTCGCCAGCATTTATCGTTCATAGTCTTTTGGATTTTAGCCATCCTAACTGGGGTTAGATGGTATCTCAATGTGGTTTTGATTTGCATTTCCCGGATGCTGAGTGATGTTGAGCATTTTTTCATATGTCTGTTGGCCATTTGTATATCTTCCTTAGAGAAATGCCTACTTAGCTCTTTTGCCCATTTTTTAATTGGGTTGCTTGTTTTCTTCTTGTAAAGTTGTTTGAGTTCCTTATATATTCTGGATATTAATCCTTTGTCAGATGTATATTTTGCAAATATTTTCTCCCACTCTGTTGGTTGTCTTTTAACTCTGTGAATTGTTTCTTTTGCTGTGCAGAAGCTTTTTAGTTTGATATAATCCCATTTGTTTATTTTTCCTTTGGTTGCCCGTGCTTTTGGGGTCGTATTCATGAAGTCTGTGCCCAGTCCTATTTCCTGAAGTGTTTCCCCTATGTTTTCTTTAAGAAGTTTTATTGTCTCAGGGTGTATATTTAAATCCTTAATCCATTTTGAGTTGATTTTAGTATACGGTGAGAGGTATGGATCTAGTTTCATTCTCCTGCATATCGATATCCAGTTATCCCAGCACCACTTGCTGAAGAGGCAGTCCCTTCCCCAGTGAATAGGCTTGGTGCCTTTGTCAAAGATCAGATGGCAGTAAGTGTGTGGGTTGATTTCTGGATTCTCTATTCTATTCCATTGGTCAGTGTGTCTGTTTTTATGCCAGTACCATACTGTTTTGGTTATTATAGCTTTGTAGTATAGCTTAAAGTCAGGTAGTGTTATGCCTCCAGCTTTATTTTTTTTGCTGAGCATTGCTTTGGCTATTCGTGGTCTTTTATTGTTCCATATAAATGTCTGAATAGTTTTTTCCATTTCTGAGAAAAATGTCTTTGGAATTTTGATGGGGATTGCATTGAATTTGTATATCACTTTGGGTAGTATGGACATTTTCACTATGTTGATTCTTCCAATCCAAGAGCATGGAATATCTTTCCATCTTCTTGTATCCTCTCTAATTTCTCTCAGCAGTGGTTTGTAGTTCTCATTATAGAGATTTTTCACCTCCTTGGTTAACTCAATTCCTAAGTATTTTATTTTTTTGGTGGCTATTGTAAATGGGCAGGCTTTCTTGATTTCTCCTTCTGCATGTTCACTATTGGAGAAAAGAAATGCTACTGATTTTTGTGTGTTGATTTTGTATCCTGCTACTGTGCTGAAATCATTTATCAATTCCAACAGTTTTTTTGTAGAGGTTTTAGGCTGTTCGATATATAGGATCATGTCATCTGCAAACAGGGACAGTTTGACTTCATCTTTTCCAATCTGGATGCCCTTTATTTCCTTCTCTTCTCTGATTGCTCTGGCTAGTACTTCCAACACTATGTTGAATAGGAGTGGTGAGAGTGGGCATCCTTGTCTAGTGCCTGTTCTTAAAGGAAAAGCTTTCAGCTTTTCCCCATTCAGGATGATATTGGCAGTGGGTTTGTCATATATGGCTTTAATTATGTTGAGATACTTTCCCTCTATACCTAACTTATAGAGGGTCTTTGTCATGAATGAGTGCTGAACTTTATCAAATGCTTTTTCAGCATCTATAGAGATGATCATATGGTCCTTGTGTTTGAGTTTATTAATATGGTGTATCACATTTATTGATTTGCGTATGTTGAACCAACCTTGCATCCCTGGGATGAATCCCACTTGATCGTGATGAATAATTTTTCGTATGTGTTGCTGTATTCTGTTTGCTAGTATTTTAGTGAGGATTTTTGCATCTATATTCATCAAGGATATCGGCCTGTAGTTTTCTTTTTTGGTTATATCTTTACCTGGTTTTGGTATCAGGATGATGTTTGCTTCATAGAATGAGTTTGGGAGATTTGCGTCCGTTTCAATCTTTTGGAATAGTTTGTAAAGAATCGGTGTCAATTCCTCTTTGAATGTTTGGTAAAATTCTGCTGTGAATCCATCTGGTCCTGGGCTTTTCTTTGTTGGGAGCCTTCTGATAACAGCTTCAATCTCCTTTATTGTTATTGGTCTGTTCAGATTTTCTACGTCTTCACGGTTCAGTTTTGGGAGCTTGTGTGTGTCCAGAAATTTATCCATTTCCTCCAGATTTTCAAATTTGTTGGCGTACAGTTGTTTATAGTAGTCTCGAATGATTCCTTGTATTTCAGATGAATCAGTTGTAATATCGCCTTTTTCATTTCTAATTTTTGTTATTTGAGTCTTCTCTCTTCTTTTTTTTGTTAGCCATGCTAATGGTTTGTCAATTTTATTTATCTTTTCAAAAAACCAACTTTTTGATTCGTTGATCTTTTGAATTGTTTTTTGGTTTTCAATTTCATTCAGTTCTGCTCTGATCTTAATGATTTCTTTCCGTCTGCTAACTTTGGGATTGGATTGTTCTTGTTTTTCTAGTTCTTTAAGGTGAAGTGTTAGGTTGTTCACTTGCCATCTTTCCATTCTTCTGAAGTGAGCATTTAATGCAATAAATTTTCCCCTCAATACTGCTTTTGCAGTATCCCACAGGTTTTGGTATGATGTATCATTGTTTTCATTAGTTTCAATAAACTTTTTGATTTCCTGCTTGATTTCTTCTTGGACCCATATGTCATTAAGTAGAATGCTGTTTAATTTCCATGTGTTTGTATAGTTTCCAGAGTTTTGTTTGTTATTAATTTCTAGTTTTAATCCATTGTGGTCTGAGAAGATACATGGGATAATTCCAATTTTTCTGAATTTACTGAGACTTGATTTGTGACCTAATATGTGATCTATCCTGGAGAATGATCCATGTGCTGATGAGAAGAATGAATATTCTGAGGTTGTTGGGTGGAATGTTCTGTAGATATCTGCCAATTCCAATTGGTCTAGAGTCTTGTTTAGATCTTGTGTTTCTCTACTGATTCTTTGCCTAGATGATCTGTCTAATATTGACAGTGGAGTGTTCAGGTCCCCTGCTATTATGGTATTAGTGTCTATTTCCTTCTTTAGGTCTAATAGAGTTTGTTTTATAAATCTGGCTGCTCCAACATTGGGTGCGTACATATTTATGATTGTTATGTCTTCTTGATGGATCAGTCCTTTTATCATTAAGTAGTGTCCCTCATTGTCTCTTTTTATGGTTTTTAGTTTAAAGTCTATTTTGTCAGATATAAGAATAGCCACTCCAGCTCGTTTTTCTTTTCTGTTTGCATGGTAAATCTTTTTCCATCCTTTCACTCTTAGTCTGTGTGAATCTTTATGGGTGAGGTGGGTCTCTTGTAGGCAGCATATAGTTGGGTCCTGCTTTTTGATCCAGTCAGCCAGTCTGTGTCTTTTAATTGGGGAATTTAAGCCTTTAACATTAAGAGTTGTTATTGAAAGGTGTTGATTTATTCCTAGCATTTTATTGGTTGTTTGGTTGTCTTAGGTGTCTTTTGTTCCTTGCTTTCTGATTTACTGTTTGGTTTCTTTGTTTGTTGGTTCCTTAGGTTGTAGATAGTGTTTTTGTTAGCTTGTTTTCTCTTCATGAATGCCATTTTTATTGTACTAGTGGGTTTAGATTTTTCTTAGGTTTTTATGGCAGTGGTAGTTATTTTTCAGGAACCAAACCCAGTACTCCCTTGAGGATTTCTTGTAAGGGTGGTCTTGTGGTAGTGAACTCCCGCAGTTTTTGTTTGTCTGAGAAATATACTATTTGCCCCTCATTTCGGAAGGATAGCCTTGCAGGGTAGAGTATTCTTGGCTGGCAATCTTTGTCTTTTAGTATTTTGAAAATATCATCCCATTCCTTTCTAGCTTTTAGGGTTTGTGATGAAAAGTCTGATGTTAACCTGATTGGGGCTCCCTTATAGGTGATTTGACGCTTCTCTCTTGCAGCTTTTAAGATTCTCTCTTTGTCTCTGAGTTTTGCCAATTTGACTATGACATGTCTTGGAGAAGGCCTTTTTGGGTTGAATACGTTTGGAGATCGTTGAGCTTCCTGGATCTGAAGATCTGTGATTTTTCCTATACCTGGGAAGTTTTCTGCCACTATTTTGTTGAATATGTTTTCAATGGAATCTCCATTTTCCTCCCCTTCTGGAATACCCATGACTCGGATATTTGAGCGCTTGAGGTTGTCTGATATCTCTCTCAGATTTTCTTCCATGTCCTTGATTCTTTTTTCTTTCTTTTTGTCTGCTTGTGTTATTTCAAACAGCCCATCTTCAAGTTCAGAGGTTCTCTCTTCAACTTCGACAAGCCTGCTGGTTAAACTCTCCGTTGTGTTTTTTATTTCGCTGAATAACTTCTTCAGTTCAGCAAGTTCTGCTACATTTTTTTTCAGGACATTGATTTCCTTGTATATTTCCTCTTTCAGATCCTGTATACTTTTCCTCATTTCATCATGATGTCTAGCTGAGTTTTCTTGTATCTCATTCAGTTTCCTTAGAATTATCACTCGAAATTCCTTGTCAGTTATTTCAAGGGCTTCTTGTTCTATAGGATCTAGAGTATGAGATTTATTAACTTTTGGTGGTGTACTTTCTTGATTTTTTGTATTTCTGGTGTCTTTTTTTTTGGTGTTTATTCATTGTTGCAGGGGGTTTCACAGTCCACCGGTTTAAGACTAATGACTAACTAGGATGTTGCTGTGGTTGCCAATTTGGTATGGCTCCCGCCGTGACTGCTCAGTTGGCCTCTAGTGTCTTGTGTGTGTGGTTGCCTCGGGTCTTGGGCTTCTCCGGGGATCCACCTTTCTGGTCAGCTTGTACTCTGCTGGGCTGGTGGATCACGTACCACAGGGTGTGTGATCTCTGTTGAGCTTTCACTTTCTGTACAGGACTTCTCCCCGTTCCGTGTGCTCTGGCCCAGGCTGTTAGATCGTGCAGTGGCGACCCCACCGGGTGTGTGGTTTCTGTCGAGACTCCGCCTCCCTGGCCGCACGTCTCCCCCCTCTGTGCACACTGTGCTGGGCTGGGGCGTGTCTTCTGCACCCCTCGTCTATCAGCTGGGCCTTCAAGACCCTGCTCAGCACCGCCTCGCCCAGGAAGTCTACCAGGTTTCTGCTAGGCACAGACGACCGGTCTCTCTGGGTGCCTTTGTAGCACTGTGTAGATCTTTCTCGGGTCTTGTTCACCTTTGTATCCCCCCGGTATAAACCTAGTCTAGTGCCCGCCTGCAGCCTGCTCTCCGGCAGGTTCAAGCGGACCTGGGAACTCTCCTACCACACTATTCCCAACCAGAAATTCGTTAGGCTTTTTTCCAAACTGGTGGTCGCAGAGATGGTATCTGCCTCCCAGTAACAGGAAGTTTACCGGGGCCGGAGTCCTGGGTGTGGTGGAGTGACAGTCGGCCCGCCCGTACTTCCTAGCCCTCCCAAAACTGGTCGGGACGCCCCACACCCCCAGTCCTGCCAGAGAACCGCGGAGGGAGTGGGAGAGGAGGTCGGCCCGCAGGGTCCGGAAAGCCCCGCGCCAGGCCAAGCAAATGGGCTCAGTGATGGCCGAGCAGGGCGGAGCTGCCCGCACCTGGGAAAATGGAGGCAGCACCGGGGCGGTGAGTGGCCTGGTGGTGCAGGCGGAAGCCGCATGGGCATTCACCCCCCGAACAGAGCTGTGCCAGGGATCACTCACAGTGCTGTGCCAGGTCGGGCGCTCGCTCTGTCTCTGGTTTGTTGCCTTCCGTGTTCTCGGCGCTGCCGCCAGAAGATATATTTTTAAAATGTAACTATCCAATTGGAAGAACAGCATTCAAAAGGCAATAACAAAATGTATTTCAAACTCCCATTTGTGGAGAACAATTGGAATGTGGCAGAGCATTTGCCTTCCTGCTGCTATCTGGGCATCCATAGTTAATGGAGAATAGATGATTAAAGATAGGTAATGCCCTGAGTGAAATGCTTGGCGCAGTGTCAGTGCTATACAACTCTTCAATGAATAGCTCTGGAAGGATATGCAAAATCTTGACAGTTGTTATTTCCAGAGGCAGACCCTGGAAAGCAGCAGAGTAGGGAAGGAAAGAAACTCAGAATTCAACATACATTATCTCATATTTTTTGAATTTCTTACAAGTGTGTTATTCTCATTGCTCTTAATACGAAATTTTCTTTAAAAAACTAACTCTCCCAAATAGTGGCAATAGTGGCGTTCAAAATACTGGAATTCAGAGGTGAGGCAGTGGACGCGACTCATTTCTGCTTGTTGATGTCTGGGGACTGCAGAGAAGACTCACTGGCTGGGGCTGACTCGACAGCAAGGGGTGGGAACCATCTGGAGACAACATCACTCACGGATCTGCAGTGGAAGTTGGATTTGGCTGGAGGACCTACAGAAACCTTCCAGGTGGCCTGGGTTTTCTGACATATGGGCATTCTCAGGGCATTCAGAACTCTGACTTGGTGGTTGAGGCCTCCGCAGGTGAGTGACCTGATTGACCCAGGCTCATAGCCTTTTTAGTCATAACCTTGGAAGTTACACAGCATCGCTTCCACAGTATCTGTTAATAGCAGGCAAGCACTAGTGTCAGCCCTGGTTAACATGGAGGGTGGGCAGAGACCACACATCTCAGTGGGGAGTGTGTCATAGATATTACAAACATGTTTAAAACAACCACATGCAAATAACTGTTTTTAAATACTCAATAGCAGAGATACCTCTCCAAATGTGTGATACAGGCCCAGTGGCCTCATGGCATAGGCCAAGGGTAAGGAAAACGTGGGTTTTACTCCTGCCTCAACCACCAGGAGCTGACTGACAAGGGAACACAGACATTTGGGAAACTTGCAGAAAGGTTATGGGATGATAAAACCCAATGTCTACCTTAAATGTTGCTCTATTTAAGAACCATTTCCTTTATTCCCACATCAGGATATGTGGCTTATATACCTTAAGGCTTCCTCTATGTATCTTTCAAAGCAATGCACACACTTCTAAGTACTAATGAATGTGTGTAGAGTTTGCATAACACCACTTTCCCTTCTAGGCTTGAAGCCCTGTGAGGACAGAGGTCATAGTTCTTTAGTCCTTCAACAGTTTTTAACTCAGTGGTAACACGTAGAATCAGCCACACAGATGTCTCTGTCTTCCTACTGCTTCTACTCTGAACTATTCTTCCTGCCTGTCCTGCATGGTCTCCCTGCAGCCTTCTAGTTTCCTCAACATCTATTCCATTTTCTCCCAGTTCCAGGAGGCCTTTTACCCTGAATGTCCATGGTACCTGGACAGGTATGTCTTTCACAAATGTCAGAGATGTAAGTGATGTCCCTGTGATGCACATGTGGTTGTGGTACATATATAGTGAGCAAATCATTGAAACATTGGGGAAAGTGAAACAAGGTGTAGTGGATTGAACTATGTCCCCCAAAACTCATTGAAGCTTGAATTGTGTCCCCCAAGTTTTATGTATTAGAAACTCAGCCCCCACTGTGACTGTTAAGAGGATGGGAAATCCTATTATGGTAATTGTGAGGTGGGGCCTTGAAGACGTGATTAGATTGTAGGATGATGCTGTAGTGAGTGGATTAAAAATGGTGGTCAGGGGCATGGTTCTGAGGGCTTTAAAAGAAGAGGAGAGTCTGTCTCTCTCTCTTGTTCTCTCTGTTTCCACCATCTTGCAATGTGAGACCCCTGGGTCACTGTCACCACCACCAGATGGACTTTGGACTCCCCAGCCTAAGAAACTGTAAGCAATAAATTTCATTTTCTTTATAAATTACCCAGTTCCAAGTATTTTGTTATAAGCAAAAGGAATGGACTAATACACAGGGAGTTGGGTAGGAGCACACAAGGACCTAGAAACCCTGTCAAGGAGTGTGCATCTGATCCCAAGGGCGATGGGGAGATGTTGGAGGCTAATAGGGGAGAGGAAGTCAGATTGGGGGGTTGGAAAGTTCACACTGGCTGTTCTGGAGAGAACTGGCTGAAGGTCATGAGACTAGTTAGGATCCTAGTGAGGTGGCTGATTCTGGTCTAAACAAGGGTGGAGACAAGCGGTAGATAGATTTGATGTATATTTAAGGGGCATAAGCAACAAGACATGGAGCCTAAATGAGGGAGGGGAGAAGGTGGATTGTCAAGAATGACTCCAAGTTTTGGGTAACTGGGAGGATGGAGGGTGGAGCAGTTTTGTGGAGAAAGGAGTGTGCATAGTAGAGAGAGTGAACTATTTTCTGGCTCTTAACCAAATCACACACCTCCTCAGGTTAAATTCAAGATGTTCAATTGATCTCACTAGTTATTCTTACTGATGCTTGAACAGGGCGATAACTCCACGAAGAAAGAAATACCACTCTGGCCAGCAGGAACCCTTAGTTCACAAGACCCCAGGGCCTAGGACAATTCCCATCTTTGGGACATCTGGTTGACCCCGTACATGGGGGAAAAGCTCACCCTGCAGGGGAAGAGCGGAGACTGGAGTTCATACAGGTGCTGGGTTCGGGGTGCCCCGCCTGGATGGCATTGCCAGTCCTGGCAGGTTCCAGGTTTTAGAGAGGGGACTTAGAAAGTTTCCAGGAAGGGAGAAAGGAACTCCAGTGCAAATTCCCCTGAGGTGTTGGGGCTGGACAGGGGCCCTGCTACCCCATGAATAAGGTAATGCTAGTGAGGTGGTCGTCTCTCTGTTTCTCTGTCTCTCTGTCACATGCTTCCTGGCCTCTAATTCTGCTCTCTGCTTTATTCTTCTCTGTGTGTCTGCACACTGGCTGCCCTGAGGAAGGCACATTTTTCTTCACAGAAGCCTCATCTGTTTACACCATGGCCAACACTCAGCACAGACTGACCAGCATCTGTCAATCCTAGTTCCAACATTCTGGGAAGGGTGGTCTGATTGGCCCACATGTGATCAGATATATATGCCTGGCCCAATCACCAATGGTGGAGGGGGGCCATGGTGCAAAATAACACAGCACATCATGGCTGCAGCTCTCAGAGGAGGGGGGGAGGTGTAGGCAAATGCCCTCAAAGTATTTACCATAGCTTTAGCTGATCAGGCAAAAAGCAAGGCTTCACCCTGGATGTTCCAACATTCAAAGTCTGTATCTGGAACAGCAATTGTGCATCTGAACACCACCCTTCTTAGACTCACCTGAGGGGCTCACAGGGCCACAAGATCTGGTGACAGCAGCAAGGTTTTATGAAGGAAGATCCACACACTGGATTGCAAATTGCTCATCTTTTTCCTTGTGACTTGGGGCCCAGGCCCCAGAGACAGTGGGAGCATCCTGCCTGCAGACAAGCTGACATGAACAGCAGGCTACCCTCCAGATACTCAGCTGCTGAGGGCATGCACATTCGCATTCATAAAAATTGGCAAATCATACTGGGGTAAATGCAGGTTAATTGGGTTATTTGATCCAACTGAGGAGTGGCCAAGTGAGCTGGTGGAGAAGGGATAACCTGGGGGGAGAGGAGATGGACTTTAATTGCCTGAAGGGCTGTTATTTGGAAGAAGAAGCAGAACTGGGAATAGACGGTGATGGTTACAGGAGAGTAGAATGAGTTTGACTTAAGAAATATTTTCAAAAACCAATATTCTTATACCAAAGGAATTAGGAGATATTACAAAGTGTTCCGCTCCCTGACACTTGTAAGTATCTTGCCAGAATGGAGCAGAATATGTAATTCTATTTGTCCTGCACTGTGAAAACTAAAATGTTCCTCAAGATAGAAAATAAACAGCTACAATAAAAGAAACCCCATGAGTGCATTGGTGGAACTTAGCCAATGATCATGCTTAGTTCTTGCCATCCAGTACACTGTGGTCATGCCCCTCTAAAGTCTTTTTCTTTCGATCCTTTTTTTGCTCTTTCTTTTTGCTTCTCTACCCTCACACCTCTTCCTTCATTTGATGGGGATATCCCCAGAGAGTAAAGACAAGGTCACTGGGATTCCATTATTAGGAGAAAAAAAATTGGTCAGTAATGATTTAGGACCACGGATAGCGACGTGTGTGTACACCTCTGAAAATAACTCAGTTTAGGCTATGTCCAGATTGTCAAAGGCTAGGTGGATACAAAAGGATACCAAACCAAAGTAGCACAATCCCTGCCTTGGGAGAACTCTCAGGTGCTCAGGGAAGGGAGTGGGAAGAGGGATGCTGCAGGGTTGCTCCAGGTACAGGGCAGAAGGTGGGGGAAAGCATTTACCTTTTCAAGGTGAGAACTTTGAAGGGCAATGCTTGCTTTGATGTGTAACTTGCAATATTTAAAATATGACATCATTCATTTGGCATCACACCTGGTGTTTCACATAACAAAACATAACAAAGTGCACCAGCACACTTATACCTGAGGCTGTTGATTCTCAAACCACAACAGGATCCAAAACAGTCTAAATAAAGCAAATGAGTAAATCCAAACCCACAAACTAGGTAAAATAGGGGGTGATTACATCCATTTGTGTTTCAGATGTACTCTTTGATTTACAAAGGACTGTCTTTAAACCGCATCCTGGAGTGCTTACAGAGCGATATCTCCTTGCTGAAACAGCTGTGAAAGGGAAGGGACATCTAAAGCAAAAGTTTTAGAATCCCTGGTCAGTTGAAAGCCATTCTGAGGAATGTGCAGCCTGATTTAAAGGTATTGATGTGTCAAGAATGGATCAAATCCAGTAATTGGGTCAATGATTCCCAAGAAAAATTTTACTATTTGAAGAAAGCGACTCATTCATTGTGACATGGGGAGGACAAACCATCCATTAAATAAAATTAATAAGCACAACTCTTCTTAGCAATCAGAAAAAAAAAAAAGGTGAACTTTATAGTAAAAATAAATAAATAAATAAAGGTATCGACATGGAGGAATCTAGCTGTAATGTAAAGAGAGGCACACCTGCACTCAACAGTGCTGGGAAACATGGTGGGAGAAACATGGTTCTTCTCTGAGAAAATGCACAAGAAAGATTTGTATGCACATGACACAGAGTAAGTGCTCAGTACACCAGCTGGCATCGTATTTCCCTTTGTCATGCTGCCTCCTGCAATATAAGGCTAAAGGAGGGTCTTGAGAGGTCAAACGCTATTCTTCTGTCTCCAGGTGAGCCTAAATTCTAATCATTGAAGACAACCCAAGCAATGTTACTCTGCGGCCTATGCCAACTCCTCCATGGCCAAGAGCAGAGGGAAGGAATAACCAGGAAGAGAGGAAGAGGGCAAAGGGAGAGGAAGGAAAGAAGGACATTTTCACTGGATGTAACATTCTGGACTGACCATTTCTTTCTTTTCTATCACTCCCCCAGGATTACACAGTTCGAGTGGCAGAGCCAGGAATCAAAAATAGATGGATCTGATTGCAGTTAGTAAATGTAAAAGGAATGATAGAATTAGAATACAATTATTTGGCAACCACTATAGAAATAATAAAATGGCTTAATCACATTTCATATCTGTTTGGCATTTTCATGTGACTATATCCAGTTTTGTCTGCTTTACTTCAAGTTGATTTTGATATTTTGAATTTTTAAAAATTCTACAGGAGTTTCAAAAGAAAAGTTTACAGTGGGCTCACATGGCCTAGGCAATCAAAAGTGCAATAGAATATCAGATAGATATTGCTAAGACAGAAATTTCATCTTTTCAACTCTGAAGAGTACATTGTCACTTAATACATTACGTTACTGCATACACTTGGGCACAGCGAACCCCTCTCCCAGGGGTTTCTTCTCAACCAGAGTGATGTTACAGAGGCAGAAGCTATGTCCACATTCCAAACACTTGTTTCTCAAGACAGCTTAGCAGATATGATGTTGGTTTCCTTCTTAGAAATGTTAAGGGCTGTCCATTTAGCTTAGCTGGTTAGAGTGTGGTGCTGATAACACCAAGGTCCAGGGATCGATCCACATACTGGCCAGCACCCAAAATAAATAAATTTAAAAAAATATGTTCAGCCATGCCCCATTCTAGGAACCACTTCAAGAATCTCCTATTGGTAGTCGATTCCCTGGTTCAACATCTCACTTTCCCAGTGCCAGATTCTGCATCTCCTGCCTTTACGTGAGAGTAATGGCAAATAAATCATTGGAGCTCCTTCCAGTCCTGCCATCTGGCCAAGTCATGGCAGCAGCATCTGGCAGAGATAAAGCTCTGACTTTCATTCACTCCTCCATGTGTCCTTTATTTTCCCATCACTACTGTGGCATAAGGAAATGACTTTGGAAAAGAGTTTCTGAGACCAACACAAAATACTATCTTCAAGACAATCAGCTGTGGCAGGAAAACCAGATGAATGTGGCATGGCGGAAAGCAAGAAAGATAATTAAGGGAGGAAGGATTTACTGTCTATGTACAACATAGTTACAGGCAAAAATACGACATCTATAGCGTCTAAACCATTGTTGATAACCAAGATAAGTACAGGGTGAGTAAAATGTTTGCAAAATTATCCTCATGTTAGTGATTGTAGCACATTGTCTCTTCGATTCCAGAAATTTTCCATGCATTTATCCTTTTCCTTAGTGCATACAAATTTACCTTCTGCTTTGCATGTGGTCTCATGCTCCTAACATTGAGTCAACCACACAATCAGTTGGATCCATTCAGAATGTTTATTTCATTCAAGAACTCAGTAATAAGATATATTTTAAGACCAAAATTAACAGAAAATGCTGGAATTTAATTTGAAATTCAGGAAAGAGGTCTAGAAAACAGAGTAACCAAAACCTCAAAGAATAAGTCTACTTACTAAAGTATGTATTTAATATGTGATATTTTTAAAATTAGTTTTAGACTACTAACTTCTGATTTGTGATAAATAAAACAATCCATTTCTTTCTCCACTATATTTTACAGTGAGAAATCTCATTAACCACAGAACACAATATTTTTACCATGTGTTTATGTTTTGACTTGTATTTCCTTCACAGATTTTCCTGGAAGAATTGCTATTTTGGAAATTTCATGGTAGAAATAGATAGGAAGACTTGATGACCATTCATTGGATCTTAAGACTCAAAGGATGTATGCAGTGGCTCCAAAGTAGATATTTCGGTGAACGTGAGGATATAGGATTCATTGCTAATGTTGGAAAATGAAAGATTTCAAATATCTGTATCCAGATAAATCCCCAGTAGGTGGGTTTTGAGGTCCATGAAAACTGGTCCCAGGTCTATTCCTAGTAAATGAGTACTTTCCACTTCTCAAATTCACAGTCCAGAATCTAAGTTCTGCAGCGAGTTGGAAATTCCCTTGCTGGCAAAGAAATTCTTTTCAAATTCCATTCTTTGCATGTTTCCATATCCACCTTCCAGTATGGTAGCCAGAGGTCAACCAAGGGGAGCCCATGATGCAAACTGACTAGCTGACCCCCTCAGCACTTTCTGATTCTATTTTAAATGCCCACTTTTCACACTCCACAGGTTATGAGAAATCATGAGATTATCGTTGGATGTGTCTATATCTGAGGTCATAGCCACTGTGGAGAGAAAACAAATAATTTAACAAATGCACAGAGTACATATGGCCCAGTCATGGTAGAGGTACACATTACCTTTTGCATTTAAGTTAGTTAATTTCTGCTCTTTGCACAGTTGATAAAACCTGCCCACAGAAATCTCTCTAAACCACCAACTCAGAACTCAATCATCCACATTAACAAAGATCCCGTCTCATGGTAGTTAACTAGGTAATCAGTAGTTAGGAATGAAGGAAGTAAGCAATGCAAGATGTACGGGCAGTAGAATTTTTAAAATACTTATCTTTTCCCCCCTCTGTACTGCCCTCATCCTTTCCCAAATCAAACAGTTAGACATACATTAGCATTACAATATTTTCCCACAAATCTAGGAAAAATGACAAGAATCTTGTGAGAAAATCAAGAAGAGAGACAGGTGCTTTCCCTATGTAAAGAGATTCAACTTCAGGCTTATTTACAGCAGAGAGATTTCGGTCAATGGCAGCAATTTAGAGCCCAGAGGAAAAGAAGAAGCATTGGGTAGGGAGAGATTTATGAGTTGGCAACCCTTCCAGATAGCAGGTGTCTCAGAGGAAACCAACCTGTATTGATGACCTCCTCTGCCGGTGGCTGACTTATGCCTAGAGCAGGACTCAGCCATCAGTCCCTACTGGAGATCACCAGGTGATTGTACTCTGCACTCATAGCTGGGGACCACGGATACAGGAGAGACACAGACACGTAAAATACCAAAATTCAGATAATTCCCACTTTTAATGGAGAACCAACTGCAATGTCAATATTCTCTGAGTTTTTAGTGAGGAAGGGGATTGTAGGACAGGTTGTTAAAACTTTGGAATCCTCGGGTTCAAGTGGAGAATAGCTCTCATCTGAGGCTCCAGAGCCTTGATCTTGGAAACCAACTTCCCCCACTGCCAAGTGGGCCCGATGCCATTCTTCTGAGAGACTAAATATAACAGCAGGATACCCCTCCCACCCATATGATCATATTTTGTTTTTTCCCCCTAAGGTTGGAGCAGGCCTCAGCCTTGAAGAACGTTTGCAAGGCAAACTTTCTGGCTGAATCCCCGGAAATTGGAGTATGCTCGTGTAGCAGAATATAAGCATAAAGCCTAGCTTATCATGCACTTCTCTGAATTCCCTCTTTTCCCATAGTTATTTGATATTTTGAACTTTGTTTATGGGGCAGGATGACATTATTTACATGTGTTGAGCTGTTTTCCAGACAACATAGAGCTGCAAACTTGGTATGAGGCACGTACTATCTGGACCCTGAGAGGCCAATCAAGCTCTGCCTATTACACTGCAAGCCAATTGAAATCCAGAATGAACCCCCCGATTCCTACTCTCAAAATTTGCCCTATAAATGCTTATGATTCTAAGCCTTCAGGTACAGTATTAGCAGGCTAGTTCTCCTTGGTTGGTGCCCTCCAATAAATGCTAATCTTTCTTATTGCAAATCTTCATGTACAGATCTATTGGTTGGACTGTGCATGGGCAGGTGAACTCCTTTCTGTTTGATAGCCACTAAGAGCATAGAGGATCTCCCTGTGGGGGTCCTCATGCAGTAAACTGATGCAGTGGAGACAGCAGATGTATCTACATTTCAAGTCATAGGTGTGCAGTGTTTTCTTACACCAACCACAACCAGTTCTCCAACTGGGTGTCCAGCAATTGCTGCCATTGCCCAGCATCTCTCTGCTGTGAATAAGCCTGAAGTTGAATCTCTTTACGTCAGGAAAGTGCCTGTCTCTTTTCTTGATTTCCTCAAAAGATACAAAGATACCTAACATAATCTTGTCATTTTTCTTAGGTTTGTGGAAAAAAATTGTAATGCTAACATATGTCTGTTTGATTTGGGAGAGGATGAGGGCAGTACACACAGGGGGAAAGTTAAGTATTTTTTAAAAATTCTACTGCCCGTCCATCTTGTATTGCTTACTTCTTTCAGTTCTGACATTAACTACCCATGTAGTTAACTGCTGTTTCATCTTTCCTCCCAATGTGGGACATGAGGACTTGGGAATGAGCCTTCTCAGTACCAAGGGATCTGTGCAAAGAAAAGTAAGACCTTTTCAATCAAAAAATTGATCATCAATGTTTTCATGAGGAATATTTTGATCAAAAAGGGGAAAATAATGTCTTGTCTATACAAGCAGTTCTCTAAAAATACTCAAAGCCTTGAAGGAGTGGGGGACCTCAGGACTTGAATGAGACATCTGGTTCCTAAACAAAGAATTTGTATAAGTTCTTAAAATTATTGATGTACCAGTTAATGAATAGCTTGCTAACTCTGAGCAAGCCACTTGTTGTCAGTCAACTGTTAAGACAACATAAGGAAATGCCTTTGGTTCCTCCACCACACCAGCCAGGTACCAAAATCTATGTCCTCCATCATGTCAAATAGTTCCATTCCGAATTAACCCTTACTATGCCCTGGCCCAGCTCGAAGCAATGAGTCATTTGTCCCATTCCATAGAAATGGAAGGAACAACTGAGTGGGGAAATTGTATGGAAGGAACAATTGAGTGGGGAAATTGTATGGAAGGAACAATTGAGTGGGGAAATTGTTGGAGTGAGCAGGACTGAAGCCATATTGGGACCTAAAACTGCTTAGACTGTAAGCAAATTTTTAAAAGAAACCGGTTTTTTTTGTTTGTTTTTGGCATGCATTTCTCTGGGTTCTCTCTTCTCCCATGGTTATTTGATATTTTGAACCTTGGCTATGGGGCAAGATGGTATTATTTACATAAATGTAAAGTTTTTTCCAGCCAGCCCGAAGCTGCAGACTGACACATACTACACAGACCCTGAGATAACAGTAAAGACGGCAGCAGAAACCAGGGAGAGTCTTGGGGAGATTTTGCAACTGAGACCCTGCGTAAAGCCCTCACTGCTCATGTGCCCCTTCCTCCTGCTTTTCGCTTCCCATGTTCCATTCCCTCAGCCCGCTCTTTAAAAGCCCCTCAGTAGGCTGTCTGGTTAGCTCACTTGGGAGAATGTGGTGCTGGTAATGCCAAGGTCAGAGATTCAGATCCCTGTACCAGCCAGCCACAGGGAAAGCAAAAAAAGAAACCCCCTTCAATAAACCTGAGTCTCCTGAGGTTTACTGGAGAGATGGGTTAGTCTAACATCTTTCCTCAGGTCACTGGTATTCCTGAATGAAAGCTGACTTCCATTTTCACCAACATTTGATATTTGAGTTGTTTTTTTGTCTGTGGGCAGACAGCTGGGCCTGTGAATACAATATCATATTTTGGGGAGCCTCAGCCAGGAGTTGAGTGGCTCCTGTAACACCCGGAGTTAGGGTCAGACTTCACAGGTTTTAGGGTTCAGTCCCACAAGACTGGCTCCACGGGTGCCCAAGCTACTCACGCTTCTGCCTGGTAGACTACAAATTCAGAGATTCCCACAATCGCCTCCTCAGGTTTGCTCACTCGCTAGAGTGGCTCATAGGACTCAAGAAAGCACTTTACTTATGTTTACAGGTTTGTTATAAAGATACAACTCAGGAAAAGCCAAATGGAAGAACTATAGAGGGCAAGGTAGGTAGGGGTGCTGCTGGTGGAGAGCGTCTTTGTCCATATTGGGCATGTCCCCTTCCCAGGGTGCTGATGTGTTCATATACGCTGAGGATCTTTCCCCAGTCTAGCTGCTGAAGGTTTTTCATCACCCAGTCTCCAGCGGTCTTCTCTCCCAGGTAATCAGTGGGTGGGGATGAAAGTTTCCACCCTCTAATCTCATGTTTGGTCCATCTGGAGGGTAAGTATGGGTCCCACCCTGAGACACCTCATTAGCCTGAACTGCCACCACTGAGGAAATTCCATAGGTTTTAGGAGCTCTGTGCCAGGCAACTAGGACAAATAACAAGTGTGGTTTTTATTATTCCACAAAAGGTCTCAAGAAAGGCTAGGCAGACAGGACATCTGCTCACTTCTTCAAAGTGTTCAGCCATAACCACTGCTGGAGGAAAGCAACTGAACAGGTTAATGAGGTCATCTGCCATGAAAATGTTATTGTCAGGATGGCTCAGTTGGTTAGAACACGATGTTATAACACCAAGGCCCAGGGTTCTATCCCTGTTACCACCCAGCTGCCAAAAATCAATCAATCAATAAATGTATGTTATTGTCTCCTGAAAGGCATTCATCTTTAAAGTGAAAATAAGTAATATGCCCTAATTAAATGCCATTTCTAGTGCTAAGCAATGAGCACACAAAATAAAGGGCACATGGTCCAAACCTAGAGAGATTTGAAACTTGAGTTGGAATGAAAACCTAAAATTATCCTTGGGTTTTGAGTTGAGGTGGAAGAAAGATCCAAACTTATCAGGGTCTCCTGCAGGTCCTGCCTGGCTGGGGCATTAAGCCAAAGGAGAGCTAAGAGTTTAAGGAGTTGAAGGGCATGCAATTTTCTTCCTTCTAGATCAGAGCTTAGCAATAAAAACATAAACGCAGAGCACACGCATAATTTTGGATTATCTAATAAACACATCCAAAAAAAGAAAGTGGAAAACAGTGAAGTAAATGTAAATAATATATTTTTAGCCCAATATATACAGAATGTTAGAATTTGCATATGTGGCACCAACCACATTTCCTGGGTTCAACAGCCACATGGGGCTAATTGCTATCCTATTGGGCAGGACAGATACAGATCATTTCCGTCACTGGTATTTATATTACACAGTGCTTTACAGGACATCTCAGGCTAATACTATGATTTATGAAAATAATAAAATCATCCACTCCCTTAGGCTTGTTGGAGCGAGCAGGACTTAAAGCCATTTGGGGACCTAAAACTGCATGGGTAGTGGCAAATTTTTTAAAGACACAGTTGTTGTTTTTAAATTCTTGGCATGCATTTTTCTGAGTTCCCTCTTTTCCCACGGTTATTTGATATTTTGAACCTTGGTTATGAGGCAAGATGACATTATTTACATAATAATAAAAAAAAAGATGACATTATTTGTCTAGATGTAAAGTTGTTTTCCAGTCAGCCTGGAGCTGCAGACTTGCATGTACTATCTAAGGGAAACCGAGAAAGACTTCAATAAAGCTAAGCTGATTCCGCCCCTCCCACAGGACCCTGAGATAACAACAAGGACAGAAGCAGAAACCAGATGAGTCTTGGTGAGACTGAACCTGTCCCCTTGCACGTCCCCCTCCCTCCTCTTTTCATTTTCCCATGTTCCATTCCCTCAGTCCTCCTCTTAAAAAACCCCTCAGTAACCTGAGAGTTGGAGATGGCTTTAGCCTGGCCATCTCCTTCAGGTTTACCGGAGAGATGGTTTAGCCTCACATCTCTCCTTGGGTCACCGATATTCCTGCATAAAAGCTGACTTCCATTTTCACCAACATTTGACTTTTGAGTGGTTTGCTTTTGAAAGGGGGCAGACAGCTGGACCTGTATGCCCGATATCAAATTTGGGGGAGTCTCAGTCAGGAGCTGAGTGTGCCCTATAACAGGCTGGGTATTGAAAATCACATCTATGCTCAGTACTCCAGAACAGAGTCAATATGTGACAAAATTATATGCATATGGCCAGGAGGGTTTAATTATCAATGCCTAAATTTCCCATCTTGCTATCTCCTACTCACCATATTTGCAGTATGAGAAAATTTTTAAAGAAACAAATTTATTTAGGACTCATATCTCCTCCCCTTGAATCTTCTACTGACCTCCAGATAGTTACTCAGTGAGTCCAGTTCTGATGTGTAAGGCTTTTATAGGAAAGTTTCTCTCCCCTCACCTTATTCATACCCCACCACACCTCTTTAATCCAATGTTATTTTTATTTAGTTAAGGTGCATACTAGAATATTGTACCCCAAGAAAATACAGTACTGTATTTCCTACTTCACTGGAAAACATTACAGAAGCTCCTAGACTTATGATGGGGTTATATGTCAATAAACACACCCTAAGCTGAAAATGTCATTAATACGCCTCACATACTGAACATCATAGCTTAGCCTAGCCTACTTTAAACGTGTTCAGAATATTTATGTTAGCCTACAGTTGGGCAAAATCATCTAACACAAATCCCATTTTATGATAAAGTGTTGAATATCTCATGTACTTTATTGAATGCTGTACTGAAAGTGAAGAACGGAATGGCTGTGTGGGCACAGTTCCTACTGCATGCGGATCACTTTCCCACCATTGTAATATTGAAAAATTATTGGTCGAAGCATAGTAAGTCCAGGACTGTCTGCATACTGGCTTCCAGTGGTTCTCAGCCAGGGAGGATTTTGTCCCCCAGGGGTCATTTGGCAATGTCTGGATACATGTAAGTTTGTCAACACCAAGGAAGGGTGCTACAGTCATCTAGTGGATAGAGAACGAGGAGGATGCTAAATATCCTACAAGGCACCCCATAGCTCCAGATGACAAAGAAAGATCTTGCCCAAAATATCAACAGCGCCGAGACTGAGAAACCTTGTGTTAGACCGTGCCTATCAGGTCTGCTTAAGAGAAATGGAGATTCCTCCTGGTCTCTTTTAACCAAATAGTAAAGAGTCCTTATCTACACGTGGAATTAATTGCAGACCCCATTGCTGCAAAAGCAATAAACATGTTCTCATATTTAAATAAAAAGAGTAATAAGCGTTGCTGACCATTCAAACATAACAAGTATTATTAAAAATAAATATTAACTGAAAAAATAAAAAAATAAAGAGTAATAAAACCTTCTGAGAAGTGTTTTCTAAAAGCTCACTATGTGTTGTTCCCAAAACAAAGAAATGACAAATGTTTGAGGTGGCAAATACTTCAGTTACCCTGATGTGATCATTACAAATTGTATACATGTATCAAAATATCACATATACCCCATATTTACGTACAAATTAATACGTATCAATTTTTAAAAAGGTAAAAAAACTCACTATGTGGACACAATAATTTCTCCCGAAACATTTTTCTCCATGATTGCAAAGATGTATTTTCAGAGGTTTGTTAAACAAACTAGAAATTATCCTGACACCATTTAAATTGAAAAATAAACCTTTAAAAATCAGTGTAATAGAAATAAGACATCTAAAGTTGCAATAAATCATATCCTATATGTTTTGTCCAAGCCTAAAATTCATATCAACATAAAAATTACTACTGATCAGCTATTTCACATCTTTTTTCTTCCCTTGTTAATGTTAAGAATGTATGCACTTTAAATCTGTGGGTGGCTGAAAAAAGTGTGAACCACTTCCATTTCTATTGGAAGGATGTACCTCAAAGTCAAATGTAACTACTGTCTCATATTTACTTTCTTTTGTTCATCTCAAATTTGGAAATGCTTAAGAATGCACGCATGTAATGAGAATTGTGGTCTTTCCTTTTGAGATAGAAAATCACAAATAATTTATATATAATCTCGATATTTCCCCTTCATGGTGTTGTACCACAATCAGATAAATTTCCTTTGTTTATTTTTTGAATGATGTAAAATCAAGTTTGTTCCCTTCAATTATGACATATTACTGTTTTAGATGACCCTCAGAGGATCAGGGAAGTACAGGAAGGATGAAAATCAGGAGAAAATATGAAGGAAACCAGGTTGATTCAAATTATCAAATTAAATTGTATATCAGTCCAACAGTATTTATCTGTCTACCTTTTGCCAAATATTCTTTGTATTTCATATCCAAAGTCAAGGCCACAGATGCAGCTCTCAATTAAGTTTGTCTCATTTAAGACCATAGCAATCCAAATATAAATAGTAACAGATTCTGGTAGAAGTGTTCATAAATTATCCTGGGAGAACAACAGAGAGAAATGATTTGTATTGGACAGAAGGAAATGTTCCTACAGAAAAAAATAATTCACAGGGGGCATTCGGTGTAGTGGAGTTTAGCCAAGTCTTCAGGGTTAAAGGTTTCCAGGCTAAACATTCACCTATGAATTTAAACTACTATAATTTGCAATACTCCTGTGAGGAGCTAGTCAGGATATCCTTAGCAATCAAGAGACAGAAATGTTTTACTAAACTGAGCAGTCGTGGGATCACATGCGTCTGTGACTTTTGGTGGGCATTTCAGAAAGTAGAATGGGGAAAGGAATCCCAGATCAGAATCGGAAAGATCAAGGTCTCTTTAAGTTCCACGTAGCATCCCCTGGGGGCAGGGAAGGGACGGGTAGCTGTGAGACAGCCCCAGCAATTTCAATATTATGTCATTCATCAAATGTTGTTAGAGAGTTTCAAGATGGCGGCGGCTGCGGCGGCTGGTGCGGAGTAGCTGAGGTGGAAAAGGTGGCCACTGGGCCTCAGGCAGCCGGGAAACTTGTGGACCTTTCTCTGGCCATCTCTTAAGGGAGGACTGCTGCTGCTGGCCGGTCGTGGGGACTCAACGCCACTTTGCCCCCGGCAGGAGAGGCTGCCTCATTTACAGGCAACAGCTTTGAAGTGTGGAGCAGGAAAAGAACTGATTCTTAGCTGCAAAAGTGAGTCTTGAAACAGGGAACACGGCGCCAGGGCTGCTGTGGATGCAGCCAGGATCCCGGAGGCTGGGGCCGCACTGAAGGCGGCCAGCTGCCCTATCCAGGCTTCGAGGTTTCAGGCCGGCATTAAAGAAGACTCCTGGGAGCGCCCGAGCGGCGCCGCGACTGAACAGCCCGAGGCGGCAGCGCCGAGAACACGGAAGGCAACAAACCAGAGACAGAGCGAGCGCCCGACCTGGCACAGCACTGTGAGTGATCCCTGGCACAGCTCTGTTCGGGGGGTGGATGCCCACGCGGCTCCCCGCCTGCACCACCAGGCCACTCACTGCCCCGGTGCTGCCTCCATTTTCCCAGGTGCGGGCAGCTCCACCCTGCTCGGCCATCACTGAGCCCATTTGCTTGGCCTGGCGCGGGGCTTTCCGGACCCTGCGGGCCGACCTCCTCTCCCACTCCCTCCGCGGTTCTCTGGCGGGGCTGGGGGTGTGGGGCGTCCCGACCAGTTTTGGGAGGGCTAGGAAGTACGGGTGGGCCGACTGTCACTCCACCACACCCTGGACTCCGGCCCCGGTAAACTTCCTGTTACTGGGAGGCAGATACCATCTCTGCGACCACCAGTTTGGAAAAAAGCCTAACGAATTTCTGGTTGGGAATAGTGTGGTAGGAGAGTTCCCAGGTCCGCTTGAACCTGCCGGAGAGCAGGCTGCAGGCGGGCACTAGACTCGGTTTATACTGGGGGGATACAAAGGTGAACAAGACCCGAGAAAGATCTACACAGTGCTACAAAGGCACCCAGAGAGACTGGTCGTCTGTGCCTAGCAGAAACCTGGTAGACTTCCTGGGCGAGGCGGTGCTGAGCAGGGTCTTGAAGGCCCAGCTGATAGACGAGGGGTGCAGAAGACACGCCCCAACCCAGCACAGTGTGCACAGAGGGGGGAGACGTGCGGCCAGGGAGGCGGAGACTCGACAGAAACCACACACCCGGTGGGGTCGCCACTGCACGATCTAACAGCCTGGGCCAGAGCACACTGAACGGGGAGAAGTCCTGTACAGAAAGTGAAAGCTCAAGAGAGATCACACACCCTGTGGTACGTGATCCACCAGCCCAGCAGAGTACAAGCTGACCAGAAAGGTGGATCCCCGGAGAAGCCCAAGACCCGAGGCAACCACACACACAAGACACTAGAGGCCAACTGAGCAGTCACGGCGGGAGCCATACCAAATTGGCAACCACAGCAACATCCTAGTTAGTCATTAGTCTTAAACCGGTGGACTGTGAAACCCCCTGCAACAATGAATAAACACCAAAAAAAAAGACACCAGAAATACAAAAAATCAAGAAAGTACACCACCAAAAGTTAATAAATCTCATACTCTAGATCCTATAGAACAAGAAGCCCTTGAAATAACTGACAAGGAATTTCGAGTGATAATTCTAAGGAAACTGAATGAGATACAAGAAAACTCAGCTAGACATCATGATGAAATGAGGAAAAGTATACAGGATCTGAAAGAGGAAATATACAAGGAAATCAATGTCCTGAAAAAAAATGTAGCAGAACTTGCTGAACTGAAGAAGTTATTCAGCGAAATAAAAAACACAACGGAGAGTTTAACCAGCAGGCTTGTCGAAGTTGAAGAGAGAACCTCTGAACTTGAAGATGGGCTGTTTGAAATAACACAAGCAGACAAAAAGAAAGAAAAAAGAATCAAGGACATGGAAGAAAATCTGAGAGAGATATCAGACAACCTCAAGCGCTCAAATATCCGAGTCATGGGTATTCCAGAAGGGGAGGAAAATGGAGATTCCATTGAAAACATATTCAACAAAATAGTGGCAGAAAACTTCCCAGGTATAGGAAAAATCACAGATCTTCAGATCCAGGAAGCTCAACGATCTCCAAACGTATTCAACCCAAAAAGGCCTTCTCCAAGACATGTCATAGTCAAATTGGCAAAACTCAGAGACAAAGAGAGAATCTTAAAAGCTGCAAGAGAGAAGCGTCAAATCACCTATAAGGGAGCCCCAATCAGGTTAACATCAGACTTTTCATCACAAACCCTAAAAGCTAGAAAGGAATGGGATGATATTTTCAAAATACTAAAAGACAAAGATTGCCAGCCAAGAATACTCTACCCTGCAAGGCTATCCTTCCGAAATGAGGGGCAAATAGTATATTTCTCAGACAAACAAAAACTGCGGGAGTTCACTACCACAAGACCACCCTTACAAGAAATCCTCAAGGGAGTACTGGGTTTGGTTCCTGAAAAATAACTACCACTGCCATAAAAACCTAAGAAAAATCTAAACCCGCTAGTACAATAAAAATGGCATTCATGAAGAGAAAACAAGCTAACAAAAACACTATCTACAACCTAAGGAACCAACAAACAAAGAAACCAAACAGTAAATCAGAAAGCAAGGAACAAAAGACACCTAAGACAACCAAACAACCAATAAAATGCTAAGAATAAATCAACACCTTTCAATAACAACTCTTAATGTTAAAGGCTTAAATTCCCCAATTAAAAGACACAGACTGGCTGACTGGATCAAAAAGCAGGACCCAACTATATGCTGCCTACAAGAGACCCACCTCACCCATAAAGATTCACACAGACTAAGAGTAAAAGGATGGAAAAAGATTTACCATGCAAACAGAAAAGAAAAACGAGCTGGAGTGGCTATTCTTATATCTGACAAAATAGACTTTAAACTAAAAACCATAAAAAGAGACAATGAGGGACACTACTTAATGATAAAAGGACTGATCCATCAAGAAGACATAACAATCATAAATATGTACGCACCCAATGTTGGAACAGCCAGATTTATAAAACAAACTCTATTAGACCTAAAGAAGGAAATAGACACTAATACCATAATAGCAGGGGACCTGAACACTCCACTGTCAATATTAGACAGATCATCTAGGCAAAGAATCAGTAGAGAAACACAAGATCTAAACAAGACTCTAGACCAATTGGAATTGGCAGATATCTACAGAACATTCCACCCAACAACCTCAGAATATTCATTCTTCTCATCAGCACATGGATCATTCTCCAAGATAGATCACATATTAGGTCACAAATCAAGTCTCAATAAATTCAAAAAAATTGGAATTATCCCATGTATCTTCTCAGACCACAATGGATTAAAACTAGAAATTAATAACAAACAAAACTCTGGAAACTATACAAACACATGGAAATTAAACAGCATTCTACTTAATGACATATGGGTCCAAGAAGAAATCAAGCAGGAAATCAAAAAGTTTATTGAAACTAATGAAAACAATGATACATCATACCAAAACCTGTGGGATACTGCAAAAGCAGTATTGAGGGGAAAATTTATTGCATTAAATGCTCACTTCAGAAGAATGGAAAGATGGCAAATGAACAACCTAACACTTCACCTTAAAGAACTAGAAAAACAAGAACAAGCCAATCCTAAAGTTAGCAGACGGAAAGAAATCATTAAGATCAGAGCAGAACTGAATGAAATTGAAAACCAAAAAACAATTCAAAAGATCAACGAATCAAAAAGTTGGTTTTTTGAAAAGATAAATAAAATTGACAAACCATTAGCATGGCTAACAAAAAAAAGAAGAGAGAAGACTCAAATAACAAAAATTAGAAATGAAAAAGGTGATATTACAACTGATTCATCTGAAATACAAGGAATCATTCGAGACTACTATAAACAACTATACGCCAACAAATTTGAAAATCTGGAGGAAATGGATAAATTTCTGGACACACACAAGCTCCCAAAACTGAACCGTGAAGACGTAGAAAATCTGAACAGACCAATAACAATAAAGGAGATTGAAGCTGTTATCAGAAGGCTCCCAACAAAGAAAAGCCCAGGACCAGATGGATTCACAGCAGAATTTTACCAAACATTCAAAGAGGAATTGACACCGATTCTTTACAAACTATTCCAAAAGATTGAAAGGGACGCAAAACTCCCAAACTCATTCTATGAAGCAAACATCATCCTGATACCAAAACCAGGTAAAGATATAACCAAAAAAGAAAACTACAGGCCGATATCCTTGATGAATATAGATGCAAAAATCCTCACTAAAATACTAGCAAACAGAATACAGCAACACATACGAAAAATTATTCATCACGATCAAGTGGGATTCATCCCAGGGATGCAAGGTTGGTTCAACATATGCAAATCAATAAATGTGATACACCATATTAATAAACTCAAACACAAGGACCATATGATCATCTCTATAGATGCTGAAAAAGCATTTGATAAAGTTCAGCACTCATTCATGACAAAGACCCTCTATAAGTTAGGTATAGAGGGAAAGTATCTCAACATAATTAAAGCCATATATGCCAAACCCACTGCCAATATCATCCTGAATGGGGAAAAGCTGAAAGCTTTTCCTTTAAGAACAGGCACTAGACAAGGATGCCCACTCTCACCACTCCTATTCAACATAGTGTTGGAAGTACTAGCCAGAGCAATCAGAGAAGAGAAGGAAATAAAGGGCATCCAGATTGGAAAAGATGAAGTCAAACTGTCCCTGTTTGCAGATGACATGATCCTATATATCCAACAGCCTAAAACCTCTACAAAAAAACTGTTGGAATTGATAAATGATTTCAGCACAGTAGCAGGATACAAAATCAACACACAAAAATCAGTAGCATTTCTTTTCTCCAATAGTGAACATGCAGAAGGAGAAATCAAGAAAGCCTGCCCATTTACAATAGCCACCAAAAAAATAAAATACTTAGGAATTGAGTTAACCAAGGAGGTGAAAAATCTCTATAATGAGAACTACAAACCACTGCTGAGAGAAATTAGAGAGGATACAAGAAGATGGAAAGATATTCCATGCTCTTGGATTGGAAGAATCAACATAGTGAAAATGTCCATACTACCCAAATTGATATACAAATTCAATGCAATCCCCATCAAAATTCCAAAGACATTTTTCTCAGAAATGGAAAAAACTATTCAGACATTTATATGGAACAATAAAAGACCACGAATAGCCAAAGCAATGCTCAGCAAAAAAAATAAAGCTGGAGGCATAACACTACCTGACTTTAAGCTATACTACAAAGCTATAATAACCAAAACAGTATGGTACTGGCATAAAAACAGACACACTGACCAATGGAATAGAATAGAGAATCCAGAAATCAACCCTCACACTTACTGCCATCTGATCTTTGACAGGGGCACCAAGCCTATTCACTGGGGAAGGGACTGCCTCTTCAGCAAGTGGTGCTGGGATAACTGGATATCGTTATGCAGGAGAATGAAACTAGATCCATACCTCTCACCATATACTAAAATCAACTCAAAATGGATTAAGGATTTAAATATACACCCTGAGACAATAAAACTTCTTAAAGAAAACATAGGGGAAACACTTCAGGAAATAGGACTGGGCACAGACTTCATGAATACGACCCCAAAAGCACGGGCAACCAAAGGAAAAATAAACAAATGGGATTATATCAAACTAAAAAGCTTCTGCACAGCAAAAGAAACAATTAAAAGAGTTAAAAGACAACCAACAGAGTGGGAGAAAATATTTGCAAAATATACATCTGACAAAGGATTAATATCCAGAATATATAAGGAACTCAAACAACTTTACAAGAAGAAAACAAGCAACCCAATTAAAAAATGGGCAAAAGAGCTAAGTAGGCATTTCTCTAAGGAAGATATCCAGGTGGCCAACAGACATATGAAAAAATGCTCAACATCACTCAGCATCCGGGAAATGCAAATCAAAACCACATTGAGATACCATCTAA
This sequence comes from Cynocephalus volans, assembly GCF_027409185.1. Lineage (NCBI taxonomy): Eukaryota > Metazoa > Chordata > Mammalia > Dermoptera > Cynocephalidae > Cynocephalus > Cynocephalus volans. The sequence goes on from NC_084461.1 coordinate 197,272,833, forward strand.
CCCCAGTTAGGATGGCTAAAATCCAAAAGACTATGAACGATAAATGCTGGCGAGGCTGCGGAGAAAAAGGAACTCTCATACATTGTTGGTGGGACTGCAAAATGGTGCAGCCTCTATGGAAAATGGTATGGAGGTTCCTTAAACAATTGCAAATAGATCTACCATACGACCCAGCCATCCCACTGTTGGGAATATACCCAGAGGAATGGAAATCATCAAGTCGAAGGTATACCTGTTCCCCAATGTTCATCGCAACACTCTTTACAATAGCCAAGAGTTGGAACCAGCCCAAATGCCCATCATCAGATGAGTGGATACGGAAAATGTGGTACATCTACACAATGGAATACTACTCAGCTATAAAAACGAATGAAATACTGCCATTTGCAACAACATGGATGGACCTTGAGAGAATTATATTAAGTGAAACAAGTCAGGCACAGAAAGAGAAATACCACATGTTCTCACTTATTGGTGGGAGCTAAAAATTAATATATAAATTCACACACACACATACACACATACACACACAAACCGGGGGGGGGGGGAAGAAGATATAACAACCACAATTATTTGAAGTTGATACAACAAACAAACAGAAAGGACATGGTTGGGGGGAGGGGGGGAGGGAGAAGGGAGGGAGGTTTTGGTGATGGGGAGCATTAATCAGCTACAATGTATATCGACAAAATAAAATTAAAAAACAAAACAAAACAAAAAAAAAACTTAAAAAAAAAAATGTTGTTAATTATGTCTGCAATAGTCACTTAAAATTTTATTGAGGGTTCAGTAACATGGATATTAAAAATACAGTATCTACAATTTATGAACTGTTGATATGACCTTCCCATTTTTTGAATCTAAAAAATATTTAATATAAGCTTCATGATTTTTGGTACACCTACATTTTTACATTTCAATGCATAGTAAAACAAAATGGCAGTAAGAGATTTCTTCTTTCTAGTCACTGATTGGCAATAAAATCACAGAGCGGAGTCTATCTCCAGGTCTGTATTGAAGATCCTCACCTTGGTCCCACAGACCTCCTTAGCAGGGAGACTACATGTCCATCCACCTAGACCCATGTTACATATTTTAAATAGTTGAGCCAAAGGGTGAGAATTTATATCAGGTATTAGTGAAGGGTAAACATTAATTAATAAAGCTGAAGACTTTAGATCTTAAGAAAATATCATAAATTAAAATGGGAGTTTTACCTACCATTGTTTTCTTTACAGATTAAGCATGAACTACTTACAAATATAAATATATATATGAAGTGATATTAATAAAATATAATGTACAGAACTGATTTTTCCTAAAAGCCAGGAAAAAAAATTATAAATATTGGCCATGGGCAATGTTCTTGAGAGTTATAAATACTCAACCACGAAATTTTTGAAAATGCAATTCATTTTGAAATAAATTCATTTTGAGTAAAAATGTTTGTGGTAACCACTGTATCATTAGTATAAATTTTGCTTCTGCCAGAATCAAATCAGAACACAATTGGATTAAGGAGGCAAAGCCTGCTGTAAAGAAGGTGGGAGGGGACTCCTTCTATACAGAAGCCCCTTGCATGTCACTCTCACTCCCGTACTGAGCTACCGTCAGAAGCAGTTGGAGGCCAGAGGAGAACCTAGTAGAGGAGAGGTAAGTCCAATGTTATATAATTACTTTTTCACTTAGATTTCTACAAAAAGCACATATGAGAAAGCAAGGTCCTGGGAATTGAGTTGAATTGCATTTATAAAGACAGCAAGTGCTGCCTGAGGCCAACTCAATGCCAGGCACAGTGTGTGCACTTAGGGACGCTCTACTGTCAGCAGGACTAGCTTCTCAGTACCCAGGCTGGAGATAAGACATACTCTTTCTTTTCTCTATCACACCACAGCTTGGGCTACTCCAGGAGATGGTTAACTGAGTTTCCCCCATGGACTTGGTCATCCTGGCAGATGCTGTTATGGGTCTGTGCCTCAGCCAGGCTAGACCAGCTGGGGAGTTGGAGGGACTCTGGGTGTCGACTAGCGATGTCCGATGGAAATACAAGGTGACCCATCTAAGTAACTATTAGTTTTCTAGTAGTCAAATTAAACAAAGCAAAAGGAACCAAGTCAAAATTGTTGTGATTGGTAAAATGCTTTATCATTTCAACATGGTTTTACATAATGATACAAACATTTTTCAAAGATCTTTTTATTTTATCTTATTTTTTTGTTTTCCATTTTTCAAAATCTTAATGAGATGGTTTAATTTATCTCTCTTATCCAGCTCTCATAATTCAGCATGTATTTATAAATTATATCTTTTTCTGTATATATGTTGTGGTGAAATGGAAACTGTAAGATTGTAAAAATATCTTTTAGTTTTAATATTGTAACGATAAAAAATAAATAAAAACAAAAACAAAAGCAAGCCAAAACAGGACCCTGTAAGACTTCCTGATTATATGAGAACAGTTTTAAGGTTTTTTTTCTTTACCCAGCTTCTAAATGTGGATCTTCACAATATTGGAGAAAAAGTTTTTGTGAGTAGATGACTGGTCTACTGAATGTGACTTTAAGAAAGACCTCTAAGTTTGATTAATTTCCTTTTTTTTTTTTTTTAAAGATGACCGGTAAGGGGATCTTAACCCTTGACTTGGTGTTCTCAGCACCACACTCTCCCATGCGAGCCATGGACCGGCCCTTGTTTAATTTTCCTGGTGAAAATATGAGATTTTATTTCCATCATCAAAAACTATTTCAGGGCCAGCCCATGGCTCACTTGGGAGAGCGTGGTGCTGAGAACACCAAGCCAAGGGTTAAGATCCCCTTACCGGTCATCTTTTAAAAAAAAAACAAAAACTGTTTCAAACAAGCTTTATTCATAAAGGTTAATATTGACGTCAAAAATTTTGTTTTAAACATTTCAGTCCTAATTCCAAACCTTTCCATACCAATAATGTATGAGATATACCAATAATGTATGAGATACCGATAATATATGAGACCTAATCTAGAACGATAATGTCAGTATTTTTTTAATTGGCTTTTTTTTGGGTGGGGGGGAAACTGGCTGGTATGAGGATCTGAACCTTTGACTTTGGTGTATACCACGTACTCTAACCAACTGACCTAACTGGCCAATTCAGTCTTCTTATTAATTTAAAAAACCCTTAAGTTAAAATGACCTCTTTTGTTTGTGGTAATCTGTTCACCACCAGGAAAAAAAATCTCATTTATGGCAGGATTAAATCAAAAGCTGATTGAATTGAGGAGGATAAGCAGTATGTAAATGATATCAGGAGGTACCCTCTGTATAAAAGCCCCCCGTAAGTGGAGCTCACTCCACAACTGAGCTGTTAGTGGGAGCAGATGGAGAGCACAGAAGAACCTAGTGGGAGGAGAGGTGAGTCCAATCTTAGGAATTTGTTTTACTTATCAGATTACTACAAAGTGCAGAAATAAGAGAGCAAGGTCTGGAGAACAGAGTGATTATTAATGCAGCAAGTGTTGTTTCAGGCCAACTCAATGTCAGACACAGTGTGTGTACTTAGGGACACTGGGTACTCTCCAAACAGCGAAAAGCAGAACTTACATCTTTGGCACCCAGGCTGGAGAAATGACACGGTCTTCGTTTTCTTTAATCATAGCTGGGCCAACTCTTTGAGATGATGAATGAGGTTTCTCCCATTGGCTTATTTAGCCTCTCAGCTACTGGTACGGGATTTGGCCACAGCCAGATTGGAACAACTGGGGGTGGGAGATTGGAGGGTCTCTGGGTCTAGACCACAACTATTCAATAAAAATATAATATGTGACCAACATATGTAATTATAAATTTTCTAGTAGCCACATTAAATTAGGAAAAAAGAAGTCAAATTTATTTATTTATTTATTTTTTAAAAGATGACCAGTAAGTGGATCTTAACCCTTGACTTGGTGTTGTCAGTACCACGCTCTCCCAAGTGAGCCACAGGCCGGCCCAGAAGTCAAATTTAAATATGAAAAATGTTATTATTTCAGCATGTAATCAATATTTAAAAGGTTTTTTTTTCTAATTTTTGAGGTTTTTTTGGCAGCTGGCTGTTTCGGGGATCTAAACCCATGACCTTGGTGTTATAAGCCTGTGCTTTAACCAACTGAGCTAACCAGCCAGCCCCCCACCCCTTTTTTAAGAGGATTTAAATCTTTAAAAGTTTTAACAAGATTATTTACATTCTTTTTCTCATTACATCTTCAAAATCCAGTGTGCATTTTATACTCAAAGCACATCTTAATTCTGATAAGCCCCATTTCAGGTGACCAAGAGCCACATGTGGATGGTGGCTCCCATATTGGACAGCCAGACCCTTTCACCAAATCAACTTAAAGCCCAGGAAGAATCATGTCCTTCATCCTAACTAGCATTTCCAGTATCAGAAGATCAAGGCCACGAGTCTTCTATGTATGTATTTATATCATGTTTTCATTACCTGTTACTAGTGATTGCACATAGTAGGCACTGATATCTTTACACATGTAAAGATGAAAGACCCCAAGGAATATTGTCTTTCAATCCATGGAAGTCCAATATCTTGTCCATTTTTCCATAGACAGTGACCATGGCTAAACTAAAGTAAAGCAGAAAGCAGATGTCTTGTCTGCCTGAAAAACCTGTGAACCTAAATTGTGGATATGCCTGCTGCCTCCAGTGTATCAGTTTCATTGCTCAGGAACCCAATGGGGAAGTTTTATTGTGCCCCTTGTGATCTGAGGACACGCAGGAGAATGACACCTGACCAACTGCCAGCTGAAGAAGATGGTTTCCAAAATAAAGGAACGGGAGCCTCAGCTGACAGCAATTCTACAGCTGAACCCAAGGATGCTAAAGTTCCAAAGTAAGATATGTGTACAACCTGCTCTCGGCCCTTAAGTGGCCCTGGAAAAAGCAACTCTTCAAAAGGCTCTTCATTAAATAGGGACATTAGCTGAATTCCGGCATGTACAATTTTTATGCTCCCAGAGCAACAGTTCTCACTTCTGAGTATAGATTACAGCCAAGTGGAGAATTTTAAGGAAATGATATGTTTAGGGTATACCCTAGATCTGAGCTGGCCACTGGTGGGTAATGCTAAATGTGGAAATGACAATAAATTTGAATATATGAGCTAAAAACAAGTTATTTAAAGTATTTCTACATGATTCTTAATACTTTTAAAACATGTCTACAGGAAAATTTAAAATTACACATGTGGCTCACATCGTTTCTTTGGGCAACACTGGCCTAAAAAACGGCTCCTTAAACTCGAATATGTGTTAAATTCCCTGGAAAGCTTATTAAAATGCAGAACCTGATTCTAAAGGACTGGGCTAGCCTGAGAATCTGGATTTCTGACACTTTAATATTTCATATTATTTTATATAACAAATAAAATTGGTTTTCCATCATTTAAAATATTGATTAGATGTATATATTTCGACAAACTGTGCTAAATTTTATAATTAATTTGAAAGTAACAATAGTCATAGTCTCTGTCTTCATGGATCATATGCACTGTAATAAAAAACAAAAAACAATGTAAAAAGAATGTCTAATATGAATAAGGGGTACTTGTTACAAATATCTTTATTCATTCATTCTCTCTATGAATTTTGACCTAATTAGGGAATCCAGGTGTAAAGCTAGGGCTTACAGACCCCTCGAGTCTGTTGCACAGATTGGGTTACAAATCCTCCACATGCAGGTCTGTGAGCTAGGTAAAAAAAAAAAAAAAAAAAAAAAAGGTTCTGGGAGCCGTAGGTATAGAAAAATGAATGGGTTTTAATCAGATCTAGGAGCAACTATCCTAGCGGCTTCTCTGAGAGTTCTGAGAAGCCCTGTGGATCAGAGCTGTTAGTCTTTTATACTTAAGTCCACAGCCCTGGACACCTGGGTGCCCATACACAACTTACATTAAGTAGTAACGAGGAACACCTGAGGATATTTACCGCACATGCTTGGCAAGATTCTGAACATCCGAGGGGCCCAGACATTTTCCTATTTTTCCCAACACCAGGGAAGTTTCTACAAGAAAATCCTGATATAGAGAAGAAGAGTAGATTACAGAAGTAAAAGTGAATGAGATAGTCGGGCCTTTGCAGTAGAAGTGAAGAGTGGGCTGATAGTCTGTGTATTTGCTGATTTGCATTTTTTCTTTCTTTCCACGGTGGATGTGACCTTGGATGTTGACACAGCCAACAATCAACTCATCATTTCTGATGACCTGAGGTGCATCCGTTGTGGAAATTTCCAACAGAATCGCAGAGAGTGTGCTGAGAGATTTGAACGTGTAATCTGTGTCCTGGGCTCCCCTCAGTTCACCTCTGGCCACCATTACAGGGAGCTGGATGTGGGACAAGCAAAGAATGGGGTCTGGGTGTGTGCAAAGAATCTGTCAGTTGACAAGGGGCAGTTTTACTGTCTTCAGAACTTGGTTTCTAGACTGTGGGTTTGATCAATGAAAAGCACCTCTCAGCCAGCACTAAGCCTTTAACCCCCCTGTGTGTGAGCCCCCCGTTATGCCGAGTGGGGATTTTCCTGGATGTGGATATGGGAATCATTTCCTTTTATAACATTAGTGATGCATCCCATAACTTCACATTCACTGAAGTTTCTGCCGCAGAGCCACTGTGCCCAGTTTTTGCTCCTGCAAATGCAGGTAACGATGATCAAGGCTTCCTGAGTATCTGTCCTGTGATGAATCTGGGCACTGCCAGATCTCCAGTCTATCCTGAACAAGGCAGATAAACTTTTAGACACAAAAACATTTAGAAAAAATCACTTTGTGCTCAAAGCTAAAAATGTTTCTGCTTGGTACACACATGGGACATAGTTAATAGCATAAAAATAAGTATTGTCACAGTTGCCTTTTGGGTCTTTTAAAAAAATCAAACATTTAATTAATTGTTTATTTGTGAACTAATAAATAATATATGTATACTAAGTTTAAAAATTTAGACAATCAAGGAAGACTACATTAGTGATCCGTAGGACACAGTGATACTCCATTTGCACAGATTTGAATCTTGTATAAATAATATAGCATCGTCATTACATACATATACCCTGAATGTACACCATTTATAATCTCATTTATCCCACCAACTCTCCTTGTTAATAAAGCCTTACTGTATTTGAAGACTACCAAAGCCAAAGTACTGATGCCTTCAGTCATGTTTCCTACTTATATGTGTACACATGGGTAAGTCATGTGTGTGTGGTTTTTGTTTTTGAAATTTATACCAACAATCTACAGTCAGTAACTTGCACACAAAGTTGCTATGCAAAGTCATCCCTCGGTTCTGTTCTAAATTTACAGTTCAGTTGATTTTATTGTCCTCACATGAGAATGTACAACTGGCATACATGGAAGGGAAGAAAACACTGGCTCCTTAAATCAAGATGGTTATTTTCACTATTTTGCTGAAGATTCATATTTAAATATATGTCAAGAAGTTCATCTACACAGTTTGAGAGATGTTCCGACCCTATCATTCTCAAAGGAAAGTGATGCATAATTTCTGGATAATTTAGAGAGAAGTTACAACCTTTTCAACTGGTTTTAAAATGAACAGTTCTGTGTGTCAGAATTTCTACATTAATCTTTCTGAATTCACTGGTTTCTAAAACTGGCTTTAAGCAAAGGTTTGAGACCTAGGCAACTACCAAGAACTACATAATCCAGCCCAAGAAGGTACTTCAAAGTGTCTTACAATCGTTTTTCAATTTAGGGAAAACAGTAGATTCCACTAAATCCTAAAACTAGGTGAGGAAAAGAGCCTGATGTACTGGGTTAGCCTCCCATGACAGTTCCATATTTTACTAGGGAGCCTTAAGACAAGTTTTATCTTATGGGTAAATGATGGCTATTCTCAACTGACAACATCTATTACCACCTAGCCCTTACTATACCCAGAGGCTAGAGTGGAAAAAAGTACATTTTTATGTACATAGCACCAAATATGAGGATACATCAAAAAGTTCAAGGAGAAATGGAATTAAAAGATAAAGGAATCTTTCCACAAACTTTTTGAAGTAACTTTGCATAACTATTAACTTCTTTTTTTTGTCTGGAAAAAGTATTTTTAAGAGGCTTTGAAAGGGTAAAGAAACTAAGGATCAGAAATTGTAAGAGAATATGAAATTTATTTTTATTTATCTTTTGGCAGCTGGCCAGTGTAGGGTGAAATTTAAATATTAAATCTTTCACACATTTTCTCCTTACTCAAAAGGTACTAAGTTACATTGAAATGTCTTACATGTATGTATGTGTGTATATATATATATATATATATTTTTTTTTTTTTTTTTAAAGATGACTGCTAAGGGGATCTTAACCCTTGACTTGGTGTTGTCAGCACCACGCTCACCCAGTGAGCAAACCGGCCATCCCTACATGGGATCCAAACCCATGGCCTTGGTGTTATCAGCACCACACTCTCCCGAGTGAGCCACGGGCCGGCCCTTACTTATATATTTTTTAAAAAAACAGATGCTTCTCATTTAAGTGATATTATTTAAAGTATGAGGGGTAGGAGTAGAGGCTGAGCTATATATCCAATTCAAAGTACATTAAAACCCAAACATAAAAATAACAGAAATGAAATTTTCCTAAAAGGAAGTAAATATTCACTATGCCTCCTTCCAAAGTAAATTACACCAAAGAGAAGAAATCTACATGGACTGAGACACTTTCTCAGTCCATGCAAATAAAAATAAATTTTTATACATGCAAATAAAAATAAATTTCTTGTTGTCTAAATATTTAGAGTTATACAGTTAGAAATATATCATTCTACTTTTAAGGATAGGTCAAGTAGCAAAAGTAAGTTAGCAAATCATTTGAATTGGTTGTCTATGTAGGCGGCAGGGCTTATTTCTTTCCTCTGGCTTCTTTGCACATGTAAAGCATGCCATAGACGTCCTGTTCTGCCATAGACAATGCAACCATGCTTAGGTCGACCTTGGCAAATCACACAAGGTTCAATGGCATTATGGGGGAAACTAGATTCTGTACTTTCTACTTTGTCTTGTATTTCTTCCCTCTCAAATTCTTTGACGTCTTCTTGGCTGCTATAAATAATGCTAGCAGAAGTTGATGGCCGAGAATAGTCCTCACTTTCTTGTGATTGAGAGGATTTTGTGATTTTTATCATCATTTTCTTCAACACATGAGTCTTTGGAATCATTCACTGTAGTTTTTTTTTACAGTCAGGAACATCAAAGCCCTCTTCTGTTTCTGCTGAGTTTTCTAGTTTGACTTTCTCAGGGATTTCCTCTTTAGCTCTCCGTTTATTTTCAGGAAGCCAGTTCTCACTAAGAACCCAACATCTGTTGCAAATGTGGTGAAAGTGGAGGATTCATTTTATTGCATGAAGCACACTTCCAATAGCCAGCTAAGGAAATTTCAGGGTTTTCTTCAAATGTGTCTGTGTCACTTTCCCCTGCCTGATACACAGTAACTCAATACACCCCCTCACCTTCATCTGAGAGTTCTTTTCCTTCACTAAGGCTACAATCTTCTGAAAGGAGAGATTCAACTTCACATTCTACACTAAATTCATCTGAAACTGAATCCTGATCCAACCAATCACCTGAATGTTCACTTACACCAGCGTCAAGATCAGATTTGACCGAGTCCCTGTCCACTCACTGCTCCTCCTTCTTTCACCACACTTCTCCCTTATTACACACAGAGCCAGGATTTCGTCAAAGGAAAGGGAAATACCGTCAGATCTGTGGCGCTTTCTTTGTTGTTCACCAGATAATGCATCTGTCTCATTGATTGCTCTCTTCTAGATGAGGCAGACAGTCTAGAAACCAAATCTGAAGATGAAGGTTTCTCTTTCTGTAGCTGGCACAGGGTCCCACCTTCAGAGTGACATCAGTTCTCACTCACGGATGTGCCCGAATCTGATGGTTCCTGTTGATTGACTCCTACCAAGTTTCTATAGATCATTGTATATGTTTTCCTGTGCTCTTTCACAGAGACCTTGGCACTCCAAACAAATTTTCTAGTGTTCCATGCTTCCTGTCTCTGATGCCCATCTTACAGCCAGGCCACTGCCAAGGCTGCTCTGACTCTGGACAGGTGAGACCTGACAGCTCCTCACCTCTGGACCTCCACCAACCTTCACTGGATGCTGTGCCCTAGAATCGTGGACATCCACCTACAAATCCTATGTGTCTGATGCAATTCTCTGAAGTCTTCACCCTCTGCCTCCATAGCTGGAGTTTGCCCTGCCCTTGGTTACTCTGCTGTTTGGCCAGAATGGGGCTGTCCTCTCCCAGTACCATCTGCTTTGTGGATCTATTGCAGGCACATGGCAGCTGACAAATCTACCCCATCATTGCTCCAAGATTTCAGTCCTTGCTCTCTGTAATTTTCCACCAACCATAACTGTCTTAATCCTGGGGGCACCTCCAGTTCCCCCTGAAACATGACATTCTCATCACCCCACTGCTGGAAGAGCCTCAGACAAAAACTCACACCACACCACAGTTTACAGAAAATTGTGTCCTTGACACCTAGAGAAAATCTGGTGTGTTTGTCCATTACTGTGGTCATCAGGTTTTTAAATTCCCTACAAGGTAAATTATGCATGTGCCCACCTTTCTGTCTGGAATCGAGCATGTTTGACTGACAAATTTCCACTAAAACTCAAAGCCCAGCTCAATGGTTGTTTCCTAGATGAGCTTTTCTTTATAGCTTAAGATAAATTATGTCCCCCATTTTTGTTCTTTCATGAGAAATTGAACACCCATCTCAAAGAACACAGCTTACAATTTTTAGACTTGTGTCTTTTTCAGTTTTTCTTAATTAGAGAACATGTGAGGACTGGACTCAGTCTTTACATTTGGGTCTGGAATAATCAGGCAATCCAGCAAAAAGTAAACTCCAAATGATCACTGTATAAATGAAATACAATTTAATCCAATCACTTATAGTTAACCTGCCCATTTACACCCTGTCTCTCAGTCTTTGTTCCCATTGCTTAGCCTCTGAATCTCTAGAAGTCATTTAATCCCATTATAAAGCATATTTGAATAGAGCCAAAATCAGGTCTTTTAAAAAATAGATACAAAGAAACAAAGAATACGTATTTAATATGTGATATACTTTTAGGTGGGAGAAACAGTAAGATTATATTCAAGTTATTTGAAATTTGAAAACAAAGCTGTTCTTTTACAAATTAATCACTTTAACCTAGCCATTTCCATAGTTCCAGAAGATTCACCATCCTGTAGCTCGACACCTGACTCAGTCATCTTATCCCATAAGGAATCATATTAAAGTGACCAAAATTAAATCTTTATTTAAAAAAATATGCACAAAAAGAAAAATCATTTAATATGTGATAAATTGTGAAATAGGGTAAATAGAAAGATTATATTCAAATGATTTGAAGTTTGATAACACAGTTGTAAAGATCCCAGGATGCAAAAGGGAATTAATGGAAAAGGATTCAGGATTGGTTCAAATGAAAGAAAATACAATTTACTTCACTTCTAATTTCTATTTGGGAACACAGAACCACAAAAATGTTCCCTGTTCTTCTACTCTTACTCACATCATAACACTCTCCCAAGTGCCTAAAACCCATGAATGGTCATTTTTCACAATTTAAATTATTTCTATGAATTATCAAAATTTTTCAGAACCAGAGATAAACAAGTGGAAGTAAATAAAAACTATCTAATATTTCCTCAATGGGACGCATGTACCTATTACCTTTGATTCTGATGTACATGAATTTATACCATTTTATAAAATTGTAAATGCAATCATACTGAATAGTCTATTTACAATTATAAAGGAAGATTTCATTGTATAACATACATCAGCAGAACCATCACTGCTCACAAATGATGGAAAAAACTCTAAAATAAGCTTGTCAAATTAATATGTTAGATCTAATCTAATATAAAGGGATGGCAAATTAATCAAATCTTTATATTAAAAAACAATATACTGTCAGGATTAAGAATTTTACTAATATTACTGTTAACTGGAGATATATCACCAATAAAAACCTCCTCCCCTGCCATAATTAAATCAAAATCAGATCAGGTTACTGAGGTGGGGCAGGGTGTGACTAGGGAGGGAGAGGGGAGTCTGGCCAATAAAAGGCCCGTGCTCGTGTCTTTCCCACAAAATTTGAATGACTGGTGCAAGCAGCTGGAAGACAGAGGAGGTTCCCCTACAGAAGAGGAGAGTCTCCTGTTGTGTATTGTTTTTCCTTCTCAGATGTCTAGAAATGGCAGCTGTGACATGGAGGGATGAGAGGAGTTTAGTAATTGATTCAACAAATGCTCTTGAGTGCTGGCGCAGTGTTCGAAAATCACACAGTGGATCCCCCCACTCTAGGAGTGGCAGGCAGTAAACTTGACATTTGAATTCCAAGGCTGCAGAAAGGATGCATTTCTTATGTTCATAAAGCAATTTATTGCTTGGGTTACTCTAGGAGATGGTGAAATGCCACCACCTTCCTGATTCTCACATTGATGTTGCCATGGAATGTGTCCAGGCACATCTGTTGGCACAGCTGGAGGGTCCCAACAAGCATGGACCCACTCTCCACCTCAGTTCAAAGCACAATGACAATTTGTGATTTCTTTCTAAATAGAAATTCAAATCTCTGAAGACAGAGAGCATGGGATTTAGTGTGTGCACTCTCATGATCTTGTTCTAAGTGTGACAAAGTTGGAATTCAGTCATTCTGTGCATGTAAAGATTGTCACTTGTCACAACTAATAGTCATTCAACTCATGGAAACTCACATCCCACGTGCATTTTCCTCTGGCAGTGGACATGGCTGAATCCTTACAAGGGGCAAGCAGATGTCCCATCTGCCCAGCATATCTTGAAAGACCAATGCACCTGAAATGTGGATGCAGCTTCTGCCTCAACTGCATCAATTAATTCAGAGGGAGCTCCATGGAGAGGGTTTCTTTTGCTTCTTCTGCCCTATTGTCTCTCAGAAGAATGACATCAGGCCCAATCGGCAGCTGGGGAAGCTGGTGTCCAATATCAAGGAGCTAGAGCCCCAGCTGAGAGCAGTTCTACAGATGAACCCACGGATGCGGAAGTTCCAAGGTAAGGGACCTGTACGCCCTGCCCCCTTCCCACTACAGGACCAGGGAATGTCATCTGTGCAATTGACCCTCCATTCCCTATGGGGATCAGCTGATGTCTGGCACCTAAAATAACAACTTTTTTTTTTTTTTTTAAAAGATGACCGGTAAGGGGATCTTAACCCTTGACTTGGTGTTGTCAGCACCACGCTCAGCCAGTGAGCTAACCGGCCATCCCTATATGGGATCCGAACCCGGGGCCTTGGTGTTATCAGCACCGCACTCTCCCGAGTGAGCCACGGGCCGGCCCTAAAATAACAACTTTAATAACTACTGATGCTGGAGTTCTCAGCCCTGACAACACATAGAATTATCCGGTAATCTTTTTTTTTTTTTGACCGGTAAGGGGATCACAACCTGGCACGGTGTTGTCAGCACCACGCTCAGCCAGTGAGCGCACTGGCCATCCCCATATAGGATCCAAACCCGCAGCCTCAGCGCTATCAGTGCTGCACCCTCCCGAGTGAGCCACGGGGCCGGCCCATCTGGTAATCTTTAACAAAAAATATTTATGTCTATGTCATGGCTTAGATGAGGGATTCTCACAACTTAACATGCGAAAATTACCTGGAGATCTTGTTAAAATGCAGATTCAGAAGTGGGTGATTTGAAGATTACTGATACTGCTGGATTGAGTACCACACTTACAGTAGCAAATAAAGACTTAGAACAACCTAAAGAATTTTTCTCTGGCTGAGATACCCAGGTGTCTAATGTTAAAATCCCCCAGGTAATTGTAAGGTGCAGTCAATGTTGGCCACCACTGCACTAAATGACCTTACACCAGGGATGGAAGAGTTTGTTATCAAGCGCCAGTAGTGGTGGTTCCTGTGGGTGTAGGGTGAGTTGCAGACTCTGGTATCCTTATCTTACACCATTGGTTTCAACAGTGGCCCTGGCTATAGAAAATTCTATCAGCACTTGGGAGAGTGGGGTGCTGGTAACACCAAGGTCACGGGTTTGGATCTCTGTACCAGCAGCCATAAAAAAAAGAAAACAAGAAAATTCTATCAGACTCCATATGTATTGCTACAGACAATTGTATTGCTGTATAGCCAGACACTAATTGTCTGGCTAAGCAACTATGCCAATTGTAGGGCTACAGATAATTTATAGCTAAAGCCAAAATGTTTCATTATTTAAGTTATACAAAGTTTCCATTTGTTTTGTCAGGGCTAGGGCTCAGACCCTTCAAACCCATTGTACAAACTGGGTCACCAGACCCCTCACGTGCCTGGCTGGGTCGTAGACCCCCTCACACACAGGTCTATGCTAGGTAATTGGGAAAGATCCCGGGATGCATTGGCAGACGGCACGAGCTCAGTCCTCAGCAGTAGCAGCAGAAGCAGCAGCAGCAATGGCCTCTCGGGGCATCCCGGGGCACTGGCAGCAACAGCCTACGGCAGCAGTAGCAGCCTCCCCGTGCTCCCCCCACCCCCCGGGGAGGAGAGCCCTGTGGATCAGAGCCACTCGTCCTTTATACTTAAGTCCATAACCCAGGACACCTGGGTGCACGTGTGCAGTTACATTAGACAATAACCAAGGAACACCTGGGCACATGTGCATCTTAACATCAAATGCTCAGCAAGATTCTGAACATCTGAGGGGCCCTGACCATTTTACAATGTTTTCCCTACACCATAACTCTGGAGGGCAGGGACATTCAAATGAACAGCTATGGTCAGCCTGGGCAAACAATTACACATATAATCCATGGTGGGTTCGTGTGATGCCCTCAACACTGTTGGCTTCTGCGAGGTCTCCTCCCTGACACTCAGCGTTCTACTCATTCACCGACCAGTACCTGACCCTCTGCGTGAAATGTGGAGCACAGATTCACTCTGTCCTGGTCATTTGGAATATTCATCCTCTTTTCTTGTAAATGTTCACTCATCTAATTTCATCCACTAATTCACCATCAAACAGAGATCAATCACCTGGCGTCTATTTTAATCTACAAAATCTACATTGATAATCACACCCATCTTTTGACTTGAAGGACAATGTGTTCTGTAGTTTTTT
This sequence comes from Cynocephalus volans, assembly GCF_027409185.1. Taxonomy (NCBI): domain Eukaryota; kingdom Metazoa; phylum Chordata; class Mammalia; order Dermoptera; family Cynocephalidae; genus Cynocephalus; species Cynocephalus volans. Next base: position 197,287,992 of record NC_084461.1, read on the forward strand.
TTGCTTTTTTCAGAATGCTCCAGATAATTTTCTGTAAGTCAAATCACATCCCTTCTTTTCTTCTCCCTTTAAAATCGGTGGCTTCACCTTTCAACCACATACCCAGTGACTTAAAATGCTCGTCCATTTTATCTGTTGCCCTCATTCCCTACATCTAGACAATTATGACTAGTAACATTTAAATACCTTCCTCTCGTCTCTGAGGTTTGAGCCTCATTACCAGTGTTTTGCCTAAGGCCACATCTCCCATGTAGTAGGGAAAATATTCTCGCATTGTGGTCCCTCTCTTCCTCCTGTCTTTGGACTCCTCTTCATGTCCAAGAACAGTCCTTCTGTCATCATATTGTCATTTGCACAGATGTCCCATCTGTCAGGACTGCAAACAAAATTAATTTGTTTACAAACACGGAAAACAAGAGCCTGGAATCATGCCCCAGATACTATTTGCATTTGAATAGTAAGTTGTGGTTACAGAAAAATATTGTTTAATACTGCGAACTTGCATTGTCTTCATTGTCACTCATTTTCTTCATTCATCAGTGTGATGGAAAGAGTGTCATGGTGTCTGCCCTCAGAGACCCTACACTCTGGAAAGAAGAAAGGTTCAGTTAAGTATACACATTATAGAATGTAAAGAGTCTCATATTGCTACAAAGCACACCTATGATAAATTGAACCAATCAGAGAAGCCACGGAAGTTGCTCGTGAAAAGTTTTGATTTGGGGAAAAACCAGTATTAAAGAAACTAAAGCAGTTCAAGGGCTCGGTTCCCCATACTGACCAGCTGCAAAAAAAAAAAAAAAAAAGAAAAAGAAAGAAAAGAAAAGAAAGAAAGAGAAAAAAGAAAACAAAAAGCTAAAGCCAGTGAGATGTTTGGGACTTTGCAGTAGACCAGAAGAATGGGCTACATCCTGTCCATTGGCTGAGCTGCTGCTTTTTCTTTTCCCAGTGGATGTGACCTTGGATGTTGACACAGCTAACAACTTCCTCCTCATTTCTGATGACCTCAGGAGCGTCCGATGTGGGTGGGACAGACAGAATCGGCCATCGCTTGCCCAGAGGTTCGACTGTGCAGTCTGTGTCCTGGGCTCCCCTCGCTTCTCCTCTGGCCGCCATTACTGGGAGGTGGACGTGGGAACAAGCATAGAATGGGACCTGGGAGTTTGCAGAGAATCTGCTCCCCGACAAGGACGGATCCGACTGACCACAGAGCTGGGATTCTGGACTGTGAGTGTGAGGGCTGGAGGCTACTACTCTGCCAGTTCAATGCCTCCAGCTGCCCTCTGTGATGACTTTAGGTTCCAGCGAGTGGGGATTTTCCTGGATATGGGCATGGGAAACATTTCCTTTTTCAACACTGAAGATGGTTCTCACATCTTTACATTCACGGGAGTTTCTGTTGAAGAGCCACTGCGCCCATTTTTTGCCCCTTCAGTTCCACCTAATGGTGATCAGGGTGTCCTGAGTGTCTGTCCTGCGATGAGTCCGGCCACTGCCAGGTCTCCAGTCCACCCTGGGTAGTAATGAATAACCCCCCACTGCAGAGAAACATGAACAGAACATTATGTGGTGGTTAGACCTAGGAACTTGCTGATTAATACAAATATTATATGAAGTCATAGCAGAAAAATAAGGAACATTCTATGATGTAATTAACCTAATTAGAATTACTAGGTTTTAAATAGTAATGATTGTCATCACTAATTTGTTGATTTTTGTGCTTATATTTTGTTTCCTATAGATATGTCCTGTATTCTCAATTCAATTCCTAAATGTTTTACTTTTTATTTGTGTAAGTTCAATGTACTATGTTACGGATGTTATTAAATAAACATTTGGATATAAATGAATAGATCGTGTTAGTTTCTAAATAATAGAGGTGCAGTACCTTTTATTCATTGTAAAACGTGTGTATGAACACAGAACTGGATAAATATTTAAGTACTATCCAGAACTGAAAATAAAACTTTTCACCACCACTACTCAGTGTAACTCACATGTTCTTGGACACGTGCTCATCTGCATGGGAGATGCTAATTCACTCACTGTAGAGTGTACGGTCTTCTCTCGTGTGCTGCTGGGAGCACCTGACCCTGCTCGGACACTACTTCCTCTTCCCATTTGGTGTCCTCAGTGCAGGGTCCTTCCTCCTCCTGACACAGACCTGGTCACTGTGGAGATGGCATGCTGGGTGCCAGACAGTGATGCTCTTGTCATGCGTCATTTTCTCATATCAAAGATCTCTTGAACGTAACACTGGCTTTAAAAGATCTTTCTTTGTATTTTACACATTTAGCAACCTCCATATACAATCTTTTGATTTTTCAGGGGTCTGATTTGTCAGCATTGTGAACTGAGTTAAGCGACACCCTGCCGCACAGTCACATGAATGTGCTGGGGACGTGGGAAACATTAGTAACTGATGGAAAGGTACACTTGCAGGAGAGACAGGAAGATCCCAGAATACATGTACCTGTTATGACTGTCATAGCTAATGTGGACCGGAATTAAGGCTGTTGAGGCAGAAATAATGTTATGAAGGTTTATTTAGAGTCAAATGTGAGGAATGACCCAGGAAACACAAACCAACAACATTGAGAAGTGCTCTGAAGTCTGTCATAAGCTGAAAGATTTTATGGAAGAGGTTGGAAATGGGAAGGGGATTCCCCATACAGGGGTTGTGCCATTTTCATAGGTGGGTAAAATGCAGAAGTTACGACGATCAGTTACAGATGACAGCACAGAAGCAGACAGTGTCTATGTGTGAGATGAGCATTTTTGCATAAGATGATGCTTCAGCTAATCTTAAAGATAACTTGATGGCGTACTCGAGGTAGCAAGCTATACATTAACTGGTATATCAACAATTTTAAGAACTTACATGAACTCTTTGTTTAAGAACAGGATGTCTGACCCAAGTCATGAAGCCCCCCTTGAAGACAAATGACGTTGTTTACAGAACTCCTTGTGTAGCAGAGTCACCTACAGGTCACCAACAAGTTTCCCAGAATCTGACTTCATTATTCATTTGGTTCCAGAAAAGCCAGTGCAGGGAATGGTAGAAGCAGGAGGAGGAAGAGGCAGAAGCCAAGGAAGAGTCTAATTTTAGGTAAAAACTAAGTATTTTTTCATTTCTCTTGAGACTCCTTCTTTGGCCCACGTGTTTTCTAATCTCCTAATGTTCTACGTGAAGAAGTGTGTTGTTTAGTCCTGTAGTTCTTTGGGATTTTCCAGCTGTCTTTATGTTATTGACGGCTAGTTTAATCCATTGTAACTTGAAATCACACGTTGTATGATTTATATTAGTTTAAATTTGTGAAGGTGTGTTTTATGGCCCGGAGTAGGGTCTATTCTGGTGAATATCCCATGTGGGCTTGAGAAAAACAGCCTGTGTGTGTCAACCGGAAAGACCCCAAACTTCAGATTAGGTACCGAGCTCTCTGCCGCCATCTGTTGGCTGTTAGAAGAAACTACTTGAAAAGGATCCCGTCCAATCTCCAGTGTCCGGCTCCCCAGACCCTAAACTGAGTCGAAAACAAGAAGTCCCTCTCATCCCTTTCAGTTCAGCAGAATAGCTCTGTGGGTGGGCATTTGCCCACATCTTCTTCTCTGGACAAAAATCCCTGGGTCAGAAACACACCCTCATGAGCTTCCCACCATCCAGATAGGCTCCCAGCCATACAGCCCAGAGTGTGACATCTGAACCCCTCTGGCCATCAGGGCATATTTGCTATTGAAGGACAAGAAGAAGTATATTTCACTGAAAGAGTAAATAACCCATTGTGACTGAATTTATTAACTTAGCGTGCAATTAAGAAGCGTTCACTGAAACCAGGTATTCGGTATTTTATGGTCCTACTAGAAAGAAACTCACCTTAAATGTCAGCTCCTGCTGAGAAATATGGTGAGTGGAATATGCTGGAAAAAGAAATAAGTGTGGAGACCCTGAGTTTGGTACCTCTATTCATTTCTGTGATATTGTAAAGAAAGAAATAAAGATGCAAATGACATAAATTCATATTTCAGTCCCTCACTTGCTGCTGTTCTGGGTGGTTTATTCTCCATTCTAACAAATGAGGAAATTGAGCACAGAATTGACATCTCCAGTTTTTAAGACTTCCATTGGATTAAACAAAAGTGTGACAATTTATTTTTGCCTTCCTCTTCTTTTTGATAAAAAATAGAGTAAAGGCTCAGAGAGACAAAATTATTAAGCACATGATTAATTCAGTGAAATGGAAGACCTGACTTAAATACACTAAATAAATGGCCACTGAACTAAGTTGTGAAAGACCAATATCTAGAAGAGTGAGGGGTCCTCCTCCCCCATCTTTGGTAAGCTGGGACCCCTTTGCATACAACTGCACCCTGAACGGTCCTCAGGCTGGCTCCCTACACCCTCCCTCAGGGCCTCAGTCCAAACATCCAGACCTGGGCTGCTGAGATCCCTCCCCCAGGAACTGGAGCAGGAAGGGTTTCTGAGAAGTTCAAGCATAAGGAACAGCTGTGATGTTTGGATGCTCAGGGACCTTACCCCCTTTATTTGGTGACAGCCCTAAGTACCTCCTGGAAAATGACCTCACTCCACCATAGCTAGTCCTGGCTTGAGAGAAGGCTGCCAGTCAAGGTTGTTTTTCTTCCACAGGTCACCAGTCAGATACTTACTGGGTTTGTGAGTCTTGAACCAACTGACTCCGGATGTAGTTCCAGCATACCTGATCTCTGTCCTCTTCTAAGTGGGTACCTCTGCTGAATCTTTGGTCCATCAGCTCCTCCTCAATACCCCACCCCCAAATACTGCTAATCTGCAGGAGGAAGCCCAGTCAGTTCTGAGTTTTGGAACCAGACAATACTCTTGACTCTGAAAGATTTGGATGAATCTCATAACAGGTTACAGAAAACCTAACCTTTCCATTCACCACTTGCTTTTACTACACAATTGACACGGAGGCTGTCGTCCCCGTGGTTCTTTCTGAGGCTCAGAAGTCACAACCCTTGTGTCTGCACAGTTCCACCAGTAGTGCAGGTCAGCCCTGCTCAACGTGGGAGGGGGTACACAAGAGGTGACTGCTAGGAGGAGGGGTCATTAGAGGCCATGCTGGCTGTCACATCTGCTTTCAGTGGCCTTCTCTAATACCCCAGCCTGGCTTCAGTTCTCCCTCTGGGCTCCCCCATTACAGCATGTGCCCTGTGACTGAGTGGTCTATACCTGTCTGTCCTCTTGTCCCCTGAGCCTGAGAGCATCTCCTGAGCAAAAGGGGCAGGGATGAAGTTTGATTTTCCTCTGGGGCCCTGGTTCCCAGCACAGCCTTCACCTATCAGGGCTCTGCTGAAGGACTCACTGCAGGAGTGAACCCAGCAGGCTGGGCCTGACCCCAGAGAACAACTGGAGGAGACTCCACACTGGGGAAGCCCATTCGGCATAATCTGGACTTTGGCATCTACTGAGCAGAGGCAGCCATGCTGCTAATCATCCTATAATGCACATCCTGTCCCCTTATCCCCAAGAAAGAATGATTTATCTGAAAATGTTAATAGTGCTGAAGTTGAGAGACCCTGTCTTAGACTGTACCTATTAGGCCTGTGTAAGAAGAGAATTGGGGATTTCTCATGAGGTCTTTTAATCACACAATAAGGGGTGAACATCTACCCATGTGAAATTTGGTCACAGATCCAGTTTCTGACACAGGAATAAAAATGGTCTCATATTTAGATCAAGAAAAGTTAATAAAACTCTCAGAAACATTTTTTAAAACTTCACTCATTTCTTCAAAATTTCTTCTCTGCGATTTCAAATATGTATTTTCAGAAGCTCATTAACAAAACCAGAAATGCCCCAAGACCACCTTGAGGCTAGACATTAACACTTATTTTTAAAGAATTTTTTTTTATCAGAACGTGCAACAGAAATAAAGGCATCTAAAGTACCAATAAATCACATGCTGTTTGTTTTATCCAAGGATAAAACTCACAACCACATAATACTTACAATTCATAAGCTTTTTTCACACATCTTTCATTCCTTGTTAATCCTAATAGAGTCTACCCATTTCAATTCTGTTTGCAACTTTTAACACAGTGTATTTTTAATACACTCTACAATGTACAGCATACACCATTTATCATATGTTGGAAGGATGTATCTCAAAGTCAAATGTACCCACTGTTTCTCTTTATTGTCTTCATTTTATTGTTTTATATCTTCTTTCATTTGCTTATCTCAAGTTTTCAAACATTTGAAAATGAACAGATATCATTTACATAACAACAATTATGATCTCTACATCTGAGATAGGAAGATCAAAATATTTTGTACGATATTTGTATAAAATTCTAATATGATTAAAATATTAGATGACCAAATAGTAGAACATATGGAAGGAACCATATTGATTTCAAATCATATTAAATCATGATTATTTACTTTTTTTTTTTTTTTTTTTTGCCAGAAGCCATGTATTTCGTGTCTACATCTAGTCCCACCTCTCAAGAGCAGTGTCTCTTAGGATAAGGTGAAGACATCAGGAATATAAGTAAATTGATAACTGGTTCTTTTAGAAGTCTTTAGTAATTGGTCCCGGGAGAACAAGATGGAGAAATGATCTGTCTTGGGACTTAGAGAAATATACCTGTAGAAAGGAACAACTCATCCGGGATTGGTGCAGTGGGTTTTCTCAAGGTCAATCAGGCTTAAAGGTTTTGAGGCAGAAGGGTAGTGTCGACCCACGGAGGCTCCTAAAAACATTGGCTGCTTATGTACCCAGGAATTGAAATGGCTGTAATTTCAAATAATCTGCTAAGGAGCAGGAAGTCAAGTTAGGTCTCAAGAGATGTAAATGTTTAGTGAACTGAGCAGTGATGGTGTCGTATTAGTCCTTGCCCCGTGGTGGGTGTTTCAGAAAGTAGAACAGAGACTAGACCCGCATCAGCACGTGGGAGCACCTGGTCCCCTCGTGAACATCGGCACAGGGATTGCTGCAAGTTTTATCATTACTACTTATTAGCCAAATGCTAAAGTGTCTACAAGTGTCACTAACAAACTAAAAGCTTTGCAGGATCTTAGGAACAAACCATTCAAATTACAAAGGGGTCTAAACATCCTCCTAGAGATAAAGCCATCATTAATAAACACTGGACAAAAGCAGTGCACAGTGGGATTTGCAAACTCTCAAACAAAAAATATCTGAAAATGTAATCTTTTTAGCTTGAAGTTCAATATTGTGTAAAAGTGTAACACAATTTGGAAATTTTGTTTCTTAACCTTTTTTTTTTTTTTCTTTAGGTGGCTGTTTGGTACATGGATCCGAACCTGTGACCTTTGTGTTATCAACACCACACTCTAATCAATTTCAAGCTGGCTCTGGCCCTTGGAAATTTTGTTTCTTATTAATATGTGTGTAATAAAAAAGGTTCAGAAAGACCAATTCTGGGCTTTGTTACAGTCAGTGCTGTCCATAGAGAATGATATGTGAAGATTTCACCAATATTCCCATAACTTACCAAATTAGTTGGGTAAAGTAGTAACCAACATCTAAAAGCTCAGCACATCCGCTGCTCCATGCCTCTTGTTTCTGATGCCCACATTACAGTCCAGCCACAGAGGTGGCTACCTCTGGCTCTGAGCTGGTGAGATCTGACCGCCTCACCCCTGGAACTGCATCAACCCTCACTGGGTGCTGTAGAATCGTGGACATTCACCACAAATCCTGTGTGTCCTGAACCAATTCTCGGAAAGTTCCACCCTTTCATTCCATAGCTGGAGTCTGCCCTGCTCTCAGTTAAGCTGCCGCCTGGCCAGGACCCTCAGGTGGGGCTGTCCTCTCCCTGCACCTTCTGCTTTGTGGATTTATTGCAGGCACACGGCAGCTGCCAGCTCCACCCCATCATTTCTCTAACGTGTCAGCTCCTTGCCCTCTGTTATTTTCCCCAAACCATGGTTATCTTAATCCTGGGAGCACCTCCCATCCTCTCTGCAAAACCACATTCTCATCACCCTACTGCTGGGAATGCTGTTGATGAATACTGACATCACACTGCAGGTTACACAATACTGGGTCCTTGACACCTAGTGAGAATCTTGTGCATTTTCCCATTAACGTGGTCATCAGGTTCTCGAATTCCCTACAATGCAGATTTACGAGATTAATAAACAGCCTCAGTGTTTCATGTCTCCTGGGACATGCATGTGCCCTCCTTTCTGCCCAGAAATGAGCCTGTTTGGCTGACAAAATTCCGCTAAACCTCAAAGCCCGACTCAGTGGTTGCTTCTTATATGAGCTTTTCTTTATAGCTCAAGATAAATTATTCCTTCCGTCTTTTATTCTTTTGTGAGAAATCAAACACCCATCTAACACAATATTGCTCACAATTTTTTAGTTAGACTTGTGTCTTTTTCAGTTTTTCTTCATTAGAGAACACATGAGGGCTGGACTCTGTCTCTACATTGGGATCTGGAATAATCAGGCAATCCAGTGAAAAGTAAACTCCAAATGATCACTTTATAAATGAAACATAATTTAAGCCAATCACTAAAATCTAATCTGGCTTTCTATACTCACTTCCAGAGTCTTTATTCCCCTTACTTCTACACTGACTCCCTACGAGTCATGAAATTTCATTACAGATCTTATCTGAATAGGACCAGAATTAGGTCTTTTAAGAAATATATAGGTTATAAAGAAATAAGATTATTTAATATGTCATACCTTTTTAGGTGTGAGAAATGGTAAGATTATATTCAAGTTAATTGAAATTTCAAAATAAAGCTGTTATATTATAAATTAAGTGCAAATTAATTTAATCACTTGAATTTTCCTAGCCTTTTCCATGAACTCTGCTTAATCATCATTCCTTTTGCTCAAGACTCTCTGAGTCATCTAATGCCATGAGGAATCATACTTAAGGAAGACAAAAATTAGGTTGTTTAAAACAAGATATGCAAAAGAGAGAAATTCAGTTATTTTGTGATAAACAATAAATATATGACACATTTTTAGTTGGGAAAAACAGCAAGATTATATTCAAATTGCTTGAAATTTGAAAACAAGGTTGCAAAGTTACCAGGGCACACACAGGATTAAAAAGAAAATACTCAGGATTGGTTCAAATGAAAAAAAAGTGCAATTTACTTCACCATTAACAATTTCTATTTGAGAACGCAAGCACCACAAGAATGTTCCCTGTTCTCCTCTGGCTTGTATCACAAAATTTCCCAAGTGCCTAGAACCCATGTAGAATTTAATGGTCATTTTTCACAATTTAAATTATTCTTATGAATTATCAAGAATGTTCAGAACCAGAGATAAACACGTTGGAGCAAATAAAGACTATCTAATATTCCCTCAATGAGATGCATGCACTGAATATCTTTGATTCTGATGTATATTAATTTATGCCATTTTATAAAATTGCAAATGAAATCATGCTAAATAATCTACTTACAATTATAAACAAAGCTTTAATTGTGTAATATACATCAGCTGAACCATTGCTACTCACAAATGATGGAAAATCTCTAAAATAAGCTTGTGAAATTAATATGTTAGCTCTAATCTAATATAAAGGGATGATAATTTAATCTCATCTTTATATTAAAAAACGATATACCGCCAGGATTGAAGACTTTACTAAGATTATTGTTAACTGGAGATATATCACCAATATTAAAAATCTCCTTCCCTGACATAATTAAATCAAAATCAGATTAGGTTACTGAGGTGGGGCAGGGTGTGGCTAGACAGAGTGGAGGGAATCTGGCCAGTAAAAGGCTGGAGCATGTGCCTTTCCCCACAAGACCTGAGCGACTGGAGGAAACAGCTGGGGGACAGAGGAGTTTCCAGCTCAGAAGAGGTGAGTTTGCCCTGTCTATTCTGATTTTCCTTCTCAGATGTTTAGAAATGGCAGTTGTGCCATAGAGGAATGACAGGAATTTAGTAATTAATGGATTCAACAAATGTTGTCTCAGTGCTGACTCAGTGTTTGAAAATAACACACTGGATCCCCCTCCAGTCCAGGAGTGGTAGGCAACGAATTTAGAATTCAGTCCCAAGGCTGCAGAAAGGATGCATTTCTTATTATCATAAGGTAATCTGTTGCTCGGTTTACTCTCGGAGGTGGTGAAATGCTACCACCTTTGCTGATTCTCACATCAATGTTGCCATGGAACATGTCCAGCCAAAATTTGTTACCCCAGGGCATTCAGTTCCCGGCTTGGCTCGCCGAAATTTGTTACCAGTCACAAGTCCGGCTGCCTGCCTCTTTTCAAAATCAAACCACTCAAAAGCCAAATGTTGGTCAAATTGAAGTCAACTTTATTCAGGAATACTGGCGACCTGAAGAGAGATGTTAAGCTAATGCATCTTTCTGGTAAGCCTGAGAATGGCTAAACTAAAACTTTCACATCACATATGTTGGCTCAGTTGGAGGGTCACAATGAATGTGGACGCTTCCTCCACCTCAGTTCAAAGCACAATGACAATTTGTGATTTCTTTCCAAATAGAACTTCAAATCCCTGAAGGCAAGGAGCATGGGATTTAGTATATGCACTCTCATGATCTTGTTCTAATGATGATGAAATTGGAACTCCATCACCCTATGCATGTAAAGGTTGTCATTTGTCACAACTAATAGTCATTCAACTCATGGAAATTCTCTTCCCATGTACATTTTCTCCCTGGCAGTGGACATGGCTGAATCCTTACAAGAAGCAAGCAGATGTCCCATCTGCCCAGCATATCTTGAAAGACCAATGCACCTGAAATGTGGATGCAGCTTCTGCCTCAACTGCATCAATTTATTGCAGAAGGAGCTCCATGGAGAGGATTTCTTTTGCTTCTTCTGCCCTATTGTCTCTCAGAAGAATGACATCAGCCCCAATCGGCAGCTGGGGAAGCTGGTGTCCAGTATCAAGGAGCTGGAGCCCCAACTGAGAGCAGTTCTGCAGATGAACCCACGGATGCGGAAGTTCCAAGGTAAGGGACCTGTATGCCCTGCCCCCTTCCCACTACAGGATCAGGGAAAGTCATCTGTGCAATTGGCCCTCCATTCCCTATGGGGATCAGCTGATGTCTGGCACCTAAGATTGTTGTGCTCCTCAGCATCAGTTGTTCTCAGCGCTGACAATACAATAGAGTCACCTGGTGACCTTTAACAAAAGATAATGCTGGGCCGAACCCGTGGCGCACTCGGGAGAGTGCAGCGCTGGGAGCGCGGCGACGCTCCCGCCGCGGGTTCGGATCCTATATGGGAATGGCCAGTGCACTCACTGGCTGAGTGCCGTTCACAAAAAAAGACAAAAAACAAACAAACTAACAAAAGATAATGCTGTCTATGTCATGGCTTAGGTGAGGGATTCTCACAAATTAATGTGCTGAAATTATCTGGAGATCTTGTTAGAATGCAGATTCTGAACTGGGAGAGTTCAGGATTGCTGATCTTGCTGGCTAGGGTACCAGGCTTACAGTAGCAAAAACTTAGAGCAACTGAATCTGAATTTCCCTCTGGCTGAGATGCCCAGGTGTCTAATGTTAAAATCCACTGAGTAATTCTAGTGTGCAGCGACTGTTAACACCCATTGCACAAAATGACCTTATCCCAGGGTTGGGAGAGTTTGGCTTGAGCTCCCACAGTGGTTGTTCCTGGGGGTGTAGGGCGAGTCGCAGACTTTGGTCTCCTCGTCTGTGGACCATGGGCTTCAATAGTGGCCCTGGCTACAGAAAATACTATCAGACTCCATAACTCTGGAGGGAAGGGACATTTAAATGAACAAATTGTGGCCAGCCTGGGCAAGGAATTACACTTTGAAATGAAGGTGGGTTCCTGTGATGTCCCTGACACTGTTGGCTTCTGCACCGTGTCTTCTCTGACACACACACGTGATTTCTGCTCATCTACTGACCTATAACTGACACTCTTCATGAAGTATGAGAAGATTCTAGATTCAAAGATTCACTCTGTCCTAGTCGTCTTTGGAACAATCTTCCTTCTTTCTTGTAAATGTTCACTCAGTTTATTTCACCCACTAATTCACCATCAAACAGATCCATCACCTGATGTGTTACTTTAATCTGTAAAATCTACATTGGTGATCACATCCATCTTTTGACTTGAAGGTTATGTTTTTCTATAAATTTTTTTACTAAACACTTCAGATAATTAATCTTTTCTAGACCACATCACATTCTTCTTCCTCCATTAAAATTGTTGACTTCACATTTTGAGTACATACCCAATACCTTAAAATGCTCATCTATTTTATCTGCTGCCTTTATTCTCTGAAATAAGCCAATGTGACTAATAACTTTTCAACGCCTTTCTGTTATCTCTGAAATATGAGCCCATCACCGGTGTTATGCTCAAGACCTCATCTCTCATGTAGTATGGAAAATATCTTTAACCTAGGTCTCCTTCCTTCAGCTGTTGGTGGACTTCTCCTAATGTCTAAAAATGGTCCCTTTACAATTATATCGTCATCTGCAGAGATATCCCATCTTCTGTCAGAACTGCAAACAAAATCGACTTGTTTACAACCATGGAAATATGCCCTAAACACTATTTGAACTGAAATAGTAAAATGGGGAAGCAGAAAGGCATTTTAATATTGCTAACATGCATTGACTGAATTGCCTTTTTTTTTCATTAATCAGTGTGGGTTACAGTGTCAGCCTTCAGAGACCCTCCACTGTAATTGAGAGACAAGTTCAGTTAAGTAAACATGTTCTATAATGTAAAAAAAAAAGAAAGAAAGAAAAAAGAAAAGAAAATTCCAATGTGAATGAGTCATATATTGCTACAAAGCACACCTATGATCATTTGAGTTAGGTGGAGAGGTTGGGGAAGTTGCTTCTTGAAAAGTTCTGATTTGGGGAAAGAGCAGAATTAAAGAAACTAAAGCCAGTGAGATGTTTGGGACTTTGCAGTAGACCAGAAGAATGGGCTACATCCTGTCCATTGGCTGAGCTGCTGCTTTTTCTTTTCCCAGTGGATGTGACCTTGGATGTTGACACAGCTAACAACTTCCTCCTCATTTCTGATGACCTCAGGAGCGTCCGATGTGGGTGGGACAGACAGAATCGGCCATCGCTTGCCCAGAGGTTCGACTGTGCAGTCTGTGTCCTGGGCTCCCCTCGCTTCTCCTCTGGCCGCCATTACTGGGAGGTGGACGTGGGAACAAGCATAGAATGGGACCTGGGAGTTTGCAGAGAATCTGCTCCCCGACAAGGACGGATCCGACTGACCACAGAGCTGGGATTCTGGACTGTGAGTGCGAGGGCTGGAGGCTACTACTCTGCCAGTTCAATGCCTCCAGCTGCCCTCTGTGATGACTTTAGGTTCCAGCGAGTGGGGATTTTCCTGGATATGGGCATGGGAAACGTTTCCTTTTTCAACTCTGAAGATGGTTCTCACATCTTTACATTCACGGGAGTTTCTGCTGAGGAGCCACTGCGCCCATTTTTTGCCCCTTCAGTTCCACCTAATGGTGATCAGGGTGTCCTGAGTGTCTGTCCTGTGATGAGTCCGGCCACTGCCAGGTCTCCAGTCCACCCTGGGTAGTAATGAATAACCCCCCACTGCAGAGAAACATGAACAGAAAATTATGTGGTGGTTAGACCTAGGAACTTGCTGCTTAATACAAATATTATATGAAGTCATAGCAGAAAAATAAGGAACATTCTATGATGTAATTAACCTAATTAGAATTACTAGGTTTTAAATAGTAATGATTGTCATCACTAATTTGTTGATTTTTGTGCTTATATTTTGTTTCCTATAGATATGTCCTGTATTCTCAGATCAGTTCCAAATGTTTTACTTTTTATTTCTGTAAGTTCAACTTAATGTATTGTAGACCTTATGAATTAAACATTTAGATGTCACAATGCATTATGTGATTTTGTAAATGATAGGGATCAATACCTTTCATTCATAGTAAAATGTGGGTGTGTGCTTTTGAGCGAAGAGAACTGAATAAATGGCTGTGTACTATCCAGGACTGAAAAGACAACTTCTCACCACCGCACTTAGTGTAAGGGACATGTTCTTGGACATGTGCTCTCCGATATTTACAAGGATAAGTCAACCCCTGGAGAAAGTACTATTTTCTCTCATGTGCTGCTGGGAGCACCTGACCCTGCTCAGACACCCCTCCCTCCTCTTCCGCCTTGGTGTCCTCAGTGCGGGGCCCTTCCTCCTCCGGACACAGACCTGGTCACTGTGGAGATGGCATGCTGGGTGCAGTTAGTGACACTCTTGTCCCAAGTCATTTCCTCATGTAAGGTTGCTGAGGAAGGACACGCTAGCCAGGTAAAGGAAGAAAAGATTTTATTAGCAAGTGGCAAGCGGACCTGCTGGGCTGAGCTGAAAAATGGCATGAGCGCCGAGAGGCAGTTGGGTGTCTTCTTTTACAGGGTTAAGATTGGCCTCTGGCCTGGCCTAGCCTAGGAAGACTGTCACAGTGTTCCACTCCAGATACAGCCTGTCCATGGGAACAGAGACTTGGGGAGACGGAAACCTTGGGCTAGCCTAGCCGGGGAAGCAGTTACAATGTTAGACTCTAGGTACAGCCTGCTCAGCCCAATCGTGGGAACAGAGACTTAGGGAGACAGAGGAACAAACCTTAGAGAAAAAAAACCAAAGGGTGGGGCCTTTCTAAAAGTCAGGTTTTCAGTCCCAGAGACCTAACACCTCACACCAAGGATCTCTTGAACCCAGCACAGGCTTTTGCAGCGCTTCCTCTGCACTTTAATTCTGTAGCAACCTCCACATGCGATCTGTTCAGAACCATTACAGGCGCCCAACACTCTGACTTGTTGGCACTGTGAGCTGATGTGAGAGACGCCCTGCTGCACAGCCGCGTGCGTGTGCTGGGGACGTGGGAAGCGGTATTAAATGATGGAAAGGCAAACTTTCAGTACGGACAGGGAAGTCCCAGGATACATACATGTGTCGTGACTACCCTAGTGAAGTTTCCCAGGATCTGACCTCATCACTCCTGTGGTTTCAGATAATCCAGTGGACGAAATAGTAGAAGCAGGAGTAGAAAAAGGAAGAAGCCAAGTGAAAGCACAACTTTAGGTAAAACCCAAGTATTCTTCAGCTTCTCTTGGGACTCCTTATTTGACACATGTGTTATCTAATCTAATATTTTAGGAGAAGAGTGTTTAATCCTGTAATATCTGGGGATTTCAGCATCTTTGTGTTATAACTAATCCATTGTGATCTGAAAGCATGGTTTTATGATTTACTTTTAAATTTGTGAAGGTATGTTTTATGGCACAGAGTACGGTCTAGCCTGGTGAATATTCCAAGTGGGCTTGAGAAAAGCAGCTTGTGTGTGTCGACCAAAGATCTCAGAGTCTGGGCCAGGTACTGCGATCTCTGCCGCCATCTGGTGGTTGTTAGAACAAACTACCTAACAAAGCTCCCTTCAAACCTCCTCACTGTCTGGCTCCCCAGACTCTAGACAGACTCAAAACCAAGGAGCCCATCCCACCCCTCCTACCTCAGCAGAAAAGCTCTGTGGGAGCATGTCTGTCCACTTCTGCTCCTCTGGACAAAGATGCCCAGGTCAGAAACACCACATGACCCTCCCACCATCCATCCAGGGCCCCTGCTGTACACCCCAGAGTGTGACATCGGACCCTGGCGGCCCTCAGAACATACTTGCCATTGAAGGATATACAGAAGTATAGACAGAGGAAAGAATAGGTAAGTCAATAATGAGTGAATTTATTCATATAATTTTCAGTTATGAAGGAGTCATTACAAACTAGGGTCATTACAAAACCAGTATTTTATGGTCATAACAGGGAGAATCTCTCCTTCAATGTCAGCTCCTGCTGAGAAATATGGTGAACGGAACATGCTGGAAAAAGAAGTAAAGTGGAGACCCTGGGTTTGGTGCTTCTATGCATTTCTCTGATAATGTAAAGAAAAAACTAAAGATGCAGAAGAAATAATTGAAAATTTCGGCCCTAAACTGTTGCTGTTCAAGGTGGTTTGCTTATTTTGTCTTCTCCATTTTAGCAAATGAGGAAACTGAGGAGTGGACTAACATCTTTGACTTTCGAGGCTTCTGCTGGATTAGGCAGAACAGTGACACTTTATTTCTGCCTTCCTTTGCTTCTTCAAAAGAAACGGACTGAAGGCTCACAGGCAGGAAATCACTAAACACATGATTAAATCAGTAAATGAAGCGCTGGCTTAAATACAGCGAGTAAATGTCCACTGAAGAGTTTCTGGGAAGCTCAAGTGTAAGGAACAGCTGTGCTGTTTGTCTGTCCAGAGACCTCACCCCCTCTATCAGGTGACAGCCCCAAGTACCTCCTGGAAAACGACCCCACTCCACGAGAGCCAGTCCTGGCTTGAAAGGGGGCTGCCAACCAAGATTGCTGCCCTTCCACAGGTAACCAGTGAGACCCTTCTGGGTGTGTGAATCTCGAACTAACTAACCCCAGATAGGTCCCGTGTGTCTGATCTCCATCTTCTAAGTGGGTGCCTCAGCCGAATCTTCTGTCCAGCAAGCTCCCCTCGATGCCCCACCCCAGACACTCCTAAACTGCAGAAAAAGCCCAGTCAGTTCTGAGTCTTGGAACCACACGACACTCTGAAAGATTAAGATGGATCTCATAAGGTACAGAAAACCTAACCTTCCCATTCACCACTTGCTGTTACTACACAATTGACACAGAGGCAGCCGTCCCCGTGGCTCTTCTGAGGCTCAGGAGTCGCAACCCTCGTGTCTGCAGAGTTCCATCCGTAGGGCAGGTCAGCCCTGCTCAATGTGGGAGGGGGCACTCAAGGGGTGACTACCAGGAGGCGGGGTCATTAGAGGCCATGCTGGCTGTCACATTGCCTCTTGATGGCCTTCTCTGAAACTCCAGCCTGGCTTCAGTTCTTCCTCTGGGCTCCCCCATTACAGCATCTGCACCCCGTAACTCAGTGGTGTGTACCTGTCTGTCCTCTTGTCCCCTGAGCCTGGGCATAATGGTTAAGTGTGATTGATCTCTGGGGCCCTGGCTCCCAGCACAGTCTTCACCCATCAGGCCTCTGTTGAAGGACTCACTGCAGGAGTGAACCCAGCAAGCTGGACCTGACCCCAGGGGACAACTGGAGGAGACTCCACACTGCGGGGAAGCCCATGCAGCATACAATGGACGTGGGCACCTGTACAGGCCGGCGATGCTGCTAATCATCCCACAGTGCACAAGCTTCGTTCTTCCCCCCAGGACAGAATTGCTTATCCCAAAGTGTCAGTAGTGCTCGGGCTCAGACTGTGCCTATTAGGTCTGTGTAGAAAATTGGGGAATTCTCACTGGGCCTTTTAATCATACAATAGGGTGTTAACATCTGCCCATATGGAATTTAGTCACAGATCCAGTTCCTGACAAAGGAATGCAAAAGGTCTCATATTTAGATCAAGAAAAATAATAAAACTGTGTAAGAAATGTTTTCTAAAACCTCACTCATTTCTTCCAAAATGTCTTTCTTTGCGGTTTCAAATATGTATTTTCAGAAGTTTATTAATAAAACCGAGAAATTTCCCCAAACTACTTTGAGGCTAGACATTAGCATTTATTTTTTTAAATGTTTTGCCTGAACATGCAACAGAAATGAAAGGCATTTAAAGTTCCAATAAATCATATGCTGTTTGTTTTATACAAGACTGAAACTCAAAACCACATAATATGTATGATTTATAAGCTAATTTTACATATACTTAATCACTTGCTAATCCTAGTAGAGTCTATGCATTTTTATTCTGTTGGTGGCTTGAAAAAGTGATTTTTAATACACTTTACAGTATACAGCATTTATGATATGTGGGAAGGGCATATACCTCAGAGTCAAATGTGCCCACTGTTTCTCTTTATTGTTGTTTTATTGTTTTATGTTTTCTTTCATTTTCTTATCCCAGGTTTGGAAACATTTGAAAATAAACACATCACTTACATAACAGGAACTATAATCTGTATATCTGAGATAGGAAGTTGGGAACATTTTGTACAGCATATAATTCTAATAAAATTAAAATATTAGATAAACAAATAGGAAAAAATATGAAAGGAACCAGACTGATTTCAAATTAAATTGTAATTACTTACACTTTATTTATTTATTTTCTTTGCCAGAAACCACATATTTCATGTCCACAATCAAGGCTACACCTAAGTCCCAGCTCTCAAGTGTGGTGTCTGTTTCAGGCATGTATGTGTATTAATCCATTTCTGTTGCTTATAACAAAATACCTGGAACTGTTATTTTATAAAGAAAATGAAATTTCTTTTTTAAAATTTTTTTTAAAAGATGACCGGTAAGGGGATCCAAACCCATGGCCTTGGTATTATCAGCACCACACTCTCCCAAGTGAACCACGGGCCGGCCCCAAAAATAAAATTTATTGCTTACAGTTTCAGAGGCTGAGAAGTCTAAAGTCCAGGGAACACATCTGGTGAGGGTCTTCTTTGGTGCTGACACAGTGTATCATTGCAAGAAAGGCATGAGCAGAGAGAGAAAAAGACTCTCACGTGTTGTCCTTTAAAAGCCCCCAGAACCACGCCCATGACAACCATTATTAATCCATTCACTAGGGCATGGTCCTCAGAATCTAATTGCCTCTTCAAGGCCCCACCTTTCAATTACCATAGTAGGATTTCCCACCCTCTAAACCGTCACAGTGGGATCAAGCTTCTAATACATAAAACTTGGGGGACATGATCCAATCCATATCAGTATATATCCTGTCATTTACAAAATTGGTTAGATCATGTAGTAACCAAAATCTGAAAGCTTGGCACACCTGGTGCTCCATGCCTCCTTCCCCTGATGCTCACGTTACAGCCTACTCACTGCCCCTGGCTGTGACCTGATGAAACCTGAGAGCTCCTCACCCCAGAACCCCGTCAACCCTCACTGGGTGCTGTAGAATCGTGGACATTCACCCACAAATCCTATGTGTTTGACCCAATTCTCAGAAGCTTCCACACACTCTACCTCCACAGCTGGAGTCTGCCCTGCCCTTGGTCAAGCTGCTGCCTGGCCAGGCCCCTCGGGTGGGGCTGTCCTCTCCTAGCACCTTCTGCTTTGTGGATCTATTGCAGGCACGTGACAGCTGCCAGCTCCACCCCATCATTGCTCCAAGGGGTCAGCTCCTTGCTTTCTGTTATTTTCCCCAAACCATGGTTATCTTAATCCTGGGGGCACCTCCCAGCCCCTTCTGAAACACAGCATTCTCACCACTCCACTGCTGGGAGTGATGCAGAAAAATATTCACATCACACCACAAGTTACAGAATACTGTGTCCTTGACATCTAGTGAATATCTTGTACATTGCCCATTAATGTGGTCATTGGGTTCTTGAATTCCTTATAAAGTAGTTTTACAGGATTAATAAGCAGCCTCAGTTTCATGTCTCCTGTGGTAGACACGTGGCCACCTCTCTGGCCAAAAGTGGACCTTTTTAGTTGACAAAATCCACTGAAACTCAAAGCCCAACTGGATGGTTGTTTCCTAGGTGAGCTCTTCTTTAGAACTTAAAATAAATTATTTCCCCCATTTTTTGTTCTTTTGTGAGAAACTAAACACCCATCTCACAGAACACTGCTCACAATTTTTATTTAGAATTGTATCTTTTTCAGTTTTTTTAATTAGAAAATACACAAGGGCTGGACTCAGTCTTTACCATTGATTATGGAATAATTAGGGAATCCAGCAAAAAGTAAACACCAAATGATCGTGTGATAAATAAATGACAGTTTTATCCAATCACTTAAAATTACCCTGTCCTTTTATGCCCTTTCTCCTGAGTCTTTAGTCGCACTTCTCAGACACTGAATCCCATTATAAATCATATTTGAATAGGACCACCATTAGGGATTGGAAAAAACACATGGGCTACAAAAAAAGATTATTAAATATGTGATGCATTTTCAAATGGAGGAAATAGTAACATTATATTCAAGTTATTTGGAATTTGGAGATAAAGCCGTTATTTTATAAATTAAGTAAAAAGTAATTTAATCACTTATGTTTACCTAGCCTCTTCCGTGATGTCTGTTAACATCATTTATTTAGCTTAAGACCTTAGTCTCTCTGAGTCATCTAAGGCCATTAGGAATCATATTAAAGTGAACAAAATTACGTCTTTTAAAAAAGGTTTGCAGAAAGAAGAAATTCATTTAATATGTGATAAATTATGAGATAGAGGAAATAGTAAGATTATATGCAAATTATTTGAAATTTTAAAATGAAGCTGTAAAGATCCCAGTACAAACAAGGGAATTAAAAGGAGGGGATCCCAGGCTGATTCAGATGAAAGAAAGTACAGTACATGCGGATGTTAATTTCTATGTGAGGACAGGAGAGCTGCGAGAAAATGTTCCCCGTTCTTTGACTCTGACTTGTATCCTAACGCTCTGTAAAGTGCTTAAACCCATGAAGAGTTTAATAGTAATTTTTCACAATTTAAATTTTTTGATGACCCATCAAGATTTTTCAGAACCAGAGATAAATAAAAGTAAATAAAAACTACCTAAAACGTTTTCACTTGGATGTCTGCCTTTTACCTTTGATTCTGATGTACTAGAGGTCTTCAAAAAGTTCATGGAAAGATTTGCATTATCTTTTAATTCCTTCCTTTCACAAACTTTTTGAAGTATCCTTGTACATGAAGTTATACCATTTTATAAAATCGCAAATGCAATCATACTGAATGATCTATTTTATGGTTATAAGCAAAGCTTTAAGTGTGTAATACTCATCAGCTGAATCATCACTACTCAAAAATGATGGAAAAATCTCTAAAATAAACTTGCGAAATTAATGTGTTAGGTGTAATCTAATATAAAGCAATGGCAATTTAATCTTATCTTTATATTAAAGAATAATATCCTGTCAGAATTAAGGAATTTAGTCAGGTTACTATGAATTGGAGATACCCACCAATAAAAATTCCCTACTATAATTAACTCAAAATGTGATTAGGTTACAGAGGTGGGATAGGGTGTGACAGGGTGTGACTAGGGAGGGGGGAGGGAATCTGGCCAATAAAAGGGCCGTGCATGTGTCTTTCCCACAGACCTGAGCTACTGGCAGAAGCAGCTGGAGGACAGAGGAGGGTCTTGTGCAGAAGAGGTGAGTCCACTCTGTCTATTCTGTTTTTCCTTCTCAGATGTCTAGAAATGGCAGCTGTGACATGGAGGGATGAGAGGAATTTAGTAATTGATTCAACAAATGCTGTTGAGTGCTGGTGCAGTGTTTGAAAATCACACACTGGATCCCCTCACTCTAGGAGTGGCAGGCAGTAAACTTGACACTGAGCTCCAAGGCTGCAGAAAGGATGCATTTCCTATGTTCATAAAGCAATTTATTGCTTGGGTTACTCTAGGAGATGGTGAAATGCCACCACCTTCACTGATTCTCACATCGATGTTGCCATGGAACGCGTCCAGGCACATCTGTTGGCACAGCTGGAGGGTCCTGATGAGCGTGGACACTTCCTCCACCTTAGATCAAAGCACAATGACAATTTCTTATTTCTTTCTAAATAGAACTTCAAATCTCTGAAGACAGGGAGCGTGGGATTTAGTAAGTGCACTCTCCTGATCTTGTTCTAATGATGATGAAATTGGAACTCAATCACCCTATGCATGTAAAGGTTGTCACTTGTCACAACTAATAGTCATTCAACTCATGGAAATTCTCTTCCCAGGTACATTTTCTCCCTGGCAGTGGACATGGCTGAATCCTTACAAGAAGCAAGCAGGTGTCCCATGTGCCCAACATATCTTGAAAGACCAATGCACCTGAAGTGTAGATGCAGCTTCTGCCTCAACTGCATCAATTTATTGCAGAAAGAGCTACGTGGAGAGGATTTCTTTTGCTTCTTCTGCCCTATTGTCTCTCAGAAGAATGACATCGGGCCCAATCGGCAACTGGGGAAGCTGGCGTCCAGTATCAAGGAGCTGGAGCCCCAACTGAGAGCAGTTCTGCAGATGAACCCACAGATGCGGAAGTTCCAAGGTAAGGGACCTGTACGCCCTTCCCCCTTTCCACTAGGGGACCAAGAAAAATCACCAGTGGAATTGGCCCTCCATTCCCTATGGGGGGATCAGCTGGCACCTAAAGTTGTTATGCTCCTCAGCATCAATGGTTCTCAGCGCTGAAAACACAGAATCACTGGTGATCTTAACAAAAAATACCAGTATCTACATCATGGCACAGACAAGGGATTCTCAAAACAATGTGCTCTAATTACCTGGGGTTGTTAGAATGCAGATTTTGAACAGGGAAGTTTCAGGATTGCTGATAGTGCTGGCCTGGGAACCACACTTACAGTAACAAAGACTTAGAGCAACTGAATCTGAATTTCTCTCTGGCTGGGATGCTCAGAAATCTAATGCATAAATCCCACAGATAATTCTAGTGTGCAGTGAATGACCTTATCTCAGAGTTCATTATCGAGCACCTGCGGTGGTTGTTCTGTGGCTGTAGGGTGAGTTGCAGATTCTGGAATCCTCGTCTGTACACTGTGGGCTTTAACAGTGGCCCTGGCTGCAGAAAATTCTATCAGACTCCATACCTCTGGAGGGAAGGGACATTTAAATGAAGAGATTATGGTTGGCCTGCACAAAAAAATGCACCTAGAAACAATGTTGGGTTCCTATGATGTCCCTGACACCATTGGCTTCTATGCAGTTTCTTCCCTGATACTCATGATTCTACTTATACACAACCAATACCTGACCCTCTGCATGAAATCGGAAGCACAGGTTCTCTCTGTCCTAGTCATCTGTGGAACACTCTTACCCCTTTCTTGTAAATGTTCACGCATCTTATTTCATCCACGAATTCACCATCAAATAGAGATCCATCACCTGAAGCCTTATTTCAATCTACAAAATCTGCATTGCTGATCACATTCATCTTTTGACTTGGATGATAGTGGGCTGTGTAGACTTATTTTTTCTTTTGCTCCAGAAAATTCTTTTCTCTAGGCCAGATGCACCCCTTCCTTCAGCATGGTGACTCATTAAAATGGGCAGCTCCACCTTTGAACCACATACCCAGTGCCTTCTGTTCACGCTGCCCTTATTCTCTGCACTTGGTCGATTATGACCAAGAACTTTTAAATACCTTCCTCTTGTCTCTTAAATTTGAGCCCATAACCATTGTTTTGCTTAAGGCATCATCTCCCATATAATGTGGAAAATATTCTCCCGACATCATTCCCACATTCCTGCTGTCCTTGGATGCCTCTTTGTGTCTAGAACTGGTACTTTCATCATATTGTCATCTGCAGAGACATCCCATCTTCCATCAGAGCTGAAAACAAAATTAATTTGTTTACAAACATGAAAAACAGAAGCCTGAAGTCATGCCCTAGATGCTATTGTTTGGTTTTTGTTGCTGTTTTTGTGGCTTGCCAATGTGGGAACTCTTGACCTAGACACACTTTAATTGAATAAGAAGATATGGACACAGAAACAGATCCTTTAATATTGCGAACTCGCATTGTCGAATTATCATTCATATTTTTTCATTCATGATCATGGTAGAAAGAGAGTCATGTTGTCAGTCTTCAGAGACCCTCCCCTCTAAATGGAAGAAAGGTTCAATTAAGAAAATACGTTACATGATGTAAAAAGAATTCCACTGTGAATAAGAGTCACGTATTCCTACAAAGCACATCTATGATCATCTGAACTAGTCAGAGAGGCCAGGGATGTTACTTTATGAAAAATTTTTACTTCAAGGAAAACCAGAATTAAAGAAACTAAAACCAGTGAGAAATGTGGGATTTTGCAGTAGACCTGAAGAATGGGCTACATTCTGTCCATTTGCTGAGCTGCTTGTTTTTCTTTTCACAGTGGATGTGACCTTGGATGTTGACACGGCCAACAACCTCCTCATCGTTTCTGATGACCTCAGAAGAGTGCAATGTGGGTGGTTCATACAGAATCGGCCATTGCTTGCTCAGAGGTTCAACTATGCAATTTGTGTCCTGGGCTCCCCTCATTTCACCTCTGGCCGCCATTACTGGGAGGTCGACGTGGGAACAAACACAGCATGGGACCTGGGAGTTTGTAGAGAATCTACTCCCCGAGAAGGACAGATCCAACTGACTACAGAGCTGGGATTCTGGACTGTGAGTTTAAGGGGTGGATGCTACTTCTTTGCCAGCACAAGGCCTTTGACTGCCCTCTGTGTGGACCTTAAATTACAGCGAGTTGGTATTTTCCTGGATATGGGCATGGGAAACATTTCCTTCTTCTGTGTTGACGATGGATCCCACATTTTTACGTTTACTGGAGTTTCTGCTGAGGAGCCACTGTGCCCATTTTTTGCTCCTTCAAATTTCCTTCTGGATCAGGGTGTCCTGAGTGTCTGTCCTGTGATGAGTCCGGCCACTGCCAGGTCTCCAGTCCACCCTGGGGAGAACGAATAACCCCCCACTGCAGAGAAACATGGGCAGAAAATTACATGGCGGTTAGACCTAGGAATTTTCTGCTTGATACAAATATCATACAAAGTCATAGCAGAAAAATATAGAACATTTCATAAATGTGATTTATCTAGTTAGATTAAGGAGAATATAAGTTGAATTCTAAGTGTTATTGTCACCATCAGACTCGCTGGGTTTTGTGTTTACATTTTGTTTCCTATAGACATGTCCTGAATTCTCAGACCAATTTCTAAATGTTTTATTTTTATTTGTGAAAGCTCAACATACTGTATTATGGGTGTTACTAAATTAATAAACATTTGAATGTAACCAAATGGATTATGTTAGTTTCTAAATAGTAGGGGTGCAATACCTTTTATTCATTGTAAAGTGTGTGTGTGTGTGTGTGTGTGTGTGTGTGTGTGTGTGTGTGTGTGTTTGAACACAGAACTGGAAAAATATTTACGTACTATCCAGAACTGAAAACACAACTTCTCGGCACCACTACTTAGAGTAGCTATGTTCCTGAATGTGTGGCCCATCTACACTAACAAGGATAATTCAACCACCGCAGAAGGTACGGTTTTCTCTCAAGTGTGCTGCTGGCATTACCTGACCCTGCCCAGCTACTCAGTCCTCCTTCCTTCTCCCATTTGGCGTCCTCAACACAGAGCCCTTCCTCCTGACACAGACCTGATCACCGTGGAGACGGCATGCTGGGTGCAGTTAGTGATGTTTCTGTCAGGGGTCATTTCCTCACACCAAGGATCTCTTGAACCTAATGCTGGCTTTTTCAAGAGCTTCCTCTGCAAATACAAAATCAACTCAAACTGTTTAGAGACTTAAATGTAAGACCTGAAACCATGACATTAGTAGAAGAAAACAGGGAAAAAGATTTTTGACATTGGTCTAGGCAATGATGTTTTTGGATATGACACCAAAAGCACAGGCAACAAAGGCAAAAAATAGACAACTGGGTTTGCCATGAACTGAAAACCTGCACAGCGAAGGAAACGACAGAGTGAAGGGACAACCTACGGAACGGGAGAAAATATTTGTAAATCATACATTCAGTAAGGGGTTATATATAGGAAACTCTACACATTAGCAAAAAAAAAAAAAGCCCCAAACAACCTAATTTTAAAATGGGAAAGGACCTAAATAGACATTTCTCAAAAGATGATACACAAATGGCCACCCGGTATGAGAAAAAGTGCTCAACATCACCAATCACTAAGGAAACACAAATCAAAGCCACAATGGGGGGCCAACCCCAACCCCGTGGCGCACTCAGGAGAGTGTGGCGCTGGGAGCGCAGCGACGCTCCCGCCGCGGGTTCAGATCCTATATAGGAATGGCCGGTGCACTCACTGGCTGAGTGCCGGTCACGAAAAAGACAAAAAAAAAAAAAAAAAAAAAAAACAGCAACCACAATGGGATATTACCTCACACCTGCTAGAATGGCTATTATCAAAAAGACAAAAAAGTGTTGGTGAGGATGTGGAGAAATTGGTTCAGCCATTATGAAAAACTGTATGGCTGTTCCTTAAAGAATTAAAAATAGAAATACCGTATGATCCAGCAATTCCATCTCTGGGTATATATCCAAAGGAAATGAATCTATATGTCAAAGAGGTATCTGCAGTCCCATGTTCAGTGCAGCATTATTCACAATAACCAAGATTTGAAAACAACAGAAGTGTCTGTCAACACGTGAAGGATAAAGAAAATGTGGTATATACACAATGGAATGTTATTCAGCCTTTAAAAGGAAGGATCAGGATGGGGGGTGGGGGAAAACTCGCTATTTAATACAACATGGGTGAACCTGTGAAATAAGTCAAACACAGAAAGACAGAAACTGGATGATCTCACTTATATGTGGAATCCAAAAGAGTCAAATTCATAGAAGCAGAGAGTAGAATGATGTGTGTGAGTTGGGGGTGGGGAGAACAGGCTGCCTTTGTTCGGGGGTGTAAAGTTTCAGTTATACAAGATGAGTCAACGCTGTAGATGCACAGCACGGTGACTACAGGTCACAGTACTCTATTTCATGCCTGAAATTTGCTAAGTGGGTAGCTCTTACCTTTCTTAACACCCACACCCCACAAAAAAGAAAGTAGTAACACATGAGGTGATATCTCAGTTAGCATGACTGTGGCAATCACTTCACCATGCATACGTATATCAAAACAGCAGGTTGTACACCTTATATATATACAATTTTTATGCCAATCATACATCAGTAAAACTGGGGAAGAGCATGCAGCCTTTCCCGGGGACACTGTTTGCAGACCCCGAGCCAGAGCATTACGTTATGAGCTGGTAGCTCCACCGGAAGACTGACGGGCATTCTGGAAGGACAGAGCAGACACTTCAGAAAGAAACAACGCATTTCTGTTCCAAGGGAAATGGAGGCGAGGGAGGAGGCAGCTGAGACACGGTCTGTGTGTCAGAAAATGAGCTTCTGTGTGAGAAGCTGTGAGAAAACGTGCACGACTGAAAAGGTGTGCGTGAATGTGCGGGCTGGGGTCGGTCAGCTACACGCAGTGTGCACACTGACATGGGACGTGCGGGCATCTAGGCTGTGGCATGGAGAAAATTCTCGAGCACGTGTCTGAGAGAAGGTGTAGGTGACAGTGTGACAGTGTAAGAAAGAGCGTGGATGACGCGTGAGCGGCTCGCGCGTGTGGCTAGTGTGTCCTGTGAGAGTGGGAAGGTCTCAGACTGAGCAAATGCGTTCAGTGCTCATGGGTGCGGGTACCCAAGCAAGAGCCTGTGCGTGTCAACCAGAAAGAGCTGAACCCCAGACCGGGAAGGCCGATCTCTGCTGCCATCTGCTGGCCGTGAGAACGAACTACCTGAGAAAGCTCCCCTAGGTCCCCTCTCTGCCCAGGTGCCCAGACCCCGAGCAGAGCAAGTCAAATCCCTCCCGCCCCACACACGTCAGCAGGGAAGCTCTGAGGGTGTGTGTCTGTCCACTTCTGCTCCTCCGGACAAAGATGCCCAGGTCACCCGCATGACCCTCCCACCATCCAGATATGGTCCCAGCTGCATAGCCCAGAGTGTGACATCTAACGCTTGGGGCCCTCGGGACATATTTGCTATTGAAGAACAAAATGAATTACATACAGTTGGAATGAATAAATGAGTCATTAATGAATGAACTGATTCTCCTTAAATGTCGGTTCCTATTGAGAAATATGGTGGCTAGAATACTCTGGAAAGAGCAATAAATAGGGAGACTTTGAGTTTGGTGATTCTGTGTATTTCTCTGATACTGTAAGGAAAGAAAGAAAAATGCAGAAGAAATAATGTCATATTTCAGCTCCTAATGTTTATGGCTTCTGCTGTTCTAGGTGATTAATTTATATTGTCTTCCCCCTTTTGAAAAATGAGGACCTCGAAGAGAGAATTAAACTCTCTGGTTTTTTTTTTTTTTTTTCCTTGTCGTTTTCGTGACTGGCACTCAGCCAGTGAGTGCACCGGAGGATCCGAACCTGCGGTGGGAGCATCGCTGCGCTCCTAGCGCTGCACTCTACCGAGTGCGCCACGGGCTCGGCCCAAAACTCTCTGGTTTTTAAGAGTTACATTGGATTAATTAGAACTGTGACATTTTATTTTTGTTTTCTTCTGCTTCTTTGAAAAGAAATGAAGTGAAGGCTCAGAGGGATAAAATCATTAAAGATGTGATGGAATCAGTGAAATGGAGGGCCTGACGTAAATGAATAAATGACCACCAGGCTAAGTTGTGGAAGACCAGGATCTGGAGGATGGAGGGGTCGATGGAGGGGTCCACCTCCCTATCTTTGGTAAGCTGGGACCCCTCTCCCTGCAACCCCACCCTGAACTGTCTTTCAGGCCGGCTCCACATGCCCTCGGGGGCCTCGGTCTAAACATCTGGACAAATGCAATATGAAAGGACCTCTAACAAAATATTTTCACAATGTTCAGTTAGAGTCGTGTATTTTTCAGTTTTCCTTAATGAGAAAACAGGACTTGAGAGCTGTAATGTGTTTTTGCTTCGGTTTGAATTGAGCAGAGTAGTCAGCAAAACCCAGCAAACGATTGCTCAGGAAGTGAAAGAACTTAATTCAATCATCTCAGTATATAACCTAATCTTCCGCAGCCCACCCCCACTAGTCTGGAATTTTCATTCTTACTCTCCAAACTCTGCTCACCTAGGAGTCATTGGAAACCACAAGGAAATTTATTTGAGAACTCTTTTAAAAAGAAATACATCTCATTTTGTATAAGTTGTGACATAAGGAAAAGAGTAAATTATAAAAATATCTTTTTCTTTTGATACGCTAACACACACACACACACGCATGCACGTACGCACGCACGCACAAGACTTTGAATGGTGGACTGATTATCTGGGAACAAATTGCCTGGGAACAGGTTTTGGGTTTATTTACCAAACTTCTAAACACAAATCATTACAATCATGGAGGAAATGCTCTTTTGAAGAAGTAATTGTGGCCTAGTGAATGTGATTTTAGAAAAGACTTCTGATTCCATCTAATTAATTTACTTGATCTAAATATGTAGTTTTACTTTGTGAAACTAGTTTTATTCATTGCATAAGGATTAATGATGATGCCAAATATTTTGCTTTAAAAATATCTGTCCAAATTCCACATCTTATCATACACAGACAGAATATTCAAGACCCAATCTCTAGTAAGGAATGCATCTGTGGAAATAAAGATACAACCGCCTTCAGGATAAATCACTCTCCTTTGCATGTGGTACTTCTCTATGTCTGCAGTAATAAACTCACTTATGCCAGAACTAAATATCAGATTGAATTAAAGAGAAGAGGCAGAATGTGGATGAGGTAGGAGGAGAGACCTTCTACATAAAACACGCTTGTAGGTGAATCTCACTCCACATCTGAGCTACCTTCAGAAGCAGCTGGAGGCAAGAGAAGAATCTCGTGGAATTTAGTTCGATCTTATCTTAATTCTCTTTTACTTCTCAGCTTTCTACAAAAGGCAAATATGAGAGAGCAAGGTCCTGGGAATTGAGTTGAATTGCATTTATTAATACAGCAAGTGCTGTCTGAGGCCAACTCAATGGCAGGCACAGCATGTGCACTTTGGGACAATGGATCCTCTGCCCTAGGAACTGTAGATAGGACTAGATTCTCAATACCCAGGCTGGAGATGTGACATACTCTTTCTTTTCTCAATCACACCACAGCTTGGACTGCTCTAGGAAATGATGAATGGAGTTTCCCTCGTGGACTTAGTCATCCTGGCAGCTGCTGCTATGGGTCTGTGCCACAGCCAGGCTGGACCAACTGGAGAGGAGGAGGGGCTCTGGGTCTAAACCAGCTTTGACCTAGAGAAAATAATGTGACCCACTTATGTACCTATAAATTTTCCAGTAGCCACATTAAGGAATGTGTTGGGCTGGGTCACCAGACCCCTCACATGTAGGTCGCAAGCTAGGCAATTGGAAAAAGATCCTGGGAGCCGCTGGCAAAGTTGACATGCTTCATTTGGACGCAACCTCAGTCTCCAGCCTCCTCCTCAGCAGCAGCAGCTTACAGCAGCCTTCAGCAGGTCCAGCAGCAGCAGTGCCCTGGTGGCATCCCGGGAGTGTCCTGGCAGCAACAGCCCCAGCAGCAGTAGTAGCCCCCCTGTGGTCCTCTCCCCGCTGCTGGGGCATCCTGGGGGCAGGGAGGGGGGCATGGGGATCAGAGCCATTGGTCCTCTATACTTAAGTCAGACAACCCAGGAACAGCTGGGTACCCACGCACATCTACATCAGACAATAGCCAAGGAACACCTGGTCGCACGTGTGCAGTTAACATTTACATCAAACAGACTAGGTCATGCTTGGCAAGATTCTGAACATCTGAGGAATCCTGACCATTTTGCTATATTTTCCTTACAGGGATGTAAAAAATAAATAAGTCAAATTAATTTCAATATCCAAAAGATTAACATTTTAACATGTACATCAAATTTCAAGTTCTTAATGAGACCTTTTTTCTTACTATGCCTTCAAAATCTGATGTGTATTTTACACTCAAAGTACATTTCACTTTAGATAAGCCTCATTGCAGATGGCAAGTCACATGTGTTCAGTGGCTCCTTTATTGGACAGCTCAGTTCTATTGTCTTTCACTATCTCAACTCTAAGCCCACTTTCCTCCAACTAGCATTTTAAATTCAGAAGATCAGGGCCATGAGTCTTCATATTTTTATCCTCCTTTCCTAGTACTAGGGATGGCACACAGTAGGTACACAATATCTCTATGCACGTAACGATGAAATAGTCCAGTTCATTCATCTCATGGAATCTCCATTACTACGCATATTTCACCCCAGCAGCAGCTTTTGAGAAGCAAACAGATGTCCTTTCTGTCTGGCCTATTTTCAGAAGCCCACATATTTAAAATGTGGATACACCTGCTGCCTCCACTGCATCAACTTATTGAAGACAGAGTCCCAAGAGGAGGGTTTATTGTGCTCTCCCGCTCAGTGGTTTCTCAGAAGAATGAGATCAAGACAAATGGCCAGCTGAGAAGGCTGGCTTCAAAGATCAGGGAACTGGAGCCCAGTTGAGAGCAATTCTGCACCTGAACCCAAGGCTGCTGAAGTTCCAAGGTGAGGCATCTGCTCCACCTAGCCCTCCCCATGAAGGCTCCAGAAAAAACAACAGTGCAAAAGCCTCTCCATTTAATAGAGGAGTTAGCTAAATTCTGGAACCTAACATTCTTATGTTCTCCATGCAATGATAGCTCTCTTTCCTGAGTATAGATTAGAACCACCTGAAGATTTTGAAAGAAATGTAATACTTAGGGCATGCCTTAGACTTGTGCTGTCCGACATGGTAGCCACGGTGGCTACTGAGCACTTGAATTCTGGCTACAGCCATGTATAGAAACAATAATATTTTTCATACATTGGGTTAGATAAAAATACGGTATTATTAAAATTACTTCACCTGTTTCTTTTTATGTTCGATAACGGGGCTACTAGAAACTTTAAAATTAGAACACGTGGGGCTGGCATTACGTTTCTATTGGGAGCACTGCCCTAGACCATGGCTGTTCAGACTTGAATATGCATTAGATTACCTGGAGGTGTTGTTGAAGTGAAGATTCTGATCCTACAGCACTGTGGTGGCCTGAGAATCTGGATTTCTAACCCAGGAGCCCAGGTGGTGCTGCTGCAGTTGGTTCTTGACTACGTGCTGAGTAGCAAGACCCTGGCACCAACTGCATCTGATCTTCTCTCTGGCTGTGAGGCCCATGAATCTGCAATGTTTAAAAGTATTCAGGTAATTGTAACCCACTGTAAGTCTTGGCAACCATTACGATAAATGAATTTTATCCCAATGCTCAGGCTCTCAAAGAACGGTAAGAGTGCATGTGATTGTTGAGCCTGTAGATTTAGGTCCAGTTGCAGATACTGGCCCTGAGCAGTACATCACGTGCTACCCACATGTACCAGGCACTAAAGGAAATAATTCCTGATTCAATATCACAACTTAACTCTCAGTAATTTTTGTGACCCAATTTGGTGAAAGGTATACAGTTAAAGTGAATTATTTGAACTCGGCTGCCTATATAATGTTAAAGTCGGGATGCCAGATTACACCTACCAGATTCCCGAATGCAGGCTCATCCAAATGTGCCAAGTCCTCTTTGAGGTCCTCTTCCTTCTCTCTCTGTTCCCAGTGTCTATTACAATGTGTCACATAATCAATGCTGGCTGTGTTGGGTTTGAATACCATTGGGTGTGCTTTGGTATATATCCCAGTCCAAAATGAATTACTGTATTTTCTAAGTGAGTATACTTGTTGCTGAATGTGAACTTTCATGTGGGGTGGTGAAACCTGTCCAAGACGTTTTTTACCCTTGACAACCCCTGTATGGGGTAAGACAGTTCTAGCATCTTCCAACGTGCCAAACCATAAGGAAGCCTGGTGAACTCATTGGTCCTTGGCCCAGAGGGTTTACTTCTGAGGTTCCCATTGGCTCCATTCACATGATCACATTAGGACAAGCATCTCTGTGCTTTGATCCTGATAACTAGGACTAGTTGTAAATGTTGGCAATTCACAAAGCCATTGCTCTCCAAGTTCCCCACTCTTCTGAACAGTACTGTGTGGAAGTTCTGAATCTCAGTGCTGCTAAGATTCAAAGATACTCCAACTCATGCCCAAGAAAATCCCTTCATCAATCTTGACTTGTGCATCTCATCTCAGGACTCCTGGCATTATCTATTCATTTTGTTATAAACTAGTAAAAGAAAGTTTCAAAAGCCTAGCAACAAGATGAGATGACAAAGGGAAAGGCAAGGTGTTATATCTCAATATTATTCTGCAATAAGTATAATTATATTCTTTGTTCAGATATATTATATGGAATACCTATATTTTAATAGAATCTGTGCTAACATATATATCAAATTTGAGAACAAACAGCACCCACGATCCCTCCCTAATGGATCTTACATATTAAAGAGAAGAAAAATCTTTAGTTAAACCTGCAGAGTGTCCAATGTGGGCATTTCAAACATAAGCTGAAATAGCATGCTGAGAGATTTAGCTTCAGAATTTGTGTCCTGGGCTCCCCTCGGTTCACCTCCGACCATCAGTACTGGGAGGAAGATGTGGAAACAAGCACAGAACAGGACCTGAGAGTTTGCAAAGAATCTGTTCAACGAGGAGAGATCAGACTGTCTACAGAACTTGGATTTTGGACACTGAGTTGGAGAAAGGGAAGAACCCTCTCAGTCAGTACTGTGCCTTTGATTGCACCATGGGTGAATCCCCGGTTACTCAAAGAAGAGATTTTGCTGGATATGGGCTTTGGAAACATTCCTTTTTGTGACCTTAGTCATGGGTCCCTTATCTTGACAGTCAGCATCATTTCTGCTTGGAAGCCACTGCACCCATTCTCTTTTCCTTCAAAATGTTCCTTGTCAGGGTATAGAAACACAACTGACTTTTGTGTGTTGATTTTGTATTCAGCAACTTTGCTGGCATCACTTCTCAGTTCTAACAGTTTGGGGTTTTTTGTGTGTGTGTGTGGATTCATTCTTTTTTTTCTGCATATAAAATCATGACATCTGCACTGAGAGATAATTTTCCTTCTCCCTCTCCAAGCTGTATGCCTCTTATTTCTTTTACCTGATGAATTGCTCTGGATAGGACTTCATCACTATATTGGATAGAACTGGTGAAAGCTGACATCTTTGTCTTATTCCTATCTTAGAAGGAAAACTTTCACCAACGTTAGCTGTTTTTCATGTATGAACTCTATTTGTTCTACTTTTTTTCTATTCCTAGTTTGCTGAATGTTTTCACCGTGAACAAATGTTAAATTTTGTCAGATGCTTTTTCTGCATCAATTGAGATGATCTTGTGGATTTTTTTTTCTTCATTCTATTAATGTGCTATATTACAGTGATTAAATATATTGACCCATCCTCACATTCCAGGAATAAATCCCAATTTGGTGGTGGTGTATAATTCTCTTAATACACTTCTGAATATTCTGTTTACTAGTATTTTGTTAATGATTTTTTCGTCAATATTCATAAGACAGATTGATCTGTTGTTTTAACTTCTTCTGATGTCTTTGTCTGGCTTTGATATGAGGCAAATGAAGGCTTCTAGAGTGGCTTAGAAAGTGTTACCTCCTCTTCAATTTTTTGGAAGAGTTTGTGGGGTATTGTTGTTAATTCTTCTTTAAGTGTTTGATAAAATTCACCAGTGTAGCTACCTGGTCCAAGGCTTTCCTTTGGGGGAGGTTTTTCATTACTGATTCAATATCCTTACTGGTTATATGTATATTCAGCTTTTTTATTTCTTTGTGATCAAGTCTCGGCAGGTTTTGTGTTTTGAGGAATTTGTCCATTTCATCTCACTTCCCAATTTGTTGGTGTGCAATTATTCACAGTACTATTTTATAATTCTTTTTATTCATGTAAAATCAGTAATAATTTTCATTTCTGATTTTAGTAATTTGTCTTCTCTTTTCTGTTCTTACCAAATCAAGCTAAAAGTGTATCAATTTTCCTGAACTTTTTAAGGAACCAACAATTGGTTTTGTTAATTTTTTTTCTATTGTTTTTTCTATTTTCTATTTTACTTATCTATGCTCTATTTATTTTCTTCTTTCTTCTTTCTGCCGGCTCTAGGTTTAGTCTGTTCTTTTTCTACTGCCTTAATGTATAGAGTTAGGTTATTGATTTGAGACCTTTTTTCTTTTTTGATATAAGTTTTCAACTATAAATTTCTCTCTTAGTACTGCTTTCACTGGATCCCATAAGTTTTAGTATGTTGTGTTTTTGCTTTCAATTGTCTCAAGACATTTTAAAATTTCCCTTATTGTTTTTTCTTTGGTCCATTGGTTGTTTAAGAGCATGTTGTGAATTTGCACATATTTTTGGATTTTCCAGTTTTCCTTCTGCTATCAATTTCTGGTTTCATTCCATTGGATATACAATGCCCATTTTTGGCTCATTTATATAACATCCTGCTCACATCTAGTCTCTTATATTTTCTCTTTCTCTACAGAAAAGTCAAGCATTTGTTATTCTTGTCTCTGGTTTGGTCTTCCCCAGGACAATCAAGTCCTTCTTCCTACCATTTGGAAAAAGAAAGGCTGGACAAACCTAAAGCTTAATTTTCATCCACCTATAGAGTAATTTAGACCGAGAGTTTGTCCAGTGTGCTCTGTTACTGGCTTTTATTCTAGTTGCCTTTGTTCTGTTCTGTGTGTGACTGTTAGCAGATTCTCCTCTCACTGGAATACACAAAGAACAGACAGAACAGAGGCAACCAAAATGAAAGCCAGGTCTTGGCCCAGTGGTTAGTGGCCACGTCTAACTGTATATCATCCACGAATTCAGTCCACCTCTCCTGGAAGATTCTGTATATTAAAAGAGCACATGGGATGTTGATTTAGAATGACTAATGCAAGTCATATTTTAGTACAATATTGGGCTTTAAAGAAAAAAAATCTCTGAGCTTCTAGAAAAAAGAAGTGACATAGAAGGGAAAGAAAATCAATCTTATCTACCTGTTTTGAGAACAATACTTTGTGCCTAAAGAAAATGGAGTCACAAGATACTCAAGAAAAGAAACTGTGAAGCATGAATGTTATACCCGGAAAAACTAACATTTAGGTATAAAAGACCCTGACATTCCACATCATCATTGAAAACCTTAGTAAAACCTGGTATTATTCCCATGATCTCTTCCAGAGGAATGAACAAACTTCAGACAAAAACATGCCTAGGAAGGCATTGACAAAGATCATATCATAAGTACTAAATTTGCAGTTACTTGTACAACTAAATGAGGGTGAAATGAGAGTGTGGCCTTGCTGGCAGCCACTAGGGTGATTGCCTTATGTTTCAGTGCTTTTCTACATAAGGGTTTTATTTAACATAAAAAGTTGTTAAAGAAAAACCAATAACAGATCGATCTTTTTTAATGTAACAAGCTCCAACATTAAATATAAAATATCTCTAAAAATGACTCTAAATGTATACAATTCAAAAATTAACTTCCACTAAAAATTAGCCAACTTGGAGGAGGACAAACAGCCAGGCAGCTCCTGTTCTGTGGCCCTGCATCTGATTCAAGCATCCCAACACTTGTCAAGCTCCAGGTCCTCTAAGATGCAGTCTGAGATCTGCAGGTCACGGCTTTCCCAGCTGTCAGTACAGGAATCTGCAACACAGACACAGGTGTGGGGATCACTGGGGAGGTACACAGACTGAGCCGGGAGGGCTCACTGGGAGGGTGTGCAGGACCCAGAAGACTCCTCAGGCCCTGGAAGGCACTCTTGGGTCCCTGACCTCTCCAGGGTTGGGTCCGTGGGCATCAAGGCCTATTTGTTGGTCTCTACTTAAGGGTGTTGTCTGTCAGTAAAGAGTGTCTGTAATTCTCCCACAGGAGTGATTTAACCTGGGCATTCACCAGTCAGCCTACAGGACACTGATCCCCTGGACAGTGAGACAGATGTGGAGGAAAGGCGAGGTTTCTAGGACCCTGGGATGAAAAGGCTGAGTCCCAAACACCCGGACCCTGTAAAGAGCAGGAGATCTGCTGACACAGGGGTTGGAGTGGTGCCCCTGCCCCCTCTACCCCTACTCTCAATCCTATCCAGTCATGAGACCTGAACT
This sequence comes from Cynocephalus volans, assembly GCF_027409185.1. Classification (NCBI taxonomy): domain Eukaryota; kingdom Metazoa; phylum Chordata; class Mammalia; order Dermoptera; family Cynocephalidae; genus Cynocephalus; species Cynocephalus volans. The sequence continues at coordinate 197,324,597 of NC_084461.1, forward strand.
TTAAATATAGACAGCAACCTGGAGTTCTTTTCCTTTTCTGCTAATAATCATTATTCTCTCAAATACCACCAGCGAACTTTGCCTATGCCTTTCAATTAAAAGAAAATCATTACTGTATGATAATAAAACTGTAAATGTTATGGCCTTAGTATATTCCAGTAAGAAAAAGTTAAAGAAGACATTGCTTTTTAAAATGTAATTAGGGTGGATAGGAATGGGTAAAGGGGCATGAAAATCAAGTACATGTATTTTGAGAGGTAAAAAAAAAGAGTCATCCAAGAAAAATATTAAAATCATTTCCAAAGGCAAAAAAAAAAAAAAAAAAAAAAAAGGAAACCAGTTACAGTAGGGCTTTTTTATTTACAAAACTGGAAAATGAAACATAAGTAACTCATAATCCTACCCTGTTAACCTATCCCAAGTTATCATTACACTGTATTTCCTTCAGGTTTTGTGTTTTGTTTGAATATGACATACATACATATAGAACCATAGCTTAAGAAGTGGTGCCATAGGGTGGTCCCAGCCCCTCCACAGGGATCTACAGAGGCTGAGGGGTCCCCAGGGGTTGAGCTACTTCTAGCCAGGTCTTGGCGTGTCCCCTACCTGATGCAGGTGTCCCCTACCTGATGCAGGTGTCCCCTACCTGATGCCAGGTCCTACTCTGAGCCCATAGGGATGCAAAACCGGCCCGTTGAGCTACCATGTTTGCATGACAAGGAGTCCAGCCATGCTTCTGTCCTCCTCAACCTTTATCCAGCAGGCATGAACCGTAGGAACTCAGGATCAGTCCACACTGCCTCACCACTTCCATTGGTTACCTGGGTGTTCCCTGTTCGCTATGAGAGGGTTGGAAGGGCAGAGTTGGGTCCTGCAGGGCTGGGCTTTTGACCCACTCCAGAGACACTTTTCACAAAGAACACGATGAGAGCTGCACCCAGTGGAGTGAGGCACATCGTAGCACCCATAACCACTTTTTCTAATTAAGACAACATTGGAGGGTTTAGCCCAGCAACCTTAGGGGCTTATATGGAATGGGTATTCGTTCCCTGGGAGCATGTTCTCAGGACATCCTTCACTTGTCTGCGTTGATTTTAACCAACCACTTATCTCCCCTTGTGTGGTCCTATGCAACAGTGGCCATCCCAGTGCTCTTCTTGGTTTTGTTGGTTTTCCTGACGTGCCATAAAGAAAGTTAGGGGAGCGACGGGGAGCAGGTGCCATACTTGCCTTTTGCTCCTCCTCCCACCTGATCCACACTCACATTCCTTCTTCCTCTTCTTCTCCTTTTATGTCCTTGATGCCTTTTCTTGAATCCAGGACAGGAGAATGTCTTGACAGCTGGAGGGAAGAGAACAATCGTGCCTGCCCTGAGCCACCCAGTGCAGGAAAACCCCTGGGTGGGGGTGCCCAGAGCAGAACCAGCCTTCCCGGGGGCCCCCTCCAGCAGGTGGGGCCCAGCTCGTCTGACCCCCAGCCCAGCTCCCTGCCTGGGCCATTCAGGGCTGCTCAGCATGATTCAGTGGTGCAGACTGTGGATCAGAAACCAGGGCCATGCCAAGAAAGTGGGTGAGGAGTCTGAAGGGAGACTTAACAGGCACTGAAGACACAGGGACACCCACTGCCTGGATGCCACCAGGTCCTTCAGGACGAGGATCATAAAAAGAGGGAAGGAGGGAATGGGGAAGAGCCATGGATAGGAAATAGAATTTTAAAAGACACAAATAGGAAATACATTATGATCAGATTCCTGGTCTATGTATCTTGATCCTCAGAATCTGTAAAACAGGCTTCTGCACGCACAAGGGCAGTGATGGTGATGGGGTGGCCTTGGGGATAAGAGTTAGACAGTGAGAACTCGGGCCCCTGCTTCTCCTGGTGCTATGTAGCCCAACCCCAGAACTCAATTCTTCCTCATCTCTGAGGTGCTATCTCAGCGCCTTGTTCACTTCACCTCTGCAATGAGGAATGGGTTAGGATCTCCAGGACCCATTTTTCAGCCCCAATTCGAAAACTGTGTCTGGGAAGGAATGCCTGTGTCACCCAGTTCCTCCAAGAGGCAGCCACTGTCTCCATGAATTCTGTGCATGACCTTGCTTTCTCTTCCTTATTTTCCTCCCTCACCACTGTATGACTTTTTTCTTTCTACTGATTCCTGCCCATTTCCTTTCTCCTTGTCAGCCTCCACCATTATATTTTTCTCCAATATAGAACCATTGTTAGGAAGATCAAAATATATACTGCCACCTTCCAAATCAATTAATTGATCAATTAACCAATCCATCTAAACCCAGGGAGCATCAGCCATAGGCCTGGGGTTGTGTTGGGTCCTAAGGTAGAAAACAACAAACAGCTTCACATATCAAGTGAGTTTTCTGGCCCTGGAAGACTTTAGATTCTTGGGAAACATGATCTTTACAACAAACCCATATCTTCCCTAGCGGATTAGAGACAATGAACAGAAGTTTACAGGTAACATAACTTGTCCAAATTCTTTTAATTTGAAAGTGAGGCAACAGGGATTCTGCAGCAGGTGGATTTACTGCTACCTAAGTAAACAGGACCTGCCAGGGCTTGCATCAAGTTGTGGAGGACTGGGAGGGAAGGGCACGTGGCAGGCCTGAGGGCAGGAAACAGGGTGGGTCCTGACTGGCATGGGGGTCACAGGGTAATGATGGCTGGCTGGTCAGTGAGTCTGAGAGGAGCAGTGGCCCCTGGCCCTCCTGCCCAGAGGCTCTTTCCCAGGCCTGGTGGATTCCAGGAGCCGAGGTCAGCAGGACTGTGACAGCCAGTGTGTGCAGCAAGCCCAGCAGCCCTTCACACTCGTCCTCTAGGGTTCCTGCCCAGCCATGGAGGATGCGAGGGGTCACTGGACATGGCTCTTTCAAATGGAGGCAAACCCAGGTTTTGTTCCTATTCCCAGGACTTGGCCATGGAATGAGGAGAGGAGGCCAGAAACGTGGCCGAGGTTGTGCTTCCAACCTCACTTCTGTAGTACATGGAAGTATGTGCAGGAAGCCTAGAGGAAATATTCTTTAACTTATCCAAACCTGAATGTGCCCTTTAAGCCAGGAGTGGACAGTGAGGACAGAACATGAAGGGGCTGATACAAGTTCTGAAAGTGCAGAGAAAGAGGGTCAACTTCTCACCCCCACCTGGCACATGCTAGCAAAACTTTCTCTCCAAGTTCAAGTTTCTGCCTGTGAGGGAGTTGTGTCCCACAAAATTCCCTGCATCATAGGTCAACATCAAAACCCAAATAAAAAATTCTTTTGCACAATCCCCCAGAGATGCTAATCAATCAAAGCTAGAGGCTTTGATGTTTGGCAGAGGCAGAAACAGGAAAGAAGAGGTCTTGTGGGGAAAATTGTCTTTAACGAGCAAAGTAAGAAAAGAGGTTACAAACAGTAAATGCAAAGCCAAGAGACATAATAGCTCTTATTCTTATGTTACTAAAATATGAAGAGAACACATATTTCTTCCCTGCCCCTGCCCCTTGCCTCAGTATCGAAAGCAGGAGGTATAACTCAACTTCTCCCAGGAATCTCTTCCCATTGGGTCCTACTCTAAGGGTTGTTCCATACCCAAAGTGTCTTCAACCTCACTGCTCAAATCATGTCTTCTGTTGACAATCTTCAGAGACACAAACATGAGCAAACTGTTATTCTAGAGAGTGGTTCCTCATTCCTCCTGCTCCAGGTGAGGCCATGCTAGTCCACACAAAGTCACCCTGCTCTCTCCTCTGGGTCCTCAGATCCTCCCTGGGCTCTGTGGAGTCAGAGGCTTCAAAAAGGCATTGCTCACAACTGCAAATCTCAAATGAGAGAGGAGCTGAAGAAATCACCTTTCAACTTCTCACTTTCCCATTTCCTCTGCACAATTACAGCTCTCACCTGCAAACCTATCTATCTGGAATTCCAACTGTGATGGGAATGCTTTGTATTAGATAAATTCAATCAACAGAACCTGTGCCAGGTTTAGAGCAGCTGCCCAAGGAAGTGTTCTGTGAGGGAAATGTTCTCTGCATTTTAAATATATGGCTATTGGGCACTTGAAATGTGGCTAATATGGTGAGGTTCTGAATGTTTAATTTTATTTATTTAAACTAGTTGAGAGATGTGGCTGGGAGGAGTTCAAGATAGTTGACCCAGCTCTGGCCTCTGATAAAAAGAATATCCAAAACAAGAAATAGATAATCACACATTGAATGGAGTGTGTAGGAGAAAACACCAGAATTTAGTAAAAAGTGAAGAAATCCTCCTGAGGCTCAGAAACTCAGGATGGCAGCACGGAAAGACAAATGAGGTGCCTGACCAGGATTGGCACAAAGCCGGGAGAGACTCCTTACTACAGGGGAAAAAATAAGTGAAAAATCCCCAACAGTCTATACTCCCACCACAGACACCAGTAATCCTAGCTACAAAAGAGCCACACAGCCCTTGCAGGCCATGAACCCAATATAGGGAGCTGCTTGGAGCCCAGGGGACCGCATTATTCCAGACAGGGAATTCATGCTGAGCACCCCCACCACCCATCTCCCAGGTCCCAGACTGCCACAGCACATTGCCATTTTGAGATCAGAACCAACACCAGAATGCATTCTGCCCTGGGGCTCAATAGCCCTGGTATTTCCACCTCCCTAAGGCCCCATCAATATCCCAAAACCATGACATTGACACCCAAACTTATCAGTGCCCTACACCCTAGGAAGCAGGTGGCCCAGCACAGTGGAGAGGCCACTAAGACAAAGGGAGCCAATGTTTGTGCTTTTCAGAGTCTGAGAGGTGACCAATCAGGGCCTTCTGCCACCAGTGGTGGCCCAGCTGTCTTCAGTGGAGTGCCAGTGTGCCTCTCCTGGGGGCACAAAGTCCCACCTGCAGCTCCAGCAAACCTGCCCAGTGCCACTCCCTACAGCTGAAGAGATGTAGAGCACCCTAGCACCTCTCCTGGTAGTCCAAGGTCCCAGCCCCAGCTCCAGCAAGCACCCTCCAGGGTTGGTCACTCCAGCTGAGAAGTTTCAGTACATTCCAGTGCTTCTCCCAGGGGTCCATGGTCACACCCATTTCCCTAGAAACCCCACCCAATCCAGCTGAGAAACAGCCAATTTGCCACAGTACCTTTTCTAGAACATCAAAGTCCCACCTGCAGCCTCAGCAACCCCATCCAGTGTTTCCCACTTCAGCTGAGGAGTCAATGAGTACACCAGCACATTTTCCAGGGGCTCAAGAGCCCACCTACAGCCCCAGAAACCTTGCCCAGTGTCACCCAATACAACAAGGAGCTGCAGAGCTCTCCAGCACCTTGGCCCCAGAGGATTCACTGACAATTCCAACATTGAGCACAGTTAAAGAAATCACACAAAGACTATACTACTGCCCTCATTCAGAACCAAATGTAAAAAACCCTACCCAACTGACCCTATACATGACACATTTATGTGAAAGAGTCTCTCCCTTCAAAAGCTACTCCAGAAAACTAGGAGAAGAAAGTGTCCCACAAGATACTCAAACATAAATGTGGGAATACAAAGATACACAAAAAAAATAAGGAAGTATGACCCCCTTAAAGGACTAAAATAATTCTCCTGTACCAGACCCCACCCAAAAAGGAAATTTATGAAATGCCTGAAAAGGAATTCAAAATAATGATCTTAAAAAAACTTAGTAAAATGCAAGAGAGAAAAGATAGATAATTCAACAAAATCAGAAAAAAGTTCATGATCTAAATGAGAAGTTCAATAAAAAGATAGATATATAAAATAGAACCAGAAATCTTGAAACTGAAGATAATAAAATAAAAAATACAATGATGAAAAGCTTAAGCAAAAGGCTAAATCAAGCAGAAAAAAAGAATTTCTGAACTTGAAGACAGGTCTTTTGAAATAACCCCGTGATACAAAAAAAGAAAAAGAAAATAAATAAAAGGAATGATGAAAGCTGATGAGATTTATGGAACAATTTTAAGCATAAAAACATTCACATTATGGGTGTTCCAGAAGAGGAAGAGAAAGGAAAGATATTGAAAGCCCATTTAATGGAACAATAGCTGAAAATTTCCCAAGTTTTGGGCTGCCAGATCCAATAGACACAAATATCCCCAAATAGATTGACCCAAAAAGGTCCTCTCTGAGGTACATTGTAGTCAAACTGTCAAAATTGAAGACAGTGAGAGAATTCCAAAAACAGCAAGAGAAAAGCATCAAGTAACCTATAAGGAAATCCCATCAGATTAATAGCCAATTTCTTAGCAGAAACACTATAGGCCAGGAGAGAATGGGATAATATACTCAAAATGTTCAAAGAAAATGCCAGGCTAAGAATACTTGCCCAGCAAAGCTATCCTTCAGAAATAAAGAAGAAATAAAGTCTTCCCCAGATAAGCAAAAACTGAGGGAACTCATCACCAGTAGACCAAGCCTACAAGAAATTCTTTTTAAAAAAATCTTCATGTATGTTCAAAGATCTACAAAAAATTCTTAAGGGAATCTACAACTAGAAGCAAAAGGATGACAACTAGCATAATGAAAACACTCAAAAGAATAAAATTCCCTGATATAACACATATGAAAATGAGAAAGAGAAAGAAATTATATCTTATTACTACAGAAAACTACCAAACTGCAAAAACAAACAGTAAAAGAGGAAGAAAAGAACAAAGGATATACAAAACAATCATAAAACAATAGAAAGTCAGGAATAAGGCCACACCTTTCAATAACAATCTTGAATGTAAATAAAATAAAACTAAATTCCTGATTTAAAATATATAGACTGCCTCAATAAATTAAAAAACAAGACCCAACTAATATTGCCTATGAGAAACACTTCACCTGCAAAGATACATTGACTAAGAGTGAAAGGATTAAAAAAAAAATTCCATGAAAATAGAAACCCAAATCAAATGGGAATAACTCTATTATATCAAATAAAGACTTTAAATAAAAAATTATAAAAAATGTATAATGATAAAGGGATCACTTCAGCAAGAGGATATGACTATTGTAAATATATATGCACCCAACATCAGAGCACACAGATATATAAAGCAAATACTATTGGATCTAAAAGGAGAGATAGACCCCAATTCAATAATAGTTAGGGACTTCAACACCCCTCTCTCAGCATTGGACAGATCATCTGGCCAACAACAACAGCAACAACAACAACAACAACAAAAACATTGAATTTAGAGTGCACTATAGACCAAATGGACTTGACAGACATTTACAGAACATTTCATCCAACATTTGCAGAATACATATTCTCATCAGTACATGGATCATTCTACAGGGTAGACCACATGTTAGGCCACAAATCAAGTCTCAACAAATTTAAAAATACTTAAATCATATCTAGTATTCTTTCAGACCACACCAGAATATAGCTAGAAATCAATAACAAGAGAAACTTTGGAAGCTGTGCAAATACATGAAAATTAAACAACATGTTCCTGAATGAACAATGGGTCAAAGAAGTTAAGAAGGAAATAAAAAATTCCTTGAAACAAAAACAAAAGCAGTACCAATAGGAAAGTTTATAGCAATAAATGCTAACATCAACAACTTAGAGAGTTTTCATGTAAACAACCTAACACTGCACCTCAAGGAACTAGAAAAGCAAGAAAAATCCAATTCCAAAATTAGTATATGGAAAGAAATAATAAATGTCATAGCTGAACTAAGTGAAATACAGACCCCCCCAAAGTGATTCAAAAGATCAAAAAGTTGGTTTTTTGAAAAAATAAATAAAATTGACCATCCATTAGTTAAACTAAGAAAATAAGAGAAAAGATCCAAATAGGGAAAATCAGAAATGAAAAAAGAGATATTACAACTTATATCACAGAAGTACAAAGGATCATTAGAGACTATTGTGAATAAATATGTGCCAACAAATTTGAAAACCTAGAAGAAATGGATAAATTTCTGTACACATAAAACCTACCAAGATGGAACCAAGAAAATATTAAAAACTTGAACAGACAAATAATGACTAAGAAGATTGAATCAGTAATCAGCAGTCTTCCAACAAGAAAAGCCCAGGACCAGAGAGCTGCACTGCTGAATTCTACCAAGCTTTTAAAGAAGAACTCATACAAATTCTTCTCAAACTATTCCAAAATATTGAAGAAGTGGGAATTCTTTCAAATGTATTCTATGAGGCCAGCATCACCCTGACACTAAAATCAGGCAAGGACACACACACAACACACACACACCAGGCCAATATTCCTGATACATATAGTGCAAAAGTTCTCAACAAAATACTAGAAAACTGAATTCAAAAGCACATCAAAAAAATTATACACCATGATCAAGTGGGATTTATCTCATTGGTGCAAAGATAGTTCAACACATGCAAATCAATAAATGTGAAATACCATATCAGCAATATGAAGGACAAAAATCGTATGACCATCTCAACAGATGCACAAAAAGCATTTAATAAAATTCAACATCCCTTCATGATAAAAACCCTCTCTTTCCTTTCATACCTAAAAGGAAACAATAAAGGCCATATATGACAAACTACAGGAAACATTATACTAAATGGGGAAAAGTTGAAAGCTTTTTCTCTAATAACAGTAACAAGAGAAGGATGCCCATTTTCACCACTCTTATTCAACATAGTACTGGAAGTCCTAGCCAAAGCAATTAGGCAAGAGAAAGAAATAAAGGGCATACAAATTGGAAAGGAGGAAGTCAAATGGTCCCTGTTTGCAGTGGGCATGATCTAACACATTGAAAAACCTGAAGAATCTACCAATAAACTCTTAGAACTGGTAAACAGATTTAGTAAGGTTGCAGGATACAAAGTCAATATATAAAAATCAATAGCATTTCTATACACCAACCATAAAATATCAGAAAAAGAAATCAAGAAAGCAATCCCACTGACAATAGCTACCAAAAGAAAAAGTACCTAAGAATAAATGTGACCAAGAAGGTGAAAGATTTCTACAATAAAAACTACAAAACACTGATTAATGAAATTGAAGAGGATACACAAAAAAGTGGGAAGACATCCCATTGTTCATGGATTGGAATTAATATCATCAAAATGATCATACTACACAAAGCAATCTTCAGATTCAATGCAATCTCTATCAAAATACCAATGACCTTCTTCACAAAAATAGAAAAAAAATCCTAAATTCTATGCAGTACTTCAACAGACCCCAAATAGTCAAAGCAATCTTAACCAAAAAGAACAAAGCTGGAGGCATCAAAATGCCTTACTTCAAATATTATACAAAGCTATAGTAATCAAAACAGCATGCTACCAGCATAAAAACAGACACATGGACCAATGAAACAGAATAGAGGACCCAGAAATAAATCCACCTGTCTACATCCAACTGATATTTGACAAAGGCACCAAGATCATACATTGGGGGAAAGATAGCCTCTTCGATAAAGGGTGATGGGGAAATTGGATATCCATATGCAGAAAAAAGAAACGAGACCCCTATCTCTCACCACATGCAAAAATCAACATAAAATGGATTAAAGACTTAAAGGTAAGACCTGAAATTTTAAAACTACTGAAAGAAAGAATAGGAAAACACTTTAAGACATTGATCTGGGCAGAAACTTTATGGAGAAGACTTCTAAAACATAGGCAACAAAAGCAAAAATAATCAAATGGATTTACTTCAAACTAAAAAGTTACTTCACAGTAAAGGAAACAGAGTGAAGAGCCAACCTCCAGAATGGAGAAAAATATTTGTGAAATGTTCATCTGATATGCAGATTGTACAAGGAACTTAACTGAACAGCAAAATAATAATAATGATAATGATGATGATGATGTGATTTGAAAGTGGGCAAATGACCTGAGCAGACATTTTTCAAAAGAAGACACACAAATGGCCACTAGGTCATTTCAAGGATTTCCTGCTCTATAGGGTCTGATATTTGAGAATGACTGTATTCTTTTGGTGGTGTCATATTTTCTTGAGGTTTTGTATTTCTAGTATCACTACATTTATGTCTGGTCATCTGGTAGAGCAGTTGCTTCTTCTATTACTCTGAAGTGTGGGCTTTGAAGAGAGAGACTTCTTCTGGTTTCCACTGGTGACTCTCTTTTTGTCAATGTAGTTAAGTGTCTGGTGGGCCACCTGCATGGTAGTTGTGGCTACTACTGTGGCATTCATTGCTTTTGCAGCAGCTGTGGCTGTGGTGGTGGCTGTGATTGGCCACCTGTGCAGAAGTGTTGTTTTCAGTGTTCTCCAGGAGATGCTGCTGTCAGCTCCTGCCTTAGGACGCCAGGCATGCTCCATTTCTTGGCTGCAGCTGGGTGGAGGGGGCTAGTCCTCGGCTCTTGACCTAGGATCCTGGGTGTGTTCCATTTCTTGCCTTCATCTGGGAGGAGGGGGCTGGCCCATGGCCCCTGCCCTAGGACCCTGCCTGTGCTCTATTTCTTATCTTGGTTATTGTTAATAAGACTGCGATGAACATGGGAGTGCAGACATCTTTTCAGCATACTGATTTCATTTATTTGGGGTATATACCCAGTAGTGGGAATGCTGGATCACATGGTAATTCTATTTTTAGGTTTTTGAAAAAATTCCATACTGTTTTCCAAAGCTGCTATACTAATTTACACTCCCACCAACAGTGTATAATGGTTCCCTTTTCTCCAAATTCTCACCAACACTTGTTATCTTTCATCTTTTTGATGATAGCCAATCTAACAAATGTGAGATATCTCACTGTGGTTTTAATTTGCATTTCTCTGATGAATAGAGATGTTGAGCAATGTTTCATATATATGCTGGCCATTTGTATGTCTTCTTTTGGGAAATGTCTATTCAAGTCCTTTGCCCATTTTTAAATAGGGTTATTTGTTTTATCTGTTTTCTTGTTATTGAGTAATTTGAGTCCTTGTATATTTTGAATATTAGTCCCTTATCTAATATATAATTTGCTACTATTTTCTCCCAATCTGTGGGTTGTCTCTTCACTCTATTAATTGTTTTCTTGGCTGTGCATAAGCTTTTTAATTTGATGCACTCTCATTTGTCTATTTTTGCTTTTGTTGCCTGTGCTTTAGGGGTCATACCCAAGAAATTTCTGCCCAGACCTATGTTATGAAGATTTCCCCCTATGTTTTCTTCTAGTAGTTTTACAGTTTCAGGTCTTATGTTTAAGTCTTTAATCATTTTGGGCTGATTCTTGTATAAAGCATGAGATAAGGGTCCATTTTTATTCCTCTGTTTGTGGATATCCAGTTTCACCATATTAAAAGAATAAAAGGCAAAAACCATATGATCATCTCAACAGATACAGAAAAAAGCACTTGACGAAATTCAACATCCTTCCATAATTTAAAAACCCTCAACAAATTAGGTACAGAAGGAATATACCTGAGCACAATAAAGGCTATATATGACAAGCCTACAGCTAACATCCTACTCAACAGTGAAAAGTTGAAGATTTTCCTCTAAGATCAGGAACAAGACAAGAATGCCCTCTCTTGCCACTTCTGTTCAACATTGTACTGGAAGGCCTAGCCAGAGCAATTGGGGAAGAGAGAGAAATAAAAGAAATCCAAATAAGAAAGGATGAAATGAAATTGTCTCTGTTTGCTGACAGCATGATCTTTTGTAGAAAATCCTAAAGACTCCACCAAAAAAACCTGTTAAAACTGACAAACCAACTCATTAAAGTTGCAGGATACAAAATCAACTTAGAAAACCCAGTAGCACTTCTATACACTCACAATGAACTGTCTGAAAAAGATTTTTTTTATTTTATTTTGTTTTATTTTTTTTTTTTCTTAATTTTATTTTGTCGCTATACAATGTGGTTGATTATTGTGGCCCATTCCCGAAACCTACCTCCCTCCTCCCTCTCCCCCCTCCCACCCAACAATGTCCTTTCTGTTTGCTTGTCGTATCCACTTCAAGGAATTGTAGTTGTTGTGTCTTCTTCCACCACCCCTCAGGTTTTTGTGTGTGTATGTGTGAATTTATTTATTTATTTTTAGCTCCCACCAATAAGTGAGAACATGTGGTATTTCTCTTTCTGTGCCTGACTTGTTTCACTTAATATAATTCTCTCAAGGTCCATCCATGTTGTTGCAAATGGCAGTATTTCATTCGTTTTTATAGCTGAGTAGTATTCCATTGTGTAGATGTACCACATTTTCCGTATCCACTCATCTGATGATGGGCATTTGGGCTGGTTCCAACTCTTGGCTATTGTAAAGAGTGCTGCGATAAACATTGGGAAACAGGTATACCTTCGACTTGATGATTTCCATTCCTCTGGGTATATTCCCAGCAGTGGGATAGCTGGGTCATATGGCAGATCTATCTGTAATTGTTTGAGGAACCACCATACCATTTTCCATAGAGGCTGCACCATTTTGCAGTCCCACCAACAATTTATGAGAGTTCCTTTTTCTCTGCAACCGTGCCAGCATTTATCGTTCAGAGTCTTTTGGATTTTAGTGATCCTAACTGGGGTGAGATGGTATCTCAGTGTAGTTTTGATTTGCATTTCCCGGATGCTGAGGAATGTTGAACATTTTTTCATATGTCTGTTGGCCATTTGTATATCTTCCTTAGAGAAATGCCTACTTAGCTCTTTTGCCCATTTTTTAATTGGGTTGCTTGTTTTTTTCTTGTAAAGTTGTTTGAGTTCCTTGTATATTCTGGATATTTATCCTTTGTCAGATGTATATTTTGCAAATATTTTCTCCCACTCTGTTGGTGTCTTTTAACTCTGTTAATTGTTTCTTTTGCTGTGCAGAAGCTTTTTAGTTTGATATAATCCCATTTGTTTATTTTTCCTTTGGTTGCCTGTGCTTTTGGGGTCGTATTCATGAAGTCTGTGTCCAGTCCTATTTCCTGAAGTGTCTCTCCGATGTTTTCTTTAAGAAGTTTTATTGTTTCAGGGTATATATTTAATTCTTTAATCCATTTTGAGTTGAGTTTAGTGTATGGTGAAAGGTATGGGTCTAGTTTCATTCTCCTGCATATTGATATCCAGTTATCCCAGCACCATTTGCTAAAGAGGCAGTCCCTTCCCCAGTGTATAGGCTCAGTGCCTTTGTCAAAGATCAGATGGCTGTAGGTGTGTGGGTTGATTTCTGGATTCTCTATTCTATTCCATTGATCAGTGTGTCTGTTTTTATGCCAGTACCATACTGTTTTGGTTATTATAGCTTTATAGTATAGTTTAAAGTCAGGTAGTGTTATGCCTCCAGCTTTATTTTTTTTTTTTTGCTCAGCGTTGCTTTGGCTATGCGTGGTCTTTTGTTATTCCATATAAATGTCTGGATACTTCTTTCCATTTCTGAGAAAAATGTCTTTGGAATTTTGATGGGGATTGCATTGAATTTGTATATCACTTTGGGTAGTATGGACATTTTCACTATGTTGATTCTTCCAATCCAAGAGCATGGGATATCTTTCCATCTTCTTGTATCCTCTCTAATTTCTCTCAGCAGTGGTTTGTAGTTCTCATTATAGAGATTTTTCACATCCTTGGTTAACTCAATTCCTAAGTATTTTATTTTTTTGGTGGCTATTGTAAATGGGCAGGCTTTCTTGATTTCTCTTTCTGCATACTAATTTTTGTGTGTTGATATTGTATCCTGCTACTGTGCTGAAATCATTTATCACCTCCAAGAGTTTTTTGTAGAGGCTTTAGGCTGTTCGATATATAGGATCATGTCATCTGCAAACAGGGACAGTTTGACTTCATCTTTTCCAATCTGGATGCCCTTTATTTCCTTCTCTTCTCTGATTGCTCTGGCTAGTACTTCCAACACTATGTTGAATAGGAGTGGTGAGAGTGGGCATCCTTGTCTAGTTCCTGTTCTTAAAGGAAAAGCTTTCAGCTTTTCTCCATTCAGGATGATATTGGCAGTGGGTTTAACATATATGGCTTTAATTATGTTGAGATACTTTCCATCTATACCTAACTTATAGAGGGTCTTTGTCATGAATGAGTGTTGAATTTTGTCAAATGCTTTTTCAGCATCTGATCATATGTTCCTTATGTTTGATTTTATTAATATGGTGTATCACATTTATTGATTTCCGTATGTTGAACCAACCTTGCATCCTTGGGATGAATCCCACTTGATCGTGGTGAATAATTTTACGTATGTGTTGCTGTATTCTGTTTGCTAGTATTTTAGTGAGGATTTTTGCATCTATATTCATCAAGGATATCGGCCTGTAGTTTTCTTTTCTGGTTATATCGTTACCTGGTTTTGGTATCAGGATAATGTTTGCTTCATAGAATGAGTTTGGGAGACTTGTGTCTGTTTCAGTCTTTGGAATAGTTTGTAAAGAATCGATGTCAATTCCTCTTTGAATGTTTGGTAAAATTCTGCTGTGAATCCATCTAGTCCTGGGCTTTTCTTTGTTGGGAGCCTTCTGATAACAGCTTCAATCTCCTTTATTGTTATTGGTCTGTTCAAATTTTCTACGTCTTCACGGTTCAGTTTTGGGAGCTTGTGTGTGTCCAGAAATTTATCCATTTCCTCCAGATTTTCAAACTTGTGGCATATAGTTGTTTATAGTAGTCTCGAATGATTCCTTGTATTTCAGATGAATCAGTTGTAATATTGCCTTTTTCATTTCTAATTTTTGTTATTTGAGTCTTCTCTCTTTTTTTTTTGTTAGCCATGCTAATGGTTTGTCAATTTTACTTATCTTTTCAAAAAACCAACTTTTTGATTCATTGATCTTTTGTATTGTTTTTTGGGTTTCAATTTCATTCAGTTCTGCTCTGATCTTAATGATTTCTTTCCGTCTGCTTACTTTAGGTTTGGATTGTTCTTGTTTTTCTAGATCTTTAAGGTGAAGTGTTAGGTTGTTCACTTGCCATCTCTCCATTCTTCTGAGGTGAGCATTTAATGCAATAAATTGCCCCCTTAATACTGCTTTTGCAGTATCCCACAGGTTTTGGTATGATGTATCATTATTTTCATTAGTTTCAATAATTTTTTTGATTTCCTGCTTGATTTCTTCTTGGATCCATATGTCATTAAGTAGAATGCTGTTTAATTTCCATGTGTTTGTATAGTTTCCAGGATTTTGTTTGTTATTGATTTCTTATTTTAATACATTATGGTCTGAGAAAATACATGGGATAATACCAATTTTTTTGAATTTATTGAGACTCGATTTGTGACCTAATATGTGATCTATCCTGGAGAATGATCCATGTGCTGATGAGAAGAATGAATATTCTGAGGTTGTTGGGTGGAATGTTCTGTAGATATCTGCCAAGTCCAATTGGTCTAGAGTATTGTTTAGATCTTGTGTTTCTCTGCTGATTCTTTGCCTACATGATCTGTCCAATATTGACAGTGGGGTGTTCAAGTCCCCTGCTATTATGGTATTAGTGTCTATTTCCTTCTTTAGGTCTAATAGAGTTTGTTTTATAAATCTGGCCGCTCCGACATTGGGTGCATACATATTTATAATTGTTATGTCTTCTTGATGGATCAGTCCTTTTATCATTATGTAGTGTCCCTCATTGTCTCTTTTTATGGTTTTTAGTTTAAAGTCTACTTTGTCAGATATAAGAATAGCTGCTCCAGCTCATTTTTCTTTTCTGTTTGCATGGTAAATCTTTTTCCATCCTTTCACTCTTAGTCTATTTGAATCTTTATGGGTGAGGTGAGTCTCTTGAAGGCAGCATATAGTTGGGTCCTCCTTTTTGATCCAGTGAGCCAGTCTGTGTCTTTTGATTGGGGAATTTAAGCCTTTTACATTAAGAGTTGTTATTGAATAGTGTTGATTTATTCCTAGCATTTTATTGATTGTTGTTTGGTTGTCTTAGGTGTCTTTTGTTCCTTGCTTTCTGATTTACTGTTTGTTTTCTGTGTTTGTTGGTTCCTTAGGTTGTAGATAGCATTTTTGTTTGTTTGTTTTCTCTTCATGAATGCCATTTTTATTATAATAGTGGGTTTAAATTTTTCTTGGGTTTTTATGGCAGTAGTAGTTATTTTTCAGGGACTAAACCCAGTACTCCCTTGAGAATTTCTTGTAAGGGTGGTCGTGTGGTGGTGAACTCCCGCAGTTTTAGTTTGTCTGAGAAATATACTATTTGCCCTTCATTTCAGAAGGATAGCCTTGCAGGGTAGAGTATTCTTGGCTGACAATCTCTGTCTTTTAGTATTTTGAATATATCATCCCATTCCTTTCTTGCTTTTAGGGTTTGTGATGAAAAGTCTGATGTTAGCCTGATTGGGGCTCCCTTATAGGTGATTTGACGCTTCTCTCTTGCAGCTTTTAAGATTCTCTCTTTGTCTCTGAGGTTTGCCAACTTGACTATAACATGTCTTGGAGAAGACCTTATTGGGTAGAATACGTTTGGAGATCATTGAGCTTCCTGGATCTGAAGATCTGTGATTTTTCCTATACTTGGGAAGTTTTCTGCCACTATTTTGTTGAATATGTTTTCAATGCAATCTCCGTTTTCTTCCCCTTCTGGAATACCCATGACTCGGATATTTGAGCGCTTAAGGTTGTCTGATATCTCTCTCAGATTTTCTTCAATGCCTTTGATTCTTTTTTTTTTTGTCTGCTTGTGTTATTTCAAACAGCCCATCTTCAAGTTCAGAGGTTCTCTCTTCAACTTCCACAAGCCTGCTGTTTAAACTCTCTGTTGTGTTTTTTATTTCACTGAATAACTTCTTCAGTTCGGCAAGTTCTGCTACATTTTTTTTCAGGGCATTGATTTCCTTGTACATTTCCTCTTTCAGGTCCTATATACTTTTCCTCGTTTCATCATGATGTCTAGCTGAGCTTTCTTGTATCTCATTCAGTTTCCTTAGAATTATCCCTCGAAATTCCTTGTCAGTCATTTTAAGGGCTTCTTGTTCTATAGGATCTAGAGCTTGAGATTTTATTATCTTTTGGTGGTGTGCTTTCTTGATTTTTTGTATTTCTGGTGTCTTTTCTTTGATGTTTACTCATTGTGGCAGGGGGTTTCACAGTCCACCAGTTTGACACTATTGACTAAGATGTTGCTGTGGTTGCCAATTTGGTATGGCTACCTCAGTGACTGCCTGTTCCGTGCACTCTGGCCTGGGCTGCTGGGATGCACCAAGGCACCGCAGAGCATGTGGTCTCTGCAGAGCGTCCCCTTCCCCTTCAGGATGTCTCCCTGCTCTGTGCGTGCTAGGCCAGGCTTGGGATGGCGCTGGGTGGCGGTGGTGAAGCCTACCTGCTGCTGGATCGTGTGGCGGTGGCCCCCCCACAGGGTGTGTGGACTCTACGGAGCTTCTATCTCCCTTGCTGGATGACTCTGTGCTCCATACACATTGGGCCGGGCTGCTGGACTGTGCGGCAGCAGCATGGGCCCCGTGGAGTTCCCGCCTCCCCTGCCAGACATCTCCCTGCTCTGTGCACACTGGGCTGGGCTTGGGAATGAAGCCACATGGCGGCTGTGAAGCCTACCTGCTGGATCACGCAGTGGCGGCCCCACAGGACGTGTGGTCTCTGCAGAGCTTCTGCCTCTCCTGCTGGACATCTCCCTGTCTTGGCCCTCGGGTTGATTCGCTTCCAGCTCCAGGGATGGGCGGGTGGTGGTGGGGGGTCAGAAGCCACGGTCCCCGCTGCAGCCCTGGGTGTGGCATGCTGGCTCAGGCCTACATGCTTCCATGTCTGCAGCTGCGGCTGTCTGAAAAAGAATTGTTTTAAAAATCCCATTTGCAATAGCATCAAGAAATAAAATACTTAGGAGAAAATTTAGCCAAGGTGAAAGTATACTAAAAACTATAAAACATTGATGAAAGAAATTGAAGATGACACAAATAAATGGAAAGATATCTGGTATTTATAGATTATGAGAATTAATATTATGAAAATGACCATACTTACTACCCAAAACAAGCTACAGATTCAATGCAATCTCTATCAAAATTCTAATGTCATTCTTCACAGAAATAGAAAAAACAATCATAAAATTTGTATGGACCCACAAAAGACCCCAAATAGCCAAAGCAATCCTGAGCAAAAAGAGCAAAGCTGTAGGCATCACACTGCCAGATTTCAAAATATATCACAAAACTACAGTAACCAAAACAGCATGGTACTGGCATAAAAATAGACACATCAACCAATGGAATAGGACAGAGAACCCAGAAATAAACTGACATGTCTATAGTCAACTAATTTTCAATAAAGTTGCCAAGAATACACAATGGCAAAAGAACCGTCTCTTTAGTAAACAGTGTTGGGATTTATTATTAATTGAATTTCTTATTAACCTCCTAACAGCTATTCTAAAACACAGTTTTGTCTGTCTAGAACCCTGTGAATATTTTCCTAGGTGGTGATGAAATTTTTTCCCCCAAGTTTATTAAGGTATATTTGGCATACAATGACTTTACACATTTAAAGTGAACAATTTGATCAATTTTGAGATGTATATATACACATGAAGCAATGGTGATGGGGTTTTTGCATTTAGAAATTGATACTAGCAGTTGTGCTGTTAAAGGGGACCTCAATCTAGGGAAACACACACACATGCACATACACCATATAGACTCATATAGAACAGCCTACTGCTATGCACCCAAATCCACAGTGCCTAAAGGGAACAGAACTGCTTGCTAAAAAATCTCGATACTACTTTACCTGGAAAATCAGTTTCTTTCATCATATCTACAATCCCTCATTCCCAGCAGGAGCACAGAATCAGGATGACTCTCCACACTAATGCCAGTAAGAAAGTCCCATTTTTCTTACCATCTAGATTTTTTCTCAGCAAGTGAGTGACACAAGAGTACATACTGTTTTTGCTTACTCTTGAAACCACCTGCAATTACAGAAAAGAAATCACTATGAGGATCAAATCATGCTGTGTCCTGTTTGCACAAGTCTTTTGTTCTCTTGGTGACTTTATAAAAACTGATGGGAAATTGTAGTACAGTCAAAAGCCCAAAGGAAAGCACAGAGGACACCACTGAAAAAGGCACAAACTTTTCCTGGAGTATGTATCTCCAGTCCATATTGGCTGCCAATTGCAAAATTCAAAATTTTCTCTTAGTCCAAGAAGGGAAAAGTTATTGTGAGGGAAAGGCCCCTAACACACAGTTTAAGCTAATGTTGCCATTGGTGGGTGCCTCCTTGAGTCAGGTGTCAATGGTTAGAAATTTGACACTCCCCCCACCGAGGAAATTATGTATATCATCTGTACGTACATGCTCATATTTTCATACATGAATTCGATTGAATTAAAAAAGAAAGAAAGAAACCAAGAAAGCAACATATTTATGCCACACAAAGAAAGGAGACTACCTTGGCAGTAGATGGGGCCTCCTCCTCTGCCTTGTCACTTGGAAGCTCCTCTACCAGGCCCACAGTGGGATCTAGGAGGACAGAGTGACAGTCAGTACGTGATGTTGATCATTAATTACCCAGGGAGCTTTGCCTGTTGTGGACACAGGCTGAGTGTGTATGGCAGCAATTGGCTAGCAAGCAAGAACTGAGTTCCTGCTGTGCCATCCTTCTTGATGGACAAAGGAGAGAAGGAAAGAAAAGAGAAACAGTCCAGGCTAATAACCAAGCCATATATTGAGTTCTTATTCATCACTGTCCTAGGGTATGAAGTTCATATAATTTGAGCACTTCTAGGTCTTATGGTGATAATATTATTGAACGCACTAAAATATCTCCCTGATTCTTATCCAATTTGAGCCAGAGGCTGAAGAGTGACCCCAACACTGATTGAAGATGACCCAGTTGTCCTGTGTCGTACCTCACACCTCTTAGAATCTATGAACTGACCAGAAGCACCTGGGCTTCCTATGTCTGTTTTACACTCATGACTATGCTGAAGTCTGTGGAAAGGGCACTTATAGTTTCCCTGGGTTATGTGACCACTGAGGCCACCTTATAATGAAGGCCAGTGTTTGGGATCTCTGTAGGCTCTAATACTTCAGACATATACGTAGATGCTGGAACTCTTTTGCTCAGTGACTAATAATCCCACCGCTGAGTGACAAATGCATGTCTGTAGCTCAGAGCATCAGTACTGTGGCCACTAGCCTGGGTTCACATCTTGGATCTCCCTCTTAGGAGCTCCTGAGCTTGGGTCATGCATCAGTGCACCTCAGTTTCTCTCTCTGAGGATTGGGAGTTGTAAACAAATGCCAAGGCATAGCTGTGGTGAGGGCTGAACAAGATAATGTATGTAAAGTATGCAGTGGTGATAGGACTTTCTTTGAGAAAGTTGACATTAGAAATTGTGCTGTGGAAGTGGAACATATCTACTGAGGAAACACCTCAGGCATACACACTCCCACACACATTCACAATCACACCCCATAGACTCACATAGAGACCCCTAAAGCCCATGCACACAAATCCACACCTCCTAAAGGGAATACAGCTGTTCCCAGGGACTGTAGGACACAGCCATATTTTCCAAAAATTGGGTTTTTACACCACATCCCAATCCTCATTCCCAGCAGAAAGCTGGAATCAGGGTGGCTTTCCAGACTAAAACCAGCAAGAAAGCCCCACCCTTCTTTTCATCTGTATTTTTTCCTCAGCAAGTGTGTGACCCTAAAAATACATACCGTTTTCACTTACTCTTGAGGCCACCTGCAATTGCATAAAAAGAAAACTTTATGAGGATGAAATCATTCTGTGTACTGCTTGCACAAGACTTTTGTTATTTTGGTGACTCAAGAAAATCAAATGAGAAACCATGGTCGAGTCAAAGATCCCAAAAGCGAGTGTACCTGTGGAAAAGGTATAAGCTTTTCCTGGAGGATGTATCTCTCAAGTCCATTTTAGTTGGCAATTACTAAATTCTTAATCCCAAGAGGAGTAATGGTGGTGAGGGTAAGCCCCTACCATATAGTTTATAAGCTGATGCTGCCGATTTTGAATGCCCTCTCTGAATAAGGTACCAGTGGGTAAGTTGACACTCTCCCCCCACACACACACCATGGAAATTGTATATGCCACCATAATGTACATTTTCAGATTTCCATACATGAATTCGATTGAACATGAAATAAACCAACAAAGAAAGATACTTATTTTAGACAAAACAGGCAACCTTCCCTTGTTATTAGACTGGGCCTTTTCCTCTGCCCTGTCATGAGGAAGATCATCCAATAAGACCCGCAGGAGGATCTAGGAGGACCCAGAGTAACTGTTCGTCATCGGCGGTGTTGCTCAGGAATTATTTGGGGGGTCTCACTGACTTGGACAAGGAGCTAGAGTGTGTGGAGGTGGCTGGTTAACGAGCATGCCCTGGGTTCCTGTTGAGCCACCCTCCTTGGAGTTGAAAGGTGACAAAGGAGAGGAGCAGAAAAGAAATGAGAAACAGTCCTCAGCTTCGCTGCTAAAGGCATTCTCAATCAACATGAAATGTTTAATATACAAATGGTGCTAAACTACATAGTATGATTTAATGACAGAGTCTCATCACTCCTCACCCACGTTTTGAAGTCCAGTCAAATTGCCACTATCTTCCTCACATCATCCGAGACTGTTTCATGCTCCATGGACCCACGTATGCTGCTACTGCATTTATCATCGGTTGCATAGGATTTTGCAATTGATTAAAAGCAAATTTTTATTGGGAGACTGGATTCAACTCTGGGCTAAACACTAGTATATATCTTCACTCATCCTTGTTATAAAGAATCAATTATAGAAGTTTTGAAAATACTGATATCCTACCATTCTGTTCTATACGTGGGTGGGTATTCATTGGTCAGTGGCTGTCCATGCTCACACTAGCCAGGTAGCACTGGGATGGTTCATTAAGGAGTTCGTCCCCCACATCTCACCCCCGCCCCCATGGGAGACAGCCTCATGAGCACTCCTAGAACAACTTGTGGGAGCCACAATAGGCATTAAGATCCTTGCCTTCCAAATATTGGAGGCCTGTGTTCTGCATAGAGGTGACTGCTTTTGATTATGGAGGTGCAGACACAAAGGAGCACTGCCATTATTGCTGTTCCCACGACCTAAGAGACTTCCAGTGGATTTAAAGGAAAAGGTCCTGGGTTTTTTCTCCTTTTTGTTCCCCTTTTTCTCCTTTTTGGGAGCCAGATATTCAAAGATTAGGATATTCTAAAGTAGTCACATATACAAGGGGAATTTAGGACATCACTGCACATGCTCAGGGAAAGACACAGCCTCAGAAAAGATCTGAGCAGACCTTAGATCATAGGTTGATCCTCAGCACTGACACACCCTACAACAATTAAAAAACAAAAATTAAAGGGCCGAGCCCGTGGCGCACTCGGGAGAGGGCCGTGCTGGGAGCGCAGCGACGCTCCCGCCGCGGGTTCGGATCCTGTATAGGAATGGCCCGTGCACTCACTGGCTGAGTGCCGGTCATGAAAAAGACAAAAAACAAACAAAAACAAAAATTAAATTAAAAAAAAAAAAAGCAAACCCTGTGGAAGGGAAAGAATGTGATTTTCACAGTTACCGCAGTAGAAGATTCAAATGTTTGGTGTTTAACAAAAAAATCACAAGGCATAAGAAAGAAACAGGAGAGTATGGCTCATTCAAAGGAAAAAAAGTAAATCAATAGAAACCATTGCTGAGGAAGACAAAATGGCAAACTTAATAGACAAACACTTTAAAACAACTTAAAGATGCTCAAAAAAATCTTTAAAAACAGACATAGACAAAGCCAGAAAAACTGTGCATGAACAAAATGGAATTATAAATAAAGAGATAGAAAACATAAAAAGGAGCCAAAAAGAAATTCTTGACATAAAAATACAATAACTGAAAAGAAAATTTCACTAGAGGAATTTAAAAGCATATTTCAGAGGACAGAAAAATAATCAGTGAATTTGAAGATAGGAAAATTGAAATTATGGAGTCTGACAAATGGAAGAAAAAAAAAAGATGAAAGAAAACTGAATATAGTCTGGGGGAACTACCGAACACCATCAAGCAGACCAACACATGGATTGTTGAAGTCTCAGAAGGCGAAGAGAGAGATAAAGGACTAGGAAGAATATTTGAAGAAATAATGGCAAAAGAAAAAATGTCCATAGTACCTTCACTTGAGTCGTTTGTAGACTGCAGCCTGGGGTGTGGCAAGATGCCCATTTTTCTGACCCACTTCTGAGGGCAGGCTGTGTATCTGCTTAAACACGGAGCAACTTTTCTCTTGTGTCCATCACACAAGATCCTGGAAAATGTATTACAATAGAGAAAACTGTTGACATCTTGCTGGCAGCAGACCACAGGAAAATTAGTAATAATTTCTTCACAGTTCAGACTTTTGATCCCCTATTCATCAGCTGCCCAGCAGAGCCACCTGAATCAGCGTTGAGCATTGGGAAGATCTTGCAGTTTGATGCGTTCCTAAAATACCTAACAGACTGATTGCCTGGGCAGATATCTTAACTGAGATGAGATCATAATGAAAGGCAGCAGAGAACAGTGACCAAGAGCACAGTGGCTGGTGCCTAATGGCCTGGGTTCAAATCCCACTCAGAAGCCACATGAGGGGCCAGCCTGTGGCTCACTTGGGAGAGTGTGGTGCTGATAACACCAAGGCCACGGGTTCCAGTCCCTATATAGGGATGGCCGGTTAGCTCATTTGGGAGAGCGTGGTGCTGACGACACCAAGTCAAGGGTTTAGATTCCTTTACCAAAAAAAAAAAAAAAAAAAGAAGCCACATGAATCTAGGGAAGTTAGTTAGTAACCTCTCTGTCCTCAGTTATCCATACTGTCATATTAAAATGTTAATAGGGCCTACTTATACAGTATTGTGGTATGAGGCTAAAAATGAGTGAATACAGGTAAAGCCTTAAGAAAATGTTTGGTTCATCATCAGTGCTATCTGAGTGACTGATTTTTAGATGTCTGGAAGGATAAGCTAGACACTTGGTAGTGGTGTAATACAGAGAGAAGACCTGTATGACTACAGGACAGGGGAGGATGCAAGTTTACTATTCATCCTTTATATGGGTATGGTGCTTTACAGCTCTTGGAGGATGACTGGTGTCAACTCCTGTTATCCCCACATCACCACTATGGGGTGGGCAGAGTAGGGAAGTCCCCCATATTTTATGCTTTAAGATTGTGTTAGTCCGTTTTTGCTGCTTATAGCAAAATACATGGAACTGGGTATTTTATAAAGAAAAACAAAATGTATTGCTTACAGTTTCTGAGGTTGGGAAGTCCAAAGTCCATCTGGTGATGGCGACAGTGACCCAGGGGTCTCACATTGCAAGATGGTGGAGACAGAGAGAGCAGAGAGAGACAGACAGACTCTCCTCTTCTTTTAAAGCCCTTAGAACCATGCCCCTCACCACCATTTTTAGTCCATTCACTACCTCCTGGTCCTACAATCCAATCACCTCTTCAAGGTTCCACCTTTCAATTATCATAATAGGATTTCCCACTCCCTTAACAGTCACAGAGGGTGCCAAGTTTCTAATACATAAAACTTGGGGGACACAACTCAAGTTTCAGTGAGTTTGTGGGGGACATAATTCAATCCACTACAAAGATATTGAAATTTAGAGAAGTTAAGTGACTTTCCCAGAGTCACTGACAGGTGATGGATCTGGGACAGGAATGTAAGTGGTTCCCTGGAGACAAAGATGCCTGAACACCAGAGACCTCTAGATCACATCCTGGAACCTGAATCAAGAGCTCCTCTCACTCTTTTTCTCAACTCTTCCTGACCCAAGATTTCTGTGGGGATAGAGCCGATGTCTTGGAGAAGGTCTCTGAACCAATAAAAGAGCCCAAATCACAACCCAGCCTCCTGCCTCTAAATTTCAACCCCTGACCAAATTATGATATAGTCTCCTCCAAACAAAGCCTCTCTGAAGGTCAAGGGGAAGTTCAAACTTATGGTCATGCTCCCCTAGCATCTTCTCACTGTCTACTGAAACTGCCTCACAGTGAGCCTTCCTGAGGACCAGTTGACCACCCAGTTGACCAGTGGTCTGCTTGACTCCCAAGGTGGCTGAGAACTCAGGACATTTCGAGCCAACTGCCACATGATGGCTGTGACAAGGATTAACTTCCCTTCAACCGACCACCCGTGGATGAGCAGTAAATAGGAATTAACTGGGAACGTGGCCATCTGGGCTGGTGCTTCAGTGGTCTAAAGAATTAAGTCTGTGACCCCACTGTATCACTGACTATTGATCTGATCAACTGTCTGAGAAGCTGGACTGAGGCCTGCCTGAGAATGGGCAGTGGCTGTCCCAGCTCTGAGAGTCCACCTTCCTGCTCATGTCCTTCCTCACCAGAGCTCAGTCTCTGCAAACTCCTCATCCCTCCCTAGACCCTGCAGTGACAGGAAAGAGAACCCCATTCCCTCTTAGAGGGACCCCTCCATAGGCACAGCCTGAGGACCCCCACACCAGGACCCTCCTTGAGGACCACCCAGGCCCCCATTCTCACTGTCACCAAATGTTCATTCCTCTAATCTGATGGCATTGTCCCTTCTCACCAGTCTTCCATGCAGCTCCCAAATAGCCAGTGATCATGTCCTCATCAACCCCACAAAAACCCCACCATGATATCCCAGTTTCTTTCCTTTCTAAAAAAAAAATCTCTGAATCTAGAGTGCTAATCATTGATACTGGATTTTGGCATCAACATTTAGTTCACTTTGGCCTATAATTTCCCTTTCCCATAATATCTCTTGTTGAGTTTGGTATCAAGATTCTCTTGATCCAATGAAAGCAGTGTGGGTATGTTCCTTCTGTATCTATTCTCTGTAAGTGTGTGCACAAAGTTGGCATTATTTCTGTCTTAAATATTTGGTAGAATTCAGAGGAAGAGTGGGGCCAGAAATTTGCTTTGTGAAAAAAATTCTTGGTATTTCTTGCATTTTATTTGATGGCTGCTTTACGTGTTATACAATGCACAGATATTATGTGTACAGCTTGATGATTTCTTACTCGTATAAGCACGTGTGTTGCCAACATCCAACTTAATATACAGAATTTCTGAAATAACATGGCAACACCTTTTTTGCTACTTTCCAGTTAGTAACTTATGACATATACCCGGTATTTTGACTATGATCACCATATTTTAGATTTCTGTTTTTCAATATCATGTATATGGAAACATACAGTATGAACTCTTTTGTGTCTGGTTAAATATTATGTCTAAATATTATTTTGGATTTCAAATGTGCTATGTGAAGCAAAAGTTTATTTTGAATTGTTGTACAATATTCCCCCTTTATCCATGGGGAATATGTTCCAAGACCCCCAGAAGATGCCTGAAACTGTGGATAGTGCCAAACCTGATTGCTGTCAGTCAGAACATGTTTCTGAGAAATCAGGAGCACGCCCGGGGACCTAGGCAAGAGTCACAGGCAGCCTCCCCCACCTGACAGAAGGAAGGAGCATACCCAGTGATCTAGGCAGGAGTCACAGGCAGCACCCCCACCTGAAAAAAGGCAGCAGCATGCTGCAGACACCACTTCCACATGGGTGGTCCACCATAGTCACTGTCAGAGCCACTGCCACCACAGTAGCAGCCACACCACTGTGCAGGTGGCCCACCATCCACTCAACTGCATTGACACAAGGAGAGTCACCAGTGGAGCATGGAAAAAGAGGAGGACATCTCTCCCTTCAAAGCCAGCTCCAGAGCAATAGTAGCAACTGCTGTACCAGATAACCAGACATCAACATAGGGATACTGGAAATACAAAAATGAAACAAAACAAAAAAACGAGAAGACATGAGACCACCAAAGGAATACAGTAATTCTCAAATACCAGACCTCATAAAGAATGAAACCCTTGAAATGACTGAAAAGGAATCCTGAGCAACAATCTTAAGAAACTCAATAAGATGTGAGAGGATTCATTTAGACAACACAATGAAATGAGAAAATGAAAAGAGAAAAAATATCCAGGATATGAAAAAGGAAATTTACAAAAAGATTAATATCTTTAAAAACAATGTAGCAGAACTCCCAGAACTGAAGGATTAATTCAGTGAAATAAAAAACACAATTGAGTGCTAGATAGAGCAGCAGGTTAGAGCAAGCAGAAAAAAGGATTTCTGATCTCAAAGATGTTCTTTTTGAAATAACCAGGCAGACAAAAAAAAAAAAGAAAAAAGAATTTTTAAAAATGAAGAAAATCTAAGAGAACTAGCAGACAACCTGAAGCACACAAATATCTGATGTTCCAGAGGGGAGGAGAAAAGAAATGACACTGAAAACCTGTTCAACAAAATAATAACAGAAAACTTCCCAGGTATAGGGAGAGAAATAGACCTTCATATCCAGGAGGCACAAAGATCCCCAGACAGATTCAATCCAAAAAGATCCTCTCTGAGACACATTAGTCAAACTGGAAAGCTCAAAGACAAAGAGAGAATCCTAAAAGGGGCAAGAGAAAAGCATTATTATCCCATCAGACTAAAAGCAGGCTTCTCAACAGAAACTCTACAGGCCAGAAGAAAATGGGGTGATATATTCAAAATTGTTTTCATATCAAGAAAATTCCTTCCAATGGAGGGTCCTTGGGGTGTTTAGTTTTGTGGTAGCTAAAAACATAAGTTCAAATTCCTGCTCTGCTACTGCTGGCTATCACTTTTTCTGAGCCTCAGTTTTCTCATCTGTAAAGTGGGGATAATAATACTATATATTCCTGGTGTTGATTGTGGGAGTTTAATAAGATAAGGCTTGTTAAATGCACAGGGCTCTATATAGTAAGTGCTCCAAAAATGCTAGCTATTAATAACAACAATAGAAATGAAAACCTAAAAGTAGTTTCCAAGTAGCCTATAATAATAGTTGCAAGAGAAGGGAGTAAGAGTCTAACAAGCCAAGTTGTGGGCATTTTCTCTTTCTATCTGTCTCTCTCTGTCTCTGTCTCTCTGTCCTCTCTCTCTCTTCTGCCTATCTGCTTCTCTCTTTTCTCATCTTTCTCCCCATTTACTCATCCATACAAATTCCTACTTACCACCCTCCTTTTAAAAAAAAATATTTTTCCAACCAGGTATAAGTTGATGCTGTTTCTCAGGTCTTTTTCTGCCTTGGGTCCAGAATTTGGAGTGCTTCTTGCATTTGCTGGTTACAACCAATTTAACAACCATTTCACATGATGAGTGGGGCAGTTGCAGCTAAGCCTGAAATCAGTAACTCTGCCCACAGTCCTGGTAGGGAGCATGATACAGACACAAGATCACCAAGGTGGGATGCTTCTTTCTAAGGCAGTGGTTCTCACCCTTGGATGCACATTGTAATCACTTGGGGAGCTTTAAAACACACTGATGCCCAGATATGAGGTGGAGGCATGGCCATCATGATTTTTTTAAGCTCCCCAGGTGATTTTAATGTGTGGCAAAGATTAAGAACACTGCATGGAACCCCTACAGGGACTCTTCTAGAATAGCAGTTCTCAACCAGGGGCAATTTTGCCCCCCAGGGGACATTTTGCCATGTCCAGAGACATTTTTGGTTGTCACACTGTGGGGGAGAGAGAGTTAGACATTACTAGAATCTAGAGGGTAGAGGCAAGAGATGCTGCTAAATGTAATACAATGCACAGGACAGCCCCACAACAAAGAATTATCTGGTCCAAAATGTCAATAGTGCTGAACCTGAGAAACCCTGTTATAAATAAATGGTCTAAATGATCTTTCCCTTGGGTTCTGCCGCTTTTGCCTTCCTAAGTCTTCAGCTATGAATGATACATGTAAATACCATCCTCAGGGGCTCTCTTCCTCCTTATGGTCACACAGGCTGTCCAATTTGCAGAAACTATAGTGACCAGCATCATGAACTGCCTGACAAGCTTCCTCTCTGGCTTCATCATCTTCTCTGTCCTGGGCTATGTGGAAGAGATGAGAGACATGAGGGTGGCAGATGTGGTCAAAGACAGGTTTAGTGTCCACTTAAATGATTGGCATCCTCCAGATAGTCAAAGAACCCAGGCCACCAACCCAGCTGAGCTATCTTCCTTCCATATTCTCAGACTGAGTGGGTCCTCTTACTTAGTAAGTAGTTGTTGACTTGGGGAGTTTTGGGGTCCCCTTTTCCTTGAATATCTGTCCCTTGTTCCAATCACAGTGCTGATCATGTGAGAACCCTTGTTAAAATACAAATATTACTATTACTATTATTATTATTATTATTATTATTGTTATTATTTGGTGGCTGGCTGGTATGGGGATCTGAACTCTTGACCTTGGTGTTACCAGCACCACACTCTAACAAACTGAACTAACTAGCCAGCCCACAGATGTCCTTTAAAAGGGTGAATTGTATGGTATTTGAATTATAAATCAATAAAGATGTCATTTAAAAAAGTAAAAATTATCAGTGTTACAGAAAGAATATGGGGGAAAAAAGACATCAAATTATTTGCCTGGCTGATGAGATTTTGGGTATCTGCCCCCCCCACCTTCCTCCTTTTATAATTCACTTGTATGACCCATCAGGTATTGTTCTATACACCGAAGATAAGAAGACAAAATCAGCCAAGGGCCCTGCCTTTATAGAAGTAACATTCTAGGGCCGGCCCGTGGCTCACTCGGGAGAGTACGGTGCTGATAACACCCAGGCCACGGGTTTGGATCCCATATAGGGATGGTCGGTTCGCTCACTGGATGAGTGTGGTGCTGACAACACCAAGGGTTAAGATCCCATTACCAGTCGTCTTTAAAAAAAAAAAAAGAAGTAACATTCTAGTTGAGGAAGGTAGGTGATAGCAAGAAAACAAACGAGATACTTTCAGATGTACAATAAAAGCAGTATCACAGTACAAAGAAATGAGAATCTGCATAGACTGCTGATGGGAATGTAAAATGGTGCAGCTGCTTTGGAAAATAGTCTGACAGTTCCTTAAAATGCTAAACATGGAGTGACCATTTGACCCAGCAATTCTACTCCTAGATATAGACCCAAAAGTATTGAAGACAGGACCTCAGACAGATAATTGTACACCGATGTTTACTGTAGCATTATTCACAATAGCCAAAAGGTAGAAGCGTCCCAAGTGCCCATCAACAGATGAATGGGTAAAGAAAAAGCGGTGTATCTACACAACGTAATGTAAATCAGCCATTAAAGGGAATGAAGTTTTAGTACATGCTACTACACAAATGAATCTTGAAATCATTAGGCTAAATGGAAGAAGCCGGTCACAAAAGACCACATGTTACATGATTCCATTTATATGAAATGTCCAGATTACACAAATCTATAGAGACAGAAAGTAGATTAGTGGTTGTCTGTGCCTGGGAGAGGGAAGACTGGGAAATGACTGCTAATGGGTATGGGGCTCCTTTTGGGAGTGATAAAAATGTTCTAAAATTGATTGCACATACCTGTGAATATACCAAAAACCACTGATTAGTACACTTTAATTAGGTGAATGGCATGGTATGTGAATTACATCTCAAGGAAAAGGTAAAAAGAGGACACACGTTCTTACACAAACACAGGACAGAATTTTAGCTTAAGGGAGATTTCTTTTTTTATATGTAACATTTACAGATTATAAAAAATATATAATGTATTTATTGTAAAAAAGAAAAAAGAAAAGCCTGCAAAAAAGTAAATAAAAATCGCCTCTAACTTCAACACTCGGGAAAAAAATAAAAGCAATGTCATGAAAAAATATGTTAACATCATAGAGGAATGAAAGTTTCTTCAATAGTTTGCAAACTTCTTAAAACTAGTATGCACTTACTTTAGAAAATGTAAGTGATCCCTAGGAGGAACAACACATCACTTCTTAGCACTTTGTCACTCATTCGATCATCAGATTAGCTGATTGTCACACAGGGCTCTGAAAGAATGGACATCTGTTTTGATGAATAGCTTGGGGACAGTACCAACAAAAGCAGTTCTGACTAAGGCACCAAAGCCAAGGTGGCCTGACGTCACTGGGCTGTAGAGGAGAATGACAAGAGTGGGAAGAAGGCAGGGGGTGGCTGAACCATCCCTGAGTCTAGATCTCCTCAGGAAATAGAGGATTGGTATCCGCTGATTGGCTTACTCTTAGGGCATGTGCTTAACCGCTAGAGCCTGGGGTCAGGGCCCTCATGCACTGAAAAAAAAAATAAAGTCTCATAAATGCATGCTCCAAACCAACAAGTAGCCACTGCTCAAAGAGCCACTGCGTACAGACCCGAGCTATGCCAACTTGCATGCTTTGAGAGCTGTCTGTTTTTCATGGAGGGGCTGGGGCTCCATACCATGGGTTAAGTCCATTAAATTTAAGGCACTAATGCCAAGTTCTAGCTTGTGAAGAGTGAAGGGCAAACCTTATTCCTGGTCTCATACAAAAGGCCCCCTTTCTTGGAGAGGGTGTTATTTTCAATCTAGACTGGTTTGTAGAGATGTTTGTTTCCAGGGAAAGAAAATGGAACTGACTCACGTCCAAGAAGTCAGAAGGAAAGTTTAATGCCAAGTGATCTAATCAGAACAGCTGGCTCTAGGCACACAATTCTTCCAGTAGATGCTAACATAATAGGGCATGAATATTAGTTCCATAATGGTCTAGAAATGTTCCCTTAAGCTAGTTTTTTCATGCATAAAGATGAACGATGATTCTGCTGTTATTTTTAAGGAATTTATTTATTTTTAATTAAAAGGTATTAATTGTACATATTTATGGGGTATAGAGTTATACTTCAATACATGTATACAATATGTAATGATCAAATCAGGGTACTTAACAAATTCGTCACAAAAATTTATCATTTCTTTGTAATGAGAACATTTGAGCTCCTCTCTTCTAGCCATTTGAAAACATACAGTAAATAATTGTTAATTATAGATGCCAAGTACTACTGTAGAGCCCTAGAACTTATTTTTCCTATCTAGCTGGAATTTTGTGTCCATTAGCCAACCTCTCACCATCCCCTCTCCCCACTCCCCTTCCCAGCCTCTAGTAACCACAATTCTACTCTCTACTTCTAAAAGCTCAACTTTCTTTTAAAGCTTCCACATAGGAGTGAGAACATGCAATATTTATCTTTCTTTGCCTGACTTATTTCACTTAATATAATGTCTTCCAGGCTTATCCACATTGCCACAAATGACAGGATTTCATTCTTTTTCATGGATGTCCATTATGTGTATACACATTTTCTTTTTGCATTCACCTGTTGGTGGACACTTAGGTTGTTTCCATATCTTGACTATTGCAAATAGTGCTTATCCTGCTGCTCTTGAGTCTCCCTGAAAGAGGAGTTTTCCAGCTTCTCTCACAATATAAAGCAAACTTTTGTCCTTCATAAACTCACATTTAAGCCTCTTTAATCTGAAACAGAAAATAGAAAGAAGCTGTTCATTGGGCAAATCCATGAAGTGATTTGGGAAAACTATTTAAAATAAATTGGAGGAGTAAGAGGAGTAGAGGGAATGGTGACATGATGGTAGCAAGGTGACACTGGACCGGGAGCGGGAGACTTGGATGCCTTCATTCTTGCATTGCACAAATGTTTATCCAGTGCCTGTTATATGCCAGGCACCCACCTTAGTGCTGGGAATTCAGGGATGAACACAACACCCAAGGCCCTCTCTTTGGAGATAATGCTCTGTTGGGAAGAATTAGATTATAAAGCAAACAAACAGACAATCTCTGATGGTGGTAAATGCTAGGAAGAAAGTAAAGCAGGACAGCTTAATTTTGGGATAGGGAGACCTATCCAAGGGCATATCAGGATGAGAACCCAGGATACTGGTCTCCCATGCCACCCTCTTTCTAACTGGCTTAACAGAGTTATAATATGGCTTTACCAACAGCCAACTGTCCATTCATCTAGGATGAGTCATCATTTACATTGGGCTTATAGAAAATAATGCTGGACACAAACGTTTCATTCATTTTATTATTTATGCTCTTTTCTGAGGAGGAATGAACAGGTTTAAAAAATGTGAGATGATGAATTATGGACAGTCTTAGCATTCAAAAATATTTGCTAAAAGGAGTAATTGCAATTAATTATTGTCTTGATACTGGGGTAGAGAAAGAATCAAAGATTTGAAAAGACGGTAACCTGAGAATCTCTCACTGGTAAATTTGAACAGTCAGCTACTTAGCTATTTTAACACTCTTTTATATGTCCTCAACCCCTAATGCCTAGATGTATGTGTGGGCTCAGAGAAGCCAAACCAGGGGTCAAAGCCTGAGTATATCTGACTGACTCCTGTACCCTAGTGGAGAAAGATAACCCCTGGTACCTGAGCCAAAGGTCTGAGTGAGGCAGAGAAGAGGTGGGACCCCATAACCACACCTCTAGCCCTGACCCTCCCTCTTGCCAGATGCCCAGGCCACGCAAACAGGCTGCATATCTCTGTCTTTGAACTGATTCTACCAAATTACTAGACTCCTAGAGAAGTTGCATCAAGCTTAGCACTGTGACACCAGACAGAAGTCACCTTTAGTCTTTGTCATCATATACAAACTAAGATGTAGACACAAATGCACATCCTGACTACAAACCTCATGCTCTTGATGGAGGATAAGCATACAGATAACACAGCAGTGAGTTTCAGGGCTGATAAACACTAACCATGAATGAGCATCACCTCACTTAACCCTCACAATAGCCACACCAGCCGGGATCGTGTTATTACATCCACTTTACAGAAAAGGAAAATGAGGCCCAGAGAAGTTAAGTCACACAGTCAGAAAGTAGCCAAGTGAGAACTTGAACCCAAGTACTTTGGCGGTAGATTCCCTGCTTGTAACCACCTCACTCTATTTTTGCTTGGAACAGTTCAGGGTACAGAAAGAGGAAAATAAACAGACGTTCCAAAAGGAAAGTTAGAAACATGTGTTAGCGAAAATGATGAGGTTATGGCAGCTTTCCAGATCCTAGAATGTGCAGAGAAAAACTGTAGCTCCAAGACACATAATCCAGGGGGTGATGCAATTGCTTGTCAATTCCTGTTCCATGGCAAATGTTTCATTTAACTCCTTCAAATCTGGGATTAGATGTGTCCTTCAGTCACCAGTTCAGTGGCAGAGTCAATATGTCACGGTCTTGAAGCAAAGACAAGTACCTGGCACGTCCTCCAAGGAAATATGGAACACCAAGCAAAAGCAAAAATCAGGGTAGTTTCTTCAAACACTCTTTCCCCTGCCCTGCCTTCTCCGTGGGCAAGAGCCTTTCCACACAAATTGTGAAACAAAGAGAATGGAATAAATGAACCCAAGTCTGTTTCCCGTTGATTGAAAATAAGTGTTTAGAGACAGATTCCACATGGTTAGCTTGTTGTGGGAGTTAGTGCTTGGGCCTTAACACGAACTTTGTAAGGTCAACGCAGAAAAGGAGGTTCATCTATGCAGAAAACTTTGACTACGGACACAATTCTCTAGAATAGAGTTGTGACCTGGTGTTGTCAAACAAGCAAACAAAATATGTAATATTAGAAGTGCTCAGAGTAGATGTGCTCAAATTGATGAAGGGCAAAAGTTGCTGAGTTGATGGTTTTAAAATTAGAACGTTGATGAAACTAAATTTGACCCTGTCTTAGGCCAGAACAGAATAAACATGATTGCTTGGGAAAAAATGAAAAAGACAACCTTGATTACCAACAAATGGAGCAAATCGTACAGGAGAGGATTGCTGTTTCTCTGCTCTAAAGGTAGGTGAAAATACACATTTTGCAGCTGTATTTTAAATATAGAACTTTTTTGGAAGCCAGTCTCCTGTGATCATTTGATGCTATATTCCTGATTGTGTATTAACATTTTAAAAATGTAATCTCAAATGCCTAAGAAAAATTGTCTAAAAGGACAGAAAGGCTATATGCGGAATTCCTGTTTCATGTCAACATGGTGGTAGAGGAAATTCCCAAGTGCACTGAGGTAAATTAAGGACATGTGAGGCAGGAAGAGAGAGTAAAGATGGCTGTGTCCTACCTCAGCTGAAGTGACAGGACAGCAAGCGAGACAGCCATTCCCTTTGCTAAAATAGTTGGCGTACTTCCTGTTCAACTCAAGTTTCTGCAGATCTACCGCGTCAGGATCTTTCAGGGTGAAACAGCCACCTACCTCAACGAATAAGCTAAAGCAAAAAATGAAATTGATTGACTTAAGCGACTGCAAAATCTAGCTCGAGTGGGGGGCTATGTGCTCAGTGTGATCAGATTTTATACGATTTCCATCTTTTTGATCCTCTCTGACCTCCTCTCTTGTGCGTTGGTTTCATCATCCCACAGGCTCTACCCAACAGGTGACAAAGGTGACCCTTAACAACTGAGGCAGAAAAAAAAAGTATCTTCCTCAAGAGCTGCTGAAAAAGGCCTGGTTATAACTCTCATTGGTCTGGCTCAGGTCACATGCTTTTTCCTGAACCAATCACTGCAGTCAGAGGGATGAAAGCTGCTGATTGGCCAGGTCTGGATCAGGTGCACACTCGTGGAGGTAGGGCCTCAGGACTTCACAGGTTGGGAGGGAGGGGTTCTGCCCCACTGGTCACCAGCTATAGTTGGAAGAAGAGGGAACAGATCCTGTGCAGCCAAATACAGCCAGTGTACTCTGTCACCACCATGGGATGTCCAGAGCTCTCTCCAACATCTCCAAGGATTCTCCTGATCGTCACTTCTTGCTCAGAACTTCTCCTATATCTTTTCCTGTCTCCTTTGGTGGTTTCAACACTCCTAAGGCTGCAGCTCTGTTGCTTGCCTGAGTCACCCTAGACACGGACACAATCCACTTCCTTTATTCCCCAACGCAGCCCTAATTTAATGTGATGTTGTGTATAATCGTCTTTTACTGAAGTTTCAGAGATGGGTTGTGTTTGGAATCACAGAACAGCATAGGAAGCTACAGCAACCCAAATACTAGACACTACTGACTGTGCATCTTGTGAGCCTTCTGATGCCATGATGCTGGGATCAGTTTCCTCCCAACCCAGCCTTCCCCCACCTCTGGTGTCATCCTCTTCTTTCAAAGTCCCCACCATGTGCTTCTCAGGTACCAAGTGAAAATCAGAATTACGATGATTTTATTATGCAGAGCAATTGAGCTCTTTGCCTTCAACTCCTATTCCAGACTGTGCTCTGGGCTTTGCCTTTACAACCAAAAAGGGTGCTAAAGTATTTTCCTAAATCACAGTAAGAAACCACTTTTTCCTAAGTTAAAATTGGCACCTCCCAATGCAAATCAAAACCACAATGAAATACAACTTCATATGCTTTAGGATGACTATAATATTTTTTTTAAATGGAAAATAACAAGTGTTGGTAAGGATGTGGAGAAATTGGAACCCTTGAGCATTGCTGGTGGCAGTGTCAGGTGGTGCAGCCACTATGAAAAACAGTTTGGTGGTTTCTCAAAAGGTTAAATATAGAACTATTATATGACCCAGCAATTCCATTCCTAGGTATATATCCAAAAACATTGAAAATGGAGACTCAAACTAATATTTATACACGAATGTTCATAACAGCATTATTCACAAAATGTAGAAACAACCCAAGCATCCATCAGCAGATGAATGGATAAATAAAATATGCATGTACACATAATGGAGTACTATTCAACCACAAAAAGGAGTGAAATGTTGAAATATGCAACAAAATGAATGGACCTTGAAAACATTATGCTTAGTGAAATAAGCCAAGCACAGAACAAATATTATATAATTCCACTTAGATGAGGTACCTAGAATAGTCAAATTCATAGAGACAAAGTAGAATGTAGGTTAACAGAGGCTGGGGAGTAAGAGGGAAAGGAGACTCATTGTTTAATGAGAATTTTTCTTGGGGATAATAGGCACAGAATTTTTCTTGGGGATAATAGGAAGGTTTGGGGTATAGATAGTAGTGATGGTTACACAGCATTGTGAACATATTTCATGCCATTAAACTGTACACTTACAAATGGTTAAAATGATAAATATTATGTTATGTATATTTTTCCCACAATATTGATTAATTACCTAATTGGCCCCTCCAAAAGAATTCTCCATTTTTGCGTTTTCTGTAGGGAAAAAAAACTATAAATGTAAGTGTATCACCTGAAATGTAGTGACTTGGATATGCACAAATAAGTGCTGCAGTGTACAATCATGCAAGTATTCATTACACAAGCATTTATTGAGTATCCACTGTGTGCAAAGCACACACTATGCTAGAAGCTGAGGGAAGAAGTTTACAAAGATTAATGAGTTTCAGATTGTGTTCTGAAGGTAGGGTTTCCAGATTTAGCAAATAAAAATACAGGTTGCCCAGTTATATTTGAATTTCAAATAAACAACAAATATGATATCCTGTGTAATATTCGGAATGGACTTTTACTAAATATTATTCATCGTTTATCTGAAGTTCAAATTTAACTGGGTGTCCTGCAACCTTGATAGAAGAAGTTTATAGTCCAGTTGGGAGATAAGAGATGTTCAGGATGCAAGGTGCAATGAGCCAAGCATCAAAAGGTCTTCACACTTAATTCTGAATGGTCCACTATTTTAGGAGTGTACTAATATATGCGAAGTGATTAAGTGAAGAAAACAGGCTGTTTTCCATATTTTTATTGTTTTTCTTCCTCCCTCAACTCTTTTTGACAAACATGTTTCTCTATTACTTACTCAATATTATTGCTCCACATACTCTCAACAAATATTTGAGGACACAACTCTGTTCCAGGCACCAGGTACAGAATGGTGAACCAGATATTGTCCCTGCCTTCATGAATTTCACAGTTAAGTCAGGGAGACAGACAACAATGGAAAAAATGAAAAAACAAAATACAGATAGTGATGAGAACTATACAGAAGGGAAGACAAGGGCTGTGAAGATGAATGATTGTGGAGGCTACTTTGAGGGATCAGGGAAAGGCACTCTAAGGAGTAGACTGTTCAGGCTGAGGCCTCAGTAGTGTGCAGAGGCCTGCCACATATAATTCTCAAGGAAGAGCATTGATGGCAAAGGGAACAGCAAAAATCGTGAAGTGGGAACAGAAAGAAGGCCCAAGTACCTAGAGTATAATTACATACAGAATATTCTCTTTAAACAATTTCTTATCCTCCTTTCATTTCTTTTATTGAGAGAGTTTGAATGGGAAATAGCTAAATGAGGGGCAGCAGAAGAAGACAAATCTAGGCATTTCAATAATCCACAAACTATTAGATTACATGATTTCTAGGATCCATTCCAAACCCACTCCTCTAAGACATATTTCCCAGGGTAATATTAATAGCTAAAATATATATTACTTACAACACGTGATATGAGTTACATGCATGATCTCATTCAGTCCTCTAACAACTCAGAGGTCAATTCTCTTACTATCATCCCCATTTTCTAGATACAGACACTCAGGTAATGTGGTAGGCAGCAAGTCTGGGATTAGAAGCCTTGTCATTATGTTCTACTACCTCCTTCTACTTTTAAAGACATCGGAAACTCCCAGATATTAGTGTGAACTGATTGATCCACCAGGAAAAATCTCTGAGAGAAGCTGATGAGTCAGGGCCCTGATCTTGTCTAAAGAGAAACTTTCTGGTTCCTCTTTTCAGGAAGAGTTTCCTTTCATGCCCTACATTCCACCAGTTTCCAGGGCCAGAGCTCTACAAAGGAAATCCACCAGCCTGATGGGAATGTGCCTCCTTGATGCCTAAACTCAGCACCCTGTTGTTATCATTTTTCTTTATATCATTTATCACAATTTTGGATTATATAATTCTCTTTGTGATTGTTGAATATCCGTCTTCCTAACTAGACTGGAAGTTACATGAGAGCAGGGGAGTAGTAGGCACTTAATTTTTTAAATAAGTGAAGACACTCTCTTTTGGGATCTCATGAGTTTGGGTATAACCATCTAGAGTTGATAGACTGCTTTCCATGTCTTCTTTGCATCGCACATCCATTGTGAGATAGATATTACCAATACCACTATTTCCGGACTCAGGTCTGGCTGCTCGCCCCCTTGAAAAGGAAAGAAAAAAAACTCAAAAGTCAAATGGTTGGTGTTAGAAAAGCAGATGCATTCAGCTGAAGGAGATGGCAGGCTATTCCATCTCAAAGAT
This sequence comes from Cynocephalus volans, assembly GCF_027409185.1. Lineage (NCBI taxonomy): Eukaryota > Metazoa > Chordata > Mammalia > Dermoptera > Cynocephalidae > Cynocephalus > Cynocephalus volans. The sequence goes on from NC_084461.1 coordinate 197,363,552, forward strand.
TTACATTTACTGAGGGGTTTTTAAAGGAAGGCTTGAGGGAATGGAATGTGGGAGGTGAAAAGCAGGAGAGCAGGAGATGTGAGTTACGAAGGGTCCATTTCTATGGGTCAGGTACAAGGTCTTGCCAAGGCCTTATCTGGTTTCTGTTCTCATCTTTGCTGTTATCTCAGGACCCTGCAAGATTTTGATTTGCGCCAGTGTACTTGGCTGGTGCCCAAGGTCAGCTTCAGACGTTTGGCCTTGATCACTTCTCAAAACTCTACAAGTCTCAAAGAAAGAAATGTTAGCTTTGCAAAGTACTAATTAGCTTCCTAGCCTTGTTTTCCTACTTAGGAGCGAGATAAGAAAGTCGGGGGATGGGAAGCAAGAGTGGAGAGAAAAAAACTGTCCTTTTTAAAATCCTCCCCAACCCCTCAGCCCATGCAGCTTTAGGTCCCAACATGGCTTCAGTCCTGCTCAGTCCAGCACCACTTCAACTCAAGCCTTAACAATGAGGTGAGGCAGTGTTTGAGATGGTAAAGCCTCTGGATTCTGAAGTACACTTGGGTCAAACTCCACTTACTATGTGTAGCGTTTGGCCAAACACGTAACTAAGCTCATTTTCCTCATTTATTCAGCAAACATTCATTAAATAAAATACGCTACCATTCTAGTCTCTGGGACAGAGCAGTGAGTGAGAACAAAATCGCTGCTCTCGTGGACCTTACATTCTGGGAAGGATGGAAAGTGCTTAGAAAATTACAAGATGTATGTTAAATGTATAAAGTAAATGGTGATGAGTTTAAGGGGAGTGCGGGGAATAAAAGAGAGAACGAGGGTAGGGAGTGTGTATATTGAGGGAGAGGGAGGGTTGCAATTTTCTAAAAGGATGTCCAGTTAAGGGCTCCCTGAGAAAATGGCATTTGTAAAATGAAAATAGTGTCTATTTCTCAAGCCTGTGTGAAGATTGAATAAGAAAATGCACGGATTCGTTAAAAAACAAAACAACAACAACAACAACAAAAAACCTTCGATAGGTCCAAAATGGACCTACCAGACCTCTACAGAAAGAAGCCCGCCTACAGCCCAATGGATGGGGGAACGTTAGTCATAGCGGAACGGTAATCGCGGTGGAAAGTTGCCCCAAACGGAACGTTAATCGAAGAAGAAACATTGGCTATAGAGGAACATTAATTCGAGACAAACCTTGGGCACAGGGGGAACTTCTTCCGGGGCCGTACAGTTACCCTAGCAACGACGTGCGCCCGCCTGGCGGAGGCAGGGACGGAAGTATGCAGGGAGAGATGGGCGGAGCTTGCGGCGGAAGGGGTCTCTCGGCCACCACAGACCGGAGAAGATGCTGCCTCTGTTGTGGTGGTGGCTGTGCCTCGGCCTGTGCAGCCTCCTGGTGGGTCAGGCGGAGGCCCCGAGCCCTGTGGAGCCGCCGGAACGGAGCCGGCCGTACGCGGTGCTGCGCGGGCAGAATTTGGGTGAGCGGCCGCAGGCTGGCGGGCGGCGGAATCAGGCCTGCGTTTCTGTCGCTCCGAGCAGCCGGAGATTGGCCCGCGCGGGGCTGGCGGGGGCGGAGGCGATGTGTGAGGGCTGGGGGTGCAGGTGGGGCCTCTCAGGGAGTCCCCCTCTCCGAAGGCCTGGGCTTTACCGCTCAGCACAGGGCCTGGTACCCAGTAGGCTGTCGGTATGAGCTTGTTGCACGTGAGTGAACTGGGATCGGGAGACCTGGGTCTGCTCCTCTCTGGCTGTGTGGGCACAGGCTAAGCGACAAGGCGCATCATATACCCCATCCCCTCTTCTTTCCTAAAGGGACCAATTTATTGCTTACAGTTTCGGAGGCTGGGAAGTCCAAAGTCCAGGGAACACATCTCGTGAGGGTCTTCCTTGGTGGTGGCTTCAGTGACACAGGGTATCACATTGCGAGATGGCAGAAACAGAGAGAGAGAGAGACTTTAACCTGCTCTTCAAGGTTCCACCTTTCAATTATCATAATAGGATTTCTACTGACGACCGTTTCAGTGGGGATTAAGCTTCAGTGGCTTTGGGGAGCCATTCAATCCATTGCAGGAGGATTTCTTCAGCACACACACATACATATACATACATATGCGTATACATGGCACTGGAAGGAGCTCTGGAGCTTAAAGCTTGGGGAACTTCACAATAATTCTCACCCTGTCCTGCCAAAGCTCTCCCTTCCCACTGCTCCTCATTAGTACATCTCTGTATCTACAAAGTAGCCACATAGTATCATTTCTGGATTATCTTAACTCTAGATGAACTCAGTGCCTGCCATGTATTGAACCACTTACTGTGTACCTAGCACTCTGCTAAGTAGTTTCCACACATCCCGCTTAATCCTTCAGAACAGGGTTTTGAATCTAGGTACTACTCTCATGTTGGATCAAATGATTTTTTTTTTAGGGGGAGGGGGCTTATCTTGAGCACTGTAGGATGTTTAGCAGCATCCCCAGCATTTATCTTCTAGATGCCAGTAGCACTCCCCAGCCCCAGTCGAGATAATCAAGACGTCTGCAGACATTACCACATGTCCACTAGGGGCAAAATCCCCATGGTTGAGAACCACTGTTGGAGAACAGTACTACTCAGAGGGTGATCTGCATACCCTTTGTAATGTGGGTCTGCAAACTATATGTTACCTGCAAAGAGATGGCCATAGAAATTGAGAATTCAAAACTTAACAATTTCACATTATTGCAACATCCACACAAGTAGAGACAAGTTCTAGGTGTCCCTGAACTGGAATCCTTTTCAGACGAAGGGAGCTGCTTACTAGTCATACACAGTAGTTGTCTGAGACAGACTAGAAATTATAAGAACTAGGTTTTGTTTTGTTTTGTTTTTACCACAGATAGTTTGAGAAACACTGCCCTAGACAATCCTACGCAGTGGGTATTTTTATTTCCATTTTTACAGAAGAGGAAACACAGAGAGGTTGGGTGGCTTTTGTAAGATCACATAGTCTGTCAATGGGAACCCGGATGATCTGACCCTAACCCCTGAATTCTTTTATCTTTTTTTTTTTTTCTTTTGGTGGATGTCTAGTATGGGCATCCAAACCGTTGACCCGGGTGTTACAAGGCTGCACTCTCACTAAGTGAACTAACCATGAGCCTTCTGGCCTTGATCACTGTGCTTTGCTGCCCGTCTTGGTCATCATAATGGCTGTTCGTTCATCATATGCTTATTTACATACAGCACTGTGTTTGCACTTCTTGAAGGTAACCATATTTAGGCCTCAAGAAACCCTTGTGAGGTGGGTTTCATCTGTCCCATTTTGTGGATGCACAAAATGAGACTCACTTATGGGAAGTGTCCTTAAGGATGGACAAAAATAGTCTTTAAAGGTTCTGCCTGGACCTGCCTTTCAGGCAACTGATACCATGTGCAAGGTGCAGGGAGAGGTAAAAAGATGAAGAGTGGGAGAATTTATCAAGCCCCAAATGGATAGCTATCCAAATGGATATCATGTACCTAAAAACTCATGGTTTTAAGCTTTTTTTTTTTTTTTTTTTTTTAAGTAGATTTTCATTCCCCGATTCCAGTCCCCTGCATTCCTCCTTTAGGAGTTTTTTTAAAGAGCCCTTCCAAATGCAAGAAAATGGTTTAAAGGCATAAAGTAACTTTAAGTCCAACAGTAGTCAGAACCTTAGAAACTCAGAATTCAGGACTTTTGAAAATTAGGGCACATATTTAGTTAACAAGGCTACTTTGAGATATGACATTTAGCTCATGTGAGTCATAGATTTTAACAAAGACCTTAAAATTATTTCTGGCCTTTTGGAGTTATGACACACTGTCTTTGTCACTTTTTCTTTCCTCTCCCTCCCTCACCAAAAAAAGATAATCTTTCTATAGTTATTAGATAATAACTGGATTGAGCATAGAGGGTGGGGTAAAGGGGTCACATATACTCCAAAATTGTTGATTTAAAAAAAAAGCTATGGTCAAATCTTGGTTTTTCAAAGGGACAGTAACCAGACTGGAGAACAACCATGGTTAGGCCCCAGTGAGACCTACAGCTGATTACTCAAGCTGAGCACCTGGTGGTATAGGATGATAAGGACCTGGGCTTTAAACTACTAACATAACCAGTAACCTGCCAGAAGGCTTATTTATTCAACAGCAGCAGTGATGTGGAATCTTGTTTCTGTGACTATCAGAGATCTTGGGCAGCATTCAAAATGTTACCTTTAACAAGCAAATATACATTTATGTGTATCTGTGAGTATGTAGGTCCCATTTCTCATCTGAGGACCTTGAAAATTTTAGGTGTGAGATTTACTCTCAAAAACATAAGAGGTTTGTGTAGTTAGTTAATTGTTTCTTTGGTCAGAAGATTCTCATCTAGACACTGAAATACTTGATTCTTTATTAAATCTCCAGATCTTATTAATGGCTTAAAAGACATTGTTGGACTCCCTGCTTCTATTCTTCTCCCCCTTCTCCACACAGCAGCTAGAGGGATCTTTTTTCCCAACTGAATCTCAATTGATTGATCATGTCACTGTCACTGAGTGACAGATCATGTCATTCTTTGTCTACAGCCCTCCAATGGCTTCTCTTTAAACTTAGAATAAAATCCTTGTTTCCTTCATGGAGTCCAAGGCCCTGCATGGACCATTTCCAGCCTTCCTCTCTGGCTTCATTTCCTGCTGCTCTTCCTTCACTCCTTCCATGCGTGCCTCCTTTCTGTTCACTGAACCTTCTGGGCTTGTTCTGACCACAGGGCTCTTCCTTGGCTGATCCTTGGGCCTTCAGCACTTGCCCTGCAGAGCTCCACAGGGCCAGCTTCTTCCTTTTGTTAAGGTCTCAGCTTGTGTGTCACCTCCTCAGATGCTTCCTCTACCACCCTAGCTTCTGTTGCCTCTTTCCCCTCCATCACACTGTTTTCTTCACAGCATATCAAGCTATGTGAAATGCTCCCTGTTGATGTTTCTCTCTTCCACATACATGGAGATGACTCAAGAGAGAGTTTGTTCATGGCTGTTTCCCCTGCACCTGACACAGTGCCTTGAATCAAGTGGCATTTGGTAAATCTTATCAATGAATGGATGAATTACAGGGTCTGGAGCTGCTGTTAGGAGGTAACCTGTTTTCTCTTTGTAGTGTTGATGGGAACCATTTTCAGCATCCTGCTGGTGACCATCATCCTTATGGCATTTTGTGTCTACAAGCCCATTCGACGTCGGTGACAGCTGAGCAAGCACGTTCTTCCACACGTATCTGGGAACAGGATAAATTGTGTTGCAAACAGGCCATTGGAGAAGCTGGATTCAGAACTTTCCTATTTGGAAGTGACCTTTGGTCTGGACAATTGGTAAATGCTAAATGATTTAGAAAAAAACATCAACTAGCAATTATTTTTTTCCTAACACTGTAATGCAAATAATTTGCCATTGAGTCTACTTATCAATGTTTCTTTTTATATCTGGCTGTACTTGTTAAAAGTAAGACCTGAGGCTCCAAGGTTCAGTGTAAAGAAGAAGTGCTCATGAGAAAGAAAACATGGAAACACTGCGAGTATTTGTAAAAGAACCACACTGGAAGGGACTACTCATTAATGCTTGAAATAGTAATAAGAGGAAGACAGTGTAGACATTCCCTACTTAAGAACCATTTGGTCACAATGTGTTAACCATCACAAATGTTTTTCATTATATTGAGTTGACATAGAATGCTAGAATGACTTTTGGTTACAAAAGTCAGATGTGACCGTTGCTTCTTACCTGCATCTGGCTGTGCACTCAGATGCCCGCACTGAAGTCAGGGTCACATGAGTTAGGCCCGTTACCACGTGCAACCTTGGCCTGGAAGGCTCTGGGGTTGGACCAAAATGTGACTAGTCGGCCCATCTGAAAAAGATCTCCGTCCTGCACAAATACATTGATCTCCCTTGTACTGCACTTAAGCCTTTCCAGCCCATGGCCTAAAACTTCTGGTAGCTTTTCAGATTTTGAATCTGAGAAACTCACCAGGAGCTCCTTTTCAGCCCTGGGTAGGGAGGGCTCAACCAGCAGAAGTGCACGTTCACTGTGTTGGGCTGGTGTGTGTTTACACAAATTTAATCTCAACTTTGAAAATGCTGCTATTAGTTTGCACTGTTGGTGAACTGGATTTTTCCCCCCCACTGAAATACTTTTGTACTTAAAAAATGGTTGTCAGTATTTATTTTAAAGGAGCTAGATTTTTTTGTTATTAAATTAAAATGCTTATCTTGTGCTCCAAGCACAGCACTGATCTTTTATTTTTTTTTAAACAACCTGCATTTAATGTGAAATAACTGATATGGGATACTGTAACTGACCTAAGAATTTTGTTTGTAGCCTTATAACTTAGAGCCATTGAAATGTTCACTGTTCTGTGCTTTTGAGCAAAATGTTAATTAAAATTGAAGTAAAATCCTACATGCTGTTTTACTCCTAGTAATTTTTTCCCTAGTGTTTAAAATGAAGGGGTGTTTGAATCTGATCTGATCTCTTAAGGAAGCACTGTGAAATGGAACTTTCAATTAATATGTGAAATAACACTGTTGCCCTAAGGCAAGGTATTGATTATATCAGAAAACTGAGCCATAATTAAACTGTCAGGTTGGCCAGGGGTCAGGAGACCTGGATTCCTGTCATAGTTCCAGTTACAAACAGGCTTAACTCCTCCAGAGCCTCAGTTTTTTCATCTGTAAAATGGTGATATACATACTTTCTTAATTGTTCTGAAGATCCAATCACGTAAAAACTAATACAGATGTAAATGGAATCACCACAGTTGTCCTGTCCCACAGAAGTTTGTGGTTATTGACTGGAGTTAGGAGCAATGGGTAGGATCCTGAGACACTGGCATTGACAGTTCAGCCCCATGAGTACACATCCCCACCACATCTGGAACGCAGCATTTTGATATGCTGCCACAATAGTTATTGCCATTTTTAGGATTTTAAAAGGAGACAGTAAAAGCTTGCCAAGCCCATAAACCTTCTTACTTGCTGCTTGCTCAGTAAAGTGGCCAGATATTTGGTTCATGGTCCAACTTTCTGAAACAACTTTGCAATACTTTTATTTTACACACAAATCCAAAACCCAATCTATTCCTTTAACCCAATTTTAACAACTGTTCTGTATGAGATTTCAAGCTAACGTAAAACAAAGACTAATCTTGGCAGAAAGAGGACTATTGCAGGGGATGTGTAAAAAAAAACGTCAATTTTGGGAGAGAATTAACAGTGAAAACTTTTATATACCAAGGACTGGCCATCTAGTACTTTCAAGTGGAATTATTTTCCTGGCCTTTATCTTTGGGAATGTAGGGAGAAGTGGTAGCCAAACCTTAGACCTCAAAACCAAACTACTCAGAATACCAGCTGTGTACCCAGATGAACACATTTATACCAATCAGATAAAAATGAATTATGTTAGCAAACACTAAACTTTATTTAAAGCTGAGGTTAAGAAGTCTGTGGGTGCTGCTTGAGACTTAGGGGCTCTGGAGTCTTACTAGTGTATTACATTTTTCCAGCTGGTTCTCAATCTTAAACCCACACATACTTCTAGACATAGGTCTAGGTTGGACTTTGAACTCCATCACCTACTGCACCACAGAGAATCATTTGAAATTTCCATAATCCAACTGATCTTCCTTGATGTTACTTGTGGTCAGTGAGAGACTGGGACCAAGCTGGTGGTCCCTTTCCTGTCATTATTTAGAGCAGACTTTTCTGCTTCCTCAAGACCTCACATTATATATGGTACAACAATCTTGTTTATAGAGCAAAATGTCTTAGGAACTTTCTTATGCTGAGTTCCTAGCCATGTCTTATGTGAAGTTGCTCAAGTAAAGTTTCTGCTGATATTGGGCCACTCAAGCTTTAATGAACCTAAAGATAAGAAATTATTCAGTTTTTAGTTAAAAAATCCACAGATATTACACCGAAGAAGTTTTCTTCATAGTGTTCTTGTGGCTCAAAGTATCGTATTTACTTTCCCCCAAAAGCAAAGTAGTTCCATCATGTCTTCCCAGAAATACCAAGACCTCATTTCTAGAACCCAAAGATTTTTACTGGCCACTGCCTTTTTTGTTTTAACACCAACATATTTAGGCGTAGGATGAGTCTGGAAGTCCTTTCATCTGAACTTAGAACAGCCTCACAAAGCACTTTGGCTTCAAAGGAAAGAACACACTGAGCTGATGTTGGTTTGGCTTCCCTCACTCCACAAAAGCCAGTCCACTTCCAGGAGAGCCGCAGAGGTGTCTCAGAGCAGCTACAGTGCTGGCTTGCTTTTAGTTCCCATCTGAAACGAGTACCATGGGGCATGTGGACTGTATAACTTGGGCAGGAATGCTGAAGGGAGCATGCTGCCTTTGTAATAATATACAACTAAGCAATGTGAAGGAATTCCAATGTCCTAATAACATATAACAGGAAATGTGGGTACATCCAGGGACTAGAAAAACAATGTGAAAAGAGAAAAAAAGACTCAAAGACTGTCTACAATATTGTATGAGCACCCTCTAAGGAAGCAGTCTTTATTTGGATTTTAAGAGTGAACACATGAAAAATGCTGCAACAGATCAACATAATGCTCAAGTCCCTTTTTAAGTGAATTCCTGGGGAGAAAGTCAAAGACCTTGGGAAGGAGAGCAATGGAATGCAAACATAGAAATTACCTATGATTCACCTTCGTGAGTAAACAATGTGGCATAATTGCAGCCATTCCCAAGAAGATCTTCACTCACAGTAAACAACAAGTAAACAAAATGCCAAGCTGTGTATTCGAAACAATGTGATGTTGCCTATACTGGCCTCATGTGCAGAGAAAGAATTTTGGTCAGACCATGACAAAAAAGGCAGATGGTTACATGGAATTAAAAGCACAAGTCTTTGTGTCTATCTAGGAACGTTTCATTGGCAACACTAACTGTATGATACAGATGTTAACTGGAACGGTAGTTTATGTTTCTCTTCCTAACCCAAAAGAAGCCAACAGAGGAAACAGATGCAAACAGAGGAAGATATTATTTACCAGGTTATTTCAGTGCAGCCTGTGGGAATGAATACTTGGCCCAGGGTGAGGGTGCCCTCAGCTGTATTCCCCAGGGTTCTGTATGTTGTGTGATGGTTATTTACAGGAAGGTTAGACAAAATAGTTAACTACTAAAGGTATCCAAAAAAGGCCTGAGAAAATCTGGTTAAAATGTATAACCTTGTATTGCTACTGATGGGAGTAGTCATTTTTATATCTTTTAAAAATAATAAAAAGATTCTGTTAAAAAATATATTTATCCAGAAAGATGTTGATTTGAACTCTAAAAAGCAATGTGGAATCATCATTTTCCCTTTTGAATGAAGAGCCACTGAGCTCCGTTTTAAGCTCCTAATTTCAAAACCATCCCTTCCTCGCAAGTGAGACTAGGGCATGCAGTGGGTTCTTTCTAGGCATCTACATGGAAACCCTTCACCAGAGCAGGTGTAGAACACACACTTGGTTTGGTTCTATGCTGTTCCAGTATTTTGGCCAGCTTGTCCACTCAAGAACAAGCCTTAGGTTCCTCTAGCTGCTCCTTCAGGGACAGGATTAGCTGCCTTTGATTTAGCCTGGAGGATCCTGCTCTCAAAGGAATTGCCTTTACAAATTCAAATCAGATCCCTCAACAACTAAAGTGAGGTGGTTTGAAACTACTAGTAATTTTTAAGGCTAAGGCAACATCCATGGTCATTTGTATATCTTAATTTGATGCAAATAGTTAACCATAATCTAAAATAGATCCTGTACATATCTCCTCTTTAACTTTAGCCAGGGGTGGAAGAAATGGAATAAGGTGAGATGAGGAAGAATAATGACAATGTCCTAGAAACCCTGCAAAAGGTAAAAATAAAGAGTAGATCAGCACAGATTACCCATTTCTTTGGTGAACACTAAAGAAGTATCTCAGATTCTCATAAACCACACTCTACAAAGGCTGCTGCTGCTGCTGCTGCTGTCATATATAAAAGCACCCTGATTCTGCAATAACTTGTTTTGTTACCACTTCCTGATAAAAATTTATCTACAAACCTGTAGGGATTGGGGTTTTTGTCTAAAGCTGGTAGTAAAACCGTGACCTGCAAGCCAGTGCAGCTAATGGAAAGTGACGATGCTCTCCTCTCCTTAGCCTGGAAATGAGGCCTGCCAATCCTGGCCCCTTTCAACTCCAGGGAGCATCCTGGATGGGCCTGGGAGTCCCTGGTCCTGCACCTCTCATAAAGAAGGGGCAAGCTGCCATCTGCTGCACACATACAATGTACAGGCCCTCAGCCCCAGGGCCTTGGTTGACGCAGAGCTCACATGCAGCCCAGAGCCTCTGTGCAGCCTGTGGAAGGAAAGTCTATTTCTCAGTGAGTGACAGCTGTAAAACTTGCTGGAGCTCTGCCTCCTCCTCCTGGAGCCGCAGCTCCCGCTCCTGCAGCTCTTTGGCAGAGAGCTCCATGGCCAGCTGCAAGTCGCTATCAAACTGGCTTGTCTTACCCAAGGCACTGGGGCACAGGCCTGGGCCTTCTGTGCTGGTGAGGAGGCTCTCCTGGATGGCCCTGGGTTGGAAAATAGGGTAAAAAAGAAACAGTTATTACTATCATCACGGTGGTAGCAGCAACTACATTTCTTAACTACTTCCCAAGTGCATGCTCTGCCAGGCACCTTATATGCATGATGCTATTTATCCCCACGAAACTGGTGGTGGGTGAAAAACTCGATGCTCAGACAGGTTAAGAAACCCGCCCAACATCACCCAGATACTGAGTGATGGGGCTGGGAACTGGACTTGGATTTTTAAAGCAAAAACCACGTTCTTCATCAATAAACTCCCATACATGCCGAAAATATAGAAAAAAGCTTTGTAAAATGAATCTTTGCAGTTTTATCCTTAAAAAGATATTCTAATCAGCTCTGTCATCTCTGTAGCTCTTCCCCAAAGTATCATCGTCTTTAAAATTGTATAAACCTCCTACTGAGGGCAACTACACCCTGTGATCATATATTCTTCATAGAAGATCAAACCATTCAGAAAACACTGACTTGGTGCTTTTCTGCCACTGGCACTGATCTGTGAACTAGTCAGCAGTTCTGTCACCCATTCCTGGAAACTCGCTAGCCAGAGTTTAGAGCTATTTTGACGAATAACTACCATATAAATAACACTTTATCAAGTCTCTCTTGCTAGGCACAGCGTGTGCCTGCCCATGAATTAAGTGCCTGCATCCACCTTGGTTTCACCATCAAGACTCATGTCAATCACCTCTCATACTGGGCACTGTAGGCTTGTGCCTGGCTGATGCCTCCATTCGAAGCTGGTCCTGAAAGTTCCTAGCAAAAACAAACATGATGGACATGAATATCTCTTAGGAGTATGTGCCATACTCACAAGGAAATGAAAGCAGCAAGAACAAAATTAAGAATATTTACATGCCCATTGACAGTGCTGTGTGAAAAACTAATAGGGATTTGAGTTACCTTGAAAATGACACCTAATGTCAGATGGTGCACCACCCTGACACACAGCCACAACCTTTTCATGCTTTACACAAAATCAGTCTATTAAAAATAGCTAGCTGTGGGAAAAGGTGAAATGATCAAATCAAGCAATTCTTTTAAGAGAGGATTAGAAGACATAATTCAGTATTTATTGTCTTTGACTTTGTCTACTCCCCTTGTCAAAACTTATGGTCAATAAGGCTTATGTAGCTATTGGGAGAAAAAGCTAAGCTCACTCTACGGGGCTGGCAGTGATGTTTGGGGGCTGGGTCTTTTCCAGGAGGCCTCCCAAGGGAATATGCCTGCTCTGGGGTCTGGCCATCAGTCCAGCAGCCCCAGAAAATCAAATGGGTCTGAGAATGGGTCCATGGTGGTAACTGGGGGAAGGGGAGAACGATGAATCCACATTACCCATGCTCTAAGACTTAAGATTAAAATAAGAAAGCCAAAGGCCTGAGCCAGAGTGTGGGCTCTGTTCTCAAAGCTTAGCAGCCCCATGAGGGCAAGGGAGGGAGCAGGGGCTGCTTCACCAAAGAATTCCCAATGCCTGACACAAAGCAGGCACTCTGCAAATATCTGCTGAATGAATGATGAAGAGAAAGAAGAAGCCAATGAACAAATAAACAGCAGGAGCCCAGAACACACTAGAGGGCGGTGGAGAGAGACCAAACCCCACCCTGGTAGAAGCCAGGAATCACATGAGTGAGGAGACAGAAGGAGCTGATGCGGGGAAGGAGGACCTCAAGACTCAGACTGTCCCAGGCAGGTAAGGCCTGCAGGGTGAACCACATAAGACAACAAAAGGCTACTATCCTCACACAGGCCTGTCTCGTCCTTAGCCCTACTTTTCATTAGAGATCTAGAGAGAGTTTAAGCAGAATTCAACACTTGCATAAAAGAATGTGCCAAAAGAATCAACAACCATTTTCATCACATACTTATTGAGTAACCACAACACAATGCTTGGTCTTCCTTGGGGAGGGAGTTGGAATTAAAATCCACATGACTACCTTCATCTGAGACTACCGACACATAGATAATATTCCAGGAAAAATAGGATGGTGTAAATTATCATGAATTTGCTACTTCAGTACTAGAAAATTACAAAGCACACCTCAAAAAATACACAATTATGAGCTACATGGGTGAATATGAGGAAAAGGAATGTCTATCTGAAGACATTCTGTGACTTGTGCTGACTGGGGTTATGCGAATAGTCTCTTACATGAGCTCTTATAAAAGACCAGGTGCATAAGATATAAAATAATCTATGTATTGGGTTTTTGTTCTTCTGATGGCTGGCCAGTGTAGGGATCTGAACCCTTAACCTTGGTGTTAAAAATAATCTATGTAAATACCATGAATGTGCAAACTTGTTAATCAGAGTAAGTCTTTCAGGTTAGCCAAAAACTGAGGCCAAACTAGAGGGTAACACCCCCAAGCCCTGCTATTTATTCTGGTAAAATGAACCTGGTTCCTGCTGGACTCCAACAGGCTCTGCTGGATGGCAAACTGCATTATCTCGTAATCTTCGTCTTGCAAATGCACATTTCTGCCATTGTCTTGAACGTGGTAAGATTCAGGAATTTCAAACACAGATTGATCAACCTCAAAGTTTGTGATGTGGGAAGCTGAAACACAAAAGGCAACCATGCAGTGTCTGAGTAAATTATAATAAATTTCCACTCCAACATTTGCAAAAATGTTTTAAATTTTTTTTTAAGTGAAAGGATCAAAATGATAACAATCGAGATTTGCTATTATGTGAGAGATTTTTAAGGAAGAATAATCATGACAGAAAAAAGTACCAGAATGTAGCTTTTTGATTTTTGCCTTTTTAGTGAAAAAATGCATAGTCAAAAAAATACAGCGGACTGTAAAATGAAAAGATTTCTCTCCCTTCACTGATTCTCCTGTTTTCAAACTCCAGAGGTAGCCAGTGTTAACACTTATGTATCTTTTGAGGAATGTGATGTAAATACATATGTGTGTGGGGCTATGTATATGTATACATATACAGTTATACTAATGTGGTTTTTCTTTTTTTATTACAAAATATGGTAAACATATAAAAGAGTATATAAAGTGTCTGAACACTTAAAAATGATAATAATAAAACAAATGCCTGTGTATCCTTCACTAAGCCTAAGACACAGAACACTACCAATACCATGTCCTATAGGTATACCTTGATAAACAAATTCAGTAAAATTGCAGGAAACAAAATCAACACACAAAAATCAGTAGCATTTCTATACACCAACAACAAACTTGCAGAAAAGAAATCAAGAAAGCAATCTCATTTACAATAGCCACAAAAAATAAAACATCTAGGAATAAATCTAACCAAGGAGATGAAAGATCTCTACAAGAAAAACTACAAAACATTGATTAAAGAAACTAAAGAAAACACGTAAAAACTACAAAGGCATCCCATGTTCATGGACTGGAAGAGTCAATATTGTTAAAAAGACCATAATACCAGAAGTGATCTACAGACTCAATGCAATCTCCATCAAGCTACCAATGACATACTTCACAGAAATAGAAAAAAAAGTCCTAAAATTTATATGGAACAACAAAAGACCCCAATTAGCCTCAGCAATCCTGAGCAAAAAGAACAAAGCTTGAGGAATTGCTCCAGCAATTGCTCCCTTACTTCAAAATATACTACAAAGCTATCATAACCAAACAGCATGGTACTGGTACAAAAACAGATGTATAGACCAATGGAACAGCATAGAGAATCCAGAAATAAATCCAAGTACCTACAGCTAACTAATTTTCAACAAAGACACCAAGAACATACATTGGGGAAAGGACAGTCTCTTCAATAAATGGTGCTGTGAAAACTGGAGATCCATATGCAGAAGAATGAGACTAGACCCCTATCTCTCACCATACAGAAAAATCAATTCAAAATGGATAAAAGACTTAGATATAGGACCCAAAAGCTATAAAACTACTAGAAGAATAGACAGGAGAAACACTTCAGGCATAGGACCAGGCAAAGTCTTTATAAATAAGACCTCAAAAGCACAGGCAACAAAAATAAAAATAAAACTAAAAACCTTCCACAACAATCAACAGAGTCCAGACACAACCTGCAGAACGGGAGAAAATATTTGCAAACTATTCATTAACAAGGGATTTATATCCAGCTAGAATATATAGGGAACTCAAAAAACAACAGTAAAAAAGAAACAACCAAATAATCCAATTTATAAAAGGGCAAATGAGCTGAATACATTTCTCAAAAAAAGACATACAAATGGCCAACAGGTATATCAAAAAATGTTCAATATCACTAATCATCAGAGAAATGCAAATCAAAACCACAGTGAGAATGGCTATTATCAAAAAGACAGAAAATAACAAATGCTGGGGAGGATGTGGAGAAAGGGAAACTCTTCTTCACTATTGATGGGAACGTACATTATTACAGCCATTATGAAAAACTGTATGGAGTTTTCTCAAAAAACTACAAATAGAACTTCCATACGATCCAGCAATTGCACTAGTGGGTATATATCCAAAGGAAAGGAAAGCAACGTGTCGAAGGGACACCTGCACTCCCCTGTGTATCGTGACTCTATTCACAATAGCCAAGAGTTGAAACCAACCTAAATGTCTGTCAACGGGTGAGTGGATAAGGATAACGTGGTATATATACACAATGGAATACTACTCAGCAATAAAAAAGAAAGAAATTCTGCTATTTGTGGCAACATGGATGACCTTAGAGAAAATTATGTTAATTACGTTAGTTAAGTGAAATAAGCCAGGCACAGAAAGAGGAAGTACTGCATATTCTCACTCATATACAGAAGCTAAAAAAGTTGATCTCATAGAAGAAGAGGGTAGAATGGTGGTTACTAGAAACTGTTAAGGGGAGAAGCGAGAGGGGAATAAAAAGAGGGTGGCCAATGGATACAAAATTGTAGCTAGATAGGAAGAATAAGATCTAGTGTTCTATGTAGCACGGTAGGGAGACTACAGTCAACAACAAAGTACTGTATAACTTCAAGTAGCTACTAGAGAGGATTTTGAATGTTCCCAGCACAAAGATGTGACAAATTTTTGAGGTGATGGATATGCCAATTACCCTGATATGATCATTGCATGCTGTATAGATGTACCATCACCGTACTCCATAAATATACACAATTATCATGGGTCAATTAAGAAAAAGTAAATTAAAAAGAAAAAAAAATTAGAGACAGAAGTAGATTAGAGGTTACCAGAAACTGAAGGAAAGGAATAATGGAAAGTTATTGCTTAATGGGTACAAAGTTTATGTTTAAGACAAAAAGTTTTGGAGATAGAGGTCACATAGCATTGTGAATGTTATGAATTCCAGAACTGTTTGTTTAAAAGTGGTTAAAATGGCAAAACTTATGTTATATATATTTTACCACAATAAAATAAAAGCAAGCACAAACTCAACTGTTGTTTTTACCTGAGTCAGCCAGGGTCCCTTCCACATTTTGAGATACAGTTTCTTCAGCAGTACTACAGCCATTAACATTTCCAAATGTAATCCGCGCATTTAAGACATGAAACAAGGGAATTTCTAACAAAAGAAAAGTTTTTATAAATAAAATTTACTGAGAATAATAATAATTATCATTTACTGAGTACTTACTATGCTAGTACTGTGCCAAGCACTTTCTCTAAGTATGATTTCATTTAATCCTCATAACAACTGTTGGGAAAATATAGGAAAATGATCAGGGCCCCTCAGATGTTCAGAATCTTGCTAAGCACTTGATATAAATATGCACGTGCGCCCAGGGGTTCCTAAGTTATTGTCTAATATAATTGCACATGTGCACCCAGGTGTCCTGGGTTAGGGACTTAAGCATAAAGGACGAGTGGCTCTGATCCACAGCACCCCACACCCCTGGGATGCCCCTGGGGGGCCATGGGGAAGCCACTACTGCTGCTGGACGCTATTGGCTGCTGCTAGTGCCCCCGGGACCCTCCACGAGGCCACCGCCACCACCGGACCTGTAAACTATTGGACCTGTAAGCTGCTGCTGCTGCTGAGGACTAAGGTCGTGTCGTCTGCCAACAGCTCCTAGGACCTTTCCCAATTACCTAGCATGGACCTGTGTGTGAGGGGTCTGCAAACCCAGCCTGGCATGTGAGGGGTCTGGGGACCCAGCCTGGTATGTGAGGGGTCTGGGGACTCAATCTGTACAATGGGTTTGAAGGATCTGAGCCCGAGCTCTGACAATATAAATGGAAACTTAGTATAACTAAAATAATGAAACATTTTGGCTTTAGTTATGATTTGCCTTACTCAACAACTGGCATAGTTGTGTAGCTTTACAATTGGGTCACATCGGCAGTATTCCGACATTAGCCCTAGCTTTACAACAACGTTTGCCAGTATACAGATGGGAAAACAGATTCGAGAGTTAAGCATCTTCTCCTCTGTCACAGTGAGTAAGTGACCGAGCCAGGATTCAAGTGTCATTAATATCCAACCATCCAAAATTAAAATTCTTCAGGAGTAAAAAAATAAAAAATAAAAAATAAAATTCCTCAGGAGTAATATGTAACATATATATATATAGCATTATGCATACTAGTTCAGGCCCTAAAACATATTTATGTATCAAAGCATCTTGGTGTCAATTGTCTTCCTCAAATAATTATCTAAATGCAAGTTTCACTTAAGGTTTGACATTAAAACAATAAATGTGTCATATTTTTATGCTTTTTTACATCTGTCAGCACCATCTGTAAATAGAACTGATTGTTAGAGGTCTCCTAATTTTGATATGCAAAATGAACCACAAATCATGACACTTCTTTAAATCAAATTAAACCAGAGGATAATTCTAACCTCCTCCATTATATCCATTATATGCTACTTTGTGTCTAAAGTGCTCCGATTCCCTGAAGCATTCTGTCACCCAAGAAAATAGGCAGAACCTACAAAGTGTTCCTGAAGTTTATCTAACGGTACCTATTTTAACAGGAAACCCAGGTGGGAATTCCAGTTTGATGAAATCTCTCAGTCTTGCAAAATGAGCGCTAGTTCGAGCCATCAGGTCAATGATGGGAATGACCTGCTCCACGAGAGAGAGGGGAAACTCTTCACACATCCACAGTGTTGCTTTAAACCTACAGGATATGATTGAGAAAAGACTGAGGCAAGACATCTCCACCAGGTGGGGAAAATAAATTACTGCTACACAGTAGACTAGCCTCCTTACCCCACACTCTTTCCAGTTATCTCTTAATTCAGAGCTACTGAGAGACTACAACCACAAGGAACTCAGATCACCCTGAAATCTGGAAATCAGGGGAAACAGCTTGCATTACAACCTTCCACTGCAACAACCTTAATTGACAACAAGCATGAAGAAATTGACAGCTGATAGATACCATTTCATTTGATTGGCTGCAGCTTGTTGGCAGGAAAAAAAAACAAAATTCTTATATCCAAACTATATTCTATTTGGAAAAGGGCTAATAAGATGGGCAATGTACTTTTAGCTTTCATCAGATAAAGGAATTTTTAAATTATTTTTAAAGAAAAGTGGCAGAGAAATGTGACGAAACATAACACCGTAAAACAGCACAACTTCTGAAACAATCCATAAGTTGAAAATGGCAGCTGAATCTCTTACTTTTGTGTTCTAATCGTCAGCTCTTTCGGCCTTCCAATATCCCTGTCTTTCAGATCAAATTCTCCGTTGAAGTACTCTTCAGGCGTGATGGCTGTGGGGTTGTTTGTGGTGGCACACTCCGTAGTGAGATCCTGCCAAGCCAGAGCTCAGAAGAGTCAGAAATGCCAAACGATGCTCACAGGTGGAGGCCTATGGCACTCCGTCCCTGAGGTGGACATGTTGACCAGCTACAAATCAGGAAGTTCTGGTCATTAACCTTTTTTAAATTAACTTACTGCATGGAACAAGAAAATCTACAGAGATATTACCAAACTATGTGAAAAGTATAATGGATTTCTCCATTTTCAAATATTTCTCCACTTTCCTTTGCATTTTCATCTCCTGATTATAGAAAATAAAAAAGAGAGAGACAGAAATATCTGAAAATGCATGATATTTAGAAGACTTGGAGTTCAAATTCCAGCTCTGTCATCGTCTAGTTTTGACACTAGAAAGATGACTGTTTTTCTGATCCTCAATGACATCCATTGTACCAAGTTCATAGAGCTATTGTGAGGATCAATTAAGAAAATGTTTGTTAATGTGCTCTGTTACAATATAAAGTCCCGAATTATTTTTAAGTTCCATTTTTATAGAGAAGCCTCTACAACGGATAAGAGAAAAAATACCTGATTTCTATAATCATCCCCCTCCCCCACCTTTATTTTCAAAGACTCACTCATCTAATTCTCTTCCAAAAGAATATCTCAATTCTAGCTTGGGAGTACTCTTTGATCTTTTCAAACAGAGTGGCCTGTTCAGGATCCAATCAATGCCATCACAAGCACAGATATGTCACTTCCTTTCATTAAACTGTGCCAAAAGCTCGTTGCTTCCACTTACCCCTTGAGCACCAAACTGGTGTTCCACAGTCCCCAGCAAAGATTCCAGGGGGTTCCTGTCCGCTACAGAGAGGAGAAAAGCTTAATGACTAATATCATATCTTTCTTATGGATACAGAAAAAGGACCTCATCATATTTTGAAGTTTCTGATCTAAGCTACAAGCATTAGGAAATTCATTTATAGACAGGCTGATAAAATCACCCACTATATCCATAAGCTAATTTATCCTTTACAGTACACTTGTTAGGATCTCTAAACTAGATGAACAGTTAGAAGAATTAAAGCAGAATAGTGGAAAGAGTCTGGATTTAGGAGTGAGCCAGATATGGATTCCAATCCCATCTTGGCCACTCACTATACCCATGTGTTCTGAGCCTCAGTTTCCTCAGCTGTCAAACTGCAGTAATGGTAACAGTAGTAGTTGTGGTGGTAGTTAGCAATTACTACACACTTACCACATACTGCAGGAACTGTTTTAAATGTTTAGATGTAGTAACTCATCTAATCCTCTCAATAACTCAAAGGAAGGTATGGTATCACCTCCATTTCACTGCTGAGGAGACTAAGGCACAGAGGGTAGGTAACTCCACAGGGCCACAGAGCTGGCAAAGCTGGGATATGGCAACCACATATTGGCAATGTTGTGGCTCAGAGCCCAAGTTCTGTCCAAATCTTTCATCACAATAGTTTGGACTGCATCACTCATTCCAATATTCTCCAATATCCTTATCTACTTTTTCAGCTGAATCCAACAATTGTTCTTCATAACACATAAACAAGCCCTCATGAGTGGCTTTAATTACAGCTGCAGCCAACTGTGGGGAAACACCTCCAAGAATGAGTCAGACTAAGGCAATTTTTATGAAAAAGAAGTTAGACTTAGCATGAGCACATCCCAATCACATGAACTAAAACTTAACAGAGCCAACAAATGCTCTCTCTAGACCAAAGTAAAAGAAAAAAAAAAAAAAAAAGGAGGTGGGAGGGAGGATTACCTTTATATCTCTTTTTTTCCTCCTCGGTTAGATGTTCTGTACGTATTTTGGTTATCACATTCACATTGTTTACTGTGTACACCTTGAGAGATGTGTGCAAAAGAGAACAATGACACGGGGAATCAAAACTCAAAAAATAAGCATAGCAAGAGCAAGAATGCTGAAGCCAAAAAAAAAAAAAAAAATCCAGCAAAATAAAAATGAAAAATGGTTAACAATCATTAGGATCCTTTAGGGAAATTATGCAAACTATCAACTTAGAAATGCATCAGCAGTTACTTTCCGTATTGACAGTTTTAATACCGAGGAGTTAACAGTGACAGGCTGCATCTTTCTACTTGCTCTTCTTGTTGCTAAACAATCTCAAAAAATGCCCTGCAATTTCAGTTTTCCACCTGGATTTCTATTGTACTAGGGTACCCAAGCCTGTATCACCTACAGCTACTCATTTGTGGTCATCATAAGGTATTCCATACATTGCCAAAAAATTATAACTGCAAGAATAAATGGTCTGTTATCAAGGTTGGCTAAGGAATACGGTGGTGTGGAAAATCAAATACAACAGTTAACAGAGAATTAACTGTATGTGCCCTATGTGGATTCCCAATGTTCAAAGCTGCAGAGAACACACTCAGCACTAGAATGACTGTTTCTAAATGTATCTTGCTGAGCACGATGTAAGCTTTCTTTGCTCACTCAGAGGCCACCAGAGGACCCTGCAGCACCTGGCTCAATCACTGCGAGCTGTCAATCCCTGCTATACTGCAGGACTAGGAAAAGGCCAGGAAACAGAGCTTTCCAGTTGATGAAATGCCAGATAGTTTGATTAACAGTCAGTCATCTCCACTATTACAATTATGTTTTAAATTCATGGATATTATGAAAATAGGCTGCAATCCTATTGATTACAATTAAGCTGATTTAAAAAAACAGAGAGTCATAAGAGCTACTAACTACACAATTTTTTTTTTAACCACTCAGGTTATAAAAAAAGATAAACAAGCACATTAAATTCAATTCTTTCTGTTTTTTCTTTTTTTAGAGAAGAAATGACTAGCTTGTCATTCCCACTGGGACAACAGGTACAACATTGTTTCTCTACAGCATAACTAGAGACCTCCTTAGGACATGCTACCCCATTTTCTGAAAGTCAAATAAGATAAAATTAAAAATCCAAGTGAAAGATATATTAGATAGTATACTTATTCCCCAGAGCATCTTCATGGCACAGATGCATGAGAAAATGTGAACAGACTCCTCATTTGCATAGAAGCTAAATAGCTATATTAAATCTTATTTTAAGAATTTCCTTTTACCTTTGCTTCGTAACCATTAACAACTTCTGCTTTATCTGTCCTCCAGCCCCAGAATCCGGATTTAGTTCTGATAAAAAGTGAACACCACAAATTTCTACATGTACAACATGCCATTCAGATTTATCCCTGCAGCCTTTACAGATTTTCGCCCCCCAGCTTAAGTTAGTGAAGGACACTTGGAAGTCTTGGTCCTATTGTCCACAAAAGGATGCTATCAGTGACAGATGGCTTAAGCACTCCCCACCCCCCTCCCACAGTAATTAATCAATTTGCCCCACCTAGGGCATAGAAAGCCTCCAGTCTTGGCTTCTTTACAAAAACTGCCAGCATGGGGGACAAAGGTGGTGACATTTATTGAACAGCTGTCCTAAAGAAGTGAGTGAAGATGACCAGCATCCAAGGGCTTGCTGCAAGGTGGTATCTGGGTCAGAGCATTTATCTGGGTCATCTTAATTGTGGGCACGGATGTCACAGCTCTATCTCCATAAGCAGCCACATCTCAATCAAGGAATTCTTAGAACAATGAGGCACAGACCATCCTGCACCTGGAAGAAAGCACTGGGGCAGGAGCTCATCACTGTGGTGAGCTGCTTGGAGAGGCTGCTAATGCCTACAGAATGGCTTATGAGTCACATGTTTTATCAGGTCTGGTGCACCAGGGGAAAGGACATGAAAAGTGGTTTTCCAGCCCAGCTGTTGATTCCGGCTCTGTGGAACTACTTTTAAAGTAGCCCAGCATTCCAGCGGCAGCTGCAGAGTTGGTAATGTGCCCCAAATCCCAGTTCTTCAACTCAACATACTCCTGAGAAAAATGTCATATTTAAGAACCAAGAGTAGCCAAAAGGGTCTGATTCTTTTCAAAGCAGCTCACCCTGGGAAATGCTACCACTCATAGGGGAGCCCTGACCAGCCCTGCCCTTTGTCTAGGACATCACATCCTAGCTCCAAGTGGCCCTGTGGAGGGCAACAGCCTGCCTTTTGCTCTGACCCCCAAGTGAAGTGGGATGTCAAGCAGGAAGCTCAGGGAATGGCCTTAGGGTAGCCAAGTCACAAAGAACATATGCTGTTATTTGCACTGTGATGTTTCTAAACGGCTTGCTTTTCTTCTAATGGGATTTAGTAAATGAAATCATTCCAGATGGCATGTAATGAGGTTATGTGTGTATTCTAGCCCATCAGAGAAAGGAGGAACCAGAGTTCTCATTCTCCTATGAGCTGTCTACAATTAGTGCAACATGGCCCATGGAGGGAAAGAGAAGAATCCTAAAGAGATTACACCAAATGCCATCTCCGACTTATACTTCAGAAACAAAATAATCGTCAGGGGGATTAGGGACCACATCTGACTGATTAATAAGCCACAGTCCCCTTTAGTCATCAATAGTTGAAAACTGAGATATTTCCCTTCATTCCATCCTCAGTTCCTCCTCTCTGCTTAAGTCACTTAAGGACTGGCCTGTTGGCCCAGTTGGTTACAGCACCACCTCCTAATACCAAGGTCAAGGGTTCAGATACCCATACCAGCAAGCCACACAAAAAAAGTTTCTTGATAATCTTGGCATGGGAAATCACTGTTTCCTAGCACAGAGGCTTCTGAGGGACTGAAGGATGGCTGTCTGCTGCATGTCATCCTTCACATGTGCTGAGAAGTCTGGGCTGTGCTCTTCTCCTGAGAGACCACCAAGATGCTCACTCCCCCATCTGCTCTCTTGGCAGCCCTGGCCTTCTGCTGCCCTTTGCATTTCCACACTCTGACACCAGTTTAGTTATTAAACTCAACATCTACTCCCTGTTTTGAAACCAAGATCCTAATGACTGCTTGGCTCTAGATAAAGTTTGCATGCGGAGGCATCTGAAGATGACAGAACACCCTGCCCTCCTGTGCCTTTTCACTTCTGCCTGTCTCCACTGAGCCCACCATACCAAGGCCACTTAGCAGGCACTGTGTCCAGGTGGCTGCAACACAATTTTGAGAAAGGTTCTTAAGGTGGCAGGGAGTGTTTTGTTTGAGCATAGTCTTTCGGAAAGGCAAAAAATCCAAACTACAACCAGAGAACATAAAGACCAAAAATTAATCTGGTGAGAGTATTAATTTACAAGCATCAAGCTCCCAGTACCAGAAGGAAGAAATTGACAAAAGTGACTATCCTAAAATGAGGGAGAGCCACACCTTCCAAATCCAGTCAAATGAACTCACACATCTGGCTAGAAGATGTGCGCACTTTTTGTACCAGCAATGCTCACACACAAGAGTGACTCAAATCCCTGCCCAATGCACGACAAGTTCGCTGATCACACATTTAATTCTGAGCTCCACAAAAAAAAGCAGCTGTCTTCCACAACTTCTCTCTCAGCAACCCACTGTCAGTTGCAAAAGGAAAGTTAGCTTGAACAACATGAAAACCCTGTGGCCATACAAATACAAAACATGCCTTAGTCCTCAGTACAAATGGAATGTGCTATCATTCCCATCTATACGCAGTGGGTAACAGCCAGTAATCATCACCTTCTCTTCATAAATCACACTTAATAACAAACAATGACGTTAGCAATTCTGCTGATGAACTGCACAGGGAATAATGGCTCTTCTCATGACATCTTAGAGTCTCACACTTCAGAGACTTCATCTCTAGATTCACCCCCTTATTTTTTCAGCTAAGGAAACAGAACACTGAAGAGATTAGGCCACTTGCCCAAAGCCCTGCTGATGGCAGTTTATCCAACTCTCCTTGCTGCTGAAGGGCTGCAGCAGTGGTGGCGGCCTCTTTCATCTTGAAGCGTCATGAACAGAGTCCCAAGCTGAAGGTACCCTTCCTGTCTGCAGAGGAGTATGCTGAAGCCTGGACATGTCTTTCTAAGACCCTTCCAGACAAAGCTGTGGTCAGTCCCTAAACCTTGTTGTCCCTGGAAGACAACAGCTGTCATCTGGCTAGGCCAGTGCAAGAAGGCTGGCGAGAGAGGACTGATCCTGCCTTGAGGGATGTTATTACTCCTACCGAAGCAGTAGCAGCAGCACCTGGACACTACGCAGGCTAGGCATTCTGGTTTTTTCTTCTGCTACAGATACCCTAAATTCCAGAGCTTCATCTAAATTAGAAGAAAAGGGCATATAACAAGTTCTATGTCTGAATGAACAGAAATCCCTCAGTTTTATTAACTAATTTTATATTGGAAACAAAGAAGAAAAGAAAAATAAAAAGAGAGGGCAGTTAGTATATTCATCAAGAGAAAAAAAAGCCTAAATCCAGGATAATAGTGTCCATTTTAGCTCAGGTTATGTTACTTTCGTTACAGAGAGCTGGATGTGAAATCCTAGGCAAACACTAAGGGCTCTGGCTCTTGTGGACTCCCCAGGTTCAGTGTGTCCACAGTAGAAATACTCAGGCTAACAGCTATGACAGCCTCTACTTCCCTTACACTCAAAGTCCCTCTATGTCCTCTGTGTGACCCAGAGGCAGATGACTAGTGACGGTGTTCTCATCCAGATTAACCAAGACACAGACATCTGCAAAGAATTCTTCTCCAGTCTGGAACAGAACTGAACCCCCTCCAGACTTTTGCTCTAAACTATTAGGCCTCACGGAGAGAAAAAGAACCAAGTTTAACTATATAGCAAGTGTGAATTTGACTGACTAATATCGTAAAATCAAATTCAATACTGGGTCAATTTTAGTTTCTGGAAACTCAAAACTCTATGGTTTGGGACTAGGGAGTGTTGTGGATCCACAAATACCAAAAGAAAAATAAGATTCGAATAAAATCCACTAGAAAGGGCTCATAAAAGAATACGAAAACATTTCTCTAAGACTTAACCACTATGCTATAAAAATGACAGACAATGTAGGATGTCAGCTATGGTTTCTATTTGGTTAGAGTGGATATCAATCTTAAAACCCCCTAGTATTAAAAAAAATACTATTAAATAAAAATACTATTAAAACCCACCCATATTAGAAAAATCCCAATCTATCCATAATTTCTAATTAATACATACACGTCACCAAAGATGGCAGAAGGGGGATTAGACATTAAAATTTGGAGTCTCAATTCATACCTTTCAAAGGCAATATTTTTAGTGTCAAGGCTGGTGTTAATGACTGGGCTTGTGAGCCGCCTCTCAACCTCCCTGCCTTTTGGCTTCATCAGGTCCAGAGTGAGGCGTTCCATTTCCTGGGAAAGGTCAAGGTGTTCAGTGGTGACCACTTTGTCATCATGGTTGACTTCCATCAACTCAGCCCAGTTGTCTGTTATTGGAAACAATGGCATAACTAAGCACAATGCAAGAAAGACGCAAAAACAAGGAAGCCTCATATGTTGAAATGCATCATCTTTCACATTTTTCCTCCCAGGCACTATCTGATAAAACATAAAGAGTACAGATTATCCATTACCTACCTGCACAGGGATTATCTGGCCGGCTTTCCACAACTCATAGGAGGCTCTGGGCCATCTTCCCCAAAGACACAGAATTTTAAAATACTTCGTACTGTTTACTAGCAACACATTTCATATATTTCCTTTATAAAATATATTATTACAGAATTAATATAAATTATTTATGCACAACATTGGGTGAGCAAGGCCATTTCTTACCTTCCATTCAGGAAGATCATATCATGCCTGACTATGGAGAGAATACACAGATGCAAAATAGAAGGCTTGTACTCAAGGGCTCAGGAGAGTGAGACAGACACGTGTCACAGGGTAACAGTTTTGGGTGGTAAATGACATGTGCAAGGGAACTACCCAGACAAGAATTAAGATAGAGATGGAGAGCTGAATAATTAATAAAAATAACAACAACAACAAAATGCCCTAGGTAGGATCAGACAGATAAGGTACAAGAATGTGAACATGCTTTGATGGTTAAAATTCATTCTGTAATTTAGCTTGAGCAGTGATTACTAAAACAGAATCACTCACCTTCTCCCTTAAAAATAAAACTACGCCTTCCTCTTATCCAGCTCATGTTTTCAAATCCCAGCAATGTGATATCAACACGTAATTTGGCACCACTCTTCCAGATGCGACAGACATCGTTTGGGCATATTCTGGAAACCAAGGGCACTGGAGGAGAGAAGTGTACTACTGAGAAAAACCCAAGGGTGAAGCAGAACGCCCAGGCCAAGAAATCAGGATATGACTTTAATAAAAGGAGAGAAGTAGTGAGATGTGACCATCAAAGAGGACTGGACTTCTCGGCTCCCATGCTCACTATAAAGGAAGTTGCTCTTAAAAAATAAAAATGGACCTTCTGTTCAGAGAAAACTCTAAACGAATTTCCCAAGAGTATTCCCAATCCCGAAATGAACCCCACTGACTGACCCCCACCAGGGCTCTAGAGTACATCCATCTGGCCTCTGCTATTCACATGTGCTACTCTGGCCATATGGCAGTGGCCTACCCTTATTGTCATAGACACCATTCAAAATATCAAATGTCTAAAATATGCCACTTTTTAACAAAACCTAAATCAGAGTGATTATCTGCATTAGAAAAGAATTCCTTTGTTTCTCAGAACAATCTGAAGTTCTCTTCTTTTATGTTCTTTTTACTTGTTTACACGTTTCATTACAAATATGACTTCCCACCTGAAAGAGAAGTCTGGAAATGAAAATGGCTGATACCCTGGGAATTAGGAGTTATCATTAACTGGTCTACAAGAAATAAAAATAGAACTTCTATGAATATACTGTCAGTCAATTGCCTTACATAATACTTCAGAGAAATACATCCATTTTGTAAAAAATAAGCAATTCCAATATTCACCTCATCTTCTTCCTTAGAATAACAGGTTTAAAAGAAGCATGCTGAACCACATAAGGAAATGAGTAAATTATAGTAAGTCTACTTATTAAAATTTTAACAATTTAAAGTGACATTTTAAAAGCAAATAATATGGGGCTGGCCAGTTAGCTCAGTTGGTTAGAGCACAGTGTTGTAACACCAAAGTCAAGGATTCAGATCCCATACTGGCCAGTCACCCAGCCCCTAAAAAAAGAAAGAAAAAAACTATTAATATGGATAAAGATCAGCTATAAGCAATGAACAGAGAAGACAAAACTGTCCATATACTATATTTATAAATGTTGGAGGGGAAAGATTCTACGCATGGAGGAAAAGACTAGAAGGAAAAGACCCAAAGCATCAACAGTAGTTGTGTTGAAGTGGGACTAGAGGTGATTATTTTTCCTCATTCTTCTCTATACATTTCCTAGATTTAAAAACACGTGTAACTTTCATAAAGAAAAAAAATAAGCCTATATTCAGGCTAAGTAAATTCAGAAACAAAAAAATGACAAGCCTACAGACACTCACCCCAGCTGGTGAATTCCCATTTCATCTGCACATAGAAGTCCGGAGCCTGAAGGACAGACAATGGTTTAAAATAGATTACCCTTGGCATTAATAACTAGACACAAACACAGTAAGGATTAACAAGGTTTTAAAAAAATTAAAGGAGAACAGAGAAAATAAGAAGAAACAAAAGAGTAAACTCACTGAAATAAACACTTATTTCATATTCAGGCTGTTATTTTACCTTGGTATAAACTATGTCCAGACAGTTAAGAAAGTTAACAGAAAGTAACAAGGTTGGAAGGGGATAATTATAAGTCAAACCTGACTTGGGGGTTCAATCAGGTTACTAACAGTAACAGAAAGATGAGCCTGGGAAGACAGGCTTAAGTACTGCCACCACTGTGGTTAACAGACTATTCTGAGCAAAGACAAGGAATGCCAATTCTTTCTGTTCTATGGGGAACTTGACTGCAAAAGGCTTTGTGCGCTGGGAAGTGCTTTGCCACGCTGTGAAACCAAAAGAGGCTGCTAGACATCATTTCCCTGGGAAGTGGATTTTCCCTCTAGTTAACAGAAGATTTTGCCCCACTTTCCTATTAAACTTTTAGAATTTGGCTTCCTGAAGTTTTACACAACCAGAGCAGCCATATTTAGGATTATTTTCTTATCTACCATCAATTCTTCTAGAAAATTCTTGAAGAGCTACTTAAGAAATTCAACAGTTCCATCCCAGAAGAGAAATTCTAGAGATCCCAGGTGTTTTTCTGTTCCTTCAAACTCTCAAGGCTTTGCCATAGTTTTTAAGAAAAGAACAAGGCAGGTAGACCAGGAATCTAGCCTGGAGTAAAACCAGCCAGGATTCCAATGATGGGCAAAGATAACCTCCAAGAGGTGGCTGATAAGATAGGCTGGCTCTGTTATAAGAAGCCACTGTCGAAAGACAAAACATCAATAATAGCCTCTGGTGCCATTAAGAACACAGGTCATTTTGGGACTGTCTATAACTTCAAGCAGAGAGTACAATTCAGTGCAGTCCACTGCTATGGATCAATACAGGTAAAAAAAGAAAATCCTTAACACTGAACTTTTAAATTTTGAGACCCCATGTTAAATAAGTCATTTTCTGTTTTGTCAAATGGGCAAATGATGTTTTTATTTCCTCTTACAGTAAGTTAGATAAGAAAACAATTAATCCACGTGATCTTTGCACACTCACAAATACACGCCTATTTTTAAAACAATGCATGCAACTACTTCATATTTCATGGGAAGTTTCATTTTAGTACATGGGAAATGAATATCTTAGGGATGATTTAGCCTAAGTGTCAGAGAAATTTTTTTTTAAAAGGAGTACTCAAATAATGAACAACGATTGCCATAATTATAAAAAAGTTGCTCCTTTTCTCATTAGCTATTAATTTTTCTCACAAATTATGTTTTAACTAAAGTTGTAAAGCTAACCTATCTAGCAAATAACTTTATAGATATTTGGGGGAGCTCGCTTCTGTGCTTAAATTGAGAATAAACAACATGAAAACTGAACCACTGATACTTTCTTGTCACCTGCTGCCCCGGGAACATTGCACATGGTTTACCAATAAGATTGTTCTCTCAAATAACAAAGATTATCTGAGGAATGGCAAACATTATTCAAAACAATCCATGAGTGTAGAAGTAAATGTTTTTAAGAAAGGTCTCTGGGGGCCGGCCCGTGGCTCACTCCGGAGAGTGTGGTGCTGATAACACCAAGTCCACGGCTTCGGATCCTATATAGGGATGGCAGGTTTGCTTACTGGCTGAGCGTGGTGCTGACAACACCAAGCCAAGTGTTAAGATCCCCTTACTGGTCATCTTTAAAAAAAAAAAAAGAAAGGCTTCTGAATGTCATAGTGCTCATTCACTTTAATTCGTAAGACAAATAAACTGCCCAAAGCCAATAGCTGCATATAAATAAAGGCAATGGATCAGAAACCATAAAATAGTAATGGTTAACAAGGAGAAGTTACATACAGACCTCTGAACCTCAACAGGCCCTCAACATTCCTGCACAGTAATGATGCTCATTACAACTTCCTCGAGATTACCTATGCTCAGAGTGCTACTTTTAAGAAAGCAGGCACTTAGACAAATTAATTGTGATTGATGTCCATTTTCCTTAAGTTTTTTTTTTATTATATTGTTTTTTTTGGTGGCTGGCCAGTACTGGGATCTGAACCCTTGACCTTGGTGTTACAAGGCAGCATTCTACTCAGTTGAACTAACTGGCCGGCCAAGTTATAATTTTTAAATAACACTTAAAAGGGTAGGCCCAGTGATCTGGAAATATAATTTGTAAAAGATCCCAAAATTCGATAAGTTGGAAAGGCAAGGAATAAAACTATTTGGTACTCAATACATTGTCTTCACTATTCATAAACCTCTTTAGGAAGGCACACAAGGATATTAAACTATGTCTCCAGGTATTTTATCAGCATTTAGTTCAAGTTATGGCATGCCACATTTTTATTGATACCTCGAGAATTTTTTGAAGCAGCTCAGGAACTCCCTGTAGAGCCATGGATGTGTTGTGGTAGTCTCGATGCTGAAGAACTGTGTACACCATCTCGGGATCGCCAGTGCTCACAGCCTCGTGTAAAACTGGAAAACAAAAGGGTGAAATTTAATCACCAAGTATTCTCATACTTTCTGACAAATTCCACAGCCAGTCTGAAAACTATCTGTATAGATCAAAACCAACATTTTCTTCAAAGAAGGAGAGAGTCCAACCTGATCATTTATTACCATGACTTCTGACTGCTAGCTCTTAACTGAGTAAAAAGAAAATAGAGCACTCTTAGCCTCTTGATCAAACCCTTTCCACCCTACCCCTACCCCCCCCCCCCTTACTGCTGGTTCTGATATCCTGCCAACATTTTCAGAGAGCTGGCTTTAACTGTGCAATCATACAACTCTGGTGACATGTAGATCTGGAAGGCAGGGCTCATGCTTATGAGTATCCTTGCTCAGTCAACACAAAATTCCTCTGACCAACAGTAACAAAGTTTGCATAAAAGTGAAATGCCAGGATTTACTGGAAGAAGCTATTTCTAGCCATAATGTCTTTTTGATTTTTGCCTATCCTGATGGATTCAGTGGAGTTACCACTATATTCCCGGGGTAGAACTTGTCTTCACACTCATGTAGAGTGGGAAGAGTTTGCACCGAGAGCTGTTTCAGGATGAGTACAATTCAGGCCATTGTACTGCACATGGGGAGCCTGCATCCCAGCTCCAGCTCCTTGCACCCACCGCAGTCCCAAGAGAGGAACAGTCTTAAAATAAAGATGACTCTGAGAACTATGATTGAGACTGGCCTTTACTCAGAAAGAAAAACCAAAATTAATGACTTTAAATTATTTTAAAAGTATACATGCCTGTCCATCCCTGACCATTTTCTTTTGTCACATCTGCTTTATGTCGAAGCAAGACTCGAGCCGATTCCAAATGTCCCAAAGAAACAGCAAGATGCAATAAAGTTCGACCTCGTGGATCCAGAGCCTCCACATTCTGTGAAATAAACACAGGCACCTATATCATTGGATATATTTCATGAAAACATGGAAATGTGCTTGAGAAATAGATTAAATACAAAAAATAGAATACAATATTTATACATTCATTACGGCAACATATGTAAAAAGGTATGTTTGCATATAGACACAAAGTACAAATTTGGGGACTATAAATAAAGATGATAGTTACTGAGTTCCTTTTCTATAAAGTTAAGTGCCTAATAAATAAACATTCGCAATAGGCCTCAGAATATCCAACACAACTTTAAGCTCTCAACAGCACTCAAATTCAGTCTAAATAAGGCTAAGAGCTTTCACGAAATGCAACACCGTATGACATGGAAAGTGGGGGATTTCTGAAGCACATATCAGCATTCAAGTCTAGAACAGGAAGTGCAAGACTTTGATCAAAACTGAAAGTACAAAAGATAATTTGGGTCAGAATAAAATTACATTCTCTAGATGGATTCCCACCGAAACACCACTCTCAATATTGAATATTGAGTTCCAAGTGCCCTGAAGTAGCACCTAAAATCCAGTAGCATCAGCAGGTCTTACAGATGCCAGACATATATGTAGATGTATTTATACAAAAAATGTAAAAACACACACACATCACTTCAGGCCATCCCCTTGAGGGTTTTCTTCCCCATGCTAGACATACATATTTGGCTTTTATCTCTTTATTCCTATTCTGCTACTCTGGTCTTCCTTTTGGTACCCACACTGGGTCTCCAGAACCAAGCAGCAGTTTCTCTGGTGTGAGCTAAGTCTGAATAACTGGGCACTGCTGCAAAACACAGTTCTGAAAGTTCTTCCAAGGACACAATAAACTGCCATGGGACTTTTGGAATGTAAAAACATTTTAAACGCCATAATACTTCTTAGAAAATATGCTTTATCTTCATTTGAGATGCAAGTTGCGCAGGCACTAACTGCAGTCTCCGCAGATATACAGAATGTGCCACGGGAAAGTGAAGCAGGACTGTGAATGAACAAACACAACTCAACAGCTATTGAATGGATCTCTTTGTTTTGCTAAAATTATGTCATAGCTATCATACAGCGAAGATAAGAACCGTTATCAAGGAATAATAAAAGTGGCTGAAGACATTCTGCTAGCTAAACACAAGTCCTCCTGGACCTCCCAGGAGCTGAAATACCATTGTGTCCCCTGGAACATGGTCCACACCACCTCCCATGATGCCCTGACTTTTCCCAAGGGTATGGCTTGCTCATTGCACCAAAGACATTGAAAATTCCAGAGGGATCCAAATCTTATATTTCCTAGCTTCCGCCACCGTAGTCTCTAACTTGCATTAAATAATTGTCTTCTTTAAAGTAACAAGGCTATGAATTTATGAGCTATGAACACAGTTGAAGTTTAGCAAGAAAGAAATAATTAGCAAACCCATTATCTTCCTACACATCTTTTATATAAACTAAGCATTTTCTTATGCAACAAATTCAATCCCAGCGAAAGGTGCTAGGTTTAGCACACTGCCTGCCATAGAAGAGGTGCTTAACAATATTTATCACATGAAAGGAGAAACTCTACATACTGCAATTCACACCTCAGAACAAAACTAACATCTCAGACTAAGGATTAACACTCAAGTTCCTGGGCAATGGTCAGATATGATGTACAAATATAAAAACCAAATACATTAAGTTGTTAACTTTTTTCTATTTTGGACCATAGAAAAAACATGTGTATAAGCCATAGAGCAGCACATTTTGCTTGACTAATTATAACTCTTCATAGCCTCCTGTCCCTTTCTCACTTGAAAAGAGGGGAGAGAAAATATAATATATTATAGTGAGAATATGATTTAAAAACAATGGGTGAATAAAGATTAGAGGGGAAATGAGTAAAACAGAAAATAGACAAACAACACAGAGGCTGGCTGGTTAGCTGGGTTAGAATGTGGTGTTACAACACCAAGATCAAGGGTTTGGGTCCCCATACCAGCCAGCTGCCAATAGAAAAAGAAAAACAATAAAGAAAATCAATAAAACCAAAAGCTGTTTCTTTGAAAATGTCAACAAAATTGACACACTTTTAGTTAGATTGACCAAGAAAAAAAGAGAGAAGACTGAAATTACTAAAATCAGGAATGAAAGAGAAAATGTTGTTATTACCAACTCTACAGAAATAAAAAGGATTATACAGTAATACTGTGAACAACTGTATGTCAACAAGTTAGATAACAGATAAAAAAGGCAAATTCCTAGAAGGACACAAACTAGCAAAACTGACTCAAGAAGAAATAGAAAATAGTAATAAATGTATAGCAAGCAAAAAGATTGAATCAGTAATTTAAAAACTCTCCACCATGAAAAGCAGCCCCAGATGGCTTCACTAGTAAATTCCATGAAACATTTAAAGAAGAATTAATACCAATTCTTTACAAACTCTTCCAAGAAATAGAAGAGGAAGGAAAATTCTCAACTCACTGTATGAACCCAGTATTATCCAGATGACAGATGCATCATAAGAAAAGAAAAACACAAGACTAATATCTCTTGTGAATATACAGGCAAAAATCCTCAACAATATATGAGCAAACCAAATTCCCCAACATATAAAAAGGGTTATTATATACTATGACCAAGTAAGGTCTATCCTACAAATGCAAGAGTAGTTTAACATCTGATCATCAATTAATGTAACACCACATGAACAGAACGAAACAAAGACACACGATCATCTCAACAGACCCAGAAAAAGCATTTGAGAAAATCCAACACCCTTTCATGATACAAAACAAAAACAAAAACAAACTTTCTTTCTTTTTTTTTTTTGTCTTTATTTGTGACCGGTAAGGGGATAGCAACCCTTGGCTTGGTGTCACCTGCACCGCGCTCAGCCAGTGAGCACACCGGCCATCCCTATATAAGATCTGAACCTGCGGCCGGAGCGCCGATGCGCTCCCAGCGCCGCACTCTCCCGAGTGAGCCACGGGGTCAGCCCAAAAACAAACTTTCAAACCAACTAGGAATAGAAGGGAACTTCCTCAAAGAGTATCCATGAAGAACCCATAGCTAACATTTTACTTAATGGTGAAAGACTCGATGTTTTCCCCCTAAAATAAGGAACAAGACAAAGATACCCTCTTTCACTACTCTATTCAACATTGTATGAGGGCACTTCAAAAAGTATGTGGAAAAATAGAATCAAAAGATAACATGAATCTTTCTGTGAACCTTTTTGAATTACCCTCACACTAGAGGTTCTAACCAGGGCAACTGGGCAGGAAAAAGAAGTAAAAAGTATCCATATTGGAAAGGAAGAAGTAAAAGACAACCCACAGGATGGGAGAAAATATTTGCAAATCATATACTGATAAGGGCCTAGTATACAGAATACATGAAAAGCTCTTATAACTCGACAATAAAAAGTCAAATAACTCAATTTTAAAATGGGCAAAGGATTTAAACAGACATTTCTCAAAGAAGAGGTACAACTCGTCAATAAGCACATGAAAAGATGCTCAACGTCACTAACTGTTAGAGAAATGCAAATCAAAACCACAGTGAGATACCATTTCACACCCGCTAGGATAGCTACAATCTAAAAGACAGACAATAAGTGTTGCAAGAATGTGGAGAAACTGGAATGTAAAGTAGTGCAGCCACTTTGAAAAAGAGTTGGCAGTTCCTCAAAAAGTAAAACACAGAGAGACCATATGTATGACCCAGCTATTCCTCTCCAAGAGAAATGAAATATACATACCCATACAAAAACTTACAAGCAAATGTGCACAGCAGTATTATTCATAATAGCCAAAAAGTAGGAACAACCCAAATGTCCGTTAACTGACAAATGGATAAACAAAATATAATGTATCTATAAAAATGGAATATTATTAAGTCATAAAAAGGAATGAAGAACCACAACATTATGCTAAGTCAAAGAAGCCAGACATAAAAGGCCATATTGTATGATTCTAATTAGATGAAATGTCCAGAATAGGCAAATCTATTAAAACAGAAGGTAGGTTAGTGGTTAGCTGGGGCTGAAAGGGTTAGAGAGAAATGCAGAATGACTGCTAGGGCTATGGGGTTTCTTTCTGGGGTGATGAAAAAGTTCTGGAACTTGAAAGTGGCAGTGGTTGCATAACTCAGTGAATATACTAAAAACCATTGAATAGTACACTTTAAATGGATAGACTAAGGGATAAGTGAACATTAAACATCAATAAAAATGTTTAACATAAAAAGATGTTTAAAAAATCAACATGTATGTGTTTATATGTAATATCTGAAACTAATCTCTCATCTATATACCATTTGACAAGTTGCCTAATTTCTCTTGAGCTTCAGTTTGCTCGCTTATAAAATGGGAACAAAAAAAAACACCTACCTTAGAGTTCTTACAGGGTAAAGGCCTTAACTTAGTACAATGCTCAACAGCACGGTAAGCACTAACAAGGTTAGCTCTCATTATCATACACCCACACTATGTAATTTCATATAAGCTGTTACTTTCTTCCCAAAA
This sequence comes from Cynocephalus volans, assembly GCF_027409185.1. NCBI lineage: Eukaryota > Metazoa > Chordata > Mammalia > Dermoptera > Cynocephalidae > Cynocephalus > Cynocephalus volans. The sequence continues at coordinate 197,399,254 of NC_084461.1, forward strand.
CGGATTTGTTTAAATTGTATTACAGTTAATAGTGGGGCTTAGGATCTTCAACTGATGATAATAGTTCAGAAAGCAAGGGCTTTCAGAATTCAACTGGAATTCACTTTTGATCATTTAGGTTTTCCCTTTAAGTTTCTTCAGCCATGGGCTGTATCAGATTAAAAATAGCTACCCCTTTTAACTATGAATGTCCCAAAAGAACACAAGGAATAAGATTTCTGCACATCTTCCTATTGGCTAATCTAAGCCCATCCACTTTTCTTGCTCAAAAGCCTTCTTTACCATTCTGCCATACTCCTCCAGAAGCAGTAAGCGGCCAAGCTTTGAGGGCAAGCTGCAGAGCCAGACAACCTGCGCCCCATTTCCAGCTTCCTCATAGCCTTGGGTGAATTATTAACCCTTCTGTGCTTCGGTTAGGTACCAAGCACATAATAAGCGCTCCACAAACTATCACTGTTACCTCTGCAGTACAAGGGGAACCCTCCAGCAAGAGGCTGCCAACTAGCCCCTCCTTTCTCTCAACAGTCAACCACTCTCACTGTTTCACACCCCGGTCCTCCTCGGCTGTGGCCTCCACCCCAAGTCAGGTGGGAAGAGATATTGCATAGGCCCGTTTCCTGCGGTTAGCCTGAGTTTTCCTGCGGTTAGCCTGAGTCCCGATGGCCTCAGGGGGCACACTGAGAGTAGGCACTAGGCTCTCTGTCTTGGATGTCCAGCCCCTGGCTCACTGCAGGCCTCCAGCTAACAGGCACGGACTTGAATGTGTGTCCAGTGGCCTCCCCTGGGCTGCACCAGGCTGGCGGAAAAACCCCGGGTGGTTCCCTGGCAGGCTCCAGGTATTGCAGCTGTGTGGAATGTTCTCTTCCTCTTGCCTGGGTGCTGTGCTTTCACCTGCTGGCTTCCTAACAGGATGGTTCTGGAATCAGGCCTCATCTACCACTCTCCACCCCACCCAGTCTCAGGGTTTTCCCTACCCTGCACACACTCAACTTTGCATTTGTCCCCTTCAGCACTCATTGTCCCCTTCAAGGTGTTCAAGGCCAAAGGAGGTTAACAGACCTCTCTAGTTAAGTAACGTAACCAGAGCACAGTTTCAACTTCAACAACCAACATCAAGGCCCCACTGAACATTAAAGATGGGTTAAGAGGCACTGCTGAACAAATGCTGAAGGTCAGTCTCATAGATGGCAAAGTTACACAAACACCAGCTATTAGCTAGACGGTGGTGCTCGGGCTGGCTCTCACACGCACACACAGGAACATGTGCTTATCCTCTTCATCGGGATAAACTTGATTCTTTTTGTACTGCTGTTCCTGGAACAAAATAAAACTCTTACAACCACCAGTGTGCCTGCCTCGAGATTCACTCGCGTGATGGAAGGAATGAAGGAGTGGATGGCAGAAATTCACTGGCTCACAGCTCGTTTTATTGCTGGGGTGATAGAAATTTTTTAATTATGCAACCAATACATGTTTCTCATAGAAAAACTGGATCATACATAAAAGAAGCTAGATTCCCAGGTTTATAAATGATGATTATATTAACAGCAGCTTATTCTCACACCAATCCTCTGGTATGGGTGCTCCTATAAGTCCCATCTTAGAGATGAGGAAACCGAGGTGAAGAGGCTCAGTTGCATGCTTAGCCAGTGGATGAGCCAGAATTTGAACCCAGAAAGTTGGACTCTCTCCAAATCCTGTATTTGTGGGGTTTTTTTTGCAAGAAGCTCAGAAAGAAACTAATATTGGGCCGAGCCCGTGGCGCACTTGGTAGAGTGCTGCGCTGGCAGCGCGGCGACGCTCCCGCCGCGGGTTCGGATCCTATATAGGACTGACCGGTGCACTCACTGGCTGAGTGCCGGTCACGAAAAAAATGACAAAAAAAAAAAAAAAAAAAAGAAAGAAACTAATATTTAGTTAGCATCAACAATTCATTCATTCATTCTCAGTGGTATCACTCCCATTTACTACATGCTTGCACTTTCAGATCCGTATCTTTCGGACCCTCTACAATCCTGACATGCAGGCTTTGTTACTGAAAGAAGCATAGCAGAGGTGTTAAGAATACAGGATTTGCCTAGAAATTCTCAAGGAAAATTTCAAATCCTCCCCCTATTTTCCAAGTCAGGACCTCCTTCCCCTTTCTGGTTCTGTGATATTTTGCCCCTTTTTGACTTTGTGGTATTTTGCTCCTTTTTGTTAGTCTTTCTGGACCACTCTTAGCAATTCTAGGCAATCCCATTCCCTCCTAACTCCCACTTTCCCACCTTACCAGGGAGCTCAGTAGCATAACTTGGTGAACCAGTAGAATACTGCCTGGGTTCAAATCTTGGCTCTGATCTTTACAACTGTCTGACCTTGGGAAAGATCTCTAACCTTTCTGAGCCTCATCTACAAAATGAGAGGGAATAGTGTTCTATGATCTTCTGTGATAATTCAATGTGATTTTATATAGATAAAATATGTGATGGATAAAGACATACATATACTTATATACATCAATATAGACATTTAGGTTTATACATATATATCTATATTTACATATATACACATAATCAATATCTAGATATATAGTTGATTTCATATAAATCACAATCTGTATTTATGTTAATTACGCGCTCATTTGCCTATTTACTATTCTGTTTCTTGCCACAAAATTCCAAGCTCCGCTAGGACAGAAAATTAGTATGACTTGCTATGGTTCCATCCTCAATGCCTAGAATAGTGTCTGGAACGTAGTAGGTATTCGATGAATATTTCTGGAATGAATGAATGAATTGTTGATGCTAACTAAATATTAGTTTCTTTCTGAGCTTCTTGCAAAAAAAATAATACACGAATACAGGATTTGGAGAGAGTCCAACTTTCTGGGTTCAAATTCTGGCTCAGCCACTGGTTGGGCATGCAACTGAGCCTCTTCACCTCAATTTCCTCATCTGTAAGATGGGACTCACAGGAGCACACACCCCAGAGGACTGGTGTGAGAATTAAATCTAAGACTGCACATAATACACTTCAGTGTGGGGCTTAGCAAAATAATAAGCTTTTGGCGTTACTCTCCCCATTTTTACACGTGATGAAACAATTCAGCAAAGGAAAGTAACATGCCCAGGCTCACAACTTAATCAGCATAAGTGCTGGCCATCAAACCCAAATGCCCCCATGCCACAGAGGTGGGTGGCTGTTTTGCAAAATTAACAGAGGATCTACATAAATATGAAAGCAACAAAATACTTCTTGCCATGTATCTTAATAATATCAATTATCAACTTCTTGACCCTGAACCAGTTACATAATTTGCAGGGCCCAGAGAAAAATGAAAATGCAAAAAACCCGTTTTCAAAAATAGTAAAGAATTTCAAGACAGTGAAAACAGAGCATTAAACCAAGCACAAGGCCCTGTGCAACTGCACAGGTCTCGTGCCCATGAAGCCAGCCCTGTCTGACCCCATAAATGGCCAAGTTTGGGGACTGAAATTGTCGTGACAATCAAGCTTCCACAGTCAAGACATTCTCCACGAATACACTTCAACTATCTCTTCCCCAGAGGAAACTGGTATACCGTGAAATGATTCACAGTGACAACCAATAACAGAGTCAAAACCAAATTATTACCAAGTATGAAAATTCCTCCTTAATCTCCCTGGCAGTCAAAGGCATTAAGGACCAATTTACTCCAGGAAAATGTGCTGCAAAATTATACTTGCCTAATTACAAATGGCCTTAACGTTTTTCAAGGTAAGAGGCACAGAGAACTCTCAATGAACACTCTCATTACAGCTGCAGGAAAAAGAGCTAACTCAACTGTGTCACACTTCAGATTATAAACCAAGACTTTGTTCTTATCTTATCAAGCAGTTAAACTCTTTCCTTCACTTTCAAATAATAGAAAGCCCACTGTTTTCATAAATCAGTATTGAAAGAATATGTGGTTTAATGATGAACCTCGCTATCAAATAGGATTTTAATTCTGGTACTTTCTTTGTACTTTCAACATTTTGCAAGCTGGGCAGCCACTGTACTAAGGAAGTACAGGTGCAAAAAGAAGCAGATGCTTAAAAACCAGAACTGGTCATTTTTTAAGCATAATAGATGAGACTCAGAGAAAGAGCTAAGAGTAAAATGGTGAAGGATTCTCTCAGAGCCACGTCTCGTAATAGAGAGGGAATTAAACCATCAGGTATACTGCGAGGCCTAATGGTGAATCATTTGGTGTAGGAGCATGTCTCAACTAATTAAAACAATGACTTACAAAAGTGTACTCTGTCTGGAATTCTTCTTTAAATGAAAAAAGGGCACTTTTGACTTCCCATGGGTGCTCAATCAACTTAAAATAAATATGGCAGGTTGCAAGGACATGCCTAGCAGTAATCGTTTACCAAACATGGTGATGCTGTCCTTGCTCGATTTTTGCTAACCGAAAGAAAATCAATGCTCCTTTTCCTCTAAATTTTCTTTACAATTATAGGGTCAATTTTGAACCATTCAAAAACCAGGTCTTTAACACACTGAATAAAAGGAATAAAGCCAAGAACAATTACACCAGATTTCAGGGGTAATTGCAAATTTTTTCTAACTGCTAAATTTGTTATCCTGTAACCCGAGGGAACCAATACCTCCCAGAATTGCTGGGATACCTTTAAAGCACAGTTTCTCAACCAAGACACTATTGATGTTTGGGGCCAGATAATTCTTTGTTGTGGGGGGTTCTCTTGTGTATTGTAAGATGTTAAGCAACATCCCTGGCCTCTACCCTCTAGATGCCAGGAGCACCCAGTCCCCACCTGTAACAATCAAAAATGTCTCCAGGCATTGCTAAATGTCCCCTGGGGGGGCAAAAATCACCTCTAATTGAGAACCACTGCTTTAAAGACATGGCAATAAATAAAAGACAAGGAATCAAAGCACTTTAGAACAGGAAGGGATTTTAAGGAGCCTGAGCACCAGTGATTCTCAAACTTTACTATGTTTCAGTCTCCCTGGGGAACTTGTTAAAATGCTGATTCCTGAGACTTGCCCCAGACCTATCAATCAGTCAAGAACTGGGTTTGTTCACATCAGTACCAACATCCTCATTCTACAAATAAGTTAATGTGACCCAGAGAGGGAAAATACCCAGCCCAAGGTCACAGGGTGAGTTAGAACCTGGACTCCAAAACGAACCAAGCCCTTCCTTACAAGAATGTCTGTTGTTCTTATGTCTTGGAGGCAGCAGAGCCTAATAATGGTTAAGACGGTGCCCTCCGGAGTCAGCCGGCCTGATTTAAAATCCCGACTTGGTATGAGCGGCCTTGCACAAGGCACGTAACCTCTGAGAGCCTCAGTTTCCTTCTCTGTCAAATAGAATAATAATAGTACCTACCTCCCAGCGTTATTGGAAAGGTTAAGAAATAATGTACAAAAAGCCCTTGGCACAGGGTCTGGCACAGTAAGCACCCAATAAACGTCCTATTAGCATTATTGTCCAATGACCGCAAAGTTGAAGGGGTCTGCGGGGCACCGGGGCAGAGGACTGGAAATGATCTCAGGGAAGCGAAACGACACCCGACCCGTCCCCTCCAGCCCCCACCGGAGAGACCCCCCGCCCCGCCCTTACCTGGCCCCGCAGCTCCTTCTCCAGCTGCCGGTAGTCGTTGTTCCAGACCAGGAGGTGCAGGGGGAAGTGGACGCTGGCATCGGAGGCCGAGGACATGGCGAGGAGGCCGCAGCAGGGGCCTCGCTGCCCGCCTGCCAAAAGCCGCGGCCCCGGCGGGGTCTCCGGCGCCCGCCCACCCGGCGGCCGGTGAGCGAGAGGACAAGACGGCGAGCGAACGAGCGAGGGACGCGGCCAGGCGGCCTAGCGGGCTGCGTGCGGGGCGCGCGGGAGGTCCGGGGTCGCGGGCCGGGTCTGAGACCGGGTCGGCCGCGCCCACCCCGCGCCCCGCCGCGCTCCCGCCCGAGCTGACAGCTCGCGAACCGACTTCTGCGGGCAGAACTGCCCCGAATGGGGAAGTGCGGGGGGCGAACCACCGCACGCCGCGGCGGGAGGGGGCGAGGCCAGGCACCGGGTCCGGGGGCCGCTCAGACTCACGCACCTCCAACTCCACACCGCGAAACTTGGTGAAGCCTAAAATACAGAGCTTTAGTTCCCTCCCGTGGCCCAGGATCTCGACGTGGAAAACTCGGTCCACTCGTCACCAGTCTCTTTCCCCCTTCTTCAGCGATCCCAGGTGGTTCGGTCCACAACTGGGCCTCTTCCATTGGTTCTGCAGTCAGGGGGTGACAGCAGGGGCCCGGACAAAACCATTTCGGCAACTGACTCCTTTGCAGCCTTTTTGGACCAGGGCAGATCCTTCTAGGATTGGTCAGAAGCCATTTTGAAAATGGGCAACTCCAAACAATTTTAAGGGAGGAACTTTAAACCCTGCAGAAGTGGCTTCAAATATTTGCATGATAAGGAGATCTATCAGAATTTCTCAACCTCGCACAGTTCCAACTGTGTAATTATTTGTGCGGGGGTCGTCCAGTGCTTTGTAAGATGTTGAGCATCATCCCTGGCCCTCTCTGCCCATTCATTGCCAGTAGCACCCTCCAAACTTGTCTCCAGACATTGCCAAATGTCCCCTGGGGGAGAAAAATCGCTCCCAGTTGAGAAACACTGTTCTGTCTGAACTCCTCCAAACTGGGTTATCATTCAAAGCCACCTACAAGTGTCATTTTTAAGCAAGCCATTTGGATTTGGGTTTATAGCTGAAAGAACTAATACTTGTATATAATATCCAGATTTGACCACATTCTGCAAATATGAAGTTCATCCTTTGGGTTTCAATCCCAGGCACTCTGTCTTCTTGACTCAAGGAAGAACCAAGTTAACTTACAGCTACTCACCAGCTTGAGCTTTCTGCTTTTGCTTCTACTCAGCTGTCTACAACAAGACTACAGAGCTGGGAGAAGTTATTCAATGCATCCTGAAAACATTCCCTCTGCATTCTCTGCTTATGCACATTCAGCTTTTCAGATGCCTGCAACAACAGCTGTTCAAGAATCCTGGCCTAATCCATTCTCCACACATGTGGAGCCCAAAGATTTGTGAGTTGTCGAACCAAAACAATGTGTAGGAGTATCAGGATAGCATCCGGAGGTTCTAACTGTGGAATGTGTGGGAATTAGGTGGTTATTCCCACATCACACATTTATCACACTGGAGAGATGGACCCAAGACCAGTGATTCTGAGTCCTCTTCTGGCTCTTCTCATTCTTTAAGATGATTTGTGCAACTTAATCTTCTTCCTCTTCATCATCCTATGTTTATTGACATTTTCTCCTATCTCACTCGTCCAAAAACTCCACAATGGCAGGGACCACATCTGTTCTGCTTAGCGGAGTACCTAAAACCAAACTAGTATCTGGTTCCCAGTAGGCACTCAATGATTTGCTGAATGGAGATCATATCTATGTTTATATGTAACACATACAATAAATATTCATTAGTGTTAGAGTCACATCTCTTTTCTCTTCCACACTGATTAACCTCATTTCATTGTGTTTAATCTCACACCATCCTATAAATTACTCTAGGCTAGCTATTCTTATTCTCAAATTCCAATTATATGAAGAAAAGCAGTAATTGGAAAATAATAGTAATATCAGTAATAAGAGAAGCTGTATTTATTGAGGGCTTACTAAGGATCAGGCATACCACATTTTCCCATAACTTATTCCATTTGTCCTTAGCCAGACAGTAAATATTTAGCTTTGCTGGTTTCATGCAGTTTTCTTGCATATTCTTCTTTCTCTTTTTTGTCTTTCCCTCTCTCTGTTCTCCTTTTTGTTCTTACAACCCTTTAAAAATGTGAAGATTACTCTTAGGTAGAAGGCCATACAAAAATAAATTATAGACTAGAGGTAGACAACACATTATTTCTATTTGGAAGATGAGATTAAAACTGCAGCCTAAAGAAGTAATCATCTAGTTTAATCTTATTTACTTAATTTAGTGTAGATCTACCCCCAGTAGAATATAAGTTCCATAAAGACTAGAAATGTTGTCTTCTTTGCTCACTCCCGCTTCTCCTGTGTCTGGAACAGTGTGTGGAACATAGCAGGTGCAAAATAAATATTTGTTGAATAAAGGCATAAATGAATGAACTTGACTTAACCATTGATTGACTCCGGGAGGTTGTGGCTGCAGAGTTCTGGTCACAAGATTGTACTGCTCCCCTGGTATTAATCATTGCTGAGACGAAGCGAATCTCTTCCAGAGTGGGAGACCCAAATTTAAGATTTAGAGACGTAGGACAGACGACGCTGGGGTAGGCACCTGCCCTCACTCAAGATGGCGACAAGGCAACTTGCCCTTTCCGGTCACATGACCTGCCAGTCGCAGAAGGACACCGCCCCGCGCGTGCGTCTTGCGCCGCGGCTGCGAGGCGCTCAGGGAGAGGCGCCGCCGCCAGCGCCGCCGCGGGGACCCGTTAGAGCGGAAGCGCTGCCGCCGCCGCCGCCTTAGCTGTCTCGGGGCCCCTAGTTCCCGGCAGGTGGGAGGCGGGAACCATGTCGAAGCGGCTCCGGAGCAGTGACTTGTGCGCTGACTGCAGCGGGCCGGGTGAGTAGCACCGGCTGGGCCCGATCCCTTCTGCTCTCCCGGCCCGGACCCCTTCCCCAGGGCCGCCCCCTCGGGTCGGGGGGGTTCCCGCGGCAGAGTCCTGCACCCCACGCCTGGGGTCACAGTAAGAGGGGCCCCGGAATGGCCTTAAGGGGGGACCCATCCCAGGCCTGTCAGAGCCGGGCGGGTAGGGGGCCGCCGTGCTCCCGTACTTCTCGTCCCTCCCTTCTCTCTCGTTCTCTCCGTCCGAAGCCGTCGTGGAGGCGGCGGGGGCCGGGCCCGCTCCCCCAACAGGAAGGAGCTTGGGCAATCCGCAGGAAGGCCAATTACAGAAGTAAAATGCAAACGTCCTCCCAGCCGCGGCCCCCCGAGACTGCAGGTGTCACCCCCTACCGGACCCTCGCCCTGCAAGGAGGCCATGCCTGGGGTGGGCTACACTCCGGGCTTCCCTCCCCGTGACTTCCCCGCTTCTGACATCCCGACAGCCGCTTCACCCGGAAGAATCCCCAGGAGGTCGGGGTCTTGCAAACATAACTAGCACTTAGGAGGCAGTGCATGTCTCAAGTTTGGGGTTCCAATGGCCTGGGTTCAAACTAGATTTTGCCTCTGGGTGAACTTGGGCTGATGACTTTACTTTGCTGAGCCTTGATTTCCTCATTTTTCCGATGGGGATAATTGGGAGTATCTACGCTCAGTAGTTAGGAAGATTCAATGAATATTAAGAGCATCTCACCTAAGTTTTTTCATTCTTTTTTGTATTATGTTACTTAATACAGAACTCTTGAAGTCCCTTAAAGCTAGAGTTGAATTTCTAAATCATAAATTAATTACAACTTAACAAACAACAAAATCACTGGCAATGTAAACATACTGATATTTGGCATTGAAAGTCCAAAACCATTCCTCCCATGTCTAGTACCCTGATTTAGAGATCGGATCTGTCTTAGCAATTGAAACTGAATTGACAGGTCTCTGGATAGATTATTATATGCTTTTTTCAGTACTTGGATTTATCAGCTTTGAGTTTGAAGTAATTCAAAGGTAAGATGACTTCCTTGCCACAATAGCGTCCAATAAACAATCTTAATTCAACCACTGAACACCAGTGGCTTTGCAAGTGTTCTAGTCTTCTTCTTGACATTTGGAAGTGAATACCGATTTTAAATAGTGCTGTGATAACTCAAACCTTATGTGGTTATTTCATGGCTTGTATAGTGCAGGTGGTGGTACCAGTTTTTTTTTTTAAAGATAGGGAGGGGAAAGAAGGGTTTTTAAAAAGTTGTTTTATAAGCCACTAATGTGGGTTATACAGACTCCATCATTTTCTCTAAAAATGTTATTTGTTCCACTTCCTTATTTTCTTGCCTATTTTCAGTTGAACTTTCTGTACAATGTGTTTGATTCACGTGTCTAGCTTCAAACTTCCTCTTAGAATGCATATTCTTCACTTCTGAATGGATGATATAGAGCAAAGGAAAATTGCTTCTCCATTGCCACCCTGAATACTATCTTGAACTTTTGTAGTGTGTTGTGCATTTCAGAACATTTTCTCTTCCACTGTATCATTTTAGTTGTTGTCTGGTATGCCTAATCTATAGAGACTTGAGTCACTTCCTTCCTGTGTTGAATATAATTAAGCTACCTTGAAAGGTTCTGTGAACTTGAGCAGCTAGGAATTTCTGCTGCCTTTTCTGCCAAGCCCTAGTGAAATAGTTACCTGTAGGGTTAGGGATCCCTTTGAGATTCTAATGAATGCTAAGGCCTTCTGCCCAGAAAATGCGCTTGTACTTACCATACAGAATTTACGTGAGATTTCCAAGAGGGGATCACAGACATTTTTGAAGTCTATTTATGGTGTCTGTGGAGCCTAGGTTAAGAACCACTGGCATAAAGCATCCAGATAAACTGGAAGGGTTTCACTCAATTCTCATTCGTACCTACTCAATTTTGATTTTACTATGTTAACATTCTAATATTTTCTCCATAGAATTCTGATTCATGATGTTACAGTGATTAAGCGAGAACCTTGCTTAATGTGTTATATCCTTGCTGTCTTGTCCCTGTTTAATTTCCTTCAGGAATACTGTGAATCCTCTGAATGATGTGTGAAGACAAAAGCTATGCTTCCAAACAGTCTTTTATGTTAGTAGTAGTAGTACCATACTGCAGAAAGCAATTTGTTATGTATCTCTGCAGGGATGCTTCATCTTGATGTTTCCAATCTTTGCTTTTCATAATGTACAGTAGTTGAATTGAGTTATATTTCCAGTCAGAAATTTTTGCCAGTTATCATGAATTTCAGTGGACTCTTGAAAATAACTGAATAATACTTAGAAAATAATTTAGAAAAGATTTAACAGCTAACCTTACTGAGTACTTAAGAGGTGCTTTACTTATCTTTATATCCTCACTACCCTGAGAAGTGTTGTTATTCCCATTTGACCCATGGTGAGGATACTCCAAGAAGTAACTTATTTGAGATCATTGTGCAAGAAGTGGCAGAGTTGGGGTTCAGACCCTGGACTTCTTGTCACCAGAGCCAACCCTCTTAACCACCACTCTCTGGCTCCCAGGATTTGTCTTTGATTGAAATCCCATAACTTTTCATTATATGGTTTGAAAGAGTTTGAATAAACTGTTAAAAAATGGTAAAGATAGTGTACTTGCATTTTAGAGATTTTTGTGGACATTGAAGAATTTTAAAATATAGGCAGCTTGAGTGACACCTATTGTCACCGCATTGTGAGTCTGTTGAAATGTAGGTCTTTATTTGGGGCTTCCAGGTGCTCAGTTTACGTACCCAGATCCATCCTGCTTACCAAGTGTGACTTATTCCTTGTTTCAAAAGATGTGTAATGAAGTTCTGTGGGATTTCAAAGGAAAAAAAGTATTATATACACACCAAAAATATTACTTATTTTTATTTTACATCTTTGCTTCTGTTCTTTCAGATAAGTTGCAGAATTGGACTTAGTAGCTTAAAACAAGTGGCTATCGTAGAACATTTCCTGTTGGAGGAAGCCAGGTTTCCTTGTCCTCAGAACCATAGTAGCTGAGCGATTTTATAGTTCTGTCACTCTTAGCTTTCTACTAAGCATATAGGCATGTTGATTTGTAGCAGTGAATTAGGGCAGCAGTCTTTTCACTGTTTACTTCAGATGCATGGATAATTCACTGTCAAAATCATATGATTTGAAATGATTCATCAGTATCCTCTCAATCTGCTTCTCTTATGTTAAATGAAAGAGCACGCATCTGAGATGGTAGATTCACATTATGGCTCTGAAACAGAAAGAAGATAACTACTTATTTAGAGCTTCAGCTCCTATTTTGGACCTCAATTAACATTGTACCTAATCTGCCAAGATAGGTAGTAACATCAGAAACGGTCCCCAGCTTGATATGTTAATAAGCATTCCAAAACAACAAAAAATGTCTTTGTTTTTCTGAAAAACCAAACCTCAATCGTCTTTTGCCATCTGGCAGTACAGCAACCAGCTGGTGTCCTCACCACTAAGGTTTCATTCTCTTTCCAGATCCATCCTGGGCATCAGTAAATAGGGGAACTTTTATATGTGACGAGTGCTGCAGTGTCCATCGGAGTCTAGGGCGCCATATCTCCCAAGTAAGGCATCTCAGACACACGCCATGGCCTCCAACATTGCTTCAGGTAAAAGAAAAGAATTCTTCTCCTGGTTTGTAACTTATGTTTTAGGGCTCATTGTTTTAGTAACTAAATTTCACCTAGTATACTTCTTAAGTCTTACAAAAATGAATCATAATTGAATAGAGTTGCCGTGCCCATCAATGCTACATATAAGTGTTATCTGTATTTAATTCATCATTTAAAAGCTTTTTTCCCCTCCTAACATAAATCTTGTCCCAAAAGCTCAATTACACATAGGTAGATATCTGGTCATTAAATTTCTTGGTAATATTTACCACTGACTTTCTAGGCTGTCACCAGAAATTGTTTTTATATAGTCCATCTTTAACATGTACCATGATGAATGTTTCTGAAAGCTGCTGCCTGAGAAACTTTTCACTGATGTACTTATTTCTGAGTCTATGCTAATATATTTCGAACATTTTTTCCTGCTTTGATAGAAGCATGGGCTGGGAGCCCTCAGAAATTTCTGTAACATCTGATTTAAGTTTTCTTAATGCTCTTGTTACTAATCAGCGAATGAAGTTAACATGTTTTGATTGTGTGCCTAACACTGTGTTAAGTGGGCTCTTTATTTTATTTGGGGTCCAATGTCATTTTACCTATACTCTTATTTGGGGGTACACATTCGTCAAATATTCTTGGAACTGAGGATTAAGTGTCTGTTTTGCCTTCATTTGTCTTGAGTACATATTTCGCTAAATCTATGGCAGCTGCACAACATATCCCTTAAATTTGCCTGTGTGATCCTGGGGACCAAAACGAGTGAGTTTAGATCTCTGATGTGAAAATGTACCTGCTGATGTAAAAAACAGATGGGGCCATTTGAAGAGTCATGCTTTGAAATGAAATTAGGAGATAGGGTTTATTAATAACTCTTTCTTAAGAATTTCTAACACCTCATTTTCATGTGAAAGGGGGTATTTACTGCTCTCAAGTCTTTCTGTGTTTACAAAGCCAGATTATATTACAAAATCTGAATGTAGTCCAGACATGAGTAGTTTAGAATGCCGGGGTTGACCCTAAAGCAACAGTTCACAGAGTTTGGTACATGAATCACCAATGGTACTCAAGGTAGAAGTAGGTAACACTGAAATATTTATTTTAAAGGTTATATTATTTTAATGTCTATAAGAAAACTGTAACTAGCACATCAAACCATAATTGTTAATAAAAGTTTTGAAAAGTGAGTGAATTTAAAGAAAAACTTAAGTGAATAGTATAGACAGTACATGAGTTGTTAAGAATCTTGAAAATAGTATTTGATCCGGCTTGGAAAACACTGCCCTAAAATGTCAAAGTATTCTTCCTTCATAATCTATAAGAACAATACAGTCAGACCTGTTTAGTATTTAGCTGTCCTACTGGTCAAAGCTGAATCCTACATACAGGTTCATCTTTCTCATTCTAAAATCAAAAACAATGGTATAAGTAATATCCCAAACATGTTGGGGTTTGTAATGGGGCTTTGTTTTCCCAGTTGGGTCACTGACTCCCATTGAATATTTGTGGAAAGAAATTTAAATCTGATTTCATACTGCTTGGTTTTAGATGGTTGAAACCTTGTATAATAATGGTGCTAATTCTATATGGGAGCATTCTTTGCTGGACCCTGCCTCTATTATGAGTGGAAGACGTAAAGCTAACCCACAGGATAAAGTACAGTGAGTGGAATGTTTATTTTTTTTATTTTTTATTTATTTATTTTTTTAAAAGATGACCGGTAAGGGGATCTTAACCCTTGACTTGGTGTTGTGAGCACCACGCTCAGACAGTGAGCGAACCGGCCATCCATATATGGGATCCGAACCCGGGGCCTTGGTGTTATCAGCACTGCACTCTCCCGAGTGAGCCACGGGCCGGCCCGAGTGGAATGTTTATAAATACTTTTATTTCTTCATAACAAATGGGGCCCACAGAAAGGAATGTACCTATTTTTGACCATCCTCCACAAGGGCAGCACAGGAGGGGGTTACCCAATTGTGTTTTGGTTTCTTTACTGTTACAAATGCAGAATGAGGTGGGCGGGACCATCTCTTTTGCATGGTTACAAGGAATAAATGGTTCGTCCAGTTAAAGACCAAGGCTTGGAGCCTGTTGACATAATCAGGTTTAAACTTAGGTGCTCAAACAAGAGGCAGTCATACCAGAAATCTAGGTTCTGAGCACCAGTGTGCCTGATGCCTCACCTATAAGATGGGACTAAATACTGCTTCCTCTCAAGGTTGCCAGGTCAATTAAGAAAATTACACAGAGAAGAAAGATACTATAAAAAGCAAGTATTCTGCAGTCCTAGCCATTATAATGACTAATGTATGTTTTCAGACTTCAGGTCATAAACACTGCTGAAACTTATTTCAGTATTGTTCGTTTTATTCTTGAGTGGGGGATATGGGTCACTTCCTCTTCTTTTACAGTAGAAGAATGGGGAATGTTGTATCTGAACTGTGAGTGAACTCTTTTCTTTTTTGTTTTCGAATCAGTCCCAATAAAGCAGAATTCATCAGAGCCAAGTATCAGATGTTAGCATTTGTCCATCGCTTGCCCTGCCGGGATGATGATAGTGTCACTGCCAAAGATCTTAGTAAGGTGGGTCACACTTTTTTAAAATCCCTAAAAAAGCTGGATGAGATAGTAAATTGTTTTATTTGGAAAAAAGAAAAAAGGTCAGAAAGGAAGAAAAAAAGGAAAACAAAAACTCATTTCTGTATATTAAATAATTAATAACAGCTTGTTTTGCAATTGGTTTCATCTTTAATCTTAATGGCTGTGATTCATGTTAGGGGAGGTACAAGGGCAAAGAGGAAAAATATGTAGAAAAGTGTGATATGGTTTCTGATATGGTTTTTAAAATTATACATGTATTTCAAAAAAAATTTTTTTTGTTTAACTTTGAAATAAGAACCATCTCAGAGTTTGTTTCTGGAAGGGACTAGATAGTTTGCCAGACAATTGTTTGTTTCTAATAAGGGCTAGAAAAAGTACCAAAGGTGGAGGGTTAACTTCGTCAGGTTTCCAGGTTGCATAGTAAGTAGTATCTTCAGGAATCATTGTGACTGAAAGCTGTGGTACACAGAATTGTTTATTATACATATAAAATAAGTAGATGATTTGCTTTATATGGGCCTTGGCATGTTTTTTGAGAGATGCCATGAGAAATCCTCATCTTTATTTTCAAAGCTTTTGACAAATGCTTATTCACACAGAACACGGGCAGTCAAAATTCATAATTCTAATTTTGCATAGAAATATATATGATTGTTACTTCCATTAATTAATAAGACTTGGTATGTGATTTTTTTTTTTACCAAAATTTTTAAAAATAAATTTTTAAAAATGAGACTTGGATGTAGATGTTAGAATAGATTTTTCCATTCCTTGTGATAAGGGTTATTGCATCTTAGACAATTCTAGGTTAGACTTGAAGGAAGGCAGCTCGTTTTCTTAATGTATACAGGCTTTTCTGGGACTGGCTGGTTAGCTCAGTTGGTTAGAGTGCTCTGTTATAACACCAAGGTCAAGGGTTCAGATCCCTGTACCAGCCAACCTCCAAAAAAAAAAAAAAAAAAGCTTTTCTGTAATAATACAGAACTTGGTATACCACAGGTCTATTTTCCACCCTGAAAGACTTCGTTAAAGCATTGTGTACAAAAGAATAGTGTTGTGGAGAGGGTATGGTATAAAGCAGAATCCTGTAGCTTACACAGTGTAGAATTTGAAGACCTAAAACCCTCCATTCAACAAGAACAAAAACATATAATAGCATCTGTATTCTTTGAGCGTTTCCTATATACTGGGCTCAGTGCTGAGCACTCTTATATCATTGCATCTTTAAAATAACCCTGTGAATAGGTAGCATTATTATCAGTATTTTAGAGATAAGGAAATTGAGGTTCAGCTTGCTCAAAGAACTTTCTCAAGGTCAAAGTCACAAAGCTCGAAGTGGTATGGTTTGAAATTCAGGTCTCTCAGACTTCACAGTCATGCACAACCACCTCCTCACACTGCCTCTTAATCAGGTTCTGGGTGTGCCACTTACTTGGACCTTACAGCCCTAGTTTCCTCATCAGTAAAATGAACCTGACTGTACCTTACAGCCCAGGGCTGGTTGTGACCAGCAAAGGAGAGACAGTTCCGACCACCTTACTGAGCCAAATAAAGGTTATATGCGTTACTAATGTAACATATATTAAAGTGGTTTACCAGCTGCTCTAGTACATTATATACGCTTTTAACAAATACTTTTTTGTTCGTGTGTTTTTCAGCAACTCCATTCAAGTGTGAGAACAGGGAATCTTGAAACCTGTTTGAGACTGTTATCCTTGGGTGCACAAGCCAATTTCTTTCATCCTGTAAGAAAACATGAATTGATTCAGATATTAAATTTAAACTAAGTGAGTTGTGTTCATGTAGCCCTTGTTTATTTAATTTGCTTTTTGCCTATTTTTTATTAATGATTCTTAGGAAAAAGGAAATACCCCACTCCATGTTGCCTCCAAAGCAGGGCAGATTTTACAGGCTGAATTATTGGCAGTATATGGAGCAGACCCAGGCACACAAGATTCTAGTGGGAAAACTCCTGTTGATTATGCAAGGTAAGAGACCTACTTTTGCAACTTCTCTATTTCAGGTTTTTTATGTTGGCTATGATTTGGTGTTAAGTAGCTAAATTGTGTATGATTAACATTTAACCCCTTTAAAGATTTACATTCTATTATTTTGCAGATGAAGACATTTTAAACACGTATAAGCTCAGCCTGGCAAAGTCAGGGAATGGTAGAATTGTAAATCAGTGTGCTTAGTTTCCAGTCTTTTACTTTGTTCTTTACAACACAGTGGTATTTCAGCCATAGTCAGAGTCCAAATCGAGTATAAAAAATTACAGAACTCAGGGTCGGCCCATGGCTCACTTGGGAGAGTGTGGTGCTGACAACACCAAGTTAAGGGTTAAGATCCCGTTACCGGTCATCTTTAAAAAAAAAAAAAAAAAAAAATTACAGAACTTATTCTTCAATTTTTAATGCTGTTAGTCATTGCTTGAACTTAAAAGCAAATCCATAGATTTGTGATTAAACAATTATAGTAAAATGCTAATTGTAAGTTTTAGGTAGTGGACATCTGGGTGCCCACTATAAAACTAAATTTTTTTTAATTTGAAAAATTTTAACTATGAAATGCTAGAAAAATAAGTAAATCCATAGGTTAGTCTTGAATATCATTTAGATGACTAAAGATCAATCTTTCCCTCTTTTTTCAAATTACCTTTATTAACTGCAAAGCACCTTACTCTGCTCTGCAGAGGATAAAATGGGCAAAATGACAAAACTCTGCCCTCCCAGAATTTACTGTCTCTTGAAAAAAATGATTCATAAATGCCAGAAAGAGTTAAATGAGGAAAGATAATATGTGATTCATTGCCAAGAAAAAAGTTTGATTATTCTAAAAAGTCATGTTTAATAAACTGTTCAGATATCTAAGGAGGCATCTTTGTACTTTTCCATTCTAAAGCCCGTGAAGAGTGAGCAATACAAATGGCACTTTGTTTTCTGTTGGTAGGCAAGGAGGGCACCATGAGCTGGCAGAACGCCTTGTAGAAATACAGTATGAGCTGACTGACAGACTAGCCTTCTATCTCTGTGGCAGGAAACCAGGTGAGTGAAAGGATAACAACTTCTCCATACCTCCAATCAGGAAGGTTCTGGAAAAACAAGTTGGGACATTATTTTCTATGTTCTCCTCTGCTTTAACATATCCTCGAGAAAATTGCGATTAGGTTTTTATTTGAAATAACTGCAGAATTTTCAGTTATATGTAAAAGATATAAAATGGTCAAATCTCCTTGAATTTTTAGTTTTTAAAACTGTATTTTAGCTCTAGAAAAGTTGCTGTTTCAAGAATCAGCCAAGAACATAATTGAACCAATATTGAATGTATGCAACAGTCTTGAACATCATGGGACTAAGAATGGGAGAGTTAAGCAATAACTTTATTGTAGTTATTTGAAGAATTCTGCCATCTGAGGCATGGAAGAAGGTCCAAAAGTGAACTTTGCCATTAGCCAACTTTGCTACTTGTGATATGGAACAGAGATCAGCAAACCATGGTTTGTGAGCCAAATCCAGCTTATCACCTGTTTTATTAAATAAAGTTTTATTGCATGATAGCAATGCCTACTCATTTACATCTTGTGTATGGCTGCTTTCACACAACAGCAGCAGAGTTGAATAGATTGAGTAGTTGCATCAGAGGCCATATGGCCACAAAGCCTAAAATATTTACTGTTCAGCCCTTTATAGAAAAAGTTACCACCAAGGCCGGCCCGTGGCTCACTTGGGAGAGTGCGGTGCTGATAACACCAAGGCCACGGGTTCGGATCCCTATATAGGGATGGCCGGTTGGCTCTCTTGGGAGAGTGTGGTGATGACAATGCCAAGTCAAGGGTTAGGATCCCCTTACCAGTTATCTTTAAAAAAGAAAAAAGAAAAAGAAAAAAAGTTTCCCCTGATGCATAATATCCACACACATGTACACAGTGGTTCTCCATACTGGTTGTACAGTAGAGTAAAAAGCCCCTGGTATGATTCCAGTTCTAGGTGAAATGGAGTAAGCAAACCCCACCCTGTCTCTCCTGCTGAATAGATCTAAAGTCCCTGGACCAAATATTTGGAGTAGTTATCTAAGGAGTCTGAAAGTAACTTCTAGCTGGTCGATTAGGGAACTCAAAGTGCCATCTAGCTGCTGGTGAGTGTCCTGTTTATTTTACTTCTGATATGGTGTCAACAACATGGAAGTACATAACAGATGCAAAGAAGCCTTCTCTTTCTGGTCTGAGGAGCAGGAAATGGGACTCCTACATGACAGAGAGTAGGGGGATTCCTTTGGGTTTTTTTTCTACTCCTCCCTTTTTCCGTTCTATCTCATCCCAGCCCTAGGCAAGCCTGTGGCTGCAATAGCAACAACAACAGTGGCAGCACAGGTGCCTAAATGTCTGATTAGGGGAATGAGGGGAATCCTGATTGCTTTTCTTTTTTTCTCTATTCTCACACCACCTGCCCAGGAGGCAGAACCTAACCTGATCAGTTGCCTGGTAAACCAAAATTCCTAACATTCTCCATAGAGTTTAAAGAAGACACACAGCCAGAGACACACAGCATAATATACAAAATGTCCAGGATACCATCCATAGTGACTCAACATATGAAGAACCAGGGAAATCTCATGGGCTTGCAATGGGAAAGCAATCAACAGACACCTACCCCAAGATGACACAGATGCTGGAATTATTAGACAAAGATTTTAAGCATGGTGCTGATAACACCAAGGTCCAGGGTTCAATCCCTGTGCTGGCCAGCCACAAAAAAAAAAAAAAAGAGAGAGATTTTAAAGCAGCTAGTAAGACCATGCTCTAAGAAGTAAGAGTAAACATCCTTAAAACAAACAAATATAGAAAGTCCCTGCAGAGAAATAGAAAATAAAGAAAAGAACCAAATAGGAATGGCAGAACTAAAAAAATGTAGTAACTAAAATTTTAAAACTCACTGGATGAGCTTAATAGCAGAATAGAGAGGACAAAGAAAAGTCTGAATTTAAAATAAATCACTAGGGCCAACCCCGTGGCGCACTCGGGAGAGTGCTGTGCTGGGAGCGCACCAGCGCTCCCGCCGCGGGTTCGGATCCTATATAGAGATGGCCGGTGCACTCAGCCAGTGAGCGCGGTGCGGCCCATCACAAAAAAAATAAATAAATAAAATAAAATAAATCACTAAAAATTATTCAGTTTGAGCAACAGAAAGAAAAAGGAGTGGGAGAGAAAAAGCTGAAAAGAGCATCAGGGACCTGTGGGACGATACCAAAATATCTGACATTTGTATCACTGGACTCCCAGAAAGAGATGAGAAAGAGTGTGGTATACAGAAAAAATATTTGAAGAAATATTGGCAAAAAAATTCTCTAAGTTCGGTGAAAGACACAAACTTAACAGATTCAAGAAGTTCAGCAATCCCCAAAGATGATAAACTCAAAGAATCGTACACTCAAGACTCAACAAAATAAAACTGCTGAAAACTAAAATTGAAGAAAATATCTTGAAAACAGCCAGGAAAAAAAAAAAAGACGTGTAATAAGTAGAAAAATAATAATTTGAATGATCATGCATTTCTCATCAGAAACTATGGAGATGAGAAGGAAATGAAACAATATTTTTAAAGTCGAAAGAAAAGAACTGTCAACCCAAAACTCTATATCCAGTGAAAATAACCTTCAGAATGAAGGCAAAATAAAGGCATTCTAAGATGAAGAAAAATAAGGGAATTAGTTGCTCTAACAGAAATGTTAGAGAAAGTTCTTTGGGTGGAAGGGAAATGATACCACAGAGAATCTTGGAACTTCAGGAAAAAAGAGCAACAGAAATGATAAGTATCTGTGTAATACTGTATAATATGTTTTTCTCTTATGTTCTTTATTTTTTTTTTTTTTTTTTTTTTTTTTTTTTTTTTCCTTTTTTTTTTTTATTTATTTATTTATTTATTTATTTATTTATTTATTTTTTAATTTTATTTTGTCGATATACATTGTAGCTGATTAATGCTCCCCATCACCAAAACCTCCCTCCCTTCTCCCTCCCCCCCTCCCCCCAACCATGTCCTTTCTGTTTGTTTGTTGTATCAACTTCAAATAATTGTGGTTGTTATATCTTCTTCCCCCCCCCCCCCACGGTTTGTGTGTGTATGTGTGTATGTGTGTGTGTGAATTTATATATTAATTTTTAGCTCCCACCAATAAGTGAGAACATGTGGTATTTCTCTTTCTGTGCCTGACTTGTTTCGCTTAATATAATTCTCTCGAGGTCCATCCATGTTGTTGCAAATGGCAGTATTTCATTCGTTTTTATAGCTGAGTAGTATTCCATTGTGTAGATGTACCACATTTTCCGTATCCACTCATCTGATGATGGGCATTTGGGCTGGTTCCAACTCTTGGCTATTGTAAAGAGTGCTGCGATAAACATTGGGGAACAGGTATACCTTCGACTTGATGATTTCCATTCCTCTGGGTATATTCCCAACAGTGGGATGGCTGGGTCGTATGGTAGATCTATCTGCAATTGTTTAAGGAACCTCCATACCATTTTCCATAGAGGCTGCACCATTTTGCAGTCCCACCAACAATGTATGAGAGTTCCTTTTTCTCCGCAGCCTCGCCAGCATTTATCGTTCATAGTCTTTTGGATTTTAGCCATCCTAACTGGGGTTAGATGGTATCTCAATGTGGTTTTGATTTGCATTTCCCGGATGCTGAGTGATGTTGAGCATTTTTTCATATGTCTGCTGGCCATTTGGATATCTTCCTTAGAGAAATGCCTACTTAGCTCTTTTGCCCATTTTTTAATTGGGTTGCTTGTTTTCTTCTTGTAAAGTTGTTTGAGTTCCTTATATATTCTGGATATTAATCCTTTGTCAGATGTATATTTTGCAAATATTTTCTCCCACTCTGTTGGTTGTCTTTTAACTCTTTTAATTGTTTCTTTTGCTGTGCAGAAGCTTTTTAGTTTGATATAATCCCATTTGTTTATTTTTCCTTTGGTTGCCCGTGCTTTTGGGGTCGTATTCATGAAGTCTGTGCCCAGTCCTATTTCCTGAAGTGTTTCCCCTATGTTTTCTTTAAGAAGTTTTATTGTCTCAGGGTGTATATTTAAATCCTTAATCCATTTTGAGTTGATTTTAGTATACGGTGAGAGGTATGGATCTAGTTTCATTCTCCTGCATATCGATATCCAGTTATCCCAGCACCACTTGCTGAAGAGGCAGTCCCTTCCCCAGTGAATAGGCTTGGTGCCTTTGTCAAAGATCAGATGGCAGTAAGTGTGTGGGTTGATTTCTGGATTCTCTATTCTATTCCATTGGTCAGTGTGTCTGTTTTTATGCCAGTACCATACTGTTTTGGTTATTATAGCTTTGTAGTATAGCTTAAAGTCAGGTAGTGTTATGCCTCCAGCTTTATTTTTTTTGCTCAGCATTGCTTTGGCTATTCGTGGTCTTTTATTGTTCCATATAAATGTCTGAATAGTTTTTTCCATTTCTGAGAAAAATGTCTTTGGAATTTTGATGGGGATTGCATTGAATTTGTATATCACTTTGGGTAGTATGGACATTTTCACTATGTTGATTCTTCCAATCCAAGAGCATGGAATATCTTTCCATCTTCTTGTATCCTCTCTAATTTCTCTCAGCAGTGGTTTGTAGTTCTCATTATAGAGATTTTTCACCTCCTTGGTTAACTCAATTCCTAAGTATTTTATTTTTTTGGTGGCTATTGTAAATGGGCAGGCTTTCTTGATTTCTCCTTCTGCATGTTCACTATTGGAGAAAAGAAGTGCTACTGATTTTTGTGTGTTGATTTTGTATCCTGCTACTGTGCTGAAATCATTTATCAATTCCAAGAGTTTTTTTGTAGAGGTTTTAGGCTGTTCGATATATAGGATCATGTCATCTGCAAACAGGGACAGTTTGACTTCATCTTTTCCAATCTGGATGCCCTTTATTTCCTTCTCTTCTCTGATTGCTCTGGCTAGTACTTCCAACACTATGTTGAATAGGAGTGGTGAGAGTGGGCATCCTTGTCTAGTTCCTGTTCTTAAAGGAAAAGCTTTCAGCTTTTCCCCATTCAGGATGATATTGGCAGTGGGTTTGGCATATATGGCTTTAATTATGTTGAGATACTTTCCCTCTATACCTAACTTATAGAGGGTCTTTGTCATGAATGAGTGCTGAACTTTATCAAATGCTTTTTCAGCATCTATAGAGATGATCATATGGTCCTTGTGTTTGAGTTTATTAATATGGTGTATCACATTTATTGATTTGCGTATGTTGAACCAACCTTGCATCCCTGGGATGAATCCCACTTGATCGTGATGAATAATTTTTCGTATGTGTTGCTGTATTCTGTTTGCTAGTATTTTAGTGAGGATTTTTGCATCTATATTCATCAAGGATATCGGCCTGTAGTTTTCTTTTTTGGTTATATCTTTACCTGGTTTTGGTATCAGGATGATGTTTGCTTCATAGAATGAGTTTGGGAGATTTGCGTCCGTTTCAATCTTTTGGAATAGTTTGTAAAGAATCGGTGTCAATTCCTCTTTGAATGTTTGGTAAAATTCTGCTGTGAATCCATCTGGTCCTGGGCTTTTCTTTGTTGGGAGCCTTCTGATAACAGCTTCAATCTCCTTTATTGTTATTGGTCTGTTCAAATTTTCTACGTCTTCACGGTTCAGTTTTGGGAGCTTGTGTGTGTCCAGAAATTTATCCATTTCCTCCAGATTTTCAAATTTGTTGGCGTATAGTTGTTTATAGTAGTCTCGAATGATTCCTTGTATTTCAGATGAATCAGTTGTAATATCGCCTTTTTCATTTCTAATTTTTGTTATTTGAGTCTTCTCTCTTCTTTTTTTTGTTAGCCATGCTAATGGTTTGTCAATTTTATTTATCTTTTCAAAAAACCAACTTTTTGATTCGTTGATCTTTTGAATTGTTTTTTGGTTTTCAATTTCATTCAGTTCTGCTCTGATCTTAATGATTTCTTTCCGTCTGCTAACTTTAGGATTGGATTGTTCTTGTTTTTCTAGTTCTTTAAGGTGAAGTGTTAGGTTGTTCACTTGCCATCTTTCCATTCTTCTGAAGTGAGCATTTAATGCAATAAATTTTCCCCTCAATACTGCTTTTGCAGTATCCCACAGGTTTTGGTATGATGTATCATTGTTTTCATTAGTTTCAATAAACTTTTTGATTTCCTGCTTGATTTCTTCTTGGACCCATATGTCATTAAGTAGAATGCTGTTTAATTTCCATGTGTTTGTATAGTTTCCTGAATTTCGCTTGTTATTAATTTCTAGTTTTAATCCATTGTGGTCTGAGAAGATACATGGGATAATTCCAATTTTTTTGAATTTATTGAGACTTGATTTGTGACCTAATATGTGATCTATCTTGGAGAATGATCCATGTGCTGATGAGAAGAATGAATATTCTGAGGTTGTTGGGTGGAATGTTCTGTAGATATCTGCCAATTCCAATTGGTCTAGAGTCTTGTTTAGATCTTGTGTTTCTCTACTGATTCTTTGCCTAGATGATCTGTCTAGTATTGACAGTGGAGTGTTCAGGTCCCCTGCTATTATGGTATTAGTGTCTATTTCCTTCTTTAGGTCTAATAGAGTTTGTTTTATAAATCTGGCTGCTCCAACATTGGGTGCGTACATATTTATGATTGTTATGTCTTCTTGATGGATCAGTCCTTTTATCATTAAGTAGTGTCCCTCATTGTCTCTTTTTATGGTTTTTAGTTTAAAGTCTATTTTGTCAGATATAAGAATAGCCACTCCGGCTCGTTTTTCTTTTCTGTTTGCATGGTAAATCTTTTTCCATCCTTTCACTCTTAGTCTGTGTGAATCTTTATGGGTGAGGTGGGTCTCTTGTAGGCAGCATATAGTTGGGTCCTGCTTTTTGATCCAGTCAGCCAGTCTGTGTCTTTTAATTGGGGAATTTAAGCCTTTAACATTAAGAGTTGTTATTGAAAGGTGTTGATTTATTCTTAGCATTTTATTGGTTGTTTGGTTGTCTTAGGTGTCTTTTGTTCCTTGCTTTCTGATTTACTGTTTGGTTTCTTTGTTTGTTGGTTCCTTAGGTTGTAGATAGTGTTTTTGTTAGCTTGTTTTCTCTTCATGAATGCCATTTTTATTGTACTAGCGGGTTTAGATTTTTCTTAGGTTTTTATGGCAGTGGTAGTTATTTTTCAGGAACCAAACCCAGTACTCCCTTGAGGATTTCTTGTAAGGGTGGTCTTGTGGTAGTGAACTCCCGCAGTTTTTGTTTGTCTGAGAAATATACTATTTGCCCCTCATTTCGGAAGGATAGCCTTGCAGGGTAGAGTATTCTTGGTTGGCAATCTTTGTCTTTTAGTATTTTGAAAATATCATCCCATTCCTTTCTAGCTTTTAGGGTTTGTGATGAAAAGTCTGATGTTAACCTGATTGGGGCTCCTTTATAGGTGATTTGACGCTTCTCTCTTGCAGCTTTTAAGATTCTCTCTTTGTCTCTGAGTTTTGCCAATTTGACTATGACATGTCTTGGAGAAGGCCTTTTTGGGTTGAATACGTTTGGAGATCGTTGAGCTTCCTGGATCTGAAGATCTGTGATTTTTCCTATACCTGGGAAGTTTTCTGCCACTATTTTGTTGAATATGTTTTCAATGGAATCTCCATTTTCCTCCCCTTCTGGAATACCCATGACTCGGATATTTGAGCGCTTGAGGTTGTCTGATATCTCTCTCAGATTTTCTTCCATGTTCTTGATTCTTTTTTCTTTCTTTTTGTCTGCTTGTGTTATTTCAAACAGCCCATCTTCAAGTTCAGAGGTTCTCTCTTCAACTTCGACAAGCCTGCTGGTTAAACTCTCCGTTGTGTTTTTTATTTCGCTGAATAACTTCTTCAGTTCAGCAAGTTCTGCTACATTTTTTTTCAGGACATTGATTTCCTTGTATATTTCCTCTTTCAGATCCTGTATACTTTTCCTCATTTCATCATGATGTCTAGCTGAGTTTTCTTGTATCTCATTCAGTTTCTTTAGAATTATCACTCGAAATTCCTTGTCAGTTATTTCAAGGGCTTCTTGTTCTATAGGATCTAGAGTATGAGATTTATTAACTTTTGGTGGTGTACTTTCTTGATTTTTTGTATTTCTGGTGTCTTTTTTTTGGTGTTTATTCATTGTGGCAGGGGGTTTCACAGTCCACCGGTTTAAGACTAATGACTAACTAGGATGTTGCTGTTGTTGCCAATTTGGTATGGCTCCCGCCGTGACTGCTCAGTTGGCCTCTAGTGTCTTGTGTGTGTGGTTGCCTCGGGTCTTGGGCTTCTCCGGGGATCCACCTTTCTGGTCAGCTTGTACTCTGCTGGGCTGGTGGATCACGTACCACAGGGTGTGTGATCTCTGTTGAGCTTTCACTTTCTGTACAGGACTTCTCCCCGTTCCGTGTGCTCTGGCCCAGGCTGTTAGATCGTGCAGTGGCGACCCCACCGGGTGTGTGGTTTCTGTCGAGTCTCCGCCTCCCTGGCCGCACGTCTCCCCCCTCTGTGCACACTGTGCTGGGTTGGGGCGTGTCTTCTGCACCCCTCGTCTATCAGCTGGGCCTTCAAGACCCTGCTC
Organism: Cynocephalus volans; assembly: GCF_027409185.1. Taxonomy (NCBI): domain Eukaryota; kingdom Metazoa; phylum Chordata; class Mammalia; order Dermoptera; family Cynocephalidae; genus Cynocephalus; species Cynocephalus volans. The sequence goes on from NC_084461.1 coordinate 197,425,703, forward strand.
AGCACCGCCTCGCCCAGGAAGTCTACCAGGTTTCTGCTAGGCACAGACGACCGGTCTCTCTGGGTGCCTTTGTAACACTGTGTAGATCTTTCTCAGGTCTTGTTCACCTTTGTATCCCCCCGGTATAAACCGAGTCTAGTGCCCGCCTGCAGCCTGCTCTCCGGCAGGATCAAGCGGACCTGGGAACTCTCCTACCACACTATTCCCAACCAGAAATTCGTTAGGCTTTTTTCCAAACTGGTGGTCGCAGAGATGGTATCTGCCTCCCAGTAACAGGAAGTTTACCGGGGCCGGAGTCCAGGGTGTGGTGGAGTGACAGTCGGCCCGCCCGTACTTCCTAGCCCTCCCAACACTGGTCGGGACGCCCCACGCCCCCAGCCCTGCCAGAGAACCGTGGAGGGAGTGGGAGAGGAAGCCGGCCCGCAGGGTCCGGAAAGCCCTGCGCCAGGCAAAGCAAATGGGCTCAGTGATGGCCGAGCAGGGCGGAGCTGCCCGCACCTGGGAAAATGGAGGCAGCACCGGGGCAGTGAGTGGCCTGGTGGTGCAGTCGGGGAGCCGCGTGGGCAACCACCCCCTGAACAGAGCTGTGCCAGGGATCACTCACAGTGCTGTGCCAGGTCGGGCGCTCGCTCTGTCTCTGGTTTGTTGCCTTCCGTGTTCTCGGCGCTGCCGCCTCCGGCTGTTCAGTCGCGGCGCCGCTCGGGCGCTCCCAGGAGTCTTCTTTAATGCCGGCCTGAAACCTCGAATCTTGAATAGGGCAGCTGGCCGCCTTCAGTGCGGCCCCAGCCTCCGGGATCCTGGCTGCATCCACAGCAGCCCTGGCGCCGTGTTCCCTGTTTCAAGACTCGCTTTTGCAGCTAAGAATCAGTTCTTTTCCTGCTCCACACTTCAAAGCTGTTGCCTGTAAATGAGGCAGCCTCTCCTGCCGGGGGCAAAGTGGCGTTGAGCCCCCACGACCGGCCAGCAGCAGCAGTCCTCCCTTAAGAGATGGCCAGAGGAAGGTCCACAAGTTTCCCGGCTGCCTGAGGCCCAGTGGCCACCTTTTCCACCTCAGCTACTCCGCGCCAGCCGCTGCAGCCGCCGCCATCTTAGTTTCCCTCTTATGTTCTTTAAAATATGTATGATAGTTGAAAACAAAAGTTATAACATCATCAGGTGGGGTTTTCAGCATATGTCAATGTAATACATTTGACAACTACAACATAAAATGGGAAAGGGTGAAAGAAATATGATGGTAAGATTTCTACTTTCTACTTGAAATGGTAAAATAGTATTTCTAAGTAGACTGAAAAGTATATTGTAATCGCTAGCACAACACTTAAAAAAAAAGACTATACAAAGGTATCAGGTCAAATGCTTAGAGATAAATTAAAATGGAATGTTAAAAATTACTTAAATAATCAAAAGTATTTTTATTCAAAATATTTTTAAAAAGAGGAAATGGGATAATAAGAAACTGAGGACCAAACAGAATAAATAATAAAATGATAGACCTAAATCTATACATATCAATAATTACATTAAATGTTAGTGATATAAACATGCCAATTACAAGCAGAGATTGTCAGAATGGATCTAAAACAAAACACAAAAACCAAGACCTAACTATATGCTGTCTTCAAGAAACCCACTTTAAATAAAATGATATAAGCAAGTTAAACACCAAAAGGTGTAAAAAAGATATATTATGCAAACAGTAAGTAAAAGAAAGCTAGAGTGGCTATGTTAATATCAAAGTAGACTTCAGAGCAAGGAAAATTAGCAGGGATAGAGAGGGACCTAACATGATGATAAAAGAGACAATTCTCCAAGAAGACATACAATTCTAAGTGTATACATCCAGCAACAGAGCTTCAAAATACATGAAGCAAACTGTGATAGAAGTGAAAGGAGAAAAGGTCAAATTGATTATTGTTGGAGATTCAATACTCCTCTTTTAGAAATAGATAGAGCTAGTAGATGGAAAATCAGTAAGGATATAGAACCGAACCAAACCAAAAGCTAACTGGATCTAGTTGACATATAGAATACCCTTCTCAACAACATCAGAATACACATTATTTTCTTTATAAATTTTTAAATTTTTTATTGAATCATAATTGATTATACATATTTTGGGGGTTCAACATTGATGTATGTTGGTCAAATCAATTTTATTAGTATATACATTATTACAAATTGTACTTATTCTTTATGCCTCTTATCAAATCTCTCCTCATCCCCCTTTCCCTCCCTCCTCCCACTTCTGATAACCCTAGATTTCTTTTTTCCTTCTGAAAGAGTAACGCTTATTCTCTTGATTTGTTGCCTAGATGATCTGTCCAGTGCTGAGAGAGATGTGTTCATGTCCCCCACTATTATCATAGAGTAGATGCTTCTTCTGTCACTCAGGAATGGGATTTGTGGAGAGAGATATCCTCTTCCTTTCTCAGTCTCCACTGGTGACTATCCTTGTGTCAATGCACTCAAGTAGCTGTCAGGCCACCTGCATGATGGTTGTGACCTCTAGCCACTTTTGTAGCAGCCATAGCTATTGTAGTGGATGTGGTGGGCCACCCAAAGGGATGTGGTGTTTTTGGCGTGTTTGTTGCCTGGTTGTGGGAGGAAGGGTCAGTCCCCGGCTCCATACCTCAGGACTCCGGGTGGCCCCTTAGCAAGAATGCACATTCTTTTCAAGTATACATTGAACATCCACCAAGATAGATCATATCCTGGGTCATAAAACAAACCTTAGCAAATCTAAAAGAATTTAAATCCTACAAAGTATATTTTCTGAGTATAATGGAATTAAATGATAGATAATAAAAATAAAACTGGAAAACACTCGAGTGAAATGCTTGGAAATTGAACACTCTTCTAAATAATCCATGGGTTGAAGAGGAAGTCTCAAGGGAAATTAGAAAATATTTTCAACAGAATGAAAATGAAAATATAACATCAAAATCAGTGGGATGCAACTAAAGCAATGCTTAGAGGAAATTTTATAACATTAAATTCTTACCTTAGAAAAGAAGAAAGGTCTCAAATCACTAAGCTTCCCTCTGAAGATATTAGAAAAAGATGAGCAAAATAAATTTGAATAAGAGCAAAAATTAATGAAATTGAAAGAGGAAAATAGTAGAGAAAAATCAATGAAATCAAAATGAATCAATGAAATCAATCATTGATTCTTCTAAAAGACCAATAAAATTGATTAATGTCTAGCCATACTGACAAAAAAAGGAAAGAGTACAAAGATGGGGATATTACTAAAAACCTCACAGACATTACAGGATAATTTAAAAATAATATAAAAACTCTATGCACATAAATTGGACAACTTAGATAAAATGGACTAATTCCTTAAAAACCACAAACTACCCAAACCCACCCCAGAAGAAAGAGATAATATAAATGTGTAACTCTATGTTTTAAAGGATTTGAATTTATACTTGAAAACATTACGTTAAAACCCCAGGCCCAGATGGTGAATATTTCGGTGAACTGGCAGAAGTGATGTTGCCATACGTTACAGTAAATATAGTTTATGACTCACATGGTCCACTACCTTTACAATTATTACTCTTAATCAATATTTTTAGGTGTTTGGAATTCACATTTCAAGTTTTACACATGAAATGAGACTATTCTACCAAACATTTAAAGAAGAAATAATATCAGTTCTTCATGATATCTTTTAGAAAATAGAATGAGAGGGAACACTTCTCAACTCATTTTATGAGGCCAGTATTATCTTGATACCAAACCCAGCACAAAAAAATAACCCTTGTGAACAAGACAAATCCTTACCAAATGTTAAACAGATTGAATTAAATATTATGTAAAAAGAAAAATACAACCAAGTGGGGTTTCCAGATATGCAAGGCTGATTCAGTAATTGAAAATCAGTTAATATGATCTATCATGTTAACAGACTAAAAAAGAAAAATTATATCAGTTAATGCAGAAAAAGCATTTCAACAAAATTCAACATTCATTCACGATAAAAAAGAAAAAATAGGGTGTTAGCAAGAAATTGGTAAAGGGCCACAAAAAATGATTACATTGTGTAACGATAAATATAGTAATGAAAAAAAAGAAAAGAAAAAACCTTAGCAAACTACAATAAATGGGACTTCCTTAACCTGATAAAGGGTATCTTTAGAGGAACCAACTGCTAACATCACCCTTAATTATGAAAGACTGCTTTTGTCCTCAGATTGGGAACAAGACTAGGATGTCCACTCTTACCACTCCTATTCAGCATCACACTGGAAATTCTAACAGGTGCCATAAGGCAAGAAAAATAAGTTAAAGGTATAGAGCTTGGAAAGGAAGAAATAAACCCATTCACATTCAGATGAGATGATTTCTTATCTACCTAGAAAATCCCAAGGAACCTACGAAAAAGTTCCTAGAACTAATAAATGAGTTTAGCAGGGTTGTAGAATACAAGGTAGACAGCCAAAAATCAATCATATTTCTATAGACTAATAATGAATAATTGGCAGCTGAAACTAGAAAAACAATACCATTTACAGTAGTTCCAAATTAAATACTCAGGTATAAATCTCACGAAATATATGTAGGATTTATATGCTGAAAACTACAAAATGCTGATGAAGGAAATCAAGGAAGACCTGAACAAGTAGAGAGACATACTGTGTTTATGTATTGGAAGACCCTATAGTTAACATGTCAGTTCTTCACAAATTAATGTAAAAATTTAATTCGATTCAGGATTTCTTGTAGACATCAACATGCTGGTTCTAAAACTTAAATGGAAAGACAAAGGAGCTAGAATATTTAAGACAGTTTTGCAAAAGAAGAATAATGTGAGAGGAAGCACACCACCCAATTTTGAGACTTGCCGTAAAAAGCACGACAGACAGCAAGACAGTATGGCATTGATGAAGGGATAGACACATAGATCAATGAAACAGTATGGAGAATCCAGCAATAGAACCACACAAATATGTTCAGTTGATTTTGACAAAGGTGCAGAGGTCATTCAGTGGAGGAAGGAATCTTTTCAATATATGGTTTGGGACAACTGGACATCCATGTGCAGAAAAATGAACTTCAACCTAAAGTTCAGATGTGATACAAAATTAACTCAAAATGGATCATAGATCTAAATGTAAAACCTAAACCTATAAAACTTCTAGAAGTAAACATAGGAGAAAATCTTTGTGATCTTGGATTAAAGTTCTTGGGAATAACACCAAAAGCACAATAAAAGAAAATATTGATAAATTGTACTCCATTAAAATTGAAAACTTTTGCTCTGAGAAAACTAAAGTTAAGAGAATGAAAAGACAAGCCACAGACTGGGAGAAAATATTTGGAAGTCATATATTCAACAAAGATCCTGTGTCCAAAATATTTAAAGAACTCTTAAAACTCAACAGTAAGAAAACAAACAACCCAATAAAAATTGGGCAAATTTAATATAGAGATGGCCAAAAAAAAAAAAAAAAAACCCAAAAACATGAAGAGAAGCTCAGCATCATTAGCCATTAGGGAAATGTAAATTAAAACCACAGTGAGATACCCACGACATACCTATTAGAATGTCTAAAATTTAAAAAACAAAACAAACCATAAACTGACAATAAAAGTGCTGGGAAAGACACAGAACAACTATAACTCTCATATGCTGCTGTTTGGAATACAAAATAATAGAGTTATTCTGGGAAAAAGTCTAGAAGTTACTTACCAAGTTAAACATACATTTACCATATAACCCAGAAGTCCCACTGCTAGGTATTTATCCAAGAGAAATAGACTTAACATTTACACGAAATCCCGTACGTAAGTACTTATAGTGGCTTTATCCATTGGAGCATGGATCAGTGTCCTCTGAAAGCTGGATTAGGACTGAGTCAGTAAGCATCGTAAGAAATGGAGTCCGTGTCTGGACTACTTGCCCCAGCCCTGACCATTTTATATTGATTGATTAAATTGAACAAGCCAGCAAAGCTCAGTGAAGCTCCACTGCACCACACTGCAAGCTGATGGAACCCTGGTCTGAACTAATTAAGCTCCCTAAACACACTTTCCATGGCTGAAGATCATCAGTTTTACTGCGGGTGAGCCAATCATAAGGGTTGGGGTAAGATCATAGGTTTTCTGTTTAATTACTTCTGGGCATTTGTACCACTAGAAATCAAGGATATAATCCTTAATACTGGCCAGGTTTTTGAGAATTTGTAGCCAATGTGGCAATTCTGTTCTCCCACATGACTCATAATTATGGAAAAATACTAATTGCAAAACTTGGCTGGCTTGTTAGCTCAGTTAGAGTGCAGTGTTATAACACCAAGGTCAAGGCTTTGCATCCCCTTACTGGCCAGCTGCAAAAAAAAAAAAATCCAATTGCAAAACCTAAATTGAGAAAATAATAGTGATGTTCTTTTACAGATCTTATCAATATTTATATGAACAAAATTTGACTTGGTTTCTGTTTCAGATCACAAAAATGGACAACACTTTATAATACCTCAAATGGCAGACAGGTAAGGCCATAGATGTACCAATCAATTTTATCTGTCACTAATATTTCCTTGGTTGTATAGTATGTAAGTGTATTATATTTTGTGTTTAACAAAGCCCATACATTTTTCTCTTTTATGGCTATACAATTTGGAAATAAGACGGCTGTAAGTAAACCACCATATAAAACTTAAGTTTGAAAGAGCACAAGTAACAAGTTTACTGATAAAAAATTGTTACTGTTTTAGCCAGCTGTGATAGTATATTGTGTCTCTAGATTATATTCACAGAATATTTCTGTATTATAAGAGATTATAGTCTTTGCCTATTACAGGAGTTGGCAAACTGTTTTTGTCAAGGGCCAGATAGTAAATATTTTAGGTTTTATGGACCATACAGCCTCTGTCCAACTACCTAGCTCTGCTGTTGTAGACAAAAGCAATCATGGACACTATGTAAGTGAATGGGCATGTCTGTTCCAATAAAATTTTATTTCTGGACACTGAAATTTGAATTTCCTATATTTTCACATTTTTAAATATTATTCCCCCCCCCCCCAACCATTTACAAATGTAAAAACCATCTTTAGCTCAGGGTTTGAACAAAAAAAGCCGAGAATTTGCCAACCCCTGGTCCATAAGATAAGATGAGTTCATTGCCACAGGAATGAACCTTAATCCATTATTTAGCCAGTTACCTTTGCACAAATACTGTCAAGAGTTTATGAAATGATTAACTGCTCTTCCAGATGTAATCTTGCCATTCCGGTTTTTCTCATCTTCCCTTTTCATATTCTACTATTGTGCTCTTTTAAAAAGGCTTCAAAAATTGTGACTTCTCACATAAGGGTATGGAGATTAACCTGGCAATAGCTTTTTGTTGTTTAGTTAGGTAATTTTTTAAATCTTTACCATGTTATATGATTATGGTATCTTTAGAAGGAGTTACTTTCGTGAAATTGTTCTGTTCTAAGTTTCCTCACTTATGCTACTGGGCTATAGAATGCTTGGCTCTGACAGCTTCTACGAGCTCCAATTAATATTTTCATCCCTTGGGTATCTTAATCTACAGATCTCACAAACATGGTTTTATTTATTTGCTTATTAGTTTTGTATATTTTCTTAGCAGCCTGGATTTGTCTGAATTGGCAAAAGCTGCTAAGAAGAAACTTCAATCTGTGAGTATCTCTCTTTACTGGTGAACTCCAGTGTGGGAATCAATGTATCCTGCCGATACCTATTCTCAGTCCAAGTTACCTATTACATCAGATGATTTTATTTCATACTTTTAGATGTTGTTAAATTAGAAGACCATTAAGTATGTAGCAATGAAAATCGAAAGCACTGTTAAGTTTAGTATATCCAATTCCTTAGCTCTGCTTCAAATAATTCCATTTTTCTCTGTCATGTTAAAAGTGAAAACTGTGCCTTTGACATTAGGAAGTTGTTTCTTCTCATGAGAGTTTCCTGGTTTCTCTACGTGTGGCTAAGTGGGGCATGCTTCCTTGGGATTACTTTCTATAGCCATGTAAGGTGCTCGAGAATGATAAAAGCTGGTACTGGAATGGTGGTGAGTCCCTTTTGAGATCCAGGCACAGTTGTATTTTCTTGCTCATGCCATGCCATTCATCAGAACTTTGTAAATTTATGCCTTTAAAAGCTGGTGGTCCTGGCCCATGTGTACTCAGAGTTTCCCCAACTCAGTGGGTCACAACCCCACTTGAATCTGTGTATTTCTTTCCAGCCTGCCTACCTCAGCCTTTTCAGGGCCCTGGGAAACCTCCTTCTCTGGGAACAATTTCTCTTTGTATAGTTCACTCAAGTGAAGCCTCACCAGGGCACTTCACAGCCATTTTAACCACCAGATGAGTTCTCATTGGTCACTGGATCGGAACCAAGATTCTTAACTTCTTTTCATAACCTTTAAGGGCATGATTCAACTCTCACCTTTCAGAGCTTGCCCTGTTTCCCCTCTGGTTCCGAGTGTGTGTGTATGTGTGTGTTTCTTTATGGATTAACACTCTCTGAGGCTGTGAGCTGCCACGTTCATGTCTCCCAGGAACTCTTTTGCTTGCAGTGTTTGCCCTTCCCAGCTTCCATACCTTTTATCATTCAAGGAGCTGAAATCTGACCACCTTTTCCATGTAAGTAGTAGCTGTCCCAAAGCCTAATTCTAAAATTGCAACTTCCCTAATTTATAACTTTCTCCTCATCCCCCTTTTCACAGAAGACTCTTTACTAGAACTTCATATAATATTAAGTATTAAATATTACATAAAATGAATTTATCCTTACTAGTATATAACTGTATTATGAAATAAATGTGTTTTATGCAATATGTTTGGTGTCTCTGTGTTCTCTATCTACGGTTTTGTGTGTCTGTGTGTTTTATTGCCTTTCTTAAATTAAGGAGGTTGTATAGTAAGATGATAAGCTTTGGAGTCAGATAGCACTAAATGTGTGATTTCCCTTTAATTACTCAATATGTAAGCAAATTTTTATTATAAATAATCCAAACCTAGATAAAACTCAGGTTGCCTTTTACTTTTCTACATTTACTAGGCTGGAAGCTGCATGAAGGCTGAGGTTTTGTCTGTACTATCTCTAGCATGTGGCAGGCATTAAATAAATATCTGGAACAAATTTTAGCACAGTTCTCAGAATCTGGTACTCTGAGTCCAACTAGTCAGATACACACTGGTCGGCTCTGCCAAGCTCCTTAGCTTCCCTGTGCCTCAGTGTCCTCCTCTAGGAAAGGGAGATGATGCTCCAGTAGGAGCTGCAAATGCGCGCTGCTCAGGAAGGCTGAGCTGCCATCAGGACTGGCTGCCCCCACCCTGTGGTCTGTTCCTCACATGGCTCTTACCAGTTCCAGCTCGGTTTGTCCTCCAGTATCTTCCTCTTCTTCCTCTGTCCTTTCTTCCCTCTCTCCTTGCCTCCCTGCCTGCCTGCCTGGCTGCCTGCCTCCCTCCCTCATCTCTCCCTCCTGCCCTCCCTCCCTCCTTCCATAATTAAAAGCTGAGAGAAATACAACAAAGACTAACATATTCCTTTAATTAGTAATTAACATTTTAAGAGACTTAAACTTGGATCTCAGATTCATGACTTACTAGCTTTGTGACTTTAGGCAAGCTACTAACTTCTGTGCCTCAATTTCCTTGTCTGTAAAATGGGACAATACTAGTTCCTCTCTTCATATAAGTATTGTAAGTATTAAATAGGATGTTATTAACACAGTGCCTGGTATATAAGCCTTCAATGAGTGTGGGCTGTTGTAGTTGTTATTGATAAGAACATTAGCTTGTAATCCCTTAGAGGAAGAAACTGGATATTTATGAAGCAAGTTCAAGCTACCAATCTTTTATTATCTTATTTGGCACAGGCTCTCAGGGCTTATTTTATTTTACTTTTATATATATATTTTTTGGTGGCTGACTGGTACAGGAATCTAACCAACTGAGCTAACCGGCCAGTCCCACTGGGTTTATTTTTAATTATAATTGTAATGTGATCACACTAGAGAAAATTTGGAAAATAAAGAAGGGGAATCATTCTCAGTCATTATACTCTTAATGGATTCAAAAACTCAATGTTTTGGTATACTTTCAGTTTTTATTTCATATGCAAATCTTTTTTAACTGAAAATCATAATTATAGAATTTTATATCCTGCTTTTTTTTACCTAACATTGTATTGTACCCATTTTAATGTGTTCCTATGAGATCTCTATAGCCAGCATTTTAAATTGCTGCATAAAATACCTTCTTGTCAGTCTGTGAGTGGGTATTTCCTGAGCTGCTCCTAAGTGTGAGGTTGTTCGTGGATGTAAGGAGCACACTAGGGAACATAGCAAGTTCAGCATCTCCTCTCACAGAGCAGGGAAGCAGTCAGTTAAAAAGTCACAACTGCAAGTGTCAGGGTGAGTTTCATGAGCCGAAAAGTGCAGAGAGAGCTGGAGCCGCCCTGGCTGGGGCTTAACCTTGTCTGGGTGGGAAGATGTTGATTGTCCTCCCCATAGGCACTTCATTCTGTGTGTGATTGTTCTGGGAGTGACACCACGCAGTGTACTGATTAGTCAGGCCGTGCTTTGTTAGGGAAGCTCAGTTCTTTTGGCGATGGAAGGACTGTTACAGAAGAAGATAGCAAAGAAACCTAACTGAGGTCTGGGTCATGTTTTTGTGCAAGGGGACATTTTGTCCTCTCAAAACAGTATGTTTTTGTTTATTTATCCTACCAAGGGTTTAGGATCCCTTACATTTGGGGAACTGGCAAATGCTCTCATGAGCAGAAGGGCAATATCACAAGAGTAGTAGAGACCTGGAACCCGCTTTTGAGATGATGCACTTTAGATACCTCTGACCTCCTTAATAGCAGTGAGCGATGCTGTCAGTATGTCATAAAGTAGTGAGGCTGCTGTGGGAGGCAGATACTTTTAAAGGATCTGTATGATTTTGAAGATGTATTGTTCGTTTAACAGTGGGTATTTACTAAGCACTGACTTTGGATAAGACAGTGGAGATAAAGGGTGAATAAATCACAGTCCCTTCTCGTCCTCCTGGTGTTAATTGTTGTCCCTTGTGTTCCTGATATTTTTTACTTTCAGCTAAGTAATCATTTGTTTGAAGAACTTGCCATGGATGTGTACGATGAAGTTGACAGGCGAGAGACTGATGCAGGTGACTTAACATGTGGCTTTATCTAATAAGCTTCTGTTATCAGTGGGCAGTGACAAGCTGCCAGCCTCAGTGTTTTACTTGCCCAATTTCTACTGTCCTGATAATGTGTGTGTCAACATTTACCTTTGCGTATGTTGGCTTCAGAGTGTGCTTCCCCAAATCTCCCTAGTAACACGTGAGCCATGCCTCCCAGAGGAGCAGTGGCACATCAGGTGTGATGAGATTCTGTCTCTGGCTCTTTCTTTTGGCTAGTCTGGCTTGCCACGCAAAACCACAGCACCCTGGTAACCGAGACAACCGTCGTCCCCTTTCTTCCGGTCAATCCTGAGTACTCATCAACACGAAACCAGGCAAGTGTCTCAGTTTGAAAAGTAACTAGTAGTAGTATTTGGGGAATGGCTAATGTCATGGTATTTCATTTTGCCAGCACAGGTATTTTAAATTTTTTGATCAATTTAAATTTAGTATCCTTTATACACATATACACAACTCACAAAATAAAATTGATGTAAATAGATGAGTAGGAAAGAATATAAAACAATTCACAGAAGAAATATAAATGGCTTACAAATGTGAAGAAATGTTTAACCTTATTAGTAATGAAAGAAAACAACCTAAAGGCATTAGTGAAGTTTTCATCTGATAAGGATCTAGCAAGATGGGCTTTCTCAGGCCATAGAGAAGATTTTAAATTGCTGTAGACCTCAGAAAAGCAATTTGTTGGCCAGTTTCAGAAGCCTAAAAATTAAGTACGTCCTTTTACATGGGAGTTCATCTTTTGGGAATATCATCTAATAAAATGAAAATAGATTTGCACACAATGATTTTCATCTAAGCACTGTATATAATACTAGAGCATTAAAAACAGCCTAAGCATCCATCAACAGGAGAAAAGCTGAGTAAATTGGGAAGTTTTAGTTTTTATGATTAATGGCTATATGTAAAGATAGAGCCCCCACATCTAGACTATACATTGTCTTGAAATTTAACAATTTCCCTCCAATTTGGTATTCTTATTTACTGCGTCTACTTCAAAACAATTAACAATAGAAGAAAAACATTAAGTAGAACCATTTTATTTTTGCTCATAAAAATTAATATTCATTGTGAGAACTTGTTACAAAGTTCTCTTATATAAATGGTTTTAAACTGTTCACATGGAAAATGTTAATGTTTGATTCAGTAAGTTCTTTACAGAAGTCTATCAATAATCTGACTAGTTTTGTGTGACTGTGTATATATTTTTACATTGGAGAATATTTCCGATTATTTTCTCACCCTCAGGGCAGACAGAAGTTAGCTCGGTTCAATGCCCATGAGTTTGCCACGCTGGTAATAGATATTCTCAGTGATGCCAAGAGGAGACAGCAAGGCAGTCCTCTCTCTAGTTCAAAAGGTAACTGCCCAAACCTCTAAGTGTGTTTGCTTTTTTGTCCTTCTAAACTTGACACAAGTGTTAAATGTAATGTTATAAATTAATGAAAGTGTTTGTCAGCTTAAAGTTCTGTAAGTTTTATCAGTAGCATAGTATCACCAAAGGTTTACCTGTTAGAGCCCTGGTGAATTAACAATATTTCAAAGTTATTTACTGTTATTCAAATTTGTCTTGTATATGATTACTTTCTTTTGGGTCACTTACTTTCCCTATAAAATTGTATCCTGAAATTAACCCAAAAGTCTGACTTAGATTTGTTAAAGGACATAAGAAAGTAAACTCTCTTGATCGAGATTGCATCTCACCTGCCTGCTATTGCTTATCTACGAAACTGAGTCCTGAATAATTAAAATTTGTTGCTGTAAACTTCAGTAAGAATTATTGTGATTTGTTAGATAAAGAAAGCATTAAGCATCTGTTTTCAAGGTGCCCTGTAGCTCAGGATCTTATCTCCATTATGCTAAGGGATGTACTTCCTCTCCAGCCCTTACTGTATCTTTATTGGGTTTTTTTTTCTAATTATAGAAATTACACTTTTTAAATTGTAAGACTTTTAAACAAAAGACATATGTACCATAAAAATTAAGTTTTCAGTCAGTATCACATTCCCCAAAGACAGTAATCATTAACTGACAACAATTCGTTCTTTCTTTTTGCCTGTTCGAGAATTTGATTTTATTGATTCAACCAGGAATAAAGAAGTTCTGAGGTTTATTAAATTCTGATGAAGATGCAGTGACAGAAGTCTTTGCATAAATTTGAAGTCTCAAAATGTGCCTAGTCTGATTTCAGAGTTCCATTTCTAGGTCTTTATGGAGTGGAAATAATCAGAGATATTATATGTCATTTATGCATAAAACAGCAGAAAGATTAGAAACAACTAAATAATAATAGAACAATTAGTTGCACATTTGAATGGTACGCAGACATCTTTTTTGGTCAGAGGATATGTAATGATATGAGAAAGTAATACATTTTTAAGATTTAGTATAATACCAGTTTTGTAAGCAAAACATATTTATATATACATATGTACAAGTGAGTACAGTTGACCCTTGAACAACTCAGTGGTTAGGGGTACTGATCCCCTAGGCAGTTGAAAATCTGAGTACAACTTTTGACTCCCCAAAAACTTAACTACTACTTTCATTACTTAAGTAGTAGCCTACTGTTAGGAAAACTAGTTAACTGTTAAGCATTCATGACATACCTAACCAACAATTTTTCAATGTATTTATTGAAAAAAATCCATGTGTTGTTCAGGTTTACTGTGTACCAGATGTAAGTATAGATATATTGATTGATTGATTCTCATCTGAGGATTCCATATTTGCAAATTCACCTGCTTGGTAAACTTTACTTGTAACCCCAAAGTCAATATTAAGCACTTTTGAGGTCATTGTCAGACATGCAGAGTGGTAAAAAATTCGAGTCACCCAAAGCACACATTCCTGGCTGAGACTGAACAGGGCAACTCCCTGCCTTCTTATTACAGCTATGCTATAAACAAGTGTCCTTTTCATGGTCTATTTAGTGCCACATTGTTTTTCACATTTTTGTGCTTTTTTTTTTTTTTTTTTTTTTGGTGATTTCACTGTTTAAAAATGGCCCCCAAGCATGGTGCTAAAGTGCTGTCTAGTGTTCCTAAGTGCAAGAAGGCTGTGATCTGCCTTACAGAGAAAAATGTGTGTTAGATAAGCATCATTCAGGCATGACTTATAGTGCTGTTGGATGTGAGTTCAACGTTAATTAATCATGTGTTAAACAAGGTGTCTCTAAACAGAAACACACGTAAAACACGGTCATAAATATGTTGACTGGAGGCTCTCAGGAAACTAACCTGTCTGTATTTTCCCTAGGGCAATGGTTTGGTATTGGCTAATTCATTCTTTACAGCAATACAACTACCAAGAATAACAAGAATTGACTGTGTACAAGGGTACTTCAGAAAGTTTGTGGAAAAATAGAATTAAGAGATAATACAAATCTTTCTATGAACTCTTTGAAGGAGAAAAAAGACTAGAAAGAAATAGATCAATATAACAATGGCTATAAGTGATTATCTTCCTTGTTCATTAGTTTCCAAATTTTCTATATAGAATCTGTATTCTGCCACTAGATTATGTGCTTTTAAATATTTTAAAAATTAAAATAGAACCTAGTCCTTTTAAGTAGCCATAATTCGTCACCCAGATATTATCCATCAAGATATCTGGAAAACGATATGAGAAATCAGAGGTTAGCTTGAGTTGCCTAAAAGAAATTAGAGAGACTGTAGTTTATGAAATCTTTTATTCAAAATGTGTGAGATCCTATGGAACCATCCCTGCTCTCCTATGGATGGAATAGATGCTTTTAATAACATACACATGTGTGTCCATTGGATTCATTCTCCTCTTTGCTCTCTCACTGGGGTTCAGGTAACTGAATGCCAGCATTCCAATTCTTTGATCACCTAATTTCTAGTCTCCGGTTTAACAATTTGCTTTCTGTTTTGACATGATATTACCTTGTAAACAAGTTGCAGGTATAATGGAATTACGGTTCATCTTACATTAAGTGCAGCTTTATTTTCATCATCTGGAGCTACACTCTATAGAAACTTGGGAACCTGTCTCCTTAATCCATCTTAATCCTCCTTAATCCTAAACCATCTCCTTAATTTGCCCATATTTGGTAGGTAGATCAGAGGAATGCTTGACTTTCTCTGTGGAGCTGTCCATCTTGTTGATACCTTTTTTTGTTATCCCTATATTGGTGTGACTATAACATTGCTATTTCTGTCATTTTCTTTCAGTCTTTAAATAGCTAAACCAAAAAATCCTCCCAGTAGTGTTCTGGAAGGAAAAAAAATGTTTTAAGCCTTAAGTAAAGTTATTTGCTTCTATTGATAGACAATGTGGAGCTTCTACTGAAAACAATCAATAACCAGCACAGTATTGAGAATCAGGACAATGACCAGCCAGACTATGACAGTGTGGCGTCAGATGAAGACACAGATTTGGAAACCAATGCGAGCAAGGCCAACCGGCAGAAGGTGAGAGAGCACACACTTCACACAGAGGGCGAATGCATTTCTTTTAAAAATCTCTCTCCTGCAAAATTGCCTTATTTATCAGTCACTTGACGGCTAGAATTATGAAAGGTGCTGTGAAGGCAGAGATGGGTTCACTACTAGCTTGGGCCAAGCAAGGGTGGAACAAGGTAAATGGTTTTAAAATAGGGGTTCTTTGTCCCTGAGTCAGTTGCTGAATCACAGCCCTCCTGCAGTCGTGACTTTATACAACTTGTAAGGAGTGGCTGGTGTGTTCTACTCATGCAACAAATGTTTACTGTGTGACTTCTGTGAATGGTACTCTCTGAAACGAGGCCTAGTCCCTTTCCTGTGAGGATGTCACTGCCTACAAGGAAAGAAAACTGCAGTACAAGGTACAAAGTGATATATGTCATACAAGACACAAACAGAAGCTGAGGGGGTGAGAAGAGAGAGAACTTTTGGCTGAGGAGTGTGAGAGGAGGCTCTGTAAATGGGATGGCCTTACAATATGCTTTAAAGGACACATGGGATTTGGGCATGTCGGGGAGGTGGGGAAGAGTGGTGGAGGCAGAGAGAAAGTGAAACCAGGGCATGTGGGGGAAAAGCTGGTCATGTCTAGGGACTGCCTGCAAGGGTAGCACTCAAAGCTGCAGCAGGAGATTGTGGAGCCAGATGGAAGAGCCTGGCCTCATGGGCAGTGGAGCCCAAGAAGCTGTGGGCAGGGCAGGAGGGCAAAAGTCAAGGCCACATTTGGGGGAGACTGTTCCAGTGGGTCAGGGAGTGGAGGGAGCGAACCCAGTTAGGGTACTCTTGAAGAGGTCCAAACAGGACCCACTGCTGAATCCCCAGCACCAGCCTGTGGAGGGGCTCAGCAAACATTCAAGAATGGATGAACAGGAAGTACAGTGGAAAAGTCTTGGCAATAAGTGGGAGATTTGAGGTGGGGAGACAGACTTAGAGAAGATGTCTGTAGAGTTTTCCTGCTCACATGACTGTGAGAATGATGACGCCCTTGGCAGATGCAGGGGACACCCCTGCCCAGGCTCTCCAGAAGCCATCCAGTTCAGTCAGTGAAAGCCAAGGTCACTGCAGGTCCCCCTGTGACCAGATCCTCTGTTGACTAAGTGTGCCCCCACCTTACCCCACCACCTTGCATATCTGCTCCTACTAGCTGAGCTTGGCCACTGGCTGGAATGTTCTCCCTCTAGATCCTATCTGACTGATTCTCTCTCCTCCTTAGGCCCTTGCTCACATCTTACCTACTCAAAGGCTTACCCAGCTCCCTCATTAACATGCAGCCCACCTTCACCCCTCCTTCAGCTCCTCAGCCCCCCTACCCTGCTCCATTGTATCTTTTTCTACAGCACTAATCACCTTCTATCACACTATATACTTATTTTTATTTTTTCCCTCTCTTATGCGGCTGAGAAACACCATGGAAGCAGGAATCTTTGTCTTTTTTCTTTTCTGATACATCCCAAACACCAAGAACACTGCCTAATCCTCAATAAAAATGTTGAATGAATTAATGAAAGAATGAATAAAAAAGAAAAATGAGTGAGCAAGAGAAAGGCATACAAGACAAGACAAACATCTTTAGACAATCATTGTCAGTGCAGATTTGTAGTCCCACTATCTGTTCCATTAGAAAATACTGACTTAAAATTTTTTAAAATATCACAGTGACCCCACTTTTATTTTTACATTACTCTCAGAAGCCTTGATTTGGTTTGATTAACTTTACAATCCAGCTGGCATGGTCAGAATTTGAAATTCTTTAGCTGTTAGTCTTTAATGTTATCATCATCTCAGATTGTGAACATTTTCCCCAATTTATTTTTAGAGTCTAGATTCAGATTTATCAGATGGACCAGTCACTGTACAGGAGTTTATGGAGGTCAAAAACGCTCTAGTGGCTTCTGAGGCCAAGATACAACAGCTAATGAAGGTGAATAACAACTTGAGTGACGAGCTGAGAATTATGCAGAAAAAGGTAACATGTTGATAAATGCCAGGATGGTTGACTCTTTCATCCCATAGTGTAAGGAAGAATCCCAGGCACCATGCTTGTGGCCAGAGGGAAGAAAAGCAATATTGTAACAGACCTAGAAATCTTTGGGCCACAAAAAAAAAAAAGAAAGAAAGAAAGAAATCTTTGGGCCAGGCTGTCTTTTTGGAAGCAGAATGTGTTTGGATATTTGAATTGTAATAACTTTGATTAGAAATATATCCTGAGTAAGGTCCCTAAGTAGAGAAACCTAACAGCCTATTAAGTGTTTGTGTCAGTTATAGTAACTTTTACACTATTTTGAGCTTCCTGGGAACCTGGTTGCCACTCCGTGGATGTGATTCTTCCCTATTCTAGTTCTAAGGAATAATCACACCACGAAAACCAAGCAGTCTAAAGCCCCGGACAGGTGTAAGTGTTTCTCAGCATTCAAGCCCCACCCCTCCCTGTGCAAAGGGGGCTTTCCTGCTCACTCTTCCTCTGAGTTGTTAACAGTCCCCACCCCACTCCCCCAGCCCTGGCAGCCCTATCCCACATCCCCGCTTTATTTTTCACCAGCACTGACCACTTATTTGTGGTATCTCAGAGCAGGACCTGCCACAGAGTAGGTTCTCAGTAAAGAAGAGAAAATATTTCATTTGTACTAGCAAGAACTGCATGCTAGTAAGAAACAGTCCCATTCGTTCAGCACTTTCTCGTTCCTTACCTTTTGAGAGAATCAGAACTGTATGAATATATTAATTCCTAAAAGGAGAGTGGCTAATAGTAGCAAGGAATACACTTAAGAGGGGTATAGTGCATGTAATTCTTTATGAGAAGGCTAAGAAAAGGAAGTTGAAAAATTCCAAATTTCACCCAAGACTTTGTGGGTGTTGCTCCCATCATTCCTCTCCAAAAATGAGATTTTGTATGCCTCCCTTAAACAAGACAAAGTATTTGAGAGTACTTCAAAAAGTTTGTGGAGTGCTGGCCAGTTAGCTCACTCAGTAGAGCGTGGTGCCAGTAGCACCAAGGTCCATGGGTTCGGATCCCCATACCAGCCAGCCACCAAAAAAAAAAAAAAGTTTGTGGAAAAAAGAAATTAAAAGATAATATGAATCCTTCCGTGAACTTTTGAAGACCCTGTGTATAACCTGTATCTTAATACTGTCAGTTGAGGAGTAATCTTTCAGACTCACTTTCAAGGCCCTGAGACTTCATTTGTGGCTGGGTCCTTCTCAGTACTGCTTCCTAAAGGAAGGCCACAAAACTAAAAAAGGGGCCCATGCTCCTCCACTCACTAGGGAAGTAAACTGCTACGCACCTTCGCCTGAGGTTTGGTCTAGGATTCTTTTGGTGTTAAGTTCTAGATCATTTATTGAGACCTTTTGAAATAAATGGCTCCAATACCTATAATAGATGGGGACAAAAATGCCTGGTGATCAGTCAGCCTTTAATAGACACTTGTTCAGTGCCTACTGGTCCTGTCTAGGACTGGTGTGTAGCCGTGAACAAAACGGACCATAACATATAAGACCTACACTTCCTCTGCCTTTTCTGAAATATATTTCGTTTAATGGATTATAATATGTCCCATTGATCAGAGTAATAATTTTGTTGAGGTGACTTGTTCTGATACACGCTGACTTTACCATTGGAAATCAATCTGCTAAGCATGACCTTTTTTATTCTATAACGCTCCTTTTAGTATTTGTAGAAATCACCAGAGATAGCCTTGTATCTCTGAAAGCAAATTCTTGAGCTTCTTCAAGAAACGCAGAGTGAAATTATTTGCCATTGCTCGTTGATTATCTCTTCAGTTCTTAGAAATGCTTTTGATTTCTGAAACCACTGAATTATCTATAACTCTTTATTTCCTATTACACTCCATCCAGACGAACAAGTGTAGCCTGGATCTCATTAAGATAAGCATCATTAAAATTTACCGGAGGACATCTCTCTAAATACAGAGTACTAAAATTTTTTGAAATTGAAATCAGGAACTTGTGCTCATCAAAACACATTCAAACAAAATCCAGGCTGGATGTTGTAGAGGCCCAAAAAGCATTAGAATAAAGTTTCAGATTTCAAAAAACTGTAACAGAGCGTTTTTACAAAGATAAACACGTGACTAGACAGATGGACCAGTCCTCTGTTGAAGGACATGTGTCAGTTATGCTTCTCAGTTTTGGGACCTTGGTGATTTCACTTTAGGCCCTGGGTTTCGTAATAAATAGTTTTGACAGGTACCTCATGCTTGTCTGTATCCTGGAATGTAGGAATTTTCAGCGGCTGCTTGTCACTTCGCAGCTGTTCTTTCTTTGGAAAGGGAGTTGCAGCTGTAGGTTATACCCTGAAAGCCTTTGTGGTGCAGAAGCCGTCTTATCATTCCTTGATGGCTCACTCTCGGAGGAGACTAAGAACAAGTGAATTTTCTGTGGAAGAGGCAGAAGTCACACTTTCACAGAGGTTTGGCACTATCAGTATAATATATGTGCATTTTGTTTACTTAGCCAAAATGTATTGGTTTTATTTCAAAGTTAGCTTAAGATTTTTTTCATATGTAAAGTTGACAAAGTAGCGTGATTTGTATCTGATCTTTCATATTTAACAGTTGCTTGGAAAAGATGCTAATTAATGAAGAGGAACAGCTGCTATTGGTGTATTTTTCACAGATCGGTGCTTTCTAAGTAAAATTTGAAAGTAACTCCCAACATTGAATGGGTTTGCCATTGAAAAAGTAATGATCTTCTGGTGCAAACACAGTTGTTTGTGGACTTAAACCTTGGCACTGGTGGGGAATTTGGTCACATTTTACAATCTGTCAAAGAGTAGACAGCTGAACTCATACCACACCCAACTTATAAAATGTCATGGAAGCTGAAGGAGCACCAGAGGGGAAGGACACTGCAGAATGGACGCAGTTCATTGTGTTTCAAATGCCAGATGCTAAAGAGTAACACGATTCCTTGCTGATCCCTTAACTAAATCATCAAACACCATGAAGCAGCCTGCATGTGAGGAATGGAAAGAGCATTCAGGGCCTCCACGTGACAGTCTCTAACTAAAATGGGGTGGTGCCAGGCAGATTAAAGTGTTTAAAGCTGACACCACCATTGTTGTGTTGTTTGGGTGACAAAGCCAAAGGAGTGAAAGGCCAATATTCCAGCCCTGGCAGAAAGACGATCGATCACCAGAGGGAAGCAAGCATGCTGCATGGAGCATTCATATGAAGATGTTCACATAGTTCAATAGGTTTCCAGTTTTCTTTGTGATACGTTAATATACCACACTTAACAGGATTCAGTTCCATTTTTTAAAAAAAGTGCTGAATTGTTTGGAATATGAAGAGTCTTATGTAATAAAAACTGTTGATTATAATTTTTCTTGTTGGCTTTTTGGAAAGGAATAGCTGATTTTTCATAAGCTGAATTTCACTGTCTTCTTGCTTTGCAAAGCAACTCTAGTTATCTTTGTGCTGCTTCCATGGTGTCTGCTGTCATTTTTGGCATTTGCAAATTGCTCAGGGCTCATTTGAAAAGCAAGTTACCTAAGTGATGTTTTAATGATCTCAAGCTCTTGCTTGAAATAGCCTTAGAATAACCCAGAGTAGAGCTTGCCTGCGAACATTTCCCAGCCCCACCATGAAAAATTTTTAAGTGGTTAGGCATGTAGTTTTTAAAAAAATCTAAACTGCAACTTTTCCACATTCAGAAATTAAACTATTGTGAGTTGATTGTGTTTCACTCATTCCAGAAGAAAGAGTTCTTGTTTGTAGTTGCTTTTTACTTTTAACCCAGCTAGCTGTTATTGTTCTAATTGTTTAAAGCTGGTAGTTGTATTTGTTTACTTGGTGTTTGCTTTTTCTGCTTGCTATAGAAAAACACAGTCCCACTGCCAAACATTTCTTTCAGCTTCAAACACTCCAGAGTGAAAATTCGAACCTCAGGAAACAGGCCACAACCAATATATATCAGGTGCAAACTGGTTCTGAGTACACAGACACTTCCAACCACTCTTCCTTAAAACGACGTCCGTCTGCCCGGGGCAGTAGGCCCATGTCCATGTACGAGACGGGATCAGGTCAGAAACCATATCTCCCAATGGGAGAAGCGAACCACCCCGAGGAGAGCAGGACGAGACTCCAGCCCTTCCCCGCGCACGTAAGTAACACCACTGGCGCTTTCGCTGTTCACTCTCTGTGCAGCCTGACTACTCCGTTCCACATTCTGAACCTGCAGATCCCCACGCTTCTGCTTTGCCAAATTGGACTCTGAGAGTTGCCATTGTGTTTGCTGTATTAACATGTCCACAGATGCTTTTGATGTTCCTGCAGGCACACAGGGCCATCGACGAAAGTTTTACAACCAGTTTGGGGATTCTGGCTCTTGCTCGACTCCCACTCCCCTTTTTCTCCCGCATATCTATGATCTATTTCCCAGCCAGCCAGAATTGGAACTTTTAGTAAAGCTTCCTTCCTTTCCCATTTCCAAAAACAAAAACAAATTGTAAAGGTCACTAGCAGAAATAAGTGTCACCTTCTTCAAGGTAGATGGCGACTGCCCATTTACAAACTGGAGCCCTTTAGTGTCCAAGATGCCTTTTCGGCTCCTCCCATATGAGCAGGTGGCATCTGTGGCCCTGTACGCAAGCAAGGCAAGTCTGGAGGCTCCAAGTCTCTGCAGCCTCCCTGTGGCTCAGTGTGACTGCTGGGTTACCTTCTGCATCCTTCTACCTCCTCCACTTCACAGAGAAAGTGTGGCTTTGTCATTTCATAAAAATGTAATGTCAAAACTCTATATCAGTCTTACAAGTGTTGATTGAATTCCAAAGAGCGTATTTTGTAGCAGGGTTCTAACAAGCTTATTTTACAATGGGATAAGTATTGTGTTGTGAGGTTTTCAAATGTTATATTTCTTTTGGATTAATATATTTTAAAAATCTATGTTTTAAGAATGTTACAGACATTTTAAGCTTTTTCATGTGATATTTTTTCTTTTTTAGAGAATAACATTTATCTTTTTGAATGTCAAAAGTTATTCTTCAGTCAAATGTTATAGGAGTTTGGAAACAATTCTCAGGGTAAATGCAAAGTAAAGGATATGGTGTAGGAAAATTAAACCCTAGTTTAATTTTGTCAAATTTATAGTGTTGTTATATTGTAATTAGGAATCCATTATTGTGACTTCTTTTTATGTTTTTTTGGTTTAACATTCTAAGGCAACTGATTTAATACATTTGGTGTAATGTGAATGCCATTGAATTAAGAATCTTATTTTTGTATGACTGAAAACAAAATTTAGGAAAAGTAACCTTTGTTAGTTTTCACAGTGTACTTTTTTATTTTAAAAAAATTTAAGATGTAAGGCTGTCATATTGCAAAAATTCTATAATCATTTGTATAGTTTCTCATTTTATATTATAAGTCCTGATTGAAAAACAAATACTCATTTTAGGCTATCCATTTTAAAAACTATTGGCAAATTTGACAAATTATGCTAGGTATTATCTCTGGGAGGTGTTTCACCAAGGAATTAGACATCTCTGGGGACCTGTCACTGGCTGTCATTGAGATTTCAGACTCATCTCACATAGTAAGTTGTTTCTAGGATTATTTTACTGAAGCCAGTTTAGGCGATAGGGTTTTTTTGTTTTGTTTTGTTTTGTATTTTCCCGAGTGTGTTTCTCTTTCCCCTTCCAGATCGGGAGGAGTGCGCTTGTGACCTCCTCTTCATCTCTGCCTTCCTTCCCCTCCACACTTTCCTGGTCAAGGGATGAAAGCACCCGAAGGGTTAAGTACACTCTGAATGGTCTGCTCTCTGGAAGAGGGGCAGTGCTCCTGGGCGCTTCCTGCTTGGGCCTCCTGTCCCTCGTTAACTGCCCTTCTGTCCTGCATGAGGCAGCACTTCCCTCCTGGTTTCTCACAGCACAGTGGGCACTCACAAGTGCACGTGCACGCATACCTGTAGTGAGGCAGCCTCCATTGTGTCTAACTCCACCTTGCCATTTTCTCATCATATTTAACAAAGTTCACAAATCACCCTGTAGCGTTTATTCTGAACATACTGTCCTTTTAAACAATCAGAAAATTAGCTGGCTGCTGGTTAAATATTGTAATAAGGCAAATGTGTCAGATTTGTTCAGAGCTCCAGTCATCAGATTAAAACTGCTGTTTGGACTAGCTGAAGGAATAAAATATCATGCCTTTTTTTTTAAACCTCTGACATATTTTATGTCAGCACCATGCTTGACAAACCAATATTTTTGCAGTCCCTGCATCCTGAATCGGAATTGTAACACCTAGTAGCATGGGAGGTGTGTGCAGGCGGCTGTTAGCGTAGATCCGTTCACTTGTATTGGTCAGTCAAACCCAGACTGCTGGTGTGTAATTTACACTCAGTAGCAGTACGTGATTCAGGTAAGCTCCTTCTAGAGTAGCCAGGCAATAAGTATCTATTAAGCAACTCCTCTATACCTGGCCATTTGGTAAGTCAATTAAACGGTCCTAAGGGCTTCGGTGGCACAGTCCCTGCTCCCAAAAGCACCATCAATAAAAAAGTACTTTCATGCATGGAGAGTACATGACTGTGACTTGGGGAAGCCTTAGGAAGAGCACAGGCTTTCAAGATGTGCATTCAGTTTCTGGTCCAATCTTTTTTTTAACGAATGGGTAGTGCAACTAAGGTGAGAGGAGGGAGGTGGCTGTGAGTGAGGGACCACCTTTACAGACAGGGCGCATTTGCCTTCTCTCGCATCTGGGAAAGATGGAGAGTCTTCCTTTCCCACCGCCAGTGGCATATGGCTCACCAAAGCCCTTTTGAGATTCTTTATTGCACTTTGGAAGTATTCTGTTAAAAAGAATTATTGATATATGGTACTCAAGTCTTCTGAGCAGTTCTGGAATTGAACGGTAATGTTTTCATTATAGTATTCCAGTTAAAGGAAAAGGGGCAGTTAAAAAGCAATGAAATATCTCATTTGGAATTTTATTAATAAGAGTCAAGTAAACCTCTTTTGTCCACTATGAAATTTGTGTGTTTTTTTTTGTTTGTTTGTTTTTTAAAGATGACCGGTAAGGGAATCTTAACCCTTGACTTGGTGTTGTCAGCACCACACTCTCCCAAGCGAGCTAACCAGACATCCCTATATAGGGATCCGAACCTGTGGCCTTGGTGTTATCAGCACCGCACTCTCCCGAGTGAGCCACAGGCTGGCCCTGGTTTTTTGTTTTTTGTGGTTTTTTTTTTTTTAATATTTTAGTAGCTTTGAAAATCATTGCAAGGACTGCTGCGAAAAAGTTTTGTACAAAATTAACAATTAAGTTATTTAAACTGATAATCCTGATTGTTCCTGACAGCTTCATTATGGGTTTAGATTTTTATGGTATGTCTATATTCAGAGAAAACTGTAAATCTATTAAATAAACAACCAGCACCAGCTCTAAGGTAACTTTTCTATTAACAGCTTTGAGAGAGCAGCACTTTTAACCAATAGCTCTTGGCTCTGCATGTTGACAATAATTTTCATAAAATTAAATGCTGGCTACATTGAAATCCTTATACGCTTTTGTTGACACCGATGGAGGACTTAATGCGTAAGTAACTGGTTTCCTGGGTGGTTGCTGCTGTATGTTGTCTTCTAATACTTGCAAAACATTTTGGATCACTTTTATTAGGTATGTGAGTTGTTACTCTTCTGAAATGTTTAAATGAAACTTGGTACTTTTGGTCATTACAGGTAATGCATTTAATTTGTAATTATTAAATTTACATCAAGGAAGACAAAAAGATCAGAATTTTCTGGGTTTAATTCTGTTTTCTAGGTTTTTTCCACTGAGGCAGCTCTGGATGAATTTTCCAGTGTTATTATTTAAATGCAAGTTTTTAATCCATTGATATATGTGTGTCTGTATGCACATGCACACACATTCATGTGTGTGTTTACATAAAAGCTAAAGGAAAATAAATTTAAAGATTAGTCAGACATTCCCTGCGAAAGGTAAGGTTTTGGGGGAGTTTATAGGTTTTCTGAGGTCATCTCTGGAAGACTCTGGTTTCACTGTTCCCTACGCCGGATACAGTGCCTGCCTTTGGTCTTTCATCTAGACTTCTAATAGCTGATAACTCACTGATTCATTCATAAAGCCAGATCAAATTAACACGGTGAGTGAAGCAGAACTACTTACTGGTAGGAGATAGAAACAAAAGGATCTTAAAAGTTATAGTGGGTTTTACAGAACTTAGCTTTACAAACTCCCTATACAGCTCCAAGCCAACACTTTTAATCATTTGCCAGATGAATTTGCATGGGTAAAATATGAGTTCATACTGAATTCAGGAGCCAAAAGCAAGTGTTTCATATTAGAGAAGCTAGGGACTAAAATAAAGCATTTGAGGGAAATGCAAAATTCTGAGCAGGCAGAGAAAGAGTATTTGCCCTGGGAGAGGAAAAGAAAGAGGCAGTAGGGATAGAGAACAAAATGTGGTGTGAATAAGGCTCCCCACCGTGGGCTGGCTGCCTTGCCTATACCCATTAAGACCTTCAGAGGACCAAGCAGTATTATCAGTAATGAGCAAATAAGTAGACTTCATGTAGGCTTTCTTAAACTGACTTACTCTAAAGTAGATATTCTTTTGGATGAAGCTACAGGGTCTCCATATGTTTAAACAAGGCTGTTTACAGCTATATCCTTAGCTACATTTTATTGCAGCATCAATAAAAGTCCTTAGTCATGTTTTGATTAACTTGGATTAAATTTGAGGTATGGTGCTGGAAATAGCTCAAACTTGTATTTTACAAGGTAATCAATTTAGGTTTTGAATCAACTTCCACCAGTTTCTGTTCTAGGTGAAGAAATTCTCAAATATTATGAATAAAACAAATACTGGGGGAAAATAATTTTTACTAAACACTCCAGAACAAACATAATCCCCTTCAGTGGAATATGATCCCCTTCAAATTTTGTCACCCTGGAAGGCCCTGTATTTAGCAGTGCTGCCATTTGTTCACAACATTTTTAGGATTCCTCTTTTGAACCTACATCCCATTTTTGGATCTCCACAGTTGCACCAAATCTTTATATTTTAAGGGGTAGATATTTTTAGAAACAGATAAAAGTGGTTTGAAACCAAGTGTCATTCTGAGTTAATCCATTTTGGTTCACAAACAACATGTGGCTATAAACTAATAATACTCATTTTCTAATGGGGCTCATAAAAACTGTCTCTGAGGTAGTTCTTGGAGAGCCATGAGAGCTTTGAGCAGTGTCAATCACCAGGACCCCGAGCATGAAATATTGGAGATAGTAGGAGATAGGACATCTGGGTTCTTGGTCCTATTTTTCTATGGACTCCAGCCTTTAGTGTGTCACCCAGTTATTTTGGCCCTTCATATTCCCATCTGGTGTTAAACCAGACAGTCTGCAAGCGGCTTCCAGCGCTGTAGGTCTGTGGTCATGTAAGTGCTGGCATGTTTGCTTTTTAACTGGGTCTCATTATATTACAAACTCCATATTCCTTTGAGAACTAAAAGAGGGCATGTTGCCTTGTGTGTCTGTGTTAGTTTGTACCATGGATCTGTTTATGGAATAGCCACTGAGCTGAGAAGAAAATGATGCAAGGAAGGAAAGAAACCATTTCTGGGTTAACTGTTCATCTTTTACTAAATTTTCACTTAAGGATTGGATCCTGTCCCAAATGAGATCTGAGGCATGAGGGCCATGTAGCCTAACAGGTAGTGATTACTGGGGAAGTTTCCTGAGAAGTGTCTCATGTCCCCTCTTCTTTCTTGTAGGCATCCAGGCTGGAGAAGCAGAACAGCACACCTGAGAGTGACTATGACAACACTGCCAATGACACGGAGCCAGATGACACGGGGTACATCTGCAAGAAGAGCGTGCCTGTGGGTGGGCTCTCAAATACCAGAGAGCTGGCAGGCTTTGGCCAGCAGAGGCAGTTCATCACCTACACCCCTTTTCTCTACTGTCAGACCCATAAGTTCTTGAAATATCATAGTTTACATCTCACGTTATTGCCACAGGGGCCTTTTTTTCTTTTACCAGCATGTTGTATGTCTCTAGGTATCTGCAGTGTGGTTAAAATCAGTGCTTCACTTCATTGTTAAATCTGCATTAGGTTACTTTCTGCATTCGTAGCCAAGGAATTGGCTTGGCTGGGGATGGCTTTAGAACTACACACACCCCCCACTCCAGTTATTTCTGTCCCTTTTCCCCTCCTTCACCCTTTTTACCATGGTCATAACTTCCAGCCCTATAGTAAGAATGAAACGGCTTCCACATGAGCTGTAGCTGCCAGCTGATAAAACAGAGCCTTGTGAGTTTCCTTCTAGGCAGGATAAAGGAAACCACAAAAATAATCTTGTGCATTCAGCCAGTGCATGCAAAGTGGCTCCTAGAAACAGAAGTGGCTAACAAGGGCCCATCGTGTTTAACCATTTCTTTAACCTTCACAGGTCAAGCCGAAAGGGAAGGCAAAGGAGTATGGTGTGGCCAGGCGATAGCCTAGTGCCAGACACAGGAGAACCCCACGTGGCCCCTAGCCCTGCCCTGCCCAGCACTGAAGACGTCATCCGGAAGACAGAACAGATCACCAAAAATATACAGGAGCTCTTGAGAGCAGCCCAAGAAAATAAACATGACAGGTAAGGGGCTGGAACCCCTGCTCGTAGAGAATGTGGGAACACGCTCTGATGGGGACACTGCTCCAGTTCCCAACAGAGGTGGTTTCCCGTGTGCCTGCTTGCAGATTTTCAGGAGAGGCTTAAGAACACTGTGTTAGGGCCAGCCCATGGCTCACTTGGGAGAGTGTGGTGCTGACAACACCAAGTCAAGGGTTAAGATCCCCTTACCGGTCATCTTTAAAAAAAAAAAAAAAAAGAACAACTGTGTTGATTTGAGTTTTGATTGTCTGGGTTTTTTCACGTGGTGTGTTCATGTCTTTCATCTTGTTACAAAGCTCTCTGAAAATAAATGCCTCTAGAAATAGAATGGCAGCATCTTTGGGGTGGTGGTAGTCTAAGTCTTAGATGGAGACTGGGGAGAGGTTCTCTCACAACCTGCTGTTGATCTTTCTGGCCATGCTGCCTCCTTGGATCCCCTCAGCTAGGGACAAGGTTGCTGGCACAAAATGTAGCCTGAAAAGAACCTGATTTCTTGTCTGTCCCCAACCGTGTGTGTGTGAGAGCTTCTAACAAACAAGTGGTTTAGAAATAAAAGTTGATCTAATGGCCCAACTGATTGTCTACTCATGAAAGAAGAGGCTACTTCCTCTGAACAGAAGCATCTGCAGTTATTTCTCACTGTAAGGAGGTGGCTGGCTCTTGCTTTAACTTACCCCTTTGATCTCCGAGAGTGAATTCTCTGAGAACGTCTGTTAAGTTGTGAGCTGTTCTGGGTGACATCCTAGTTTCCTGCGGCTGGCTGGATCCAAACACACTCATAAACGTTGTTTGACATCATCCCATTGAGTTGGAGAGCGCAGCAGGGTCAAACCCAAGAACAGTCTCATTCTTTTCATTAGGTTGGCCAAGTTAAGGACTTCAGCCTGGAACTTGTCTTTGTGCCTCGCACGAACAAAAGGCGTTCAAAGAATGCAATAGAGTTCATTCTTTCCTCCCTCTGTTCTCTTCCTCCCCATGAAGATGCATCCCTGCCCTTGTGTTCTCTCCTGTGCTCCTGGGACTGCCATGCCAACCTCCCCTTTTCCCTTTTTCTCTTATACAGCTCACACTTCTCCCAATGTCGTTATTTCCCAGTAGGGAAGATAGGAATAGGCCATGTTTATCAAAGGGTAAGAGTTGGTCCTCATGGGTGGGCTGCTGGAGGGTCCTCGGAGAAAAAGAGGAACCTGTATCATTTCTCAGCCTGTTTTCATGAAACCATATAGGTGCCTGTCTTCCTCCTTCCCTTGGCCCCAGGCCTCCATGCTGTACTCAGCCTTCCCAGCCTCACGTATTGTAAGTCACAGCCACTTTGCTCAGGGCACAGCCTTGGCAATGAGTGATTTCGCATCTCATTACATGAAGCAGAGTGTTCCACAGCTTTCCAAAGTAGTTTTTGACAGTGTTGAAGGTAATCTTGATGCAAGAGTAACACCTTCCCAAGTGTTCTCCCACCACTTCCAGTGTGCTTCGCTTTCTGCCTCCTGCAGTTCCTAAGTGCTGTGCTTGTAGTTCAGACTGAAAAATGTGCTCGTACTGTGTTGCTGTCTTTGGTGGTTGTCAAAAATATAAATACCTGCTCTGAGGCCATTTATGGCTTCAAATATTGCAGTATGGTACTTGGTATAATTTGAGAATTTCTTTTTTTGTTCTTTTTTCTTTTTTAAGGTATATAAATCAGGACTGGCCAGTTAGCTCTGTTGGGTAGAGTGCAGCCTTATAACCCCAAGGTCATGGGTTCGGATCCCCATCCCAGCCAGCCACACAAACACACACCAAAGTATAAATCCTTTCAACATATTTTTGATGTGATTTCTTTTTTTTTTTAAGACTATGAGAGAATGATGTAGAGATTTTAATCATTAGCTCATTCTTTTGGTTTAAAACCAGAACTGGTTTAGAGAATTTACATTTTATAAATTGTTCAGTGTCCTGTTAAAATCTCTATGGTCCCATCTCCTGGTCCTCCAACCTCGCTCCCACCTGCTCACACACACACACATTTCAGGGATTACAACATAATATGCACGAAAGTCTTTTTGAGGAAAGATACCAATTTGAAATTGTGAATGTGAACTCCCTCTAATAAAGGAGAAGGATTTCCTCTATAATCTGCATGTGCTTTGTGTTGTAGCTTGTCAAGGACTTCCCAAAGTAGTTCAGAAGAAGTGAACTTTTGAGAGATGGGCTTAGGAAAAATTCCTTCTTTATGTAGTAGGGGGAAAGGGTGACTTGTATTTCTCAAAATGAAACCATAACCAGCAAAACATAAAACTCTTGTGGGGTTCTCAGTTACTGTGCTATTAATGGACACACGGGTTCAAGAAACATTCATGCGTGATGCAAGTGATTCCTATAGACATGCTCTTATCTCTTTCTGCATGTCTGTGTGACCAGGTGTGTTGTTGCCCCTTCATATTTGCAACTTAAATAACTCCTTATGCATTGGCATTTGTGTTACTACATGGTATATGGTTCTAATTTCTCCCAAAGGTGAAAGTCAAGATTTGCCATTTGAAGGCATTTTTGGACACTATAAACCATTTTTCTGAAACATAATGGTTTAATTAAAGTGAAGGCAGTCTTTCAAATGGTTTTGATACTAGATTTCTTACTAAGATGCAGCACAGAGTTCGCTTATGTCAGTCTATTCAGAAGCCAACTTCATGGTTTAAAAGAGGAGGAAAGAATGTTACTTGAGGGCTTTAAGTCTATGATGGATGCTGAATGGCATTTGTTTTAGTATCTTAGAAGGAAAATTTTTAAAACACACAGCCACATGGGTTCTTGTGTCAGGCCAAAACTATGGTATTCACAGTGGTAATTCCTAACATGCTAAAATTGGGCTCTTAAACTACTTTTCCCATAGCCCAGTTCCCTTCTGGGTCATGGTTCAGTCCTCCTAGAAACAAAGCCCAGGCTTGGTGGCCATGTGGTATCTAAGAACTGTCACTTAATAATACTGTCACCAATTTGTGTTTCTCTGCATCTTGAAGCACATACTACTCCAGGCACAAACCTAACATTTTTAAGGTACAAGAAACTAGCCCATCCATTATATGTCATGGTACTAAGAAATAGAATCCTGGATGAAATCAAAGTCTTAATTCTTCCAGTTCTCACCACAAGAAGTCAAGTCACCACTCATCAGTGGGAAGTGGTTTACTACAAAAAGAGATGTGAATCTGTCACCTCTTTGATATTAGGAGCCAGGCTCAGTCTCTGGACAGCGGGTTTGAGCTCAGCCCTCCTTTTACCATCTGTGGGACCTGGACATGTTCTCCTCCTCTCCAAGTTTCAGTTTCCTCATTTGAAAAATGGTTGTGATAATAGTTCCAACCTCACAGGGCTGTTGGCAAGATTACATGAGTCTGCAGAGTCAGTGCTCCATAAGCCGTGACTTTCATAGTGTCATCTACAGGGCCACTAGAAAGCCAGGCAGCCTGGAAGAAAGGATGAGAACAGGCAGATTTAATGCACTATGTTTTGTTAGGGCCTGTCAACAGGCAGAGAAAGCACTGATTACACTGATAGCATTTTATTACAAATAAGCACATATGGCAACTTATGAGAAAGGAGATAAGTGTCTGAACAAGTATGGGAAGCAGACCTCAGTATTTTCTCTTATACGAAGTAAAGATTTTGACAGACCTCAGTATTTTCTGTTATACAAAGTAAAGATTTTGACTCCCTGACAATTCAGATGCATTTGAACGTAAGGAATTTAGAAGTGTTCCCTGGTTAAATGACACGTGGATATTGAGGTGTAGGCTCCAATTGTAATTTTAAGGACTTTTTTTTAGTCCCTTTTGTTTCACTTCTGTGGCCTTTGGCATGGAAATCCTTGTTTCTTGTTCTAGAAATTAGGATGATGAAACACGTGAGAAGTACATGATCAGCTTGAGGAGGTGTGAATATCTCCATGTACTGTTTTGTGGCTTCACCTGGCCAGTAGTGTATATTCCCACATTTCACACCTGGAGACTGTTTTTATCAGATTGAATGAATTTTCCAGAAAGGATGGGGGACGCTTCTTTATTATAACCACATGCCTTCTGTTGATGTGGGGTTCACTGCATGCTGGAGGCCGCTGCAGCCCCTGCCCCTTCTTAAGGGAATGTAAATGGAACCTGTTCTAGCCCTGAGTATTCTCCACCTCTGAATCATTCTTTCTGTCTGTGAATAACCTCTTCCATATTCTTGCAGTTATATTCCCTGCTCAGAGCGGATACACGTAGCTGTTACAGAAATGGCAGCATTATTCCCCAAAGTAAGTCACTTCTACTCACTTGGTTTAGATCCTTTTAAATGAACTGCAAGAAATTTCTTTATGACCTTTATATTAGCCTTTTTATAGCACTTAGAGTTTTAAATATGTAAATATGTAAGCAGTCATATAGAGCTTTGAAATATTTTCTTCTATATGAATATTGATTTTAATAAGAATGTACAGGTCAAGTGCTAAAAGGCAAAGCATTAACAGAATAAAATTTTATCTGAAATATTTCACCCACACGGATTATTATTTTTCAAAAACTACAAAATAGCACATACTATTAAAGTATGCACTTTGAGCCTAGTATTTCGGCATCTCTTACACTGTGGGCTGCAAAGCTTGCAGGGTTTAGAGCACCCTTGTTGAAAAAGTGCATGGCACACTGCCCTGCATTCTGTGGAACAACTTGAGTTGTTTTCAGAAGAATGCTTGTCACTTGTTCTTGGACGTCCACCCTGCAGCTCATGGCAATGCTATTTTTTGGGGGGTTTTTTTTTCTGTCTAGAAACCCAAGTCTGACACTGTGAGGACTTCCCTTCGTTTACTGACATCCAGTGCCTACCGACTCCAGTCTGAGTGCAAGAAGACCCTCCCAGGGGACTCTGGCTCACCCACTGACGTCCGGCTGGCCACACAGCAGGTCATTCAGTGTGCCTACGACATCGCCAAGGCTGCCAAACAGCTAGTCACCATCACCACCAAGGAGAACAGCAACTGAACAGCAGAGCACTGTCCCTCCTGTTCTCTAGGCTTTTTAAAGTCCAATCTCCAATTTAGACATGGAACTCTTCAGATTTTTACAAAAACAAACATTTGATGATGGTTTAAAACTTTTTAAAAGAAAACTCAGTATTATTTTTGCATGTTTTCTAACAAATTTTCAACTATTAATTTAACCCACTTGCCTTATTTTGTGCCTGTTTGCCAGTTTAGTTTCTGATGTTCTGTTGTATTGTCAACGACTATTGAGTTAATGATCGTATACATCCCAAAGTATGGTTGCATTGTTTAAAGTTTGTTAAAACTTTTCTGTCCCTTAAACTCCCTGCCTATGGCTAAAACTATAAATGAATTTTTTTAGTAAAACATTTTCTTGAGAGAGTTGGGTAAAAAAATCAGAATTATCTGTTCCCTACCAAGCATCGTGCAATAAGTGAATTTTCCAACCTACCACAAAAATCTCTGAGTTTGGGGTATCTCCAAGTATGTGTGTAGAAAAAGGACTTTGCCACTTTCTAAAAACAGTGTAACAGTCTCTTTCAGAAGGAAACAATGAATTGATCTGTTTCTTCTAACGCTTCTATCATGTTAAATGTTCTGTTATTTAATTTTTTTTATCTTGATCTTCTGTCTCTATATTTTACCGTCATCTTCAAGTATCCGTGGAGTCAGATAAAGCATTCACCCTCCATGGCATGTCTCATTTGCCTGTTTTCAGGGTAGGAGCAACACCCCTGCTATCACCCACAGTCAAGTGCTCTGCCTTACCCCTGTACACCAGATTATTCGGAGCGTGCGGCAAAGGGAAGCATCAGGCTAACAAGCCATGATGAATTTTGTACCACCCATTCAGATATCACTGCCACAAACTGTGGGGAAAAGAAATCATCGACTCCCTGGCATTGTGTTGTACCTTTCACCCACAGTCAGTCACTTATAGCCTTCTCATATGAGCTGCTAAGGACTTTATCAGGTAAGGTGTATACAGTCATCTGATTTAGTTTCTCCTCCATCACCTTGCTGGGACTTAAAATTAGACTTCAACTTTCAAGATTCCTTAAAGAGTGCTCTGGCTAACCACCAGCTCTTCCAAACTACGAGAGGGTACAGGTTTCAGTTCTGGAACATGCTGTGATTGTTTTCTAAATTACTAAAAAGCCCTTGTTCTGAATGTTAAAGCATCTTTCCGTCCCTGTGTTTTGTGTGGGTTTGGTTCAGACCCTGACCTGACAGAGCAGGTGATATGGACAAATGAAGTGAGCCAGGTGTGCGGCAGGTGGGGGCAGGAAGGGGGGATGGCTGAGGAGTCCATGGACCACCCCGTAGCAACATCATCTCCCCAGCTCTACTCATGTTGCCATGTGGAAAAATGGGCCTGGGGTTGCCAGAGCTTTGATATTTCAAGAGACACCAGAAATGAATTATTTTTTTTTATGCCATCTCTCCATTTATAAATGTGGGCAACCAGTCTGAACATTTTCTCAGAACACATGCAGGTGAGCTCTGGCCTCCAGGCTGGCAGCTCACTGTGATGCGGCCCCCCCACCCTGTGTTAGGTTGCTCTCTTTACCTGTATATCCTGTCCCGTAGTAGTCATTCACACGTGAAGAAGTCAGAATAGTCACAGTACAAGTTGCCTCAGTATGGGCTAACTAAGCCTCTGCCTTCACAGAACTGATCCATAAACACCTTTATAGCCTGACCGTATGCTGTCATGAGAGGAGCACCACAATGATGTCTGGTTTACTAAGCCACAGTGTGTGAATGCTTTTGTTGGGTTTTGCTACATTATGAATAGCATGGGAGAAAATCCACATCTCCAGAAGACTAGCCCGCCTGTTTGTCCGCACAGCCCTAAGTGCCGAGTTACGGTTGGATGCTCCAGGGATGCCTTCTAGAAGGGGGCCTCCCAAGCACCGTCTGGTAAACTTTTCTTCATATTTTGTGTGCTTAGCTATCCCTCTTTCTTGCACACACCTGCCCCTGCTGTTGGGCTCCCCAAGGTCTTCAGAAAAGGCCCAGCTGCCATCCTGAACTGGCATCCTTGGCCTCCCAGGGAGGACAGGCTTCTGTAGAGGCCTCTGGCAAGTGAGTTGTCTGCAGTAGGAAAAGCCGTATTTTCAGTTGAGCTAGAGGACCTGCATTAGAGGATGTGGTTTTTATGCCCCTAGAGAAAGTCAAGGAATGTGGGGACCAACAAAGCATTTCCAGTTATAAGAATCCCACAGAAGAGCTTGCTTGGTTAACCCACGGTGCCGGAACTCCGAACAGAAGTTCCCAGACAGAGCGACATGCAGCAATTGGAGGCCTGCAAGTCGTCCTTCTTGTGTGCCCTGCACATTTCCTTAGCCTCCTCTGAGATCCGGTGTCAGAGTTCTCTGCTCCTGTTAGCAAATCACACCTGGTCCGAACTCTTGCTCTGGCCACCTTGTGCACATGGATTCCATAGCCTTGTACTAGCAATGTCTGCATTCTGCAATGTTGTTTCTTTGCCTTTTATTCTCAGTCACCCCTCCCTCCCCACACCCCTCTCTTCCCCCAAAGCTGATAGGACAGAGGTGCACTTTATGAAACTGGCACTTGGCTCAACAGAAGGAAACAGCTCTACCCCTAAGCTCCTTTCACTGAAATCATCTTCTGCCTCGGAATGCAAATAGTTCTTATTTGCCAAAGAATAATGAATTGGGCCCAAAGATCAAACACAGCATTTCATAAAATCGGAACTATAAATGCACAACTCAGGAGCTGTTAGTTCCTCAAGTGATTTAAGTTGCAGAACCAAGAGTGAAACTAGCAGGTTTTTGTCCTCAACAACATCCATGAGCTTTCCAATAGCACAGTTTTATTTCTTTCCTTGTCCTGGTTGAAGGTCTCACTTGTTCTTACAAAAGAAAATGCTGCATAGGAAAAATGCCTTTTATCCAACTGTGTTTTATCCATGTCACTCATAATTCTGTACCTATTTTTCATTTTTATTGTACATTCTATTCCTGTAATTATTGTACCCTGTAAGTGTTGTAAAATCATTTTGGAATTTGTGCCTGCTAGTTATGCAATAAACAGGCTCTATAAATGTCTTTGTGGTAATGCTGTGCCTCCCATCAATTAGTTAATGTTTCCAGATGCTTGGTACAAGTTTGGAGAAAGTTCTTCTCACATAATGCCATTTTAAATGAGAAGGGGTTGAATGTGTTCCCTTCCTTAGGGCTCTGTCAGTTTTACAGTGGTGACGAACTTTTTCTTCCTCTGTGCTTTTTTAAAAGAAATCCCGCTTTAAGATATTAGTTCCAAGTAACTTATCATGATATATTTACTCCCTAACTTTAATTTTTTTAATTCAACTAAAGCCAGCTGAGCACAGGTGCCCTCCCACTTCCTAATGGGTGATCCGGTCATGGAATTAGTTCAGTCTCTTAAGGCCACCACTTTTTTTTATTTTCAGGGAAAGGCCCACTATGCAGGTTCATAGTGGGACTGGTATAGTTTTATATCTGGGTTCATCCAGGCTGCTCACGGTCACCAGCAGTTGTCCTCTGGTGAGGACACTTGGAGAGGTGGCTTCCAAATGGAAGAAGGGGTGGGGTAAAACCCACCCATCATGGTGCCTTTCCGAGAAGTCGGAAAGACGCAGCATTTCCAGTTTGTGATCCAGCTTGTCTGGGAGAAGGGCTGTGAGTGATGGAACCAGCGGGAGGGACAGCCGCTCACACCCAGAATGGCCCCCTGGGGCAGAGGTTCTCAAAGGAGCCAGCCTCAGACCCTGGGGGCCCTGAAGGGCCCCACCGCCTCAGTCTCTGGTTCAGCAGCTCTGGGATGGGGACTGGGGGTTTTCTAACTGACATTTCTAACAAGTCCCTGAGTGCTGTTGGCACTGGGTGTCCAGGGACCACACTGAGAAGCACTGCTGTATTTTCAGGCCGCTCCCACCACACAGCTCCTTGCCTTCTACTTCTAAGCATGTTTTCATAATATGTATATAATAACAATTATAATTTTAGCTGGCATATACTCTGTCAGGCACTCTGCTAAGTTCTCTACATGTATTAACTCACTTAATCCTCACTACAACCTTATGAAGTAGGAATGTTTATTTCCATTTTACAGATGACAAGTCCCACATCTGAAGGAAGCAGGGGGAGTATGTTAGTTATTGTTCAGTTCGGTGTGGCCACGTCCTGTTTTCCATGACCCTAGCAGAGTCCGTTAACTGAGGAGCCGGAGAACGAGCCCCAGGCTGGAGGCAGAGTCCGTTAACTGAGGAGCCGGAGAACGAGCCCCGGGCTGGAGGTGGAGCTGTCAGCCTAGATGCTCTGAGGCCGCCTGGAAGGCCCGTTCCTCTTGAGTCTAGTAAGGGGCCAGGTGGGTGACTGAGACTGTGGAAATAACTGTCTTTTACAACCTGTCGGCTTGTGCCCCCAAAGCCCAGGTCCCTCGAGCAGGGGACTGTGACTCACTCCCCGAGTCCCTGGTGCCTGGGCTTCTCCAATGTTCCTTGAGTGGCTGAACAGAAGGACTGCCCAAGCTCATCTGTCCACTGGCTCGAGACACTGTGAGAGCAGCTCATCTGTCCGTGGGGCTGCACACAGGCTGCCTCACCACGGGGACAGCTTGGTGGCCATCTGAGGAGGTACCTGCTGCCCAACAGGCTGGATGTACAAGGTTGTCCAAGAGCTGGTCCGTGTAGGACACAGACTCCAGGTGTCCCTTCCTCTCCCAGCCGACCATTGAGCAGAAGCCAGAGCCACCCTTGGGCCTAGCTAAGGTCATTCCAACTGCTTTACAGGTTCATGTGTCAACTGCCACAGAACAGGTCACTGGGGGAAGGGTCTGCTGGAGATAGCGGTGCACAAACCCTTTGCCTCGTCTCCCGCCACCCCCAACCCCCATACCCAGGCTCTTGCCTCGGCGCACAGCTCCCCAACTGCTCTGTCTTCCCAGGTCCCCAGACTGTGTAAACCTGCTCTGAACTTCTCAGCCTGATTGTTTTCCCAAAGGCGGCTTCTCTCCAAGGACCCCAGTGTCTCCTTCTCCAAAATCCCTCTTCTCACCCCTTCCCAACACCTTCCCTTCACGGGGCTCACTTTCCCCTTTCCCTCTCATCCTCCCCCTGGGCCCAGCTCTCCACCTCCCTTCCCTTTCAGAACCCCAAGTCATTACCACTTGCCTGGTCTTGACCTCTTCCCTTGGCCTAGTCCTATAAGTCACATGTCTTGCCCACATCTTACAGACAGGGAAGTTCTGAAATCTAACTTGGTCTTGTGGCTTGCGCCTGCCAGACCTAAGATTGGCATTTGGCCATGCCCTGTGCCATGTCTTGCTGTCTGCTCCCCTCTTCCAGCTGCCCCTTCCCAGTCTTTCCATACCCCAACCTGTTTCAGACCAGAGGGGCTGAGTTAACACTAGCACTCACTACTTGCAGCCACTAGGCTAAGTGCTGTGGTCATTTTCCAGTTAATTATCAAAGCAATCTCATAAAGCAGGAATTGAAAGTACCCCCATTTTGCATTTGAGGAAACCAAGGCTCGGCCCTTATTGCCCAGTTGGTGGTGGAGGACATCTGAGCAGAGAGCCTGTGCTCTTAACCATGACGCTGTGCTGGCACAGGTGGACCTGGAACCAGACAGGGTGAGGACTGGCCGAAGCCTTGGCACAGGTACAATTGGAGGGAGGGACGGAGCCCACCTCCTCACATTCCTCTTTCCTGAGAGTGTTGGTGCAGGGAGGCCCCCCAGGAGGTATTGCTTGCCGTGCGGTCCTCAGAAGGAGGTTTAAATAGAGCCTGGGTGCCGGGTTTGTGTTTTGTCTTCCAGTTCCTTATTTTTGCCAGAAGTATTTCTCGTCTTTTCTGTTTCAAATTGAGATAGTCGGTAACTGCTGCTAAAGTAAGACTCTGATCTCTGTGGAGGACGTCGCCCAGTTCAAGTCTTGGAGTGTTTCGAGGACCTCACAGATTCCATAAGCACATCGACTTACCCTGAGTTGGCCACTCTGGAAGTAGGAGGCTCCCTTCAGGGCACAGCACAGGCCCATCCACCCCATCCCCAGAGTGGGGAGAGACCCCCCTCCCAACCAAGGGTGGGAGGAAGCCTCTGACTCAGTGACAGAGAGTGAGGCCTGGAGACTGAGTGACCTGCTTCCCATTAAAACGATGAACTCCTGCCCAAGTTTGGCAGCAGAGACATGGTCGATTCTACCACCGGCAAGTTGTTTCCTGAGGGGGAACATCCTTTTGGCAGGAGCAATAGGTCCTTCTGAGCTTTGTGCTCTCTGTTCTTACTGCATCCTCACATCTCCATTCTCCACATTTCATAGATGAAGAGCTGGGCCCAAGAGAGATCTCTGCTACGGGTCCGTTGTGTCCCCCAAAAGTTCACGTATTAGAAACTTGATCTCCGTTGTAACAGTGCTGAGGGTGGGAAATCCAATTGTAGTGTTGGAAAGGCAGGGCCTTGGAGAGGCGATTAGATCTTGAGAACTGTGCCCTTGTGAGTGGATTGATCCATTTATAGAGCAACGGGCTGATGGTTTAATAGGTTGTCATGGGCATGGTTCTGATGGCTTTATAAGGAGAACCAGTGAGAAGGCTAGCTCTTTCTTTGTGCCACTCTCTCGCTGTGTGATACCCTGAGTTACTGTAGAGAGTCACCACCCAGAAGGCCTTCACCAGATGTGTTCCCTGGACTTCGGACTTCCTGGCCTCTGAAACTGTAAGAGATAAATTTTATTTCTTTATAAATTACCCAGTTTCAAGTATTCTGTTATAAGCAATAGAAACGGACTAATACAGTCACCCAGCTGTTAAGTGGTAGGCATCGGGACTGGAACCAGGGCCAGCTTGGACCACAGACTGTTCTCATCTCACACTTCTCTTTGGTTCACGTGTTCTACGTCAATCTCTCTCTTAATGTGAACTGTAAATACAGGAAGGTGTCTGGCATACCTATGTAGAATCATGAAGTGGTCACCTGTGTAACCACCACCAGATCAAGAAGTCTGTAGGCTCCTCCTTCCCCTAGACTTGAGTGCTTGTCACTTTCTCACCTAAGTTGAGTCAAATCTTTGTGTGCATCCCTTAATTTTGCTGTTTTCAAACACATAAATGGAACCCTACTGATGGATCTTTTCTTTCCCTCAAGGTTGTGAAATTCATCTACGTCAATGCATGTAGCGCCTCATTTTCAAGGTAACGTAGCAATCATTGAATGAATACACAATTTAACTAGTATTTTATTGATGGGCATTTGAGATAGTCTTAATTCAGGGCTCTTATGGGTAAAGCTGCTATGAAAATTTTCTTTTGGTATATGAATGACTACATTTCTGTAGGATATACATGTGGGAGTGGAACTCCAGGATCAGAGTATGAGCATCTCCAAAGCTGTTGACACTTTCCATGGTTTTCCAAAGTGTTGGACCAGCAGAATATGAGACCTCCCATTGTTCCACGTCTTCAACACTAATGTAATCAGCTCTTTTCACCTCACCAATCTATTGGGTTTATAGTGGCCTCTCACTGTAACTTTAATTTACATTTCTCTGATAAATAATATGGTTGCCTGCTTCTCCATGTTTATTATCCATTTAGATTTCCTCGTTTGCAAAGTGCCTGTTGAAGTGTTCACCCACTCTTCTATTAGGTTCTTTTTCTCTTTAAATTATTCATAGGATTTTTTAAATGTTCTGAACACTAGTCCTTTGTTGCCGATCTGTTACAAACACTTTCACATTCTGTGGCAGTCTTTCCCCTGTTAGGTATCTTTTGAATCTAAGCTTTTAATGTTAAATTTACCAATCTTTTTCATCATGATTAGTGTTCTGTGTGTCTTAGGAAACCTTCCCTACACTAGATTGTTTTGTTTTGAAATCATCATAGAGAGGTCCCTGTGCCCTTCACTGTTTCCTCAATGGTAACATCTTGTGTGACTGTAGTACAATATCAAAACCAGGACACTGACATTGGTATAATCGCAGGCCTTCAGATAGGCCTGATTTTATATGCATTTGTGTGTTTGTGGTTCTGTGCCATCTTATCACATGTGTAGTTTCTTGTGACCACAATGAAGATACAGAACTGCTCCAGCATTACATTAGGCTCACTCATGTTGCCCCTTTAGAGTTACACCCTGTCCCCGGGCAACCACCAATCTGTTCTTTTTAAGAATGTTATATAAATGAACCATACAGCATCTAACCTTTTGAGATTGGTGTGTTGCACTCAGCATAATGTCCATCCGACTTGTTCAGACACAGCGGCCCTGGAGAGGGGACTGGAAACCAT
Source organism: Cynocephalus volans (assembly GCF_027409185.1). Lineage (NCBI taxonomy): Eukaryota > Metazoa > Chordata > Mammalia > Dermoptera > Cynocephalidae > Cynocephalus > Cynocephalus volans. The sequence continues at coordinate 197,467,262 of NC_084461.1, forward strand.
TGTAGGACTGGGCCAGCTGGAAACCTCCCACACCTATATTTGGGAATGGGCCCTTAATTTTCCCTGCTGGGATTTGGGAAATGTCTCCTTAAGGAATAGAGGCTGGGTTATTCAGATTTATCTTGTAGCTTTGTTAATTATCTCTAATATTTGCCTTTTGTTTTATTTTTAAAATGACATTTCCCCTCATTTCAAAGTTTATAAATGTTTACTGTGGAAAATAAAGAAAAGCACCCAAAATGGAAGATACCCATCATCCCGTTAGGAATAACCCCAAGGTAACATTTTCCTTAAAATTGGAATTATATAAATATTGCTCTCTTTTCTCTTTCTTTTTTCTTTTCTTTTTCTTTTTTGGTGGCTGGCTGGAATGTAAATACTGCTTTTGAACGTTTTTTTAAAAAATTTATTTATTTTAATTTTTAAAAAATTTTTATTGAATCAAAATTGATTATACATATTTTTTGGGTTCAACATTGATATGTTGATCAAACCAATATTACTAGCATATATATTGTTACAAATTATAATTATTCTTTATGCCCCTTGTCCAATCCCTCTTCATCCCCCTTTCTCTCTGCCCTCCCCCCTCTAATTACCCTAGATTTCTTCTCTCCCTCTGAAAGAATAACGGTTACTCTGTTATTTGCTGCCCAAATGACCTGTCCAATGCTGAGAGGTGTGATCAGGTCCCCCAATATTATCATAGAGCAGATGCTGCTTCTGTCACTCTGGAATGGGCTTTGTGGAGAGAGACATCCTCTTCTTTTCTTTGTCTCTGCTGCTGACTCTCCTTGTGTCAGTGCACTCCAGTGGCTGGTGGACCATCTGCGTGGTGGTTGTGGCATCTAGCTGCCTTTGCAGTAGCCATGGTTATCGTGGTGACTGTGGCGGGCCGCCCACACGGAGATGTTTTTGGTCTGCTCTGTGGTGCTGGCAGTGTGCCTGGTTGTGGAGAGTGTCCAATCCCCGGTTCCATGCCCTGGGTCCCCGAGTGGGTCCTGAGGTGTTGGCACAGTGTGCCTGGTTGTGGGAGGGGGTCCCAGTCCCCAGATCCTTACCCTGGGTCCCTAGGCATGCCCTGAGGCGCTGGTGCAGTGTGCCTGGTTGTGGGCGCAGGTTTCGGTCCCCTTCTCCATGCCTTGGGTCCTTGGCAGGCCCCAAGGCACTGGTGCTGTGCCTGGTGGTAAGAGGGGGATCCGGTCCCCTTCTCCATGCCCCTGGTCCCAGGGCAGGCCCCGAGGTGCTGGCAGTGTGCCTGGTTGTGGGAGAGGGTGTCCAGTCCCTGGCTCCATACCCCAGGGTCCCCAGGCACGCCCCGAGGTGCTGGCATGGGGTGCCTGATTGTGGAAGGGGGGTCCGGTCCCCTTCTCCATTCCCCAGGTCCCTAAGCAGGACCCAAGGCGCTGGTGAGGTGTGCCTAGTTGTGGGAGGGAGGTTCGGTCCTCTTCTCCATGCCTCGGGCCCTTGGGCAGGCCCTGAGGCACTGGCACAGGGTGCCTGGTTGTGGGAGGGGAGTCCAGTCCCCAGCTCCTTACCCCGGGTCCCTAGGCTGGCTCCAAGGCACCAGCACAGTGTGCCTGGCTGTAGGAGGGGGGTCTGGTCTCTTTCTCCATGCCCCAGGTCAGGCCCCAAGGCGCTGGTGAGGTGTGCCTGGTTGTGGGAGGGAGGTTCGGTCCTCTTCTCCATGTCTCGGGCCCTTGGGCAGGCCCTGAGGAGCTGGCAGTGTGCCTAGTTGTGGGAGGGGGATCCGGTCCCCTTCTATATTCCCTGGGTCTCCAGTCGGGACTTGAGGTGCTGGCAAGGTGTGCCTGGTTGTGGGAGGGAGGTTTGGTCCCCTTCTCCAAGCCCCAGGTCCCTGGGTGGTCCCTGAGGCACTGGCACTGTGTATCTGGTTATGGGAGGGGGGTCTGGTCCCATTCTCCATGACTTGGGTCCCTGGGTGGGCCCCAAGGTGCTGGTATGGGTGCCTATTTGTGGGAAGGGGGTCCAGTCCCTGGCTGCTAGCCCCAGGTCCCCGGGCAGGCCCCTAGGCATTGGTGGTGTGCCTGTATGTGGGAGTGGGATCCAGTCCTTGGCTCCAATCCTCGGGTTCCTGGGTGGGGCCCCAAGGTGCTGGTGGTGTGAGTGGTTGTGGGCAGGGGTCCTGCCCCTGGTTCCATGCTTCATGTCCCCTGGTGGGCCCCAAGGCATTCATGGTGTGCCTGGGCTGGAACTAAGTTTTTGTCCTTTGCTTACTTCTAAAATGGTGGAACTTCCTGTGGGAACCAGTACTTGAGCTGTGTGGTTGAGGTAAATTGCTGCTTTGCTGCTGTTTCCCTATGGAAGGCTTTTTGTGCAGTTCGGGGTTTAATGGTTGACCTTATAGGTACTTCCAGCTTTCTGGATACTCGGTGCACCTGGGTTGTGTAGAAACTCTGATCTGGGCCTTGGGTTTTTCAGCAAACTGCACCCCATGCAATTCTGCATTGCCGACCAGTCTCCTGTGAGTGGTCCTGCACTGATTGGGGGGCGAACTGGCTGTCCTTGCTGTGTCCCAGTGTTCCCCTATGGGCCTGTCTCTCCCACCGCCTGTGCTCCAAACACTCCCATGGGATGGGCCTTGCACCAGTCCCTTGTGATGACTCACCAGCCTCTGAGTGGCTCCCCTTTTTCAGCTGTTCTGGCTTTTCGCTCCTGCGTGTGTCCATGGGAACCCCGTTCATGGTCTTGCTGTCCTGGGGGCCATCAAAATCCTCTTCTCCCCTTCCGCCTTCAAGTAATTCCATCTAAAGGGCACAGCTGCGGCTTCTGCCAGCTCCTGCTCCATGTGCTCCAGCATTAAAGCGGCTGAGGCCCAAAACACTGAGAGCAGTTTTTTCTTTCTCTCTTCGTGGTTTCTCCCACCTTCATGAGTTCCATAGGTCTCTCCTCCTCTTTGCCTGAGCTCCAGCGGCCCCAGCTTGGCTGATGTTACATTTTTATGGTTGTAAATTCGTTGATTTGTGAGAGAGAGTCATACTGGGAACCATCTACTCCGCCATCTTGACAGGAAGTCTTGAACAACTTTTTAGTTTAACACAGCAGGAACACTTCTCTAGAACTTTAAGTTTTTAAGCTTTCCATCCCGTTTTAATGCACTGCATAACATCCCAAACTCAAACAGCCTCCTGGTGTTGGACATCTAGGTTATCAGTTTCTGCTACCATAACTAATGCTGTGAGCAGCATCTGTACCAATCAGATGAGTTTTTTTCTATTTCTTGGGCCAGGAGGAAGCACAAGGCACCTTGGTATATTCTGGGAAGGCTTCTGGAGGACCAGTTGGTAGGGGCCTTGTAAGCCAAGAAAGGATTTGAGCCTTGGTCCTAAGGGCAGTGGGAGGTCACTGAAGAAGGTGGAAGATTTTCATTTCAGATGTGTGTTTTTAAAAGATCTCTTGACTGCAGGATGAAACAAAGATGGGGTAGCTCAACGACTTCAGACAGAAGTCGGGAGTAACCATGAAAGATGGTGCACTAAGAGGGAGCAAAGTGGATGAACTCAAAAGTTTCAGGACAGTGGCAGGACTCAGTGCCCTGGGATTGTTTATGGCTTGTGCAGCTGGCAGGATAGATGGAGTCACCATTCATTCACCTGAGAACACTGGAGAAGGGCCAGATAGATTTTGAGGATTTTTGGTGATGGAAGTTTGGGAGAGACCACATGATTAATCTTGGCTGTGCTGAGTTTGAGGCACCTTTGAGAAACAGTGGAGATGGCACAGTAGTGGGGATATTGGCGTCTGGACTAGAGTTACAGATACCGGAGTTACTGATGTGGAGATAGCACTGGAAGCCAGAGGCCGGACTCACATCACCAAGGACAACCTGTGTGGTGAGGAGACCTGGGCCTGAAAGAGTGGCACTTCTCATTTACACACAGAAGGAACTACAACAGTGCCCAGAGAAATTAATTTGTATCACAACCCAGATGGATCAAGAAATACACACGAGAAGGGGAGGCCAGAGTCAGTGGCGTAGCTACTTAGGTCCAGACACTCGATTTGTCTCAGGAGCCACAAGTCAGTGGCAGGGACTACAGTGCGCACGGCTTGGGCAATCTCACACAGGGGGCACCCCCATCTGCCAACCTTCTTCTACCACAAACATTTTGATATTGAAGTGGAGGACTGGGTGTTTACAGTGAAGTGAACAAAAGGGAGCTGTACTCTTTTAGATCAGCTAACCAAAATAAAATAAAATGAGAAAAAGGTGCTAAAGCAGTCTAAAGGCAGTATTGTGACATAAAAAAATGCCTTTTCTACCACTGTAGTTTTGAAATAGGTCCATTTCTAGCTGTCTTGATGGAGATTATCTGGGGTGTGTGCACTAGGAGTTCTGTGCATGGAGGCTCACAGAAAAACAATTTTAATAGAAACACTGGAAATCGAACAAATGAGAAAGTAAATAAATAATAGTATATTTACACAATGAACTATGGATAGCAATGAAAATAAACTGTAGTTACGGTTAAAAAAATCACATGCAATGTTATCCTTTGAGGTCGACACTATTTCTTGAGTGATCACAACATTAAATCATCAAGTTAATGCCCCTCTAAAATGAAGATCTTACAATGTCAAACTCCCTCAAATCAAACTCCACGTGGCTTCACAGCTGAAGTTAGTCAAGGTCATTAAGAACTGCTAACGCCAATGTTTTTAAAGGTATTACAATGTCTTTGAAATGATGCTCTTTGTTTTACAGACACTGAAAACTACCTAAAAACCTACGTGGTATGGACGTACTGACTCTATTTATTGCAAAATGGTCTCTTCGGCCCCATGGGTGACAACTGGCTCTGTGCCTGCCAATTAGGTCTGCTTGTCCGTGTATCTGTTTCCAGTGTCTACCAACGTTCTTGTTCAGCTTTGTAACTTCCTCAGGCCTAGCACTGTACCTTCCCTAGGGAGAATGTGTGCTAAATGAGTAGCAGAACGAGTAAAAGTCACTTACATATTGGCACAGAATCATTTTATATTAGAGGCTTTAACACCATCTGTACTAAAGGAATTGGCCTTCGTAGAAGATTCTGCTGAAGAATAACCTAGAAATCATTAAGTAGAAAAACCAGTAAAGCCAATATATGTATCTATAACCACAACACAATCAAAATACATATAAGGTATGAGGTATATGGGCTATAACAGATAGTAGAACCTCTAAATATAGAAAACAAATACTTTGACCCAGTTTAGAAACATTTAAATAGACAGGGTGGAGATTCAGCGTAATATAATTTTAATACTAATAAGGAAGACTATTGCCAGGCTTCAAAAACAAAAAAATTAAGACAAAATATATTTGTTCAGTAAATATTTGAGTACCTGTTTACCAAGCATTCTGTCCACATCAATTCTACACTGCAGGTCAGATGGTATATGATTAGTAATAATTTTCTGAGGTTCCAGTGGAAGTAAGAAAGAAGAAAGTACCACTTTCACAAGAAAAATGAATGTAACCTATAAAATGTGACCAGTTATAAAAAATATCCAAACCTGTAGGAGATGTGGATTAAATCAATAAAAATCTAACAACCCACTTTGCAGCAATAGATAAGAGCAACAGTAACAAAGCCTGGAAACAATGCTGTCAAACCAGAACTTTATTTCACAATTAATGAACATCTGAAATGAGGGAAATAAATATGAGCATGTATAACAAAAGTGGTGCTCAGGGGATCATATCCAAAGAAATTCAAGACAAGAAAATGAAAAACAGATTAAGGACATGGTTTGCAGCTCAATTTGTTTTTGCAGCACAATGGAAATAAAAGGTAATGCAGTCCTTAGACTCAGGATTTTTTAATAAACTCTGGTTTTTAATAACCATGGAACAATGCCCTATAATTAGCTATAATTTACTAAGATATGGAATCTTAAACACAATGTAATAAAAACTGAAACCTCAGAGAAAGAGTATGGAAAAAATATGTCATAAAAATATGATTATTGCAGCAAGGAATTTGCAGAAATTAATGTAGAAGTATGTCACATTGATTTAACTGGGAGGGAAATTTTTGGCCGGTCTGGGGTTCTAAGCCTGAACTAGTATCTTTACATTCAGTGCCCCTTCCTCTGGACAAGTAATTCCCAGAAGGCGTCATGTAGCTAAGACCGTCTCAAGACACCACGGCCCTGCCTTTAAAGTTTAGCCAGCCAGGTGATCTGTAGAGGTCTCTTTTGAGGTTCCATAACATACATGTTGGGATTGCCTCCCCATAGCAACCCCCCCAGTGCCCTATGGAAATTCTACCAAAATGCTTCCTGAAGGAGGAAAGACTCATTTCTCTCCACCTTTCTGGAAAGCATCCATGGACCACATCAGACTGTCTCAGGGTTCTAATTTGTTCAAGGTTGTTTTCTTCCAGAATACAAAAGACATGATCTTTTTGGGACCACTAAATTAATAAACCCTGAATAAACTTCACCAAGACCTACAAGTTTATTTTCAATACAAAAGTTCAATTTAAATGGCAATAATAAAAATTGAAAGACGTCCCTCACATCTCTAGCCAGAGTCTTCACTGAAGGTTGACAATTAAAGGTGAGACAGAAGGAAACTATGCATTCTGTCATGGGATACAACTCGTAGCTCTTAGTATTGATCTAGAATCTCTCATTATTTATCACAAGACCACTGACAGGACTGCAAATGTGTGCCTATAAAAGAGCCTTTCTTAGGTAAGAAAGGCAGGAAAGGCCCTCTCGCCGGGTGCTGCATGTCCATGGCACCTTAATGCATGGCCAAACCCTCAGTACATTTAATCGCGTACCTGAACAGACATGGCCGAGCTATCTGACAGTGCCCTGGACACTGACTGTAACAGAACGCTGTACGACTGTCGGGCAGCTATGTGTCAGAGGCCTTGGCATCCTTGCTCTCTGTGCTTACAGAAACAACAAAGTCAGTTCCAAGCAATTTTGGGATGTCCATAAGGCTGAGAAAAGAAAAAAGACATAAAACTGATCAGATTGGCAGTCTCTAGAGCATTAGAAATTAAACTCATTTTAAGTAAGAGCTAAAAGCACAACATAAATGGCTGTTTTCATTCACAGCTAAGTTTTGACCCTAAGGCATAAATAAGGCACTTTATAACTTTTTTTTGAAAAGTACCCACCCTAAGAAATATTTTCCCATGTGCTCTGTGAAACCCTGATCCTGAGACTCTCACTGACCCGTGGTCAAAACGCTGTTCCTGCACCTATGAGTCACAGCCAGTGAGGACATGAACTTCCCATGGCAAATTCAGTACCTGCTCTAATTTTGTTTCATTAGGTTTCCCAGAGTTATCTGACCATGAGGAAGCCAGCCCTCCACTCTTGCAGCATGTGTCCTCGAGAATGCACTTTAGAGCACCAGGTGGCCAGAGTGGCCCTGGGTAATGGAGGGCAGAGGCAACATGCCTGTTGGGCCCTCAGTCAGCTCCAGGGTGCTTCAGTCATCAGCTCTCTTGGGGCAGAGGTGACAGCCTTTGTTTCTCTGTGCTCCCCAGGGTGCCCTGCACAGGGGTATTTCTCAAGTACTTTGAGAGACAGGGAAAGAAAGATACATGCAACCTAAGGGAGGGGAAGAGAGCATCAGACAGTGGGGAAAGAAAGGGAAATAGGTCTCCTGTTCACCCAGCTTTGCTGTCTCAACAGCAACCTGGCCCCACTGCTCTGTCACCTCTCACCAGCTGTGGCCACAGCTCTTCTTAGATTGCTCTTTGCCCATAGACAGGGTGGACAGGCATGTAGCTAAGCAGGCAGAAGCCAGAGCAAAATCTCCTAAGAGCTGTCTGAAACCCAACCAAGGACTGAAACAGACCATGTATGGAGGTTCCCTACTAGTTGGGAAAAAGGAATGCAAGAGATGAACAGCAAGAAGAACCGGGGGCAGTCAAAAAGCAGAGCTGAGCACAAGGCTAGGACAAGCTGAGTCCAGCTCGGCTGTGTCACCTGGCAGGCTCCTACCTTAGGCCGGTAGCCCTGCTCAGCCATTATCTTCGCCTCCTGCTGCAGCAGGATGTCAGTGAGCTGCTCTGCCTGCCTGGCCTCCTCCTCTTCCTCCTCCTCCTGCTGGTCCGCTTCCCATGCCTGCAGCTGGTGCTCTGCAACCTGGATGCCAAGAGCAAAGTCACCCCGAGACAAGGCCCATGGGCAGAGCCCTGCCTCTGATCAGGAGGGAAAGCCTGTGGTACTACCTGGCTGGAGAATCAGAGCTAGGTAGCAGCAATGGCAAGTGTTAATGAACAGGAAGGGAACTTATGGAACTGGAAAAGGTTATGTGTACAAGGTACTATGTACCTAGTAAAAAGCTCTGGGTGTGGCCATGTGTTTGGAAGAATATTTTGCATTACGTATCAGGTACTGAACTGAAAAAATAGAGAACAGTAGCCCAGTAATCCAACTGCTTGCCGATGCAGACAGGATAAGAAAAGACGGACAGGAATGCCAGCCTTGCACCTGAGAGGTGGAGGATCTGGAGTGGAGTCTGAACCACAATTAAGAGGGTGAGGACTTCAGCTGGAAATCAAGAAATGCCCTGAGCTCTCAAATGTGAGCGAGCTGAGGAATAGGTCAATGGTCTCTGAATCCCGTCCTATGCTGGAGCAAGAACCACGGCAAGGCCCACTGCCTCCAGGCTCTCCTTGTCCCCTAGCTGACACTGCCCCCCACTCTCGGGCTTAGCCCCACCTGGGCTTCCAGCTCCTGCTTCCTGGCTGATTTCAGTTCTTCACTCTGCTCTTTCTCACGACGAGCTGACTCTCTTGCCTCCTCAAGATTTCGAATGAGCTGCTCCCTGTGTTTTAAGGATTCCTCTTGTGCCCGTCGGTTTTGTTCAATCCTTTCTTGTATTTGTTGCTGTCTCCCTATCAGAACCTGTCCTCAGCGGAGAGGAAAAGGAAGATTTTAGTTTGTCTCTAACTGATGCCTGTTCTACAAGTCTTGGACAGGCTACAGCTGCAACTACACTGAGACCCAGTCTAATCCACAGCCTCAGGCCTAAATACATCAGACAGAGGCAAGCCCAGACCACAGGATTCAGTCCAATCAAAGTGGGCCACGTTTGCCAGTGTACAAAAGACATTTCCCACCCACCCCCAACACACACAAAATGCAGACTGTGTGTTATGGAGAGACAGCTGAACGTCCAAAGAGATCAAAGGAGCAGAGGAACCTTACATCAACGAGGGTAGTCTCACCCCCTATCAGAGGCTTCTGAAAAAAACCCCACAAACCACACAGATGACCAGACGTAGAGTCGGGTCATTCCCCTAACCTGTTGGATTTAGTGACTGCTCAAAGCAGCAGAAACCTGGCTCCAGAGCAGTGTGATGTCACACGACCAATCCAGACCACAGTCAGGACTCAGGAACCAGGAAGGTGGGAAGTCAGCTGGAACCCAATTACCCATGGATTCCAAAATGTGGCATACTGAGGCACAACGTATAATTTCTCACTCTAAATCACTTTTCTTCCCCCTCATTCTAAATCACTTTAAAATAACTCTTGCCACATGGGTAACGAAGACTTTTCTCCCTGCAGATTTCCTTGTGATTGGGGTGTATCTTCCACACATTATTTACAAAATGGCAAAGAAAACAGCTGTGATCTCCAGTCCACCACTGTTATCCACCCAAAGGAAAAAACCCTCAATATGGAAAAGCCTCATGCACCAAGATGTTCCCTGCAGTATTTCTTATAATGGCTCAAAATTAGGAAATAGGAATATCCACAAGAGGGGAAAGGCAAACCACGGTACCCCTGTGAGATGATATGTGATGATGTAAGGTACCGCCATTCAAATGGTCTTTACAAAGACGTAACAGTATGTTCGAATGCCTGAAATCAAATAGCACAGAGCAATACATGTGTAGAGAAAACGCCATGCAGAGAAACAGAGAGTAGAGGGAAATAAAGTGTGGTGGCTAAGGTGAAGGGGCTCTGGGCAACTCTTTTCATTTTTACTTCTCTGTACTTCTGAAGTTTTTTTCTAATAAGCTTATTTTACTTTTACAATGATTTTAAAAGCCCATTTAAAATAACCAAAGAAGACTGTTCCCAAAATGTGGCAGGTATGTGACCGCTGACTCCCAGACATGTGCCCAGGACCCACTGGCTGTCCACGTCCATCACAGCTGGGATTACCTCACACATCAGTCTGTCCCGCGCGCTCCGCTCTCGGGCCCACTCTGCCTCTCTCTTTTCCCACATCTCCTTGGCTTCCTCCCTGGGCACACACAAAACGGATGACAGCAGGCTCCTGACCCCCACTGATGTGGGGAGCAAACAAAAGAACAAACAGGGCTCCAAAGCACACGTCTTCTGGGGCCCAGCTGCAAATAAACTCATCCACATAAACTTTTAAAAGATCACAATTAAGAACAATGTTCAGCTGACCGGTTAGCTCACTTGGTTAGAGCGTGGTGCTGATAACACCAAGGTCCAGGGTTCGATCCCTGTACAGGCCAGTCACCAAAAAAAGAAAAAAACAAGAACAACATTCACAGAAAGTATTCAGAGTATTGCTATAATAAGTATTTTGTTACCTTTTTTTAATACCTCATCTCATTACAAAAAGCACTTGTGACATCCTGTACCAGGGCCATTTAACACTGAGGTGAATGAAACCATCAGGACCTTGGGAGGAGGACGGCACCTCCTGTGCCTAAGCCCTGTCACCACATGTCTGGGATCACCACTAGCTGGCCCCAGGATAAGTGACTGACCTCCTTGAGTCTCTATGTCCTGAGTACCTTCCACTTGGCTGGATGTCTGGATTCAGAAAGATGAGAACTGTAAAGTATTTAGCACAGTGTCCAGCATGCAGTAAGTGTTCAGTGTATGTTGCCTATTATTTGATTATTTCAATCTACTAGTTTTATTTTTAGGCGCCAGACCCATTTTTATAGACCAAGAAGCATTCAACATTTCCACAATTTGTAACACTTTCCTTTCAAATTTCTAAGATTTTAGATGAACAGATCATTACGCTAAACCATGATTTATATCTTAAGTAACTTAAGAGAAACACCCCACAAGCCAGATCCATTAGCAAAGATGTGCTCCTTAGGAATGATGTACAAATTAACAAGGGCAGATGCTTCAATAACAGTGGTGACCCTCCTGGTGACCTGAGGGGCATCTCAAGGTATGAGAGTAGAGGCCAGGAGTGTCCCACCCAGACAGCTGCCACCTCTCACCTCAACAGCATCTGCAACTCAGCCTCCCGAGCCCTCTCCAGCTCTAGCTGCTCCTCAATGACCTGCTTCATCCAGGCTGCATCTGCCAGCACCTGCTCCCGCCGGGCCTGGTAGATGCGCTGGTTCTCATCCTCCTTCTCCAGGAGTGCCTGCAGGATCCGCTTGTCTGCCTCCTAGAGAAAGGAGGGTGGCAACACAGTGGGCGGGCTGGACAGAGCACCTCTGCAGCTACCGCCTGCTCCTCCTGCCCATCCTTTTCCTTTCTGCACATGTCACTGAAAGTAGACATTTGTCATCCTTCACAATGTTCTCAAGACAGAGATGGGAAGATGTTGGATTGTTTCCAGAACAGTCTGGGGATAACCATGTAGGGATGATTTAGACACTGCACAGTCCCTGGAGCTTTTCTCTGACTAAAAGGAGTGACCCCTCTGCCACCACATGCCTTTGGACACATCTGGTAGCACAGCTTTTTAAAACACAATTTGGCAGCAATCCCAAGTATACTTTGAATTATACCTCTAAGAATTAATCATACTTCTAAGAATGTAGACTACAGCAACATAAATGCGCAAAGATACATGCACAAAATGCTCACAGCAGCTTTTATGTAAGAGGATCAGAAACAACCCAAATGCCCATCGTAGGCAATTGGCTCTTATGAACATCTACACAATGGAACGCTATAAAAAAATGAGGGCAAGATGTACTAAGGGGAAAAAGCTGCACACCAGCAACAACAGTGCTGCTGCTCCCAGTGACCTGCCCTGACCACAGCAGGCAGGCACACGAGGGAAAACTCGGGTCTGCTCACTTGCTCTCTGTCCCAGTCTCAGCAAGGGAGCCCATCAAAGTACTTAACAGGAATACTGGACAGCCATTAAAAAAGAACAAGTTCTATCTAAGGATACCGATATTTTAGAAAGTATGAGATTTGCTGTTAAATAAATATGCTGAGGAATGCAACTTTAATTACATTTAAAATAGCCCAAAACAGGGCTGGCTGGTGGCTCACTTGGGAGAGAGTGGTGCTGATAATACCAAGGTCAAGGGTTTCAAGGGCCAAAAACAAAAAAAACCAAAAACCACCAAAAAAACAAACAAAAACAAAACAAACCACCTCTCTGTACATACATGTATGTAAATATATCTAGAAAGATATGCACCAAAATGGACACCTCTGGGGAGGAGCAGATTGTAGGGGTTGGCCAAGGGCAAATCTCACTTTATGTTTTTGTTTTTTAAATAGCAGCTTTATTGAAATATAATTTGATGTTTGATACACAAATACTTTGTGAAATGATTACTACAGTCAAGCTAATTCACGCATCCATTACTTCATAGTTATCTTTTTTTTATGGTAAGAACACTTAAGATCTACTTTCTGGGCTGGCTGGTAAGCTCAGTTAGTTAGAGGGCAGACTTTTAACACCAAGGTCAAGGGCTCAGATCCCCATACCAGCCAGCCACCAAAAAAAAAAAAAAATCTACTTTCTTAGCAAACTTCCAGTAAACAATACGGTATTATTAACTATAGTCCCCATGCTGTATATTAGATCTCTAGAACTTATTCATCTTATAAGTGACAGTTTGTTCCCTTTGACTAACATCTTCCCATTCCCCCCATCCCTCTAGTAATAATTAAAACACTTTGTAGAATGCACTCATATACTGAGCAGTGAAAGACTTTTTTTTTCAAAAGAGGAGAAAAGCACCAGGCTGTCTCTTCAGCCTTACCAGTTCCTCTTGGATCTGCTGTGTACGTCGGTTCAGTTGTGCATTATACTGATGTCTCAAAAAGCCCCTAAAAAGGAATAAAATAGGGGTTGCCGTCAGAATCTCATAAAGAATTAAATGGAAGTTAGACAACTACTTACTACAAGCTGTATCCTTTATGGTCTCAGGGACACTAGTGCAAATCTGAGAAAGCGAGGCTTGCCCGCTGGGAAGAGAGAGGGGCCCTTCTCACACGCACCCCAGCTCCGCCTTCTGACGGCAGGCTGCCATCCGCTTTCTCTCTTCCTCCAGGCTCTCCAGCTCCCACTGCTGCTTCAGCAGATTCTCCTGCTCCTTCTTCAGTTTGGTCGCCTATGGTTACAAAGACAGTAACCCAACTGAGATCATGGGAATCAATCTTCCTTCATTTGTCATCTCCATTCTTAGCAGACACTACACAATAAGTGTAGCCTGGCCGCCCTGGTGATCAAGATCCCCTCCCACCTCTGGGGTTCAGAGCCCCTCGGCTCACCTGGGCCTGGCTTAACTCACACACTCGTGCATTCACAGCTGAACTATTCCTACAAGAGCTTTTCCTGGACCTGCAGACAAGGATGAGCCCCATGCTCTATGCTCCCACTGGACCCTGTACTGGGCTACACTTATTGTAACTTAACATCTGTCACCCCCACCTGGTTCCCTCCATGAGGCCAGGACAGTGCATCTTTGCCCAGACTCTTTCTCTAGCACCCCACCTAGTACTTAGCACCTAGATTAAGGAACATGCTCTAAGTATCTAGTTATTGAATCATTCAGGCCTGGGAAGGGAAGGAGAGGTCAAAGGAGCACAGGGCCTCCCCTTATCTGAATGGGAGATCTAGCCATCTCAGGAAAACTGAGCACAACACTCTCAAAAGACAGCCTCCTAGACCAAAAACCCTCCTAGTGTATGCCTTGAGATCCAAACCCTGCTACCAGTAGAGAGCTGTGTGCTGGACCATTCAAGTCATGTCTACTTAGGGCACTGAAAAATCCAAGTTCTTAGAAGGTTTTCCTACAGCAGGTCTCTAAACACATCAAAGAGAACAGGTATTATCTCCCCATCATTAATGTTCTAGAATCTGGGCACACGGTCTAGGAATATAAGAGAACCACAGATGGGAAGAACACACATGAGAGAAGGGAGAACCCAGCTGCTGTTGCATGTCTCAGAATCACCGCCCCTGAGATGATTGCTTTTAAACTATTTTATTCTAGAAGCAGCTGCAGAGGGGAGGCCCTGGGAGCCAGGGGGCTGGCACTCACCTCTCTCTCCTTCAGCTTCAGCTCCTCCATCTGCTGAAGCAGCGCCTCAGCCTGAAGCTTGTCCTCCAGCTGCCTCCTCTCCTCTTCTGCTCTCATCCGTTCTATGGCTTCCCTTTGGGCTGTTTCGTATTCATTTTCATACCGTTTGTTCTCTTGTTCCTCAGCGGCTTCTTGCTACAAGGGGCCAAATGAACTTGGGAGATCAATATCTGTACCATGCAGACAGCAAAGACCCAGCTCCCTGCTGCCATTCAGCAGGCCACAGGGCCCAGGTAGGCCCTGCCTCAAGTCCCACTCATCGTGGCGTGACCCTGGGTTTACTCTCACCCAGGGTACACCTTCTGGGGCTCAGTCCCCTCTCTGTGGGAACTGCCCTCCGAGATGAAGCCAGGGAGATGCTCAACACAGTGCCTGGCACAGGGGAGGGGCTCCATAATGTCAGTTTCCTTCCTCTTGCACAAGTCAACAAAATACTTCCCAAAATGAACCTGGAGGCAAAGCCATGGGTGAGTGAGGGTGTGAAATCTTATCCCTAGAGGTGCACTAGAAACCAGGGTTCAGAGTTTAAGATGCAGATTTCATCAAAAGAGACTGCCAGCAACAAAAATGCCCTTACAAATGCATGTTCCACCTACCACCCACCAGCCCTGTCACCTGGCCTTACTCTGCCCCAGGAATGATCACATAGGATTCTAATATGAGGAACAGCAAACATTCAGTTTTAACATGTGTCAAATTGACTAATCTTCCTCGACTAGAATCATTAATACGGAAAACGGGAAACAAACTCAAAAACAGAGAGACAGTCTCACAACGTGGCATGTGGGACTATTTCCAGAGTCATATACCACACCTGTTTTTTTTCTTCTTTCTGTGTTTCCCAGGAGTTTACCACATGCTTCTTATGAAGGTCCAACTCAATCTGAGGATGAGAAGGGGGAGAATATTAACTTCCTTACTGGCTCATCTGACAGATACTCACTACAGGGGACAGTGTGCTGCCTTCTGTCCCACACACTGGAACATGACCGTGACTTCCCTTTGTGAGGACTCAGAGTGGCCCAGGTGTTCAGTAAGGGAGCGCAGGGTGAACCCCACACAAACAACCTGAATGCAAGTCAATCAGAAAGCCAAAGGAGCAGGTACATCTAAACCAATCTCGAGAGTTGGAACAAAGTAACAGAAACGTCCTTCACAGTGCTCCTCAGGTTGAGCAGGAAGCGTGTCAGCAGACACTGAAATGGAAATACAATTTCAAAGGCCACCTCCAGTTGGTCTAAAGCATGCCAAGGCCCCGGGAGACAGCTGGGTGAGGGGTAGACTCAACCCCTTGCCTGGCTCCCCAAAGCTTCCTGTGCAAAGCAGTAGCTATGAAAACATGTATTGCCAATATCAAACAATTCACTGGTAGTCGCAACAAGTTTGGGGGTATTATTTAGAGATCTGGGGTTCTGGATCAGAAAATGAATTACAGCATTCTGTCCAAAAGCTTTTGTTTGGGAAATTGTTTATAAAAGTTTAAAATTTCTTTCCCATCTTACAAATGTGAACATTTGCAACCAACTTGAACATTCTGAATAAACTTTTCTGAGTAAACAACTTTGGAGGACACCCACTAAGCCAACAGATGGCCAGGGACGTAAGTCCTCCCACAGGTCAGCGCTAACCACACAGTACTCAAAAGCACCTAGATGCTCCATTGCTTAGGGACTGGCAATTTCTAAATGTAACTACAAATACATAAAGTAACAGCACCAATTGCATACAAATACTATAAACTGAAATAAATCAATGATATCAGAGATGGGATTATCTGCCTTCTTCCAGCCCAATCTCCACTGAACAATGCTACTAAGCCAAGAATCTGCCCTGTCTCCCTCCCCCCAGGTCCTGCAGACTCATCCTCCTTTCTCCTGCCACCCCAGTTTGGGCCTTCACCATCACTCAGCTGGGCTGCTGCAGCAACCCCCAACTGGCAATATCCCTTCCCATCCACCTTGACACTGCTGCCAGACGGTCTCTCTGAAATGCAGCTGGGATGCTATGTGCACCAGTGCCTGCACGGGAAGGTTGTACAAGGCCACTGAAGTCGGGCAGCCTCACCTCTCAAGGATACCCCTCCCTATCTGACATCCCAGGCTCACCCACACACTTATAGCTATCTAGACCATCCTTTCCTTACCTCTACAATGCCAAGTTAACGCCCCATGTCCTTCCGAACTCCTCTACCCCAGCAACTCCTCTGAGATGCCTCTCTGACCCTCAATCTGTTCTCAGGCCTACCCAACATCCTGCACTGTAATGAGCTGCCCACTGGATGGCTAGCTCCTTAAGAGCGGGACCACATCTAATCTCCATGACTCCAAGTGGAAGACCATGCAACAGACGTGCAATAAACATTTTTTAAACAACTGAATGAGCCAGCCGCTCAGTCCAGTCCACATCAGATCTTCTCTGTGATGCTCTTTTCGGGTGGCTGGAGCTTCCCTCATCTGTTTCAACTCAGCACAAGATGAATGCTGAAAAAAAGAAAAGTCTAGAAATATGATTTCATCTACTTAGTCAAATCAACAGAATGTTATTGATTTTTACCTCTCGAAGTTTCGGGTTGTTGTTTTTCCAGTGTTCATATAAAAGTTGTTCAGCAATCTATCAAGAAAACACAAAAAGCTAAGCAGGATATTTTCAAATCCTTTCACATTTTGGATAATGCACAGAGGAACTCAGCTGAGACTAAGAGCTACTTAACTCAAACATTGTGTCTGCATCTGCCATTCAAACCTGCCTGCCCCGCACCCATAGCTCTGGAAGCCAGACATCTGAGCAGAACTGGATGGCACTGACAAATGACTCTTGCAATGGTGATGAAAGAGGGCCAAAATCTGATAGGTCCTACCTAGGAGGTTTCAAATTATACAGCAGGCTGAAAAACACAAACTGGGGCTCCCTGTTCCAAACAACTACTCTGGAAGACAAAATGACCAGTCCCAGACCTTTGTGAGACCACAGAACTGGAATATATAAAAAAGGAACTCGGACGTAATGATTTAAGGGGCCAAAGAGAATAGAGTTGACTCATGCAAAACACACTCCCTGCCCAAAGACTTAGAGTATTCCAGCTGGCCGTGGAGTTTACTGGCATTTCATCAGATCAGAACACCCGGAATGACCCCACATGCATAACACTGGCAGGCTGGGGATGCTCCTGCTTCGTATCCTCCTAAAGGTCTATGAGAATTTACCAGTTTTCTTTGCTCTTCTCGGGCTGATTTCAGATTCCTGTGCTGCTCCCGAATTCTTCTTTCCCGCAAGTTCATGCTCAGCCTCAGCTCCTCCAGCTCTGTGGCCAGCAGGTCCTGCTCCTCCAGTATAAGCTGCCTGAGTCTCTCTCGTCGGGCTTCCAGACTCTTCCTCTTCTCCTCCTTCATCTTCTCACGCTGATAGGCAAGCATGCTGGGTGAGAAGGAGCCCACCATAAATCAACTGTGCTACAGCCAGTGAAAAAGGCTGAAGTGACATAATATGGTGACACGGGAAGGTATCCCCCAGCCAAAGTGAAGACAGCAGGTCACAGAACAGTTTGCATAATGGAAAATCTTGTTTGTGCAAAAAGAAAATGTACAAATGGGCTTATATATGCATGTGATAATAGTAATAGCTAATATTTTTCAAGCAATTACCATGTGCTAGGTACTATAAACGTGGGTGATTTTACATCACTCATCACATAAATCTGGCAAAGTAGGTTCTGTTTTAGCCCCACTGTGCTGATAAGGAAACTGGGGCTCATTCATGTAACAAGTGATATAGTCAGGATCTCCATCTAGGTATGTCTGATTCCAAAGCCTATGTTTTTAACTTCCAGGTTTTTACATGTATTTCTAAAGAAATGGTTTTATATGTGTGTGTATATTTAAACACGAAAACAAATGGGAAAAAGTGTGAAAGGACATGTGCCAGACCATTGAGTGTGGTTCTCTCTGGGGATGTGGGGATTACAAGGAGGCTTCTAGATTCTACTACATACACTTCTGTATCATTTTATCTTTTTAAATGCAAATATATTACTTCACTGATGATCTTTTTTTTCAATTTCCAGCTGGAAAAGCATCACCATGCAGGTAATCTATGCTGTCCAGCAAATTCCTCCAGAAAACATGCTATCAAGCCACACTCCCTAGTTCCTTAAGGCCACAGTCCCTGACCAACAAGTGGCCCCCAATCACCACCCAATTAGCAGTCACCGCACAATTACCTCCGCTGGTAGGAGGTTCTGGAGCTCCACTGTGCCTGTTTGGAGCTGCAGATGTCAGACATCCTGAAGTAACGGCTGTTCTGTTCCCACTGCTGCCGAAGCCGGGCCTCCTGCTCCCTTTGTCGTGCTATCTGCTGATCCAGGAGCCTCCGGCTGCACCAGTAGGAGGGCAGTGTAGGGAGTGCCATCTGAGAACAGCAGTGGTAGGAAAATGAGCTGACTGCAAAGCCTAGGAACCCTCACAAGCTTGGCCTCACCCCCTCAATGAGTGGCTCAGCCCCTGGTGGCACAATGAAATCACCCAGTGGAGCTTTAAAAAAATACCCACACCTGGGCCCCACTCCAGACCAATTAAATCACAACACCCTACAGTGGGGCCCAGGTTTTAAAAAATGATTTGCCACCAGGACTGCAAATCATCAATTTAAATAAACCTGGACTGTACCTGGTTGCTGGCCAGCATCAAACAGAATGCTACGAACAGAGATAGGGATTGCCCTAACAATGCTGAACTAGGCACACTGGAGACTTATCTGCTCTGCTTAAATAACATCTAGGAACAATAATATAAGGAACGTTTGTATGTGCCAAGCACTTGACATACATGACTTTTTCTCATTCTTACAGTCACCCATTATTTGGCAGGTGAGGCAACTTAAGTTCAAAGAGATGAAGTGTCTTGCCCAGGATCAGAAACCCAGGAAGTAGAAGAAATAAAAGAACTGAGATCCTCATTCTCAGATATCTGAGATCAGAGCCTAGGCTCTGTACACTGCAAGAGGTTGCCTGTTGGGACCAACAGGGCCTGGCTCTGGCAGCCCCCAGGGAGGGACCTAGCCTGGGAGTCACACCTGGAAGTGTTCTGGGCTACCATAGAGGGCAGATCCTTCATCCTACAGATAGAGCAACTGCAACTCAGAGAGAGGAATCAGTTTGCCTGAGGTCACTGAGCAATCTGGGGACACAGCTGGAGATCTGAAAGGAAAGAGAGCAGTCTCACTCCAGACACGATTCCCCCGACCCAAAATCTACCCTCATGTGCAGGGTCTACACAGTGCACGGCTATCGATGTCTGTTGAATGAGCAAGCAGGCCTGGGTCCACTCCTAGAATCTCAAACTCAGAGTCCTCCAGGTCCTGGGGGCAAATAATCTGCATCTGTTGGCCACATGTAGCCTGTGGGCAATGTGTGACCTCTGTCATGAAACCGTGGCAGGGTTAACATACTTTTTTCCCTTGTCCTGCAAAGCCGCCAGTGGATAAATCTTTGCACCAGGAGTCAAAAGCTTAAGGTTCCGGTCTCGAATCGGCCACCAACAAGTCGCATCCCTCTCTCAGCCGCAACATCCACAGGTGACAGAACGGGTTACAGAGGAAGGTGTCGGACCCACAGCGAGTCGCGAGCGGAGTGAGGACAGGATCCCGGGCCCCCAGGCGCCCTGAGCTCGCGTCCCCAGACTCCCGCCCAGGTTCCCACCAACGCGGGGCCGCCTGTGGCAGGGCCCTACGGGTCACCGCCCCAATGCCGGCTCCCGGAAGAGCGCAACCTTCGGATTCACGTTTCTCTGCGCCTCCGAGTTTCCGAAGAGTCTCCCGGTCCGAGCTCCCTCATGCCGCGACCCGACCCGGCCTGTCCCGAGGCTTCCCTCCCAGTCAGTGCGGCAGCAACGCGGGCCGTTTCCCTGCTCGTGGCCCCGGCAACGGGCCCAATGACGGAGCGCGGCGAGGGCCACGCCGCCTCCAGAGCGATACCGGAGGCACGGAGAAGAGAAAGGAGACTGTTTTTTTCTCCGGCGCCCTCTCGTGGTGAGAGGGAAATAAAAGCAAACGTCTAGTACTTGAATCAGGGGAGGATGGAGGAAAAGAATCCATTCATCACCCAAAATTCAGAATGGTGGTTACCTGGTGGGATGAAGGTGAAGGGGGGAGGGGAGATTCAGGGGGATACGATAGGGGAGGAGAACGTAAGCCAGTGGTGCTCAAACCTGGATGCACGTAAAAATCATCTAGGGAGCTCTTAAAATTCTGGATGCCCAGACCAAACCCCAGACAAATCCCCGCAGGCTCCCTGAGTATCAGTGTTTTTCAGAGTTCCCTAGTTTCATTCAGTGTGCAACCAGGGCAAAGAGCCACTGACATTAAGTAGATAAAAGTTATTGGTAACTTTCTATCGTGTCTTAGACTGGCAGCGGGTTCCAGGGTGTTCATTCTATTAGCATGTTTTATAACTCATATGTATTACATATATTTTATGTATCAACTATTCCATATTCACTCATTTTCTCTTTTCATTTTCCCATTCTTTTCTCCATTTCTTCTTCCCTTAATCCCTCCACTCCTTTATTAACTTATCTGTGCTTCCTGGATGTGGTATGGTATCCTGTTTAACATTGTGAGCTCTATAGTCAGAATGCCCGGGTTCCAGCCTACATCAGGCTTGCTGTGTGGTTTTGGGCAGGTGACTTCATCTCTCTGTGCCTCAGCTTCCTCATCTGTGAAGTGAGAGTAACAATAATGCCATTTTCTAGGGTTGCCCGTGTGAGAATAAATAAAGGTTTAAATGGAGCACACCCAGGAAGGAGCAGAGCGCCTGGTGCATCCCAGCTGAGCACAAACATGGGCTACCTTTCTTCCACATCTCCCCTTAGTTGGCACATGCTTTCTCAGGGGCTGCCCTGCCCCGAGCATGACATTCCCCAAGCTTGCTCTATCCCCTTGGCCAAGCTCACAACTTCTCTTCCATGTTGTTTGCCCAGTGGACAGGGGAAGCAGCAACCCACTGTGATCAGACCAGCAAGAGCTGCACACTATGTAGGAGGCCAGTACAGAAATGTTTGTTGACAGGACTCCCTGAGAGTGGTAAGAACTTCAGAAATCTGTGAGTTGGGTCAAGGGAGACCTGGCCTCAGATCCTGATTTTGTGCTTCCTGGGCAAAGCCCTTCCACTCTCTGAGCCTCGATTTCCTCATTGGCACAATAGCCTAAAGGACCAAATAAGCTCCATTAGTGGGACGCAAGGGCTTAAGGCTTGACCAGCTTGCGAGCGGACAGCCATTCCCAAGCAGCCTGGTCCTGAAAACCTGAAGGCCCCAAGCCATGGTCTCTAGGTTTCTTCTGCTGAACAGGCATTTTGATCAGCCTCCCACAGTTTGACTTTTAACTTCATGATTACACAGCTACTGCCACAGTTCATTAAGCATCTTTACAAGTATCTTTTCCTTTGTTCCTCTCAGGCATCCTATGAGATATTTTATTGTCCCCATTCTAGAGTTGCCTAAACTGAACCTCAGGGAGGTGACATCATTTGCCTGAGGAACCACAGCCAATAGGTGGTTGATCCAGAATTGAACCCAGCTCTGTCTGGTTTCAGGGCTTGGTCTCTCTCTGCTACACCAGGAGGGCAGGGATCATTACATTCCCTGCTGTAGTCCCAGTTCCTGGCATGTGGTAGGCACTCAATAATATTTGACTAGTATGAATGAGTAGATCCCCACCCTTGAGTCCCAGGTCTCCTCCTTCTCCAAAACATAAATGGAAATATGCTGTTGAAAGGAAGCAAAAAGAAAGAAGAAAAGGAACCAACATTTCTTGAATACCTACATGTACTACATGTTTTTAGATATATTACCTCATTTAAGCCTCCTTCCAACCTGGGAGGTAGGTTTTCCTGCCCCCATTTTGCAGGTGAGGACACTGAGGCTCTGAGAGGTGAAGCAACTCTCTTGAGGTCACACAGCAAGGACCATGAGAAGCAGGATTTACACTCAACCCCCAGAGATTGTGAATCCCCCTTCATTCTGTTTTTCCAAGAGCTTGGGGCTTGCAGGTATAGCTCTTAAAAGAAGCCCACAAATGTGAACCAGCTGGGTGACATAGAGTTCAGCAGTATTGAATATTTAGTGCCAGGCCAGTGACTATGGCCCGCAGGAAGCTGAGAGGGGAAGCCTTAACAGGGAACCATCAAGTTGGAGGCTGCTCTTGGACTTGTGTCTTTGGGTGTACTAGCAGGGGAGGAGAAAACAGGAATGGGGAAGAGGGTGACAACATAGGAGCAGCTGCATTAGCTGAACACAATAGCACTGGAGATCACACGATGCCCTTAATTAGCAGGTGGCATTGCCAAGGCATGTTTATCTACACTGGGTTGTAGATAAACATGCCTTCAGGTCATTTCAACATCGACCACTCTGGCTTCTCTCTTCATACCTAGGCTGGGCTCCCCGCCCTCCCTGGAGACAGGTTACAGAAACAGACAGGTGTGCTCAGAGACCCCGGGGCTACTATACTGCTTCTCAGAGCTCCAGCTTTGTGTTTTAATAATAATCATAACAGCAGGAATAAAAATAAATGTAGATATCCATGAGAAAAAGTATAAAGGGGCACTCAGCAAAAACAGTGGGTATCACTATGGAGCAAAACTAGGGATGATTTTCATTTTTATTTCTCTCTGAGTTTTTAGTTTTGCAATAGTCACTGTTACTTGTGTAATTTTTACAAGTAAAACATTGGTTGATTAATCATAACAACCTGCATTTCCGTCATGCTTTATACTTTATGAGGTGCTTTTAGTGCATGAGTGGTCCTTGACCCTGGCTGCAGGTCAGAATCACATAGGGACCTTTCTTAAAATTTTGATGCTCAATCCCTTCAACAGAGCTTCTAATTTAATTGCTCAGAAATGGGGCCTGGGAATCTGTATTTTTAATAGACTTCATTTTAGAATAGTTTTAGAACTACAGGAAAATTGCAAAGATAGTACAGAGTTTCCAAATATTGCACACCCAATTTCCCCTGTTATTAATATTGTACGTACATTATGTATTTATGTAGGGCAGAAGTCTGACATAGATGTCACAGGGTTAAGATCAAAGTGTCAGCAGGTTCGCATTCCTTCCTGGAGGCTCTAGGGGAGAATAAGTTTCTTTGCCTTTCCTGGCCTCTAGAAGCCTCCACACTAGTTGGCTCCTGGCCCCTTCCTCCATCTTCAAAGCCACAAGTGCAAGTATCCCTCTGGCTCTTCTCCAACAGTCAGGTCTCCCTTTGACCACAGCTAGGAGAGCTTCTCCATTTTTATGGATTTAAGTACCCACCTGGATAATTCAGGATAACCTCCCCATCTCAAGGTTTTTAACCTTAATCTCACCTGCAAAATCTCTTTTGCTGTGTAAGGTAACATATTTACAGACTGGAGATTAGAAGGTGGACATCTTTGCAGGTCATAATTCTGCCCTCATCATGGCTCACTTTCAGTTACCGTTGCTCAGTTGTATTTGATTTTTCACTCGACCACTGCCCCATCACTCGGCACTCCAAGCACCTGCAGAGGCAGGTGGGGACAGCCTGCTCTCACCATCCACACGTGCCCAGCAGATGCTCCTCTTCGCATCCAAGGTGATGAGGGACCAAAAGGGCTCTCTGGGAGCAAGTCACAGGCTCCCAACCTACAGCACTCAGCTCATCCCTCCCAACGTGGAGGTCAGCGCCCTAAAAGAAACCTGTGCAGGGAAGCCTACCCTGGTGGCCTTCTGCAGGTGTGTGGCCAGGACCTCCCACTTGATGCTTCCTTTGTAAATCAGGTGAGCTCATCAGAACTTGTTCCGACAGGTCTGTTCCTGTGTGCAGGAGAGGCTAGTAATAGGATTCTATTCCAGAACCTTCCATTCAGAGCACTCAAATAGCTCAGCCTTCTTCCATCTGCTGGAATACATTTACCTGATATAATGGCACTTTTGTATTCATATTATTTTTCAAAACCAGCCTGATATGAAGGAAGGAGCTTCTGACTAGCTCCAAATTATTTCACATCTCTGAGCTTCAGTTTTCTCATCTATAAAATGGGGATAATAGTACTGGTTTGTTATCAAAGCTGCCTTAACACAGTACCAGGAACACTATCAGCACTTTGTATACGATAGCTGTTGGTATTACAATTGCCTCCAGACAATTTTCTGCATAGCCCATGCTTCAACAAGTGCTGGGTTTAGTTCCCCATCTACTAAAGGAGAGAGCTGGGAAATCGTTACTTATTTGCTTACCACCAGCTGATTGACTAATATCCATTTCCCCAAGGTGCACCCTGATTGGTGTAAATCCTGATTTGTCTAAGCTGATTGTGGTGGGGCCACGCCTCTTGTGAATGATTGGGCTGGGGGTGGGCTTGGGGACCAGTTCTCCTGAATGACACCTGAGGGGATGTCTGCTAGAGGGATGGTTGCACTGAATGTTGTCATATATCTGCAGGGGACCCATGGTGCTGCTGCAACTGTCATTTCACCAAAAGGAAGCCACCTGATATGGCTTTTTGCGGAGAGAATGAAGGAAGAATCTAGCCGTCGAATGTGATGTCAAATACAGAATTAACCCACCCCAGAGGCCCCTACCCCATAGATTGAGATTCCTTTTTAGAAGATAAAATAAAGGATCTTAGTACTTAAGTCATTTTTCAGTCACCGGAAAGCATTCCCATTGATAGAATTTTCTGGAACAGCATCATTCAAAGTGTAATTTTTTTTTTTTATGACTTGGGGGAGGTAAAAATGCATGTAACAAAATTCACCTTT
The DNA here is from genome assembly GCF_027409185.1 of Cynocephalus volans. Classification (NCBI taxonomy): domain Eukaryota; kingdom Metazoa; phylum Chordata; class Mammalia; order Dermoptera; family Cynocephalidae; genus Cynocephalus; species Cynocephalus volans. The sequence continues at coordinate 197,492,304 of NC_084461.1, forward strand.
TAACCATCTTTAAGTGTACAACTCAGTGGCATTAAGTACATTCACAATGTTGTGCAACCATCTTGAAGTGTAATTCTTGAACTACACCATTACACTGGCTGGAGAACTGTAGTGAATTCTTATAAATTCATGTTGCCTCAGCATGCATTGCGAATATAAGTTGGACTTTCTCATATGAGAAGCAGAGCTCAGGCACCCTTGACATGGTTTTCTTTTCTCCACCTGCTCCCGGTTCCTCAGTGGTTGATCCAGATATGTCTTGTACAACTGCCTCCTGGTGACCACCTCCCTATGGAACAGCCAGATACAACCTACTTGACTTGCCCCAATGACCCTCACACCCAGCATGGATTGGGCAGATATGCCATAGTGACCTCTCTCAGGCATAGCATGACCTCCTGGAACACGTGCCTGCTTGCTCTGAACCCACCAATTACAACTCCTCATGAGAAATCTGCCTGGGTAATGCTCTGGACCCCAATAAGGGATTTGGAGCACAGGTCCCTTGCTTGCACACTCTCTCTTTCTCCCTACCCACTGATTAATATGCATATCCCAGCTGGCTCCACCCTTCCCGTTGGCCTCGCGCAGGAAGCCGCCCTCTGCTCTCTGGGATGTGTAAGTAATAAAAACTGCTGCTCTGATCTCATGTGTTTGTTGTGCTGTCTCCTCTGTGTCTCACCTGGCGGACGCACCCAAACCTAACTCTCTTCCTGATCAGGGCCCTCCTAGAGAGGGGCTATCTTGGTAGGAATAAACTGGACATGGGTCAGACAGGAGCCACAATAAATAGTGTCTGCCAGTGTAAACAGGTCTCTCATGAGAGGGACGCCTGGTCTTGGGTCAGACACTTAGCATTAGGTCGTCCAACAGGATAAAGAAGTATCCTATGAAAGGCACCCTGTAAACATCCATGACCACCTCCCCTGGAGCCCTATCAGGGCAGGGTTAGAGGCTATAGCTATGCTGCAGAGAGACCCCAAGACCAAATTAGAGGAAATCACAACAGGAACTGAGGTGAAAGGTTCTTCCCCAGAACCATTGAGTTCTCTCTAGGGGCTGGGTCCCAAGAGCACCCCTTTGACAAGTTGCCCTGCTGGATCTGAGGCTCACCACAGTTTGAGAGCCACCTGACCCAGCTTGGTGGAGCTCACTGCTTCCAAATCTCTCGCTTTACAGAGGGGAAATTATGGCCTAGTGACAGAGAGGGTGTGCCCAAATGAGGAAAGTGGCAGAGCCAGTGAGAACAGTGAGAGCAGCAGGTAGCCTCAGTGTGTGGAGGTGGAAGCTGAAGCCGCAAAAGAAGAGCCTCGGCCAGCACCTGCGTGGCAGTCATTGAACACTGATTGTCCCATATGACCTCCCTTTATCCCCAGTGTCTTCCAGGAGGTATGAGTTATCATAACCCACTTTTCAGGTGGGGAAACTGAGGCTTAGAGTGGTTGGGCAGAGGACTCTTATGGCCTGTATAGTCAATCACAGTCCCCATCCCAAAGCCCATGCTGGTTCCATTCTGTGGCTGTCAGGTATGGACATAGTCCACCAAGATGGGGCATCAAGCCAACCCTATGTTTTCTACAACTTTCCTCCACACAGGCACCCGCTGGCCATCCCCGGATGGCACAGAGCCTCTTCTTTCTACGTTCCTAAATTCAAGGTGACTGGTGCACGATATCGGAGCAGCTCTCTCCTCTGCTCACCCTTGAGGCTTTGATGTCTCCTCATTTCCCTCAGCATGAAGCCCACACCATGAACAAACCACTGGACCTGACCCAGGCTGGCCTCCTGTCAACCTTGCTGGCTACACTGGCCTTTTCTTTAACTCTTGCCACCATCATTTCCACTAGGCTGTTCCCTCTGCCTGGAAGGCCCTTCCCTTCGGCTAACTACTGCTCAACTTCAGGTCCCAGTGTAAATGTCCCTTCCTCTGAGAAGGCCTCCCAGATCCCCTCTAACTAGGTCAGGTCTCTTGGTCTTAGGACATACCATATTCTTCTTCCATAGTATTCATTGCAGCATTAGATATACAATTTTTTTTTTTTTTAATTAACACCTCTCCCCACTGGTCTGTGAACTTCATGAGACCAGGGACCTTGGTGTTTCATCTGCTGTGTGCCTCAGCCTCTGCTGTACCAATTGGTACAGCGTAGGTGTTCAATAAATATTTAGTGAATGAATGAAACCATTGGGGCACTACCCTAAGTGCCCTCGGGGGCGTGGAGGAATGACTGGGGGGCCACGCCTCTGCCTCTGCCAGAGAGGTTTGTCACAGAACCTGTACCATGAGTCAGTTCCTTAAAATTAAGTGCAATCCCTATTGTGCAAGTACCTGGGATGTTCCCAGACTCTACTATGGAATTCTAAGAGCATCCATGTTTGAGGAAAGATTCGCCACTAGGTCCTGTCCCCTTAGGCTCGCCTCCACTCCCACCCTCATCAGAACATAAAGTGCTCATGTTACTGGTGGTGGGGAGGGGTGTCCTGGAGGAAGGCCACCTTCCTGGGGCAGCAGGGGTAAGGGACATGGCCCCCAAGACCACCACTGGAATTAGAACATAGAAGGGTCCCCAGAAATCAGCTTGCCAGGCCCACTCATTTCACAGGGAGGAAAACTGAGGCCCAAAGAGGGAAACAGGATCTTAAAACAAGTCAACAGCAGAGTTAGGATCAGATCTTGCATCCCCTGACAGATCGGACTGGGTGCTTTCTATTTCACTCGATTCCCTGCTTTCACCCAGATTTAGAGAGCTGGGGAGGGCATTTAAATAATCACCAACAACCTCATCTCCAGCATCATTATGTGACTTATGTCTACTGCCACTCTGTGCCAGGTGGATTCATAAATATGTCATCTCCTTGAATATTCTCCTCAGTACTTTGAAGGAGGTGCTATTAGGATCCCCATTTTACAGATGTGTAAACTGAGGCTCGGAGAGATTACCTCACTAGCCCAAGCTCACACAGCCAGGAGTAGTAGAGCTAGAATTTGATCCCTAGTCTGTCTACCAGACTCCAGAGTCTGTGCTCATATATGTTCCCTCTTGTCCTCATTTTTGGATGCTCAGATTCAGTGTGGGATTCATTTCTGCTAACAGTACAGGGGCCTGCAAGCTCCATGAGGCAGCACCATCTTTGAACCCACATTGCTCAGCAAAGTCTGGTCAAAGAAGCTCAGGTAATGATTACGGAACTGAAATGAAGGAAAGCCTGGCTTTTTTCATTTTTATATTTCTCCAGTTTAATGATAATGGCTATGACACTGTCTTCAGTCAGTGATGTGGTTGAGTTTCCTTAGAGCATTTTTTCCATGTGAGTCTCTAAAGGCTGGGCCCTCCCAGCCCCTGAGGCTGCCCAAGTGAGGACAAAAATGAGGTGGCATTTCCCCCTCTTCTCTACTCTGTGCTGTTTGAATGACCAAAATACTATTTCCATCCAGTAACTGAAACAATGTTCCAATATTTGGCTGCAGCATGCTTTGCTGTTTCCTGGGATGGCAGCAAGTGGCCCTGTTGGCGGGTGTTGCCTTTGTGTTAATTAGAGAGAAGCGGCAGACGGGCCCTGTGAAACAGCAAGGCAGGTTGGCATGGCAGCTCTTAACACCCAGAGGAGTTGGCTCAACAAATCCCGTTTGGCACATTTAATCCTGCTGAAAACCTGGCAGTTGGAGAGGTGACATCCCTGGAATCAATTACCCCCACAATTGCCAGTCCTGGATAGAAATAACTCAAGAAATCAATTCATAATAACCGTACCATTCATTGAGAGCTGCTGCCTGCCAGCAATGCCAACTGCCTGATTTACATTAACCCATTGAAATCTCACATCACCCTGAGAGATAGTTACTATCCTTATTTTGCAGACAAGACAACCAAGGCTCAGACAAGGAAAGTGTGGGTAGGCTGATTAATGGCTCCCAAAGATATCATGTCCTAGTCTCTAAAACCTGTTAGTGTTACCTTATCTGGAAAAGGGGTCTTTGCAGATGTGATTAAGTTAAGGATCTCAGGCTTGCTGGTTAGCTCAGTTAGTTAGAGCGCAGCCTTTTAACACCAAGGTCAACGGTTCAGATCCCTGTACTGGCCACCCCATTCCCACCCCCCAAAAACAAAGTTAATGATCTTGAGATGTGGAGATTGTACTGGATTATCCTGGTGGGCTCTAAATGCCATCATGAGTGTCCTTATAAGACAGAGGCAGAGGGAGACTTCACACACACACACACACACACAGGAGAAGTTCATGTGAAGATAGAGGCAGAGACTTGGAGTGATGCGGCCACAAGCCAAGGAAAACCTGGAGCCCCCAGAAGCTGGAAGAGGCAAGGAATAGACTCTCCTCCAGAGCCTTCTGAGAGGATGCAGTCTAGCCGACACCTTGGTTTTGCCCCAGTGATACTGATATTGGATTTCTGGACTTCATAACTGTGAGAGAATAAATTTCGGTTTTAAACCACCAAGTGTGCAGTCATTTGTTACAGCATCCACAGGAAACTCATACAGGAAGTGACTTGCCCAAGGCCCCACAGCTAGAAAGTGGAGATGTTAGGCTTTAAAGAGAGTAAGCGTCCAATATTATTACTGTGCTGCACATGGAAAGACTGAGTTTATAGGGTGAAATGTCAAAAAGACTGTGAACTTGGCCTACTTCATTCATCCTAACAGATGCTGTTGAGGAGAGACTGTCTGTGTAACCAGGATTTGATGATTCAGTTTGGAAAGATGCTATTAACACTGGGTGGAGCTGATTCAGGAAGATGATGAAACTTGCACACCTCACCCCCACTGAGTCAATTCCAACCACTAGAATTAATTCCACTCGTCAAACTGGCCCTACAAATCCATTTGAGAGGGAGGTTTGCAACTCATGGAGAACTTCAGTGGCCCAACAATCAAAAAAGATGAGATGGTCCTTCTGCATCTGGTAGTATTTCTTCTACATCACTTTAATTCTTTTTTATTTAATCCTCAGTCTTCTTTGGGTCAGAGTAAACACTCAACAAATATTTGTTGAATGTGAATGTCAGCCCCACTACAGTAAGCTAAGGGTAGGGACTGATGGCCAGTAGCTAAAGCCAGCTTGCCAAAGGTTCACATGGCTCTTCCCTTTCCTGCTCTCTCCTCTCCTCTCTTCCCCTCCCTCCAGTCCCTTATATTCTTGAACAACTCAACACAAAAGTCATTAAGTGGGTCCCAGCAAAGTAAGCATCAGCAATGGGGGTAGGGGGACCTGGTACCTGTTGGTCCAAAGAGGGATGTCAGAGCCCAAAGGGATAAGAACGTTTCTGTATGGGGTCGGAGTGGCCCAGCGAGGGTGCCCAGAGCTCATGCGAGTGGGAATTGAGGGGGGCGTAAAGGGCATCCTTGTTGGGAGGGGGGCTGCAGCAACAGGAAATTGTTACATGTAGGGGACTGATCAAATAAGCAACCATTGGAAAAACAATGAGTACCAGGTTTCTCACTGTTGGAGAAGAGAGTCACAAATATGGAAAGAGGGAAAACTGGAATTGACCCTGTAGAATTAGGTTGGAATCAGATCTATCAGGGTAAAAAAAAAAATGGTTTAATATAAATAGATGACTATAAAAACAAATAAAGATAAATATGGATGTAAGTGTGTGTGAGTGTGTGTGTGTAAAAATATCCACTGAGAGGATCTAGGAGCAGTGACACCCCCAATAACAATAAACACACCCAGATCTTGGTTTCTAAATACCATTCTCCACTAAAAAGAACCAGTGGTCTTTGGAGAAATGGATGATTTCAGGACTAGGGAAGGGAAAGTACAGGGAATATCTTGTGCCAGAGAGTAAGGATGTACTAAAGAATGATGGGGACATATTGAAAGGACACAGAAACCAGCTTGAAGGGGCTATCACAGGCTAAGTCTGGGACAATCTGAGCACCCAAATAAATAATAACAGTAATGAACTGCAATCTATGGACTCATGAGTCCACACTAATGTAAATAAATAAATGGACAGTTTGATGAGAGATGGTATATTTACCTTGTCTCAAAGTACCTCCCTATGAAATACTTATTAATTTCAGAGAGGAAGAGCACAGATTTACAGTGGAGAAGCCTGGAAGACACCACCTTACTCAAGTAATCAAAGTTACGATCATCAACGATGAGACAAATCAAAATCATATGTCATCTGTTCTGATACAATGAGATGGACACAGTATCACTCCTGTGCTATTTTGTGATGCACAGAATCCACAACTGCATCTAATCTAAAGTGCACAATCTGAATCACGTTGTGAGGAATCATCATACAAACCCAAACAGAGGAACAGTCCACAAAGTAACTGCTGTATCCTTCTCGAAAATGTCAATGTCACTGGAATCTAAGAAAGACTGAGGAATATTCCAGACCAAAGGAGACTTAAGAGACAGGACAACTACATACAACCTGTGATCCTGAACTGGACCCTTATGCTACAAAGGACATTATTTGCAACAAATGGCAAACCTTGAATAAGGTCTGAGGATCAGATGGTAGTAATGTATCATTGTTGATTTCCTACACTGATGGACGTACACTATTTCGATTCTGTAGGAGAACGTCCTTGTTTAGAGGTAATACATATTAAAGTATTTAGGGTGATGGGAACTGTCAGCAATTTATGCTCAAATGGTTCAGGAAAGAAAAGGTTATTTGTATGGTACTTGTAATTTTTCTGTAAGTTTCAGATTATATCAAAAGAAAAAAGATAAATGTTTTGTGTGGCTTATACAGTGTTTTTAAAAATTTTGAATTAGTTGCCGACATTTAAAGATCAAGAGATTTTTTACCTACAAATCCAGATTTCTGATTTCTCGTGAGAAATCTGAAAAGCTAACCACCCAGGGAAATGACTGGCCAGGTGAATAGCCTAATAGTGTCATATAGATGGGCTGTAAGGACAAGGACACTACTAAAGACTGAACTCATTTACTTCCTAGGCAATGCTGGAACAGAGATAAATAAGGAAGGAGATTAAAAAAAAAAAAAAAGATGGGCTATGTGACCCCCAGTTCTCCAAAGTTCCTACCCCTCCTTACTGTGATACACCCAGCTCACAGCATCCATTTATGTTACCAGGTGGCCCTGGTACTAGCCCAACCCCTGTCATAAGCTATGGGAAGGCAAGAATCTGCCCCAGAGCAGTCACTTAAAACATTTGTTGGATAGATAAATGGGTAGATGGTTGGATGGATGAACTTTCAAGACACTCCATTAACCCAGAGCAATGGCCAATCCCAGCACATCAAATCTATGGCAAGATGCTCCTTGTATCAGCCAGTTACTGAATAATTTGGGTGGGAGGGAGCAAGTTGAGAAACCGGGGTGTTGTCTGATGTCAGAGGTCCCCACGTGGGCTGTGATCTCTCTGTGGATTTATAGAGGCGTCTGAAAGGTGTATGGGGTTCTGGCATTGGGTTGGGGTGCTGGGTGGGCCAGTGAGTCCTCAAGGAGATGGTATCATAGGATGCCTAAGGCAGCGAGGTTGGGTGGGGTGGGAACAAGCCAAATAATGGCTTGGGCCCCTATCAATGGGAGATCTGACTTGGTGAGGCATGTCAGGACCCAGGTTATGAGCAAGAGATGATGATGGCTTTGTCTCCCCCAGCCCCTCCCACTTCTTGATTCTACTTGGGTCACGCCATTGGTTCAGAATGACCTCTTCTCTCATCTGCTCCCTGAAAGATTAATCTGAAAATACTTAATAATGCTCAGCAGGTATTTTCCTAGCACAAGTAATTTCTCATTGCCCTTAAAATCCAAGCTCTTTACCGCTTCCTACCTGACCCAAAAACTCCTGCCCCCGCTAATCTCCCTGACCTCATGTCCTATCACTCCACTCATTTCATGTCCCCACTTACTCCATTTCCATCCCCACCCCCTGTCCCCCTGGTTCTTTGCACATGCCAAGCTCTTGACCACCTTAAGGCTTTTGTGCATGCGCCTCCCACCCCAAGTCTTCAGCCTGGTTACCTCCAACTGCTCCTTCAGGTCTCAGCTCAAATGTCACCTCTATAGTGATACTGCCTCTAACCTCCTCCATCCTCTCTCAGCCTGCAGCCTTCAGTCTTCCTCTGTCACTAACCTTTTTTATTTTCTTCATCTATACTCAGGAGTGTCTGAAATGGTCTTATCAATTTGAGTATTGTATTGTGTCTCCAACTAGAATGTCAGCTCCACGAAAGCAGGGATTTTGCTGTATTGTCCATCACTTTGTCCTCAATGCCTAGCACGTAGTGGGGACGCACCGAATAGTTATTCTCAAACGAATGAGACTCTCAACAACTTGGATTTTTGGATAAGCTGGGCATTGGGTTTTAGGATATAAGCAATTAGGTGGGTTGTGATACAACTATAAGCTGATGTGAATTGTGATACAGCTTGTGAGAAGCATGTACCCTGGGCTGTTGGGGTTAGGTTTGGGAAACAAGCGCCCTGTCAGGGGGTAATCGAATTGTATTATAAACTGGGCTGGATCCAACAGGTAATGTCAGACTGGACCCTAGATTTTGGGAAACAGGAGTCCAGTTGGGCAGTAGCTGAGTTAGCTTGTGACTTGAGCAGTGTCCAACAGGTATAATAAGGTCATTGAAGGAAAAGAACCACGCAATCGAGAGTCCATGCTGGTCGTAGCTAAAGAGAACTGTGATCCGAGCATCGTCCAACGGAGCTGTTGGAGGACCGGCCCTCTTTGGGGGAAAACAGGGGTCCTAAGGGGCGCTGGCTGGTTGGGCTGTAACCTGGGCTGGTGGGTGGGTTGTGCGCTGTGACTCCGGCAGCTCCACGCTCCCAACAGGTGAGAACCCTGCCCCAGCCGGCCCGCCCGGGTTGGGGAACCAAGCCGGGGGCGTCGGGAGGCACCCCTGGGGAAGGCTCACCTGGGAGCGGCTCACCTGACGGACCCGGACCTACTAGTCGGCGCGCTTTCGCCCCGCCCCGCCCCCCGACCAATAGCGGCGCGGAGGCCCACGGCGGCGAGCGCGGATTGGGCGCGGGCGGGCGGGGGCGGGGCGGCGCGCAGGGCCGCTAAGGCGCTCGGCCTGTGGGCGGCGCTGAGCGCCCGAGCACGAGGGCGGAAGTGGCGAGGCTGGCGTCCCCAGAACCTGCGGCGGGCGGCAGTGACGGCCCCAGCGCGGACGGCCCCGGCGCGGACGGCCGCGGCGCTGACGGTGGCGGCCCGGGGGGCGGCGTGGACGCCCGCGGCGCCGGCTGGGGCATCACCGCGGGCCTCGACCCCGAAATGGCACTGCTGGCCGAGCACCTGCTGAAGCCGCTGCCCGCGGACAAGCAGATCGAGACCGGGCCCTTCCTCGAGGCGGTGTCCCACCTGCCGCCCTTCTTCGGTGAGCCGGGGTGCAGCGGGGAGCTGGCCCGCAGCCCTGCCCCAGATCGCTCCCAGACGCACCCGAATCCTCCTCCCGAGCAACCCCAAGTCATCCCTCCCCTAGGCACCCCGAGTCCTATTTACCTAGGCACTCGAGATCCCCTTTCCCTCCAAGCGCCCCAAATTATTCCTGCCCCGGACCACTCCCAAATCCTCTTTCCCATGAATATGTCACATCCTCCATCTCCCCCGGTATCTCACATTCCTCACATCCCTCAGATGTCCCCCAATCACCCGTCTCTCCCAAACACCCCTTACTGTTCCATCTCCCCCAGGCATTTTCCAATCCTCCGTCTCCCCCAAAGTCCTTCACCCCTTCTTTTCTTTTAGAATGTCCCACAGCTTCCCTCTTAAAATGAATTCTCCCATTTTATAAACCTATTTTTTCCCTTAAACTCTCCAGCCTCTCTCTCGGGGTACCCTTTCTCCCTCACAATTTCTCCATTCCAGATCAAAGACTCTGTCCCCCTCCACTTCAAGGGTAGGAAGCCTGATGAGGCAGGACAGGCAGGAGGATTTTGAAGATGGAGTTGTAAAACTCCAGGGCCTGTTTCTAGGGGAAGCCACCTAAAGTTTTCCCTCCATTTAGAACAGGGGTCAGGAAAGGGGGAGCTGCTTTGTGGGATGATGTCAGACACCGGGTGCTGGGCAGGAATCCCTCCCTCAGTTTGTGCTCTAAAAGATGAAGACCCTTCCCCCATAGGTCGTGCTGAAGAAGGTCCTGAGAGAACTGGGAAGGTGTTCTCTAAGTCAGTTTCAGACCCTCTTTCCTCCTCTCCTTCAGCCCAGCCCCGCCCAGCCCCTGGATGGAAAATGGGAAATAGAAGCCAGTGCCATCTGCCCCTGCCCTTTGATTTTCAGGTTCTGGGTAAAGGGTGCAACCTGAGCTTCTGCTTTCTTCTCCATGTGGGCTCTCCCAGTGCCCCGCCCTGCTGATGCACTTGGTGGCATTGCAGGAAGATACCAGCCCCCAAGGCAGAGTCCAGCTGAAACCCACAAACAGGCAAAACCTTAAGACCGACTAACTGAAGAAATTTGGCACCCAGGGCAGTCACTCACTTTGCCCCTAGTGGGTGATCAGGGCTTGTTGGTAGTAGTCTCCTGAGTGCTGTGAGCTCTGGGGGTGGGGGTGGGGTGGGGGCGGTGTCGTTAGGTGGAGTCCACAGTTCTCCTCCACCTCTTGAGCCTCAGTGTTCCCATCTGTGAAATGGGGATGCTGGTCTCCTAGGCTAGCTGTGAGGAGTAAATGAAGTGGTGTGTGTAAAGAACTGAGTTTGTAAGTGCCAAATAGATCTCAGCTGTTGGGGAGTGGTTTTATATATATATATATATATATATATACACATAAGTTCCTGGATCCAGTTTTAGTTCCTTCTTGTAGTAGATGATTAATCAGTGTGCAACTGCCTGGTTTATTCTCAGACCTGAATAAGCAACCTGAGATCAGGGGCTTGGTCTTTTACATCCACTGCTGTGTCCCCAGTGCCCAGAACAGTGCCTGCTACATAGTAGGTGCTCAGTTAATACTGTTGAATGTACAACACTTTCTTACTATCAGTATCACAGTCTTGAGATGATACTGCATCTCCAGGCAGGGACTTAGGAGCTAACTGGATTTAGCATTGAGAAGTTATTTTTGTGAAAGAGTTTTGTTTTGTTTTATTTTATTTTTTCCTCTTTGGTTTTATGAATATTTGATGATTAGAGACAGCTTGCCCTGGACAAGGATTTAGAATCTGTTTAAGCCAATGGTTCTCAACTGAGGGCAATTTTGCCCCTCAGGGGACATCTGGAAATATCTGGAGACTTTTTTTGTTTGTCACAACTTGGGAGGGAGTGGCTTGCTACTGGCTTCTTGGATAGAGGTCAGGGATGCTGCTAAACATCCTACAAAGCACAGGCTAGTCCTCTGCCACAAATAATGATACAGCACCAAATGTCAGCACTTCCAAGGTGGAGAAACCCCAGGTTAAGCTCTGTGGTCTTTTCTTCCCTTATCTTCAGTGAGATTACTGATCAGTTGTACATTTGGGGGCATCTTTGTTTGATGCTGTTATTTATCTGCTTTCAGAGGAGAGGGGGAGGTGGTAACTGGAGCCAGCAGTGATCTAGTGCCAGGGCTGAAGAGCATCTCCTCCTCCCTTTCACTGGTCTCAAAGGACCCTTGTCTTTGCTGTGATCCCTGTACTGTGGGGTATCACGTGTGTTAACAGAAGCACCATTTATGCAGAAACCTCAGTGGGGTTGGCCCACAACATATTAACCACCACAGGACACCCTGCCCACCAGAGCTGTTTGTGTTCACCAAAGAGAATAATTCTTAGCATTCTAAAATAAAAAAAGAAAGTGATAATTCATTTTGAACCATGGTGTTCTCGGGGGTGGGGGGTTGGGGAGGGAATTTCTCCTGAGGGTTTAAGACTCAAGTTTTAGGAGGATTCTTCCACTGGTGGCTTTTCTCCAGGACTCAGTGGTTGGTTGAAATCCGCTGTCAGGGGTTTGTCTAGATCTTGGGAGCATCTGCTCACCTGAGTGATCCGAGTGGTGTGTGTGACTCTTGAATGGAACTGGTCTGGGGTGATGGAAGCAAGGAGTCTGAAAGCCATTGCAGTGAGTTTCCTCCAAGCCAGGATTTTTCCACCATGGCACTGCCAGCATTTGGGGCTGGATCATTCTTTGTGGTAGGGCTGTCCTGTGCATTGTAAGATGTTTATCAGCATCCTTGGCCTCTACCTAGTAGATACCAGTAGCACCCTGTCTCCCCATGTTGTGATTACCTAAAATACTGTGTCTCTAGGGAGGCAAAAATTACCCCAGTTAAGAACCATTGCTCTAGATATAAATATGACCAAGGGCTGAAAGCTGTGTTTTAAAAAAGTATTTAATTCTGCAAGGATGACTGTTGATTGAGGGAAAATCGAGCAAGAACAAATGTTATATGCAAATCTCTCTGTCATTTATTGGGCACTTACTATGCAAAAGTCCTCTATGAAGATTAGTTCACTTAATCCTCTCACATTCGAGTAGTATTTTCTTTCCAGACTCATTTCTATTTATCTTTGGAAAAAAAAGTATAACTTCCTTTTCCAGCTAACAATATAGCATGACTGTCTTTCCATTTCTGTCATCATTTTTCATAGCTGCTTAGGATTCCATTGTTTGAATGTGGCCATTGTTTATTTAACCAATCCCCTACTGTTGGATATTCACATTGTCTCGTATTTTTTGCTCTGGCAAACAAGGCTGCAGTGAACATCCTTGTATATGTTTCTTCACACACTCTTTGGTTATTTCTCATTTTTAGAAGTGAAATTGCTGGGTTGAAGGGTGTGGAGGCCCTCAACCTATTAAAGCAACCACATTTCTTACACCTTTGTTGCGTGTGGTTTGTGGTAGAATTGGCTGGGCTTAGTCTTTTGCTTCACTGGGTATGGGCTACAGATCAGTTTCCCACTTGCCGTGTTTAGAGCATGCACATCTTGGGCTAGCCCTTCCTCTGTATCTCCAGTCTGAATCTCTTGGGTTGTACAGGTTTTACTGCATCTACTTAGAGACCAGCACTTTGTCCATCTTCTTTCTCTACCTTCACCCAGTAATCGGATCTCACCTGACTGATCAGTTTGCAAGATTGACTTCTGTGAGGCCTACTCTCTCATTTTTTAGGTCACTTTTGCAGCTGATCTAGAGAATTAACAATTAGAAGGCATGGGTGGGGAAATTTAGATGTTATTTTGTCTTTCCACTCCCTGCCTAGAAGCCTCAGTGGCTCCCTATTACCCACCTTGAAATCTGTGCTGTAGCCTTTCTGAATGGTTTGCAACCTCACAAATGGTACCATGCTATCACTTGCCTCCGCTTACCCACATCAGTCCCTCTGCCTACTGCACCACTTGGCTCTCTAGTCCATCCCCTTCCTTTTGCCTGGCTCAGGTCCACTTATCCTTAAGGAATTAGCTTAACAGTCACCTCATCCAGAATGTCTTTCCTGACTCCCTTAAACTCCCACTGAACCTATCAAACATTCTGTGACTTAAGAGTATTTCAGTGCCTGGCATTTGGCGAGCTAGTAGTATTTAATGAATGAATGCTTTTGGTTCCACTCCCATTCTTCTGGGTTCTTGCTGAAAATGCTTTGCTGTTCTCTCTCTTTCCAAATTAAAATACGTGATGAAATTAAAAGGCATATAAAATACCTCTTTCATATCCTGTACCTGTGGAAGGCATTATTAATCAATCATGATACCTTTGAGCCCAGACACAGCCTCAGCATCTTCGTGTTTTTTGTTTGTTTGTTTGTTTGTTTAAAGATGACCAGTAAGGTGATCTTAACTCTTGATTTGGAGTTGTCAGCACCACGCTCTCCGAAGTGAGCTAACCGGCCATCCCTATATAAGGATCTGAACCCGTGGCCTTGGTGTTATCAGCACCACACTCTCCCAAGTGAGCCACGGGCCGCCCCCCCCCCTTTCTTTTCTTCTTCGGCAGCTGGCCAGTATGGGGATTGAACCCTGGACCTTGGGGTTATCAGCACCATGCTGTAGCCAACGCACCATGCTCCAGCCCTGCGTCTTTCTTACCACAACCACTCCAGGTCAATCAGAGTTGGTACATGAAATGACACCTGTTTGCTCTCACTGTTTAGGGAGAAACCAGAGATGGAGGAACTGAAGGTAATGATTTCCACCTCTCAGTTCTTGAGATCCACATTCTAGGAGTGATTTTTATTCATTCATGCCTCTCTGCTTAATTACACAGGTGTCTGTGGAATCTGGCTTTACAGGCATCTGGCACTCATTCATAGTCCTAGAGTGATCTCCAAAAGAGTGGTTTTTTTAATCACTTTTGGTTCAATGCTTGCTCCATTTTGGGGGGCCATGGCAGCCTAGAAGCACAGAATTAGTTTCTTGTTTTACAGCCAAAGAAACCAAGGCCAGAGAGGTTAGGTGACTTGCCCAGGGTCACACAGCCAGTGAGTAACCAGTAGAACCAGACTAGAACTCAGGCCTCTGGACTCCTTATGCAGTGATCTTGCTGTTGTACCTGCCTGCTGTCCTGGCCTCCTCTCTGGTAGAGTAGAAGACCCCCAGTATAGCCAGCCTGCTTGGCCACTGAGGAAATCTAGTGGCTCTGCTGGCATCATGGTAATTTGTCCACATGACAAGTGGCATGGGCGGCACAGACTAGATATGCAGGTTTCCTCTGAGGTGTATAACTCATAATCAGCCTGCCAAGTGGCATTTGTAACTCCTGCTTATTTGAATGCAAACTAGAATGACTAGGATGTAAAAGTCATCTGGTAGGGGAAGCCCCAAACAAGTGAGATTTTCCTTTACATGGGGCATTTGTCTAACCACCTGGGAACCAGCCCCATCAGCACCCCTTGATCTGTAAGAAACTCCCCCCATTGCAACAAGCTTCTGGGACTTGAGACCACCTACCACAATCCCTGCAATGTTTTGGGTCTTTTTTGTTCTTAAGTTAAAACAAACATATGCTCTGTGTGTGTGTGTGTGTGTGTGTGTGTGTAGCATATCCCCAGAAAGACAAAAAAAGAAACTGTATTAGCCCTCCTAATGTAGCCCTACTAATGTAGCAGGTTAGTTATCATTTTGGTTGTGTCTATTGAGAGCTGGATTCTATAGGAACAGGATATAGACTGTGGCCTGGGAGGGACACTTGGAAGAAGAAACAACATCTTGTGGCAGCGGAAGAAGCCAAATAGACACTTTCTGCAATAGTTTTCATAATTTTGAAACTGCCCACAGACTCCTGTCGTCAGTGGGAGGTGTGTTTGCAAGTAGTAAGTGAGGCTTCGTTAGCCTTTAGGAGCGCCTACTGTGTGCTGGTGGCATGTTGGTGGGTCACACTCATGATGTCACCTAGCCTGAGTACAATCTGAGTAACCTGGTGGGAGGGCTGCTGCCAGCCCTGTTGTATTATCCTGTTGATCTGCGTAACAACCCATGAGTAGGATGTTTTTGAGGCTCAGAGGGAGAAATCACTTTGAATCTGGTTGTTTTCCTCTGACATCCATGTCCTGAACACTGTGGACAGATGAATGGAAAGAAACGGATGTGAGTGTCAAGCCGGGCCAGGCCCGGCTTGGGTTTTGTGGGGCCAAAGCTGTGTATCCATGTACAAGTACTTCTCCTCTCTGAGTCTGCAGCCTCAACTGTAAAATAGGAAAGCTGAGCCTCCAGCATGGTCGATGGAGGTGATCACATAAAATGATGTTGGTACTCAATGCCCGGAATCACCCCATCTTAGCACAGGTAGGACAGACAGCCCCAGGCCTTTAGAAACTGGACCTCTTGCCACACAGCCCTTGGGAAACAGAGATCTGCCAAAAAGAAGCCACTTCTGAGGCTTGGTGACTGATTTCCAAGGCTGGGGGCCAACTGCCTGGCTGCTTAAGCCTGAGAATCACTCCAGTATCCTCCTTTATAATGTCTTAGGCCAGCACAGAGTATAGACCAATGGCACCCACCTGCCCTGTCCCCTGATGATTTGGATGAAATCTTCTTTCTGTGTTCAGAAGAGTCTGGCCTCTGCTGCTGGAGGGAATAGAATTGAGAAGCGGGAGAGAAAGAATCCACACCGTATGCTGTTGCTTGCCAGCTGATCTAGTCCCTCCTTACCTTCGTTCCTTGTCTTTATATCATCTGCTGCACAAGGCTGCTTGGAAGGACAGGGTTCTGCTGTGAATCCCTTAGGGGCAGAATTCAGGCCCTCCTGGAACCCAGAAATGCACATGGCAGCTCGCAAATGTCCAGCCAATGTCAAATTGAAAGAGAATGGGAAGAATTCATGACAAAGGGCTTTGTAAAATATAATGCATGACCCCAGTCATAGCTAGCGTAACCCCTACTCTGAGTGGCTCCCAGGTCAAGCATTGAACTAGGCCATAGCTCATTTCTAATCCTTGTGATGACTTTAAGAAATAGGAGGAATGGGCACCATTTTATAGAAGACGAAACCAAGGTTCAGAGAGATGAAGGAATTTAACCAGATCACAAAGCTAGAAAGTGGCCCATGGGCCTTTGAAGCAAGTGCCCCCCACCCCACCCCTATCTCCCACCCCCCACCCCCATAATGGGAGGCCGGCACTGCATCAGGAAAACAGGAGGATGCTGGAAGTCTTCTAGGGCAGAAAGACCTTTTAGTGCTGTTTGTTGAGGAGGGGAAATGTTAGGAAGTTCCCATCTGGTGTGACAGTGTGCTTATTTCAGTGAGCTTATCAGAATGGAAATGTTGGGTTCTAGTCTTAGGTTTCATTGTTTCAGTTTAAATGGGCCCGGGTGAATCTTAGCTCCTCTTATTACATTCTTACATGTTACTTGTATCCGGGCCTTTTTTTTTTTTTTTTTTTTTTTTGTTACAGTGTTAACTGTGTCTGAGCTTTTCAAAGTCATTATGGGGGATGAGCCCTCTCCAGGGTCCTATAAAAACCTCTGCTTTCCACCCTGGCAGTTAGGCAGCTGATTCACGCCGCCTCATGTTCCGAAATGATTCATTTTCTGCATTGCTGTTCCTCCAACTTTCTAACTTCACTCCCTCCGAGATATCTTTTTTAATGATCTGGAATACATTTGAGGTCATTATTTTATGACTGGAAGATTTCTGCTAATTTTACCCATATCAATCAATCAATATCTCTTTCTCTCCCTCCTCCCTCCTTTCCTCTCTTTCTCCTTTGATTTCTTAATCACTGAAATGATCATTTTCTGGATTTCCTCTCTAAAGAAAAGCTTTGCCTGTTAGGAAGGATGAAGATGATGAAATAATTTATTATAATACTAATACATAATAATACTTTCTTTTTTATTGAGCACTTACTAGGTGCCAGAAACTGTGCTAAGCCCGTTATTTATATACCCTCGTGTGAGACGCTCAATGACCCTGTGAGGTAGGATCCATTATTAGCCTCATTTTATTATATTTTATTTACTTTTTTTTTGGCAGCTGGCCAGTACAGGGATCAAACCCTAAACCTTGGTGTTATCAGCACCAAGTGAACTAACTGGCTAGTCCCAAACCTCATTTTATAAATGGGGAAACTGCAACTCAGAGAAGTTAACTAACTTCTCCCCGGCCACACAGCAAGTAAGAGAAATAATTTTCCCAACTGCATTCCCAGTTCAAGGCTGGTTTTTGCCAAAGAAGGCAATTATGGACAAAGAGTTGGCATATCATGGGAGTGACTTCTTAAAGCAATATTTGGAATTGTTTAGTAAACATTCTTTCCTCTTTAGATAGTAGAATTTAGAGCAGGAACCAGTTTTGGGAACGTGGACATTCTCAGGGCTCTTATCCTCAAAAATAGGCCTTATTGTGAACTGGGCTGTGACAACCCCCACCCCCAGATTAATAAATGATTCATCTCCATCAGCTGTAAATTGAGCGGCTCCCATTATGATCCTTGTAACCCAGGATCTGTAAAGCTAATCTGCCCCATGTGTTTAACAACTGAACTTTATTATCCAGCTATGAAAGAAAAATTGAGTTGGAAATAGAACCTCCCCATACCAGGCTGCTATCAGCATAGTGACACAGGCATCCTGTACTTCCTTTTTGAAAATAAGTATTTGTGGATTGTGTTAGGTGTGTTCTCATCCTAAATCATACAGGCTGAAAGTGAAACTGTGCATCTTAAAAACAGAGTGCTTTTTGTTCTTGAGTGAAAATTATTCCTGAGATGAAATGACAGGGTGGGCCAGGGCAGGGCAATCTGGTCACCTTGTTTCCCAACATCATCTGTGGTTGTCCATAGAGGCAGCCATTGAGGGGCTGTTTGGATGGAAATTTCAAGATATGTGCTGTGGTCTTGCTCAGACCTGTTGAGGCCAGAAAAAGAGGAAAGGAGTCTGTTCTGTGTGGCATATGGTGACTGCTGGCGTATGAGGAATTCTGCTTTCTGGGCAATGTTACCCATCTGAACTGTGGCAGAGACCCAGGTAGGATGCCCTAAATGGCCCTTGACAAGCCAAAATTGTTACAGAGGTCATGCACAGAGCCCTTGCTTGGTCCCTATTTCCTCTTATTTTGCAGGTGATTCTGACACAGTTGGCTATTTTTCAAGAATCTAGTAGAACCAAAGCACTGCAGACAAAGCAAGAAGTAGCCATCAACCATCAAGAGGAGTTTTCAAAAAGTATGCAAAGCTGTCCAAAAAATCTGAAGACACACCATCTAGAGCCATTTAGTGAAGGTTTGAGGAGGCCTGTACATTACCTTTATCATAATTTTTATTTTTGATTATGGCCCTATTTAGAAACTTACAAATGGCTTGTATGAAAGCTGGGACTTTGTGTTACATTTTGATGAGCTCCATCCAGAATGTTTGAGCTAGAGAAGGATGGTGTATTCATAAAATTATTTGATAGATGGAAAATATTTTACTGTTTTAATTTTTGTTTTTTATTGTTGAGTTTAAGTACCTTCTATGAATTGCCCATTGTTCTATAGGGCTGTTGTTTTGTTTTCTTCTTACTGATTTTGTAAGAGCCCTTTACATATTAGGTATAATAGCTTTTTATCTGTTATATTTGTTACACAGACTCTTACCCACACCCCCCTTTGTTGTTTGGCTTTGATTGGTGGTGGGTTCCGCCTCCACCCCAGCCCCATATAGGAAGTTTCTGGTTTTTGTAATCAGATTTATTGGTCTTTTCCTTATGCCTTCTGGGTCGAGTAGCATGCTTAGAAAAAAACCTTATCCACTAAACAGAAGGGGCCATTTGCCAGGTGTTCCAGATAAACATGGATTTATTGTATTTAGAATCTGTGCCCATTCTAGTTGGTTCTATGAAGATGGTAGAATCATCCTATTTCTAATTTTTCTTTTTTATTTTAAAAGAGCTTCTTTTTTCCATGGAGGTAATATGATGAACTAGAAAACCCTCCAAGCCCCTTCCCTCTCTCTAGGCAGATGGGATGGCATTTTAAAGAGTATGTTTGCTGACAACAATAAAAAAAAAAAAAAAAAAAAAGTTTGGGGGTAATTGCAAAACTGGTCAAACCAGAAGGATAATTTTGGGGCAGGACTGCATTCTGTAGAGAAGGTAAGGCTGGATACCTTGCTAGAAACTTGTCACACTCTACCTGGAGCAGGGGTAAGCTTGAGTTTAAACTATTAGAAAGGCCACCACATGCTTGGGAATTAAAATCATTTTCTGGTTTTCCTGTCAGAGTTCCCCTGTTTTCTTTGAGTTCACACAAGCACATGGAAACATTCTGGAAAGAAAGGGGAGATTGTTGTGGAATCAGCCTTGGCTCTGTAATTGTGTCTGAGTTCCTGGTGCTCATTACGTGACCCTGGGCAAGTCTTAGCTTAGCTTCTCTGGGCTTGGTGTCCTTGGACTGCACCAAAGACAAACATAAGCCCAGGGCCTTGGGTGGGTGACACTGAAGCAGGCTTCAGCCTGTCAACCTGGAAAAAGATCCTGAGGCACCGATAAAATATCCAAGAGTTTATTTGAGCCAATATGTATAACCACTACCTGGGAAAATACCACCAAGTTGCCTTGGGAAGTGTTTTCTGAAGGGCCAGCATTTTTATAATCACAGAGAAGGGGAGAACAAAGGGAGAGAGAGGGGACCACCCCTTAATCGGTACAGTAGCTTTTCTCTTGGGTACATAGCATCATACAGGCTGGTGGTTGGTTCTTAGTTATAGCCTCAGTACAGATGTATGAGCGAGGGTCACAAGATAACTTTCAGCATTCCTAAGTTAATACAACTTCTTCAGATGCTGTGTCTTTAGATGTTTGGTATCAGGTTAAAAGTAGTCTTGTGGTAACAATTCCAGAATGTGGCTGGCACCCTATTCCAGATTCCCCAAGGCTATCAGGAGTTTAGCTGACCTCAGTCAGAGCGGATCTCTAGTATCAAGCCCAAGTGTGCCTGGAGCACTTCCTTTTTGCACAGCACCTCTGGGCTGTACAGAGGGAGAGGCCTGAGCCTACAGTCACCTGGCTGAAGTCACACCAGATTCGAGATTCGAACCTAGGCCCAGCTGACTCGAGAGCACTATGCCACTTCTCCATGAATCACAGGCAGCCCACTTCCAGATGCTCCCAAACTGACTTCAGTGGGCACATTTACATGCACACAGAGATGTCTTTCCTGCTGGTGGCTCCTTCTGGGTGTGGCATGAAAGTAGTTTCTGGGGTCATGTTCCGAGCCCCTGTCCCTCCCCTCCATCTGGGGTCCCATATCCCAGCCCTTGCCTTCCTGGCCCCCCTTCTGGGGTCTGTCTCTCCACTCTTCTCTGCTTTTGCTGGGAACGGCTTCAGAAGTGCACTCGAGGCACTGCGTCCTTCCCCTGCAGTTGAGCAGAAGCTGTGGCCCTGTGTAGCGGCCACAGCAAACAATAGCAGCTGCTGTTGGGGCCCAGCTCCTGCTGACCACAGTGGCCTCGTGACCCTCATGGTGCACTGTCTGGAGAACATGAAACAGAAAGCCTTTCTCACTGCCACCAGGGCAGGGCTGCTCAGAACTGCACAAGAGCCATTTCCAGAGCCAAGGAAGCTGAATAACATTTTTCTGTATTTCTAGAATGCATGTCAAATGACCTGAGTCATTGAGAAAAGCTAATAAACCACCCATGGTTGATGATTATCTGTCACTGAGCCCTCGTTTTGTATCTTCTCTGTCTGAAGGCTTAGGTTGAAAATCAGCCTGTTACAGTAATAACAGTCATGACCAACATTTTGAGCTCTCTTTGTATGCGTGACGCCTGTTCCCCTCATGGCAACCCTGCAGGGATGTCCCACTAGGATTATCATTTTACAAGCTGGGAAACTGAGGAGTTTCCCTGCTTGTAAAACCAGGGAACCAACTCCCTTTACAAATTCTCTTTCATTTTGGTTGGGTTAGTGCTTAAAACTAGGGCATAGGGTTGATCTAAACTATGAGAAAGTGCATAGAAAAAAAGTCTGGCAGGGAAACACACTGATAGATTCCATGTTTCCTAAAGTCCACTCACTCATTTACTCTACAGATGTCATCCAAGCACTGTTGGAGTCAGGCACTGTGCTGGGTGCTGGGGGCACAGCAGGGAACCTAGGCAGCCTGGTCCCTGCCCTCTCAGAGCTCAAGCCTGGTGGTGAGACAGCCAGTAAAACAAAGCATTATGCATGTAAATATAATTGCTGTAGCCGTGAAACAGACTTGGGAGAAAAAGTAGAAGTAAGAAGTATAACTTCATGAACAAGAAAAATAAAAACCCACCTGACATGATTTTTTCAGTAGTTTTGTGAAGAATTTTAAACATTCAACAAAGTCGAAAGAATTTTATAGCGAATATTTTTACACCTAGCACCTAGATTTTCCAATAGTATTTTACCGTACCTATCTATGCATTCCTCTATCCATCCATCAATCCAGTATAAATCTTTGGACATTATACATTTTGAAAGATGAGGATGTAAGGGCCGGCCTGTGGCTCACTCGGGAGAGTGTGGTGCTGATAACACCAAGGCCCCGGGTTCGGATCCTATATAGGGATGGCCGGTTGCTCACTGGGTGAGCGTGGTGCTGACAACACCAAGCCAAGGGTTAAGATCCCCTTACCGGTCATCTTTATTAAAAAAAAAAAAAGAAAGAAAGAAAGATGAGGATGTAAAAGCCACTGGCTGGTGCTGAGGAGCAGCGGTCCCTTTGGATGGATTTTGCCAGTCCCCTCCCAGCCCACCTGTGGCACCTACCTGACCCCAGGAGGGTCAGAAGTGGCAGCCCCTGACTATTTTTCAAGAGGGAAGTAGTAACTAGCAGAAGAAGGAAAATGTAGCTGTCTTCCTTTGTTACTTAAGTCTAGAATATGTTGTCCTTCAGGAGAGCCAGTGGTCGGGTGCCGGGACAGAACACCTTCTTGGGCTAATAAATCGCACAGCTCCCCAGCTCAGCCTCCACAGAACAACGTTGGTGACACATCAGGCAAGGTTAGAGGGTGGGATGGAGGAGTTGCCTCATTAATTCTCTTGGCAGGCCTGTCTGGGAGGCCAGAGCACCCAGGATTAGGCTGCCTATACCCCCGGCCCAGCACCTCTGAGCAGCTTTTGACATGGCCACAATAAGAAAGGCTCCAGCATGGCCCCTTTGAGGAAGATTTGCACCCACAGGTGTTGGAAGTAGGCTCACTTGCTGAGAAGAGACGGCTTACTTCTCAGCAAGAGGGCTGTGTGCCAGAAGCCCGCAGCAGGGTGAGGCCATGGCCAGGCCCAATGAAAGGCCTCAGGAAGGAAAGTGGAGAGTGGCAGGGTGCAGGACGAGTGTGACTGCCACTCAGCAGAGGATCCCAGGGACCTGGTGGCTTCCACGTGTGGGTGACATTTGCTGGACCATGGAGTCTGACCCTAGTGATGATAGGAACTCATAAAAATGATTAAAGTCCATCTGTTGAAGGCTCACCATGCACTAGGCACTCTGCTAAGTGTGCTTCATGCATTATTTTTCATTCCTACAACACCCTATGAAATAAGTACTGTTACTGCTCCATTAAACATGTGAGGAAACTGAGGCACACAGAGGCGAGACTTGCTCAGGTAGGGAGTGACACTGTCTGTCTGAATCCCTAGCCTACCTTCTTTCTATTAGGTTACAGGATATTTCATTTAAAGTGTCTAATGCTGTTTCCCCAATGTACCTCTTTTCACAGTTGCAATTAGAATGTTCCAGGTGGCCAGCCAGCTGTGCTGGGTCACCTTGGGTAGAATTCAGCCTGCGCAGTCAGTTGGTGCACATCAAGGCCCTTGCCTGGCCTCCTGGGCATTAGCATTTCCCTCCTGTGGGTTTGGCACTGCCTTTGGCCTGCTCTGGGCTCTGTATCAGGCTAGCGAGCCCACTTTTCTGGACTCAGTGGAGGATAGTGAGAAGGTGTTGGGGAAATGCAGCTGTCTTTCTTCAGGCACTGAGGGTGAAGTCCATGTTGAGTAAAGATCTTATGCGTTTCCTCCCTGCCCTGCTCCTTGTAAGGATCTTTGGCTGGCGTTATGCCTCTGGTCCCTGTGACAGCTTGCCAAAGGGGTGACAAAGGAGGAAAGAGCAGAGGCAGGCACTGGGCTGCTCACGTTCCACATTGAGCCCCGAGTGCCAGGCATTGCACTCCTAGTCTGCATTCCATCAGCTCGGAGGTGCCACCTGTGGTACGATGCTCCATTACGTCATGGCCCACCAAGAAAGGAAATATGCCTCTGTTTAAGAACATTCCCATTCCAGAGATGGACAAAATTTGTGTCCTGGAATTGAATTGTTTCAGGTCATCCTTGTCGTACATCTGTGATTGATTCTGTTGCACCATTTGCTAGACGGGAAACACGAGGCTCAGAAAGCTGAAGGGACATGCCCAAGCCCACACTGCCACTGCACCCAGAGCTGGTAGTCAAACCCAAGTTCACCGTGCCTCTGGGTCAGTCTCCATTCCTTGCTCTGTCTCCCCCATCTGTCTTGTGGCTGGGATCCTGTTGCTGGTGTGTTCTCCCAGGTTCTTATGTAGAGGCACAGAACTACAGAACCTCTGTGTCGTCAGCTCATTTCTTCCTTATAAGCTGGCAAATGAGAAGGTCATCGATAAATCTGATCCCTCTTCTCCCACCTGGTGAGATTCCTCATCCTCCCTCCTGGCCAGCGGTTAATTAGGGATGATCTGCCCTGTTGGCTAAGATGGGTTTCTCAGAGCATTATTAGTTTTTTTTTCCCCTCAGGCTTAAAATAGCTAAATAAATTTCACAGCCAGGCAGAGCTTTATAACACCAACTTTCTCTGTACATTATTACATAGTTAAAAGTCATAGCTGGAGGGAGCAGCTCCAGCCAAAACTCCACTGTTTGCATTTTTTTCTTTTCACGTACTTCCATAAGGGGGAGCTGGGACGCCGGGCAGGGAGCTGGGGTTCCCTGGCTTCCATAGGTGGGCAGAGTGTGAGAGGGAGGTGTACCTCAGGGCAGGTGCTCTGGGGGCCAGGGGGTGCATGTGGAGCTCTGGCTTTGGTCCCTCGTCTTCCCTTTCTGGACAGTCTGAACAAGTCTCCATTTACAGTGGTTTGGTGGTTTCCTTCATCCTGATCACAAAAGTTAGGCAAAAAACGGTCAGGCTTCTGTGTTGGCGGGGGAGGGGGCAGCTTTCTCCAGCAGAGGCTGGGGCTTGATGACCCCTCTGGGGCCTCGGTCTTTTCTGAGTAGGGCCTGTCCTTCCCTCCAGCACCCAGACAGGACCCCTTCCCCCACTTTGCTGGCCCATCAGCCTCCACCCAAACAACATGCTGCAAAGCCAACAAATAAATGCCACAGACAGAGAAAAAACACAAGCACCCAGATCCCAAACCTCTTCCTCCTGCCAGTACTGTTCTCTAGATTATAAAATGAAATAAAAAACTAAAAACCATCGAGAGAGCAGCAGTCCCAGCCAGCCATCAGCAGCAGCAGGACTAAAGGACTGTATACAGCTATTAGGTGAAATAGTTACATGACAGGCAAATGCCAAGAACATTTACAAAAATTATCATACTTACAAGTAAGATAAAAATCTTTGAAGAGTCTGTATACTTTTACAGTTTTTGCTCTAGGTAAATGAGGCTCTCAGTCTGAGAGCTCACAACCCACGTCAAGGTCAGCCAGTGCCAGCCACAGTGGCTGGCCACTGTGCCCTCCGGTCTAGACCCTGAGAACCTCACCTATATTGCTGAGACATGTTCAGTCTGAGGTCCTCTGTGAGGCATCGGCAGGAGAGGGGTGAGGAGAGGAGGAGGACAGGGCTCACTAGGCAGTAGTGGGACAAGATTAGACCAGAGAAGAGCATGACCTGCCTGTGTGGCCCTGCCTGTGTGGCCAACCTGATCTGAAACTTGCAGGCACAGGGGTGTGAACAGAGGAGGGGGGCAGGAATGGGTGGTGCAGGGCCTTAGCTCCCATCTCTTTCCTTCCTGAGGTCTAGGACAGTCGGAGGCTCCACCTTCAGAGCATTGGTTCTTCATGATACTATGCAGCTGTGCTGTCCAGTATGGCAGCCACCAGCCACATGTTGCTGTTTGAAGTTATATGAATGAAAGTTAAATAAAACTACAAACTCAGTTCCTCAGTCTCTCTCACTACCTTTCAAGTGCTCAGTAGCCACCTGTAGGTAGCATATCTGACAGTGCAGATATAGAACATTTCCAGCATTGCAAAAAGTTATGTTGGACAGTGGTGTTCTAGGGAGAAACCACAAAAGGTTTGTCCCTTAGATATACCATGTGCAGTTTGAAGGCTCTGACAAGTCCTATAGTAAAAAACTGATTTTACTATTTTGGGGCCCAGCACTCCCCTAATTTACTTGCCTGTAGAAACTTTAGGACACCTATAAACAACTCTGCCTTCCCTTAAACCCACCAAATGACCTTCCTTCATGTTCCCAGGTGTCCATGGTCTGTGGTAGTCCTGAAGATCACCCTTGTTGGGAATCTAAATCTTTCTTCTCATTTTGTCCCCAGATTGCCTTGGGTCCCCAGTGTTTACTCCCATCAAGGCGGACATAAGTGGCAACATCACGGTATGTACTTGGCCTGGCACCTGCAGCTCCATACCTGCATCAGGAATGTAACCCTGCCGTGGGTCACAAGCACCCTGCTCCCAGTCGCAAGCTCCCCAGCCCAAGGAAGGAGAAGCAGACATGGGGAAGGAGACTGGGACCCCAAGCTCATCTAACTTGGGGCCCTTGGTTCGCAGTCCTCCTTTGCAATCATGCCATCTAGTCATGGTCTGACCGGGACCAAAGTCCAAAGGGTTCACTCTGAGAAGGAACCTACTGGTTCTTTCATCCACCCCCACCAAGTAAGAAGTAAACTCCAAAGATCATGGGTGGCATTGGCCTGGCTCTCTCCTTACCCAGTTCTGGGAGTTCCTGATGCCATCCCCTCAGCCATAGACCCCTCCCTATGAGGACCCACTTAGGGCCCAGCCTGGGGCTTGGGACACACTGCATTATTTCATTTCTTCATCCCAGCAGCCCTTCCAAGCTGGTTCTGTCGTTATCCCTTTTTATAGATGAGGAAACTGAGGCTCAGAGAGGTTGAAGGGCTCACTTAAGGTCACACAGCAAGTAGGAGGCAGAGCTGGGATTCAGACCCAGGCCTGTCTGGCTCCAACTCAGAGGCCTTTGTTTCTGGACATCTTTGACTCCTAAGAGATTTTCACTTGTCCACAAAAGTGAAACTTCAGATACTTGGCACCTGAGATAGAGTCAATAGTGGTTGGAGAACATGGACTCTGGAGCCAGTCTGGGCTGGGACCCACTCCCACCTGGACCAGCTGTGTGACCTTAGGCACATTACTGCCCCTCTCTGAGCTTCAGTGTCCTCAACTGTACATTGAAATAACGACCGAGCACCATCAGGGTTGCCGTGTCATGTGAAGCACTTTGCATTTCCTGGCATATGGGAGGCGCCCAATAAATGTGAACAGTCGTGGAGTTACTGTTACAAGTCTTGTCCCTGTTGTTCTCGATGGGCCAGAAGGAAAGGGAGGTGCTGGCAGAGTGCTCCTCCATCCAGTGTGTGTGCTGGCCATTTTCATCTGAGGGCAGCTTTTCCAAGGGGAAAACCCCGTGTGCTCCATTTCAGAAAATCAAAGCTGTGTATGACACCAACCCAGCCAAGTTCCGGACCCTGCAGAATATCCTGGAGGTGGAGAAAGAAATGTATGGAGCAGAGTGGCCCAAAGTGGGGGCCACGCTGGCGCTGTTGTGGCTGAAAAGGTGACAGACTCGGGTGGCAGGGACTGGGGCCCTGTACTGCAGAGGAAGGGAAGCAAACCCTCCCACTGCCCCACAGTGTCTGGGAAGGAAGGTCACTTCCGTTTCTTTTGCAAAGGTGCCCTTCTAGTGTGATGCTAATTAATGACTGAGAAAAGCCTTCCTAGGGCCAAGGCTTGCCTGATGGTGACACTTCCTTTTCCAGTTTCATCACAGGCATAGCAAGCAAGTGCATACTCCATCCTGGGCATTGTGCTAAGCTCTTCATGTATATATGCCTGCTCGAATGTCACACTCTGTGAGTTAGATGTGGTGACCCTCCCCATCTCAGAGGCAGCCATGGGTGCTTTTGGAGACCAGATCACGTGCCCAGCTCATCTAAGCACAGTTGTGCAGGTTGTGTACTGCACAGAGGTGTCCTGGTTAGGGCTGGTCATATCGTGCAAAAGATGGATTTTTATATCATGACAGTTTCTTGACAGAAATACAGCATCTTGAAGAGGAGTTCTATCTAATTGGCACAAAGGTGTTCTATGGGCTGGGGGTGGGACACTCTGGTTTGAACCCATGCTGTTCTCTACCAGCTACAGAATTCTCCTTTAGCTGTGCAGATGCCACAGCTCCCTGCAGCTGCTATGAAGCCAGGGACCCATTCCCCGACCCACAGATGTTCCCGGTGTTGCCCGTTTCTGAGACCTTTAGTCAGGAGGGGAGCTCTTCCCTCGTCTCCCTTCCAGTCTACTGGAATCGCCTCCACCTCCTGCCCCCAACACACAAACACACACAATTTCTTTGGTGAAATGGAGCAGGGAGAGTCAGCTCCCTGAACGGTGAGGGGGGCATCGGGGGTGTAGGTGGGCTGTAATTAACACCCTTACAGTTTTAGGAATTGACCCCACTGAGATACCCATCTTTGTCTGTCAGCAAGAGACCAACAGGCCTCAGGAATGCCCCTGGGTCCAGCCATCCAGCAGGTTCTGTGGGTTTTTCAGGAGGAGCAAGGCAGGCGGTAATGTTCAGAGCAGTTAGATTGTTCACATCCCAAATCGGATGTGGGTAGAGCCAGATGACTGAGGTGGCAGATGCTGGCCACTGGTGATTGCCAACAGGTCAAGCCTGTGAGAAACACCTGCCATGTGTCATACACGGTGCTAAGCGTGTGGAATGCTTCATTGAAAAAGGCACCATTCAATGGCATCACTTAGGGCATCGCCATCTGGGGAGAGAGTCAGGCTGGTGGCAGATCCTGACAGCAGAATATCAGAGCCTGGAGTAGAGACAGTTCAGGAAAAGCTTCCTGGATGAGGAATGCCAAGCAGATACTGAGACTGAGCAGGAAGGTCCCAGGTGGACAAAGGCACCAGGCCTTGCAGAGGTGGGAGGGCACAATGTGTCTGCAGCTCCTCGAGAGTCTAGTCCAGCCAGGGCCGTGGATATGAGGCAGGGGAAAGATGAGGCTGGATTGGACAAGGATGAGCTCTAGCCCAATCAGGGGTCCCGGAGAGCAGCCACCGAAGGACAGGAAGCTGGTTAGCAACAGGATCAGATGGGGTTTTAGGAGAAATCATCCCAGCTGCTGGGTAGAGAAGGGATTGTTAGAGCCAGGAGAGGAGGCAATGGGGCTTGGGAGAGGCAGGGGCTCAGGAGAGGTGGTTGGCTAGTGCAGGGCCAGAATCAAGCCCCATTCTCAGTTCCGTGCCCCAGGCTGACCCCTGACTGACAAGAGCTCTAATCCAAGCGTGGAGGATTTGCCTGATCCTCACAACCCTGCAGGGAGGGAGCAGAGCAGCTCATCCAGGGACCACAGTGAGACAGTGGGGGGCAGCAAAGGAAGGAGCCCAGCTGGGGGGTGAGACAGGCTGGGTCCATGTCCCAGCCAGTGACCAAGCCTCTTTGGGGAGCCTCAGTGCTCTCCTCTGTGAAATGGGCTGATCGTGCCCAGCTCAGCCCCTTGGGGCCATGGGGAGCAAGAAGTGAGATGATGTGCAGTAAAGGGCTGGCACTGATCAGATTTTCGATTTGGGCTCCCAGCTATACCCCACACCCTTCTCCGGTTTTCAAAGCATCACCCTGCCCCTTGAGGAAGGGCATCAGTGGCAGTTGGAAGATGCAGACCATGGCTTGGGGCAGTGGGTTGCTGCATGGTCTCAGTCAGAGGAACAGTGTAGCAGATTTAGAAAGATCCCAAGGGCTGCAGAGTAGAGAAAGGAAGCCCAGGTGGGCATGGGGCCAGGCTTGCCAGCGTGCCCAGTGTGTCCACAGTCTGTGCTCTGTGAGTCCTTTGAGGGCAGGTGTTATGACTTCATTCCTCAAATTGATGGCTACCTGCCACCCACGGGACCACAAGAGTCTATATGGACCCAGAACTGGACAGAGTAGGCCCAGACCCTGCCCTCATGGATCTTATAGCACTGTGGGGACAATTGTCATGGGCCAGCACCAGGCCTAATAGAAGGTGCTCGGGAGATGATGAGGTGAGCCAAGGGTCTTATTGCACATAAGCAGAGCATAAGGATAGCAGTTCAGGAGTAACTGCTCCCTTTTGTGTGTATGTATTCCTGACTCACAGTAGGTGCTTCATTCAGAGTATATCAGGGTCTACCATGACAGGGGTCTGCTGACTCGATGAGGCAGGAGCATGAAGGGTCCTAAAGAGTCATCTCCTCTCTGGGCCATAGAGGCCTCCGTTTCATCCAGGTCTTCCTGCAGAGCATCTGTGACGGGGAGCGGGACGAGAACCACCCCAACCTCATTCGAGTCAACGCCACCAAGGCCTACGAGATGGCCCTCAAGAAGTACCATGGCTGGATCGTGCAGAAGATCTTCCAGGTAAGCCACCCCTCCCCGCCAGGCCCAGAGGACCACCAGCTTGTGGGTTCCATTCCCTGCTCTGTCACTTCTCTGCTGTGGCCTCTTGGAACCTACGTTTGCCCACCTGGGCTCAGGAAGGGCTCCCCTGTCTATTTGGGGTGAGGCTGGTGTACTGAGGGATCACCCTCACACGCGCTTGGCCAGCCCTATCTGTGGTCCTGGGGGGGCATTATTGTAGATGCTCCATGGTGTTTCTCTTTAGGTGGCTTGGCCTGTGAGGCCTGATTGGGTGGTGAGGAGTGAAACTATGGCAAAGACTTTTGAGGACCTGAGGTTGATGGTGGGCTGGCCTAACTGGCCCCTTGGATTCAGCCTGGACCTTCCCATGGGGTAGAGAGGGAAAGAAAGGCCTCTGTCCCCATGGGGGCATCTGCTGAAAGGACATTGGCCTGCAGGGTTCTTGGTGGCTTGTGTTGGGGTGACATTGGCCAGGGCTCCTGGAAACATCCTCAGCATTAGCCTGGTTAGCTGAAGGCCCGGGTCACAAGGCTGAGAGGCCCACTCAGGAAACATGGAAAGGCCCTTGGGGTGCCTTACACATGGTTGCTGGCCACCCTACCTCTCACTGCCCCCTCATCTTCCCCTGCGTGGCCTTGCCCAGCCTGTCAAGGCCACCATTTCTGCTGCAGCTCCCATCACCTGCCCATCCTCGCTGCCATGAGAACCAGGGTGTGAAGGCTGACCTTTCCCATGAGGCACAGGTCGCAGGGAGGCTGGATTGGGAGCCAGTCTGGGTTCAGGCAGGAAGAGCTGGTTGTGGGGCAGAAAACATGGTCACCTGTGAGCCATCTGCCCCGGCAGGGCTGGGGACAGGGCCCATCCTGGGTGGATGCCTTAGGAGCCCCCTGCTGTGCAGTACACTTTCCCCCTGAGAAAGCCTTGTGACTGCGATCTTAATAATAACAGTGTGTCCTGTGTGCCTGGCCCAGGGCAGCTGCCTGTGAATTGTAATCTTTACAAATGCACCCCGAGATGGGTACTCTCACCCCCATTTCACAGAGGAGGAAAATGATGCTCAGACAAGTTAAGTATCTTGCTCAAGGTCACACAGTACAAATATGGGGGGCTGGGATTCTACCTTCCTGAGCCTCAGTGTCCTCATCTTTCAAATGGGTATAAAATAGGCCCACTTCAAAGGATCACTGAGATGATTAAATGACTTGACGTATATACAATGCTTGGCATGTGGTTTATACTCAATAAATCGAAGTTACTACTACTTTTACTGTTAATGATACTATCGTTTGTACTTTCCTCATTTATCAAACTCATAGCCTAAGCTCTTTATCTGGTTGCATCTTTTTCCTTCTGGCTTTGAAATTCTCTGAATTTCTGATTCTCTGCACTGAAATGTAGGGAAGTGTCATCCCCCTAAGGACAAAAGAAAGACCACAGCACAGACTAGCAGTTGTTTCCACTGCTCAGAAAGTGGGTTTTCTGAAGAAATAGTTCACCTTTTCCAGAGCAGGGAACCCAGAAGGACGAGGCTGAGCACCTACCGTGTGCCTGCTGCTGTGCCGAACACTTCACATAACCTCCTTCATCCTTACAAAAGCAACCTGATTAGGTGGGTGCCATTATTATCCCCATTTTACAGATGAGGAAACTGAGGCTCAGAGTGGCTAAGTAACTTGCTCAAGGCTCACAGCTAGTCGGCGGCACAAGCTGGAATTTGCACCCAGGTCTGTGTCCCCAAAGCTGGTTTCCTTCCTGCTGTCCCTCACAAGGGTAGAAGGGAAAACACATCTCCCTCTTCCTTTTCCTTTCCCTTCCAATGAATAGCACAGACCCCTGCCCAGCATGGACCTTGGGGAGGTCCCCTCCCAGAACCCTGGCTTGCTGGCCTGGTGTCTCAGTCCCCGCTAATGCTGTACTCCCCTCCCCTCTTGCCCATCTTAAGGCAGCGCTGTATGCGGCACCCTATAAGTCCGACTTCCTGAAAGCGCTCTCCAAGGGGCAGAACGTGACGGAGGAGGAATGCCTGGAGAAAGTCCGCCTCTTCCTGATCAACTACACAGCCACCATTGATGTCATCTACGAGATGTACACTAAGATGAATGCTGAGCTCAACTACAAGGTGTAGGCATGCCCAGTAGCAGGCACGCCCCCGGTACATGCCACTCGCAGAAACAGGCAAACCCGAATCACTGTGAATCAAACCGGCCCGCTGCCCCTGGCCTACGTCCCCCAGAGCGGCCCAGAGTCTGGCCAGGGTCTTCAGGGAATGGCCCTGGTTTCATGAAAGTTTTTTTTTTTTTTGTCTATTCTAATGGAGCAATAAGTAACAATCCTACTTCCAAATCTCCTTTGGATTTCACAATAGCACAGACTGACTTTACACCTTCATTTCAGTGTGGTAAAAATCTATTAATGTTTCTAATAAATCAAGTCCTAGGGTTTTTTGTTTTTGGTTTTCCCCCCTGTGTAGCACAGCTCTAGGGCAATGGTGTCATACACCTCATTGTAAAAATAAGCACATGTCCTTATAAAGATCTCACTGAATGCTGTTTTAGGTATTTTAAGGACTATGAAGTGTTTGATTTGAAATTATGCAGGGCCCCTATTGTGGGATTTTTTTTAAAAAAGCAAACATGTGCGTTATGTGGTTTGCAGAGCCTAACCTCACAGCACTGTCATTATAAATCCTACTCTTTTTGATTGTCTTGCCTGACAGTTTTTTTTATAGCTGAAACCAGCCAGCAAGCCTTTGATGACCAAGAGGCATTTCTTTTAAAGCTATTGGACACAAACAATTGACTATAGATGACTGTACTGTATTTGCATTCTTCCGCATAATTGTTTTCTTCAGGGACAGCTTTTCCAACCTAAGAAACTACCTACCACGTGTATTCTCTCGAGGGGGTGAGATGAACCTTCCAACAGCTGAGATCCAAGAAAATGCCTCACTGCCTTAATTGTCCTTCCTGGCACTAAAAAGAGCTGTATTTTTAAAAGTGTTGGGGCAAACAAAGCAACCCCAAAAGAATTGATGTGTGTTAAAAAAAAACCCAATGAGGAACAATTGGTAATTTTTATGCAGAAACTAAACAATCCTTAATAAATAAATCTCTATTTTGGAATCACATCTGTGTGCTATTTTGGTTCTTGATTTTTTTTTTTTTTTTTTTTCCTGCATCAGAGGTTACAGTGGGGACCCTTATACCAGATCCTGCCAAGGACCTGCGTTCTGGCCTCCATGGTTTTAAAAACATAGAACTGGCTGCCACATTGAGAAACTTGGGGATTTCACATAAAAATCTCAGGTTTCTAGCTGCTTTTGAAAAATCAGACTGCCTGGCAGGAGCTGAGAGATGAGTGCACCCTTGGCTGGGCAGGGAAAGGAGAGGAAGGAGGTATTCACCCCTCTGCCTCAGTCCCCACCTATCCTTGTTGCTTCCCAAAACCTTGTGACCAATGGTTATTTGAGCTTTATCATGGGCTGATGCTTTTTCTGATACTAGAGTTAACTGTAGAGGGGCATATTTATTTTACTTTATTCCTGCTCTTGCAGAGCTGATAGTCTAGTGAGGAAGATGAACCAGTACATCAATAACAATGATATAGAGTGGTCGTTGCCCAGTGGGAACCTGGGGCTGCAGGTAAGAGGCTGCATCCTGGGATGCACCTTAGGAAATCAGAGCTTTCACTGAGCCTCAATGGAAGTTGGGTGATGGGGGTGGGAGGGACACTCCAAGGCATAGGTAAAGATCTGGTGGCTTGACCCAGGGTAGGCTGTGAGTGTGTTACATTGAGCTATCAAGGGATTTGAACTTGACCCTAAAGTATGGAACACCTTCAAGGTTCTCGTGCACAATCTAATATATCCAGATATATATACACAGATATCCAGTTTGGAAGGCTCCTTCTGACATGGTCAAGGGATGGAAGCCTGAACTAAGTTTTTTACTATCTCTGTTTTCATTATATTTTCTAATATTGCTGATAATTTGGAATGCTACTGTTCTTTCTAAGCCCTAATTGCTTTTTAGGTTTTTTTCCCTTTGAGTTTTCTAGAAATACAAAATTCTGACAGCAAATTAAAAGAATTCTGTGTCTTTATTTAAAAATGACCTTTTCTTTGTGT
The DNA here is from genome assembly GCF_027409185.1 of Cynocephalus volans. Taxonomy (NCBI): domain Eukaryota; kingdom Metazoa; phylum Chordata; class Mammalia; order Dermoptera; family Cynocephalidae; genus Cynocephalus; species Cynocephalus volans. The sequence continues at coordinate 197,526,372 of NC_084461.1, forward strand.
CTCTAACATAATACAGTGGGACCAGGGGGCAATTTCTTTGTGGAAGGGATGGATTTTCCCAGGCCAGCCGCCACTCCTGCTACCTGCATTTTGGGTTTTTGACCCCAGAGACAAAGCCAGCTGGGCATCTACACCTTCCCCATTTCATCTTTGTCAAAGTGGGACTGAGTTCTGCCTGGGGCAGTGTGTTGCTATAACAGAAATACCTGAGACTGGGTAATTTATAAGGAAAAGAAGTTTATTTGGCTTACGATTCTGGGACAGTTGCATCTGGCATGGGCCTCAGGCTGCTTTTACTCATGACCGAAAGTGGCAAGCAGCCAGTGGGTACAAATACATCACACGGCAAGAAGCAAGAGCAGGTGCCAGGGTCCTATAAACAACCCGCTCTCACAGGAACTAATAGAGCTAGATCTTACTCAGGACCCCCAGGGAGAGCATTAATACATTCATGAGGGATCCACCCCCATGACTCAGTTTCCAACACTGCCACACTGGGGATCAAATTTCCACATGAGTTTTGGAGGGGACAACACATTCAAACACCGTCAGACAGGGAGGAAAAAACACACACTGTATACGAGGCGCTGCAAAATTGCTTTACACACATCATGTCACAGCCACCTGAGATGTGGGCATCTGGAGTCTCGTTTATTAGATCAGAAACTGAGCCCCCCTGGGAGGTGGCAAAGGACTCACCCAGGGTGACCCAGCTAGATGTGGGGGCACTGGGGTTTTGTGTCTGACTCCAACTGACAGAGTGAGCCCGCCTTCCAACATACCACCTGCCAGTGTGTTCCCACTGATGGGAAGCTGCCTTATCTGACCCAGGTCAATCTGATACTGCACAGAAATCCGAATTAGCATACAGGTTTTTCCAAATGTGACTCATTTATTCACTTGCTGATTCATTCAGTTAAAATTCACTGAGCCCATTATACAATATTTCAAACCCATTATAATACATCGCTATTATAGAGAAGAAACTGAAGCTCACCTCCCCCTTCAGAGCTTCAGTTTCCTTATCTGTAACACGGAGGTCTTGCTAACACGCACCTCACAGGGTTGTTGTGAGGCTTAAGTTAAATGTTGCTATTTGTGAAGCAATTAACGTTGGAAGCATAGTAAGCTAGCTGGGTTAGCAGGGATGTGACGTGGGGTGTGCAGTGATGTGATCGAGTACTGGAGTCCTGGCTAAGCTGTTTATTAGCGAAGTGGCTTTGGACAAATCATTTCACCTTTCTGAGCCTCCGTTTCCTCATCCATACCGTGGGGACACTAACAGTTCCCACCTCACCAAGAGTCAATGAAACTGCCCAGGCAGGCACTTAGCTGCATAATCGTTCAGCGTTGACCCAATTATCGTCATTTTCTGGAGGTTGTAGAAGAATGGAGGAAGGACATCTCCTTTCGGTTTTGTTGGTTGGTTGATGGGGTCCCCTCGTTCACACTGGTCCCCAGCCTGCGCACTGAATGCCTGCAGCTCCCGCCGGGCCCGGTAGGTGGCGATGTCCGCACTGCTCCGCGGGGAGTCTCCGCCGGGACGCGCCTGCCCGCGCCCCCAGCCTCCGGCCCGCGCCCAAAGTGGGGGTGCGCGATGGGGCGTGAGGGCTTGCTTTCCTAGCGAGCTCGAGTTGTTTCCCAAGAGCTAAATGAAGAGCCCTACTTCAACACTGTTGGGAAAGCACGAAGGCCCTCTAGCGAGTGCTTTGGGGTTCTGACTTCAGACATAGGTGTGTCTTACTACTTTTAGCACTACTACTGTACTAATACCACCACTGCCATCAGCACCGCCACCACCTAACAATGTTTGGAGTTAAGTCCAGATTCTGTAATTTTTGTAATTTTGTAATTTTTGTGATCCAGGGCAAGTCAATTCACCTCTCTGAGGCTCAGTTTCTGCATCTGTAAAATGGGACAGAAACACCTCTACCTTGCAGGATTACATAAAATAATGGCTGTAAAATGCCTGACACATAGAAGATGGTCAATAACTGGCTTTTATTAATGTTTTTACTTAATATGATGCTGCACCCTGCCAGGGGCTCCTGAAGGGACAACCCGGCCACCAATGCAGTACTTAAACTGTAGCATGTTCACTTACTCCTTGTTCTCAAAGATCCAGCAGGGCCCATGTTGACAAATCAACAAGGAACACCCCAGAAAACATGGTGGAATTTGGCCACTATTCCTTGGTCTGCTCTGATCCGCCGTTGTAACTCTGGGCAAGTCTCTTCTTCCTTCTGGGCCTCAGTTTCCTTATCTTTAAAATCAAGGGATTAGGTGGTTCAAAGCTCCTTCCCAGTTCTGACAATCTACAATGGACACCTCTTACCACTGTAACCAGCCCCTGGTTTGTATTCATAATTCCAGTGAAATCAACACTCCGCTTATAAAATCAAATGGGACCACACATGCAAAGCACTATGCATGGCACCTGGAGCCTAGAGGGTACCTGGTAAATGGCAGCTATGATGATGGTTAACCCTTAATCAGCCCTTGATCTGGCCTGGGGGAGAATTGTCTGGAAGACGAAGTCATTCAGCTCCTGTTTGCTGAGCACCTACTATGTGTGCAAGGCCCTGAGCTAGGATCAGGGGGATCCTGCAAAAAGAAGACAGATAAGGCACCCACATCTCAAGGGGCTCAAGGTCCAGTGGAGGAGATGCACAGTAGATCCAGAGAGCAAAACATGAAGTGAAGGATAGTACACAGGGCAGTGTGACGGGAAGTGATTATGGAGCCCCGATTTATATGGGGCAGGGAGGAACTCTCTGCGGAGGTGACATTTGAGCTGAGATCTGAAGGGAGAGAAAGAGCAGGTCATGAAGAGAGGCTGGCTACAGCTAGTGCAAAGGCCCTGAGGAAGGGGAAGAAGCAGCATGTTCTAAGGACAGAGAAAGGCCAAGGTGGCTGGAGCCTGGAGAACAAGGGAGGATGAGGAGCAATATGGAGGATGAAACCTAGAGGTGCCCAGGCCAGCGTGCATTTGGGTTTTGTTCTAACAGCAGGGGAAGTCATAAGTCCCTGTAAGTAGAGGGTGACAAAGCCAATTAAACAGTTTAAAAAGCTGTTTGCCAGGATCTCAAGGGGTCACTTTTGTGGAGTGAGAAAAGAGGCTGTCCCCTGCTCTGCCCCAACCCAACCTCTGCCTCTTCCTGGCCAAAAAAGGTGGGCTTCATCACTGCTGTTGTGCTTTACTTTGTGGGGGTTCCCCGGCCTCTGTGAAAGTCATGAGCCCCTCTCCAGAAAGTGCTCATTCACCAGTCCCAATTTCATGAAACATTTCAGGACTTCCATGGATCCACAGTAGCCCCCCCAGGGACCCCAATTGGGAATCTTTGAATTACTCTGATCCCACTGGGACCAAGGCCTAGATGCTTGCTCCGTCCTGCGCCACAGCCTTCAGCTGGAGGCCATCTTTGAAGTGCCTGTGGCCAGCTGTGGCTCTGCCACACCCACAGGCCACCAGGCCTGCTGCCCAGAGGAATGGAATCACAGCCAGTGGCTGAGCGCTGAGAGTAGCTGTGCCTATGGCAACGGTCATCTGAGGAGAAGGGCTTCTTCTCCACCTGGCCTCAGGTTTCTGCCCCAGGGAGAATTCCAGAAGAGCCTCATTGAAGCAGGGTGGGGCGCCAGTCTCTGGACAAAGGCTAGCTACTTGCAAGACCCAGGTGGACAGACCAGCTGATTGTCTCCAGCCTCTTTGTATACTGTCTCTGTAGCTTCTCAGTAAATGCGGGGGTGTGTGATTTCATGGGGAACCTGCTGTTGACTTGGGCAGGCTCCCAGAGGAAGACCATCAGACCCTGCCCCTTCTCAGCGGTGTGACCCTGGGCACATTCCCTCACCTCTCTGGGTGTGCTTCCTCTCCTGTAGCTGAACGGAATTCATGAGCACAAAGCCTGACACAGTGACTGGCACACAGCAAGTGCTGCATAAATGCATACATGCTAGCCCTGGCGCTTCCCTACCCTCTTTCCCCAGTTATCACCTTGCTTTTCCTCACTTGAGCCCATCCGTGGCACTCACTGGAGAAAGCAAGAAAAGCCAACCAGATTTCTCACGCCCCAGCCCCACATGTCCTGATCTTGCCCGGTGGTTGTGAGCAGGGACTCCTACCTCAGTGGTGAGGGGACTGAGTCTCACAAGGCAGTGGCAGGTGGTTGCTATAGTGGCTGGAGGGTGCAGCTGGAACTTAGAAGATCCTGAGTTCAGATTCTGACTGCACCACTGGCAGGTAGCTCTTTGGACAAAGGGCTTTCACCGTGTGGAGACTTAGTTTGTCCATCTACAAAAAGGGCAGGAGAAGACCCACCTCTCTTAGAGCCATGGGGAAGAGGGGAGGAGATGCTGGTGCTGAGCCTCTGAGAAGCAGAGATCTGCAGGAATCCAGCCCCTCAGTGGTTTTGGATGCATCCGTAACTCCAGGAACCACTCCAGACCCCAAGGATCCTGGACACCAAATCTTAGCCTAAGCCAAGCTCTGGAGCTGTGAGGCCACCAGCTGGGCTAAAGGGTGCCCATGTAAGAGAAGGAAGGGAAAGAGCAGGGGCAGGGTAGTAGGGGATGTGGGGAGAAGAGGAAAGAAGTCTCTGCCTGGGGAGTGTGGAGGAGAGCTGTGTCTTCTGGACTCAGTAGTTCTCATCCGTAAAATGGACACAGTAAAATGGGGACACTAATGCTAGCTTCACAGGATTATTGGAAAGGAAGATGTTAGGTGACATAAGGGAGAGCGTTGAGTAAACTAGGGAGCACTTGGGTGGGAGGGGATGTGAAATCAGTCTTGGTGGGAGAAGTGTAATGACATTGTGGGACTATTTATTGAACAGTTACCATGTCCCGGCATCACCCAGCCCTCACAAGCACTATTGTGTTTAGTCTTCCCAAACCGACAAGGGGAGGTTACTACCCCCATTTTACAGATGAGGGAAGCGAGGCTCAGAGAGGCAGGGTCACCTGCCTGAGGTCACATAGCTTAGAAGTAGAGCCACACCCAGATCCTTTTGACTCTGGAGACAATGTTCTTCTTTTTCTATTCTTTTATAACAGCTTTATTGAGATATTCACATACTATATAATTCACCCATTTAATGTGTACTATCCAATGGTTTTTAGTATAGTCACAGATACAAGGGCGCTTCAAAAAGTTTGTGGATTCATATTATCTTTTATTTCTATTTTTCCATGAACTTTCTGACATACCTTCATATGAGCAACCATCACCACAGTCAATTTTAGAATGTTCTCATCACCCTAAAAAGAAACCCCTTACCCTTTGGCTGTCAGCTCTAGCTCCCAAATTTCCCCCTCTCTCCAGCCCCTGGCAACCACATTTGTCTTTATAGATTTGTCTTTTCTGGACATTTCATAAAAATTGAATCATACAATATATGACCTTTTATATCTGGCGTTTTTCTCTTAGCATAATGTTTTCAGCGTTCATCCATGTTGTAGCATGTCAGTACGTCATTCTTTTTTATTGTCAAATAATATTCCATTGTGTGGATACACTGTGTTTTATTTATCCATTCAGTGTTTGAATTGTTCCCACTTTGGCTATTATGAATAATGCTGCTGTGAACGTTTGTGTACAAGTTTTTGTGTGGACACGTGTTTTCATTTCTCTTGCCTACGAGTGGAATTGCTGGGTCATATGGTAACTCTACGTTTAATATTTTGAGGAACTACCAAACTGTTTTCCACAGAAGCTGTACCATTTTACATTCCCACCAGCAGTGTGTGTGTTTCTCCACGTCCTCGCCCATGCTTGTATCATCTGCCCTTTTGAGATCATATTCTTACTGGCTATGCTACACTATAGAGTCTGCTGGGCTTGATATCAAATCCTACCAGCTGTGGGATCTCAGGCAAGTGGCCTCTTGGTGTCCTTTTTTATAAAATGATGTAAGAATCTTCCCTTCTGGCCTATAAGGAGATGAACTAGGTTGATGGCAGAATCAGGGCTATGCTCTACCAACTGTAAAGTGAGGTGCACATGTCTTGCTTTTATAACTGGGTGTCCCAGGTATAAAGTCCCTGAGATCTTGACCCATCTAGCTCACCAGTTTCCCTCCAATGCCTGGCACTGGGCTTCAGTGCTTTGTAAGTGCAGGCCATCAGCAGCTGCCCAGGAACCTCCCTTAGCAGAAGGGGCTGAGCCCACCTGGTGCAATCTGAAATCTGAAAGCTATGTGGGGTGAAGGGCTGGGCACTGCTTATAGCCCCCCTGTGACTCTCAGCCAGTGCTAAGAGTTTTGGAATTTTTTCCTTCCCTAAGAGGAAAAATTCTTCCTGTCTGTCAGGAAGGAGTCTCTTGTCTTTCCAAGGCAGAGGCTGGGGAGTTTCACCAGCAAAATTATAGCAGTCTTGTCCTAGCAGCTGCCCTCGTTCATATTTAGTAAAACCAGGGCATGTCTGCTGGGTGCCCTGGGCCTCAGCACCTTACTTCCACGTGAGGCAGATCTTTATGCTTTCAATCAACCTGTATTTTTCCCCCAATTTTTTATTGATGTAAAATACATATAAAATTTCCCCTCTTAACCATTTTTAAGTGTACAGTTCAGTGGTATTAAGTATAATCATATTGTTGTGTAACTATCACCACCCTCCATCTCCAGAACCCTTTGCATCTTGCAAAACCGGAATTCTATACCCAATAAATAATAACTCTCCATTCTCCTCTCGCCCCAGCTCTATCAACCAGTATCTTAAATGCTCCCTCTAGGGGCTGGCCGGTTAGCTCACTTGGAAGAGTACGATGTTGATAAAACCAAGGTCAAGGGTTCAGATCCCCCCACAGGCCAGCCAAAAGAAAAAGAAAAAAAAAAGAAAAGAAATTAATTAAAAGCACCTACTAAATGCAGGGTTTTGGTCCCGTAGCCTCAAACAAGACAGACATGGTCCCCTGCTTCATGAAAACTGATAATCCATTTTCTGGTTGAGGAAACCGAGAGGGAGAGGCTCTTGCTTGCATCTCCCACCTAATCAGTGGTAGGGCAGGGTTGGAACCCAGGGTCTGGTGCAGAGGCCAAGCTCCGGCCACCTGAGTCATTTTTCTGCATGGGAGTCTCAGTTGCCCAGTCTATGAAATGAGGGTCAGGGAGGAGTTGGGTTAGTGATGCTCATGCCCAGGGCTCGGGCCGCTTCCCAGCTCCATCTCCTCCAGTCTCCTACATCAGCCTCCAGGTAGCTGGAACAACTCTTGTATTTTCATTTAATTTGAGAAGGGTCTTTCTACAGAAATGGGCCCCACAGTAGTTATGCCATCAACCCCCCAGCCCCAGCAGGTAGGCTTTCTGTTAGGGAGCTGCAAGAGGCCCTGTGTTTACACTCGTCACCACAGACAGATAGCTGCCTGTTTGCTCTGCTGGAGATCCAGGACACCCAGAGGGAAAAGGTTCTCCTGTTCTCTTCCCCACCCCTCTCACTCCCCACCGTGGAGAGAGCAGCTTTTTGGGGAGGCCACATTCCTCTCCAAGCCTCAGTTTCCCATCTGTGAAGTGGACACAGCAATCCTTACTTCACAGCCTGGTTGGGAGGACGGTTTACTTGACAATCTCACCCCCGACCTCCCCAACGCATGCTCAGTGAGTTAATTATTAAGGATTGTTTCTTTGTAAATGTTTCACACTGGTGGTTTGAATACAGCGCTCCTTCTGCTGGGGGGTCTTTGTCTCTGTCTCCAGCACTTCTAAAATTCCACTTTCCGGCTGCTGAACCTCATGGGCGATACCGCTGATGGCAAGCTTGAGCAGGAAGGACCCACTCTGCAGTCTTCCCAGCCGGTCGCCTTGATTTAGTGAAAACAGTAATGAAGAAAATGACTTGAATGTTCCTTGGGCTCAGCACAGACCCAGTACTCCCTGTGTCTTCACGGTGACTGTATGCCCCACTCTACAATGGGGATCCTGAGGCTCAGAGGGACTTGCCTAGGGCCGCTCGGCTGGTGAGTCACAGAGCCAAGGTTTGGGCCTCCCAGGCTTTCCGACCAGCCGCAGCGGGGGTGAGCTGCCCGTCCTGTGGAGTATTCAAGTGGGCTCGCCGCTGGGCAGAAGCTGTGGCTGCGTGTTGGGGCTCACCTTCTTCATCCAATTAAAACAAAACGGAACAAAACACAACAAACCCCCCCCCCCCCGCGATTGTCTCCTCCTCTGTGCCAGGCTCGGTGCTGAGCACAGGGTAGAGAGATGCAGAGAGGACATTCACTTACTGCTGAGCTCTCACCGTCTGTGACTCAGGGGCCTCCCCCACCGGACCGGGAGCCACCTGAGCGGACCCACGACAAACCCGTCTCTGAGCGCATCGTCTGCTGAATGACTGAGTGAGCGAATGCACGGAATAACCGGCCAGGATGCCCGTGATCGGACGAGGAAACAGCCCAGGGCGGCCGGAAAGCACAGCGCAAGACCCAGCCGGAGCCGGGCTTCTAACCAGAGCCTCTCGGCCCAGCGCCTGCCGCTCTCTCCAGGATCCTGACGCCCATTTTCCAGGTCAGGAAGCTGAGGCCCTCGCCCCCCGCCCTCCCGCGCTGCGCCGGGGTCCGCGGCGTCCGGGTGGGCGTGGTGCAGCCCGGGGCGGCGCTCGGCGGCTGGAACCTGAGCCGCGGGAGGAGGGCGGCGCTGGGCGCGGGGCAGGCTCCGGGAGTCAGGAAGCGCCGCGCTCCGGCCGCCGGCGCCCAGCCTTCCCGGAGGTGAGTGGGACCGGGCCCCGGGAGACGCGGCCCAGCCGAGGTCCCCTCGCGCCCCCGGGGATCATCCCGAGGGTCCGAAGTCCAGGCGGGGGCGCGGGAGGTGCGGGAGGCTGGTGCCCTTTGCTGTGCTGGGTGCCCTTGGGCCGGGCAGTACCCTTCTGGGCTTCGGTTTTATCACCTGTGAAATGGGCGCCAACGTGGGCCCTAGGGTTGCAGATCTGGGCGAGGGAAGTCCCCAGCTCCCTGAGACCCCAAGGTCGGGAACCAAAGGAGGAGAGGCCTGCAGCCTACCTTGGGTGACATCCCCATCTTGGGGGGGCTTGGAAGAAGGGTTGGGGGAGCGGTGACTGACTTTTGCTTGGAATTGGGAGTCTGGAGCTTCCAAAGGTTACTTCTTGGTTACTGAGTTCCAGAGAGATGGCTCTTCCCCCAAGAGAAAGGAATATCTTTAACCTCCAGTTCGGCCCTCAAGATCCTGGGAGGTCCCGGGGACAGGGAGAGACCTCCCACACTCTCCACTTGCCTGGAGATAACCCTCCCCACCACACCAGTTGGCCTGTTCCATGGCCAGCTCTGCACACAGGGCTTGGTGCCCACGGGGTGCCCGGGAAGTGACGAGGGAGGGGTGGGCCCTGTGGCTGGTCTGGCTCAGCGTCTAAAACAAGGGCCTCTGCTGGGGGAGCGGGGCGTGAGCCCCTGAAATTCTAAGCACATATCCTGTGTGAGCTTTGTTCTGGGACGCTAAGAACCACTTGAGGATTTAAGGTTTGCCACTTTGGTTCAGGGGCAAGGGCAGGGGGTGACTCAGGGACTGTGTCATGAGGAAGGTGAGGAGGTGGTCTCTTTAGCGGGGATGGGTAGGAGGGTTGGGCCGGGTCATCTACGAGGTGAAGAGCGGGCTGTGTGGGGGTCTGGGTGCACTCTGCCTTCCCCTCCTGTGTGACCTTGGTCCCTAGTCCCTTAGCTGTCTGAGCCTCTGTTCTCTCATCTGTACTACAGAGTACCTGAGGGCCACCCCAGGGCTGTGGTGACCTGTAAGGAGCCTGGCACACAGTCAGAGCTTGGTCACCGTCAGCCGTTATTATTTTTGTAGTGGTGGTTGCTGCCCTAAACTTTTTCTTAATGGAAGAGGGTGAAAAAAGGTCATTGGCCATTTCCACAACATTTCTCTAGTTCATTCTGTTTGAAGAACGGTGGGAACCAGAAAGGCTGGGGACCCCTCCTTCCCACCGTGATTGAATTGCAGGGAGAAGGGGCTCCCGAACACAAATGGTGAATGACAGCCATAGTTCAGGCCGGTTCATGTTTGTAAAACCAGGGTGGGGTCGTTTTGAAATGGAGTTTACCAGGGAACGATTGCCTGAGAAAAAAGGCTGTGAGGGTTGTGTGTTTTATATGAACTCGTATGAGGATGCCTGGGATTCCCCAAGGGAAATCCAGACACCTTAGATCAGAGAAGGGGCTATGGGCTCCTCCCGCCTCGTCCGGGGCAATCTGGGCTTCAGCCACCTACTCCTTCCCCCAGCAAACCCTCCCTGAAAGTTCTGGGCTGGGCACTGTGCTCTGAGGTCTCTCAGACCCCAGACTAGCTCTAGCCCAAGGGGTGGGAACTGTATGGTCCAAGAGAGACAGAGAGAAGGAAAAAAGTCTGCCCCTCCCTGAAACTGGGATTGCCCCTGGTGCAGCTGTGGCCTCCAGGTGGGCACCACCCCCACCTGGCTTGTGGGCGCCTGGCAAGGCATGTGCATATGATAGATGCTTCCTAGATACGTGCTGTTGAATGAATGGGGGCCAGAAGAGAATGCTTCAGGTTAGGAGAGCAGACCAGGAAGCATGAAGGAGGGTTGATCAAGGTGGTGCTTGTGCTGCACCTTGAGGAATAAATGCAGAAGTGGAGGAAAGGGCATTCAGGTAAAGGGAACAGCACTAGCAAAGACATGACTTGTACCTGTTACCTGGTGGGTAAAGCTGGGGTTGCTGGTGCTGTTTGTCTGAAGTGTGTGATATGAACAGGAAGGTCAAAGCACCAGACAGGCAGAGGCTAAGTCAGACCCAGAAGCCCAGAAGTCCAGATTGAGACATCGTTGTTCATGTGGTCTAGAATGGTCCCTCTGGCTGCAGAATGGGAAAGATTAGAGGGGGCCAGACAGGGAAACTGGTCCCAAGGCTGGGGAAGTTGTCCAAGCCCTAGGGTGGAGAGTAGATGGGGGCAGCTGGAAGGAGATATAGTAGGGAGAGAAATGCACAAGACTTGGCTTCACTGTGCCTGGCACATAGTAGGTGCTCAGTAAATATCAAATTGCATAGTTGCCTGTCTGCACAAATACTGTTGAGAGGGCCTGAGCCCTTTGAGCTCCTTTGTCTGTTTCTAGGGAAAGGGAGTCCACATGAAGTGGGCATCTCTGTCCCTCACAAGGTCTTGAGCCTGCTGTCTGCCTCAGTTTACTCCCTTTTTGACTCTGGGAAAGACACTCTAGTCCCTCTCCAAATTATAGGAACCTAGGGAACAGCTCCTCTTCTGTCACAGGTAGGGTCTGAGGCACCAAGAGAACACTTAATTCATGCTATTGGGCCCTCTGGAATGCTCTGCATCACCAGTTTGGAGTGGAATTCACCTGTTAAAGATTAATTCAGATCTCTTGAGATACTTGTGATCCTGGACTCTGTGGCTGCTTCTCTGAACTGTGGGTGCAAGGTTTTGTCTGTCTTTAGCCAAGCCTGGGCTGCATGAACAGTTATTATGATGGTAGCAAGCATTTACTGATCACTTAGAATGCCAGGCCCTGAGCAAAGAACTCTCATTTCATTTGGATACAAAACTATTATTGTACCCATTTTTCAGAGGAAGGAACTGGGGGGTGAAGTCGCTTGCCTAAGGTCTCTCAGCTGGGAATGGGCAGAGCTGGGATCCAAATCCCATTTGCCTGATTTCAAAATCCATGCCCTTAACCTCCAGGATGGCCTGTCCACATTCATCTGGACCATCCCCAGGGTATCCGGAGTCATGGGGGAGAGATTCTGCAATATAGAGATATGAACCTGAGTTGCTGAAACAGGCCTGGGCTTAAACCTTAGGCCCACTTCCCCCTCACCAAGGGAGCTTGGGGAAATCACCTGGCCTCTCTGAGCCTCAATTTCCTCCTCTGTCAAAGGGGCTCTCAGTTCCCACTTTGCAAGGATGGTCCAAAGCACACAGATGGGGCCTCGGAACACAGGTCTTCTTCCTCATCCTATGTCTGCTCCCCTTGTTCCCCAGCCTGTTCCAGGGCAGGTTTTCCACCAACTTATCCCTAGGGAAGCCTTTGAGAGCCCCTGCCAGGTGGGCGGGTGGAAGGTAGTGGGGGCAAAGTTAGACTTGCCTTTTCAGCCAGGAAATATTTATGGGTGTTGACTGAGTGCCAGGAGCCAACATTTTCTACTTTCCTGATTTCATGCTTAAAAACTAGAGCTGGTTCCCTGCTGTCTAGATTCAAATCCTGGCTCCAAATAAGTTCCCTTACTCCTTTGGCCTTGGTTTCCTTATCTATATAATGTGGATAATGATAGTACCTGCCTCAATGGGTGGTTGTAGACAGTCTCCAGCACACTGACTGTTCAGTTTATAACCAACCTCTATCGCCTGATATTCACTTCAGTGGTGTCACAGCCTCCCTCCCACTGGAGGTGGGCAGGGGCAGGTATACTGAGTCCCATTTTACAACTGAGGAAACTGAGTCTCAGAGAGGGTGGCAATTTACCTAGGGATGTCCAGCTGACTCATGGTAGAGCTGGACCTGGAAGCCAGATCCAAGTGACTCTGGTCCCTTTGGGTCCCGGAAAAGCCCAGTGGCCAGTTCAGCTTCCTGTCTGGAAAGCCTCCTTAGACTCACCCCTCTTGGAGTCTGACCCACCTCTGTTCACCTCCCAGCTCTGCTACTTGCTGCCGTGTGACCTCAGAAAGTGGCTTACCCTCTCTGTCTCTGTGCCTGCCACTCAGGATTTGCTGGAAGTCAGAGCTCTGCCAGCTTGAGGGGGTTTTGGTTATTCTGGCTGCCATTCCTGCCCGTCCTGGGCTTCCCCTGCCTTGGATGCTGTTGGATCTCGTGAGCTGGCACCCTGGCCAGGCAGGAATGAGGAAGGGAGACAGATCCTCACTTTCACTGTGACTCTGACTTCCTTCCCACCCCTGAGCCCTTTCCTGACTGTCAGCTTCCCCTTTCTGTCCCTAGCCCTGGCTGCTGCAAGCTGTGTGACCCCAAGGAGGTCACCCCATTTCTCTGAGCATGTTTCCTCATCAGTAAGGGAGGGTCACAGGAGACCATGCCAGGCCCACAGGAAGCCTTTGCAGTTCTGTTTCAGATGAGGTCAGGGTGTTGGAGAGGCCACAGAGGGAGATGGGGGATTGGGGGACAGACAGGCATGTCATTGACCAAATGGGAATATTCTTATTTTTCTTTGGGTAGTGAGTAACGGCTGCTCCTCCCGCCCACCCGCCCTGCCTGCGCCCCACACAAAGGGCTCCTCAGTCTCATCAGGCGCCTGTTTTTCCCTGAGGGTGGAGTGGCTTGGGTTCCACCCAGTTGACCAGGAGGGCTGACCGCCTTCTGGGACAGCTCTTCATGTGTGTGTGTGTGTGTGTACATGTGTGCATGCACATGTGCGTGTGTGTGTATGGAGGGTGGGCCCCATGGGTTTGGGGTGGGATGGTGGGCGTGGGGCTGACTGACCTTAGGCAGGGACCCACCAGCCTGGTTCACTTCTCTCTCTCCTTGGCACAGAGGAAGGGCTTGGAAATACCTGTAGATAGACTGAAGGAAGGAAGGAAGGAAGGAGCAATGGACGGACAGACCAGCAAGGCAGGGGCATCTGAACAAACTGCCTCTGATACAGGCTCTGGCTGTGAGATCGAGTGGGCTTGGGTGAGTGTCCTGTCCTTGCTGAGCCTGTTTCCTCATTTGCAAAATGGACTCATGATAGCTGTCACCTTCATGAGAGGTGTTGGGTCTTGTAGGTCAGAGAGCCTTGTACAGAGTTGGTGCCCAATAGATTCTGTTAAAGGATGGGAGGGAGGAAGTTAGCTAGTTAGTTAGTTAGTTAGTTAGTTGGGCAGAGGTTCAGCTTTGGTGACTTGTCTATCCTGGAGAGAATGACTAAGATTGCCTTTGACTCCTTTCATCTGTATTCATTCATTCATTTATTCATTGAGGACTTAGTAGTGACTGAGTCTCACTGCTGAGAAAAGAGTCCCTGCCCTCCCAGAGCTTTTGTCCAAGTGACATAGTTCCACACGCAGTGCTTTGAGGCTCTCAAAGGCTTTGAGGCCAATTTATGAGGCTCTGACACCCATAGCGACCAAACCACCCAGCAATGACTACTGTGATTAGCTCCCTTTTAGAGATGAGGAAACTGAGGCTCAGAGAGATGAAGTGATCCACCTGGGGTCACACAGTTACTAAGTGGTAAAGCCAAGATTCAAACACCACACCTGTCTGCCTGCAGCACCCCAGTTCCACTGTGCCAGCCTGTCCTGCTGAATTCCAAAGGGCACCGCACTTATATGGGTGGCCCCATGGAGAGGACTTTGTAGACCCCAGAGGGATAAACTCAGATTTAAAAGCAGACCCTTGGAATTGTAGCCACATTCCTTTCTTGTTGAGTCGTGACCTCAGCTGGGTCTTTTGGTCTCTCCGAGGCTCAGTTTGCTCACCTGTGAAATGGTGATAATGACAGTGCCTCTATCTCAGATAAGAGATAAATGTATTTGTTCTCAGCACATGATAGGTACTGGATAAATGTCCGCCCCCTACTTCCTTCCTTCCTTCCAGGACTCAGTTTACTCATCTGGGAATGGAGACAATACTATTTAACTTCTAGAGTTATTATTTGGATTAAAACAGATAGAAGGTGTGAAATGCACCAATGAGGGTAGGCATTGCTGATGGTGGGATTTCAGGCATTAGCCTTAGCCATAATTCTAAGCAGTCAACTCCAGACACACCAGCCTACTATTGGCATAGGCTGGTGGTGAGGCAGGCAGAGAGAGGATCTCAGACTGGTTTTCTGCTGCCTTGGGCTCCCTTCTCTGGCTCCCACCCCAACAACTCATGAGTGTCTGTTCTCTCCTCTGATTTGGCAGCCTCAGGACTTTTGCATGTAGGAATGGTGTGGAAGAACATGTGCATGGATAGATGGTGTCCTGTCCCTCTGGGCCTCAGTCTCCCAGTTGAGAAATGGGGCAGTCTGTATCCTGACTGCTTTCCAGATGACGAGGGATGGAAACAACGTGGTGAGAAGACCCTTTCCAAAGGCGAGGTCTCTGTAGAGTCACAAGCCCTGCCCTGGAGCTGGGAAGTCTGGGTTCCAGTGCCTGTACTGTCCTGACCTCTTGGGGCCTCATCTCCCTCATGGTAAATTGAGGGAATGTTAACAACACTAACAAAGCAGTTGCCATTTATTGAGCACTTACTATACTCCAGGCACTATCCTAAACTCATGAATTATGGCATTTAATCCTCATAACAGCCTTTTGGAGTAGGAGCTGTTACTTTATTGTTTTAACTTTAGGCATGAATATACAGTACAACAAATAATTATGGAGCAAATACAGGTTAACCCCTCCCAGGTGGTAGTAATTATTACCCCCATTTTACAGATGAGGAAACTGAGGCCTAGAAAGAAGTGACTTGTTCAAGGCCACACAGCCAACAAGTGGCAGGTGGGGAGCAGAACATAGATTGGGCGAAGTTTTGAGGCTACAGAATCCTCTGTGGGGTTCTCTGTTGCTGTGACTGCCCTCCAGGGAGGAGGTTCTAAGGTTTGGAGACCTCCCCGCTCCCAGGCTGTAGCTGGGTAGCATCGTGCTCCACGTAGGGCTGAGTCTGAGAAGGTGGAATCCTGGAGCTGTGCTCTGATGAGAGGACAAGGGAAGAAGCACCTGGAGTCTCCTGGGGTAGGGACTTCATATCCTTGAGCCCCTACTGTGTGCTAGATCCTGTGCTAAACCCTTTATATGTGCTTTATCCTCATGACATTGTTATGTTGTGACGAGGAAACTGAGGCTTGGGAAGGGAAGCGACTTGTCCAAGGTCACCGAGCCTGGATGGGTTATTGAGATGTAATTCACATACCACACAACTCAGTCTTTTAAAGTATACAATTTATTGTTTTTTTGATGTATTCCAAGTTGTACAGACATCACCACTATGATTCCAGCATATTTTCATTACCCCAGTAAGGAACCTCATACACATTATAGTCACTGCCTCTCTCTTCCCAGCCCCTGGTAACAACTAATCTGCTTTCTGTCTCTATAGATTTGCCTGTTGTCGGCATTTCATATAAATGGTATCTGAAAGTATGTGGCCTTTTGTGTCTGCAAGGTGCATGCTCCTAACCCTTAAGCCACACTGCCTCCTGGTGGCTCCCACCCCAGGGCAGGGGACCCTTGGAAATGAATGGGTCCCTGTGAAAGCTGGGAGGGGTATTTGTGCGCACCGCTGCCACCACTCCAGCCAAGAGCTTGCAGAGTGACCAAGCAACTGCCGTGGCCATGCTGGGCTTGCCCTCTTCGGGACTCAGTGAGTCATCCCAGACCTGCCCCACCTGGGTGGTGTAGGCATAAGGGGGACACCCTTCTGGGGGGGAACCAGCAGGACACTGAGGCTCTGTCTGCCCTGGATAGGCAGCCAGTGTCTTGCAAACAGGAAGCAGGCTGGGCCGAGACCTGCTAGGTAAATACAGGCTGGCCAGGGAAGGTGCCTAGCATGGCGTGATGCCCCCTGCTGCTGCCTGCCAGGGGCCTGGGAGCTGTCGGCAGCCTGGCAGGCAGCAGGTTTTGCCTGGCCAAGGGGCTGAGCTCCCACCCGGCTGCTCCCAGCGGTGGCTGCTCCATGGTAGCTGCCAGAGTCCACCTCCCAGGCTCTGGACCATCCACTCTGCCTTCCCTGGCAATCACAGTTCGCTTGGTCCTTGGTCTTTTTGTTCATCCATCTAATAATAATAATAATAATAATAATAATAATATGCTGATACTGATTGTGCTAACAGTGGCCATCCTTTACTGAACGTATGTTCTGTGCCAGGCATTTGGCTCATAAAACACTTTATCTCATTTAACCCTCATGACAATTTCTTGGGGTAGATGCCACAATTATTGCCATTTTACAGGTGAGGAAACTGAGGCACAGGAAGACCAGGGATTTGCCCAGGGTCACACAGCTGGAGAATTGGTGGTCCGTATTCAGGGATTGAAGCCCCTTTCCCCACATACCATTCTTTCTCCAGCCCCTCCTTCCACCCTTGCCTTCTAGAGTCCCCAGGTCCTTGTTCTGGGGCTGCATGGGTTCTAATCCCACTTCCCCCTCTCAGGAGCCAGGCAACCCTGGATGAGTGACTTCACCCAGGAGCCTCAGTGTCCTCTTTGGGAAGGTGGAGGGGGGTGGATGGGTCTGGTACTTTCTCTCCAGCACCAGTAAACCTCAGGGTTCCTGTCCTCCTAGTCCCTTGCCATCCACGTTACCTCTCCAGACTGCTCTAGCATGGCAGGTGCTCACAGTTGTGTTTATCTGAGGGTACTGCAGGGAGTGGGGTCCCACAGATTGGCCAAGGAGCCTCAGGATGGGGGAGGATGGAGCACACTGGGGAGCCAAGCACCTTCCTTCCCGTGTATTCATCCCCTGCCCACCTTCCCACCTGCCTGTCCCCCACCCCCTCACCTATCCTTCCTTCCCGCTGCCTTCTCCCAGGCCGTGCCATTCCTAGGTGAATCCTGCACTTCCTGCCACATGCTTGTCCTTGCTGCCTCCTCTGCCCTTTCATCCCATTCCAGTTGTCAAGCCCCAGTCCGAATGTCCCTCCTTCTCACGGCCTCTCCCTGTCCCCACCAGGATTAATGCTGCTTCCCTCAGTCTGCACCCTCCTGGAACTTCAGGGCTCCCTGGTTGTATAGTCCAAGAAATCAAGTACATTGATTCCCCAGTCTGGGTCAGCACGATGCTAAATGCTGGGGATACAGCAGACACAAAATAGTCTCTAACCCATGGGACTAAAACTCTAGAGAGAAGAGAGATGAATAAAAGAATTATATGAGTAAATGTAAAAGTTGAATCACGAAAGTGCTATAAAGGGAGGCACACGTTGCTCTAAGAGCAAGCCACAAGGGAGCTGGTTCAAACTGGGGGGCCAGGAAAGCCTGGCAGAGGAAGTGGCATTGAGATGAGACCTGCAGAATGAGTGTGGGCCGGCCAGCGAGGGAAGAGCATGCCAGGCAGACGGAGCAGCCGGGCAAAGCCCTGCAGCAGGGGTGCTGGGGGCATCTGCCTTCCCTCCTAGACTGCGAGTCCCCTGAGGTTCCACTCTTATGTCTCTCTGGTGCCTTGCAAACAGGTGGCACTCAATACCGATGCGTGTTGGAGTGAATTGATCCCAGAAGGGAGGGAACCAGGAGAAACCAGTACCCTGAAATCCTTCCCCTCGGGTGGAGCAGCCATGCACGCCCAAACCTGCCCCCAGATTTAAGCAGCTTTTCTTGGTCACGTAATCAGGAGGATAGGATTTGACAAACGTGTGCCAGGGTTTCCATGAGATCAGGCAAAGCCACAGGGTAACTATGAGAGTGGGCCCCTTCCTCCACCCTCTGCAAGTGGGGACAGGGGGATGGGGCAGGAGACTGCCGTCCCCTTAAATCTAAGGTTCTCAGAATCTGTCACCTGTCAGAATCCAGCAATTTGCTGTTTATCGAGGGCTTCTTGTGTGACATTTGGCTCAAATGTGACACTTCTCACCATGACCCTATTAAGATTCCTGTGGACAGGTGAGGAAAGTGGGGCTCAGAGAGGCTAGTAACTTGCTCAGACTCACCCAGCTAATGAGCAGTGGGCCTAGGATCCGAACCCCTGATGTGTCTGACGTCAAAATACACGCTCTTTCTATGCCCTGTGGCTTGGGGCTGTGAGAGCAGAATGCAGGACCTTTGGCCATCTTCCCAGAAGCCTGGGGACTCTTTCTGGGGCAGAAAGGAAGGCCTGGGGACCCCAGCTCAGCCCTCTATCTCCTCACCCTGCTCAGGACCCCCACATCACTTTACTCGGCCACTCCTGAGCCACTCCTGGTCTACACAGCTCTTAACACCACTGGACATGACTCTCCTTCTTGGTTTGTCTGGTTTATTCTGTTTCCCTTACCAGAAGGTCAGTCCCAGGAGGGATTTTTATCCATTTAGCTTGCATCTGTGTCCCCAGTACCTAGTGCAGTGCCTGGCACACAGTCGGTGCTCAATAAACTTTTGTGGAATAAGTGAATAGATGAATGATTTCTAATCCTACTCCTTGGGCCCTGAGATTCAGATCCACCCTCTGTCCATTCTGCTGTAACTACCATCTGTGTGTGGATTACAATCTGGTATATATTCATAGAAAGCGTTTGGATGCTTAAAGTAAGAAACACTGCAGCTTTAAATGAACGCAGTTGTGAAGATGGTAATGTGGGGGGATATTCACACTCACGCATCAGCGTTTTTAGTTGTGCCCCTAATGCCCACCCGGTGCCGGCTGGGTGCTGCCGCTGCAGAGTGCTCCCAGCAGGAGGTATCAGTGAGCCTGCGCAGGCACCCAGGCCCTGCCATGGCTGCTCACAGTGGGCACACGCGCACACACAGGGAGAAAGACACAAACAAATATATATGACCTTCACACACCACACACACAGGAGACATACGCAGACCCATAGCTGGACTGTCAGCCTCTGTCCCTGCCTGCGCCCCCCTCTTCCCTCCTAAGGCTGGCATGGGATTGGAATGTGTAATAATAGCCTTCAGGGCAAATTAGAACAGGGAGTGAACTCTTTCCCTGACCACACAGAACAGGGCAATGTTTGGGGAGAGAACTGCCACCGAGCAACAGAGCCAGCGGGTGTGTGAGTGTGGACATGTGTGCTGCTGTGTGCACACCCGGGGGGGACGGTATGGAAGGAGCCCAGGGCTAGAAGTCCAGATGCCTTCTTCAAGGCCATTTGCTCCCTGGGAGGCCTCTGAGAGCTTCAGTTTTCTCAGCTGTCAAATGGGAGCAATAGCCTAGCTTTGCTCACCACATTCCTGGGAGATTAAACTAGGGAGAGGCTGGGACAGACGTGGTGGATTTTAATGTGGGCTGTGAAATGCCAGACTGTACTACTGCAACGTGTGTGCGTGGAGGGGCTCATGGGAGTGGAGATAACAGGTAGATCAGGACCATATCATAATAGTGATGATGATGATGATGATGATGATGATGAAATATGACAAGACCCAACAGTTATCAAGTCTTTATTAGGTGCCCAAGAGACACTTGACCTGCCTTATCTCACCAAAGCCCTACAAAGTAGGAACTATTCTGCAACCCCCATTTTACAAGTAGAAAAACTGAGGCTCGGAGATATTGAATGGGCTGCTAGTAATAAACCTTACCTCCCAGGGCAGTTGTGAAACTTGAACAAGATACTGTAAGGGTTCACCATGGCACCTGCCACTCAGGCCATGCCCAGTCAACTGAGGGGTTAGGGTAGTCTGGGCTCTGCAGCTGACTGCCCCTATTTTAATCCTGGCTCTGTTACTAACCTGTTGTGTGGCCTTGGGAAAGTTACTTAACCTCTCTGAGTCTTGGTTTCCTCATCTCTACAGCGGGAATTATAGCAGTACCTACCTCCAGGGCAGGGTTTCTCAGCCTCAGCACTATTGGCATTTTGGGCTGGATCATTTGTGGTGTGTGACTCTCTCATTGTAGGATGTTTAGTGGCATCCCCGGCCTTGATCCACTAGATTCTAGTAGCTCTCTCTCCCCCATACAGTAGTGACAACTAAACTATGTCACTAGACATTGCCAAGTGTCCCTGGTGGGGCAAAACTGCCCCTGGTCGAGAACCAGTGGTCTAGAGTAGCAGTGAGGATTGGAGAGGATGTATGTGTGGACACTCAGCCTGGCACAGTAAGAGCTGCACAGTCACAATAAGGATGGTGATTTATTTCATAATTATTACTTCATCATAATTAGAATGCTAATCATGATCACTGTGTGACTTGCCTAAAGCTACATGGCAGTGAGTGAGATTGAGAGTAGCTGAGAAGGGATTTGAATCTTGGGCTGGCTGATCCCAGATCCCCAATTTTGGATCCCGCCAAAACCTGGGATGCCATCTAGGTTGGGATTCCTTAGGGGAGGGGGGTGCAGGCATGGTGGGGGCTTGAAGGGTCCCTCTCAGGCACCTTCTCTGGCCTTGGGAGCTTCCTGAGGTGGGGTGGAAGTTTTGTTAGCCCCTGAGGGGTGCTGTGGTGAGGGGTGCAGAAATCAGGAGGGGTTGACAGCAGAGAGGACATGCCCGATGCCTCTTCTCCCCTGACTTCAGGGTCACCAATGAGGCAAACAGGGCTGTGCCTGGAAGAGTCTAATCTACCTTCTCAATGCCTGTGCCCCTACAGACACCCCTCCCTGCCTCAACATGCACCCCCATTCCTGCAGAGCAAAACTGAAACTCGTGTGCAGCCACAAGGGGCTGAGGATCCAGGTATCCCTCTTCTACCTGGGGGGTAGATGGGACCTAATGTCTCTGGAGGTCCAGCTAGGTGCCAGCACTGAGTGGGTGCCTCACATGCCTATATACCCTAGGAGGAGGCATGGTCACTCCGGTGTTTCCCAGGTGGGAAAACCAAGGCCCAGAGAAAAGAAGTGATTTGCTCAAGGTCACACAGCTGCCAATTACCAAGGCCAGGATAGGAGCCAGGTCTGTCTGATTTCAGAACCTGTGCTCCCAACCCTCCCTCCTCCTTTGGTTATAACTGACAGCCCCCAATTTAATCCCAGGGTCATCACTGGATATGCCTGATCTCATTGACTACTGCCTGCAACCCTATGAAGAAGCTATTACAATTATACCCATTTTACAGAGGAGGAAACTGAGGCTCAAGGAGCTCAGGTGAATTGCCCAAGGTCACACTACATATGACTAGCAGAGCTAGGATAAGAACCCAGGCCTGAATAACTTCAAAGTCCAGGTTATCCCTCCCTGTTGGTGTCCAGAGGGGAGCCAGCCTCCGGCAGGAGCTCTGACCCTCTGTGTTCCTTGCTGTACCTGCTAAGGGAGGCCTCCTGCAGTGTCCCCACCTCTGGTCCAAGCTTTCCCTCCTGGCGGCCACAGAACAAACAAGGGGGGAACCAGTTTATTTGTTCCCGTACATATGTGTTGGGCGGGGAGGGGGAGACATACAAGAGAGGACTTTTCAGACATGCCCTGTGTCCTGGGTGAAAGGGTAAGAATTCCAGGAAACCCGCCATTGGTGCCCAGCCCTGCCCAGCCAGCAGTGTGCTGCAGAGGGCAGGGGGACAGCCAGCCAGCAGGGCCTTGCCTCTCTCCTGCGCTTGCTCCTGGCTGAGCATTGGGCCTGGGAGCCAGAGAGACCTGGTTCAAGTCCAGCTCATTTCCCTACAAGCTGTGTGACGCCTTTCTTGAAGCCCCAATTTCCTCCTCTGAGAAATGGGAACAAATGACATGTTTGTCATCAGGTTGTGTGTTCATGTGGCACCCTTCTAGGTGCTGGGGTCTCAGGGGTGAACAAGACAGATGCCTTCCCTGCCTCCTGGCGCTCATAGTGTGGGAATGAACTATCTCGCGAACAACTGGGATGAGCCTCTGAGAAGAGAGGCATGCAGCCTGACAGTGAGGGTTGGAGGGTCAAGGAGGGCTTCTCAGAGGAAGGGACACTTAAGCTGGGAACACGGGTGGGTAGGAGTTAGCCAGGCGAAGAGGGGAGGGAAGGGGTCAGCACTTGGCGCTGGGGAGCCGTTTGTGCACTGGGGGAAGTCAACTAGTCTTGGAGCCTTGGTTTCCTCATCTGTAAAGTGGGGATTATAACAATGGTGCTAGATGGGGAAGCTGAAGACTACTGGACCTCATGGTAGGTTCGCGTGTATTTTCTGAGTGTCTGCTGTGCCTGAAGCCTGCGGTTAATGGTTATGCTTTACTATGTGTCAGGCACTGCACTGGCCACTGGGATGCATGCTGTCTCCTACTGGTTCTCCCCATGAGGCTTAGACATCCACATTTTGCAGATGAGGAAATTGAGGCCTTGAAATATTGACTTGCCCAACATCATGCTGTGGCTAAGCGTGAAGCCTGGATTTGAACACTGTTCTGTAGGGCTCGAAAGCTGGCTCAGTTAGTCAGCGGTGGGGCCTGGGCTCCAGGTTTGGGGTTCCAGTGTGACTCTGAGGCCCATCTTCTTTCAGCTAACACCCAGAGTAGCTGGCCCTGAGGCAGACTTATGTTTCCAGGTTCCTGAAAGAGGCTCCTGTTGCTGCTCCTGCCTGGGCTGGCGGCTGACCACATCTGGGAGTGGCCACCCCTCGCCCCTGTCATTACAACGGTGGCTTTGAAGCAGCTGGCAGCTGTGCTGTTTGCCCACGTGGGAGGGGGCTTCCTGGAGCCCCCACCACTGGCCGGGCTCTGCCTGACTCCCTTCTCATTCCCTTGCAGGCCAAGTAGCACAGACAGGTCTGGGGCCAGCATGGCGGATCCCAGTGACAGCCCTCACGCAGGACCTGTGGAGGTGGCTGAGCCCTCTGCGGATGAGAGCGGCACCCCCGGCGGGGAGGCCTTCCCCCTCTCCTCCCTGGCCAATCTGTTTGAGGGGGAGGATGGCTCGCCTTCACCCTCACTTGCTGATGCTGGTCGCCCCACCGGCCCGGGCGATGGGCGACCGAACCTGCGCATGAAGTTCCAGGGTGCCTTCCGCAAGGGGGTGCCCAACCCCATCGACCTGCTGGAGTCCACTCTGTATGAGTCCTCGGTGGTGCCTGGGCCCAAGAAAGCACCTATGGACTCGCTCTTTGACTACGGCACCTACCGTCACCACCCCAGTGACAACAAGCGGTGGAGGAAGAAGGTCATAGAGTGAGTATTGCTGGCTGCCTGGTCAGTGGTCACCTCCTCTCTACTGAATCCATCCACCCATCCTCCATCCTCTCATCCATCCATCCCCCTCCCACCTACCTATCTGTCTGCCCTCCCAAAGGACACTTCTCTGTTTATCCATCCATTCACCCACCCGTCCCTCCATCCATCCATCCACGCACCCACCCACCTATGCATACTTCCATAGGTCACCTTTCTGTTTATCCATCCATCTACACACCCATTCATTCATTCACTCACTCATTTGTACAACTGTTTGCTCATCTATCTCTTCATTCATTCATCTGCTTTTTAATGCACCTATTCGTCTGCCTACCCATCTATCCCCCACCCGTCTACAAGTCTGTCCATTTATCCATCGTCTGTCTGTCCATCCATCCACCCACACAACCAACCTTTGACTTGTTCATGTTAATCCACTTATTTATACATCTATTTACCTATCCATCCATCCATTCGTCATCTACTCATAACATTCATCCAGATACCCATCTTTCTACTTGTGGATCCACTTGTCCAAGCCATCCATGCATCATACATTCATTCATTCAAATACCTATCTACCCATCTATCCATCGTCATCTATCTGTCCAGCCATACTCCTATACAACCAACCTTCCATTCATCTACCACCTGCTCATCCAGATGTCCATCCATCCTCTAGTCTACCCACTGTTTCTACTCATCCAGCCATTCAGCTGTCAAACTGTTCATCATTCATTCATTCATTCATTGTATTTCTAATGCTTGATTGCCTTCCTTCCCTCCCTTTGCCCCTTTCTTCCTTTCTTCCTTCCTTCCTCTTTCCTTCCTCTCTTCTAACCACCAATTCATTCATCCAGCTATCTATCCACTTTTTCATTCATTCATTTGTTTGCTTGGTCTCTGACTCGTTCGTTCATTCACTCACTCATCTTTTCATCCATTTGTCCGTCTATTCATCTATCTACCTTCTCCTCCTGGCAGACACCCGGCTGCCCCTCCTGGGTCTTCTCCAAACATCAACTTCATTCCCGAGCATCCAGTGGCTTGCCTGGGGGCTTGGAGAGAGTTGGAAGCCCCAAGGCATTAACGCTTTCTCTTCCATAAAGGAGACCTGGCTGAAAGAAGAGAAAGGGAGTGGAGAGAAGCCCCAGATGGGGTAATGGCACCTAGCTCCCTATGATGCATTCCATGCCAGGCCTAGATGGGGACAGGACGCCTCCAGCCCCCCAGATCCCCTTGTCTGGACCTCTTCCTCCTCCAGTGGATTCTGCTGAGCTGAGTCTGCAGCCCAGACTTTAGACTCATGGGCATTTACCTGGTGTCTGCATGTGGTTTGTGTGGCATTCTGCAAACCCAGGTGTCTGTCACCTGTGGACCCTCTGCCTTGTGAGGTTGAGCCCTTCCTCCTGGTCCTTTAGGGGAGTACAGGGATTTGGAAATTTGGGAGAGGGAGTGGGGCTTACTGTCTCATAGTCACCTCTTCTAGCCTCTGCTCCTGCTGAACGAGTGGAGCTTGTGATCCTTTTCAGGTCCCAACCCTGCTGTCCCTAATGTGCTCTGAATTGACCCAGACTTGGAAACCAACCCCTTTCCTTGACTGCTCCCTGAAAATCCCTCTTGGTGACCTCTCAGTGTGTGCCATGGAGAACGGTCCTAAAGCCTGGAGATGTAATGCAGTTGCCCGGTCCTCTCTCTCTTGCTGATCACAAGCTCACGTATGCCCGTGGATGGAGCCCATTCTCCTTCTCAGTCCTTGCTTGGTCAGCAGTTATCCCTTTTATTCACAGAGTCACTGATTTGTTCATGGATATTTCTTGAGCACCACTACGTTCCAGGCAGTGGGGTTGGCCCTGGAGCTCCTACGGTGAACCAGACAAGGTTCTGCCCCTGCTCAGGCAGCACCTTCAGTTTAGAGGCTGAGACAAGCAGTAAACGAATTAATGAGCACATGAATATGCAATTCGAGTTGGGGGAGGTGCTGAGGTTGGAGAGGGGGCAGATATAGGAAAGGTAGTCCAGGAGGGCTTTTGGAGGAGTTGTTGTTGAAGTCCAAAGCTAAGGGATGAGAAGGGGCAGCCACACAGAGGGGAGAAACGTGCTCCAGGTGGAGAGAAACGTGTATGTAAGGGCCCGAGGCTGGAGAGACTCAGTGTGTCCAAGGAACAGGGTTTTGCAGTCATCTTCGCACTGCTGGGCAGTCTATATAGCCTCTGCTCAGAGGTGGACTCAGAGGCCCAGGGCAGCAAAGTGCCCCAGGGTCCCCATCCCTCTGTCCCCAGGCCCTCTGAGGTCACTGGTAGGCTCAGCGTCTCCCCTTCTCCACCCTCAGACTCCTCCTTCATGCCCTCATCCCCACCCCCACCCCAGGCAGTCAGAGCTGGAGGCTTCAGAGGGGTCATGAAGAGCTAGAGTGGGGCTGAGCAGCTGAGGTCTTCAGAGACCCCAAAGGCTTCCTCCTTGAGGTCTGGTGGGGGCAGTATCCTTTTTATTTTTCGGCTCAAAGATCAAAGTTTAGGAGTGGATAAAATGGGGGCTGCCCAGGTACCCTTGTTAGAGGCTGTAACAGTCTCTGCCTCTATCAACAGGACCTCTTGATGCCAAAGATCCCCTTTTCCTGGCTCCTCCTCTGGCACCTTCCCTGAGATGGAAAGTCTGGTCTCTGGGCAGAGGAAGGAGGGAGAGTGGCTGTCCCCTTCTCCTGGAGAGATGTGCTGGGTGCAGCCACGTGCCAGCTTTGCCCACCCTTGAAGCCCCATCTCACCCACCCCCAGAGCTGCCCTTGCCTCAGTTTCCCAACTAAACTCTCCTTCTCCTCTGGCCCCATCTCCCCTCTGTCAGGTTTCCTCTCTGTTCCCCTCCTCTCTCCTCTTCTCCCTCCCAGACTCTGCCTTCGTCTTGCTCCTTTTCTCTATCCTCTTTTTCATTTCACAGACTCTCATTGTGTCCCAAAATGTGCAAGGCACTGGGCCAAGTGAGAACATGACAGAGAGAGAGGATTCCTGCCCTCATGATGCTCCAGGCTGGCTTTTTCTCCCTCAGAACCTAGCACACAATAGGTGCCCAGTTAGTGTTTGCTGAATGACTGAATGAGTGTATTCAAGCCCTCCTCTTAATGTCTGTTTTTTTTTTCCTTCTTTTCTCTGTCTTTTTTCCTCCCCCAGCCCTCTTTGTTATGTCCTACTTCCACCTGCCTCTGTAGCTCCGCATCTCTCTCATGCACACACAAGCTCAGGACACACAGTAGGTGCTCAATAATAGCAGTAATATCCACTAACATTTATCAAGTGTTTACTGTGTGGTGGGTCCTGTGCTAAGCACCTATGTGCGTGGCTTCATTTGTCTTAAATGTTTGTTGAATGAATAAATTAATAAGTGAGTTATAGAATGAATGAGTTGCTGTTGTTCCTTTATTTTCTCTCTTTGTCTCTTTCTTTGTCTGCCTTCGTGAGTACTCAATAAATGAATGGGTGTGTGGAATGGATGGATGTGTGGGTAGACAGATGAGTGGGTAGATGGATGAGTGGATGGATGGATGGATGGATAGGCAGCTTGTGTTTCTTTCCTTCTGTTTGTCTCCACCCAACACACAGCAGGTACTAGCTAGTTTGTCGGATAAAACATTCCTTGCTGTCTCTCCCTCCTCGGTCTGGTCCCTCCCTAGGGCTTCAGCTGTCCCCCCAAATCCCTGGGCCCCTAAAGCCAGGGACAGTGGGACAGGCAGGGGATGAGCCCTCCCATCACTCTGCCTCCCTATCCCCTCCAGGAAGCAGCCACAGAGCCCCAAAGCTCCCGCTCCCCAGCCGCCTCCCATCCTCAAAGTCTTCAACCGGCCCATCCTCTTTGACATCGTGTCCCGGGGCTCCACCGCTGACCTGGATGGGCTGCTCCCCTTCTTGCTGACCCATAAGAAGCGCCTGACTGACGAGGAGTTCCGGGGTGAGCCACCCAGACGGGCATAGCCAGTGGGTCCGCAAATGGGGGAGGCCTGGCATTGGGGACCCCCCTTTTCCCTCAGCATCTTCTCTTGGGTCAGTGGACTGCATTAGCCAGGGAGAGCACTGGACGGGGAGTCTGGTCCTGTGTGTCCTTCACCACGTTACTTAACCTTTTTGGGCCTTGGCTACCACCACTTATTCATTCATTCATTCAGCCTTTATTTAGGTAAGCAGAGTCCCCCCCACTTGGCTTCAAATCCCACCCCTGCCACTTAAAGAATATGTGGCTTCTCTGAGCCTCAATTTCTCATCTGTAAACTGGGGAATAATAACATAGTCCTGGCCTTCAAGGAGAGATCATCCATAAAGTGCCGAGCACAAAGCAGCCGGGTTCCTGGAGTCCCCGCTCTCTCTGAGGGAAGCTCTGGAGGGGTGGGCAGGGCATCCCAACTGGGATTCCTGCTTCCACTTCTCAGGGTCTGCCCCACCCCTGCCCAGCTTTAGGGCGTCCCAGCCTTAGGGCTCCCCTCCTTAGGCTGAAGCCCGAGCCCGCGCTACCCTGGCTCTTCCCCCAGCCCAGAGAGCTCGCACTCCTTATCCAGCTCAGAACACCCACCTCAGGGCACCAGTGCCCTCCCCTGTCCAAGGCCACCTGTGAGTGTGGCAAGTTAGCCTGTGAGCCCCTCAACCCAGGTCAGCTGCCCAGGTACGTGCTGTGTACCAGGTGAGCCATCGTTAACTGGCCAGATGACCCCAGGGATCAGTATAAAGTGTCAAAAACTATGGCACCTGCTATAAAAGGGCCCATCTCAGGAACGTCAGCCATGGTTGGTCTACAGCTCAGCTCTGAGGAAGTTGTCAGGGAGGTCAGGAGAGGCCATCTTTTAGATTTAAGTACCTGAAGTGCCAAAACAGGGTGACCAAGTCTGTGCTCCATTTTCCACATGGACCTTTATCAACCTGTTCTTAACACCAGAACAACACAAGGCAGTATCATTGTCTGCATCAAAAGGGAATTACTGGATTTGTATAAAAAATATTCATTTGTGATGGCCGGCCAGACGATATGGGCTCATCTGGGGGCACAAGCTTAGAGCTGTGGGAGGACGAGGGCTCCTCTCTGCCTCCAGAGTATCTCAGTGCTGCGGTGAATAATCTCATTTGAAGATAACTCACATTTAAGCTCTGGCCACATGGCCCCTCCTGGTCTGCCAAGTTCATCAGGCAAAGGTGGAGAACCTTGGGGCAGAGTGTGTCCTGGAAATGAAGGATGGGCTGGGCTGGCCGAGCTTCCGGCTCCTCCTGACTTCAGGACTGAGTGGGGGCCTCTCAGCCTAGTCCGGGGACTCCCCAACAGACTGTGTCTGTTCATGAGCATGGGTTGGGGGCTCATGATGTTAATGAAGCTTCAGGGACCCTCGCTTGCTAAGGTTCTTCTATGGCTCTGGACCTAATTTCATACTCATAATTGTGTGTTTATTTTCATAAACAGGGCCCCCAAATTATTTAAGCCTCAGGCCCCACAAAACCTGGATTGGACCCTGCATGTTTTTCTGGCTGATGAGCTCATTTAATTCTCAGGGGAGTCTGGGACCCCTCTTCCCCATCTCAGCTCCACAGAGTTTCACAGTGTCCAATTTGACAGGTGGATTTGGTAACTGCGGACTTAGAATCCACAGCCCACCCTACCCCCATCTCCCAGCATTCCCGGTGGGCAGAGCCATTTCGCCACCTGGTGGTCAGGCCCTAGAACTGCGTATCCTGCCCCATCTCTGGGATGGCGCAGCATCTCTTCCCAGGCCTCAGGTTGGCAGCCCCCATCCTGCTATATAGCCTGTGTCTGAGAGTGTGGAAGATCAAATCCAGTGCCTAGTCCCATGTTGGGTCACCTGACATTTGGAAGTACCTGGGGTGCCCAACTCGCCCCTTCATTGCATGTATATTAACTCAGCAAATAGTTATTAGGCACTTACCAAGTGTCAGGCACTGTGCTCGGTGGGGGGTGGACAATGGTGAGTGAAGCAGATGTGACCCTGCCCTCAAGTTGCTCACAGGCTTTTGGGTGAGACTGGCATTGATCAAGCAACCACAGAAATAAGCACAGAATTAAGCACTGTAATTGGGTGTCAATAAGAGGCAGTACTGGAGGATTTGACCTAGCCAGGGAAATCCCCAGAGAGCTTCTTGGAGGCAATGACCATTGAGCTGAGTCTGAACGAGTTGCAATTCCGTGGCTCACTCGGGAGAGTGCGCTGCTGGGAGCACAGGGGCGCTGGGAGCGCTGAGGCCGCGGGTTCGGATCCTATATAGGGATGGCCGGTGCGCTCACTGGCTGAGCGCCGTGCGGACAACGCCAAGCCAAGGGTTACGATCCCCTTACCGGTCACAAAAAAACCAACCAAACAAACAAACAAAAAAACCAAGTGAAAAGAAAGGGAGGAGTGTTTCAGATCATGGAGGGGGTGAAGGGACAGCATGTGCAAAGACCCTGTGGCTCACTGTGATCAGAATGGCACTCGAAGGTGGCCATCCCAGCTGCTATGTGGAAAGTGGATAAAGGAAGGCCAGAGAGTCTGGAGAAACCAGGGAGGTGTCTTGGGCATGCGGGAGAGAGAGTGGCTGGGTCGGGATGGTGGCAGTGGAGGTGGAGGGCTGTGGAGGGATTGGAGAAATAGGAGGTAAAATGAGTAGGACAAGCTGGGGGATGGATGTGGGGGAGAAGGGAGGGCAGGGGCAAGGGGGACACCATCCTCTGAGAAGGGGACATATGCAGGTTAGGGGTGGGTGGGAGAGAAAGACAATGAGGTCAGCATGGAGAATCAAGAGTTGCCTGACAAAAGAAAACAATGAAAAAACCGAGTAACGCCGCCTCCAGGCTTGAGCTGAGTGGGTATGTCTGGGTGGAATCCCCAGGGGCTTTGGCCAGCATTGGGGGCAGCCCCCCACCTGACACAAATGGGATACTGGAGTCAGTTACTCATTCAAGAAATAGTTACCTGGTGTCACCTCTGGGCTGGGTGCCAGGCGTGCAGCAGGAAGCAACCGGGGTGTGAGGCTTGTCCAAGCGACCTCACTGCAGGGAGGCTGGGACTGGAATTCAGGTCTCCTCCAGCCTTTCCAGTTCTCTGCTGATTTCCCAGCATCTAGGGAGATGGTTCCTAAAGCCCCTCCTGTGGAGTAATAACTACAACAGTAATATTTATTGAGGACTCCTCTCTGCCTGGTACTGGGCTAATCAGCAAATATTGATTAGCTCATTGATTTCACTTCATAGTCTCAATTTGGGTAGAAGGGAAGCTAAGCAGAGAAAGGCTGCACAGCTGTCAGGAGCAGAACCAGCGCTGAACCCCATGGTGCCTGGCTCCAGAGTGGGCACCTCAACCCACACCTGCGTCTCCCACCCTTGGGCCATTCCCAAGCCCCCAACATGATTTTGCCCCCTGCCTGGCTCACAGGGGAGTTTTTATTTCATTGACTTGCTCTTTTGAGATATAAATCAACTCACGTAACCATAAAAATAATTACAAGGGATTACCTGCCTCCCTCGAGTACCACGTGTCCTCATGCATGAGTGGGAGCTAAAAAATAAACCAATTAAAAAAAAGAAAAAAGATACAATAATCACAATAATAGTTGAATTTTCAAAAGGAGAGAACAGAACTGAGGTTACCAGAGATGGGAAAAAGGGAGGGAGAGGAAGGGTAAGGGAGGAATTGGTAGAGGGCCACAGAAAACTATTACATCGCATAATGTTGAATATACTTATCATCCTGATTTGAGCATCACGTATTGCACACAGGTATTGATATTCAACTCTGTGCTCCACAGAAATGTACCATCAACTATGTTACAATAAAATAAGTAAATTTTTAAAAATAATGACAAGGGAAAGGAAGTTGCAAGGAGACATTAGCAAGCTTTAGATGTGTTAAGGACCCACTAGTACCAAACGGAGACTTGACTTCATAAGAGAGATTTGACAGTGGGATGAAACTTTCAATGTTGTTACTGCTGCATCTGTGGGGACCCCAAGATCCTCTCCCGCCCCCCTAAGGTAATTTCACGTCCATTATGGCATGCGGTCTACTCTTTGGGGAACTCCACACCCCTCTAGGAGCACTCCTGTAAATGCTTCATGGGAAAAGGATCCTGTGTTCCAATAGGTGTTGTTTTTTTTTTTTAAAGATGACCGGTATGGGGATCCTGATCCTTGACTTGGTGTTGTCAGCACCACGCTCTCCCAAGTGGGCTAACCAGCCATCCCTACATAGGGATCCGAACCCGTGGCCTTGGTGTTATCAGCACCACACTCTCCCAAGCGAGCCACGGGCTGGCACAAGAGACCAATAGGTGTTCAGACGCCACCTGGTGTGTCCTCCATTAGCATATTAAAGGCTCTGAGAAGTCCTGCAGTAAAGAAATGTGGGGGGCTTTGTTTAACCTAGCATTCCCACTATTTATTTGATTAAAATTGCCCCTAAGTATGATGAATTAAATAAATACCAATCTCTAGGCTGTGGCCTCCCACATTTCATGGTACTTCTACCCCCTCGAGTTTATTTGACCCTCTCAGCACCAGGGGAACCAGATAGAGTGGTGGTATGTCCCCACTAGACGGGTGCTGGGAAACAGGCTCAGAGAGGAGTTGTGACAGCCAGAACTGGAGCCAGGGCCTCTGACTTCCTGTCCAGTGCTCTGTGCCCCTCTGCCCAGCGGTTCAGGGTCACGGGCCAGAGCATCGCCTCATCCTGTACATTTATCCCCCAAGAGCCGTCCACAGGGAAGACCTGCCTGCCCAAGGCCCTGCTGAACCTGAGCAACGGCCGCAACGACACCATCCCCGTGCTCCTGGACATCGCCGAGCGCACCGGCAACATGCGCGAGTTCATCAACTCGCCCTTCCGTGACATCTACTACCGAGGTGGAGCCCTGGGATGGGCAGGGGTGATGCAAGGGGGTAGTGGTGGAGGCACCATCCTTCCAGTCTGACACCTGAGAGCTTTGGTCTGGGCTTCAAGTGCCAGCATGTACCCAGGACTGATTGTTGAATGAATGAATAAATGAATGGATGAAGGAACAGTAACTGCCCTTTCCGACTCTGATCTGAGTTTCAGAATCAGAGATTCCAAGATTCTGAGATGCAGTGAGCCTAGTGATCCATGAGCTTGGAATTCTGGACTTAAAATACTATGGTGCCGGATACTCCAGGGCTCTTTCACAATGAGTTTATGAACCAGAAGCTCTAAGGGGCAAAGGCAGCAGGAATCCAAGCTCCCTGTTCTAAATTCTGAGATTCTATAAATTGGAATTGACCTTTCAGATTCCTGGATATTAAGATTCAAAGTCTGTGAATTTTATATCCTGAGTCCAAAATTCTGTGAGACCAATATACCGTTGTTTCCTCAAGAGTTAAAGCATCTTGTGAGTCTGAAAAGTTCCCACATTTGGGATTCCACAAGTTGCATATCCTTTGAGATTAAAATTCTGCTTCTATGATGCATCAGATCTAGGACTTCACGCACCCAAAATCCTGCATCCTGGGGAATGTGTGACGCCCCACCAGCTGCATTCGGGTGTTGCTGGCCAGGGCTCTGGCCTGCAGCCCCCACTCCAATTTCTACATTCTGTGCCCCACCCCCACCCCCAGCAAGCCTGGTTGGGTCTCTGCCCTGCCAGCACCCTGGATGACTGTTACTCGCCCCCCAGGTCAGACCGCCCTGCACATCGCCATAGAGCGCCGCTGCAAACACTATGTGGAGCTTCTTGTGGCCCAAGGAGCCGATGTCCACGCCCAGGCCCGTGGGCGCTTTTTCCAGCCCAAGGATGAGGGAGGCTACTTTTACTTTGGTGAGGAGAGTCCTGGTGGGGGTTGGAGGCACACAGGGTACAGGTCAGCATCTGTAGCCCCAACAACGACGCAGACACGCAGAGTCATGCTGCGTATTGGTCTTACCTTTGAGGTGTAAGTGCACTGGGGAGAGCTTGAAGTTGAGGATGCGGGGTCAAATCCTCACTCCGCTACTTCCCAGCCATGTGACCTCACTTCCCTGAGTCTCACCTTCCCCATCTGCACAACAGGAATCATAAGAGCCCTGAGGGCTACTAAGGGATGTCAATGCCCAGCACCTTATCATGTGCATCCTTCAGTCTGCTTACCGTGGGACCAGTGGTCGGATAGCTGGGCCCAAACCCCCTCACTGCCATGTTGTCACAGTTGGAACAATGAAATATTTTGAATTTTACCCCCGCATATAGGCATACATTATGTGGGGCTCAGGGAAAAAGTCACACAAAGAATTCTATCATCACATGTGTCCAGCCCTTCACAGCCTCCAAATTGCATGACCATGCCCCCAAATGACTGCACCCCCAAATGATCACACCACACCTCCCTAGCATCACCCAAGGAAACATGCAGTTGCCACATGATGGGTTTACATTGGTGCTGTGTCCACCGTCACACTCAGACTGTCACAGAGTCTGTCCCTTAAGTATCTATAGACAGAGCCCCCCTCTCCTGTGCCCCCTTCACTGACCTCCCCACCATCGACTCCGACCCACAGGTGAGCTGCCCCTGTCGCTGGCTGCCTGCACCAACCAGCCCCACATTGTCAACTACCTGACAGAGAACCCCCACAAGAAGGCAGACATGAGGCGGCAGGACTCGCGGGGCAACACGGTGCTGCATGCCCTGGTGGCCATCGCCGACAACACCCGCGAGAACACCAAGTTCGTCACCAAGATGTACGACCTGCTGCTGCTCAAGTGTGCTCGCCTCTTCCCCGACAGCAACCTGGAGGCTGTGCTCAACAATGATGGCCTCTCACCCCTCATGATGGCTGCCAAGACAGGCAAGATTGGGGTAAGTGGGGCCGGCCGACCCACTCTTACCCTCTACACACACGGGGGACCAGGGACTGCTGCTGGCATTTATTAATATGTGCACCCACCTCCCATCATGCCAACCCCAGTGTGCAGACTTTTGGGCTCAAGAACTTGCTGTGGCTCCCTAGTGTCCAGCTAAGCTACTCAAATTTATCCCAGTGCCTCTTGCCTCATCCCACTGTACTGGATATTCACCACTCACCCGCACCAGCCAGGACAAGCCATGGACATAACACCGAGTCCCAGGGCCCCAGCCCTGCAGTGCTTCCAGCCCCTCACCTGCTGAGCGGCCCTGCCGCAGTTACTTTTCCTCTTCGGACCTTGCGGCACGGGCCTAGAGCAGAGTTTCTCAACCTTGGCACTACTGGCATTTTGGGCTGGATGGTTCTGTGAGGTGGGGGCTGTCCTGTGCATTGTAGGTTGTTTAGCAGCATCCCTGGCCTTGACCCACTAGATGCCATCAGCACCCTCCCCACACACTTGTGACAACCAAAAATGTCTCCAGACATTGCCAACTTGTCCCCTGGGGGGCACCATCTCCCTGACTGGGAACCAAGCCTGGAGTACCCTGGAGTCAGGAGCACCTGATCCAAACCCTGGCTTTGCCTCTTCCCAGCATGTGACCTCAAGCATCTCACCTCCCCTTCCTGTGGCTTAGTTTCCTTTTCTGTAAAATGAGGATTATAGTAGTGCACTCTGGCATAGTGTTGTTGTGACAATTAAATGACGTGATCCATGTAAAGCTCTTAATAAAAAGCACGGGATGGGTAGTAAGTGCTCTGTGAATGGCAGGGATTATTACTCTATTAAAAATATAACAAAAATTACTAAAATCACAATTATACTAGGGTCCTGAGGCAGTAAAAAAAGGCCTAGGTTTTTGTCCTACTAAACTGCATGGCCTTGGGCAAATTGCACCCCCTCTCTGTGCCTCAGTTTCCCTGCGTGTAAACCAAAGTTTGTAGGAGTGGTAATAGGAAGGACTGAATATGATCGTTATCATTATAATATATACTAATAAGTTTGATTCATTGCTATTTTAACTACATGAAGAAAGTATGCATTACAATTAAGAGGTTTAAGGCTTGAGCAGGTTCCATCTGGCTCTAGCAGGATAGTTGTGCGGCCTCAGGGAGTGCCCCTCATTTGCCCAGCCTCGGTTTGCTCACCTGTAAACCAAGATGGTAAGAGTAGGAATTAAATAAATGACGTGAGGAAAGGGTCCGGCAAGCAGTGGGCGCTCAGTAATTATTTCCCCTCCCATCCATCCTGTTCTCTGGAGAGGTGTCATTTGATGGGCTGCGCCTGGTCTCTGGGGTCCCTCCAATGTCAGGGGCTGGGCAGCAGTGCCTTCCCCCTCTAGCCCCCTGACCCTCCCTTCACCCATGCAGATCTTTCAGCATATCATCCGGCGGGAGGTGACAGACGAGGACACACGGCACCTGTCCCGCAAGTTCAAGGACTGGGCCTATGGGCCAGTGTATTCCTCACTCTATGACCTCTCCTCCTTGGACACATGTGGAGAAGAGGCCTCCGTGCTGGAGATCCTGGTGTACAACAGCAAGATTGAGGTGGGGGACAGGATGGGGAATTGGGCGTGGGAAGGAGGGGTACAGCTGGGAGCAGGGCCAGAACCTTGGGGAGCCCAGGCCTCTGTGGCCCAAAGTGGTGGGTTCATTGGTGGAGTGCAAAAGAAGGTGCCAAATAAGTGCCCAGAACAGCTTCTGGTACTTGGGGGAGAAAAGCAAGGCTTGTGAGAGGATGGACTTTGGGGGCAGGTAGGGCTGGGTTGTGATCCTGGCTCTGTAACTTACATGCTGTGTGACTCAGGACAAGTGACTCAGCCTCTCTGGGTATCAGCTTCGTCATTTGTAACCTGGGGATAAGGATAGTGCATATCCCATAGGGTTGTTGGGAGGACCAGATGAGTTAATTTTAGAACAGCATGGCACAGAGTAAACATTATGGGTCAGCTATTATCATTAATGGTTGTTATATGAAGTTTTGAAAGCCCTTTTTTTCCACTTAGAATTTCATGAACATCGTTCTGCACCATTAAATATTCTTCTGCAGTATCACTGCTGTGTGTAAATGCACCACTTTCTAATGAACCATTCCTCTGATGTTGGTTGTTTGGGTTTGTCTCTGCCTTTAACTATCAGGAATAACACTACAGTAGAATCTTTGTGGCTACATCATTGCACAAATCACGGCTATGAAGAAACTCGAGTCATCAGAGGGACAGGATGCTGAATAAATGGAGCAGAAAATGCTGGGGGCTGGGTACAGGCTGTCTCTTTCTAGGCCTGCTCTGAGCTCACTGGCTCTATGAGCTTGGCTTCCCTTGCAGGACCTCACTTCCCTCATTTGTGAAATTAATGACCAACTTGATTTATATCAGGGGTGGCAGGAGCCTTAGCATCTTTGGTGCAAACTCTGATTGATTGATAACGTCTACCCAGGGAACTGTATGAGCACTGTTGTACAGGGCTTGATTATTGATGTCTGCCCTGGGTTCAGAATTGGAGAACTGTGGTGAGTCAATTGTTTGTTATCTTTGAGCTAAATATTTTTCAATCCTTCTCAATGAATCAGAATTTCTGAGGATGGAGCCCAGGGGTTTACATTTTTAGCCACCTGTATAGGTGATTTTGCTGCCAACAGCTCAGCACCATCCACAGATTGGAATTTGGGAACTATGAGAATAGATGTTCTTTTTTTTTTTTTTTAAAGATGACCAGTAAGGGGATCTCAACCCCTGGCCTGGTGTTGTCAGCACCATGCTCAGCCAGTGAGCGAACCAGCCATCCCTATATAGGATCCAAACCCGTGGCCTTGGTGTTATCAGCACCACACTCTCCCGAGTGAGCCACGGGCTGGCCCCAAGAATAGATGTTCTTTAAGGAGCTTTCCAGCTCTGGATTCTATGATGCTAAAATAGTGTGGAAAGGTAAATTGAGGCAGAATTGGGCAGAGCCTTTAATGTTGAGCCCAGGAATTTGGGGTTGATTCTAAATATCCCTCCATTTCTCTGAATCCTTGGGTGTAGATGAAGAATGGATTAGGAAAGAGCTGTCAGGGTGGGGTGGGGGAATACATACTGGGGTCACCCTGTCCAGATCCCCCACATGAGGGAGGTGACCCCGACCACCCTACCTCTCACAGAACCGCCACGAGATGCTGGCTGTGGAACCCATCAATGAACTGCTGCGGGACAAGTGGCGCAAGTTCGGGGCTGTCTCCTTCTACATCAACGTGGTCTCCTATCTGTGCGCCATGGTCATCTTTACCCTCACTGCCTACTACCAGCCACTGGAGGGCACCGTGAGTGCTCAGAAGTGGAGCAGGAGCTGGGGCGGGCACTGGGCTGGGCCACCCAGGACTGGGGCATAACTGGGTCCTCCTGAGTCCCCTGTGGGAAGGACTGGAGAAGGCTCGGGAACAGGTTGGGGAGGTGCCCCCAACCCCAGGGGTAGCTCGGAGCTGGGAGGAGACTCAGGAGGAAAAGAGTGAAGGAGGAGGCTCCACAGGATCCAGATGTTGGGGGCCAGATGTTGGGGGGCTGGGTGAGGACCTCGTGTGCCCCCTGCTCCCCAGCCACCATACCCTTATCGCACCACGGTGGACTACCTGAGGCTGGCAGGCGAGGCCATCACGCTCTTCACTGGGGTCCTGTTCTTTTTCACCAACGTGAGTGCTTGGCCCCCGATGTCCCCCACCCTGCATGTCCCCTTTCTTTCTCTTTTCTCTCCCCTCTTCCTCTTCCCTCTTCTCCAACTCTTCCTTCTCCTCTCCTTTCTCCCTTTATTTTTCTCCTTTCTCTTCTTCTACCTCTTCCTTCAACCCCGTATTCTCCTTCTCTGCTTCCTCTTATTTTCCCAACAGAAAAGACTCCATCCTCTTTTCTCTGCTCCATACCCTGCCTCCCTCTCTTCTATCCCTTCCACTATCTCCTCTCTCTTCCCCTCCCTCCTCCTACTAGCTGTGCCCCTTTCACGGCCTCCTTCCCTCTTCCAGATCAAAGACTTGTTCATGAAGAAATGCCCCGGAGTGAATTCTCTCTTCATCGATGGCTCCTTTCAGCTGCTCTAGTGAGTAGAGGTCCCAGGGTGGGAGCTTCTGGATGAGAAAACTGGGGTTGGGCTGGGAGGTCATCTAGATTGGGGAGACAAGTGACTCTATTAGGAGCGAGTTCATCCAAACTGGGTAACTCTAACTCAAAGTCAGGACAAAGCCAAGGTCGAGCAATAGGGCCTTCTGGCTAAAGAAGCATTCTGATTGCTACATCACACATAGAAATAATTTTAACCTCTTTGCTGGCGATTGATTGCTAATGTCTGCCCAGAGTGCCATGTCAAGGCTAAGTTTGTGTTTAGTGGGAAAGAGTGTGGTGATTGATTAATGATGTCTGCCTCAGGTACAGGTTAGGGAGTGACTGGATGTGTGCTACATATTTTTCATTGCCCTTAGAGTTAGGGAACAATGAATTTCACTTGAGCACAAAATCTCCACTGAACATCGCTGAATCTTTCTCTAGCAATTCCAAAGGGCATCACTTTAGGATCTTGTAGGGCCATTACACACATATTAATTGCCAGTTAATTGAGCATTCTGGTTAACAGAATATCAAGGAACCCAGCTAATCCACTTTGTTTTTCTTCTCCGGATCTAGAGACATTGGGATATCCTGGTATCTTGGAGGGCTTGGGGGTATGTCTCCCCCTTCAGGGCCTCATTGTCCCCTCCCCTGTGGCCTCTCTCATGGTCTCTGCTGCCCTGTAGCTTCATCTACTCTGTGCTGGTGATTGTCACCGCGGCCCTCTACCTGGCAGGGATTGAGGCTTACCTGGCTGTGATGGTCTTTGCCCTTGTCCTGGGTTGGATGAATGCCCTTTATTTCACCCGTGGGCTGAAGCTGACGGGGACCTATAGCATCATGATCCAGAAGGTATGGGGTGAGGGGACCCTCTGGACTTATGTGTCCCTGAAGGGAGCCACATGCACATCTTACGTGTCTGCAGACCTGAGCACGTGGGGAGGGACAAGGGTGGAGTTGGAAGAAGGTTTGGGATGGGGGAGCAGGGAAAGGAAAAAATCACGTCTCCTCTTTGCCTGTATAATCCCGCCGGGGTCTTCAGATCCTCTTCAAAGACCTTTTCCGCTTCCTGCTCGTCTACCTGCTCTTCATGATCGGCTATGCTTCAGGTGAGCTCTGGGTGCCCACGGGGGGCCTGGTAGGGGTGGTGCCAGGACTGCAAGAGTAACTAGGATGTATCGAGGACAATAAGTAGCATGTATTGAGTTCTTCCTGTGTGCCAGGCACTGGGCTAAGTACTCTACCATCCCTTCCTCATTTAATCCTCCCAACAAGCCTTGCGAACTAAGTTCCTTTATTATCCTCTTTTACAGAGAAGGAAACTGAGGCTTAGAAAGATTTAATAACTTGCCCAAGTTCAAAAGCTAGTAAATGATAAAACTGGCATATTAGCTATTGCTGCAAAGGAAGCCACCCAAAACTCAGTGACTTCAAACAGCCACTATTTATTATTGCTCATGAGTCTATGGGTCAACTGGGTGGTTGTGCTGACCTGGTCAGTTTTGGCTGATCTTGCTGGGCTCCTATGTCTGTGGTCAGCTGGCTGCCAGCTGACTGGCCTGGTTAGGATTGCCTCAGGTGGGGGGACTTGGCTATCATCCTCCAGCCAGCTAGCTTGGGCTTGTTTGCATGGTGGTCTTATGGTTCCAAGAACATGTGCAGAAGACCTGGCATAGCATCACTGCCACCTCACTGTATTGGCCAAAGCAAGTCACAGGCCAGTTCTGACTCAGAGGGTGGAAAAATAGACTCCGCTTCTTGATGGAAGAAGCTATAAAGCCACATTGAAGGGTCATGGATACAAGGAAGGATGAAATTTAGTGATTAATCTTCCAGCCCAGGTCTTTTCTTAAAGCCCAATATCGGCTCCCTCTGAAATGCCTTCTCTGTGATGTCACAGTGCCAAGCTGAGGCATGCTGGCACCTCAGTGGCATAGGCCATGGGGGAAGGACCAAGGATGGAGAAGCTGACCAAGCCATTGCACTGGTCTCCAAGGGGTAGGTGATCTGCCATCGATGCCCAGCATCCAAAGGGGAGTGGCCATCTCAGGCTTGACCAGGCCCCATTCACATCAGAGCAGGCTTATTTGGGGACTGGTTCTAGCAGCGGGAGTCTGATATTTTACCTCAGATTGTATTGAGGCTCTGCATGGACTATATTGGGGTAACAGAACTGTAGCCTTGGCTGGGGATATAGGAACAGGTCCTCATGCTCCCTGCCTTGGCTGGTTTAGTGACAGGATGTTGCTGCTAAACTGTGTTGAGAAGGACTCTGAAGCTTCACCTGGGCTTGTAGGGAAGAGATGAGTGCCATGAGCAGTTCGAGATGTCTGATGGGCAAGAGGGTCCTTAGAGAACACAGCTCTGGGACAGTCAGGACTGGTACCTGCTTTCAGCTCCACCCTCCCTCTCTGGGTTGGTGTGGAGTAGGAAACAGGAGCCCAAGAGAGAGTCTGCCC
Source organism: Cynocephalus volans (assembly GCF_027409185.1). Taxonomy (NCBI): domain Eukaryota; kingdom Metazoa; phylum Chordata; class Mammalia; order Dermoptera; family Cynocephalidae; genus Cynocephalus; species Cynocephalus volans. The sequence goes on from NC_084461.1 coordinate 197,567,340, forward strand.
GTGGGAATGCTGGCATTGCAGTGCTCCCAAGACCTCTAAGAATGATAGGCTACATCACGGTTTCTCAGCCTTGACACTATTGACATTTGGGACCAGATAATTCTTTGTTGTGGGGACCGTCATGTGTATTCTAGAAAGTTGAACAGCATCCTTGGTCTCTATCCACTAGATACCAGGAGCACCTTCACCCCCAGTTGTAACAGCCAAAAATGTTTCCAGACATTGCCAAACATCCCTTGGGGGGGAAATCGCTTTTGGTTGAGAACCACTGAATTAGATCCTGAACACTTCTTTCTTATCAGCGAGAGTTTGTGGAAAGACAAAAGCTTTGGATTCAGGAGGCTCCGGGCTGGACTCTTGGCTTGGCTCATATGCTGGTAACCTTGGGCCAGCATCCTCGCCTTGCCAAGCCTCAGCTTTCTCCTCCATCAAGCGGGAATGGCGCCCCCCACGTGCTCATCAAACTCAGCAAACGCCACCCCTGTCCCTCCCACAGCCCTGGTCTCCCTCCTGAACCCATGCGCCAACATGAAGGTGTGCAACGAGGACAAGACCAACTGCACGGTGCCCACGTACCCCTCATGCCGCGACAGCGAGACCTTTAGCACCTTCCTCCTGGACCTCTTCAAGCTGACCATCGGCATGGGCGACCTGGAGATGCTGAGCAGCACCAAGTACCCCGTGGTCTTCATCATCCTGCTCGTCACCTACATCATCCTCACCTTCGTGCTGCTCCTCAACATGCTCATCGCCCTCATGGGGGAGACGGTGGGCCAGGTCTCCAAGGAGAGCAAGCACATCTGGAAGCTGCAGGTGAGGCCCCACAATCCTGTCCCCACCCTGCCAGCCACACTTGGCCTTCCAAGGTGGGGCGGCTGCAGAGACATCTCACCAGACTGGATTCCTCAGCCTTCCACTCCGGGAGAGCAGCATTATCTCATTCTGCCTCCACTTCCCTGTCTGTGAAATGGGCATTGAAGGCTGCTGCCTACTTCCCAGAGCCGCCTAGTGAAGTTCAATGTGGCTTCATGCCCGACCACCAGCAGTGGTCTCAGATTCACCTTGTGGTCCAGCTCACAGGATACGGTCGGCTCCATCCAGCATGACGAAGTTGCCTCTGTCTGCACAAGAAATGCTCAGAGAGCATTGATATTTTGACAGGGGTCCCACGCTGAGCCCGGGGACAACTTCTGTACCCCACTGTGGCTCAAGATGTGAGGCTGCCTGGGCATGGGCCAACCCAGTGCAGAGAGGTGCCAGCATTCTCCTCAGGGGGCTATCACCAGCTCAGGAGTAGTTTCCAGGCTCCACGGCCCCTGAGCATGCTGTCACAGAGGAGAAGCCGATGCAGATGTGGCCCCCGCTGGCCCGGGACACCTGCTGCTTTTGCTTCCCAAAGGTTTCTATGAAATCCTGGAAAGCAGAGGCCCTGGGGTTCACAGCCCTCCCAGGCCAGGTGCAATTCACAAATCTGGGTGTTCACAATAAGCAATGCCACCATAAGGCCCAGGAACACAGCACCACATTTACCTTAACTTAGTGCATTTCAAGAAAATGATGCAGAGAGGAAAAAACCCAAAGTCATCCTCCCATGTCTGGGTCTGATGGAAATGGATCAGGCCTGCTCTTAACCTTTATCTATACTGCTTACTTCCCTGGGCCTCAGTTTCCCCACTGGGCATAACTCACAAGATGCACACTGACAGCCTGTGGACTGGATTTGGCCAGCAAATATTTATTTTTTTCAGACTACCATATTTTTTAAAAATTTAATGCAAAATTAAAAAATTAGGAGATTCTATATAAAAATCCACATTTTTGGCCTTCCTTGAAAAGTTAGAAGCCCCAGCAATGCAGGGCCCACATTCCTGCCAGACAGCCCTTGGATGGGATGAGAAGTGGCTGCCCCCTTTACATGGGGTGTTTGCTCCCTGCTTTGCCCCAGTCCCCACCCCTCCCTATTGATTCCCAACAGCAAGTGGTGACTACTGTGTATGTGTCATGGGGCCTGGGCTGCGGCCTTCCTGCGTCTCATCCTGCTTCACTCATTTGTTTTCCTGTGAGTTTATAAGTCCTGTTTCTCAGGGCGGTAGGAGCCAGAAAGTCTTGTTCTCTGCCCACGCCAGCCTGTCACCTCGTTTCTGCATTAGGACAGTAGGTGCATGCTGGAGAGGCTCAGTGACATCTCCACCCTGACCCTCCCTCCCTGCAGTGGGCCACCACCATCCTGGATATTGAGCGCTCCTTCCCCGTGTTCCTGAGAAAGGCCTTCCGCTCTGGGGAGATGGTGACCGTGGGCAAGAGCTCGGATGGCACCCCAGACCGCAGATGGTGCTTCAGGTGAGGCTGGCACTGGCAGGGCAGATTGGGGCTTCTGCCGCATTGCCATTTCCAGCCACAGAGGCCACCATGGGCCCCACCAGAGTTTAGTTCCACTGAGTGATCTTGGGCAAGTCCGTTTACTTCTCTCAGCCCCAGTTGCTTCATCTGTGAAATGGTGACCATGACAGCCCCAGCTGCTAGACCAGCAGTGTGGACTAGACCAGTCAGCACATGAGATGTGCTTGGCCAGTGTCCCACACATTGGGACACCCAGAGGCTCCTCTGTCTCTTGCTTGGGGGGAAGCAAAGACTTGGAGGCAGTGCTCATCTCAAAGCATCACCCTGTATTGTCCAAACAATGGGGTGGGCTTTGGTGCCATGGGCTGAGATGGGGAAACTGAGGAATCAACAGCTTCCAGGGCTTGGGACCTTACCCAGCTCATCTGCAGGGTGACCTCATGTTCCAGGTGCACGAGGAATGCCAGCTTCTTAGGGGAACCCCTTGGTGAATCTTTTAAGGAGACCCATTCTCTGTAAATTGATTGCCAGCACAGAGTATAAGCGTAATGTCTGGAGTTAGACAAGGTCAGTTTCCTCATCTGTGAAATGGGGACAGTCATAGAACCCACCTCCTAGGCCAGCCGGTCAGTTCTGTTCAGTTTGAATCCAAAGTTCAAACTCTGACTCTGTGACTTACCAGCTTGATGACTTCAAACAGTTTAACGAGCCTAGGGTTCCTCGTCTGTAAAATGGGAACGGCAAACCTACCTTCTTTGCTGCATCCTGACATGTAGCAATAACTCAGAAAAGATAGAGGTTGTATGAAAATAACAAAAAAAAATTTTTTTAAAGTAAAGAGGCTGTAACCTGACTTTACCAGGATGTCCCAATAATAAGAGGTAATAGTATCAAGAAGGGGGGTGACGATCAGCAGATGGACGGCTAAACAAAATGTGGCAATAGCCATACAGTGGGATATTATCTGACCATAAAAAGGAACGAAGTAGAAACACGTGCTTCAGCATAGATGAGCCCTGAAAACATTACGCTAAGTAAAAGGAGCCCTCACAAAAGGACACACATTGTATGAGTCCACTTATATGAAATGGTTAGAATAGGCAAATCTATACAGAAACAGAAAGTAGATTAGAAGTTACTGGGGCTAGTGGGAGGGGAATAGGGACTTATTGCTTAATGGATACAGAATTTCTGTTTGGAATGATGAAAAGTTTTGGAAATAGTGTGATGGTTGCGCAACGTTGTGAATGGACTTAATGCTACTGAATTGCATACTTAAAAATGGTTAAAATGGCAAATTTTATGTTATATGTATTTTACAATAATTTAAAAAATAGGAGGGTGGGCTGGCGAGGCTGGAGGAGGGGGGCTTCCTGAGTCAGGACGGGGGGACGGGGAGCCATCCCAGTGGGGCTCCCCCCGACCCTCTGCTCTGACACTGCCAGGGTGGACGAGGTGAACTGGTCTCACTGGAACCAGAACTTGGGCATCATCAATGAGGACCCGGGCAAGAATGAGACCTACCACTATTATGGCTTCTCACACACTGTGGGCCGCCTCCGGAGGGGTGAGTGGCAGGACTGGGGTGCAGAGTGGGAGCCCTGGTCCACCCTTCTCGCTCATTTGCCTTGCGCAGTCCCATCCGCTTTCCAGGACTCAATGTCCTCGTCTGCAGAATGGGAGGGGGAGGTGGGCTGGCCGCTGTTTCCTCTGCCGCCTGGGAATGCCTGGGACACCTCACCTTTGTCACTTTGCCCTCGGCCTCCCTATGCTGTGACGTGAGCTGGCATGGGGAGGGAGGATGAGATCCTCGGCCATCCCCAGGGTGGAGAAAACCCTTCCGTTTTCCCGCTAAACTGAGAGTATGCGAGATGCAGTGGGAGAGGACAGGGGCGCTCAGGGCATTCTGATCCCGACTTGAATCCCGGTTCCTCCATTCACTCCTGTGTGCTCCTGGCAGGCACCTTGGCCCCTCTGAGCCCCAGTTTCCACCTCTGTAAAATGGGCATAATAAGGGCCGGCCCGTGGCTCACTCGGGAGAGTGTGGTGCTGATAACACCAAGGCCACGGGTTCGGATCCCATATACGGATGGCCGGTTCGCTCACTGGCTGAGCGTGGTGCTCACAACACCAAGTCAAGGGTTAAGATCCCCTTACCGGTCATCTTTTAAAAAAAAAAAAAAAAAAAATGGGCATAATAATACTCCCCTCTTTAGATCATTGTAGAGCGCCCCATACACAGTAGGTGCTTAATACATGCATGTTCTCTCCACCAACCCTCACTCCTCCTCCCCCCCCACCCACATGCTCACTCTGCAGATCGCTGGTCCTCGGTGGTGCCCCGTGTGGTGGAACTGAACAAGAACTCAAATCCGGAAGAGGTGGTGGTGCCTCTCGACAGTATGGGGAACCCCAGCTGCGATGGCCACCAGCAGAGTTACCCCCCCAAGTGGAGGACTGATGATGCCCCCCTCTAGGGCCTGTGAGCAGGGGTAGGGTCTCCGGCCTGCAGCCTGTCCCCTTCCCCCTCACCCGCCTATTTCTAGTCCACCTGCATTTCAGCAGTGCCTCCTGGGTGACCCCTACATCCTCCTTTGACCTCCAGAGGTGAGGGATGGTAGGGACCTCTGGTGGCCGGGCTCCTGACCCCAGCTCTGCCTCCCCACCCTGGGGTTGGGGCTCCTGGCTGCCTGTCTCACTCCCATGGAGTCACATAAGCCAACGCCAGGCTTCTCTGCCCCTAGGGGCTCAGACCCCTGCCCCTGCCTCTCTATTATTTATTTGCTCTGCTCTCAGGAAAGTGGCATGACCCCGCCCCCAGCTGAAACCTGGCAGAGGCCTCAGGACCCATTCCAGGTGCACCAACTGGCTAAGTCCCCAGCCCCAACCTGCACCCTGGGCTGCACGCACCACCATGTGTGGCAGCATAATGGCTTTGCCAAGAGGCTGGGGCCTCTGGCTGGGGTTGCACCTTCTGTGTGTTCTGTAGAGTGTATGGGATTTGTCGGTGCTCAATAAATGTTCATTCATTGCTGGTGGTGATGGCGGGATGATGGTGGTGGGGGGTGATGGTGACGGCGTGGGGATACTCCAAGGGAGGTGGGAGAGCTAGAAAATGCCTGTGGTGGGGGGATGGGGATGAGAATGAGGGCCATGGTGATGACCAGGTGGCATTTAGAGTGCTGATGGTCCAGGGTGCTGGACTGGTGGCGGTTTTAATGGTGGTGGTGGTGGCGTGAGAGATGGGGGTAAGATTGGAGTGGCCGTGGAGAAGGTAGAGATGAAGGGAATGGGGCAGGGAGTCATGCTGGTGGGAGTAATAATGCTGATCAGGGGAGAGTATGAGGGTACTTCAAAAAGTTCATGGAAAAATAGAATTAAAAGGTAACATGAATCTTTTCATGAACTTTTTGAAGTACCCTTGTAATGCTGGTGGGTGACAGTAATGCTAGTTGGGGGCGATGGTGCTAGTGGGGAGACAGTAGGTTTGGTCAGGTGAGAGGAACACTGGGAGGGGTACTGATGCTGGCAGGGGAGAGTGATGCTGCCGGGTGGGGGCAGAGCTGGGATGGAGATGGGCGAGCCCCGAGTGTCAGCAGTGGGGGCGGGGTGAGCAGGAGGGTAGCCGTGGTAAGGACAGCGGTGGCAGCTGGAGTGTTGATTGTGCTTGTGGAGCTGGGAGCAGTGTGATGGGACTTGTGGTGGTGATGGTGGGCTGAGAGGTGGGGATGGCACCTCCTTGGGTACCTGTCTGCTGCTTCTGTCTGCGGGCCCCTCTGCCCTATGAGGCTGTGAATGGTGAGGGATCTGAAGGCAGACCCACCCCCCTTCCCAGGGCAGCCATTCCTCCTGGGGTCACACCCTACTGCCGGTCAAGCCCCTGGGCAGCTCCAGGCCTCCCAGCATGAGAAGGGATCCCCACAAACACCCATCCTGCTGCCTCCTCCCTGGAGCTGAGGAATCTGTGATTTGCTGTTTCCGTCTGACCTCCCCTGCTCCTGGGTCCTGCTCAGGCTGGGGTCTTTAGTCTTTCTGAAGCTTCAGTCGAGACAAGCATGGGTCTCTGGAGACCTGGCCAAGAGCAGCTGCAGTGGGAAAGAGCATGGAGCTTGGGGTCTGCAGACCCAGGTTGGCACCTTCTGCCCAAACCTCGGCAATGGGTTGTTCTGTTTAGAGAACTTGAGTGGAATCACTACCTCTCTGTCCTCATCTGTCAAAAGGGTGAGAATCAAGGACAGAAGGGGCGTGAGTCTTCTAAACTCCACAAGAAGGAAGGGAGGACTCATGATACTACCCCTGAGGCTGTCCAGGGGGCTCCAACCTTCCCAAGGACCTGACCCTCCATCTCCCTCTACGTTGCCGTCCTGGAGCTGATGGGCTGTCCTCAGAGCCCAGATTTCCCCAGGGCTCCATGCTCCCACCTTCCAATCCAACACCCAGAGAGAGGGTCCTCATCAGCATCCTCAACAGGGGGCCCAGGAGCCATTCTGATTGGACAGACCGGGGTCACATGCCACGCCTGGGCCAATCCCTATGGCCAGGGGGTGGGATTTCCCTGGCTGAACCTTCCCCAGAACCACCGGGAACCCCAACTGCAATGGCCAGAGTGGCAGGTCAACTCTCTGGAGGCTGCAGATAAGTGTCCTTCCCTCAGGTCAAGCTTTGAGAAGGACCAGTGATTGTGACTGACCCCCTGGGGCTCTGAGTCTGAGAAGGGCGGAAGGTCTGGGGCAGAGAGGGAAGCACGGTTTTCCTTTATCCCCTACTCTGGTTAAGGTCAAAACACTCTTTTACTGAAGTTGTTGGTGTTGGGCTCTTTTCCTGGGTTGCTTAGAAGATAAGATGGCCACCTGGATCTTTCCTGGAAGGTGGGAGCTGAGGCTGAGGGGAGGGCCCCTTTTGCCTCAGTGCCCTTGAGATGGGGATAGTACAGGGGGAGATGGGTATGTGGGAAAAGTTCCTAGAAAGCTGTGGATTTAGAATCAAGAAAACTAGATGCTAGTCTTGCTTGAGGCATTTGTGGATAGGTCATAAACTCTTTGAGCCTCAGTTTCCTCATCTGTAAAATGGACACAGCCTTTGTGAAGATCAAGTGATTCCCTGGGCTTTTCAAAGAAGAGATGATTGTGGTTGTGGTGTTGGTACACAGTTATGCAATTTGGGCAGCAAACAACAGAGAACTTATGCTGGCTGAGAGAAAAGGAATATTTATTGTCTCAGATAGCAGGTCTTCCCAAGGAGGGCATTAAGGCCAGTTAGTTTGTTAGTTCAGGGTCTCTGATTTATTAAGGGGCTGGTTCTGCCACTCATTTATTCCTTCAGTTTTTAAGTACTGGATTCCAGCCATGTGTCAGGCACTGTGCTGGGCAACACCCACTTGGGTGTGCTGGAATTTCCCTCACACTGGCTTCCCTCAAGGACAAAAGATGGTGCCCCGGATCAGGCATCACATCCAGATTTGGCTGCATCCAGAGGGAGAAGGGCAGACAGCTCTTCCTGTATCTCTCTTTATGAGGGAGGAAACCTTTCCCTGAAGCCCCCCAGTAAGCCTCTCCACTTGTACTCTTGCCCAGAATTGTGTCATGGGTCCCATGCTTCAGCCAATCAGCAGGCAGGAAGCAGCAACTGGCCTAAAGAAGAAGATGGCAATATGAAGGAAGTGACCCCAGCCAGGTCCTGTGAGATAGGAGGATGGGGGGATAATCAATGTTGCCTAGGCAACCAGTAGCATCAGCTATGGACCTTTCCCCAGATGGCCACCCTGCACCCCAACATTGTCACCAAGAATGGCTGTGGCTCATTCTGGGGCTGTGAAGAGATCACTTTTCTAGGGGCCTATGCGATGGGCCTGTCCACAAAATCAAAACACCCTCCCAACTCAAAGGGACTCAATGACTTCTTGAGGTAAGTACTTAGTTCATTTATTTTTATTTTTTTTAAAAATGAGATAATTTTGGCTATGAATTTTCCTATGAGTACACTTTTAGCCACACAGTAGTAACTTTTTCAATTGTGAATTTTCTAAATATTTGATGATTTGGGTATTGACTATCTGTGACTTAATAACTGGAGGAATTTAAAAAGTTTCAAGTCACTGAGGTTTTATTTGTTCCAGTAAGATCTTAGAGAAGACCTTTCCCAACATTCTTCAAAGTGAAGGACGTGTACTGGTGGTATGCCAAAATATTTTCAAGTGACACATTGGACATAGAATCACATTTTAAAAAGCATATTCTCTCTTCAGTTCTCTGTACCTCCTGATTTTGTCAGGGTCTCAGTTTGGTGCTTCTATTCCTTTAAAGCCCTCCCAACACTCCCTAATCTCTGTTTTCAATAGAGATAAGCCTTAGGCTCAGAACCTCTAGAAGGACATGGTCTCTAGAAAGTACTTTTATACATTTTTATTTCATTTTATCTTTAGTGTTACAGGACCTTCTCTTTATGGCAAGTGATACTGATTTTCTAGATAAAGTAGTGCTCTCAGTGTAGTTTATAATAAATTCATTTAAGAACAAAAACTTAGATGATTTAAGGAACTGTATTAAATGAATACAAGTTCATGGGAAAATGATGACAATGTTATGGAAAGGACTGATATGTGGGAATTATAGACCTATCCCAACCCTACATCTATGCCTGATTCCCCCTTCACCACCAAGCCTACCCTTCTCTACTTGCATACCTCCTGTGACAGGGGGCTCATCACCTCTGAATTCTGTAAAAAAGCAGCATCCTTAGTTTAAGATCCCACACCCTTCTCCACTCCCCAGCCCTGTCTGCCCTTCTCCTGGCGAAAGCACCTTGGTTCCTTTAGCCACTCCTCAGGTAATCGTTGCAGCTACTATTTATGGAGTGCAGCTGTGTCCCTGACACTGCCATTCAATGGTTGCCTGGTTGAAGTATCTCTAAGACTGAGGAGGTGCACACAGCACACGAAGGCATACACTTTGTAAGTAGAGGAGGTAGGATTTGAACCTGAGGCAGTAGTTGTAAAACCCCAGGCCCTTTGCCCACATGATTGCTTTTAATCTTCTGTGTAATCCTGGGAGGTAGAGAATGAGAGGTTTCATTCCCTTTTTGAATAAGCCACAGAGATGAAGTGGCCTGTTCAGGGTCATACAGCTACCTGGTGAGTGCAGACTTGAATCCAGGTGTGACTCCACTGACTCCAGTGATGAACTACTTCCCCTCTCCCAAGACTTCTGCCATCTTCCCCATCCCAATTGCTTGGCTCTGCAGGAGGTCTCTCTTATCTCTTTGAAGGGAACTACTTCTAATAAATGACAAAAATCCACCTTCATTAATTGAGCCTTTCAGATGTCCCAGGCTTTATCTTTATTCCTACAGGTCTCACCTCACTAAAGCCTCATGGTGATCCCACAAAGTTGGTACTGTTAATATCCCCCCCGGCATTAGTCGTGGTTTTTTGGTGACATGTGACAGGAAATCTGAGTTCATATTGGTTTATGATGGAGTTTGGATGTGTTGTCCCCTCCAAAACTCATGTGGAAATTTGATCCCCGATGTGGCAGTGTTGGAAACTGATTGAGTTGTGGGGGCGGATCCCTTATGAATGGATTAATGCTCTCCCTGGGGGAGGGGGGAGTAATGAGTGAGTTCTCGCTCTATTAGTTCCTGCGAGAGCTTGTTGTTTATAGGACCCTGGCACCTCCTCTCTCTCTCTCTTGCTTCCTCTCACCGTGATCTGCTTGTACCCGCCAGCTGCCTGCCACTTTCCGCCATGAGTAGAAGCAGTCTGAGGCCCATGCCAGATGCAGCTGTCCCAGAATCGTTAAGCCAAATAAACCTCTCTTCTTTATAAATTACCCAGTCTCAGGTATTTCTGTTATAGCAACACAAAACGGACTAAAACAGAAAATTGGTACCAAGGAGTGGGGTGTTGCTATACAGATACCTGAAAATGTGGATGAAGCTTTGGAACTGGGTAATGGGCAAAGGTTGGAGGAGTTTGGAGGACTTAGAAGAAGAGAAAAAGACAAGGGAAAGTTTGGAATGTCTTAGAGACTTCTGTGGTGGCGAGCAGAATGCTGATAGAAATGTGGACAGTAAAGGCCATGCGGATGATGAGGTCTCAGACAGAAATGAGGAACTTATTGGGAACTGGACAAAAGATAACCCTTGCTACAACAGAGCAAGGAACCTGGCTGCATTGTGTCCATGCCCTTGGACTTTGTGGAAGTTGGAACTTAGGAGTTGTGAACCAGAGTATCTGGGGGAAGAAATTTCTAAGCAGCAAAAGATTAAGGACGCTGCATGGCTACTTCTAACAGTCTATTCTGAGTTATGGCGGCAAAGGCATGATGTAAAGCCAGAATTTAAAATGGAAGCAGAGCATAAAGATTTGGAAACTTTGCAGCCTGGCCATGCGGAGAGCCAAAGAACAATGCAAGGGTGAAGCAGATAAACTGATTGCTAAAGACGTTATCTTGGCGGTGAGGCAGCCACATGCTAATAGCAGAGAAAATGAAAGGAAAGCCCTGCAGGCACTTCAGAAGTCTGGAAGGGTGCCCCACCCATCACAGACCCTGAAGCCTAGAAGGACTGAGTTATCCTGGAAGACAGACCTGGGGCACAGCTGCCCTTGGGATCCTGCTCCCTGCATCCCAGCTGCTCTGGCTAGAGCAGCCCCAAGTGTGGTTCGTGCAGCAGCCCTGGACAGTAGAGGCCTGAAACCTCGGTGGCGTCCACGTCGTGTTAAGTCTGCAGGCAGGCAGGATGTGAGAGCAGTGGAGGCGTGGCATCCTCCACCCAGATTCCAGAGGATGTATGGAAAAGCCTGGGGGCCCAGGCAGAGACCTGCTGCTCGGGTGGAGCCACCACAAAGGCCATCTACTAGAGGAATGCTGAGCAGGAATTTGGGGTCAGAGCCCCCACAGAGAGGCCCCACTAGGGAAATGTCTAGTAGAGCCAAGGTAGTGGGGCTGCCACCAGGGCCCCAGAACTTCGGGGCCACTGGTAACGTGCAATGCAAGCCTGGAAAAACCACAGGCACCAGGATGGCCCACCGGACTGTGCCTGGCAGAGCTGTGGGAACAAGGCTGCCTGATGCTTTGGGGGCCCAGATGCCCAATTGTGCCCAGGATGTAGGACTCGGAGTCAAAGAAGATTATTTTGGAGCTTCAAGACATAATGTCTGCCCTGCTGGGTTTTGGACTTGTTTGGGGCCTGTTTTTCCTTTCTCCTGGCCTGTTCCTCCCTTTTGGAATGGGAACGTGTACCCAATGTCTGTTCCACCAGTGTATCTTGGCAGTAGATAAATCTGGTTTTGGTTTTTGCAGGTTCACAGCTGGAAGGACTTTTGCTTTTGGTCTCAGAGGAGACTTTGGACTTTGGGACTTTTAAGTTGGTGCTGGAACAAGCTAAGACTTTTGGGACTGTTGGGATAGAATGATTGTATTTTGTATGTGAGAATGACATGAGTTTTGGGGGGCCAGGGGCAGAACGATGGAGTTTGGATGTGTTGTCCCCTCCAAAACTCATGTGGAAATTTGATGTCCAATGTGACAGTGTTGGAAACTGATTGAGTCATGGGGGCTGATCCCTCATGAATGGATTAATGCTCTCCCTGGGGAAGGGGGGATTAATGAGTGAGATCCCCCTCTATTAGTTCCCGTGAGAGCTCGTTGCTTAAAAAGGCCCTGGCACCTCCTCTCTCTCTCTTGCTTCCTCTCGCCCTGTGATCTGCTTGTACCCACTGGCTCACTGCCACTTTCCACCATGAGTAGAAGCAGCCCGAGGCCCGTGCCAGATGCAGCTGTCCCAGAATTGTAAGCCAAATAAACCTCTCTTCTTTATAAATTACCCAGTCTCAGGTATTTCTGTTATAGCAACACAAAATGGACTAAAACAGTTTACATTACTGAAAATGACCAGGCATGCCTAGCTTCAGGCACGGCTGGATCCACGGGCTTGGATGAGGTCATCAGGACTCAGTCTTTCTCTTATGTTCCTATCTCTCAGTTCTGCCTTCCTTTACGGTGGCTTTGTTCTCAGGCAGGCTCTCCAAGGTGTTGGCTCCTGGAAGCTGCCGGCTGACATCCTACCAACTCAGCAATCTTAGAGAGAAAAGCTTCTTTTCCCAACTGTCCCAGTAAAAGTCTCAGGACTGACTCTTACTGGCCCACCTTGGATCATCTATTCACTCCCGAACTAATCACTGTGGCCAGAGAAGCAGAATGCTCTCTGATTGGTCAGACCTGAGTTATTTGGCCACCTCTAGAGCTAGGGATGGAGTTAGCTTCTCCCAGATCACGGGGACTGAGAATGGGGAAGGACAGCTCCCCTGAGAAAAGTCAGAATGTTGACACCTGTGAAAGATTGCATCAATGGCCCCAATTCCCTTCATCCATGCCCTTTGCGGTATAACTTTCTGATGCCCTCCCACTGTGGGAAAAGAATACTTTCCCAGACCTGGGCTTGACCATGTGACTTGTTTTGACCAATGGAATATTAGCAGACATGCCTGGGCCAGCCCCCAGGAGGAAGAGGAAAGACATGTGGAGCAGAGCCAAGTTGTCCCAGGCAAACCTAGCAGAGATCAGAGGAGCCCTGCCGATGCATGAGAAATGAATGTTTTTGGATACTGCTGAGTTTTTCTGATTTTTTTTAAGTGCAGGCAGCCATAGCTCATGGATACAGACACTAGAGAAAGAGTAAATAGAATCTGGTCAAGCCAAAAAAAAAAAAAAAAAAAGGAATGTTATTGCATTCCATAATAGAGATGAGGAAACTGAGGCTCAGAGAGGTGAAAACTCTTGCTCGCTGTGCCTTGCCGGTAAGGGGTGGTGGTGGGATTTGAACCTAGGAATTCTGCCCTCAGAACCCATGCTAAGGCTGGCCACTTAGCTCAGTTGGTTAGAGTTGCCGTCGATAACACCAGGGTCAAGGGTCTGGATCCCTGTACTGGCCAGCTGCCCAGAGAAAAAGAACCCATGATAGAGAGGAAACACTCTGGCCTCTCTGGGGTGAGAGGTGACAAGGCCAGGCCACTTCTGCAGTGAAGACCTTGGCTGTCACCTGCCACTTTTACTGAGCCGCTAAGCCTGTCGGCTCTCATTTAGAGCACTATCTCTTTGAACATACCCGTAACTTTATTCCAACAAGGATTTCTTATTATGTGTGTGCATGTGTATTTAATAATGATAAAGCACTTGTATGTCATATTTGACAGGTGGGCTTTTTTCCGCCCAAGTTTAAAGCACTACTGGGAAATAATTAGTGCTACTGGAGGCAAAAACAAAGGGACCCCATCAGAAGAGACAGTCTCAGAAACTCTGGGACCTTAATTGAACAATTACCTCTTATGCTTATGAATAGTTCATTATTACATGCCCTGTTATTATTAGCTTTTATTATTGTTTTAGATGAATGCTGGGGATTTTTTGTAAAATCAAAAGCCATATTCAACCACACTGAATGTTCATTTCCCCTGAACACATGCTTCTGACATTTCTGAGTGCGATAATGTCATAGTAGGCAGTCAGTCTCCTCACCTCGCCCAGATAACAGTGTATTTGGGTCATTCTGTTGTTTGGATGGGGCGGTTAAATACGCCAGGGCTCTGTTCATACTGTGTTAATTTTTGGCTCCTGGGGAAAGCATTTATATAAGAATCGAGCACCTCCTACCTTTTATTTTTTAGGAATCCAAAGTCACTGGGGACAATGAGGAGATATTTGTTTATCCCAAGCTTTTGAGACGGAAACAAAAGAAAGGGTAGTGATGGAGCCAGAGGGTGGGATAGGAGACGCATTAGGCAGTGGAGACCCAAGCCCCAGGGGTTGAGAGGTGGAAGGTTGGGTCAGAAAAGGCCAAGCTAGGAGTCTTGTGTTCTTGGAGGGAATCACAAAAAGCAAAAAGCAAGCAGACATGGATAAGGCACCTACCATGTGATAAGGCACTGTGCTCAGTATTGGCATTCATATCTGGAATCATGTGCTGGAGCTCATGGACCAGTGTTAGTGCTGCCCTAGAAGTCAGGGCCCCTCTTCCATATTCATAGCACCGGATTTTGTTCAGTTTCACACAGCCATGGGCTTCCCTGAGCCAACCATGACTCCATTTCCCTTACTAGGTATTGGTATAGGAATAGCCATGTGACCTAGTTCTGACTCATGAGACAAAGGAGGAAGTCTGCTGGGGGTGGGGAGGGGAGTTCTGGGAAAGGTTTCTGGGAAATAAGAGAAATATAGGAAGAGACTGTCCTCTCCTTTGCTGGGCACTGTCAGGTCTGCATGTGATTCCTGGAGCTGCTGTAGCCATTTTGTGACCATGAGGGGGCTTGACAAAACAAAGATGAAAAGGACTTGTGTCTTTGATGACAACACCAAACTGCTGAACTAACCAGCCTTGGGGCCACCCCAGTTTAAGGCCTCTTATGATTATTTGAGATAATGAATTTTCTTTCTTATTTAAACCAGTTAAGTCAGGGTTTTTTTGTTAGTCGGCCAAAATTATACTGAAACAAGTACAAATTTTTATCCCCATTTTAAAGATGAAGAAAGTGAGATCCAATGAAGTAGACACCCATGTGTAAGGACACATGGCCTGGATGCAGTGGAGCCAGGATTTGAACCTTCCATCTTCGGAGGAGAATCTTTCTAGGGGGTGGCAGGATTTTTTTTTTTTTTTTAACTCGGTGTGTTTGGCCTTTCTAAAGCACACCCAAGTCAGCAGGCTATAATGGCTTCTAATAGGTGAGGACTGAAGAGATTGGGTGGAGCTGGGCCTCAAACCAGGTGCCCAGATCCCAGCTCAGGATCTTCTCAGCATCTCCAGGTCCTCAGTGACATCAGAGTGTCTCCCTTGCTTTCAGCACCCTTCAGTTTGGGATGCATCCCCTGGGTCCCACAAATCTGTCCTTGACCAAGGCAGGGTGGGGCTGCTGAGATCCTGAAGATGGGCCACCAGGGGCCGCTATGATCATATCAGGGCCTCCTCAGAGGCCTGCAGGAAACTTGGAACCTGGGGTGAGGAAGAGCCCCTCGAATTAGGTGTGCCCTGAGGCTGTGAGACACAGGAAACCCTCCCACCTCCAAGAAGCAGAGGAGTCTTCTGGAGGGTTTAAGACCAAGTTGCTGTGTGCCCTCAGGCAAGTTGCTTCCCCTCTCTGAACCTGTTTTCTCTTTTTCAAAATAGAGGTGCTTATCCCCACTTCTCAAATCTGGGCTTCCCTTTTTTCTGCCTTGTTCAACAAGGTGGACAAAGACCAATCAGGATGTAGTGGTCCAGAAATGAAGCCAAATGACTCCAGCCCAGGGTTAGGTTCCAGTCCTTGCTCTGCCACAAACTCACTATGAGTCCTTGTGTTGCAATTGGGAAAACTAAGGCCCACAGAGGAGAAGGGATTCACTCCGTTTCCCCAGTTGCAACACAGAGGTAGGACTCCGTATTTCCTAAAGTCCTCTTTGTTCCTTGGGATGTTAATAGAAACAAAAACGTACATGGTCAAAAGTTAGGAAAATGCTGGGCTAAAACTAAAGGGACATCTTGCCTGCAGGACTTTTCAGAGTCTTGAATATGCTAATGTGACTGGTGCATCTCCAAGAGTGGGGTATACATCTGTTTCTCAAACTTTTTTTTTTTTTTTTTTTTTTTAAAGATGACCAGTAAGGGGATCTCAACCCTTGGCTTGGTGTTGTCAGCACCACGCTCAGCCAGTGAGCAAACCGGGCCATCCCTATATAGGATCCGAACCCGTGGCCTTGGTGTTATCAGCACCGCACTCTACCGAGTGAGCCACGGGCCAGCCTTGTTTCTCAAACTTTTGATGGGAAACCACTTTCCAAGGCGGCTTGGAGATCAGCTGGACTAGGTTAAAGTAGGAATAACACACCTAACCTTATTGCGCATCTTTTACCTGATGGCTCTGTGGGAGTTTTGACCACTCATCTCCTGAGTTAATGCCACATGGTACATATTTTGAAATACTAGCCTCACTTTACAGTTGAGAAGTAGATGCTCAGAGAGGGGCCCTCACTTGCCAAGGCCACATGCTCATGCATGCGGCATCAGCATGCATCTAGCTCCATCTGATCCTCAAACCACTAGGTCCCTCTGTGCTTGGGGAGGTCCCTCTTACAGGACTAATCTACCCTGTCATCCTCACCACACATCACCTGCTGCCATTCCAGCCCTTCAAGTGCTACCACCCCCTTTGACAGATCTGGAAATTGAGGCTCAGAGAGACCACATAAGTCACCCAGGGCCACACATGGAGTCAGTGGGAAACTGAGGCCAGTTTTCCTGCCTTCCCCCTTTCCCGTGCCACTCTCTGGAGAGCTGGTGATGGCGGTAATTTAAACAGAAAACTTCTTAACCATGGAGCTCGCCTACTCCGCTGGCCTGACCCTGCCTTCGGATGGCCAGAGAGGAGGGGAGGGGAGGGGAGGGGGCGCGGGCCCTTTAAGAACACCCTTGACGCGCAGGCGCAGTGCAGCTCACGTGGCGCCTGGCTTGGGGTCCCGGTTGCCTCTGCGCGAGCCGAGCAGCACAGGGGTTTGAAATGAAGTTTCAGGAGTTGGAACTCGTCTCAGCTTCTCCTCTCCGGAAATGGGGGAGATTCGAGTCAAGAAAACACGGAGGCACCCTGGAAAGGTGGGTTTCCACCTAACATCGTCTGTCTACCTACATCTGCTCCGAGCCCCCACACCCTTCTTGGGACAGCTCTGATCTCTCTGTAAGGTGGAGTGATCTTCTGACAGCTAGGTAGGTGGTAATCACAGGTGATGTGCAGCACACCTGGCTACCATATTGGACAGCTCATATCTAGGAGTGTCAGCCCAAGATAGTGAAATGGGGAGGAGGAGGATCCTAGTGTCAGAACAGAGAGACCTAGAGAAAGGATTGCAGCTCTGGCAGGAGCGGCCGGAGTGGGCCGCCTCTCCCCGCTGCTTCCTTCACGCAGCATGAAGTTGGGCAGCCAGGGCTGTGGGACCCAAGACCGGGTCTGCAGCCAAACAGGCCACTTGTGGGGGTTGGTGGTGGTTTTGTATTCTCTGCATAGCGCCACAGTTAAGAGCCAGACTCTGAATCAGACAGGCCTGTATTCTATCCCAGCTGCTTCTCTGTTCTCCATCCCCAGCTGTGTGACTTTGGACAGAGTGATTGCCCTTCTCTGGGCCTTGCTAGCCTCGTCTGTAACACCGCTTTGTGTACCTTTATGGTGCTGAGTGGTTGTGAGGACTAAATATCGTTTAGTTAGCACTCAGCATGGTGTTCTGTCTTACGGTAACTGTGGGCTGTGATAGTAACATTGTTTTTGTCCCTGTCCTGCTCCTATCAATGTGGTAATCAAAGGTGATTGTGTAAAGAAAAGGCAGGGGTATGGCATGCCACAGTGGCTACACTAGAGGGCCCTTTGAGATTGGCCAGCTCAGCCCCCAGATGGGGAAACTGAGGCTCGGGGAGAAGAAACCCGGCAAAGGCGCACAGGGAGTCAGTGCTAGGACTGGGCTAGACCCCCAGCTGGGCTCCTGGGGCCAAGCCCAGACTGTCGGTGCCACATGCCCCTGTGTACCATGCACACAGACCTCACCCACAGAGGATGAGAAGGCTTTTCCAGTGTAGTATGTTGACTCAGATCTCCAAATGTGAGGGACCTTGCCCAGAGAGTGGCCCCAGTCTCGCCTCCTTCCCCCTCCTGATTTCCTCCTGTGGGTTGGCCCAGGAGGTGGGGACCTGGGTGACCCAGAGACCAAGTTGGTGCTTGGGTGGCCCCAGAGGTGGGCCCTGGGAATGGGTGAGCCACTGGCCACCGCCCAGTCCTAATCCTGGCCCTAGGCCCTGCTGCTCTGTGCCCACCCCACCCCATGCTCACACTGTGCTCTTGTCTCCTTGAATTCCATCTGTAGGATGGACTGGTTCAGGGTCACTCAAGGTAGCAATGTTGGGATTGGAACCCAAGTCTAGCTCACTCCAGAGGCTGGGCCTGCTGGACTTGCCTGCCTCTGGAGCCACCCTGGGCTCTAGATGGCCCCAGGTGAGCTTTGGTTACATGTGGTTGTGGGGGGCAGGTGGTGGGGCTTGATGCCAGAACACATGGCTCCCTCTCACCATCCCTGTGGCCATTTCCTAGGTTCTCTGTCCTCATCTGTAAAGTGGGCATGATTTTAATACCTACCTGATAGGGTTGTTTTGAGACTCAAGTGAGGCCATAAATGCACTGTCAGCTGCCATTTATGCTAATTATATACTATTTATGGTTATTCCCATGGCCTTGCCATGGATCTGTCTTTCCCAGCTTGTCACTTAGCAGCACCTGGGCTGCTGCTTGCTATGGGCTGGGGTTATGCGCTTGGCTCATTGACCCCACTCAGAAAGGCCTGGGTACCCCCCCTGGACACAGCCCCTTCTTCCTGTAGCCTCTATTTCCTACTCTGTGAACGGTGGGTTGCTGGGAGGCTATGGGAAACCCGGTGCCCAGAGCCCAGCACACTCCTGGAGACCAGAACCCATGCACTGCCAGGCTCAGGGGCCTGGTCTAAGGGAGGTGGATGCTCCCACCACAAGGTCGAATCCAGGGTGTCCCCTCTGCATCACCTCTGCCCTGGACCTCACCATGCCAGCCACATGGGCAGGGCTCTGTACATGGGAGGGGAGCCTGCCTCAGGCTGGGGGCTCCCCAGTTCTCCCTGGCTCAGATGTTGGGCTGGTAGGCTAGGGGAAAAGAGCAGGAAGGAAGCAACAGGATGTGAGGAAGAATCTTTGTGCCGTGGGGTTTGAATCCCAGCTTTCCATGGATTTGCTGTGTGACCTCACACAGGTCACTGTCTCTGAGCCTTAGTATCTTCCTCTCGAACACTTCCTACCTTGCAAGGGTGTTGAGAGGCTCCGACAAGATACATTATATATGAAAATGCCTGGCACACCTAGTGCCTGATAAATGCTGAGCTCCCTGGGGCAGAGGATACCTCCTGCAAGTCCCCAGGGGTAGGGGGTGAGTGTGTGCTGGGGTGTCTGGCCCAGCTGTGATGGAGCCAGCCAGGAAGATGGCCACTGCCCAGCTACTTTGTCCTGTCCTCAGCCACACTGCCACCATGGAAGCTTGGAGGCTGCCAGGCACACAGAACAACTGGGAAGGAATTTAGTTATGGAGGAGGGGATGCCACTCCCAGACAACCACAGCACCCTAGAGGGAATGAACCAGAGGGGACCGGGTTTGGTTCTGTCTCTGCCGCTCTGTGGACTGACTGCAGGCCATGACCAAGTGGCCGTCAGCCTGAGCGCTGACAGTAAACAAGGTAAATGACAGTGTTCACCTCGAAAGATCTGGAGTAATGAAGCACCGAAAGCAAAGTGCCCCATGCACGGGAGCTGCTGGGTGGTTCCTGGCCTGTGTCCCTCTGGGCTCCAAGCTGGGTCAGCTGGGGAGGAGACAGCCTGTTCTACTCCTAAGGGGAGGCAGAAGGAACGAACGCAAACAAGAGCTACAGAACAATCCAACAGCTGAGACGCCATCTGTGTTTTCCTTTTTTTTTCTTTCTCTTCATTTTTAAAACAATATAGTGCAGACTGCACTTCTCACAGTAGAATATAATGGTCAATTTTAGTATATAAAAAAACATTCTCAGAGATTTGTAAATGCACTTAGTGCTTGAACAGGCCTTGGAGAGAGATACAGTACCGCTTCCGGAGCGCCAGAGGGGCCAGGACCTGGGGGACTTCGGGCCTTGGGGACTTAATAGGGGAACCCCTGCCTGCCTCCCCCACTCAATGGTGTCAGACAGGCCTTGGGACAGTGGTTTGCAGGAAAGAAGTTGGATCTGGTCTCCCAATTAAAACCAGTGGATTGCTGTCTCACTGGCTCCCAGGAGACTGCTCCTCCCGCCCCCCCAGCCCAAGAAGAAGGCAAGGTAGGGTCCCTCTGAATAGGGTCTAAGATTGCAGGCTCATTGTCAGCCCCTATGGCGCCTTTGTGCGAATAGGAAAATAGCGCCCCTTCCTCAAGATGCGGAAAATTGTAATAAATATACAAGTCTAGGATGCAAGTGGTGTCTCCTTGGACAAGGTGCCCTTGTGCAGTGCACAGCCTGCACAACTGTGCCCAGCAGCCCTGTGAGATGTATTGGAGGGAAGGGGGAAGGGGTAGTCCAGGGTTTGGAGAATGGGAATGGGGGTGCAATTATGTGTTAGGAAGGAATGGCTGGGTGGGGTTGTGAGCGGGGAGGAGAATCTGAGAGGAGGAATGGGGACTAGGAGTCCCTGGGGCTTCTGTCAGAGTGGTCTTCACTGGATTGGTTGGTGGAAAGACACTTTGGCCCAGTGACTTCCTATAGGCGCCCTTTGCTCCTTTTACAGGAGACTGGGGAGCTTGTTGGGGAAGACCCAGTTGTCTGACCCCTGGGGGCTGCTTTGACCCCTACCCTGACTCTGGAGCATCCCATTTCCTCCTGCATCCCACCCTGGCCTGAGCCCCTCTCCCCAGAGACCCAAAGAACCATTCTTGTTTTTAAGTGGTTTCTCTCCCTGCCTCTGCCAGCTTAGATGGAGGAAGGCATGGACATCAGCAGCTGCCCCCGGGCCCTCCCCATGTCCTGGAGCAGCTGATGGGGGTAGGAGCCTTGGTGTGCAAGGTTGCCCTGCCACCTCCCATCTGGCAGTAGTGAGGCAGCAGCCAGCCTGGCTTCCCTGTGGGCATCAGTGGGCATAGGGTGGGGCTAAATGCCCCTGTGAGCCGCCCACCCTGTTCTGCGGCCTGCCTTCCCCCTCAGCGCCCTGTCCGTCTGTCTGCTGGGCAGGCCTTATCTGTAGACGGGCAGGCGGATGTGGGCATGCTGGTGGTCAAGTAGCCGGGGCACAGCCACCGTCTCGTAGCCCTTGCCCAGCATCTGCTCCTTGATGCAGGGTGGCCGGATGTCATTGATGAGATACTCCAGCGACTGCAGGCTGCTGCTCAGCACTGATGTGTTGCACACGCTCTTGCTGGGCAGACCTGAGAGGGCATCTGTGGGAGGCCCAGCCAGCTCCCGGGCTGCCCCCGGCCCCAGCTCGGTGACCGCCACTGCCGCCGCCGAGTTGTAGCAGTCGCTGGTGGGGGTCACCAGCACACTGTTCCAGGGGGCAGCGAAGTACTGGCCCATGGTGAAGTTGGCAGGCAGCCCCACACCACAGTTGAGGGGCGATCCACTGGCCCGTTCATACGCCCGCCCCCCACAAGCCTCAGGGGACTTGCTGGCCACCGTGCTACTGCTGTAGGCACGCAGTGGCTGGGGCGGCGGTGGGGGAGGCTTCTGTGGCCACAGCAGGTAATCCAGGCCGCCGTCTGCATACCCTGCAGGCTTGGTGGCCCCAGCCAATGTCAAGGCTGGTGTGGCTCCCTGGCCCAACTCTGTGCCTTTTCGGCAGTCGGGCAGACCAGCAGCGGCCGAATAGGCCATGCTGGGGAAGCTGGGCATGGGGCCGTGTTTAGCTGGGCTGGGGTGGGGAACGGCCACG
The DNA here is from genome assembly GCF_027409185.1 of Cynocephalus volans. Taxonomy (NCBI): domain Eukaryota; kingdom Metazoa; phylum Chordata; class Mammalia; order Dermoptera; family Cynocephalidae; genus Cynocephalus; species Cynocephalus volans. The sequence continues at coordinate 197,589,135 of NC_084461.1, forward strand.
CCCTGGCAGGCAGTGGGTGCAGCGCCTGGGGCCTGACACTGCTGGTTGAGCTGGTAGAGGATGCTGTGGATGGAGGGTAGGTTGGAAGGTGGCAGGGGCAGGCCCCGGCCCTGCAGGGGGATGACAGAGGTGGCAGTAGCAGCTGCAGGCAGACCAGGTGGTGGGGCAGGCGCCTCGGGTGGCTTGGGGTAAGCCAAGGGTCCCAGAATGCTGGGCGCTGGGTAGGGTGCGATGCCCACCTGCACAGTGGCCGGTGACAGCTTGGTCCTCTTGCCCTCAGCATTCTTGAGCACACTTTTGGCAGGACCGGTGGGTGCGACCATGCTGGAGGAGGAGACTGCAGCTTTGACGATGGCCAAAAGGCCCTGGTAGCCGGTGGTGTGCTGTGGGTAGGGACTGTAGCGCTGGCCGCTGGTGTCATAGCCATTGACGGTGCGGCTGAGGTGCTTGTGCTGGGGCACACGGATGTTGGTGGGGAAGATCTTAATGGACAGCGGGCTGTTGGCTACCTTCTCAGCGTAGGCATCCAGCTCAGCCGGGCTTGGGTAGCGGGAGGAATGCATGGAGCTGGCCACTGTCTCGCCTGCAAGGATGAAAGCACAAGTGAGGGGTGACCTGGCCGGGCCCTGAGGCCACACCCTGCTGCTCCCTGCCAGGGCTCCTGGAGCTGCCGAGTGCCCCTTCCCTTATTCATTTCTCCATTCATTTTTCCTTCCTTTATTCCTTCTAAATGTTTAAGCTTTTGATCAGAGTGTAATGGGCAAAAAAGAGACTGCACCCATCATAACCTTGATGGACTTTCATGAAAGGAACACTCCTGTATAATAACACCCAGGTCAAGAGGTAGGACATGCCAGTCCTCAGAGGGTCCTCTGTGCCCTCTACCAGCCCAACCCCAACAAAGTGAACTGCTATCCTGACTTCTAACAACATGGACCAGTTGTGGGTGGTGGGATGGAATCCTACAGTGTGAACTCATTTGTGTCTGGCCTCTGTCCCTTAATACTGTGTGTGAGACTCATCCAGGTGGCTGTGTGTGGCAGTAGTTTGTTCTCATTGCTGCGTGGTATTCATCCTTCTACTGTTGATGGCATTTGGGTTGTTCGCAGCTGATACAAATAGTGCTAAGGCCTCCAGTGCATGTGTATGTTGAGTTCTGTTGGGAATATGCCCAGGAGTAGAAATGCTGGGGTGCAGGAAAGGCGTCTGCTCAGTTTTAGTAGAAAATGCCCAATGGTTTGCCCAAGAGACATGCCAGGCCGTGCTGCCACCTGCAGGGCACAAAAGTTGTGGTGGTGCCACCCCTTGGTGTCGTCTGCCTTTTGCTTTATCACTGCTCCTGTGGGCATTCATTTCTTCTCTCCCTTCTTTATCTGTAAAATGGGATGATGAACCTGCTGACCTCATGGGCTGGTTAACATGCAGCCTGGTGCCAGGGAGACAGTGCCAGTGGGAGCTGCTGCTGTTGGCTTTCACCCTGCTCAGTCAAGAGGCAGGTGAGAAGGAGGGGTTTTGCCTCCCCCCCAACCCAACCCTGGCTGCCTGTCACCTGCAAGGCTAGCATGGTGGCCACTACCTTATTTGTAAGCTGTCAGCATGGGACTGAAGGGTATCCTTTGTGCAACGCTGACTGTCCCCACTGATGATGGGCACAGCTGGCCCTGCCATGGACGAGGTGGGTCACTGGTGGGCAGATTCCCTGCTACCATCCAAAGCCCCTCCTGCTCCTGAGACATTCCCAAGTGCAGTCTGGAACTTCCCCTGGGGCCAAGGGGGCAGGGAGAGTGGTGGCAGGGGTGGGGTGGGGGCTACATGAAACAGATGGAAAGACCCTCAGCTTTGGTAGCTGGCCAGGCTTGGGTGGAGTCCTGGTTATAGGGCTGTGTGGCCCTGGGCAAGTTGTTTGCCCAGCTGAGCCTCAGTTTTCCCACTTGTGGAATGGAGGTAACGTTCGTGCCAGGAGACTTGGGAGAGAGGCTTCACCACTCTGAGCCTCAATTTCCTCATCTGTAAAATGGGGGTGATGCGGCTGTTAATGCTACTTCCCAGGATGGCTGTGAGGGTTTCATAAGTCATGTGTGGTGGACAGTATTAGCAGAAAGTGGTGCTTTCGGAGTGAGTATGAATACCCTCCCCATCTGCCCAGGGCAAGTGCCTCCTGGGAGAGGAAGGGGCAAGGGACTCATGCTGCCCTTCTGACCAGGTGGGACTGGTATTGCAGCTGGAGCAGAGTGCAGACCCTGCCACCTTCCCTAGGCCTCCCCACTGATTGGAAAACCACATGCCTCCCAGAGCCCATCCTCGCCATCCTCGTGGCCTCAGGGCCAGGCTGGATAAAACACATGTGACGAAGAGGTACAGGCAGTGTGGAGACAGCAGGTAGCCTACCCAGCCAGGGCTTCAGTGACAGCTTTCTGGAAGGACTAGCATCCTGGTTAAGTACTGAGGTGATGGTGGAAGGGTTAAGGAGGAAGGAGAGAAACAGATTTCCGGCAGAGGAAACAGCTTGGGCAAAGGTCCAGAGAGGAGGAAGTATGTCCCGGTGGGAACTGTAAATAAATCAGGGTAAGAGCAGGAGTCCAGAGCAAGGTGGGTCTCTTTACTGTAGGCAGCGGTTTTCATTGAATGGGGCATGCTAGCCATATCTGGAGACAAGTTTGGTTGTCACAGCTGGGGGTGGAGGTGCTACTGGTGTCTTGTAGGTAGGGGCCTGGGATGCCACTAAACATCCTACAATGCACAGAACAGCCCCCACTAAAAAGAACTGTCCATCCCCAAACAACAGCAGAGGCAGATGGAAAAGACCTGCCCCAGGGTATTGGGAAGCTGTGGAAGGTTTTATGCAGGGGTGGGGCAGGGACAGCCCAGTGTTTTAGAAAGTTCATTCCCTTCTGTCCTGAGGCAGCCAGGAGGGCAGGAGTCAGAGGCTCTGAGCACCCCTCGGAGGCTGGGGCAGTGCCGCTCGCTCTCTCTCTCTGGCCTAACCTGGGCCGGGCAGGTGGAGCCGACCCCTGGTTGGCTGCGGGTCCCTATCCTGACCCTGCCTGGGGCTGCCCTGTTCTAAGTGGCCTCAAATAAACTTGGTGTGGAGAATGGAAATGTCACTTTGGCCAACGGGGGAATCTTTCTCTGAGATTGGATTTAAACTACATTATACAAGCAATTTCATGGGCACTTAGCGCCACTCGGAGAGTCCCGCAAAAAAGGCACCAGCTCTTCATTTACCAGCCATAAATCAGCAGTTGCTATAATGAGCACAAAAATGTCACTTTTATGCAATTTTACAGATGAACAAAACTGGTGAAATTAACTGTGGTAACCTACTAGAGTCAGCAAAAGCGGCTGCCGGGAAAAAATTATATCTGTATGTATTTTTGTTCCTCTTAAACTCTCTTTCCAAGCAAGTTTCTGCCATTGTGGTGTGAAAACTCATTTGTCCTCACCATTATACTTTCATTTGGAGTTTATCTTGAGTATCCAATGAGCCACCAACTGTGAAAATGATTAAATCTACAAAATCTATCTAATGGATGGAATAAATTAGGTGTTTAAAACCTTAAGAAGAAGAAGAAAGAGATGCCCGTTCCCAGTCCCCATTCATTGGAAGAAGAGGCATCTTGCCCGTCTGGTCAACAGTGCTCATCGAGCACTACGAGGACGACAATCCTGAGGAGGACCAGAGTCAGCCTGGAAGCTCAAGGGGCAGGCAGGGAGGTGCCCATCAGAGGCTCTCACTCCTGCTAGACATTGCCGCTGGCAGTCCTGAGCCGGGTCTCTCCTGGAGACAAGCTTGGGTGGGCTGCTCAGTGCTCTTCAATGTTTTGAATATGGGTGCCTTCAGCGGGGACATGGGCTTCCAGGGCACCAGAGTCCCCTGTCTCAAACCTGGCCTGACTGCAATGCCCCTGTAAGCCTTTGAGTTGGCAGCCCCTGCTTTACACCTTGTTCCTTGCAGGACTTTCTCCTGAGATCACCCCTGGGTACCTCAGGCCCAGCCTTTTCCGCCAGAGTACAGTGGAGGTAGCTGGGGTCCCAGGTCACCTGGGCCCGTGACCCCAGCTTAGTGAAGGCTCCAGACCTTCCCCTGGAAGTGGACCCAGCATGAATGTTCAATGCAATTGCAGCCCCATTTTAGTAAATGTAACAATAGGAAAAGGCCTCATATGAAGGAACCAGGTGAGCCAGCTGTCTGGGGCAGGCTATGGTGGTGGTGGAGAGGATGGGGGATTAATGTGGGGCAAGGGAGGTGGCCTGTGGCCCCACGGCCCCATTGGGGAACCCCAGGGCCCAGCTTAGACACCTTTCCATCCCCACCTGCCCTGATTCCCCCAGCTGGGCTGGGGTCCTGTGGGGGCTTCTGTCAGCACCCGGGCTCCAGCACCGCACACACTGCAGCAGACTCTGACAGCTGTGGGCTTGCCCTCCTCGCCCAGCAGACCTGGGTGCCCTGAGCTGGCTTGTTCACAGCTGTGTCCCTACCACCTATAGGACACAAAGCAGGTACTTGGGAACATTCTATTGAATGGATGACGAGGCTGTGACCAGGTGGGCCCGTCCATCCTGGGAGCCCGTCACTGCTAGTCATGACGCTTGGAGCCATGCCCCATGCACAGCTGTCTTCCAGAGCCTCCCTCCAGGTCTGTGTCCACCACGTTTCCTGAGCTCCCCCTGTGCGCAGGCACCGTACTGGGCCTGGGAGATATGGCAGCCATCAAAGCAAACAGCCCTTGCCCTCATGGAGCTGGCATCCTAGGAAGGGAGACAGGCAGCAGCAAGCCCCACACACCAGAAGGAAGCAGGTGTGGTCGTTTTAAAACATGTCCACAAATAGTGGAGTCTAATTTTGCTGCATTTGAACTGGCTCAGTGATGCTATTCTGTTGAATAAAATGCAGCGGGAGTGGCACTGCATGACTTTCATGGCTGGGTTGTAAAAGGCAATGTGGCTCCCACCTGGAGCACTCTCCCTCTGGCTCTCTTGGGACATCCATCCTTAGAACCTGGCCACACGGAGAGGCCACATGTGGGTGCTTCAGCTGGCAGCCAGCATCTACCACCTGACGTGTCAGCGAGCAAGTCTTCAGGAGACTGCACCAGGGACATCATGGAGCAGAGAGACACCATCCCCCTGTGCCCTGTCCGTATTCTGGAGCATGATAAATGGCTGCTTGGCGCCACTGAGTTTTGGGGTAATTTGTTACACAGCCATAGTAACTGGAACAGCAGGGTCTGGAGGACTGTGAGTGTGACAGGACAGAGGGGAGTCCATGAAGAAGGCATCTCTGATAACGTAGCTTTTGAGTACAGATTGGAAGGAGGCAAGGGGGTGAGCCACGAGGACATCTGATGACAGAGTGGTCTCAGCAGAGGGGACATCAAGTGCAAAGGATCTGGTGTGTCTGGGGATGCAGAGTCAGTGGTGGGGGGTGGTAGATGACAGATTGGAGAGGTGGGGGACTCCGAGTGCCAACCATCGGGCCCTGGGGCCACTGTGAGGACCTGGGCATTTGCTCCACTTTGGGGGTTCAGAGCTGAGGAGAGACAGGGTCTGACGTAGGTGACTTAGGAGTCTGACCCCTCAGGCTAGTGGGTGGCAGAGGGACATCAGGATGAAGGAGACCCTGGGAGCAGCCTGGCTGTACAGAGAGGCAGAGCACCCAGCAGGCCCTCAGCAGCAGTAGGACTTGTTGGGCACTGACCCGAGGGGTTGGGAAGACTGGCGATGTGGGGAATGTGTTCTGTGCCACCATGTACAAAGAGGAGGTTCCCAAGCTCAGCCCGGCTTTGCTCTCTCCAGCCGCCCAGCTCCAGCCCTCTCAGGTGCTCCCCTTCCCTACAGAAGGAGGTAGAGCCATGACTTGAAGAAACAAGCCCCGAATGCCAACAGTGGCCCATTCCAGGAAGGGGGCGGGAGGTTATGGGTGGCAGGGAAGTTTTGTTCTTTCTCTGTGCTTTTCTGTGATTGCCAGTGGCCGCCCATGACAGAGTACTGACTTAGGAAGCTCCCTGCCCTTCAGGGTCCTGCCCCCAGCCTGGGTCCTGCCCTTGATGTCTGCATCAAAGCCTCCTCCTCTTCCCTTGACCTTGAGCAGCCGGCTGGCCCTCCCTCGATCCCCGCCCGCCTTCATCAGGAAGCTTCTGTTGCCGGGTAGAGCACAGAAGCTGGGGGGCAGCCTCATAGCACCTGGAGGGTGAGAGTGGGGATGGAGGTGGAAAGGTGGAGTGTGGGCTCTGACTCACAGACTGGTTCAAATCCCAGCTCTGCCACTCACTCACTGTGTGGCCTCAGATGCACCACTCCCCTCTCTGAGCCTCAGTTTTCTCTCATGTAAAATGGGACCATGCTGCTGCTGGCCTTGGAGGGTTTTTGTGAGGCATGTACAGGGCCAGCCTAGCTCAGCACCTACCTGCAATGCCAGGTTGCTGGTGAGGATGATTTCACAGAAGCCCCACCCACCACTTCTACGGTATTAGCTGCCTCTCTGTAAAACCCTCCACTGAGCCCTGGTTTGTGTGAAGTCTGATCAGCTTAGGGTGGAATTCAAGGCCCTGGCCACCTGGTTGGGACCCCCCTCTGCCACCCTCCTTTCCTCAGGCCCCTGGACGCACACCTGGTGTCCCGGGGCCCCTCTCATATACCAACAGCACCTCTGCTGAGTATTCCATCCAGGCCAGGCATTATGCCAAACCCTATTGCTTTGCCCTTCTGGGAGGGCCCCAGCTTTCAGAAGAGGGGCTGAGACACTCAAGGAACAAAGTGTCAGGCAGAGGTTGCAAACGCAAATCCCTTCAAAGGACAGACAGGTAGGGACTGAGGTGGGGTGGAGGGAATGTCCTGCCCAGAAAGTGTTCACATTTAAAACAATGTTCAAACACTGAGCAGGGCTGGCCCGTTGGCTCAGTTGGTTAGAGCATGGTGTTGTAACATCAAGGTCAAGGGTTTGAAGCCCCAGACAGGCTAGATGCCAAAAAAAAAAAAAGAAAGAAAAACACTGAGCAGGGCCATGTGCCTGGTGGACAGGACGTGGCCCATGGGCCACCAGTTTAAGACCCCTGGTGGCAGAGAGGATTTGTGAGGCAGGATTTGAACCCCGGTCATCTATTCCCCAGGTTCCTGCTGTCAGTCACTGGGCATTGTGGACACTGTTACTCAGGCCAGTTCTCATGCTGATGCACCTTCCCTCGCTAACCAAAGCCTCACCTGTCTTTTAGAGTCCAACTTAAGTGTCTCCTCCGTGCACTGACCACCTCAATGTACTGCTCATGTGCTCTGTGTCTGTCCATCTGTCTCTCCCACCCCACGCCCCAGTGGAAAGTGCACCGTCTCCGGGTCCCAGTACCTGATCCCAAGTAGTGAATCTGGGATTGGGAGGAGTTGTCCACCAGGCAGGGACTGTGTGTTTTTGCTCCCCACCTGCTCCGGCGCCCACTGCTGTATCTGGCACACAGTGGGAGCTTGCATTATGTGCCAGCTGAATGCAATAAGTGGTGTTGCTTACTCCTACCCCTTGCTGGCTCTCCTGGCCCTCCAGGTCTCAGCTGAGATGTCTCCCCAGCCAGGCAATTCCCTGATGTGCCCCCCAGGACCCCTAGGGTGTAGCTGTCTGTTGACTTGTCTCCTAGGCTACATTTGGAAGCCCTCGAGGGCAGACGCTGCTCTTTCTCACCACTCTGACATCTAAATACACACATGGAACCACCACAGTAGGTGCTCGGGAAGTATCGCATGAGCAATGGTTCCAAGGCCATGGAAGCTCCTTCCCTGAGGCCTTCACGAGGCTGTAGGGGAAGCCTCCAGAAAGAATCAGGACTCAGGTGTGCAGAAACCAAGGCACCCGCCATGTGAACTGGGCCGCCCCTTTCCCTGCTCTGCATCTCCACCCACCGTGGCCCCCATTAAAGGCTTGTTGGGAAATTTAAATGGCTGGCTAGAAGTGCCAGGCGAGCTGTCGCTGCCATTAACTTGATGTTACAGGCCTTTTACAGGTATGTTAAATAGATGCAGTTATTAACGAGTGTATTAAGCCAATTAAAACCAGCCCTTGGAGTGGGATTTAATGTTGCTACAGGGAAACACGAGAGCAGCCCAGCTGCACCACTGCCTTCCAGAAGGGAAGGGGTGGGGGCAGGGTGCATGGAGGGGCTGGGGGCTCTACTGTAGGGAGCACAGAGCAGTGAGAAGCTTGGACTCCAGCTGGAATCAGGCCACAGGGGTTTGACACCTGGCTTTGCCACTTGCTGTGGTGACCTTGGGCAGAGCACTTAACGTGAGCCTCATTTCTCATCTGTACGAGGGATGAAGGGGTGGACACATCATGGGGCTGCTGGAGTCATTGCAATACTGTACACCATGGTGCATGTAACGTCGTGCTTGCTCATCAAGGGGGTGGTGGGGGGTGGCACCAGCCTAGAATTACTGGCCCCACACTCGGGATTCTCTGTGGGACCGCAGGCATCTTCCATGGATATGAGCAGTCCCTGCAGGTACTGCCCCGCTGAACGCAGGAGGTAGGCCTGGGGCAGGCTGCATCCAGCCAGAGGCTCCTTTTCCAGCCCTCACTGCCCTGCAAGGTGTCTTCTGGGGCTGGCCCCACTTGACAGATAAGCAAACTGAGGCTTGGAGAGGGCAAGTCACCTGCCCAAGGTCTGGGAGCTAGGAGTGGGGAACTCAGGTTTGGAACTGGGGTTTGCCATCTCCAAAGCGCCCTCCTGGATCACCCTGTGGCCCTAGGTTCCTACTGACTCACTGGGCATGTCCCTGGAGAAGTGGTTCCCTCCATGGACCTCAGTGTTTTGGGAAATAGAATGGAGCTGTCACTTTCCCACAGGAGAGGGAGAACAAGAAGTGTGCCAGGCACACAGTAGGTGTTCACCAGTGTCCTTTTTTTCTCATGCTGTCACAGGCTCTGTCTACTGCCACCTCTATTCAGGCCCGGAAAGTCAACATTGGCATTATCGCTGAGGAGCGAGGGTGTCCAGGGCTTCTCCAGGACAGAGGGGTCCCTGGGAATCAGGCCCAGCCGCATCCCACAGGGAGGAGCAGCTCCATATCTGCATTCCCCTTTACACGACACTCTGCCCTTGGAGGTGGCAGCCTCCTGAATGCTCAATTAACGTGACACTAATTAGATGGTGGCACCAGCAGAATCCTTAATGAGGTTGCCCAGGAGGGGGGTGGGGAAGGCGGCTGGGCCAGGGCCGACACAGCTGTCCTCTGGCCTCTGCCAGGAAGGACGTGGAGAGGGGCAGGGGTGGCTGCTCAGCACCTTCCTGGCTGTGTCTGGGACCCCGACCTGCCCTCAGCCCACTGACAGGATGGTGGCCTGAGGGCCTTTGAGGTAAGACTGGGGTATGAATCCTGGTGCCTCAATTACCAGCTGGGGAACCTTGGGGAAGTGACCACAGCTCTCTGGCCTCTGTTTCCCTGGGCGGTAGTGGTGGTGGTGTGAAGATTAGATGAGAGAATGCATGATGGCTTGGTACACAGTAGCTACTCAGAAAAACTGGCTGGCTGCCTTCTAGCTCATTCTGGCCTGGAATAGGCAGCAGAGGGTAGTGGTTATCGCTGGACACTGCACAAAATATCATGTCTGTCATTCTCTACCTGTGTGTGCGCACACATGTGCAAGCTCACACACATGCCTTCCTCATCCCCAGGGCCCTAGCTGGGGCCCCGGAATGGCCAAAGTGTCCCTGTAGCTGGGGCTGGGGGTACTTTAATCCCTATCCAGCCTTATTTTCCTTTCACCTATACCTCAGTTTCCCTTGCCTGCTCCCTAACTGGGCTTTGCCTTTGTGAGGCCACACTTCACTCTGCCTGCACCCAGGCCCCTGGGCTTTGTCTGTGTTCCTCATCTTGCCCCAGTGTTGCTGCCCACCCCTGTCTCCGTCCAGCCCCATTGCTCCCTCCTCCCAGCCACGTACTCCTGCTGTCTGTCTGCATCCACATATGTGTGGGTCTGGCTCATCCAGCTATCCCTCCCGCCTACTGCTGGCTCCCTGCCCGTCCCCATCACCGTCTTTCTGCAGCCACATCCATGGCTGTCTATTCTGGATATGGTCTATTGTAAGTGTTGCAGACACCCTCTCTCAAATTGTGGCTTGTCTTGAAATTTTTTTTATGGTGTCTTTTGCTGAGCCACAGTTTTTCATTTTAATGTGGTCCAGCTTGTCTTTTCCTTTATTTGTGCTTTTTCCTCTCATTTTGGAAATCCTTTCTACCTCAGGGGATGATACCGTCTTTTTCTTTTTTCAAAGAATGGCTTTGCTTTCCACTTGATAGACTTTTCGTCTGCCTGGCATTCCTTTTTGTGTGTGGTGTGAAGTAGGGATCCAAAGTCACTTATTCCCTATGGATAACCAGTTGTCCCAGTGCTGCATAAGGATCCCAGTGTTCTGCAAGCCTTGCTTTTTCCTAGATTGAGCTCATGTGTGTGGATCCGTTTCTAGGTGCTCTGCTCCATCCTCTGGGTCCCCTCTGTCCCTGTACTTATCTCACTGTCTCAGCCTTAAGCCATGCAGTATAAGCCCCTTCCCCCACTCTTATATTTCTTTGTCAGAAGTGCTTTGGCCATTCTTGTCCCCTTGGTTCTTATCAACTCAAAGTCAGCCTTTCAAGTTAGACAGATACAAATGGTCAAGATATAGGGATTGGATCGAATTTTTTCTATGTGAATCTCTGTCCATGCACATAATATATGTCTAAGTTATTTTTTTAGGTCTTTTAAAAAATATCAATGAATAAACTTGTATTTTTCTCCATAGAAGTCACTTACCTCTTTTGTCAGTTTATTTTAGGTTCCTTAATACACTGTAATAGGACCAAAACTTAGATGAGGTGGAAAAATTCCTAGAAAGACACAAACTACCAAAACTGACTTAAGAAATAGAAAATGTGAATAGACTTATAATAAGTAAAGAGACTGAATTAACAACCAAAACACGACCCACAAGGAAAAGCCCGGGCCTAGATGGCTCCACTGGTGAATTCTACCAAGCATTTAAAGAAGAATTAATACCAATTTCCCACAAACTCTTCCAAAACGAGAGAAGAGAAGGGAACATTTCCAAACTAATTCTGTAAGACAGTATTACCCTTATACCAAAACCAGACAAAGATACCACACAAAAAATTACAGACCCGTATCCCCATGACTATAGATGTAGAAATCAACAAAATACTCCTGAATAAAATCCAGCAACATATAAAGAGGATTATAAACATGACCAAATGGGACTTATCCCAGGATTGCAAGGTTGGTTCAATACCCCAAAATCAATTAATGTAATATACCATATTAATAGGGTTAAGGACAACTACCACATAATCATCCCAATAGATGCAGAAAAAGTACTTGCCAAATCAACTTCCCTTCATAATAAAAACACTCAATAAACTATGAAAAACACACAGCTTAATGGTAAAAGACTGAATGCTTTCCTTCTAAAATCAGGAATAAGACAAAGATGTCTGCTCTTGCCACTCCTATTTAACATTGTACTGAAGGTTCTAGCCAGGGAAATTAGATAAGAAAAAGAAATAAGACATTCATATTAGAAAGGAAAAAGTAAAATCATCTCTATTCACAGATGACATGATCTTGTACCCAAAAAGTTCTAAGAAATTCACTAAAAAAACTATTAGAATAAACAAGTTCAGCAAGGTTGCAGGATACAAGATCAATATACAAAAATCAATTGTATTTCTTTCTTTTTTTCTTTTTAAAGATGACTGGATGACTGGTAAGGGGATTTTGACCCTTGACTTGGTGTTGTCAGCACCACGCTCTCCCAAGTGAGCCACGGGCTGGCCCTCAACTGTATTTCTATACAGTCACAATAAACAACCCAAAAGTGAAATTATGAAAACAATTCTATTTACAACAGCATTAAAATAATAAAATACGAATAAATTTAACAAAGGAGGAGCAAAACATCATCTGACAAGTAAAACCTTGTCGAAAGAAATTATTTAAATAAATGGAAAGATACCCCATGTTCATGGATTGGAAGACTTAATATTAAGATGGCAATACTCCCTAGGTTGATCTACAGATCCAATGCAAATCCTTATCAAAAACTCAGCTGGCTTCTTTGCAAAAACCGACAAGCTGATCCTAAAATTCATGAGACTCAGAATAGACAAAACAGTCTAGAAAAAGGACAGAGTGGAGGACTCACTTTCTTATTTCAAAACACTATAAAGGTACAATAATCAGGACAATGTGGTACTGGCATAAGAATAGACATATAGATCAATGGAACAGAGAACCAGAAATAAACCCTCATATTTATGGTCCATTGATTTTCCTCAAGGATACCAAAACAACTCAACGGGGGAAAGATGGGTCTCTTCAACAAATTGTGTGGGACAACTAAATGTCCACATGCAAAAGAATGAAGTTGGATTCCTTCCTCATACCATACACAAAAGTTAACTCAAAATGTATTACAGACCTAAATGGAAGAGCTAAAAGTAGAAAACTCGTAGAAGAAAACATAGGAGTACATCTTTGTGATCTTGGGTTAAGCAAAGTCTTCATAGATAAAACACCAAAACCACAAGCGACAAAAGACATTCTGACATTATCAAAATTAAAAACCTTTGTATTTCAAAGGATACCATGAAGAAAATGAAGAAGACAACCCTGAATGAGAGAAAATATTTGCAAATCATGTATCTGATATGGGACTTGTATCTAGAATACATAAATAATTTTAACAACTTAATAAAAAAGACAAATAACTGAATTAAAAAGTGGGCAAAAGAGCTGAATAGACATTTCTTTTAAAGAAGATATATAAAGGCCAATAAGCACATAAAAAATGTTCAACATCCTTAGTCATCAGGGAAATGCAAATCAAAACTGCAATGAGATACCACTTCACACCCACCAGGACAGCTATGATTAAAAAGACATAACAAGTGTTAGTGAAGATCTGGAGAAATTGGAACCCTCAAACACTCCTAGGGGGAATGTAAAATGGTGCAGCCACTTTAGAAAACAGTTTGGCACTTGCTTGAAAAGTTAAACATAGAGTTACCATGTGACCCAGCAATTCCACTCTTGGGCAAGAGAAATGAAAACATGTCTGTGCAAAAATTTGCACATGAATGTTCACAGCAGCACTATTCATAAGAGCCAAAAAAATTGTTAAAACCCAAATGTCCATCAACTGATAAATGGATAAATAAGATACATTCATATGGTGGAATATTATTCGGCAATAAGGAATGAAGTACTGATACATGCTGCAACATGGATGAACTTTGAAAATATTAAGTGAAAGAAGTTAGTCATAAAAGGTCATGTATTTCATGAGTCCATTTGTATGAGGTGTCCAAAAGAGACAACTGTATACAGACACAAAGTAGTTTAGTGGTTGCTTGGGACTGGGTTTGGGGTTTCCTTCTGTAGTGATGAAAATGTTCTTGAATTTGATAGTAGTGATGGTTGCATGAGTCTGTGAAGCTAAAAACTACTGAATTAACTTCAAATCAGTGAATTGTATGTGAATTATATCTCAATAAAATTGTGAGAAAAAATTATAGTATCTTTGTAAAATGCATTTTCCAACTCTTTGTTGGTATAGAGTAGGAGCCAGCAAACTACTGCATGTGGGCCAAATCCATCCTGCTGCCTGCTTTTGTAAATAAAGTTTTATTTGAACACAGCCATGTCCACTTATTTATGTATGTCAATGGCTGTTTTTGTGCTAGAACAAGAGCATTCATAAGTTATAATGGAGACTGTACGGCCTGCAAGGCTGAAAATATCTGCTTTTTACAGAAAAAGTGTGCCAACCTCTATTGTAGAGGAATACAATTGCATTTGTATGTGGGTACTTCAAAAAGTTCATGGAAAGATTCATACTATCTTTTAATTCTATTTTTCCCCAAACTTTTTGAAGTACCCTCATATGTTGATCATATATCCACAATTTGCTGAAGTCTTATTCTCTTGGGTTTTCTATGCAGATAGTTTTACTCCTTTCTAATCTTTTTTTTTTTTCTGACCGGTAAGGGGATCGCAACCCTCAGCATGGTGTGGTCTGCACCACACTCAGCCAGTGAGCGCACTGGCCATCCCTATATAGGATCTGAACCTGCAGCCTCGGCGCTACCAGGGCCGCACTCTCCCGAGTGAGCCATGGGGCCGGCCCCCTTTCTAATCTTTATACCTTTTACTTTTCCTGCCTTACTGGGCTGGCCAGGACCTCCGTGCAGTGTGCACAAGCAGTGATTTGGATCTTTGTCTTCCTCTGACGTTATCAACCATCAGGTTTGTTTGTAGTGGATTGTAGTTAGATACTCTGCGATAAAGTTGCCTGCCTTCCTTCCTAGTTGGCTCAGAACTTATTTTTATTTGATTAATCATAAATGGGTTCAATCTGTCTGGCCCTCCTGGCCCTTCATCTCTGAGCCTCTGTCTGCTCCTGGGCTTGGTTCCCATGGCAGGGGCGGCACCACACCATCCGTCCATCCCTCAGGCTGCATTCAGCTACATAATTGAATCTGCTGCACGGCCCAAGATTTGTTTTTAATTTTATTGGAATTTTAAATTGCTTTGTTTCTTCCGTATTTTATTAGTGTCGGCGGAAGCAGCAGCATGTGCAGGAATGCTCGCAGGGCTGTGGTTCACTTGGACAGTGTGCACCTGCAGGGCAGGGGTGGGGCGAGCGTGAGAGCTGGGGATGACCTTTTTGGGTTCCATGGGCTCATCAGATGAGATATGTGGGTCTTGTCCCCTTATGAGTATGGGGGATGGGGGCAGATAAGTGAGTCAGCCACCAGACCCTGGGGGGTTCTTATCCCCATGTCACAGCTGAGGACACTGAGGCAAAGTCACTCACTTGCCTAGGACCACACACACCCCTCATTCAGGGCACAGCCAGGATTTGACCCTAGACCCATCTCAGTCCCAGAGCCTGTGCCCTAGGGATTCTTGGGCAGGAGGGCAGAGTGGACAAGCCACCCTCACCTCCAGAGGGTGGCCTGAGGCACAAGGAGGCCACATCACTTACCCAAGGTCCAGCAGAGGAGGATGGTAGCTCAGGTCTGCCTTCTGGGGTAGCTGCCTCACTCCACCTTCCTTGGCCCCCTTGGACAGGGACAAAGCCCAGGCCCTGAGTACCCACCCACTGGCCCCCCGGGGCCTCTCTGGGGTTTCTGCACAGCCTGTATTTTTAGCATTGTGTGACTCAAAGTTTGTATGTCAACACCATGATGAGAAAGTCAAATAATTATTAGTGGTCCTGAGCAGCTGAAATATACAGGCTTCTGTCCCAGGGGTGGGCATGTCCTGTCTGGAACCTTGGGACTCTGGCCAGCTACGAGTGGTTTAAGACCTTAGGCCTGAGGTAGGTGAGGGGAAATGGTCATTCCTTCTCCCCCAGATCTTTTTTACTTTCTTTTTTCCAGGTCACTTTCTCTAATCACCTGGAATAGGCCATAGCAGCCCCTTGCCTGGCCTCCTGGACATGCAGCTGGCTGTACCCTTGGCTCCTCTGCTGGCCTGACCTCAGATCCCAGAGAGGTGAACTGTAGCCATTTCTGGCTTGCTGTCCACGTTCTGGGCATGTGTGGCAGCCAGTCCTCGTTACAGTCCTATGTGGTCATGCTACTCTGATCTCTATTTTATAGGAAAAGGAGGATGGGAGTCTCAGACTGGGCTACCTCTTACCCCCTGAGCTTCTGACATTATCATCACAGATGTCAGAGCTGGATGGCTTCTTACTTCCATGTCATCTGACCTCTTGCTTTACAGATGGCAGAACATAGGGCCCAAGAGGCTGATGGACTTGTCCAAGGTCACATTGCTTGTGGCCTTGCTGAGACCTTTCTCCCTTGGTGGGAAATGCAGTGCAGCCCAAGGTCTGGTCACAAAGCTCAGGGACAGCCCTTCCTGTCTTGGTTCTGCCTGGGGCTAACAGGGACAAGAGGAGAGGCCTAGACCCTGATACCAAGAGGAAAGGGCAGGAGCCTACTCAGCCAAGTGTCGAGGCACTGACCAGCAGCAGGGCGCCCAATTCAATTTCCTTATCTCCCTTCCTGCCTCCCTCTTTCCTGTGCTCTTCAATTACAGGCAGAGTCAGTGTCTTTTCCAATAAGTGCAGAGATGTCAAAGGATCTGAGTGGGCAGGGGAAGCAGAATGTCCTTGGTGGCCCTCTATAGTCTCTAGTTCCAGCCTTGGAACAGGAAGGAAGGACCAGCCCAGGTAAATGGGCCCAGCCCCTGCCTCCAGCCAGCTGGCAGCAAAGGACAAGGTAGGGAGCCCTGACAGCTGGACAGTAGCCATCAAAGGTTAAAATGCACAGACCCTTTGAGCCAGCTAGTTCATCCTGAAAAGTTTTTTTTGCAAAGAAATAAACATACCAAGATGTTCATTACAGCACTGTTTATCGAGAGACTGGAAACAACTTAAATGTCCATCAGCAAAGGGATGGTTAAATATGTTATCTTTTTTTTATCCTTGCAATGGAATACAATGTAGCTGCTAAACTTCTAAACAAACAGAAAAGGTGGGTAGGCTGCCAAGAGTAGCAGAGATCAGGTGAGGCTGACAGAAGAAGCAGAAAAAATGTGCCATAGCTGCAGAGTTCAGAAAGAGTCAGCAGCAGCGTACACTTCCCAAAACTGAGGGGCACACGCCGGGGCACAAAATCTAAACCCCTTATTTGCAGCAGTGAAAGTAAGGTTGCATCAACTGGAGACAGGAGCTTTCCATAGACCCAGATGGTTAAGAAGAGCAAGATGGGGCTGCACAATTAAATAAAAATGAATAAGTAAAATTAAAAATAAAAAAATTTAAAAGGTGGGACTACATAAGAAATCACACAGACAAGCTATGTTTGACAGAACCTATTTGTCTCTGAGGCAGCTGGAGAGAAATACAAGGTAAATGACTGCACAACAAAACTCTGGGTCGTAAGGAAAATTCTAGTTAGCCCAGGACATGGCCCTGGCTTTTCCCTAACCTGAACCTCCTACAAATAGCTGGGCTGGGAAAAACTCACTTTGTCGAAAGGTGAGTAATCCAAATTGAACCAGCATAGAACTTAATCAAAAATACTAAAAAATGAAGGCAAGGTAAAGCATAAGTAAAGTCACAGTTGGCCAAAAAACGCTTCCCACCATAAAAATATAGCCACAGAAGAGATGAAGATTACACCAAGTATTTCATCATGAAGGAAAAAATATAGTAAGCAAGTGTTTCTATTAATAAAGCAAAAAACACAAAGCAGATAGATATTCAAGAATAGAAGGAAAAAATGTATTGTCAAAGTTAAGGGGAAATAGAGTGAGCACACAGATGCTTGAAAACACAGGAAGAAAAGCAAATGCATTGGAAAGGATTGATCAGAAAAGGGCACCTGGGGAAGACAGGCAAAAGACAGCCAATAGATGCTTAACTGGAGTCCCCAAGGAAGGAAACTGAAATAGTACAAGCCTTGGATCTGCATGCCAAAAGGGCAGTACTGTGTTTTTGGGAAAACAGACTGAACAGTCAACCCCAAGACACATCCTAGGAAAGTAACTAGACATGAAAGATACGGAAGATCAAAATCAAGTATAAGGGAGGAAAAAACAGGCTTCAGCTTCTCCACAGCAACATGGAACATTATATGAGAGTAGAACAAGGCTTACAAAATCCTTAAGGAAACAAAGTGACCCAGGGATTTTTTTTTTTTTTTTTTACCCATTCAAGTAGAAAGGCAACAGGCAGACCATTCTGAATGTGTGGAAACTCCAGGAATATTGTTCACACGAAGCCTGCTTAAGCAATGTACTAGAGAGCCAGCTTCGGATGATGGGAAACGAAGGCAAATGAATTGGAGGTGAGCACTGATCTTATTTATCTCAGAGACTTTGAAACAAATGTGGGGATTGTGGTGACATAGCCAGATGCTAACATTACAGCCCTGAGAATACAGTAAAGGTATTGCTAATAACAGAAGAAAAGCGGGGATGAAGGGGACAGTAGTATAGAAACCCTCATCCTGGGTCTTTAGTAGCTGGGATCAAAAGAGATGAATTTTTGCTGTAGACTCAAAAGATATTTAAAGCTGATGTCAGATAATAGATGTTTAAAAATATGAAGCGAACTCAAAATGTGGAGAAAAAAAGGAAATACCCTAGTTCCATCATTTTGTTCATCTCAGGAAAAGTAATACTATTTTAAAGAAATAGAGACTTAATGAATTATTTAAAGTTACACCACTAGAACAAAAACACCAACCTTATGATTGGTGGGTATACAAAATGAAGCAGAGAACACAGATCACATAGTGCAAGACTTTTAAAAGCAATGAAAACAAAGCACAAAATGACTGAACTAAGGCCAGACATCTGTCATATCAATAAATGTAAGTAGACTAAACCCTCCAACTAAAAGAAGAAAAAAGGTATACAGAATAGATCACAAAGCTTAATCCAACTCTATATTATACGTGTCACATCTAAACAAAGTAATTCAGAAAGGTTAAAATAAAAAGATTGGCAAAGGTTTCAAGAAAAAGGAGAATTAAAAAGCAGAGGTTACCATCTTAATAGATAAAATTGAATCCAAGCCTTTTTGGATACAATTCAATATGAAGACTGAAGGTATCAATATCTATGCATTAAATAACATTGCTTCACCATTCATAAGGCCAAAGCTATAGGTGCTATAAGAAGAAACAGACCGGAACATGCTAGCAATAGGTGTCTAATTTCCTTCTCTGTCCATGACGGATAAGTGAGGATACAGAAGACCCAACAACGTCTTTAACGGAGTAGATGTAACTGCTTTACACCAAACTCTGAATCCTGAGAACAGTCACACCTTTTCAAGTCCCCATAAAAAAATACACAAAACTCACAAAAATTACCATAGATTCTATATCACGAAACTTCAGTAAGTTCCAAAAGTAGACAAAATTCTCTGATCATAATGCAAAACAACCTAGAAATAATGAAACACAAAAGCACCCACTACTTGAGTGGATGGATGGGGCTCAAATGACTCTTATTAAAGAAGAAACCAAAACCAAAATTATAAAATATCTAGGAAGTAATGACAATGAAAATACTACATGTTAGAACATATAGGATGATACAGTTAAAGCAGTGCTCAGAGACTTCATAGTCTTAATTTAATTTTTCTTTTTTAAAAATAAGTATAAAGAGTTAAATCTCCAACTCAAGAAATCAAAACAAAAACCAAAAGTTTTTAAAAAAGATAAAAGCATAAATTAATTAGAAATCATAATATGATAATCCTAATAAATCCTAAAGACGGTCTTTGGGGAAGGGGATAGATAATATCATTAGTTAACTAACCTAATGAAGAAAAATGGGAAAAAGAACACAAAAAGAAATCATACAATTAAGAAATAAGGGCAAAGTCACCACTTAAAAGAACCGTAAAAATTTTGTTCAACCTCTTGCAAATAAATTTGAAAACCGGGATAAAATGGATAGTTTTCTAGAGAAACATATTTTACCAAACTCATTCAAGAAGTGGAACAATTAAAACAGAAGAAATAGAAAACAATATCAAAGAGCTACCACCCACCCCAAATAAATGCACTAGCCTAGACGGTTTCATGGGGTAATCAACCAACCTTTAAAGAATAGATAATTCCATTTCTATCTAAACTGTTTCAAAGCACAAAGAAAGCAGGAAGGTCTCCATTTCCTTTATGAAGTGAATGTAACACTGATAGCAAAACCCAACAAAAATCATTCCCCCAAAAAGAAAGCTAAAGAACAATCTCTGATGAAATTGAGGCAAAATCCTAAATAAAATAACAAATCCAATCCAGCAGTATATTATACAAAAATATTCACTGTGACCATATGGGGTTCAATCTGGAATGCAAGGGTAGTTCAATATTAAGAACTATGTTAGTATCATTATTCATCTTGATTGAAGGGGAAAAAAAACCATATGATCATCTTCATAAACACTGAAAAGTCATTTGGCAAAGTTCATCTTCCATTCTAGATTTTAAAAATCCTTAATAAAACAGGAATAGATGGAGACTTATTTAACCTGATAATATATCTGCCCCAAAGCCAGCATTTGCTTAATGGGGAAATTTAGAAGCTACAAAGCAAGAATGTCTGTTATCACCACTATTATTTTTCATTGTTCCAGGGATAGTAGCCAATACCATTAAATAAGATAAAGAAATTAAGGTATAAAACAAAGTAGGAAGTAAAATTATCATTTGCAAATGATATGACAATATAACTGGAAAACCCAAAAGACTAAATTGAAAAACCATTACAATCAATAAAAGAAATCAGTATGGTGGCAGAAGTTAATAGCCTTCATATAAACAACCTCCATTTATGGAAGAAGAGCCTAGCCAAAAAAGCTAACCTATGCAGAAAAAAACCAAAAATGTACAAAATCTAAATGAAGCAAATGTTAAAACATTCCTGAGGGACACAGAAGAAAGTCTGAGCAAAAAGAAAGGCATATCATGTTTCTGGAGGGAAAGGCAGTATCATAAAAATGTCCTTTCTTCCTAAATTCATCTATAAATGTGATGCAACCCCAGGAACAACACGAACAGGATTTTTGTTTTTACCTAGATAAGTGGATTCTATAGTTCAACAACAGGAAATCAAATAAAATGGCCAAGGATGTTGGAGTGGGGGGATAAGGAGGAGCCACAGGTTCCACCAGATATTAACATGCATTATACACATGCTACAATGTGGATGAACTTAAAACATGCTAAGTGAAAGAAGCCAGTCACAAAAGGCCACACACTATGAGTCCGTTCTCATGTAAGTCCACAGTAGAGAAATCTGTAGAGAAAGGAGGCACGGGTGGGGGAGAAGGAGGTGACTGTCAATGAGTATTGGGTTTCTTCTTGAGGTGATAAAAATGTTCTAAAATTGATGTGATGGCAGCACAATTCTGTGAATATACTAAAAACCACTGAATTGTACACTTCGAATGGGTGAATGGTATATGAATTGTATCTCAGTAAAGCTGTTAAAATTTATGTTATGTAACACTTCAATAATTAAAACAGTATTGCACTGATATTTGAATACACTTGGATCCATACCTCATACTTTACACTAGATAAATTACAAAACAATCAGACATCATATATTTTAAAAAATACTATAAAAGAACTAGAAGAAACCTGGGGGACCTTTTTTCTTTTTAAAATCTCATCCTGAGGAAGGACTTTCTAAGTATGACATAAAATCCAAAAGCCATAAAAGGAAATACTGACAAATTTCACTTCCCAAAGAAAATTCCTCCATGACAGTATCAAAGACAAATGACAAACTGGGGGAAACACCTGTTACTTGTGTGACTGACAAATATCCAATTCCATCATATACAAGTAGTTCGTACAAATCAGAAAGGACAAAAACAACAATCCAGTCGCAAAAATGGGTGACCAAGGAGATGAGCAGATTATTCAAAGTAAAAACAAATGGCTCAGACACGAAAAGATATCCAACCTCCTTCATATTAAACTAAATTAAAACTACATTGTAGTCCTGTTTTCACTGATCAAGTAAGTAAAGCCTAAAAATCTGATACCATGCTGTGGTGGTGAGAGGGTGGGGAAATAGGGTGTGGTGGGGTGTCCACAGGGACAATGTCTAACAATGTCAAGACCACATGTATCAAAATTACAAATCCACATCCCTTTGACCCAGTATTCCCACTCCCAGAAACTTTCCCTGTAGTTTTATCCACAGTATTGTGACACATTCAGGGTTTTTACTGCTGCAGTGCTTGCAACAGCAACGGGTTGGGCACAGTCTAAACAGGGTACTGGACAAATAAATTATGTTTCATCCTTGTTATGGAGAGCTATGTGGAGGAAGGATGAGGGAGTTCTTGAGAAGCTGACATCCAGGATATATTGCAAAGTGAAAAAGTGAGGTGCAGGACTGTGTAAAATATGCGTGTTCACACTTATTTGCTGGGTTGTACATAAAACATTTGGAAGGACACACAGGAAGCTGACAACACTGGCTGCCTCTGGAGGGGGTGTGAGTGGCTTTTCTTTGTATACTCCTTCGTTCCTTTTGAATATGGAACCACATGAATGTGTTACCTTGTCTGTAGACAAAAATTTAAAAGAAAAGAAAAATGGCAACTGATCCTGGGCTGCAGGACAGAAGCAATAGGGAGGGCTGGGGACTGTGGTGAACTGGAGATGGATGTTCCCTGTAAAGAGGCAGCAGTTCAGCTCGAGGCAGTCGTTATAGTACAGGAACACTGGCGATGCTCTGATATTTTTTGAGATACTAGAAATCCAGATTTTTATGCAGATCTCCCCATTTTTAAGTGTTTCCAAGTATTTCGATTTGTTAGAAACATTTTGTGGTGGCTAAAAATAGATCAGAGGGTTTGGGATTCTGGTCCCAGATGGTCAAGGAGGACAGACCCTTGGAGGTCACCAAGTCCAGCTCTCTAATTTGACGCATTTAAAAAGCAACGCCAGAGAGGGAAGGATATGCTCAAGATCACACAGGGAACAAGGCCTTGGGCTGGGACCCTGTTCAGGGCTGTTTTTGCTTCTGCGTCATCCTACTTTCTGCTAATGCGGGAAGATGATGGTGAGCTAGGCCTGTAGTCGGGTCACAGAGGAGGGGTTGGGGCCGTGTGCTGGGGGTGGTCAGAGAAGGCTGCTGGGGAGGAGGTCATGCCTGAGTGGGGAGTCATGCCCAGTGCAAGTCAGCCAGACAAAGGTGGGTGGGTGGGGGAGGGAGTCCAGGGAGGCAGCATGGCATGGGCAAAGGCCTAGAGGCCTAAGAGAACACAGACTTTAGACAGGGTCATGGGGGGTGACTGGCATTCCTTGCCCGGGACCTGCCCTGTAGAGGCCTGAGGTGGGAGTACGCTTGGTGTGTCCAGGAACAGAAAGCAAGCCCCAGTGGCCTCAGAGTGGGTGGAGGAAGAGGAGAGGGGGCAGGAGGCTGGGGGGCATCCCACTCACACTTGCGCAGCTCCAGGCTCTTGCTCGGGCAGGTCAGATGTTGGCCTGGTGGGTTCTGGGTCCTCTGCAGACAGGCCAGCATGGCTGGACTGGGGGCCCCCAGTGGGGTGTGCTCTGCGGCAGGATCCCTGTGAGGAGGAAATAAGGTGCTTGTCACTTGGGGGCTGCTCCATGCCCAGTTCCTACCACCCCCTGCTGGGAGTCCCTGCCAATGGGTCCCTCACAGCCCCACAGATCATGGGACACTGTCAAAGCAGATGCCCCTTTCCCTTATTGGACAGATGAGACTGTGGCCCCGAGGCATCAAGAGGCTCATCGGCAGCATCAAGAGGCAGCATCAAGAGGCTCATCCGTGGCCTCACAGGAAGGGAAAGAATCCAGGTCTGTGAAGTGGTGTGCCTCCACCATGACAGTCAGATCTGCCCTGGCCCTGCTCAGCATGAGGGTCCCCTCCTCCAGGGGGCTGCCCTGATGTGCCCAGGCCAGGTCAGATCCTCACCCCCTCCATATCCCACAGCAGGCTGTCCTTCCAGCTGGACCCCCAGCTCTCCTGTCACCCCTGGGAACAGATCAGCTTTGAGCTCATCAAGAGGGGAAGACCCCAGCTGGTCATCTTTGGGGTCTACATAGAGGGGTGCCCAGGAAATGCCAGCGGGCACATGGGTGTCCTTATTTACTGAAATATTGGTCTGCTCCCTGCTTGGCATGTTCTCACAGTACCACTGGAGGAGAGAGAATCAGGATGGCATCCCCAGGAGAATGAGGGGTGCTCCAGTCCTGACCCATGCTGAGCCTGAGCCCAGTCCACATGGGCCATCAAGGCTGCCCTGACCTGGCATCTCTGTTGCTGCCCGACCAAGCTCCTCCCCCCAAATGGGAATGGCAGGGCCACTCACCGCAGTTCTGCCCTACTGGGCAGGGGTCTGTCCCCCTTAGGTGGCAGCTCCGATGTGGCTCTACACAGGTCCACATTGTACTCACTCACCCAGGTTCAGATACCTGGCATTCCCATGGAAACTTGAAATTATCTTCATAATTTCCTGCCAAGAACACTTCGGGAGGCTGAGGCACATTCCTGAGAGCCCAGAGCCCCTGAGCAGTGAGGTCAGGACAGGCCTGCCATGGAGGCCACTGTCGGGGGGTGGGGGTGTCCTTGTCTGGTCTGTTGCTCCCTCTCCTCCTGCTAAGGACAAGGCGGGCCTAGGTGTGGGCCCAACCCTGAACACCACCGATGTCGACCCCCTTCTGACCCCCCCACATCCTTTGCAGCCGAGCTGAGGCACCTCAGTCCCCGTGTTGGTTTGAAAAAAGACGGAAGAGGGGGTGTGTGCTTAAGGGGAAGAAAGGGAAGTTATTTAATACTAAACAGGTGTCTGGAGCCCTAAATTCTGCCGCTTTCTTCTAATAATGAAGTATTCATGAGGAAAAGCCTTTTTTCACTACTTTCTTAAGATACTAATTTCACAACAAGCTCCTTGTTATGGCGCAATTATTCCAATCTTGTATTTCCCGAGCCGGCTGCAGCCTCCCGTCTGTCCTGGCCTCGCGGTAAATGAAAGACAATCACGTAACCACCTTTCATTATGCTCTATTTTACTTTCAGCAGAGGTGCCCTGAAAGAAATGATTTCCTCTGAAAGGGACTTTTATTCAGTTTCAAAACCAATTTTCTCCTATTACTGTCTCAAAAAAAAAAAAAAGAGAGAGAGAAAGAGAGAAAGTGGGGGGATGGACGTGGGGGAGGGGAGGTGATTCTCCTCCTCCCCGCCCCCCCAATCGCCAGCCTTAACTCAGCGATGCAATGGAAGCTGCGGTATCCACTTCCCGGCTTTGATTTCTGGTAATTTTAAAATAGGCCATTACAATCAGGCAGAAATTATACAGTTTAAAAAGGGAATGAAATGGGGCTTATTGCGGGGATGAAAGTCCTTGACTGCAGGAAAGCAGCGCCACTCCTTGGGGACTTGGGACGTGAGCAGGTGGCAGGAGCAGGCCTGGCTCAGGCCTGCCACCACCACATCCTTGGACCAGCCCTTGAGGACACAGTGTACATATATATGGGCACGCTCTGCCCTGCTGGGACACACCGTGCTGGGTGTCCATACACACACACACACACACCCGGTACATGCTCACATACACACATACCACACACGTCGTGGGATACGCTCCTCCACAACTACTGGAACTCTCTGGCACCCTCTCATGCACACGCAGGCAGTCCATGGGGACACACAATCATGTGCACACCTGGAAGAAGCCTGTGGCAACCCCCTCCCCCAGCCCAGACCCCACCCCTGCTCCAGGGGAGGTATACTGTCTATACCTCTTGCCACTGTGACACAGGAGTAGGGAGACAGAGGGGAGAGCCCGAGAAAGCCACCCCAAACCCCCTCCCTCCACAGGTGGGGAACACAAGCCAGAGGGAGGCAACACCTTGTCCAGAGCCACCCTGCCCAGGGCCACACAGCAGGCAGTGGCTGGGTGTGCCTGTCCCCTCACCACTGAGCCCTGCTGCTGCCCATAGACAGGGAGGTCGGAGACCTGGTGTGCCAAGGAAGCCTGAGATGGAAGCCCAGAACCTCCCCTATTCCCAGAACTTACTGTGTGACCCCAGGTAGGCTCCTGACCCTCCCTGGCCTGTAAAAGTGGCTCCATGACCCCACGGTCCCTCCCAAGTGGAAGGGACCAGCTCCAGTCCCCTATCATCCCCACCATCTACAAACATACAAAGTCAGATCCCTCTCCTTGGCCTTAAACTTCTCTCTAGCCTCAGAATGAGCCCAACCTCTTTGCCTGGCCTTACGCCTCCAAACCTTTGCCTGTGCTGGCCCTTCTGCCTACAACACCGCCACCTCATCCATTTCACTTCAGATCTCTTTTCAGACTCTGCCTGTCCTGTCTTCTGGGTGTCCCACACAGCCCTAATCACACCAAGTTGTAATTGCCAATTTTTATGTCTGTCTCTCTCCACTGGACTGTTAGTTTCTTAGGAGTGAGGACCGTATCTGCCCCAGTGACTGGCAAAAAGTAATCATTTAATAAATAGGTATTGAATGAATGGCTGAATCAATGAATTGGTTATTGTCAGATGAAGTGACTGAGACCCAGAGCAGCCAAGCATCCTGCACAAGGTCACACAGCAAGCCAGGGAGAAGACTGGGGTGGGCACCCAAAACACTCATGATCTTCCCGTGAACCTACCCTGCTGCCTCCCTGCCTGGCATTGTCCCATCTGCAGAAAGCCAGCCCCTCAGAGCCCCCACCTAGACTCATTACTCCCCCGGGCAGGGACCCTATCTGCAAATCAGACTGTTTATAAGCTCAAGGTCTTTTGTGACTTTAATAATAAAAAAGGGGGGGAGGGGGAAAAATGTCACAAGCCTCAATGATTAGAATGCTTTGGCACCGTCCCTGACATGGGGGCTGATAAGATGCCTTATCTTGGAGACACCCAAGGAAAAGGTCCCCTCCACCAGATAACGCCCCCAGCTGTCGATATGCCCTTTCATAGCTGAGGATTTAGATAAAGGAAATGTGACAGGGGAGGGGAAAGAAAGGAAGGAACTCTCCAAGTCCAAGGAGAAATTGAGTCTGTGCTGCCCGCCTTGGCAGAACAATAAATAGGAGAAGGATATCTAAAGGCTGTCTTTATTTTTATTAGAAGAAGGGGATATTGGGGCCTTTGGCCCTACCTGCTTTTATCATCTCTCCCTTGCCTGTCTGGCTGCAGGGGGAGCCCCCAGGCTAGTGGGAGAGGTGAGCTCCAGAAACAGCAGTAGGCACATTAGTACTAAGGACATTATTGCGAGGAGCACTGATTGGATGTACCTCTGTGCCAAGCCCCACATGCATCCTGGCCTTGATACCTCACTACATCCTCCTAGTGGCTTCTACGGTGGGCTCTGTTTTTAGCCCCATTTCACATGTTAGGAAATGGGCACAGAGAGGGGAAGCAATCTATACAAGGTCACACAGCTTTCAGGTGATAGAGCCCCAGGGTGTCGACCTAGTCAGACCCCAAACCCTCCTAAGCCCCACACAGTACAGCAGCTCCATCATGGTGGGGTGTCCTGTTATCCCCCAGTTCCCAGTCAGTCAGGCAGGGAGGAAGAGAAGCCAGGGTCTGCTCCTCCTCAGCGCCCAAATCCACTTTGATTCTACCCCAGGAGGGGCTGGGATCACAGAGAAGGAAGAGACGGGGGGGGGGGGGGGTTGTTCTCAGGAGGCCACTAGTTCATCCCAGAAACGTTCAGGAAGGACATGTGAGCCTGCAGAACAATACTGAGAAGAATAAAGCCTAGGCCCTGCCTCTTACACACCCACCCATTCATTCACTCACTCACTCATTCACTGGGGCAGCAAACACTTCCCCAGCATCTTCTAGGGGCCAGCCCTGTGCCATATATGGGGAGTACAAAAATCGGTAAGAATGTCCTGCCAAAAGGGAACAGCCAGCCAGAACTGCCTTCCTACTCGCAAATCCAGCCCAAGTTAAAAATGGGCCTTCCTATTCTCTCCCTCCTGCTTCCAACATTTCCCTGGAGTGGCAGGTGGGTGGAATATTCCCTCATGCACCTGCAGGCCAGCAGGCTGGGCTGCCCTGGAGTAGGGCGGAAAGCAAGGACATACTTGGGCCCCACAACAGGGCAAGGCTGTGACCCCATGAAGGCCACGGGCTGTGCCACTTTCAGTCCTCATCCTCCCCCAAGCCCTGTCTCTGGAGCTGCCTACTCTGGCTTCTGTGGCTCCACTCAAGGCCAAAGACTCAAGGCTGTGGCAGGCAGGAGAAGGTCATACCAGGCCCTTCCTGGCGTCCAATAGGACTAGGAGTTCAGAGAGGAGAGCGGCCCTGAAGGCCTCAGGGTGGCACTGGCCAGGCAGGGGCCAGGCACTGGGGTTCTGATCAGCTGAGTGACCTTGAGGAAGTCAACACCTCTCTGAGTCTGAGTTTCCCTAACCGAACCTGGATGGGGAGTGGGCCAGTCAATTGTATGACAGCCATTCAGCTTGGACATAAGAGGATGTTACAATTTGGTTTTCAAAGGTAATCCAGGGCACTAGCTGTGTGCACGGCACACACAGGAGGCTCTAGATGCAGTCTCTGTCTTTGAGAGATTTAGAATCTTCAGTGGGGACAAGACAGGAAGCTGGGGAAACCCAGCATTTCATGAATACAGCCGAGTGGACAGGAGGACTCTGAGTTCCCAACCATTCCTCAGGGCCTCACACCCTTCCCAAGGAGGGGCAGGAGCCCTCCCGTGGTTCTCACCTTGATCCCCCTGGCTGTAAATGAAGTCTTATTCTCTTCACGCTGTCCTGGCCACACAGCCTGCCCCCAAATGCAGGGAAGAGCCTGAGGCAGTGGTGGGAGGCCCAGGCCCCGGGGAGGAGAATGAGCCACACTGGATTGGGAACGCTGGGGTCAGACACTGTCTGTGTGGCTCTGAGTGAGTCACTTCTCTGTGTCAGTCCCAGCACCACAAAGCTTCAGAAAGCTCAGTCCTAACAGCAAGGGGCAGGTAACCAACCTGCCCTTGGCCAGGATGGGAGGGTGGAGAAACCCTTGCCCAGGAGTGTCGGAGTGTGGGAGTGTCGGAGTGTCGTAGAGAATCTGGATGCATAGTCTCTCCCCCACCCCTTGTGGAGAATCCACTATCTGTCTCCTTCCTGTTCTGTCTCCATCCCTGTCCCTAACTCCATCTGCCTCCCTGTCCTGGTGTCTCCCTTCTCCTCCTTTCCTGCTGTTTCTCTCTCTCTCACCCTTCCTGACCTCTCTCTCCATCCCTTCCCTCTCTCTCCCTGCCCCCCCAACTCGGTCTCTGCGAGGCAGCCAGACTAAGAAGCCCACCCCCAGCTCCCTCCTGCCACTTCCTCCCCCATCCATTCTGAGCCCGAGGCCTTCCAGGGGACCCTGTTAATAATTAAATGTTAATCTAAAAAGCAATTTGAGCTGCGGCTAGGCAGATCTGGTTAGAGATTACATTAGCATGGAGGAGGCGAGGGTAATTTTCTTTAACCCCTTTCCTGATCTCTCAAGCCAGGGAATCTTTGAGTCACACCGGCACTGCTGATTAAACTGGCACAGAGCTTGGCTGTGGATAAGGGGCCTGTGAAAAGTGATTATTTTCCACTGCCATTTGGGCTGCAGCACCAGAAGGGGATTTTCACTTTCTTTTTTTAAAGTTGGAGGTGGGGGGAGTCACTGCCCCCTTCCACAGGAGGCCTCATCTCCCACCAGGATTACTGCTGCATCCACCTCCAGCCCCACAGGCCGGGGGGCTCTCTAAAGTGCAAATGTGGTCACAGAGCATAGCTGGCTCCCTCTGTTCCCAGGACAGAAGTGCCAAGCCCCTTGCCTGGCCCCAGCATCCCTCCGTTCTCCTCACTTGCTGTCTCTAGCACCTCCTCTGGGCCTGGTTCTGGGCCCTGGAGCCAGAGATGCTGGTAGTTCTGGGCCAAAGGGGAAACCAAACAGTAAAATGACAATCACGAATTCTGAATGGCAGCCAGAGTCCTGAGGTGGGCATCCCTCAACACAAACCTCTCACCTGCATGCTCACAGGCCTTTGCCTAGGTCTCTAGCCCTTAAAATTCAACTTGAGGTTCTTCAAGACTTCTCCAAGATGTACAAGGTGCATGATAAATGTCTGATGAATAATCCAGTGAATGGATGCCCCGTGTGGCTCTCCCTGATCCTTCCTCCATTGGTTCATGGTGCTGTTACCAGCGCCTGTGCATAGAAGGCCCTCAGGAAAACGTTTCCTGAAGGGAAGGATGGACAAGAGGCTGGCCTAGGTGAGTCGGGGCAAGGCGGGGCTCAGGAAGCATCCTACATGGACATAGGGCTGGGGTCTAGAAGCGGGAGGCTATCCCAGGGCCTTTCAGCACCATGGCCAGCTGCTGGCACATGTGCCTGGAGAAAGAGCGGGGACCAAGCCTACAGTGTAGTGACGTCAGTCACCATGGGAACTGTGATGTTGACAACCTTCATTGGCACTCAGACCTCTTGGGAACAGCATGATAAATTAAGCATCTACTGTGTACCAGGTCCTGTGCTAGATGCTGGGGCAGCAACAGACCCTGAGTGGGTAGGAGGTGTCAGGGGGGTAATTACAAGTCAGGAAGACAAGTGGTAGCCATGATGGGGCCACCGTACCTGGCCTAGGGATGCCAAGACAGAAGGATACCCCAGATGCCTCCTAAACAGAGTGACAGTATCATGTCCTGGCTTTAGAGCCAGATGCCTGAGCTTTATACCTTAACTAAATCCCAGCTTTATCCCTTAAATCTGTGGCCTTGGGAAAAACCCTCCACCTCCCTGAGCCTCAGTTTCTTCATCTGAAAAAGGGGTTGATTCCTTACCACAAATTTGTACAAATATAGTGCCAGGGTCATCATGGTAGCTTCCTAAGTGGTAGCCTTTAATAGTTTGTGATCGTTATCAACAGGTAAGTAGGACATAGCCAAGTGAAGAAGGCTGGGGCAGGGGGTCCCCAGTAAGGGGCTGCAAAGACAAGCACATGGAGACTTGAAACAAAGTGGCATGTGTGGAAAACTTGAAGCAGCTCCAGGTTGCTGGAGAACAAACCCTCTTGGTAATGGGAGCACCCCATCTAGGTAGGGACTCTGAACCTCAAGATCCACTTCCCATGAGCAAGTGCTGGCTCAGGGCATGGAGTGGGGCTCAGATGAAGGCTCAAAAGCTCCCCCATCTAGTGATGGTGGGGGGAGAGTCTTTGCCACTAGAGACAGACCCAGCTGGTCCTCTCTAAGAGACAGGGCCTCCTGAGGGGCAGCTCCTAGGGAGTGGGTGGGTGGGGCTCATTGTCATGGAAATGGGCCTTTGGGAGACCCTAGCTGGGAAAGCAGGGGGCAAGACCCCAAATCTCAGACCCCCTACCCAGCTCCCACCTTCTGAAGCACTGATCCCAAGAGAGCCAGATCCCAAGGTAGAAAGCTGGGGAAGGGTCCTATTGTGCACATAATCCAGAGACTTCCCCTCTTGTAGTTCCAGCCTTGGCTCTACAATGAAAAGTGGCCATCAAGTCTCCATGGT
Organism: Cynocephalus volans; assembly: GCF_027409185.1. Classification (NCBI taxonomy): domain Eukaryota; kingdom Metazoa; phylum Chordata; class Mammalia; order Dermoptera; family Cynocephalidae; genus Cynocephalus; species Cynocephalus volans. Next base: position 197,620,161 of record NC_084461.1, read on the forward strand.
CACCTTCCAGCAAAGATGGGGGAAACTGGGAATAAATATCGGGGAATCATCAGTACTATGATGCTATAATGGGGGCTGGGGAGCTCAGCAGGAAGGCTCCCAACCCAGTTTTTTGACAGGTGGTCATGAAACCTTTCTGGAGGAGCAACATGCAAATGCAGACCAAAAGTGTGGTGTTACCAGATGATACCAGGGGTAAGGGGTCCCTGGAAGAGGGAACACTGTGTACAAAGGGTAAATGTGAGACCCACGGTGGAGCTGGGAGGGCTCCCAGCCATCCTCCCACCTATTCCCACAGTCCCTGCACCCACAGTTCAGCGTTAAACCAGGCAACCAGGAAGGAGAAAATCTAATAGTAAGAGCAATAATAAGAGCTAGTTATTTTTAGTGTTCCCCAAGGGTTCAGCACTTTACCGACTTCACCTCATTTAACCCACCCCACAACCGGGAGAGACATGATTGCTGTTGTACCCATAAGGAAATGGGGAAGGGGCTGTCCAGGGCCCGGGTACTGGTTTGTTGGTGGAGGAGACAGAAAAACCCTGCGGAAGAGTTGAGCTTGGGTCAGGGGCTTGAGGATTCAGACTCCAAGGGGAGAAAAGGAAGAAGTTTGGGCCCCTGGGCAGGAATGGCCCAGGAGTGTGTGGAAGATGGAGAGGCCGAGGGGGAGGAGAGTGGATAAATGCGCTGGTGAGGGCCGGTCTTGACTTGTAGCCCTAAGCTATGATCAACAGATGCTTCTGGGGGTCAGGCTGGGCAGAAATGAGTGGAGGCTTCCAGGCAGGGACTAGGAAACAGGAAAGGATGTTCTGACCCAATGACAGCGCCAACACTCAGCCCAGAAATTCTGCATCCTGGAGTTTGTGAGCTCTCCCAATTTTTTTTTTTAAGCCTCTGACAACCAAACAGTACCCATCACTCATGTGTGGGCCAGTCTCTAGCTTTCAACCTGTGCTGTGAGCTGAGGTGGGGGTGTGGCATCTCTAGCCCCTCTTAGGGTTGAGGAGCTCTCTCCATGTCATCCAGCCCCAGGGCACCGTGACTTAGAAAGTGCCGAGGCACAGGAGCCAGCCTGCCTGGGTTCAGACCTCCCCTCCCCACACAGCCTTGCCCCAGCCTAGCTGTGTGACTATGTTTATCCCTGAGGAGTTTTATTTTTCTTCTTTGTGCTTTTCTGTATTTCTAATTTTTCTACAATGAACACGCATTTTTTTTTTTCCCCAAAGAACTTTTCAAAAGGGATTTCAACCTCTGACCACCTGGAGACAGGAGGCTAGTGCTCATTGTAAATTCACTGACATGACAGGGAACAGCTGCTGGGGAGGAGATGGGTGGGGACAGAGACGGGAAGCCCTAGAGGCTTTGAAATCCAGGAGTGACAGGAAGCAGTGAGCTTTCTGGGGAGCCAGATCTGCTCTAGCCAACCCACCAGCAGGTCCTAGCGGCGGCGACTCTTCTACAACAGACCCCTGCTCTGTCCACCTGCCCCATTGCCTGCCACCTCTGCCCCATTCTCCACCTCATGGGAGCTGAGCTTTTCCATGTGTAACTCACTCCCTCCCCACTCAAAACTCCCCGGCTGGCTTCCATGGCATTTCTAACTGTATCATCAGAGGCCCTTTGTGATGCCCTGCATGAACCCCTGCCCCACTCCCCACCTGCACTGTCCCTGTCCTTTTGCTAGGCCTGCTCAGCCACACTGGCTTTCTTTTTGGTCCTCTAACAGGCCAACCTCAGTTTCACCCCAGGGTCTTTGCATTTATGGTTTTGTCTCTGCCTAAATATTCTACACCAGTGCTGTCCAATAGAAATATGCAATAATGTGAGCCCCATATGTAATTGTAAATTTTCTAGTAGCCACAGAGGAAATTAAGTTTAATAATAATATTTTATTAATCCAATAGATTCAGAAAGTAACACTTCAATATGTAATCAATATTCAAGAATTACAGATGAGGTATCTTACATTCCTTTGATACTAAATCTGGAGTGGATTTTACACTGAGACATCTGAGTTCAGATTTGTCTCACTGCAGGTGATCAACAGCCACCAGTGGACAGTGCATCACTACCCTGTCCCTAGCATGCTCCCCACCGTGGGTGGCATGCTTCGTGCCAGCTCCATCTTCTCATTCACACCTCAGCTCAAACATCACCTCCTCTAGGCCCCGTCAACTTGGTTCACCCCTGCCCGGGCCATCATCCCATCACCACTGCAGTTCCATCAGTGCCATTACCACACTTAAGTTATCCTACTGATGAATGGTTTAGTGTCTGTCTCCTCCACCAGGGCGCAGACTCTGTTGTGTTTGCACACTGGGGCACACAGTAGATGCTCAGGGTGGGCAGGTGGTAAAGGGTAAGGGGTGAGGGTGGCAGGCCCAGGGCCCTTGTCTACCTACCTCATTCCAAATTCTCCTGTCAGTGACGAGAGGCAGAGGTGGAATGTGTGTGTGTGTGTGCGTCTGCGCACATGCATGTGGGGGATGTGTGCACACACAGCTCCCCCCGCCCCCTGCCCCCACTTCTGAAAAGCGGGCCCAGAAGATGGTCCTCCTTTCAAAATCAGCCCGGCGCAGAAAAACGGCTGTGACAGCACAAAGCCGAGATTGAATCAGCGACAGGCCCGATTGCCCGGTGACGGTTACAAATGATCTGATGTGGAAAAGACGGGATCAGATGTGTGCAGAACAACGGCCGCTCCATGCCCCCACACGCCGGACAACGGGCTGCTGAGCGGGCAGTGGGCAGGTGGTTCCCAGGAGTCCAGGCCAGAACATGCCAACCAGCTCCAAGGGCAGGATGGGCTCAGCATGGAGACTAGCAGGGTCATCTATGCAAGGCGAAATCAGACACATCCTGAATGCCCAACATGACACCAGTGCCTAGCTCTGGGCAGTCAGTTGATGGCTAAATTTTATTTTCCTTATCAGACTTGTCATTTCCAAATACTAAAAGTTACTTTCACAATGGAAGAGGAAAAAGAACCTTCTCCCTACTTCTTGCCCTCAGCCTGGCCCCAAGCCCTGCACTCAAAACCTCGGAAGGGGGGTAGGAGGAGCCATACACAGCTTCACGATGGCCACTGAAACATGCCACTACTTTACCCCCAAGGGGTGACTCCCAGACCTAGGCTCTCAACCACCCAGTAATGAATGTCATCTTACTGTGACCCTCTCCTCAGGCCTGCATGAGGAGGCTGGGTCCAGAGAGACTGCAAGGTTTGCTGGAAGGCACACAGCACTGAGAAGGTGGGCATTGGGCCTCACAGACCCGTCTCTAGTGTCTTTCTACTCTGAGGCTGAGCACACAGTAGATGCTCAATAAATCTCAGCTGAACAGAGGGATGGGTTGGGGTTTACTTCCCACTGCTTCCTACGGGGCCCAGGGCTCACAGTTGTCCTCTCTTGTCATCTGACCTGGCCCTTGGGTTCTTCCCCCTTGTTTCACTACATTTACCACATCAACCACACACAGGGGCACTGGGCCTCGGAGACCCGAGCACGTGTTCATCAGTGCAGTTGGGCAGTGAGTGTACAGGAGCCTCCTCTTGGGCCCACTGTCACCTGTCAGGGGCATGGGGTGGGAGGCAATGTAAGCCCCACCTCTAGCCTGTGTTGTAGAGGCTCAAAGGCTGGGAAGCTTTTAGAGGAAGGAAAAGACCTCCATCAGAGGTCTGGGCAGGGGGCTGCTTCACCCAGCAGCAACTGTGTGCTGTGTGCCACACCTCAGCTCATGTGGAGTCTTAAGCCCACCCTCAAAGTATGGGTATAGCCACGCCTCCCCTTTTCTGGGAGTGGAGGCAGGGGGCACGCAAAGGCTCAGAGAGGAAAAGGATCTGTCCTGGTGGGGTTTGGATATAAACCTGTGTCTGCTGGACTGAATCCCATGGCACGGCTGTGCTGAGGGAGGGCTGGGCTTCCAAGTGGGCACCCAATGTCCCACAGGACTGACTGCTCCTGGCATGCAGTGGGTCACCTCCCCAGGCCACCCCCCTGGCCTTGAGTGGTTGGTATGACTGCGGGCAAAAAGACTGACACCAAAGGGACATCCTGAGGCCAGTGAAGTTACCTCTCCCACCACCACAGTGGTGTCCTACCTCTTCACTCTCCAGAGCCCAAGGCACTGCCCCCTCTGGCTGGCCCCTGACAAGTGGCATCTAGGAAGGGCAAAACAGCCCTGAGGCTAAAACACAAACCCAGAACTGAGTTTGAACCCCAGCTTGTCACTCACTAGCAGGGCTGTCTTGAGTAAATCACAGAGTTCCTTGGGGCCTGTTTCTCCATCTGAAAAGTGGAGTTAGAAGTCACACCTGGCTGGCCAGTTGGCTCATTTGGTTAGAGTGCAGCCTTGTAACGCCAAGGTCAAGGGTTCGGTTCCCTGCACCAGTCAGCCACCAAAAAAAAAAAGGAAAGAAAGAAACCACACCTCCCTCAGGGCCATAGCAAGGACTGAGCTGGACAATGCATACATCAAGCTGAGTACTTGCACACCACCCTCCTCGGCTTTCATGGTCACAGGACAGAGGTGACGGGGATGGGCTTAGAGAGGTGAAGGGATTTGTCCACAGTCACACAGCAGCAGGGAAGGAGGCTGGGGACCCTTGAGCTCCAGGACCTAAATCCCAACTCCTTCTACCACTGTACCCTTAACTGCCAGGGACAAGGCCCTGAATATGCCTAGGTGAGGGTGAGGAGGGGACGGTACCAACAAGTGCATCCACCAAACCTGGCTGGAGCCCTGCAGTGTGCCAGGCTGCGGGGACCCAGAGAAGAACCAGATGCAGCAGAGATGACTAGACACATGCCCAGCAACCCCAACCCCGGGTCAGACCACGCTTCAGGGACCCAGAGAAGAGGGGCCCTTCCCAGGATAGGCAGCTGCCCAGAAGAGGCTCCCTGTCTGAGTGGCCCAAGGGCAAGGGCAGCAACTGGCACTGAGCCCAGAGGCACCCAACAGGCTCAGTGAGTCTGATGAGCCAGGCCTTGTGGAGCTAACTGAACGGTGTGGGGGTGGAGGGACCCCACCCCACAGGCAGATGCCAGAGGTAGTACTTTGTAGTTAATCACTCACCTGCTGAATCCTCCTAACTAAACCCTCTGAGGTAGTATTATCACAATCTTCTAGGAGGGAAAACTGAGGCACAGAGAGGGGAAGTCACTTGACCAAAGCCCTCAGGTAAGGTACTGGTGGAGCAGGGATTTGAACCCACATTCATCTGGCTCCAGGATCACAACCCCCACACCCACAGCCCTGAGGCATGAGAAGAGCCAGCCTGTAGGGCAGGAATGGGCCATTTGGGTGGTGTGTGCGAGAGAAGAACAGATGTAGCCTGGAGGGGTCAGGGGGCGGGTCTGGAAGGCCAGGCTGAGGCCTAGGCACATTGTCCACAGACAAGAGGGAGCCACAGGGAAGGTGCAGTGGTTATAGCATAGACTTTGCAGCTGGCCTGTCTGGGATCAAGCCCCAGCCAGCTCTTCTGCTCACCAGCTGTGCATCCTCGGGCAGGCCAACTAACTTCTCTGTGCTTTGGATTCCCCATCTGTACAAAGGGGTTCATAAAATAACCACCTCACAGATCCATGAAGTGGAATTTGGGCACACAATGAACGTGTTTATCAAATTGAAAAAAGAAAAACTGAATGAAAGCTGGTGGACTGAGGCAGTGCCCAGTTAGGTTTGGGGACAAGCTGGTCACTGGTCCTGCTCCCACATCTTGGTCCAGACCAGTGCCAGGCCTGGGGAAGGGGGTGGCGGTGGTATCTTCCAGCCTTGCCGGGGCATGCGCCAGCATGCTCGTGCATGTGTGCGTCTGTGTGTGTTGCTGCAGCAGCTTCTATGCAAACATGTTAATTTGTTTTCATTTTGTGTTTTTTTCCCTTGCAGGATAATTGGGTGAGTTTGAAGTCTTGGCGAAGCTGCTGATTATAGCTATTTGGGTGGTGCCCTCGCAGGGCTCGGGCCCTGCCTCCTGCCTCTGGCAGTGAAGGCGGAGGCTGGGGGGCGTCTTGAGGGGCTCGAGGAGATGTCACTGGGTTCTAAGGGCTGTTGCTGGCAGGGGATGGGATGGGGCAGGAGACAGTCCTGGGACCCCCCCCCTCATATCCCTCCCCCAGACAATACTACACCACTGAAGGGTGTAAAATCCTGTCCACAAATGTTGTTTCTTTCCTGTTTGCTGCTTAAAAAAAAATTGTGATATGGTTGCCAATGTTAAAAAGAAAAAAAAAAAAAAACTAGAATTCCACCTAAAATTCTCCTTGCCTGGTTTCTCTTGGAAAAAACAAACAGAAAAACCTGGCAGCTCTGGGACCACTGAGCCCGCATTTCCCTGAGGCCAAATGGCAGCACCTTTGTTCACTGTTACCTGCTTGTGCCCCACAGGCACCTGAGTTTTCCACCCTGGAGAAGCGCATGGGCTTTGGGGTCAGACTCGGGCTCTGCCCTCCGCAGCCGAGTGACCTCATCCTGTATCTGGCTTTCTGAACCTCTTGTCTCATCTGTGACCCCACTGCCTTGCCTTGGGAGGATTCAAAGGAGATGGATGAGTTTTCAGGAGCATAGTAGGGGCTCCTCTGCTCTGCAGGAGTCCCATACTTGACCCCATCGGTGGACATGTCTGTTTCTCCTACTAGGTGGGGCTGGGTCTCTACGTTTTGGGTTCAGACTCCGCTGAACATCTACTATGCAACACACTGTGCATGCAGATGAGGGAGAGAGGTGAAAGGGTGGGGCAGGGCTCTGGAGGAGATGAGCAGGGCACAAGACCCTCGGCCCTGCAGAGCAGGCACGGGTGTGCATGCCCGAGTGTGTGTGTGCTAGAGAAAGGGATGGTGGACGTACACCTGGTGGAAGCCCCAGCCTGAGCACAGGCACAGAGGGAATGGCCTGGCAGGTACGAGCTCTTCCCAGTCTGCTGGAATATTCCATGGGAAGCCAAGTGGCCTTTGGGGGCTTCCAGTGTGTGGTTCTGAGCCTTCCATGGGTCTGGGCTCACAAAGGGGACCCGGTAAGTATCGGCAGTGGACAGTTGTCCCATAGTTCAGGTGGGGGTCAGGAAGAGACCAAGGACTGGGCCTCCCCAGAAGCCACCTTCCCTGTGTTTCTGTTCCTCTCAGGACTCTGGGACACTTGACAAATGACTTTAGCCATCTGATCCTCAGGCTGCTGGGGCTGCAGTCGGGACCCAATGAGACAATGCCTGGCACGTGCTTATGCTCCTGAGTTACCCCAACATTCCCATCATTCATCCTATGCCTCAGCTTGTCCTTTCACCTCCCCCACGAGGTAGTAGGAAAGCTGGGTAACCCCAGCCCACAAACGTGTACCCTGAGGAGGCAGAGGCACCGAGCTCAGTGCTTTACCCACATCCCAGCGCTACATCCCCCATGGCCCCGGGGTGGGTTCTGCTTCATTCCAATTTTTCAGCTAAGGAGACTGAGGCTCAGAGAAGGTTTAATGGGTAGCGCAGCGCTCAACAGGATCCTGTGCTTGGTCTCCACCAAAGCTGCAGTCTCTGGTCCAGGATGGAGTGATGGGATGGATGCCTAATGCCTATCCAGGGGACAGAGACAGCCAGCAGCTTTCCTGAGGCCACCCAGGGCTTTGGTGGCAGAGTACTTATCTCTCCTCTTCCCCTGCCTGTCTTATGGGACAGGCACCTTGAGTTGCAACCCTGGGCCTTGGGCCCAAGACCAGCAGGGCACAAAGGATAACTTCCTGGAGAGAAAAGGCTTTGAGGTAGGCCAAAACCCTGCCCCATGACCAGCTGCACAAGCATGGCGAGTTGCCTGTACTCTCTGACCCTTGGTGTCTTCATCTGTAACATGAGGCTACTGCCCCTCACCTGCAGGGTCAGTGGAGTGTCTGACCCAGTGCCAGCACATAGTAGGCCCACAGCAAACCAGGTTAATGGCTGCCCAGAGCTTCTCTAGCAGCCAGAGGCCCCAGGAAATGAGAAGAAGACACATAATAGTGGGAGGAGGAGACAGGGGAGATGACAGGCTCCCTGGTTAGTCCTCTGGGGATGGCAGGCAAACCTCTGCAGAGGGCTCAGGCCTCCTCAGTCACATGGGGTAGCAGCTGGCAGCACCCCCTCCCCCACCAAGAGCCACACAAACGGGCCTCTATTCAAGCTCTGAACATTTGTCCCTGGCTGGCCAGGCCACACCGCCCTCTCCCCACTCTGCTGGCTGCCTGGCCCGAGCCTACACAAAGGGTAGTGTGTCCCTGCAGAGCCAGCCTGGCATCCGAAGACCCTGTCCACAGGGAACTAGAGAGCTCACAAGGGTCCTGGGAAGGGGGTATAGTGTGCGGCAAGGTCCAGGTCACTAGAGGAGGGGGCTAGGAAGCCCCACGAATGGTCTGATGAACCTAGGAATGAATCTGGCTCCAGCTTCCCCACCTTCCGGCTGTATGACCTTAGGCCAGTTTGGACCTCAGTTTCCTCATCTGTACAATGGGACCATGATGATAAACTGCCCAACCTCCAGGGCTGTCAAAGGGCTCAGTGAGGTGATGCGGGCAGTCAGCACCCAGTACCTTTGAGCCAGATTAGAGGTGACTGGGGGAGGGGTGGCATGTAGGGGTGTCCTGGGTCTTGGCCAGGCATGTTCTCAGCATCTCCCCTCTCAGTTCTGCCCTGGAGGCCTGGTGGGCCCAGCCCCTTGAGGGGAGGGGGCAGCACCCCCTTCTAGACGACTCCACTCCCACCCACCAACCATCAAGGTCCATGTCTGTTAGCACCGACCCTCCGCCAGGCTCTGAGCCCCCTGCTGCCCCAGCACATCTCCAGGCAGTGGGAGGACAGCAGCTACTGTTTATTAAACACCTACTGTGTGCTGGGACTTGTAACTATATCATCTCCCTTTAGCCCTGCAGCAACCCTGAGAAGGCGCAGCAGGATGACACAATGGTTACATGCTGTAAAGTCCAGGGACCGGGTCCAAATCCCATCTCCATCACTTCTGGCTCAGTACTCTGGGCCTCACATTCCCCGCTGATAAGAGGGGCAGCTCGCCCTCAAAGGGTCTTGTGGCATCCAAGTGGGGAAAAGCCCACATGATGACCCCAGGGCCCAGCAATCTTGAAATCCTAACCACTAGGCTATTACCCCCAACTCATAGTTGAAACTGCGGTCCAGTTGGTAAGTGCACTGTGCCTGGCATGCAGGAGGCAGGCAATAAATTCAACAAATCATTCTAGAAGATGGAATCAGGATTTGAAACCAAGTTTGGTGGACTCTGAACCTCTCTTTTCTACCTGAAGTTTCGGCAAACGTTCTTTAGCAGTTTTTTCTCGTTTCTCAGATATTCTCAGCTCTGTGGGCCCTGTAGCCTACAGAGGGTGGGGCAGCAGGCCCAGGCCCGTGCAGCCTGACCCATCTCCCTGGCTGACCCCCAGGAACCCTCACCCTGCCATACAAAGTCCCTTTTTCTCCCTCCCACTGGCTCGGGGCGGCCAAGAGAACAGCAGAATACCAAGTAATTAAGCCAGCACGCACCATCCGGGCGCCCGAGAACACTGTGGAGTTTCCCTTTTATGTTTATAGCAATTGTATGAAAATGTGCAACATGGAGAGGCACCAGCTGACAAATGAGATGAAACAGACAGGATTCCGGGCCGGCTTTTTTCCGAGCCTGATTGGCATTAATTGTGAGCGTTTACAAAGCACAACTCGGCGCCTGACATTTGCTTCAAGCCAACGTTCTCTTCTAATACTTTTAATGATTACAATGGGAGCTGGTGATCACCACTGGGCGGGGAATAGGCTTCCTGGTGCCTGGCCTGGGCTCATCCGGGTCCCAGGGGATGGTACCCAGGTCCTACTTGCTCTTGCTACCTGCTGCAGGAGAGCTGCGTCAGATGCCAGGCCTCAGGGCCTTGGGCACTGGAACCCTCACTCAGTGCCTGGCTGCTGGCACATATCAAACTGCCAGTTTATAATACTGATGGGGAAACCTACAGGCACACAACCAGGGGTCAAAGAGGGAGGGAAAAGCAGCTGGACTTGGCTAGCTCTGAGGCTGGAGGGCGTCAGTTTCCTCAACTGTGCTATAAGAGTAGGAAGGACCCCACAGATGCTGGCTGCTGTTTTCTCATTGTGTGACCTCGGCCAAGTCCCTTCCCAGCTCTGGGCCTGACTTTTCTCACCTGTAATGTGAAGGCCAGGGACTTGGTCAGCTGGAGTCACCCAGACCAGGGTTCAAGTCCTAGCTCTGGCCTCTTTTCAGCTGCATGAGCTTGGGAGAATTCCTTAATCTCTTTGAGCCTCGGCTTTCTTCAGCTGTAGAATGGAGTTCATAATCCCCATGGGTCACAGGGTGGTTTCTAGACTCCAATGAGAAAGGGAGTAAAAGCCCTGAATTCTTGGCAAGCTAAGAGCCTGTGTCCCGTTCTCTCCCCAGAGAGTTCTCCAAATACCCCACTCATGCGTTCATTCACTCATTCATTCATTCAGTAAATATCAACTGTCCTGATAGGAACCTGGGAAGGCATCAGTGACCAAAGCCAAGACTTTCCCTTACGAGGCTCACAGCCTCATAGCAGAAGAGAGGTGACAAGCAGGTATGGAAGCACTTCACATGCAGTATCCAACGAACTTCTCGCCCCATTTCACAGAGGGGGAAACTGAGGCACAGGGAGGGAGAAATGCCCAGTTGGGATGAGGTGGCATGGGAATCAAACCCTGGCCGGCTGCCTCAGAGGTGATTCCTCTCAGAACCCCGCAACAAGACCACCCCCCTCAGGCCCTGGTGGGGAGCCCCACTGGAGGGCCTGGGAGGGCTGGCCACTGGCCCCTGATGGCCTTTCCATCATGGGCAGAGCTTATCTGCAGAGCCAGGCTGGGGGCAAAGGCACCACTGGGAAGAAGGCGGTCTGTCCTCTTGTGGTGCCATTTCCTAGGCTAGAAACAGGAGAGGGAGTGCCTTGTCCTGGGGCCCCACCACACCACTTGTTCACACATTCCCATCATCCTGGGCGGTGCCTGCTCCACACTAAGTCCTGCTCCAGAGGGTATGGGAACAGCATCAGCCAGGTGGCTGGGAAAGGCAGGGGCATGGTACTTGAACCAAGGCACGGCATGTACAAAGACCAGGAGCTGTGAGAAAACCCGATGTGTTCAGGAACTCCTAGCAGTTTGCTGAGGCTGTAACATCTTCTCAGCAGTCACGTCCTAACTTCCAGGTGGGCCCCCAGGGGCCCTCTCACCCCTGCCCCACTTGGCCCTCTGGCCTTGCCAGGCCTTCCCTGCAGGAAGCCCCCAGGATGGATCCCAGCTCCATGCTTGGCTCCAGCCAGAAAAACCTTGGCAATTGTTTCTTTTGGAGTTAGTTTGGGGGTGGGGCAAGGAGAAAAAAAATGGGGATTTTTTTTTTCCCTTTTGCATATGGTGGCACAGATGGGCCCATGATCCATAAAAACTGTTTGCAATTAAACTCCCACTTTGCATGGCTGGATTTGTCAGTTGTCTGAACTACGAGTGTAGGGCTCCATACAGGCAGGGAGATGGGAGACGGGACACGGGACATGGTGGGGCAAGATTGGGCAGGATGGGTGGAGGCCCAGGAACCTGCTCTGGGCTTGGGGCCTGGGCCGATGGGGTGCCACAGAGCCATGCCAGCTTCCTCTCTGGGCATTCCCTGGCCATTGCCAAGAGTCAGACTATAGTCAGGCAGCTGGGGTGGGGCTTGGCAGGATTTCCCTGCCTGGCAGGGATTTGGCCAGTGCTGGGTACCCTGGCTGGGGGGTAATGAAGGTGAAGAGAGTGGAGCTAATCACTACTCAGCCCCTCCCAGAGACTGGGTCTGCTACCCAGGATGGGCAGGATGTGGTTGGGTAGTGCGAGCCACTATAGGGGTCCTGTTGGCAGAGTGTGGTGGCAGGCTCAAGGCTGAGGAGCCAGAACCTCTGGCCCAGTTGGCAGAAGGGATCTAGGGTGGTGTCAGGAAGGGCTGCCAAGGGCCAGAACTGGCTCCTTCCTTATCCTCAGAAAAATTTGCCCAGCCTTCTTATATCCCTTTGAAAGCAGGTAGGTAAATCAAGGCAGGCACTAAAACTGTCTCAAAGGCCTGAGCTTCCCCCACCAACCCAATGGGCTCTCTGCATTTGGGAGCCTTTAAAGAGGGCTTCCAGGATGGGGATGGGAGGCCCGCACCCCTGTTACCAACCCTGGGCTCAAAATGCCAGCCTGCCACCCCAGCTGCCTCCCTGGAATGCTTGCTTGTTTGGGTTAAGAAATGCATCATTTGGCTTTGGGAAATCCTGAGATCGCTAATAATTGTTCCCTGATGAAAAGAAATAAGGCCCTGATACCCCCTTCCCCCCACCCCCTCCAAGCTGGGAAAGAAAAGTCATAAAAATAGCTTGTTATCTCACCTATTGAGGCTCTGACTGGATGTTACTGCTAATTGGGTATAACATCCTTGTCTTGTTCTCTCAGAAGCTAAATCAAGAAAGCGCCACTGCTGCGAACTAATTATATCTCCGGCCTGCAGCCTGCAGCTTGTCTCTCCCTTTATTGAGTTAAAAAATGGTCACGAACCTTCATCTTTCATCCCCCCAAGCACTGCGCCCACACTGCCTGCCAGGCATGGCCAGCGAGGCATGGCATGGACAGCCCAGCAGGAAGGTCTAGGAAGGGCCTTGGAAACAGGCAGCAGGGCCAGGGAGTGCTGGGAGGGAAGCTCCTGCCCCCGGTGCCTGTCTGGCTCCCTCCCCTCCTCTTCCCAAACAAGACTGGTAGTCAACTTTTCCTGGAGAAAAGGACTCTGGCCTCTCTCCTCCTTGCATCTGGGGAAGTCAGGGGCATTTCAGTCTGCTGAGCATTCATTCAATTATTCATTCCACAAACACTTCTTAGATGCCTACCTACTGTGTGCCAAGTACTGTTCTAGGCTAAAGCTGCCAGTAGACCAGAGGTAGCCCCAAGCACTCTCATCCTGGGTTTGTAGAAATGTTTAATAAATAAACTTAGACGGGACCTCATCGTTCCCCTGCTCAAAGAGCTGCCTCAGCAACCTACTATGGGAAAGCAAAATCCCGGTGCCGAGGCCAGCCGCAGCTCCTTCCACAGTCCCTCTCTTTCTACATTCTGGCCACACACTGGTCCCTCAACCTAAACACTCTCGTCTGCCTGCTGTTCCCTCCACCCAGAAAGTCACCTTGCCCAGCTCTGTCTGTCAGAAGCCCGCCAGCCTTGAAGGCCTGAGAACAAATGACACCTTCTCCAGGAAGGCTGTCCTGTCTGCCTGCCACCCCCAGACTTTGAGACCTGGGTTTGAATGCCAGCTCAGCCATTCAGAAAGTGCATGAACCTACTCTGCTTAACTGAGCTGAGCCTCTGTTTCCTCATCTCTCAAATGGGCTTAGAACTCTTCCTAGAGGTGCTGAGAGGCATGCTGCAGATGCTCTGCAGAATGATGAAAAAGAGGGTACCCAAGGAAAGACCTCACTCCCAGGAAGAGCCCAGTAAATGTGCTAACTGCTAGTATCATCCAGACTATAAGCACTTGAAATCTGCACAGATGTACACGAGTCTCTCTGGAGTCGCAGGAAGGTAACTGACTCTCACACCTAAACGGCTCTTGCAGCTAAAGAGCAACCCGTACCCGCAGAATCCGTTGCTCTGGCACCCTGGTCCTCTGGAGATGGGCCAGGGAGACCCCTGAGCTCATTGAGGCCAGGCAGGCAACTGGTTTCAGCTCATAGTCCCTGCTGATTGATTGGCGCTGCCTGCCCAGAGCCCTGGACAGAACCCAAGGTCAGGGGAAGAACTCAGCAGGGGAAGAGGACAGCAATTGATTGGCAATGCCTGCCAAGGGCACAGCGGTGCAGGGCATGCCAGGCCTGCCTTGGATTTGCCATCCTTGACATCGGACGAAGGACATGGCTGAGTCCGGGTTGGGGTGGGGTGTGTGTGTGGCGGGGGGGTGACTTGCTCAAGGTTGTGCAGCTCATAAAGAAGACAGATGACCCAGAACAGGGTCCCCTCAGCCTCTGCCCAAGGATCCTCCCACAGCCAGTACCCTCGCAGGCAGAGGAGAGGCGAAAGCTTGTATGGATAATGAAGGGGATTCTGTTGACCTGCCATGTGGCCCCAAGCTGTCACTTCACCTTGCTGAGCCTCAGTTTCTTCATTCACACAAAAGGGGTAAACACCCTTTGGAGTGATATGATGATTAAATGAGAGAACAAAATGCCACAGCAGGAAACTCAGTCTAGCTCACAGCAGATGCCAACAGTGTCCTGTGATTCTTTGTAGTAGGCAAAAGTGTTTAAAAGGGAAGTCCAAAAAGCCAGCAATTACAAGTGCCTCCTCCTCCAGGGAGCCCTCCCTGGCTACTCCAGCCGGAAGTAATTGTTTCTACCTCTGACTTCCTTTGAGAGACCAGAGGCTGCAGAGGGCAGGGACCACGTCTGGCTTGTTCAGTACTGTGTCCCCCTGCTCCTGGCACAGTGCCGGTACACTGTGAATTCCTCTATTGTGGCGATTAACCCACTGCACTGTAATGGGGTGTCTGAGGCCTCTTGGCACACACCACCTTTTAAGGCAACTGGGGCCTTTTCGTCTTTGTGTCGCCAGCTCCTGGCAGAGGGCCTGGCATGGAGCAGTGAATCTCTCTGAATGAACAGATGAATAAAGAACAAAAATAGCAGTCCCTGTGTACTGCCCACTTGCTATGGGTCACTGCCAAGCCTCACAGTTGCCCTCTAAGGTGGACACTTGGCCTATCACAGATGAGGAGACAGGTCATACAGACGCTGAAGGGCAGGGCCAGGTCCCAAATTCAGGCCCGGGGACTGTAAGCTGTGAGGCCCTACCACCTCTGCCGCCCCCAGTGTCAAGCTGAGGCCTGCACTCTGCAAAGCAGCTGCCCTTGCCCTGGTAGGAAATCCTGGAGGACAGCTGGTGGCTGGACCTCCCTCCTCCTACTCCAAGGGAGGCGCCACTCCTCACAGACTCTGGGTCATTAAGTTCTGCGTCATTAAGTCCCCATCCTCAGGAGTCTGTTCACAGCCAACCTCGGCCTCACCCCGACCTCACAGGTCTTTGTCCCCTGTGCCCTGTGCACAAAAGCAGGGGCTCCAAGGGCCCCAAACAGCTGCTGTGGATGGGATGCTGGCTTGCTGTGGGGCCGAGGTGACTGGCCAGGGCCTGAGCCTGGCCCACCCAGCTCTGAGGGGCTCAGCCAATCCTCTCCCTCCTTGCTGTCCTCAGAGCTCCCCCGAGCACTCTGCACACTCAAGCTCATCCTACCCACAAACCCACAAGAAAACTGCTATTACTCTTTTGAACAAAGGAGGAAACTGAGGCTCAGAGGGGCAAAGTGACGTGTCTGAGGACACACAGCCAGTAAGAGTGCAGGAGCTGGGGTTCAATCCCAGGACTGTGACTCCCAAGCCCTGGCTGACCTCTATGGCTGTTGCCAGACTCACCTCTATGGCACCTAGATCACATCTCCCCCAGCCTACCTTGGACCCCATTCACGGGCTTCGCTCTTCCTGTGAATCATGTCAGGTCCTTAGCTTGGCACTCAAGGCCCACACCCTCCTAACTTATCTCCCTTTTCCTTCTGCCCTCTTATAAGCTCCCCCTGCCCTTCCTGGTCATGTTCCTGGGTTCTCAAACTCCCTCTGCCAGTGACACCCTATTCACTCTATACTGGACAAATCCACTCAGTCCTCAGGGTCCAGAGCAAAAGCCCCCTCTGTCAGGAAGCCCTCCATGACCAGCTGCAGTCTTGCCCCGCTCAGTGTCTCTCTTCTAGCCCTGCTCTGGCTCTGTCCAGAACTTGAGTTAGCTGCAGGCTCATCTCGTCCCCTGTAGAGGCTGTGGGCCATCTGATACCTTAGAGCTTTGCCACCCAGACAGTGGGCAGCAAAGTTCCCTTGGCCAGGCTGATACTCAGTGCTTACTGAATAGAACAATCAGGGGTGAAAGAGGGGAGGGAGCAGCTGGAACCCAGGCCTGCTCTTTCACCCTCTTCTCACTGCCCACACAGCACCCCCCAAACTCTGGCCACCAACAGACCTCATACTTCTGCCACTCCCTGGCTGTGTGACCTTGAGCAGTGACATACCTTCCCTGTGCCCCCATTTGCTCTAATGGAGGCAATAACAGCACCTGCATTTCTTAGGGGTATGACATAAACCCTGGAAATTATCAGACGGGTGACCTCTACCCAGGCATGATTACCATTATTATTTGTCTGTGCACCATTCACGTGGCCAGTGCATGAGTTTGGGGGTCGGAGAGACCCAGATGCTGACCATTTACTGGCTGTGTGGTTCTGGGCAGGTGGCCCCTTCCCCACCCCAGGGCCTCCACTTCCCCATCTCTGAAATGGTACTAACTCCGCCCACAGGAATGCAAGCTCCCATCCCAGGACCCAGTCTTTTGTTTGAGGCACGCAGTAGGCACTCAGATATTTCTCAACTAACGAATCAGTGGTCCAGGTGGAAGGAATCCATCCCCCTTCCCAGCCTCCAACCCCCTCCAGAATCCCCCTCCCCACCCCCAGCCCATGCAGACTAAAATAGTCATTAGGCAGATTTCAAAAGATGTCAGTAGCTTATAATTATAGTCGACATCCTTCTGAGATAAAAGTGATTACCTTGGATGCAAATCACTTAGCAACCAATCAGGGCGGCGGGCGGCACCCGCGGAGGTGACCGGCCTGCCGCGCAGCCCTCCTCCCGCGGCCCGCACCGCACAGGCGGGCAGAGCGCACAATAGCTCTTGACACGCAAATGGGTTAACACAATAAAGGCGGCTCCGGCCGCTGCTAGGGGAGCGCAGCGATTCCCGGCCCGCGGGAGGTAATAAAGCGGCCCTTTTGTGAGAGCCTCCTCGTTCTCACCCCCGCCCCGAGCCCAGAGGAATCGCCGCCTGATTGAATTACGGTTCATGAATGTGAGCTGCTTCGCCGGCTTCCTCTGGTTTGTGAGGGATGGGAAGGCAGAGGGGACAGGAGGGAGGTTGAGGGGGGTGGGGGCCCTGGCCAGGCTCCAGCCCCACAGGAGCTTAGATGGGAGCCACGCGTGCTCACCGTGCGGGTAGGTGGGGGCAGCTGGAAGGGTGGGGGCTGCTGCCCTGCACCTGGGGTCTTGGACCTTTGGCCCCAAGGTATTGGGGAGAGCCATTCAAGGCCTTGTTCTGAAGATAAGGCTAACAGCGGCTATGAGAATGTGCATTTATTGAGTGCTTACTGAATGCCACAGCCTGTGCTAAGCCTTAACTGAATCCTCACCAAGACCCTGGGTCGTGGGTGCTGTTATCAGTCCCTTCTCACAGAAGGAGAAACTGAGGCTCAGAGAGGAAAAGCTACTCATGCAAGGCCACACAGCTGACAAGTAGTGGGCTGGGGAGTCTGACCCGGGCCCAACCCACTTCAGAGCCTGGCTCTTAACTATGAGCCACTGACCATCACTGGGGAGCCTCAAGTTTCTCATGACGGGGTTAAACAACCCCACCCAGCCCAGCCCAGGTCCAGTCCAGAGCAACTGTGAGGCTGCTCAGTAGGGACAGGGGATGGAGAAGCTTACATGGAATTAAACAAGTGAGCAGGATTACTGGGGGGTGGGGGAGCAAACCTTGAGAGAGGAGACTGCCCAGAGAACTGTGAAGGCCTCCCCAACCCTGACTGGAACGGATGTCCAGGGTTAACATCCCTGTCAAGGGAGCACTTGCTAGATCCTCTGCCTTGCTTAAACCTCCCCCATCCACCTAAGGCTCCAGGACAAAGCCACCTCAGGGCCACCTCCTCCCCATGACAGAGCTGGCCCATACATTAAGGGCCACTCCCACTGCCTGGAACATTCTTCTCACTCTTCTGCATGGTGCATCGCTATTTGTCCTTTGCAAGATTCACATGGCACCCCTCCTGTAGATCCCTTCCCAATCCACATCTACCAAAGTTGCCCTTGCCTTGTCTGCACCCCTGCCTTCCCCACCAGCTCAGTGCCTCTCAAGAGGGTCCCTGGCATGATTGAGGCTGTACAGTCTCACCACCCACCAAACAAGCCCAGAGAGGCAGATGACAAGGAGCCTAGGGCCAGCTCTCTCAACCCTTCCTGGCAGGCGGATTTCACACCACACCTTCCTTCCCCCAGCGGTGGAGAAAGGGGTCCCTAGAGTGGGTGAGAGGAGCAGGCTGACCACAAGGCCAGAGTAGAAGCTACTACTTTGCTCAACACTGTCTTGTAGGTAATGGGGAACCAAGATTCAACCCTGGGTCTCGGTGTGGACAAGGCATCTTGGTGGGATCAAACTCCTTCCATAGCTGATAGCCCCTGACTTTTGCAGGGACACCTGTCCAACAGGTAGAGGTGCCACCCCTCTACCTATGGAACGGAGTGGGAAGACCTGGGGATTCTGGAGACAGGGCAATTCAAGGCCAAACCTCTGCAGCTGCCTGGCTGAGCTCTTATAGTCCACCACTTCCTCTATTTGAGCCTCAGTTTCTCATCTGTAAAATGGGCCACAGCACATGAGCCCCTACATGAAATAACTGAGATCCTGTAAAATGCCTGGCACATAGGGAGATGTCGGATAAGCTGGCACTCCCTCCTGCTCGTCGTCTGGCGCTGACTGCCAAGCCCAGGGAGCCAAGGGAAGGGAACAGAAGGAATTGCCCAATTCTGACAGCCTTTCCCTCCGCCTTGGCTGTGGAAGTGTAAATACTCGACGGAGAGCCTCCAACTGCCTATGTTTGTGGATCTCTGGCACGCACTCCAAGTTTGTTTCTAAACTGGGATGCTTTGAGAGGCAGTGCAAACAGCCCTTCTGCCCACCTCCCCCAGATCTCCCCCAATCTGCTGTTGCTCCTCTGTCCCTGGAGACTTGTATGTTTAACAACACCATTTCAGCTGGAAATACCACCTTCCTGCCAAGCCCCCAAAAGCAGTTTCACCGATATTTATTGACCTGTTAATCTAGCTAGAGAGCCTGGTAGAAGAACAGGAAAAACACCTGCTGCATAGACTGGGGTCTGGCTTCTCATAATGACCCCCATACACACTCTTCTCTGTCTCACCTGCCCCGTGCCACTGAAGCAATGACACAGTTTTCAAACCTTTTCCTAGAAATGTGATCACAGCAGTTTCATCCACATCCAACATTGGCAGTAATTGCTGGAAGGGACTGGGGAGAATCACAGCACCGGCAGCAGGATGCCTGCTGGGGGATCCTCTGGGCCTTTGCAGTGAACAGGGCCAATGCTGGGGTGTGGTGGGGAAAAGAGAGCTGGTGCCTGATGCGCATCAAAACTGGCCCCAGGCAAAGACACACTTGATTCAGACCTTGGCACTGATGGGCCTGACTTGCCCTCCATTCACTTGACAAGCACCACACTGTGCTTGTCAAAATCATCTTAAACACCTGAAAGGAGAATGGGGCCAGGCAGGAGTCTGGGCTTGGCCAAGGCCCCTCACCTTGGGGTTGAACAACGGGATCCCCTGGACTTGGAGGAGCAGCAGGCAGCAGCTCCTATGCACCTTCCCTGGCTGGAGGTGGGACACCCACGTTCTCCTGAGCAGAAGTAGCCTGTGTGAAGGCTGGGGGCCCAGGTCTCTCTGGGGACCTTGGGAACTTCAGCCTACTGGCTGGATATATGGTGGGATTCAGGGAGGTATTCTCTTGAGCACCCCTTCTGAAAGCAGAAAGTTGCTCTGTCTGGGAGTCTTGCGCCCTCAGGCACTGCCAGGCTACATGGGCAAAGCTCTGAACACCTGTCCTTGCGGGGAGGAGCATCACAGGGACAGCTGACACTGCCTCTCTCCCTCAACTCACAGGGCGCTGGGGATTCAGGTCAGAGGACTGCAGTGGGGGTTGGAGGGAGTCTGCCTTCACCCCTCCATTACCCAAAGGCATTCAGCCCCGCCCCTGGTTACCACGACTCCGCCCCCTCCGGCCTTGGGTCAAGGCAAGTTCCGTCGCCACGGCAACCCCGGTGACGTCAGATGCCAGGCAGTGACGTCACGCCACGGCCACGGCTGGGGAACCCTCCGTCCTTGTGAATTATTTGTGAGAACGCAGGCTGGAAGGGCGACCCTGCTAGGGTCTAGCCCCAGAGGGCACAATCCTCAAACGCGGCCACCTGTGTGACTGGGACCACCACATCCCCCTCTGAGCCGATGTCCCTTGAAGATCTCACAGGCTGCTAGGGAGACCTTCAACGACGTCCCATCCTGGGTGCCCCCCAGCCCCTCCAAGACGCGGGAGTTCTCGGGGAATTTTCGGATGACGGAGCTGCTACCTTTGTCTGTTAGCTTTACAGGTGGGGTGACCTTTCCTCTCCGGCATCCGCCCCGCCCAAGGCTCCACGGCATCCTCACAACAGGCCCCCAACCTCCACTCTGGCCGGCTGGCCAGTCCGAACAAGTTGTGGGAGGAAAAAGGCGGACAAGGGGCACCGCTGCTTCAGGATGCCTAACAGGCTAGAGCCCCTTTAGGTCCAATCCGGCCTGCCCGGACGCCAGGGGTGCCCCCAGCTCCAGCCCGGAACGCCGCCCCGCGCAACTCACCGGATCAGCCAGGCCGTCGAAGGGCACCAGGTCTCAGCGGCCACAACGTTCCGCTCGGTGGGTCGCAGCCATGCAGGGGTGGCAGAGACTGCCTGAGGAAGACCCCCTCGGGGGCCGATGCTTCTCTCCGAGTGGGAAGGGTCGCTATAGGTGAAGGCGATCCGGGCTCCGGCCCGCGCCGTCCGAAGTCTGGGGGGGTTTCTCCGCTCAGCGGAGGTCGCGCCCTCCCCGGACCCGTGCTGCGTGGGCGCTCAGACGGCTCATCCTCTCCGGGGCCTGTGCTCGCTGCGTCCGGCGGGCGGCGCTGCGCCTCCCCTAGGGGCCCCGCTCACGGCTGCAGCTCGGCCCGCGCCGCTCCCAGGGCGCCCTCTCCTCCCGCGCTGGGAGCCCGGCGGCCGCAGCCCCTCTCGCCAGTCCCAGCTGCAGCCTGTCTTTGTTGCTTCCTCCCGCTCGCCCGCCCGCCCGCAGCTTGCGGCCCCTCGGTTCGCCCGGGGTTGGGGGGGCTGTCTCCTCCCGGGGTTGCACGCACCTGCAGCGGCCCCGGCTCCTCTCCGGGCATGCACCGGCCCCCGCAGGTTGCAAAGAGCAGCGGCGAGAATGCACCGGCCCCTCCTCCTCTTGCTCCGAGCCCGGGGAGTGGGGGGAGGGGAAGCCGGCGAGCGGCGGCGGCGGCGGCGGAACGGGCGGCGGAGGCTCGGATGCAGCCTCGAGGGCCTTGGCGCCGAGAATTAGCCGGTCCGGGTGGCGCAGGGCGGGCGCGGGGACGGTCAGGGGACCGTGCACCGGGCGTGCGAGCTCGCGAACTGCAGCAGGGGCGGCGCGCGCCAGGCTCTCACGCGCTCATGGCCCCGGGCGGCGCGCTGGGACTCCCGGGGCCGCAGCCTCGCGCCTCCTGGCGCGCGCCGGCTCCTCACCTCGTCTCAGGCCCGGGTGCCGCGCGCCGCGCCCCACAGGCGACGGGCCCGGCTCTCTGCCTCCCCCGGCCGGAGCGCGCAGTCTCTCAGCCGAGCCACCGGCCCGGCAATCCTGCCCGCTGCTCCGCTCCGGTCCGACTGACAGGCGCTAGCGCCCTCAGCCGCCGCGAGTCTCGCCCCCCGTCCGCCCCCCACGGCCCGGCCCAATCAGCGGCGGCCAAGAGGCGGTTACCAGGGTGACGCGGCGCAGCGTCCTGTGGGGGGCGGGGCCGGGGGCTGCCACGCGCGCTTTTCGCGGCAAAATTCAAAGGCCGGCAGGGCGGCTCTCCAACCTCCTCCCCCAAGCTGGGACAAGGCGGGACCTGCTTCGCGAGGACTGCAACTCCCGGCATGCTGTGCGCCGGCGCCGGGAGGAGAGGCCCCGACTGGGGGGCTCAAGGCATGCTGGTAGTTGTAGTCTCTTTGTCGAGGAACCAGGGATATCATTTATTGAGCACATATTTGGGGCAAAGCATTGTGCTAAATGCATTACCTGCATTGTTTCATTTAATCTTGGAAACAACCCTATGAGGAATTTGTTAAAAAAAATCACAAAAATAATAACAGTAGCCAACACATAGCAAAGTACTTTACCTAATCATCACAATCACATAGCATTATTATCACTCTTATTTACGAATGAGAAAACTGACATGATAGATACTATTATTATACTTCCAACTTACAGAAGAAACTGAGGTTAAGAGATGTGAAGTGACATTCTGTCCTGAATGTTTTTTCTCAAGGCCTATTTTTGGTAGTGATGGGTTTTTGGCATCATAGCTGATATCTGTGGAGCACTAACTATATACCTGGCATGGTACCGAGCTCTTTACAAGTTTAGCCTGATGGGTGTTCACCATGCCCATGGGAGGCAGGCACCGGTATTCTCCCCCACTTAACAGATGGGGAAACCAAGGCACAGTATCACATCAACCTGGGTTCCAAAGGTGGAATCCATCAAACTATACTGCACCTTGGCTTTTACTTTCTAAGAAGCTTCATAGGTTGTCATAGCCCATGGGTGGCTCATTTAGCAGTTCCAATTACAGATGGGGAAATTAAGTCCTGGGAGGGGCAGTTCCCTCTGTTGCCATGTGTCCATCACACAGCAAGCTGGGGAGCCAACTTTCCAGGATAAACCTCAAGATCCCATTGCAATGCAAAGCAGCAGCCAGAACCTCACTCAGGCTATGCCCGTGTAACACCTGGAGTCCCACAGGACCTGGGTGGGAGTCCACCCTTGCCCTTGCTGGCTGTTGGTCTAGGCCACCTTCACGGCTCTGTGCCTCAGTTTCTTGTCTGTGAAATGGGGGGTATGATAATTCCTACCTTACAGGGTTGTTGTGAGGACAAAATCAATCATTGTGTGTAAAGGGCTTAGAATACAGTAACTGCTCAATAAATGCCAGCTATGGTCATCCAGGCTGGGAGGGCTCTGGAGACCCTCATGAGTGTATGCAGTGGGATGGGCTGATTATAGTAGGCCCTTAGCCTACTTTCAGGAGCCAATGCATCCCTATCCAGGGCCTGGGAGAGGTGCCCATGGGGGACCTCCAGGGCCCAAGTAGGCCACCCACCCGCTTATCTAGGGCAGGAGCTGGCCCTCTTTCAGGCCTCTGGGCAGCTGACACACGCACGGTTCCCAGTGGCTCCAGGCCTCCTTGCCCTGTTCTACTTCTCCACAGCAGCCCTCCTCCCTCCCCAAGTTGGAGGTGGGGGTGGGGATTTACCTGGAAACCTGATCCAGCTGCCAGCTGCTTCCTCTCCAGGCCAGCCACCAGAGCGGTGATGTCAGGGCAGGTTGCCAGGCAACTTGCTGGGTGGACCCGGGACGTGGACAGGTGGGGAGACCGAACTCAAGCCAAGGACAGGATGAGGGACAGTGATCCAGACCCTGAGAAGAGAGAGAGAATAGGCAGGGGAGAAGGCAGTGCGCCCCACCACAGCCTTTCCAAAGTTTGGGATTTTTTTCCATTGTACATAACCATGACTTGACACCTACTGTGTGCCTGGCAGGTGCTCAGTGCTACTTTTATCACATATTCTATCTCCTTTTAGATTACTATTCACATCTTACAGTGGAGGAAGGCCATGTAACTTGCCCAAGGTCACACATTGACAGAACCTGGTCCCAAAGGCCAGAGCCACTGACCTTGATTTATGAACACTCAGCCGACCACTAATTGACTGTGTGACCTTGAGGGCAAGTTTCTTCTCTCTGGACCTGTTTCCTCTGCTGTAAAATGGAGGGTAGGTCCCAAAGGGTCAGTCCCTGAGGCCCCCTGGGCCCCCTCCCAGCCTCCTTGCCATGTCCCCCTGGGCCTGCCCCAGAGACACTCCAGGTACTGGGAAGTGGAGCTGGGTGAATAACAAGGCTACAGGTGCTTCAGCTTTCCCCTTTTCTCCAGCCCTCTCCTGAGTGGGTCAGTAGTTTGCAAAGGTGCAGCCAAAGCTGACAACCAGAGCTTTAGAAGATTGTGAAAGGCCCCTCCATCTCTGAAGGTCTGTGAGTCCATGATGTGCTAATAGTGGGATTTCAGGCAGCAGCAGGCTCAAAAGCAGCTGCATAGGTGGAGAACTCAGAGTATTCTAGGTGCTTCTCACTCCCCTCCAGGCAGGTGAATGCCCCAAAAAATGCTCAGCCTTGGGCCTTCACATATGCCCCTACACATTCACAGTGCCCCCTCCTCCTGCCCGCCTCCCAGGTCAGGCCCTGGTGTCTTTGCTCTTGGTCCTGTCCAATAACTCTGCATTATGTGATTGGAGACAGTGTCAAGATGGATTTGCCATGGTCTACAGAACCACCAGGCAGCCCAGCCCCTGAACACTGGCTCCAGCCGGTGGTCCAAGAGGCCTGAAGGGGTCAAGGGGACAGAGGCACCTCATTCCTCCCTGATCCTGTATGTCCCTATACACACCAACCTAGCTGAAATACATGCACATCCTGCCATGTGCCTCTCTCACCTCCAGACCCTTCCTCAGGCTGTCGCCTCCACCTAGAATACCCTGCCTGTGGGTAGCTGACTCTTGCTCCACCTTCAGTTCCAGCTAGGGTGCCACCTCCTCTGGGAAGCCTTCCTTGACTACCCCCATCCAAACTGGAGTGCTTCTGGGGCCGGCCTGTGGCTCACTCGGGAGAGCGCGGTGCTGAGAACACCAAGGCCATGGGTTCGGATCCCATGTAGGGATGGCCGGTTGGCTCACTGGGTGAGCGTGGTGCTGACAAACTGGAGTGCTTCCCCTCCACAGACGTACCCAGTCTGTGTTATAATGGCCCACTTATGTTTTCCCACCAGCCTGACAGCTTTCCCAGGACGGGCTGCATTTGGACCGTTTTATCCCTAGAACAGGACTGGCATATAGTCAGCACTCAAAAAACATTTGTTGAATTAATCTCCGAATCAATGAATGAATATGGCACAGGTTTTTGTTTTGTTTTGTTTTCTTATAGAGGGGGAACATGAAGAGGAGGAGGGAGTGGAGTCAGACTGACTGGGGTACTAGCCATATGTGTCATCTGTCTGCGCCTCAGTTTCCCACACCTGTGAAATGTGGGCCTGGAGGCTGGATCTTTTGCTTCTACTCATGTAAAATTAGTCATGCACTCCTCTGCTCTCACTCACTGAGGCCTGACCCTTCCCCCTTTCACTCTGCTAATTCCTTCCTTCATTCAACATTTCCTGAGTATGGGCCCTGTGCCTGACACTGGGGATTTAGGAGTGACCCAGACTGAGATATAGGCCTCCTGAAACTCAAGTTTCATGGGGGGGCAATGACAAGGCAACTAACGGGCATCATCCAGGGTACCAGGAGAACAGAAAGCTCAGAGCAGGCGCCTGACCCAGCAGAGGGTCAGTGATGGCAGAAAGACTGCTCAGCTGCCCTGTGAAAAATGGGGAGGAGGCAGTCAAGAGGAGGAGTGAGGGACGAGTGCTCCTGGCAGAGTGACTGGCCCGTGCTAAGGCCTAGCCTTCCAAGTGAGGGAGCTGTGAATGCCCCAGAGCAGAGGTGGGTCAGAGGCTGGGCTGGGGCTGGAGAGAAGTTGGGAAGAGGGGAGGAGGCAGAGGCAGGCCTGCCCCAGCCTCCCGCCCCGCTCCCCATCGCCTTACCTGCCCTCCTTGCTGTAATCTAGGCCAGAGCCTGGAGGGAGCCGAGCCCCCATTGGTGCACACCACGTAGGTTTTTCAGAGATAATTTAATCATAGCTATTAATAAGCAGAAAAGAAAGAGCTCTTTATGCTTCTCCTGGAGAAAAGGGGAAAAGCAGAAACACGTGTAACCTTGTTATTCACCCAGCCCTGCCCCCCAGTACCTGGAGTGTCTCTGGGGGAGGCCTAGGGGGATGGGCTCAGGAGGCCAGGAGGGGGCCCAGGTGGCCTCAGGGACCAACCCCTGCCAAGCTCCCCGACCACACCCCACCCTCACTCCCCTCTAGACACTTCAGCCTCCTCTTGGTTGCTTGAAGGTGCCAAACTGTTTCCCACTTCAAGGCCTCGGCACGAGCTCTTCCCTGTGCCCAAACATTCTTCCTTTTGCTCTTTGCATGGCTGGACTCATTCTTATCCTTCAGGTCTCAGCTCAAATGCCACCTCCTCGGAGAAGCCTCCCCTCACTACCTCATCTGCAGCTATTTTCCCCAGAGTACTTGCATTTTGCTTTCACTCATAGCACTTATTACTATTGGCAATTCTCTGAGCACTTGTAGGTTGACTTATTTCTTTCCTGTCTCCTTATCTAGATAATTAGCTCTGGGAGGAGATGGACTCTGTCATTTCTTCACTGCTCTGTCCCCAGCACCTTGCACAGTCACTGACACGTAGTAGAATCTAGGTCTATACCTGTTGATGGAGTTGGGGAAAGTTCAGGGGGGTTGGTGGGGAGGAGTTGGGACAAGAACCAGGAGGTGGTGAGGATCTTTTCAACCTGGGAGACCCCTCAGAGAATCCAGAACCTATTAAATATCCTGCTTTTTCACCACTGGGGATCAGGAGGCTTAGAGAGGGGAAGGCACTCGCCTAAAGTCATGCAGTAAGTTTGGGCCAGAGGTGGGACTTGAACCCAGAGCCCTTTCAGGACATACAGTTCTATATGAATCCCATCTCAAATACCGGCTCTGCCTTGAGGAGGATTCTGAGGACTCACTTGGGCTCAGGAGGGCAAAAGTGCTGTGCTGACGTGGATGACTGATGTCTGTCATGTGTCTGGGCTGGATGTTGGGGAACCAGCAGCATGGGGACTAGCACAATAGTATTCCTGTGTCTGTGTTTTTAAGTTTGAAAAAGCACTGGGCTGGGAATCAGGAGATTTGGTTCCTTCAGTCAACATCACCATCTTATCGTGTGACTCTGGACAAGACAACCAACTTCCCAGGGGCTCAGTTTCCTCATCTGTAAATTGGGGCTATCTACTCCAGCCTTGCCTATCTCAGGGACTATAATGAGAAAATCATTATAACATTTTCTCAAGCCTGATGGGCTCTACAAATATAACCAATGATTCTTAAGTATAAAATATATCAACACTAATAATAATAATACCCGTGTATCGAGGTCTCACTATGGAGCAGGCGCTACCCCAGGCACTTTGCACACATGATCTGCAAACCTTGCAACAAACACATGAAGAAGAATCGCTAGCCTGTGTTACAGATGAGGCTGGGGTCAGTGGCCTTGCTCAAGGTCACACAGACCTCATGGGTGGGTGGAGCCAGGATTTGAACCTTACTGGGTATCTTTGCCATAGAGGGTTTCTGACTTAGCTGGAGGCCTCAACACACAGGAAGCAGTGACTGGAGGTGGCAATGGAGATGGAGGCAGAGGTGGTTCCCCCTCCCCCCAGGTTGTCTCTGTCCTCTGGCCAGCTGGGCCTGGTTCTCCTCCCAGGCTCTGAGTGGCAGAGAGATTTCCAGGGGATTAAACCCAGCCAGCCCCACCTCCTCTCTGACCTGGAAAGGCCAGCAGGCCCTCCCAGTCCTCTTAAGCCCTTTTGGCAGATCTCCTTTTGTACAAAAAGTTATTGACTTATCAAGGTTAAAATACATTCAGCGCAGGCCAATAAAACAGGGATACCGCCGCATCCCGGCTGTCATGTGCAGCCTGGTTTTCATGGCAACAGGCCCTCTTCTGCACATTAAACGGTTCGGTTGTGCAAAGTTCAGGCGTTACATAAACAGGGAGTTAACAACCGCAGTAGAAATCAATGTCTGGCCAGGCATGGCCTGGGGAGATAGCATTGATTGGGCCCTTCGTCGATAGGCCAAGTCCCTGCTTCCTGCCCAGCTGCCCTGGGCTCCCTACCGCAGCCCCTGTCCTGGGCTCAGACCCAGAGAGCTCCAGGAAGGTGCCCCCACTCTTGTCCCAGAGCCCCTTTCTGGCTGGGATCCAGCAGTGAGGGGATCTGCTAAACTGTCTGCAGTCGTTTTGTAAACCATTACCGCTCAGAGACGCCATTCCATTGCCTTAAAATATGTTCACGTCATTGTTAATGGAGAAAGCATCCCATTGCTTTTTAAACCATCCTTGTGACAAGGAACAATCCTACTGCCTTTATGTCTAGCCATAAAAACCACTGACACATCAAGATGTGCCCCGTTGGGGTCAAACAGACCTGCGTATGAAACCAAACTGGCTGGGTGACCTTGGATTAGTTGCTTCACCTCTCTGAGCCTCAGCTTCCTGTTCTCTAAAATGGTAAGAATAACTGTGTCATGGGGCTGTAAGGAAGGAGGAAATGAGGGGACACATGTGGAGCCCCTAGCTCAGGGGCTGACAAAGAATGGCTTGTGCCAGGAAGCTACCTACCTCTCTATGTCTCCTTACCCCGGGTTCCAGCACACACCCCCATGGAGCAGAAAAAAGCAGGGAGCTAGAAATGATATTTGGGTTCAAATCTCAGTTTTACCACTAGCTGTGTGACCTTAGGCCAGTCACTTCATGGCTGTGAGCCAGGGCATCCAATCCCTCATAAAATGGGAGAAATGCTCCCTCAAGAGTGAAGGAAAAATTCAATGAGCTCAAGCACACAAATGTGCTGGGCACACAGAGCTGCCCAATAGAGATTTATTAAATCAGATCCTTCCTCCAGTGTTCCAACATCAGGTCCACCCACCCTTACAAAATGGAAAATCTCATGGGCTTTCTCTAAGGAAAGGAGGGCTAAGGGGAAAGAATTTTCTGTTCTATTTACTGGAAAATTCTTAAGGACGGGGCCTGGTCTTGTACATCTCTGTATGTTCAAGGCTTGGCACAGAGTCCAGGTATACAGTAAGAGCTCAATACATGTTTGTTGAATGATGTTAAACTCCTCGAGAGAGTTGGCTAGGCCCCCTCTGATCTGGCATGGGGTAGCATGAAGACAGAGAGACGGCTGGGGTGATGAGGGATGGTTGGGAGCTTCCAGCCATAGTGGGTATGGCAGAAGAGCCAACTTGCTACTGAAATCCATTCCCACTTCCATGGGATGGAATGGATGCTGGGAAGAGTGCCCAGCTGGGGACTACATTCCCAGGCACAGCTGTGTGAGTAGCTCTTGCCAATGAAATGTGAGCACATGTGATAGGAGAAGTGTTGTGCCTCTTCACTGGTTTTCCCTTCTGCCCCAAGTCAGAGGATCGACCCTTCTAGGAAAAGCAGGGCCAAAGATGGACAGAGCCTGGATCCCTGAATCACTTGTGGAAGAAAGCTACCCATCTGTTGACCAATGACAGGCTTTGAAACTGTTGCATGAGAAATGAGCTGCTGTCGTTAAGGCACTAATGCTGGGATGTGTTTGTTACAGCAGCTGGTCTTGCTAGCACCAATTCATAGAGCTTCCCAAAAAGGACTCAGACCCTCCCAGCATGGCCTTCTCTGAGTCATGGAATATCACAGTGTTGGTAGGCCCTTATTTGATAAAGCAAATACAGTAAAATATTAATGATAGACTCCAAGCAGTGGGTATTTAAGTGTTCATTGTAAATGTCTTTCAACTTTGCTTTATGTTTGAAATTTTTCATAATAAAATGCTTGAAAAAAAAATCTATTCCTGTATTTTGAAAATCTTTTGGGAACCTTAGGGCCTTAGGATGATGTCTCGGGGACCACTAGTTGGTGGTGGGGGTGAGCACAGGGTGCTGGGAAAGATAAAGTTCTGAGGTCCCTTGCCCCACTGAATTCAACCAGAACAAGTTTAATTTCATGTTTTTTTATATTGAAGTTCAGCATGTGATTTTATTTGAAAAAAAAAAAAAAAGATTTCTACAGTTCCAACACTGAAGGTTTGAAAACTATTGGGTTTAACCTCTCATGTTGCCAGTGGGGAAACTGAGACCCAGAAAGGGGAAGAGACTTGCTCCAGGTCACACAGTGAACCAGTGGCTGCTTGGAAGTTCAAACTCAAGTCTCCGTGGCTTTCTGGAGGTTTTCTGGGAGACGCCTCCCTGGGGGCTGCTGAGGAGCCCTGGGGGAAGGAGGATAGTTTGGGCACAAAGTTGAGTGCCCCAAATCCCACATCCTCCAGCCAGAGCCCTCTGCTTTTGGCTGTCTTATATGTTGGGTTCCATGGTATTTGACCAGAGGGTCCTGCAAGTGAGAAGTAGCTGTTTGTGAGGTGATGGGGGGACACTGGAGCGGACTTAGTGGGCCAAGAATCTCCTGGAGTGGGACTCTCCCCCTCCATCCCAGCACCATCCCCTTCTCTGTAGCTGCAGTGGGAAGATGGATGGGAGGAGGCTGGGCTGGGACAGACCGCTCAGGAATGATGGATTTGGACCCCGAGTAGAAGCCTCCAGGGTCATGTGGTGCTATGAGCAGAGGTGAGAGGTCACCCAGCCAGGGCAGGTGGGTCAGCAAAGGATAGGGACAGAGAGTCAGCTCAGGGGTCCAAGGGCTGGTGATGGAAAGTTGGTGTGTACCCTAAGTCCGGAAATCCTCTAATACTAGCTATAACATTCATTCATTCTGCAACTTCAGTGCACCAGGTCCCGCACTGGGCCCTGGAGATTCTGCGATAAATGGGCACTGTTCCTTCCCCCAGGGGCTCACATTGCAGACAGGGAGAGGGGTGGTTGGGAAATGAACAGTGCCACCCACCCTAGCAAGCAAGAGACTGTGGGTAGATCCCATCATTCCTCTGAGCCTCAGTTTTTCCATCTGGAAAATGAGGACAATTACAGTTCCAAATTGATAATGTATGTAACACATTTGGCACAGAGCTTAGCATGGAGAAACGGTGGTTCTCTTGCCCAGACTTCCAAGTACAAGAGGAGAGAAGGGTCCCTTTACCCCATCTGGACCATTTCAGGTAAGACAGGGGCATGGGTCCAAATCCTGCCCCACCACTTATTAGCTGTGTGACCTTGGGCCAATCACTTCCCCTCTCTGGGCCCTGGTTTCCTCCTCTGTAATATAAGGATAATAATAATAGTAATTGCCTTGTCCAGTGCTTATGATGTTACACTGAGTTAATATATGAAAGCATTTGGAACAGTGCCTGGCCCACAGCTAACAGTCAGTGAATGCTAAACTTTCTCACTAGTTCTAGGATGGACTCTGTGTCTATAACAGCAGTAATAACACCATTGGTGAATCTTGGCCTAGTGCTAGAGGACTTGGAGACCATCTAAAACCCAGTCTGTTGCCTGGGTGCCAACTCTGACCCACGGGGAGAAAAGGCTTTGGTTTGGATTGGTTTTGCTATCTCATCTTGGCTCACTGAGAACAGTACTGTAAAAGATTAGTGATGCCTGCCGGGGCAAGGGAGGGGAGAGTGATGGGAGGTATGCCATTGATTAGCCATTCCTGATGCTGGTCCAAGCCCTCCCTCTTGTTGTACAGATGGGGAAACTAAGGCTCTGAGAAGGACTGAGACTTGCCCAAGACCTCACAGGCAGAGACGAGGCTCCCGTGCCTACCTCCCAGATTTTTTCACTGGGCCCTGGTCTATGTCATTTAATCCTGTGGGGAAAAGTCATTATTTCTCCATTACATTTCCCAGCCTGTTTTCTGGAAGGGAGTTAATTGATTTAAACTTTTCCAGGACGATTCTGCCTCCCCCCTCCCTCCCCGGGGCCCCCGATTCTATTATCGCTCTGCTGAGTGGAAATGAGCTGGTGGCATCTGTGAGCGCAAGCACAGAGGTCTCTAGGCAGGACCTCCAAGTGGGTGCAGAGAGCGTGGGCCTTGTCCAGGGCTGGGTCTTCTTGGGATCTCCATGTTTAATGACAAAACCACCAAGACTCAAGTGTATGGTGTTGGTTATCATTAATCGTGTCTTCCACCTGCTGAACATACCATGTGCTAGGCATGGCTCAGAGGGTTCATTGGCTCTTCACATACCCACAATTTACAGAGGGGGAAACTGAGGCACAGAGACTGCCTCACTCTGAATTCCTTATTTTTTACCATTCATGATCACTGCCGCCTCAGCTCCAATCCAATCACCCCAAATGCCCTTTTCGTATTCTCACCCCAGACCTGTGAGATTGGCTAAGGGGTGATCATCAACACCCTGTTAGATAGAAGAAGAAACTGAGGCCCAGAGAGGGAGAGTGACTGATGCTGAGCCACACAGCAAACTGAGCCAAGGCCCTGTGCTTTGTTCCTACAAGGAAGAAGCAGGGAAAGAGGAGCTTGGAGCAGAGGTGGCCGTGACAGCCTTCTCTGCCGATTCACCTTCCAAACTGAAATATTTATTTACGTACCCCATTTATCAGGACATGCCGTAATTAGCAGTAGATTTGTGCCTCCTGCCCGTGGTGTTATTTATTTCGGGTTCCGGGTGGCCACTGCCCTTGCTGAGTGTGCTCTGGGCCTGGATTTCAATCAGATGGGGCCACGGCAGAGCTGTCCCTGGGGACCTCACAGCGGCAATGCCCCCCTCGGAATGATAAATGAGACCACAGACAGCAGAAATGCTACCCAGCTGCTCTAGGGCGCTGGCGTACTTGGGGTGGGGAAGGGGGATGTTCTTGCCATCCCAGGATCTTGTCACTGAGGAACTCCCCTCCCCCCAGTGCCAGACAATAGCCTGGCATTCCCAACCCCAGGAAGAAATGTATAAGAGAAATGGTACCACGCAGGCCACACCGAAGTCCTACTTCTAGAATCCTAAGGCTGAAAAGAAATCGGAAATGAACCTTGTCCCTATTTCTGTCTCAGGATAGATTTCTATCTCAGCATCTCCTGACCTTGACCATGGGGGACACACTCTTCTGCTCACAGCCCCCATGGCTGGGAAGTTCCTTTTGTGTCTAACTTTAGTTAAGGTAAAAGCACTTGCAACTCTGTCCTCCAGGTGATCCCACAAATGACACCCTCTGTTGCTGTCCAAAAGGACCTGAGGATACTGGAAAGGAGGGAGCATGGGGTAAGGGGCTGGCTTTGGATACCAGAGGGAATGGAGCAGAACAAAAAGCTAATCTTTATGGAGGCTTCTTCTGTGCTAAGCGTTTTATATGACTATGTGTTTGGGTGAGTTTCTTAGCTTCTGTTTGCTCAAGGGTGAAATGGTGATAATAGCAGCAGCTACCTCCTGAGATTGCTGTGAGGATTAAAAGAGTCAGTACATGCAGAGCCCCTAAAAGTAACCAGGGCATAGTAAGTCCTCAATAATTGTGCACTGTTGTTATTTGGTGGTAGATTTATACACGCCATTTTACAGATGAGGAAACTGAGGCTCAGGGCCAGTGCCTTGCCCACGAGGTGGGCCTCATCATCCTTTTTCCAGATGGGGGAACTGAGGTCCGGGACATCAGGGAACCCCTCAAGGGCTGCTCCGACATGCTGAGGACTCTGTGGGCACTGCTGCCTCCCTGGGATGACTCCTCTGGGATGTGGGCATGTAGGTAGTCACCTCACAGGGTGCTTTGGGAATCCATAGAGAGCATCTGTGAGAGGCACCAGCATGGGCCTGGCAGGTCAGGTGTTTGGAGCCCATCCTCTGGCCAAGGAGGAGCTAGTACCTGGCCTGGAGGAGCTCCCAACCCAACATGTGTTTTCTGAGTCATGAAATCATCATAACAAAGCCGGCACAGCTCCCTGGAGTTTGCCACCAATTAGGCCAGATGCCCACATGGGGATCCCATTGTCCCTGCCCTAGTTGGGACAGGTTTTGTGGCTGTGCCTCCTCCAGGGACCACTGCTTCCAGGCCACCTGCCCTAATGAGGTCAGTGGGAGATGTGGCTGTAACAGGTGGTGGGGGCGGGGGAGCTTTTCCAGGGCTAAGTCAGCCACCTGGGTTTCATTTTGCAGAAGAGAAAACAAAGGTTCAGCAAGGTGAGGTGACTTGCTGAGGGTGCAGACCGTAAACCTTGGAGCCTCTGGGAGGGTCCCAGATAAACAGTTCCCCAACACCCACATTCATCAGGCTGGTCTGGATCAAAAGTGTCTTTGCTGTGTGGCCTTGAGCCAGTTACTCAACCCCTCTGAGCTTCCCTTGCCTCAGATGCCATATGGGAATAATAGTATCCACCTGGGGGATGGGGGACTGAGTGGATGTGAGGATTACAGAAAGCCAGACACACCAGTCACTCAGAGGATTTTTGAAACAGGACAAAGAAGTGCTTGGGGAGAGGGACCCTTCTGTGTCTATACTGTGTGCCTTCTCACCTTTGCCCAGGTTGTTCCCTCTGCCTGAAATGCCTTTTCTGGTCCCTTTTTCTGTCTAGCTTCTACTCATTGATTGGTCCCAGCTCAGTTGTCACCAGGAAGCTCCTGCTAACCCTGCCCTACAGTAGGCTGAGTTCTGCCTCTGCACTCCTGGCCCCAGCCCATCACACTGGACATTATCACCTGCTTACCTGCTGTGAGCTCTGGGGGCCAGATGAGGCACTGTGTGTGCTTATCTGGTTTGCACCGAAGCCCTGGCATCTAACATGGGTCCTGGCATACAGTAGGGCTAATAAACATTTGTTCAATGACTGACTCACTCACTGAATGAATGAATGGCCAAACCAATGAATGGACTTCACTGGCATTCCCACCTCTCCCAGATCCCTAACCCTCATCCCTCTTTGCAGAGAACCAAGATGCTGGCAGCTTGGGTGGCAGCAGTCAAATTTGAATCCCCCGTTATAGGAACTGCCCAGATGTAAAGCCAGGTTCTCAGCTCTGAGTGCTAATTTTTCTTTCTCTGGAATGGCCAGGTCGGGTAGATGCTGCTGGGGAGAAGCTGGATCTGGGCTGCCCACCTTTGGTGCCTACAGGAGCAGCAGAAAAGGCTGATGCAGAATCAGCCAGACTCGGGTTTGAATCCCAGTCCAAATGCCTTCATGATCTTGGGCCATCGTTTTTCTCATGTATGAAATGGATTTGTTGTCATCCTGAAGCTGCTGCCTGCAATTAGCGAAGGCCCTTTGATTAGGTGAGAGCCACACATAGGCTACTCTGTCTCACTTCCTGGCCTTCTCACCCAAGGGAAGGCCCAGGCCCCAGCTCCCAATGTGCTGAGCTTAAGGGACCCTCATTGTCTGCTGATCCTATCCCTCCTCCTTCTGCATTGATGCTGAGCTCTCCCCCTGGAAATTTACATTGGGAGAAGAGCCAGAAGTATCCACAATCATTTGCTGAGCACCTACGATGTGCCAAGCACTGGGTATTCCTACCCTCACTGATCCTCCTGGCTGCCCCCAATTTTACAGATGAGAAAATCGAGGCTCAGAGAGGGAGGACAGAGGCCTAAGGACATGAAGCTGGGAAGTGCCGGACAGGGGACTTGAACTCATGTTCCCATGGTTCTGAAACAGCCTGTTCTTGGGTGATGGCTCATGGCCCTTATGATTCACAGAAAACATAAACCAAAACCTACCTCCCAACTTGGGCCCTGGCTGCAGAAGGGGAAATTATTTTGGGAGGAGTAGGAGCCAGGCAAAGGAGCTTTCTGTAGACTGACTACCACTGATTACGACTATTGCTGTCTGATTAATAGTAAGAATAATCTGCATTTTGAGCCCTTACCCATTGAGGTCCCCCAACAATCCTCTTAGAACAGTTTCAAAATGTATCTTATTTTTAAGATGAGAAAACTGAGGCTCAGAGAGGTTAGGCAATTTTCTGGAAATCACCCAGCTCTGAAGTGACAGTGCTGTGATCTGAACCCCAGTAACTCCAAAACTCATGCTCCTTGGCCAGGGGCCTTGTACAGGGATGGCATCAGGAAGCATTTGTTGACTGACTAACTGACAAAGAATAAATGAATGGAGGAATGATTTAATGAATGAATGGCCAGTTCTAGGATGCCTACAGTAGGTGGCAAGGATGGGAGAGAAGCCTGCCCAGGTCCACAGCCCAGGTCCCCCAGGCCCCCCAGGCCACCTGACCTCCCACAAGGCCTTCGATCTCTTGGCTCATCTGGGGGTGGGAGTGGGTGAACATCTGGTGAGGCAGAGCAGGGGTAGGGGCTGCACTCGCCCGGCCTCTCTCCTGCCCCCAAATGCTCACACTCTTTGTGACTTATTGTTTAACTTTACAAGCCCCTTGGCTTTTATGAGGGTTATTTATAAAGCTCTGGGCTTTGATCCGCAGCATAAAAAAGCAAACTCCTGCGTCTGAAAATGTCATGGGGATTAGGGGAGCCTTTGAAGTCCCCTTCTGGCAGGCAGTGCCCGCCCAGCTTCCCCTCCAAATGGCCTCCAAGCCTGGGAGCCCTGGCCAGGGCCTAGGGGCCCTCCTTTGGGGTGGAAGTGGCCCCTGTTTAGGTGAGTGACAGGTAGGTGCCTCCTCCCCCTGAATACTTCTCCCAGCTGGCCATTCTTCCCAGCCCCAGGCACAAACTGGGCCTCCCTGGTCTCCAGATGTTGGCAACATCTGTCTCTCATGTTTATGGATGGCCAGAGGCTGCTATCTTGTGTCCCTGAGCACAGCAGAAGGGAATGTGGGGGTTTTAAAAAAATTGATTACTATTACTCATTTATTGGGGGGAAGGGGGACAGGGAATGTAAATAGGAAGGTAGAAAGAACAGCTCTTAGTAAGGCAGCAGGCTGGATTTCCTGAGACTGTCTACTCCTGTCCTCCCAGCCCTGGGGTCTAACCTTCCACCTGGCTAGTAGGAAGGGACCCCTCATTTGTTTCTTCCCCTGTAGTCAGTCTGGTCATAGCTGTAGAGGTTTAGGCTAGCTCACAGGAGCAGTGGAGACATGAACCCAAGTAGACAGTCCAGAGAAGCAGCAGTGTTCCCTGCTGCCTGCAACGCCCCAGCGGCGTGAGGCCAGAGGGGTGGACAGGATGACCTTGCCTGGCTCAATTCGTACATCCACAGCAGCCTGAGCACTTCTAGAATGTTTTCTCCCTCGCTCTCTCTGGATCTTATGGGATCCCCAAGCATCCCAGTAGCTGATAGCAGGTGAAGAAGTGAAGTCCCAGCTTGCCCCCCTCTGAGCTGTGTGGTCTTGGGCAAGCCCTTTCCCTCTCTGAGCTGCCCTTCCCATTTACAAAAATGGGGAGCCTCATACCATGCAAGGTGGTGTAGGAATTAAACGAGGTTGTTCTCAAGAGCATGTGGGTTGCTTAGTAGCCCTCTAAGGAGCCAGTGGTGCCTTGTGCCTCCTTCTGCAGGTCGAGCTTCATTTCTCAGGACCAAGGCACAGAAGGAGGCAAACTGGAGCCCCAGGGAGAGGGAGATTTGGGGGGTCATGGAAATGTTCTATATCATGATTGTGACTGTATGCATTTGTTGTATGTAAATGACACTTCATAAAGCTAAAAATAAAAAAGTTAAAAAGAAAAACGTGCAAATAGAAAACAATTAACCATTATGGAAGCACATAAGATAAAAAAGTAAGCAAGTAAAACTCTCTTCTACCATCATTTGTACTCTCCAGAAGCAACAAGGCATCCATTTACTCATTTAGTCAGTCACTCAACTACTACCTATTGACTATTATGTGCCATACACCACTGTAGCTACTTTTAACAATCATGTGTATGTGTGCAACTCTCTATAAACATTTCCGGACATTCCTTGGTTTTTAGTGAATGTGAACATATAACCATCTGTTTTGCACGTTTTTTCCACACCAGACAGCCCAGCCTAGAGAGAATCTTGTGTGAGCACATTCACTTCTCCCTCATGCTTTGTAAAGGCTATACGGGAGTTCATTAATGGGTGAACCAAACTTACTAAACCTGTCCTCTCTTGGAGGACATATAGGTTGGCTCTGTGTTTCCTTTTCTGTCACACACAGAGCTGCAATGAACATCCTTGTTCACGCAGCTTTATTCATCGGGTGGGTTGATTCACATGATAAATTCCTGTAAGTCAGAGTCTTCATATTTCAAAATTTGATAATGTTCAAAATTAAGATCTCTCAAGTTAGCCCTTTGCTTAACATTTGAGATGTGTCTCCAGTCCTGTCAGAAAATGGACTCAAATCTCCACTCGGGCTGACAAGCTACACGGTCCTGCCTCTGTCAGTTTCTCAGGCTCCATCTCACTCTGTGCTCCAGACACACTGACCACTTTCTCCTACCACAGGGCCTTTGCACCTGCTATGCCACCTGCTTGCAAAGCTTCCTCCCTCCTCCTATCCCCTTCACCTGGATAAACTCCCTCTCATCGTTCAGAATTCATTCTGTAGGAAGCACTTCTCCCTCCAGGGAGCCTCCCCAGGTTGCTTTCAGTGGGCATGTCTGTGCTTCAGCATTCAGAGACCCTGTTCCTGTTGCTTTCCTTCAGACCACTGATCTCCATATATAAAGAAAATTATTTTGGTATCCTGTAAACAATGCCTGCCTTCCCACTAGACTAAGAGCTCCACAGGGCAGAGATGGGGTCTTGGGTTGAACCCTGAGACAAGGACTGATGTGCAAATGATTGTCTGAGCAAGTGATCTCACAGGAGGTAAGTGAGCAGGGGAAGCAGGACAGGGAAAGGAAAAAAGCCAAGTAGGGTGCAATATCAGGCCCAGTCCCATGCAGGTGGCCTCAGCCCAATCCCGAACGGGAGCTCCGGAATGTGAATTACACCAGAGAGTTAGCAGGGGAGCTGGGCTTTCATTCTCACTGTCAGCCATTGACTAAGAACTGCCCCAGCATGAAAGTGAAAGGGGGACCCCATGGTTCTCTGCACATGCCAGCAAAGTGACTCCAGAAGCCTGAAGATAGTCCTTTTGAAGAACAATCACAAGTGTAGACAAATGGAAGGAACGCACACAGAAGCTGTGCAGGGGCCTGTAGAAATGAACAAAGGGGCCCTAGGCGGTCTGAGTGGGACATTGATAGTGCCCACTGCAGATGATGTCTGTGTTCTTCCAAGCACCTGGCATAGCTCTTGGCACAGAGCACGCACTCAAGAAAGATTTGGTGGATAAGTGAATGAATGAAGGAATGAACTTAAGTGTAGGGAGAGCATTTTGGTAGAAGGAAAGGCACAAGCAAAGGTGAAGAGATGGACTATACCAATCCAGTGACAGCCAGTGGTTACATTTTCAGGAACTTTGTGAACCAGTTGTTAAACACAGTATTCTGACACTAACTGGTGTCTTGCAGTTCAATCCAATTCTGATGCTGACCATCCAGAGTTAGCATCTGATTCCACAGGCAAAGGAGCACAGTCCCCAACAAGACTGCCCTCACTTCAGATGCCAGCTGCTAGTTCAGGGGTCCCTGGATCACTCATATCTGTGACCAAGTGGCTACAAATTCAAGGATTCCCATGAACTCCCTCATGATGGATATTTTGCTAGAGTGGCTCAAAGAGCTTAGGAAAGCGCTGTACATAAGCTTACAGTTTTATTATGAAGGATAAAATCAGGACCAGCTAGAGGAAGAGACACTTAGGGTGGGGTGTGAGAGGGTTCTTTACTCAGAGCTTCCATGACTTCTCCCCATAGAATCATGGCATGTCACCCTCTGTGTGCTCACCAACCAGGAAGCCCTACTGAGCTTTGGTGTCCAGAGTTTTTATGGGGGTTTCATTATGAAGGCATGATTGAATCATTGGCTACATAACTGAATGCAATCTCCAGACTTCTCTCCTGGTTGGAGGTCAGGGGGCTTGAAGCCCCAAACTTCTAATCACATGGTTGTTTTTTCTTATGACCAGTCCCCCATTCTGAGTCATCTCATCTCTTAGCGCAAACTCAGGTGTGGCCCAAGGGCCTCATGAATAACAAGGACACTTCCATGACACCAGAAATTCCAGGTGTTTTAGAGTCTCCCTCCCAGGAGCCTGGGGCAAAGACCAGTCATCTTCTTTATTATACAACACACACAGTGATTATTGAAATTTAAATTACATAAACTTATAGCTAAATAAATCATATCATAACAGCAATACTTACAACTCATCATTTCTTAGTGTTTTACTACATTTTGCTATCATCTGTGCATTCAAGATTATCTACATCTATGTATCTATATAATGAAGATACTGTATGGTACCTACCCATCTCTCCCTAACTCTGCGTTCACTAACATGTTGGTAGTTTGAAATCAGTGTATTTAGGGCCGAGCCCGTGGCGCACTTGGGAGAGTGCGGCGCTGGGAGCTCAGCGACGCTCCCGCCGCGGGTTCGGATCCTATATAGGAATGGCCGGTGCACTCCCTGGCTGAGTGCCAGTCATGGAAAAAGACAAAAAAAAAAAAAAAAGAAATCAGTGTATTTACACCACAGGAATTGGCAAGTGCTACAAATAATGGCATGATTTATTGTTTCGCTGACTGTGTCAACTTAGAAAGTAAAGGGGAAAATGTTAATAACACATATTAAACTTCTATCTGTGTTTATAGCCATTGCATGTGACTAGCATAAACGACTGAGGAAATATTCTTCCAGTACTGCACTCACAAAGTTATGCAACTCAGCAAAGAAGTTGCTCACATCATGGATGAACAAGTAAAACTTGACACACATCTGTATTGTTTCACTTTCAGCTTCCTCATTAACACTCAGATGAAAATATCAACCAATATTCATGCCTGAGCTATACTTATTCATCAATTCTGACCATAGGTTGGTTACCTAATATGAGAGTTTGGCAAAAATCAATGAAAGCATTTTTTGAGAATCAATGGGCTCTATGAAATTAATAATAAAAGACTACTGCATATTTTACTATTAGTTTTAAATTGTGTGCTACACACCCTTTATAGCACTACATTTTATAATAAACTTATGTACACACGCACACATATAATACATACACTTTATTTTTTTCCCCAGAGAGCTGCGCCTAGGCCACTGTGATTGGGCAGTTTGGATAAAGCAGAAGGGACAGGATACCTGAGGAGCTAAAGCTGGAGATGAGGCCCAGTTTGGATACTGCAGAGTCTATGCCAGACTCAGAGAGGGACACAACTTGCTCTAAGACACACAGCCAGGAAGTGGCAGAGGTGAGTTAAT
The DNA here is from genome assembly GCF_027409185.1 of Cynocephalus volans. Taxonomy (NCBI): domain Eukaryota; kingdom Metazoa; phylum Chordata; class Mammalia; order Dermoptera; family Cynocephalidae; genus Cynocephalus; species Cynocephalus volans. The sequence continues at coordinate 197,660,959 of NC_084461.1, forward strand.
TAGAAGGTTGCTGGGGGTCTCTTCCTTCTGCCTGGGTCCTCTGCTTCCCTCTCTCCACCAGGGCCCACTTGTCCTAGGGGAAAACCTGGGGTTGTTTGGGTACAGGAAATTAACCAAGCCAAACCCTGGAATCCCACAAGCTGAGCCATTTGTCAGGTCTCTGAGTGCCAATTAGTAGGGCACGAGCCTGATTAGTCATTGTGGCATGGCAGATTTGGGGGAATTAATCAGGCCAGAGGTGGTGGCAGGGAGGGGGAGCATGAAAAAAGGAGAAAGGGGACTATGGGTGCTGAGTGGTGGAGGAGCCGGGTGGTCAGCCCTTCCTGCCTAGGGAGGATGCTCCTGGGAGATGCCAGTGGCATGGCGGGGGCGGGGGGTTGGGGAAAGGGAGGTTCTGAAGGGCCTGGCCATCCTTACCTAGAAAGACAGCACTGGTTTATAGGTCACTGTGGCTGGGAAAATGACCACAGGCCTGATGTCTTCACAGATGGGTCCCTGTCTCCCATGCCTGGATGTGAGAGGTTAGAAGTGGGTGGGAGATGGAATGAGGATGGCTAAGCAGAGTGAATGGTGTCCCAACCCCTGCCGCTCCTCCTTGGCCCTGGCTTGCCTGGGTGAAGGTCAGGAAATGTCTACCTCCTGCTGAGGCTGGGCTGGCTCTTCTGGACAGGTAGGTCCCATAAGACTCCACCTTGAAAGTATCATCTTAGAAGCTGGACAGAGTTTCTTAGCTCGTGCCAGTGTGCTCGACTTTTTAAATGTGTTTCCACCAGGATTATAGGGAGCCCTTCTGGGGACTTTGTTGGAATTAGAAACAGGCACCCATTTGGGCAGACCAACTAGGAAAAAGCACCCCTCTGGGTGTGCAATAATTACCAAAACCAGGCTGTTGAAGACCCTTGGAACTAACCTTGGCTAGTTGACCTCAAGGTGAATTTTAGATGCATTTACCTCCAATCCTACTCCCTCAAGCAGGTGCTCCTGGGTAGTGCACAACCCAAACAACTCTACCCTGCGGATCTGTTCCCATCTTCAGACCCCCAAGGATGTCCTGGGTCCCCTGCGACACCATGGAAAGAGCATGGGCTCTGGAATAAGCTAGCACTGGGTCCAAATCCCAGCACTGCCTCTAGCTCCCTGTGTACCCTGCCACTCCCCTCTCTGGGCCTCAGTTTCCTCATCTCTATATCAGGGATGGTAACAGCCCTTCCATCCCAGGGCTCAGGGCCGATTGCGGATTGCAAGTGCAACCATATGTGGCCCACCATGAATTCTCAATACACTTTTGGGCCTCTGTTTCCAGGCACCAGCCCAGATCCAGGGCTGTGCCTTCCTCAGAACCAGATCTGCCCTCCCTGTGGCGAAAGAACTCAGGCTGGGGCCTGATGACTAGCAAGGCTGGCAGATGACCCAAGGACTGGGCCTAGAGTCTGGGACTGGGGTAGCACAGGTCAGGAAGCCAGACCCAGCCTTCACCACTGTGGTCCTTGGCTTTGGGGGTCATGAACCACTTAGGCATTTCATAGAATCTATAGACTCTCTATCTAGAAAAATGCATATGCACACACAATCTTGCATATTGTTTCGGGGCCTCCTGGACACAGTAAAACCTACCAATGGATCCCAAAGACCCCCACTCTAGCTGCATCATGTTGTTCTCCCTCAGGGGGCCACAGGGCACTGGATTCTTCCACAGGACAAGGAGCGAAGAAAAGGAAGGAAAGAAGGAAGTCGGTAACTACTAAGCTGACGTTACATGTATTACCTTATCTAGGGCTCTCAGCAGCCCTAGGGGGTAGTAACTATCCCCACCTTACAGGTGAGGAAACTGACACTCAACAAGGATAAGAGACTTGTTCAAGGTCACAGAGCTAGATAGTGACAGAGCCAGGACTTGAGTCTTGATTGTCTGATTTTAAAGCTCATTCTATTGGATTTGGCCAAGGCCTTTTTCTGGTGGGCAAATGCCCTGGTTATGCCTTTCCAGGGAGAAAGGGGAAGGCAAAGGCCTGGTTTCTCTGGTCTCATCCTAAATGCTAGAGAATGTTAACTGCTCTGTGTCCAACTCCTCCTACACCCTCCTGTTGCTCTCAGGGCTTCTGGTTTTATTTGTTGTAGCCGCTCCTGCTGCCAGAAGATATCCAAACTCCATCCTCCAGATTATCCAAGCTTTGTCTGTGGATCAAGTCAGATCACATTACTCTTTCCCTGGGAGAACTATCCCACCCAGCACCACGAACTGGTGGAGCTCTTGATGGCCCTCAGTGAGAATCACATGTGGAAAGCATGATGTTATCTGTCATATGAAGTCTAGAATGGCCCAGGGGACACATAACTCTCAGAATTTAGCACCTGAGAAAAGTCTCTTTTGCTGAAAAACCTGTCATTTTATTTCCACTAAACTTTGCTTTTGGTAGATAATGAGAACTAGGGAAACCAACTTGTTTGCCTTTTTGCTATGGCTGCTAGGAAGCTCAGGATCAGATTTAGATTTTAATTGCTATCATTTATCGTAACCTACATTTTCTGATGTAATTTGTCTCCTCACATACTGCCAGAAAAAAAAAAAAAAAAAAAAACCCACATTCTTCAAAAAAGGTGCCTTTTAAACAGTTTCTAAGGGAATATGCTGACCTGGCAAGACTATGAGGAGCAGAGAGGGTAGCCAAAAAATGGAGCCTTTTCTGTGCATATCCCCCAAACCCCCATCTGATAGCTTACGCCTTTCCCCTGGCTCACTCCCTCTGATGTGAGAATCTGGATACCTCTTTGCTCCCAACCCCCTTTATACTTGACACTTGTATTTTATTTCTAATATTAATGGTATAATTTTAACTAGGCAGGGAGTTTTTTTTTTTTTTCCTGTCACCTATTTCAAATCAGTTTTTGGAAGCAACACAGGCCCCTATATAAAACACTACCTGTCTGTAATGCACAGACACACACACACGTACTCATAAATGCAATGCATACACGTACACGTGGTCTGAAGACCCCCTGGCTCTTCACTTCCTGGGTGGGACTCTGGCTTGTCCATGCTCTGCCCTCTCTCAACTGGGAACATTCTGGAGCCGAGTGCTGGATAAAAAGATATGACAAGTCCTATCACATTGCCTCCCTCTTCCCCAGGTCCTTGAATATCTCTGTCATTTTCCCACAGAACCAGTGGGGCCCAGCAAAGGGAATTGAAAATGATTATGGGCCTGCAGACCCAGGGCCATTGTGGGAATTCCAGGAAGTAGACAGATCTCAGCCCCAGTTCCAGCTCCATCACTTTTTCCTATTAGGGGACTTTGTCCAAGCTTCTTGACTTCTGTGATCCCCAGTTTCTGTCTTTGAATAATGGGGGAGAATAATAATACCTACCTCCCAGGTTGTTGTGAGGCTGAAAGGGGACGTAAAGTGCCCCGCACACAGTCAGGGTATAATCAGTGATCACTGCTTTTGCTGCCTTCTGTCAGCAGTGAACAGTCAGTTATCTGAAGCCATAACTCAGAGCTTGCAGGTAACTGAGAGGTGAGGGATATTCTTAGTGCTAACAAAGGGAACTGTCAAAACCAGAAGTCCACGTCTACCAATCATTTACCTACCAATCTGTCCATCCATCCATCCACTCACCCACCTATCAATCCATCTGTCTATCCCATCTATCTGCCTATCAACCTCTTTATCCATTCATCCATCCATCCACCTTACCAACCCAACCATTTATTCATCCATCTGCCCACCACAAATCCTGTCTGTTCATCTACCCATGTATCCATCTATTCATTTCTATAACCATTCACTTACCCATCCATCCATCCATTCATCCTTTCACTCACACATCCATTCATCTATCCATCCTTCCACTGTCCAACTACTTTTCCTTAGTATCTTCTCAGTACTCATTGCTGGAGATGAAGAAGAGAATAAAACATAATCTTTGCTCTTAAGAACTCCTGGCTTCCATGGGAAGATGGGACATGTAGTAGTCAGATGATTTTCTCAGGTAAATAAATGAGGGAAATATTGCCTATTAGATCCTCCTCTGAGTGATTCACTATTCATATTATTTGCACATTAAAAGATCTGACAAGTCCTGCAGTTAAGATCTCTTTTCGACCCTTTTCGACCACTATTACCCCAAATGATTTGCCTTCAAAACCCATTTTAAGGGGATGGCCTGTTAAAACCCCATGGAATGAGATTGCGTCAGAACAGATTTTAGGGAAATGCTGTTTAAACCAAGGAAGAAAGAACCAAGTGTCATTTAAAAGCGCAGAGTAGTATTGGATTATAACTCAAAGTATAAAACAAATGTCCATGAGTCCGTGCTGATACAAATAAATGACTGACTCAATAAACAAAGAGAAGAACATACAAATCTCCCGGGCAGAATAATTCTGAATAATTTATGTAGATACTCTGCCTTCAAGGAGGTGTAATGTAACTTCCTACTCTTTAAGTTTGGGATGCATATGGTGACTTCCTTTTAAAGAGTACAGTATGAAAAGGAGGAAAAAAGAGTAACCTTACAGTGGAGAAGGCTGACAAACGACTACCTCACTGCATGACAAGGTCAAGATCAACAGTGACAGCTCGTGTTGATAGTATGTACCTTTGATGTGACTTAATGAGAATGACATTTGCATCATTGATCTTCCTTGCAAAACAGATAACCCCCGCCTAATTTGAGAAAAACATCAGACTAATCCCAGCTGAGGAACATTCTACCAACTACCTGACCAGCACTCTACAGAACCATCAGGGTCATCAAAACAAGGAAAGTTCGAGAAACTATCACAGCGAAGAGGAGCCTAAGAAAAAGTGACTACTAAGTATAATGTGGTATCCTGGATGGGTTCCTGGAACAGAAAAAGGACAATAGGTAAAAACAAAGGAAATTGAAATAAAGTTTGGAGTGTAGTTAATAATAATGTGTCGATATTGGTTCATTCATTGTGACAAATACACCGCTTTAATGTAAGAGGTTAATAATAGGGGAAACAGGTACAGAGTATATGGAAACTCTTTGTACTATCTATGTATTTTTTTCTGTAAATCTAAAAATGAGACATTTTCTGTAAATTTGTAATGGAAGAAATATTTTAAAAATATTTTTAAATAAAGTAACAAGTAAACGAAGCTTTGAAAAAGCAAAGTGTGTGTTTTGGAGAACAGCCCCGGGGAGGCAATATGTCCTGCTGAGGAGGGAGATGTGAAATCAGAGAAACCTGTGTTTATACCTCACTCATTGTGTGACCTTGGGCAAGTTGCTTCATCTTTCTGAGCTTTAGTTTCTTTATACGTTAAATAGTTAAATAGGGATTTAAAAATGCCTCCTATTTGCTGATTTGGATTAAATGAGGCAATGTATAAATGTATATAAAGTACTTGGCACCAATAAATACTCTGGGACTGTTAGATTTACTATATTATTATTTTCGGCAAGGTCAGTGGAAAATCTTAGAAGGCTACAGAAAATAGGGACATTGGCACCAAGCCTTGGAGAACTGGTAGAATTCGGATGGGGCTGGGAGTGGGGGATCAGCTTCCTTCCCCCAGAGCAGGGCAATCCTTCCTTCTATCCTTGACTCCTACCCTTTGGTTCCAGAGCAGGGCTGAGGGGCCTGGGGGGAGACAGAGACCTCATAGACAGCTTGGCTTGCTCTCTGTCTGCCAGGGTCTCAGGGCTAAGTAATCACTAATTCCTCCCTGATGAAGCACCTGTATCTGTAAGCAAATGAGCAGGCAGGTGGCCTCCCAGATAAAATGTGGCCTGCTCAGCAGGGGATTTGCTTACCAGTCCTGAGGCAGCCCATCCTGCTGCCTGCAGCCTGGAGGCCTCCTGGATAAAGCATAAATCAATGGTGCCCACAGGGCAGATGGAAGCGCAGGAAGTGCCAGAAGAGTGAATGCCCCCATGCTCAGTCTCCAGCTGCAGGCCTATGGACACCTTTCTCAGTAGCTTGTGGAAAAGAACCAGGACTGGAAATTAGGGAACAAGGGAGTTCATCCTGGCCTCACTACAGACTTGCTGTGGTGCATTGGGCAAGTCCCTTTTCCCTTCTGGGCCTTAGTTCTCAACTTTCTCGAATAGGACTAATTGTTCCTTTTCCCCTCATGGATTTGTTACAAAGGCTCACAGGAGAAATTGTATGGAAACACATAACCCTTGTTATAATCTCCCTTACTATTTGTTATTATGTTGCTTTCATGGAAGCCCCACTGAGCAGAGCTCAGAGGCTGGTAAATTTCAAGTGGGCTGGTAGCAGTTAGGGAATTGCCTTCAAGGCTATAGTATCTACTGGCAGAAAACTGACCAAAGAATTTTCCAAGGAGGCAACATGATGTATGGAAAAGCCCAGGTTTTAGAGGCATCAGATCTTGGTTTGAATCCTACAGTTGCCACTCATTCACTGAGGGGACTTGGGCAAGTCACCTTTCCCCTCTGAGCCTCAGTAAAGCGGAGTGAAGAATATAATCATTCAGTTGTGGCTTTGAGGTTTAAACAAAATTAAATTCCAGAATATCTGGCACATAAGTATCTGCCTGATAAAGGTTATTTCTTCCCCCACAGAAAGTTTGAGGCTGAACCAGGTTTACAAATCAGATTTCCTGACTTTCTACACAGTTCTTTGCTGAGACTTCAGAAAGCCTTGGGAATCTCCAGGCCTCTGTGAGTTGAATCACTGCCCCCATCCCCAATCCCCCACCAAGAGATTTCTGCAACTGGACCTGGAAGAAGACCCCTTGGGAAGTGCTCCAGCCTGGGGGCTGCAGGGACTCCATGATGAAGACAGAGCCGTTTGCTAATACCATGTGGCTGCTGTGACAGTCTGTTAATGCCATTTACAACGTGCTGTAATTATGTCTCACACAAGCTGGCGGCCCAGCCAGCAGGAACATTCCCTGGGAGGGGCCTAGGAAAGATTCCTTTGGGGGGGGGCTTGTTTTCCTCCAGAAGACTGAGGGGCTGGAAGCTATTGCGAGGGAGAAAAAAACTTCTCCCCTTAATCTAGCAGGACCCAGAGAGGAGTGTGCCACTCACATTATTGTCCTCATGAATAACCCCCTGGGGTTGTACACTGCACAGCCTGCCCTACCCTACTTGGCTGCCCTGGGCATCTAAGAAAGAATTCATCCATGGTGGATCTGTGGTTACCAACCTGAATTGTTGTAGAACTTTCGGCAAGTCATGGCTCCTCTCTGGGCCTCAGTATCCCTTTCTGTAAAATAGAGATGTGGGGAAAGATGAGAGAAATGTACTAGAGCAGTAGTTCTTAACATTTTCTGTAGCATCTCCCTAGAAAAATGCACATACTCACATCCAATTAAAACATAGCATGCATTTTCAGGGCACTCACAGGCTACTGACGTTCATCATGAAGCTCCAAGGACCCCAGGTCAAGAATCTCAGTCTAGATAATTTCATGAACCTACCACCAATATGTTTTAGCCTATTTCTCCATCTGGGTTCTGAGGTTGCTGTCTGCCAGATGTTGTTGCCATGTTTTGGAGGGCATAGGTGTTCATAACAGTTAGCTGCTCACCCTGGATTGGGCTCCTTATCATAAAGTACCAGGTTTGTCTCTTAATGCTTTTTGCCCTGAATTTAATGGGCCAGCAAATTTCTACAATGCTGCCCAAATTCTGGCATTCTAGGATCCTTGCTATTTAGTGAAACTCAATATTTTTGAGGTCTGGTAAAAAGAGCCCAGCTTTGGAGTCAGACAGGTCTAAATAAGAATCTTTCCGTACTTCCTTCCTGGTAAACCACTTGGCTTCCCCTAGCCCCAGTTTCCAGGAAGTGGGTTGTCATCAGGGTTAAGCGCATCAATGTCCCTCAGGTGCCTAGCACAGAGTAAGCACTCAACCCATGCCAAATTTTCTGCCAACTTCACCCCCCCACCACCACCACACAGAGCTCAGGTCCTCTTCTCCCTTTCCTGGAGGGAGCTGAAAGGAGTCTTGGGGAAAAGCTCGCAGGAACCAGGAAGCCTCTTTCCAAGTCATTAGTTCCCCAGTGTCGGGCTGTAGGATGGATTTTGATCAAGAGCAGGGTGACATTTGGCAAAAGTTGCTGATGAGGGATTGAATGATTAATCGTCATGACAACCGGGTTGGAGTAATGACAGGGATGCGATGGCGCCCCAGTTAAACACAAAGCGGCCCGCGAGCCGGGGCGGTAAATTACTAGGCATGTCACTGCTGTGCTTTTGGAGAAAGCGGCCGTGCGTTCCTAATGAGAGGTTAACTGTGTCCCCAAAGTAATTACAGCCGATTGAAGAGGTGGCTGGTAATTAGAGGATTAGTGGTGATGAGGCTCACCTGCACGGTTGCCATAGTGAGGGAGGGTGGGTGGGATGGGGAGGCAAGGAGGGTCCAGACCCTTCCCCAAGACAGGTGGCAGAGGCCTCTGATTGCATCAGCCTTGGTGTCCACCACCAGTGGGACAGGCACTGGGGAACTGGCCAAGTTTTGAGGTTCTGCCTTCATGGCTGGGCCTCAGTCTTCCCAGCTGTAAAATGAGGGCTTGAATCCATTTAAGAGCATGGAATATCAAAGCTGGAATTCTGGAACGTGCCAGCAGAATCCAAATAGTCTTTTCTTTTCTTTTTTTGGTGGCTGGCCGGTACTGGGATCCGAACACTTGACTTTGGTGTTATAACACTGTGCTCTAACCATCTGAGCTAACTGGCCAGCCTCCAAATAGTTTTTAATTTGCCATCCTTGCCCCAAGCTTGACAGTGCTGGGACCCAGGAAATCACACACAAATTCCACTTCTTGGCTGAGTAACTCAAGTCAAGGATCTGAGCATGAGTCTCAGTTTCCTCACCTCTAAAATGGGGAGAATAATAATGGTTCTTACTTCCAAGGGTTGTTTGGAGAATAAAGTGAAATCATAACTGCACAATACCTAGCATAGTGCCTGGTCCACTGCAAGAGCTCTATAAATGTTAACAGCTAGGGTCACCTTTATAATGACCTCTCCTCTCCTGACCTGGGGTAGCAGGTGACAGGGAGGGGACAGGAGCCTCAACCTTTCGTTGGGGAATGGGCTGACCCCTCCCATGAGTGATAGATGACAGGGAACTCCAGGGGAGGAAAGTAGGCACCCACGTTTTGCTCACTAGCTGTGCTTCAATATCAAGTCCCATTGCCTCTCTGAGCCTTTGATTCCTGCCTGACCGCTCTTTTGGAAGAAGGGAATGAAACGCTGGATTCATGAAGCACTTACTGTATGCCAGACCTTCACTAGGTACTTTATAGCTATTAATTTGATCTTCCACATAACCTATAAAACATGATTTTGCCCATTTTCGAGAGGAGAAAAACCAAGGCTCAGAGAAGTGAAGTGACTGGCCCAGAGGCACACCGCTGGAGCGTGAGTCAACACTTGAACCCAGATTCGTCCAAATTCTTCACACTTGCTGTCATATCACTGGCCTCTTTTTGTCCTAAGAAGCCAGGCCCACCACTTCTAAGGAGATGGGCGCAACTCCCATGGGCGGAGCTTCGGAGAGGAGCCTCCCTGGGATTGGCCAGGGCTTTTATGACATCACGAGGGCGGGGCAGTCTGCACTGACTTGCACAGGCAACTGAGCGCTGGGCTCAGGGTCTGGTGTGAAATGCTGGGGTGCGAGGGGTGACAGCGAAGGCCCCAGAATGGTCCCTGGCCCAGCTGCAAGTGACGCCTAGAATCCGGGCGCAGGCCTCGGCCAATCCGCCAAGAGCAGAAGCTTAATTATTCCATCCATAAATGATAAGCCCCGTTCACTTCCAGGGCTTCATGACAAATTTATGGCCTTATTTAATGTGCTTGCTGCCCGACCTTCTCCTGCATCGCAGGGAAACGGGGAACCCTTTCTGTAGGTCACAGCGGACGACCCTCGCTACTGCAGCCTCTGGGCCACGCCACTGCCCCCAGGAGCAACGGAGGCCACTGCTGTCAGGTTGGCCCAGCCTGTTGCAGTTCGGAAACCCGTTTTTCTCTGCTGTCGTTCACTGGAGAGGCACTGGAGCGTAAAAGCTAAGGGCAGCGGCTCTGGAGCCAGAAAGACCCAGGATCGAGTCTCGACTCTGCTACTTCTGAGCTGTCTAAGCCTGAGGGTGTTCTTTGCCTCAGCTTCCTGCCTGTGAGGACGAAATGAGATAAAACAGACTATCTCATATGGGAAATGCTTACTATGATACTTAGTACAGGGTAGTGCCTACTCCTGTTTTGAGGGTTTCATATACCATTTTATTTAATTTTGGGGGACGGGGACCATTGCTTGGGTCCTGAGATAGGTCACATCTTGAAGTAGAAGGACACCCAGACTGGGCCACCATACCCTGCTTCTGCCCTGAGCAGACAAGACTGCAGAAACTGCTGGCTGTAGGAGCCCAGCCCGGAATAACCAGGAGTCTGGGTGGCAGTGTCAGACCCACCTTCAACTCTGGGCTGGCCTTGGTGACTCTTCCCTCAGACTGGGCCTCAGTTTCCTCATCTGACACTGGGCCCACCAGCACAGCACTCATAGTCGCCACAGGCCAAAGCTTCCAGCATAGGCAAGGAATGACAGAATCACCTTTTGGTGGCCACTTTCTGGAACCTACACAAGGGCCCTCCAGTCTGATGGCTGGCAGACTCTGAGATAGTGGTGGATGAAATCACAGAACACAGGACCTTGGAGCTGGCAGGGATCTCACATAGCACCTCTTCCAGCCTTGACCTTCATGGATGAAAAAGCTCATAACATGGCTGGCATGTATTAAGTGCTTACTGTATACCAGGCACCACAATCATGATTTGCCATTCATGTCTCATTTGGTCGTCACTGCAACCGAACATGGGTCAGGTGTGGCTGATCGCCTTTTACAAAGGAAGAAAAACAGAGGCTCAGAGAGGTACAGAGACTCGGGCGAGGCCACACAGCACCACCCCCTCCAAGTCCCAGCTCTTCCCACATGGCTGCACCATGTGTGTTTGGAATGCCCATGCATTCCTTTCCATGTATGTGCATGTTTGGGCAAAGGTGCCGACGTAAAGATGTGGGTGCCTGTGCATGTGCAAGTGTGTGCATGTGTGCAACATGCTGTCCCTGTGCGTATCATCCACGGAATGCATCTTTTGACTCACCGTCCAGTGCTCTTTTGCCCCTACCTCTTTCAGCAAAGAGCTGGTTGGAGAAGGGAGCCTTTTAGCTTGGGTAGTCTCTGGCTTTCCACCTCTTAAGAGATTAATGAATTTGCATGCTTATTTGCATAACAGTGCAGCCACTCCCCCTCCACAACCATCCCCCAGCAGGGCCCATCCTGGCCAGGGGATAAGCATGCTGATCCCTACACTGCCTATACCTCCACCATTAGCCACCCATTGGAGCTTCAGTTTCTGTGAGGTGGTTTCTCTCCTGACCCCCATCATGCAGATCATGACACTAAAGCTTAGAATCATCAAGCCAGTGTCATGCTGCGAGCAAGTGGCAGAGCTGAGGTCTGATACTTAGTCTGGGGACTCCAAATCCAGTGTTCTTTCCACAGTTCCATCCTGCCTGCAGCCTTGAGGTGGACATGGAGGCGTGGGCAGTCAGGAGGGGGTTCAGGGAGAAGAGGCTGTGGAGCTTGCCCTTGAAGGCTCAGGAGGGGTTAAAAAAGCAGAGTTGGAGGAGGGGAGGGGCAGGGTGACTCTGTGTGTGCACACCTGCATGTGGGTGTGTGTTATGTGTACATGGGCATGGAAGGGTGTATTTAATCATTCCTTCAACAAAATGACTCAGAGTCTAATACATTTCAGGCATATAAACAATACTAATAATAATGACATAACAAATGTGTGTCTAGTGCTTATAGTGCATCAGGTAAGTGTGTTCCATTAACTCATTTAATCTTCACAACAATCCCATGAGATGGGAAAGTTTATCATCCCTATTTTACATATGGAGAAACAGAGCTCAGAGAGGCAAAGTAACCTGCTCCAGGTCACACAGCATGTAAGTCAAAGAATAGGGATTAAAACTCAGGCCATCTGGGCCGGCCCCGTGGTGCACTCAGGAGAGTGCAGCGCTGGGAGCGCAGCGCTGCTCCCGCCGCGGGTTCGGATCCTATATAGGACTGGCCGGTGTGCTCACTGGCTGAATGCGGTGCGGGCAACACCATGCCAAGGGTTGCAATCCCCTTACCGGTCACGAAAAAGACAAAACAAACAAACAAACAAACAAAAAAACTTAGGCCATCTGGGCCCATGGTTCATGGACCCAACCATTACCACTCTCAAGTTGGGAGAACTTGGCAAGCTGCTGTGCTGCTCCCAGTATGGTAGGGACACATGATGGTGTGTGTGCATGCTGTATATGTGTGCATGTACACATGCATGAGTGTGAATGTACACATGAGTGTTTGTATGCCCATGCATATGCATTTCATGTATGTGCATGCTTGTGTGAAGATGTCTATGGGTGTATATATATGTGCCAGTATGTGTGTGTATGCAGTTGCCATTCCATTTGTACATCTGAGTGTGTGTGCACAGGTCTATAAAAGTTTGGGAAATCTCATCCCAGGTCAGCCCCACTGCCAGTTGGTTCAAGAGAGCCCCATGAAGGTCAGGGTCACACAAGGAGGGTATGGCATTGGGCTTTGAGTAACCAGAGCCTAAGAGTTAATGTCCCCTTGATCAGGGTGGGGAGGGTGGGAAAAGGGACTCCTCAGCTTCACATACTTGTTGTCCTGCCCTCCAGGAGACACTAATAATAGATCAGCAAATTCCAAATGTAAATAGGGCAATCAGGCCCCAAAATACAGATATTCATCACCCAGATACAACACTGCCAGCCTTGACGTCATTACCAGAGTTCAGCTCGATGAATGGAGTCACCCCCATCCTGCACCACTGCATGTTGCTTTGTGCTGTTGTCCTCCCCTGAGAGAGACCCTGTGCAGAAAGGTAAGAATCTCTCTGGCCATGGTCACAGGTCCCCAGCTGTCTTAAATGCTGTGAAGACAAAAGACCCTTGGGATCCTTGTGCTTTTATGGCAGAGCTCCAAAGGCCACCAGTCAATGAGTCAGATGCTTGGTTGTGGCTCCAGCTTTGAAATAACTTGCTATGTGACCATGAGCAAGTCACTCTCCCTTTCTAAATCTCAGTTTCCTTGTCTATCCAAAGGAAATAATAATACAGTACAGTACGATGCTGGAAGCTTTGGGCTTTGCAGTCAGAAGGGCCTGGGTTTGAATCCCAATCTTACTAATCTTGAGTTGGGAGACCTTGAGCAAGTTTCATCTGCGTTCTGAGTCTCAAGTTCTTCATCCGTAGAGTGGGTATAATAATGCCTATCTCATGGGGTTATTGTGAGGAAAGAATGAAATATTTTTTCTTTTAATTAGTGAATTTAACTCATTCACATTTATTGTGATTACATAATTATAACATCATATATAAAATATATATCAATATACCAAAGTATCTATAGCCATATACATATATATCTATCTTTTATATATTTATTATAGAATTATATGACTATATGGCTGGGATCTTTCTTGCCACATTTGTGTCTGATTCCTATTTATCAGGTTTCCATATGTTTCCTTTTTTCCTATGGCTGTTGTATTAATTATCTATTAGTCTAAAAATTAATGGCTTATCACAATAAACATTTAGTATCTCATGCTATCTGTGGGTCAGGAACCTGGGAGTGGCTTAGTGGCTTAGTGGATGGCTCTGGTTTGGTGTCCCTCATGAAGTTGCAACGATGATGCCAGCCAGGGCTGCAGCCAGCTGAAGGCTTGACTGGTGCTGGAGGATCCAGTCCCCAAGGTGGCTCCTTAGTTCCTCCTCATATAGATATCCCCATAAGGCTGTTTGGGTGCCCTCATGACATGGTGGCTAGCTTCCCCTGGAGCAAATGATCTAAGAGAGCAGGACAGAGGCTGCAGTGTCTTTAATGATGTAGCCTTAAAAGTTACAAGCTGTCACTTCTGCACTTGGAGCTGGGTTACCACATCTGTCTCGTGTTGGATTGAACAATAATATATGTAAATCACCTAGCCCAGGCACTGGGAGAAATTCATTAATCCATGTGAGCCCAGTGCCCAGCACAGTGCCTGGCACAGAATAGGCATCCACAATAATGGGATGGTAAGAAGAAGAAAGGTCATAGCAGAATCTGGTCTCCTCTTCCCAATGCCATTTCCTGAAAGCCAGTGGGTCAGGAGCTATTTGCAAGCCCACATTCTCCATCCTTACCGCTGACCTGGGCCTCTGCTTGGGAGATGCTGAGCCATGGAGGGCGAGGAGCCCTTGCTTCCTCTGGAACATTGAGGAAAGTCTAGACCAAAGGCATTTCCAGGCTTGTCTCATTCTAACTTTCCATTGATCAGTAATTAAACGCAGCCTCCAATTACTATAACATTTGGCGAGGCACCAAGCGCATGTAAAACCTTGCAGTAAACATCTGCTTTATAAATTGCATCTTGGTGCAGTGCACCAGCGGGGTTCTTGGGGGTTGGGGAGAGAGAAGCAGAGAGCTGGGGAAGGGAGGAGAGGTTATTGAGGGAGAGCATAGGTGAGAGGAAGGGAGGAGAGGCTATCTTGCCAAGCAGTAGTGGGATGTGAAGGGCCCGTTCATTCCTCAGAGAGCCCTCACCACCCTGCAAAGTGGAGGCCCAGAACTGAATGGAGGACAGGGGAATCTTTGTCTCTGGGATTTCTTCAAGAGCTGCATACATATCTAACACAAATTACTTTTGTCTTGCTTCTTATTTTTCCAAAACCCATAACATCCCACTCACCAGCTATTTACATTTAGAGGGAAAAACATAAAGATTGGTTTGCTACACCAGCAGCCCCTATGGGAGGAAGTGGGGGGAGTCTATGTTTTCCTCCACGGGCCTGGAGTCTGCCCCCTCCCTTGCACACACTGTCCCCTGAGCCAGACATGAGCCCGTGTCCCCCACTCTGTCTCCTTCAGGGTCTTGCTCAGGGAGGCCACCAGGAAAGGGAACCCCCAGGTTTGGAGGTCAGATGGAACTGGGCCGAGGTCTGACTCAGCTCATGTGGGACTTTGGGCAACTGGCTTTGCCTCTCTGTTTCTGCACCTGTGAAAGGGGCATCAAGCCACCCTTGGAGGTGTGGGGAGGATTGAGGGAGTTGTAGAGTGCAAGGTAGCAGGAGCTCTGCAGCCAGACAGGCCTGCTACCTGGGCAAGACACTTTGCCTCTCTGGGCCTCAGGTTTCTCATCTGAACCTGGAAAGATAAAAGTATCACCACACAGAAGATCTATGAGGATTAAACTGAGTGTGCCATATAGTGGGCACTTAATAAATGCCAGCTACTATTGTTGCTGCTGTTATGAGGCACAAAGAAAATGCTCACTAGAGATGTTCTTCTGTTCCAGGGAGTTAGGACCTTCTAGGGTCTACTGGGCACCCTTGGGGCCTTGGCTCTATCCCTTACCTGATGTGTTCTCACTGGGCACGTGACCTGGGCTCTCCGTGAAGATGATTGGATTGATCTGTTGTGCCTGCTGCTGGTGCCACCATCTGCCCTCCGGCTTGCCTGTTTGTTCACCCAGGTGTGAAGGAGATGGAGGATTTCTGGGAGAGGGGTTTCTGAGGGGTAGGAGGTGTAAAGGGGAGGACTTTCTGCCTCCAAACTGTCTGCCTGGGTCCCCACAAACTCCCCCAGGGCTTTTGTGATCACACGCATCACATGCTTAGATGGTCATTTTAAGACTTCTGATCTGAAACCCCACCTGGGAGGTGGTGGGGGCATGTCCCTGCCTCTCATCCTGTCCAAACTGGTTGAGTAAGATGTGAAACGAGGTGAGTGGGGCTGCCTCCCATCTCTACTCCCAGATGAGGTGCCGTGGTGCCTGAGAATCCCTCGTTAGAAACCCATTCCTCAGCATGAAGCATTGACACTTGATCCTCTTTAAAAATGAAAACGGCTTCCAGAAGGCTGGCAGGAGTCACTTGTACATTAGCAAGAAATCATTTCTGAAATGACCTAATCTGAGGTGCCTGCATCCTCGTAAGAGCTCAGTACATATTTGATGAATGAATGAATGAGTGAATAAAGCCTTCCTTCTGTCTAGTGCTGGCATCCCTATTACGATGCTGACCGCATGAGAGTCCAGCCTCATTGTGAACCCTTTCCTGACACAGGAGACTCCTTTCCTGGAGGGCAGCCTGGTCCATCTTTAGACAGCCCCATGCATTGGAGCATGTTCTGTGTGTTGAGCTAAAACTCATTTCCCTGAAACTTCTCCAGAGATTTCCTTGTCCCTGTAGCATGGCTCTGAGGTTCCTATCCAGAAAATCCCAATCACAGAAAAGCAGTTGCAAGTAAGTTTCATAAAAGCATGCCCTGCCATCTCAGGATGCTTGTCAATGACACTAGCACAGCAGGCGAAGATTTTTTCCAGTGAATGTCAGCCCAAGGCAGCACACAGGTGCTCCAGTGAGTTAGAATGTGGCAGAATAATAACAGTTCACCCATACCAGGTGTCAGGCACTATCTAAATGCTTTCACCTGTGTCATGCAACTCATCTCCCAACTCTCCAATGAGGAAACTGAAAATCAGAGAGGTCAAGTGGCTTGCCCCAGGACCCACAGCTGCTGAGTATTTGAACTCAGACTGTCTTGCTCCAGCATCTGGGCACTTAAGCCCTACATTAAACTGCAAACAAGCTATATTGTGGGCAACTGATATGGGGCAACCATAACCAAATACAGAAATATACTGGATGCAGAGCTGATATGACAGCGGCTGTCATCCCTAACTCCTGATTTCAAATATTAATGTCCACCAAAGCACCTTCATTGTTCTTCCTAAATGGCTTTATGAATAAATATATTATATCATTTACCTCTCCTTTGGTTGCAGGTGACAGAAAACCCAACCAGCTAGAGCATGACTCATGTAGCAAAAAACTCCAGAGGGTGGCGCTGACTTTAGGAACAGTGTGATTCAGGGGTGTATCAGTCTGTTTATGTTGCTTATAACAGAATACATGGAACTAGGTGATTTATAAAGAAAACGACATTTATTGCTTACAGTTTCTGATGCTGGGAAGTCCAAAGTCCATGTGGTGGTGGCAGTGACACTGACCCAGTGGTCTCACATTGCAAGATGGTGGAAGCAGAGAGAGCACCTCTCTGGAAGCCCCTGACCACCATTTTTAATCCATTCACTACTGCACGATCCTACAATCCAATCACCTCTTCAAGGCTCCACCTTTCAATTACCGTAATAGGATCTCCCATCTTCTTAACAGTCACAGTTTCTAATATATAAAAGTTTCTAATATATATAACTTGGAGGACACAAGTTAAGTTTCTAATACATAAAACTTGGGGGACACAATTCGAGCTTCAGGGAGTTTTGGGAGGACATAGTTCAATCCACTACAAGGGGCTTTCCCCTGACGTCACTAGGGCTCAAGTTTTCACAATCTCTGGTCCACATTTCACAGTTATTAGCTTCATTCTTAGGCTTTGAGGGTGGCCTCTGGCAGCTTTGGGCTTGTCCCACTCCCATCCTGGGCTCAAATCCAGGGGGGAAAGGAACTTCTCTCCATCCGTAGTTTGCATGGGAGTCACAAGGCTGACTGGCCCCTACTTCTCACAATATGGTCCCTGAAGCTTTCCCTGTGGCCAGAGGATGCCTTAGGCATTGGGTCCATGACTACCTCTGGTGCTGTGGAGGACGAGGAGAGACAATTTCCTCCTAAGGAAGGTCAGGTGTTGTCACCAAAAGAAGGGGCTAGAATGTAGGACCTCCAGAAAGCAGCAAACATCCAGCTGAATATAAATATCACATTTTAAATACCAATAAAACGTCCCTGATCCTTTTTTCACATGCTGGGTTCCTACCTAAGATTTCACGTGTAACTGAATTACATTCCAAAAAGCTTTTTGAGGAACACGGTCTACAACATTTGAGATAGCTTCATAGATCTGTCACAGGATGGGCAATAACTCACCAACTGGGCTGGCACATGAGGGTTTGCCATCTACCTTGATGGGATAATAATAACTATCATGATAAAGCTACTATTCACTGCATGCTTGCTCTGCACATACTATTAATATCCAATTTTGCTGCAGAGGAAATTGATACTCAGGGAGGTTAAGTGACTTGCCTAATGTCACCCAGCTAGCAAAGGAAAGATCGAGATTAAGAACCAAGTCTGCCTGACTCCGAAACCAATTTTTTTTTTTTGTTTAAACAATTTGTATTATATTTTTGTATTTATAGACATAATAGTTGATTGTTATAAAAAAAAGTTCAAATAATAGAGAAGAATGTAAAGGAAAAAAAATTAAAGTATAACACTCAAGTTAACATTTTAGAAGATGTAAGCTTTTAAAATTATAGAAGTAATACTGCACACAGTAAAAAATAAAGCCAGAACAAGAGTGAAATGAAGATCAAAAGCTGTCCCCCATCCCTCACTTACTCTTTTCCTTCTGAGAGCATACCACTGTGAGTAGATTTTTGTGTAACTGTTTCCACATACTTTTTGCACATCAGGCACGTATATGCTTCTTTTACATAAATGGTGGCACACCACCATGGTGCTAAGTTGCCCTGTAGTATCTCATATACATTCCTCTCTATGGGTCCACACAGAACTACCTCATTTCTTTTTCCTACCTGATTTCTTTTTCCTGCATGGTACTCTACTTTAATGGATGTATTGTAATTTGTATTTAATGAGTTCCCTATCGATGGACATTTAGTTTGTTTCCAGATTTATGCACTTTTTAAAAAAAAGGCTACTGTAAACATCCTTGTAGTTTTCCCTTTGCCCATTTGGATGTACAGAGTCAACTTTCTTACAGTAACCACCTGCTTGCCATGCTGCCCTTGCTGCTCAGCCACACCGTCCCTGCCAGGTTTGGCTTTCCCACCAATCTCTGCTTTGGGAAGGCCCCTGAGCCAGCCCTGCCCACTAGCCGGGTATTGAAGGCCCTCCCCTCCACCACGATCCAGCCAGTCTCTGCTCTGTCTCTTCTGAAGGCCTGGCTCAGAGCTCTTAGCATCTCTCCATGATGAGATAATTTACATTTTCTGTTATTTTTCTTTTTCAGCAGAAAAGGGACACTTAAAGTGAAATATCTCCTGCTGCACTGTTAACAAGGATTCATAAAAGTGAACTGTTCACCTTGTCTGTCGGTGGGTGGTAATGAAAAATCAATAGCACACAGAGGAACCCTGCTCCTCACATCTGATGCTATCTGTTTGGTGGTGTGGGTGGGGTGGGAGCCCCTTGGCCTCTTCAAACATGCCACCAGGAGCTTGATGGGTCTGCAAACATGGGGCTCCTGGGCCCAGGTGACAGCCCAGGTCGAAGTGCATGCAGAAGACCCATCATTTGGTGCAGAAAAAGCTGCCCCACCCTGTACCCTGTGTATTTTCTTCCCCCAGACCATCTCTGAGAGCATGGCTTGAATGCCACCTCTTCTAAAAAGCCTCCCAGACTGATGTATTCACTCATTCACTCAACAAACACATATGGAGGCCCCTACTGTGGGGCAGGCCCATGCTGGGCACACAAAGGTGGCCCAACCATGGTCCCTGCTTTCTACAGTGGAAAAGACAGGCAAACGGGAACTTACCATATGGAGTGAAGTATGCTTCAACAGGGGATGCTTGGGGACTGTCGGGGCCTAGAGGCAGCCCCTGACCCAGCCTAAGGGGTGTGGGCCCTCAGAGGAGGCTCCCTAGAGGGCTTGATGTCTATGCTCAGAGCCCAGGAAGCGTGGGGGCCAGCCAGACAGAGTCCAGGAGGAAGGACACGCCACACAGAAGGAATAGCACATGCAAAGCCCCAGTGACAAGGAAAAAGAGGGCAGGTGGGTCTGGGGGAATTAGAAGTTGGTCTGACTGGAGCGCACAGTCAGAGATGAGATGGGATAGGAGGGTGGCTGGTGGCTGGCCACGGAGGGTCGGCAGACCCTGCTGAGGAATGGGGACCTAATGGGGGCTGGCATCTCTGGAGGGTGGTATTTGGGGCTGAGTTTTATTTTATTCTTTGAAGTCATCTCTAATTTTTATATTTTTCTATAATAAATATGTTACCTTTGTAGTAAGAATTTTAAAATAATAATAAAAATTACTGCAGAAAAAAAGGAAGAAGGAAGAGAGGTAGTAGTCATTGATACTGTAGTAATAGTAATAGCAGTATTGGTAATAGCAGTAATAGTAGTAATATTGGTAGCAGTGGGTAATACAGTAATAGTAATAGCAGCAATAGTGGTGGTAATAGTAGCAACAGTTGTGGTAGTAATAGTAGTAATAGTGACAGTAATAGTAGCAATGGTGGAAATGATAGTAGTAATTATAGTAATTGTGGTGGTGGTAATAGCAATAGTGGTAGTTACAGTGGTGGTAGTGATAGTATTAATAGTGGTGGTAGTAACAGTGATAGTCATAGTAGTTTGGACTCTGCCTAGTAGGCAACAGGGGGCCACTGAAGGGCAGGGAGGGCTGAGAGGTGGAGTTCCAGGAAGACTCAGGCGGGTGTCTAGTATGGAGGCAGGGCTGGGAGTAACCTGTGCTAGCTCTCTGAGGCGCTATGTTCCTAACCATCTCCTCTTGGACAATTCACTTGAAGGAAGGGGTCTATCTCCAGAATATCCCACCATCCCATCGGGAACCAGACCCTGCAGCCAGTCAGCTGCAGCCATGGCTGCTGAGTGGACGGAGTGAGGGTCAGAGTGACAGGCCTCCCACCCCACCTGTCCAACATCCACGGAAACTGAATTGTCCCTTCCCAACTCTTAGCATCCTCACCAGTCAGAAGCGTTTTCTTCTATCTTTCGTTCTCTCCATCAACTCACCCACCACCCACCTACCTACCCAGCCAGCCAGCCAGCGCTCATCCATCCAGCATCCACCCGTCCATCCTTCTATCCATATGTTTTGTTGTGAAAGATCCCTTGCTTGAGGTTCACCAAATGTTCATTTCTGAGTGGTTGAATTTCAGGTGATTTTTTGTCGTTATTCTAATCTTTGCACTTTTCCATATCCACACATTCATCATGTATTCGTGTATTCATACAAACAAACAAGCATACCAAAATAAAAAACACACTCAAGGTTTCAGAATGTTTACTCTGGTGGGAGCCAGCCACCATACAAGAAGTGTGACTACTGTGAGACCACCTTGTGAGGAAGCCCAAGCTAGCTAAGTGGATAGCCTGTGTGGAGACAAGGGACATGTCCAGCCAGCTCCAGCTGTCCCAGCCATTGAGCCCAGCCGTCAGATACGTAAGGGTAAGAGCCATCCTGGACATTTCAGCCCCAGCACATGCAACCTGGAGAAGAACCAAGCAACTCATTTGACAGCCAGAACTATGACCCCAGACATATCGTTATTTAATTCACCCTAAATTAGAACCCAGTCATGGAACAAATAAATACAAGGTGTCCTTACTGTGCTCTGCCTAAATTCCCACCCACAAAATGATGAATATAATAAAATAATTCTTGATTAAACACACACACACACACACACACACACACACACACACACTCGACCTGGATTTGAATTCCAGCTTTGCCATGGGTTTGTGCGTGACCATGGGCAAGTCTCTTTAATTTCCGGTCTTCGTTTCTCTACCAATGGAACTGGCACTGGAGAGCAATAGGTGATCAAATTGATTTCTCCCAGATCTTTCTCCCGTCGTATCAGGAGGGCAGCATGATGAAGTGGCACTAATCTGGGCTTTGGAGTTAGAATGCCAAGTTCAAGTCTTGGCTCTGGCATGTATGAACATGTGACCTTGATTCCCCATGCAATGCTTGGCTGTTTTGTTTGTTTGTTTGTTTGTTTTCCCAGTTTTGCTTTACTATCTGTTGAAAAATGTGTGATGTTCGATGCCACTGCAAACAGAACTGTGGCTAACGTTGCACAATTTATATTGCTGGTTTCAAGTACTTTTGATGGTTAGACATGTTTTGGCAATATTAAAAAAAATTGCTTCTGCAAAGTTGTTGGGGGGAATAAATGCTCTCCTCTTGTACCTTAAGCCTGAATTCACCAACTACTCCTTAAGGAACACACAGGGTGAGCCCCTAGGGTGTCTATGCCCCAACCATTAGCCCCCACCAGGGTGGGATGAAGGTCTTGACAGGGCCCCTGCAGCCCGTGTGTGCATGCACATACATACAGACATAGAGACACACATAGAGATACTCACAGATCTGGCCTGATTAGAGTCAAAAGGGCGAGTAAAGGCCAGATTGAATGTGTGTTGATTATGCAAGGCTGTGCTCCTGTTTATTTCTCATAAATAAGACATGAGCCCTGTTTTCCACCCACCCCCCAACACACACACACACGCATGCATGCATGCACACTTCCTGGGGGTGATATTTATTATATGCAAATCAGAAACTGAACTGCGGGGAGAAATAATCACCTGTTTATCAGATGGCGTGTGGATTAGGCAGAAAATGATAACGTGGGGTAATGACGCTGTATCTGTTTGGAGGTAGATGACACAGACCTGTGTTTGGATTTACAGTCTTCTGGACAAGTCAAAGGCTTAGGCTGAATGGGCTAGCACAGCCTGAAACTGGGACCCACTGACCCCCTGCCTGGTCAGGTCAGACGGGAGATCCCTCTGCTCTGATCAGTGGCAGTCGCTGGGTCATGGGGGGAGGACAACACAGGCATTCGCAAAGCAGCAGGGCAAGGACACCTGCCTGTGCTTGGGCAGCTGTTTGCAGGTGGACCTGGTTCCAATGCAGGACCTGCTGCTCCTAGCTGTGTGACCTTGAGCATGCTACTGAATTTCTCTGGGCCCCTGCGTCTTCATCTGTAAAATGAAGACAATCCATAATTCCAGTCCTGGAAGGTGTTGGGCGCATAAGACTCAGGTGTGACTGGAGCGAGGGACTTGGACCCCCCTAGACCCTTCACTCTTTCTCACCGCCTATATCTGATGGGAGACTGAGATCTGCCATTTCTGCCTCATAAACATCGCTTAGATGAGAATACTGCCTGACACCCAGTAAGTGCCCGATAAATGCTGTCATTGTGAAGTCACTTCTTGGGTCTTACCATCCCTCGCAGAGTGACCATCTTGTGGCCAATCTGTTCCTTACCCTGCAGAGAGAGTGCTCTTCCTAATGTGAAAATCCCTTCATTGCATCACTCCCCTGCTCCAATGCCTGCTCTGGCACCTCAGCACCCTCTAGACACGAAATCCACACTCCTCACAGTGTCCCACAAAGACCCTGGCCTCGCCAGCCCTGTGGCTGCCTCCTTCACTATGCTCCAGCCTCCAGGATCTTTTTCAGCTCCTTAAGCTTGCCAAGCTCATTCCTACCCCAGGGCCTTTGCCTTTGTTGTGTCCTCTGCCTGGAACTTTCTGCCCCTGGCTCCTGTTTCATGACTCCACTTAAATGTCACCTCCCTAGGGAAACCGCTCCATCTAAATTACATCCCTTGCCCGCTATTCGCCCTCTCTTGGAATCTTGTCAGTTTCCTTCACGACACAGATCACAATTTGTCATAATGCTATTTATTTGAGCTTACTGGATTGTGGCTGTCTCTCCAGCAGACTGTGAGCTTCAGAGGGTCTGTTTTGCTTGCCAAGGTAGCCCCGGTGAACTGGTGCACGAGTCGCTGCTTCATGGAACTTCTTTGCTGGCTGCTGTATACACTGCCAGGGAGGCACTGGGGGGTGGCCAAAGTAGAGGGGTACTCTAGGCTGGGGACTGTGTGCCCCAGAGGGGAGGGAGCTGGATACCTGGCTTCTTGTCTCTCTCCCTGGCTCCCTGCCAACTCTAGAGGTCCCCAAGGGATGTTTTCCTCCCTCTCCCTAATGGCCTGACATATAAGGTCCCAGTGACAAACCTCCCTCTGATAAAAGATGCAAAACTAACATCTGGCGGTTAATTAATAAAGAGCAGTGGTGTCTGGCTGGGGCACGTGGTGTGCTGACGCTTGCATTTTCCTTGCCTTCCCCAAGAGAGGTTGACACCATCTGCAAAAATGGGGGGAAAAGATCAATTTGGAGCAGGCCCTGATGACAAGGCTCCTGAGGGGCGGGACACCCCCTCGTCCCTTCTTTGGGGGCTGTTGCTTAGTACTCCACTGAAGGGGCGTGGGTGACAGAAGGGGGAAACTCGTCGACTGAGTGCCTGTTATGTGCCATGCCCTGTATCTCATTCATTCCTTCCAGACGCTCCAAGAGTTGACTATCCCTGTCCCATTTATGTACAGGGAAACTGAGGCTCAGCTGCCTGCCCCAAAGCGTAAGCTCCTCCCACATCACCAGGAAGCGGGGGTGCTGGGCTGTGCCAGCTGGGAAGCCACAGAGGGTGCTTGTCACAAATGCAGGCTCCAGGGCCCCATTGCCACCTAGTCTGCTGTTCTAGGTTGGAGCCAGGGGTCTGTATTTGTAACAAGCACCCCATGTGACTCTGGAGCAGGTAGATCAGGTATTTCACCTCGGAAAACATCGGTCTTGTGAACACCTTCAAACATTTCATCAGCACCTTCTGTATGCCGTGCCCCAGACTAATCCCAATAATGCTATGAGGCAGGAGGGATTGATGTCTCCACTTTACAGACAAGGCCCAGAGAGGGGACAGGACTAGATCAAGGCCACACAGCAATTTGCGTAGGCTCCAACCCTGATCCACTGGCTGGCCCTGGGCCCAGTGCTTCCCGGCTGCCTCCACATTGCCCCTGGGAAAGGAGAGGGCCCTGCCTCACAGCTGCAGGAGGTGCTGCCAGGACAGGGCCGCTGAATATTAATAAAGCTGATGTTTCAACTACTACTTAGGCACATCAGCAGGGCTTGCCGCAACTGCAGCTGAGTGTGAGTACAAGGGTGACCTTCAGCAAGTGGGGGGCCCACCCAGGGGCCTGCAGCTGGTGTCCCCACTTCTCAGACCAGGTGAGTGGCCACCTGAAGTCCTGTTTGAAGGACTGGGAGAAGTGGCACCTGGGCAGTTCTCTGTGGTGACCAGGAGGCCACAGGGTGGATTGATGGTGGGGCAGGTGGAGGGTAGGTAGGTCTGAGGCTCCAGAGAGAGGCAGACAGAGGGACACATGAGATTGAGACTTATAGCAACCTCTGGCTGAATCCTAGCTCCTTCTCCAGCTCTCTTTGGGGCTGCACAGGGTCTCGCCTGCAAACAGGGCACCTAAGGAACCTCCCTTACCAGTGGTGAAAAGGAACCAAGGCGCTGGCTGCAGACTGAGGCTTGGGCAGTGAGAATCACTCTGAGAGCCTCGGGTTTCAGGCAGACTTGGATTCAAACCTTAGTTTCACAGCTTTTGGGTTGAGAGACGGAGTCACCTCACCTCTCTGGACCTCAGTTTCCCCATCGTCCCTGCTCACAGGGTTGTTCTGGCTAGCAAAGGGCTCAGTATAGAATAAAAGCCAACAGACATTGTGGCAATGACACATGGGGAGCTGTCTTACTACTGTTAATATGATCATTATCTTGAGAGCTCATAAGCATGTGTTGCTTACTCATTTTGGGGTTTCCTGTCCCAACTGAGCCCAGCCAGTACTCTCTGCTCTAGGACCCCCACTTCCTTGTGTCTGAGCGGTGGCCTGGTCATCTGCCACAGAAGGGGGCGTCAGCCAGCACAGAATGTCTCTGCATAATCAAATTGTCACCGACTTGCCCTCTTGACTCTCGTCCACAGACATGATAACACTCCCAGGGCTGAGCTGGTGCCCACCTTGGAGACTTCCCAGCACCCCAGAGGGCAGCCAGATCAGGCTGGGGGTTGGGGTCTCATGGGGATTATGGGATGTGTGTGTGTTGGGGTCCCTGGCTCTGCCACTGGTCATCTTGGTCAAGTCTCTTATGCTCTCTGTGACTCAGTCTCCATCTCTCAAGTCAGCTCCTAGGGTTGAGGCTGGGGGAGGGGAGGAGGAGAGAGAGAGGTTGGACTTGGGCTCATTTGAAGCTTCTTCCCCACCTCCCCAGCCCCACCTACCTCCCTCCTTGACCCATTCTCAGTCCTAACCTCCCAGAATCCTTCCTTTATATCAGATAATATTCACTGCCTACGAAATAGATTTTTGTGTTAACCCCATTTTTCAGCTGGAGAAACTGAGGCTCAGAGAGGGAAGGTAACATGCCAAGGCCCACTGCCAGGAAGTATCAGATCCTGGACTTGAACCCAGGTCTCTCTGACATTTGAGCCCACCTTCCTACCCTCCCTACTCTCCTGCCTTCCTTTCCACCCCATCTTCCCCTTTGCCTGGACCAGAAGTTGGGGAGACCCTCCCCTGGCTTCTTGTTTCCCCAGCAACCTCTCCACCGCCTCCTCAGTCCTGCCTTGGGCAATCAGTTTCTGCAGATATGATTTGGGATTCTAATGAACAGAATCATTTAGCATTTAAATAATTATCCACTCTCTAACTGTTAGCGCTGCTGAGTCGGGAGAAATTTCCGCATCTTATTTATGAATATGGTTTTTCCCCCTGATCGGGTGGAGATTTCCCAGCCCATCTCCCTCCCCCCAGCACCTCCTCTCTTAAATGCCTTTTCAGCACACGGTTCCAGTGAAGACCCCCCCCCAAGCCCCTAAGTGCCTATTAACAACTTTTCCCCTTCCGCTATCAGCACCCGTTCACGCCCCTTTTTATCTTTACATTTCAATATCATTACAAATCCTAGTGTTATTCAAATTGCATCAATTATTCAATTTCTCCTCCCTGAGTGGAGGCAGCGGCTTCCCAGTGGCTGAGCAGCAAAAAGCAAAGGCCTTTCAAGGGGAGTTAGAAATTCACAGGGGGATTCGGCTCTGTTCCATTAACCTGGGCTTTTTGGCTCCTACAAACCATGGAATTGATTAAAACACACAGTTTCAATTTGGTGTGGGGAGAAAGCCTGCTGCCGAGAATCACTGAAGGGACGGTTTGGGAGATAAAACGCTTTTGCTGCCCTGGGATATTCGTTCACCGAAGGGTTATTGGGTTCCTGCTGTAAGAATAGCATCCACCATTAACTGAGCACTTACTGCGTGCCAGACACAGCCCCAGGCTCTTTACAGAAGGTGCCTCCTTGAATCTTCAAGGCAACCCAGTCAGGTAGTTATCATTACAACTCCCCTCTTCCCATTACACAGGTGAAGAAACTGAGGTTCAGAGAGGGGAGGTCTCTAGCCCAAGGCTGCCCAGTGGTGGAGCCTGATTTTTGTCTTCAGAACTCAGGCTTTTAACTATCACGCCATCAGCTATGGTTGTTGAGTGTGTGGAGCCAAGGAGTAGCTAGAGAAGGGGCTGAGGGAATTCCACTGCTGGGTATGTACCCAAATGAATGGAAAGCATCATGTCCGAGAGATACCTGCACCCCCGTGTTTATCACAGCTCTAAATAGCCAAGAGTTGGAACCAACCTAAATGTCCATCATTAGATGACTGGATAAGGAAAATGTGGTATGTATAAACAACGGAGTATTACTCAGCTATAAAAAGGAATGAAATATTGCCATTCGCAGCAACGTGGGCGAACTTAGAGAAAATCATATTAAGTGAAATAAGCCAGGCACAGAAAGAGGAATATCGTATGTCCTCACCCATAAGTGGGAGCTAAAATAATAAACATATAAATAAAAGAAAGAAAGAAGGATACAACATTCACAATAATACATTGAACTTCAAAACGATAACTGGGGTTACTAGAAGCAGGAAGGGAGGCGGAGGGAGGAATGGGTAAAGGACTGCGAATAGCAATGACAGTGTACATTATTGAATACAATAATTATCCTGGTGTGAGCATCACATATTGCAGAGGAGTATAGATGTTCAACTCTGTACCCCACAGATACGTCCAATCAACTTTGTTACAATAAAAAAGAGAGAGAGAGAGAGAGAAGGGGCTGAGGGAGTAGGGGAAAAAAAAGAGAATTAACACTTAACTCCCACAGGGCTCATTTTTGAAGAATCATATGAGATATTACTCACATTTCATTTACCAAGAAAAGCCAAATTTTTCAGCCTAAGCAACTGGTAGTTTCTCAGCCTATGGACACGAGGAGTCATGTAATGGTCACATTTTTCCCTTGCTTTGGCTTCGAGGGAACTCTGAACCCACATACATCCCACCACTGGAAACTGTGCAAGATCTTACCCTACAATCCTGTTATCCTGTTCACCCCATCAGGGTATTTCCTGCTTTGGCATTGTGCTCTGTCTTTGTAAGCCAGTTCTAAGCCTTTTTGAAATGAGGCCAGATATAAGTGCTTTTTAAGAGAGACTTAAGCATCCATTATGAAGAGAGCATTCTACACAAGTTCTCATTCAACCTTAGCAGAGGGTTTATTCCCACTTTACAGATGATAACACTGAGGCCCCGAGAGGCTAAGTGACTTGCCCAAGGACACATAGTAAGTGGCAGAACCAGGAGGGAACACAGTCTGCAGGCCTCTAGCACCATCCTCTTTCTATCACCCAGGGGATAAGGGAAGGCCAGGGAATGTGGCCCAACCCAGGCTTCACCCCCTCGCTCTAGGTCTGGCAGAAAGGTGTCATGGAAAGAGCATTCAATCTTGAGGCAGCAGACATGGGTTCCAGCACCTTGCTGTGTGATCTTTCTCTCCCCGGGCCTCAGTTTCCCCACCGAGCATTGTTGGGCTGATTTCCATGGCTGCATCCAGCTCTGACCTCATGTCATGACTTTTTTGCCTATTTTACCAGCATATCCACGATCATCTGAGTCTGGTCCCATCTCTGAGTCACAGCTACCATCCCTGAGGCAGGTGCAGACCTGGGTTGTTGTGTCACCTGGTTCTTAGGGTTTCGTGGTACCACAGACAGGAAGAGGGGGCAGTGGCAGTGGTGGCCACAAGGCTGTGACATGTGCCTTCCACATTAGCCACCTGTGTGCTTCACGATGCTCCTTCCCGGGCAGGCAGGAGGAAGGGAGGGGATGGGGAGAGGCTTAGATCTGGCTGGAGCTCAGCCCTTTCTTGAACTGAAGGGTGTGGGTCTCAGGTCCTTTGCCCCAGCCTGGCCTAGGAAGGTCTGAACTCCAAGAAGGCAGGTAGAATCAGAGAGACAGAGGAGGGAGAGGCTCTGGAGAGTTGGGGGAGGGGGCAGAGACAGACTCCCCAAGGGAAAGAGATCTCATTTATTGAGCACCTACCAAGAGCATTACCTTCCACCCAAGCCACAGATCAAATCTAGTCCACAAACATGGTTTATTTCACCCACCTTGTGCTTTTTAAAAGCTCAAATTAGTTTCTAACACTTAGAAGTGGAGAAATACTACACATAATCAGGATTTAGGGTTCCCTACCCCCACAGTCTCCACCCAGCCTTCTTGTCTCCTTTTCATTGCCTGCCTGGCCCCTGTGGGCATCTGAGTGTCTGACCCTCCCCTTGTAACCATGAATGCCTTCTAGGTAGGTGTTATGATCCCATTTTACAGACAAAGAGACTGAGAGCCTGGAGGTTGCATCCATCCCACCAAATCTCACAACACTAAGTATCGGAGTCAGGATTGAGCCCTGTCTCTAAGCCCAAAGCCTCTGCTGTTTGCAGTGCCGCACACCCTTGCCCACCTATGGAGGCCAGGGTGGGCAGCTGCAGCAGCTCTCCTTTTCAGTGGTCTCTCTAAGGTCCTCACTGCTTCTATCTGTAAAGTGAATGGCCTGTGGGGACCTTTCCCAGCTTTCATGTGGGGTATTGAAAATTGAATTGGGCTTCCCTGGGGTTGGAACCAGGAGTCCAGCTAATCATCATACAAGCTGGTGCTATTGAGTGTTCAGGCTTTGTGCTGGGACCTTCAAACACAATTGCATTGAACCCTCACACCCTCAAAGGAAGTAAGTTCATTCTATTTTGCCCATTTAACAGATTAAGACACTGAGACTCAGGAACTTGCCCTAGG
The DNA here is from genome assembly GCF_027409185.1 of Cynocephalus volans. Lineage (NCBI taxonomy): Eukaryota > Metazoa > Chordata > Mammalia > Dermoptera > Cynocephalidae > Cynocephalus > Cynocephalus volans. Next base: position 197,690,810 of record NC_084461.1, read on the forward strand.
TCACATGCTTATTGCTAGGATTTTCCACCACTCTCCAGGGTCCAGCCTCTCTGGCTTCCTTTTAGCTTTTTGACGGTGTCTTGTGTGTTCCTGCCCCAGGGCCTTTGTCCATGCTGTCTCCTTTGTCTGGAATACTTTACGCCCTTCCCCATGCAAGCTTGAATCCTCCTTCAGGTCTTCCCTGGCTCTCTGAATAAAGTCTGGCTCCCCCAGTTATTCCCTCTTAGATCTCCCTGTACACTTCATAGCATTAATAATAACAGTAACGCTATCCTCCCATAAGCCTATGGAGCGGCTATGATTATTACACTCATTTTACAGATGAGGACACTGAGGCACAGAGAGGGTATGTCACTTGCCCAAGGTCAGCGTTGAGTTTGCCTGCCTTCCCCACCTCCACCCCCCGTGTCCCTGGTGAGAAAGAGGAATTGTGGGGGTTCCCTACCATGGACAGGGGTGCCCTCCTGTCTCCTCAGTGGAGTCTTGTAACTGTCCTCTCACCTCCCCCTGCCCCCCGCCCCATGCCAAGACTGGGGCTGTGGACTGGCCTCTGGGAAATGCCCAAGGAGCACCCCCTCCACCCTAGTCCCCTGTCCCCTCCCTCCTCACCACCCTCCCCTACACCAGTTTACTGCCAATGACATTCAGATAAATGGCTGCTGTCAGCCTGGCTGGTCCTACGGAAAGGCGTGTCGAGTGATGTATGGCACCATCTTCTACAGCCACAGGACTCGCTGTTCAGGAGCTCCAAGGGGTGCTCCCCACCTCCCACCAGCCTCCGACCCTGGGCCACATCTGGGCCTTGGGATCCCCCTCCTGTCCAGCCCTGGGGATGGGTCCCCGGTCAGACACAATTACTGGGGTCTTTAATCACATGCCGTTAAGCCTGGCCCACTCCCCTACTCTTTGGGTTGCCCTGTAACATCCCTGTCTGGAATATTTGGGGCTCAGGGGGCTGAGAGGGTAGTGGCGGTCTAATGCTCAGCTTCTGGGCCCAGGGGGAGGAGAACTAACCCAGCCCGACCACCAGTAGGGCAGCTAATGAAGCCTTGGCTTACAATCGTGTTTTTTCTCAGCCCTGGTCTCAGCTGACATGAGGAGATCAGGGCATGTGGTGAAACTGCTGCCCCTCTAGACCTGCCAACAGCCCCTGGGGAAGGCTGATGTGTCTGGATCCACCCTGTCTTCACACCTCAGGGGGCACCAAAATGTCCTCTCTTGCCCTTGGGTTTCTGCCAGCTGCCAGCTCTGGCACCAGGTTTGTCATCTTTAAAATGGGATTAACAATAATAGCTATCATTGACATAGCACCGTTCTGTGCTTTAAATGCAGTAAAACCCCTGCCGTAATATTAAAGATGGGGTCCAAAGTATCCAATTACACACAGTACAAAGTCCTGTGTGATGTTAATATGACTGGGGAGAGACAGCGGAGACTTCTGGGGAACCAGCTCTGTTGTGTTCAAACTCACACCATAAGGTTTTATATTCAGCCCTTGTAACAACCATCTGAGGTAGTTATCATTAACCCATTTCCCAGATAAAGTAGACTGAGGCCCAGAGAGTTTCACACACTTGCCCAAAGACACACGGCCAGTAAGCTGCAGGGCTGGGATTTGAAACCAGGAGACAGGGCTCTGGGGTTCTTACTCTAACCAGCACCCCAGGCTGCCTCAGAGCCAGGATGAAGATTCAGTGAGTTAATGCTAAAAAGTGCTTAGCATGGGGACAGGAACAAGCAGGCACTGAGGTCTCCTCCCACTTTTACCCTGGGCACTAACGTCACACTCCCACCCCCTGACCTTGGGGGCATCACCGCGGTCCTCAGTGACTCAGAAGTAATCTGACATAATTTCTCTTCCCCATCTCCTCCAGTAGGATCCAAGTCTTATGTACTTTGTGATCCTGAACTGTGGGGGATCTGCTTCCTTGCCTCTTGGGCACCCAACTGGTCACCTGTACCTGGCAGAAGTGGAGATGAGAAAATCCGTAAGTTTAAAGCACATTCATAGCTTTAAACTCTCCAGGTGAAAAACAAAGGAAAATCCACCAGGCATGAATGAATAAAGACAAATGCCCTTACAGACCTTGTTCTTCTTTCTTAATGATTTACGGAGCACCTACTATGTCTGAGAGAAGGAGGAAATGCAAACAGCTCTGAAACATTCTCAGAGCTAACCGTGTGCCTGGGAGACAAAACTTCCCTGCAGGGAATTGGGTGGTCAGACTCCACCAAGAATTTGCTGAGCTTCTGCTATGAATGAGGCACCATCTGGGCACTAAGGCCACAGCAGCAAACAAGACAGACAAGGTTCCTGCCATCATACACGTGCATTTCAGTGGAGGGAGATGACGATGAACAAACACACAAAATAGGACCCGTGCAGTGCACAGAAGAAAATAAAGCAGGCAAATGCAAAAGAGAATGAAAGGGGTCAGGAAGGACCTCTGCAAAGAGAACCAACGAGCTGAGAAATGACGGGTGAGAAGGGGCTGCCCTGTGAAGACCTGGGGTGAGAGCATTCCAGGTGGAGGGAACAGCAGAGGCAAAGATCTGAGGCTGAAGGCATCTGGGGAAGCCTGGAGCACAAGAGAGGGGTGGGGAGGCTGGGTCAAGAGCAGAGGGGCTCTTGGCCAGCAAAGATGGGGAAAGGCTGGGAGCAAGAGAGAGGAGGGGGTGGCCAGTGGGGCTCACTCTGTCAGTGCTGTGTTAGTCTGCTAGGGCTGCTGTAACAAAATACCACAGAGCGGGGGGCTTAGACAACAGACATTTATTCTCTTGCAGTTCTGGAGGGTGGAAGCCTAAAATCGAGGTGTCAGCAGGGCTGGTTTCTTCAGAGGTCTCTCTCCTGGGCTTGTAGACGGTGTCTTCTCATTGTCTCCTCACATGGTCTTTCCCCTGTGCGTGTCTATGCCCTAACCTACTCTTCTTATGAGGACACCAGTTATATGGGATAAGGGCCCACCCAATGACCTCATTTTACCTTATTACCTCTTTGAAGGCTCTGTCTCCAAGTATAGTCACATTCTGAGGTACTGGGGGTTAGGGCTTCAACACTGTCACAATTCAGCCGTAAGTGTCTCACCCACATCCTCTCACCCTAACCACGTGGGTGCCCATTAGCTACCAGCGCCCACATTTCTCTGCCCAAAGACTTCCTTTGCCACCTGTATGCTTAGCCAGAAGTGCTGGGGAATTAATAGCCCCTGGAGCAGCCCCAGTGGTGATGGGAGTTCATCTATCAAGTTCCCAACCCCAGTCCCTCAAAGTGTGTGTTCCACACAGTGTCCCAGCGTTCCCTGTTGGAATTATGCCCCAGTCACCCACAGTGATGGTCGGGCTTGATGACATACCCTTTATTGGCTCTCTCCTTCCCTGCCTCAGTTTCCCCTTCTCCAGCTGGTGTGAGCTTCATCTCCAAAACAAACCACTTGCACTCAAATCCTCATCTCAGGGTCTGCTTCTGGGGAACCAGCAGTTGGGAGGGTGTGGGAATTGTCTCTCCAAGCCCACACAGTCTGGATATAAAGACTGTCCTTGGTAAGGGACAGGTGGGAGTAAATGGGGTCCTGGTAATGAAACAATAGTCATAGCTCCCATTTATAGAATATTTCCTCTTCCCTAGTCATCCTGCCTGGCACGTTAACACCCTCGCCTTAAGCCCTCCCAACAGCCCTATGTGAAGCAAGTACTATTCTTAACCCCCTTTTGCAAATAGGGAAAATACGGCTCAGAGAGGTTGAGTCACTTCCCAGAGGATGCAGGGCCGGGCTCTCAACCAACACCCTATCTACTGCCCTATGAGGTTGGAACCTCAGGCATCCCATGTCCCAACTGCCCAGGGTGGCAGCTGTGCAGGGCTCCCTGGTTCTTGTCGGGGACCATGACAACTCCCCACCCCACATCCCCCTACACAGCCGGGACCTGTTATCTGTTTTGCGCACGGCCTGCGCCGTCAGGGTAATGGACTGTGCTTGTCCTAGCAGAGGTGGCCTCTGGCAGGGATGATGTATGAGGCGCTATTGTTTGATATGAATGCATTAGGCGACATTCCCGATAAAGACTTTACCAGCAGAGCTGCACTTGCTGGCAGCAGCCCCCATGGAGGAAGGGGGGCAGAGACAGAAGCCGAGTCCCCATCAAGCAGGGCCACCTTCAGGAAACAGACACTGGGCCGCTCCTGCTTTCAAAACTTCTGGGTCCTGAGCCCGACCTCTCACAGCCTTGCAAGCAGCAGGGTATAGACCTAGGGATCTCACACCTCAGAAAGCATCAGAATCAGCTTGGGAGCTGCCTCAAAAGGCAGAGTCCTGGGCTCCAATCCAGACCCACTGAAACAGAATCTCCTGGGTGGGGCCTGAGATTCTGCCTTTTCAAACCAGTTCCCTTGTTGAATGTAATATAGCTGGGCCAGGGCCCAAATGTGGTCCAAAAATGATAATGGGATGAAGAGAATGCGTTTGGAGTCAGAACCCCCTGGATTTCAGTCTGGGCTCCTCTAAGAAGCAGCACAGCAATCTCCGGCAAGTCACTCAGGTTACAACTCTCCTCGACAAATAAGCCTCAGTTTCTCAATCTGTAACATGGGCATAACAGCAATGCCTGCTGTGGCTGCCTCCCTGGGCTCAAGGAGACAGAGCCTGCAGTGCTCTGCCCATACACTCACAGCTCCCAGGGGCCGGGCAAAGTGGTCCCTCCATGTCTTTCCAAGGGGAGTCTTCTGGGGGCAGCACACTTACCTGCAGGCTGATGCTGCAGGAGATTCCAGCCACCATATGGGGGAAGGGGAGCCTTTTTAGGGCTGGAAGATCCTTCAGAGCACTCACTCCACAAATCCTTTTTTTTGGGGGGGGGGAACATCTATCGTCTGCACGTTCACTGTTTGCAACCTGGTACTTTCAGGATGCAAAGTGGACAGAATCCAGATGCTGCCCCTGAGGAGGCCTAACAGGGACAGGTGGGAGGGCATTCCTGGAGGCAACATGGAGGGTCCCAACAGAGACAAGGTGACTGGGGCTCTAGGAGGTCCAAGGAGAGAGAGGATGGGCCCACCCAAGAGGTGAAGATGCAGGGAGGACGTCCCAGACAAGGAGGTGGGTTTCGTGTGTGTTTGAAACAGAGGCAGATTCAGCCATGCAGAGGGGGTGCTGGGATGTAGGCGAGTCCTGTGAAAAAGTCAGGTCTCTCCAACCCCATCATTCATTCACTCATTCATTCATTCATTCATTCCACCAATATAGACTGAGCCCCAATTCTGTGTTAGGTGCTGTCTTGGATGCTGGAGATCAGTGAACCTCAAGTCTCTGACATTCTAGAGGGGCAGACAAGGAGCAAATAAACATAGAAAGTGTCACACGGATGGACCTGAAAAACATTATGCTAAGTGAAAGAGGCTAGACACAAAAGGCCACATATTGTAGTGTTTCATTTATATGAAATGTCCAGAATAGGCAAATCCATAGAGACAGAAAGTAGATTAGTGATTGCCCGGGGCTGGGGGACGGGGGAATGGAAAGTGACTGCTAAGGAGTCTAGGGTTTATATTTGGGGTGATGGAAATATTCTGGAATTAGATAGTGGTGATGGTTGCACAATCCATGAATACACTAAAAACTGCTGAATTATACTCTTTAAAAGGGCAACTTTATGGTATGGGAATTATATCTCAAATAAAAAAAATTTTTAAGCCACAGGTTATGAAGGAACAAGGCAGAAGCTAAGGGAGAGTGGCCAAGGGCAGAGGGGTGACTGTCTAGAGAGGGCCAGGGGCCAGGGTCACTGCATGGACTCTGGCTTTTCACTGAGGGAGCTGGGAACCGTGGTGGGTTTTTGAGCAGAGAAGTGACGTGCTCCCCCATCTCTGAAAATGTTCCAACTGGTGGCTGTGCTGAGAACAGACTAATGGGGAAAGGGTTGAGGTAGGAAGGCCAGTGACCCGGCTGGACAGCATGGTGGCTTGGTCCAGGGTGTGCTGCAGCGCTAGAGGTGGTGAGAAGTGGCTGGATTTCAGGTGTAGTTAGGAGTGACACTGACAGGGTTTGCTGATGGACTGGCCATGTGCTGTGAGAGCAAGAGAGGACTCGAGGACCACACGGAAGGTTTGGGCCTCGGAGGATGAAGCTGCCACTAACTGAGAAGAGGAAGACTGACAGGGAGAAGGTCGGGGCTGTGGGACACCGAGGGGTCAGTTTGGGACGTGGTCACTCTGTGATGACTACTGGAGAGGCTAAGCGACCAGCCAGACACACAATCCTGGAATTTGGGGGTGAAGTTTGGGCTGGGGATAGAACTAGGACGTCCCCAGCACATGGATTGGTCAGAATTCTCTGGGGAAACAGAACCAGTAGGATATAAAGATATATAGATAAATATAGGAGGAAATTTACTATGGAACTTGGCTCACATAATTATGAAGTCTGCGGAATCCTACAATCTGCTGTCTGCAAGCTGGAGAACCAGGAAAACCAGGGGCCTAATTCAGTCCAAATCTGAAGGCCTAAGAACTAGGAGTGCCAGTCTCCAAGGGCAGGAGAAGATGGATGTCCCAGATCAGGAGAGAGAATTTGCCTTTCCTTGCTTTTTGTTTTATTCTGGCCCTCAGTGGATGGTGTGTTGCTCCCCTGCCCCCTTACATTGGTGAGGACAATCTTCTTTACTCAGTCTACTGATTCAAACGCTAATCTCTTCCACAAACACCCTCACAGACACACCAGAAATAATGTTTTACCAGCTACCTGGGCATCCCTTAGCCTAGCCGGTTGACACATAAGATTAACCATCATAGATGGGATGAGATCCCAGGGACACATCAAGGCAGAGAGGGTGAGGGCCCAGCCCTGGGGCCTTCCAACCATGGTGGGCAACCTTGTCGTTGTTATATATCTAAAAAGAGAGAACCCTGGTTTTTTTAAAAAATGAAAATCTGAGTTTGCCATTTCTATGTGTTTCCTATTGCTGCTGTAATGAATGACCAAAAACTTAGTGACTTAAAACAGTACAAATTTATTATCTTATATTTCTGGAGGTCAGAAGTCCAAAGGGGGCTTTATGGGGCTAAAATCAAGGTGCAGAGCTCCATTCTTTTTCAGAGGCTCTAGGGGAGAATCTACTTCCTTGCCTTTTTCAGCTTCTGGAGGTCTCCCACATTCCTTGGCTCACAGCCCTGAATTGCTCCCACCTCTTCTTCTATCACCACATCTCTGACACTGACCCTTCTGCCTCCCTCTTATAAAGGCACTTGTGATTAGGTTGAGTCCATCCAGATAATCCTCCCATCTCAACGTCCTTAACTTAATTACATCAGCAAAGTCCCTTTGGCCAGGTAAAGTAACAAACTCACAGGTTTGGGGGATTAGGACATGGATATCTTTGGAGGCCATGATGCTACCTACCACACAATTCTTTGGCTTAAAACCCTCCAATGGCCTCCATCGCTCTCAGGATAATGCCAAAGCCTCTCGCAGCAATTTCTATCATCTCCACCCTTTGTACCGAGTTTAACGACATTTTAAAATATCTTCAAACTAGAATGGCAAAATGTTGGCAATTGCCGACGTTAGAGGATGGGTTTGTGGGAGTTCATGATCTTATTCTTCCTACTTTTGTGTGTGTTTAAAGTTTCCATAATAAAGAGGAAAAAAAAATCTTCCGGAAAGAAAAAAAAGCAAATATAGGTCACTTGAGGCTCTACTTTTGAGACAAGAAAGCAGAGGATCAGAGAGGTTAAGAAACCCACAAAGATGCCCCCAGCAAATGCCTAAGTGCTGCGGCCAGGATGCCCCAGACCTGTCTGATTCCCAGGGATGTGCTTTCTCCTAGTTGAGGTTCCCCTAAAGGCCGTCCTCCCAAACAACTCAGTGCTTCCCCACCTCTATGCCTCTGGGCCCTCAGCCGGAAGGCTGTCTACAGCCCCAACTCTGCCAGTTGAGAACCTGCCCATCTTTCCATCACAGTCACTCAACAATCATGTAGGGGAAACTATGGTGTGCCTGGCACTGTGCTGGGAGCTGGGGTTCAGCACCAAAAAGACAGATACTGTCCCTGTGCTCAGGGAGCAAAGTCCCTAATGCCATCTCCTACAGGAATCCCACCTCTCAGTGCTGGGACCTTAATTTCTTAGGAGGCCTAAGTTCTAAGTCTGTTGCCAAGTTCAGCTGTTCCACGGCTGCAAGCACCCTAGGACCAGGGACTGTGCCTCCTTTATCTCCTGTCCCCAGTGCCTGGTGTGGGGCCTAGCACATAGTAGGTGCTCAAGAAATGGCCTGTCAAATTGAATAAATGCGTGAGAAGGTGAGTGGATGTAAGGGTGAAAGCACTGGTCCTGTACACAGTGGGCGCTCAATACTGGGTGACTCCAGTTGATGGTGGTGCTGCTGATTGGGGGGGTAGAGGAAACCCTTGTTCTTATACTTTGACCTTGAGTTGGGAGAGAGGCTGTCCCCCTCCACCCTGTGCAAACACATTCACATACACGGTCTCACATGCACTCACACACTGTCACTGGAGACGCTTACATGCTGTGCCTTTACACACTTATTTGTGGGCACAGGCTGTCACACACATATGCATGCATGAACACACACATGCACGCCCTCTTTTGATAAGGTGCAGGGTGAGATGATGAGGAAGAGGAACAGTCAAAGCACCTGGTCTGAGTCCTGGCTCAGACACCTTTGAACGGTCTGGTCTCAGCTCCTCAGTTTCTTCACCTGTAAGATGGAGATTATACAAACCAGCCTCACAAGGACATGGTGACACAAGTTCACTTATGCAAAGGTCAGGCCTACAGTGGTTCCTTCCTTCCCTTCCCACCCTTGTCTCTGGGACTCCCAACTGGATGTTGGAAGTGTGGAAAAGGGTGTGGAGTTGCTCGTGCCCCTCCCCCCACGGCCTCTGAGCAGCCACCAAGCCACCTTGGTGGTCCTGTCCTCACTTTCCTTCACTCCCAGGAGGTGCTCTGCCCACCTATGCCTCCACTTTCCCTCCACTTTCCAAAGCTTGCCCCTCCCATGTCCCCATCTCTTAGCATCCCTATTTCACAATCTAGGAAAAGAATCCTTGAGTCAGTGTCCCATGGGCCATGAGCACAGACACATTTCAAGCAGAAGCTTCTAGAAACAAAGTGATGCTAACAGTGAGTATTTCAGGCATGTATCAAACCAACTTCAGCCCTCCCACCCACCCCAAGCCCACCCAGGTTTCAGCAGGAAACAGACTGCAGTGTGGCGGCTCCAGATGTGATTGTTAGAGCTAATTTATGCTCCATTTACACAGGCTCCAGATGTCACCGGCTCCTTTGTGGATTTATCCAAATGCCAGGGAAGGAGGGGAAGAGCTGGGGCAGAGGCTGCAACCCCCTCCCCCTAGCTGGCTCCCTTTTCCTAGTCGGGCTCTGAGGACAGCATTCCAAAGCATGTCCCCGGGCATTGCCCTGCTCTGCTGAGCCCCAGCCCTGCTCCCCAAAACTTCTTTCTGCCTGATGTTTGGGTCATAGACTGTATGCTCCGTGAGAGTAGGAGCCACAGGCCTGGGCCAACTCTGGGGGCACTTGAGTGCTAATTAAATGCCTCTAGCAATGGGATGACAGCCAGTGTGACAGTGGGTAGAATTGTGTCCCCCCAAAAGATATGAAGTCCTAACCCCTAGTACCTGTGAAAGGGACCATATTTGGAGATAGGGTCTTTCAGATGTAATCAAGTTGAGATGTAATCTAGTGTCCTTATAAGAAGAGGGAAATTTGGACATAGACACAGAAAGGAAAACGCCATATGATGACAGAGGCAGAGATTGCGGGGATGTGTGTACACGCCAAGGAGAACACCAAGGATGAGCAGCAACCATCAGAAACTAGTAGAAAAGCATGGGGCAGTTTTGACCTCAGAGCCGCCAGAAGGAACCAACCCTGTCGACACGCTGAGTTCAGATTTCTGGCCTCCAGAACTGTGAGAGAATATGTCTCTGTCCCCAGTTTGTGGCACATTGTTATGGCAGCCCTAGCAGGTGAGTGCAGCGGCAATAAGGGCGCAGTGCCGCTGGCCAGCCTGGCCCAGGCTTCCTCCTCCGAGGCTTCCGAGCCTCCTTGCCATGGACTCTTCCCTACGTAGGGCTGCCACGATCTGCCACACGGAGGCCTGCACCAGCTCCCTGGCTCTGCTTGTCCCTCCTGTTCTCCTCCCAGCAACAAGGGGAATCTTTCCAACCACTAATCTGGTGCCTTCACTCCTTCCCACCTCCCACTCACTCCTCAACTTGCTGCGCTCTGCTCTGACCCTCTGTCCCCTGACACGTGCATCAGCCCCACCTCGCAGGCCTCTCTGGGGCGTCAAACACTGTTCTAACTTTCTCTTTGCAACTCTCTCCTCCCTTCGAGTCTGAGATGTCTTCTCCTGTTCTCCTCTTACCTCCGCAAACATGCCTGCTCGCTCTTCTGTGTGCGCAGCTCCTCCTTTTCTTTTTAAAAGATGACTGGTAAGGGGATCTCAGCCCTTGGCTGGGTGTTGTCAGCACCATGCTCAGCTAGTGAGCAAGCCGGCCATCCCTGTATAGCATCCGAACCCGTGGACTTGGTGTTATCAGTACCGCACTCTCCCGAGCGAGCCATGGGCCGGCCCGCAGCTCCTCCTTTTCTGCCTGCCCTTGAATGCAGGCGTTCCCCAGGGCTTTGTCCTTTTGCCCCCTTTGCTTCTTGTTCCACATGTGGTGATGATGGTGATGGTGGTGATGGTGGTGATGGTGGTGATGATGGTGGTGGTGATAGCAATGACAGTGATGATGGCGCTGATGGTGATGATGGTGCTGATGATGGTGATGATGGTAGTGGTCGTGGTTATGTGATGTTTGTGCTGCCGTTAAGAGATTCTCTCAACACAGAAAGTGTGTTAAGCCAGGCAATGCTGAAGCTTCAGATTTCTCATGCACTAAACCCACTTGTTATTTGGATCTCCATCTCTCTCTCTATTCTCTTTCCTCTCTTCTTACACAAACGTGTGTGCAGATACACTGTATTAGTCTCCTAGGCTGCTTTAATAAAGTACCGCAAACTGGGTGGCATCACACAACAGAGATTTATTCTCTCACAGTTCTGGAGGCTGGAGGTCCCCAGTCAAGACATCAGCAGGGCTGTGCTCCCTCCGCAATGCTGGGTGGACCTTCTTGCCTTTTCCTGGCTTCTGGTGGTGGCCGGCAATCCTTGGCGTTCCTTGACTTGCAGCTGCAACCTCCGCCTCTATTGTCACATCACATTCTCCCTGTGTGTCTCTGTCTCTTTTCATCTTCTTATATCTTCTTATAAGGACATCAGTCATATCAGATTAGGGGCCACCCTAATGACCTCATCTTAACTTTATTACACTTGCAAAAACCTTATTTCCAAATAAGGTCACAGTTATAGGTCCCAAAGGTTAGGACTTCAGCATATCTTTTGAGGGGACACGGTTCAACCCACAACACACACACGCACACACTTTTCCTCTGCATCTGTGTCTCAGACTTGTATCATTTTCATACCCCATTCCTCGCACTATCACACATCTGCCTCTTGGTCCCCTCCCTTCATTCGTATCTCTCTCTTTCCTTCTCTCCCTTCTCGTACCCTTTAGGCATTCATCGAGCTTCACTTTCCACTGAGCTCTGTGCTGGGGAACTGGAGACATGTACATGAAGGTGACATGCAGGGACCCTGTCCTCGGGAGCTCACTGTCTAGAAGGGAGAGTGAGACCTGCATAGGCCATGGGCAAAACAGCCTCATGAGGGCTTTGTTAGGGGTCCCGGAGGGATGCTGCTAAGCCAACCTGTCCTTGGGCCTCTGCCCCTCTATGCCTCCCAAGCCATCTCCTCTCCTGCCCACCTCAATAGCCATAACCCCGATGCTGCTCTGATGTCTACCTGCTCACTGGATGCATCCATCCCCTTGGGTCATCAAAGGTTTCTGGGAGGAATGGCCAACCAATCAAAGGGGTGTCAGGGCTGTGCACCCCTCTGACACAGGCCCACCTCTCTGCCTCCCCCTCCCACTTTCTCTGCGCATGTCTCATTACAGAGGCTGCAGATTGCCCAGCCTGTCTCTGGGCTTTGCACTGAAAGGGCTAAATGATATGCTGACACCTTAATTATGGCCCATTGTCACGGAGTGCTTTGGAAACTGTCTGAGTGATCCCTGGAGAATGGGCGCTAACCAGCCCGTCAGCACCTTTGATTCCCCGTGGCAGATTGGAAAGTGACACAAATGGTGGCTTGTTCCAGCTGCAGCCCCTGGGTGACACCTGCGGACCACTCCTCTCACACATCTACCTGCGTGGTTGCCACAGGCAAGTGTCTCTCAGGCCTCAACTCAGGGGCCAGGGGTGTGCTGTGCCCTCATTCCTGGTTTACCAGGGAGGAGATACAACAGTGCTGATCCCATTCTCTCTCTCTCTCAATCGCTTTCTCTCTCTTTCTCTCTCCCTCCCTCCCTCCCTCCCTCCCTCCCTCCCACTACCCTTAAAGGCTGGCCACACTTGCTAATATTTACTGAGTCCTGCTATGGGTCAGGCACTTCATGTGTAACCACGACTCAGATCTTCACCACAACCCAGCGGGCTGCATACTCTCATTCTCCCATTTTACAGATGAGGAAACAGAGGCCCTACCTGTGGAGGGCAGAACAGGTAAGCAGGCTTCCAGCCTGGGCCTTGGCCACTGCGAGGCACTGCCACGCAGCAGTATGATCCTCCCCACTGTGCAGATGGTGCCTTGAGGCCCAAAAGGGAGGGATTTGCCAAGGTCAGTAGGGCCCCTGCAGCCAACAAGAGCCAGGACCCAGACCCCTCACACCCACTGCACGGCTTTTTCCACCAGGGCAGAAATCTGTAAAGTGTATCTATGGGGCATGCTGTTGACAATAACAATAACACAGTAACAGCAAGGACCCGTCACTGAGGTTAACAGAGCATGAGCTCTGTGTCTTGCAGGCCCACGGGAACTGCAGCTCCACAATCAGCTGTGCCGCTGTTGTTAGCATTGTGTGAACTGGTGCAGGAAGAGCCAAGTGCACTGGAATGGGGGCCTCACGCTCCCCCCGCCCCAGCCTACAGCCCGGAGGGCAGGGGCGCCTGATGCCTGGTGACCAAGTGCCTGGGGATGGGGGAGGAGAGGCTATGCCCCCCAGGTCTCTGATCACCCCCGACCCTTCGGCCACCCCTCCGTCTGTTACCATCTCTGGGCAAGTGAGGGGAGGGGTGGCGCTGGGCACCTGGTAATCTGAGCCCTCCCCTCTGGCTGTTTAATGGAATCACAGGTAAGAGGAACCTCCTAACTCTACTAACTGGTCCCTGTTCACTGGAAAATGAGCGAGGGCACCTCTGTGCAGAACATTCATTCGGCACCCCCAGGACAGGCAGAACTATGGGCCATGACCCAAGGTAGGCATGCAGGAGCCAATTGACAGCACCCAGCCCGAGAGAGGGACAGGGCAGCGGGAGGTGCCCCAGGTGCCCTCACAAGCACTGTGAGGCAGGGCCAGCTATGGACCGTGATTATCACCTTGGTTTCCTCCCAGGGAGCCCAGGCTTAGGTAAGGGGCTGGCCTTCCCCCTCCACCCCCAACACCTGGGGGCATGAGAGAGAGACAGAACTCTGTTTGAAAACTCTGGCTATGTGCCCTGTGCTTTCACAAGCTGAGAGGCTGGGTGTTATTCCCGTTTCACAGACGAGGAAACTAAATCTCCAAGTCATGCATCTTTCAGAAAATTTACTGAGTGCCTGTTTTGTGCCAGGGGCTGTTCTGGACTCTGGGACCACATCAGGGGACAAGACAGATGTGGTCCCAGCCCTCGGAGAACTCACACCCACAAATAAAACCTGTTGCTTGTTGCATTCCTACCAGGAGGAGGCAGGTCCAGACTCTAAGCAGCTGGAGACAAGGGACTTTATCCCTCAGACTGGGGATCTGGCTCTGTGACCTTGGCAAACAATTTCCTGTCTCCAGGCCTCAGTTTCCTCATCTGTAAAATGGGTGCCATAATGACACCTCCCTTCCAGGGCAACATAGTCAGTGCCCACAAAGCCTGGCTCTTCCTGCTCCATTCCTGCTGGCAGGAGCAGCAGCACCTGACAGTTGACACAATATTTCCAGGGCTCTTCCTACCCCAGTGAGCCTTCTCTCTCCAGACTTGTCATTTCAGGTGCCCCACGGAAAATCTGGGAGGCTCCTTGATTGTCTCTGTTTGGCAGATGGGGAAGCTGAGTCAGGGATGGAGAGATTCGCCCAGATGTCATGGCGGGTAAGCCCCACCCCATCTCTCCACACCAGGCAGCTCCCCTCACCAGGCAGGATGTTCCAAAAAGCCTCAGAACTGCCCAAATGCCCTTACAAAACCCAAGCACGTGACCCGGCAATTCTACTCCTTGGTATCTATCCAGGAGAAATAAAAACATCCCCACCAAGATTGTACAGGAATGCTCATAGCGGCATTATTTATAATGGCCCAAAAGTGGAAACAACCAAGATGCCCATCAACTGAGGACTGGATAAACAAAATGTGGCACATCCATACAATGAAATACTATTCAGCTAAACAAAGGCATGAAGTACTGACACATGCTACAACATGGGTGACCCCTGAAAACATCATGCTCAGGGAAAGAAAGCAGTCACAAATGACCACATGTTGTATCATTTCATTTACACGAAATGCCAAGAACAGGCAAATTCACAGGGACAGAAAGATTAGTGGTTGCCGTGGGCCATGTGTGTGTGCATGTGCATGTGTGTGTGTGCGCACATGCGCTTGCTAATGAGTAGAGGGTTTCCTTTTGGGGGAAATGATGAAAGTGTTCTAAAATTGATTGTGGTGCTAGTTGCAAAACTCAGCGAATATACTAAAAACCATTGAATCATGCAATTCAAATGTGTGCATTACATGATGTGTGAATTATTTCTCACTAAAGCTGTTACAAAATACAAAAACAAGAACACACTGGTGGGTACACCCCTGTCCAGAGTCTCTGTGATGCGTAGTCAGAACCTGTGGTGAGTGGAGCGCTCAGCTGGGCTGACCCAGGCCTTCAGACTCCCCCACCAAAGCTAGGCACAGCCCACGAAGTAATGAAGGGAACCCGCCCCAGAGATGCTCTGGGAAAATTTCTGAACCTCTCCATCATTCAACCTCATTCAATGCCCCTTTGCTGAGGGCTTACAACTTCCAGACCCTGTGCTAGTGCTGGGGCCCCTAACCCAGCCCAAGTCTGGGACAGTCTCCCAAGGAACAAACACACAGGCAGAGACCTGAAGGAGCTAAGGAGCCAACCAACTCAGAAGCACAAAAGTCATCCAGTATTTTAGGCCAAATTCAGAGGAAGAAAGGGAGAGAGGGGGGACTCAGGACGACCCCCCAGGCTCTGTGAGGAGGAGGCTGGGAGGGGCTGATTTGAAGCAGCCCATGGCCAGCTCAGCCAACCCTGCATGGATTCTGGGCATCACCCTCCCAAGAAAAAGCCAGCTCCAGGCCACCTCTCCTGTCCTGGCAGCCCTTCCCTGGTCTGGGACTCTGGAGATCCCACGAGAGTGTCCAGTCCCACACAGCTGAGGTTCCCTGACCTGGCCCCCAGCACCTCTCTGTCCCTCTCCCACACCACCGTAAGTGTTAATCACAGCAGAAGGAAAAGCAAGACAACATTTTAATGAGACATCTCTGGGATGTCTTAAGCTGCATTTAAAAGCCCCTAAGCCTCCCATGACAGGGGGCCCGTGTTAGGAAGGGTAAATATTTACGGCTCCACCTGAAAAGCAGGGCCCATTTTTCACGCAGGATTTTAACAATATAGATCATGCCGAGAGTGAGACATAAATAGAGGGAAATGAAACCACGGGTGGCTGCCGCACCAGGGCCCTGAATTATGGATATGAACCTGTCCCCAACTTCTTGTTTTTAATTAAAAAGCCCTTTTCAGTAATTCCATTAAGAGGCGGCTGTGGTTGGAAAGTCTCTCGCTCGTTCTCTTTAAATTATGAAATGTCCCATCGGCCCCTTTAAGTTTCAAGGCGGGAGGACGGGAGTAGGGGAATATTAGGATTCCGGAGGCCGCAAAGTGGGCCTTGACATTGGCTCTGAGCCTCCCTGGCTGCCATCACGCTCCAGCCATACTCACCTTGTGCACCTACTGTGCGCTAGGGCTTCCACCCCATCACCTCCGCTGCTTAGGATACCAGTATGAGGTCAGGATGATGATGCCTGGTTTACAGAGTAGAGGAAGCTGAGTCTCAGAGAGGGAAAGGGCCTGGCCCAAAGCCACACAGCCCATACATAGGAGAGCTCAAACTTGGAACCAGGGTCACTCCAAGTTGCCTGTCTTTGCCACCTCTTGCAAGAATCAAGAGAGGCTGGAGTCCTCATCCTGTCCATTGGCTGGGCCTTGGGGGAGGGATGGAAAACCCCAGAGCCTTGATCAGCCCAGACCTGGGATCCAGGGCCCTGCTGGCAGCACATTGTGCATTTGTTCAAGAAAGGACCTCCAAGCACCTGTTCTGTGTGGGGACCCTGGCCAGGAGCTGAGAGATGCACATTGCCTGCCATGGAGGGGTGCAGAGCACCCTCTTCTCAGTTTGTCTGCAGATGCTTCCTCCTGGAAGTCTTCCCTGACTACCCTAGCCGTCATTCCATCTGTCACTCCTCCTTCCACTTGCTACCTAGACCCTAACTTCATATCCATCCACCCACATATCCATCCTTCCATTCATCTATTCTCCCATCCATCCTTCCATCCCTCCCTCCCTCCTTCCATCCATCCACACCCCCCATCCATTCATCCATCCATCCACCCACTTACCCTTCCACTCATCTATTCTCTCATCCATCCATCCGTTCTTTCACTCATCTACTCTCGCACCTATCTATCCATCCATCCATTCCTCTCTCCCTCCCTCCGTCCATCTCTCCATCCATCCATCAATTCATCCATCCTTCCTGCCACCCGTCCTTTCACTCATCTATTCTCCCACCCATCCACCCACTCACCTATCCATCCATCTATCCTTTCAATCATCTATTCTCCCATCCATCCATCCATCCATCCATCCCTCCATCCATCATGAAAAGGAACCAACACACCTCAAGCCATTATTATATGTCACTCAATGTGCCTCTCTCATCAAATTCTCATATCACCTCTGCTAAGTAAGGCCTATCATCTCCATTTTACACATGAAGAAACTGAGGCTTGTGAACACTTTCATGCTCTTCAGAAAAAAGAAGAAGAAAGAAACTGAGGGTCTGAGAAGTGTAAGTTGTTTGCCCAAAGGGAAGGGAACGGAGAGCTAGTAGCACCGTTTTAGGTGTGGTGCCAGGCCACTGACGGTGGTGTGTTTGGGTCAGGAAAGAGAGATCTTCCAAATCATGCCATGTGGGTGAGCTGCCCATTTCCCTCTCCCCAACTACCATGGATGGGCTCAGCCGGTCCTCCCCCCTTGCTCATAGGCTGGGCACCAGCCCCCAGAGTGGTGCAGGGAGAGGAAGGCCCCCAAACACAGGGTGCCTATTGTACCCCTCCCAGGAGCACAGGCTCCCATTGTCTGGAGGAAGCTGCAGGTGGGCTCTAAGCTGCTCCTGAAGCCCAGTGCCTGTTGTCTGGCTTTGATTGTCACCATTGTGTGGCCACAGGGGCCCTTTGTCCCTAACAGCCTCTCTCTTTGCTTGCCCATCCCTTCCCTCCCCACAGTCATGGTGACAATCATGGTGATTTGCACTCAGAATGGCAGAGAGATTGGGGAGGGGTGGTGGAGAGCACTGGCTTGGTGGCTTGGGAGTCCAGAGACCCCAAGACATTACATCCTCTCTGAGCCTCAGTTTCCCCATCTGCAAAAGGGGAAGATAATTCCTGCTGTGCCTCTTCCATATTGGAGACAATGATAGGAACTTAGAGGTTATTCTGAATATGGGTTTGATCCTAGTTCTGTTAGCCTCTTACTGTGTGGCCTTAACACACGTCATTTGCCCTCTCTGTACCTGTTTCCACATCTGCAAAGTGGAAATAAAAGAGGGCCTGCCTCAGAGGAGAGACAGCGTGCAGAGTGCTTGACTCTCAGGCTGCACTAGGGGACAGCAGTCTCCATTTCTGTCATCTTCAGTGGTGGCGGCAGCAGCAGCCCTCTGAACACCAAGGAGCTCTGTGCCAGTGCAGGTCTTTCTGCTTTTTCTGTTGTACTTCCAAACTGTCAAAGCCCTTTTTTAGGTCATCTCAGGTCTCAGCCCAGAGAAGTTAAGCAAGATATCTCAGGTCACACAGCAAGGGATTGCCAGCCAGGCTCACAGACTTCGGTACATGAGGCTTCAGTTGTGCTATGGGCAGCCTGCTGGTGGGGCTGGACAGGGCTCTGCTTCTGAGGGTGGTTTAATGCGGGGCGCTCAGTGAGGACAGGGACTTGATTGTAACCCCAGTGCCTGGACAAGCTCTACCCATTGTAGGAGCTCAGTAAGTGGACAGATGGATGTCCCGGGAGCCCCAGAGAGGCACCAGATTTAGAAATGGCTGAGGAAGGGTCCAGCCCAGGGTAGGGCCCTGCTGCTGCTGCCCCTGAGGACAGAGAGGTGTTAGAGTGAGAGATGCTCCTCTGTGTGGGGGCAGGAGGATGGACAAGATGACCAGGGTCAGACCTGCGCAGCCTGATCTGTGGTTGCCGAGGACTGCTGTCTCTGGGATGGCTTCCCCTGTTCTAAGGGACCCAGCCTCAGAGTCTAGGGATGGCAGGCAGATGGGCAGAGTGGCTTGGATGACTCAGAGACTCAGAGATGTGTCCAGTGGTCACCAGCCTTTGCCAATGCTTAAGGTCCAGCAGGAACTCTCCAGCCTGGGGTACATGGTTACAGTCCACAGGGGACAGCACCACATGGACACAGCAAGGTCACCTGATGGTGTCATGGGGACACACTTAAACAGTGACACACAGACACACACAGGTCATCCGGACAGTGTCATGGAACCCGATAAACAGCATCAAAAACACACACAGGTCACCCAGACGGTGTCATGGAGATAGATAAACAATGTGACACTATCTAGGTTCATAGGGGAAGTGTCACACACTGTCTGATTTACAGATTCCTGGGGCAGTGTCCCCATTCACTGACAGGGGTCACCTGGACAGTTCCTTGTAGACAGAGATCAACAGTGTCACCTAGATACACATAAAATTCCACACAGACAGTTAAAGTGTCTGGAGGTCAGCAGCACTGGACAGTGTCACATGGACACAGTTAAACAATGTCCCATCCACTCACCAGGGTCGGGCACTCAGTATCACACTGATACAGATAAGCTGTGTCACACAGACAATAGATTCGCCTGGCAGTGTCCCCAAGACATGGATAAACAGCAAAACTGGGACAGTGTCATCCCAGTAGACACAGTGTCTTGTGTCATTTGCTGGCATGATATTCCAGGCATGGCGTCACACACAATGTGGGACACATCCCTATTTATCACACGTGTGGCCATGACCATACACCCGTGCTCTCTCATGCCATGGGTCCAGAGCGGAGGGCCAGGATGTCCCATGGGGACGCAGACCTGGGCCCGGACCTTGGCCATATCCCTCTTTCTGTGTGTCCCCCTCCCCACTCTGAGCCTCAGTGTCCTCCCTGAGAAAGGGATAGGAATGGCTACTTGCCAGGTTAGTGGAGGCCCCAGTGAGACCACACGCATGCAGGGCCTGGACGAGGCCAGGGCGCCGCGGGTGCTCTGTGAAGGTCCACCGTGGGTAGCGTGATTACAGTGACGACAGGCCCAGCCTTGGTGTGGCCATGACGAGTCTCTGGCTCCCCACAGCAGGCCTTGGACATGCAGCATTTGTGTGCTTTCCAGGCATGGAAACCTCTCTTGGGGACTTCAGGGGCGGGCCTCAGGTGGGGAGTAGCACAGAAGGGAGGGGGACCAGACCACCCACACACAGCCCCCTACTTCCATGGGCAAAGCTGGCTTAAGGGGCAGCCCCACCTTGGTCCCGGGCCGCCTGCATCTTAGAGGGCCTGGCCAAGCCCCTTCCCACAGGATGGGCAGTTTATGGGGTCCAGGGGACATGCCCACCAGGAGCCTGTACCTCTCCTGACCACCCAAAATCCCTTTCTCTAACAGCCCTGAGCCCACTTCCAAGACCTGGGGAACTCTTCCTGAGGTCCAGCCAAGGTTCATCCTCCAAGACAAACATGCCACTGATGTGAGCACTCCAGGCCCCAGGGGTGGCCAAGGGACAGCCGCTTGAGGGGGTGGGTGTGGGCCAAACTTGGCCTGGCAGGCAGGTGTCTACAGGTATGTGTATGAGAGGCCTCCAGTCCTAGACACAGCCCATATTGGGAAGAAAAAGCTGTGTGGGCTGGGGCCGAGGTTTCTACCTGAACCTGATCCAGACTCGGCAAGTGTCAGGGGCAGGCCTGGCACAGAGCCGGGCCCTAAGACTGGACGTGTCAACGCTCAAGCCATTCTGCCCGGCCAAAGATGTCAGACGCCTGCTTGTCAGGGGCAATCTCCTCACCTGACGAGAGAAATTCCAGGCCTGTGACTCTGGCCAGCCTCAAATCCCATCAGGTTCATGGTACCTCAGTCCTACCATGGGACCCCCACATGACCCAGGGATTCTAAGCCACAGCCCTGGAGCCTGCTGGTCAACCCAAACATGAATGCATGGGGCATGTGAGTTTACAGTTTCTCCAGGAGCCTTGGGGTCATTGCTGGACTGAGCAGATGACCCAGCTCAGCCCAGGGCTCAAGCTAGTAGAATCAGGGCCACTAGGAATAATCTGACACTCAGAAACCCCAACAGATCTGAGTTCAAATTCTGACTGTTTGGTACCAGCTGTGTGACTTCAGGAAAGCTATTGAGTCTCTCTGAGCCTTACTCTTTATTCTTATGGAAACTAGAGATAAAAATCTGCCTCCTAGGGATATTGTTGGGATAAAATGTAATCACGGCTCTGAATTCTCCCTGCCCAAAGGCTACACAGGCATCCTTGGCCAGTCTTAGGGAAGTGTTTGTCTAATGAATGATTTTAAAAGACAATCTGAAAAGTAAGCCCAAAGGAAGCCATAGATCTCAACACAGCCCCAGCTCCCAAATCCCTTCCTCCACACAGCCTGGGACTCTGCAACAGTAGCTGAAGCCCCTTCCTAGGGCGGGGACCCTCTGCTCCTGCTCAGAGCCCCTCCCCAAGCTGCAGGAGGCGCAGACACATGTTCGGAGGGGGCATTATCTGCGCTCGGTTGACTGTAAACGTTTAAGCGGAATTGACTGTGTACTCAGCCACTTTCAAACACAACTAATCTTCATCGGGGCGACGGGAAGTGAAATATGTTATTGTCGGTGGCAGTAAATTACCCGTGCCAGACCTGGCGCATGAGGCATTATGGGCCGTGGCCGGCACACTCCTTCACCCGGCCACTACCCGCCTGCAATCCATTACCACAAACAGCCCTGGTCATCTCCTCGCCGGGCCCAGGGACATGAAGCTGGCTGCTGGCCTCCCAGGGCCTGGCCCCCACCCATCTTGAATGAGAGTAGGGCACAGGGGTCAGGGCCTGGCTTCGTGCCTGCCCCTTCTCCCAGATGCCGGGGCTAGAGATGCAAGAAGACCTTTGTCCATCAGATTCTAGAAGGTTGGTAACAGATGGGGAGACTGGGGCCCAGCAGGGAAAGGGATTTGATCCAAGGCCTAGCCTTCTAAGCCTCAGTTTGTGCACGTCTATAATGGGAGTTCATTCACTGTTTCACATTTTTGCAAATCTCTTTAATGGCTGGCTTAATAGAACACAGCTGGATTCTCAGATCTTCTGCATTTGGTTTATTTTGACTTGTCATTTTTTTTGAAGTATATAAAGAACATCTGGCCTCACACAGATATGTAACTCAAAAGGGAAGAGTATTCTAACAGGCTTCTCAGATAATTGTGGTTATTCTTCCTTGATACTAAACCAAAACTCTACAAGAGGTGGTTTCTTAATGGTTAGTTACAATATGGTACCTGAAACCACATCCAGTAACCTTTCAGACTCTTAAATTAAAACCCATGGGTCTGTTTTGCACTTTGTGTGGAGCCTTTACTCATTTTGTAACATTACACCTTGGTCATTGGGAACACATTGGTTTACTGAATTACTCAGCTGTGCCACATGTTGACATGTTTCATAAAACAATATCAAAAAAAGTCACATTCACTAACATTACCACCCATCTCTTCAGGAATGTGCTAAGTAGGAAACTGTCAAACCCACGGTGGCAGATACAAGTTCTCCAAAATTCTCATTTTCACTTGAAAGTCAAATTTTATCATTGGCAACAAATACTGTCAGTTGACAGGCAACTTTGTACATTTTTGAGAAAATATCTGCCAAGTATCCAAGTCTGAAAGGCTGTGGTTTGTTTGCCAGCTGTTCTTTCAAGTAAAAATTGTGTTTGAAGGAGGGTGGCTCAGGGCAGCCCACAACCTGAACAACCACATGGCACTTTTCTCGAGCCATCAGGGGTACAGAGGAGAGGCTTTTTGTGTGTCCTTCTCATTTCATTACCCAGAATATTTAAAAGCTGTTTAGTCGAAGGTTGAGTTTTCTTTTTTGGCAGCTGGCCAGTATGGGGATCTGAACCCACGATCCTGGTGTTACAAGGCGGCGCTCTAATCAACTGAGCTAACCAGCCAGCCAATATTTTTAAAAATTAATAATATTTTTACTTTTTATCAAGGGCATTCTTAAGTGGAGTCTTTATGGCGAGAGTGTTTGGGGTGAAGAACGTGATCTCCATTACAGTTTGGTGCTGCGGCCTTGGCTTGATGCAGCAGTTTGATTCACACATTGATTTTGTGCCATCGGTGCAAATGTCAACACAGCGGGAAAAGCAGATGACGTCTTAGTGTTATGAAAATGGTTTTGACCTCGTAGTCACTATGAAAGGGTCTTGGGGAACCCCAGAAGTCTGTGGACCAGACTTTGAGAACCATTGGTCTGGGGTGGTTATACTGGGGTTGCCAGGCATTTGAGAAGATGCGGATGAAATCTGATGAGTGAAATGACCTTAATGAATGGCTCTATGTCACCAGGTACCACCATGCCCATTTGGGGGCAAATGTCTCCTATCACCAAGCCCAGCCTCCCCCCCTCCCCAATCCCAACTCTAACTGAGGCTGCTGATAAAAACCCTTTGACTCCTTCAAAACCCTCTTCAAAAGTCAACTTCTTCCTGAAGCCTTCCCAAATATAAGCCCTCAGTGGGGTTCCTGTCTCCCTCCTCTGAACCTCCACTCCACTCTGTTATCTCTCTTATGGCCTCACCTCATTCCTAGCAACCCTGCCTTGGTTATTGTAAGCCCTCAACAGACCCCAGTGGCTGGAAAGGCATAAAGATATAGAGAGCATGACTTGATCAATGCTGGGGGCTGTTGAGTGACATCGATTAACCAGTGGTTAGCAGACCAGAGGATTCTGGGAGATCCTGCTATAAATCCCAGAACACGGTATATCCCCAGGAACTGAGCACCAGGGACTAGCACCCTGGAAAAACTGGGATGGGTGGGACCTGGAGGAGAAGAGTTACAAATTCTCCTAGGGCTGATCTAGACAAAACTGTGACCTTGATGAGGCATATATTTAGTGTCTTTCTTGCTGTGTGACCTTGGGCAAATCACTTAACCTCTCTGGGCCTCGGTTTCCTCATCTGTCAAATGAACTTCGGACAAATTCTCCCAAATTCTGTGTGTCAATGATATTCATGCGCTAACAATCCATGATGTTGACACTTCAACTTCCCATGAGACGGACATTCAAGCTTTCCAGTCTACTGTCATGTGAACATAGCATGATGCTGACCTTCACATGTTCTGTAACATCATCCGATGAGAACTGACATCACACACACAATAATGCTAACAAGTGAAAAGGCCCTCATGCTGACTTTCAAACACGCTGTTGCTAACATTGAATGCTCTAGGACATCATTCACTCAGGCAGTATAACTGACTGCCAGCTAAGTGCCAATCATGCCAACAGCTGGGGAAACCTATGAGTTCATCAACGGCCCCTTCTCGGAACTTTCCTCTCCAGACACCCCCATAGCAGTACCAAGCAGTGGCTTACAGGGGCTTTAGCTGCCCCCACCCCCCACAGTCCATTCTCTTGCATGAAGAATTACTGTTGTCTCAACATAAAGCAAATGCAATTTTAACACAAGTCCTGTGGCCCTTCTTCCAACCAGATCCTGCCCCATAAGAATCCAGAGAGGTTATACGGCTGTAACCCCTGTTCCCCAAGATCTCCCTGCCCCCTGCTTTCCACCCAGGGCCTAGCCGGCGAGAACATGCTGGTGGGGGCCATCCAAGGAGAAATCAAGGCTCAGGAATGGGACTGTGTCTCAGGCCCCTCCTCTCACACCCCTGTCCCTCTGGCTGAGGCTGGGTGCCCACTGCCCATGCCCCAGGTCGCTGCCCAGGTAAAGGCTCCAAGCCCCAGATTGCCCTTGCCTCTCCTGCCTCTCTTTTTAAAAAAAGAAAAGAAATTCCTGCAACTTGAACAATCATTGTGTTGGATTTGGGAGATGTTATTCCTAGTGACAGACAAGGGCAATTATCTGCAATCCGCCAGCAGTTTTAGCCTAATTTCATTACTGCTGTGCAATTCTCCCTGAGCTGCTAGTCTATCAATGTCTTGCAGAACGGATTAGCGGGCACTTTCTTCATCTTCAAATGAATTTTAACTGTCATGCCCTTGATGAATAGAGCAGGAACAGGCGACTGACCTGGGCCGAGCAGTGGCCAGGGGGCGGCAGGCAGGCGCCCTCAGGTCCTGGTGGGAGGTGAATGTGGTAGGGGGATGGTCCTGTGAGGTGAGTGGAGGGGAGGTGCCTGAGTGGTCCAGCCTTCCCAGAGCCCTCCATGCCCAGGACTGAGGGCTGCTTGGACCCATCTACTGGGGTCTTGCATACTGAGCCCCCAGCTGGGACAGCTTCCCAGGTCCTGGGCTGAGAATATGGGAGAGGGCTCATTTCCTGATGGGTGCTGCTGAGTGACATTGGGACAACCACCCCACCCTGCCCCATTAACACCCAAAAACTCCAAAACTCCAGCTTCGAGTCTGCCTCCCTGAGACACCTCGGACCCCACAGAGGAGTGGCCCAGGGGGGTCTTGTCACTGCTGTGACTCCAGAGCCCGGCTTGTAGGAGATGCTCAGACAGCATTGGTTGCAGGACAAATGATTCTCCATCTCGCTGCAGCTTGGCTGGGGCCCGGTGCAGACCTGGCACATGGCAGCAGCCCAACCTCTACTAGATGAATGGGTGAGGCCAGGGGTGGCTTGTTAGGAAGAGACAGAGAGGGGAGGAAGCAAGTGCGGTATGAGCACCTACCATGCGTTGAGCACTGTGCTGTGGACTTTGCTCATGTGGCCTCTTAACCTCAGAGAAGGGAAGCCGCTGAATCCAGGGCACAAGCAAGTAAGTTGGGAATCGGCAAACCCAGGCCTGTCTGACCATCCTCTGCAACTCCTAAGGAGCACTGTTTTGGGAGTCCTGGACATGAGGTGAGATTCTTCTCATGGGCAGGGCAGGTCCTCATGCAGAGACCTCATGGGACCCAGTGTTGACAACATGGGGTGAAGTCCATGCCTGCTTAGGACCCCCTCGTGCCCTCTCCCACCAGAAGCCTTCTCCTGTAAAATACTTATCCGAATTCCTGGGAAGAGGGGCTGGGCTAGGTTTTCTCCCTTTTATCACCTGTCCATTCCTCCACTTCCCTGCCCAGCTCTGTGCACTGGGAAGCTGACCCCACAGGTGCACCTGGGGCTCCCTGCCCTCTGACGTCCAGGTGGAAACATATCATGGAGGCCGGGGTGGGAGGAGGGAGAGGTTGGAGTTCCACTCCACCTGTTTTGGCGCTGCAATCCTGGCAGTAGCTGAGTCAGTCTGTGTCTGTGGCTCCCACCTGGTGGCACAACCTCCATGGCTCTGGCTCTCAGTGGGCTCTGGTAATTCCGTTTCTGCCCCATCAGACCTGTGAGTCCTTGCTGTTTCCAGGCCCTGGGAGGTCTCATCATCCCTGGTTGGTTTGCACCCGTGCATACAGAATTCCCTTTACTAAAGCCTCTTCACTGGTACCATCCCAGTGGAATGTCGTGTCCCACTGGGAGGCTGACTGTGGCGATTCAGGTGGGACTCTAGTAGCTCATTGTGACAACAGCTTCCATTTATGCCACACCTGCTCTGTGAAAGCTAAGCCACAGGCAGACGCCAACCCATTAGAGACTCCCAACACTCAAAGGGTGGTGCTATTTACAGAGCAGGACACAGAGGTTCAGAGAGGTAAGGAGACCGGCCAGGGTGCCCCTTGGGGAAGGGGAGTCAAGATTTGAACTCTCATTGGCCCAACTCCAGGTCGTGTCATCTTAACCCCACAGTGCACACACTCAACTCTGTCCTGACCAGAAATTGGAGCCAGCAGAGAGCTCTGCGAGGCCATCCATTGATGATTCTTTGGAAAGACCAGACGTTCTCCTTCACCCTTGGATGGCAGCCATGGTGAATCCTTTATGCTTCTCCACCGCCAGCAGGCTGCCATGTCAGCAAAGGGCAGTGAAGCCGAAGAGGACGGGGCTCCCTCCATAGTGGCTGCCCCACCGGCCCCGACCCCCGGAGAGCCGGCTGTCCTCCCAAAACTGCCAGGAACAGAAGGAAGATCCCTGGATGGGGGCCAGTCTAGATGCCCATTTTACAAGTGGAGAAACTGAGGTTCAGAAATGCAAAAGAACTTATTCCAAGCCAATGGGGAGTCATGCAGAACTGGGCCCCAACCCAGGAAGCCAACTGATGTCCCCAGTGCCATAAAATGAGGCTCAGACCTGCCCGAGCAGAGCCTTCTCCCCCACCTTCTGGTTCGGTTCTTCTCTCCAGGCACCAGGGAGACTGTCCCAAGTTATTGATTGCCGGGGAAGCCTAGAGTCAATACGGTGCACTTTGCTAATTAATCTTTTCCAGATAATTGCAGGAAATTATTGGCTGGTGTGAAGCAGGGATGGGTAGGCAGCCTCTGTTCCCCGACCTGCCCTGAGCAGCTACTTGGCAAAGCCCAGGATGCTGGCATAGACCTATGGCCCAGCGTCCTGCCCACCCACCTGTCCTCACTCACTTTTCTCTGCTTCCATGTGGGGCAGATGAGCTCTGTCTCCCTCCAGAATCCTCAGCCCAGGACCCCCACCAGCTCAGCTCCCATGGCTCCACTCTGGATGCAGTGGGGAACACTGGGATCAGGATGGTCCTGGGTTCAAATTTTGTCGTGGCAATCACTACACTAGCTGTGCAACTACGGACAAATTGGTTACCCTCTCTGAGCCTCAGCTGAAAACAAAAATAAGAGTATAATCTCTACATTACAGGCTGCTTATAAAGACAAAACAAAAGTAGGCTTTTTAATACTGATTTAATATGACCTCTACAACTAATAACTGCAACAACACCAGCTAACACTAAGCCAGGGCTTTGCCACCTTCCAGGGACTGACTGGAGTGTCTGATAGGTGCTATCATTATCCCCATTTTATAGAAAGGGAAACTGAGGCCCTGGCCCAAGTTTACATAGACATTGACAGGCAGAGCCCCAAACCCTGTTCAGTGCCTGGAATACCAATCAGAGCCTCAGGCTGTGTCACCAAGCCTAGTATAGTATCTGGCATGCAGCATTGTCACCAGGAGCCAGCCCTCCACTGTGCCCATCTTAGAAGCCAGGGCACACTAGTCCTGGGTGGGAAGAAGGTGGAAGTGGGTCCCAGGGGTGGCACGGGGCTCACAGGCACCCAGAGTGTTCCATTTTAAGTCCCCTCACCCCAAAACTCAGGGCCTGAGGGAGTTATTGGGCTGGGTGGACTCAGGGCCCCCAGGGGCTGCCCCCTTGTCCTGCAGTAATTAATCATAACTGGACACTCTTGGATGAAGTTTCACATCCCTTCTGGATTTCTCTCTTTCTCCCAGATCTTATTTAATTTATAACCTCACTGGGCTGTATATACCTGCTCCTAATAAACCTCTAAGACTTTAATGAACTAAATAGCAAATTACTTTTTTATTCAAGAATGAAATTTCATCATATTCATAATTCATATTTTATTTCAGACATCTGCTGCTGATTACATTACATTTAACTAAAATTAGATGATGCTCAGAATGCAATTAAGGCTCTGCCAAATTCTTCTGCCCACCAATGCCGGTGGAGCTCAGCGGGGGCCGCTAGGAACCTAATATGTAATTAGGAGCTATTTTCTAGCTGTTTTTAAAGTCTGAAAATTAGCTGCCTTTATTAATCACACAGACAAATATAAAGTGGAACCAACGCGCGCTGAAATTTCTAAAAGGGATTTTTTGTTTAATTATACACCACAGAGCGCTGCGACTCGTTCTGCATGTTGATTTGTTGTGCACTGACATTTTGACAACTGGTTCTCAATTTGTCTGTCGTAGTTAGGCAACAACAAAGCCGACGGTAATACTTTAACTTTCAAAACCTTCAGTGTGCCAGGGAGAGGGAGACTGGCATTCCTCGCCACAGGCCTGCGGCGCAGGCTCTCGAAGGCACAGGGGCCAGAGCTGCCAGGCAGAGCAGGGCTTGGTGACAGCGCTGGGTGGGGAGGTGGCCGGAGCGCTGGACCTTCCTCTGTGAGGTGGCTAAGACGGAAGCCTTTCCTCTCCAGGCCTCAGTTTCCTCCTCTGCACCACAAAGGGGTTTGAAGTCTAAGATCTTTAAGGAGCCTTTAGATGCTAAAATTCTGTCTTCTTTTCTCTGTGTGTCAGTGTTTTCTATGTATCATTCAGCCCTTTGACCTTACCAGGGGGATCTTTTATTATTCCATGGCACAGAGGATAAGACTGAGACTCAGTGAGATTTGGTGACTTGTCACCGGGTAGTAGGGGGCCACACCAGAAGTCAAACACAGATCCCGTTATCTCCAGATCCCGCGGTCTTAACTCTATCTACTTTCCTGGCTCAGTAGCCCTGAGCAAGAGGTGGCTCTCTGGGCCTCAGTTTCCCATCTGCACTGCTTGGACATGGGGAAGTAGCACTCAGCTATGCTGAGGGCCAGGGAAGGGGTGCATAGGTGGGGCCACAGCATGGAGCGATTGAACCCCCGTGGGGTCTCTCAGCCCTAGGGCAAGCCCTGAGCTTGCTCTGAGCCCTCAGAGGTCCCTTGGGTCACTCAGTGGGCAGCATCACCCAGGGATGTCCAGAGGATCCTTGGGACAGAGAATGGCTGCCAAGGGGACCAGATTCCACTGCAAGTTAACAACAACAGATGGCTTTTACCCGCATGCCTAGCACTGTGTTGATACATTATTACCTACACTACCCCTGTGCGGTGTGTTCACAGCCAGCCTGGGACCCTCACAGCCTGGCTTCAAACCTAGCCCCACGAATTCTCTGCCGTGGTCACCTCAGCCAGGCCACCTCACCTCTCAGAGCCTCCTTTTCATACCATGAAAGTGAAGATCCTTCAAAAACAAAATTCTAAAGCATATATAAAAGAGGGCTGGCCTGTGGCTCACTTGAGAGAGTGTGGTGCTGACAACACCAAGTCAAGGGTTAAGATCCCCTTACCGGTCATCTTTAAAAAAAAAAAAAAGCATATATAAAAGAGACAATGATGCAAAATTGCATGACTGTCTCGCTAAATTCTTAAAAAATTCAGAGATCTTTGATTTAAATCACATAGTTATTTTTTTCTTAATAGCATTTATAGGGATGTGACTCAATTCGTAAAATAATTGATGATCTGAAATATATAGTAATGAACATTTTGAACTGAAAAGTTGTAAATTACATGGCAAAAACCCATTGCAATCTGGGCCTTCACTCATCCAATTATCAACAAATAAAATTGAAAAAAAAAAAAGAAAGTGAGGATCTTGATGGCACCCATCTCTCCGGGTTCTGGGGAGGACTGAACAGGATAATGGGTGCTCGGCCCAGATTAAGCCCTCAGTGATGGAAGTTACCATTTGACAGATGGGCATGTTGAGGCTCTTCGGGGAGAAGTACCTGCCCTAAGGTGCCTATCACTGAGCTGAGAACTGAACCCAGGTGGGTCTGACACAATCTTCCCTCCACCACCATGATGCTTCCCTGGTACCCATGGGGGAGGGTGGAGGAAGGGCCTAGGGACCCACTGTGGGGTCTGAGCTGCCCCATCTGGCCACCGTGGTGTTTCCAGAGGCCCCCCTCTCCTGTCTCTCATTTCCCTTTTGCTCCCCTCAAGGGAGTGCCAAGCAGCCTCCGGCTGGAGCCAAGGTGTGGCTGAGGCCACCCTGGGAGTCTCATGCCCCGCTAACTTTGGCCAGTGGAGCCAGCACCGCCACCTGCCAAAGCCCATTTTCAGGAGCCAGCCCTGCCTCCTCCTCCTGCCCCCAGACCTACCTGATGAAAATGCCAACGCAGAAAGGGAGGTTTTTTGAGGTGACAATGAAACTGCCAATAACATCTCAAATGCAGAGATAGGCAATGACTGCTCCATGTATTCTGACAGTTGAGACTTTGCTGGGGAAGGGAAATGACAGGTATCTGCTGACATCAACACCACTTCTTTTGGAGAACAACTCTCAGGAGAGGCATTCCCAGGAGACCTGCCTTGCCCAGATGCCAGGTGGGCTGTGGCCGTGCTGTTGGCAGAAGGAGCCGGGGCAGCCACAGAGGGGAGGCTGGAGACCCTGACTTAGCCACTTATTCATCTGTTCCATGACTCCCCTTTGAGCACTGACATGTGCCAGTCTCTGTGCTGGGGACTGCAGAGGCAGAAACAAACCAGCAAAACCCCTGCTTTTAGGGAGTGTTGGGGGTTGATGTCCCCCCAAAAGAGATGTTGAAGTCCTGATCCCTGGTTCCTCTGAATGTGACCTTACTTGGAAATAAGGCCTTTGGGGATGTAATCAAGTTAAGATGAGGTCATTAGGGAGAGCCCTAATCCAGTGGCTGGTGTCCTTATAAGAAGAGGACATGCCATGTGCAGATAGAGGCACGGGTGAGGAGGCCCTGTGATGACAGGCAGAGACTGGAGGCAGGCAGCTGTAAGCTAAGCGATGCCAGGATTGCTGGCCCCACCAGAGGCTAGGAAGAGGCAAAAAAGGGTTCCACCTAGTGTCTCAGGGGAAGCATGGCCCTTCTGACACCTTGACTTTAGACTTCCAGCCTCCGCGACTGTGAGAGAATAAATTGCTGCTGTTTTAAGCCACCAAGTTTGTGGTATTTTGTTATAGCAACCAAAGAAACTAACACAAAGGGCTCCCATGCGAATGAGGGGATCAGCAAAGAGACCCCACCCCTGGCAGGAGACTATCAGAAAAGGGTGTACCTGCTCCTTGCACAGAGGAGACAAGTTGGACTCCAAAACTGAAAGGGCCCTTCAGACACCTATAATCTGTCACTTATCTGTCCCTAGTGCTACTGCCCCCATCCAGCAGTTTCACCTCTCACCCCCTAACTCCTCTTCCCCATCCCCTCCCTCCATTATGCCACAGCCAGAAAACTTTCTAAAGCATAATTGTAACCCTGCCCTCGGCCTAACACCCGCCCTGGCTCCCCAGGTCCCTCAGGATAAACGTTGCTTTGTGTCAGGCCAGGCCCTGCCCATACTTACCATAGGCTCCATCTGAACACAGAACTGTTTGTGGCTTCCCTGCACATACCTCACCTCAGTGCCTTTGTACCTCCTCCTCCAGGAAGCCTTCCCTGATCCCCGCCCCCCAAGGCAGGGATATGCACCCCTCTTTTTCTCTGGCTCCCATGGTAACTCAGAACCCCCTGCTCTTTATTATCATTGTCAGTTTGCTTAGCTGGCTCTACCCTGTGAGCCCTGGAGGGCAGGAATGGGTCTCATTCACCCCTGAAAGCCCAGAGCCCAACGCATAGTCTGAGCTCAGGCAGTGTTACCTGTTACCACTTGTTACCTCGGCCCTAGCCAAACTCAGCCCTTGGCCAGGAAGCTGGCTCTGGGAACAAATGTGGGCTCAGACATCAAGACCCAGGCCAGACTGCCTGCTGCTCTCGTCAGTATGAGATTGTCCAGGGCCAGAGGGAGAGAAACTCGGTTTAGGATCAGAGGACCTTGGCTTGAGTTCCATTCGCCAGCTGGCTGGCCACAGACACATTGCTTTATCTATCTGAGCCTCATCATCCTCATCTGTGAATGCAAACAGTGAGATCTACAACATGGGGCTGAATTGTAGGGATTATTAGTGATTATTGTCATTATAATGATGATCAATTCATTATAATTGTAATGATTGTTGTGTGAACTGCTGTTTCTAAAATCCATGTGTCTTTCAAAGCCACCTTCCCCAACCTACTCCTCAGAAGTGTGACTCATACTTGCACCCTGTGAGACTACTCAAAGTTCCTACTTGTCATTGAATTATTGTAACTCTTTACATATTAATATGTCATCCCCTCAACTGGATGACATCTCCCATACCAACAAGTACTGTGTCATACTTCAGGGGCTCTTGAGGGACTCAACAATTGTTGATTGATTGATGTGACCCCCTCACTGCCTATCTAGGGCCTAACACAGGTCTGAAACAATCCTAGGAGTTGAGTTGAGGAAGAAACTGCAAGGTAGAGATTGCAAACTGAATGTGGAGTCAGGCAGACCTGTGTTTCCACCCAGCTCTGCCTCTTTTTTTTTTTTTTTTTGTCGTTTTTTCGTGACCGGCACTCAGCCAGTGAGTGCACCGGTCAGTCCTATATAGGATCCGAACCCGCGGCAGGAGCGTTGCCGCGCTCCCAGCGCAGCACTCTACCAAGTGCGCCACGGGCTCGGCCCCCAGCTCTGCCTCTAACAGGCTACAAGGCCCCTCACCTCTCTGAGCCTTGGTTTTCTCTTCTGTAAAATGGGGAACAGAACACCTACTTCTCAGGATGTCAGGAGACAATGCACATGCAGGTGTCTGGCACAAGCAGATGTCAGGTTAAGAGGAAGGTGTTTAACCTCAGAGGGAGGGTGGGTCCTTCCTGTCTGGGTGATGTTGGACATGCCCCACCACCACTCTGAGCTTCAGTTTTCTCTCTGGAGAATAGAGAAAATGCCCACCACTGAGAGCATTGTGAGAATGCAATGAGGTCATGGGTGTCAAGCCTGGCATGGGGGACGTGCGCAATAAGAGGTGGCTGTTATTTTATTGCACTGAATTGTATAAATGTCTAGACCTGTCCTTCCCTGGAGCCAGCCCTCCTCCCAGATCTGGTAAATGGGGTGAGGAAGGGGTACAGGTGGGTACTGGCAGCATCATCCCCTCCCTGCAAGTGAGGACATTTCCTAGGCCTGGGACCTTCCAGCCCATCACTTCAAAGGACTCGCCAGCGCCCTGACTGCTGGAAGAGGGAGAGTCCATGGAGTCCCTTCCTTCCCTTTGAGTAACGAAAGGACATGAAAGAAAGCACCCACCCCCTTCTGACCAAGATCTGACCCCCACCCATTCCAAGACCCAGCAAACCCTTTTGGAGGGCTGGGGAGGTGGGCTCAGAGCAGGCAGGCTTCCTAAGCGGACACAGTGGCTGCCATGCAGGTGTGAGGGACCACTTCCTGTCTACCTTCCTACTCATTCATTCATTCCTCTATTCGTCCATTCATTCATTCAGAAAGCCTCAAGCTCTTGTCAGGTGCCAGGCACTACGCTAGACGTGGGGGAGACAGCAGCGGGCAAGAGCACCACATCGCCTGCCCCGGGAGGCTGCTTATTCCTGGGGGAGACAGGCAATGTATCAAGGCAACAGAGGATGGCACGGCTTGGAAATAAAGCGGGGTCAGATGGACAGCAACAGCGGAGGACTCCTTTAGCAGGAGGGATGGTCAGTGAAGACCTCTGTGAGGAGGTGACCAGTGAGCTGAGACCCGGAATCAGCTTGGTGAAGAGAGTCTGCATGTGGAGGCTGGGGGGATATGTCCCAGGCAGAGGGAACACCTCATCACTGTCATCATTGCCATCATCTCTCCCATCTACCCCTCACTCCCTGCGAGAACTCGTGTAGCGCTGGGAGTGGCCGTGTCCATCCTGCACCGGAATGTGAGCTCCCTGAAGGCGGCCCCGGGTCTGCCTGGCCCACCACGACTTCCTCCAAGACAAGAACAGCGCCTGGCACAGAGTTGTCACTCAACACACAAAGTGAATACGGCAGACACTGTGCTAAAGGCCCAACACCTGTTACCTCATGTGAGCAGCACAACCGCCTGACGTGTTGGTTTTCATTTCCTTTTCCCAGATAAAGGAAGTGCGGCTCAGAAAAGTGACATTGCTCGCACAAGTTCCCACAGCCAGCAAGTGGCAGAGCTGGGATTCGAACCCAGTTCTATCTGGGCTTTTACTCTGCACTGCCCAGGCCCTCAGTCCCCTGGATCAGGAAAGGGGGCAGCAGAGAGCAGGGCCCCAGCCCCCTTCCCCAAAGGAAGCAGGTCCCTGAGGGACAGTATGGCCAGCCGGCTCCATAAATAACCCGCGTCCCTGGGCCCTGCCAGCGGTTTAGCAGCCTGAGAGAGAGAGTGTGTAATACAAACAGCACTAATCCCCTGTCAGTTAAACTGGATATCAGAGGAGACAAGCTTCCGAGCGGGGAGGCCTAATTGAATCGAATTGAAAAGGCGGAATGGGCGGTGGGCTGAAGAGGAGGGAGGCCGGGGAGTGAAGCAGGCGGCTGGGGACGCAGCTGCCCGGGCCTCCCCTGCCCTGGCCGGGAGGCGTTCCAGCCCCCGCTGCAGGGAGCCGGGCTGGCGGGGGTGGCAGTCATGGGGAGGGCACCCCAGCCAGGGTGCTCCGCCCCCTCCGGCTTCCCCTTTATCTGCTGGCTCTGCCGTTTTCTCTCCATTGCTGACCCTTTTTCTGCTCCCTCTGTTATCTCAAATAATGTCACTGCCTCTTTAGAATCTATTCATCAGAGCAGAACGAAGCCATTGCTGACACTGATAAAAAAAAAATACCATCTGTGCCTCCCGGGAAGAGCTCTCCACCCAACCGCTGGCGCCCCGCCGCCCCCGCCACCCGCCCGCTGCCATTTCGTGGGGCACCAAGGGGGGAATCAGATTCTGCAGGGGTGGGGCGCCCTCCTGCTGGGGGTGCCTCCTACTCCCCGGCTCACTCCCCAGAGCCAGTGGCTCTCTGAAGGAGTCTCAACCCCAGGTAGTTTTCAGTCTGCAGCTGGACTTGACTTGGCCACTTGGTGTTTTTTAAATTAGTTTTTCTTTATTGCTAAACAGGATTTAAAAATGAAATTTTACCCCCAAATCCAGATTTCTGAATTCTCTTTTAAAACTAGACAGAAAAGTCTGGACAATGGGTCCACGACTGCACAGGGTGACAGTTGACTGCAGCTGGGGTTAGGGCTCTGCTGTGTCCTCCCTAAGCCTGACTGGTTTGTGTCACCTGGAGGCTTGAGACCCCTGAGTGCGTAAAGTTCCTCAAAGTGATTCTGAGGGGCAAGTGGAAGACAAGATCAGGCCACAGACCCAGGATGCTTTTCATGGGGCTGGAAATAATATTCACAGAAACAATGAGCCTAAGGCCCAGAGAAGGGAAGCCACTCGCCTAGGTCACACAGCATTTCGGAAATCTCCTGATTCCCTGGATAGTGCTCTCCTCAACTGTACAAGGCAGGTGGAGAGATGAGGAGTGCTGTCCCTGGCCTTGCCATACCCCCCACCCTGCTTCCCATCAGAGCCATAAGACTCCAGCATCCATGTCAGAGCTCACTATGGGCACTGGTGGAGGTACCAGCATCTCCCAGAGTGAGCAAGGACACATTAGCAGCCCTCTCACCCTTTCTCCTGGCCTTGGAATACCCCATCTTGACCCAGCACCCTCAGCCATTCAGGAAGCCTGGGTTCAAGTCCAGCTGTACCACAAACACACTGTGTGGCCATAAGTAAGTCACTGACCAACTCTGTGCTGCAGTTTCTCCATCTGCAGAGTGTGGGTCCTTGCAGCTGTTATCATGGAAGCGTCTCGGGGGACAGACATCCCTTTTCAAATGGTGGACTTGCCTCTCTGAGGCAGATGGCAAGAGACGGTAACCTGGGGTGAGTGAGAGACGCTCCGATGCCCACCAAGGACAAGGCCAGCCGTGTGCACAGAACATCCCCTGCCCGGTGGAAGCCAAAGGGGGCGTGGAGCAGATGTTGGCCATCTTGGCAACAGAAGGCAGGTGCTCGGTTTGAGAGGAGTCTCTTCCTCCAAGTTCATGTTCTCCAACTCCCAGAACCATGGTAATCACTGGCTGGCACTGTGATCTTGGGGACCGCAGTGTCTAAGGCAGCTCAGCCAAATCCGCCTTGTTGCCGAGCCCCTCAGGGCTGAGAGGGCTGGCTCTTCCCACCAGTCTTCCTCGTGTGCATCAGCAAATCCTAGCCTCATCTCAGCATAAAAGGGTAGGAAGCCCCAGGCTTTGGAGTTAGGCGTCACTGGGTTCAAATCCCAGCTCAGCCACCTCCAAGCTGTCATGTCACTTCTCTGAGCCTCAGTTTCCCTTGCTCTGATAATAACAATAGCTCCCGTTTACCAGATGCTCACTCTATATACCAGCCTCCAGGCTACATGTTAGATGTGCATTATTTCCTGGTATTTCCACTTTACTGATGAGGAACCCGAGGGTCAGAGAGGTGATGTGGCCTGCCTAAGGTCTCACAGCTAGAAGTAGTTGGGTCACATAAGAAGGCCAGATCTATCTGAGCCCAAAGCCCACGAAATATCGATTGCTGGGAGGATTAAATGAGGACATGAGGGCAAAGCTCCTGGCACAGTGAACAGACACCGTTATTTCTATGGATGGGAAAAACAACACCCAGAGAGGGCAAGAGACCTGCCTAAGGTCACACAGCAAGTCACCTCTTCCTCTTTATTTTGGTTTTCTCCTCGCCTTCCTCTCTCCATGACCCACTTACCTCTCTTCTCCCACAAATGCTCACCCACCCATCTGGGCCAAAGACAGCCAGGGCCTCACAGGAAGAGCACTATACTTGGAGTCCAGACCCATCTTGGGACCTAGCTTCTGCACCTGATGACTGCATGACTTGGAGCAGGGACTTCCTCTCTGGATCTCAGTCTCCTTATATGTAAAATGGGGCTTACCACACTTTCCTCATGGGCTTGTTGTGGGTATGAGTGGGCAGAACCGATGTGAAAGCATCTAGAATCAGGGCCAGCATGCCCAGGAGGGCAGGAGTAGCTCTGGTTGGTCACCTGGCTTCCCAAGGCCTAGCCCAGTCCCTGACACATAGTAGGTGTGCATTTAACATCTGCTGAATGGATAGAGCTTATGAGTGAAGGGGCCAGAACCTGCCTGCAGCCCTTGGCAGTCGTGGGGAGGGCAGCCTTTCTCTGGGCAGGAAGGAAACCTGGGGAAGCCAGGTACATTCAACGACAGCCTTGGTGCCCCATCAGCTTTCTGGGGGACACCTTGGCCTTAGCTGATGCATTATGCAAATACCTCAGAATGGATGTTTTCCTTATCAGATTGAAAACATTGTACAACAGACCCAGTTAATCTCCAAGGGAGGGAGTGAGGGGGTTTGGCAGAGCAGCCTGTAAAAGAGGCCCAGTTGCCATTTCATCTGTTACGGTGCTACCCCCCACGCCCCACCCCACCCCCTGTGTGGAATTAGGTGGCTCCCCCTCTGTTAACCCAGAGTGTGGTGAGAACTGGTGCCCTTGGGCCTCATCCCTTCCCATGCCTGGAAGGGAGGCAGGGGATGGGGGGGCTTGGGGGGGATGAGGTCTGGGAGGGGAGGGAGCCCCTTCACTCTCCCTTGGGTGTGGCCCTTGTTCCCACCCCCACTTTGCAGGACAAAGCAGAGCCCAAGAGAACCCGGCAGCTGGAGGCTGATGGGCCATTTTTCTGCAGCCTTGTTCGCCACATTACAAGATTTTTTGGCTGCTGGCCAGTAAGGGGATCCAAACTTGTGACCTTGGTGTTACCAGCACCACGCTTTCCCAGGTGAGCTAACCCGCCAGTCCGTATTGCAAGATTTTTGGTGGGAAAAAATTAAATAAGAAGGAAGACTCCGTTTTGACATAATAACTTGAGCCATTGTACCCGGGACCCAGGGCCGCTAACCATTAGCCTGCAACCTGCGGGACGGCATCTTAGCCCCACTGGCTGGCACGGGGCTCTCCCAACCCGAGTGACAAAGATGGGCCCGGCCAGACCCTGCAGTGCAGGATGGTCACATACAACCAGACTGATGGGGTCCAAACCCAGGCTCACCCCCTGGGCGTATCTGAGGGAGCTTCTGTCTGTTTCTCTGCAAAATGGGAGAATAATTAGGGCCCATGGTCCAGGATGATCTGAAACCCAGACACTGGGCACCCAGACTCACGTGGCAGCAAACACCATCTGGGCTGACATGTTATTTACAGTCTTTACTCCACTTGGTGGGGCTCTTCATACCTGGGGCTGAAGAGTTGGGGGTGGGTGGTTCTGCCCCCAACACCACTAGGGATGAAATGCAGGGGGTCTATCCTAAACCCTGTAAAATTTGGAATTCTCAGTCACATCTAGCCCCAAGGTTTCAGCCAAGGGATGGCGGTTCTGTTGTACCTGCACCACAGGGTTGTTGTGGGAATTAAATGTGACAATGTTTGAGAGGTTTGGCATACTGCCTGGCATTTTACATTTGAGGAAACTGAGGCCCAGAGTAGGGGGGGCTTCCTGCTCCAAGTCACACAGCAGGTACGGAAGCCAGGCCCTGAAACAGAACTCTGGACACCAAGTGATCTTCCTGTGAGGCCCTGGAATAAGAAGAAAACCAAAAGGCAAGGAAGAGGACAAGGCAGCACACTGTGTGACCTGAGGCAGGTGTCTTGCCTTCTCTGGCCCTCGGTTTCCCCAGCAACAACAAATAAGGTTTTGACTGTGTGGTCAAGGATTCTCTTGACCCTGACACTTGCATTCTAATTACAAGCAACTGAAACATCTGTCAGTTGATGTTGGAGACCAGCCTTTGCCCACGGTCTTCTTTGAGAAGACACATGGTGTGGGGCTCGTGCAACCCAGTACTCAGCTTTTCTTTGGACATGAGGAGTTTTCTCCAGGCACAGCTCTGTGACAGCAGAACTCATGGTGCTCTTTGGCAGCTTAGTCAGTTTGCCTGTTTGTTGTGTTGTCAGGGCCACAGGGGGGTCTGAGGTGTGCGTGCCATGAGGGCTGAGGGGGCAGGAGAGGCAAGCTGGGCCAGCGCTGCTGGGGTGGAGGTGACAACTCAATTACGTCAATTAGGCAGGGAAGGGGGAGGGGGCTTTGGGAGGTCACTGGTTGTCTCCTTGAGGAAACAGTCCAGGACAGTGGCCGAGGACAGGGCTCTGAAGCCACACAGACCTGCATTCAAATCTAGCTCTGTCACTTGCCTCATGACCCTGGGCAAGTCACTTCTCTTCCCTGGGACTCAGTTTACTCATCGACAGAAAGAGGATAAGAATAATAACTATCTCAGTGAACTAGAGGATCCCCAAGGATAAGTCACCACAAAGCACTTAGCACCATGCTGGGCACATAGTAGGTGCTCAGTGAGGGTTCTGTTAGCTCTTTGGGAGCTCCCAAAGCCATGTGGAGGGATCGGATTCCGAACAACAAAGATAGAAGACAGGACATTCTGCAGGACGGCTGGGTCTGCTGAGCAGGTCATGGAATGGAGAGAAGAGGTGTGAGTGTGTGTGTAGGGCTGCTGTGCTAGATGGAAAGAGAATTCAGGGCTACAGCAGCCAGATGAGTGGTATTGTACAGAGTTCTGGACATTTTGGGGACAATTGGGGGAAATGTGACTATGATCTGGGCATTAGAGTTAAAAATATACTGATACAGAAAGGTGATAGTTAATTTAAAAAGAGTAGGTAACAAAATAGCATTCACAGTATGATCTCATTTTATTGAACAGCATGTACACACACACACACACACACACACACACACACACACACACACACACAGAAAGTGGAAGCTGTTAATAGTGCTACTTCTCAGGTGGTAAAAACACAATACAGTACTTTGATTTCCTTACTTTTGCTCATCAGCATTTTCTTTCTACAGTGTATATATACTGTCTTTGTAATAGTAAAGAAATTACAGTTTCAAAACTAAAGACAAGAGCCCAGACTCTAGAACCAGATGGCCTGGCCTCGAACCCAGCTCTCTGTGCCTTTAGGTGTGAAGAGACAGCCAAGGAGCTTGTCCAAAGTTAGCTGCAAGCCAGGAAGGGCTGGGGCAGGGGCGCCTGCTAGGTGCTGGACACCAAGCTGGGCACCTTACAAAGAGCTCTTGTGAGGAATGAGAACGGAAGCAGCGCTGGAGGTGCTAAGGCACTGACCGGCCCAAGCACGCTCAGAGGGCAGGGCCAGCCCGATTGCGACTGCTGACCTGGAGGAGACACTACACGCGACAGGCTGCCAGCGGCCACGGGAATTGTTCCGGGGAGGGAGAAAAAGCATCCTCCCCAACAGAAAGCGCATGGGTGCAATCACAGCAACTCCTCAGTCGGTGTGAATCACAATATTCGCTCCTGTCCCCAACATGAGACCCCTGCTGGAAGTGAAGTTCTCTGCGAACTTCACTGTGAGGCTGTGAGGCTGGGAGCGGCTCCAAATGCTGACTTGAAAGAAACTGCTGCCCTCAGCCTGGCAAAGAAGGCACTGGAGCTATGTGCCTCTTTGGAGAGGAAATGGCAGGTGGGAAAGCCAGCGGCATGAATAGTGTTCCTCCAACAGTGACCCAAGGGATCTCTACCTACAGGCTTTGGACCAACCAGGCTGAATGCTTTTAACCAGCCCCGTGCACCATTCTCAAGTTTCTGAGCTCTGAGAGACACCCTTATCTTTTAGCACAAGACAGTTATAATACTGAACATTTACTGAGCACTTAGAATGTGCAGGCACCGTGCCAAGGGCTTTATGTGTATTTTCTCATTCAGTCTTCACAAATCCTCTAGAAGAGGGTATTACTATTACTATTTTCTAGATGAGGAGGCTGCGGCCTCCAGAGGTGAACTGGCTTGCCCAAGGTCACATGGCTGGTGGGTGGCAGAGCTGAAGTGGAGCCCAGGCAGAGCTGAGCACTCACCCACCATGCTGGTGTGCAGGGATGATCTTGGGGGTCACCTAGTTCATTGTCCTCAGCCCTGGCCATTAGAATCACCTGGGAGCATTTAAAAGATACCAGTGATGGAGTCCTGCTGAGAGCAGTTAAAGCAGAATATCTTGGGGTGGGGCCAGGCATCCCTGGGTGTCTTTTACAAGATCCCCAGGTGACTTTGATGGCAGCTGAGAGTGAGAACTACTACAGTTAGCAATGACAGGGTGATAGCTGTACATGCAAACTATCTGCAAATGTAATATCAAAGACAGGTGGCCTGGGGTGGGTGGGTGGCACTAGGCCCATTTGGTGGCTGGTAGCAGTGGCTGGGGTGAGAGGCTGCACTGGCCCAGGCACACGGGCAGCTGCTTCATTCGGGCAAGAGCATCAGTCGGCCTCTGCTCCAGGAGTGCCGTCCTGTCCCCAGGAGTTGAGAAAGCAGGAGGGCCTCAAGGGGCACGTAGGCTCTGGGGGTCTCAGCCTCTGGACACCCTCCCCCTCTAGAGATCTACAGCAGTCGTGGGCATCTGTGGAAGCCCCCGGAGGCTCCCAGGCCCACCTCCTGCAACTTGGAAAGTGGCTGTTAACCAGCCTAAACCTGAGAACAGTGCCTCTGGGCCCAGGCTGCCCATTCAAATCATGT
The DNA here is from genome assembly GCF_027409185.1 of Cynocephalus volans. NCBI lineage: Eukaryota > Metazoa > Chordata > Mammalia > Dermoptera > Cynocephalidae > Cynocephalus > Cynocephalus volans. Next base: position 197,732,535 of record NC_084461.1, read on the forward strand.
GGGGAGAAAAAATTCCAGGCCCAGGACCCACCTGACCACGTACATCAGGATCCAGCGGAAATAAGGAGCCTGAGACTGAAAGGCTAGAACATCACAACAAACCTGTGCACAGAGCTGTGCCAGGCGGAAGCATGCAGGGGCTGACGGCAGGCTCTGGAGTCGAACTGAGTTTGAAACCTGGATCTGATGCTGATCGGCTGTGTGGCCTTGGACTCAACCTCTCCGAGCTTGTTTCCTGATCTGTAAGATAGGGATGAGACTGGCAGCTACGCTCTGAGGTTGGGGTAGAGATGAAGAGATGATGTATGTACTATGCTTAGAACAGTGCCTGGCCCCTGGTTAAGTGCCCAGGATTAATATTACTGTTCTATGTGTTATTTGTGTTTTAAAGAGTGGGGGCAGGGAACCCCCATCGGTGATGTGGGGCCATTTTTACAAGCTAAGCTGGGGCAAGTGTCCTTCCTATTGCCCTCACATTGCTGGCAGTGACCCTAGACAGGGCCTGGAGAGGGGTCTGGAGTGAGGGTGGTCTCTGCTCTTCTGGCCAGCTCAGGCCACCTTCCACTCACCCTCCCCGGGAAGACGCTGGGAAAGGCGCCAGCCGCCCTCTACTGGCCAAGGGCAGACGCACTCTGAGCCATTTTAACCAAATCCCGAAATCCCTGTCCCTGCTCCCACCTTTCTGCTCTGACTCTTACAGATCCGAGGCTCCCAGAGGTTCTGCTGGCAATGCGCTAGCTACAAGGGTTTTCTGACGGATTATGCCATTTCATAAAGAGCCAAGTTGACTGGCAATATAAAGTTCAAATAGGGCCAGGTAGGTGCCAGGCACTAGGGCTATGAACACTTAAGGAGTTTGTTTTCTCCACCTGGCCCATTAATCTCAGAAAGGAAGGAATGTTCAGGAGCTACTACAGGTTATTTTCATGGCTTACAAAAGTGCATGAGTGGGTGCTCGTGATTCCAGGAGCTAGGAAACTTAATAGTTCCCTTCTGGAAAGGCAGCCTGGTGTTGTGGACTGAAAACCTCGTCCTGGCAGACGTGTCCCCAGCCCTGTCCAGCAAGGGCTATCTGGGAAAACCCACCCCAACCCCAAGACAAAACAAAGCAACCCAAAGCGCTTATTTCCTTCAGCTCCTGAAGAACTCCACCGGGGAAGTGGCTGGAAAGGGGACAGGGACAGAGGAGGAAGGTGCAGATGGATGGAGTCTGCCAGATCCTCACCTTTCCGGACACGGAGTGAAGCACTGTTTATTCAAGATCTTTTTATTCCCCTTTTGCCATCTGTTTGGCAAACCCCTCAGATACAGAGTGGAAGAGATTGCTCATCGACTCTGCTTTCATTACACCTACCCTCAGGCCAGGACACAGTAAGCAAAGACCACCACCTGGGTACCCGCTGGGGGAGACCAGTCTAGCTGAAGAGACGGGCTGGCCATGCAAAGTGCTGAACAATTTAGACAGAAGGGAGAGGGAACAAGGGTGGGCCTGCCAGGGGTCAGGAAGGCTTCCTGGAGGAGGTGGGAGGGCCCTGGGCCCTTGGAGACAGGTGGAAGTGTAGAGGCAGCAGGAGAGGGGAGGCACACTGCTCCAGGAACCAGATCTGCTCCCGGCATCCAGCATGCCACATCCCACCTGGCCAGGGAGTTTGAAGGTGAAGGCAGAGGCCCAAAGCAGATGGGTGTGCGGGAGCTTCAGGGAGGACACAGAAGCCCCTCATGTCTCGGATCTGAAGCTTCAGAGGACCCCAGATGGTCTCACTGCCTGGCTGCTTGAGAGAATGCAGAACGCAGTGTCTCCCTGGCAGCCCATTTCAGGGCAGACTCTGGGGTCCCACTCCTGGGGATAGAGGGGCACAGTCAGCAGGAAGGGTGTTACAGAGGGGCTGGGGGCCTCTCTATCAGTGTTGGGAGTTGCGCGCCCGCTGGCCAGCACAGAGGCCAACTCCTGCCCACAGAACAATCCAGGAAGGGGCTCCTTTGTGGGGCTGCAGCGATGTAGGCTCATCTTAGAGGCCATCCAGGGCTTGCTGGACATAGCTGTCCAGGGAGGTGGCTGAGTGGATGGAGACTCCAGGGGCACCAATGCTGGTTTCCCAGCAGTCAAACCCACAGCTGGTCAGGGCCTGCTTCACAGCCTCCACCTCTGACTGCTCCAGATCTGGGGGAGAGAGAAAGCAAGTCACCACTAATAACCAGCCATTCCCTTACACGGACCTGGCCCTGCCGTGTATTGGCTGTGTGGCCTCAGACAAGTAACTTGCCCTCTCTGAGCCTCTGTCTCCTCATCTGGGAATGAGGCTCATAATGCCTAGCTCTCCAGAGTTACAGTAAGGCTTACATGGGATGATGCAGGTGAAGTGCTGGCCTGGCACAGGGTATGCTCCAGAAATGTCAGCTCTTACCATCGCCACTAACCCCGAACTAGGGACCAGCGGTCAGGGTCTGCTGAAGTGAGGACGTGGCCACTTCCTGAGGCCTGGAAGTCACCACAGGGTTGAGGGATGCCTTGGGGCCACTGGTGGGCTTAACACAAAGCAAAGAAGAAAGGAAGGATGAAGAAAGGGAGGGAGGAAAAGATAAAGACGGGAAGATAAAGAAAAGTGAGACCAGAAAGGAGTGGACAAAAAGCACAGAGGGCAACAGAGGCAGATGGTGACGTTTGGTGCCTAATAGATGCCAGAAACGATCCTGAGGGCAGATGTGGTGTGTAGAGTACTTAACCACCACCAGGAGCCCCTTGTCAGGCCCTTAGGCCCCAGCACAGGTTTCCCCAAGCCCATACCCTACTCTTTCCTCAAAGACCAGAGAGGAAACCTCTTGGTTCTGTAGCAAGATAACCCCCATCCTGGCCACGTCAAGAGGTGAGACTATGTGTGGGGGATGTATGTGTGATGCTGACATGGACGGTGACAACATCCTGGTTATTTCTCAAGCTTGTGGGAGGCTCAGAAGGTCCAGAGGTGGTGGGAACACCCACCAAGACAGGAGCCCCTACCAAAGCCAAAGCCTGTGTCAGGCTCTCTAAATACGCTTTTCTCCTTGAATCTGGGTGACAATCTTGCAAACCAGATGCTCTCATCCTTATTTAAACAATGAGGCAACAAAGGCCCAGAGAGGTTCATTAACTTCTCCAAGGCCACACAGCAGAGCTGAGACCTGTTCACAGGCCTCTTCCTCCTCCCAAGGGAATTCTCCAGGTGGACCCTTCATAGGAGCCCAGGCTGGCAACATACCTGGCTTGAGGAGAGTGATACCGCAGCCACCTCCGCCTGCGCCAGTGAGCTTGCTGTGCAGTCCATGGGCTCTGGTCACCTGACAGAGCTGGTCCAGAGAGGCATGGCCCACACCGAGAGCATTCAGATGATGCTGGTTCATGTCGATGAGCTCCTGGGGAAAGTTCAGTCTGTTCCCGCCTGGCCTGTCTGAGGCTGAGGACCTATGCCCACCTGCATGTCTGCCCTGTCCATCTGACAGCTGCTGGTGTGGGACAACTAATGGCTTTGACTACCTGGCACACTGTCCCTCTCCACTGGTAAAAGAACTCCTCCTTCCTGCAGGATTTCCCATGGGCTGGGGTGGAGCTGAACTCACCCTCCCACTACAGTGGTGAGCCCCAGAAGCTCCTGGCCCTGGTGACCCAGGTATGGGCATGTCACCCTAGCTGGGTGAATCAGGGCCCTCCCAGGGTTTTCTGTGCCTCTTTCCTCTAGAGCTGCTAAAACTTGTTAACTTCAGACACAAGCTGCCAAAATAATCTGCCATACTTTACAGATCAGAGAGTACATGGAAGATGGAGAGTTCCCCCAACAAATTGTTTCAGTCCCTGGATTGAGCTATGCCTGAAGCTGTTTACCTCTGGTCTTCTCAGGAGCCAAGAAATTCCTTTTCTGCTAAAGCCTGGTTGAGATGGATTTCTGTCTTTTGCAAGAGAAAAAAAAAAAAACTCAAATAACATGCCACCCTACAGCTGCCTCAGGGACTTTTTATAGTTCCAGCAAGGTCATGAGTGGGGGAAATAGCTAAATGTTTGTCTATGGTTCTTCAACTGCATGTTAAGAGAATTCCTGCTGTCCAAGGATCAAACAAGATGCACATGGATGGAATAATGAAACTAACAGCTACCACCGTCCAGGCACCTGCTACTGACATTTCATTTACCAATATACACACATGCTGGACACCATCTAAGGATGGGCACCCAGCCAGCGCCCTGCTGATGGGAAGTTGAGAACACAGGATCTGGGGCTGGCTGGTTAGCTCACTTGGTTAGAGTGTGGTGCTGATAACACCAAGGTCCAGGGCTCAATCCCTGTACCAGACAGCCACCAAAAAAAAAAAAAAAGAGAGAGAGAGAGAGAAAGAACATGGGATCTGGAGTCAGGCATGGGTCTGGGTTTGAGTATCAGCTCTGCCCCTTCTTGGTCACAGGTCTTTGGGCAAGGTCCTTTGCTCTGAATCAGTTTTCCCCCTTGTAAACAGGGATTATAAGTGTCTGCCTCATTGCTGTGAGGTGAGTCTTTTGTATCTTGTCTGGCACAAATTAAGTGCTCTGCAAACAGTTGCTATTAGCATTTTTATGGGCATGTTACCATCATCCCCATTTTACAAAGGGGGAAACTGAGGCTCAGAGAAGAAAGTGACTTGCCTAAGGTCACCAAGTTAGTAAGGTACTGAATCAGCACTGGAATCCAGGTCTGCCCCACACAAAACTCCTGTCTACCCTGCTTTGAGCATGCCCCTGGCATTCCTGCCACCACCTGCTTCTGTGGGAGTAAGCAGGGCTTGTGGTGTGCAGCTCGACAGTGCCAAGCTCTGCTCCAGGGCACAGGGAACGCCTCTGTGCCAGGAGCTGCCAATCACCGGGACATCTCTGCTGCGGCCCGCCTGGTTCTCCCACCAGGGATGGCAGTCAGATAGGGTCGGGTCAGCTCTCCCCCATAGCCCACCTTGTCCCCCGTTCCCCCCCAGCACTTTTGACAAATGAGCAGACAGGCATGATGGAGCAGTGGGTGCCTTTCACCAGCCAAGCAGGCTGGATGTGAGAGACTTCTGGGGGTCTCTCTTTGCGCTGAAGCGCCAGGTGTCATGTTGCTGAAGCAAGTTCCAAACACCTGTCACATTCTGATCCAAAATCGGTCAAGGATCAGATGACAGGTTGTGACACAGGAGAACAGCTCACTGGTTTGAGTGCAAAGCTGCCCAGGAGCCAAGCTGAACATTTCAGCAGCTGCTGCAGCCAGAAATATACACAATGTATAATCAACGTGCTGTTCCATGGCATTCTCCGGGGGCTCAATGGTGTATTTTAAGCAGTACTCTATCATTATTAATTTCCTACTCAGGAGGACTGTGTTCCCTCCTTCTACGTGAAAGGAATAGAGAGCCAGGATGGCAAAGGAGGGGAGAATGAGGGCAGAAGCACAGGATTGTATGGAGGCCCCACACCTGCACATAGTACGTGCTCACTAAAAATTTGTCGAATTAAAAGAATAAACAAGTAAGCCAGTTTAACCCCTGGCTCAGCCACTTGGTAGGTGGATAATCTCAGAGGAAGTTACTCTCTTTAGGTCTCAGTTTTTACATCTGTAAAATGGGGATGATTCACCTACTTCATGAGGAGCAAGTGACAAATCATTTGTAAAAAAAAGGCTTGATTTAGTAGCAGCTTCCATTCATTCCAGGGGCTGCAGACAGAACTGCCTACAGAGGGACAGGGAGGCTCCAGGCAATGACTGTAGCACATAAGTAATAAATTGCAGAGCGGTGGGGACTGTGGCAGGATGGAGACACCGAATAGCCCCTCTCCAGGGAGGCCTCCCATCAGCAAGCGACTGCCCGGTCCTCTCATTCTTCAAGGAAAGCCAGATGGCTTTGTAGTGTCAGCCCACATCCACCAGATGCTGTGCTTGTGTGTCACCCAGGGGACCTCAGAGCATTCTTAAGACACCCCTATGAGACCACACAGCCAACAGAGGCGGAGCCAGGATTCAGAACACAGGCCGCAACAAACCCAAAGCAGGAGATCTGAACCTCTGCACTAAAATTATGCAAATTGTGATGGGGGAGGAGGATTTTCAATAACAAAAGAACAATTTTAGAAACTGACCCAAAGCAGGCAGTTAATAAATAGTTGTTGAATGAAGTTAGCAGTAACAGCAGGAAAAAGGAGGCCAGGTAAGAAACCATTCCTGGATTGATGGAGAACTCTTTCAGCAACATTCCCATCTACCCATATGAGTTGGCACTCCTTAAACATGTGACCCCAAACCTGGTCCATTGCACTTATCATGTGCCAGGCACTGCCCTGAACACTTTCCATGTACTCTCTCTTACTCAGAATCACCTGGAAGGAAGCTTTGAAATACCACACACTTGCACTCATGTGCACACACACAAACTCCAGGCCCAGGCCTGGGGATGTCAATAGTGTAGAACAGAGGCAGGGCCTGCTCTCTGCGTTCAGCTCCCAGGGGCTTCTGAGCAGAGTCAGACTGGGGAGCCACTGCCTCAGAGAGTGGCATGGAGTGAGTCACTCTGGTTCCTGCAGATGGGCGCTTACTTCCAGCACGAGGTACTGCTCCAGGGCCGGGGCTGCAACCATCTCTGACAGCACGCGCTCACACTCCAGGGAAATGGCACTTATCGAGGTCAGGAGGGGGGCCACGATCTCTGGGAACTGGAGGGAAAGGAAGGAAGGGCTCGTGAGGCCTAGGGGCAGGCAGACACACGACAGCTGCCCCAGCAGTGGGGTGGAGGGAGGACGTGCCCCCACCACTTACACCTATACCCTGTGGAAACCTCTTTTCCTTCCAGCCTGGTCTTTGCCTTGCCGGCTGCCCCTGTCATCAGGAAGGGGACCCTCAGTGCAAAGCCAGTGTGTTTTTTGAGCTCAATCACTGTTGTTTTAGGAATCCCTGTACTGTTTCTTATCCACACATGGGCATGGACAGCACCTTCTTTCCTGCACAAACTGACTCCCGAAGTCTCCCCTCCCCTCCCACCCCCTCCCCCAAGAGCCCATCAGCCAAAAGGAGAGCTCAGAAATCCAAATGTGACTATATCGTAACCTGCCCAGGAGGGGAACAAGAAGCACCTTGATCAGCCTGTTCCTGACGCCAGCCACAAGGGCCTTGGTGCTGCGAGGGACGTTGGTGTTGGTCAGCAGGATCTGAAGAGCCAGTGGCCTGTAGGGTGAAGAGGAGGCAGGTGCACGCTGAACTCAAAATGGAGGAGCTGGGTCAGGACTGAAAGTAAGCTGGGACTCCACCCACCCTGGTACAGAGGAAGCAGAGGCCCAGGAGATGACATCAGGTTAGAAGGGAGCATGAAACTTCCACTGCCAGCCATGGCTATGTCTCCACCTTTGCCCATGGGAGGATGGACACTCTCCCTCAGCTCTTCACTCATCCATCCACTCACCTTCGACTGGGCACCTACTATGTGCTAGGCACATGTGAGGGAGCCCAGCTTGGCCTGGGGACTGGGGCAGAGAGGGGAGGGGGTGAAGGGCAAAGGCTTTCCCTGGTGTGAGGTATAAGCTGAGAACTGAGGACGGGTAAGAACCAACCAGGGCAAGGGCAGGAAAGAGTTTGCAGTGGGCAGAACGGCCTGTGCAAAGCCTGGAGTGGGTAGAACATGGCACATTCAGAGACTCAGAAGTTCAAAGTGACCACAGCAGAGTGCAAGGAGGAGCCAAGGTTCAGTCGAGTGGGCCACACATTCTGGGTGCTGAGGACTTGGAAGAAAAAGTAACAGGAGCTGGGACGTTTGGCATGCAAGGGTGTGGGGAGGGAAAATGCCCGGGATGGCAGGTCCTGGTAGCACTATTCACCAAGACAGTAAACGCAGGAGTGAGGGGAGGGTAGGCTGCTGAGAAGATGTTTCCCAGCACACTGAGCCCTTTCCTGCCCTACCTCAATGGCGCCTGGGCCAGCAGACCTGGCACAAAACCAGGCATGGTTTGAGTCAACTGTCTACTCAGCTGCCGCAGGTATAAGAACAGACCTGCCCAGGGCAGCTGCGGTAAGCTGCCTCTCCAGCATGGCCCTGGTGTTCTCACCTGCCCCCAAGCAGCCTTATAATCCCTCCTCAAGCCACGATCCCAATTGTCCTTGTGGTTATCCATCTGCGGGGGCTCGGGCCACTATTTCTTGTCATCCAACCTGTCAGTGCTGCAGGCCTGGGATGCAGGGCAGAGAATCTGGATGAACTGTGGCCTGAGACAGCTGAGGTGGGCAGACCCTAGATACCTTTATTCGCTCTCTCTTTGCAGTTCAAGATTGTAAAACCCAGTAGGGCTGGAAAAGGCTGCCAGAAACCTGCTTTATCTCACCGCCCATAAGCCCATGAAATTAATATCGATTCTCAGCTGCCTTGGAGGCTGGCTTTTTTCTTTTTTAACTTTACAAAGACAAGAACATTCTATTTGGCTTTTCTCTTCCCTTTAAAGACAAGCCTTTCGTTCCTCAAAAGGGCAGCGTTCTGGAAGGCCGCATCTTGATCCACTTCGCAAACAATGCAATTTTTTATGGAGAAGCTCCAGTGAGGTTTGGGGGGAAAAGGGCTATTCTTCAAGCCATCTGTGGGATTAATGTGGGGTCTGATCTCCCACTGGCCATCTGCTCATGTGGCACCCTGCGGCCAGCAGCAAAGGTCGGTCTACTCTGTGCTCCCATCCACTGGGATGGCAGAAGTCTGTACACTGCATCATCTTTCTTAGACAAGTCCTCTGCAAATGGGCCTGCCACCAGCCTGAGACCCAGACTCCTTTGACACCCAAAAACCACCACTCAGGGTTATGCTCTGTAAGCATTCCTGTGATTGAGGCGTGGCCATGTCCCCAACCTCCTCTCATCTCCTCCCTCCCCTGGGAGCTCATGCCACTCAACCACCCTGGCCTCCTAGCTATGCCAGACAGCAGGGGCACTCCTACCTCAAGGCCTCTACACTTGTGGTTCCTCAGCCAGAGACGCGCCCCCACCCTGACAGCTGCGTGCCTGGCTTTGCTTTCATTCAGGTCAGAGGCTCCCCGCGACCACCCCATCCAGGAGGCTCCCTCCTTCACTTTCGGGTCCCTAGCCCTACTTTGTTTCCCAAAGACACTTGTGACTGCCTGACCCGCTCTTACAGGGCCACTGATTTGTTGGGTGCCCATGAAGACAGGACTTTCTATTGTGCCCTGCTGAGGCCCCAGCGCCCAGCACATAGTAGATGCTCAATAATGTTTGTGAAATGGATGAATAAATTTGGTCAGCAAAGAGCTGAGCACTTTAAAGACACTGTTTTTGATATCGTGCTAGGAGCCCTGTTTTAATGAAGAGCCGGAGATCTCAGGAGAAGTGACTCACCCAAGGGCACCAGCTGGCAAGTGGTAGAGCCAGATTCAAAGCCAGGCCTGTGGACCCTGGAGCCTCTGCCCATCAAACCCTGACAACTGGCTGTTCATCCTGCCTCCCAACCTTGGAAACCCTCCGTCCTTCATCTCTGGATTCCCCCAGGAGAATCATGCTGGCAGTGCTGAGGCCATGTCTTAATCGGTTTTCTCTCCTCAGGGCCTAGTGCAGTGTTTAGGCTCCACCTGGCTCTCAGGAAACAAGGATGAATGAAACGCCACTGCCTCCATGCAGGATTCCTTAGAAGTACAGCCGGATTTATGCCGCCCCTTACTGTCATCCACAGCAGCTTCAGAACCCTTTGGGTGCCTTCTCTGACGGTTATGGTCACGGCCTCCTCCAAAAGACCGTGGGCTCCTGAGGGCAGGTCCAGGCCCGGCCATCTCAGAACCCTCCCCTCGCTCCTGCGCTTGTTCCCCGTGGATTTGTACCACTGGCAGAACCAACCTCCCCTGGGGCCCCCGAGGCTCCACTGGCAACGAATCCATGAGCAGCCACAGGACGCTGTTCCATGCTCCTAAATGGCTCTGGTTCCTCCTTTGTGTAGAGCAGCATTGACACCAAGTGTGACTTTGCCCTCCAAGGGGACACTGGGCAGTGTCTGAAGACATTTTTGGTTGTCACAACTGAGGGGCGCCACTGGCACCTAGTGGGTAGAGTCCAGGGATGCTGCTCAGCACCCTGCAATGCACAGGACAGCCCCCCCAATAAACAAGTACCCAGTCCCAAATGTCAGCAGTGCCGAGGGTGAGAAACCCTGATGTAGAGCCATGGAAAGGCAGGCCTGGCTCCCAGATGCCAACGGAGCTGGCACAGGAAGATCCCAGAGGTGCAGCAGGTGCATGCAGATCCCATGGTGCAGCACATGGCACGCCAGCTTGCTGGGCCTCTGCCCATCTGTGAAGAAGACCGCCCTGGGTAAAGAAGGTAAGAGAGAGCCCAGGACTCTCAAGCTGTGGAAAGGCCCACTGAAGCGGCAAAGCACCCTGGGACAAACACTACCACGCAATTCAACTGAAGGCTCAGAGACAGCCAAAAAGGTAGCTGGCTCCCGCCTGCCAGGTATTTAATTCCCTGCACCTAATATTTCCACTGTAGGTACACACAGGACACAGGATGTTGGAAATTTTTTTTTCATAGCTGACTGGTATAGAGATCTGAACCCTTGACCTTGGTGTTACCAGCACCATGCTCTAGATATTAAAATTTAATATGCATGTTTGTAATTCCAATTACTCCAGAGGGAAGGGTAAAGAAACATATAAAACAGGCTGAGAATTGCCAAATGTCAGCTCTGCTTGGGGCTGGCTGCTTAGCTCGGTTGGTTACAGCGTGGTGCTGATAACACCAAGGCCCAGGGTTCAATCCCTGTACTGACCAGCAGCCAAAACAAAAAGTCACCTCTGCTGTAAGCCTCCCACAAGGCACATGCAGTCTTCAGTCCTGCCTCTGCCTTGTATGCCTCCATCATGGCGACTCTCACATTGTCTTGTAATAGTTTTTGTGTGCACGTCTGCCCCCACACCACCCACCCAGACGGAGAACTCTTAGAAACTGTGCCCAACATTCATCTTTATATTCCTAGGCCCTAGTACAGTGTCATCAAGCACACAGAAAGACATCAATTCTTGCTTACTAAGTGAAGAGATGAATGAATGAATGAATGAATGAATGAATGAATGAGTGAATGAATGAATGAGCAGCCAAGGGTCTGAGGAACAGCCACTTGCTGGAAGATGGATGGGACCGCCATGCATGACTTTCCTCTCTTATCTCTCGGCAATGTAAGAGCTGAAGTGGAGAAGGAAAGAGCCACTGCCAGGTCATCCTCACTGCCCTGCATCCTCACAGCCAGGAGACTATGAGGGTCATACCTGGGGAGGGAAAGGCCAGGGACACCTGTTCCTTGTGTTACTGAACCAAGATGCAGCGCTCTCCCTCCAGCATGGCAATGCAGCCACATGGGAACATGCTGCTCCACCCAGAATTACCTCTTTAAGGATGAGATCTTCCCTTGTTGGTACCGGAGCGCTCCTCCTAAGGAGAAAAACAAGCAGATCAGAGCTGGAAGAAAAGCTTATTTTTACCTCTTGGGAGAGGGGTTAGAATTTTGCCCCATCCAGGGACCAGGCTAAACAGCATAACTAGTCATCTCAGCTTTGTATACAAAAGGTCCAGGAGGGCAAGAAGGCCCTCGAAGTTTTGCCAGGGAGTTCTTGCCAGGCCTTGGGCTCCCAGGTCTGTCCCTCTCCTCCCGCCAGGCTGTCCAGCTCCACTCCGACAGGCCATGTGATGAAGGGTGACCCAGGACTCAGTGTCTAGCCCAGAAAGCAAGTGTCTTCACCAGAGGGAGCCCATGTGTGCACTGCAAACTCCACAGCAGTGATTGTGCAGCTTGAATGTACTGACTCCCCTGGGGAACTGGCCAAAGCTGGAGATTCCTAGGCCCTGCCTCACCCCACAGATTCTGATTCGGGGTGTGAAGTAGAGCCTTGAGATGTCTTCCATTCTCCCCGAAACAGGAAAATGCTATTTTCCTCAGAATCCCTTGATTCTATTCATCCCAAACTAACAGAGCTGGGGCAGCCACAGATGTAGCAGGCATTTTTATTTTTATTTTTTAATTTTTTAATTTTTTTTTGTCTTTTTCATGACCGGCACTCAGCCAGTGAGTGCACCGGCCATTCCTATATAGGATCCGAACCCACGGTGGGAGCGTCGCTGCGCTCCCAGTGCCGCACTCTCCCGAGTGCGCCACGGGCTTGGCCCTAGCAGGCATTTTAAAAATAATAAAAGTAAAGAAAACAAACCCGAGGCAAGCACCTACCCCAGGTGCTGACAGCATTGTCCACACCAGAGGGGTTCCCGTGAATCACCCTCTCTCCCTGGTAGGCCCACTTGTTAATGAATTCCAAATCCTCCTCGGTCCACCTGAAGACATAGAAGCACATCTTTGCCATGGTGGGGATAAGTACGAGGACAGGGATCACTGCAGGGCAGCAGAGGGCAGGAGCCACAGGCTGTGCGTGGTGGAGGTCAAGAGACAAAGGCTCAGGCTCTAGAACTCAGAAGGAAGAGCGAAACAGCCAAAGCCACGCCGACCCCTCCCTTCCCTCCAAAACCCGCAGTGGAAAGAGCCCGGGTGTTGGATTCCCGTGGTCCTACTTTGCTTCTGACTAGCTGAGTGGCTCTGGGCCCACCTCCTAACCTCTCTGAGCCTCTCTCCTCACCAGTACACGGTCACTCCACCTCCTCAGAGGCTGACTGTGTGCCTGGCAAGGTGGCCACAAGTCTGGGAGACGGATGAGCCCAGCGGTCCATGTGAAAACAGTACAGCTGGGCTCCACACAGCTGGTACCCAAAGCCCTCCAGTTGGGAGGGTCCCCCAAACCATGTGGGCCCAGTGAGACGCTTCACAGAGAAGCTGCCAGGCTTGATGCTGAGGCCTTGTCCACAACTCCTGGTGCCCAGGACAAACTGCATAACTTCTGTGCTTGGGTAGTTTCTCAAGTAGCACTCCCCAAATGACAGAAATGGCCTGCCTCAAGCCTGTCTTGATAAGCCTCACTGGCTCCCACAGTCCCCTAGGTGAGACCACAGAGAGCAACACTCCCTTGATGAAGACAAGGTCAAGGCCACAGAAGAGACACCTAATCTAACCAGACACACCTCCTTATGTTGACTTCTTGGCACATTATACTTTTTTTTCATAACTGGTACAACCTCACAATAACCCCGTGGGCATTACCATCACTATGCAGAGGAGGACGCTGAAGCTCCGAGGGGCACAGGGACAGGGACAGGGCCAAGGTCCCTCAGCAAGTCCATGCAGAGGTGAAAGGGCTCATCCATCCCACAGCCCTCTACTTCCAAACTCAAGTTCTTTCTGCCATACCTCGGGCACTTGAACCCAGGAGAGCCAAGATGGGGTGAGTGTAGGGAACAGAAACAGGTTAGCGCAGGGGTGCAGAGCTCAGACTCTGGATTCAGACTGCCTGGGTTCAATTCCCTTTCTGCCATTACCAGCTGCATGGCCCTGGCCAGCCATGTGGCCTCTCAGGGCCTCAGCTTCCTCATCTGTAAAATGGCCACCAAGACACCTCTCACCTCACAGGGTGGCAGTGAGGTCTCAGCGAGAGAATCCACGCTTGGGTCCTAATGCACAGGAAGGACAATGACCAGGGCAAGGCCCGTGATTACCTGCTGATGCAATCCCTGTCCTTTAGCGGGTTTGGGATCTCCTCACATGTGGTCAGGAGGGCGGCTGCCAAACACACTGAGTAGGCGGCACTGGAGCCCAAGCCTGCACCGGTGGGCAGCTCTGACCACACTACGATGTCCAGGCTCGGCAGGGCCCTGAAAAACACAAGGTCACAAGCGTGACTCTCTTGAAGGGGAACCAGGGGCCGAGGCCCAGGACTGGATGTTGGCAGGACTGACTCTAAGTGTTTGGCCCAGTTTTCTGAACTCGGGGAGATTTCCCGACACCAAAGCCGTCCCCATTGGATGGCAGGACCTCATGGTGAATCAGATAACTAGAAAACAGGTACCAGATTCATTTAAATCACCACATTGTCCAACCAGAGCTCTTCCTAAAACTGCCTTGAGAATTACCAAGCCCTTTCTTAAGCTTCTTCCTGTTGCCACCCATGCTAGACTCCTCCACGATCCTGTTCTTCTTAGTACAGGCTGGTCCCTCTGCTTAGGATAGCCTCACACCTCTTTATCTCCAGAGAGATCCCTACGCATCTTTCAAGACCTTATCAAACGTTGCTTCCACTGTGACGCTTTCCCTGACTACCCACAAAGGCCATTCCCAGCCCCGCCCGGGACCCCCTAGCAGGTGACCTTCCTCCACTGTCACCTCTATGTTCGTGCCCTCACAGGGAGGACTCTCCCACCTGACAGCATTCCCCAACCCTGTGTAACGCAGGTCTGTGTTTGACCACAGGGAAGTTAGGAATCACTCCATCTTACGAGCATTTCCCCCCAAGTGAGAATTGTCAAACTTTATGGTCACAAATTTCCAGTAAGTACTTTTCCCATTTTCCAAACATAAAACTTGTAATACTGAATGTGCTTTTTCAAATTATACATGTCCACTGCCCAACCCCCTCAAGATCGGGAGATTCTGAAATGCCCTCCACCCATCCAAGAGGACATGCTCCTCTCAAGATGAAATTCCCTGCATTGGACAGCAAGTGACAGGCCATTTACAAATGTGTCCTCAGCCTAGCGCCTGGCCATTGAGCCAGTATCTGCTGTTGTTGTGAAGGGCTCCCCTCGAGTTCCCTAATTTGAAAATCTGAAGTCCAAAATGCTCTAACATCTGAAATTTTTTGAATGCGAGCATGACACTCAAAGGAAATGCTCATTGGAGCATTTCAGATTTTCAGATTAGGGATGTTCAACCAGTACGTATTCTGCAAATATTCCAAAATCCGAAAAAATCCAAAATCCAGAACACTTCTGGTCCCAAGCATTTCAGATAAGGGATACTCAACTTGTAATAATAATAGCTAACATTTATCAAGCTGCATGCCAGGCTCTGTGCCAAACACTTTAGATAAATTAACTCATTTCACCTCACAACAACCCTATGAGGTAGGTACTATTACTACACCCATTTTACAGATGAGGAAGCTGAGGCTCAAAGAGAGTAAGCACCTCAAGCAAGTGGCACAGCTGGGGTTGAAGCTGATGCAGTCTGCAGCTCAAGCTCGTGCTCTCTATGACCATGTGACACTGCCTCAACAGTACTGTCACCCTTTAGGAGCTGGCTTCCCCAGGAACCGATAACCCAGATCTTATCAGTGGTGAGGTGGACACCAGTTTCACTCTGCTAATCAGAGTTTCCCTGGAGCCATGAGACGTGGAACAAAGGTATCTATAAGCACGGCATGGGAGAGGCCACACAAGGATCCAAGAATAGAATTTGGCTTTGGTTCTACTGAACCAAAAAGAGCAGAGGAGAAAGTATGGGGTACAGCATGTCAGTGTTAGTAAAAAGGTGAACTGAGTTAATTTCCCGGCTCCACCACTTCCTAGCTGTGTGGCCTTAAGTGTCTTTATCTCTCCGAGTCTCAGTTTCTCCAGGTGTAAAATGAGGCTAGTGTCTCTACCCTAGGGTGCTGTGAATATGAAAAGCAGGCCATGTATACAGTGTTTGGCAGGGTGCCTGGCACGTGGTAAGCTGACGGCTGCTGTCATTAGAAACCTAGAAGGGAGCATGTGTAACATGCTCCAGTAACAACGACAGAAACCCCTCCCGCTTCTCCATGGGGGACTGAGTCATGACTCCTTCCCCAGACCACGCACACACCTCTGCTTCCGGCAGATGGACAGGTATAAGTAAAGGAAGGCCAGCACGGCCAGGCGCTCAGTGGCAGCACAGTCCTCGGAAAAGCCTGCCACTTCCTTCAGCTTCTCCACTTGCTCTGGGATGGGCATTGGGACGTCACCTTGTTCTGTCACACAGGCAGACAAGCAAACACAGGTGGGTGAGAGGGCCGCAGGTGCTTTTATCAACAACAAAATACAATACACTGAGTAGTCAGTGGAATTAGAACGTGGATGGATGTGAATTTATGGTTCAAGAGCCACAGCCGAGTCTATCCATTGACTCTGACCTTTGGAGGCAGGCAGACTTGGATTTGGGTCCTGACTATGCCATTTACTAGCTGTGTGGCCTTGAACATGTGACTTAACCTCTCTGAACCTCAGTTTCTCTCCTTGGTAAAATAGGGATAACAACAGCACCTCTTCACAGGGTTGTTGTGAAGATAAGTTAAATAAGGTATGTAAAACTCTTAGCACAGCTCCTGGCACATGGTAAGTGCTGATTAATAGTAGCTTATACACACACAGAGTGAATACTAGCACAGTCACTCAAGTGCCTGAGTTTCACCTTCCATTGTATAAAACCAAAATCAAAGGGAGTATTAAGTTATTCCTAAAATATTTCCCTCTCCAAAAAGATAATTATCAAGAATAGGACACTCAAATAAAACCAGTGAACATGAAACACTGCTTGGGCAGGAGGGCAAGGTGAGGCTAGCAGTTTCTTTCTCAGAAACATGTAGGAGGAACCTGGGCCACTTTCCTCTGAGATCAGGAGGGGGCAGAGCAGGTCTGACCAGCTTATCATTGCCTGAGCCTCAGGCCAAATTCTAAAGGAATGTGAGATGGGGTTGGGTGTGCCCGTGTTAGGAAACTTTAGGACACCTATTAATTGCTCACTAAAATGTGTTGGATGAATTCAAGACAGCCAAGCCAGTAATGTTATCAAGAGCCCAGGGTCTGAATCCTCCTTTATCACAGACAACCAGTGTGACTTGAGCCACTTGACCTGTGAACCTCAATATCTGCATCTGTAAAATGGGGATGAATAACACCATCTAATTCCAGGGAAGGCTGGAGAATTCTAAGAGTGCCAACATAGTTAACACCCATAGTTCAGTGCATGGCACACATAAACACCTGATAAATGTTCACTGTGTTTATTACTATTAGGAGGAACAAAAGGACATTGAAAGAAAGACAGCAGATCCTGGCAACCTAGTAGACAGTGTGTCTCCAAAAGGCTCAAATTCCCTTTGTCTCCTACACAAAGCAGACTGACAAGCCCTCCCCTATGTACTGCACTCTACAGCCTAGCCCTCGTGTCCATCTCTAAACTTGCTGGATCCTCCCAGACATCACCAAAGCCAGGTGGGTTAAGTGACCTGCCCAGGCTCACCCAGGGAGTCAGAGTAGTCTGAGACATGTCCCACCACACCTGGCAGTTTCCATCCTATGCTACTGACATATAAAAGTAGCAGCTATTCTCAGGGAACATTTCTGGCCTGGCTCAGTGGCCATGTGCACTAGGGAAAGCACATTCTAGGTGCTTGGGCTGGCTATTCTCTGTGGCATGCTTCAAAGCAGTGGCTTTTAACTGAAGGTATCCCTGGAATCACCCAGGGAACCCTTTTCAAAATACACATGCCTGGTCCCCTACCACCACTACCAATTCTCAATAGGAGAGTGGCAAGGCCAGGAATCCATCTGTATTGTTGAAAACAACAACAAAAACCTCTTCAGGTGATTCCAAAGCATGACTGAGGTTGAAAATATTTTCTATAAAATGTGGATTTTCAACTCTTACTCCATCTCCATACAGCATCTGGGAGTGGCTGAGTGGCTTCTCAGGGAGAGCATGAAGCAGGTGTCCAGGGTTCAGGTGTAGTTTGGAAAAAAAATCCCTAGAGGAATGTCATTTGCCCCACCCAGACTGAGAAACACTGTCCCAAACAGTGAGGCCTCAACCCAGAGAAAAGACAACAAATTAAGAATAGAAAATGAACTCCAGCTCTGGTGCAGGTAAGTGACTCCACTGATTGAAAAAAACCTGGCCTGCTTATGAGTGGAAGCAAATTCCCAGTGCTGTCAATAATCAGCACAGAGGCCTTTATTTATTGGCATGGAAAGACAATCCTGATACCCTGAAGGAAAAATACCCACTTATTTCTGAATGGTTAATATGGCCTGATCCAATTTTGGTTAAAAAAAAAACAAACGAAAAAAACAAACAAATAAACAAAAACAAGGTATCTCCCTAACTCAATCAATCTACAAAATAATAATCCAGAAGGATACCAAAATGCTTAGAGTCATTATTGGGGGGTGGTGGGTCAGGGGGGTGGGGAGGAGAGGCAATAATAGATTTTTTTTTTACTTGCAATGTCCCAGATTGAATATATTTTCCAGTAATAAGCATAAGTTACTTTTATTTTTAATAATACAAAATGCCGACACATTCTCCTTGTTTAAGACAACAACAATGGGCTGGCCAGTTAGCTCAGGTGGTTAGAGTGTGGTGCTGACAACACCAAGGTCCAGGGTTCGATCCCTGTACTGACCAGCCACAATAAACAAACAAAACAAAAACAACGGCAACATTACAGAAGGTAAGACTCCCTTTGCCTGCTTCTGGCCCTAGGACCCTCCCACAGGAACTGATTAACATTGCCCATCTGGCATCTATGCCACCAGACCTTTTTCTATGCATTTACACACAGACTTATACATAAGTATGTACATATGCTGTTTTGCATCTTATGCTTTTTCACTCAACAACAGCCCACAGAGATCCAGTGCATTGCTTTATGCTTTGAAATTGGAAATAAATAAGTGAAGCTAATTTTATAGGGTCAGAATAGAAAACACCCCTGGAATCTCTGGCCTCTGGCTGCCTGGGGGATAGACTGGAAGAACTACCCTGCTCCCTCTTTCTGTCCTTTCTTCAGGACCGAGGCTCTCACCATACCTGGTTTCTCCTCCCTGCACTTACCCAGAAAGCTTGTGTCCAGCTGCTGAAGCTTAGCCACATCCCAGGCCCGCTTAATACCAATGTTTGGTAATTTAAGGCCCACTTTCCCATTGCTGTGGGGTTGAAGCCGGAGGAATGTTCTCAAGTTCAAGGCCACAGCCAGTGCTACCTATAGAATAAAGGGCAAAAACAATAAGCCTGAGGGTGATGGCAAAGGGACCAGTGTCAATGTACTAAGAACACCCATGCCCTTGGCAGACGTTGCTAGTCAACCTCTCCACACTCTTCCACTAAGTCTGGGCACAGCCACTACCAATGAATGAAGAGTTACTCTCCCCTTATATCTGCCTTCCCCATGCAAAATCTCAGAGGTTCTCAACACCGAGGAATCATTTCCCTATAGTCACCATGTTTTCAAAGATAAATGTAAGTTAAGAACATAAAGAATGGCAGTTAGAATGGAAGAGTGAAAAAAGTATGAGCTTTGGGTTCAGACAGGTTCACTCCTAATTCTACCAAGGTATATGGGACCTTGTTCAAGTTACCAATTCTTTTCTAAGCCTCAGCCCTCGCATCTGTAAAACAGGAAAATAAAAGGATGCACCTCAGAGAGTAGTTATAAGGGTCAAATGAGATAATGAGTCTTTCTAACTCCTGTGCTAGATCATCTTTCCAAATTTTAAACATAGGATGCCCCAGAGCTAGTCTTCAAAACTCTTTTCTTCTCCAATAAAGCTCACTTCCTAGGTGACCTCATTCCACTTGCGGGGCTTTATATAGCATCTTTTTGCTATCTTATTGAGGGAAGCCAGAGAAGCCTTTCAGTGGGCATAAGGCCTGTATTTTCCTTGCCTGTCTGGGGAGAAACTGACCTCCTCTGATCTGCTCCCAGGCTATGCCTCAGGGCTTCCTTTTAGCTACCTGCAAAATTAGTGTCAAGGAGAAGTGGTGCCCAATCCTTGAAGGTTCTGAGGGCCTTTTACCTTGCCATGGACGACGGCATGTTCTCCATGAAGGATGACTTTCCCCGGAGCAGACACCAGCAGGACTTCTGACAACATGGCTCCTGGGAATCCTGAAACGGAAAGCCAGAGAGAAGAGCAAAGGTCTTAGATGTTATTAGAACCAGCAGGAAGGGATGTTAGAGAATGCTTAGCTCAAGCCCATTATTATAACAAAAAAGGCAGCTACCATCCAGCACTTGCTATGTACCAGAAAGGCAGTGCAGTGCAGAAGTCAGCCGTACACATCAGAAAGATTTGGGTTCAAACCCCAGCTATCCCACTCTCTAGTGATGTCAGCTTAGCTAACTTACTTAAATGGCTGTGAACCTCGATTTCCCTACATATTATATGGGGACGATAACTGCACCTACCTCGATGAGTTGTTAGGAAGGTTAAATTAATGCAAGAGAAACTCTTAGTGTTCGGCACACGGTAATCACTAGATCACTGATAACTACTTACTACTGGCTCTGTTCTTGATTTCAGCTTTTATGATCATCTACTATTGAAAGTAGAAATTTAAATGAAACCACAGACCAGAAAAGACTCTTTCCTGGACATTTAGGCTGTTTCCAATGTATCACAATTACAAACAAGGCTGCCGAAAACACCTGTTACGCCCCGTTTTGCACACTTAAGCGAGGATTTCTGCAAAACAGAGTCCTAGAAAGTGGCTTGCTGGGTTGGGTCTACAGGCGTGCGGATTTTACATTTTTATAAGTAATGTCAAATTACCCTCCGTTTAATGCTTTACGTAGACCATCTTATTACACTAAGACCTCAATGGCACTATGAGCTAAGTACTATCGTGATCTCCGTTCTTAGAGACGGAAACTGAGGCTCAGCGCGGAGACGCCTCTTGTTTGTCCGAAGCTCAAAATCACGACTGTCAGATTCGAAATCACCTATCCCCGGGACGGATTCTGAGTTGGGGAAACTGAGCCAGAGAAGCAGGGCGCCCGACCCGGGGTACTCCCGGGGCTCGGACTCGGACCTCGCGCCACCCAGTCCCGCGACCTCGGCCTCTCACCTGCAGGCGCCACCGCCCCTCTGAGCCCGAGCCCAAGTAGCTCCCGGGCTCCTCCATCCCGGAGTGTCCAAGCCCCAGGGAGGCGGCCTCTTCCTTCCGCCCAGCCAATCAGAGCGAGCGACTCGGGAACCTCTTTACCGATTGCCTTGAGCATTGGCCAATGGGTACTGCAGCCAACCGTCAGGTGTTCTCCCGCCCCGCTTTTTTCCGTGAACCAATTGGAAACAAATTCCTGGGAGTGTCCCGCCCTGGGGAGAGAGCCACGGACCAATGGCAAACGGCGGCTGAGCGGTGGCGCGGCCGACTGTAGGTGGAGTCACCCCTGAATCCGGACGGGAGCCTGGCGGGGTCAGCCCCGGTCAAACGGCCAGGCGCATGGCTGCGTGGGGCCTTGGAGGTCGCCTTGGCTTACGTGGGTGCCTCGGCGCCGGCAGGCTACTGCGTCCCCGTTTCCAGAGCCGCGGCCCTCAGGATGTGGAAGACGGGGACAGGTGAGTGTCTGGCTGGGAGGGTAGCTCGGAAATCTGCTGTGAATGGTGGTGTACGTCACACCGTCGTGAGGTCACCGCAGCAACCGCCGAGTGACGTCTCCTCTCTGTCCTGACGTCATCTTGGCAACGTGGGCAACGTCGAAGCCAGCGACCAGGATTTCTTTGCAGGAGTCTGAACGAAGCCCAGCTATCAGTCAGGGCAGGACATATCCCAAGTGGGCCAGGAGCCGTCAATTCAGGTTTTGACCCATCTCCAAAGCAGTTCATACTCTTAAGACATGAGACACCAATGCGATCTAAAGATGCCTTTCATCATATACCTTGGAACTTGTACCCCAACCCAGATCTCAGAACCTGTAGAGTACCATGAATAAATAATGGGTTAATATATTCATAGACCCAGTTATTTAACATTTGAGTGACCTCGTGATATCATATTTTAACTTTGAAGTATGTATTTAAGTTGTATGTTGCTATTTGAAAATGGCAGTTTTCGAACGCTGTTTTGGCAATTCTTCATTTCTGAGTATATTTGAAACCACACAGAATGGAAGTGGCTTAGGTTTCTTTCCCTCCAAGAGGCCCTGACTTGGTGGAGTACAGGGTAAGAGTTTGGGTAGGGTAGAGGTATTTGGGCACTGGAGTAGGACAGTCTTGGACATGAATCTTAGTCCTACCTCTTCCTTCCTGAGTGACTTAGGAAGGCGAGTCCCACTTTGTGAGCTACAGTTTCCTCAATAGTAAAATGAAGGTAATAGGTTGTGCCTACCTTTGGGACTGTGGGAACGTTCCAGGGATAATTGTGGGAGATAATGGCTGTAATCTACTTAATACAGTGTAGGGTCTATGGTAAGCAATCAGTCCTTTCAGTGAGTATTTATTGAGCATCTACGTTGAGCAGTGCACTATATCAGCTGCTCTGCAGATATGGACATGTGCCACACACAGAGCTTACCCACAAAGCACCTGCAACTAGAAAGGATGGAGGGGAAAGATGTCAACAGGAGATACCACCCAAGCAGTGGGGGATGAGTGCTGTCTCTGAGGTTAAAGCAATAAGCTGGGACCCACTGTAGGAGGTGTCCCTGTGGCTAGGCCCACTCACCGCCTCTTGATGTCTGTTTCTTATTAGGCTACAGCCTTCCTTGAAGACACCCAGGATCCCCAAGATTTACACCAAAACAGGAGACAAAGGTAGGGTGGGGATAAGCGAAAAATACAAAGAACTATGGAAGACACCATTTTAAGGTTTTTTGAAATTCTTTGCAGCCATTAAAAAGTATATGATGGGCTGGCCAGTTAGCTCAGTTGGCTAGATGCAGTGTTATAAGACCAAAATCAAGGGTTCAGATCCTCCTACCAGCCAGCTGCAAAAAAAAAATGTGACAGATCTCAATATACATCACAAAAAATCATGTGAAATGAAAAATGTCCAAGATATATTAAAGTGATAAAAGCAAGTTGCAGAACAGTCCAGATACTCTGAATCCATCTGGATAAAAAGCATGTGTGTATGTGTGTTTTCAAATATGCATAGAATAGTCTGCAGGGTTACATCTTGGACTGTTACCTGTGAGAGAGATTGAGTTATGGGAAAGAAGAATGACCAGAATGGCTTTCATTGCTTACTCTATATACTTTTATTCTATTCCATTATTTTTTATAATGACCATATATTACTTTGATAATTTAAAAAACATCAGAACATGATGTTGCACAGAATAAAGTAAGATGCAGAAGAATATATCAGTATACCATCTGCTGAAGCTTAAAACCATGCAGATCACTAGTATATATTGCTTTTTGGATACATACTTATGTAGTAAAGGTATAAAAACATGCATAAAATGTACTTAATGCCACCAAATTGTACATTTAAAAATGGCTTAAATGGTAAATTTTATGTTATGTATGTGTTACTACAATAAAAAGAAAAAAAAAAAGAAGAAAACATGCATAAGAACAGCAAACATCAGGTGGTGGAGTTGATATCCTTCAGCCAAAGACCTCCAGGGACAATCTCTAGTCAGACACAGCTGGGTCAATTGGCCCATTAGAATGAGGGAAATGTCACAGCATAGGAACTGTGGGTGTCCCAGTGAGAAGGTGATGGAAAGGACTTATAGGATTGGGCTTGTGTTGGCTAGTTTGGGGGAGGATTCAAGGAAGTGAGGCTTGCTTCTGGATTTGATGCCATCAGGAAGCAGGGCTAATTTTGTAACTGGATATCTTAATAATTTTTCTCTAGAAGGTGGCAGGGACAAAGAGATGCTAAAGCTGTAATGGGTAAGGTTGCAGTACTCACTTTAGTCAGGAAAGAAGGATGTCTGGTCATTTTTGTAGTTTGGACAGTGTTCTGTGCTCATATGTGATTACAGAGTGGCCTTGTTTTTGGTTTTCATCCATCGCAGTCATAGAGTGGCCCGTCTGATGGGTTCTGTGCAATTGCTTGTGTTCAACAGAATATCACAGCCTACCTGGGAGTGCAGGTTTTTTCTTTCTCAGAGGCAGGGGAGAAAAGCAGGAACCATGACCAGGCAGAGGTACAGAAGACCATGATTTTGTGTGAAATATAATCACAAGTACAATGTATATATAATGTGCACATATTTGTTTTATTTCTTTAGCAGGATGGTTAGCACATAATTCTTAAGTTTAAAATAAAAGCATATCAGAGAAAAAAAAAAAAGAAAAAAAAGTATATCAGGAAAGGAGAGGATAGCGGTTACCCTTGGGTTGCAGTGACTGGAAGCGGGTACATGGGGGCTTCTAGGGTGCTAGTCATGTTCTGTTTCTTGAGCTGGGTGCTGATGACGGAGGTATATCAATTCATCAACTTGTACACCTATGATTTGAGCACTTTTCTGTGTATATGTTATACTTCAAGTTGAAAGTTTTTAAAAAAACAGCATATCAGTGGAAAAAAATCTTAATTTGGGTGGCTAAACGTTTTTTCACAGGGTTTTCTAGCACCTTCACGGGAGAGAGGCGACCCAAAGATGACCAAGTGTTTGAAGCCTTGGGAACTACAGATGAATTAAGTTCAGCTATTGGGTAAGGGAGATGGGATTGGCCTTGAAGTTGAGTTGGAATTGGGGCTTAGTATATGTACTTAGTGTGAAGTTTTCATGAATGCTGAGCAGACCCAGAGGTTGCCAACCCTTGCTGAACTTGCCTCAGGCTGGAAGTGTAGGTGGTCAGCTCCACAAGGCTGCCAGGCTGCAGACATCTTTCCCTCCTGTACCAGCATCTGCCTTCCCCCTCCATCCTTGGTTCCCTCCCCTTTCAGGTGAGCATGTGTGTGCCACTGAGGTACCTACATTAAGTGAAAGGGTCGAGTTAGTATAACACACAGTACATCAAATGTGATCCCTGTTGTGAATGTTGTTTTTTAAATAAGCCAAAGTTTAGAAGGTTGACTCAAGGAATTAGTCAGGATGGGCCAGGTTGTGCTGTGGTAACAAACAATCCCCAAATCTCCCTGATTACAACTCCAAAGGTGTATTTCCTGCTCTTACTTCAAGCTCATCACAGACTGGCTATGTCTCTGCTCCAGGTAGCTTTTGCTGTAGGACCCAGCTGCCAGGACAGCCTCTGTCTGGGACAAGACCACTCATGTGGCAGAGGGAAACGAGGTCATGGTGAAGCTCACACTAGCTCTTAAGGCTTCCAGGGGAGTGACACCTCCTACGTATTGACATTTCATTGGCCACAGCCACCCCATCAGTGGTGGGGGCGCAACATGGACTCCCCATCAGTGGCCATCAGTATGGTGGGGTAGGGAGCAACAAATATTTGGAACAGTAGTACAGTCCACCATGCTCAGCAGCTATTAACAGTGTGAGCAGCCACCATCTCAAGTGCTGGTTCACAGGATCTGACGTGGCTCTGTAGTTATAGGTGCGTGGGAATCAGACAGACCTGGCTTCACAGTCTGCACCACTGCTGACTGGCTGTGTGACTTCAGGCAAATCTTTGGCCTTTCCGAGCCTCAGTTTACTGTTCTGTCAAATGGTCTCAGTAATGATATCCATCTCACTGTATTCTTGTGAGGACTAAATGAGATAATTCTGTGTTTCACCCCTAGGACAGTGCCCAGTACAAGTAATAAAATAATGTTAGCTATTATCATTATTATTAAAACTTTCCTGGGCCGGCCCGTGGCTCACTCGGGAGAGTGCGGTGCTGATAACACCAAGGCCCCGGGTTCGGATCCCATATATGGATGGCCGGTTCACTCACTGGCTGAGTGTGGTGCTGACAACACCAAGTCAAGGGTTAAGATCCCCTTACCGGTCATCTTTAAAAAAAATAAAAATAAAAATAAAAAAATAAAACTTTCCTGTTCACGGCTACCACTTCTCAGTCGTGGGCCTGATGAGGTGAGATTTTCAGGACAGGTAGTGGGAGGTGGAGATAGTCTTCCAGCAGGTTGCAGAAGGCAGACCGCTTGGTATGTGTGGGAAGTGTGGGGAGAGAAAGACACAGATGAAGTGGGCAAAGGGGAGGGAAGGCGCGTTCCAGTTCAGAATGAGCAAGTCAGAAAGCCATTATCTCTCAGCTGAGGTGGGCAGGAGGTCGGAACACCTCAGTTGTGGGTTCTTCCTTTGTCAGATGTTGACCACGCATCTCCATGTGCCAGGCACTGCTAACCAGAGGTCCTCAGTCCTGCCTTGATGGGGTCGTGATCAGGGGGAGCAGACAGACACTAACCGGGCAGCTACAAGTGGTGGGAGCTGGCAGGGGACAAGCACCGAAGAGGAGCCTGCCCTGGCTGGGCTCATGGGAGCATCCCTCAGGGAGAAGACATTTCTCGACACCTCCTGCATGCCAGGCCTGAGGCGGACTGCCATGATGAAGACAGGCTATGTCCCAGCCTGCTTAGCCCTCCCTTACAGTCCAGAGGGGAAGACAATGCCCAGACAGCCAAGTATATATTTATTTATTCAGTTCTAATTGTAAGATGGGCTAGGAAGATGTACTGGCTATTCTTCATCTGCCCTTTCACATCTGTTTTCCACCTTTTAGCTCTCTGTGCCTGGGAGGCCAACCTTATCATCTGGTGACTGTATTCCCCCACCCCCACCCCGATTCCCTGGTCTTTGACTTTCAGGTGGGTCCAGCCAGTAGGAAGCACCAGCAGGAGATAGGAGAGTGGGTGGAGAGAGGACTGGGAGCATGTGCAACCCCATTCCCCAGCTGTGTGTGGCTCTGGCAGCAGCTGGGCTGTCTACCTAACTCCGTCCCTGCTGCGTGGCTCCTGTCAGTTGCCCCCAGCATCCAGCTCTCCAGGCTCAGTAGCACCTTCCCCTCCCTTACCCCTCCAGGCTCCTGCCCTTGCTAGTCTTTGCCATCCATTGTCAGTTCCTGTAACTCTGTCCACACCTCTGTGAAGAGTCCCTTTGCAAAACTCCCAGAATCCTCTGGTGCACCACTGTCTGTCCCTGCCAGGACCCTGTCTATACAGGAGGGGGGTGCAGAGTTCTGAGTAAACCAGAGTCAGAGTCCTGACCTGCTCCTGTGGCAGTTTGCTTTCCCCACCCCACCCCGCCTTACCAGGGAACTCCGACTCAGCCTTCAAAGTCCCACCTCCAGCGTTGCTTCCTCCAGGGAGACCTCCCTGCCCCCCTAGTCAAGACCAGGCAAGGCTTCTGTTGCCCTTTCTTTCAGAGCACTGAGCTCAGTTTGCAACTTCACATTCAGTAGTATGATACGTTATTCACACCTCCCTCTCCTGCGGGACAGAGCCTATGCCGGCTGTGCTCACGGCTGAGTTGCCTGGAACTGGCCAGAGTAGATGTTCAAAAGGACCTGTCGACTGGGAATAATGAGCATAAGAAACGGCATTTCTAGAAACAAATACCCCCATCCACATGGAAGGTTACGATGTTCTTACTGTCAGCAAGAAAAATAACACCATGGCTGTTATAGCTAAATTAGCTAAATGGCCTCCCTGAGAATCTATTGTCTTACAGCAACATTACAGTAGAGGCAAATTCTTCTTCGTTTTTCCTCATAGGTTTGCTGTGGAATTAATCACAGAAAAGGGCCACACATTTGCTGAAGAGCTTCAGAAAGTGAGTAACATCGTCTCACTCCAAGCTAGGATTTTTCATCCCTGAGGCCTGGTGGCCATAACTGGGTTTTCCGTCCAGCCATCACTTGCTTCCTCTTGGTGTCACCTGGTGCTAGTCACTCTCCCTCTGTGAGTCTCAGCTTCTTCATCTGTAAAATGGGGACAGACGAGATAATCCACAGGTGAATGGTGAGGATTGCACTGAGTGATGGGAACGTAAAGTGCAGTGTTCAACCCATGGTGACTCTGCCCTCCGGGGCACACTGGGTGATGTCTGGAAACATTTTCAGTTGTCACACCTGGGGATGAAGGTGCTACTGGCATCTAGTGGGGAGAGACCAGGGATGCAGCTAAATATCCAACAATGCATAGGACAGCCCCCACCAAAATGGCAGTGGCACTAAGGTTGAGAAACCTTATGTAAAGTGCCCCAGCTCGTGCCACAACACAGAGTGGAGCTTGGGGAGGCCCAGCTGCAGTAAGCCCTCAGCCAGTGGGACTGATGCTTCATCCTGTTACTGTTCTGTTCATTGACAAGGAGGGGGCCTCTGAGCCTCAGAGAGAACTTAAACACAGAGACAGGGATGCCACCCTGGGACACCTTGGGACATGACTGAGGTTTCTATCTACACATGGACCTGAGTCTTTAGAATCTGCTCCCTAGAGGGTTAGCCAGCGGCCTGGACTAGAGCCCAGTTGGGCTCCTGGGAACAGACAGAGGGGAGTGAGTGGGGCTGCCACAGGCTGTGGCTGCAGAAGGATGGCAGGCTTCAGCTGTCAGAACATTCTGTGAATGAGTCAGCTCCTGTGTGATGGAGGATGGGTTTCAACCTCATAATGAGGAACCATGCACATCCTCAGTGGTCATTCCTATATGTTGTGCTCATCTTTGAGCGGGGTTTGCAGAGGGAGAAGGCACCAGTACTTCATGACCCCCTGTCTTTTGGGCCACAGCTTCAATGTCACCTCTTCCAGAGCCCTCCCTGGCCACCCTGCCTCCAGCGGGGTCAGGAGCCTCTCCTGGGTTTCCACACCTTCTAACCGCAGCATCAGAAGGAGTGCTAACCTGCCTGTTCACCTGTCTGCCTCTCTAGCAGGCCTGGGCACCATGACGGCAGGAACTGTCTGGTCTACCTGGGAGCTCAGCTCAGCCCTGAGAGCCACTCGCTTGCCCATGGGTGAGAGCTGGGTAGCGTGTCTGCTGCTGTCCTCAAATCACCCCATCTGACCCTCACAGAAGCCCATTAGGTGGAGCTTAACATCCACATTTTATAGGGAGCAAGCCAAGTCTCTGAAAGGCTGATTTGCCCAGGCCTTGCAGCCAGGAATCAGTGGAGCTGGGATCTGATTCCCAAACTGGTATAGACTCTCTCCAGCCCCTGTGGTAAGCGCTGCAATTGGCCATCCAGGGGGGTGGTATTATTCCTCCCCCTTCCACTGTGAAGACACAGACATCAAGTGGTTGAATAACTTACTCAAGGTCTGTTGGGTGGGCATCCTCTGCTCTCACCCCTGTGGCCTGCTCTTTGCACTCTGTCACAGTGGCCATCTTATCAGAGGTTAGATGTTGCAGACCTCCACCCTCCCTGCAGCCCACCGTCTAGCTTGAGTGGACATTGGCCAGGCCCAAAGTCTGAGGCAGTGTTTGTAGGTTTTGTTAACACAGGAGCACATTGGTCATTAGTCATGTAGGGGCCTGGTCCCTTCAGCAGACCTCTCCAGGCCACCTCTGTTCCCAGCAAACCTGCCCCTGATAGGTAGAGCACAGGCCTCACTCAGCCAGGCTTCCTGCTCCCTGAACATCCACACGCCTCAGCTCACACAGTCTCCCAGTTCCCTGTTCTTACACTTGGGAAAGCACTGTCATGTTTGGTCTCTTGGCCCAACTATTACAGGTTAGAAAACCAAAGCTGTCAGTGTGGAGAAAAGAAGAAAACCTCTTAGGGCCCAGGTATGTGGGAGACACCGATCAGGGCCGAGAAAGTTCCTCTTGCTCATCACCAAGGCACTTGATGCTCACCGTCAGCAAAACTCAGCTGCCCCCATGGGAGCCTTTTCTTCCCTCAGACTCTGCAAGAGCCATGCCAGATCCCCGCTCAACAGGGCTGGTGGCCAATGAGAATGTTGTGCTGAAGATTCAGGAAGTTTGTCCTTAAATGTTGGAAAATTAAAGGTCAGACAGTCTCTAGCAAGCCAGCCCTTGCACACTTTGCAGGCATGTTAGGTGGCACCTCTGCATGTGGAACTACATTATCTCTGTCAGGCTGCCACAGATCTTCATTCATGCCTTCTGTTGCTTCCCCAGATCCAGTGCACATTGCAGGATGTTGGCTCTGCCCTGGCGACACCACGCTCCTCGGCCAGGGAGGCTCACTTAAGTAATTCTCTGCACCTGCTGTGGGAGTTCACAGGGCCCTGGGGTTGGGAATGTTACCACCTGGTAGCCCAGTCCCCCAGGGACCCGCAAGTGGGCTAGTTGCCTAGCTTGTAGCTCCTGGGAGGGAAGGTACCTTCTGAGCTGGGGAGGCAGGACACACAGGCAGAAGGGACATGGGGCGGTTTCCTCGATGCTCTGGTGGGCAGTGGCTCACAGCAGTTCCTCCTGCCCCTTGATTCCTCAGAACACACCGCATTTGAGGCAGGGCGCATCCTGGAGCTGGAGCAGTGGATCGACAAGTACTCCAGCCAGCTGCCCCCTCTCACGGCCTTCATTCTGCCTGTAGGTAGTGGGCGGCCTCACCTGGGGCTGGCTGTGGGCCAGGCTGTGGGTCAGAAATACATGGGCTTTGAATAAGTCCCTCTCTTTGGCTTTCAACAGTGACAGAAGCTGTCCTGCAGTCCCCCCAAATCCTTCCAGGTCCTTTCCAGCCCCTCCCCAGCCCTGCCCCCTCTGGAGGGAGGTGCCAGTAACACTGTCCAATGTGGGCAGGGCCTGGACATTGGAGGAGCTCCCTGTCCACAGCGGGCACACCTCTCTGGCTCCTGCCCCTGCCCATACCTGCTTTCTCCTTGCAGTCGGGAGGCAAGAGCAGCTCCGCACTGCACTTCTGCAGGGCCGTGTGCCGCCGCGCCGAGAGATGGTAAGGGGCCTGCGGGCAGGGCGGCTGTGGTGGGGCCGGCCCCGTGCCATGTGGCACTCATGGATAGACCTTCACTGTGCCAGGCGGGTACCGGACAGAACAAGTCTCTGTCCTCAGAGCCCTACATTGTGGAAGAGAGACAGCAACACATGACTAAAACAAACTGATGATGTAATTACATGCGGCTCGTAGGCCCAGAGGGTTCTGCCTTTATCCTGAGGGCAACAGGAAGCTGTTGATGGGCTGTAGACTAAGGGGTGACATGAAAGGACTTCACTGGCTGCTCAGTGGAGAAGGGTCCAGAGGGGTCCGTGTGGTCTTGGGAGGCCCAGATGGAAGCTGTCAACAAGTGAGCCACCTGCTGACCCAACCCCTCCCCCAAAAGCTACTGACAGGCTTTTCAAGGAAAATTTGGAAGAGTAATTGCAAAATTTCCTTTTATACCACTCATAGACACAGGCTGCCACCCAGCCTTACAGAGAGAGAACAAAGCCCTACTTTGACTTAACAGACGGACTGTGCCAGGCACTTTATGTCCATAATTTCATTTATTCCTCATGAGAACCCTGGGAGAGAGGTGGTAGCAGCCCCCACTTTACAGGAGTCAGGACACTGGGGCTCAGAGAGGTAAAATCATGGCCAAGGTCACCCGAGTGGTCCATGGCAGAGTCCAGATTCAAGGCCAGGTCTGTCTGTTCAAACTGAGCTCTTTCCACAGCCCCACATCACAGAGATTTTGTCCTTCATGAAAGGCTCTTGAGCCCAGATAGTTCCTAAGGGATCCTGGGGAACAGAAAGAGCTTTGGCTTCAAAAGAAAAAAAAGTCATTTGTACAAAGCCATCCACATCAGCAGTGCTTCTAATAGCAAAAAATTGGAAATGACCCAAAGGCCCAACAAACGGAATGGCCGAGCAGACAGTGAGTCCTCAGTACACCAGACACTAACATAGCTATCGCAATGACAACCATGCAGACTGTCGGTGAGGTGGGGACAGGTGTGTGGACACCTCTGGGTGGAGAAGCTCCTCGCTGACTGTGAGGTGCCCACAGAGGCCACCTGGAGCTACAGGCCAGCCTGGACACACACTCTGGCTGGGCCACTAACCAGTCATGTGGCTCTGTACAGGGACAAGAAGCTGAGGCTGGGGTTTGGGGGAGTGCCTCCCAGCAAGGGCTATGCAGCAGAGGCGATGTGCATGAAGGGCCCAGCAGGGACCGGTCACATCGCTGGTGTTCATCACGTGACTGTCTCTTGTCTATAATGTCTGCATACAGACTGGCACTGACGCCAGGGAGTTCAGAGTTGTGTGGAGCTGGGAGCCTGGTTTGCCTGGGTCTTTTTCTTCCCTGTGAAGTTGCTCTATGTCATAACTTGGAAGGGGCTTAGAGTGGTAGCCCCTTGGGAATTAAGGGTCAGTACTCCCTTCCTTTGAAGGCTGAAGGCTGACCACCCTACCTAGGGAGGATGGCAGGCTGGACGGTGGTAGAGCCTGCCCCCTCAGCTTCCTGCCATCCTCTGTCCCTTCCTGCCGGGCCCTCATGTGATGCACTCAAGGAAAGGCGGTTGGGTGACCTGTAGAAACCCACTGGTGTTGGATTTTCCTTCTCTAATGCCGCTGTTGTGTGCAGGTTCAGGTCAGGTGGTGGTGGGTTGGAAAGGCAGGTCAGATGCAGGCCCTGGGTCCCACGGTGTGTGGAGTCCTATAATGTAGCATGATGGTGTGTTTCCTCCCTTTCCAGTGTGGTGCCTCTTGTCCAGAGTGGAGAGACCGACGCAAACGTGGCCAAGTTCTTAAACAGGTACTTCTCTGGAATTTGGAGAGTCTCTCTCCTCTGAAAAACGAAGCACACTTATGGGGAATGTCAGCAACACAGTGGGCCTGAGGAGCTGTGCCGGGCAGTGTTCTTTCTCTCAGCCTTTGTGCATGTCTGCTGGGTGCCAGGCACTACGTGAGAGGAACTGTGAATGAGGCAGACACTGTGCCTGTCCCTGGTGAGGTTAAGATCTTGTTGGGAGAGCCTGCTGTAAAAACCAGCAAAGAAGATCCTGAGTATAAAGGGACAGTACAGTAGCCAGTGGTGCTCTCAGAGGCTGGGTGCTCAGAGAAGGCCTCAGAGGGTGTCTTGATGGTTACTGCCCAGGGAGCCCAAAGATCAGTCACCCTCCCAAGTCCCCAGGACAGTGTGAACCGAGGGAAGATAGCCAGGCTGAGCTAAGCTCAGGGTCCCCAGAGCAGGGCCAGGTGAGCTGGGCTGGGCTAGGGAGGACCCTGACTCTGCCCTGAGGTTGGCCTCCGTGGCAGGAGCCACACTGGGCCCAAAGCCTGGTCTGCTGGTTTCCGCTCCCGCCCTGGCTCGTGCAGTGCTAGGGTGAGCAAGGAACCCAGTGGAGCCCAGGGGCAGGCAGAGAGCTGGGGAGAGGAGGAGGGGGTGGGGGCTGCACCCCTGGAATCTGTCCTGGGTGCCCAGAAAGTGACCTCACAGCCAGATCTGGCCCCTGACTGTGGATGCTCTTCTGCTGGGACACAGCCTGGGCTTTGTGGGTTCTGACCAGCTTCTTTCCTCCTGGGAGGGGAGTCTCCCAGCCAGCGAGTGAGGAACGACTCCATTTTCTCTTTGCAGCAGCAGCCACTGGGGAGCCTTCACGGTCCCGTAGTGTTGTGTTGGCCAGGTTGGCTCATCCCTCAGCAAGGCCTCACAGAGCCAACAGGAACCAAGCATGTCACTTCCCTCCAGGAGCACGTGGTCCAGGGTGGGGGCACTTACGCAGAGCAGAATCTCTTTCACTGTCCCCGAGAAGGCCAGCAGTGGTGCCACCAGGAGTTAGGACGCATGGGTCAGGAGGTCCCAGGAGGACGTGCCATGGAGCTGGCCTCCGAGGGTAGGACTGGGCAGAGAGAGGTGGAGGAGGGTGGTGGCCGGGTGGAAGAGCTTGGAGGACCTCCCTGTGAGCATCTTAAGGGCAGGCACGGCACCTTCTCTCATGTTTCTCTCCACCACCCCCCACAGAAGGCGTCGGGCATAGCGCCCCATCACTGTTGGCTCAGAGGATGGAGAGGGAGGGACTAGTTCCAGTCACTAGAACACTCCAGGCCAGTGCTTCTCAACCAGGACATTGGGCAATGTCTGGAGATGTTTTTCGTGGTTACAAGTCGGGGTGGAGTGTGCTACTGGCATCTCGTGGGTAGAGGCCAGGGGTGTTGCTCAGTGTCCTACAGGGCAAAGGACAACCCCAGCCACAAAGAATTACCCAGAATGTCAGTAGTGCTGAGTTTGAGAACCCTGCCTAGGGCCCCTCTTCTCAAAGTGTGGTCCTCAGCCCAGCAGTATCAGCATCACCGGGGCAGTCAGACCTGCAGAATCCTGGGTCTGGCCCAGCCCTCCCAAGTCAGAATCTTCACGTCACCAAGACCCCAGGTGATGCCTGTGCATGCTCCGGTTTGGGTAACGCTGGTCCTGGTCACTCAAAGATGCAGAAACCAGCCCAGACGGTGGTCCAAAGTTGCCTGCCCTGTGGGTAGGGTGGAGGCAATGGCCTTGTCCTGCAGGCACAGCCCAGCCCTGGAACCGGAGCTGGATCCTTGGCTGTCATGGAAGCTGGCCTCAAGTGCCATCCATCAGGGCCAAGTTGGCTGAGCACCTGCCATCCCCACGTGATGCTCCTGGGGGCACATAATTTATATTTCCTCCTTGGAGGCTAAAGTGGGAAGTGAGCATTGATCTCTCATTTCAAATCATTCCCTTTGCTTCTCTCTGCCCCTCCAGACTTAGCGACTATCTCTTCACATTAGCCAGATACACAGCCATGAAGGAGGGGAATCAAGAAAAAATATACAAGAAAAATGACCCATCAGACCGAGCCTAAGCCACTTTGAAATAACAGAAAGGGGGAGCTTTGTAGACCCCTCCATGGTGACAGCGGTGAAGAGAGTTTACCTTTCTGGTGTCCTGGCTGCAGAAGATGTCATGCAGAGGGGCTGGAAGTGGGTTTTTTGTCCAGACTCAGCTTTGTTTCATATCCTCTGCCAACTCCCTCAAGGGACTGTGGCCCTTTGAGAATTCTGTCCTTGTTGCCCCAGGTTGCTGCGAGGAGAAGGAGCTGTGTGGAAAAAAGAATAAAAGTGGGAATGGCTTGAGCCGTGTGGTTGGTGTGAGTGTGCGTGTGTGCGTGTGTGTGTGTGTAGGAGTGGGAGCCCTCCTCTGCCAGCTCAGCTTGTTCAAGGATTTGGAATGGTACCAGAGACCCTTGGAAGTGTAATTGTGATTTACCTGTGCCAAAGGGGCTTTAAATGTCTCATTTATAAAGGGGAAGGCAGACAGGATTTGGAGGTTTCGTCGCCTCTGAGCCACCCACCACCACCACAGTGAGGGGAAGAACAGCTGCAGATTGATGGGCGAGGCGTCAGAAACACTCGACCTGCAGTGCACGTGGCGGGGCTGCAGCTTGAGGAACCCTCTCTAGAAGGGCTGCCTCCATCAGGGCTGGAGACCCTGGTGAGAACAATGCCACCACGTAAAGGCAGCTATTTCCTGCCCAGTTGGACCAAGTCGAGGGTCCAAGGCAGAATGTATTCAGCTTCAGTTTCCGGCGAAGCTGACACCGATGAGACTTATTTCTCTGCTGTTGCACTTGGCTGGTTTATGCCTCTGAGGTCCATGGCACGGCTGTATTTTATTTAAGTTGTCCCCACCGCTCCCTCCTGCTATGAAATGACACTGGCAGTGCCAGCTGTGTCCTTAGGAAGGGGGATATTCATGAAGGGCAAAGAGGCAGCCCCGAGAAGCTAACGATTCCACGCTGCTAATTGCAGGAAATGACTTTGGAAGGGCAGGCTCTTGCTGATCGTCAGGGCTGAGATGCCTGGCGAACTCAATTCAGCATCATTTATTTACCAAGTACCTTCTAGCATGGGGCACCACACTAGGCTCCGAAAGGCTGGTCACTGCTGTCCTCCTTGCCAGCACATCAGCAGACAGTAAATTCTCAGTGACGGGCATGGTTTGTCTTCATTCTCACAGCCTCACCTGCTAATTTTGCAGCAGGGGCAGGTATGTTCGTGTCTGCTGGGTCCTTTCATTGCTGGTTGGCTGTGGTGGTCCTCAAGCCTCAGGCAGAGAAGGTGAAATGCAGATCACTGGGAGTGAGTGAATATGTCCCCACCTCCGTAGTCAGCACCAGGAGTGGTCCACAATAGGTGCTCAGTGTTTGCAGACAGAACTGAAAATACGAAAAGCACGAGTGGTCAGAATATGACGGTGTTAACTGCCAGGTACTCACTCCAGGCGCGGCCAGGGAGGCGGGTGTTCCAAGAGTTTGCAGCAAATCATTCAACGTGCTTAGTTCTCCCTGCACCTTGAAATCTTCCTGGAAAGAGCAGGATGTATATAATAAAACAGCAGCCCACACTCCTAGCCATGGTAAAGCATAGACTACAAAGGATGAGAGAAACTGAGTAAATACGTCATCCTAAAGTGATGATGTTTGAACCAAGGCAGTTTGCTTGTTGTCAAATCCTCCATCAGGAGCGGCTGTTAACATGCTGGTTCCCAGGCCCCCACTTCTTGTCTGTCTCCACTTTCACCAGCAAACATTTCCCTGAGAAACCACCCAGGAGCATGGCAGACTCACCATCTCAGCAGGTGTTCCTCTCTTGTGCCACTAACTTGGGAAAAACAGAAAACTTGCTTTGGGGGCCTGGAGGATGTGTTGTTTGAAACACTGGGTCTTCTGTAGTGAATATGAGGCCATATTAGAGCCCAAGGCAAAAGGAAGATATGTACTGTACATATGCTGATCAAAATATCTTCCCATCTTACAGCCAAGTGAGGAAAGTTAATAAAAGCTCTACAATCAAAAATCATGACTATTTATAAAGCCCTGTGTTGCCCAATCGGCACGGTGTTGTCAGCCCTGATAAATGGTCATTTCCATTGCACAGTAACGCAGCGTTCAAAAGAAACAGCAGCCTGTTTTTATTTAAAATTGTGATGCCTTGTTTATTACAGATTTTTTTTTTCATAATTTTTGAAAATATTGCATGAAAATATTCTCTTCATTACTGTGGTTTTTGGCACCCAAGAAAGTGCCTCCCTACATTTTGCATCCAAGAAAGTGCCTCCCTGCCTTGCCCTTGTCTGGATGGGGCTCCCTGGGACACAGAGGTTAATATCATTACCAGACATGAGCCGGTGGCTGGCTCTCCCATCTGAGAGAACCCCACAATAACACTGCCTCCAGCCAGCACTGGGGAAGGGCTTGCTATGTGCCAGGCCCTGAGCCAAGTGCTCCACAGACATCAGCTTATTTGAACCTCAGGCAGCCCCGGAGGGAGGCCTCTACACGCCCCACTTCACAAGTGAGGAAACTGAGGCTTAGCAAAGGGAACTGACTTGTCCTGGTGAGTCGGTGCTAAGATGGGAGCCCGGGATGTGGCCTTGTGACTCCTTGCCCAGTGCTCTTCACCTCCCACCCCACTGTTACTTGACAGTCGTTTTAATCACGACCTGGGCTGCAGCGAACAATGCCAGGCACTAATAGATCCTGCTGTCTCATCTCTCAACCTAGTTTCCCTTAACTGATATTTCATGGCTATTGTTAATGTGCATTTTTCACTGAGTAATTTCCACAGCCTGAACTTGTAACACATCCCAATGACAAACGTTCCCAGTTCCGAATCTCCCATCAGCTGCAATGTCACCCTCGCCTCCTCCCCGACACCTTCCGACAGCCCATCCAGTTTTATGTTCGCTCTGTCCCAGTGATCACTACTGAACCTTTAAGAATCCAGACGCATTTCAACTTTAATTGAATAAAATTCTTTGTATAATAAATTCTGCGTGAATGCTACATAAATCAGTGCCTGGAAAGATTTGTGGCTCATCCCTCCCCTCAGATGGGCTGAGGAATCTTGCTGGCAGTACTGGAGCCAAGCTGGTGCTGTCTTGATTATTGAGAGGAATAAATTCACCTTTACTGTCCAGCTGGGGGTGCACTTTTAATTTGCTTTGCCCTATTGCTTTTTGTCTCTGAAAGTCCTCATCGAAGACAGTACATAAGGCCAAGCAGAGGCAAGGGATGGGCAAGTTGGGGAGACCTAGGAAATTTGGGGGTGTCCCTTGTGTTCTCCCACTCCACAGAATCAGAAACTTATAAAGCTGTGGTTTGTCAGCTTTGGAACCCTGATGAAAGCTATGTACACACTCTCTAAATAGATGCACACACATGTGTTCACAAGTTTGCATACAACCTTAGGAAGTCGATGGAACCCCTAGGTAAGAATTCCTGATCTAAGACAACCTGGGCAACACCCTCTTCAGGAGCTAAGTCCACCTGTTCCAGCAGCTTCTTTGGGGGGTTCATGTAGCCCCAGCCTTGACATGTGAGAAGGAACACAGGCTGGCTAGAAGAGACTGCTGGATGACCTGTCATGCTTGCAAGACTTCCTGGGGCAGTGAGTGACAAACACATGGCTTGAGCATTGTCCTTGGTCAGACTCAGGTTCAAGACCAGCTCTGTTGCTTCCTAGCTTCATGACTCTGGGCAAGTCTTTCCCTCTTTCTCAGACTTGCTTCTTCATCTGTAAAATGCAAACAATAATATCTACTCCATAGGGTCATTGTGACAGCTTAATGAGGTAATATTTAAGAGAGTAATATTGCTCCCTGAAAATTGTTAGCTACTATTATTATAGTTGTTTATTATTATTATTATTTGAATTCGTATTCCAACTTTGCCACTTCCTAGCTGAGTCACCTTGAGCAAATTGTTGAGACATGTGAGCCTCAATCTTCATCTTTTATAACTGAGAAGAGTAATACCAACTTCCAAGGGCTCAGGAATAAGTCTTCGGGTTTGGCACATGGTAGTAGCTTAAAAAAAAAAAAGTAGCTATTGTCATCGAATCATGTTTTACCCTTTTCAAAGCACTTCCTAATGGCTCAGGCCCAGGTGCAGCACAGGACCCCTTAGCAGCGCCTCTGGTTAGTTACACTCACTGCATGTGAGTGAGACAAGTGGTCTCCAGAGGGGGCTGGTCACAAACAGACCTGGGGGACTGTGCTGAATGAAAGGGAGAGTGACTCAGTCATGGAAAACGAGAGCTGAATGCGGTCACAGAGATCATTGCCCCACTTTATGGATGAGGAAACTGAGGCCCGAAGAGGAGAACAAGTGAATATTAATAATGACCACAAATTGAGCACTGATTCTGTCCTGGCATCTTGCTAAGAAACTCACATGCAATAGTTCATTTAATTCTCTCAACAGCTTGTGAAGGCAGGACTGTTAATATTATTACACCCCCAACTTACAGAGGAGGAAACTAAGGCCCAGAGAGGAGAAATGAATTTCTCAAGGTCACACAGCTCTAGGAGGTGCAGCTAGGCTTAATATCAGGGCCCTATGCTTCCAAACCCCACAACTAGCATTTACTCAACACCTCGCTACATGCTTGTACCACAATGCCAGGTTTTTTATGTATCTTTTATTTCTCAGAACCCTATGGGGTATATACAGTTACCCTCCCCTTTCACAGGTGAGAAAACAGACTCAAAGGGGTGAAGTCACTTGCTCAAAGCCACACAGTCTCCACTGGGGTGGTGATGATGGTTATAATGATATCATCATAAACAGCACACATTTATGGAGCTGTTCATACATGAGGTTTTTAAACCTTCTCACCATAGCTGAACTTGAGAGGGCACCTGCTGTGTGCACTTGGCATATACTCTCCATAATAGCCCCATCAGATGCAGAAACTGAGGCACAGGGAGGCTGCACCTTGGTTGCTGTCCCATAGCAAGAGGCGAAACTTCGATTTGAACTTCAATTTGTCTATCTCCAGCATGTTCTTACCTCTGCACGGTGACTCACACTACCTGAGGTCTTCCTGTGGGCAGCAGCAGAGCCAGGACAAGGGCCTTCGTCTTCAGGTTCCTATGGGGTGGCCATCTTGGGACAG
The DNA here is from genome assembly GCF_027409185.1 of Cynocephalus volans. Classification (NCBI taxonomy): domain Eukaryota; kingdom Metazoa; phylum Chordata; class Mammalia; order Dermoptera; family Cynocephalidae; genus Cynocephalus; species Cynocephalus volans. The sequence goes on from NC_084461.1 coordinate 197,771,882, forward strand.
TTGGTGAAGAGGGTGTGACTGACAATTAAGTTGGGCAGGGGAAGAGAAGAGAGTACCATAAACATGGGAGCAACCTGGTTGCCCCAGGTACAAGTAGCCTTTCCAAGGAAGAGTGAAAAGCAGGTGCCAGTTTGGGGTGGCACAGGGACAAAGGCACCTTGGAAAACTGATTGAAGAAATGGCACAATGGTGTCCAGCTGACTCAGGACCTGGGGGTTGCAAGGTGACCTCTCCCCCACCAGCCCCACAGGAATGACTCCCAGCAGATGTTCCCAAGGCACAGGTTCTTCAGCCCTCGCCACTGGCCGTCTGCAGTGCCCACATCCCTCCCCAGCCAAGCAGGTGCCTTTATTTATGATCACCTTGGAAGGGTCGAGCAGACATATGTTGCTAAGGGTCGTTTATTCTTGTTTATAAAATTTATGGCTTCACCTCGATTACACACTGTCAAAACGGGAAGGATTGGCCCCAAAGTCTCTTACCGCATGACTGCCTCAGACGTGCGTACATCTGTTAACTCCGTAGGAGCTGTAGAGGGAAATAAGGTTCACTATAACTCAAAAGCTTGCTGTCCCACCATGAGGTGTGAGCAGCGGGCCTTGAGAAAAGACATCCAGACGTGCACGTGGACAGGGAGGAGGTTGGGATCCGCGAGTGGCCGTGCCAGGTGGCCTTGGACCCTGCGCCGGCCCTGCCGTGAACTCTCTCAAGGTACTTTGAGTTGGGAGGTGGGAGAGAAGGAACTTTATTCCTATGGCTCTCAGGTGTTCAGCTGCAGGAGCCCAGCAGCTGGAGAGAGTTCTGAGCCTGTGGCTCTCCACCTGCCGACTTCAACGGGGAGAGAGAAACGTGGACTCTCCACTGTTGGGGGGAATGGAGATCGGTATGAACGTTCAGGAGGGCAATTTGGCAATGCATGTGAAAGTCCTAGAAATGTGTGTACTTTACGGTCCTGCAATTTTGTGTCTGAGAGTTTAGCTGAAGGAAATGGATACATCGGTGGAGCTGTAAGGGTTTTTTTCAGTCCAGTGTTGCTCATTAAAGTGAAAAATTGGAAACCAATGTCCAACAATAGGGAGCTAGATAATTAAACAAGTAAAGTATTTAACAATAAGGGACTTGGGCCGGCCCGTGGCTCACTCGGGAGAGTGCGGTGCTGATAACACCAAGGCCCCGGGTTCGGATCCCATATACGGATGGCCGGTTCGCTCACTGGCTGAGCGTGGTGCTGACAACACCAAGTCAAGGGTTAAGATCCCCTTACCGGTCATCTTTTAAAAAAAAAAAAAAAAAAAAAAAAAAAAAAACAATAAGGGACTGTAAGAAACATCATGCAGCCAATGAAAATGATGGTGCTTATGTATTTACTGCTATGGATAAGTGTTCGCTGTCTATTATTGTGTGAAAAAAAATACCCAGATTACAAAATATTATGTATAGAATGATCCAAACCCTGTAAAAGAAATACACATAGGTGTATAGATACCATAGAAAAAATGCAAGGATCTATTCTATGTTAATACTACTTATCTCTAAGTGGTAGGATTATGGGTGGTTTTAACGTTCATTTTTGTTTTTTTGGATTTTCTAATTTTTCTACAGTGAAATTGGGTTGGATTTGACAAAGGCTTATGTAGTGAGTTGAATTATGTCCCCCCAAAACTCACTGAAGCTTGAATTGTGTCCCCCAAGTTTTATGTATTAGAAACTTAGCCCCCACTGTGACTGTTAAGAGGGTGGGACATCCTATTATGGTAATTGAAAGGTGGAGCCTTGAAGAGGTGATTGGATTGTAGAACCAGGCAGTAGTGAATGAATTAAAAATGGTGGTCAGGGGCATGGTTCTGAGGGCTTTAAAAGAAAAGAGAGTCTCTCTCTCTCTCTCTGCTCTCTCTGCTTTTACCATCTTGCAATGCGAGATCCCTGGGTCACTGTTGCCACCACCAAATGGACTTTGGACTTCCCAGCCTCAGAAACTGTAAACAATAAATTTTGTTTTCTTTATAAATCACCCAGTTCCAAGTATTTTGTTATAATCAATGGAAACGGACTAATAGAGCTTACTTGTGTAATGGACATGAGAGGGCACCTGCTGTGTGCACTTGTGAGGAAAAAGAAACGAACTGGTTTCTCTGTCTGTAACAAATCATCCACCTCCCTTAGGATGGTTGAAGACAAGAGAGAAGCCTCTTGGAGGCTGATACCCCCCTACATTCCCCACTCCCCCACCATGGGGGGGTTGCCCTCCAGTAGCCAAAGCCATTGGGCCCCTCCAACGTCTAAAAGCCTGGAGAATATGCACTGTGTTCACTCTGTCAGAGACAGCTGGCTGTCTGGGGTCCAGCCTGAATACAGACACTTGGCTTTCATTCTTGGGCAACAGAAAAGGGAAGAAAAATTATCCTGGCCCCACCAAGGTGCCCCCGGGATAATCCTACCAGCTTTTCACCAAACTGTTGAGGATGTTGGCATCTCTTCTGCTGGTGGCTGCATCTTTATCTTGTACAGAGTTTGAGAGCAGACAAAGAGCTTTCATATTTTTGTTATCTCATATAGATTTTCATCCTGGATTATCTCTCTAGCTTTCCCTGGACAAACTGGCACCCAATGCGTAGAGGGATGAGCTGAACGTGCCACAGTTAGCAAGTGGCAGCACCAGCACTCTAATCCCTCTCCTCTGCTCTGCTGAGAGCGGGAAAGGGCTTATCCCAGGGATGGGAAAGAGACGTCAATTCCAGCTGATTGCCTGCCTGGAGGGCTGCGTTAAGATGCAGCCCAAGGCTGGGTCCAGATTCAACGGGAAGGAGTTGGGTAATCGATTAGCAGTGTCTACCATGGCCTCTGCCGGAGGTAGTGGAAAGAGGGGTGTGCATTTGGCATCTCTGGATTCCAAGGGCAAAGCCCTCAGAAATCTCAAAGGCATGGGGACTTCAGAGACAGTTATGGTCCACAGGCTGCCGGAGAGTTGTTAGATTGTCCCTCCAATCCAGCCCAACAGCTCCCCAAGAGAACTAACTAGCAGGAGAGGAATTTCTTGGAGCTTTGAGGAGACACATCAGGGTCATAGATCTCTGAGAACAAAATACTTATAAATCTGACTAATTAATTAGTCAGCCCTGACAAGCTCACCACCATAATTCAGAATCTGTAATTACATTTCATATTAAAGGATGCAAAGTGAAAATTAAAGCCAGTGAGAGATGGTGTGACACCTCCCACCCCACCCCACCTCCAGCCTCTTCCCAAATGTCCATCTTACCTCCTGCCAGCAGGCAGGTCTCATAGGGGATAAAGTTCCAGAAGCTACCTCCCTTTGGCTACTTTTTCTCTTGGTCCCCGTGGTGCTGTTCCCAGCTGTGTGAGGAACCAGTTCCAGCTCCCTTACCCTGAGGTGGCTGCGTTTAGCTGGGGCAAAAAAACATTTTGTTCGGGGGGACATTTTGGGGTTTACAGTTTACAGTGTGCTCCAGCAAAAGACCACCAAGAACACACCTGTGGTCAAACAAAGTTGGATTTATTGTCCTGTTGTAACGAGAGAACACACACACCTTGGGGAACTTTGGGGTGCCTCAGGAAGAGGGTGTTAGAATTTCAGCTTATGTTGGGTGATTTGGGGGAAGGTTCAAGGAAGCGGGCTTTGTTCTGGGTTGGATGTTGCAGGGGTGATTCTGTGATTGGGTATTTTAATAAATATTACCTAGAAGGATGAAGGAATGAATGAATGAACGAATGAGGCTAAAGCTATAATTAAATACACTGGAAGGTCAGGTAGGCATAGCTCCCACCCTTGAGGAGCTGGCAGTTGGCTTGGGAGACCTTCCTCGCACACACACGCACACATCCGCACCAGGACGTGATCAAGTACTTGGTTTGGGAGGTAACTTGGTGCCTCCAGACACTGCATGCATGACCTCATTTGACCTCACAGCAACCTTATGTGGGAAGAATGACCATCCTCATTTTTCAGGCTTGGAGAGGTTAAATGACTCGCTTCAGGTCATGATGAGGAAGTGGCCAAGGCCAGATTTGAATTCTAGTCTAATTCCAGAACTTGAATCCTTACCACCACCCTGGAGGCCAGAATGGGCCTTGAAAGCCCTAAAAATGGCAGAAGCCTCTTGTGGACGTTTGCCATGTCTGGGAAGCTGCCATCATTCCCTCCTCTTGATAACCACGCATCAATTTCCATCTGAAGATTTACTTCTGCCCAAGGGATACAGCCTCCATGGGGCTTCTTATTTGTCTTGTTTTCATCACACCAGAAATTATCTTATTAGTTTCCCATCTGGTTGTCTGTCTTTCCCAAAATAGACTGTATCCCAGTGTCTAGGACAGTGCTTGGCACACGGCAGGTGCCCAGAAATATATATTGAACGAGTAAATGAAAGAGTGACATCAGCGCCATACCAGTCTACTCTCCCTGAATCTTCTCTGAATTTCCCTGAATACTCTTGTGTGCACTGAGCAAAAATAGGCTACTGGTTGGAGGGGACTCATTTATGCCCATGACATCTTGGAGACCCAGCTTTGTTTGTTTGTTTGTTTGTTTGTTTTTTTAAAGCTGACCGGTAAGGGGATCTTAACCCTTGACTTGGTGTTGTCAGCACCATGCTCTCCCAAGTGAGCTAACCGGCCACCCCTATATAGGGATCCAAACCCGTGGCCTTGGTGTTATCAGCACCACACTCTCCCAAGTGAGCCACAGGCTGGCCCTGGAGACCCAGCTTTGGTCTCCACTGCCCTGGCTCCCGTTCTGCCTGTGTCTGTGCCTCCAGCCCTCAGAATCTGACGGCAAGTTCCTTTTCTGTCTTGGTGAGGCAGAGCTGGCTTATGTTGCTTGCAGCTCGAGAACGCTGGCTGACAGACCATCCTCAATGGACATTTGGAGGTCGGCAGTTTCACTGTCCAGCTTTGTAGTTTGAAAACATGCTGGGAAAAGCTTGTTCACCAGGGGCCACTGTCATAGCAAACCGAGAGGAAAGACCAATGAACTCCAGCCACAGAAGCAGTGGCATGTTCACTGTCATTATTAAGGTGTTTGGGGGCTCAGGGACAAGGGCACTCATAAAGGAGACACTCTATCCCCACCCCCCCATCTCCCCACAGTGGAACATGTTCCCAGATGCAGCGAAGGAACCGTACACAGAGTGGGCAGTGATCTTGTCCTGTCTTGGTCTCTGCCTTGGCTGGTGAGGGGAGAGGCTGCAGCCCGTTGGGACTTGAGGGATGAGCTGAAGAAGTGATGGGAGCCCTTGAAACTCCTCCAGTTCCCCCTCTCCCCCCTACACCTGGTGAACTTCTATGGGGTGTAGGGGGTAATTCACCAGAGCAGGTGGCGCTTTGCTCAGGCACACTCCCAAATCCAACCCAGCCTGTTAGCTCTCTAACTGGGACCAGCTGCTATTCTGCAGCCTGGCACCTCTGCTGATTTTGCAGAGCTCTGGGGTCCTCAGCAAATCCTTTAAAATGCTGCAGGATATTAATCCTTTGTCAGATGTATATTTTGCAAATATTTTCTCCCACTCTGTTGGTTGTCTTTTAACTCTTTTAATTGTTTCTTTTGCTGTGCAGAAGCTTTTTAGTTTGATATAATCCCATTTGTTTATTTTTCCTTTGGTTGCCCGTGCTTTTGGGGTCGTATTCATGAAGTCTGTGCCCAGTCCTATTTCCTGAAGTGTTTCTCCTATGTTTTCTTTAAGAAGTTTTATTGTCTCAGGGTGTATATTTAAATCCTTAATCCATTTTGAGTTGATTTTAGTATACGGTGAGAGGTATGGATCTAGTTTCATTCTCCTGCATATTGATATCCAGTTATCCCAGCACCACTTGCTGAAGAGGCAGTCCCTTCCCCAGTGAATAGGCTTGGTGCCTTTGTCAAAGATCAGATGGCAGTAAGTGTATGGGTTGATTTCTGGATTCTCTATTCTATTCCATTGGTCAGTGTGTCTGTTTTTATGCCAGTACCATACTGTTTTGGTTATTATAGCTTTGTAGTATAGCTTAAAGTCAGGTAGTGTTATGCCTCCAGCTTTATTTTTTTTGCTGAGCATTGCTTTGGCTATTCGTGGTCTTTTATTGTTCCATATAAATGTCTGGATAGTTTTTTCCATTTCTGAGAAAAATGTCTTTGGAATTTTGATGGGGATTGCATTGAATTTGTATATCACTTTGGGTAGTATGGACATTTTCACTATGTTGATTCTTCCAATCCAAGAGCATGGAATATCTTTCCATCTTCTTGTATCCTCTCTAATTTCTCTCAGCAGTGGTTTGTAGTTCTCATTATAGAGATTTTTCACCTCCTTGGTTAACTCAATTCCTAAGTATTTTATTTTTTTGGTGGCTATTGTAAATGGGCAGGCTTTCTTGATTTCTCCTTCTGCATGTTCACTATTGGAGAAAAGAAATGCTACTGATTTTTGTGTGTTGATTTTGTATCCTGCTACTGTGCTGAAATCATTTATCAATTCCAACAGTTTTTTTGTAGAGGTTTTAGGCTGTTCGATTTATAAGATCATGTCATCTGCAAACAGGGACAGTTTGACTTCATCTTTTCCAATCTGGATGCCCTTTATTTCCTTCTCTTCTCTGATTGCTCTGGCTAGTACTTCCAACACTATGTTGAATAGGAGTGGTGAGAGTGGGCATCCTTGTCTAGTGCCTGTTCTTAAAGGAAAAGCTTTCAGCTTTTCCCCATTCAGGATGATATTGGCAGTGGGTTTGGCATATATGGCTTTAATTATGTTGAGATACTTTCCCTCTATACCTAACTTATAGAGGGTCTTTGTCATGAATGAGTGCTGAACTTTATCAAATGCTTTTTCAGCATCTATAGAGATGATCATATGGTCCTTCTGTTTGAGTTTATTAATATGGTGTATCACATTTATGGATTTGCGTATGTTGAACCAACCTTGCATCCCTGGGATGAATCCCACTTGATCGTGATGAATAATTTTTCGTATGTGTTGCTGTATTCTGTTTGCTAGTATTTTACTGAGGATTTTTGCATCTATATTCATCAAGGATATCGGCCTGTAGTTTTCTTTTTTGGTTATATCTTTACCTGGTTTTGGTATCAGGATGATGTTTGCTTCATAGAATGAGTTTGGGAGATTTGCATCCGTTTCAATCTTTTGGAATATTTTGTAAAGAATCGGTGTCAATTCCTCTTTGAATGTTTGGTAAAATTCTGCTGTGAATCCATCTGGTCCTGGGCTTTTCTTTGTTGGGAGCCTTCTGATAACAGCTTCAATCTCCTTTATTGTTATTGGTCTGTTCAAATTTTCTACGTCTTCACGGTTCAGTTTTGGGAGCTTGTGTGTGTCCAGAAATTTATCCATTTCCTCCAGATTTTCAAATTTGTTGGTGTATAGTTGTTTATAGTAGTCTCGAATGATTCCTTGTATTTCAGATGAATCAGTTGTAATATCGCCTTTTTCATTTCTAATTTTGGTTATTTGAGTCTTCTCTCTTCTTTTTTTTGTTAGCCATGCTAATGGTTTGTCAATTTTATTTATCTTTTCAAAAAACCAACCAGAATATATAAGGAACTCAAACAACTTTACAAGAAGAAAACAAGCAACCCAATTAAAAAATGGGCAAAAGAGCTAAGTAGGCATTTCTCTAAGGAAGATATCCAAATGGCCAACAGACATATGAAAAAATGCTCAACATCACTCAGCATCCGGGAAATGCAAATCAAAACCACATTGAGATACCATCTAACCCCAGTTAGGATGGCTAAAATCCAAAAGACTATGAACGATAAATGCTGGCAAGGCTGCGGAGAAAAAGGAACTCTCATACATTGTTGGTGGGACTGCAAAATGGTGCAGCCTCTATGGAAAATGGTATGGAGGTTACTTAAACAATTGCAAATAGATCTACCATACGACCCAGCCATCCCACTGCTGGGAATATACCCAGAGGAATGGAACTCATCAAGTCGAAGGTATACCTGTTCCCCAATGTTCATCGCAGCACTCTTTACAATAGCCAAGAGTTGGAACCAGCCCAAATGCCCATCATCAGATGAGTGGATACGGAAAATGTGGTACATCTACACAATGGAATACTACTCAGCTATAAAAACGAATGAAATACTGCCATTTGCAACAACATGGATGGACCTTGAGAGAATTATATTAAGTGAAACAAGTCAGGCACAGAAAGAGAAATACCACATGTTCTCACTTATTGGAGGGAGCTAAAAATTAATATATAAATTCACACACACACATACACACACACACACACAAACCGGGGGGGGGGGGGAGAAGATATAACAACCACAATTATTTGAAGTTGATACAACAAGCAAACAGAAAGGACATTGTTGGGGGGGAGGGGGGGAGGGAGAAGGGAGGGAGGTTTTGGTGATGGGGAGCAATAATCAGCTACAATGTATATCGACAAAATAAAATTAAAAAAAAATAAAATAAAATAAAAAATAAAATAAAATTTATAATGAAAAAAAAAAAAATCAGTGTATAACCAAAAAAAAATAAAAATAAAAATAAAATAAAATGCTGCAGGGACTTACCTGCAAAATGGGTGTAACTTTGTCAGTCTCCAGCAGCCCCTGAGAGGGTAAATGGGATGGAGGTGAACGACAGAGGCAGCAGGGTCTGGGTAAGGGACAGGACAGCCCTGAGGCTTTGCTCAAGCCAGGCACTTTGCTGAGAGGCTCTGCCACCCTCTTCTGCCACTCAGACCGGGTGAGGGCTCTGGAGTGTGGCAGGCCAGGGTTCCAATTGGGCTCTGCCAACTCACTCTGGAAACTTGGACAACGGAATGAGCATCTTTGGACCTCAGTTATCCAGCTATACGGTGGTCATCTTAATGGTGTGGCATTAGACACTGGGGACAGTGATGACAGTAGGTGATCATACATTTTCTCCTTGGATTAGGCACCACTCTTTCCCCACCAGGTAGTGAACTCTGTGGTGCAGGGGGTCCATGTGGTTCCCGATGTGCCCCCTGCACTCAGCCTAGCCTACAGGGCACAGCAGCCCTCGGTGTCTATTTGTCAGATGAATGAATGCGAGCCTGAACTCCCTGGCAGTCTGGCTTCCTGGGCCGGCTGCTGGCTGGGACACCTGCCAGCTGCCCAGCCCATCTGGCACCATCTGTCATGGTGACAAAGCCATCTAGCAGATTCCACACCAAACCCCTAACTGCCCCCCACAGGCTGACACTCTCCTCCCTGGACAGTGTCCCTGGTGGGACAGGAGCAGGTCAGGGAGAATCAGTGAGGCCAGCTCCTGTGGGGAAAGGATCGTGGAGCCTGAGGCCTGGTACGGGTACTCAGGGCAGGTAGAATTTGTCCAGAGGGCAAAGCGTCACTGTGTTGCTCCCCAGTTTCTCTTTGTCCCCACCTTCAGTCTCCCCTGCCTCCCCCTGGAGACCTTTTTCCTGCAGCTCAGTTCTGTCTGCCTTTTTGCACCCAATGACTTCTACAGCCCAGTCTGGGAGAAGGCCCTAGCTGCCCCCCTTGCCCCCCACCCCCAGGCTCCCAACTGCACAAGCTACCCAGCACCGACCCTTCCCCACGGCAGTGGCCACACAGACCCAGGGCCAAATCCAGCTCTGGCACTCTCTAGCTATGTCGTCTCTTGCAAGTGAATTCACCTCTCTGAACCTCGGTATCCTCATCTGTAGAACAGGGTAAGTTATACTCCCAGTTCCCAGGGTTCCTGGGTAGATTAAATGCGGCCAATTGTGCAGGGGGCTGAGCACAGTGCCCCACCTGCGGTGAATACTGGGGGGTGGGAGGAGGGCTGTGACGCCCATGCTCTGTCCCTGGGGACAAATGTGCTCCAGTTCCCACCGTTCACGACCTCCTCACCTTTGGTCTAGCTGCTTTCTCTGCCCCAGTGTCCCCTCCCAGTGTCCAAAGTGGAAACCTTCTTTTCCAGGTGAACATGACAGAACACGTCCTTGATGGCCCCTTCTCCACAAACAGATGTGAGCCTCTTCTTTGAGCCCCACACACTATTTGTCTCATGATTTTGAGATGCTTTTTAAGGCTCATCATGCCCATTTTTTAGATGGGGAGAGTGGGGCTCGGAGAGGGGGCCAAAGCACCCACAGCCAGTGGGTGGTTGGCTGGGCTCAGCTCCCACTCCTGACCCACAGGTGCTGTTTCCACCACTACCTTGGGCTGTTGGTGAAGGTTTTATTGTTGGGGCTATTTCACTGGTGAGGAAAGAAGATCCAGGGAGTTGGAAAGCTGCCCAGGGTCACTCAGCTTATCTGAGCCAGGTTCTGATGCCAGGTTCAGGGGTTTGTCCCACCTGCCTGAACACTGGGCCTACCCATGCTCCTCAAAGTGTGGTCTGTGGTGCAGCAGCATGGGCAGCACCCATGAGCCTGTTGGGATGTGGGATCCTGAGCCCCAGCCCAGACCTTGTGAGTCAGGATCTCCCTGGTGACCATGTGCACGTGAACATTTGGGCAGTGCTGCTCTGGCGCTCACCAGAGAGGCGTGCTCTGTGGCTTGGCCCTGTTGAGAAGGGGTGGGGAGGCCTATCTCACACCCCTGGGCAAGCCTGGTTCTCATTCCAGAGTGACACCCAGCCTCCAGGACACCAACATGTCTGCAGAATGGGCCGTCTGGGAGACAGAATGCCGCTCCTGCCTAGCAAATACTTCCACTAAGGCCTCTGGCGCTCCGGAAGGCAAGTGAGGTCACTTTCCTGGCCTGCCACCTGGGTTCAAGCCCCAGCTCCTTACTTCCTGGCTGCGGGTCCCGGGGCAAGTCATTCCACCTCTCAGAGCCTCACCTGTAAGGTGCTGATAACACTGTCCCCTTACAGGCATGGGAAATTGAGATGACAGATATGAAAATGTTTTCTTGACTGGGATCCACTGACCAAATTTATTTCCCAAAACCTTTTACCAAGACCGCTATGCCTGACTGACCAGCTCATGGTCAGAGAGACTGGTTGGGGTCTACTCAGAAAAATGCATGAGTTTATGTTTTATGGCTCTGACGGTCCAGGGGCAGTCATGGCTGAGTAAACCATCACCATCTCCAGTGATACACAAGGGTTTTGATGTATCAAGGGGCCCTGGAGGCCAGCCTGCAGTCAGGGATGTGCAGGCTGAGAGAACACTTGCCCAGGGCCCCAAAGAAGCCTTCTCTGGATATATGGGGTGGCAGTGGCTTGGTTTTGGGAGCTGCTTTGTCCTTTCTTCTGGATTTGTGCCATGGCCATTGCCAGGGAAGTTCTTACCACCACCCAGAAGTCTAACACCCTTGGTGTCCTGAAGGAGCCCCATCTCCAGCTCCCCATCCACGAGACCTTGGGCCCCATGGCCCTCAGATGTTCCAGTCCACACCCAGCCCCCATCAGCACAGCCCTGCCAGGCCTTCTCAGTCTCTAGCTCCCAATATCCATCTTTGGCAGAAAATTGGGCAGAGCAATGTCCTTCCACGGCCTGCTGGAATGTGTCCCACACAGTGTCCACATTTGAAGAATAACTTTCTATCTGGCAAGGACGGTGGGGACCACACTCAAGGCAACTCAGCAGTGTTGCTGGGGCCGGCAGGTCCAGCTCCCTCCCTCTTTCTTTAATGACCAGAGCCTTGGGCAGCTGCTTCCTAAATATACCTGCAGTATGAGGCTCCACCCTTGAGCCTACCTTCTCAAAGACATAGGTGGATCCAGCCTACCTGGACCCTAACATCTTGGACAGCTGCGTCTGTTTCCTGGATCACTGCCAGGCTGATTTTGAGAGGGACTCTCCAGTTTCTTTGTTGTACCCTCTCTGGATATGCTCTAGTTTTCCCCATGTTCTACTTAACATGCAGTTTCTGGAGAGAAATGAAAAATTCTGGGTAGGGTATGTCCCACGTAGAACAGAACCCTCACCTCTTCACTCTAGATACTCTCCCTCAATCAATGTGACCCAAGACCCTGTTAGGGCCCAGGCTGAGTCCTGATGTGTTCACAGGCAACTGAGCCCATTACTGAGCTGCTCTCCCTAAACCTGCTGCAGGAGGCTGGTTTCTGGCATCTGGGTACAGGTCTGTGTATTATTCCAGTGAACGTCATCTGCAGACGACTCCACCTGTTGCTCTATCTAGGCTGTCAAGACCAATTGTTTGGATTTGGAATCTGGTATCGGATACTGGAAGGACTGGCTACATGGCAAGTCATGTACAGACGCAGCCCCAGTGTCTTTTGTGAGACTGAACCGTGTGTTTTAAAATTTTCAATTATTTGTAAATTTTTTTTTTAATCTGGAGATTCCACAGATACTGGTATTTCTAGCCTCTCTTGAACAATGGGAAGTCTGGCCACACAGAATCTGTCCTCACAGGGCAGCCAGCAGCTGGGCCTGAGCAGCGGTTGCCTGGTTCCTACAATCCCTACTGGCCCAAGTTCAAGTCCTGGTTGATCTCTTCCTGGTATGTGACCTGGGGCATGTGACGGCAGGCCTCAGTTTCCAACTCTGTATTAGTTTCCTGAGGCTGATGGAACAAAGTACCATAAACTGGGGAGCTTAAACAACAGACATTTATTCCCTCACAGTGCTGGAGGCCAGAAGTCTGAAATCAAGGTGTCAGAAGGGTTGATACCTTCTCCCTGTGTCTGTGTCCAAATTCCCCTCTTATTATAAGGACATCAGTCACACTGAATTAAGGGCTCACTCTACTCCTGTATGACCTCATCTTAACTAGCTACGGGGGCACACCCTATTTAAAAATAAGGTCACATTCTGAGGTTCTGGGAGGTTTAGACTTTTTTTTAGGGATTAATGATCTCTTGGGGGATACAATTCAACCCATAACACCATCTGTAAAATGGGCATAGTAAGACCTCATACAGCTGTTGAATTTAGTGCCATAACCCTAGCAAAGTGGCTGGAACCTGAAAAAACGTTAATTATGACTAATTATTATTATTTCTACTACACCATGAAGGGGCCTCTTGGGGTAAGATATACACCAGGAAATGGCAAAAATGTTTCGCTTCCTGGGCCCACTGCCATTGACTGCTGAAGGCACCCTAGGCTTCAATTAGGAATCAATTAGCATTGTCTACCGTGGGCGAGGGTCACCCCGGGATGAGCAGTTGTGTTCATCCACCCCCTCCCCTACCAGAACACTTAGAATACTTGAGTGTATGGTGATCCCTGGCATGGTCACCTCATGCCTCATTTGCTCTAGAAGGCAGCTGTAGGGGGTTGTGTCCCCCCCGAAAGACATGTCCGAGTCCTAACCCCCAGAACCTGTGCATGTGACCTTATGTGGAAATACGTCTTTGCAGATGTAATTAAGGTAAAGATCTCAAGATGAGATCATCCTGGATTAGGGTGGGCCCTAAGTCCAATGACAAGTCCTTTTAAAAGAATGGGGAAAAGACAGGAAGACATAGAGGACAAAGGCTGTGTGAAGACGGAAGCAGAGATTGGAGCAATGCTGCTACTGGCCAAGTAATGCCAGGAACCACCAGAAGCTGGAAGAGGTGAGGAAGGATCCTCCCCAGGAGCCTTTAGAGGAAGTGTGGCTCTGCCCACACCTTGATTTCAGACTTCTGGTCTCCAGAACTGTGGGAGAATAAATTTCTGTTGTTCGAAGCCACCCAATTTGTGGTAATTTGTTGCAGCAGCCCTAAGAAACTAATAGAGCAGCCAACAAATTTCCTTGAGAAGAGTGACGAGAGGGAGATTCTGACCTGGTATTGGCTCCACCCAGGCTGGCCCCATTGCTAAAGGGAGAAGGAGGGAGAGATTTATTGTCACCTACAACTTGCCAGGTGCTTTGCAAGTACGATTGTGTTTACTCCTTGTGGCAGGGAGGAACTGTTACACCCACTTTACAGCTGAGGAGAACAAGGTTCAGAGAAGCGAAATGCTCCTTCTTCAGCACCGCTGAGGGGGTGTGGTGACCCAGGGTTCAAGCCCAGGCCCGAGGTCAAGGACTATGCCTTGACCACTAGTACACACTACCCTTGTTGCTGGCCAGAGCCATGGCTTGGTCTTCCGCTGCCTCTTTCTCTGGAACTGCTGCATCCAGAGCCTTTGCTGCCCAAGGCATCCCAGCCTGTCTTGTCAGAGCTGACCGAACCAGGGAGGGGACCCTGCCTGGAGGCCACTCAGCTGGGGGCAGGCGGACGAGACTGGAATATGGTCTGAGGGATGCAGAGGCAGTGGTCTGGCTGGGGGTCCTGGGAGTACCAGGCTGTGTTGTTGCAAGGATGGTGGCATCAGAGGAAGTCCACGGGGACAGAGGAGCCAGAGAGAAACAGAGCAAGGCTCCTGTGGCCCAAGAGGAGCGGACCACCCCAGCCCCTGCACGCCCCCCAGGTCCCACGGCTGTGCTTCCTGTTTGGTTTCCTGGAGCTGTTCTGCTCCCCGCAACCGCATGAGCTCTGGCCCTTGTTGTAAAACACCTTGTCCTCACCCAGAATAAGGCAGGCTGGTTTAGGATTCTATGTGAGGGGCAGTCCCGGAAGGGCCAGAATGATCTCATAATAGCTTCCCTTTCACACACCCGTGGCATGAAGGCCAAGGACACCGAGTTTCCAGCACATTGAAGTTTTTAAGCCACCACATGCCACCCAGATAAGTGTCTTCCTTTACTTGACAGCCACTTCCATTGCCCCATAAGAGACAGACTTAGAAAGAGGCATTCGGAGGAGGCAACCTGACGGGAATGCCACAGATGTCTCTAGGGCAGATGCAGTTCCAGAGCCTGGCACAGCCAAGGAGAAACCGTCGGCAGTGGGGTTTCTGCTTCCGGCTTCCTCCGCAGGCTTCTCTGGGGTGAGACACAGGGCACGTCTTCAGAGGGGCTTCCTCTGTCATCATGGGTGTACTGTTGGAGTCTGGCTCCCTTGATGGAAGGTCTTTAAACTGACACAGACCCCACGCCAACCTGCCCAAGCCTTTGAGTCTCCCTATGGCTCAGGAACCACCCAGATAGTCAGGGGGTAAGAAGAGCACAAAGGAAATGTGGCTGCCAGTCCACATGTGGGGGTGCTGCAGCCCCAGTGTGGTGGGAGCTTGGGCACAGAGGAAGCCCGCAAACCTGGGGCTGAGAGAGAAGCCCAGTAGAAGCTCCTCAGGATGCTCTGAGAGTGTCTGTGGACACCTAGCAAGGAGTTTGAAAAACAAAGATAACTCTGGAGAGGATGTCAATCCAGTCCCTGGAAGAAAATAATGACTGTTCTAATAGTCATGAGTCACCGACTGTCCACAGATGGCACAGACTGGGGTTTTCAGGCCTTTTTCCCGCTGTTCACATGGTGGGTGCTGCTATCCCTTTTTCACGGAAGAGGAAACCCCAGCTCTGAGAAGCAAGGGGGCTTGCCCCGGACTCCCAGCTCACGGGTGGCAGAGCTGGGACAAGAACCCAGGCGCAGGATGCTCCGAAGTCTCTCTCTAGGCCCTAGTGTGATCCATAAATACTCAGTGTGGGCTCTGGAATCTGCCCTAATCTGTTAAGCATACGCTCTTAACAAATGTCAGCTGTGTGATGATTGTGACAAGGAAACAATTGCATTCTGACCCCACGCTCCAGAAGCTGGAGAGGACTGTGGATCCAGCCTGGGCCTCGGTGCAGCCTCTTCCACATCACAGTCTGACACCGAGTATGTATATGACATGGCGACACATGCCTGCAAACACCAGCCCGTATCCTTCTGGCTTAAGTGCTCTTGGCATGCATACTGCTCTGCTCAGATGAAACCCCAGAGGCAGTGCAGAGGCGGGACTGTGCCTTCTCTCCCATCCTGTGTAAATTCCAGAGAGGTCGCAGATGACCATTCTCTACATAATTTCTTGTCATCCTATTGTGATTGTCTCTGGCAGTTTGATCAAAGCCTGATCACCGGGTCGTGGGTAGCCCTATTTTCTTAGAGTGAAAGGTGAGAAAATGTAGGAAGAGGACTAATATTTAGATGCTTACTTGGTGCTAGGAACTGAGCTAGATACATTTTTAATATTACTTCATTTAATTCTCAGCACTCCCAAAGGAGGCATCAAGACTACCATTGTCCAGACAAGGAAGTGGACACACAGACGTGGATTCTATGGGATTGAGGCGGGAAGTTGAGGGACAGGGTTTGCACACACATCTGCACAATTCTAGGGCCCGCACTCTGCTTTTTAGAAAAGTGCACAAACGGGCCACTTTCCACAGTTCATCAGCCACTTACACTAATTTAAGGTTTCCAGAAAATAAGTCAGACCTGAGGGAACCCTGGATTTACATGGTAACCACGCTGAGAGATGACCCACCTGTCCGTCCCCATCACACACTTCAGTAGTGCAGTATCTCCTGCACGAGCAGGACAAAGGTAGGTTCATGGCTTTGCTGGTGTCAGAGACAGTGGAGACTGGTGTTTCTCAAACTGTTCTGCCTATATAGTCCTAGGTAATTGCAAGTTCTGACAACATATTAAAATTGCATTTCTATTTTAATGATAATTAAAAAAAAACCCTTATTTTTCCTAGTTATAAAGACAAACTTTCTCTTTGTGGTGGTAACTTGTAAGTAAAAGTCAAAATGTCACAGAATAACATTTCAGGCAGGTGTGCATTACACTAGAGGCTACCAATGTATTTTGGGGGGTTGCAGTATTTTTTTCCTTTGTTGGTATGGATACTTGGTGTGAAAAAGCCGGAGTGCACGGATTCCTCTTGGGTACCGAGGCATTCGATTGATGGAAAATGGCCATCAGCCTGTCAAGACTTCTTTTCTGATTGGATTTCAAAAGGCCAAGGTCCTGTTCTGATCCTCAGGTGTTCCTAGGCCAGGGGAAACAGTGAGAACTCACTGAAGTGTTGGAGCTGCCGCAGATGAAGGGAAAACCCTCCCGAGGTGGACTCGGAAAAACCAGCAGGTTTGAGAAGGGTTCCCTGTGCTGAGGCTTCTCTGCTGAGGGAAATGTCGGCTGGTTTAGCAGAACGAGAAGGGCTATGTGAGCTGTGAGAAAGGCGGCAAGTATGATCCTTGGTAAGGATCACACATACCCAGATGGAGCTGTAAAAGCTGCACATACCCAGATGGAGCTGTAAAATTTCATTTCATACACTTCCAAATTATCTGGATTCTTTTCAACAAACATTTATCACTTCTGTAAGTTACCATGTAAAACATGGACTGCAAAGATACATATCCATTCCAGGGTGACTAATGCCTCTGGGAAGCAGGTGAGAGGGACAGGACCACAGAGGGTGCTTAGCTGAAATGTGCTACTTCTTAAAACAAAACTGGGGGCCGGCCCGTGGCTCACTCGGTAGAGTGCGGTGCTGATAACACCAAGGCCACGGGTTCGGATCCTATATAGGGATGGCCGGTTTGCTCACTGGCTGAGCGTGGTGCTGACAACACCAAGCCAGGGGTTGAGATCCCCTTACCGGTCATCTTTTAAAAAAAACAAAAAAAAAACAAAAAAAAAAAACTGGAAGCAAATGTGAGGAGCCGCCAACAACCGTGAGCCCTGGCTAGTGATGCTAGAGTGTCTGTCATCTCACCCTTTCTATCTTCCTTCCACTGAGGGAACCCTGTACGCTCCTCAAGCACCACATGCCTGATCTTGGACTACTAAGGCACATAGCTTGATAAAAAACAGAACAAGGACTGGCTGGTTAGCTCAGTTGGTTAGAGTGTCATGTTAATAACACCGAGGTCAAGGGTTTAGATTTCCCTACCAGCCACACACAGACACACACACAAAAGGCAGAACAAGTCATCATGTGCTTAAGTACAAATTTAATAATGCCTTTGCTCATGTCTTAATCCATAAGTTATCTACGAAAACAAAAAAGCCCACAACTTTTTAGAGCCATCAAGAGCCATTAAGGTGTCAATGAACACCAGCTATAAAAGTACAGTCAGTGTTTTAGATAGTGCAATATTTCCAACTGTTGAAAAGAATTTAGACGAAATTACAAACTACACCTCCTCATCAAAAAATAAACGGGTAAAGTTGATATTGGTGCTTATAAACCACTCTCTCCCTAATCCCCCACTAGCTCTGATTCTCAGGTAATAAAAATCAAGATGGGATCAATCTTTTCTATGCAGGTGGACAGTTACTAGGCCCCAACACATATGTACGAACCTTCTCAGTGTACACACGTTCAGAAGAAATCTTCAAAGAAATCAAGTTTTAAAGAAAGTGGCAAGTCCATAGAATCAGAATTTACTAAACAATCTTAAATAATAATAATAATAAATTCCTGTATTTAAATTCCTTGCCATCTTTCCATCAAAGTGAAGCATACATTCTGTTCTCCAGAAGCCCAGGGGCTCTGTCCTGGGCAGGACACAAGGCTCCAATGTGGAGACAGGCCTTGCCCGCTCTGCTGCCAACATGTCAGTTCTTGCTGGAAGGGGTTCTGCTGCTCTGAAGAGACGTGAGCCCTAAGCTGGCACCACAGAGCAGAGGAGGGCCCAGCACTCCTGGCTTCAGTCTAGGTAGTGGGGATGTGGAAGAAGCACGAAGAGGTGGGAGAGGGTAGGACAGCTGTCAACAAAGACCGCTCAAGGGCCTTTGCTTCATCCCCTGGATCTAGAGTAAAGTTCTAGGGCATGAGAAGAAAAAAAAAAAATAGAGTAAAGTTCTCATGACAAGGTAAAGAATGAGGGTAGAGGAGCACACTGGGTTGGAAGAGAAAATAAAGTGGAAAAAAAAAAAAAAAAAAAAAGAGAAAACCAGCCCAGAGGGTTTGTGAGTTTCCTCAGCCTCGTGAATCGTTGTCAGTGCAAAGGGCTCCTGGGTTCCCTGTGCTGAAGAAGGCCAGGCAGCAAGGCCCAAGTTTCTTGGGATTTTGCAGTCTATGGAGCAAAGCCACTGCCCAGATGGAACAAGTACCGTAGGTCGGTGTTTGTTTCTTCATTAGATAACAACAAGTGGGGCAGACAAGCAGGAACAGAGGCAGCTGCACCCTTGGGAACTGGCAGGCTTTGGGTAACAGCTAGTGCATCCTGGAAATGGAGCTGTTCTTAAGGGCCGGTGGTTTTTTCTCCCAAACCAGGACGCTGCTGTGAATGCATAGGACGGAACCAGCCAGTGGAAGCTCCTTGGTGGCTCGGCCTGCTGAGGACTCAGAAGGGGGGAGGGCAGCAGTGTGGAAACGTGGCATCAAGGTGGGAGCAGTGCCCTGAACTTCCAGTGCTCCACAGCCTCCCCAGCAGATACCTTGGCTTCTCTGGGCAGCAGAAGGGCCTGGCTGTCTGGGAAGAGGCGGCTGTGGACAGGATGGAGGCAGAGACTTTGTTGGGTGCATAGAGGCTTGGCAAGGCCTTACCTGAGTAAAGGGTTTTCGGAAACAGAAGGAGAGGATCTCGCGTGTAGTAGGCTTCATGTGCTCAGACCCATGTCATGAGAACCATTCTAGACTCTCAGAGCTCCTGGGACTTGTTCAAACACAGCTCACTCAGAGGGTTAAGGAAAGACAGACTCACAAAAAGGTCAAACTATAAAAAAGAAGCCCCTCTGCAATCACCAGGAAAAAGGACCAATGTGGGCAGAATCCGGTGGTTTATTTTCAACACCCCCTTCCCCTTATTATCACCTGGAGAATGCTGTGTAGTGTCATCACGTGCTTCTAAAGTTCCTGAGGCCACGGGGGAGTCTCATGGCTATAAAGAGGGTCTGGGGGCTGATGTCACCTGGCATGTTGGTCATGCTCTCAGGAGCTGAAGGTCCGGAGTCCACAAGGGCAGGTGGGTGGGTTGGGCGCAGGAGCTAGGAGAGCTCGAAGCCCGTGTTCATGCTGATGGCATAGCGTAGCTTCTCACGGAGGACGCTCTTCTTGCTGTAGTTGGGCAGCTTCAGCAGGTTGAAGCAGGTGGAGGAGGTGGGCAGACGGCCGCCAGGCTCCCGCTTGCGGATGGTGAAGAAGCCCCGGAGGACACTGCCCAGGGTGTCGCCAGTGTCCTGCAAGCACACAACACAGCCTTGGGTAGGGAGGCACCTGGCCTGGAGACCTGGCCAGTCCCTGGGCACCAGGCAGAGTGGAGGAGCTGCCCTATGAGTGCATGCACCTCTGCCTGAGGTCAGCCGCAGACTCGGGACTACTGGCCTGAAGGGGATGAGTACAGGAAGCAACTGCTGCTCCTCAGGGCCTGCGCGGGGGAATCCCATGCCAAGTAAGCTCATGGAAATGGGGCCATCTGGCTAAAAGCTAACTCTCGCTTAACCAATTTTCAGAACAGAATAACGTAAAACTATTTTAGGTACCAAAACACTTCTGAATGCAGCCTAACATTCCCCCCTAACCTTGCCTAAGACAGACGGTAACTTGAGTCAACTTTCCCTATGTGTGGAGCTGAGGATCGCCTAGTGTCCTATACGAAGAGGGATCAGGAGCTCACACTGGGGCACCATGAGAGGCCATTGGGTGTTTACGGGGGTGGCACACTTATCTCAGCACCCACTATGGTCAGCCTCGCCATACACAGAGCACGATAACCCCTGTGGCATTCATTCCCTTTTAGCAGATGAGGAAATGAAGCAGCTTGCCAAGCTGTGCATGGCCAGCCTGGGGAGGAGCCAGAACTCCATCTGCATCTGTCCACTCCCTGAGCCCTGTTCTCACCCTCTCCCATGCTGCCTCAAAGGTCTGGAGCCCTGGCCAGACCAGCAGCTGCTAAAAACAGCATGCCCCCACCCCCCACCAGGTACTCTTCCCTGAGGAAGGAGAGAAAGGACCACCAAGAGAGACCTGGGGACCTGGAGCAGACTGAGTGCGCGGACGCCTCTCCTGACGTGAGAACTGTGGAAGCCCCCTCAGCTGGCTCTGAGGAGCCCGCTGCCTGCCTGCCTTGCTGAGAAAGTGGGCACAGCAGATGACCACTAAGAGGGAAGTCAAGGAACCCGAAGCCAGCTCTTACCTGATCATCCGACACTTCGACACAGCGGATGGAGAAAGGAGGCTTGAGGTAGGAGAATCCCAGGAGCGGCGGCCTGGAGCAGCTGGTCACAAACTGCAACATAAGGCGGGTCAGAGCGCGCAGAGCGGGCTCTCACTGCCATCGGGAACACTGGCTTTCTTGGTCATTTCTTGGTCACTGGATCACTAACTGCTGTTTAACCAGCAGCAGGGGGCGACAGAGAGAGGTTCCTGGCCCACAAACTGGGACATGTCACATCTCTCTCAAGGGTGTTGTTCACTGGGACTAAAACACATGAATTCCATACCCAACAGACGTGACTAGTGGTTTGTGGGAGAGCGTGACTGAAGAGTTTAGAAACAACACAAACTCCCAAGCAGGCACTGGTATGATGCCCGAGGAGACAGGTCTCCAGAGGACTGCCACGTGGTCAGGAGGAACAGAGTGATGACTGACACCCTTCCTTAGAGAGAGACTGTGCAATAAGAGCACTGGAGAGAGCAAGGCAGAAGCTGGTGGTGCACACTAAGTGTGGTGTGAGGGGACAGGCTGTGCCCAGAGCTGAGGCCCAGAGCCAGGCACAGGGAGCCCTGGTATAGCAACCACCACTGACCGCACTTGCCTGGCATTGCACCTGGTGTCCCGCTCAGGCATGCCCTCCTGAGCACCAGGGCTGGTTTACAGAGTGGCCTCTGTGAGCTGGGCTCCTGTGGGCCCCTCTCCAGGAAACTGATCTGCTCTCAGCATGCTGACAAAAATCAGGCCTCTGGAGCCAGCAAGGTATTGCGCAGCCCTCGTGGGGCCTGTGGGCAGCCAGCCACACTTTCCTGCTACGTCCCGGGAATTCCTGGCATTCTCCAAACAGCAGCACCTGTGTTATTTCCCTAAGTGTGCTAGCTCATGCCTGGACACCAACCTAGATATCCAATGATAAACCTGCACAGAAAATTCCTAAGAAACCATTCATTTTCTTTAATCCAATAGTGACCAAAAATGCTCTCCCTTCTCTAGGGGATATAGGGATCTGCTACTTACAACACCAAGCTATGCTCCAAAATTCAGTGGCAAGTTGAGAGTTTGAGTTTTAAAATAAAATATTCCCATTTAAACAATGATATAAATGATTGTGATATTCCTGAGACCACCCCAAGACAGTTTTTGTATGTCATGCTTCAAAATAAGTTTTTTAAAAAGCACTGACAAGATAATATTCTTATTCTAACATGTTCCATTTATAAACAGCACAGCAGCAGCAGCAGCAGCAGCAGCAGCAGAAGCTCACACACAGAGAGAATGACTGTCTCTCCACACTGGGCCGAGTGTTCAGTGAACACAACCTCACCCAACACTCCAGCATGCTGTGTGTTGGGACTGTGGTTAGACCTGTTTTAAGGAAGAGCAGACAGACACAGAAGTGTCTGCATATCAATCCAGGCTGGCTCAGACCTGCTGCCCACTGCAAATTGGGGCTGGTCAAAGGAGGGAGGGGAGCTTTCACCCTCCTGCAACAGGACGAAAAACGGAGGGCATGGAAGCCTCTGGAAGCTCTGCTATCATTACATCTAAAAGCAGCACAGTCACATCACTTCTGTGCAAGAGTTACATTTCCTCCACCTGGCTCTGGAGTCTGTCTGCAGTCACAGAAAAGGGAAGGCACTCGACAAGGAAGTGCAGTTTTGACAACAGGCTATCCAAAGGCACAAACGTGCCCACTGTGCACACGGGCATGTGGTTATGAGACCCTGGCTTTCCTCTCTTTCTAGGAGAGGCAGGGATGAATGGTTTTACAGTTAGCAGAGACTGCTCTGCCTGCAAGAGGCACTGCTGGGAAAATGAAACCAATTCTCCTCAGGATCAACCTCTAGAATTCTGTCCTCCTCGAGACCTGTGGGGATGACTAGAGTGCTTGTGTATCTGCTGGACTAGAGTTAAGGCCGTCTCAATAGGAGTGAACTACCCTTAGAATGACCAACCAAGGAGAAAGAAAACCAGCTGCCATTTCAATTGGTGTTGATACTGTCTACGTTGCCTCAACAATGGAGGTCATGTGAGATGGTTCAAGAAACTCAAATGCCTCCAGAGTATGGCAAGATGTTCATCCTATACTGTCAAGTAGAAAAGCAGGTGGTAAAATGATATGATTCCATCTTTATAATAGTACACACATATATCACACACACACAGAGAAGTGTGTGTGTCATCTAGTGTCCTATAAAATATTTACACTTTGCTGATGTCAGGAACAGAAAACAATGCAGTTACATCAGGGGGAACATTTTGAACATTCACAACTTCATGGTTACCAGAACAGGGGAGCTGGTTAATGTCAGCCACTCAGTTTGCAAAAATATACATCGACATCAGCCTAATCAATCATGTGTGTTTTACTGGGACACTGTGTGTGTGTGTTGTACATGCATGTTTTACCCTAAAGAGAAAAAGGGCACATGGAGGTAGTCCCTGGTGAGTAGAAATGTAGATTGTTTAAAATTCTACATTGTAGGATACAGATTAGTTAAAATTTTGCTTGTCTGCATTTTATTAAGGTAAGGTAACAAACATCTATAATGAAAGGAAAGAAAGAAAACAGATGTCAGCAAGGCCAGCATGAGCAAAGAGGACAGAGTGCCACACCCAAAAGGCACGCCCACCAGTGCAAAGATCTTGTCCCTGCAGCCAGCGGCACCCAGCAGCTCAGCTTCACCCCTTAAGCTCCTCTCTGGCTACTGCTTGAGGTAGGCCTATGTGGGAGGCCTACCTATGGGAAGGATACACTGGATAATTTCATTTATTCCAGTGTAAATTATTACATCAACTGGTCTTCTAGGTTTAAGATAGTATCTATGAACCCATGAATGCATGCACAGGTAATAAGTAAAATACCTTCAGAAACATGGCTCTCTCATCGGGCGTGAAGTCAGAGGCCAGAATATCCCAGAGCCAGATAATGACTCTATGACTTCCATGGAAACCACCGTAGTACACTGTGTGCTTCCTGCAAACAATCCAGACAACGAGCTCAGCAACATACTACTCTGATGGGCACTTACGGACACAGGTGGCCATAGTAAATTAGACAAGGTGCACAACCAACACTGACAGGCTTGGTTAACACTACTAACTTTTCTTAAAGCCAGAAGTTCATGCCTTAATAATCCCGTCTCCTTTAAAGCTAAATGGGCAGAGATTTTGAAAGATGGTCTTGCTTTTCCCAAGCAGAAACTGACACAAGATCCAGGATCCTATAACACCTAGAGCTTCAGAGAACCCTGCAGGCCTCAAGACCTGCTTCCACTGTCAGTCTCTAGGAAGCAAGTAGTTGAACTCTGACTCCAAGGGAGTTCAACCAGTGATCAGGGAGGAGGAGGACATTTAGAGATGGGCTCCTGAAACAACCCTCCAAAAGGTACCCCGTGAAGGGAGCATCTCACTTTCTAGAAGGCCTAAAAATTTCACCCTTTCCCCCCTTGCCTGCCCCTTACTTTAAATCTTCCAGATCAATCTCAGCATTGTCACCAGAGATGAGACGCTGCAGCTCAGGGGTTGAGAACATTCGGATCCACTCGGTTTTGATAATGGAACGAAATCCGCTAATGAGGGCAGCTGTCTGATTTTTGATTTGAGTGTGCATTCGAAAATGTGCCATCAGATGGATGTAGCTAATTCTGTTGCCAGCAAGGAAGAGAAAACAATGGAAATTAACAGGACAGGGCAGGTTGTTACCAATGGGCTGAAAGATGAGGCTAGTCTTTTCTGAACCATTTTACAAAAAACGCAAAAAATAGGACCAGAGCATTTCACCAGAACAGTGATGACAATGATTATAACAGCGCCCCTGAACTGCTCATCCTGTGCCACTATGGATTCGTTAAGTGTTCAAGGGCATTACCTCTTTGCTCTTCCCAAAAACACACGCTCATACCACAGGATAACCCCCAACTGTGCTGAGAACCAAAGTGAGATATTCTACAGATAAGAAGAGGGCCCTTCTTACAAAGGGTTCTTTTTGGACTTTTATTTAATCTCATCCCTCTGAACATAAGTTAAGATACAATTCAGTCCTCCAATAAGCGTTAAAGTAGAGAAAATTTGTTTCATGTTGAAACTTCAACCAAAACCTTGCTAATCTGGACCAAGAGTCTAAGGCCATGAAAAGGCAGACCTGCAGGATGTTTGTAACAAATACAGCTGGGTCATGTGTAGGTTCAACTGGAAAGTCAGAGTGAGTAACCTGGTTTCAAGCAGAAGGTCTTCTGGGTCTGCTTTTATGAACACAATGATCTCACCTACAACTGTATAATACATCCCTTTTGAACAGGGTGAATACATCCTATGGGCTTGGCTAGCATCACTGATTTCTTAGTAAACCATTTACTTAGAGATTAAAAAACTTGAACCCAGCCCAAGTACAACTCTCACAAATTCCAAATTAGTACAGTCCAAGTTTTACCCCACAATGCTCAGCACTAAGTTTCTGACTTTAAAAATATCCCTATTTAAAAAAATTATCCAGCAGCAAACCTGTACATCAATACATTTAAATATGAATTTTCTATTATTGCTACTCTTTTCATGTATTCTTTGAAACAGGTTACTTATACTATTCCATTTTAGAGAGGGGGAGGGGAGAGAAAGAGAGAATGGGAAACAGCAACACCCAGTAAGTGCAGTATCAACCATCATCCCTAAAGAGGGGGGACCGGCATTGCCAGGCCTTGTAAGTGAGTCTGCAGAACTGAATACCCTTACACTTACACTGAGACTTTTCTAAGAAGATGTAAGAGTTTCTGAAATAAGTTTCCACAGAGGAGGTTTCCAGGCAGGAAATGAGTCTCACTGCAGCACAGCCCACATGGGCCTACCTCCTCGTCTGCTATATGCTGCAGCCAGAGTATGTGTTGGGAAGAATGAATGACCTACTACCATCATCCCCATGCCATAACACCTGGCAAAACACGGCCTGTCGGGGAGTTGTGGCATTTATGTGACATGTCACGTATCTGATGATGGTGATCACCACTGCTGTCATTTATTAAGCCCCTCCTGTGAGTCCAGTATCCTGGAAGGTACTTTACACACATTACCTCCCGTGCAACCCTCTGAAGGAATGGTCACAGGTTGCGTGTTGCGCAGGATCAGGACTCACCCCTACTATCTGATGCCCAAGCCTGGGTCCTCTCTACTCCCCCAGGCAGCCCCTCCCAACCTACACTTTGTTCAAACTAATGCCCCATGGCCAAGGGGCAAAGCTGGTAATTTCAATCATGATGAAAACTGGGTCTGTTCTTCTAACTGTTCTGACAGTCTAAATAAAAAACTCCCCAAGCATGCAGACTGATCGAACCACCTGATCTGAGAGGAACATGATGCTCAGGAACACTGGACTGTAACATGCATCTGATTCAAATGACTCTTCAGGTGGGACTGAGCCCTCACTTGTCACTGAAGAGACCAATGCTCAGATTAACAGTTCAAATGCTCAGCTGAGCCTGGCGGCAGAAGATTGACAGACTGACAACAGGGCCTACTCCACATGCCAGGGTCTACTGCTTTAATTAGGTGAGAATAGGATTAGGTGGAGACAGTGCTTTGAGTGCTTTTCTTCTGGGACCAGAAAGGTTGACACTTAGAACACATTCCTAAAAGCCTATTATCTGTGACAATAGCTGCTGGGCCTCAGAGTCTCCTCTGATTCTCCATGTCTACCTCTGGTCTGCTGTATTTGAATTCATCACTGTGTCTTCTCAAGCACAGTGTTTTATACAATTGCCACACGCTATCATTCCACAATGATCTGCCCCTCCAAGATGTCTTTCTGCCTCCGTGCCCTCTTGGTTCAGGACAATGTGCCTGAACAGCTCAGAATCCATCTGTCTGCGTCTAGAGCCGTCATTAAATTCTTAAGATCACCACCGCCTGGGTGCCTCTGACCTTAGAAGTGCTACTGCAAAAAATAAATTGTCAATTCTTATTTTGCAAATCGAATTTAATACAATTTTGGCCTATGAACTGTAACCAGTAAATTCCATTATGATATTTATGGCCTCTTTCTACTTCAATCTATCTTAATAAATTCTCAAAGTAAGCCCAGAGAGCCAGAATGAAGTCTTTTCAAGTGGTGACCTTAAAAATCTAATCGCTATACTCACTTATTTTCATCTGTAACAGGAATGGTCTTCCCTCCGGGAATCAGTTCATGGCAAACAAGCTGGGGGAGAAGATGGGAAGTAATTACTAGAGAGAATTCTAATGTGGAAATAAAGCTTCTTGAAGATGAAAGAGCCTGACTCAAACA
Organism: Cynocephalus volans; assembly: GCF_027409185.1. Taxonomy (NCBI): domain Eukaryota; kingdom Metazoa; phylum Chordata; class Mammalia; order Dermoptera; family Cynocephalidae; genus Cynocephalus; species Cynocephalus volans. The sequence continues at coordinate 197,799,037 of NC_084461.1, forward strand.
TTCATTCTAATGATGGAATTAAGATGGTATGTGTTTTCACAAAAAGTCAAGGCTGAAACATCAACAAGCAGACCCTATGTGATCAATATGAAAGGTTTCTTCTCATTGGATCCTGCTCAAACATTTGTATTAAGGCTCCAGGATGTCACGGAAGGGAACATGTTAGCATTTAAGCACACAGCAGGGTGGTTAAATGAATGGTTGGTATATCCATAGCTTGGAATACTGTGCAGCTATTAAAAAATATAATGAAAAAATATTTTTATTGAAAAGGTGAAAAAAAGCAAATTATATAATAGCATGCATGGTATAACATCATTTCTGGAAAAAAAATTATATTCATGCCCAGGATCAAGTCTGGAAGGACACAGGCAACACAGTAACAGTGGCACCCTCCAGGCACTGGCATTAGAGGTGGTTTTCATTTTCATCTTTATGTTTATGTTTTAGCTGAATTTTTTGTTAGAAGTTTCATTATTTTTGAGGAAGGCTCAAAATGTGATTAAGGATTTATTTGAAAACTCTATAGAATCAACTGCTCCCCTCAACTTCAGTAAAATTTCTGTGGGTCACCTAAAAATCAAAGGATACCTAATTTTAAACCTAATCCTAAAAGAAATTCTATTGATACACTATAACTCTAAAGATGTAGAAAGGAACAACAGTGATCCCTAGTCATAATGCTGTCAATATCTAGGAACACAAAAGAGGATTTTAAAGCTAGGAGGGTCCTTAGGAATCACCCAGCCTGGTGTTTCCCATAAAGGGTTCCAGGGAACACCATATCTGTGACATTCTTTCTTTGAGAAAAAGAGTTCTGTGATTAGATTCTGTGATCAAAGAGTTCTGTAATGAATTGGGGAAACCTGAGGTTAACACAATCACACTAAGGTTTCTTTCTCACAGGCTTCTCAAAGTCCTTATAGGCAGCCTGCTCAGTGGCCTTTCAGGAGGAAGATAGGGCATGCAGGGTTCCAAATGGTGTTTGAAGACACTGGTCCCATCAAGAACTCACATTTGAGGGCCAGCCTGTGGCTCACTTGGGAGAGTGTGGTGCTGATAACACCAAGGCCACGGGTTTGGATCCCTGTATAGGGATGGCTGGTTAGCTCACTCGGGAGAGCGTGGTGCTGACAACACCAAGTCAAGGGTTAAGACCCCTTACCAGTCATCTTTTAAAAACAAAACAAAACAAAATGAAACTCTCATTTGGCAAAGGAAATAAGGAAAATGGGGCTCAGGGAGACCGAGTGATCTCTCTGAGGTGACTCAGGCCCAAGGCCAAGAAGCCAGCTTTGCTCTAACAGGCTCATGGCGTGGTTTCTCCAGAGCAGCCTTCAGCACATTATGCACACAAAGCCTCACGCAGGTGCCTTCACTGGGACAGAACTGGAATGGGTAGAGGACACTTTACAGAAAAGCCAGAAGGAACAGCTGTGGGAGGAAACACTGCTGTTGCCATGATCTCAAGGGTTTCTCCTTCCTGCTCTGCTCTTCATGATGAGTATGAACAAGGACAGCATTCTGTGAGAGCTACTTTTCGGGTGGCTTCGTCCGCCTCTTTAAGTCATAATCCTCCACTTGTAAGGGCTAATCCTTGCCATGGTAACCAAAAGCAATGTTATAAATGGGGAATTACTGCTTCCATCGGGAATTACCCTAAAATGTGATATAAACAAAGCAAGGTCTCTGTGGGGAGCTCTCCGAGAGGTGAGCAGGAAAGGCTAGGTTGACTGGGAAGGACAGGGGGATACCCTCCCTCCTGGCAAGGTGGATGGGCGAGGGGAGAGGGAGGGGATGAGAGACCAGAAAGACAGACAGATCCTCAGTTTGCGGATCTCTCTCCAAGGACAACACCAGGAGGAGGGCAGGTCTCAGGCAACCCATGTAAAGCAGGGAAGAAGAGCTCAGCGAGACAGGCTGACCTACCTGACCCATGACGTCCTCATCATAAGACAGCGTCAGGCCCAGGTCAGCAATGTCCCCGTCATAGCGCTAATGCAACAGAGGAGGAGAAAATGTTGGGGCTGAGGAGCATTACATTCTTGAAGATTTAACTCTTCCCCTCCTCGAGGTGCTGCTTTGGTGGTGTTAACAAGCTCGAAGTAAAGGAGAAGGCCAGTCATCATTGTGAGGAAGGAGGCTGTGAGGATCAGTTCTGAAAGGAAGTGCCAGAGGGGACGTGGGGCCCTGCAGCACCTACAGGGACAGCAGGAAGGGAAGGGGCAGGAGAATGCCTTCCATGACATATGATAGGGTAAAGTTGAACCCTGTGGGGCTTCACGTAAGCTGTGAATTCACACTGGAGCTAGGTGTAGCTCAGCCGCCATTCTACACTCACCTTAATGGAAGTGAGGTTTTTATAGAACTCTGAGTCCAGAGAGGGAAGTTCATCCACAGAACTATAGAAGATGCTGTGGTGATGCCCAAGCAGCTGGCTCAGGAAGAAGGATGCGAAGGGCACGTCCACCACGATTCCCTGTGAGGAGAAACAGAAGCTTGCAATTCCACTGTCGAGGATTCTGTCTCACACTGCAGCGGTGGCCTTAAGGGTGTCACTGGCATCTCTAGTGACTTCCTAAGTTTTCTTTTTTTGGTGGCTGGCTAGTAAGGGCATCTGAACCCTTGACTGGGTGTTATCAACACTGTACTCTGACCAACTGAGCTAACCGGCCAACCCATTTCTTAAGTTTTCAGTCTGGAGAGCAATACCATCCCTTCGTTAAACAAACACAATCAAGTGCCTCCTAGGGACGTTACAGTGTAGTGGTTAAGGGCACAGGCTTTGGAGCTACACAGCACAGGGATCAAAGCTCAGCTCAGCTACTGCCAGGCCACGGGCCATCAGGTTTCTCATCTGCAAATAGGGACCAGCATTGGCCTCTCAGGTGTAAGGACTGAATGAGCATAGTACCGACCCCTGCTAGGTTCCCAGCACAGAAGTGGGTGACGTGTGCTGTGCCACAGGTACGAGCAGGGTGCCAGAGGAGCACAGAGGACGGGCTTGCACCCAGGTGCAAGGCAGGGAAACTTCCAGGAGGAAGGAATAACTAAGCTAGGCCTAAAGGAGCACTAGGCCCTCTTACGAAGCCACAGGTGTGCTTCAGGGAGGGAACACAGGTCTGTCTGGCCATAGCACTGGATGTGAGGGAGGGTAGGAGAGTGATGAGGCCAGAGAGCAGGCAGGACCAGATCAGGTCGGGCCCCCCAAGCCTCGCTGCAGCCTGGATTCTACCCCGAGGGCACAGGGAACCCCGGGAGGTTCTAAGCTGGGAAGTGACAGATTTGTACTTCACGTGGGGTTTGGGCTGGAAAGAAGACAGGAGGCAAGGAGATAGCTAGGCAGCTGCTACATAAGGCCTGGGGAAAATGCTGACAGATTGTACTAGGGCAGTGACCAGAAGGGTGAGAGAGATATGTGGATTGGGGAGATTTAGAAGGCAAAGTCACTCAGACTCGACAATGGCCTGTCACAGAGGACCATAAGTGATAAATGAGTTAGTACACACCACTCCTCACGCTAAGCCCAGTATGTCCGCACTTCTCTCATCAGTACAATCATTGTTGGAGGTAAAGGAGAGGGAGGAGACAGAGGAGAGGCCCAGGAAATGAAGACATTCCCAAAATCCAGGAGGCCATGCTTTTCAGCTGGCCCAGAAGAGTCTAGGCCTCATCATGGCTACATGTTTAAAGGAAAAACATGGCATATACCCAGGTAGGTCCTAATGGGATTTGAATTTTTTTAAAAAATGGGAATGCATTGAGAAATTGTCTCCATCTTGCAAATAAGGAAACAGAGGAACAGAAAATGAGGCCAGGTCCATACCAGTACAGGGCAGGAGGAAGACCAGAGGGTATTTGGGCAGGGACTCCGAGGGGACACCCGATTTCATCAGGGCCAGAGACTCAGGCCCCTGTATAGAAGCTGTTTCCATAGAGAGACAATGCCGAATTATTCAAGAGTCAAAGTCATTTTCCCCAAATGGCTTCCCTCTCTCTATGGGCCCTAGTGCCCGGCCTCTTCTGTTTGAAAAATGTCCTGGCTTCTCTAGGACTTGTGGGGGTGTGAGATAAGTCTTGCTTGGATGACCCCCTTCCTCCATGCCAGGGCCAGGTGCCTGGCAGAGCCTGGGCCCTGGGAAGGTGCGCCATAGCTCTGGAGCTTGTTGTGAAGTTCACAAAAACTGGCTGCTGATGCACTCGCACCACAGCTTTACTTCCTTCCTGGGGAGCAGGACACTCCAGGCAGAGAGAGGGTCAAGTGCCACCTGGAGGTAGTCCCACCACGGCTCTCAATAGACAGGGACCAGGAGCTGTGTGGGCCTCACCTGGAGCCTGAGAGCAAAGAGCAGAAGCTCAGGCACTCTCCCTCTTTATAATGCTGAGTATGACAGCTCCTGGGGTGACCAGGTGTCTGGCATCACAGGAGGTGCTCACATGTACTACCTCATTTACCATCAACAGCAACTCAATAACATAGGTTTTATTATCCCCACTTTACCGATGAGAGAACAGGAGCTTAAAGAAGTGACTGGAATGTACACGTTCACATAGCTGGCTGGGGAGGAGCTAGTCTTGACCACTTGCTATGGGATATGTCCAACATTTTTGTTCTCGTTCTAGTCTGCAGGCGAACTACCTGGCATCTCGGGCTCACTTTGAACCACAAATAACAAAAGATTTTAAAACCATCAAAGCCCACATAATGCTGCCCTCCTGCAATGGGAACCAAGCCCCAGATGGCAATCTGGCTCTGGCATACTACCCCTCACACCTCAGGGGAGAAGAGGGCTGGCTTAGGACTTGGGCTGGCCTGGGTTTGATTTCTCCTTCTACTGCTCAGCTGGTAATGAGACCCTGGACAAGTGACTTCTCGAAGCCTCAGTTCTCTCACCCTCAAATAAATAAGACAGCAGCAGCCACGTCACAGGAATAAATGAGATGACACATGCAAAGCATCTAGCATTTGTGTCCGACAAATCTTGCTCCTGCCCCTCTTCCCTCCAATTTATCTTAGTGACACGTTGTTTACACGGCTGGGCCTGGTCACATAAGTGTATATGAAGTCCATGGTACCACTAGCATTTTATTTTAAACTTCAGTTCGGTACACCTTAATGTGCCTACCTCATACACAGCCTTCCCCAGCATCTTCCCCACAAACTCGAAGAGCTGCAGGTAATTCTCATGAATGTAGGATGTGGGCGAAGGGTATAGCCTCTCATCCCCACTGGTTGTCTGCAAGGCAAGAGGATGGGGAGAGGCAGAGAGGTTAAGTGCTTTGTAAAGAACAAGCCCAACTCTTCACTTCTCATTTGTCACCTCGAATCTGGCTGTTGTCAACCCTGCTGTCACTCCCTTTAAATACCTTGAACAGATTGAGTGCTGGGTCAAACACCCTCTTGATGATCTCTTCTAAGAACTCCTTGAAAACGCCATCTTGATCAATCCCTGCCTCATCCACTCCGAGGTCATTGACGAACTTCACGCGGATCACACCCTTCATGGCATGCTGGGAGAGCTGCCGAAGCTGCTCGTAGCCGTCCTGCCAAGGGAATTACAGCCCATTAGGAACCCAAGGCCTCCTGCATAATTCAGGGCTCCCTGCTCAAGGCTCTTTCTCCCCTGCAGAAGCTTTCCCAGTGTAATTATGATGTGTGCAAGTCAGGGGACGTGGGTGCATGAGAAGAGCAGTCCTCATCTGCTTGTCAATGAGCCTAGCAAAGGAAAAGTTCATTTGGGGATGTGATGGTATCGCTTTCTGCCCTCAAGAGGGCGGAGAACAGCGAGATGGAGAAATTAGATAAAATGAGTCATGACAAGCTCTTGGCCATCAGACAGATGGAAGAAACCAGGACAAAATGAATCTCTTTCTCTTTCTCTTTTAATGCTAAGAGTGTCTTTTAGGTCATGGTAAAAAAAATTAATAAATAAAAACTAAACTTATGGAACACTTAAAAAATAAAAACACACAAAAAAACCCAAAACAAAAATAACAAAAAGAAAAAAAAAACCCAAACAAAAAAACCCCTTACAGAACATTTAAAATGAAAAAAGTAACCCCCATCCCTAAACTCCTGGTACCTTTCCCCAGATCATGAAGGACCTTTAGAGTCATGCTGAGGAATTTAGGTTATATCCTGGGGAACACGGTTTTATGTAAACAAATCTGAGAATTACTTTTCATGCACATAAAGTTTGAGAACCATTCAGTTAGATGAACAAAAGGGAGAAATAGGAAGTCAGCATGCAGCTGTAGCAGTATTTAACCATTTGGCCTAAATTTAAGATAATTATTTTGGCACTGAGTTGAGGACAGGTGGAGGATTCCAACATGTTCCTGTTAGCCTGCAGGATTTTTTCCATTCTGCTTTAAAATTATGCCTCCCTAACCTTAATACACATTAGTATTTAGGTTTATCATTATGTGGATTAAACGAGATGGTATGTGTGAAAGCACTTAGCATGTGGCCTAACTCAAGGAACACTTGCTGCATTCAAATCTCAATCTTGCTCGATCAATCCCACATTAGCCTCTTCTTTAAAAACTCATATAGAGGAAATTGCCACCTTCCTCCTTTGATATATTTCCTGCCCTCTGGGAACTGTGTGGCTGTATGAAGATTATGTATATGCCTCCCAGGAAGGTGAACGTGAGTCTGGCATCCCAGAGATCACTGAGCTGGGAAAAGGAGGCCTGGATCACTGATACCTGAGCGACCTTGATTGAAAATCTAAACTTCTCTGGCCTCAGCTCTGTCTTTGACAGGGCAAGGGGAAAGAGTTGAACAAGAGTATGTCTGAGGTTCCTTCCAGTTCTGAAATGCTAGAGTTCTAGCCCAAAGTCACCCCTCTGGGAGGACAAGCTTTCCTGCAGGATTTTAGATTAACACTTGGAAGCTGAATATGGAAGCACGATCTTCAATACAAACCATAAGGAAGCAGAATAAAAGCTCAGGATAGCAGATGAGTCTGATACTGACTTTCTGACTCCCCCTGGTGTTCTAATCAAGCAAAGGCTGCTGGGCTCTCATGTTCTAACAACCAAACCACCAATCATGAGAACTGGGGTAAGTGAATAAACAATCCTCTCCCCTTCCTAATTCAACTTCATGACAAAATATCCTCTAATGGAAAGAGGAAAATGGACTTTGCTTAAAATCTAAGACTTTGCTTAAAACCAAAGGACCTCCCTCTTTTGATGTCCCTGAGGAACGTGTTTTAAAAAGTAGGCCCAGTGTAACTGGGATGTCAAGTGAATTTCCCATGAATGATGATATTTGAGGAGGGAGTCAAGGGATTCTGCCACTCTTGGGAGATACCACATCTACACCACTTGGCTCTTCCAGTGGGTGGGTGATGGCCACATCTAAGTGGGTATGATGGGTGGTGGGACTGAGGACTTTTATAAACAGGCGAGGTGCACATGATTCCAATGAGGAAAGTGCTGGAGGAAGAAGTTTCTATGACACAACTGGGCTTTTTCGTTGAGTCAAAAATAAAGGTTGCAAACTGGTGGCCCATAGGTTGAATTTGGTGAGAAGACAGGTGTCACTTGACCTTCGGGGTACTTCTCCAAATTTAACTAGTTCATAACATGAAAAGATCTGGGGATTTCACACAAAACCCTGAATTTTGGCCTTCTCTTAAAAATTCACAGCATGATGGAGCCCGCACCTCCATGTGGCAAGTTGGGAGGAGCTGAGTGGAGGTGGCCTCTTTTGGGGGAGGCATGTGTAATTCATTTGTCCACCCATCTCTGGCTACTGCTCCCCAACACTAAGGCTGCATGTCAGTGTCATTTCTTAACTCACTCAGGGGGGTTGTTTTTCTTAAGGAGAGGCACATAAACTGAGAGGGTCTAAAACAGGAGAGAGTAGTAGAAGTGGAGAACACAGTTGGCCCTCTGCATCCGTGGGTTCCGCATCAGTGGATTCAGCAACCACGGATTGAAAATATTTGAAGAAAAAAATGCATCTGTACTATGTGCAGACTTTTGTTTCTTGTAATTATTGCCCAAACAATATAGTGTAACAACTAAAGCACTTACATAGTATTAGGTATTACAAGTAATCTAGAGATGATTTAAAGTATACTGGAGGATGTGCATAGGTTATATGCAAATACTGTTCTACTTTATACCAGGGACTTGAGCATTCAAGGATTTTGGTATCCTCGGGAGGTCCTGGAACCAATCCCCCACAGATACAGGGGGACAACTGTATTTCTATTTGTTTAGCATGCAAACAAAATTTTCCTGTGACGAGACCCACACAGCCAGATTTATTCATTCACATGACCTGCAGGGCCCCTGTGGGTACTTATGCTCCTTAGGCCTACTTTTAAGAATGTCAAAAACATCTACTGTTTAACACACACTGCCTTTCCCAGCAGCTCTTGGTGTCAATCACCAATGGTCTGGGCAACTAAAACTAGCTTTCCAGTAAGGAGTGACACAAATATGGCATAAATGCACTGTAGGAGAAAATAAAGACATGTGAGGAGGAAGGGCTACTGCCCAATGCCATGTGCTGGCTATGTGGCCATATGCTTGTCATGGGATCCCATGACTATTCTATGCTGCAGAACATGCTAATGAGGAGCTGTGGCTGGAGTGTGATAAAAGGTCTAAAAAGCAAACACAACAAATAAATTAAGCCAAGCCTCTCCTGGGAATGGGGACTTTCAGCTCAGTCGCCAACTCCATTGCTGGCAGGACCAGAACGTATGGACAGGTTTGTGCACTATACAACTCTGGGAAAGGGTGTGGCATGGACAGCACAGACATCATAGGGAGGTACAATGTTTATTACAACAATATTCCAGCAGATTGTAGTCAGGGTCTTGTTTCAACAAAATTATTGTGACAATTTTCTGACACATGGAAGTAAAGCACTTTGAGGACAGGCACCAATTTCTAATATATATGAAGTTACCAGATGGTGGCAGCCCTGGACAATGGGTTTGGCTGTGGCGGGCCACTTCATGTGTATCTCATAAGTTTATGTGTACAAGTAACTTCTAGCTCTGTGATAAATCTATTTCTCCGTATACCTTGGTAAACATAACCCCTCCATTCCACCTTCACTACATGCATGGTTGGGAGTGTGGGCCAAGTTCCTACCATGACAAATGGAGTTTGTCCACTGCCATGAGAATGTCAGTGCAGCTGCTGGAGCTGGCAGTTCCTTTCCTCATTTCAAAGAGGCATGAAGAGTCTGATGCTCAGACCAGGGGCCCTCATGGGGTAAAGGAAGACACTGTGGATCTCCAGCACGGAGGACATGTTAAATCAAGCAACTCTTCAGAATCATCAACAGGACACATGACCCTTTCCCTGCCTCCAGAGCCTTGGTTTCAGTCATTAGATCAAGGAGTGACAAGAAAAGTTCAGAGGTAATAGACCATCTGCTAAAAATTCTACCTATTGCAGAGCACACCTCTCTGTGATAGGCTTCCGTAGGCCTCACCACTCACCTCCAACATCCGGGACCGACGGATAGTGATGTGAGTGACGTGGGGGGAGGCAGAGCTGGTTTCCACAAGCCCCAGTTTCTCCTTCTCTTTGGTAACCATATTTCGGAACAGAAGAACTCTCTGAAAATGAGCAAAGGTGGGAACAGAAACAGGGGTGACATCTGCTGATTCCATAAAAACGCTCTACAATATTACTGAAATTTAAGTCACATGAGATACAACCAGAATGGGACACTTTGGTATGTGCTACCAGTTAGAAGTATCTTGTGAGAGGGTAAACATTCCCAACAACACTTTTGGGAATCAGAAATATAGCTAAATACATGCAAAGGAAAAAATGTTCCAGAAAGAGTGATCTGGCTGCAGCTAGAGCCCATCTAGGAACAGTCCAGGAGAAAATCATTCCCCTCATTCAGTCAATAATCCACCATGGAAACCTGCAGCAGAACAAGTTACAAAGGCTGCTTTATAAAGCTGTGCCTGCTTTAAAGGAAATCAATATTATGAATCAAAAAAAAAAGAAATAACTTCCACTGTCAGAAATTTAAAAAATGATCCTGTAGTATAAAGGTCTGTGACCTTTTTATCTGTTCCCTCTGTGTCTTCAAGCACACCACAGTCTCCCCAGTAATATTTCTCAATTACTGTTTGAAAAGAACCTTCTTTCCTTATTCTTGAGATTCTGATAAACCCTTTTGCCCCATCCTGGATTTGAGAATCACTACTGTAATAGCATTCAAATAAAGTCAGCTGAATGAATACGAGGGTACTTCATAAAGTTCATAGAAGAATTCATATCTTTTAATTCTGTTTTTCCATGAACTTTTTGAAGTCAGCTCGTACATAAATCTAACCAGAGCTGCTTTCTTAAAAATGGAAATCTCCCCCAAAGTCAAGAGCTTTATTAAATAATAAGAACAGTAATAACCATAATATTAATAATAACAATAGCAATAGGGTTAATTATATGGGGGGCTGGTTAGTGCATTTTCATTTAAACATTAACTCTATGAAGCATACATGGTTGTAATAGAAAAAGTAATGGCCAACGGCCTCCTAAGAGGAAGGGAGGATGGTACCCAGTGGAGGGACTATTGTTCAGCCAAGCGTCTCGATGTTGACTGGTTTACAAGTCTAGAAACAAGGACTGAAGTGCTCTGAATAGTATCAAAAGCTGTGGGCTCCAGCGCCATGTGGAAGGGGAGAGTGGACTCAGGACGCAGTGAGGGAAGCTGGTGATGTGGATGAAGGCTGCTCCCACCTCTCCCTTCTACAGTGGGGTAAACTGCAGGACTGTTGGGAACAGGTATTTAAGTCATGTGGGGCCGTGTTGCATGTGATCTAGCTGCTTCCTATGACCTCAAATCTTTAACACAGTCACTTGAACAAGGGGTGCCGTGTTGTGAAACATGAGGTGGAAGACGCGTTTCACATCCAGTCAATCCAGTATGGTGCAGAGACAACTTACGTAGAAGTAGAACTGCAGAGACAGAGGTGACCACGAAAACACCAGCCTCCCAGGAATCACAGAAAGCTTGGATGGGGCTCTGGATTTCCACGGGGCATGGAAGGTTTGAGGCAACCTTATCCACCTGGGAGACCTCAGTGACCTCAGCAGACATCTGGCTAAGGATCATTATCCCCATTTTGCAGATGAGGAAACTGATTTACCCAAGTTCACACAGCTGGTGGGCAGGGGGGCCAAACTCCAAGCAGAGCCCACACATGGACCACAACACTATGCAGCTGCTGCTCCGTCCCCCTCCCCCAACTCCCACCCCTGAAATTAGGCCTTCCAGGCTGAAACAAGGGATGAGGTCTTAAGTCCCAGTCGGGAGATGAATTGCACATAAATTGGTAAAACAACATAGTGAGTGCAGAGAATGAAGCTGTGTTTGTGAGCCAGGCAGAGCTGAGGCTTTTAAAATGTTACGGAAAATAAGAAAGGCATTATAAGCCACCCACTGGAGTGGGATCAAGAATGAGGGAGAGTTCAGCATGTAGGGCAGATGGCACAACAGTAACAGATGACAGAGAGAGATCCTATTACCCTCCTGTGTGCTCCAGCAAAAATATTTTAAGGGCAGGGGGAAGCACACACAGTTAAGAGGGAAGTGAAGCCCCAGTCGGGAGGAGACAACAGGACAGCCTCCTGCTCTGAACACACCAGGCCTCAGATACTCTTCCCAAGACCTGTTGGTGCAATCACAGGGAGCAGGACAGGGGCCAGGAGATGAGGAAGGTCCTACTTTCCCAAGGGAGGAAATTTTAGGAGCCAAGGACAAATAGCACTGATGGTAATCTTAATCAAAATTCAGAAAAGAAAAAGAATGGTGAGGATTAGCATATAGCCTGGGCTCACAAGTCATTCCAGTTCATCTCAGTGGTTCTCAAACTTTCTTATTCACAGTATCCCTATTATCGCAGTAATTTTTTTCATGGCACTCTTAGGCCAAAAGAAATCTCCAACAGTTCCTTTTACTAGGTAGTTATGTTCTAAGAACCTAGTGACTATTTTTAAAATGCACATAAATTAAAACATAAAATATTTTATTTTATGCTTAAAAATCCAGTTTTAGGGCTGGCCAGTTAGCTCAGTTGGTTAGAGCGTGGTATTGATAACACAAAGGTCTTGAGTTCCATCCCTGTACCAGCCAGGTGCCAAAAAAAAAAAATGGATAGGCCCAGGGGATGAAGGGCTGGACATTACCTCAGAGGAATAGTGAGAGAAGCTAAGAATGCTACACTTGGAGAAAACAGAAGGCTCAGGAGGCAAGCAGGAGCTGTCTTGGAAAATCTTGGAAAATTTATTCCATAGGTTAGAGATATCACTGTTAGGGGTTGTTCAAGGGCCAAAGGGTAGAAGTTGCAGAGAAGTAGGTCAGCTTAGGATGAGGAAGAACGTTCCATCAATTGTGAGAGTAAAGACACAGAATGGCCTGCTTTGCAAAGCTGTGCATTCTCTATCGGAAGCAAGGTCAGGGATATTGTTGAAGGGGCTCCCTCGAGGAGGGCACGTTGGACTAAGTAATCTCTGTGAGGTCCCTTCCTTTCTGAGAGTCTGTCAAGTGCAATAAGAATTTAAATAGCCACATCATTTGCACATCACTGCTTGAGGGGAAAGAATAGCAATCGTAAGTATTAAAGTCAAGATCAAAACAGTATTGGAGAGAGTAGTGAGGATTAAGTATCTCTGAAAAGTGAGATTTAATGTACAAAAAAGTTATTTATATTCTTTCCTAAAAGAATGTCAGTTTTGTTTAAGAAAGAAAAAATGGTACAGGAAAGAAAAGAAAGGGCACACCTAGACTCGTAGGAGCCTCTTCTGAGAGGTGCACAGTATTGTCACGACATCCAAAAGACATTTCTGGAATGCCTGCTACTCACCAGGGACAGGAGCAACGCTTTCCCTTATTTTCTCGATGTCATAGTACCTGACCCTTCCCAAGTTTCTCATGTCTCCTAGGTATGTGACACCACACTCTCCTGATTTCCCTCCCTCCTCTGATTCCTTCTTCTCTTGTACTGGCCCTTTAAGTGCTGGGTCCCAGAGGGTTCTGGTCTCAGTCCCCTGGTCTTCTCACTCCATCTGGTTCCCTGACTGCCTCACCCACATCCATAAGTGCAGTCAGGAGGTTTAGGTGCTGTCCATGTGTAGAGTCTATCTCCAGCCTAGTCCTCTTTCTGAGATCCCGACCCCATGTCCAGTGGCCACCAGGAGCCACAGACACCTCACACTCTACCTGCTCAAAGCTGAAAACACCAAAATTTCCCAGACCTGCTCTTACCTTTGCTTCCACCTTGAGGAACGGCCCACCCAAGCACCCAGCCACCCAAGCCAGAAATCTGAGCATCATCTGAATTCTTCCCTTCCTTCCCCTCTGAATATAATTACTCTCCAAAGCCTGTAGGTGCTACCTCCTCAAAGATCTCTAGACATGGTCATCTTTCTGCTCCCATGGCCCCTCTCTAAGTCCAGGCCAGCTTGCTTTAATACCTTCTGTTTCTAGCTAGTCCTCTGCAAGGCAGCCAGAATGATCTTTCTAACGTACAATCTGACCAGGTGACTCTAAATGGCTTTGGATCAAACCCAAGCTCCTAGCCTAAGGCCCTTCTTGCTCTAGCTCCTATAAACCTCCACATCTTCATTTCTCAACTCCTTCCTTTATATTCTCTCCAGCCAGACTGTACGTTTGGCTCTCTATCAACACTGTATTCTCTCATCCTGGACTTTAAACAGTGTCCACTTCTGCCTCTGGGGCCCTCTCCTGATCCCGTTCCCCTCACTCCAGCTGGGTCAGGTCCCTGTGCCAGGGCTCCCACATCATCCACCCCCATAGTACATAACTCATTCTACCAGAATCGCCAGTTCACACTGTACTCTCAAGCTCTGTGCCTCCAGCACTTAGCGTAATAACTGCCATAGTGCAAGATCAATCACCATTCGTTTGCTGAATGAATAATATCATTTAATCATTTCCAACTGCTGTAACAAAGCTGGAAAGTCAGGAACCATGTGGTGGAAAAGAGAGACACACCAGAAGCCCAGCTCTTATGTTTACAGTACAACTCACATTTTTGTGAGGAATGACATGAGGAATGTACTGCAGGATCAACTGTGCCCGTTTTCTGTCCTTGTCGAGTTCTTGGAAAAGCACACTAGGTTTGAGATCCCTTAAGAAGAAAGACACAGGTTTGGAATAATTAAAACATGAAAAGCATTTTCTAGTGCAGGGTTGGGATACTATGGCATGTGGGTCAAATCCTGCCTGCTGCCTGTTTTTGTAGTTTTCCTGGAACACAACCATACTCATTCATACATGTATTGTCTACGGCTGCTTTTGTGCTACAAGAGCAGAGGTGAGTAGCCCTTTGTGGGCCTAAAAACACCTGGCCCTTTACAGACGAAGTCTGCCAGTCCCTGCTCCAGTGCCATAGCTTCAATGTTACATAAGAGTTGAAATGTCAATGATAAAGAGACTGACATACTCTTATGTTCAGCTGTTGTAGGAAGATCCGTCACCCAACTCCCCAAAACACATAGAAGCAGTTTTTACTCTGGTAAGTCTGCTGATAAATACTGCTATTTAACTATCATACCCTGATGCTCAGCTCAGCTCAGCTGAAAGCCCTTCTCTTCCCAGCCTGGATAAAAAAAAATCTGCTAAATATGCCTTGGCTTGTTGCCATTAATTATATTCAGTGTAGGCATCTCTTAACAGATGACTGCTAGGTGATGCATCCTGACAGGTGCGTCACAGGAACAGCAGCTCTCCTTATGCAGACGAGCGGACAGGATGAAGGAGGGGAAGACATCCTCTCTGCCCTAGAACATGAGTGGGAGCACTTGGGCACCTCTACTGTGGGCAGCATGATGGGGCAGGCTCTGGCTCCATATGCCCCCCACCCCTGGTGCTCACTTTCGCAGCCAGTGGTCCTCAGGGGCGAAGCGCCGTCGGCAGTCCCGTTCATAGAGCACCATCAGCCACCCGTGGACAGACTGGAACAGCTCCAAAGTCCCACCTTTGGCATTCTCTGTGCGGCAAACAAAGGGGAGAGACACATTCACGAAAGAGAAGTCAGAAGTAGGGCAGTGGGAGGAGCGCTCTTTCTCCTGTGGTCATCATCAAGTCCTCGATCTCCCTCACTCTGAATTTTACGCAGAACAGAAGGAATTAAAAGGCACCCTGGGTATGTTCTACGAGATTGTAGGGCCTGACCATCTCCTAGACACAATCACTCCTGCTGCCTCCCGCTAGCATACTGTCCAAAGGTCCTTTTTAATCTAAGGAGCTTTGTACTGAACAACTGGAAACACTTCAGGAGGTTGACTCTCATTTGAAGTGTAAACTGGCACACATTTTATCTTCATGGAAATCAACTCAAAGAATCAAAAGGAGATTCAGGGAAAATTAATCATCATTAACAATCCGTGACATATACATGCAAATCCTGCAGGATGCCTGAGACTTCTACAACCACACTATTATCTTAAAAGGTCACAGATAGAGAGTGAAGAAATAAAATTTCCAATTATGTGAATAAATGTGCATTTTCTATTAACTTTGATGACAATAAAGCTAAAATCAGTTGATGTAACATTGACTCTTTGGCTTCCCTGAATGCAGCACCAATTGAATGACGATGGACACCTTTACCTTACCTATGATTCCATCCCAGATCATCTTAAACACAAAGGAATTCAAAAAAGAGGAAATGGTGACCAGCTCTTCCAGTTTGAATGAAATTTGTTCTTCATAAACTTCAATGTCATCAAGGATCCTAAATGAGACAGAAAATTATTCAGAATTCCCACTAAGAAAAAAGAAAAGAACTATACCAGTTATTAGACAAAACAAACATGGTTAAGAAATAAGCTCTATCTTTTAGAGATACTTATTAGAAAATTTACAGATAAAATAAGATTTCTAGGATCTGCTACAAAATAATCTGGAAGAGGAGAGCAAGTGAGAGTTTAGATAATGCAAAACTGGCCATGAGTTGATAACTGCTGATCTGGTGATGAGCTCATGAGGGTTCATTATACTGTTCTATTTTCTTGTTATTTGAAATTATCTGCAGTAAAAAGTTAAAAGTACAATTATGAAAAAAATAAGCAATAAGCTCTACTCTATATTTTTCTTATTCATAAAGACCTGACTGAGACACTCGCTTAATTCAAACCTGAATTCATGCCTTATTCATGCCTGAATATTAAGGAATCTTAACCAAAAGTGTGTTTACTGAGGAAAGCTGTGGAATCTTATTCCACATGTAGTGGCACTTAGTATGTATTTGATAAGAATTTGTGAGTGAATGAATAAATGAATGAATGAAGAATTCATTCATAGACACAGCTCTATCTGAAAATATCTTAAACCGTTCTGTACACTTTAGACTCACTCTTGGGTTACCCTTTCCCAAGCAAGTAAGGATATCTTTACCAGCCACTACAGACCTCTGCTCTCGCCTCCAACTGTTCACTAAACCTAAAAAACAAAGCAAGTGACCGGACTAACATTTGTTCATTTCCCACTCTGTGCCAGGCACTATACTGAGTACTTGACATTCCTTTTCTCATTTACTCTCTATCAGATTGGTAATAGTTTCTCCATTCTATTAATAAGGAAAGTGAAGGTCAGAAAGGTTAAGCAACTTGCCCAGGTTTAGCTGGACAGTAATAAGAATAATAGTCAACAAGTATTAAGCTCTTCCTATGTGCTAGGGACTTTACTAAGTACTTTGCACTGATTATCTTTTAATCCTTATTATGTGCCTAAAAGGTAGGTGCTATTGTTATTCCCATTTATAGATGAGGATCCTGTGTCTCAGAGAGGTTGAATCCCTTGATCCCTTGCCTATGGTGTCTCATTAAGTGGCTGAGCCAGGCTTTGCACCCTGGCTCTCGAATTTTCCAAAAATTTATCTAGCACAGTAAGTAAATGGCTGAGCTGTGATTTGAACCCATTCCCAGGACACCCCAAAGCCCACACTCAGTGGTACTGATCCAGCTCCCCTGAAAGGATGGGAACTATCAATTGCTCAACACCTATGGCATGGCACCCACTCTGTAAATATTTCCTTGCCTAATTCTTATAATGACCCTGCCACACAGGCCCAAATGTATGCCATAATCACATCAGCAATTACTTCCTTACTGGCACTGTGATTTGGTCTCTCCAAATTCTAGGAAAGGTATTCAGTCTCATAGCAGTCAACCTACGTGATAAGATGCCGGGAGCAGTCACAGAACAGCATCAGCATGGCCAAGAGCTGCTTGGACTCTTCGGTGTCATTGTTCAGGCATTCCAAGAAGAGCTTTAACCCTCCGTGGGGCCCCAGCTCACATATAAAGGCCCACAGTTTGGGCAGCAGGTCATCAAGGTAAGTGAGACCTGGAAAAGGATAGAGAAATCGGAGCTTCAGGTGGGGGCTCCAACTGATCTGTTATTTCTCCTATCTACTGGGAAAACAAAACACCTAAACCTATTACTGAACATTTAATGTGCAGGACAGAAAGAAAGTACAATTATTAAGAAAAGCATTATTCCCATGACAATAACAGCTAATATTTAATGGGTGCTTACTATGTGCCAGATACCATTTTAAGCACTTTGCATGAATTTTCTTCTTTCCACCTTCTCAAGCCCAGTTATCTCCATTTAATAAGGGAACAAATTGAAACACAGAGCGGTTATTTAATTGACTCAAAATAACATAGCCAATAAGTATCAGGGTCTAAGAATATAACTCTAGTCTGTTTGTTTTTTTTTTTAAAAGATGACCGGTAAGGGGATCTTAACCCTTGACTTCGTGTTATCAGCACCGCACTCTGAGTAAGCCACAGGCCGGCCCCTAACTCTAGTCTGTTTGACTTAGCATCTTTGTTTTAAATCAGAGATCAGCAATTTTTTTCTGGAAAGGGCTGGAAAGTAAATATTTTTAGGCTTTGTGAACCAGATGGTCTCTGTCACAACTACTCATTGCTACCACTGTAGCAAGAAAGCAGCCATTGACAATAGGTAAATGAATGGATTTGGCGTGTTCCATTAAAAGTTTATTTACAAAAACAAGTGGTGAGCTGGATTTGGCCCACAAGCTGTAGTCAGCTGATTCCTGCTTTAAATCATCTGGCAGGCTCATCCATACTAATCAAAGCTTTCCTCTCATCTTCTGTTATTCTACCTATGTTAAAAATGGGAAAGCAATGAACGGCTGGCCAGGGCAGAGATACTCTGAAGTGTTACACAACAATTTAACCCTGGGGATGCAAAAGGTGACGCAGAGAGCATTCTAAGTCTGCTTCCTGAAGGCTACAAGGCCTCAGACACTCAGGCTACATCACTGGTATATTTTAAGTCTAATAATGCAGCTACTGACTTAGAAAGTCTGGTTGTAAAGTTCCATGTGTCACTGAATATACAGTAAGTTGTGTTCCTCAGAAAAGGGGAAGTCACCCTTTAGGGAACCTATCCTAGGCCCAAGGGCAAGCCTTTATACTCCATCCCTCTGTTGATGCTCCCCCAACCCCAGAGTGCACTCAAAGGCCTGCTGAACACCTCTGCCTGTATGCCCAGCAGGCACCTGACACTCTTCACAGTCACAACAGAACTCTCGATTTCCCATGGTCACGCATTTGAGCCCTTAAAGTATCTATCATTTTATACGGTACTCTGAATTATTTGATTTTGAGCAAAGAAATGTTCGTGAAGGATACAGTAGCCTAGGGATCTCAATGCTACTTATGGGTGCTTAGAGGGTGAAGTGAAAGAACAGTAAAGGAGGCAAACAAATGTAACACCAATTTAGTTATTATTCCTAAAGGCTTGACCGTACACTGTCAAGGGTAGGAGAATGTGGAGGATTAAAAAGTCTTTAAACAGCAAGAGTTTCTTGACCTGGTTGGTGGTTATATAGGTGCTCAGGTCATAACTAGTATATGTTACATTATCCACACCAAGAATGCATATCTCTCACAATCTAAAAACAGGTTAAAAAAGAGTAAATAGTTATATTATGGAGATCACAAATATATTCCTGTAGGACAAAAGAAAAAAAGCAGCTGTCCTTGTGGTATATGAATGGGACTCACAGTGTAGACAAAAACATTTATAGCATCATACACCAATCCAATAAGGGCTGCATCCCAAGCAATTTAGATAGAAATGAAGATGATGGACTCAGGAAAGCTGTGCTAAAGGACCAGCAGTGGCTCCAGTACCATCAGGGGCATGAGGAGCACAAGCAAAGACGCTTTGTAAACTGTGAGTAGAAAAACAGTGGTAGTTTTGAAACAAATGTTATTTTCTATAATCTAATTTCATATGTGCATAGTTAAACTATAACTATCATATATACACTTTGGACTAGTTTATCTTCATCCTTAAATGTGTGTATTTTCAGGTTGGAAAAAAACCTTATTTTTGGATTCTTGCACCTGGGAAAGTGAGCTTAAATGTGAGCTCATCTTAAAAAGCTGGACACAGGTTGTAACCTCAGAATCTTCTCATCTAGTATGCTCCCCAAACCCTCAGTTGCTGGGGTGCTTCAGTGTGGTGTTACCCCTTCTCTCCTCCCTCTGCTCTCATTTTCAGGAAACTGCGCCAGGCCCAAGGCCAAGCCTTTACACTCTATCCCTTTGCTGATGCCACCTGTCCCACCCCCCACCCCGCAGAGTGCATGCAAAGGCCTGTTGAACACCTCCACCTGTATGCGCAGATGGCACTTTATATACTTGTCACAGCCACAACAGAACTCTCTATTTCCCATAGGCCTCACCCCAACTGGTCTTCCCCAGCTCAACAAATGGTGCCATTATCCACCCAGCTGCTCAGGCCAAAAGCCTGGTATTGTCTTTAAAACCATTAATACTCATGCCCCCCAATGCAATCCACCAGTAAGACCCATTGAGTACCTCCAAAAGACATCCAAAATCCTCCCACTTCCATCATCACCACTACGATGCTAGGCCAATGGCTCTCAACCAGAAATTATTATGTCCCTCAGGGGGCATTTGGCCATGATTGGCTATCACAATGTGGGTTGGGGGAAGTGCTACTAGCATCTATGAGTAGGGGCCAGGGGCTGCTAAATATCCTATAATACACAAGACAGCCCCTCACAACAAAGAGTTATCCAGCCCAAATGTTAACAATGCTAAGGCTGAGAAACCCTGCTCTAGTCCAAGCCAATGTTGTCTCTCATAATTGCCATCTTCATAGTGCCCATGACTATATTAAATCTATTCTGCTTGCTTATTATTGGTCTCCCAATACTAGAATATAATCCCCTGGGAACAGAGACTTGGCTGTCTGGTTCGCCTCTGCATCATCAGTGCCTGGCACATGTATGTGCTCCATAAATATCTAAAGGATGAATAAATATGCGTGAAAGAGAAAAGCAGCAACAATTTATGGTTTTAAAAAAAGTAAGATGCAGTTGAGAAGTTTTTAATCCTTTATGTAGTAAATTGCTTCATGGTATACAAAGACCCTTTGTGCTCATAATACCAATTCATACAACTCCTGAGCTGCAACTTTAAGCCCTTGATGCCCAATTCTGTGCTCACAGAGGGGACTTTCTTCCTTGCTCAGCTAAAAAGGAAAATGTTGGTCACATCAATACAATGGAATATAAGCAGCCAATAAAAAGGAGGTTTTTGAAGAATTTTTGATAAAATGCTTATGATAAATGGAAGAGAAAGGATAAAACTATATATTTCAATTTAAATATATATATATTTGTAGTACATTCAGGCACAGATGGTTATCTTTGCACTGCAGGATTAAGTTTTGTGTAAATTTTCTTTTTCCTGCTTCACTATCTTTTCTAGTTTTCTATTCAGAAAAAATAACAACTTCTTATTTTTTTTTAATCTTTTTTGTGACCGGCCGCACCGCACTTAGCCAGTGAGCGCACCGGCCATCCCTATATAGGATCCGAACCCACGGCGGGAGCGCTGCTGCGCTCCCAGCGCCACACTCTCCCAAGTGCGCCATGGGGTTGGCCCAAAATAACAGCTTTTTAAAAGTAAATTGTACTCCATAATTAGCCAGAAAAAAAAAATCAATTTTTTCTGAGAAAAATTGTCTGCCAAATTTGAGAGATGGAGGAATATGCTTTGGGACTCCAAACCTGTGAGTATCTGTAGACGGATCTGGGTGAGAGTTGTCAATGAGGTCTGGTAGAGGACACAGATATTGCAAACCTTCTGGACTTCTGCAGAGTCGACGCGTTTACCCCCCACAGGCCTGAGAATATTCCGGACTGATGCAGATTTCTGAAATGCACGCTTTAGGAGACCTGGCATGGAGATAACAAGAAATGAAAAAGCAAAAGTTCAGCCATCTGCCCAATTTCACTCTGTAAAGAGAAAACCATTTCAATACACCTCTGAATTTATAGCCAGGGCCAGACAGTGGGGATGCTGCTTTGATTCAAAACATTTCTCTGGGATAAATTAAAAAAAAAAAAAAACAAACAACATTTACAATAGGTTTTTAGGTGCATCCCAAAGACCTCTTCCAAATGTCGGAAAACTTCTCAGAATAAGCCACGCATATTCAAATCTTACATGAGATTCTCTCACTGTATCACCTAATCTCAGAACCCACAAAGGTAAAAATTCAGAGCACTACACTAAGGGAAGAAGAGCAAAGGCAGGAGGTCCAGCTAAGTCAATTCTCTGGGCTTTTAGAGTGAAGTAAAGCAGGGACAATTTCAAGTACTGATATTTGGTTTTAAATGGTATTCTATTTTTGTTTTAAACCCTTCTATTTCTATCCTGCCAAAGTTACATTTGCTGAGCCTATGCTAGCTACAAGACAGAACTTTCCAACACACTGAGTGGCAGAAGAAAAGCCACTCTGAAACAGAAAATCTGCCACAGGCATGTAACTCTACTGAATTAGGTGTTATTGGCACTTCCTCACCATTTGTCAGTGTGGGCAACAAGAAACCTTTCCATGGAACCCATTACTGATCCTATAGTAGGGATGCTGCTGAGATGCTAGCCTGGACTGTCTCAGTGGCTTTATAAGAAGCCTCACCTGAGAGATTTATTTTATGATTAAGAACTTAGAAAAGCTCTACTTCCCCTAAGACACAGGTCTTCTTCCTGGAATTGAGAAGACAGGGTACACAAATCCCTTTTCATTTTGGCTACAAGAAAGTGCACAGCCAAACTGAAGTTCAGTGATAGCCACAGTGGCCTCATGGGACATGTATCCCTGGATGACATGATCTGGATTTTGTTCACCTATTTCTATTTCCCCAGTCTTTGTTTTCTATTCCTATGGATTTCTGTCACTGTTTTCCTAAATGTGAACTTGACTAAGCAGCCTCAAAATCTCTGTGGAAGAAGTTAGAGCATCCCACAGACAGAGTGGAGAAATTTTTCTTTTTTGGTGACTAAGCCAATATGGGAATCCGAACCCATGAACTTGGTGTCATAAGGCCCACAGACAGAGTAGAGAATCCACACAGGAAGAATCAGAAGCTGCATTTCAGCTAAGTGGAGCCCTGGTGTCAGGCCTGCTCCGGTCACTCACTCTTCACTGGAAGCACATTCTGTGGGGACGCTGGCTGCGTGTGGGCCAGCTCCTGGTTCTCCAGCAGCTTCTTGCTCAGGATGTCATTAAAGAAGATCC
Organism: Cynocephalus volans; assembly: GCF_027409185.1. NCBI lineage: Eukaryota > Metazoa > Chordata > Mammalia > Dermoptera > Cynocephalidae > Cynocephalus > Cynocephalus volans. The sequence continues at coordinate 197,821,661 of NC_084461.1, forward strand.
GGATCAGAGGCACCCCCCACAGGAACTGCAGCTGTTTGGTGATTAAGTGTATTGACTCGTTAAGGCTAGGAGAGAGCAGGAAGAGACCAGGTGTGTCAGTTCCCCCTGATGCAAGGCCAGGAACAGCCCACTCAGCTCCTAATGGGCCTTCCACTTGGAGGTGAAGCTATGGCCTAGCATTCAACAGAGCAAGAATAAGAAAAAAAAAAAAAAAAAGAAAGAAAAATAGAACCAACAAATTGTCACTGAAGGCCTGGTATGTTGAAGGCACTGACTCTTGATCTGGTCTGTTGCTCCACCCAAACTTCCTGTGCTACCAGCAGTGTTACTGCCTCCCCTAGGTCACCAGGCTCTACATGTCAGTTGTCTTGGAGACACCCTCTATCTGTTCTCCATCCTAATTTCATCTGTTTACCACAGCCCACAAAAGCTAGTTCATGTTTGCTGTGTTGCCTTCCTTCTTGCAGATATCCTGCAGGGGTGGCCCACAAATCTAGATGACTCACCTGCTTTCCTTAGTGTTTCCTCACCTCCAGGGGCTCCTGACTCCGTGCTGTACCCCCAGCACCACTCCTATTCCTGAAACCTGCTGTCATCAACCCCGCCTCAAGACCCCACACTGGCTCCCCAATGGATCATCACAGTGATAACAGCCACCACCAGCTACTGACAGGCCTTTAAACACATCGTCTCATTCAATCCCTCGAGAGAAGCCTATCAGAGGGGCTATGAAAATCATCCCATTTCAGATGAGGAAACCAAGGCAAAGTGAGTTGTCCAGAGTTCCTCAGAGAAGAGGCAGTAGAGCTGGGACCAGGCTGTCCACTAAGGTGCTGTACTGCCCCGTCCTGCCTCCCAACATATGCTCCATCCTCTTTAGGCTAGGGGGTCACACTGGGGGAGGGTCGTCCTCTGGCAATGAGTCTTTCTAAATGGAAAGGGCCTAAAGATGTCACTCAGGCACAGAGGAGAAGGGTGCAAATCTGGGATTTCCTTCCCCGGCCTTCAGTTTTCTGCTGTAAGGGCACGTGCCAGGAAGCCCATGCTTTAGGCAGATATCTGAACAGGAAAACAGCTAGGCATTATAGCTGAGGCTCCAGAGACAGCTTCATTTCAGCTCAGAGTACACATTTCAAATGCATGATGTTGCCTTACTTGATCCCTGTTTTTCTGGCCTAGGGTTTCTAATATTTTTGAATTCTTAATTAAAATTTTTAAAATTTATATTCCACCTTTTGAAAAGGATCTGGGGTGACTTCTATTTCCTTTGAATCATTCGTCAAGTTTTAGCCTCTGCAAAATATGGTAGTCTAGGCAATCAATAAAAGTAATATTGAAGAAAAGATAATGTTGATAGATAAGGTTCATAATTGATTAAAAGATAACAATACAAAAATAATATGATCTCATTTCTGTATTTGTAGATAAGAAAAAGACTGAAAGGATGTTTACACAGGTTGTCCTTGGGTGGTAGGATTATGGGATAGTTTTTATTCTCTTTTGGTCTTATCTATGTATATTTTAGACAATAAATACATATTATATTTGTAATAAGAAACAAAACAACAGAAGCTGAAAGAATGAAAGAAGGAAGAAGGGGGAGATGGTGGGGAAGAAGGCAGGAGAAGGCAGGAAAGACAGTGATTGATTTGCCTCCAGGACTCACCCATAGTCCACAGATTGGGAGAACCAGCCAAGGACAGGGTGCCAGTGGGTCAGGTTGGATTTCTTCTGGGACACGTACTTCTGACAGTAGCACAGCATCTGGGTGAGCAAACTGACAAACCCATCCGTCTCCTCCTCTAATACTCTGGGGCTGAGGGAGCCCAAGTGTAGGAGATTGCCTACAGAGAGAGAAGGCTGAGTAAATGGGCCCACACAGAGATGCTTTGGTGCCTCCCAGCCCTGCTCTCTGTGGTTCAGGTAGCACGTCATATGTGCATAAAAAAAATTCTACGTGAGAAGCACCAGTCAGTGCTGGGGGCTGCAGTGCAGTGCAGGGGTAAGAAATAGGCCGACTTGACTTCAAATCCTGGCTATTCTACAAACAAGCTGCGTGATCCTCAACCCACCTCTTGAATCTGTTTTCTCATCTATTAGACTGGAATAATGACCCCCACTCTCCATGTGAGGCTTATATGAAGTAATACGTAAAATGTCAGGCACACACAGGTACATATTTAGTTTGCATATTTTAATATTAACATTTAAGACTCAAGGATCAACATAAGAAATGACCATGTAAAGAATATTTGAATACTAGGAAATCACTGTTATTCGATGTTCATCAAAGTTATTTCAAATCACTTGTGTGAAAACTCTTACCATAAGCTTCTCCTAAAGTTTAACCCCAAGAATGTTTTTCTATCTAAAATAAATTTCTTTTTATTAGGCAATAAAAAAAATGTGCCTCCACTGTTTTCAAAAACGTCTATCCGGAAACGCTTTCTTCATCTATAATGAAAACATCATAGAACAGGAGAGGCGGGCCTACTCTGATCTAAGCCCTACCCACCTGCTCCCTCCCTTTTGTCTTGAGATAAGAATTACCCAGGCAACACTACCCCCATTTTCATTTTTTCCTTGGCCAACAGGAAGCTAAGTGCTGAAATTTAACATTCATTTACAGTCACTCAACTAGCTTGCCAGGTTGGTATATTTTCCAAATGATTTTAAATTTTACACGTCTATTTTAAATTGTCTATCTGAATATATATATTTTTTATTATAAGCACTTCCAATTGTTAGTAAAAACAGCTTATGATCTATAGAAGGGTGAAAAGCAAAACACTCTCAGGTTTTCCCTGATGGCCAGGACATGATCACACTGCAGCCACAGATACTCACCCATTAGACAAAGTGTATGGCATCCTTCTAAACTCTCACATACGTCACGGCATCGATCTTCGTCTCTCAAAAATACGATGAATTTACGAAGCAAGTCATGAGATTCTAAAACAGTGAGGCGCTACAAACAATTGCAGACAGTTAAAGCAGAAATTGACGGGAAGAATTTCCTACTACAGCATGACCATGATCACTTGCAGACCACTCTCTAGGTATGGGGAACATGCTACCAATCGCCAAGAAGAAAACAAAGATGAGACTGCTTCTTTGGATGGCTAACTCGAGTGTGTCTATGGTAGCTACTGCTCAAGAAGAAAAATCAGGGGAAGGGGTAGGAATTAGCAGAGAAACATTTTAGAAATCTTCTAATTTCTGAGAAGAAAAGCAATAGCAGAATTGGTTTTTTAGGGGGAACTTAGGAGCCCACTTACCTCAGGGGTCACTGTGCGCAGATGAATCGTAAGAGCAGGCACGGACATGATGTGGACCAGGAAGGGACGAATCAGATTGTCTGAATATTGTGCAGCAATCACAGGGCTAGACACAGACAGATCACCTTATTCAGAGAGGTCTGCATGTACACCTGGAACTAAACAGCAACCCAACCAGTGCTCTCAAATCCCTAAAAATTATGGTTCACAGGCCTTTGAGGAAAACTAAAGGCTGAAAATGAGGATACGTGGTAGAGGAATGACTAAGTCAATGGCAGTACAATCATATGATGCAGTATTGTGCAGCTATGAAAAATCAGTTCTGAAGTTTCACTGACATGAGAAAATGCTTATGCTATAATAAACTTAAAAACAGAATAAAAAACTATATACATGGGAGAGGAGGAGGGGCTTGTGATAGGGAGGGAGAAATGAGAGGCTTCTGGAGTGCTGGTCCTTTTGTTCTATTTCTTGATCCAGTGTGCTTACCCAGGTGTGCTCACTATGGCATATAACTCACTAATAACTCATACTTGAATTAAGCAGTTTATTTAAAACACACACACACACACACATATATTATGATATTAACATTTTAAAACATATACAAAAACACATAAATATATATAAATAAATAAAAGACTGGGAAGAAAAATTCAAAAAAATGTTAGTAAGGCTGGCCAGTTAGTTTGGTTTGTTAGAGCTTGGTTTCATAACCCCACAGTGAAGGGTTCAGATCCTCATACTGGCCAGCTGAAAAAAAAAAAAAAAGTTAACAATGTATCTCTGGGTTGTAGAATCATGAGAATTTTTTTTTCTGCTTTATCCAGGTTTTCTACAATAAGCACATATTACTTCCATAATCAGAAAGAGATAAATATTAAAATAAGAAAATGACCCCTACCTCACACCATATACAAAATAGATCAAAGACCTCAATGCTAATTTTATAAATAAACAATAAAACTCTTAGAAGAAATCACAGGAGTGAATCTTTGTGACCTTGGGTTAGGCAATGACCTCTGAGATAGGACACCAAAAGCATAAGCAACTAAAGGAAAAACTGATAAACTGGACTTCATCAAAATTAAAAATTCTGGTGCTTTAAAAGACACCATCAAGAAAGTGAAAAGACAACCCATGAAGGAAATATTTGCAAAACATATATCTGATAAGAGACCTGTATCCAGAACATATAAAGAACTCATACAACTCAACAGTAAATGACAACCCAATTAAAAAATGGGCAAATGATCTAAATAAACATTCTCTAAACAACAACAACAACAAATGGTTAATAAGTACATGAAAAGATGGTCAACATCATTAGCCATAAGGGAATTGTGACTTGGGATACCACTTCACACCCACTAGGATGGCTATAATCAAAAAGACAAGTGACAAGCATTGGCAAGGATGTGGAGAATCTGGAACCCTCATTCAGTACTAGGGGGAATGTAAGATGGTGCAGTCACTTTAGAAAGCAGTTTGGCACAGAGCTACCATATGCTGTAGAGTGGATGCCCACCAACTTCACTGAAGCTTTATCCTCACTGTAACTGCTGAGGGTGGGAAATCCTATTATGGTAATTGAAAGGTGGGGTCTTGAAGAGGTGAGGTGATTGTAGGACCATGCTGTAGTAAATAGCTTAAAAATGGTGGTTATGAGCATGGTTCTGAGGGCTTTAAAAGGACAGTGCATGAGGAACTGTCTCTCTCTGCTTCCACCATCTCACAATGTGAGACTCCTGGGTCACTGTCACCACCACCAGATGGATTTTGGACTTCCCAGCCCGAGAAACTGTAAGCAATAAATTTCGTTTCCTTTACAAATCACTCAGTTTCAGGTATTTCGTTATAAGCAACAGAAGCCAACTAATACACCATATAACCCAGAAATTCCACTCCTACGAATATACCTAAGAGAAATGAAAACATACTTTCACACAAAAACTTGTACATAAATGTTCATAGCAGCACTATTCATAATAGAAAAAAAGTGGAAACAACACAAATGTGGTAGATACATACAACGGATTATTTTTGGCCATAAAAAGAACGAAATACTGATTCATTCTATATCATGGATGAACCTTGAACACATTATATAAAGTGAAAGAAGCCAGTAACAAAAGACCTCATATTATACAATTCCATTTATATTGACATGTCCAGAACAGGAAAATTCAAAGAGACAAAAAGTAGATTAGTTGTTGTCAGGGGCTTTGGGGAGAGGAGGAAAGGAGAGTGACAGCTAATGGGTATGGAGTTTCTTTTTGGGGTGATGAAAATGTTCTGGAATAGATGGTGGTGATGGTTGTACAACTCAGTGAATATATTAAAACCATAAAATTGTACACTTTAAATGAGTGAAACATATGATATGTAAATTACTTCAATAAAGTTGCTATTTAAAAACAAACACCCAGAGGCTGTATAGAAAAAAAGATAATGAGAACTTATAGGGGAAAAATGATTTCTTCTAGCTAATGTGTTCCAACAGCAATTAGTGGATATGTTACTGGTATTTAGAACATCAGAATTCCTATTACAAACTTTTACTTTCAGGATACCATTTTTGAGACAAGAAAATTTTATAAGGCTGAAATGCTCAAAATATCAGTGCCTATGTTAACCACTTGTCCAAATGAGACTGACCAACCAAACTAATCTCACTGATCTGTGTTGGCGAAATTTTAAAAAGAGAATCAAGTTATTTTCTGTATGTTACAAAGAGGTTTAAAACAGGACTAAACAATTCTCTAGACAAAAGAAAAGCATACCACAAGAGAATGACAGTGAAGCTATAATAGTCACTTCACATTTGCATCATGATAGGGATACAAAAGGCCAGCGCCTTGTCTGGGGTCTCTCCTGGGACCCTAAGGATTCCATCCTGGGCCACACCCCCAAGTGATAGCCTGACTGACCAGGAGCGAAGTACTGGAGAACGAACGCCTTATGGACTGCAGGGCTGCCATGCATGAGTCCTGTCTGAGAAGATCTCACACACACCAAACACTCCCACATGTTTCCCTCAATTTCCTATTACCTGCTTTCACAGCATGAGGTCCTCGGAATCTTTCTTTAGACTACTTGTTGTTGCACTTAAGCCCCTTGGCAACAAAGTCTATAAACGTACTGCTAGTACATTTAACAGGGCTAGACATGGTAGGGGGAGGGTAAAAGAGGTTGATGAACCGTCCCTGCCAACAGAGTTCATGGTGTATGCAGGGAGCTGGGCAGGCACGTGGGAAGAACAGAAACCAGGGCTAGTGGGTGGTGCATGACTATGCACCTGGGCAAACAAGGGCCCAGATAACAAATGCTGTGGTGGTCTGAGGAACAGGAGAGTTTTGGAAGGCTCCCACATGACATTTATTCAAGAAATAAGTATTATTCTTAGAATACAAAAAATGTGTCTGATACGTGAGGCAAGTGTAAGGAATAAGGAGTAAAGAATGTGGGCTCTGGAGTCAGATGGCCTGGGTTTAATTCCTGGTCTGTCCACTCCCTGCCATGTGACTCAGAGCAAATGGCTTAAATTCTCTGGGTCTTAGCTTCCTCATCTACAAAATGGAGATAAGAGAATGTGGCCAGGCGTCAGTTAATGTGTGCAGAAGTCTTATGTGTGGCCCATGATTGTTAGCTATTCATATTTCAGGATTTGGTGATAATGTCTAAACATACCATTGATGATTTTATAGACTCACTATATTCCTGTATGATGCAACCACTGAAATATCTTGTTTTAAATTGTCCTGCTAATGTTCAGTTATATACAAATACTCAGAGTGGGGGAAAAGTACACTGTTTAGGAAAAAGGCTTTAGAGTAATATGGCCTTAACAAGTGGTTCAACAGGATCTAATACAGTTGTCCCTCAGTATCTGTGAGAGATTGGTTCCAGGACCTGCCGTGGATACCAAAATTCAGGATGCTTAACCTATACACATTCTCCCGTATACTTTTTTTTTTTTTTTAAAGATGACCGGTAAGGGGATCTTAACCCTTGACTTGGTGTTGTCAGCACCACGCTCAGCCAGTGAGCGAACCGGCCATCCGTATATGGGATCCGAACCCGGGGCCTTGGTGTTCTCAGCACCGCACTCTCCCGAGTGAGCCACGGGCCAGCCCTCTCCCGTATACTTTAAATCATCTCTAGATTACCTACAATACTTGATACAATGTAAATGCTATGTAAATAATTGTTATACAGTATTTTTTAATTTGTATTATTTTTTACTGTTATATTGTTATTTTTTATTGTTTTTTTCCAATCTGAGTTTGGCTGAATCCAGGGATGAGGAATCCATGGATATGGAGGGTCAACTGTACATAGAATGATAAATGTTGTTATATTCTTAAAGGAGAAGAAACCTGATGGAATGAGTAGATATGACCATGCTTGGTGAATGACACTGTGAATTACAACCACACTAAAGCAAGGAAGGGATGCTAGAAAGGGAAGAAAGGCAAGGTGCTCCTAGATCTTATTCTCCAGAGTTGCAGGAGGGGCAGAGCTGCTCCTGGGCTCCCGGGCTCCTGGGCTCAGGCCTCAGCCTGATAACCCTTCACTTCCTCTGATGGAGGAGAGTGGGTGATGTTGCTGGAAAGAGCTGCCCTACAATGTGACTCAGAAACGGAGATGCACTGAATCTGTATCTTAGGTTTCTGGCAAAACCTGTTTGTCCTTAGATGTTATGGCTCATTAATACGACTCATGTAACTTCTCTCAAAGTATGAAACGAAGGTACAATTGTTTACTAGATAATTTGTTCTACTTTTGTAACTAATGATAGTGTAACTGGTTGGATCCTGTTCCTCCATCACGAGGGTCTAGCCTCTAGAGGTATGCACTATAATATAGCAGCCACCAGCTACATGTGGCTACTAAGCACTTAAAATGTGGCTGGTCTGAATTCAGATATGCTGTAAGTATAAAATACATACCAGCAGTTTGTGAAGACTCAGTATGAAAAGAGAAATGAAATATATTATTTAATTTTAATTAAAATAAAAATTTTAAATATTGATTAGATGAAAAAATGATAATATTTTGGATACATAGGTTTAAATAAAATATATCATTAAATTTAATTTCCCCTTTCTTTTGGCTTTTTAATATGACTCTCATATTTCCATTGGACAGAACTGCTCTAAACCAGTCTTGTCCATTAAACTTTTTGTGATGATGGAAATGCTCTATATTTGTGTTGTCTAATACAGTTGTCACTGGTCACATGTGGCCACTGAGCACTTGAAATGTGGCTAATGCGACTAAGGAAATGAATTCTTAATTTTATTTAATTTTAATTAATTTATTTTTAAACAGTCCCATATGACTAGTGGTTAGTAGAAAGCACAGTCTAGACCAGGGTCAGTAAAGTACACTCCACAGGCCAAATTCAGACCACTGCCTATTTTTCTGATGAAAGTTTTATTGGAACATAGCCATGCTCATTTGTGTATGTGTTGTCTATGGCTGCTTTTGCACTGTAGTGGCAGAGTGGTTGTGACAGAGGTTTATGGCACCCGAAATAGAGCTGAAAATATTTACTTCCTAGCCCTTATAAAAAATTTGCCAACCCATGCTTTAGACCATCATTTTCCAAATTGGTGTTCCATGGAAAATGATTCTATGAGATATTAATAGACATGCTCCATTATCCAAAAATGAGGCGGGGGTATTCTATGCTCAGATATGTGGGCCAACATCAGGCTAAACAAGCCCAAGGGGTCTTGCTACCACCACAAGACTTCTCAGAGCTTTCAGCACTGAGGTGCACTGTGGATTAGCCAGAGGGGGCAGAGCAGGGAGCTTCTACCAAGCTGGTTTGACCATGACATTCTTTCTTCGAGAAGCTCTTATTAATATCACCCCAAGTTAGTGTTCCCCTCGACAGTTTAAGAATGTTGTGAACCCATTAACATGCAGAGCTTCTCTCTCTTTTTTTTTTTTTTTTGGTGGCTGGCCAGTATAGGGATCAAACCCTGGATGCTGGTGTTATCAGCCACAGGCTCTAATCACCTGGGCTAACCGGCCAGCCCCACAGGCACAGCTTTTTACATTTAGCAGTTCTCAGAATTACAGGTGTAATTTCTGAAAGGAAATATCTAGCTTCTTATGTTCTTTACATCTCCAAACTAAGTGAATACAAATATCACATCCTCTCTGGTCCCCCAAATTCTAACATTTTATTTTATTTTTTTTGTTGGCTGGCTGGTATGGGGATCTGAACCCATGACTTTGGTGTTATAAGACTGCACTCTAACCATCTAAGCTAACCAGTCAGCCCCTCTAACATTTTTAAACCTGTGTTCATGACACTAGTCCCATAATCCTTTGATCCTGCCCTTTGCTGGGCCTCCTCCAGCTCTTAGGTTTCCTCTATTTTGTCAATTAAAAATTCAAAAGGAAAAATGATTACATCTTGGCCACTGGCAGAATGAAAGCATATTCAGGGGTACAGATTCAAGGCCATGAAAAAAATCTAAGCAGTCACAAATGTATCACTTTCACTAAGAACAACACTACCCATGAATTCTGACAAACTGCAAGTCTATACCTAATACCAAGAGGAAGAAGCATTCAGAAACATGCCAACACCTCAGCCATAGTTTTTTACTTACCGCAATGCTAGGGAAAAGGCTGCTGTTAGAGTGCCTTTGGACAGACAAGGCCGGGGTCTTGCCAGTCCATGGGTTAGCAATACCTGAAAAGAACATTTTAACTGGTTATGGGATGATACCAATTTTATATTTGTTTGCATTTGTAAAAAAGCAGCAAAAAAGTAAAATGAGTGCTTCAGGTAAAAAAGCTGTATTGGAATGTTTTCAAAAAATGAAGGGGAAGAATAGTATTGGATGTGGAGGTTCATTCTACCACTCTCTCCCCACTTTAAATTTTATGTTTAGAAGTCTTTAAATAATAAACAGCTAAAAAAATTAACAGCTGATTAAAAAGAACCCCAGACTTAAAATTTCAAGATACCATATTATTTGAGAAGCAGTTCAGTTATACTGTCAAGTAGAACCTTCCTTTACTGAGATAAACTATTGGTAATACCACCTTTTGCCATCACCCCACCTCACAGGCTTGTCGTAAGGAGAAAATGAAACCAAATCAGGAAATAGCCCATCATGGCACCAGGCAGAAAGAAGAGCTAAATTAATGTCACTTCTCAAACTCAAGAATTCTAAAGTACTTTTAAACAGCAATTAGGCTGCTGACAATTCCTGGGAGGTAGGAACTGGCACGATAAGATGCATCGTGAACAGAGGCTGTTTGAGGACACAGAGCTGGAAATATCATTTTGGCCACCAACCAAGAAGAAACCTGGGGGAACAACCCCCGAGGCCTCCTTCCTGAGTTTAAATTTCTTTCTTTCTTTCTTTTTTTTAAAAAGATGACCGGTAAGGGGATCTTAACCCTTGACTTGGTGTTGTCAGCACCACGCTCACCCAGTGAGCTAACTGGCCATCCCTATATAGGATCCGAACCCGTGGCCCTGGTGTTATCAGCACCGCACTCTCCCGAGTGAGCCACAGGCCGGCCCCCTGAGTTTAAATTTCAAGAGACTGGATTACCCTTGTAGCCAAAAGTGCAGAGCAATAAAGGGATCCCAGGGCCACTGTTCTCCCTTTATCTGAACCACAAGTAAACCAAGGCAGGGGGAGGGAAAAGAGGACACTGGGCAGTAAGCTCTTCCTGCAAAGGGTATTTCTGGGAGGAAAGCACCAAATGCCAAAACCGAATGTAAAAAATCCAAGTTCAGGGGTTAGAGAGTCAGAAGGTCACATATTAGGGGACTGGGTCACAGACCTGCAGCACAGAATAAAATCCATGCTGGTTGAGATGTCCCATTATATTTGCACAAATGTGGTTCATGGCTGGTCGAAGACTCTCACCTAAATGAAGAAAAAATTTGAGAAAAAAAAATCTTCCATAATGTGACCTATTTATGTGGGATAGAAAATTATGCCCCAGGCCCAAAGCCATAAGGGAATAAGACACTCTGGCTTGCCTTCCCATTCCCTTTCATCTGGTACCAGGGTACAGGGAGGCACTGCATATCTGGAATCCTATCTCTCCTGGAAGCCTGGCTCAAGTGTTACCTCTTGAGTGATGAGTATCATTCCCCTAGCCAGAAGCAATGGCTCTGGCATCTGAGCTCATGCAGCACTTTTCTAATTCACTCCTAGGGGCTAGCACTTTTTATTCTCCATGGTTGCTTCCTCTCCCCACTGGGACATGAGCTTCCTGGCAGGGCCCAGAACTCAGTAAGTTTTAGATCCCTCCCAGAGTGCAGGGTAATGCTTACAGTAAGCCCTCCCCATTGGCCTGAAGTGTCTGCGCACACGGTTTCCTCTGCTTTCACAGTTTTGTCCTTCCTCCTCACTCTGTGAACTTCAAGTCTCCCTCCAGCTTTTTGCTCAGACACCACTTCTTTAGGAAAGCTTGAACCCCAGACCAAGCAAGGCCTCCCTGGTCTCACTGACCATCCTCATTTCTCTTGTATTCTTCCTTCTGAGCACTTAACCATACTCGTGTTATCTTATATATTTATGAGTAACTTCTACTTAATGTTTATTTCCCTCCACCCCCCTAAGCTCTTTGAAGAAGGGAGCACCCAAAGTCCCCGAAGAGAAGTACCTTTTGTTTTGCTCATCATTGTATCTCCAGTGCCTAGCATGGTATCTGGCACATAGAAGGCTATTCATTAAATGGATAAATGAAATGAAATGAAACATATAAGGCTAAGGACAATTTTCAGGGAAGGAGATAGCTTTAAAAGGTAAATTTTATGAGCAAAATAGAATTACTTGCTGCCTAATGATTCTCCAAATGAAACAACAACACTTAAGTGACATCATTTGGAGGCTGAGCTGCTGTGGAAGTTATAAAAAATGAGATCATAAATTCAAAGGAGGGGAGAGTGTAACATACAACATTGAACATACTCTGGATGCAACAATGCAGTCTGATGAAAAGTACCAAGAACATCTTAAGCCTTCCCTGAGACTTGTGGTGGCACAAATACTTCTTACAAAGGAGAAAAGATCCCCCAAGCTCTCTATGGAAATGCCAGTTAAGACAGATTTTGAAGCAAGTCCCACAGACCTTTTCCCCGAAGAATTTTCCATGTTGAAGTGTCTGTGAAGGTGACAAGCATCGTGAGGTACAGTGTGATAAGTCTGGAGTCTTGTAAGATTTCAGGCTGGAAACAATAAAAAGATTAAGATTAAGACACACAGACTCTGATCTCAGACTATGGAGCATCCAATTTACAATTTTTCTTAGAGCACTCAGACTCAAATAAATGAGTCAGGATTATAAGTAAGCCTTCATTCTTTTTTTTAATGGGGAATGACACATTAGGAGTTAAATGACAAGGATTTCGGCACATTAGTGCTTAACCATGGAATCAAATGTTCCTAGGAATGGAGAATTCCTGGGAAACAAGATGACAAGGGTTGTCTTGCTATATGTACATATATGTCTGTCTGTATGAATACTGCAGCAACAGAGCAGAAACTGGGCACAGCAGGAACTCTGGGCTCAGACTTCTTTACCACTTACTAGCTGTGTAATCTTGGCAAGTTTCTTAATCTGTCTGTGCCTTAGTTTCCTCACTTACTGACTAGGGATAGTAACAATGCTTTCCTCATAGAGGTGTTGTAAGGAATAAATGGATTAATGCACACAGGTGCCAAGAACGGTGCCAAGCACAGTGCCTGGCACATAGATAACTGCATGTAATGTTGCCTATTGTTATAATTATGATGATTGTTTATTGTTTCTCAAGAGTAAGTCAGGCAAAGGTACTGCTTTCTAGACTGAGACACTATAGCACGTACACCTGGAAGGGAACCTGGAGACCATTCAAGTTCAAATCCCTAAACTTACAGAGAAGAAGAGAGGGGAAGTGATTTGTGCAAGGCCACATGGGAAATCAGCGGCAGAATCAGGACTAAATTTCAGATCTTCCTGGCTCCAGATCCAGTGTTCTTTTCTCCTAATGTCTGTTTCTTCACATAAGGTTTTTAAATTTTTTCAAAGTAGAAGACCTTCCTCTCAAAGAGAAATCAATTGTGGAATGCAGACACAGAAACAAATAAAAGATGTGTCTGGCCCAAGTGAAGGCAGGGGAACAATCTGCAGGGTTGGCCCTGAGGCATTTCAGTGGAACCCCAAGGTTCCAAGGGCCTGGGTGTGAAGACCACTGCTCTGAGCCATAATACTTCTCCTGACAAGCCAGGTGTGGCTTGCTGTTGGCTTGCGGTTTGGCTGGGTTGCAGCCAAGAGCCATTCACGGGCATCCCAAGAAGGATGGCTACAAATGGATTGCTAGGGGTCTCTGGGGACATTTGCTCCATCACTCAGCTGCTGCCTGAGTCCTTGCCAAACCTCTGTCCCTGTAACCACTCCCTCCCTATTACAAACTGGAAGTGGCTGCTGTTTGGTCCGCTTACACCCCTCTCCATATTATCATAACACAAGGGTGGGCACGGGACCAAGCTGGGCCAGAGGCAGTACCTGATCCCTCTCACCACTGTGATTGGTTCTGAGATGAGTCCAGGACTCCAATGGGCCTTGAACAGTCCTCCTGGATTTTTGAACTCATGAGGGAGGATTCCCTTTCCTCTTTGGTCAAGAGAGTAAGGATGTGAAGTCAGAACTGCTGGCTGCCATGACTACAGCACGAGGGGATAAGTTGACCATAAAAGGGTGGAGAGATGAGAGAAAAGAACAAAAGGAAGAATCCAGAAGCCCATGGCTCTAGTCATTCCCAGCTGCCATGTATTCTGTAACAAAATGTTCTCTTTCTTGCTTAGCCTGTATGTATGTATTGTATGTATTTATTTATTTATTTTATTTTGTCGATATACAATGTGGTTGATTATTGTGGCCCATTACCGAAACCTCCCTCCCTCCTCCCTCTCCCCACTCTCACCCAACAATGTCCTTTCTGTTTGCTTGTTGTATCAACTTCAAGGAATCATAGTTGTTATGACTTCTTCCCCCCCACCCCCCGGGGGTGGGTGGGTGGGTGTGTGTGTGTGTGTGTGTGTGTGTGTGTGTGTGAATTTATTTATTTATTTTTAGCTCCCACCAATAAGTGAGAACATGTGGTATTTCTCTTTCTGTGCCTGACTTGTTTCACTTAATATAATTCTCTCAAGGTCCATCCATGTTATTGCAAATGGCAGTATTTCATTCCTTTTCATACCTGAGAAGTATTCCATTGTGTAGATGTACCACATTTTCCGTATCCACTCATCCGATGATGGACATTTGGGCTGGTTCCAACTCTTGGCTATTGTAAAGAGTGCTGCGATGAACATTGGGGAACAGGTATACCTTCAGCTTGATGAGTTCCATTCCTCTGGGTATATTCCCAGCAGTGGGATAGCTGGGTCATATGGTAGATCTATCTGCAATTGTTTGAGGAACCTCCATACCATTTTCCATAGAGGCTGCACCATTTTGCAGTCCCACCAACAATGTATGAGAGTTCCTTTTTCTCCGCAACCTCGCCAGCATTTATCGTTCAGAGTCTTTTGGATTTTAGCCATCCTAATTGGGGAGAGATGGTATCTCAGTGTAGTTTTGATTTGTATTTCCTGGATGCTGAGTGATGTTGAGCATTTTTTCATATGTCTGTTGGCCATTTGTATATCTTCCTTAGAGAAATGCCTACTTAGCTCTTTTGCCCATTTTTTAATTGGGTTGCTTGTTTTTTTCTTGTAAAGTTGTTTGAGTTCCTTGTATATTCTGGATATTAATCCTTTGTCAGATGTATATTTTGCAAATATTTTCTCCCACTCTGTTGGTTGTCTTTTAACTCTTTTAATTGTTTCTTTTGCTGTGCAGAAGCTTTTTAGTTTGATATAATCCCATTTGTTTATTTTTCCTTTGGTTGCCCGTGCTTTTGGGATGGTATTCATGAAGTCTGTGTCCAGTCCTATTTCCTGAAGTGTTTCTCCTGTTTTCTTTAAGAAGTTTTATTGTTTCAGGGTGTATATTTAATTCTTTAATCCATTTTGAGTTGACTTTAGTGTATGGTGAAAGGTATGGGTCTAGTTTCATTCTCCTGCATATCGATATCCAATTCTCCCAGCACCATTTGCTAAAGAGGCAGTCTCTTCCCCAGTGTATAGGCTCAGTGCCTTTGTCAAAGATAAGATGGCTGTAGGTGTCTGGGTTGATTTCTGGATTTTCTATTCTATTCCATTGATCAGTGTGTCTGTTTTTATGCCAGTACCATACTGTTTTGGTTATTATAGCTTTGTAGTATAGTTTAAAGTCAGGTAGTGTTATGCCTCCAGCTTTATGTTTTTTGCTCAGCATTGCTTTGGCTATGTGTGGTCTTTTGTTATTCCATATAAATGTTGGATAGTTCTTTCCATTTCTGAGAAAAATGTCATTGGAATTTTGATGGGGATCGCATTGAATTTGTATATCACTTTGGGTAGTATGGACATTTTCACTATGTTGATTCTTCCAATCCAAGAGCATGGGATATCTTTCCATCTTCTTGTATCCTCTCTAATGTCTCTCAGCAGTGGTTTGTAGTTCTCATTATAGAGATTTTTCACATCCTTGGTTAACTCAATTCCTAAGTATTTTATTTTTTTGGTGGCTATTGTAAATGGGCAGGCTCTCTTGATTTCTCGTTCCGCATTTTCACTATTGGAGAAAAGAAATGCTACTGATTTTTGTGTGTTGATTTTGTATCCTGCTACTGTGCTGAAATCATTTATCAACTCCAAGAGTTTTTTGTAGAGGCTTTAGGCTGTTCGATAAATAGGATCATATCATCTGCAAACAGGGACAGTTTGACTTCATCTTTTCCAATCTGGATGCCCTTTATTTCCTTCTCTGATTGCTCTGGCTAGTACTTCCAACACTATGTTGAATAGGAGTGATGAGAGTGGGCATCCTTGTCTAGTTCCTGTTCTTAAAGGAAAAGCTTTCAGCTTTTCCCCATTCAGGATGATATTGGCAGTGGGTTTATCATATATGGCTTTAATTATGTTGAGACACTTTCCATCTATACCTAACTTATAGAGGGTCTTTGTCATGAATGAGTGTTGAATTTTATCAAATGCTTTTTCAGTGTTGAATTTTATCAAATGCTTTTTCAGCATCTATAGAGATGATCATATGGTCCTTGTGTTTGAGTTTATTAATATGGTGTATCACATTTATTGCTTTGCGTATGTTGAACCAACCTTGCATCCCTGGGATGAATACCACTTGATCGTGTTGAATAATTTTACGTATGTGTTGCTGTATTCTGTTTGCTAGTATTTTAGTGAGGACTTTTGCATCTATATTCATCAAGGATATTGGCCTGTAGTTTTCTTTTTTGGTTATATCTTTACCTGGTTTTGGTATCAGGATGATGTTTGCTTCATAGAATGAGTTTGGGAGATTTGCGTCTGTTTCAATCTTTTGGAATAGTTTGTAAAGAATTGGTGTCAATTCCTCTTTGAATGTTTGGTAAAATTCTGCTGTGAATCCATCTGGTCCTGGGCTTTTCTTTGTTGGGAGTCTTCTGAGAACAGCTTCAATCTCCTTTATTGTTATTGGTCTATTCAGATTTTCTATGTCTTCATGGCTCAGTTTTGGGAACTTGTGTGTGTCTAGAAATTTATCCATTTCCTCCAGATTTTCAAATTTGTTGGCATATAGTTGTTTATAGTAGTCTCGAATGATTCCCTGTATTTCAGATGAATCAGTTGTAATATCACCTTTTTCATTTCTAATTTTTGTTATTTGAATCTTCTCTCTTCTTTTTTTTTGTTAGCCATGCTAATGGTTTGTCAATTTTATTTATCTTTTCAAAAAACCAACTTTTTGATTCATTGATCTTTTGTATTGTTTTTTGGGTTTCAATTTCATTAAGTTCTGCTCTGATCTTAATGATTTCTTTCCATCTGCTAACTTTAGGTTTGGATTGTTCTTGTTTTTTTAGATCTTTAAGGTGAAGTGTTAGCTGGTTTACTTGCCATCTTTCCATTCTTCTGAGGTGAGCATTTAATACAATAAATTTCCCCCTTAATACTGCTTTTGCAGTATCCCACAGGTTTTGGTATGATGTATTATTATTTTCATTAGTTTCAATAAATTTTTTGATTTCCTGCTTGATTTCTTCTTGGATCCATATGTCATTAAGTAGAATGCTGTTTAATTTCCATGTGTTTGTAGAGTTTCCAGAATTTCGTTTGTTATTGATTTCTAGTTTTAATCCATTGTGGTCTTAGAAAATACATGGGATAATTCCAATTTTTTTGAATTTGCTGAGACTTGATTTGTGACCTAATATGTGATCTATCCTGGAGAATGATCCATGTGCTGATGAGAAGAATGAATATTCTCAGGTTGTTGGATGGAATGATCTGTAGAAATCTGCCAATTCCAATTGGTCTATAGTATTGTTTAGAACTTGTGTTTCTCTGCTAATTCTTTGCCTAGATGATCTGTCCAATATTGACAGTGGGGTGTTCAGGTCCCCTGCTATTATGGTATTAGTGTCTATTTCTTTCTTTAGGTCTGAGTTTGTTTTATAAATCTGGCTGCTCAAACATTGGATGCGTACATATTTATGATTGTTATGTCTTCTTGATGGATCAGTGCTTTTATCATTACATAGTGTCCCTCATTGTCTCTTTTAATGGTTTTTAGTTTAAAGTCTGTTTTGTCAGATATAAGAATAGCTACTCCAGCTCGTTTTTCTTTTCTGTTTGCATGGTAAATCTTTTTCCATCCTTTCACTCTTAGTCTATGAGTCTTTATGGGTGAGGTGGGTCTCTTGAAGGCAGCATATAGTTGGGTCCTCCTTTTTAATCCAGTGAGCCAGTCTGTGTCTTTTGATTGGGGAATTTAAGCCTTTTACATTAAGAGTTGTTATTGAAAAGTGTTGACTTATTCCTAGCATTTTATTGATTGTTTGGTGGTCTTAGGTGTCTTTTGTTCTTTGCTTTCTGATTTACTGTTTGTTTTCTGTTTGTTGGTTCCTTAGGTTGTAGATAGCCTTTTTGTTTGTTTGTTTTCTCTTCAGGAATGCCATTTTTATTATACTAGTGGGTTTTGATTTTTCTTGGGTTTTTATGGCAATGGTAGTTATTTTTCAGGAACCAAACCCAGTACTCCCTTGAGGATTTCTTGTAAGGGTGGTCGTGTGGTAGTGAACTCCCACAGTTTTTGTTTGTCTGAGAAATATACTATTTGCCCTTCATTTCGGAAGGATAGCCTTGCAGGGTAGAGTATTCTTGGCTGGCAATCTTTGTCTTTTAGTATTTTGAATATATCATCCCATTCCTTTCTGGCTTTTAGGGTTTGTGATGAAAAGTCTGATGTTGGTCTGACTGGGGCTCCCTTATAGGTGATTCGACGCTTCTCTCTTGCAGCTTTTAAAATTCTTTGTCTTTGAGTTTTGCCAATTTGACTACAACATGTCTTGGAGAAGACCTTTTTGGGTTTAATACGTTTGGAGATCGTTGAGCTTCCTGGATCTGAAGATCTGTGATTTTTCCTATACCTGGGAAGTTTTCTGCCACTATTTTGTTGAATATGTTTTCAATGCAATCTCCTTTTTCCTCCCCTTCTGGAATACCCATGACTCGGATTTTTGAGCGCTTAAGGTTGTCTGATATCTCTCTCAGATTTTCTTCAATGCCTTTGATTCTTTTTTCTATTTTTTGGTCTGCTTGTGTTATTTCAAACAGCCCATCTTCAAGTTCAGAGGTTCTCTCTTTAACTTCTGCAAGCCTGCTGGTTAAACTCTCCATTGTGTTTTTTATTTCGCTGAATAACTTCTTCAGTTTGGCAAGTTCTGCTACATTTTTTTTCAGGGCACTGATTTCCTTGTAGCTTTCTTCTTTCGGGTCTTGTATACTTTTCCTCATTTCGTCATGATGTCTAGCTGAGTTTTCTTGTATCTCATTCAGTTTCCTTAGAATTATCACTCGAAATTCCTTTTCAGTCATTTCAAGGGCTTCTTGTTCTAAAGGATCTAGAGCTTGAGAGTTATTATCCTTTGGTGGTGTACTTTCTTGATTTTTCGTATTTCTGGTATCTTTTCTTTGATGTTTATTCATTGTGGCAGGGGGTTTCACAGTCCACAGGTTTGACACTATTGACTGACTAAGATGTTGCTGTGGTTGCCAATTTAGTATGGCTACCTCAGTGACTGCTCAGTGGGCCACTAGTGCCTTACGTGTGTGGTTGCCTCAGGTCTTGGGCCTCTCCACGGAGCCACCTCTATGGTCAGCTTGGACTCTGCCGGGCTGCTGGATCACGGGGCAGTACCGCAGGGTGTGTGGTCTCTGCTGAGCTTCCACCTCCCTGTTCCGTGAACTCTGGCCTGGGCTGCTGGCCGAGGCACCGCAGAGCGTGTGGTCTCTGCAGAGCTTCCCCTTCCCCTGCAGGATATCTCCCTGCTCTGTATGTGCTAGGCTGGGCTTGGGATGGAGCCGGCTGGCGGTGGTGAAGCCTACCTGCTGCTGGATTGCACGGCAGTGGCCCCCCCACAGGGTGTGTGGACTCTACGGAGCTTCTATCTCCCCTGCTGGACGTCTCTGTGCTCCGTACGCATTGGGCTCGGCTGCTGAATCGCGCAGCAGCAGTTGGTCCCCGTGGAGTTCCCGCCTCCCCTGCCAGATGTCTCCCTGCTCCAAGCGCACTAGGCCAGGCTGGGAATGGAGCTGGGTGCCTGCGGTGAAGCCTACCTGCTGGATCACGCAGTGGCGGCCCCACAGGGTGTGTGGTTTCTGCGGAGCCTCCGCCTCCCCTGCCGGACGTGTCCCCACTCTGTGCACACTGGGCTAGGCTGGGAATGGAGCCGGGTGGCAGCGGTGAAGCCTCTCTGCCGGATCGCGTGACGGCAGCCCCTCAGGGCATGTGGTCTCTGCGGAGCTTCTGCCTCCCCTGCTGGACGTCTCCCCATTCCATATGCACTTGATGTTATGTTTTTATAGTTTAAATCGGTTGATTTGTAGGAGAGAGTGACGCTAGGGACCGTCTATTCCACCATCTTGACCAGAAGGCCTGTATGTATTTTTTTTTTTTTTTTTTTGTCTTTTTCGTGACCGGCACTCAGCCAGTGAGTGCACCGGCCATTCCTATATGGGATCCAAACCCGTGGCGGGAGCGTCGCTGCACTCCCAGTGCCGCACTCTCCCGAGTGCGCCACGGGCTCGGCCCAGGACTGTATGTATTTATTGGCTGTGCTCATGTTGGGTTTCTGTACTTGTAACGAGAGGCCTGACTAGTATAATACAGATGATAAGTATTCAATACATCGAAAGAACAGGAAGGAAGACAACAGATTCCCTGGCATGGAGGCTGTGGCATGTGTGGTCACTGTTCAACATACTACACAACAAAAAGGGGCTCATATCGATAACAGCATGTAACTTGCTCTCTCTCAGAGAAGGGGCTTAACTAAGTTCTTTACTAGAGTCCAACTAAGATCTATGATGGGAACTCTGAAAATACAGACAAAAGGCCCTAGATGAGAATGGCATATTTAGTTTGTTTTTTTACCTTGAGCTGCTCAAGAAACTCACAGCAATGCCAAAGAATGTCCTTGATCTGTTTAATCCACAGGAGGGTGAGATCCTTGGAAAGAGCCAGGGACACATACCACACCTACAAGCAGGAAAGAGAATGTCACGGGCAGTTACAGGGATCATGTTACATATGCTCTAACTACTGGACTGGACCTGTTAGCTAGGTCCAGTGCCAAATAAGGCAATGGAGATTAATGGATGAATCAGCAGCAAACAGAACTTACTTTTAACACTAAACCCAAAGATAAGAGAGGCCAGTAATGGAATTTACTATCTTGAGTAAGAGGCAAGAGCAGAACCTAGTTTCTTGGATAATGAGAAGACTAAGGAGGAATCATTTGTACACTGTTAATGTTTTCCATCTGTTACTTATTTGCATTTGTAAGTGAATTAGTCCTAACATTCAACAGGAACTTTCAGAGCCTAAGAGGCTGGCCCTCAAGATCAAGAGCCTGTGGGA
Source organism: Cynocephalus volans (assembly GCF_027409185.1). NCBI lineage: Eukaryota > Metazoa > Chordata > Mammalia > Dermoptera > Cynocephalidae > Cynocephalus > Cynocephalus volans. The sequence continues at coordinate 197,842,981 of NC_084461.1, forward strand.
CACCGTCCAGTTCCCATCCCATTTACCTTAGGTTCATTCTCAGCGTCCATGCTGCTCAGGATGCAGTGACACAACTTATCGAATCTCTGCAGAGAGGCAGAATGGGCGTTATAAATCCTCACAATAACAAAATGGAAAGAGAAGGTAGCAAACGTTTGGTGGGCACCAGGCATGTGTAGGCAACATGCCAGGTGATCCACATGATAAGTAAGGATAATATTTAATTTCTTCTTACAGATGTGGAAACTGAAGACCAGAAAGGCTAAGGAAGTGCTCTCAAACTGGTGGCCTACAGGCTGGATGAGCCCTACGGATGTGTTTTAGAAATTGGTGACTTCACATAAAAATCCAGATTGGGGCTTCTTGCAGGAAACAAAATCAATCAGGGCTTGGATTCCTACAGATGAGCAGCTGTCTCCTAAATTGTACTCCCTAGTTTGCCATTTTACAAGCACCATGGATACTGAACTTTTGCCTCACAGACGATAGCCAAAGGCTGTTATTCATCATTTTTATCCTGAAATGCAAAAGGAAGAAAAGTAGAAACTGGAAAGCAGGTTACACTTGGACTATACCAACCCTGGGTCCACCCTTAAAAGCAGTGTCACCTCGGGCAGGTTGCCCTACCATACTGATCTGTAGTTTCCTCCTCTATAAGATGGGGGTCACCTCCCCGAGCTGCTTGTCTTCATCTTATGTGATCACATGCTCACTGCCTGAATACTCCCTCTTCTGCTGGGCTACCAGCTCCATGAGGGTAGAGACCTTGCCCATCTTGTTTCCTTCTGAGGCCCCAGTGCCTAGAAGAGGTTGGCACAAGGTAAGGCTTAGCAATAGCAAATGCCTAACACCTGGTAACATGGAAGCACACCTCAATATATAGTATAGTATATATATAGTATAGAGTATAGTTGGTACTACTACCAATAACCAGCTGCTTTTCTGGAATTGTATTTTCCAGGCTGATCATTCTAAACCCATAGTGCAAATTGGCATGTTTTGTTTGGTTTGCAGGAGATAAAAAAATTTCAAATTGGCTGCCAACTTTAACAAATTATGACATTAAGCATAAAGACCCAGATCTGCAGCATCTCTTTAAAAAAATCAGAGTATGTGCCCACCACTGGCTGAAGGCAAGTGGCAGTGTCTCCCTTTGGATGGGGCAGGCCACAGACCCCATTGCTCCCTTTGATGTCCTCACCACTGCCGACTGTCAGTTACCGTTCATTACGATTTGTATTTTGTAACATGTTTTGTCTCATATATGGCTTCTTTCACTTGTTTACCTAGCCTGCCTGTCTCCTGTATGCATGTGAATCCAACCTGTGCTTGTAATAGTGAATGTGAAAAGATTCCCAGAAGCACTGGGCATAATCGCTACAAAAGGGGTCCCATGAAACAAAAGGGGCAGGATGTGGGGGTAACAGTACCTACTTCACAGAGTTACTATAAGAACCAGATGTGTTAATATTTACAAAATATTTACAAAAAGATCTGGCCTATATGAAGTACTGTGTATGTCTGCTATTATTATTTTACCTCATTATCCTCTTTAATTCTGAATAAGAACAGCAGCTTCCTGGCAATCTTGAAAATACAAAATGCACTTTTTTTACTGGACCCAGAGTCATCTGTTTTAAAAAAGTCATCGATCTCTTGCCTAGAAAGAGAAGGACAAAAGAAAAGACATTTTAAATTAGGAGCACTTAGTATCTGAAAGGCTTTTTGAGAACACAAAACTCATATTTTCTATTAACGGGGAGCCAGAGAAAAATGTGCTGGGGAGATCCTGGCACCCACCTGATGTCTCTCTGCAGTCGACCCCGACAGAGAAAACTCCGGATGTGGGCCTGAATCTCAACAGCTGCCCGCTCCCGCTCCTTCTGCACGAGCCTTTCTTCTCGTGCCTGGCGGGCTCTATCAATAAACCATGCTCTCGAGGTCTGAGATACAGTGAACATGTTTGCAAACTTGCACAAACCCTGCAAGGAAAGTGGTGAGTAGCTACTGTAGGTCATTCAGCGAAAAACACACATTGAGAGGGGCTCAAGGGCAAAGGGTGGGCAGGGACTTGGGCAGCAGGAAAGAAATAGTCAGGACCCTCCAGCACCTTCTGAGGTGCTAACGGCTCTCCTGGCACAAGTCCCAACTTCCTACCAGATCCTTTCATGCAACTCACCAAGACCAAGGATGCTAAATTCTGTATTAAATAATTACATCTTCTTAAGAGAAAGAGCACAGCACCCAGCATAGGGGACGGGCAGGCTCTGAATAGTTTTAACAAAGGAACAAAGTCAATCCCACCCATGAAGCTCTAATTCAAAGTTCCCAGATATCTGAATTTTAAAAAGCAGTCCATAATATTTGGGAAGCCAGCATTGAAGCCAATATTTTATTTTGCCCAGTAAAGACTAGAAGAAGAAAAAAATCTAACATGATTATTTACTGTCACCATTACTTTATTCATTTATTAACTCAACACACATTCACTAGTGCCTACTTTGTGCCTAGCACACATAAAAAGGGGCCGTTTTAACATCAACAGAGCAAAGGGTACACAATTTCGGAATGCAAGAAAGCCCATTAAATAGAGTATGTTCAGTTTTATGTATCACTTATTTGAATGTCTTTACTGTTCTCATTCTGCCAAGGACCGATGAAAACTTTACAGCAGAACTGCTCCAGTCCACCGACACGTGCTTTTCTGAACACAGGCTCTAAATTATATATTACATTTTTACCTAAATTACCAGTAAAATCTCAAAGGGATGGCTTTGGCTAGCAGCCTAAAGCACACAGTACTGATCCAAGGAGCCTCCCATATCTAGATGATTTATTTAAATGCTTTAAGTACTTGATCATTCTATGCAAAATGTACAATCTGCCCAGCTGACAAAAACACTAAAATGAGTTATTGAGAAATCCAGACTTCTGGAAAATAATTTCTTTACCCTGTTACTTCACATCACTCAAAACAGCACCCACATGAAAACATCAACCAGAATAAAAAGTTCATGATAGGCTCCTGCCACATGAACATATATCGATGGACCTCTGTAGCCCCTTTCCAACACTGATTCACATCTGTCAAACAACATCAGGGCTTTGCCAACACGTGGGTCTATCATAAGTAATTCTTCAAACAAATTAACAGAGCCTGCCTGACCGCAGGAGGGAGGGTAAAAAGACTAGATAGGAAAAGGTAGCAGTCTTCTGAATCATTCACTCTTCTGCCCCAGCAACGGAAGTCTGGAGAGCTCACCTGAGAACGTGTTTGTGTCGCAGAAATGCTAGGTAATCATTAGTGATCTTGCACAGGACTCACAAGTGAGAACAGCTTCTTGTGTCAGAGGAGCTTGTTATTTCTGGGAGAAGCAGAAGAAAAAAATCCAGATTTAGGATTAAGTTTTATAGGTATGGCATCACTTATCTTCCTCACTAAGTAAAAGTAATAAATACAGCACCTATGGTTTTTTTTTTAAAAAACTTGTGTTAATGGTTAAAACACTCTTCAGGTAATGGTTCATCTAACTGTTAGACTGTAACTCCCCAGTCCTCACAGTTTAAAGGTAATAAATTGAAAATAATCTCAAAGAAGATGCTCTGTGGTACTAAGCAAGAACAACATTTAGAGGTAATGGAATGTTAACATGCCACTGAAAATCATGTCTGACATTTTTAATGATATAGAAAAATGTTTATACCTTAGAAGTGAAAAAAGGGCTGTCTGTGGACCAATATGATCCCAATATCTGATGGAAAAGAAAAATGCATGTGCACACATAGATACAAAACTGTGATGAAATATACCAACATGTTTAGAGTGGTTGTTTTGAGGTGGTGGAATTGTGGGAAATTTTACTTCATTGGTCTCTACTTTCTAAATTTTCCACAAAAAGTATGTGGTGAAGCAGCATGGCGCAGAGAGAGGCACATGGGCTTTGGAGTCACACAGAGCCAGAGCCAGTCCCCAGTTCTGCCATGTACTATAGGGAGAGAGTCTCAGAGACTTTCTGCCTTCATCTGTTAATTGGCTGAGAGGTCAATCATGAGGATTAAATGAGATTGTGTATATCAAGTAGCTATGGATGTGCTGACAGAGCACACAATCAATAAATCCGATGTATTGTTTTCACAGACACAAAGTTTTGTTTTTTTTTTTAACCCTTCAGCAGGGGTTCCCATCTGCAGTCACTAAGGTTCTTTGGGTAAGAAATAATGCTGGCACCTTGACATTGCTCATCCATTGAATTTTTTTTTATCCATGAGTGCACTAAGATTCACTAGTCTTGTCACTTGGGCTATGAACCCCAGACTCTGTAATCTAAGGTGGAATTTTGTTCGTTTGTTTTTGGTGGCTGGTGGTATAGGGATCCAAACTTGGAAGTTGGTGTTATCAGCACCATGCTCTAACCAACTGAGCTAACTGGCCAGCCCTAGACTGGGTAACAGCTTCAAGCTCTTGAAAGTCACAACAGAGCTGGGCCATGAGAACAATAGCATGTTCTCTCCATAACATGTAGACAGACCATTTCTCATTGGCAGGAGGTACATGGGGGTCAGAAGAGGAAGAGGGAGCCTCTTGCCAATGGAAAAAAGAGAGTTGCACATAAACTGCCTAACTACCTGTAAGACTATCTCAAAATTTTCACTTCTTCCAGGATAAGATCCGTTCCTTGAGATTATCATTCCTGTTATGTGTTGGTTTCTACTTATACCACATAGTAGTCTATGCTTTGCAGTTTTTCTCATTCTTTCCTATATACCTCTTCTACCTGCATAGTGTATATTGCAGTTCATCAATCAAGTAAAACACACAATCAAGCATTAAATACTTATTCTGCTAAATGCCATGGAGAATCAAAGAAAAAGGCTGTGGACAACAGAAAAAGCCTTGGATCAAAGAAAGTAGCCCTTGGATCTTTTTAGTCCTGATTCTACCTCTCATTTCACCAAGTTATTATCCTCTCTAGGCCTCAGTCTCCTTAACTCTAATTGAGGATAATAATAGTACGTACATCTTAAGGCTGCTGAAAGGATTAAATGAAACATTTACCATTCTTGTACCTCAATTTAGTCATCACAACATTGTGATCAGGATTAAAAGGGAAATATTAATAAAGGGTATCTGAAAGCATACAGCATGTAAGTGAGTTTTACCGTATTGTCCTTAAGAGCTTACAATCCAGTTAGGGTAACCAGAATTATATAGGCAAAAACATTAGAAAACAAGAGATGGGTGATAATCATTCGAAAAGGAAAATAAGTCGAGTACCCACTATGTGTCAGATCCTTTCTAAGTTATCTCATCTACTAAGAACAGCAACCCTAGGAAAAGATCATTTATTATCGCCCATAGCCCAGATTAGACTATTAGTACTAATAGTATTATCGCCCATAGTCCAGATTAGACTATCATTACTAATAGTATTATCTGTGACTATTATTATTATTAGTCGCAGAGCCAATATTTTAATACTAACAGATAGGATTCACGCTCCACTCTACCTCTATATTCCCATAAGACCTGCTCAAAATCAATCTTTTCTGGATGAGGCCAACTTCATGGAGAACTCAAAAGCACATGACCATCCAGAGAGTATGGTCCAAAGGTGAAACGCCATAAATTCCAACTGCTGACTGAACCCAAGAGGATTCTCTCTGTACAGCGGGAATAGCGGGGCTGCCAGGTTTAACCACCACCAGCATTTGTTAAGGGTGGACCATGTACCAGAGGGTGTGCAGATATTTAACCAACCTTGTCTTTTTAACAGCTCTATCAGGTCTCAATAGTCTAATTTTGTTGTTGTTCCTGTTTTTAAGAATAGGCAACAGGACTTAGGGACATTATTAATAATAACAGCTATCACTGATTGAAAGCTATAGACTATCAAGGTGGATGCTATTATCAATTCCACCTTCACATGGGGAAAATGAGGACTTGCCGAAGGTCACCGGGTTCCTGAATTTGAACCCACATCTAACTCCAAAGCAATTGTTTACTGGTAAGTAAATCAGAGAAGACCCAGGCCTCCCTCATTCACAGACTGGTAAAGCAAAGACAGGCTGAGAATGCCAGGCTGCCCGTGGAGCTAAACTGGAGTCAAATTACGACCAAGTTTTTCTTTATTGAGAGCTGAGTATCAGGCACAGTACTAAACCACCCTCTGTGAATCGAGCTAATTACTCCATTTAACAGAGGCAGAAACTGAGGCTCAGAGAGGCGAGGGAACTCATCCAAAGCCACACAAACAGCGAATAGGATTCGAACTCCAGTTTGGGTGACTCCTGAGGCCCGGAGTCTTTCCTGGGCATCAACAACTACCACAACAAATCCTCTTCGCCCAGCATTAGTCCGCTTATAAAGGCCTATCTCCCCCAAAATGAAAAGAGGTGGAAAGGTCCGAAGAGAGACCCCCTGGAGCCCGAAAACCAGTACCCAGCACCTGCCCCTCAGAACTGGCCAGACAAGGACTCGGCCCCAGAGCCACCTCCCTCAAAGTCCCCGGTCCCACAATACTAGAACCAACGACCCTGTTCCCACTCGCTAACCGCAGGCGGTAGACCTTTATCCGCTTGAGGCCCCAACGCTCGGGGTCGGGGCCGTAGCTGCCGCCGCCTCAGCCCAAAACCCCCGAGCTCTGCCAGACCCGGGGCAGCACCCCAGGCCCGACCGCCATCTTGCCCCGGGGTGTTCGCTCTCAAAACTCCGCCTGGAAGCAAATATCCAGTTCCGGGAAACGACAGTTCCGCAGAGCTTATTCACTCGGGAAAGAAAACCTCCCCGCACCTTGTCCTCCTCTCTGGCAGCTGAAAAAGCGGAGCATTCAGGAGTGAGATAAATGCTTGACCCAGCCGAAAGGAGAAGGAACCCATGCCGGCGGAGAAGTTGGAAGGAAAGCGGTCGAAGACTATGGAAACAGCGGATACTTTAGGAAGGCGTCCTCAGAGGGGCGGAAGTGAGGTCTGAACAGCGGAAGTTTCCGCCCCTGCCCGCCCCCGCCCGCCCCCGCCCCCGGCTCTCGTGAGCTGGGTGTTTCCTGCCTCTCTCAGTCCGGGTTTGGAGACTCCCGCGATCTCCGACTTTTCATGGTAAGGAGGGTTGTTCCCACCGACTGCGGGCTCTGGGCTGCCAAGGGAGCAAGGCAGCCTCAGAGTAGAGGGAGAAGGGACCTAGAGGAGGGGTGCGATGAGGGGCGGTCACGATAGTGGAGAGGTGGTTGGGGGATTAGATGGGGGCGAGTGTGGGTGGGGGAAGGACTTTGGGGGGAGAATTAGGGTGTCCCTGGCTATTGGGGATTCGGGAAAGGGCGTTTGGGCTTGGGGAGTAGATACTAATGTGGGTGAGTTGGGGGTCTTTGGGTCTTGGATGCCTGTTGGGAGATTAGAATTGGTGATTGTGAGAACAAAGAGATGTCATTGAAAACTGACTTTTGGGGTGGAAAATGAGGATTTGGAGGGTTGTGAAGGAGAGTGGGGAGGTTATGGGAGAGTGAAGTGGGATTCCTTGGGACAGAGCATTTGGTGTTTTGAGGTTGTGGCTGGAGTCGCAGGGTTTGGTAGAAGTAGGGAAGGGTCTCCCAGGTACATCTGAATGCATGGGCGAGTGGAAGAAAGAAATAGAGGAGCCGGCAGGCGGGTGTTTGTTCAGTGCTTGGAATTCCGGGGGCTTGAGGTCAAGGTACTTAAGCCACGGAGTCCAGAGCCGCAACTGGCGCCTAGGCACCTATCTAGTCACTTCCGTTGACGCCCGAGGTGGCCACGCCTAAAGAGCCTAGGATCTCACATGCTGTGTCTCAGCTGTGGGAAGGTTTCTGTTTGCTTGGGATCCTCAAAGGGTCTGTTTCTTGAATAGCTCTTTGTGAGCGGGGACGACCAAAGATCAGCCCAGATTTTTTTTTTTTTTTTTTTAACTTGTTTGCCACTTCCTTGGAAAGTGCAGTGTTTAGGGAAGATCAGTCCCAAGGACACTGCTGAAGAAAACTGAGTCAACTTTTATCTGACTGACTGGTCTACTGCATTTTGTGCAAAGTAAGGAACACCTGAGGGGAAGAAGGCAGCATAAACCAGTGGTTCTCAATCTATGGTCCCCAGAGCAGCAGCAGCAGCACCTGGGAACTTGTGAAAAATGGCCACACTTTCAAGCCCTACCACAGACTACTGAATTAGACATTCTGGGAGTGGGGCCCAGGGATCTGTTTTAACAAGCCCTGCAGGGGATTAGAGTAGCGATTTCTTGATTTGACCTATGTAGTGAAAGGGGCATGAGAATTGGAGTCAGAGAACCCCTACAGTTCTGATTTTTAGTTTTCTCCCCTAAAAAGTGAAATTGATGATTACATCTTCCTCCTAGACTGTTGAGAAATAAGCCAATAATATGTGTGCTAAATGTAGGAAGAGGATGGCATTTGGAGTAAGTCTTACAAGTTTTGGGTGCAAAGTAAGGCTACAATTACGTGGTTGATTGGATTTAGTTTGGTTGAAATGGAGCAGCAGACTTTTCTGAGATGTAGAAATGCCTTCAGTTTGGAGAAGTTGTATAAGTAGCCTCAGTGCAGTGTTTCTTAAACTTCTTTGCTGTAAGAATACCCTGAGTGGATATTTTTGCTCCACATGCCCAGTGATTTTTAGATCAAGCTGGTTAAATGCCTTAGCTCAGTGGTACTGAGCCCTGGCTGCACATCAGAGTCACCTGAAGATACTTTAAGATTCTGATTAATTGGTCTGGGGTGTAGCCCAGGCAGGCACCAGTGTTTTTTAAAAGCACAGTTGATTCTAGTAGCTAGGGTTGGGAACCACGGATCTTAAAGAAAGCTAAGTGACGGTGTATGGCTAAGTGACTACGCTAATTGTATGGCTAGGCAATTCATAACTAAAGCCAAAAAGTTTCATTATCTTGTTTACACTAAGTTTTCCATTTGTATTGTCTGGGCTAGGGGTTAGGGCCCATAGACCCTTCAAACCCATTGTACACTAACCCCTCACATGCCAGACTGGGTCAACAGACCCCTCACATGCCAGGTTGGGTCACTAGAACCCTCACACACAGGTCCACAAGCTAGGTAATTGGGAAAGATCCCGGGAGCCATTGGCAGGCGACATGAGCTCAGTCCTCAGTTTCCTTGGCAGTGGTGGTGGCGGCCTCCCTCGGGGCATCCTGGGGGCGGGGGACACTGGATCAGAGCCTTTCATCCTTTATACTCAAGTCCAATAACCCAGGACACCTGGGCGCACATGCGCAATTACAGTAGACAACCAAGGAACACCTGGGTGCACGTACATATTTACATCAAAAGCTTGGCAAAATTCTGAACATCTGAGGGAGCCCTGACCATTTTCTTATATTTTCCCTACAGATAGAAGGGAAATTACACTAAGGACTAGGTGCCAAGTCCTTTTTTTCCCCTCCTATATAAAGATGACTGGTAAGGAGATCTTAACCCTTGACTTGGTTTTGTCAGCACCACCCTCTCCCAAATGAGTTAACCGGCCATCCCTATATAAGGATCCAAACCCATGGCCTTGGTGTTATCAGCACCACACTCTCCCAAGTGAGCCACAGGCCGGCGCTGCCAAGTCCTTTAACATTCATTCTCTGAGGGTTATTTTGAAGATTATGGCTTTAACACTCCATTTTACAAGGTAGGGAACTGAAACTTGGGTTGTCTGAACATCACACAGGAAGTGGTGGAACTGGGATTACAGTCCAGGTTTGCCAGACTCTTGATTCAGTTTTCCTTCCGCACATACACACGCATAAATGCACGCACAGGACAGTTCTACAGAGAAGTGTATAGAAAACGTCTTAGGGTCAGGGATTTGGGGACTTTTTTCTTATTGTACTTGTCTGGGTCTTCTTTCAAGTCAACCATATTCCCCCTTCAGCCTATTTTAATTTTCTCAAGCATCCATACAATTACTTCCTGCCTGTGGCTCTTAAACTGTGAAGTAGGGCTTGCTTTAGTTTATGGTGTTTTGGTTTAGTTTTATGTATGAATCAGGAATTCACTGGGCCTATAGAGCAAAAGGTTGAGGAGTTTCTCCAAGACCATGGAGTTAATTATAGCCAAATTAAGGGGTACAGAATTTTTTAGAACAGTAGGTTGCAATCTTGGCTGTGCATTAGAATTACCTGGGGGAGTTTTAAAAATTCTGTTGCTTTGGCCACACCCATCAGACCAATTACAACAGAATTTCCACGGGTAGGACCCAGGATCAGCAGTTGCTTAAGCTCCCGAGGTGATTCCAATGTGCGACCATGTGGCAAGCCACTATTTAGGATCAGCACCAGTATATTCAGGGGAGATGGGAAGGAGAGAAGCCTGGACTTACCTGTCTAACTGGAATAAACTTCTGATTGGATAGAATCTGTAACCAGTATCTCAGATATTAATCACCTCTCTGTTTCTTGTAACCATTTTGCTCTTTCCTGTCCTACCTCCATAACCTCATTAATAATGAAATCAAACTTTTGAAAGAAGTAAAAAATCAGAATCCCAGTAAGGACAGCTGTGAGAGTCCTCCGCAGAGAGGTTTGCTTTGAGAGATTTGTTGTCTTCTGCTTTGTGTCCTTGATTCACTGTAACTTGGGCTCAGGGACATGAACACAGCCAGAACCTTTTCTTTAAGGGCCTCTCCTAGTATCAGGTTGACTGACCTTTGGAGGGGGTGGGCTCCAGAAAGGTTCGGAGCTTTTGTAGCCTAATCTGGAGTCTCAAGCTATATTAGGATTGTTTCTGCTTTTATCTTTTAGTAATTCACTCTGTTATTAGAGCTAGAAACAGTTTCCAAAGAGGAGAACAGAATTTGAGGCTTTGAGAGCATTCTCAAATAATCATAACTTGAATGTTTCCTGTGTGTGTTTACTTTGAGCAGGGGCCATGCTGGGTGCTTTCTGTGGCCTCCCTCCCAGCAGCCCTGTGAGGCAGGGGAGGCTGGTGTCCTCCTTTGGTAGATGGTACTAGACTTAGATATCTCACCCACGCTCAAATAGCTTCTAAGTGGCAGATCTGGGGGCTTAAACAAGGTCTCAGTCCCAAACCCAAGCCCTTAACCACACATTGCTTCCCATCTTTTTTTAGGGCTTTTTTTTTTTTTTTTTTTTAAAGATGACCAGTAAGGGGATCTTTACCCTTGATTTGGTGTTGTCAGCACCACGCTCTCCCAAGTGAGCCACAGGCCAGACCTTATTGTACTTTTTCAGGAAGGGAGGTGGGGCTCTCCTTTCTCAACTTATATGTCATAGCTCTAAATATACCAAGCACAAGCATGGTGGGCTCGGGTCCAGCCAGGGCTTGACCACGTTCACTTGCTCCATCACTGAGTCACCTCCTGGCTTTGAGAAGTGACTGTCCCTCTCTGGGCTGAAGCATCTGAATCCACAAATGGGAATAATGATAGCTGTCTTCCAGCACTGTTTAGATCTTAAAAAGCCATATGTGGTGATAGTAATTAAGTGGTAAAGGGGCATGGAGGAGCTTTCTGGAGCCATGGAAAGGTTCTCTACCTTGATTAGAGGAGGGGCTGCATAGACACATATGTTGACCAAAACTCATCAAACTGTACGCTTAAGTTGCTTTAAAAAGGTATTGGAAAGTCAAAAAAAGTAAATTAAGTATACTTCGTATACTTTTTTCTGTTTCATGGTAGGCGCCTTACAAAATGCTAGAGCATTTCCCATAAACATGTACTGTTGTAAAAATCTGAATCTGAAAAGCGTGCTTAAAAAGTATTTCCATTTTTGGTTAAATTCTGCCCTACCTCCCCCAAAAGAACCCAAACTATGAGCCTTTTCTTTTTCTGTCCAGGTCTTCAAAGCTTTTGGAAACTCTTTATTCCTGTAAGCAACTACTATCATCCCACAGACAAAGAGTTTTTTGGGGGAAATTGTTGGCACAATAACTGTTAGTGTAGGGTCTCTGGGGACTGATTTCAAAGGAAAGTCAGAAGGGAGGGGTAACTGCTTCCTCTCAGCCTCTTATCTTTTGTGTTTGGCATCAGGTCACAGCAACCCCAGGTGAGTTAAGCCTGGGCTTTTGAAAACTTTCCTTCTTGTGATGTTTTCACTCGATGAAGCAGGAACAGTTTCTTGAGAAAACACTTTTTTTGTTTCTCTCTGCAGGGCCCTGATACAAGTTCCCCAGCAGGTGACTTCCAGGCCACTGTTTTGGGGAGCTAGAGGTGGGGAGGGTTGGCCAGAAGACTTGGATAACCTTGAATTGAATATTGCCTGCACTGTTGCTAAATCATTGCCTCTTCTAGTGCTGGTTGATGGTAGGGCACCCTTTAGTCCCTGTCCCGTTTAACAAATAACATTTGTGTTTACCAGTTATCACCATACTACATCTGGAAAAGACAGAAAGGCATAAAGAATTTAATAACAATACTTTTTCAGTATCAGGGAGTAGTTCAGAAAAGTTATGTGCTTTCAGTACCCTCTAGCCAAGAACCGCAAGGAGCTGACCTGTAGTCAAAGTTGGGTTTATTTCCTTGTATTGGAGGAGACCTGTGGGGCATCTCAGAGAGAGGAATTGGGTTTGTGTTGGATGATTTGGGGAAGGGTTCAGAGAAGTGGGGCTTTACTCTCTGTTGGATGCTGCCAGGAAGCAGAGCTCACTCTGTGACTGGGTCTCAGTGATTCCTGTCCTGAAGGTGGGAGGCTAAAGCTCTAGTTGGTTAAGAATCCTCCAGGATAGGAGGATATTTGGTCATTTTTGTATTTTGAATAATGTTTGTGTTTTTGTCTTTGTTCAGAGATGATTACAGAGTGGTCTTGTTTTTGTCTTGTTGCAACATGGTAATGGAGTGTCCTTGTCCGATGGTGATGTGCTGTGAAATTGTTCGTGTTTAATGGGAATGCTAAGGCCTAGCTGTGAGGTCCAGGCCAGTTCCTGGCTATCAGGCTTTTTTCTCTTTGTGCCAAACCCCAGATTCCTTAGAGATTCAGCCCACTCTTGGACATCTTCCCCAGCACTAGAATTTTACCTATTCAAGAAATGTTTTCTTTGAGTACACATGTGCCAGGTACCAGTCTCCTTTCCTAGGCCTGCTTAAGTCAGACATTACATTCATTTGTTTGACTGAGATGTGAATAAGAGCTGGCAGTACTGTCAGGGAGACCATCATAGGATCCTACTATTTGGGGCTGCACTGATGTAGGGGGTCTCTAATTTTGCAAGAACTTGCTTCTAAGAGTTCTGTGTCTGTTGTTAGTCCCAAGAAATATTTTCTCCTGATAGGAAGTATGAGGAGAGGGATTCTGAGTTGGAATCCCACTCGGCTTCATAAAAGCTTATTTCATCTGTAATTCAGCTGAAAGATGGCACTTTGAGCAGTTCAGTGGTGCATGGCAGTAAGGAAATGTCAAGAGGCCTGGGCAGTGCTTCGGGTGCTGTAGGTGCAGCCAGGGTGTTCATTTATATGGGTATTGAGCAGAAAGAAAATCCTTGTAGCATAAGAGTTAGTGGCAAACTTGTGCGTTCAGGCTCAGCAGGTGAGGTCAGTGTTTAAGGATATCAAGGCTACTGGGCAGGGTTTGGGGCAAACTGGGAGGTGCATTCCCCTCTTCAGGTACCCCAGCTCCCACCAGTTGTTGCCCTGCTGGCCCAGTTTGCCTCTGATTTTAAGAGAAACCAGAAATCCAGATTTTTCTGTGAACTTTTCTGAATTGTCAACATTGGAAGCACACTTTAAGTTTCAAATGCAGTATCTACGTGGACCAAACAGAACACATCTGGAGGCCAGATTCAGTGCACAGGCTGAAAGAGGTAAACCAGGCCTGGTGTGGTGACCCTGTGTCTTCTCCACTGCCAGGAAGAGATGTCAGGAGAAAGTGTGGTGAGCTCAGCAGTGCCAGCAGCAGCTACCCGCACCACTTCCTTCAAGGGCACCAGCCCTAGCTCCAAGTATGTGAAGCTGAATGTGGGCGGAGCCCTCTACTACACCACCATGCAGACGCTGACCAAGCAGGACACCATGCTGAAAGCCATGTTCAGCGGGCGTATGGAAGTGCTCACTGACAGTGAAGGTAAGCCCGCTCTGCCAGGAGCCTACCTCTGGTTGTATGTTCAGTACTGTGCCGGGCTCTGGGGACATGCTTGTGGATGAGGACTTCAGTCCAGTTCAGAAGACTAACATTAATGGGCAGTTGTACACACAGGTATGGACTTCTCGTTGTGCCCAGTGTTAACCATGGTGTGTGTGAGGAGTCTTGAGAGTGATTAACAGGAAGACTAGATCTGGTCTGGGTGGTCAGGAGGGCTTCCCTGAGGGAATGATATTTAAGCAGAGACCCGAAGATGAGTAGGAATCAGCTGGATAGGGATTCCTACAGTCTTGACTTAGTTTTTGAATAGCTCTGTGGCTTTGAGAAAGTCACTTCTCTATTTTGGGCCTCAGCTTGCTTATCTGTAAAATGGAGGCTGGACAAGCTGCCCTAAAAGGTTCCCTTCCAGTCCTCTCTGAGATGATTCTGTGACTTCAGAGTGAAACTCAGCCTGGGAGAGGCATAAGTGCTTTCTCTGGACCCTCGGCCTTCTAGGATTGGGTCCTGACAAAGACTCACAGATCTGGATTTGAGTCCCAGCTCCCCATTTAGTATCTGATGATCCAACCAAGTGGCTTAACCTTTTGATGACAATTTTACCTCATCTGGTAAAATGGGTACCATGATACCTACCTCATGGGGCTGTTGGCATATAGTGTTATATTCATGTATAAAGTGGTCTTGCCATAACTACTTCCTACCCACATGGAACAATCAAAGAGCACCTGGCAAGGAGGTACATCCTTACCTGGATGGGTTTATGGGCAGGTTACACGAGGTTTAAAAATATCTCCATTCTGGGCTGGCCCCGTGGCTCACTCGGGAGAGTGCGGTGCTGGTAGTGCCGAGGCCGCAGGTTCGGATCCTATATAGGGATGGCCGGTGCGCTCACTGGCTGAGCGTGGTGTTGACCACACCGTGCCGAGGGTTGCGATCCCCTTACCGGTCAAAAAAAAAAAAAAAAACTCCATTCTTCATTCCTTGGCCTGAGATTGCTTAACATTAGGACAGACCACAGCTTGGTTTGACCCTACCTTAATCTATTTCTGAGACTGATCTTCTGTGCTGATGCCCTCACCTTCCCAGGGACATTGACTTGGGAGGGCAGGTGAGTTTTGACACAGGCAGGTGGGGTTGGAGGCCTTAAGCCTTGTGTGCCACAGTTCATTCTCTGATCCTAAGAGAGCTGAAGCTCAGGCTGCCCACTAGTTAGGGTGTTTCACAATGTGTCCTGAAGAAGGCCAGACTGTGGGGCTGGAGGTTCTGCTTCCCTGGACTTCCCGTGAACTCGGGTTTCTGGCCCAGCAGCAGTTAAAAGAGTTTGGAGCCCCGGAGCTGCCATCTGCATCTCACCCAGAAAACACTTAGCTTTTTATGAGTGGGAGGATCTCCTTTGCTGTGCCACACCCCACGATTGCCTGGGAATATTTGTAGAAATCAAGACAATAGCACCCCAGCTGCAGAAGGAAACAGACATTATCCGAGAACCCAGGATTGTTGTGGTTTTTCTTCTGCCCTACACAGTCTCTGGAGGGGCTCAGGAAAAGTAGCAGAGCCACTTTGAAAGCTAAGTGGAAGCCTCTTGTCCTAGAAAGCCCTTGCCTTGGTGGCCTAATTCCATATAGCAAAAGAGACAGAGTCCTCAAGCCTCCCTATCCCCCAACTGGACACAGTATGCGAATGGTACCAGTGGGATTGCTCACATTCTAAATGCCTGCTAAGAAATGTCCTTGGCCCAGTGCTGCCTGGATAACCCAGCTTCTCCGGAGAAGCACTGTCATCTTTGACACTCCAAACCTCGGCTCATTTCACTTCCCTAGAGCTGCAGCCCCCTTCATATCATTATGAAAAGCTCACAAAATATGACATTTTATGGGTGTTATTTCATTTAATCCTCACCATAACCCTTTGAGGGTTGGATGCTGCTGTTACCATTCCAGATAAGGAATCCACATCTCAAAAAAGGTAAAATGCTTTTTCAAAAGCTACAGGGCTGGAGAAGGTGAAGCCATTGAACCCAAGACTCACTGGCTCTTACCATCTGCTGTCTGTGATTTGATGTGGGCCCAGCTCCCAGGCCACATCGCTTGAGTGTAGCAGCCTTACGGTTCAACTGCCAGCTTTTGTGCCTCTTGGGGGGCCCTGTGGAAGCCTGGGCTGTCAGGCTGGGTATCTGGTCTTCCAGCCATCAGCTGTGCCAGGCAGAGCAATCCTGTTGGCCTTTGGGGAGAACACTGCACAGCCTGACCCATGACCTACATGGTGCCTCACGTACGCCCTTGGGTCTACCAAATGGGATAGACTTCCAGCGTCTCACAGCTTCACCCTGGCCTTTGGGTCAGAAGCCTGTCAGCTGCAATGAAATTTGTTACACACAGGCATAAACGCCAAGTGAAGATCAGCCAGGCAAGTGAATCCAGCAATAGAGCTTGCTGGTTAGAGAACAGGCTTTGAAGGTCCAGAACAGTGTGTACATTGTGTTGCTAGAAACCTCTAAAGGATGTCTGAGACAGTAGTTGCTTCCAGATAGAGGACCTGAGGTCCAAGGGGGGGTGGAAGAGCCTCCTTTTCATCCTGTGCCCTTTGCCTGTTTGAGTTTCGTACTGTGTGTGTAATTCCTAAACAGAGAAGAACATGGATGTTGGAGGTTGACCTGGGTTTGAGTCCTGGCTCTGCCACATGGTAACAGTCACAGCTGACGTCTATGGAGCTGTTTCTACATGTCAGGCGTTAGGCGAATTTTGGCTCTTTTGCCGTTTACTGGTAGCATGACATTGAGCTAGTGACTTTTTCTCTGAGCCTCTTTCCTCGTTTCTCAATTGCGAATGATAATGCTTTGCAGAGTTGTTATGAGGATTAAAAGAGTACATTGGAAAGCATTTGATTCAGTGCCTGATAGGTTGGGAAAACTCAATAAATGGGAACTGTTAATTATTGCTTCAGTGCTGTCTGGGCTGGGGGCATAGAGGTGGAAGGGAAGAGCACTGCTGAGGGGCTGCAGAGCAGCAGCTCTGAGTAGCATGTTGGGGAGAGGTTGTTCACCGTGGCCCTCAGAGATGAGCGTGCTGCCGTTCCATGTTACCCCCTACAGGAGTGGCTTTTCCAAGAAGACGAGGACACTATGGCAGTGAGCTGGCCTTTCCCAGGTTCCCCCTCTGTCCTTCTAATGCTATACTTTTTATCTGAGCCCTTGGCAACATTGCCATTGGTCTGTGGATTCATGTAGCATGTTTCGTAAGAGGAATTTCATTTAGCACTCGTCTGTTTTCATCCCTGTTGCTTAGTGCAGTACTTCTCTCCTTATTTGGTTTCTGATTTTTTGCAAATGTTTTTGGAATTAGGGAGTATATAAACTAGATTAAAGAAGAGAGTCATTCATCTTATTAGCAGCACACTTCTAGAAAACCAAGAAGTCAGTGAAATCTGTGGGAAAACTGTAGTACTTGGGGGTTTCCCTGAGATCTCCAGCCCTTCTGCCTTAAATAATAATGCTTTTTTGTGAAATTCTGAAATACTTTGAGAGCTTTTTAAATTGTGAATAATATAAGACTTCCTTGTGCCACCACTGAGACCAGGCATAAAACATGATGGTTCGGCCTCTCTGTACCATCTCTGTTTGCCTCTCTTACTTCTAGAGGTAACCAATAGCTTGACTTTGGGGTCACTAGGTGGATCTCAGTCTTGGCTGAGTTACCCAAGGAGTTGAATGCTGTTGCCTGGGTCCCAGCCCAGAGAGCCAGGTGTCCTTAGGGTGTGGCTGGGGCATTAGGACTTTGAAGAACTCTCCAGGTGATTTTAGTGTCAGCCAGGATTCAGAACCATGGGTGTCGATCTTTCCAAGTATTTTCCCACAACTGTTTATGTCTCTAAACAATGTACTATTGGTGTGTTTTTAAACATTATACAAATGGGGATGTATTGTTTGTATCCTTCCTGCTTCTGCTTATTTAGCATTACACTTGTGAGATTGATCCATGGATAAATAGCTGTAGTTGAAACATTTCCCTGTTGTGGAATGTTCCATTCTAGAAATACACAGCAGTTGATGGTGCCGTATTCTCTTGATGGCTGTGTAGATTTTTTCCAGTGTTCACTATTAGGAATGTTAGCATTCTTGAACACTCTCCCCATGCATGTGAATTTCTCTAGGGCATAGCTTCCCATCCTTTGCGACATCATGGTGCACAGACAGTCTAATTTCTACTTTGGTAAATAAGGAGGCTCTGGACTCCCAGGCCCACCCAGACACCTCAAGGGCTGTAGCATTAAGATCTTACCCACCGTTGGGAGCTCTGCGCTAGTTTGTTCCCATGAGGGGAATTAGGGATAGCATCTTCAGCTTCATTACATATTGCCAGGGTACTCTCTCAAGTGGTTGTGTCAATTTGCAGTCCTGGCAGCAGTCTGGATTTTTGTGGATACTTGACACTATCAAACCAATTGTTTGACAATTGTTACCAGTCTGGTGGTTATGATATGGTACCCTATTGTTTTATTTAGCATTTCCCAATTTCTAGTGTGTTGAGCATTTTTTTGTTTACTGGTCATTTGGGTTTCATCTTTTAGCTGCCTGATTGCATCTTGTTTACATGTTTTCCTTTTTCTTAACTGCTTTGTAACAGTTGGTGTTCTAGATCCTTTTTCTTTGTGTTTCTATGTTGTAAATACCTTCTCCCAGTCTGAATTATCTTAGCTTTTTTAATGGTGTCTTTTGATACCTCAAAGTTCTTACATTGTTTTTTATATTTAGGTCTTTGATCTATCTCAGTGCTGCTCAAGCAGGGGTGGTTTTTTTTTGACCCCCCCCCCCCCAAGGGACATTTGGCAATGTCCAGACATTTTTGGTTGTCACAACTTGGGGATGGGGATGCTGCTGGCATCTAGTGGGTAGTGGCCAGGGATGCTGCTACATACCCTTCAAGGCACAAGACAGTCCCCCCCCAAACAAAGAATTATCCAGTCAAGAATGTCAATAATGCTGAGGGTGAGAGACCCTGCCCTAGAGATTCTGATTCAGGAATGAGGCAGGTTTCTAGAATCTGAGTTTATAACAAGTATGTTGGGTGACTTTTATGATCAAGTAAGTTTGGGAACCACAAAAATATAAATGCCTTAGTATGGCGAAGAGAGGTCAATGAAGGCTCTCTGGAGAAGAAGCATAGGAGAGGTCAGACATCCCCAGAGAGAAGCACACACTAGGCTTGCAGTGCTGGGAGGAGGTAACCTCCTCCAGGAGTTCAACCCCTCACCCCCAGGGCACCCTTCTCCCTTGGAACCCTGAAAGCTGCACAGACTCTCTCGGGGTCGGGGAGGGGGTGTTGGAATTTGCCCCCTCTGGAGGCTGCTGCTGCTTGGTTCCGCAGCGATGGTGGCAAGATGTGGGCAGGGATCCTTGTCAAAGACCTGCAGCTAATTGTGAGTGTTACTACTGGACGCAGCATTGTGCTCAGTGCTTTCTGTACATTATCCATTCTCTCATCTGTTCTTTATGCCAACCCATGAGATACCGTTTTTAGAAGAGGAAACTGCTGGACATAGAGGTAAAATGAAGTACCAATGTCATCCAGCAAGTAGGTGGCAAAGCTTGGTTTCCAGCACAGGCTTTCACTCTTAACTACTGTGCCATGCTGAGAGATGTCCTGGAGTCCACTCTCTAGCTTTGCCAAATGGGTCCTCGGACCCTGGGCTGCCCTGACTTGGACTGTCTTCCTAAATAGCTCCTGTACTCTATGGCAGCAGGAAAGACACCCCCACAAACAAGGACCTGCTTGACTTCCTTTTGCCTTTGTACATGCTAGGCATATGAGCTGTTTCAAAAGGATAGATTTCTGCTTTGAAAGCAACTAAAATATTTTAAAGTCAAAATGCTAATTGAAACCTCATGGAGAGTGTGCCTGGCTCCTTTGCCCTTATTTGTCCAAAGTATGATTCCTTCACCACAAGCATTTCCTGACAGCATTCTTGAGCTGGAGCCCAGTGTCACGGTCCGTCTATTCGTTTGTGGAAACTCTGGGCTGTCACTT
The DNA here is from genome assembly GCF_027409185.1 of Cynocephalus volans. Classification (NCBI taxonomy): domain Eukaryota; kingdom Metazoa; phylum Chordata; class Mammalia; order Dermoptera; family Cynocephalidae; genus Cynocephalus; species Cynocephalus volans. The sequence goes on from NC_084461.1 coordinate 197,863,048, forward strand.
GGATAGTTGATTTGAAGGGCCCTTGCTCTTTCTGAGCAGCTAAGTTGTCCGTGCATCGAAGGCAGAATGTGGAAGTCTTATTCCTGAGCAGCTGAGGAATAAGTTGAATTGGTTGCTGTTTCTCTTAAAGCCTGAGTGCTTCTTGTCTTCCTAGTTCTGGTGAAAGGAGTTTGGCTATGAATTTCTTACTTTTTCTTTGTGGTCTAGTCTTGCCTTCCCCACTTGGGGATGTCACTGAAACTCTCTGAGACTCTGTTTTTGTCTGTGAAAAATGTAGGGAATGAATGTCCCTTAGAGAGAACTGTTGGGAAGATAGTATAGTCTTTCCATACCTTGTCAGCTCTTTTTTTTTTTTAAATAAAAATCAGATGACCAGTAAAGGGATCTTAAACCTTGACTTGGTTGCCAGCACCACGCTCTCCCAAGTGAGCCAAGGGCCGGCCCTTTGTCATCTCTCTGGAAGAAAAGTACTTGGTGTAGAGTAACACAGAGGCTGCAAGCTGATGGCCTGCAGGCCCAATTCAACCTGTAGATGTGTATTGTTTGCGCTGTGGTTGGTTGATGACAGTTTAGTTTTAAAAAAAATTAGTTTACCAGCTTTGGCCAGTTACTCAGTTGGATAGAGTGCACTGTTATAACACCAAGGTCAAGGGTTCGGATACCCATATGGGCCAACTACCAAAAAAAAAAAATTAGTTTACCAGTCTTTAAAAATCAGGAGAGTCACAGAAAAATCTTGATTTCTGGCTTTGCTTGGAATGTTAGAGCTCATGCAGCCCTGGCCCCACATTCCTTCCTGTGCACTCTTGGCTGGAGTGGAAAGAGGCCGCCCCTCCAAGGGGTGGGGCACATGCTCTCGCTCAGCCACTGGCCTTAGCCCCAGCCAGCCTGTACTCATTTATGCTGTCTGCTGGCCCCTGTAGGCATCTGAATTGCATAAGAGACCAAGTCCATATTTTGTTGTCTCAAATGTAGAAAAAAGTGAGCTGAGAAAACCGTGGAGCTCACTGTCACGGTGATGTGATTTACCATGCCTGTGAAGGCCTCTTCCTTCCTCAAAACCAGGGGACGACTCCAGGCTACACATTTGCATTGTGTTTGCCCCCATTGGGTTTATTCTTCCACTGTACTCAGGAAATCATAAGTGTGGAAGGATGAAGTGGAAGGCTCTGGAGGGTGGAGACCAGCCCTTTAACAAAAGGCCTAGGAACTTTAGGCTGAGTAGTTTCAGGAGGGGAACATTGAAATGGCCTTGTTATCAAACTCTCCTGGTGATTGTGGCAAAAAATATCACATAGTGCACTAAAACCACAAGAAGGCACTTGGCAGGGGCTGGATTGGGGTAACAAGGGATAGAGGGAGGCAGGTGGATTTGTGACTCTGGAGCATGAAAAAGATGCATGTGTGTCTCTGGACTTTAGTTGGCCTCTGCTGGTGATCCAGGTCCCAAGGGTCTGAGAAGGTCTCAGGGCAGGGCACAGTGTTGTCAGGAGTAGAAACACTGGCTCCTTCTCCTAAATGGGGAAGGAAAGTGGAGGCATAAAATGACCGATTCCTGTTTAAGCCTCTTACCTGCCCTGTGCATTGGTCTTATCGCCTGTAATGTGGGGCAGGAGACTTGGTAAAGCCCCTTGCCTGAGGTTGCCCTGCTGCTTGGGGAGGCCAGGACTTCACCATCTCATTGGTTTGGCTTTTTAGTGCTTCATGCTTATTTATTTATTTATTTATTTTTATTTTGGTGCTTCACACTTTTTATTGAGACATAGTTGGTCTTTGCTCCATTCCTACCTCTGTTTTCTGTACCTCCTCCTTTTCCCAGGCTGCAGTACTGTCTGCTCCTCCGATTACCACTCCCAGGGACATTTGTATTTTGGTAGAGGAGTTTTGAAAACGCTTAGGATCGCTAGTAGAGGAATATCAGGCCAGTGACAAGATTAAAAAGGACATTGACAGGCAGAGGGGGTAGTCCTCCTGGCCACCCCCAAGAATTTTTCACTGCATTTGGTTCTCAGAGTTTGGGACATTTTTGCATAATATCCAATAAAAGCAAGTTCCATCTCCCCATGTTGATTGAGCTGCTTAAGGGCAGGGTTTGCCTCATTCACCGTTTTACGTCTGGTTCCTGTCACTAGTCAATAAGTGTTTGTTGTGGGAAGTTATGAACAGGACTTCCTGTGGTGGGGCTTGTGAGTGTCTGTGGGTCACCCTCAGGAGGCAGAGGTTGCACTCTGCGGGGGCAAGGCTTGTGCTTCCTTAGAAATGGCTCTGTTACTTGAGAGTCTGAGCAAAGCTTTGTAGAAAGAGGAAGCAGAGATTTTTTTTTTACCCAAGAAGCCTTTCCCTTATTGTTGGGATGTGGTCATTTGGACCCATTTTATCCAGGTGTGGTACATAGGCCCTTCTTGGGATGTTCTTGTCTAAGGGATATTTGAGGGTACTTGAGGCATCCAGCAGAGCCTAAGGCCAGTGGTTGTGTCCTGCCAGCAGGTCCCAGAGGCTGTGGCAGTACTGCCTGGGCAAAGAGCTAGTCAGCCTTTGTCGGTAGGTAGGCAGGTGGGGCCCCAACTCTGTGGGCCTGCCCTCCTCAGGGAGGTAGAGGGAGCCAAGAGACACCACAGTTCTGGTCAACACTTCCCACAAGAGGACTACCCATGTAACTAGCCGCTCCTCCCCGCTCCTCCTCCTGCAGGCTGGATCCTCATTGACCGGTGTGGGAAGCACTTTGGTACGATACTCAACTACCTTCGAGACGGGGCAGTTTCCTTGCCTGAGAGCCGCCGGGAGATTGAGGAGCTGCTAGCAGAAGCCAAGTACTATCTGGTCCAGGGCCTGGTGGAAGAGTGCCAGGCGGCCCTACAAGTAGGCATCCCCCTTTCTTCCCATATGGGTGGGGAGGCGCCAGGCCTACCTGCCTTCCTCCTTTCCCTCTCTGCAAAATGGAGGCAGTTCCCCTCTCACTGAAATGTTATGAGAGTTCATGAGTTAACGCTGGAGCCTCTCCCCTTTGGTAAGAGTGACCCCTGAGAGGCTTCCCTGTAATGCACAGGCCACCTAACTACTCTCTGACTTACTTTAGTCCCTGTGGTGTTGGGTCCTCTCATGTGTATATTACAACCCTTTGCAGTGAACCACAAGGTGTAAAACTTGATCAGTTTTCTGGACCCATCTTGGTACTTATTCTGGCCCCACAAGTCATTATTGGAGCCCAGCATGATCTCTATAGACAGACACCTCTCACTCCTCAGCTGGGGCAGGACTGTTGGGGTCAAGTCTAGTGATGGTAAAATCTCACAAAACCAAAATGCTTCTAGACAGAGCCAGCAGCCTTTTATTTCAAGCAAAGTCCAGCATGGCAGAGAATCAGAAGTGCCCGTTTGCATAGTCACAGGAATACGATCTGCGTACATGAAGCTTTTGTTTGTGCTTACCCTGAGCCACATATCTGCGGCTGGCCCTACCCTGGAGTAGAACCCATGATGCCTAGCTCCTCCAGGGATGGTTGTTGGCACACACCACCTCTACCCGAGAGTCCATGAACTCATTGTAAACCCCACTGAATGTTGCAGCATTGACTTTATTATTACTTCATTTTTATGTTTATTTTAAGTAATGCACGTATATCATGTAAGAAATCAAATAGTACTGCAAGGTTGATGTCAAAAACACTACTATACCCCCTCCCACTCTTATTCTCGAGGTACCTCTTTTAATTCTTTCAGCAATTTTTTCCATTTACTTTCATATTGCCATGTAACTTGCATGTACTATTTATTGACTTCTTGACATTATATACTGACATTACTACAGAAAGTTAGAATTTAGCTTGTGCACTACCACCACCGCCAACCACCACCAAACTCACACATACACATTCCTTCTCTCGTTCTCCCAGTATAGTTCTTCTCAGTCTTAGATAAGTCAGTATTCACAATTTACATTATGATATGAAAATATTGTTAACAGTTGAACCACAGAGTATACAACAACTGTTTTCTTTCCTGCATAACTTCAAATTCTCCAGAGTTACTGATTGCCTCATCATTTTGTTTGTGTGTTTTTCTAAGTACATATCCCTAATTTAGCCCCAAATTGTCAGACAGCCGGGTCAGTCCTATATTGGTATGTTCAGACAAATTAGAGATTCTCTGTTTCATCTCTGTTTTGGAGACATGCCCTCTGGGTTCTGTTTCTGTAGCTTCTGTTATTCTGATGTTAAACTTCTGGGACTGACCTCCTAATTCTTTTCTTCTAGTTTGTCTCTTTTATCTTTCTGTTTTACTTTCTCAGAGTTTTTTTTTCAATTTTATCTTTTAAACCCTTCTATTGGATTTTTCATTTCTGCTATCATATTTCTAAATTGTAAGAGGCTTTTCTTGTTCTCTGAATGCTCTGTTTTATATAGAATGCTGATTTGTTTCAGAGGATGCCGTCTCTGCTCTCATCTGTCTGATGATACTATTTGAAGTTTTGTTTTTGTTCCCTTTATCATCTGACTCCTTCTCTTTTGCTGTCTTCGTTTTTGTTTTGGTCTCACGTTTGAGAGGCTTTCCACATACAATCTGATAATCCTTGGCTGTCTGTTGAAAGAGTAAGACTCTGAAAAGCTGTACGTGTGTAGGCAGTCCTGTTGTCCAGTGGGCTTCATTGTGGGATGAGAAGAGTGACTTTTTCAGTGGAAACCCCAAATGTCAGAATCTGTAAGCCTTTTTTTTTGAGCAGATCATTTCCCCATAGAGAAATCCTCTACCCTCCTCCTACATGGTGGGTATAAGCCTGACTGGCTGTCTTCTGGGATCTAGCAGGGGAAAGGGCTGGGGGTGCTTGCCATTTAGTATGTAGATGTTTGCTTAATCCTCTTGTATTCAGGACAGCAACTCAGCCCTGTCCTCTACTGTGCAAACTGCTCCAGGAATGTGGACCTTTCTTCTGACAGGATGAGGAAGGGGATTGATCTAGGGGTCTCACCAGTGCTGCTTCCAACTAGTGAGCAATCCTCTGCTCTTGCCTGTGCCTGCCAGCCCTCAGAGCAGTTCTCTGAAGAATCTCCAGGATTCTTTCCCACCTGCTGACTTGCATTTCAGCTTTCTCCATTTCCTGGTTTATCACTTATCTATAATCTGCTTCCCAGTCTCTAATTTTTGACATGTCTAGCTTGCTGACCTCACTCCTCCCATTCTTTTCCTTCTTATGGAATTATACCTTTTTATTCCTCTGCAGTCATTATAGTGGGGTTTTAGGAACTTTTGATTAAATCATGTTTCATCTGCCATGTTGTGGGTTTATTTTTGAATGGTTTCCTGCCCTGTGGAAATTATGTCATCATTGTTTGTATTTACTAAGCATCCTGGCATATGATAGCCCTAGCCAAAGAGCAGACTTACTGGAAGATTCAACTCCTTGTCTTCCTCCATCCTAATTCGTTGGCGGTAAGAATTGTCCTCTCTTCCCAGCCATGACTGCCCCATCTCCCCTCGCCCCAGTCTGTCTTTGCCCGGCAGGCCAGCTTAAAAATTCCAATGCTGGGCAGGCCTCTTAGGCTGAAAATATGTTTTGTTCCAGCAGAACAAAGATACTTATGAGCCTTTCTGCAAGGTTCCTGTCATCACCTCATCCAAGGAAGAACAAAAACTTATAGCAACTTCAAATAAGGTATGTTGGAGGCACTCGCATGGGATTTCTTTTGCTACCAGAAAGGATGGAGATTCTTGTGAATAACTTTTGAAATAAAAACATGCATAATTGCCTGAGCAAGGCTTGAGAAGTTAAGAATGGGAAACTGGGCTCATCTGTGTCCCCTGCGTTTGGGTCCTGCAGTCTCCCTCTCCAGCCAGCAAAGCAATGCTTGTCTGCCTCTTCTGCCTCATGGCACGGCCCCAGCCCTGTGGGAAGCCAGTGATTCATTCATTGCACCTGCATGCCAAGTAACTCTTTTCTTCCTTTTTTAAAACAACCTATAGCCAGCTGTGAAGTTGCTCTACAACAGAAGTAACAACAAATACTCATATACCAGGTAAGAGTCAGCCTGAAAAGACATCTGCACTTGCTAGGAAAACCTCCACACATACCAGCTAGGCTCGACTCCTCTTGTTCCCTTCAGATGAGGATGACCCCTCTGGAATGCCAGATAGATAGATGGACGGATGGATAGATATAACTTTTACATATAATTCACACATGCCATAAAATTCACCTTTTTAAAGTATACAGGTAGGTGGTTTTTAGTAGAATATTCACAAAGTTGTGCAACGATTAACACTGTCTAATTTTAGAACATTTTCATCACCCCCAAAAGTAAAGCTCTACCCATTACCAGTCACTCCATGTTTCTCACCAATCATTCTTCCTCCAACCCTGGGCAGTGACTAAACTAATTTCTGTCTCTATGTAGTTGCCTATTCTGGACATTTCATATGAATGGAATTATATAATACATTGCCTTTGTGACTGGCTTCCTTCACTTAGCATAATGTTTTCAAGGTTTATCCATGTTGTAGTGTGAATCAGTACCTTTTATGGCAGAATAATATTCCATTATATGGATATGCCACAGTTTACCCATTCATCATTTGTTGGACCTTTGGGTTGTTTCCACTTTTTGGCTATAGTGTATAATGCTGCTATGAACATTCACCTACAAGTTTTTGTATGGACATGTTTTCATTTTTCTTGGGTAGGAGTGGAATTGCTGGGTCATGTGGTAACTCGCTTTAGTCATTTGAGGACTTGCCTAACTGCTTTTTAAAGTGGCTGCACCATTTTACATTCCCAGCAGTAATATATGCAGGTTTCTAGAATGCCTTTTGGCTCTTGGGAACATGTGGCTCTAAATCTGGAACTTGAGGGATTTGAGGGGGGAGGGGATTTAATAAGGTTACTCAAGACCCTTAAAAAGACCTAGGATAAAAAATCTCTTGGGAAGTGCCATTCTGCTCCTTGTGTGGCTCAGTGGGGTTCACTTTGCCACCTGGTCCCTGTACCCAGAGGCCCCACGTGTTCAGCATTCTCTCTCTGGCAGTTGCAGAACAGGCACTTGAGCACACGGGGTAGGAACATAGGCTTAGGGGCCAGAGCTGTCTTTTGAGTTTTGGCTCTGCCATGTATTAGTTTTTGGCTTCAGTCAGTTACCTAATTTCTCCAACCCTCACCTTCCTTCTTTGTGCAATGGGAATTGTAGTGCCTTTCCCATGGGAGTAGTGTGAGATTGAAACGAGATAGTGGAAATAATGGATCCAGTAGAGCCGTGCATGTGGAAATGCTCAACCAGTGGTGGCAGTTCCTACCAGCTTGTGGTCACCTTATCAAATGCTCTTTTACAGCAATTCTGATGACAATATGTTGAAAAACATTGAACTGTTTGATAAGCTCTCCCTGCGCTTTAATGGAAGGGTCCTATTCATAAAGGATGTCATTGGGGATGAAATCTGCTGCTGGTCCTTTTATGGTCAGGGCCGCAAGATTGCTGAAGTCTGTTGTACCTCCATCGTCTATGCCACTGAGAAGAAACAGACCAAGGTAAGGGCTTTGAGGGGACAGTTCTTAGTGGCTATTATTAAATATGTATTTGAACAACTTCTTTCACTTGTACAAAAGCAACTTAAAGAGGGGAAGTTTTTAAAAAATGCTTTCCTTGCCTTGTGGTTGCTTAGTGTTAAAATATTTGTTATCTTTAGGGCCCTGGAAAGATCCAAATGTAGGTCTTAGAGAAACAGAATGGCATTTCCATTCTGATGCTCAGCAAGTAGACAGTCATGCTGCACACAAGTTCTTTTGCTATAGATATGGATTTGGACTTATCCTTATCCCCGTGTGTACCCACTACCAGCATTTTCTCCATCTGTTGTCATGATCTGCCACTGTGCTGCTACTTGCCCTCCTCCATGCACCATAGTTTCCCACCAGCATGGCCCCATTCTGTCTCAGGCACCAGAGGAACAGTGCTACCTTTGGAGATCTCAACCCTGGCTTTCTAGTCATGACCTACTACTTCCTTGCCTCCCTTCTGCACTCCTTCCCACTACACCCTCTGCCATTCCCTTCTCAACCTATCTAAGGGAAATCTGATTACCAGTGACATGCAGTAGGTCTGCCACAGGCAGATTGTCATGCCTCTGGTCACCTTTATATAGTTCATAGATCACTTGCTCAGTTTATCATCATCCCTACAGCTTTAGGAGACACATAGTTCTGTGGGATTCTGGAGCTGGCCTCAAATTAAATTACAAATTAGAAACCAGAGTCTTTTATTATTTTAACTTATTGAAAATTTAAATCATATCCAGAATTAAAGTAGTACAGTGATCTCCCATGTACTCCTCACCCAGCTTCAATGGCCATCGACTTATAGCCATTCTTGCTCAGTCTGTGTCTACTACCCCTCTCCAACACATGCAGGATTAATTTGTCACCATATTTTATTCATACGTATTCAGCAAACCCTTGATCAACACAGGTTTGAACTGTGGGGTCCCTTACATGCAGATTATTTTCATTAAATACAGCCAGCAGAACTTGTGTATACGGAGGGCTGATCCCTCCAAATCCAGAGAGCATACTTTTCATATATGCAGGTTCTGTAGGGCCGAGTGTTATATGCAGATTTTTGTCTGTGCAGGGTGTGGGTCAGGGGTCAACTGTATATTGTTTTTAAGGTAGCCAAGTAGGGAAAAACAATGAGGATCTTTTTTCTTTCAAAGATAGCAGGGGGACCAGAATGGTCTGCTCCCCTTGCTACATTAGCAAGATACATACTGCATTTTTTCTCCTTTGAACTTTTTTGGGGGACTATGAATTCCTCCTATATCTAGATTCCTATTTTGTCATTGTTGGTTTTTTTTAATATATATGGGTTGCCTCTGCCCTTGGGTATAATCACATTGATTAAGCTTTAAAATATTAAGACTTTTCATTTTTAGAGCTTAATAGGGGGCAAAGGGATTTAGAGACCATGTGTCCTGATCTCAACTACTTATAAATTAGCAGGCTGGGAATGAGCCTGGATTAGTGTTTGTGGAGCTGGTTAGTGGCAGAGCCAGGATGAGAGGCCAGGGCTCCTTTTGCTCTGCCAGCCCATCGCTAAGGGCGTCTTCCTTTCTCCAGGAGAAGCGTGTGACTGGCCTTCCTGGAGCTGTGTCAGGGACAGCTGTTCCTACAGAAACAGGTTCCTCCTTCATTCAGCCCAAACCTCTGGGAGCTGTCGTTTGGGCCTATGTTTTGTCTCAAGTAACTGTACAGATGTTCCATTTGGGGGGTTTTGTTGATTTTTTTTTTTTTTTGCATAGTTGGTATCTTCCTTGGCACAACACTCCAAGTGCTTTACTAATTCTTTTCATCATCATTTAACTGTCTCTGGTGGTTAATTTGGAAAGGGTGTGGCTTGCTGAAATTAAAGTTTAGGCAGGTGTGTAATACATGCGTTGTTTGGTTCTTAATTCTGATTTGCTGAGGATTAGGTGATAATTAAGTGCAGAATTCTGACCTTTATTGGTCTTTTTACTTTTTGCTGTTCAGATTGTATTACTTTTACTGACTCTGTTCCCTCATCTCCACTGTTATTGAACCCATCCAGTGAGTTGGGTTTTTTGTTTTTGTGTGTTTGTTTTGGTTATTGTAATTTTCTGTTCAAGAATTTTCATTTGGTTCTTTTTTCTGTCTTCCTGCTGAAACTTTCTATGCTTCCACTTGCTCTAAGAGCATTTGCCCTTACTTGTCGGAACATTTTTAATAGCTGCTTCCCAGTCTTTGCAAGATAATTCCAACATCTTGTGTCATCTTGGCACTGTTATCTATCTTTTCCCCCTAGAGTTGAGATGTTTCTGGTTCTTCCTGCGCTGAGAAATTTTGAATTGTATCCTAGACTTTTGAATATTAAGTTAAAGAACTCTAGGTCGTGTTTAAATACTAGAGAGAATGTTGGCATTTTTGTTGTAACAGGCAATTGACCAAGTTGGGTTCAGGCCATGAGTTCCACCCAGCCTTCTGTGGGTTATAGTTCCAATGACAGTTCTGTTTTCAAAGCCTTTAGATGTGTCCCATCTGTGTGCCACGCTGTGGACAGTCTGTCCTCGGCAGTGCCTGTCCCATTGTTCAGTTCTTACAGTCTTGTGTGTGCTGTTTTGGGGCAGATCTGCAGTTGGAGGAGAGTTTTCAGGAATTTGTGCACAACCTCAGAGGCTACTTTCTCAAGCTCCCCTTCCTTCGCAATCCCCTCAATACTTTTTGCTTCCCTGGGACTCCCCTTTTTCAGTTGTCTGGCCAGAAAGCTGGGGCTTTAGTTACCCCACTCTGACACCCACTTCCTGTGACTGCTTATATCTGGGGCCAACCAGCATTGAGACAGAGAAAAAAGGCAGCAGGGATTCACCCCATCCTGTTGAGACCACAGCTCTTCTAATCAGAAAGTAAGGTTCTGGGTTTTGACTGCAGCAGTCTCTGTTTGTGGCCGAAGCCTCTGCTGTCAGGAAGTTGCTCGGGGCTCAGGTACAAGAAAATAGAGGAAAAATAGGAATTTCCCTCCACTCTCTGCGTGTTAGATTCTATTGGCTCCTCTGGCCGCTGGAGACCTTCTGGAGCACTCTCTATCCTGGTGCCCATTTTGGGGTTTCAGGCTGCGTTGAGCTCAGGCTACATTGATGCTGGTGGGGGAAAAGCAGTAAACTCACTACTGGTTTGGTTTTACTTCAAATTCTGGTCTTTTTCCCCAATCCGCCTGCCACTGTTTATTTCTCAGAGTCCTCACTTAGCTGCTGCATGCACCCTCTCCTGGTTTTGTAGCTTTGGTGAGAAGCACCAGGGGGATTGTGCTTTTACATCATTTCTCACGAAACTGGCACCTCAGAATCCTGCTCTTGGGAGCAAAGTCTAGTCAGTCAGTCAGTCAAGTGTCTATTTGTGTGGCCCTTTTCCTGTTCGTGGTGCTTTAGCCCTGAAGGGTAACAAGCAAACACAGCACTTTGCCAAGCAGCAGGGATTGTGTCTATTTCATGAGTGTCCCTAGATGGTCCCTGTTCAAAAAGAATGCTACTTTAAAGACTGCTTTGAGGTGTGGAAGGACTTGTATGTGAGATTGCAGCTCTGTTAGTAGCAACATATTGGAAATGACATAATGTCCATGACAGTGAACTGGTTAGTTGCATTTTTCTATTCTTTATAGTTCCCCAATGTGGAATGATCTTCAGGTTAAAATAGAGATAAGAGGAAGGTACAGAAAAGCGCGTGGTGGGCTACCTTTTGTGTTTTTTACAATGTGTGAATATACATGTGTACATATACATGTTTACATGCAGGGAGTCTCGGTTGGGGTTTAGAATGACATGTTGCCTTCAGGAAGGGAAACTGGGGGGCAGGGAGGACAGGGAGACCTGTTTCACTGTGTCCCCTCTGTCTCTTGTGAATTCAGCCCCTTGTGTAAATGTTGCCCATTGAACATAACAACTGATTTAAAAACAATGATGATATTCTTTAATATCCTTTCCTAAGGGGCCTGATTTAGCCTGATAGCCCTATTTGCCTAGAAGTACAGATGGATGTACTGGTGCGGTAGATGTGGAGGACTGTGTGTATGTTATGATAAGTTACCTGCCTTGTATTTTGTGGGACACAGGTTGAGTTCCCTGAAGCCCGGATTTATGAGGAGACCCTGAATATTTTGCTGTATGAGGCCCAGGATGGCCGGGGACCTGACAATGCACTCCTAGAGGCCACAGGTGGGGCAGCCGGGCGATCCCATCACCTGGATGAGGATGAGGAGCGGGAGCGGGAGCGGATCGAGCGTGTGCGGCGGATCCACATCAAGCGCCCGGACGATCGCACCCACCTCCACCAGTGAGCAGGCAAGGGGACAACTGCCCTCTTCCACCCCTCCCCCTCCCCCTCCCCGCCGTGCCACACTCAGATTCCGTGCAGGCTCCTGGGCACCTTCCACCTCCCCTGGAGCCTGAAGATACTTTTGTAACAAGCCAGATTATTGTTTTGATATTTCTTGACAAGGTGACCTGATTGTCTTCACCCAGGTGTATGCCCCTTATTGCCGAACAAGCTGTGTCTAAAGTCTGTACTTTTTGTGAGAATCCAGGAATCTTTGGAGCCAGGCTTTCTTGGTTCTCAGAGGAAAAGTATGAATGATGTGAAGTATATGTGAGGACTTTTGTTTTCAATATTTATTTTTGTGGGTGTTGACTACCTATTTGGGCTTCTTGGGTGACAACTCCATTAGGGTTCAGTTTGACAATTCTGAGAGGGGTTCTGGCATTGGCAGCCACCAGAGGTGTCTGCAAGCTACCTATTTCATAACCCTCCAGCCCCAGCAGACTGGCTTCTGCTTCCCATGCGTTTTGACTGGGCACAGTCTCCACTGCGTTGCTAGATGTCCATTCCACAATGTGGTTTTGTGCTTAGAGCTTACTGATAAATAGTTGCAGCTTGGAGCAGTGGAAATGTGACTGTCATTATCTCTGTGCCTCTAAATTGTTGTCACTAGTGTAGCTTTGGCTGCACGTTAGCTTTGTTTAAGGGGCAAGCCTTTTGCTGCTGTGGCTGATCTTTGGTCTGGTGCTTGCTGGGACCCCCCCCGGTCTGAGTAGGAGTAGAGCTTTCCCTGTCACCGAATGTTCAGCTCTGTTGCTGTTTCCCTTCCCCAACTCCTGCCTCTTCAGTTGTTCTCCTCGTTGACCTACTCCATTCCAGGAAGGGCATCTGACCCTGTGGTAGGCATAGCTCACAAACCGTCGCTCCAAGGGCCGCACTCCTTCCTCTTTGGCCTTCTTCCCCATTAAGTTGGGCTCTAGCAAGTAGATGCCCTGCCCTTTGCTTAGAAATTAAATGTGGCCCCAGACTCTTTGTCCTCCCAGCCTGGCATCCAGGCAGGGACACCACTCACACTACCAGCCCCAGGGGAGGTTGCCCATCTCAGGGCAGCTTCCCTGCTGTAAACACAACCATCTCCCAGAGATCCCCTTCTTATCTTTGCCTCCGATTTCTATGCAGTAGAGAGTGGCCATCAATGAACAGGTTGAAAGGTGTGCAGATACCTTTGGGTCCAGTCTGTGTTATGTTTGTTTAAGGGATGTGTATGACTGTTGGCAGGAATGTGTGCTTGTGGGGCACAGGTGGCCCTCTCTGGAGCCCGGCTCTCTGTGTGGTGCTCTTGTAGGATGGACGTTGTTGGTTACCTACCTCCTAGTGTTCTCTGTGCCTGCAAAGGAACAGAAGTGAGTTGTGACTGATATGGGTGGTTGAGACTAGACTAGGTAGAGTAGTTACAAGGAGACGTGAATGTCAGCTAATGGATTAGTTTTGTCTGCTTATTAAGGGAATTGTTACTGTTTTATACCAAAGGTATTAATACGGGCAGCCTTCGACACATGTATTCCAAAAAACAAGTTTATATTTTGAAACGGTTTTTACAGCTTAGACTTTGTACGTACTGCTCTACCTGTGACAGTTGTATGCCTTTTTCTTTTGTATCCAGCAGCAAAGCCTACAATAAAACTTTAAAACAATCATGACTGAACCTAGCCTAAAAATCATGTATTGGATAGACGCTTTTTAAACTGTTGAGTGGGAAACTTTTATATTAGACCATTTGGATTTTTATTAAGTACTAAGGAAAGGGGACTTACAAAATAATATTTTGTAAATATTTTATACTGTTTAAGTTTTAAACACCAACCCTGCCATTTGGGTTGAACTTTTTTAGAAAGTTGAAGTGAATGTCAGTTTGTTTTTCTGTAGGAATGGAAAAGCCATTGTATAAATGCTGTTTTTTAAATGTTTGTGTGAAGAATAAGTTCGTGGAACAGTCTGATTTGTTTTGGCTTCTATACTTATGACCTAATGCTTCTGGCAGCTCACTCTACCTTTCCTTTTCCTCCAACTTTGTACCTGCAGTTTTGAGTCTTTGCCTCCCTGGATATGAACAGGTTTGTAAAACATTCCACGGTGAGTGAGACTGTTAAGCTGCATGAGCTGACAGACAGTGCCCGCTGGTCCAAACTCTGTTAGAGTATTCTCTACAAGGAACGGATTTTTCTTATGCTAGCACTAAGGGGAGAAGCCAATATTTATATTTAAGAACTATCCAAGTAAAACAGTGGCCTAAGATTTGGTAAAGAGTAGGGTTTTATTGCATTGTAATAGCTTACAGTTTTAAAAGTTGGAACAGCTTTTGGTCTGTTGTGATCAAGTTCAGTCTTGTTTTTATTTTATTTTTTACTAAATCATCTGATTGTGGTGACTAGGGGGCCTATGCCTGAGACAATTCCTGGCATGTCCTCTTCCCTCCCTCCTGTGGTGGATTAGCTGGCTGATCACCGTGCGGGTACCCCAGTCCCCTATACAGCAACCATTCAGGACCTAAGTGTGTCATTAACTGTGCTATGAAAAAATGCTGTAAGTTTTGGAAGTAGTCACTGTATGTTGTACAAGCATTTGTGCACATATGTAAAATAAAAGTTATATAATGCTTCTATTTAGATCTGTTTTCTGGGTCTTTTCAGCACAGTGGAGCCACTGAAATGCAGTTTACAGCAAAGAGAGCAAGGCAGAGCTCTACATTCTGCTTTACCACCTCAGAGTTGCTCAGGGTGGAAGGAAAAGATGAGTCATTTTTCTGTAGTGTTTGAATTGAAACACTGAAAGGAAGTCTTGGGTGGAAATGCTGCCTGGCTTGTGAAAAAGCAGGATGAATCAGCTGGTGTTACTGGTCACTTAATATTGATTGAGTGGTGAGGGGACTCACCTCACCATCTGGGACCTTAAAGAGCCTATCAGAAACAACGCAATTCCTTGCCACATTTTTTAGGGGGTGGCTGGCCGGTGTGGGGATTTGAACCATTGACCTTGGTGTTATCAACACCGTGCTCTAACCAGCTGAGCTAACTGGGCAGTTCTCCCCTAAGTTCCATTTATTTAAAGCAAAATTCAAGCTTTGCATTGCTATGAAATTTCATTTACTTACTAACTGTACATAGTATTTCATTGTGTCTCGGGCAGTTTGACAAAAGTAAAGAATCCTTTGCCTGCCCTATAATGACACGTCGAAGTGCCCATCAAGTGTAGGTCCTATGAGGGGTGTTTAAAACCACTCCTTGGGTGACTTGAGGTTAGCTCCCAGAAGGCATTGTAACATAGTGCCAAAGGGCAGCTAAGAAGCTGGGGTCAGGCAGGCTTTGGTTGAACATGCCACTCCGTTTCTTCCAACGCAATCCTTTCCCTAGAATGTTTCCTTGGAGATGTAGCTAACTGGATCACATTCCCAGTTCTATCCTCAGTTGGAACAAAAATGATGATGGTAGACGTAATTCTCTATCAGGACTTCCTCCGGACCGACACCTGGGAGAGAGTCACACTTAGATTTAGAGACCTCACAGCTCCCCACACTTGGAAGGAAGCAGTTAGCACCTCACCATCAGCATCGTCCAGGTGGGTGTGGATGACCTGTGAGGAGCCAGCCCTGCCTCCCATGAGAAAAGAGATCTACAATTGGCTCACTTAGGCCTGTTGACGTTTTCAGCCTGAGCCAGTCAGGGAGGAAGACTTGGTATAAGTTTTAAGACAGCATGTAAAGTGGAAAATCACCTTATAGTTTACATTCAAAATGATCCTTATTTTAACTTGTCTGTGAAAGAGTTAATAGTGTTTAGGGGCAATTATGTTATAAAATTATGTTGTGGGTACTATTTACATCCACAAAATGATTTTATAGGTAAATATTTGTAAATTTAAATGTGTATGGGACATTCTGTGTTGATAGACCATTTTTGGAGTACTTTGTATCAAATAATAATACTTGGTATAAAATACATTTAAAAGATTCAGCCCCATCTGCTTTTAACATGTCACTTCTCAGCAACATTGGATCAAAACAAGCTGTACTACTTGCCAGCAAGGACTATGGGGACCTGCAGCCGAGTGAGGGAGGACCAAGCACCTGAGTGCTCAAATGAGACTTGGGGATCTCTTACATTCCCAGGCCCGGGCCACCCCCCTCAACCAATTAAATCACAGCCTGGGCGGCGGGGGACACAAGCACATTGATTGCAATGTGGAGACAAGTTTGAGTGCCAGCGTCTAAAGGCATAAGGCCTTCACCATCCAGTGAAAAGTTAGACTTTGACATTAATGTCCGCTTCTGGTTCATTGACAACTAAGTGTGATAAACTTTCTTCCCTTTTCATTTAGTATTTATTCCTTTAATCACTCAGTTGAAATTGGTAGAATTTTAACTTGTATTCTCATCTAAAATTGCTAACCTCCCTCCCCAAACACAGCCACTCACCACTGTTAACTGTCCATTTTTATCTTTATAGACTTGTTCTTCTGGTCCAGTGTCAAAAACTATTGTGCCTTCTTTTCCAGGACTACTATAAAACTGTAAACTTAAAATACACAGAGTGACAAATTACTGACATTTTATTTGCTTCCCTTATCCTTTAATCTGCAACAGAAATTTACTTATGAAACTTCACTAGTTTCAAGATCCAATTCCCGTTTTATTGCATATTTGAGCAATCAAAAGAAAACCATTTCTGCAACTGGCATGTCTCTATAGTTATTCTCAAGTCAATTTAGCAATTCAATTCTTCAAAGGGCCAATTTAATGTATGAGAGCCACCTACATGTTGAAACTCTTATTGTGGGCTAAGTATTCCCTCAGAGGTGCAGCAGAATAGAAAACGCTTTTGAAGGATTCAACCCTCTCCCTTTTCTAACTGTGAGTTTGCTCATCAGGTTGTGAAAACGTGGAGCAGCGAAAGTCTAGGGAAAAAGAAATAGTACTCTCCAGGAGCAGCCTGCCTTCACGGGGGCTGTGGGAGTGCTGAAGCAGCTGTACGTGATAAGGTCTGGGAATGAAGCGTGGGCCTCGGGAATCCGAGCACCATCAAGCACCAGCTATGCGATATCAGGCATGCTGATTAACCTCGTGCTCCACTTCTCCTGCCCGTGAAATAGAAAATAGGGCACTGCTTAAGAGTTGTTGAGAGAATTAAACCCAAGTATCATAGTCTGTGTGCTAGGTATTTTTCTTTTACATCCTAAGAAATTTTAGCGCATTGCCTAATCTAAGCAGCCTGCGAAGCTGCAGCCAAGTGTGCTCAAGCACCCGTCCCAACAGGCATCCACTGTATAGGTGTGGCTGTAACCTGCTCTGGCCCAGGGGTTCACCTTTTACATGGTGATGACTTCCCTCTGGAACATAAGCACCTCCTCTGAAAACTGTTCAGGAAGACTCTTGCTTCGTGGGGTCATTGACTTCATTTCTCTGGAGCCCGAGATCACAGGGGTGAGGACAAAAAGATTCTTTACACGAGAGGGCAAGGGTAGCCCCACTAGAGGCTTCTTTCCCACACCTTTCTGGTAGATGGTACTTGCTTGTTTTGGGGGGAGGAGGCAGGCATGGGTGAAATAACATTTGCCTCTTTCTTGATCTGTTAATAATTTAACATTGAATTACTTCCTCAGCTAAAGATGATGCCACCCACCTTCCTTGAACAACATTTACGATGTTCTCCTTCTTAACCAGCATGACGAGCTTAGTAACCGCTTCAAATATGTGTTCACACTGTAAGATGGCATCCCCCTGAGGTGAAGAGGAGACAAGATGGCCGGTTCGGTATTAGTGGCTTAAGAGAAAAAACACACACTCAAATACCATGGTTTCCCAGTGGTCAGCTTAACACTTTATCAGTGTATTGCTTCCCTCTTTTAGCCGTGACTGGCGGCCTTCAATTACCTTTTGCTTGTTGTCTTCTGGTGAAACATGAATGACTAAGATTCCATCAGTCAGATTGCTAGTGGAGATACCTTAAGACAGATCCAGAGTTAGGGGCCAGGAACTGGACAGCTTGACATAAACACAGAAAAAAGATGTGCCCAGGTGTTCCCGAACCCCAAGCTCTTTTCCTCCTGGCTGGGCCCAGGAGGATGAAGGGTATACTTCAGAGGGATCTGAGTAAAAGATCATTGTGGAAAGTGACTATTGTCCAACCTGGACACCTGAGTGAAGCGGGTGCTGTTGATATTTATGTCATAATAAGAGGCACAGGCCAGGCCTGGCAGTTCCCAGCTTTCTGGGTACCTTGTACTTGTGGCGCCCATATGAGGGTGCTTCATTACTGGTATGCCCAGTAGCTGACTCAACTCAGTGAGTTGTCTTAAGGTTGCCCACTTCTTACCTTTGAGTGCTGAGTATTCTATTTTCTGCTTGATTTTGGCAAGTTCCACAACATAAGCTGCTTTTTGAGTAAGAATGAGTTGCCGCTGCCGTGCCTTGAAGCCTTTCCTGTCATATTTAATGACAGGGATACCATACTGCAAAGGAGGTTACCATCACCATGAGGGGAAGGTTACTTGAAACACTCAGGCTCAAATAGATTTTGCGCAAACAGACTTTTTTCTGTGCCCTGGTTCTCTGCGTGATCTTGATTCCCAGCTCTGCCTTACTGAGTTGCCCACTGAAGCAGTCAAAGCTATGATTGCTCTGCCTCACAGGTCTGCTCTGAGGGGTCAGCAGAGATGAAAACACTGTGGGCTTGAAAACCCTCACAGCCAGAGGGTAATCCAGTCCAGCCACGCAGCCTTCTATTCTCCAAGGAACCAAAAGGAAAGCAGCCACCTGGGCACATGTAAAGGCAAATGTTCACCTGCTGCTACATGCCAGGCAGTGACCTAAGCACTTCACACCCATCGACTCATTCATCCTCTCAGTAACCCCACTATCCACACTCACAGAAGATCAGAGGTACCAAGAGCTGAAGTAACCTGCCCAGGATCTCACAGCTACTAAGTTAAGCCAGTTCACCACCCAGGCAGGCGGCCATACTGCCTCTTACTAATGGGGGGATGTGTCATGATTAAGCTCAGGGCCACATTTCAGTGCCAAGAGAAAACTGAGTTTCTAGGATGACAGAGAAGGACCATAAGAACAGCAACAGGAGCCCTGGCCAACCCAGCCGCACCCCTCTATTTATAGTGCTTCCAGGCAGACGCTCTTTATAGAGAAAACAGACCCTGTTCTCAGACTTAATCAGAGAATCCTGTTTGAGGCTGAGGACACACATTGCCTTACCTGGATTTTCTCATTGCTAATTAGTTGAAGCACTTTGGGATTAATGTCTCCTTCATCTAGGGAGGGAACCAGAACACCGTGAATCATCCTGATTACCACTCCTGTGCAAAAGTCACAGGTACCTGCTGGTTTTGTTATGTCCTTCTGTGCAGTGATTTCAGCTGGGGAAATAGCTGTCAGGAAGTGCTACGGAGTCGAGCATCTTCCTTTGGCTTTTTTTTTAGAATTGGGAAACAGAGTACATAGATGGGAAAATGTACTTACCTATTCGACTGTTGGCAAAGGGTTGATTTAAACTTTCTGCATAGCCTTCTTTCTTCCCCCTGAATATTTCACTTGTAACCATCTTTTGCTGCATCTGGTAACATTATTAAAAATATGAAAATGGTAGCCGTGGGGCTCATTGGGATAGAGAAGTTTTAGACCCATGGTATCACATACTTTGCTGGAAAAGCTGTAGGAGCCTGTTAACACTTCTGCATAGAAGTCAAAACACGTTCCTGGCTTTGGCCAAAATGCCCTAAAAATTAGATTGGTAGAGATGGGTTGACACTTCTGCTGGTCCCCTTACTCGCATGGGCTTCCTGAAAGTGGAGTTTTCAGAACTTGAGTGCAGTTTCTTCTAGATCAGAGATCAGCAAACCCACAGGCCTGCCATCTGTTTTTGTAAGTTTCTTTGGAACACAGCAGTGCCATTCACTTACATGTTGTCTAGGGCTGCTTTTGTGCTATAGTAGCAGTGTTGAGTAATTGCAACAGAGATTGTATGGCCCTCAAAGCCTAAAATATTTACTCTCTAGCCCTTTACAGAAAACATTTGCTGACCTGCAGATAACTGAACAAAACCAGACCTCCAACAGAAGGGGGTCCTGCATTCTTTGCAGTGTGGGGGCAATCTGGATCATGTTCCCATGGTAACAATAGGAGCCATGTTTGTTACAACAAATAGCTGGTGTTCATCAAGTGCTCTGTGCTAAGTTGTCTACATGCATTTATCCTCCACACATCTACAAGGCATGGGCCTGTCATGACCCTCGGCTTGTAGGTGAAAGGGTGGATGGGGACTTCTGACACTAGGAGTTGACTGCAGGACCAGCCCTCGGCGCCCCCCCCCGCCCCATCCCGTTGCTCTGCAGCTGACATGCCCCTACCATTGCTCTCCACTCAACTGGGATCCCACGGCAGTACTTCCGCACCAGGTTCCTCGTGCACATTTTCCTGAGAAGATTTGATGCCTGTGTGGAGAACACACATCTTTCCCACCTGCCTCACTCACAACTTGTCTTGGGCTGTGGTGACCAAAATAGAGGCTTTTAAAACACAGCTGAATTCAGTTTGATTTAAAATACATCATAATGTTTTATATTCAAAGCAGCTGATCTTCCAATCTTGCTTTATCTTTTTGCTATTGCTTAACTAGAGGTTCTCAAACTTGAATCCGTTTGAGACACCTGAGGAGCTTGTTATAATGAGAGTCCCAGAGATTTTGACTCAGTGGGTTTGAGGTGGAGCTCAATTTTAGAGTAGCCCCTGCTCTATGTTCCATACACACAGGGTCCTTGGAATACCTTTTGAGAAACACTGTTCTAGGCCACAGTCACCAAACCCTTCTATCAAGGATAGAAACTATTCAAAAGTGCTATCTAAACAGATCTCCATTGGTTTTATAATGCTAGTAAGGCTATCACGATTTCTCGTACAGCACCCTTGCAAGGAAGTGCTTTGCTAAGGCAGCCCTTCCAAACTGAAGGAAGGCAAAACAAAGAAGTACAAAAGTTAAGCTCCATCAGCATCCATGTCACTTGCAACATGAGACCCAGTTTAGTCCTTACATTTTCCAAGATGCCAGGAGGCCTCAGCCAGCTCTTGTCCAAGACGTTCTGTGGAACGTGATACCGAAGATTCAAGATGTAATTCTTCCGCACGAACACTATGAATTCCTCATTGTCAGGACAAAGGGGTTTGTTGCGATTGATGAATCCCTTGATGAACCTAGAAAGGAAAGTGTTTTGTTAGTTTCTGGCCCATTTCATCACTGAGACTTATGTTCTGTCCTCATTTGCTTGATTCAGAGGAGGCCAAAATGGTAAGGTTAAATGACCACATAGGCCAAATCTGCCCTAAAGATATGTTCTGCTTCACCCACACTGCTCTTTGTTTTGAGTGGCTTAAATTAGTTGTCAGTAAAAAAAAACTGGGAGGTATTACATAAAAGCTGGATTTCAGCTTTCCTTGAAAAATCAAACGACCTGGCAGTATTGGCCTGGCATTTCTCCATGGCAGCAGTTTACTAGAGCAGAGTCGTTTGTGTTCACTTTGAAGTATACTGAGCTTTCCAGTTTGCTGCAGTCCCTACTATACCCTATTGTCTTATCCAAAATCATAAGACTCACTCCCTTTACCTGCCTGGCATCAGGAGGCATTTGACTTTGTGTCTTTTGATCTAGGCTTAAGAGAATTTACAAATGTATTGAGTTGTGATCACAATCAAATTCAGGAGCTCAGAGCAAAAGGATAGAACTGCATTTCCAATGCATCCTGAAGGGAAGGTCTCCTTTCTGCACAAATCCAAAAACCACAAAAAAGTCAATCAAATCCATCACCAGGGTCCTCTGCAGTGCACCAGCATTTAGTGACCTTTTTCCTCTGTTGGACCCAAGAACTTACTTTCTTATAATCTGCACAGCCCACTTTCTTCTTTCGATCTCCTTCCGAGCCAGGGCTCCACGCCAGTGGGCTTCCAATGTAATGGCTGAAAGAGTTCACTGCTGGCATTAGAAGGTGAGCACAATCATATGTAGATACAAAAAGCTTTTCCAGAAGTGTTCATCCACTCCACAGACATCTGGACATCCACCACAGCACTCCGCTAGTACAGATGGAAAGTCAAATGACTGTCATCGGTTCTTGCCTGGGGGTGCTCAGATGGACAACTGAACCAGGGACACAGGACAAGACAGGGTGCTGTGGGAAGCCCCACAATTATGTGATGGGGTCAGAGTTTCCCAAGGTCTTTTTCAGGGACAGGAGTGGGACTTTTGATAGTAGTCTCACTACCCAGTGTTTTCTTTGATTTAGTTGTCTACATTTAAAAATTGGTTTACATAAACAGGGACACACAAAAATGAGATTCTGGCTTGTCTCCCAATTTTTAAAAGCTTTCCAGATTTTTTTCAGTTATTCCGATTTTTAACATGCTTTGCTTTTATTCCTCAGAGTAGCATTGTTTCTATTACAAAAATGAGCAGTTGGAAGCAACTCAAATGTCCATCAACAGAACAACTCAGGGGCCAGCAAATACAGCCTACAGGCCAGCTGCCTGTTTATTTAAATAAAGCTTTATTGTAACACAGCTGTACCCATTCATTTACATATTGTCTAAAGTTACTTTTGTGCTACAGTTGAAAAGCTGAGTATCTGTGATGACCCACAAGTCTGAAATATTTACTATCACTTATAGTAGAATACTATACAGCTATGAGAATGAATAACTAAATCTAAACACATCTGGTCGGATTTCAAAACAATTTAAGTGCAAAAATGTCGCCAAGAAATACCAATAGTATAATTTTAAGTTCAAAACATGCCAAACTATAAATATGTATCTTTGTGATGCATCCATAGATGGCGAAATTGTAAAGAAACCAGGGAGTGATAAATGCAAAATTCAAGAGAGTGGTTACTTCCACAAAGTACGTGTGTGGAGTGGGGAGGGAGAGGTGGTTTGAGAACATAGTTGGAGAGAGACAAAAGGGAGGGGCTTAAGGGTACTTGTATTCGTAACCTTTTTAAAGAATTATTCTCTGAATATGCACATGTTGTGGATCAAATAAAACATGTCCATGGAACAAATACAGGCTACTATGTTATAGTCCCCCGGTAAACAGGTAAAAATGAGAACAGGCCCCAGAACTGGGCCCTAAGGCAGCCCTGCACAAGGTTTCAAGGATGGGCAGAGAGAACCAGCAAAGGAGACTGTGCCCCCAGGTGCTGAGGGGATGTGAGCAACAGACCATCGCAAACCGACAAGTTTCTGTTTAATTCTTACCTGCTTGTCTTTTTTTCACATATTCTCTCCTTCTTAGGCAGCCTTTGTATGTGGCTTGGATTCTCGCAACTTAAAATAAAACAAAAATTTTGGTAAATGGCTTTCATTTGTGCATCTTTGTGGTTGTGACCTCCAGAGGGGGGGACGTCAGAAGTGGCCCCAAAGGCCTGCAGTGTAGGGATGACACAGAAAGCCAATTGGGCATGGCAGAAATGAGAGTGGGTGGGCTACATTAAGCCTGGCCCCCAGAAGCTGTCCAGTAACTGGAGTTTCCTTTCTGCCTTTCTCTTTCCTCATCCAGAATAAGGAACAGACCCAGTGGTGAGTGCACCAGGTTCCATGCCAGGCATTATATTTCATCCTCACACCCCCCCGACAAGGCGGGCATCATCAGCACATCTTACAGATGGGCATGTGGGCTGTGATGGTGAAGACACTTGCTGAGCTGGTCCTTAGTAGCTGCAGCTCCTAAGGAGGAGTATGACCAGGTCTGAGTGACCACAAAACACACACTCGCCCTGCAGCCTCTCCGTCCTCCAACCACCCCCTCCACACAGTGAGGTCCCACCAGAGGCCAAGCTCATGGAGGTCCTTGCAGACCAGCAGTGTCACATCCCCTGGGAGCTGGCTAGAGATGCTGACTCAGCCCAGCCAAGCCAGTACCTGCCCCTCAACCATATCCCCAGTACTTGGTACCCAGTGCTGTAGAGGTCAAAAAATGAGACCATCACTCTCAGTGGTTACGAGCCCAGGCCTTGAAGCTAAACAAATTCATGTTCAAATGCCAGCTCTGCTGCTTACTAGCTGTGTGGCCTTCCGGTTACCAACCTCTGTGCCTCAGTTTCCCTGAATATAAAGTGGAGATGATAATACCTACTCCATAGGTTTGTTCTGAGAGAGAATAAAATGAGATTGTGGCATAAAGAGTGCACCTGGCACATGAGCACTCAAATTTCTCAAGTATAGTCTTTCTTGACAGACCAGTTCAGATTTTAAGGGGGAAGGTCCCCTCCCCCAGTAGTTTTGATTTTTTATTTATTGCATTTTCCCCCCATCTAACCTTTCTCATTTACCATTCACAGGAAACACCCTGGCTACAGGCTTTGAACTACATCGTCCAATATCAGATACTTATACAAATGAAGTTTCTAAAACCTTAATTTAAAGTAGACAGACACCCCTTAAAAGTGTTAGATCCTAATATGACACAACAAGGTCTGATCCAAATTAGAACTGAGATGGCACTATAATTGATGTTTCTGCCTGCATCTGTGATTGCCCCGCAAACACTTGTTAAGGAAAAAATTCATATGCATCTTATCATAATCACACATCTTGTTCCTTGTTTTCAGAGTAAATTCTTCTAACATGATATCACGTACCCATGTTTAAGATTTATCCCCAAGCTAAACTTATTCATTTCACATTCTGTTGAAATCAGGGCAGAAAAATCATACCTAATTGATGTTTACTAAATTCAAAGGCATCTTCGGTAGCAAACAGAGTTCTGGGGAAACGAATGAATATTTTTGTTCTAGAAGTGAAAAGAAATGTTTTCATTATTAATTGGTCAGTTCCTATCTATGGTGGTTTGAATAGTGGCCCCCAAAAATTAGGTCCACTTAGACCCTGAGTACCTGATCTTCTTTGGAAATAGGGTCGTTGTGGATGTAATTAAGGTAAAGATAGAGATGAGATCAGACTGAATTAGGGTGGGCCCTAAATCCAATGACAGTGTCCTTATAAGAGACAGAAAAGGATACACAGCAGAATGCAGAGGAAGGAGGACATGGGAAGATAGAGGCAGAGACTGGAGTGATGTGGCCACAAGCCAAGGAACTCCAGGAGCCACCAGAAGCTGGAAGAGGCAGGGAAGAATCCTTCCTTAGAGCTTTCAGAGGGAGTGTGGTCCTGCCAACACCTTGATTTTGGATTTCTGGCCTCCAGACCTATGAGAGAATAAATTTCTATTGTTCTAAGCCAGCCAGTTTGTGTAGTTTTCTATGCAGCCCTAGGAAATGAATATACCATCCTAACCCAAAGTTGCTTCAAGTTATGCTCCTGGGCTTTAAGGAGTGATAACAAAGAATACGGATCTAAGTTTAAAAGAAGATCCCATTAACCAGCATAGAGAAATTACAAATATGATTTCAGATGACCTGCCCCACCCACACACCCACCTTCTGTGGGAAACTTCCCAGGGCAGCCACTGGGGCAGCAGTGTGTTGTGTCATTTGATCCCACTCCCCCATCCCAGTTTATGGAACAGGGACAGACAGATGCCTCTGCTGCTGACCTCCAGGGCCTGCTTCCCTCAGCATGTGCTGAGCCTGATTCCCCTCCAGGATGCAGATTGAATAAGCAACTGATTCTTGGAACAGGGCCCAGAATAGGAGCCTAAAGATGAAGAGCAGCCAGGGTAGCCACAGATGGCCATGTACAAGTGTGAAATTAGGAGTTATTGATAGATTCAAAGGCAGAGATCCCCGAAGCAGGGAAGCTGTGAGGTCTGGGAACGGATCCTCTTCGTGCCTGGGCACTGTTCCTTGCAATCAAATTAACCCTGACCAAGTAATAGAACAGACTCAGATCATCCTGACTCATCCCACTGAGTTGTGCCTGAAAGCTTTCAACAGGTACAAAAATTCTCTGCCCATGGATAACTACAACGCTAGAGTAATGATAGCTGGAGTTCTAGAACATCACTCTCTGGGAGGATTTCACCTCTGGGAGGTAGGTCATGCATACATTTGAACAATGAAAGAATCTAGGTATAAGAGGCTCATCTGCTGAGTCAGGTGTAGAGCACAGGACTCTCTTCTCTGGTAGGCAGCACTATATCCCTTCTAACCATTTAGAGCTGCATTTAAATTGGGTGGAAGAAAGCAACTGCTTGTAAATCTACATAAATCCCTAGAAAGTGAGTATCTGGGCTCTAGACGGATGCGGATCAATGTAGGAAACACTTTGACTGTGAGGGGAGAGACCACTTGGCAGTTTCCTGGTCACTTACTTTCCTAACTTGTAGTCCTCGGGTTTGTAGCCGATGTAGTTGATCAGCCGTTCTACACCCTCTGCTGGAGGCCCGTGCCAGTGCGGCCATGTGTCTGGGCACAAGGACTTGTACCTACCGGGAGAGGAGAGGGACATCTAGAAGTCATCATCGTCCCTTACTCCACACCTGCCCAGCAGTCTGCTTAGCTTCACTGTGGCATGTCAGCCAGTCAGTGTACACTGTAGTCTCATCACAGGAACTTCCTTGAATTCAAAGATATATGCTTGGCCAGAAAGCAAAAAGAGAGAAACTTTCAGTAGAGTGGGCAGTTTGGCCTGTCTTCATAGAACAGTGACATCATCAGACACTCAACCCAAGTAACTCAATTTCACTCCAAGGTATATACCCAAGAGAAATGAAAACACGTGTCCACATGAAAACTTCTACATGAATGTCCATAGCAGAATTACTCGTTATAGCCAATGGTGGAAATAACCCAAATGTCCATCACTGGACAACTGAACAAACAAATGTGGTCACCAGAAGAACAGGTACCATGCTTGGGAAGTGGCGAGGGATTTTTTTCAAGGCTAATTTTGGCTCCAGTCTTAAGAACCTGATTCCAGTCTGCAACTCCCTTCTAATAATCAGTCACTATAAAGGTAACTGGGATGTCTATAATCTAAAGAAATAAGTGAATGCAGAATTCAGAAGAAGGGCCTGGACCAAGGCTAGAAGCCGTGCTGCAGTGGAACTGGAACCAGGCTGCCTGGGTTCAAGCCCAGCTCAGGAGCTGGACAAGTCACTTCATTTCCTCACCTGTGCAATGTGAACAGTCACAGGACCTTCCCCACAGGGTTGTCATGAGGTTTCAATGAGATAATCCAGGTAAATTATTCAGCATAGTCCAAGACTCAATAAATGTTAGCTACAGTGTTCCTATTAGTCTACCTCCCCCATCCCCCACTTAATATCATAATGTTGTTTGTATTATTTCCAAATCAAATTTTAAACTGTTAAGAATATTTTTATTTCCCTGGAACTATACTTTATGAGCAAGTCCTTTAAGGGTATTGGGTGTCACACATTCTTCCTTGATTATCTCCCTCTGCCTGGCCACATACACAAAGGCACGAGATGCACACAAAGACACAGCCTCCAGAACTTCAAGGAAAGCTGGGGAATGCAGGGTCTCCAATCCCAGGGAACGCAGCACAGCCTCAGGCCCTGCTTCCACCCATCTGGACCTCACCCAATGCTAGCACACCTCATGGAAGGTGCCTTAAATGCCTTCAGGATGGAGGGACTAGGAACTTCTGACCTTTTCAACTGTGAGATGTGGTTGTTCCCTGATCAAGAGAGGGCATGGTGCACA
Source organism: Cynocephalus volans (assembly GCF_027409185.1). Classification (NCBI taxonomy): domain Eukaryota; kingdom Metazoa; phylum Chordata; class Mammalia; order Dermoptera; family Cynocephalidae; genus Cynocephalus; species Cynocephalus volans. The sequence continues at coordinate 197,890,529 of NC_084461.1, forward strand.
GTCCCATGGGTCTCCCCTGCCACTCTCTCTGTCCTGCCAGCGTGCCAAGCTCTTAGCTGGTCCTTGAGCCTGCCCAGCTCCCACCTCCAGGTTTTCCTCCCTGGATTGCTGGTCCCCAAATGCTGTAGACTGAATGTGTCCTCACAAAGTTCATGTGTTGAAACCTAACCCCCAATGCAATAGTATTAGGACGTGGGGCCTTTGGGAGGTGATTAGGTCATAAGGGCAGAGCCCTCATTAATGGGATTATTTCTCTTATAGAAGAGGCCCCAGAGAACTCCCTCCCCACTTACACCATGTGCAGACACAGTGAGAAGGTGCCATCTATGAACAAGGAAGCAAGGCCCTCACCAGAGACCAAAATCTGCCAGCATCTTGATCTTGGACTTCCCAGCCTCCAGAACTGTGAGCAATAAATATCTGTGGTTTATAAGCCACCCAGTTTATGGTATTTTGTTATAGCAGCCTGAATGGACTAAGACACCAGATATCCTCATGGCTCGTTCCTGCACTCAGAGAGGCCCTCCCTGAACCCCTTAACCAATGAGGGATCCCCGCCACTCTTTCACCTTACCCAGATTCACCTTTCTTCAACGAATGTATTCCCACCTGGCCCTATGTATCTCTTTGCTACTGCCAGTCCCCCACTAGAAGGTAAAGCCCATGAGGGCAGGGGTGGTTCTCTGCTGCTACCCCAGCCCCTAGGGCAATGCTGGCTCAGAGGAGGACTAGTATTTATGGAAAGAGTGAGTGAAGCTTGAACAGCAACAGAAATAGAAAAATGGTGGATGAAGTTCAAAAAATGCAGGAAGATGGAAACTCAAGCGTGTGTGTTTGGGGGTGAGGTGGGCGGTGACTGTTGCTTCTGCTATGTTCACCAGAAGTCAGATTCAGGAAAATGGATGGGATGAGGGTGAATGAAGGACAAGCAGCTGATGGGCAAAAATGGCGGCAAAAGAAAGACAAAGGAAAAAAAAGAAAAAAGACACATAATCTGGCAGTTCCTGAAATGGTTATACTCAAAAGGAGTTTAATGAGGTTGAACCATATGAAATTGTCAATTATTCAACCATTTTGACCTACAGAAGTGACTGTTTTATTATTATTCTTACCTTGACAGTGTGTTGCTATTTTAGTAGCACAAATTCCCATGCAGCCTGTCACCAGAGTAGTGTTGGTGTACCAGCGATTTGGGGGATCGTGGTGGTGGTGGGGTTTATCATTAATCCCCATATTACAGGTAAGGAAATAGGGCACAGCTATGACAGACAGAATGAGGATCTGACCCAAGTCTGTGTGGTTTCAAAGCCCGTGTCCCCACTACTACACCATTGCTCTTGACAGCCCATGAGGCTAAGACACTAAACAAGCTCCTGAGGTCACAAATAGAGTCTCCCCAGCTGAATTAGACCCAAGCAGGCACTGCCCGCCTCTGCCCCCTGGTGGCAGGTCTATGCACTCAGCCTTGCCCTTCCTTGACTGCAGGAAGTAAGTTAGGGCTTCGTGAAATGAACAGAAGATAGCAAACTGCACTGGGTTTTTATATTCTTCAAAATGTTAGTGTTTTTTGCCGTCAAAACTACAGCGGCTAACTGAGTTCTCTAAGGGATGGCATTTTATTTATCACCGTATCTCAGAGACCGGCGTGTGGTGGGTGCTCGACTTTTAATGGCTTCAGATCCACAAAGCAAACCTTACCTTTGCAAGAAATGCTCGTATTTCCGCCGGTACGCGAAGCCGGCCCGTCTCACCCGCAGGTGCTCCATCAGCCCCAGGTACTTGATCTGATGCCTTATGAGGAAGTCATCAAACTTGCCTTTGGAGAAACAGAAGAGAGAATGACAACAAAGGACCCCGTGGCTCCATTTCAACCAAGACAGACCAGAGGCTGCAAGCTGATGATCTGTGGCCTGGCCACAGACACATTTTGTTAGGCCTTAATTGTGTTTTCTAAATGGGAGAATTTTATAGGAAATTCTAGATTTCTGGCTTCTCCTGAAAAATCATGAGATCTAGCCATCCGGGGCCCAGACTCCCATGTGGCAGGAACTGTCTGGAAGGGAGCAGTGCTGCCGCCCCTTTAAACAGGATGTGCCTTCTCCAGTGTGCCGCAGTCTCCTCTACTCCCTATTGCAACACAACCAGGTTGCTTCACACATTTGCTCTTCCTGCCTGGCCTCTGTAAGCCTCTGACTGTGCAACTTCATTATAGACCATGGCAAGAGCTTAGAAAATCCCCAGTCATGGACCGTTTTGGAAGACTGATCACTGGCTAGAGAGAAGCCACATTGCTTCCCCTCACCTCTTGCTTGTCTCAGGTGTGTTGCTCCTGAAACTGGCCAAGCTCTGAGCAATGCTCACTCTGGACCACCAAAGGAACTCCTCTCCCAATTTATTTACCCGCTATTGTTTAAAAAGGAAAATGATTCACGGACAGAGGACAATGGGCGAGGCTTTTCGGATCTAAACCCACTGCCATCTTGGTTTGCCGCCCAGCCTCTTTTCCCTGAACTCAGCATCCAAAACTAGTCTCAACTCACTGGGTTCTTTCCTCTCATTGGGCTTGATGCAACGGATGTATGAGGGCTCCTTAGAGATGAGAATTTCCAGAAGGCTGCTCAGACTGTTCTTAAATTGAGTTCCCACCTGCAGAGAGAGAGAATGAGCTGAGCAGATATTGCTGCTTCCAATTAATTACAGAGAAGACTGGTTAGGACACAAGGCTCCAGCCCTTTTGACCCAAACTCCTGAAAGATTGTCCTGTTTGCTACCATTTTGCCCATGAAGAGGAGGCTTTAGATGTCCTCACCTGAGAGGCCCAAGCTTGGTCTGGTCAGGTGGAAGCTGAGCAAGCATCTGACCAGGATGCTTCACTTGCTAGCAAATTCATGGTAAGAGCCTTGTGGGGACCAGCGCCAGAGCTGAGCCTGTCACCCTCCGCCACCTTCCCTTCTTTCCTGTTGCCCTGCTTCCTTCATGACACTTGTGCTGTGAGTTCTTTATTTTATTCACTTGGTGGCACTTTCATCTACCCTCTCCCACTAGTTGTAAGCCCCTTGAGAACAGGGGCTTTGGCTGGCTTGTTATTGCTAAACCCAAGTCCAGCGCGGTGCCTGACACACAGTAGGTGCTCAATGAATGTCCACAAATGAATGAACTGCTCCTAAACTTGGAAAGTATGTCCTTGGTAGAATCTGTTAGAGAGGGATACTTCCAGAAAAGAGAGTGGCTTAAAAAGTGTAACTGGGGGCCAGCCCATGGCTCACTCGGGAGAGTGCGGTGATGATAACACCAAGGCCCCAGGTTCGGATCCCATATAGGGATGGCTGGTTCGCTCACTGGCTGAGCGCGGTGCTGACAACACCAAGCCAAGGGTTAAGATTCCCTTACCAGTCATCTTTTAAAAAAAAAAAAAGTGTAACTGGAGGTTACTGCACTCTCTGGATGATTTTTGTTCCTTTTCCAATTCTGCACAAGCATTTTTCCCACTCACTGTGGGCGGCCTCCTCCGGTTTTCTAACTCGGCCACCAGGAAGCATTCCCTCAGGATGCTGTTCTTGGACCTACACAGCACCTGTAAGTGAAGAGAAATGAGCACCACATTGGCTGTCTCAGAAATCACTGCTAGGCTTCAGGGAGGCTCACACAAGTGAGTAACAGAGCCATCTGTTTCTTGAGCACTTGAAGACATTCCTAGCATTAAAAAGAGGGGAAAAACACAATCATGCGTGGAAGAAAATGTCCAAATATCCATTCCTTCGTCTAGATGATAAGGCCATCTATTTTTTCTCTGATGTGATGAAGCAAAAACATTCCCAGTCCAGCACATCTGCTACAGAAATCAACTCTTTGAGAATGATCGCCAAGATAATAGTATTAAGTGGAAAAAGCAAGATGCAGAACCACATGCACATGTGTGTGCTATTACTGTGCAAAGAGAAAGAAAAGGGGGCAATATGTTTACACCCACACACTGGAAAGACGCACAATAAACTGGTAAGAGCCTGGCTCTTAGGAGAGAGACTGGGTGACCTGGGGCCAAGGACACTAGCTTTTGTACTGTTTGGTTTTTTCCCCCATGCACATATTTTTGAAAATAGCCTATATTACCCAAAGTCCTTAATTAAAAAAAAAAAACACTTTATACAAAACAAATTTCCTTTATATGCATACAATGGAATATTATTCAGCCTTAAAATGGAAGTTCTGATACAAGCTACAATGTGGATAAACCATGAGGACACTATGCTAAGTGAAATAAGCCAGTCACAAAAAGACAAATACTCTACGATTCTATTTATTTGCGGTACCTACAGTAGTTAAAGTCATAGAGACAGAAAGTAGAATGGTGGGTGCTGGGGCTGGGGGGAGGGGAATGTGGAGTGGTTGTTTAATAGCTATTGAGTTTTGGTTTTGCAAGGTGAAAAGTTCTGGAGATTCATTCACAAAAATGTGAATGTACCTAACACCACTGAACTATTTACTCAAAAATGATTAAAATGGCAAATTTTATGTTATGTATATTTTGCCACAATTTAAACATTTTTAAAAATTGAAAAAATTTTTTCTGTTTAACCCATCCCAGTTCTAAAATTTACAATGGCATAGAAGAGTAATTTGCAGGTAGGAGAGAAAACAATTAGAAGTGATCCATGTAAATGTCAAAAAGAGTTCAGGGCACCTCAACCCAGGCTGGTGAAGTGACAGATTCATAGACGCGCACTCGGTAGATTGGCTTGTGAAGGGAATGGCCACGGCCCACAGAGGAGAAAACCGCCTGAGGAACACGGTCTCCCCTGGGTTAGTCAGGCACTACCACTCCTGTGTCATTCACAGCAATTCCATGAGCAGGGCATCGTCAGACCCATCCCACCAATGGAGACATCTGCCACAAGACCCCCAGCCAGGAAGGAGTTGGCCTGGGACCGCCCAGAGAGCAACCGCCTGGTGCAGATAGGTAATTAGGAATCGCTCATCTACCCTGAATCTAAAGAACTTGGGACGAGTCCTAACAGTGCTAGAGAAAGCTCAGGAAGGGCAGAAAATACTCTTGAGATGAACTGTTTGCCTTTCACTTGGAAAATGTCACCTTTAGGCTTAAGGTTTTTATAAACTAAGCTAATTAAATAAACTCCAATATTGTACAAAATAGTTAAATATTTTAATGCAAAATAAAGGCTTTACAGTTTTCTCTGATTGGTGAGATATATGGAAAGAGACTGGGAATTTTATCAGCATGCTGTTCCCACCTAATCCAGCTCCAGCTCCACCTCATGATGTGACCTTACATGAGCTATGACTTCCCTAGGTCTCAATTTCTTCATTCTCAGGTCATGTCACCTCAGATATTCCCCCTTCACTGGAATAAGACCTTTACCCTTCCCTGTGGACCTCACCCTGCAGAGCTCTTGGCCTCTTTCCTAACATGACCCCCTCTCTAAATACACATTGAGCTTATCTGGGCCACAGGGCCTTTGCACATGCTGGTCCCTCTACCTGGAATAATCCCTCATCTTACTCATTCTCATTGGTGAGATATACGGAAAGAGACTGGGAAAATCATTCTCATTCAGGTTTCAGCTCAGACTCACCTCCACAAGGATGTTTTCTCTGATCACCTAAACTTATTTATTTTGGCAGCTAGCTGGTACAGGGATCTGAACCCTTGACCTTGGTGTTTATAAACTAAATTTAAAATGTCCCCTTCAATAACTATTCCTCTTCATAGTACTGATCACTGATGGATAACTTATTTGTATATATATATTTTTTCTCTGCCCCCTCCCACCCCCAACTGTCAGCCCTGCAAGAACAAGGACTGTGTCATGTTCACTGCTAAAACTCAGAGCCGGCACCCAGGAGGGGCACTGCACACATACACGAACCAGTTTGTTGAGGGAGGCATTTGCACAGATAATCTTCAATGTCTGTTCCAGCCGTGGTATGCTGGACTTCTAACACAATGCACGGAAGAGGAAAATCCAGAAGGCAAAATCTAACCCCAAATCAGTGTCATGGATGATATTTCAAAACCATGAGAAGTAAATGGAGTTTGATCTCAGACTTACTTCCTTCAGATGTCTGTAAAGGAGATCATTGTTTTTTTCCAAGAATCCTGCAAAACATTGAGTAAAACATTTTTGAATCAATGGTAACTAAATGATATTATAAAGTCAAAACCAGCTAAGACAGACATGCATCAAAAATATCAATTGTGGGCCGAGCCCGTGGCGCACTTGGTAGAGTGCTGCGCTGGGAGCGTGGCAACGCTCCCGCCGCGGGTTCGGATCCTATATAGGACTGACCAGTGCACTCACTGGCTGAGTGCCGGTCACGAAAAAACGACAAAAAAAAAAAAAAAAAAAATCAATTGTGCAACCTTTTTACATGACAATTTGGAGTCAACAAAACTAACTTTTTTATGGTGGTAAAATATACTTAACATAAAATTTACCATTTCACCATTTGTAAGTGTACAGTCAGTGGTATTAAACACATTCACATTGTTGTGCTCCTGTCACCCCCATCCATTTCCAGAATTTTTTCATCATCCCCAACTGAAACTCTGTACCCATTGAATAAAAACTCCCTGTCACTGCCTCCTTCAGCCCCTGATAACCACTATTCTACTTTCTGCCTCTATGAATTCACCTAGGAACCTCATAGAAGTGGAACCATACGGTATTGTCCTTTTATGTCTGGCTTATTTCATGTAGCATAATGTTCTCAAGGTTCATCCATGTTGTAGCATATGTCAGAATTTCATTCCTTTTCCAGGCTGAATAATGCTTCGTTGTTTGTATATACTACATTTTGTTTATCCATTCATCTGTTGATGGACACTTGGGTTGTTTCCACCTTTTTGCTGTTGTGAATAGTGCTGATGTGAACATGGGTGTACAAATATCTGTATGAGTCCCTGTTTTCAATTCTTTTGGGTATATACCCAGAAATAGTCAAAACTAAGTTTTTGTTTTTTTTTTTTTTTGGGCGGCTGGCTGGTGCAGGGACCCGAACTCTTGACCTAGCTGTTATCAGTACTACGCTCTACTGAGTAAGCAAAACTAACTTTTGATAGAACTTTCATTCAGCAATACCACTTGTGGGAATTTGTTATATGGATATGATGTGTAAAAATGGTTCAAGGGAAATATACAAAGATGTCAAATGCAGTAGTGTATATAAGAGAAAAAGTTGGAGACAACCAGTGTCCATCAGATAGATGTCAGGACACAGCCATCTGAGGGCAGTACCTGCAGCCTTTCAGAAGAAATGCTGCAGAATCTGTGCTGCTCAGAGAGAAGATGACGGTCAAGGGCACAAGGCACAAGACTGAAACCCAGCTCTGACACTGAATGGCTTTGTGACCATAGGCATGTTACTTTACCTCTCTGATCTCAGTTTCCTTATAGATTTAAAGGAGAATAATACCAATTCCCACCTCAGGGCTCTGTGAGGTTTAAAATGACAGCAGAAAGCCCTTGGCCCATAGTAAGTGCTCAATGAACATCAGTTAGAATCCAAATGATCTTCCCCATAGGCATTAAGTGAAAAATGCAAAATATATACCACAAAATAACAGTTTGTGTTATTTAAAAGAACACGTGTGTGTCTCAACATTTGTAGGTATATACATAAGACATTTCTATTTTTCTTGAGGTAATTACAAGAAAGTGTTGGTTTTTTGTGGTTACTTCTGGGAGACAGTAACAGTAAAAGTTTTATTTGAAAAAAAATTTTTTTAAAAATAAGCCTATTAGTTTTCCTTCTGTACTTGTCTGTGCTGTCAGCAATTTCTAGCTTTATTTTTTACACAAAAATCAGGAGATTATCTGGACAGAGAAATTCATCCTGTTCTAAAATTTTTTCTCTTTATACCACTTTGCATTTAAAGAAAAAAACTAATACATGTTATATTATTTTTTAAAAATTTCTAGAGAGGAACTTATTTAGAAGTAAAAATAATTTTGAACCAAAAGTACAAATGACAAAAGGAAATAAATTGGACTTCAAAACTAAAAATTTTGTGCTTTGAAGGATACCATCAAGAAAGTGAAAAAACAGCCCATAGAACTGAAGGAAAGTATTGCAAGTCATATATCTGATAAAGGTCTATTATCTACAATATATAAAGAACACTTACAACTCAATAATAAAAAAAAAAAGTGCCAGGTGCTGCACTCAACAAAAAACAAAAACAAAAAAGCAAAATGAAACCACCAATAACTGAAATTTTAAAATAGGCAAATAATCTGAATAGATGTTTTTGTAAGGAAGATGCACAAATGGTCAATAAGCACATGTAAAGATGGCCAATATCATTAGTCATCAGGAAAATTCAAATCAAAACCAGGATGAGATACCACTTCACACCCACAAGGATGGCTACAATTAAAAGACAATAACAGGTGTTGGTGAGGCTGTGGAGAAACTGGAGCCCTCATACACGGCTGGGGGAAATGTAAAATGGTACAGCCACTTTGCAAAACAATTTGGCAGTTTCTTAAAAGGTTAAACACAGAATTATCATATGGCCCAGGAATTCCACTCCTAAGTATATGAGTATACCCAAGAGAAATGAAAACATATGTCCACACAAAAACTTATACAGGCATGTTCATAACAGGATTATTCATAATAGCTAAAAAGGTGTAAACAATCCAAATGTCCAGCAAGGACTGATTGATGAATTAATCAACAAAATGTGGTATGTCCATGCAATGGAATATTATTGGGCAATAAAAAAGGAACAATATCATGGATGAACCTTGAAAATATTATGCTAAGTGGACGAAGCCAGACACAAAAGGCCATTTACTGCATGTCTCTATTGATAGAAAATGTCTAGAACAGGCAAATCTATAGAGACAGAAAGTAGCTTGGTTTGTTGCTTAGGGCTCTGAGGGGTGGGACTGAGGGCAGTGAGGGCTAATGGGTACAGAGTTTCTTTTTGGAGTGACAAAATGTTCTAAAATTGTGGTGATATTTGCACAACTCTGTGAATACACAAAAAACCACTGTACACTTTAAATGGTGAAATTCAAGTTCACCCACATTCACATGGCATGTGAATGATATCAGAATAAAGTGGTTATATATAAAAATACCGAATAAATTACAAAGTTTTTTTCCAAATGACATGCTTGAAGATGAGGCTAGGGAACGTTTGAGATGGCTGTGCAGTGTTTTCTCAGTGGACTCGCTGCTTTTTTTAGGACACTGGGCTGTGTGCACACACAGGGCACCTGCATAGTTGTGACCTGCCCTGCACAGTCACTCACCCTTGGTGCAGTATGTGACCTCTCCTGCGTAGTGGAGGAGACGGAACTCCATCCAGCCAATCCTCTTTTGGCCCTTGGGACCAGCCAGCTTACGGCTATAAGAGAGAAATAGACATGAATTGACTGCAGGAAAATGGCACTAATATATAAAGTAAAGAATGAGAGAAAGTCTTGGAGAAGTTCTTTAGGAACATGAAAATCCACAAAAGGCCAGCACAAAGTTAACCACATACAGAGGCTCCCAGGAAGCTTTCTGTACCTATTTCATCTTGCTACAGACCAAGGTCTCTCTAAGATTAGACCCTTCCTTCTCATAAATTCTGAGTAATAAAAATACACGTATGAGCACAGAAACACATGTATTTGTACAATAAAATCACTTCTATTTTTCTAGGTGATAACTAAGAAATAATTTTACTACCACACATTTTTATGATGTTGAGAAACTAAAATACTCATGAAACATCATGTTTCAGATTCTGTGATTCACGCTTTTTAATATAACTCTTTCTTGAATTATAACGTGTGTTTACAGCACACATATCCGCAGTGTACAGCTCCATGAATTTTTGTAAATTGAACACACCCGCGTAACCAGCACCCAGTCATTCCCTGAGAACTGTAACCAGTCATCCCAGTCGACTCCCTGAGAACCTCCTCCTTGAGTTCTTTCCAGTCAAGACTTGACATCTAAGGGCATAAGTTAGTGTTACCTGGTTTTATACTGTATACAAATGGAATCATACAGTATGTACTCTTTTGTGTCTGGCTTATCTTGTTCATGTTTGTGTGATTTATCCACAGCATTGCATGTAGCTATAGATTATTCTTTCACGTGGAGGTATTATCCTTCCATTTGTGAATGTACTAAAATTTATTTTTCACTCTTGATTCATAAAATCACACGTCCAGTAAGTGGCTAAGCTGGGATTTAAAACCAGGTCTTTCTGAATCCAGAGCATATGCTCTTAAATTCTCTCTTCTTTGTGTCAAAGACTCATAAGTTAAATTTGTAGCTGATTTTCTGGGATGCTGTAATGCTCTATATCTTGATCTGCATGGTGGTTATGTGGATACACAACAAATATAAAAACTTATCAGTTGTACATTTCGAATCTACACATATCACCGTGTGTATTTTACACCTGAATTTTTTTAAAGAGACTATTTAATGCATATGGACATTTCCAAAATGTAATTATCATTGAATAAGGCAAGATACAAAATCTTTTTTTTAAAGATGACCGGTAAGGGGATCTTCACCCTTGACTTGGTGGTGTCAGCACCAGACTCTCCCAAGTGAGCCACAGGCCAGCATCTAAGATACAAAATCTTTAAAAAAAAAATTCTATTGGGAATTCATTTGAGTTTGATTTCTACTAACAAAGGGATGAAAATATATGATTTGGTGTATCATGATGATAGTTCTGTAAGTGAGGAAGTAGCTGTACGTTTGAGGAGCACTATCCACATACCAAAGAAAATAAATATACAATTATCTGCCCCCATGCAACAGCTTGTCAGATGAAGAACGTACGTTTGGAAGTGTGCGTGCTTGCCGACTTTCTCTTCCAGTTTCTCCAGGAAACTCAAGTCTGTAGCAGGACCAGGACGAATACATTCTTCATCCTTCAAAAGAAAAAGAGGAGCCTCCATCCACAGCACCACAACTCCATCAATTTAAGTTTAAATGCTTTTGCCAGCTGTGGCAGAAATACTGGACTAAAATACTGTCATCTCACACAAATCCAGGTGAACATTCTGGGGCATGGGGGGCTTATTTATTACATGCGCTCAGCTTTGCAGATTTGGGACTGTGGGGCCCAAGGGACTGGAAATTCCATGAAAAGTCAACTCTCCCATCCATCTGACATATACATGTGTGCGTGTGCATGTGCGTGTGCGTGTGCGTGTGTGTGTGTGTGTGTGTGTCTGTCTGTCTGTCTGTCTGGCAGGTATGGATGTCCAAACCCATGACTTTGGGGTTATATGGCTGCACTCCGACCAGCTGAGCTAACTGTTCTGCTCAACTGACCTGTATTTTCAAAGTCTTCCCCAGGATACTCTGTAGCTGCTGCTACCAGCTCACTTAGACACTCAACCTCATGCTCCCTTACGCGTGCATCTCTGACTGAGACCGTGACATCTACAAACTCTTGTAGTAGGAACAGAGCCTTTGTGGAAAGAAGGCTATAAAACCAGTTGAGTCTAGCCTTTCATATTTTTCAAGCTACATCTTTCTATTTTTGGTCCTCAAGAATGATACCATTTAACTGACCATCTTAAAAAATTTTCAGAACAACCCCATAGCTTTTATTCAAATGACAATAACAATAAAAAACCCTGGGTTGAGGTTGAGACAATTTTTATGAAGGGGCATTTTGAAATGTTTTCTGATTTTATATGTTAATCAAATAGAAGCAAGTGTTTATTACTAAAATATTGTACAATACTAGTCTAGCAATCCACATGAACATTAAAAGTGCATAAACTAGTTTCCATCCTAGTTTATGCTTTCTGGAATGCACTTCTGCAAACATCTACATGGCTTGCTCCTCAGCTCCGTCAGGTCTTTGCTCCAATGTTACCTTCTCAGTGAGGCCTCCCTGACCATCTTCCCTAAAATTAAACCCCGCCCTCACCTCCCACAGCGTGCCCAATCTTCTCTTTCTATTTTTTCTCCATGGCACAATCTATATATTTTGCCTACTAGGTGGCTTGTCTGTCTCTCCATGCTAGAACTGAAAGCTGCCTGAGGGTGGGGGTTTTGGTCTGTTTTGTTCACACTGTGTCCCACAGCACAAGGCATAATCCTGGCACAAAGCAAGTACTCAACTGGTATTCGTTGTTGGATGAATAAAGAGTCTGAGTGCTTATCATGCATTGGGCATAGTTCTAGGTGCTCTGGGTCTATTATCTCACTTAATTTGTCCTTATACCTCCTCTCTGAGGTAAGTGCTGTTATCATTGTAGCCATTTAAAGATGATGAAATTGGAGTTCAGAGAGGTTAAGACACCTGCCTAATGTCACCCAGCTACTGAGCAATGGGGCTGAGATTTGAATCCAGGCAGTGCCCACGTTCCCAGCAACTAATCACCACCCATTAATGTCCCTGCTGTGTTTTAGCGTGTTGAGTTGGTGGCAGTGTGGGGGTATGGGGACAGGAGGGTAAAGTGGACCAATTATTTTCATCAAAAGGGAAGCAAGCAGTGCTGCCGGTGATCCCAAATAACAAGCAAGGCAAGGAAATAATTTCTCATTTGCCTTTAGAATTTATTTTAAAAATTGGTGCTTGAATTTGACCAACTGTGGATTTGAGGTCACTGATATTCTCATAAGTCACAATAGTTGAAACAAGCCCATTCTGAGGACCCTCAATTCAGGATCGGCCAAGGTTCTTCGTAAAGCCTTCCTCTGTGTTTCCTGGCTTCCTGCTCAGTGCTAAACATGATAGTAGACCCTCTTCAAGTGCCACCAAACACCTGCCCAAACTGGGTCCCCAGATTCTATGTCTATGAAAGATATACCTGCATGCTTTCATTTTAAAGGTCTTTCCTTGCTGTCTCCCAGTGGGCTATTATTTAGGCCTAAGAATCTAAAGGACAGGGGAAAGCTCAGCCTAAAGCTCCAAGCAAGAGTTCAGTGAACCAGGTCAACTTGCACCTTCAATATTCTAGTGCATTCCACTCTCAACCCTTTTGAAGCCTGGGAAAAAGTCCTTCCACTTGTAAACGCTGGATGAATGGACTGTAAGTCAACATTAATTTTCTTACCAGAATGGATATGATTCCTTTGTGTCTCTCTTCTACCAAATCACAGATGATCTTGTTGTTGAAATATTGAATTGGTTCCCACTAAAATGACAAAGAGGAAAGAACTCTCCAAGAAGTACTTAGATGAGCATAAAATAGACTGGTTTTAAGTGGATTTTCCAAAAATTTTTTTTTCAAAATCTGATTTTTTTATAACCCACCTTAAACAATACATTCTGAATATCAAAATAATTTCCTAGGAAATAAGTGGGAAAAGACTAAAAAATATTCCTTAGTATTAATCGGGAAAATCTCCAATGAAATGATATTTCTCAAGTAAATGGCTTTAGTTAGATTAAGAACTCAAATGATCCATAGGGGCAGACAGGAAAAAGGAAGAAAGAAAAAAGAAAGAAAAAAATCAAGTGGGGAGAAAACATCAAAATGTTTACCTCTATACCTTCCATTTCATATTCTGCTTGTTCTGCCTTCAGAGTCCTCTCTATTAACAGTTGTTGGAGCTTCTCGTTGCAGTAATTTATACAGAACTGTTCAAAACTAGAGATGCAAAAGATTTAAATAACTAAAGTTATGCAAAGAGACCAATTTTTAAAAACCATTTAAGGATGCTCTTTAATTAAAGAAAAAGCAGAGTTCTTATTAATAAAATAATTTACTAAATAGATAATAGAGTCAAGTTAAAATATGTTTGCATTTTTCATGCTTATTCCACTTCTAGAATGGTCTGTGAAATAGGGCTATGCAAATCTGGAGAATTTCTGGGGATGGCCATGTGAATTCTAAGAACATTAGAGATCATGTAAACCTTGACTGAGACCTTAAAGAGGGACAAACGATGGGTAGGTAGGTAATGACAAGACTCACCCATTCTTGTCGAGGACTTCAAATCCATAGATATCCAGCAATCCAATCACAGTTTTCTTGGTGAAATCCTAGTCAAAATAGCACACACCATTAATGATTAGATCTTTTACTTTGTGATACTCAAAATCCTGTAGCTTCCCCAAAGCTGGGACTTGGCTATAAAGCTCATGCCTTCTCTCTCCAACAATGGCTCACAGTGGGTGGAAAGAATGTGCTCAGCCTGCTCCTCCTGTCTGCAGCCTGCCCGGATGCCATCGCGGCTGCCATATCCACCACCTGAGCGCTGCAACCTCCCCCTTCTGATTCACTTCTTTGCTTAAGTCCTCCTCAGCCTCCCAAGGCCATGTTCAACCCAAAAAGAAAAAAAGAAAAAGCCCTATAGACAGCCAGGAAGACGCTTAGCCAGGTGAGAGGACAGATGGTACGGGTATCATCGTACAGAGGACCAAGTACTGTCAGGCAAGGATGGACAAAGATAATATGCTTTTTTTTTAAGGGACATAATTTAATATTCTGTATCAATGGACTGAATCGCTGCCTCCCAAAGCTGTCTTTTGCATCCTACGTCTGTGAGTTTCAACATGTCCATGTACTCCACCCTCTGGTATCATTTCCTTAATTTCTAGCTTTGAAGAAACTTCCTTTTTTATTTAAATAATTTCTCTTAAAAAGGAAACGTGACCTAAGTGTGAGTTTAAAGCTCTAGTTATATATATATTTTTTGACACATTAAAATTTATTACTGGTAAAATAAAGTTTCAGGGCTGGCCAGTTAGCTCCGTTGGTTAGAGCATGATGCTGATAACACCAAGGTCAAGGGTTCAGATCCCTGTATGGGCCAGCTGCCAAAAAAGAAAATAATAATAATAATACAAATAAAAGTTTCTGAGTACACCTGAAGCCATCTGGCTTACCACAAGTGCTGTGCCTACCACACTTTGGGATACTCTGTAAAAGCCACTCAGCATGCATTCCTGTGACCTACTGTATGCTAGACATTGGAAATGTGGATGTGAAAAGATACCATCTCTGCCCACGAAAACCTCACAGTCCATTCTCATAAATGCTTTATAATAACCGTGGTGATTATAAAACATGACCACGTTAGGGAGAGCAAGTCATCCAAAATGTGTTGACCAACCTTGTTAACTAAGGAGGAATTGATTTTGTTGACCAGCCAAGTAAATGTCCTTCCATAAACAGCCTTTGCCATTGCATCTCTAGCGTAGACAGAAAGTTCTAGTATCAGTGGGCATATCACCTGAAAAAAATGACAAGGTGCATTGTTAGACATGAAAGAAAAAGCTCCCTGAGTTTTTTAGTCTTTAATGGTGACTGGCAAAGGATACATGTGGGGGAAATTCCACTACTGCCTGTTATCATTCACACAGTAGCTATTTCTTGAGTGCCCACTGTGTGCCAGGCACTGCGCTGGGCTGCTGAGATATAGCCTTGACCAAGACACACATTCCTGGCCTTCCTGGGCTCACAGTTCAATTGGGGGTGGTGGTGGGGGTGGGGGTTGGGACATAGGGGAGACATCTGAAGAATCACACAAAGAAGATTCACGTTGCAAGTGGAGTGTGACACGTGCTATAAGAAGATGCAGATGGTGCTTTGAGGCAGGCAGGGGTGGATGATCTGGGAAGGCTCCTTGAGGAAGGGACCCCTGGGAACTGAGGAACAGGGAGAAGTTAGCTAGATGAAGCATAGGGAACGGTGTTCCAGCAGAGAGAACAGCAGTGCAAAGACCCCATGGAGGGAGGACGTGGTGAGTGTGAGGCATGGAGTGCTAGCGTTGGTGCGATGGTGGTGGTGGGAGTGGCGGGGGAAGATGGGCAGGACACCCTGGCAGAAGCTGGACCACTCAGGGCCTAGGGGGCTGGGTTCCAGGTTTTGGCCTTCCCTAGGGCCACCATCCTGCTGTCATATGAGGCAGGCAGCAGTGGTGGGCAGGGCAGGCGTATATCCACCTAGAGCCAGTTTTTACCTCCTCGGTTTTGGCTTCAATCTTTCTGTGAGTGAGAGCTTCCAGAAGGACCGATGCATGGACCCCCAGGAGCTGAATAAAAGAAATCCAAAGTGCCATTCAATGACTTAGTTTTACTCACTCACTGATGAAGAGTTTGTGGAGTTTCCAGGCCCAGGGTTATCCACCCTGACTGATCACTGTACTTTAAAGCAAAACAGACCACATTAGACCTTTCAACAAAGCGGCTTTTTTCCATGCCCTCCCCCCCACCCCCTCACTGAAACTTCCTAACCAGGGCTGGCTGGTCAGCTCAGTTGGTTAGAGCGTGGTGCTGATAACACCAAGGCAAAGGGCTCAGATCCCCTTACTGGCCAGCCACCGAAAAATAAAATAAATTAAAAAAATAAAATAAAGAATAAGCCTCCTAAACGGTATCAGCTGAAAGAACATGGGTTGGCCATTTGGGCTCAACTGTGAGCATGCAGCTGCCCCCGCTCTGCCTCTCAAAGGCAGGGTCTCTGTCCTCATTGGAGAGGAACATCACCTTGGCAATCCATTTGATCTCATGGGTGTCTGGGATGGTGGCACAGCCCCGGTTGTCTTCTTCAAAGCAAATGTTCCCCAGGTGCAGGACACTGGCGATAATTCCAAAGAGATTCTAGGAACATGGAAAGAGGTTGGGGGCAGGGGACCAGGAGGACAAGGAGAGAAAATGGCTCATTGATAAATGGCATCGCAGAGACACCTGAAGGGAAACACCCCCTTCTCCCGAATTCCACCCCCAAGTTCACAGAACTGAGCCCCCCTCCTACCCAGAAATCGGTCCTCTCACTCACTTCAAATGTTAAGGGAAGGGGCAAAAGAGCCTCACTCAGTCTCCAGCACAGAACACTTCTATTTTCACACACAAAAAATCCCTTTTATTTTTCATAAAATAAACCACTTTTATAAACTATTTTATTTTATTTTATTTATTTTTTGGTGGCTGGCCGGCATGGGGATCCGAACCCGTGACCTTGGTGTTACAAGGCTGAGCTCTAACCAACTGAGCTAACTGGCCAGCCCCTATAAACTATTTTATAAAACATTTTATAAAATAAACCTCACCAAAAAACCACTTAATTTTCAAATGCCGTGGTCTCAGATTTTTTTAAAACCCCATTCTTGTCTTTGTAAGATTAATAGTCTAACAATCAAAATGAAAAAAAAGAAGACAAAAAGATGTAAAAACAAAATGTTTATAATCCTACAATTTGTTCCAGTTTGTTCCAAAATAGAAGCTTAAATAAATGACACTCCTATGATTCTATGGAATTTAAATTGTTGAGAGGGGACTTAATTTAGGGGAAGAAAAATATCACCTCCTCCTTGCACGACACATTGGGAAAATTTAGGGCTGGCAGATAAAATAACAGAATGCCCAGTTAACGTTCCAATTTCAAATAAGCAATGACTAATTTTTTAGTATAAGTTTGTGCACATGCAATATTTGGGACATACTTATTAAAAAAAAAATCTTCATTGTTTATCTGAAATTCGTCAGGAACTGAGCGTTCTATATTTCTATTTGCTGAATCTGGCAACCCTGCTATGCAAACACCAAGATACCAGGACTGTTTCCTCGACCCCAGCCAGAACTAGCAGTCTTGTCCCCAGCACCCATACCTCAAGGTCAGCTTCAGTAAAATCGATGACAGAAAAGGCATTGGACACAGTTTTCCAGTCGTTCTTGTCGTTAATAGATGAGTCTTTGGCACAATGACCCTGTTGACACAAAATTGGGTCACAACGACATTTTTATAAGGACGGTAAGTGTGTGTACACCTATTTCTAAATCAAAATGCTTTTCTTTACAAACATGCAAAAGCTAGTTCTGTCATATACTAAATTGTAAACAAGTAGTTTTTACTCTAATTGTCTAGGATATAATGATTTGCCAACCACTGCTTTTCCACATTTATCTGGAATTTTATTTTTATGTCTCTGTTCTGGGAAAAGTTTCAAAGTTACGTATTAGCGTTATATCTTTTGTATGTGTTTTTAAACATAGTTTGTCATTTTTGCTAAATAAATTGAAGCTGTTTGTCTTAATAAATACCTGCTGAACCATGGAGGGAAATTACAGTGCTTAAATTCAGAAAAGTCTTGACTTGCATGAGAATCTCCAGCAGTAATTTCACTGAGGGACTAGATGGAAGGAGACCCTCACTCAAGGAAATAAAAGTTTGGCATTTAAAGAAACACAGATTTCATGGAAATGGTCACTAGCAAAGATGTGTTAAGACTTTTTCCACTAACTCTAGAAGTTGTCTTTTAAATAACTAACAGGCTGACCAATGTGACTATTTAAAGAAAAAAAAATCACACTGGACAGGTGTTTTTTATTATTTTGCTTTTGTGGTACAGAGTGTTGCTAGCTTCCTGGTTATCTGAAGATTCATTATCTTAAAATTTTTCTTTGTTGTGTGCGGAAATCAAAGGTGTCATACCATGAAAACATTCACCAGTAAACTGGCCAGTATAAAATTTGCAACCTCACAATATCCTTTCCCATAGAATCAACAGTATCTGCCCCTTCCCCTCAGGCAGTGTCTGAACAAGTCAATTCCTCTTGGACACCTGTTGGTTTGAAAACAGTGCAAATATACTACAAAGTAAAGCCATGAAATTAACCAAAGTTATAGGAGATCATGAAATTGATTGAAAAAAATAATAATGGCAAGTTGCTAAAACCATTTCCAAAGCCTCTGGGACACCAGTATCTGGGTGGATTGGTGTGGCCAGAAAATAATCTGCAATAGACATGTTATATTCCAAAAGAGAATGATTTGATTGTCAAAGGGTTAGAGAAGCCCTTGAGGAAATGGATGAAGCTCTCAAATACTTTTATGAGTTGATCATCTCTGATCATGCTACGAAAATTCAAACATGATACAACTGTACAGTTTTTTGGGAGGGAAAATATTGGGCTCTCAAAAAGAACAAAAAAAATCAAACTTAATTTATTCTTCATTCTAAAAATTAGCTCAAAATCTGTTAAATATAAAATGAGATTATGAGATTCTTTTATCTTCATTATTTAGCTTTAAATAAACTTCAGTCAAGCAAGTTCCATGTTTTCTGTGAAATACTGGCCCTTATTTTGTGAGATTCACTTTATAAGACCTTGTTCTCTCTCTCTAATGATACCCCAACCTGCACTCTGCAAAGTGACCTCAAAATCAGGCCCAATAAGAAGAGAAAAATTTTAAAACCCTGGGACAAAAAGGGTGCTAGCAACATCAAATACTGATCAGTGTCATACAGTCTGGGCATTCCAGAATCCTACTGCAGGCTGCAGAAGAATTAATGCTGCAAAGTTATATTCTGACAGTCAATTTTGCAACAGTAGACCCTGGAATTGCTTAGAGAAATGGCCTGAACTATTTCTTTAAGGTAGTACATTCATTTTGCAGCTAACAGTTCTCAAGACAGAAGGCAGGAAGGTGGGGGAAGGTCTTTTCAAAGCTAGTTTGGAAGCAGAATGAAGTGGCATAGGTTGTGGACATAGATGGATGGTTAGTTTCTATCACATGTAGACCAGCAGTTTTCACCTGAGCTGTGCATTAAATCACCAGGAAAACATTTAAAACAACTCTGATGTCCAGGTTCCACCTCAGACCAACTAAATCCAAATCTCTGGAGGGTAGGACCCAGGCATCTGTGTTTTTAAAAGGCTCCTCAAGTGATTCTAACTTCACCTAGGACTGAGAACAACTTGCCTAGACATTGGCTACTTTACCAAGATGATTATTTTGCTTTTGTGGTACAGAGTGTTGTATATAGCTGTCAGGCATAAGAGGAGACAGATTAGCTTGTTTGTGATATGTGTGAAGAAATCAGCCAGTAGGTACATCCCAAAATGATAACAGAACGTTCTCAAACAACCTATGGCAGCCCCAACAAACACCCTCCTCCAAAGGTCACCAACACCAGGTGCCGGTCCTTCCAACCTGCGAGAGGTATTTATACAGCTGGGGGTCTCGCTCAAGTCCCAGGTAAGCAAGGTAATCCTCTTCAGCACCTGCGAGCAGCTGGTAGAAAATGTGGAAATTCCGCTCACCCTGATTGTGATAGACGACTCGGGACTTTTCTATCAAGTAACTGATGATATGCCCACCTACAGGAATGCCCTTCAAAACAGAACAAAAAAATGCAGCTATGACAACCATCAAGCCTCTCTCTTACTGGCATCTTCTGGGAGAACAGAAGTTCTTAATTTGTATGAAGTCCAAACTATCAATCTTCTATGGTTAGCGTTTCCTGGGTTCTTTTTTTAATAGATTTTTGCCTACCCCAAGGTCATGAAGATATTTTCTACATTTCTGTCTAGAAGTGTGATTGTTTTAATGTTTATGTTTGGAACCACAAACTATTACTATTTGATTTTTGTTTATGGAGTGAGGTATGGGTCCAAAGTCTTTTTATCCATGTTGATATCCGGTTCATCAGCACCATTTATTGGAAAGACAACCTTATCTCTACTGAATCACAGTGGCACTTTTGTCCTAAGTCAGGTAACTGTATATGTGGGGATCCTTCTGGACTTTGTTTTGGTCCATTAGCCTATTTATCTATCCTCATGTCAATATCACACTGTCTTCGTTATTATTTTAATAATATGTCTAATAAAGAATTTTTATTCCAGGACACATACAGAACTCTTGAAAATCAATGAAAAAGAACAGACAATCCATTTCAAAATGGGCAAAAGACCTGAACAAAAAAGAGGATCTTTAAGTGGCCAATAAGCAAAACTTTGTTAATTATCAGGGAGATGCAAACTTAAAGCACAGTGAAAAGGTGCCGTACCACACCACAATTTCTAAAACTAAATAGACTAACAATACAAACATTGGCAAGGGTGTGGAGCAATGGGAACCATCATTAATTATCATAACATTGCTAGTAAGAACCCAACAATTCCACTTCTGGGTATATACACAACATAAATGTATGCTTACATGTACTAAAAGGCATGTGCAAGGATGTTCAGATCACTATTAGTAACAGCCCCAAATTGCAAAAAACTCAAATGTTCATCAACAGGAGACCAAATAAATTGTGATATAGTCATACAAGTACAAAATGAGCAACTCCTACATGCAACAACATGAGTGAATCTCATAGAATAATGTTGATTGAAAGAAGCCAGACATACACGAGATATAATTTCACTTATATAAAGTTCAAGAACCAGCAACATGAATCTGTGATTATAGAGGTCAGTATAGTGGTAATCTGTGTTAAGGGGGATATTGTTGGAGAAGAGCAAGGGAACCTTCTGGATGCTAGAAATTTTTATATCTTGATCTGAGTGGTGGTTACACAGATAGCTACATGTGTGAAAATTCATTGTGCTGTTCTCATGATTTGTGTCCTTTTCAGTATGTGAGTTGAACTTCAATAAAAAGTTTTAAAATATGCATCGTTATTCAGTTTCTTTCAGTCAATGCACATGCCACCAGAGGTCCCCATACCAGCCTTTAGGAGGCCCTGAGCCAGTCTATCCTCATCACTGCACTCAATGCTTAGCTAGCTGGGGTTCTCTAGTCCAAGTGTCATTTTACCACTTGGACCTATATGTCCTAGAGATTGTGTCTACTCTTCTCACTTGCATTAGCCCCATTTAAATTCTGCATATAACACAACCACACTCATTCATTTACGTATCGTCTATGCCACTTTCATGCTGCAACAACAGAATTGAGTAGTTGTGACAGAGGTTGTATGGCCCACAAAGCCTAAAGTATTGACTCTCTGGCCCTATCCAAAAAAGTGTGCAGAGCCCTCAACGTAAGGAGGCATACCTAAACAATACATTGTTTACTTTTTTGTTTGTTTGTTTGTTTTAGTGGCTGGCTGGTACAGGGATATTGTTTCCTTTTGATATTGTTTTTAAGCCTTATAAAAAATGGCATCACAATGGCACACGGTATATTCCCCAAACTCTTCCGTGTTACGTGTAGCTGTAATTCATTTGCTTTCACTGCAACGTGTGTGAACATACCACAATTTAACTGGCCGTTCTCCTGTCCATGGACATTCAGTCCTCTCCAGATGTGTTGGTTTTTTTCAGTTCTTTTACCATCACGAGCATTGCTGTTGTGAACCTACTTACACATCTGCAGGGATAACTGTGGCAGTGGAATGGCAGCCTCTTCGGCAATGTTTTCCAAATGAGTTTTCACGTCGTTTTCCAAATGGGTTGCACCACTGTACACCCCCCAGCAATGTGTAAGAATTCTTAATGATCCACATCTTTGCCAACACCTAGTATTATCAGATTTATTAACTTTTGCCCATCTAGAAGATGTAAAATGGTGTCATTGCAGTCTTTATTTGCATTTCCTAAAACTATCACTAACCCTAGATATTTTAACTGTTTGAGCCCTTCCTCCCTTAAGATGCCTTGGGTTGGGATCCATCACTGGCAAAATAAGGGGTTCCCATGAACCAATAATAGCAACTTCAGTGTACCTGAAAGTCAAACTGTATATCCATGTATTTTCCAAATCTGCTGGAGTTGTCATTCTGGAGCGTTTTGGCATTTCCAAAAGCCTGGGAATACAAAGCATCATTCGCTGTCATTTAAATTCACCATGCTTGTCAAATTCCTGACCCCAAATAACATGCTTAAAAAATGGAAGAAAAAGAGAGGAGCCAGGGAAGAAAGCAATACTTATCTTCTAAAAAGGACTTAATGCCAAATGCTAGAGCTGGACTCAGAGTAAAGAAGGGAAAAATATCTTCTTAGAATCTGATCTAGAAATATATTAGAAATGGCCTAAGAAGAATCACATAGGACCCTATGCCCTTGTTGTCCTAGAAGGCATAGTGAACAGTCCCTATCACCAGACCCCTTCTAAATCAAGTTGTTCAGCTCAAAGTGTCTGCTGGGAAAATTATTTCAATTATGGACATCTTCTTTTATAGAAATGGCCACAAAAACACAGGAGAAAATGACTTGTTCAAGATTAGCCAGCAAGTCAGTGAATTGCAATAGTAGAAATAATAACAATGATTTAATAATAAAGATATTAATAAATAATAAAGTATTAGTGCTTTCTAATTCTGCTGTGTGCTTTTTGTGCATTCATCTCATTTAATCCTCAAAACTTCTTAAGAAGCAGGTCCTATGAGCAGACCCATTCTACAGATGGGTAAACGGGCTCCTGGATTTGGAGGGACTTGCAGAAGCTTGCTGGTGCTTGGCCATGCTGGAATTAGAATCTAAGCCTGCCAGACTTAATTCAAGGCAATGCCCTTAACCTTGACACTACCCACGAGACCGCTTTTTTTTAACAGAGCCCTGTTTTGACTGGCCTGCCCAGGCAGAGGATTCTTCTTACTTAGTGACCTTCTTGGAACTCCCCTCTGTCGGTCTTCAAAGATCACTTACCTCTAGCACAGGATTGGACAGCAGCAGTCTGTCACGGGCTATTTGTAGTGACTCAGTCATTGGACAGGTAACTGCAAAATACTGGAGAATCTTCTTGGAAGCTTCTGTTTTCCCTGCCCCGCTCTCTCCAGAAATGAGGATGAAGTGGTTACTGAGCTCAGAGCACATCATGCGGTAAGCATTGTCAGCTATGGCGTAGCTGGAGAGGGAGTGACACAGAAACAAATTGGTTTTAATGCTACTTCCCTTGGATGTGACATCCACCAGATCAGGACAAAGTACCCTGCCTCCAGGAAGCCACATTCAGACTGTGGTTCAAGGACACTGAGCTCAGACAGATATCAAACCCCCACTATGACCCACTGACTGATCAAACATGAAGTATACTAGATATCAAAACTCAAAGAGTAGAAGAGTTAAAGTGAGGAACTTGAGCAATAATGAAAACATTTTTCAAGATTTAACAAATTTATTTTAATTCACCATTTTTTTTTATAAGAATAAGCCAGATACTAAATTATATCCCCAAGAGACATTCTATTAGCTATAGGTAGAAATAACGTGTTGTCTAAATATGAGGGTGCCTCAGGAGGTTTGTGGAAAAATATAATTAAAAGGTAACATGAATCTCTCCATGAACTTTTTGAAGACTTCCCACATTAAATAATTTAATAAATATAATAAGATCTCATGTTTTCTCTTTCCCTCAAAACCTAGAGCACTAAGAATATAGAGGCAGGAAACCAAAAAGATTTAAAAAACTATTGTGATATCTTTAGGATAAGAGGTAAAACTACTATAAAGGCTTTATCTCCAAGATCAGAAACCAAAGCATGATGGTCTCCCAAGAGTATAATCTTAGCATGTGGCACAATGTCTATTTCAGGAAGTACTTGGTGGTGATGATGCAGAATGGTCTATAAATGCCTTAGGAAGTGGAGTAGCCGAGTCACCAAGACAAATGAGGGGAGAACCTAAATATTATTCCAGTCAACCAGGGAGGAGAACTGGAAGACTCAGCAAAGCCTCAGCCATGTAAGATTGGCAGGAAATTGCTCATTTTAGAGATTCCACAGCGCTGGTAAGTTTTTTTCTACCCATGGGCTGTCTTCTTAGCCGTCATGATACTCAGGCACCAGTAGATGGCACTATAGAGACCCACTTCCCAGAGAAGACCTCTCTAGCCACGCTCTTAGATTTCGCCTCTTGTATTTAAGCTGAGATTCAATAATGACCTTAAAGTTTTCTGCTGCTTTGAAAGACTTATTTCACAAGAATGCAGCAGCTTAAGTGAGGTACAGCACCTAATGAACATGCATCAAGGATTTGGGTGGGTGGGAAGGAGGAAGAGAGGGATGGAAAAAAGAAAAATAGAAAGGAAGGGGAAAAAATAGAAAAATACTCCTAGTGATGACCCTGGATGCTACTTACACATGGGGTGGCAGTTCAAAGAAATTGACCCCTTGATAAAGTTCCATCTGGCTCACAGTGTAGATTCCGAGCTCCTGGTATGGATTCACGGATACAAGAAGGGTCCCAATATATGTCTAGAGGAATGGACCAAAGCATGAATGAGGAATTCTGGAGAACAAAAGACTGTCACACCCTGTGATCCCCATGTGTTCATTCGGGGCTGGAGATATAACACAGGTGAAGTCTCTGCCATCATGGAGCTTACATGGGGTTGGGTCGCGGGGAATGGGCAGACAAACAACCAAGGGATCAAGACAGCTTCAGTGAGAGGTCAGTGTTGAGAAAGGTGTACCTAGGGTAATGAAAGTGTGCAGGACTAAGGAAGCCCATATCAGCTAGTGGGCTTAGGGAAGGCTTCTTTAAGGAGCTAACATCATAGCAGAGACTTGAAGGATGAGGAGCCAGTCATGAAAAAAGTGGGTGGGAAGGGTGTTTTAGGCTGAGGAGTCCAGTGTGGCAGGCTTGGTGCACTGCAGGCCAGCGTGGCTGAAGCTCATGAGTGAGTAGAGGATGGTAAGATAGGATGTCAAAGAGGGAGCAGGTTCAGATCACACCAGCCCTGTGGGCTGACAGGAGGAATTGGAGTTTTATTCCAAATCCAATGGATGGTGGAGACACCGCCCACCCCTGCTGAGATGAAACACCTGTACATGAATAGGTGCTGTGAGAGGGGAACGCCGTGATCGGATTTATGTTCACGAAGGTCTCTCTGGCCATTGGGGAAAGCAGGGCGAGAATATCTGCCAGCCTCCTAAAACTGGGCAAAGTGCTCCCACTATCGACACTTATTTCCCTAGATTTCAATGTTAGGCTCTATTCGTGTTCAAGTTTTTCAAGTACTTATATTTGCAATATAACCACTAACATAAGACTTTTTGAAATACAATTATATGTAAATAAAGAGCTCCAAGTTCTTATGTAGAAAAAAATAATTATTGGGGCTTCTTTGAAAAACACACATCGGGCCGGCCCATGGCTCACTCAGGAGAGTGTGGTGCTGACAACACCAAGGCCACGGGTTCAGATCCCATATAGGGATGGCCGGTTCGCTCACTGGCTGAGCGTGGTGCTGACAACACCAAGTCAAGGGTTAAGATACCTTTACCGGTCATCTTTAAAAAAAAAAAAAAAAAAAAAAGAAAGAAAGAAAAAGAAAAACACACTTGGTATTTTCAGATTCTGAGTTTGTTGTTGTTTCAAATCCTTCAGGTACTACAGCCTGCATCACGATTATGCTAAAATCATTACAACTAATGTTTCCAATCTCCAGGGCAGATCCAAACAGAGAACCAGAACGGAGAAGAGTGTTTTGACTAAAATTCTGTATTACTTCAGTCAGTAGAAACCTGCTCTTCCAGGGTGGAAGGTAGTTTCTGAAATTTCTCATTTTAAATAGGAAACGTTTAACTTAATCATGATTTGTACTCCTCCAATACTATGATATTTCTCCTTTGCTTACCCAGAAAATTAGATGGATTTTTTTTTTTCCATTTCTACGATTAAGGGTGATAATTATGAAATTATAATAATTGGAATTAAGAAATTGGAACTAAGAAATACCTTGCTTATTTTTTCTGGTAACCTTGGTTTCAACATATAGATTAAATCACAGGCACCTTTACAAACAAAATAGCTATAAGAAAAATATTTTTAAACAGCTTCTGATCGCCTGATTGACTTTTAGCAAAAGCTATTAAAATATCAAAAAAATTTAAATAATTTTAATAATTCCCACAAAACACACAAGGACACTACAAAGTTTACACTAGAGGAATTTACCCGAAAATTGACCGATCATATCAGGGTATGGTGATAAATGGAGAATTTACTAAAAACTGGCCACTGCTACATGGGACAAGATCAGTCTGGGAAGAGTTCTGGGCAAGTGCTGCAGTCTTGATCCCTGCAGGTTCAGAGGATGTGGTAGACATCTCTTACTTTTGCCTAACTAGCATCTATTCCTCTTCTTTCAACAGATTCCTTTGAGGAACCCTCTTCCCCAGCTTTCAGTCCATATTATCAGGGAGCTGTGACCCTACCCCTCACCTCCAGAGGTGGGCCTGGGTAAAACCATGGGGTTTGGTTCAGAGATGGGCACCTGACTCAAGATGGGCCATTCAGAGCCAACTAATACCAGCTCTGATAGGCACATGACTTGAAATGAGCCAGTCAGAGCCAATCACTGTCAGCTCTGGAACTGTCTCTTGGAAGATGTGCTCTCTTCTTGCCAACACTAAGCTGATAAAATGGCAGCCTGGATCTGCTGGCAGCTGTCTTGCCACCATGAGAATAGAGTTGGCTTGAAGAGGAAGTTGATGCAAAAGAAAGCAGAGCAGAGAGATGGAAAGAGTTCTAAAGACATCATTTGAAACCCTACGTCTATTGCTGGACCCTAAAGTTATTTAAGTTGATAGATTCCTTTTTGTGGCTTAGGCTGGTTTAAGTTGGGTCTCTGTCACTGGCAGCCAGAAAAGACTTAGCACAAAGGATCAAGGTACATCTGCTGATGGTCCCTCAACACCTCCCTTTAATGTTTAACCTAACAGAGTGATATTGTTCACAATCATCAAGGCTGTGAGGGCTGGGAGGTAGGGGGAACCACCGCTTTAGGAAAACAGCTGAGAAATGGGTTAAGTTACATATATGAGGTTCTCATTGAAACGCTTGCGAAGGTTGTCCACAAAGGCAGATTCGCTGGTGTGCGCATCCAACAGCACAAAATCCTGCACCCCGACCTTGTCCCGGGCAGTCAGCGTCCCTTCCATGTGCAGACGGATGTGCTTCCTCCTCACTTCTTCCTACAGGGAACCATACAGTCCTCAGCAGCTCATTTTTCTGGTACTTTCTATCACATGTCTAACGCATGCAAATAACAAGATGCTAAACTCTGCAGTAGTAGAGAACTGAGATTAACTTATGCTGTCTTCATTTAGAGTTCATAATCTGGTTAAAGATACAAGATGATGATAATAAAAGCAAATACATATATGTATTTATAAAACATATAAAATATGAACCACATATACGATGATGGTCCTATAAGATTATAAAGCAGCTGACAAACTCCTATCACCTGGTGATGTGATAATGTTGTAATGTCATAGCGCAGTTACTTTTTTTTATAAACTTAGCGTAGCCTGAGTTTACAGTGTTTATAAAGTCTACAGCAGTGTACGTAATGTCCTAGGCCTTCACACTCACTCACCACTCACTCACTGACACCCAGAGCAGCTTCCAGTCCCACAAGCTCCATTCATGGTAAGTGCCCTGTACAGGTGTACCATTTTTTATTTTTTATACTGTATTTTTACTGTACCTTTTCTATGTTTAAATATATTTAGATACATAAATACTTACCATTGTGTTACAATTGTGTACAGTAATCAGTACAGTAACATGCTGTACAGGTTGGTAGCCTAGGAGCCATAGGTTATACAGTATAGCCTAGGTGTGTAGTAGGCTACAACATCCAGGTTTGTGTAAGAACACCGTGATGTTAGCACAAGGATGAAATCATCTAAAGATACCTTTCTCAGAATGTATCCCTGTTGTTAAACAACGCCTGACTGTATACATGACAATAGCAACAGCTATATATGTATAAATTTGAGATGGATCTTAGGCCTGAATGTTAATGTGAAATCTATGAAACTAATAGAAGAAAATAGAGAAGGGTGTCTTTGCATCCAGAGGAAGGCAAGTTTTCTTAGGACACAGAAGAAATAATAAAAGAAAATAAGAAATTAGACTTTATTG
This sequence comes from Cynocephalus volans, assembly GCF_027409185.1. NCBI lineage: Eukaryota > Metazoa > Chordata > Mammalia > Dermoptera > Cynocephalidae > Cynocephalus > Cynocephalus volans. Next base: position 197,919,090 of record NC_084461.1, read on the forward strand.
AATATAATTCTTCTCATCAGAAGACACTGTTAAGAAAATGAATAGGTGCAGACTGGAAGAAAATATTTACAAAATATATACCCGCAAAGGATTTGTATCCAGAATAAAAGACTCCTACTGCTTAATAATAAAAAGTCAAACCCAATAAATATTAGGCAAAGGTCTTGAATGGACACTTCACAAAGGAAGATAGACGAATAGTCAATAAACACACAGAAAAATGCCCAACATCATTAGTTATCAGGAAATGCAAATTAGAATCACAATGAGAAACCACCAAAATAATTAAAATGAAGAAAACTGACAATACCAAACACTGGCGAGGACATGGAACAGACAGAACTCTAATACATTGCTGGCAGAAATGTAAAGAGATCCAATGACTTTGGACAAAGGTCTGGCAATTTCTAATGAAGTTAAGCATGCCTCTGTCCTTTGATCTGGCAATTCCACTCCTAACTATTTACACAAGAGAAATGTAAATATATGTCCACAAAAAGACTTGAACACGAAGTTCAACTTGTGCTCAACTTTATTCATAATAGTCCCAAACTGGAAACAATCCAAATATCCATCAGCTGGAGAGTGGATGCAGTACATCTGTACAATAGAATGAGTACCACAGTAAAAGAGAAATAATGGATACATGCAAGAGCATGGATGGCTCCCACAGACATTATGCTGAGTGAAAGAGCCCAGACACAAAAGGGTTCATACTGTATGATTCCATTGCTGTGACATTCTAGGACAAGCAAAACTAATCTGCAATGAAAAATCAGAACAACTGTTGCCTGGTTGGGGGGTTACCGGACAAAGGACATTTTTGGAGTGATGGAAACGTTCTATATCTTGACAGGCCTATGAGATACATGGGTGTATCTGTTTGTCAAGATAAATTGTTAAGATTTGATGCCTTTTGATTATGCACATTTTTTAAAAAAAAGAACCATAAACAATAATCAAGTGGGGAGGGGTTGGAGAATAGGTGGAGGTCTAAATGACAACAGAATGGCAGAATGTTAATAATTGTTGAAGCTAGGTGATGGGTCTAGGGGGGGTTATTACACTCTTCTGTTTACTTTGAATATATTTGAAATTTTCCATAATAAAAAGTCTTAAAAAACAGAATGGCCACCAGATGTCTCCCTATACTACCTAAATGAAGCTAGAATAAACAAAATCACCAGCAATCTAAGGTTGAAAACAATGCATTTAGGTCAAACAATACTTAGTGATTCCAAATATTTCCATTTTAAAGTTTTTTTTTTTTAAGGGGAGGATGAGGGAGGGGTTTGGGAAAGGTTGGTTAATGAATACAAAATTACAGCTAGATAGAAAAATAAGTTCTAGTGGTCAACAGTATTGCTAGGTAGGCATCCATAATTAACAATAATTTATTGTATGTTTTCAAATGGCTAGAAGAGAGGAGCTGTAATGCTCTCATCACAAAGAAATGATAAATTTTTGTGATTATGGATATGCTAATTAACCTGATTTGATCATCTCATATTAGGTATGTGTATTGGAAATATAACTCTGTACCCATCAATTATGTACAATTCATACATGTCAATTAAAAAATAAATTAAAAACAAAACCAAAAAACAATCCAATGGATAATCAATAAAGATGAGTTTGCATGGTCATAAACTTTTTTTAAAAAGGATTTTTTTTTGTTTTTTTTTTTAAATTAGAGACATCATTGCGTAGTGATTAAGCACAAGGACTTTGGAACCTGAGCCTACCTAGGTTCATATTCCATCTCTGTTGCTTCCTGGCAGTACAATCTTGGGAGAGTCTGTCAATCTCTCCAAGTCCCAAGTCTCTGGCTCATCTCTGTAAAATGAAATAATAATCGTACCTACTTTATAGGACTGTTGGTTTGACCAGAATCATGTAAAGCGCTTGGAACAGTGCCAGGCACAATGGAACCTCTGTGAGTACTTGCTTCTGGCATCATTAGTATTTATAATATGATTACTAGAAACAGGAACATTGTAAAGCAAAAAACCTGCTGATTAGTAACCAATGATTCCTTGTTAAACTGGGGGTGAGGTGGGGTCTAAAATAATGTCTAGAGCTGCATACAGAAACATTACTGCAAGTCAGGCTGCAGCAGGAGGAAGGTGCAGAGATTAACGTACTCCTCTCTCAGCCAGGTCCTAGGGATGCAGCAGTGGTATGCTTATGAGAATGAGTCCTGCAGGCAGCCCCAGGAGCTGATGTGACTTGCAGCCCAAAGAGATTTGACAAAACCTCCTAGACTAAGGAATGTGACCATGATTTTTAACTTGCAAGGGTCAAAGCACACTCCATCCACTTCAGACTGGAGTTTTGGTTTGTCGCAATATGACATTTCAATTCTAAGGCCTGGATTCCTTTTATCTGGTTCATTTCCAGATAACTTTAAAAGGATGTGGGATAACTAGAGTGTCCCAATAAGAATGACACGAAGGGTGAAAGGAGGTAAATGTTGGGATGTAAGAGGAAAGGACAATCAAGAAATTAGAGTGGTTCAGCCTTGACCAAAAAGGCAATGAAGAGATGTATCATGAAGAGAACATTAATGCAGAAATGATCAAATAAGAGGGGGGGAAATTAAAGAGATTCAATCACACCTAAGAAAATTAAGTTACATTATGTTAACTTACACCTAAGAAAGAACTCCATCTTTGGGGTGACAGAACTTTGTAGAGGACACTACTCTGCAAACCCATAGAGCAAGAATTCCAGATTCTGCCCCCTATAGGGTACAAGCTGCCAGGTGATGGGGTCTGGCTTAGACCACGGAATGAATGGCCATCTAAGGTATGTAGCTACTGCTCGGCTCCAGCTGGTTGACACCAGGCACGACTACAGGGCCTGTGTTGCCAGACTTTCCAAATATTTAAGAAATGTCAGAAATTTAGGATTCTGTATGAAGTTCCTGTGGCACAAATTTAGTCTTGCAGGACACTAGTTTGCAACCTCTTCAGCAGATACTCAAAAATAAAACAAGTCACTTTTTGTCTTGGATGGTTTAGACATGTCACTCATCTGAATGCAAGGGATTCAAGGAGATGCTCCCACCAGGACCATTATTTTGGGAGTATCATATACTCAGTGATGATCTGATCACATCTTCTTCTACATAATCTAGTGCTTGACCCAATATAGGGCAGGGGGACAGAGCAGGTACAATATGCGTAAAGAAGGGGAGATGATATGGTAGAGACAGAAATGCCTGCTAAATATTACATTGACTTCCCCACATTTTCCAGCCCCCTTGCATGTGGATTTACTTGACTACAACTGGTTGTGGGTAGAAATGACATCTGTGCAAGACCCTTCCAGTGGGCTGTCAGGACTCCTTCAGTGCTGCAACGACTGAGAATTTCTCTTGTTCAGTGGATGAGCCACATGATCCACACAGCCTAGATCCCTGAGATATCACATGGAAGAGAGATGTCCTGAAGAGTCATCCAGACCTTCAGTAGACATTGTGTAAGCAAGAAATAAACTCCTGTTAGGGCAAACTTCTGAATTTGGGGGGATGCTTGTTATTGTAGCCTAAGGTTGCTCATGCTGACTAACACAGATGCAGAAAAGAGCTTTTCCATTGGGAGATCAGCAGTTTGAATGCTAGCCACAGCTCTTGCTAGTCAAACTCAGGCAATGTTTTTGTTACTACCCTAAATGTCTGGAAGAAGAGTAGGGGATATTTTTAATGGGAAGAAGAGGGTAGATGATAAGCTCTGGAACTGTAGTTTTTGAATTTTATTGGAAGCTTCCGAATCCTTTGTTCAAGGGAAATCTTATACGAAACCTCAATATATAAAATTGAAAGCAGACCTTTCTGATTGAAGGAGGGCTAAGAGTCTCACTGGGTTGTCCTGTGGAAACTTGAAACGGGGTCCAGGGAACTCTTAGGGCAGAGGAGAGTTTGCAAACTAGGGCATGTTCCCCAGATCCTTGCTTCCCAAACATCAGTTGTATATTTCCTTTACATTTATGGTCATTGTCTGTGCACCACCACTATTTTGTTTTTATTTTTGTGTCTGTTTTTTGGTGGCTGGCTGGTCCAGGGATCCAAACCACCAACACTATTTTTTACTTTATATTTTTCTTTAAATATGTTTTTCCTGTAAATATATAGTTAAATATTTTATTATGAAAAATGTTCATATATAAAAGTAACAAAAGTACAACAAACCCAATGCACCCATTACAGCTTCAACAAATATGAACTCTTACTTTGGCTCTGTTCACCACTCTCCCAAACACTGTATTCTTCAGAAGTAAGACATAAACATCATATTACTTTGTCTATAAATATTTCAGTGGGTATCTCTAAAAGACCTCTTTTAAAATATATGTGTGTGTGTATATATATATATATATATATATATATATACACACATTTATATATATAACCACAATACCATTACTGTAAAGAAAGTCAAAATAATTTTTAAATATTGTCATGCCCAATGTTCAAATTTCTGTAATTATCTTATATGACATGTTTTACAATTGGCTAACTCAAATCAGGATCTAAACAAGGTCCATACACTGTATTTAGCCAATGAGTCTCTCAAGTATTTTGTTCTATAGGTTCCCCCTCCTTATTTTTCTTGCAATTTATTACTGGAAAAAATTGGGCAATTTGTCCTACAGAATTTCCCACAGTCTCAATTTTGTTGATGCATTCTTATGCAGTCATTTAACATGTCCCTTTTTCTCCTGCATTTTCTGCAAACTGATCATTTGATTTAGAGGATCAATCAGATCCAGGATTGATTTGTTTTGGCAAAAAGACTTCATAGGCAGTGTAGTATACTTCCAGCAGGAGACACAGAAGGGCTGGCTGTCTTTTCAAGATGTCTGTGCTCTCTGATGCACACTGCCTAAATCCACACTTTCTTAGGAGTTTGCAAGGTTTTGATATTCCAGCTCTATCACTCCTTCCTCACTTGTTGGCTGGGACCTATCTGTAAAGAGAAACTTTTCTTATCAACTATTTAGTTGCTCTGGGGTACATTTTGTAAAGGAAAGGCAAGATAAATGCTTGATTTCCAGTATTCAGAATAATGAGTTGGTTCTATAGCATCCTCCAGAGGTGACAATGAGTTTTTAATATCATTACAATTTCATGGGTTTAAGTGTATTTGATGTGTTTCATTCCTTGACAATTATTGAAACTAAATTTATCCTACTTTTGGCAGGTGGGAACCTATTAAGAGGGTTCTCGAGTCCTTTTGACATGGCCTTGATAGTCTTTAACAGCCTAAGATATTAGCGAATTAACTAACACATATAGAACATTGCACCCAACAACTGCAGAGTATGCATTTGAGTTCAAAAGCACACAGAACATTTCCAAAAACTAACATTATCCTGAGCTATAAAGCAAATCTCAAATTTCAAAGGATTTAAATTATGCAGTGCTTTTTTATTATAGCCATCTTGGTGGGCATAAAGTGATATCTCACTGTGGTTTTGATTCGCATTTTCCTCTTTCATCTCTTTTAAAATATAGGTTTTCTTTAACAAACGTTTTTTTAAAACTGGATAGTTTGTCCTATAGCACTTTAAAATGGTTAATTTTATGTTATGTAAATTACATCTCAATAAATTATTTTTTAAAAGAAAAAAATTATGAAGAAATCAAAGAACTACTAAACAAAAGGGTATACCATATTCATGAATTGAAAGACTCAATATTGTAAAGATGTTATTTTTCTCAGATTGATTCTTAGATTTAATATGATTACAAAATTCCAACAAGTTTAAGTAAAACTTGACATGCTATTTCTGGAATTTTTTATGGAATTGCAAAGGACCAAGAATAGCTAAGATACTCTTTATGTAGAACTGCTTATTGTTATGGGATGACTTGCTCTACTAGTTACCAAGCTATACTGTAAAGCTACATTAATGCAAATAGGATAGTATTGGTATGGGGATTTGAAGATGTCAATGTAACAGAATAGAGAGCCCAGAAATAAATGGACATTTTATTATGACAAAGTTAGCAGAACAAAGCAGTGAGGAAAAGGGAACCTCTTCAAAATATCATCCTGGGACATTGGGAAGGTGTGGAGAAAAAACAGGATGCCTACCTCACACCACACACAAAAGTAATTTTCAGTGGATTAAAAACCTAGATGTGGCAATAAAAAAATTGAAGTACTGGTACATGCTACAACATGGATGAAACTTGAAAATATTATGCTAAGTGAAAGTATGCTAATGAAACTAGTTACAAAGAACAAATACTGTATGATTTCATTTATACGAAATATCCAAAACAGGGAAATCTATAGAGATAGAAGATAGGTTAGTGGTTGCTAAGTGTTAGAGGGTTTGAGGTGACTGCTGAAAGGTATGGGGTTCTTTTCAAGGTGGTAAAAATGTCCTAAAATTGATTGTGATGATGATTGCACAACTCTGTGAATAAATGAAAAACCCTGAGCTATACACTTTAAATGGGGTGAATTGAATGGTATGTGGGTTATATCTCAATGCAGTTGCTATAAAAAAAAAAATCTAAATGTGAAAGGCAAAACCGTACAGCTTTAGAAGAGAATGTAAAGGTTATCATCATGACCTCGGGGTAAGGAAGGATTTTTTATAATTCACGCAAAAAGCATCAGTCATAGAGATTCTCTTTATGTTCAATTTTGGCTATACTAAAATCAAGAACATTTCTTTATCAAAAGATATAAAAAAAGAGTGAGAAGAAAAGCTACAGAGTGGGGAAAAGCTTTTTCTAACACAGAGAATCTAGGAATGAACAAAAATAATCAAACAGCTTAATATAAAAATGAACAAATGAAAAACAGTCACTTTATTTATTTATTTATTTTATTTTTTATTTTTTGAAAAGATGACCGGTAAGGGGATCTTAACCCTTGACTTGGTGTTGTCAGCACCACGCTCAGCCAGTGAGCGAACCGGCCATCCGTATATGGGATCCGAACCCAGGGCCTTGGTGTTATCAGCACCGCACTCTCCCGAGTGAGCCACGGGCCGGCCCGAAAAACCGTCACTTTATAGAAGAATCAAATAGGCAATAAAAATATGAAATGTCCAAATTAATACTCCAGTGGAATACAATTTCATATATACCAAATTGACGAAAATTAAAAAAGTCTGCCAAGTCAGGCTGGCAAGGATTTGGAGCAACAGAAGCCCTTACATTCTGTGGATGGGAGGATGAATTGGTAAAATTGCCTTGGAAAACAATTTAGTGTAGCCTAACAAAGGTGAGGAAACATAGCTTATGACCAAGAAACTTCATTCTGCTTTCTTATGTGCAGTGGGGAATAAACACAAAAAGATGCACAGTAGCGTTATTTGTAACAACTCAAAACCAGGAAGAATTTCAATTTATACCAATAGAATACACTGCTATTATAACTGCATAGTGGTATAGTCACACCACAAACAGTTATATAGAGTTGACGGTGCACCAGGCACTGCCTCAAGTGCTTTGCATGTATGAATTCATTTGATACTTTTCAACAACGCTATGAAGTAATAGGTACATTAGCTCCCATTTTCAGATGGAAAAACAGACACAGAAAGCTTAAATAACTTGCCATATAGCTAGTACATGTCCACTGAGCTTGAAACTAAGCCTGACTTCAGAATCCATACTCTTTTTAACACACTAGAAGGGCACTAAAGAAGATTTTTAAAAATGAAAAGACATTCCAAATTTTGGATAGGAAGATTCAACAAAGATGTTTAATTCAACCATTATGCTGTGCACAGCTGTGAAAGTAAATGAATCACCATTATGCTCATCAACTGGGTTCAGTCTCAAAAAACAGCACTGTTCAGAGAAAGAAAGTCACACAGGAGTTTATATGGTTTGATTCTATTTTAACCAAGGCCCCAAACAAGCAAAGTTATACAATAATTCATAGGTGGTAAAACCACAAACAAAACCAGGTTGGCACTTCATATCTTTCACTGGGTGGAGGCATAAGGGTGTTTGTTATTCTTTAAGTTATACATATATTATATATACTCCTCTATATGTGATATTTGATAAGAAAAATATAAACAAAACTAGACAACCTCACTTAGGAATATCAATATCAAATTCCTCAATAAGTGATTAGCAAACTGAATTCAACAGAAGAATGAAGGAATAATAAAGATGACCAAGTGGGATTTATCTCAGGAATTCAATATCAGAAAATCTATTAATAAAATAGATAATTCTGGGAATTCAATATTAGCAAATCTATTAATAAATAATAGATTTACCATATCACTAGATCAAGAGTAAAAATTACACATCTCCTTAAATTCTAAAAAAGTATTTGGTAAATTCATCTTTCATTTATCAAAACAATAGACACTTACTTAATGTCATAAAAATACAGCTATATCCCAAACACTAGCAGCATACTTAACAGTAAACATAAAGGCATGCCTTTTAAAGTCAGGAAAAAGATAAAAATGTTCTTTATCATCCTGTTCAACATTGTTCTAGAGATACTATCCAGTGCAATTAGACAAGAAGAGAAATAGGAAATAGACTGGAGAAGAAAAGGTAAAACTATTTGCAGATTATTGAGTACTTACATGGAAAAATCCAAGAAAACCAGCCAAATACATTATACATGATACATAAATTCATGCCAAATACAAAGTTAATAAACAGAAATCAACAGCTGTAATGTAACCAAATAACTATTATTTACAAGATGCAATGGAAGAAGAAACTCGACTTAAAATACCAAAGAAAGAGATGATATATAGAATAAACTTTTCAACAAATATGCCAGATCTCTATAAAAATAATTTTAACGCACTCCTGAGGGACACAAAAGAAGATTTGAACAAATGGAAAGATAATCCATGTTCTTGGATAGGAATACTCAATATCATAAAGATAGCAATTCAACTAAGCTCAACTATAAATTAAATAAAATCCCTTTTAAAGTACTGCCATGACTTCTTTTATACCAAACAAACTGAGTATAAAGTTCATATGATAAGTAAGAATATGCCGGAAACTTCTGAAAGAAACAAAAAGATTAATGAAAAGTTTTCAGCTTTTTCATTAACAGATATTAAAACATAAATTCAATAGTGTTCACCAATTCAATAGTATATGCTGCACATGAATTGACAAGAAATTCAATGTAGCTGAATAGAAAGGATAGAGCTTGTTCCAAACATACAGGGGAATTTATTAAATGATTAAGGTAGCATTTCAAATTCATGGTAAGAAAATGAATTATTCAATAAATGGCATTATACAATTGCAAAAACTCAGAGAAATGTCATCTAAAAAGGGTGAGTTTTACTGTATGTAAATGATACCTTTATAAACCTAACTTTCAAAATTAGTGTTGGGACACTGGATATTTCTATAAAAATAAAGATTATACTTTACACTAAAACAAGTTCCAGACAGATCAAAGATTCAAACATTAAAAAATAAAATTATAAAGGAAAAGTACTAGAAGAAAATATAGGTGAAGCAAGAAATGCCTTTCTAAGTATGATACAATTTAGAAGCCACAAAAGAAGAGTGCCTTGGATTGAATGTCCCCCCAAAACTTAATCTCCTTTGTAACTGTGGAGAGTGGGAAATCCTTTTATGGTAATTGAAAGGTGGGGCCTTGAAGAGGTTATTAAGTTGATGGTTTAATGATGGTCATGGGCATGATTCTGAGGGCATTAAAAGGAGAGCACATGAGGAGCTCTCTCTCTCTCTCTTTCTCTACTTTGCTGTTTTCTGCCATGTGAGATTCCTTAACTGCTGTAAAGCTACCACCAAAGAAAACCCTCACCAGGTGTGATCCTGGACTTTGGACTTCCCAGCCTCTGTAACTTTAAGCAATAAATTTCATTTTCTTACACATCACCCAGTTCCAGGTATTTTGTTATAAGCAACAGAAATGGACTAATACAGAACAGGTTGATCAATTCAACTACATTGAAAATATTTCTGCATAGAAAAAAACATCATAAGCAGACAAAAGACAAAATAATTTTGGAAAAATATTTGCAGCTCACATTCAGATAAATGATTAGTTTCCTTTATACAAAGAGCTCCCACAAATCAGCAAGAAAAAATCCAATCCTCCCCACCCCCAAAATGAACAAAGGATGTAAACAATTCACAGAAAAGAAAACACAAATTTGTCTTTTAAACGTGAAGAAAATACTCAAGTTCACTCAGCAGAGAAATGCTGTTAAAATACACTGAGATGCCATTTTCATTTCTGGCAATCTGATAGGTAAAGTTTAACAATACACTCTTGGTGTGAGTGCAGAAAGGGACAGGCATGTATTGCAGGTGAAAAGGTGTGTATATTGTAGAACCTCTACAAAAATTTTATTTATTCCAAAAATTGGGTATCCATTCTTTGATGTGGTAATTTCAGTTCTAGATATTTATCCTCTACATACACTTTCAGATGGAGAAAATGATAAACAACCCAAATATCCATCAATCGGGAACAGGTAAGTTAAATTTTACATGAATACAATGGAACACTACAAAGGTACACAATCTCCTGAATAGATTACTACCATTTGTAAGAAAAAAATATACACGCACATACACATATGATTATAAATTCAAGACATCTCCCTGAAAAGATAACCCCCAAATTGGCAACAGTGGTAACTTCTGAAAAAGGAGGTTTAAGTTGCACAGTACACCTGTTTGTACCTTTAAAATTTTGTAACTTGTATTTGTTTTACCTATTCAAAAAATTTATGAAATAAGTAAATCTCCCCATTATACTTTGTTTCTGCACCCTATTTGCTGCTCTTTTATAGCACTTTTTCACAACTTGCAGTTATTCTAATTATTTGATTTTTTTTTTTAAAGATGACCAGTAAGGGGATCTCAACCCTTGACTTGGTGTTGTCAACACCATGCTCTCCAAGTGAGCTAACCGGCCATCCCTATATAGGGATCCGAACCTGTGGCCTTGGTGTTATCAGCACCACACTCTCCCAAGTGAGCCATGGGCCAGCCCTCTAATTATTTGATTTCTTGATCTTAGGCTGATGCCTTACAGAAGCCTCTCAAGGGTAAATCTTGCTCATTGTTGTGTCCCCAGCTTCTAGTTCAAGTTTTGCTACATAATAAGTATTCAGTAAATTTGTCAGATGAAGGAATTAAAATTTTATTCCATTTCTGTGCCTTGTACAGATTTGAAACAGTCTAGAGAATTCGAAGAGGAGGCATTCTCACTAAAGTCATTGGTCTGAGAGAGGACACAGGTTAAAGAAAGATAACCAACATTGGTTTACCTAAATGTGTTCCTCCTGCTGCTAAAACATAACATTAAAATGGATAATAGCACTTTCTATTTATTGAGTTTGTGCTATGCACAGCACGCAGAAACTGGGAAGTTTGCAAAGATCTGTCTCATGTAATACCCATAACAACTCAGCAGCCACACATCTGGTATTTTCCTCACTTTGTGAAAGTAGAAACAGAATTAAGTGATGGGGGAGGCTATGGAAAGGGCTCAGGATCTGGACCAGTCTAAAGCCTAGCCCCACTGAGTAACTGTGTGCCTTTGACCAATGTCACTGTCCCCCTTGAACCTTGGTGTGGTCAAGGTGCCAGGAATTATCTCCCCTCCTACACCTCCTCCCCACTCCTGCTGAAGGGGTGAGCTGAACTGGTCACGTGTGGACCAGGGCATGGCACAACCTTGGCCTCAGCTGGGGAGGGGAATAGACCTAAATTGGCAAGAAAGTATCTGGCCAAGGAATTTGGGGGGAGTCTATAAAGCTTAATGCACTTTGTCACGGAAAAGTGAATTACAAGGTTATGAAAACTCAATGCTGTTGGCCAGACTGGCCAGTGTATAGGCAAAGACATCAATGTGCAATCCCAGAGGTAGAGAGACAGACAGACACTAACTGCCTGGTAACTTCCTGGTTCCTAATAAATCTGGCCAAACTTTTGGCAACATGGCACGTGTGTATGTGTACATGTACGTGAGAGACTTTAAAATATTAATATCATTAATACCATACAATTTTTAAATGCCAAAAAGCCCCAAAAGAAACAAAATGTTAAAAAGCCTCTCTCATCTCTTTAAAATTCAGCCCCAAAGGCTTACTACAGTTCAGTGTGCATCCTTCTTAAAAATGTATGCATAGATATCATTTGGTTTTTGTATTTACACAGACAGAACCACATCACACACGGCATGTCACATCTTGCTTTTTCCTTACTTAACAATGTATCATAGATATTTTTTTCGATCAGCAAGAACTGCCTTATTCTTTTTAATGGCTGCATTCTATCACATTGGTTATTACCTTCAATTATCCCCCAAACATTTATTGAGCTCCTCTTACATTCCAGGCCCTGTTCTAGGTGTTTGCTTGGGATACATCAGTGAACAAGCCAGGGAAAGATTCCTGTACTTGAGGAGCTAACAGTCCTACAGACACTTTGTTGTTAGTTTTTAGTGTCACAAACCATCTTGTAATGGCCATCCTTCCACTGGCAACTTGACCTCTTCTGCGAGGGGAACCAGCAGGAAGCATTTGCAGAGGAGGAATTACTGGGTCAAAAAACAATTTGCAAAGGAGAGAATGGAACTGAGGCCACCAGAGGTGGGAAAGGGGGATCGGTTGTCAAGAAATCGGTAAAGGGCCACAAGAAATGATTACATTGCGTAATGATAAACATAGAAAAAAAAATAACTAAAATCCTCATTCAAATGTGATTGCTTTATAGATTTAACTCTGGTCAGAGTAATTTGTGTTTTTCTATATATTATTCCAACTATAATAAAGCTGTTTATGCGACGTGGGAAAAAAAAAGACAATTTGCCGAGCCTGCCTAGCAAACATGCATCAACAAGATTGCTCCAGGGGCTAGCCGGTGAGCTCACTCAGTAAAGTGCAGTGCTGATAACACCAAGGTCAAGGGTTTAGATCCTCATACCAGCCAGCTAATGGAAGGGGAAAAGAAAAAAAAAAAAAAAAAAAAAGACTGCTCCAACTTCCCCTCCAACAAACTGCGTCCAAAAGTGCAGTTTCCCCCCAAATCTCTCCAGTGTTGGTATTATGGCTTTTTAAAATTTTCACCAACCTCATAATTGGAGATGGGAGCATTTTGTGAATTGCAAGAAGCCAGGAGCATCTTTTTGTGTGTTTACTGGGCTTTCTATGTTTGTATGTTTATTGGGCTTTTATATTTCTTTTTCTATGATCTGCCTGCTTATATCCTTCCTGTGAGTCTAATAGAGAGCTTATTTTTGTCTTTTGTTTGAAGAAGCTCTTTGTAAAGTTAGGAAATTAGCCCTTTGCCATGTGCTGTGAATATTTTGCCCAGTTTACCATGTCTTTTGACTTTGCTTATGGAACTTTTCCTGCAGAGAAATATCTGATGAAGTTAAGTACATAAAAATGAATTTTTTCTTCCCCCAGAAGTAGCAGATAATAACAATCAGTGTAGTAATAATAATAATAAGTGCTAAGTTCCTAGAGCTGGCAAGGGGTGGAGCTGGGATTCTATCCACATCTATCACTCTATGCCTACCCTTCTTGCCCCTACTAAACGGGCCTCTTTTATACCAAACGCAAGGGTTTTGTCTATACCTGTCTCAATGCTCAATATTGCACTTTATCCCTTTGAATTTATAATCAGGTTTATCTGCATCTGCATGAGAGTCACTGATTTGTCCTTGCATCAGGAGCTTCCAGTTCTTTGGCAAAGAGATCATTCTGGAAGTTCAGAAGGAGGCACTTGAGTAGATCTGCTCACCCTGCTTAAACCACAAAGTAAAACCTGCAGCTACAATGGTTTTAAGCCAATTTTAGACTTGACAGGTACTGAGAGACCCCCAATTTCTCCAAGCCTTTCCCCATCTTAGATAAACTGTAGCACTAGTGAAAAATTCACCCCGGATCCATTTTTAGGGGGCTAATTTATGGTACTTAGATTAAAGTTGATGGGACACTGGTTTAGGAAATTTTGGCAAAAAGAAAGGAAGCAAATTGAAAAGAAAAAGCATAAGAAGTTTTGGGGAAGGCGTGTCTGGCTGGTCTGGATGGCGGGGGGCTCACAGAAGCATCTCACCCCCTCACATCATGCTGGTGCACAAGTGTTCCCTGGTGCTGATGCTGGGCCCATGGCCTTACTTAATGTTAATCATCTCTCTTAATCCTCACAAAACCCCTCTGAGACAGGTGCTATTATCTCCATTTTTCAAAATAGAAAACTGAGGCTGAACTATGAAAGGCCCATGGGTGGTCAGTGAGGAAGGCAGGATTCAAACCAACAGCTGGACTCCAGAGCCCTTGCTCCCAACCTTCAAGCTCACCCCCTCCACCGAGCCTCTGAGCGCCCAAGGGGGAAAATACCAGATGGATGAAAGGGACTGAGAAAAAACCCAAAAGCCATTCTTCTAAATAGAAGCTTGATCCACTTCAGTTTTGCCTCAATACTGTCATCTGCCTGGGAAGTGTTTTCATTTTCGGGACAAAACTGGAATAAGAAAGCATGGCCCATGTTGAGCTGTGTGACTGCTATTGTTCCATCCTTTTGATGTTCAACATCAGTAACAATGAAATGCACACAAACTAAATCAACAACAGAACCATGTAATTACGATGTTATTACCACGGCCAGGGGACTTAGGACTGCGAGCACAACACACTACAAGTAGCACTGTACATTTTGATAATCCCTTTGAAAGTCAACACTGCCATAGGTACAGAACTAAAACCATGATACTATTCGGCCCGGTCCTGCTGTTTATTCTTTAGGACTTCTACCAAGGAAATATTTCAAACAATTTAAAAAATGATCTGTGTTTCTTCATTGTTATCTAAAATGATAACTCACATTACGTTTACAACAATAAAATTTACAACAGTAATGCCTATGAAGATTACGTAACCAATGCTTTCTCCCTTTTAAAGGAGAGCAGCAGAGTATAAATGTGTACGTGCACTATGATTACTTAAATATATATGCATATGTGTGCTTACGGACACAGACTTGTCTGGGACACAGGCCAGACATGCTGTTATACAAGCAGGTGGGAGAAGTACTGAATTGTCCACACTGCTCCCACTTCTAGTGTCTGTCTGCCTTTCCCACTGACTTGTCAGATGCTGGGTGTGAGAGTATTTTGATTTCTTTTTCCTAGCGTCGTGCTAGATATGTTTCTGCTCTGCCAGCATCCAGTCCTCACAGAGGTGCATCCTTTCACAGGTGGGACCAACCAACTAGATACTCCCACTTCTTTAGCCAAGAGGTGAGTGGTAGACACAGCTCAGACTTCCAGATTCCTCTCTCCAGGAACTCAAATCTCCGTTGCAGGGGCATGAGGAAGGGAGTCAGCATTGCTGACACCTTGGTTTGGAGGCGAACTCGGTGTCCAGCACTAGGGACTGGATAAGTGCACAAGATGCACCCTAGGGGATGCTCTGCCGTGGTCAGGGGCAGGAAGCAAAATGTACTCACAGCACCTGGGAAAGATACTAAATGCATTCTAAAGGCAAAAGAAACACATCTACTAGCATGAGATTAATTCACATGCACAAAAAAGTTACACATTGCACATGGATACAGGCATATAAAAGATGTATATCAAATGCACTGGGTGGGGAAGAGAGTCCTTAATTGGGGAGGTGACTAAGAGAAAGATGAAAAACATGAAACCAATTGAGACAGAGGCTTTGCAAAGACCAAAATGCCTGTGTGCTGTGAACTGGGAACTCTCCCTCTTCACCCCCTGCGTCTAAGGTCAAAAGAAAAGAACTCTTTCCTTTTTGGCACAAGTTAGATTGTTTCTATTGCTTGCAACCAGTGAAACCGATGTGGTTCAGGACGTGCTATGCTAAAATGTGGCATGTTGGCATTTGAGAAAACAGCAAAAGCAGGCCATAGAAACTAGTAAAAATTCTCCATAAAACCTAGCTGACCTTCCCCTGAAGGTAGGTCATAAGACCTTCATTCAGGGACTGGCGGGTTAGATCATTTAGGAGATCATGGTGCTGGTAACACCAAGGTCATGAGTTCGGATCCCTGTACTGGCCAGCCACCAAAAAAAAAAAGACCCTCATTCCAGGGGGGGGTCCTCCCTATACCCAGAGGAAAGGAATGTCTTCATCTCTGAAGACACAGAGCTGCCAAGAAGAATCTGAACAAACAGGCCTTGCTACGTTCCCCCCAGTGTATTACCATTAGATCAAACCCCCATTGTCCAATCATTCTTCTACATGACCACCTACTCTTCATCAAACCTAAGCATAAAAATACACAGTTTTCCCTGTTTCTCTGGGTCTTCATTTCTGAAAGCTCCCATGTTATGTAAAACTTATATTCAATAAATATATATGCTTTTCTCTTGTTAATGTATCTTTTGTTATAGGTGTCTGAGCCATGAAGCTTGCAATGGATGAGCAAAAGATATTACTTTTTCTCCCCTACAAAACCAAACTAAACATAGTGGATAGATTTTTTAAATAATAAAATTTAAATTCAGAAGAAAAAAAGATTATTTTTTGGCTCAAACTAGAGCTCAAATCATAAAACCATAAGGTTGAATATAGGGATATGTCCTTTCAATAAATCTCACACCCAATGGAGCCCCAGCTCCCCCCAACTAAATAATCAAGGACACACAGCTCACGTTGATGCTCCCCAACAATTATTTGGTGACTTGTAGTTTATGGGTAAAAGCTCTCCTTTTTGCTGATAGAATTACTAAGACTTTTGTGGCTGAGCAATAAACGCTGTTGGATGTCTGCTTACTCTTTCCAAACTTAAACAGAAATCAATCCACCCCAATCTGAAAGACAATTATTCATGACTCCATGGCTCCATGTTTCAGTTGCGATATTTGCTGTGTCCAAACCACACCTTTTCCGTCATTGACTCAATGGCTTTCTTTGCATTGATGCAGGATTAACGATAGCAGGCAGGCCCTCCTTTGATCTCGTTCTGAGTAATAGTATCTGCACAGTGATGCATTGGGTTTGCTGGTTGTTTTTCTTGATACACATTAAGACATCACTATGCTCATCTCTGTACCAGTTAGAATCATCTAGATGCTTCCATTTTGTGAAACTAGTCTGATTTTTTTAAAAAGCTGCACATTTTAAAAAAATGCTCAGCAAAAACAAGAAGTCATGAAAATCCAGGTAGTGGTTATCTTCAGACAGCACAAAGGAAGGTGAATGGTAGAAGCATACAAGAAAGTCCGCACTTTCGTTTTTCACTTATTATTTATAAAATTGTAGGTGGGTGAGAAGTAGGTGAGAAGCCTTATTTTACCTGGAAAATTAATTAGATGTGTGGAGATAGCAGGTAAATAGCAAAAACAAAAGAGAATGACTGGATAGACAGTCATGTTCATATCCTGGGAGGGAGAATATATCAACACTGTGATACCTTCCAAAATGTAGATTCTTGTTTCTCTTTCTCCATTAACACAGAATCCTGTGGTTGTCTCATGTCTAAAGCTTAAAAACCAACAAAGATTTCAGGTACAGTCTTGCAAGCAAGACCTATTTCTGTTGACATGTCTAACTCACAGATAAGAAATGTTTATTTGATTTTTTTCATCATATAGTCTTCAATATGATTATTCCCAGAGAATAAAAGCAAGACTGTAAATGTTTTTGGCTCCAATTCACACGTCTTCCATGAGGATCAAAGACGTTTTCCAGGGAATAAACACACTTACTCACTGCCCCCACGAAGGCAGATGACCAAGGAGTTAGAAAACAATACATTTCACAAAAGGTTAGCCTATGATGATCAGAAAACCACAGCCATTCTTGTCTCTAACTCCCCAACATTATTAGTGAAGTTTGAGAGACACACACACACACACACACACACACACACACACACACAGAGAGAGAGAGAGAGAGAGAGAGAGAGAGAGAGAGAGATTGGGGCAGGCTAGACCCTGGCTATGGTGGTTGTCTAATTGGCAACAAGACAGCATTGAAACTCTGAAATTCACATCTCCACACTGATTCAAGAAGCATCAGCAACTCTCGTTAATTTTGTCATAAACCGATCAGAGCTGGTACACAAACCCAAACTCAAACTTAGAGAGATGTTGAATAGCCACTCAAATCCCACTAGTTTCCCCAGTAAGACACACTGGGAAATTCTTAATAAGTTCACAAGATGACATTTGAAATTCCCTGCAGTCTCATATTTACCCACACACATCCAGAAAAAAAAAAAAAAAAAAGAAGCGTAGCCAAGAGAAAGTGCCAACCACCCATTCCTGGGACCTCTTCCTTGTTTCTAAGAAATGGGCTCCAAGACTCTTGTAAAGGCTGACTGTCCGGCTGCTGCAACAGGACAGAGGTCGGGGGGAGCTGCTTCCCTTTCCCAAATCAAAAGGGGGGGAAAGTAAGTGAGAAAATCTCCTGAGTTCAAACATCCCTTTAAAACCTTCAACTTTAAATACTAAATGTGTTTCATGGCTGCCATCTTGAAAAACATTAGTTTGCCAAAGGCGCCCTTTGATTCCCATTTGGGATGGAAACGCTCGCAGATAATCCATTGAAACAGGTCCGGCACAAAGGCCCTTTAGCAACAATCATGGTGCTTGTGAAGGACGACATTTTTGTGCGCAAAATAAAACATTTTAATGCGCTACAATCCATTACACATATAGCCCTCCATTTCCTTTCAGTAATTATTCATTAGAAAACATTTAACGTCACTGTGGATTTCACACTGGGCAGTCTGGACACAAAGAACAAGAGATGGCCCATTTATAAGGGGCTGGGGCCTTCTTTTCTAATCTGAGAAAGTCCAAGGAGGTGGGGCCCGCAGGACACAACAGGCCGGCTAAATTGTGCAGTTAACGGTCAAAGCCCCCCTGCCTACTTGGACACTCATTTAAAGATGACAGGGAACAATAGAGATTTGTTCTGTGCAACCCTTTCTTGTTACGCCGTCTACATCAGCTCCGCACATGAAACCGCCCGATATTTTATTCCACCTGCCATCTCCCTCCCGCCTTGGTCAACTCTCTCCTCTGCTACTTTGCTTGTTCCCACTTTAACACAAAGAGACAGGTAAAGAATATCATTAAAAAGGGTCCATTCAGCATGTCAGCTTTCATAATACAATTGCCTGTCAGGTTCCCTATGAGCTATGAGGCACTCTAATGTCTGGGTGTAAGCCAGAAATCCAGCCCACGGTTAGGTTAGTTAGTGAGCGCGACAGCTCCCAAAGCCACCTCCCGCCCTCCCATAGCGGAAGGCACAGACACCGAAAACCATCTTTAATAACAACAATTTGAAACATTTGCCACATCAGCAAGAGGCCACATAGAACTCCCGATGGGCTATATGTATATTCCTTTAATGCCTATAGTTTAAAATTTACCTAAAAACTCATCCCCAAAGACTCAAAAGCTTCTTTGTCAGAAAGGTTCAGAAATACTTCTCTTAAAGCCATTTATTAAAAGGTTTCCAACAGGGCAAAATAGTTTAACACCACAGGATCTTTCCCAAAAGTGGTCGGGGGGGAAAAAAATCTTGCCAGATTACCTGATATAGCTAATCGTGCAGGAATACATAGAGACCTAAAAACACTTACAGGATCATTTCTGCTGTGCTTACTGCAGAGTGCATACCACCTAGAGATGCTTCCAGAACACAGGGATGAGAAAGCAGTGAGCAAAAATAGGCGTTGGCTTTCATAGACTCTCAAAAAGGACTCGTTCACTGTACTGTTATTTTTCCTAGTACAGCAATCCTGATTATTATCATGATGTGTCTTTGAAAACCCCCTCTAGGCATACAGTGTAGCAACAAGAACAAGATAGATAAGATCAGTGGGTGCTTGAGTAAAAAGCAAAATCCCTAACGAAGCCAGTTGTAGAAACTCAGCCAGTGGCCAATGAAGTTCTAAAAGCAAAACAAGTTTAATGCTTTCTGTTAAAGAGCAGCAACTTATGGTCCACAGGCCAAATCCAGCCCCCTGTCTATTTTTGGATGGCCCTCAGGCTAAGAATAGCTTTTACATTTTTAAATGGCTGGAAAAAATTGAGAGAATAATACTATTTCATGACATGAGCGAATTACGTGAAATTCAGATTTCAGGGTCTATAAATAAAGTTTTACTGGAACACAGCCACACATATTCATGTATGTCTGTGGCTGCTTTGGTGCTACAACAGAAATGAGTAGTCATCATAGAATCCTTATGGCCCCCAAAGCCTAAAATATTTACTGTCTGACCCTTTACAGAAGAAGTTTACAAACCCCTGTCCTATGTCCTATTTAGCACACATTTCTCTTTTGCTTAGGAACCAGATTTCTGAATCGATGATATTTTAAAACTGCACACACCAAGTGTGGAATTTCAAAGATAATCCTTTTCAAAGAAATGTTTAATGGTTTCTAACACATCCCTCAAGCTTGAAGTCGTGATAGTTCTAAATTAAGATCTTTATTCCCAGCAGCTCTACAATGTTGAAAAATAATGTCTTTTAGAACCTGAGTTGAGACGTCACCTTTCCAGACCCATTGTTGCTTCCTGGCTCAACAAACACAAACCAAAAATTCACTCTGCAAAGAACAGGCAGCAGTTTCTTGCATAGAACTTGATGAATGTTTGCTCAATGAACAGACGGATAAGTCTAGCTCTTAAGGAAGACCCTCGGAAGGTGCTGTCCCCAATTCTGAATGATCATACTCAGTGGAAGCTAAAATTTAAACCAAACCATACATCAAGAAAGCAAGCATGGTCTGAGGTTTCGATTCAAGGGGTCTTAGCTATGGAATTGACAAAGATCAAACTTGAGTGATAAAATAATTATAATGTGAGTTTTTATGTGTCTGATTTACTCAATAATGACAGCTCTGCAGTTGAAATGAAGGATTATCTTTTTATCTAACAAGAAGACTGTTGGTGTTTGATTATCCAGCTGCAGCCTCTTAATTACCACTGAATGAGGATAATTATGAATATCAGCAAAGAGGATAATGCTTCTAAATTACCTTAGGGACTAGATGGTCTCTTAGTAAAAATGAAAGCAGTTCATAGTGTCTTAATTGGCCCATGGGAGTTGCAGGTGGAGAGAAAATAAATCACTGTTACATGGCCATACTTTGCAGCATAAATGGCTAATAAATATTGAATGCAGGGCCTAGACTTCTCTTATTACCTAATAATAAATGTTAGAAAAAAAAGATCTTTGGAAGTTTATAGCAGTTGTAAATGGAGCACATCTATTTTAATCAAATTTAGCCTTCTCTGAAGTCCATGGCAGTTCCCTGAAGTTGTTTACGGAGCAGAGTTTGTAGATGAACTTGTAAAAGAGGCATTTTCTTGCCTTAAGGGGAATCACTGTGGTATTCTCAGCTATCTTTGCCTGGAAGAAAATATATTTCACAGCTGCAAGCCTTGCAAACACCCAGCAGAAACTGGATATTGACAGGGGAATAATCAAAACCTATTTGGACCAACAAATGCAAACATTTACTGAGGTCTTTTACTTTTTTTCACTTCAGTCCAAGTCCCTTTGGGTTAATGAGAAAATTAACAGACTTCACACCATAGACAACTTTCAACATGGCTTTTTAATTATTCCCCATTTCCCAAAAGGGGTGTTTTAAATAATACGTGGGTAAAAATGGCTATGATTTGGGGCACATTTAGAAATCACTTAAATCTAAGGCTGTGGTTCTCAAACTTTAGCACGTGGGAGAATTACCTGGTGAATCCCTGGGAAAAACACAGAGGGTAGGACCAGGAATCTGCATGTTTTATAGGTATGCTAGGTCATTTCAGTGAGGTAGCCCAGGACTGTCCCTATAACCCTGCTCCTCAAATTGTGGTCCATGGACTGGCAGTTGTGGTATCCCCCAGGAGCTTGTTAGAAACGCAAAATCTCAGGCCCTGTCCCTGAGTCAGAATCTGCATTTTAACAAGATCTCCGGGTGATTTGTGGGCACTTTAGTGTTTGCAGGTGTAAGACCCAGTCTGGTGATCTAGGCAAAGTTTAAAAGTTAAGGAAGATTGAATGTAAGGGGGTACTGTCATTCCCCTGAGACAGTATAAATGCTAAAACTAGAGTTGAAGACAACCAGAGAGAGAAAATTCCATCAAACACTTCTGGGTAGAGAAAGAAATTCCTAGAGGAGGGAGGAAGGAACAGAGACCAGCAGGACGGGCTCCTGCCAGCTCCAGCTACCAGGAATGAAGGACTTGCTGGTTGTGCAAATTGCAAGACAAACTTTTCTTTCTTTTCCTATGACTAGAACTTATTAGAGTTTTTTTTTAACCCCTTTTCCACCATCTCAAATGCAGCCAATGGTGGAATAGCTCAGTTGGTTAAAGTGTGGTATTGATACCAACAAGGTCCAGGGTTTATCCCTGTGCCGGCCAGTGGCCCAAAAAAGAAAAAAGAATCAAATGCCAGCCAGGCTATTTCTCTTTTGTGACACTGAACTTGCCAAGCAGGACAGGCCCCCTCTTCTTTTTTCTTCCTCTGGGAGGTGAGCCAAAAAGGCCTAATCTCAAATCTATAAAAGTAGATGCTAGGTAGACACCGAAACCAAAAAGATAGTGCCAGTCTCTTTAAGATTCCTCTTCTTAAAGAAACATACCTTTTCTGTCCCAAATTTTTAACAAAAAGCAAAATGTACAAGCTTTTTAGCCAGAAATTGGATATACTTACTGGAAATATTCACTCTCCAACAGGCCAATTCTTGGGCACCCACCCCGGGCAAGTGGTAGCCTGGGTATCTTGGGCTGGGATTTTTGTGGCTTGTTATGGGAAAGAAGGCAGAGAGAAAGAAAGCACACAGGAGCACCCCTTGGGAACAAATATGCAAGAAATAAAGGTAAATGGGTACAATTAAAAATTTTTACTTTTCTGGATTTTGCTATTAAACTGAATGATTTGTGATGAAATAAAATAGGGAGATAAGGATAAAAGGTATACTTTAAAAACAAGCAGTTATTTAAAGCCCCCAATGGATATAGCTCTTTAAAATGGTACCTTGTTTGTTTGTTTGTTTCATTATAAAAGAATTACACATTCATTTTAGACATTCTGGAAAAATGCAATCAAGAAAATAAAAATCATCCATAATCCCACCACTCAAAAATGACCACTCTTTCATTTCGGAATATTCCTTCTGGTCCTTCTTATGCCTATGCATCTGTATGTGTGTAAATAATGCTGGGATAACATTTTATATAGGGTTTTATATCACTTTAAAAATAACATGATTAATCTTCATAAATTAAGAATAACACTTTAAAATATTACATAGTGTGAAATCACCTGGATTTGAAATATCCAGAGTTGCAAAGTTAGAAATCAAAATTCAGGCAACAGCTTATTTCCCAGTAAGTTTTATGAATACAATGGAATTTATGAGTCTTTTGGCCAAGTACCCTGATTATAGTATGAACACTAAGGACTAGAATGATTTTCATCAATAAATGTCACCATTTAAAGATTCTATTAAAAGTAATATTATGAGCAGAGCCAGGCTTATGTGACAAGGGAAAAAGAGGAAAAAACCTTAAATCTTCTGAACGATATTGAGAGTAACTTCTCATTCCACTCACTAGTAAAAGTTAAATTCTGAAGCAAAGAAAGCAAGCAAAGTTCACCTGACAGAATCCTGAATAAAAAACAACATGAAAGGGAAAACCGTTTCATTCTCTCCAAATAGCCGAGGGAAAAAGGTATAATTTGAAACAGCATCTCCCACCACCACGGAATCTTCAACCTTAGATGGTGCTTGAGTCAAGCAAAGACAAAATAAGATGATTTTATGCACCTGCTGAAACTGCTATTGGAAATGTTTACCCCAGAATCTGTATTGTTAGCCTAAGAAGCAAATGATCGCACTGGAAATTTAAGTGACTCTAATAGATAAGGACATGAGCATGATCGCAATC
This sequence comes from Cynocephalus volans, assembly GCF_027409185.1. Lineage (NCBI taxonomy): Eukaryota > Metazoa > Chordata > Mammalia > Dermoptera > Cynocephalidae > Cynocephalus > Cynocephalus volans. The sequence goes on from NC_084461.1 coordinate 197,942,992, forward strand.
ATCATACTTATGGGGGCTTTCTTCTTATTTTTCAAGTGAACTCAGTACCTGATCCACAAATCAGCAAATATTTTCTGAGCATCTACTGTGTTCAAGGAGTCATGGGAGGTACCTGGTCCCCAGAAACTTACAATCACTTTAGAAATAAAACACTGTTACAGACAGTGAAACAGCCAATAGTCCTGGACTATTGTGCCTAACCTTTTAAATGGCTTTTGAGCAGATGCCAATAAAAATATGGTTAATTAGGAAGTTCCTTCATATATTGTCATAAGTTCCTGCGGTGAAAATATGTGCGATGTGGCTTTTCCTCAAGATTTTAATATAAAATGCTTATTTTGATAGTTAAAAGATAAGATAGTGAGAGTTGACTAGCGGAAAGTCACCTTTGCTTTTAAAATAGCTGTACCATAATCAGTTGCAATATTAAAAATGAAGGTGTTTGATATAAGATCCAAGAAGCAGCTTATCTAACCCAGTTCTGCACTGAGCCCAACATGTTACTTAGACGCCACTTATCTGTCTTCTAGTGGACCTCCTCCTAACCGAACATGAGAATGAGTGTATGAACAGCTTAATGAGCTTAATTAATTAGCCCTTAAGACACCCGGGGGTACAAATAATTATGCTTGATTGCAGTGGTTGCTCCATGAATCCACAGAGGTGACAAAGTGGCCTGAAGCTATTCACACACATTGTATCAGTGTTATTTGTTCTGGTTTAGATAACATACCACAATTATGTAAGGTGTAACCATCCAGGGACACTAGGTAAAAGGTACATGGGACCTCTCTGTACTGTTTTTGCAACTTCTTGTGAGTCTATACTTATTTTAAAATAAAATGCTAAAAAACCACCTATTGCATTTTGATTCTTTGATATGTTATAAAGTTACAAAAAGATATTTGAACCATGACAGAGTACTTATTAGAAACATGATGGAAGCCTTCTTCTACAAACATTGCACATGGATATAAGCCACGAGTCTCTTCCTCACCATCCGATAGGGAAGCTTACTAGTTACTGACCAAGTCCCTACAACCCAACCAACTTGGAGAAAAGAGGCAACTGCCCAGATGATTTGCATAACGTGAGCTTTTGAGTGAATCACTCATGAACTAAATATGCCAACATGTGGATGATGTCAATCCGGTGGCATGAAGCAAGAGCTCAGTTCACTTTAGCGTCATTATTCATGTTGTTCTAAGTCTTCATTCTGCTTTCTTCAAACCCAGCTCCCTCTGAGGTCATTTCTGAATGGCTCCATCTCTAATATGTCCAAATGTTTCTTTTTTTAAATTTTTTAGTTTGGAATAATTATAGACTCCCAAGAAGTTTCAGAAATACTACAGAGAGATCCTGTGTACCCATCACCCAGCTTCCCCCAAAGGTAACATAACTATAGTGCCAGGAAATTGACAGTGGTACAGTCTTCAGATATTATTCAGATTTCACCAGTTTTTACATGCACTTGTGTGTGTGTAGCTCTACATCTTTTTATCGAGGGTGTAGATTCCTATAACCACCATGACCATCAAGATATAGAAGTGTTCCCTCCCCCCCAAGGATACACCACCCCTTCCTAGAGATATCCTCCACCTGACATGCCCTAACTCCTGGCAGGAGTAATCTGTTCTCCCTCTCTACAATCATGTCATTTTGAGAATGATATATAGAGTCATACAGTAAATAACCTTTTGAAGCTGTCTTTTTTTTCACTCAGCATAACGCCCTTGAGATCCATCCAAGTTGCTGAATGTATCAATCATCTGTTCCTTTTTATCATGGAGTTGCTGAATGTATCAATCCAAATACTGTTCTATCAAAGGAATCTGGGAATTAATTCACAAGGAAAGAGAGCTTCCTTCATTTTTTAAAAATGTATACCTACACATAGATAAATCTGCATGAATTCCATATAGCCATGACAATAAAAAATGCAACATATGACCTTGCTTGAGGACAGGTCTACCTGTTGCGTTTCCTCTGCAAGACCTTTTGCACAGTGAATATACCTCTGTAGAAATCAACCAAATTATTTTCTCCTAATGAATCATGCTTCCTAAAGTTATCATTTTGAGATGTCATGCAGGAACGACAAGTAAAACCTTGTTCTGGGTGTTCAAATACATGTTCGGCCAAGGATGGTGCCATTTCGAGTTACCAGTTGCCAAGGCGACAGTATTCGGTGCTATAGAAATGGATAATTGACTGAATGGATCAGTGACAGGCTGTAGCTAGAATTTCTTCATGGTGCATGAGGCTTCTGTGGATGGCTACTAAATCATCCTTACTACCTATATAAATGTTTCTGTAACCTTTTTGGCTGTCTAGAGAAGCAGAAACAATCCTTCAACAAATAGTGTTTTCTAGATACACATGAGATGGTTATACAAACAAAAAACCAGAAAAATTGTCCTTGTAAGCCTTGATGCATATAATTAACTCCTGGAAAGAGACAATAGGTTTGACACTCAAGCTCTGTCTTCCATCACCCCAGAAGAGCTTTTTCACTGTCTACGTGCCAATGAAAATAGTTCAGTTCAATTAGCTTCTTAAAGTAGATGACCTGGGACAATATTGGGTTACGACATTTAAAAGGAAACACAATATATCTGGGATGATAAAAAAATTACAATAGTCTTCCATGTAAGGGCAATTATTACCTACAATTTTCTTCAACATTAGGTCACCATCTATTATTTAAGGTTCTATCTACACCATCTAACACATTAGCCACTAGCTACGCGTAGCTATTTAAATTAATGAAAATTTAGTAAAATTTAAAATTCAGTTCCCCAGCCACACTAGCCACATTTAAGTACTCAGTAGTTATATGTGGCTAGCAGCTACAGAATTGGACAACACTAATACAGACTCTTTCTCTCATCATAGAAAGTTTTATTGCACAGCACACTGTTTTAGACAAATTTGAAATTAATTGGTAATACTCCACACTTTGGTTCTAAATGATCATACTTCCCCCAGCCAACAAAAGGAAGACATCTACTTGATCATCTTAAATAAAATTTTCACCACACAAATTCAGAATCTTATCCATGAGTCCAATTCTTTCCCCTCGCCTATTGGAAGCCCAGCATCACTGTCATTTAGATGACTCCTGGTGGAAGAGAGGTCACCAGGTGAGGTCACCTTCAAGTCACATTACCTGGGATTCCATTGTGCACGGAGAGAGAGTGGTTGTTAACAACTATTCCACTTGAGCCATTCAAAACTTGCTTCGCGCTGGCTTATGCTCCTGCAATGCACAACCTTCAGCAACAAGGACTAGGTGATTCTAGCTCGGAGGCGGGGCGGAATTAATAATTCACAGCGGGAGGCCGTGACTGCACCTCTTGGCTGCACATCTGTGGGCACCCGGGCCGCTCTGGAGTGATAAGAACTGGAAACCGGACCTCCCTTGAGATTACGTTACAGCCACTGCTGACCTCTGATTAGTCACATTCCTGACCAGTCGCTATCAAAATAAAGGCAGGACCCTCAGTGAGCTATGCTAAAAAATAATTAAAATTCTTCCAACCAATCTTAGCCTAAATCCACCTCTGTGGAACTCTTGTTGGAATCACCTGTTGGCTCTATTTGGAAAACTTCACATCATTTAACCTCAGGAAATCAAGGTGGCTGGAAAACTTCAAGGTTCCTAATACAGAGATTCTAGCCTTTCCCAGGTTTCCTTTATTTTCATTCTATTATTACTTTCAGGTGCCAAAGTAATTCATGTGTACCATCTCCTTGTAAAAAAGTATAAGATTCTGGATATTGGAAGCAGCTCAGTTACAGGTGGTTTTACCATGAAACTCGGAGTTCACCCCTTCCAGGTCTGAGTTTAATTGTATATTTATAAATTTGTATTCTTTTTCTTTAAAAGACCCCCACCCCTCACCCACTACGCTGTATAAGCCACAGGCACCCAAACCTGAGCCTACTGCTGCAATAGGGTCATGGCTAAGAGAATGGACTGTGGAGCAGTGGCTGGGTTCATATCTGTGGGCAAGTGACTGACCTTCTGGGCCTCAGTTTCCTGACCTATAAAACTTGGGAGGATTATTGTACCACCTCCCCAGATTGTTAGGAGGATTTAATACATAGAAAGCACTTGGAAGGGTGCCTGGCGCCAGGGGCACCCACCAAATTCTAGCTCTTGATGTTCTGGGTAAGGCTCTAGTCTTCTTTAAGTCCTCCTCCTCCTCCAAGGGCTCCTGCCCCTGGGGATCCACCAATATTGTCTCACTGTGTTTCCTTCCAGACTTTTCCTATACATGTTAGCACCTATATGTGCACCCATAACAAATACACTGTATTATTTTATGAGTGTATCATGTGCTTTATAAAGTTCTGCAATGTGTTTTTAAGTTTTGCTCAATGATACAGAGCTTGGGGATTTTTTCATTTCAGTGCATACTAGACTCTCCACTAGATCAAGCTTAAAATAATTTTTTTGGTGGGGGGGGCAGCTGACCAGTAACAGGGGTCAAATCCTGGACCCTGGTTTTATCAACACCAAGCTCTAACCAACTGAACTAACCAGCCAGCCCCAAGCTTAAAATCTTAACACACACATATGCTAAAAGGAAACAGCTACCAACACTCAGAGTATTATCTATCCCTTGATGTTTGTAACTCATATAATCAAAATTCCTGCAAATTCTCTCTCAAAATATCAGGCGTGGAAGCAGTGGATCTCAGCACTGGTGACATAGTAGATTCAAACAGGAGCTGATGCCCAAACCCCAGTTCCAGAGGGCCTAATGTCATTGGTCTAGGATGAGGCCTGGGCACCAGAATTTTTAAGAGCTTCCCAGGTCATCCAAATGTGCAGCCAGGGCTGAGAACCAGTGCTCTAGAGAGAGCTCCAAAATAAAGAAACAGAACAAAAATGCTACAAGAAACAAGTCTGTGACTTTTGTTTCCTGTACTGACCCAAGTTCAGGGACAGTGTTCAATAATTGACAACAAATAATTATGATTCCCAATCAGAGAGCCTGTCTGATATTAAGATGGGCACATCTGTCCCCACATTCTGTCACCAAATTGACTGCCAGGAGAGCTGGTATGTCACCTGGCTCTGGCACTCACTGGCTATTCAGCTTAGAGCTGGACCTTTCAGCTCAACGAGCTTCAGTTACCCCATTTGTCAAACCAGAGTTTCCTAATCATCAGCCATTTGCTACCATTATCATAATTCTTGCCTTATGCATGTAGACCTGGGAGGATATATTATTACTATAAGTACATTGACTGCCACAGAGAGGTCACCATAAAAATAAACACAACAATAACAAAATAAGTCTATGGTGGAGGCAGGGGAAATAGGATTATCCTCCCTTTTTCATGGGTGAGGAAACCAAGCTGCTGTTGGCCAAGGTCAGTCAGTAGGTTATGCGATAACTCCAGGACCAGGAGCCATGACTTCTTCCTCCTATACTATGTTGTATTTATGTAGCTCATCTTCAATCAAAGTGACTTTTATTAAACTTGCTATTTGTCACAGATAGCTTTATCCTTGTATTCCAATTGTCAGCCCAGGCATTCAGCACTGTGATAGTTAATTTTAGATGCCAACTTGACTGGGTTAAGGGATACCCAAATAGCTGGTAAATCGTTGTTTTGGGGTTGTCTGTAAGGGTCTTTCTGGGTTGTCTGTAAGGGTCTTTCTGGAAGAGACTGGCATTTGAATCAATGGACTGAGTAAGGAAGATCCACCCTCACCCGATGTGGGCGGCACCATTCAATTGGCTGAGGGCCTGGATAGACCCCATGTCTGGGGTCCTAGGTAAGGAGCCATGGCTGCAGCCCCCTCCACCCAGAAGCAGAGGAAAGGTGAATTCTCTCCTTTTTTCTCTCATTTTAACAATTTCTATGTTCTTCCAGAGTTATTTCATGCATAAATGTGTATGTATGTATGCATACATTTTTTGCTTAAAACACACACAAGTGGGAGCATAAAATATGTGCATGTGTTACTTTTTGCTTTTGGCTTTATCTTTAGTCTCTCTTGGTGATCATTCCATTCTGTTAATATACCTCTGGTGGCATATCGGTGGGGGGTTTGGGATGGCAGGAGCACCCAGGTGCCTGCAGAAAATTTACAAATAATAATAATAATAAAACCAACTAAAAGTCAGTCTGCTCTTTAGTATCACCAGGTACCAGCAAGTCTAAACAATATCAGTGATAAACTGCTTCTCCCTGAAAAGAATCTTTCATTGGTCTAAGTTTTAAACGATTACTGGATTACTGTTGGGTTACAATGATGTATATGTAAGCTTCAAATTAGCACTTTTTATTGATTGTTCTTTTTTTTTTTTTTTTTTTTTTTTTTTTTTTTTTTTAAAGATGACCGGTAAGGGGATCTTTGATTGTTCTTTAAAAAGCATTGCATTCTACATAGAAGTTAATTTGGAGAATTCCTAGTTATGCAGTCATCACCTGAAACACACAGACTAAGCTATGTGTATTCTTTTCAAGAGCAAGATCGTACCAAATTGGAATTGTTTGAGCTCACTTTGGATACTGTCTATGTCTCCAGTCCCTGTGATACTACATATTCCAGAGTTTACATAGTAGGTTAGAAATAAATCATCAGAGCTATATGTTATTTTTCTCTTTCAGAGTTAATTTTATTCTCATGTGAAGTTTTAATGGGATTAATCAGTCAAAAACATTTGCAAAGAGCCAGAAACAGCCTTAACCACCAAGCTTTAAAATTGTCTCTGGAAGATCTTCACACAGAAATTGTAGAGAAAGCCATTAACTATGCAAGAGTAAAATGTAAGGAAATGTCTATATGCATAGAAATAAGAATCAGTCCACCAGGAAGCAAGCAAGAGAGCATGCCTGGGGTCCTAGGTAAGGAGCCATGGGTGGGTTGTAGTCCCCTCCACCCAGAAGTAGGCAAGTGAGCATGCCCAGGGACTTAGACAAAGAGCCAAGGGCCACCGCCCACTCTGCCCAAAAGCAGGGAAAAGACTACCCAGGATCCTAGGCAAAGAGTTGAGTGCCATACCCCCTGCCCAAAAGCAGGCAAGAGAGCATGCCAAAGATACCACTTCCACACAGATGGCCCACCACAGCCAACTGCCACATCCATGGCTGCCAAAAAAGCAGCTTGATGTCACAGCAGCAGCCACAGCCACTGTGCAGGCAGCCCGCCAGACACTCGACTGCATTGACACAAGGAGAGTCATCAGCGGAGACCAGAAAAAGAAGAGGATATCTCTTTCCTTAAAGCCCACTCCAGAGTAAAAGAAGAAGCAACTGCTCTTCAAGATGACTAGACATCAGTGTAGAGATACTAGAAATATGAAAACCCAAGAAAATATGACAACACCAAAAGAATACAGTAATTCTCAAATACCAGACCCTACAGAGCAGGAAACCCTTGAAATGACTGAAAAGAAATTCCAAGCAACAATCTTAAGGAAACTCACTGAGATACACAAAGACTCAGCCAACATAATGAAACAAGAAAAATCATCTGAAGGAGGAAACGTACAAAGAGATTAAAACCTTAAGAAAGAATGTAGAAGAGCTAATGGAACTGAAAGATCCACTTAATAAAAAAAAAAAAAAAAAAAAAAAACCCACACAACTGATAGCTTAAGCAGCAGGCTAGAAAAAGCAGAAGAAAGAATTTCCGATCTTGAAGATAGTCTTTTCAAAATAACCCAGGCAGATGAAAAAAGGGAAAAAAGAATTTTAAAAATGGAGAAATCTAAGAGAGCTAGCAGACAACCTTAAGCACACAAACATTCACATCATGGGTGTTCTAGAAGGGGAGGAGAAAGGAAAAGACATGGAAAACCTATTCAACAAAATAATAACAGAAAACTTCTCTGGTATAGGGAGAGACAGGAACCTTCAGATCCAGGAGGCTCAAAGATCCCCAAACAGATTTGACCCAAAAATATCCTCTCCAAGACACATTATAGTCAAACTGGCAAAGTTCAAAAACAAAGAGAGAATCTTAAAAGAAGCAAGAGAAAAGCATCAAGTCACCTATAAGGGAGCCCTTATCAGACTAACAGCAGATTTCTCAATAGAAACTCTCCAGGCCAGAAGAAAATAGGATGATATACTCAAAATACTAAAAGAAAAAAACTGCCAGCCAGGCATACTATATCCAGCAAGGCTATCCTTCAGAAATGAGGGAGAAATAGTGCATCTTCCAGACAGACAAAAGCTGCAGGATTTCACCACCACATGACCAGCCCTGCAAGAAATCTTCAAGGAAGTCCTGCATTTGAAACCCAAAAAACAATAATCCCTTCCACAAATACACAAGAAAGAACAAAACCCACTGGTAGAACAAAAAATTAAATGAGAGGGAGAAAGAAACTACATCTTACCACCACGAAAGGCCATAGTGACAATGTCATAATGCCCTTATTTATTTCTGATTTTAGTAATTTCAGTCTTCTCTCTTTTTAGTTGGTCAGTCTAGACAAAGGTTTGCAAATGTTGTTGATCTTTTTAAAGAATAACTTTTGATTTTGTTGGTTTCCTCCATTGCTTTTTAATTCCCTATTTCATGTATTTCTGTTGTAATCTTTGTTACGTCCTACTTATATTTGCTTTTGGTTTAGTTTGCTCTACTTTTTCTATTTTCTTAAGGAAAGAGTTTACATTACTGATTTGATATTTTTTGTATTTTTAATACAGGTTTTTACAAGTGTAAATTTTCCTTTAAGCACTGCATGAGCCCTGCATCCTGTAAATTTTGATATGTTGCACTTTGATCTTTATCTCAAAGGGCTCTCTAATTTCCCTGTGATTTCTCTTTTTACGCATTGTTTATTTAAGAGAATGTTGTTTAATTTCCACACATTTGTGAGTTTTCTAAATTTCCTTATGTTATTGTGGTCAGAGAACATATTTTCTATGATCTTAGTCTTTTTATTTAAAAAAAAGAAAGAAAAAAATTAAACAAACAAAAGTTCATGGAAAGATTTCCATTATCTTTCAATTCTATTTTTCCATGAATTTTTGAAGTGCCTTTATGTTTATATTGTTTTATGATTTTTCTTGCAATTTATGTTGCTAAACTTAGATATTTATCTTGATTTCTTTTTATTAAATGGACTTATTGATTTGCTTAGAAATTAATTTGCCTTTGAAAAGTTTATTCATCTTCCTCTGTTGCAATTAATTTGATATTTGCATGCTTTTGGAAGACTTTAGAGAGCTATTTCAAATAATCATAGAGATTTTAAAATGAAATACATTAATTTTAATAAGTTTTATATCTCCAGTTTTTGTGAAAATTTGAAGCCCTACTTTCTACATTGTTATTCACCTGTTATTCAGTTTATGTATTTGTTATCTGAACAAATAAATGTGCATACCTTGTTAAAAAAATAAATATTCTATGATTTGAAAAAAAAAAAAGTCAAATTTCAAAGAGAAGCAGCAGGAGAAACAACAATAGATATTGGTTTTACCGGAAGAAATTGAAATGATAGTGTTTAAATGCTTGGATTGTTTCTACCGAGACCTAGAGGCTTGTTCTAAAGTGAAGGACAAAGTAATATCAATGTCATGGAAGACTGAATGTATAAATGGACAATGGCTAGACCATACATAAAAATAGAACTATGACCCACGACCTGCAGCAACCTACACAGTAAGCCAACCCATTATGTACAAATAACCAAACCAGGAAACCAGCCACCATTAAGTCACTCTCGTAGGAAATCAGACCATGAACTCTACTAACAGTCCAAGAAGCCAAGCAATAATCCCAATAACAATCTGCCCCACACAGCCAAGACTTGATTAACAACTGACAGCTTCCCTAATTTTTGTTCCCACTTCCAACTTAGTATGTTGGGGCTCAGAACATGATACCCCAAAGTACGGGACTTTGGCATGCTGAGTACTTTGAACTAAAGGAGATTGGAAGGCTTCAGAAGCAAGGCCTGTCTGACCTTCTCCTACCCTCCTGTCACCCGCTCCTCTTTTTCTCCTCCGAAGAAGGTCGTAGAAACTAGAATTCCTCTTTCCCAAGATGGGTCATAGAAATTAGACCTCCTCTCCCCCAAAGTAAGCCATAAAACCTGGAAAGGTCACTCTCTTCTCCCTTGAAGTCCCTCATTCCAGAGGGGTCATGCCCTACACCTGGAGAAAAGAACACTGCACAGAGAGGCCAAGAAGAATCCAAACAGACAGGCCTTGCTGGGTGTCCCCCTCAGTCTATTGCCATTAGATCGTACCTTTTTGTCCAATCACATTTCTTACAGGGCTGTCCATTCTTCAGCAAACCTAAGCATACACATAAATAGTTTTCCCTGGGTTTTGGGGTCTTCATTTCTGAAGGCTCCCATGTCATGTAGAACTTTGATTAAACACGTGTTATGCTTTTCTCTTGTTAACCTGTCTTTTGTTATAGGAGTGTTGGCCGTGACCCTTATGATGAGTGAGGAAAAGTATTACATCTTTCCACCCCAACAGGACCAACCCGAGAAAGCCAGATCTGCTCCCATAACCAATCACCTAGGATGCCCGCTTCTAGTTTGCCCACCTCCAGCTTTCCCAGGCCAACAAGCCTCCATTTAGGGCATAGCCAAAGCTTTCCCTTTTTTCCCCACTGTAAAGCTCTCCCACTCCTCTGCCTGACTTTGAGTGTCGGCCAAGTGCAAGTGATGGTGGCTAATTCCTTTGCTACAGCAAGCGCTAAATAAATGGACTTTTCTTGCTCTCATTTGGTTGGTCATCATTTATTTCCACAGTTGCTATCTATTATTCAGCCACTTAATCTGATTTTTGCAGAAGAAGAAAAACTTCAGAAATTTTTACCAAATATAATAAAAACTTACAATGAATTCTCTAGTGAAGATGTTTTAATGGAAATTTTTGACTACGAAGACATTTGAAATCTGGAAGGATTGATCTGAAGAATCAAAGACATGGATAATATTACCATTTCTGGGACGTACTATGAAAAGGAATTTTTATGAATGATCTCCACCAAACTTATCCTTATGTTCAAGACTTTTCCTGTTTATTTGTATATCTATTGAACATGCATATGTAAAAAGATCAATATTGATTAAGTCATTGACAAACTTCCAGAAGAGTTGAAAACAGAAACTGTAATCACAAATATGTAGGTATAACTTTTTAATCTGTTGTCAAAAATACATTAATGTAATTTTAAAAATACTAATCCATTACTTCTTTTTCTATTTTGTACTGCAATATTTATTTTAATTATGATTTTTTTTACCAGCAGAAATTTATATATCAAAGTTCAATAAAATATTTAACTCTCTCCACTTTTCTGGCTATGACTGTTATTTGTTTCATTTCATGATTATTACTGAAGATAATTTTGTAGTACGGAAGAGAGAGGTATGCAACTGTATGGCCTAATGTTCTTTTTCATGGCTGTGTAGGATCCTGTTGCGTATATTCACCATAAACATTAAACCAGGTCCCAAACATTAATGTTTAGGTTGTTTTGAGTTTTTTGCTAGTATAATGATGTACATCTGATTCTCAGGCACACATATGTGAAAATCTGTAGGATACTGAATTCCTATAAGTAGAATTACTGAGTCAAACATTATGTGCATTTAATATTTTGCTAAACACTGCCATATTGTCTTCCGTCAGAGATACACAAATTTATATACCCAGCAGGGCAAAAAAATACCTGCTGTTCTACACTCTGGCCATCACTTTGTATTATCAAAAGTCTTGACTGTTGTCTATCTCATGGGTAAAAAGCAGCATTTTCTTAATTGTAAGGGAGGTGAGTCTCTTTTATTATACTTAAAATCCGTTTGAATTTCTTTATGTTTAATTCTTCCTCTCCCTTTTTCTTCTCTCCTCTCCCCCTCCCCTTTTTTGAATTGTTGATCTTTTTTTCTAACTTATTTGTAGGAGCTCTTTATATTTTAAGGAAATTTGTCTTTTGTCATGTGCTGCAAATACAGTCATGCATCTCCTAACTATGGAAATATGCTGAGAAATATATCCTTAGGCGATTTCCTCCTTGTGTAAACATCATAGAGTGTACTTGTACAAACTTAAGTGGTATAGCCTACTGCACACTTAGGCAACATGATATTGTCATGAAAATTTTATGAGACCACTGTCGTATATGCAATCCACCATTGACCAAAACATCATTATGTGATACATGACTGTAATCATTCCAGTTTGTTTCTTGCCCTTTGACATTATTTAGAATTTTTCAAAAAAAATTTTTTTTCAATTTGTACATAGTTAAATTTTGCTAGAAGCCTTTTCCTTAGTGGGATTTGCTCATTAAGGCCTTTGTTACTCTAAGCACTCTGGTCTTTTAATCAATAACAAAGGCTCCAGGTGGAAATGTCAACTTATTAATGGGGAGGGCACTTCTTTCCTCTTGAAAACTTGCATATGAATCAATAAGGTGCTATGGACAAACCATCATTCTTTTATGGAAAAATAAAAAAGATTTTGACAGCCTCCTGTTAACTTGAGCATCATGACAGAATGCTCTGCCACCCAAAAAAGGATAAAGTTCTATCCAATTCACTTCAAGGAATAGGGAAGGCTGCAGGGTAAGAAGCCTAAGTCTAGAATCTAAAAGGTGAGTGTGAGGTCTGTCCCCACCACTTCCTGAGTGAGTGGCTTTGGGAAAGTGTCTGAATCCTGCTAAGCCTCCATTTCTATATCTGAAATGGGAGCAAACAATATTCCCTACTTTACTAGTCCATTTCTGTTGCTTATAACAAAATGCACAGAACTGGTATTTTATAAAGAAACAAAATGTATTGCTTATAGTTTTGGAGGCTGGAAAGTCCAGAGTCCAGGGAACACAACTGGTACGGATCTTGGTGGTGGCACCAGTGACCCAGGGTTCTCATAGCAGAAAATGGTGGAGCAGAGAGAGAGAGACTAACCTCTCATGTACTCTTCTCTTAAAGCCCTCAGAATGATGCCCCTCACCACCATTATTAATCCATTCACTATGGCACGGTCCTACAATTTAATCATGCCTTCAAGGCCCCACCTTTCAATTATCATAATAGGATCTCCCACCCTCAATAGTGACAGTGGGAATTAAATTTTGGGGGGACATCCAACCCAAGGCACCTACCTCACAGGGTTTTCTTTGGATTAAATGAGGTCATTAGCCCATGGAGCCCAGCATGATTCCTGACTCATCTGGAACCACTAAGTGGAAACTGGCATGATGTTGGCTATTCCCATTTAGTAAGCAGCTACTATGCAAGAGCCAGGAGACAGGGGAACACCCACTGAGGAACATAAAACACAATGTGATTGGAAGAGGCAAGAATACAACTAAGTGACATAGCAGGCTGAGAGAGAGATGAGCAAGGGGTGCTCAGTGTACATGATCCATTTGGGTCCTTCATCAGGAGCAGGTATTTGAGATGGTCCTTGAAGGATGGGATAGGAAATGCTTTCCAGGCAAAAGGGAACTAAAACACCGGCAGAAAAATCAGCAGATGTTTAGATTCGGGTGGTGTAAAGGGTACCTAGAAGCAAGAGGTTGGCTAGGCGGGTAACTTGTAGTCAATCTTCTGTCACACTTTGTGAGATCTTTGAAGGAAAGAAAACATCTCTCTTTTCCCTTAACTTCATGTTGCAAACAGCGGGAACTCAATGTGGCCTGTTTCTCTTCTTCTTTTTAGGAATAGAACCCTCCCCCCACTGTTAGCCAGACACATGGCTGCCCAGCTAGAAACTACATTTCCCAGCCTCCCTTGCAGTTAGGTGTGGTCACGTGACTCTTCTCACCCGTGGAGCATGAGCAGAAGTGATGTGGCCACATTCTGTATCTTTTTCCTGAAAAGGAAATTCTTTGGCTTCCACCTCTCATTTTTCCCCATCGTACGGGCTGGATTATATACCTGGTGATCAGCTGGCTTTGACCATGCAGATGAGGACAGTCCGTAGGAGACAGCAAGGCAACAAGATGGAAGAAACTTGGGATTATAGATAGCCTTGTGGAACAGAGACACCTGCCAACTCAACGCTTCTCACCTACCTCTGGACTGCTATAGGAGGGGGAAATAGCTTCTGTCTTCTTTGAGGCTCTGCCTTTGGTGCCTCTGTTTGAGCAGCTTTGACTGTACTGTAATGTATATACTTAGCAAATGATGCCAATTCTTGCTTCACATGTCAGGTCTTAGGAGGTTATCTCTTATTACCACCCCCATTAATAAAGTATTAAATGGAGTTGAGAAAGCTGCAGTCCCTCACCCAGGTAAGTAATGACCAAGCTGAACCGGGATTCACAATCTGTAGAGCAGTCAGTCATTCCTTTCTTTGGCATTTATTACCTCTTATGTGTATATGCCCTTTGGCTTCCAGAATGTACTCTCCAGAAAAAGGGACAAGTCATAAATATATGACAACGTAAGGAGAGGGTCAAACAAGAGAAAGGTCACGTGTCCAATTTATATGACATGTACTGAGAGAGCTCATGGAGAGATGAGAAAAATGGCCAGAGTGAGAAAAATGGTCTTCGAGGGAGAAATGGTGGCAAGGAAGAGGTAGGCACGGAGAGCCAAGGAACAGCCAAACCCAAGGGAAGAAGTAGAAAATTAGTTTCTAGAAGGACATGAAGGTTATTATGACATATCACCCCAAAATATGCCACTTTGGCATATTGATTATTTTGAACTGAGGAGAATTGAGAAACAGCAGATGCAAGAAGAGCTCTCTGCCCTCTCCCTTTCTGCCTAAAAGCAGAGAATAAATTTCCTCCGCTCCAGTACCAGGATGAGAAGAGCAAATAATATCACCAGAGCTGGAGGACTGGAACCAAGATGAGTCTGCATAAACAAACCTTATGAAAATAACTCTTATCATCCACTAGTTTCTCCCAAATATTTCCTATTCATATATTCACAATTTATCACCCTTGATTAAAATGGTATATGAGCTCCAAGTCTAACCATTCTTTGGGCTTTTACTTCTTTTCTTTCTTTCTTTTTTTTTTTAAACTTCTATTTATTTATTTTATTTGTTATTATTATTTTTTGTCTTTTTCGTGAACGGCAGCACCACTCAGCGCACCGGCCATCCCTATATAGGATCCGAACCCGCGGCGGGAGCGCTGCTGCATTCCCAGTGCCGCTCTCTCCCGACTGCACCACGGGGCCGGCCCTACTTCTTTTCTATGAAGACTCCATGCACGTGAAAATACTAATATCAATAAAAATTGTATGTCTTTTCTCCTGTTAGTCTTTTGTTATTTTAATTCACAGGCTTCACTGTGAACATAAGAGGATAGAGAAAGGGTCCTCCTTCCCTACATACAGTAAAGAGAATGGCTCAGCGGAATTGGGCAGCCATACTGGAAAAAACAAGAGATGAGATTCAAACAGTTTGGGACACTTGATGAAGGAGTTTGAACATGTGTCTGAGTGGGGAAGAAGATTGTTATCTGAACCTAAATGCCAGAAGCTTCCAAGCAGTAAGAGTATTCTAAAGGGATTCTCATGTGATCATTGTTTTAAAAATCATGTCATTACTGAAACTGAAGGATGATTTGTTTTAATAAATTGGTGCGTGGTGATGACGTGACCTACTAAATATGAGATAGCCAGTTGGGGAGGTCCCAGAAACTCAATTCCTGTAACACAGACATGGGGTGGGGATCTTAAAAGACTTCCACAGTGAGCTTACAGCTGCCTGTCAGACCCATACATGTTTTACCTGTTGTTGGTTGTTAATATGTTTTGGTGAATCAAAATGACAGCATTGAATTGTATCAGTGCAAATGTGTATTACATGTAAAATGTCTTTTTCTGCCCCCAATCATTAAACTGTTTTGGAGTAAAAAAAAAAAAAAAAAAAAAAAAATCTAAACTCCAGAAATACTGTTAAACCACAACAGGTTAATAATCTACTGTATTTAAATGTGATGTGGCATTTATAATGTTTAGCACTTGGCATTTCATTGTAAATGTTCTGGTGTATATAACAGAAGCCCACACAGAGGAGCCAAAGCAAAGGAGCAGGTTACTGTTAGCACCCAGGTGTGCATAGCAGGCCCCAACAGTGGATGGTGTGGTTGGGTTCAAGTTGAACTGAACAGGAGCTGGCAGCTCTTCAGGAGGCAGGGTGGGCATTCTTGTAGCTCCTCCCTAGCACCACACAGTTTCTTGTTTCTGTTTCTTCCTCCACATCTCTCCCAGTTCTCTCTGCAGACTAGCTTTCTCCAAGCACATTCTAGAAGGTGGTTGTGTATCCTCTATCCAGTGACCACCAGAGATTAGCTGGCTGCACCGCATCCCAAGCCTACACTTGTGGGAGAAAGAATCAGATTGGCGCTGATGTGGTCACATGACCACCCCTTGTCCAGTCAGGAATGGTCATGGACACAGGTCACAGAAGACAGTCATGGCTGCTGCTTCTCCCCCACCCCTGCAGGTGGGGAGGGTAGTTTCTATAGAGGTGCCTGCGGAATAGCTGGCCAGAGTCCCAAAAAGGTATCCAATCCAAAATACATTATGCTGTAACATCTTATGTCCTATGAACTACTGTAGTTTATCTTATTTGAATTTCATTTGCTTCCCCACATGAATTGTAGACTTCTTCTTAGCAGAAATATCAAGTTTTAGGTGTTTTTTTTTTTCTTTTTTTTTTTTACCGTCTATTCAAAACCTTCCAGAAATTAAGGGAGGCCTGGGTCACTTGAGTTTTCCGACACGTCAGGTCACAAAAAAACCTGAGAAAGCAGTGCCCCAAAGCAGAAGTACAGTCATTTCTCTTTTGTCGTAGCCAGTACAACATGGTGGTTGAAGACTTCTAAAGCCAGACTGCCTGGATTCAAATCCTAGCCCAACTAATTGTGTGATCTTGGACAAGTCACTTTGCCTCTCTGTGCCTCAACATCCCCATCTGTAAAATGGGATAATGATAGTACCCACTAATAGGATTTTGTTAGAATTAAGTGTAGACACATGCTAAGTATATAGAGCAAATGTTTACTTTTACTAAGTTATAACATTTTTAAAAAATTTATTTTATTTATTGAATCAAAATTGATTATACGTATTTTGGGGGTTGAACATTGAGATATGTTGATTAAATCAGTATTACTAGTATATATATTGTTACAAATCATAATTATTCTTTATGCCCCTTGTCCAACCTCTCCCCTTCCCCATCCCCTCCCCCTCCCCCCTCTAATTGCCCTAGATTTCTTCTCTCCTTCTGAAATAATAATGGTTACTCTGTTAACTTGTTGCCTAGATGATTTGTCCAATGCTGAGAGATGTGATCAGGTCCCCCAATATTATCATAGAACAGATGCTTCTGTCACTCTGAAATGGGTTTTGTGGAGAGAGACATCCTCTTCTTTTCTTTGTCTCTGCTGGTGACTCTCCTTGTGTTAATGCACTCCAGTGGTTGGTGGACCACCTGCATGATAGCTGTGGCATCTAGCCGCTTTTGCAGCAGCCATGGTTATTGTGGTGTCTGTGGTGGGCCACCCACGTGGAGGTGCTGTTTTTGGCACTGGCAGTATGCCTGGTTGTGGGGTGTGTTTGGTCCCCTTCTCCATGCCTCTGGTCCCTGGGCAGGTCCCAAGGCACTGGTGCCATGTGCCTGGTCGTGGGAGAGGGGTCCAGTCCCCTTCTCCATGTCCCGGGTCTGTGGGTGGGCCCCAAGGTACTGGCACAGTGTGCCTGGTTGTGGGAGGGTCCAGTCCCCTTCTCCATACCTCGGGTACCCAGGTGGGCACTGAGGTGCTGGCGTTTTGTGCCTGGTGTGGGAGGAGGGTCCAGTCCCCTTCTGCATGCCTCTGGGCCAGGCAGGCCCTGAGGTGCTGGCACAGTGTCCCTGGTTGTGGGAGACAGGTCCAGTCACCTTCTCCTTGCCTCGGGTCCCTAGGTGGGCCCCAAGGTACTGATGTGGTGTGCCTTGTTGTGGGAGGAGGGCCTGGTTCCTGGCTCCATGCCCTGGGTCCCTGGGAGGGCTCTGAGGTGCTGGCATGGTGTTCTTTGGTTGTGGGAGGGTGGTCCAGTCCCCTTCTCCATGCCCCGGGACTGTGGGCGGGCTCCGAGGCACTGGCTTGGTGTACCTGGTTGTGGGAGAGAGGTCCAGTCCCCTTATCCATGCCTCAGGTCCCCGGGTGGGCCCTGAAGCACTGGCTCAGTATGCCTGGTTGTGGGAGAGAGGTCCATTCCCCTTCTCCTTGCCTTGGGTCCCTGGGCAGGCCCCAAGGTGCTGGCATGGTGTGCCTGGTTGTGGGAGGGTGGTCCAGTCCACTTCTCCATGCCCCAGGACCATGGGCGGGCCCCAAGGCACTGGTTTGGTGTGCCTGGTTGTGGGAGGGAGGTCCAGTCCCCTTCTCCATATCCCAGGTCCCTGGTGGGCTCCGAGGTGCTGGCATGTTGTGCCTGGTTATGGGAGGGCGGTCCAGTCCCCAACTCCATTCCCTGCGTCCCTGGTTGGGACCCAAGGCACTGGCATGATGTGCCTGGTTGTGGTAGAGAGGCCCAGTCCCCTTCTCCTTGCCTTGGGTCCCCGGGCAAGCCCCAAGGTGATGGCGTGGTGTGCCTGGTTGTGGGAGGGGGGTACAGTCCCCTTCTCTATGCCTCGGGTCCCTGGGTGGGCCCTGAAGCTCTGGTGTGGTGTGCCTGGTTGTGAGAGAGAGATCCATTCCCCTTCTCATTGTCCCAGGTCCCTGGGTGGGCTCCGAGGTGCTGGCTTGGTGTGCCTGGTTGTGGGAGGGAGGTCCAGTCCCCTTCTCCATGCTTCAGGTCCCCAGGCTGGCCCTGAGGCACTGGTGCAGTTTGCCTGGACGTGGGAGTGGGGTCTGGTCCCCATATCCAAGCCTCCGGTACCCAGGCAGGCCCCAAGGTGCTGGTGGTGTGCCTGGCCCGGAACTAATTTTTTTTCCTTTGCTTCTAACATGGGGGAACTTCCTGTGGGAACCAGTACTTAAGCTGTGTGGTTGTTTAAATTGCTACTTTGCTGCTGTTTCCCTAGGGAAGGCTTTTTGTGCAGCTCAGGGTTTAATGGTTGACCTTATAGGTACTTCCGGCTCTCCGGAGACCCGGTGGATCTGTGTTCTGTAGAATCTCTGATCTGGGTCTGAGTTTTTTCATCAAACTGCACCCCATGCAGTTCTGCATTCCTGACCAGTCTCCTCTGAGTGGTCCTGTGCTGATTGGGGGCAGGTTGGCTGTCCTTGCTGTGCCCCAGTGTTCTCCTGGTGAGCTCGTCTCTCCCACTGCCCGTGCTGCAAACACTTCCCATGCGACAGGCCCTGCACTGGTCCCTTGCAATGACTCACTAGCCTCTGAGTGGCTCCGTTTTTTCAGCTGTTCTGGCTCCTCGCTCCTGTGTGGGTTCATGGGAACCCTATTCATGGTCTTGCTGTCCTGGGGGCCGCCAAGGCCCTCTTCTCCCCTGCCGCCTCCTACTAACGCCATCTGAAGGGCACAGCTGCGGCTTCTCCCAGCTCCTGCTCCTGTGCTCAGCAGCTCCAGCCTTAAAGCAGCTGTGGCCCAAAACGCTCAGAGCAGCTTTTTCTTTCTCTCATCGTAGTTTCTCCTGCCTTCATGAACTCTGTAGGTCTCTCCTCCTCTTCCTCTGAGCTCCAGTGGCCCCAGCTTGGCTGATGTTACATTTTTATAATTGTAAATTGGTTGATTTGTGGGAGAGAGTGACGCTGGGGACCATCTATTCCACCACCTTGGTTGGATCTCTTACTAAGTTATAACTTTAAATACACAAACCAAACACAAAGTAACATAAGTGTGCTATTCCCCCAATAATTTCAGGATTTATAACCTACTGGTTTTTGGTACACCACAGGTTGAAATGTAAGTTGAACAATGATTGTCTGTTGGTGTTTCTTTGTGTGTATATTCATCTCCTCACTTGGAGATGATGTCTACATTCTAACCACATGGCTCTTGGCAACTGTGAGGCTCAGACCAAACTGCCCTCTAAGCCCCTCTATGCTTCCAGGGCCCTAAGCCCCAGTAGCCACTTACAATCTGAATATGTTTGAAGGAAGGAGGAGGAAAGGAAGAGAGGAGGCGGGAGATGAAGGGAGGGGAAAGGGAGGAAAGGGTGGACATAAAGCAGAAGATAAAGGAGGAAGGAGCAAAACTTAACTTCAGATGTGATCAAGACATCCGAGAGATGCTATAAGAATAGGAAATGTGGCACTGGAGAGAGCAGGGTGATCAGAAGCTGACCTTCAGACATTGTCTGTCTTTGCCCTTTGATTTGCTATTTTTTCAAGCTGTACAGTTTTTCCTTTGAAGAGAAACTCACATGCTGGGCCTATCATTTCTTTTTTCCAGGTTATTAAAATACAGTGCTTAAAAGTGCCTCATATTTGGTGAGGGATTGATATTTTAAATGGTTTAAAGCACTAGGGGAATATTTTCCCTTTTTTCTTAGCTTAAATGGCCTTTTCAGTTTCTGATACAGGCTGCCTCCAAATCGAATCCTTACTGAAGTCTGGGGAACTTTTTGTATCTGTGTAGATATCCATGTATATATTCATAAAGATCTCAGAAAATCATTGCAAAACATCCTATGTTTCTACTAACTTAGAAAATTCATGTTTTGATTGGATAGGTGTGTGCATGCTGTACTACCTTCAGATTAAAGCAACTGTGATCATAAATGAACACACAACAGGAGCCACTCTTTTCAAAAGCAGGGTTCCAGAAGAGGTCAAACACCTATCAAGGTGGGACTCACTTTTATCATTGAGATTTCTCTGAACGGTACCCTGGACGTGGACATGCTATTCCTACAGTCATGGTCTTCATCATCTTTGAATTATATGAAGATATAAAGCTGCTATTCTTGAATTGCCACAACTCTTTCAGAGTAGAAAGGACAAAAAACTGCTCTCTGGAATTCACAGAAGAGAATGCTTTTGGGTTTCTTAACCTCTAGAAGCAAAAATACACACAAAGAGTGATGATGTCTTGTAGCCATTGTGATTTATCTCAGCTCAGTTTGTGGGTGCTTCCCTTCTACTCTCAAATGGTGTGTTCCAGCTGGAAGGTGGAAGAAAGAACCTAAGAGTTTCTTAGTTTTGGAATGGGGTAGTGGGGTCCTGCTATTTTTGACCACCCATCAGCCTCCCTCCTTCCAGTGTATGTATTTTGCTTTTCCTTGACCCTCAATGCCTCCAGCTTTATGTTTGGTCCATATAAGACAACTCCTCCGTGCTTCAAAGAAATGCATGGCCCAGAGCTCTGCATCTCCTCTGACCACAGCAATTGGTTCAAAAATGGGCATGTGATCCAGGCTTGACCAATGAAAGCACCGCATCCCCTCACATGAATGGTTCAAGAATTGGCTAGTGACCCAAGCCAGTCTGACAACTGTTCATTCTGGAAGTTTTTTTTTAATTCTTGGGAGAGGAAAGCCCTCTTTTTCTCACAGAGATTATTAAACTGTAGGAAGTTAGCCTGTAGTGCCTGGAAGCTATCTTAAGGACAGAATCTGCCTAAGAATAATGTCATCAAAGAGGAAAAATAAAGCTGAGACAGGGAGCGCAAGACAAATGCACTTAGTGTCAGCATTGAGCACCTGGATCCAGCCAAGGTTTTTTAGAAGTGCTATCTAATACTCAGGCCAGTTTGAGGTGGATTTTGCCACTTAGCACTGACAGTCTTAATGAATACAGATGTAGTTCCAGAGGATGTAGTAACAGGGTTGGATGGGAGGGAAGCTGGAAAGATGGATTGAGATGTGAGGGAGAAAAGAATGGACCAAATGAGGAAGGATTTAGGTGGCTAAAGGAATGTTCTTTGGAGTTGGGAAGGACAAAGAGAGGTAAAAATAAGAGATGTGAGAGACAACATCAAGGGAGAGCAAAGTGGATCTATAGAGTTGGGGGACACTGAATACTGTTTCACTTAGAGGTTTTAAAAATTAAGAGGATTGCAGATGAAATGATGTGCATAGAGAACCTAAGAGAAACAAAGTAAAAAATTCTAGAATTAATGAGAGAGCTCAGCAAAGTGGCTGGATGCAAGATAAATCATAAAGTAATGTTTTCCTATTGATTGTCTAACAGAAAATGGGAAGAAAACTTCATCTACATAGGCAATAAAATATCTAGCACTAACATCATTAACAAAAAAGAAATGCATAGGAGCCTTATAAAGAAAAATATGAAACTTTAATAAGAGAGATAAAAGATGGTTTCAACATTCCTGGTGGAAAGGCCAAATATTGTAAAGATGTCAGTTATCCCCCAATTAATATTTACATAGATTTAATGCAATTCCAATTCACTTTTGAAAATTGGTAAAATGTTATTATATTAAATATTTTGAAAAAGGAATAAATAGATTAGTCCATTCTCTGTTGCTTATAACAGAATACCTGAATCTGGGTAATGTATAAGGAAAATAGGTTTATTTCTTACAGTTTGGGAGGCTGGGAAGTCCACAGTCCAGGGCACAACTGATGAGGTCCTTCTGGGTGAGAACTCTCTACAGGGTCCCTTGGTGATGCAGGTGTATCACATGGCAAGAATTACAAGAGTTCTCTCATGTGCTCCTTATAAAGCCACCAGTCCACACCCATGATACCTCATTACTCCATGAATGGATTAATCCATTCACAAGGGCACAGTCCTCACAATCTAATCACCTCTCAAAGGCCCCACCTTTCAATTTTCATAATCAGATTTCTCACCCTCTTAACACTATTACAGCAGGGATCAAGTTTCCAACACATGAACTTTTGGAGAATACATTTGACCCATAGAAAGATGATAATAGCTAAGCAAAAAGATTATGACTGGTGGGGGGGAGGGGCTTGTCCTACTAAGATATTAAAATACCTTCTAGAGCTGTAACAGTTACATAATGTTTTTCTATATGATTGCATGACTCTGTGAATATATTAAAAACCACTGAACTGTGCAAGTTAAACTTGTGAAGTGTATGGTATGTAAATTGAACACTGACTGCAACTAATGAGAGGCTGATACCTAAGTGATAAACCTTACGCCAGGGTGAGACAGGCACTAGATGCCATTTCTCATCTGGATGGTGTGAACAGTCAACATGTCCAGAAAGGCCAGATAGGCTGTGCATATGCAATCATTCATGTACCCTTCAACAAATATTTCTTGAGGGCCTACGATGTGCTAGGTACTAGAAATACAGCAAAGAACAAGACAGATGAGATGTCTGACCTAAGGAAGCTCACAGCCCAGCAGGGCCAGGACCATAATGAGGCAAATGAGATACTCACCTTAGGTGCAAAATTTAAGGGGGTATCCAAAAACTCAGTAATTGTAGTTGTCAGCTTGGGCTGCCATAACAAAATATCACCAACTAGGGGCTGGTCAGTCAGCTCAGTTGGTTAGAGCATGGTGCTGATAACACCAAGGTCCAGGATTTGATCCCTGTACTGACCAGCAACCCCCCCTCCCCCCATAAAAATCACAAACTAGTGACTTAAAAAACAGAAATTAATTTTCTCTAGAGGCTGGTAAGTCCAGGATCAAGGTGTTAGCTAATTTAGTTTCTGGAGAAGGCTTTCTTCCTGCATTGTGAGTGGCTGTCTTCTTGCTTGGTCTGCACATGGTCTTTCCTTGGTGCCTGCACAGGGAGAGAGAGGAAGAGAGATTCTCTGGCATCTCTTCTTATAAGGACACTAATTTAATTGATCAGAGCCCTGCCCTTATGACCTATTTAACCTTAATTACCTCCTTATAGGCCCCATCTTCAAATGCAGTCATACTGGGGGAAAGGGCTTCAATATATGAATGGGGGGGCACAATTCAGTTCATTGCCATAATCAAAATTAATAATGTTTTAATGCAATATTTTTTTAAAGTGAAAATTAATGCAAAAAATCATGATGAACTACTAACAAGAAAGTAAAAAGACAAACCTCTTGTCTAGGAGAAAATATTTGCAAATCATACAAATTATGTAAGAAACTTGAATCCAAAATATATGAAGAACTCTTACAATCAATAATAAAAACAGTCTGATTTAAAAATGGCAAAGAATTTGCCAAAGAAGATAGACAAATATGCCAATAAGCACATGAAAGGGTGCTCAATGTCATTAGTCATTAGGGAAATACAAATCAAAGCCACAATGAGATACCACCTCATATCAATTAAGATGGCTAGAATCAAAAAGTCAGATAATAAAAAGTGTTTATGAGAATATAGAGAAACTGGAACCCTTGCACACTGCTGGTAGAAATGTAGAATCATACAGCCACTTTGAAAAACAATTTAGCAATTCCTCAAATACAGTTACCATCCAGCAATTCCACTCCTAAGTATATTCCCAGGAAAAATGGAAACATATGTCCATACAAAAACTTATACATGAATGTTCTCAGCAGGATTATTTATAATAGGCAAAAAGTGGAAACTACCCAGATTGTCCATCAACTGATATATGGATAAATAAGATGTGATGTATTCTTATAATGGAATATTATTCAGCAATAAAAGGAAATAAAGTATTGACACATGCTACAACATGGATAAACCTTGAAAACATTATGCTAAGTGAAAGAAGGCAGTTGCAAAAGGCCACATATTGTATGAATCCGTTTATATGAAATGCCCAGAATAAGCAAATCTACAGAAGCAGAAAGTAGATTAATTGTTGCCTAGAGCTAGGGACATGATGAGAGGGACCTGGGAGTGATAGCTAAGTGGTGTGGTGATATGGGTTGAATGTGTGTCCCCTCCAAAGCTCACATGGGAAGATTGATCCCCAATGTGGCAGTGTTGAAAGGTGGGGCCTTTAGGACATGATTGGATCATGAGGGCAGGGCCCTCATGAATGGATTAATCCATTAATGGGTTAATGAATTACTGGGTTATCATGAGTATGGAGTGGTGGCTTTATAAGGAGAGCACATTAAAGTGCTCTTGTCATTCTCTCCATGTGATTGCCTGCATCACCATGGGACTCTGCAGAAAGTTCCCACCAAGAAGAAGGAGGCCTTCACCAGATGTACACCTTGGACCTTGGACTTCCCGGCCTCCAAACTGTAAGAAAAAAATTTTGTTTTCTTATCAGTTACCTAGTTTCACGTATTTTGTTGTAAGCCACAGAAAACAGACTAGCACATGTGGGTTTTCTTTTGGGGGTGATAAATACATTCTAAAATTGATTGTAGTGATGGTTGCACACTCTGTATATACTAAGCCACTGAATTGTACACTTTACGTGGGTTACAATATATCTCAATAAAATGATAAAATAACCATTGTCTTTGTGCTCCCTTAAAAATGTCTAACCAGTATTTTGCAACTATATTAGTAAAGACTAGATTAAGCTAGCATTCTCAATGGACACTGAATCTGGGGAAAATTTTAACGAGGTCCAGGATATCTTCTTACAGATTGCGTATTAACAGAAAGGGGAAAAATGTTAATTATACAGTGGAGAAGTCAGACAACACCTCAACTGGGTTTCAAAAGTTAGCATCACCAGTGAGGAATAAATGGACCTTGTGGGCCTCCAGCTGTGGTAACTAGGAAGGATGCAACATCACCTCTGAAGAATTGTGGACACAAATGCATAACTGGCATCAAATCAAGGACATGTCAGACACATACAAAGTGAGGAATGTTCTATTAATAAAATGGGGGTGAGAAGGACTGCATTCTTTCAAACTGTCAATGTTATAAAAGATAAATAAAGCCTGTGAAAAAATTCCAGGTTAAAAGAAATTAAGAGATATGACAACTAAATCCAACACCTTAGTCTAGACTGAATCCTGTACTGGAAGGAAAAAATGCTAGAAAAAAAATGATTTAGGGGTAAAGGGAGCACAAAGGGAGCAATTCAGCACAATATTGTCAAAAGAGGATAAAGCAAATGGGATAAAATGTTAACAACAGGCAAATCTGGGAAGAGTATATAGGTCTTCTTTGTACTATTCTTATTCTTGCAAATAAGTTTACTATTAAGAAAATAGAAAAAATGTATAAAGTCATCTTTCTTTTGACCCTCAGTTTGTTTTCAGTATGTTTCTGATAATTACAAGGCTAATTATATTGATCATACTCTTAAAGAAATAAACTTTTAAATATTTTAACTTTCTTTGCACTTTTCTTTGGTGACCAAAAAAACCAAAACAAACAAACAAACAAAAAAACAAACAAAAAAACCCCCTCTTCCTCCCCACCCATCCCCAACATGCAAAACTACATCTAAAACTTACTTCTTTCCAAATTTTTTTACTTGCATACTGGCCTTCACAGTAACCAATGCAGCACCAAGCACAAAAGTAGTTTCAATTTCATGATATTGCATTATAGACTCAAAATTCTCTAAACCTAAGGTATGATTAATATTCAGAAGTGGTATATTACTTTTTTTTTTTTTTTTTTTTTTTTTTTTTTTTCTTTTGTCGTTTTTTCGTGACCGGCACTCAGCCAGTGAGTGCACCGGTCAGTCCTATATAGGATCCGAACCCGCGGCGGGAGCGTCGCCGCGCTGCCAGCGCTGCACTCTACCAACTGCGCCACGGGCTCGGCCCAGAAGTGGTATATTACTGATAAATAGCTTAGTCATACTGTATGGTACAGAGATACTGACCCTGTCTTTATCTAAATTTTTGATATTTTATTCATCATGGATTTTTGGCATTAATTTTGATTTTTTTTAAATGATGCATTCAAATATTGTTTATCTTGATTATTAAATTTTTGCACCCAAGGTAAGTGCCTCATTTTCTTTATCCTAGTCCAAGCCTTGCTGAGAGTCAATTATTACTGTTTTAAAAAATCAGAAGTGGACAGAAAATGCTTGCAGAATGCCGGCAAGGTTATTTAGCTGGTAGGTTTATTTCTCATTTGTTGTTGATTCCTTTTACACTATGAAAAGAGCAATTCTGTACAATATCATGAAAAAAAAGGAAGGTATGCACAATGCTATAAAAAAAGTTTTCATTTGCCACAAAGTTTCCTAATCCATTCACCCTCAAAAGATCATGTGGAAATTGTGGACTAAGTTATATAGCATGAAAAAAAATAACAAAATGCCTATAACAGATAAATAAATATACAAATGTGATATATTCATACTATGAAATATTATTCAGCCATTAAAACAAGTAAAGTCCTGATATATGCTACAACATGGACAAACCTTGGAAACGTGCTAGATCAAATAAGACAGACATAAAAGCCTGCATACTGCATGATTCTGTTTATATAAAATGTCCAGATAGGCAAATTCATAGAGACAGAAAGTAGATTAGTGGTTGCCAGGGGTTGGGGGGAGAAAAGAAAGGGGAATGACTGCTAATGGGTACAGAGTTTCTTTGGGGAGTAATAAAAACATTCTGGAATAGTGGTGATGGTTATGCAACTTTGCAAATATACTAAAACCCACTAAATTATACACTTTAAAAGGGCAAATTTTATGGTATGTGAATTATATATCAGTAAAGATATTGCTTTAAAAAATTACAGTGAAGAAAAAATTGACCACAGAACAAACAAGAATGCTAAACATAAAAAGAGAGGAAAATGTTTGCAAATGAAATGGGTTTATAGACACATGGCCAGAAAAACATCCTGCTGAAAAGCAAGAGGAAGATTTAGGTGGTAAAAAGAGAAGTAGTTCAGCTGGTACTTTCAGTGAATCTAGTCTGGGATTTGCTACTTGCTTAATCTTTCTGAGCCTTTTCTCATCTGCAGAAATGTGGATAATAAGACCTATTTCCCAGGGTTTGTAAGAGGGTTCATGAGGCCACTTATATACAGGTCTGGGCACACAGTAGGACCTCACTGATGTTGGCCACAGTTGTACGTATCTGTGTGCTTCCTGTTGTGGTCTCGGTTCATCTCTTGGAAACA
Source organism: Cynocephalus volans (assembly GCF_027409185.1). Lineage (NCBI taxonomy): Eukaryota > Metazoa > Chordata > Mammalia > Dermoptera > Cynocephalidae > Cynocephalus > Cynocephalus volans. Next base: position 197,970,824 of record NC_084461.1, read on the forward strand.
AATCAGGCAGCAGTGACTAGATTGAACAGGCAAAGGTTGAAAGAGAAAGAACATGAAAAGGAGATGAGGAGAAAATAGCAAATGAACAAATAAGAATGTGAAGATAATAGACAAACTAATGGGTGCATGAGTCATTAGGGATGACAGGGTGCAAGGTAGAGTTGCTAAAACCTCTAGGTACCACATGAATTATTTTAAACATTTTCTTTTTTTTTTTAAATAGCAAGTCTAAAGAAAAGCTGCATTGAATTGCGAATGTAATGCAAATTATCGTGACTTGCATATAAATCATGGCGCTGAATTTGGACTTTGGGGAACATTTATATAACATTTATGTATATATATATGTAAATCTGCACCAGAGCACAGTGCAGTGGCTAACTGACTAAGAGGAACGGCCACAAAGGCTGTTTGGTCTGCGGACACAGGGAGCTCTTGGTTCTCCAGTTTCAGGGGTGAGCCCTATGTGAGAATGGCTGCTCTGATGAGGGGTCACAGGAGTTGTCTTTGAAGGCAGCACCCCTTTACTTTACCCAAAATGCCAAAAGCCTGGCATGAAAAAAAAAATGGTGCTGGGAAGAATGGCAGGAAAGAAGGTCACCCTTCTTTCCCTCGTTCCTGAGTTCTGACATGGCTCGAGGATTCACACTCTCTGGTAGACAAACTACCTTTAACTTTAGAACTTTTGCGGTTTCCAAATATGTTTTTCTAAGTAAGCTGTTTGATTCTAACTTAACATGGACTGAGGTTCATGAAAATCCTGCTGCCCTTCAGTAATGATAGCAAATACAACACAGCACTTATATCATGCCTGGTAGTGTTCTAAGTGTTTTACACATTTTAAATCATTTACTCCTTACAACAACACATGAGATAGATCCCGTTATTATTCCTGTTCTCAAGTTAAGGAAATTAAAGCACAGAGGAATTAACTTACCCAAAGGCACACAGTCAGGAAGTCAGCTACAGTACCTGGTTCTTCTGTATTTCACATATTCTTCCATTATAGCCTCTCAATATTTGTTTTATAAAATGGGATAAAACCAAGATGTCATATCAACTTGTGTTGGTCACAGGTTGAAATGATCTTTTCCTTAAAAGCCATGCAAGTATCATAACTGATTTTTCAAGCATGCTGTAAAAACAAACTTGAAAAGATGTAAAGCACACACTGGCCTTGAGGGAGAGCCTCGTGGGTAAGCCAGACACTGGGGCTCTCACACTGGGAGGCGAGTCTGGTGTTCCTCCCACCCCAGCTCTTTGGAGAAACGGTGAGCAGGACCTCCTCTCAGGGAGAAATATGACAAAACACCTCATGTCCAGTCCTGTTCTGAAAAGGGTTTGCTGAGAGATGTTGACACTAAAATCATCAAGTGGAAGTTCTAAAGAAGGTTCTCTATGAGTAGTTTTATCATGATTTGACCAAACTGCCCATAATTTAGAGGCAACATGGTCATATTTTTTTTTCTTCCTGCAAGTGGGAAAACATCCCAGATCAGGAGACACACTGGACTTATTTTTGGTGCTGGAAACATACCCTACATACGATGAGGGAGAATAGCGTCTATGCTTATAGAAGTTAAGGACTGCCAACCTGACATTATTTCACTGAATATTCACTGAATACCCAGGGGACAAAGGGTGCCACAGGATATGTCTCTCTTATTTATTAAATTGTGGGAAGTAAGTCTACATCTGTTCAGGAATAAACCAGAGAAGATCTGTGACAAGTCCCTGTCCTTTATGTGGCGAAATTGTCATCGAAAGACATGGCACCAAATCTGACATATCTACTGCAGACGAAGAGATTTTGGAAGGCATCTCCAATAGGAGAGGATGGTAGAAAGTCTCTGTCGTGTTAAGCTGTGTATATGCTACAGAGTTATACTAACTATAAAAGCGTGAAGAACAAATCAAACAAAGCAGCTCCTCTGCAGCTGTGACACAGGAGCCACCTTTGAAAATTCATGCAGGAGGGAGAAATAATTGCATGGGAACTGCAGAGACCGACCTCTGCATATATTGATCTTTTCACGTTCCCTGGAATGCCTGCCCCAGCCTTTTTCTCTTTTCTGAAAGGTCTAAAAAGTATCCCCGAGGTAGCAAAGCGAGTAAAAGCCGCTCCCAAAGTCCTCCTTCCAGGGTGGTCTTCTTTTCTCACAAGAAGCTCTTGGCTCCAAGGAGGGCCCAGACTGCATCTGAATGTTTGGCAAAGCAGCCGGGGGTCTCAGAGCCCCCCACCTCATGTGTTCCCCCCCTCTCAAGGGACATGGCCCATGCCGAATCTCAGAACTTCTACCTTGAGTGGACACAAGTCCTCAAAAAGCCTTGGAAAGCATTGGAATTTGTCAAAGAAGGGTCAGTGTGTATATATATTGCAGGAGGAAAGGGGAGATAATTTTGAAATAAAAAAGAATTATTTGCTATCATGGATTTTTTATACATTAGGAAAGCTGGGACAACCAAAAACTCTAAAAATTAATAACGGAGAGAGACACCGATATGGATTTTCTAAAATGAATTTCCTACTTCTGATGCTGACTGATGATTTAGCAATGTTAGGATAACAAAAAAGAAACACAAAAGCATCTGATATGTGAAGGATTACTATTTTATAACAAATTAGCAAAATTAGCAAAAATTAGTCCCTTTAAACAAGAAAGATTTATCCATGGCATAGCACCATGCCCAAAGCAGAATTTAAATGATACTTAAGTGAGCAATCTGTCAAATTGCTTAATATTATAATAGTCATTAATTTTGAAAGAAAAATTTACACGACCCACTATCCAGATGTTAAAAAACCCTCTGACATAAACATGGACAGTCCCAATTCAATTATTATTTTTGGTACAACATCCCAAGACTACAACCAACCATAATGTTAGGTGGGGAAAAAAAGGGTAGAAAATAGTGTGATTTCCTGGAAACCCCACAATGCAATTTCACTTTGAACTTGCAAGCAAATATCCAGGCATGATCTGCATGAAACTAGGTGGCGTTTCCTTCTAGAACTATGGGCCCCAATTAAAAATAATGAGGCCTGTCTCCAGCCGCCAGACCCAATTAGAGATAATGAGGACTGATGGCTCCTGAAATAGATTCATTTTTCTCTGATAGACGAATTGGGACAGGGGTCTTGCCAGAGGTCATTGGGATAGGCCTGGCAACAAAGCAGGGGTCACTCCAGCTTACAAGCCCTTATGAGTCGTTATTAAATAAGGAAGTAGGAAGTTCCTTGGCTCCCAAAGCAACCAGGAGCAACTCTGCCAGACATGCACCCATCAGTCACATTCACATGCACATTGTTGGCCAAATGGTGTGTCTACTGCTGTTAAAAGCTTTTTAATAATGACCATCTCATTTAAATGACTGTTAAAAAAACACTGAAAAGAAGTGTAGCCAACTTCATATATGTGTATATATATGTGTGTGTGTATGCACATGTTCATGCGTGTTTATGTGTTTACTTGTGTGTGCATGTGTATACACACACTTTTTATTTGAAATACTTTTAGACTTACAGAAAAGTTGCAAAGACAGTTCAGCGAGTTCCTGCATACCCTCTGCTCAGTTTCTCCTAATGTTAACATAACCTGGTACATTTACATAACCCGGTATCTTATATAACCTGATACACTAGTCACAACTAAGAAATGAAATTCACATTACTATTAACTAGATTTCTGATTTGATCCCGATTTCACCAGTTTTACCATGAATGTTTGTTCCCTAACCAGGAGCCAATCCAGGATTGCACCCTTCTGCCTGAAACGATCTTGTTCATTCTCTTGTTTACTTACTTGTCATCTACCCCTCCCCCATAAGTTCCTCGATAGCAGAGACCATGGCTGTCCTGTCCACAGCTGCATCCTCAGCGATTAGCCTTGATCACCATGCAGAATTCTAGGAACCAAAGCATACCATCATCCAAGTGCATAGAAAGCTCCATTGTCAAGGCCTCGGCACAACCCCTGGCATATAATTGGCACAAGATGTATGAGGTTGAATCGTTTTTAAGGGAGGGGTGAGCACAGCATCAGGGTAAGAACATGAACTGGCAGATGCTGAATTATTATTAGTTGAATGAATGAAAGGAAAAAGCCATCATTCAGTGAAAGCAGGACCAAAAGATCTACAGGCAGCTCCCAGTTCATGAGCTATTTTAACAACCTGCATTTAAGCCTTCTTTGAATCATTTTCCAGCATAAGGAGTAACAAAAGGTTAGCTTGAAATCCCTAAGTAATCCAAAATTCATCTGCCATTCACACCCATTGAGGTGACTGATTAAACTGTTCTTTCCATAGCCTTCCTTGGAAAAGTTCTCTCCCTCTCTGTTCTCCCTACTAAGTCCAAGAGAGAGAAGACAACCCTACCTAAGGCAAGTCAGCAAACTTTTTCTGGGAAGAGCCAGGCAGGGAATATTGTAGGCTTTCCAGGCCATAATGGTGCTGTCACAACTACTCAACTCTGCTGTTTTGGCTGGAGAGCAGCCCTGGACAATATGTACACAAAGGAGCATGTCTGTGTTCCAATAAAACTTTATTCACAAAAACAAGCAGTGGGCTGCAGGCTGTTTTCTGATCTGTAACCCAGGGCAAACCGACTATATTCGTCCATTTTGTGTTGCTATAACAGAATATCTGAGACTGGCTAATTTATAAAGAACAGAGGTTTATTTGGCTTACGATTCTGGGACAGCTGCATCTGGCATGGGCCTCAGGCTGCTTCTACTCATGGCAGAAAGTGGCAGGCAGCCGGCAGATACAAGCACATCACATGGCGAAAGGAAGCAAGAGAGGGAGGGGAGGTGTCAGGGTCTTTTAAACAATCGGCTCTCACAGGAACTAATAAAGCAAGAACTCACTCACTACTCCCACCCTCTAGGGAGAGCATTAATCCATTCATGAGGGATCTGCTCTCATGACTCAAACAGCTCCCAACACTGCCGCATTGGGGATCAGACTTCCACATGAGTTTTGGGGGGACAACACATTTAAACTCTATCACCCACCCATATAAACTGCACATATATGTACAACATAAGACAACGCGTGGAACAGAAGAACAGGAACAAAGCTGAACATATCATCTAATGAACAGTTTGTGCACATAAAGTAGGTTTCTGAAAACATACACTGATTTTTTAAAAAAATCTATTTAATTTCATTGTACTGAGAGCTGGTACAGAATATGTGTTAAGGACACAAGGTCCATCACTTCACAGTTGCCATATTTTTGTGTGTGGTGAGAACATTTAAGATCTACTCTCTCAGCAAATTTCAAGTTTGATTAATAAGCTTGATTGTGATGTTCATTTCACAATGTGTATGTATACAAAACATCACACTGTACATCTTAAATACATATAATTTTATATGCCAATTATACTGCAATAAAACTGGAAAAAAGGAAATACTTATGATGCAATATTTAGAGAAAATATAAAGGATAAAAAGATATCATATGTCCCTGCAAAAAAAGTGAAAAAGAGACAACATTGGAAAAAATTCATTTTTTGAGATCATGTTATTTTTATAGTTTCAATGTTATTTTGGATTAATTTTTAAACAGCATGAAATACAGAGGGAAAAAAAAAAGGAACAAAAAGTCCAGAGCAAGCACTGCCTGTGACCTGTTCTGTAACCCCTCAGTGCGTCAGTTTCCTCATCTGTTTAAAAGGGATACTAGTAGCATCTCTTTCACAGGCTTTTATAAAGATTAGGAGTTAATGCACGTGCTCACATGACATTGTGAATGTACTAAATGCCACTGAATTGTTCACTTTAAAATAGTTAATTTTATGTTATGTGTATTTCACCTCAATTTAAAAAACAACTAATGTAGATCATATATGCATATTACAAACTGCAATGATTTGTTTAACTGACACATAATAAGTATACAAATTTATGGGGCACAATTTTATATTTTGATTCATGTGTACAACGTGCAATGATCAGCTCAGGGTAATTAGCATATCCAGGACCTCAAACGTTTTATCATTTCTTTGGGTTGGGAATATTCAAAACCCTCTCTTCTAGTTCTTTGAATACATAGAATAAATTGTTGTTAACTATAGCCACCTACAGTGCTGTAGGACACTAGAACTTATTGCTCCTACCTAGCTGTAATTTTGTGTCTGTTAACCAACCTCTCTCTCTCCCCCTTTCTCCTAACCCTTCCCAGACTCAAGTAACTAATATTCTACTCTCTACTTCTATGAGATTAACTTTTTTAGCCTCCATGTATGAGCAAGGACATGTGGTATTCATCTTTCTGTGCTTGGCTTATTTCACTTAACATAATATTTTCCAGGCTTATCCATGTTGCTGCAAATGACAGAATTTCATTCTTTTTAATGGCTGAATAGTATTCCGTTGTGTAAATATACCACATTTTCTTTATCCATTCATCTATTGATGAATACTTAGGTTGATTACGTATCTTGGCTATTGTGAATAGTGCTACAATAAACATGGGAGTGCAGATAGCTCCTTGACATACAAATTTTCTGTCCTTTGGATACATACCCAATAGTGGGATTGCTGGACCATGTGGGAGTTCTATTTTTAATTTTTTGAGGAACCTCCATATGGTTTTCCAAAAAGGGCTGTACTAACTTACATTCCCACCAACAGTGTTTGGGTTCCCTTTTCTCTGTATCCTCGCCAGCGTTTGTTATTTTTTTGTCTTTTTGATAATAGCCATTCTAACTGGGGTGCAAATTCCAATAATTAATTTCAGAATTTTACTGAGATCTGCAACATCTCGACAATAGTGACGCATCCACGATGGGACTTTTTAGATATCACTGATCCTTCTTTCAAGCTTTCACTAATTCTAAGGGATATGTCAATCAATACAATAGACCTAAAATAAAGATTTTTGAAAGTCTAAAGAAAGAGTTAATACATAGAAAGTATTTAGGACAGGACTCAATAAATGCTAGCTGCTATTTTGGCTGTTGTTAAGCAACAAGTGACCAGAATTTTAAAGCTGAATTGAATTTTAGAAGAAAGCACTTCATTTGATTTGGAGACACCACATTGGGGCCTAATGAGCACTTGCCCCCTCCCCCGCCCCCATAACTACAGAGGCTGCGACAACACTCTGCTATAGCACTGAGAAAGAGTTCCCACTTTATCCTCCATGTCTGGGAGGGACAGTGTGTTCTGAAGACCCACTAGCCTGGGAATGGGAGGAAAGAGACCAAGGTGGAGTAATAGAATGAAAGTAAGTGGGGGAAAGGATGTAGCAGGAAGTAATCCAGGGACATACAAACTGCTGGGGCCCCTGGGCAACCCAGACAACGGCGGAATCGCTTACCTGGTAGATGAGAAGAACCCCTGGACAGGTACAGACAGGCAATTAGCTTGTGCTCAAGGAGTCTGATTAGGCTCTTCAAGTAAGGACCACTGCACGCTAACAGGGCCTCAGATGGCAGTCCCCTCTAGACCACAGAAATGCCTTCTAGACAAGGCCTTTATCCAGTAATGAAGACGAGTTATCAAGGATGCCATGATCTTGTGTAAGCCTTAAAGAAATGAGAACTGGGGTTTTCTCAGATAAGGTGACAAAACTGGAAAGAAATCAGTATTAACCCACCATCTTCACCCCTGAGCAAGATTTTACAGTCTAATATAATGACAACTTTAATATCTAAGAGATGCATTGAAGAGGTGTATTTTGTCAAAAATATCTTAATTAATAGAGGTGGGGGAAAGTTCAACAAATAAGTTTGGCAGATTGGAGTTTGCAAAGATGGTCATAACAATAGCTCCCATCCTACTTGCTCTTCCAGACCTTGCCATTCTCCTGTCAGAAGGTGGAGTCTAATTCTCTCCTTTGAATCTAGGTGGGCTTGTGACTCACTTGTAACCAACAGAATGTGGCAGAAGGGACACTGCGTGGCTGCTGGGGCTTGGCCAAAGACTGCCACCATCACAGCTGCCCAGCTGCCCTGGGGCCTCTACGTTGTGAGGAAGCCCTGCTACATGGAGAGGCCATGTGTAGGCATTCTGGTCAGCAGGCCAGGTCTGCCAGTGCCCCAAGTCCAGGGGCCAGACAGAAGAGCAAGCAGGTCTTTGGATGAATTAAGTTCAACTATCAAGTCACTCCCAGCCTTTGAGACTTCCTAAGACAAGCCAGCTCCATTATACACTTCTTGTATTCCTCACCCACAGAGTCCATGGGCGTAATTAAAGGGTGGTTTTATGCCACCAGGTTTGGGATGGTTTATTGCTCCCAACAGTAACTGAAACAATGAGGAATACGAGGGGTCTTCAAAAAGCTCACAGAAAGATTCACATTATCTCTTAATTCCGTTTTCCACGAACTTTTTGAGTATTCTTGTATACTCTCTAAACTGGCCTCCATGGACCAAAGAACGGATGAGCCATTGCTTTCCACACCCTGTGGAACACACTGATGCCACTTGGTATGTTAAACTCAAAAACAGCGACCTTCTAGAACCTTCCAATCTAAGGTCTGGGGACCAGCAGCATCAGCACCATCTGGGATCATTTAGAACTGTGCAATCCCAGGCCCCCTCCTGGAGTTATTACAAGGCAGATTCTGATTCAGTAAGGTCCCCAGGTGACCTATATGCACTGTAAAGTTTGAGAAACAAGGCTCTCTAGGACATCCATGCATTTCTGGCCCCACCAGCTGAGTTGAATGCTTAAAAAAAATACACAAATGTATTTGTTCCCAAACTTAGTTGTTCCTATGACACTTGCTATTGTAATTAAGTAGTTCATTTCAACATCAGGTAAACCAACGGAATGTGAGTGAGTGGACATCTCTCGATGTGCCTTACAAAGAGAATATGGCCTGTGGGTTAATTTCTATTACATTAGATAAGGGGAGAAAACTGTAAAAGATTTAGGATAAAAATCTAGAAGGATTCTGTACTCTGACTGCTTTGCAAGTGTCATTAGGTCCTTGCTCCACAATAAAGAAACTGACCCTGGGAACTGCAGCAACTCATTATGGGTATGGTTAAAGCAAAAACACTACTCAGCTTGCTCCCCCAACCAAAACCAAAACCAAAACCAAAGACAAAACACAAAAAAGTTGATACTGCTTCAAAAGATTTATAGATCAATGTGCATTAATATGTGTAATTTAAAATGCTCAAGATTTTATTTGAATATTTTGGAATGTATCAGATGCTATGGACTGGTGACCCAAAGGTCAGGCACAGCCCCTTTCTTCTTTTTCTCCTATTTATTTAAAAGATTGGAAACCTTAAATGCTAGGTTTTCCAGGCTCTCTTGCAGTGAGGGAGGCGATGTGGCTCAGTTGCAGCCAAAGAGCTGCAAGTGGAAGTGCCTGGGAGGGTCTTCCAGGCAATCTTTTTATTTTTTTATTTTTTTTTTTTTTCAACTTGGAATTCTTTTTTTTTTTTTTTTTTAAATTTTATTTTGTCGATATACATTGTAGTTGATTAATGCTCCCCATCACCAAAACCTCCCTCCCTTCTCCCTCCCCCCCTCCCCCCCAACCATGTCCTTTCTGTTTGTTTGTTGTATCAACTTCAAATAATTGTGGTTGTTATATCTTCTTCCCCCCCCCCCGTTTGTGTGTGAATGTGTGTATGTGTGTGTGTGAATTTATATATTAATTTTTAGCTCCCACCAATAAGTGAGAACATGTGGTATTTCTCTTTCTGTGCCTGACTTGTTTCACTTAATATAATTCTCTCGAGGTCCATCCATGTTGTTGCAAATGGCAGTATTTCATTCGTTTTTATAGCTGAGTAGTATTCCATTGTGTAGATGTACCACATTTTCCGTATCCACTCATCTGATGATGGGCATTTGGGCTGGTTCCAACTCTTGGCTATTGTAAAGAGTGCTGCGATGAACAGGCAATCTTTTTAAAGAAGACAGATCCTGTTTATCTGTAGGTCTTTCATGCAGCGCTCAACATTTTTAAAAACATCATATCTGGTTTTCTGCTTAGAACTGCTTACAATATTCCAGGTGTAGATCCACCTCGTTCAACCCAGCCATTTTCCTAAGGATAGATATTTAGGTAGACTCCAGCTCACCACTACCTCAAACAACAGCACAGAGAACATCTTCAGTTCTCTGTGGGACGTGTGCACAGTTTCTCAAGAGTATATGCTCAGAGGTGAGACTTCTGGGCCACAGGGCACGTGTGTGCATTGTTTCATTGTGTTCTGCAAAACTCTTTCCAAGAATGGTTGTAGCCTTCAGTTTGTCATCCCTTCAATGGTGTATCGCGGTTCCTGTTTCTCTGTGTTGCTGCCATTACTTGATATTTTCAGACCTTGGAATTTCATTGTTGTTTAATTTTGTATTACTCTGATTTTTTCATGAGGTTATAAAGGATGATTAACCCCAAGTGTATTAGCCACTCAGTTTCTGTTCTAGAAATGGTACAGTCACACGAATACCTGACCCATTCTTTTCCACTGGGTATCCTGTCTTTTCTATTGATTTTCAGTGTTTCCTTTTATATTCTAGATTGGAATTTCTGGTTGGTTTAGCCATTGAAAGATCTTGTTTGAGTCTGTCACCTGTCTGTTGTGTATAGTGTCCTTAGTTGAACATGATTCTTAATTTTTATTAAGACAGATTCATTCACTTTTGCCCTCGATTTGTGTTTTTGGAGTCTTGTTTAACAAGTCCTTCCCAATGTTCTTCTATGTTATACATTATTTCATATTTCTATTATTTCATATTTACATGTAAGTCTTCTAAACCTTTCTAGAGTTTACCTTTGTATATGACATGAAGCAAGAATCCAATTTATTTTTCTTCACATACAAAAGCAGTTTTTCCAACTCCACCTTTAAATAATGCCTCCTGTCTCATATACATGAACATGTTTCTAAGTCTCCGATCTGTTCTCCTTCGCGGTTTGTTCAGGCTTTCATTATGTCTGAAGGGTATGAATTAATACATTTTGTTAGAATTTTATCAAATTTATAAATTAAGGAGGACTGACATACTTGCAATGTTAAATTATCCCATGCCAATCATTAGGGAAACGCAAATCAAAATCAAACTGAGATAACACTTTGCACCCATTAGGATGGCTATAATCAAAAAAATAGAAAACAAATGTTGACATGGATGTGGGGAAGTTGAAACCCTTGCACATTGCTGGTGATAATGTAAACTGATGTGGCCACTATGGAAAACAGTATGGCAGTTCCTCAAAAAATTAAACATCGAATTATCATATGAGCTAGCAATTCCACTTCTGGATATGTATCCAAAAGAATTGAAAGCAGGGGCTCAAACAGATAGTTGTATATCGGTGTTTATAGCAGCAAATTTTGGCTGTTGTAGATAATGCTACTATAAACAACCCAAATATTCATGAGATGATAAATGGAAAAACAAAATGTGGTATATCCATGCAATGGAATATTATTCAGCCTTAAAAAGGAAGGAAACTCTGATGCATGCTATATGACAAAGATGAACCTTGAAGACATTATGCTAAGTGAAATAAGCCAGACTGAAAAGGACAAATACTGTATGATTCCACTTATATGAGGTCCTTAGAGTAGTCAAAATCATTGAGACAGAGTAGAATGGTGGTTGCCAGGGGCTAGGGGGAGTTAGTGTTTAATCGGTGCAGAGCTTCAGTCAGGGAAGATATGAAAGTTCTGGAGCTGGATGGGGTGGTGGTCGAACAACAAGGTGCATGTACCTAATGCTACAGAACTGTCATTGATAACTGTGACAATAAAGGCTACACACTGATCATTCTGAACAAGATGTGATCTGACCCAGTGCCTGAGAGACATGGTTGAAATAAGGACCAGTTACAAAGCACATCGAGAATTATCCTGAGAAGCTTAAAAGCGTCCCCTCAAGAAAGGGCTGTAAAACCCTTCTGGGAGGGTAATTAATTGGTCCAATAGAGAGGACATTGTCATTATCACTCAGCTGTACCAACATTGTCCCCAATCCCTGGGTTCAGAGACAAGCAATAAAACCAGTGTGATGAGCGTAAGCGTAAAAGAAAGCAAGAGTTTCTTCAGCCAGACAGACATTCAGGCACAACACCAGTTGTATGTCTCTTTTGCTCTGAGCTGTATAACAATGTGACTACTTAATGTGAAAAAGTGTATGGAAAAAGAATATTTGGGATGAACGACAGTTAATTTGGATAAAGGGGTTTTTCATTAGTTTGTTTTTTGAGAAGCAAGCCCTGAAAAGATAAAGGAAGTGTAAATTCTTTTAAGCATTCAGGCTTTTCCATTTTCCTCTGAGACAGTGTAGTTTCCTAACTGCAAAGTTATTTCTCACCTTTGTATCCAAAATCAAATCAGAGACTAGGGGGAGAACTTACCAGGCTGTATATAGAAGTTGGACATGAATCTAAATTGCTATTGAAATGACTCTTCTCTGATTTTAAAATGTAGTGAACAATTATTAAAAATTAAATATAAATAATTTAAAAGAAAAGAGCCTTACTTAGTAATTTTGGAGTCCCAAGCACATACCGGCTGGACACTACTGTAGAATGCTCTGTGGTCAAGATCGCGTGCACATGTGTGCTATTTTCATCCCCAGTGTCAAGAATGTCACGGAGTTTTCAGTCAGTGGCTCAGCCGATGACAGTTTCAAAATCAGGGCATTGTGCTTAGGAGTCCTCTTCATTTCAGGTGCAGATTAATTTATGAGGCAATCAACCCATCCCAGCCCATGTAATGCATGACAACTTTCTTCCTGATGATTAGTGAACAGCAGGTATTGGTTTTGATAATGAGCTCTTGGTTGGGCACATCTACCAAATTTTTCACTGCATGCTCCACTGTGAAGTTGTTTTTTAAACAAATTCTAACAGAATTCAGAAGCGTTAAATCTAAGCACACTGAAGGAACACTTCTGCATATGTACTTGGTAGGTTTCAAAGCACACAGAATGGACTGCCGGATGATGAAACACAGACATTCGTAGGGACCCGAGTGTCCCAAACAAGTCAGGCGCTAGGACCTCCACTGTATTCTCCAGGCCTGAGTTGCGGAGGTCTTTTTGTCCGTTACACCCATGCATGTAATCAGTGATTGTTCCTATTGTAAATCCCAGATTCACCATCTGTATGCGCCAAAGGGTTGGGGGATTGTTAATACCCCTTCCCTATGGGATTAATCTGCAATTTCACACTAAATGATTTTTAAGTATAATTTGTTACAATGATACAACATTACCATTTCTAAAACAAACAGCTGGGATTGTTACATTGCAATAAAAAGAGGAAAGTGTCCATAGAGTTATATCGTGACAAATTTATATGCCACTCCTGTTTTACATTCACTTCACTTTAGACACAAATGGGAGAGATGAAAAAAACCCAGTCTAGAATCTTGGGAATGGGCTGTTAGTAACTGAACATGCTGCTTTTTGGTACTGGGGAACATGATCGGAACGTGCAATAGTGATAAGACTGAAAGAAAGTTCTCTGAGCAGTTCTTTAAAACCACTCAGGGTTATTCGGTGTTTCTGGGATAAAGCTGCTTGCAGTGAAAAATACGAGTTTGGATTCCCCATTGAGCAACTAACTATTAAAGGTCCTTTTGTGGACAAAGGAGGAGCCTCTGAAATCAGGAGCCCCTTTTTAAATCTGTGATATTAAAAAGAGTTGGTATGAAGCATGCAGAGAAATTAGTCCTTTTCATGAGGCACTCATTTTTTAAATGTCTTAGGTATTACAAAAGGTATTACTCCAATCAAAAGTTATCTGTAGGAATTTAAAAAGATATTATCCAAAAGAATATATTTATTTGAAATCAAGTCTAACCAAAGCAAGAACACCAAACACTGAGACATTATGATCTGTTTTACTAAAAATGAAGCCTTTGCATTAGATTGAAACAAATATAGCAATTTTATTTTCCTGAACTTTTTATGGTGGGCTCAAATGTTTCATTTTATGGGTCACATGGTTGAGATGTTAAATTCAGTTAAACTTAAGAGTTATAAAGTGGTCTGTGCATCCAGTTTGCTCAAGTCCATTTTTTTTTTTTTTTTTTTAGAATCTACCCCATGAACTAAATGTGTGACGTCTTTGGAGCCAGGAGGGGGAGCAACAATTCCCTGGCATGCAGCTGCAGCCTCATTAGTGGGACCTGCCTTGTCCCAAGCCATGCATAAGAATAAAAGATGCCTAAAATGTCCTGCCCATCAGAAACCATTTGGTGCAGAAAAATGGAAGAGAGCGGTCCTATATACCACCTCTTCCTCATCCCCTGACACTGTCAGGTAGAACAGACAAGGTAAGCCAAATTGGAGTTATTTCCTTATCTTTCATATGGGAGCAATAAATTCCACCTCACAGCATTATAAGAAGGACTAAGCAAGATGTGAGAAGCACTTAGCACATTGTTGGGCAGAGTAAATATCTTAAAAGGGTATCTTATTATTTTTACTAGCTACTGACAATCTTTCTGAGGTTTCGATTGAAAAATGGGCACAAAAAACATTTTACTTTTGTCTTTATTATAAGAAAAACAATAACGACCAATGAAAAACATGTGCAGAGACCAAGGCCTCGGAGTTGGGTGATAAGGAGTGGTGGGGCCTGTGACATACTAGAGATTGTGTGACCACCCCTCTAATGGGGGGAGGAAGGAACAGCTGCACTCAGCCCAGTTGATGGCTAACTTGAGAGACTGTGGGCCTAGTGTGGCCAACTTTTCAGATTTTTTAAAGAAAGCTGGAAATCCCAACCTGAATGATTTTAAAATGCTGGCATCTAAACTCAAATTTTTTAAAAGAAAGCCTGTGGGGGGGAGGGAGAAGGGAGGGAGGTTTTGGTGATGGGGAGCAATAATCAGCTACAATGTATATCGACAAAATAAAATTAAAAAATAAAAATAAATAAAAAAATAAAAATAAAAGAAAGCCTGTGAGCCAAACAAAGCCTGTCTGTGACTGAATGTGGCCTGCAGACCCCTGGTTAAGGATCTTTGATAAAAACCAATAGAAAAAGACATACCAAAAAGTGGAATATAGAATAGAGTGATGGTCACTGTTCTGTCTACTAATGTAGACACAGACTGAATATGGATTATATGTAAACTGCACCCATGGCATAGGTCTAGGGGCTGGAGCAATAAGTCCTGCACAACATGAGAAAATAACACTATAAGAGATACAAAAGTGGCCAGATTAAGTCAATTACAAAATTCAGGGGCAAGACAGCTTTTCCCCAACTGGTGAATGCTGACGGGACTTCCTGCTGGAAAATGAAGGAAAAGGCTTAGATTGGGTAAGATTATGGGTTCAGGGCAAAAGATGAGGACTCTAAACATTCTTTTAATACATTAAACAGCATTGTCTTGAAGGAACATAAGCTAAATTCTCCTGGGGTGCCAGGAAAAGACTGTGTCAAAACTTTAGGATCACTAGAACTGTATCACAAATCCAGATTTTATTGGTTTAAAAAACTGAAATAGCTTCCCAAAGTAACTCAACTGATTCCTTACTTTCTCCAGGAGAATCTAGGTACAGAACAATGAAAAGAGCCTTTAGAGAGACAAAATCTCCTGCAAACACAGACCTTGTTTGTTCAGCAGCTACTATGCACCAGGTGCTATCTTTAAGCCTTACACAGCCCTGACAGGAGAATATTGTAATTCCTTCTTTAGAGATGGGGAAGCAAAGATGCAGGGAATAACTCGCCAAAGCCACTCGGCCAGGGGTGGACAAAGGACGGACAGTGTTGAGATTTGAACCCTGGTCTGCCTCACAGCTGAGCCATCCCGAAGCCCTACTCCTAGAGGGCTGTCACCATATTTAAGAAGTCTGCTAGCAGCAGGGCATGAGGGGTTCTGAACAAATATTCTAATTCATATGGAATTGCTATGTTTAAATGACATGGGTTATTCATTCTCCAAAAAGTAAAATGTGCTTAAGGTTAAGATTATGCCAAACAATTTGATATATCTTTGATGATTCAAAAGGTATCTCAGAATTATTCAGGGACTGGTGAACATTAATTAGTGGTGTAACAATGTAGATAGACATTCAGTAATTCCAGCCAAGAGATGGCCCAGATTAAAAAAAAATTTTTTTGTACTGTAGGGGCCCATTTTAGTCTGCAGATTATTTATTTTGTGCTTTTAAACTTAAGCCAAATAGAATGACTGCCCAAGAGTTTTGGTGTCGTAATCACCAAGAATATATTCACTGAAATTGATATAGCGTTATTTTAAGTTTTTTTTCCAAAGCATTTATTTATTTGTGCATTTCTCTGCACTTAGATTTAAATATAACATTTGTTAAAGCAGCAGAAACTTGATTGCCTCCATTCAACACAAAATTTGCTATTTATGTACATAGATTTGGCATTAAACTGCAATGATGAGACGTAGAAACCAGGTTGCTCTAATTGTTAGAATGTTTTTGCTTACACTAATTAAAATAAGCCCTAAACCTACAACCTGGTGATCTTAACTCTTTTTGTGGAGTCACAGAGAAAAAAACAAAAACAAAAATCTCTGGTTTTTATTCTTTTGACTCACAAAAAGTTTTTTCAAAAGAAAACAACACTCAAAAGAGAACAAACAAATAACCTTTTCATAAAGGAACGTGTGGACATATTGACAAAAACAATAACAAACCCAAATGAGGTTATTATAAAGGGAAGGAGTAAGAAAAATTAAAAAATAAAAGAAAAGCTCCTACGATTTGCCCAGTGCACATTTATGGGTCACATTCTTCAATAGGCTTAATTTTATGAGTGACTGTCCACCTGTCTGCGAGGTAGAACAGGACAGTAATTGAACTGGATCTGGGCAGAGGCAGTAGGATATCATAAAGATAAAGACATTACAGTATTCCCTTCCTGGAAACATCCAAGGGGTTAGCATCTTTTTATTAAATGAGACGTATGATAACAGTTATAAGTGGCAGTTCCTCTACAACCAGTGCTCCCAAACAGAACAATAATACATATATCAGTCATGCTACCGGGACCAAAGGAGATCAGCGACCAGTGTACTTTCATGGTCTCCCACAGAAAAAAAAATTCTGTGCTCCTGTTCTTAGAAATTGCTTCAGACATTAAACAGTGGCTTGACAGTGCTATGGAACTGAGCATCTTATGAAATCAGAATCAGAAATTACCGGCATTGGGAATTTTCTTAAAAGAAAATATCATCTAGTTTTTAGCAATTGACAAAGCAAAGAAAAAAAAATGCCTATAAATCTCCAGAGTACCTACTATGTGCCAGACACAGCTCAAGGTGCTGTGGCTCAGTGGGGTTCTCGTCTAATCATTCAATAAAAAAAAGACTCTGGTATTTCTGCTTCATAGACATGCCCTGCAGTTCACTAGATTAAGCCAGGAGTCAGGGTGTGTTACGCTTCTCTCTGTGTAACAGAGACACAAAAAGATGACTCAAAGCAACATGAATGCCATGAGAAGCCCGAAGGGACCGCACCTCAGCAACTCCTCTGTTAGAAGGAGAAAACTGGGTACAGCCCTGATTCAAAGTGAGCTTCTGTTTTTTATTGTGAAGACAAGAAAGTTTCACAAGAAAAATCAGTTGATTCGATCATTTCAAAAGGACACAAAGACATGGGCAGTGTGACAAAATTTATCTATGGCTAAGTATAGCTTAAACAATGGAAACTAGTAACATTAGTAAATTTAACAACATGACATTCCAAAGTACAATTTGTGAAAAGCTAAGTTGGTCGAACTGTGATCATTATCTAAAATATAACCTCTCCTTAAATGATTTAAGTAAACGTTACATTCTTATGATTAAATCTAAGTATAATTGTCTCTAAAGTTTCTACCAATAAACAGCTACCCTTAGCAAACATTTCTTCACATTTTTTCTTATAGCAATTCTTAAAATCTCTTAACAGAACCGGTATGTCAACCACCTGTTAGCTCTAAAATCATTAAAGTATACAATCCCATACTTAAGCAGTGATTAGAGTTGATTAGATGGGCTGCTGCCACGCTACCTGTGGGCTTTTGTCCCCTGGCTGGAGGCTTTTGCCTCATACATGCATTACCTAAAAACCCTATTCTAAAAATCAAATGAGAATCAAGATTTCTAACCCTCTACAAGGGTGGAAGAAAGAGAACCGATTATTTATCACTACAAATCATGTATTCCTCACCTTAGTCCCCTTTCCTCCCCATCGCCAGAAAATCAGAACAATGAGCAAAGCAAAAGTTGAGAACTTAGGAAAAAGGAGAAGAAAGGGTCATGACCTGTAATATAGCTGAGCTGCTTCTTGATCAAATAAAATCTGCTTTAAACTTGCCAGGTGAGTTAATACTTTTAATTCTTCAGTGTGAATACCATACCTACACATTGCATATGAGGAACTAGTGTTCCTGGTTATGACTCAGTTTGTTTTAAGCTCATCATCAACATCATGAACACGAGTTCCTTACACAGTCATGGGCACCCTAGCTCTGAACAGACCGGGGAGATAACCGTGCTGCTAAACTATGAACACCTAAGAAACGCAGGCCCGGGTTAGAGCATTTTCCACAGAACTGGAGAGTAAAGCCAAAAGCCACATACCTATTGCCTTTTCTCTCTTCTGCAAGATTTCCTGTATAATCAGAGGTTTGGTGAATTGGGCTTATGTTGGGCTTTGTGGAAATCTTGCTAGCTTAAGGACATTTGCAAAATCAGCACTACTCTAAGGCTCAGGATCCTTTCCCTACATGGGAGCAAATGATAAAGTGTAATAAAGCTACAGAAACATGTGAAGTTCACATTCTTTCATTTAAAAAAGAAAAAAAGGGTACTGGTCTTTTTAGCTCAGTAAAGGCATCACCTAGTACAGGTACCACAAATCACTTGAGACACTTGTTAAAAAGTAAGGATTCCTAAGCCCTTCCTTTTTATGATTCTTATGTTACCCACATGACTTACCACTGAGAAATACCATACCTTTATAAAAAGAAAAAAATACATTAATCTAACAAATAAAAGAAGGGTTTCTGTTAAGTTACCTGGGTTTTCTGAGTAACTCTAGCAGCAGGTATTTGACTGGCAATATTTTCACCAACCAATCCTGAATCAAAGAACTCAAAATCTCAGTTCTTTAGTAAAAAGACCACAGTTCCCAGCCAAAAAATCCATGCAGAGAAGCCAAGTTCTCAAAGGAAAAAGGGAGTTCTGAGGGCCTCTCAGAACATCCTTAATCTTTCTCTCTCTCTCTCTCTTTTTCTGTTTTCCCCCATTTTTTAGTAAAGAAGGGACTTTGCTTCAATTTTCCATAGTCCATGAATCTACAGAACTCAGACTGGATGCCTTTTATTTAAAAACCTTGAAGAATCTATCAGCTTTCAGAAGAGAGAATTTCTTTCCAAACCATTCTGAAGATATAAAATTATACCTTAATGAAGAAGACCCTTACCTCAAAGGACCGCTGTCAAGTCACCCACTTACTTTCAATAAGGATTAACAGAAATAAACCCAAATGCTTTGAATGCTTACAACTTATAGCGTGAATTAATCAGGTCATTCAGGGAATTTCAAAGCAACATAAACTATGTATAAACCACTTTTATAAGCAGTCGAAAAACAAAATTTAAATATATGCTGGTAGGAAAGAGATGAAAACTGAGTTTCAGGACCATGACCTTAACTAACATCTGTAAACTACATTCTTCCCGCTAGAAAGTGCAAGCTGATCTATTCACTCCTGGCGGAGAAGAGGAAGGGAGTCCAGGTGCTACAAGAAAACCATTCAGGAGCACGTGGACCAGCGCCAAGGTCACAGCCCACCTGAATGATAAGTGAAATCCAGGCACACCCAGCCCAGGGAGCCCCGGGTTCTTCCTAAACTTGAACTCTGGGTAAAAAAGGCTTCCCAGTCACAGGTGTGGGAACACTGTTCCCCCTCTCGCTGCCAGATAAATAACGTGAGGGCAGCCTCAAAAAACTCAAGATGCTGTGGATGCCTGAGCCTGAGTCGACTGCCCACCTGCAGGAACAGAGGCCGTGGAGTCTGCTGGAGATGGGTTCGAATCCCAACTCTGCCACTCACTTGCCGTGCGCCCTCGGCCCAGTCCCTACCGCTCAGGACTTGAGGTCCCCCATATGCAAAAAGGGGACCATCCTATCTCATAGAGGTGGAGTGAAGAAGAAACCGAGGAGGAGTTAATAAGTAAATAAACAGAGCGTGCTACCTATTATTAGTGCTACGATGGCAAATGACTCCCACGGAGGCTCAAGAGTTAGAGCGCAGGGAACGCAAACTTTCTCAGGGGAGCAATCTAGCTCACGTCCCCTAAGGGGGCCGGGGAGACCTTTGTCCGCGCCACCTTTCCCGCGGCGGGCGCCGGGCGGGGCGGGGCAGCCGGCGGCGCGGGCCGGGCGGCGGGGAAGGGCGGGAGCGCGGGCGCACCGGCGGGCCACAGCCCCCAACGGCTCGGCTCGGCTCGGCTCGCGGCGCCGGACCCCGAGCGCTGCAGCCGCCGCCGCCGCGGCTCCCGGGACCGCCGAGCCCCGCAGCGCTCGCTCCGGGCAGCCTGGCCCCCCTCGCGCCGTGCAGGTGGAGGCGCCCGGCGACAGCGCTCCCCGATCCGCGCCCCCTCCCGCCGCGCGCCAGCCCGCGCGGGCGCAACTTTCTTAAAGGGACAGGTGGCCCGAATCTGCCTCTACCTGGGGCCCTGACTCTGCCTCCTGGCCAGTCCCCGTTTGGGGGAATAGCGGGGGTTGCAACAGATCTCTCCGCCCACCCACCTCCTTTGCCCCTGGCCAGTGACGGATTGCAAGTGTTAATGCACCCAGCGTCCTTTTGCAGCTTAATTCTTTTGGCCTGAATCACCCTCCCACGGCTCCTCAACGCATGCTTGCCGGCATGCAGTTGCTGCCACTGCGGGCAAAGTTCGAAGGGGGGGTGTCTCTACCCCTGTATCCCTCCCCCCATACCCTCCCCTCCCCGCCCGGAGCCCCGGGGCGTGCAAGGCTCGCTGCTGCTGGGAAACGCCCGCTGCAATCCCCTTGACCCTGCCCTGTAACTGACCCTTGGGGAAAAGCCCCTCGCACGGCTATTGCGCATGCTCTGAGCTGGACAGCTCCAGAGAGGGAAATTTAAAAACGGTTCGAGCTGCGACGGCGGCCAAACTGCGGAACGCGAGGGGAGAGCGCGAGAGAGCCCCCTCCGAACCGCCGCCCGCCCCAGGAGCGCCGGCGGCGGCGGCCCCGCGAGGATCGGCTCCAGGTACCGCCTTGCAGGGTCGGCTTTTCTCTCTCCTCCCGGGCAGTGCCCCGCATTGCGTTTCCAGGGTAGAGACCCCGGTGCAGGGGCTCGGGGCGCCTCCCTCTTCTCCCCTTTTCTCCTTCCCAAGAACCCCTCAATGACTTTGGGGGCGGAACTGAGAGTCTTCAGTGGGTTTCTGTGTTCGTTTCAGGATTGGAGTTTGTGAAATTTAGGGACCCTAGAAGATTTTTCTTTTCTTTTAAGGCTGTGTTTGTGTGTGATGGGGGTGTTGTGGGGGGTTAGATTGGTTTTCCAGCAGGGACATGTGACATTTCTAAAAGCATTTCCAGGGAGAGAGCCCTGCGGGGATTATTCCCTTTACAAGTGGGAATTTGGGTCCCCTTGAAAAACATACATGACACATCCAGCTACTCATTTTTAGTTTTTATTTTCAAAATGATCATAACTGAACTGAGATTGAAAGTATATGGCTTGGAAGGGAATAATGTTTTTCTGATTCCTATTTGCGAGTCCACATTTTTGAAGACTTGACATTTAGATTCTAGAGCCTTCCTTCTGCCCTTCCCCCATTAATTCCAAAGAATCTGGAATTTCATTCCATTCTCTTCATTTGCTTCTAAAACCCTGTAGAATTGCCCTGGGAAAGTGACCTGTGATGCCCAGGAATCCTCTAGTACTTCCCCCTCCTTAAAAAAAAAAAGTTTTCTGTTAGCTCTTTGAGCTCCATCCTTCTGAATTGTGGGGAAACTGTGGGTTTCTGCCCTGTCCATATCATCGCTGATGGGAGCTTTGTCTTCTGCTTGTCTTTTCCCCAAGGACATGATAGAAAGTGACATCTCATCCATAATGTCAGGAGTTATTCGAAACTCAGGGCAAAATCACCAACCCTCTCCACAGGAATACAGGTGAGGGCTTCAACAATGACAAACTATGTTTTTTAATTGCTTAAAGTTTATGAGCTATTTATCATCTCTGAAATTGCCCAAGAACTATTGTTACATATAATTCTGTGATTTTGCAGAAGAGCTAGAAGTACTTGCTTTCAAAGTTGGTCTCTCAACTTCAGAGGATGTCTGGGCTTGTGGCCTAGCCCAGCGGGACCACTAAATGCCTGTAGTCTCTTGTACTCTCTGAGAGAGGTCCCTCCTGGGTTAGAGACTGGGCATCCTGGTGAATGTTCAGATGAGAATAGCAGCTATTGCTTCCTTTCCAGTGGCCCTAGTGGGGGCTCTAGGAAATACCCCTCCCCCCAAAAAAAAGCTTTCTGGGGGGGGTATTGGCTTCCATCCTCCCTGGATGTTGGGAAAGTTGTGAGTCAGAACTCTTGTGTTCTTAGCCTGGCTGTGTGACTTTCAGCAAGTCCTTTGCCCTCTCTGGGCCTCATTTCCTCATCATTTAAATGATGCTATTGAATTAGATGATCTTAAGGTCCCTTCTAGGTCTCATGTGTTTGAAGAGTCAATTAGATGGAAACTGAGGCCAAACTAAATGATTTCTTGAAACAGGATGAAGCAAGGTACAAGGGATGGGGTGGGGGGAAGTCTTCAAAGTCCTTCCCCTTTTTGTCTTCAAACCTCAGATATGGAAAGGCCCTGAGTGGTCAACCAGTTCAGCCCTTCTTTTACAGATGGGGAAACTGAGGCCAAGAGAGGAGAAGGGGTTGGTCCAAGGTCACAAAGCAATCACAAGGGAGGAGGAGGAAAAGAAGGGCCTGTAGTCCCCTCCCAGCCTCTCTTCCTTGAGCCCAGGGAGGCCTGACCTGGTTCCCAGGGCCCCATCCCCCAAGGCAAGCACCATGTCTGTGGGTTGAGGGGGCACCAGCCAGATTATGGAATGGGAACAGGACTGGGGTGGCCAGGGAAGGGCAGGCTGTCACCTCGGATCAGCCCTGTTTACCCAGGGGCTGTCTGGCCTCCTGGGGCCACTGCAACTTACCAGCAGTGCCTGCTGGGGCAGACCACAGCCCCCAATTAGGGGGAGGCTGCTTCCTAAGGGCTATGGGCCTGGAGGCTGCCTTCTGAGATCCAAATGAAGCCACACATTCAAACAGATATTTGCAGAACTGGGGCCAGGTGCATGGCAGTTTGTGAGTACCTACTGTGTGCCAGTTTCCCGTTACTCACCTCAGCCCAGGAGGCTGCTCTGATGAGCCCTGTTGTACAGGTGAGGAAACTGAGGCTCAGAGAAGCAAAATAGCTTTTTCCAAGATCACACAGTAAAGGACCTTTGGCTTCCTTCCAGTGCTAACAGCATTTAAGTAATGGCAAGTGGGGTTGGGGCAGGATAAGGGTCAGCAGCTTGGGCTCTGTAGTCCCCTATAATCCCACCTTCTTCATCTGTGTGGAGCTCTCTGAGCCTCAGTTTCCTCATCTGTAAAGTGGGGCTAGAAATTGTACCCACTGCAAGGAGTTGTTATAACTCCATGAGAACAACCATTTTGGGCTCTGCCACATGCTAATTGTATGATTCTGGGCAATTTTGCCTGTGAAGTTTAATTGGTTTGTACAATGGGGATAATAAAAGCTACCTCTTGAGGGTTAAATGAGATATTATCTATGGAAGAACCTGGCACCAGACAGGCACTGAGTATTCACGATGACTCTCTTCCTCTGTCCTTCTATCTGGAAGCCTGTGAGAGAGCTGGTCCTTCTCCCAGGCTGGCTGTAAGAGCTTAAGGACATGGATTCTTGCTGGTGCCTAAAAGTGTCCCATAAAAGCTCCAAGGTCAGGGAGACAGAGGGTGAGAGCAGGTGCCAGGAGTCAGACACATGCGGGTTCAAAGTCCAGCTTTGGGCCTGTCCCATGACTTGCTTGGGTTTCCTCATCTATAAAATGGGCATGATTAGGGTGTGTCCCTCTTGTGGTTGCTGGGAGGATTAAGTAAATAAAGCTTGTAGAGCAAGAGATGCTTATCTAGTAGCTGCTGTTGCTTTTAACACTTAGTTACATGCACAATTCTGGCTTTCTGTAAGAGACGGGTCTATGAGGGTCTTTGGGGTGTGGAGTGTAGAGGAACTGTGTGTGGGAGGGGTAGAGCCCCTAAATCCAGATGCCCACGCACTGCCCAACAGGCTCAGCCCTGGAGGCCCTGGAGTCCTGGCTCCATGTGTCTGGGCCAGCCCACCTCACAAATTGTCTATGACACTGGGCAGCTGCCCTTCTCCAAAAACAGGGAAGGGCAGGCAGAGACCTTCCTCATGGGCCTGGCAATGCCTACCCAGTTCACTGACCAGCAGACAGGGTAGGGGTTGGAGGAACGGGGAGGAGAAGCAGGCCTGTCCCCATCTGCGCTGGTCCCAGAGGTGCTCAGGTGCCCCGCCTGACATGAACCTTTCCTATTTGCATGGATTCAGGGTGGTTTTCCTGTATTGAACAGCCAGGATATCCAGAAGACAGGAAAACATCATCATCACCATCACCATCATCATCATCCTCACAATAATAATAGTAGCTGGTGGTGGTATCTGAACACTTTACTACCTGTCTTTCCTGTGCCAGGCTGTCAGCATAAATCCCCACCAAATCCCCCAAACCACCCATGAGGGTAGCCCTCTTGTGCCTATTTGGCAGATGAGGAAAACAAGGCTCAGCCAATTTAAATGGCTTAACAAGATGACACAGCTAGTGAGGGTCAAGTGGGGACTCAAACCTGAAGCTGTTGCACCCTGAGAACATTGTGGCAAAGAACACAGGTGCTGGAACAGAATAAACTGCTCCATCACCTGGCAGTGGTGTGACGCTGGACAAGTCACTGCCCTTCTCTGAGCCTCAATTTCTTCCTCTGTGAAATGGAGCCATTTACAGGTTGTCGGGAGGATTCTGCACCTCCAGTGCAGTGAGATGGTCAGCCGGGCCTGGGAGAGAGCACTTTCCCATGGAGGGGGAGTTTTGTGATTATGCAGCAACTCCTCGCTTCCAACCACTCCTATTTTTCTCCCCAAATAATAGCCCAGGAGAGGTTTATGGGCTTCTCATTCGCCCTCCCGTGTCTCCAGAGAACCGCTCCAAGGATCACTCAGGTTGCTGATCCAGCCTCTGTCCAACCCCCTTGCAGCCCCCCAAGCAGCTGCCTGGCCCCTCCATCCCCCGGGGCTGAGTTTGACCGTTAACTTTCAATGGCTGTGCGCAGGGAAGGCAGGGGCAGCAGCTGGAGGCAGCAGCCCTGTCCCTGGGGAGCTGTCAGGAGTCAATGGCGGGGCCCAGACAGCAAATTGGCAACAGCCTCCCCAGCCACCGCTGACGCCAGGGCAGGGGACTGGGGACCAGGGGCGGTCCTGACCTCCTGGGCAACGGCAAACAGAGCTCATACTTCACATGGATTAGCCAGGTTTCTTCTTGGCTCAGAGGATGGGAAGGAAGTCTACCCTTAGAGGTGCTGAAAAATAGAGTTATTAAGTACCTACTGTGTGCCAGGCACCTGCTAAGCTCCTTAGCAAGTGCACCATCCCATTTCATCTTTATAGTAACAACAGTGATACGGGTGCTGATGTTATCCCAACTTACAGATAAGGATACTGAGGCCCAGAGACATGACTTGCCCAAAGGCATGCATTTAGAAAGAGGCAGAACCACAGGTTTTTAATCACCTGCTGCAAGTTTTGGAACTTACTCTAGAGGTCAGGCCCAATAAGCTCTTTTTACAGGAAACTGAGGCCCAGAGAGGTGAAAGAAGGCAGGTTTCTGGCTCCTTGAACCCTCAGCTTCTCCCAGTTCCATGAGGCTCCATGGTCCTCCTTACACATCCCTGTGCCTGATGTTCACTTCCCAAAATCTCAGTCCCTGCTCTAAGAAACAAGGTGGCCTTGGGGAAAACTCTTCCTCTCTCTAGATGGTGATTTTTCTCATCTCTGAACTGCAATGCTGGACACACTGTAGATATTCAATAAATATTGGATCGACGGACGGATGGGCAAATATCACATGAAAAGTAACACATCCATGGAAACTCAGGGAGGCTTCTTGTGAGGATAAACTCCTCCTGAGCCTCATGCTGTGTCGGCGGTGGTTTAACTCCATATCACGTGGCTCTACCCATTAATTGCAACCTTTTTGCAGCGGGGCGGGGGGGGAGGGGGCGCTGCATCTGCCAGAGACAGTAACCATCCCAACACCTTTACATCCCTTCACCCTCAGAGTGGAAAGACAGCTCCTCAGGCTACCTTATGGGCGAGGAAGAGAGTCGGACTTCCTGTGGTCCAGCCCTCTTTTGGAGTCTTCTATCTCCCAGAAACACACACGCACACACACACTCCAAGTCCCAAGCCAGCTATTGCTCTAGAAAGGAAAAATTCTTTTTTCCAAACTCCCAATCAAATCATTTCACATTACACTCACTCCTGGCCCCATTGGGAATTTTGGAGCTTGCTAAGTTGGCATTTGATTTTCTTTTTCCTATAAACGGTTACAAAGGATATTATAAAAGATATGTTAGCTAAACAAACACCTCTACGAAATGCTTAATCCCTTTTTGTGTAGTGGTTGCATTGGAAACAATAACAGCTCGTGATGATGTAACAGTTTCTTACCAGCCACATCTCAAGAAGGCAGGTGAAACCTTGTTGTAATCAGGGTGGAGGTGATGTTCCACGTAGGGCCAGATATGCCCTTGAACCCCTGGGAGGGTGATCTAAAACCCCCATCCAGAGACAGTATTTTCAGGGCAAACTCCTCCTAGTGACAGTACCAGGCAGGAGGAAAGAGCACAGTGGGAAAGAAGAAAGAAACATGGTTTGATCACCTACTGTGTGTTGAGCCCTGTTCTTATAGGTTATCTAATCTTATCCTAACATCTGCCCCCTGTGGTGGGAATTACTATTAATCTATTTTATTATGGGGAAACTGAGGCACAGAGAGGTGGAGTGACTTGCCCCAAATCACACAGCTACATAAGGGTTGAAGTGGGATTTGAACCAAAAATGAATATTCCTTCCTCTGTACTAATGCTGTATCAACTCTAAGGAACCCCAAGATGGGAAATAAAGAGTTAAATGTGAGCTCTGGACTTCAGCTATGTAGGCAAAGATCCCATTGAAACTAATCCGTCCATAAATACATGTGGCCCTGTGCAGGCACCTGCCAAGCTCCTTAGTCAATGAGCCATCGCACTTTATCTTTACATCCACAGTGACAGGGCTATGGCCATGGGGGTCCAGTTCACCTTGGGTGGATAAATATCTGTCAAGTGAAAGAATGAAAGTCTGGACTGGCTGCTCTGGGTGTTGTGCTGAAGTGTAAGACACATTCATACTTGTCCTCTATGCATTTAGCATCTAGAAGGGAGGGGTAGATAAGAATAGATGCCTGAGTAAAATTAATGGGTGATCTCAGACAGTCTGTGCTATATGTAGACACTAACGGCATGAACCATTTCAGGGGAGGAAAAGACAGGGAGATGCTGGACTAGTCTGGGAGGGCTGCCTGGAGGAGATGGTATTTAAGCCGGGCAGGAAATTGATGGAGATTGGGGAATGCAAGATACGATGGAGCTGGGTTGGGGATTCTTCTTCCCTTTTCTACTCTAACAGGTGTATAATAAATGTTCATGGGGTTCCAGGCCCTATGATGCCCATGGTAGGTGCTGAACAAAATAGAGGGCCTCCTAGTCCTTGCCCTTCTGGAGCAGAAAGGCTAGAAACATGTATAAACAAATACTTCATTGCAAAATGAAATGTCCTATGGACACACAGAGGAAGGACTGCCAAGAGTAGGGGTAACCAGGGAGGGCCTCTCAGAGGAAGGGATATTTAGGCTGAGAAAGAACTAGCCATGATTGAGTGCATGGAACAGCATTCCAGGGAGAGGGAACAGCATGTGCAAAGGCTTCAAGTTGGGTGAGAACTTAGAATGTTTGAGGAACTGAAAGATGGACAGGTTTGCTAGAGCAGAGGGGATGGGAGGGGAGGGGTCCAGAAGGGAGGGAAAAGAGATGGAGGGGAAGGGAGGGGAAGGAGATGGCCAGGGGCCAGGTCATAGGGAAGAGCTTGACTCTCCCCTGATGGGTTTCAAAGACAGTGACAGGTTCTCAGGTCCTTTTAAAAGGTCACCGTGGCTGCTGGGTGTTAAATCCATCTGTCCCACAAACAGTTCTGCAGTGTCTACCCTGAGCCGAACCCTGTACCATGCCCTGTCTGTGGTTTATCTACCCTGAACCAAGAGGCAGGCTCCGTTCTCTTGTCTCCATTCAGCACATGAGGATATGGAGGTTCGAAAGCATTGAGTTGTCCATGCAAGATCCCCCCATTAGGAGTGGAGCCAGCCATGGAATTCAGGTCTTCCTGGGCTTTCCCCTCTAGTGCCGTGCTCTGCCAGTCCATCTTCCCTCCTCCAGCAACACGACTGATTAATTAAAGATGTTGTTCATTAAAGTTGGTTGTGTTGGCCTCCCAGTTAGCATAGGATAGCAACCATGGACTCCAGTGGCATCTTGCCTTGCCCAAGGCCACCAAAGGGTCCCCTGACTGCTGGCCCTGCCACCATGGGGGCACCTGGCTGCCTGATCCTTTTAAAAATGATATGACGATCATTTGCCCTTTCTGGCCACAGCTTGATTTGCCAAACTGGCAGAGTGGCCAAGTGAAGAGGCTCCGGGGTGGGTGGGACCCTTGTTCAAACCCCAGCTCCTTCACTGACACTCTGTGTGGCTGAGGCACATCACCTCATCTCTCTGGGCCTCAGCCATGCCATCTGCAACATGGGAATGATAGGCAAGCCCCCCACGGGCTGTCAGAAGGCTAGGCTCAGGGAGGCGGATGACCTAAGTGGCTGGGTGGGATTCAAACCTGGTCCTGGCTGACTCCAAAGCCTACACTGCTAGCCACTACATGGCAATGCCACAGAGAGAGCAATGGGGGACTGCTGCCAAGCTCTGCAGCTGGGCTGGGCTCAGGATGTGGCATTGCAGGGGGCCTAGGAGTGCTGATGAGCCCAGAGCCTTCTGAGCCAAACTCAGAAGGGCGCACAGGTAACAAGTGTGAGGTGAGAAGCACATAGTAGGCACTGGGGAAATGGAGTGCACTGATACACTGGTGATAGAAGAGTATTCTGACGTTGGTTTTTCCATGGAACCACCTCATTCCTAACCTGGGTCTGCCCCCCACACCTTGGACACTCCATGCTCAGGACCTTTCAGAGGGAGCATCCACCTGCTCCTGGGCAGAGGTGGGCTGCCCACCTCCACGGTCCCCCACCCAGCGTGGCCCCGCAGGCTGTGTGTCACAGCCGCAGCCCCACAGTGAGGGAAGGGGATCCACCCCTTAGTGGTGTTCCAGATGAGGAAATTGAGGCAGGGAGGATCAGGTGGGAGGTGTGGGGGCAAGTACCCAGCACCATTGCCAAGAAGCTGCTGAGGCTTTGGGGATTTGCCAAGTTCACCTGGCTTGACCTCACCTTTCCTGTCTGTGAAAGGGGTGATAATACCTCTTGGGAGGGGTGTTAGTAAGAGAAAATATGCTCCTGGTTGAGCTTTGAAAAGAAGCGCCCCATGTGATATGGGAGGACTCCCTGTTGGTGACAAATTCCCCACGTGGTTTGAGATGGATGCATTGTCAGGAATCACCTTGGGGTCCCCCACACTAATAGTTTAACCTGCTTTTTTGGTGGAAGACCAGATGCTTCATCTGATCTGATGTTTAATGAGCTGTTATTGTACTTGCAACAGCTACCTTAGGGTAGGTGCTATTATTACTCCCCTTGTATACATGGGGAAACTGAGGCTCAGGGCAGGTAAGTCATCTACCCCAGGTCACACAGCCAGGAAGAGCTCTCACCTGCTCCTAACCACTGCACTGCTCTGCCTCCCTAGAGCCCAAGCACCCTCTACTCTGCCGATACTGCTTTATAGGTGGGGAAACTGAGACCTGGAAAGGGAAAGGGCCTTGCCCAAGATGATGGACCTTTGGAAACGCGACCGGTGGTTTACCTGCAGACTACTCCTACAAATTGCAAACTCTTTGCATCAAAAGGAACTTTAAAGGTTGCCTGGGCTCATCTTTCATCCATCAGGGCCCTGACAGGTCATCGCCTTGGCTCCTGCATGAATGCTCCCAGGACAGGGAGCTCGCAACTTCATGAGTTACCCCAGTATGCAGCCCCTGTTTTCACAGAGACTTTCCCTGTGACTTCCTTACTGATGGGGGTATGTGGAGTGGCGGAATCTTTATAATGAGGCATACAAAATTCAAAATTCCACAAAATCAGCTCCTTAAATTTCCAAACCTAAATCAAATTTTCAATTGTTTTAAGGCAATGGAAAAATGCCACAGATTTTTCCATCAAGATTGAAAAGAAAATTCCAGACCATTGCCATCTAGTAGAACTTTCTGCAATGATGGGAACATTTCATATCCACTCTGGTCACATGTGGCCATGGAGTACTTGTAACATGGCTGGTGGACCAAGAAACAATCTGTAAATTTTACTTAATTTCAATGAATTTAAGTTTAGGTGGCTAAATATGGCTAGTGGCTACCTATTGCAGAGCACAGTGCTAGGATTTTCTAGAATTCACAGAGCTCATTTCTTCAACCAGGGAGAAAGGGCAGGATTACTGTGACCAAATCAGTCTCTGGAAGTGGAGTCCTGGCTCCATCACTCCTGGCTGGGTGACCCTAGCCAGGCCTGTTCATCCCTGGCCTCAGGGTCCTTATCTGGCAAGTGGGAAGGTGGTAATGAAACAATGCCTGCCTGATCAGGCTCCCCAAAGGATGACGTGGGATCAAGTATGGAAGGGGCTTTGACTCGGGGCTGGTTATATACCAGGGGTTTGCCTGCCCCAAGCCAGTCCACAAGGGATAGCTAGGCCTTTTGCCTCTGCCTGGTTGCAGGGGATTAGGGGTGGGGCATCTGGAAAACTGGGTCTTTTTGCTCATTTGTCCAAACCATGAGTAATTATTGAGCACCCACTGTGTGCCTGCTCCTGTGCTGGGCACTGGGGGTACAGCTCTTCCCTCAGGGGTGCAAGCTTCCCTGCTTCAGCACTGGGGTCTCCTGAGGCTGCTTGTACCCAGCAGGAGACTCAGTCCTGAGACCTGGGGGTGCAGCCCCTGCCCTCTGTAGGGACACCAGCTGCACTCAGAAGTTGAAGCTTGAGGGGCCGAGCCCGTGGCGCACTTGGTAGAGTGCTGCGCTGGGAGCGCGGCACGCTCCCACCGCGGGTTCGGATCCTATATAAGAATGACTAGTGCACTCACTGGCTGAGTGCCGGTCACGAAAAAAAAAAAAAAAAAAAAAAAGAAGTTGAAGCTTGAGGCCAACTAGAGTGGTCCCTGGGGATCAGAGAAATGAGGGATTTGATGGGGAGATACTGAAAGGTGCCTCAGGCAATCCTGGGGCTGAGGACACAGGAAGTCACCAGTAGGGGACTGTGGGTTGGGGGACCCCAGATGCCATGTCAGGAAGGGGGAAGAGAAGGGATGAACATTCAGTAAGAGCTCTTCTGGGTGCTTTGCCTCCGTCGTTGTCACCCCCTTTCTGCTGATGAGGAAACAGAGGCTCAGGAAGGTTTGGAAGCACATTTGATGTCACCAGACAGAAGGGTGTGGTGGGACTTCATCACAGGGCTCCTCGGCCACAGCAATCGAGAGAGACACAGAAATGGAGAGATGGGAGAGAGTTGGAGACAGAGGGAGGGGGTGGAGCTGGAGGTCAGGAGAGAGTGGAGGGAGCAGACAGAAGGAGCTGGGTCCTTAAAGTGTGATTCTTCTCATAGTCTCCTCTGGAGGGGACCCCAGGCAGGCAGGCAGGCATCAGTAACATGGGTGACCCAGAGTTAGCAGGGGCTGGATTTTCTCCTTACTCAGAAACTGAAGAGACGCAGAGAGGGTGAGCGGAACAGGCTTTGGGAGACCCCAGGACAATGAGTCTGGGTTTTGCCTTTTCCTTTGAATCGTAAATGTCCTGCCATTTTCCACCAAAGGAGAAACCCACTAGGGAGATTGATGGAGGGTTTTGTTCTCTGTCTCATACATACATACCCCAGGAAATATTCCAAACCCTCCAAGATGGCAGGACAGATCACAAAGCCACTCCACCTCTATACCCCCACACCACCAGTCCTGGGGGTATGAGGTATTGTTGCTGTTATTACTTGTGCCCACTTTACAGGTGGGAAAACTGAGGCTAGGGACTAAGTGCCCCCCCAAGGGCCTATGGCTGCAAGCTGGAGTGGTTCCTGAACCAAGGAGTCTTTCCCATGTGGCAGCTGCCACGGGCCCTGTAGGTAACACTATCTAAAATGGAGCACTAGAAGAGGCAAGACTAGGGCATGTGGGGCAGCTTTAATGAGGGGATTTCAGGCGTGGGTGAGGAAGAGGTGTGGAGGGGGCTTCACGTGCCACTGTGGAGAGGGGCATGCTGATGTCATTCTTCTGCAGGGATCAGAGATCGCCAGGGGCTGGGACCAGGTAGTGGGGACTAGACACTCCTATTTGGGCCATGGTGCATCTCCACAGTCCTTGTGATGCACAGTGAAGAGATGCCTACATGCCAGGGACACCCCATGAGGCAATGGGGAGCGAGCCAGGCTTTGAGCCAGGGGACTCCCTTCACAGTGCTCCTTGGTGCCCACATCCACTACAGGAGTCCAGCAGGGCTGTCTGGGGCCCCCTGCCAGGCATCATGAGCAGAACTTTTGGCCTGGGTTGTGGGCAAAAGGGGAGATCAGACAACCTCTGGGATGCCTGAGGCAGATAGTGTGGGGGCCTGGCCACTGAACCCCTAATGAGCAGCAGACCCCTAGAAGGGAGAATGGGAGCCAGGCCTGTGCCAAAAGTTGAACACACGTTGGCTCATTTGATTGTCACAACAACCCAGGGAACAGAGTCTCAGGGACTTGTCCAGGTTCACACAGCCCAGGGGTCACAAGGACTTGAATCCAGATCTGTCCAGTCAAGGCCTGAGCTTTGTCCAAGCCTGACCACACCTGCTCTGGGCTGTGCTTTCCTCAGAGCATGGCTGGGAGCCCCAAGGGTGGGACTCCAGGGTTTGAGTTGGGGCCCCAAGTCTGCATTTTAACCAGCTCCCTGGAAGATGCTGGTTTGCACAGCCCCAGCTGAGAGCCCCAGACTCAGGGTAGGGGCATCCGCCCTCAAGGACATCTGATTCTTTGCTTGCAGTGCCACAGGAACAACCTGAGATTGGAGCAGACAGACCTGGGTTCGAGTCCTCATCACTTCACTTACAAGCAAAGGGCTTTTGCTTTCACCATTCTGGCCTCAGCTTCCCCACTGTAAAGAGGGGCTGCCTTCTCCCTGTTCCCCTCCTGGGGCTTTTGCAAGGACCCAAAGGGGCAGAGGACATCTCTGTGAGCTCTAAAAGTGTTGGATATGACAATCATTGTCACACCACTCTCAGGGTCAGTGGCCTGGGGTCAGCCTGTTTCGACCAGCCACATGGGCATTTAAAGAGCACCCACTGTGTGCATGGAGACAGGACAACATGGGACTCAGTGAGCCAAAAGGCAGGGGGAGGACAGATGGACAGTGCAGGACTCACTGGCCGTAGAGAACTGTAGGGAGCAGTCGGGATGCAGAAAGGGTCCCCAAGCTCAGGATATGAAGGCAAAGTCTTCCCAGAGGAGGAGCCACTATTGGGATGGATGGAGCCTGTGCAGGGAGCCAAGAACTCCAGACCTGGTCCTTTTCCAGACTCTGAGACTGGGTACAAATTCAGTTCCCATAGGCAAAATGAGAGGTGGGGTCCTGTGATGCCTGAAAGGCCAGAAGACAGACTTTGAAGTGAGCCTCCAGGGATAGGCATGGTTTGGGTGGAGGGAAGAAAAGCAAAAAGGGCATTCTCAGCAGGGGCAAGAGCAGGGGTAAGGGCACGGGGGCAGGAGGGACACCGGGTGGCTGCAATAGGCTGCTGCTCCTCACGCGGACCAGGAGGGGACCAAAGGGATGGGGAGCTAGATGGAGATTATAAATACAAAAGAAAAGAATGATCAGGACATCACCATTTACTCAGCCACGTGCCACGCGCTTTACCTGTATTGCCCCTTGTAATCCTCACTCTGTGGGGAGACAGGCTCGGAACATTTGAGTGACTGCCACGGTCTGGTTCTCCATCTGTTAAGTGGGGATGGCATATGACCTGGGGTCTGGCGTACAGGAAGTGCTCAATAAGTGGAAGTCATTAGTGGTGGCAGGGGCAGGTCTATGTGACCCCAGAGCCCAAAGCTTCAGTGCACTTCCAGACCTCTGGGGATCTGGCTAATATACACATTAATATTGGTATTAATGGTGATAGCAGCTAAAAACTCGTATGACATTACTGTGAGATAGACACTGTTCCAAGTGCTTTACAAACAATAACATTTAATTCTCACAGAATCCTATGTGATATGAATTATTATTATCCCCATTTTACAATGAAGTGTGGCTCAGAGAGGCTAAGCCAGTGGCCCAAGGGCACACAGGTAAGTGGAAACAAGGGTTAGAATCCAGAGCCCAAGCAGTTAACCACTACATGTTCCACCTATTGGGCTCATGGTGGCGCCGGCAGGGGCTCACCTCCACACACTCTGCTAACCCAGCGTGGCAAGGCAGCGGGGAGCCACAGCAGGTTACTGAGCAGGAGTGGGGCTCACACCACCAGATGCTGGGAGGTCAGCTGGCCATGGGGTGGGGAGAGGAGTGTGGGGGCCAGGCAGGCACCCCCAACAGTAGGCGGCACACCAGGCCCTCCCCTTCTACCTTACCTCATGGTCTCTGAGGGCCTGAAGGAACAGATGGCATCGCCTAGGCCTGGGCCGTGGCTGTCACTTGGCCAGATGAGTTACAAACAGGCTGAGGGGGCAGTAGCCGGGGGGCCGCAAAAACAATTGCGTCGAGACCCTAGGACAATGGGGGCCACGTGCCACAGGGGCAACAGTCGTTTGTCACACAATGGGCCGCCAGGGGGACAGCAGCCGGGCCAACTGCTGCCACTGACACGGGCCAGCCAGGTTTTCAAATCATTTCCAGGCCCTGTTTTCCTACGAGGCAGCCAATGGCAGGAGCAGCTGGGCATCACCTGATGCCAGCGTCGTCGTAGGCTGAGGGCGCTGGCCCTGCGACAACTGAGCAGCAGTGGCCATGGCAACGCTAATTGTGGTCCTAAAACACAAGGAAAGAGAGAGTGAGAGAGACGGGGAGGAGGTGGGAGAGAGGCAGAGAGAGGAGTAGTGAGAAAGAGAGAGAATGCAAGCTCGAGGCGGCCCTGCAGGTGCAAGGAGGGTGGAGGCCAGTGCCCCACGCAGGGCCTTCTGTCAAACGCACAGAGAAACCACACGCCGGATCTGTGGGGTTTTTCTCTTCCTCTCTCTCTACTGGGCCCTGAGATGCTTGCAGCTTAGAATTCGGACCGTGGGCTTCTTGGCAACACAACAGAAAGCCCCTAGCCACGGTGTGGCAGGTGCACTGGGGTCTGGCATGTGCCTCTGGGCCAGTCTGCACCCAAGTTACAAGGTGGACAAGATAGTGTCATAAGGGCTGGCGCTTTCGGAGCTGTGTGGCCAGCATGACTTCAGGGACACTGGAGGGTAATGGTTATCTCAAACCAGGGTACCTATCTGGTATTCTCCACGGGCAGCCTTTTTCCCTCCATGGAAAGCAATGTTTTTGCTTATGCATCTGTTGAGGGGTGGCGGGTGCAGGTCCTAACTGGAGCCTGTGGGGGCTTCCTGGGGTTGTGGTGATGAGCTCGGGCTTCAGGCTGTGCTGCCTGGGTCCCAGCCCCACCACTTCCTGTTCTGTGTGGCCTTGGACAAGAGACTCAGTGCTCCAAGCCTCAGTGCTCCAAGTTTTCCTGCCTGTAAAAGGGGGATCAGGGCATATCCTACATCTCAAGGTTGCTGTGGGGGATTGAGTGGGACTATGCTTATTGAGCACTGAACCCAGGGTCTAGTAGGTAGCTGGAAGTCAGCTGTCGGAGCAAGTGACCCCGTCATCCATGTGGTCTGATCCCAAGCTCCATGCTATCCACACAAGCTACAGCATGGTGGGAAACCACCACAGACCTGGAGTTGGGCAACCTGGGTGCGATGGTGCCTCCTGATTTTGCCATGGCAGGGGAGACCTTGACCACAGGCCCTGGCTACTCTCTGCTATGGTGTTCTAGGTGAGCTCCCATGGTGCCTCAGTTTCCCCACCTGTAAAATAAGAATAAAAATAATACTTGCCTTGTAGGGTGACTGGGGGTGTTAAATGGGTTAATACCTATGGAAGTCTTGACTGGTTCATGACACCTAGTAAGTGCTCAACAAACATTAGTGTTTATTATTTTTGCAGTAAGTGCTAAGATGTAAATGAGCAAATGAAGGAATAATTTGAGGATGTGTGCTCTGGATGCCAGAGGGTGATCTTGGGACCAGGTTCCTATGCCCAGCCTAGGAGAAGGGCAGGTTGGAGGGCTGGGGTGGCTCAGGGAGGTGAGGGATCAGGAAGCCCCCCAGGAGCCAGTCTAAGCTCCTCATCCCGCCGGAGCTCCCTGCTCCCCTCTGCAGGATCCTGGCTACCACTGGAGATGACGACCTCCCCGGGGACCTGCAGTCACTGTCATGGCTCACAGCTGTGGATGTACCTCGGCTACAGCAGATGGCGAGTGGCCGTGTGGACCTGGGTGGCTCCAGTGTGCCACATCCACACCCAGGTAGGCTCGGGGGCAGGTGGAGCAGGGGGGAGGGTGGTATAGGAGAGGGGATGAGGCACAGCCATGCCACACACAGCTGTGTGGCCGTGGCCAGGTCACTTTCTCTCTCTGTGCCTTTATTTCTGCATCTGTAAAATGAGACTAATTGTACCTACTCAGAATGATGTGGTTCATCATTTACTGAACACCGTGTGCCAGGCCCTGGGTCAGCTAAAGTTTCAGTGAAGAATAAAGGTGGACCTACCCAGGCATCCCCTCACCGCCTTGGTATTGCACCACCTAGCCATGGGAAAGCCCCAGTCTTCAAAAAAGAAAAGAAAAGAAAAAGAATGAAGACAGACCTGACGCTACCCTAGTGTATCTTGAACATCTTGGGCAGTCAACAACTATGGCCCAGAGGCCAAGTGTAGCCTGTTTTTGTATGTGTTAAGAACGATTGTTACATTTTTCAAGCGTTGTAAAAACGACGATGGCAGACCAGATAGCTGGCAAAGTCTAAAATATTTGCTGTCTGGCCCTTTACAATAGAAGTTAGCTGCCCCCGATCTAGAGAATTCCAAAAGATAATACATGGAAAATTCTGAGCACAGGGTCTACACACAGTAGGTGCTCAATAAATGGCAGCTAGTTGCAATCAACAAGTGGATTCAATGCTTAAAGACGTAGAACATGTTTTTACAAAGCAAATAACAATAAAAAATTGCCACAATAAATTGAAAGTGCCAATAGTTGAAAAATCAGTGTCTAAGAGTATTTACTTCATTGGGCAAATTGTTCTTGGGCAAAACAGGTATAGGAGGGGTCAGTAAACTTTTTCTATAAAGGGCCAGGTAGCAAACATTTTAGACTTTGTAGGCCATACAGTCTCTGATGAAACTATTTAACTTTGCCATTGTAGTGCAAAACCAGCCATAAACATTGTGTAATTGAATGGGCATGGCTATATGCCAATAAAACTTTATTTAAAAAAAAAAGAGGCTGTGGGCCAGATTTGGCCTACTGGCCATGGTTTGTCAACCCCTGATCTAGAAACCTAGGGGAGAGCTGTGTGGTCTTGGGCAAGTACTTTCCCTTATGACCTGTTTCCTTGTCTGCCGTGAAATTAAAATAGAACTGTCCTCATGGCATCTTGTGAGGATTCAATGCAGAAAACACCTTAAACATAGTAGATGTTCAATAAATGGTAAAATAAGGAAGGCACTTTCTTCTCCACTGTGTCTGCTGGGAACTTTCTGTGTGCCTGTCACTGTGCCAGGTTTTGCAGCAGTGAGTCATATAAAATGTGGTCCCGAATCTTAGGGAGCTCATGGTCTGGTCAGAGAGAGAAGGACAAGATAAATAGACCAAGGCACAAAGGGTGAGCCCAGGTGGCAGCCAGAACTCAGAGAGGAAAGCTGAAGGACCCAGAAAGCTTACTGGAAGAGATGGCCCTAAGGCAGGATCATCTTTCAGGTCAACATTGCAAGGCTGCCTACAACCAGGCCGCGGCAGTGAGAGTCTGGGATGGATTAGCAATGTCTGTCATGGGCCCAGTGCAGGAGGGGTTGTACGTCTGCTCTTCTTCTGCTAATCCTTGGCAGAGGAGCAGGGCTTAGCAAAGTGGAGAGGAGGCATGAAGCATTTGCACCTAAACCTAGAGGCACTGGGGAACCATGAGTTGTTTTTGAGGAGAAGAAAGGAACAATGAATTGGTGTTTTAGCTTTATGAAGGGCAGGAACTAAGGTACTACCTCATCATCATTATTTATTACTGACTCATTTATTGAGATATTACCACATGCCCAGCAACATGCTGAGTACTTGATGGACATTATCTCATTTAACGCTCACAACCGCTTTACAGACAGGTAATATAATTAGCCCAAGTACAAATGGGGAAACTAGGCTGACCCAAGGTAACACAGCTGATAAAACCCCACTTTTTACCACTACACCCCAGGAAAGTGGTTTTCCAAGCACCTGCTATGTGTCTGATCCTGAGGGTGGGGGATGGCTCCATCCTCAGGAGATGCCCAGGGACTGAGCTGTCCCTGTCTGTGGCCACCATTCCTCCAGCACAGTGGTATCTCTGTGCTTCCCTCCTGCAGGTGCCTTGGCTGGGGCAGCTGACATCCATGTGGGAGCCACCCCAGGTCCCCTTCTCCACAACCCGGCTGGCATGGCCCCCCGAGGCATGCTGGGCCTGGGCCCAATAACTAGCCATGGAGCCAGCGTAAGTGCCACCGCATGGGTTGGGGAGTGAGGGGGATGCCCCCCTGGGCTGGGATGCCTCATCCTCACTCTGACCCTCTGTCTCCTCTTCTCCTGGCCCCAGCAGATGAGCCAGTTCCCTGTGGGGGGCCAGCCTTCATCTGGCCTGCAGGACATGCCACAGCTGTATTCGCCTGCCACCCAACCACATTTCCCACTCCCCCCGGGTGCCCAGCAGGTACCGGGGGCTCAGAGGAGCCCTGGACTCAGAGGCAGACCCCCTGCCTTGGGCCGGCCAGGGACCTCTCTGAGCCTC
Source organism: Cynocephalus volans (assembly GCF_027409185.1). NCBI lineage: Eukaryota > Metazoa > Chordata > Mammalia > Dermoptera > Cynocephalidae > Cynocephalus > Cynocephalus volans. Next base: position 198,010,155 of record NC_084461.1, read on the forward strand.
GGTTTACTCACTTGGAACACAGGAATAACATTCCCCACCATGCCCATGTCATGCAGTCATTCAGTTGCCCCAAAACCCCCGCCTTGGGCAGAGACAAGATTGGTTTGTGTGTGTGTGCGTGCGTGTGGTTGTAACCCGACCCCCACCCCACAGCCCGGTCCATGGTACCTCCTCCCACCCCCCCCACACTGCTTTTGAAACTGGGTGGGGGTGGGGTTATTGTGAGTGACTTCTCTTTCTCACCTTCTCTCTCTCTGCCACCCTGCCCATGCCTGCGGGAAGTGCCCTCCTGTTGGCCTCTATGGCTCCCCATTTGGGGTGCGGCCTCCTTACCCCCAGCCCCACATAGCTGTGCATTCATCTCAGGAACTGCACCCCAAACACTACCCCAAGCCCATCTACTCATACAGGTGAGGTCCAGGGTGGGCTGGGGGAGGAAAGGGGTGAGGGCTACCTTTAGGGCATCTCAGACAGCTAGGTCTGGTGGCTTAGACTTCCATGGGGGAGGTTTGGGGGAGTGGGGAACCCCCAGGTGGCATCTGTTCTCATTAAGGGCCATCATGTGATCAATCAAACCCCAGGATTGAGAATCCACTTCAGATGCTGAGCTCAGTGCCCCCTCCATTACTCACAAGCTGTGTGGCCTTGGGGAAGTGGCCTGGCCTCTCTGAGCCTCAGTTTCCTCACATGTGAAGAGTCATCACAATAATAGTATTGTGTACCTCACAGGCATTTGGGGCATGGGGAAGCAGCCTAGGTAAAGTCTGAAAGCATACAGACATTAATTACGGGGATGGAATAGAGAGGAAAAGATAAGGTTTCTCACATCAGTACCAACAGGGTCAAGGAGAAGGGCAAAGGGTGGGAAAGACCTTGGGCCATGAGAGGTATTGAGAGCTAACACTGTGTGAGTTCCTAGGGGCTGGTACCAGTGGGGTCACGCAGGGCAGGCTTCCTGGAAGAAGGGACTTTGGCCTGTCAGCCTGAGACCCCTTCACTGGCCTGCCCCACCTCTCACCCCCAGCTGTCTGATCGCCATGGCCCTGAAGAACAGCAAGACAGGGAGCCTGCCCGTGAGCGAGATCTACAGCTTCATGAAGGAGCACTTCCCCTACTTCAAGGTGAGGGGCCCCAACCCAGGGTGGGGGTGCTGAGCTACCCTGGCTTCTCCCTGATGCTGCCAGAACCCAGGGCTGGCCCTGGGCCAAACCACACCATTCTCATAGGCCCCCGGTTATGTCTGTATAGCTGGTAGTAAGGACACTTGCTCATACACTTGCACAGAAATCCAGAAAGAGAAAGGGACATCTGAACCAGGCTCTGATGGATAAAGAGTTCATTAGGCATCTCAGGGGGCAAAAGGCAGCCTAGTTATTCATCACAGACTCAATAAAATATAATGATGTAAAACATAGACCTGGCAAAAAGGCTTCACATCTGAGCCTCAGTATCCTCACCTGTGGGGAGATTAATATCCAGCAGGCAAAATTAGTGAGGATTCTGCATGCCAGGGCCTGACAGCTGCTGGCATGTGGTTGGCCATTTGTAACGTTATCCTTGTTAGTATGAAAGCAGAAAGAGGAGCAGGAAGTCAAAGGGTTCCAAGCTGTAGGGTCTCTGACCTGGACAGTGTCCTTAGCAGAAATATCGCAGCAAAGTGCTGTGTGTGCGTGCATGTGTGTGTAGGGTATGAGATGCATTGCAATAGCTGGTTACTTAGCAATAAAGTATGAGCATTTAAAAAGGATTTGCATTTAAGACACTTAACCAGTTATCCATTTATTAGCATCATTCTTGCTTGCTTGCTTCCTGAGTGGGAGAGAAAGAATGGAAGATCCAGCAGCCCTGGACTGTGTTCTCGGTAGTAACAGTTGGCAGGAGCTGAACTGCAGCCCCTTTCATCAGGGCATGGGCCCTCCAGTTTGCCACAGTCCCCACCACCCTCTCGTCTCTCCAGCTTGAGGCTGAGTGTTGGACGCTGTCATGTTACCTCTGCCGCTGTTGTGTCCTGCCGCCATAGGCCTGAGTTTGAGATGCCCCAGAAGAGGAAAGGGTTTATGGGGAGGTCTCTGAAGGGGTCCCCTGAGTGCCCGTGTCTCCTCGTAGACGGCTCCGGATGGCTGGAAGAACTCGGTGCGGCACAACCTGTCCCTGAACAAGTGCTTCGAGAAGGTGGAGAATAAGATGAGCGGCTCCTCGCGCAAGGGTTGCCTGTGGGCCCTGAACCTGGCCCGCATCGATAAGATGGAGGAGGAGATGCACAAGTGGAAGACGAAGGACCTGGCCGCCATCCACCGCAGCATGGCCAACCCGGGTGAGGCCTGGGCACCCACCGCGCATGCGCGCACCTGCCCCCCCCCCGCGCGCCCCCCCAGCTCCCAGCCCAGCTGCGGCTCAGCAGGTGTCCCCGCCAGCCTGCGACACGTCTCAGCCACAATGGCGGAGAGACAGGCACCCGGCCAACTTCCTCCTGTGCAAGGCGCCTCCCCTCTTCCCCCCCATTCCATGGCTGGTAAATTGAGGGTCCTGGTCAGAAACATGAACAGCTGTTGAACCTCATTAGTCATCCCCGGTTTCTTGCACAGAAATGCCAGACTAAACCACCAGCAAATACTGCTTTCCTACCATGTTGGCAGAGATGTTTAAAATAATAAAATAAGAACACGGAGTGTGGGTGTGGGCTAGGATGCAGAAAAATCGGCACCTTTGTATACAACGGGTGGGAATGTAAGTTGTTAAACTTTTTGAGGACAAAATAAGGTATCAGAAAATCTGCAAACTACCCGTGTATCCGTCCAATTGTACTTCTGACAATTTAGGCTGAGGAAATCAAAGATTTGGGCAAAAGGTTTATGAACAAAGTTAGTTTCCATCACAAAGTTATTTCTAAGAGTAAAAATTTGAAAGCAATTTAAACATCCTGCAATAGAAGTTTTGTTAAATAAGTATAATAGCATACCATGCAAGTATTAAAGATAAAAATACTTTCAATATTTTTGGAATATAAAGAAATGCTCCTCAAAGGAGCAAGTATGAATCAATATGCACAGTATGATCACATTTAAAATTTTTAAAGTGCATAGATATAGCCATACCCATTTTTTACAAATATATACATGGGGGGGGGGAGAATATGAATATGAATGTATCTGGGAGGAAATACATCAAAATATTTACTGTGAATTATCAGGGGAGAGATCACTTATAATTTTTATGTTCTTCTCATGCTTCTGTATTTCTGAAACTCCTACCCTGTTCATGAATTACTTTTATAATTAGAAAAAAGAAGACTGCATCTTTTCTTTCTTTCTTTTTTTAATTAAGGGATGTTAGGAGGAGGGCTGTACAAGGGACTGATGGGGACTGTGAGCTGGGTATCATCATGCTTGATGTTTGGGTGTGAAGGGGGCTGGCAGTGTGGCTCAATCATGAATGCAAATATGGTGGGGAGAAGGAACCACCAGGCTCCCAGTTGAGGGGATGTCACATGGCATCTCCTGTACTGAGAGCTTTGGGGTCTGGCTTGAGAGCCAGTGCCAGTCCTGACATATTTAGTGAGAGATCTTAGGCAGGTCATTTTGCATTCTGGATTCTGTTTGTCCTCATTTCTAAAATAGTTGCAACCCAAATAGATCTTGGGATCCTAATGGCCCAGTCTCAACACTGTGTTACACACAAAATATAGCCAACAACCAAAAATAATTGAAGTCATTTCTGTCTTGTTAATATCCAAGAGATTAGAAAAGATCCATTTTTAACCCAAAGCAATACTTCTTAATGTCTCTTTAGTAGCAGGGGGTGGCTAGGACCCCTGGGTGTTAATAAATTTGTCCTGGTCTCATGGGATCTGTAATCCCTGCCTTGCCTCCCTCTTGCAGGGCTGTTATGAGGTTCAAGTGAGGTCCTAGGGTTACAGGGCTGTGCTATAAGCTACTGTCCAAATGAAAGGGGCTAGTATTATATCTGATGGTGCCTCATTCCTCAAAGGCCCTGCACAGTCTGTGATTTCATTACATCTCCACCACAACCCTGAGCAGAGTGTATGATGCCATCTCATAGATGAGGAGACAGAGGTTCAGAGAGTCCAAGAGTCTTGCTAAAGTCACACAGGTGATAGGTAACACTGGAACTTGAACCAAGGCTGGGTTCTGAGTGACCTCTCCTGCTTGCCTGCAGAGGAGCTGGACAAGCTGATCTCGGATCGGCCAGAAAGCTGCCGACGCCCTGGCAAACCAGGAGAGCCAGAAGCCCCTGTGCTGACTCACGCCACCACAGTGGCCATGGCCCATGGCTGCCTGGCTGTCTCCCAGCTCCCACCCCAGCCACTGATGACCCTGTCCCTGCAGTCAGTCCCTCTGCACCACCAAGTCCAGCCCCAGGCACATCTTGCTCCAGACTCTCCGGCTCCAGCCCAGACCCCACCCCTGCATGCCCTGCCGGATTTGAGCCCCAGTCCACTCCCCCATCCCACCATGGGAAGGGCTCCTGTGGACTTCGTCAACATCAGCACCGACATGAACACTGAGGTGGATGCCCTGGACCCCAGCATCATGGACTTTGCTCTACAGGGTGAGGCTGGAGAAATGGGGGATGGGAATGAAATGGGGGGGGAGGTAAGGAGACAGGAGAGCAAGGGAGAGGAGGACTGCACTGTCTGCATTTACCCTGTGGCTTCATTGACATGGCAACCACCTACCTAATAGCAAATTACAGCCAACGGTTGATGAGCACTTGCTGTGTACCAGGCACCAGGCCAAGCACTTCATAGGCATCATCTCATCTCACCCCACTCAGTCCTCTGAGGCCACTGCCATTTTATGTCCTCATTCTGCTGAGGAGGAAACTGAGGCAGAGAAGTAAAGTCACCGGGACAAGGTCAGCCAGCTAGTAAGTGGCAGAGCTGGGACTTAAACACATATCTGATCCCAAACTTTTCATTAGTATCTGCTTCAACTTGCATGTGCCACCCTCATGCCAGGCACACTCTGACCCGCTGCCTGCCACAAGGTCATCTCCAATAGATGGGACATGAGTGAATGAATGGAAAGACGAACAAGACAGCTGCAGGCTAAGTGATGGTTCATAAGTCATCCATCCACTAACATGCATGCATCTACTATGTGCCAGCCAATGGCCGAGATGTCCTCTGTCCTCAAGGAGTTCCGTCTCCGGTGAGGGAAATGGACTAGTTAGCAAGTTAGTTAGTTAGCAAGTCAGTCCTAGCTGTGAAATGGGTATATTCAAGCTTCCCTGCCTGCCTCCCTGGAGTGATGTGTGGTTAAATGTGCTGAAGGAAGAGAAAACACTCTTTTGTCCCCCTGGCTTTGACGTGATAGGACTGCTTAATGAAAGCCAACTGCCTTTCACACATCATCTTGTTTATTAACCCTTGCCACAGCCCTGGGAGGTGGGTTCTCTGATCATCTCCATTTTGTTCTGAGGCTCAGACATGGAAGTAACTTTTCTAAGGACACCCAGTGGGAAGGGGTGGATTGGGGCTGGAACTCTGGCTCCTGCATGCTGTTTTTCTACAATACACGACTTTAAACACCACCTGTGGTCTCTGCCTCTTCCCTAAGATGGGGATTTGAACTTGGGTCTGTTTGACATGAAGCCAGCTCACCCAAATGCTTTTGTTTTTGAAAGGGAACCTCTGGGAGGAGATGAAGGATGAGGGCTTCAGCCTGGACACGCTGGGGACCTTCGGAGACTCCCCACTTGGCTGTGACCTGGGGGCCTCGGGCCTGACCCCCGTCTCCTGTGGCAGCAACCAGTCCTTCCCAGCTTTGCAGGTGACGGGTCTCTATACCACATATTCCACCCAGGACAGTGTGGCTGCATCAGCCCCCACCTCTTCCTCTCAGTACCTGGGCACTCCAGGGAACAAGCCCATAGCCCTGCTTTGAGCTGGTGTCCATGCCTGCCCCAGAACCCCCGGTGGCTGGCTGGGGCAGAGAACTGATAGGAGCAGGACGATCCCAGAAGAAAGGCCCCTCACTGTCCCACAGGCTTCTCCTGAGCCTTTCACGAGGCTGCCAGCTAGACAGGGAAGAAGTTCCCCTCGGCAACTCCCACCCCTCACATGCCCCCCACAGGAAGCTTCTGGGGTCTTTCCAAGTCAGAAGGGCAAAGGAGAATGGACGAGCAACCCAGACTCACCCTGTCCCTGACACTCCTCCGAGACCTGGGACGCAAGGCCTATTCGTGTTGAGAGTCATGAAATTTCTCTAGCCTGGCTCCTGGCCAGGCACCCTCAACAAACTACAGCCCACTTTAGGACTCTGGTGCACCTAGGAAACGCCCTGGTGGGAAGGCCCTTTAACCTATCCTCCTGGGAGACAGACTGAGCGGATGAAACACCTGCCTCAGTTTCCAGTGGACAGGCCTGAGGCTGGAGTGGAGCATGGGCCCTTGAACTTCTCCTGACAGGACAGGCTGAACTCTGATGTGAGAGCCTCTGCCTCCAGCCCACTCTGTGGTCTGGTAGAATCCCACAGAGCAGATTCCTGGGCCACACCAGGCACTGTGGCCGTGTGTGAATTTATTTATATTTATTGTGGCCCATCCACTCCACATCTGCATACCCAGCCCTAGGCCCCTACCATGAGATTCCTCATTCCCTCTCCACATCCCAGAACCCTCACTCCTAAACTGTCAGCGAGTCACCTCCCTAACTGGCTTTTAATCCCTTTAGCAGCCGTGGGCTTTCCCCCCCCCCCCAGGACAAAAAAAGCACTTTTGATACTGTGAAACATCCTGTTTTTTAATAGTAGAGACCAGATATTTTTCCAACTGTTCAGTCGTGACTCAGCCTCTTCTTATAGTCACCTAAGAAGGGAGGTGTCACAGTTTTGGGTTTGGGGGTGGATGGAATGGGGAGGGGGCATTTTGTGCTGAGATTTGACACCTCTGATGAAAAGAAGGAAAACTGTGAATCATGTGGAGCTTGAGCCGTGTAGCAAGTTCTGGAACTTTCCACAGAGCATCCACCATCTTTAGACACAATCCCAGGGCTACCCGTCTGACCGGCACTGCTCAGCTGCTTTGCGGGACGTGACCCCTGATAAGTTAAGATGTTTAAATTGTTAATGAAGACCCTGTGTTTGGGCCATGCAAAGACTCTGTACCTGTAGTATTGAATAACTGTGTCTTCTGTCAATAAAGGCTGAACAGCAGCTCTGTGGCTTGGGGGGAGGTTTGGGGGGGGATAAAAGATAACGATGGCACTCACCCCTCACAGGTAAGTCCCCATTTACAGAGGCACAGGGAGGTGACACTGTGTGATGCCATACCCGGGTGTTCGGACACCAAGTTCCCATCACATCAGAAACTGGGCTTTGTCATGTTGGATAAAATTAGCACAGCCTCCATTACTGCCACCAGTGCTGGGCACTTGGCAGGAGTCGTGCTTGCCGTTTACCGCTTAGAAAGCAGAAGCTCTGGGAGGTCGGGGAGGACTGAGTTTGTGTGTGGCAGACTCCAGAGCTGGAGCTCAGCAGTGCCACTCTGAGCTGCCTCTGACCTGGGGTCAGAGAAGAGGATGTGGAAGGAGATGCACTTTTGCAGCACCTGCCCTGTGCCAGGCCCTATGCTAGTCACTGCTCTCCGCTCATTCAGTCCTCATGACAGCCCTAGGAGGTGTATCTTATTAGTTATGACACCCATTTCACAAATGAAGAAACTGAGGCTCAGACGAATAAAGCAGGTGACTTGCCACCCCACATAATAGCAAAAGGGTGTATTAATTAGGAGTCTGTCTCATTCTTAAGCCCACCCCAGAAGTGGCCTGCAGCTTCACAGGGGAGAACAGAGTCCCAGGTGTGCAAGTAAGGAAGTGTATGGGGTGATGGGCTATGGGGGGTGATGGGAGGTGCTGAGCAGGACCCCTCAGTGGAGGCCAGGCAAGCGGCAGGGAGAGGATGCCTGCTGCAGCCCTGGGCTGTCTTTCTCTGCCCAGCGCCTGTTACCCCCTCCCTGGCTCAGCTCCTGGGTGGCCCCGTGACCCAGGCCTAGCCAACAGTAGTATTGTGATCCCCTGCAACCTCCAGCAATTGCTTAGGGATGGGGGCAGGGGACCCAGGCCATGGTGGTCACAGCCAGAGAGCATCACTCCAGGGACTTTGCAGGAGCTATGGGACAGGGATGCCCTTCTTCTCTTGGGGTGCTAAGCTGGGAGCATAAAGTCTGAGCTGCTGGATAACCATGTGGAAAGGGCTGGGGAGCCCACAATTGGGTCTGACGTCTGTTCCTTACCATAGGCAAGTGGGGGCCAGGTATGCATTAAGACAAGGCAAAAATGTCAAGGTCACAGAGTCACAAGCTCTAGGCAGACCCCTGTGCAGGAGCCACGATGACACCTGAAGCGAGCATGAAGGAGAGATGGGAGGAATGAGGACTTTAGTGAGGTTCTCTCTGGAGTTGGGCAACTAATGAGAGAAAAATACGACTCACTACCATTTGAGCACCTGCTGTGTGCCGCATGGCATTAAACACTTGGGGCAGCATCTCCCTGAAACTGCACCACGACCCACAGTCAGTGGGATGGTCCCATTTCCCAGATGAAGAAACTGAGGCTCAGAGGTCATGGTCTTCCAGCTTTTCTTCCCCCTCCATGGGAAATCATTCACATTCTAACAACAAAAATAGTAACAACACTCACTAACACGTACTGGGGGTTACTCCACGCTGTGTGTGCCGTGACATGGTTTATCTCATTTTCCTCTACTCCCATGCAATAAAGCTGTTGTTATCCCCTGTGGTAGAAGAATAATGTGCCCCCACAGTGGCCACATCCTAATCCCTGGAACCTGTGAATACGCTATGTTACATAGCGATGGAAAGTGAAGGATGCAGATTGAATTACGGTTGCTAATTGCCTACCCTTAAAATAAGGAGATTAGCCTGGATTTCAAGGTGGGCCCAATGGAGTCACAAGGGTCTTTATAAGTAAAAGAGGGAGGCAGGAGAGTCCGAGTCAGAGGTGAAGACGCTACACTGCTGGCTCTGAAGATGGAACGGGGTTCCAGAAGCTGGAGGTCAAGAAAAGGGCTTCTCCCCTAGAGCCTTCAAAAGGACCACAGCCCTGCTGACATCTTGATTTTAGCCCAGTGACACTTATTTTGGACTTTTGACCTCCAGAACGGTCAGATGATAAATTTGTGTTGTTTTAAGCCACTAAGTTTGTGGTGATTGCTCCAGCAGCCATAGAAAACCAATACCGCCCCATTTTACAGAAGAGGAAATTGAGGCTCAGAGAGGCTAAGTAGCTTACGCGTGATTCGTACGGGGTAGAGCTGGGACTCGACACTGTACTTCCCCACAGTCTTTTGTCACATCCCAGAGGGCTCAGCTGACATTGTCTGCTTTTGCAGGCTTAAAGAGAAGCAAAAATTCTTCCGAGTTATGTGGCTGGGACTTAATCCCAGCCAGGTCTCCCGGTCTCCCAGCCCCTTCCACGGGAGCACAGCACTGTCCAGCTTAGTATGTGCTCCCAAAGGGTAGTTGGAGGTTTAGAGAAAGGGATGAAAAGATCTGGTCAAAAGTAGGAGACGAAGGGGTTGGGGCTGGGTATTGCCTCTCTGGACGATGCTGGTTGTGTGGACTGTTCTTTCCATTGGTGCGGAAGCCAGATCTGCCAACTCTTGAGTCACAGCCCTCTGAGTCCAGGAGTGGCAGGACAAAGACCAAACTAGCAGCTGAAACGTGGGCAACTTCATCAGCAGCCAAAGACACTGGGAGGAGCCAGGCCTCACACCCGTTCCCCAGAGGTACCTTGTCCACAGAACCCAACCCCTCAGCACAGCCCCCCGCCCAGCACCTTCCACAACCAGCTGCTGTAGGACAGGAACAAACACCACCAGGAGAGGAAGGACAACTCAGCCTACCTCTGGGACCCGCATTGTCTGACCCCCAAGGCTGACCCAGCTTCCTCCTTGTGGGATCTTGGTGCCAAAGGCAGAAGCCTCTCCAATCTACTCCACTCTTGGTGCTCCCCACCTCCCATAATTGACAGGTATCTCTGATAAACCGTGGAAATGTGGTCAAACTTGCTGATTATCAGCACCTCCTGGGGCCTTTTAATTTTAAAACCTAGTTCTCCAGATCCCTGCCTGGACCATTCTGACCTGGGAGCATCGAGGTAGGGCTGGGGTCAATCTGAGTTTTAACAAGCACACCTGCTAAGTGTGGGAACTGGCCAAGGGAAGGGTGAGAAGTTTCCAAGACAGAGCATGGAGGGGTCACCAGGTGGGTCTGCTAACTGAGATAAGGCAAGCCCCAAGATAAGAGGAGCCTGGAACATTCCTCTAGCTTAGACCGAGGAATCCCTCGCACTTGTGCGGCTCACAGGTGCAATTCTGAGGGAGGATGAGGCTCCCAGGAGAGTTTGAGCAGTGGGAGAGAGACTGGAAAAGATGAACAAACGTAGCATGGGCCCCTCCTCACCAAGGCTGGGCCTGGATGGACCGATGTTTCTTTCTCTACTGGCTTCCAGGAAGCTCTGCCGCCCCCAGGTTGCATATGTGGCGTTTGGAATGCGGCAGCACAAGAAGGGAGAAGAGGCTGGCGAGGAGGCAGGGCAGCCAGGGCAGGAGCCACTGGGTGGGCGAGAGGAGTGGGGGTGCAGAGGACTGGGACCTTCGGGGCTTACAGGTGGGGGTCTGTGATTGCCTCTGTTTGTGATGTTTGAGGGATTCAAGCAAAAAGGTTCAATGACCCTTGAGTTAAAATTACTTCTAGGCTCCACCCCTTAGGCTGGCTATTATCAACCAGCCCAAACAACCAGAAAACATGGGTGTGGGCAAGAATGCAGAGAAACTGGGATCCTTGTACGCTGCTGGTGGGGATGTGAAATGGTAGAGGTGCTGTGGAAAACAGTGTGGCGATTGCTCAAAAACTTAAACATAGAATTACCATATGATCCAGCAGTTCCACTTCTGGGTACGTACACAAAAGAACTGAAAGAAGGGACTTGAACAGATACTTGTATATGGATGAATGGATAAATAAACTATGGTATATCCATACAATGGAATATTATTCAGCCTTAAGAAGGAAGGAAATGCTGACACGTGCTACAACATGGATGAACCTTGAGGACATTGTGCTAAGTAAAATAAGCCAGTCACAAAAAGGCAGATGCTGTATGATTCAACTTATGTGAGGTACTTAGTAGTCAAATTCCTAGAGACAGACAGTGGAGTGGTGGTTGCCAGGGGCTGAGGGAAGGGGGCAAGGGGGAGTTATTGTTTTATTGGGTACAGAAGTTCACTTTTGCAAGATAAAGAGTTCTGGAGATTGGTTGCACAATCATGTGAATTTACTTAACACTACTGTACACTTAAAAATGGTTAAGATGGTAAATTTTGTTATGTATATTTTACCAAAATAAAAATATAAATAAGTAATACATCTAGACTCCTTGCCTGTGTTTCTTACACACTATTCTGCTCACTAATATACCCCGGGGGTCAGTGCATCACAAGATACAGAATCTCATCAGAAGCTGTCTCTCACCTCGTTTTCCAGAAGAAGACCTCTTGCCAGTAGGCTGCTCTTCAAAATCCACCCTTGATTCAGTGACCATAGGGATTTAGGGATCCCTAGTGCTATGGGTGAAATGTGTCCCCCAAAAGCTCATGTATTGGAAACTGGATCTCCACTGTAACAGTGTTAAGAGGGTGGGAAATCCAGCTCTGGTATTTGAAAGGTGAGGGCCTTTGAAAGGTCATTGGATCATGAGGACTGTGCCCTTGTGAATGAATTAAAACCTGCTCATGAAGTAATGAGTTATCACAGACATAATTCTGATGGCTTTATAAGGAGAGCAGGTGAGAAGGTTAGCTCTCTCTTGCTCAGGCCATTCTCTCCCATGTGATACCCTGCATTACTGTAGAGAGTCACCACCCAGAAGAAGGCTCTCACCAGATGTGTTCCCTGGACCTTGGATTTCCCAGCCTCCAAACTAAGAAATAAATTTAATTTCTTTATAAATTACTCAGTTTCCAGTATTCTGTTTTAAGCATCAGAAACAGACTATTATACCTAGGTACGCATTTCACTTACAAATCCATGTTTGATATATATTGTACAAAAGAGATAGAACAGGGGCTGTGGGACCAGAGAGGAGAGGCTCACATCTGTCCACTAGAGAATTGAACAGAGACAGCTGTCAAGAGGAAGTGCCACTTGAGTTGGGTTTTGAGGGATGAGTAGGAGTCAGCCAGGCAAAGGCCAAGGAGCAGGAGTGTTTCCAGCAGAAGACACAGTCTGTGTTCACCTGGAGGTGAATCGATAGCTCAGGCTGGTTGGTGTGTGGTGATAACAGATTCAGTGGGCAGAAAATGGGGGCCAGGACCAGCTCGTGCCCAGCCTTATGGGACTGAGTGAGAACTTTGTCCCAGGGGCACTTAGAACAGGGAAGTAGCACTCTGGGAAGATCCTCTGGCTGCTGAGCAGTGCCCAGAAGCAGGTGGGTTTGCCTGCACTGGTTGGATCAGTTGAAACCATAGGGAGGCAGCCTTTCCTGTGCACGGTGGTCATTTGGGAGCCTTTCTGTGGCCTGTGGGCGTGATCCTTGTTCCCTTCTCTATCATGTTCTTGTCACAGTGACTCTGGAAGGTAGACTCTGGGCATTTCTGGGTTTAAGAGTCACTGACCCTAAAGGTCTGCTAATGGTTAGCCACTTGCAATTCTACCTGTTAGGGACCCTGGGATGTCGGTTTCCTAGGGCAGGAGTGGGCCATCCTGCTCATGGCTGTACCTCCCCCACAGGGCTTGGCTTGTAGCACATGCTCAGTAAAACAGCTGATGAAAATATCTAGCTGGGGCCACGTGCATTGCAACGCCTGGGACTCCCTAACTAGCTGCACAGCCAGGCGCGTCATCTCAACACAGCTCTGTTTTCCCCAATCTACTCTTGGCTGCTAAAACCCTCAAGAAGTGATTTTAAAAAAACAAAACAAAACTTGTTTTGAAATGCCAAAATAACCCTGGAAAAGTGTACTAATGTCTGCAATTTATTCTGAAATGGGACAAAATACTGAGATGGCTTCATGGATAAAGAGAGTCAGATTGACGGACAGACAGGTGGTCGAGAAAGCACAGCACAGTAAAATGGCAATGGCAGCATCAAGGCTGCAGGTTAGGTATCGGTGTTTGCTGTAAAATATTTCAACTTTTTGGAGTCTGGAAATTTTCACAATAAAATGTTAGGGAAAAAATGACCTTGGAAAAAAAGGCCGACGACTTTGGAAGCTGAGGAAAAGAACAAAGAGAAAGGGGAGCAGGACAAAGAGAGGAACAGAAGTGGGGACGTCCCGAGCAGGGGGAGCCCAGGTTAGGCGGCGCCTCTCACTCGTGATGCGGACACGCCCACTGTACACGTGAGGACACGAGTTTCATCCGAGTGGCTTAGGGGCTCCAGACGCTGCCAATCAGGGAGAGACTTTACTGAAAGGAGAGATGGCCGCTTGGTCCCAGCGTGGGGACTGGCACAGGAGCACAAGGCTTTGGATGAGGATCCAAATGAAGACAATAGCTGAATTAGCCAGGAAGGGAGGGAGGCAGAGAGGAAGGAGTGGAGTCTCACCTGCAGGACGTCCTAACGTTCCGGGATATAACCCTTGCAAAGGTTCAGGACTTATGGCAAAGCATAAAGCACAAAGCACAGGAAAATTGGCTCTGGGCCAGCCTGGGTTCCTGGTCAGGCCCCTCTTCTTGCCCTTGTGACTTGCGTGCCAAGTCTCCCAGGGGAGAAAAGTTGGCCTTGCCAGGGAAGGTACTTTCAGCTGATTGCCAACATGTTTGTAATCCAGCAAAAATATCTACCTGTAGCCTTTGGGATACAAAATCCAATCAGAGCTTCCTCCTCGCCATCACAGAGGGCTGCACTTCAGCTTATGCTTAACTCCTCACCTCCCTTCCTGGGGTGTCTGGTGATGCAGAGCACCTTTATGGCGCAGATGTGGGTGGAAATTAACTGCTGCCTTCTGGACTAACTGGGCCATGTCTGGGGATGAGATATAGCTCCAACTCAAACTAGCACAAGCATTAAAAACACATGCATGGGTTCCTGGGACTGGGCTGTAGACTTCAGGCATGGCTTGATCCAGGTGTCCAAATAATACCAACAGGACTGGGTCTCTCCCTCCACCTCTGACTCTGCTTCCCTCTGTGTTGGCAGGTTCTTTCCACATGTCAGTGCTGTCAGCCATCCACAAGGGATTCTGATGGGCTCTGCTGGAGATACACACCTACACCTGAGCTAATCATCATCAAGAGGAGTGGAGAACTCTGGTTGGCTTATTCCTGGTGAGGTGGAAATGCCTGGAAAAGATGTCAGGCAGAATGAAAGTAACAGTTGTTATATTTTGGAGACAAAACTGAATAGTCCCTGTGTACTGCTAAGCCGTTGTGGGAAGGGGGATTCTTTTGCAGTTTGGATCTGTGCATGGCCAACTCCTAAGTGTGGCTTAAGCCTGCCCGCTGTGAACCTACATCATTAAAGAGAGGGGCTAGGCTCTGGAGTCAACAGACTTGCTTCACCTCCCAGTCCTGTCCCAGTGTGATGAAGTGCCTTCACCTCTCTGAGCCTCACCTTCCTTGTCTGCAAAATAGAGGTAGATAAAAGTGGTGGAAAAAATGGAAATTGCATGTGAGAAGTGCCTGGGCCACCCCACCCTTCCATCCTCCAGAGCAACTCCCATTTTGTCTGTTGTATAAGCCAGGCTTCCATATAATTTTTTTAAACAAAGACTTCCAGTGCTTAAAAAAGGAGAACATTTTGAAAATTACTGAGCCAGTTCAATCTAGCTCTTGGCTTCCCTTCCCAGCTGCTCCCGAGACAGGGACTTCCTCAAGGTCACTGACTAATATGAGGATAGAGAGCTCGAAGGCACCACCCAGGAGGCAACCTCCCTTTTCTGGTACAGATAAGTCAAGGCCAAAGTGCTTCCTTTAAAAAATAGTTTATTGTGCACATTTCCTGGTGGGCTCTTCTGCCCACCGTTCTGGGGTAGCAGTTGTGCATGAGCTCGCCTTCCCCTCCAAAACCAAGAGGGCCTTGCCCGAAAGAAAAGCCTTCGATTCCCAAAACAGCATTGATTCTCCGCCCCCCGTCCCCGGCCTCAGGATGGGACAGCAGATTATTCCTCTTTCTCCCACTCTCACTGTCCCCCCACCTTCATTTGCCAGGGCTGTCTGGGTGACGTCCAGACTTTTTAATTTCTTTAACTTAGAGATCCTTAAGCATCCTGGCAGATGGAGGCTTCCCTGGGCAAACTCATTGGCCTCCACATTGACCAGGCATAACATTCAGTGTCCTCAGACAAACTGCCCAGCACAGCAGCAGGTCCTGGCCAACACCCTCCACCCCCATCTCTGGCACCGACAGGAGGGACCCGAGGATGGCAGGTCCTGACGCTGTGCAGCCTTCAGAGCCAGCACTGGTGGGCACGTTGTACAGTCCTCCCTGAGCAAACGGGGGTGGTCTTCCCAGTCCAGTCCTTGGTCACTGATAGCTGTGCCCCTCAGGGCTGGATCCCACCATGGACATCAAGGCAACAGGTGAGGAAATAACAGTCACTCAGGGGGCCTTCCAAGGGGTGGTGGGGCAATTACCAGCGGCGACACTCTTGGCAAGCTGGGCTGTGAGTCTCATGAGGGCTTGCTCTCTGCCTCTGCACTCCCAACCCAGGCAGGAGGGTGCGTGCCTGGGTGGGCGACTAATCCTGCAGGGGGCTTGGGGCTAGTCCTTATCCTCCTTGGAGGGAAGGGGCAGGCTGAGAACTGTGAGCCAGGGAAAAGAATCCTCCAGATGCCCTGGAACCCATGGCTGGGCATCTCCACTCATTTTGCTTTCCCTGTCTCAAGAAAAGAGTCTCTGCCAACGAGCCCTAAGTATGGCCTGCCTATGGGATAGTCCTAGTGATCCACAAGGGGCCACTTGGGGGACAAAATACCATTTTATTCTATTAATAAAAAAATCATTCATCCCTTTTCCTGGGTGACTAGACGGTATCTGAATAAGCGTCATTACAAAAATAGGTTTTCTCTAGTCCTGTCTATATATTTTTTTCCCTTGGCCTCTGATGAAATATACAAGATGCTTACATCAAGTGCTAGTCTCAGAGTAAAAAAAATAAAAGATTCCATGACCAAATATAAAATGAGCATAAACAACACCTGGATCCTGCATGCCAGGTACTGAAAAGCAAAAGGAAACCGGGATGTTTTGGTTCAATTTGATTCAGTGAGGCAGCAAAAATGTTGTCTTAAGAGACAAAACAAAACAAACTTCCCAGCAACAGTGAGGGGGAGATCTCTGCTTGGAAACGGCACTCTTGAGCCTTTTATTGAGACAGGAGTTAGCCGGGGACCAGCAGCCCTGTAGAAACGCTCAAGATTTTTCTTTTTTCTTAAAAAGAAAGCCCCCGATGTCCTGGCAGGGGCCCATGGCGGGTGGGTCAGCACGGGTTCTCTTGCCCGTGGTCCTGGGAGTGGCTGGATGGACCAGGGTCAGGTGGAGGCTGGGCCCTCCATAGTGGACAGCAGGTGGACGACCTGAGCCCGCTCGGCTGGGCTGATGTGCTGGCTTAGGTACATCACGCAGTCCACGGCCACCTCGGGGTTTTCTTGAACAAGGCTGTGGTGGAGGGGAGAGAAGGGCTGCGGTCGCTCTGGCCACTTCGTTCAGTGGCTCCTACGGTGGCAGATTCCTCATGCAGGGCCATGTCCCATTCCTGGGTGGGATGCAACCCAGAGCTCCTGATTCCCTTCCTGACATGGTCACCATGGGGGGGACGGTCCCCATGAGGTTGACGGTCCCATGGGCAAGAAGGGGTGATGGCATAGGGATCAGAATGCCTCGTGGTAGCACAATCCCTACCCGTCACTAGCTGTGTGACCTAAGACAAGGCATTCTCCCCGAACCTCAGCTTCACCCCTCTAAATGGGGTCCACATGCTCTACCACCTACCTCATAGGGGACCCCATGGCAATGGGGGAGGAAACCCCCTGGGAAGGCTCAGACTGGAATAGGAGGCAGCAGCCTGAGGCTGAGTGTTTCGGAATGTGGGTTCTCTCACCAACCACACTCCAGCTGTGACCTTGGACACATCCGCATATCTTCCAGCAGGGATCATGTGCTGAAAGCATCTCACACCCCCTCACAGCATCCCCAGGGCTCTGCCTCACCCTGGCCGCTGCACAGGGAGATCGGGCACTGGGGAGCATGGTCTCTTGGCTGGGGGGCCAGCCTGGGCTGTGGGCCACAGCATGAGAGTCTGGGCCTGAGACCTTGGAGGCAAATCCTGGCTCCAGCACTTGCCAATAAGCCCGGGGGGCGGTGGGTGGCTACTCACCCTCGGATGGTCTTGAGGACAGAGTCGTGCTGCAGGCACTTGATGTTCTCGCGGATGGTGGAGCGTAGGCCATCTCCCACTTGCCAGTGCTGCTCCAGCCACTGCACCACTGCCTGGTTGTTTTCCCACAGGTAGGCCTGGGGCAGAGGGGACAGGCTGTCTCAGAGGGGCCCCGCTGCTGGGCAGGCTGCCTTCAGCCCCCAGCCCGGCCAGCCCTGACCCTGCTCCAGGCCCACCTTGACGGCCCCCTCCGTCTCCACGAACCAGCGGCGCAGCATGGACTGGATGTGCACGTGGCTCAGCTCACCGCTGGCCCGCAGGATCTCCTGCTTGACCTGGTCCTCCAGGAGGAGGCGGCGCAGGCGCCAGTACAGGAAGGTGCGTGCCGTCTTCCACTCTAGGACGTCCTATGGACAAGCCCAGGCCTGAGCCCCCAGAAAGGGCAGAAGGAGATAGGATGCTGGCTCTGACCACACCTGCCAGAGTGGCTGCCCAGGCTCCATGATCACTCCTACTTTACAGGCAAGGAAGCTGAGGCTGGGGTAGTGAAGGCACCTGCCTAGGAAGGGGCAGAGCCAGGACTTCACCAGGACTCTAGAATTGTGCTAGATGAAAAAATGTCCCCCATACAAACCTGGCACCACCTCTACCTAAACTGACTCAAACACGAGATTACATGCAGAGGCTTACACCGGCTGGAGAGGAGAACATTCCACAAGAGAAGCTGACAGCACTGGACACAGGGAGGAGGTGACTGTGGGATGTCCTCTTAGGGGCGGGCGTTAGGGCTGGACATGGGTGGAACAATGATTTCCAAACCTCGCCCAGGTGCAAACTGACTGAGCGGCCTATTGGAATCTCTTGGGGATTTAAAAAAATGCTGCTACCTGGCTCACACCCCAGATATTCAGATTTAATTGGTTTGTAGAGCAACGTGGGCATTGGGATTTTTTTTTTTATAGCTCCCCAGGTGATTCTAACATGCAGTGTCTGACCCATCCCAAACTTCTGAGCCCAAATCTCCTCCATGTGTTGGAAATCAGGTGACCTTAGGATGGGCTCTTGCCATCCCACCCAGCAGCCACAGGCTCTTACGGAGATGACACCCTTCTCAAGCATCCTGCCGGGCGTGTCATGGAGGTCCACGAACTGCACTGCCACCTGGTGGTAGATGGGGAGCAGCAGGTCTTCACGAGCCTTCAGCCGGCCCTCCAGGTCCTTGCGGTCCTTGTCAGAGAGCTCAGACATCCCTGCAGGTGAGCAGACAAGCAAGTCAGGCCTTCAGGGAGACCACGAAAGGTGGCCACATGAGGTCAGGGTGAGGGATTTTTTTTTGAGAGGGCACAAACCAGAGTTTTCAGGACAGGCCTTACCCCATGAGAGATCTGAACTTTAATTCTGATACTACCCCCAAATCAAGTTGCTTATGCAGTCTCACAAATGCAAGACAGCATTCCACATGCAATGTTAAATGTGCCCCCTTCTATCAGACCCACAGTATTTGCAGGATACTATCAATTACTATTTTTAATATGTACTATAACATATAATAAGGGACTATTATAAACACCTCTCGGCTGATTTCACAGCTTCGATAAAACAGACAAATTCCTTAAAATATACAAACTACCAAAGCTTACCCAGGAGTAAACAGATAATGCAAATAGTCCTCTATATAATAAAGAAGTTAAATTTGTAGTTGGAAACCTCCTATCAAAGATTTAAAGAAATAATGCCAATTCTACACTAACTCAGAAAATAGGAGAACACTTTCCAACTCGTTCTAGGAGATCAACATTATCCTGATACTAAGCCAGACAGAAAAATGACACATATACACTGTAACAAATCTTGTGAATAGCAGTTATAAAGACATTGCCACCTAATATGGACATTTAAAGAAAATTCCATCTAAAGATTAGAAAAAGTGAAGCAAAGCTATCATTTAAACAAAACTGGTAAAATACATTACTTCTGATTGGAAGTTCTAAAGGGACATTTTGCTACCAAAATTCTGATGTTCCTCATTGACCCCCAGTACTTCAATTGTTCTATATTGTGGGTGCTGAGAAATTAATTCACTATGGCATTATATGTGTTTTTTAATATTAAAGGGATTGATTTTAGAATGTGAATATTTTTTAAATCTCGCAATGACTGTAGCTATGTTTGGTGTGTCTTCATTTTATTTTTAATATAGTAGAAACTTCCCGTGACGGGGCTGGCTGGCCCTCTCTCCACCTCTGGGAGGGGATGCCATTCAGACCTTACCTAACTGTTCCACAAGCTTCTTGTAAGCTGGGTCAATCCTTCTCATGGCCTTTATCACATCTTTCTTTCGGAACTTAATTTCCACCGTTCCTTCTGGCTCTAGAACACCCCCTCTGAAAAAAGAAGAGGCAGGAACAGGGGCGTGTGAGGCATCGCCCAGCAAGTGACAGCTAGTGGAGCTGGGGGAGCTGGAGGCAAGAGAGCCGGGAGATCTGGGTGTCGGTTCTCAGCTCTTTCACCAAATCACTGTGTGTCCTTCCCCTCTCTGGCCCTCTGTTTCTATAACCACAGAAGGAGGAACTGAGCCAGCTTTTTAAAGTAATGCTTTCTGAACTCTGGAGGGCCCTTGCAGGTCCAAGAGTATATGACTTTCTCCATAATGGCTAACCCTCCTGCTCTTTGGCCACAGTCCTTTCTGACTTTCCTAATTTCTGCTATCCTAAAGCTGGGAGACTGTGTCTGATCTCTTTAAAGTTCACAGAGCCACCATGAGAGCCCAGCATGGTCCCGTATGAGCTGCCCTCCCATTTCCATCCTTCTCACTCTCCCCTCCATCTCCCCTCTGTCCCATTTTGGTTTTGACAGCTTGGAAGCCCTGAGAAATACTACAGGTATCTCTGAGCTTCCTGGTGGCCACAGTGAAAAGTTAATGATGACCCCATTCGAGGCTGCTCGGTGTCATGAGTCTTCCTGGAAGCCTGACTTCAGCAGTCCCCCACCAGGACAGGCTTGGCTCATTTTCTACCATATCACAATACCTAGCATAATGCCTGACACATAGTAGGTACTCAGTAAATATTCATGGGATGAATGAATGATGAGGGTGTGAACATAGGAATGGCATGCCTATATATTAGGCAGAATTACTCTTGAGCCTTTTATATCATGCACAGCATATATCATAGAGTTTCCACTTCAAAAGCATCAATCACTATTATGAGCATTACTGTCATCATGCTTGCTGTAAGAGTTCCTGGGATGAATTCCTCCTGGAAAAAGTACCAAGGAGGTTTCTCTCCCATGGAGAACTGGTATCCTCTCATGCAAGTACTCATCAGTCATTTGTTCAGCCAGTATTCCCTGACTGTCTACCAGGAGTCAGGCACTGTGCTAGGCCCTAGGTTCTAAAACTGAATAAAGCAACCCCTGTAGGAAATTATATCTTGGGAGAAACTCAGAGTCTGGTGAGAGATGGATGGCTCATCATATTTCCCTTTTCATCCTGGCTGCCAGGAATCTCAGGTCTTTCCTTTTTATTTTTTGCAGACTTCCTTGGGAAGGAGGTGAGTCTAAGTGATGAAAAAAGAGACAAGTATTTCTCCACCTCCTCCAGGCTCCAGCCACTAACTCTCCCGAGAAAATCCTATCACACACTGACTTACTTCCAGATTGGTGAAACCAGAGACTCTCCATCCTTCAGCAACTCAGAACACCCCTGCAATCCCCAGCCAGTGGCTCAAGACAGGGGAGTGAGAACCAGAAAAGGCCAAGCCAGGCTGAGGCAACACACCCACCTGCTCTCTTTGTCCGCGTACATTTCTATGCACAGAGGGTTGATGGTGGAGTCAATGACCACCCAGGAGCCACCCCGGAGCTCTGCATAGGGTGGGATATAGATCAGGATGGGCTGTTTGTACTGCCTGAGGGCATCCACGATGTAGGCTCCAAACTTCAGCACCTGGTCATACATGTCTGAAAAACAAGGCAGTCGCCTGGTTAGGCGACTTCAGGCCCCAGACTCTTATGCACGCAAAGCCCACATTCTTAACTGTCTTGGGGTCCTGAGAGAGCGTGCTCAGCTGGGAGACTTGGAGAGCACTGGGCTGGGAGTTGGGAGCTGGTCCAGGCACAGACTACTCCCTAAGTGGCCATGCGATCTTGCATAAGTCAGTCACCCAGCGTGGGCCTCAGTGTCCTTGTCTATAAACGGTGGCACAAGGAGCACCCAGTGTCTAAGATTCCTTCCTGCTTGGGTTGAGATGCCCTCACCCGTGACTGCCCTCTACCCTGTCCCACTGTTTCCAGGACACAAAACTCTCCCCAACAATAACACAGGTCCTTCCCCTCTGCACACAGGAACATGGCCCTTATCCTCCACCAAGACGTGTCCCTCCAAGCACCCGGGCACCCCATGTGGCAACAATAATACAATAATAACATCAATTTCAATAGCAACACATGCCAAGCATTAGCTCTTTGGATCCTCACTTTGGCCTGAGGTTGGCCCTGTTCTTACCCTCCTTTCACAAAGGAGGGAAACTGAGGCTCAGGTCACCCAGCTAGCAAGGATTCACAGCAGGTCTGTCTGCCTCCCAGTCCAGCTCTTTCCTCAACACCCCACACAAGCCACTGTCTCTCAAGATGCGCTTGGTGGCTTAAAAAGCCCTTGCATGATTGATTGCAAGGTCACTGGAGGCTCAGAGCAGCCCTCTGAGGAAGGCCAGGCAGCTGTACGTCCTTGTCCTCTGACCAAGCAGGCGAGGACTACCTAGGTCACTCAGCAGCTTCCAGGGCTGCCCGTTCCTGCCCAGCCACTCTTAGCGTGACCTCTGGGGAGTCACACTTTGCCTTCAACCCTCAGGTGCTCATCTGCAAAATGGGATGATGTTACCTGAACTGCCTACTGTCCTCAGGATTTTTGTGAGGCTTAGCTAAGACGACGATGGGACCAAACATAGAAAACCGGTGTCACCATTCAGAAGAGGCTGCCCTGGGTGCTGACCAAGAGGTTTTGGGGCACCCACACTGGAGGGGGGCAGCATTACCTTTCATGCCACCAGAGAAGCCCCTCCAGTTGGCAAAGATCATCAGGGGCAGCTTCTCCCGGTTGAAGTCCTTGATGGCCTGGGCTGTTTTGTAGGCTGAGTCTGGGAACCACACCTGGCCCGCCTGCTGGATTATCTAGAACACAGAGCCATTTGGATCAGGCACCTCTGTGCAACGGTGGCCCTGGGACACAGGGGCAGCTTCCAGAGCCTCACCCTGGAGCACAGGCAACCCGATCTGCACTAGCACCAATACCAGAGCCACGGCTCAGGAGGGCCCAAGCTCCGGCACTCAGGACCCTGCTTGACCCTCATTCTTCAGCCCAGCCAGGTTCCTGCTGACCCCATTTACAGACTCAGAGAGGTGCCAAGCCAGTCAAGGCTACACTGAGTCAGTGGCAAAGCTGGTCCTAGAACCCGGCCTGACTTCTGAGTTCTTCCCAGGATGTGCCATGGCCTATCGCAGAAACAGTAGAGGGGCAGGGATGAGAGGTGGGAGGGATTCCTAGGGACCTTTCATCAGCCCCTGAGGAAGAAAGAAGACGGTGCAGAACATTACACATCCCATGGACAGAGTGCTGGAGAAGCGGGCACAGAGCCCTCCCAGGGCCAAGGACTGGCTGAGTCCTCTTGCTTCCCCACCTCTGAGCTGGAAAGGCAGCTATGTGACCACCACACCCAGAACCCACTCTTGTTGGCAGAGCAGCTGAAACAGCAGCCACAGACCCCTCACCTTGGCCTCGGAATCCAGGTTGGCAGGGTCTGCAGGGACCGCCACCTCCATGGTCCGTGTCTCCACTGCAATCACTCCGACAGGGATCCCCCCAAGCCTGGAAGGTGTGCACACGTGAGCCAGGTCCTGGGCAGCACCCTGGGCAGATCTCTGGGGCATGTGGGTCCACCCAGCCCCAAAGCAATAAGAGCCTCACAGTTGGAAAACCTATTGGTGCCTTGCTGGGGCAGAAACCATCAGGGGAGGATTGAGACAGTGCATGGTCTGGAACAGCACAATCCACTAGAACTTTCTGTGACGAAAGCCATGTCTCCACATGCGCTGTCCAGTACAGTAGCTACGAGCTGCCCATGGCTACTGAGCACGTGAAATGTTCTGAGTACTACTGAGGAACTGAGCAGGTCATCCTCTCTCACTTTCATTCATTTACATTTCAACTTAAATTATCACCTGGGCCAGCAGCTGCCACACTGAACAGCACAGGTCTAGTCACCAAGGCACATGCAGAAAGGACTGAGGGATGCTGATCCTGGTGGAGACTCAGCTTAAGGGATGTCAGGACATCAGTAAATGTCACCACTTGCTACCAGCTGGCCCATGGCATGTGCATCACTAGACTGTTCTCACTGACTTGCACAATGACCCTACGAGGTGAGGTGGGGGGGCAAGGGTCAGGAGAGCATCTCCAAATAATGGGAGGGCTTCTCCATGCAAGGAGGAGTAGATTTAATCTCTGGTTTAAAAAATGTCATTAAAATAAACGCTTAGTACTTTAAAATTCTTCACCCAGGAGGTAAATAGCAACGACAGTAAATAGTAGCCACTACCACTTATGGAACATTTATGATATTTTAAGTGCATAACATATGTTATTGCTTCTAAACATCACAATAATCCTTTGAGCGTAGAATTATTATCCCCATTTTACAGATGAGGAGGTGGAGGCCCAGAGAGCTTGAGGGATGGAGCCGAGGCTTAGCCTCAGGTCCAACTCCAGAGCCCGGACTTGTAGCCACGACATCATACCAGGAATCTGAGTGGTCAATTATCAGGACACAACCTTGGGCTCAATCTAAGGAAGAACTTTTAGGCAGCCGGAGCTGTCCCAAAAGATGAGGGCTGTGCTGCTGAAGAGTGAGGCGCTCAGCTCTGGAAGCATTCAAGCACTTAAGCCTTCCACCAGCAATGGTACACAGCAGGGCTCCTCCCTGTGGCCCTCCTGAAATGGGATTCATAGTGCTGAGTGTCTGTGCAGCTTTTGGGGGACAGCACCCAGGGCTGTCTTCTGATTCCCAAAGGGGTTCATGGCGACTGACACTAGAGGCAAGGGTCCTGGTCCCCAGCAGGAGCTGGCTGAGATGCCTTCTAAGGCTATACACAGACAAATCCAGACTTTATGAAATGGCTCATCATCCAGAAAACCATTCCCCTAATCGTTTTTTTTCTTTCAGGAAATCCTGGAGCCAGGACAAAATGTCCCTTGGGGCCCCCCAACCCAGCACCTAGGAGTCCCAATGCCTGGTGAGGCCAGACTTGTGCAGCCTGCTCTCATCCTCAGGGTTACCTTGCTCGTCCCGTCACCACGGACTGGGCCCAGGGTGCCATGATTTCCTTGAAACTGCCCTGGTCGAAGAATCCAGTCTGCCAGTTTCCCTTCAGAGCTGTGGGCAGACAGCAGGAGCCCAGGCTGAAGTTGGCTCATGAGGCCCTCAGGGTCCGCCTGGCTCGGCAGGCTGTCTTACAACCTCTCTAAGGACAGCCTGACAATATCCTGACAGCCCATACAACACCCATTTCCCCTTTAATGCATATCCCAACCCCTCACACACCCACAAAAACAGAAACAACAAAACAAAAACACAGGGCTGCAAAAAATACACCAAATCAGAATTCAGTCCATCTGGAATATCCAACTACCATGCCCGTCAATGCCAAACATGCCGAGATCCTAATCATAATCTCTGCCTCCTATTCCCAAGAGGCAGAGAGCTGACAGACACTTCCCAGGAGGTGGGATTTCAGGAAGGGACCACCTGCTCCAAAAAACTCATCTCCGACCTGCTGACTGCAGCTTCATAACCATTTAACTGGGAAGAAAGTTTTCAATTGCCCAGAGAGAGAGAGAGAATATGATAATGTCAACTGCAGCCATTGCTGGGGAGGAAATGGTGACTTAAGTCCACACCATGGCGTATGTGACTGCAGTTCTGACAAGGGGAAAGGAGCCAGGCAGCAGGAGGTGACTCAAAGTGCAGAGGTGGGAAGCTGGGCACCTGGGAATGCCCAAAGGCTGGCCTGACCAGAGGAAGAAACCTGTTAGCCAGAAGTCAAACATTTTAATCAAGATAAGCCAGCCCTCTCCATGGTCACAGGTGAGAAAGCCCATGAAAGATAGAAAGCCACATGGCTCCTTCCACTGGCCAGAGTCAGGCCTGTCCCTGAGGGCCACGCCTCCTGCATCGCACGGCTGCAGGAGTAGGCCTGCATCTCAAGGTAGCAGCATGTGAAATTCTAGACTCGGGACACAGTAGCAGGGGTATCTCAGCTTTCCTGTTCTGTTTGGTTGCTCAGAATGAAATAATATACCCCCAAGAGATAAACCCATCCCTTTCAGAGAGAGAGAGAGAGAGAATGCATGTGTGCAAAAGAGTGTGTGTGCACGTGTGTGTTCACACATGCATGCACGTGAAGGTGTATATGTGTGTAGAAAAAGTCTGTCCTGGGTAAACTCACAGAGAGTTCCCTTGGACAGGTTTAGCCAACCACAGAAAGAGAGAGAGATGGGGGGCGGTGGGGAGGGGGCAGTCTTCTTTGGAAACTCTGATGTTTTAGCACCGAATTTTCCACTATGCAACCACAGGGCAGTTTGGGGAGGGAGGCCACGACCACCACTGCACTTCACCTCCATCTATTAGCTCCAGAAATCAAAGGCTGTTTGCAGCCCTTCTTGGTCAATGACTCAGGAAAAGCATAGAATAAAATCTCCATCCCTCCACTCCCCCTGCATTCGCTCTCAGGGGCACTCCTCTGCCATATGGGAACAAGCACCAGTTCTTCTCCCTAAGGGCTCCTTTATCCCAGGCTCAGGAAAGAAACCCAAGACCCAGGTCCCAGGCAAACACTTTAGAACTTACTTGGGTGAGGCCTTCCTGCAAGCATCCACCGGGGGTCATAGGGAGCTCTGGATGGGAGGAATTCAATTTCTCTGTCAATGGGGTCAGTGGGTGTGATGATAGGAACTGGGCTGTGATTATCCTAGAAAAGAAAGCCAGGTCTCCCACTCAGTCTCCAGTGCTTGTCAATAAGCCTCCAATCTGCTGTTTGTGCTTTTCTCCTCTGACTATGATTATGACTGGTTATGCAGCAGTATCCCCTCTCCAGGGTTTCTGAAGCCTCTCTGCTGGTTAGACAGTGTCAGAGAAGGAGTGGCCACCCTATGGAGTCTTTTGAAATCTAGTTTACGAACTCCTGAGCACCCTTCAGGGTTCAGATGGATTCAATGATGCTGGGGAGTGAAAGAGAGGCAGGAGAGGATTCGTCCTGCTACCTAAGGCCAGGTAAGAGGAAAAACATCTTACAAGAAAGAACAAAAAGAGAGACTGGCTGCAGGTAGTAGCAAGAGCTGACACGCAGATGGGAGAAAGGAGCACTCAGGAGTAACTGTCATCTGTGATATTTAAACTTGGGGATCTGGGATGAGCTGAACTCTGGAAACCAACCTTCCAGAAATAATTACAATGAAGAATAACAACCTCACTTATTTGCATGGAATGTTATAGTGAACCAAGAACTGTGCCCACCATTACCTTCTTCTTACGCTGCTATTCAGGAGGTACCCTAACAGCCTGGCAGGGTAAACACCATCCCCAATGGACAGTTGAAGAAACTGAGACTCAAACATCTGCTAGTCAACATCTGGTGAAAGAAACTCCAGCTGATAAGTAGCATTTGGTGAGGACTCTAACATCACGGGATGGGTGTTATTATCAACCCCATTTCACAGATGAGGAAGGAAACTGAGGCCCAGAAAGATTAACTGTCCCAGGGTCACATTGCCACTGAGGAGGATACCAGGAATCAAATCTACCCTGAATATAAAGCTCGAG
This sequence comes from Cynocephalus volans, assembly GCF_027409185.1. Classification (NCBI taxonomy): domain Eukaryota; kingdom Metazoa; phylum Chordata; class Mammalia; order Dermoptera; family Cynocephalidae; genus Cynocephalus; species Cynocephalus volans. The sequence goes on from NC_084461.1 coordinate 198,037,390, forward strand.
GATTCCCTATTGTCCAATGTTGCCTCTTTTTTCAAGAGGCAATGCTACCTCTTTCTAAAGCGTCAACAGACAGCATCCTTATAATGGTATTAGTGCCACCAAAAGAGCAAAGAACAGCTAGTACAGGGCTGGGTGCTGGAGAGGGACGGAGGGAGGAGTAAGGAAAAATCAAGCCCAGCCACATTTACAATGTTCCTGCTCCCCACCCTCCCACAGCACCCAGGAGGTGACAGGGACACAATTAGCAGGTGAGCTTGAAAACAGAGTCTTCCAAGCTCCGAGCTGCAGAGGGGGATTCTGCACCTTTGGCATAAAGGACAGCCACTCCAGGATGGTATAAACCCCCTCGAAGTCATCCGGCACAGTGATGTGGGAGACACCATTGTAATGCATGATCTGCACACCGCCCAGCTGGTTGTTAGATGTGTAGACCTCTCTTCCCAGGACCTGCTTTGACACAGCACGGTTAGCAAAGTAATGCCCCTTTAATAATTTTGTTTTAAAATGTCAGTAATACAGGGACTTAATTCCACCCGAAGAGCCTAAAATTTTGGGGGGACGGGTAGGAAGAGGTCCAGATAACTGCAAATTGGAAAAACAGCTCTCACATTAGTAGGACTGAAACTGGTTTAATGTTGAGAAAAACCCCACCAGAGGACAATGGGAATGTTAAAATGACCCCCGTCCCCAGAGGCCCCTTCTCTGTCACCTTGTTGAGAGCACTTGCTCCCGTGAGGATGATGTGGGAGTTTTCCACCTGGATCACTCGCTGGCCCAGTCTCACCAAGTAGGCCCCGATCCCAAGGGCTCGGCAGGTCACCTGTGGAGAGAAGACCCCTTCTGAATTCCGGAGGTGGCATGCCCCAACCCCCACATGGGAGGAGAGCCCAGGAACCTGCCAGGCACACATGGAAGTTATGTTTTGGTCAATGACAACCTGATCTGGGGCCAAAGAACAGAGGCAAAAGCCTCTTATCCTTCAGGCCACTCCCTGGAGTGTGGCTTCCCATCTAGAAAGAACATGGTTAATGAAGACAGTGTATAAAGAGAAACAGTAAACAGTGAATGTTCAGGGTCTTAAGAGGCTTGTGTGTGGCTCTTCTGAGCTCAGCCATTTGCTAACCATCGCAGCCTTTCACACAACCAAAAGGACATCCAGGACTGTGTGTAAAAACTGGTAAAATTCAAATAAGGTCTGTACTGAGTTAACAGTATTGTGCCAATGTCAATTTCCTGGTTTTGGTAAGGGACTATGGTAAGATCCTGTCATGGGGGGAGCTGGATGAAGGACATACAGGAATTCTCTCTACTGCCTCATAACTTCTTGGAAGTCCTAAACTATCTAAAAAATGTGTGTGGGGTGTGTGTGTGTGTGTGTGTGTGTGTGTGTGTGTGTGTGTGTGTGTGTGTGTGTGTGTGTGTGTGTGTGTGTGTGTGTGTGTGTGTGTGTGTGTGTGTGTGTGTGTGTGTGTGTGTGTGTGTGTGTGTGTGTGTGTGTGTGTGTGTGTGTGTGTGTGTGTGTGTGTGTGTGTGTGTGTGTGTGTGTGTGTGTGTGTGTGTGTGTGTGTGTGTGTGTGTGTGTGTGTGTGTGTGTGTGTGTGTGTGTGTGTGTGTGTGTGTGTGTGTGTGTGTGTGTGTGTGTGTGTGTGTGTGTGTGTGTGTGTGTGTGTGTGTGTGTGTGTGTGTGTGTGTGTGTGTGTGTGTGTGTGTGTGTGTGTGTGTGTGTGTGTGTGTGTGTGTGTGTGTGTGTGTGTGTGTGTGTGTGTGTGTGTGTGTGTGTGTGTGTGTGTGTGTGTGTGTGTGTGTGTGTGTGTGTGTGTGTGTGTGTGTGTGTGTGTGTGTGTGTGTGTGTGTGTGTGTGTGTGTGTGTGTGTGTGTGTGTGTGTGTGTGTGTGTGTGTGTGTGTGTGTGTGTGTGTGTGTGTGTGTGTGTGTGTGTGTGTGTGTGTGTGTGTGTGTGTGTGTGTGTGTGTGTGTGTGTGTGTGTGTGTGTGTGTGTGTGTGTAACATCTAGAAAACCAGCCTAAGGAACACACTGATGCCCAGCATTTTCTACCTTGGAATTGAAGATCCAACACTGCATTGGAAAAATAAGGCCTTAAATGACAGCTTATCCTTAAAGAATACTATTACTACTACCACTATTAGAAAAACAGAAAGCATTTTTGGAAAAGTCATGGGGGTAGTGTGGGGAATACTTGTCTTATACTAGCTAACGTCAGATACAAGTTCTTATAAATACTGAATACCTTTAAAATAAGAGAACATTGGACCCTGGTTTAAACAAAACAAAAAATAAAAGGATACTGTTGAGATTGAAATAGAGCTCCCTACACCCTCATAATGTACGCTATCTGCTTCTGTAGAATTGCTTGCTTAACCTAAGTAACTCCATTTTACCCCGTCTGACCTGACACAATGGCCTAGTTCCTGGAATTTACCACATCGCCTGCCTCACCCCATCCCGGATGACTCCCTGGCTGTGACTGCTTTCGATTCAATAACAGAGAATCCTGAGCAATACCAACGCCATCTTGGGAAGGCACTGCTCCATTCCCATCGTCAGACTACCCCCCTTCTGTGTGAGAAACTGTTTACCTTCTCATAGAAACAAAAATCGTTGCATAGAAACAGAAGCCACACACAGTGAACTATTACATGGGAACAGGAACCACACACAATGAAAACTTGTATGCTCGATTGCTCTAATGGCTCATTTTTGGCTTCTGTGACCTAGCTCCCTAGCTTGCTTTGTGCACCTGGACAAACCCGTGTGCCAATGGGATGTGGTTTTTGCCTTTCAAAACCCCACAAGACCAAGGCCCGGGGCCGTTCTCCCTTGGTTGCTCTTGAGAGATGGTCGCTGGCCAGCTGGAGTGAATAAACTGCCCTTTTCTGCATGAGTGGCGTGTAAGTGCATTCTTGCGGGAGGTGCCTCACAACAAGATAACTGTTTAAATGAGACCAAACTGGGTTCCATTGATATTAAAGAATTATTGATTCTGTGGGGTGGAATAATAGTATTGTGGTTATATAAAAAAGGGAAAAAAACAAGTCTTTTTCTGTGAATGATCCACTGTGAGGTATTTACGGATAAGAAGATATAATGGGGAGGGTTGTCTTTAAAATAGTCTAAACTGGGGTGCGGGGAGATTGAGGACACAGGAATGGCTGCGTGTGGGAAGCGCTGGAGCTGCGTGATGGCACATGGGCTCATTATCAATTCGCTCTACTTTTGCAGCTAATTTACAGTTTCCACAATAGAAAGATGAAAAAGAAAAGAAAATAGTTGGGGACTCACCAAGCTAATGGTGACAATCTCTTCATAAGCCAGGGAGGACTCCCCTGCAATCGTGCCTGAGCCCCTCAGATTCTCCACACCCAAGCCATCGTCCTTCCCAATGATATCCGTGATGACGTATCTTCAAGAACCAAACACAGGTCAGAGATGGAGCTCTAGCCTAGGAGAATCCAAGGTTAACGTATTGCCCAAGGATCCAAGGCAGGAGGGATGGGGCAGCAAGATGAGAGATTGGAAAGGTAAGCAGCCAGAGGTGAAGGGAAAGCAGAGGTCTAGGACCCTTGTAATTGGTGCTAAAATTTCTAAAAAAGGCAAGTACAGCATTGTCTTTTTTTTTTCTTATTTAAGGAAACCAATTAAATCTAACAGCTGAATGCAATGTATGATCCTTGACTGGGTCCTGAATCAGGAGGAAAAGATAGAAAGGACATTAACAGGAGAATAAGGAAAGAAGAATAGGAATAAATATTCTATCACTGTTAAATACATTGAGGTGACAATTTTAGTATACTTTTATTGGAGAATGTCCCTGTTCTTAGGAGATACATGCTGAAACATGTATTTAGGGATGTGTCATAATGGCTGCAGCTGTCTCTCAAATGGTTCAGTAAAAAAAAAAAAAAGGCAAAATATTAATAATAGGTAAATATCTAGGTGAAGGGTATATGGTGTGTTCACTCTACTATTCTTGTATCCTCTGTAGATTAGAAACTTATAAAGTAGAAGGCTGTCTTATTGACAGCATTGTCTTATTGAGGCGTCACCCCACCCCATCTTCCTCCAAAAGCAACCTAGGCGAGTGTTTGGGCTACAGAGAGATGAGGAAGCCACTTAGTTTATGATCAATCAGTGAGTCAAGATTCTATGTGCTATTTTTGCAAAAGGGGGGACTCATTTTATAATGACAAAGATGGGTTCACCCTGGAGAATGTCCCAAATGTTTAAGTCAACAGTGCCCCAAACAGAAGCTCAGGGGTCCTATTATACAAACATCTCCACCCCACCTGAGAATATCACCATAAACCCGGAGGCAAAGAGACAGATTCCCCACTACTAGCTGAAATTAAACACAAGCAAAATTAAGGAGCTACCTTAAGTTATTTACCTGGATTCTCCTCCTTCCTCAATGTGTTTGCAATGGACGGAGTTCAAGGAGCTGATTTTGGTGTAGTCTTGGGGGGTCAGGTACAGGTATTTAAATCCCTTTAAAGAACATACTTTGGTGAGGCTATGAACCCACTCCCCTGCACTCAACAGCACTGTTTTTTGAAAAATGTCAACACTGTAGAAGCAAATGTCAATAACACATTAACATGTCTGGTGTTAATGCCTTCAGCTATAAACTGAAGGTCTGCTTTGAGCTGAGCACTTTCCTCTCATCCTTACAAGGCAATCTCATGCTTTTCCTGGTCTCTGATTGTTTCTCAATCTTTTCATTACAGCTCCCCTAAGGAGCCTTCTCAGACATTTTTTCCCCTTATTGCCAGCTTCCCCACCCCAATGAAATTTTAATATTAAAGATATACTGTTTATGTACTGGATGTATGTATATGTATACATGAAAAGTCTATGTATATAAAAATATATGAATATAAAATAAATATATTTTTTGCCTCCCCCCAAATAATTTTCCTCTCCTTCGGTGGGGGCAATACCACCCACTCCCCTTGAGAATGCATGCTCTGGCTGGAAAGAATGACTATCCCCTGTAGTCTTACTTCACAAAGTGATCTATTTTAGCTGCTGTCTACACATCTCCCAGATGATTTTTAAGGACTCTCTGAGGCTAGGGACAGTGTTTTATGGCCCTCTGCATTCAGTGTGCATTCAGTGTGCATTCAGTGCACACTGCCTTCAGGAGAAGCTCAGTATATATCAGCTCAGTGTTTATAAACGTTTTTTCATTATCATCCCCCTACGGAGACTTTTAGACATGTTTTCCTAATCACCACCTCCTCCCCGATGAAATGTTAATACCACCTATATGCCACATGCCTATTTACACACTACATGTATATCTGTGCTTTATGCATTAAAAGGGTAAGTTTTTTTGCACCCTCTTGCAGGTGCTGTCACCCCCACGGAAAATAAAACACTAGCTGAGCGGAACCACATCACCACACCAGCTTCGTGACGCACTTTGTGGGGATCTTCTGGATCGACCCAAGCCACCTGGAACATGTGTTTGATCTCCTCAGCCAGGCCAATACGGGCCCCGCTGTTGGCTGCCAGGTAGATTTTGGGGATGCCCTCTGTCCGGGCCATCTCAGATGCCCGCAGGTACAGAAGGTCCTCCCCTGGGCCAAAGGATCCGATGCTGAAGGTGATGTCATTGCCAATGATGATCACGTCCCGCCCTTCTGGATACTCTTGGGTCTTAAACCTCATTTTGAAGGCCACCATGCCCACCTGGTGAGGAGGTGAATGCACAAGGAAAACAGGGTTGTTTCTTCAGGGCAAATGTTTTTAAAAGGGTCACTCCAGCCAGGGGCTGGGCTCTGATGAGTTTTTACCTCGTTTCCACCAGGAAGTCGGTTCATCTCCACCAGCTGGCCCTGAGGGTCCACCACTAATTCAGTGTATGTCAGGATGTCTTTGGGGTACTTGTCCGGGGAGCCCCAGAGTTTAAAGAGAGCCTGGGGAGAGGGGAAGAAAGAGGAAAAACTTGAAGGCATCAGTAGTGGGTACTATCTTCCCAGATGGAGATGATCTGTCATAATTCCAAGGTGAATTTTCTAGTTCTCTCTTTTTAAATCATGAAATATTTAAAGCATTTTTTTTTTAAATGTAGAATAATAAACACCCTGGCACCCATCCAGTGGCTTTGTCAAATCTCAATTTTTCTGTAGTTGCTTAGAATTCTTTAAGGAAAGAAAGATGTGGTGTACCCCTCTCTATACCATCCCCCTCCCGCCTGCCCTCTCCAGCCCCCAAGTAACCATTACTCTGAAGTTAGTGTCTACCACTCCCACTTGTGCTTCTATGTTTTTACTTCATCATATGTGCGCACACTGAAAACATGTAGTGTTGCACAACAAACTTTACATAAGTGATATCACACTGAACACATCCTTGTGCAACTTACTTTTTCTGCTCCCCGTTATGTTTGAGAGATTTATACATACTGATAAATTTAGCTCTGGTTATTTCATTATCCTTGCTGTTCAGTTTTCCATGATGCAAATATATCACAATTTATTTATTCGTAGCCTATTTAGGAACATTTAAGGTTGTTTCCTGTTCTACAGTATTACCAATAATGCTGTAATGAACACTCCGTCTCATAAACATGGGTGAGAGTTTCACCAGATATACATATATATCTAAGAGTGAAATTGCTGGGTTATTAGGGAATGTGAAGGTTCAACTTTACTTGATATTATCAAATCACTCGCAAATATTCTGAACCTCTTTACAAGCCCAGTAGAATGTATAAAGCCTCCTTTGCTCCATATATTGTCCAATATTTGGTTTTGTCACATTTTTAAATGTCTACCCTTCTGCTGGGTGTGAAATTGTATTGTGGTACTGATCTGTTTTAATTTGTTTATTAAACATGTGAGTTTCTTTTTTTGTAAGCTTCTTGTTTATAACTCCTGCCCAAATTTTGTAGTTTTGCCTTTTTTCTTTCTAGTTGGTTTATAAGCATTCTGTAGATCATCTAGTTCTAATCCCTTGCTAGTAACAAGCACTAAAACCTATTCTCCCAAGTGGGGGCTTGTTTTTTCTCTTTTTTTGTTGTTCTTTTATTGCATTGACCAGGGACTCCGGTAAAAAATGTATAATAAAATTGGTGATAATGAATATTTCTGTCCTGTATCTGTGTTTAAAGAGAATATCACTGACATTTTACCATTAGTTACTATTAATTTTAGGTTGATATTTTTTATCAAGATAACAAATTCCCTTGTAATCCTAGTTTATTAAAATCTTTTCTTATGAACAGATGTTGTCTTGTCAAATACTATTTTTGCACATTTTTAGAAGTTTAAGTTTTTTTCTTAATCTGTTGTTAGTACGGTAATTTACATGAATAGACTTCCTAATATCAAATCATATAAGCAGTCACAGGATAAAACCTATTTGGTCTATTTTTTTTTACATCACTGCTGGATTTCATTTGCCAATATTTTGTTTATGATTTTTGTGTCTGTGTTTATTAATGAGATAAAATTCCCCTTTCCTAATGTTCTCATATGGAATTAGTACTAGGGTAATAACAACCTGATAAAATGAGTTAAGAAACTTTCACTTTTTTCCTACTCTTTAAACAATTTGTATACAGAGGGAATTATCTATTTCTTGAAGGTCTGACAGAAGTTGATATAAAACCATCTGGGCTCAATTCTAGTGGGTTTTTAAAAAGTATTATAATTATTTAATGCTTATAATCTATTTAGATCAGATTTCCTCTTCTTCTTGAGTCAGTCTTGGTGAGATAATATTTATTTTGGAAATTCTCCACTTCATTTAAGTTTCCCAATGTATGGGTTGTCCATGGTATTCTGTTTCTTTATCTAAAAGAAAGAGGATAAATTTGTTCCTGATTTAGTCATGCATCTTCCTCTATAGTGAGGCAAAAGGATACAGACAATGATATCCTTAATCCTAAAAGTTTCCATTTAGTAAGCACCTACTAAATACTTTACATATATTTCTCCAAAAACTTTGCAAGGTAAGTACTATTATTATACTCATTTTACAGAAGAGGAAACTGAGGCCCAGAGAAGTAGAGGAACTTGCCCAGGGACAATATGAAGAAAGAGACAGGTCCAGGATTCAAGCCCAGGTCTGAGTGACTCTAAAGAGAAGCTTTTCCTGCTATTCTCCATCTCCTGTGCCTGAAGCAAAGCCACATTCAGGAACTGACACTTCCTGCTTATGGTAGAAGGTCCCTGACCTCTGTTTCACGAACATCATTCACAAAGCAATGGAGGGGTGCAAAGAGACACCCACATCACCAATGTCAGCATATTCAGTCTCCTTTAAAGGCTCTGCTATGCACAGAAAAATGGTTGAAGGAAACACACTAAAATGTTATTGCAGGCATCAATGATGGGTAGACTACATATGGGTGAAATTTTACTTCTTTATTCCTAACTCTCTGAATTTGCTGATGTATACTTTAATAATCAGAGAAACATATCAAAATATTATGGCTTAAAAGCAGACTTAAAACTTCCTTAAAGGTAGTGACCCCTTTCTCATCCTCATGGTTTCTTTGGCCTTAGAGGACGCCTGGAAAGTAGCAGGTATTTAATAAATGAGCATTAAAAAGATCAGAAGGAGGGCCAAGCCCGTGGCGCACCCGGGAGAGTGCGGCGCTGAGAGCGCGGCGACGCTCCCGCTGCGGGTTCGGATCCTATATAGGAATGGCCGGTGCACTCACTGGCTGAGCGCCGGTCACGCAAAAGGCAAAAAAAAAGAAAGACCAGAAGGAAAGACACCAAAATATTAAGCCATTTGTCAATAGGATGCAGAACTATGAGTTCCTTTTTTCTTTTTCTTTTTAAAAAATATTCTCCTTTATTTTCCAAAGTTTCTATATCATATTACTTTTATTATCAGGATATAATGAGGTTTATTTTGGGAAAAATACTATGAAGTCATTCCTAACCTTAAGTTTTTTTTCTTCACGAAGACCTTGTTCTTTAACTGGGTCTTCAGAAGGGTAACTAAGGACAGTGGGGGGTCTGGTTTGGGTGGGGTCTGAGGGAGGACCCGGTGGCGGTGCCGCGTCTGTGCCTCAGGACTTGCCTGCCTGAACATTTCTGGGAAGTCATATATGTAGGTGGTTCCCAGGGACTGGGCCTGGAAGCGCTTGGCCTGAAGCAGATCCTTGGTGACGTATGGAGTATTGATCAGCATCCCGTGCTGAGGCCCTTGCTTGTTGCCAAAGGAGTGAAACATGATCTGGACCAGAAAGAAAGAAAAACAGCATGAGGGAGGCAGGTCTCAGAGGACCATGTTCCTCCCCAATTTATTTCTACCTAGTCTTGAAGAAAAATGTCGTGGGGGGGGGGGAGGCGAAGCGTGTCACATCGCATAACAATGAACACCTGAGATAGGTAAAATCCTCTTCACTACTGTGGGCAACTAGAACGAGAAGGGACAGCTCCAAAAATATAACGATTGTAGTACTACATACGCACACACACATACACACACGTACCCCCCAACAAGACTGCATGCAAACATGCAGAAATCGGAATAAAGTCTGTATGTGAGTTAATAGTACTATACCAAGTCCTAGTTCCTGTTTTGATAACATACTACTGTTAAGAAAAATGTTATCACTGGGGAAAGTTGGGTGAAGGAAACATGGGAACTCTCTGTAATATTTTTTTCTCTGTACTATTTTTGCAACTTTTTGAGAGTTTCGAGTCTTTAATTATTTCACAATAAAAAGTATATATATATATATATATAGATATATATACACACACACATACACACACACACACACACACACACACACACACAGAGTTGTCCCTCAGTATCTGAGGATTGGTTCCAGGAACCCTGCAGACACCAAAATCCACAGATGCTCAAGTCCCTTACTATATGTACTATCTACATATAACCTATGCACATCCTCCCATATACTTTAAATCATCTCTAGATTATTTATAATACATAATGCAATGTAAATTCTAGGTAAATAGTTGAAATGTATTGCTTAGGGAATATGACAAGAAAAAAGTCTGTACATGTTCAATTTTTAAAAAAATATTTTCAATCTACTGTTGATTGAATCCACAGATACAGAACCCACAGATATGGAGGGCTGACTGTATACATTTACACAAAAGTATATTTGATTCACTTTATAAAAGTCAGCTCTAAACCATGGATGGGGAAAACTTCTCTTTCTCTAAGTGAACCAATCTGATGGCTGCATTAGAATCAACTACAGTACCCCACATCTTATTCCAAATATGGCTGTAGAGTGGATTAAGCTTTGAAGGACTTGTGCTCCTTCCTAGGAGAATCAACAACCAGATTCAGAAGCTAACACGTTTATCATAACGTGGAGCTATTCATGGAACTCTGAGGGGCCACCCCAATCCTGCATGGCACTGCAAGGCAAGACAGCCACCGAATGTCATTTTTAATCTAGTCTGATGCCCCGAGCAGCCTGCCTCTGCTCTTCAAGCCCCCTGGCCCAGCCCAGCCTCACGTTTCCAGATCTGGGGTCGGTCACTTCTTTGTAGAGGCTGATGTCCAGGTAGTAGCCTGACTCGTTGGTGATGAACAAGCGGATGGGAACAGCACTGCCGGAGGTGGTCTGGCGAATGTTGATCTTGACCTCAGCCTGCAGCACGCGGAGTTTCCACAACCGGCTGCCATAGCGCATAACCATGGAGCGTACAGACTCCTCGATCTGCCCCAAAACACGGCAGTTCCAGTTTCAGGGATCACTCCACACACACTTACAACAGCACTGATAATAATGAGATGATGAGATATACTGAACGCAAAATACCTGGGACATAGTATGCATCTAACAAAAACGATTAGCTAATAACAACCAAGGGTATCTTGCTAAAGCATCTAAAATTCATTGTTTCATTTTGCCCTCATAAGAATTCAGAGAGGCAGGCATTTTTATCTCCCACTGGCAGATGAGGAAACTGAGGTTGGCAAGCGACTCCTACATTACATTGACTTTATATCCATCGTGTATCACAAGCCTATGCGTAGCTTTCTTCTGGAGCTGAATGGACTGGTGCAATCAGGGCAAGCATGGGCCCTCTCCTCTGCACCCCGCAGATGCCATGCTGATGTACTGGGATGTCTTACATCCCAGAATCACAATCAAGGAAATCTGCCTGCTCATGAAGAACCAGCTGTTGGAGAACGTGCACAGCCACAGACCTCAGGTTCTCGTTCCCATCACCCACCCACAAGCAGTCCCAACAGAGCCTGCAACCAGGGAGAGGACGAAATTTTGTTTTGCTAGACAATTGTGTACCCTTGTCATCCTTAAAGTGAGGCATGACCATGCAAGATGAACCTCAAAACAGGGACAGTCCTAAGGGCTGTGGCTAAAATACAGCTTTAAAATTGAACACGGAAGGCTTATTCTCTTGCAGTAACCAAGGCTCAAACACACACGGATTCATCCTGGAACCCGGGTCTTGAGTGGCAGGAGACAACACCCCAAAGGAGAGGGCACAAAGAGCCTTAGATCCCAGTGAGGTGGATCCCAGAACGTGGTAAGAGCCCCCCAGAGGTGCGACCTTGGAGGGGTCCATGATGACTGTGGGCACGAAGTTAAGGAAGATGTGGTTGCAGTCGGTGCGCACACTGGTGTTGTTGAACGCCACCTCCAACTCATCCATGGCCTCTAGGAGCAGTCGCTCACCCTCGTTCTGCAGGTACTCGAAGGAGGCTTCCTGCCAAAGTTGGTGGGGGGAGGGTGGCTGCTAAGGCAAGGGGCACTGGGCAGCTCTCAGCTGGCCAGAAACCCAGCCTGGGAAAGGCAGAGGAAGACAACATTCTCCTCATCCAAAAAATGTTCCAGGCTGGAATGGCACAGCCCTGCCTCCAGAGGGGAAGGGATGGCAAACATGCCTAGTGTATTGACCAGGCCTTTTATTTTCTGTATCTCACGCTTTGACCTCTGGGCCTTGCTAACCCTGGAGGAACTGCCCCTCCCAGGACTAGCCAAGTCCCAGAAGTAGTCAGCAGCACACCTGTGTGTGTGCTTTTCAAATGCAAACCAGCCAGTCCTGAGCCCATGCCAAACCACCTCCTGTATCAGGTTTTCATACCCCCTGAGCTACCGTCCACCTGCCCTAATCACCTAGGGCCAGACACCAGACAACTAGGGACAGCCCCTATGCCCCAGAGCATGCTGAAAGTATTTACACTAGCCAACCTTAAGCCTGTTCACCTTGCCTTGTCAGTTTCTTCCTGCAGAAACCACAGTAAAGGATCCTGCCCCCATTTTCCCCTCCCTCCCTCTGCTGCCTGGGCAACCTGGCACTTCCCTGTGTGGCCCCATGGCTTAGTGAGTCCCTTCTTCTTGGGAACTGTGAGTAACAAACTATCTTTTCAATGGCCATCGGCTCCTAATCTGTTGGCCTCACCGTACCTAAATAATAATACAACCTATTGAAACATCTAGTTGACTGAGGTAGCAAAACACAGAGATTAGCTTAATATCCATCGATATGGGATTAGTGAAAAACATTACACACACATGGTATATCCATGCCAGGAAATAGCATGTGGTAGACCATTCCTCATTAACACGGAAACAGGTCTACAAAAGTAACTAACCAGTGGACAAACACTAGTCTTCAAATGATCTGTCCACCCTACGCTCTTATCTGCAACATTATACTTACAACTCTAGGTTGTAGGGGTAGAATTATGTCTACAAAGGGTCACCCATAGGGCTGGCCCCTCAGTGGCAGGATTCTGGGTCCTTTCACTTGATTTTTAAAAATAGTTTTCAGTATTGTTTGAAATTTTCACAATATAAACATGGATTACTTTTCTAAATGCAGGAAACAATGAAAAATGATCACTTAATCAGCATATATGAGAAATTCCCTTAACCAGTATCTTTCTGTCCTCTCAATTCTCTTATTTCATGCAGAGAGATCCACATAAGAAACTGATCCAGCCGGGACACGATAATGGGTCACTTCACTGTCTGCCTCCAGCCCTAGAATGGAGCATCACAAGGGTAGTGCTGCATGTGCCCACTGCATCCTCCAATACCCAGCATGCAGCCCAGGGCCCAGCACTGAGGAGGAACTTGAGGAAGAGAGAGCCAGGGCACAGAGGACAAGCTGAGAGGGAGAAAGCAACGCCCCCACAACATCTTACTTTTGTAATCAGGTCTGAGTGCCTGAGGATGGCGCGGATGAAGAACCTGTGGTCTGTCACTTCTGTCCCTTCCTTCACCTTGGCAGCACCCAGGTAAAGATGCATCTTGTGGTTGGCACAGGGCACAGCGGTCAGGTCAAAGTTACGCATCCGGCTAAGCTCCAGCTGGAAGGCCAGGGCAGGCTCCAAATGACGGTAAATGCGATCTTCTGCAAACTGCAGGGCGATCAGAGAGAGAAGACAGAAACACACATATGTACACACACACAGACATACACATACATACACACACACAAAATTTGCCACTGGAGCTGCATGCCTGCTTGGTCCATGACCTATTCTGCAGACACCCGGAGTTCACGTGTTTACCACTCAGGAATGTAACATTCATTGTGTCACCTAATTGTGAGCAACCCCCAGGGCTCAAGAGATTTGGAGTTTTGCTAAGATCCTAGAACCACAGGCATTGCAATACTGGTGTGCTGGGGTGCACCTCTCAGCTTGTGGGTGGGCCTAGCTAGTCCCCAGCACCTGCCAGCATGACTATTCTCTGTCACAGCATGTAGTAATTCTCAAGAAGTCACTAACCCCTGGTTTCTTTGTGGAAACTTGTCCCCCAAAAGAAGCAATTGACAGTGTTGGAGACCAAAATAGAGAGAAAATGAAGAACCTTAAAAAAAATGGATCTTAGCTGGAAAAGTCAGGCTTTGGATAAATTAAAATACAAAATGATGAATTTGGAAGAGTCTCGAATCTGTGTTGGGAAAAAGCCCATCTGTTCTAGAATAGGGGTATAGGGATCAGCTAATTTTTCTTAAAGGACCAGAGAGCAAATGTTTTAGGCTGACAGACCATATGGTCTCTATCACAATTACTCAATTCTGCTATTGTACAGCAAAAAGCATGGTAGACAATACGTAATCAAGTGGGTATGGCTGTGTTCTGATAAAACTTTACTCATAAAAACAGGCAGCTGGCCTGCAAGTCATAGTTTGCCAACCACTGCTCTAAAAGAGGAGGCGGGTACACCTGCAAGAACAAAAATGATCCAAGTGAGACAGATCTGTAGTGAGGCAGAAAGGATAGGATTCTCAAGGACTAAGCCCCACCAAGAAAATTTGGGGCTCTTACTGGAAATACAGTTCCAGAGGAAGGCTGGCGTGTACACTAAAGTTGCCACATTCTAGGATACGGGGATGCCTTAAGGACTAGGGACAATATTCTACAAGAATATCAAAAATGCCAGAGTAGAGCGAACAATAACATTGTTTTTGGTCATACCTGATCTCTTGCTCTGAATGTGAAAAACTTGGGAAATTCTTTCTGCAAAAAGAAATCCATACAAAAGACAATTAAATCAAGCAAGACTCAGACATATTTGTGTACTTATTTTGTGATTATTAATGTTAACCCAGTCTGGTTCTAGCATAAATCATTTGGAAAGTATTCTCTTTTCTAGTGATTGATCCCTTCCATCCCAAGTATTACAGAGTAAATATCAAATAAATGGCACTGAGGCTTGAAAAAAAGAAAAAAAAAACTCATAGATGAACTGACAATTGGACTGACCTCTTGTGCAATCAAGAATGTGATTCTTCGGAGTCCATAATCCACAAGGATATTTTTCTGCATGAAAAACCAAAGACTCAGTGGAATATTATCTGGCTATAAAAAGGACTAAAGTGCTGATACATATTACTACATGAATGAACATTGCAAACATTGTGCTAAATAGAAGAAGCCAGACACAAAAGACCTCCTATTATATGATTCCACTTATAAGAAATGTCCAGAATAGGCAAATCTATAGAGACAGAAAGTAGATTGGTGGTTGCTAAAGACTGGGGTGGGGAGAGGGCTTTTAGGTTGAGAGACAAAAACAGGTAACTGTTAATGAGTGGCAATGAAAATATTCTAAATTGATTGTGGTTGTGGTTGCACAACTGTGAATATATTAAAAAGCATTAAATTGCACACTCTAAAAGGGTGAATTGTGTAGTATGTGAACTATATCTCTATAAAGGTGTTATAAATGAAGAAAACCAAAACATCAGGTTTTACACTGTAAATATATATAATGTGTATGTATCATTTACACCTCAATAAAGCTGGTGGGGGAAGGAGAAGACAAATTGAACAAGAAAGACCAAAACTGGAATACAAACTACGATTCCATTTGTACAAAATCCAAGAACAGACAAAACTAATCTATATTGCTAGAAATCAAGATACAGCCAGCTGTCTCTGGGGACCACAGTGAATGGAAGGGGGTACAAGAGGGCTTCTGGGGAGCCTGGAGTGTTTATTTCTTGATACAATGCTTGTTAAACACTTGGTTGTTCGCTGTGAAAATTCATCGAGTTATACACATTTATGATTCCGTGCACTTTTCCGTATGTCAGACTTCAAAAATTACCTAAGAAAAATACCGAACTGTTCTTAGTTGTTCCCTAAACAAAATAAATACTATGATATACAGTTTTATGGGGAAAGAAAAAAATACAGAAGACAAGAAAACAAGATTATTAATTTGTCAATATGGTAAGGAAAATTATTAGGGGATGCTACGGTTTGAGTGTGTCCCCCAAAATTCATGTGTTGGAAGTTTGGTCGCTGGTGGGGTGTTGTTGGGAGTTTGGGGCCTTTAAGAGGTGATCAGGTTGTTAAGAGAGATTAATGCTGCTCTCAGGGACTGGGTGAATCCTTGAGGGAGGGAGGGAGTTCCTGTTCTGGCTGGACTGAATTAGCTACTGTGAGAGCAGCTGTTACAAAGCAAAGCTGTCCCTCTTATTTTGCCCCTTTCGCCCCTGCCACTTCCCCTCTGCTTCTCTGCTTTGTCATGATGTAGCATGTGGCCCTCCCCAGAAGCCAGCCAGGTGCAACTGCCCAATCTCGGACTTCCCAGCCTCCAGAACTGTGCACCCAAATAAACCACTTTTCTTTATAAATCACCTAGTCTCAGGTATGTTATCATAGCAACAGAAAACAAACTAAAACAGAGAAAATGAATAGTCTTATCCTGCTTCATAAAGAGATAAATACACATACACAAAAGAACGTTTCAGTGGAAGGCAGGCTGGAAAGACAATGCACAAACTGCAAGGTGAAGAGGATTCCAGCAAGGGGAAATTAGCTTGATTATTGGTACCCGACTAAGGATTTGTATATGTGCGTGCATGAGCATGTCACTGTGTGTATATGAACCGCATATGTGTGTACAAATGTATGCATACATGTATGCTTACTGTAAAAAATTTTAAATAATGTAGAATTCTATAACATAAAGAGTTTTCCTTTCCCTCAGTAGGTTTACATCCTTATTCTCCTCTCTTCAGTATGATATATACATGTTATACATACACACATACATATTATATATACACATTTTATATATAATATATGTGTATGTTTATATGTACAGCAACATATACATTTCTCTCATATCACATGGATATCCCCCCAGGTCTTGAGCTTCATTTGTCTGCAGGGCAAACTCCCAACCAGTTCGAATGTCGCCTTATCTGCACTGGGGTGTGCCAAACTGAAAACCCAGTAACTATGTCAGCTCCATCAAAAAGAAATCGGCTGGATGGAAATACACCAATACTTTCACAGTGGCTGCCTTGGAGGATGGGGCTATGAGTTTTCTTTCAAAACCCTCTTTCTGATTTGTCTACACCTTAAACATTTTCCACAGTGAACATCATTATGTTGTTGATTAATCAAGAAAAGGCTAAACACAAGTATATCCATAAAAAAAAAAAAAGTCCCTAAGTTTTCATGGCATTTCCCATGACTCGGCATCATTCACCCAGCATCTCCTGCCCAAGAAGCACAGGCCAGGCCGTCTGAGGGACACCAAGTCAGATAGAGGTAAGAGTGTCCCTTCTACCAAGACAATATGGGAAATAAAACACATATACAGATGAACAGACTAAAAGCAGCAACTGAAAATTCCCCAGTGTTCTAAGTTGAGACCAAGTCAGGAGGGGAAAGAATAGCCAGACAGCAGAGTTGATTACTTTATGAGCTAAGAATCTCGGCATCTCATTTTACAGATTGGGAAACTGGAGGGTCAGAGAGGTGAAGTAACCTGCCCTAGGTCACACAGGTGATGAAATCATACCTGCCTGGTCAGCACCCTCTGATTCTATAACTCACACTCACTATGCTGCTCCACATCTGTCTGCAGCTGGGGCCCTTGAACATAGATAATAGCCGTTCCTACTGCCAGGGTGTGAATGGATGCTGGCGATGGCCACCACATGCTTACAAAAGCATCCTGCAGTTATTTGCATACTCGATCATTAACGTTAAGTGGCTGTTTTAAAATTGTGAGTTTCTGGGTTATCTCAACAAAAATATTCCCTCCCAAACCCCCAGACTATTTATTGAGTGTATTCTCTGTGCTTGTGACAGGCTAAGTAGTGTATATACTTTGTCATTTATTTATTTTATTTTTTTTTAGTGGCTAGCTATATGGGGATCCGAACCTGTATACACTGTCATTTAGTCATTGCAATACCCTGGGAGAGAGAAATGTTGTCCCCATGTTAATGGTGAAGAAGCCAAGGTTCTGCCATGTCCAGCCACCAATGCCCAAGGTCACCAGCCACAAGGAGTAGCAGAGCTAGGATGAGAAGCCAGGTCTGTGGCTCTGAAGCATGTGGCAAGACTGCCTCCCTAACGCCACTCAGGTTCATGGGACACCTCGCCAGGACCAGCCCCTCCTCATTCTCCAGGTACTCCTGCACCCTCAAAACCAAAGGCACACCTCAGAGTACCTTGGACTGTACGAACGTCCGGAAGATTGGCACCAGCGCATCGTCCTCCAGGTGGTCTGCACACTGGATGGCCACATTCAGAATGTGGATGGGCTCTTCTCTGAGGCTCTGAGAGAAAAACAAGGGCCGGGGGTAGAAGGGCTGGAGGCTGCAGCCCACCCCCTCCTGTGGGTTGCTCCCTGGGCTCAGATACTTACCTTATAGTCATCCTCAGAGTACAGGGAGGTGCGGGCCTTGCTGAAGAGGGGGGTGTCCCTGGGCACGTTGGCAAAGCAGGAGATGACTTCATCAAAGTTCCTGGGAGTGCAGGGCAGAGAGGGAGGGCTGAGGGGCCACATCTCACATCATGTAAGCCAAGCTTTTGAGCCAGGCAGATGGGAGCCCCACACCCTTCCTCTTTCCCAACCAACACCCTGACTTCATCCCACTGCTGTGCAGAGCTCATGTGGTTCCCTGTCTAGGTCCAAGGCACCCCTGATGGGATCTTTCCCAAAATGGAAGAATGAACCTGTATGATCTGTGATCAGAAATAGAGGAAAGGATTCCAGCAATTTGGGGCTTCAGCTGGGCTTGAGGTCAACTCCTGGCTCCCCTTTTTACTTGCTGGGAGGACCCTAGAAACCTCGTATCACCCCTGAGTCAAACGAGGGTAGTAAGAGTAATCACTACCCAAGCACACAGTAACAGGTTGAAAAAAGGCAGTAAGAGTAATAGTATTGATAGCTAACATTTACTGGGCATGTAATTTACATATTAATTACACTTGAAATATATCTTTTCACATATACCATCTCATTTAATTTTCATGGTGCCCCTATGAAGTAAGTCCTCCTACAATTCCCATTTTACAGAGGAGAAAATTAAGAGAGATTAAATAATTTGCTCAGTCTCAGTTAAAAGTACAGAGCTAGAATTCAAACACAGGCAAGGTGACATGTAGGCTCATGTGCTTGGCTGTGATGCTATTGTTACTCTGTTATTAACTTGCTGTGCCGTGCATCTGGGTCTCTCCCAACCACCCCGTGTGTCCAGTGAATGGGTGGGGGTCAGGTGAAGCCCACCCAGGCCCCTTGCTTGCGTGTTTGGAAGACTGGGCCACGCCGGGTACCTGGTGAAATCCTCAAATTTCCTGAAGGCCACCATGGCCCCCATGCGCTGGCACAGAGGAGAGAAGCCGCTGTCCATGAAGAGCTCCGTACTATGCCTCAGCAGGTCAGGGTTGGTGATGCTGATGGGCACAGCCATCCTGCAGTGTGACAACAAGAGGGGGATGAGGCAGCTGCTTGCAGATCCAACCCTAAGAGCTGCTCTCGCCCCTGAGGCTTCCAGAAAACAGACTAGGATTCAATTCAATTTCAAGCCTTCCCAAAGTGGGGCTTGAAATTGGGAGGGGACTGAGGTTGGGGACAGGGGCTGATAGATCTCATCTGAGTCTTCAGGACCTGGGGTAAAAGGAAGAGCTCAACAAGTGAATGAATGAGTGAATGAATGATGTATGCCCGCAAGTAAGTCCAGTCCCAACAAAGTACCGAGGTGAATCCAAAGTGGCAAACTTAGCCACACAGAGAATGAACACTCCCAGTGTCAATTTCTCCTGGAGAGCCCCATCCATGGGCAGCTGGTGAGGGGGGGCTGGCATAGCCCTGAGCGACATCCCAGGCCTCTGCTCCCCAATTCCTCCCCCCCCCATCAAACTTGCTCTTGGGACAAAGTCAGCAGCTTTTTGGAGTTTAGACGGCTACTGTTCCCAGGACTGGCTGCTCACCAGGAGCAAGCCCAAACAGGTCACCTGCGGTTGTCAGAATCAGTCCCTGGAATCAGGTATAGGAGGATTTATCAGAAGGTACACAGAAAAGAGCAGCCCTGAGACTGCTCTTCTTAGAAAGGAGAACTGCTGGCAAGGTTGGCCCTTGGCTAGCATTCGAGAACTTGAATTTGGGGAGGATTCCCACCACTCCCTAACAATAAGGGTGGCCCACTGTGCCTACACTGTATAAACAATGTGGTTTATGTGGAACAGCTGCTTTCTTCTGAGAGCCCAGGGTTTTGGTGCTAGGCAGAGGGTGCCTATGTGAGCAATAAAAACTCCGGGTGCCGAAGTCTCTAAGAAGCCAATAGACACATTTCACATGTATTGTCACAACGCACTTGCTGGGGGAATTAAGCATGTCCTGTGTGAATCCATGGGGAGAGGCCCCTAGAAGCTTGTGCCTGGTATCCTTTGGACTTCACCCCAGGTGCCTCCTCCCTTTGCTAACTCTGCTTTGCATCCTCGCACTATGATTAAGTCACAGCCATGAGCATGACTAGACACTGGGTCCTCCCCGTGAGTCCTCCTAGCAAACCATCGAACCTGGGGATACTTGTGGGGACCCCCATCACAGGTGTGTTCATTCCTATTGGGTACCCCTGCAATCACAATCCAGGCCCTTTGCTCCTGGACAGCTAAATCCAGAGGTCACAAACTGGCATGGCAGCATGGCTGAATTTAGCCACGGGCTGACTTTGGTCCATGCAGCATTTTTAACATACTACTACACATGAATTAGCTGCCCATAGTGAGGCATTGAGGGATTTTAGATTTTTTAAACAAAATCTAGATTTCCTACATCTGCAGGAAAAACATGGAAAGGTCTGACCTTGACAGGCACTCTCCTGCAGGGCAGCAATGGATGGAGCTAGAACGGCAGCCCCTAGGGCAGGGGGCATACCCAGCTCCCACCCAGCTGTGCTCACAGCCCACTTGGGCATTGGAGTGAGTAACCCTGCCTGAGTCCTGGACAGCCCACACGAAGCCCCTGCTGACCACACCTCTGACCTTCCCTTGGGTCTTGGTGACCCAATTCACCATGCACCTGGCTCTACAGACACAGGTGTTGGGGCCAAGCCAGGCCGTCTTGGGTGGGGAGACTTCACTCCTCAAGGCCCTGCTTAGACAACAAAATCAAAATGCCTTACACCACATCTCCCAAAGTCCCCCAGTGATCCCAGACAGCATGCAGTCCTCTTTTCTGTCAGTGGGGTAAAATGTCACAATCCTTTTTTGGGGGGACATAAAAAGGATAAAAATAAATGGTAAATATGAAAGGAGGTGCCTCATGGGGAAGCCCTTCCGTCAATCCATCACAGAGCAGCACCTTCCTTCTTAAACCAATGGAAAGAGAAACATTTTTTAAAATTCCAAGAGACCAGAAAGATCTCTGCTTCAAGAAAGCATGAACCCTCTTGCCTATAGAGATCTGATCACCTGAACTCCCACATCATGATGGCACCGTTCTAGCCACAAGCAAAGCCTTGGGAACCGCCTCGAGAACCAGAAGGAGAGGAACGAGGGAGAGTGAATAAGAACAAGCACTTCGAATCCCAGGCAGACGTGAGCACCACTCTCTACCTGACCAGAATGGAGCTTCAGGCCCTGAAATAAGATTGATTAGAAAAGAGACCATGAGCGAGCACCGTGGACACATCAGATGTCCACAGGTGAGCACAGGTGGGATCCACTGAACAACGGTTTGGGACAGCAGACTACAGTGGACACGGACAGACCCACGGGCGTGCCCCTGGCTCAGAGGGCCCTTGAGTGCTGTTCCAAGAACTCTGAGGACAGAGAGCAACCTGCACTCAAATCCCTGCACCATGTGAATGAGCCGCTCAGCCCACGTTCAGTGAGGGCCCCAGGACTCTCATCTGCAAAAGGGGGATGAGAACACATTTTTGGCCAAAGATGTTGAGGGCTGAAAGCAACAGAGTGTGGCCTGTCAGAGCCTGGTCAAGGGCACAGCACTGGACAGCAATGACAGTATCAATCATAGTCATCACAGGCATCACTAACATTCAACAACTTTCTTCATGCCAGGCACTGTCCTAAGCGCTCTATGTGACCTATCTCATATACTCTTCACAATGGTCTAGGCAGCACTGTCCGTTGGAACGTTCTGCAATGATGGAATGTTCTAGAACTGCACTGTCCAATATGGCAGCCATGAGCCACATGGCTTCTGAGCACTTTAAATACAGCTGGTATGGCTGAGGAGCTGAAGTCTTTATTTCATTTTCATCTATTTTAATTTAAACAGGCACATGTACGTAGTGGCTACGGTACTGGACAGTGCAGGGGTGGGAGGTAGGCACTGGATTATCTCCATTTTACAGATGAGAATGGAGCGGTGGGGAGATTCCACGAAAGGAAGTTGTATCCCTGACATCTCCCCAGCAGCATTCCCAGACATGTTTGCTGAGCCCTTCCAGAGACAGCACCACAGTGTTCAGGGAGAAAAGAAACCGGGGCCATCCCCAGGTGTGTACCACTCCTTACCGGTTCGGGTGGGAGGACGGCAGCATAAACTGGAATTCCACCACGCACGTGCCGTCCGGGAGCTGCCGGTGCTGCAGGCTGTTTAACTCATAGGCGATGTAGCCCCGCCGCACGTAAACCTGATGAGGCAGAAAGCACGATGGACATTCTCTCAGAGGGCACACAGAGGATCCTCAAAGCCTGAGAAAACTCAGGCTGAAGGGATACCAGAAGTGACCTCTACAGGATCTCTAGGCAGCAGCAGATAAGAGCAAATTTGCTCACATTTCAGAATGCTACGAGTTACACAAATCCACTCTCTAAACTCTAAGGAGGGGTTGATAAACTTGTTCTGTAAAGGGCCAGACAGTAAATATTTTAGGTTTTGTGGGACATACTGTTTCTGTCGCAACTACTGATTCTGCTGTTACAGCACAGAAACAGCCACAGACAATACGTAAATGAATGGGTGTGGCTGTGTTCCAATAAAACTTTATTTACAAAAACAAGCAGTAGGCCAAATCCAGTCAATAGGCTGTAGTTTACTGACCCCTGCTTTAGAGCAGTGCTGTCCAATAGAAATGTAACACAATCCATGTGTGTGATTTTAAGTTTTGCAGCAGCCACTTAGAAAAAAGGTAACAGGTAAAAAGAATTTTAATAATATGTTTTATTTTACCCCCAATATTATCATTTCAACATGTAATCAGCATAAGAGATTGAGATACTGTGTATTCTTTTCTCCATACTGTCTTTGGAATCGAGTGTGTATTTTACCAGAGCACAGCTCAATTCAGATTAAGCTGCATTTCAAGTGCTCACTGATTACTGGCCAATGGCTGCCTTGCTGGACAGCACAGTTCTAGAGCTTGAACTCTGCAAGTTTTTCAACAGAACAGAAATGTGGGGATTGCCCAAAAAGGGTTACGTAGCAGGCCTAATTGCTATCCTTTGAAAGATCTGCTTCAAGGTTGGCTCTTGGCCAGCCCTGGGGAAGCTGGATTTGGGGAGGGTTCTCACCATTCCCTGATGAGAGGCCTAAAGTGTTCGTGCAAACAATGTGGTTTACGCTGAACGTCTACTTTCTGTCTCAGAGGTTAGAATTTGGTACATGCTAAGTAGAGGGTGTCCATGTGACCAGCCCCCACTAAAAGTCCTGAGCACCAACTCTCATAAGCTTCTGTCACATGTATTGTCACAACTCACTGCTGGAGGAATTAAGCCTGTCCTGTGTGACTCCACTGGGACAGGCCCCTGGAAGCACGTGCCTAGGTTTCCTCCAGACTTCACCCCTCGTGCCTTTTCCCTTTGCTGATTATGTCCTGCATCCTTGCACTGGGATAAATCATAGCTGTGAGTACAACTACATACTGAGTCCTGTGTGTTCTCCTAGCAAATCATCCAACCCAGGGGTGGTCTTAGGGACCCTTCATACATTTAGGGCAGAGACAGAACTTTATTGTCTCAAGAGGCTGAGTCAAAATCTTATGTTCACAATGCTCATCGTGGGTCATAAAGAAAAGGATGAGTCATGTTCAGTAAAATTGTCAGATAGTGATGCAATGTATAAAAGCATCCTAGAAAAATTCTAATAGATATAAATAGGATTTAGCACTTTAAAAAGTCACTACTGAAGAGGCCTATTGCGTCTCACCGTTGGAAACAGTGAAGTCAGAGAAGGATTCTTCCAGAGTTGAAACCTACAAAGAGGGTAAAAATGCAGGCCCAGGAGACCCCATGACTGTAACATGCTTACAGCCCAAAAGGGTCTCCATGAAGACCCAGTCAACCTTCTGGCATCCAGACAGGTAACCCACAGGGTCTAAAAGATGCAGAAGAGGTAGACGGGGCCACAGGGGACTGAGACTGTGAGCTGAGGGGGTGAAGAAATGAGGAAGCAATCCAGGGTAAGACAGCCATGTGAAAACACAAGACGTCATCTCCTGTTTTCTTCAGAGGATCCTAAAAGACCAAATTAAAAACCCTGATCTCCTGAAACTAACAAAACACCTGATAGCCCCTGAACTGTGGAAGACTGGAGCAGGGGCAAAACCACCTGGCTTTAATCTGGGTTTTGCTGCTGGTCACACCCTTCTCTGTCCCCTCACATGGGTGGTCACCTTAAGTCATCACTAGGCAACTTCCAGCTCTTGTAGTTCCAAGCAGAAAAGTCTTCCAAGGATATTTAATGCACCTGAATTGGAAAGTTTGGACGTGGTGCCTTGGACTCGGCTCTGGGGGTTTAGTATTGATCTGTGCCCTGCCTGGAGGAGGCTGGAATGACCCATGAGACAGCAGTGGTTTCCAGCATGGACTGTGGAATAAGACAGACCCGGTGTGAGTCCTGGTTCTGCCCTTCCTAGCTGTGTGACCGTGAGCAAGTCACTTTACCTCTCTGAGCCTCAGTTCCTTCCTCTATAAGACAGGCTAGGAAGGGCACCTGCCTTGTGGAGAGAATAAGATCACGTGTGTGGCAAGTTCAGTACTGTCGCTATGACATGGGCCTCTCCTGCTTACCTCCAAGGATGCCATGCACACGACCTTGTTGGCATGATAGAAGAATGTGGGCAGGACATCAAATATGGTCGTTTCTGAAAGGATTAATTTCTACAGCAAGTGGAAAGAAGAAAAAAGGGAAAGTAAATGAGAGCCAGTTTTGAGCACCAGTTGGACGAGTGAGGGAGGAGGGAACAGGGAGGAGAAGTTGGTCGTGTTCCTATTACTAAACGCAGCCAGTGTCCCCGGTGCACGGGGTTCCACCCCTTGTTCAATCAGGGAAGATCGGACAGAGAAGAAACCCTGGGATGCTGCTTCCAGGGCGAGGCTCCCAGTTTCAGATGCTGAGCCAGAGACAGGGCGGGGGGACTCGGAAGACGAAATCCTGAGTCGGCCAGGTGAGGGCTCACCACTTCTAAATATGCTCCATTGCTGCTGAATTTCTAAAATCGCACCTACCAGGTGAGCCCTCACTGCCTGTCCTACTGTCCATCCTGCAGGACTGGGTTCCATACTGTCCCCTTAGAGCCTCCCCAGATGCCCCCTGGACCAAACCATCTGTATTTGCAACTGTGCCCTGCCCCAGACTGCAAGCACCTCGAGGGCAAGGGGAGCCTCTTTCCCCTAAGTCCCCCTTCTGGGCCATGATGTGTGTTCTGTGGAAGGTGGAAGGAAGGAGCTGGCCTCACCTTGAGGTTTTCTGGGCAGAACTGGTGGCCGTACATGTCGATGGCAGACAGGAAAATGGACTCTACCTGGTTGTGCCGCAGCTCATAGGACGGGAGGTGGGAGGCGATCAGGACCTGCAGGGGACGGGACAGAGGGCCACGGTGAGCCGTCCTCACCCTGAAGAAGGACAGGAGAGGGACAGGAGACCGCAGCAGTAGGGCCATGCACGGTGGGGCCCTGAACATCCCGAGGACCACACACAGTGCAGACTGCGCTTCGTGACCTCACCTGTCTGGCTCTGAGGGCCACTTTGCAGTGCTCACTTTTGCTCAGCTGAGTGAGCTCATTGAGGATGGAGGTCAGCTCCTCCGACAGGGAAGGGTCTGGGCCACAGAGCTCATCCTTTGGGGGACAAAAACAGAATCCAAATGGCTTTTCTCCACCAGAGGGAAACATGCCAGCCCTTACCTCAGCCAGGAGGTGCAGCTGCCCCAGCAAACCAGACACCTGCTCAGCACCCTGAACACACCTGCCACAGCCTGAGATGCACACCCTTGCCACCTTCTACCACTCACCCTCCTCATTCATTCATTCACCCATTCATCCACCCCCAAACATGCCCTAAACACCTGGTAAGAAGAAGAGTACAATTAAGTCCCTGCCTGTATTACCATTAATAGCCAGCAATTATCAGGTGCTTACTATGTGCCCAGCAAACAGCTGGACCCTTTATGTACACTTCCTCAAATTCTTCTAGCCCTC
The DNA here is from genome assembly GCF_027409185.1 of Cynocephalus volans. NCBI lineage: Eukaryota > Metazoa > Chordata > Mammalia > Dermoptera > Cynocephalidae > Cynocephalus > Cynocephalus volans. The sequence goes on from NC_084461.1 coordinate 198,063,538, forward strand.
TGAGGAGTTACTATCATGATCCCCATTTTACAGATGAGGAAACTGAGGCTCAAAAAGGCAACACACCTTGCCCCAAGGCCACCAAGCACATGCAAGGCAAAGCCGGATTCAAACACAGGCCTATTCTGTCCCTGAGGCCTCTTGCTCTTTCCCCTGTGCACTGCTGCCTGACTTAAGGGTATCACAGTTGCGGAGGAGAGGGACCTGGAGTTGAATCTTACAGGAGAGCAGGAGGAATGATGGTTATTGTGTGCTCCACTTTTCTCCACTTCTGAGCGAGGGACCTTTCTGCTGGAGGCCAGTGCTGTGTGCGACTCATCTTTGCATCTGCTCCTATGCCCTAAATGCAGAGGAGCTTGGGAATGGCTCAGAGCACATGCTCCCTAAATACCCACTGAAGACAGATCAATGAGTGCTGGAACGTGATGTTCCTGAGCAGCATGTCCCCACCTCCTGCATCAGCCAAGACTGTTGTCCAAGAAGTCACCAGATGGTGGGCCCATGAGTCATTTCTTCTACATGTGTTTTTGCATTTTCCCACTTATAATCATAATACACTGTTTTTATAAGCAGAAAAATGTTTAACATATTCATGTTTCATATACAAACACACAAGCATGTCAATGCTGAAGAAACTGAGTAGGAAACTATTCTAAATCTTCTCTCCCTCCCAAATTCTGATTTGCTTTGTATTATCAAATGATGGTGGCATTAGTCTCACCATGCCACTTGGCTTGTGGCTCCAAGGACAGGACAGCTCAGACACTGTCCAACGAGCAGGCTGGCAGTTTTCTAAGGGGTGGAAGACTCAAGAGAGGTTTGTGTGAACATTTTAAAAATCTGGCCACCACCTTCTACATACAAAAGTCCAAAATATCGTTTTTATGTGTTGTTAACTTGTGTGAGGTGGTCTCATCTCATATATTTCGGTTCATAGTATCATGTTTTGTTTTCTTAGTCACTAACAAAGTCCTATAACCACTGAATGATATTCAGAAACTAGGTCCCCTTAAAGCCACAAAAAAATTTTCATTGTAATCATTCAATTCCAAAGTATTTGCTGAAACCCCTAAGTACCAAATACAATCAAGTGCAAAGAACTCACTATTTTCTGACAAATGGAACCATTTAGAAAGCCAGAAGAATAACAAATCTTACACATAATCCCCAAACCACCTAGCACAACATTTTTAGTCTCCTTCACTAAGAAGCCCCAAGCAAGTTCTCTGAACTGGAGGTCATTCCACCATCTTCCCCAGCCTGTCCTCTGGTGTACATGATTTTTAGTAACTTCATGCCCACAAGACAGTGAATATATGCACAAAGAGTAATAAACACCAGAAAAATCCACAGATCTGACCCCCAGCCTTTCTCTGAATGGCGAGAGACTTTAATAGGTTATAGGCGCGCCTTGCTTTACAGACACAAACTCAAAAAACTCCATCCAAAGGAAGTGTGTTGAAAGGGTTATGTTATTTTAGCAATGGAATTTCCACAAAGTGTAGATATCACCTGGGGCATAAGTTACCAGTCCTGGCTGCACGCTGCAATCACTTGGGGAGTGCTCCCCGCAAAATTAATTTTAAAAAACTTCAAAATTGCAGAAGCATTGAAAATTAGTGTGTTGGAAAGCCCCATACCAATCACCTAGATTTGCCAACTGTTAAACTTTCACTGTATTATCCCATTTGATTTTTCTCTAATTAGCACACTTTTTTTGAAAGTCAGTTGCAGACACCATAATCGTTTTCACTTTTAGCATGTTATCTCCTTGAGAAAAAAGATATTCTCCCACCTAACTATAGAACCAATTTCCTTCCACCAAGGAAGTAGAACATTAAACCAATAATATTATCTAATATACAGTCCATGTTTAAGCTTCCCATTGGGGAAGCTTTCGAAAGTACTAATGATTGGGCCCCACCCCTAGAAACTCTGATCTAACTGACCTAGGCAGGCCTGGGCATTTGCATTTTTAAAAGACACCTTCCCCCATGCCCAGGTGATTCTCACACGAAGGTAGGATCAAAAGCTGCTGCATGAGGATATTTTAAAATGATTCTTTACAAAAATACCAACATTCATGAATACACCTTGTTAGGATGTTAACTATCCTATAAGCCCATGGGCCAAATTCAGCCCATTGCCTGTTTCTGTATATAAAGTTTTATAGAAACACAGCTATGCCCATTCACTGACATACTGTCTACAGCTGTTTTCAGGCTACAACAGAGCTGAGCAGTTGTAACAGAGGCTGTGTGGCCACAGCCGAAAATGTTTACTAACTGGTCCTTTACAGATAAAATTGCTGACCCCTTCCTGCTATAAGCCAAGTCCAAGTCTCTCCCACTCTGCTGATCCTCCATTTTCCAAGTCAGTCATCAGGGACATCAAGGAAATACTTCTTACGTTACAAAAGACTGCTCATGGTTATCGAATAGAAAGAGAAATAAGAATGTGGAAACTCCATGCTAGTCCAAAAAGGCAAAATGAAAGACCCACCACAAGACTTGGAATCTAATATCCCTTGACTAGTAGCTCATGACCCTAAAGCCATGGGTTCAAATCCTGACTCTGCACTTATATGCTGGGTGCCCTTGGACAAGTGGTTTCACATCTCTATGCTCTGCCAAAGGGAGATGAGAACAGTACCCACCTCCTAAGGTTGTTAAGAGAATTAAATGAGTTAATGTTTATTTGCAAAGCACTGCAAGAGTGCCTGGCACAGTCAGTGCTTTGTGAGTGTTAGTCATGATCTCCCCAGGGGCTGACAAATCCCATCCACTACCTGTTTTTATAAACAAAATTTTACTACTGGAGCACAGCCATGCCCAATGTTCTCTTACATTGTACCCAAGCACTGTCAAGTGGTCAGGACAGAGACCATACAACCTGCAAGTCTAAAATATTTACATACTGACCCTTTCTAGAAAAAGTCTGAGGACCCCCGACCCACCCGCATGCTGGGTGGAGGGCACCCTTCCTGCTTACGATCAGCATGATGACCAGCTGGTTCTTCTTGGCCACCTGTGCATGGGAGAAGATGCAGTCCAGCACCCGGGACATGTCTGGCTTAAACTGCTCCCGGAGGTTGATCACACACTTGTCGTAGTGGGCTACCAGGGGAGACAAAGACCACACGGGGTAAGGCCCAGCTTCTTCCCACTCCCCCTGCCCCATGGGCTTGGGCCTGTCACCAGTGCCCCCAGCGGTGGCAGTAGCATCTCTTGCCTTGTTGGAAATGGTGCTCAACCTGCAAATATCTTCTCAGGAGATCCAACACCACCGTTTTCATATAGCCACGGGTCCCGCTGCGGTATCTGGGGAGGAAGGGAAGGCCACCGTCAGTGTCACCTCCACTGCCTCATGCGCCTGAGTGCCTCAGCCAGGGCTTTTATGACTTTAAACAGGAGGAAACAGTAACAAAGTATCTGGAGGCTGTGCCCTCAAATCCTCAGGCCTGAGAGGGACATGGAGTTGGGTCATTTTCTCGAACTCTGCAGGTCAAAGACAGCTGTGACTTGTCCAATATCCCACATCAAACTGGAGGCCAGGTCGGGGCGGAACCCAAGCCTGAGTCTTGGCACAGTGCCTGCCTGGCCCCAGAGAGAAGGAAGGAAACTTAAGAGTTGGGATGCTGAAAGGGGTAGCCAATTTTATCAGACTTTAACGATTAAAAACAAGTTTTCAATTAACCATCCAATGTATCAAGACAGTTTTAAAAAGACTAACTAAAAGGTCCCTGTATGAATTTCACTTCCCTTCCGAAACAAAATTTTAACCTGGATGTTCCCCCAAACATTTCCTCTTGTAAAATATTTCTGAACACAGGGAATCGAGTTCTTAGGAGATGGGACACTGAGTTTTAGGGAAGTAGAAACCAGCTGAACCTCAGCATCACCAAATGACATCAAAACAGAACAAGAGACTAACACTCACTAACCCAAATGTGATTTTAACACACACACCCACACACACACACACACACACATACACACACACACACGCATGCACACGACAGGACAGAGCTTTGATATTTATGTACAGCACACAAAAATGTGCTAGGAAATTCGATTAAATTATCATTTGTTCATTTCTGCTAGGTGTGTCTCTGAAGCTTATAGGATAGGTTTAAGGTTAGCAGTTAAAGTTTTGGAGGAAGGACTCGCCTCCTAGCCCGTGGCTGTGAAATTTTCACTTTGTGGGGAATCCACACTAAATCTCTTTCATCAGCTGCAATCCTGTATTGTCAATATGAGTCCACATTAACCAGGAACTCCTTGAAGAGTCCCAAATTCTGGGCACCTATGATAGTTTCTGGCACATTGAAAACATGCACTGAATTGATTGGTTCAAATCTGAGAATGCTTCAATTCTGTCTTTCTAAGCAAAGTTTTCTTGCTAGGTGGATTTTTCATAAAAATGGCAAAAAATCTTATCATCATCAGAATAGTTCCCTGCTCAATAACTGCTTGATATAAAATACAAACTATTCATCAACTTTCTTTTGCAATAATCCCCCAAACCACAATAACATCATCTGTATAGTCTTTTATGCTACATAAAGCCATTTCGTCCCATTGCCTCATAATCCAAGCTATCACCTAGTGAGTAGTCACTATGTGTCAGCACTTTACAAAAATTAATCCATTTATAATTCCAAATGACTTATCCTGTGAAGTGTTTTTATTCCCATTTTACCAGCTTGCAAACTGAGATCCACAGAAGTGCCTTGCCCCGGGTTCTGCTGTTAGTAATGGCAGTGCCAGGACCGTAAGGCACTTTCTCTCAGTTCCAGAGTGCCACCCCGGTGCAATGCATGCGACGACTCAGCATAACAACCGCACCCCACACAGGGCCCAGGATTCACCTCTGGACCAGCTGCACAATGCTCTGGGTGTTCATGAAGAAGACCTCTCGGTCGGCCTTGCGCTGCAGGGTGGCCGCATGGCAATCCAGGATGGTGGCTATCTGATGGGGAAACAAGACAGGTCTGACCATGGACAACCCCGTGATCCAGCCATGACACAGTAGCCACCTGAAGGACCCACCCCAGTCTCCCAGGAAGGTCCCATCTGAGCCTCATTCAAAGACTGAAAATTCCAGCCTTGAAGCCATCCGGCCACCCTGAATCAGCCCAGTTCATGCCCCTCAACAAATTGCTGGTGGAATTTATTCAAGGGCTCAGAATGACAACAATCACATAAAGAGACACACACATTGAGATTGTACCTCTCTGCAGATATGACCGCTATGGGGCAAGAGAAGGAAACGTCAACCCTAGCAAAAATGAGGGTGCTGGGTGCGGAGGGGTCCTGTTTCTATAATTAGATTAAATGTCATTGATAATTGCTTTTAGCAACTAAAATATTTTTAAAGGAAAAAAACCTGCACCAATGACAAATTCCTGAAAGTTGCAAACATGTATTTATCTCAACTGGGGTCCTCTAAAGTTTTCTTTTTGTTATTTTTGAAATATAACTCACATACCGCAATATTCCACCACCACCTTCTTTAAAGTATATGTTCAGTGGTATATTCACAGTTATGCAGCCATCACCACTATTTAATTGTAGATAGTTTTCATCACCCCCAAAAGAAACCTGGTACCGATTAGCAGCTACCCCCCAGTTCCCCACCCCCATCCCCTGGCAACCACTGATCTATTTTCTTTCTCCATGAACTTCCCAGTCATGGACATTTCATACAAATGCAATCATGCAACATGCGGCCTTTTGCAGCTGGCTTCTTAGCATAACAGGTGCATCCATGTGGTAGCATAAATCAGTACTTCACTGCTTTTTATGGCTGAATAATATTCCAACTTCCACAGAGTTGTTGACCTCTGGGAATGATCTGACCTACACTGACTGCTAGCTTCCCTAATCACTAATATATGGGGAATGACGACAGAGGAAAGCCCTTCCAACCAGACAGAAGGGTTTTTCCAAATGCAAATTCCCTTTACAATGCCCTACAAAAGCAACAACAACAAAAGTGAACAACGCAGGGCCAATGTAGAATTAATAGAGATATTTTATACCATCTTGGAGTGTTTCCATTCTTCAAATATATTGTATGGACACAGGACCCAAGACTATCCCTTTACAAAATCCAGAAGGAAAGAATCAGAGCTGCAAACCAGTAAGAAAAACTTTGCAATTTCCCCTAATGATTTCAGCCAGTTTATTTTCTGGAAAATGCTCACTCAATTTGCACCAATTGCTTTCTCTTATGCTGAGTCTAAATTTTATGGAATGGGGCCTAATGATTGTTTATGTTCATCCAAACAACTGTTGCTTTGGGGAAAATGCTCCACAGAGAAGGCTCTAAAACAAAAACAAAAAAGCTGGGTCCCCAACATTTCGGGCTGTAACTGGGTCTCATGAAGCTCAACTTGATCAGAGGCCGCACACGGAGACTGGCCGAGAGCTGGCCCAGCATGAACACCACGGTGGAGCTGGGCTGGGGCACGTACCTGCTGGCTGGGGAACTGGCAGAGCACTGAGGTGATGTTGCTGGCATACTGGGCCATCACCCTGCGCACCGACTTCTCCACAGGGGCGGGGATGCGGCCCGACACACTAGTCATGATCTCCTGCAGCTCCAGCAGTGGCAGTGACGGGTGCCGCAGGGTCATCATGAGCTTCTGCACCCACTCCTTCAGCTGCAGCGGGACCACAGCATCAGCCCTCGGCCTCACAGGGACGTGGCCCCGCCACCCACCATGGGACACCCAACACAACTCGAGCTGAAGATCTAGACCCACAGGGGAATACCCAGCTTCCCCACGGTGAGAAGCCCCTACTCTCTGTGCATCTAGAAAGCCAGCGTGGAGCGGGGATAAAACATAAGGTCCTGTGATGAGCTGGCGTCCTGGGACAACATCTTAGTGCCAGACAGTGTTCTAAGACCTTTCTCATTCGATCCTTAGAAACAACACCACAAAGTAGGTACAATAATTCCCATTTTGCAGTTGAGGAAACAGAAACACAGAGAGGTTAATAAAGTTTTCCAAAGTCACTCAGCTAGTAAGTAGCAAAACTGGGAGACAAAACCAGGTCATTTCGCTGCCGGGACTCTTAACCACCACCCTATAGCAGCCAGTGCTGGTGGTGTCAACCCCAAAGGGTGACTGTGAGTTTTAAAAGTGAACTGGTGCACATACTGGCAGGTATAAAGACTACATAAAGGTTGCAATTATAGCAATCATGATTAGGCAGCATAGCACAGGGGTTACGAGGACAGACTCAGAAGCTAGATGGCCTGGGTTCAAGTCCCATTTTTGTTTCTTGACATGTAAAGCAGGGCAAGTTTCTTAGTCTCTCTGCCTCATTTGCCTCAGTCATAAATGGAGATAACAACAGTTCCTACCTCCTACATTAAGGACTTAATACATCTTAAGTACTTAGAAGAGTAGCTCGCACACAGTACGTACTAGGCAAGGCTTGACCATTATTACAAACATTAGCACTACCATCACCATAACTTGCTATTCTGAGATGGAGCGGGACGCAGCTCATGGTGTTATCGCTACTTGTGCGAAATTTAGCATCTTGGGTCTTTCGAGGAGGTCTGCAAACAGCAGAACATCTTGTTTCCCTACAGAGTAGATGGTGGGACCCCTAGATGGAGAATGACAAATGGCACGTGTTTCTGCACAAAGTGACTCCTCCCTGTCTCATGAAGGGGGGTGACTCACACCGGTTTCTTTCTTAACTTCCTGCTTGAATGTTCTCAGTCTCGAGCTGAACTGAACCAGTAAAAACCCACGTCACTTTTACAACAGCTCATCACCAAAGAGAAAATGTACACCAGTGTTTATGATCAAACTGAGGAATTTCCTGAGCACAGATCCTTTATAAAAACAACAGAGGACTAACCATTTTCTCAATCTTCACTTCAGTAAAGATGTCTGAGCTCATGGAGTAAACTCTTCTAACTTCACACGGACCTACATACACGTGCTGACCCAGGTGACTTACCTTTATGCTAAAAATAGGCTCTGGCAGACAGTAGCCACTCATGACATTGCTCAGGTTTTCCAGGACGTTGTGGAAAACCTGATGCAGTTTCTCTCCGAGGATGGGCAGAGTTTGCTGGGAAGGGAGCTCTCCTGTGAATGGCTCAGCCTGATGAGACATGCCCAGAACAAGAGGTCAAGGAAACTGTGGAATCTCAAACAAAACTAGAGAAACCGGGGTAGGGGGTTGGGCGGGGGGGAGCATATCTACCAGCTTACACAGCTGAGTTAGGATGACACCCGAGAGAAACAGGAAAATATTGTACTAGAAAATTAAAATTGCTCAATTCACACCCCATGCGGGTTTTCCAAATTACCCCCTTTGCAAATATCACAGTACATAATTTCATATGAAAAACAATTTTGGAGGGGTTAGATTTTTTGTTTTGCTTTGCTTTGTAATCAAGATTATCTCCCTAGTTTCTCTATTTTTATTATTTACTGTATCCCAAAGATAAACATCTAGTAAAATGAAAACTTATAAAAATCTCCTACAAATGCACCTGATTTTTATAAATCATAAACATGTAGCCTTAGATAATCAAATAGAAAAATAAAAAGCTCTCCAGAGGGACAACACTGACTTAACATACCCATTTATCTATTAATTCATTCTACAAATATCCACTATGCATGAGGCACTGGTACCCAGTAGGTTTGGGATGTGCTGTTCTCCTGGCCTGGAATGCCCATTTTCCTGCCCACCCTCGACCCCCACACCTGCAAGCTGCTCTTGCCCTTTAAGAGCAGACTCCAAGATTTCCTTCTTTGAAATCTGATGCTAGTTTCTCCATCTGGGCCCCCACAGCCCAGGGCCAAAGGCAGTCCCTCTTCCTGCACTTACAAAGCTAAATTACATCCTCTGCCTGTCTTTCTCATAGGCATTTATATGAACCTGCAGGGACTGGGTGGCAGATCCTGTCTCATTAACCTAGCACAGGAAATGTTTGGTAAAAGGACTCTCAATGTAGGCACACAGACCTGCCCACCTGCCCATGGACCCAAAAAGGATCAGTCTTTTTCTCATTTTGGGAACTCCCCAAAGAGAATCATGAAAAGAACGACAAGGAAACAAACAAAACAAATAGAATACTACAGAGAAAAAAGACAATGTGATTTTTTTAATATGCTTTTTTTCTGGGCAGATGTATTAATTATTTCAGGAAAAAAAGACAATACATGCATGAATGACTGGCTACTTTCCCATATGCATGGCTTGCTTAGGAGAATATATTCATTCATCAACAAGACCCATTTTTCCTGAGCATTCACTATATCCCAAGCACTGTGAAGTTCCCTGGTAGTCTAGTGGTTAGGATTCGGCGCTCTCTCACTCCCAAGCACTGTGCTAAGCACCAAGGTTACAAAGGTGAACAACAGAAAGGTAGTCCTTGACCTCAAAGACTCACTGTCTAATAGCAAAGCTTGACAAATGCTGAAAAATTAACAAGATTCTAAATTGGAGGTGCCCTCCAGACCCTGAGTTCAGGGTCACATGACAGACACTGTGGTGCAACCTCCAGTGTCCTGAGGACAGCGTGCTGCCCCCATGGCTCTTGTACTTCTGCATGTTCACCCAGTGAGAATTTACGGAGCACCTACTACGCACCAAGACTGTTTAAGGCACTGGGGATCCGGCAGTGAGCAAAAAGACAAAAAGCCCTGTTCTCATGGTGGTTCCAAACTCATGGAGGCCAAGCAATAGGCCAACAAGACAATAGTGAGGTCTTCTGTCTGATGATGGGGAAGTATTGTCCATTTGTTGTAATTAATGAGTTAATATTGATACGTTATTATTAACTGAAATCCATGCTTTACTCAGATGATGACAGGCACTAGGTAGAGAAATAAAGCAGGAGAGGAGGCTGGGGAGTGAGAGGTGGTGTGTGTGTGAGTGTGTGCGTGTGCGCGCAATTTTAAAAAGCATGGTTGAAAGAGGAGCCTAAGGAGATACAAGTATATGCAATGTTCTAATCTGGGACAATGTTCTAATAATGGGACCCTGGACATCAGGTAATCACTAGTGAAATCATATATGCATGATCACAGCAGCACTATTCACAATAGCCAAAGTATAGAAACAACACAAGGGTCCATTGATGGATGAATGGATAAACAAAATGTGGTATAGACATACAATGGAATATTATTCAGCCCTCAAAAAGAAGAAAATTCTTACCCATGCTACAACATGAAGAAGCTTGAGGACATTATGCTAAGTGAAATAAGCCAGTCACCAAAGGACAAATACTGTATGATTCCACTTATATGAGGTGCTTAGAGTCATCAAATTCCTAGGGACAGAAAGTAGAATGGTGGGTGCCAGGGGCTGGGGAACGAGAGTTACTGGTTAATGGGTGTGGAGTTTCAGATTTGCAAGAAGAAAAGAGTTCTGGAGATGACAGTGGTGATGGCTGCCAACAGTGTGAACGTACTTAATGCCACTGAACAGTACACTTAAAAATGGTCAAGATGGTATATTTTGTTATGTATATTTAACCACAATTTTAAAAAACTAAGGAAATCTGAGTAAAGCACGGATTTCAGTTAATAATAATAATGTATCAATATTAATTCATTAATTACAACAAATGGACAATACTTCCCCTAGTCCCTGGCAGTCACCAATCTACTTTCTGCCTCTAGGAATCTGACAACTGAAGGCACCTCACATAAGCAGAATCATACAGTATTTGTCCTTTCGTGACTGGCTTATTTTGCTTAGCACAATGTCCTCAAGGTTCATCCATGTTGTAGCATGTGTCAGAATTTTCTTCTTTTTGAGGGCTGAAAAATATTCCATTGTATGGATATACCACATTTTGTTTATCCATACTATTGCAATAATGGTTTAATTAATAATAGTTACTTAATGAAAATTAATTCATAATAAGAACTAATTTCATAATAGTTAACATGGAAACTTGATGCAGGATAAATGCGAACTCTTTATACTCTCTAAATAATTCTTCTGTAAATCTAAAACTGTGTTAAAAAATAAAGACTATTAAAAAGGGGAGGACACGGAAGGCCTCCCAGGGGATGACATTTGAGTAAAAGCTCACAGGAGGCGAGAGAGTGAGCCTGCGAATGCGTGTCCGGGGGCAGGTCCTTCCAGGCAGAGGGAACAGCCCACAGGTGGGAGCGGGCCAGCAGGCTCAGTTAAGCGAGGGGGAGAGGGACAGAGCTGGAAGTCAGAGAAGAAACTAGGGGACAGCTCATCTGGGGTCTTAAAGGTCATCAGAAGAACTTGGGTTTTACTCTGAGTAGGATGATGAGCCACAGAGAGGGATTTGAGGAAAGACGGGCACAGTCGCCTGTATGTCACATCATCACCCTGCTGCTGGGTGAGCCTAGTCTTCAGGTGGTGAGTGGAGGCAGGAGAAGAACTGGGGGCCTCAAGTCTACTTGTCTCACTGAGCCGGTAGCTGTGAGTGCGCCTGCACCAGCCTGAGCACATGGGACGAGGTGCCACATACCGGGTGCACTTTAGACGGGTCATCGAGCTCCAGCCTGGCCACCACACAGCCTGCTTCCAGCACGGCCCCCGGACGCTTGATGTACTTCACCCGGCCACTTTCCTGCACGTTCAGGGTCATGATCATCTTCATCACCTGTTTTGCAGAAAGAAGAAATAAGATAGAGCTCAGAGGGACTGGCCTGTGTGAGTGACACCTGGAATCACTCAGAATGAGTGACCCAGGAGCAGGGACTGTGTCACTGAAATAGCATAACTCCCTGGGCAGCATTTGAGCAGGAAGGATAGAATTTATTGGAAGCCTGCTCGGCAACAGGCACAGTGCTGTTCATGAATTATCTCAATCCACAGGCCAGCAAGAGGGTGGGTGTTTATTATTCCCATTCTACAGATATGGAAACTGATCATTTATCTTCAAAGGAAAGGCTCTTAGAAATACAGTTAAACCATATTATGCAGGGTGATTAATATACACATTCCTAAAATGTGCTGTATAAATCAAACATTTTGTGAACGGCTCCTTTTTTTAAAGGCGAGAAAACTCTCTGGGGAACACTTCATGAAATGAAGAATCTGCTCACAGTACAGACATCAGCCCCTTTAATCTGCCTCCCTGAGTGCCTGGAAATACATACGGCAGAGTTTTGTTACTGTTGTGTTGGCTGCAGAGTCGGGCCTGTGCGGGATCTTTGCTTGACAGTTCTCATCTTGGGCACCCAAGTCAGCAGGGCTTGGGCTGGAATCCCAGGACCCCCATTCATCACCTCTGTGATTTCCAGAAAGTGCCTTCCCCTCTCTGAGCCTCAGTTTCCCCAAATGTAAAATGGGGACTAGTGACAGTCTCACCATAGGGCTCTTATAAGGACTACACAAGATGAACAACCTAGCACATGCCAGGAGGTCACTACACATTGGCTACTATTATTGCTGTATTTCCATTGCCATTATCACTATTATTTCCCTTGGCAGCATAGAATGCAGGCCAGGTTTGAATCCTGGCCTACGTGACCTTGAGCAGATTTCTTTCTTTTTTTTTTTTAATTGAAACGTAATTGATTGTACATCTCTATGGGATACAGCATTGAACAGCAATGCTTATGTGCAATATGTGATGCTCACATCAGGATAATTAGTTCATTCAACATTACATAATATAATCATATTTTGTGGCCCTTTACCAATTTCTTGCTAACCCTCCTCCCCCTCTCCCTTTCCCATCTCTGGTGGCCTCAGTTCTGTTCTCTCCTTTTGAAAGTTCAATGAATTATTGTGATTGTTGTATCTTCCTTTCTTTCTTTTTTTACTTATTTGTTTATTTTTTTAGTTTCCACTTATGAGGACCTGGCTGGGCCTGGTTCCTTCATAAATGGGATCACATTTGCATCCTCATATGATTGTGGGAAGATTAAAAGAAGTAAAGATAGGTAAAAAGCACAGAGCAGCACTTGCCACGTGAAGCTTTGCAGTGTTGGCTTAACACTTTTAATTCATCACCCTCATTATGATAAATCAGTTCTTACTCTTTCCTGGGGAGGTGTGCATTTTTTGAGGTTTTCCTTTTGAGTACTGCAGGGAATTTGGGCTGAACCTCCCAGACTAGATCTCTTCGGAATCTGCAGACAGTAGCCTGTTTGCTCAGATATGGACAATGCCAAGGGGGTGGGGGTTGAGGGGAGGCTGGCAGCAGACCCCCCACCCCCAGGGGCTGGCTCTGTGGTTACCTCCACCTCGGCGTAGCTGCTCCCAGCCTCGACGTGGCCCCCGTCCTCCACAGTGTACTGCATCAGCTTCCCAGCCGAGGGGGACCTCAGGACAGTGGGATCATTCTCCTTCTCAAACACACATGTCTTGTTGCCAATGGTAATTCGGTAACTGGGAGACAGGAGGAGGCTGATAAGGACTATCGACTCAGCAAGCCGAGGCAGCCTTTGACAGTATTTCCCCTTTCCTAATGGTGGCCGCGAGTGTCACCCTCTGTACAGGTTTGGGGACTCTACAGTCGCAAACAACGGTGTTTGACATTTATCACAGAGATATTGGGAGTGATTTGGGTGAACAAAGTATGTGCCCCTTTTTTGGTTGAAAACTGCTGACATAATCCCAACAGGCCCTGGCAAAGAGAAAGCAATCGACAATAATATTCAATAAATATTTACTGACTCTCAGCCTCCACCTTATAACTGCACCGGGGAGAGCCTATTATAAATCTTGAGTATTCTCGGCAGACAGAACACGGGTTAAAAAAGACGTGCTAAAACACAGCTCTGGCATGAGCCTACTCCACCTTCTTCCAAAATACTGAGGATTGAGAAGGGAGTCTCCACTCTCCAGGTGAAGCTTTTTCCGGCATGGTGCCTCTGGCACCCCTTATGCTGTATTCTCCTTGGCCAGGGAGAATCTCGTTGTGTACGTGGCGTGATCTCAGTGTGGTCAGACACACTGGAGCAGTCGATCTTTGGGGCCTATCTCATGATGCTCCTGTGCTTCCAGAATATCCAGTATTTTACCTTTCCCACCATCGTCTGCTTATTTAATATGTCATCTTCCTCAATGGGCTCAAAGCCCCACGAGACGTGACCATGATGCTACCCCAACACCCAGCCCAATGCCTGGCATGAAGTAGCTCGATAAATAGCTGCTTCACTAACTGCATGGATGCATCCACTCAGATGGGTGGGGACACTGCAGCCCAGACACAGGAGGTGGTGGGCTGCAGAGCTAGGAGTCACATCCCATCAGTTCTGAATCTCCCCAGGCTACTAGAAAAGGGCCTCCTGGGATCCTTCCCTAAATGTCTGCCAGTTGCATGGAATTCCAAACTAGAAACTAACCTCTTCATGCATACCCAGAAATTACCAGAGATGGACCTTATCTAAGACCCTTGGATATGCACACAGGTCAGCTTTGTGTTTTCAACTCCTGTGGGAGAAGATGGCTCTTCACACCCAGACTGGGGGGACAGGCACCCCCACGCACCTGTCGACCTCTTCCTTCAGGTAGGTGGTGTAGCTGTTGCCATTGTAGGATAGCAGCAGCCCACCATCATTCAGCCGGTGGGCATCAATTTCAATGTGACAGCCATTCATGATGAGAACGAACATGGTCAGAGACTGCCGGGCCACCTGTGGGGACAGGCTCCATGTCACTGCCTGGATAAGCATGTGTTCCCAGAACACTGTTTCGTCCCTCTGACAACAAGCAGGGCTGGTTGTCCACTGCAGGAGTGGTGGGGTGGGCACCTCCATCCCTCTAGCTTCTGCCCTCACCCCAAGGGAACAGCTGGAGAGGGTCTGGAGTCAGTGAGACACTCCTGCCCCATGGGGAGGCTAATGGCTGCTGGCCACAGACACAGTCCCTGTCCAGCCATCTCTCACTGACCATGTGCCCTCTGGGGCTGCAAGCTTCCTTTTGAGTCCTGTCTCCAAGCATCAGCTGCAAGCAAGGCCACCCTGCGTGGCAGGGAGATGGGCTGTCACTCTGGGTGAAGCAGCCCGGGAGACTTCACCAGTGGCCTAGTGCAACAGACTAAATGTCCCCCAAGTGGGGAGCCCCCAAGCCTCACCCTGTGCCCGTGCATCTCATCTATTCTCAGACACTGTCTGCTGAATTGACCTCAGATGGCCCGGGAAGGGTAACTAGACACTTCCGACAGAGGAGAGCAACTGGTGTAAGCTCCAGGGATGCTGGCAATGGACCAGGGAAGGCTAGAAATCCACACGTGGATTCTTGGTGCAGAGACAGAGAACAAAACCAGCCTCACAGTCCCTGGAAACAGACCACTGTGCCAGCTCTGCTAAGGCCCTGCTCATGTTCTGCACTGGGCTGAATAGTGTCCCCCAAAATCCTGGCCTTCCAGGAACCTCAGAATATGACCTTATTTGGAAATAGGGTCTTTCCAGATGTAATTGGTTAAATTAAGATGAAATCATACTGGATTAGTGTAGGCACTAAATCTAAAATGACTAGTGTTCTTACAAGAGGAGAAGAGTCACAGGACAGGCACAGATGGAGCACAATGTAAGACACAGACAGGCAGACGCAGAGGAAAAATGCCGTGTGAAGACAGACGCAGAGACTGGAGAAATGCATCCACAAGCCAAGGAATGCTGAGGATTGCCAGAAACCACCAAAAGCTATGAAGGCCTGGAACAGATCCTTCCCTAGTGCCCACAGAGGCCCAGCTGACACCTTGATCTTGGACATCTGACTTCCAGAACTGTGACAGCATAAATTTCTATTGTTTTAAGCCACCAGTTTGTAGCACTTTGTCACAGTAGCCACAGGAAATTCATACACACGCCATTGTCCCCTCTGCACATTGCTGAACCTTACACGTTCTGAAACCCAAAGTGTCTGGGTTTCAAGGTCTTGGACTACATGGGGATCCCTGACGAACACAAATGCTCAGATTCAAGCATGAGAAAATCCACTCCAGGGATGGATTGTGGAAGAAATAAAACAAATTCCCTCAAGCCCGCAAAGTGTTGCAGACATCAAAGAAGCACAGGGGCCTTTACCTTGAGAATGTACTTGACACCTCCATAAATTAACTCCACGTCCACAATGTTCAGAAGAGAATCTGCTGGGAGGACCTGGCCCCTGAAAGAAGACACCTGTGGTCAGCCACGGGAGGGACTGAGGACTCTGTGCCATCCTCTGGATTTAAAAATCACCCACCTCTTTGCCTTTCCTGAGCAACAACAGACCTGACCGCACTAAAAAAACTAAGTCTGATTAAAAGGCACAGAACAGAGATCATCTCAAGGAACCTGACATTCCTCAGAACTTAAGGAATCAGCACTTGCTGAAGAATGTGAACTTTTAAAAAGGCTTTTCAGGAGCAAAATCCATAATGGCTGCCTCTTAGGAAAATTCTCTATGTGGGGATCATGCCACCTGGTGATGAAAGAAACCAGAGTGAGGACTGTGATTCTATTACCATTCAAAAGCACAATAACCCATTGCTAGAAATGTTTACCCTTTTATTTTCTTTTTGGTAGTTTCATTTACCTATCACAGTGGTTCTCAACCAGGGGCCATTTGGTCCCTAATGTCTGAAGACATATCTGATTGTCTCGACTTGGGGTAAGAGCTGCTCCTGGCATCTAGTGGACAGAGGCCAGGGATGCTGGTAAACATCCTACAATGCACGGGACAGCCCCCACGGTAAAGAATGATCCAGTGCAAGATGTCAGTGGTGCAGAGGGGGAGAAACCCGGGCCTATCCTCTAGTGAGCACCTGGCACTTTCCATTCTAGTCCATTTCACTGGTCACTGTGTGATTCATGTGAGGGTCAGGGAAAGAAACCCTTTGTAGAGATGACCTTTAATTTACTTTGCTTCTCAAATCCACCTCCTTAGAGGTAAGTGTTATGGCGTACCTTACCCAAATCAGCATGAATCTGCCCATAACTGTCTCAAGTCGACTGCTGCCTTGGCCTCTGGAATCCCGTCCCCCACCCCCACCCTTGGCCTCTTCAAGGGAGGCCCAGGAAAGCCTGTGGGAGGGGTTCACCAATTGCCTGATGACTGAATGGCCACCCAAATACAGCATGTCCTGCTTCCATGACACTGACACACAGCACAAGAGGGGCAAGAACTGCCCGCACGCCCTACCTTTCCAGCGAGTGTAAGAAATCGGTCATGCAGGTTCTGAACATCACATCTGCCACGTTTAAGGCCCCGCACACCACCCCGAGCATGATATCCGGCTTCTCGGCCTAGGAAAGACTCTGCACTTCAGTATCTGCGGGGAGCCTCCTGCCACCCGGAGGGGAGGCGCGGGCAGCTCCCTACCTGCACTTTCTGGGCGATGAGGTGGTCCAACCAGCCGGTGTCGATGTCATTGTTCTGGAAGCTCTCGGTCTCCAGAAGGTTAATGAGATATTCCACAGTGGTCCTGAAGTCACCCCGAATGGACAGTTCCTTCAAAGCCACCACCATGTTCCTTGAGAAGAAATGCACACAGATTGCTTTCCCAGCTTGTACACGTGTCAACAGAGTTCTGGTCATTTCATGACGGGGTTCTCACAGTGCCAGAAAAACACAGGAGTTAAGGGAGGGCTCCCAGTGTCACCACCTGGTGTTGATCTCAGCCCCCTCCATGTACTGGCTTAGTAATCCTGGACAAGTGACAACCTCTCTCAGCCTCAGTTTCCTCATCTGGAAAATGGGGAAATAACCCCGACTGTCTGTGGGTGTTTGATAAGCAAAATGAGACTATCCGTGTAGAACACATGCCATGGATCAACAAATGTTAGCTGCCATGAACGTGATTAAGAACTGTTATTATAATTATTATTAACTATAATAACAATTAATTATTAATAGAGAGAGCACCAGTCACTCTACCTCCGTCTCCCCCTTGACCTGTTCAAATCTCCTCCTGTCCACAGAGCTGGTGCCACCCTCTGGCTGTCCACACAGCTGCTCTGTCCAGGGGCACAGGGTACACCTGTGGTGGGTGCTGCTGACACACGGCATTGGGGCCTGGTGCGCACCCTGGCTGTCTCCGCCCTCAAGAAGCACCAGCTCACAGAGCAAACCTCCACTCCCTATGGAATGAGAGTGTTGGGAGGGATGCACTAAAGAAAGGTTTTCTTCCTGGGAGAGAAAGCCTCCACCTCTGTTTCAGCATTCCTGCGTGCTGTCAGCAACTGCGGGGGAAGGCCGACTACGATCCCATTTGGGGGGTGACAAAAATGAAGACCCAGTGAGGTCAAACGAGGGTGTCAACAGGCTGTGAGAAGTCAACTGTGAGCCAAGACCTGGATCCGACAGTTAAGCCACTAGATTCAAGGGTGACCAACTTGTCCCCATTTGCTCAGGCCACTCCCAGGTTTAGCACTGAGAAGTCTTTCATCCTGGGAAACCAGTTCCTGGAAAACCAGGACAGTTGCCCCCTATGGACTTTGATCTATAGCAATAAGAAAAGCTGGAATTTTTCCCTCCAAATTCTCTTGCAGTTGCTTCTGGTCACCCACAGTATGGGACAAGCCACGGGTCATCTTTTGGAGCAGGCTGGGCCCACTGACCTGTCTCCCTCCTCTTCCTATTAAGTCTTACGTGTTGCAAATAATCTTCCCTAAGCTTCAGGGATCTCAATTTTTCACTGAGCTTAATTAAAAGTAATCGTTCTAAGCTGGCAAAGAAAGCCCGCTCATTGAAACTGCCAAATTTAATTTAATTCATAGCTAAGAACCCCGGGAGAGATTTTAAAGTTTTTTTAATGAAATGTTCACAATGCTTTTGGGATCTTTCCACCCACCCAGTTAACCATGCACTCATCCACCTACTCAAGAATGTTTAATTACAAAGTGCACTGGTTTTTTACCTTTCTGTGCCAATGTCAAGGCAGAAGCAGTGTAAGATGTGGTGTTTCAGAATTTGGGAGTCCCTTTGTCAATGTGGGTTTCTCAGCACTGAAGAAACTATGGTAAGAGCGGGGGACACAGGACTGCTGTCATGGGCCTCAGTGTGGTGAGTGGGTCAGAGCAGAACACACCCCTAGGAAATTTAGTCTCAGGAGTGAAATATAGCCAACAAGGGAACTATTTATGAGGTTTAAATGTAAAGGAGTCTCTCCCCCCTGTTTTTTCAGCTATAGAACTCAGCATCTTTTAAACTTTTGGTGTCACCCTGAACATTCTTTGGACCTCCAAAACCTCTTATAAGCTCAAGACCAAATGGCCTTGGTGCAATCGTTTTACTTTATGAATCTCCAATAAAGGAAAAGGGCAGACTTTGTTCTTGGACTTGAAGCACAGGATATTTTAAATGAGGTCTGCCCTGTGGCTTACCTCCCTTGGTCTCCTACAGTGCCACTGCATCGGAAACCACGGGGGAACTTTTAGTTTCTTAAAGGAAGAAAGGAAGGGAGGAAAAGAGGGAGGGAAGGAGGAAGGAAGGAAGGACAGAAAATACTGACGAAATGGCCTCTTCCCGGTTCTCTCCCCAGGAGAAGCAGTGTCCAAACTGGGAATCAGCAAACTCATGTAAGCCTCCGGTAGCAGCCACGCTGAAGTAACCCCACACGTTCTTGCTGCTGCGGAAATTCAGTTCCTGGACCGTCCCAGAGCTCGGCTTAAACCCCTGGAGCCCAGACAGAAAAAGCAAAATGGAAAAAATCATTCTTCTGTATACATTTTCATTGAAATTCAATCTTAGAAAGACCCAAGAACCCCTACTGCCACAAAAAGCTTAGGGCGATCAATAAAACATTGACATCTCTTGTAAACAGCATGGGTGCATCCATTCATGGGTGTATTCATGTGAGTACTTCAATGTCTGTAATTTTTACTTCAAAAAAACTGTATAAAAAAAAATGACAGTAGCTAAGCTGGGATGGGGGAGGAGGCGCAGATATGACATGGGCCAGTGCTGATGGTTGTTGGAGCTGGGTGAAGGTACATTCTGATTTTATACGCTTAACAGTCTCGATAATAAAAAGTTTAAATAAAGGTGAAGAGTGGTTACATTTCCAACCCTAGATGATGAAAATTGTCGCAGGTGAAGAGGTCTAGTGTAGGCCAGGTGGGGCCCTTGCTGTTTCCAACACACACGGGATTCCCTTCGGGGGTATGGCCTGTCTCCCTCTGGGTGCAATTTTGGTAAGGGTGGGTAGACGTGATGTGGACCCTCTCACTGGGATTAGGGCTCTTGAATTAAGCACGCACTCATTTTGGCAGAGGTGTCTGGAGGCAAGAGATGGAGAGTTCCAGGTGCATAGACTGTTTCCAAAAATGGTTCCCCATCCTCCCAAGCACCTGTGCATAAGCCATCAACCATCTGAAAAACTGCTTATCCACCAGAGACAGTGTTTTGTTTGCAGCCACAGACTTCAAAATAATACAGCTACCATACCTTAAAATTCTTTAATTAAGGGAGGTTGGGGGGTGGGGGGGGCAGGCAAAGGAAACTCCTCTTACTCCAAGTTTCTTGATGGCAATAATTAAACAATTAAATTGCAGTAGGTTAACGAGTCCTGTGACAATCAATGGTCAGTGATAGAGTTTGGATGTGTTGTCCCCCTAAAACTCATGTGGAAATCTGATCCCCAATGTGACAGTGTTGGAAGCTGTTTGGGTCATGGGGGCAGATCACTCATGAATGGATTAATGCTCTCCCTAGGTGGGGGGATTAATGAGTGAGTTCTTGCTCTATTAGTTCCTGCAAGAGCTGGTTGTTTAAAAGACCCTAGCACCTCCCCTCTGTCTCTCTTGCTTCCTCTCGCCATGTGATCTGCTTGTACCTGCCGCTTTCTGCCATGAGTAGAAGCAGCCTGAGGCCCATGCCAGAAGCAGCTGTCCCAGAATTGTAAGCCAAATAAAACTCTGTTCTTTATAAATTACCCAGTCTCAGTTATTTCTGTTATAGCAACACAAACAGACCACTACAGTCAGTAAGCACGTAAAGTGTGATAGCTGCCAGTTGGTTCGTTTTTTAAGACACAAGTAAGAACAAGTCACAAAGGGACTCTATATTGCAGCAAAAAGTGTGTGGGGCCAGAAATCCAAGGACCCAGGCTCTAAACCTTGCAGCTTGTTCCAAACATGGGCATGGTCTTTGGAGTCCACCAATGGGCTCGGTCATGGCCTCAGCAGGTCCCAGGTTGAGGCATTAAGCAAGTTACCCCAACCTCGTAGGCTGTAATGCAGGGTTACAATGCCCAGCGGCGATGCTGTCACATAAGTGAGCAACAAGACGTGTGAAAAATATGCCAGAGCCTGGCACACACTACACATCCTATAATCCAATAATCCATGACACGGCTCTTCCGGCACCTCAGTTGCCTCATCTGTAAGCTGAGAAGCCTGGACAACTGTGTACTCCCTCTAAGGTTAACGTCTGGGGTCTGTCTCACATGGGAGATTTGAGATGGTGGCCACACTTGCCTCATCTGGGTTTTCACTGGTGATTCTGGCTGCAATGACATGGCCTCGAGCGAGGGGAGGGTTCGAAGGGGTTTCAAAAGAAATGGGTGTCACCCCCCATGGCGATTCTCCATACAGAAGCCGGATATCCTTCAGCCGATGCAGCGGCACACCCATGGCGATCTAAAATGAAGAAATCCATCTCACACTGTCAGTCCCACTAGAACCCAGCCCCAAACTGCAGAGCACAGTGGTAGATGTGATGGAGGAGGTGGCTTAGTCAATGATTTCGGAGAGACTGAGCAGTGACTGCATATACAACGCTGTGCTGCTCCGTGGCAGGAGAGGCACAGAGAGAAAAAGCCATAAGGCGTGACTCTGCCCCCACAGAGCACGTAGTGTAGTTGGGGAAAGAGGCAACATTCACCAGGTTATCACATGACAAGAAATATGCGCATCAAAGAAAAGTTAGACATTTTAGTGCTACAGAAGGCGAGATGTAACAGTGTTGGGTTGAGAGTGAAAGGAGGTTTTTTAAAGGATGCAGGGAAAGCTAGGCATAAAGAACAAGTAAAAAGCAGACAATTATGGACACCAGCTTAACCATATGACCAAATTTAACATCCTGTGCCTCCCAATGGAACGTACTAAGAAGGACACATCATTACCTGTGTGACACTCTGCCAGAATGCTTGAATTTAATCAGGAGGAAACAACCAGACAAATCCAAAGTGAAGGACATTCTGCCTGAACACTTCAAACACACCAGGGTCAAGAATGGAAAAAATAAGACTGGGGAATAGTTCCCGATTCATGAGACTAAAGACACACGACAATGAAATGAATGAATATGTCTTCTGGGTTGGACCCTGATTTTAAAAAGCAAACAAACAAAAACAGCCATAAAGAGACATTACTGGAACAATTGGGAATATTTTTAATGTGGTCAGTATATTAGTTAAATATGTGGTATGAATGCTGTATTTCCCATGTCGTGGTTATATTTGTGGTGTTGTACCAGACTGCCTTGTTCTTAGGAGATCCTTAGACTGAAGTATTCAGAGGCCACATGTCACGAAGGTTCAGTCAAACCAGCTCTCAAAGGATTGAGTCAAAAAAATCATAAAAACAAATAGAAAGTAAATGAGCAAATGGGTGGATCTAGTGCAGGGTATATGGGTATTAATTGTATTATTCTCACAACTTCTCTAAAACTTTTCAAACTAAAAAAATGAATAGATAAAAATGTTTTTAAATAAAAATTCTTCGGAAGGAAGGAAGGAAGGAAAAAAAGGAGACATTAATAAAAAAAAAAAGGCAAGAGTTCCCATTAAACTAAGAGTTCGTAACTCTGGGTCATGTATTCTTAACAGGGTGACACTGCCCCCAAGATGGCAAATATTTGTTCATGAGCAGTGAAAAAAATCTTACTTTTTATGTATAAAGCACAGAGATATCTACAGTACCCAAACAGATATATAGTATCTTTGTGAAATTAAAATTTCACGAGGGAGGGATTAGGATAAAAAATGTCCAGAAGGGCTTCTTGGGGGGTCGGTGGGGAGGGTGTTTAAAAAGATAGATTAAGAAATACTTCTCTGGGTCTATGAACGGATATCAGGGGTCCACTGAATGTCCTGAGATTATATAAAATCTATTTTCCCAGGGAAAGGTCCATAGCATTTTCCTGTCTCTCAAATGGCTCTATGGCCAGAGAAAGGTGACAAAGCACTTCACCAAAGGCTCTCCATTTTCATGGCTCCCAATGCTACACACACATCAGAACAGTCATTCCCCAGGGACAGACAGCCAAGCAATGAACAGGAAGGACTAATCAGAGAAGGACATGCCCCCCCACCCCACCCCAGCTTTTCCTCGCCTGTAGCTGGGCGGCTGGCAGGTTGACGTCGGCGATCATTTCTGTGCAGGGATGTTCCACCTGCAAGCGAGGATTCAGCTCCAAGAAGTGGAAGCTGCCGTCCTGGCTGTAGAGGTACTCAACCGTCCCTGCGCTCACGTAGCCCACGGTCTTGGCCAGGCGGACAGCACACTGCAAAGAAACCAGGGCAGAGGGCAAGGGGTTGCCGGTGGTTTTCTCAGGGAACAGTCAATGATGACTATCAGTTCCCCCACCAAATGCATGCAGAGGACCCGCTGTGTATGAAATACCTTGGGACCTCACAGATAGAGGTTGGATGTTATTGTCCCCCCAAAACTCATGTGGAAATCTAATTCCCAATGTGGCAGTGTTGGGAGCTGTTTGAGTCATGGGGTCAGATCCTCATGCTCTCCCTGGGGGGTGGGAGTAGTGAGTGAGTTCTCTCTATTAGTTCCCGCAAAAACTGGTTGTTTAAATGACACTGGCACCTCCCCCTCTCTTTCTCTTGCTTCCTCTCACCATGTGATCTGCTTGTACCTGCCGGCTGCCTGCCACTTTCCACTATGAGTAGAAGCAGCCTGAGGCCCATGTCAGATGCAGCCATACCAGAATCATAAGCCAAATAAACCTCTTTTCTGTA
Organism: Cynocephalus volans; assembly: GCF_027409185.1. Lineage (NCBI taxonomy): Eukaryota > Metazoa > Chordata > Mammalia > Dermoptera > Cynocephalidae > Cynocephalus > Cynocephalus volans. The sequence continues at coordinate 198,087,430 of NC_084461.1, forward strand.
TAAATTACCCAGCCTTAGGTATTCTGTTATAGCAACACAGAAATGGACTAATACAATCAGCTAATCCAATAAACCTGAGAGATGCTGAAATCAGCTCTAGGATGGGCCCTTCTCCTCTTTTCGGGCATCCACCCCTCCTTCCTGCTAGAAAAGGCTACAGAAAGTTCTTGCTGACTCTGTGCTGACATGGCTCTCCCCACAGCTACCCCCCAGCTCTGCCAAGCACACCTGCTCCATGAACTCAAACACAGCCTGCATGGCGATGGTGGCCGGTGCCTCCTCAATGATCTTCTGATGCCGCCGCTGGATGGAGCAGTCTCGCCCAAACAGGGACACAGCGTTCCCATACTGGTCGGCCAGGATCTGGACCTCCAGGTGGCGGGCGTGCTGGGCCAGCTTCATAAGAAAGATGGGCGAGCCTGGGATCTCACTCTGCACCTGTGGGGAAAGCAAAGCAGCTTGCTATTCTTGGGGAAACCACATTTGGAAGATTCCAGAAGTCTTGAAGAGAGCAGGAAACAACAGCAGTAACATGCCTCAGGTACTCCTCCAGGATTCTTGATCTTTACTTTCGTTGTCTCAAAGACATGACACCCTTGTTTTTCAAACCAAACAATGTGAAAATTGTGATATTTCTCCACAATTCCATCTCTTAAAGATAAGGCACCATAGGGCCGACCCCGTGGCTCACTCGGGAGAGCGCGGCACTGGGAGCGCAGCGGCACTCCCGCTGCGGGTTCAGATCCTATATAGGGATGGCCGGTGCACTCACTGGCTGAGCGTGGTGCGGGCGACACCAAGCCAAGGGTTGCGATCCCCTTACCGGTCACAAAAACAAACAAACAAACAAAAAGATAAGGCACCATAAAGAGTTTGGTTTCTGGGAATCTAGTGTACAGCACAGTAACTACAGTTAATGATACTGTATTGTATATTTGAAATTTGCTAAAAGAGTAAGTCTTAAGTGTTGTCAGCACACACACACAAATGGTGAAGTGATGGATGTGTGAACTAACTTGAGTGTGGTCATCATTCCGCCACGTACACATACATAACAACATCATGTTGTATACCGTAAATACATACGATTTTATTTGTTGATTATATCTCGGTAAAGCTGGGGGAAAAAGAGTTTGGTGTACAAGCTGGTTTTCTTCTACACAGATGATACCACACATAGAGAATGTTTCTTTAAACAAAAATGGGACCAAAACACACTACCCTGTAGCTTTCTCTCTCTCCCTCATTCCAAACTCTCTCTCTCTCCTTGTAGCTTGCACTTCAGCTAGCTCTGCACGGCAGAACCTAGAGACAGACTTATTCCATCCTTTTAATAGCTGAAACTCATTCCCTTATAGGTATGTTGGCTACAGATTCTTAAAGAAAGATGACGTGATAATAAATGTTTGCATGGAATGATTTCTAAGACATTAAGTACAAAAAAATAAAATAGAAAGTTGTGATAATATATGGGATGATCCCACTTATGTGAAAAACAATTAAACAATTGTATAAACGTCTATATAAAAGTACGTACAGTGAAGGTGCTGGAAAGAGACCCCTGCTAACAGTGGTCATGTCTGAGAAGGGGAAGGACTTGGGAAGTGATAGCGAAAAGGGACTTTTCCTTTTTTACACTTATCACTGACTTGTTTGAATTTTTACATTACAAACATTTTCCTATGGCACTCGTAAAGTAAAAGAAAAAAGTTTGGGGGAGGCTGTGCACATGTAGAGTTAGGGGGCATGTGGGAATTTTGTACTTTCTGCTCAATTTTGCTATGAGCTAAAACTGCTCTAAAATATAAAGCCTACTTTTAAAAACAAAAAAAGAAATAAGCTTTAAAACCTGTATGACCCCTAATGCAATGTGAGACCTGGGATTGGATCCTGCAAAAGGAAGAGGCCATTAGTGGAAAAACTGGCGAAATCCAAATCAAGTCTGGAGTTTACTCAATGGAAATGAAGCCATGAATCTCACAGTGGGGACGAATGCGGCATAGTTACACAAGACATTAACAGTGAGCAGACTGGGTGAGGGGCAGACAAGAACTCTCTGTACGGCTGTCGCAACTGATTGGGAAAATTAAGGTTTACAGTCTTGTTCAGGCTTCAGAGGCATTGCTGGGCCTCTGACCGAAGAATGACCCTGCATAGGCTATTTGTCAGACTCTCACAAACTGTGCAGCCTACGGGATAGGTGCTTAGTAACTGTCAGATAAGAAGAAAAATAAGTCCTGGAGCTTCTTGGACCTTGGGAACCTGGCCAGTTCCCAGGGCTGAAGAACATCTCGAAGACTTGGGAGGAGAGATCCAAGCGCTAATAAAATAACCACAGCTGCACGTTTGCACACAGACTAATGTTATCTGTCTGCATCTGGGTAATATAAGCAGGATTTCCCCAAACTGCTCTCTGAAGTCTCTCCCGTGGAGTGGACGCACTGCCCGGGACAATCCCATTTGGGACTCCAGATCGCTGTTCATGGGACTTCCCAACACTGCTTGGATCTGGATGTGGGGGTTTCCCAATCTGGTGATATAAACATTGTTTAATCCTTTTTTTTCCTTCTTTTTTAATACGCCTATATAATCTTGCTTTCTTTGCTTACTTGCTTATTGCTGTATCTTAATAAATATCACAAACTGGCTTATGAGTGTGACGCGTGGTTTCTTTTACCAACAAATCCTTTGAACCTAAACGAAAGTAAAAACTTGCAGCAAAACACAAATTTCCTGCAAATAAATTCTTCCCCCCAAATACCCAAAAAACCTGTACACCCCAATGGAGACACCATGGTAGTGAACGCACAACTTCACAACACTCACATCTTGCCAACAACTGTATAATTGGTAAAACCTTTCTAGAAAGCAATTTACTGATATATATTCATGTAAAGTGCATGCTATTTAACTAAGTCCTTCTCCCCAAGTCTTTATCCAAGAAAATAATTCAGAAGAAGAAAAAAAAGCTAAGTGTCATTTATAGTATTCAATACCATATTATACTATAGTGTAATTGTAGCATTATTCATAATAATGAAAATGGAAACAGGATAAATATTTAACAAAAAAGGGAAGGTTTGATAAATAAGGCTGTGGCCACATATGAAATATTGCACACTCATCAAAATAATTGTGAGGGCTATAACAACTTGGTAAAAATGTTCATGACCTACAATTTAGAATTTTTTAAATGCAGAACAAAATCTTGTGTAGACTAAATACACCTTTTAAAAATATACATGCAAACACGGTCTAGAAGAAAACCTACAAATACTAAAATAGTTGGTTTGAAGAATGAGAATATTGTCAGTATAATTATTTTTAAACATTGCTAATAATAGGCATAACGTTTTAAAAGAGGAAAACTAGCTACAAATAAGTACATACACAATTAATTCCTACAATTAAAACTGATCATCTAGAAACATTAAAAATATGAAGACCACTAAAATGTATAAAATATCCCATCCCTCAATAGGCAGATATAGTGAGAAACTGATATTTCGACCCTGTGTCTCTGAAATTATTCACAGACACACTGATTCATAGAATTGAACCATCTGAGGAAATGGTGTAAAAACCAACACAAACCATGGCCTTCCGTGAGTAAAAATGTATTAATTTGCTTCAAAATACAACCCAGCAATAGATCCAGCTCCTGCAAGTGTCTTCTCAGTTGTTACAGAATAAGTGCTATAGAAATAATCTGGCGGCCAAACACTGACTAAAGCAATTCCCAAAGACAGGGAAAATACGAAGCAAGAACAGCTCACTTGTCTGAAAAGGATTGGGAAGTCTTCAGCACTCTCAGCCTTCCGGATTCCTTTTCCTCCACCTCCTTCAGAAGCTTTGATCATCAATGGAAAACCAATCTTTTCTGCTGCCTGGGGGCAAAGGACAAACACACCTCTTTAGAGATTGAACGGTTGCCAACGGCTAGGAGCAGGAGAAGGTTCTGGCACCCTGGTCCTGAGGCTCTGCATTTACCTCCAAGCCCTCGTCCACGTCTTTCACACAGCCCTGGTCATAAACATCTTCTGGGACACTGATTCTTTTTACCTCCTGCAGATCATCTTCTGCCCACTCCACTGTCAGACCTGGAGAGTCACAAAGAAAGGTGAATCCTCCCAAGAAGAGCAGAAACATACACCATCCAGAAACCACAGGGCCCTCTCCCTGCTGAAGCAGCTCTACACCTGGGCCTCTGAACCCACAAAATACAGACAAGTCCCTTCAGCTGCCCACAATGACTTTTAATTTTCTTAAGGACAGACTCCACCCTGAATGGGAAATCAAGCTTAAGAAATTCAGACTGAGTCTACCAAGAGAGAACAACCATATTAGCCTAAATCCAAAAAACTCCCAATTCTAACTACGGAGTCAAATACAGATGAGTCATTATTTTCCAAAACCATGTGAAGATTTAACAAACAAAAATAAACAAACAAATTTTCTATTCCTAATTTAAGATTCAACTTTAGAGGAGAAAATTAAATTTAATAGAAAATTCCTGAGACTTTTCCTGTTTATGTTTTAATTTGTCCTAGAAATTCCACTATTAGTAACTTATCCTAAGAAAATTATCAAAATGCACATACAGATTTAGCTGTAAGATTATCAAAGCTCCATTCTTTTATATATTTTTAAAATTAGAAATTAGGAAACAACCTAAATTGTCTAACTATAGAGGATTATTCAGTAAATTACGGTACATCCAAAGATATAATCCTATGCAGGCATTTTAAATGGTATAAAGTGTATGTATTGACATAGAAAGATATTCATCGGTGAAAAAAAATCACAAAATGAGAAATACAAGATCTGGTATTTTTTAAAGAATATGTCTAGAAAAAAGGCTAGAAAGATAGACACCTACAATGTAATAAATGTTCAACATTGGGTCATAGGATCATAAACGATTTCTATTTCTTTTTGTACTTATATTTTGTAGGTTGTCTACAATGAAATTATACCATTTGTTTAATGATTTAAATTTTTTAAATGAACGAATTTAAAAAAGCATACTCCTGTCACCCCACCTGCTCGTATAAGCAAGACTGTGCCAACAAGTTCCCCCAAGGTGAAGCTCAGGGTCCCTTACCACTTCCACTCCAGGGCAGGGTTGGAATCTGCAGAGTCTGGGCCACGATGGTGGAGGCGATCTTATCTCCCAGGGCCCACATGGCCTCACTGGGAGGGCCTGAGGAATCAGGGACAAGAAAGAAAACAAAATTGAGTCAGCCACAAGGCCCTCATGGCCAAGAGCCAACCAAGTGCAAAGCAGAGGGGCTAGGTTGGGGAGAAGACAAAAGAGAAAGGTACTCAGGTCTCAGCTTTCAAGGAACTTAACCTCATGTCAGGGAAGAAAAAAATCTGTTAGTCAGCTACTGCATCAGCCAACTTGCAACACATGTGGGTTGTAAACCTGGTCTTAGTTACAACCTAAGCTATTGTGGCATGCACAAAATTCACTTTGGAGGGAAAGCAAGGAGCTAGACCAAAAGGGCAAGCTAGCACCTCAAAGAGCTAGACCATGGGTTAGCAAATGTTTTCTATGAAGAGCCATACAGGAAATATTTTCAGTTTTGTGGGCCTGTAGGTCTCTGTCACAATTACTCAACTTTGTTTGTGTAGAGAGAAAGCAGCCACAGGCAATATAGAAACGAATGAGGATGGCCATGTTTCAACAAAACTTTATTCACAAAAGCAGGTGGGGTGGGCTGTCCTCCACCGGACCAGTGACAGGCAGGAAGCATGCCCAGGGACCTCAGCCACCACGGGCAGTCCTCCAGCAACAGGCAGAAAGTGCGCCTGGCGACCTCAGCCACCCTCTACAGTCAGCCCTCCGCAGACCGGCAGCAGGCAGTAAGCGCTCCTGGGGACCTCAGCCACCATGGGCAGCCCTCCACCAGCCTGGCAGAAGGCAGGAAGAGTACCCAGGGACCTCAGCAGCTGCAGGCAACCCCCACCACTCCTGCCACATGGGTGGTATACCACAGCCACTGCCATAGCCACGTCTGCTGCAAGGATGGCTTGCCACCATAGCAGTAGTCACCACTACTATAGTGGATTGAATTGTGTCCACCCAAGACTCCCTAAAGCTTGAATTGTGTCCCCCCAAGACTCCCTAAAGCTTGAATTGTGTCCCTCAAGTTTTATGTATTAGAAAATTAGCCCCCACTATGACTGTTAAGAGGGTGGGAGATCCTATTATGGTAATTGAAAGTTGGAGCTTTGAAGAGGTGATTGGGTTGTAGGACCCTGCAGTAGTGAATGGATTAAAAATGGTGGTCAGGTCATGGTTCTGAGGGCTTTTTTTTTTTGTCTTTTCGTGACCGGCACTCAGCCAGTGAGTGTACCAGCCATTCCTATATAGGATCCAAACCCGCGGCGGGAGCGTCGCTGCACTCCCAGCGCCACACTCTCCCGAGTGCACCACGGGCTCGGCCCTCTGAGGGCTTTAAAAGAAGAGAGTAGGTCTCTCTTGCTCTCTCTGCTTCCACCATCTTGCAATGTGAGACCCCTGGGTCACTTCCGCCACCACCAGATGGACTTTGGACTTCCCAGCCTCAAAACCTGCAAGCAATAAATTTCATTTTCTTTATAAATTACCCAGTTGCAAGTATGTTGTTATAAGCAACATAAACAGACTAATACAACTACCACACAGGAGGCCCACAGACCAGTCAACTGCACTGACAAAGAAGAGTCAATGCAGAGCATGGGGAAAGAGTGTCAATAACCTTGGCAAGGAATCACTAAGTGCCCTAGTGCCTAGGCCACAAAGGCACTCACATACAACTCCAACATTGAATATGGCCAAAGTACCCCACTCAAGAGACTACACTGTTGTGTCCACCCAGAACCAATAGTAAAATACCCCACTCTATGGTCAATATAAAACTCATCTAGAGGAGAAAGATTCTCTCCTCAAAGCCCACTCTACAGTAAAAGAAGAAACAACTGCTCTAGCAGGTGATCAGACATCAACGTAGAGATACTAGCAATATGAAAAAACAAGGAAATATAAGTCCACCAAAGGAATACAATAACTCTCAAGTACCAGACCCCATAGAGCAGGAAATCCTTGAAATGACTGAAAAGGAATTCTGAGTAACAATCTTAAGGAAACTCAATGAGATATAAGGAGGCTCAGTTGGACACACAATGTACTGAGCAAAACTATTCAGGCTATGAAGGAGGAAATTAACAAAGAGATTAACACTTTAAAAAAGAATGTATCAGAGGTGAATGTACCAGGAGGTAAAGGATTCATTCAATGAAATTAAAAAACACAACCAAGAGCTTAAGCAGCAGACTAGAACAAGCAGAAAAAAGAATTTCTGATCTTGAAGAGAGACCTTTTGAAATAACTCAGGCAGACAAAAAAAAAAAAAAAAGAAAGAAAAAAGAATTTTTTAAAATGAAGAAAATTTAAGAGAGATAGCAGACAATCTTAAGTGCACAAACGTCCAAATCATGTTTGTTCTGGAAGGAGAAGAGAAAGAAAAAGGCATTAAAAACATATTTAATGTAATAATAGTGGAAAACTTCCCAGGTATAGGGAGAGGCATGGACCTTCAGATTCAGGAGGTTCAAAGATCTCAAAACAGATTCAATCCGTAAAGGTCCTCTCTGACACACATTATAATCAAACTCTCAAAACTCAAAGACAAAGAGAGAATCCTAAAAACAGCAAGGGAAAAGTGTCAACTCACCTGTAAAGGAGTTCTCACCAGACTAACAGCAGAGTTTTCAACAGAATCTCTACACGCCAGAATAGAATGGAATGATATATTCATAGTACTAAAGAAAAAAAGAATACTATACCCAACAAGCCTATACTTCGGAAGTGAGGGAGAATAAGTGTATTTACCAGACAAACAAAAACTACAAGAGTTCACTACCACATGACCAGCCCTACAAGAAATCCTCAAGGAAGTCCTGCATCTGGAATAAAAAAAAAAATCACTACCATGAATACACAAGAACAAAACCCACTGGTAGAATAAAAATGCAAACAAGAAAGAGAAAGAAACTGTATCTTACCACCTCAAAAAACCAACAAATTTGGGGAGTGACAGGTTGGGTAAAGGGTATAAAGAAAAATCATGATTTGTAATAATGAATATGCTAAAAATGAGTAATAAAATTTTTTTTAAAGCCCAGCAAACACAGAAGATAAACAATAAAAGGGAATGAAAGGAATAGAAGATATTTAAAACATCCAAAAGAAAATCGATAAAATGCCAGGAGTAAGACAATATCTTTTAGTAACAACCCTAAACGTAAATGGATTAAATTCTCCACCCAAAATACACAGAGTGGCTGATTGGATTAAAAAGCTAGACCCAACTATATATGGCCTACAAGTGACTCACCTCACTTGTAAAGACACACACCAACTAATAGTGAAGGGATGGAAAAGGATATACCACACAAATAGAAATCAAAAATGAGCAGGAGTAACCATTCTCACATCAGATAAAATAGACCTTAAACCAAAAACCATAAAAAGAGACAAAGAAGGCTGCTACATAATGATAAATGAATCTATCCAGCAAGAGGACATAGCAATCATAAATATATATGCACCCAACACCAGAGCACCCAGACATATAAAGCAAACACTATTAGACCTAAAGAAAGAGATAGACCCAAATACAATAATAGTTGGGGATCTGAACACCCCCTCTCAAAATGGGACAGAACATCTAGGCAACAAATCAATGGAGAAACTCAGGATTTAAGCCACTCCTTAGACCAACTGGACTTGGCAGATATCTACAGAACATTTTATCCAACAACCACAGAATATACATTCTTCTCATCAGTACATGGAACACTCTCCAAGACAGACCACATATTAAGTCACAAATTAAATCTTAACAAAATTTTAAAAACTGAAATCATTTCAAGTATCTTCTTAGACCACGGTGGATTAAAACTAGAAATCGATAACAATCAAAACTCTGGAAACTATACAAACACATGGAAATTAAATGACATCTCCTGAACTACCTATGAGTCCAATAAGAAATTAAACAGGAAATCAAAAAATTTCTTGAAACTAGTGAAAATAAAGACACATCATACCAAAACCTGTGGCACACTCTGAAAGCAGGACTAAGAGGGCAGTTTATTACAATAAATGCTTACATCAAAAGAACAGGAAGTTTTCAAATAAACATCCTAATGCTACACCTCAAAGAATGAGAAAAACAAGAACAATCCAATCCCAAAATTAGTAGATGGAAAGAAATAATTAAGATCAGAACAGAACTAAATGAAATGGAGACCCAAAAAATGATACAAAAGATCAATGAAACAAAAAGTTGTTTTTTTCAGAATATAAAATAGACAAATCATTATGTAGGCTAACTAAAAAAAAAGAGAGACCCAAATAAAAAGAATAAGAAATGAAATGGAAGACATTACAACCAATACCACAGAAATACAAAGAATCATTAAAGACTACTCTAAACAACTATAAACCAACAAATTTGAAAATCTGGAGGAAATAGATAAATTTCTGACACATACAAACTACCAAGACTGAACCAAGAATAAATAGAAAACATGAACAGACCAATAACTAACAACAAGACTGAAGCAGTAATCAGCCATCTCCCAACAAAGAAAAACTCAGGACTGGATGGCTTTACTGCTGAATTCTACCAAACCTTTAAAGAAGAATAAATACCAATTATTTTCAAACTATTACCAAAAACTGAAACAGAGGCCATTCTCCCAAACACATTCTATGAGGCCAGTATCACCCTGATACCAAAACCAGACAAAGACAGAACAAGAAAAGAAAACTACAGGCCAATATCTTTGATGAAGATAGATGCAAAAATCCTCAGTAAAGTATTAGCAAATAGAATACAACAACACATCAAAAAATTGTACACCATGACGAAGTGGAATTCATCCCAGGGATGCAAGGATAGTTCAACATATGCAAGTCAATAATTGTGATACACCACATCAACAAAAGCAAGGACAAAAACCATATGATTATATCAATAGATGCAGAAAAGGCATTTGATCCCTTCATGATAAAGACTCTCAGCAAATTAGGTATAGAAGGAAAGTACCTCAACACAATAAAAGCCATGTATGACAAATCCACTGCCAATAAGAACAGGAACAAGACAAAGATACCCACTCTCATCACTCCCATTTAACATAGTATTAAAAGTACTAGCTAGAGCAATCAGACAAGAGAAATAAAGGGCATCCAGATTGGAAAAGTTGAAGTCAAACTGTCCCTGTTTCCAGATGACATGATCCTATATGTAGAAAAGCCCAAAGACTCTACAAAAAAAAAAACCTCTTGGAGTTGAGAAATGATTTCAGTAAAAGTTGCAGGATACAAAACCAACACACAAAAATCAGTAGCATTTTTATATTCCAACAACAAACCAGCAGAAAAAGAAATCAAGAAAGCTAGCTCATTTACAATAGTCACCAAAAATAAATAAATAAATAAAATACCTAGCAATCAATATAAGCAAGGAGGTGAAAGATCTCTACAACAAGAAATACAAACCACTGCTTAAAGAAATTAAACACAGAAAAATATGGGAAGACATTCTATGCTCCTGGATTAGAAGAATTAAGATGTGAAAATGTGCATACTATACAAAGCAATCTACAGATTCAGTACAATCCCCATCAAAATACCAGTGACATTCTTCACAGAAATAGAAAAAACAATCCCAACATTCATATGGAACAACAAAAGACCCTGAATAGCCAAAGCAATCCTGAGCCAAAAAAAAAATAAAGCTGAGGCATAACACTACCTGATTTCAAATTTTACAATAAAGCTAAGTAACCAAAACAGCATGGTACTGGTATAAAAACAGACTCTAGGACCAATGGAACAGAATAGAGAACCCAGAAATCAACCCACACACTTACAGCCAACTGATCTTTAAGAAAGGCACCAAGAACATACATTGGGGAAAGGACTGCCTTTTCAATAAGTGGTGCTGGGAAAACTGAACATCCATATGCAGAAAAATGAAACTAGACCAGTACCTCTCACCATATACCAAAATCAACTCAAAATGGATTAGAGATTTAAATATAAGACCTGAAACTATAAAACTACTAAAAGAAAACACAGGGAAAAAACTTCAGGAAGTAGGACGGGGCAAAGACTTTATTTTTTTAATTTTTATTTTTATTTGCCCAAAAGCACAAGCAACAAAGGAAAAATAAACAAATGGGATTATCTCAAACTAAAAAGCTTCTGCACAGCAAAAGAAACAATTAACAGAGCAAAAAGACAACTTATAGAGTGGTAGAAAACATTTGCAAGCTATGCATCCAACAAAGGATTAATACCCAGAATATATAAGGAACTCAAACAACTTGACAGCAAAAAAGCAAATAACCAGATTAAAAAATGAAGCTGAATAGGCATTTCTCAAAGAAAGACATACAAGTGGCCAACAGACACATGAAAAAGTGCTCAACATCACTCTGCATCAGGGAAATGCAAATCAAAACCACATTGAGATATCATCTCACCCCAGTTAGACTGGCTAGTATCAAAAAGAGAATAGCAAATGCTGGTGAAGATGCAGAGAAAGGGGAACCTTCCTACACTGTTGGTGGGACTGTTAATTGGTGCAGCCACTATGGAAAATGGTATGGAGTTTCCTCAGACAACTACAGACAGAACTGCCACATGATCCAGCAGTTCCACTGCTGGGTATATACCCAGATGAATGGAAACCATCATGTCAAAGGGAGACCTGCACTCCCATGTTTATCACAGCTCTATTCACAACAGCCGTTTAGTTTGGAACCAAACTAAATGTCCATCGTTGGGTGACTGGATAAGGAAAATATGGTATATTTACACAATGGAATACTATTCGGCCATAAAAAGAATGAATTCTGCAATCTGCAGCAACATGTATGAACTTGGAGAAAATTATGTTAAGTGAAATAAGCCAGGCACAGAAGGAGAAATACTGTGTCCTCACTCATAAATGAGAACTAAAAAAATAAACAAAGAAAGAAAGAAAGAAAAATACAACAATCACGATAATAGCTGAACTTTCAAAAGGAGAGAACGGAACTGAGGTTACCAGAGGTGGGAACAGGGGAGGGGGAGGGAGTAAGGGAGGAATTGTAAAGGGTCACAAAAAACGATTATATTGTATATTGTTGCATATACTAATTATCCTGATTTGAGCATCACATATTGTACACAGGTATTGATATTTAACTCTGTATCCTACAGATTTGTATAATCAACTATGTTTCAATAAAAAAATTTTAAAAAAACAGGTGGGGGAGACAGATTTGGCCTGTGGTCTGTAGTCTGCTGGCTCCTGGGCTGGACCATCGACCACCAGAGGAGTTAAGAGTGATAATGAGATTCCCATGTGACAATCAATCAGGACATGTGCCCATATGTATTCAGAGTCCATGCACAGAGAAAACATCAAAGGGCACACGGATCAGCATAATTAGACATACCAAGTTAACACATACAAATACAGGTTGAGTATCCCTTATCCAAAACGTTTGGGACCAGAGTGTTTAGGATTTCAGGTTTTTTTGGATTTTGTAATATTTGCAGAATATGTACGAGTTGAGCATCATTAATCAGAAAATCCAAAATCCGAAATGGTCCAATGAGCATTCCCTTTGAGTATCATGTCAGTGCTCAAAAAGTTTCGAATTTTGGGACGTTTTGGATTTCAGATTTTCGGGTTAGAGATGCTCAACCTGTACAGATGAAAATCTTGAAACCAACAGATGCCATAAGACAATAAGTATCATTTTACCTAATAAATAACAGACCCAGAGGCTATGATCCCAAGGGGTTAGGGGCATTTTACAGGCCTGAGAACAGCTCAAACAAAGGTGTGGCACTCTCAGAAACATGACCCCCAAACTTAGTCAGAAATCCGAACATGGCTGATATCTCAGGACCCACAGAAACATTAGCAGAGGGTTCTGCTTGCCCCAGCATTGTCTTGCTGGGATAACCATGGTAATGGCTCCTATTTCTGTGGCCTGGCTGACTTACCCATGTGCCCTCCCACCCCTGAACTCACCTGTTCCTCACAGTGAATGTGTAATGGGAAATCAAACTGACCCCCACTTTATAGGGCAAGAGTGCAAGGAGAATCTGACCCAGGTGCGTGTCCCACCAACACCCCAATTCCCGCATATCTGAAGGAGACACACTCTACCTAAGAAAGCAATTCCATGCTTGCACAGCAGCTCCGGAAGTTTGGGGTTTTCGGAAGCATGGCCCCAGCCAGCCCACACCGCCTGCAAACACAGAAAGGGGTGGACAAAGGTCTTGTTTCCACAACCTACCTCCCATTGCACTGAAAGCTCTCTGTTGTGTTATATCAGCCCTGGAGTCTGGAATCTCATGGGACCTGGCTCCTCTGCCCCTTCTGAACTGCAAAACGAGTTGTTCCAGAACTCAGGGCATCATCCCACCATTGTGCACTCGGGCACCCTGAGCCACTTACCTGCACAGGGGTTCTCTTGGCAATGTCCACAATCAGCTCCACATTGGCATAGTTGTTGTTATTGGGCCCTCCTGGGACGGGGACGTACTGATCTGCCATCTTGATGTACTCTGGAGTTAAATGGGGGGGGAGGAAAGAACCACTGAGAGACTGAAGTCAGGTGAAGAGCACCATCAGACAGAACCACATGCGGCCACGGAAAGCGTAACCGTCATGACTCTGTAGCAACAATGGACAAAGGAGTGAAAATCTGAAGAAAACTGAACATGACTTTAATTACTTGAAAATAGGTGTGCCTCTGGACAAGGCCTGGAAGGAAGCAATCTGTCAGGGCAGAGGGATTAGAGGTGGTGTTTTATTCCTATTTAAAACTTATCTTAATATTGTTTTACCAATACTTTTTAAAAAAATTGTGCTAAGAAACATATAACATGAAATGTACCATCTTAACCATTTTTGAGAGTACAGTTCAGTAATGTCAAGTATACTCATATCATTGTGAAACAGATCTCCTGATCGTCTTCATCTTCCAAATCTAAAACTCTATACTTACTAATAACTCCCCTTTTCCCTCTCCCCAAGTCCCTGGCAACCAATGTTCTACCCTCTGTCTCTATGAATGTCATTACTCTATTCCCCTTATAAATGGAAACATATAGTATTTGTTATTTTGTGACTCGCCTATTTCACTTTCTGTGACTGGCATAACATCCTCAAGGTTCATCCATGTTGTAGCCTATGACAGGATTTTCTTTTTTAAGGCTGACTACAATACAATGTTTTGATTTTAAAGTACACATGCTCATTGAACCAGAAATTCCACTTCTAGGAATATGTTCTAAAAAACCACTCATCAATGTGGCCAACGTAAGACGATGGTCACTGAGCAGCATTTTGGACTGTGAAAAGTTAAGACTCAATTAAAGACAAGAGTTGGTACATCTGTACTTTGGAATTTGCTAAGATCCTGAAAATGAACAATGTGGAACTTTATATGCAGACGCCAAAAGACACCCAAGAGCAACTATTCCTTCCTCCCTACCTGTCTGCCTGCCTCAGTGTTTTTTAAACACACAAGTATTGGCCACTAGGGAGGTTCCAGAGATGATAAAGTAAGCAATGTTGGAGAAGATAAAGAAAAACACACACGATAACTATGATTGGGGTCAGTGCCCAGAAGGAAATAAACAAGGTTCTCTGAGAGAGATGCACAGGAGGGTGGTGAGACCTGAAGGCTGGGGTGGGGAGGGGGTCTGCTGTGAAAAGGCTTTGGGTTGTACCATCAGCAGAGGGTCCAGGTATACCAAGACTTTGCCACAGGAAAGGGCAAGGCTGGCCCAGGAACCACCAGAAGACTGTGCAACTGGGACCCAGTTCTGGAGAAAGGAACCAGATAGAGCCAGGAGGCCAGCAGGGGTCATCATGCGGGGTCTTACTGGCCTGGGTGAGGATCTGGGATTTCGGTCTTAAGCATGATAGAACACCTTACAGGATGATGCTCTGAACTCAGACCAGAGTTCCAATCCCACCTGTGACACATGCTGAGTGTGAGACTGCGGGAAGTGATAAAGGTATGTCCCTGAGCCTCCACTGTCTCACTTGTACATGGGACTGTGAGTAACAAACAAGGCCATGTCTGTGCAGGGCGGAGCCCAGGGTCTGTGCTCCAGGAGGGCTCAGGGGATGGGGCTGAGGGTACTGACATTGAGAATAGCACTGCGGCCTTGAAGTGTTTAAGGAGGAATGTGACGACACCCAAGTTATGTTTTTAAAAGATCACTTTGGCTGCTGCGTGGAGAAGGGTCTGCAAAGGAATAAGATTGTTCAGGGAAAAAAAAGTATATCATCCAACAGTTACTTATAGAATGATCCATTTTAATAGACATAGATACTCGTATGGGTAAACAAAAAGAAAAAATGAGTGATGAAATGCAGTACATACATCTGCAGGAAAAAACATCTGGAGAGAGACACTAATCTGCTGGAACATGGACATTTCTCAAGGGGGTTTTCCACTCTGCATGTTAACCATTTGCTTCTGTATAAGGCACGTGTGTCACTCTTATTATCAGCAGACATTTTAATTAAAGAAGAAAGAGCAAATAAACACAGGTTCATGACAGTTGCTATAGGTCTCTGTTTGGGATACAGAAGGAACATGTCTGGGTGGGATGCAGGAGGTGAAGGCAGGTAAAAATGGGGGGTGGTGGAAGGGAGGTGGTCAAGGCCCAAGTGGTTACCTGCATTGGCCTTGAGGTCCTCGGGTGTCACCATGACTACAAATCGGACGGCCCGCTCGTTGCGGAACATCTCATAGGCCCACCTGCGGATAGAGCGCATGCACTTCACAGCAGCAATACCGTTGTTGGCAATGAGCACCTACGTGGGGAAAGGAAGAAGCCGGAGCTGCACATCCACCTGAGCTGGAGGCTGGGCACTACCCCACGGTCCATCTCACAGCTGCAGAGCCTCCTATGCTACCTGCAGTGCATCATTCCTCCCCGTATCTCTACAGCACACCACCCGGCACAGAGCAGGTGCTCAAAGTCTGCCAGCTGCAGGAATGCACAATTGAATGAATGAATGAATGAATGAATGAATGATTTCGATCCTTTGTTTGGCGCCACCAGGATCACCCTTAACATTTTTGGGGGGTTTAGCATGTACAGGCTACAGTACAATGCATTTGATTTGCATTGTTTCATTTCACCCTCACAACAACCCTTTGGAAGAGGCTTTGTTATTATCTCTATTTGGGGGTTAAAGACATTAAAATTTAGAGGAGTTAAGGCACTTTCCCAAGTCACACAGCTAGTAAGTGGCAGTGCTGGGGCTCAAATCCAGATCTGTTCTATTGCACAGTCTGACTGTGCTCTGAACTGCCCACCCCACCCTCACATAGCTGCCTCTGAATTCTAAAGGTTAAAAGTTCTAGATTTGGTAAAGAGGAATAGCATTAATGCTGGCTGTCCCCAAATGCAGAGAGCAACAGAAGCGGTCCTGGTTTCAATTCCTAGTTGTGTCATGAACTTGCTGTGTAGCCTTAGGCAGATCCCTTCCCTCTCTGAGCTTTACCTCCACATGAGGAGTTTGGAATGGCTGACCTCCTAGCTTGGTCTCTAAGATATAAAACCAAGCTCTAATCTTGTTTAAAAGAAAAAAAAAATAGGCATGGGGCCTCAAAGCTCTGACGTACATAGCAATTTCATTATTTGAAAGCCCCCTTGATTGCCATCTAATCTTCATGACAGCCCTGAAGGGCAAGACTCATCAGAAATTTGGAAGGTGATGACTTGTTTTACAGAAGAGGAAACTGAGCTCAGAACTCACATCCCATGAGCGATCACACCAGGATTTGACCCCTGCGTTCCTGGCTCACATAAAATGTTCTTTCTACCCTGTTAGAAATGCCTCTCGGGAAGAGGTGATGAAATGGCTGGGTTTTGCCTTTCTCAATCTTATTACCAAAGCAGGGCTTGGTCAAGAGGGAAGGACTACAGGTAACTCCAGGACGTCCTGGTTTTCCTTGGCTCCATGGTTCCAGCACAACAAATGTTGTGGGAGCCCTGTGGGGAGAAAGCTGCTGCCAGCCAGCTTGCTATTCTAATCCCCATGGCTGCAGCTTTCCCACGAGGAGTCTAGGAGAGAGGGCAGGCCAAGGTCAACTCCTAAGCCAGAAAGTGCAATAGCTCTGAGCTGAGGCTCTCTGCACGGTTCCTGAGAACTAAATGCTGGCCACTAGTGGGGTGGCTGCAAAACAGTCTCCTGGTGAGTGTGGCAAAAATGCAGCTTCTGGATGCCTACCCAGGAGATTCTACATCCGAGGATCTATAGCAGGGTAGAGAAATCGGTTTTTTCAACCAGGAAGACAGGTGGCAGCCTGGTTTGGGAACCTGTGTGAGTCTCTACCACCCAACACTGCACTTACAATGTGCTGGGGTGCGGGTGTGGCCTCTGGAGTCCATAGCTGGGGTTCAAATCCCAACCTCCCCTCTCTAGGCCTCAGTTTCCTCATCTGTAAAATAATACCTACTGATAAAGCAGTGGGATGGTTAGATGAGATGTGATGATGTCAAGCAAATAACAGGTCGCCCTCCCCAGAACAGGCCCTCGGTGAGTGGCAGCTGCCGCCGCTGCCCTTATTGTTTCATTGCTGTTGTTGTTACTACCACCCTCAAGTAAAATGGAAAAGAACAAGGCCTTACTGCCAAACTGATCTGGGTTCAAATCCCAGCCCCACCACTTACTATCTATGTGACCTTAGGCAGTCAACGTCAAGTCTCTGAATTCTGGCTTCCCCATGAATACGACAGGAATAATCAAACATGGGGCCCAGGGCCTTAACCAGATGGAATGAAAAACAATGTGAAAAGCCTTCAGAAATGGCAAACCTTGGCTATTTCTGTTACAGTCATTATATTGTAAGAGTCTTGTCTCCTCTAAGAAGCTGTAAACCTCAAGAGGGCAGGGTTGGGTTTGATGCTTTCCTCCCAACAACCTAGAAGGCAGCCCCTTTCATGGAAGCACCCAGGATTCTTTTCAGGAGCCTCCTGACCATGCCCAGAGGCCTCAGACTCCCTCTGTAAACAGGGGTGATGCACCTGCGGCATTGAACTGTTGTGAGGGTGAAAAGCTCCTGAAGTCAAGGGCCCAGCACTGAGCAAGTGTCACAAGAGGGTGGCCCTTGCCCCCTCTCTGAAGTGTGAGGATGTGACTGAAGCTGGTTCTCCCACCTCCAGCTGGGAGGAAGGGTCTCTTTCCCCCAACTCAGCCCCACTCAGAGTGCCAGGACCCATCTGTACCTTCTCGATGACCCGATCCCCCCCAAAGCGTGTGACAAACTCAGCTGGGGAAGCCACAGTAAAGTCTCTGTGCAGGTCCAGCTTCTTGTGTTCCCGTCCCCTCTTCACCAGGTGGAGGCCCGACATGCTTGGCCTGCAGAGCAAAAAGGACAGACAGAGCTGCGTGAGGGAAGATGTGCAGAAGCCTCAGGGAGGGAGTCCGACTTCGCTTTTGCTCTCCAGAGACCTTGAAGCAATTCATAAGGAGACTCGAGGGAGAGAACCACCGTCCCAAGAGGCCGGCGCATGACCCTAGCAGGAGCAATCCCTTGACCAGCCCCGAGGTGTACGCTTAGATTTTTAAACTACTTTCTACCTCACATGCCCACGATTTAGGAGCTCAAATAATACCAAAAAACTTACAACAGGGTGGGAGTTTTACAAGCAGGGAGGGAGGAAGTCCACACATTCCAATACTGAAGACGTGTTCAATGGTATTAACATTGTTCACACACTTTTTCTCTATGCGTATTTCAAACTTTTTTAAAAAACTGAAAACAATTATTAAAACATACAACAACAAAACAGAGGTTCCTTGCCCCACACC
Source organism: Cynocephalus volans (assembly GCF_027409185.1). NCBI lineage: Eukaryota > Metazoa > Chordata > Mammalia > Dermoptera > Cynocephalidae > Cynocephalus > Cynocephalus volans. The sequence continues at coordinate 198,106,338 of NC_084461.1, forward strand.
TCCACCCCTCCACACGTCAGGAAATCATGGTTGACTTTTTCTGGCATTCACATTATCTGTGAGTCCTCCACTGGTGACTCCATCCATGGCCTTCCCACCTGGAGAGAAGTGGATTTGGCTCATACAAGGCCATGCCATCCGCTTCCCTCTCTCAATAGAGTATACTGTAATTTGGCAAATTCAGTGTTTTATTAGTCTGTGATCAGATTTTGTTTCCTTTCTTTTTGTTTTTTCCTGGAGCTCATGATTTTTCCCTTTCCTTGGTGTTCCTTGCACTTGTTGTTAATTGATAAGTTCTGTTATTTTTTTCATTGGTGACATCCCTGCTGGAGGCCTCTATTCTCTTTTCATCTGGACTGGTTGTCTTCTAGACCCCTGTACCACCATCATTGGGGGCTCCCTTTGCTGACATCCTTTGAAATCCCTTTGCCTTTCCTTGGGGTTGGAGCCCTGATTTGGGGGATCAAGTGGCCTCCTCTTTCTTGCTGGAGTTTCTCATTGTGCTGGAGCATATCCTTCAGTAGCAGCGTCCAGTTAACATGATGGTACAATGGCAGGGCGTGAGACTACGATGCCCTCAACCTGCCTATCCTGCTCCTGATTGCCCTGGGCTACCTGCTCACCATCACCCTGGAGATTCCCTTTGATTCTATGTTGGATCTCCTGTTTCCTGTCTCCTGTGTGTTGCTCTTCCTTGGTTTACTCTCTGGTTGCAGTGGAAGACATCCTCAAGTAGCTTTCTCAGAAAGGGTACAGGAGGTGGTTGGGGGTAGATGCTTTGTGGCCTTGGATGTTCTAAAGTTGTCTTTCTCCTGCCCTCACATTAGACACTATTATTTGGTGGTGTATGGAATTCTAGGAAGGAAAACCTTCTCGCCCAAAGTTCTGGACCATTATGTTGTGGCTTCCGAGGCTGCTAGAACCAGAGTTGTTCTGATCCTTGATCCTTTGTAGGTGACTTGTTTTTTCATATCCAGAAGCTTATAGCATCATCTCTCTGTCCCCACTATTCCACAATTGCATAGAGATGGACCCAGGCATGTGTCTGCTTCTATCAACAAGGCTGCAAATCTCTCAGGACCTCTCAACCTGGAAACCTGAGAATTTGTCTTCAAATACCGCCTTGGTGATTTCCTTACCTCTTTTTTCTCTATTCTTCCCAAAAGTCCTATCATTTGGAGTTGAAATTCCTAAACTGGGCCACTAGTTTATGCATCTTTCCCTCTCCTATTCTCTTTTCTTCTACTTTCTAGGTGTTTCCTCAGCCTTATCTTCTGTTCAGTGGAGTGCTTCATTTCTGCTATCATGTTTTCAATGTCCAAGAGCTTGTTTTTGGCTTATGAATGTTCTCTTTTTTATAGCATCCTGTTCCTATGTGTGCCTCATCCTGTCTGACCTCAGAGACGATATTAATGATAACTTTTGTATGTTCTCTTCTCTGGCATGGTTTCTGTTTCTGCCAGGTTTCCTGCATCCATTTGTTTGGCTGTTTGGGCCCTGTCTACTATATTAGAAATTGTTGCTTTGCCTCCCATGGATTTGTCACCCCTTTTCCCCTGGGTGACAGAGCTGCCAAAGATTACTCAAAGCCCATCTCTTCTGAGCAGTAAGAAGGCTCAAAAAGGAGTTAATCTCCCAGAACCCTCAAGAGCAAGGCATTCCTTCCATTTGGGAAATTAACCCCAAATTGGTGTTCTCTTCCCGCATTTATTCTCCAGACCAGGAAGTTACAGGAAGAGAACATAGGTGGGGTTTTTTCTAAGTACAGTTTAACAAGTTTAACAATAGAAGCTGGTAACATTCAGTAAGGTGACATCCTATAATGCAATTTGCAACAAAAGCTTGATTTTAGCAAACATTCTCTTCTTACAGCAATTTCCCAGTATCTTTACATATCAATCAGTAAACTGTCTGTCTTTGAGCCAGCAACCTTGCTGTGTTACAATTCTTTATCTTACAACAGAGAATATATAGCCTGGGGAAAATTTCCTGTCCTTTGCAAGGTCAATATTTGAAACTGCAAGGCTTTGGAAAACCAGGCCCTTTGAAGTACATTTGCTTTATGCATACTTCACAAGAAACTGTCCCCAAATGTTTGGTAAGCCTTGGTTATGTCATTGCTTTGAATGGGAACCAAAAAGCTGAGCATGTAGTGGGGCTGGACCATGAGATCAACGTAGGATGATTTAGGGAGGGCTGTGTGTTGGGGATCCCAAGCCTGTATCTTTAGGGTCTTTCACCCTCACTGGTCAGATTCCCTAGGGAAAAGTCTTCTGGTCTTCTGCCTGGATGATAAAAGTTGGCCAGGAGCCTGAGGATTCAGCACCTATACAGACCCTTACCCTCCTATTTGGGATACAGGACCCATGCTAAGCCCATCGGTCCACAGTGTCAAGACCCTCTGCTTTTCCCTCTCTTCAGAATGAACCACCTGCTTTATCTTGGGGTTGAAGTGGGTAGCCTCCAGCCACATGGAGCACGAGAAAGAATCTGGGAGTCTTTCACTCAACCCTTCTTATTTTGATACCCCCCCACTACCCCCATTCCATAGGGGGCACCCCTGCTGCCAGCCCCTGTGCCCTCTGGGGGACCTGCAGTGCAGATCTGGGGTACAGGGGGGGTGACCAGCTTCCTCGCTGTGGCATCAGGACTCAGGCTTCTCAGTTCTGTTAAGCCAGTTACTGCTTGTTCATCTGCTTTCTGGCTTTCAAAATGTTGGTGCTAATCTCCCCTCCTGTTCTCCCAGGCTTGATGGGTTTCTCTCTCTTAAAGAAGAAGGAAAAAAAAAAGCTCTTTGCTGTGGTTTGTTGGGGTTTTGACAGGAGCAGAATGAGGCATGCACATGCATTCAGTTAACCCGGCAATGGGGTATTCATGCTGGGAGCTGTCTACCAGGAATTATGTTGGAGCTTAACCACCCAGAGGAGTGTCCAGTGACTATGTCACCAGGCATCTTGGGAGGCCATGTCTGAGGAGGTTCAGGGGGCCAAAAGGTCTGGTGAAGAACTGAATGATCCCAAAGAACGCCACCAACACTCCACCATCTATTGTCTGAGCAAGAAATAGCAAAGCTGGAAGCAAATAAGCAGTTGGGAAGAGGAATTCCATTTTACAGATGGGCACAGTGAGGCCCAGCCAGGCAAAGGGAATGGCCCAGCAAGTCAGCAGGCCTGGGGCTCTTTCCACACAAGAACTTCTTTTTCTTGGGGTGGGTTTGAAATGTTGAGTGTGGGTGTTTTTAGCTATGCAGTATGAGTACACTTCTCCATGGGAAAAGCCTCATAGAAACCTGCAGTTTGTCCCCATCCAACAGTGTGAGCCACGAAAAGCTGCTTGTCAGAGATGAAAAAACGAACTTCTAAGCCTGGGAAACAAAAAGAAATGACAAGAACCATCATGTTTAAATGCCACCATCATCAGAATACGTATTTTCAATTAAGACCTCCTCCACTCAACTGAGCTGAAGCATGGTGCCTGAATGAATGACAGAACAAACGAATGAACAAGTGACTTCTGGCCCTTGAGATGCCCTCGCTGCCTCCCATAAATTAAACTGCTGAAATGAAATAGGTCTTAGAAAAGTACTTTGGAAGGTCAGTATCATTCTGCAAATATGAACAACACTTTTATCATAATTACATTCCATTACAAGCAAGTTCAGTTGTTAAGAACTTTATTTACAAAAACAGGCAGATGTTGCCCAAGGGCCATAATTTGCAGAACCCTGGTCTAGTGAAATAGACACTAAAATGGTAACAACAGTTATCCCAGGGTGGCTGAATATGGGTGGTTTCTGTTTTCTTCTCTTTGCCTATGTTTTTTTAATAACTTTCTGCAATGATATATTATTGATATATTAAAAGCTTATGTCGATTCACCTGATTTGATCATTGTACACTGTATACTGTATTAAAATATCACATAGTATTCCATAAATATGTACAAGTACTATGTGTCAATTAAAAATAAATTTTAGAAAAGAAAAGAAAAAAGCTATTAATAATGAGGACACTCAAAGCCACGGCCATTCCAGAGTCCTGTGGGCAAGGCACTCAGTATCCCCATGTGTAAAATGGGATAATAGCACATACCTCATTAAATAAGTCAATACATAGAAATAAGGATTAAATAAAGTTGTGAGGATTAAATAAGTCAATGCATAGAAAGTAAAAGATAGTGTCTATTCACAGTAAATGCTGCATTATTACTTCAGTGCCAAGGAGATCAAAAACTGCTGATGTCCTAACCTAACCAAGAAGGGTAACAGGCCACTCATCTGCCCCTGCTCTGCTCCAGGAAGCCCTAGGCTCCCCATCCAACCACTCTCCGCCTTCTGTCCCTGACCTTCCCTGACTGGCGGGCTTGATCCTTTGGCTTCAGAAAACCTGACACCTCCCATTGCCCTATACACAAACACGAAAACTAGCAATCTGACCTAGAGCACGACAAAGAAAAACACCCATTTGTGGCCTGGGAAAAACCATTTGCAGTTGCCATTTTGATTTAAAAACTGGTGATAGAGCCCCCCCATCAGGCAGGCGACAAGCCCATCATCCACAACCTGGGCACGTGGACACACAGCCCTGTGGGAGTGGCCTTGTTTCAGGCCCACTCTCCAGGCTAGTGGTTCTTCTAATTCTCTTTTGACGATGCTGGAGGCCAACCAGTGTTGGCGCTAGAAGGCTGACCTTTGAGCCTACATTTCCTCCTGTGGAAGGATGATCATCCTAAGTGCTGTGCCAGTGCTCAGCCCTGTCCTTACACAGCAGGGCAAGTGCGGGGCCTGAAATGTTTCACAGTGACTTTGGAAATGGCTTCGGGTGCAATCAACAACAGAGGTGTCAGCCAAACACCAAGTCCAGTCAGTTGCCAGAACACACGACCAAGCAGAACTGTACTGGTAAGGGAGGAAATAAACATTCTAGAAAACCCGCTATGGATGGGGCACAGGAGGCTTCTCACTGAATTCCCACAACCCTGTGTGGGGGAGGCTAGTATCTCCTGCTCACGATGAGGAAACTGAGGTTCAGACAGGCCCACTTACCTCAAGGCATACAGCTGGCAAGTGGCAGAGCTGGGCTTCCAATCCAGTCCTATAGGACCTCAGAATTTAATTTTGAGGCAGAAAGCTATCTGTGATAAATGGAAGCACCTCTACTGAGTGGACTTAAAAAACAAGCATTACATATCTTGCCTCTCAAATAAGAGGCAAGTTCCAAATGCGGGCAATTTTGCTCCCTAGGGTCCATACGGCAATACCTGCAGACATATTTGGTTGTCACAACTTGGGGGGTGTACTACTGGCACTTAGTGGGTAGAGACCAGGGATGCCGCTTGACATCTTATAATGCATAAGTCAGCCCCACACAAAGAATTATATGGCCCCAAGTGTCAACAGAGCCACAGTTGAGAATCCCTGATAGACTAGAGCCACCTCCCAGGTTTTGAATCAGAATCTACCACTTATGACCTGCGTAATCGTGGCACAGTTACTTCAATATTCTGTGCCTCAGTTCCCTCATGAGATGGAAATATTAATAGTATCAGTATCTGCCTGGGCCTGGCCTGGAGTAAAGAGCTAGCAACACTTTAGCTGCTGCACCCAGGGTGGGCCACCAGGCTAGGGCTCCGTCATTAACCAGCCCTAAAATCCCTTACCCTCTCTTTTCTTCTGTAAAATATTGATGGTAGCAGCTGTCCTGACTGCTGAATATACAATGCTGTATGTTACTATTATTACCAAGTAAGAAAGGTCATCATGTAGCCCAGTAAAGGCTGATAACTTAAAACATATCTCTCAGACAACACAAAATTGGGCTCCCAGATAAATGGACCTTCGGGAATTTCTCAGGCCACCCACTCCCTCAATGTCTCCTGGGATGACCACTCTGGCTAGGCCAGAGGTGGGCAAATTAGGGCCCATGGGCCAAATCCAGTCTACCACCTATTTCTGTACCTCCCACAGGCAAAGAATGGTTTTAACATTTTTAAACAGTTGAAAAAAAAATCCTATTTTGTGACACATAAAAATTATAGGAAATTCTAATTTCACTGTCCATAAGTAATATTTGATTGGAAGACAGCCAGGCTGTTCAATTACATAGCTGTGGCACAGGTGCAGGAGACAGCAGAGGTGAGTTGTAACAGAGACTATATCGACACGAAGCCAGACATATTTGCTCTCCAGCCCTTTACACAAAAACAGTTCGCCCTCCCTGAGCTGGGCAGCATTTTCAACTTTGACATCAGGAGCTTTAAAAGATACTGATGGGGCTGGCCGATTAGCTCAATTGGTCAGAGCACAGTGCTACAATACCAAGGTCAAGGGTTTGGATCCCTGAACCAGCCAGCCACCAAAAAAAAAAACTGATGCCTGGGCCCCACCCTGGACAAATTAATGTGATTAATCAGCATCTCTAGGGCTGACTAAAGACTAATTAATATGACTAATGACTAGACTAATTAATAACTAATTAATCAACACCTCTGGCGGGGGGGGGGGGGGGGGGCTGGGAGAGTCCAGGCATCTACATTTTTCAAAAGCCCCCACATCCCCCCAGGAAATTACAGTGTGCAGCCAAAGGTAAGAACCACTGCTAGATCTACAACCCACATTTCAGTCCAGGCAGCTGGCTCTTTCTGAGCAGAATTCCATGTGGTGACATCCCTCTCAATGGGGGAATGTGGGACTCACTGAGACCAGACTCTCCTGACTCCCCCTCCCCAACTTTATTTCATCTCATTCAACCCAAGTCTCTTGCAAGAAGCCCTTCTCCACTCTGATCCCTCTTCATCCTGGTCCACATTCATTTCTCCATGCTCTGAACTTTGACCCCATTCAGATGCCAAGGAAAACTGATCAGCATGCGGGACCTCACCTACATATGAGTTCCGATTCCTCAGATGATCCAGGCCTTTGGGCATGCCTCTTGACTCCAGTGGGCTCTTTCCCAAGTGAACTCTGTCTTCACTGTTATCAACAGGTGCAAACGTCTGTGCTGAGCCAGAGCAGCTCGCAAGACCAGCACCTCCCAAGCGGTCTCAATAACTCTACTGGATTGTCTAACTATATCTTTTCAGCAATTCTAACTTTAATGTAAGAGAGGAATGACACAGTCACCCAATAAAGCATATCCATATTATTACAAATATGGTCACCGCGTGTCCTAAACTTGCCCAGAAATTTCCAAATTCTGGCAAGCTTATTTTTTTGGACTAAAGTGGTTTGTAAAATGTATTTGTATTGAGATTAAAGTGTACAATTAAATTTGATACAAGATTGAGATGTTAAACTTTTCATGTAAATAGCTTTACAGATCAGGAAAAAATGTATCCTTTCAGACCATGTGGCCTGATTTGGGTACACTCTAGGACTTCAGTGTTTTTGCCAGAGAAGTTAGATTAGAGCCCTAAATGTGTAAGAAATGTGACTTCTGTGGTCCACGAAGACTGAGTGCACCAGAAAGACCATGACCCAAACCTCAGTCCTCTGTCCCTCTGTGGGCCCTTTGCTCAGCCACAGCTTTGAGCACTTCAAGGAGGGTCCCCTTGCACTGTCCTTTAGTCTGCTGTGTGGAAGGATCAAAGGACTGGAAGGTAGCCTCCCTTCTGGTGTCTGGATTCAAGGCTGGGACACCTCTCTTTCCTTCTCTAAACCTCCCATCATGGAGCTAAACAACCTCTCAGGCATTTCCAGCTCCAAGAGCCCTCACTTCTCTGGGATGCTCGCAAGTCTAGTTACACAGCTGAGTCCCTTAGTCTTCTGACTAGTCCACCATTAGAGGGAACCACTTAGTTTTAAAGATTTTGGAAGGCATCTCCTCGGGCAGGTTGTGCTGTCAAAGTGACAGAATCCAGCTGCCTACAAAGTGGGCCCTGGGAGCTGCGGCCTGGGTTTGAATCCCTGTTCTGTTCTCACAAGCGCTGAGGGCCTCAGTTTCCTTATCTGTAAAATGCGGATGATAGCACCCACTTAGGGCGCCATGGTGGTGTTGCAAAGATGGCATGAGGTCACCTCTACAGAGCACTCAGCCAGACATACTGAAAGCACCCCATGAATGCTAGCAGTTATTGCTGTTGCACTGGTAGGCCTTGGCTTGGAATTACTGAGAAGACATCTGGCTCTCCCTCTGGATCAGATATTCCTGGAGGGCTGAAGTTATGTTTCCCAAACACTTTTCCTGCTCCCAGATGCAGGCCTTATGCATGGGAGGAGTGCAAGGAATGTTTATGGACCAGGTAGGAATATCCTATGAAAATAACAAAGGATAGGCAGAGACTTATCTACAAGGGTGTCCTTCACCTTGCTGTTTATAATAGCAAAAAGGAGAACCACCCAAATACCCACTATTTATAGGGGATTACTTATATATTTTAAAGTGTACCCATTTAAAGGAACACAAAGGACCTAGTAAAAAGCACATTGGAGAACAGGGGAGAGCAAACATTTTCTGTTAAGGGCCAGATAGTAAATACTTCAGGTTTTACAGGTTAGTCTCTGTTCCACTACTCAACTCTGCCAATGAAACACAAAAGTAGCCATAGACTATACATAAACCATATACATAAACCAATGAGCATGGCTGAATTCCAACAAAACTTTATTTGTGGACACTGAAATTTGACTTTTGTGTAATTTTCACATGTCACAAAACAGTATTCTTCTTTTGATTTTTTCCAGTCGTTTAAACTTGTAAAAACCATTCTTTGCTAACAGCCCATACAAAAACAGGCAGCCGGTCATAGTCTGCTGAGTCCAGTGATAGAAGAATACTTAATATTGAGTGAAAAAGCAGTAACAATACAAAATGTTCTGTATGATTCAAGTTTATAAATTAAAACATACCTGCATGGAAAAAAAAAAAAACAAAGCTGCAAGGATATACAACAGTTAACAAAGATCACAAGGGGTGGAATTATGGCTGATTTTTGTTCCTTCTTTTTGCTTCCCTATAATTTTCTGAATTTTCAACAAACATAGTATCGCTTGGATAATTTTTTTAAAGTTTAGTAAATGAAGACAAAAAGGAAAATAAACAAAACCAAGTAGGTGGGGCTAAGAAGCATTCAAGTCACAGAGATGCCTATGCTAAACTGCTCAGAAAATGACCCTAAATGCGATGCCTGCTCAAGCTGACGTTGATTGGTACCGGGCTTCAACTTCAAAAAGACTTGCCTTCCACAACCATCAGCTTTCTCAAGGATAAGGAGAGGAAGAGGGGGAAAGTGTGGCCTCTGCCAAAGGATCAATCTTGAGGCACTTGTGTGCTCCGGGAGCCCTCCTCCAACCAACGTCACTGCCAAAGCCCGCTAGAGTTTGCAAAGCGGGCTCCATCCCCCAGTGGCCAAAGTTAAGCCTGCAATTCTTTGGGTGGGGGTGGGGAAGGGGGATGCTAAGAGGACATACAGCATGACTTGGGGGTTGGGGGAGGGACTGCATAAGTTTGTAAAAGATAACGGTCATTAAAATTGCAGGCTTACTTACTTTACTTTGCGTTCAGGGAAACAGACCTTGCACTTGGCAGGACTCATGCTGACCGCCCCTCCAGCCAATCCCACCGGGCTCCTGCAGGGGTGCACAGCATGCATCCCTTAACACCCTGAAGCAGACCCCGGTCCCGGGGACCAGCAGGACAGCCGGGTCGCTACCGCGAAGCGGAGGCGTGGTTCTAAAGCGCCTAGGGCCGAGTACTGCGACAGCCAGCGGGCGCCCCACTCCGCGACGCGCTGGCTCCATCCCGAAATGCGCCCTGCGCGCAAGTGCCGGGGACCGACGCACCCGCTCAGGCTCCGCCCCCGTCCCCCCCCCCCCCCCCCGAAAGGCTCCGCCCCAACCCCCGCGTCCCACCCCCTTAACTGTGCCCCGCCCCGGACGGGCTAATCGCGGACTCGCCACTGACCTTGGTCACCCGATGAGAGCGGCAGTTCTAGGATGGAGCAGCCCTACGTGATGGCAGCAGTTGTATGCTTGAATACACACACGATAGGGAAATGGTGGAAAATATGGGTAATTTAAAATGTGAGTCAGAGGTCACCGCTGTATCTGTTAAAAGTCCCTGTTGTCAAGTCAGCCTTTGGCTTCCCAGTTCCTGTTTGCACTCATACTCTCAGAAGATTGCTGTGAGCATTACATGAGACAGAGACACAAAGAAGCACTCGGTAAATGTTAGTCTTATCAGGAGTTTATTTACTGGGGCAGCTGGGGTCTTCCTTGTCCTGGAGGCACTCACTTTAGTAGGGGACCCAAGTGGTTCAAAGTAGGTGCTAGAAACTCCCTGGAGGAGCACAGAGCAAACCTGACCCCGGGAGGAAAAGTGAGAGGTGAGTACTAGTAGGGGAACAAGGTGGCAAGACGTGGCTTTGAACCTGTTTCTTACCTCAGGCCCACTGTCCCACTGTGCACTAGGCACACTGCCACTTGTTCAACAAAGTGGGATCTTACTGAACAGCTGTCTTTTGTAACCTCCGTTTCAGAGTATGTGAGCAAGTATTTTGCCACATCATGTAATGTTCTCATCAGCTCCGTTTTTAAGGGTTGTATGTATGAAAATTCCAACCTTCAGGGACTGTTTCCAAATTCAAGCAAAGGCCATGTCCCAACCCCTGCCCTGAGATAAACCCAAAGGGGAGGAGATGGAGGAGAGATTTGAAGAGACAGCATGAAGTCAAAGCATCTATATTCTCAGCCAGCCCTTGTCAGGGTTACGGTTACGGTTAGGGTTAGGCAGGAAGGGTGAGTTTGCCTAACCATATTAAAAAATAAATAAATAAATAAATAAATAAATAAATAAATAAATAAATAAATAATAAATTAAAAAAATAAAAAATAAAAAAAATAATAAAGACAGAAGAAAAATTCAAAATTGGAGTTTAGCCCCAGAATTAGTCTACAAAGTCATGAGATATATGCAAAAAGAATGGCATGAAAGCGAAAACTCTACTGCTGCTAAAGAGCAGCAACAAAATGCCTATTCATCCACTCACTCGTTCATCCATCCATCCATTCATTCATCCATCCGTTCCCACACTCATTCATCAAGTATTTGCATGCCCCTGGAATGCAGAATTCTGTGCTCCTCACTTCATTCATTTAGCAAATATTCATGCAAAGTCGACCATGAACCAGCATGAGGCTAGGCAGTGGGGGAAATGGAGACCACTATAAATATGGCCCTGCTTTCATGGAGCTTGCAGTCAGTGTGGGAGACAGATAATAACCCAGTAAACAAATAGGGACATAAACAACATAATATTAAGGAGTAATTAAGTGTTGTAAAGACAACAAATCAGAGCGATTGATAAACAAATTGGGGGTGGGGAGGGAGATATTTTAAAGGTAGGAGGGGGTCAGGGAAGGCCCTTGCAGGAGGTGGCTTTGATGGGCAAAGAGCCGGAAGTGCAGGCAGGACCGGCCATAGAATTTTCAGGGTCCAGTGCAAAATAAAAACAGAGTCCCCTGTTCAAAAATTATGAAGAATTTCAAAATAGCAACAACAGAGCATTAAAGCAAGCACAGGCTTCCTTTAAGCACAAGGCCTGCCTGTGATGCTGGCCCTGGTGAGAGGCCTGGGGAGTAGGAAGGGAGTATTTCAGTTCAGAGGGAACAGCAAGGGCAAAGGCCCTGAATGGGGATGCAGTTGGGAGTGTTCTAGGACGGTGGGGCCAGCCGCCGCAGGAAGGAGAAGGCCCCTTTGAAGACCGCTTCGAAAGGAGCTTCCTCCCAAACCACAGACTTAAATACACACACTTCCCACCCATGCCTAGCACCCAGCAGGTCTCCCAGGTAGGGAGAGTGGTGGCAGGAAGAGCCAACATGGAGGGTGGCCTGCCAGGGCAGAACAGAGGCAAGTGGCTCCCTGAGGAGTTGCAAAGAGCAGGGCAGATCCACAAACACCTGTCACTTCCTTGCTGCGGTTTCCATGAGAGCAATGAGCCCTGGATTAAATACCCCAGGCCTCTCCCAGCCTTAGCTTTCTGTCTTTGAAATAGGGAAAGCATTAGGTCAGGTCTGGAAAGACAAGCCCAAACCCCTAGTCCCTGCTTCTCTTTTACAGAAACTCCAAAGGTAGATTTGCCAAGGGTACAGATGATTCAGCACTTATCAGAAAAATATAATAATAACAAAAAAGGGAGCTTCCTGGTTTCAACCAACAGGGACTCTGTTCACCATGTTTGTCTTCCCAGTCAGGCTTCCTTTCCTCGGTGCTCTAGTGGAAACGGCTGGAGGACCTGTCCACACTGCAGGCAAATGGCTGGAGGACCTGTCCACACTGCTGTCAGATAAAATGTATGGGAGGCCATTGTTTTGGACCGAGCTCCTGTACTATACCCCAACAGACCAAACCAGGATGGATCCATCACGCCAAGTGCCACATAATCAAGCTGAATCTTGAAAGGGATCAGTTTTCCAAGAAACAAGAGGTTCATAGCAACCAATCAGAAGGGGACCTGTTTATCTGAGTCCACATGACAAGAAAGCCCATTTGGTTCTACCTTTGGAAGGACAGCAGTTTTGAAACGACCAATCTGCTTTTTGTTTCCTGTTTCTGCTTTCTTCAGCCCTCTTCTGCCTATAATGCCAACCTCCTCTGCTCAGCTCATCGGAACACTCATTCCATTTTATGGAATGAGGTAGTGTCCAATTCTAGAATTGCAAGTAAAAGCCAATGAAGTCTTTAAACTAAATTTGTTATTAAACATCAAGGTATGAGAAAAAAATAAAATAAAATAAAATAAATTGATTGTGATTCTGTCTTTTGATACAGCCCTCTGTGGCACATACCCCAAATCTGCTTGAGCGTTGTCCTTTGGGCCCTGGGGAAAAGGCATTAAATACCACCCTGTATAAGAGAAAAAGCAGTGGCCCTTCACAAAGCAACACTCCGGCCAGAGGAGGTTTTTTGTGCGTGTGTTTATGGGGAGGGGGTTCCCCTGAACATCCCCTCAGAGTTGGTCCAAGACCCTACCAGTGGGTGTGGGCAAAAGGGTCAACAGGGGACTGGCAAACACCAGGCTACTGAGGGCCCCAAAGATGCCAGAATGCAAAGCCAAAAGCTTTACAACAAGATATCAGAATGCTCAGCCTCATTTCTTTTCTTTCTTTCTTTTTTTTTGGCAGCTGGCTGGTACAAGAATCAAACCCTGGACCTTGGTGTTACCAGGCCCACGCTTTCCCAAGGGAGCTAACCAGCCAGCCTTTACCCTCATTTTGATATGTGTTGTTTCCAACAGGCTGGAACACACAGGTTTTGACATGTTTTATTCATCCGGCCAACCACCAGAGGCAGTGGCCCTAGCTCAAGTGTCTAAGCCTTGATTCCCAGAAGATTCTTTGATGTGAGATTCTCATTACAGTTCATTAGAAACAGCAAAGACATACGGGTTTCCCTTCATTGCAGGACCCTCATTCTGGGATTTGGCTGGGGCTGGGGATGTTCCTCATGGAAATGCCAGTATCTTGGGAGCCACCAGCACTACCCACATTGCCCCTGGGTGCTAAAATTCTAAATTCCCGACTCTGAAAAAGCACATATATTGGGGACAAAAGAACAGTGTGCCAGTGGCATTCTACTTATGAGAAGTTGGAGACTCAAAGAGGGGAAGGGGCCTACCCAAAGTTACACAGCACCCTATGGAGGCCCTTTGAATCTCCCATGACCCCACAGTGTCCAGCCATCATTACAGTCGGTGTCTATAGTTCATAAAAACCAAGATCTCTCTGCCCTTCCCCTCACTGGGGCAAGGCAAGGATAAAAGATGTCCCAATAATGCTAGGTTTTTATGCAATGAAGATACAAAGGCAGAAAATTCACTCAATATTTTAGCTTTGTTTCCTCTATGAGAGATAGTTAAATTTCTTTCACTTTTATTAATCCACCAGCTCAGGGGCTGGCCCGTTAGCTCAGGTGGTTAGAGCGTGGTGTTACAACACCAAGGTCAAGGGTTCAGATACGCATGCTCGGCCAGCCACCGAGGGAAAAAGAAAAAGAAAAAGAAATTCACCAACTCAGAAAAGCTATGGTTTAAACACAAATCAGCAAAGACCCCTCAAAATAGTGGGGGAAGACAGTGGGAAAAAATTGGGAAACCGTTCCCTCTCCATTTTTTAATTGATTATTTATTGAGTGCATTATTCTCTTGCTAAGTATTTTAGAAATGTCAGTTCATTTAATCCTCACAACTTCCTGGGAATCCAAGAAGAATAACAATGTTATTATTTTGTCAAGACTTTTGCCTTGATAAGTTCTTAATTAGCATCAGTGGAAGTAATTCACACAGTTGGTTCCTCCTTACCCATCAATTTTGGATCTGTGCTGTCCAATACAATAGCCACCAGCCATCTGAGGCTATTTAAGTTTTAAAGTAATTAAAATTTAAGTCTAAAATTCACTTCCTCAGTCACACTGGGCACATTTCAAATGTTCAATAGCTACACGTGATTAATCACCACCATATTAGACAGACCAGTTCTAGAACATACCATTCTAGAACATTCCATCGTGGCAGAAAGTTCTGTTGGACCACTCTGGGCTAACTTCAAAGTTGCCTCTTCTGAGAGTTCCTCCCTGACCTGACCATATCTTTCTAAAATTAATCCCCTTGGATATTTCCACTTGATCCTGCTTCCTTCCTGGCATTGGACACACCTGGAAACTATCTTATTTGTTTACCTGTTTATTTGTACATTTCTCATCTCCCTGCTGGGATGTAGGCTCCTTAACAGCAGCAATGATATCCGTCTTGTTTTCCTGCTGGAGCTATCGTGATAAATGTATTCTAGAGTCCTCTTTGCAACCTCCTTAGGATATCCACTTCTCACATGACCTCTGATGTTTGTGTCTGGGTGAATTGGTTTAATAAACTGTTTTCCCCCAATCCTTGATGAAATTGCCACACTGACGGAAAGAAAGGAGTTTGGAGGGGAAAGAACGTCGGAGAATACAGAAGAGAGCACACTGCGGCGCATGGGAAGAACATGGGTTCTGCAGTCCAACAGACCTGGCCTTGAAACTTGGCTCTCCCACTATCTAGCTGTGTTTCTTGGGAAAGAAACTTCACTTCCCTGAGCCTCGGTTTTCTCATCTATAAAATGGGGATCTACCACCAGCCTTGTACCCTTGTTAAAAAGGATAAATGGGTAATTTATATCAACTGGAGGTAGAAGGAGAATGGGGAAGCTCTGGTAAATTTGAGGGTTAGGTGAAGGAGGTGCTGCTGGGCAAAGGAAAGGCCCAGGAGAGGAGCTGGAGAGAAATCTACTACTTATTAGTACCTACTATGTACCAAATTCTGCTTGCTTTACAAACATTAACCCATTTCATCCCTGCCACAGTTTACAGAGGAGAGACTGGGGCTGTGGTAGGTGAAAGGCATGCCCAAGGCCATATGGGAGGGGTGGCAGAGCCACTGTGTCTGGCTCCAAAGGCTGTACTCTTTGTGCCAGATTCTGAAAACTTCTCTTCCTGTAACTTTTCCAGAAACTCAAAATACACTGAAGCCTGTCAGTGTAGGCAACACTTGCCTTTTCTCTTTTTTCCCTACCTCCTACTCGCAGCCACCAAGGTTCAAACTGAGCTCACTGGTAACATGCGTGCACATGGAAGACCCCATCCAGACTTTTCTCATTTTGGCAGACAGAGTCCAGGAGATGTGTAAAATATTAGCCCATAAGACTCCACCCTCTGGAGAGAGAGAAAGTGGGCAGAAGGAACAGGAGAAAGAAGGCAGAGGTTCTCTCTAGCTGCTGAAGTTATGGTTGGTGGCTCTTTCCTTCTCTCTGCTCTCCTGTATTTCCCAAGTTTTCTGCGGTATCCCATGTGTAATTTGGGGATACGGAAAGGGAAAGTTAATAACAAAACAAAAAGCCACCGAATGCACTCCTGGGATGCATGGATGACTTCTTGCCTGTTAGGAACCTACATGAATCCATTTCTAACAATCAAATTGTTAATTGACTGAAGACGGTTATAGTATTTGAGTTCCCACTTTTTAGGCACTGCTGGGGCAAGGCTTGTTTTTCAGTTATTAGTTACCTGCTGAATGAATGAATGAATGGATGGATGGATGAACGAATGAATATCTCTTCAGGAGGCATGGAGAACTGTCCTTCCCTCCAGCCTCCCATCATCACTCGTGGCCTTGCCAGCCTTAGCTGATTTGGCTTAATTACAACTAGTTACACACAAGGTCATCGCCCCCCAACTAGGCTGAGATCTTCTAGAAAGCCAGGGCATGGAGCTTCTCAATGAATGACTTTGAAAGGAGGGAAGGAATGAAAGAAGGAAAGCTTATGTCGTCTGCTTTTTTGCATAGCTACCCTTGAAGTTTGTCAACAGCAAATGGCTTGCCTAAGAGGGGAAGGGGTTGGGATGGGTGCAAACCCCACCCCAACTCTGCAACACACCCTCCCCCCAGTTACAAGAAGAAAGGGTACATTACCTCATAGCAGGGGCATGGGTCTCAGGTTCACCTGTGGTCAGAGCAGCCTCCAGGGACAGGGTCCCCAGGCTGGCACGGCTGCCTTTCCGGGAAGATTCCCGAAATGAGCCCATGCCAGAATCCTCATCAGAGGAGTTGTCATCAAAGGAGCCCAGGATGAAGTTCGTCATCAGTTGCCTCTTGATGTGTGCCCGCTTCTTGTCTTCTTTGGAGGGGGATCTGGCTCGCTGGCCCTGGGCCCTGGCTGGGGAGGACAAGTCATCAGTATCCAGGGTCTCCGGACCTTCAATCCCTGTCTCATTGGCTTGGAGTTCTGGGAAGGGCAACGTATCATTAGAAGAAGAGGGGTTTCTTGGGGGCTTCTGGTGTGAGGGTGGCAATGAGTTTCTCCGCCGACAGGCATCTCTGGGGTCTTTGTTGGAGGCTGGCTTGGCCTGGTTCAAAGTCTTTGGTGGAGAGCTGCTGTAGCCATTTTTCTGCAGTGGCTCCTCTGAGCTGTCTGAGGCTGGAAAGGGCTCCTGGCTTGGGATGAAACTGGTTTCTGATCTATTCTTGGTGACTGGCTTGGAATCCGTCATTTTCCCCCGGATTTTTAACCAGGAAAAGGTCAGGCAGGAGAAAATCAGACAAGATACAAAAAGAAACAAGATCATTCAAAAAACCTGAAAAAAGAAAGGGAGAGACCTTTTAGGATCTACATAATGAGTTATTTCTCTCCTAAAGGAGCTAGTGGGGCAAGGAGCAGTTGGGGTTCTGTATATTCGAGAAGCACTAGACAGAGAGTAGAGATGGGGTTCTACTCCCAGCTCTGCCCATGACATGCTCTGTGGCCTTGGGCATGTTCTTTAACCCCTCAAGATCCCAGTTTCCTGCCTCTAATTTAGTTATACTAACATATGCCCAACATAAATCATAAACATGCATATAAGAGAGAATTAAATAAGATAATGTATGTTAAAGGACTCTGTTCCAGCAGCATTATTTATAATGTCTAAAAGTAGAAACAACCCAAATACCTGTTAACTGATGAATGGACAGAGAGTGGTACATCCATACAATGGAATATTATTTTGCCATTAAAAGGAATGAAGCACTGATATATGCTACAATGTGGATGAACCTTGATTGAGAGCATTATGCTAAGTGAAAGAAGCCAGTCATGAAAGACCACATATTATATGATTCCATGTATATGAAATGTCCAGAACAGGCAAATGCATAGAGACAGAAAGAAGATTAGTGGTTGCTAGGGGCTAGTGAGATGGGAGTAATGACTAAAAGGCACAAGCGTTCTGTATGGGGGTCACAACAATGTTCTAAAACTGGTTGTAGTGATGGCTACATACTCTGTAAATATACTAAAAAACAATGACTTGTACTTTACATGAATGAATTTTTATGGTATGTGAATGATATCTCAATAAAGCTGTGATTAAAAAGAAAAAGACTCAACTACATTCAACCTGATAAATATAAGGGGGTTGTTGCTTCTGTCATCACCATCATCATCATCATCACCATCATCATCACCACCATCATCACCATCACTGCCACCACCATCACCATCATCACCATCATCATCACCATCACTATCATCATCACCTCCATCATTACCATCATCATCACCATCACTATCATCATCACCATCACTACATCATCACCACCACCATCATCACCACCACCATCACCATCATCACCATCATCATCATCACCATCACTGCCACCACCATCACCATCATCACCATCATCACCACCATCATCACCATCACCACCATCACCATCATCACCATCATCATCATCACCATTACCACCATCACCACAAGCTCACCATCATCACCACCACCATCATCATCATATTATTATTATTATTATTATCATTACCATAGTCATGGCCATGGAGAGAGGAAGGGCAACCTACCTTATTTCTTCATAGCATAGTTTTGTTTTGTTTTTTACTTCATAGTATAGTACACCTGACAAGGGGTATGCTTACAATTAGAATGGTAGCTCGACAAGACCGGAGAGAATGTGTTCTGTTCCAGGGCCAAGAACAGTGTGTGATATATAGTAAGCACTGAACAAGTGTGTGTTGAATGAATGAATTCAGATATTCTGATTTCTGACCCAGAGCTCTTTCTATCACACTAACTCGGCTCTATTAAAGAGTAGGTAATTGCTATTTAAAGGAAATATTGCTTAGATAGAGGGACCTGAACATGTGAAATTTCTGAACCAATTTTGTCACAATTATGTGCTAGAAGCATTACCACAGGACCACAAAGCTCAAGCAGATCAATCAGGTATATAAAAGGCTTTCTTTTTAAAGTTCAGCACAATGTTCTTAAGGGAACAGGAAAAGTTCTCAAGATTTCCTGGAACTACATGATACAAGTACTTCTTGCACAATTTGGGCAAGAGAATTTGCCAAAATGTTGGCAAGAATATCTTCTAGGTAATATGTAGAAAAAGAAGGTTTTTTCTTTCGAGATCATCAAATTTCTTTTTAAAGGAAAGTCAGTCAAAGGTGGTTCAATGTTAATGTAACACAACACATTAATGAATAAAGGAGAAAAACCACGTTTATATCGACTGTTACAGAACAAGCATTAAACAAAATAGAACCCTTTCACTATAAAAATATCAGAAAACTATGAACAGAAAGGGAACTTCAACATAATAAAATGTGTTTATGAAAAAACCCCAGCTAACATCATAGTCAGTGGTGAAAGTCTGATAGCTTTCCCCCAAGATTAGGAACAAGACAAGGATGCCCACTTTCACTAATGCTATTCAACATTGTACTAGAAGTTTTAGCCAGAGCAATTAGACAATAAGTATAACTAAAAGGCATCCAAACTGAAAAGAAAGAAGTAAAGCCATCTCTACTTGCAAATGACATAGTCCTATATATATATACAATCCCAAAAAATCTACAAACAAAAAACAAATAACAACAAAAAAACCCTCAAGTACTAGGGGTAACAAACAAATTAAGCAAAGTTGCAAATACAAGATCAATATGCAAAAATCAGTGGTGTTTCTGTACACCACCATTAAACAATCTGAAAAGGAAATTAAGAAAACAGTTCCATTTATAATAGCATCCAAAAGAATAAAATACCTAGGAATAAATTTAACTAGGAGGTGAAAGTCTTGTACAATGAAAACTACAAAACATTGCTGAAAGAAATCAAAGAGGAATTAAATAAATGGAAAGACACACCATGCTCATGGATTGGAAGACTTACTATTGTTGAGATGGCCATATACTTCCCAAAGTAATATACAGATTCATACGGAATTGCCAGGGGCCCCAAACAGTTAAAACAATTTTTAGAAAGAAAAAAAATTTGGAGGACTCACATTTCCCAATTTCAAAACTTACTGCAAAGCTACAGTAAACAAAACAGTGTGGTACTTGGTATAAAAGTAGGCATATATAGATCAATGGAATAGAATTAAGAGTCCAAAAATAAACCCATATATCTATGGCCAACTTTCTTTTTACAAGTATATCAAGACCATTCAATGGGGAAAAAATAATCTCTTCAACATATGGTGCTGAGACAACTGGATTTCACTATACAAAAGAATGAATTTGGACCCCTATTTCATGCCCAATAATTAACTGAAAATGGATCAAAGATCTAAACATAAGAGGTTAAGCCATAAAACTCTTAGAAGAAAGCATAGGGGTGGATCTTCATGACCTTGGATTTGGCCATGGATTCTCAGATATGACACCAAAAGCATGAGCAACATGTGAAAAAATAGATAAACTGAACTTTATTGACATTAAAAAATTTTGTGAATCATAGGGCACTATCAAGAAAGTGAAAAAGGGGCTGACCAGTTAGCTCAGTTGGTTAGAGCGTGGTGTTGTAACACCAAGGCCAAGGGTTCAGATCCCTGTATGGGCCAGCCACCAAAGGAGAAAAAAAAAAAAAAAAGAATGGGAGAGCCATTTGCAAACCATACATCTAATAATGGTCTAGTGTCCAGGATATATAAAGAACTCCTACAATCAGCAACGAAAATACAAACAACCCAATTTTTAAATGGGCAAAGAATTTGGATAGACATTTCTCCAAAGACATACAAATGGTCAATAAGCAGATGAAAAGATGCTCAACATCTTTAGTCATTAGGGTGATGCAAGTCATAACCACAGTGAGATACCACTTCCCATCTGCTAGGATGGCTGTCACCCAAAGAAGAAAGAGAGAGAGAGGGAGGGTGGGAAGGGAAGAGAGGAAGAGAGAAAGAAAGGAAGAATGAAAATTCCGAGTGTTGGTGAGGATGTAAGAAGGTGGAACTCTTGACCATTGCTGGTGGGAATTTAAAATGGTGCAGCTGCTGAGGACAACAGTTTAGTGGTTCCTTAAAAAGTTGAACATAGAGAGGTCTTCATTCTGAAGGCTCCTGTGTCATGTAAACCTATAATCAAACAAAATTTGTTACGCCTTTTCTTCATTAAAAAAAGTTAAACATAGAACTACCATGTGACCCAAATTTCACTCCCAGGTATATCCGAAAAGAATGGAAAACAGGGACTCAGACAAATACATGCTCTAGGGTTACTGATGCCCAAGCCTTGTTCTTACCCCAGGGTTTCTCTGCCATGGCAATATTGACGTTTGGAGCTGGAGAATTCTTTGGGGGGGGGGGGGCTGTCCTGTGCATCATAGGATATTGAGCAGCGTCCCTGGCCTCTACCCATTAGAGGCCAGTACCATCTCCTCAGCTGTGACTAACAAAAATGTCTCCAGACACTGACGAGTGTCCTGTAGGGGGCAAAACTGTCCTCAGTTGGGTTGAGAATCTCTCATCTTAACACCTATGCTCCTGCCTCCCTGCCTCACTCCTGCTTCTAAATGGTGAACTGGGAGCTTCTGGAGTCAAGGTCTAATTCTTACTATTATTATTTCTCTTGCACACAGTAAATTCTCAAGAAAAGCTTAAAAAGCATCAGCAAGAAAGGTCAGAGTTCTGAAATAGCTGGCTCACACATGCCCTCAGGAAAAATTCTGAAATCAGTAGTTAGCAGTTGGCATCACGAAAAATGTTGCAAAAGCTATTCTGGCTTCCCCAGGGGTCCAATAGGTTAAAGTTCTATGTCCTCCCCAGGCAGGAGGGAGGTGTATGGGCCCTTCCAGACCCAACCTCTGCTGAGTGGCCATTCCCTCTCACGCCCTGTGCTGGTCACACTGGCCAAGTGCGTTCGAAACTCCACGGCCCCCTTCCTCAGGGGCTCTCTGTTCAGCCCACCCTGGCTGGCTTAGTTAGCCAGTGGGTACAGATGACAGCATGAAAACAGGCTGTTCACTTGTCTGTCTTCCCCCACCAATTGGGTGGCCCTTGGGGACCTGGACCAGCGTCATTCATTTCCGGATCCTTGTGCCCAGCTTGGTGCTTGGCACACAGCAGGTGCTCAAAAGCCATGTGCTGAATGAACAAATAGACCCATGCACACACACTGAGCACCAGCTGACGGCGTGGACCGAGCTGGAATTTTGAGCTTAGGGTCTTATTTCTGAAACTGTGTTCAGGAACGGCAGGGGAATGAACTGTCCACAGCAGTTCCGAAGGACAGTGCCAAGGACAATACATTACACAAATGTGGCCAATTTTTAGCAATTTTTAAATGGGCACATTTGAAATTGTGAGATATCAGAAACAGCAAGTGTATAAAATCGATATGCTGGGCGTCCTTCTACCCCAAATAAAAAATAAAATACTTGAGTTGTTGCTGGGAAAATAACAGAACAGCATCAAAGAAAAAATACGCTACAATGTTTGGATCCCCGACTGGCCAGCTGCAAAAAAAAATAAAAATAAATTAAAAATGCTACAATGGTTTGGGATTTATGAAGCCTGAGAACACATTCTTTACGTTGATTCCAGTTGGAAAGCCAATCAAATTACACAAGTTTTGCCTTATGTAAACTCTTCGAGAACTTACTCAGGAAATCCTGGCTGGATGGATGAATGGATGGCTGATTGGGACCATAGATAGAAGGATGGGTTGGCAGTGCACAGAGAGAGGGGTTGAGTGGATGGGTGGATGGGCAAGATGGTTAGACGCACACATGGCAGGTGACAGAGGGAAGGTGGGTGAAGCTGACATCTCTG
This sequence comes from Cynocephalus volans, assembly GCF_027409185.1. Classification (NCBI taxonomy): domain Eukaryota; kingdom Metazoa; phylum Chordata; class Mammalia; order Dermoptera; family Cynocephalidae; genus Cynocephalus; species Cynocephalus volans. The sequence continues at coordinate 198,128,907 of NC_084461.1, forward strand.
CATCGGAAGCTCTAATGAACAGAGTGACTGGCTCTTCTCCCCATTTTGTCTGCCTCTCTCATTCTGCAAATTCTTTAAGATCTGCTGTTACTCTAATGGTGACCAGTGGGTCTCATAGTCCCAAACTACCTTGCCAGGATTTCCTGGATGAATAACCTCAGGGTCTTTCCTTTTCTTTGCAGAGTAATGACATGTGACCCAAAAGTCACCACAAGAGAACTTTTCCCAAGTGAGCACATAGAGACAAATGGGGAAGTGTTTGAGAAAGCTACCAAAGAAACTCTCTGAGCCTCAGTTTCCTCATCTATCAAATGGGGCTACTAATTCTTGCCACATTTTCCTGCCTCGCGGTTGCTCTTGGAAAAACATATATATGTATATACCACTGACATACACAAGTCATCAAGTTTGTTGAGTGCCTCGAAGCTTCCAAGACTCCTCTCCCCTTCCACCCATCCCCCATGCCCCCCTCTCCAATCCTCAGAATAACTCAGTGGGTATTATTATTGCTATTGTCATTATTTTTTTCCATTTTACAGCTTGGTAAACCATGGCTCACAGAAGCTCAGTAACCCACTCTCACTCAAATCCAGGCCCAACACCCGTTGCTTTCCCACTGCCCTGCCACCGCAAATTGATATAAATAAATTCCAGAGGGCAGAAGGTGGTACAAGAGCACCTAGATACGATCCTAAAACCAGACAGACACCCAGCTGTGTACCTTTAAGACAGAGCAGCAGACCGACGTGTAACCTAACAATGCCAGGCGTGGCCAGTGGTCTAGAATGTGCACTGTTCATGTAGTTCGATTCCATGAGCAGCAAAGGCCAGAGGAGTCCTTCCAATAAAACCTGGTGGACCCTATCATGCCCAGCCATTGCCCTTCACTGAAATAACCCAGCTGATCTGAAAACCAGATGCCAGCCAAGGCTATTTTTATTTCTTGCAAACTGAACACAAGCAACAGTTGCCTGGTACCAGAGCAGCCATGGCCCTTGCCATAATGAATGCAGGAAACCATTTGGTTCCAACAACTGCTGGCCAGTGGCCAATGAAGGGCAGGAGAGGGGTGGGAGTCATGAGTTTGTTTTCTGGCTTTCCCCACCATACACACGTCCCCGCACCTGGCGAGGTCTTTCGGAAACAGAGAATGTCAGTGTCCAGCAATCCCCTCGAGCACTTCAAGTTTTCCTCCCACCAACTCCTGAGAGCTTGCTGCCACTTACCCACACTGGGGATTCAGCCTCCAGCTCCATTCTCATGTGAGTCTGACAGGCGCCTGAAGGGTGACTAAGGGAACCCAGCCCGCGGAGTGTCACCTTTCAGCAGGAGGCTGGTGGCATACACCAGGCCACGGGGGAGGGGCTTGGACCAGCCAATGCTCCCACTCGGGTGAGCTGAGCATTTCCCAAGTTAGCCGGGCAGCACGCCCTTATCTGTCACCTGCAAATGTAAGTCTTTTGTGAAGGTTCTGGCTCAGCCCTCACCTGACCTCAAGCTTAGGTACTTGAGGCTATCTACACAACCAGGGGCTCATCGGCCCCTAGGGCCACCTCCCTCTGGCTTGGCACATTCCTGTACTCAGAAAGCCTACTTTGCTGTTTATGCAATCGCCCCCTTGCTCAACTCTGCATCTCTGGAGTAGATTTTAACTGCGCCCATAATCACGACAGCCTCGACTATTCAGGAAAACAGGATTGGGGCAGCCTCCTGTCTCTACGTACTTACCTGTCAGATACCTGCCCTCTAGGGGGAGGGCAAGGCTCAGTGCAACTTGGGTTTGGCCAGGTTGGACAGGATGAAAAGAGAAACAACAGTGTCACGGCAAACAGTGGGTGATCAAGGACCCTCCAGCTAGCAAGAAGGTGGTGCAATGCCCTTTTGCAAATTCAGAGATAATTAAACAGATAGAAGTGAGATAAGTATGGCTGCCAGGGCACAAAGAGCTGGCTGGTAGATGCCTTAACCTGCACCCTGGCTGTGGGGCCCAGCCTGTCACAGCTCCTGGTGTTTCTCAAAAGCTGCCTGCTCCAATTTGCAGCCTAACTTGGGGAAATGTGGATCAATCCAGTGTCCTTGCTGTACCAATGAGTAAACAGAGGCCGAGAGGTCACATGTGAAGTTAGCCACACAGCCAGGACGGGAACCAAGACGCCCAGCTCCAGGCCAGTGTTCCTTCTACACCAAGGCATCATTTGCAGCAAAAAATCGATTGTCACTGGGCACCTTGTTTGGTCCTCTAGCAACTAACCTGGGTTCACATCTCAACTCTGCCATCCACAAGCTGGGTGAGCCTCGGGCAAGATAAACACCCTCTCTGACCCTCAGTCTCCTCATCACAAAATGGGGTTAAGGATGGTACCTACATCAGGGGGTTATCAAGAGGTCAATGAGATCATCCCGCAGGACACCAAGCGTGGTACCAGGCACAGTTGGGCTCTAGACATTAGCAATGGCCATTCACAATCTACACTCAGAGAGCCCCAGGCAGGATGAGCCACTGCTCCAGGACACTCTGCCGCCAACAGAGAGTGTTATTTCAGACAAACCATGTCCCCTCTCTGAACTTCAGTGTCCGCATTTAGAAAAGGAGGGAAGATACCCAGGCTTGCCCACCTCACAGAAGTATTGTGAAAATCAACCAAGATCTGTTTAATCACCAGGACTAAATACAACCTTCCCCTTCTTATTTGAACCAAAATGGAAAGAACGAGGAAGGGGCCCATGAGCACGGCTTCCGCTGTGAGCATCTTCCTCCACCAATAGACAGAAATAGACTCACAGTTGGTTCTGCCCTGGTCAGGCATCAGGGCCATTCCCTAAGGATCAGTCAGCCCAAGTGGGACAGGCAGATCACCACATCAGGAACAGCTCCCCCTAGACTCACTTCAGCATCCTGCGCCTCCAGCCACCAGCTGCTGAGGGGTGACAGCAGGGGCAGGTGTTTTCCAAACGGGAGAAGTCTCCAGGTCATCGGCAGCATGACCCAGGCTGAATTAGCGTATCATCTGTTCCCTGATCCAATGAGAACGCTCCTGAGGACTTTGTGTGTGTTTGGGGAGCAAGGGAATCACTTTTTAGGTGATTTTTTTTTTTTTAATGGCTGGCCGGTCCAAGGATCCAAACCTGTGACCTCAGTGTTACAAGGCTGCACTCTATCCAACTGAGCTAACCCACCAGCCTAAATATTTTTCTAATGCCAACATAGGGGTTGAAGAAGGTAAGAATGGAAATGTTAGGGTGTGTTGTAGGGAAGAGGAAGTGATTTCTAATAAGTCACAATGAGTGTTTTCCTGTGTCATTAGCATTTACTGAGTGCACAACTGATGACAGACGCTGCTTTTCATGCATAATCTCATTGACTTTCCCATCACTTACTACTCCCTTTTATAGGTGAGGAAACTGAGGCTTGGTCACACCTTAAGTTCACACTTTTAGGACCTGGGGTGGCTTCACTTTGGGGCCTGAGCTCCTAATCCTCATACTCTCTCTCTCTATACGCAGAATTTCCCTCCAGAAACCCTAAGATCCTAAGTCAGGGGACCTAACTGACTGTCACAGTGTACTGCTTGGTTTTTTAGAGCTGTAGGCTTGTTTTTATTTTTATTTAATTATTTTTTGTGGGCTTGTTTTTAAATCTGTGTGTCCCCTCCTAGAGAACTAAAATGCAACAAAGAAATAAACAACAAAACTACTTCTCTAGACTTGGGTTCTCTTGGGAAGGGCTTTGGGGGAGACAGGAGTGTTCAGTCCAAATAAAAAGTCTTTTAAATCAAGATGTAACTGCTAGAATCTCAGAATCAGGATAAGTCACATCTGGAAGGCAGTTCAGAGAGGACACCTTCTGGGATGGAGACCGACGAGAGGGATAGCAAGAAGAAGGGGACATCTGCACTAGGACTTTGTAGGCTGAATAGGAGCTGACCAGGTCACCAAGGGGGGCAGGATGTCTCAAGCAGAATTTGCTCTTGGCACTATGCTATATGGTGAGTTTATAACTCTACTGGCTAAAGATGGGGACTGGGTTACCGTTACTGAAGCAGGAGCTGTGATTAGCACTTTGGATCTATTGTGCAGGATAACCATTTGTTTTCCTTAAGATAATCAGAGAGGTGGAGTGACTTGTCTGAAGTCACACAGCTCGGTGAGACACAGTGTTCAACCGCAGTCTGCCTGACGCCAAGCTAGATTTGTAATAGGTGGAGCTGGCCGGGTGAATCAATTAGCTGGCTACCCTCTTGGATTGGTGGAATTAGAAGCCTAAAAAAAGTCCCCAAGAGGGTCAGCAGTTCTCAAACTTATCACATGTTGGGGCATCTGGGTCTTTGGGGAATTCCAGCCAATACTATTAGAGTGCACATATAATAACTACATCTCTGGTTTTGTGCCAAAGCCCACACAACTCGATCCCAAAGTCAAGGGCAGGTGTACGGCATTAGAGTCGTCTGATCTAGGAACAGCTTCAGGGAGGAAACTACATTTGAGCAAAGTCTGTGCACTTGTTTTCCCCCAGTCAGGGAAAGGCTCAGACGATCAAACACCAGGGCCCTCTGGGGGTGCTGGCCCAGAAAACGTCTAGTCTGCAGTGCCTGGCACACTGTAGGTGCTCAATTAATGCCTGTTGAGCCAAACCAAATTTTTGATGTGGTTAACCTGCTGGCACAGGCAAAACCGGCCCGAATGGTTCCAGATCAGCCCCTGCCTTGGAGGGAGGTAAGAGGAGCATCTTGTCCACTTCCAATGGACAACGTGCTCCACTGTCTCAAAAGCCCATCGGGCTGATTTGTTCAGCCGTGTCTTACTCAAATTATCCCTGCAAAAACTGCTGAAGTCCACTGTCTATCTCTCTGGGGTCCTGGGGCCCTGCCACCATCACAGATGGAATTCTATCCTCTTTCCCTTCTGTTCCTGCTGTGCCTTCTTCAAACATTCACTCTTTCACCAGCGAACATTTCCAGGGCACCTGCCAGGTGAGGTACTGGCTGCTGAAGACAGGGACCGAACAAGACAAGAATGGCCCAGCCCCACTCTTGTGGGTTTACAATCTCACCAGGAAGCAAATAAAATCATAGACACACGTAAAGGCACAACCAGGAGAATCACCACGAAAGAGGATCTCGTGGCATGCCACCCAAAGAGCTTGTCTGCAAGGCAAGGGAAGAGGTTCCAAAAGCAGGAGCTTCTGCTGAGATGAGAGAGTGTGACTTAGGCAGGGGAAGGTACTGGGCAGGAAGGGGAAGGAAAAGTGTTCGAGGCAGAGAGAGCAGGAGGCACAAAAGCCCAGAAGCAGGAAGGCATCTGGTACCCTCCAGGAACCCAATGAGAACAGTCTGCCTGGAGCTGAGAAAAGGGTGGCCTGGGGATGGGGCAGAAGACAGAAAGGGAACGCTAAGCAGGGTCACGAGCTGCGTTAAGAGATTCAGACCTCCTTCCTGGAACACGGAGAGCTACAGCACATGAGCTAAGAGCTCAGACACTGTGGTCCGATTGCCTGGGCTAGACACACGGCTCCACCACTTACAAGCTGTGTGACCATGGGCAGAGAGTTTAACGTGAGCTTTAGTTTCCTCATCTGTAAAATGGGGATAATGACAGTACTACAATTGTTGTAGTCATTTTTCTCATTCATGTTGTTACTCAGGGTAGTACTGGCCAGCCCTTGGGAGACCAAGGGTCTATATGCAATGCTTTACTCTGACATCGAGGTGTTACATGATGGATACCTCTTCCACCAACTGCTCCTGGCCCTGCTGGCTGAGGGCCTCCTCCCAGGCCCAGTCCTGGGGCAGAACCATTGCAGGATCCAGCCTGAATGGCAGTGGAGTGACTCAGCAGGAGACAGGACTGTATATACGGGTGAGCCTGTCCATCCCACACAAGTCACCAAAGCAGAGGCCCGGCCATGTTCTCTCCACCAGGACCACATCTTACCCACTGGGGACAGCTACTCTGAGTCAAAGCTGTACCAGGGCTTTCCACTAGCTTTGGAAATCTGGATGCAAATGTTGGGAGGAATCAGTTGAGCGTGATTTGCCTTCCTAAAGAGGAGAAACCTCTCCTCTGTCCTGCTGCTTCTAGATATAAAAGTAAAAATAACTCTAGACACAGACCCAGAGGACCCAGGGGCTCAGTCTCAGTACTGTCACCAGCCACCTCCAATGTTGGTTATGTGTTTAAGTCTTTGAACTGCCGCTTTCCAATTTTGAATAATGTCAACTTCACATGGCTCTTGTCAGGACTAAATAATGAGGTTATGTACTTAGAAGAGCTTGTGGGTCGTGTGGATAGAGCATCAGCAGCAGTCACTTCACCTTGCTAAAGTGCACTGATGCAGAAATTTCCAGGAGCAGTGAGAGGGTTCAAAGGATGGCCGAGCCCTCAGGACCCCCACTGGAATTCCAGATGACAATCTGATGAAGTGTACGCAAACAGCCTCACTGACAGATCAGGTTTTGTGACAAAAAGTAATCTAGGTCATTTTTGAGTTTAAAGCAAAGAACCCTATTGGCAACACAGTGCATCGGTCAGAGTATGGGGTCTGGAAGGGCAGGATTCAAGTTCTTTTTCGGCTCTTTATTTCCTGTGTGACCTTGAGCAAGATTCCTCGCCTCTCTGAGCCTTGGCTTTCTCATCAAAGTACACAATGCGTTTGGTAAGGAAGGCTTCCTCACAGAGTTTTGGTGAGATCTAAGTGAACTAATATAAATCAAGCAAACAATGAAAGAGAGTGTGCTAGCAGTTCCTGCACTCTCCGTGATGTACCGGGCATTGTGCAGAGTGCCTTAGCTCAGATCAAGTTCAAGCCATTATTCTCCCTCACTTGGACCATTGCACAAGCCTCCTGACGCATCTCCATGTCCCTAGTCTTGTCCCCCCAAGTCCATTATGCACAGAGGAGCCAGGGGGATCTTATAAAAAAATTCACAGACAACCCTAGTGTCCAGATTATGACTTCTAAGTACATTTCCCACTGAAAGGAACCAGGACTCCTTGGAAAAATGGCTGATTCTAGGGCTGGGGCAGAAATGTACAAAATGAGTTGAGATATCTTATCCTGCCTAAAAAAGAGGACCTTCCATGGGCTTGCCCTGCCAAAGAAAAGGCCACAAAGGGATGATGAAACACACCAACAATCTTTTCAAAACTCATGAGGTCCTAATATAACTCAAATCAAAAACAACCTCATTGGGACCTCTGGAAATTTCCAGAGCACTACTCATTACTCTGAAAATAGACTTACCAAAAGAAAAGGATGGAATCGGGCATGTATCCTGACTTTCTTTTAGGGACTATTTCAGGGTCACCAAATGGTTGATGAAAGTCCTGTGTTATAGAACAATGACAGCTAATAAAGGTAGAAGGGTTGATGGAAGTAAAAAATCACCACTTGTAACCAGTAATGAATAATAACGATCCAGGCTTTCCTCATCAATGGCTTGTAAAACCATTTGGTGAAAGGGTGATGGGGAATTGTATGATGGAGGTCAGGCTGATGTCCCCAAACTCACCGATGAGCCAAAATCACTGACAGTGGGGTAACCTGACATTAAGTTCTTCTTGACACTATGCAATAGAAAACACAGAGCAACGCCTTTGAAGTATTCCTGCCAAGGATTTGTACCTGGATTGATTCAAGCCTTAGACCTAAGTATTTATTTATAGGTACAAGGGATCATGCTAAATGACACTTGGAAGACGCAATCAGCCAAATCCAGGATGGGGAAAATTCTATGGGACAAATGACCCAGTTTCTTCAATAAGTAACTGGCATTTAATAAAGGGGGGTGGTGACTACTATAGATTAAAAGAAACTTAGAATTTCTGTGGGTCCTGAATTGAACAAAACTGTTCAAAGACATCTTTGAGACAATTGGAGGACACTGAGCAGGAACTAGGTACTAGATTAAAAAATCATCATTAACTGTGTTGAAAATAATTATAGCAATGGTTTTTTTAAAAATCCTCATCTTTTTTAGAGATATATATGAAAGTATGAGTAAAACAATATGATAGCTGGCTCTGAGATTTGCTTGAAAACACTTGGGAAAAATAGAACTGCATTTAATGATACGTATGCTAAATTATTCAGTGGTAAAGATACTGATTTTTGTAATTTATGTGAAATGCACAAAAACTTTAGAGAGACAGACATGAGAGAAAGCAAATAGAGCAGATGCTAATGAGAGAATCTAAGTAGTGGGTGTGTGAGTAATCACTGTAAAATTATTTCAACTGTTACATGTTCAAAAATTTCATAATAAAATGTTGGGGGGAAATACAAATAAAAAACGTGTACATGTAGGTAGATGAAACTAGAAAAGCAAAGACTCAATGGTTGTGGAAGCTGGCGGTGAATGTATGTGGGCTCAGTGTGCTATTGACTTTACCTCTAAATGTATTTAAAAAGTTAACTTTTTTCCTATACTAACAAGTTAAAAAATACATAAACAAAATGCAAGCACTCTGTCTGCTGATTAAAACCTGAATACTGGCTGGTCGGCTAGCTCAGTTGGTTAGAGCACACCCCTGTAAGACCCAAATCAGGGTTTGAAGCCCTATACCCCTGTACTGGCCAGCTGCCAAAAAAGGGAAAAAAGAAAAAACCTGAATACTAATAGCTAATACTTATTAGTACTCGCTATGTGCCAGGCTCTGTATTAAGCATTTGATAAGCACAATACTGTTCCATCCTGCAGGATCAGTACCAAGAGAATTCTTATTTTATTGAAAAGGAAACTCAAGGTGTGAGAAGTTAAACTTGCCCAGTCATTGAATTTCACCTTTTCAATGGCTCTCATTGCTTCCTTCACATAGTCCATGTGGCCATGGTGATCTGCCCACCCTCCAGCCACACTGGCCCCTTTAAGTCCCTTGGCACATGCTGCCTGGAATGTTCTGTAAGGTTCTCTCCCTCCGTGCCTCCCATCACCACTTGCACAGTTATCTTTTGCTCCTTTTTCTATCTTTGGCTTCAGTGTTCCCAACTCTGACCCACCCTGAAAGCTACGGGTCTTTCTTACTTTTTTGACATGTCCCTTTCCTTCATGCTGTTTATCACATGCTGATGTGACACTGTATTTTCCTCAGTATACTTGTTTATCTCCCCCTAGAATGAAGGCTTCCTGAAGGCAAGACAAGCTGTGTCTTGCTCTGGGCTCACCAGCACACAGGAGGGTTAGTGTAAAGCTACACGACTACACCAGCTGTGGGGTTGAGGCAATAGCTACGCTAATTGTATGGCTGGGCATTTCGTAACTAAAGCCAAAACGTTTCATTATTTTAGTTATAATAAGTTTCCGTTTGTATTGTCAGAGCTAGGGCTCAGACCATTCAAACCCATTGTACAGACTGGGTCACGAGACCTCTCACATGCCAGGCTGGGTCACAGACCCCTCACATGCAGGTCCACGCTAGGTAATTGGGAAAGATCCTGGGAGCCATTGGCAGACGACATGAGCTCAGTTCTCAGCAGCAACAGCGGTGGCCTCTTGGGGTATCCCAGGCGCACCGGCAGCAACAGCCTCCAGCAGCAGCAGCGGCCACCCCAAAGGCCCCCCCACCCCGGGGGGCAGGAAGGACCGTGGCTCAGAGCCACTCTTTTATACTTAAGTCAATAACCCAGGACACCTGGGTGCACACGTGCAATTACATCAGACAATAACCAAGGAACACCTGGGTGCACGTGCATATTTACATCAAATGCTCAGCAAGATTCTGAACAGCTGATGGGCCCTGACCATTTTCCTTCACTTTTCCTACAGTTAGTAAGCACTTGCTGGGTGCATTAATGTCTGTACCTAGCTCGGGTGCGACTCTGGGCCAAGCCCACCCTCCTGCCCACCTGGAGGATCCTCCTGCCTCACTGAGTTTCCAAGGGTGTAGGTGTCAAGGTGAGGCATTGGGCAACCCCAGCACGGGCAGCTGAACCCACCGCTGCCCCGCTCCCTCTTACTGCAGTATCAGGGGCTGCCAGAGACACCATAGAAGCCCAGCTCCTGCTCTACGCCCTTTCGCTCCCTGACCTCCTCCTCCTGGGACTTGTCACAGGTTGTAGTTAAATGCGTCCTTATTACATATACATGAGTCTACCCCCAGAAGGTAAGCTCTGTGAGAGCAGACAAGGTGTAAAACCCAGGTGTGCCCAGATTTATCAGCAACTCCTGATTTCACCTCCCCCGAACCCCTTCCCTAGCAAACAGGCATTGGAAAGATGACTCTGAAGATACAGCTTTGTTGTAAATCAGTGTAGACATGCTGGGAGGCATACAGCAGTCCCCCAATGAACCAACAAAAGCTTAAATAATAATAAAAGCGAATCTTTGTTGAACACTTACTGTATACTGAGTCCTATTATGCTGTGCACTTGACGTTTATTATCCCTTTAAAGGTCCACAAAAACCCTAAGAAGCATGTGCTCCAGTTCTACAAATGAGATGGGGAAGTCTGTTGCCCAGGGTCACATCATCAGTCAGTGGCAGAGCTGGGACCTGCACTGCCCAGCTCCAATGTGTGCACATGTGTATGTATGAATGTGTGCATGCATGTGGGTGTAGAGAGAGAGAGACAGACATAAGAGAAAGCAATAGAGCTTTACACCCACCGCCATCTTACCTCAAGGCTGAATTAGTGCAATAGGCTATTAGCAGATCTCCCTGACCCTATTCTAGCTTGTCCTTGCTGTAATGGGAGATGGAGACACACACACACACACACACACACACACACACACACACACACACACACACACACACACACACACACACACACACACACACACACACACACACACACACACACACACACACACACACACACACACACACACCCCTTATCCATTCCTCAACCCTGTTTTTCAAGAGGTGGCCATGGAATACACACACACACACACACACACACCTTATCCATTCCTCAACCCTGTTTTTCAAGAGGTGGCCATGGAATACACACACACACACACACACACACACACACACACACACACACCTTATCCATTCCTCAACCCTGTTTTTCAAGAGGTGGCCATGGAATACCAGTCCTGAAAGATAGCCCCGCCCCTGCCCCCCCAAAAAGAATGTTTCTGGGGCCAAATCCCAAAGTCACATCTTGGAGAGTCCCTCTGCATATCTGCAAAATAAAGGCTCTGAGAAGTCCTACTGTGAAGGGCCTGGACTCCCCACAGGCAGCCTGGTGTTTCCCAGACTAACTGGACTCAGAGCCCCTTCTCCACCTTGTACAGGCTATCATTTCACAGCAGGAGGTCTCCAAAAGCCCCACTTTGTTGGGAGTGTAGAAATAAGGGACCACAGTCTTCCTTATAACCAAGTGAGGAAAGCCTTCTAAATCAGTTGGGCGGAGTGTTTCCAACAATCGATCATTCTAGCTAGTACTGGAGTCTGTGACCGATTTACTCCTAAACAGAAAGGAGAGTGTGTTCAGGTTGTCCTTTAATATCACTCTTATTCATGGTTTAATTTGATTCAAGAAGGTGGAACTTTAATTAGTTTAACAAGGGCAGCACAAAACTCTGGGCTAACTGAAGGGGCTGTTTCTGGAGTGTGGGTGTTTCCTGGGGCCCCAGTGCAGATAAGGGTGGCTAAGGCGTCCTGGGTGGGTCCATAAGGCAGGACTTCTGCAGTTGAGCAGAACTGAGTGGAGGCTTTGCCAATCTGTCATCTGATTGGCCTGAGCCCATCATGAAAATTCTCCGAACTTTGGTTTCCTGGCTTACAGAATGGAATAAGTAACACTTCCTTCCTAGGATTGTCCTCAGAATTATGTGAGATAAAAGTCAAATGCCTGGAGCGTGCCACCTAGTGCCAACTACCCATTAATCCATACCTCGGTTTCCCTGCTGTGCCTATCCTGGACTTTCCAGTACAAGAAGCCTGGATTCCTAGAATAAAACGTGGCCTGTTTTCCTGGAAAATCATCTTACTCCATGGTAATAAGTTTACTATTATCACAGCACATTGAGAGATCTATTAGAATAGACTGTGAAGTGTGCATGAATTTTTCAGATCAAGTGCAAGATTTCTGACTGTGCATCTAGCCTTTGCCACATGCAAATGAACTCTCCTTTGAAGGGAGGAGTCCCTGAGTCAAAGTTCTGAGGAAGCATTAGAACAAGGTATCCTAAAGACCATATTGGACTGTGATCTTATCCTACTGGGATAAGATCATTTAAAGATCCACTTAAAAAAACTAAAATATTTCTCGGTGAATATCAAGTATCACTTGTAATACTCTAATTTCTGTCTCAGATCTAAAGGTGTTAAAAGAAAGAGGAAATTTACACAACACCTGAGCGGGAGTAAATAAAACTCCTTTTCAAAAACATAAAATGCCTTCCCAGAACTTCTCAAAGAAAGTCACAGATTGGGAATATCTGCATGTCTGATCATGTGATTTAGGATTGGCTGGACCTTTCCATTTAAAACTTGGAGAAGTCAGTCAAGAAATCACATCTTGTAAAGAACTCCAAGTCACTGTCAGAAGAAACATGCAATTTATAAAACAGTATCTTTGCCTTTCAGTTTTTGTTTTCTTTTTTTATGTTTAGGGTTATTTTATTCAACAGGTATTAACTGGAAGTCTGGATTAGCTATCAGGGATTTGGGGATGAGTAGACAGACTCGGTGGGCTGGGCCTCATGGGCCCAGAATGATGGCTGGCTATCCCAAGGTCCGGTCCAGCTCTGATGTCAGCGATTTTTCTCCTTGAGCACCTGCCCTGCTCTCCCTCTTCATTTCCATGGATTCAGCTCTAACAAAACCCTCAGCAACCAGCCAGCAGTGAGATCCTGGAAGAAGAGGCTGTGGCCTTAAGCATTAAACCTGTGGAGTCAGAGCTTGCCTCTTCCTAGGCGATAAGAGGCTGGTTCCCTTTCAGTTTTTAAATTGAAAGTCCTGAGTTCCTGGAATACCACTCAGTACTGGGAAAACTGGGACTATATGGAAAGCCATTTACGTTAAAAAATAATAATAACGATAGACTTGAGAGATATAGCCATGTACTGGGTGAGTGCACAGAATAAAAGGTCTGGGGGGTTATATACCAGACTGCACAGTGGCTCCCTTGGAGGAGGGTCACACAGGAACAAGGGCGCAGAGTCCCATTATACTCTGGACCGCCTGACTCTTTTACTTGTATATTACTTTGTAATGCGTTTTTTAAAAATTTAAAGAAAACCATGTCTTAGCAATATAGGACCACTACAAATGCTTTACTCTTAGAGTCTGCTTTTTTAAAAAAATGAGCAAGTTTGACAGATGAGACAGCTGTAGAAAACAGAATACTTTTCCTTAAGGCAGAAGCTTTGGGGGCAAAAACAAAAAAGCAAAAGACACCTTTAAATGGGTTGTGAAAAGGATGAAGGAGGTGCTCACGGATCCCCAGCAAGACAACAACTTACAGATGCAAAGAAAGACCCTTCTCCTTCATCAACACTACAGAGCCAGGTCTTCTGATCAGCTTCCCTCAAACATAACAGGAATTGTTGTTCCCCTGGAAGCCCCAGGTGCACACTTTTGCACGGGGGCAGCTCCCACTATACACTGAATTCCTGTTCACTTGCACGTTGGCTTTACGGTGGGTGATCCCAGGGAGGGGTGAGCTGACTTACCATGTTAGCTCTTCAGCTTTTCTTTGCCCATGTCCTCTCAACTGTGCACTCAGGTATACATTTTCCAAGTTCCTTGTTTGCTGACAGCCTGAATCTAAGCCTGCTAGCTGCTCTCTGTTGTGACTGTAAATGTCACTTTTAGATTAACTGGCCCCTGCTATTTAAAAATATCCTTGGAGCACTTAACCTTCAAGGCTCTGAACAGCAAGCAGCAATACCCAGGCGAAGAAGAAAAAGATCCCACATTAGGGAGAGTTCTGCTTTCTGCCTTTCAATCCCATAACTTGCTTTACTTCAAAATTCTTAGATATCTAAGCCACGAGGCAGCTAAAGTCCAAGTTGTCGTAAGCAATAGGAACAAAGGCATCTTGGCCTTCCTGTGACATACTGAAAATTAACTGCCTAGAGGTTGTCAGTCATTTGAGAAACAAGGAGCCTACAGTGAAAAGCCTGAATGAGGAAGGCAGACACTATCAAAAGAACACCTGACTTCTCTCCCCTGAAAAGATTTGGCAAAACCCTCCTGAATCACAGCACTTAGTGGAATGTTTCCAATTTCTTATGACTTGAAGATTAAAAACAGGGCTCCATTCCAATTCCAGGTCAGCTGGCTCTTGCTCGGTCTCAGCAGAAAAGAAATTCGGCACCCGCTGCAGTTACAGAGTGTTCTGCAACGTGGAGGGGGCTGGAGGCATGTGGGACAAAGGTCACCTCCAGGTCCCAACTGGAGCAGGCAAGCAGGCCCATTCAGAAGTGCACTGTGCTCAGACAAAAGGGAAGGGAAACGGCAGGTGAGTGGCTCCGATTTCTGTAAACAAGGATGATGCACCTTACTAAACAGCAAGTGCAAAAACCGGCAAGAGCACAGAATCTGTGTGGAACACTCTAAAGCGCTGCTATGGCAGGTGCAGCCCATACTTCATTTGTGGGCTTATTTTCTAATAAGGAAAAGTCATCAAATATTGCACTCCTTGTGATTTTCTCCACTGGATTTGGAAGCAGGAAGGGGACTCCTTGCTTATTACTCGTGTTCTCCTGAAGCTTCAGTATCACCAGCTGTAACCTGGGACAGTGCCGTGTACGTGTTGTAGGAGTCGGGGATGAAGTAACGTGTTACACTTTCCTCTGTGTAACCGAGACGGAGAAAAGAGAAAGAAAGAAATTGCTCAAAATACAATCAATGAGGCCTGGAGGGACTGCCACCCATCAGGGGAGCAGCCCCGATCCGAAATCAGCCTTTCTTTTTATTGACAAGACAAGGAAGTTTCAGAAGAAAAATCAGTTGATTCAATCATCAAAGAAGGACATAAAGACAGGCAGTGTAAAGCTAATAACAACAGTAAATTAACAATGTGACATTCCAGAGTGTAATTTGTAAAAAGCTAGGTTAATTCACCAACAAACAGCTTGTCCTTAGTAAACATTTTCTTTTCCACATACTTCCTACAGCAATTTCCTTAGCATATTTAAACAGCATTCAAGCAGTTTCCTTAACATATCTCAAGAACAATCAGTAAGTTAAATAGTCAATAGTCGTTCAAGGTGGCATCAAACCAGCAACCTAAAACAGTCAAAGTACACAATTCCATCCCTCAACAGTGATTAGAATTGATTAGATGGCTTTTGCCAACCTTATCTGTGGACTTTTGTCCCATATTCAAGAACCTTTTGGTTCATTCATTCATTACCTAAAAATCTTATTCTAAGATCAAAGATTTCTAACCCACTACAGTAACGCATCAGGTCAAGTGCTCAGCACGATGCTCATGAACTCTTAGGTTCTCAATAAGCAGTGGCCCCTAGGATGGTTCTAAGATTATTAAGAAAACTTCACTCCAGAGTAGCTCATGTGATCCCTTGAAAGAGGTGCCTCTCAAACCATGTTTCCCGGGAGAGCCTTCTGTGATTCAAGGAAATTGTTTTAAATTCCATTTTAAAAATTCCTCCCCAATGACTCCAAATAATTATGATCTAGGCAGTATGTCGATAGTGGCAAGAATATTAGGCTTTGAAATCAGGCTGATATGGGTTTGAACCCTTGTTTTATTACCTGTGACTTTGAGCAAATGGCTCAGCCTTTGTGTCCCCATCAACTATTTCGCCATGTGGTTGAGAAAATTAAATGAAATGATATACATTGAGCTTCTTGCACAGTGGCTTGCTCATAACAGGCACTTAATAATATCTTTCCAATGAAATTCATTACTTTCAAAAAGTCTAGACACATACACAAACAACTGTCTTGCGGTTGTCTCCCTTGGCTCTATCTCTTTACAACAGGTATTTTCTAGAATACAAATGGAAGGCTTGAAACCAAAGCTGTTCATAAATGCTTTCCACCAAATACATGAACATTAACAGAAACAGATATTTTTAAAAATGTATCTTAGATTCTAAAAGTCATACATGTCAAATTGTCTGCCAAAAATAATTATCAAATGACCACATGGCCTCAGGAAACAAGATACTTGCAGAGAAGTTGCTGGTCCTGCTGCAAACCAGACCCTTTAGAAGAATGCAGATGTCTTCCCCCACCAACTAAATCAGAATTCCTGGGGGGGGGGGGGGTCTAGCATTAATATTTTTAAAGTTTGCCCAGGCTTGAGGAGCATTAAGCACTTGTCTGAAGCCTCACGACCTTCCTCTCCCTGGCCGCAAACTCCACCGAGACATAACAGAACAAAGGAGATACATAACTGAGAAGCAAAGAATGGAAAGTATTGATCTCCTGGTCTGCCCCACTCACCGATATCTGCATTTCCAAACATACTGCTAAAATTTAAAACCTGGTTCCAACTGAGATAACATGCAAGGGAACTTTAAGTTTTGAGAACCAAATTAAAGCATCAGAAGGACTCTAAATGGAAAAAGAAGCCATCTGCAGCAGGCAAAGTTTCCAGGCTTTCCTCAGCTTCAAATGACACAAAGTAGCCCAGAGCCCCCTACCTACCTGTTTTTCTTTGTAGATTTCAAAGGTTTGACAAGGATGAAAAGCCACTACCACACATATACACCAAAAAGTTTGCTTCTCCACCAAAACCTCTAAGACTTTTTACAGCAGGAGCAAACCCAAGCAGAAAGTGAGTTGTAAGAGGAAGAGAACGTAATAATGCAAGCAAACTAACACCTGAAGTCTATTTAAAAACATGCAGACAATTCACACTCACCAACTTTTCCCCACTGGACTCAGATCAAAACCAGGTGGTGACTTTCACAAAATGAATTATTTTCTAACTTGGGGTTCCCAGTACAACATTTGCATAATCATTGACTTCCTTGTGTTACCAATTCCAAAAGCTGTCAGCAGATACTCTTTTCCTTACCCGGGAAAGGAGACAGGAATCATTTCTGGCCAGGTTCTCACTGTCTCCCACACTTTGCCATGTGGAACTCTCCACATCCACACATGTGGATCCTCAGCTACCTGGCTCTGCCTTGGCCAGCTCCTCTGCATAAAATGCTCCCTTCCTCTTCTTGCCCTGGAAACTGCGTTTTTCGTTTTTCTTCAATACCCAGCTCATAGCTCACACATTCCCTCTGCTGTGAAATTTCTTCTTTCCTGGCTGACCCAGTGGTTGCTTTTCGTTCCCACCGCTCTAGGCAGTGGCAACAGGCGACAGGAGTCTGCAAACTATGGCCCTTGTGCCTGTGTTCTACTGCTCCTAAGCTAGGAGTGATTTTTACATGTGAAAAGCTTGGGGGAAAAAAATCAAAAGATCTCATGACACACGAAAATCCTATTAAATTCAATATCCATAAATCATATTAGATTCAATGTCCATATATAAAGTTTTATTGGAACACAGCCTCACCCGTTCATTTACATTTTGCCCATGGATGCTTTCTCTATAATGCAGAGTTGAGTAGTTCCCAGAGTCCGGATGACTGAAAAACCTCAAATATTTAATGTTTGACCCTTCACAGGAAGTTTGCCAACCCCTGACCTAAAAGGCTAAGACTGCCTTTCATTTATTTTTGCACATTGAGTACTAGAACCAGCAAACCCAAAAGGTGGAAAAATTGCTACCACAGTTTCAAATGTTAATCAAAATGAGGAACCTTGTTTCTAAACAATCAGTGATTAAATCTGTATTTCTTTCTTGGGTGGTCATAACCATGTAAGATGCTGCTGTGTTGTTTAAAGTGTCACTTCTAAAGTTCAATGTTTTTTAAAAACCCAAATAATTAGTTTGCTTCTTGAATTATCTGTGGTAACTCAGAGCTCTCCCGCTACTGGCAGGGCTGCAATTGGAGAGAAGCGTCAACAGCTAACTGGTACAGAAACATCCCCTCACTTCTGCCTTGGATGAGTCCACTGTAACACTTAGGGAAGGCGGCAAAGCTACCAGCAGGCAGGGAGAGCATGCATCTTCCTCCTGGGAAAGCCTGTTTGCTGATCACAGGATGTGGAATCATAAACCCTTCTTTTCACAGATGAGGAAACTGAGGCCCAGAGAGGAAGCAATATTTTCAAGCAAAACTAAGGTCCCTCCGCCTCGAATCTAGATGCCTTCCCTGGGTGCACCTTCTTGCTCACTTCAATAAAAGCAGACTTGTCACAACCCTTCCCATACTTTTTCTTCCTTCGTCAGACCCCAGGGGTTCCCGCCTCTCATCCTGACAGCCCACCCGCCCAGTAAAGCCAAGTGTTGGCAGGACAGTGGGCTTTCAAGAGTCTTCCTGGTGCCCTGGCCTACACCTGAAGTCTAGATTCTCAGGGAACAGTCTGGAAACCGTAGCTGAGGGAGGACGGGGGAGCGAGCTCGTCACAGGACACCTTAGAATGCAGCCATGATGGGCGTGCCAAGATCCTCAAAGAATCGCTTTCTTTTTCAGGCCAGAAGCTGTCCCTGAGGTAGCCTGTCCACAGCACTCGGGGTTTGGGTGCTGTTCCTGGCTGGGGGTGGGGCCCTGCTCCAGGGAGCCCCTCCCGGAACCCGGCCCAGCGCTTACCGCGGCCTGGCGGAGGGGTGGGCGGCTCCATCGGAGCGGAGGGGGCGGGGCCGGGGGCGGTCCTTCCTGCAGACGATGGTTGCCATGGGGACCACAGACAGGGGGCCAAGTACAAGGGCAGCCCAGGGGCGTCCCCGGACGCCCGGGCCCAGACACACACAAGACACTCGGCACAAAGCGAAAGTTCAACAATCTTTATTTCCAAACTCCAGCAGGGTTAACTCTTTAACTTGGCTAATAGCAAAAACATCTCTAACAAGATCAAAGATGGAGGTGCAGACCCAATAAAGATTCTCTTTAAAAAAAGGATTGGAAAAAAATATGTATCTGCATAAGTATTTTTTCAAAAAGTAAAATTCTCCAGTGTTGTAAAAAAAAGTATACCAGTGATTTCAGTCTATAAAAAACAGAACTTGGCAGTCTGTGCTGCCTTAAAAGCCCCAACTCAGGATAACCCTAGGAGAAAATCACCCATTTAAAAAAAAAAAATTTTTTTTAAATCCCCTTTCTCCTCTCTTGCTCAACTTCCACCGCTTATTCCAAGAAACAGCCCCAAATTACAGGATAAACAAGACCCAGCTCATTTCTCTCAGCCTCTACCTGTTAAGACTCAAACCAAGAACTATTCCTATGGAATCTTCACCTCTACTACAATCAGGACGCCGTTCCCTATTTCCTGGGCCAGATTTCTAGAAACTTGCAAAACATCTCCCTGCTTCCTTCAAGGAGGAGCCTAAGGGCCCCTTGAAAGATCAAGAGGGCAGGCAGTTCTTCTGGAATGCCTGTGGGCTGCTCATGGGAAGAGGGTGCCTCCTTTATAACAAAAACAGCCAACACCTTATAAGCTGAAGTCTAACCTACCGGGTAAAAAGTAGCAGCAGGTACCAAACTACTTGCTGTACAAAAAGGTGCGCACCTCCCCCTTTACTTGTAAAGGTAAGGGAGCTGAAGAGAGCCAGGTGAGTATTTGACCTCATCTGAATTTTAGGCCAAAGCCATGGTGCAGAGAAAGACACTCGGTCTTTGCTGTTTCTGCCATTTGTGGCAGACTAGTTCACGCTGCTTTCCGGAAGCTTTTTCCCTTTATGCAAGAGTACTTAAGAATTAATAGAGAACTTTTCCATTCAACTTCAGAACTGACAAATACTTCAATAGCAGTTTCTCAAAACCACTGATGGAGACAGAACACCCCTCAGTTCAGGATCACAGCTCCTTCCAGTCGATGGGCTTCTTGCCAGACTTCTGCAGCAGCTCGTTGGTTTTAGAAAAATGTCTGCATCCAAAGAACCCTCTATACACGGACAACGGGGAGGGATGAGCAGTCTGCAGTACATGGTGCCGCTTCTGAAAAAGAACCAGAGAATAAGATGTGGCAGATGTGGGGATATGGCTTTGCAGTTTATGGCTATGTAATGCCCCTTTGCCCTCTCTACACTCCTCCACCTTTCAAAGTGCATATACCTCCAGCATTTACATTAGAACCAAAGTCCATTTGTTCATTCACCTGTAGTGCAACCAACTACCTTTGCTAGCCTCTGAGGATGCAAAGGGGACCAGTCTCAGCCTTCAATTGAGCAATCTCTGTGCCATTTTAAGTCCCAATATCTTATTATCCAGCAATTCCACTAAGATTGTTTGCTGAAGGACACCATGATGCATATACCTACACAGACGTGTGTAGAAGGCGGCTCACTGCAGCATGCTTCTATAAGCTAAAACCTAATATAAATCCAGCCTTATGCAACTGGCTATAATATTCTAATGTTCCTACAGTGGAACACCACATAGCTGCTAGAAGAAAAAGGTCAAGCTGTGTACGAGGGTACTTCAAAAAGTTCATGAAAAAATGGTATTAAAAGATAATATGAATGTTTCTATAAACTTTTTTAAGACCCCTCATGTACTGATATGGGAAGACCTCCAAAATTTACCAGGTTAAAAAAAGGCAAGATCAAGTGGTAAATACATTTTAAAAGTTTCTTCGGAAAAATACCAAAGACACTATAATAAAGCAGCTCCTTAGGGAAAGGAAGCAGTGGAAGCCGTTTACTTTCCATTTTGTATGTTTCTATACTGTCTGAATTGTCTCAGCACTAAAATGGAATGCTTTGATTTTTTAAAGGACCGCTGTAGTTACCTGAGCATGGAGACTATGAACCATTATTGTTTTCCTCTTTATTCTTTTCTTTATTTAAATAAAAACCACCTAACAAATCACTGTTTTCCAAAACATCCCTGTCTTCAAGGGGCTCAGTCTAGGAGGGGTGGTCATTAGAGACAGGCGGCCCACCATGGTTAAGAGCACAGAGCCTGGAGCCGGACTGCCTGGGTTAGGCCCCAGCTCTGACACTGAGTAGTGAGTAAGCATGAGAAGTCCCTGCAGCTCTCCAAGCTGCACTTCAGTTTTCATCTATAAATTGGGAGTAACAACAGCATCAAGCTTATGAAGCTACCATGAAGGGTCAAATGAACGACGACGTGTTCAGAGTATTATGAGAAGTGATGCAGGCCAAGCTCTTAACACTCCTGTCAGGCTCCCAGGCAGAAGACCTCTGCGCCCTGGGCAGAGGAAGCAGACTGCACAAAGGCAGGCAGGGAAGTGGAGCACAGTGAAAAAGTGCAGGCGGTTCAGGCAGCCTGGAGCTCAAAGTGGAAAAAAGGGAGTTATGGCAGAGAGGCTGGCTGGGGGCCATCCCCCAAAACCAGCATGCCAGCCTAAGCCAAGGCCTTACAGACATCCAGGTGAAGTCAGATGAAGGCCTGAACCAAGGCAAAGGGGGTAAGGCAGAGAAGAATTGGAGAGACATTAGGAGGGAAGAAAGAATACAGATAATGAATGGCTGACTGCATAGGGGAGGTGAGGGGGGAAAACAGAAGGAGGGAAGGAGTGGGAGAGAGAGGTGGGTAGGTGCCAAGGAGGGGTACAGACTTCTGGTTGAACAACTGGGCAGATGGTGGTATTTCTTATCGCTGAGGAGTACAGAGCAGCAAGTTTAGTGAGAGATGGATGAAGAAAGACAAATTCAGTCTGGACAATGTTGAATTTGATGTGCGATGGGACACTAGTAAGGAGGCAGGTGAATGTCTAGATCTAGTGCTCAGGAGACACCCGGCTGAGATAAACAACTTGGTTTTAATGATTAAACTACTTTTACAACTGTTTGCTTTCAGACCCAAACCATGTCTAATAATAATAAAGATGACCAATATAATGAATAAGAACGGCCATATACCTCCCTAAGGCACAGAGGTTAGAAATTACTCTCATACACATCTTGAGTACCTACATAATCAGATCCTAGCAATGCATACAAGGTCAGATCTTAGGTCATGCATGCAAGATTATTTTCCACTGCTATTACCCTCCTTTAGAAAGAAAACCCCTGAAAATATCTTGTTCATTCACATAGACCCTTTATAGGGAAAGAAACTTTTACATCTGAAAATCTGACTTACATACTGTATTGCTATTTGCTTGTATATGCCTAGAGACCCTAGAGGGATACATCAGAAACTAAAACCAGTGCTTACCCAAGCTGGGGAGGAATTGAACAGATGGGAACTAGGATGGAAGGGAGACTTTTTACATTTTTTAACCATGGGAATCTATTACCTTAAAAAAAACTTAATTGAAACATAAAGACAAAACTCCATTTAAGAGAAAATAAGGGCGATAATTGATATGTGAGTGAAGTCTCTAGACTTAACTCTGTTCCTGGCTTAGAATCATGCTCAGCTGTTGGAAGACCACACTGGGCCTGCCCAGGTGAAGAGATTGCTCAGCAGGTGCTCAGGAACACATGGTAGCAAGCTCTGCAGAGCAGGCTCTATTCCTGGCTCTGCCACTCACTGCAACTTTGGGCAAGTGACTTCATCTCTCTAAGAACCAAAGTGGGGATGGATAAGTGTGTTCTTACATGCATAGCCTTTGTGAGAGTTAAGTGAAACTCTATGTGAGTGCTCGCTTCGGCAGCACATATGCTAAAATTGGAACGATACAGAGAAGATTAGCATGGCCCCTGCGCAAAGATGACACGCAAATTCGTGAAGCGTTCCATATTTTTTTGGTGGAAGCTAAAAATAAATAAATAATTCACACATGCACACACACAAAAAACCCGGGGGTGGGGGGGAAGAAGACATAACAACTACAGTTCCTTGAAGCTGATACGACAAGCAAACAGAAAAAACATTGTTGGGTGGGAGGAGAGGGAGGAGGGAGGGAGGTTTCGGTAATGGGCCACAATAATCAACCACATTGTATATCAACAAAATAAAATTAAAAAAAAAAAAAAAAAACTCTACGTGAAAAGCACTTGACCCAGTGCCAGAAACAGGGAAGGAGTTCACTGTAGTTGGACATTTCAGATACCCCAGAAACTATTGTTGGGTCACCTCAGTTAAGCCCTTTTCTTTCACTACTCAACATTTACTCTAAAATCTTCCCCCACCCTCACTTCCCAGTTCAGTGTCTCCTCCTCCATCAAACACCATGGCCTCTAGTTATCCTGGACAGAACTCACAGCTCAGCACAGTGTGGCAGCAGTGGCAACGGTGAGAAGCAGTAGGATAGGGACGTTTTTAGGAGGTGGAGTTGACAGGATTTACTGATGCAATGAATGGATTTAAGGGGATGTGGGGAAAGAGGATTTAAGGATGGTTTCTAGGTTTTTGATCTCAGCAGCTACATATAGCACCCCCAGTGGATGTCTAAAACCTCAGATAGTAGCGACCCCAACTGCTGTCGACAGGAACACATTTCTGTTCATGTCTTCCACGCACAAATTCAGTGTCTCTTACATCTTGACTAAGCACTTATCATGCACTATGGCCATAACTTACGCAGTTTGAGGTGCAACAGTAAAATCTCTTTTCCCTTCTTCACAATCTCATAGAGAGAAGATTATTACCTAGACCCTAGCAACTTCAGCATTTGATTTTTCTTCCCTTATTAAGAACTTCCAACTTTTCACACAAATGAAGCACTTTACGGATTCTCTTCAACATATTTCAATTGCCAGCACCCCTACTCTTGTGCTTTGGGGCCATCATTGAGTAAAATAAGGGTGACTTAACACAAGCACTGTGATACTGCAACAGCTGATCTGATAACGTAGATGGCTACTAAGTGACTAATGGGTGGGGAGCGTCTACAGTGTGGATACACTGGATAAAAAGGGATGATTCACATCCCAAGCGGGATGGCATGAGATTCCATCATGCTACTCAGAATGATGCACTATTTAAAACTCATTAATTTTTTATTTCTGGAATTTTCCTCATAATATTTTCAGACTGAGGTTGACAGTGGGTTATGTGAAACCATGGATAAGGGTGACCTACTGAAAAAAGAGGTAGCAAGCTGGGGGAGGATGCAGGGAGTGTGGCCTGGTCATGCTGGGTATTAGCAATTAAAGTTTAATGATTACCACGATAGTATTTTCAGGGAAAAGTTAAATTTGTGATTAAGTGCAATTCTTTGTTTTCTATATGCTCCCAAATTTCTTCGAAACAAGACTCTTGCCTCATTCATCACTTATAGCACACTTGTTAAATGGTACGCAGGGACCTTTGTATCTTCTACGTATACGGTGACTTTAGGCCTATATTACTACTTCTGTTAAATCACAAGTTGGCCAGTTGCTTTCCTCATACACAATTCATTATTCCTATAACTTGTCTGAATTCTACTCAATTTTCAATGGAAAACTCAAGTCTAATTATAATAGCCTTAAAGGAAAATAAAATTCATTTTGTGACCTGTATTTTCCAGGACCACATAGCAAGGATTGCTAGAATTCACTAAACTGTTTAAAGTGTTAAAAAAAAAAAAACGTACCCTGTCAATGGCACTGCCCTTCCTCTGAGCATAAGAGCCCCAGAGCAAGAAGACAAGGCCATTCGAATTTTGATTTAGCCAGGACACAACTGCATCAGTAAACTGCTCCCAACCTCTCTCCTTATGAGAATTGGCTTGATGGGCCCGAACTGTGAGCACAGCATTGAGTAGGAGAACACCTACAAACACACACCAAAGAAACACATTAAAAGTAGCCTCAAACAAATCAGCCCAAACACTCAACAACAGGCGTTAAGACACATGATTAAACTATCCACTTGATGGGATCCAGTGTTGCTGTCTGAAGAAAGTCATAAAGGAAGCATTACCATATGACCAGCAGTGACCTCTGGGAGAGGAAATAAGAGGGCATTTTATTTTTTGCCCTTTTAGCATCTTCCGGTGAACATGCATTATATCCCTCGACAGAAGAAAAGGCATCTTGTAGATAGGTCTTAAACACACACACAAGCCTCGTGTCAAATGAGCAGAGTGAGGCCACCTTCCAAATGGTCAAAGTCAGGTTGAGTGGATAAACTTAAAATATTAACAAGGAACAAACTTTTCTTTCAAATTATAATTAAAACATGAAAGATAATATTGCCTACAGGATAAAACCAAGATACTATACATGTTTTTTTTACTTTTATAAATTAGCCATTTTATCAGAACTCTCTAGAGTTCTTTATGGCAACCTTTTAAAAATGTAAACAAGCAGGATAGAAAAGAGAAGACTGTTGACATCAGTTCAAAATATATCTAGCAGGCCGAGCCCGTGGCGCACTCGGGAGAGTGCAGCGCTGGGAGCGCGGCGACGCTCCCACCGCGGGTTCGGATCCTATATAGGAATGGCCGGTGCACTCACTGGCTGAGTGCCGGTCACGAAAAAGACAAAAAAATATATATATATATCTAGCAGTGGTTGGTTTACCTTGTTTGGCCCACCCAGATAAATCTCCATGGCCAGGATGAACAAAACCATCGATGTCAGTAGACAGCTCTTTATAAATGTTTTCCAAACTGAAAGCAAGCCGGAAGAAAAACATAAAACAGAATCTTAAGTCTAATTTTGAAAGTTCAGTAACCTGCAAGATATGTGTGGAAAGGTTAGAGGTTACAGCCTATAAAGCCAGCACTTGGAAAAGACAATGGAACATAAGGCAGGGATTAATGAGATAAAAACCACCAGTCATCCGACAAGTAGATCTGCCCAGGTCCTTTATTTTGGTCTGTGGCTGGATTGAAGGAATAGCACTTTGGAAGACCTAAATAAATTAGCCCGGGGCTGGCCAGTTAGCTCAGTTGGTTATGGCACAGCCTTATAACACCAAGGTCGTGGGTTCAGATCCCTGTACTGGTCAGGTGCCAACCCCCCCCCCAACACAACATTACCCATAGTAAATTAGCCCAGCGGTTAACAACTAATGCTCAGTAACAGTTTTATATCTCTATGTATTTATAATATTTGTATATATTATATACAAAATCCTTCAAAGCAGTGATTCTTAACCAGGGGTGATTTTGCCCCCCAATGTCTAGACATTTTTCATTATCACAACTGGGGGGTGTACACTGGCATCTAGTGGGTTGAGGCCAGGGATGCTGCTCAACATTCTGCAACGCACAGGACAGCTCTTCCCCACCCCCAACAAAGAATGACTCAGCCCCAAATAGTGCTGAGATTGAAAGATCCAGCTCCAAAGGCTAGTGAAAGTCCCACACACAGTCACACCTGCAATATACACAGTACACATTGAAAGTGATCACGATTGGACCAGAGTCCATCTGTAAAGCAATCATACCTGGGCGGAGGTGGAACAGGTCTTTGAACACTAAAGCAGAGCCCATGAGCTTGATTGGGTCCATGATATGGATCCTGTCCCAGGATGACAACCTTCACCTGTGAACAGCAGGTGGCAAGGAATGAAACAATACTGTAGTGTAAGCCGTCTACATGAACAGCTGGCTGACTGATCACCCGCACAAAGCGACACACCATGAGAAGGGGAGCCCCCGTCTTGATCCAACTGAGAACCCCAGGAAGGGAGTGACTGACGGGGCACCATTACTTCCCATTACCAAATTATCCTTCACTCAATCTCCCTGCCACGCCACCCCACCCCCTTCTCTGACAAGCGTTTCAAACAAGTTGGGGTCAACATTGCTTTCTCCCTCTTCATTTTTCAAATCACAAAGGTAGATACACCCTTGTAACAAGTACAACCATTCAGAAACATATAAAGTGGTCAGCCATCTCCTAGTCACTCCTGTCCTATCCTGAGTTAACCATTTTTTATCAACTAAGTAGTTAGGGGTACTATACTCATTACCCTACATTCTGTATTTCTCACGTTGTACATTTGAGGCACCCTTCAAGTCAACACAGCACATCCTTACACACTATTGGTTTTATTTCTATGGACTAGATTCATAACAGCAGAGGTGCCAGTCAAAGGCCAAGTGTATTTTAAACTTTCACAAATGTGTGCCCAGTTACTTTCCAGTGAGTTGAAACAATCTGAATTCCCCATCAGCAGCACATGAGGGTGCCTGCTCCCCTACATCCTCTAGCAGATGAAACCAGAAGAGAATGAGGTCGGGGCAAGAGGGCCATGGAAGCGGGTGGCAAGAGGCAATGAGAAGTAATGAAGCCCTGTCACAGGAGGGACTGCCATGCACGTAGGCACACCCTATCTTTCCAGCACCCGCCCCCATCGCCTCCACTCCCATGCTTCCGTCCATGGTGTCCTTTCTCAGAATCTCCCACAGCAGACATACTCTTTATCCTTCAAAATCCAGCTTCAGACAGCCCATAACCAGGAAGCTTTTGGGGACCTCTATTCCCTCCCCTTGGTGCTCACACTGTTGCTAGCATATTTTCTGTCATGAAGCAACATGTCCCGGAAGGGAAGCTTTTGGGCTCAGAGGCTCCAGCCTGGATGAGGGATGATCTTGGGCAAGCTACGTAACCTCCCTGACCCTCGGAATGTATTCTCATCTCGTCTGCAAAGAAGCCCCTCAGAGATGATGAGGTCTGATCCCTCTTTTCTGAGTGTTCCCTGTTTAAATTGATCGTTGGTATTCAGAACAGGGCATAATATTCAAACAAGAAGCAAACTCATACTGAATTTAATAGGACTTAGGTTTAACTTCAAAAACAAGGAACTGTGGGCTGGCCAGTTAGCTCACTTGTGAGAGCATGGTGCTGATATAACACCAAGGTCAAGGAATCAGCACGATTCCCTTACGGGCCAATTCTGTACCTGCCAGCTGCCAAAATACAAAAACAAAGGTCTTGCTCTAAAATGAATATTGTGAGATATTCTAAGTATTAGATGTGGCTGCCTTATCAAGATGGCTTATTAACTTATTTCACATCTATTTGATATAATAGATAGTCATTTGTTGCTTAATGACAGGGATCCATTGTGAGAAATGCGTTTTTTGTTGTTGTTGCACTAACATCACAGACTGTACTTAAACCTAGATGGCATAGCCTACTACACACCTAGAATGTATGGTACAGCCCCTGGCTCCTATGTGAGTAATGCACTGTGCTTTGATACCCCTGGGCGATAGGGATTTTTCAGCTCCATTATAATATTATGGGACCTTAGGCCGGCTCGTGGCTCACTCGGGAGAGTGTGGTGCTGATAACACCAAGGCCATGGGTTCAGATCCTACATAGGGATGGCCGGTTGGCTCACTGGCTGAGCGTGGTGCTCACAACACCAAGCCAAGGGTTGAGATCCCCTTATTGGTCATCTTTAAAAAAAAAAAATAATAATAATAATATTATGGGACCACCATTGCATATGTGGTCAGCCCTTAATGGAAACATCATTACAGGGTGCATGACTGTATTTATTAAGTCACAGCATTCCTGCCCCATCTTACAAAATGGAGGAGAAAGAAAGGATAAAAACAAAACCTAAAAACCTCCAGTGAAAATTTTTTTAAAAACACTTTTTTCCCTCAAAAATAAAAATAAAAGCAAATAAATTGCTATTTGTGTCCTTTCAAATCTCTAAAATAAGACATGCTAAAAATAATTGCAAATCTGTCTTCTGTGTATACTGTCATAAAAACGAACACATCTGAGGTCAGTGGTTGGACTCCCCCTGGTGTAGAGTGTTAACAAAAGAAAAACATTTCAACAAGTTCCTAATGCCTAACACATGCCCAGTTAAAGTCCAACCAGAAATGAGCCAAACTGAATGAGCAATGGAGATAAACTTTTCTTTAGCTCTTATTTCTCCTAGGAACATTACCCAGGCAAATGTATAACAGTGTCTAAGGAATCAAGAGCCAGTAGTTAGAAGATACAAAATGCACCAGTGGGATAGCATAAAACAAAACATCCCATAATCTCTTTAGCCTAGGATTTCAGAACAATTGTACTTTTACATTTTTTAAAAATTTGTGTTTTCTGTTTTGAAGCAATTTCCAGACAGCTGCAAAATGATGTAATACCAACATATTTTTAAAGGTATTTCTGTAAATGCTTATGAAAAAATTACTGCTTATTTTAAGAAAACATAAAACACAAAATTTCTTTTTTTTGTAAAAGATGACCGGTAAAGGTGAAGAAGAGTAAATATAGGCTGAAATACAGTCAGTCAAACCTCACAATTTCAGTGTTTTATTTACTACTGAAATTATAGATTGCAGCTTAACTTCAGGGCCCTTAATTAAAAAAATACATTTGATTCCCTCCCCTAATAAAATTCATCAACAACTTGTACTTACATCTCTTATGTCACACATTTGGGTCCATGTGAAGACTTGGTGTGGGGGTGGATAAACAGTATAATGTTTTCTTTCTTCTGCAACAAATCCCATTAGCTGATTTAAAGATAAACTTAAAATCAGATTCCCACTGGAAACCATATGAATTCAATAAGAAAACCTTTAATGAAGCATCATCTAACTCTTTGCCATGTTTTATATTCAAATTCTTTTTAAAAAAATAAAAACAGTATCGGCTCCCTACATAACTTGCTCAATCTCACCAGTTCCCTCCCTCTTTCTGTCTGTGGCCTGCGTCAAAGTTGATTTACACCTGGCTGCTTTAATTTCCTGACCGCGCCACCACCGCTCCGCCCCCCTTTCTAAAAACCAAGAAAGCTTTCATTCAGTCTGGCTGGTGGTTTTACTACGCCGGCCTTTCCTGGAGAGCAGACTAAGTGGCTTAAAAGAAGCCATGATATCATTTTACAGGCTTTAACAACTTTAACCAATATAAACGTGCACATTCAAAACATGGCTTTATTTTTATCTCCTTTGTGTGAAAAAGGGGTTGAATGAGGGTAACTATGAGCCTATGAGAGCAATCTCCTATAAACGTGGACTTGGCCTGCTATAATAACAAAACAAAGGGCCAGTGGCCTCCACGTTTACTCCTATAAAAGGTGAACTTCCGCACTTACCTTTATAAAATACGGCTTCCCGAACTCTCCGCTGAGGTGCTTCTTCCAACTCTCACCAAAACCCACGGGCACGTTGCGGGCCGCGAGTCTGAGCAGGGCCGCGGCCTTGTTCCTCTGGATGCGGACCAGCTGCTCAGGGCTCAGCGGCGAGGAGGGCGGCGTGCCGGGCTCGTCCTGCTCAGCCCGGGCCTTCTTGGCGGGGCTGTCCTGCAAGGGGTCCCCGCAGAGGCGGGTCACGAGCTGCAGCTGCCCCGTCCCGGGCGCCAGCAGCTTCCGGCCCAGACACAGTGGCCCACCACGTAAGATGCCCATTTGTGGAGCAGGTCCGAGCAAAATCGGACCATGGAAGCCCAGGACTGGCCCCTGTCCGAGGATTTGGAGGCTGGTACTAAAGTGGGACAGGGAGAGGGGCTGTGAGGCAGGCCCGCGGCGTCCCCCGAGAAATTCGCGCGACTAAGGACTAAGCACCGAGGCGCCCCGCCACGCCGGACCCGCCACTCGCGTCCCCACGTGGCCTTTTCGCGGCAAAACCCTCCCCTCGGGGCCCCGCCCCCACCCTCCTCGATTGGACAGCGGACAGAGCTGGGCGGGCTGGCGGCGCGCCGATTGGCGCATAGGGCCCGGAGGCTTGCCCCCATTGGCTGGCCCCGCAGCATGGCGGCCGATGGGGGACGGCGGCATCTGTTTTGAAAACGAAAAGACTGTTCTGCACGCGGGGGCCCCGGCTTACCGAGTCAGCGGCGCGCCCCAGCAGCCCCTCGGTCAGGCGGGGGCCGCCGCCTTCCTCCCCTCCCTGGTACCCCACCCCGGCCCCCGAAGCAGTCCCCTTTGCGTCTTACCGCTGCATCCCCGCTCTCCTCAGCTACGGCCGCCACGCCGGTCCCCGGGTCGGCCGGCTCGGGGCTGCGGGCACGTCGCCTGCTGGCAGGACTCGGGGAGAAAAAGGAGTAGAGCGTCTTCTGGCCGATCATCCCGAAGCCGGGGAGGGGGCGAACGCGCGCCGCCCGGGGACCCGCGAGGCTGACGCTGGCTGTGGCGGTCCGAAATTGGCGCCAAACGGCCCGCGCATGCTCCGAGAGGTGGGCTTTGGGGGCTGGGGGCGGAGGGCTTAGTACGCATGTGCGGGAGGGGCGGCTGAGCAAAGACCCTGGGGCGGGGTGGGATTTGGCACCAGGCGCAGGAGTTTATTCTTTCATTCAGTTTGTCTGTTCGTAGCCTCTGCCTTTGGGCAAGTCCCTCCAACTCTCAGCTTGTAGGAAGGTTAGTTCCTGCCCCATAGGGATATTGTGGGAGTGAAATAAGCATTATAATGGTATTTGTTGATCACATTCTCTCATCTAATTTTCACAACCGATTTCACTGACAACAAAGTCTTAGAATGGTCAGACTTTTTACCTAGCCTGTAAGGTTTGGGGAAGAATTTAACTGAGGTCCGGGAAGTTAAACCTCAAGCTCTTCATCCTCCGAAGGGCACCACCATTCCCCCACCCCCCATACACCTGGGATTCTTCTCTTTCCCTCTCTCTTCGTATCCAAACAATCAATATCTCCTTTTGGTTTTATCTCCAAAATATCCCGAATTCAACTCCTGCTCTTCCATCTCCTGGCTACAATCCTTCTGAAACGTAACAATCCCCGGATTAAAACCCTTCTATGGTCTTCACATATGCTTAGAATAAAACCCCAGCTGCTTTCTTACCCAGCTCTCAAGAACGCTTCCCTCTCTGACCAGTGGGCACTGAATCTGCCTCCCAGCACATTACCTGGACGCAAGCTTGTCCCCTTGTGGCCTTCAAACTCTTGCACATGCTGTTGCCCTGCCTGGAAAGCTTCAGGATCCTTTCCTCACAGGCCTTTGCCTCCTGTCTCACTTTCTAGCCCATCGCTCTAATAATAACTTCTATACTGTATAAAATTACTATTCATCTCTTGTTTATTTTTGTCTCCATCTCCAAAACATAACGTGGATGAGGGCAGGAACTTTCTCCTTGTTGCTGGTGTGTACCAGTGCCTGGGACAAGGAGCTTAAGTATTAATAGATCTGCAACATAACCAGCGCCACTTTAGACAAGCCCAAGTATAAAATGGCGCCGCCCGCCTCTTCCCTTCCCCCCTTCCCTTTACGAGAAGCCTCCTGCCTTAAACAGAAACTCCTTTTGCTTCCACAAGGACGCAGTTCTCCACCTCGATCCACATTAGCATAATGACCCTCCTTGATGGTATCAGCCAGCCCTTGGCGCAGTATATAAGCTCTATCACCCCCACACCTGGTGCTGTCCCCTTTCAGGGTAGCCCTGGGCTGCCTGCTACTTTGAGCACAGCCCAGCCGATTTCTTCCTTTAATAAAGCTTGGACGGTATCCGGCATCTCGGCTCACTTTCTTTCAAGTATAGGAAGGGAGAGGGGCTCATAACTGAAAATCATTTGCCCTTATAGCCACTTCAAAAAACAGTTCAGCAGTCTTGTATATAGTTGAACTTTATCGTGTGGCCCAGCAATCCCACTCATAGGCATTTCCCCAAGATAAATGAAAATCTGTATTCACACAAAAGCTTGTACATGGATGTTTATAGCAACTTAATTCACAATCGCCTAAAACAGGAAACAACCCAGATGCCCAACTGGCATTTGTGGCTCCTTTGTGGTACTCACCACTGTGGTGCATGCATACGATGGAGTACTTATTCAGCAGGAAAAAAGAACAAACGATTGATAACACACAACGTGGATAAATACGAAGAGCAGTATGCTTAAGTGAAAGAAATCAGATGGAAAAGGCTAGAGAATGCTATGATTCCATTTATATGAATTCTGGAAAAGGCAAAAATATAGGGACAGAAGACAGATCAGTGGTTGCCAGAGGCTGGGTGAGAGGGGCAAGTTTATAGAACTAAGAGGCTGGGGGAGTTTTATGGGATGATGAAACTGTTCTGATCTTGATTGTGGTGGTGGTCGTACATACAACATTGTACGTTTGTCAAAATTCCCAGAAATGCATGAAGCAGCTTCAAAAACAAAAGTCCCAGGGTTCAGATTCCCACACTGGCCAAGTGTGAAAAAAACCCCAAAACACCAAACCGAAAAGGCCCCAATCTCATGGAGTTTTCATTCCTTTGAGGGGAGACAGTAAATAAACAGTGGGAGCAGTAATAAAACCTAACACTTATTTGCATCACAGAAGCAGTTTTCGCACACCTTCTCATTGACATAGGTGCTGTCCTCCCCCGCTTCCAGATGAAGCGATTCAGGCCCGGAGAGGTTAAGTGATCCTCACCAACTCCAGAGCAAATGTTAAGCCGAAATACGGCAATGCTTGCAACGCACCAAAACAGCCAACAGGTGGCGCTAGGAGGCCGCCCTGCGGCTTGTTTGGCACTTGCCCGGGTTTCCCAGCTTGCCCCGGAAGTGGTAGTGCGTGCGAGCTGCGGGCCGGGTGAGTGCTTTCCCGCCGGCCAGGGCTCCTCTAGGGTGTTTGCAGGATTCAGAGCTGCGCAGGAGCAGGAGCCGGGAGGGCAGTTAACAATTGCAGTCCCTTAGCGGGGTGGACAGGAGATGGAGACCCGGCTTTTCTGGGTGACTGGGCAAACCCTTTCCCCTCTCCGGGCGTCAGTTTCCCCATCTGTAACATGAGGGTTTGGATTGTAGTTTCCGAATTTGGCTCTGGCATGCGAATGCCCAGGAGGAATTTATTTTAAAATGCTGGTGCTTGGAGGTGGAATGCAGTCATCTGGGTTTTTGCAAGCTAGCCAGCTGATTCTGGGTGAGGGAGACCCAGGGCCAGATCGTCCCTAGGGGCCCTTACAGCTTTAAAATCCTCTTCTTCCTTTCCAGGACATGGTTTTAAACTTTAAAATGGAAACTTAAATAGGAATGTTGCTGTGGGACCCCTTGGATGAGCAGATTTTTGCATCGAGGACAGAGCCTGGGCAGTCTCTCCCTTTCTCTTTGCCTCATCACCAACGTCCACTTGTTTCTTGTGGGGAGACAGTATGGACAGATTTCTGGTGAAGAGGGCTCAAGAGGGCATTTGGGGAAAGGGGGAGGAGCAAGAGCAGAGTGGAAAAGAGCTAACTCTATTGGGAGGAGACAAAGAAAGTCCAAGGAAGAGGCCCAGGAGAGAGATCCCAGGGAATTGGGTCCACTCGGCAGGCCCCAGCTGGAGGCACCTTCGGGCCGAGGGCCTGGATTGCGATTACACGGTCCTGTTTGGCAAAGCGGAGGCGGACAAGATTTTCCAAGAGCTGGAGAAAGAAGTGGAAT
Organism: Cynocephalus volans; assembly: GCF_027409185.1. Taxonomy (NCBI): domain Eukaryota; kingdom Metazoa; phylum Chordata; class Mammalia; order Dermoptera; family Cynocephalidae; genus Cynocephalus; species Cynocephalus volans. Next base: position 198,163,009 of record NC_084461.1, read on the forward strand.
ATTTTACAGGTAAACAGAGGACTATGTGTGTGTTGTGTGTTGAAGGCTTATCTGATAAAACTAATCATCTGTGTTTAGAGAAATCTGAACTCAGGAGCCATTAGTGACTGATATGTTTGCCAGTAGATTAAAAAATATTCTCTGGGCACCTCTGGACCAGGCACGTTGTTAGGTGTTTGGGATACAAACCTGAAAAAAACGGGTGCGTGTCTGCTGGGAGCTGACAGATAACTAGAGTGAAGCTCCCCCTAGCTACTGATTAGAATCACTTGGGAAAGTTTTTTTTTTTTTTAAAGATGCTGGGTTCTATTAGAGACCAGTTGAATTAAAACAGCTGGGAGTGCAGCCTTGGCATCAGTGTTTTTAGAAAGTTTCCAGGTGATTCTGATGTGCAGCCAGGGTTGAGAATCACTAGTAGGTCTAATAGAAGAGATGGCAAATAACCAGGTAATTCCAGGGGCTGGAGGTTAGCTCAGTTGGTTAGAGTGCAGCCTTATAACACCAAGGTCAGGGTTCAGATCCCCCTATTGGCCAGCCACCACACACACAAAAAAACCAAAAGCCAGGTAATTCCTCTATACCAATGCGTCTCAGCATCACCTGGAGGAACTGTAGCTTGTAGGAACTGGGATTGCTGGGCCCCAGCCTTGCAGTCTAGTTTCTAAGGAGTTCCCAGGTGGTGCTGCTGCTGCTGCTCTGGAGACCACACACTGAGAAGTGCTGCTGTACCCGCTGATGAGCACATAGGGAGCTGGCGGAGCGGTTTGAGGGAGGCAGTGAAAAGCCTACAAGACAACAGGCTACAACCTGAGCTATGTGAGTTCCATCTTTTATGGAGCCATAGGCCCTTAGTCCCTACAGTTGACAAAAGCATCCTTGCGTGTAAACTCAACTTCATGGTGCTCAAATTTCAGCCTCTTTATTCCGCTTCTGCTGTAGTTAACATAATTAAGTTACAGTGTTTAAAAACAACTGGCCTAGGACCGCATTTCTCTAAGTGTAGGGCAAAGTCACTGTCCTTACATTAAAATTGTGGGCAAGCCACAATGATTTTTGATGATTTTTGAGGAGAGGGTCCTTGGCAGGGCATTAAATTACACTGAATGACAGAGAGCAATGTTATTCCTGTTTTACTTCCTTTTCAATCCTGAACACTCAGCAAGCAAGTATGCTGGGCACTCACCTGCCTGGATTTCTGGGGATCCCAGGAGGGACAGAACTGCCATGTTTCATCTGCACAGGTGCGCTGACCAGGATCCAGGTGTTCGGGAAGTGGCACAGTGTGCCAAGGAAGCAGGCGACGTATGGTGACGCTGGGCTGACCTACACGTTTTCAGGCCTTACATTGTCTCCAAAGCCATGGATCCCAGTTCTAGACCATGTCCGGAATCATGTCTCTGGGGTGACTGGACAGACCTTCAATTTCGTGCTTGTCAACAGGTGACACCCTACCTGTTTAGTGGACTACATTTTATAAATCTGTCTCCTCCAAAAAGGAAGAGTTTAGGATTCTACCATATGTTGTTCATTTGTACAACAAATCATTCTGTAGTGCACAAGGAATATAGTAGTGGCACAGCACGAGCAGTCAGTCTGGAGCTCATGTAAGAAGTGAGAGGTGATTAACTCATGAACAGTGATAACAATGATGAACTCATACATCATGAACAGTGATAAATGGCTTAAAGAAAATTAAACAGGCTGATTCGACTGAGAGGAAGGTGTTTGGGTTTAGGACAGGGTTTCTCAGTGGCAGCACTACTGACATTTTGGGCTGGATAATTCTTTGCTTTGGGAGACTGACCTGTGCGTTGGAGGATTGGAGCACATCTTTGGCCTCCACCCACATACACTGCCAGTAGCATGCCCTACATCATAGCACCCAAAAATGTCTCCAAACATTGCTCAGGGTCCCCTTGGGGCAGAATCGTCCTGGTTGAGACCCCTGGGTTTAGGGGGCAGTCACTTTAGATGAGATAGAGGAGGGCTCACTGGGCAGTGATGTTTAAGCTGATAACTAAGTGGACAGCAAGAGCCACAGACATCTGGAGGAAAAGCAGAGTGAACCTGGAGTGTCTATGGAGCAGAAATCTCACTGGTGCAGCTATAAAGCAGCAGATGAGGGGGATGGGAAGAAGTCAGAGCCAGACTGCAGGAAATATGGACTTTCTCTAAGTGTAGGGAGAAATCATTTTGTGTGATAAAGGTTTACATATATGAAGCAGGGGAGCTGTAAGACATGATTTTGGTTTCTTTGTGTTAAGTTTTTCAAGAATGTGGTCAAATAGGACTAAATAACAAAGTGAAGATGCTTCAGGCTTGGCTCATGTGTGGAACCAGATAAAGCCCTCAAACCCTTGCAGAAAACAGCAGGGTCCACAAGAAAACAAGGAGTCTGCAGTGTTGGCAAGTTCCAGGAAAGGGTTGTTTTTATGAGCTCTGCTTGTTTTCTCATTGCAGGTATAAAGATGGCTGTGACCACATCGGGGAGCACCGAGATGATGAAAGAGAGCTGGCCCCTGGGAGCCCCATCGCCTCTGTCTCCTTTGGTGCCTGCAGGGACTTCTTCTTCCGGCATAAGGATTCTCGAGGGAAGAACCCCTCTCGGAGGGTGGAGGTGGTCAGGCTCCAGCTGGCACATGGGAGTTTACTGATGATGAACCACCCAACCAACGTTTATTGGTATCACAGTCTTCCCATCCGAAAGAAGATTCTTACTCCACGTGTCAATTTGACATTTCGGAAAATTTTGCCTACTAAAAAATAAAATGTTTTTAACAGTTAGTACTTCTATTTTCTCTTTCCCTCTCTATTCTGCGAGGGAGTTGGCGTTTTCTTGATCAACAGGGAACATAGAAAAGGTTTAACCAAGCCAAACTGTAGGGATTGTTACATAACAATGTAGAATTCAGAAAAAGGATGTTTGTATCAAAGAATACAGTTGATTTTTTTCCCTAACAAAATGAATCTTTTATTGCTATAATACACAACACATACAAAAGTACCTTTAGCAGATACATAAATTGGTAGTTATGGCATAAACCACTAGCTTAACTTATGTTTTTCTGAAAAGCAGCTACTTTGTAAATAACTTAAAACTAGAAATCAGAATATTTGGCTGCTATTTAGTGCCTGATAATTTACAAAATGAGGAAGTCAGCTTTAAGTTAGGTTAAGAGACGTTATACAAATATCATTCACATTTACAACCCTGGCTCAAATCCTGCCCTCTCATCAAAGATCTGCTTACAACCAAATGTTCAAAGGCTTATCTCCTTTTGTACATCTCTTTAACAGCAGATTTCAGAGTAAGCCGTGACAACAGCAATTACTTAAAGCTCCAGGTCTGCAATGCAGTTTAAGGTCACACAATTTCTGGTAAAATGGTGTGTTCACTTCATTACCAAAGCCAAGGTCTGGAGCAGGTCAGCAATGAATGGATCGGATGGTTCCAGCTGCTTTCACACTGATGTTGGGGCCTGGAGAACCTTCACATTCTATTGGTAGCGAGATTTACTGAGTCCTCAGAACGCACACTGGGCTCGGAGGAATGGTGAGCACCTGGGCTTTTGCACTTTTAGCTGACACTATGGCATTGTCTAGAAGTGTCTGCCAGCTCACCCCTAGCAGAGGACACACAGTTCTTAGACTTACTTCACGTGAACTTTTGGATAGGTCTGATTCCAAATCTTTGAAGAGTCAGTTTGAATTTGGTATCCTTTTTTTTTTTTAAATTAAAAAGCTAGCTAAAACATAGGTACTACTGTGTCATCAAAATTCCTTCAGCCCTGGGCTGCATTCATGAGACTTATCTGAAAACGGAAGAAAATGCTTAATATACTCTTTTAGAATATAGGCCTATAACAAAATGACAGTACTAGATGTCAGCTGTACTTACGTTTTTTTAAAAAAAGCTGCTCTCTTCCTTTAATGGAAAGGGCTGGACTTTGATAGTCATCAAATCTAACCCTTCACTTTACAAATGAGGAAACTGAAGTCAAGAGAGATGGCCCTGTGGTCAGGGCCTTTCCTTCCTAATCCAGCTCTCAAATCAAGGCAGGGATTGTCTTTTCACACAGCCCCAAGCTCCTACCTGTAAACCTTAAGAGCTCTGCATGGGCAATAAATAAACACAAAAGAACTGTCCACAGTGGATCCTTGTGTAATTGAGTTTCCTAGAGAGCGGAGGAATCATAGGTGCTGCACAGATACTGCTCAATTCCGGTTATTCACATAGTTTTATACAATACTATATCTCTTAATACAGTATACAAAAGATAAAAGCAACAAGTAAGTATTTCACTTACAACTGACAAAGTAGTGAAAGAATTTCCCGGAGGGGCAGATTTGGCAGATGAGCCTTTACTACATATAAAGAATTGAAAGATTAGAAAAAGGCATACAAAAAGGGAAGGGAGGTGTTCTTTAGGCATCTTTTAACTGTTCTTTTGCTATCCTTTGAGTAACTTGGAAGGAATAGAGTTTTTCAAAAATTGTTTATGTGACTCTTAGATAATGTATATTTTTCAGAATGGATGTGCTACAAAAGCAATCGAAAGTGAAAGGCACTTTTTCTTCTGAAGTGTTGCCTTTAATACTTTCACTAATTCTTGTCAACAATTTTTATAGGCCTGCTTATTAAAAATAAAAGATCTATGCTGAAACATCAGAGGATTAGACAAAGGTAACTCCCTTCTCAGAACACCTAACATATTACCATATAAAAAAGGTGGCTTCTGAAATTTGGTTACTTTTAATTACCTGTATCAGATGAGTAAAAAGACGCTCTAGACATAATGAATGCTTTCCTAACACGACAGCACCTTCCAGTGCTCACTAGCAGAGCTGCTCAGGGAGCCTGATTTGGTATGAATCGAGGCCACTGGCTCCCTTGTGGAGCCTGCTCTTAGAACACACCAGAAGGCTGAAGGGCTCTAGTGGGGTGCTGGCACGCACACACACACAGCATATGGTTTTGCTTTTTTCCTGGAGTTTGGACAGTACCATCAGCTCTAGCTCTGAGGCTGGGCAGAGTCATTCTTCAGACTTGTACTCCTGACTCTGGTGCTGCACCCGGGAAAGGACACGCTCATAAAACAGCAGGTAAGCACTGGAGGACAGGACTTCCTGCAGGCTGGCCTTGCGTACAGTGTCATCAGAAATCCACAGCCACTGGTTGCTGGTTGAGAGAGGGTTCTTGGCCGAAGGTGGGGACCGTCGGTAAGTGACAAAGTGTCCAGAGTGCATGTCTCCATGGTGGACAACAACTGCCATCAGCCGAAAGAGGTATGTGGAGGAGCTGAATGGTAGGAACAAATGCCAGTGGTTTACAAATATAACAAAAAAGGCTTTATAGGGAAGAATAAAAAAATAAAAGAATTCTAGATGTTAAATGACAGTGGATAGATACAATAATCATCTATAACTGAATACTATACAACCAATAAAATACAGATCTATATTTACTGGCATGGCAAGTCCACTCTGTAAGTATATTGTGTATATATGGATGTTTGTATCAAATGAGTGTGTGTGTGTGTGTGTGTGTGTGTGTGTGTGTGTGTGTGTGTGTGTGTGTGTGTGTGTGTGTGTGTGTGTGTAGTGTGTATATGTACATACACACACAACTTTATAATAGAGTGGATAACCCTAAAGATTTAATTGGTTTTCTCTAGGTAGTATACTAAGAAATTTTAAATTTTCTTCCTTATATTTTATTTATGCAACATACATACATATATACAGTCATGTACCACATACCCATATTTTGGTCCCGTAAGATTATAATACTGTATTTTTACCATAACTTTTCTATGTTTAGATGTACAAATACTTACCATTGTGTTTCAATTGCCTACAGTACTCAGTACAGTAACATGATGTACAGGTTTATAGCCTAGGAGCCTTAGGCTATCCTATAGAGCCTAGGTGTGTAGTAGGCTATACTATCTAGGTTTGTGTAAGTACACTCTGATGATAGTATGATGGCTAAATTCCCTAACACAGCATTTCTCAGAAAGTATCCCCGTTGTTAAGCCATGCATGACTGTACACACACACACACAACACACACAGACGTGTATATGTAAATTTTATGTATCTTTATAATTACTATTTTTAAAGAGATTCCCATTTTGGAAAAAAATAAATGGGAATGTGTAATAGTGAAATACCACCTTAAAATGAAAAAAATTAATCTCTAAATTTTCATTAATTCATTTCTGTGAAAAGCTAATTTTAGAAACTAAGAGAAGTAGCAGCATACAATGAATGAAGAATGTGCTTCTAAAGAGCAGCTCACCTGTAGTCAGGAACAACTGGGAGAGGGAAGGGCACTGGGGGTGGTAGGGATGGCAATAAAGATGGGGAGCAGGTGCCATTCATAAAAATTTGTGTTTTGGGGGCCCCTGGCTGATTCAGAGCTGCAAGAGAAAAAGTCCTGAGTCAATGAAAAATTAGTAGTGGCAATGGGGAAGCAAAACATGGTTTTGACTACCTTGAAAATGAATTCCCCATAATGCTACAAAGAAAACAAAATTTCACTTTGCATTATATTGATTCATAAAATGAGTATCTTTTTGTCCCTGACTGTTTTAATCCCAAATAGGAAAAATGTATCTAGCTCTAGGTCTACTGTTAGCCTTGATAATTTTGTGAATCTTTGAGATTCCTATCCCTGTTTGCTAATAACATTTATCAAAGTTAGGCAGTAGCTAATTTACTGGTTTTTAATCTAAACTACGGTTTCCCAGTGCTGGCACTATTAACATTTTGGGCTGGATAATTCTTTGTTATGGGGATATGTTCTATGCATTACAGGATGTTTAGCAGCATCCCTGGTCTCTACCCACTAGATGCCAGTAGCACCACTCCTTGAGTTGTGACAACCGAAAATGTCACCAGTCATTGCCCAACGTCCCCCTGGGGGCAAAACTGCTCTGTGTTGAGAACCACTGATCTAAATATTCTCTCCTTTTTTAATTCTGCCAGCTTCTAAGGAATACCAACATGTAACAGTATTAATAAATGTTTATGGGTATAGATAAAATAATTAATGTAATATTTACATCTCTTCTCCTTTCAAGTGTCATATTTGGGGGCCTTTATGTACCAAGTAGTTCACTGCTGGCATCTTTAATCACAGCCACCATGGTCTGAACATTAGCAGACATGCACCACAGCACAGGAGAAGAGGAAGCTAGGACGAAGAGGTCCTAGTTTTTTAAAACAAGGGCCAAGGACTGAGCCTTTTCCCTACCTCGGCTGTTCCTGATGTTAATCTAGTGACCTAGTGAGAAAGAACAAAACATAGTCTCCCTGAAATACGTCTTGCCAGGCTATGCAATTGTTGTCAAAAAGAACAAAGGAACAAGGGATACTAAGTCAGGACAGTATGGAGGTGCAGGAAGACAATCCTGACTTACTTGGGGGCAGCACGCAGGTGGTGAGTTCAGGTTGTGAGCCCTTAAAGTCAGTGAGGTTTCCTCATCTATAACTCTAAAAATCTCAACATGTCACATGAGAGACCTTTAGAAAACTGCCCCAACACTACATTCTATTGCCAGTTCTCCCATTTGCTGTTTGCCCTTGGATCAATCATTTAACCTCATGGAGCCTCAATTTTGTCATTAGTAAGACTGAGGGAAATAATAGCTACCCTTGCTTAATTGAGACCCAATTCAATGACTCCTCAGATGAGTATAGTAATGGGATCAGATAAATAAATAATTCAGTAAAACAGTCATATCAACCCAAATAAGATATTCACTGATCTTTAGCCAAAACATTTCTTCCCCACATTTCCTTTATAAATGAGATGACTGAATTGGGAGAATATAAAAGAAAGAAAGAAAATTCACCAGAATGATGTGAGCCAGTTATCATTTAGTCAAAAGATCAGAAAGCAAAACTGTAATCTTAAGCTTTCTTCTCTATACTTTCTCATCTGTAAAATAGTTTTAAAAACTATACATCTCATTACGATATAACTTTAATTTCTTTAAAGAAATCTTCCCTTTTCTACCTCCAACCTTGCCCTTCTCAGGAATTTATGCAACCACTATACAAGGATTGCACTCGTGTCATAAGGAATCCAGAAAGTGGTGATACCAAATTGCTTTTCTCTGTGCCAAAAATCCCAGATGTGTCCTCAGGCACACACCTGATTTGGGGGCTGCCGGCCCATCCTGCAGTTCCAGTGCAGGCCCTGGGTTCTCATTTAGTTTAGGGCTGCGCTGACTGTGTTTATGTCCAAGGAGGTGGTACTTGTAGATGTCCATCATCAGGAATTCATTGAACTGCACATGCTCGTGGCGCTTCAGAGGTGTGCCATGGCTGGACCAGCTCAACCGCTGGAGGTGGATGCACAGACACTGTGGGAGCTGTGGGGGGCAGGAGTGGGGGGAGGAACCAGAAAGAACGAGCCATTTCATGAGAGGAACACATGGAGTCCTCAAAAGCAAAGCCAACAAGGTGCGTGGTGCGGGCTCACCTTCCCTAACTTTAACTGTTTAACAAAAGTTGTCCTCTGGTGTTCCACCTTTTCCCCATTCAATGTTCCTTTTGCTTCAATCTGAAATAAAAGAAACATTTCTCTGCAGAAATTACTGAAATAAAGCATCTTTGGAGAGCTACTGATCAGTTCTGTGTTATACCTGCATTCCATTGGCACTTGACTGAAATGAACTCAGCTGCCCAATTAATGGTGAATTGTTTTCACTGATCCCTCTTAATCATTAAATAACAGTAATAGTGGAGGGGAGAGAAAATGAAGAATCAATACTGAAACTTTGACACTGGCATGTAATCTATTTTGTTCTCTGTCTTTAAAAATTCCACCTAGTTCCTCTTGATTCAGAGGGTGAAGTGTAATGACTTAGCCGAGTCAGACAGGTAGCACAGTTAAAAAGGCAGGGTGAAAGACAGTGGGAATGGAGGGTACTGTAGCAAATTAAAGAGGACATGTCCTATCTCAAAGCATGACATTCAGATTTTTTCATTAAACACTCTGTGGATGATACAAAACTCATCTGAGAAAGATATTTGGTCCATGGGCTGCTGGTTTCCAAACCAAGTTAGGTAGAGATGGCAGCAGCTGAAAAGACCCACTGGGTATAGTCTGAAGAGCTCAGGAGCCATTGCGTGAGGGGTGTCATCTGAGCACACACAGGCCAGCTGGGAGATGACAGTAGAGTTAAATGCATACCTTTGTGCAGTTGTCACAGACAACATCCCGCACTGATTCTGATGAGATGAAGTGGTGAAGGCAGTGGTCCAGGGTCAATGGATGACCCTACAGCATGAGAAGAAGAAAAATTATTACAATTCAAAGGAAAGCTATACTGAAACAATTAACAGTTAGCAATTAACAATTAGCAGTGTGAATCCCACAGCTTTGTTTTGGTGTACACAGGCAATAAAGCTTCACAGACACAACTGGATGTTTCCCGAACAAATGTGGAGCTCAAAGCACCCTACACTGTCCTTACTGACAGATTCAAGAGAATGTTACATTGCAGAAAATTATGGACTTCCACTCTATTTTAGATATCTTTGAATTTGAGATTAACGTATGTGTGTGTTTAAAAAGCCAAAATTTCTGCAGCAAGAGAAAGCACATCCACTTTCCTCTCCCCTATAATCAGGCTATGGTACCGCACATTAAAGTTAACATGGGGTTCAACCAACCAATATCTGAATAACACACAGTGCCTGAATCACATAAAGTGCCTCAAAACACTTTCCGATTGGAATGTCTCCAAAATAGACCCCAAATAAACCATAGATCGGTACATACCCATGTGGCAGCTGGAATACTTAGTGAAAGGCTATCAAAGGTATCAAATCGAACAGGACTCTGAAACAAATATTGCAGAAAATCCAGAAAGGACTTAGGTTCTATTCAAAGCTCAAAAGATGGAAAGATATATGCCTAGATAACAGCTTAAAATTTAGATGCCCAACATTAACGTAATAAAACATAATGTACTTACTTAGAGGCAAATTCTATTAAAAACAACCTCGTAAACGTAAGAAGCACAATAAAACTAAAGAATAGGTTAAAAAAACTATAAGATTACATTTTGGGATTTTTTACATTTTAATTTTGGGATTTTTTTTTTTTTTTAATAGCTGGCTGGTACAGGGATCTAAACCCTTAACCTCAGTGTTATAACACTATGCTCTAACCAACTGAGCTAACTGGCCAGCCTAATTTTGGGATATTATCCTGAGGAAATAACTATGTACATAACAACAAGGATATGTATCACAGCATTATTCATAACAGCAAAAATTTGAATAGTTGAAATGTCTAGGGAATAATTAAATAAATTACAGCATGTCCACAGAATGGAATACTATATTTAAAATAATGTAACAGAAGAATATATGATTGTAAAAATGTATATGTTCATGTTATATTATTAATTGCAAAAAAGCAGATGATAAAACAGGGTAAGAGTTCCTGCTTTTGGCAATGGCAGAATAGCTTGGCTAGACTAACCCTCCTTGAGATAACAATTATAAAACCTGGAGCAAAACAAAACCAAATTATTTGAATGACTGGAGAGCTACCAAAAGCAGGCAAATATTGAAAAGAAATTTACTCTTGGGAAAAACAGGAACTTCATGGGTGAGATTTGCATGTTCGTGGCTTTTTTGCCCAGTCTATACACTGCTGGGTGGGAAAAAGCAGCAGTCTTACAGGACCGAGTTGTCAGAAGACAGAGTTAAGGCCGATAAAGAAGCTAGAGGAAATCCCAGAAAGAAGGGAACAACAGAGAAGATGAGCCCCAATATTTATGTATAAACTCTGACCAATTCCAGGCTGACCAATGAACCACACATGCACAGGGGATACTCTATAGGGCCTGGCAAAAAAAATAGCAGCTGGAAGCTAAAAACAATGAACAAAGATTTTGCTACTCAATGTAGGGGAGACAGAGTTTGGAGTCTGAGCCCAGTCAATTTAATTTAACTGCCTGCCAGAACAAAATTCATTTTTCTTCAGAGAAACATAACAAAATCTGAAGTCTCTACCACAATGTTAAGTATGCAATAAAAAATTACAAGGAAAGAGGAAAATGTGACCCATGGTGAAGTGAAAAAGAGATGACCTACAGATTGAAATTAGCACACAGGGACCTCACAGATGTATTATAAATATGCTCGAAAATGTAAAGGAAAATATATAATTATAGTGAATGGACAAATGGAGAATCTCAGCTATTAAAAAGGAAATGGAAATTCTACAATGAAAAAGAACAATAATTAAAGTGAAAAATTCACCAGACAGGCAAACAGAAGAAAATGAGTCCGTAAAGTTGAAGATAGGTCAACAGAAATTATCTGACTTGAAGAACAGAGAAAAGAGGTTGAAGAAAAATGAACAAGGCCTCAGAGACCTGTGGGACAACATCAAGTGGACTAACAAGGGGAGAATGAGCATAAAATCTTTTTTGAAAAACTAATGGCCAAAAAATTCCGAATTGGGTGAAAAACATAAATGTATAGATTCGAGAAACTCAGCAAACCCCAAGTAAGATAAATACTAAGAAAACCATACCTATGCACAGCATGTATAAAAATAAAGAGAAAATCTTGTAAGCAGAGGGAAAAAATGTTACTTTACATACAGAAGAAGAATATGAATATTGACTTTGAAAAAATGGAGGCCAGAAGACAATAGAACAATGTCTTTAAGTGATGAATTTTAAATAAACCAAAGCAAAACAACAGCTACACTGTCAACCTAAAATTCTATATTCAGCAAAACTATTTTTCAAAAATGAAGGCAAAACAAAAACATTTTATATAAATGAAATCTAAGTGTATCTGCCACCAACAGACCTACAAGAAATGTTAAAAGGATCATTTTAGGCCAACAGGAAAAAACATCAAATGGCCTTAGATCTACAGGAAAGGTTGAAGAACACCAAAAATGGTAAATATAAAATATTTTTTCTTTCAATATCTTTAAAACACACATAACTGTTTAAAGCAAAAATTGTTACACAGTATTGTGGGGTTTATAATGTATGTAGATGTAATATACATAACAGCACAAAGGACAGGGTAATAGAACTATGCTTTTGTAGCATTCCAGTATTTTACATGAAGGAGTACAATATTAACTCTAAATAGACTGTGATAAGATAAAATTGCATGATATAATCACATGAACACAAGAAAAGTAAAAATGTACAGCCTAAAAGCCAACAAAGGAATTACAGCAAAATACTAAAAAGTATTCAATTAATCCAAAAGAAGTCAGGAAAGGAGGAACAGAGGAACAAAAAATATGTGAGACAAACAGAAAACAAATGGTAAAATGGCAGACCTAAATCCAATCATATTAATACTTACATTAAATGTAAAAGGACTAAAGACTCCAATTAAAAGGCGGATTGTCAAGCTGGATAAAAAAGCAAGACCCAATTATACACTGTCTACAAAAGCCACACTTTAAACACAAAGACAAAGATAGGTAGAAAATAAGAGAACAGAAAGAAATATACCAAAGAAATACTAGTTACATGAATAGACTTCAAGTCAAGGAGTCTTATCAGAGATGAAGAGGGACATTTTATCATGACCATGAGAGTCAACTCATGATAATAGATGTCTTTTTGTCCGATAGCAAAGTTTAAAAAGAAATTCAGCAAAAATAGGCAGAACTGAAGAAAGAAACAGACAAATTCTAGCAAACATTGAAGGATGCCATAATACCAACATTAAACAAATTCTTTCAGGAAACAGAGGAGGAAACGCTTCCCCACTCATTTTATTAGGCTTGCATAATCCTTATAACAAAACCTGACAAATACATTATAAGAGAAGAAAACTGTAAGACTAATATTCCTCATAAACACAGACAGTAATATCCTCTAGAAAATATAAGCAAATTAAATCCAATAATATATAAAAACAACAATACATCATAATCAAATGGGGTTTATCCCAGAAATGCAAGGTTGGTTTAACATTAGAAAAATCAATCACTGTAATTTACCACATTAACAGAATAAAAGAATAAAATATGATCATCTCAACAGATGCAGAAAAAGCATTACAAAATTCAATCACTATTCATTATAAAAACTCAGCAAATTAGGAAAAGATGGGAACTTTCTCAGTATGATAAAAGGATATACTAAAACCCAAAGCTAATATCATACTTAATTAAAAAATACCAAATACTTCCTTCTTAATATTTGAAACAAGGAAAGGATGTCTGATAACACCATTCTTATTCAACTGTATCAGAGGTCCTAACCAGGATAATAAGGCAAAGAAAAAATAATAATAATAGGCATAAAGACTGGAAAGAAAAAACTAAAACTATTTCCATCCACAGACAACATGACTGTTTACATACAAAGAGAATTCTAAGGAATCTACAACAAAACTACTAGAACTAATAAATGAATTTTTTTAAGATTTCAATATATAAGGTTAAAATACAAACCACTGTATTCCTATATACTAATGGCAAACAGCTGGTAAATTAAAAAATTTAAATTCCACTTACAATAGCATCAAAACATAAATAAAATGCAAAGAAAAAACAAGAATGAATGAGCAACTTACAGATTAAAAGATATGTAAGACATATAAAGGAATTATTATTGACTCTGTTTTAAAAGAAAACAGTCAACACATCAGGGTAATGTCAGTCAAAACCACAATGATACTGCTAAGGAAACAATCAACAAATTTAAAAAGGTGACTTTCAGAATGAGAGAAAATATTTGCAAACCATATATCCGATAAGGGGTTGATATCCAAAATATGTAAGAAACTCATTCAAGTACACAGCAAAAAAAACAAATAACATAATTAAAAAATGGGTAAAGGACTTGAAAAGACATTTTTTCAAAGAAGACATACAAATGGTCAACAGGAATATGAAAAGGTGCTCAATATCACTAATCATCAAGGAAATACAAATCAAAACCACAGTAAGATATCAACCCCTTACTTGTTAGGATGGCTGTTATCAAAAAGATAAGAGGTAGCAAGTATTGGCAAGGATGCAGAAAAAAGGGAACCCTAGTACACTGTTCATGGGAATTTTAGTACAACCATTACGAAAAATATTATGGAGGTTTTTCCAAAAATTAAAAATAGAACTACTGTATGTTCCAGCAATCCCATTTCTGGATATATACCCAAAGGAAATGAAATCAGGATCTCAAAGAGAAATCTGTACTCCCATGTGCACTGCAGCATTATTCACAATAGCCAAGATATGTAAACAACCTGAGTGTCTGCCAATGGAAGAATGGATAAAGAAAATGTGGTATACATACACAGTGGAATATTCTTCAGCCTTAAAAAAGAAGGAAATCCTGCCATTTGTGACAATGTGGATGAACCTAGAGGACATTAAATGCTAAGTGAAATAAGCCAGACACAGAAAGATAAATGCCATATAATCTCACTCATATATGGAATCTAGGAAAGTTGAACTCATAGAAGCAGAACATAAAATGGTGGTTGCCAGGGGCTGGGGAATGGGTGGGGAAAATAGGGAGATGTTGGTCAAAGATACAAACCTTCAGTTACAAGATGAATAAGTTCTGGGGATCTACTGTACCGCATGGTGACTACAGTTAATAATACTATATTGGATACTCAAAATTTGCTAAAAGAAATTTTAAGTGTTCTCACACACATACAAAAATGGTAACTATGTAAGGTAATAGGTGTGTTAATTAGCTTGATTGTGGTGATCATTTCACAATACATAGGTATATAAAATCATTACTAATCATTGTACGCCTTAAATATATACAATTTTTATGTGTCAATTACACCTCAATAAAGCTGGTGGGAAGAAACCCACAATGAGATACTACCTCACAACCACTAGGACGACTAGAATCAAAAGTCAGATAATAACCAAGTGCTGATGAGGCTGTGGAGAAATTGGAACCCTCATACACTGGTGGTGCAAATGGAAAATGGTACAACCACTTTGGAAAACAGCCTGGCAGTTCCTCAAAAGGTTAAACGGAGTTGCCATATGAGCTGGAAATTCTACTACTAGGTATATACACAATTGAAAAGAAAACATAAGTCCGCACAAAAACTCGTATATACACAGCAACGTTATTCATAGCCAAAAAGTAGAAATCACCCAAATGCCCATCAACTGATGAATGGATAAACAAAATGTGGTATAGCCATGCAATGCATTATTATTTGGTAATAAAAGGAGTATAAGTATTGATACATGCTACAACATGCAAGAACCCTGAAAATATGCTAAGTGAAAGAAGCCAGACACAAAAGGCCACATATGGTATGATTTCATTTATATGAAATGTCCAGAATAGGCAAATCCATAGAGACAGAAGGTAGATTAGTGGTTTCCATGGGCTGGGGGATGGAGAGAAAGGGGAGACTGCTAATAGATAGAGATTTTGGCGGGGCTGAGGAAAATGTTCCAAAACTGACTGAGGTGACAGTTGCATGATTCTCTATTTTCGTATTATGTTGGATATTTTCCATAATAAAAAATTATAAGTTCAAAAGCAGAGGAAAAAAAAAAAAAGACCAGCCCTGGAATCTGTTGTGTCAACTGTGAGCATAGACACAACCTCAGGAATCAAAATCCTGCCAATCCACAACAGGTCTCCTGCTCTTGGTGCAGAGGATGTTACCTGAGGATCAAATGCCATGTTGGTACTGACCAAAGTGGAGCAGTCAGTCCACCAAGTGTGCAGAGACCAAGCCAGCACAAATGCCACTTGCTGATGTTAGCCTCTATAGGTCCTGTCATGAATCCTAACTCAAAAGAAAACCTCACCAAGGAATATATCAAGTATTTGTACTGTATTTACCTGGTGTTCACAGTGTTTGCAGACCATATTACTAGTGAGCCTTCCATGAAAAGGATGTTGAGACTTCCAGTGATTGGACGTGGGGTGAGGTAACCCTGGAATGCAAAACATCTCTTGACATGCCACTCTTAGCCCTTTGCCGACAACCTCAAAATTCACCTTCCTTCTTTAGTACATGGTAGAAACTCCCTCTTTAGAAAAAAGGTTTTTGAAAAGTACATTGAAAGAGCTTTCCTCACTGACTTCCATCAAAAGACTTTCTATTCCAGGGCCGGCCCGTGGCTAACTTGGCAGAGTGCAGTGCTAATAACACCAAAGCCACGGGTTCAGATCCCTATATAGGGATGGCCAGTTAGCTCACTTGGGAGAGTGTGGTGCTGACAACACCAAGTCAAGGGTTAAGATCCCCTTACTGGTCATCTTTTTTTAAAAAAAAAAAAAAAAAAGACTTTCTATTCCTTCATAGGATAATTTATACAGGTCTTTACATGTAGTTTCTGTATAATGAATACAGTCACATTTTAAAAAGGAATTTGTGTTTAATAACATCTCTTTATAAACATATGCTTAAAGTGTTTGAGATGTCAAAAGATACCACAAGTGAACATTACATAAAGTGAGATAAACTGACATAATCAGAATAAGTAAGTTCTGAAGAACTGGAGTTTTCTTTGGCTAGGATGGGGTTAGTGCAATAAACTAGTGAGAAACATGGGCTCTGGAGTTGGGCAGCCCTGGGATTGGTCCTGGCTCTACTTCTTGTTAGCTCCAAGACCTGGGAAGTCACTTCATCTCTGTGAGCCTCAGTTTGCTGGAAATGGGGGTGATTATTATTTATTACCCCACTACTCCCAGTATTATCAACTTCACAGAGTTGTTGTGAGACTTAAATGAGATATTGCACAACAACTGGCACACAGTATCAGCTCAAAAAATAGTCTTTCCTATTACCACTAATGCACAAAGGGATTGGTATGTCAATGTTATTTTCTAAGTTTAAGTCTTAGGGAAAAAATGATTTCCTACTAAGGAGGACTGTGACAATTTGCACTAAAAGTTGGTAAAAGTGGAACTGTTGAGGAGATGACAGATTCAGCTTATTAAGTTCTTCCCAGGGTCAACTCAACAAAGTAAAAAGAAAGCCCTTGTTTGTAGCACAAATAGGTCTGTATAGAGGAAACCAAGCAGGGCTGGGGTATGAGGGAACATCAAGAGAATCATTTAAAGCTATTTCCAAAACACAAGTTCCTTTGCAAGTACAGTCATCCCCTGGTATCCTTGGGGATTGGTTCTAGGACCTCCCACGGATACCAAAATCTGTGGGTGCTCAAGTCCCTAACATTTGCATATAACCTATGCACATCCTCCCATATACTTTAAATCATCTCTAGATTACTTATAATATCTGATACAATGTAAATGCTATGCAAATAGCTGTTATGCTGTATTGTTTAGGAAAGTACATGTTCAGTACAGATGCAATGATTTTTTTCCAAATACTTTCCATCTGCCGTTGGTTGAATACACAGATGTGGAACCCACGGATACAGAGGCCAACTGTACATCACATCACAGTTCAAGCTGGACTGAATGTCACCAGAAAAAAAATCTTTTTTTAAAACAAGCTAATTATCATCATATCTTAAATGTACACGTTATGTGTTATATTTCAATAGAAAATACCTCTTGTGCGGCAGGTTATTTGTTTGGGAGTTATTTCTGACTGCTGCTGTAGGGGGAAGAAAAAGAAACAGACTAAAAACCCTACTGCAACTCCTTTTATCACTCTCACCCCTCCCCTAAATCTTACAAGTTTCTATGCTGACTGTATCACCAAACATCAACTTTTAACAAAGCCCACATTTCTAAAAGTAGCCTTAATTATCCTCTCTGGTTGGTTACTATGTATACTCCTTCATCAAATGCAATTGAAACATATTTCCTCTCTCTGGAATGTTTTCCCCTTTACTGGTTAACTTTTATGAACTCCTTAAATATTTATACTGTTACAGGGAAATGAGGACTCATTTAGCATTTCTATGGCCCCTTGTTACCCTCTCTTAAATAGAGAAAAATAATACATCCTTTCTTCTCAAAGCAAACACAAATTGCAGCAATGAATCCTTTTAAAGAGCCCTGACATCCCTAACCAAAGTCACCAATTGCAAAGTATGTAGTTTAAGACCCTCCCCCAGCCTCATTCCCACTACCGATTTTATTGAATCTTACATTTGAGTTGGAGGTTGTACAAAGATTATACTTGTGTTTCCTATACTTATTAAATATGCACAAAATGCATTAAATGTACTGAAAATATAAATGGCTTACCTCCAGGGAATGCACATCAAACAAATGTGTGACCCGTGGCTGCCGGTCTCGCTCATCTTCCAGTGACGAGGTAATGACGTGGAATAATTCATGAGCATCCTGTCAAAGGGCACAGCAATTCTTCAGAGAGGCCCAATGGGACAAGGGCAGTGTCAGAGCCACTCCCTGTGTGGACCATTAGGCAGACCCCTACAGTGAATGTGGGCAGAATTTGCTTTCCACCTTCTCAAGGCCCAGCTCACTAAATGAAAACAGGTATATCCTAGACATTTCCCCAAGTAAAGACCCTCAACTGAGAGGCCTGAGAGGAGAGAGAAGAGAGAAAGCTGAGTGGCTGCTTTCATGCCAGCTGCCTTGGAGCCTGTTTTAGCTCTACTGAGATGACCCTCACCTCCACTCCACCTGATTCCAAAGGTTTTTGGGTTTTCTTAATTGTGGTCAAATACACACAGAATTTACCACCTTATCCATTTTTATCTATGCAGTCTGTGGCATTAAGTACATTCACATTGTAACCCCCTGCCCCCAGCCCCCAGCAACCACCACCACTCTGATTTCTGTCTCTAGGAATTTGATGACTCTAGGTACTGTGAATGAGTATCTGTCCTTTTGCAACTGGCTTATTTCACTTAGCATGATGTCCTCAAGTTTCATCCATGTTATAGAACATTACAAAATTTCCCTCCTTTTTAAGGCTGAATAATATTCCACTGCATAAAAATTCTGTTAATCTCTTCATCATCAATGGATGCTTGGGTTGCTTCTTCCTTTTGGCTATTGCAAATAATACTGCTGTGTACATGAATGTGCAAATATCTGTTTGAGTCTCTGCTTTCAATTCTTTTGGCATGTGACCAAAAGTGGAATTGCTGGATCATATGGCAGAGGACTACTCTTTAAGGATCAACTCAAATGGCCTTTTCCCAAAAAGCCAAAGCCAGCCCCCACTCCTTGGGGAGGGACAGGGTCTCTCCTCCCCTGAGCTCTCACGTGCTGATCCTCCCTGGGCCCTCAACTTCCACTCTTGGCCTCCCTACAGTCACCACAGTGATCTTTTAAAAGGCAGATGACTGTATTCTTGTGCTTTCAGCCTTCCAGCGGCTTTCACTACTGGAGTAAAATCTACCCTTCTTACCTGGCCTACAAAGCCCTTGTCCAAGGGTCCAACATTCCTCTTAGAACAATCTCCCTCATTCACTATACTGCAGCCCCTGTGTTCCTTGACACACCAAGCTTATCCCATCTTAGGCCATGACCACATCTTCATGTGGCTGCCTTCTCATCCTTCAGGCTCCAATGAAATAGCTCCTCGTTGGGGATACCTTACCTGACCAACTATCCAAAGTTGCCTCCACACCCCTCAACCCCAGCCCACCCCCAGCCAAATCAGCAGCAATCCTGTAGGCTCTACATCCAAACTACATTCTGCATCCCTGAGGACTCTGCAGCTCCCTGCTGCAAGCCCAGCCAGCCACACCATCTGGGGCCTAGAGAACTGCAACAGCCGCCTACCTTTCTTTCCTCTCCCCTTCCATTATTGCCCCTATACTCTTTCCTTTTCAAATAAGTCAGATCAAACCAGTGCCCCATTCAAGCCCCTTTAGTGGCTCTCCACTGCACACAGAATAAAAGCCTGACCCCCACCCACAGCCTCCTAGACCCTGAACAATCTGCTCTCTGCCAAACTCCACCATTCCCTCTCCTCTGCTGACTCCCCGCCCCGGCCCATCCACCCTAGCCTCCCTGCCATTCTCCAAATGCTGCAGCTTTGCAGCTGTCTCCAGACTTCAGCCCTTCAGGTCTCAGCTGAAACCTCACCTCTCCAGAAGAGCCTTCCCTGTCTAAAGCAGTCTCCCTGTTGCTTTCCTCCTCATCTGCAGCACCAACCCCCATGCTTTGTCACATCATCCCATTTATTTTCTTGTTAGCACATCTTGAAATTACATCTTTACTGTCTGCACTCCCCCAACCCCCACAAGAATTCAAGCCCCATGAGAGCAAGAAACCCTGCATGTCATGTTTGCTGCTACAGCCTCACTGCCCTCAACAGGCCCTGTCCAGGCAGGCATTCAATATTTGTTGCATATATAAATGAATCCCCTGCTGGGCTATAAACTGTTGTTAGCAAGAGAGTGATGGAGATTCAAAGGTAAATAAGGCAAGGCTCTTGCCCTCGAGGGACTCACAGTCCAGTGGCAGATGTGGCAGACAGGCCATTAGCCAACAGCACAAGCACAGCTACAGCCCTGTTCTAAGCAATGAGCCCCTGAAGCCTGGTGGAAAATCACCTCTTCCTGGGAGAGTCAAGGAGCCTTCAGACATCTGGGCCCACCCTTGAAGCAATCTCAAGACAGGACACAGTCGGATCCACAACCTTTCCATCAGTCAGCCACGGAACTAAGTGGTCTTGAGGAAAGAGACAGTATTGCAAAAGAGAGTGGAACTTGAGAGTGTGTGCTTTAGCACCAGACCATCTCAAATCCTGGCTCTGCCACTTAAATAGTTTTGTCACTTTAGGCAAATCTCTTCACTTCTCTGAGCCTCAGTGTTCCCATCTGTAAAATGGGGACAGTAACAGTACCTCTTTACAGGGTTGTTGTGAGGATTAAATCAGACTAATTCACATAAAGCAAGCACTTAACCCAATGCATCCCCTGTAGCTCTAGCTTTAGCCACAGAAAATGGGTTCATAGTCAGAGAAAGTCTGCTATTGATTGACTAGGTCATTAATAGTGAACATGTGGACAAGGCTCCATGTTCTGGATGTTCTGGATGCCTTCAAAGAGGAAGAGACCAACAAACACACATGATCCTCTCTTCTTCCTGCCAACTATAGCACTAGGTGGCTCAGTGACTGCTGTGGGCTGAAGATGCTGGAAATACTTCCAAGGAATGACTAGGACTTAGAGGGGCAGGACTTAGAAAAGTTATCTCATGTCCTCGGGGACTAAATCTCAAAGTCACACTCTCAGTTGAGAGAAATGTAAAATGCAGCTAAAAAATTCCAGTTACCAGAGGAGGGTTAAAAAAGTATTTTCTAAATGTAAAAGCATTTCTACGGATGATGGGATTAATCAAGATGTACTTAAGAAAGCACAGAGATCACCAATATCATGTTTAAAAAGTAACACATGGCTTCAGATTAAAGCGGAAACAAGAGATGATCTTTAAAAATAAGAAGAGATAGAAAATCTTCCCTCCTCCCTTTTCAAAGTTTTAAATGCCTCTCACTTCAGCCCCACAGTTCTGGGAAGTCCAATAGGCTGCCTCCTATGTCTCTGGTCTAGTGTCTGGACAGTGCAGCAGCAGAAGCCTACACACAGCTGGACCGGGCCATCTTGGAAATGTGGCTGGGGAGGATGTACCAGTATGCCACTGGAAGCTAAATTTTTTCATCCCTAAAGCTTCAATCTCTTGGCCTCTGCCTCAGACTTGCTGTTGGTAATAATGGTCTGGGGAGGAAGAGGGTGGTCAATTCTAAAGAAGGGGGCTGAGCCCGTGGCGCACTCGGGAGAGTGTGGCGCTGGGAGCGCGGCGACGCTCCCGCCGTGGGTTCGGATCCTATATAGGAATGGCCGGTACACTCACTGGCTGAGTGCCAGTCACGAAAAAGACAAAAAAAAAAAAAAAAAAAAAAAAGAAGGCACTGAAGCTGTAAAAGGGATGTGCAAGTGGCCGGAATAGGCCTGCGGGTTGCATATTAACATCTGCTTGAGGTTTGGGGCTACTTTAAGCCATTCTCTGAAGATTGATTTTTTTAAAAAAATCAGGGTGTGGTCCTAAAAAAGATCACACCTGAACTTCTGAACCTCCAGGGTGAAGCCACCTGCCTCTATCTAAAAGACCCAGGTGTCCTATCATCCACTTAAGTACAAAGCCACTCAAGAACTAAAAAGATTTTTGCTCTTTGGCAACTGGGTTATTTATGCCCTGCCCTGCTAACCTTCATCCACTGGGTGAAAAATAGCTATATTTCCCCTCTGACCATGACAGCAGGAACAAATTTGGTGTTCTGGTCGCAGAACACTAAGATTGTCTAAAATGTTGCAGAAATGTACACTCAAACCAGGCAACTGCAAGGTCAGGCACCAAGTCACTAGGGGAAAGGATTCTCCAAGCTACAGTACTGTTGGAATGCTGTGCTCACCTGTTCTTCAAATGAAGAGATCTGCCATCTGTACATTCTTAACACATCCAACAAGCAGCTTGCATCTAAGACCTCATCATCAGTAACTTCTTGGCAGGACAAAGCTGGAAACAAAAAAGGTAAGACAATTATTAAATTTGCCAGCATAAAAACTAACTAGAAAGCCTGCACAGCACAACATATCAAAGTTAATAAAAATTTAAGACTAAAATTCACCTTGGAATTACATCTCTTTCATCATTATTCTCTGTAGCCTTACCCAATGCTTAATATGCTTTTAGGCTCTTCACGTTTGTTGAATGAATGCAATTCTTCATTAGGCTACAGCATTTAAATGAAGTAACTGATTTCTGGATCTTCAAGTTATCATCATCAATATAAATTTATTGTTGCAAGGTTATGAGTAAAATGATTTTAACTCACAACTCTCAGGGCCCGAGGAGGGCCCTTTAAACCTTCCTTTAGTCCCATCCCACACTCAGTGCTTAAATCCTCTCCATAGCACTCTTTCCCATGGCTAGAAAGCCTCTGCTTGTATTTGTCTGCATTTGAGTTCCTGATGATCACAGCAAAGCATCAAGCTATATGTGGCAGCCTGAAAGGATCTGCTGAGTGGTTTACTTTTCAACCATAAGTAGAATCAAGCCTAATAAACAAAAATAAAAGTTTGATGGGCTTATGAATTTATATTACAATTACATCTAGACCCCGGGTTGGCACTTTTTCTGTAAGCGTCAGATAGTAAACATCTCAAGCTTTGCAGGTCATATGCTCTCTGTTGCAATTACTCACCTCTGCTGCTGTGGCACAGAAGCAGCCACAGGCAATACTTAAACAAATGAACACAGCTGTGTTCCAATAAAACTTCACTGACAAAAACAGGCGGTGGGCTGCATTGGGCCCATGGGCCACAGTGTGCTGACTCCTGATCTTGACCACCCCCTTCCCACAGGATGTCACCAGTACTGGACCAGTACTGCTAGAGTGTGGGAGATGAAGATGTAGGGGACTGTCACCTCAGTGTAGCTTCTGGAAGTTCAATAACTCCTAAGATAAAGTAGGCCAGTCTGTTTCTTCTGATTTGCAGTCAGTGGACTTGAGAGATTCCTTTAAATACTTTAGGCTCTGACTTGAGGTTCTGAACACTGTCACTACCACCCCTACCCACGCCACCCCAATCTGCCCCCACCCCCATGTCTGTCTGAGCATGGCTGGTGACCCTGGGTGGTGAGCTGTGGGGAAGCAGCAGCCCTGGCGGTTGGTGCTGAGAAGGCCTGAGACTTGTCATCAGTGTATATATACCCTGGGGTCAGTCCTCTACCCCTCCAGGACAAAGGCAGCAGAGCTGGGAAAGGAACTGTACCTTCCTTCTTCCTCCTACACACCTCGGGCATCACTTCTATTAGGCTTTTCCCTCCCAAGGAAAATTTATTTTTATTTTTTTATTTTGAATTGGTTTTATTTATTTATTTATTTATTTGTCTTTTTCGTGACTGGCATTCAGCCAGTGAGCGCACTGGCCATTCCTACATAAGATCCGAACCCGCGGTGGGAGCGTCACTGTGCTCCCAGCGCCGCACTCTCCCGAGTGCGCCACGGGGTCGGCCCTGAATTGGTTTTATTTGAATTTTACAGAAACATGATTGAAGTTAAATATGTAATTATAAGTCCAGTAACAATTTCTACAGAATGCACATACAATGCCAGAATTCCTTAACGGCAACTAATATCATATTTTTGTTTTGCATAAAACATGCATTAATATCAACTCCCACATGTTGGCCAAAATTAGTCTCTATAAGAAGAGACAGTCCAGTATAGTCAATAAGAAAACTAGTTATGAACAACAGGTAATAAAAGAGGTTTCCAAGGAAAATTTTAATGTACCCTTTAACCCAATTTAGTCTAAAATGCTATGGGGAAATTTGGTGATATCTACTAATATTTTCACATCCTGCAATCCAGCAATTTGACTTTTTCAGGATCTACCCTAAAGAAACATGTGTTTATATGCATAAGTGGGCATGTACAAAGATGTTCACTGCAGCTTGCTGGTCACAACAAGGAACCAGAAGCAAATAGCTAAATAAACGGGTGTTGTGATATCATGGATACAATGCAACTATAAAGTGAATAAGGTTTGCAAATCATGTATCTGATAAGGGATTAATATCCAGAATATATAAAGAACTCTTAAAACTCAACAACAACAAAAAAACCCCAAACAACTCAAAAATGGGCAAAGGACTTGAACAGACAGTTGTCCAAAAAAGACATAGAAATGGCTAACAAGCAAATGAAAAGATGCTCAACATCACTTATTATTAGGGAAATGAAAATTAAAACGAGATATTACTTCACAACCATTAGGATGGCTATTAGCAAAAAAAAATAGAAAACAAGTGTTGGTGAGGATGTGGAGAAATTGGAACCCTTGGGCATTGCTGGTGGGATTATAAAATGGTGCACCTTCTGTGGAAAACAGAATGGCAGCTCCTCAAAAAACCAAATGGAATTAGCATTTGGTTCAGCAATTTCACTTCTAGGAATACACGGAAAATAACTAAAAGCAGGGATGAACAGATATTTGTATACCAATGTTCAAAGCAGCATTATTTATAACAGCCAAAAGACGGAAATAACCCAAATATGCACTGACTGACGGATGAATGGATAAACAAAATGTTGTATATACAAACAATGGAACATTATTCAGCCTTAAAAAGGAATGAAATTCTGATACATGCTATAACATGGATGAACCTTGAGAACACTATGCTAAGTGAAACAAGCCAGTGACAAAAGAATAAATATTGTATAACTCCACTTAAATGAGGTACATAGATATAAGATATCTCATGACTCAATGAGGTATGAGTTTTACTCACAGAGAAGAAAATAGAACAGTGGCTACCAAGGGCTGGGGGTAGGAGAGAAGGGGAGTTATTGTTTAATGCGTACAGAGTTCCAGGATGAGATGAAGAAAAGAGTTCTGGAGATGGATGGTGGTGACTGCTGTACAACAATGTGACTGTACTCAATGTCACTTATAAATAGTTAAAATGGTAAATTTTATGTTATGGATATTTTACCACAATTATAAAAAATGGGCAAAGGATATGAGCAAACAATTCACCAAGGACAAAATATATAACATCAATTAACTCACAAAATTGAAAAAAAAGTGAATGAGGAAGAGCTACATGTACTAAAATGGACATTTCTGTAATGTATATTATTTGGTCATGAAAAACACAAGCAAAATAATACATAATCTCTATGGATGCACAGAAATGTATTTAAATGCATGGAAAACAGTCTGGAAGTAGAACATTTATATTTTCCTTTCGGGAGGAAGGAGGGGAGGATTGGAGTAGTAATAAAGGGGACTTTAATCTTATCTGTAATGTTGTAATTTTTTACAACAATTTACTCATACACTACTTGTGTAATTAAAAATTATTCCTAAAAAGTAAGAGATTATTTCATAGTAAGAGACACTGAAAGGCAGCAGCAGAGAAGGGAGCATATATTCTAGGTGCGGCAGCAAGGAAGGCTTTGCTTCCAGCACTGGGTCGTGTGTGTGAACAAAGAGAGGGAAGTGCTGAGGTCATGTTAGGACAACTGCTAAACTTGTATTATGACACCTCATGTGGACATTTCAGCTTGTCACATAGTCTTAAATGGGTTTTTGTTTTTAACAAGGCAGTAAAAGAAATTATTCTCAAATCACCTCTTATCCAGAAGAGCAGACTTGCTTCATGAAGATTTCTGTGTCAAGCAGAGATCACATGGGAAAATACCTCAGAAAAGCAATCTTTTTTTAAACCTATTTTTTTTCTAAAGGCCGGCCCGTGGCTCACTCGGGAGAGTGCGGTTCTGATAAACCTATTTTTTTTCTGACTGTGAGAGTAATATATGCTTACTGTTGAAAGTAGAAATACAATTAAAAAAAATTTTTTTTTAAACTATCAATAACTGCATACCACCAAAATGGCCACCACGAACATTTTGGACTTTTTTGTCCAGATTTTATCTATGGAAGTTCTTACCTTGCTGAAGCCAAATTATATCGCATTTTGTAGCCTCCTCTTTTAAACTTAATATTATAGCCTATGTCTTCCCCCAAATTAAAAAAAAAAAAAAAAAAACTTCATGAAAATGACTAATGGCCATATGCCATTGACTACTTAATCATTCTACTGTTGGATATCCACATTCATTCTTCTTTTTTTTTTTTTGCCATTATAATTAGGTGTTAGAGATCTTTGTGCATACATCATGTTCTGTATAATCTCCATGGGATGTTAAGAGATGTTATGGGGGGAAAAAACAGTTCTACAGACAAAAAAAAGTTGATTTAAAAACAAAGTTGGATAGGTGATATCTTCAAACCTTTACCAAGCCAATTCTCCAAGTGGGGGGCCGGTATCCAGCCATTCCCGAACATGTTTGTTCTTAGGGCTCCATTCTCCAGGCTAGTTAAATCATTGTCCACGTTTCTAACTATCTCCATAAGAAGGACTCTTGGTCATGGAATTACTAGGTCAAATGGTACTGAACATCTTGCAAGCTCTTACTGTGTAGTTCCAAACAGCTTTCCAGAAAGGTTGCACTAAGTTATACCCTCACCAGCAGTGTACAGACATACTGTCAAACAGCTGGCCAGGACTGTAAATTTGTTTTTTAATCTTTGTTGATAGGCAAAAAAAAATGGCACTATTATTTTATTTATATTTGTTTGATGATGGTCAAGTTGAACATTTGAGTGTTTGTTAGCAATTTGTATTACTATTTTTGTGAATTACTTTATTTCCTAGGCTAAGGCACTTTTTTTTTTTTTTTTTTACTTATTAAAGTAAAAAGTTTGGAAACCAGAGTACTTCTTAAAATCAAAATGTTTATGTGGTAGTGAAATTTTCCTTCCTTAAAAAGCTATTAACGTAACAATTTTTTTTAAAGATTTTTATTTATTTATTTATTTATTTATTTTGACCAGTAAGGGGATCGCAACCCTCGGCACGGTGTGGTCTGCACCACGCTCAGCCAGTAAGCATGCTGGTCATCCCTATACAGGATCCGAACCCACGGCCTCGGCACTACCAGCACCGCACTCTCCTGAGTGAGCCACGGGGGTCAGCCCTAAACTAACAATTTTTAAAATAAATGCCCCTGTCTTTGATTTTAAAAAGATAACTATTTTTATCATTTGGGCTCTTAGTGTTTTTTTCCCATAACCATTTATATGATCTTTTTCTGAATAAGGCTATTAACCCTTTGCCTGTCACCTGGGCTTCTTCTTTGAAAATGCACATAATCCCCTTTAAATTCCCAATTAGATACCTTTCAGGAGGTGCAACAGTGTTAAGGATAAATACTGGTTTGGAGGGGGCTCCTTCTGATCCCTGGTGTATTGAGTGGTGAATTCTTCCAGCCATTTGATGAAAGCAGGGCAGGCAGACAAGCCTTGAAGCAGAGAGTTCATGAAGCAGGTGTTCCCTAGATTGACAAGGCCAGGCACAAGCCCTAAAAAGAAGTGGAGGGAAGAAGAGAACAGCACATCACATTTGACCAATTCTCTTTTCTCTTCCATTTGGGACCCAGAGTTTCTGTACTGTAGCCTTATATTTGTAATCCCATTGACAGCAGGTCCTTATCCCCAGAAATTTGGGAGCCAGGCAGACTGTCTGTGCCAATGCCTGGTGCTAGTACTGCTCCTGCAGACTGTAAGCGACAGAAGGACAGGTCCCCATCATGTGTTGTTTTTGAAATCCATCACAGTATCTGGCACAGCTTGGCTCATATTAAATTCCTTATTCTTTTGCTTGCTCTCTCTCTTCTTTAATAGGAAAGCGATGTTTCTCAGAACAGGAGAAAACAATTGTTCTGTGTTGCTCCCTCAGAACAATGATATTGTTCTTATCTGAACAATCACTGGGAAAGACAACACAATACCAATGTTGATAAGTCTTTTTGCAAAGAGATCAACAAAATCTGACATACTTCCCTCTTCTGCTGAAAATCTTTTTAAAAAACTTTTTATTATAAAAGTTCTCAAACACGCACAAAAGAAGAGAGAATGTATAATCAACCAAATCAAAACCATCCCCAGATTTAACAATGATCAAATTTTGCTACTTTTTTATTTTTATTTTTTGGCAGCTGTCTGGTATCAGGATCTGAACTCTTGACCTTTGGCCACACTCTAACCAACAGAGCTACCTGGCCAGCCCCAAATTTTGCAACTTTATCTGTTTCTTCCTTTCTTTGCTAAATTTTAATCAATGTTAAATAGAGCAACATTTATAAAAGAAGGCATTTTTAAAAATAAGGAAATAGATTTTTTATTAATTCAGAAACTCACTTGAAACTTTTACTAGTTACTTGCAGCTTGTTAGAAAAACCAAAAATGCGTGACATAATTAGTCAGTTGTACTACTGAAAAACACAATTGCTATATTAATGAGATCACTTAGACAATTAAGCCACTTGAAATTTTTCATTACAAAGCATGCCTAACTCAAGTCTGGAGAGGGGCTGAAAGAGAAATCTTTTTACTACATGGTGTAAAATAATGAGTCAATGTAAAAATACTGTCTCAAAAACTGAAGTCCTCATTTTAAAGATACAAGAGAACAAAAAATGATTCACTCCCATGCCTTTTTTAAACTACTTCCAGGTAACAAGGTTTTGAGTCGAGTCTAAAGACCATGATGAAGTGACCTCATTCTTACCTTTTCTACGCTTCTTTCTTTCTGTAAGAGGACCCCAAATAACATATATTCCTGCTGCAAGAGCAGCGGCAATCCCACCTATGACTCCCCAGTTCTTCATGACTTTGTATCTAAAAAAGAAAATAAGTTTACTGTCTCCCTCATCACAAACACAATATGTGGATATACAGATATAGGTAAGTAGAATAATATTTTGTCAAAATAATCCACTAAATACCTAACTTTTAAGTTAAAGTAATATACAGTAATAGGTTTATATCTTGAAAATCAGATGTTTATGGGCCGAGCCCGTGGCGCACTCGGGAGAGTGCGGCGCTGGGAGCGCAGCGACGCTCCCGCTGTGGGTTCGGATCCTACATCGGAATGGCCCGTGCACTCACTGGCTGAGTGCCGGTCACGAAAATGACAAAAAAAGAAAGAAAAGAAAATCAGATGTTTAGACATTAGGATTTAACATCAAAGTCAGAGCACAACCTTCCAAAAGTCCAATGTCACTCAGAGGAAAAGCTGTGCTTTTCCGTCTACTTTGCCTCTCACTCTACCACCAGACTGGCTGCTACACCAGCCAACACTCCTTTGCAATGATGCTCCCTCTGCCTGGAATGCTCTTCCCCCAAATCACTGCTTGGCTCACTCCTTCACCTTCCTTCACTTCTCAAAGAGGCCTGCCCTGAATACACTATTGTAACCTGTACTCCTGGTCCCCTTCACCCAGTTTTGTACCCAGTTTTAAAAGAAAAGTTTTACTTTCTTTTTACCTTAGCACTTACCACCTTTTAGCATAAAATTCATTTATTCACTATGTTTGTTGTCTGTCTCCCTCAACTGGAATGGGAAGTCCCTGAGGGCAGGAATCTTTGTCTGTTTTACTCACTGACATATCCCAAGTGTCTGAAGCACACCTGGCACGCGGTAGGTTCTCGATAAAATATTTACGGAATGATTGAATACTGGAGGAAATACATAGAAATGGATTTCTCTTTTAGAATATTAAACAATAGTTAAAAGTTCTTCTAAATATTTATAAAATTAAAGATTTTGTAATTTCAGGCAAACTGAAATCACTCTTTTACTATGAATGAAGAAATTTCACCAGCAATATAAAACACTGTTTTTATACAAAGTTATGTATTTCTACCAAATAAGGCAAACCATATATGTGTGTATATTTATGTGTATTATATATACTTGTATATATGTTACATATGTGTGTGTGTGTAATATATTCCTGTCCCAATATTTGGGCTACATAAATATTGTGTTGATCTCAGCTCAGTAAACATTAGCTCAGTCAAGAGTCACTGGTGATAAAAGTGACCCTGTCTTACAATAAACATTTTCCTAGTATCACAGCTGATAACTGAATTTCAAATAAATCTTTGTTCTTCTAAGACAGAGTCAATAGAATGTGCACAAAACTTGGTTAAAAAAGTGGAATCACATTAATCTGGCCCAATTCTGGCTTTCCTATTTCCTAGGGCATCATTTCACCTTCTAACCTCAGCTTCCTTGTCTGTACAATGGGGACAATCACGAAACCCACCTCATAGGGTTGCTGAAATGATTAAATAAGTGCTAATGCATAGGGTAAACAGTAAGAACTTAATAAGTGTTAGCTGCTACAATTATTAAGTATTATAATCTCAGGTTCATTAGTGAAAGTTATTCTTGAGGTTTCTTCATGTATCACTGTGCTGACTTTTATACACTATGTGTATTCACGAAAGTGCCTGCAAAGGTTAAAAAGGACTATCTTTGAAGTGCTAAAGAATATTACAAGTGCTTTAAAATCCCCTAATCAAATACTAATATTTAAGGGTGCATATTCTATGCCAGGGACTGTGATAATTTTATCTCATCCTCAAAACAACCTCATGGAGGTGAGTTCTACTATTATTTTCATTTTTATAGACCAGGAAACAGAGACGTGGCCAACTTGGTCACAGCGAGTCAGGGAGCATGGCTCTGAACCTATATCTGTCTGGCTCACAAGTCTGTGCTTAAAACCACGAAGTTCATGACGTAAACAACAGGACAGAGTGTCGAAGGCATGGGAGAAGGGACTTGCCCAGATCCTTGGCAGGGCATGGACAAAAAACCCAGAGGCAAGTGGCGACTTCGGAAATTCCATTCCTCTGCAAAATTACATCACAAGGAAAGTAGTGAAGCCTGGCGGTCACGAGATCTGGTTTCTCCTCCCAGCTCTTTTATCAGGTCAGCTGTGGGGTCACAGGCAAGGCTGTCTCAAGGCCAGTTTCCCATCTATGGAATGGGGGTACTGGACAGGATACCCATTGAGGACTTCCAGCTCTGGCATCATAAACTCTTTAGACCTACTCCAGTTCCAGAGGAAGCAGACCTGAGCAACAGATGTCAGTCACCTGGGATCTGCAATGAGGATGTGGTGCTCAGCTCTGAAACCTGGAGCCCTTGCGAGGGTGAATAAGAGGAGGAAAATGGGGACCCAGATAATTAGGGGTCCTAGCTGGAATGGAGGGCCTTAACACAACTGAGTAACCTTAACATGTTAAGGGACCCGACTGGTTTAGGGGCCTTTGCAAGATAGGGGGTCTTTACTTACACTAAGATTGGGGACCCAGACAGAAGTGGGGATCTCTGGCAGAACTGGGGGTCCTGACAGGAATAGGGGTACTGACAAAATGGGAAAAGGCTTGCAGGCCCAGGGCACTTATAGGATTATGAAAACTGGCAGGATGAAGAGCTTGGCAAGTTTGGGGAACTCTGGTAGTCCAGGAACTGATAGGACTGGGGGCCCTGAAGGACTGGGGGTATCCTGAAACGACTGAGGGGTCTTGACAGGCCTAGGAGGCACTGAGAGGACTGGGGGGAGGAGGGGGATAGAGCACTGACAGAATTCGAGGCCTTGACAAGACTGGGGATCCTGGAAGTCCTGGGGACAAAGACAGGATGCGGGAGGCGGGGTGTAAGGGGGCGGTACTGACAGAATTGGAGAATGCCGACATAATTGGTGTTGCCGAAGGACTGAAGGCCCTGAGAGGCCAGTCAACCCTCCTGCCTCAGGGCCTGGACCTCCAGCCCAGCAGGACGCAGCAGTCTCCCGAGCGCCCACTCAGGTCCCGGGGACCCTGCCTAGGGCGTGAAAAGGCGGTCACAGGCCCGGGCTGAGGACCCTAGTCCTGGCCTCTCCGGCCGCCCCGCCCCCCAAAGCTCACCTGACGGCCGTCCCGGTCCGCAGGAAGCGCTGAATGGCCCTGTCGGCCGCGGTCATCACCGCCTCGGCACGGGAGTTCAGCATCGCGGCCGTGCCAGAGGGCCGCCGCCACCCCGGAGGCCCGCCGCCACCCCGCCGCTACCGCCTCCGCGGGACTGAGGGTTCCGAACGCTCCCGAGGTAACGGAACCCGCGGCCACAGTGCCGACTCCTCGGGGGAAGGTAGTCCGGCTGACGCGCTCGTCGGAGGGCCGGAAGTAGCCGCCTCCGGAGAGTAATTGCCGAGGGACCACGTCCTTGTTTTTCTTTCCCCCTTAGCAACGTTAGCAACGTGCCCCGTCGTTGGTTGCTAAGGGAGCCTCAGCGGCTCAGGGCCGCTTCGTTTTCAGGTTTTGCCTAGGCCCCATTCATAAATACAGGTGTCCCACTTACAGGAGGGACCCTGGGTCGTGATTTGAATTTTTCAGTGTGGAGAGGGAAGTCCCTACCCAAAAGCGGGGTCAGACCTCTGCTACCATTAATTATTATTGTCGTCAGAATGAAAATAAGTCGTAGAGGAAAGGCCTGTGATGGGCATGTGGAACACCTCTGAGGGTATCAGTAGAGAAAACAAGGTCTTTAATAATAATGACCACCCAGCTTATTGTTTACTTAGGGGCCTGGTACATTTCTAAGTACGTCACATGCATTATTCACATTTAATCTTCGCACCAACTCTAACATTACCCACATTTTACATCCCAGGAAACCCAAGAAATTCAGAGAAGTAGTAAATCTCTTGACACAGCTACTAGGTGGTGGAATTGAGATCGTAAGTCAAGTCTATGTGTCTCCAGGACAGCATCGTCCGATAGAAATATAACGGGAGCCGCACAGGTAATTTTAAATTTTCTAGTCGCCACATTAAGTAAAAAGCAAGAGATGAAATTAATTTTAGCAATGTGTTTTACTTAACCCAACATATCCAAAATATTGTCATTTCTATATAAAAATTATTAATGAGACAATTTACATTCTTTTTTCATACTAAGTACATCTCATTTTGGACTACACACTTTCCAAGTGCTCAACAGCAACATGTGGCTGGTGGCTATCATATCGGACAGCACAGTTTAAAGAGTTTATAGGGCGAGAGAGATTTTGATCTCCCTTTTCATCACTTTCCCAAACTCCAGACAGAGTAATTGCAACTGCTTTAGTAAAGAAATCTATGCTTTAGCTCAGTGGTTCTTAAAGTTTTTGGTATCAGGATCCCTTTGTATGCTTAATAATTATCAAGAGCTTTTATTTATGTGGATTATATCTAACTGTGTTTATCCTGTTAGAAATTAAAATTGCTGCTGAGATTAGTTTCAAGTAAATGATTTATTAGGAGCCTCAACTGCTTGGGATAAAACTTGAAGTGGAATTTTTCCAGTTGCTCCATTGATATCAAACTGTACCTCCCCTTTCCATGCCAAGGGTAGGTCCTTTAAAAACAGAATGTGGCAGCTACTTTCAGAGATTTTCTCATTTCAATATTTAAATTACTGTCCTGTGTATTTTTAAATTTCAAACTCAAATGTGGTTCAAAGGTCTTCTCCATGACTCTAGAGGAGAGAGTGACCTGGACAAAGAGTTGAAGTCTAGCACTGGATACCTTGTTCACTCCCTCTTCTGGCCTCCCCACCCCTTACTCCAGCTCTCAGAAGAAAGAACTTCAGAAATCGCAACCCCACTGTTAGACAAAGCCACAAGAAAGATCTAGAATCCAATTGTGTGTCTATATATTCTGGATATTAATTCTTTATGAGATATATGATTTGCCAATATGTTCTCCCATTCTGTGAGTTGCTTTTTTTTAAATCTATTGATAGTGTGTTTTGATGCACAAAATTTAAATTTTTTCATAAGGTCCAATTTGTCTATTTTTTTATTTTTGTTGTCTGTGCTTTTGATGTTATATCCAAAAAATCATTGCCATATCCAATGTTGTGAAGCTTCTGATCTGTTTTCTTCTAAAAGTTTTATTATTTTAAATCTTACATTTAGTCTCCAATCCATTTTGAGTTAATTTTTGTATATTGTGTTAGGTAAGGGTCCAACTTCATTCTTTTGCATGCAACATGCTGCAGTTTCCCAGCACCATTTGTTGAAAAGACTGTCCTTTCCCAGTTGAATGGTTTTGGCACTTCTGTCAAAAATCATTTGATCATATATGTTAGGGTTTATTTTCTGGGCTCTCTATTCTATTCCATTGGTGTACATGTCTATCTTTATGCTAGTACCTTACTATTTTGATTACCGTAGTTTTGTGAAAGTTGTGAAATCAGGAAGTGTAAGCCCTTTGAGAGACGCCTGATTTGGGCAATCAATCAGTCAGGAGAGACCCTCCCAAGGAACAACGAGACCACGGCTCCGGATGCAATTAGCAAGAGGTTTTATTGAACATACGGGTACCCGGGCGGCTCAGTCTCTCGGTAGACTGGCGCGCCGAGTAGAGTTTTTGAGCTTGTTTTATAGCAAAAAGCGCGGGTACAGAAGCGAGAAGCAAGGTAATTGGTTGGTTTAAACAAGGCCAGGGAAAAGCGCGGGTACAGAAGCGAGAAGCAAGGTAATTGGTCGGTTTAAACAAGGCCAGGGAAAAGCGCGGGTCATGTGGGAGTTCTTGAAACAGCTGAAGGGCGCCCTGGAAACTGCTGTTGATTTTTTTTTTTTTTTTACTAGGGTATTTTTCTGTGCCTTGCGGAATGGCGTTACTGCGGCTAGCTTGGAAAACACTTCTTTCATTCCCCCATTTCTCTTGTGGGAAGCTCTAATCTTAGAGCGAATTTAGAGGTTGTCTTCGTTGTCTAGGGTCTGATATTTTTGTCTAAGGACCAGAATTTTTACTGCACTTACCCTGTCATTGATGAACTGGACTAACCTATTGATGATGCAGGGCCCGAGGGTAAACAACAGAAGGAGGAGCAATAGGGGCCCGGCGATGGTTGATAGGAGGGTAGTGAACCAAGGGGAGCTATTGAACCACCCTTCATACCAGTTTTGGTTTTTCTGGCGCTCCAACTGTCTTTTATCTAGTCTCTCTTTGAGTTTTCTCATGGAGTCTCGCACCACACCTGAGTGGTCTACATAAAAACAGCACTCTTCTCTTAGGGCCGCGCAGAGGCCTCCTTCTCTTAGGAACAGTAGGTCAAGGCCTCTTCTATTTTGGAGTACTACCTCCGATAGGGAAGTCAGCGAGTCCTCCAGCTTGCTGATTGAGTCCTGGAGGACCCGGAGGTCAGTATCCATGGCGGTCTGGAGGCTGGCTAGGCCTTGTTGGAGGTCTATGGGCCCTTTAACTAGGGCGGATGCGCCAGTACCTATACCTGCTGCGACCCCCAACCCCAGAAGAACAGCTAGGGTAAGTGAGACAGGCTCTCTTTTAACCCTGGGGTGAGGATCGTCATAGGCCTGCAACAAAGTTTCTTCAGAATGGTAATAGATGCGAGGGACCAGCTGGATCAGGATACAGAAATCTTTAGACTGATTAAAAACTGAGGTGGAGAGGCAGGGGGTGAGGCCGGTGCTGCAGGCCCACCAGCTATGGTTGGTGGGGAGCAGGTACTGATGTTCCGTGGAGGAGTTGATGGGTAGGGTCTGGTTGCAAAGATGCTGATGGGTAGAGGGCACCTTTCCTATGCACGACCCGTGTCCTGAGACCTCAGTGAGGGTAAGCTTTCCTTGGCTCTCCCAGCGGCACTGGGTATAGTTGGAGGTATAAGTGAAGGCCCCTCCTAAGGAGGCAACTCCTTCATAATAAGGGGGACCCAAGGCCAAACAGAGCCAGCAAGACTTCGTGGCGTCTGGGTCGGTAGCATTTAAGGCTAGGAAGGCCCCCCTCACAAGGCCAAAGAGTCTGTCGCCCGTGGTGGGAGACAGGGTGTTCAGGACAACACTTTCCTCCAGTACCGTGGGGACTTGGCTAGGAGCCGCCGAGGGTTGAGAGATGGGCGGCGCTTCCCTCGTTGGGGAAGGGGGGTTTTTGTTAGGGGGTCCTTGTTTCGCAAGGACGGAGTTGGGGCCCACTGTCTCAGCTGGCTTGCTGGTGATCTCTAACCGAATGGTCAACTGTACGCCTGGATATCCAGACACATAGAATCCCAATCCCCAGGTTTTTCCCATTATCCACTCTTTGGATTGCCGTCCCTGTTCTGTGAAATTTATTTTAAGGGGGTTACACCAGCCGGTTTTTTCACAGGTTGCCAGTAGGGCACCCCATGATCGCTCTGTGTCATTCCATTTTACAGTTATGAGGTCCCAGGAGGACGTAGGTTGCCAATAAACAGTCCCCGTGGTTTCACAACCCCATTCTTTACAATACAGGGATTCTAGCCCTCCACACCTTCTAGCTTCTGAAAGGGACCGGCCATCCCGGGGACACACGTAGAAGGTGGAACTTGCCATTCTGGTCCTAGCCTTAGGGTAGCTGCATCCTATGGCTCCCCAGGTGATCTGTCTATAAGCGTTCTCATAGTTTGAGTCAGGGGGTCTGACTCTCTTAGAGGTTGATACATCGGTTTCTGGGATATCCCAGGACTCAAGACCGGCCGCCAGGGCACATACATCAGGTGTAAGAATGGGCCACCAAGTCCAAGGGGGCTGGACTTTTTCTGTCTTCCAGACAACGTTCCCAGTTTGGGACAGTACCTGCCAGGTGAGGGTCACAGGCTGGTGAGGGTTTTCACTCCAACTCGTTCTGCCGCCGCCGAAAACGCAGCTTAAGAGGATGATCAGTCTTTTCCAGCTCCCAAGACTCATCTGGTGCCGAGGGTGGTGCAGGCTTGAGGTGAGAAGCATGGACCCAGGCAGCGATACCGTCGACTTTTACTGCGGTCGGGGTGGTCAGCAACACCAGGTACGGGCCTTTCCACCGAGGCTCAAGGCTGCTGGGTCGGTGGCGTCTGACAAGCACTCGGTCTCCGGCCTGGAACGGGTGGGGGATTGTCACGGTACCGGGCTTGTACACCTCTTTGATCTGGTCCCAGATCTGGGTCCTCACAACTTCTAAAGCCTTTAAATGAGTAAATAAGACAGGGAGAAAATTATCATCGGGACCCAATGTCCCTCCAGACCCGAGTATGGGGGGCGGTCCCCCATAGAGAATTTCATAAGGAGTTAGACCAAACTGGCCAGGGGTATTCCTGGCTCTGAGCAGCGCTAAGGGAAGGAGGGCCACCCAGTCTTTTCCACCGGTCTCTAAGGCTAATTTGGTTAAGGTCTCTTTGATTGTCCTGTTCATTCTTTCTACCTGACCTGAGCTCTGGGGTCTATACGCACAGTGTAACTTCCAATTTATCCCCAGTTGAGTGGCCAGTCCCTGACTTATCTGAGCAACAAAGGCTGGGCCATTGTCTGACCCGAGTACCTTAGGGATCCCGAAGCGGGGTAGAATTTCCTCTAATATCTTTTTGCAGACGGTCAGGGCCGTTTCAGTTTTGGTAGGAAAAGCTTCTACCCATCCGGAAAAAGTGTCTATGAATACCAGCAGATACCTGTTTCCATACCGGCCAGGCTTTACCTCTGTGAAGTCTACCTCCCAGTATACGCCGGGTCGATCTCCTCGTTGTCTCTTTCCGATCTCTCGGTAGGTTGGGACCGCATTAGTCATGACACAAGCCTGACACCGACTGGTGACCTCGCGAACTACAGACTGGAGGTTCGGGATGAGGAGGCTGGTGCGGTTTACCAATTGGAGAAGCTTTTCTGGTCCTAAGTGTGTCAACTGATGCAACCGCTGAATAAATTCTTTCCCCCGGTCAGGGGTGAGCTCTCTTGGCTCGGCCTTAACCTGGGTGGGTTCGATTAGCTCTTGAGGTTTTGTAGTTTCTGCCAGCACTCTAGTCGACAGGGCGGCTTGTTTTGCAGCCTCGTCGGCCCTCCGGTTCCCGGTGGCCACAGGGTCATTTCCCCTCTGGTGGCCGGGGCAGTGGATAATGGCGACCCGCTTAGGGAGGTGAATGGCCTCTAGCAGGGCTAAAATTTCTTCCTTGTTTTTAATGTCTTTTCCTGCAGAAGTGAGCAACCCCCTCTGTTTATATATTGCCCCATGAATATGAGCAGTGGCAAAAGCATACCTGCTGTCGGTGTAGATGTTGATGTTTTTTCCTTCGGCCAGGCGTAATGCCTGCGTCAAAGCCACTAGTTCGGCCTTCTGGGCTGACGTACCTTCTGGCAGGCTGCTTGTCCACACCGTCCGCTTGCCATCTACGATGGCGGCCCCTGCTCTCCGTTTACCCTCCGCGATGAAACTGCTACCGTCCGTATACCAGGCTGGCACCCCGGGCAATGGCTGGTCCTTCAGGTCTCGTCGAGTTCCAGTTTCTTCGGCGAGGATCTCTGAGCACCTGTGTACTGGGGTGGCTTCCGACTCGACTGGTAGGAGGGTAGCTGGGTTCAGGACGGCAGGGGGTGCAAACGATATCCTTTCATTTAGCAGCAGGCTCTGGTAATGAGTCATCCTGGCATTGGTCATCCACCGGTCGGGGGGCTGCCGCACAATGCTTTCGAGGCTATGGGAAGCAATCACAGTCACATTCTGTCCCAAGGTTAACTTATCTGCGTCCTTGAGAAGGAGTGCCACGGCTGCAACCGCTTTCAGGCAGGTTGGCCACCCGCTAGCCACCGGATCCAATTTTTTTGATAGGTAAGCTACTGGCCGCCGCCAGGGTCCTAAAGTCTGAGTAAGCACTCCCCGGGCCACACCGGCCCTCTCATCTACGTATAGAGTAAATGGTTTGGTGAGGTCTGGGAGGGCCAAAGCGGGGGCTGACAGTAAGGCTTTTTTTATGTGGTCAAAAGCTTTCTGATGTTCCTCAGTCCAGGTAAAAGGGATGCTTTCCTTTGTTAAGGGATACAGGGGTGCAGCTAGGGAAGCAAACCCAGGGATCCAGAGCCTGCAGAATCCTGCAGTGCCCAGAAATTCACGGACCTGTCTGGGGGTCGTGGGAGCGGGGATCTTCATAACAGTAGCCTTTCGGGCCGGGGTCAGCCATCTTTTTCCCCCTTTGAGTAGGTACCCCAGATAGGTGACCTCTCTTTGGCAGAGCTGGGCCTTTTTAGCCGATACCCGGTACCCTAATTTACTCAATTCCTGTAGGAGCTTTTGTGTCCCTTCTTTGCAGTCTCTATATGTGGGGGCTGCCACCAAGAGGTCGTCTACATATTGGAGTAGCACTACCTGAGGGTTGAGGGCCCTAAAGGGGGCCAAATCTCGGTGGAGGGCCTCGTCGAAGAGAGTGGGAGAGTTCTTGAACCCTTGGGGCAGCCGTGTCCAGGTCAACTGACCTGCGTTACCTTTTTCTGGGTCTTTCCACTCGAACGCGAATAGCGGCTGGCTGCTGGGGTGTAGCTTGAGGCAGAAAAAGGCATCCTTGAGATCTAAGACTGAATACCAAGTGTGGCAGGGCGGAAGGGAACTCAGAAGGCTGTAAGGGTTTGGGACGGTGGGATGAATATCCTGTACCCTTTTATTAATTTCTCTCAGGTCTTGGACTGGCCGATAGTCATTGGTCCCTGGCTTTTTTACAGGTAGTAGAGGGGTATTCCAGGGCGATTGACAGGGCACCAAGACCCCTAGGTCTAAGAACCTCTGGATGTGGGGTCTGATACCTTCCCGGGCTTCCTTGCTCATTGGATATTGTCGAACAGCCACCGGTGAGGCACCTGATCTTAGTTCCACTACCACTGGTGGGACTTGATTGGCCAGTCCCATGCCTGCCCTCTCTGCCCATACAGTGGGAAAAAGTTGGAGCCAGGATGGGTCGATAGAGGAGGGACCTGGCTTTTCATGTAGCCGGTATTCTTCTTCTAGGTTCAGGGTCAGGCACAGTGTAGGGCGGTCTTCCCATGTTACTTGTGGGCCCTCAGCAGAAAACTGGATCTGGGCCTTTAGTTTGGTTAAGAGGTCCCTACCCAACAAAGGGGCGGGGCACTCGGGTATGACCAGAAAGGAGTGGGTCACCTGCTTATGTCCAGCCTTTAAAAGTCTCTTTGTGGTCCAGGGGTAGACTTTGCTCCCTGTTGCTCCTTGTACGACTGTCCGTCTGGACCCTACCCTTCCCAGGGGTTGGGTCAAAACCGAATGTTCAGCCCCTGTATCGACCAGGAACTCAATGGGAGTCCCCTCCACGGTCAGTGTTATCCTAGGTTCGGGGAGGGGGTCCGAACCTTGACTCCCCTAGTCATCTAGGGACAGAACTTTGGCTTCTCTGACGTTTTTCTTTCGGGGACATTCTCTTGCCCAGTGACCCTTTTCTTTACAGTATGCGCACTGGTCTTTGTCCAGAGGAGATCTTTTATCCCTAGGTGTCTTTCTTGCCTGGTTGCTCAAATTCCCTGTCTGCCTATCTTTAGAACCTTTTTCACTTACCACTGCGGCCAAAATCCTAGTCAAGTTTTTTTCTTGGCGCTTATCGCGCCGCCTTTCTCTCTCTTCTACCTCTTTTTTTTGTCTTTCTTCTCTTTCTTCTTCTGTCTCCCTTTTGTGGTACACCTTTTCTGCCTCCCTCACTAAATCTTGCAAGGAATAATCTTGGAGCCCCTCTAGCCTCTGTAACTTTTTTCTAATATCTGGGGCTGACTGTCCGATGAAGGCCATGGTAACTGCAGCCTGCTGCCCCTCAGAAGAGGGCTCAAACGGAGTGTATCTCCTATAGGCCTCCATTAGGCGTTCTAAGAAAACCGAAGGGGGTTCTGCCGGTCCTTGTAAGACCTCTCTTACCTTAGCCAAATTGGTGGGGCGCCGAGCTGCCCCTTTGAGACCTGCCACTAGAGTCCGGCGGTAGACCAGGAGACGCTCCCTACCTGCGGCTGTGTTGTAGTCCCACTGAGGTCGATTGAGGGGGAAGGCCTCATTAATGAGGTTGTCGAGTTGAGTAGGGGCCCCGTTGTCCCCCAGGACATTCTTGCGGGCCTCAAGGAGAATCCTTTCTCGTTCCTCCGTGGTGAAGAGAATCTGTAGGAGCTGTTGGCAATCGTCCCAGGTGGGCTGATGAGAAAACATAAGAGACTCAAGGAGCCCCGTGAGTCCTGCTGGATTTTCAGAAAAAGAAGGATGATTAGATTTCCAATTATAAAGATCTGCTGAAGAGAAAGGCCAATATTGCAGAGGGACTAGGCCATTGGGCTCGGCTGGGGGTCCTATGGCTCGGAGGGGTAAAATCACAGTGGAGTCAGGACCCGAGTCGTCTGCCGGACTGCGGGCACGGCGACTCCTGGTCCCCGCGGCTGGTCCCTCAGGATCGGAAATATCGGGCGCCTGGACCGGCGCCGGTCCGACCGCCTGAGGGGCCAGAGGAGGTGGCAGGGCTGCCGGATAGGGCGGGGGCTCAGAGAGAAGGAGCGAGTCGTCTGTTGCCGGGTAGATGGGGGGTCGGGGAGGAGCGGATGGCCTCTCTGGACTGGAGACGACAGCGACCTTGACAGAGGGCGGCATCCATGGTGGGGGACTCTGGGCGAGGTCTTGCCACACCACGATATATGGAACTTGGTCCGGGTGTCCCCCGATTTCCTGAAAGACAATCCTTTTAACTGCGGAAATGACAGAGACATTAAAAGTTCCTTCCGGCGGCCACCCGACACCGAACGTGGGCCACTCGGAGGAACAAAAGGTCCGCCATTTTCCCTTTCTGATTTCCACGGACAGATTGTGAGCCCTTGCTCTCACGTCCCTCCAGTGATCTAGAGTGAGGGAGAGAGGGGTAGAGTTATTTTGTCCCATTTCGAAGAGAGGGACCACGACACAGAGGCCTATCAGGAACAAAACAAAAAGAAACCAGAAACGGCGGCGAGATCGAGTAGCGTAGAGACAAAAGAAGGAGTCAGATGGCAGAGCGCGCCTCTCTAGACGCGGCAGTGGGATCAGAACATAATGATCCTCTCCTGAGGGGTCCACCAGGCGTCCCTGGTCCTCCCCTGATCCTGGGACGTCTCCCAGGATTACCGGGCGGTGAGCCCCCGAACACGTCTGTTCGCTACTCACACGTCGCTCCCAGAGCGATCAGCCCGGAACAAACTGAAACCAAAATGCGCGCACTCAGAGGGACAGTCAGAGTTACGGAGTCAGACACAGAAACGAGACACAGAGCGATCGCTGGCCAGCTTACCTCCCGTTGGTGGGTCGGTGGTCCTTGGGTGGGGGTCTGATCCCGGACGAGCCCCCAAATGAGAGACGCCTGATTTGGGCAATCAATCAGTCAGGAGAGACCCTCCCAAGGAACAACGAGACCACGGCTCCGGATGCAATTAGCAAGAGGTTTTATTGAACATACGGGTACCCGGGCGGCTCAGTCTCTCGGTAGACTGGCGCGCCGAGTAGAGTTTTTGAGCTTGTTTTATAGCAAAAAGCGCGGGTACAGAAGCGAGAAGCAAGGTAATTGGTTGGTTTAAACAAGGCCAGGGAAAAGCGCGGGTACAGAAGCGAGAAGCAAGGTAATTGGTCGGTTTAAACAAGGCCAGGGAAAAGCGCGGGTCATGTGGGAGTTCTTGAAACAGCTGAAGGGCGCCCTGGAAACTGCTGTTGATTTTTTTTTTTTTTTTACTAGGGTATTTTTCTGTGCCTTGCGGAATGGCGTTACTGCGGCTAGCTTGGAAAACACTTCTTTCACCTTCAGAATTGTTCTTTTTTTTAAAGAATGTTTTGACTATTTGGGGTCCCTTGAGATTCCTCATGAATTTAGGATGCATTTTTCTATTTGTGCAAAAAATGTTGGGATTTTGATAGGGATAGCATTGAACCTGTAGGTTGCTTTGGGTAGTATTGACATTTTAACAATATTATGTCTTCCAATCCGTGAGTATGGGATGTGTTTCCATTGATTTATGTCTTCTGTAATTTCTTTAGCAATGTTTTCTAGTTTTCGTTGTATAAGTCTTTCACCTCCTTGGTTAAGTTAATTCCTAAGTGTTTTATTCTTTTTGATGCTATTGTACAAGGAGTTGTTTTTGTAATTTCCTTTTCAGATTTTTTATTGTTAGTGTATAAAAATGCAACTGATTTTTTGTGTGTTGACTTTGGTATCCTGCTACTTTGCTGAACTCATTTATTAGTGCTAAAAATTTTTTTGTGGAATCTTTTGGGTTTTCTGCTTACAAGATTACATCATCTGTGAACAGAGATAATTTTACTTTTTCATTTCAAATTTTACTGTCTTTTATTTCTTTTTCTTGTTTAATTGCTTTAACTAGGATTTCTAGTATTATGCTCAATAGAAGTTGTAAAAATTGGCATCCTTGCCTGGTTCCTGATCTTAAGGAAAAGCTCTCAGTCTTTTACCAATGAGTATAACATTCTGCAGCATTGTCTTTAATAGTAAAAGATTGGAAGCAATCTAAATATCCAGCAAAATTATGATATACCCACACAGTGGAGTATTACGTAGCTATAAAAATAGTGAGCCAGCTTTTTGTGTGCCATTAAGGAAGATTCTAAGATGTATTGTTAAGAGAAAATGGTAAGGTGCATAATAATGGTGAAAGAATGCTATCATTTGCATGAGAGAATACACAATTGTTTCAAAATAATCAAGAATCTGGGAACACTACCTCTGGTAAGGGA
The DNA here is from genome assembly GCF_027409185.1 of Cynocephalus volans. Classification (NCBI taxonomy): domain Eukaryota; kingdom Metazoa; phylum Chordata; class Mammalia; order Dermoptera; family Cynocephalidae; genus Cynocephalus; species Cynocephalus volans. The sequence continues at coordinate 198,206,836 of NC_084461.1, forward strand.
ACTCTGTGACATAGGATAGGGAAGAACATCCTTTTGTCCTTTGTGAATTTTATAACATGTGCTTGCCTTATTTATTCAAAAAATAATTTAAAATTTAAAACTTGAAAAACACAGGGGAAACGCAGCATCAAAACATTCCATCTAGTCAAAAATGCTCATTCAACATTTATGCAATGTGAAAAAAGCAGGCCACCTAATAGGATAAATATGATCTCAAATAGGTAAAAATATATCTATGTATGAGTGTCACAGGAAAATGACTGTAAGGATATACCCCCAAAGTGATAACTCTGTTATCTCTCTGTGGTGAAATTAGTAGTGATTTTTATTTTGTTCTGAATGCTTTTTCCATGTTATATGGGTTTCTATAATGATCGCTTTTTTTTTTTTTTACATAATTAGAAAACAATTTTTAAGAAAAGACTATATAAATTTGTCTTTCATTGTTTTTTTATTTTTTATTTTTGTGGCAGCTGGTCAGTACAGGGATCCAAATCCTTGCCTTGGTGTTCTAACACTATGCTCTAACCAACTGAGCTAACCAACCAGCCCCAAGTTTGTCTTTCTTTATGCAGAAGTTCTGAGTTGGTGCAACCTTTGTAACTCAAATTCTCTTTTTCTGGTTAATCTCCAATTGGCAGAGAGGGATCCTAAAACCAAGATTTTACACTTTCCTTGCCTGAGATCCTCATAACAGTAAATTCATAGTTAAACTTTCCTAGGTAGATCATCAAAGAATGCTATGATAAATCCTTTACAAAAATACTTCACAATGGGATAATCATTACCTAACTTATGTAATTGATAAGTTCATACTTCACATATGAGGGGTCTTCAAAAAGTTCATGGAAATATTCATATTATCTTTTAATTCTATTTTCCCACGAACTTTTTAAAGTGCCCTGTATATTTATTTTCTTAAATCAGCAAGCCCCTACAAGCTTTCAGGAACTTGCATATGATTAATTGTGCTTGTTTCCCTCTATTGATGTTAATTTGTGTGTTGTCAAACAGTGACTGGATTCCTTTTCCGCCACTCCCCCATTAAGAATGGCATTCACTTCAAAGTTAACTCCTCCTGTTCAAATAGAAGTCCTGTAAGTCTTCAGCACATTGCTTCCCCGAAAATTTGATCCTAAGGAATCACAGGCTATTATAAGTCACAATTGTTTCCTTTTCTAATTTGGAAGGTCCCAAACTGAAGAGGCCACCAGAGACTAGCTAATTTGGCTGATGAAGAAACAGAGGCCCAGAGAAGATAAATTGAGGTAAAAACTGGAACCAGTCACCCCATTACCTGGCAGACACTCTGGGTTCTTTCTCCACTGTCTTTTCTGAGAATTTTGACCATGTGAGACAATGTGAAAGAGAAGCTGAGTGTGGTAGCCAGCCTCTAAGTTATTCCCCAGTGACTCCCCATGTCCCAGATTCACAGCCCATATTGAATAAGGCTGACATGTGCAACCAAAAGGTTATTGTGAGAATGTGATATGTAAATTCCAAGGCCAGGTCATAAAATATATTGTTGCTTCCACTTTGCTTTTTCTTCGAATACTCACTCTGGGAGAAGCCAGTCACCATGTTGTAAAGATGCTTAGGCAGCCCTGTGGAGAGGTCCATGTGGCAAAGAACTGAGGCCTCCTGCCAACAGCCATCACGAACTTACCAGTCATGTGAGTGCACCATCTTGAAAGTGGGTCCTCCAGCCTCCGTCAAGCCTTCAAATGAGACTGTAGCCCTAATCAACATCTGACTACAACCTCCTGAGAGCTCCTGAGCCAGAATCACCTAGCTAAGCTGCTCTTGGATTCCTGACCCAAAGAAGCTATGTGAGATAATAAATGCTTATATTTTTTTAAGATGCTAAGTTTTGGGGGTAATTTCTTATGCAGCAGTAGATAAAGGAGCAATGTTCCTAAAACTGTGGGCCTTATAACATCTACCTCAAAAATCCCCTCAGTTGCCTGTTAAAAGTGCAGGTTCCTGGTCCAGTCCCAGCCAACTGAATTAGAATATGTCAGGGCTATGCCCAGGAATTGGAATTTTTTTTTTTTTAAAGATGACTGGTAAGGAGATCTTAACCCTTGACTTTGTGTTGTCAGCACCACACTCTCCCAAGTGAGCCACGGACTAGCCCAGAAACTGGATTTTGACAAGTTCCCCTAATTGTTCCTATGGACTCTATGGAGTCTTCCCAAACTGCAGCTATTTTGGTAGCACTTCAGCACATAAATATTTAAAAGTTTTTTAAAAAAATTATTTTCACATGCAGAAAAAACACAATATTTTCCTAATATATGCTAAAACATGAGCACTGTTTCCTGTCTTCCTGCCCATACCTTATGGCAAAATATGACTCTCCTCCATGGCCAAAATAAACCATAAAGAACTAGAGAATAGGACATGTAAAAATACAGAGGACACATTATCATAAAACACTGTAATAAGACACACAAACTTGAAATGTATTATAGATCTAAGTGCAAAAGCTAAACCTATAAAACTTTCTGAGGAAAACACAAAGGAGAAAAATCTTTGCAACCTTGGGGTAGACAGATTTTTTGATCTCACAAAAAGCACAAACCATAAAAGGAAAAAAATGGACACATTGGATATTATCAAAATTTAATATTTTTTCTCTTTGAAAGGCGCTGTTAAGAAAATAAAAATGTAAGCCACAAAATTTAAAAAAATATTTATAATACATATATCTAACCAGGATTTGTATCAAGAATATATCAAGACTTTCTCTTAAGAATGAGAACAAGAAAAGGATGCCCATTCTCACCACTCCTATTTAATGTAGTATTGTAAGTAGTAGCCACAGCAGTCAGGCAAGAGAAGGAAATACAGGGCATTCAGATTGGAAAAGATGAAGTCAAACTGTCCCTGTTTCCAGATGACATGATCTTATATGTAGAAAAGCCCAAAGACACCACAAAAAACTCTTAGAGTTAATAAAGGATTTCAGTAAAGTTGCAGGATACAAAATCAACACACGAAAATCAGTAGCATGTTTATATTCCAAAAACAAACTAGCAGAAAAAGAAATCAAGAAAGCTATCCTGTTTACAATAGTCACCAAAAAAATGAAATACCTGGTTCTCAATTTAGCTGAAGAGGTGAAAGATCTCTACAACAAGAACTACTAATCACTGCTGAAAGAAATTAAAGAGGACATAAAAAGATGGAAAGACATTCCATGCTCTTGGACTGGAAGAATTAATATTGTGAAACTGTCCATACTACCCAAAGTCATCTACAGATTCAACACAATACCTATGAAAATACCAATGACATTCTTCACAGAAATAGAAAAAAAAAAATCCTAACATTCATATGGAACAACAAAAGACCCCAAATAGCCAAAGCAATCCTGAGCAATAAGTAAGTAAATAAATAAAAAAGCTGGAGACATAACACTACCTGACTTCAAATTATACCACAAAGCTATAGTAATCAAAACAGCATGGTACTGGTATAAAAGCAGACACTCAGACCAATGGAACAGAATAGAGAACCCGGAAATCAACCCACATACTTACAGCCAACTGATCTTTGACAAAGGCACAAAGAACATGCATTGGGGAAAGACCATCTCTTCCATAAATGGTGCTAGGAAGACTGGACATCTATATGTGGAAGAATGAAACTAGACCCATACCTCTCATCCTATACCAAAATCAAGTCAAAAGGGATAAAAGACTTAAATATAATACCTGAAAGTATAAGACTACTAAAAGAAAACATGGGGGAAACACTTCAGGAAGTAGGACTGGGCAAAGTCTTTACGAATACAACCCCCAAAAAACAGGCAACAAAAGGAAAAATAAACAAATGGGATTATATCAAACGAAAAAGCTTCTGCACAGCAAAAGAAACAACAGAGTAAAAAGACAACTTACAGAGTGGGAGAAAATATTTGCAAACTATGCATCCAATAAAGGATTAATATCCAGGATATATAAGGAACTCAAACAGTGTAACAGTAAATAAACAAATAACCTGATTAAAAATGGGCAAAAGAGCCAAATAAGCATTTCTCAAGGGAAGATATACAAATGGCCAACAGACACATGAAAAAGTGGTGAACGTCACTAGGCATCAGGAAAATGCAAATCAAAATCACACTGAGATATCATCTCACCCCAGTTAGACTGGCTATTATCAAAAAGACAGAAAATAAGAAATGTTGGCAAGGATGCAGAGAAAAGGGAACCCTCCTACACTGTTGGTGGAACTGTAAGTTGGTGCAGCCATTATGGAAAATGGTATGGAGTTTCCTCAAACAACTACAGATAGAACTGCCTTGTGATCTTTTTTTTTTTTTTTTTGTCGTTTTTTCGTGACCGGCACTCAGCCAGTGAGTGCACCGGTCAGTCCTATATAGGATCCGAACCCGCGGCGGGAGCGTCGCCGCGCTGCCAGCGCAGCACTCTACCAAGTGCGCCACGGGCTCGGCCCAGAACTGCCTTGTGATCTAACAATTCCAATGCTGGGTATATACCAAAAGGAATGGAAATCATCATGTCGAAGGGATATCTGTACTCCCATGTTTATCGCATCTCTATTTACAATAGCCTAGAGTTGGATCCAATCTAAATGTCCATTACTGGATGACTGGATAAGGAAAATGTGGTGTATTTACACAATGGAATACTACTCTGCCATAAAAAAGGATGAAATACTGCCATCTGCAGTAATGTGGATGAACTTAGAGAAAATCATGTTAAGTGAAATAAGCCAGGCACAGAAAGAGAAATACTGCACATCCTCACTTATAAGTGGTAGCTAAAATAAATAAATAAATAAACAAATATAATTTTATTTTATTTATTTATTTATTTATTTTTATGTGACCGGTAAGGGGATCGTAACCCTTGGCTTGGTGTCGTCTGCACCACGCTCAGCCAGTGAGCGCACCGGCCATCCCTATATAGGATCCAAACCCGCGGCGGGAGCGCCGCACTCTCCCAAGTGAGTCACGGGGTTGGCCCAATTTTTTTTTAAAAAGTAATCATACTAATATGCTGAACTTTCAGAAGAAGAGAACAGAACCAAGGTTACCAGAGGTGGGGATGGGAAGGGAGGTAAAGGAGGAATTGGTAAAATGCCACAAAAATTGATTACATTGTGTTATGTTGAATATACTAATTATCCTGATTGGAACCTCACATATTGCATGTGGGTATTGATATACAGATATGTACAATCAACTATGCTGTACCCAAATGATATGTACAATCATCTTTGTTCCAATTAAAAATAAATAAATAAAAATAAAATGAGTTAAGTTCTCAGGAAGTAGAACACTACAGCAAAAAAAAAAATAATAATAATTCCAGTTTTCAGCAAAAAAATTGTGATACATGCAAAGAAACAAAATGTATGCCCTACACATTGGGGGGGGGGGGTAGGAGGGGACAACAGAAACGGTCCCTGAAGAAGCCCAGTCATTGGACTTAGTAAACAAATACTTTGTTTACTAAGTCCAAAGAGCTCAAGAAAACCAGATATAAAGAACTAAAGGAAAGAATGAGAGCAATGTCTCACTAAGTAGAGAATATTGATAACAAGATAGAAATTATTAAAAGGAATCAAGGAGAAATTCTGGAGTTAAAAGTAAAATAATGGAAATAAAAAATTCACTAGAGCAGATTTGAGCAGGCAGAGAAAGAATCAATAAACATGAAAATAGGTCAGTTGAGATTATTCAGTCTGAGGAAGAGGAAAAAAAAGGTGAAGAAAAAATAAGCAGAGCCTCAGAGACTGTGGGGTGCTGTCAGGCATACCAACGTGGGCATAATGGAATCCTGGAAGGAGAGGAGAAAGAGAAAAGGGAAGAAGTAATATTTGAAGAAACAATGGCTCAAAACTTACAAAATTTCATAGAAAACACTAATCTACACATTGAAGAAGCTCAATGAACTCCAGAGGAGGACAAATTCAAAGAGATCCACACCTAGATAGATCCTAATTGAACAGTAGAAAGACAAAGACAAAGAAAATTTTGAAAGCAGAGAGAAGCAACTTTCACATACAAGGAATGCTCAATAAGATAAATAGCTGATTCTCATCAGAAACCTTGGGGCTCAAAAGGTGGTAGGATGACATATTATTCAAGGTTCTAAAGAAAAAAAGCTGTCAACGAGGAACTCTGTATCTGCCAAAACTATCTTTCAAAAATGAAGGAGAAATTAATACATTCCCAGGTAAACAAAAACTGAGAGATCTGTCACTAGGAGACCTGCCCTATGAGAAATACTAAAGAGAATCCTTCAGGCCAAAATAAAAGGGCACTAGACAGTAATTCAGACCTATGTGAGAAAATAAAGAACATCAATAAAGGTTGCTACATAACTAAATATAAAAGATGGTATAAGGGTATTTTTGGTTTGTAACTCCTGTTTATTATCTGATTTAAAAGACAACTGCATAAAGTGATAATTATAAATCTATGTTTGTGGGCACACAATGCATGAAGATGTAATTTGTGACAATTACAGCTTAAGTGGGGGAGGAATGGAGATATATAGGAGCAAAGTTTTTGTATAGTATTGACATTAAGTTGGTATTAATCCAAACTAGATTGCCCTAAATTGAGGTGTTAATAGTACTCTCCAGGGCAAACACTAAGAAAATAACTCAAAAATATATAGTGAAATAAATGACAAAGGAAAGAAAATGGGACACTAGAAAATATATATTTAATACAAAAGAAGACAATAATGGAGGGACTGAGAAACAAAAAGACTTAAGACACTGAAAACAAATAGCAAAATGGCAGTGTAAATCCTACATTGTCAGTGATTACATTAAATTTAAGTGTATTACTCTCCAATTAAAAGTCAGAGACTGGCAGAATGGATACAACACCGTGATCCAAGATATATTCTATCTACAAGGGTCTCATTTTAGATTCTCAGACACAAATATGTTGAAAGTAAAAGGATGGAAAAAGTTATACCATGCAGAAAGTAAACAAAAGAGAGCTGAAGTGACTATGCTGATATCAGACAAAATAGACTTTAAGACAAAAATTGTCACTAGAGACAAAGAAGGACTTTTTATAATAAAAGAGCCAATCCATCAAGAATATATAACAATTGTAAGCATACATGCACTTAGTGACTAAGCCCCAAAATAGCGCTGAAGAGAAAAAGGACAGATTTGAAGGGAGAAATAGACCATTCAATAGTCGGAGATGTCATACTGCACTTTCAATAATGAATAGAACAACTAGACAGAAGATCACCAAGGAAATGGAAGACTTGAACAACACAATAAACCAACTATTTCTAAGAAACATCTATAGAACACTCCACCTAACAACAGCAGAATACACTTACTTCTCGAGTGGCTCATGGAATAGTCTTCAAAACAGACCATATGTTAGACCATAAAACAAGTCTCAACAAATTTAAAAGGATTGAAATCATATAAAGTATTTTCTCTGACCACAATGGAATAAAATTAGAAATCAGTAACAGATGGACATTTGGAAAATTTATAAGAATGTGGAAATTAAACAACACACTCCTAAGTAACAAATGGGTAAAATAATTAACGAGGAAAATTAGAAAATACTTTAAATGAGTGAAAACAAAAACACAAGTTTTGAGTCACAATACTTGTATCGTGGAGAGAAAACCACCATTTCTTCAGTGATGACTACTCAGATACCCTGAGCTGCTTCTGCTTGATGAGCTATTCCTTAGGTCTGGCCAGGTTTACTGGCTGCAAACCACCTCTTTCTCCTGCTTATTAAAACGCTCTCTGGGAACACATCCTTTTAAAGGTCATGGTATTATTAGGAGTGTTTTGGAGTTTGTCTTTTGAGCCAGCTACATAGTTGTTCTCTCTGTCCTCTTTACGTCTCTCTCTTCTCATTGATTAGACATCTTGTATTTTATGGAGCAATAAAATGTGACAAAGGAATTGTTTAAAATTGTACACTTTTACATTGTTTAACAAGGTCTTAACCTCCTAGCCAAGATGCCTTTCTGCTGGCTTCTGTGACAAAGTCAGGAGGTACTTAATAGACCCCAGCACAGTGCCGGTGACCTGGGAGTGACTCTAGATGGAAATAACCCACTGGCTAGCAGATCGGGGGACTACCACCAAAGATTTATTTTTCCCTTTTCAGTTTACTTAATCGGATAAGATTTAAGTTCCAAAGAAAACAAAACAAATCTTGTAATGAATTTAAATTCATGGGCTTCCTTTTTTAAAAAAAAATTAAGTGCCATTTTCATAACTAGTAGAATATTGTCTTGACAAAAAATAGGATTTAGAACACAGTTGTTTGGGAAACTGCTTGTACATAGCAAATAGTTTTTATTTTAAGTATTTCAGGCTAAGGGGCAGCTTGTCAGTCTATTCTGGCCTCTATTTTAAAATATTCACTTTTGTTTTAAGAATCCAAGGGGAGGAAATCGTGATGCATTGCTCTGGTGTGAAATAAAACCCATCTGGCTTTTGGCATGTCCCCATTTTCCAGACAGATGGGTAATGTGGTTGGCTGTAGGCAGCTGCCTTTACAATATTTCTATCCACTCAAGGGTGTCTCAAAGATCAGAGATATAAATGAACATGGGCTATATTTTTCTTGGCCAATAATCTAGTTCAGACATAGCTTTAGAACAGGGGTTCTCAGTGTGGTTTCAAGTAGAAGCATCGCCTGGGAACTTGTTAGAAATGAAAACTCTCAGGCTTCACCCTAGTACTGATGAATTAGAAGACTCTGGGGGTGGGGCCCAGTGATCAGTGGTTTAACAGCTCTCTGGTGAATGCTGTCACATACTCAAAGATAGAACTACTGCTTCAGAAAAATATAACAATGTTTCTAAGAAATGTAAGAAAAAATATAGCAATTAATTCTCTAAGGTATTTTTTTTAGCGCTTACTGTGTACTAAGTACTGTGCTCCCACTTTTCAGGGGGTGCCCTTGAAAGGCCTCCCTAGAGGAGGCAGGGAATATCCAGGCACAAAGCTGGCTGTGGGCTGGCTACAGTCTGGACAGTCTGGGGCAGACTGCTGCGAGGCCTCAGCTGCTGTGTCTGAACAGAAAGTCAGGCCCAGTGGAGGAACACTGCCCCCTTTTCCCCCAAGATGCTGATAGTCCTCTTATGTGAAATCTCTCACTTTAAATGTTGGAAATTAACTTTAAAAGTAATTATTTTGAAAAAACAGCTTTATTGATTTATAATTCTCATACCATCAATTCACCCATTTAAAGTGTACAATTCCATTTTTTAGTATATTCACAGGGTTGTGCAACTATCACATCTAATTTTAGAACATTTCTCCCCTCTAGAAGAAACCCCACATGCATTAGCAGTCAATACCCATTCCCCATCTCCACCCCCACTCTTAGCAACAACTAATCTATTTTCGGTCCCTGTGAATTTGCCTGTTTTGGGCATTTCATATAAATAAAATCATACAATATGTGGCCTTCTGTGTCTGCATTGTTTCACTTAACACAATGTTTTAAAGGTTTATCTGTGTTATAGCATGAATCAGTACTTCATTTCATTTTATTGCCAAGTAGTATTCCATTGTATGAATATACCACATTTTATGTTTTCATTCATATCAGTTAATGAACAATTTTTGGCATTAGGAATAATGATGCTATGGGCAATTGTGTACAATTTTTTTTTTTTTTGCAGCTGGCCAGAACAGGGAACTGAACCCTTGACCTTGGTGTTACAAGACTGCACTCTAACAACTGAGCAAACCGGCCAGCTAGTGAACAAATTTTGTATGGAGTGTTTTTATTTCTCTTAGGTATATACCACAGATTGGGATTGCTGGGTCATATGGTAAGTCTATTTTTAACTTTTGAGGAATTGCCAAGCTGTTTTCCATAGTAGCTGCACTATTTTACATTCCCACTAACTGTGTACAGGGATTTCTATTTCTCCACATTCTTGCTAACACTAGTTATTGTCTGTCTTTTTAATTCTAACCATTCTCGTGGGTTTGAAGTGATATCTCACTGTGTTTTTGATTTGCATTTTCCAAGTGACTAGTGATGTTGAGCATTTTTTCAGGTGCTTATTGATTACTTATATATCTTTGGAGAAATGTTTATTCAGATCCTTTGCCCATTTTTAAATTGGGTTATTTGTCTTTTTATTATTGAGTTGCAAGAGTTGTTTATATATTTTGAATGCAAGGCTTTTATCAGATAAACGATTTGCGAATATTTTCTTCTATTCTGTGGGTTATCTATTCATTTTTTTATGGTATCCTATACAATATAGAAATTTTTAACTTTGGTATAGTCCAGTGTATCTAGTTTTTTCTTTCATTGCTTGTGCTTTTGATGTCATGTCTAAGAAACCATTGCCTAATGCAAAGTCATGAAGGTCTACTCCAATACTTTCTTTTAAGAATTTTATAGTTTTAACTCTTAAATTTAAAAGTAATTCTTTCTAACCCTCCAGACTACTCAAAACACATCTTTATACCAGATTTGGCTTACGGTCACAAGGTGACCAAATGTCAAGGTTTGCTTGGGACTGAGGGGTTTCCCAGGATGTGGAACTTTCAGTGCTAAAATTAGAAAAGTTCTGGGCAAACCAGGATGAGTTGGTCACCCTACTTATGGTCCTCCAACTTGCAACCATGATATACACCATTATCCCTGCTTTTCACAGATTAAAATAGATCCTGGATCCCTCCCTACCCAGATGAGAGATCGGTTTGTTTCAAATCAGTTTGACAAAAGTTTAAATTCAGTTTAACAAATAGTTTAATAGTTTAATTCAACTTAACAGATAGTTTAACTATTTATTGAGTGCCCACACTGCAAAACTCTGAGGTTGAGTGTAGTGAGGGGTATGACAGTGAATCAGAAGTGAATTCTTTGTTCAAGGTTATTCCCACAGCCTATAAGAAATTTTCTTTCCAAAATAGTTCTGATTTACTTTCTGACTTTTCAGGTCCATTTTTTTGCTTCTGCAGTTTCATGAAAACTCCAGGTGAAAGTGGGCTAAAAAATGGGTGGAATAATAATTACCTAGCAAGTATTTGAGGGAACATACTAAATTTAGGAAATCTCCATTTCCCTATTTTGAAGGAAATTTTATAATAAAAGAAAAAATTCTATAATATAAGGAAGGAGAAATCTTATATTTGAGACCTTACAGAATCACATTACAAGGTGTGTGTCAGCTCTTTATTTTAAGGAACATCTAATAGCTGAAATTATAATCTGCTTACTTTTGGATATTGAGAGGTTATCTAATGAAATTAGTGTTTTTTTCAAGGTGGACAATGAAATGGTTTAGTTATTGATTAGTTAATTAAATTGATTTAGTTATTATTCCTGGGCATATGACCTCACATTGCAGGGGTCTATAGTTACTGTAAGCCAAGTCTTTTTTAAAAATCACTTAAAAAAAATGATACGATAAGTGGTTAAGTTGTGGCAATGACAAATACAAATACACACAACTGAGGAAAGCAACTGTCTTCATGTTTTCTGGAATGGTGCTCATGGGTTGGCTTAACATTGTCAGTGGCTATTATTTTAATTGTGGTAAAATAAACAGAACATGAAATTACCCTTTAATCTTTTTTTTTATAGTAAAAAACACGTAATATCAACTTTACCTTCTTAAGCACTTTTTTTTTTTTTTTGGCAGCTGGCCAGTACAGAGATCCAAACCCTTGACCTTGGTGTTACACCACCATGCTCTAACCAACTGAGCTAACTGGCCAGTGACCATTTTAACCATTTTTAAGTGTACACTACAGTAGTGTTAATTATATGCACATTGTTATGCAACAGTTCTGTAGAACTTTTTCATCCTGAAAAACTTAAATTCTTTACCTATTGAACAATTCCCCATTCACCCCTCTCCTCAGCCCCTGGTAACCACATTCTACTTTCTGTCTCTATGTTTGACTACTTTTCATACCTCATGTAAGGGAAATCATACACTATTTGTCTTTTTGTGACTGGCTTATTTTACTTAGCAACATGACCTCAAGTTTTATCCGTGATGTAGTGCATGAAAGGATTTCCTTCTTTTTAAAGGCCAAATAATATTCCATTGTAAGTATATTACACATTTTCTTTATCCATTCATACATCGATGGACATTAGGTTGCTTCCACCTCTTGGCCATTGTGAATAATGCAGCAATGAACACAGGTGTGCAAATATCCCATCAAGATCCTGTTTTTAATTCTTTGGAATATATACCAAGTAGGGGGATTGTTGGATCATATGGTATATTAGTCCATTTTCTGCTGCTTATAACAGAATATCTGCAACTGGGTAATTTACAAGGAAATGAAATTTCTTTCTTACAATTTTGGAGTCTGTGAAGTCCAAATGCCAAGGGTGCATCTGGTGAGGACATTCGTTTTTCCTTTCTTTTTCTTTGGGCAGGGGGGAGTGGCGCAGCTGGTTTGTATGGGGAACTGAACCCTTAACCATGGTGTTAACAGGCTGTGCTCTAACCACCTGAGCTAACCAGCCAGCCAGCAGTGAGGGTTTTCTTGATGGGGACTCTGTACAGAGTCCTGTGGCGGCTCAGGGTATCACATGAAGAGGCTGGCAAGAGCTCTTTTATGTACTCTCCTTATAAAGCCACGAGTGCCATTCCCATGACAGCCCACTGAACCATTAACCCATTACCCCACGAACAGATTAATCCATTCACAAGGCATAGTCATCATGATCTAATCACCTCTTTAAGGACCCACCTTTAAACACTGCCATAGTCTGGTTTCCCACTCTCTTAATACCCTTACAATGGGATCAAGCTTCAATGAATTTTGGGGGAACATTTAATCCACAGCATATGATAACGCTGTTTTTAATTTTTTGAGGAATTTCCATACTGTTTTCCACAGCAGCTTTACCATTTTACGTCCTTTAATTTTTAACTCTATAATTCAGTGGCATTAAGTACCCTCACAATGTTGTACAGCCATCACCACTACACATTTCCATAACTTTTTCATTGCCCCAAACAGAAACTCTGTACCCATTAAACAATAGCCCCAATTTCCTTCTTTCTCCCCAGCCCCTGGTATTCTCTATTCTCCTTTCTGTCTTTATAAAAACTGTTCTATTTTAGGTACCTCATATGAATGTGATCACACAATATTTGTCCTTTTATGCTGCCATATTTCACTTAGCATAATGTTTTCAACATTCATCCGTGTTGTAGCATCTATCAGAATTTCATTTCTTTTAATGGCCAAATGATGTTCCATTGCATAGATATACCACATTTTGTTTATTCATTCATCTGTTGGTAGACACTTGGGTTGTTTCCACCATTTGGTTATTGCGAATAGTGCTGCTATGAATGTTGGTGTACTAATAACTGTTGAGTCCCTGTTTTCAATTCTTTTAGTTGGAAGTGGAATTGCCAGATCATATAGTAATTCAATGTTTAATTGAATTGCCAGATCATATAGTAATTCAATGTTTAACTTTTTAGAGAAGCCTCAGTGGCAAATTTTAAAAGTGATATAGCTCAAACAGCTGAGATGGAAGTGAAGATGATATGCTCTGGAAAAAACTGAGTTAAGTGAGTCAAAAAGTAGATCTAGCATGATAAAGGCACTGCCATTGAAGATGTATGTCTATGGCTCAAATAAAATAGCCACATAAATATAATGGAGAAAAGGAGTATTTATAAATGAGTTACTGTTTATGTAATATGCCATTTTAAATGTATATAGCCACATTAATAAATTAAAATTTTTAACAGTCATTGAACATTTTTATCTATTGCTATAGAATGTACTATATTAAGTTGGCTCAAAAGTTGTTTTCTTTACTTTTTTAAAATTAAACTTTTATTTTTAAAAAATTTTTATTAGCATATTCATTGTTACAAATCATACTTATTCTTTATGCCCCTTATCCAATCACCCCGTCCCCTTCCCATCTCCCTTCTCCCTACCCCTTCTCCCTCTTCTCCCTCCCTCTTCTCCCCCTGCCCCTGCCCCCAATAACCAAGTTTTGTTCTCTCCATTTGATAGATTAACTGTCCCTCTGTTGGTTTGTTGCCTAGATGGTCTGTCTGGCACTGAGACAGGTGTGATCAAGTCCTCCCTTATTATCATAAATCAGATGCTTCTTCTATTACTCAAAGTGTGCTTTGTGAAGAGAGAGGACCTCTGTTTTTTTTGGTCTCCACTGACAGTTGAGAGTCTGGTGTGTGATCTGCAGGGTGGCTGTGACTGCTATTATAGAGACTAGCCGTTTTTGTGGCAGCCATTGCAATTGCAGTGGCTGTGGTTGACTACCTATGTGGAAATGGTGTTTTTGGTGTGCTCTTTACCTGGTTGAAGCTGGGTTTGGCTTCTCCTGGCTCCATACCGCAGGACCCCGGCAGGGCCCCAGGTTGGTGGCAACAGCTTGCCTAATTGTAGCTGGGTTCGGCTTCCCCCCGCTCCGTGCCTCAGGACCCCAGTGAGGCCCCGTGGTGGTGGTAGCAGCTTGCCTAGATGGGGCTGGGTTTAAAATTAAACTTTTAATTTTGGATTTATAGGAGAGTTGTAAAGATAGAACAGAGTTCCAGTATACCCTTCACTCAGATTTTTCCTAATTTTTTGATATTGTATATATTTAAGATGTACAACTTGATGATTTGATATATGTATACATTGTGAAATAATCACCACAATCAAATTAATTAACATATTCATCACTTCACATATATTAGTCACCATTTTTGCATGTGTGTGATAAGAACACTTAGGACCTACTCTCTTAGCAAATTTCAAGTATTAGTACAGTATCATTACCAATAGTCACCATACTAAACATTAGAACTACAGAATTTATTCATCTTGCGTAACTGAAGCTTTGTGCCCATTGATCAACATTTCCCCATATTCCTCTCTCCCCAAAAGCTTGCTTATATATCTTATATCTCAGATCCTGCTTATAATGGGAGGTTGACATATATTTGGGCCCATATAATAATTGGTTATGCACATGAATATTCATTGTCTAGTTTAATCTTTATAACAGACCTGTTGGTGGGTATCATTGTCCCTATTTTACATGGTGCAGCTGAGACTCAAAGTGGTAAAATAACTTGTCTGTGGTCACACAGGTAGTAAGTCACAGAGCCAAGTCTGTCTGACTCCAAAGCTGGTACCATTACACAGTGGCCAACAGCTTGGCAGGGTGATAGCCTCCTTGTAGGGTGGGAGGGAGGTATAGAACAGGTGCCCTGCCTTGATCTTACAATGTAACTGAGAGAGAGAAGGCATACATGTATTCAACAACAGAAAATATACTTCAAAACTTGAATAATGATTAGCAGGAATAAATACTTGCTTGGTTAAGAATGTAGAGAGTGCTTGCTTAGAGCACAGCCTTTTAACACCAAGGTCACAGGTTTGGATCCCTGTACCAGCCAGCCACCAAAAAAAAAAAAAAGAAGAACCTAGAGAGTGCTGTACAGATAGGAGGGGAAGGATTATGGAGGGCTGGAGAACTTTGGGAAATTTTGCAGAGGCCTTAGTGAGTAGGGTATTATCAATGTCAATCAAAGCTTTCCCCTCTCACTCTACCTTCTAGGAATATCCCGCACCCACAGCCTCTGTCACCTCGGCAGTTGTGTTTTCTGTTATGGAGCTTCCATATACCCGGCCCACAGCTGATTGGTCCAGAGGTAGTCACTTGAGCCCAGTTGCAGTCAATCACTTTCCGTGGGAACTCTCCACAACTCATATAATCTGGTTTGAAAAGATGTACTGCAGCAGTCAGAAGCTTCTCTTAGAAGGTGGGAAACTGACATGATTAATAACTGAGCAGGAGTTGTAAGGATGCCATGTAGTTGAGTAAGGGCCACACCAAGTTAATATTTTTATTATATATTAATTTCTTAAAAATCAAAGAAATTCCTTAACTCAACAGCAAAAAACAAACAACCCAATTAAAAAAATGAGCAAAAGGCTTATATAGACAGTTCTCTAAAGAAGATATACCAATGGCCAATAAGCACATGAAAAAATATTCAACATTATTAGTTATTAGGAAAATGCAAATCAGACCACAAAGAGAAAACACTTCACACTACTAGAATGGGTATTATAAAAAATAAATAAAAAATAACCAGTGTTGAGGAGGATGTGGAGAAATTGGAATTCTTGTGCATTGCTGGCAGGAATGTAAAATGGTGCAACTGCTGTAGAAAACAGTTTGGTGATTCTCAAAAAGTTAAACATTCAGTTACCATATGACCCAGCAATTCCACTCCTATCTATATACCCTAAAGAACTGAAAGCAGGGACTCAAGTAGATACTTGTACACCAATGTTTACAGCAGCATTTTTCGCAATAGTGAAAATGTGGAAACAATCCAAGTGTCCATCAACGGATAAATGAGTAAGCTAAATGTGCAGTACACATACAGAGGAATATTATTCAGTCATATAAAAGAACGAAATTCTGATCGATGCTACAACATGGATGAACCTTGAAAACATTGTACTAATTAAAATAAGCCACACAGAAAAGAACAAATATTGTATTATTCCACTCACATGAATCACCTAGAACAGACAAATTTATAGTACATTAGAGGTCACCAGGGTGTGTGTAGAGGGAGGAATAGGGAGTTTTTGATTAATGGATACAGAGTTTCTCTTTGGGATGATAAAAAAGTTCTGGAAATAGATAGCAATGTTTATACAACAATTGTGATTTATGTAATATGGTTCAGTTAATGCCACTGAATGATATACTTGAAAATGGTTAAAATGGCAAATTTTAGTTATATATAGTGCCATGGGCTGAATGTTCATGTCCCTCCAAAATTCATATGTTGAAACCTTAACCCCCATTGTGATGGTATTTGGAGATGGGGCCTTTAGGAGGTAATTGGGGTTAGATAAGGTCATGAGGGTAGGGCCCCATCATGGGATCAGTGCCCTTGTAAGAAGAGATACCACAGAGCTTGCTTTCTCTCTCTATGCATACACACTGTGTATGTGAATACACAGTGAGAAGATTGTTGTCTTCAGGGCAGGAAGCAAGCCCTCACTAAAACCCAATCATGTTAGCACCTTGATCTTGGATGTCTCAGCCTCCAGAACTGTGAGAATTAAGTTTCTGCTGTTTAAGCCACCAAATCTATGGTATTTTGTTATGACTGTCTGAGTTGGCTAAGACATATTTTACCACAATAACAATTATTTGGAAAAATCTCACAGCAATAGCATTCACATGGTTTTAAAAAAATAAAAATAGCACCAGAAATTTACTGGCATATTTCTAAATAAGATGCTTACATACCTGGTTTTTGGTTTCTCAATTTTGAACATTTTCTGTGGATTTCCATAAGCTTGATGAAGACTTAGCTTTCTCCACACCACCTTCCCTTTCTATCCTCCATAGGCCGGTTAATATTTTGAAGGAGCAGAAAACATATTGGGGATAGGGGCAAAGAGAGATACATAATAATAACCGCTAACACTTTATTGTGTCTTTAATATGTGCCCCATAATATGTATGTATTTTATCCTTGATCTTCATTACCACCCTATGAAGTAGGTACAATTATTTATTCCTGTATTACTGAGAAAACTCAGGCACAGAAAATTAGATAACCTGCTCCAGGTCACCCACCCAGTAAGAGGTGGAGCTTGGAAGAGAGTTCCTGCAGCCGGTCCTGATCTGACAACTCTTCCAGTTCTGCCCTCAAACTCCCTTTTCTCTGAAGGAACTTGAGTGCACCTCTGTTGAATCTCCAAAAATCCTGACATGAATATAACCTAAAATTGGCTGGTAAGGGGACTAATTAGAATAAGCACACTGAATAGTCTCAGAGCCCTGCAGAACCCCACCTGGCTAGAAGGATTGAGGGAAAAGAGGGGTAGGTAGAGCAAAAGTCTTCAGAGACATTTGAATCTATCACTGAAAGATACCAGAATGCCCACCTGTCTTTCCCAGATAGGCAACCAGGGCTACAAACACGCACTTGGATTAGATGTCTACAGGTTAGTGTCCAAACTCTGAACCAATCAGCTGTGGCTGAGAGTCATGTGATACCAAATGTGCACAGCAGAGGCAGATTCTGTTAGAAATGAGTGTAGGTGGGGCAAGTTGTTGTAACTGACTCTCTCCCATGTGAGGTCAGAAGTAGCCAGGAATAAGTTGATAGAAATTATCATGGTGTAAGGCACAGAGTTGTTTAATTAATATTTGCTGGATGAATAGTGCCAATGCATAATTGGTTTCCCCAACATTCAATTTGTTTAAAGTTGCTCAATGTTTCAATAATTAAAATTTCTACTATACCCACAACCGATGGTTTCTTTTGAGATTCTCAAAGAAGGCCTAGCACTTAAAGGTGTGGGCTCTGGAAACAGACTGGAGAAGCCTGGGTGTTAATTCCAGATCAACTCTTTCCTGTATGGGCGACCTCATGCAAGTCACTTGCCATTCTTTGAGTCTTGTTTTCTCATCTATAAAAAGGGTATAAATCATACCTGCTTTATAGGATTGTTGCAAAGATCAAGGGCAACAATGTGGATGAAGCACGTTCTTGGTTGCCTGGTACACACTCACTCAACTCCGAATTCTCAGGTCCTTTTTGGACTTGATATGAGATTGTGATGTGTGTTTGATGTGAGATTGTTTCCAGTTCTCAGATTGGTTTTCTTGCACCCTCTCCCAAACCCTCTCCCCCACTTAGACAACAATTAAAGAAAAAAATGTTTCCCTCTTCCTTCTCTTCCATGTGAGCCTCCATTTGATTATTGTTCTTATACTTCCAGCCAGGTGCCATCATGGGTCATCTTTGTAGGTTTCTGTTGCATAATTTCTCTTCATTTGTTGACACTAAATCAGAGATTTTCACTCCAGCTTTCTGGGGAGCTTTTTAAAAAATACCCAGGCTCAGACCCCACATCCAGAAAGTTGAGTTCAATTGGTCTGAGATGGAGCCAGGTGATTCTTGTGTTTAGCTTGAATTGAGAACCATTCAATAAATAAATATTTAATGAGCATCTTCTATGTGCCAGGCACTGTTCTAGGTACTTGGGATACATCAGAGAAGTCTCACAAAGCTTAAGTTCTAAAGGGGGCAGGAATTCTAGAGAGGAGGGCCAAGGAAACCATTGAACTAGACAGGGAGGACCTCGAAGGAAGGCAGAAACATTGTCTTATCCTGATTCCTCAGTCAGGGCTGTAGAAATCACTCAGTGATGCTTGTTGAGTGAATTAATGAGTGAACTTTGGCTTTCTCATAATTTACTTTTTTATTGATTCACTTCACTAGACCTTCAGCTCCACGATGACAATGACATATCAAATTTGTTCTGTCATATGCCCAGTGCCTATTACAGTGACTGGCACACAGAAGGTGCTCAATAAGAAGTACTTAAATGCATGAATATATGTATTTTAAATGCATACCTGTATTTGTTATAGCAGCCTGGGTTTTTTTTTTTTTTTTTTTTTTTTTAAATTTTTTTTTATTATTATTATTATTATTATTGTTGTTGTTGTTGTTTTTTTCGTGACCGGCACTCAGCCAGTGAGTGTACCGGCCAGTCCTATATAGGATCCGAACCCGCGGCGGGAGCGTCGCCGCGCTCCCAGCGCAGCACTCTACCAAGTGCGCCACGGGTTTTAAGAGGATCATACTAATAACATTAATGAATACCTACAAATAAACATTAAAGAGGTGTAGTCAACCAAAGGGCGCTCATTGGTACCTCGACAGCCATTTCTGAGGCTGCTGTGCCCCAAGGCACCCCAGCAAAGCACCACCAGCCACAGAGAGGCTGTGGCTCCTCCAAGCAGAAGAGCCCTCCCCGCCCCCTCTCTCCGCCCCCTCTCCCCGCACAGCCTGCTCTGCCCTCCGCCCCCTCCTCTCCGCCCACTCGCCGCGGTCTCCTGGCGGCGGCGGCTTTGTCTCGTGGGCTGGTCCCCGGCGGCTCCCTCCCCCGAACAGCTGCCGGCGGAGGAGCGAGGAAGTGGCGCGGGAGCTGTCCGGCACCCCGGTGCTGAAACCCAAGCGCTCATCATCCACCACTACCATGTAAGGGCCATGAAAAGGGCTCGTCCTGGCGCAGCGCGGACATGGAGGAGGACTTATTCCAGCTCAGGCAGCTGCCGTGAGTATTATGGGGGCGAGTAAGAGGCAGACAGGCTTTCTTTTAAAAAACAAAAACCTGCGGTGGGTGGGGAAGAGGGTGCATCTCTGCATGGCTTCTGGAATATAAAGGGAACTGTTTCTGAGAAGGGAATTAGGCCCGGAGGAGACAAGCCATTTTCCTAACCCAACAGCCCAGCCTCTGTATCTGTGACTCTTTTTCAGATCCGTCAGGATTTTATGGAGAGCCACGAATGTTATGCTTTCCCTTTTAGTTGCTCTCAATCCTAAAGGGATTTTGAGGTCTGTGCTTTAAGAAAGCATTAGCTGCTGTTTTGCAATGTGGACTGGATTGATGAGTCTATGCAATGACATCGGTTCTTTCCAGCCCCTCTCCTATGCTGTGAAATTCCTAATTTCTCTGCAAGGTCTTTCGGAAGGCAAAGATACTGATGTTGCAAACTGGTTTCTAAAAAGCCAGGATTCCCTTCTAGAGAAGAGGCTTAGGCGAAGTCCTGTTGTTTATGAACTGTGTGAATGAGAGGGCTGTGCACTGTCGCTGAAACCTCTTGCCTCCTTCTGAATGAAAGGTTTTTGTAACAGCTAGCTAGAGTGAGACTCACCATTGGGAACACCAGGAATACAGTCCTTTGAGGATTAGAATTTTTAAGGGACACCAAATTTGCTCTGATAATCTTGGGGGGAAAAGACCAAGCAATGGAAAGGACAGGGGCCTTCTAGAGGGGCTAACGGATTTTTCCTACTACAAGCAGATGGTGATTTGTTAAGCAAGTCAAGAGTATGAGAGGGGGCATTAAAATGAGCATTTGGGGGGGGGCTTTAATTTTTGGAATCACTAGCCATTTGGATGGTAATAGTAGACTCTATTTGGGTTTGTTGGAAAGGATACATTATCATTTAGCATGTATGTATTTTCTTGACTTAAAAAATGGTGTGTTTTTTTCTCTAAGCTATTGAGGAATTCTCCCAAGTGACTTTTAGTGTGACTGATACAGCTCTCGGAGGCTCTGAGTACTGAAGGGGATTGTAATGTTTGTTTCTCAATAAGTGTAAAATTAATTTTCATTTTAAAATGTTAATTAACTTAAATTTTACTTTTAAGCTTTTATTAATTGATCCACAAATAGCATATTTTGTTATGTAATACAGCATTATTTCACAAATGCTAAGGAATGCTCAGTTATACTATCCAGAGGTTGATGTATGAGTACATAAAAATGTAAATGTCTGAGTGCAAATCTCTCAAAGAAAACATACCACTTTCATTTCAAAATCAATCTCGTGCTAAAAAACCAAACTATTATCCTCAAATTTTAAAAATATCAAAGACAGAAATATGAAATTTGGTACTCAGAATAAAAATACATATTGGAACTGCAGTTGTACTGAGATAAATTTTCAGATAATGTCAGAGCATATGAACTTTGCAAAAGATTAGTGTATATTTAATCTACTAATATATAGACATTATATTATCATGACAATTTCTTCCTTAGTTAAAAAAAGTAAAAATTGAAAGAGGTTTTTACTTATTTTAATTTTAATTTTAATTTAGTTTCTTATATAAATACATAATGTAATGTACCGAATAGTATATATGGTAAACAAAGCTCAAAGAGAAGCACAAGAATGAAAAGTAAGTCTCTCTCTTCCCAAACCCCAGTCTTTTTCCCCATAGTTAAGTTTCTTGATCATTCCTTCTGATGAATATAAATACATACAATACATATTACAGAGACCAACTTGTGTACTGGTTGAGAACATTGGTTCTTGAGTCAGACAGACTTGGGTTCAAATCCTGACTCTGCCACTTTCTGCTGTGTGATTTTAAACAAGTAGCTTAACCTTTCTGAGACTCAGTTTCTCTAGCCATAAAGTGAAGATCATAATAGTACTTGATTCATAGGATTATTGTAAAGATAAAATGAGATATATGCTAAATGTTTAGCAGACACAAAGCACTCAACACATATTAACTATTATTAGTATTATATCTGAAAAATCATTTATGAAAACAAAATATGTAGGTTCTCTGTGCTGGACTTCCAAAAATTGTAATCTGCAAACACCAAACCATATTTGAAAGAAGTCAGAATTAGCCCTGAAATTTGTTGACTTCAATTTATATAAAAAAGAGTAAGCTAAAAGGACCAGCCTAGTGAATCTGAGTGGGTTATAAATCACGACTTAGATGTTTTTACACAACACCCTGTGAATATTATGCACAGATTGCAGGCAGCAGATTTCCTGAGAGCAATATGGTTAAAAAAAAATTCAGAGTGCCTTGTAGAAGGTTGGCAAGAGTGGACTTTGGAACAGGCTCAGTCCTGTAGGAAGCTGAGTGTTAATAGATTATAACCCACTAAGTAGTTTACAGGGTCGGGGGAGGGGGAAAGGGGATGCGGGTGCCTAAGAAAACAGTCCTTTCTTGCACTTGGAGGCACCTTCACTCAGTTCTGGGGTGGTTCATTGAAACAACAAACAACCCTTATCTTTCACCTGCTGTCCACTCAGGGACAGGACCATGTACAGAAGATTTCGGAAGCTGAGATTTTGCATCCAGTTCTGCTTTATTGTATGACCTTGTGTGAGTCAGACTTTTCTGGGTTTTCCCTTTCTAGGATGATTTTTTGAAAGCAAGTTTTGCAGAATACATTGATTGGTTGATTGATTCACTCATTCATTCATTGATTTACTTGGGTATCATCCTTGGTATGAAAGATTCTACAACTGAACAAGGTACAATGGTACCTGCCCTTAAGGAGCTCACAATCTAGAGATGCAGTGTCCTATATGATAGCCACATGTCTTTGCTATAACTACATGTGGCTATTAAACTTTAATTAATTTAAATTATGTGATTTGTACATGAAATAATTTATATAGTATAATATACAATATAAAATATGAGCAGTTTTAAAAATCAGTCTCTCCGTTGCACTAACCACATTTCAGATGCTCCATAGCTACATGTGGCTAGTGGCTACCATATTGGACAGCATAAATCTAGAATATTTCCATAATTGCAGCAAGTTTTATTGGACAGCACTGGTCTAGTGGGAGAGGCAAACATTGAACACATCACTGCACAAATAATTGTGAGAATTTTCTTAAGTGCTATAAAGGACTAGTGCAGCAAGGATAGTCATTCTAGATGGGGTGGGGGAAGATAAAGGAAGGCTTCCTTGAGGAAGTGACATTTGAGCTGAGCCCCCAAAGACATGTAGGAGTCTTCCAGGAAAAGGAGATGGGATGAGGAGCATTCCAGGCAGAGGGAACTGTATGGGTAAAAGCCCTAAAGTCAGAAAAAGCATGGTGTTTGTCAAAATCAGCCAGTGGAGCAAAATGAACAGGTGGCTCAAAGGAAGACTGCAAAGGACGACAGGGACCTGGCCATACAGGGTCTTGTAGTACATGACAAGGAGTTGGGACTTCATCTCATGTTTGCTCAATCCACTCTCTCTCTCTCCTTTCTTACAAACCCTGTCTTTTGAGATTGAGCTTCAGTTCATCACTTCATTGAATCTTCCCCTGATTTCTGCTGGGCTTAATCAGCAGCAGAAGTTAAAACGTGGGATCTGAGTCAGGCAGACCTGGGTTCAAACTTTGGCTCTGCCACTTATCATCTGGGTGGCCTCAGGCCAGTGACTTCATCTTCCCAAGGCTTGGTGTTCATCTGGAAAGTTGGGAGAGTGATAGTATCTGCAAGGTAGGGCTGTTGTAAAGACCAGGGAGATAATCACTGGGAAGCTGTGAGCACAGTGTCTGGCTCTGAGTAAGGGCTCAATTAATGGTGCTGGTGTTACCTGTCTTCCTCCACTGTGTATTTGTTTCCCTTATCTTCCAGCTTGTTTGGGGAATAAAGCACCTGGAAGCCATAATTTTCCTTGCAGAACAGAAAATGTCTGATTTGGTGTGAAGGTACATGCCTTTTTGGTCTTTTGTCCATGTTGCTTCTCTTTCATCTTCACCCATCTTAGTATATGATGACTCCATGCATCCCATTTGGGCCAAAAACTTAGGAGTCAACTTAGACTTCTCTCTTTCACTCACATTTCACTTTCAATCCATCAGGAAATCCTATTGGTCCTTCCCTTAAGCTATACCCAGACTCCAATCCCCTCTCTCCACTTCTACCATGATCCCATGGTTCATTCCCCCATCCTCTCTCACCGAGATGATTGTAATAGTCTCCTTGCTGATCTTACTGCTCCTGCCCTTACCTCACAATAGCCCATTTTCAACACAGCAGCCAGAGAGATTCTTTAAAAATCAGTTCATGTTCCTCCTAAAAGGACAAATGCTCAAAACGCTCCCATGGCTCCCATATCACCTCATCTCTTCCACTCTCCCACCCACTCATGCTGCTCCAGGCACCTGGCTGCCTTGTTCCTCAAACACACCAGGCAGGCTCCTGCTTCAGGATCCACCACCCCCTCTGCCTGGAAAGCTCTTCTCCAAGGTATCTGCTTCACCTTCATCCAGTCTCAAATGCCACCTTCTCACCAAAGCCTACCCTCATCACCCTCTTTAAAATCGCAGCCCTCTCTCCCACACATATGGATGGCTACTCTAAGAAAAACAACAACAACAAAAATAAGCAGAAAATAACAAGTGTTGGTGAGGATGGGTAGAAATTGGAATTCTAGTGTACTGTTGGTGGAAATGTAAAATGGTGTGGCCACTATGGAAAACAGTATGGCGGTTTCTCAATAAATTAAAAAGATAATTATCATATGATCCAGCAACTCCATGTCTGGTTATATACCCAAAAGAATTGAAAGCAGGGTCTTGAAGAGATATCTGTACACCTATTTTCATAGCAGCATCATTCACAATAGCCAAAACTGGGAAGCAACTCGTGTCCACCAATGAATGAATAGATAAAATGTGGTATATCTGTACATTGAAATATTATTCAGCCTTAAAAAGGAAGGAAATTCTGACACACACTACAACATGGATGAAACTTGACGTTTTTCTAAGCAAAATAAGCTACTCACAAAAGGACAAATACTGTATGATTCCACTTATATAAGGTACCTAGAGTAGTCATATTTGTAGAGACAGAAAGTAGCATGGTGGTTGCCAGGGACTTAGTGGGAAGAGGAGATGGGGCGTTATTGTTTAATGGGAACAAAATTTAAATTTTGTAAGATAAAGAGAGTTTTGGAGATGGATGGTGATAATGGTTGCATATAAATGGGAATGTACTTAAAGCCGTAGAACTGTACATTTTTAAATGGTTAAGATGGTAAATTGTATGTTATGTGTATTTTACCATAATTGGAAAAAAAGGAACTTCTTTCTCTGTCTTCGCATACCCTGTTCTCCTTTTTCTTTTTTTCAAAGCAGTTGTCACCTTCTAATATACCATATAGTTTACTTATTTGTTGTTTAGTGTCTGTATTTCCTCTCTAGAGTGAAAGCTTCACAAGGGTGGGGATCTGATGTATCCCAAGTATGTGAGACTTTGCTGTACCATTGTTAAGTTTTAGCAGCTCAACAGCTCAGTGCGTCTGGGAAGGTCAGACATAGCTTTGTTTCTTACATTTGTCTTCTGCTTCTCTGCCCCCTTTGACTGAATCAGGGAGGTTGGGAGAACAGCTGTTTGACTTACTGACTACATGACTATTTTTTAAAGTTATTTTTTTAAATTGACAAAAAGTGTTTATATTTATGGTGTGCAACATACTGTTTTGAAATATGTATACATTGTGAAATGGCTAAATCGAGCTAATTAATATATGCATTACCTCATACACTTATGTTTTTGTGGTGAGAACATTTAAAATCTACCCTCTTAGCAATTTAATCACCATGTTATACAATAGATCTCGTGAACTTATTCCTTCCATCTAACTGAAATTTTGTATCCTTTGACCAACATCTCCCAATCCTCCCCATCCCCCAGTCCCCTGGTAACCATCATTCTCTTTGCTTTTATGAGTTCAACTATTTTAGATTCCACATATAAGTGAGATCATGTGATATTTGTCTTTCTGTGCCTGGCTCATTTCACTTAACATAATGCCTTCCAGGTTGATCCACATTGTTGCACGTGACAGGATTTTCTTATTTTTAGGTTGAATAGTATTCCATTGTGTGTATATACCACATTTTCTTATCCATTCATCTATTGGTGGACACTTAGATTGATTCCCTATCTCGGCTATTGTGAATAATACTGCAATGATTACATGACTATTGTTCTTGAAATTGTCTCAGGTGAACTCTTTGGGCCCTCCTTAACCCTGGTAAGGATTTGTATTTTGAGTTCTAGAGGAGGAGCTAGCAGCAGCTTCTGTTTCCTCTAACCGAGGAGACTTCTGCATAGAAACACAGGATCAGAGTAGGTGGCAAAAGCACACGTGAGACTTCTCGCTGGCTCCCATCCCCCTGAGGCCCAGTGGGACAGAAGGGGAGGATCCCTGGCCAAGGAGGAGAGATAGGGGTTCATTGTCACCCTCTTCAGGCACAAAGTAAGGAGTTATTGTAATAGCCTGGGGATCCTCAAAGGTAACGCACCAAAGCCTTTAAACCCTCAAGCTCAAAGCCACTCATACTCCTTCATTTTATTTTATTTATTTATTTATTTATTTATTTTTTGTCTTTTTCGTGAGCGGTACTCAGCCAGTGAGTGCACCGGCCATTCCTATATAGGATCTGAACCCGCGGCGGGAGCGTCGCAGCGCTCCCAGCGCCGCACTCTCCCGAGTGCGCCACGGGCTCGGCCCATACTCCTTCATTTTAAACACATTTACATTTTATGCCAGCCAGCTTCACCCCTAAGGAATGTGTGTTTCAGTGACATAAGGGGAGCTGTCTGGAGGCCAAAGAAAAAAAAATTTTCTTGCAAAGAGGTCATTGCTTGAGTGGCGTTTGGTCTTAAGGAGGATTGTTCCAGGGCCTGCTGGTCTACAGAATGGCTTTACAGCCCCAGCCAAAGTCTTCTCTGGGTTGTCTACAGAATTATTCAGATTTACATGTGAATCATAATGTAATCTTGGGCAATCTATTCAACTTCCCTGAAACATAAAGGGGTGCTTGGGTCACGTTTAAGGACATTTTCAGTTCTAAAAGACTGTGATTCTAAGCTCTCTAGATGTGTGTGCCTGGTATCATTCTGGATATGGCGATTGTTCTGGAGTAACTATTAGTAGTATCTCTTTCACTCCTTAACCCAGGATTTCTTGACCTTGATACTATTCACATTTTAGACCGAATAATGCTTTGTGGTGGGGGCCCGTCCTATGGCATCAGAGGATGTTTAACAGCATCCCTGGCCTCTACCCACCAGATATCACAAACCCATCCCCACCCCAGTTGTGACCATCAAAACTGTCTCCAGACATTGCTCATGTCCCCTGGGGGGCTAAATCGTCCCAGGTTGAGAACTACTGCTCTAAAATGTTCTACTTTAGATGATAAATCGTTCGGTCACTCTATAGAGCATCTTCGGATCTCTCTTAAAACCTCACTTCTCTGATTTTAGTCATGTTGGAACTCTGGTACGTGTTCTCTCAGCAATGTGTGTATCTTCCACAATCCTCAATGTACCTTTGGTAAAAGGCCAGAAATGAGGGCAAGAAATTGGCCTGACACAGAGAAAGTCCTCACTGCATGCTTGTTGAATGAACGAGTGAATAAATAAGTTACAAAGACAAATTACCTGGAAGGTTATAGCACAGGCCTTCTGTTCCTCCAATCAGAAGAGTTACCCACCTCCTCCACTGAGGCCATGTCAGAGAATGATTAAGTGAGTGGGCTGTCCACTCAAGTAGACTTGGGCTCAGATCCTGACTTCCCTGCTAACTTGATGGGTAACCTTGGGCAAGTTACTTTTCTTCTTTAGGCTTCAGTTTCATCATCTGTAAAGTGGGGACAGCAATGGCACCCACCTCATAGGACACAAGGGTTCCTTGAAGTGCTCATAAAGTGCTTAGCAAAGCTACCAGCACCTGGTAAGGGCTTCATGAATGTTGACTATTACTGATTTTTTATCATTATTTTTGGTCCAGAGTATAAGCTAGTGGTCTACTATCCAGGGAACAAGCTCATTGATATTCAGGTTGATGGGCATGGCAGGAAAATACAAATAAATAAAATCCACATAGAACTAAAATTTCCATTAATTATACCCTTCTAGATATTTGAGTGCGGAAAGGACCTTAAAAATCATCACATCCAGCCCTTCATACCCCATGTCCCCAATTCAGGGCAAGAAGGCATCAAGCAGTGACTTTCAAACTTATGTGGCCACCAGCAACATCTTATTAAAATTTATACTCTTGGGCCCCCTATGCAGAGATGTAAAAGCATTAGGTCTGCAGTATGGCCCAGAAATTAACATTTTAATCAGTTCCCTATGGGTGTTCTTTGCCTCAGTTAGAGAAGCATTGGCTGATCGGTTAAGATCACAGGTTTTGGAGCTACTTGAGCCAGGGTTCTAGTACACTCTATACTGTCTAAGAGACCTGAACCAATTAGTCTAAGCTCTCTGAGCCTCAGTTTGCTTGTCTGTTAGCTAGGGATATTGATAATACCTCCCTCCAAAGGTTGTTAAGGGTTGTTATGTAAGATAGTTCATAGCAGTCAGGCTTGGACCTGGCAGGTTGAAATGATGCATAAATATTAAATATCATTACCCCTGAGCCAATCCCATGGACACCTGTCTCTCCTGGAATCCCTGTCCTGAAGGGGAGCCCACTACTTCTTAAATTAGCCTTTTTCATATCTGAACTTCTCTGCTTGAGAAGACTCCTCCTTTTATTGAGTTGAAATCTGCTTCCTTCTTCCTTATACCCAGAAATTCAGGCTCTGTTCTTGGGGTCCAAGATGAATGGGCACCTTCTTTCACATGCCAGGACGTCAAATATTTGAAGACAGAGGTCTGTTCCCTGAAAAGGCTCTTTCCAAGTCACATGGATCAGGGAGTGCCCCAGGTCTTGTCTTGAAATAGACAAAGCAAGTCCATAGGTTAGTGACCTTGGCAGGTTCTGCTGCTCCAAGTGCACAGTATCTAACTCCATTAGGCCAGGGTTAAGGGGGTTAGGTTTCAGACTCCAAAGAAGCCCAGTGCCACATAGCCAGGGTATGTGGAACAAAACTGAGTGGTGCTGGTTGTCAGTGTTTTTTACCAAGTTCCCCCAAAATGGTGGACCCTTGTTATATTGTGGCCCTCTGCTCAGGAATTGCAGATGAGTCTCTCTATGAAGATGTCTCCCTATACTAATAGGAAAAATGTGAGGAGAGAGAAGGACTCCTATATAATGAAAGCTTCAGTCCTCCACCTCTGCAAGCCCTGAGTCCAAGCCACTGACCACACAGCCTCCTCCCTGGTCTCTCTGCTTCCTCTCTAGCCATATGTCAGTATTAACCATGACTTTGATTTTCTGTATTCTCATGTTTTGACATCTTGGGGGCTAGCTGATTCTGAAATGTCTGCCTCTCCCAGAGTTTACTAATTCCTAGAGATAGCAAACAGCTCACCAGCGAGTGTGCCTTTCATATGCAAACCTACCAATCCAGAGCCCACAAACCCTACCTACCACCTCCTTTTTTAGGTTCTTGCAGGGCTCTCAGATGCTCAGCCACATTGACCTGCCCTTGTCACCCCAGATCCAGGTACCAGACATCTAAGGACAGCCCCTATACTCCAGAGTCTGATAAACTTACTCAAGCTAGCCAATCCTAAGCCTGCTTACCCTGCCTCTCCCAATCCTTTCCATGGAAAGCACAACAAAAGCTCTTGCCCACGCTTTCTCTCTGCCTCCTGACTGTCCCTGGTGCTTCCCCATGTGGTCCCCCATGGTGTGGTATGCCCCTTCTTCTTGGGATCTGTAAGTATAACTGAGTATGTCTTTTCAATGGCATTCTTCTCCTGATCTCTTGACCTAACCATACCAAAATAATAATAAAACCTATATTTAAAATGCTTTCCACCATTTCTCCTCTTGTGGAGGAATGTGCCTGTGTGACCTTCTCAAAACTCAACTCTGATCATCTTCCACCTTCTCACTGCTACTTGAAACCCTTCAGTGGTGATCCATTTGTCTTGAGAAAACACTAACAGTCCTCACCGTGGTCTCCAGAGCTCTGCATGCTCCAGCCTGTTTCTCTGACCTTTGCACTAGCTGCTCTCTCTACTCTTTCCCCATCTGTGTGTGACTGTCCTTGTTCCCCTGACCTCAGTCTCCTCAGGAAGGTCTTTTCTGACCACTTCTCACCCCAATGGTTCTTTACTATGGCACTCCATTTGCTTCCTTCTCAAGATACATTTATTTGCAAGTGTGTAATGATGTATCTGTTTACTTGTATGTTAAGCATCTCCCCAACTACAGCACCCACTTTGTGGGCACAGGAACCATGTCCCTTTTGTTCCCCTTTGTGTTCTGGCACTCAGTACATAGTCAGCCCTCAATAAATGCTTATTAAAATACTGAGAGATTGTTCCAGGTTCTTCCAGCTGCTCTCTGTACATTGACTCCTCTCATCTCCATGGCAACCCTGTGAGGTAGGAATTACCATCTCCATTTTACAGGTGAGGAAACTGAGACTCAGACAGGTAAAGTGACCTACCCAGGGTCACACAGCTACTGAATGGCAAGGGAAGGTGGATTCAAACACAGGTCAGTCTATTTGCCAGAGTCGGGCTCTCTTCTTTCCTAGGGTAGACCACTTCTCTTCATGCAGGACTTTAAATGCTGCTCCACCATTATCACAGTTCAGTTTAAGCTTCCTTTTAAGTCTGATAGATTCATGAACTCCAGGGCTACAAGTCCAGAAGCTCGGATGAAAAGAGAGAAAACTTCTTTATCCAAAATACTGTAATCAAGTCACAGGCCCTAATTTAAGGTTCTAAGATAAATTATATGATGGTACCAAAAAAAATATCTTTAAGTTGACAGCTATTTCCTCAAGTTTTTCTCTGCCTTAAATAGCAAAATTATGTAAAATAGATGTTCCTTGCTATTTTGGTAAATTATATGCCATATATATACATACGTATATATATATACACACAACAAATGCCAAGAAATTGTGAGCCAGGCTGTTTTGAAGCCCTCATATATTTAACATATGCCACTGCTATTTTCTTTTTCTTTCATATGACATCTTTTTTTTCTTGAGAAATCTTGGCTCATGTAATTGTTACATACTTTTAGTAGCCCGACTGATTCAAAATGTAGTCTGGCTTTCTGAGTATAATGTCAGACGGCCCTCTTTATCTCTGTCTTTGCACCAGCAAAGGTGCCCTGGTCTCCAGTGGTTTGCCAGAAGAAGAAATGCGAACAGATCCTGGTTTAAAACTGCAGGGAGCTAAGCCGTTTTCTCAAAGTCACATTTTACAGAGGTCAATGTACTCCATGCTCAGGGTAGAGAGGTGACTTGGATAAAGCTGGTCGGAGGGAAGCTAATATTTACTCAAATGCTCATGGTTTTCCTGGTCATCAAACTCACTTAACCCTCACGAGGGTGTGTGTGTGCACGTAGGCATGTGTTCATTGTGGTAAAATGGACATAACATAAAACTTACATTTCGACAATTTTAAATGCACTGTTAGTGCCATTAAATACATTTACAATGTCGTGCAACCGTCACTACCGTTCATCTCCAGAATTTTTTCATCTTCCCCAACTGTACCCCAGTAAACACTAACTCCCCACTCTCCCTTCTCCCCAGCCCCTGGTAACCACTATTCTACTTTCTATCTCTGTGAGTTTGACTATTCTAGGCCTCTTCCTATAGGTTGAATCATATATTTGTTCTTTTGTGAATGGCTTATTTCACTTAGCATAATGTCTTCAAGGTTCACTCATGTTGTAGCATGTCAAAATTCCTTTCCTTTTAAGTGCTGGATAATACTGTATTGTATGGATATACCACATTTTGTTTATCTATTTATCCACCAATGAACACATGGATTATTTTCCCCTTTGGCTATTGTGATACAGATCAACTTAAAAGTTTTTTTTAACATTTTCTTGAATGGATGTGCCATAATCAATTTAATTTCTCCCCCCACGATTGTTTCTAGTTTGTGCTATTACAAGCAAAGCTGCAACAGCAGGCTAGCACCAGAAGAGAATATCACAGAGTGGCAGGGTGTGGGAACTCTGAAGTCAGATGGCTTTGCCAGAGCCTGGCTTAGACACTTACTGTGTGATCTTCAGCAATCTCCCAGCCCCTCTGTGCTTAAGTGTTCTCATCTGAAAAATGGGGATAGTGACAGTGAAGATTAAATAAAATAAACCATACAAAGCACTGAACTCTCCACCTGGCACGTGGCAAACTAGCAATCCATATCAGTCATTTGTATTGTAAATCATTGCCTGCTGTGTCTGTCCCTATAATGAATTGCCAGCAGAACGGTTCTGGGTGGGAGCACAGAGCATTTAAAATTTTCGAAGATATCATAAATTACCTTCCAAAAGGGTTGTGGTGGTCACTATTAGTCACAGAGAAAGTGGGGCACCGTGGACGGTCCTTGAGGAGGAGATGTGATAAAAGCAGGCCACACAGTCATTTCCTCCTGTCATTTTATCCTCAGAGTCAAGAGTGATCTATTGACCTTCCCTTCATCCCTAAAAGTGAATTGTTACTGTATGTAAATGTTCATTTCCTTCCTTCCCCTAACAGTTCTCTATGTTTACATCTTCTGTGAATTCCTGGGGGAGGACTGTTTGTTTTTGATTTGGGGGTTGCTTCTTGGGACAGGGAGCCCTCTTCACTTGTAGTTCCCTCCCTGAAACCCATTTCACACCAACCCTTACTTCATGGGTTCCAGACTTGAAATGTCATCCTCACCACAAGCCTTTCACAGCACCCAGTTTATTTATTTATTTTTTTTTTTTGCAGCATTTCATGTGTTTTAAACGCCTGTCCCACTCCATGTGGACTATGAGCACTGCAGCAGCACCTCTGGGCCTGGCACAAGGCAGGTGCTCAACAGATATTTGTTGAATAAATGAACAAATGGATTCCAGTAATATCTGTGGCAGTGCTAAGAGTTAATGGGGTTTTTTTTAGATGGCAAAATATACATAATGTAAAATTTACCATTTTTACCATTTTAAAGTGTACAATTCAGTGGCATTTAGTATACTCATAATGTTGTGAATTTTCATCACCCCTAAAGGAAACCCCATACCCATTAAGCAGTCAGTCTCCACTCTCTGACAGTCTCCCAGCCCCTGACAACCACTAACCTGCTGTCTGTTTCTATGACTTTACCTACTCTGTATGTTTCATATAAATGGAAACATATATATGTGATCTTTTGTGACTGGCTTCTTGGATTCAGCATAATGTTTTTAAGGTTCATCTGTATTGTAGCATGTGTCAGTAGTTTGAGGACATTTTTTTACAGTGATGTGTTACAGCCTGCTCATACCAGCTCTAGAGGGCAGATTTTTAAATATTCAGGAATTTTTGGAGCCTGTTATTTAACCATTAGTAGCTTGAAGTTGGCCATCATGGAGTATTTACCCCATGGATATTGGCAAATGTTATAAACCAATATTTTGCAGAGGTGGGGGGCGGGTATTGGAGAGCCGTTTTACAAGCACACCACTGGCTTTACAGCACCCCCATAATTTCCATCAGCATTCCCCAAAAGCTACTCTGAATAAAATTGTGCTCTTGCTGGACAAGTGCTGTTTAAGAGATACCCCAGGTCCCACCTTCTAACCAGATGTCTGGGCCTAAGGCAGTCTCTCTCTAAGGCTTTGCTACTAAGTATCATCTGCCTTCCAGCTGTAAGTGATGCCCCAGCTCCAGACTGCAGGGACGTTTGTCTGAGTCCTGTGTCATGGGTCTCTTAGGTAAGGAGGGTGGCCTGTGGGTACCCAGCTCAGCCACCCGAGACTGGGGGTTCCTCAGGGCTCGGTCCTTTAGCATGACTGCTTCATGATGAGGCGTGGGGGTGGGGAGCAGCAGAATTATTTGTCTGCCTCTGATGCACGAAAGCAGTCCCCAGATCAGCAGCATCCGCACCACCTGGGGATGTGTTAGAAGTGCAAATTCTTAGTCCCCAGCAGAGACCTTTTGAATCAGACCTTCTGGGGGCATCTGTATTATAATCAGCTGTTGATGGGCTGAGGCTCCATCAAGTTTGAGAACTTCAGCATTTAAGTGACAGTCTGAAGAGCTATCAGCCAGGCTGGAATTGAGCTGTGTCTTTTGATTCCTGCCCCAGAGCACACCATTTTCCACTGTCTGGCAAACACATCCACATAGGCCAGCTCAGTTCTGGCCAGACAAGTGAATGCTTGGGAGAGGCACTGACTTGATGCCCAGTGATTGGGACCAAGGACTCTAATACCAATGGCAACCAGGCTGAAGCCTCAGTTTCTTCAAGCTGTGTGACCTAGGGCAAATGCCTTAACCTCTCTGAGCATCTGTTTCCTCATCTATAAAATGGGTGTAAAAATAGTACCTAACTCATATATTATAGGTTAATTTTCAGGGTAACAGAAGGTAATATAAAGAGCTTAACATTGTTCTTGGCTTATAGCAAGTGCTATATACTAGCTGTATGGTTTGAAAGCTTTTACCTAAGGAGTATGAGGGAGCATACATGTATCGCTTTTGAATGAATTCATATAATGATTTATTTGTCGCAGATACAGTTGGTACCCATCACCTGGCTGGTACACCCCCAACTGTTGCCAGTGTTGGCTGTTCACAGCTCACAGCTGCAGTCTTCTCTAGAGGGTTGCTCTAGGGCAAGGGAGTCACCTTGCCTGGGAGGTTGTGCCCTCCACCCCTGGGGATGGGGTGGCCAAGGACTGGTCAAGGATGATGAGGGTATAACAGCCCAGACCCCACACCCTTGGTGGGACCATCTCAGCTGTACGATTCACACTCCAGAGTTCCCTGTGGGATCAGGCTGAGAGTAGACTTCAGCAGGAACCACATCCTTGCTTAGATTTCTCCCCTGCCTTATCCTGCTTCCCTTAATTCCATTGGGTTTCTCTTGAGAGCACTTCCTAAGGAAATCACTTGCATAAGAATCCCATCTCATTTTTTTGCAAAAATATAAAAATCCATCCTAAAATTAATATGGAATCTCAAGGGACACTGAATAGCCAAAACGATCTTGAAAAATAAGAACAAAATTGGAGGTTTCACACCTCCTGATTTCAAACTTACTACAAAGCTATGGCAATCAAAACAGGGTGGTATTGGCCTAAGTACAGACATAGAGATCAATGGAATAAAATAGAGAGCCCAGAAATAAGCCTTCGTATCAAATGACTTGATCAAATGATCTTCAACAAGAGTGCAAAGACCATTCAACAAGGAAAAGGACTGTCTTTTCAACAAATGGTATTAGGAACACTGGATAGCCACATGCAAAAGAATGAAGTTGGGGGCCAGCCCCGTGGCTCACTTGGTAGAGTGCGGCGCTGGGAGCTTGTGCAGCGGCGCTCCCGCTGTGGGTTCAGATCCTATATAGGGATGGCCGGTGCGCTCACTGGCTGAGCACGGTGTGGATGACACCAAGCCAAGGGTTGCGATCCCCTTACCAGTCACGTAAAAAAAAAAAAAAAGAATGAAGTTGGAGCTTTATTACACCATGTACAAAAACTAACTCAAATCGGATCAGAGAGCTAAACCTATAAAACTTTTAAAAGAAAACCTTCATACCTTTGGATTAGGCAGTGACTTCTTGGACATGACACCAAAAATACAGATAGTAAAAGTAAAAATAGACAAATTGGACTACATCAAAATAAAAAAATTTGATGTGTCAAAGGATCACAATCGACAGAGTGAAAAGACAACGCAAGGAATGGGAGAAAATATTCACAAATCATATATCTGATAAGGGATCACTATCCAGAATGCATAAAGAAATATAACTCAACAACAACAACAACTCCAATTTAAAAATGGGCAAAGGACGTGAATAGATATTTCTCCAAAAAAAGATATACAAATAGCCAAAAAGCACATGAAAAGTTGCTCACTATTAGGGAAATGCAAAAATCAAAACCACAACGAAATGCCATTTTACACCCATTGGGATGGCTGTTACCAAACAAATGGAAAATAACAAGTGTTGGCAAATGTGTGGAGAAATTAAAACCCTCATGTGTTATTGGTGGGAATATGAAATGGTGCATCTGCTGTGAAAAATGGTATGATGATTACTCAAAAAATTAAACATAGAATTACCATGTTATCCAGCAATTCCACTTCTGGGTACATACCCCCAAAAAAGTGAAAGCAAGGACTCAAACAGATATTTGTACACTCTGTTTATTACAGCATTATTCACAATAACCAAAAGGTGGAGGAAACCCAAGTGTCCATCAACAAATGAATGGATAAACAAAATATGGTGTTTCCTTCAAAAGGATTCAGCCTTAAAAAGGATGGAAATTCTGACACATGTCCAATATGGATGAACCTTGAAGACATTATGCTAAGGGAAATAAGCCAGACACAAAAGGACAAACACTGGATGATTCCACTAATATGAGGTTCCCAAAGCAATTACACTTACAGAGACAGAAAGTAGAATGGTGGTTGCCAGTGGCTGGGTAGGGGGGAATGGGGAATTAGTTTTAGTGAGTACGTGGTTCCAGTTGGTAAAGATGAACAAGTTCTGTAGATTGATGGTGGCATTGGTTACACAACACTGTAAATGTGATAATACCACAGAACTATACACTTTAAAATGGTTAAAATGGCAAATTTTATGTTATATATATTTTACCACATAAAAAAAATCCTCATTTCAAGCTCTGCTTCTTGGGAATCCAACCTATGACATGATTGTTACACCCAATTTATAAAAGAGGTGAACTGAGGCTCAGGGAGACTACATGTTTATCTTATCCAATAGGGATGATAGCGGTCCCCACCTCTCAGGGTTATTGTGAGGATTAAATCAAGTCACAGTGCTCGTAAAGAGCTCTCTGATCAAGGAAGAGTGTTATCTATGAAGATGAGGGAAAGAGACATGGTGGGTTCAACTGAATTACGGTCAAATGTTGGCCGCTTCATATGGTTCAACCTAAGAGTAGCGTTTAGTCCTTAAGCTAGACAGTAGGAACAAAGATATTTCTCTTTCATTGTTACCTATATAATTTTCTGTGCTTAATATATTTCAAAATAAGTCCTTTTTATGAAAAAAATTAGAGTAAATGGGGAGCAACAGAAGGACTTGGAGAAATAGTATCCTCTCGTTGGCCAGGAACACAAGGTTTTGAGCCAGGCAGACCTGGGATTGAACTCTGGCTGCATATCTCTTTAGCTATGTGATCGTGGACAAGTCACGTGGCTTCTGGGGCCTCAGTTTTCTTGTCTACAAAATGGTAATGATAATACCAACTTCACAGAACTGTTGTGCAGATCAAGTATGTGGGAAACAGCTAGAACTTATACAGAGTATAAGCTCAGTGCTAGTAGATGGTGGTGTTGGTGGTAGATGGGATGAAGTGTTAGCACCAGGCTTCAAACCCAGCTGTTCTGCCTGCAAACCCTGTCTTTTGTGCTGGGCCCCACACTTTCAGCCAAGATGAGCTTGACAGCTTGGGCTTTCCAAGCCCAGCCTTGCCAAGGAGTGGAGTTTCCAGGCATTTACAAAATTGCTGTCATTTCATCTGTCTTTTCTAGAACTTCACAAGCAGGGCATGTTCCCCATACTTGTGAAATCCAAAGATTTACCCTGTCTGTGCCAGTTATTCTGTGGTGAAATACATGGAATAATGCAGTAAATATAATAGCAGTAATATTTTGTACTTAGGTATTTCTCTTTTTAAAAACCTTTTTAAACGATTGATCAAATTTGTTCTTCAGTTGCTCATAAAGCCCCTCTGCTATTCATGTGCAGGACACCCCAGACTTTTTTCAAAGCCCTGATAGAAATGAGCCTTACACATTCCATATTGCTCTCCCCTTGTGAGACTTTGAGGGCAGAACACATCACCTGTCAGTACCAGGACCCCAAAGCCCACCACATGGGTGGCAGACAGCAGGAGTTTTGTGTTTAGAAGTAAGAAAAGTTGGAAGGAGACTGGTGATTTTTCCTCTCAGTCCCAGATGAAGAAACTGCTGCTCAGAGAAACCAGGGCTTTTCCCAGAGTAATGAGCAGCAGCATAGTTTGAAGGAACATATTGCATGGGAGTGGGGTCCATAGGGTCTCAAACTTAAATACCTACTGGGCCAGACAAAATGGGACAAAGGGCCAAGTGAGAGGAACACAGAGCAAGTGTAGGGATAAGTGGCAAAAGACCCTCAGGGCTGGAAGTAATTTGGAGAAGAGGAGACTGTGGTCAACCAAGGAGTGCATATCCCATCTAAAGGGGACACCACTGCCCAGATCTAGCCACAATTACCATGCTGGATTGTGGGCCTCAGATGGCCACTTTTTCAAGAGACATCTGAAGTCTGTTGTTTTGTTTGTTTGTCTGTTTTTTTATGTGAATTCTCCCGATTTGAAAATTTTGGCATCCATTTTGAATTTTAAACTTTTTCTGGGCCTAATGTAACCTTTGGGTGACCAAATTTGTACTACTGTTACATACAAATGAATCTAAATTCTGAAACAAATGTACTTCCAAGTAGTGTTCAGGTTTTGAACAAAAATGTCCTTGTTCACATAGCTTATCATGTGAATAGGACCCCCTGGAATTGTGCAGTGCCCAACTTATTCAACTGTATGTGGCAGCTCTGATATATAATTCTCAAAGTATGTCACTCCCTCCCCTACAAGTCCAACTCAATAGAAATGCAAACTCTGCAAACCATGAGAAAAAGCCTTTCACCTGTCTTGGGCACACGAGCTGTGCAGCAAGGCAATCAAGAGAGAGTTCTAGCCATCTTGACC
Organism: Cynocephalus volans; assembly: GCF_027409185.1. Lineage (NCBI taxonomy): Eukaryota > Metazoa > Chordata > Mammalia > Dermoptera > Cynocephalidae > Cynocephalus > Cynocephalus volans. Next base: position 198,245,799 of record NC_084461.1, read on the forward strand.
AGATTTGCTCTGTTCTGTAGGGTGGTGAAATTTCGTCGCACAGGTGAGAGTGCAAGGTCAGAGGACGACACGGCTTCAGGAGAACATGAGGTCCAGATTGAAGGGGTCCGTGCGGGCTTAGAGGCTGTTGAGCTGGACGATGGGGCAGCTGTGCCCAAGGAGTTTGCCAATCCCACTGATGGTAAGAGGACCCAGAAGTTGGGGCATCATCCCAGGCCACAGTCAGCAGCTCTGAGGCACAAGGGTTGCCTCTCCAGGTGGTGCTCTCAGAGGGGTCTTTTGAAGGGGCAGTTGGGAGGACCTGGGGGCCCAAGGGTGACACTGGAAGTGTGAGCTGGGCCTACATGGCTTACTTCAGTAGGCAAGGTTGCATCACATTCCCTGCCAGTCAGCCTCATTGCCTAACAATTGGCTGAGGATTGCGCAGTGATGATGTTGGCGGTGGTGATCATGATGATAGTGATGATGATGGTGATGGTGGTGATGTTGATGGTGGTGATGATGCTGGTGATGATGGTGATGGTGGGGGTGGTGATGATGATAATGTTGATGGTGGTGATATTAATGGTGGTGATGGTGGTGATGATGTGATGGTGGTGATGATAGTGATGGTGGTGATGATGGTAGTGATGGTGGTGGTGATGGTGGTGGTGGTGGTGGTGATGGTGGTGGTGGTGGTGATGGTGATGGTGGTGATGGTGGTGATGGTGGTGGTGGTGGTGATGGTGGTGGTGATGGTGGTGGTGGTGGTGGTGGTGATGGTGGTGGTGATGGTGATGGTGATGGTGGTGGTGGTGGTGGTGGTGGTGATGATGCTGGTGATGGTGGTGATGGTGGTGGTGGTGGTGAAGTTGGTGGTGATGGTAATAATGACGTGGTGATAATGGTGTGATGGTAGTGATGATGATGATGGTGATGGTGACGATGATGATAGTGATGACGATGATGATGGTGATAGTGTAATGATGGTGATGGTGATGATGTTGGTTATGATGATGGTGGTGATGGTAATGATGACAATGTTGATGGTATGGGAGCAGCTGACATTGGCTGAGAAATCACTGTGCCAAGCACTGTTCTAGGCACTTTACATGTATTACTCATTTAATCCTCACAACAGCTCCCAGTGGAACTATTACCATTATCTTCTCCATTTTGCAGATGAGGGAGCACAGAAGGGCTAAGTATCTTGCCCAAGGTTGCACATCCAGGAATTAACCAAGCTGGATTTACAACCAGGCAGTCTAGCCTCTGAGCCCACATTCTTACCCATGACCTTGTGCTGCCTCTGAGTAGAGCTGGTCAAATAAGGGACCCATGGTGTTTCCATGGGACCTGGTCTTAGACCAGGGAGTCCCTGGTGGATAGAAACATTCCATTCATTCTATGCATGGACAAAACATTCCATGCCCCATATTCCCAATATGGGAGGATTAATGACTTGAACCCAAGGTCTGTTGTTGGCAGATCTGAGATGAAGACTGGGGAGGGAGGGGAAGCAGTGGTTAAGGGCAAAGGCTTTACTCTCAGGCTGCCCTGGGCTCAACTCCGAGCTCTACTGCATATAAGCTGTGTAACATGGGGCAAGTCCATGTCCTCCACTGTGAAATGGGGCTGATACTAGGCCTTACTCATAGGGTTATGATAGGGATTAAACAGAATAACTCAAATCAAGCTCTTATCACATTGCCCAGCACATGGTGAGCATTCCATAAATGTACCACAATATTGTTATTACTGCTCTTACTATTGATGATATTTCTGCTGGAGGAAACCAGAACCTGCTTGTGTGATAAACATCAGCTCACATTCTGGAGAAAATTACAATTGAAGTAAAAGATCCATGGTTGAAATTCCGAAACGATGACAACTCTCGGCAGGGTCTGATGAGATCCACAGAGGCTGCCCATGGAAGGGCTGCCTTCCTTTTGTATTTTTATTTTTCAATTAACTTTTTATTTTGGATTCATTTTAGATTTACAGAAAAATTGCAAAGATAGGACAGAGAGTTCCCGCATACCCTTCACTCAGTTTCCTTTAAGGTTAACATCTTACCTAACCACTGTACATTTGTCAAATCTAAGAAGTTAACATTGGTGCACTACTGTTAACTGAACTCCAGACTTTATTCAGATTTCACCAGGTTTTCCAGTAGTGCCGTTCCAGGATATGATCCAGCATACCACATTATATTTAGTCTGTCAGTATTTTTCAAAATACTTATTAGCTTATAAATTATACCTTATTTTTTTCTGAGCTTAAAAATAACATGTGCTTATTTGGAAAGCATTCAGACCTTATAGAAATGTCCAAAGTAGGAAAGTGTTGTTCTCAAAGATGACCCTGTTAATGATTTGTGAGATGTCCATTCAGTCTTGCTTTCCCTGCACAACACACGCACACGTATATCTCATTTCACACAAAGACAGCTCTTCCGGTTCATTACTCTCCACAACTTGCCATTTTTACTTAACAATATAGTGTGGACACCTTTTGATCTGAGTGCAGATAGAATTCTGCTAAAAAAAAACAGCATGTATTTTTTCCTGACTATGGAAGTAATAAATTATAAAAAGAAAGTTTAAGTCTCATATGATTCCTCCCTCCTCCCCTCCAAAACCAACAAAAATAAAGCCATAATTTAAAGTCTTGTACATATTCTATGCATAGACACATGTACATATGTACACGCACACGCATACATTTCCAAGAATAGAACCGTATTAAATATTTTGTTGTTCATCTTGTTTTGTTTTTAAAAATTAATTAATATATTATGTGTATCTTTTTGTATCTGCACATTCTTTTTAACAGATGGGTCATATTTCATAATGTGGATAGTTAATTTTTATACATATACAGGATATATAATAATTTATTTAACCAACTCCCTGTTATAAATGTTCTGTGTTTTCCAGTTTTTCCTGTGTAAACAATGTTGCAGTAGCCAGATACTGCTTCACACTTGCTGGAATATTTTTCTAGGATAAGTTCTAGAAACAGCATGTGCTGCCTTTGATTAGCTTGGCTGGGGACCACCCAGACACCCCCATGCTAGGACAGCTGCAGGGTGTACTCATCCTTCCTCCCCTCCCCCTTTCTCCTTTTCAGATACTTTCATGGTGGAAGATGCGGTGGAAGCCATCGGGTTTGGAAAATTTCAGTGGAAGCTGTCTGTTCTCACCGGCTTGGCATGGGCAAGTATTTCTGGGGGGCAGTGACCTCACTGCAGACTCCATGGAGCCTCCCAATACTGTTCAAACTGGGTTCTAAGGTCTGCAAGGAAAAACATGGTTCCCTCCACATAGAGCCTTTGCTTGAATTCCAACCATCAAAGCATGATAAGTAGTGGAAAAGGACGTCTGTGCTTGCGGGGAGCCGGGTGTGGTTGGTGATTGCATTCAAGGAGGAGTTGAAGCTTCTAGCTAATTAAGTGGTTCTCAACCTCCTTGGAAAAACATGCACAGATAAAAATTTGCCTCCTGCTTCAAGGTGCAGTTACTTGTTAAAATCCCCTTATCTTTATGTATATCTGTGGCAAATTGCACAGCTAGACCTTTAATGCAGCTGAAATTGATTTTTGTGAATGGTGTGAGACAGTGATCTAACTACATATTTTTCCAAATGGATTGTCAATTTCCCCACATCATTTCCCCCACTAATTTGAAAAGTCGCCTTTGTCGTGCACCACATTCCCACAGCCGCATGGGTTTGCTTCTGTACTCTCATTTCTGTCCTTTTGTTCTGTCTAGTCCTGTAAAGGTACCACAGTGTTTAATTACTGGGGCTCCCTAGTGTGTTGTAATATTCTATTAAAAGGTTGCACTTGTTAAATATACTGACAATTCTACATGAGCAAATACCTATAAAGACAAACTAGTCTTTAATTGGGCTAAAAGAAAAGATCGTTGACTCTCTACCTCTATGAAAATGTTTTTCTCAGATTTTAGAAATATGATGTTTTTCCACTTCATTTGGGGAGCACCCATATTTTTTAAAACATGGAAACACACACACACAAGCAACGTTAAATGTCTGTCTGCCAATTCCTGGATGATAACACTCTGTTTTTACACCTAGCGCTTTCATTATGTCTTGGTGTGTGGTAGGGCACTGAGCAGGTGGTAGAAGAGGAGTTTGCTACACTCTCTCACTCTGGGGTCATGGACTTGGCCACTTATCCCTAGCACCGGACCCCATCCTGGCCTCATGGCATCTCCTTCCTCTCTGCAGATGGCCGATGCCATGGAGATGATGATCCTGAGCATCCTGGCACCACAGCTGCATTGCGAGTGGCGGCTCCCCAGCTGGCAAGTTGCATTACTGACCTCGGTAGGCAGCCGAGTAGCTCTCTCCTGTTGTATACATTTCTGGTCCCCAGCGGTGTCCTGCATGATGTCCCCCTTCTCCTGTTGCCAGGGGCTCAGTAGAAAAGAAAATTAAATCCTGGATGGAAACACTGTGACCTCAGCTCCCTTTAGTCCCCTCCCCACCTCACATATCCAGGCAGGTTTGAAGCCAACTCCACTCTACCCAGGGGTCCCACTACTTAGGGGTCCCAGATGTCCTGCTCAATTGCTGGAAACTTGGAGCCCACCTACGCATATCACTTAAACCTTATTAGCCTCTTTTTTCTTGACTGCAAACAGGAGATGCCAATTTCTCCCACACAAGGGTGATTTGAGGATTGGAAAGAACACAGTGCATGACGTATAGTAGGTGTCCAATAAATGGTAGGTAGCTGCTGCTCCCTGGAATTAAGACTTGAAGGAGAGTGTGGCAGACCGTCAATTTTTGTCAGGTGGAGACCAGCAGCAACCTTCTAAAAGAGGGAGAAATGGCCAGTCGAGATAAGAGGATAATAATAATGATAATCACAAAAGCTAATATTTATTGAGCACTTACTGTGCAAAGGGCTTCACATACATTGTGTAGAATCTACGCATGATATACATTGTGCTCTTTGATCCTCATCTGAGTTCGGTACTATTATTAGTTGAGAAAAATGAAGCACAGAGAGATTAAGTCACTCACTCAAGGTCACACAACATGGCTAGTGGCAGAGTAATTGCTAACTACAGTTGCCTCCCAGAATGCTAGGTTTTTTTTATATATAGTTAACCATTCTAGAAAGGCCTGAGTGCCTTCCAGCAAGGCCTTATCTGATATTAGCAATAAGGTTGTGCCGCTCAGTGGGAGGAGCTTCATAGCACATACACCTGTGTTTTTGTGGTTTCCTCACCTCCTCCTAGAAGTGTGACCTTGACTGAGGCACTTTATGGTTCTGCTATGTGGCCTGCAAAATGGGGTGTTAATGCTTGTTTTTCTGCAGATGGACAAGAGACACACAGTACCTAGCACACAGCAGGGGTGGAATGAATGACACTTCTTTCCTATATTCCTCATTTTCACTAATACCTCCTAGAGAGTAATCGCAGGTCTGTGTTCTTGCAACACAGGACTTTTCTGGTCTCTTGTCATTGGTTCATAGCAACCACTGTTTACTAAGCACTTATTACATGCCAGACTCTGTGCTAAGTGTTTTGCGTACATTACCTGTTCAACCCTCTCCACCTGTGAAAGAGGTACTATTAATACTCCCATTTCTACAGATAGGGAACTAAGGCATAGAAGGGTGCAGTGACTTGCCCAAGCTCACATGGCCTATAAGAAGCAGAGTCAGAATTTTTAAAATCAAGGCCTGGCAGACTCAGAACCCCTACTCCCAGCCACAGCCCTGGGCTACTTTCTTATGGTGTAGAGTTTGCACTTGGAGGATAGGTAGAGCCGTGGAGTCCCACAGCCAGGTTTTCTGTGGGAAAGTTAGAGTACTGCATAAAACACATAAGGAGGATGGGACAGGAGCGTCACTGTTGCTACAGGAAATACTGTGCTCGAGTATCAAGATTACCGTAATTACTATGATATAGAATCAGTGCTCTGCTGTGCTTGAATCTCTCCCTTCAGGGCAAGTGGGTGTTTTGGGGGATACTTAACTCTTCCAGGATACGAAGATATCATTTAGGACATGACTAAGTGATTTACTCCAAGGCAGTAATATTCAAACATTTTTGTTCGAGGTAATCTAGAAAAGAATTGACTAAAAACTTGCAGCTTCCACAACTCTCCCGATTTTAACTGGTATTTTCATTCCATTTCTCCATATAATTTTATCTTAATGTAATGTTTTCTTATGCTTTAAAGTATTGCATTTACTGCCCTCATAATTCTCTAGCAAAGTGTATAAATTTTAAATTATTGTTTTTAATTTTCTGAGTTGAGAAGGCTCTTAGCATTAAAATTTTTCTCCTGTCCTGAGTTATCATTATAATCTTTAGTAGTGCACAATAGACCAAAACAAGATATTAATTAAATTTTGAAAGTAATTGTTAAATGTAAGTATGTTTTTATTGGGAATGTACCATTTAGTGAGTAGTATGGTATGTTTTTCAAATATTTCACATATTCTTGGATGATTACTTATTTGCTAAAGGAGACAGGGTTCAGCACCATTTCTATTCCTATTTATCATTTTGACTAAATGAATATGAATATGAAAATCTTTGTTCCCTTTGAAAAAACTTCTGGGGAACTGAAGGCATTTCGTGATAACCCAAATTAATGCCACTTGATTTTTTTAAAACAACTTCCAAGTTATATGTCAAAGAGCACACAGCTATTATTTATGAAAAATTATTTTTTAGTGATCTAATTTGCTGACAACCACATTAGGTTCTCCTCCAGTTTTGCTGAAAATAATATGGGAATTGGAAACGAGATGACTTGCAAGAGGATTTGTAAGTGTGTCATTGGTGTCCCTTTTGAGGCATCCTGGAGGGTTTACATTGCAAAGCCGTGCACTCTGAGGTGCATTGGTGAGAATGGCAGAGTAAGAAGTGGTTGAGAAAGAGGGAGTGGGACAGGGAACAGGGAAGACCCCTAAGTTGTTCTTGGGAAAGAGTCTGTAGGGAAATGGAGGGGCTGGAAATTAATCCCTTTAAAATGGCCCATATCTGCCTCTCCTTGGAACACCTCTATGTATCCCCGCATTTGTAGCCTGCTACCCTGAGACATGCCTGGAGGAATGCTTTTGAAAAAGAAATGCTTTTTCAGACAACTGAAACTGGGCCTTCCCCTCTTTGGGCCTCAGTTGCCTTATCTGTAAAATGGGGATAATAACAGCACCACCTTGTAGGTCTGGGAAGAGGATTAGGGAAGATGTATATATGAAGCATTGAAGTGTGGTGTCTAGTAAGTGTCGAGCACAGGGATGAGGCCCCAGTCAGCCTCCCCAGATTTAAGACCTGGTTCTACCCGCTCTTCCTGGGGGTACTGAGAAGGTTTCTTAACCCATCTGAGTCTCAGCTCCCCATCTGTCAAATGGATATGATCATTAACAAGGTAACAACAACTTTGCCCGACACCTAGTGAGCACTCCAGGAGTGGTTTCTCTTGCTAATAATACACAGCTCTCATACCAGCCTCCTGTCTGCCTGTTTTTCATACCTTGCAAACTCTACCTTGCAACCCTCAATACTTTATTCACAGTAGGGCAAAATATTTCTTTGGTATGGTGAGAAATTGGTAAAATGCTAGCTCTGGAGCCATACTGCCTAATTCCAGTCCAGGCTGCACCACTTAACACCTGTGTGACCTGGGCCAAGTGGTCTCCCCTCTCTGAGTCTCAGTTTCCTCATCTGTAAAATGGGGATAATGATAGCACCCACCCTGTGTGGTTTGGGGGAGGCTTCCATGGGAACGTGAAGGACTTAGAAGAGTGTGTGCACCTCAGCAGGCTCTCCGTGAACATCGGCTCATTTTTATTACCTATGGTGTGATGTCACAGGGTGGGTTGTTGCTCCCTTTGTCTGCAGTGCTGCATGTCTCTGTCTAATCTAACAGAAACTGTCTTTCCACCCACAGGTGGTCTTTGTAGGCATGATGTCCAGCTCCACGCTCTGGGGAAATATCTCAGACCAGTACGGCAGGAAAACAGTAAGGCCACCTCTTCTAAGTGCATGTCCTCTGGGTTCTCTACATGATGATGTTGACAAGTAGCAAAACCTGAGCAGCTTTAGCAGTCGGGAGGCCTAATGAGGAGCTATGCTGCAGTGCACTGAAAAGACATCGCTCCAAGGCTGCTGTGGACTCTTCAAATCACACATTCCTGGGGAGGCCATGCACGCACATTTCAGAATCTAGACAGTGCTGTTGATGCCCACTCATGTCCCCTGGACATTCACCATTCCCTTACTGCCCCTGGCTGGGGCAGTCAAGGGATGGTAGATAAAGACAGCAGCTTCCTTGTCCGAAGTGGGCCATTTCTCAATTCCAGCAGGATTAAGCTCTGATGCCCACTTCATAAGCAACCTGCTTATGAAGGTTAAATTACCCTCCTTCCCTGCCCAATCTCACCTCTCTACTCCCCTACTGGGATCACTGCCTAAATAAACTATTTGTACTAGGACTCTTATCTCAGGGTCTGCTTTTGGGGGAACCCAGACATGACATGAAATGGATTTTCAAATAAGAAGAAAAAAGGAAATTTACAGGTCTGGGCCCTGAATTCAGGCGGACCTGGGTTCAGTCCTGACTTTGCCACTCCTGGCTGTGTGATCTTGGACAAGTGAATTGGCCTCTCTGAGCATCAATTTCTTCATATGTATAAAGAAGAAAATAACAGAACCTACACTGGAAGGTTAATTGCAGTGATGGGTATGAATTGCTTTGTACAATGCCAAGCACATGGTAGGCACAGAGCACATGTGAGCTGGCACTGCCATTACAGCATTTCTGACAAGTTCCCAGGTGATGTTAATGCTGCTGGTCTGGGAACAACACTTTGGGAACTATTGGATTAGATTTATAAAAGTCTACTTCTTGAGCTGGAAATGGGCTGGATACCTAAACAAACTTAGAATTCTGTTAGCAAGGAAGAAGGGAGAGATGGATGCTGGGTAGGTAACAGGCAATTTCAACTACAAATAGTATGTCATGGGCTGAACATAAAATAGTGCCTTGTATAGCAGACAGTATACCAAGCATTATTTATTCATTAGCTCATCCAATCCCCTTTATAACCGTTGAGGTAGGTATTATCATCACTGACTTTACAGAAGAGGAGACTAAGGCACAGAGAATGGGCATCTTGCCCAAGGCCACACAGTTTACATGTCACAGAGCCAGGTCTTGTTCTTTATAAGTCTAGATGTTTGTCTTAACCATGAGCCAGTGGCTTGAAACTGTAGTTGCTCAGTAAATATATGTTGGCTCAATGAATGATTGAAAGTTTGAGCAGCACTGTACAGGAAGTAGGCTCCAGCTGTATCCCCTCTGACTGTTACTGGCCAAGAAACACTGAGTGAGCAGGCACCTGGGAGATAGTGATCAATGTAACTGCCAGAAGGATTCTGACTTCCCTTGGAGGAGCATGTTTATTCTGCCATGAAGGGAAGTAGGTCATATGGTGTTCCCAGAAGGTATCCCTGTAGACTATAGACATCTTCATGTTTTTGATGGGCTCCAGAGGGGAAAGCTATGAGCTTGGATTTTTAAAAGATTTGTAGGTGGGTTTTCAGTAATGCCATTTACTGAATCTTGTGAATCATGACCACATTTTGGCACTTTCTAGAACAGTGGTTCTCAGTTTGGGGGGAGGGGGGACTTGACAATGTCTGGAGACATTTTTCGTTGTCACAGCTGGGGGGAAGGGTCCTACTGGCATCCAGTGAGTAGAGGCCAGGGATTTTGCTCAGTATCCTACAGTGCACAGGACAGCCTCCATCACAAAGAATTACCCAGTCCAAGACGTTAATGGTGCCAGAGTTGAGAAACCAGGCTCTAAAATAAATGTGCGGACAATGCCAGGTTGCAGTATTGTGAAGAGTTAGTTCTTCATCATCTTACTCTATCACCTCAGACTACTCAGCCTTCAAGTCAATATTTACTTAAGGAATCATTCTGACAAGTGAAATAATAGAGTCTCATGGTGAAAAACATGAGTTTTGAGGCCACACTGCTTGGGTTCAAATCCTAGCTCCTCCACTTATAGGCTGCATGACCTTGGGCAAGTTACTTAACCACTCTGTGCCTCAGTTTTCTCATCTGTAAATGGGATAATAATAGTCTCTCCAATAGAGCTGTTATGAGAAGAGAAATAAGTAGCTTTGTACATAAAGTTCTTGGCACAGAGAAGAGTTTCATAAATGTCCATTATTATTCTTTTCCTTTGCCAAGCTTGTACTGCCCATAATGGCAATGCCAGCATTAAAATGCAGGCATATCTGGCTCCAGAGTCCACATCCTTCACCTGACCTTGGCTGCTGCGAGACATAGCTGAATTTTATTTTCCAGAATTCAGTTGATCAGTTGAACATTCATCCATCTCAAATAAATAAAGCTTGGGGTGGGGTGTGGGGCTGCCCATAGGGTGTCCTGCCAGTTCTCCCAACCAGCTTGGTAAATTCCACATCCAACATGAGCTGGCATGACCAGAGGGAGAGGAGAGAAAGCGTCCCCAAATTGCAGAGCTTCCTCCTCTCTAGCATGGAATTCTGGCCCAACCCCAGGGAGGATGGATCAGACTCTAATTATAAAGCTTCCCCAGAACTCCAGGAGTGCTGGGCAAGCTGGGCAGCTGGCCAGCCTTGGCAACCATGGAGAATCTCCTTGATCTGCCTTGGCCCAGCAGAGAGGTGTTGGTGAGGGCAACTGCTACATGATTTTGCAGGGCAATCGCATATGCAGTTAGGACTCAGTGAGCCACTTTGGTTCCTATAGAAGTTTCTACAGCCTGGGAGTTTGTGGCAGCCACAGAAAGGTGAAGGCAGGTGTGGGCGTGTGTCATTAAAGTCATGGAGGTAAACACATGTGGGTTCATATGCCAGTACCCCTCTGCTGAGCGAGGTGATCTTGAGCAAGTTGCTCACATCTCTTGAGCATCAGTTTTCACATTTACAAAATAGAGTTGACAACAGGTGCTTAAGGGTTTGAGGGATGATTAAATAAGAAAATATATGTATTATACACAGAACAGTGTTTGCTGATGCATAGTTAGCCTGTGATAAATGGTAGCTATTATTGTTTGGGACTCAAAAGGAAAAAATTTCAGAATATTGTATGGTCAGGTCACTGTCTAGTTCAAAAGCTGCTATGTCTATGTTATCTTTAAGGAGGAAAAGGAGGTGCCTGGCAGGCACCAGGACTCTGTCTCTGGGGATCCCTGGGTCTCCTTGGCCTGTGAAGATAGTCCTTGAAGTTGGACATGATTAGAGAATAACATGGGCCATATGTGACCCATGGGTCACCAGGCTTTCTAGGCTATAGGTTACAAACTGGTGACCCATGGGCCAAATATGGTCCCCCATGTGTTTTATTTAATCCATGCTATGTTTTATAGGATTTTGAATTGTTGCCTCCACTTCAAAAATGACATATTTTGCATAAAAATAGAGTTATGGGTTTTCTTAAAAATTAGGTCATCCGGGAGCCTGGGAATCACGTTCTGTCATGGTACCTTTTGGCTAGAACTGAGTAGAGGCTGACAAGACAGGGCAAACACCCTCCCATTCACCCAGCCCCACCTGTCCTTGCTGTGTTATACCTGCATCATGCATTTATGTTTTCTGTCAGAGGTAACAGGAAGCCATTGAAGGCCCTGCAGGAGGGCAGTGGCTCACTTAAAGTACAGCATTTGGGGTTGGAAGACCGGGCTCCAGTTCTGAGTTTGCTACTTGCTAATCTTGAGCAAAAAATCTCCACTACTTCAGCCCTTGCTGTGCTAATTTGTAAAAGAGAAATTAAAACAACCTCTTTCCACAGGACTGCTAAGAGGATACAGTGTTCTGATGTGACAGTGGTCTAAAAAATGCAGATGAAAGTTCCCTGAAGTCAGAGCCTCTGGCTATCAGGTTGCCTACTGTGGCCCAGTGCCTAGCAAGCAGCATATGTTCAATACATACATATCGTATGGATGAATGAATGAATGATATATATCAGTACCTCTACTGCCAAGCACACAGCAGGTGCTTAATAGATGCATATTGAACAGATGAATGAACGAATAATATATATCAGTACCTCTAGTGCTGGGCACACAGCAAGTGTTCAATATATGTATACTGAATAAATGAATGAGTGAGTAGTATATATAAGTGGCAGGCATACAGCATGTACTCAATGCATGCTTATTGAATAAATAACTGAATGAGCAAATTAATGAGTGTATAATCTCTGTTCATCTATCCCTGGAGCCTGGTATATAGGGGATGCTCATTAAATGTATACTGAAGGAAAGAAGGAGCTATTTATAAAGGGCAGAACAGATGTTAGGCAGAAAGACAATTGTAGTACTGAGCAGCCCAAAGGTCCATAAGACATTTCTGCACAGTCCCAGGGTAGCTCTTGAATGGGGCTTGCCAGCAATGCCCCTGCCTTTGTTATGGCTATGCCAGTACTTACACATGGTTGTTAAGTCCTCATTTTCTGGGCAGCTGGAAAGCCCTGGCATCAGCAGACAAATGCAGAGCCAGCTGCAATCTGTTGTGACAAACAGGACAGGTTAGCATGCCTGTCTTTACTGCCCAGCAGGAGGGATAAGGGCTCCCCACAGCCCATGAGGGAGGGTTAGCTCCCAGCTGAATGCCCTCTTCTCTCCCCCTCCACTTCTCCTGCTCTGTTTTTCTTCTTTCCTTTTATTTTCTTTGCTGCTAATCATGTCCGTTTCTGATTCAAGAATTCTTGGTTTCCAATGAAGAAAATCCCTATTAAGTTAGCTTAAGCCAAAGGAAAGGAACTAAGTATCTGTGTGGCAGGCATTGAGTTCACAGTCAGAAGTTTGCGTGTGCAAAAATGTTGCTTTATTATTATTGCTTCCTAGACTTTAGGAATTCCTGTCCCACCTGTTCTCTTAGGTACTTAGTATTTTTCTTTATATCAACTTGCTTTTTTAAAAAATTAAATGCATTTCTTTTGGAAAGAAAACTTTATAGAGAGTCTTAAATGGAAAACCAGTAGTAGTTGCCCTAAGAAGGAAATGTCTGCAAAAATAAATACAGTGTAAACAAATCAATGTTATTAAATTCTAGCTGGTTATAGTTGCCCCACTGACTTCTCTGTTAGAAAGAGAGATGCATAGGTGTTTAGAAAGGTGTTAAAGACAGACTAGCACCCCTTGGACACTTTTTCTGTGACATAAAGAATGAAGCTTGAAATGAAAAAGAAATAACTTTCTTGCAAGGTGATGCAAAGTTATTTTAAAATATTCTCTCTACCACCTAAAATCATTTTCTACATGACCTGAAATCATCTGGTAGACCTCTAAATTTCCTCTCTAGTCTCTTTTAATACAGTTTAAGATTGTAAAGCTAAAATCAATATTTTTCACACTTTCTCCCTGAAGTGTCCTCAGGGGGGCAGGAGTGTGAATTTAACCTTGAAGTTCTGGGAGGGGTGTTGCAGAGAGAGGCCTGCCCCAGACTTCACATTGCAGGTTTAAAATTCATGTAAAATTTGCATTCTACTCCATCATATGTTTGGCATTGATTGTGATATAAACATAGTATTTTAAATTACATTCACCCTTAATTTTTTTTACAATCATTAAGGTAATTAACATTCTAGAAATATCCACCATGTTTGCCTTTGAACCATTGTGTCCCTCTGTGATTCTCAACCCCGCCAAACACAGGTCCCTTTTACTTAAAAAATTTCATGAAAAATTTTGGTAATGCCTCCTTAACTATCCCAAAATAAATTCCGAAGGTAAAATAACCTAGCCACTCACATACTTTAAAAAAGAAATTAGGTCCCCAGCGCAATCATGGCTGAGGAGCAAACATAGGTGGAATTGTTCATGAAGGCTGGCAGCGATGGGCCAAGACTGGGAACTGCCCCTTCTTCCAGAGACTGTTCATGGTGCTCTGGCTCAAGGGAATCACCTTCAGTGTCACCACTGTGACACCAAGAGGCAGACGGAGGCAGTGCAGAAGTTGTGCCCAGGAGGGCAGCTCCCATTCCTGCTGTATGGCACCAAAGCACACACAGACACCAACAAGATTGAGGAACTTTTGGAGGCAGTGCTGTGCTTTCCCAGGTACCCCAGCTGGCAGCTCTGAACCCTGAATCCAGCATAGCTGGGTTGGACATATTTACCAAAATTTCTGCCTACATTAAGAATTCAAACCCAGCACTCAATGATAATCTGGAGAAGGGTCTCCTGAAAGCACTGAAGGTTTTAAAGTTACTTGACATCTCCCCTCCCAGAAGAAGCAGATGAGACTAGTGCTGAAGATTTGGGCATCTCTCGAGGAAGTTTCTGTATGGCAATGGGCCCACCCTGGCTGACTGCAACCCGTTGCCAAAGCTCCACACAGAGCAGATGGTGTGTAAGAAGTACCAGGGAGTCACCATCCCGGAGACCTTTGGGGACTGCATTGGTACTTGAGCAATGCCCGTGCTTGGGAAGAATTTGCATCTGCCTGTCCAGATGGTGAGGAGATCCAGCTGGCCTACGAGCAAGTGGCCAAGACCCTCAAATAAGCCCTTCCTGGGGCTCCCTCACACCCCCACATTTTCTACACAAAAGCCCTGAGTGGTTCCCACATTGCTACCCGATGGACACGTTCCAAAATGGCCAGTGGGCAGGGAGTCCTGGAGCACTTGTGCAGGGCAGGGAATAGGGAGGATAAGGGAAAGGATTGGAGACCGGGGTGAGGTTTTTATTGTTGGGGGGGGGTAAGACAATATGTATTTCAGTAATAAAACACAGAATGAAAAAAAGAAGAAAAAGAAGTCAGTGCTAATGCTCTTAACTATGATATGAGGGAGAAATTTTATAAAGATCATTAATAAAATTAGATTTATTTTCAATATGCAAATGTTCACACACAACTCTGCCTGGATGATAAAAGGAAGTAGTCAATATTTGCCCCTGATTATAAATAAGTTTGGATTTAATTGAATATTGCGTATGCTTTTTCTTTGTTTCTGACATTTTGAAATAAAGTTTAGATCAGTCTATTCACATAAGCCCAGAGAATGCAGACTGACACCAAGGCATCCCATCAGAGATGCAAATACCACATGCGGAGTTGCCATCGACAACATGGTTTTCTAAAATGAACAATTTTGTAAAGTTCTGGATAAAACAAAATAAATCTTTCTATGATTTACCCGGAAGTTGCATTCCTGAAAAATTAAGCATATATTCAAATCATTTTCCCCCATCCTGTTTATATGTAAAATAGAGTGAGGGTCTCTTACTTCCATTAGTGCAGATAGCCATAAACAGAGTTTTCAGCTGCATGATGGTTGAGTGGGACATTTGAAATGGCATGGAACACAGGGCATCTCATGCATTGTGGAATATCTGACATCTCTAGGCCCTGATTGACATTAAATGCCAATCATTGGGACAACCAAGAATGCCCCACAATTTTTTCACACACTCCCTAGGGGTTGATACCACCCATACAGAGACCCCCCTGGCATCCCCTCGACTGTGTAGGTTACTATTTAGGGTGACCCTATTGGTATCTTTAAATGTGGTGCAGGAGCCATGCTACCTGGAGGTTCTGAGAAGCCCTTGTGATTTGGTGTCTTCCTTCTCCACAGGGGCTGAAGATCAGCGTGCTCTGGACTCTGTACTACGGCATCCTCAGTGCTTTTGCACCCGTGTATAGCTGGATCCTGGTGCTCCGGGGCCTGGTGGGCTTTGGGATCGGAGGGGTCCCCCAGTCGTAAGTAAATACCCAGCTCTGGCCAGTCAGCCAGGCAGCCAGTCAACGATGTCTGTTCATGTTCTCGGGGGTATGCAAAGATGGCTATGCCAGGGCTTCTGGTATCAAGGAGCTATGGTGTAGTAAGAGAATAGCATCGCTGTCAGTATTGTTTTTTGTTTTTGTTTTTTTGTCTTTTTGTGACCAGTAAGGGGATCGCAACCCTTGGCTTGGTGTCGCCTGCACCGCGCTCAGCCAGTGAGCACACCGGCCATTCCCATATAGGATCTGATCCCGTGGCGGGAGCGCCGCTGCACTCCCAAGCGCTGCACTCTCCCGAGTGTGCCACGGGGCTGGCCCTTGCTGTCAGTATTGTAATGATTAACAGCAACTACACAATAGCTGGAAGGTCATAAAAGTGAAATAATAACAGAGATCTTTGATCTAGCATGGACTGGACATTTCACTTCGAGGCATTGCAGCAGCCAGGAAGTGTGTTTTATCGTATTATTGCAATCCCCATTTTACAGCTGAGGAAACAGCCTCAGTGGGTGAAATCACTTGCCCAAGTTACACAGTGTGTAAGTGGAACTAGGAAGCTGAGTTTGTCTGCCTATAACACCCACACTCTTAAGCACCATGAATGCTGCCTGCCACACCCTTCGAACCTAAACACAAGGCAGGTATGATGCCAACCATATGTGAGCTGGGCATTGTTCTGCTGTTGCTGTTGTAGTGTAAGGCACTAAGAATATTCAGAGTTGTGAGAAGAAGCCACTCTCTCCTCAGAGGTTGGGAAGACTTCCCATTTATGCTGAGCCCTAAAGCAGGATTGGCAAAGCACGTGGGCCAAATCTGACCTGCTGACTGGTTTTATAAATAAAGTTTTATTGGATCATAGCCACATCCTTTACTTATGTATTATCTATGGCTGTTTTCATGGTACAGCAACAGAATTCAGTAGTTTCAGCAGAAACTATACGGCCTGCAAAACCTGAAATATTTACTATGTGGCCCATTATAGAAAAAGTTTGTTGGACTCCACCCTGAAGGATGATAATAGCCAATACTTAATGTTTTTATGTGGCAGATACTGTTGTAAACAGTTAGCCTAGATTATCTCCTTTAATCTCAAAATTTTCCTTAGGAGGTAAATTCTATTATTGACCCTGTTTTACAGATAAAGAAATGGAGGTGCAGAGAGGTAAAGTAACTTGCTCCAGGTGACAGAGCCAGGAAGTGGCAGAGCTGGAAATGAACACAGGCTTTCTAACTCCAGAGCCTAGGCTCTAAACATTGCATTTTACTGCTTGCCTTTTAAGGATGTGAAGGATTTGGAAAGACTCAGAAGGGAACTTGGGGATGGTGTAGGATATTTCTAGGAAGGGAACTGCACGAAAAGGCTAATGTTCCGGGTTGGTCAGCTTGTAGGAATGTGATATATGAGAATTGAAAGCTGAGAGGCAGAAAGGTAGACTGGGGCAAGCTTGTTAAAGGCCTTGAATGCCAGGCCAAAGAGATTGTCTATAGGTAATGGGAAGCCACTGAGAGTTCCTGAACAGTGGAGGGACTTTACAAGTACTATTAATCTGACAGTGGTGGGTAGAATGGTTTGGAGGTAAGGAATCCTATTGAGAAAATTTAAGGAAATTTTGTCAAAGGACCAGGTAGATCCCTTTTAGTTTGTTCATTCATTCCACTAGTATTTCTTGAGCACCTATTTTGGCACAGGCCTGTGCTAGGTGCTACGGATACAGCAGTGAGCAAGACAGACACGAGCCGTTATAGGATGGGATGCTGGGAAATAGACTCTGAGAGAGACTGTGTGCAGGTGGTCATTGGGATCAAAACATGTATGCAAGTGAGAAAAGCAGGACTGGGCAGAGGGAGAATTTGAGTCATGATGCTGTTGCCACAGAGGCCTCAGCTGAGCCCATAGGTGTTCAGAAGCTGAGGTGGCCCCTTGTTCCAAATTGAGGCCAGGGGCCTAGACCTTTTTACCCTCACATCAACCAGTCAGTGGATGTGTGCTGCCCTCAGGAGGGAGCATGACCTCGGGCAAGGCAGCTACTTTTGGCCAAGACCATTCCTGCAAAGGACTCAGTGATGAGCTCTTAGCTGCTGTAATTCCTGGTCATTCCTGAGGGAGCAAGTGCCTGAGTCCTGAGGGTGAACAATGTGGCACATCACAGTATCCACTACAGTCCACCCCTTGCACCTCTTGGGTCAACTTGCTTCCTATTATAAGTTCATCCCATCTGGAACAGTTCCTCCAGGATTCTGGTTGGTCTTTTTCTCTGCAAAGACTTATAAGAGGATGGCTAGAGGGATCAGCTACAGTTCCTGCAATTGCTGCGGGTCTCATGGCTGCAACAGATGCCTATTATCCCCTCCTCTTCTACCCATTCTAAATTCCCCTCACCTTGGCTAGCACTTCCACTGATCTAGATGGTTTACCTGGTGGCATGACTCATGCTTTATGCCTAAAGGGTCTCAGTCCCTGGTCACTGTGCCCCTCTCAAGCCATAGCTGCTGCACATGTCCATTTAACACCAAAACTGGGCAGGGGAATACCAAGAGATGTCCAGTGTATCACTTCGACAGTAGCCCACCCTCCTCCGGATGGTCAAGATCAATTCAGACTCAATTAGAATGGTCAAGATCAGTTTTCTTTCCTGCTCATATCTTGACATAGGGAGCCCAAAGTTACTGGGTGGCAGCTGTTGCTTAAAGTCTAATAGGACTCTTGCTACATTCCTGGTGGAAGCATACCCCCTGGGAGCCAGAACCTCTAGACCTACAAAGCCTAGAAGTTGTAGGGTAGGAAGTGTAAATTCTCCCAAATGGGTCACTGGAAATGGTGGCAATAGATTTGATTAAAATGAATGACAGACTTGATTTCAAGAATCGTGTATTCTTTCTACTGGGGACATAGCACCATTATGGTGATTGATTTAAGTGTATATTGTGTCCTGGAGGATAGTCCCCCATTGCCATAGGATGTCATCTCCAAGCTGGTGCCTCAGAGGCACCTTCAAGAGGCTCTTGTATTGCTCTCTCAGGCCAGCAGCTTCAGGGTGGCAGGGATGTGACAGGGCCAGTGGATTCCATGGTCACATACCCACTGCTGCATCTCCTTTGTTATATATTGGCTCCTTTGGTCCCATGCAATGTTATACAGGATCCTGCCAGTGGGTCACTCTGTAATCTCTTAGGTGATGGTGATGCTGAGGCCCTGAGGGCAGGAAAGGCAAACCATTACCCAGAACATGTGCCAGTTTAGTCAAGATGAATCACTGCTCCTTCCAATATGGAAGGAGTCCAATGTAAATAACTTGCTACCAAGTGGTATGGAGATGGCTCTGTCCTGGGAACTCCATGTTGGTCTCTGTTGCTAGCACTGAAGTAGCAAGATCAGCCTTGGTGAGTGGGAATCTGGGCTTGCACCACTATGGTACCTACCCTACAAGGCTAACAGCCCAGTGACTGGCTTCTTGAGACTGCTGAGTGTCATGAATGGGGAAGACTGGAAGAAGAGTCTAGAATGGTAATGCTAATTCTAAAATAGTGTGGTTAGATCATGGGCTCTGAAACCAGACTACCCAATTCAAATCCTGGCTCAGTCATTTAATAGCTATGTGACCTTGGGCAAGTCACTGAGCCTTTCCACCTCAGTTTCCTCATCTCTAAAATGGGGGTAATAACGTACCCACCTCATGGGATCACTTAGGATATTAAATGACAGCATATGTAAAGTGCCTGAGACAATGCCTGACAGAGCACTCAATAGATATTAGCAAGCATCTGATCTGCAGGAGACTTTGGTAAGAAGCTCAAGCGTCCATGTTATGGACCCTGTACCCAGTGTGTAATTGTAGAAAGAACAAATAGGGAAGGGAGGAGCTGTGACCACATGGATTTAACACACAAGCAAATCCCCAGACTTCTCTTGCCATTGGGAGGCTGGAAGGATAGTGAGTGGCTCTCAGTTCTGCTCAGTCCTGCCCTTCCTTCTTCCTGACCACTTCCTCCAGGGCTCTGCAGACTAGGCATTTGATATCTACTCCTGGATCTGGAATGGGCTTAAACACCACCAGAGCTTGAAACAGTAGCCATCACCAGAGCCACATCCATAAATCTGGGCTGGCAGGATATTGTGGCCAATGCGTTCCACCTCTGGCCCAAGTGCAGGAATTCCTGCAGACACAGCCACCCCCATTCATGTGCCATTCATTGACTGGGATATGGTTTTCCCCTACTGGTCAAAAGGAATGTACTCACAGAAGAGCAAATCAAATTCTCTTCCCACGGATGCTCAGGTGGATGCCAGCAGAAGTAGCCTCTAAACAGTCACCTGGATTTTCTTCCCATATGAGGAAAGGGAAAGAAACAATATTCAGAACATCCACAGTGGCTCTTGTTCAAGATAGTGAAATGAGAAATGCCATTTTCTATTTCCCCTTCTTCCAAATTTCCCCCAAATGACGTAAAAGTGATAAGAAAGAGATTAAATCTCTAATAGTGCTGGAAAGCACGAATAGGGTGCCCTCAGTGGACCAGAAATTTTGAGGAAAGGGAAGGGAAAGGAGGGGGAGAGAGGGAAGCTGATAAGCAGATGGGATTGCAATGCAGAGTAACAGAGCAGAGAACAGACACATCCTAACGCAGCAAAGTGGGGGAGGAGGCCACAGAGGGGAGAGAGATTCTTCCCAATGGAGTCTGGGAGAAACGCCATTCCCAGAGTCCACAGGTACAGGGAGAGAGGATAGGACATCGGAGGAATAAAATGGAGAACACAGAGCAGCTAGCAGGGCCTTGACCCCTTACCCTTATGCCATGAGGGTCCCCGCTTGCCTGTCTGCTTCCCACCCCTAAGAGGTCATGCCTCCACATTTAGCTGTTCATTCATGGAACACTACTACAGCTCTTCCATTTATATACTGAATTCCAGACGCTGAGCTATGTATTTAATGTACATAGCCACTTAAAAGCTCACAAAATCTTAAGATATAGATAATATCATCTCCATTTTACAGGTAAGAAAACAGGTTTTAAAGAAGTTAAGTAACATGCCCCAGGTCACACAGCTAGGAAATGGCAGAGCTGAGATTTAAACATCACTTGATCCTCCAAACCTATTCTCTTAACTACTCCACCATACAGCTCTTTTATTGGTGAGGAGGGTAAATAAAAATTATCAACAAAATTGCAGAAGTATTTATCCACCCAGGAGAGCCACTGGCTTCCCAGCACTTTATAGCCATTTACATAAAAATAATTATGCCTTAATTATACAGTGTTCTTATATAGTTATAAAAATGGCTCCCCTAAGTTCATTATTTGGAAACATTTAGTTAAAGATGTTTTATGTAATTAAGTATAATTAAGAGTTTTCATTAATTTAGAGTAGCTTTACCCAATTTCAGCACTTCATAAAACCAGATGAATATGATTTTGCTGCATAATTTTTAAAAGCCCAACAACTGGTGATACTTATAATATACTCTGAATTTTCGGTATAAATACAAATTGTATTTTTAACAAGAAGCCCATCCTTCTGCCCTGATCTGTGCTTTTCCATGTCCCTCTTTCTCTTCTTCTCTTTCTTCTTTCCTTTCTTCCTTCCCCCAAAATAGGTATTCACATTGGTTCTTGGTGATAAGAACAATAATACCTTTAACAGTGATGATGAGAATATTAATCATGATAAGTGAGTGCTTGCCAAGGGCTGGGCACTATGCTAAGTGTTTGCCTCATACTATCTTATTTGGTCCATTGAACTACCCTATTATCCCCATTTAACAGATGAGAAAACTGAGGCTCAGACCTCATAAGTGACTTGATTTCAAGTCAGGTAGTTATTAAGTGGAGTTTAAGGTTAGCTTTTGCTTTGTAACAAACCACCCCAATGCTTGTAGCTTAAAACAACCACGATTTATTTAACTCATGATTCTGTAGTTGGGCAGTTTGGTGGCTCTTCTGGTCTCGGCGGGGATTGCTCACATGTCTTTGGTCAACTGGTGAAGTAGCTGGGGGATGGAAAGTCTAGCATGGCCACAGCTGTCTCATCTATGTTCTTCCTGCCTCTCATCCTCCAGTAGACCAGCCTGGGCACCTGGTCACATGGCACCTGGGCAGGGATCTAAGATAGCAAGCAGAAGCCACGAAGCCTCTTGAGGCCTAAGCTTGTAATTAGCATGACATCACTTCTGGTACATTCTGTTAGTCAAAGCAAGTCACAAGGCCAGCCCAGATTCAAGGGAGGGGGAAACAGATTCTTGATGGAATGAGCTACAAACTTACACTGCAAAGGAGCATACAGCAAGAGAAAATATTTGGGCAGCTGTTGCAAAACAGTTGCAGCTGGGTTCCAAGCCAGGTCTGTCTGATGCCAAAGCGCTTACAGTGTTAAACAATGATTTCGAAAGGGTTCTGCACATACATAGTCAGAAGACCCTGGTAAATCATTCATGTCCACTAGGTCCCTGATACTGATTTGGAGATGATTCTGGAAATGTAGAGCTGCTGTTTCTTAGGTTTCTCTCCCCTTTAAGGCAGGTAAGAGGAATCACATTTAAGATGCCAAATAATCACACTTTGTCTGTGGAGAAGCATCACGAAGGAAGTCACTTGAGTTCAAGCATATCATTTTATTTTTATTATTAAAAACAATACAATACATTTTTGTTTTAGAAACTTTAGAAAATGCAAATAAGCACCAAAAAATGATACTCACCTCTAATTGCACAAATCTCCTCACAAAAATACACAAGATACAGGTTGGTACCTGGGCTGATGGTTTTTTATTTCCAGGAGAGGGTGCTGTGTACTTGAACAGAGGACCATGTACAGCAGTGGCTGAGATGGAAAACCTGTGCTCACTGGCACCCTACTGTTGTACCTGCTCTTAGAGATTAATACCCCAGGCAGCTGCTTACCTGTTCTACCTTGGAATCTGCCTCAGAACGTTCTTCACATTTTTGTCTACAATAAGCTTACTCACAAACCCGTCCTTGAAACTGCTCTTTCCTCCAAAGACTGAGCAGAGATGCCAAATTGAGATCACAGGTCATTTCTTTCCAAGCATGTGATCCAAATGGCAAATCTCTAATTGCCTGGTGCTGTAAATGCGATTATTTGCAGTGGGAATTTATTTATGCCAGAATCAGCTGCTTCTTGGCATTGCTAATTTCATTGCTCATTCTTTTGTTTTTTTCAGTGTGATTATAATCATCACCATACTTTGGATGAAGATCAAGCAGCTCATTTTCATAATGAACTGCTATAAATAATGGCCAAATGTGGGGCACAACAATTACAGGAAAAGAGACTTCTTGTGGCATAGGTTGCAACAACAAGAAAATAAAAACAACCTGAGTATTAATCAACAGGGACTGGGTGAATAAGTGGTACAACCACAATGAGGAAGACTATGCAGCTGTTAAAAATAATGCAGTAGATGTATCTATATTAATATAGAAAGACTTCCAAATCGTCTTATTGAAAAGCAGATCCTGACACAGAGATTCAAGAGCCAGTAGTTGACTCTGGGAGACTCTGCAGCACATAGTATAAAACGTCCCACTCAAGGGATAAATGAACTGCCATTTGCTGAGGGCTGCTACTGGGAATTTAAATTCTTTGGCATTCTGGCCTGCTACACGGTTTGGCAAAGCAAACTTTAGTGACCAGAGAAGGCCCTCAGGAAAGAGTTTCAGGTATTGGCAGTTGGGAGTTGGGCTGGCGGGCACAGGAGTGCTAACAATGGGGGTTTGTATGGGTGGAACACTGACAGTATGCTGCATGTGATAAAAAAAGAAAAGGAAGGGAGAAGGAAGGAAGGGGAAAAGGAAAAGAAAAAGGACAGAAAGGGAAAGGAAAAAGCAAGAAAAAAAGCATGTTGCTTAAATTTGTTTGTTTGTTTATTTATTTATTTATTTATTTACATAGAGAAGGGGCTGGAAGGTCGCAAAGCAAATTGCTGGTAGTTACGGCTTTTGGGGAGGAAAATGGAAGTAGGGTCATGGGGAAGAGGAAAGATCATCATATGTACTCTGTATACTTATGTATTGCTAAATTGCTTTACAATGAGAATGCATTCATGTACTGTCCTATAACTAAAAAATTAAAAGGAATAAAAAGGCTTTATGCTATAGGTTATAGGTTAATTACAGAAACAAATTTTTGACATCTAAGGACAGGGATAGCTTTGCCCTTAGAATATACTGCTGTACATTTTTGAACGGTTGGTAGTTGAACTTTGGTGGGAGAAAGGTAAACATTCTTCTCATTTTAGTATTATTGTTGATTTTTAAAAATAATGTAAGCACACCATTTGGAAAATGGAATAAAAATTTAAAGAAGTCATCCATGATAATCATTGCAATCTTTAGCACCCTCTGTAATCTTGGTCCTTATTCTTGGAGCTTAGTTAATGAAATTCCTCATGGTTTTTGTTGAGAGAGGTACTAGTAGGAATATAAATTAGAACAACTTTTGGGGGGAATGGTAGTATGTATCAACAGTCATAAAAACAAGCATAGCCTCTGACTCCAATTCTACTTAGGGGAATCTACCCCAAGGAAACTATGTGAAGACAAAGATTTCAGCCTACAGATGTTTAAGGGAAGTGTTGTTTACAACCGCAACTATCCAAATAGGGAAGTGATTGATGGGCGGCGTAATATAGACATACCTAGTTAAAATTTTGGCTCTTCTACTTACTAACTTGGGGGCTGTGCAATCCTGGTCAAGTAAGAACTTCTCTGACACAGACAGATATAGCCATGACAATAGAGATTAAAAATACACACACACAGTGAAAATTATAATTACCTACCCCACTGACTTGCAGTTTTTTAAAAATTTATTTTATTTTATTTTTACTGCAATGTTTATTGAGTAAGATAATTCATGTAAAACATCCAGGATAGCGTTTGGCACAAAGTAGATCCTCAATAAAAGGTAGCTGTTATTAAGTAAAGTATGCTTCACACATGTCATATGTGTAAGAGGTTTAAAATGGCATGGAACTGCTCATTTACAAATCAAATTAATAATACGGTTCAAAATTCTTCAGTATAAATTTTTTTAAAAACCACAGAAAAACAAATTAAAAAAACCAAAATCCTTGAGTATGATCTCAGCTGGGGTTTGAAACAGAGAGAAAGAGAGAGACCAAGACAGAAAGAGGAAATATACTAAAATACAGTGTGAAGTGAGACTAGATGGCATTTACTTTCCCTTCAAACTCTTCTCTAAAGAGAGTCTATCTGAACTACAGAAGCCTTAGCCTTTCCTCTGTGGCTCCTGAGGATTATTCCTGCTCTGAAAAGAGGTGCCTTTGATCAGAACCCTAAGAACTTTTACTGGTGATAGACCTGTGTCTTAATCTCAGTGGTGTTGCTGAGGCCCACTTTTAAATTAGATTCTCTGCAGGGAAAGGTGTCATAGGTTGGGCTCCATAGAAGCAGAGCCTCAGGCAGAGATTCTCGTACAAGTGATTGATTGAAGGAGTGTTCTCAGGAGGAACCTGTAAAAGAGTGAAAGAAACAAGAAAGACAAAAGGAAGAAATTCAGCAAAGATGTGGTTTCAGGGGAAGTCTGGACTCACCCTGATCACATGGGGAGCTCAGGAGGTGTCTGTCCCACCCTGAGGCAAGGGAGTGGGCCTTCTGTACCCACTCCCCAGTCTACAGCCTGCCCTGGGGAGAAGGCACGTCACTCCCAGGTGCCTCTTGGCGAGCCGGCTCTGTTTGCTCAAGAGTAATCTTAAGAGAAGGCTGCAGGCTTGAGTCATGAGCAGCAGCTACAAAGTGGGCACTTAGCCTAGTAAGGGGATCCTAGGAGGTCCAGACAGTCACCAGCACCATCTGCCTGAAAAGGAGGAGAGGAAATTAGTCTCCATTTGCCCCCCACTCCTACCCCTTAAGAGGAGCCAGGAGAGTAACAAACAGGTTATCTGGTAGCTCAGATCCTGGCTTAGGTGGGAGATGTGGGGGAAAAGAAGGCCTCTTCTTCCTAGCAAAATGGAAGACAGCATGGGGTTGTAGTTTAAAAGTCCTCTTCTCTTCCCAGCACACCCAAAGGCTCAGGAAGTGAAGGGGTGGGGGCTGGCATGGAGGCAGTAGATGGAAGAGGCAGCGGGTGCAGTGGGGACATTGGTTGCATTGAGCACTTAAGTAAATTGAGCAAATAAGTAATCATATTGAGGACAATGAGATCCAAACACGGAAATTGGGAAGGTTAGAAAGAACCTGTTTTAGTCTGTTTTGTGTTGCTACAACAGAATACCTAAGACTGGGTAATTTATAAAGAAAAGAGGTTTATTTGGCTTACGATTCTGGGACGTTTGCATCTGGCAGGAGCCTCAGGTTCCTTCTACTCATGGCAGAAAGTGGCAGGGAGCTAGTGGGTATGAGCAGATCACATGGCGAGAGGAAGCAAGAGAGAGAGAGAAGGTGCCAGGGTCTTTTTAAGCAACGAGCTCTCGCGGGAACTAATAGAGCAAGAACTCACTCATTAATCTCCCCTCCCCCAGGGAGTGCATTAATCCATTCATGAGGGATCCACCCCCATGACTCAATCATTTTCCAGCACTGCCACATTGGAGATCAGATTTCCACATGAGTTTTGGAGGGGACAACACATCCAAACTCCACCAGAAGCCTAAGGTGTTGGACTGGAATTGAAGTATCAGTATGGACTCATTGTTTTTTAATAAATACACACAGATAGGTATAGAGATATATGGTGTGTGTGGAGAAAGAGAGAGATAGGATAAGTAGGTAGGTAGAGAGATAGATAGATGGATGATAGATAATAGATGATAGAGAGATAGATGACAGATTTTAGATGGATGATTGATGATAGGTAGGTAGGTAGATGATAGATGTTAGATGATAGACAGATAGATAGACAGACAGATAGATAGATAGATGTTAGGTGGATGATTGATGATAGGTAGATAGACAACTATCTCTTAGCTTTGTCTACTGAGAGGAGTTAGAACAGTAACACTCCACCTGCAATAAGCACACTGAACACCCAGATCCTGGTTTCTAAATACTGTCCTCTGCCAAAGGGAACCCAGGTTTCTTAGAAAAATGACTAACTCCAGGGCCGGGGCAAGGAAAGTACAAGATGAGCTAGACAATTTGTCATGCCAGAAAGTAAGGAAGAGCTCAAGGAATGATGGAGACATGTCAAAAAGACAACAGGAATCTACTTGAAGGGATCCCACTGGCCAGGTCTGGACAGTCTGAGCATCAAAATAATAATGGGTTACAATGCACTGAATAAAGTGGGAATCTGCAAGTCCACACTGATTAAACAGATGGATGGATAGATATACATTAGGTAGATAAAAAAGAGAATGGAAAGCTATTCCTTATAGAAGAATGTTGAAGAATAAATGTAGAATTAATAACAGAAATAAACGACACTATTGTTACCATCATGGTGGTAGTTGGTTTAGGCAGAAACAGTCAATGGCTAAAGCTGGGATTATTGGCATAGTCTCTGAATATTTCCCCACAAGGTACTTATTAATCACAAATGGAAAAATGATAACTTTAGGGTGGAGAAATCTGTCAGACACCAACTTGGTATGGTGGTGTAGATTAATATCACCAGTGACGGGATGTGTTCACATCACATGACCCTGCTGTAATATGCCGAGAAGAGCTCAGCATCATTTCTGTGGTGTTCCTGCACCACAAAGCCTGAGTCTGGTCACAGGGAGACATAAGATAGACCCAGGATGAGGGGCATCGTGCAGAAGGAAAGGCCCGTGTTCGTTAACACTGCTAAGAACATGAGGGACAGGGAAGGCCTGAGGGACTGTTCTAGATTGAAGTTGCCTATAATCCCACTACCCTATTTTCCCCTAGACTTGCTGGGTTGTGGCAGGGCTCAATGGCAACATTTATGAAATTTGAGAACCATTTGTGGAGTTAGTTAAAAATGCAGATGCTCAGACCCCATCCCTGAGAGTCTGTTATGGAAGGTCAGGGGGTAGCCTGGGGATTTATATATTTAGCCATCATCCCAGGAAACTCTGATGTAAATGGTCCACTGACCACCCTTGGAGGAACATGGGCCTAGAAATCCAGGAAACTGTAGCAATTTTCTCGCCCAGTCCTGACCTTAACCCCCTCTCTGTCTCTTTTTCCCAGGGTGACGCTGTACGCTGAGTTCCTTCCCATGAAAGCCAGAGCTAAGTGTATTCTGCTGATTGAGGTAAGGAGGGTGGCCTGAGTCTCTAGAGAATGCTGATCCTGGCAGGAGGCTCTCAGATGTCTTGAGTCACAGGACTGGAAAGGGGAGTTTAATAAAAATATAACAGACTCAAGATACAATGACTTAAATGGATCAGTTATGTCGATTCTGACATGGCTGTTTTGCAATATGGATAAATTCTTTGACAAGAAAATTCAATCCATCATCTCTTTTAAAAAATGGTGGCAGGCAGGTGGTACATCCTTCTTGAACTGGAAATGGCAGATAAGAGAGTTGGTGCCGAACAGTACAGCTTGAGTGGAACGAACTCCTGCCCCTACCCATATCATCACCCTCTCTACCTCTTGTGTGCCATCTCCATTCTTGGCCACTTATATGCCCTATAGGCCACCTTGAAATGCTCATGGTCTAGCCAGTCCTTCTCAAGTCCTTTGTGACCCATTTTCCAACCATGATCTGGAAGATCTCAGGGCAAACACAGTGGCCCAATGCCCCTGTCCCTCTCCTCATGCAGCTGCTCAAGGCCCCTCCTCCATGCAGTGACAGAATGGCTTATTTGCCCCTGCTGGATACACATGTCCATAGTGAGAACTCTGAAGCCACTCTGACATCCCCAATCACTGTGACCATACTGACAATATTCATCACGTTGACCCCACAGCCCAACTTAGCTGTCCTGAATGCATCCACTCCTGACCAATTAGGATGGTCAGCTGGCCCACACCGGTGTGGATGAATCAGTTGTTTAAATGTTGAAATGCATCTGGCCAGCTGATCTTGAACCCTGACTGCCCCTCTGTACCTAACAACCTGTTTTCTCTTAGGACCTCCCAGAACTTCCCATGATGCGGCAACTAAAGAGTTAATTCCTGGCACAGTGGGGGTGGGGATAGGGGTGTCTATTCTGATTGGTTGGTGCCCTGGCGGTAGCAGTTGTTAGATATTTTGACTGTAAGCAACAGTAATAGACTGTGTTTTGTTTAAACAAAAGGTGATGTATGAAGGCTCTTGGGGGCTCCAGAACTGATAGGGAGGCTGGAAGACCAGATTATGGAATGGACAATACTTGCAGAGCCAGGGTTCCAGCAGGAAAAGCGTACTCGACTTAGGAGCATTTGAAGAGGGTTTAATAAAGGGACTATTTATAACGTTCCTCAGGGGTCTTACCACCCCACGCCTGAAAGAGCAAAGGGCAGGAGTCAGCAGCCCAGAGAGTTGTATGATGAAGGCTGTTGGACAGGAGCTATGACCTTCAGCTGAGGGATGCAGCCAGCCCAGGACCACCCTGCAGGGAGTGAACCAGGGGAATAAATGCCCCAATCTCTCCTCCCTACCTCCCTCCCTCCCATCTCCTACAGGGCTCCCCATTGGCTGTACCAGTGGGAAGCCAAAGGACAGGGAGCCATTGATGGAATGCATAGAAAGGTGGAAAAGAATGGAGAGAACTCAGTGCAGTACACAGAAGATATTCGGCCCCATAGGGAAAAGGCAATTTTGATAAAGAATACCGGGGCCCCACTGGGCAAGGGAGATGGATGTCAGTAGACAAAAACCAGTGTGTCCCTTTGTACAGTGATGTTCATAGCAGCAGCATTCACAATAGCTAAGACATGGAGACGACCCAAATGGCCATCAACATGGGTAAGCAAAATGTGGTCTAGTCATACAATGCAGTATTACCCAGCCTTAAAAAGGAAGGAAATTCTGACGCGTGCTATAATATGGACAAAGCTTGAGGACTCTACACTAAGTGAAATAAGCCAGTCACGAAAAGACAACTACCATATGATTCTACTTGTATGACGTAGTTAGAGTAGTCAAAATCATAGAGACAGAAAGTAGAACTGTGGTTGCCAGGGGCTGGTAGGAGGGAGAAATGGGGAGTTAGTGTTTAATAGGTATAGAGTTTCTGTTTTGCAAGATGGATGGGGATGGATGGGGTGACAGTTGCACAACATTATGAATGTACTTAATACCACTGAACTGTACACTTAAGAATGATTAAGCTGATACATTTTAGGTTGTGTATATTTTACCCCCCCCCAAAATGATAAAAACAAACAAAACCCCCAATGTGTTCACTACCATACTGACATCACGTGATATTGATCATATTGCTCTTCTTAACCAGAGCTGCCACATTGCACAGCCCTGGCGGGCACCATGCAAATATTATACATTGTGGATGGTACCCATGGGAGATGGACAACATGGCAGCCCTGGCCCAATCTACAGACCACGGGAAAGGGTGGCCCTTCTGACCTGGCTGACCCCAGTGACCCCTTACCCATATCGATACTCTGGTCCACAATGACCCTGTCATTGCTCGCTGTGTGGACCATGCTACCCCCACCGCTGACCCCAATTCTCCTGTGCCAGATCTTCTGGGCCATCGGCACAGTGTTCGAGGTCATCCTGGCTGTGTTCGTGATGCCCAGCCTGGGCTGGCGTTGGCTGCTCATCCTCTCTGCTGTCCCGCTGCTCCTCTTTGCCGTTCTGTGTTTCGTAGGTATCCTTTAAGAGATCTCAGCTTTTGCTACCTGGCACCCCACTGTCTACTGTATCTGGATGGGGAGGGGTTGGAGGAAGACACCAGATAAAAGATAATTTTTTTAAATCAGGAAATGAGACAAGGAACGAAGCCTGGGGTAACTTTAGTATGGGGTGTTAGATTTCCTTTAGACAGGCACTTCTGGAATGTTCTCTAGGGAGATACATTGACCCTATTGTTGCAAGATCTGCATTTAAAGTGACTGTTTTAGATTAGTTGGAACTCTTAAGTTGCAAGTGATAGAAACCCAGTTCAATCTGGCATGAGTGAAAGAGAGGAATAGACATATTACAGGGGATAAATAGCTGGCCTCAGGTGTGGCTGGGTCCAGGAGCTCAAATGATCTCTCCATCTCAGCTCTGCATAAACGGTACCCCCTAGTGAGATCATGCCACACACTTATCATTTCATGTGTACACCACACCCATGAAACACTTTATAGCCAGTACTGCCCCCAAATAAGCCTTAGGTCTCACCAATGGTTAATACTGCAATATGGGCTGGCCAGTTAGCTCAGTTGGTTAGACTGCGGCCTTGTAACACCAAGGTCAAGGGTTCGGATGACACCAACTACTGTAACAAATAAAGACCACAAACTCAGTAAATTAACACAATAAGAGTTTATTTCTCACTAATATAACAGTTGAGAATGAGCATTCTGGTTGACAAGTGAGATTCTGGGTCCAGGTTTTTTTCCAGTTTCTGGCTCTGCCATCCTCTAGGGCTTTGGAATCTTCTACATGCAGACCACAGACTGGGGATGAGCAGGTGGAGACTGCACACTCACTTTTTAAGTACCTTGGCCAGGAATAGTCTGCTCATATGCCATTGGTGAAAGTGAGTCACATGGTCTCACCTAGCTGCAAGAGGTGCTG
This sequence comes from Cynocephalus volans, assembly GCF_027409185.1. NCBI lineage: Eukaryota > Metazoa > Chordata > Mammalia > Dermoptera > Cynocephalidae > Cynocephalus > Cynocephalus volans. The sequence goes on from NC_084461.1 coordinate 198,277,181, forward strand.
GGAGATGTAGTCCCTAGCTGTGTAGCCACATCCAAATGCAACTCTACATTATGGGAATGGAAGCATGAATTTTAGTGGACATTGGCAATCTCTGCTATATCCCCATTTTACTGGAGAGGAAAACTGAGGCCCAGAGAGGCTGATTGACTTGTCAAAGGGCATACAGCAAATAAACAACAGAACTCTATTTTGAACCGGATCTTCTGACTTCTAGTCTCAAGCTTTCTCTACTACAGCTGCTGTTTCACAGATAGCTGTTGCTTTATTTTTACAGAAATGTATTTATCTAGTCACTTAGAGTTGGTACCCTGTTAGGCCTAAAGATCTTTCTGATTTCTTTCTCTCTCTCTTGGACTGAGCTTGCAAGATGATGCTGAACACAGATGAGGATGAGATTTCTGATGGTAATCTTAATTTAATTCAACACTCACCTAGAACTCTGAAAGTAGCACCAAGTAATAGTAATGGCAGCAGTGACAATAATAACTACATTAACCCATACCAGGCATTGTGCTAAGCACTTTGCCTGAATTATCCCATTTAGTCCTCTCAACAATCTTAAGATAGGATCTATTACTGTTCCCATTTTATGGATGAGGAAGTGGAGGCACAGAGAGGTCAAGAAATTGCACAAGGTCCCACAACCAATATCACAAATGGCATAGTCAGGATTTGAAGCCAGATCTCTGGCTCCAGATCCCCCACCCTTAAAGACTCTACACAGAAAGAAGGATGTGGCTGGAAGTGAATGTTCTGTTCTTCCCTAACCAGCATGCCTCGATCTCCTGTCCCCCTAGTGGTTGCCAGAGAGTGCAAGGTACGATGTGCTGTCGGGGAACCAGGAAAAGGCAATTGCCACTTTAAAGAGGATAGCAACAGAAAACGGAGCCCCCATGCCGCTGGGGAAACTCATTATCTCCAGACAGGTAAGTGCCTGGACCAGCTGAGTCTGTCGCATGTGTGTTGGTGTGCATTCAGGGGAGCCTGTGTGTACATATGGGGTAGGGCATGCAAGTGTGTGGATACACACATGGGTGAGCGTGTGTACCCAGGGTGGGGCATGTGTGCATGTGTGTGCATGTGTATGTGCACACGTGTGTACATAGAGCATGTGGGGGCACGGTGGGCAGAACCTGCAAGGAGAATTTGGCAACTCCAACCTGTGTTTTCACTGCCAGGTTCTAAAAATGCTACCTAGAGGATTTAGCCAGTGACTAAATTCTCATAAATTCAGATAAGTGTAATCTCTGCTAACGGGTCCTGTAACTATACCTACAGTTTCACCTTTCAGCACCAATGAAGCCTGATTAGCAAATGCAATTGACTGGCAAAAGCTATGCAAGAAAACCACATTAGAGAGTGAGGTGTTTAGATCCGGGGAGTCAAACTGCACCCTGCATAGATGTCCTTAATGGATGCTGCATCAGTTCCCTGGTGACACCATCAGGGAATCCGCCGAAGTGAAACTTTATGAGCACCTACTACATGTAGGCACTTGTACTGTACACTGGGAAGAAGGGTACAGATTTAAGGCTGCAGTCCCTGCCCTCAAGAATCACGCAAGCCCATTGGAGAAGCATGACTAATACCCTTAAGCAGACAACAGACCCTATAAGGAAATGATCCTGTAAAATAAAATTCTAGGCTGGCCGATTAGTTCAGTTGGTTAGAGCATAGCCTTATAACAACAAGGTCACAGGTTCGGATCCCTGCATCAGCCAGCTGCCAAAAATAAATAAATAAATAAAATTCTATTTCTGATTGTTTCTATATTACACAAGAAGAACTGAATGGAATTTTACCAGATCTGGAGTTGTTTGGCATGGTCTGACAACACAGAAGGCTATGAGATATCCCCCAAATCCACTTTCAGGATCATAGGGGTGGGGCAGGGAGGTGTCCCAAACAGCCCGAGGTATAGGAGGCCCATTTGGTTGCATTTGGGGTGAGACTCATCCCCTACATGAAGATGCTCTAGATGGAGAATGCACACAGTGGTTTCAAATATGTGTCCCAAGGTGAAAGTTGCAAGGGTGGAAGCTCCAGTTGTGGGTGTCACTTTGGAAAGGGACTGCTGCCTAGGGGCCTCTCTCCATGTTCCAGGGTACCAGGCAACAGGTTTCATTTATTTGCTGGGGGTCATGATTCCCTGGTGGCAGCAGAAAGGCCAGCTGGGGCAGGCCCACTGCATTGCAGCCTTTGCAGCCCAGAGCAGCAGTGCCCTTAGAGAGAGCTCACTTCCCATAAGGTGGTCCAGGAAGGCTCCAAGGAGGTGGCAAATCCTGAGCCAAGAAAGAAGAGGAGAGTAGGGCTTTCCGGAAGCATACAAGTCTCCCAAAGCCAATTTTTCTGAATTAATTTGCCAAATGTATTGATTTATCAAAAAGGTGTTTTAAGGTTTATTCTTTCTGAATATATTTAGTTATTAGGAATACAATTGACCCTTGAACAACACAGGATTGAACTACGCAGGTCTACCTATATGTTTTCTGTGGTTTATGTTCTCAAAGTAAATTTGGGATGTGTCTCATAGCCTCCATATTCACAGATTCCGCATCCACAGATTCAACCAACCACAGATCGCAAAATACAGTATTCTCAGGATGTGGGACCCACGGATATGGAGAGCCCACTTTTCCTATCAACGGGTTCCACAGGGTTGACTGCAGGACTTGAGCATTCATGAATTTTGGTATCCATGGGGCACCATTGCACCAATCCCCTGTAGATACCAAGAGACTATGGTATATATCTATATATAAATATGTATGTTCTGCATACATAAGTACACTATTCATCAATATATTATTTCTATAAATATATTAAGAATGTATTCCTAAATATATAAATAAATCTATTCCAAAGTATATTCAATAAATATAAACCTTCCCAAATATATTCAGTAAACATATTTAATTAATATTGCTTCTCATTCAAGAATATATTACAAAAATATTTTTATTCATGAAAGTAATATATATATATATTTTTGACTGGTAAGGGGATTGCAATCCTTGCCTTGGTGCTGCCCGCACCACGCTCAGCCAGTGAGTGCACCGGCCATTCCTATATAGGATCCGAAATGCGGCCTCTGCGCTCCCAGCGCCGCACTCTCCCGAGTGAGCCACGGGGCCGACCCCATGAAGATAATATTAATAGATAGACAAGACCACCTATGACTTGTAATTTTTTTTTTTTTTTTTTACTTTTAGCATGTTTAAGTAAGTGAGAATTTCTCAAACTGCTGCTAGGAAAAAATATGTTCATTAAATATATCTAAGAAGAATATACAGTCATGCATTGCTTACCGATGGGGATACATTCCGAGAAATGTGTCATGAGATGATTTTGTCATTGTGGTAACATCATAGAGTGTACTTACACAAACCTATATAGTATAGCGTACTACACACCAAGGCTAATTAGTATAGCCATTATATTTTATGGGGCCACTGCCATTTATACAGCCTGTCATTGACCAAAACGTCATTATGCAGCACATGACTGTAATTGTTGTCTTAGAATATATTTTTAAAGGAACAGTGTAAAGCAAAGATTTTGATAAATTTGTAAATTAATAAAATTGGCAAATGGGTCATTTAGCTAATCAATCTTTTGGCTAAACAGCCTTGGTGAATTAGTTTTTCAGCACGTTAATTGTCACTTTGACCTGGCTTTGGGGGAGGGTGTGTTTGTGGAATGGTTGGACACCCCTTGGACTGGTTTTCTGTTCCCTGGTCCATGGGACTTCCCAAGAGGCCTGAGGGAGCCAGGCCTGAGGGCTCTGCTGGCCAGCTGCAGGTTTCCAGGTTGGAGGGTATGGGGCAGTTCGCTCCTGGGGAATCAGGCCCTTGGACATTGTGGGGTCCTAGCTGGAGAGGCAGGGAGGCTGAGTACTGTGGATTTGAGTCTCAGGTTCATAGAGCCCAAGTGTCCTGCCCACCAGAAACCTCCCTCCCAGCAATGGTGTGCACCAGTCTCAGGCCGCCAGCTGGTGCCTGCACATCTGGAAGTGAAAGAATAAACAGCTTCTCTTTGTCTTGAAACAGGAAGACCGAGGCAAAATGAGGGACCTTTTCACACCCCACTTCAGATGGACAACTTTGTTGCTGTGGTTTATATGGTAAGAGCTGTTTGTTGACTACTCTGACCCCCTTCCATTGTGCTAAATTTTGGCTTTTGTTTTAAAGCAATGCACCAACAACCCTTTGATTTCAGGCAGCATTTGCAAATTTCAGTAGTTTGAACATCACCTTGCTGATTTCTGATTTATCCAGGTTATTACCTGTATTATTATTTTCTCAATCTTTTTCTTTAACTTGACTGGCTTTTTACTCAGATAAATATCTCTTAAAAAGAAACTTTATATCTCTACCTTAAAGGAAAACACCTTAATTGCAGGCCAGAGATAGAAGGTGCTCTTAAAAACAAATACAGCTAGCTTGATGCTTTGCCGGGGCAATGAGACTCTATTTAAAAGTCAGAGAGACTGAGAAAGAAGGGAGGTGTTAAGCACTTATCAGCACATAAGTGAGACTGGGATATAATCAAAAGAATTGAAGGACACTTAAAGGAAATTTTGTTTTACAATAAGATTTAATATTTACACTGTATCAGTGTCTTCCTCTCTGCCCATGTTGTCTTGGGTACCACAGGGTGGCACATGGCCCATATTTTGAGAATCAATGATTTGGTCAACGTGGGCATCCATAGAACTTCCAGTTCTGATCCTGTCGACTTCTTAAACAACAGCCATGGGAGGGGGTTTGTTTGCAGACAGTAATTACCTTAAACTCCGCAATGAATCAAATTTCAGCCACTCTTTCAACTCCTTCTACCAATTCTTGTACACAGCATTAACAGTATGCAAAATTGGCCCAGCTTAAGGCTTTGTGTTCTGTTTTAACCAGTTCTCACTTTTCCTTTTCACCGTTGAACAGAGGTGCAAATTAGCAGGGGAGTTGTGAAGGTGGTCAATTAAAAGGAAGAGGAGAGAAAAGCTCTGATTATATACAGAACTGGGCTCCAGCTCTGCCCCCACATTCCTAAGAGCTGAATCAACTCACCAAGCATTTATTAAACACCTGCTGTGTGCCCAGTTACAAGTGTGGAGTCTGCAGGATTTTTAAAAAGAGGGTGGTGGGGGGACAGAACTGAGAATACCTACCTTTGAATGCATATAATTCTGTTGAGCCCATACTACTTGAATACTGAAATAATTACCTAGAGACTAATTTTAGCACACTAGAGAAGTCACTAAATTTGCTAGCACAGATTGTAACCTGAGGAAATTAAACATCGGCTTCTGATTATGACTGAGTTCCCACATAACTATTCCACTGGATGAGAATGTTCTGGCCCTGCAAACTTGAGTATTCTGGTTCCTGGGTCAGTCTGGAATTAATAAACTGTCATTCTGCTCTGAAATTCTAAAATTATATATCCAAGTTGACCAAATTGACCCAGAAGTCCTGACAGATGTCAACAGAACTGTTTTCTCTCAAATTTTCATCCCCAAAACCTTCTTCCCCTATTACCAGTTAGGTAGACAGCCTTGGGGGTTGTGTGCCTCTGAGGTATAATACTAGTATAGTTCTTGATCTTTCAAAAGACACAGGATCACTTCCCTTTCTCATATCATAATGCTTTGTACCTGCCATCTTCCTGCTCAAGGTCCCCAGTAAAGCTCACAGAGATCCACTGTGACCCAAAGACTGGTCCCCACTGCTAGAGACACAGGTTCTTCCTAAGGGAATGGGGAAAGGGAACTTGCATCTCTCTGATCATTTCTTTACCTTTTTTGCTTACTCCTGGCAGGTTTTCCAATGCATTTTCTTACTATGGATTAGTTCTGCTCACCACAGAGCTCTTCCAGGCAGGGGATGTCTGCAGCAGTGAGTATCGCAGTTTTCTTTACCAGTTAACTACCTGCACCCCTGGCACACACACAGTCATACAGACACTCCGACTGCAGGTTCTTCCCTTCTAGGGCCCGGCCTTGCACAGATTCTGTAGTTTCCAGGACGCTCTGTAGGAACCTGGACAATCTTGTCACAATGAAGCTGACATTAGCAGAGTCACATCTTATGTCAGGGTTTGGGTTCAGAAGTCAGCACTGTTAAAAGATAACCTGAGGCACATTAAAATTTTGAAGACTTTATTTGAGCAGACAGCAACTCATAAATCAGGCAGTGCCAGATGGCAGGCAGTTCAGGCTCCACCGACAGTTCGGGTGCAAGGGGAAACCATAAGTGTCAAAAGACTAAATGACAACAAATATAGATTAAAGTTCTAATTGATGAGCTTTTATTTGAAATTCTAGAATTGGACAGAACCTCATTCTATAAAATAGAATGAGTGCTCCAATGATCAGAGCAGAGGAGTTTGGCTTTACAGGCAGAAAAGGCTGAAGAAAGCAGAAACAGGGAACAAAACGTGGACTGGTCATTTCAAAGTTATTTTCCTTATAGAGTTAACACAGAGGGGACTTCCTTGTCATGCCAACTCAGGTAAACTGGGACCCTTCTGACTGGTTGCTGTGAATCTCCTCTTTTTGCAAAATTGGTCCCTTTCAAAGTTCAGTTTGATTATGTCACGTAGCACAAGTGACTCCTTTCTGGTTTGTCCTTTTGTGCTGGGGCCCGGCGCAGGAGGCTAGACCAAAACAATGGCCTCTCATAAACTTGAACATAAGGTTTACACAGAAGCAAGATAAAGAAAATATTTGGTTAAAGTGGAACAGTAGCCTTAAAATCCCTAGTAAAGGTTAGATGGTAGTTTCTGATTGATTAAGTTACTCTAAGTTGGGTTTCTGTTTGCTTAAGTAGGAATCTTAAACAGTGGAGCTGTCTCAGCCTAATGGCCTCCCAGTTATTTTTTACTAACAGCATTTAAGGTGAAAATTGCATATAGGATAAAATTATCATTGCAAATCCCCTAAAGAGCCCCGCAAACTGCAACACTTGGAATTTTATGATTATGATCCTGCGCAGCAATTCTAATGTACACATAAGTTTGAGAACCAGGCTGGATCTCCACCCTAGCCACTGTAACAGAATCACCTGGGAAGCTTTCAAACAGTGCCGGTGCCATTTAAACAATGCCCAGACCAATTTATTCAGCATCTCTGGGGGGTGGGGCCCAGGCAGTAGCACTTTCTAAAAGCTCCTCAGGTGAGCTTCTATTTTATTTTAGTTGAAGATGGGAGCCACTGAACAAAAGGAATGAATAAAAAGAAAAGTCTGTATGCACATGTCTGGGCTTTCAAACCATTCTGCCTTTAAGATAATACTAGATTCCTAGCACTGAACCTAAGATAGGAGATAAAGGAATCAAGTTCCTGCTTGTTTTCGGGGTTTGCCCAATTATCTTTTTTGTATTAACCCTGTGTAATCTTAGTTCATAGTTTTGTTTATTGGTATAAGGATTTAAGGAGAAAGTGGGGGTCACATCTCACTGGGGGGTGTAGGAGAGTCTAAGTTAGATGTTCTGCAGAAGAGCCTCAATTGTAGATTCGACTGCAGGGTTTGGTGTTGATTGAGCATATACTGCATCCACTAATAGTGGACGTGCTTAAGCTAGGTGGAGGATCCAGGGGAACATTATAAAGCAGAGGTTGGCAAACTTTTTCTATAAAAGGCCAGATAGTAAATATTTTAGACTTCGTGGGCCATACGACTTTGCCATTGGCAGCAGGAAAGCAACTATGGATAATATATAAATAAACAAGCATTGCTTATGTTCCAATACAACCTTATTTATGAACACAAATTTGAATTTTATATAATTTTCATGTCATGAATTCTTCTTTTGATTTTTAAAAATCACTTGAAAATGTAAAAACTTTTCATGTAAGGGATATGGCCCACAGGCCAGAGTTTGCCAACCCTGTTAAAAAGCTCTCTCCAACACCTGGCCAGGAAATTGATGCTGTGCAGGAAGCCCACCGGTGGAAATCAGGTGACCCGGGTTCTGGCACCAAGTAGCTGCGTGACCTTGGGCGAGCTGCTCATTCAGTACTTTCTACATGCCAGGTACTAGTCTAGGTGTTAGTGTCAAAGAAAACCAGAGCCAGACAGAAGTTAAAGCAGTGAAGACAAATTTTATGCAGGAACTATTACAATAGAGGAAGAGAGACCTTGGTATAGACCTGGGCTCCATTCTGAGTTCAGCAAGGACAAGTGAGGATTTATAGTTAAGGAGCAGGGTGGACACTCAGTGCATGGAAAATTACTAAGAGGAAACATCAAGGATAAGACGGTTTCTGGCTAACTTAACATGATAGAATTATTGCTGAAGGTAGGTGTAGGAGAGGAAAATATCTTTCCTTCTACCCATTATGGGTTTGTGGGGCTGAGGCCCCTATAACAAAAGACAGATTAACAAGAGAAAAGCATACAAATTTATTTAATCTAAGTTTTACATAGCACAGAAGCCTTCAAAAAGAAATGAAGACCAGAAGAAATGGTTAAACCTGAGTATTTTTATGCTAGGTTTGATGAAGAATTGAGAGTCATCGAGAAATATGATAGAACAAAGAGTATGATCTAATGGTAATAAACTGGGGGAAAGTTAGTGTATTAGTCCGTTTTCTGTTGCTTAGAACAGAATACCTAGAAATGGATAATGTATAAAGAAACAAAATTTATTTCTTACAGTCTTGGAGGTTGTGAAGTCCAAGGTCCAGAGGCCATGCCTGGTGAGGGCCTTCTTCTTGGTTGGGACTCTCTATGGAATCCTGTGACAATGTGGGGTAACACATAGTGAGGGTTGAGCAAGAGTATTTCCACATGCTTCCCTCCCCTAGTCTACTCCCTAATAACCCATTAAACCATTAATCCATGAATGGATTAATCCATTCTTGAGGGCAAAGTCCTCACCATCCAATCACCTCTTAAAGACCATACCTTTCAAATATAACATTGAAGGTTAAGTTCCAACATGAGCTTTGGGGGGACAAACATTCAACCCACAGCAGTTAGCAAGGCCTGTTCATTCTGTGTCCCTGTGTTTTTGGAGATAACGAAGTTCCTTTTTCCCTGGGTATAGGGAGGGCATCTCTCACATGAGGGTCCAAAGGAAGGTCAGAAAATCCTTTCTAGGTTTTATGATGTGCTTTAGGGGAATAAGGCAGGGGAAGGTCAGAGAGAATTTCCTGCATGTGCTGTTTCTCACATTCCTTCACCTTAAAATGTTCAATATGTCAAGGAGCCATATTTTGGGGTAGCATGTCCTGAACCCCATCACAGGTCAGGGTAATAAGCTGTGGATGGAAGGGGATGACGAATTTGATCAGATAACAAGGGAGGGCATTTTCCCTAGACCAACCCAGCAGTGTTTTGCTAAAACTTGACAGAGCCCAAAGGTGAGGGAGGATGCATCAAAAAGAGGTCTCAGAGGAGCCTGACTAAAGTTTGGTTAAAGAGGGTCTTTGCCATTAGGATATATGAACACAAAAGACAAATATCTCTTTCCCATGAGCTTATATTTTGGTTGGGGGATGGGAGGGAGAAAGAGAGAAAGACAGAGAGAGAAAATAGCATAATAAGAAATTATATAGTGCATTAGAAGGTGATAGTGTGTTAAAGGAAAATTTTTAAAGAAAGGTAAAATCATGCCTCTTGTAGAAATATAAAATGAATCCATGTCATAGAGTTTATCAAGTAATTAACTCATTAATTAATAAATTAATGAGTTGTTAATGAATTATGGAAAGTCTGAAATTTTTACCTATTTGCCAGCTAACAAATTAGCTTTTTTTCATTTTCCTCACATCCTAGCAGAAGACACAACACTCCCAGGTCAGAGACAAAGGACTCTATTACTCATAGCAATAGTAGTAGCCTGGGTATCTGCATTTTCTTATACTGTTACTGAACCCAAGTCCAGCTGCCTGCCACCAAATAGAAACAAATGACTCAAAAGTCAAATGTTGGTGAAAAAGTAAGACAGCTTTATTCAGACCCTGAAGGGGGATGGTATGCTAACCCATCTCCAAGGCTCAGATTTACCAAGAGTTTTTAAGAAGGAGGTTGAAGGAAGTGAAAAGCAGGAGGGAGGGGACATGTAAGGGGCCAAGTGCAAATTCTCACCAAGGCTCCATCTGGTTTCTGTTCTCATCCTACACATTATCTTAGGGTCCTGCAGGATTTTGATTTGCTTTGGGATGGAATCAGCATAGCTTTATCGATGTCTTCCTTGGTTTTTTAGGGTCTGAAAAACAGCTCTATACTTATGTAAAAAATGTCATCCTGCCCCATAACCAAGCTTCAAAATATCAAGTAACCATGGAAAAAGAGGGAACTCAGAGAAATGCATGCTACGCTAGCCATTATGCTTATCTTATATTCTGCTAGAAAAGCTTACTTCTATTTCTGGGGACTAAGCCGGCAAGTTTGCCTTGCAAACTTCCTCCAAGACTGAGGCCTGCTCCAGCGCTAGGGGAAAATGATCAAATATGATCAACTATGGGGGTCCTGCTGTTATAATACCAGTCCCTTGAGCCTCAATTCTCTCAGGGTGATTTGAAGAGTGGCAGGTGATACCTGCAAAAGGAGTGTTTTATTAGAAGAGAGAAGTCCTGTGGTTAGAAAACCCAGATCTTTTGTATTAGACAGTAAGCAAACCTACCCTTTGCTCCAAAGGGAGATACTCACTATCTTCCATGGCTGTTGCTAGAAAAAAAAAAAATCCTTAAAAAGGCAGTCAGTGCCTCTGCTCATAGAACATGCAGAAATGTGAATGACCCACTGAGAATTGTCTACTAACACCAGTAAGAGGTTATACAACTAGTTCAAAGGAGAAGTCAAAACACACCCATATAGAGGCCATCAGAAATGCTGAAATGGATTTACAGTTAGAGACAAAACTTATCAGTATGCATAGAGAAATCAACTGCATCACCACCAGACACAATTTGCATTTATATGGAAAAAATAATTTGCATTACTATCAGTTTTTCTACAACTTGCAGAGTTGTAAAATAGCTTAAAAACAATGAAAGGCAGGGATAACCTTTTAGGGTGCACTGGAGGACATTTTTGCCCATTTCAGTCTTTTCTGCTATTTCCCTACAAGTGATATGGAAAAACCCCCACAGTAGAGCAAGGTAAGGAAGATCAGGAGTGTAGGGCAGGGCAAGGGGAAGTGGGTAGGTTGAAATTTTCAATAGGGTGGTCAGGGTGGCCTCGATGAGAAGGTGAGATTTAAAGGCTTGAAGGAAGTGAGGAAATTAGTCATGGGGATGTATAAAGTACAATCCAGAAAGAAGGGGCAGCCAGTGCGAAGGTTCTGAGGCAGGAGAGTGCCTTACTTGTTGAAAGAACAGCAAGAAGACCAGTGGGGCTGGAGTAGAGGGAGCAGGGCAACAGAGAAAGAAGTAAAAGGTGGGACCAAGGATGTGTTGAGTGCCAGATAACACAGAGCCTTGGAGGCTTTTTAAGGACTTTGGCTTTTACTCTGAGTGACATGGGAGGTCACTGCAGAGTTTTAAGCAGAAGAGTGACAATGGTCTGACTTAGGTTTTAAAAGGATTCCTTTGACCGAGGTGTTAGAAATAGACTACGGTGGTGTAGGGTGGGGGGGAGTGGGCACAGTGTGGAAGCAGGTAGACTGGGTGAATGGCAATTGTGGTAGTTCAGGTGAGAGACGATGATGGCTCAGACCAAGAGGGTAGCAGCGGGAGTGGTGAGACGTGGCCAGTCACATTCTAATACATTTTGAAGGTTGAGCAGACAAGATTTGCTGATGGATTGGCCATAGAGTATGATAGAAAGAGAGGAGCCAAGAATGCCTCCAGGGCTTTTCACCAGAGCAACTGGAAGGATGGAGATGCTCCCAACTGAGCTAGGGAAGCTATGGGCAGCAGGTTTGGGGGGTGGCCACCCTCTCAGAGTCTTATCTGTTAAATGACAGTCTCAGATATTACCCCTTTATCTTTAGGAGATCAGTCCTATAGTTCGAGAGTAAAGCAAAGTCTGGAAGAGAGCAGTGTAGCATTCACTATTAACTCAGCCTGGACCAGGGGGTGAGACTCTTATTGCCATCATTCCTTTGGCCACTGGGTTGCGCTCTGATTCACTTTCAATAAAAAGGGGGGTGAGGAATATGAATAGGAGATTGCTGCATAACAGCATTACCACAAACTCAGTAGCCTGAGACAACGCACATTTATTACCTCATAGTTTCTGTGGGTCAGAAGCCTGGTACTTTGTAAGGATGTAACAGAGGCATCAGCCAGGACTGGATTCTCACCTAGAGGCTTGACTGACTGCAGGAGGATCCATTGCCCCACTCATGTGGGCAGTTGGCAGCATTCAATTCCTGTGGTTGTAGGACCTAGAGTTTCAGATTCTTGTCAGCTGGATAATGCCATCAGCAGCTAAAGTCATCCCTCAATTCCTTGCTGTGGGGGCCACCCTAGAATCTGTCTCCCACAAAAGCACCTCCTATGTGCCAATTCTGGGTTAAGTACATTCATATGCACAATCTATTTTCATTCTCTCAACCACCTTGCATGGTGGTTTCATTAGCCCCAGTTTTATCAGGACACTGAGGCTCAGAGATGAAGCTGTAGCACTGCTAGTTGGGATTCAAACCTGAGTTTGTCTGTCTTCTGAGCCTGGGCAATTTCTGTGGCACCCCAGCTGAGTGATACCTAGGGGAGGAAGTGTGGGGAGCAGGAAGGTTTGATTCAAGACTATGTACATGGCTTTTCCTCTCTCTCTCTCTCCCCCTCTCCCCCTCCCTCTCTCTCTCTCTCACATCTCTCTATCTCACTATCTCTCTATCTATCTCTATCTCATCCCCAGTCTCCAGCCGGAAAAAGGCAGTAGAGGCAAAATGCAGCCTGGCCTGTGAGTACCTGAGCGAGGAGGATTACATGGACCTGCTGTGGACCACCCTCTCTGAGTTCCCAGGTGAGGAACCTGTGCAAGGTGAGACTGGAGCAGGCAAGCCTGAGAATGTGGCAGCTGTTCAGCTGGTAGCTCTATCTGTGCCACCTGGAAGCAAATTTCATTTCTAGGTCAGCCAGGGATTTTTTTTTTTCCAGTCCTTAGCTACAAGTTGTCAAGAACTATGTAGGGGCTAAGATTTCACCCTATGTGAAGGTTAAGCCGGCTTTCATACATGCTTGCAGAAGACATGAGATTCCTGGGTCAGAGACAAAAGACTATTATTGCAAGCAGCATGAGTAGTATACAGGTGTAGTTCCCCTTGTCCCCAAGTCCCACAGGGATGAAGAGGAAGGACCCAGGTGGATGCTACACATACAGTAGATTTGCAACACAGCTGAGGAACCCCAAGCTTAGGGAGCTCAAATCTATTATAATGGGCTGCCAGAAACCTGCCTAACCTTTAACCCAAAGAAAGGTATCCTCTTTATTACATTACTCAGTCAACAGATCTGCCCTTTGCTCCAGAGGGAGACAGTATCTCTATTTTCCAAAACTGTTTGCTATACAAACAGTCTTGAAATGATAGTCTGGAACAGAAGAGCACCTGGTGCCTCTGCTCACAAGATGTGCAGGAATACAAAAGACCCACAGAAAATTGTCCCCCAACACTAGACACACTGAAAAAGATCAGTGGGGTGTCAAAAATCCAAACCCGCACATGATGCAAAGTTGAACTTTTTTCCTTTAGAAGGAATAATTATTATAACGATAATATCTTGTACTTGTTGAGTACTTACTGTACACCAGAGACTGTGCTAAATATTTTACAGATATGGTCTCATTTGATCTTGTGAAGTTGTATAATTATTGCCATTTTACAACTGAAGAAGCTGAGGCTCAGAGAGGTGACATAACTTGCCTAGTGTAGCAGAAACTGTTCCTGCAACTTGCAGCTGCCAGCTTCTGCATTGCTGTGCTTGAGGACTATCTCAGAAGGAATGAAAAGCCTCTATCTGAAAGCAAGCAAGGTAGCCAGAGGTGCCAGGGAGTTAATGCCTAGGAGCAGCCTTCAAACAATAATTGCAGGAGTTGGTGTATAAACACCCCAGCTTCCTTGCACATCAGGCAGGAAAACTCTAAGTTGCATGTTCTACACTGGCTCCCAGAGCCCCTGGTGGAATTCAGCTCCAATTGCCCACAGTGGTAACTTGTTTGATGTCCCCTTTTATTAGCTGCCTTCCCTTCTCCATCCTACTTCTCCACTCTCCTACTGGTGCTTGGTTGGATTATTTCCCAGCTCAACAGCTTGCTCTTGTGTCCCTGTCCCAGGGTCTCCTTCTGGGAAAACCCAGTTAAGACATGGACTGTCCTACAGCTGGCCAAGCTAAGAACTATTATCTCATCCTAGAGCCCAGAGTCTTCAATCCTGTACTATACTGTCTGTCTTTCTTCTAAAACCATTTCCCCATATAGCTTCATAGATAAGAGTAAAGGCTCAGAAGTTACACTCAGCGTTGCCAACCTGCATTTCTGTGGCTCTAAGCACGTGACATTTCTGAAAATTTAAGCACTCTCCATTTCTGTGATTTTACCTCTCTGGAACTCAGATTCTTCTTTTCTTCTTTATTACATTTATTGTTTTATTTTTTTTTTTTTGTGCACTGACACATGAACAGTTCCTGACACACTTAATTTATTGACTGAATAAATGTGGAAAATGGGACCAATAATAGCATTTATCTTAAAGGGTTGTTTTGATGATTAAACAAGATAATAGATGTAAAAGTGCTTAGCCCAAATTTAATTATTAGTAGTAATAATCAGCACTATGCTATATTGCCTTTACTGACGTAGGGAGTGTTGCTGTCTTTTAAGTCTCATTTAACAGATGAAGAAACTGAGGCTCAGAGAAGGCAAGGGACTAGCCCAAGACCACATGGCAAGATAGAGGCAAGATGAGGCCTTAGAACAGGTGCTTCCGACTCTCAGCCTTGACATTCTACTGCCTGGATTCAGTGAATAGTACCCTCCAGGCTCCCCTTGGTGCCTGTATTAGTTATATATTTCCATGTAACAAATCATCCCAAAATTTAGTGGCTTAAAACAACACACATTACCTCACAGTTGCTGTGGGTCAGGAGTCTTGGAGTGGCTTCCCTGGGTCCTCTGCTTCAGTATATTTCACACAGCTGCAATTAAGCTGTTGGCCCAGTGTCTGTGGTCTCAACTGAAAGCTCAACCGGGGCAGAATCCACTTCCACACTCACTCACATGGCTGTGGCAAGATTCAGTTCCTCAGGGGGGTTGGACCAAGGGCTCAGTTCCTCACTGGCTATTGGCCAGAAGCCACCTGCAGTTACAAGTGACCTTCTCCGTCAAGGCAAGCTCATGAGAAGAGCCAGGGAGAGAGAGAGTGCTGGCAAGACAGATGTCACAGTCTTTTAGAACCTGATCTCAGGAGTGACATCCTATCACTTTTACTGTCTTCTAGGCATCAGAAGTGAGTCACTAGGTCTAGCCCACTCTCAAGGGGAGGGATGATACAAGTTGTGCATACCAGGGTAAGGGTCACTGGGGACCACATCAGAAGCTGCCTATCATTCCACTGCTCCCCTTGCAGGTGTCCTTGTGACACTGTGGATTATTGACCGCCTGGGTCGCAAGAAGACCATGGCCCTGTGCTTCATCATCTTCTCCTTCTGCAGCCTTCTGCTGTTCATCTGTGTTGGAAGGTGGGTTATCTAGGGATCCTGCCCATCCCCTCACTAGGACTGAGGCTCATAGCTGCCTCACAATGCCCCAAAGAACAGCCTCAAGGTTGGGGTCTCTGATGGGATAGGGGCGGGAGGACATTTTGGCCCTGGTTTCACTCTAATAACATTAAATTTATACTTTTGACGTCTCCCAATAACTGCTTGATTTATGAGTGTATTAAAAGTATTAATTTGTTCAATGGAAATATTCCAAACAGACCCTGTTTTGTAAACTGTTTTATCATTTCTCCATTCTTCCATCTACCAAGAGCCTCAAAATATAGAAATGGCCTGTGCCTCTCTTGACCTTCAAGAGGCCCCAGACCAAACCTGTTGAGGAATTTGTGGGCCACATCTTGGTCTGAGGAAGGTGGGGAGATGTAGCTTAGACCCTGAAATGCTGATATTCCGGGGTATTTATGGGATCAATGGAAAAGAGGGTTAGGGATCAGGATTATCCTGAAAGTACTGAATAGTGGTTGATTTTCCCTACCTCAGCTGGCTCCTAGATCAATTTCTGCCCACACAAGTTCCTGTCTGGGATTTGATTCTGTATACCATTCCTGCTCTGTCTTGCCCCAAATCTGGGCACCACACATGTTCCCATCTCTTACCCTGGAGCTTTGGGGAATGATATACTCATAAAAGCTGACCTTTAGAGATGGTAATGGGATGTGAGCGCCATAAGTCTGCATGAATGTGTGTTGGTCAGGGTGGCCTTTGCCCATTTCCGGGGTGTAAATTCTGCCTGGGAAGACAGGACTTTGCTAAAACAAGCAGATAAAAAATAATACTTGCTCATCTGTTTTTTCCCCTTTCCTTAGAAATGTTCTCACTCTGTTACTCTTCATTGCAAGAGCGTTTATTTCTGGAGGCTTCCAAGCAGCCTATGTTTACACACCTGAGGTAGGAGGGGTGTCTGGGAGCAACCGGGGCAGGGAGGGGGGATGCTTTGCCTCCAGAAACACCCAGCGTGAGCTGCTTGGAATGAAATTTGTCCTTGGTCTGAGTGGTGACTGTGAAGTCCTTCATTATTTCAGCTTATTTTTTTTATTATTATTTCTGCTTATAAAAGCTTATGCTCATGTCAAAATTCCAAATGTTCCTTAACTGTATGAAACCAAAAATGAAAAGGCCCCACATTCTCCCTTCCTAGACATGACCTTCTTGAATAGTTCAGTGAATATTTGTCCAGAATCTTTTCCAAATATATATATGTTGGTGCATGTATCAGTCAAATTGGGTAACTGTGTAATTGAGAAGAGTTTAAAAGAGGGGCTAATTACAGAGCTATGGGGCAGGTGTAGGGAAACCAGCAAGTCAATGGAGCAGTGCCCCAGGGCTCACCATGCGTGGAGGGGGCTGCTGGAACCAGTACCATCCAAGGTCGATGGGGTGAAGGAAGGGGCTGTTACAGGGTCTCGGGAGAAAGTTGTGTGTGGTTTTTAGTTGAAGGGCTCAGGTGAAATTCAAATTTCAGTGTTTATTAATAAAATTTTATTAAAACACACCACAGCCTTTCATTTACTGTTATTGTCTATGGCTGCTTTTGTGTTACATTGTCAGAGTTGAGCAGTTACCAGAAACCATATGGCTCCACCAAGCCCAAAATATTTAGTCTCTGGTCATTTAATAAAAAGTTTGCTGAGCCTTGTCTTAGCTACTTGTAACCATGAAGAATTGGTTAAATAAATGGTTATTCATCCAACGGATAGAATTCTGTGCAGCTATTAAAAATCATACTATTGTAGCAGACCAAATATGAACATGAGAAATGTCCACAATCTTTTCCTAAAAGGAAATTCTTCAAAGCAGCATGTCCAGAAGTATCTAGTTAATGAAATGACAACCCTTCTGGGATTTGCTTCAGTGTAATTCAGGAAGGGAAGAAGGGGAAGGAGTTGTCACTAAAACAATCACAGTCCACAGTGCTTGGTACTGGAGAATTCATTCTACCATTCCACTTTAGTCTATGTTTGAAATTCTCCATAATAGAAAAACAGAAACAGGATTATCGTACTAATTCACTTATTCATTTAAAAAAGTTATATTGAGTGCCAACCATATGCTAGGCAATTATATATTACCTTACATTACACTACATTATATTATATTATATGTATTATATATGTAATGCACACACATAACATAGTGTCCATCAATCCCTATTGAATTGTAAACTGTAGACTATATCCATTGTGGAATACAATTGCAGCACTTGAAAAGAATGAGGTAGACGTCTTTATATTAATGTAGATAGGATTTGAAGACATGGCTGAATGGAAAAAGCAAACTGCAGAATGATATATATATGGCATTACACCATTTATATTAAAAAAACAATGCTGTATATTTTCTATACGTACATTTTTAACATATCTGGGAGGATACATTCAACACTTCATAACAGTGGGGTTCTATGGGAAAAATTTTCTTGGCAAAGGGAGTGGATCAAGAGAGAATTGAAACATTTTGATTTTTTACGAGAAGAATATATTTATATATTATGTAATTGAGTGAATTAAAACATCACAATATATAAATGCATATGGTATGTACTCAATAAGCATTTGATAAATAAATTAATGAATATATATGTATATACAATCATAGAAAAGATATACATGAAAATGTGACAAATGTCTGAGTGCTGGGATCATGACTGAGTTTTATTTTTTCCCCTTTATGTTCATTCTTTTCAAGCTTTCTGCACTGAGCATGGTATTTGTTAGAGACATGCTAACTGTTAGAACAAATAACTCCCCAAAATGGAGTGTTTTGACACAATAGAAATTTCCCTCTTATGAAACAGTCCAAGATGGGTGTTCTAGGTTGGGGAACAGCTTTCCTCCCCACAGAGATTCAGAGATCCAGGATCCTGTATCTCATGCCTCCCTCATGTGGTTGATTTGCCCCAGCGGACATTTGGCAACGTCTGGACATACATTGCGTTGTCATAATGGGGTGGGGGTGGGGGAGCAGAAGTGCTACTGGCATCTAATGGGTAGAAGTCAGGGATGCTGCTAAACATACTACAATGCACAGGACAGCTCCCATGATAAAGAATGACCCATCCCCAAACCTGCCCTAGGGCCACAGAGTCCTCCTTCCAGCAGACAGGGAAAGGGAGTGGAGAAAACAGGCCCCCTTCTTAATTACCTTGGCCTGCAAAATGCACAATCTCTTCTCACTTTGCCTAGGAAAGAACTAGGCATGTGGTCCCTACTGGATACAAACTGAGAAACTGTAGCCATTTCAATGCCTGTCTTTATGAAATTCCTTGAAAGCCCAGTGCTTCAAGGTGAACTCGTGAAAAGTGGATGCAAGAGCAATATCTGGGTCCGGAACGTGCAGCAGTTCCTAGTGGAGGAATCTTGCAGGACACCCCCCCAGGCCAGGGAGGACCCCCTCACTGGGTTCCCACCCACAGCTCAGCCTCGTGTCCTCTTTCTCAGTTGAACTTCCTGTCCCCTTTGGGATGAGAATCTGCCCCAGCCCAGTCTCCCATCCCTTAATAGGGTCACCAACACATGAGGGATTTGGTCCTGAGCTGGAGAAGAGGAGGGACCTGATTTTCCCGAGCTCACATCTGGCCACTGTGTTTCAGGTCTATCCCACGGCAACGCGGGCTCTGGGCCTGGGTACCTGCAGTGGCATGGCAAGAGTGGGTGCTCTCATCACTCCGTTCATTGCCCAGGTAGGTGTCACCCCAAATACAGAGGGGTTGCGGGTGAAAAAACCCAGTGCACAGCCAGCAGTTACCATATGCTGAGCCTTCTGCGAGCCCTCCATGTGCATTATCTTATTTTATCCTAACAACCCACCCAATAAGAGAAGAAATTGCTTGCAGGTGAGGAAACTGAGGCTCAGAAAGTAAAGGGACTTGCCCAGGTCACGCAGCAGGGAAGGAGACAAGCCAGGAACCAAACCCAGTTCTTTCCTGTGTACACCCTGGGAGTGCCCGATGATTTGGCTAAAAGTGATCTGCTTGTTTTGCAGGCTAATATGATTTAATGGAGCCACAAATGTCCCAGTCCCTGCTTTTTGTGTTGGATAATTAAGTGTAGTTGCAAAATTTTGCAACTTTTCGTGTATCTTGAAGCATTTCTATCCATTTTTATGGATCTTATTAAGTCTTTTTGCTTTTCGAATATCCAATTATTTTTTTCTGTTTTTATCATTTTTGTATTGAGGTGAAAGTCACATAACATAAAATTAACTATTTTAAAGTGAACAATTGAGTGGTATTTAGCACATTCTCAATATCATGCAACCACCTCTATCTAGGTCCAAAACATCTTCACCACCCTAAATTAAAACTCTGTGTCATTCAGCAGCCACTCCCCGCTCTCCCTTCACCTCAGCCCCTGCCAACCAACCACACTTGCTGTCTCTGTGGATTTGCCAATTCTGGATATTCCAGATAAATAGAATTCAAACACATGTTTTACCCAAGTATTTCTGTTTTGCACTGTTGTTTTTAGCCATTGTATGTCATTCCTAACTGGTGTTGGTTGGGAGCTTGCATGTGGTACAAGGTGCCAGGTGCTCCCCAGGTCGCCTCCATTAGGAAGTGACACTGTCCTTATGCCCATCTGGCAGCTGAAGAAATGGGATTCAGCTTTGCAATGTGGTTTGCCACATGCCATAAAGCTAGGAAGTAGTCATAGGCATTGCTCTGGGAGAGAGTGTAGTTATAAGGAGTCCAGACTCTTGAGCTTGATGGGCCTGAGTTCAAATCCCAGCCCATCCTTATTATCTGTATGAACTTGGGTATGCCTCTTTGAGCCTCAGTTTTCCCCTCTGTCAAATGGGAGTGAAGTACGTAGCTCACAGAGCCGTCACATTGAGTGCTTACAAGGGGGCCTGGTGTTAACAATATTGTTTCATGGTTGGTGGTGCCTGGGCTTCAGAAGGGATGCTGTCACCATCTTGTGACTCCCTCCCTAGGTGATGCTGGAATCCTCTGTGTACCTGACCCTGGCAGTTTACAGTGGCTGCTGCCTCCTGGCTGCCGTGGCCTCCTACTTTTTGCCCATTGAGACCAAAGGCCGAGGACTGCAGGAGTCCAGCCACCGGGAGTGGGGCCAAGAGATGGTCGGCCGAGGGATGCATGGCCCAGGCGTCACCAGATCGAACTCTGGCTCTCAAGAATAGTGACCAGAGTGGGGCTGAACTGGTCTTTGAGGCTGGAGAGCACAGGGAGCTGGCAGAGCCCGGCTGGGGCACCAATCGTCACTGCCGACATCAAGAACTCGCCCAAGAGTATGAACTGGACTGATAGGGTTTTGTGTCTTGACTCTGTTTGCTTGTATTCATTGAGATCCACCCAGGGATGGGGAGGTGTTTGCTCTGGGGGGTTCTTGGTATGTGTGGGGGGAGGTTTGTTAATAACCTCTGGATCTGCATGAGAAAACTACCACATTAGGAGGGTCCAGTGATGCCAGCAGCCAACCAGACGCCATCCAGAGTTACCCTGTCACACCCTCAGTGAACAACAACCAAAAGATCTCTGTAGATACAGTCCAGGCCCACACACATGAGACACCTGCCATCCACCAACTGGACCTGTTCTATAGGTTTCACCTACACCCCGGCCCCAGGCTTTCTTCTTGGAAATTGCAGGTGACCAAGTATGGCCTGAGCAGTTTTTTCCTGAGTCATAGAAACACTCCTTCCCTCGGCAGGGGCCCCTCTGTTTTCCTCCCCAGGGCCTGACTGGGGGGAGACTTTGGCAGATGGACATGTATTTGAGCTTGAGCCACATGCCCCCACCTGGCCCTCTCTGGGGTTGCTCTCCCTGCTCCGGGGATCCAGATGTGTTCCCAGTGTCAGCTGGGCTTGCACCAGATGACAACCTCAGAAAGGTGTTACCCCACTCCCACTCCCAGAAATGGGACTGAGGCCAAAGGAGGTGAAGATGGAGCCCAAAGCCAAAGCAGGGGGCTCCCCTTCTGAAGCAGCGAGGGCCACGCAGCGACTTCTTTTCCGGCCCCCTCCTTGGTCAGGCTGAATGATGACTTGGGGAAAGAAAACCGTTTTCATGTGTCAGGGCTTTGGATCTTGTGCACAGCTAGATGGTGGAATGGGTTAGAAACTGGAAGAATCCTATACCACCACCTCCCCAGCCTCCACTCCCACCCTCATAGGGGTCAGGGACCAGGAATCCCTGATGCAAAGCTGCCCCTCTGTCAAGGGTTGCCCTGGTCTTTACACAAAGGCAGCCCTGGGGTTCCAGCGATGGCGCCTGCAGCAGGGATGCCATGGAGTCGGCGGGGAGGGAGGCAGATGTGTGGAATGTGTACACTTTCAAAGGAGGAGGGGGAGGCCAGTGGGGTTTGGGGTTGGCCTTAGGAGGAAGGGCTGGAGCTGCATCTCAGCAGACTACATCCACTTCCAGGATTTGGTTTACACAAGCCTTTTGCCCATGGTGAAGGCCAGAGACCTAGAGAAGGCAGGAGGAAGCTGCCAGATCCCACCAAAGGCCAGAGAAGACCAATCCTCGGCTTGAGGTAAACATTGCAAGGAGGCCAGATGTGTGTGTTCATCTCTTATTAAAACGTGTCAGTGACAGACATTGCAAGGGGTCTAAGTCTGTTCATTTGTCATAATGTCCTAGTGACAGTTCTGCCTAATGGTCCTGCTAGCTTTGTCCATCCAAGATCATCTAGGTGCTTTAAAAATGACAATCTCTTTTCCAAGAAGGGGGAAAGGTTGCCCAGTTGACTGCCAACATTGCGACTCTGAGTTTGTTGTAGACAACTCTTTCTTCTAACGGTGTGGAGGTCACAGTGGACGACTTCTTCAGGCTCAAGTTCTGGGTCAACTGCAAACCATCCTGTGTCCCTGAAGTATGGGCAGCTTGGCCTAGGCAGTCAGAGGCAGCAGCTTGGCAGATCTGTCACCAGCTCCACATTTTCTTCATTTCAAAAGTGGCTGTAGCTCTAATTATTTCTAGGCAGCTGAGCTCTCCTGGGTAACATAGAACTTTTGCTTGTCTTGTTTACCTTCCAGCTGGTCAGATGCTGTTGGATGATCATGTCTCCTCCTTCACCCTCAAACAACCCAGTGGAGCTGGGGGCTGGGCAGGGAAGGACTGCTTGGTGGACAGGAATGTTTTCCAGGGACTGGTGTAAAGAGGCTCACATCTGAGGGCTTTCTGTACTTGAGAAAATGAAGTTAAAAACTCTTTGCCTTCTAAATAGCCTGCCCTTTTCAAAAAAATCAGTATTATCTAGTGATATAGGAGCTGCCGCAAAAGTTGCTCAAGCCTCTGAAATGCACAGGGCCTTTAACTGAAGACACTTGTGTCTAATCTTGAACAATCCTGTTCAGGAAGCTCCTGTTTCCATTAATGGAAATGTCATCTGTTTCTCAGAGTGTTAAGAAAGATATCAGAAAACAGCAAAAAATGTTCAGTGTAGAAAGGGTCATATATTTCTTTCTCTTACTTCAGGTAGTCTCAAAAACACATAAATGAACCTGGTGGTGTTGGCAGAGATGAAAGAGTATCTTTGGGATCAACTTTGAAATGAGTATGGGTATTCATTATTTTTAATAATATTAAGCAACAGAAAGCCTTGAATGATGATATCAAGAGTCTCCTCTGGTTATTACTAATAGACATCAAAGGACTGAGATACCTTCAACTGCAAGCAGCAGTAAACCCATTCAATAGTGGCTTACACCACTGGAATAGTAATTGTTCACTTAACAACAAGCCCAAAGTCAGGCAGAGTCCAGGGAAGCTTTAGCAGCTCATCAGTATCAGCAAGGACCCAGCTTCTCCTTGTCTTTCTTCTCCATCATCTTCTGCATGTTGGCCATTTGACCCTATGCTTGAAACCTCATGTTCACAAGATGGCTGCTGAGGTGCCAGACATCGTATTCCTTTTTAAAGGAAGTAGAATGGGAAAGGAGCAGTCACAAAAAGTTTTCTTTCACAAGAACCTGTTGTTTTGGGTTGGTAAGGGAAGTCCTCCATTAGATTTACCATTGCTTCTCACTGTTAGACCTGGGTCACATGCCCATCCCAGCATGAATCATCCCTAGCACCAAGGGATACCACAGCCTCTTGAACACAAAATTGGGATTCTGTTAGCATGGAAGAGGGATGGTGATGGCTGTTGGATGGGTAATGGTTGAGAGGAGCCTGCCAAGAATGTGTTGGCCACAGAGCTCTCATCAAGGCTGTTTTCACTGCAAGGAACAGAATTTTACTCAGGCTAATTCAAATTAAGAAGTAGAGCTTTATTATTATAAGAGATCAGTAGTTAATGTCCTACAGGGGATAGCCTGGGAATGTAAATGAGTGAAATGGAAAAGGTGTAAGGAAGAGCAGGAGGAGAGGAGTGTGGCAGGGAGACACAGGCCCCAAACAACGTGGAGGGCACTACTCAGCTCCAGCTGATTCCGTTGCACGCAAGTCCAGTGTGACCAGATCTCCCAATTTTCAAGATACAAATCTGGGTTTTTACATGAAAGCTCCAAATTTTAGTACATTGGATCAAAAGTGTTTAAATGATGTGTGAGCCAAATAAAATTCATCTGCAGTCCAGGTTGGTCTGATGGTCTGCGAGTTTGCAACCTCTGAAGTGTTAGAGAGATCTTGTAGAGTACAGCCTGGGCTCACACCCTGGAACTGGGAACTGGGGAGCCACCTCGGCCCAAGGCAGCACCCTCTCTGAATCTGTGGCTTTCGTTTCTGCCCTTCTCTGCAGCCCGGCTTCCTTTTCTGTCCTCGTGGCTGCTACAGTGCATAACCATGCATATGGCTTCCGCTCACTGTGGCTTCATGACCTTATAACTCAGCTCTGCAAACACATCTGACTCAGCTGCTCCATGTCCCACTTCTAAATTCTCAGGAAAGGAAGCTTGATTGGCCCAGTTTAGTATTGGTTCCAGTCCTGGTCCAATTAAGTTGGGTCAGGGAGGGGTGATCAAGAGGTACGAATAGGGTGGCTTTGGCCTGACCTTCAGCAGGGTGGCACAGATATTTGCTGGTATGTCTGGAATCCACAGCAACACATACATAAACTCTTGAGTCTATTTACCATAACTCTCTATTATGGACCATGTCATTGCATGTGGTCTGTGTGCATGGAGTATCCACCATGTGCATAACATGATATTCAACAATGAGGATGCAAAAAATCACAAGACACGTTTCTTTACCTTCATGCACTCACAACATAAACGGATCATTGCGACACAGAGTGATAGGGGCCCCAATGGAGGGATGCAGAGTGTTGTGGGTGGCACACAGAATGCTAAGCCTGAAGCTGCAGAGCATCCTGGAGCTCCTTCCTACCCCTCAAAGATTCAGTGGTTTCAGTCAGACTTTGGTCACTGGTGGCACTTTACTATATTCTGTATTTCAACATTTGCATACATCACGTATCATCATTCTCAATTAATCAAGAATATTTGATGATGAACCACTTCAAATGCCCCTACCACCACCATGCCAGAGAACAGAGAACTTTCTAAATTCATCAGGACACAACTCCACTCACAAGGGCATAAAAAGAACAAAATAGGAATAATTTAACAGAAGGAATGCAAGACTTATACAAAACATTGCTGAAATTGAAGATATAAGTGGAGAGACATTTCACATTCATGGATCAGAAGACTTAAAATGGTTACGATGTCAATTAAAATACTCCCTGAATTGACCTATAGATTCAACACAATCCCATCAAAATCCCAACTGGCTTCTTTACAGAAATTGGCAAGCTGATTAGAAAAGTCATATGGAAATGGGAAGGACCCAGAATAGCCAAAAATAAAAATAAAGAGTCTTGAAAAAGAAGAAGGAAGTTGGAGGACTCACACTTCCCAATTTTAAAACATAGTACAAAGCTACAGTAATCAAGACGCTGTGGTCCTGGAACAAGGATAGCTAATACAAATCAATAGAATAGAATTCAAAACTAACCCACGCATTGATGGTCAATTGGTTTTTGGCAAAGATGCCAAGACAACTCAATGAGTAAAGAATAGTATTTTCTAAATTCATCAAGCTGCTAAGATTTCACCGAAAATATGGTTGTAGATTACCTTCAGGGAAGGGGCAGGAGTGTTAGGTTAAGGGAAAATACAGAAGTCAACCATTACAAAATTTACAGAACTTTGTGGGTTATGGAATTCCCCCATGCTCTTTCTATTCTGAATTTTGGGACAGAATCAAAAATAAGCCACATTTCAAAGAGGTTCTTACCACTTACAAAAAGAGGAGGAGGGTCACTTTGGGTGTGAATGTGGACTTTCCTGGCCCCATACAGTTTCATAAGTTCACCATATACTGGGTCCTATAGGGTTCCTGTTGACAGCTAGCCTTGACTGATAAGAGTCACTCTTCCTTAGAGAATTTTAGGTTGGGTAAAGAAATTGCTTTGGTCAAAAACTAAATGCTGAGTCTTGGTCCAAACACCAGGAAGTACCCCCTGCCTGGGACCATTGTCAGAGTCCCTTAGTCTTGGCCCAAATGTGACTATGAGGAGGAGAGGTCCAGTTCCTTTTCATTGTGTTTGCAGAGAGAGTTGGGAAGAGGTCCAATTGATTCCTTCATAACTAACTATATTTTGCCCCCAACCTGGGATTTGGCATTGTGTAGTGGTTAAAAGTGAGGCACTGGAATCATGTAATTTCTAGGCCTGAATCTTCATTCTACCCCTTCCCAGCTGTTGACCTTGGACTGTCTCTCTGTGCCTCAGTCTTCTCACATATGAAATGGGGATAATAGCTACCTCATGGGGCATTTGTGAAGATTAAATGAGTGATGCGTGCAAGAGTTTAGCACAGAGCTTGGTACCCAATTAGAATGTAGTAAGTTCTAGCTATAATAGTAATTATTATAATTGTTGTTGTTAGGACAGAACTCTTAACTTAGATCTTGGCTCTCCCACCCAACTTAGCTCAGGACTAGCATCATGGCAGATGCTTCCAGAGGAGCCCACCAGATGAAATGGCATGAGAAGGAGCAGACAGTAATGGCACAGGCATAGCATGGCATGGCTTGGGCCAGTCAAGACCTCTTCACAGCATAGAGGGTGACACTAGTCCAAGACGCAGGGAACTTCCCAGGCTCTGACCTTTCACAAAAACCCAGACAAGTGAAAATTCAGCCTCAGAGGCTGAGACCTATAATTGGGGATGAAGATAGATGTTCAGCGGTCTGCTAGCCTCATTTAAGGCGTTCAAAAACATCTGGGAGCCTGTTTGTCTCAGAGAGTGCCCACCTGAAAACAAAAAAAGACATTAAATCTGCCCCCCAAACACGGAGCACTCTTGGTGAGTTTAGTTCTTTATGAAATGATCCCTCCAGTGGCCCCTCATCAAGGGTTACATGGTAGCCCCAGGGCCATTCAGTGGACAACTGACACTATTTGGAATCCCGGATATGGAGCAGGTGTCATATGTTACAAATTCAATGCCTCACTACTTCTGCCTTCTTCACACCCCAGTTCTACATATAACTTCCTACAACAAAATTTGTTACAGCATCTCCTCAAGTGTGTTCTGTTTCACTCATTGGTGCTTGCAAAAGGTTTCCATGGACAGAGGTCTAGGAAGCACTAGGTTAAACGACATCAGAAAGGTGGCTGCTGCAGGATTATTCAGAACCTTTACTACGTTAGTGTAACTTATAATCAAGTTACTTAACCTCAACTCTCCTCGATTTTCTGTGGGTCTGGGCAGCTGGCCTTTTTGGTTTTCTGAGGACTCACAGAATAATAGCTCCCAGCTGTCATTCATAAGGTCAGACTGAGAGAAAATGGAGAAACCTCAGTGACCAGAGGGAGTCCCAGGATGGGCTGGACACTCCTCCAGGAATTGACCTTGTGGTTTTCTCTCACCTCATGCTTCTTTGTGGAAAGAAGCCAGGGGTGGGGCAGGGGTAAGTGACAGCTAAGAGAGGAGCACATGGATTAGTGGCCGAGGGGAGTGGGGAATCCTTGTGGGCGAGGGGGTGGTCCCTGGAGCCTTCAGAGGTGGGATGGTGGCGGCACGGACAGCTTCTTTCCTTCCAGCACTTTCCCAAAGAGCTTGGCCGCCTCCAAGGCACAGCCCCAGTGGATGGTGAGCCCAAAGCCTCCATGGCCGTAGTTGTGGATGACCTAGGAGAGGCAAGAGAGAAGGGGGCCAGGTCCAGGAAGGACAGCAGAAAAGGGATAGAGGTGGCTTTTCTGCCCTGGAAGACTCAGAAACTTCCCAAAGTGTCCTGGGCTAAGCCAGCTGCCACCTGAGCTTCTCTGAGCACCCTGGTGGGACAGCAGTAAGGGGAATCATTTGCAGAGCTGGAGGACACCCTACGCTCCTCTCTTCTGCTTGGGAGATGGGCCTGCTTTGTGCACTCAGCACAGGAAATGTGGAATCACATCTAGAACTTGAGGTCAGAGATTTCTTCCACATCAAATTGTCTGAAGTTCCCCAAATCGCCTTCCTCTCTCCCCTCCCGCTCCAGACTGACGAAACTTCTGCGTTAATAGTCAGGCTCTTCTACCCACCAAGGAGGAAGAAAAAACAGGGGCACCGTGTGGGTGGATCTGGAGAATGTGGTAATTCATTCTGGGACACAGGCAAGACCTCTGGGCCTTTTTCAAAGCTAATGTCATCAGGAGGGAGTTAAATTCCATATGTGACTCTCCTGTCTATACACACATACATACACACACAAACCCTTTCTACTTATACACACGACCCCTCCACACACACGACCCCTCTACAAACATTACCCCTCTACATGTACACATACATCTTCTACATACACATACACACACAAAACCTACACACACACCCTCTCTATATATACATACACAATCCTCTAGACACACACATGACCCTCCATACATACACATACAACCCTCTAGACACACACATCCATGCACCCCTTTTACACACACATATGCACACAACCTACCATCTTGAGCAGGTCCTTTACCATCATTGAGCCTCAGCTTCTCCATTTATAGGGAAGGGACATTAGCCACCACTGCCCCTGCCTGCTAGGGAGGCTGTATGGAGCCTGAGGTCTGATGTGACAGTCCCCTGGGAATGCCAGGGCCATCGCAGGAGTCTGGGAAGGCATTGTTTTTCTTGCCAGGGAGCATACCTCTGTGTTTGAAGTTCCAACACAAAGCCGTTCTCTTTCTAGCCGAATCTGGGGGCGTACTGGCCGGAAGCCAGTCCATTCACCAACAATTCTTGCATCCTGGAAAGAAAAATGCTGGCAGTTCACCTCTGGATATTTTTTTCCTGCCACCATTTTGAGGTTGTAGAGAGTTAGCTTTTAGAATCTCATTACCATTACCACCACCACCACCATTATCACAGCAACCTTTATTAATCACCAACATCATTATCATCACTTCTATCACATCATGCCAATTCTATCAACGACTCCATCCATCCCAACCACCACCATCAGCCACTGTCATGACACTATCCACAGCCACCACCTCTTCACCATCATTATTACCATTCTCAGAGTGCTCATCACCATCAACACCAACCACCACTTCCACCCCCACCCTCATCACCATCACTACTGCTCGTCATCACCACCAGAGGCAAATGTGAAAACTGAGATGTACGCAACAAGTACATCTGCTCATTGTGATGACAGACTAAGTTATCTGGGGGATGTCACCTCAGGAGATAGCACCTGTTAGCCATGATCCAATAGTCTTTATCAGCCCATAAGAAGATTTCCACATACTTTGTCAAATTCTGATGTATTCCAAAGTCTCTGCTGCAGTTTGAATATATCCCCCAACCCCACAAATTCATGTGTTGGAATCTTAATCCTCAGTACAACAGTGCTGGGAGGTGGAGTCTAATGGGAGTCGTTCAGGTCACAAGGGCTCCACCCTCATGAGTAGATTCATGCTGTTACAAAGGGCTCAGGGTTGAAGGAGGAGGTCTTTTGCCCCTTTGCCCTTCTGCCTTGTGCCATGTGAGAAGGAAGCATTTCCCCCCCCCACCCCCAGAGGACACAGCATTGAAGGCGCCATCTTGGAATCAGAATCACCAAACATGCTGGCACTTTGATGTTGGACTTCCCAGACCCCAGAACTATGAGCCAATAAATTTCTGTTAATTATAAATTACCCAGTCTGTGGTATTCTGTTATAGCAGCACAAAATGGACTAAGACAGTCTCTTACTGGAATTAATTTTGCTCAAGGACCCCAGTGGTGGTATCTTCTCATTCTCAAGTGTCCTCATGAGCAAGCTGCCAGGACCCTGGTCTAGGGCACTGACTCCCCTCCCCACCTTACCTTCAGTGTGGGTTCCAGCCTGCAGCAGCCTTCCCAAATCATGTTGTGGTCCTGGATATTGTTTAGCTCACTCCAGTTCCCCAGCTGGAAGATGCCTCCGAGAGTAACTGTCTGGATCCTAGATAAAAATGAGGAGGGTCAAGCAGGAAGGAAAATGAAGCCTTTGAGATGAATGAGGGTCATCACTATGCTCACCCTTACCACCAGGTCTCCTAAGTCATCACCACCATCAACAACATCATCCCTGCTAACAATGCCATCATCACCATACCAGTTCCATTGCCAACACCAACCACCAACCCTACCACCACCATTAACATCACTGTCAATATTGTTATCTCCATCAACAACATCTTCACTATTATCTTCCCTACTACCACTAATATGTCATCACCATCAACCCATTTACCATTTCCACCACTGCTATTAACAACACCATTGATATTGTCATTTCCGCCTCACCATTAAACATCGCCATTGAGATAGTCAATGCAGCCATGCCATTAACGTTGCCCTAAGATTGTCATCTCTGCCACGCTATCAACATCACTGATAGTGTCATCTCCATCAGAACCACTACCATTCCCATTCCCAATCACCACCTTCAACACAGGTCTCATCAACACTACACCACCACCACACCACGTGCATTAACATTGCCACTCTGCAATCTTTATGCCAATCACCACCCCCCATCAACATTGTCTTCCCCATCAATACTATCTCTACTACCACCATGTGGCTAATATTGTCATCCCATCAACACCACTACCATCTTCACTAATATCACCTCCACCATTAATTTGAGGGGTTTTCAAAAATTTCATGGAAAGATTCATATTATATTTTAATTCCATTTTCCATGAATTTTTGGGGGTGCTGTCATGTTATTACTGCCATCAACCCCAATCACCATTCCCACCCCCACTCATTATTGCCATTCACACCACTTCTAGTGTTACTACCTTTGTCTCAGCATTGCCACTAGTCATCCAAAAGAATGTTCAAGACAGAGCCCATTCAAGGCTGAGTTCTGCACTCCCTGGGATTTAATGGCTCAAACTCTCTTTAACAACACTGGAAGAAAACAACTTCAGGGACTCAGCAAGGGGCCTGGTGCAGGCAGCAGGGGCATAAAGAGGGCATAGGGTATCCCTACTTCTGTCCTGGAATGGTCAGATTCTTACCCTGGGATGATGTATGGGGACTTGTAGATACTGCCATCTGGGTCATGGGTGATAATGAAGTGCTTCATCCAAGGGGCATCCACCTGTTGATTCAGGACAGAGAAGTCTTATCAGGGGAGTTGGATCAATAGTCTCCTCAGCCTTGCTCCCCTCTATGGGCAGATTCTCAACCCTCTCTAGCCCAAGACTGTACCTGACTGCTTGCCTCTTGCAAGAAGAGCCAACTCTGTTCCCTGAAGCATTGCTCATCCTCACCCACATGTCCACAGAAAAGCCCCAGCCCATGTGTATAAACGTGCATACATATGCACCAAACACTCCTGCACACCTAGGAATGCATGCACACACAGTCACATATGCACATGCACGCACACATGCACTCACACACATGCGTGCACACACAGTGAGAGGCAGCGTGGAATGATTGTTACACATACAGGATCTTAAGCCAGGTCACCTGGTTTCTTTTCTTTTTTTTTTTTTTTTGTCTTTTTGTGACTGGTAAGGGGATCGCAACCCTTGGCTTGGTGTTGCCTGCACAGCGCTCAGCCAGTGAGCGCACCGGCCATTCCTATATAGGATCCGAACCCGCGGCGGGAGCGCCGCTGCGCTCTCAAGCCCTGCACTCTCCTGAGTGCGCCACGGGGCCGGCCCATCATCCTAGTTCTGCCACTCACTACTGTGTGAACTTGTGTACGTTACTTAACTCCTCTGTGCCTCAGTTTCCTCATGAGAGGAAATGATGGCAATGCTGATAATGATAGTACCCACCTCAAAGGGTTGTGGTAAGGATAAAATTAATTAACACAATAAAGTGCTTAGGCCTGTGCCTGGCACTTAGAAAACACTCCATCGAGGTTTGCCATTTTCATTCCAATACAGGCATATGCAGGTACATATAGGTACAAACATATACACACATGCTTTGCTATCAAGAAGAAATTACAAAAGAAAACATTTAGGGAGAGAGTAGGTTGGTCCTTCTTGTTTCTTTAGCATCAATTTCGTGAAGTCTGGGGGTTCCTCTAATAGATGTTCCTGATTCGTCCACTATCTTTGGAGATGAAATAAGCATGCAGAACAATCTTCATATCTAAACAAAGCTGGAGTTCTCACCCTGACTCTCACCTTGATGATCTGCCCCCGTCCTGGCTGCAGCAGGGGGTCCGGTTGCAGCGCCCCGGCCCACACCCCGGTGCAGTTGATAATCACATCTGTGCCTCCTCTTGCCACCTAGCAGCAACCAACAGGGCGGGGCAGGGGGTTAGGACCCTGATATCCCCTGTCCTCTCCCTTCCCTCTCTCTCTACCCTAAAACTGTCTACTCCCTGTGGAACAGAGGGGAGGGGTCTCAGTGAGGAATCAGATAGGCCTGGTTCCAAATCTCTGCTCTGCCGTTTGCTTAACATGTGACCTCAGAGATGTCCCTTTACCTCCTTGAGGCTAAGCTGCCTGCATTGTAAAATGGAGCCAGTCATGCCTGTTCTTGGGCTGTAATGAGAACCCCATGCAACTCTGGATGTAAAAGTGCTTGGGAAGGAATTCTGCGAAAGGGGGAAAGCTTGGAGCCTTCCAGAAGTCAGAAAGGATACAGAAAGAGTTCTCTTCCTCCTTCTGACTCCTTGTTATTTCATTCTTTTGCCTTCTACTCTGCCAAGATGTTTGCAGAAAATGTGTTGGAACCCCTAGCTCTGTCTATGTATAGGATACTCGACAACTAAAATGTGCAGCAGAGTGGTCACCCAAGCTCCCTAGCCCAGCTCCAGTGACTCCTTCACAGTGAAGCATGGGACACACAGTCAGGCGTGGGACACACACATTGCAATGCATTGTTATTGTGCCGAGCCAATGCTTGAGAATGAGGACTGCATCTGAGTCAACAGTGTATCTCAGGTGTCCATCAGGGCCTGACCCAGAGCAGGTAGGTCCTCACTACATAATACTAGCAGCTACACATACTGAGTGCCTTCCATGTACCAAGCATTATTCTAGGTGCTGGGATTAAATGCAGTCATACAGTAAAGCTCCTGGTACATAGCCAGGGCTTGATGATGGTAGCTGCTACTATCATTATTAGTGCTGATGGTGTTACTTTGAAAGTGAGTCAGCTGAGGGCCTGGACTTTGCAGAAACATCAACCCAGATGTCAGTAGGAAGCAACAAAGGGTCTGGACCTTAGGAGTGGAGTGCAGCTGATTCTGGGAAGATGCAGCCAGCTCTCTAGCCCTAAAACTTACTGAAACTCAGATATAAATTAGCCTCTAATGGCCCCACGATCCTCCAGTTCCCTTGTTTCTGCCACCAACATCAGGGCAGAGAACTCCTCCTTCAGAATGCCTGAGTCCTCTTGGGATTGAGCAAAGACCTAAGGTCTGGAACAGGCCTAGGGGATCCTAGAAGCCCAAGAAGGGGACCCCCAACCCAGCAGTGGGAAGCAGAGGCCTGCCCTCTTCTCCTCCCTCTCACATCCCTTCCCCCTCAGCCCTGCACTCACCTCCTCAAGAGACTCCACCTTCCGCTGGAAGAATTTTACTCCCCTCTCAGTCAACCTGGGATGATCAGACACACCAAAAAGCCCAGTATTCAGTTCTCCACCCCATCCCTTCAAGAGGGTGGCATAAGGGACACTTCCCAAAGAAACTTTGGTGGGCATTATATATCCCACAGAATGCTCCTTGAGAAAATGGCTGTGTAGTCAAATCAGTTCATGAGCACCTTGCTGGGCTAGTGGTCCACCAAATGTCCCTTGGGAACCCTGAAATGGTCCAAGCCCCTTGCTGGGCAGGTGGAGATGGAAGAAAGGCCTTGATCAAGGTCATATAGAGTCAATGATGGAGTTAGGACTCAAACCCAGGGCTCTTAGATCCCAACACTTCCTACTACCACCACTTTGCTTTGTAACATCAAAGAAGATAAGATGCAGGGCAGAGGAGGATCAGAGCTGGACCAATGATAAATGCCCCTTTGTCAGAAGCAGAGCATGAGGATGGAGGTGGGCTGGGGACACACATACTTCCCTTTAACTGTCCCAGAGGAAAAATATCTGTCACTATTAAAAATGTAGTAGAAATATCAAAAGAATAGGAAGTAAACCATATACAAGTTGAAGCATAACCTCAGATCTATTCTATCTACATAATTTCCTCAAACACTGGGAGCATTTACTCCTGGAAAAGGTTGGACAGGAGTCATAAGTGTCCCAAGGTTAGGAGAAATAACCATGTCTAGTATAATGGTTCCCAACCTGACCCATAAATAGAATCATCCAGGGAACTTCTTAAAATAAAAATTTCTGAACCCCACCTCAGGAGTTCTGATTCAGTAGGTATAAAGCGGGGTCCTGAAATCTATATTTAAAAGAAATCTCCTCAGGTCATTTGATAAAAGCCACCACCCATTCCAGATTTTTAAAAATCTTAATAAAGTAGTAATACAGAGGAAATATATGGAATCTTACTTAATATGAATATATGTTAATACAAATATCAATGTATCCCTCAAGCCAGTGTTTGCTACTTTGGTATACTACAAGATTTTTATTAACATCAGGAGCAAAACAGAGACATTCACTATCATCTTAGTTAACCTTGTTTTGGAGGTACTGGCCAAAACAGTTAGAGAAGGAAAAAAAAGAGACATAAAAATAAAAGTCAACTTATGTTTTGCAGATGATGTAAATATATCTGGAAAAATTAAGGGAATTCATTTTTAACTATTATACAAAAATTAGAGCTTTTAATGAGATCGCTAATAAATATAACATGTAAAAACTGTCCAGGTGGTTCTGATGCCCAGCCAGGTAAAGGAACCACCGCCTCAGAGCAGAGTGGTGATCAGGACCAAGGATAGCTCCGACACCTAGCCTAAGGGGTTTTCTTCAACCCTTGGGGCTGATCAATGCAGAGAGGAATCCCATGAACAATCTTCTAGGTCCTTGGGGGTGCCTTCCTCAAACTGAAGCTTAAAATCTCACCTTTCAGTCAGCCACCGCAGATAGTTCTTCCCCTCCAGGATTAGGCTTGTGTTGAACCAGCCATAGCTACAGTCACAGCAGGCAGAAGGTGGGAATAAAGGTCAGAATCAGAGCTATATCTGAAGGCTATCAAGTGGAGGTGGGAGCAGTGATATTCTGCGGACCTCCAAAGGATAGAGTCAGGACCATTTGGTGAAGTTCAAGGGGAGAAGTGGTTTACAGCTCAATGCAAGGAAAACATTTCCTATCAGAAAAAGCCATCCCTGACATCTGGATATGCAATTGGGGATTGGATGTGCATTTGCAGAGGGGATTCCGGCATGGGGTAGGGTGAGGAGAGGAAAAGAGAGACATCAGGCTGTAGGGAAAAGAAGAGAGGTTTGAAGTCACACACCCTGGGTTGGAATCTTAGTTTGGTCACTTGGCTGTGTGACCTTGGGAAGTGACTTAGCCTCTATGAAGCCCAGTTTCCTTGTCTACAAAACAGGATAGTGACATGGAGTTTCTGGGCTTGAGATCTGTGATTCCATATCTCCTACCTCCCCAGCCTAAGGCCTAGTTTGAGTGGGGGATCCCTCCGAAGGAGCTGGACAGAGTGCCGGGAGACCAGGGTACCAGGGGCTCTAGGCCTGGGATGGGACAAGAAACTCGGGGCCTCCACCCTCTGCTGCCTTCTGGATGGGTCTGTCTGAATTGTGGAGCCTCGATCTACCCCTGACAATGACCTTACTTGTAATTGGGAAACATGTCCAGCTCTCTGGGGGTAAGCTTCCGAAATCCCAAAACTGTGTCCTTCCAGAAAGGGTCCTGAAGAGGAGAGAGAGAAGGGGTCACAGGGATGGGTCGTAGTCAATAATAACAATCATAACGAAAACTTGTATAACGCTTACTGTGTGAAAGGCACTGTTCTAAGCATTTTACTTACATCGATCTATTTAATCTTCACAAAAACCCATGGAGTTATGTACGTTTCTTATCCTCATATTACAGATGGGCCAATTGAGGCTTGGAGAGGTTAAGTAATTGGTCTAAGCTAATAAATGTGGAGCTGAGATTTGAACCCACAGAATTTGGCTCCAGAGTCCCTGGTCTTAACCACCATACTCTGTGACGAGTAAGAGTAAGACTGAGGATGAGTGATAGGGTAAGAGTCAGAAACAGGGAGCAAAAAAGGGGCAACAGAGAGTTACCAAGGGGTGAGAGTGGAAGGCAGCAAGGTGCAGGGTCAGACAACCTGGATGGAGACCCCCAGCCTTGCCATTACCTTGAATTCTCTGAGACCCATTTTCCTGTTTCATGGAGTTAATAATCACTCTTGGTCCCGTGGAAAGTAACAGAGATAATGTGGACAAAACCCTTAGTGCTAAAGACTGAATAAATCTTGAGAGCTGGCACAAGTTTCTGGACACCGAGCCAGACCACCTTCTCCAAACAGCCTGAGCACATCCCCCAAAGCAGTGCTGTTCCTCTTAGCACACTGGGCACCATGTGGTCACAGACTGCCTGGGTTCAAATCCCAGCTCTATCACTTAAGAGCTGTGTGGCCTTGGGCAAGTTACTCCATTTCTCTGAGCCTCTGTTTTCTCATCTTTAAAATGAGGGTAAGGATAGCACTTACTTTCTGGTTACTGTGAGAATTAAATGGATGACTAGCTGTAAAGTAGTTAGGACAGGGCCTGGCACATAATAAGTGCTTTAGCAGTTTCTGCTGTGACATGTGTTTCATTCCATCTTGAGGAAAAGCCCTGGGGCCTCTAGGAGCACATGAAATCTTTTGGCTTCGGCACCAAGTGCTGAATGTTTATGTGTTTTACCCGTACCAATCAAGGGATAGTTCCTCCTATTCGTCCCAAGATTCTTTGTTCTCTGCTAATTTAATAACAAAATTTGAAACAAACAAACAAAAATTAAAGCAAAAATAGAATCTTAAGTAAACCTGTTTTGAACCCAGGAGTCTGTCACCTATGAGATTCAAAGTGCTCCCCAAACTCAGGGTCTGTGGTCAAGGCTCTGCCCCTGTGGGTCACTCGTCCCCACGGTCAAGGACCCCTCACTTACCGGAACGGCTTTACAGAAGAGGTTGTAGCCTGAGATTAGCGCCAGGCCCATTTTTTCAGCATTGGGAGAATGGACGTGGCTCAGTAGAAAGTCAAAGGTCTGCTGGTTCCAGTCCCTGGAAGGGTCACCCAGAGTCTTAGTCACTTATTGCCCTGAGCTGGGCAAAAAACCTCAGAAGGTCAGTGGGCATGGGGCTGTGATCGGGCTGGTAGGGACAGGTCCAAAACCCAGAAATCTACCATGCTCACTCCTGCAATGCCCCAGATGCCTATGTGTCTTCACCTTCTCAAACTTTCCAATATTTCCTCATCAATAGGATAAAGAGGAGGATGAAGTTTGTTCAGTCATAACCATGTGGAGACAAAGCCTCCCGGTGCGCAGTATCTGGCACCCAGTGTTGCCTTAATATTTATTTGTTTACATCATGCCAGATCAGAGCTTCCACAAGGGGCTTGTTCTTAGTGATAGGACCCCGAGCTCCTCTGCAGATTCAGTCCCGTGAGCCCCCAGGGTACCCTCTGGGATCCTCACTCACGCCTCCTGTGGGTTGCTGGGGTAGGAGAGGTAGGGCTGCCAGAGGCCAGCAGCCACGTCGGTGGTGGTGAGCGGGGTGAAGCGGTCCGCGTAGACCTTCATGTCCAGTGGCTGCAGGACTGAATGGTAGCGCTCATGGATGCAAAGGGCAGTGGACAGTCCAATGACCCCGGCTCCAATAACCACCACGCGCATTGTGCCAGCCTGCGGGAAGGAAGGGTTGAGGCACACCATCGTCACCATCATCTCCATCATCACCGCTGCCATTACCACCACCTACTGAAGCCTTAGAGAGCACCGGACACCGCTAAGGACTTTCTGTACTTGATCCTCCTGATGACCCCAGGAGGTAGCTTTATCATTTTTCCCTATTTCACAAGTGGAAACCTTGAGGCATGGAAAGGTGAAGGTCACAAGCGGGTAAGTGATGCAGCTTTTTCTGAGGAGGCTTCCTGGACACCTGTCCCCAGTCTGGGAATTTAAAAGGCCTAGCAGAGTGCCTGGCTGCCTGTAGGCTGGGTAGACTAGTGGTTAGGGCTGTGGGCTCTGGCTTCAACTCTCAGATCTCAGCTCTGCCACCTGCTGGCTGTTAACTTTTGGCAAGATGTTTCATGAGCTTCAACTTCTATTAATTCATACCTCAGAGGATCAATGGGAGATTTAACAAGGCAAATTTAAGAATCTTAACCAGGTGCCCAGTGCAAAAGAAGTGATTTACTGACATTCATGAAACACCTGCTGTGTGCGGGTCCGAGCACTGAGTGTTTCTCATGCATTTCATCTAAGTCACCCAAGATTCATTCTTATAAGGCAGGGGCTGCTGTTATTGGCCCCATTTTATAGATGAAGAAACTGAGGCTCAGAGAAGGGAAGTGACTTACCTGAGGTCACACAGCCTATAAGTGGTGCTGCTGGGATTTAATTTCAACTCAAGTGAACTCAACGCACACTTATTGCACACCTACTATGCGCCAGGCTGGCAGCAAGCAGATGTATCTGTGAGCATGTCAGACACAGTGTTGGGCATCAGAACTTGGTCTCGCAGCACAGAGCTCCATCTGCCTTGGGGTGCTGGGCTGGTGGGGCCCTCAGAAGTTTAGGAGGCCTAGCAGCTTTTGACCTTGAAGCTGCTCAGGCCTGCACAGCAGGGAAATACTCTGCCGGCTCCTGCTGAGGCAGAACAAGAGAACCGTTTGTGCCCGGAAGGGCAAATTCAACTTTCCCTCCTCTTTACTCACAGCTCTCCTCCCACAGACCTCGATTCCTGGCAACTCTGCCCTGAACAGCAGGACATTCTCAATATGGCCTAGTTTTGTAAAGGGGGTAAAATGGCTCCAGCCCACAAGAACTGGACTCCATTGGAGTTTCGGAAGCCAAGTTGGAGATAGAACCAACACACGGAAAGGTATTGTTTTCTAGGCGATTCTCCTTCCAGCTTTGGGCCTGAGCTTGGATACTGGGAATTGGGAGGTAGACCCTCTTAGTGACCCCCAGCCCCCTCCCTACCCGCCTTCCCATACTTTCCTGGTGACCTCAGGTAAGTTACTTCACCTCTCTGAGCCTCAGTTTCCTCATCTGTCTCCTCATCTGTGAAATAGGGGTAAACTGAATCTCATGAAGTTGTCTTGAGAATTAAATAACAAGTTCAGTGATGGTGTGGCACCTGCTACAGCATAGGCGTTCAATACATAGTAGCCTCTTCTGTCCCCCAGCACCTTGAAACTCACATTGGAAAAAAACATTGGATGCACAGAAGGAGAGAGAAAGAAGGGAGAGTCAGACTGGGCTTCACTTCTAGCTGGCTGTGTGACCTTGACCAAGTCACTTCCCTTCTCTGGGCCTTCCGCATAATCTCTGGAGAGCTGACCACTTTTATATGTTAATGATAAGAAGGCAGAGGAATAAAGGGTTTTCCTGTATTTTCCAACTTCCCCATGAGGAATCCAGGAGGTGGTGTGGCATGAGGAGGTGGCAGTACAGCCCAGGCTGAGGGTCAGATGTGCCCAGGTTCACTGCCTGGCTCTGGCACACCCCAGGTGAATGACCGGGGCAAGTTGCTTAACTTGGCTGAATGAGGGTGACCACCCTCTCCAGTTTGCCCAGGACCGAAGGTGTTCCTAGGATACAGACTTTCAGTGCTAAAGCCAGGAGAGTCCCAAGCAAACCAGAATGAGCTGGTCAACCCTAACTGAGCTTCGGTTCCCTCTTCTATAAACTTTTAAAGGCTAATAAAACTCCCTGCTTCATTGTCTCCCCACCAGAATGTCAGTTCCAGCAGCGCAGGGACTTCTGTCTTGTTCACTGCTCTATCCCTAAGGCCTAGAGTAGGGACATAGCAGGGACTCGATGAATGAATGAATGAATGAATGAATGAATGAATGGAGTTCTTATGAGGATCTGAAAAGAAAATACTTGTAAAGTGCTTGCAAACTCATAAATGACAGCAGCAAGGACCATTGTACCCAGTTTACAGATGAAGAGCTGAGACTCAAAGAGAGCAAAGTAAATTATTCAAGCTCCCTGCTTCATAACAAGAGTTGGAGGTAGAGCTGGGGTGTGAACCCAGGTCTGCTTTTTCCAGAGCCCACACTTTGTCCATTCCCATGCTGCCTAGAAAATCAGCAATTGAGGTAAAAAGGAGCTTATAGAGGGATACTTCAAAAAGTTTGTAAAGAAGTAGAACTGAAAGATAAAACAGATCTTTTCGTGAACTTTTTGAAGTACTCTCATATAGTAGGAATGTGTGAGGTGGGAGAAGGGGAGTGTTGGAAAACCCTTAGGAGGCTTCTGGGAACAGAGAAAGAGACTGCGGCCCAAAGTCACATGCACGACTCCCATAACAAGGCTGGTTGGGCCCATGCCAAGGCTAGGAGCAGGGGTCCATGCCCCATAGAGGAGCATGAGGGGGGACCTGGGGCAACACCGAAGACATGCCTGGTGGCAACTTCCAAAACCAGCCGACCAAGGTAAAGAGGGATAATTACAGTGTGGAGCTTAGTTTCTCCAGTGTGTAAAACTTTAAAGATGAGCTAGGGGTCCTTACACAGATGAGGAAACTGAGGCCCAGAGAAGAGGAGTGACTCAGCCAAAGTCACAAGGCTAAGATAAAAGGATTTGTGGGGTCATGATGTTAAGTCTCTGTGAAAGGCAGGAATAGGTTGAGTCAAGAAAAGAACTGGCAATTTAGAGATAACAACAATAGCACCTACTATTTTTTTCTTTCAGCTCCTAGTACGATGTCCACATCAGTCATTGTACTAAAAACTTATTACTATATTTAGTTTTTTGGTGGCTGGCCAGCATAGGGATCCAAACCCTTGACCTTAGGGTTACACAACCACACTCTAACCAACTGAGCTAACTAGCCAGCCCTTGTGCTAAATACTTTACATGCATTATCCAGTGTAGTCTTCATAACAACCCTATAACTTATTATTATGCTCCTTTACAGAGGAGGCAACTGAGGCTCAGACGAGTGAAGGCCACTGCTCAAGACACCCAGTGGGTGAAGCAGAGCCCAGGCTGGCCTGACTCACACATCTGTGTGCTTGAACACCATGCTATGGAGCAAATTATAAGATCTGGAAAATCTGAGGGTCAAGCAAAGAGAAACAGCCAATGTTTCAGAGTCCTGCATTTCTGAAAACATAAAATGCAGCATTTGTAAGAATTTTTTGTGTTGAGGGGAATAGAATTGAAAAGGAAAAATGTGAGTCCTAAGTCAATTAATTATCTTTAAAAAAAACCAAAACACCGTATGAATAAAATTTGATACTGATTATAGCAATTCCATTTGTGTACATATTAAAGGGCACTATAAATGCATGCGGTTCTCATTAGAAGCAGGAGCCAGTAGGATCTGACAGACCCGCCTCAGGTGAAATCACTCATGCATGTGGGTAATGAACTTCTGGACTCTTAGGCACACAGCTCAGTTATTAAGTCAGCTATTTTTCTGTAATGGCTGATGTTTATATTGGTGTTGCAGTTCTCTGTCTTATACCATTACTTCAACCAAGCATGCTTGGAATGTGCATCCAGGAAGATGCAAACAGCTGGGGTTATTCTGTTTATGTGTGTGTGAGTGTGTGTGTATGCTCACATGATTATAACATCTACATAAGCATGGAGCAGGAAGGGAATCTACATATTTTGGCCTCTGCCACTTGCAAGACACGCATAGATACAGTACAGACGTAATTCCCTTAATCCTCTCAACTGCTCTTGAAGGTAGGGACATTATTATCCTCACTCTACAGACTGGTACTGAGGTGCAGAGATAGGAAGTCTCTGAATGGGACAGCATGGGACAGCATGCGGTTCTGGACCCAGTTCTGTCTGAGCTTCCTGCGCCACACCATAAAAACATTCAGGTAGTGGCACTAAACTGGCACCTGACACTTTCTGCTTGTCTTTCAGTCTTTTATTCGTTTGCTTGTAACCTCCCTTGTCCCCTAGAAAGAATCTGAGGCAGCTTATGCCTTTGATTTCTACATGCTCATAGCAAAGACTAGGAAAAGACTTGTTCTGAAAAAAAAAATCAGTCACGGGTGAGGCATTTGAATGAACATAATCAGCTCTTCCTGCATGTACTGCATGGCCACATCTTATGAGGTTGATATTTTCAGAGTTTATCCTTAAAATGGAATAGAGGCTATAAAATCTTGAGAGCCAGGTTACCAACTCCCCCACAAAAAACCATCCTAACTACCACTCGAGTACTTGCTTCGTGCCCAGTTCTGTGCTAAACACTTTACATTCATCACCTCTTTTAATACTCAAATTCACCCCATAAGTGGTGAGTTATGATCCCCGTGTTCCAGATGAGGAAACTGAGGCTTGGAGAGGTGATGTCACTTACCTGCTGTCCCTCCCTGTCTGACTCCAAGGCTAAAGCTTCATCAGTCTGCTGGATGTTTGCCCGAGGCTCAGTTTGTCCTTCCTCTGTCACCTGCCTCGGGCGCTAATGTCAATCCTTGTCTGTTGACACCAGGGGGCCATTGAATCCTTCTGCCTCCCCACCCCCAGCTCAAAGTTACATCTGCCACTCACCAAAATTCTGGAGAAAGGAGGCAGCAGCTGGGGGTGCAGGATCCTATTTCCTGAGGGGAGCCTCCTGATTCTGGGGCGTCTTGTTCTCTGCCCACCAACCAGGACTGAAGTGCAGGGTCAAAGTCTGGAGCTGTGGACAGGGCACAGCTCAAGGGGTGGGGCACTGGGCTGCCCTTGGGACTGAACCCAGACCAGCCGGGAGACCTCCTCTCCCCTCGCTC
Source organism: Cynocephalus volans (assembly GCF_027409185.1). Taxonomy (NCBI): domain Eukaryota; kingdom Metazoa; phylum Chordata; class Mammalia; order Dermoptera; family Cynocephalidae; genus Cynocephalus; species Cynocephalus volans. The sequence continues at coordinate 198,320,139 of NC_084461.1, forward strand.
CCAGTCCCTGAAAAGTTGCCTGACTTTTCTGGCTGATCCCAAGCCTCTGTGGACAGGCCTCAGGGGAGGGAATGAGGGAGGGCGGATGTTCTTGGAGGGCTGATGGGCACAAGAAGGTCTGTCTCTCTGGCCAGCTGGAGACGATCCCCTTTCTTCTCTCTTCCTGCTGCCACCCTGGGGGAGGGGAGGATCGTTCCCTGGGCCACTGCGGGCCTGGCCTGCAGGGTGGGGGTGGTCAGTCTGGCAGCCCCAGAGCCAGAGGCACAGGACAGGGGCTCCCAGGGCCAGCCAGCCAGCCCAATGCCATTCTCAGACGCTGAGTGGAGGAGGCCAAGGAGAGACTTGAGGTGACGCCTGTTTGGGCTGTGAGGATGCGTGGCTGTTTGCTCCAGTATCCCAGAGACACAAGCGGCGGGAGTCCAGGCCCTTCCTCTGCCGGGGCTAGACCTGGAACTGTGATTGTTAGAGCCCAAAGATCATCAGGATCCTCACTGTACAGATGGGAGACTGAGGCCAAGAGAGAGGGACCAACCAGCCCTGGATGAAGCAACTTTTGTCTCAGCTTTGACGGTCCAGCTGCCACCACCCTAACTTCAGCATCATCAGATCAAAAGGTGAAGGTGAAATAGAAAATGCATTCAAAATACTTAGTGCATAGGATTTTTTCTTTAATGGTAAAAGACGGATGGGGTGAAACCCACCTTTTACTCTATAACCTTCCATCTCGCTTGAATTTTTTTTACTATAGTCGTATATCACTTTTATATCATATGACCCTAGCAAAGCTCCTTGTGCCTTTAATTCATCATGTGGCACTTAAAAATTCACAAAAGTTAGCCAGATATCTTCACGCTCCTCCACTCCCATCCTAGCAATGATTCATGTTTTGTGAATTTCAATGTACCAGTTCTAAATACTTTACCTGGATTGTTTCATTTAATCTTGGAAAAGCCCTTTAAGGTAGGTGCTGTTATTATCATCCCCACTTCAGAGTTAAAATTTAGAAACTTGTTCACAGTATCCACTAAAACTAACCATATGCCTATACTATATGTCCACTCTTATGTATATACCCAGAAGAAATGAAAACATACATTGATCAAAAGGCTTGTATAAGAATGTTGTATAAGGAAAAATACTGCTACATACTGCAACCTGAATGAATCTTAGTCACTACGTTGAGAAGAAGCCAGACATACAAGAGCCCAAGCTGCACGCTTCCATTTTTGTGAGATTTAAGAAGAGACAAAACTAACTGGCAGTCATAGAGGACATGGGAAGAGTGACTCGGAGGTAGGTGCTGACCAGGAAGAGGCATGAGATGCTGGAAACATGCCCCTCAGACTGGGTGGTGGTTACAGAAGTGTGTGCATGTGCAAAGAGTCATCAAGCTGCATATTTAAGATTAAGATTAATGTGCTTGACACAATTAGAAAGAGGGAGAAAGAGAGAAGGAAGAAAGAGGGAGGTAAAGGGCCGAGCCCGTGGCGCACTCGAGTGCCGGTCACGAAAAAGACAAAAAAAAAAAAAAAGAGGGAGGTAAAGAAGAGAGAGGAAAGGGAGGAAGAATGGAAGGAAAGAGAGAAACAGAGAAAGAGAAAAAAAGAAGAGGAAAAAGGAAGGAAGAATGGCAGGCTGGCTGGCAAGGAAGAAAGGAAGGAAAGAACTTGCTCATAGTCACATTGCCTATAAGCAGAGGCCCAAATCTGAACCCAGGTAAGAGTTGCCATATCTAGCAAATAAATTCCAGGATACCCTGTATTTTACCTGGCAACCCAGGCCATGCATGTCCAGAGCTGGGGCACTCAGCCACCACACTAAAGAGCTTAACTGAGAGCCGGGGAAGGGCCTTAGCACCGGTGGCTCCCCGCAGCAGGGCTGGAGGGGGACCGTGGCACCACAAAGTCCTGTGCTGAGTGCAAAATAGCATACTCAGTATTGTTATTTAATTTTAGAAAATGAGATTGGATACACCTACTGTTTTCATGATACAAACTACCAAAAGTTCCACAGAATCTCCTTGGCTCTTAGGATAAGGAAAAAATATCCCGAGGAAGGACATGAGATTGTTATCTTTATCAATAATGGGTGTGAGTTTAAAAAATGAAAAGAAAAAGCTGAGAAACACTGATCTGGTTGAATCCGTCCATTTTGCAGTTAGGGAGACTGAAGTCCAAAGAGAGGAAGGAATGTGTCCTAGGTCCCACAGGTGTAAAGGACTCAGACAGCCACGGAGAGCAGGCTCTTTTCACTGCCCTGTCCAAAGCTCACTGATAATAGCCATAGGAGGCCCCAGATCTCTGGAAGCAATTTCTGTTTATTTGGCTGGAGTTGTAGGAGCTGAAGGTCCTGCTCGCCCACTGGCTGGCTGATAAACAACTTGGCCTCCTAGTAGCTCTGAAATACACTCAGGCCAGTGCAAAAGACATGATTACCTAGAGAATTCTCTGCAGAAGTCAAAAATGGGGGGCGGAAAGGGGGAGAATGGACTTCAGGTTACAGAATAACAAATCAACCTCTACTCTCTCCCTCAAACAAAGTAGCTTTATTATAACGTGTTTTTCAAGTATTAAGGTACCCTCCGTAAATCTATACAATGCAGAAGGTATAAAGAAGAAAGTAAGAATCACCAGCAACTAATCCCACCGCCAGGAAATAGGGGCCGTTATTTTGGTAGAATCCTCAAACGTTAACATAAACACACCCAGCTGACAAAAAATGAGATCATGTAATACATGTTGTTTCCTCTGTCTCTCTTTTCACTTACCGTTATGGTATGTCCCGAACCTCTTTCCCCAATGACTACAGAATGGTGGTGTCCTTTATGCACAGGATACCATTTGTTGACCTAAAAGAAACTGAGGCCAAACATAAAGCATAGGATTTATTAAGCCAATATGACAATTGCAACTGGAGACACACGTACATAGATCAGGTCACCCTGAGAAATGCACTCTGGAGAGGCCAGTAGAGCTCAGCATTTCATCATCACAGAGAAGGGAAGGAACAAAGGAGAGAGAGGACAGCCCTGCCCAATCTCTTCATCAGTTCTTGTATTGGCTGTATCGGATGTATAGGTTTGGGATGGTTACTAGGTCACATTCTACATGCAGGGATCTACGGTAAGAGTTATAAGAAGTCTTCTAGGTTATTTTTGACTTTCTGGTGCCATCATGTCTGCTTCTAAGTAAAAACGGTGTTATGAAAATGTTCTCCAGGACAGGTGGACATGACTACTGACTTATCCCAGATCTCCTAAGGCACTCACTACAATTTAGCTGACCCAGTCAGAACAGATTTTTTTTTTTTTATCACATTGTATGTGGTTGTAACAATTTTTTAAGTCAATCCCTGTGGTTGAATTTACCTGTCATTTCTCATTTTTTGACATTACAAACAAATATCCTAGATGTGTTTCTGGCATACTTGTCTGATCATTTTCACAGGGTCGATTCCTAAAAATGGAATCATTGTGCCAAAGAGTTCGCACACTTAAAATATAGATCCGCCTTTTTTTTTGTATATAGTATACCATTTACATACATTCTTAAAACACACAAATATTTACGCATACATATGTAACAAAATATTGAAACATACAGGCTAAAGTTACATGCCAACTTTAGGATGTTAGTTACTTCTGGGAAATGATGAAGGTGGACAGGATGAACAGAGAGGATTATAGCTCTCTGTATAACATTTTACTTCCTTTAAAAAATTTGACAGCATTGTAACATGTTAACATATATTACATATGTGTGATGGGCTCATAAGTATCTATAAAATCATTTTTTCTTCCCTTCATATTTATTAATGTGATTTAAGATAAAGAAAAGTAGAGGGAAAATAATAGGTCTTTAAATATTGATCCGCTTTGCCAGACTATCATCCAAAGGGATCAATCTACAAATTTAAGGACGCACTCACCCTCAGATACCACCCTGCACTTGCAGCACCCAGAGAGTGAGAGCCTCCTTAACTTTTGCACCCCCTCCCACTTGCCCCACCCTTGCTAAGGAGACTGCAATTTTTTCATATGTTGATTGGCCTTTGTATTATTTCTTTATAAAATGCCTATTCTTTTTCCCTCATTTTTCTATTTAGGTGTGTTGGATATTTTTAAAATTAATTTGAAAGAACTCTTTATATGTACAGGTATTATCCTTTTATTGCAAATATTTTCCCCAATATGTCTGTCATGCAAAGGTTTTAAAACTTTTTTGTAGTCAAACCTAGTCGTCTTTTTTTTCCTTTAAGGTTTCTGCCATTAATGTCATGTTCAGAAACCTTGCTTCAACCCCCTCCCTTGCTCCATATTATAAATTACTCACACAGACTTTCTAGAACCTTTATTTTTTGTTTTTTTTAATTGAAATGAAATGGTTGTACATATTTGTGGGGTATCTTTGGGTTTTTTTTTTTTAACATTTAAGCATTTGATTCATTTGGAATTAATTTTGGAGAATAGGACAGGGGGTAGGGATCCAGCTTTACTTGCTGGCCAGTAGCAGCAAAACCACTATTTGAGTAACACATTTTCTTCTCTGATACCTATTTTTATCATTTGCTAAACTTTCCTGTGTGTTTGAGTCTATTCCTGGACTCTTTTTTGCTCTCCACTGATCTGTTTGAGGCTAAGCCAGTGCCCATTCTGTTTTAATTTCTGAAGCTTTGTCATATGTTTTACTATCTAATAGAACAGATCCCTTCTCTCTTCTCTTCTTTTTCAGAGTTTGCCTACCTCTTTTCCTGCAGTTAACTTTCTGGGATGGTTAAGTGATTAAGGCCAGGAACTCTGGAGTCAGGCAGCCCCAGGTGGTACCCCAGCTCCATCCTCCCTACCTTTGTGACCTTGGGCCAGTACTTAAGGAAACTAGAGCACAGTTGGGAGGTCAAGAAGCAGGAGGTCCAGGGACAGACATTTTAATGTCTAATATGCCTGATGTCAACCCCCAACTCCACCTTCCATGGTCCCTGGGATCTCAGCAATTCCCCTTTTGAAACCTCATATGTAGAATGGGAGGGTTACTAATAACAGTTCCTTACTACTGAAAAAATTAAATAACCAAAGATTTCTCCTATGGTGGAATTAAGATGAAATAGTGTTATCACATGACAGAATGCACAGCATATGCCCAATAAATGTTAGCTCACTCAGTTATCTGTTAACCAGATGCCTTACTCCCCCCCACCAAAAAAAAAAAAGTTCAGATTTTTATTGGATTTGCCTTTAATTTAATTTAGAGAGATTGCTAACTCTAATGAGTTTTACCATCCAAAAACAAAGCTCTATCTCTCCATTTATGTCTTCTTCCCTGCCACCTTAGTAGAATTTTGTAACTCTTCATACTTTTCTTCCTAAAGTAGGATCTACTGTCCTATATATCCCCCACACTTCTCCACCATCACCACACATGTAATATTTACAAAAATCTTTCTGCAGTGTGCATGGTTTTATAATATTTTTATATGGCTGCATATAAAAATTATCTAAAAGTTATCTATTGATGCATAACAATTGACCTCAAATTTTTATCAGCTTAAAACAATAAATATTTATTATCTCACATGTTTTCTGTGGGTCTGGAATCTGGGAGCAAGTTCTGGCTCAGAGTCTCTCCTAAGGTTGCAGTCAAGATGTTGACCAGAGCCGTGGTCTCATCTGAAGAAGTGACTGGGGCTTGAGGATCCACTTTCAAGGTGGTACACTCACATGGCCAGTAGGTTAGTGCTGGTCATTGGCAGGATACCTCAGTTCCTTGCCATGTGGCCCTCTCTGCATAGGGCTGCTGGAAAGTCCTCATGACATGTCAGCTGGCTTCCCCCAGAGTGAGTGATCCAAGAGAGAACAAGATGGAAGCCACAGTATTTTTAATGACCTAGGCTCAGAAGTCACATGCTGTCATATCTGTGATATCCTGGTGGTTACACAGGTTGGTCCTTATTGTGGAGGAGACTCCACAGGCCATGAATACCAGAAGGTGGGTACCATTGAAGGTTTCCTAGGAGGGCCATCATATACATGTGACCAAATTTACCTAACCAAATCCCTCTTATGGGACATTTAATCACTCTGTCTTAAAAGTTGAGTTTCTGAGGCCCAGCAAGTGTTAGTGTATTGCCTGTACATGGTGAGTTAAAGGCAGAGTCAGGCTAGCCCAAGTCCTGTGAGCAACTCACTGGAGAGGCCAGGGCAGACCTGGATCTGGCAACCAGGTTAAATTAGGGGGTGGGCATAGGATGGGAGCTTTCAGCTGATGCCATATGGGAGCAAGGATCCTGCAGCTGCCTGGCTGCTGGCACCCTCGACCCACCCAGAGATGCTTTGACAGCAGTCCTAGATACCTAACTTCTATATCCATCCTAGACACCATGGGCCAGGTGGCTGAGGCTTTGAGTCCTCAGAAGACCATTCCCTGTACACAGGGGCACATCTAAACTGTCACATCTCAGGCTAGAAAGGCTAACAACCTGTGCAGAGACCCTGGAGTCTGGTCCATCTGGGTTCAAGTCCTGGCTTTGCTCTGAGCCTCAGTTTCTGCAGCCAAGGAAATGATAATATTAGATGTGTCCATTTCCTATGGCTGCCATAAAAAAGTGCCACAAACTGGTGGCTGAAACAATGGACACTTATTCTCTCACAGTTCTGGAGGCTGGAAGTCTGAAATCAAGCTGTTGGCAGGGCTGGTTCCTTCTGAGGGGTGTGAGAATCTGCTCCGTGCTCCTCTCTCTTAGCTTCTGGTGGTTTGCTGGCAATCTGGAGTGTTCCTTGACTTGTGGCAGCACAACTCCATCTTCATGAGGCATTTTCCCTGTGTCTCTGTGTCCAAATTTCCCCTTTCATAAAGACACAGTCATATTGGCATGGGGCCTGCCCTAAAGACTTCATCTTATCTTGATCATCTACAAGAACCCTATTTCCAAATAAGGTCCTAGTCACAGGGACTAGTGGGTCAGGACTTCCACATCCTTTGGGGGGACACAAGTCAAACCATCACATCAGGCACCATTAATGAACAGGACCGCACACCACACCTTTCAATATCATCCCATTCAATCCTCACAATGAACCCATGATGTAACTGCTATCACTCTGAGCCCATTTTATAGAGAAAGAAAGTGAGTCTCAAAAACAGGAAGTGCCTGACTCAAAGCCCCGTGGGTCCTAAGTGGGCAGGCCAGTTTGAATGAAGTAGGTGGATCCCAGGGTATCTATACCTCCCTGGGGGTTGTCATGGTGATTCCTGTGCTCAAATGTCACCTTGCCCAGAGGCTGCCCTGACCACTTGTCTAAACAGCCTCTCCATCACCCTCTGCCTTTAGCCTGCTTTGTTTTTCTCTCACGCCCTTTTCACTACTACACATCATATTTCATTTATTTGACACTTATTTGCCTATGTCGTTCTAAAAACCTTACCAATATGAATTCATTTAAAATGCAGTATTCTCATATTTAGCATATATGAGGGTACTTCAGAAAGTTCATTGAAAAATATAATTAAAAGATGAGGAGAATCTTTCCATGAACTTTTTGAAGTATTCTCATATTATATTCCATATACTTGCTTATATATTTTTTTACTATATTCCCTACTTGATTGAATACTCCCCAAGGACAGTGACTCTGTTTTGTTCACTGATGGACTCCAAATTACTAGACTAGCACCAGGCAGAGCAAAAAACATAAATATTTGTTGAATGAGTTGAGTGAATGAGAAAATGATAGCATGCCCAGGAAGTGCCTGGAAGATACTGGGTTATGGCATTGTAATGATATATTTTTTAAGGTATATGTGCAGGTTAGGTTTTCTATTTCTATTTCCTATGGCCGTTATAATAAATTACCAGAAACTCAGTGGCTTAAAAGAAAAATTTATTCTCTTGCACTTCTAGAGGTCAGAAGTCTAAAATCAAGATGTCAGCAGGGCTGCATTCTTTTTGGAGGCTCTAAAGATGGAATTAATTTCCTTGTCTTTTTCTGCTTCTGCCAACTGCCTGCATTCCTTGGATGTGGCCTCTTCCTCACATCATTCTCACCTCTGGATTTCACTGTCACATCTGCTACTACTGGCTCTGATCCTCCTGCCTCCCCCTTGCAAGGACCTTTGTGATCACACTGGGCTCTCTCAGGCCTCATCCAGGATAACTGTACCATCTAAAAACGCTTAATAATCCTATCTGCAAAATCCCTCTTATCATGTAAGGTAACATAGTCACAGGTTCCAGGGATTTAGGATATGGACATCTTTGGAGGGCTGTTATTCAGCCTCCCGGAGCTTTACTACCTCTGAATTCATTTCCAAATGAATAGTAAAGGAGGAATTATAAATTATTTGCTGTAAAAAGGAAACTATCAGTAGAGTTATCTTCCCTTTCCCCCTCCTAGGCTGTCCTGGAACTACCACTACCTTGTGCGTGAGTTCTAAAGCAGAAAAACATGGGTTTGAATACGAGCATAACCACTTCCTACTTATGTGACCTTGGGTGAGTGACTTAACCACTCTGCATCAATTTCCTCATCCATGAAATGAGAATAACAACAATGCGACAAGAACTAATGTACCTAACGTGGCCCAACCCAGGAGCTGGCACAGGGAAGACCATAAATCCATTGTCACCAATGCATGGAAGTTGCAGAGAGAAGAGGTGCCTAACCCAGGCTTGGGCCAGGGAAGGTTTCCTGGAGGAGGTGACCCTGGAGTATGAGTGGGGGACAATCACATGTTAATAAACCATGTCCCCAACACACTCTCAGAGCACTTCGCACAGTGCCTAAAAGAGAGTAAAAAAGCTCAATAACTAGCTATTTTTAATAGTTGCGAGACTGAGCTGAGATTAAGAGGATGAGGTCAAAGATGATTAAATAAATTATGATGAAAAAATATGATGATAGCCAATGGCTCTGCTGGATACCAGAAATCTTTGGAGCCTCTTTGAGCTGGTTCCCCTCCTCCGCCCCGGGTGCAGAAGGCCTGAGGGTTTTCACTTCTGTTTTCCTCTCCTCACCCCTCTTACAGGCTACCAGAGTCAAGACCACAGGCCATTTTTTACAGAACACTTTAAAATGACCAAAATTTAAAATAAAAACACAGGGTCAAATCAGGACAGGATCAGTAAAATTGCCTTGCTAGGGCCAAGCCCGTGGCACACTCGGGAGAGTGCGGCGCTGGGAGCGTAGCAATGCTCCTGCCGCGGGTTTGGATCCTATATAGGAATGACCGGTGCACTCACTGGCTGAGTGCCGGTCATGAAAAAGACAAAAAAAAAAAAAAAAAATTGCCTTGCTAAGCCATATTGGAGCCTGAAGCAAAAGGGAAAATCAGTAATACAGTATTAACCCTGTCTTTATTTAAAATTTTAATATTTTGTTCATCAAGGATTTTTTTTTTGCATGAATTTTGATTTTCTAAAATGTTGCATTAAGATATTACTTACTCTGATCACTGAGCTTCTAAGGTGGCGCCCCTTTACATTTTTCGCCCTCACCCTGGTCCCAGTCCTACTGCTGAGGCTTTTCTTAGGGACCATTCCTGGCTCTACAATGACAGGACAAGACGTTATGACAATACACAGTGACGCTTGCTGTGTGTTTGGGGACAGGATGGGGCTATGAATCTTGGAAAGAACAGGGGACAGGGAGGGCTTTCTGTGGTGATGTCTGGCAAGAGTTAGCTGTGGGAGAGAAGAGGGTTCCTTAGCTCTAGGAGGAAGTGAGAAAGGGTGGGGATGTCCTCCAGAAATGTGGGGGTGGATAGAGAAGTAGGCCGTGCCAGGGCAGGGGTATTAGGATTTAGTGCCATGCATGGGTAGCAGGATCACATTTGGGTGTGAATTTCTGGGTAAGGAGAACATAGCATTTGTACAGGCAGTGCTTTTCAAACTGCAGTCCCCAGACCAGGAGCATCAGCATCACCTGGGAACTTGTAAGACATGCAAATTTTCCAGCCACACCACAAACCTAGTGAATCAGAAACCCGGGAAGGTGGGGTCTAGCTGTCTGCATTTTCTCCAGGGGATTCTCAAACACTCACACTCAAATTTGAGAAGTAATGTAAAGAAGACATAAAAAAATAAATCATAACGAAGCAACATGTAAGTGCATGAACACAATTTCCGGAGAGGACATGAGAAGTCTCAGAAGCCTGTGCCTGCTTATAATGAATGTGTTTGGATTTGAGAAGATATTCACTATTCAAGGGAATTTTGTCCACAATCTTGCCTCATATTGGACATTTTGAAATAGGTGCTAAATACGTATGGCCATCTGTCCACCAAGAGTAACTTCCTTTCCCTCTTGAACAGCTCTTGACGAAGCTCTCAAACAAAACAAAGTATATTCTTCCCTCTATGTCAAATTAGTTGCATTTCTGAAAATTCAGTGAAAACTACTTAGTATTGATATATGAAATGGAGCTAGGTTCTGGCTTCAGATAATTAGAAATGGGGTTTTCACCTACACAGGTGTCTTGTGGTAATGGAGCAATTCTTCTTGGGGGGACTGTCCCGTGCCTTGCAGGACATGTAGCATCCCTGGCTCCTGCCCTGTAAATGTCAGTAGCTCTCCCCTCCTCATCAATGAGACAAACAAAAACATTCCCACAAATTTCCCAAAAAAGTGCTCCATAGAGGTTATAGTGCCCCCCATTGAGAATCCCCTTTGAGATGGACAGTGTGGTGGGCCAGACCCCTGGAATATGGAGGAGGTCACATCCCCAGGGCCTGGGAGCCAGAGGAGGATCCAGGAGGCTGCGTGGGTTTCAGGTTGGGCAGTAAGATGGATAGTGGAGCCATTTGCTAAGGTGGGCAGCAGGATTGGACCACCGCATCTGAGAGTGCTTGAAGAGGTGAGGGAGAGGATTTTGGATAAAAGAGAAGCTTCCTATTACCAAGGTAAGCCAGCACCACCCTCTTGGTATATTACTCTACGTACCTCTCCATCCCCACACTGGTCACCTCTCCCCAGGACCACAGCAGCAGCCATCTCCCTCCAGGACCGCAGCAGCAGCCACCTCCCTAGTCTCCTTCTCCAGCTACCGCACGGTCCATTCTCCATGCAGCAGCCAGAGCGATCTTTCCAAAAGGACCCCGACTCTCGACACTTGCCCCAACCCCCCTTCTCCTTCCTGGGCGCCAGCCTCAGTTGACAACCCACCTTCCTGTTTCCGGGCCTTTGTGCAGGCTGCTCGCCCTGCCTGGAGAGCTGTGTCCCCTCCCTTCCCTGTTATTCCTGCTTTTCGTTCGGGCCTCAGAGCAAACATCTCTTCCTCGGGGAAGCCACTTCTGACCCCTGAGGAGTTGCTGGGTTTATGAATACATAGAAGGAATTCACAGAAAAAGATTAGCAACTAATTTTTAAAACGTGCCCAATAATTTGATTAACCTCTGTAACATCCCCGAGGGCAGGCCTCATCTATTTTGCTTACTGTTGTATACATAATGAATGGGTACTTAGTAGGTGCTCAATAAATACTTCATGAATGAATGAACAAATGAATTTCTGTCAAGACTGCTTGTAGGGGTTCATGGCGCAGGGACGAGGACGTCCTTTATTTCCTGGTCGCTTCGTAGTCTTGGCTGCGCGGTCGCCAGGCCTCAGTTTCCCCCACCCGCACAGGTGGCAGGCCTCCCGGGAGGATGTGCTCGCGGCCGCGCGCGCCCACGAGCCGGCAGGCCGGAGGGGTGGGCGCGCGGGAGGAGCGGGGCGCGGGCGCGAGCGGGGGCGTGTGTGTTTGGGCGCGCGGGGAACGTGACTGACCAGCCGGAGCCTCCAGTCGCCGCTCGGGCCCCCGCGCCGCGCACGCGCGCCGCCCGCCCCGCCCCCCCCCCCCCCCCCCCCCCCCCCCCCCCCCGGCGCACCAGGCCCGGCGCGCGCCGGCGCGGCAGGCGGAGGCGAAGGCGAAGGCGGAGGCGGAGGTGGGGGCGGGGGCGGCGGAGGCGGACGCCGAGGGGGAGGGGCGGGCCCGGCTCGGCCCAGCCGCCCGCGCGCGCGCGCGGCTCCTGGAGGCCCCGGGCCCGGCCCGGGCGGCGGCGGCGGCGGCGGCTCTAGCTCGAGGCCTCGGCGGTGCCCGCGCGCTGCGCCGCAGCCATGGCCCTGGTGACCCTGCAGCGCTCGCCCACGCCCAGCGCCGCCTCCTCCTCGGCCAGCAACAGCGAGGTGAGCCCCGGGCCGGCCGCGCCAGGCTGGGCCGCCGGGCGCCCGCGCCGAGGACAGCCCAGCCGGGGCCGCGCGTTAGGGGCGAGGGGCGACATCGCAGGGGCCCGGAGACCCCGCGGTACGAACCGACCTGGGCGGCCGGACCGCGGTGACAGTGCGGGAGACTGTGTGTGCGGTGTGACCTCTGTCTGGGGGAGGGACTGTTCGTGTGTTGATTGGGACTCCCATCGGGTGACCCCTGTCTGAGGGAGACTGTTCGTGTGTTGGTTGGGTCTCTCATTTGGGGATGACTGAGGGAGACTGGATGTGCGACTGGGACTCCTAATTGGTAGAATATGTATGTGACGCTGGTTCTGAGATGTGTGACCCTAGGTTTGTGGTAGGTCTGTGCCCTTTTCCTGCGTACCTGGCTGTGTATATGTGAGAGTGTGTGTGGCTCTGTGACCTGTCTGCTGAGAACTGTGCCTGTGTGATGCTGTGTGAGGCAGGCCGCGGGGGGAGGCCCTGTATACATATGAAATTGTTCTCCTGTCTGTATGCCTGTGGAGTTCTGGCTGTAGGATTGTGTATGTCTGCCCTTTGGGTGCCTCTGTCACTGTGTGACAACGACTGAGCATGCCCTGAGCTCTGTGTCTCACGTGCGTTTGCGGCTGTCTGGGTTTTTCCTTTTCGGAATATAACTCAGGGTTATATGTTTATGTGCATGTGTCGGTGTAGCTGTGGCCCATTCTGGTGTTTTTGTGGTTGCATTGGTGCATGCGGGGGCTGAGAATGCATCCATGCACTGTGCGGGTTTCTATGGGTCTGTGCAGGACCCGACAATGTTTGCCTGTCTCCTTCTTGCCTTGGGGCAGATTTGGGAACTGGCACCCTCTGAATCTGCAGAGCAGTCTTGCCTGCCCTTGGCTGGGCTCAGGCCTTTGAGCAGGTCCCTTCTCTGCAGCTGCAGGGCTTACCTTCTTGTCCCGCTGTCTTGCCCACTTTCTCTTGGAGATCCCTTTGGTATAAACTCGTATTGGAGGAAAAGCTACTTGTTGGCCTGAAGACAGAGCAGCTGGAGGAGGAGACCCTTAACTATGTTTAGAGAAGGTGGGAGGAACAGCCCTGCAGGCCCAGGAAGTTTCACAGCCAGCATCTGGGCTGTTCCAGCCCTTTCTGTGTGGGAGAGATGGAGGGGTGAGGGGGGAGTTGACCGGTAGCACGGGAAAAGGTCTGTGTGACACAGAGAAGAGGACTTGCATTGGCTCAACAGCCCTGTCTCCTGACAGTGTTGCTCTTCAACCTTATTTTGGTGGGCTGGGCAGGAACATTTTCAGAGTGACTGGGAGGTTGAACCTCCACAGCCCCCTCTGTTCCAAGAAGAGGCCATTTATGAGTTATCTTGCCTACAGACAGAATGTTCTAGTTTCCCCTCTGCACACTGATTAGAAGCAAAAGAACACTGGTGGCCAAAGAACACTGGTGGCCAGTTGCCTGCAACTGAGAAGTCTTTCCTCCCAACAGAGAGGTCTGTTCTTCTAACATCATTCCTGTTACTGCTGTCTGCGGTTCACAAAGTACTTTCGTGCACTTAATCTCATTCTCTTCACAAAAACTGTGTGAGAATGAAGGGAGAGCTTGGCTTCAGGAAGGGGTTGTACAGAAAGCCTCTCAGCTTGGATTTTTTATTCTAAACCCCACATTCCTTGTGTTACTTACACCTGATCTATCCTGTCCCAGGCAGATGTTTAAAATTTTATTATTTTTTAGTTGATATAACTCATATACCTTGAGTTCAGCATTTTAGAATGTACAATTCAGTGGTTTGTAGTGTATTCACAAGATTGTACACCACTGTCTAATTCCAGAATATTTCATCACCCCCTAAAGAAACCCCATACTCCTTAAGCCATCACCTGTATCCTCCTGCTGCCTCATCCTCCCCAACCTTAGGCAACCACTAACCTAATTTCTATGGGTTTACCTATTCTAGATATTCCATGTAGAATCATGCAGTGTGTAGCCTTTTGTGTCTGGCTTCTTTCACTTAGCATGTTTTCAAGGTTCATCCATGTTGTAACGTGTGTCAGTACTTCATTGTTTTTTGTGGCTGAATAATATTGCATTGTAGATGTACCACATTGTGTTAGACATTTGGGTGGTGTTTCCATTAGACACATTTTTAATTATTATATAAAACATTATTTTTACCAAGCACTAAACATAGAATAAAACTCAGCCAGCTTTTAATTGACTTGAGTAAATCTGCATGGCGAGGGAGCAGAGGCTGGGAGGTTTCCGGGAAGGCAAGGCTTTCTTCCAGATGTGTTGAGGCAACAAGCAAGATGGAATGGTGAGGCTGGCCAGTTGGCTCAGTTGGTCAGAGTGTGGTGTTGATAACACCAAGGTCAAGGGTTTGGATCCCTGTATTGGCCAACTGCAAAAAAACGAAACAAAACGATGGAAAAGAGGGAGCAGGTGCACGTGGAGTCTGGAGACCTGGTTCCAGGAGCTCTGCTTCTGTCTTCCTTAGCTCAAGCTGCTTCCCCTCTGTGTGCCTCAGCTCATCAAAAAGGACTGGATTACCTCTTAAGTGTATTCTTTGGCATGTGTAGCTTCTCTGGAACAACTGACCTTCTTTTGCCTTTCATCCTGAAAACCTCAGAGAGGGACCAGGAATTAAATGGTTGCAAAGTCTGTGCCCCTGAATCACTTCATCACTCATCAGAGTGCACCTCCTTCCATGAGTCAGAAACACTTAGGGCAGTGGGTTCCCGACACAGCCAGGCCTGCTGCGTGGTGTGGGAAACGGAGGGGAATCATAGCCCTAACCCTGAAGCAACTCTCTCCTCTTTCTCAGTTTTTTTCTTTTTTTTCAATCTTCGATTATCTCATTTATGTCATTTTCCTGTTAACCTTATCTCAACCCCTTTGTGGGAACAGGCAGGGCACAAGAATAGATAAATCAATAATTTTCAGGAGTGGGTCATAATATTGTTATTTTTGACAAATGTTCAAGATGACTAATTTTCATGGGCAGATCTCCAGGCACTTTTTTGGGTTGGAACAGGGTTTCTTAACCCCGGCCTGTTGATATTTGGGGCCAGAACATTCTCTGTGGTGGGGGCTGTCCTGTGCACTGTGGGATGTTTAGCAGCATCCTGTCTTCTACCCACTAGGTGCCAGTAGCACCCTCCATAAAAAGTCTCCAGACTTTGCCCAATGTCCCCTGTTGAGAAACTTGCCCCTGGTTGAGAACCACTGCATTACACCCACCATTGTCTCCTAAGTTTGTTGTTGTGTGAGTTGTGTTGTTTGTGCTTCACTGCAGGACAGAAGCTCTTGGGCCTGTGGTCAGCAAAGCCTTCCCTGGTTTTTCCACTTCTCCTGTGTGGGGTGGGGAGCGGGAGAATAAATGGGTTGGCTGTTTTGGTATGCCTCTGCCTAATGCCATAGGTGCCTTATCTTAACACAGTTAGGGACTGGTGTGTTCATTACTGGTTGAAATTGCCACCTCCTGTGTGTGTCCCTTGCTGCCCAGGCCGCTCCCTACATTAGCTCTGGACCCTGTTCCCATCCCTGCTGGCTTCTGCCTCGTTTCTGTTCTCAACCAACCTTGCATCTCTCCCAGCCATCACAGCTTTCCAGGTTTCTCTTTCCCATTCAATGGGAGCTTCTGTGTAACATAAAAAACATGCCAAGTCCCAGAAGTGCTGAACCGTTTGGTGTGTGTGTGTGTTTTTTGGTGTGTGTGTGTGTTTTCTTCTCATTTCAGTTTTCTCTCCGAAAGAAAAAAAAAAAGAAAGAAAAATAAATACTAAGAGGAGTCCAAAGAGGAGTCCAACCTCCTAGTATTGTATCTTTTAGAAAATATTAAATATCTCTTTCTTTCATTTATATAAATAAACCAGTAATCTAGAAGGTTTCATATTAAACATTTAAGTCTTTTTGGGAACCACCAAGAGCTTTTGAGACCCCCAGACAGCCTGATTCCTGGCCACCTTTCATGGTGAAAGACTTGCCTGGAATGGTTTTTTGTTTTTGTTTTTGTTTTTAAATGGTGTTTGTCACTCAGCTGTTGCCCGGCCTGACGGAGGAAATGGCTTCTCTTAAAGCATAGCCCCCTCCCTTAACAGAGAAAAACAGGATAAGGTCTAGAACAACTCTGGAAAGTTGAGAGCTAAGGGCTACAAGAGTGTGTTGGGTAACAGTGCCAGACAGGGAATGTTCACTTTGCAGGAATCGACCCACTAGGCTGGGGCAGGAATGTGGGTAAACGTTTGGAAACCTGAAAATTCCTCCGTGGAAGTTACTCAGAGGAACAGCAGACCAGGATTGGTAAGGAAAGGGTGTGGCTGTTTAGAAGTCGCCAGGTTTCCTGGACATCTTTATCTTTTTCCGACTCCAGGATAGAAAACGTGAGACCGCTGGCTGAGGCTCGTTGATAGTGGGTGTCTGCAGTGTGACATTCTCTTTCTTTCTCTGTAGTTGGAGGCTGGCAGTGAAGAAGAGCGAAAGTTAAACTTCAGGTAAGCAGATTCAGTTGTTCTCCAGTCTTTCTTTCAAGCAGGTAAGAAATACTCTTCCTCTCTCAAAGGGAAAACCCTCAAAAAGAATACACTGATTTTTTAGTGCCTTAAAATTTACACATAAGGCATCTTCAAGAGAAGTGCTTTAAAAATTATAGATATGTTTAACTGTAAACAGCTTTAATAACATTATGTAACATTTGGAAAAGAAGGAAAATAATTGCTGTTATTCTACCACCCTTTTGTATTACCATGATAAGCATTTTTATGTATTTTATTACAGATTTTCCTTCTGCTTTTTTTGGGGGGGAGGCGGCTGGCTGGCCTGGGGAACCGAACCTTTGACCTTAGTGTTTCAAGGCCATGCTCTAACCAATCCTCTGCTTTTTTAAAAAATAATTTTTATGCCATACCCTTACTTTTTCATCCTGCTTTTGGTAAGGCATTCCTCTTGAGGTAAGCACATTGCTGATTTGAAACGGATACCCAACCCCCTAAGTTTATTAATTCAAGGTGGGGTTTTTTGGAGCTTGTGACATATCTTTAGCTATGTTCATTTAAAAAATTTTTTAAGATGTAGTCCTCAGTTGCTATGTTCACTAGTGGACACCAGAAGCATTTTTGTTTTTCATTGCAAAACATTAAGGCCTTCCTGTTGAGTATTTTGTTGGTTTACAGAAGATTTATTGCTTCATTATAAAATGTATTCCTTTGCACCAAGGGGCCAGTCTTAAACTCTGACCTCAGTTTTAAAAAAGCAAACAAACTGTCAGGGATATTGTTCTTTAAAAAAAAAAAGTCTGTTTTATCTTGTGAGGAGGAGGAAAAATACTTGGAAAAGGAAATATGTGTTCAGACCCTGGGGTCAACCATTCCTTACCGAGAGCAGGACGTTCTCCTGGTTAACCTCTCCTGAAGAAGTGAGAGAAATATGTTTAGCCTTTTTTTGAAGTTTCCATGTGTTTGAGTGAAGGGAGGGAAAATATTCACTTTTACTGTGGCACACATTTCTAAAGATTATGTGAATAGGGAAATACTAGCCTGCAAAAATCAAAGAAATGTCTTCTTTCAATTGCTGGATTAAAACATTAATCGTATTTAATGTTACGCTCAAGACAAAGACAAATTTACTCTTTCACCCTGGGGTTTTTGGTTGGCCAGGGCCAGGTCAGGGTTCGCAGGCTGGAAACAGCCGGTCTCCCGAGTGGGGGCAGTAAGGGGCTGTGCTGCAGCTGAGGCTCTGGGTGGAGGCCGGGAGGGGAAGTGGAAGCCTGGAGTCTATCTGAAAGAGGAGGAACTGGGCAAGGGGCTTGCTGACCACTGCGTAGGGCCCTTGGAACATCTGCAGCTGCAGGCGCCCTACCCCCTCTCCCTGAGCCCCTTCCAGCTCTTTCCTGGAGTTGGAATCCTTTCTGTCCCTTGACCCCATTCTTTTCTCTCTGGGCTCTTGTCCAGGAGATAGAACCGAGCTCTCTCACTTAGACTGTTTTTGGGGCAAAGAACTATTTTTGTTTTTTAATTACTCTTAATTAGCTGACAGCATAATGTTATGTGTTGTTTTTGGTTATTAAGAATTTATAAATGGCAGTGATATGAATATGTAAATGTGGCCCTTTCTCACTGCTAAAAGGCCCCGTCTCTGCCCAGTTTGGAGCTGGAAGGGACCTAACAAAGAGATAAGAAGTACATTAGAGCAGCTTCATATATTGCCATGTTTAATCCTCAAAAGAAAATCCCTAGGAAGGGTATTTTCTCAGTTTACAGGTGAAGTACCTGAAGCCCCAGGTTGCATGTGGGAAATTCTGTATGCAAAGTGAGGCCTCTATTGCCTCTAACACCCAAGTTTGCTATACCAGACCACCTTTCTGGAGACCAGTTAGTTGTTCAGGTAAATCAGCTGTCTGGGACATACAGGTGAGGGCACTTGCTTAGGCGCATCCTGGTGGTTAGAGGCAGAGCCGAGGACTCTGGCTGACTCTTGGTGGGTGCCTGCCCGATGTCAAATCATTCTGACCACTGTGAGGCCCTCTGCTGTTCTCAGATGCACAGCAGTGTTGATCCAGCTCTCTCTCCCCGTTGCCTGCTTTCTGCTGTTGTGACCACTGGGAGACCATCTGCTGCTTTCAGCAGGGCCCCACACCATTGTGATACTGGGAGACTGGGCTGGAGTCTGGGACCTGGGTTCTCATTCAGGATGGGGTGCTGGGTCTTAAGCTTGTCCCCTCGGGTTCCTTTTCAGTCCCTCTTCACTTGCCTTGATGTTTCACTCCCCTTTCTTAGGCCAAGGGCGCCATCCTGCTTTCTAACACTCCTATCCAAACAAGAAAAGTTCTCATGTCCTGGTTTAAGCTTTGACTGAAACTCATTCCCATCCATCTGTTAATGTGCATTTTCAGGCCTTTTGTCTCTAAGCCTCTCCTAGAGGCAAAATCATGGAACAAATTATTTTCGTTTGGGGGCAGGAGAGTTAGGGAGAGGAGATGTCTCTGCTTCAAATTGGTCCTGAAGGTAAACTGCCATTATTTAGTCTCTGCGGGCTGCTGGGAGGGAGAAAAATTGGGGTAGCAGGGTATTCCTCTCTCCTCTTCTCTGCTCCATCTATCCTTAATTAATAGTTTCATCTTTTGGGTCATCCAAGAAGTCAACTTTGACTCATCCATATCCAGTAAATTGCTGAATCCCATGGATTGGGTCTTCCAAGTCCCACCCGCGCTCTTCTTCCAAGGTCCCCCTGGTGGCGCCATTGCTCAGGTCCTCATGCCTCCCCTATTCTGTCACGAATCCATCAATCCCTCTACCTCCATGGATCTCCCCCGTGGCCCTTTATGCTCCTTCTCCTGGTCCCAGAGCCTTCTCTGCATTCCATGTTCATACTGCATTGCCAGGCTTTCCTCCCACCTCGCCTTTGCAGGTGCTGTTTTTCAGTCTGACAGGAGTACTACTGCCTGCTTCCTGACCATGCTCTTTCCACAAGCCAATGCCTTTTAAGTTGGCCGCAATCCTCACAACCAGCTAAAAGTGCTCCCAGCCAAGCATTGTGACTTCCCTCCCTTCAGGGAAAGCAGGGAGCACTTGGTTCCTCTCTCTGTGACAGGTACCACACCTGCCTTATGTTGCAGGTGCATGTCCTTTTGTGGTATCCCAACTGTGGTGC
Organism: Cynocephalus volans; assembly: GCF_027409185.1. NCBI lineage: Eukaryota > Metazoa > Chordata > Mammalia > Dermoptera > Cynocephalidae > Cynocephalus > Cynocephalus volans. The sequence goes on from NC_084461.1 coordinate 198,339,955, forward strand.
TTCTCTGAGTGACAGGGCCTTAGTTCTCTGCACATAGCATTTAAGCTGTTTAAATAGATTAACTTGTGACCTTGTAGTAGGTTGTGGACGTGTATGAGAAATAGCAAGGTATAGAGGAAGAGCACGGGGTTTGGAGTCAGGCAAACCCAGGTTTGGTATCTGGCTCCTGTACCAGGAGCTGAGTTTCTTTACATCTGTGGGTCTCAATTTTCCCACCTATAAAACAGATAATAAATACTACTGCCTTTCAGCGTTGTTGAGTAGTTTGTGTGAAGCTCCTTGCACAGATTCAGGTCCACAATGGGCTTGGTGGCTATGTTTGACCTTCGTAAGGTGTTGTTCACATGAAGTGTTAATTCACAGCATAGAAGAATTAGAGGAGCCAGCAACTTGAGGGTGCTGTGTCCAGGGCTGAGAGGGCCACCACCTTGGACACTTTGTGACTTGGAGCAAGCAGCCTGCTTCCTTTACCCAGTTATGTTTCCTGTAAGATGCCAATAAGAATGCACACTTTGAGGAATCAGTGTTGTAATTCAGACAGCTTCTCTGAAGGCCTTCTGGGAAATGTCTTAAGAACTGATCATCTCCTGCCCAGAATGAAATGATTGATGCAGAGCAGTATAGATGCAGCTCTCTCTTTGATCCCTGCTTTCTGCATGTGCAGACTGCTGCTGGCCCCTAGCAGTACCTTTTTGGAAGCCGTGCTGTTCTGACTGTGGGAATTGGTGAGCAGATGGCCCTGCTGGCAGCAGCTCCTGGCTCCCTTGCTATCCTGGGAGCCGGCTCAGTCTGGCATGAGACGTAAGTGGTTTTGTGCCAGGCAAGTCACTGGGGAGATAATATGGTTGTGTTGTCCCCAGAGTGTAGATCAGGAGTGAATGTTGTTGTTTTTTATGTAGCGTTTCCAAGTCAAGCTCATGAAAATGTTCATTAGAATTTTTTGATTTTGTTCTTTTCGATTTCCTGCCCAAGTAAATGTTGGGGCCAGAGCAGCAGGATTTTTGTCTTCTCTGTTTTATTTGGTTTCATTGATAAACTGTAAATTCTCTTCCACCTCTGCCTTTCTCTCCACACTTCCTTCCCCTTTGGGTCTTGACCTGGAATTCCCCAGGGGACCCCATTCTCCTTATAGCCATCTGAAATGTGGTTGTACCTTCTCTTCCTCCCCTGTGGTGTCAGGATGGGGTGGGGTCTGGCATGTCCTTGCTCTGCAGACCACACTTCCCCATCTTCGTTGAGCACCCCTGCTTTTGCACCTGTTCACCCTCTGGGATTTCTCTCTTTCTTTCTTGATGGTTTGTCTTAGCCTGGGCTTTATTGTCTCTACTGATAGTCCTCCAGTTAAGTCCTGCCAAGAGATTTTAGCACCCGCTGCATCCAGGTTCTGTGTTCCGTGCTGGAGAGGATGGACATGTGTGTAGGTCACTGTATGAGTAATCCATTGCTGCATAACAAGTTACTCCAAGCTTAATGGTTAAACAATGCATGTTTATTATCACGCAGTTTCCATGGGTCAAGAACCCAGACCTGGTTTAGCTGGATCCTCTGCTCAGGAGGGTCTCACAAGGCTACAGTCAGGGTGTTGGCCAGGGCTGAAGTCTCATCTGAAGCTCAGGGTTTTCTTCCAAGCTCATGGGGTTCTTGGTTGAATTCATTTTCTTGCTGCTGGAGAAGTCATGGTGGCTTGCTTCTTCAAGGCAAGCAGGAGTGTCTGCTGCTACAGAGTCTTATAACGGAACATAGTCATGGGAATGACTGTCCCATCACCTCTGTCATACAAGGCAACCTAATTAAGGGAGCAACTGTCCCATCTTGTCTGCTGGTCTCATCCACGCTCAAGGATAGGGGCTCACCCAGGCATAGACCAGGCAGAATTCTGCCTGACAATGCAGTCTGCGTGTGGTCTTGAGATGCCCAGTCTAATGCAGAGAAAACACAGATAAACCATAGGTTTCCATTCAGTGTTGCAGATGTAATGGGTGTATGTTATGTGATGGTCAGGATGCTCAGTGCCCATGGGAAGAGGCCAGGAACCAGGGGAGCCCCACAGGGTTTGACCATCTCACCTGTGAATGCTTGGCACCCACATACCTGTTCCTAAATTGAGACTTGGCATCTCTTGGATTTGCCCCCACTTTGAATATTTTGGCCTCATAAATACCACCTTCGTTGATCCTTACATTTTTTCCCACAAGCTTTGGCCTTAGGGAGGGATAGGCCTAGGTTTGACTCCTGCATCTGTCCTTTGTTATCTTACTAAGCTATTATATGACCTTCCACAGGCCTCAGTTTCAAGTGGGCAAAATAATACACAGCTCGTAGGGTTGTTGTCAGAATTAAATGTGATAATGATATGAACCTCTTCTTCCATACTCGACATTCAACAAATGCCCCCTGTTGGAAATGACCCATGATTCTTTCTTTTTCTTCCCACAGGCATTTTTCTCTCCTTAGTGTTTCCTTGGGACTTGGGATTGCTTTGTAGTGTATTTACTTAAGTACATAAATGTTCCTACCATAGGACCAGCTGTATAATCTGTAGAGCCCAGTGCAGAATGAATATTGTGGAGCCCCTTGTTAAATAGTTATTAAGAATTTCAGGATGGCAACAGCATAGTATTAAACCAAGCACAGAGTCCTTCTGAGCCCAGGCCTGGAGCGAGAAACCCACCCTGACTGCTAGATGTGAGCCACCCTGAGAACCAGGCCTGCCCTGCCTTGAACCTCACAGTGCCTAGTGTGCACTGGATGGGCCAGGGAGGACTCATAAATTGAATTTTCTCTGTTGTGTTTCACATTGAGCAACTAAATGTGGTCTTGGGCTACATCCAGGAAACAGAGGACAGAGAGATTTTTTCCCCCCTTGGAGTTTGGTGATATAGTAACTGTTAGGTCAGTCTCCATACCCCTCTGTCCTTATCTGTCTGCTTGTGAGCCATTCATTGAGCATGTTTATTGAGTTCCTCCTGTGCACCAAGCACTGTTCTAGGAGCTGGGAACATAGCAGTAATCACAACAAATAGAAATCTTTGCTGTTGTGGCTGATATTCTGTTGGTGGAGACAAGACAGTAAGTAAGGCAATCAGGTACCAGCATAGTGTGTGTTTGTAAGTGCTAAGGAGAAAAAACAAAACAGAGACAGAGGAGATGAAAGCCAGCACTTAAATCATGCTCCCCTATGTTAGTCGCCTTATGTGCATTATTTCATTTAGTCTGTGCAAAAGTCCTGTAAGGAAGGCTCCATTTCTATTCTCATTCTCTGGGTGAGAAGACTACAGCTCGGAGAGGTAATTGGTCTGATTTTATATAGTAGTAAGTGGTACAGCCAAGACTCCCATACTCGAGGTCTCATTAATTCCCAAACCTGTGCTCTTTACCCCCAAATTCCAGAGCCATCTCTTTCCCCTCCTCCTGATATTCCACCTCTCTCACTAGGAGGCAGGGTGGAGTTTATCAGGAAGAACTGGGGCTTTTCAGTTCATTCTTCCTGCTCGAGCCCTTGGTGGTGCCACTATGAGCTGTGTGCTTTAGGCAAGTCTTGTCACCTCCCTGAGCAGAAATGGTAGTATATCTTCCTTCGCGTGCCGTGACTTAGAGCATCAGGGGGAATAGTAAGGCTAGCTTCTGTTTCCTGGGTGCATGTTGGTGCAGGCATTGGACTTGGAACTTTGTACAGTTGGTCCTGTCTTTTCATCATGACGAACCTGCAATGTGGGGACTGTTCTCATTTTAGGAAACTAGTTTGGAGAGGGTGGTGAGAGGCTGGAGCCAGGTTTTGAACACAGGTCTCTGTGATTCCCTCCTCTCTGCTGCACTCCCTCATGGTAGACATGCAGGTTGTGTTCACCTTGTCCCTTCCCCTGCCCACCCCCATGGCTGTATAGGCTGTGGCTTCCCATTGACACCAAGTTTAAACATTGGGGTACATGAACTTTTAAATTCTGGAACCATTATACTGTTTTGCCATTCCTTTTGGTTTAACTCAGCTATTTCAGGCAGTTTGTTGGAATATCAGATTTTAAAATCAGAATTTACGTTTAGTATGTATTAATTTTTTTTTTTTTTTAATTAGAAAACTCATTGTAGAGTGAGGAGAAATGAGGACGAGAGGTGAAGAATTAATTTGATTTTGTTGGAACTTAATTAAGCTTATTACTAAGGTTAACTTAAAATGAATTTTGCTCAGAGTCTAGTAGGTTTCATTAAACTTCTGAAATACCAGTACTTATACTTCAAAAGAATGCCAGGGGGCCTGGTCTCATTCTTCCTACCCATTGTGCACACACCCAGAATGCTCTTGCAAGCTCCAATCATAGGTGACGAAGGTAACAGTAATCAGCTTCATGAATGGGACAAAGCTATGAGAGGGAGTCAGGAAACCTAGGTTCTGTCTTGAAAAGTGTCATCTGCTGTGCAACCTTAGGCGAGTCACTTCACCTCTTTGGGCTTCTGTTTCCTCCTGTGTGAAGTGAAAAGACAAGATTACATTATGGCTTCCAAATCCAAGAATGAGACTCCTCATACCCCCCAGTCTGGTTGTGTGTTTGTATTGGGCTTCTCATCATTCCTGTAGCTTTGTAACAGACTGTCAAGGGTTTTATTCCCATGGTGAGAGCAGGGTCACACACTTGTGGGGCCTGTAGCTGAGTCAGGGCTGCAGTCTGACCCTGAGACAGAGAAAAGTAGTCTGGCCACTGAGAGGAAGTGGACCTTTTGCCTGGACCCAGCTGCACTCCCCCCTCAGGAACAGGGCCACATGCACAGCAGCGGCCGTTTAGAAAGAAAGGACTCATCTCTGGCTGACGTTGTGCTCTGGGCAGATCTCTGGACTTGGATGGTTTTGTAGAAAATTCCTAAGAAGAGGAGAATATCCAAACGGATTGCTCCGCCTAGCAAGGAAGGCTGAAAATGAGAAAACAGGATTAATCAAAATATGGAAGGGCCATTTTCAAGGCGAGCTGGATGATAGAGCTCGGGGGGCAAGGCTGTGCATCTGGCCTGTGGGGCTCCCACTTTGGGGTTGTAGCAAGTGTCGTTGATGGTTCCCATGGTGGGGGCGATGTGCTGATGAGAAAACCACACTGGCCAGCCCCACAGTGTTGGGCAGGAATCACAGTGAGATGGGAGGAGCTGCTGCATAGAGGGTCATGCAGGTGGGGCCTGGGTGTGGACAGAGCAGGGCCTCTGGATCAGGTACAGGTCCCACCACTTAACTCACCTGTGCAATTGTGACTTTGGGCCAACCATCTGCCCTCCCCAAACTGAGGAAAAGCTCTCTTCACTCTCAGGACCCTTTTGCGGCCTAGAAAGGGTCTTGTCTTGTGTGTGGTGTCTGGCCCTTGCCTCATACACAGTAGCCATTATTTTGGTTGGTGGTGGTAGGTGAGGCCACTCCTGCTGCCCTTCCTCCCCTCTGTAGATGGACTTGAGGTGATTTCACCACAGAAGACCTAACTTTACCAAGTGGTACCAAAGAGGGAAAAAAAACCACATGTGACCTATTTCCTTCCGAATTCCAGTGAAACTTCTACTAGGCTTTTATCTGGGAAACATCATTCTTGTGTGCCTTTATTTTTACAGATTTTCTTTCTTCTTTCTTTTTCTTTTTCTTTTTTTCCTGAATGGCTACTTTTGAAGCTATTTTTAAAAAGACTTTTTTTCACAGAAGGCTGTCAGGAGGTCCTATGTTATGAAATGTCTGGTCCCTCCCTGCTGGGGCCACCCTGTGCCTGCAGAAGCCATTCCCAGTCAAGGCTTGGCACATGCTTATGAAGAGTTCTTGAGACGTCTTTCCCCAAATCTGGTCCAGTCAGAATTCCCACAGGGAGGGGACCATTGGTGTGGTCTAGAGAGAGCCAGGCTGGCTGCCGTCTCTGGAAATCATGGTCACTACCCAGATGCCCAGGCCCGCCTGTGCTGTTCTGTGTCTTGCAGATGGAAGTCTGGGAGTGGCTCCTTAGGTCTGGGGTTGAGGCTACTGAGCTGTCAGCTGCCCCTGCAGCAAGAGGGCTCCCTAAGGAACCTGCTCCCTTGGTCTTGGGAATGCCTGGGCAGGCATCACCACGTGGGATGGGAGGGAGAAGTATCTCTTGTGAAGCAGTCTAGTAATGGAGGTCGTTTTAATTTAGTTATTTGTCTTACTTATCAATTCAGCCAACATGTATTTAGTGCCTGTATATGGGTTCTGTGCTGAATGCAGGGGATTCCATGTTGAGTAAAAAAAAAATCCAACTTGTGTGCTGTGTCCACCATTGTTTTAGTCTGTTTTGTGTTGCTATAACAGAACTACCTGAGACTGGGTAATTTATAAGGAAAGGAGGTTTATTTGTCTTATGATTCTGGGACAGCTGCATCTGGTATGGGCCTCAGGCTGCTTCTAATCATGGCAGAAAGCAGCAGGCAGCTGGCAGGTACAAGCAAATCACATGGTGAGAGGAAGCAAGAGAGAGAGAGAGAGGAGGTGCCAGGGTCCTATAAATAACAAGCTCTCGCAGGAACTAATAGAGCGAGAACTCACTCATTACTCCCCCCACCCCCAGGGAGAGCATTAATCCATTCATAAGGGATCCGCCCCCATGACTCAATCAGTTTCCAACACTGCCACATTGGGGATCAGATTTCTGCATGAGTTTTGAAGGGGACAACACATCCAAACTCCATCAACCATGGTGTCTTCCAAGAGGGATTTGAAACATCTCATAAAATTTATAAAGAACAGTAGAATTTAACATTAATGAGAAAACTGGGACATGCAAAAAGCAGAGGGAAATAAGATGAAATCAGGGGAAGGTTTGCAGGTGGAATGTGTGGCCTAACGTTGATAGAGTTATCAGAGTTTGGCTACAAGTCTGACTTTGAGCTTCCTAGTAGTCAAAGTAAAGAGAGAAACAAGATCAACTGCTTGATTCATGGCGTCCTTGAAATACCAGCAAGTCAGTTCCTCTGAAAAACTCTTCCTGCTGCGTACCTGTGGGTGTTCTTAAGGAGATGCAGCATGGTGAATGGAAGAGAAGGTTGTCTTAGATCTGGCCCTGAGGCCCACAAAGAGAGCTGATGCTGCATGCCCATCCTACCAATTACCCTGGGCAGTTGTGGTCTTAAGAGGTGAAGTCAGCAGTGGTGCTGGTGCCAGAGCTGCTGGCCGCCACAAACATTGAGAACAGGATGCTGAGTCACATCCTGTAGGGCTGCAGCATCCTGGCTTCGCGTGCCCTTCACAATGGGAGGCCCGCACAGGCAGGTTGGCCCCTGCCGTTCCAAACATGTGATCTCAGAACAGGGAAATGCTAAAATTAGGTCTTACAAGGGTCAGGGCTATATATGTGAGGGGCCCTCAAAATCTAGACACACAAACCAAGAAGAAATGGGAGAGCAGATCCTGCCGTCATTCTCTGCTTCTTTGTGCATGGAGCAAGTCCGCTTCTGTTCTGGAAAATGCAGAGAGGGAAAATGGTCTTAAGGCAGGGAAAGATTGCTCAGTTGGTGAAGGTAAAAGTATCCAAGAGACACAAGGGGGAAGCCATGAAATATGCCAACACTAACCATCAGTAGAATGAGCTGAAGTTTTAACTAACTACCAATAAAGAAAAATTACAAGTAGTGTTTGGCCAAAATCTAAATAAATAGAATTTTTAAAAATAATTTTTAGAATTTTGAAATAATTTCAAACTTACAGAAAAGTTACAAATAGAGTGCAGAGAACTTTTTTTCTGAACCATTTGAGAGTAAGATGTTAACCTGATGCCCCACCACTCTTTGAATACAGGCAAGGCCCCAGAACCACAATACAGCCATCAACACAGACCATCAATCTGGTTCATTGCCACTGTCTCATCCTCCACCCCATTCAAGATTTGCTGTGTGTCCCAATAGCATCCTTGGTAATGAAAGGAGCCAGTTCAAGGTTGAATGTTGTGTTCAGTTATTCTATCTTTTGAGGCTCCTTCAGGCTGGAATATTCATCAGTCTGAATATTCCTCATACTCTCATGACCAGGACTGTTATTTTGTAGAATGTGTCTCCTTGTGGTTGTGTCTCATGCTCCCTCTTGATTAGATTCAGGTTGTGCATCTTCGGCAGGAATAGCACACAAGCGTGCCATGTCCTTCTTGTTGAATCCTGTCAGGTGGCACATGGTTTTGGTTTGTCCCATTATTGGTGACATTAGCTGTGGTCACCAAGGTGGGCTTTGCCTGGCTTCTCTACTGTACAATTATTCTTCTCCCCTTTATCATTAAGAAGTATAGTCAGCCCTCTTATCTGTGGGTTCTGTATGCATGGTTTCAACTAACTGCAGATTGAAAATATTCAGGAGAAAAAAAATGTATGGTTACATCTGTACTGAACATGAACACTTTTTTTTCTGTCATTATTCTGTAAATAATACAGTATAATAACTATTTACATAGAATTTACATTGTATTAGGTATTATTAGTAATCTAGAGATGATTTAAAGTATGTGAGAGGATATGTGTAAGTTATGTGCAAATACTATACCATTCTATATAAGGAACTTGAGCGTCCATGGATTTTGTTATCCAAGGAGAGATCGTGGAACCTATCCCCTGTGAATACTGAGGGATGACTATATTTCTTGGGGAGATACTTTAAAATTATGTTAATATTCTGTTTCCCATCAGTGTACTTTTCATTGTATTTGTATCTGTATGAACTCGAGTTTTTCTGGTTTATAATCTTTTAATCATACTATTGATTTCCATGTTCAAATTGTCCCTAGTTTGGAGCCGGCCCCATGGCTCACTTGGGAGAGTGTGGCGCTGGTAGCACCCAGGCCGCAGGTTCAGATCCTATATAGGGATGAATGGTGCGCTCACTGGCTGAGCGTGGTGCGAGGGTTGCGATCCCCTTACTGGTCAAAAAAAATTGTCCCTAGTTTGACCCATGCAATCTCATTCTGGCTGGTTTCTGTGTCCCTTTAACATGTCTACATCATTCTTTAAGCACTTCCTCGCTGTCTGGTACCAGATGTTTGAGGCCTTATTTTGCATTTTCCCTATCCACCTCCAGAATTAGTCATTTCTCCAAAGAGCCCTGGTTCCTTTCAGTGGAGAATAGAATTTAGGAGCCATTGTACATATGCTTATTGCTATTGGGGTCTTGCTAGCCTCTGGCATTCTCAGTGGGCAGAATTAGTAAATATGTCTATGTATGTGCATGCATGCCAGAAGACAGAGAGGCCAGGGAGGCCCCTGCCCTTATTCTCATTAGGCTAAAATCTTTGGGAACAGTGCTATCCTATACTATAGCTGCTAGCCGTATGTGGCTAATTAAGATTAAATTTAAATTAACTAAATTTAAATAAAATGACAAATTCAAATTCACACTTACCATATTTTAAGTGCTTAGAAGACTCATGTGGCCAGTGGCTACCATATTGGACAGTGCAGGTAGAGAACATGACTATTTTCTCAGACACCTCTGTCCTGCAGGAACATTCTGAGCACCCAGCACAGAGCCAGGTGCACAGTGGGGCTGAGTGGGTGTTGCAGGGCTCATGGAGGTGAGGAGGACCAAAACTGGGTGGTGACAGAGAGATAGGAAAGGAAGGGGCCCCTGAAAAAGTTAGAACTTGGTGACTAATGAACATGGGATAGACTACGTACCAAAGAAAGGGCTAAGAACCTGGGACAGTTGAGATAATATGTTCTTGGAATTTTTGAGTTGTTTCAAAAACATTTCCTTTGTGTGCCTGTTATTTCTGGCTGACTAGGTTGTCTTTGCTGCCATAGCATTTCCCACACAATGAAGCCTTTATACCTTTTGCCCTCATTAAGGGGGCTCAGATCCTGGTATACCAGATGCACAGAGAAACACAGCACTTTGGCTTCCATGGGGCCTGAGGGCTCTTGAGGACCATCAAGGAACTGTCCTAAGGTTTGCCGAGCTGATTCAGGGCATACCATCTGCTGTCCTATGTATGCAGGGAAAAAAAATCCTGCTTTTGCGAGCTTGCTGGTAGATTAAGCTGCTTGCTCCTACCCGGTGGTTGAAGGAGAGCTGTGTAGCCAGCTCAGAGAATGTCTCTTACTGTCTGAAATACTTCTGGACATTCCTTCTCTTTGAGAGAAGCCCACGCCTTCTAGCCAAACAATACATGCCCCAGCAGCAGCGACATTTGTAATGAGCCCTGCCAGCATTTCTTGCCTATGACCTCTTTCCCTAAGTATAATACCCTGCACAGCTGGAATTTCCCTGTGCATTCTCAGCATTATGTGTTTTGGGGAGCAATTTGGGAGCTCTGGTTGACAGGTGTGTCCCCAGAGTTACTTGTTTTTTTACACTCTGAAGAATGGCATTTGGTGCAAGGCCCAGCCAGATTGCGCGAGAAAGCACAAAATTAAAAAGAACAAGACCTTGTTACAACTCAAGGTCTCTGTGACTTTTAAACATGAGTTCAAAATGAGGGAAGAACCTGTGGGAGAGCAATGGAAAGGATTTTCCATTCCACTTGCAGTCTTCAGTGAATCTCTCTCCATATACAAGTAGTAATTCTTCGATCTCCTTTCCATGTTTGTAAATTTACTTTGCTAGGAATGGGGTTCTGAGTCTGTCCAAACCATCGCCAGCAGTGGTTCTGAGGTCATGGTGTCTTCATCAGCTTTACCTGCTGCTACAGGTCAGATCGTCCTGCCCTCTGACCTAGGGATTCAGCAGGAAATGTGCTGAGCTTGGCACCTTTCGATCCTGCTCTGCCTCTTATACACCGTATGACCACAGACACACCATTTATCTTCTTTGGGTCTTGGTTTTTTCGTCAGAAGAATGGAATTGTAAGAATTAAGTGAAAGAATGTACAGGCAAGCTCTCTGTAGACTATAAACTACCATTTAGATTGAAGCTGTCATTTACTTGTTTAAAACAGTATTCAATGAGTGCCTACAGTATACCAGGCGTTTGGGTGCTGAGAAATTGTGATGTTGACAGCTTGATGCCTCAGCCACAAGCCCACGGTTTGGTTCTTAGCTTTGTATATTCTGAAACTTGAATTTATAAGGTGACTTAGGGATAATCAACTTCTGAGAAACCAGCTTATGCTAACTAGACTTATAGGGAACTGATGTATAGAGCAGAATTTATGAATTTACATTTGTGAATCCACATGGGCCTTTTATGACAGAGGCCAAATCTTCCTCTATTCACTGTGGGGTGCGTGTGATATAATCTTCTCACTCCCCTGCTCCCCACACCCCCCCATTTACTGATCCTTCGAGGTCCAGCTCAGCATCATTCCTTCCAGGGAGACCTCCCTGACTCACGTACAGCACTGTGTACGTTCTTCTGTGTGGAACTTGCTGCATTATATTGAAGTTATTGGCCTGGGCCTGTCTGACCAATAGACTGCAATGTTGCTCCAGGGTGGGAAGCGTGACTGGCTCATTTCTGAATTCCCAGGGCTTAGCACTGACTGGGCACAATAGAGACTCAGTAAATATTTGCTCGTCTAAGCAGAATTAACAGAAGCTCCTCATTGGAATGCACGTTGGCACCCATCTTTTCTGTGATGACAATGTAACATTAGTTCCTTTTCGTAGTCACCATCAAGTCTACTGGACAAACCACAGTCTCCTCCATCATCACCATGCAGAGCTGAGTACAATTAAGGGTTAATTCTATCTGTGTCAAAGTAATTCAGTTTGTTTCAGCCAGTCCAGTCAATGTGGGACCCTTTCTAGGAGCTATACTTTAGGCTCATATTCTCTTATTTTTTGCAAGATATAGCATCAGAAATCCTAAAATCATTCCATTTAAGTAACTTCCTGTTTCCTTAGGTATAAATTAGTATAATAATGCCTGCTTGGTCTGCCTCAGAGTTTTGTGAAGATGAAGTGAGCGGACATTTGCCAGAATGCTTTGTCAACAGCAGAGCTTATCAAGGTCTGATCTGTTGTTATTGTTCCTGTAATCATCAATATTGTAATGCAGGGCCTCTGTTAGAGTTCAAGAACATTTGTGACTCTGAAAGTATTTGGTAGACTAACCTCTCTTTTGCTGCTTCCATAGAGTGTATTATTTTGTTTTTTGACCGTAGTAGGACCTCTCTTCATTGTACCTAATCATGCTACTCCCCTTCTGAGGGGACCATGCATTTTTATTGGGGTTGTCTTTTACCAGGAGAAAACATTTATATGCACCTATGTGCAAGGTATTTTTATGAAGCTCATGGGGGGTGGGTAGATAGCCAGTTTTCTCTGTCTTCTCTTATCAATTCAGGGGTTTTTAAGTTTAGTTGTGCATCAGAAGCACCTCTGGAACTTTTTACAAATCTGATGCCCGGAACTCATTACAGATCTTTCCAATTAGACTCTGCTGAGGTTGGACCTGGGCATGAATGTGCTTTATAAGTTTCACAGGTTGTTTGGATGTATAGCCAGAGTTGGAAATCAGCGGTGTTAGCATAATGTTCTGTAGTACCGGGTTTCTACCCCTACTGTTTTTGTTCTTCAAGGAATTGTGTTTCTAAGTGGTGTGGCACCCACCCAGATCACCCATGCGTATATCCCTTCCTTGAAAAGGATACTTCTCTTTGCCTCTACCAATGCCTGGGCTGGCTTGGCTTAGCCTTGTACTCCACACTCTGCAGATATTTGGCAACTTCATTGAATGAACAGAACCCTGTAAGGGAATATCAGAACAGTCGTTAGTAGAACATAGATTAGAACCCAAAATATGGATTCCCAGACCAGTACTTTTTATTTTCTTAAACTTTGATGTGCATCAGGGTCACTAAGGGAGTTCAGAAGCTTTGACTGGCTTCCTTCATTTGTCACATGGAGAAAATAATACCTACTCTGCAGAGCTGCAGGGATTCGATGACATGGCATAGCTAAGCACCGTGCAGTCTCTGCCACATGGTAGGTGCTTGGTAAATAATAGTCCTGTTGATGAGAAACACACCTTGAAAGTCACTTCTTGATCAGTCTGCCTGTACTGCTCACAGAATGCCTCCTCAGTATTCCCATTCAGTGCAGAAGGACCAAATGATGTGTCCTGTCCCATAACTGTAATGGTGGCAGTGGATAGGGGAATGCCATGGGTCCCTCGACCCTTCTGATTGTGCCTTGGGTAGGTGGGAAAACTCTGACGGCAAGTCTTCCTGAAGTTCTGTTGAATCGTTCCTTCTCATTTTCCTGTGCAAAATGCATTCAAATATTGGGAAGAAGGACTGGAGATGTGATCCGTATTCTGACTTCTCATTGACATGTGTTTTAGCAGAACCAGAGCAGCCAGAGCAGGGACGCTGGCAGCAAAAGGGCTCTGATTTCCACTTGGCCAAGAAGGAATTGGCATTCCAGGGGTTAAGGAGGTGGGCATAGGGCGGATAGACATGATTCTAGTCCCGTCTTGTAAAGATGTGTTCTCCTGGGCAAGCTGTGGTTTCTTCATCTGCAAAATAAGAATAATGATTGTGTGTGTTTCCCTTAATCCTTTGGGGAAGATTAATTATCATTTGAGAGCTGGGGGAAGCTTCCAGACAAGGCCTTCCCCAGAAGCCCCAACTCAGTGCCACCTCCTTCATGGAGTGTTCCAGAATCCACAGTTAAACCCTCTGTCTTCCCTATTCTTATCCCTCGCAGGGATCCTTTCTTAGGGTACTTACCCCATTCTGCTCTGCATTATGGTTATCTGCATCCTTAATTTGTTTTACCATCTGAAAGTTAAAAACAGACAGCTTTTGACTGGCTCCTGCCAGATGGGTTTCACCCTGGGCCTCCTTTGCCTTTGCAGCCTGACCTGCCCTAGGCTCTGTGCATCTCTCAAAGCTCCTCTTAGGTGCATCTGTGGGTCCCTCCACCTGGGATGTCCTCCTGCAGTCGGTCACCAGGCCCTCCAAGTAGCTATTAGCACGACTGAAGAATTTTCAGAATGTAAAAGTACTGTTGAAAATGCAGAATAAGGTGGCAGCTGCCCACAATACTGTTGGGTGAATGGATGGTGATTTGAAAGAAAGAGACATCCTTCCATATGTTGATTTTAACCAGAATGGGGTCCTCCTAGCTTGGGGTTTGCTACTTGGTGGCCAGCTGTTTTCCCTCACGGTTTCTAATGCACACCCTATTGCTCATTCCTAAAGCCTACAGGGGGGAAAAAGCCCGTAGGAGTAAAGTGATTAGAGGAACTTCAGCTGTTTTGCTCCCTCTGAATGAAACTCTTTCATCAGGATATGCTGGGGACAAGGGCCTTTTTAAGACAAAATATCAGGGGAAGACGAGAGTTCCACAAGAGCCATTTGCTCTTTGGGTGGGAACATCATCCAAAGAGGAGGACTCCAGCCCTCGTTGAAGGACTCGCAGCCTCTTCCTGGCCTGTGCTGTTGTCTGTTGGGAGAGGACGGCAGGAGCTCGGCAGGCAGCTGGAGGGGCTGGTGAAGATGTGAACACAGCAATCATGAACCTTTTTTATTTTACTGACTTCTGCATCTTCCTTCGGCCGACACAGTACTTCTGCTGTTCAAAGGTTTCCAGCCCGAATTAGTATGTATTTCCAGCACTGATTTCTATTTTCCTACCATGTATTGGTTTCTGGATGACACTGGCTGTTTATATTCTGAGGGTTGGGGTTTTTTGAGGAACACTGATTGAGGTTTTTGTCTGTCTTCAATGCTTTGTAGAAACTTTAATCTTATGAAACCTTCCCGAATGGCAGTAATCAGTGTCTGAGAACATACTTGTATTGTGGAGATAAAAGCGTTGAGCATGGAGGGAGGGAGGGCGGTGGCTGGACCTTTTTTTATCCCTTGTCAAGATTTCTCTGAAAGCAGTGGAGGAAAACGTTTTCACTTTGTCTGGGTCTGACCTTCTGTAACTTAAGTTGCTCTCTTTAGGACACTAACCTCTTGGGAGAAGGCTGATTGTTCTGGAGCTGGGATGGCTGGTTTGTGGGTTGGTTTGTGCTTCCTGGCCCTGGTGCCTAGTAAAGTGCGTGTGCCATTGCCAACGTGGATTTCTTAAAGAACCTCCCCACAGGGGCACTGTGAGGCTCTGATGACTCGGAGTGCCATGCCTCTTGGTATTAGAAGTCTGGCCAAGAGAACCACATGAAGCCCTGGCCGTCAGTGCTAGTGTTCGAGTCAGCCACACAGAGAGTGTGCTCTGGTTTTGCAGTGAGCTCAGAGCAGAAACCGGGAAGCGGGTCACGAAGAATATTTGCATCTTGTTTCCATAAATCCTGTGACTGGCCATGCTCTGTGGCCTCGCACCCCACCCCCCTGCATCTCAGCCCCAAGAGTCATCTTGTGTGGTTTTCCTCTTGGTGTACCTCTTTTCTGTATTCGCAAGACACAGAGTGATCTCCATGGCCTGGGGATAATGTGCTCCTTGAGCTTCCCTGAAGCTTTCAGTCTTGCTCCTTACATTAAATGACTGCTACTGAATGTCATGGGGAACAGAGGCAGAGTGTTACCGGCCCCCAATCAATACAGCCACCCTGGCTTCATGTGTGAGAGGTGGGGATTGACTCTTATCAGTCTGAGGAACAACCGGCCTTATAAGCGATCACAGGGTAACACCAGCCTGTTCTTTTGCATTGTTCCCTCTTTTTCTAAAGGAAATGTAAAGGAAACCAAGGGGAATTTTTGACTGTGATTTCCAAGGCAAAGGTCACCGTTAATGGTTGGCTGTTTCCAGAGTGCTTGGGTTTCTGGTCAGTATGGATTTTTTTTTTTTTTTTTTTTTTTTTTAACTCATGAACAAAGGAGTTTGATATTGCCTTGAGAAGATTTCCCCAGCTGCTTCGATGAACAGATTGTTGTTTTAAGTTACACATTGGGTTTTGGAGTCCTTTCCACAGCTCTTTCAGATTTTGGTGACAATAAATAAGTGATTTGTGTCTAAAACAGAATAGTTCTGAAAATAGACTTGGTTGTAAAATTCTAAGGAAGGAGAGGGTGATAAGCTTCAGGGGTAGAAGAGTGTTAAGTGATTCTGGAACCTGCTAAAATGAGACAGCCTGGATCTTAAATTGGCCAGATGGGTGTTAAAGAGCTTTTTGCTTCCCGGGGTTGAGGGTGAAACTGCAAAGAAAGGGTGTTTCTCATTTCTTTCATTATTTATAATCCTGGCCTCCTCAACACTTGAAACTTGCAACACAAATATGCACTATAATAGGATGGGAAGGATGACTTGGTGCAGGACATTTATAATAACAGATGCAGTGCTGTACACATGTAACGTATTGGTATTATGAAATACATAAAAACAATTGTCCATAATTCAAAGGCCCGAGTAGGAGAGGCAGAAATATGCCTTATTATTTAATTTGAGCAGTCATTATTTTTAGCATGAGAATTTAACCAGAAGAAGTAGCAAATTTTATTGTGGACCTAACATCATAGAAAATAACAGTTTTCTTGATTTCAGGAGCTGCTGATTCAACATGCTAGTTTATGAGGCATTTTCTTAACACCTAGAGTTATATATGTCAGACTTAGATGAATTCTTTTTCTAGGATTAGAATGTTTAACTACTGACGTTAGATGTTTGGGACAAAAGTGATCTTGCTTTTTTATATTACAGAAAACTTCCTTGTAATTCTGTCAGGAATTGATTTGCTTAAGTCCAGGGTTCTGTTTTAAAAAAAAAGGACTGCTTTTTCTTAGTTTCCCTTCAAATCAGGTATATGTTAATTAGTTGCTCAAGAGAGAATTATTTTTATAGTTCTAGATAATTTGAACTGTGACTTTCTTTCACAAAATTATTTTATTTTTATTTTTAATTGTTATTGAATCAAAATTGATTTACATATTTTTGGGGTTCAACATTAAGATATGTTGATCAAATCAATATTACTAGCATATACATTGTTACAAATCGTAATTATTCTTTATACCCCTTGTCCAGTCTCTCCCTATTCCACTCTCCCTCCCCCTTCCCCCCTCTAATTGCCCTAGATTTCTTCTCTCTTTCTGAAAGAATAATGGTTACTCTGTTGATTTGTTGCCTAGATGATCTGTCCAATGCCGAGAAGTGTGTTCAGGTCCCCCAATATTATCATAGAGCAGATGCTTCTTCTGTCACTCTGAAATGGCTTTGTGGAGAGAGACATCCTCCTCTTTTCTTTCTCTCTGCTGGTGACTCTCCTAGTGTCAATGCACTCCAGTGGCTGGCAGACCATCTGTGTGGTGGTTCTAGCATCTAGTCACTTTTGCGGCAGCCATGGTTATTGTGGTGGCTGTGGTGGGCCACCCACATGGAGGTGATGTTTTTGGCATGCTACTTGGTGCTGGCAGTGTGCCTGGTTGTAGGGAGTGTCTGGTCCCCCAGCTCCATACCTCGAGTCCCCAGCGGGCCCCGAGGCACTGGCATGGTGTGCCTGGTTGTGGGAGGGGTGGGGGTCTGGTCCCCGGATCCATGCCTTGCTTCCCCGGGTGGGCCCCAAGGTGCTGGCGTGGTGAAAATGGCTTTTTAAATGATAAAGTGTAGTATGTGTTTTATATTACTTTGAAAATCAAATAAAAATAGCCATTTTAAAAAGTTAATATTTGTTCAATATAGAAAATGTGGAAAATACTAAGAAGTAGAGAGAAGATAAATCATAGATGATCCATCCCCCCAGAAACCACTGTTAATAATTTTGGTATATTTTATGGGTAATTTTCAGAGTTGATGGTATTTTTTAATAATTGGTAGTAATTCATAGATGAGGCTTTCTTTTTTTAAATGTCTTAAATTTCTGCATAAGCTGAAGGTGATTTTTGATAACTAAATCATGAAAGCAAAATGTTTTTTAATTGTAATTTTTTAAGTTTTAGTTTGAATAT
This sequence comes from Cynocephalus volans, assembly GCF_027409185.1. Lineage (NCBI taxonomy): Eukaryota > Metazoa > Chordata > Mammalia > Dermoptera > Cynocephalidae > Cynocephalus > Cynocephalus volans. Next base: position 198,357,732 of record NC_084461.1, read on the forward strand.
AAATGTTATTGCTAATTAAGATAACAAAGGCCAAAGATTTATTCTGCTGAGAAATTTATTGGGTCACCTTGAGATTTTCTGCAGGAATAGTGGATAGAACATTCTTGACTAAGTTAGACCACAGATCAGTAGCCACCCACTTTTCTTAAGATGCAAGCAACTAGTGAAAGTGTAATTTCATCTTTCTTGGATTCCATCAAGAGGAGGCACCAAGAATCAGTGAATTTGTTAAAAGTCAGGGAATTAGAAGCAAAGATCAACAAGAGTATGAAAAATTCACAAAGTGGATTACCCTCTCCTAATCAGGGGGTTGTTCTCTATTTTTAGAAAATGTACTACAGTAGGGCCGAGCCCGTGGCGCACTCGGGAGAGTGCAGCGCTGGGAGCGCGGCAAAGCTCCCGCCGCGGGTTCGGATCCTATATAGGAATGGCCGGTGCACTCACTGGCTGGGTGCTGGTCACGAAAAAGACAAAAAAAAAAAGAAAAAAGAAAATGTACTACAGTGAAATGTGCTACTATGAAATCCCTTTCCAGTATTCTACAGGATGGAGCTCTTGGCCCTGGGAGAGCCCATAAAGAACTTTGGGTGTTTTAGCAGATATGTTATTTCATCACAAAAACTCTCCTATTAGCAACGGCAAGGTTTGGGAAGAGTACTCTGTGAAATTATTATAAAAATGATTTCATCCCATTTGCATTTTACATGCCATTTGTCCACTCTAAAGCTTTCCCTCTGCAGCATGTCTTTACCCATTTTCCTCTCTGAATTCCAGTCTAACTGTGCTCTGGTTTTATTCTTCCCAGCTTAAGTGAGAGCTTTTTCATGGTGAAAGGAGCAGCTCTCTTCTTACAACAGGGAAACAGCCCTCAAGGCCAGCGGAGTCTTCAGCACCCCCACAAGCATGCAGGTGATGGCTCTAAGTTGTTACTCTTAAATTGGAACTTCTTTTCTGTACAACACTGGAAACTTTCATCATCAGTGGTGAGCAATTTGCTGGGTTTCAAGGCCAGAGAAATAGTGGAACACAAGTTTGTAATGACTAGTGCAAGTAGAGACTTAGGTGCTCTTTCCCTGAGCAGGCCATGCATATTTTTCCGGTGGCAGTGGGAGCTGGTGAACCTTTTAAACTATGTGTGTCTATGTGAGAGGTAAGGTGGTCAGCAGCGTCCTTTGGGATACAAAGATTTTCTATACGCAGTTGATTGTTAACTGCTTATTTAAAATTATAGTATGACTTTTTAACAAATGCAGCAAAATGCATTATAGCCAGATGTCCTCTTGAAAATAACCACTTGAGGTGGTATATACCTCGTCTGGGGATCCTATCATTTCTCTGAGCATTTGAAAAACTCTCATGTGGGGAATTTCTTTAATAAAGAGCCTTTGGCTTGCACTCTGACATAGTTATTGTGGTTAGAAGTCTTTATGCTGTAGTAGAGAGTCTGGTTTTTGGAACTAAACAGAAGTAGTACAGTGGGGATCAAACAGAGTGTTAAAACTTAGGTCCAAAAGCAAACAGATAAGAAATGCCTATAAAGTAGTAAGACTGGTTTATGTAGATGACTTGACCATGAAACTGAAGGCAGTTTGAAAAGAGGAATTCAAACAAGGTTTGCATGCAAGTGAATTTTTGTCATAGGTCAGTAGCCTCTCAGGGCACTTCTTGGGCAGGCAGTGCATGTCTGGATGTCTGAGCTGGGAAAGCCTTTACCTTTCAGAACAAGTGAAACCAACTAGCAGTTGGGGCCAGTTTTCTTGTCACCTGTGATCATCTTGTTTGTTTAACTTCAAGCCATCCAGCTTCATTTTAGATGTAAGTGCTTAGGTTAGAGTTTCATATCTTACAGTTTGTAGCCAACACCAAGACTCAGTCAGTATTTTCACATACTGATATTTATAGCCAAAAATTAGGTCTATCATAAGCTAAGAAAATAGCTGTCCTGCCCAAAGAGGCAGTGCGGTTTGTGGAAAGAATATTGCTTTGGAGCCAGACAGACTTGGCTTCAAATCACAGTTCTATGACTTACTGAGCAGTATTAGGTCAACTTCTGAGCCTCAGTTTGCTAATCTTTACAATGGGCATCAAACACTACTACTTCAGACTACTACTTCAGAAATTAAAACTCATGCATGTAACATACCCACCTTCTAGTAGGTGCCACATGTATGTACACACACACACACACACACACACACACACACACACAGCTATAATTATTACTACAGTGACTTTTAGTACAATAAAACTATAATCAAGTGGCTGGCTGGTTAGTTCAGTTGGTTAGAGCACAGCCTGTAACACCAAGGTCAAGGGTTCAGTCCCTCATACCGGCTAGCCACCAAAAAAATATATGCATAAATAAAATAAAATTAAAAATAATGATATAAACAGACCCTTCATTCTTGAATTTGCTTGTAGTTCTGCCCTGCTCAGAATTTAGTCATTGTTCACATCTTAACTGTAACACATACAACAAAGCGAGTGCCCAAGCATTGCTCACTAAGCATAAAATGTCTCCTTCCTCTCATTCAAAGAATATTTTCATACTGTGTGAGCTTGGGGAAGTAAGTGCAAAACCATTTTGTAAAAGAAAACTGAAGTAAAGCTGGCTCCTGTGTCTCTCAAATGCACACAAGAGTAGGAAGAAAGCTGGTTGACTCTTCTGCCCCTGAGGTCTGGAATGGATGATGAGCTCAGGAGGCAGATGGGCCGCTGGCTGTCCAGGGATGTTCAGTAAATGACCTTGGGGCAGGCACAAGCTAGACTTGACATTAGTTTCCTTTTTCCCTTTTCCCATCAAGTCCGCTGAATGAACCACAGTCCCCTCTGTCCTCACCAGAGCTGAGTGCAGTCAAGGGTTAATTCTGTCCATGTCAAAGCCATTCCATTTGTTTTAGCCAGTCCAGTCAATTTGAGGCCCTTTAGAGAGCCTGTACTTTCAGCTCATATTCTGTGATTTTTTTGTGTGTGTGGATGTCAGACTGCGGTTTGGATTTCTGTCTGTCAGCAGTTCCACATCTCAGCAGACAATCCCACTAACAGAAGTTTATCTGTGTGGAAAATGTCCCTTTCATTTAGGCATTTGTCAGACAAGGGCTTTGGGTCTGCTTTCATCTGTGAAGTGTGGTGACTTGGGGTGGATGGTGGGAGGGCCCAGGCCAGTGAAGACCCACCCATGGTGTTGTGTGGCGTTGGTGACACGACAGGTGGGGTGCTGCTTAGGTGGAGGAAAAGCAAGAGCTGTACATCCTTCTTTAATGTGAACTATTATCTTCAGATCATTCCTTATAGAAAGCAGTGTAGGGTGTTTCACACTGTGAAGTCCTATAACTGGAGAGAATAGTTAAGTGAATTTGTTAAAAGTCAGGGAGTTAGATCCATTTTTTGTTTTTTTAATTTTATTTATTGTAGGAAGAATACTTAGCATGAGATCTGCCCTTCTATGTAGTGGGGCAAGTTTCTAATGATCCGATTCCTCTGTGAGGCAAGAAGTACAGTTTGGAAATCCTATGTCATTCTGCCTTAAAATGAAAAAGATACTTTTGCAAAAGGAACCAGTGCGATGCTTTCTCTTGGAGGTTTGCATATGTAAGCAATATGAATCCTTCTGGGGTTCTAATAGTGATTCATAGGGTAATTTTTTAAAAAAAAGATAATTCTCTGTCTTGGGGGTGTTGCACAAAATTGAATTTGATACACATTTTCTGAGTTTTTCCCTGCACCTTCTTCTAGGTCCACATCTTTACAGATGAACCTTTGCTTCAGAAAGAAACCTGTGCAAACATTTTTAAAAAATGTATAAGCTTGGAAAAAAGCGCATTAGAATCATACCCGTTACTTCCTAATTATGCACCTCATTTAAGGCAGTCCCCTCCTCCTGGAACACACAGTCCTCCTTCAGCTGGGTTGTTTCTGCTTGGCTGTGAAAACTCGCTCACAGCCTTTAAGAAACTTTCCTTTCCTCACTCCAGCCCAGAGGTACTTCCTGTATTCTGGGGCAGCTCAAGGAAGTCTGAAAGCTATTTCTGATTTACTGCCTCTTTTAAATGGTGAAAGGAAAAAAAAAAGTAGATAATTTTTAGCAAGCAAAAAATAATGACAGATTGTTTTCTACTCAAATTATTTTTCTAGGCATCCAACATACAGCTGCTTTCTATAGAGTCACTTAAACATCCCCCCTCCGGATGTAGAAATAATATCTGACTCTCATGGAAGCTGCAGAAGAGTTTGAAGAGGTTAAAATGACGGACCTTTTTCTCTCACATTAACTCAGCAAATGCCTTCCTCCAGCCATGGCTGTAGTTTCTACCTCCCACCCTGCCAGTTAATGTTCGCTTGAATGACATTACATTTTTCTCTAGGCTTGTCTGTATTTTCCAAATTTTAAATTAAAAAAAAAAAATCCCATATCACAAATATTTTAGAAAATAAGAACAACTTTTAACAACATGACAGTAAGCTATGTATCACTTGTTGCCATCACTCAATATTCAGGAGCAGAGTAAGAAGTTGAGACTTTAAGTGTTTGTGATGTTTCTCCTGTGGTGCAAGTAGAGAAATTTTAACTTCTAAATCTTCCTCCAGACTCTCAAAATCAGTCTTCCAGAGGTTTCTTCCTGGAAAGTACATGGGCAGCCTTTTATTTTATTTTATTTTATTTTTATTTATTTATTTATTTTTTGTCTTTTTGTGATCGGCCGCACCGCGCTCAGCCAGTGAGCACACCGGCCATCCTTATATAGGATCTGAACCCACGGCGGGAGCACTGCTGCGCTCCCAGCGCTGCACACTCCCGAGTGCGCCACGGGGTCGGCCCTATCGGCAGCCTTTTAAAACTTCCTTTATTGGTCTGACAGGGGACCTGCCCCAGCATCTTCAAGTGATGATAAACCTCCTGCGTTGTGAAGACAGAATCAAGCTGGTAAGAAGAGACAAGAGTGGCAAGTTTTAGTTTTTAATTGTGAAACTGGGTGGGGAACCATTCATGAACAATAGGGGGAAAAGCTTTTACATTGTCATGGATTCTCCCAAATTGTTCACAAAAGCCAAAGCCAGGTTTGTTCCTCAGTACACCAGAGGGGCCAGGGGAGGGATGCATTGGGTCTCCACAGTGGTCTGCGCTCAGACCCCATTTGTGTGTGCACAGTGCACATTTTAGGTGCCTCCTCTGAGCCAGGCACTGTCCTTGGTGCTAGGGATATAAATGAGAACTGGCTCCTGCTCTCAAGAATGTCATCTTCATTCTTTAACTCACAGAGGGACAGGTAGAAAACTAAAGCTCCTGATCTTGGTTTGGCGAAGGGGGGAGGCACCACCTGGAAAGGTGGACCAGTGAGAGCATCTATGCCCTGTTCCAGGCCGTGCGCTTGGAGAGTGCCTGGACAGACCGGGTCCGGTACATGGTGGTGGTATATAGCAGCGGGCGCCAGGACACTGAAGAGAATATCCTGCTGGGAGTTGACTTCTCCAGTAAAGAAAGGTGAGTCTGATGGGATGGTGGTTCCCTTTTGGGAGGGAAACAAGAGTTGCTGCTAGAAAATGGTTTGCATGGTCCCATATCCACAGGAGATGGAGGGGGAGTGGCAGGGTGTTCCTTATAGAGGGCAGGGGCTAGCCGAGGTACTGGGAAGAGTAGGGCATGCTGTGTCTGCCCTTGTGTGCCAGGCACCTGCCAGATCCAGTCTCTGCTCTCAGGGAGCCCAGAGTCAACTGAGAGGATAGAAAAGTTACACTGTGCTTAGACATTTAACACTGGGTAATAGAGAGAGGGGCACCTTAGCCAGGAGTGCTTCCTGGAGGAGGTGGCATCAGTGGCGAGTGATAAAGACAAGCCAGAGTCAGCCAAGTGAAGCAGGGAGGACAGGCTTATACAGAACTATGTGCTTGTTAGGCTCCGTGTCAAGTGCCTGATCCAGTAGCGATATTCCATGGATTCCCAAGTACTTTTGGCAGGTCCTTGCTCAGAGGCTTTAAGAGAGGCTTAGAATTCCCCAATAACTGGAGGCCAAGTTAGTTATATCATAGACCCTATTATGTGTGTGAAATGAGGGTGAACGGCTTACCTTACATCTAGGAGAAATTAATCCATCTGAGATTATTGTAAAATGTGGATTTGCTAAAACTAGATTAAAGTAGACTCCCTGTATTCATCATTCACTAATCCGCTCATTCAATAAGCATGTAATGTATAATGTATTTGCGTTCTCCAGTGTGAGAGGCAATGGGATAGGCCCAGGTAAACAAAGAAGTGACAGTACACACAGTTCTTGGCCTCCAGAAGCCTACGAGCTCAGCATGGAAGACGCCATAACCAGCCCCGAGGGAGAGGCTCAGGGGTGCAGAGACTCTTGTGGGAAAGTGGAGGTGTGGGCTTAGAGAGCACATGCTGGAGGCTTCCTGGAGGGCGTGACACCTAAGCCGAGTTCCTGAAGTTCAAGTGGGCAGCAAGGCAAGCTCAGGGGCAGAGGTAGAGCAGGGAGCGTTTGAAGAGCATTTCAGGCAGAATCGATAGGAAAAAGAGTCACGGAGCCATAAAAGGCTTGGTGACTGTGCTGCCTTGTCTTGTTCCTTTGAGAGAGCTGCTGTGAGTCACATGCCCGTGACCAAGACTTTGTTGCTTGTTAGACATTAATGAATGAAAAGGGCAGGACATTTCTTTTATGACTCCTTCCTCCCCTGGTACATAACAGCATCGTGAGAAAATTTTCTGCAGCACACTTAGGGACAACAGAGTGTGAGTTGGCACCTGTGGCCTTGGGTGTAGAGGAGTGTACAGCACACCATGTCTTAGGAGGGGAGTTCTGAAGAGCTACTGGGAGACTAGGGCTTGTACGTTGTGTTGGGAGACCACCAGGCAGGTGCTGTCAGCAATGGTCAGAGCCCCATCTTTTTGGCCATTCTCCATATGGTTGTGAGTCAAAGAGGCATTTAGTGATTAACAGTGTTGCGGTTATAGTAGTTCTTCAAATGACAGTCCAGCCTTTCTGAGTCCTTTCAGGGACAGGAACTTCCCTCACCAAGTGTGGTCCAGTCCTATAACACTTTCTGATCCCCAACCGCAACCTGCCTCCTGTAGCCTGTACCCATCATTTCTACTCTAACTCCTGAAGCCTCGCAGAAATCCATCCCTTTTCCCAGTCATCTCTGTTGCTTAAGTTGCCAAGCACAGTACACTTAACAAAATGCCACCACGAACACCTCATTTAATGCTTAAATCCCCCTGCGGGGTAGGCAGCCCTAACTTGCGTTTTGCACACAAGGAATCAGAAGCTCAGGAGTCTGAAGTGATTACACCAGGGTCATCACAGTGAGTTGCTGAGCTGGGACTCAAACTTGGGGCCTTTACTATGGACCTGCTGAGTGAGGAGGCTCCGCTGGCTGCAGCTGTCTCCTGTACAGAGCCTTGCTTGTTCATCCATTCGCACGTTTATCATGTAAGGACTTGTTAGCTCTTTCCTTAGGCCAGCGCCCTGCCAGGTGCTGGGGCTGCATCAGTGTGCGCAACAGACCTGGCTCTGCTCCAGCAGAGCACAGTAAGAGGTCGTGGGCGCACATTAGACGCACACACATGCACTCCACGTTGATTCTTTACCAGCTGGGGCAGACAGGCCCATGCACCCGTTCCCCCCCACTCTGAAGTGCCCTTCCCTTACCCCTTCCCTCCCTGTGCCCCTCCTGGGCACCCCAGTGTTGTTTCTCAGGGGGGCCCCCCTCCCTTTGGTCCTCTTGCCTCCTCTGCATGCTCTGCCCCTAGGCCCGCATTTCTCTGCGCACTCTGAGCTGGAGCCACAGCCTGCTGCAGGCGTCACTCCCAAGGCCAGCACTGGTCTCCTGTGGTCGGAGAGAGGGGTCAAGAGGCTACAGAAGGCGAGTGACAGGGAGCAAGTACTAAGCAGGCCTTGCTGTTGTTGGGCCTGATGTAGCTGTTCTCCATGCCTGGGCATATGGGGTTGTGGGTATTAGTGTCCTGTGGCTCCTACACTGCCCGGCACCAGGCTCTCGTGTTCTCCCCTGGCTCAGAAACAAAGCTCTGGTCCTCACCAAATCTTTGGCTTGCTGAGGGCATGATACGTTTGCTTTTCTAAATTCCTGCCATGAGATTTTGTTTCCTTATTCCAGAAAAAGAGAAAGCAAGGTGAGCATTGCCCCCAAAGGGTGCCTTCATTGGGTTCTAGTGAGAGAGAGTCCAAGTGCGGTGTTAGAAAAGATAGTGCTGGAATGAGGGCGGGCTGTGGCAGGCTCAGGCGTTCCCCTTCAGAGTTTTCTATCTGCATATGTGACCTTGGGTGGCCTGAGCAGCCACACATTCCCAGGGCACCCTCTGATCCAAGCTTTCTGCATATCAGATTTGGGCTCCAAAGGGGCCCTTCTCGGCACTGACACAGTCTAGTAGCTATGAGAGCTCTGTGAGACTCAACATAAATTTTATTTTGCAGCTCTGGAAAGGAAATACTGTACAATTAGTCCATCAAGAATAGGTAGGACTGTAGGGTAGGACCTGAGATTTTGTTCAACCCAAAAGACTTAGTCTAATTTGATCTGAAGGGCTTGAAACTACCTTCGCCACAGATACAGAAGTAGAGGTTGGAAGAGAGCACCATGGTGGGTGAAGCTCTGGAGAAGGAGCTGGTGCACAAGCCCCAGAGCTCCCCGTCCGCACAGGCGCACAGCGAGCCCTAGACAGTACCCCCTGCAGGGGCTGCTAAGTGGTAGCAGAGATGTATGCCCAAGATTCCTGACGGTTGTCGGAGCTGGCCCTTGGCACAGTTACAGTAATTTGTCACAAACTTTTTTATGTGCCTAAAGAATTTTCTTAATAATTTGAAGAGACCCTGTGATAAAGCCCTTTCTTTCCCTGTTTTTCAGTGGCGCCAGTCTCTAAAGTTGATAAGTATCGTTTCACTGTTAGGATGGGCAAAATGAAACCAGATTAAGCTACAAACTGTAAAACTGTAGCTACACAAAAGATACAAAAACAGAGTCAGAAAGTGATCTCCAACAATGGTATGAGCACCTGTCCCTCCCCTGTCACCCGGGAACAGTCGAGGCTGGGGCTGGCTGCCCCTCCTGGCCTGTGTACCACAGAGTGCCATGGCCTTCCACCAGCAGGCGCCAGCCATCAGCGGTGTGGAGGTGTGGTCAGCTGGCCACTCCATATACCCCAGGAGCTTCTGCTGAGTATTTATGGAGTTGTGTCCACACCAAAATGGTTTAGTCACTTGGGACTTCCTCTAGCAGGGCCATTGGGACCCGTGTTTTCTAGAATGCAGTGAGTGGTCCCTACCCCAACAGTCTAAGAGCTTCACCCAGATGCCCAGCAGCCCGTCCTGGGTCAAGTGGTGGTTCCCTGTGAGCTGGGAAGCCTTGGCAGAAACAGAGGTAAGACTGTGTGGACGTGGGTGGACGCTGACTCCAGACATCTTGTCTTCCCCTGTGTAGTAAAAGCTGCACCATTGGGATGGTTCTCCGATTGTGGAGCGACACGAAAATCCACCTTGATGGCGACGGGTAAGGAGATGTCTTAAAAAGAGATTCTTTCTCTGTAGGCTTGAAACACCAGTTGGTTTGGGCATCGTTGGATAATCATTAGTAATAGAAGCATGTGTGTGACAGGATGGTTACGTTAGGAGAAATCATGTTGCCCTCCAGTGAGCCACAGCGGAAGAGTACCTTTTCGACCCTCTGTAAGGTTGTTTAGGTCATGAGGTATCAATGGAAGCCTGTTACAGGAGATCTGCTGCTATGTGAAGTTCAGGAACAGCAGTAAACTGACATCCATTTACCCTGACTTAGTAAGCGGATACTCATTAAGTGCCCTCCATGGAGCTGGTTCCTGAAAGTTCACAGATGAATGTGATCCAGCAGGAACTCACTGTCTGGGGGCTGCAGGGTGAGATATGCAGCTAACGGGTACAACATGTTTCAAGTGCTGTGTTTGGGGCTGCCAAGGAGGAGTTACCGAGTTCAGCCTGGGCAGGCAGATGGTGAAAGGCCATCCTGGTTCCTCATGCATTCACTCCCAAGGAAATGCGTGGCTCATGTTATACATGGAAAGAACAGAATAGGAAATTGTTTCTACACTGGGATTCCAAGCAGGTCAAAGTTACATTGCCTCATCGATAGGACTAGAAGGAAAAAATAAATATTTGACTTGTGGAAGTGGTGGGATTATTGGGATATTGTTCCTTTTTTAAAATTTTGTTTTCTATTAATACGTTTTCATGCAATTACAAAAAAAAAAGGTGGGTAAGTGGCGTAGGACATAGCAGATGGGCAGGGACAGCTGTGGGAGCATAAAGGAGATGCTGTCAAATACTCTTTGTCCTTGCCTCGTGCCCTTTGCCACACTTTCCAGTTTTTTGTAGAACTCTCATTGCCAGTTTAAAGACAGGTGTTCCTGGTTTGAGGGTGTATCTTTCTCTGCTTTTGCCCTTGTCTCTGATGCAGTGGGTTCTGTGATCCCTCATCAGATGGCAGGAGAGATCCCTGTTCTCAGCGTCCACGGTGGGCATGCTCCCTGTGTCTCAAAGTGATTTGATTAAAGAGGTCAGACTTCTCACCACGGATATTTTTCTTTTTGTTTTCATTCTCAGTGGATTCAGTGTGAGCACAGCAGGAAGGATGCATATATTTAAGCCTGTGTCTGTTCAGGCCATGTGGTAAGTGTGGTGTTAGGACTTATACTCCTTAGAAATGTTTTCCTAGCTGACCGCATGAACAGAAAAACCTCTTCTACTTAGAAGCTCAGATAGGGGTGTGAGTGTGTGTGTGTGTGTGTGTGTGTGTGTGTTGCAAAATATGCAGAACATAAAATTTACCATTTTAACCATCTCTTAAGTGTACAGTTCAGGGGCATTAAGTACGTTCACAGTGTTGTGCGGCCATCACCACCATCCATTTCTAGAAGTTTTTTATCCCAAACAAACTCTGTACCCATTAGACAATAACTTCCTCTTTTCCTTTCCCCTCAACCTCTGGTAACCTCTATTCTACTTTCTGTCTCTATAGATTTGCTTATTCTAGATCCCTCATGTAAGTGGAATGATACACTTGTCCTTCTGTGTCTGACTTCTTTCATTTAGCATAATAGTTTCCAGGTTCATCCATGATGTAGCAGGTATCAGAACTTCATTCCTTTTTTAAGGCCGAATAATATTCCATCATGTGTATATACCACATTGGTTTATCCATTTATCTGTTGATGGACATTTGGGTTGTTTCCACCTTTTAACTATTGAGAATAATACTGTGAACATTTGTGTACACGTATCTGCTTAAGTCCTTTCAATTGTTTTGGGTATGTATCTAGACATGATATTGCTGGATCATATGGTAATTCTGTGTTTAACTTTTTTTTCTTTTTTGTGACTGGCCAGTGCAGGGATGGAACCCTGGACCTTGGTGTTATCAGCAAGCACACTCTCACCACCTGAGCTAACCAGCCAGCCCCTCTATATTTAACTTTTTGAGGAGCTGCCAAATTGTTTTCCACAGTGGCTATATGATTTTACATTCCCACCAGCAAAGCACAAGAGTTTCAATTTCTCCATATCCTTGTCAAATCCTGTTTGTTCATTTTTTTTAAGAATCACCATCCTAATGGGTGTGAAGACGTATCTCATTGTGGTTTTGATTTGCATTTCCCTAACAACTATTAGCGTTGAACATTTTTCCATGTGTTTATTGGCCATTGGTACATCTTTGAAGAAATATCTATTCAAGTCCTTTGCCTGTTTTTAAGTAGGATTTTACTTTTATTGTTAAGATGCAATGTTACATATCTACAGCTGACAATATATCACTCCAGCATAAATTCACATGGTCATTGTACCTGGTACACAGTAGGTACTCAGTTTACTGAGAGAAGGGGACAGCACTCTGCTAGGCACTGAACATCTAGGGAGCCATAAAACGGACATAATTCTGTCCTCATGGCATTTAAAGTCTGTGGAGGTGCCTGAGTAGGGGTAAGGCTTCCCCTGGGCTACTCTGCTCTGCGGAGGAGGTAGCTGTGGGTAAAGGCTACACTGGGTGAAGGCGTCATGTCCATGGCTCCTCTGAACCTGGCTCATCTTACAGCCTTCCTCTTCCTTGGAAGATGGCACCAACTGCCCATGCAGCAAATTCAACCCAGTAGTCTCTCTCAAATAATCTGGAAAAAGCCCAGGCGAGCTGGTGACATCTCATAAGAAGAGTTCTGGCCAGTGTTTCCTCTGGGATAGTGAGAGTTATGCAGAAATTTCCCTATTCTACAGGCTTAAATTGCATTTCTTTTTTATGTCCTCTGTTACTCCATGCTGCAGTCAACTTAGGATCATTTTGGGGAAGATCATGATATAATTCTGGACAGTGAGCCAATAGCTGTCTCAGATGTTTCTTTATGTCCCCGAATAATTTGTTGTCTCTTTCTCTCCAGACAAGTAAAAAATAGGCCCACGTGTTTTTCCAAGAAGTTCGGAACCAGGACTAAGTTTAAATTTAGTTAACATTCAGCTCAAGTGTATCTCCTCAACCAGTCTAGAAACAGGACAGATATGTACAGTTGGGGAGTTGAAGTAGTTTGCAGTATTTTTTATGCCGCTGTTGAGCCGTTCTCTGCAACTCCCTGCATTCCAGGGTTTCACTTGTCCATCTTTCGTTGGTAACGAATTTACCCCATTCCCTGAGAAATTTTCACCCTGTATGTCTGTAAGAAGAAGTAAAGGAGGGTGATTAAATAAAGCATATACATTTTCTATGTTGTTTCTTCTGCTCCACTCTGCCCCAAACCTCTTTTTGAGTTAATTTCTATATTAAAATGAGTTTCTAGAACTCATTTCCTTAAGAAATCTAAACATCTAAGCTATTAGATTGTTGATGTGGGTGAGGTTAGAAATTTAATTATTTAGAATGCAGTCCAGTGTCTCTACTGCATATGAAAACTTTTCCTTCCAGCTGCTAGGCTTAATTGTGTTTCCTACGTTCATGGTTACCACGTCCTCAGAAGTAAATCTTAATGCTTTGGAGTTAATTGATGGAATGTAAAATAACATGGGAACCAACCTGATTGGGAGAGTTATGAAGTTGTTGTTCTTGGACTCCGTCGATGCATGTGTCAGAGACTAGCTCTGGGACCGGTAGGCCATGAGTTTCGGGTGTGGCTGCGTGTCCCCCACATGCCCTTATATGAAAGCATGGCTCCAGGAGGGGATCCTTTATGAGCTACTCTTTCCCTTTGGGGGAAGGAAAGACCCAGCACTTCCTGCACCTCCCCAGTCTTGACCCTGTCCCCTCCTCACCCCAGGTCTGCCCTGCAGGTGCTTCACAAGGCCTGCGAAGTGGCACGAAGGCACAACTACTTCCCCGGGGGCGTGGCTCTCATCTGGGCCACCTACTACGAGAGCTGTATCAGCTCCGAGCAGAGCTGCATCAATGAGTGGAATGCCATGCAGGACCTGGAGTCCACGCGGCCCGACTCCCCGGCACTGTTTGTGGACAAGTAAGTGTGGTGCCGCCTCCTGTGTGAGCCTCACCCACACGTACCCAGTGCCAGTGCCCAGTCTGCACAGGGTCACCCTCCTCTGGAGCTCTTTGATTGAGAATCACCCAGAAGTAGCACTTCAAGCAGGAGTTTCTTATCTTGGCCCTTGGGTAGTCTTTGGCTGCCCTTAAAAGTCAGACAAATTTGGTGCATACATTTCTGGGGAACAGGTTCATAACTTACATCAGATTTTCAAAGGAGTGTGTGGCCGTGTGTTTCACCAGCTCCTTGGCAGTGCTCCATGGTGTGGCCTTTCCTCTTCAGGTTGCCAAAGACTTAATTCCCAGAGCCTCTTCCTGTGCTCTTAGAAGAATTATGAATGTGGCCTCTGCTTCCTTGGGGCCCAAAACACAAGTGTTGAGCGCAGCCTGCCTTAGTAGCAGCAGCAGTGAAGCCTGTGTCACATGGCTACCCAACAGCACGTGTCCTGAGGCCACATCATTAAGTCTAGTTTGAGAAGAAACTATTCTCCCCTTCTCTCTTGGTTCGGACACCACTCTTCACAAAGAGTTGTGTCCCACCAGGACACTGCATCTTAAGGCGACTGTGGATGAGCTACAGTGTGTTCAGAGGGGAGTGGGGAAGCCACATTATGTGAGGCCTCAAAGAAACCGTGAGAAGGGTTCGGGAGAAATAGCAGTTGCCTTTGCGTATTTGAAGGGTTGTGATGGGGAGGAAGGGCTGTCCTTGTCTCTGTGTGTGGCCTCTAGAGGTAAAAGTAAGGCTACTGTGCACAGGTTACAGGGAAGCACAGAGATCTTAGTTCTGTGGAAGAAATAGAGTGGGAGCTGGCCACAGCTTGGCTGGGCTGCCTTAGGACGCAGTGAGGTCTTCACATCCAGACCTGTTCCAGCAGAGACTGAAGGGCCGGTGGTGTGGGGGTGCTACACTCCCAGCGTCCTGCCCTGAGGGTCTCTGACACTCTGCAGAACCTGAATGAGGAGTGAGTTTCCAAACTGTTGTCCGTCATCTCAATCTCTTCCCCACTCTACTGACTCATGTGGGAATTCTAGAGGTGGAGCAGGTTTTCCATGCAACTCTTCCTCCCCCTGAGAATGTGCACACCAGCAAGTGAACTCTGCGTGCCCAGGCCACAAAGTGCATGGTGTTTCTGTGACCTCTAACCTCAGGCTTCCTGTAGTTCTGTGCTTTCCTAAATAAATGTCATTTCTTTCCAGGCCAACTGAAGGGGAAATGACTGAGCGCCTCATCAAAGCCAAACTCCGAAGCATCATGATGAGCCAGGATCTAGAAAATGTGACCTCCAAAGAAGTAAGAGAGCTCTTCCGTTCTTAGCAGGCCAGAGGTCGTGTGCTGTTCACTTGTCCTGTTGCCAAAAGTGCAGTGGAAGCAGGCCTGGCCTCTGGTCATCTTTACCAGTCTGTTGACCAGCTCTCAGAGGCTGATTTCTGTCTTGTCTACAATGGCAGCAGGGCTCAGTGAAAAGAGGCCTTGGGGTCAGACTCTAGTTTGATTCCAGATCTGCTGCTTACCAGCCGAGAGACCTTGTGAAAATTTCTTGATCTTCTGAGCCTCACCTGTATGAACTCTGGTGAGAATTCCATGAGATCTGTAGATTGTACTAAGAAGCATTTATCTGTTAATGCCCTTTCCTCCTATCTTCTGCCCCACATTGCCTTGCGTTTTATGTGAGAGATAGCAAACAGTTCTCCACCTAATTCCAACTGACCAGCAAGCTGCAAATCCTGGACTGCCTTCTTGCTGCTTTTTAGTGCTTTCTTGGATCACTTTTTTTTCTCTTTTCCATTGCTTTTTGTTCAAGGAATTCAATGAATATTAAAAACAATTTAAACTAGGTGGATCTAAGAGGTTGAAATTGCCATTTAAAAAAGTCATATACAATCTTTTTATTAGATACATTTATGAAATCATATTGTGATACCTTCCCAAGCAAGATGAAAGTGATTTTAGATTCTCACTGTGATGTATTTGACATTTAATTGTAAAAGTGTAAGTGCTTTAAACTCAGTAGAAAAGTTCTCATGAAAATCAGATTTCATATTTGAAATAATAAATGTCCTCCAGTTGGCTTTACTTTTAGGTAGAGTAGCCTGCATTCCTGCCACCCACACATTGTGTGCTGTGTGTGTCTAAATGCTTTCTCTGAGGGGAAAAAAAAGAAACACCTTTTCTGGAAATAGCCACTGTTTGCGTTGTAACTTTTATGCTTTGGAGGTGGACAGCTGTTTTCTTTAACAAATTGCTTTTCCTGATATTTTCCACTCCACAGATCCGTAATGAATTAGAGAAACAGATGAACTGTAACTTGAAAGAATTCAAGGAATTCATAGACAATGAGATGCTACTTATCTTGGGACAGATGGACAAGCCCTCCCTTATCTTCGATCATCTTTATCTCGTAAGAGGCACAGCCGATGGCAGTATCTGGTTTGGGGAACATAAATCAGACCTTGATTGTTTGGAGCTTGCAGCAAGTCAGAGAGGAAAAGCAGGCAAAAAGCTTGAGTTACTGGAACCTCCATCCTGACTCTGATGGGACCTCCCCTCTTTGACCCCCTTCTCTGCCTGCAGCCTAAGGTCTGCTCTGGAGCCAGATGTGTGCGATGGGGCTCCCAGCTGAGCTGCGGGGAGTTGTTTGGAAGCTATTTGGCATAGTCACCTGGCAAGTGTTTTCAGACTCTCTCTACCCTTTGTCTTCAGTCGCTAAAAGGCCCCATCCAGTTACCTCCAAATGGTTTGTGGGCTAGAAGTCCCCAGTTACTAAAGGACACATACTTACCAGGCCCCAGAATTATGCCTAGGCATCCTGAGACATGAATAAAAACAGGGAGGATCACACAACTAAAACAAGTTTCCCCTCTGAGCTTGTGCAGACAGCTTCTCTGATGCCCTGCTCCCAGAGCCCACTGGAAGAATCTGCCCTGGTCATGCAACTGTGGGTGGGTTGTCCTGATTCTCTGCACCTCTATCTCTTGCTCAGATTGTCTTAATGCCGTAAGTCTCCATAGAAGGCAACTGGCAAGTTTTCAAAGTCAGAGACTACAGAGAAAGGCACGTTACTAAAATTAGAGTGGCCGTGTGGTATAATGAATATCAGACCCACCAGGGCCCAAGTTCCCACTCCTCAGCCTCATCAGCCATGTGACAGGGAGCAAGTCACTTTGCTTCTCTTTTCCCTTCATTCTGTATCCTCTGATTATGAGGATTAAATAAAATACATTTAAACACCGAGTACAGTTTCTGTAGGTGCTAATATGTAGTAACCATTGTTAAAGGAGACACTGCTTCCTGGGGAAGCTGAGGGAAGGGTGTTTGCTGCTGAAGACATGAATGACTTTGTTTTCTACCTGTAGGAAGTAAATAAGAGTTCTCCAAATGTATATGTAGTGATAGATAGACATTTTTAATGTATTTATATATCTGTGTCTATCCATATATGTATATATTTATACATTAAAATGTATGTAAGCGTGTGGATTGCAATGAAAGATATCTGGGAAGCACTGGGCACTTATTGTCTCCCTGGGAAATCGATTGACTTCCCTGGTGAGAATGAACACAAGCCATCCTGGTCCTGGCTTTCTCCACTAGGGGGTGGTCACAGCAAGATGACACTCACAAGCTTCAGTGGAGTTGCGTTATTCTTTCGGTGTGGTTTGGTGCTCTATGTCACTTTTTCCATGAGAGATACTGAAGGAATTTTTATGTTTGAACCTCTCCCTCAAATATGAAACTTCAGCAAGCACCCCCACATTGCCAGCTTGATCAGGGCCCTGCAGCCCTGGGTCCTGAGGGTCTGCCCTTTTGGGAACTGGGGAAAGGAAGTTAATACAGAGACTAGGACAGGTTCTTTTGCTCTTTGTGACTCTCTTGTTTGCATTTCCTACGAGTGAAGTGATCATTTTTTGTTTTTTTCTCTGTTCCACGTTCTTCGAATTGCTCAGGAATGAAGGGTTTGTTTCTTAATGATGCCATTTTAAAAAGCATTAAAATAAAACATGTTGTAGAAAGTCTGGAAATACAAATAAGTCTGTAGAAGAAGTGGTTATTCCCAATCTCACAAATCCAGAGGTGGTCACTGTTAACATTTTGGTATATTTTTTCCCCCATATTTTTTTATTTTTTTAATGCTTCTTAAAAAAAGAGAGAGAGAAAGGAAAGGATCATACTGTTTATGTTTTTATAGGTATGTATCCTGCTTTCTTTTTAAAAATTTTTTCCTTATGTGGTGTTTCCCTGCATCATTAAATATTCTCCGAAAGAATGAGTTATTTTAGTGACTCCATCGTAAGGATCCATCATCATTTATTTTACTACTTTCTTCCCATTGAGCCTTTAGGTTGTCTCCGTCCTTTTGTTATAAATAACCATAAATATCTTCATACCTAAATCTCTATGAATTCTGATTATTTCCTCAGGACAGATTTTTGTAACTGGAATTACTGGGCCAGAGGGTGGGGACTTTTAAATATTGCCAAAATACTTCCCAGAAAAGGTAGAGGGATTCCTGCTTTAACTAGTGTGTGGTGAACATGCCCTTCCCTGAGTGGGAGGTCATAGGTCTCTGGCTATGGGACCATGGCAGAATCTTAAGAAAGGAAGCCGTGAAATGGGGAGCGGGTTTTCCTGGACTCACTCTTTCCCTAAAGCCAAGGGGCCCATGAGCACGGTCCGTCTTCTGCCTTCCCTGTCGCACACGTCG
Source organism: Cynocephalus volans (assembly GCF_027409185.1). Classification (NCBI taxonomy): domain Eukaryota; kingdom Metazoa; phylum Chordata; class Mammalia; order Dermoptera; family Cynocephalidae; genus Cynocephalus; species Cynocephalus volans. Next base: position 198,375,938 of record NC_084461.1, read on the forward strand.
ATGATACTGTAAATACCTCGGGAACCTACTTTTATATCAGCCTCTCAGTTCTCTGAGGCCAAGGACCCATGCAATAAGGCCTCACCATCAGGGCTAGGATAAACCATGCATCCCGTAAACAGCTCTGAGGCCGACATGTGACACTCACGGGGGTTTGTGTGATCTGTCCCCCAGGGCTCTGAATGGAATGCATCCAATCTGGAGGAACTGCAGGGCTCAGGGTGAGTCTGCTCCCCTTGTCTTCCCCTGTCCTTTCAGGCAGCCCAGAAACCCTCCGCTGTGCCATCGAGGTTCAGACCTTGGGCTGCCTACCTTTTGTTGCCTGAACCCTGGTCTCTGAAGTGGCTGGGGGGCTGATTTGCATAGCTAAACAGATGTGCTTCAAAATGCCACGTCCTGAATAATTCATGGGTTTTAGATATTGCTGGAGTCTTGTGTGATTGTGTGTGTCAGGGGGAAGGTTTCTAAATCACACTCACATGGGATAGAGCAGCCTGAGTGCTGACAAGGTTTGGAGGCCCCTCCCACCACCGGTTGCTGAGACTCCTAGCATGGACACAGAGATCCAATGGCCGATTTGCCAGTCAGCAACCCTGATCCCTGGACCACTCCTGGCTCTGTCTGAGGCTATACTTTGGGGCATGGTGGGAATCTTGCAACTAAATACTCAGTGTTGGCCAGAAACATATGCCTGTCTTAGTATCAGAAGTGCTCAGTAGCAGGAATGAAAAATGTTTAAAGCTAGACCTTCAAGAACAGATGTCTGGACTCTTTTATTTATTTATTTATTTTGACAACATAGCCACAAAATCACCATTCTGTGGATCTGACATAATGGCATTCTTGAATTACTAAATTTAAAAATCAAGACTAAACAAATCTCAAAATACATCTTTAGAGCTACTGGTTAAGATGTGTTCTTTCAAAAGAAAGTATTCTTACAATGTAGGGTGGTACTCTCTGTGCTTTCCATCTTGCTGGAATAAATAAAATGACTTTTAAAGGTATTTTTTAAAGCATAGATAAATATTCTCTTATGGAACCTATTTGAGATGTTTTCTAACTCCTGAAATTATTTTGTTCTTTCAGAAATAAAAGTACTTACTAAGTGTAGAGAACTACAGAATCTGGGTTAGCCGAACTTCTCAAATATTTATTTATATTTTGCCTTGTTTCAGAATGGATTTAAGGCAGTTCTGCTTTTTAACTGTTTAAGTGTGGAGACTCTTTTTTTTAATCCTCTGTATACTCATAATAGTTATGAATTTTGAAACTTTAAGGAGCTTAGATATGTATTTAAGTAATACTTATATTTACTTTCCAGAATTAACATTGCTTAGCAGTGCTTTGAACTGAGTTATCTTTTTTATACTGCTTTCTAAATAAAGAAATTTGGTTTTTTAGTATAAATATTGGGCAGTTAGGAAGTATTTTTTTAAAATTACCATTATAAAAAACAAAGGTTCCACCACAAACATATATCCTTTATTAATGTATATTTAATTTTTTTTCTTGGCCAGTGTTTTGTATTTTCTCATTCTGATTCTCCAAATTTGTTTTTTATTTTTTTCTCATTGCAGGGTTGACTACATTTTAAATGTCACTAGAGAAATAGATAATTTTTTCCCTGGCTTATTTGCATATCATAACATCCGAGTCTACGATGAAGAGACAACAGACCTTCTAGCCCACTGGAACGAAGCATATCATTTTATAAACAAAGCAAAGTAAGTGGGCAGGGAGGAAGAAACCAACTGCTGGGGAAATCAATGACAGTCAGAGACTCAGAAGCCAGCTGGCTTGAGGAAGCTTGGATGTCTGATGGACCTTTGTTTTCAGCTGCAGGACCCCAAGCACCAAAGGGTTATTGGGCTTCACCAGGTAGAGGCCCTGATGAGCTTGTTCCTGCCCCCCATATCTGTGATTGTGACATTTGACCTCAGTTTTTGACATCGGTACTGATTCCAGAGAAAGGTGCAGTACCAAGTGGACACTCTTGGGAGCTGTGCCCCTGTAGAGTTGCTGAGCTGGGGGAGAGCTGGCATGTTCATCAGCTTAGACCTCCTTTGGATTCTCAGAGAATCCAGCCTGTCTTCTCTCCCCGACTTAGTGCGATTTTCCTGTTAGCATAGACCAGCACAGACCACCAGAGGGTGTAGCCAGCCCCACTTCCCTGAGTGGTGGGTTGGTTTCACCCATCTTTTGTCCTCACTTTATTCTCCTGCAGAACAACTCCATCTTATTGAAGTCGAGAACAGAAAGAGAGAATCCTCCCAGATGCTATCCGGAGAAACACCCTTCTCTGCTTTGTAACCCTCCAGGTCAAAGCTACATAAAGTGTCCTTAACCAGATTTTAGTTTTCTTGTGCTCCCAGGGGACAGACTCAGGGCTCCCTTGATGAAGACTTCAAGACCAGCAGCCAAAAAAAATCGCAGATTTGGGGAGGAATTTTAAGCATGGAGTATAGGAAACTCGAGCCTCCTCCCACCTGGTGGGTCTCCCTTCTGTACAAATAAAGTTTCACAGGTACTGCCTTCACCAGTCAACATTCTTGAACAAACGATACTTAGAGAAACACTGTCCCCGGCCTGGCCTTCTCTGGTAAATCAGCCACGCCTGGGCCAATTCTGTCTCCTTGCAAGTAACAGCTCGGCCCCATCTTCTTCCCTGGCTTCTTTCTCCCTCAGCCGAGTTGGCTGTGGTGTTGTCCTGCTCTTGCGCCCTGGCCCTCCTATCTGACGAGTACCTCTCTCTCTCCCCAGGGCCACGCAGCTTCAGTCCAGTGACCTCATTTTTCTACAGTAACTCATTCACTGGCTCCATCAGCTGTAGCTGCTGAGTAGCTTTTGCAGAAATCCCTTTAGCTGCCCAGCCGCTTCCCAGGAAAGGGGTTTTGGTCCCTAGCCTATCCCACTGATGTGGAAAGATTCCCACTTTGTCCCTAAAGGCAGCTGAATTTTGGAGTTCTCCCTGCAAAACTTGGCTAAACAGGGACAGATTTATCTTGATTTCCCATTATGTGCTAATTGATTTTACAGCAAAGTTATTTCCTTTAGAGGGTGTGTGGACATATGCTCCGCTTTTAAAGTTAGGAACATAGGAGGATTTAGGCAATGAGATAACTTCAGGGTTTAAAAAAAAATCAGGTGGGTAAAAGCCTTGAGAATGAAGCTATTGAAACATTTTAACTCTTTCTCCTCTCCACCCCCACTCTTTCAGGAGGAACCATTCCAAGTGCCTGGTGCATTGCAAAATGGGTGTCAGTCGCTCTGCTTCCACGGTCATAGCCTATGCCATGAAGGAATTTGGCTGGCCTCTGGAAAAAGCATATAACTACGTGAAGCAAAAGCGCAGCATTGCACGACCCAATGCGGGCTTTATGAGGCAGCTGTCTGAGTATGAAGGCATCTTGGATGCAAGGTGGGTGCCTGCCCAGAAAGAAGGGCTGGCAGACGGAGCTGGAGAGCCCCACAGCCAGGCATCCAAGCGTGCTCCCATTTGGCCTGGCAGTGGCTTCCGCAGCTAAAATTCTGCCTCTCGGGGGGAGCCGGTTTGAGGAAAACAACTATTGTTTGGGCTTTGATTAGTAGTTTCCAGGAGGGATCTGTTTTGATTTTGTTGGCACACACACAAAGCTTGTTTTCCTGCTGCAGGGAACGGTGCCTAACTTCTAATCCAAGGCAAGACCTCATGTGTGATATGGGCATGTGTATATCCCGTGTCCTGAGCATCTGCTTTGTGCAGAGCCTGGTGCACAGGCTTCGCTGCAGGGCAGGTCCCAGGACTGCAGAGACAAACCTACCAGTCTACCACTTATGAGCTGGACAATTTAGGGCAAGTTCATCAGTCTCCATGAGCCTCATTTTCCTCCTCTGAGTTAAGAATTAGTGCCTATGTGAGTGTGGGTATTCATGATGCAAGTGCTATGGAAAACAGTATGATTAAAATTAAAAATAGAATTACCCCCCAAAATTAAAAATAGAATTACCATATGATCCAGAAATTCCACTCTGGCTATATACCCAAAAGAACTGAAAGCAGAGTCTTCAGGAGATATTTGCACACTCATGTTCACAGCAGCTCTATTCACAATAGCCAAAAGGTGGAAGCAACCCAAGCGTCCATCGATGGATGAATGGACAAACAAAATGTGGCATATTCATACAATGGAATATTGTTCAGCCTTAAAAAGGAAGAAAATTCTGACATGTGCTACAACGTGGATGAAGCTTGAAGACACTGCTAAGTGAAATAAGCCAGCCACAAAAGAACAAATACTGTACGATTCCACTTATATGAGGTACCTAGACTAGTGAAATTCATACAGTCAGAAAGTTGAATTATGGTCGCCAGGCTACAGGGAGGGGGCACCGAGGAGTTATTGTTTAATTAGTACAGAGTCTCAGTTTTGCAAAATGAAGAGAGTTCTGGAGACAGATGGTGGTGATGGTTGTATGACTTTATGAATGTAGTTAATAATATACCACTGAATCGTGAAGATGGCAAATTTTATGATATGTGTATTTTTTCACAATAAAAAAATTGAGCTTAAAAAGAATGCCCATCTGATAGGACTCTTGTGACATTCGAATGAGTACCGTACACATTTACCTTTACAGATTCTTTGCCAGACCTGGCTCATAGTAAATACTCAATAAATGTAGCTTCTTTTAAAATCTCTAACTCCCACCCCAAAAAGGTCTGCAAAGTACAGGCTATCCCCCTTTTGGTGGGGGGTGGGGGGTAGAGATAGGGAACCAACACTGAAAGGTTAGTTTGTCTCATATCCCACAGCCAGCGGACGGCAGAGGGGAGATACACACCTCTGTCTTTCAGCCTCCGAGGTGGGGGGCGCTCCATGCATGGATGCCTGAGATTATCCAGCCTCCCTCACTCGGAGTGGTGCAGAGTCCTCCAGTGACCCCAGGCAGATCCCCATTGTGACTCCAGAATCCCAGGCTTCATAATCAGAAGCCAACAGCTGGGGACTCACCTTCTCCCTGTTTCCTTTCTGTCCAGTCTGGATGAGAAGCAGGCCTCTCTGGGCCATTTCTGACCAGGGTCAGGAGGAAGTCACAGGCTAAGTCCACTGGCTTGGCCAAGTTTGGGAAGGCAGGAGTGCCCTGGGAGGGTTGAACAGGGCCCTGAGAACAGCTCCAGCCATCTCTGGACTTTCACCGTCAGCTGGAGAAGTTCCCAGGCAGGGCCCAGAGGAGGAACAGCGAGTGTCCTGCTGTCCTTGCCTGCAGTCTCTCAGTCTCTTGCGGGCACCAGTGCCCTTTGCAGCCTAACCAGGCCACAGTCAGAGCAGCCGATGAAGCATGCACACGAAGCAGACTGTAACAAACACTCGCACTGGCCTTGCATCGGAGAGCCGCAGCAGATCCCTGCCTTCCACTGTGCTTTTACCTGCACTAATACATGGAAGCCCATGATGTTGCTAGTACTCTAAGAACCACAGGGGTGACATAGTTACCTTATTTCAATGTAAACCCTTTTCTCTCTTTTTTTTTTTGTATTACATTTTTTAAATGTATTATAAAAACAAATACCATAGTAATAGAAAAAAACATTTAAAAACTTACCTGTAATCTCTCTGACTTGAACAAATATTTCCACTTTTCTGGGATTTTCCCAACTTTTATTCACATGCATTAACATGCCTACACAGTGATATTAGTGCATATAGATCTGAATATACTGTCTGCTTTGATCCTCTTAATTTTCTTATGGCATTCGTAGGAGAGGGTTATTCTCATTTGACAGGGAAACAGATGGAATGACACTGACATGACTAAGTTCACAAAGTGAAATAAGATTAAATACACACAGATTACAAGTCTAGACTCCCTTGGTGGATCTGCCACCTTGTCAGCACGTGGCACAAAGTCATGTAAAGCTTCCTATGTGAGCCATGATGATTTGAGGTCCTGATGCCATTTCACATTCTTATGTTTCTTGCGAATAAATAAGCAGAGAGGCTTTACCTAAGCAAGCCATAGAGTTGTCCCTGTCCCCCTCCCTGACCTTGGCCGTCCCTAGTTTGCTCCCCCAACCCTGCTGTCCCCTGCTCACTTTGCTCTGCCCTATCTCCCCACAGCAAGCAGCGGCATAACAAGCTGTGGCGCCAGCAGGCAGAGAGCAGCCACCAGCAGCCTGTGGATGACCCCATAGGACTTGGCGACTTCTTGCCAGAGACCCTGGATGGCCCCCCAGACACCCGGCTGCCCTGCTTGGAAGATGCCGCCCAGCCTGGGTTCCCAGGTGGCAGGGCCCCAGCAGGGCCTGCTCTCCCCTGCTGCTTCCGTCGACTCTCAGACCCCCTCCTGCCTTCCCCTGACAGTGAATCTGGTAGCTTGGTCCAGCTCGAGGATCTGGAGAGGGAGGCTCTGCTGGAGGAGGCAGCTCAGCCCACAGAAGTGCGCAAGCCAGCCAGACATGCCCAGGAAGGTTCTGGGCTCTGTGAAAAGGACATAAAGAAGAAACTAGAGTTCAGAAGCCCCAAAGCCCAGAGTTGCTCCTTGCTGCAGGTGGAGGAGATGGAAAAGGAAGAGGGTCCGGGAGGAGGACAGTGGGGGCAGCCCCCAACCCAGCTGGACAGAAACCTGCTCAATCGGGAGAACCTAAATAACAACAACAGCAAGAGGAGCTGTCCGGATGACTTTGAGGTAGGCATGGGACCAGCACGTGGGGCAACAAGCCACATCACTCCCGTCCAGCCCTGTGGAGCAGCCCCTTCCTGGCCATTCCTGCCGATTCACTCTGCTGGGCTGGCAGGTCTCATCTCCAGCAATCAGTGGCTTTATTTCAGAGAGAGCTTCTGCTCGCTGGTTGGGAATGTAGCGTGCACATGTGTAGTTGGCTGGAGATCTTTAGGCGGTAACACAAATCCCTGCATGCTCCTTACCCCATGCACCTTATTCATGACGCGTGCAGGGCTTCCAACTCAATTTCTTTTTTCTTATGTAAAATGTAAAACATGGAACTTATCACCCAGCTTCAGCGTTTATCAATATGGGCCAGTCCTTGTTTCTCACCCTCACCTGCTTCCCCACACCCTGGATTATTTTTGAAACAGATCCCAGATCTATCATTTTACCCATAAATGCTCCAGTATGTAACATAACCAAAATACCGTTACCATGTTTATAAACTGATAAAGATTCCTCAACATTATCATGTATCTGGAAGTCTTTCAACTCAGATTCTAATGCTTAACTCCGTTGGTCTCTTGTAGCTGTCATATTTGGTGGATTTTCAGCAACAAGGTTTTGCCTTCCACCTGGTGCATACGCAGAAAATGGCTTATTCCAGCCAGCCTTTTCCCTGTTCCATCAGTGGGAAGTGGCCCAGGAGTGGAGGCTGGTTTTGTGCGGGGGTGTGGTGTGCAGCCTGGTCTCAGGTTCCCCCCTGGCTCTGCCGCTGCTCACCAGGCCCTAGGGTGAGGCGTCCCAATTCCCCTAGCCTCGCCTGCCCATCTCACAGGACAGCTGTAGTTCTCAAGTGAGAGCACCTGGGATATTGACAGGTGCACTCAAGTATAAAGCCGGTTTTTATTTTATTTATTTTATTTTTTATTTTTTATTTTTTTTTAAAAGCTGACCGGTAAGGGGATCTTAACCCTTGACTTGGTGTTGTCAGCACCACGCTCAGCCAGTGAGCGAACCGGCCATCCGTATATGGGATCCGAACCCGGGGCCTTGGTGTTATCAGCACCGCACTCTCCCGAGTGAGCCACGGGCCGGCCCCAAAAAGCCGGTTTTTATTAACATCATGTCATTATACTGCAAATAAAACTGGGAAGTTAAATCTCCCAACCTCCAAATCATAAAACATATTCCAAACCCAATGTTAATTACTCATGAATTTCCCCTGCAACTCACCACTTCCCTCAAAGAGCAGATAATCCTAGAGAGAGATGACATAAAACCTCATTGTCCAGGACAGTGTTGCCATGGTTAGTTCACAGTGGTTTAGCCATGAGTCACTGGACGGTGAACACAGAGAAGATTGGATAAGAGGACAAGTGCAGGACAAGGCCTCCTTCTGCCTGGGCAACACCTGCTTGTCCCGGAAATCTCAGCTGAGGTGTTGATTCCTTTGGGAAGCCTTCACTTCATGCAGACTTGGAGCCCATTCCTCTCTCTCCTAGCACTTTTCCACACAGCTTTTTGGTCCTTTCCAGCTTGTATACAGAAGGGCTCCAGGGGCAGGGGCTGTGTCTTGTCTGCCGTCCCTGCTTCTGGTGCAAGTCCTGGCATGAAGCAAGTGCTCCATAAATAATGTGTTGAGTGAATGAATCCTCCCCCACCCTGTTTGTGTTGAGTGAATGAATCCTCCCCCACCCTGTTGCCCCGTGGGCTGTGAAAGGTGCTCTCCAATGCCTCACTGTGGTAGGTTTCAGTCCAGGTTTGAGAAAAAGTGAACACGTAGACGCTTTGGTTAGAGCTTCAGAAAAATTTCTGGGTCAAGAATTTAGGCCTTAAAGAATAGAACAGTGGTTACCAGAGACTGGGGAGAGAAAACAGAGGTTGGCCAACGGGTACAAAATTCAGTTAGGTAGGAAGAATAAGTTCTGGTGTTTCATTGCACAGCAGGGCAACTGTGGTTAACTGTCGAGTTTTGTATATTGCATGATAGCTAGAGGAGAGGCTCTTCAATGTTTTCGCCACAAAGAAAAGATAAATGCATGAGGTGATTAATACGTTAACTACTTTAACCCAATTATTATATATATATGTATGTATCAAAACATCACATTGTACCCCATAAGTGTGTATAATTACAATGTGATAATTACAATTAAAAAAAAAATTCAGACCCTAACACAAGGGTAGCGGGTGGACCCAGAAGCCAGCCCTAGGGTTCCTGACAGAGAGACCCTGCAGAAGACCCTGCTTCCCCGAGGAGCGGCCGAGAGCCCTTTAGACTCTTCCATTGTTGGACAGCCCACAACTTCTTACCTTGGGGGACACAGGATAGTATTAATCCTTGACAGTTGGGAGGAGGGGGGAAACCCAAGCTCCACCTGCGGGGAGAAATCACAAGAAACCTACATCAGCCCTTTGCCTGGAAGGCTCCGTTTTAGACCAGCTCAGGAATCTCACAGCCGAACAACTCTCGGAGAGTCAGCTGCCCTTGCCTCCCCTTTTGCTTTCCTTGCCTCTTTCTCAGCCCAGGAGAGCAGTTCTTGTGGCTGTTGATCAGGCCATGAGGGAGGGGAAGGGTCGCCCTGCCCGGCAGATGGGGGGGGGGGTGTAGAGGTGCATGCTGCATTCACTTAGACCCCAGTGACCACAGGGCAGGGGGTTTCCTTGGGAAACAATGGAAATGTGTTTTCTCTCAGTATATAAAACCCACTTCTGCCCAGCTGTCTCGTTGGGGCCTGTGGGCACCTGCATTTGGGTGTGTGTTGGAGTCTTTCTGAAAACCATTTTTGCCCTTCGCCACCTCTCTAGTGAAGACTACAGCTAGATGATGGTTCTGGAGCCATGCAGTACTCCTGCTGGACAGGGGGTGCTCCCTTGTCAGGCTGCAGACTGCCCAAATGTAGATTCCTTCTGAAAGGGAGAGACCACTTTCTGTGTTTGTGTGGCAGACACGCTGTTTCATTTCATTCTCACAGTGCTGTGAGGCTGGGGTTGTCACCTGTTTTCCAGATGAGACCAGATCCTGGAAAAGATCATACCACGCAGATGGCAGAGACAGGGCTCAGAAGGGAGGTCCCTGGAGGCACTGCCCTGACCATGCTGGTTGTGTGGCCCAAGGGTTGCCCGGGACCTTGGGCAGTTAGCTTCTGCAAAGTTTGGTTCACCACCTCTTACTCCTCTCTAACCTGCGCTGTTATGGTCAAGTGAGTTTTGAGAGATCTCTATTCCTGCACCAAGTGAAGTAAGAGCACTGCCTGTCCAGTGCCCATCCCCAGCCCCTCTTTGCCCTCTTCCTTGCCTGCATTTCTCACATTTTTGGTCATTAGCTCATTATCACATTCTCTCACGATATTCTTGTCCCCTTGCAGCATGATGCTATATTTGGGATCCTTAACAAAGTGAAGCCTTCCTATAAATCCTGCGCCAACTGCATGTACCCGACAGCCAGCAGGGCTCCTGAGGCCTTCAAGGAGCCATGTGAGGACCCTCGTGGTCCCGCCATCTGCACTCAGCCAGCCTTCCTACCCCACGTCACATCTTCCCCTGTGGCCCACACAGCCAGCAAGACCCGAGCTCCAGAGAAGCTGGCTTCTGGCCTAGCCGAAACTCCCCCATTCCTACCACCAGCAGGCTCGAGGAGGTCAGACACCAGTGACTGTGGGGCCTGGGCCACCCCAGAACTACCTGCTAGCCTGTTGGAACCTTCCAGAGAGACCCCAAAACTTCTGCCAAAGTCCCTCCTTTTGAAGAATTCTCACTGTGAAAAGAGCCCTCCCAGCATGGAAGTGGTGAAGGAAGAATCATCACCCAAGAGAGACCCGAAGCCAGCCAAGGACCGCAGGCTTCTGTTCAGTAATGAGTCTGAGAAACCAACAACCAACAGCTACTTGATGCAGCACCAGGAATCCATCATTCAGCTGCAGAAGGCAGGCTTGGTCCGCAAGCACACCAAAGAGCTAGAAAGGTTAAAGAGTGTGCTCCCAGATACAGCATCTGCCTGCAGGGACAGCCCTACCAGCAGGCTGGAGGCCAGCATACCCGAGGAGAACCAGGATCTGGTGGCTGTCCATGAGCCAGGGTCCCCAGCTTCGCCCAGCCAAGCTGGGAGGGATGAGAAAGCAGAGGCCACCCCCTCTCTGTTGGAAGGAGCCTCCCTGAAGAGCCCCACTCCCTTTCTCTACCGCCTGGATCACACCAGTCATTTCTCAAAAGATTTTCTAAAGACCATCTGCTACACCCCCACCTCATCCTCCATGAGCTCCAACCTGACTCGGAGCTCCAGCAGTGACAGCATCCACAGCGTCCGCGGGAAGCCGGGGCTGGTGAAGCAGCGCACGCAGGAAATCGAGACCCGGCTCCGGCTGGCGGGCCTCACCGTCTCCTCCCCACTGAAGCGCTCCCACTCTCTCGCCAAGCTCGGAAGTCTTAACTTCTCCACGGAGGACCTGTCCAGTGAGGCCGACCTGTCCACCCTCGCTGACTCCCAGGATGCCAAGTTGAGTGAGTCTTCCCTCTTGCATGAGCCCCAGGCAGCCCCAAGGAACCCAACTGCAACCTCCAAACCATTAGGGAAATTGGCCCCTGGAAACTTGAAAAGCCCTTCATGGATGAGCAAAAGCTGACCCGCCTTTTGCTGCGTTGGGACGTATATTTTCATATGATCCCTCCCGTAGTTTCACTGTGGATTTTGGTCAGCCCCTTAACATCTTGATTTCCCTTCGACAATTGAAGTCTTCCTGCTCTCCCCCCATCCCCCACCTTGGAGAGGAGGAGGAGAAGAAAATAACTCACATGCAGCACAAGAAGAAAGGGGAGATGCAGTTGTGTAGCCCAGGAGACCTGGAAACTGTTGGCCAGTGCACACCACATTCTGGTCCTCAAGTTCCATGTTCTCAAGAAGAGTCATGTTTTAAGAGAACGTACAGATATGCACACACATCCAGAATATTCCATGTGCAACATGTGAAAGAAGAGCTGTGGTGATGACATCATCACTGCAGCACAGGTTCCTAGCTCATCCCTGCCCTTGGGGGAAAACTCTTGGATGGCAACATAAGTCCTACCTCTGTTCTTGCTGTGCTTTTTATTTTTAAAATACAAGAATGAGGCTCGCTGCAGGGAATAATGCTGTTTCAGAAAGGGTTTTTCCAAAAAAAAATTTTTTTTTTTGGTTGGGACCCCAGAAGTGTCACAACTTTTAGCTTGATTGCACCAAGCATGGCTAGGTAAAGTCATCAGTGTAAGGCATCCGGTGCCATTGTTGAACTCACTGTGTGCCGAGCAGCAGTCATCTATGCCGTTAAAGTTCTCTGTCCTGGTTTTTTTGTTACAGCTGAACGATGTGTGTTTGGCCAATACTGGCGTCAGGTGGGTAGCATGTATGAGGTGTTCTCAGTTGTTGCTAGTGGTGAGGTTTAAATCACCCCCAACTTTGAGGGGGAAGCACCTCAAAGTACTTTTGAGCCTCAAATACTGCTGAACCAGATGCAGTTGTGTTTAGGTTTCAAAAGCACTCAAGTGTCCAGCAGGGGCAGTGATTCTGAAACACGATCGCCCTGCTGGGAGCCCTGGCACTCAGGTTCACAAGGTCCCATCTGTTCATTATGGGGAGAGAAAGGAGATGTCAGCAGTGAGGAACTTGTAGATCCCTCTCCAGCAGCAACTCAGCAGTAGTTTCTCTGAGGAATGAGACTGTTGAGCAGCATCACAAAGCTTTACAGTCACCCCTTCCTGTAGTGAAACTTCTGCTCCCTGTTTCTCTCCAGCTCTTCCCAGTGGTAATGGTGGAGTAAAGGAGGCATCTGTAGCCTGAGCCTCAGCTCTGTGGGTAGCACCCATAAGAGGCAGGTGAGCCAGCGAGACATATAGCTCTGGGCTGTCATTCAGCAAGGTTATTAAAATATCCTGAAGAGAGAGAAGCAGCAGCTTGTTAGAAAGGCAGAAAGACTTAATTTAGGGAGCAGCAAACTATGGTGTATGGCCCCATGAGCTAAGAATGGTTTTTACATTTTTAAGAGGTTAAAAATAATAATAATAATAATATGCAACAGAGACCATGTAGCCCACAAAGCCTAGAATGTTTACTGTCAGGCCCTTTGTAGAAAAAGTTTGCTGACTCCTGATTTTGTTGAACAACCAGCAAATCTGAAGCCCTTCCCTGCTTCTTCAACACCTCAGGTCATACCCTTGCCTCCTCCCGACCCCAGGCCTTGCAGGGCACCCCAGCTTGCCACTCCTGTGCAGGATGGAGCAGTTGTGTATGCGGGGGACACTATTGGCTAAAGCTTTTCCACAGTTCCATCTTACTTCACAGCTGGGTCAGCCAGATTAACTTAGTGAAACCAAGAAGCCTTCAAGGGCCAGCCAAATTCTGAAAGTGGGTAAATGAGTTGCCATTTTACATTGCATAGAACTGGGCCCCTAAAGGAGCCATTTTGGAGGGCACCCTGGGTGGGGTCTTCAGAAACAAAGCTTCTTCATATTTCAATTAGTGGGTAGAATTTTTGCAAAAACCTTCTCTCTGGGAACTTTTTCTCTGATGTGATTCTTTTATATATATGTGTGTGTATATATATATATACACACACATTATTTTTATTTAAAGGAATCTGTTTTCCCACTAGTGTCCATTGAAATTACCTTAAAAGGTGATTATCCATTTATTCCTGAAACCCTATGGGTTTCCCCCTCCCTCAGCCAACAGAAGCATATTTTCAAAAAAATACCAAGTTTTGCCAAATTAAATTTCATATGGTAGATCAATTTTTTTATCAAAATAATCCTTTAAATTTGGGAATGACAGGCTTATGTTGGTTTTAAACCGTGTCTGTGTATGAGAATGACATCCTGTTGAAACTTTAATTTTGAAAGTCATAATTTTTCTTACCCAGTTAGTCACGGGTGTGTGGGAAGATTACAAATGCAAGTGGGTCTTTGGCTTTTGGCAAACATCTATTCATTTCCAGAAGCCCAGCTAACATGCCAACATCTAAACAGACCAGGACACGGGTCCTCATCACCAGAGCAAAATGAAGCATTCTTGATTTGATGGTTCATACCCTGGCCTGGAGAAAAGGATAAGGATTTTTTCCGAGACCCAGACCAGTTGCATGTAAACATACGGCAAATTGCTATTTAAAATGTTATACTAACAAGATGAACATTCTGCCAGGCTTGGGGGTACCTTGGCAAAGACGAATTCATACTGGTCTCTGGAAAGAAAAAGTTTGCTCTGAAAGATATGCCATGTCCTGGCTGATGCTTTGTATGTCATCTTATCTGGTAGGGAAAATTCCAAACGTGACACAAGAGAGAGGCAGGCAGAGGTTTAGGCTGTGCAGGTCAGTGATTTTGGTGACTGCCATTTTCATTGAATGCCCCTGTTGAATTAGGAAGAATGGAAATTTTTCTAAACCAGCTTAACACCTTGTGTATTCAACTGCGTTTTGTCTTTCACCTCACCTTAGTTCCTACGGCATGCCAAAAGTTAGACTGAGCTTTTCTACATCTTTTTTTTCGCATTGATACAGTAAGGTCTTCTCATCAAGTTTTGAGTATAAGTGGATACTGGTCATAAGGAGGGGGAAAACCAGGCTGCCCTCTGATTGTAATTTGACAGTGCAGATTTCCATTTCTTTGTCTTATAGCTACTTCAGGGTCTTTGAGCAACGTCCCTGGTTGCATGAACTTCCTAAGAACAAGGTTTCTTTCTCTTGCATTCCCTGCCTCTTTGCTCTGACCTTTGGGTAGGAGCCCTTCTCCATGGCACCCTGTTGCTCATGCATGTAGATGACTCAGCAGGTGTTCCAGCTAAAGAGCATTCCAGTCACTTCTAAAGCCCTTTCCCCCTGGATAAGCCCAGAGGATGTTGCAGGATGGAGCTGAGGTTGAATAGAATAGACCTTCAGGACAACCCTGTGATTGTGTGCTCTTGTCTCAGGGCCCATCCTGGAAGGTGAATGAATCCTCTGCTCCCCTGGGGACCATTTCTCCCAGGTGGGAACAAACACTGCATCATTTAGTCAAGATCATATTAAGTAACCCCACCCAAGGTATGTAAAGAGGGAATTGCTTCCTGTTGGCTGGAAATTCTTGGTGCCAGAATACATTTCACCTGACCCTACTCTTGGCTGGCCACCTAACAGGACTTTACCTCTAGCAAGAGATCTAGGGAGATGGGAAACTTGGTGACACCTGGACAACCGGTGCAGTTTCACTTGTCCTGGTCCCTCCACCCAGTTCCTGCTGACGTTGCAGGCAAAATGGAGGTCATTGAATTACCATCATACATAGCCCTTGTTCTGTCACTTTCTGCTCTACAATTGACCACCTATGAGTATGAGTCCATCTACATATATATATGAGTATATGTAACGAATCAAATTATCATGTGCTTCACTTCTCTGTCATCCACACATGTGCTGTGTCACCTGAGCTACCAAGCGAGTCCCTTGGCCGATCTGGAGTAGTGCTATGCAGTGCCGCCCCAGTTCAGTCTGGAGATGAGTTCCTTGTTCTTGTTTTGCAGTAGGTGCTATTGCCCCAGCTTCCATCACTCCCTTAGACAAGAGTCTAGAAGCAGCTCACCAGTCCTCTACTGCCCTCTCTGTCAGTCTTGCTGCATGAGAAGATAGCTGCTTTCTCCCTCTTTTCTGACACTGTAATTATTGTTTTACAATTGAGTGCCTTAATAATAGTTTACAAATACTGTGTATTTGTGCGAAACTGTTAAACTCTCATCTTTTGTGATTGGATACTTTGTCTTGTCAGCAGTGGTTGGTATTAGGACTTGAGCTTGTCCTATTCCAGACTTGTGCTTATTCTGCTATGCAGTTTTTACATTGTGTGTTCACAGCTATTCCAAGGAATCTTGCTAGAAAGAACCCTGGTAGTTCCTGCCAACGAGGCAGGCATTGGCTCATGCCATGTTCCATAGTAGCCAATGAAAGAATGTAATTTGGTTTGCTAGCCAGCTGGGGGGTGGCACAGGCCAAGTGTCCTCTGAACCACAGCCCAGCACCTCACCCATTGCCCTGATCACACAATTGCACTCTTGTTGAATAGAGATTTTATTACCACCTAGGCCACCCTGTTTTTCTGCTTTGTTTGTGTCCTGAGCTCTTTGGCAACAAAATGTAGGTACAGGTTCCCCCTGCCCTGCCCGCCCCCTCAAAATCAGGAGCTCCTCAAGACAAGTTGATCTTTGGTCTTCAGAAGCTGCCAGTGGGTTCCCGTGTGTTATGTTACAGTATCAATGACTTTTTTATTATATTGTTTTTCCTCTTGTTTTTTTTTATATTATGTATTTAAAAGGCAGTATCTTTTGTACTGTGAATTTGCAGTAGAATATGCATAATGCACTTTTTTTTTTTTTACTTCTGTTGGTGTGTATTGTATATAGTGTGCGTGCTTCTTGTGATGAAAATAAACTTTTTCTTTATAAATGCCTGATGACTATGAACTTGTACAAAAGGAAACTGCCCCTTCAACCCTTGCCAACCCTTATGGATTTGTCATCATCATCATAATGGCCTGTCTTTACTGAGCACCTACTATGTGCTAAGCTCCATGCTAAAAACCTGAACAAGTTAGACCCCGAGAAGAAACATTAGCTCCTCCCAGTACTAGTCTTTTTTCCTCCTGATTTTGTCAGGGAGGAAGAGCAGGTCCACTGGTGGGTGACCATTTGTATACCAATAAAACTGTTATCCACCAGGATGGGACTTGAGCTTTGGTGGTTTCTCTTCCTGTACAAGTAGAAAAGGTAAAGCCAGAGGTGTGCTCTAGACAGGAGGACTGTGGAGGATAATCACTGCTAACTGCTCAGGCAGGAGTCCCAGGAATTCTCAGTTGCTGAACACAGCAGAGGCTTGTGTCATGCTCATGTCACAGTAAACACCAGGCTGCTTTTGGTAGCTTTCCTCCCGTAGTGACTCAGGAAGCTGAACTGCTTTTATCTTTAAATTCTGCCACCTTGGTGTTTTTTGCTTCTGGGGTATAGTCAGTACGGTTGGGGTAGGACAGGGAAGACTCACATTCACTCTTAACTGTCTTTGTGCTTCTCATATGCTAATGGATGAATCATGTGGCCCCAGCCCAATGGCCCGAGACTAGGAGATGTATAGGGCACACACAATGTGGTGGGCACTGACTGTTCACTACATGTACCGAGGCATGACCACTGAATTCTAGTGCCTGCGGATCCAGAGAGTATTTTGTTCAGTTTACCTAGACTTACTCTGTCTCTCAACTGAGCTCACGAGAGACTGATGAATAAACTAGAATGCAAGTTCATTACTTTACCACAAGAATTATAACTATCAAACAGACTAGATTAGCACATTCAGTCCTTTGAGATAAATCTACCTGTGAAGTCAAATTTTGGTTAGGAATTGCTTATTGAGTATGAAATCAAAGCTAAATGTTTGTTATTTTGTGGCTGGCCGGTAAGGGGACCAGAACCCTTGACCTTGGTAAAGCAAAAGGTTAGTGTGATGATTCTAATGGTTAGTGTTACCAAGCTGTAATGTAGCCCTCTCTGTAAGATGCTTTTAAAAGAAAAACTAAGGGTCCCAGTTCAGGACACTTCCCAGGCAAGGCTGGAGATAGCTAACAAATTCTCTTTGGACTCCAAATGTGAATCAGAGTCTAGGGTTGGGGCCCAGCAATCTGTACGTTGCTGATAGATTCCCTGGGAATTCTGATGGCCAAGTTTACAAACCACCAGAATAAGAATGTGATGCAACTGAGGATACTTACACTTTGCTAGTTACAGTCACATTCCACACGTGCTTTCTGGAGACAACACCCACATCACCCTGACAGACTATGGGTGTTCCCAAAACTCATCAGATACTTACATACTCAGGGCCAAAGAAGAATGATCCTATGACTGGCTGCTTCTACCCTGATTTCGTCTCACAGTAACCATCCCAAGGATGAGTGTCATCCCAGATCATACCTGCAGGGGGGATGGTTTTGCAGGGGAGGATCCGTATGCTTGTATTTATGTCTGGGGAAGCCCCTCTTGGCAAGATGCTTGAAAGAAACTCCAGAAGGCAGAGAAGGAGGATGACTGGAAATTTCAAGAGGGAATTTCATTGCAAGGAAGTCCTTTGTAAAGGAGATGTCCACTAATAGTGCACAAAATGAGCCCAGCCCTGAAAACACCTCCCACTCTTCCTTGCACCCTAAAGCCAGGGTGCAAAACTATGCTTAACATGTGCCTTCTATGAGCCCTACATTAGGAATCCCATTAAATCCTCCAAAGGACCCTGTCGGTGTTATCCTCACAGATGTTCACAGATGAAGAAACAGGCCTGCAGAGTGTAAGTAATGTTCCCACAGTTACATCTAAAATGTGATGGAGCCAGATGGGTACTGCTGCCTCCCTGTCTGAAACCCCTCCTGGAGCTCCTACCCCAGAAGTGGAAGGAAGCAAGCTGAAGATGCTTCTTAATCTCCCGTTAAGTATCAGCAAGAAAGCAGAGGATTTGGAAACAAAGCCTCCAGCCCCTGGGAAATCGGACCCACATCATGCTCCAAAGTCTATTGGGGCGACACAGGTGTGTTTCCATCACCCAAATCATATTCACCATATTTTGCCTTTAAAGGGAAACTGCTAATGCATCCTGAAGTATACTTGTAAAGAGTCCAGTTTCAGCCTAAGATTCCTCTTTTTTTTTTTTTGTAAACTGTTTTAGCAAATAAAATGTCAGTGTTTACATTGGCGGCCTCCCAGCCGAGACAAGGATGCACCCGCGTCTGACACTGAAAGACAGACTCGCAGAAGTGGTACATTGAAGGTGGGGAGCTCCCTCTGGTTCCTTAAATTGGATATCAAAACAAGTCAAGGACAATGCTACTGACCTCCTGGGGCCATTAATTTCAGAATTAACTGATATGCAACCCCACTTCTGCCCGGTTCACCATGTATGCTGAATAAATGGTGGGTGGTGGTGTTGGTACTGGAGGAAGGGATGAGAGGAGCGGGAGGTGGGAAAAATTTATACTGAGAATTTACTAGTTGCAAGGGTTTCACATATGTTACCCAGTTAAGCCTCACAGTAGATGTGGCTTTGTTTTACAAAGGAAGAGGTGGATGCTCAGAAAGGTTAGGTAACCTGGGCCAGAGCCACACAGCCAGGAAGGGGCAGAAGCCTGGAGTACCTGCCCCCAAATTCATGTACTTTCTACCCCACCATTTTTTCCCCAAAGAAAATAGCCCTTAGTGCACTTCAGAGTGTAGTAGGTGCTCAACAGATATCTGATGAGAGAGTGAGTGAAATACGCCATGAAAGTGAGTCCCAGCTTCATTCACCAAGGCTTGGAAAGTCGAGAGACACCCATGCCTGCTTAAATCAAGCTCCTCTGGGTCAGGAGCTATGTTTCAGTCATCTCTGGGACCCCAACAAGGGCCTGGCGCATTGGGACTGAACCCCAGGTCATCCCCAGGCATCTGCTATGAATCAAAGAATCCTGAATTTTTCAGAGTCCAGAAGAATCTTAAAGGTCATCCAAGCCAAGCCCCTTTAGAGCATCCATCCATTCTGACGTTCTCCCATTCACGGAGCCCCCGCCATTTGCCAAGCACTGGGGAAAAAGAGGAGGTGGTCTGTTTCATGCCCAGGGGTCCTGACAAAAAGTCCTTCTGTAGGACAGAAAGAAAATACAGCACCTGCTAACAGCAATTGGTTTAGATAGGTAGGATTCAAGCTTTATTTTTTTCATTCTTTTATCTGTTTTCCAAAATCTCTGCAACAGGTTATTTTATCTCAATAGTAAAAGAGGTAAATGTAAAGATTCAAGAAAAAGATGCTTTTTTATTTAGCCAAAATTTACTAAGTCCCAGGCTAAAGGTTCTAGGGAACTCATCATAGCATTTGGGGAGGGGGAGGGTCTTTTCTTCCCTCTGATGGGGTAGCATGGCTTCCCTGGAACAGACGGAGTATTCTCACATCACTGTGGCTCAAGGGCACCAGGCAGGGCCTTCCTCTCTGGGCTGTCAGCTGCTCCAGGCTGCTTGTGCCCTGAGCATCTGGGCTGGTGGTGGCACTGCGTGGCATGGTGATGGAAGTGGAGTGTCCAGTGCTGACTTTAGGGCAGTTGCACAGGACTCAGGTTTGCAAAGATCCTGAGTTTGCTCTGATGCTCCGCTGTCACCATCTTGAAATTCCTAATAATGCTTTAACAAGGGCCTGGCCCTTTCATTTTGCACTGGGCTCAGTAAATTGTGTAGCCGGTTCTGGCCGTGTCACCATTCAATCAAGTGTTTTGTAGCAAGACAGCCCTGAGTCCCAATCCCAGCTCCCTAACTTAGGCACTCAGTGACTTGGTGCAAGCGATTTAATCTCTCTGTGCCTCAGTTTCCTCATATGAAAAACAGGAATAACCTCATAGCGGTGTTATAAACATTAGTGCTGTGTAATTAGCACAAAGTAAAAGCCCCTGATTTTTTATAATATTTGTTATATAAAGTACTTAGCACAGGTCCTGGCACAAAGTAATCAATGAATAGTGGCTGTAACAGTGGGGAGGACACCTGCCAACCACTCACAGACCAGCCCCTGCTGACAGGCAGCTCCTCTTCCCACCCTGCTGCCTCAGCATCTCTCCGAAGGGCAGAGGGAGACGAACAGAAGGAAGCTCATTGGAGGAGGTGCTCAGCTGGGATTTGCAGTCCTCCCACCCCTCTGCCACTGACCCTGCAGAAGACACCTGGGTCTGCTCCTCTTCACACACAAGCACCATTTGTCCCCAGCCTGGACCGGAGCAGTTCTTCCCAACAAGCCTTTAGGGAGGGGAACGGCACGGGCGGCCTGTGAGCATGCGCTTGTCCCTGCTGCAATCCAGGGGCACATCCTGTTATGGCGTTACCATGGCACAGCCAAAAACATCTGCCACAACAGACTGCTGGGTTGGCAGCTGGCAGGCCTGAGCCTAACACACACACACACACACGCACACGCACACGCACACGCACACGCTCTATCTGGGAGGCAAGTTGGAGTTCCAGGACAGGCAGATTTCCCATAGGGAAGAGTTCCTAATTCTTGATTTTCTTCCTAGAGCTCCTGGGAAAAGTCCCTAGTGGGACTGGGCCCTCCTGAATCCTCATCCTGGTCTAGGTCACAGCCAGAGCCATAGAACTGCCCAAGGCCCCATCCTGCTCCCAGAATGGAACTCGCTTTCCTGGCTGTTGTTACTGCTGTTATCTTTCCTGAATAGAAAGTAAAACAGTCACTGCAACACAGTCACATGATGTAGAGGGGTGAGGATCACTTCACTGATGTGCCACATACCTCTCATTAGCAATATACGCAAAGTGTTAAGAACAGTCCCCAGCCCATGGTATGTGCTATATACACGCATCTGCTAAATAAACTAATTGTCAAAATCTCCTGATTCCATATGACAAGCTGGTGATGCAGGCATTAGTAACACATTTTCTAAAAAGAGGAACTGAGGCTCTGAGAGGCGATATCACCTGCCTAGGGTCACACAATGAGTGTCCCACCTTGATGTGAATCCAGGTTACACCAGCGCTAAAGGTCTGAGCTCAGAATGTCCCCACCTTCCCCCAACCCCTTGCAGCTATTGTAGTTCTTGAACACCTCAATGGCTCCCTCCTCTCCTCAGGCCACATGTCCCCAGCCATGACCTCATTCTTGCTGGGGGCCCCAGGGGCCTAGCTGAGGTCACAGTTCTGGCCCTAGGCTCACTGAGGTGACACGGGTCTGAGGCCTTTGGAGATTCTTTTCACTGGTTTATTCCTGAGCTCTGAGGGTCTCAGGCATTCTTCTGTCTTCTCCCAGAGCATGGACTTTGGTGGTATAAACTCTCTTTCCTCCCTGCCCATTTTCTATGCCCTACAATGGGGCTGGGCTGGGATCATAACAGCAATTATAGATGACATTTCTTGAGCCACACTGAACAAAGTGGGCTTTGCTATCACTATTTTTCAGATGAAGAGACTCAGAAGTTAAATGACATACCCAGATGGCCCAGCCAGAAGGCAGACAGAATTCCAGAACCACCTCTTCCAGGAAGCCATCCCTGATACTCCTCCTCTAAACTCTGAAGAGATGGCTATTTAGTCTGAGCACACCATGGACATGCCCAGGACTGTGAGCTCCCTGAGGGCGGGGGCTTGATCAGGTTTATTGTGGTCCACTCTTTGCCCTATATAGTAGGTGCTCAATAAATATTTATTGAATGACTAAATGGAAAATACACCAGTAAATGCATGAATGAGTGATGGAACTGATCTCTTTTTCCCTTTGGGTCATGAGAGGTTTGGAGGCAGCCCTGAGCTTGAATCTTTGTTCTGCCACTTCCTGGTTGTGTAGCCTTGGGCCAGTTACCTAACCTCTCTGAGCCTCTGTTTTCCTTTCTATAAAATAGGGGTACAGTCTATGGGAGGGTTGGAGAGGACCTACAATGACTGACAAACAGTAGGTGCCCAATGAACAGCACTATAGAGAGAGAATTCAGGCCCTGAAATTGGTCTGCTGGGGTTCAAATCTCACTCCAACACTGACTAGTTGTTTGACATTGGACAGATCACTTTCCCTCTCTGGACCTCATTTTCCAAACACCTCACCTGGGGATAATAATAGCACTGATGAATTACTCAGTTGTGGTGGGAATTAAGGGAGATGGCCACATAGTAAGTCCTACATAAACATGGGCTTCCATGATTTAGGCTGAGCTCAGGGAGGGCGGGGATGTGTCCCACTTCTTCCACGCCACCCCTATGGCCTCAACAGTGCCAGGCACACAGTAGGGGCACAGGTTGCTGAATCTCCATTTCTGTGGTTCTTTGGCTGCAGTCCCAGAGAGCCAGCACAGGTTCTGGGAACTTCCCCACCCCCAGGCTGACTCGTGTGTGTTTTCTCATCTAGCTTCCTGACCAGGTGGAGACAGAGCAGCAACCCTGTCACGGCCTTTTGTGCTGAGCTCGGTGGAGGCGGGAGAACCCCCAGTGGAAGCTGGGAAGGAGGTGGGAAGGGTTGGAGGGGGACTGGAAACCCCTCTAAAGTTGTCCCAACGCCCCAGGGGACCAAGCTACTCTGAAAGGAGAGCCAGAATTCAAGCTTACCAGCCTACTTCTGGCTGTGTGACTGTGGACATGTCACTCCACCTCTCTGAGCCTCACTTCCTGTACAAGGGGGCTGTTGATAACGCTTCCTGTATAAGGGGCTGTGCTTATGGCCATACAGGGTTGCTGGGAAGTGGGTGAAGCGTGATGCATACACTAAGCACTCCATAAATGTACCCATCGTTGCTACCCCTCAGAGTTGTTGCAGTATGGTGCCTGTCTTCCACAGATGGGGAAACTGAGGCCCAGAGAGGGGCAGTGACTTGTCTAAGATCACAGAGCCTGTATCTTGCTGGCTTCAGCTGTGTCCTTAGTCATTCTCTCTGCTCAACCCCAAAACAACAAGCATGTTGGGCTTCTGGGTAGACTTGCTGGTGTCTCCCTTGGGCTGAGGGGATGGGATGGGTGGAGGTGGAGGAGAGCTTCTAACAGCCCCCTTTTCTGAGGGCCTACTGAGCGCCAAGCACTTTACTTGTTTTCTCACTAAATCCTGAAAACACTATTAAAATGGTACTATTATTCTCATTCCCATTTTACAGATGAGGCAATTGAGGTTCAGAGAGTTCAAGTCAGTTGCCAATGCACATAATGGGACGGGGGAGGCTCTTGACCCCAGATCTGTTTGTTGAATGAAGACGTTGGCCAGTCCAGGGACACAGTAAATTCTGTGGTTTGGGGGTTTCAGTCTGCCTCCCCCACCCCCGGAGGAGAGGTAAGATGGGGACACAATGCCAGCAGCATCTGGCCTTGGGGTGTCATTAGAAGCTGCCAGGGGCTGGCCGGTTAGCTCAATTAAAGCGCGGTGCTAACACAGAGGTGCACCGTTCCATCCCTGCAGTGGACAGCCACCAAAAACAAAGAAAAAACCAGCAGCAGCAGCTCCCAAAGAATGGGAAGAAGGGAGCCCTATCACCCTTACCCCACCCTCCAGGTTGCAGAAGCCTCCCAAGGGTGGGAAGTGGACGTGGAGATGCCTTGTGCAGCCCCAGGTGGCATGGCGGAGCCACGATAGGCCAGATGGGGGACCAAACAGTGCCTCCCTCGGCCATGCCTGCAGGGTGCTCTTCTGCTGCCTGACCTCCGCACAGAGCAGCAGGGTCCCATGCAGACGCCCCCCGGGCTTCCTCCCAGGGACCCCGTCCACCCACCCAGCCCGAGCCTGGAGCCGCCATGGCCCATTGCATACCGTCTGGAGGAGAGCACGTGCTGCCTGCACCTCCTGGCACCCTCTGGCTCTGAAGGTCCTGACTGCGGTCCCTGTGCTGGCCTCCAGGTGCACCATCTCTTGTGCGCCCCGCAGAGGACACAGGGAGGAGTCTCACACTCGGAATTCCCTAGTGAAAACCGGCCAGTTCCAAGTTCTGACTGGAAGAAGGCAGAATCCCTACCGGAAAAGGTGAGCACTTTTGGGGGCTCCCTTCCCTCCACCGGACCCACAGATTCCGGGAACAGTTATTCTGGGGGACGTCTGCTGACCTGTATTCTTAATATTGCCACCCACTTGCACTGTGACTTCTGGCAAACTCCTGGCCGACTCTGACCCTCAGTTTCCTTATCTCTGCCACCAGGGATTGGACTTTGATTTTTCACCCCTGAAACTCAAGGCAAAACTTCATTTCTGTGGGAGAAGGTCTCCACCTGTGGGATTATGATGACAGTCTCTGGTCCATACAAACCTCCTTCCTCCATCTTCCCCCCAGACTAGGAGTTATAGAGTTCCTTCTGTTGTTTTAATATCTAATTCTCACAAGGACCCTCCCAGGGAAGTGCTGTTACCCAACTTTATTGATATGAAAACTGAGATCGTTAAGTGAGTGGGTTAGAGTTGCAGAAATGGCTATGAACCCCCTACACCCCTCTTCCCCCGTAGGTTTGTCTGTCTTGAAAACCCCATGCTCTTCCCACTAATAATGCAGATCATTTTCTCCCACCCCACCAGGGCTGGATTCTCAGCAGGAATGGCCAGGGGTCCTAACTCTTTCTGGTCACCACCCCTCAGCTCTCTGAGGCCACCTTCTTGCATTACCCTTGGGAATCCCTGGGGAACATCCCCGGTGGACTGGGAAGCCGATGTGGACATTGTGTCACCAGCACAGCTTAATGCCATGACCCAAAGCTTCCAAACATAACAGAGGAGAGCCCCCCTCACAGAAGTCCAACAGGGACCCCCAGTTTGGGAGTCAAAGAGTGAGGTGAAGTGGGGGTTGTGTGGGGAGTTGGAGGTGAGAAACAGAGTTCTGGGCAGAGGGAAGAGTTGGTGCAAAGGCCCTGAAGTGGAGGTGAGCGCTCTGGCATCAAGAAATTCTCAGCAGTCCATGTAACAGGTAGAGTGCCAGGCTGGGGAGGTGGGCAGGGCACAGACCATGTAGGGCCTTGTAGGTCATTGTCAGGAGTCTGGACTCGATCCTGAGGGTACAGAGGAGCCATGGAGGGGATGCAAACTGTGGAGGGATGTGATCAGCTTTTCCCTCTAGACACACTATTCAATATGGTAGCCACCAGCCACATGGTTATTCTAAATAAGTTTAAATAAAACTAAATGAAAAATTCAGTTCCTCAGTCACACATGCCTTATTTCAAGTGCTTAGTAGCTACATATGTCTTTCCTATTGGACAGTACAAATATAGAACATTTCCATCAGTGCAGAAAGTTCTTTAGAGAGCACTGTACTAGAGAGCTTACACTGGGTTCTGGGCGGAAAGTGTTTGAAGAGGAGGAGACCAGTGAGGATAGGTCCCAGGGATTCAGTGAGATGCTGGTGGCCAGTGCCTGGCATAGTGACTGGAACACAGTAGGTGCTCAATAAAAGACCACTGAATGGATGAATGACCTAGATTAGAGTGAGATGGGGGGATAAAATGAGAGAATGATGGCAAGAACACTTCAGAAGACTAAATTGACAAACATTGGTGACTGGTGAAGAGACAAGGGTGTTCCGGCTTGGACAGCTGAGGGCATGGTAGGGTTGTTTCCTGAGATGGGGACCCAGGAGGGACGAGGATGATCTCCCATCTGAGGGGCCTATGGAACGGCCACATGGCGATGTCCAGGAGGCCATTGGATATTCAGGCCTGGAGGTGTGGGCTGGGAAGAAGAGATTAGGAAATGGTTGGCTTTGCCCAGGAGAGGGTGCAGAGGCAAGGGTGAGGAGAGGGCCCTGGGGATGCTGACATTTGAGAGGGGATGCTGACTGGAAGGGTCTAGTACCAGCCCTAGAAGGTTGTCGATGACCTTAGAAAGAGAAGATTCAGGTGGGAAGGGAGAAAAAGCCAGACCAGAAGTGAAGAAGAGGAGGCAGTATGTGGCTACAGCTCTTGAAAAGTGTGTTGGTGAAGGGGTTAAGACTGTTACTGAAGGGAAATGCAGGGCTAGGGAAGGGAGTTTTTTCCTTGAGGTGGAAAAGATTTGAGCCTGTCCACAGGTTAACAGGAAACAGAGAACGTGGCAGTTGAAGACTGAGAGAACGAGCAGGTGCAGTTAGTAAATGGTGTTTGCAACATGCTTGAGAGCGTATAACAGTTCTTACAGCTGGTCTTCTGAACATCCCGGCAAGGCAGATACATCTTATCTATTCCCATTTCAGAGATGAAGATACTGAGGCCCAGAATGGTTCAGTAATTTCCCCATGGTCACACGGGGCACCTTTTCCTAATGTGCACAAAGGCTCCGTCTAGGCTAGCGAGATCTGGTCTTGAATCCAGCTCCTTAGGCTCTCCTCCAGGGTGTGTTTCCCATACTTTTCCTCCTTTCTGGATAAACAAACTACAATGTGATTTTTAAAAAGCACCACAATTCCCAAGCGGGAAAAATTTAGCCAGAGTATGAGCAAGCGATGCTGTTTATGGTACAGCTGGTATTTCCAAATGTACAGCAGGTACACCTTGCCGCCCTCTTATTCCCTTATATGGTCCTTTATGGTGCAATAGTATAATAATATAATTGTGGCAGCCATTTATTATCCTTTTTATTATAACCATATACTGTACCAAGTATTTAAATGTTATCTCATTAAACCTCACAGCAACCACGAGAGGTAGTCCCTATTTCCCTCCCCCTTTTTAGGTGAGGAAATGAAGGCTCAGAGAGGTAAATTGACTTATGCAAGGCCACACAGTACATCTTTGGCAGAGATGGGTGTTGAAACAGGGTCTGTCTGTGACCAAAGCCTATGCTTGTCTGCCAAACTGCTTCATCAGTGTTAAAATTATAGCAGAAAGTCTTGTTCTTTTTCTCTGTCATATCTGGCTTGCTGACTGAGGTCAAGAGAAAGTTAGTATTCAGTTCGCTCACCTGATCAGCCTCTTCTCCCTTGGGGATATGATTGTCCCAGGCCCCAGGAAAGGATGCTGTTTGGTGTAGAGGGACACTGCAGCAATCTGGCTGGAAGAAACCTGCATTTATATCCACAGAAAGCCTTTTGAGACCCAGAAGCCTTAGGGAAATAGGGACAGATGGGGCCATAGATTTCTTCTAGAAATGGTCTCACTTTTTGCGGGGGTGATCCTTGAATAATTAATGTGTTAGGGTCAAAAAAATGGCTGGTCATTTCCCACTGAATTGGGGGACGGAGAGGGGGCAGGGAATGACCATCTGTTTATAATCAACAGGAGGAGTATCCCATGGCCTCTCCTTGCCCTGTGTGCTCACTATCCTCATCCGTGTAGATGACAGAAAGGATTAGAGAGGTGGAAGAGTACTTATTCTTGATATCTAGCTGAGCAGTCTACTATGTGGAATCAAGCACCATGGGTGGCTGCTAAGCCTCTGATTTGAAAAGACACAGTCTAGTTAAAGGCGTGTTTTAGCCACACGAGCACTCAGAAGCCAAAATGCTAAAGCTTCAATTTTCTGGGAGGAAAATTTCCTTCTGTCATTTGGACCCACACTGGGACTCCCTGAGCCTCTGTTTTCTACTCAAGCTGCTCAATTCCTTGCCCATTCACAGAAATAACCATTGCTCAAAGTGTGATGGCACCTTCCTCATCCTTTCTCTGCACATCTGTATCTACAGAAACATAATTCCATTGTGTGCGCTGGAGTTAAGTCAGCCAATCTCATATAGACGGACATGTAAATAGTTTCTGATTTCTTTTTATTATAAATAATGCTGTGATGAACATCTTTAGGCCAAAACATTTTAGCACCTGCCATCTTTCTTTAGGCCAAATTCTCAGAAATGGAAACATACCTCCAAGATGGTCCCCAGTAACCCATGCCTTCTAATATTTATGCCTGCTATGGACTGAATGTTTGTGTCTCCCCTAATTGATACCCTAATCCCCAAAGTGATAGATTTGGATGTGGAGCCTTTGGGAAGTGTTTAGTTTAGATGATGTTATGAGGGAGGATCCCCCATGATAGGATTATTGCACTTAGAAGAGGATTAAGAGACCTGAGCTTTCTCTCTGTCTTGTGAGGACAGTGGGAATGTGGCTATCTGTAAGCCAGGAAGAGGGTCCTCACCAGAACCTGACCAAGCTGGCATCCTGACCTTGGACTTGCAGCCTCCAAAACTGTGAGCCTCTTAAACTGTTGTTTAAGCCACCCACTCTATGGTATTATGGTCTAGCAGCTCCAATTAATGAAGACAACACCCTTATGTGCTCACCTTCCACACTGAATCAGGGCTGGCCTGAATGGACAATAGAATGTGGTGGAAGTGACAGTGTGTGACTTTCAAGGCTAGTCCATAAAAGGCATTGCAGCTTCTCTCTTAGTCTCTTCAACCTTGAACCTCTCAATCTAGGGAAGACAGAGGCCATGTCATGAAGACACTCAAACAGCCTGCAGAGATGCCACCTGATGAGGAACTGAGGACTCCTGCCAACAGCCAACACCAGCCCATCGGCCATGTAGGCAGACTGCCTGGGAAGTGGAAGTGGGGTCTCAGTCAAGCCTTAGCTGACCACAGCCCTGGCTTTCATCTGACTGCAGCCTCACAAGAAGCCCTGAGCCAGAACCTCACAGGTAGGCAGCTCCCAAATTCCTGGCTCACGAGAGATGAGAGATGATAAAGGATTTTGGTGTTTTAAGCCAATATGTTTGGGTGATTTGTTCCATAGCAACAGATGAGTAATAGACTAGATCAAAGACCAGAGTGCTCTTAAGACTCATGATCTAGAATACCATTTTTAATTCACTTTTTTTGTCACCAGATTATCAGTTCTTTTTTTTTCCTTTTGATGGCTGGCTGGTATGGGGATCCGAACCCTTGACCTTGGTGTTACAATACCAAGCTCTAAACAGCTGAGCTAACGGACCAGCCACCAGGTTGTCAGTTCTTATTTTGACAAGTAACTGGCCTAGATGTGATCTTAGATGACCTTCTAATAGGAGTTGCTATCAGCTCTGGGGATGTGGCGCGTGTTTGGAAAGCCCCGTGTGTGACCAGCAGCCCTTTTCAGGCTGTTCCCACATGAAGATTGGTCTTTGATTTGTGGCCGTGAGCACTTCCAGGGCAGAATGTTTGCAGCTTGTTACTCGTGCCCAGATAAACCATCTAATAGCCCAAGCCAGGCAGCAGAGAAATCCCAGCCAGTTATAAGTTAATTGCTCCTTTCATTCTCCAGGTTCTCAAAAGCTGTTTAAAGAGCGTAAGCAAAAACATCTGGCCTGTGAAGGAATACTTCTTCAGAGATCATACAGCTGCAATAAGGGTTATGGGAAGGACGTCAGCTTCCATTTCTGGGGCTCGCATCCTCAAAAGATACTCCAGGGAGCCTGCATGGGCACATAGATATGTCTCCATTCATTTAATCATTAATATGTTTAGTAAATATTTCTTTGGCATCCCAGACACTGTTGGACCTTGGGAAAACTCAAAGGAGTAGAAGTCATGGTGGTCTCTGAACTTGAGGTTTTTCACAGAGGCAGCAAATGGAGTAAAAATTCACAGAGTTGTAATTTGAGCTAAGTTCAAATCCCAGCAACACCACCTACAAGTTGTGTGACCCTGGAGAGGTTTCTGGATCTCTCTGAGCCTTAGTTTCCTCTTCTAAAAGGAGAGAATAATAATAGTATCTATCTATTTGGGATGTCTTAAGGATTAAATGAGATATTAATGGAAAACACAGTACCTGGCCCAGAACATGGCATGGGTTTAACAACTTCTAAGTTTATTATTATAGTAAAAGGTCCCATTGTGCCTTGGATGGGTCCATGTCACAAAGTAAGACAGGCCTCTGTTTGAATCCCAACTGTGTGCTGTGGATCAAATGACTTCACAACTCTGAGCCTCAGTTTCTAGATCTGTAGAATAGGTCTAATCAAACATACCTTGCTGGATTGTTGTGCAGATTAAATGAAGTAATGTATGCATATGAATGCTCAGCACACAGGAGACCCAAAATATGTGGTATCTATTTCTCTTAGTAGGGAAGAAGATCAGAAAAGCAAATAATTGCAACACAGTGTAATAAATGCTGTAGCATAGGTCTTTACGTGAGTTTTGAGGCCCGGGTGTGATTTCTGAGAAGTCAGCCTGCCATCCATTTGTGTAGCTAGGACCTTAAAGAGCAAGTCTTCGTTTGGCTTTAGAGCAGGAGCTCTGGCCTTCAGAGGCAGGACCCTGTGTGGTGGGCAGATAGTCCTGGAACTTCCTGGAGCGATGGGGTTGTGATTAAGAGTCTGTCAGACCAGGGTCCAAAATTCAGCCTCACCACTGACTTAACCAAGTGAAATTAATCAATGAAGTCACCTCTTTGAGCCTAGTGCCTCAGTATCCTCATCTGTAAAATAGTGTCAACGACGATAGCATGCACTGAGTGCCATCTATGTGCTAGACTTTGTTTTAAGAAGTTTACATTCATTAACTGACTTAGTCTTCATAACAGCCCCATGAAGTAGATGCTATTATATCCTCATTTTACAGACGAGGATGGTGTGGCACGGGGAAGTTAGATCGCTCACTGGTAAACAGCCGAGCCAGGATATAAACCCAGGCAGTCTGAGTCCTCAGCCAGTGCTCTTAACTTCATAGCTTTATATCCACCTAACAGGGTTTGGGGGCGGATAATATCAGACACGCATGTAAAGTGCTGAACTCAGTGTCTTCAACGTAGAGCACGCTCTGTAAAGGGAGCTTCACTGTATTTTTTGCTATTCTTATTCCATTTCGTCCAAAGAAGTTTTTCCATTCATACATAGTTTAGAAAGTTCATACATCCATGGCCTCCCTTGCTGGCCATCAAATGGCCAGAACACAGTGCAGCCTGATGAGACCTTGAGGGTCCCCCAGTGAATGGTGTGTTCTCCCTGAGGCTGCATCCTCTAGATTACTGTGTGGGTCTTCACCCCATGCACCAGAGAGCTTCTGAGCGGCTGACCGCAGGCTCGATGGGCTAATGAGGCCAGGGTCACGGCCTGAGTCTAATGAGGCCAAGGTCATGGCCTGGGTCTCCCAGTGGGCCACTGAATTGGGGCAGTGAGCACAGTCCTCACCCTGTAAGCTGTCTGATTCATACTCAGCCCTGCTTCAGAGGGCTGGAGATGGCAGAGGGGACCTCACTGCGTGGTATAGGGGAAAGACACTGAGTATTGGACCTGTGGCCCCAGGCAAGCCTCTTTGAGCCTCATTTTCCTTGTCTGTAAAGTGGGAGGATAAGATTCATGTAATAGTTATCTATTGCTGTGCATCAAACCACCCCAAAGTGTTAGTGGCTTAAAATAATATACTATAGGGCCGAGCCCGTGGCGCACTCGGTAGAGT
Source organism: Cynocephalus volans (assembly GCF_027409185.1). Classification (NCBI taxonomy): domain Eukaryota; kingdom Metazoa; phylum Chordata; class Mammalia; order Dermoptera; family Cynocephalidae; genus Cynocephalus; species Cynocephalus volans. The sequence continues at coordinate 198,407,396 of NC_084461.1, forward strand.
GCTGCGCTGGTAGCGCGGCAACGCTCCCGCCGCGGGTTCGGATCCTATATAGGAATGACCAGTGCACTCACTGGCTGAGTGCCGGTCATGAAAAAACGACAAAAAAAAAAAAAAAAAAAAAAAAAATATATATATATATATATATATATATATATATATATTATTTAATCCACCATTCTTGGGGCTGGCTTGGATGTGGGTTTGCTCTTGCATCTGTGGTCAGCTGGAAGATCAGCTCATGGCTAGATGGTCTAGGGTGGCCTGCCTCATATGTCTAGCAATTGGCAGCTGTTGGCTGGGGTGGTGACAGGATGTGACTGGGCCATGGGCCTCTCATCTTCCAGCAGGCTAGCCCAGGCTTCTTCACTTGGTGGCTGGGATCTGAGTGCAGCAAGAGAGAGCACGCTCCATGGTCAAGCACTTTTCCAGCCTCTGCATAAGTCATGTTTGCTAATGTCCTAGTGGCCAGACCAAGTCACATAGTCAAGGCCAGAGTCAGGGTGGAAGACAACACCAGAGTATGGCCACATGGAGGAGAATAATTTGTGGCCATTTTTGGCAATCTACCACAATGTCCTGGCAGAAATATTGGGAAGAGCACATGAAAAATGACAGCATTCTGAGTAGTACTAAAAATAATAGCAAACATTTATTGGCACATAGTAGGGGCTCAAACATGTTGCGTGAGCAATCCTCACTTTCCAGGTGTGGAACTGTGGTTCAGAGAGCTTGAATAATTTACCCAGAATCACACAGCAAGTTCATGGGAGAGCTGGTCTTCAAACCCAGAGCTGTCTGATTCCAAAGTTCACATTCATGGCTATCTCTCTGCTGCTTCCCAGCACATGCAATTGAGTTCCAACATTAATAGGGATTAACAGAAACCTCTGTCCGGGTTGCAAGCCCAGTTTCTCTCATCCCAGCAGGAAGGCCTAGCTACATTTGAAAGAAACCAGCTGACTGTTTGCTTGTCATCTATGTTTCAGAGTTGAGCACAGTTGAGTCTAGCACAAAGTAGAAGCTAAAGAGCATTTTTCTGAATAAAAAATATTGCCACCTATTCCCATAAGAATTTATGTATGCAGGCAGATATGGAGGGAGAGCTGCTTTGAGTCCCACGTTACAAATAGTTCCTACTGCTGATAATTTTGGTGACAAGTTTGTCTGTGTTTCCAAGCATTATGTTCTCCCATCTCAGCTTTCCTTTGGAAAGAGCCATTTTCTCACCTCTCAAAAAAGGAGGTGACACTTCATTTGGGGAGAGAACAGACAATTTTACATCTAACTCTTCTGCTGGGAAAAGCAACAGCTGACAAGGGCTGTGATCAAAACCTATAAAGGAAAAGGGAACAAATTTCAAATCACTTAAAGAAGGAGCTTGTGTGTCCCCAAGGGCCAGGGCCAGGTGTGATTCATCTAGGAGCCTTCAGGGATTCTCAGCTCTGCAGGGGAGTACGTTGTCCTCGAGATTCTGCCTGCAGCCCTGGAGCTGGGTAGTGGAACCATGGAGACTTATTCAATCAGTTTCTCTACTTTTGTTTATACCTGAAAGTTTCTGTAATTAAAAAAACACACACATTGGGCCGGCCCGTGGCTCACTCGGGAGAGTGTGGTGCTGAGAACACCAAGGCCCCGGGTTCGGATCCCATATACAGATGGCCGGTTCGCTCACTGGCTGAGCGTGGTGCTCACAACACCAAGTCAAGGGTTAAGATCCCCTTACCGGTCATCTTAAAAAAAAAAAAAAAAAAAAAAAAAAAAAAAAAACACACACACACAGCAATAACTCAACAATTTGGGCATGGCGTAGGAGAGAGTGCAGGCTCTTAAGTCAGAATAAGGATGTGATTCTTGATTCTGCAAGATACAGCTATGTACTCTCAAGTTCCTTCCACTTTGGAAGCCTCCATTTCCTCTTCTGTAAAATGGGCATGATAATTAGGCCCTGTCCCCTAGGACTGCTGTGAGGATTAAATGAGATCTTTCCTATAAAGCTCCTAGCCCAGAAGGACTTAGTAAGTCTCCATATGTCTGAGCAGTCAGGGTTTCCCTGCCTCGCTTCTACCATGTATTGACATTTGGGGACTAATACTTCTTGTTGGGGGGCAAGGTGGGGGATATCCCATGCATTGCAGAATGTTTTCCAGCATCCCTGGCCTTTACCCCTAGATTCTAGGAGCACCTTCTAGTCATGACAACTAAAAATGTCTCCAGACACTGCCAAATGTCCCTTGTGGGGAGGTGGGAAGCAAAAGTGCCCCTTGTTGAGAACCACTGGTCTCAGCCTTTGTTGTTGTTAATGAACAATAATGCCCTTTTCCCATGAGGCTGAGACATATGATTTGTGAGGGCAGCAGTGACCAGGTTGGGCTGTGGAAGCTGCATCTGGCGCTGTCGCAGACAACATAAGCAGTCTCAAGGTTTATTACCCCAATAATGAGATTCACATGGATGAGCAAGCGGTTTTTGTGCCAAGATTCATATTTAAGTTTCTAAAAATCTACACAAGAGCATTATCTGGAAATTATTCTATTTGGGGTTCTACTGAGGTTGTGGAAGGGTGACGTTGGGCTTAGGGTCTTGATATAAAGCCTTGAATTTATAGAATTCCTTCCTCCCCTTTAAAAAGACAATAACTTTTCTGATTTCAAACCCTTGAATGTACTTTGCAGAAAAATTAGAAAATACAGAACAAGAAATATGAAAAGGAAACTCACCCACTGTAGTGGTTAATTTTATGTGTCAGCTTGATAGAGCCTTAGGATACCTAGATACTTGATAAACATTATTTCTGGGTGTGTCCGTGAAGGTGTTTTCAGGAGAGATTAACATTTGAATCGGTGGACTAAGTAAAGCAGACTGGCCTTCCCCAATATGGGTGGGCATTATCCAACCCCTGAGGGCCTGAATGGAACAAAAAGACTGGGGAAGTTTGGATTCACTCTCTGCCTGTTTGAGCTGGGACATCAGTCTTCTCCTGCCCTTGGAGCGCCTGGTTCCCAGGACTGCAGACATGGTCTGAATCTACCCATCGACCCTCTGGCTCTCAGGTCTTCCAACTATACCATCAGCCATCCTGAGTCTCCAGCTTGCAGATGGCAGATTGTGGGATTTCTTAGCCTGCATAATCATGTAAGCCAAAATGTTATAATAAATCTTTTTATATGTAATACATATCCTATTGGTTCTGTTTTTCTGGAGAACCCTGACTAATACACCCATAATTCTAATCCTATCACTCAAAGATTGTTTCTAATATAGTGTGTGTGTGTGTGTGTGTGTGTATTTTATAAAGATGGGAGATATGTTTTCTGACCTGACTTTTTCATCTAACAGCACATCTGGAAATTCTTTACATGTTATTAAGTAACAAATTTTCTTCCACAATTTTTTTTTTTAACTTTTTCCTGCTTAAGACTCTTCTATGGTTCCCACTGACCAGGGAAACAGGCTTCAGAAGGGGAATAGGCTGAAGCCACACTCCATGGTTTCTGTTGAATCACAGTCCTTTAAAGGTGTTATCTGGCCACCTGGAGGCCAGAGATCACAAACTTCATTAAGGGAGAGTGCAGAGGCTGGGAAAGTCATTTTTGCCTCCAGGATGAGATACAGACATTTTTAGCTGCTGTTCATTCTCTCCAATGCCCAGCCTCAGTCTGATGGCATCTCTCATTTATAGCATTGTTTCCAATTTCTGCAATGGAATATGTTTACCTATCTTTTCTTGTTGGATATCAAGGGTTGTTTCTATAGCAACAGTTGTGTGATAAATGTCCTTACACATACAACCGATCCTCATTATTCATGGACTCCATATTTGCAATTTACATATTTGCCCAAATCTACTTGTAACTTCAAAAGCAATACTCATGGTACCTTTGTAGGCATTTGTGGACATGTGCATTTGTGGGTGTAGGGGGGTGGGTGGGTAGAATTTGAGTCACCCGATGTGCATGCTCCCAGCTGAGTTCAAAGAATGCAATGCTTTGCCAGCTTGTTTTGGTTCTCACACGGTGAACAAATGCCCTATCTTAATCCATTTGGGCTACTGTAAAAAAATACCATAAATTGAGAAGCTTATAAACAACTGAAGTTTATTTCTCAGAGTTCTGGAGGCTGAGAAGTCCAAGATCAAGGCAGATTCAATGTCTGGTGAGGGTCCATTTCCTGGTTCACAGATGGTGACTTTTCATTGTGTCCTCACATGGTGGAAGGGATAAGGAGTCTTTCTCAGGCCTCTTTCATAAGGGCACTAATCCCATTCATTAGGACTCTGCCCCCATGACCTAATCACCCACTTAAGGCCCTGTCTCCTAATGCCATCACCTTGGGGTTAGGATTTCAATGTATAAATTTTTCTTTTGGTGGGAGGGGACACAAACGTTCAGACCATAGCATAATCTTTCACTGTATATTTAGTACCACATTTTTAGCATTTGTGTACTTTTGTGGCATGATTTCATTGTTTAAAATGGCCCACATGTATACTACTAAAGTACTGTCTAGTGTTCTAGCACAAGAAGGCTGTGCTATGCCATATGGGGAAATTATGCATGAGTTAGATAAGCTTCATTGAAACATGAGTTATAATTGAATTAACTGTGAGTTCAATGTTAACAAATCAACAATATGAGTATATATATTAATCAACTATATATATATTTAAAGAAACACACATATACATATATTAGGTATCATTAAACAGAAACACACATAAAATAAGGTTATATATTTATTGGGTGATGAAAATGTTGTTACCAAAGTCTTACAGGAACCTAATTCTGTATTTCCCCTAGGAGCAATGATTCAGTATTTGCTAACTCAGTGTTTTTGGTGACATCATAGAATATAACTATTATGAATAATGAGAATCGACTGTATCTGTGCATGTGATCACGATTATTGCTTTAGGATAATTACTGGGCCCAAGTAGAATACCTCTTTTGAGTTTGTATCAGTTTGCTCTTGCTATGTAATAAACAGCCCCCAAACTCAGTGGCTTGAAATAATAAACATTTATTATTTTCACACAAGTTTAAAGTCAGCTGGGAGGTGTTGTTGATCTGGATCAGGCTCAGTAGGTCTCCGTTGGGCTTGCTCATGTTTGTGGTCTGGTAATGGGTTGGTGGGAGCTGGCAGGTCTAGGATGGCTTCATCTTCCAGTAAACTTCCTGGGCTTGTTCACATGGCAGCATCAAGGTTCCAAGAAAGTGAGTGGAAATATTCAAGGCCTCTTGAGTATGGCGACAGTCATATCTGCTACATCCTATTGGCTGAAGCAAGTCAAGAAGGCAGTCCAGATTCAAGCACTGAGAAACAGACTTGGTCTCTTGATGAAAAGACCTGAAAAGTTGTTATTGCAAAGGGAGGGGTGAAGAATTGAGAACATTTTTGAAATCTGTCTACCACAGATTTCATATCATTAACCATCTTTTGTTCTCCCCCTGCAGGACATGGTAGGAGATGATTCCCTTTGAAGTCTCATAGATTTGATGTGAAAGTAAGAATTAGTAATAATTAATAACCCTTAATATATACCAGGAACTGTATTTTTTAATAAACTTTTACTTTAGAATAGATTTTTATTTACAGAAAAGTTTTAAAATAGTACAGAGAGTTTCCATATACCCCACAGTCAGTTTCCTCTGTTATTAACATATTACATTAGTATGGTATGTTTGCCATAATTAATAAACCTATATGTATATGTGTACATATATATTTATTTTTTGGGGGGGGCTGCTGGCTGGTATGGAATAAACCAATAGTGATTTATTGTTACTAACTAAAAGTTCATATTTCATTCAGATTTCCTTAGTTTTTCCTAATGTCCTTTTTCTGTCCCAGGAGCCCATCCAGGTTACCACATTACATTTAGTCATCATGTCTCTTTGAACTCCTCTTGGCTGTGACAGTTCTCTGACTTCCCTTGTTGTTGATGACCTTGATGATTTTTTTTCTCTCTTTCTTTTTAAAAAATTATTGATTGATTGATTTTTTTACAATGTAGTTGATTTTCGTGGTCCTTTACCAATTCCTACCTTCCGCCCAATCAACATCATATGTTCACTTATTTTAACAAGTTCAAGGAATTATTGTGTTTGCTGTGTCTTCCCCCCCACTTATTTGTTTATATATTTATTAATTTCCTTTTATTAGTTCCCACATAGAAGTGAGAACATGCAATATTTCTCTTTCTGTGCCTGACTTATTTCACTTAACATAATTTTCTCCAAGTTTATCCATGTTCCTGCAAATGGTAGTATTTCATTCTTTTTTACAGCAGAATAGTATTCCATTGTATAGATATTACTACATTTTCCTTATCCACTCAACTGATGATGGACATTTAGGCTGGTTCCAACTCTTAGTTATTGTAAGCAGTGCTGCAATAAACATGGGAGTACAGGTATCCCTTCAACATTATGATTTCCATTCCTCTGGGGTATATATTTAGTAGTGGGATAGCTGGGTCATATGGCAGACCTTGATGATTTTGAGGAGTACTGGTCATGTATTTGTAGGATGCCCCTCAATTGGAATTTGTCTGATGTTTTTCTCATGATTAGACTGTGGGTTATGGGTTTTGGGGGAGGAAGACCCTGCCCATCAGGTGTCAACTGAGGCTGAAGGGGGAAATTGGACTTCCACCCCCACCTGACAGTAAGGAGGTGGCACTCTCCTCACTCCAACTCCCACACCAGAATAGTGTCAGGGAACATCAGCTAAAATGGAAGATTTAAATGAGATCTATAGTCTCATAACATAATACCAAAATGTCCAGGTTTTGATTGAAAATTATATATTCAAAGAACCAGGAAGATATCAAACTGAATTAAATAAGACAATGAGTAGATGCCAACATGCAGATGACAGAGATGTTAGAGTCATCTGACATTGATTTTAAAGCAGCCACCATAAAAATGCTTCAGTGACCAATTGCAAACATGATTGAAACAAATTTAAAAATAAAAAGAATAGAAAGTCTCCACAAAGAAACAAGACATAAAGAAGTATCAAATGGAATTTTTTTGTTTGTTTGTTTTTGTTTTTGGCAGCTGGCTGGTAGGAGGACCTGAACCCTTGACCTTGGTTTTATTAACACCACACTATCCAGCTTAGCTAACCAGCCAGCCCCAAATGGAAATTTTATAGCTGAAAAATATAATAACAAATAGAAAAACTCAATGGATGGGTTCAACAACAGAATAGAGGGAGGTGGAGAAAAAAATTAATGTACTTTAAGACAGAACAATAGGAATTACCTAATCTGAACAACAGAGGGAAACAGAAAACAAAAAGATGAACAGAGCCTGAAGGACCTTGGAACTATAATGCAAGACCTAACATTCATGTCATCAGAATCTCAGGACAGAAAAAGGAGGGTGGGGCTGAAAAAGCACCTTAAGAAATTATGGCTGAAAACTTCCCAAATGTGGCAAAGAGATATAAATCTACAGATTCAAGAAGCTGAGCAAAGCTCGAATAGGATAAACACAAAGAAATCCACTCCAACACACATCATAGTCAAACTTCTGAAAGCCAAAGACAAGGAAAAAAAATCTTAAATTAATGATGGAGAAGCACCTTACCTACAGTAGAAAAACAATTTGAATGACAGTGGATTTCTTATCAGAAACCAGGGATCGCAGAAGAAAGTGACACAACATTTTTTTAAGTGCTGAAAAAAAGAACCATCAATCCAGAATGCAGTATCCAGTGAAAATATTCTTCACTAATAAGGGGAAAATTAAGATATTCTCAGATAAAGGAAAACTGAAAGAATTTGTCATCAGCAGACCTCCTCTAAAAGAATGGCTAGAGGAAGTTCTCTAAACAGAGAGGAAACAATAAAAGAAGGAATCTTGGAACATTAGGAAGGAAGAAAGAACATGGTAATCAAAAATACAGGTAAATACAAAGAATTTTTTTCTCTTCTTGAGTTTTTAAAATTATAATTGATGGCAGAAGCAAAATTATAGCACTGTCTACTATGGGTCTAAATGTATGTAGAGGAAATATTTAAGACAATTATATTGCAGACAGAAGAGGGTAAACAATAGGATCTGATTGACATTTATAGAGGGTAAAGGGACATAAAGGAAGGTAAGGTCTCTATACTTCACTTGAACTGGTAAAATGACGACACCAGTAGACTGTGAATACATATAGATGTAGATAGATTGACAGAGAGAGAGAGAGAGAGCTTTATCTCTCTCTATATATAATGTAATACCTAGAACAACTATTAAAAATCCTATACAAAGAGACACATTCAAAAACAGTACAGATAAATCAAAATATGACTCTAAAAAATATTCAGGTAACCCATAGGAAAGTAGAAAAAAGTAAATAGAGACAAAAAATAGAGATAATAAGAGTAAAGCACAAAATAAAATGGCAGACTTAAGCTCTAACCTATCAATAACTGCATTAAATGTAAATAGTCTAAATACACTAATCAAAAGACAGAGCTCAACAGAGTTGACTAAAAAAGCATGAGCCAAATATATGTTGTCTATGGGAAACTCACTTCAAATATATAAATATAAGTGGGTTGAAATTAAAAGGATAGAGAAAAGAAATATCATGAAAACATTAATCAAAAGACTGTAGGAGTGGCTATATTAATATTACATAAAGTTTACTTCAGAGCAAAGAAAATTATGAGACAGAGAGGGACATTATATAGGGATAAAAGGAGAATCCACCAACAAGACTTAACAATCCTAAATGCGTATACACCAACCAACAGAGCTACAGAATCAACAGGATCTGACCAACATTTATAGAACATTCCACTAAACAACAGCAGAATACACTTTCTTTGCAAGTGCCCACAGAACATATATCATAATAGATCATATCCTGGACCATAAAACAAACCTTAACAAATTTAAAAGAATTAAAGTCATACAGAGTTTATTCTCCAATGACAATAGAATTAAATTAACAGAAAGATAACAGGATAATGTTCATACACTTGGAAACTAAACAACACACTTATAAATAATCCATAGGTTAAAGAGGAAGCCTTAAAGGAAAAAAATACATTGAACTGAATAAAAATGACAGTACATTGTGTCAAAATTTGTGGCACAGAGCTAAAGAAGAACTAAGAAGGAGCTTCGTATCACTAAATGCATATGTTAGAAAAGAAGAAAAATCTCAGATCAGAAATCTTAGCTCAAGAAATACCATGTGTTCTCACTCATATGTGGAAGCTAAAAAGTTGATCTGATACAAGTAGAGAGTAGAGCAGTGGTTACTAGATACTGGTGGGGGGAAGTGGGAGAGGAGATGGGAGAAGGTGGTCAGTGGATACAAAATTCTAGACACAGGAAGAATGGAATCTAGTGTTCTATAGCAATATAGGGAGACTAAAGCCAACAACAAATTACTGCATATTTTTGAGTAGCTAGTCAAGATGATTTTGAATGTTCCCTCTACATGAAGAGGTGACAAATGTTTGAGGTGATGGATATACTAAGTGCCCTGATATATCACTGCAGACAGTATGAACATACCCAAATATCATACTGTACTCCATAAATATATGCAATTATCATGGCTCAGTTAAGAAAAATAAATTTAAAAGAGAGAGAAAAAGAGAGAAATAGAAAATAGAATAGTGGTTACCAGAGGCAAGGAAAAGGAAGAGGGAGGGTGAGAGGAGGGGAAAGGTTGGTAGATCAGTACAAAGTTACAAAGTTAGTTGGACAGGAAGAATAGTTCTGGTGCTCTAGGGTGAGAATGGCTAATAATATTGTATTGTATATCTTAAGATAGTAAAAAAGAAGATCTTGACTATTATAACCACACACACAAAAAAGATAAATGTTTAGGTGATAGATATGCTAATTATTTGAATGGATCATTATACAATCTGTGCATGTATTGAAACAATGAATGGTACCCCATAAACATGTACAATGAAAAAAAAAATCTAAGCTCTTACTTCAAGAACTTATAACAAGAAGAGAAAAATAAACCCAAAGCAAACAGAAAGAAGGAAATAATAAAGATAAAAGCACGAATCAATGAAAATGAAAACAGGAAAACAATAGAGAAAATTGATAAACAAAGAGGAGTTCTTTGAAAAGGTCAGGAAAATTGGCAAGTATTTACCAAGGCTGACCAAGAAAGAAAAAGAAGACATAACATTCCAATATCAGGAATGTGAAACAGGAGCTATCACTACAGACCCTGCAGACATCAGAAGATAATGAGGGAATCCTACAAACAACTCTAAACACATAAATTTGAAAACTTAAGTGAAATGGATCAATTCCTTAAAAAACAAAAAAATTACCAGAACTCATCCAATATGGAATAGATTACTTGAATGGCCCTGTAACTATTAAGAAAGTTAAATCTGAAGGGCTTGCCATTTAGCTCAATTGGTTAGAGCATGGTGCTGATAACATCAGTGTCAAGGGTTGGAATCTCCATACCAGCCAGCTGCAAAATAAATAAATAAATTTGTAAATTTATAAATTTGAATTTAACAGCTCCCAAAAAAGAAATCTCTAGGTCCAGATGGTTTCCCTGGAGAAATCTACCAAACATTTGAAGAATTAACACCTCTCCACAGTCTCACCACATCCCAATGGTTTTTTTTGGCTGACTGGTAGGGGGATCTGAACCCTTGACATTGGTGTTATAACATTATGCTCTAACTAACTGAGCTAACCAGCCAGCCCTCATCCCAACTCATTTGATTAAACTACTATTAACTCTGATATTGAAACCAGACAAAGAGTATGAAAAAGGGGAAATACAGACCAATATCCTTCATGAGTATAGAAACAAAAATACTTAACAATACAATAGCAAATAGAATTCAGCAATATATAAAAAGAATTATACAGCATGACCAAGTGGGGGTTTATTCCACAGGTGCAAGTGTGGCTCAGTATTAAAAAAGTAATGTAACCCACCATATTAACAGGCTAAAGAAGAAAAATCACATGATTATATCATTTGATGCAAAAAAAGTATTTTACAGAATTCACATTCGTGATAAAAACTCTTAAAAATAGGAATAAAGGGGAATTGCAGCTTGAGAAAGAGCATCTACAAAAATCTGTACTGACATTATATTTGATGAAAGACTGAATGTTTTCTAAGGTCAGAAACAAGGCAAGGATATTTGATTTCACTACTTATTCAACACGGTGCTGGAGTTTCTAGCCAGTGCAATAAGGCAAGAAATAGGAATAAAAGCCATACAGATTGGAAAGGAAAAAATTAAAATTGTTCCTATTTGCAGGTGACATGAATGTTCTACATAGAAAGTCCCAAGGAATCTACAAAATACCTTCTAAAACTAATAATAGATTCAGCAAGGTCCTGGGATGTAAGATAAACACACAAAAATCAGTTATATTTCAATATACTCACAATGAACTTATGGACTATGAAATTAAAAATATAATGCTATTTATAATTGTTCAAAAATTACTTAGCTGTAAATCTAACAAAACCTGTACAGGACTTGTATACTGGAAACTACACAATACAATGAAAGTAATCAGAAATCTAAACAAATGAACAGACATATTGTGTTCATGGTTTGGAAGATAGCATGGTAAAGATGTCAATTCTCTCCAGATTGATATGCAGGTTTAACACAATTCCTATTATATACAAGCAAGATTTTTTTTTGTAGCTATAGACAAGATTATTCTAAAATTTATATGTAAAAATGAAGAAACTGGAATAGGTAAAAGAATTTTTAAAAAGAAGAATAAAGTCAGAGGAAACAGTCTACCCAATTTCAAGATTTATTATGTAGCTGCAGTAGTCAAGAATATGTGGTAATAGTGGAGGACAGAACATAATAGAGAACCCAGAGATAGACCAACAAAAATATGCCCGACTGAATTTTGACAAAGGTAAAAAATTAATCAATGGAGGAAAGATAGTCTTTTCAAAAATTGATACTGGAGTATTTGAACATCTGTGGGCAAAAAAAAAAATGAACCTCAACCTAAGCCTCAAACCTTATACAAAAATTAACTCAACATGGATCACAGACTTAGATGTGAAATGCAAAACTATAAAACATTTAGCAAAAGCACAGAAGAAAATATTTAGGATATAGGCAAAGCATTCTTAGATCTGACACCAAAAACATGCTCCATAAAGGGAAAAATTTGATAAACTGGACTTAGTCAAAATTAAAAATATTTTCTTTGTGAAAGACTCCATTAAGAGGGTGAAAAAAACAAACTACAGATGGGGAGAAAATATTTGCAAACTATGTATCTGACAAAGGATTAGCATATAGAATATATAAAGAACTCTCAAAACTCAATAGTAAACAAACAAACAAGGAAAAAACTCAGTCCAATTAGAAAATGAGCAAAAGACATGAAGAGATATACAAATGGCAAATAAGAACATAAAAAGATTTTTGTAATTTTGTAAATTTAGCCATCAGGAAAATGAAATTGAAACCACAATGAGATATCACTGTATACTTATCAGAATGGCTAAAAGAAAATATAGTGACAACACCAAATGCTGGTGAAGATGTGGGGAAACTGGATCACCATAGATTGCTGGTAGGTAGGGGTGTAAAATGGTACAACCACTCTGGAGGAGAGTTTGGCAGTTTCTTAAAATACAAACTTACAACTATCATATAACCTAGCAGTTGTATTCCTGGGCATTTTTTTGGCAGAGAAATGAAGACTTAGGTTCACACACAAACCTGTACATAAATGTGTATAATGTTTATAGAAGCTTTACTTGTAATAGCCCCCAAATGGAAACAACTCAGATGTCTTTCAATGGATGAGTGGTAAACAAACAGTGGTACATCCATACGGTGGAACAGTACTCAGTAATAATAAGGAACGGACTATTTACACATGCAACACACCTGGATGCATCTGCAGGGAGATTTATGCTGAGTTAAAAAAGCCAATCCCAAAAGGTTACATACTGTATGAGTCCATTTGTATAACCTTTTTGAAAGGACAAAATTATAGAAATGTGGAACAGATGAGTGGCTGCCTAGTGTTAAGGAGGCGGGGGAGGTGCAAGATGGAAATGGCTGTGTCTATGAAAGGGCAACAGGCGGGATCCCTGTGGGTGATGGAAATATTTTGTATCTTGACTGTATCAACTTCAGTATCCAGGTTGTGATATTGTACTATAGTTTTGCAAGATTGTTACCACCAGAGAAAACTGGGTAAAGGGTACATGTGATCTTTGTATTATTTCTTATACCTGCATTTGAATCTACAATGATCTCAAATAAAAATTTTAGTTAAAAAAAAAAAAGAACATTCATTTGTACCTGGTTAATCAGTCAGCACTTTCCCAGCCCCTATTTTGTAGAAAGAATCAATCAAACTAAAGAAAATCAAGATTCAGTACTGTAGGCTGAATTTTAGTAGTCTCCAAGCTTTGTCCTCTTCCATCACTCAATTGGGGGTCTTGCCTACTGAGATTAGTCTTGGGGATTCCAGTCTCTCATTTATTTAACATTATTATTATTTGTTAATCCTTCCATCAGGCTAATTCACTCAGCTTCCAGGTTGCCCTGGCAACCTAAGACTAATGTCCTCATTTAGTACTGAGAGAAACTAAAAAATGATTTGTTAAGGAGCCTCTGGATACAGGCCCCACATTATTTTTTCTTCATACGTGAGCTTCCGCCTGTATCATGTTGGTTGGGAATCACTCTTATTTTTCCTGATCACTAAATTCCTCTCCATCTAGCCTCTGTCTTAGGCCACTTTAGAAACATCAGCTTTTAAGATCAGGAAAAGACTACCAAATCCGGCATCTTACCTGGATCTGAACCCCTCCATTTAGGGCCAGCTTGGACAGAGTCACATTTTGCCCACAAAGGGGTTGCTGTAGATTCAAGAACAGAGAGATGGTGAGGTTTTCTCCCAGCAAAGGGTTATGCAACTTTTCTGCTGTTTCTGGGAGTATCAGCTCTCAGTTGACCATGTTTGAGGCAGGTATTGGTGGAGGAGGTGAGGTGGTATTGTTTCTGGCTTTGGGTGCTTCCTATGTAAGAATCACTTCCCCCAAGTCAGGGATAAAACTAGGAACCAAAAGAGGCAGCTGGAAGACAAAGGCCTTGGGATCTTTCTTTCTCAGTATATTCCATGGCTGCTCTGTGGTGGTGTCATCTGGGGTGGAGGGTGGGGGTGGAGGGTGGGGGTGGGGGGTGGGGAGATGGGGAATTAATGTCATGGAAAATTTTACTTCTGATTTCATCATTTAAAGAACTGGGAGAAGAGAATCAACATGTTTTAAATAACCACTACGTGCTGGGCACTGTGTTGGGTCCTTTGCCGTGCCTTAGTTCATTGAATCTAAACTCCTGCATCTTCAAAACCACTCCCTGAAGAAAGTATTTATGTTATTCCCACCATATAGATGAGCAGAGTAGGGCAACGGGGGGTGGGGGTGGAAGTGAGTAACTTGCCCAATGTCACACAATGGGTGGGGGCCTGAATTTAAACCCAAGTCTGTCAGAATCCAAAGTTTATGGTTTTTATATTCTGTCATTCTGCCACAGAGGCAGTTCACTGTAATGACTAACTGGTGGACAGAGCAGTCTCTGCAGTTAAATGGATGTGGGTTTTCCCTGGTTCAAGCTATGTGATCTTGGGCAAGTAATTTAACTTCTCTGAGTTTCATTCTCTTCATTTTATAGTTGGGAATTAAAAATTCTTTCTATGGCCATAGGATTGTTGAGGGGATTGTGGAAGTCTGCATGTAAAGCACTCAAATAGTGCCTGGCATGTATAAACAATGGATAAATGTTAGCTAAAATCTGTTTCCAAAGCCAGCTCACTCAGTTCCCAGTTCCATCCCCAAACACTTTATCAACCTTCATTTTCCCAAAACCATTCAGAAACCGCTGCTATCAATGCCCTTTTTAAGTTAAAGACAGAAATCATAACAATAGTGAATTGTTTTGGGGCATCACCATATGCCAAGCACTGAAACTATGCGCTTTACGCCTTTTATCTTATTTAAATTATATGAGTGGCAAATCTCTAGGAAAGGGTCCTGAGTCCCTCATATTAGCAGTGGCTGCTTGAAGGCAAAATGGAACGCATCCTTCCATATTGTCGAGTCACAGCAGTAGCAGAAACATGTACTATCTATCTGTTGAGGGTTTATCGCAAACCAGACACTATTCTAAGTGCATTTCTAACATGATCTCATGGAATATTGTGAGGGAGGGGCTGCTATTATCCCCATTTTACAGATAAAGAAACTGAGCCTTAGGTTAAATAATTTGCTGTAATAACCGTTTTGGTTCAGGTGGACCTTGATTTACTTAACACACATTTCTGAGGCTGTTTAAAATGAAGAATTCCTTTGTTAATTGCAAAGATGCCTTGCTTCGGGAAGTAAATAGCCCTACCCCTGCTTTCTCAATTCATTTCCCCAGGCCCTGTTTTCCCAAATCTTGGAATTTCAGAGCTTGGTATTTCAGAATGGGACTCTGGCTATGGAACTGCCCCAGGTCCCACAGTCTGACAGCTCCGAGACTCAATCCCGGAGCTCTGACTTTCAGTATTGGGCTGCCCAATTATTGAGGAACTTTGGCCAGGGAAAGGAAGGGAGCAACCACGGAGTCTCCATTTCATCACTTGCGAAATGGGGTCAATCACGGGCCCTCTTTGTGTAGTTGTGGGGTTTCGTGGGTGTGGCCCAGCCCAGGGGCAGCCACTCTGTACAAGGAATGTGACAATGGACAGTAGAGGGAGGGCTAGAGTGTCGGAGGTCCCCACGGTGGTGGCGCGAGGGTGCGATGGGAGCGGGAGCGGAGCTTCGGAAGCCAGAGGCGGGGATTCATGAATTCAGGGCGGGGCTTGGAGCTTCAGCGTTTAGATGGGCAGTGGGCGGGCTTGAGACGCTGCAAATAGGATTGCGGCCCCCTGGGCGGGGCTTCTGGAAGTCGGGGCAAGGTTGTGCGGCGTCGACGGGCAGGTCCGAAGTAATGGGAGGGAAGCTGGGTTTAGGGAGCCAGGAAGCTGGCTTAAGGGTTTGGCTGGGCAGTGGGCGGGGCTCAGAGGAGCTGATGTTCTGGTTTTAAGGGGCTCTAAAGGAATTTTTGAGGAGCTGGGGGACCTGGCCTTGCAGAGCCAAGAGGGTCAGTGGGCGGAACTCTAAAAACCCCAGCTCCAGGTCCTAAAAGGCGGTGGGCGTGGCTTGGAATCGCCTGTGGGCGTGGCCCTTCAGCCACTCAGATCACTGGAGGGCTAGGCGTGGCCTTGGGCACCGCCTTCTACCTCGACCCACCTGCTTCTGTTGGCTCGACCAGAGGGGGCGCTAGGGAGAGTGAGGCGTGGAACGCAGGGTGGGAAGAGGGCTTCCCCTCCCGGAAGTGGGCGTGGCGCGCCGCAGGCGGGCGGCCCTGGTTGGGCGCGGCGCGGCGCGGGGGCGGAGCCTGCACGCGGCGGCAGGGGTGGTGGTGGCTGCCCGCACCCCTCCCCCGCGCGCCGCTCAGTGCCAGGCGGGAGGCGGCAGTAGTTGGAGTCATCTCCTGGCTTTGCAGCTGGGACTTCGACGGCGGCGGCGCCTCAGGCACCTCGGCCCTGGTGAGCGGCGCGCGCCCGGCGGGGCTGCTCGTGAGCGAGCCAGGCGGGCGGACCTTGGCTTTCCGCGTGTGCGGGCGCCGGCTGACAGGAGCCGGCGGGGCGAGGGGCAGGGCCCGGTGGAGGCTAGCGGGCTGGGGTGGGCTCGCGGAGCACGGATCCTGGGGCCGGTGTTCAGGGGGTTAGGGTCGGGGGCTGCTGCCGAATGCTCGGGACCTGGGCGGAGGGGAGTTGGGGACAGAACCAGGTGGCCTGGGGAGCATGAAGCGGGATCCCTGCGGGGAGGAGGCTGCCAGGGAAGGGCTTTAGGGGTCAGGGACCCGCCCGGGTGGGTGAGGTGTTGGGTGGAGAGGGGCTCTTGGGGCGGGGCCGCTCCCCGCGCCAGGCCTGTGGGCGGGGTTTGAGCCGCACTAGGGAGTTGTGGGTGGGGGTGGGCAGCGGCCGGGCTCCTAAGGGCCCGGGGCTAGCTGGGCCCTGCGAGGGAGGGGCGAGAGCAGCAGCCTGGCCTGGGGCGGGGGTCCCTGGCTTTGGGTGCGAGGCCAGCTCTGGGCCCTGAAGATCTGGGTTGGGGGCCAGGCAGGGCGGGGCAGGGCTGGAGCTGGAGTAATGTGCATGGGGGCGGTTTGGGAAGAGGCTGAGCCCGGCCGAGGGAGCAAAGGGCTGGGACCGGCGGGGGGTTGGGAGAGGAAGAACGAAGCCGGAACGTTGCAGGGTCGGGGGCCTGGAGCGTCCGAGTGAACTGGGTGACTCAAAGATGTGTTCCCCTAATAGCGGGGCAGCTGGCGAGGGACGCAGTAAAAAGGAGCGAGGTGCAGGTGGGGCTCCGCTGCGCCGAAATGACTGAGGATGAGATCAGATTTTGAGGGTGGAAATGCAGGAACCGACCTCTCCCGCTTGTCCCCACAGGCGCACGCACACTAGCTCTTCGTCTCTCCAAATGATTTGAATGTGTTGGGGGAAGTGGCAGGCTGCGGGGAGAGCCGAGAAGAAAGGGGCTTCCTCTTGGAGGGAGGCGCTGGCCCTGCCGTCCTTTTTTGGGAGTGTTCAAAGGATTTTGATCGCTGCATCATGGTTTAGAATCACATCCTATATTTGGCCTTAGTGTAGGCTGCCCTTGTTTTGTGGTGTCTGAAGTGCTGCTCTACATGTTGCAAACGTGGGATTCAGAGTGAGAAGCAAATTACAAGTTATTCGTTTCCCCAAGGATAGTAACATACAAAGGCTTTTCGTTCCTATAAGACGTTTTTAAAAAATTGAATATAGTGCGTGTTTGTAAACTGGTACCGGGTGGCGAATATATTTACTTTTGGAAGTAGTTATCACAAAATATTAGGCCCTCTTACTTCAGCCTTCCTGCCTGGGATAACTTTCTAAAACAGTACTTGTAGGGTTCTTAGTCACTCTATATAATAATGCATCTCATTGTCCTTATCTGGCAGAACTCTTTCCTGACACCAGGGCCTGCTAGAATAGACAAACATGATTAAGTATAAGCAGTTGCTTCGTACCGTCTGTTCGATTGTGAAGGCAACCAGATATCTGTTTAATATTAATTCACTTTCTTCATTTTCTGTAAAACTGAAGAAATGGGCAAAATCTATTTTGGACTTGATTCTGTACATTTCCAAAGACTGATTTAAGGAAACTAATTTTTTTTTGGCTGGAGGTATGTTTTATAGTCATAATGTTTGGATAGGAAGCCTAATAGTAAATGTGGGAACTGAGAGATTGCGTAAGTAAATAGGAAAAAAAAGGTAAAAATAAACTGAGAATTGTATTATACCTTCTACCTTGGAGTGTGGTGTTTTTGTAAGATGGATACTCATATGTATTGAGGAGTGAACAAAGATTTGGTTATAAAGGTCAAGGTACACAGACATCTTTTTGACAAATCCGCAACGTGTCTTGTCCATATTTGTATTTGATTACTTTTGGAAGATACATTAAAGCCTAATGAATTTTAATAGACAGATACCAGTGAAATATCACGGCATACAAATTGGACTTTTCATGATCATTTATTAGTTTGCCTGCAGATTGTGCTAACAAGCATATGTCTGTGTGTAGTTTAGGATTAGATGCAGGATCAGTGAACAGCATTTTTTAAACACTTGAATTTTTTTGATATAAGTTTTATGTTTAACGCATCTGTCACTTCTGGGATCCATTCCAAACATGAGGAGGAGAGTCACTGTAATGCCTATGAGATGGATTGTTCAAAAGTATAAATGATGAATTCTTAGTTATGTAAGTGGCAATGTGGAAGAGTCAGTTCTTTATGATGGCAAAATATTCATTTCTTAATATTGTAATTTGTCACAAACTGGTACTTTAAAACCATATTATTAATTGGGCTGTTTTACCCTTGACCTTTTTCAGGGGTGGAGTAATAATAAATTTGAGTGCTACTTTCACATTCAGTGTACAAATCCATGTGACAAAACCTCTTAAGCTTGTTTTCTATTTGATTACTTCCCTATTATCCTGTTTCTCAGTTATGAAAACTCTTTTCTGACACTTGTGGGTATGCCTTTTTAAACTTATGATGTCTTTTCTGTATTAAAACATGGAATTCTTCATGAATATTTCAATATGACCTAGTACCTAGAATGTTAAGTAATAGAATCTCTCTGGGTTTTCATTGCCCTAGTTCAGATCCTTTGAAGTGAGTGAACAAGATTCTATGCTCCTTTCTGAGCACTTACTTTGCATTTCGACAGCACATAATGGAATCTTTTTTTAAAATTAAAATGAAAAAAGCTTTATTGAGATATAATTTGCATACCATACAGTTCACCTGTTTAAGGTTTACAAATTCAGTGGTTTTTAGTATGTTCACAGAATTGTGCAGCTCTCACTACAGTAAATTTCAAAACATCGTGCCGAAAAAGAAACCCCATACGCATTAACAGTCCCCTGTCACCATTCCCCTTCCTCCCTTGCCCTAGGCAACCACTAATCTATTTTCTGAATGGATCAGCCTATTTTGGACATTTCATATAAATGGAATCATACAATATGTGATCTTTTGTGTCTAGCTGCTTTTATTTAGCATGTTTTCAAGGTTTATTTATGTTGTAGTATGTATAGTACTTCATTCTTTTTTTTAATGGTCAAATAATATTCCATTGTATGGATATACCATGTTTTGTTTATCTGTTCATCAGTTGATGGACATTGGGTGTTTCCCTTTTTTGGCTATTATGAATAATGCCACTGTAAACATTTGTGTACAAGCGTCTGTGTGAACATATGTTTTCATTTTTCTTGAGTATATACTTAGGAGTAGAATTTCTGGGTCATGGTAACTCTATGTTTAACTGTTGGAGGAAATACCAGACTGTTCTTCAAAGCAGCTGCATCATTTTACTTTTTCACCAACCGTGTATAACAGTTCCAATTTCTCCACATTCTTGCCAACACTTGTTCTCTGACTTTTTAATTCTAGCCATCCTAGTGAGTATAAAGTGGTATCTCATTGTGGTTTTGATTTACATTTTCTCGATGGCTAATGATGTTGAGCATCTTTTTATGTGATTAGTGGACATTTGTATATCTACTCGGGAGAAATGTTCATGTACTCAGATGCTTTGCCCATTTATTAATGGATTGTCTTTTTATTTTTATAAGAGTTATTTTTATATTCTAGGTACAAGTACCTTATCAGGTATATGATTTGCAAAAATATTCTCCCACTCTGTGAGTTGTTTTTTCACTTTTCTTGAAGGCATTCTTTGAGGCACAAACATTTTAAATTTTGATGATGTTCAATTTCTGCATACTGGAGTCTTACTAGTTAGAAATTATTTAGACCTTAAATCATACCCTTATTGGGCCGGCCCGTGGCTCACTCGGTAGAGTGCGGTGCTGATAACACCAAGGCCCCAGGTTCGGATCCCATATACAGATGGCCGGTTCGCTCACTGGCTGAGTGTGGTGCTGACAACACCAAGTCAAGGGTTAAGATCCCCTTACCGGTCATCTTTAAAAAAAAAAAAAAAAAATCATACCCTTATTGATATTTTGGTTATATAGATTAAAAACCAAATGTGAAAGGGTTAGGGAAAGACTTGAAATAATTCATTATGCTGTGCTATAGATCTAAAAGGGTTCATCAGGGAACATATGATTTGCCTATTCAAATCCTCTGGTGTCCTCATGCCATTGCCCATGGTATAAAGTTCAGATTTCTGAATGTGGTTGTGGATCAAGGCAGTGTCTGGTTTCAGACTGCTTTATCTCTCACTACTTCCCTTCTTATGTCTTCATCTCTAGTGCCACTCCCTGAAACGTCCCAGCTTTCAAATCTTGCAATGCACTTATTACTCCACCCTCTTTCTACTTTCGAAATCCTACTTGTCCTTTGAAATCCAGGTCATGAGGCTTTTCCTCCACAAAAACTTCCTCATCCACAGGCGGACCTTGTCCCTGCCCTCATGCATCATACATTCATCACTACTGTATGTTACAAGGAACTGGGCCTGAATTTGACCGTACAGTCTGAAAGGTGCCTTCCCATAGAAGGCAGAATGCAAGAGAGAAATTTTGCATGGAAGGCAGACCAAGATTCTCTTTTCAAAGCTTAGTTACCAGTGCCTACTGGATATTTGCTGAATGAATGATTAATTTATTGATGTTAACTGGAAAGCTCCTGAGGTCAGTGGTTTTCTCTTATTAATAACATCATTATTGCCTATGTTAAAGTAACATGAAGAACAGGGGTAATTCCCCTCTGTCTTTCTGGCATACAAGTCTAGCTTCTACTAAAGAAAATTGCTCAGATGTAAAACTGAGTCTTTAAAGCATTTTCCCTGGGGCAGAACATTCTTATCCAGGTTCTTTCCCCCTAAGGTATGGTAGTGACTGGCACACAGCCTTCTCAGTAGGGCAGATGACCAGGGAACACATTTAGTTTGGTATGATTTAGCCACACTGTGCATACAGGCCAGCCCTGGTGGTATTGGGTCAGTCAATACTAGAACTACCCCCTGTGTGCTCATGAGAATGGGTGTGAATTGGATTTTTAAGGGCACTTACTTTCTTTTCATGCTTTTGTTCATTCTGTCTTGTTTCTCTTGGAGGATCTAACTCAAATTAGTATTCTTTAGTTACATTTTGTGTTCTTATGTTCATTTTTAATACTGTAGTTAAAAATATTTTACTTAGTATCTTTCTGAGAATTAGGAGAAGCCAGTTCACTATCTGGGGGTACATTTTCTTTTTTTGTGTATATTACAGTGGTTGGATTGTGGCAAAGTAGTGAAGAAGAGAAGAAAAATAAATTTCAAATTTCTTTGTCCATTTAGGCTCAGTGAGCTATGGCTACCTTATTGAAGGTGCAGGTCTTTAGAGCCAGACTGAGTTGGGTTTCATGCTTGGCTCCACTTCTTACTAGATGTGACTTTGCCAGTTACCTCACCTCCCTGAGCCTCACTTTCCTTTTCTGTAGTATGGAGATGCTAATGGCTACCTTGCAGGGTCATTGTCGAGATTAAATGAGGAAAAGTATGTAAAGTGCCTAATATGGAGTAGACACTGAATACATTCCTGTTCCCACGCTCTTCATTCTTAAGTGTCTGTTAATGAATGGAACTGCAGAGTCAAATAGAGTAAGTTTAAAAGTTTACTTCTGATGTTACTAAGGTATGGACTCCCACTCCCACCTGACGATTTTAGACATTGAATCAAAGCTGAATCACAGAAGAGGAAAAAAATGTCTAATTTAGGATGAGAAGACGGTGTTAAAAATGAAGCAGTGTTTTTGCATCTGTCTGAATTGGAATGTCTATTCAGACAAGCTTCCCTTATTCAAGCCTTATGCTTGTGTCTGTCTGTCTGTCTGTCTATTTTAAGAAAAAGGGTTTTGTTCCTGGCAGAAGATTGATCTTTTTAGGATTTGGTAGGAGATTGCACTGCAGTGCTTGAGATACTCATCTGGTTATAATGTGACTGGCAGCATTGTGATAAAGTGTAAAATTCTGTGTGGGTAAAGAGCCTCCGTAGTTTTATGGGATGTTAAATTAGGCCTGTCACTTGAATCTTACATTAATAACAAAAAGCGGTTCTTCCTGTTTGCTGCAGTAATGAGAAATTAAATAAAAATAATGCAGAGATCAGAGTGTGAGGGAGAAACTGGAATACAAACGAGAGTAGGAAGGCCTATATATTGTATGTCTGAAGGCAGTAATTTCACAATACATTTTTTTTTCCCATTTGGTCATATAATTATCTACATTTAAAAAAAATTATGAATAATGGATCACATTTAGCACTGGTATTTCACTGCCATTTTAAGAATATGTCACTTTAGGGGGACTTGAGATATTATTTCTCGGGTCCAGAGGTCTTTATTCTTGACTGACTGTGAGGGTCAGCTGTAGACCTTTATGAATACAGCTGTCTGGGCTTGAGCACCCGAGTGACTCTGAATCACAGCCAGAGCAGGAAGCACTGAGCTGGTCTTCCCCTTGTTTTACAGATGAGGGGACTATGGTTGAAGGAGCTTGAGAGACTTGCCCAAGATCAAGAACCTAATTGTCCCTTCCTACCTTCTCCCCAACCCCTGTCCACTTCATTCCATATGTGGTGTGAATTGATGTTTATAGTTGGTAGTGTGAATTTATAGTATAGTGTGGATATTTTTTTTCCACATCATGAACCTGACATGCTTTCCCTTTCTAGTCTTTGACTCAGTGCAAAAGTTCCATTCTTTTATCTTCCACTGTGGTCTTTTGCCAGATCTGCAGACGCAGCCTACTCACACACAGGGTTATCTCTTCAGTTTATCACCACAATCCGTAGCTAAGCACATATTCAGGTTGTGCATGTATTAAACTGTGAAGCTTGGTCCAGGTTTTCAGAAGGATTTTTAGATACATTTTTTGGAAACTTGAAGATGTGTGGAATCTCTTGGGTAAGACTTTGGTAGACTTAATTTCCTGGTTTTAATGTAAAGTTCCTTGACAGTATTTTATTGATCCTTTTTTATTTCCTCAGTCTTATAATCTGACCATTAATAAGCAGTGGTTGTAAGGAGTTGTCTCAAGTGTTTTCAAAAACCAATTAATATTGCAAAGGTGCCCTTGCGCTGTGTCTTGCCAGAAAAATCGGCAGTAGTAGGCCACCTGTATATGAAAACACTAAGTTTGGAAAGGAACAGCACAAGTCCAGTACTGGAACTACACAGATCGTAGCAGGCATAATGAAAACCATCTAGGATTAGCAGAAGTTGATCATTGCTTCACAGTGTGGTCATTCGGTCTCTGGGGAACCAAGGCAGACTGTGAGTCTGGTCACAGGGTGGTTTGGTGTAAGAGCCTTTCTTGCCCCATTGTGGAATTGGCTTTATGTATATCCCAACAACTGCTGAGGCCTTCATCCTGGATGAACAAAGCTGTAGTTTTTCAGTTTCATAAGAGACTATAGTAGACACACATGGGAAAGAAAGTGTTGGGAGAGTGAAGCCTTTGAGGGTTGTATTTTCCACTCTTGATGTTGTAGGGGTGCTTGACAAAATTCACAAGCCCTCCCTCCTATGGCAAATGTTTAATCACCATTATCTGCTTACTTCACATGAAAGATACTTAAATTCCTTTCATAATGGTCAAGCATTCTTTTCTAGTTAAAGATTCTAATTCCTTTCATTCTTAGGAACTTAAAGAATTGAGACCAATTTACTAACATAAAAGCTCATGCTGGATGAGTGTTGATGGAGGAACACATGTGAACTTGAGTGTGCATCTTGGTTAAGCAGAGGGATTTATTAGGAGACTAGTCACTTTACAAGCTAGATGGTGAATTAATTTTGTGGTTAGTAGTATCTTTAGCTTAACATTGTCATCCTAGTTTTTCTTGGCGAGCAAGAGAGAGGCTGGAGCCAATGAGGTCTGGCCACAGATCTTTGGGGTGATATTTAATAAAATGCATGTTGTCTATTTTAGAAATAGAGTAAGTCTTTAAGTATTTCTCTCATGTGGTACATTGTTGCTTTACATTGCTACTGTAGGAAAAGATAAGTTGGAAGTCTTCTTGGCACACCATCTTCACCCTCCCCCCGCAAACTGCCAGTTTGATCTTATGCAGTATAGAGATGTCTTAAATGTACTAGTTGAATTACATTGTCAAGTGGAACAAATGATATTATTGTTACTTGCAAAGGATAGTTGGTGAGCCATGTACTTCTCAGAGTGAATGATTGAGAGAGAACCCAGATACATTTTCTGTTTTGGAGGCGGTGTGTACATTTGGTCCCCAACTCAGGACTGGATTGTGTTTCAGAGCCTAACTCAGTTATTGGAAACTCTGATGGCATTTTTTGTGTAGATTCAGCATTGTAAGTAGTGGGTGGGTTCCCGGCCTAGACTGAAGGAATGTTTAATTCACAGCACAGTTTTAAAAATTGTTAATGGTGATAGTGGAATTCTGGATCTTGGGAGCTGGGAGTCACGTGAAAGAGAAATAAGAAACCATGCTCTGCCTCCCAAGTGCCTATGCAGGCTGCGTGGCATCCAGAGACTCATGCCACACCAGCCGTCCGCATCCGTGCTAACCCTCCACGTTCTTCATCCTCTTTCTCCTCTCTCTTAATTTGAAGCTTCTGCTCCCCTGCTTCAGCTGACCTCCTTTAAATAGTAGTAGCAAAGCAAATGGTTTAAATTCATTTCTGCTAATGTATTCATAGATGATTACAGTTATTACTAGACTACACTGTTATTCAGGGTTAGGGTGACTTTTTAAAAGGTGGTTTCTTAGTGATAAACAGGTTTGCTCTCTGAAATTTTTGCGTTCAGTTAGTGTGGCAAGGTTTGTAAAGGCATGTAGGGTCAGGCAGAGCTCATATATGGAGGCTAGCCCTGATACCTGGAATCAGGAAGAAGCCCTGCCAGATTTTGAAAGGGTCTTCCTGTTACCTCTAAAACACTGAATCTGCTAAATTTTTTTCAAAATACTCATGATCCTTTATTTTTCTTTTTCATTTGAAAACTGTGCTTGAAAGGGTCTTAGGTTCTGTGACTTTGGGCAGTGGATCAGGGCAGGGCAATGGTTGTAAGTTAGGGCAGCTTGTCCTGGCCAGAGCTAGACCCTTGTCCGCATCTGTGTTTCTATTCCTTTATAAGCACTTATCAAAAAGCCTCTTCTTTCATCAAACAATGGGAAATAGTTGACCTCTCTTTTTGTTATTTTCTCTGTGAAGGGTGTGAACTACCTGGTTTCCAAGGACTCTTCTCATTTGAACATTTTATGATGCTGAGTGTAATAATGAGGGACTTGATTTTTCTGGTGCAATTAAAAAAATTCTTATACCAAGTTTGTAATGGCAAGCTTAATGTTTTAATTTACTTTTAGAATGTGTAAAACTTTAAAAAATGCATTGCAAGCTTTCTCTCTCCCTTAAGTGTGTAACTCTTTGATGCTAAATTCTGCGGTATGGACTGTGAGCTCTGGAAGTCAGGGAACAGGCATTGGACAGACATTGTCTGTGGGACACTGAGAGTGAGAACCTGACCAAAGGCATGTGTGATAGTACTGGGATGACTCAGAACAAGTGTAACTGGGGAAGAGTAGTGTAAGGTGGATACGTGGGATGACCCAGATTGTGGAAAGTCGTCATAATATGGTATACATTTATACGATATGCTTGAGTAAATGTTTGGTTATGGAGTTATAAAGGTAGATGAAAATGTAATTTGTGGGTGTCACTAGTGTTATTGATTTTTGTGCTAATACTAATTACATTTTTGGTTAAATGAGTAGAAATTAAATAATAAATAAAGTATGGAATTATTATTTTCCAGTTTGTGAAAGTAAACACTAGTACTGCTATATTTCATGTTCCTTAAAGACAGGAAATATAGTACAGTAAACACTAGTACTGCTATATTTCTTGTTACCTTTTTTTGTGCTTCCATTTCCTAGCATACTGCCTGGTGCACAGTAGGTGCTCAATAAAGGTTAGTTGAATAATTGAATTTTAATTTTGCATGGTACACTTGTGGTAAGAGATTGTCAGTCTTCCCATTTTCCTAGAAAATGCAAGGAATGAAGAAGTTTTCTATGAGAGAGCTCTGCTGCTGAGTTTGAGGCTGGTGGCAGCTCTGGGTGGCGTCTCACCTTGTTCAGATGATGTCTTTGGGCCTGTCCTCCAGCAGCAATCCTCAAGCTGATTTTGACCATCAATGATAGACTATTCTTAACCCTTTCAAAAGAGAAGACATTTTTCAGTGGGGCAAGAAGGAGGGAGAGTTTAAAAAAATTTAAAGGTGGTAACATCTGTCCTACCCAGGGTAACAGTCCTTTTTATGCGCAATAAAAGTTTTTAAAAGAAAAAAAGTTTTCTGTGGGGTCAAAGAACTGTTAATTATAAACATTCGCGTATTAAATTATTTTATGATAAGCTAACCTTGTAATTTTTATTATAAAAATATAAGCAAGGCATGTGTGTATATATGCCTATATACATTTATTTATTGAAACATGTTTTATTTATAAAGCAAATTTTGGAATTTTGGAATTTTTGGAATTTTGGTTATCTGAAGCATAAATTCTGATGAAAAGTAGGGTGACATTTCATTTGGCACTTTATTGTAAATTTACTAAACTGACTTATTGAATAAATTGAAAATATTGGTAACATGGGGTTCCTATGGCCTTTGTCTGGCTACTGCAAGGCTAAGGCTAAGGCCTGGAATCCTCACAGCGCCAATTGTCTAGGTCTTAATCCTGTTCGTGATGCCAATTGTAAAGCTAGGCAACAGTGCTAGCTGTTGCAGCTCTTTTACCTGCCAGTATTCCTGCACTGACTAGGCCGATGGTTGAGGTAAGGCTGGGTCTGGAGCTCCCAGACCCCTCAAGCCCATTCGCAGACTGGATCACAAACCCTTCACATGCCAGACTGGGTCACCAGACCCTTTCAGGCAGGTCTATAAGCTAGGCAACCGGCCGCAGGGTCCTTGGGAGCTGCAGGTCTGGAAAAAACATGGCCGTGCAGGGCTGCGCCCGAGGCAGTAAAACACCAGCCAAAGCGGTGCTATCATGCACCGGTACTCCATCCACACACACAATGTTTACTGAACGACCCTGACCCTGAATTGGCTCTGAGGGGAGGGGAGCCTGACCAAATTGTTCCATTTTCCCCATAGCCTTGTTTTATAGTTCTGGCTAGCAAGTTTGACTTTGGAAAGAATCTATGAAATAACATCCTAATAGAAGCATACTTTTGTCTGAGAGTCTTTGTCAAAATAAATGTGGGAAGAACCATAACTTGTATCAATGTGAGGATTTAAAGTCAAGTTAGCCCTTGAAAAAGCTGAGTTTCCCTTAGCTGTCTTTCTGTTCTCCTCGAGTTTCTAGTCCTTTGTCTTTTAAGCACTGACTGACTAGAAAGTGTCCCAGGGTTCTCCCTGGAGGAGAAGGTAGAGATGCCTCCACATTGGACTTGTGGGAGCTTCCAGCCCAGCCCCAGAGGAATCATAGGGCAGGTCTTAGAGCATTTGAGTGTCTCTTGGAGCCCCGAAGATTTAATGTGTTTGGAATTCATTTGACTTGAGAATTTGAGAAGAACCGAATGAGTTAAGATAGGACGAATTGTGCACCATTTCAGCTCTTTAAATGATCTTTTCATTTAGGAGTTCATTTGCACATATTAAAATTTGAAAAAAATGTATGTTTTTATTTATACTGTATTAATAATATTTTAAGTGGTCACAAAAAAATGAATTGTTTTGTAATTACATTTGTGTGTATATATGTGTATGTATTATTTCTGGCAGTTATTAGAGATTACTGTAAACCATAAATATAGTTTAAAAGAGTATTAGGGATGGGAGTCCCCATGATCTTTCTGCTGGCCTTCTACTCAACATTATTTAAAAATGATTCTTCCTGCTTTCATTTATTTTTATTTTATTTGTTTATTTTCTTTACTTTTTATGATTTTTTAATTCACCATTTTAAAAGTCACCTCCTCGAGAGGAAGTTGGCACCCCCTTGACCAGGAGAAGATCGTGTCATGGTATCCTGTAACTTTGCACATAGCACAAGTGAAGTGGAATCATAATTTGTAATAATCATTTGTGTACTTCTTTGTGTAGTATTCACCTTTCCTGGATACATAATACACCCAAGTACATGTGGTGGATGATGATCTTGTCAAGTCTGGCTCCAGTCTGGAAACTTGCCTGGTAGGAGCTGGGTGCTCAAAATTAACATTAATTGTAATATGGGAAGATAAATGGATCAGGAAGTCAGAAGTGTTCCAGTAGAGATTTGAGGGCTGGTGTAGGGTTAGGGAGACTGAAGGGGCCTTGAGTTATTAGGACTATTTTTTTACTCCAGGAAGGCAAGGCCTGCTTTCATTTGAGACATAAAGAATTTTTCTTTTAGTTACTATTACGTGGTCCAATTAACTTAACATAGTGAATTACAGATTATAATTTCCTTTTTAAGTCTTGATACAGTTTGGAAGGAAAGTTGATTTGGATAGTTAGGGTTATAGTTCTACCAGCTAAGGCTGTTAAAAGCTTTTGTACTAGAGTGTTCACTCTCAGAATACTTTTTAGCCCAAATATTTTCTCCTAAAAGCGGGCTTTATTTATGTCTCCACTTCCCTGTAGGTATTTTCATTTTATTGGTGAAATTGAATGTGTGGTGTTTCTTTCCTAAAGAGCTGAGATCTTCTGAAGGTATTAGGTGGTGGTAAAGTATTTATTTGGGAATAACTACATTTTCCCCAGTGAGTTACCTTCTTACAGTTTCTGATACTCTGTTGTAGCTACTGATACTGTGTTTTTTTATCTGTCCCCCCCATTCTCCTTTAGAAGAGAAGTATGCTGATAGGGAAATAGTTTGTAATTTTACCCAAAAGGATCAGGTGCACAAAATGATTTTTCCTGAGGTGCAGTAAGATTGTAAGAGGTATACTTTTCTGTTCCTATAGGATTTCTGAAAATTCCAGACTAACAGGGAGATTTTTATTTTAAACTGTTAGTTTTGTTTTCGAATAACATGCTCAATGTGTTTTCCTTCAAGCTCCAGACACCTTTGTGGGCAAAAGATTGTAATTTTAAAGCCATGGGTCCAGTTATTAATCTGAAAAGGTAATTAATTTTTTAAATACATTATTTGAAGATATTTTCCCTATGGTGTTAGTTTTTTCAGAACCTTTCTTGTAAAGAGAAGCCTCTTTGAAGCCTACAGCTAAGAGGTGGTAAGTCCTCAGCACCAAAGAACTCTGGGAAGCACCACCAACCACCTGGTTGCCCGAGTCAAAATTAGGCATCACTGTGGATGCATCCTCCATATCTTTTTTTTTTTTTGGTGGCTGGCCAGTACGAGCATCTGAAACCACAACCTAAGCATTATAAGGCTGCTCTGTAACCAACTGAGTTAACCAGCTAGCCTGCCTTCCTTATCTAAAACAGTTTTAAATCTAGATGACTTCAGGTGTTTTGACTCCATCTATTTGTCTCTATGGTAGTCCCCCCTTATCCGCGTTTCGTTTTCTGCAGTTTCAATTATTCTCAGTCAACTGCAGTCTGAAAATAGATAGTACGATACGATAGGATATTTTGAGAGAGACCACATTCATATAACATTTACTACAGTATATTATTATAATTGTTCTATTTTATTATTAGTTATTGCTGTTAATCTACTTCTTTACCTAATTTATGAATTAAACTTTGTTATAGGTATGTATGTATAGGTAAAATTCATATAGGGTTTGGTACTATCCAGGTTTCAACCATCCACTGGGGATCTTGGAATGTATCCCCCTGCAGATAAGGGAGGATTATTGTATTTCCATTGGGACTGTCCCTTCTGGACAAGTGCAGTGACTTCCTAACTTGCTTCTCTGAATCCTCTCAGATACTCCCACCTGCACATTCATTCTCCATCTGCATTCAATTCAGAGTGACTTTTTAAATGCAAATCTGATTATGTCACACACTCACACTTGAAAAATTTCCTGTGGCTCCCAAGCCTTTGCTGGTAAAGATGAAATCCTTTACATGGCCTAGAGAGCCCTGTGTGATCAAGGCCCTGTTGGCCTCCCAGTGTCTTCTAGCCTCTCACTCTGGGCCCCAGTCCTTCTAGGCTTCTTTTAGTAGTCAAGTTTCTGACGGTGCTTGCTCTTGATACGGACCTTTTACACCTGCTTTTCCTCCCATCTGGAACTCACTTTTCTCTTTTTGCCCAGTTCTTTGATTTCGGCTAAGTCTCACTTCTCTGACTAGTTCTGTTCCCCTGATGATTGACTCTTACCTTGTGTATGTCCACATCCCAACACTTGTCACAGCAGCACATTAACGTTTGTGTGGATTTCTGATTATGGTGTGTCTTCTGCAGTAGACTGTAAGCTCCGTGAGAACAGGAGCCAAGTCTGCCTGCTTACGGTTCTGTCTGCAATGTCTAGTGTGGTGCCAGGTGCATGATCAAATCTCCATAAATAGTTGTTGAATAAATGGATGACTGGGATTAAGGACATATTCAGCATTCACAGTTGAGTGTATGTGTTATATGTATAACCCTGTGTATTCTAGTAAGTAATTTGGTTTTTAGTGAGTTGTGTTTTTTTAATTGAGGGAATGTGGACTGGATCCCAGTGAAATGATTCCCTATAGACTCTTAGGTTTCAGATTGTGATAGGACACTATAAACCATTTATTTTACTTCTCCCATTTTATAGATGAAGAAACCAACAACTAGAGGACTAAAATGATTTAAGTGGGTAGGTGATTGTGTCAGGATATACTCATGTCTGACACCCAAGCCAGAGTTTTTCCGACTCTCTCTTACTGTTGCCTTGAAATGTTGTCAGGAATGTATGTTCATTTAATCCATTTAATCCCTGATTGCCCAGGGTATAGGGTATTAAAAAGGGAAGACTGAAATTCTTCAGTTGAAGGTCATTATTTTGTTTTTTGACACTGCAAGTTTTGCCCATGTCTAGACTTACGAAGTTCTTCATAAAAATACCCCTCCCCACTTTTTTAAGATATGAGGGTCTAGTAATTTCATTCCTGGTGTAAGAATGTTGCCAAAGAATTATTAAAATTTTATTCCGAGAGAAACTCCATCTGACTAAGTAGTGGAAAACAGACTTAGCAAGTTTGAACAGTCATACAGTGTGCTTTTTACCAGTTGTTGATTAGAAAAGTAGGTCATCAGTATAGAAAGACTATTTCGAAACACATTCATGGATTAATTTTTAAGTGAGATTGCTGCGTCATTCACGTCTGTAAAAGTTCTCATTGGTTTGAGAACTCTTGGGATTAATTTGGCTCTTTGGGTTGTGTTATCCTTGAAGAGAGACCCAAAATTCAACTTCTGAGTCTA
The DNA here is from genome assembly GCF_027409185.1 of Cynocephalus volans. Lineage (NCBI taxonomy): Eukaryota > Metazoa > Chordata > Mammalia > Dermoptera > Cynocephalidae > Cynocephalus > Cynocephalus volans. The sequence continues at coordinate 198,439,315 of NC_084461.1, forward strand.
GTCTCCTGTGGTGCACTTCGGGGAGATGGCTGCAGCCTCACACAATTTTATGTGATTCCACAGTTTTCTCTGGGGCAGGTAGTGCCTGCCTCTGTCTTCGAGATGGAGGTTTCTGCAGCAATCCTTTTTCAAAGCCAAAGCTCCAGGGATAGGGAGAAGCAGTTGTGTTTATAAACACACCAGTGATACCCAGAGAATTGTGAGATGTGAGGGATTGTAAATATGTCATCCTTGCATATTATCTCTGTAATAAAAATGTATATTTCTGTCATTGAAGAGCTAGTGATGACTCTTAAGACTTTATAATCGCATGTTTTAGTCATTGAAAAGTTTCTATTATGTCATTCCAGTTTATTATATTTATTATATTTTAAGTGTTATAGGCCCCATTATGGTATCTCTTAGTTCATAAAGAGTCTCTCTTTAATTCAGGGGTTCCGAGAGAATTACTTTTAGGATTTTTATCTTTTGTCTTTAGGATTTTCATGTGTTGCTGTGTTTTGTTTTGTTTTTGGCAGCTGACTATTACAGGGATCCAAACATTTGACCTTCATGTTATAACACTGTGCTCTAACCAACTGAGCTAACTGGCCAGCCCATGTGTTGCTGTTTTGCTGTTCATATCGTGCTCCTTTCATTTCTTGTCAGACTTGGTTTTCAAAGCTTCACATTCTACTCTAAAATGTTAGTGAGTGCATCTGTTTTTTAGGCAGTCCCCAAATTCTCTTTGTAAGAAATTCCTAAAATGAGTACAGATTGTAAAATGTGAATGTAGGAGCTCTCTTAGAAAGCTTTAAAAGGTATAATGTTTCTTCATTATACCCCATGTTTTAGATACTGTTTTAGATATTTTAGAAATATATATATATATTTCTAGTGTTTTATGCACGTTATTTCATGTTGTGCTTTTCTTGGACAATTGAGCACATAGACCTTTGGCTTAAGCCTGAGAGTTTTTAATCAGAAGTAAAGATTAGCTTCCTTGGGCATACCTGATGCTCTCTGTTGTTTGTCTCAGTATATATAAATGCTTACAGCCAGTTTCTGTATTTTGATTTTTCTATTTTCGTTCATGTTTATAAAGTGTAGGCAAAATGCAATTTCACATTTAAAAATGGTGCAAATTGGCCAAGTGGAACCCTGTGCTGTGGAGGCAGCACCCCCATGACAGAGCTCTAAGTGCCTTTGTTGGCTGTTGTGGGGAAGCCAAATTGTATTTATGATGTGGGATTTATCATTGAAAAAGTATGAAAGTTCATGGGGTGAAAAGTTGAACTGTCCAGTACTTTGTGGTTTGAGGTCATTATGTCTCTCTCAGAAGTTCTTTATCTTTGGGCATGTCACACAGTATCTCTGGGTTGAAAGATAAAGGGCCTGGAATTGATGAGCCTTTGGAACTATCTCCATTCCAGGCTTCTGTAAGGCCTGAGCCTGGATGCATCTTGGTAGACTTATTTGCATTTTCTTGTCTTTGTTCCTACAAATATTTTAACACTAAATGATATTCGGCTACTGAATTAAAACAAAATGCATTTATATTTGGTATGCCTCATTCTTGGCATTTTACCTACTATGTGGATGAATAATGTGATGAAACTATTTGGAAGACTATAATGAGTGTGAATTTTTCCCCCTTATTCTTACCATTGTTGGTGTCATGGTAAATTGAACCAACATCAAGGCTGTTCGATACTTGCAGTCGGTTGTCTTAAGTGGTCAGCAGTTTTTCTGGAAAAAGCATTATTTCACCAAGTCCATGTCAGCAGTGGGATACAAATCTCTTTCTGCCATAGCTGATGTGCATCTGACTTTTTATTGTGCTTTATAGCAAACGCTGCATATGGTCTTCTTCCTTTTTTAAACAGCTTCAGTTAAAGTAGGTGAATAAGGCATGCTTTCTGGGAATGTCTCATGTATGAATCTGTTAAAGAGTTGGATAAAGTAAAAATGTGTGATTTGTTAGATGAGCTCTTCGCAGGTCACTGGTGGATTTTATTTAAGAAAAAGCTCAGCCATCTCATATCCAGAAATGATGAATGTTGAATTTTTATGTTTAATCAAAGTACCTCCCATATTTGCTTTGGGTGTCTGCTCTCTTGTGAATGTGTATTATATGTAGGCTTACATATTATTACATTTAAAAGGAATTTTTTACTTTTGGCATTGCCATTTAAAAGCTGGGTTTAGGATATTTGTCTCCTCATCTACTATCCTACTTGCTGTTTTCTACTAAATAACACACCTGATCTCTTCCACATTAAGAATTGCCTGTCATAAAAGTAGTAGTTCAGAGGGAACTTGTCCTTTCTCTAATGGGACATTTTGGAGTCTTTCTGTGGTTGCTGCTGGCTGAGAGACCATTCTCAGCCTACTGAGCACTTGAGTCATTGACACTCTGGAATGGTCTCAGCAAATGTGCCAAGCAGGATTTTACTTCTAGTAGGGGTTTTCCTGTATGTGTTCCTAGTAGGATGTGTTTCCTTTCATATGAACCATAGAAGTACATCTGCTGGAGTCATTAAACAGATAACTTCTCAATAAACAGGAAAATGTCAAAATTGTGGTCATTTTTAATGAGATTGATGGAAGTAGACAGCATAGAGAAAATGTAGTAACATTTACTCAGGTGTTTTGAGTGTATTTTATTTGGTGCCATTACAGTATAAACACCCTGTCTTGTCTACATTTTTTCCTCCTAATACCCAGCACATTTCTTATATGGCCTTTGAAGTAAATTTGCTATACATGACTTGACAGTACTATAAGAAGCATGCCTTTATACTCTCCTAGATTATCAACTGACTATACGATGGAAATTTTATTCTAAGAGTGCAAACTTTCCTCTGACACATAAAATAAGTCCTCAAATCATAGAGGTAGACCTTATTTTTACTGGTTGTTGGTTAAGATCTTCACTCGACATGTAAAGAACATTTCAATTGTTTTTTGTTTCCTTAGATGTTAAGTGTTAATGAATATTAGTTATCAGCTTTTAGATTTTCTTTATTTGAAGGCAAAAACAGGTATATATTATGTTTATTGAAAATTTATTATTAAAGTTATTGGACAGTTAAGATCTAACCCATAATCCTCTTTTTTGGCCTTCAGTATCACCTAGAAACTTGGGTGGGGAGACAACTGTTCATAAGAGATTTCAACCAACCCCCAGAGAGAGCATCTCTCATTGCCTTTCACAGGCATATATATTTATTGGAAACATGGGTAGGGTGATAAATTGCATCTTATAAGGCCTTAAGTAAGGTTTGTAATTCCCACATTTTGGGGGAGTTATTTGTTTTTGTTTTGGCAACTGGCTGGTACAGAGGTGGAACTCTGGACCTTGGTGTTCTCAGCACCATGCCCTAACCAACTGAGCTCACAGACCAGCCCTTTTCAATCTTTGTTGTTCTTGTTGTTGTTTTGGTGGCTGGCTGCATTTTGTGGAAATTAAAAACCATGTTGTATGGTCTCCTATCTAAAGTCAATTTATTTTGAAATTTGTAAACATTTCTTTGATTTCCTTAGTGAATAACACATCTGCTCTGCTACATCATCTCCCTTTTTATTAATGAGATGATTCTACAATTGCAAAGAAAGGTCCTATGCAGTTTTAAGAATTAATACTTGAAAGACCTAATGAGAAGGCAAATTCTTGTTCCCTGACAAGACATTTAAAATTGTATCTAGTATTTCCGTAGACTTTGTGCCTATTGACTTAGTTCAGGATTTTTTCATTTATTCTATTTGATGTAATTGAGAATTAGATTCTTTTATAAAATGCTCTGGTTTTGAGGGACACTTTAGTTGTTTAATTTGTGGTTTGATCAATTTGGGGCAAGATATCTAATAGAAGAACTTCTAAGTTTGACGATACGACATCTTAATTTGGAAATTTACAGCTGGACATTTTTTAAGTTGATGAAATACTAATACCTCTTTTAAGGTATTAAAAGTGCTGGCACCTCTTTTAAGAAGAGGGGAAAGAGGGGAGTTTTTGGTTTTGGAATAGTTCCCGTTTCCGTGCAGGGATCTGAACCCTTGACCTTTGTGTTTTTTCCTTTGGAGAGAAATTAAAGTGTAGTAAATACCATGCTGAGGTGGGACAACATAAAATTAAAAAGGGTCCTTGATTAACTGATGCTGGTTATCTTATATGAAAGTTATACTCTTAGCCCATAATCAATAGCAAATTGATTGAGTTTTTCTCTTTGAGTAGGGAAACCTATTAGTGGGCTCTTAAATAATAATTGCTAACATTTATTAGACAGATTCTATGCTAAGCACTTCGCAGATTTTTAAAAAATACAGTTTTATTGAGGTATAATTTACAAAATCATACAATTGACCCATTTAAAATGTACAATTTAATGGTTTTTAGTATGTTCACAAATATGTACAACCATTCCCGCAGTCAATTACAGAACATTTTCATTACTTCAGGAAGAAACCCTGTACCCTTCATCTGTAGCTATCGCTTCCTATCCCCCTATTTCCCTCCTACCTTCTAGCTCTAAGCTATTACTAATCTACTTTCAGTCTCTATAGATCTGCTTATTCTGGACTTTCATGTACATGGAATGACAATATTTGGATTTTTGTGACTGACTTTTTTCACTCTTAATAATGTATTCAAGGTTCATTTAAGTTGTACCATGTATTGGTAGGTACTTCACTCCTTTTTATTGATGAATAATGTGCTGTTATATAGATAATATCACATTTTGTTTATCCATTCGTCCAATGGATAACCAACATTTGGGCTGTTTTTACCCTTTGGCTATTGTGAAAAATGCTGCTATGAACATTCATTTACAAATATTTGTTTGACTACCTGTTTTCATTTCTTTTGGGTACGTATCTAGGAGTGGAATTGCTGGGTCATATGGTAATTCTATGTTTAATTGTTTGAGGAAGTTCCAGACTTTTCTGAAGCAGCTGCACCATTTTACATTCCCACCAGCAGTGTATGAGGGTTGTGATTTTTCTATATTTTCATCAATTCTTGTTAATTTCTGGAAGTCTCTAGGATTTTAATCATCCTACTGGATGTGAAGTGGTCTGTCATTGTGTTTTTGATTTTCATTTCACAATGACCAGCATCTTTTTATGTGCTTACTGGACATTTGCATATCTTTTTTGGAAAATGTCTGTTCAAGTCCTTTGATCAATTTTAAGTTCGATTATTTGTCTTTTCGTTATTGGGTTGTAGGAATTCTTTATATAAGATGGAGTTTGGATGTGTTGTCCCTCCAGAACTCATGCAGAAATCTGATCGCCAATGTGGAAGTGTTGAAAACTGATTGAGTCATGGGGATGGATCCCTCATGAATGGATTAATGCTTTCCCTGGGGGAGGGGGGATTAATGAGTGAGTTCTTGCTCTATTAGTTCCCGTGAGAGCTGGTTGTTTAAAAGACCTGGCACCTCTCTCTCTCTCTCTCTCTTTTTTTGGTTCCCCTCACCACATGATCTGCTTGTATCCACTGGCTGCCTGTTGCTTTTTGCCATGAGTAGAAGTAGCCTGAGGCCCATGCCAGATGCAGCTATCCCAGAATTGTAAGCCAAATAAACCTCTGTTCTTTATAAATTACCCAGTTTCAGGTATTTCTGTTATAGCAACACCAATGGTCTAAACAGAAAATTGGTACCAGGAGTGGGGTGTTGCCATACAGATACTTGAAAATGAAGATGCACCTTTGGAACTGAGTATTAGGCAAAGGTTGGAGGAGTTTGGAGGACTTAGAAGAAGACAAAAAGATGAGGGAAAGTTTGGAACATTTTAGAGATTGGTTAAATGGTTGTGACCAGAATACTGATGAAACGTGGACAGTAAAGGCCAAGTGGATGAAGAGGTCTCAGATAGAAATGAGGAACTTATTGGGAATTGGACAAAAGATAACCCTTGCTACACAACAGCAAGGAACTTAGCTGCATTGCGCTTGAGCCCTTGGACTTTGTGGAAGTTGTAACATAGGAGTTGTGAACCAGGGTATCTGGCAGAAGAAATTTCTAAGCAGCAAAGCATTAAGGAAGCTGCATGGTTACTTCTAACAGCCTACTCTGAATTGTGGCAGCAAAGGCATGATGTAAAGCCAGAATTTAAAAGGGAAGCAGATAGTAGTGTTTTGGAAAATTTGCAGCCTGGCTGTGTGGTAGAGAAGCAGGGAGCAGGAGAAAAATGCAAGGGTGAGGCAGATAAACTGTTTACTAAAGACATTATCTTGATGCTGAGGCAGCCAGATGCTAATAACCAGGACAATGAGAGAAAAGCTCTGCAGGCATTTCAGAAGTCTGGAAGGGCTCCCCTCCCATCACAGACCTTGAGGCTTAGAAGGACTGAGTTGTCCTGGAAGCCTGACAGACGTGGGGTGCAGCTGCCCTCGGGAACCTGCTCCCTGCATCTCAGCTGCTCTGGCTGGAGCAGCCCTGCCTCAAACAGCCCCATGTGTGGTTCATGCAGCAGCTCTGGAGAGTAGAAGCCTGAAACCTCCGTGGTGTCCATGTTGTGTTAAGTCTGCAGGCAGGCAGGACATGAGAGCAGTGGAGGCATGGCAGCCTCCACCCAGATTCCAGAGGATGTATAGAAAAGCCTGGGGGCCCAGGCAGAAACCTGCCACAGTGGCTGAGCCACTGCAGAGGCCATCTACTAGAACAATGTAGAGCAGAAAAGTGGGGTTAGAGCCCCCACAAAGAGCCCCCACCAGGGAAATGTCTAGTAGAGGCAAGGCAGCAGGGCTGCCACCAGGACCCCAGAACTGCAGGGTCACTAGTAATGTGCAACATAGGCCTGGAAAAGCTGCAGGCACCAATGCAGCACACTGGACTGTGCCTGGCAGAGCTATGGAAATGAGGCTGCCCAATGCTTTGGGGGCCAAATACCCAATTGTGCCCAGGATGCAGGACTTGGAGTCAAAGAAGATTATTTTGGAGCTTTAAGATGTAATGTCTGCCCTGCTGGGTTTTGGACTTGTTTGGAGCCTATTTCTTCTTTCTTCTGGTCTATTCCTTCCTTTTGGAAGGGGAATGTGTACCCAATGTCTGTTCCACCCTTGTATCTTGGCAGTAGATAAATTTGGCTTTGATTTTTACAGGTTCACAGCTGGAAAGAATTTTGCCTTTGGTCTCAGATGAGACTTTGGACTTTGGACTTTTAAGTTGGTGCTGGAACAAGCTAAGACTTTTGGGACTATTGGGATGGAATAATTGTATTTTGTGTGTGAGAGGAACATGAGTTTTGGGGAGCCAGGGGTGGAATGATGGAGTTTGGATTTGTTGGCCCCCCAAAACCCATGAGGAAATCTGATCCCCAGTGTGGCAATGTTGGAAACTGATTGAGTCATGGGGGCAGATCCCTCATGAATGGATTAATGCTCTCCCTGGGTAAGGGGGATTAATTAGTGAGTTCTCACTCTGTTAGTTCCCATGAGAGCTGGTTGTTTAAAAGACCTGGCACATCTCTCTCTCTCTCTCTCTCTCTCTCTCTCTCTCCTCACCATATGATCTGCTTGTACCCACTGGCTGCCTGCTGCTTTCTGCCATGAGTAGAAGCAGGCTGAGGCTCATGCCAGATGCAGCTGTCCCAAAATTGTAAGCCAAATAAACCTCTGTTCTTTATGAATTACCCAGTTTCAGGTATTTCTGTTATAGCAACACAAACAGACTAATACAATATATTCTAGGTACAAGTGCATTATCAGATACAAAATTTGCAGAAATTTTCTCCCAACTGGGTTGTCTTTTCATTTTCTTGATGGTGTCCTTTGAAGCACAAAAGTTAAAAAAAATTCTTTTTATGTTTTGTTTTGTTTTTGTTTGTGCTGAAACCTAGAAGTGAACTGAAGTTTTAAATTTTATTGGAGTTTATCTACTTTTTGTTTTGTTGTTTGTGCTTTTGGTCTTATATTTAAGAATCCTTTGCCAAATCCAAAGCTATGAAGATTTACTCTTATGTTTTCTTCTAAGAATTTTATAGTTGTAGCTCTCATATCTGGGTCTTTGATCCATTTTGAGTTAATTATTCTATATGGTATGAGGTAAGATTTAACTTCATTCTTTCTTATGTGGCTATTTAGTTGTCTCAGCACCATTTGTTGAAAAGACTTTTCTTTCCTCTTCAGACGGTCCTGGCACCCTTGTTGAAATTACTTAACCAAAGATATATAGGTGTACTTCTGGACTTTCAGTTCTATTCCATTTATCTATGTCTATGTTCCAGAACCACACTGTCTTGATTACTGTTGCTTTGTAATAAGTTTTGAAATCAGAAAATATGAGTCTTCCTAATTTATTCTTGAAAACAATGTTGTTTGGTTATTTTGGGGTCTCTTCCATTCCATATGAATTTTTGAATCAGTTCATCAATTTCTAGTAAGAAATCAGCTGGGATTCTGATAAGAATTGCATTGAAACTGTATCCAGTTTGAGGGATATTTCCATCTTAACAATGTTCAGTCTTCTGGTCCTTGAACATGGGATTTCTTTCCACTTATTTATGTCTTCTTTAATATCTTTCAGCCTTGTTTTATAGTTTTCAGAATACAAGACTTTCACCTCCTTGGCTAGGTTTATTGATAAGTATTTTATCTATTTATTCATTTTGATGCTGTTGTAGGTGGAAGTGTTTTCTTAATTTCATCTTTGAATTGTTTGTTATGAGTGTATAGAAATATGATTGATTTTTGTATATTTATCTTGTATCCTGCAGCCTTGCTGAGCTTACTAGTTCTAATAGTTCTTTTAGTGAATTTCTTAGGATTTTCTATATATAAGCTCATGCCATCTGCATACAGAGATAGTTTTACTTCTTTCTTTCCAATCTGAATGTCTTTTATTCCCTTGTCTTGACTAATCACCCTAGCTAGAAACCTGTAGTACAGTACTGAATAGAAGTGGTAAAAACAGACATCTTTGTCTTGTTCCTGATTTTAGGGAGAAGCATCTTTCACCATTGAATATTGAGTTAGCGCTGGATGCCTTTTATCAGGTTGAGGAAGTTTCCTTCTATTCCTAGTTTGTTGAGTATTTTATTATGAAAGGGTGTTAACTTTTGTCAAATGCTTTTTCTGGGTGTGAGATGATTGTGTGTATGTGTGTTTATTCTATTGCTATGGTGTGTTACATTAATTGATTTTCAGATGTTGAACCAACCTTTCATAACTGGGATAAATCCCACTTGGTCATGGTGTATAATTCTTTTTATATGTTGCTGGATTTGGTTTGCTAGTATTTGTTGAGGATTTTTGTGTCTATGTTCATAAGAGATATTGGTCTATAAGTTTTCTTGTGATTTCTTTGGTTTTGGTATTAGGGTAATACTGGCTTCATACAATTAGTTTGGAAGTGTTTCTTCTTTTCTATTTTTTAGAAGAATTTGTGAAAAATTGGTATTAATTTTCCAAGTGTTTAATGAAGTCATCTAGATCTAGGCTTCTGTATTAGTCCCTTTTGTGTTGCTATAACAGAATACCTGAGACTGGGTAATTTATAAAGTAAAGAGGTTTATTGGCTTACGATTCTGGGACAGCTGCATCTGGCACAGGCCTCAGGCTGCTTCTACTCATGGCAGAAAGTGTCAGGCATCTGGTGGGCACACGCAGATCACATGGCTTGAGAAAGCAAGAGAGAGAGAAGGAAGGTGCCAGGATCTTTTAAACAACCAACTCTCATGGGAACTAATACAGCAAGAACTCACTACTCCCACCCCCCAGGGAGAGCATTAATCCATTCATGAGGGATCCACCCCCATGACTCAAACAGCTCCCAACACTGCCACATTGGAGATCAGATTTCTGCATGAGTTTTGGAGGGGACAACACTTCCAAACTGTCAGCTTCTTTGTCAGATATTGGTTTAAATTCTTATTATAGGTATCATTCCCTCTGTTTTATAGATGAGGAAGCTCAGGCTCAGAGGAGTTAAGTAATTTGCTAATAAGTGGCAGAGCCAGTATTTTAATCCAGATTATCTTACATCAGTTACTAGGATGATAACAACAGCTGGCATTTATTGAGTGATTAGTTTTGTGTGTCTAACCATACAAGGTGCTATAACATAGTAGTCTTCTGCCATCATCTCATCACCAAGTGCTCATTTACTGATCACTTCAGCTTTATATCCATTGTACCCATTTTCAGATAGAGAATCTGACACTTATGGAGAGTCATTGACTTGCCCTATTAAGCATGGCCAGGAAGTGAATGGTACAGTTGTGCTTCTCACTCGCAAGACTGTCAGGAGCTTGCTCTCTTAATTGCTATTCTCTGTTGTTTGCCTGGACGACCTGAGACATTCTGTGCAGCAAAAGCAGCTGTTGCCATATGTGGACAGCTGAGCCCAGATCAAGTTCAACCTGGATGTGAATGGGCTCACACTGCCCTTCAGGCTCCACTTCGACATACCTGACTCAGCACAGCACTGTGGAAGCAGTGGCTTTTCTGATGCTCTCTGTTCTGTAGCTGACATTCTACTTCCTGATTATAGCAAAAGAACCTCTATATCATTCTGCCCAGATGTAGTTATGATGAAACTAATTTGTCACTATGTAATATGGAAATGACTTTTTAAGGCATTTTACTATGTAACTCAGCCAGCAGATTTATATAGTATCTCTCAAAAAAGACAAGGCACTTTACATATTTATATCAATCTTTTATATTCATACTGGCAAGCTGCCAAAAAACAAAACAAAAAACCCAAAACAACAACCCAACAACAAAACAAGCAAAAAAAAAAAATCTTTATATTATTGTGAGTTAGATGGTATCTAATCTATTTGAGTTAAGAGGAAAAAATATTTCTATTTTTAAAGTTAGAGGCCTTCCTCAAATGTCCATTCACATTTAAAAGTGAGGCTCTAAAAGTTGACCTGATGCCTGAGTGGGTGGAGGGGCTCCTTGAGTGGTGAAACTCACTGATGGCAGTGAGTCTGATTTGCAGGGTAGGGTGGGTGGCATCTTGGTATCTTGGGAACCAGGAGGTACAGGGGGCTGGAGACCTCCCTGTGCAGAACTCTGTTGCCAGCGTGACACCTGCTTACACCTGTGCTGGGTGTCATCCAGGCTGGGGCTCCTCTTCTGGCTTCTGGGGAGGGGCGGGCCGGTCCTCCAGTTGTGCAGCCCTGGAGGGAGGGGTTCGGGTGTCTAGGTGCTCCTAATTCAGACTTTCAGTCAGTTATCTCTGCAGCCCCTCTCTCACATCCTTGTCTTTAGAGAAGTGCAGTTTCTCTTCTGAGTGCTCTTGGTATTCACAGTGGGCCTTGGCTTCTTTCTTGTGAGCTCCTCCTGAGACACTCAGCTGAGTGGAGAACACCCACATTTAATCAATTACATGTACACGACAACTTTCCATCTTCCAAGATTTTGTCACATTTGCCCTCTTGTAGGCTCCTTTTCAGTTCTCTTATCCTTTGGTGTTTATACCTGCTTTTATACTGTCATCTTCTTAGTATTTCAGGAAGGATTGGTATTTCTTTTGTAAATTTGTGTTTCTTTTGTGAATTACCTCTTCATGTCCTTTGCCTAATTTTCTGTTCGGTTTTAATTGTACGAATTTGTAAGAACTTTATATATGAAGGATATTGACTCTTTGACATGGTGCTATCCTTGTTTCTTCTATGTTAACTTTTAAAACATTTGCTGTAAGATGTGGTGGGGATTTCAGCTTTTGTAACTTGTACAGATGGTTGTGTAGGGAAATGGATCATGCGACCAGCTGGCTGTGCATTGGCTTATTGTATGGATGTGTTTTCATCTTGGTTTTTACCACCTCATGGAAGCTGTCTTATCTAACTCGTGCTTATCTAACTCATACCATTTCACAAATGAAAGACCCTGGCCAAATGTAAGCATGTCATTTGCCATCTTTTCTACCAAGTGTTCAAGCTGTATGGTCCTGGTAGTCAGCTGGAGAGGCCTAGCAACATCTGGGCCAAGTAACACAGATGTTCAGTTGCCTGCCCCTTGGCTTCCTCAGCCTAGCCACATGTCCCAGCACTGGAGAGAGGCTGCTTTTGCACATGACTTGGAAGGGTAGAAGGAGGATCTGGCAAAAATAAATTCCCTCTCTCTGTATTTAGCCATGGGCCCAGGGCCATGAGGAAGGGAATTAGAGGAAAGAAATTAGCAGCAGCCCACCATGTGTCCCATCTGGCATATGTGGATAGGTGGTAGCCCTTCTCTGTACATGGGGATCGGGTTTTCAGCTGAGTTGTCCAGGTTTGACCGTGTTCTGTTTCTACTTAGGTTTCGTCTAGGCTCCTTCTAACCAAATCCTGTAGTAGCAGATAAAAAAATTACATTGGTTGCACTCTAGAAAACCTTAATCAGGCAAGGGTTGGTCATCCTAAAGCACAAATCTTGCAGTGTACATGTCTATCAGATAATCTAGTAAATTTGGAGTTTGAATTGACCCATGAAGAAGCCCAGGAACCCAACTCTGTGTCACTTCCCCTCCCCCCAGATTCCCTGGTTTTCTCGGGAAGTGGCTGTGGTGAATGATCAGCCCTGATGTGAAAAAACCCATTCTGGTTTCATTTCCTCTCCAGAATCGTCCCTGCATTTTTCCTTTCCTCTGTCCAACTGCTACTGCCTTATCATTCCAGGCCTTTCTGAGGCCTGGTTTACTGTCACAGCTTCCTAGCCCAGTACCTAGCTTTTAGCTTCTTTCTGTCTAATCCGTCCAGCTATTACCAGACTTACCGGCATCCTATATATCACTTTGATCACATTGCTTTCTATTTAAATACTTGCCTCTCTTTTCCAAGACCTGGCTCTTGATCCATTCAGCTGCCTTAGGCTGATTTTTCCTGTTTCTCACCACATAGCACCTCAGCATTGGGCTGTTTAGTACTGGGTTGCTCTGATAATTATGTCTGTGTTAGAAGGAGATTTAGAGGGCTCTTGAAGACAAGGGTGGTTGCATGTCTCTTGAATTCCTTACTACACACAGTTCTTGTGGAAATGCTCTGGGGAGCAAGGCACAGCCTCGGCAGAGTACTGATGTCTGGGGAAAATGTTTAAAAACTGAAAAATTACCTTGGCAGGCTGAGGAAAATGCCACAAAATCATAACTTGTTTTAAGGCTTTCTTCTGCTTCACATCTACCAAATAACTTCACTTTGGAGTTTCCTCATCTGTAACTATAAAAGGGAGTGAATTATCTGTCAGTTCCCACCTAACCCTGAAAGGCTAATTTTCCTTTACTCTTTGCCTTAATCTTTCTCCTGAAATTAAAACTGGTGATGTGTTTCTGGATCTTGAATTAGGAATTTTTCATTTCTAAATGTGTAATTCTTTCCCTGACGCATTTTGCAGTTTTCTCTGGGTATGTGCTGCTAAAGGAAATTTGGATTTGCAATTTGGCTACTTTTTAGGAGAGCAGACAAAATGCCATACCATTCTGTTTTTCCTACTTGGAGCTTTTCATTTGTAATAGTAAAGCTTTCAGTTTGGTGCATATTTCTAACATAATTCTTGCTCTTCCTCTGCAGACACGATGAGGCGAGTGGTACGACAAAGCAAGTTTCGGCATGTATTTGGACAAGCAGTGAAAAATGACCAGTGCTATGATGACATCCGGGTTTCCCGTGTGACCTGGGATAGTTCCTTTTGTGCTGTCAATCCCAGATTTGTTGCCATAATCATAGAAGCGAGTGGGGGAGGAGCATTCCTCGTGCTGCCTTTGCATAAGGTAAGTAATTTGACCTTCCATTCTGTTAGACACCCTCTGGTAGTCTCCATATTTTTTCTGTTAATAGATCGACAGTTCATTAAGAATTGTGTGTTTGCTGAGACCATTAGACTCTGATGTAATTGAGGTTAAGTTCCATACGCCTTACTAACCACATCAGTTTTTCTCTAACAGAAAATCATTAAACAGAATGGTGACCTCTGTTCTGGGCGTGCCCTTTGTGGATGAAAAAAATTATTATAATGGTGCTTTGAGCACAGGCAGGCATAGGAATTTTATGATTTGGCTTACAGTCATCCACTTTTCAGAAAAGTTTCTCTTTTGGAGTTCAGTTTTAAAACAGTTATGTTTTTACTCCAAAGTAAAGTTTTAAAAACAGTTATATTTTTAAATGAGTATAAATTTGTAAGGTGATGTTCCCTTTTTTTTGTAAAGTCATGGGGACTGAGACTTTTTGGCTTTTTAAATAGCAATGAAACGAGAGCTCAAGAAAATGTTCCAAAACAATACAGATTTCAGTTCTGGACAGTAATAAGTTTTAGCATTGGATTTAAACAGTGTTAACAAGGTAGAAATCGTGGCTTTTTACTGAGAGTTGCTCAGTGGGTATTTCAACTTCACTGGGTTTCCAAGTTCTTTCTCCTTACTTTATCCTCCTGGAGACCCTGCTCCAAGATGGGAGATAAGATAGGAATTTTTGCTTTTGCTGACCAATCATGAATACTACAGATCAAAATCTGCATTTACTTTATCAGCAAATCCCAGATTTGCAAATAATAATGAAGGGAAAAAAAAAACATGAAGAGAGCCTGGAAGCAGTTGTTTTTTAGTTAGCTTTCAGGAGGAAAATGAGTTTGATGAGTCCTGAGCTCTAATGATAAGGGTTCAGCGTTGGTGAGGATGCGGATGTTGAGTCACATTACAGCTGTTTCCACTCTGCTAAAAACAGTGGGGGAAGTGGATCCCCTGTGTCTGAGCCATGCACAGTAGAGGTACACCTCATCATAATGGACCATATGATCCTGAAAGTGGACACAATAAAGTGATTTTCAAAGTATTGTTTCCCATTATATTTTGATGTTTTTTCCTTGGGAAAACTCTCATTGGGAAAACTTCCAATTCTCTTGTACTTTTTTTCAGAGATGCTCATGACTAACTTGTTTTATTTTAACATCTGATTTTTACTTTAGTGGGCAGATCGATCTGATATTACACAGTAGAATTATCTCACTACAGCAGTAGGGAGAAGAATGCCTTTGGGGAACAAATTTTATAAGTGTTTTCAAATGCACCTTCTTATTGGCAAAGGTGAATCTTTTCAATAAATTGAAAATTGTATGAGAGAATCTTTTATTAAATTGAAAATTATTTTCTACTTGGATACTTTTATTTCTGTGGAACAAATTGCTTTTGAGTGGCAAATAAGTATATTATAGTATTGTAACTGTACTTAACTGATTTTGGAGTTGGGGTTTGAACTTAATGTCAGTTGCATTTGGTCTTCACAACTTTTGAGTTTATTTCTTCACCAAGAACAAAGAGGAGCATTTGGAAACTTGACTTTTCACTGGTGGGTTTTATTGTTGCCAGCTGAGAAGACAGCCACAGCTTGTCAACCCAAATCAAGCATTGGAGCGCCACAATCTGTTTTGGAGTTAAGAGATTTTATTTCCCCTTTTATAGACTGAGGGATCAATTTAAGACTTTTTTTTTTTCTTTGGAGAAATGGAACAAGCCAATTGAGAAGCCCAAAATAAACTTTTGAATGGTTAATTTTCCACTGAATTCAGACAGTTTATTCACAAAAGGCTCTCTGAGTTCGTCTCTGCTTTTACAAACCGTGGGAAACTTTAAATTTCACTTATACCATTTAAGGGAGACCTATATGCAGTTCCTAAGCTAACTGGTCTTATGGTTTGGTTTTACTTGCATAAAATTGTCTACACTTAATATGTTTTGGTATTTTGCTCTTTAACCAGCCTTACAGGAGTTAGGATAGAATAAGTTGCTCTGAAAATTATCATGCTTGAAGTGTTGGTTTTTGGAGGAGCCTTGAGGGCCTTTCTTTCCCAGGCTGTAATACTGCCTGTGTCATTTTACTCCTTAAATATTAATTCGTTTTGGAGGAAGTGACATTGGTATAAACTAAGCCTAGTAATAGCCATTGAAAATAAGGTTAATACCTGGGGTTATTGACTTCTGTAATTGTTAGGCTCACATGTACTGTACTATGTGAGATTTTTATGTATTGAAATGTGTGTATTTAGCTGTTGGCATCACTGTGGTGAACAGGAAAGGAGATGGGTTTGGGAGTGGAGCTGCGGAGTTCAGTCCTGGCTTGGTCACTGGACATGGATGTGTCCCTCTATCCTTCTGCTCTTACATATCTCTCTCTGTTAACATGAGGGACTGTATTATAAAAGTGATTTTCTGCCTTGGTGTGATTCTAGATGATATCAGAAATATTTCTTATCTCCTATGGTTCTCAGTTATAAAGCGATTTCTAATACAGCTAGTTTGGTACCCAAGAGTCAGCAAAGAAAACACTGTTGTTCCATTTTTCCCCTTCTTAGTTCATTGCTTAACTTTGGAAAGTAGTTGCCTTTTTACTTGTGGCTGCTTTTCCACCAGTGCCAAGGCTGAACCCAGCATAGAAGAGTGGTCTTGTCATCCTTCTAGACAGTCTTGTGTCTGGGGAGCTCTCAGAAGGATCTGCTGTGGTGGTAGGGCCTGGCCCATGAGTCCTAGAGTGTCAGGTGAAACTCTTTTCTTCCTAAGTCTCAGTCCCTACCTAAGATGCTGGCCGATCACTGGGGCATCAGTAGCTGTTAGAACTATCTTCCATGTTGTCAGGAAACGTACACCTCTTTCTTCTTTATTGGGCTGACTGTCATCTTGATGTCTACCTTATAAATTTTGGTATAATCATGAATATTTAAATAAGGATTATACGTTTTACATTTTTTTACAGATGACATTTGATTTTTTGTTTTTTTGTGGGGGGTGGTGGTTGGTTCTATTTTATTTTATTTTATTTTTTTATTTTTTAAAGTTTATTTATTAATTTTTTTTTTTTTTTAACATTCTATGATGTTGGTGTGGAGTAGCTGAAGGGGGAGGGGGAGGGGAATGAAATATGGTGGGGAAGGAAATATGGTGGGAGGAAGGAGGAGCAGAGTTGAGGCCTGTGGCAGCCCCCTCATTCCTGCATGGGAGACCAGGGGGCTTCCAGTGGTGGCCTGGTCATTGCTGAGCTTGGTGCAGATGTCAGAGGAGTGTGGCTGAAGCCCTCGTCCTCCCTACTGCCCCAGCTCTGAAGCCTCCTGTGGTGGCTCGGTGGTCATCTCTGGGCTGGTTTTGATTGTTTGTATAATACAAGCAGTCTTGTTTTTCGATATTGTTCTTTGACTATTCACATGTGATTAGTTGGTCTGATCATCTGTAAGCTGAGTGCCTGCTGTGTGCCAGCATCTCTGCACTTTAGGAGCAGTTGCATCTAGTTTTTGTTGACATCAGTATCCTAATCTCCTCCAGAAAGCATCCTAGCGGATTGCTGGTACTGAGGTGTTTGTCTCCTCTTTAGAAGTGCAGACTTGAAGAAGAAATATGATTGGGATTCCAAGTACATGATCAACCCATTAGTCCTAGTACAGAGCTCTTTGCCCTGGAAAAGAGATTCCTACAACTTCAGTTGTGAAACTTTCACTTCAGTGAAACAGTTTTGTAATATGGTGCTGCTTTTGTTTAAAAACAAAGAAAAACCAAATTCCCAAATATAATATGAAGTTATGTTTGAAATCAAGATAGCAAGAAATTATGCTCTAGCTGTGTCTTAGGCTCTAGTACATGTTAATAGCAGCCTGGAATTATTCTAAACTTGAACCTTAAGAGATGGGTATTGTTTTTTATAACTGTCCCAGGGGCTTCTGATAATGTTTTTCCTTTTTGGTTTCTGGTTTCAGCTAGGCAGGTTGGTTTTGGTGATGCTTTGGGGGGGGGGGTCTCTGTACTTATTAATATTGAATATGCAATACTGATCTTAAGGTGGATCATGACCCTTTCAGAAAGGCTCCCAATTTAAAAATATGGCTTTCATGAATTTCTCTTGAATGCTAGTTAGTGTCAGCAGTAAATAGGGCTTATTATTGCAACCTCTTGAGGCTTGTGGTTAGAATATAAATAAATTAGACGGGATCTCTTTTTTTCCAGGACTTCAAGTCTAAAAATGGAAAAAATAATAGGGACAAATACATTAAAACCCAAACACATGCACAAGCTCACATGTAAGCACAGACACATACAAATACGTGCACACACAGCAAGCAGCACACTTAAGAATGAACGTATGTTTATTTTCAGCATATCATTTATGAGGTTTTTGTTAGGAAGGTTTTATTAGAGAGAGTGAGATTTTAAGGGGCAGCTGTTGGAGGAACACGGGAAGTACTCAACCCTGAGGTGGGGTGATTTAGATTAGCACACGTGATTCCTTTCTCTTTTTAATGCTTCTGTCATGTTGTAGCATGCCACTCTGCCATGACTTTTCAAGGTGCGGCTTATTACATTTTCTTATTCTTTAGTCTTCCAGAGGATGAATAATGAAGAGCAGTCTTACTGAACACAATTTGGCTTTGTGGTTTTGGCTATGAGGGATATTTTTTTTTCTTGCCACAACTGCACAAGCTGCCTTGTCTCAAGAGCACACAGGTATTCAGCCCCCTGTGTAGTCTACCATGTTGGCATGAATAAGCCTCTCGTTTGTGGAGTAATCACACTCATGATGTGAGACTGAGGCATTCTTTCCCTATTGTGAACAGTGGAGGCTCAAGCGCACACACATACTCTCTTCAGGTTACAGCAGACCTGTAAATTCTGCCTTAAATAAATAAGGGTGGGAGGAGTTGGTTAGAATTATATGCTGTTGATCTGACATCCACTTGGATGGAGAATGCACTGGTTGGCTCCTGTTTTTCCTGATTACTTTCTGCCTTCCTCCCTTGACTGTTCTTGTAGTGAAGCAACTTCGGTGTATTGGAGTGATGGCTAATTTCATCTTCGCATTAACTGCCTGGGAGGGAGCTGTGCTGTGGACCATGATGGGATGAGTGTGGCCAGGTC
Source organism: Cynocephalus volans (assembly GCF_027409185.1). NCBI lineage: Eukaryota > Metazoa > Chordata > Mammalia > Dermoptera > Cynocephalidae > Cynocephalus > Cynocephalus volans. Next base: position 198,458,118 of record NC_084461.1, read on the forward strand.
TCTGTTAACCTTTTGGGTCACTTCCTCTTCCTCTTTCCTTCTAGCTCCTTTTTAGCTACACACTACCTTCTTATACACAGTTACATTTCTCCCATTTCATATTTTAGGAACTATTTGGTAGAATATTTGGGATCTTGCTTTAAGAACTATCTTTTCAACTCATTACCAATCTTTTTCAACTAGGGTTTTGTGAAAGAATTCAGCCCTACAGAAAATCATTTGAATGACTATTTTCTTAGTTCTCCCAAGGATCGTACATTGCTAGTGCCTTCTAGATGTATAGGAGAGAAATTAATTCATTACAGGTAATAGCTGCCTTAGGACATCAGGAGTTAAATCTCTTACTGAACCTGGGTTGACCAGGGCTGTTTTAGAGTTTCTGTCATGTTTATCAAGGAAGACATCTTGATTCATTTAGTCAGTATTCTAAGTGCCTAATGATGATACTTGGTGGTCTCTTCTTACTGTTCAATATCCAGCTCAAATGTTACCCCTGACTTGCTGAGACAGAGGAAATCATCCTTTGGATTCTCTTAGTTGCTTGTCTATCCCCCTAGTGCCACAGGCTGCATTATCACATTGTACCATATAGTAGTCCCCCCCTTATCTGTGGTTTTGCTTTCTGAGGTTTCAGTTACCCTCAGTCAATTGAGGTCCGAAAATATTAAGATATTTTGAGGGAGGGAGAAAGAGAGACCATATTAACATAACTTTTATTACAGTATATTATTATAATTTTTTTATTATTATTGTCCTTAATCTCTCACTGTGCCTAAATTATAAATTAAACTTTATCACAGATATCTATGTATAGGAAAAAACATAGCTTATACAGGGTTTGGTACTACCTGCGGTTTCAGGCATCCACTAGGGGTCTTGGAACGTATCTACAGCAGATAAAGGGGAGACTACTGTAATTATTTTCTTATCCACTTAGCACATGGGGAGAGTGGTTAGAATTGTATGCTTTTGATCCCTTGACTTGGATGGAGGATGCAAACTGGATGTCTAGTTGTATGGTAGCATTTTGTATGGTTTCTCCAAATTCTTACTGTGTTGTGGTAGGCAGCCTTCCAGATGGGCTCCAGAGATTCTCATCTCTTGGTATTCATGCTGTTGTGTGGTTCCCCCCTAACTGAATAGGGCTGACCTGTGTAACTACAGGATATGGTGGAATTGATGGAGTGTAACTTCTGAGGCTAGGTCATAAAAAGCTACTGGCTTCCACTTTGTCTTTTTTGGAGCTGCCATGTCATGACGACACTCAAGCAGCTCTGTAGAGAGGTCCAAAGGACCTCCTGCCAACAGCCAGCCCCATTACCAGCCATGGATTGAGCCATCTTGAAAGTTTATTCAGATGACTGCATTCCTGATGACATCTCAGCTCATGAGAGACCCTGAGCCAGAAGCACTCAGATAAACTGTTTTTGAACTCCTCATCCTTGGAAACTGTGAGACAATGAATGTTTATTTTAAGCAACTAAGTTTTAGGGTAACTTGTTAAGTTGCAATTGATAACAAATACGTGTATTGTCAGACTCTAGTACTTGACTCTTAATGTTAGTTCATATGGTGCATGTATGAGTAACTCACAATTTTAGTTCACACAATTTATGTATGAGTAACTCAAAACTACCAAGACGCCTAAAAGGTGATTTTGAGCACTGTTTTTCCACTTCCTCTTTAAAAAGTCTGTATAGATATTAAGACTTATAAATAAGTCTTAAATAAGTAATTGAGGGATCCTGTGCAGAAGCAAGAGAAAGTTCTGTTCTGTGGCAAGATTTTGTTATCCTGTGTTCCATGCTGCCTTCATATAGCCTAAAATATGTGTTATAAGATCATAGTCACTATCTTATGTTTAACTCCAATGGTATTAGGAAAAAGTCTGGAATGTTAATATTGATGGGACTAAAGGTAATTTTTATTTTCTTCTTTATAATTACCAGTACTTTTTCCAAAATACTTTGCAATGAACTTATTACATACAAAGATTATTTTTAAAAAGCAATATCAGAACATATATGAAGGAGTAATTGTTGCTTAAGCTTTAGTGGAATTTAAAACAGTACTTGAGTGCCGGCCTGTGGCTCACTTGGAGGAGCGTGGTGCTGACAACACCAAGTCAAGGGTTAAGATACCCTCACTGGTCATGCTTTATATAAAAAATAAATAAATAAAACATACTTAAAAAAAGTTACATTCATTATTCACATTCCCATTCCTTAGACATTTGGGTGCCTGCTCTGTGCCAGGACCTGTGCTGGGTTCTTGCTTTGAAATGCTTCAGTAGCAACTGCATTTGATCTCTCCAATGGGGAGCTTTGTGTATGCATAAAGTGCTCTGACGCTGCAATGAAATGAGTTCCACCTATGGGGAGGAAGGCAAGAAAGCCATCACAGAAAGGGTTCTGTTTGAATTCAGGTTTCTCCTGTGTATGGACGTAGAGATGGAACAGAAGAGAAGCTCAGCCAATTTGCTAAACTGATAAGTTAGAAGAAGTGCTTTTTTCCCAGGAGGACAAAGAACAAGGTGGTAGCCACATTTCTCCAGGATCTCTGAGAGATTAGGCTGACTTTTTTAGTATCGGAGGAATAGGATCTTTGATTGTTGTGGGATCAAATCATTTATGCATTGTGTAAACTAACATTATGAGTCAAAAGGAGCTTATGATAGCTTTTTGACAGAAAATCACACATTTCTTGGTTCTTTCTTTCCTTCCCTTCCAGTGTGAATTGTGCAGAATTCATATTTTCTTTGATTGTTATGTGGGGAAGAACCTGAATAAGCACTGTGAGTGAGGATCTGCTTTTTAGGATCATTGTGATAACTGGATCAATGTGGCATCTTTCCTGTGTATCATCTTCAGGAAAAAGCATTGACATCTGTCATATTCATAAAAATGAGAATCCAAAATGACATCAGATTGTGCTTGAAGGTCCCCTTCATAAACAGTGTCTCAGGTTTTGCACTTGTTAAAGCTTCTATCATTTCTGTGTTCTATTGTTTCAGAAATCGGAACTCAGATTGAGTGATTGCCCAAGACTGTGGGGTCTTTTGTGGAATACAACTTAGGTCTCTGAGTCTTTATTTGATTTGTTCATGTATATTTTTTATGAATTTTTTTTTTCTATTGAGTGAGAGAGATTTTTCTGGTATAGAAACTGGTCTAATTAACACTAATCCTTTGTATACTTCTCTGGAATTGGAAAGCTTAATAATAAAAACACTAGCTTGTCAGGGCTTTGATTCTGTCAGCTTGGAAAATTGTCTCAAGGCATGGAAAGTACTTTTTTGGTCTATACCATGCCTTGTGAGGAAACAGCGGCTGTGATGACATCGCAGCAATTCACATTTGAGGGCTTCCTTTAAGTGCCAGGCACCATGCTGGTAAGTGCCTTCTTTCATGGGCTAGTTCAAAAGGAATGGCAGTCTCCTGATGGAGCTTTTCTGTGTGATCTATAGTCACTGCCAGCACCTGCTGGATTTGCATTGGCTGTATCTCCGCTTTACTATACACTGCTGATAGGCAATTTCCATTCCTGCAAATAGCAGTGCTCCATTTTCGACAGGGGTAGCAGTGTTGGTAGCCCTTTGTACAGATGTGGACATTTAGCATCTGGTAGCTTTGGTGTTAGGGGTAGGGGATTTTATTCAGTGTTAGTGTCCTGATGTGTTGTGGGGTGCTCATTCACTGCCTCCTGAAATAGGTCCTGTCTGATGCCCAGAGCACCTTAAACTGTCAAGTGTATGGGCTGTGAGAAGCTGGAGGATGGAAGGGGAGGGCACCAGGTGCAGAACAATGGCTTCCAAATTATGTCACTAGCTGCCAGCCACGCTAACACTGCACGGCCTCATTACCACATGAAGTGCCACAGAAGGGCCTTTTCATTTTCTTCTAGTGACTGTTTTCCACAGTCTTGCTGGAGGCAGGAAGGGGGGATACCCCACTCACCCCCAGTTAACAATGGAGCACAAAGTCCCAGCAGAAGGAACCTCACAATGTACCCTGGGGCTATTTTTGATGACAGTGAGTGGCTGTGACTCACTGTAAGTGTGCCCTGGCAAATGACGGTTTCCACCCTCCCCTCACCCCTCTGCCTCCCCTGGAGATGAGCAGGCAGCCTGTTCTTTGTGAATTTCCTTGGCCAGCTTCTGCTGCTGCTGCAGTTCACTGATATGTCCACAGCAGCCGGCCCGCAGGCCTGACAGGGCTCTGACAGTGGTTTTTACCATATATGGCCATCAGAGCTCTGTGGCTGTCAGCTGGCCAGGATAATTTCCTTCCTTTGCTTTGATTGGCTGCCTATGGCTCAGAGGATGGTGGGATCTGGGAGTGTGTGAAGAGAAACCACGGAGTCAGAGTCAAGTGCAAAGAATGTTTAACTCTTTCCTGGGTTTCTCGAGACCACGTGTCCATGCTGAGCACTCAGGCAGGTGCTGCTGGCAGAAGCCCTCAGTGTGTAAATGGGATAACCCCAGTCTGGGAGAGCGGCTGTCTCTCAGTCTAAGAAAGGTTTCTGAATACAGTTTACTCTGAAATAGACTCAAAGTGTAATGAACAAATTTCTGCAGTTATGATTTGTCCAAACACCACCTTATAACCATGTAGCATACTGTCTGTTCCTGCCAAGTTGAGTAGTTAGGGGTGGCACCTGAGTTGCCTCCAGGGAGGACTGAGCTGGGAAGGTGAGGGATGCAGCACATGTCTGCTTTCACTGAGGAATGGGGACTTGGGTTTCATTTCTGGCTGAGCTTTAAGTCATGAGTAAATGATCCAAGCTTTGAAATGATGAATATGCTAATTACCTTATTTTTATCATCACACGTTGTATATATGTATTGAAATATAACTCTGTACCCCATAAATATATACAATCGGTACATGTCAATTAAAAAAAAATAATGTTAAAAAAAGATACAGGCTACTAAATTGGGTCTATACTCCAGTCCTCTTGCCTTTTTACAACTGCTATAAGATATGAACTGCCTCAGCCATGGAGCCCAAGGCATTTACCTTAAAAAAAAAATTGTAATATTTTTCTGTTTTTTCATGACAATGAGGGTGGATTTTCATTCTGAGGCTTGTGGATAAACCAGTGCAGAGCTGCTACTGGAAGGAGTATCCCTGGAGTTCTCCTACATTCACAGAAGGTCTAAGAGGAGAAATCTCCAGTGTCATTTGCTTACTACAAGGAATTAGGCAACCAGTTACTTTCCTTTCTGATTTGCTATTGAATGCTTTAATTTCCTATATTGATTTACATCTGTAGTTCTTTTGCTTTTCAGCTTTTGGTTTCAAGCTGAGTAATTTTTTTTATTTGTTTGTTTTTTGTGTTTTTTTGATGGCTGGCTGGTATGGGGAACTGAACCCTTGACCATGGTGTTATAACACTGTGCACTAACTAACTGAGCTAACTGGCAAACTCTCAGGCTGAATTTTATTTTGACTAAGTTCTACCTCATCTTGGTTTCCTGGTTTCTGTTTGTTCTCAACCCAGAAGCATCATATGGAATTACTTGTCTGCATTGATGAGCAGGAAGTATTAGGTTTTCACTTTATAAATTTTTTAAGTTAGGAAGCTAGGAAATATAGCCTCTCTGGTTGCTATTACATGTTTAGGCATAGTTGATTAAAGAAATGTTAACTTTTCCACTTTTGTGTTTCTGATAATAAAATATTCATAGTTTTACAGTACTTCCCTCAAGTTCTTAGTGGACTTTAAATATGGTCTATTCAATATTAAACCCAGTTTTTAGAGAGGACCTGCAATGCTAAAATTATTTGCATGGCATTTTTCACTTCTGCCCAAAAAGCCTGTTCTTTTTCACTCAACAGGCAGGCGAAGTCTGTACAGACCATACTGCCTCTCCTGGCAGCTTGAGTTGCTAGCTTACCTTACCTTACAGGGTAACTCAATCTTATGTTTTATTCCAGAGCACCTGCTCTTACCCCCAAGGTTAGTGTTTCTGGTTTCCTTAAAGTAAAACCTCCTCAGAATGTTTTATTCCTGGTCCATGGGCTGTCACTCTCAGTGATCTGTCTGTCAACAGGTCATATATTGTGTGCATTAATCTTTTTGGTCTGCAGAATCCTTGTCTTGTTATCCATGCCACTCCCCCCGTCCCAGTACCACAATTGCTATAGCTCCTCCCTGTGGAGCAGCAGGGGTTTAAGAGATTCTAACAGAACATGTATCCACATAAATAATACTGTCATAAGAAAAAGGAAGTTGGAAAAAAAAGAAAACCCACTTCAATAGATATCCTTTTTTTAACTCCTTTGAACTCTGAACAGTGTGAATGGAGCCCTTATGCTTGGGCTGAAAACTTTTCCTCTGCTTCCGAGCATATGTTTGATTTAACATTCTCCTTGCTGAAAGTTCTCAGTATATTGCCCCAAAGCCAGAAATGAGATGTTATTGAAATTTGGGTACATAAAGAAATTTTGATACTCATTTTTTAAAAAAATAAAAACCTGGATGAATAGTAGGGGTGAACAGTTTGGAAAATCTTTAACTATCTCTTGTTTCTTGAGTCAAGTAATGTAAAATGTCTTTGATTGCCTTCCCCAGGATGGGGTGGGGGCTGATTAGGCTCTTACGTCTAGGGTGGTATAACCAGTCTGGATAACAGGCACAGACAACTGCAGATTAGAAGTTGGAAAAGTATTGGGAGGTGAGACAGCTGCCTGTGCTGGATTAGATAAGGGAGACGGTGTAGAAAGCAGTCAGAACGCAACACCCTAGAAAGAAAATTCATATGATGATCTTTAGAATGTAAACTAGAAGGAGATTGTACATGGCATACCTTGAGCATCTTACAGGGGAATAGATGAATGTGTATCACTTTTTATCGTCATGGGAGTTTACGGATTAACTTTGTAAAAACATGTGTTAGAGAGTAAGCCTGCCGAGTAAAGTGTGTGTGACTTTAACAAAATGTTACATGTCTTTATTCCTGAAGAAACTAGTGATTATTAGATTGATCCTCCTTAGCACCAATTTGGTAGCCTCTCCAACCTACTATTATATTGAGCAAGCTAATGTGTGGATCAAAAACAATTCTGTGAGGAAATGAAAAATAGTCATTCCGGATGATCTTTTGTATAATACTTAAGACATACTGGAATCATTCTAATGTTGAATTTTGAGTGTTTGAGAATGGGAAAATGTCTGTGAGTACATCTGTAATATGCCATTAGCTCCTTTAAAAACACCTCCCAGAGTGTGACCCCTTTACTGAAACATCTGTGAGAAATTTTCTGTATGTGTTTGTTTGTATACATTGAAAGTTTTTTGATTGCACAGGACGGCTTTCAGTATGTAGGATGAGTGTACTTCTTAAATGTGGGTTCCTTTTTGGAATGAGTTGTAAGACAGATAATATAGATTACGCTATTAGACGTAAGTGGAAGTCGTGGTTTTCCATTAAATTGATGGAAACTATCCTTACAACTAGAAATATCATTTCTTAAGAGTTACATTGACTTGTATATGCCTAAAAAGGAATGTTTTTGCAAAGTTATTTAGATTATGAACAGCCCTTTTTAGAGCAATTAAAGTTATATATTTACTGATACTTAAATTTTGATTTTCACCTCCCTTACCTCCCTCCTGTGGCAGATGTCCATGGGAGGAAAATGTTGTCTGATTCTGTGGGTTTAGTTGAAGTATCAGTCTCCAGGAGCTCTGCTGAGTCTTTCGGCTGCTTTGGAATTTTTAAGGATTTCCCCAAACTCAAAGAAAAATGATAGAGCTGGTATCTAGAACGTTTTCTGCTACGGTAAGGGTTGCTGGCTGGAACATGGTCAAAGCCATCCCCTCAACTTGGGCCAGCCACGTGGAAATTGTGCTGTTACACCTCTCCTTTGTGTCAGCTGTACACACACTTCAGAGGCTGAATTTTCCCTTGGGCTCATGTTGCTTGGCTCTGGGCAGGCCACTGGATCTTTCAGATAATGTCTGTAAGCCAGTGTCCTGACCTATTTCACCAATGTCCCATGAGTTTATGAACTGGGCTCTGGGCCAGAGCCTTTGGGAACCTTGGTGTTGGAAAAGGTTGAAACAAAGGTTTCAAGCCTTTGAGAACTTGTTGAGTTGACTTGCTGGTAAACCCAACCACCTGGAGTTTTAGCTAGAGAGGTAAAATAAAAACTATCCTGTGGCATGTGATTGGGACTAGTAAGAGGGTACTCCGGGGGGAGGGGGGGAAGAGTGTTTGTGGAAAGGTTTGTGGAAAAATAGGATTAAAAGATAATACACATCTTTGCGTGAACTTTTTGAAGTACCTCGTAAGTGAATCAAAAAAATTATTTAAAGTGGGGAGTCTGAATGGCTGACTGTTACATTCTCAGCTAAACCTTCAATTCCATGCTAGAAAAGTGGTAATATTCTAGAAGATGCAACTGAAGTGACTTATATCCTTAATGAAACAGTGGATTGATATGTTAGTAAAAAGAAATTATAGTATATGTAAGCCTTATAAAATTGATGGGGAGGTTCTTAAAATAAGTCACCTTTTAGTCAAAAAAGATATCTAAGAGCTGGCATTAAATTCTTGTAAATCTTTCTTTTTATGCATCTCAAAAAGAAGGAAAAAAAGTTCTTGTAAACCTTTATTCCAGACTCAGCATTCATTTAAATACACTGCTTAGAGGTACAGATAAGCAGTGTTGTCACCATAGCATGTGGTGGATGTCTTTCTGAATGGCCCTTCACAATCTAGTGAATTAGACATGGATTCTTTGGTTTATTCACTGGATGATAAATGATTATGTGTCACGGGGATGGATGAGTACTGCATTCTCATTACATCCCAGTGCAGGACGTCTTTCAGAATGATGTCTCCTTATCTTTACCATATAAGGCCATTATTAGTATGGTTTCCTGCAGTCTCCATATACTTGAGCTCTCAGCAGTTTATAAGTGCCCAGCTCTGCATTTTAAATAATATATTCCCATTTTGGTGAAGTACATTGTTGTGCTTTTGTTTTGATTTGATATTGTTATGGGTAAGAAGATATTCGGAGGTACAAGCCCTTGAAAGCAAGATAGGTGATACTTGACTGTGTGTTTGTGAACATCCAGTACATGAGATGATCAATGTACATTTAAAATACCATTTTTTCCTCACACTTTCTTCTCATTTTTGTTGCTTTATCACTAGCAGATATTGTCAGTTCCCTTTCTCTTCTGCTGAACGTAGTTTGATGCTACATTCTGTTTCATTTGTTGTGAAGATTTATGATACCATCACAACCAGAGGAAGCAGCTGTTTGCATAATATCATTTTTTATTAACTCCATGTTTCTGATGGCCAGCTGCCAATAATTTTAATATTACTTTTGTGCCTTTCTCACAATCCATGGGATAGTGGAAATTTTCTTTCCTTATCCAAATCTAGTGTGGCTGGTTAGTGGTATTTTAGATATCTGCTTCTTGACTTAATCTGTGCCTTAGTTTCTTTATTTAGAAAATGTGGTAATAAAATTTCCGTATCATAAAGGTTGTGTGAGAAAGAAGATATGAAGGTCTTTAGTTGCTTCCTAGCATGTGATATAAGTATTCTAAAAGTGTTAGCTATTATTATTATTGTTATTTGTTTTGATAGAAAGGATGGAAATAGGTAGCAGTTGCCCTTTCAGTGACATTCAGGTTCCTGTGAAAATGTTGGACGATAGTATTTTTATGCTATAGACTAATCAAAGCTCAGATGGTAATGACAGAAATGCTTATTATTATTCTCAAATATCTTACTGAAGAGTACTGGTGAATAGTTATTAACTTTTAGCCAGACTTGTTTAATTTTAACTAAAAAAAGTCATTTAGTAAGCTTCTTAGTATGTAATTAACAACAGCTAGTACTACTACTTCCAGATTCCTCTTAAAATTACTTTGTATCTGAGCAAAAGCTCTTCATAGCCCAGATTGAAAAAAGTAATTTGGTGTTCTTGGAAATTAGTTGAGAGTTCAGTATTAAATTTTGCCATCAAGAATGCCAAATGTGGTTTGCTGGGGAGAGCCTAAGAATGCAAAGACCCTGAGATAAAATAAAACAATTCAAGGAGAAAAACTTTTTTCCTTGAGAGTAATACATTTTAAAAATGTGTGGTTAATAATGATACATTGGTGTGTTTCTCAACTTTATTTTAATTTTTTTTCTTTTTTTCTTTTTTTTTTGTCTTTTTGGTGACCGGCTGCACCGCGCACCGCGCTCAGCCAGGGAGCGCACCGGCCATCCCTATATAGGATCCAAACCCGTGGCGGGAGCGCTGCTACACTCCCAGTGCTGCACTCTCCCGAGTGCACCACGGGGCCAGCCCCAATTTTTTTTTTTTTTCAAAATAGGAAACATCAAACAAAATAACGGCACTCATGTAATCACCTACAAGATTCAACAGATACTAATATTTTGCCATGTTTGTTTCATATCTCTCTTTTTTGGAAAAAAATAATAAAGTATAACAGATGTAGCTAAAATTTCATTCCCATTTTTTCTTTTCTCCTTCCCCAGAGGTAATCATTTCCTTAAATATGTATTATATTTTTGTATTTTTTAGTGCATGTGTATCTTATCTATAACATACACTTTTATTTTGTGTGTGCGTGTTGAACTTTCATGTAAATAATGTTTATTCCCTTATGGAAGGACAGTGAAATTGCTTCCGCTTTTGCCACTGTTTCTATTGGTGCTGCAATAAATATTCTTGTGCAAAATATTGGGAGCATTTCTCTCATCCAGACCACCTAGAGTGGTATTGCTGGGGTGGACATCTTCACCTCTGCCTGTTACCAAATTGCTCTCAAAAGGAATAGTAACAGGATATTCTGTAATCAGTTTATATGACTTCCTCTTTCATGACATCCTCACTAGCACTTGTATTTAGACTTTTAAATTGTTGCTGGTTTTGATAGGTGTAAAATGTTACTTCATTGTTTTAATTTGCAGTTCCCTAATTACCAGTGAGATTAAATATCTTTTCATGTATCTGTTGGGTTTTTAGGTTTACTTCCTTGTGAATTCTCTGCTACTTTCATCTGCCCCTTATTCGTTAGGTTGTTGATTGACTTTGTTGGGTATGTTTGTGGCATACATCCTTTCCCAGTCAATTTTCTTGCTTTTCTTTACAGAAGGGCCCTGAAACCTTTTAATTCTGATCATATGCCTTTCTACTTTACATGTTATCATTGTCTAATATTTTATTTCTGCCTTATTTTTATCTGTACTCCAATTAGTCATTGTTACTTCTCTTTCACACATTAAATACTTATTCGTATTTCCCATATTTACCATAGTGTTTTTTGCTTGCTGTTGTTTTGGTGTCTCAGTCCTTTTTTTCTAGCTCATTTTCTTTTCCTGAAATGAGTTTTTGAACTTAATTTTTTAAAATTAATTTTGAAATTCTTTGAGATAAGTCCAAGAATTTAATTATTTGAACAAGGGTCTGTCTGTAAATGGTAAATTCTGTGTCTGTCTGAAACATCTTTTGTTTATTTGCCTTTTTTTGGTCATTACTCTTGAATGATAATTTATCTGGATATAGAATGCAAGGGTGATTGTTTTTCTTAGCATTTCTAAGATTTTTTTTCATTTATTTGTTTCTGTAAATGCTTTTGAGAAGTCTCCTCACCATTAGTCTAATTACTCTGTCTGTAGGTAATCTGTTCTTTCTCTGTGATCGCTTTTGAGACTTTTCTCTTTGTTTTAAGTGTTCTAAATTACACTAGGAAGTGAATAGATCGGGATTTATTTTTACTTACACTACTTGGAATTTGTACCTCTTGATTCTAAAGACTTAAGCTTTTAACTGAGCCTGGAAAGTTCTTTATTTTTTGCTTCTGTTCCATTCTCTTTATTCTCTCCTTCTGGAATGTCTATTTAAATGTGCGTCAGACCTCATTCTTGCCTTCCTGTATTAGAATGTTTTAAATTATGAGCTATCACATATTCAAAAGATTAAGTCTATCTATAGTTTAAATAATAATTATATAAAATAGAACGAATACCTGTGAACCCACCACAACCAGCATGAGCAGTAGAACATTTCCTGGGGTTGGAGCTCTAGAGGTGCAAGTGAAATATCCATTTCACATGGTTTTTATGGGGATGCAGTAAGAGAATTAGGCAAAACCACCTGGCTTAGGCTTAGTAGGTGTTCCTTCATTAAGGAGAGACACAATCAGAGATGTGGTAGAGTAGATCCCAACATTTGTTAAATTTAGGATAACATTTATTGAGCTCTTAAAATGTTGGGACAGTACCAAGTTCTTTACCTTGATGGTCTCATTTAGTCCTCACATCAACTCAAAAAACAAACTATTAGCATTCTAGTATTACAGATGAAGAACTGAGGTTGAGAGGTAAAGTAATTTGGCCAAGACCTCACAGCTAGAAAATGGCAGAATCACGACTCCAGCCTGGGCAGTCTGATTCTCAGCTGTTTGTGCTTTGCTGCCTGTGAGTGACCCAGATAGCTCCTTCTTAAAACAACCAGATTCTATCTAATATGGTGTTCATTGGCATTTCCTTTTTTGAAGTCCTTTTTGATGATGTATTTCATGAGATCCAAACTGGGTTTAATTAGTTAAGGAAAGGGGGACGATGTGAAGAAATCTAAGCCCTGGATGTGTAGATAGGGCTGTCTTAAGGTCTCAACTCAGACCTCACCTTTTTCAGATATAGAAAATAGACTGAGATGCTCTAACATATATGTCTAATATGAGTTCCAAAAGGAAGAAATAGAGTAGTGGAATTCCCCATAAAAGAAAAGATCACATAAGTTTTTTCTTTGCTGTTCTTCTATCCATTCTTCTCTTCCATATCTACTCAATAAACGTTTATTCAGGTAATGAAACAAACAAACAAATAAACAAACAAAAAACTCACGTTTTTCAGCAGAAAGCCTTCCCAGAAACTGTGACTTCCACAAGCCTGGTTGAATGTCCTTCCTCTGTGTTCCTCCACCTTTGTGCCTATCATTGTGGAGTGTGTCATGTGCTTCATTGGAATTGGCTGTTAAAATGTCTCTGTCCTCTCACTGGACTCTACACTCAGCCAGGACAGGGCTGCCCTGTTCACATCTGTATCTCCAGTACTCACAACTGTGTCTGGCCCATAAAAATTCACAAATAACATATTTGTTAATTCTTAATGATGGAGTAAATTACTGTATTATCCTAGAAGAACTAATAATAAGAGAGTTTTTTATTGATTGATTATTATGTTCTGGGTACAATAACTAAATTTTTTACATACTTTACACAGGTAACTGTAATACTGAGTTGTGATTTAACTAAAAACATTCTCACTTAATCCTCACAGTAATCCTGGGAGGTAAGTATTATTGCTTTTTATTTTACAGATGATGAACTGAAGCTTAGAGAGGTTATGTGACTTGCTTAAGGTCACCTGCTGTTTAAGCAGTAGAGCTTGGATTTGAAACCATATCTGTCTGACTCCAGAGCCTGTCATCTTTGCACTTTAGCATACTGTCTCTCTGGAGATTCCCACAGTCAAGTCAAATTGGATAAATCACAGAATTTACTGATCGTGAAAAATTGCCAAGAAGCTTGCCCCCATGTTGGGACTATTTGCTATAACAAGAGAGCAATAACAAACAAAATGGGTTCAGTTATGCATTGCAGTGATTCGTTTTTATGCACCACTCTTAGAACGTATACAGCCTTAGCATGGACTGGCAGTAACCTGTTTAAAAAAGGAAGTAACTTTTATTTATCTGTTGTTATAATAGCATTTGCCTTTGTTGACACAAAAGTGATCTGATCGGCCAGGTTGGCTTGTTAGATTCAAATGTGTAATATGAGCAAATTATGATAGCTATTCATGACTAACATTAAATATTTTATTCTTAATGAGATGTGGAACTGGATAATGGGGTGAGGTTTAAATTGGTGTTAATTAGACTGGCTGGCTGGCATTTCTATTGACTGAAGTCAGTGGAGAGACGACATTAAAATGTAGTGTGCCCCTTTAGCCCCTAAGCAATAGCTAAAGCTTCTCTTTTTATTACTTTAACTTTGCCTGCTCACATTGCTATTCATTTCCAGAACTATTAATTTGTATATTTGAGGATGTTATCTTACTGTATTAAGAGTTATATTTCACGTTTTGAATAATTCCAAAGTTTGGGGTGTTTTTTTTACAATTTATAATTTGGTTATTGTAGAATTGTATTTTGGTAAAAAGACTTTTATATTTTCTTTTGCTGTCTAATAACGCACTTAAGTAAAATCTTTGTGGTTCCATGAAAGTTGACATTGACGAATGTCATCATACGTAGACAGTTGAGAGTTTTAGGTGGAGGTAATAAAGGAGAAATGGGCTTGAGAGAACATATAAACTGTATGGCGTTGATGTTACATAATAGGTTTCTCTCTACTTTCAGACTGGTCGAATTGACAAATCCTACCCTACGGTATGTGGCCACACAGGACCAGTGCTGGACATAGATTGGTGCCCACATAACGATCAAGTCATTGCCAGTGGTTCAGAGGACTGTACGGTTATGGTAAGTTCCAGGGTACTGCATGCACACAGGCCAGTGAGACTCACTTTCTGCTTTCAAAAGTGTGTGTGTGTGTGTGTGTGTGTGTGTGTGTGTGTGTGTGTGTGTGTGTGTAGAAGCTTGAAAAGCAGAAAATCATAGCAATTTTGAGTGTTGATTGAATTATACAAGGATTGAGCTACTTGAAAATTTAACTACAGGTAAGCCTTTTACAAGCCCTTATATCAAGAGGTTGTCTTTTCCTCTTTTGTGTGAGTGTGTTTGTGTATGTGCTTGTTGACAGTTGATATCTGCTTTCTCAAGATTTTAGGGAAAGTAAAATGACTTTCCAGTAATTCTATAAATGCTGTTTGACCATACGACTCCCCCTCCACACACCCCAAAAAAGGAGAGAAAAAAACTGCTGGCACAAACTGTATATTATAGTGAAGTAAGATGACAAAGTTTATACAGATAAAACGGGATATGTATTATGTGTTGAGAGATAGTAAGAGTTTCTGTAAGTGCTTATGTCCAGCTAATGTTAGAAGCCATGTTCTGTCCAGTGAATCCTGGCTAAGAAAATTCTTTTCATGACTATACACAGACAAACAAAACACTTGAAAATAAGATTTTTACATTCCCTCATTTAGATTGCAAAATAAGGTTATATATGAAACCAGGCTTTGGGGTACTTTTTAATGCATCTTATTATTGATTGTGATCTGCCTTAAAATGTGATTATTGGTTTGGATCAGTTTTTAATTCCAGCCCACAATATGCTGAAAAAATTAGGTATAAGCAGAGACAGGATTACTGCCCCTGAAATAAGTGAAGATAGTCCCTAATTAATTTGTAATTTGGTCTTACACATATCTGGTATAGAGCCTGGAAAACCACAATACTTTTATTTTCCTTTTTGTTGTCATGGACTAAAACATTGTTTGGAAGCCTGTATTAATTAAAATTACTTTACATAAACAAAAATTAATTTCTGAACTGTGTCATTAAAACATTTACCCACTTTTCCTCATGGGCTTTTGGCTGTGATCTCATAATTTTGGCAGCCAAAACATATTAAAGAAATATGCTGCTGTTAAAAGGAATTGTTCTGTTTAATATGCCTTGCTAAATTGATAATTTCAATGGCTGTAGACACATTTTGCTAAGGGAAAGGAACATTATTTAGACCTGATACGAAAATCTTAAGCTGAGAATGTTAACGTTTTTTATGAAGAAGCAGGTTTGATCCGTCTTTTGCTCTCCCTGTCTCTAGCACTACTGGTCATGTTACCTTTTTTAAAAAAGCTTTTGTTTTATAAAAGACACACAGAAAAACACATTAAATAGTTCAGTGAATTAAGTTCAATAAAAAAGTGAAAAGTAAATTGAGTTAAGTGACTTATTTCACAGTGAACACCCTGTAACCACCTTCCAGGTCAGGAATTGGACTCTCCCAGCCTCTCAGACTCCTCCGTGTGCCCGATTCCCCTTTTCCTCCCTCTGAAAGTAACCACTATCCGGACTTCTGTAATACTCATTTCTTTGCCTTACTTCATGGTATTAATCACTCAGGTGTGCATCTCTAGACAGTATAGCTTAGTGTTTCCACTTTTAAAAATGACAAATCGTTTTTGAAGTCTTTCTTAATTGATAGGTTCCTCCTCCATCCTCTTCTTTTCCTTACAGCATATCTGCTGAGGGGCTCTGACTTTTGACTTGTACTTTCCAGCCATCTGGATTTTGCTCATTGCACCCTCATGGTGCAGTTCAACATTTCTCTGTCCTCTGCATTTCTTGTGAATTGGCAGCTGGATCCTCAAGTGTGGTCAGATTCAGGTTCGATCCCCTTGGCAAGACTGTTGCTAGCATGTGCTCTTCCATCAGGAGACACGTGATATCATGATGTCTGCTTTTCATTTGTTGTTTTGATTTGTGCAGCTACTGGTGGTCAATGCCTAGATCCAGTAATTCATTAGGGGTCACAAAATGATGATATTAAATTCTGCCATTTTGTTTTCAATTTTTAGCTGGCAAAATTTTATAAGATAATGCTCCTTCTTGCTTACTATTTAGTTACCAATAGTATAGTTCATATAGGAAAACAGGATAAATGCTTGATTCTTTCCTTTTATTTGCCCAGTTTTCAAGATAATGAATTGGATTTCTGTCACCCTCAGAAAGTGACCAATTAGGGTTTTTTTTCCCTTTCATTTCATTTTGAACTCATGGATTTGAACATATTTGAATCCATTACAGTTCTTATCTCAAAGCTCAGATTGTCCCGTCTTTGCCAACGGGTACCTCTTCAAGATTCCCAAGTCCTTTTGAATTGACCCTTGTAGTCTTTGATAGCTTCCTTGATGTCTGATAGGTTAAGTTGTTTCAGGCTCGCCTTGGACATCTCTTGCCCAGACCATTTTTTCAGAATCAGCCATTTCTTGCAGTACCCTGGTTTCTTTTCATGGAAAATGGTATTTCTAGATCACAGTCTGGGTGATAGGATGGTCATTATGACCATGGTGATCAGTGCTTTTAATAATCAAGGAAATGGGGCAAGAAAATACATATATGTTTAGAGATATAGTACCTTGTGATTTCATCCTAATATTTCCAATTCAAATTCAGAACTATATTTACTTAACCTCTTTAATATTACATCTTTTATCTCTTTTCTTCCATACTGAGAATCCTGGTTCTCAAGGATGCAGAGGATGAATTAGAATATTCTAATCTATCTTATTTGCTTTATCACAATATATGTACAACAGTCCCAGAGTGAAAATACTATTACCACCACCAATTATTGTTACTGAAAATAGTTAAACAAACAAACAAACAAACAACTATTTAACCCATGCTATCTTTATTCTCCTTCCATTTAAACATTATGTACTCTGTATTTCCAATACCACATAGCTGTTACATTCCACAGTCTCTCCTGTCTTAGTTCTACAAGTAACTACATTTAGTGCTTTCCTTCAGTCCTTATGTCAATCTTGCTAGTCATTTGGATCATCTGAAGCTTGTTCTCTGGTACATTCCTAAGGAAAGACTCATGGGAACAATGTTCTCTTGAGTTCATATATATTGATAATAGCTTGTTTGTGATCTTTATACTTGAAGGTGAATTTTTCTGGATATAAAATTGTTGGCTTATAGTTATTCCTTGAGTATCTAAATGTATTATTCCATTTTCTTTCGACATAAAGTGTTGCTCTCAAAGTCAGGTGATTAATTTTCTTTCCTTTATAAATAATATGCTCTTTTTGTCTAGATGTTCATGCGATTTTTTTGCTTAAAATGTACTTAATTTTACTAGATATTGATGGTCATTCTGAGTAGGTGTTCCTACGTACATGGCGTGCTCTTTCAATATATGTTTCGAGTTTTTTTTTTATGAAAGTTTTCTAGAATTACTGTTTTTAGTATTTGTTCTTTTCCTTTGCTTTGGTTTTCTTCACTGGGGACTCCTGCTTTATCTTCTTTATTTATGTTCAGTATTTGTCAGTTTCTCTCCAACTCTTTTTTCTTGTTCTTTCCTTTACAGTTTTTTTTTTTTTTTTTTTTTTGCTTTTGCTTTTGTTTTTTACCTTTTATTTCTTTTGGGGGCTTTATTTGTTGTGCTGATTTTCTCTGTGTTTTTGCTTGGTTAGATTTCATTTCTAAAGTGATTTTTCTTTTATTTCTGTTTTTTCTTGATTTCTGTTACTTTATTTTTTGAGTTTTTCTAGTTCTTAATTACAATATTTTATGTCATATTGTTTTCTAATGTCTTTTTTCTCATTTTGAAATAGTATAGTTTTTAATCTTTTTTTGAACATGTCTTTTTCGCATTCTTATATTGTGTGTAGGGATGTTACTCTGTGCCTTATACTCTTTTCTTTTTCTTAATTTTGAGATTTGACCTTGATCTTTGGTTTTGTTTTGTTTTTGCTTGTTTTTTTTTTGTGCGTGTGAATTTAGTTTTCCCAAGCTTTTTAGAAGGAAGGTGGCTTGGTTCAGATAGCTGTTCTAAATTGGCAGAGATCCCTTTTCTGCCATCTTCAGGGTAGTAATTAGAAACATGGTGGTTACTTGCTTTCTGAGATTTTCTGACGTGCTTTTATTTGGCCTTTCTCATTTCTTTGTCCTTTTTATTTCTATCCTGCTCAGATTTGATTCTCTGGAGTTTCTGCTTAGTGTGGGGCCTATCCTGGAAGGGATCCCTGTCTGGTTGGTTTTGAGAATACCAAAACCATCCAGACAGGGTCTAGATTGCACCTGCCCCTTCAGACCTTCCTTGCAGGCCCCCTGTGTTCAGCTGCTATTTGAGACAGCAAAACTCCTCTCAGTTTCCACTGGTCTCAAATTGGCCTGCTGTTCTCAGGTCTTCCAGGTGCCCATTGCTGCCCCCCTCTCCCCCGCCCCCCCCTCCAGCACCAGAAGCCAATTACATGCAGGTCATGTGGCTGTTGGTGGTTTGCCTCCATTGCTTGCATTTTGGGGTTATCACCTAGTTTTGTATAAATATTGTCTCAATTTTTTTTTTATGTGCTTGCTTTGTCTTTTTATGGAGGGACATGGGAAAATCCCCAAATTATGATGCTGTTGAGACCACCGTCTTCCCAGAATACTATAATGTTGCCCCTTTCTTTCTATTGCCAGAGTGAACATTTTGTAAATTAAATAATGCTTTGGGATAAATCCTCCTAATTTATTTAAAACCCTTGAATATGGAACTCATATTTAAGTCACTCTTTAATCACTTAATGTTCCCCAAATATGTTGTTATTGGGTAATTGAAGCATTTTTAGCTTAGCAGTTGAAATGAAAGTTTAAAGAGATATTGGATCTTCTTCTATACTACCTGCTTCTCAATACCCAATTTTCCACTTTGCTTTTCTAAAGGTAAAAGTGAAAGAAATTGAATGGTTTCAAAGAATACCTTTTTGTTTTATTTTTTTTAACAGAAAAGCACTCTGTAGTTTCTCAAGCCTAGGCTATTGGTAGTAGTTCAGGAGCTACTAATAGTAGATAGTATAACATGGCCTAGATCTAGTAGAGGAAGGATACCATGAAGAGCCCAAGATTAGGAGTTCTGGGCACATGCAGGTTGCTTGAATGCTCTCAGCCTCTGTTGCCTTACATAAAAAATGGAGATATAGTAGTAGTAGTAATAATAATAATAATGATAGTGCCTATTGAGAGGATCAAAAGGAAGGTATAAATGTGTAATGAGTTATTTTTTGTAATGAGTTTTTTGTTTTTTTAAAGATCTCAGTTGGCTTTATTGCAATTCTAGAATTGGACAGCACATCATTACATAAAATAGAGTAAGTGTTCCAATGAGCCAAGCAGAATAGGTTGGTTTTATAGACAGAAGAGACTGAAGAAAGCTGTAATGAGTTTTGATGTGTACTTCTAGTAGATTCATAGCAGCAAGAATATCTTTAACAGACATTTGGTAGAAAAATACAATAGAACCATTTTATCAAATGAACTGTAAAAGGATAAAATTAATTTTAAAAACCTGCTTTTTATAATTCTTATAGTATAAGTCCGTTAAGTCCTAAGCATTTAAGCATTGATTTGTTAACTTTGTGAGCATTGACTCAGTGACAGTGATGTCACTTTAATTGCAGTTTTAGGAGAGGGAATGCCAACCTTAAGATACATTTTCCATCTTTTACAGGTGGCTTCCTTAAGCAGCCTAAAAGCAAATTATATCAACACAGTTTACCTTTTATGTATCACTTTTTGAAGCAAGTTTTATACCAGTAAACAGCAGTTATATAAACCCTCCTGCTGGAAGTTTCACTGTGCTCTTAGGTTTTCCAAGTTTTTAGTACTATGAGCTCTTTTCTTCTACATTCTCTTCACACAGAGAGTTTTTAAGATTGTGGCAACTTAGTATTTTACTTGGGGACATTTTTTAGCTCCAAGAAAATAATAGCACTTTAAATAATACAAAGGGCAGCCAAGTTAAGTTTAGTGAGTGATGTTAGGTCAACATTGCCCCGTATCTGCAGGGTTGTAATCAAACACAAGTGTAAAAAATGGCTAATGCAGACAATGGGATTGCATAATTGATTCTTCCAGAGTCTGGGAGATGGAAAAATCTTGCAGACGTGACAGCCTTAATGGTTTCTGGCTATATGTCCTGAATGGTCCCAAATTAAGTTTAAATGGACCCTTTCCCCCTTCTCCTGAATCAGTCCTATTCTCCTGCAGAAATCAACAGGATTTACTTCCATTGTAAATTTTCCTAATATAGTTTTTGCCTTGAAATAAAAATGGAAGTGATGTTGTCATTCCTCTAAGTCCTTCAGCAGGGCTTTATATGATTTCCATTTTGTACAGGTTGCATCTGAGCCACTTGCCAGTGGATATTACAACCTTGGCAGATCAGAATCCAATATTCAGTTCTTGATTTTCCCAAACCCAGTGTTGCTCTCAGTGTGCTTAAAGGTGTTTTTTTTCCATTGTTCATTTAAGAATGTCCTGACCTCTACATGCTACCCTGTGGGGTTACTGGATCAGTGGTTTCTGTAGGGGATTGTGCTCTTCTTCCTCTCTATTAAGATCATCTCTTTCCTTTATTTTCCCTTTGGAACTGGTTTCCTTAGCATTTTAAAAATATGGTCTTTTGGGGGATTAGCCCTTTTTACAACTGTAACTGTAATGCCTACCTCATTAGCAAGTTCATGATTGATGATTAAAATGGGGAAGCAGTGTCTGGGAACACTTGGTGTGTGCTTTAAATTTGCACTGTGTTTGAAAAATAAAACCATTAAACTCGTTGTACTTTAAGATTGCTACTTGAGAGAAACCCAAGTTTTCTAACTTTCCTCTCTTTTTTCTTATTGAATTGTTCTCTCGAGCTGTTCTTTTTCCATATCCAGAGTTTCACATGTGAAAAGGATGCCGGCGATACAGGAGTTCTGAACATGTGCTTAAAGTTGTTTTTTTCCAGAACCACAACAGGTTTTCACTGATGGATTCACTTTTTCATCTGGGAGCCCTTGGGACTGATTGTGTTTTTGTCTGTTATTATAAAACATTGCTATAGTAATGTGATGTCCAAATAGGAAATTTCAAGAGTACACAGCATTATTTAAAAAAATAAATAAATAAAGTGGGAGAGGGGATAACTCGTAGTCCCTGCTGTGCTGAGATGCCCACTCTGGGCCAGGCACAGGATGTGTATACCTGTTATCCTCTCTACTCACTGCATATGTTTTTGAGAAAGCTGGTTGGTATTAGAATACCTACCAGTCTGTAGCTACAAGCAGAGAAAAGCTAATGGGACTGCGTAGAGATCAGATCTGACCTCACTATGCTAATTGGCCCAGGCATAAACTAGAGCTTTTACACGTATGATATCTTGGATGTCAATTAGTTAGTATTAAGTAGTTGGATAGAGTGCTGAATTAATTTGAAGACAAAACTCATCCCACGAATTCCTGATGTTCTTGAGACCTGAAAATATATGTGGGGTCGCAGTGGTCATAGTAACAGCAAGAAAAGTAATCCTGAACCTATAGTAGATGCTTTTTTTGTCAGGCACTGTTCTAAGCCTTTAAATGCATGATTATATTTAATCACTGTTAACAGCACAGTAAGGCAGGGCTATGGCCCATTTAACAACTTAGGAAACACAGGCTCAGAGAGCAGTTTTGTCAAAGATCATGCAGCTGATAAAGGGCATGGCCAGACCCAGATCTGTCCAGCACCAGAGCCTGTGCTTTTCTCCCTGTTAGCTGTATTTCCTATTACGGGTAGCGCTTTGGGTATGAAAAACATTTTAGCTCATTTGACCCTTCGTGTAACCCCTTAGTAAGCATAGCCAATGCTGGCCCTGGTATCAAACTGGGAAACGGAAGCTCCCAGAGTGAAATCTCTTCTTAATACTAACATGGCCATTTATTTAGTGTCCCAGCTCTGACAGTAACTCATGTCTTCTGACACACAGGCCAGTGTTTCAGATTATACACAAGAAGACTAAACATGTACCAGTTTGTGTTTTTGCCCTTTGTTGTCCCTGAGCTGCAGGAGGCAAGACCTTTTCAGTCTAAAGTGAAGGCCATTACCCAGAAGTAGCAGAGAACCCTAAAGAGGGCAGAGACCCACATGATGACAGTCCTGTGAGTAGGACCTGTGGGAACCATCAGAGGATGTGCGTGCTTAGCGTAAAAGGACTTATGGATCCCCCGGCTCTTTCCACAGCCCACAACAGAGATACCACCACCTTTAGTTACCAGCGGACCCAAGATTTCCAAGGTCTTTTCATTTCTTTTCCAGTTACTTTCTCCCCCTGCTGTTAGTCCCCATGCCTGTGCCATTACCTTTTTGACTCTGGTGCTTTTCCTGTCAGCCCCCCTGCCAGCCTCTTCGGAGCATTGTTTAGATGCTGCATGCACTTTTTAGAATATCATTTTATGCATCTGTGTTTTTTTATTTTGAATCTGGATACTTGATTTCCTTTTTTCCCTATTCCCTTCCTTCTTATCTTTTACCTAACTCCTGTTCATTCTTAGAGGCTGTTTCCTCAGGGAGCCTTCCTGGGTGGACCTAGCTTGGCTAGCGAGAAGGTGGCACTTGTATTTTCATTCAGCACTCGGCTTCTGCCAGCATAGCCTTGGCTACACTGGGAAATTTCCTCGTGATAATACAAGTAATAACAAGAGCTAACACTTACTAAGTGTCTGCCTCATGCCAGGCATTACTCCAAATGGGTTAGATTCATGTGACCATATTAGTCCTCAAGCCACCCCGCTGAGGGTAGCTTAATTATTACCCCCATTTTATAGATGAAGACACTTGCAGCACAGAAAGGTTTGGTGAATGTCCCCAAGGTCACACCTCTGATATGTGGCAGAACTATCAGTCTGGCTAGAGTCTATTTTCTTAACCACTGCAATGTATTGTCTCTACATTTTGGGGGCACTTTTGTACATCAGGCTCTGTTCTAAAGGTTTTATTAACTCATCTTTTCCCCAACGCAAGCCTAGGAGGTAGAGGTGCTGATGTTTCCTTTGTGCATTGTGATGCTGTTTTCTCAGGATCATCACAATAAGTGGCCCTGGAGGGAGTTGAACCAGGGTCCACCTGGCTCCAGAGCCTACTGTGTAATCCTCTACACCACACCACTTGTATTTGCTGTCTTTGATTTTCAGTCTAATAGAAAGAAGTCTCTGCTTTCTGTTAGACAGTTAACTCCTCAACAGCAGGGCCTGTGTTTAGTCACCTGGTACCACACCTGCCTTGTAGTAGCCACTCAATAAATGTGCATGAGTGAGTAACCAAGGTAGTAAAATGGATCAGGTGCCTGTATTAAATGCATAAACCTAGTTGAGGAAACCATTAACATCTGCTGAAAATGAGGCAAAGAAGGAGCAGAGAGTTTCCTCATTTTAAAAATTATATAGTAAATGTTTTGCTCCATCATTAAAATTTCCTTTCATTCCATGATGGATGAAAGAGAAGCTAAAGAAAGGAAAAGGTGACATCCCATTGTGAGTTTTGTTTTGCCCTCATATTAAAGGTTGGAAATGTTGATTATAACCAAAGCCTCCCATCACTCCAAGCCTCATTAGGGATTTCGAAAATGCACTGTTTAAGTAGTGATCAGAGTCAGGCACAAGTTTTGCAGTCCTTGTAAGAAGTTCGTGGTTAGAGTGCCATCTGGAGGTGGCAGGTGGTGTTAATCTTGCAAAATGCATTTCCTGTTGAGTCACTGAAGTCTTATTTCATAATTGTTTCTCTGCTGCCTTCATGCTTTGATCAAATCAGTAGTCATTATTTTCTGTTTTTTAAGTTCAAAATTTCAGTCCTCTTTTATATTCATATAGTGAAGTTCAATTTGGAGTTGTTTTACTAGTCGTAAACCCTTGAATAAAAATAGTGTGTGTCAGGATGAAAGCAAACATAATTCTTGGGGGAAAGCAGATGCCCACACTCTCCCTGGGGAGGGAGAGGCATGGTTCAAAGTCTGTTGGGCAGGGAGAGGCTGTGGTCTGGGTGAGGGAGAGGAAGAGGCAGGGTAAGTTTTCCTTTTGCCTTCTATGCTTGTTTATTATACCTGCCTTGTTTAAAATTTGCTGAATGATGGTGGGTTAAGGGGAAATTAAGTGATGTCTTAAGCTTGCGCCCTCGAAAGTCAGGTTTATTTTGCTATGATTTGTGTAAGAGTTCTATTTAGCCTGGGCAGAAGTTAGCTGTAAAAATGAACGAATCACTCAACTTGTGACTTTTTCCCACTGTTCACGACGGCAAACTTTTTGTTCTCATTTTTTTGCAGGACAACAGACTGAGCTGAACCCTAAACACTCATCTAATCCAGATCTCTGCCTTCCACTAAGCAATTGAAAACAGACAGTTGTTTGTCTTTCTTAAAAATCCCCACAAAGGAAAATTTTGTTTTTCACTTGTTCCACAGTTGAACTGGCAGTTCTAAATTTTTCATGAACTAGTTCCTTAAAATGTTTTTGTGAACTAGTTCCTTTAAAATAGTTTTATAATTTACTTATTTTAATCCTCATATGTAAAAAGATAATTATTTTAAACTTCAGCCTTTTCACAAACTTAAATATTATTTAATATCTGATCTTCTATAGGGTTCTTGGTGCTACTTAGCATGATCCAGTCCTTTTCTTCTTAGAGGGTGTTTCTGTTTCTTAACCTTTTAAAACCTCAGCCTTCCATTGTTAAACATAATATCTCTTGTTCCTTCCACTCTGATGCTTTCCCCTATCCCCTTCTCCCTCTGCTGCCCAGGCATGTTCCCAGTTAAGATACGGTGAATGTTCTGCATGTCTTCACTTGTCAAGAGGGTTTTAAAAAAAATAGCGTTATTGGGGCCAGCCTGTGGCTCACTCGGGAGAGTGCGGTGCTGATAACACCAAGGCCACGGGTTCGGATCCCATATAGGGATGGCCAGTTTGCTCACTGGGTGAGTGTGGTGCTGACAACACCAAGTCAAGGGTTAAGATCCCCTTACTGGTCATCTTTTTGGGGAAAAAAAAAAAATAGCGTTATTGAGATATTATTCACATAGAACTCAACCATTTAAAATGTATTATTCAGTGAGTTTTAGAATATTTACAGATATGTACAACCATCAACACAGACAATTTTACAATATTTTTATCACTCCAAAAAGAAACCTCCTATCTTTTAGCTATCTCTCCCCACCTCTCCCCCGCTCCCCAGCACTATGCAACCACTAATCTACTTTCTGTCTTTATATTTTTTCCTGTTCTGGATATTTCACATACATGGAATCCTACAATATGTGGTCTTCTGTGTCTGGCTTCTTTCACTAAGCATAGTGTTTTCAAGGTTTGTCCATATTGTAGCATGTATTAATACTTTGTTCTTTTTTATGGCCAAATGACATTTCATTGAATATGTCACATTTAGTTTAGCCATTTGTCAATAGATGGACATTTGGGTTGTTTCCACCCTTTGGTTATTATGAATAATGCTGCCATGAGCATTCTTGTACAAATTTTTGCATGGACACCTACTTTCATTCCTTTTGGGTATATCCCTAGGAGTGGAATTTTGCTGAGTTATATGATAACTCTATGTTTAATCATTTGAAGAACTGCCAGACTATTTTCCAAAGTATGAGGACTGCAGTTTCTCTACATCCTTGCCAACAGTGTTATCTATCTTTCTGATTCTAGCCATCCTCGTTGGTGTGAAGTGAGATCTTGTGGTTTTGATTTGCATTTCCGTAATGACTAACAATGTCAAGCATCTTTTCATGTGCTTTTTGACCATTTGTATATCTTCCCTGAAGAAATGTCTGTGTACATTCCTTGCCCATTTTTAATTGGGTTATTTGTTCTTTTATTGTTGAGTTGTAAGAATTCTTTATATATTCTAGATACAAGTCCGTTATCAAATATATGATTTGCAAATCATTCTCTCCCATTCTATAGGTTGTCTTTTCACTTTCTTGATAGTGTCCTCTGAAGCACAAAAGTTTTAAATTTTGATGAGGTCCAATTTATCTTTTTTTTTTTTTGCAAGATGTTTTGTATAGTTCATGTTACAAAAATATTAGGTATATTTTCATTTTCCAAATGTAAAATTATGGGACATATGTCTTAAAAACTGCACCATCCCCTTAAGAACCAGACTTAGCGACGGGTTTTCACCCCAGTGCCTCTTTTCATGAGTGCTTCAGTCATTCTGTGTTTTTCTTCCAAATTTTTTGTCCGTTCTAACTAGAGAGTTTTGAACTTAGCAAAAAATTTAAAATAAAATCCCAAATAATATTAAGTAAAAGCTGAGAGGTAACATTTTGTAGCCCTTTTTGATATTGATATTCTGATCTTTAATATCATACTACATTTCAAAAACAACTGAACACAGTTGTTTCACAATATTCTGCCTTTCATCCAAATACCATTGTATGTTCTGTTTCTGTACAGCAAGTCTTTAAACTGGATGGTCACAGTAAATGTGATCATGAAAGGTGATAGTTTTCATATGCATCATCTTTCTTCCCTCTCTGACAGGTATGGCAGATCCCAGAAAATGGACTCACCCTTTCTCTGACTGAACCTGTGGTGGTTTTAGAAGGCCACTCAAAGAGAGTTGGCATTGTGGCCTGGCATCCGACAGCCCGCAACGTGCTTCTTAGCGCAGGTAGGAGCTCAGCAGCCCTCCCCGTGGCCTTGCCTTCATTCCTAGTGGCCCTGTGTGTGGAGGGAAGCCACAGGTGCAGTATGACGCTGTGCAGCAGATGACTAGGGAGCCGTGGTCAGCAGCATCCAGATGCAGAGCG
This sequence comes from Cynocephalus volans, assembly GCF_027409185.1. Lineage (NCBI taxonomy): Eukaryota > Metazoa > Chordata > Mammalia > Dermoptera > Cynocephalidae > Cynocephalus > Cynocephalus volans. The sequence goes on from NC_084461.1 coordinate 198,485,406, forward strand.
GGGGCGGGAGATGTGTTTTAAGGCCACTGTGACAATCCGATGAAAGCCATGGACTTCCTGCTTAGAAAAGTGAACAGATATATACTTTTTTTTGCCTATAATTTCAGCAGGTTCATGCTTCCTGCTGCCTGCCCCTGCCATGAACTACGGTTTTTGTTATACCTGATGTAGCAGAAGGAACACTGGTTTAACAGAGCCCAGGTTCTGTCTCTGGTGTTGCTGCCAACTTTGGGGTGATCCCTGTCAGACAATTATCCCTCTTCCTTTTAAAAAATACTTTCATTTTTTCCCCTTATATAAATAGTATATGTATATTATACAGAATATAAACAAAAGGAAAAAAATAAAAATCACTTATAATCTCACCACCCAGATGAAGATCATTATTACCATTTTGATATTTTGTTCCAAATATTTCTGTGTACCTATATAAATTATTTTACACACAGAGATGGGTTCATGCACTTTACATGTAACCTGCTTTCTTTCTTTCTTTTTTTTAAAAAAATCCTATATAAAGATGACTGGTAAGGGGATCTCAAACCCTTGGCTTGGTGTTGTCAGCACCACACTCTCCCAAGTGAGCTAACTGGCCATCCCTATCTAGGGATCTGACCCCGTGGCCTTGGTGTTATCAGCACCACACTTTCCTGAGTGAGCCACGGGCCGGCCCTGTAACCTGCTTTCTGCACTTACTGGTACACTGTGATTCTTTTTATGTGCCATTAAATGTTCTTTCTACAACATTTTTAATGACTCCATAATGGTTCATTGTCTGGATATACCTCTATTTAATCAGTTTCCTCTTTCTGAAAATTGATGTTGTTTCTGATATTTCACTGTTATGTAGCACTGTAGAGAACCTTCTGAGGCTGGCTGCTTAACTGAGTTGGATAGAACGTGGTGCTGATAACACCAAGAACTGGGGTTTGATCCCTGTACCAGCTACCCACCAAAAAATAAAAATAAATAAAAAGAACCCTTGTGGCAGGTCTTAGTGTTCTTACTGATTTTCCGGTTTATCTTTTAGAAGTTTCCAGGTTTATCTTTTAGAAATCTTTTCCTTTGCCCCAAATTTGAGATTTTATTTTCTTTTATAAAAACAATATGAAGAGCACAGGCAGCTTTGTGATGGGAGGAGAGAGGCGATGGAAATATTCTTATCTTGTTTGTGATGATGGCCACATAACTCATATAAAGATCTTTCCAGGACCGACCCCGTGGCTCACTCGGGAGAGTGCGGTGCTGGGAGCACTGAGGCTACGGGTTCGGATCCTTTATAGGGATGGCCGGTGCACTCACTGGCTGAGTGTTGTGCGGGCGACGCCAAGCCAAGGGTTACGATCCCCGTACTGGTCACAAAAAAAATAAATAAATAAAAATAAAAAAGGTCTTTCCTCTCACCTGCAAAAAGGAGGGGAGCAGTATACTTTTTAACTCTGAATAGAGGATGTTTATGATTTATAGTGAGTTAAATAAAACATTTAGTTCCAGGTACTTATTGAAACCAAGGCCCACTTTTCAAAAGAAGCACTACATGGGATACTGTTTTTATAATCACCATTGACTATATTTGGGAATCCTCCTGATGTTCTACTCAGAACCTCAGTCTGAAAAGGAGAGAAAAAAATTCAAGAGGTGGAATTCCATCATGGAAAATTTCCTGCTCCCTTCTCATCTAGGTCAAACATAGGGTATTATCAGTGGACTGATCCCCATTCTCCCTTTTCCAAGTGAAGGAGAATGGTTGCTTGTGGTGTTCTGCATATTTTAAGACTATATGATCCATCCGAGTGGCTGAAGTTACCTGTTTGCCTGTGAGGAACAAGGCAGAGGAAGGGTCAATTCTCCATCCCAGTGTTCAGCTCCAGCTTTTCATACTCTTGTGTAGTTTTTTCTTTAGTTTCCTACTTTTAACCCTCAGGTAACTTAGGTATCCTGGGTATGAGTGGCTAGTTTTTCTAGAGCACTTACAAAATTGCTTTCTTGGCAAGAATTCACCTTTAGGATGTCCTTCCCTTATCTACTGAGCAAGCTGACTGGCCAGCCCAGGATGTCCTTCCCTTATTTTGCATCATCCTTGAACTAATGTCCTGGAAGCAACACATAGTACCTCTTTTTAAAGGAGCCGAGGGGGGGTGGGGCTTGGGGCAGATCCTTGAAGGAAGGAAGGGTGGAGTTGATAAGCTGAGGGCTGAGTTGACTTTGGAGGCCTCTTTGAGTATCAGTTTCTGAATCCATGTGCCTATTGGATTACAGTTTGGACTTCTCACCTCTATCAGGTCAGTCTTGGCCTATTTTTTTCCTCTTTTAAAGATCTGTTGTGAGCAAACAGGCCAGTCTTTGCATTTCCCTTCCATTTATTTTAATTTATCATGCTTTAATACACCAAGGCCATATCTTACAGCCTCACTGATTTGAATAACCTGCCATCCAAAGTTTGTTATGTCCTAAATAGTTATTTAACTCCTTTATTTTTAGTTCCTTTGAAAAAGAAGTAAGCTGTATTCATTCTGATGCTTGTTTTACTAGAAAACGAAACTTGAAATCACTCAGATTCACCAGCCCAGTTAACACTTTTAAAAAACAGGATTCTTTTTCAGTTTAGTACTTCGTTTTTGTTTGGTTGTTTGTTTCATATGAACCCAAACTTAACAAGCTGTGTTTTTCCTTTAACGTTTTTATTTCTTTTATACAAGTCTCTTTTTTGTCACTTCAGTTTTTAACTCCCAGCAAGTGGGGCCTCTTATGATCAGAACCTTCCTTTCTATGCACTTGTGTGTATCCTCACTGTATTTGTAGCTTTCTCGACTATGTTCTATACAGGTGTTTCTAATCTTTGAGGGGCATGGTTTTGCTTGTTTTAGGCTGTGATAATGCCATCATCATCTGGAACGTGGGGACCGGGGAAGCTCTTATAAACTTGGATGATATGCATTCAGACATGATTTACAATGTGAGCTGGAACCGGAATGGCAGCCTGATCTGCACAGCTTCCAAAGACAAGAAAGTGAGAGTCATCGATCCCAGGAAACAAGAGATTGTTGCTGTGAGTATTCTTAGGACAGAATCTCAAGTTGTAGCACTTCAGTGAGGGTGAACTTTCTGCTTTTTAGGGCAGACAGTGGTGCTGATCAGTGAGCCAAGGCTATGTCCAGACTCCGACTGTGAATGCTTGTATAGGCTGGAGCTGTGTCCCTAGTCATGCTTCCTCAGAGTCGAATGTTTCCAGCTTTTCTTCAAGTTTTCTCCCTCACTCGGTAGCCATTTTTTACAAAGAGTTTTACCAGTTCACTAGAGTCCTTAAGAGTTTACAAGTCTGGATCAGCTAAACCAGTTAGCTGCATTCCTGGTCTCACGGCTTAAACTCAATACTGATTAATGCATTCCCCACCCTCTTCTCAAAACGATAGTGAAAATGCTTTACAGAGAGAGATGCGGCAGATTCTCTCATCAGCTCAGTGTCTTAGTTTCTGCCTCCCAAACTGGGCCTCAACAAAATCACTTATCCTGACAAAAGACGGACATTGGAACTAGTCAGGGTTGAAACTGCAAGTGTGAATCTCAGAACGCCTAACATCAGCTGCGCTCTGAGGCCCTTCCTAAGAGGTGGCTGTTCCTTGTCAGTACTTCTCTAGGATTGGTGACAGTCGTGGCTAGTGCTTATTGAGCAACTCGGACTTACCTGCTGCATGCAAAGTGCTTTCAACACCTAGAATTTTCCAAGGGTTGATATAGTGTACTGTCGTTAAACAGATGAGGTTAAAGGAGAGGTTAATTAGATTAGACTTTTTCTGTCCTATGATATTGGTAGAAATTGTGGGCTATATCCAACCTTCAAGTTATTATGCTCTTGAGAAACAAACATCTGGCAGAGTCTTTTCGTATGTTTTATTTCTACAGTGCGTGGACATGGGTTGGCAGCAGGATGTGGTGGAAGGAGGGAGGCTTTTAAATCCAATTCTGGTGCTCTTGCTTGCTAACTAGCTGAGGGACCATGACCAGATAACTCGTGTCTCTTCGTTTCTTCATCTAAGGAGGGGAGGATGGTTGTTAACACTGACCCCTCACCCCCCGCCAGGTGAACATGAATGGCTTGTGGGGTGAGGTTGGGGTGAGGGGTGAAGTTTTAACATATAAGTTTCCACACTCACTTTTCCTTGCAGTTTGAATGCATGCAATGTGCCTTTTTGTGCTCTCTTCCAGGAGAAGGAGAAAGCACATGAAGGAGCAAGACCCATGAGAGCCATCTTCCTGGCTGATGGCAATGTCTTCACCACTGGGTTCAGCCGCATGAGTGAGCGGCAGCTGGCCCTCTGGAACCCGGTATGCCCCTTCCCAGCCTTGCCGCTTACTTTCTCTTGAGCTTTCTCTGTTGAGTGGGGCTTCGGGTTGGTAAGTGGATTATAGGATTCTTGGTTTGGTTTTCTGAGCTTCTGCTTATCTGAAATTGGATGTGAAATTTTCACCCTCACTGGAGATGTACTGGTAAATGTATTTCAAAAATGCATTCTTGATACACCTGAGAAGTCTATGTTGACTATATTTTTTAAAAGGAATGTATGAAGAATCCAGTGTTTTTGATTTTGAAAATAAATTCTAAATTTGGTTATCTTTTATAAAGAATATGATCAAATGTCTAAATCAACATAGTCGTGCTTGGGAAAATGTTTGTAGTTAGCATAAGTGGGAAAAAATACTAAACTAGACAGTCTGATCCCAATTTGTGTGTGTATGTGTGTTGGAAGGAAATAGACAAAATGGTAAAATTTCTCCCACCCCCTGGACTGTGGGATTATGGAATATGGGATGATTGGTATGTTCTTGTTCATATCTTTTTAAAAAGTGCATATATTTGTTTTATAATAAGAAAAAAGTACTTTAAAAGAAGAAAATAGTCATGAAGGAGAAGGGCTCTCATCTTTGTATGGAATACAGTGGTGTTTGTATTAATTTATGGTGTCAAATCAACACAATTGTGAGTGGGTTAGATCCCATTTAGTATCCCTATTGGTATTTACATGTATGGATATTACGTGTGCATTGTTTAAACTTTCATTATTCTAGGCAAATGCTGACTTAAGTAGTGGTAAAAGAATGTATGCTAAAGGGCCTGGCCAGTTAGCTCAGTTGGTTAGAATGCAATGTTGTACTTGAAAAATGTGTGTGTGTGTCTATATATGTATAATTTTTTTCTTCAGAAAAACATGCAGGAACCGATTGCTCTTCATGAAATGGATACCAGCAATGGGGTGCTGCTGCCCTTCTATGACCCCGACACCAGTATCATTTACTTATGTGGAAAGGTAAACAGTAATTTTGATGTTTCATCCTAAATATGACCCTTTAAGAAAAAAAGTTTATCCTTCAGAGATTTAGAAGATAGGCAATGTATTGTGTCATTTTAATTTTTCTAATTTGTGTGTGTCTCAAGCTAAGGACGAATAATTTTAGTATGTTTTAGGTGTCGAGACCGGACCATTTGTAACTTGCCACTTGTGCGGTAATAACACGCCATGTTTAGTACTTTTGACTGAAGCAGGGATTGGGCTGGGGTGTTGAGGCAAATGCTGACAGGGAGATCTTCCCTCCGGGCACTCTAGCGAGAAAAAGGGAACATGCTGGTATTTTGTTTTCACCTACTGGTGCTTCTTGATTGGTGATATTAGGTTTATCTGTATTGGTATCAGGGATAGGTAACCAGTTTGCCACATCTAATGTTGAATCTGTTGGATAACTCTAGATTAGCATTTATGAGGGGGCTTCAAAAAGTTCATGGAAAAATTCATATTTTAATTCTATTTTTCCATGAACTTTTTGAAGTACCCTTGTATGTGTTTAGCAAGTACCACATGCCATGGACTTGTAAAGAGAGTAATGCTTTGCAGATATGAGCTTTTGAGTAGCCTCAGAGACTCTCCAGAGGGTACTTGTTCCTGGGGCTTAGTGTTAGGGCTCTGGGCTTGAAGGAATGTGGCCTGACTAAAATTCCAGGGGTGACAGCCGGGTACACTGAACTCCAAAAACCGTCCTCCTGACATATGATCTCAGCCTTACTAAAATGTTGGTAGCTTTATTATTATTATTATTATTTCACTTTCGTAAGTGGTAACATTCCTGATTCTTTTGTGGGTTCAATTTTCCTTACAATTTTTTATGATTGAAATAGATGAATTAATTTATGTGTTCCCCAAACCTGGTAGATAGTCCCTTGCTGGGTAAAGTTGGTGATGTTTTACTTTTCATAGTTGATTGAGCATGCAGATCTGCTTTACATTTTTATAGGTCAGTTACTTAGAAACTGAGATCTTGTCTGTTTCCTTGAAAGTCATTTTACTGCAGAAGTAAAGCTATTAAGTACATGTGCCTTACCATTGTTGCCATAGTTTGCATCAAAACAAACAAAATGAATAATTACCCAGATACTATTAACACTAGGTGAAAAATTATTTTGGGTATGCAGAAAATGACTAGTATGTGTTTAGCTTCTTTTCCATTGCTTTAGATACTTAAATCACTGAGACAAATGGAAATCGTGAGAACTGAGAGCATCATTAGGGCCTAATACCGCCTAGCTATTTATGCCTTCTTCTTTCTTACGTATATATATCTCCTCTCTACCAGACAAGATTGCCTTCATTGTTCAGGTTGGTGTGACTGTGTGACTATTAATCATACTTAGATTAGCATATGCTTCAGATAAAAAAAAATCTGACCATTCTAAGCAAGATAATCATAGAATTTTACACATTGCATTGAGAGGGCAGTACTTTCTGAAGTTCAAGGATATTCGCTTAAACTGAGTTTCCTAATTAGAAAAACCTCACTTTTTATCATCATCTAAATGCCTAATGTCAGTGCCCCCGGGTCTGTGAATGATGCTGTACTATGCCAGTGAATGAATACTGAAATTAGTAATCGCAGTTTCAGTGATCCTCCTGGTATTTGTTTTTGAAGTTGAGTTACAATGCAGTTGTTTGGCAGAGGCAGTGACATTTTTGCCCTAACTCTGACCTGGTGTCAAGGCTCAGGGAGTAAAATTAGAGTCCTCAGTAGGAGGCAGAGGAGACCTTTTAAAGGGCCTGGTAGCATTTGGTAAAGGAGGGCTTACTTTGTGAAGAAAAGAAACTGTCATATACTCTAGGCAAGCCTCTTTATGAGGAAGAGAGGTCAGCTGCTGAAGTGGGGTCCTAATTAATGCTAGCTTAATAGAGGAAAGAGACACTTAAACAAGATGTTTGTTTCAGTTAACATTAAACATAAACTTGTCTCTGATTTCTTGCAGGGTGACAGCAGTATCCGCTATTTTGAGATCACGGATGAATCCCCGTATGTCCACTACCTCAACACATTCAGCAGCAAGGAGCCTCAGAGAGGGATGGGTTACATGCCCAAGAGAGGACTTGACGTTAACAAATGTGAGATTGCCAGGTAAAGAATCGATATTATAAAATATCCCAATTTGTTTATACCATCCATGCAGTATAAGAGCACTACAGTTACAAGTAATTCTGTAATGCCTGAGTTTTTTTACCCTTGTGTGTGGTGTGGAATTAATATTTCATTTCCTGCCCATACATCTGGATGTGTAGCAGTTAAGTGGCATAGCTGAGGTCTATTGCACACTTACTGAAATAGTGAAACCTTCGTCTCTTGTCATCAAGCTGAGGCAGTGGCCAGTGTTCCTTTGGAGGCAAGCAGGGGAGAGCCTGGCCCTGAGATGGAAAAAGGGGTGGTTTTCCTGTTCTTTGAAGGGAAGGACTAGGTTCCAAACTGGATTGTGGACTCTGCTGATCCTAAACTAGAGATGCCAAAGATCCTCACTGAGGTGTAAATTTAGCTTGATTTAGGAAGCTCAGCTGTGCTGCAATAATTTCTGCCTCTTTGTACTACTCTCGATTTTTAAAATTTATGTTCTGTAATGCTAGTGGGCTTCCTAAGGACAGGTTTTTTTCTTATACTAATCAACAAAAGATACTCAAGGAGACTCAGTGACCTCTGGCCATTTTAAACAACAGCATAGTACTACGTTGTCAGATATAAGATCACACCACACATTTGCACAACACTGTGTTGATACAGACTTTTTAAAAGTTTGCTGTTCTGATCATGTGATAAAGAATTGGCACTTACATCTTTAAAAGTAAAAGTAAAGGAATTGTTATAAACCCTTTTATATGAATCATGGTTTTTGTTTTTGTTTTAATAGCTGGAGTAATGAAGGAAAGCTGTCAGAGAATTTAAAATCGTGGTTTAAACCAAACTAATCAAAATGTAGTTCAAAATAGATTAAATCTGAACTTCAGATTCCATCGAGTATTTGGGAACCCGTTTATTTTACTGTCATCTAAAAGTTTAAAAGACTGTAAGCACAATTGTTTAGGACATCTCTTTCTTAAATGTTTGTTGAAGGTTGATTATGTGTCAGGCTCTGTGCTAAACTTGATAGATGGATCAAACACCTTTACCCATCAGAGCTGCCTTCAGCACTTGGCTCACTTGGAGCAGCTTCCCCAGGCACACTTGAGCCTCTGCTGGGTTCTACGCTGCATGTAGTCTGGCAGGCTGGCCAGGATGCTCGCTACGGCTGCCTCTCTTGCCAAGAACTTGAGAGAACTTGTGATTATTCCTCATCACGGCTGAGAAAAAATTGGCTTGCCCTTATCAGTGTCATCACAAGAGAAGTAGTTTCTGGTTTTGTTGTTTCATCCTGTTGTCGTTTTCTTTTCCCAGTCAGAAGCTATTTGTCGCCCTCTTCCATATTACAATGCAGGTTGCATTAAATTCCCACTCTGTCCATATTCTGGATAAGTTCAGATTTTTCTTGGGTGTTGTATATGATGTGATTTGGCTTAGATGTCAAAATCTTAATTTCTAGGATTCTTTTCTTTTCCTTTTTAAAAATCATATTTATACTCAAAATGTTCAACCACCTCAAGCTGGAAGAAGACTCAAGTCATAGATACTATTTAATGTGTGGATGTGTTTTCTCTGCTATCTGTTGATGAGGTAATTTTTTTGAAAATGAATCATTTTCAGTGTTGCTGTTATTTCCACCACAGTCGATCTGCCCCTAGATAAGTGAAATTTGACCGTCTTTATAATGTACAGATCTCTACTCATGGTTCTTGTCTCTAATCTGCAATTTCCTAGCATGTTACTTACTCTCAGCTTCTGTGTTCTCATCTGTAAAGCGAGAACACTAAGTTCTACCAACTCCCACCATGGATCAGACGAGGTGATGGAGAAGGTAGCACTTCATATTCCATGTGGCATAGTAGAAAACTAGTTACTAATCCTGTTACTCAGCCTCATATTTCACTCAATGCAGCTTTGTCTTTATTTCCCCTTTGAAGGTTCTTCAAACTTCATGAGAGAAAGTGTGAGCCTATTATCATGACTGTACCCAGGAAGGTGAGTGCCCAGTTTTCCGGACAGTCCACGTTTAAAGAATGAATAAATAAAAAAATTCCAGGCCTTTCTTCTTCCTTAGCTAAGGGTTTCCCCCAAATGTCTCTTTAGTCTGACCTTTTCCAAGATGACCTGTATCCTGACACAGCGGGGCCAGAAGCTGCACTGGAGGCAGAAGAGTGGTTTGAGGGGAAGAATGCAGATCCCATCCTCATCTCCTTGAAGCATGGGTACATTCCAGGCAAAAACAGGGATCTCAAGGTGGTCAAGAAGAACATTCTGGATAACAAGCCCACTGCAAACAAGAAGTGTGACCTGATCAGTGTCTCCAAGAAAATCACAGACACAGCTAGTGTGGTAAGGACTGCAAGAGTTTGAGGGATGTGTTTGCCAGCTTGGGCCTTGTCCTCTGGAAAGCTCTTTCTAGTCCCGAGCACTGGCGAGCACTGTCCCAACTGTGGACACGTGGGGGTTTTCAGTAAATGATAACAGGAGCTACGTGTAAGAAAGTCCTAGGGCATGTGACAGTGATGCCTTTGTGGTCATGCTTGGCTCCTTTAGTTGTTTTTTATAACTGGGGTAGATGTTAATCTTCTACCATCTCTGAGAGTAAACAGGAGCCTCTTAGGTGTTTTCCTGTCTTTTGCCAAACTATTTAAGCCCATCTCTGATTTGGGGAGAAATGAAACATCATGAGAGCATAGGGTCATAAGCACCAGGAGGAGAACATTCCCTGAAGGAGGAAGTGGTGAGAGTGTTGAGATATTGCTGAGGGGTCAAGTGACGGAAGGATCTGGCAACGTGTGGGGCTAGCAACAGATAGGATCTCGGCCAGACTCATCTCAGTGGAATGGTGGGGACTGAGCCTGCCTTTGAAGACCCGCTGTGGCCACTACCGGGCGCTGTGCTACTGCTGCTGGAGAGCAGGGCGTCCGGGAGGGGAAGAGGAGCAGGCATACAGGGCAAGGGATTTCACTCCCCAGAAGGATGCTTCCTAGGGGATGGTAGGGTCTCTGTAGCCTTTGGAAGGAGTCACTCCTCACCCTGGCCAAATAGAAGTCACTCTTGATGGAGTGATTAGGGGGGTTGGGATGTAGGGCAGCCTTGAAGGAATTCGTCTTGTCCTGCAATTTAATTGTGACCCGAGAGAGTCTGTCTGGTTAAGTGCCCAGGCATGGGCACCACATGTAGCACTGTGAGGCACTGCTGTTTTGCTTGTGGGGTTTCAGTGGACTGTCCAGCATTAACTGTGTGCTCATAAGGCCTAGATGCAGTAGGTTTTGACTTCTCTTTTTAACATGGTGACTGTGGCTTCCCATTTGCAAAATGGAAAATTACTTTTTATGTCTTATAAATTCTGAACTGTGTTGAACTTTTTTTATTGCTTTTTAGTCACCGCCCCCTTTTTTGTTTGTTTCCTTAGCAAAATGAAGCCAAGTTGGATGAGATTTTAAAAGAGATCAAATCTATAAAAGACACAATCTGCAATCAAGACGAGCGTATTTCCAAGTTAGAACAGCAGATGGCGAAGATAGCAGCCTGAAGGCCCCACCCCCACCCCTCCAAGAAATGGGAGCAAGAACTTGTGCTTGGTAGCTGGTTGTTGGTGTGGTCCTCGGGAGGGCGGAACGGGAGGCATTGCCATTTGGAGACATTCCATTTCAGATTTGTCAACCAGCGATAGGCCACATTCCAGTAAGAACTCAATTCGTCTCCCAAATTTACAGAAACAAAACTTGATTTAAAAGCTGAGCTTTTTATCAGAAAGCTTTTTTGATGTTTTAAGTGTTATGTGACTTGTTGAACTTTTAAAAGACAAAAGTGCTACTTTTAAAATCCCAGATACTCTGAATTTTGGAAAACAAACCAACTCTGATTCAGTGTCATGCCCAAGTACCTTTTTTTTTATGAGTAGGGACCAATGCCACATTGCTCTTTATATTTCTTTCTTTTTTAATGTTGCCAAAACCAAAAGTAACTTTTTTTTCTTTATATTTTGCTACTTTGCAGTATTTGTGTGTGGTTGTTTTTTTTTTTTTCCTTAATTTGAAAGGGACAGCACTGTGTATGTTTATAAACTAAATGAAGATAAGATATTATTTTGTATAAATGTTCATCTGAGAACAATCCGAGCAGTAGCCACATGGTGCTGGCTCATTTGCAGCACAAACCTGATCATCTTAACGACTGTTCAAAAGGAAAACTTGAAAAATCATGTGGATTCATATTACTACCCCTCTTATTTCATTGAGTCTTCTGATCCAAAAAGCTCACATCATATCTCTTCCTTACTTTCCTTTCTCTTTTCTAGAAATTGGGTGGTTGTACCAGAATAGAATTTTGCTTCTTGGTTAGCCTGTGCTTCAGATGATTATAATCTAACCCAAACTAGCATGTGTTTCTGCAGTTTTGTTACACATATAGGATCTATTGTGTTCATCACTTTAAACATCATGTTTCAGGTTTCGGTCAATATTTGACAAGGGTGCCCAGGACAAGAAGACACACATATATTGTTGAGTGTACCTTCTTGCCCACTGCAGCAGCTTGCCTAGCTCTTGAGGACAGCGTTGGGGACTAAAAACAAGGGAATTTGGAGGGGAGCATTTGCCGCAGGTGATCCTCTGTTTTCCCGCCTGACCTGTATGGTGCCTGTGCTGTGCTGGAGGAAGAAGTGGCTCCTTATACCAACAGAGCCTGCCCTCCCTCTTCCTCACGTGTGCTGCGACCTCTCTCAGGGCTCCCCCAGCCATTCCTTCTCTCCTTCCTGCCTTTCAGCCCTAATCACATTCAGCTAAGGCCAGAGAGTGCTATTAGATATTGAGACTAAGGAGAATGATCTAGAATAGAGCAAAAACAGGAGCACAGACCTCTGCTGTAGCTATAATGTGCTCAAACACGTCCCTTTGTGCCCTCCGCACAGAGTAACCTGTTCTGCCTCTAGCTTGCACTGAGGCTGTGTCAAAGAACAGAGGCTCCCTGGACTCAGCGGGGGGCTAGAGACTGAGCTCTGTTCATTTTTAGGTTTGCTGGAACTTTGCCCCATTTCCAATTTCTCATATTTCGTGCTTGAGGAACAATATTAAAGAGCCTCAGTTTTGGAAGGGCTGCGTGTCTGTGATTGAATGTGAAATGTATAGTGCCATTGGGACCAGGAAGGGAACTCTTGCACATGCTCATGCTGGTGTGGGCATGGGACTGGCTGGAAGTGTGTCTGTATACAGGGAACCAGGATGGAGGCAGAGTGTGGTGACAGCAGGTTAGAACATAGAAAAGGTACCATGTGCTTAAACATCTAATATTGGGATCGCTGTCTCCACAATTTCAGGGCATCCAGATGTTTGATGTGGCTTTGTGTGTGTGTATATGTGTATGTTTTTAATATTGGATAATGAGATGAGATGTAAAGAAAACAATAATTATGATGACTTATATTCAAACCTGTACCTGTGTTTTTATCAACATAATCTGCTGAAGACCTTCATTTCAAGATTCAGAAATGTTTTAAGGTTCTGATATCATATTAATTAAGTAAACAAAATTGTTGCTGATGGTGGTGAAACAGCGTAGGAAATGTGATTCAAAGAGGGGAGGGCAAGGGAAAGTTATCTGGATCTTAGTTTGTAGCTTATGACTTATTTAATGAATGGATGCCCAGCCAGGTTCAGAGTAGGTGCCCAAAGCATTGTGGATTATTTTTCCTGTTTTTTTTTTTTTTTTTAAGCCGTGATATCCTGGAGGAGGACAATGAATTACTCCTAGATCGGCTCTTATAGAGCGGCCATAGTATTCTGTCAGAACACTTGCTTCCATTTTCAAAGATAAAAATCATTGATTACAAAACGGTGTCTGTGTTTCTTTCACACCTCAGCTGTCTCCGAGGCAGCCCAGACCTCTCTGGCTGACACAGCTTTTCTGACTTGGTGGAAAACAGCCAGGTGACTTTTTCCTCTGTGAGGGTAAGTACAGGGCAAGGGTGGGTGGGCGGCTCAGTCTGAGCAAAGAGGGAGAGCAGGTGTTGCTTGGAGATTTGAGTGCAATGTTCCAGATCCCAGCAGACCTGGTTGTTGGATCCTGCCTCCGGCCTTTGCTGGTGGTATGACCTAGAACAGGGTTCTTAATCTCTCGGAGTCTCTTTTCTTATCTTGAAGGCTTTATAAGTAAAATTCTCTTGGCTTGGCTGTGATTTTTGTTCCAGCACTAAGTTTTCAGGGTCAGTAGCAAAGAATTTCCCACTGTTTGCCTTTTCTATATGTTTGTAAATATGATAAATAATTGGCCTGAAGCTCCCCCTCCTCAAATAGCTTATCCTAAAGTTGCTTTAGTCCATGAGAACGGCAGCCAGCTTCTTGGTCAGCCGGAGGTTGCAAGAAGTAGAAGTTGGCAGATGCTCTCTGTAGACCCGAGGTGCCCACAGTCAGCGGGGAGACACGTGGTGATCTGTTTACAACTGACTTGTTTTCTGACTTCAGCCACCGTGATTCTTTGCCAGAGATCTAAAGGTCATCGTGTTATCCCCAGACAGCCAGCCAGACCTTGTCTGGGGAGAACTTCCATTTTTTTTATAAAGGTTACTTCCCTTGCTGTTGAACTAGTGTTCTGTGTCCAGAAAAACTTTTTGTTGGCTCTTAAGAGTCTGTTAACTAAGCAGCCCGTTCGCTTTCTGCTGGCACATTAAAATATCCTAATGCCATCACTGGGTCGTGGACATGAGTCAAGGGCACACCTTTCCTTCTCCAGATGAGTGATACTTGTTGCCCAGCCTGGATGGTGCCCTTTGTTCCTTTCCACTGCAAAGAATGCAGAGAGTGGTGGAGTCTTCCCCCATATGTATATGCAATATATATTTGTATGTAGAATAAATACCAGAAATGTTGTTACTGCCATGGGGGGGGGGAGAGGGGTAGAAGTTGTGCGTAATTTGTATTTAATTTGATTTTTCTGAAATTCTAAATTTTGTATAAATTTCTTTATTCCCAGAAAGAAATTATTAAATGTATTAGTGATAAATTAGTACTCATTAAAACAAATACCATAAATCAGTGGGGAAGTATGAAATAAATGGTATAGTGACATCAGGTTAGCTGTGGGGGCCGAGACACCTTATATCTTCAAATCAACACCAATATATGTTCTTAATGGAGTCCATAGTTAAATGAAAATACAACCTTATTTTTTTTATTTAGAAGAAAATAAGTCCCTTTTCATGTAGACTTCAAACTTGGGGCCGGGGGGGGGGGGGGGATTTAAATCCAAAAACTATAGAATAAAGCACAAGGAAAAGATAGATTGGCTACATAAAATTAAATTACATGAGTTTAATATGGCAAAAAAATGAAGGCCATAGAAACTGAGAAATATATTTTCAACCAATATGATAGGGAGTAAATGTATTTTGATATGCTTAATCTCAGTCCCAGATGCCTCCCCTGTTTGAAATGGGGATGATATCTCCTTGATTGTACGTGTAAAATTTTAAGTGTGATGTGCAGTCTGATGTGCAGATAGAAGCACTCCTCGTCCTGGCTGCAAGGAACTTAGTCCACAGCAAACAGTTCACCACAGACTTGGAAGTGGAAAGCATTTGCTAGGAGACACTAGTGATGGTGGGCTGTGTGTGAAGTCCCCCCACTACAAGTGTTTGGACAGTGGGGTGGAGAGGTGGGGAGAGAGAAATGCTCCAGATGCAGGAAGGTACTCGGGAGGAGATAGCTGCGAAGTTGGTTGGATGGGCTGAAATGAGGAAGGCGAGTTTAGAGAAGTTGATGGGATCCTCACATTCAGTATGGTTGTGCTTTATTATGTGGGAATGAAACTGGGTAAGAAAACTGATTTTAGGAGCCTGAGTTTGGAAAATTGGAGAGGGGAATGTTTGGATGAGGAATACAGCTCACATGACAGAATTCATGGTAAGACACCTTAGAAAGCAGTGCCAATCCCATTGCCGGGGGAGCCTGGGGTCAGAAGACAAAAATGACAAAGTTATTCTGCTTTAATAGTCAACTCAGGGTAGGCAGGCAGCAGGAAAGAAAGTAGACAAGTCTCTTATGTTACCAAAAGAAATCCATGCACCCTTGAGCTTGGGAAATGACCACTAGGTGCTTAGTTTTGTTTTATAAATGGCAGGTTCCTCACACTGATCTCAAAGACTAAGTGAAAATGAAAGGACTTGATGGCAGGTATGGAGCAGCACTGGGGCGAAATGACTCAGAGTAAGACCCAGCAGGCAGTTGCAGGTGTAAAAAGATTTGGGCTACAAGAGACGAGTAGTCGTCAGTGTTTCAAAGGGAAGAACAAGGAGCTCACCTAATCCCAGGGTGTGTGTGCACGTGCACACTCACACTCACGCTATTGCTTCAAATATAAAGCTCCTTCCCTACCTTCACAGCCAGGTGGTCCAGGTGATGCAAATAGATTGTGGTATAAGCAATCACGCATGGGGACCCTGAGATGCTGCAGAAGCTGAGGGGGTTGGTTGCCAAATTTGTCCAGCCTCACCTGCACCAGGTGCCTAACAGCAATGCTCTTCATTATAGCCCTGTGCCTTCTTGTTACTCATTTCCTAATCTCATAACCTGCCCCCCCCCCCCCCCACTAGTCAGTTTCATTCATCTTGGCAGTCACTGGGCGAATGTTTATTTTTACAGCGGGACTGTAAATGTCTTGGAGAAAATTGTAGTGGAGCAAATGACCAAGTAGTCCGGCTATGGAAGTTGTTCAGGCTAAAGCTCAGTGCCCTGAGAACAGAGAATCGACCATCAGGATTTCAGCAACAAAGCCCAAGCTTTTGGGTTATAGTGATGAGGTGTGAGAACTGGGAAGTTGCCCCACAAATAACAGGAAGTTGTTCTGGGTTCATTTGCATGCTAAGATGGTGTTTGCATTGTAGAAGGTCAATAAATTCCTCCATGGTTCACAAACTCCTGGGATGCTTATTGCCATCCTCAGCTACAGTTCCTAAAATAACAAACAAGTTCTTGTTACCCCAGCTAGTTTGTTCCAGAGGCAGTGGTTCAAAATAACACATAAGATAGGAAGGTGGAGATTCCCGTATGGACATTGGCTGCCTGCTGCCTCCCCTTGTGGTGAGGCCAGATCAATGCCTGGAGGTTTATCTACCTCCAGCCACTCATTCCCTTTTTTGCTTCCAAGTGATATTTTCTAAAACAGAACTTGTCAAGGTCTCTGAAGAAGACACAGTGGTCCTTATCTACAGGATGTGGTCCATGCTCTTCAACCTCTGGGAGAGCCTTCTTGACTTTGCCCCTGCCTCCCAGCCCACCTTGACTCCTGTCTCCTCTCTCATATCCCACACCAGCCTGTCAGCAGCTCATGTGGGCTCTGGCTTTAAAATGCAACTCTATTCCAGCTACTTCTCACACCTCCACTGTGCTCTCATCATTTCTGATCGGACAGAGCTGCATTACAATTTTCCAGAGAAACAAGACCTACTGGCTCACATGATTATGGAGGCTGAAATGTCCTAAGATTTTCAGTCAGCAAACCAGAGACACCCAGAAGAGCTGAGTTTTCAATTCAAATTTGAAGGCAGAAAAACTTATGTCCCAGCTTGGAGGCAGTCAGGCTTAGGCAGGAGGAGTTTCTTAGATTTTTCGTTCTATTCAGGCCTTCGACTGCTTGGATGAGGCCCACCCACATTAGGGAGAGCAATCTACTTTACTCAGTCCATGGATTCAGATGGTAATTTCATTCTCACAAGTGCACTCAGGATAACGTTTGACCAATTATTTAGGCACCCCAATGCCCAGTCAATTTGACAGACAACCATCCCTGCTTCCTGAGCCATCCCTGCTAACTGAGCTTCCTTCCTCCACTTTAGTCTGTTCTCAAAGCAGCAGCCAGAGTGACCTTTTAAGGCATTAAGGCAGGGAAAGACGAACAAAGTCCCACAGGCCAAATCCAACCTGCTGCAAGTTTCTGTATAGCCCACAAGCTAAGAATGGTTGGAAAAAACTCAAAAGAATATTTATTGCCAAGTAAAAATTATATGATATGAAATTCAAATTTCAGTGTCCATAAATAAAGTTTGTTGGGACATACTGCACAAGCCCTCTACTCAAAGAGTTGAGTGGTTGCAACAGAGACCATATGGCCACAAAGCCTGAAATATTTACCATGTAGCTTTAAGAAAAGGCTTGCTGACTCCCACATCCAAGCTCAAAAACCTCCATGGCTTCCCATACACTCAGAATGAAAACTAAGATCCTCAAAATTGGCCAAGGAGGCCCTGTGTGACCTGCCCTGGAGCCTCCCTGACCTCTCCTGATGCTCACGTGTGTTCAGGAGTCCTCCTAGCTCTGGACTGGGCTTCCTTTCCCTCCCTCCAATGTCTGCCCTTCTCAGCATTCACCTGACCCCCTCTTCTGCCGTTATTTTCCCCATAACACCTTATTACCACCAGATCTAATGGCTCGTGAGGACAGAAACTTGTTTCCTTCACCAGGATCTGACACAATGTGTCAATAAATATTTGTTGAATGACTGAACGATTGAAGATAATAGGCATTATCTGGGATGGGGGCACCTGTTGGATCATCTGCTCAGCAGTACTTTGCTTCCAGAATATGACCCTCCCTGACCACAGTCAACCCCAGACAGGGCCAGTGAGCCCCTTGGAGCAACCTCCAATGTCATCAGATCCTTTACAGGGGCCTGGAAGTTGGGGGAGAGAGAGTATGTGGACAGAACAGGTGGACAGTGATGGAGATAGGGCTTCTAGGTCTCATTAGCTCCCTAAGCCCGTGCCTGGGGTTCAGCTGCATTTCTGACCTTAAATTCCATGAGATACCCCAGGACCCCTGTTGCCACTTAAGCTAGGTTGAGTTTGTCTGCAACCAAGATTCCTTCATTATGTATCATCTAATGTCTGTCTTCAGACCTGTGAGCCCCTTAAGATCTGAGATCTGAAGTTCAGGTCTGTACCTCTAGGCACAGGCCAGGTGCTTGAGGATGGCTGTGAGAGGCGTGGATTTCTTCAGCTGCTACCCTCTGGAAAATCACTGAGTCTGGAGCACGTTTCTATGTTTGCCCGCCCTCTGGCCTTCCAGGTCTGGCACCAGTCCCGTGCTGGTCACCCTCCAGTACCTAAGCTGACCCAGTGAGCACTGGGGAGCCCCAGTTCTCTTTTACTCCAGAGGAATGGCTTCATGCTGCAGTCACCAACCCAAAAACTAGCTCCTGGTGCTGGCCATATTGGCAGCCAGAACCTGGGGCCGAAAGTGAGCTCCCTAAGCTCTGTTCCTATTTGAGAAGGAGAATTGAATCCTGGCTGCAGTGGGCCTCAAGTGGCCATTTCCCCTTTAGATGATTCAAATTGGCAAACAGTAGCCTGTGAGCCCCCCTAGAATCAAAGAGGTTGGTGGGGGAGGGCAGGCAGTGGGGTGTGATTATCCGTCCTCCCTTCCAGGTCTGGGCCTTTCTTTAGAGCATCTCTGTTCTTAAATCTATTTTGAGGCCGTTTCATTTGATTTGTTCAAACTCTGTGAGTTCCATGGTGGAACCCTTTCCCATAGTATGGGGCTTTTATATTTTTTCCAAATATTTCTCTTGTGATAAATATCATTGCTTCAATCTTTGAAGACATCTTGGAGTATTTTTCTGGGCTCAATTCCTAGAAGCAGAAACCTGCTCACTTCGAATCCTTGAATCTCACAGCTGTCAGGTGCAGTGAGATGTGGTTTTATGGTCTTCACAATAGACAACATGAACTGGAACCCTCCTAGCAATCTTTGTTCCTCTAAAAAGGACATTTAACATTCATGCCTTACCTTGAGATAGTTTACCTGCAGCTAAGTTATGCCTTTTCCCTTATATAAAGTGCTTGCTGGTGTGCAAAGAGCAGTCACCAGCATTCACTGTGTAGCCTATGCAATCACAGATTAGGGGTTAAGATCAAGAGCTTTTTTCTGTCTGCCTGGACTTGTCCTGGCTCTGCCCCTTATTCTGTGTGACCCTGAGCCTCAGTTTCCTCATTTCTAAAGACTACTCTGAGGATTATATGAGCTGATAAATGCAAAGCACTTAGCTCAGTGTCTGACATGGAGAAGAGGCTCAGGAAACATTACCAGTTTGTGTTATGAGGCTTTGCAGGTGAAGCAACTACTCCACTCTGTCACCGCAGTGTGAAAGCAGCCACACACGACGTGTATAGACCAATGAAGGTGGCCGTGTTCCAATAAAACTTTATTCATGAAAATCGAACCTTGCATTTCATGTAATTTCCATGTGTCACAAAACATGTTTCAACCATTAAAAAAAAACCAGCCTTAGCTTGCCAGCTGCACAGAACCAGGCAGCAGGCCGGATGTGGCAGGAAGCTGCGACCCCTTACATCTGCTAATTGGAGCGTGGCCTCTGCCCCAACTTGGGTCTGCTCAGAGTTTCTCAGCCCCCTGCCCTTGAGGGCTGGCTATTTCCAAACCTGCTGGGGAAGAGGGGGTAGCATGGGTTCTAAGGATCTCACTTCCACCCTTGGGCCTTGGTTCCCCTGCCTGTACAGGCAGGGTGAGTTTTTGGCATCTTCCAGCTGTAGCTTCCTAAGTTGCTTGACATTCTGTCATGGTGAATGGCTGCTGGGTCTTTGGATTTCATTTTTAAACAATCTGTGTGCAAGGCAGGATATGAACTCTGTGTGTGTGTCCTGAGCCCCCACTTTGTGCAAAGCCACAGGGCAGACTGAGGGAGACCCATTCCTTCACTTCCCGAAGTGTCCTGTGACCTGGTGGCCTTGCAGCCTTTGCCCATGCTGTGCCCCCTGCCTGGGCTGCACCCAGCTCATCCCTACTTGTCATCTCAAGTGCCACTTCTCTTTGGAAGATTCTCCTGACAATCCCTTCCCTCATCCGGGGTAAGTTAGGTCCCCTCCCTTGCTCACCCCAGAGTGACACGCTGTGTCTTGTCATAATGGTCTGTCAACTTGTTTACTCGCCAGGCTCCCCATCAGATGAAAGGGCAAGAACCCAGAATTGCTCGCCTTTGGATCCCAGAGCATCCAGCCTGGAGTGCCAGAGTTGACCAAAAGAACAAATTAGGATGGAGAAGAGATAACTAGGTCATGCCCTTATGACATCTGTAATCTAGCTCTCCATAGAGGTTCTTGATTGCAGTTGAAAGGACCTGCTGTACATAGAGATAATGTTTGAATCTTGAAAGAAGTACATCATATTTGCAAACCCCCTGCAGGTCTTTCTTTTGTGCTTTTCCACCCCCCACCCCCCATCTTGGGCAAGAATCAGGAACTGTCCTCCTTTTTATCTGGCTACTCCCTTCCTTTCAGGGCGGGGTCGCCTCCCACCCCCACTCTCCATTGCCCATGGAGTAAGGCTGTGGCCCCTCCCCAGAAAGTTTCCATCTAGTTGTTGGTGTTTTCGGTTACAAGAATCTAAGAGCAATGTCAGGCCCAGCAGGTCCCTGTCTCACCACCCACCCAGTCTTGATCAACGTTGTCACCAAAACTGTCGTAAACAAGGGAGTGTGGGCTGTCACGTGGCCCTTCCTGAGTAACCACTTCTCGCTTTCTTCTTCCACACGGCTGTTGGGGGTTGGTGGGACTTGGGACTACGGCAGGGGGGCCACAGCAGTGCCCGGCACCGTGGGCTGGATCCTTTTCGCTAAAGCAGGGAAGCCACCCTGGGCCACAAGACGGCTGTCCCATGCTTTGCTGAACACGGTAAGTGCTGGCTTGCAAAACCACAGGGAGTGGCTGGGGGCCCAAGGGACCAGCCAGCTTACCTTACAGATGCTAGCAGGCCAGGGGCAGGACCTCTGTCCCTTCCTGGGCTGTAGCCCCTGGGGAGGGCCAACCAAGTTTCCACAGCTCCAGACCAGGGTCATCCTGGAGTCTGTGGTCTTATTCTGGTGTCTCTTCCAGATCGTGCTCCTGTTAACTTTTAACCTGACCTCCCTGTCAGGTTAGCCTGCAGCAGCTGTCTTGGGGGCATTCTGAATTCAAAAAATAGAGAAGTCATGGGCGTTGCCCTAGAAATTATCCTACCCTCTCCTTGCACTAATGGGAAACTGAGGCCCAGAGAGGTGAAGGGATTTGCTTAGGAGCAGAGCTGAGATTAGGTCTGAAAAATTCCAGAAAGGAGGAGGGTGCGGGATTTGTCTTGAAGCCTCACATGTTATGGATCCATAAAACTACCATTTTCAAAGATGCGTTCTCCATACTTTTTATAAGATTGAAAAAATGACACTTGTCTGTAGCAAATTACTAAAATATTAGAATTAGGATACTATTGTCAGCAAAAGAGAAAATAATAATTAGACTATTCATTAATTTGTGTATGGGGTACTTTAGGGATACTAAAGAAGAACGGTGGGGGCTGGTGGCTAAAGCAGCTCCCCCGCAACAACACACGCCTAAAGACGAAGATCAGGGCTCTTGTCACCGGTTCTCTCTTCCTCTTTCCTGGCCTCTGTTTTCCTCCCTTTCCCATCTCTAACTTTGAGCTCCCTTGAGCCAGGCCTCTCACTGGGCAGGGGGCTCAGGAGGTGGCTCCCAGGTCCTAGAATGGCTTTCTCTGGGGGTTGCTGGGAGGGCCACACCCTGTGCGTTGGTTGCCTCCCTCACCAGGCTTGGCCCGCGTTGCAACATCCAGGGGAATTGAAACCCAGACAGCAGAAGGGGCCGGGCTGCTGGGCCAATGCCTCCTAGAAACCTCAGCCAGATCCACAGCAGACCTTTCAGAGGGGCTGGGGAATCATCCAAGGACCCTGGCTGGTGGACAGTGCCCCATTTGACAGATGAGAAAACCAAGACTCAGAGGAGAAGCAGCTGCCTATGGCAGCGTGGCTGGAGGTAGCCAAGCTCAGACTTGACACAGCCCCTTCTAAGGCCGTAGGACCCTTGTGGAGCCCATGGTGAGGCCAGGTCTGGGACTCTCAGGTCCCTTCACTGAGCTTGAGCAGGAAGATGGTTGTGAAGGGTGGGATGGGGGGCAAGTGTGGACAGGAAGGAGATAGGATGGCTGTGTGTGTGCGTGTGTGTGTGTTCATCCGTCTGTCTACACCAGAGTCTTCAGAAAACCCTCAGTTAAACTAAAATCAGGTGTGGGTCTCATTGAATTCATTTGTGCAAAGTTCCTCAGCTCCTCTGCATCAGGCCTGTAAATTCAGGTTCCAACAGGTGAAACTGGGTTCTTGGGGGAGGGGGTGCAAACAAAAATCTCAGCTAACACTGTAGTTTGTGGTACTGCAAAGGGCCACAGAACATCAGACAGACAGCATATTGGTGGTATTAAACATCATGGGGATGGTAATTAGGAAAAAGAAAAAGCTAAAGAAGTTCCTGCATGTGGGGAGATGATGAGAAAAGGTTGGGAAGTGTCAACTGACAAATCTGAGGTGAAGAGTCTGAAGCTGGCATATCCTGTGCAGCTGGTGCTAGTCACCCACCTCAGTCGCATGTCCACTCCTGCAGCAGTCGCATGTCCAATCCTGCAGCAGTCGCATGTCCACTCCTGCAGCAGTCGCATGTCCACTCCTGCAGTGAGCCTCTGGGGATGGGAGGCCTGTCGGTGCTGGGGACCCATAGAGCCCCTGCCCTCCAGAAGCTTGTGTGGTGGGGGTAGAGGGGCAGACAGCCACAGCGCCTGCAGTCCAATGGGGCAAGCGTCACGAGAGGCACGTGCGTGAAGACCCTGCCATGGGTCCACCTGCTGGCTAAGTCCTGGGCATGTGGCACGACTAGCAAGACAGCTGTGGTTCCCGTCCTCTTAGAGTTTATGAGCCAATGGGAATGAATTTTTAGAAAGTAAATAAATATTAGAAAAGGTTTAAACAAAGGGGGACACTAATTGTGCCTGGGGCAACAGCTTGTAGGAGGGGCAGCATGTGTTCTACCTCCTGAGAATGGACATGGCCTGTGCACAGGTGATGTGGGGCTGTGACTGAGGTGGGCCCTGGAGGGAGACTGCCTGGGTTCAAGTTCCTGCTCCTTGTCTTTCTAGCTGTGTGACTTTAGGCACCAGGTGGGCCTCAGTTTCCTCATCTATTTTCGTCAGTTTTCTGTTGCTTATAACAGAATACCTGCAATTGGGTGATTTATAAAGTGGAATTTATTTCTTACAGTTTGGGGGACTGGGAAGTCCAAGGTTGAGGGGCGCATCTGGCAAGGGCCTTCTCGGTGGGGAGTCTCTGCAGAGTCCCATGGTGACTCAGTATCACAAAGCAAGAACTGAGCATGAGCATTTCTCCACGTGCTCTCTTCCTCTCCTTATAAAGCCCCCAGTCTACTCCCTGAAAACCCATTAACCCATAAATCCACAAATGGACTAATCAATTCATGAGGGCATAGTCCTCATGATCCAATCACTTCTTAAAATCCTTCACCCCCCATTTCAAATACTATCCTGGGGATTAAGTTCCAACATGAGCTTTGGGGGAGACACATTCAGACCACAGCCCATCTTTCACATGAGGTTAATAATGGTACCCTTTCTTTTGATGGGATTGTGGGGCCCAAGTGAGTTAATAATTCATGTGAAGCTCTTAGAACAGTGCCTGGCATGTCATCTGCACCCTATAATATGTGATTTACACATCAGAGGAGGCTGAGGCTGTGGATGGCACCCAGGGTTTACAATGAAGACAGGTTTCTAGGGCTCTCTGCCCCATGTCCTTCTGACTGAGAAGGTCAGAGGTGTGTCAAAGCCTGTCCTAGGGTTGGGGATTTTTCCAGGACATGGCAGTGGTTATCAGGGAGTCCCCTGCCCTAAATGCAGAATAATGACAATAGCTGGCATTTATTGAGCCCCTAGTGTGTGCTTAACATTCTACCTGGACCATCTTACTTTAACCCACAAAAGCCCCATGGGGCAGGTGTTACTATTGTCCTTGTATTCCAGATGAGAAACCCACAGCTCAGAGAGGTGAGTTGATTTGCCCAAGGTCACATGGCTTGTAAGGAACAGAGCTAGGATTGGTCCGGTTTGATGTGACTCCCCCAGTCAAGGCAGAGCCTGTCCTGTGTACCAGGATTTAGCCCTGCTGTGGAATGTGGGGACACCTCAGTTTGATCTACTTATTGATTGGGAGCCTTCCCTTTTTGGCGACTACTTAACCCAAACCTGAGATGCTCAGTCTTTTGGATTCTAACATTCCAAGAGATTCTAAGATCTTGCCTCCTGGACTCCTGAGTTTCAAGATTCTGAAAGGGAGGTCCCAAGCTTCTTGGAGTCCCGTGGGCATCTTTCCTGAGCAGCTCAGGGTGGCTGTACAGCATGGTCTCTGGAGCTGGGGTGTGGACCCCCTGGCAGCCCGCTCCCTGGGTGGGGCTCAGGGCAGAAGCAACCTGGATTTAGGGTGAAAGACAAGTAATGGACAGTCTGTTAGGCAAGTGTCAAGACAAGTAGGATATGGCCGCTTTTTACCCCTCTCAAAGCCCTGTCCTGGCCCCACTCCCATTCTGCATTCTGGGGAGAGGAGAGGTGGAAGGTAGGGCCTGGAAGTGAGTCCACTGCTCTGAGCCTTGCTTTCTTAATCTGTATAATGGGAGTCATGACAGTCAGTGCTTCATAGGAGTGAAGGTGAATGAGGTCACCCAGATAATGAGATAACGAAATAATCCATCCACACAAAATCATTTTTGTTACACATAGTGCAATAAATTTATTTTAGCAAATATTAAAGAATTTTTATGCTACCTGCCATACATAGTGCATAAACTCTCTCCTTTCTACCTTCACGGCCTCGGTAGAGACACAGAATCTCTTGGAGCCTGGAGTTTTCTTCCTGTCAAATGGGCTGATGTCTGCTCAGCTGTGGTCTGCTCCAGGCTGCTGTGTCCACAGTCAGTTCCTTCCTCTTGAAACTCACCAATAGCAGGGATCAGGCTGGGGTGACCACCACCCAAGTTTGCCTGGGACTGAGGGACTTTCAGTACTATCACCAGGAACATCAGGAACAAGCTGGTCACTTTAGACAGACCCAGGAAGGGAGATTTGGGCTTTCCCAGTGCTCCACGTCTCATCTTAATACACAAGGAAGTAACAGATGAGATCTCTGCTTTCACAGAGGCCCTGTGGCTTCCCTGACTGCCCACAGGGGAGGAAGGGAGGTTGCCATTTCCATACCTGCCCTGAGTCTGAGGCCTCCCTTTCCTCTGCTTGTTCATCTGCAGCCCCAAAGAGTATAGCCCCTGCCAGAAGCCAGCCTCTGGGAACTTCCATATGGCATCTCATTTGATTGTCATGACCATTCTTTGAAGTGATATTGCCCATTTTATAGATGAGGAAACTGAGGCTCAGAGAAAGTGAAGTCACCTGCTGAAGATCACACAGGTACTGAGTGAGGGTGCACCCAGGTGTCTGTGTACAGTGCAGTGTGGGAATGGGTATAGGGGAAACAGCAGCCGATGGTGAGAGTTTACCCTAAGAACATGACCCTGGCCCTCTCTGTGGTGTCCTCCCAGCCTCTGGCCTGTAGAAAGTCAGGCCCAGACTCACCGAGACACCCCAGCCCCCACCAGGAACTGGAGTCCAGGCCTTATGCTTTTGTGCCCTCCCTCTCTGCTTCCAGGAAGTGGCTGAGAGATCTGCCTTCCAGAAACTGAGAACTGCCCAAGTGGGGGTGGTGGATACGAGTGTTTTCATAATTATGAAATATGTCTCTGAGCTGGTGGTTTCTTCCTGAACTCCCCTACCCCCAGGAAAGTGGGGCCAAGAGTGGGCCATATATTCTTTCACCAAGTAGGAACTCTACCCCATGTGCAAAGAAACTCTTCTGTCCTGAAGGCAGGTTGGGAGGCAAAGGAGTGTGTGTGTGTGTGTGTGTGTGTGTGTGTGTGTGACATTTGTTAAGCACTACTGTGAGGCTGGAATTTTTGAATCCATCATCTCGTTGCATTCTCTCAACAGCCGTAGGAGATAGGTGCTGTTTGTTATCCCCATTTTACAGATGGGAATACTGAAGCTCAGAAAGGCAAGGATCTGTCTCAAGGTCAATCATACAGCTTGTAAGAGACAGAGCTGAGAACCAAACATTCTTTTGTCTGACTCCATAGTCTGTGCTTTCAATCCTATGCCCTGTATGGAACCAGTATGGTACATATGGGGCCTACCTTTCCAGGTGATATATGCCTTTCAAGCTCCTCTTTTTCTCACTCTGCCCTTCCTCTCCCACCTGGGCCCCTGAACCCAGCCTTTTGTCCCCTCAACTAGGACAGGTCTCTCCAGGAAGCCTTCCTGAGTCCTCTTTGGGTTCAAATCTGATCTCAGCCACTTGCCAGCTGTGTGTCTTTAAGCAAGTTGCTTCACTTCTCTGAGCCTCAGATCCTTCCTCCATAAAATGGGAACAGTTGTGAAGGCCAGATATGTCTGGTGCAAATATCATAAAGTTTGTTTTAAGAAATTATTTTAAGATGTGATCAGATTTGCATTTTAGTAGCCAACATAAGTCTAACTAACATGTAAAAGAGGTCAGATTGAGCCCGGAACCAGAGGGACCCATGAGTAAGCTATAGTCACTCAAGGAATGATGAACAACCAGTCTTTCCTCTGAATCATGTGAATGAAGTGCAAAGAAAGATATTGGAAATTATCATTGCATTTTTGAATGTCCACTCTGCCCCAGACACTGTTCTAGTGATTGTGTGCTGGTGAAGGGCATTATGTCCAGGAGACCCAGGGATATCTGAATCCTATTCCACAACACAACTGTCACTCACCACAGGATTCTCAAGGGTAAGATTTTGAATCCTATAAATATAAGCCAGTGCCGGGGGGAGTGTAAGGAGAGAGAGAGAAAACAAGAAAGGACTTGTGTTTATAATGCCAAAGAATGAGACCAATGAGATGGCCAAAGGGAGAGGCACTGTCCTTTCTGGCTGCTTGGTAGGGAGGACAGTGTGGACGCTCAGAATGGACAGTGGTCCTACACACAGGCAAATGTAATGACTGTAAGTTCCTTGAGGGAAGGGCTGATCTGAAAAGATTTGAGTTTTCTCCTGGCCCCCAGAGAGTTAATGGCTCTGGGCCCTTGAGGATTTACAGGATAGGTTGACTAAAAGAAACAAAGCAGCCAACCTTTGCTGAGAACTTGCCATACAGACAAAGTGCTAAAACCTTTGCATTCATCATCTCATTTCATCCTTACAAGAGCCTATAAGATAGGTAATGTCATACACATTGTGCAGGCAAGGACACAGCCAAAGAGAATGGGACCCGGGCCGAGCCCGTGGCGCACTTGGTAGAGTGCTGCGCTGGGAGCGCGGCGACGCTCCCGCCGCGGGTTCGGATCCTATATAGGACTGACCAGTGCACTCACTGGCTGAGTGCCGGTCACGAAAAAGACAAAAAAAAAAAAAAAAAAAGCATGTCAAAGAGAATGGGACCCAGCTGAGACACTGAGAAAGGGTGAGACACACTGAGACTCTGAGGACTGGCAAGGGCTATGGGGGGTGGGAGACAAGATAGGGGAAGGGGGAACTGAGTAATGTGAAGGCAGGGGTTGGGTGGTGGGATCAGGATCAGGCTCCAAGAGGCTTCAAAGTTCCAACAGGCAGCTTTATCCTGCAGACCTGTGGTTTGGTTTCCAAACCCTTCTGCTTATGGGCCCTGTCAGTGAGCGATTGATCTATTTATGAATTATGTAAAGAGATTACTGTACTCTTATGATATAAATATATACAAAAAAAGAGATTAGGAAGGTGACATAAAAAGTTTATAAAACTAGAAGTTGGTTAGAGCACAGCCTTGTAATACCAAGGTCATGGGCTTGGATCCCCATACTGGCCAGCTGCCCCCCCCCCCATTTTTTTAAATATATAACTGGAAGCTCTAGTATTTTATTTCTACACCCTAATGAGTTATCTTGCCCACAAATAAAAAGTTTTAACAAAAAATGATAGGGAGGCAATAAGGTTTCTATGCACCATACAGAGGAAGTCGAAGAACTCTCCAAATGGCTTTAATCATGTTGACTAATAATAATAATAGCTGCTACTTGCTGAGGGTCTACTCTGCATTAGGCATGTGCTGGGTCATGGGGATGCTTAGAGCCACAGTGTCTGCCCCAGACCAAACATCCTCCCAGCTGTGACAGTCCAGGGTCACAGTAAGGGTGCTTGGCAGCTCCAGGGGTGAAACTGCCCTGACGTCCCTCTGTCCATGTCTCCCCCAGGTGCCATGCCTCTGCAACTCCTCCTGCTGCTGATCCTGGTGGGCCATGGCAGCAGTCTCCAGCTGCAGGACACCTGGGAAGATGGAGCTAAGGAAGCCCCAGGCCCCTTGCTTGCCCGGGACCGGAGACAGGTGGCCATGGATGAAAACGGGGATGAGGACTATGACCTGTACATCACAGAACCTCCAGAAACACTTGAAAATTACACCTTGGTTGAGATGGGAAATTTGGGACAGAGAGGTTCAGCAGGGCCTGGAACCCCTGAGCCAGTCTCTGTGGAGGCTGCCACAAGAGACTCTGCTGCCCCAAACACAGGAGGGGCAGCCATGGGCAATCTAAGCACAGATCTGGCTGCACAGTGGATTCCAGTCACACTGGACCCTCTGGTCACAGAGCTGGTTGCTGTAATCAGTCCCATCACAAAGGCTCCATCCAACCAGGGGACTCTATCCATGGAGCTGACCACCACGGAGGCCCTGTCCATGGGTCCAGCAGCCACAGAGGCACGGACCACTCAACCAGCAGCCACGGATGCCCTGTCCATGGGTCCAGTGGCCACAGAGGCACAGACCACTCAACCAGCAGCCACGGATGCCCTGTCCATGGGTCCAGTGGCCACAGAGGTACAGACCACTCAACCAGCAGCCACGGATGCCCTGTCCATGGGTCCAGTGGCCACAGAGGCACAGACCACTCAACCAGCAGCCACAGAGGCCCTGTCCATGGGTCCAGTGGCCACAGAGGCACAGACCACTCAACCAGCAGCCACAGAGGCACAGACCACTCAACCAGCAGCCACCGAGGCCCTGTCCATGGGTCCAGCAGCCACAGAGGACTTGTCTACAGAACCAGCTGTCACAGAAGTCCCTTCCACAGAGCCCACTGACACAGAGGCCCTGTCCACAGAGCCCACTTCCATGAGAGATCTGGCCACAACCTTTCTTGTGCCCTCGGTTACTCACAAGGGTACCACTGTGGCACCCAGCACTTTGTCTGACATAGTCAAAAGGAAATATGGGAAGGTCTTTCCCACTGGGAGCACTGTGGCCTCCAGCCCCACAGAAGCCCTGGACTGCATCCCTGTGAAGCAGTGTCTGCTGGCTATCCTCATCCTGGCCCTGGTGGCCACCGTATTCCTCGTGTGCACTGTGGTGCTGGCTGTCCGCCTCTCCCGCAAGACCCACATGTACCCCGTGCGCAATTACTCCCCCACCGAGATGGTCTGCATCTCGTCCCTGCTCCCTGACAGGGGTGATGGGCCCCCCACCATGGCCAATGGGACCCTGCCCAAGGCCAAGAGCCAGGGCCTAATGGCGGAGCCCAGTGAGGACCGCGATGGAGACGACCTCACCCTGCACAGCTTCCTCCCTTAGCTCCCTCTGTTTGTTTGCCTCAGCAGGACCCTGGCCTCCTCGCGTCCTCTGAGGTCCACCTGGGTCCCCTCTGAGCACCTAGACCTCTATCCCACAGGTATGGGCTTCCTTGAAACCCCCTGAGGAAAGGTCCCTGGCAGCCTCAAACAGCATCAAGAGCAGCCAAGGTCCTGCCATGAGTGGAACCATCTCCTTCTCCTGCCTCGAGTGGAGCCCAGCCACCAACAGGCCAAGGACCATGGGCAGGCAACCATTTTGCCCAGAGAGATCCTGTCCTGCTCCCTGTCCCCCATCTGTTCTGGGTCCCCTCTAATGCCTCCCGCTTCTGTCCTCCTTCCTCTGATACCACGGGAGTTTCAACCCCACGTCCTGAGGAGGATTGAGTTCCCCTAGCCCCTTCTACTGCCATTTACTTCTGATTGCCACGGTCACCAAACAGGAAGGAGGCGATGGATTCCTGAGGCCGTTACCTGTGGCTCCTCTGATTTGGGCAGCTTGGTTTTTCTTGGGCACTTCTCTGGGGAACCAGGGTGAGGACTCCACCCATGAGGGCTGTGGTGGCTTTGGAGAGCCCAAGGGTAGACCCTTCTTTGGGACTGTGTGGACCAATGAGCTTCCATGTGGTGACTCAGTAACCACCATCCTGCCCTCCCTGGCCTCCCATGTGGCCACGCTTCAGAGTGGGCTCTGTGCCATTCACCACAGTACCCCACTGCCCAGCCCAGGGCCTGGCACAGCACAGGCACTCAATAAAAGTGTGATGAACAGATGGTGAATCCTCAGAGGTATCAAGGCCACCTCCTCCAGGCAGCCTCCCCTGAATTCTCTGTCCCTCACCGTGTGGTGGGATGTTCGTCCTCAGCTGTTTGCCCTCAGCCCCAGGCCCCTCAGGAAGCCCCCTCCATGGACTGTCAGATTGACTTCAATATTGGTAATAAGACATCTCAGTACATCCTTGGGTGGTCAGGAAAGGTTTCAGGATGTGTGGGGAAGAGAGGGCTGGCCCCCCGGGGACCACTTTATTCAGCTTCCCTGGTGACCCAGTTCTGTCCTGTGGAACGTGGTTCCCCTCAAATCTCAGACAGATCCCCCACTAAACATCAATGGCATCCTCCTGTTAAAAAAATATTCAATGACCCTCGTTAGGTCATGGTGAGGAAGACTTTATTCAAGGTGGGGGGAGCTATTGCAATAGGTATAGGACCACTGCAGTGGGATTTTGCAGCAGGGGAGAGAGATTGGGCTCAACTCTGAACACGGCACAGGCAAGTGGGAATTTATAGCCAGGGTGCAGGGTGCAGGTCAGTGGATGGAAAATTATGAAGAGGAAACATCAGGGGGAAGAGGGATTCTGGCTAAACCCACCTAATAGGATTCTTGCTGAAGACAGGCCAGAGGGACCAGACATCACCTGGGGGCAGGTTCTGGGTACTTTGAGGGTGCTAGTGGGAGAGGGGCAGGGTATTCCCCGGGGGCTGGGGCAGCCGGTACTAGAGGAGGCAGGCTGATGGGTCCAGAGAAATATGACTTCCTTCCCACCAGGAGTGATGAGAAAAATCAGAGAAGGGTAGCTGGGGGCTTCACAGCATGGAGCTGTGGATCCAGGGGCTGAGGGACTTAGAGACATCTGAGTGTTCCCCAGGGTCTTGTTACCCCATACTTCTGGGGACTTTCCTCTTTCCTCTGAGGGCTTCCTGAGCGCATGGGTTCAAGGATGTTGTGTGACTACACAGGCCTGGTTTTTCATGTGTGGATTGGAAGGGGGCTATCCTTTTGCAGATCTCTTGTCTCCGTCTCTGTCTCCCTCCCCTCCAGGTGCAGGATTTCATCCAATGTTGGTGATGATGGGGGCTTGAAGCACCACCAGGGGGCAGCCGCCACCAGCTCTCAGAGCCATTGGAAGCCTGGTCCTTCCTTTTGTCCACTCTTGAGCATGGAGGAGGAGGGATTGTTCAGCCAGACTGGGTGCAGTGCTGGTAAACGTTTAACAACCAGCTCCCTGGAGTGGCAGGGAGGAAAAGCCCTGATTTGTAGTGTTTGCCAGTTTCCTCAGTGTGAATAGTCCTATGGCCCATTTTGAGCTACACCATTATATAGTAGATGATACAATAAATAGGTGTTAACCTCAAGGGCGTAGATAATAGTGGAATGTAGTAAAATAACTAGAAAGTGGTGATTTTGGAGTATTGATGACCTCGGTTTTTAATATAGTATAATTTAATTTATTAAACAACTGACTCTCAAAATTCCAAAAATTTGATGATTAGCTCTCATGGGAAGGTACTGGCTGACTCCTGCCCTTCCCCCTGCCTGGACCTCCCCATGCCCTTGAACATCACTAGCCTGGAACACCCATTCATCCGAATACACATCTGCAATATCTCCATGAGTCCCCTCAACTGCCTTTGAAGGAGGTACTAATATTCTCTCCATTTTATGGAAAAAGAAACTGAGGCTCAGAGAGGTGAAGTCACCTGCCCCAGTCATGCATGAGGCCTGAGAGCCATGTTCCTACCACTATGTCTGTCATGTTGTCCTTGAGATCACAGAGGGGTTCTGGGGGAATCCCATACCCTTGAGTCTCATCCCAGCTGACCTGCCCTGGTGCCTGGAAGTCCCTATTAGTCACCCTCTGTGGTCCTGGTTGCTGAGGGAAGGCACTGTCCCTTGGGAGGGTGACAGAATAGAGCCCAGCCCCCTCCTTACAGAGAGCAGGACAAAGGAGAGCTGGAGCCTGGGACAAAGGGAAATGGCCAGGAGCAAGGAGTTGGCATTTGACTGAACACTTAACTGCATGCCCAGCCCCTTGCCAAACACTTTATCAGCATTTTCTCACTTAGGCCTCACAGCATTCCCATGATGTGGGTGCCACGATCATCCTATTTTACTGTTGGGGAAACTGAGGTTCAGAAAGCAGAACCACTTGCTCTAGTAGGTTGAGCTGCTGAGAAACCAGACTCTGCTGACTTCAGCTCTGCCATAGGGAAGGAAAGAGGGGAGACAGGAAACAGGGTGGAGGGACAGTGGGCTGTTTTCTTCAGGTCCCTTGTCTCTTACAGGCTGGGGCTGCCCCCCTGTGGGTGGCTCATCCAGCAGCTGACCTGGGCAGGGGCTCCCCAAATTCTCCCTCCAGATCCCACCCGCATCTGCCCCTCAACCAAGCCACAGATTGTTATGGGATGTGCCAGGTACTGTGCTAGGCCCTGGGATGCCATGTGAGCAAGACAAGCCTGGTGACACCCTTTGGGGCTCATAGTTTAGAGGGTGGCACAGGAAAAGTTCAGATTATGGCTGGGCCCAGAGCCCAGGAGAGAGTTGCTGGGGGCTCTGAGCATGCTCGTCGGGGCCAGACCTGGGATGGGAGAGGGGAGGAGTCAGGGAAATGATATTGAGACTTGAAGGATGCAGAAGTGTTGACTTGGGAGGATGGGTATAGAGGGAAGAATGTTCCAGGCATTGAGAACAGCATGAGGCACAGGAGAGTGCACTGGGGGAATGGGCAAGGCAGGGGTGGCTGGAAGTACGAGCCGGAGAGACTGCAGGGAAGAGAGGGAGGCTGTGTGATGATGAGGGACACCTGGGGGTGCAAAGAAAGTGTTGAATGAATGGAGAGATAATTGGGAAGAAGGAAGAGTAGGAGTTGGGCATGGATTGGATATGAGGAAGAGGGAAGTTGAAATCTTGAGTTTTCTCACTTGGGCAGCTGTCCTGATGGGGGCGCCACTGGGCAGTGGGGAAAGTGGGTAGAAGGATCAGGCTGGGGAGAGGGGTGGTGAGGGTGGAGTCCTGAGTTGGGTTTCAGCCACGTCCAGTGTCAAGGGCCTTGTCAATCTCCACATGGTAGTGCCAGGAAGTCTGGTGCAAAAGATGCCCAACATCATTAGCTGTCGGGGAAGTGCAAATTAAAACCACTGTGAGATGCCACTTCACACCCGTCTGATGGACTAAATTTAGAAAGACTGACAACACCAAGCGCTGGCGGGGGTGCAGAGGAGCCAGAACACACACATGGCTGGTGGGAATTCAAAATGGTACAGCCACTTTGGAAACCAATTGGGCAATTTTTTATAAAGTTAGACATATACTCACCATACAGCCCAGAAATCCCACTCCTAAGTATTTACCCAAGAGAATGAAAACATGTGTCCATACAAAGACTTATCCACAATGTTTATAGCAGCTTTATTCATAATAGCCAAAAAACTGGAAACAACCCAAATGTCCGTCATCTGGTGAATGGATAAATAAACTGTGGTACATCCACAGAATAGAATATTACTCAGAATAAATAGATACTGACATACACACCAACATGGATGCATCTAAAAAGTGTATAATGCTGAGGGAAAGAAGCCAGACACAAAAGGCTCAGCTCCCCCAGGCCCTGGAGATCTTTGTGAGCTTTGGATGAATCCACCTATGCCTCTGGGCTCCTTCTTTGCTCATCCCCCCTCCCTACTTCCTGGGGGGTGGTATTTCACCCGTCCTTCCCCCAGTCCTGGGCACAGAGACCAGCCTGACTGACTGGCAGATAACTCCAGGTTATTCCTCCTCCACTTGGGGCCTCAATCTCTCCACCTGTAAAATAGGCACCTCTGTGTCTGCCCATGTCACTGAGTGGCCACTGTTTGTCTGTCCTTCCCACTCAGAGGGGAGTCACGCGAGGCAGGGACTTTTGAATTTTTCATTCTCCAGAAGGCTCAGGAGGGAGAAAGAAGTTAGTCCGATGCCTGGTTCTGTCTTTGCCATGTGCCTTTCTGAGCCTCACGGTCCTCATCTGTAACATGAATTGGTAAAGGGCCCAGGGCACTGTCAACAATAAGAGTACTATTAACCTTGATGATAGCCGTAGCTGTAAGAGTGACAGCTCACTCTTGTGTGCTAATCATGAGCCCACTCTGTGCTAAGCTCTTGCTTGCATTTTCTCATTGTCCTGTTTTTGATCCCATCTTAAAGATGAGCAGACTGAGGCTCAGAGAGGTTCAGTGATTGTCTAAGGCCACACAGCTTGAAAATCACAGATCTGTGCTTAAACTCTTAAGACTTTCTGGGGCCAATAGCCACCAGAGGCTGGCTTCTTGGGGAAGGTCTGGGAAGTCCCCAAATCTCCAAGTCTCCAAGCCAAGTCCTGGGCCTGACTTCCCATCTGCTGCAGAGCTCCTCCCTGGAGGCCACTCTGTGCCCATGCATCCCCAATAGGGAGGCAGATGGCACTGAGAGGCAGCCATTAGGCACTGCCCATCTGTGGTGCCCACTCAGTGCCAGGAACCAGGAAGGAGGTGGTGTCAGATGGTGCTGTGGGAGCAAAAGAGCCACTTAATTCCACTAGCTCTAGACTAAACTCAATGAGACTTTGGGCATGCTGCCACCCGTTCAGACCCTGATTTCCCCTTCTGAAAAATGGGAGTGTCCAAATTAACTACTTGCCAGAGGGACAGCTCCAAGGGGCAGAAAGCAGGTCTGCAGGGAGTGGACCATGTTGATGTGATGAGCAGTGACCCCAGAGAGGATGCCCACCAGGCAAGAGGAGACTGCAGCTTGGGAGAGAGGGAAAGCCTGGAGGTAGGACTGTGGGAACATCTGGCCGGAGGTGGGACTTGCAGCCATGGGGAGGGGTGAAAGTCCCCAGAAGAGGGCATGAGGCATGAACTGTTTCCAATATGGTGCCCCTTTGTAATGGCAAAGATGTTCTCAGACCCTACATGATGGGGTATTTTCACATCCATCGGGGGAGAAAACAGATAATGACAAACAGCTCCTGTGCGAACAACTCTTTCCAATGCATTTCACTGTATGTAGCCCAGCTGCATCTAGAGTCATTTAACAAAGGATCAAAACTCTGTGTGTAAGGTGTCCTGTGAATTAGGGTCCAAACACAACTGGCCTTGAAGACTTGTGTAGTGCTCATGATGCTCTGCCCCCAGTGGGTAGAGATGGGCAGAGCCCTCATTGCTGAGCTTTTAGGGGCACAGCTCTCTCAGCCCCTTGATCAATGCACTCACCCTCACAGTCCCAGGGTATAAGATGGTGTGCTCGTGGGCATAAATTGTGACTCTTCTTTGCCACCAGCCTCTCGTGTGATCCTGGTAGGGAACAGGGAAATATTTGTGGACTATTCCAACAACTGGGAATAGGTGAAGAAAATAAGCAGCCTCAGCTGTATGATCAATAAAACATTATTCAGCAATTGAAAATAATGTTTTTGAAGGATAACATTTTTAAATGCACATGATGTAATGTTAAATGAACTCTGAGCCTCAGTTTCCTCATCTGTGAAATGGGATAATAATAGTATCATCTCATAGGGGTGTTGGGAGGATTAATGAGATGATCATGGAAAGCACTTAGCACAATGTCTGGCAGAGGGGAAGTGCTTAATAGAGGGTTACGGTTAGGGTTAGGCTATTAGAATTATCAAGTGTAGAAAAAAGACTGGAAGGAAATACACCAAATTATTAAGAGAGGTTAGACCTTGAGTGTAGGATTACAGGTGAGTTTTATTTGCTTCTTTTGGCTTTTCTGTGTTTTCCTAATATTTTTCAACAGACAGAACAAAACTGCAAATGTCAGGACATCTGGGGGTCCCAGGCTCCACCAGCTGATGAGTAAAACCATTGTCCTATAGTTATTAATGTCCAAACAAGAATGCTCTGAGCCAGTGGATCTCACCTGGGAGCAATTTTTCCCCCAGGGGACATTTGGCAATGCCTGGAGATACTTTTGGTTTTCCCAATTTGGGGAGGGAGGTGATATTGTCATCTAATGGGTGGTGGTCAGGGATGCTGCTCAACAGACTACAGTGCACAGGGCAGCCCCCCCCAAGTATCTGGTCCAAAATGTCAGTAGTGCCAAGATGGAGAAACCTGCTCTGAGGCTTCCCACTTGACTGTGGATTCCATAGAGCTCCCCTCCCCAAAGATGTCTGGAAACTCAGAGGGGCTTCTGTGTTGCCATGAACTTAGCTGCTGTGCGTCCTCTTGGTGGCTGAAAGGCCATGGCTAT
Organism: Cynocephalus volans; assembly: GCF_027409185.1. NCBI lineage: Eukaryota > Metazoa > Chordata > Mammalia > Dermoptera > Cynocephalidae > Cynocephalus > Cynocephalus volans. Next base: position 198,522,332 of record NC_084461.1, read on the forward strand.
TGCTGCCCCTGCTCTTGCCACCCAGAGGCTGGCAGAGCCAGGCACCACCATGCCCAAGAATGGTATAACCAGAATGCTACCGCCAAGATGTGCAGTGGGACAGCCTTATTGCTGCTCTTGCCAAGAAAGAAGGAGAAAGAAACAGGCCCCTGGAAAGGAGCACAAAACACAGTTTCCTTTCCCAGGCACATAACCCTGCCAGGTGGCCGAGTGCAGATGAGTTCTCCTAACAGTGGCCGACATCAGTGCGGTTCTGGGCTGCCAGTTGCTTCCCTGGGGTAGCTCTTTCTGTCGGGCTTCGTGTCTGGCCTCTGAACCCCCCAAGAGGCACAGGCTTCAAGTGACTTCTCCCCAGAGGTTCAGCAGCCCCTCAGCAAATCACTTTACACAAATGGATATATGGGACAGTGGGATCCCCTAATCCCACCAGCGGAAGCTTCTGAGCCCCAACTCCTGAGGCTCCTGTCTCATCAGCTGAAAAACATCTTGGTTGGATGAGTGAAGGAAAGCTCCTGCTACCTCTCCCTCTGCTCCAGCCCCAGGAGCCTTCTGCTCTCCCTCACGTGCTCTTGCCTTAGGGCTTCCCTGCTTGCTGTTCTCGTCACCTGCTACTCTCTTCCCAGCTGTCCGTCCTGGCTGGCATCTTCTCCTCCTCTAGGTCTCAACTTGAACGTCACCTTCTCAAAGAGGCCTGCTCTGCAGCCCGGCCCCCGGGTATTCACTAGGACACCCCCCTTTTGCCCTTCAAGGCACAGATGACTGTTGCAAGTGACGTTGTTGATCTATTGATTTGCCCTGCGTGGGTTCGGGGCCTCTGTCCCTCAAGTTCACTCTTTCCCTGTCGCTGTGCAGGGGCTGGCACACAGTAGGGATGTAGGAAGCATCTACTGAATGAAAGACCTAACGACAGAGGCTTTCCAAAGGAGGCGAGGACCGAGGCAAGGCGATGGGGCTGATGGGAATGTGAGCTTCAGGGGTGGAGATTGGAGAGTCTCAGGTTGAAGGCTTGGACTCTGGCGAACCTGGTTCAAATCCTGGCTCCCCTAGTTAGGAGATGCTCGACGTTGGGCAACTTGCTGACCTCTGGGAGCCCTTCACCTGTAAGTGGGGAGAAGTCCTTCCTAGTCCCGGGGCTGTGGGAGGGCAGATGAGGTGGACTGCCCTGCACATAGTAGGCGCCAGTTAGTGCCCCTCCTGGGAGAGAGAGTCCCAGCTACAGGGCAGGCGTGGACCCGCCAAGGGGCACCGCGGAGGCCTCCATGTCCCCGCAGGCCCCACCCCTGTGGTTTGGGGAGCAAAACCCCGCCCTGCTGAGCTCTCTGTCTTTTGGCCTAAAATTAGCTCACAAATTCCTTGGCTGCCTGGCTGGTGCTTCCAACCCACAATTCAAACCAGATGTTTCCAGCTGTCGGGGCCTGTCCCCCTTGGCCAGTGCCCGCGTGTGTCCGGCTCGGGGAGGTCGCACTCAGCCCTGGAGCGGTTAACCCGCTGCACGACTCCTGAGCCCCGGCTGGGCGGAGGGGATCGAGCGGCGAGGCGAGCCCTCGGTCTGCATGCACAGGCCTCCAAAAATGGGACCTCCAAGGAGTCGAGACCACCCCTCGCTGAGGCCTGCCAGCCTGCCCACCGTCTGGGGTGAGGGTGGGGTGGCTCCTTGCTGTGCCCTTTCTATCTCATAGCCTTATGGAGCACCTGAAGTAGGCCTCGCTTCTGTTAGCTGCTGCTAACATTCTCATGAGAAGCCATTTTCACAAGAACCCAGAGAAGTGGGCGTTGTTATTGCCCCCATTTTACAGATGAAGATACTGAAGCCCAGACTGGTTGAGTAACTAAGCCCAAGGTCACCCAGCTTGGAGGCGGCAGAACCCAGATGTCCCTGACAGGCACGTGGTCTTGGCTCAGCCCAGATGGGTCTTACTTCCTTGCCTCAACTCCCACGTGGCCCTTTCTCACCTGGTGGGTGAGTCTGGGTATCCTGGAAGACTCTCTTTGTGAAGCTGTACCTGGGGCATCTCTGGGCCTAGGGACGGAAGGCTGACTTATGACAGCTGCCAGGAGGAGGTGGCTTGTCAGGAGCCCTTGGGCGCTGAGTTTCTGGGTCAGAAGCTGGTGGTCGGGTGTGGAAGGAGGCGAGGGGAGGGCTGGGACCCATAGCACCTTCATGAGTTCTTATGTGGAGCTCCTTCGCTCCCCCAAAATGGGACCCTGATCTCTCGGTTAGGTCCTCAAGAGAAAGGATATATGTGTGTGTGTCTGTGTGTGTGTGTGTCCATGTGTGTGGGGATGGCGAAGATGAGCAGGGCTTGGGGCAAGGAGAGGAAAAGTAGCTGCGAAGGGTTAGCACAGGGCCTTCGTCACTCACGGTAAAGCAAAAACCCTGGCCGACGCCCACCGAGGCCCTCCAGCCTCTGGCTCCGGTACCCTCGGACCTCACGTCCTCCCACTCTCCCCTCGCTCACTCTGTGCCAGCCATGCCCGCCTCTTTTCCACTCCTGGAAAGTGCCAGGCAGCCCCAGCCTTGGGGCCTTTGCACCCGCTCTTCTCTCTGCCTGGAAATCTCCCCTCTGCTCTGTTCCCTGACGTACTCTCTCACCTCCTTCAGGTCTTCACTCAACTGTCCCCCCTTCCTGTATAACTTTTCTTCGCACTACCTACCCCGTCTAGCACAGCTCGTGCACATTATTAAGTTGTCTTTTCAATGCAAGCTGCACAGGACAGGGATTTTCACCCATGTTGCCCTCTGCCGTAGCCCCTGTACCTGGAAAGTGTCTGGCACATAGTATGTGCTCCATAAGCATTTGTTGAGAGCGAGAAAGGAATAAAGGAAGGGAACTGGGGAAGATAGGAAGGAGGGAGGGAGGGAGGAGAAGGGGAAGGCATGGAGGGAGGGGAAGACGGGAGAGAAGGCGGGAAAGATGGGAGAGTGCTTACCTGAGTGTTTGGGTAAAGTGCCCCCGAGGTTCAGCCCTAAGCCCTTCCTGCTTCCTCCTCCCCTCCAGCCCCTCCCCTGTTCACACGCTGGCAGGGCCCCCGTTTCCACCTGAGCTGCAAAGGGTGGCCGCAAGCATCATCTCCATTCATTCTTGCAATGGGGTGGGGGAGGCTCCTGGGGAGTGACAGGCCTGAGAGCACCCGGTGGGCAGAGCAGGAGACCGAGGCCAGGTTTGTGCGTGGCAGTGAGTGTTTACATTCCTGCCTGGCCGAGATGGCTTCCATGTGGGGCTGATGAAGTGGCTCCTTCCACCGGGCCTGGGAATGTAAATGTTTACGAGGTAGTGTGCAGCTGGCCAGGCCACCATGGCCACAGGAAGCTCCAGGACCCCCAGCCCTCTGGCTGTGGGGTGCCTGCCCAAAAAGAGAAGGATGCAGGGTTCTTTGTTTTTTAAAAGAAAACATTTAACTGAGTCAGAGCCTATGTAAAGTATACAAATCTGAAGTGTACAACTTGATTTTTCCATATGTATACACCCTTTCACCATGACCCAGGTGCAGATGTCACATACTTCTAGCCCCATAAGGTTCCTGTGCCCCTTCCCAGTCAGTAGCCCCATGGGGTACTTCTTACTTCTGACCCCATAACTTGGTTTTGCCTTTGTTCTAGAATTTCGTGTAAATGGAATTGTCTGATGTGTGCTTTTTTGGGTCCTGTTCTTGTGCTCAGTGTGTCTGTGGAACTCATCCACATTAGTTTCTTTTCTTTGCTGGGTAGAGTTCCATCGTATGGACATGTCATGGTCTGAGTATTTGTTCTCCTATTGGTGCACTTTTGGGCTATTTCCAATTTTTTTGCTATTATAAATAAAGCTGTATGGATACTTGTCTTTATGTGGATGTATGTTTTCATTTGTCTTGAGTAAATCCCTAGGGGTAAGATTGCTGGGTCATATGGAAAGTGTATGGTTAACTCTATAAAAACCACCAATCTGTTTTCCAAAGTGGCTATGACATTGTTTCCTCCCACCAGTGGTGAGTGAGTGTCTGGTCATTTGCTGGATGTAGGAGGGGCGAGTAGTTCTTGAATCAGGTGGAAAATTTATAGAGAAGCACAGAATGTCAGAGCTTGGAGGAGCCTCCTCTTACCTTTCCTGGTCTAGTAAGGGAAACTGAGGCTCAGGTTACCCAGTGCATGATGGGCAGAGCCAGGAACTAATGTTGGTCTCCCGGTTTGCAAGCTCTGATTACTCCCTGGTGAGAACAGATGAGTACCCAGTCTTATTTCCGAGAGGAGGTCTTGTGCCACGCCCTTTCCTGCCCCAGGGCCTTTGCACTTGCTGCTCTCTTGGCCTAGATACTCTTTCTTCCTGCTCTTGTGTGCCTGGTTCCTCATATCCTGCAGGTGTCAGTTCAGACACCTCTCCAGAGAGGATGTCCCTGACCACAATGGCTAAAATAGCTGCCAGGCCCCTGTCCCATCCCCTTCCAAGCTACTCCCTGTCTCCTCATCTTTTTCATTTCCTTGGCAGTGCTTTGCAGTGTTAGGTTATCTTCCCTATTTGCTTGTTGACTTGTTTCTCATCTGTCTCCCCTACTAGGTGCTCCCTGAGGTAGGGACCTGATCTGTTCTGTTCCCTGCTAGCCCCCCAGTGTCCATGAAGGAGCTGGCACAGACCAGGTACCCAGTAAATATTTGTTAAAGAGACCCATGAACAAGCAAAATAATGTCAGCGTATCCCCAGTCAATCCTATCGCCTCCCTGGGCCTCAGTTTCCCCATGTATAACATGGGCAGATTGGACTAGAATCATTTGGCCAGTGGGTGGGTATTTACTGAGCATCTACTGTGTTTCAGCCATGGTGTTGGGGATACAGTGACAGAAAATTTCCCGATTCTGGCCTGAGAAGCTCACTCTCTAGAGACCCATGTAAATGAGCCATTATAACCCAGCATGCTCAGGGCTCCACGCTGGAAGCCCAGAGGGTGCTGGAGCAGAGAGGATGCTGCTAATCTCCTTCCCCAGAGGCTGGAGTTCAGGGACAGCTCCCTGGAATTGGTGGGGGCAGCCAGGCAAGGGAGCATGGAGGACAGTCTTCAGGTGGATAGAACAGCCCAAGCAAAGTGTGGCTCTGTCTCATTTGCTGCTGTCTTTCTGTGCATTGCACAGTTCCTGACACATGCAGATGCTTGGTAAATAGCTGGGGCATAAGTGATCATGTCTAATTTACAGATGGGGAAACTGAGAGCTGGGGAGGTTTCACAGCACACCTCGAGCTCTGGCCTCCCTGGATGAGGCCACTCTGCCTCCTTGGAGTGCCAGAAGGAAGCTGCTCCGTGGGTGTCCCTCTGAAGGCCAGGCCTGTGCTGTGATGGGGTAGCAGCCCAGCCCTCTCCTGCCACATGAAAGATGTGGGCTATTTTTGCCTGGAGGGCAGGCCTCAGTGGCCACAGGGGCTGTGTAATTAGAAGTGGCCCTGGGTTCATGAGGGGTTGGAGCTGGGGACTGTGGTGGACCAGGCAGCCGCCCCAGGCTCAAATGGGGAGGACCCTGGCAGACACCCGAGATAGAATGGGTTTTTCCCTTGCCCTCCCTGCCTCCTTGGCCATGGCTGCTAATTGCATGGTGGGCACAGGGTGGGGTCTCTGAATTGCTTCTGGGCTGGGTAGAGGGCCTGGGTGCTGCTCTGTGCCTCTGAAATTACAGGCTGCAAGTGAGCAACACAGCCCACTCCATGCCATGGACCTGCCCATGCCCAGTGGAGCCGTGGAGGTGAAGCCATGGGGAGCATCCAAGCGAGCCCCATGACTGGTCCCGGAGCTGGAAAACGTGGAGCGTGAGGCTCTTGGGATAGGTGAAGAGCTGCTGGAGCAAACCTCAGAGTATTAGCAGGCCAAAACCTGAAAATGCGAGTGGAGGTCAGAGTGGTCATTCACATGGTAAACAAGCACTTATTAAGTACCTACTGTGTTCCAGGCACTCTCCTAGATGCTGCATTTATGGCAGTGCATAAAACAGGCAAATTTCCTGGTCTCCACGGACCTGGCTCATTGACTCTTGGATGACAATAATCTCCAGGAGCTGCCCTGGAGGTGCTGTGTTCCCATCTGCCTCAGGGCCTTTGTACATGCTGTTGCTGTTGCTGGGACCCCTCTTGTTTCCCTGCCTTCCTAAACACCTCCTCATCCTCAAGAGTTGCTCTAGTGTCACCTTCTCATGGAGGCCCCTTTGAGGCTTGGGACCAGACTAGCCCCCGGCACATGCTCCCGAGGCCCCTGAACTTCCCCTCCTGACTCTTAGCCTAGTCTGCAGTTAGATGCTCATTTGCTTGTTTACTTGCTGGTTGCAGGTCTCCCTCTAGTCTGCAGGCTCTGCACCTCTGTTTGTTCATCACTGCCTCCCAGAACCTGACTTGGGGCTGGGTGCAAAGTGAGAGCTCAAGAAATATTTGTAGAATGAATGAAATTTAGAATGTTAGAGTGTTGGAGCCTTAGGACTGGCAGGCTCATTGTGAGCATCTCGTCCAACTCCACATTTAGCTGCAGCCCAGAGAAGGGCAGTGATTTGCCCAACTGCCCATAGCTGGTGTTTGAGCTGGGGTTGGGATTCAAGGCTCCTTTTTTCTCTGGTCAGTGACTGACATTTTTGCTGTTCTATCCTCAGATTATGGGTTGGGATGTTCAGTTTAAGGACAGCATTGTGTCTATGTGTGTGTGTGTCTATGTGTGTGTGTTGACATGGTCTGGCAGCCCTTTAACAGGACAGATGGAGGTGGTAGAGGGGTCAAGCTGTGGGAAATGGGCTCCTTGGGAGTGGAGGGGCTCACAGGCCTGGTGGTCCCATTTCCAGATGGTCTGACTTAGGGGCTGGTGCAGAAGAAAGGACTCTAACCCCCACCATGCTATTGGATCCTGGACAGGTCCTACCACCATGAACCTCAGTTTCCTCATCAAATGGGCTTCACTTATTCATTCGCCTCTCCCCAAGCATGTGAGGGGCTGCTGTGTTTGACACACAGCACTAGGCTCTACAGGGGGAGGAAAATCCAGGGCTCTGGAGGGTGGGTGATTCCAGCTCCATGGGAAGCAAGGAAAGTAATGATGATATTCAGCCTCAGTGTGGAAGACAGAATAATTTCCTCTGCCCCAAGATGTCCATGGTGTAATCCCCAGAACCTGTGAATGTGAATATGTCACTTTACATGGCAAAAGGGATTTGCACATGTGGTTAAGGATCTTAGATGGGGAGATTATCCTGGGTCATATGGGTGGGCTCAATGTCATCATGAGACAAGGGTCCTTAAAAGGGGAAAAGGGAATTGGAAGACAGAACCAGAGAGATGGCAGCATGGGAAGGAATCAGGCCGCTTCTGCTGGCTGTGAGGATGGAGGAAGAGGCTGGCAGCCACGGCACGTGGGCAGCTTCCAGAAGCATGAAAAGGTGAAGAAACAGATCTTTCCCCTGAAGACTCCAGAATGAATATGAGTCCTGCTGACACCCTGATTTTCAGCCCAGTGAGACCCATTTTGGACTCCTGACCTCAAGAGCTGTAAGATAACAAATGTGTGTTGTTTTCAGCCACTAAGTTAGTGGTATTTTGTTACAGCAGCAACTGGAACCGAATACCGCTGGGCCCGGCCAGTGCTTTTTATATTGTTGAGCACGTTCATGCCCCTGAGCGCCTCTGATTTTGCCAGCAGCCTTGTGAGCAGTGGGGACTCTTTATCCCCATTTTATAGATGTGGAGACCGAGTCTCCGTGTGCAGCAGGACATGGTATAGGCAGGGTTTGAACCCTTTTCTGTCTGCTTCTGGGCTCACTCTGCCTCTGAAGGAGGAGCACAGGTGGAGGGGAGGGGACTCAGAGTGACCCCTCATGCTGGGGCATCTGTACTGGGAGCTGGCCCTGTTCCTGATGGTTGTGCCTCAGCCCCTTGACTGCCCAGGGTCCTCAGACTGCTGGGTCATGGCTAACCTCCCTGGTGGTGGGCCCTGGGGGAGGTCTTGCTGCCCTGCCCACCTGATGTCTGGTCTAGGACAGGTCAGATAGGGATGGGACAGCTCCTGGCCATCTTGAAGTGGGTGCAGCTGCTACAACATGTCTGTGGGCAGCCACTTGCACCTGGGGGTGTATGTGCATGAATGTGTGTGTGTGCGTGTGTGTCCATTGGTGGACAGTCCGCCATTCCCTCTAGGATGCAGGATTTGGGGTGATCTCAAGAGATGGTGGGAAAGTCTCTGTTTTTATTTTCCAAACAAGTGACTGTTCCCCCTTTCTGGAGGTGAGTGGGTACTGCTGGGACCATCACAAGGAACAAGGATAATCTAGAGTACTGGTTTCTACAGGGAGGGTATGGATGGTTAATCACGCACTCCCTGTTCCAAACCTTCATTGGCTCCATACTGCCTCCTGGATGAATAACATTCTGAGACTTTAGCCCGGCTCCCGCACCTCCTCCAACCCTCCTTACCTGCTCCTCCATTTGGTCCATGCTCCAGCCTAATTTATTCACAGTGTCTTGTCCGTATGTGGCATTCTCGGCCACCATGCCTTTGCCCATGCTGGTCCTCCCACCTGGGATGCCCTTCCAGGATCTCCTCTAGTTCAGGCTCTGCTTATTCACGGGTGGGTCCTCAAGGATAATTTCCCTGGATCTTTCCCTCAGAGAATCAGTCTCTCAGTCGTAGGGGGTTCCCGGAGCCCTTGGTCCGGCCTCTGTGCTGCCACAGACCCCTTTCTGTTTTGTAAAAAAGTAATTTACATGTGTGTCCTTCTCCCTGGAAGTCTGCGAGCTCCTTGAGGGCTGGGCTGTATCTGATTCACCTCTGGAACCTGCTTGGCACAGCACCTGGGGCCTTATGGGTGTTGACTAAGCATTTGCAGAATGAGTGAATGAGTGTGTGAATGAATGAATGCAAGGTGCTGCTGGCCCACTCGATTCCTCAGGATGGCCAGAGGCTGCCACTGATGCAGTCAGGACCCTGGCTGAAGCCTTTGAATTCACCCTGCCTCACTTTCCCCCTCTGTGAATGGGTCTCAAACTCCTGCTCAAGCTACTCTATTTAGGGTATTGTGAGGTACAGATCCCAGAATATCAGAGCCAGAGGTTGCCCAGAAGGCCTCCCACCCACCCCTACAACATGGGGAAACTGAGGCCTGGAGAGGGGAAGGGCCTGACCAGGGCCAGAGAGAGGGTCCCAAAACTGGGCTCCCTGTGCAGGTTTGGACCCTCCATCAGGCCTCTCTATACACATCCTGCTCCCACTCTGCACCCCAGCCTGGAAAACCTGAGTCACAGCTGGAATCAAGGACGGGGAATTTTCCTTCTCACTTCCAGGGGCCTCTGAGCCTCCCTGAGATCACCCCTTTGGACTGTGGGGAGTGGGCAGGACCCCAGCTCGCTGCACTGGGGAAGTGCTGTGGGACAGCCCTGCCTGTCTGTCTGTCTCAGCCAGCCCTGGGGACCCGAGGTCAAGGAGGAAGTGCCGCATCTGATCTTCCCCATAGTGGGAGTGTGAGCGAGGGAGGGATTGCGTGTGGCCTGAGCACAGCCCCGCCCCTCCCCAGTCCCCACCCCAAACCCTCCTAATGAAATCAAGCTGGCCCCTGAAGCCCAGACAGGGAGGGGGGAAGGAGGAGGGACGGGAGGAGGGAGGGCGGCAGGCGCCAGCCCACAGCAGCCCCAGGCACGGTGTGGACTCTCTCCTGGGCCAGGCACCCCCCACTCTTGCTCCACCTGGCAGGAGCACCCAGGCCTGAGCGTGGAGGAACTGGTGAGTCCTGGGGTTCCCTTCTCTGTCCTGAGAGCCTGGGCTGTCTTGAAGTTTAGGGACTGGTGACTATCTGAGCACTTTGCGGGTGTCTCGAAGCATGTGTGAGCTTTGAGTGAGTGTTGGATGTTGTGTGCGTGTGTGTGATGGAATGTGTGCGCGCCTTCTGTGAGTCCCGGGTGCAGTGCTGGGACTGGCCGAGGTGTTCTGTGTGTGTAGTTGGGGCCTTGGTGTAGGGGGGTGTGTTTTTCTCTGGAAGTGAACCCCCGGGGTGTTGCTTCCAAGATCAGGGTGAGGGTGGTGTGGACGGGGTTTGTCCTGTGTGTGGACATCGACTGTGTGTCAGGGAATTGCGTGTATGCACGTGTGCGTGTCCGTGTGTGTTCTCTGTGCATCCGTGCTAGTGGGCTGTGTGAGCTCTCTTGAGTGTCTGGGTGCTGTGTCCTGCTGCTGTGACTGTGTTGTGTGTCCATACTGTTGCTGCTGCTGCTGCTGTGTGTGTGTGTGTGTGTGTGTGTGTGTGTGAGAGAGAGAGTGGGTTTTGAACCCTCAGGACCCGCTTCCCATCCAGACCTCCCCACCAAGAAGCCCAGGGCCCTGTCCTAGGCCAGCCCTGGAGAGGGGAGTGCAGTGTTTTAGCCAAGAGCCCCCTTCCCCAGCACCACTAATTGAAGCCAGGTTTCTGTGGGCTGCCCCTCCCCCTCAGGCCACCAGTGTCTGGGTGGGGGTGGGGCAGCGGCTCGGCCCCTCAGCTTCAGATCTTGGGGTACTCAGGCCTTAGGGGTGGACTTGAATTCATCTGCATGTTCATGACCACAAGTAAGGCCATTACATTTTAAAATAGCAAACCCTGATCGGGATGGTCCTGAGTGGGGAACCCTGGACAGTCACGTGGTGCCCACTGACTGATACCCGTTGTGCGCCAGGCACTGCTGTCTTGTCCTAACAATAGTCCAGAGAGGTGGCCCTTATCCCTGTCGTACAGATGTGGAAACCAAAGCTCAGAGAGGCGACATGCCTAGGATACATAGCAGGGAAGTGACCTCCTGGATATTTCAAGAGAGGCTTCTCCATTCAGGGCTCTGCTGGCCTCAGCCCCGACTTGCTCTGCGACCCTGGGCAGGCCATTCCCCATCTCTGAGCCTGAGTTTCCTCTTGGGTGAAATGAGAGGGGTTGGGCCTGACACCAGCTCCTAATGGCCTGTGAGATTCTGAGTTCCTGAATAAGTCAGGACCCAGGAGGCCAGGCCAAACTTCTCTCAGGGAGGTGGGGGCACCTGGTGAGCAGTATGATCATTTCAGAACTGTCCAGACCAGTTCTTCCATGCTGAGGCCCAGAGAGGGCAAGGGGCTTGTCCAGGGTCACACAGCAATCTTCAAGACCCGGTAGGCTGCAGGTGGGGCTGCATCCCCTGCTTTGCCTCCACCTTTCTCAGAGCCAGGAGGGGTTGTGGGGTGTGGGGGACTCTGAGAGTTGGGGTCTTGGCCTTTAAGAGCCACTGGTGGCTTGTGTGGCCTCCTTCCTTGTCCTCTGCCCTGAATCCAGTGCACAGCGAGCCCTTTCCTCTGTCGGGCTCACTGCTCCGAGTGAGTGTATATGTGTGTGTGTGTACGTATGTGTGTACATGTGTGTGTACGTGTGTGTGTATGTGTGTGTGTGTTTGGTCCTGCATTCCTCAGTGGCCAGAGCTAGGGAGATTTCACTCAATGAGATAAAAAAGGTGGTCTTTCCTGGAGGTTGGGGGGTAGGAGACCATGAGCAAGTGCACACATCAGGTGAGAATGATCATTTGTTGGCTCAGGGTGGGAAAATGTTGGCTGCTGATGACTTCCCTTTCCTCAGGGAGCAGCTACTCTGTGCCAGGAGCTTTCTGAATGTTGTCTCATGCGGTCCTAACTGCTCTGCAAGGTATGACCTGCGGTCACTCCCCACCACCCCCAATTTACAGATGGGGAAAGTGGAGCCCAGAAGGGTCAGACTGCAGAGCTAGACCAGACGGAGCCAGGTCACTCCCCAGCCTCCCTGATTCCCAGCTGACATCCTCACCATGCTGCCGCCTCAGAACTTCAGCGGGTCTTTGACCACTTGTGGTGGCAGTTTTGCCCTCTATAGTGAGAAGCTTCGGACATGGCCACTGAAGGTCTCTTCTGGGCCTGACTTGAGGTGGGAGGCAGGGAGGTGATGGGCAGGACAAAGACCCCAAAGCTCAAGGTTGACCGCAGGAACCTTTGCTAGTGAGTGGCACAGAGGGGAGGGGTTCTGATGCACCATGGAGCATCTCAGATCCTTGTTCCTGCTGATGAGTGATGCCAGCCGGGGGTGTGAGCCTGTCCTGGGCCAGACTGTGTGAGCATGTTGTGTGTATATGTGTGAGGGTGTATGTGCACTCCTGGAATCAGGCAGAGGAAGGCTCAAATCCCAGCTCTGTGACTGCCCACCTACGTGTCCTTGGGTGAGTTGTGGTCTGTCTCTGAACCTCCGTGTTCCTCATCTGTGGAATGGGGATAGTGGTGACGCCACCCCGGGCTTCTGCAGGACTGAGCACATGGAGAAGTTTCAGGGACACCCACGATGAGAGCACCAGCTCATTTAAGATGAACTCCTGAGTAGTTTGCCTTTTTTTATGTCCTGGAATTATTTTTAATTTTTTGCCATCTGGGCCTGTACCAAATTTTCATCAGTACAATTCATTTCCATTAATTGGGAGGACTCAGGTCACCTGGAACAAGCCACCAAATGGCCCAGCCTTCTTCCTTCCCGATCTCCTGAACCCTCACAGTCACTCATGAGGTGTCATCTGTTCTACTGAGCAGGACCTGAGGCCTAGACGTTGGAGATGGGACCTGCACTGCAGGTGCTGGAAACCTTGACTTACTCCTTCAGCCCAGGAACTTGCTGTGTGGCCTTGGGCCGGCCCCTTGCCTTCTCTGGGCCTCTGTCTCCCCATCTCTGAATGCTGAGATAGGGCCTCAGATGGGAGTTGCTAAGGCTTTTCTGTCTTGGAGCTTCTAGCCCCAGCCACCTTGTGGGAACTGGGCTCTCTGCTGGGCCAGGAGAGGCTCTTGGGGAGTGGCCTGGGGGGCACGGGCGAGCAGTCTCAGGGTTTGCCTGAGCACAGACCCACACGCAGACTGGCTGGGAGAGTTTGTGATTTAGAAACGGAGCTCCTTGGTAAACTTGGGCCATGAGGAATTTACTAATCAGCCGGCTGTCTGGGCCAGATGGGGTCTAGAGGTTCGGGCCAGGAGCAGCTTTCCAAGGGGGAAGGGAAGCCTGGGATACATATGGTTCCCATCTGATGGGGGTGGGGTGGGGGAGCCGCTCCAGCTTCATCTGAGGCTTGAGGGCTTCCCCCAGGGCCTTCCCAGGCCTGCTTGGAGCCCTGAGGTGAGGGGCAGCCAAGCTGGGGATGCTCTCAGCACCACCATGGTATCCAGGCCCCCTGCCCAGCTCAGAGAACCTGAGACTTCAAAACCTAGAATCTTCTGGAGAAGGAGGCAGAGCTGGAGTGGGGGAGGTTTGAGAAAGCCTCTGACTGAGCTGTGGGATGTGACAGGAGCCTCTGTGGCTGCCCAGTGCCTGGGGATGAGGCCCTGAGGGGAACGGGACCACAGAGGGGCTGGGGGCTGCTGACGAGAGTTCCCTGGGTGGGGGTAACACTCGGCTCCTCAGTCACTCAGTTTCTCATTGACTCAGCCCTACTGTCATTTCACCCTTCATGCCTGGATCCAAATTCCAGCACTTCCTTGCCAAGTCACTGAACCCCTCTGAGCCTCAGTTTCCTCACTCGGAAAATGGGGAAAATAATATAATAGTACAGCCCCCTGTGGAGAGTTGTCAGGATTCAGTGAGAAATTTCATATAAGAGACTTTAAACAGTAGCTGGCGCATATAAGCAGTGAAAGTGTGAGTTAATATTAATAATAGCCAAGTCAGTCAAGATACATTTATTGAGCCCTTACTGTCTACCAGATATGGTGCAGAACCCAGAGGATGCGGAGAGAAATAAGATTCCCTGCCTTCCAGGACCTCGGGAGGAAGTGAGGGCAGGTGTGCAGCCCAGTATGAACACACAGGGTCCATTGTATGGCTGGGGGCTCAGGTGCTAGGACGGGAAGTGACTTGCTGGAATATGCACTGTGTTCCCTGCACCTCCCTGGGGTCTGGTGAGCCCTCTTTCTGAGACCCTGGAGTCCCACCTGACTTCTCTCCTCCCTCGTGTCCTACAGGTCCTGGGGACAACATGGTCTCCGCGGTGGCCTCTGGTGTCCTCACTGCTCTGCTGCTGCTCCTGGGGCCCGTGCCCGTGGTGGCCCACTCCGTGCCCGTGCAGGCCGCCTTCCTGGAGGATGCAGCGGGTAGCGGGGAGGCCGAGGGCTCATCGGCCACGTCCCCGAGCCTCCCACCGCCCCGGACCACCCTGAGCCCCACATCAGGGGGGCCACAGCCCACGCTGCGGGCGGGCCCCTCGCCCCCCAGCAACTTTCTGGACGGGATCGTGGACTTCTTCCGCCAGTACGTGATGCTCATCGCGGTGGTGGGCTCCCTGGCCTTCCTGCTGATGTTCATCGTCTGCGCCGCCCTCGTCACCCGCCAGAAGCACAAGGCCTCGGCCTACTACCCGTCCTCCTTCCCCAAGAAGAAGTACGTGGACCAGACCGACCGGGCCGGCGGCCCCCGCGCCTTCAGCGAGGTCCCTGACCGGGCTCCCGACGGCCGGTGCGACGAGGCCCTGGACTCCTCCCAGCAGCTCCAGGCCGACATCCTGGCTGCCACCCAGAACCTCAGGTCTCCCGCCAGGGCCGGCCCGGGCAGCGGGGATGGAGCCAGGATGGCGGAGGGGAGGGTGGAGGGAGAAGCCAAGGGCAGCCAGGACGGGGGCCCGGCCCCGGGGCGCGGGGTCCCCGCGGAGCGGCCGGAGGAGCCGCGGCCAGGGGCGGCCGAGGGGGCGGCCAGCGAGGGCCGAGGGGAGCCGGGAGGGTGTCTCCCCTTAGCGGGGGAAGCCCAGGGACCCGCGGGTTCCCCCGAAAGCCCCTGTGCCTGTGGCAGCGTCTCCCCCAGCGTGTAACAGTCCTCCAGGCCTGCCGGCCCTGACTGTCGGACCCCAGTGGTCACCTCCCTGGACGTGAAAAGGCCTCCAGTCCTGACCGCTTCCTGACACCCCCTTCCTCGGCTACCCCTCGGTGACAATCGCAGTGTGTCCTGATTCCACAGTGGGCAGAGAGGCTGGTCTTCCGTCCGCCCCAGGAATCTCACCGAGCTCCAGCCACACGTGCCTCTGCAGCCCCCCGGGGGGCGACACCCCAGAGCTCGGCTCCTCTGGGGAGGTGGAGGAAGGGGTGTGTCCCCGGCAGAGCCACGATAGAACGGCCCGTGCAACAAGCGACATCAACTGAGACACTTACGTCGCAGGTCGCCTGTGAGAGAGCAAACATTGCTGCTTTTCCATCGAAGCAAAGAAAAACAACCAGGAGCTTTGGAAGAGGTTGAGTGGGAGGCGCTGAGGTGCCCAGGGTTGGGGAAGCGCAAAGCAGCCTGGCCTTGGGCAATATTTTGGAAATGCAAATGGTATTATTCTGTGTCCTCCTAACCCCAAATGTTTTAGTGTTGCCTTATTTCTGCTCAGAACCACAGCAGCCAAAGTGGGATGCTTCTGCGAGCTACCCCTATGTACGTTATGACAGGTCCCTAAAAGAGCATTTCCCAAACTGGGTTCCCTGAGGTACTCTGTGGAAACAAGATTTCAAGGTGAAATGAGTTGAGGAAACACTGCCTCTCTATCCACCCCCTGCTTCTCTTTAGGGCACCTCAGGGCTCTGACACGTTCCCGAGTAAAGGCCCTTGTTGAATTTGGTTTTGCTGAGCCTTTTCCAAACTTCTTTTGACCATGGAGTATTTTTTTTTTTTTATAGCTACAGAGTAAAATCCTACCACGCCAATTCTGGAAAATACTGCTTTAAATTTTCCTGACAGTGCGCCCCAGTAGCTGGTTGGCCCAGGGTTAGGGGTGGGGGTGTGGGGCTTCAACCCCTCTCGAGGGGCTGCCCAAGCCACCCCTGCCTGGGGGTGAATTTCTCACCCTGCTGCAGCTGCTGGGACAGGGTGAATAAGTTGAACCCTTTGTGTCAGGCTCTCAAAGCAACCTAGAAGCTGGGGGCTGTTTGAGGGGACCCTACTCTGGAGGAGCCTGAGGGGATAGGGAAGGGTTTCCGGAGCCCGGCCTGCAGTGGGGGGCCTGGCCAACCCCCCTACTCACACATGTCGTCAGGCAGCCTGTGTCCACAGCATTCTTTAGTCCTTGACAGGGAGCCTGAGCTCCGTCCTATTTTGGGGAGGCTCTGGGGGGTCCTCTCCCCCATCACTCCATCTGTGGCTCCCCCGACCTCTGCACAGCCCTCTAGGTGCTGAGATATAACATACCGGTACAATAAACCTTTTTTCTAGCCTGAGTCTCACCAGCTTTCTGAGTGGGGAATGTGTCTGCTGTCCCCCGGTGGGGGAGGCAACTTTCTCGGGGAGACACATCAGCCAGGCCCGAGAGGCTGATGGGGCAGATTGGTGTGGGAAAGGGAGAGAAAGACTTGTGCTCCATAGGAATGGGGGTGGGAGTGTGTATCCCCAGGGGCTGAGCAGCAGCTCTGGGCTTGTGGCCATGTTCCACACCCGCTCTGCTACTGTCTGTGGCTGTGGGACAGTCACCCACCTCTCTGTTTCCCCAGGGTAACTTGAGCAGTGAGGGGCTCCCAGTTGCCTGGCTCCCTGCAGGGTGGTCGAGCACTGGACTGGGTCTCACGGGCAGTGCCTCAGTCAGTGCACCCTTGGCCTGCACTTGGGCTTGGAGCAGACCTGCCCCTCCTGCTGGCCTCTGCCGGTCCTTCACCCACCAGGCTCCTCCTTGCCTTTGATGACAAGTTCCTGCGGCAACTTCTCCCCCCACCGCCTGCCCCCAACCCTGGGCTCCAGGGCTGCCAGCTGGAATCCAGATGTGGTTGGGGTGGGGAGCATGTGCTGGATTCCTGGGGTGGTGGGGGCAGGGAGGCCATCCCCTGCAGCCCCTCTCCTCCGACGACCCCACATCCCTCTGGAGGGGGCCAGGGTTTGGGTTTCATAACACACAATGGCCTCTGTCTCGCTCAGTGGGGAAGGGCCCTCCCTTTCTGGGTCCAGTCTGGCTCCTGCCAAGAACATCAGGAGAGTGGGATATGAATGCCGTATGCTGTGCTGCTCTGACCAAGTTGCTCAACCTCTCTGGGTGTCACAGGCTATCTCTTTGTTCCTGAGCTCCTGCAGGGTCTTAGGTGCTGGGGTGTGGCTGGGAAGTGCACACAGCTTCCCCACAACACAGAAAACCCCTGTAAGACAGAAACAGACAGTGGAGACTCTTGGAGAGCAGGCAGGCAGGGATGAGTTTCCCAATCAGCAGCACCCTAATCAGCAGCTCCCATTAATGCTCAAATGGGACTTCCAGAAGACGTGGAGTGTGTGTCCTTAGCCCACAGCTGGTGTCCCCCAAGACTGGTGGGGCGTGGATTAAGGAGGTGGCCTGAGTGCCAGTGCAGGAGCCAATCTCCCCCTCGTTTCTGAGCTTTTACAGCTGCTGTCCCTTCTCCCTATGACACCCTTCCACCCCCGCAACTGCCCACTGCTTTGCTAACTCCTCTTCATCCTTTTGCTTCTGACCTAGATGTCCCCTCTTCCTGGGAGCCTTCCCTGATAGCCCCCACCCAGCTTCCCTTCCACAGTCCCCTGGGCTCAATGACAATAATAGCGCCCTGTCATGTGCCAAGCTCTGCTCTAAGCACTTGACATCATTAGCTCATTGAGACTTATGACTCTGCGAGGTGGGTACTGTTATTATTCCCATGTCACAGATGAGGAAACTGAGGCCCAGAGAGGTGAAGTCAGTTGCCCAGTTCACACAGCCAGGATTCCAACTGAGCAGTCTGATCCTAGGGTCTGAGTTCTCTGCTGGGTGCTACTGTTCCTTTGAGGAACAAGTGAATGAATGAATGACTTCCTTGGGCAGAGGACAGCAGAGCTCTACTCTCGCTTAGAGCCCCTCCAATCTGCTCCCACATCTGTGATGGGGTTACCCAGAAGGGGCATTTTACGGGCACACACCTGGCAGGGCACTGGCGGACAGTGAACCATGGAGGCAGACCATGATTGGGGGCGTGTGGGCTGGGGCCGGGCCGGGGGAAGATCTGGGCTTGAGGGTCAGGGAGGAGTCTGCCAGGGTCTGAATAGGCCCCCACTGTCCCAGGGCTTGTAAAACTGCACAGCTGACCCCAGCCTGGGTGTCTGTCCCTGGGCCAGGCCTGCTGTTGTTGTAAAGGGAGAGGAGGAGGGTGGGCCAAACCCCTCCAAGACATGAACCCTAGCTGCATGTGGCAGTCGGGGACTCTGGTGACCTATTGTGGGTGTGTGGGTGATGAAGAGCCACAGGTGGGAAGCGAGCTCCTTTCCTGTCCCCTGCTTTGGTCAGCCTGAAGGGCTGGGCTTTTGCTGGCTGGGGTCATGTCCAGGGTGAGAATGGGAGGGGGAAGAATGCATATCTATGCTTGGTACAACCCTAACCCTAACCTCTCATGGTGTTTAAAGTGGTTTGGGCCCCGGGGTCAGACTGTCCAGGCTCAATCCCAGGTCCACCTTTTTTAGCTCTGTGGCCTTGGGCTAATCGCCTACTTCTCTGAGCCTCTCTTTGCATGTGTGTAAAGACAGAATAATCCTCCATCATGGGGCAGGGGTCTCCACCCAGCACACTGCGATTACCTGAGAGTTTTTAAAAATACCGACTCCTAGGCCCCGCCCAGGCACTGAAATCAGAGTCTCTGAGGGTACAACCAGGCAATTGTCACCACCAAGATACAAAGTCTGTGAAGAGTGGGGTGGGGGGCTGTCCACTACCACCTCCCCCGTGCTCAGCGTGCCACATGGCACACAGCAGGTGTTCCGTGTGTGTGCACACACGTGTGCAAGGCTGAAGGAAGGCATCTGAGCCAGCTTATCCACATCCACATTTAAACCTCCCCACACAATCCCCAGAGAGATGAGCAATATCATTATCCTCATCTTACAGACTGGGAAACTGAGGCTCAGAGGGGTGCAGCGACTTGCCTGAGGTCACACAGCTCAGCACAGCCAGGCTGTCTGACAGACCCAGGTCTGTCTAACCCCTCAGACAGGGCTCTTCAGTGCTGAACCTCCTGCTTCCTTTTAGAACACATCTGTGGTCCAAAGCCAAGCCCCTCCACCGATGGTGGGCTGGGGGTATGCATTTGTGTCCACTGTATTTCATCATGGGTCCCACTTCCTTGTTTTGACTCTGCCCTGTCCCCCTTCCCCCAGGGGTGTCTACTGTGTATGAGTCAGGCCTGTCTTGGTCCTCATTTACAGATGCTTGGAATCATCAAATCTTCCCCTACTGGGATTAATTAACCCTCTGGGTTCTGATGTGGCCCAGGAGCAAATAGCAGGTTCATAGCCACAACTATTTAATGAGCATCTATTATGTGCCAGATATTGGGGACACACTGTTAGCAAAACAGACCTGAGGCTGTATTCTAATGGAGTTGAGAATTAATCAAAGGATCATCCGGACACAACTACAGTGATTAATAACAGAAATAGCGACCATTTATAAGTTGACTATTATGCATGTGTCTGGTGCTTTACCAATTTTTTTTCTGTGGTATAATTGACACACAATAAAGTGCACATACATAAAGCCTACAATTTGATAATTTTTGACATATGTGCATACTCGTAAAACCATCACTGTAATCAAGATAATGAACTTGTCCATCACCTGCAAAAGTTTCTTTGTAGCGCTTTGTAATCTCTCCTGAATCCTCATATGCAGGGGTATGGCTCTGCATTCTGTCACTATGTTTCATTTTTATTTTCTGGAATTTTACAGAAATGGAATCATACATCCTTTAGCATAAGTATTTTGAAATTTATTCATGTTATTGGACTTATCAATATTTCACTCCTCTTTTTTTGCTGAGTAGTATCCTATTGTATGGATGTCCCACAACTTATCCAGTCACCTGCTGGTGGACATTTCAGTTGTTTTCAGTTTTGGGTTATTACAAATGAAGCTGCTATAAACTACTGGTGTTATTTTATTTCTTCCTTACAATCTCCTGAATGCAATGGTCATTATTTCTTTCCATTATACAGATAAGAAAAATGGAAACTTGGAGAGGTCAGATAACTCATCCAGAGTCACACAGCCAGCAGTTGGAGAGTCGAACCTTAGACAGTGAGAATGTTTGAGCTGAAGTGACTGGGGAATCTCTAAAGTTCAGAGGGTATCAGAACTGCCTGGGTCCCCTGTGGGCTGTCTTAGCTCTGCAGGTTTTTCTGATGTACATCAAAGTTTGAGAACTGCTGATCTAGACCAGCCATTTATTTTATACTTGGACATGCAAAGACCAGACAGGGGCTGGGGCCCTGCAGAGATGGGCAGGAATCAGGTCTCTGGTGGGCAGTCTTCTGCTTTGTCCATCTCTTCTGTTCTGTTTCATCCCTGGCTGTTCATCTGGTTTGGGGGAAGGATCGGGCCTATCTGGAATGCGATGGGGATTTGCCATTTTTTCAGGAGGTTTTAATTTCAGGATTCCTCCGGCTGCTCAGAAATAGCAGGAGGGATTTGGCGCTGGCTCCAGGGCTCGGAAGTTTCCCTGCAGCTGCTCCCCTTCCCCAGGAGGGTCCAGGGTTTACGATGGCAGCTGCAAAGTAAAAAATAGCCCTGCTCATAAATCTGCTCTTGCCAGGGACACTGATGCCAGAGGCCCCTGCGATGTCCACCACCCACTGGGGCCCTGTAGGGACACTTGGGGGTGCCCTGGGAGGCTGGAGGGCCCAGGCCTGGGGGTGGCCACCTATGGCCTCTCCCTTTGGGTTTGAGGAGCCAGATTCAACTGGATGGGCTGGAGGGGGAAGGGAGGGACGGGACTGAACATGGGTTGAGGATTGGGGCCAGCAAAGGGCAGGGGAGGTAGTGCGACACTGGGGCCACAGCCCTTTCCCTGCCTCCCCCGGGTCCCCAGAATGCTTGAGGCCATAGATGTGAATGCACTTTACAAATGTGCAGGGCAGTGTAGCACTGTGGTTAGGGGTACAGTCTTCTGATGACCTGCGCTGAAATCCCAATTCTACCACCTGCCAGTTGTGTGACTTTGGGCAAGTCACTTAATCTCTGTGGGCCTGAGATTCCTTGTCTCTGAAATGGGAATGATGCTTGTACCTTCCTCGGAGGGTTGGTGGGAGTTGAGTTCATTCTCTTAGAACAGGACCCCTGAAGGCTGCTCAGTACAAGTGAGCTGTTATCTGCAGACTGTGAAGTGCCCTTCCTGCAGAAAAGGGAAAAACTTCTGTCTCTAAATGTCTGGCTGTTCTAGAGTGATCTCTTCTTTACAGGTGTAGTTTAGAAGCTTCAGAATCATAAGATCAATGATTCTCAGATGCTTAAAATGTTAGAGTCTTTAACATCTTTTCCTGGGGGCCAGGGCAGAGGGTCCTGGAAGTGTTGGTGAAACCAAAACAGCTTGCAGCCAGGGAAGTCTCGTGAACCCCAGGGAGGTACCATGGAGGGGCCAGGGGAGAGAGGCTAACATCGCCCTCTGGGTGTCTAAAAGTGCGCTCCAATCCCTGCACCCCTCTGTGGGGGTTTGGCACCTGGTGGGAGCCGGGGGTCATGCCTCAGCTGTTCTCAGTCTCCCTCTGGGGTACGGTGACTGCAGCCAGGACTTAGATGTTGTCTGGGCCAGTGTGGCTGGAGATGTGGCTGGTGACATGAGTGGGGGAGCCCAGAGGCTTGGGGCCATCTGATGCAGGCGCCAGGGCTAAGTCGGTAGGGATGAAGGAGTGGGGAGGAGCCAGCTGCATGAATCACCAGGCGACACAGAGCATCTGTCCTCTCCTCTGTTGTGCTCCCATCTATGTAAACTCAGCACCGACTCTGGGTGAGAACGTCCCCGAGGCACTGCGGGGGAAGGGCTCGAGGTGTCTCTGTCACATCCCCAGAGACTTGAGTTCAAATGCCAGTGTTCAAATCCCACATCTAGTCTGTGTGACCTTGGGCAGCTTCTGCCCCTCGTGGAGCCTCAGCGCTTCTCCTGTGAAACCACGTGTCCTGCCTGTTGGGAGGCTCAGATGAGAAAATGCTGTCTGAGGGCTTGGCCCAGCGCCGGATGGAGAAAAGGCTCCATTCTTCGGCTCTTCTGATTTTCCTTGCTGCCTCAGCCCCAGGAAGCTTGGAGGAGGGTGCTACGGGCAGGTCTGATCTGTGAGATTCAGTGGCTCCTCCCCCAAGCCCTGCTGGTCAGAGCCCAGTGTGGAGCTGAGTACACAGTAGGTGCTCAATAAATGCGGAGAAGGGACCACTAAGCTCCCTTTGAGGCTGGGCCCTTGAATGAGGAGCAGAGGGGAAGCATGACATCGTGGGAGTTGGACACCTCTCTGTACCTGCTCTGGGGCTCCAGGAAACTCCCCTGACCCCAAATCTCCCACTTCTGTCCTTCCTCAGTGTTTAAGTCTCTCCATTAGGATTCCAACACTTCTTGAGCAGCACTGTGCACCAGGCGTGGCACTAAGCACCCTGTATACATTGAGTCCTCACAGAGCTGAGGCAGGCACCGATACTATCCACCTTTTACAGAAGAATGTGGGGAAGCTCAGAGAGGTAAAGTGACTTGCCCGAGGTCACACAGCCATAAAGTGCCGGAACCCCCTGGGGCTGTTGGACCCTGTAGCCAGCGCTCAATCCCATTCATGGCTGGCTGCAATCCCATTTGTGAACCTACGAATAAATGCAGGCGAGAATGCATTAGGGGAGGGGGCCCAAGGCCAATGTGTCCAAACTTCTGCGTGGCCCCACAGCTCTCTTGATAGCAGCAGTGTTTTCACAGCTGCTGGGAGCTGCATCCCTCGTGGTCTGCCGGAAAGAAAGGCAGAAAAGAGGGTTTTGACCACAACCAACCGCCGGGCCACACCCTTCCCGTCTGTGCACAAACAGCACAAGTGCACACCTTACCTGGGAGAGGCGCGGGCGCTGGGGGAGCGCAGCCTCCTCGCACCCAGCCCATGACCCAGTAGGTGGCTGTTTCTCCCCGTCTCACAGAGGGGGTAGCCCAGGGTGCGCTGAAGTGACCTGCCTGAGGCCACAAGGCTGCTGAATGACCAAGCCAGGTCTGTGGACTCCAATAGCCCTGCTCCTGCCCAAGGTGTTGCATGTGGGGAGATTCTGAGAATCCACGGGATCTGGAGTCCAGGCCCAAACCCTGGGGCTCTCCAGAGACTGGAACGTGGAGGTGGGGGGTCCTGGGTCGGCACTGGCCCTGGGTTGGGAGCCCTGGGGGGGGGGGTGTCCAGCTCTGCCCCCACCCTGGCTGTGCCACCTGGGGTGAGTTACTTGCCCTTTCAGGGACTCAGCTGTGTCTCCAACAAAGGGAGAATGAGGCCTGCACTAGCGGGCAAGCTGCTGGGTCTCAAACTCTGTGTTCCCATTTGAGGCCTTACTTAGCACCTTGGAGAAGGGTTGCAGATGCCACTTTTCCCTAAATAAAAAATTACAGTTCTTGCACAAGAAGGTCTTGGGAGAACGTGGTGTCTTTTTCCCTTTAATCCATCCCAGAGAGACACCCCCTCACTTTTAAGAGACCCCTAGAAGAACTCTGCTAGATCCTTGGGTTCTCTCCCCATTATCTAACAACCCCTCACTTGCAGGAAGTCCTTTCTTCTATCTAACCTAAGTCAAGCAGGCTGGGCCCAAAGGCCATTTCCCCACAGCCCAGCTGCAGCAGAGTTGTGACTGGAAGGGCTGGGCCAGCATTGGGGAATCAGTTAGAAACACACTTGAATTCTTCCCATGACCTCTCAAAAGATAAGAACATACTGTCTTTGTCCAGATCTGATTCTTTGCACTGTCTGCTTTTCTGCAGTTGGGGTGAGAGATAAACGTCCTTTTTGGAGGCTCATAAGGCAGCATCTACCAGTGTAGTAAATGTTCTTGCCCTTTGACCTAGAAATTCTTTTCTGGAAGCTGCCTACAGAAATACCTGTACGTGGACGCCAAGATGAACATGCAAGGATGTTCGTGCCAGTGTTGTTTAGAATAAGTGAGTAAAAGGAGATCACCTACATGCCATCCGTGAGGGAAGACTAAAGAAACAGTGGTCCCATCCAGTGAGTGGCTCAGGGCTTTGACTCTTGAACAAGGATATCCAGAGAGAATTTGCTTTGGGATAAGGGTCTGAAATAAATAATATTTCACTATTTTTTGCATACATGATTTCATGTGAAAAATTGCTATTGAGTTGGTGTGATCGGGTTCATTTTGCTGATGAGGAAAACATCCCTGCTCAGCGAATTGTTGACACATGAGGCACCACAAAGGTGAGGTGGCTTGTCCAAGGTCACATAGCTGGTGAGTGGGGAAGAGGACTCAGATGCTAGGTGTGGCTGGGGAGCTGAGCCTCCTTGTGGTTTGTGGTCCACCTTATATAAGGGGAAAGAGCCCTGAGCTCTGAGGGCAGCCCCGATGTGATGGACAGGAAGGTCTAGACTTGCAAGTGGAAGTCACCTGCTTTGAGCTGCAAGCTCAGACTTCCATTCACATGGGATTTCAGTGCTCCTGGAATGGAGCCGATTCCATTCCCACCCCGGCATAAGAGTGTGCTCACTTCCCCACGTCTTTGCTGACGCTACTAGTCTTCAGCCTTTTTGCCGATGGAACAGGTGAGAAGTGGTATCCCAATATTCTTTGAGTTATAGATTCTTGGTGACATAGGGGCCTTTCCCTTATGGAATTCCTCTCCTGTGAATGACCTGTTTCTGTCTGTGACCTATACTTGTATTGATGGTGTATGCAGTGATTTTTAACTTTTCGAGCCACAGAATCTTTTGTTCAAATAAACTTTTACTAAGAATCCCAACATCAGTCAAACGAAAGCAGAGCTATGAAAAGTTCATGGAAGGATTCGTATTATCTTTTAATTCAATCTTTCCATGGACTTTTTCTGGGGGGCTTTACATAAAGCATTTATCCATTAGCAGAAGTTTAAGCAGTTTGCATAATATTTTCAGTATGATATCTGGGAAGGATGCTTGGAAAACCCCACAAGGCATGAGAGGAGGGCATCTGAGGCAGAAAGTGTCAGCAGAAGAGGTTAGTGACACATGAGATGAAGGGGGGATGGGGGATGGTGGGGTGTCCCTGAGCACCAGTAGCTGTGAGTCCAAGACTCCTGCCCTGGGGAGCAGGTGTAAGGGATGAAGTATGCAGGGCTCGGGAGGGGGCTCACCGTGGGGACCTTGGAGGAGTCCGTGTCTGCCCCGTCCTCCCTCCCCTCAAAGCAGCAGGGGAGGGGTCTGGGGAGGCCCTGGGGTGGGGGCTACTGTGGTTTGACTCTCAGCTCCAGGAACAAGAAGCTGAGGAAGGGATGACAGCCAGGCTCAAAGTGACTCATGAGGACGTTTGAACAGGGGCCTGGAATGTTCAGGAGGAGGTGACCCAGTGGTTCAGAGGCAGCCGAGGCCAAGCCGTAGCCTGACTCCAAATCCTTAGAGAGGGCCTGTGGTGTCTTGGAGGAGCCATGGCCCCTCGCAAGCCCTATCTCGCTCCACGGGGCAGGGCGGTGAGTACCACGGAGGTAACCGGAGAAGACAGACTCCACACCCACTAAGCCCCTCCCTCTGCCATGTGCTGCCCTCCCTCCCACACCAGCTTAGATTGTGAGTGTGGGCACCAGAGGGGCAGGGGGCATGGGCGATCCTAGAGATCTGTGGTCCCAGGCCATGGCAAGGAGACAGGCTGGGGGCTGGAGGGACAGATGGGGGTGGTGCAGAGGCCCCGGCTTGGCTTCCAGCCCCTTGCACTCTGCCGATCCAGCTCGCTCTCCCACACTCCCATGCCCCCACGGAGGTTGGCTCCTTCCTTCCCTCGGGACACTTCCTGCCACAGACCAGCACATTCTGGGCCTTCCTCATGCCATCCCAGGCCCATTGTCCCACCCCCTCTGTGAGGTCACCCCTAAAATCCATCCCTACCCCCGGCATCCCTCAGCCTTGCTCCAGCCTGAAGGCCCCCTCCTCCCCTCACCCAAATGGGAACGGTGGGGACAGTGTCCACTGGGAGGAGCCAGGAGGAAGGAAGACCAGAGACAGGAGCTCAGGGCTCATGTTTCTCCATTTTCGGGGTTCCAATGAGCCTGTGCTGAGGCGGGAGGGGATTCACTGGCTTCACGTCAGAGAACACAGTCTTTCACCTCCCTCTGTCTGAGGATGGCAGGACCCATGAGGGGAGTAGAGGCCACAGAGGAAGGACAGGAAGGGAGGGGCTCCTCAGCCCCTCTTCAGCTGTGTCCAGCCCCCAGCACAAGGAGGAAAACCCTGAAACCAGACCCTGCATCTGAGATCATCTTACACAGGAGAAAACAGGGAGCAATGAAGTGTTGACTGAACCCAAGAAAACGACGCCGACGGGACCATCCCTGCCCGACCCTGGGGGTGTAAACCAGCCCCTCCATCCACATGGCACAGATTGGTACGCTCCCTCCCCAGAGCCTGCTAATGCCTGGGAGGGAACGGCCCCATGAACTTTTGAAGTACTTTCGTGTATCCTTGAAGAGGGATGGGATGCCCAGAGGTCACCTGTTTGCCTCCCTTTGCCCCCCTCTAGGGCCCCTAGGTCTCCATGGAACATAGTTTGCAAACAATTGGTCCTACCACTCAAGCTACAGATGGGGAAACTGAGACCCAAAGTCGCTCAGAAAGGTCATGGCCAAGGCAGGTCTCTAGCCCAGGTCACCATGTCCAGTGCTCATTCAAGAATGACCTCTGGGTAGATGATGGAGGCATCCACGAGGGACTGTTTTGTCACTTCCTTTCTACGCCCTTATCTTTGTTTGTCTAATTGCAATTCCTAGAACATCTAGTTCAATATTGAGTGCTAGTTGTAGTGGTGGTGGTTGTGAGTTGTGATGGTGAAGGTGGAGGTGATGGTGCTGGTAGAGGGGGAGGAGGTGGTGGTGGTTGTGGTGGTGGTGGTAGTAGAGGTGAAGCTGATGGTCATGGTGATGGTGGGGTGGGCGTGAGCATCCTTGCCTTATTCCTGATCTTAATGGGAATACTTCCAAAACTTTGCCAGTGGGCAAGTTGCTTGCTGTAGTTTTCTGGTAAATGTCCTTTATCAAGTTAAGGAAAGTCCTTTGTATTCCTAGATTGCCAAGATTTTGTGTCACAACTGGGCATTGAAGTTTATCCGAACAGGCTGGCCGGTTGGCTCAGCTGGTCAGAGGGTGGTGTTGATAACAGCAAGGTCAAAAAAAAAAAAGTTTATGAAATGCTCTCCAGTATCTACTAAAACGATATAGGTCCCCCCCACCCCTCGCTGTGGGAAACAGGATTAGACCCTCCTTAGGCAATCTGAACAACGGAACAAGCTGGTCTTGTCTCAGCGTGGAACACTCCCCCTGCCCCGTTTCATTTCCCCCGTCTCGTCTTTCTCCCTAAAGTGCAGACACTGTACACGGCCTGAGGAGCTGGACAGAGGAGGAGGCTGAGGCATCAGAATAAAAATGATCTCCCAGTGCTGGGTCAGCGCTTTCGCCTGCCTGACTTCTGCTGGTGTTTCCTGTACTAATCCCAGGAGGGGCACAGCTTCCCCCCAGTTGTTCCAGACAGAGCCAGAGACATTCTGAGGTTGGCTTAAAATGCTGGTGGCAGTCAGATGAGGAGGGGATCCTGAAGCCTTGCATTCCTCTCTAGGATGCTGGCGCGGGGGTGGGGGGCTGGGCGGGTGTGTGGTGGGAGAGGAATTTTTCTGGGGGGAGTTGGTTGCTAGGCAGAATCGGCAGAGATGAATCATGTTCTGGCGTGAGCTAGAATTGGCTGAAACGCAAAGTTATCCGAGTCTGCGGAATCTTTTTGTTTGAGCTGGAAGGGAATATGGGTTCATCAGATCCAATCCCCTCATTTTGCAGAAACTGCAAATATAGAGAGGGAGAAAGATTTGCTCAGTGAGTCAGGAATGGATCTTTTGCCTCCTGGCTTTTTCCAGGACCCTGACTGTGGGAGAGGGCCTGTGGCAAGAATGAGCCTTTAAGGAGCACCTCCTGTTGTTACTGTGCGCAGTTACTGTTCCAGGCTTTAGACATCGATGGTGATTCCTCAGACACACTCTCTCCCTGAGCAAATAAATCCAGAGGAGTATGTGCTGTGAAGCAAATGCAGTGTGACGAAATAGTGACTAGGCTTTTCCTCTCTGTAGCTGGGGTGGTCAGGGGAGCCTGTCTGGGCGATGACATTTAGGTGACACCTGAACAGAGGAGGCAGCCTTGTGAAGCTCTGGGGAAGAGGGCTCCAGGCAGTGAGACCAGCGAGTGCAAAGGCCCTGAGGTGGGAATGAGCTGGGTGAGTTTGAGGGACAGCAGGGGGGTCGGTGGGACAGGAGGGGACTGAGAAACAGGAGGTAGGCAAAGCCCGGGTCAGGTTGGGCCTTGGAGGCCAGAGCAGGAAGATCAATGGGAAACTTGCTTGGCAGAGAGCAGGGGCTGACCCCCAACCTGACTCCTTCCCTCGCCCTGTGGTTAGGGCCTGTCCTGGACAAATGAGCATTTAGTAAGCACCTACTGTGTGCTGTGCTGTGCTGTGCATTTTATCCATGTGATCTCATTTAGTCCTGCAAACAACCCCTCCCAGATTGTCCAAACAAGGAAGACAAATGAGAGAGGCCCATGCTTGCCCATGGCCGCCCAGTGCAAGCATCCCTGACCCAGGCTCTCTCCCTTGAGGCCCAAGCTCAGTTAGCTCAGCCAGAAAAGGACTTGCCTGCACGAGCAGATTGTCCTCTCTTTCAGCTCCCTTGAAAAAAGAGTGGGAAAGGTCAAGAAGAGACTCAGATCTCGGTGGTCGCCCAAGTAGGCTTTGCCAGGAAGCAAGGCCATACTGTTTGGAGACTTTGGGGGTTGGAGTGATAAGCACTCCCTTGATGGGAGATGGTCCCTAGGGGCCCTACTGTTGTGGGAAATTGAGCAAGATTATGGGGCTGAAGGGCCAATGGGACAGTGTGGGAAGCTCTCATAAAGCTCCTTTGCCCCCGGATAGTAAGCCCAATAGATGCCTGGAATTCCACCATAAGTGATTTATTCATTGGTGGTAAGCGTTGCCCTTACGTCCTCTTTTGTTAAATGCAAATCTCCTTTGGGAAATGAGTGAGAAGATGAAGTCCTGGACCCAATAGTGTGATAAATTTGATAGACTGTAAGTGATACAGGCCCCATGCAGGACAACTTGAAGGGGCCATCAGATTTAGAGCTCCTGTGGGACTGGCTGAGACCTTTTTTAGGTCTACACTGCTGCCTGTTTCCTCCCTCTGCCTGATCCTGCTTTCTTAACCCCTTTCCACAGGTGTTGATCCTAGGAACACTCCTGAATAAATACCCTGCATACTAATCTCCATTTCAGGGGTCGCTTCCTGGGGAATCTAACCTGTAACAATGATGGTGGTGATTCTGATGGTGGTGATGCTGCTGGTGATGCTGCTGCTGCTGCTGGTGCTGGTGAGATGTTGATGGTGATGATGGTGAGTGTATTAGTGTTCAGGCTGCCATAACAAAATACCACAGACTGCGAGGCTTACACAGCACAGCAGAAATTTATTTTCTCAATTCCGGATGCTTGAAAGTCCAAGATCAAGGTTCTGGCAGGTTTGATTCCTGGTGAGGGTCCACTTCCTGGCATGTAGATGGTTGCTTGGGCTTCGCATGGCTTTGAATGACAGCTGAGAGACCTCTTCCTGTAAAACCACCAGCCCTATCAGATTAGGACCCCACTTTTATGACCTTATTTAACCATAATTACCTCCTAAAGACCTTGTCTCCAAATATAGTCACATTGGGGGCTAGCACTTCAATATATGAGTCTTGCAGAAACACAATTTAGTTCACAGCAATGATTGATGACAACAATGACAACCAAAGTGGTAGTGATAATGACGACGGTGATGATGATTATGGTGATGATGATGATGGTGGTGATGACAATGGTGATGATATTGATGGTGGTGATGGCAATGATGGTGGTGATGGTGGTGGTGATGATGGCTAACGTTTATTGAGCACTACTACATGCCTGGCACTCTGCTTTTTTTCACTTTATATGGAATAATTTATTTAACCCTCACAAACATCCTGTGACTTAGGAACTAGTATTTTCCTGATTTTTCAGAGAGGGAAACTGAGGTTCAGAGAAGTAAAGTACCTGCCTGAGGTCACACGGAGAGATCATGGCAGAACTAGGACCAGAACTTGAGTTCTCTTTGCCTGCAGTTGTTCCCCAATGTCCTGTGTTCCTGCTCAAAGGGGCCAGTGACACAGGCTGCACAGTGGGGTAGTGTTTAAGTAGAGCGGGTGTTCAGCCCAGTTTCCCCACTGGGGCTTCCTTTGACCCATTGGTCTGAGGCCCCTAGTAAGGATGGGAGGTCCCTGAAAACTCCTTGGCACCAGCAGCTCCAGGGTAATAAGGGTTGCTCTTATCCAGGGGGCCTTTTGGAGTTATTCTGGGAGTTGGGTTTCTCTGAGGTGAGGCCAGGGGCTGGAGTGTCTAACATGCCATTTCCAAAGATAGCTGGTGGTAGTGGTGGTATATTCAAACTGGACCTGGGCAGTAGCTGTGCCCTGAGGTTGACCAAGCGCTGTGGGGATAGCTTGTCCATCAAGCCATGACTGACAGAAGTCACGTCTCCTATGTGGATGCAGCCAGGCCACGGATTTGCATAATTTTGGAGTCTTTAGTGTGAGGGTTGGTTTCATGCCAAAACACCATAGATTGGAAGCCTTGAGGTTATTGTATTTTAATAATAGTAATGGGAGTAGTAGTAACAATAGTACTAGTAGCAATAGTACTATTAGTAACAATAATGGTAACAGTAATACCAGCACTAACAGTAATAGTGATAGCAGCAGTAGAAATGATAACAGAGTAGTAGGAAGCAGAGCACTTGGGCTCTGGATCATATAGCCCTGGGCTAAAATCCTGCCTCTACCACTTTCCAACTGGGTGGAAATTGCTTTACCTTTAAGTTTCTTCATCTGTAAAATGGGATATTCATAGTATTTTAGGGTTTCTATGAAGAGTAAATGAGCTAATCTATGTAAAACACCCAGCAACAGTGCCTCGTATGTAGTCAGGGCTGAAGTGTTACTCATAACAACAACAACCGCCATAACAATAATTAACTCTTTTTATGTGCCATATGCTTTACATGTATTATCTCATTTAATCTTCATGTGCACCTGACTAGGTAGGTACTATTACTGTTCCCATTTTGCAGATAAATAAACTGAGGCTTGGGGAGGTCGAGTCTCTTGTTCAAGGTCACACAGTGGTAGCCAGCATTTGATCCAACACTCCCAGCTCACTCTGTTCTGCCCTGCTGCTGCCTGCCTGCATGGAGATGGTCTATCTGGGGAGGTAGCCTTTTGAGGGGTTGGCTGATGTCATCTTGGAGGGTGGGGAAAGCAAGCGGACCGGCCATAAGGGGTCATTGGTGAGTGATGTGCCCCGCATTCATCTTCTGGTTGGGACTGGCGCTCATCCGTAGGGGCCCCCTTACTCTACCTCAGTGGAACCTAGAAGTATTCTATCGTGTCATGAGGATGGACAGAGTCGTCTGCACTTTTGTTTTAAGTTCAAGGGGCCTAAAATCATCCAGAAGCGCCCCTTGGTTGCTTGGCTTCTGAAGAAAACTCATCATAGAGACAGGTAGTTTTTATAGGACAACACTTAGTGTGAGGTTCTAAAACTGTGCATTTTGATGTGGTCCCAAGTGGCCCGAATCCAGGTATTAACAAGTTGAGAAAGGTAAATTTAGAGATGGGGTCATAGCTGTGTTGTGGTGCTTTGAAGGGGGTAGGAGGCAGGCAGGGGACCTCAGCCGGAACTCTAATCTACCACTTCCTAGCTGTGTGCCTGGGGCAAGTCATTTCACCTCTGAGCCTCTGTTTCCCCATCTGTCCATCCATCCATCTGTCCATCTATCTATCTGTCTATCCATCCATTCTCTCTCTACTCTTCTATGTGTCCATCCACCCACAAACCCACCCAGCCCATCGGGTGATCCCAGTGACTAGGCCCCACCTCCAGGGCATTGGATTTATTTAGGCATCAGGACTTAATTGGGCTCCTGGATGACTGTGATGTGCAGCCAGGGTCGGGGTGAGGGCCACAGTGCTTGGCAGCAAGTTGGCCAAATGAGTGCATCGGGCTCATCCTGTATTGGTTGACCTTTGTCATGTGAATGTTCAAGGCATGGGTGACCTTGGATGTGTGGTTAGAATCCTTGGTGTGTTCTGCCAGGAGGGAACAAGGCAGAAGCATGGGCTTTGGGTCACTCAGCCCAAGCCAGCTGACTTCAATCAGTTGGTCTCTTGAGTCAGTGTCCTTTTTGAAAAAATTTCCAGTTCATAGGGTTGTCATGAGAATTAACAGGATTGCAAATGTTAGGGCCTGCCTTGGAGTGAGGGTGCTTGATAGACCATTTTAACTTCTCTGTCAACATTTCCCACGGAAAGGTTTACTTAGAGATGCCAAGACCCACTTGAAGACTGCGAAAAATCCCTAGACTTGAGCTCATTGAAGGGCACACAATGCCCTCGTGTGGCTAAAACTAGATTTGTCTGGGCAAAGGGGTGTCTTTACTGGAAATTAAATATTCATTTCTTTTAGCTACATAACCACGTGTTTTGAGGTTTAGGCTGTTTTGGTGATATTACTTCAACTGTTTATGAGCCCATCTGATGTGCAGCATTCAGTTTCAACTCTCAGAGGATGTTAACTGGGACAGAAATGTCTCATTTTAAAAATCACAAGGAAAAGTGGTGGGGAATTGCAGTGTTGCCACATGTAATAAAGAAGGGAGACAAACTCAGCCTAGGACTGTGAATTAAATAGAACATGCCACACAGGACAATTTTACATGGTTCCACCCAGGGTTCTAATTTGAGATTCTTATAAAGGCCCTGGTCTGTGGCCTTTTCCACAGACTATGGAGGGAACAGCCTTTGAAGTTCTGTGCCCACAGCAGAACTCAGAGCATTTTTTGTTTTTAACAAAGGGGGTATTTTAAGAGAAAAGGCAGCCTGCCTATGTCTAAACAAAAAAACTATCATCAGAAAAAACAAACACATCTTACTTTTGAAGCTGAAGATTTGCGACTATAGTAGTCAATATTTCAGTATCATGTTTTCACTTGGAAATTGGGCCTCCTTCATTGAGATCCGCATGTGAGTAGCTCAGAATGGGGGGAAATCACGGTAGGAGGGACAGTGATTAGAATGTCTGTTATCCATGCCTGAGCCAGGGATGAATGTTTTTAAAACAACTTTAGGTGCACTGTACATGTACAGACAGTTCAGAATGAACCAGAAATATCACGCCTGTGCAGAACAGAAAATTGATGGATATTTCTTCCCTCTGGCTTCGCTCATTGACCACCACACAAAACCCACAAGCATCTCAAAAGTCAGGAGCACTGGAATCATCTGGCCAGACGGAAGTCAGAAGCCTGGCCTAGAAACATGCCTTTTAAGCTCATCCCCAGGTGCTCTTTACATATTTGGTGCACAGCTTTAGGGTGTTGTCTCAGCCAATGTTTCTCAGATTTCAGGATTTTACAAACCAGTGAAATTACAAAAAGAATCTTCAATCTCAATCTATTACTTTGCAAAGAGCAATGAAAAGCAACAACTGTCTCCTTTCACCCGTTTCATAAAGCATTCTGTGCACTTGCTTGTACATGGCCTTTATTGTCCAGTTTGCTCAGAAGGTGCGTATGTCATCATGGTCCAGCTGTTGGGAGCCCCAAAGGGTTTTGGGTAGCACTTTGGGTGAGTGAGGGATCCAAGAAACAAGGCTTACTATAGAAAACCATTGTCTTATATTATTTTATTTATTATTTTATATATATATATATGCAGATCTGTTTTATGTACAATAACTATTTCTATCAAATAATCAGACCAAGGCATTTTATTGGTAATCTTCCCCCAAATCACTCCAGGTAAAATTAGATATTTATGCATTTCATGGGCTATCAAAACTTGAGACTTCATTATTAATTTCCATTCTGAGATCATATACACAATCAAAATATACATTAACTAGGTTAAGGCGATAAAAGTGAGCTGAAAGAAACCACAGGATTCAGAACAATTAAACTTTGTATTTTGCTTGCATTAGAGTCACAATGTGAATAGCAAATACTGTGCGTATCTTGTAGCTCTTCTATGCAGTGCGAGGGGCTTCTGAACATCTAAGGTGACTGCATGACGGGTGGGCCAAGAGATGATGTGACCTGCTGGAGGCTTCATCATAGGCTCACTTCTCTGCCTCTCCTTTCTTGGGTTCTTGTTTCAGTTTGTAATCAGCCAGGGCAGCCTTGATTGCATCTTCAGCCAGCACTAGAAGTAATGGAAGGAAAGAGAGTCTAAGTTTCTAGACTCTGAAGAAATGGTCTTAGGAATAGGATCTTTGAGAGCTGGAGGTCAATGGTGCTGGGAGAGGCTTTAAGAGTGACCGAGCCAGGGTGCTGGGTTGAGGAGCAAGCCTGGAAAGTCAGTCAGCTGCTTCCTGAACTGGATTACTCTTGTAGGTGGCTGTGGAGACACAGACTATTTAGATCTAAAAACCTGGATAGTTCCTTAACCTCTTGGAATCCACTTTCTCTTCTGTAAAACTGGGATAATCATGCTTTCCTTGCTGGGACAGTGTGGGGACTCACAGAAAATGTCTGACATGTAATAGGGACACAACAAATGCTAGTTCTTCCCTACTCCCCTGAAAATCTGGAATAAATGTAGATGCTGGTTAAGCTAGCTAGCATAACTTAGGTCACGTCAACCTGTTGATGGGATGGCATCTGCCACATCACCCTCTGGTGATCCCAAGTTTGAAAAGTTTTATTTGGAGTCGATATTAAAGGTGAGGCTATGGAGGAAAATAAAAAGAGAGAGAGCTGGAATGACAGCAGAAAGCATGCAAACAGCACAGAGAACATTAGCTCAAGGTTTCAGTACCTAAAAAGGCCTCATGAAAAGACTGGGGTTTTTCTGAAATTGTGAAAATGTTTATAAGCTATGACCTTTCTTCATGGGTACATAAAATTCCAGCTCAAGTGGAAAGAACTCAGGTCTTAGCAGCTTCCTGAAGACTCCGTTAGTATGTCCCTAAACCAGCACCTGGTTCTTTTCCTGTGAGCCTTACCCTGGCAAGAGGCCTGGCTCTCTGTTGATTTTTAACTAATTTGGTTATTAGTAAACTTCCATCAATATGTTAAGGCTATTGTTTCTCATTCCCTGAGAAGGTTAAGAGAGGATGGAAAAAGCATTAGATTAAATAGAGACTAAACTGGAAAGCCAAGTATAAGTCTTAGGGCATCTGGGCTTTCTCTTAGGATGGTGCAGAGGGGGATATTGTACAACCAGGCTTAGTCATTGCATATAGGCAGATGCAGATCCCCAGAGCAACAGCACCTAGACAGGAAGCAATGAAATACACAATGAACAGGATTATGGTGAGAGCCAAGTTTTCTCCTCTGCTACAGTGTGGTGGGAACGCACAGATTTTGGAATCAAAGATAGGGTATTAAATTCTGGCTCTCCCACTTCTGAGCTGCGTGGGCCTTTGCCTGAGTACCAGCTTCCTCATCTGTAAGAGGGCAGTAACGACACCTACTGTGGACTCAAGGATGTTTCTGAGGTTTAGAAATGATGGCCATCAGGTGCTCAGTATGCCATCTGTGGACAGCACCTCCTGGCATGACCCTTGTAGAAATGGCTATGAGACCACGGGGGCTTTAGCCCTCTGAAGGTTACAAGGACAGACTCCACAAGCTCAGCCCTCCCGGAATTATAAAGATAGACCCATGACCTCTAGTTCTCTGAGGGTGATAAAGAGGGACTTCATGATCTAAAAGGACTCTGTCATTACTCTGTCACAAATGCAAATTGAAATCACTGCCAAGTGTCCCAGCTGGTTGGCATTTTGGAGAGCAGAGACTTACTGGAGCAGTGCAGTTTCACAGGAGGGAGGCAGAGCTCCTTGGCAATATCTGTATTTTTGATGGTCAAGGCTTCCTCCACCTGAGAGGCATAAGCAAAAGACGAGTACCTTTAGCAAAGCTGTGTCTTGTAAGGGCCAGATGATGAAAAAGGAATGACAAAGAGGCCCCCAGGACAGGTCAGGGGGGATGATCTCTGTATAATAACTCAAAACAAAATGCTAAGGGCCTTCTTAGGACTCCTACTTGCATGTCAAAGTTGCAGCTGGGATTCTCAAGTATGAGGTATACACACTTATGCTGCTTGGCTGGGGCAAGCAAGGATGGCCAAGGCATTTCTACAAGCCAGGAGCAGAACCTGTGAGAAGTCTCTTAGGGATCTGCTTGAGGGCAGCAACAGGAGCCTTTTTAAAAAAAAAAAAAAAAAAAAAAGGAGTGATTTCCTATGCTGTCTTTGTATCAGTTTCTCTGGTGTCCTTATACCAAATATTTAGAATAAACTTTTGACTAGAAGTGCTGAATGGCATCAGCAAGGTCGGAAGATGTCAACAAGCCAGTGGCACTCCAGTACTATGACAGAGGCACAGCCAGGTCTCAGACTGAGAGCTTTCTTTAGGCTCATCCTCTGCATAAAGAAGAATCTCCTCCAGACAGACTGAAGAGGATGCCTGGAGTCTGGCTGAGGGTTGGGGAATAATGTGAGGCAGGGAGGTCCTTATCCATGTGGAACAGAGCCCCACTGCCTTAAGGAAAGCCAGATTTCCCAACAGCCAGACTCCCTGACTACATCTGACTGTCCCCTGATCTCCCAGTTCTGCTAACGCCACTTGATTATGATTCAAGTTCTGCTCTTGGAAACTCAGATGGAAGGATCTCGAGGTTAAAGAAAGGCCTTCTTAACCCACTTTCTGATTACAACTCATAGCCCCCTAAAGGCCAGGTCCTGGAAGCACAGGTACTTGTTTCATTTCCCCTTTTCCTGAGGATAGTTCCTGACAAGTCACTTTAGAGCCACCTCCTGCCAGGACAGGTTAGGTCTGTGCTTCATTGGCCCATGGGAGTTTGCCAGCTCCCCAAACAAGCTCCTTCATGACTCAGCTCCCTGAACCGGGTCCCTTGGGGCTGCAAGGATGAGTACCCTGCAGGTTGGCTTTTCTGAGAGGTTTTAATGGCTTGATTTTAGAAGGTACAGCTCTTCACTGAGTTTGAGACCTTCTGCTTCTGCTGGGGAAGGAGGTTTTGATAGAGAAAAGGGTGGAAAAGATGTTCCAGCCTTTTTTTTTTTTTTTGTAGCTGGCCAGTATGGGGATCCGAACCTGTGACCTGTAACTGTGTTAACCGGCCAGTCCTTTCGGCCCTTGTCTCCACCCTCAGAGGGCCTGCCAACCAGCCATCTGGATCATAGTTCTGATTTGTTTGTTCATTTTGCCCCACATTTGTTGTTTTTTGATTCTTTGATACCTTTTTTAACACAGGCTAGTTTATTTCACCAATCTTTGTAAATCACCTGGAATCCTTCCTGAAATATGATGCGGGAAAATAAACAAGAAAATAACCACCATACAACATACCCAACCTGACTTAGACTCCTAAGAAATTATAAGAACATCAGCAACCTTAGAGAAAGCCAAAAATTTACTTTCTATTCTACTTTGTTAGAGGCGCAGGTGAAAATCTTTTTTTCTATGTAATTAACAAAACAAAACACTCAAACCCCCCAAATAATAAAAGTGATCAACCACAAAAAAACCCGAACACCTAACAAAATGACCCATAATTCCCAATGTAGAGAATAAT
Source organism: Cynocephalus volans (assembly GCF_027409185.1). Classification (NCBI taxonomy): domain Eukaryota; kingdom Metazoa; phylum Chordata; class Mammalia; order Dermoptera; family Cynocephalidae; genus Cynocephalus; species Cynocephalus volans. The sequence continues at coordinate 198,559,897 of NC_084461.1, forward strand.
TTAATCAACACCTGGATAAGAGAAATTAAAAAAAAAATTTTTAAAGTAGCATTTTGAAAAAATCATGGTTACTTTATTTTTTTTTTTTGACTCACTAGACCTTTCGAGACCCAGGTTTGCAGGGAATGTGATTTAATTCTGTGAAATGTGTGAGCAACCTACCGTCTTCCCTTTCACCCATTCAGTGGCTAACGAGCTAGAAGCAATTGCAGAGCCGCAGCCAAATGTTTTAAACCTGGCATCCACAATCTTCCCCTTTTCATCCACTTGAATCTAGAAAAGAGACAAGAGTGAAGCAGTGGTTTCTGGGGCTGCCCTCTAGAACGTGGTAACCCACTGGGGCCTTCCCTAGGTGCTTTGGGCTTGCTAGCCACACCGTAAGTTATGGCATGAATTGTTAACTTTGCTTTGTTTCAAAGAGCTCAGTGATGAAAAGTGAAACTCAGCAACAACTACACAGACCTAGCTGGTAAAGATCAGCTGGAAAATATGACCCTCCACCCCAGTTTTGTTTTTGTTTTTGCAACCCTAGCCTGGTTTTTGGATATGAAGTCCTCTGCTCACAGCTGCTGGGGCAATCTGCCTTTTTAAACACTGGGTGAGTCTGCAAAAAAAAGTCTCTGGTTAATACTTTTTTCTTGGGCACCAAATTGTATTTAGTGGTTCCTTCCTGCCTTATTTCTGTTTTCCAAGATAGGTATGAAGTCCTCTGGCAAGCTGCCCACTCAACATGAAGAAGTAGATTGTGGATAAAGCTATGGTTTACCCAAAGTGCCAGCCATTACCATCACGTTGCTTCCAATTTGGAGAGAGGCTTGATTTATTGCTTTTCTTGTCTTATTGGGGATTGCTAGGTCATTGGGGTTTTCCTTTGATGGGTAAAATTCACAAAACCTTTTACTTGGCTGAAATTAGAATTTAAGGTGATACGGTGAGTAGAAAAGTGAGATGAGTTTCCCATTTCAGAAAGGTCAGAATAATATACTAGCAGGAGAACTAAGATCGAGTCCCTGCTCCAATCATTTATAACATCGACCCACCCCATCTCACAGGAATAAAGATGGATACCAAATGAAATGCTGTACGTGCAAATGTTTTGCAAACTTTGAAGCACTGTGTAAGCAAAGGGATTATTATTACCATTAAAGATGAAAATCAGCCAGTACCTGTAACTTCATTACATCACCACATGCTGGAGCTCCCACCAATCCAGTTCCAACATTTTTAGATGTCTTGTCAAGGGACCCCACATTCCTAGGATTTTCATAATGATCAACAACCTGAAATGAGAAGATTAAGAGAAATCATGATCACTGACTTGATGGTAAGCCCCTTGAAGGCAGCAACCTGAACCTGGCAGGTGATTGCTAAATACCAAATTTCACCCGAGAAGGAAGGTCTACACTCATGTCAGTGAGAACCATTTGTGATCCAAACTCCTTTCATATCTCCTTGCTACCTACCTTCAGAGATTTGAGACACTGGAAACAAAAATCAGCAAAATCATGTTTTATATCCATAGAGTTTTTAATCACCCACAATTACTTGACTTTTACCCACCCAAGTCACCAGATTTGGGCTCAAACTGCACTTTTGTTTATTTGAAAATAACCATTCTCTTTTTACTTTTTTAAAATAAAAGTCAATTTTCAAATGAACAGCTTGTGTTTTTCTTTATTAACGTACATGTGGGTTGTGATCCTGGGTTAAAGAGATGTCTGAACTTACAAGGGTTGGGAAATAGATACAAAGGTTTTTTATCCTTAATAATCAGTTTATTCCATTTAAGGGTCATGTTCCTGACAGATCATTTTCAGGGATAAGAATAAAGGGGTATGGCCTGTTGAGAAAACAGCAGGTATATGTTTGTTCTAAAATTGCACAAACCTCCTATTATTTTCTTGAACATCTTCCTAATTTATCTGCAGTATGTTTAAAGGTAAACAAAGTTGGTAAAATTAAAAGATGCAATGGTGTTAATGATTATATTAACAACATATAAGTATTAAATGCTTACCGTTAGGCATTGTTTTAAATACTTTAGAATTATAAATTCACTTAATCTCTACTTTAACCCTATGAGTAAGCAGCTTTTATTATTTACATATAGTAAAGGTTAGAAAGTTGAGACACAGAGACGTTAAGTAGTTTAAGGTCACAAGTTAGAAATGACAGTACTGCAGTTTAAACTCGGGCAGACTGGTTCTGGATCCTGTATAAATGTATGTATCTACCTACCATCTATCTCTTTAGTAAACTATATATATATCTACCTATAGATATTAATAAAGTATATATTTGTCTACCTATCACCTATCTCTATAGTAAACTATATTCCCTGTCCCTAGTGATAGCAAGACTGTTTCAGGATGCCCTCAAATAGCCATTCTTAAAGGATAAGGATTACTACTTAAAAATTCTAAAAAGTGATTATGGCCCAGGAATGAAAGGCTTTCTCAGAAGCCTCAAGGTAACTGTTAACAGAAGGAGCAATGCTATGGAATACGTCCGTCTGTGTCTATTAAAATAAAAGCAGTGCCATTGTGTATTTCAGGGCCCTGAAATCATCCTGGGGCAGCAGCGCACCCTGGTGGCTGAAAAGCTACCGGCCCAAAGTTCCTTCAGCATGGATTGTCAACAAAAAACACACCCGCGGTGGGGGAGGAGTGAAGCCCTTGGTAAAAGAGCTGAAGCCAGAACAGAATAAACATGCATTCGAACTGGGACACAGAACGCTTTAACAACCTTGAGGTTTACCAGTTAGCAGTAAGTACCCCAATCTTCCAGTCTCCTCCCTCGTCATCGACTATGGATTTTGACTTCAAGCCCAAGGACCCACAAGATAATACCCAGTGTGGACTTTTTACGCCATGTTGTTTTACGGCATTCTTTAGTTGTTTCCAGAGTGAGTCCTATGTCCAGGGAATTTTAGGCCCTAGAAGATAAGGGGCTGCAAAGTACGCATCTATCCCTCCTCCCCCCACACCCCCGCCAAAGAACGAAACAAAAACATTACGCTTGTGGGATACGTGCCTGACTCCCCTTCGAGATTATACGCTCCCCAGTGACAGCACCATAAATGGTCTGCATACGTTAAGCCTATGTGCCAGGCACCATGCCGAGGACCCCACACGCTTTACCTCTTGTAGGAGACTGCTGAGACCCCCATTTTACACCTTGGGAAACAGATTCAGCGAGGGGCTTGCCCAGGGTCACTTAGCCGGGGTAGTGGCCTGGTTGAAGCGGGAGCAGGGCTCTGGGGTGAGTGTGTGTGTCCCTGGACTCAGAATGGCAAGTCATGACAGAACCCCCCCTCCTGGGCTGTGGATAAGCTTAAAGGTGGGAGGCACGAAGTCGCCGCTCGATCAGCGGCCGCTATTTGTATTTCCGTTGCAATTAGTTATTGAGCAGCGAGGGAAAGTGAGTCGAGGCAGAGACGTGGGAGGGGACGGTCCCTCCGTCCAGGCCGGACGCCGCCCCTCCCAGCCCGGGTCTCTGCCGGGCGCCCGGACGCCTGGGGCCCCTCGGCGGTCTGCGCTCCCGCCCCCCAGGTGGTGCGGACCTCGCGAACACCCTTTCCCGTCCCTACCTTCTTGTGATAAAGCCGGGCTGGAGCTGACAGCTCCCGGACGGGCAGGCGCGGGCTCCGGAGCAGCAGGGCCGACGCCGCCCGCCTCAAACGGCCCGCTCCAGCAGCCGCCATTTTGCCGGCTTGCGCCTGCGCCGGCCCCAGTGACACCGAGGGGAGGGGCGCGCCCGCGAGTCGGCTCCGAGCTGAGAGCGCACTCCCTCTGACGTCACCGAGGCTTCGCGCCTGCGCCCTCCCGCTCTGAGCACGTGTCCGCGTTTGGGCTCCTCCTTGACCACGCCCCTCGGGGAGGGCGGGGAGCGGAAGGTCTGAAGTCTTAGGGGGGATTGTCTTGTGTGTGGGATTCTGGATGGGAGGGGACGTGAGGATGCTGGAACACGGGTCCCAAGTTCGCGTTCTAAAAGCACACTGCCGGAATGCCGTGCAGAGGACAACCCAGTCCACCTTTTCTAACTCTATTTTGTAGCTAAGGAAGCTGAGGTTTAGAGCAGGTCGCTGAGAGAGTTGGGATTCGAACTTGGATAATCCTGAGTTAGAAACCTGGTTCTGCTTTTTCCTGGCTGTCTGACCCTGGACGAATAAAATTGGTTCACTAAGCCTCGATCTTCTCTTTTATACTAATTCAAGGACAGTTTTTTCATTCATGGAGCAACTGTGTTGAGTCCGTACTACGTGTCAAGGCACTATAGTAGACTCTGGGGATCCAATGGAAAGCAAAACAGACAAAATTCCTGCTCCATTAAGGTTGCTAATGAGGGAGAAAGGCAATAGAGAAACACATCAATGCTTTACTACCTCAAAAATGAGAAGCTTAAGAAGGAAACGAACATCATGTCCTGATTTAAAAAAAAAAAATATATATATATATATCTATACTGTTTATAACTATTTTTCTGTGAGTCAACAGCAAACTGTTACACTTTATGTGACAATGCCTGGCAATTAAGCGTTTCTAAAGAAATGCTTATTAATGTAATTTATTAATGGTTTGCAGAGTATGATCTTATAAAACAGGAAAATTCACACATGTAAGTAACGCCTACTAGGTACCAGGCATTACATAAAGGGGAGAAATCTCTTTGGGAAACATATTTTTCTCCTGAGTGATGCAATCGATCCTTCCCCGAGGACTTGGAGTTTTCTCTGCGTTTGAGGCTCAGTTGCTGGGGAGATTGAACCACGCGCCAGGTCAGACGCCGCGTTAGGTAAGCTTCATTTCAAGAATCACTTTGACCTTCCCAAGATGGCGCCAAACCCTTAACTACAGACATCACGCTCATTCCCTGACTTCCTCTATGGCCTCTACTTCCTGTCCAAAGACCCAACTTCTGTCCGAAGTGGTGACGGAACACATACCATGTTAATGTGCTTTTTCTCTGACGGGACCTTTTACAGGTATATAAACACAATATGAACTGTGTGTATGTCGCTATTTTCCCGTCATCCGAGGCTCCCAGCTCCAATTTCGGTTGCAAGAAAGCGGGGTTTTGATCAGGCGCGCGCCGCGGGCAGCTTCGACTTCAGCCGGTCTTCGGCGGCCTCGGGAAGACCCGAGAGTCACTGGAAGCGCAAGATGGCGACGGCGTCTGCAACCTCGGCTTCGGAACCGGAGGCCGAGCCCAAGTCCGGCCCCAAGACTGAGGGAGAGGAGGATGAAGTTAAGGCGGCTCGGACGAGGAGGAAGGTGTTGTCGCGAGCTGTGGCCGCTGCGACGTACAAGACCATGGGGCCAGAGTGGGATCAGCAGGAGGAAGGCGTGAGCGACAGCGATGGGGGTGAGGAGTACGCCATGGCTTCCTCCGCGGAGAGCTCCCCCGGGGAGTACGAGTGGGAGTACGACGAAGAGGAGGAGAAGAACCAGTTGGAGATCGAGCGGCTGGAGGAGCAGGTGGGCCCGGGGGTGGACAGGGGGCTCCTTCCGTCGGGTGCCCAGGCCCCCGCCCGCCTCCCCGATCCTCGAGGGTAATAAAGCCGCCAAAGCCTCGAAACCGCTATTGAGCACCGGAGCTCCTGTCATTTGAGCGCTTATTGCGTGCCCGGTGCTTTGCGGACATTATCCCATCGAATGCTCGCCACAACCCCATGCAAGAAGTAGGGTTATCGCCGTTTACGGTAGGAAACTGAGGATAGCGGAGGAAATTTTCTTGCTCAAGATAACGCTTCCTGCCAGTGGCGAGTCAGGCCTTGTATTTTCAACCGACTCCAGAGCTCCCACTTTTAACACACCACGGTGGAAAGAAAACCTTATTCCTAGGAATGACGACGGTGATGAAATTGGATGGAGTAGGAGAAAGTATTGACCGTGACGGTGGTAATAAAAATGGAAAGGTAGAGGTTTCCATGTTTGGAGACTAAAGCTCCAGTTCTGTTCCACTCCTGTGTGACATTGGGTGAATCCCTTAACTTCTCTGAGCCTCGGTTTTCTCATTTGTAGATTGAGAGCAGCAATTCCTGCGTCCTGTAATTGTCTTAACAGTAATTATAATCCAGTGGCTGGCACCTAGTAGTAACGTGATCTCTAATTTGTAATCTTATGAGGTGGGATATCTCCTGTATAATCCCGGGTCCCATCAGGAAATAGATGGCCCATTCAAATTAGGATAATTTGAGAAAAAGTTAATAAAGGGACAACTGTTTTTATAAAGGTGTGGGCAGGGAAATCAGGAGCGAAGGTTTAGGAACCCATGGCTCGTATCAGCAGGACCTTGTGTCCACCTTTAGACCTGAATGGGTGAAGGGAGTGATTTGTTACCCAAACAGTTGTGTGGAGAGGACACCTGAGAGCCACTGAGAACTTTGGTCAAGAGGTGCAGCCCCAGTTTCCCGTCAGGGTTTGGGATGGGGGAAGAAATACCCTGGCTTCTCTCTTTTCCTCCCTCCAAACTTCTGCTGGTGCCTTCTGTTGGGCAAACCCAGCTGAAGCCAGACAGCCAGGAGGCTTGTAAATGTGGTCTACACTGGGGGGGCACAGGACAGGAAGGAGAGGGTGGAGTGAATTGGGAGGGGCAAACAGAAGAGATCGTTCACGTTCTCTTCTTACAGATGAAGGAACAGAGGCTCAAAACAAAATGAAATGAGTTGCTTTACTCACTTAACTTGCCGGGTATCACTTTCCTTATAATGCCTCATCTGACACTGACGTTTTTGTTAGTTTTGAAATAGTGATTATCCTTCATTGGTATTGCTTGTCCCTCTTGTTATCACAGCTGATTGTCAAAGAAACCTGTTGGGATAGGCAGGTGGTTACCGTTCTACTTTTTATAAATAAATGTGCTGAAGCTAATTTAGTTTTATTAATTCAGCAAATGAGGTTCTTCAGAAAGTTTGTGGGAACGTAGGATTCAAAGATAACAGGAATCTTTCCATGAACTTTTTGAAGTATCCATGTACAGTGTGAGATGGGGTGCTGAACTATGTCTCTGCCATTATTGAAATCGTTTATTCAGACTGCTAGCCCTGGGGAAATAAAGAGCATCTGTTTTCGTAGGAAAGGGAGGCTTGAAACCAGGGAGGTTAAGTCCTTGATGAGGGTACACAGCTTACTAGGGAGGAGCTTGGGTCAGAGCAGAGGTCTCTTGTCTACTGGTGTTCTGCAGTTGCCTGCCCCACCTCAGGTCACCAGGGGTGGGATGGACCTCAGAAGGTGACCACACAGAATGGGACCTGGCAAGTCCTGGTGAGTTGAAGAGCCTCTGGCCTTATCCTTTTTGTCCTGGGGTCTCAAAATGGACTTTTCCAATTTTTCCAAACCTCCCTCCTGCCTCATCCTAATCCCACAACCTCTTGTTCCTACTGTGACTGCTTGTATCAGGTGGAGCATAATGATGAGTAACTTCCAAGTAGGCCTGTGAAAAACTCGGCCTTGCTATATTTGCGAGTTTGGCTCTCATCCTTGAGTGTATTTTATGAAAGCTGGCGATTTGCTGTGGTATCTATCCATGTAACAAAAGCAAAGATTTCCTATTATTTGTGTTTGTGTGCTGAAACTAAAAGTGGGATCTAAAGCCTGCTCTGTTCTTCCTTCCTTGCTATGCCTGTGATTGCACCAGTTGTTTTTCTTTCACCAGGTCTCTCTGTTGTCACCCGCATTCTGGGGACAGGGAGGTGTGGCACCTTCTTCACACTGCTAGAGAGTTAGGAAATCAGTTAGCAGATCATTTTGTGCATTGGCTAAGCCTCCTCTTTTTTTAAAGCTGCTTATGTCTTTAGTGATGTTCTGAGACCAGAATAGACCAGTGTAATTGGCCAGTACTCATTTGTCAGTATTGATTGAAACATGTGGAAATGTGTCTCTTCGAAATGCATTTCAGTGTGCATTTAATATACATACTTTCAAAGCACTTCTCCATATATAGTATCTTCATTACGTTGGCTTAAAAATTAGAAGTTTAGAACAAATGCCACTTAAGAGGCAGTTTCTATTTTAGCGACTTCTGTACCTTTTCCTTCTGCTGACTTACACGTGGTTTTCATGTGAAGGGCACTTGCATAGACATTCCTGATACTAACTAGGAAGAACTCTCCCTCTCCTGTAATGCTCAAAAAGCACACTCAGACTCGAGTGAGTTGTGAATGGTGGTGTGACAGGGAGAACCTTGAATGTTCTTTAAAGAAGAACATATACCTTTCTCAGGTTCACTTTAACTGCTGTTACTTTGTGTGGCTCACTTGACAGATGGTTTTGAAACAGTGTATGGTGATAGCCTGTTTAATAACCAGAGCTTTGCTCCAGCTCCTTCATTGTACAAATGAAGAAACAAAAACCAGAGGGGAACAGAACACTTGTGTCTTGATCTAGTCCAGTACTTTTTAAGCCTGTCACAGGATGGGGTTCAACTTCTCAAGTTTTGTAAATCATGAGCAGGAGAACATTGCTAAAAGTCTTAAGATTTTTTTTTTGAAATTATAATAATGTTCTTATCTGTAATTGATTATTATTTTCTTTTTGCATGTAATTTGATAAATACAAAGTAGTTCAAGTCATGTATAAGAGTTTCAATAAGTCAATATTTTTCAAACTGGGCTGGCCAGTTAGCTCAGTTGGTTAGAGTGTGGTTCTGATAACACCAAGGTCTAGGGTTTGATCCATGTACTGGCCAGCCAAAAACATTTGTTTTTCAAACTGCGTGCCACAGTGATAGGCCATGAATTCATTTCGGCTAATACATCCATTGCCACCTGTGTGATATATTTTCTGTTGCATGGGTCTGTTTTTGGGCTCTCTCTTCTGGTTAGTTTGTCTATCCTTTGCCAATTCCGTTGTCTAACTTATTGCTGAGGCTTGCTATCTGGACCAGACAAATCCTCCTACCTGATTTTTTTTTTCATAGGTGTGTTTTGGCTCTTTCATATAAATTTTAGGATTATTTTGTCAAGGTCTATGAAGAACCCTTTTGGGTTTTAGATTAGAATTGCATTGAATTTATGGATCATTTAGGGGAGAATTGACATCTTTGCCATAATGATTCTTCTATCCAGGAGTATGATGTATAACGCCATTTATCTAGGTCTTTAATATTGTTCAATGAAGTTTGAAAACATTTCTCCATATGGGTTTCACACACCTTTTGTTAGGTGTATTCCCAGGTATTTTGTAATGTTTATTGTCTATGCTATCCTATTTAAAATCACATTTTAAAACTTGCTGATTTATAGAATTGTAATTTTTTTTATTGTGGTAAAGAACACATAACATAAACTTTGCCATCTTAATCATTCTTAAGTGTACAGTTCTAGTGTCAGGTATATTCATGTTGTGAAACAAATCTTCACAACTTTTTCATCTTGCAAATCTGCAACTCTTTGCTCATTAAACAACTCCCCCATCCCCTTCCCTCAACCCCTGATAACCACCATTCTACTTTTCTGTCTTTATGAATTTGACTACTTTAGATATCTCATATAAGTGGAATCATAGAGTATTTGTCATTTTGTGTGCAATTGATTTTTATACATTGTTCTTATTGTTCATCACCTTGTTAATCTTGTTTATTATGTCTTATTTGTAGATTAGTCTTGGTTTACTATGCAGGCATTATAGTGATGTGATATATATGATGTATTGTCTGAGAGTAATTACCATTTTCATTCTTTTCTGTCTCTTTTTTTTAAGATGACTGGTAAGGGGATCTTAACCCTTGACTTGGTGTTGTCAGCACCACGCTCTCTGCAGTGAGCTAATTGGCCCTCCCTATATGGGATCCAAACCCGTGGCTTTGGTGTTAACAACACCACCCTCTCCCAAGTGAGCCACGCCCTCATTCTTTCCTCTTTTTATGTCAGTAATTTGTTTTTCTTATCTGATTATTTCAGCCACAGACCTCAAGTACAGGGTTAAATAGAAGGTGATATTGGGAATCTGTGGTATTTTTAAAAAGAACTTCTAAAGTTTAACCAGTAGTAGCCAATTTTATTGTAGATTTTTGTAGATACTTTTATCAGATTAAAGAAGGACCTTTCTATTCCTAGTTTGCTAAGTTTTTATTCTTAATCATGAATGAGCATTTTTATCAAATGCCTTTTCTTCATTGAGATGATTTTTTTTCCCCTTGAATCTGTTAGTTTAGAAAATTAACTTTTCTTGGTATAGACCCTATTTGTTCATTATGTATTATTTTGTATGTGCATTTCTGGTTTGTTAATAGTTTATTTAGGGTTTTAGTATCAGTGCTCTTGAGTGAGATCAGGCTGTAATTGATTAAATTCTGTGTGCCAGGTAGGTAAAGAGAATCTAGCTATGAGCAAGATGTAAAACATATGAGGTGCTTATCCCAAAGAGCCTTTAGATGATGATGGAAATAAACAGGATATTGAAATGGAAAGCAGCTTGCAGCAAGTAGGGGGCTATTAGAAAAGGTGGCCAGGGAAGTTTAATGAGATAACTGAAAGATGAGAAGGAGTGCCTGTTCAAAGAGCCAGGGAGAGAGCCTTCTGGGCTGAAGGAGCAGCAGGTGCCAAGTCCCCAACAAGGTTGGAGAAACCTTGGTGTGTTTCAGTTACAGGAGCTGGATGTGTGGTTGAGAGGCCAGTGGTTTGAGATGTAGTTGGAGAGATGAGCCGAGACGTGCTGGTCTTTCTACAAGGCAGGGATTTGCACATTGTTCCAGAGACACTGGGAAGTCATGGAGGGCTTTTACTATTATAATTAATACAGAAAGATAATGGATTCTTGTTTAAAATCTGAATAATTGAACAAAACCCTATAATCCTTGGTATTTGTATTCTGCAGATGGGTTGTTCCCCTTTTTACCCCTCCTCCTGCATTTAAACGTTCACTGGCAAGTTAATTTTTTATTCTGAAGTTCAAGTAATCAATTTATTGGCCCTCTTTATGTATTTTACTGAAATAGCTAGCATCTGGATTATTGGAGTACATTGTCAGATGGCAGAGTGTCGTTTGAATGAAGTATAGGTAATCAGCTATTTCTGAAGAGGGAATATTTATTGCTGAAATGATGTGGCAGGTGTTGGAAGGGTAGATACTAATCTAGTCTTCATGTACAGACTATGTAACCCCATATCCCAACTTGTAGGAAAGCTCTTTTTTAAAATTAAACTTTTTATTTGAGATAATTGTAGATTTCCATGCAGTTGTAGAAAATAATACAGAGAGACCCTGTGTACCTTTTACCCAGTTTCCCTCAGTGGTAACGTTTTGCATAATTATGGTATAATATCACAGTCTGGATATTGACGTTGATACAGTCAAGATATAGAACAGGGCCGGCCCGTGGCTCACTTGGGACAATGTGGTGCTGATAACACCAAGTCAGGGTTAAGATCCCTTTACCGGTCATCTTTAAAACAAAACAAAACAAAAAATGATATAGGTCAGTTCTGTCACCAGAAGGATCCTTCCCATTGCCTTTTTGTCAATACCTATGCACGCGCGCTTATTTGCCATCTGTATGTGCTTTTTGGTGAAATGTTGGTTCATGCCTTTTCCCATTTTCTTATTAGATTGTTCGGTTATTTACTGTTGAGTTTGGAATTAAATCTTTTAGATATTAGTGCTTTGTTGGATGTGTGGCTTGCAAATATATTTTTCCAGGCTGTAGCTTGTCTTTTCATCCTCTTAACAGGGCCTTTTGTAGAGCAAAAATTAATTTTGATGAGGTCTAATTTATCAGTTTTTCCTTTCATGGATCATACTTTTGGTATCAAATCTAGGAGCTCTTTGTGTGGCCTTGGATCCTGAAGATTTTCTCCTGTGTGTTTTTCTTGAATTTTTTTTTTTTTTTTGTCTTTTTTGTGACCGGCACTCAGCCAGTGAGTGCACCGGCCATGCCTATGTAGGATCCGAACCCGCGGCGGGAACGTCGCGGTGCTCCCAGCGCCGCACTCTCCCGAGTGCGCCATGGGCTCGGCCCTCCTGTGTGTTTTTCTAAATGTTTTACATTTAAATCTGTGATCCATTTGAGCTAATTTTTGTATAAGGTGTGAGGTTTACATCAAGGTTTATTTTTTGCCTATGATATCAAGTTGCTTCAGCATCATTTGTTGAAATGAGGCCCTTTTTCCTCCATTGAACAGCTTTTGCATCTTTGTCAAAAATTATTTGGGCATATTTGTGTGGGTCTGTTACTGGCTTCTTTTTTCTTCTGTTGATCTGTGTGTGTTTCAGCCAGTTTTGATCATTGTAGCTACATAGTAGCTTTTAGTATCAGGTAGACTTATTTCTCCCACTTTATTCTTCTTTTTCAAGATGCTCCAAGATTCTTTCTTTTATCGTTTCCTTTCTGTTTGAAGACCTACTTTAACTGTTCTTCAAGGGGTAGGTCTGCTAGTGATATTCTTTTAGTTTTCCTTTGTCTCAGATGATAGCTTTTTAAAAAGTTATTTTAATTTGCTTTAACTTTTAGTTTAGAAAGTTTCAAGTGTTTAATAAACACTTATGTACCTGTCACTCAGCTTCAACAGATACCAACCTTTTGCCTTTCTTGTTTCTGCAGTAGGAATTTTCATCTGTTTTGTTTAGTAAAAGAAAAGAGCTCTTTCTACAGTGCACCTGACGTGTGCTAAAGGACATTATTAAATTACCTTTTAAAATCCTCACCAGAACCTTAGGAGCTAGAAACTAGTAGTATCTCCATTTTCTAGATGAAGTGGAGGCTTAGGAAAGTTAATAACTTGCCTAAGGTCACACACTTTTTGTCTCATTAGAATGTCGTCTTTATTTCAAAGGGACACAGGTGTCTTCTAACAGGAGTTGTAACAGATTTGAGGGAGTTTTGTGTTTATTAAAAGTCTTTTTTCATCCTTCTGTTTTCCTCTTCCTGAGGGTAAATGTTGCATTGCTGTTTCGGCAGCTCGCCCAGATAGCACATTTATTTTATGTGTGGCTGATATGCACATTGTCACCAGTGGTGACAAAAGCTAAATTATTTTGAGGATGGCATTTTAAATTTCAGCTTCTGTTACTCTTCCTTTTAGCTGTCTATCAATGTCTATGACTACAACTGCCACGTGGACCTGATCAGGCTGCTGCGGCTGGAAGGGGAGCTTACCAAAGTGAGGATGGCCCGCCAGAAGATGAGTGAGATCTTTCCCTTGACTGAAGGTAACCCTTCAGCAGTCCAGCTGCTTTTAGAAACACAGAATCAAGGAGTATACATTTTTTTCAGTGCTGAAAGTGGGACATGCTCCTTATAGAAAATTCGGGATGTATAGCATAGTAGAGAAAAGAAAGCCTATCATTCAAAGTCAGCTATTTTTAGTTACTATCTTGTAGTTTTTTGCAAAATGTAGTGATCATACAACACTGATTCACATTTTGAATCCTGATTTCTTTACCCTAACATAACAAAAATTTTCTATTTAGTTAAATGTTTACTCTGTTGTCTGTCTCTTTTTCATTCCATTATTTATATATTTAACCCATTCTCTCAGAACCAGAAAATTGTAAATATATTATATTTGAATTTTTATAAACTATTTTTAATGTAAATGTTTCATACCTTAATTGGTCTATACTAGTTGGGCATTTAGGTTATTTCTGTTGATTTGCTTATGAGAAATATAATTGCACTGAACAACTTTGTGGTTAAATCTTCATGAATATTAATAAGCTGTCTTTGGGACAGGAGTCGGAAAACTCTGGTCCTAGATCCAGCTCTTCCTCCTGCAAAGCATAACTGCTGAGTATAGACACTGAAATCAGTCACTTCTCAGTCTTTTGGCTAAGATAAAGTGTGGACACTGAAATCAGATGTTGTAAGTCCTTAGATAAGACACCTTTATTGTTAATGTTACTATCACCTACCTTACAGGATTGTGATAAAGATTGAGTGAGAAAATATGTACGTAAGTACTTGGCAAAATATGAACTGCCCAACAGGGGTAGGATATTATGATTTTAGTGATTTGATCTTATTTGGAAGCATAAAGCCTATGTGCTTGGTTCATGTTTTAAGAACTAAATTTCTGTGCACGATGCCAGGTTGTGTGAGACAGATGAAATGTTTGTGTGCTGATGACTCTTGGTAAAGTCCCCACTTTCAGCTTGACCTTTGGTGAGGGAGGTGGTAATGCCCGAGGTGTTCTTGTCTCATAGAGCTCTGGCTGGAGTGGCTACATGACGAGATCAGCATGGCCCTGGATGGCCTGGACCGCGAGCACGTGTATGACCTCTTTGAGAAAGCTGTGAAGGACTACATTTGTAAGTTCCTGGGGGCTTTTTCAGGGGGTCTGGTGATGTCATCTGGATCAGTCTCTGCTGTCGTGGATTGTTTCGTGAGATGGTGCTTCCCAGAAAAGAGAGCATTTGTTTAGCAATTAGAAAGATTTAAGTTCAGGGCTGGCTGATTGGCTCACTTGGTTAGAGTGTGGTGCTGGTAACACCAAGGTCAAGGGTTTGGATCTCTGTGCTGGCCATCAACAAAAAAAACAAAAAAAAAGAGAAAGATTCACGTTCAGTCAAATTCTTCAGTCCTCAGTTGAGAAATTTGGTTTTAAAATAAAAGAGGAAGAAATATTTGTAGTAGGGGAATGAATATACTCATAACTAGCATTTGTCTGGCAGTGAGAACTTAAATAGTGTTTCCAGGTAATTAAAGGTTACCTTTTTACACATTGAATATGTTGTTAGAGGTTTTGGACAGAATACTTTTTAAAAAATATTAAAATGTTAAAATTTTTTTTTTATTTTGAAATAACTACGGATTCATAAGAAGTTGCAAAAATAGTACAGACAAATTCTGTGTACTCCACTCAGTTTCCCCTCAGTAGTTTATAACTGTGGTACAAAATCAAAACCAAGAAATTGACCTTGGTACAATGTGTGTGTATAGTTCCGTTACATTTTATAACGTGTAGATTCGTGTAACCACCGCTGCTTTACCTTCCCCTGTTCACAGTATTTATGTGCATTGAGGACCACATCAGACAATGCTGTGGACAAAATGCTATAAAAAAAAAAGCATTTAAAAGTTTCCCCTTTTTAATCATTGTCTTCCCTTTTCTGATTATCCTAATATCCCACTGTGGGCATTTCCCTTTGTGAGAAGCATTGATACTTAAAAGGTAGACTGTCCTGAGGTAGAGAATTTTTTGTGTACCTTTCCAACCAAGAAGAATTTACAATTTTCTACTCTTTATAATCCGGGTAATGAAATTAATAGGCATTTTACAAATATAAAATTATGTTAAATGTGTTTTTAAAAGCTATATTTGTGTCCCTGCTCTGATGCTACCCATGGGTCATCTTTTAGAATCACTGAAAGAGTTAGCAATACATAATGTTCCTTTGTTTTCTGATGATGCTGTTATCCGTTTCATGATATCTCTGTCATCGTTAACAGCACCAGTTATCTTTCTCTTGAGGATCTGTGACCCTCCTTAGACTGTAATGTTTTTTGGTCTTTTATGTTTTTGCGTTGTCTCTGCTGTCAGGCCTTCACTGTCACTAGTGCTGATATCAGTGTGCCTTCCCTTTCCACCAGGCTTCAGGTCTGCTGTGGGTCAGGAAGACAGATAACCAAGCTTAGATTATGCCTCATAAGTAGTTTTGAATGAGGGCCTGAGGGACTCAAGTGTTATTTTCAGGAGATAGAGTGCTTGGAAATTGTGTCACTTGTTTCAAATGTTCAGAAGCCACTTTTGCCTGCTTCTTAGTTTTTAGCTGTGTTGTGGACATTTGAAAATGCCAGGCATAGACCTCTATTTCTCAGCATGGTCTCAGTAGTGATTTTCAGACTGTCCGAGAGGTCTTTTTGGGCCATTAATAGGATATGGCTATGGCCCTTTGACTCTTTGAAGATTTTGAAAATTAGTTTTCTTGGTTTTCAGAGGAGGAGCCTCATGCAGAGGTTGTGTGCCTATTTTGGAGCCTGGCATCTTGTGTCACATTCCTTTGTTTGTCTTTTATAGTCACTATGGACTCTGCACCTTTGGGTTTCCTAAGTTTAAATACTATTTGTTCAGGAACAAGACAAGGATGTCCCTTTTCACCACAGCTTTTCAACATTATACTGGCAGTCTTAGATAAGATAACTCAATAAGATAGGAAAAGGAAATAAAGGTGTGCAGATTGGGAAGGAGGAAGTAAAACTGTCTTTGTTCACAGATGGCATGTTTATCTATGTAGAAAATCCAAAAGAATCAAAAAAACTCCTGGAACCAATAAGTCATTATAGCAAAGGTGTGCATGGATCCACATTGTATAAGAGACACAGTTGAGTCAGTTGCTTTCCTATATACCAGCAAAGGACAAGTGAAAATTGAAATTAAAAACACATTACCATTTATATAAGCGCCCCAAAAATGAAATATTTGGGTATAAATCTAACAAAATATGTATAAGATTTGTATGAGGAAAAGTACAAAACTCTGATGAAAGAAATCAAAGACGAACTAAATAAATGGGGAAGGATTCCATGTTCATGGATAGGAAGACTCAATATTGTCAAGATGTCAATTCTTCCCAACTTGTTCTATACATTCATTGCAATGTTAATCAAAATCCCAGCAGTTTATTTTATAGATATCGATAAACTGATTCTAAAGTTTATATCCAGAGGCAAAAGACCTAGAACAGCCAACTCAATATTGAAGGAGAAGAACAAAGTCAGAGGACTGACACTGCCTTACTTAAAGACTTACTAGAGAGCTACAGTAATCAGAACAGTGTGGTTATTGGTGAAAAATAGACCAGTAGATAAGTGGAACAGAATAGAGAGCCCAGAAGTAGACTCACATAGCTACGAACCTCAGATCCAGCAGCTAGGTCATTTCTACTTCTATTTTATAGCCCCATATGGCAGCTCTGTGTTGGTAAGGGAAAACAGAGTAGCTAACAGACTTTGCCTAAGTTCTTTGCAATGGGTTTCTCAATGAAAAAGCAAGTAAGCCTCAGGAAAACTTAGGCATTAATTCTCAAATTGGCTTTTTTATTTTTTAGTATTTTTATATTAAAAGGTTAGTGTATAGGTCTCTAGATCTTTCAGATTGCTGAAAAGTGACTTAATAGGCAAAGTGGGTACAAGGAAAATTGGTGCATTTGTAGAGTTTTAACTCATTAGTCTGGTCTTAAAGCCTCAGGAGTGAATAAAAAGATTAAAAAAGAAAGTGAAAGAAACAGGTAAACAGGTCTCTTTGCTTAAATATCATTAAAAGTAGAGATTTACAATATAGATTTTTAGTAACAGGATTAGTACTTTTAACTTTGTTCTTTAACTTCTACAAGAAGGCTTAGAAATGAATCAAGATTCAAAAGTCAAAAAATTCTAGACTTTGAAATCTTTGGGAAGGTTCGCTAGATTCATAACTATTTGTATGGAAATCCATTACTGGGTTCCTTCAGTTTTAATAAATAAACTTTATAGTCACGATCTTATTACATATTTCCACTTGGCATATACTGTTTATGCAATAAAATCTCAATTAGTGTATTTAGTAGGAACATTGTTTAAGATATTTTTTTTCAGGCTACAGTATTAGTACAGGTAAATTGGGATGCTTGTTGATGATGCTCTTAGCTTTTTTGCATGAATGAGCACTTCTTTGGTGAGCACCAATAAAGTTGTCTTGTTATGCATTCTTTTGTTATACATCAGTTTAGATATTTGGATGTTTTATATCCTGAACTAATAGAATACGTCTTATTTTCAGGTCCTAACATTTGGCTTGAGTATGGCCAGTACTCAGTTGGTGGGATTGGTCAGAAAGGTGGCCTTGAGAAAGTTCGCTCTGTGTTTGAAAGGGCTCTCTCGTCCGTCGGTTTACATATGACCAAAGGACTCGCCATCTGGGAAGCTTACCGAGAGTTTGAAAGTGCAATTGTGGAAGCTGCTCGGGTGAGTGATCCCCTGCTTGCCTCTGAACGGGCCGGGGCAGTCTTTATAAGGCTTCTTGGAAGTATTATTTTGGAACAGCTGTCCAAGATAAGTCTGAGTCTTACAGTTAACAGAATTAACCATATGGGCTTTACTAATCCCTTAATGGGTGAGCAGTAAAATAAATAAAATCAGTAGTCTTTGTGGAACAGCAAGAATGATTTGTTGGGGGAAGAAGCAGGTGACCACAATTTTTTTCTGCTATTACAAAGTACGACTGCTTTAGTTGCGTGGTTTCTTTAGTTACGTGGTGAATGTACAAGAATAACCATGGTACTAAAAAAAAAAAAATCCAATTGAAACAGAGAGGAAATCTGAGTCTGTCCTGATTGCGTTCTTTAGACTATGATTTATAAAATTTTATGGTAGTGTCCCCTCTCCACTATGGTTATGTGTGTGCCCAGAAAGTTCTTGTTGACTCATAGTGGAGCCTTCTAATCAGTACATCATTGTTATTAAAGTAGCCCCAGTCACTTCTCGATTACATCCCTGTTCAAAAATCTTCAGTGGTGCCTTCAACTTACCCTGAATAAGGCATCAGGACTAATGCTTTTGTTTGACATTTGTGGCTCACTGTAGTGTCAGACATAATCCCTGCATGGACTCTGTTCCCATGGTCCCCTGAACATTCTTGCACTTTCTTGCTGCTGTACTTTTACTCATGCTATTCCTTTAACCAGGAGTCAGTTTCCTTCTCTTGCTACCTCTGGGGAGCCTGGAGATACATTCCAGATGCCAGCTCCTCTAGTCTTTCCTGATTTCCTCCTTTCATAACAACAGCTCACCCTTAAAGACCAGTGTGAAGCAGGCTACACGATAGCGCTACGTTCATACTTATGATACTTCACTTTCATGATTCTTATGTTCAGCCTCACTGTAGTCATTTGGATACATTTCTTATTGCTTTTTGCTCTCCCCGTCGTCATAAACACTTAGGGGCAAAGATAACATTTTTGTACCCCTTCCAGCATTTGGCGTGACACCTCATGTATGTATGAGGTTGTGTAAGTTTTTTTAATTGGAACTGAAAGTTTGTTGAAATATTTTTTGAAGTAGGAAGAACCAGAGTTTGTCATTTACTACTAATTTGCTTCTTTAGCCCATAGCTGGCTTCCTTTCCCCTTTTGACCGGGAACAAACCTTTGATTCACAGCTTGAGAAAGTCCACAGTCTCTTCCGGCGACAGCTGGCGATCCCACTGTATGGTAAGAGAAACTGACATGTCAACAGGAAGCCCTTTGTGGTTTTTAAAATGCTTCGGGGTATGTCATGTAATTAGACCATTTTCAGCATCCTATGAGGCAAGTAGGGCTGGTGTTCTTATTCTTATTGGACAGTGTCACTCTGGACGAAGTCCTTGGGAAAAATATATCTTAAATTGTCAATGCTCAAGGGGGTTGAAAGGGTCAGAAGCAGGGCTAGAAGCTATACTCTCTGACTCTCACTTGAGATCTCTTTCCTACTTGAAGGCATCATTGGAAAGGCAGACATAGGGTCTCTGAAAGGAACAGGCAAACTGACACCCTGTATTTTCTGGGGAGACTTTATTGAATAAGAGTTCCATTACAAGCATTTTCTTTCCAGTAGTAACCTGTTTCATAAGAGTGGCAATTTTATGTGGGCTTATATCATTCCTTTGTGGGGGTGATTTGGTTCAGAAATAGTTGATTGGAAGTATTCATATCCAAATTTTTTGGGATTTGGTAAAGAGGATCCTTTTTGGGTCAGTATATTTTGGCAAACCAGGCCTGTGTGGCTCTGGAGCTGTGAGCATGTATAGCACTGGAAGGATTTTTTAGAGCCTGGGAGGAGTGTGGCACTGCCACCTTGTTTGTCTCCTAGACATGGTTATGCATTGCACACACTCAGAACCTCTGGACAGCTTTACCTGACCCCAGGTGTTATTTCTCTTTTTACTTCATGGTTTCTTTGGGTTTGTTTTGACAAATTATAATGTTGCTGTCCAATCGAATTGTGCAGTGATATACAGAAAAGGCTCAAATCGAGCTGATTTGTCAATTTCTTCTCACATACTAACTTGAGACAGCCTAGCGTAGTGATCAGAGTGTGAACTTGAGCCACACTGCCTGGGTTCAAAGACCTGCTCTCACTTTAACTGTAGACAAATGACTTAACCTTCTGCTTCAATTTCCTCAACTGCAAAATGAGGATCACAATAGAGTCTACCTGGTAGAGTTGTGAGGATCTAATGAGTTGTGTGAAGTGCTAGAACATAGGAAGCACTAGGTGCATGTTGTTAAAGCGTTGCTGATAGTTTCATTGACTCTGATTAATCAGCTGGTAAGGTTGCCTGGGACATCATTTTGAGACAGATATCTAAGGCCAAGTCTGGGCTTAGCAGAAGAATTTGATCAGTAAGTGCTGCCATGGCCACAGATGCGGGAGAGGCCAGTGGCACCTGACTCTCATGGCTTATTATATGTTTGGGTTGATAAAACCCAATGGTGAGACCCACGGGGCTGAATCCATCTTTCAATAGATATGGAGGCCACATTTGCAGAGTATGAAGAATGGTCAGAAGACCCAGTACCAGAATCGGTAATTCAGAACTATAACAAAGCGCTGCAGCAGTTGGAGAAATATAAACCCTATGAAGAAGCACTGGTAAGTGTTGGCTTCTTTTATAGTAACCTTCTCTCTACAGACATTTCCCTGAACAATAGTTGCAAGTTAAACAATATCTTAATATTTGTTTTATTGTGAAATATATAGAGTATATAAATGTATATATACAGTTTACATACTAATAATAAAGTGAACATCCATGTACCCACCACCCAGGTTAAGAAATAGAACATTGCCAGTACCTTAGAAGTCTCCTATGTGCCCCTCTCCGATTGCCTCCTCCTCCCTCTCCCGAGAGGTAATCACTTTCCTGACTTTTGTGATAATCATTCCCTTGCTTTTCTTTATAGTTTTACAACCTTTAACGTATCCTTAATTAACATGTTGTTTAATTTTGTTTGTTTTTGAACTTTTATATAATGGAATTGTACTGTATATTTTCTTTTCTTTCAACATGTTTTTGGGTTTTATTCATGTTGATGAGTGCAGTTACACTGCATTTGTTTTCACTGCTATGAAGTTGTGTGTGTACACAATTTATTTACCCAGGTTGTTGGATAGTTGGGTCATTTCCAGTTTTTTGCTAGGAGCAGCATTGGTACACACGAAAGAAAGTTTTTCTAGAATATATAATTAGGAATGAAATTGCTGGATCGTAGGATAATGCTAAAGTGTTTTTCATGTCATCGGTTTGTACTCCTGCCAGTAGTATCTGAGAGTTCTCATTGCCCCTGCCAATCTTGGATATCGACATGCTTAAATTTTAGCCAGTCTGATGAGTTTGAAATTGTAGTTTTAATATGGATTTACCCGATTACTAATGATGTTGAGCATCTTTTCATGTTAATTGGCCATTTGGATTTTCTTTTATGTGAAGTTCCTGTTAAAGTCTGACCTATTTTTCTTTTGGTTTGTCTTTTTTTCTAATTGATTTGTGGGAGTCCTGGTTCTTACTCCTTATTTTTGGTTCTCTGTATTGCACATTTACCCCTAGTATGTTGCTTGTCTTTTTATTTTTTTAAATGGAGTCTTTTGATGAACAGTTCTTAATGTTACATCCAATTAGATTAAAATTCTTTCTCTTATGGTTTGTACTTTTGTTGTGCTTATTTAAGAAATCTCCCTTACTCTGAGGTCTTTAATATATTTAGCTCTTTTTCTTCTAAAAATTTTATAGTTTTTAATTTCACTTTTAGGTCTTCATCCACCTGGAATTGATTTTTGTGTGTGGCATGATGCAGGGTCACTTCTCCATATGGAGAAGCTGTTGTCGTAGCACTTGCTTTGATAATTCCATCCTCTCCTCACTGCTGTGCTGTGCTACGTCTGTCATAGATGAGCTGTCAATTTATGTGTGGCTCTTATTCTGGTTTACACTGTTGTGATGATGATAGTTTCATGATACGTTTTGACCTTGGATATGATGAGTCCGGTCCACTTTGTTCCTTTGCAAGAGGGGCTTGACTTTCTTTAGCCGTTAGTGCTCCCATCAAATTTAGAATCAGTGTTTCAAGTTTTATTTAAAAAAAACAACTGTTGAGTTTTTTTTATTGGAATTGCATTGTGTCTGAGAGCAATTTGGGGAAGAATTTATGTCTTTAAAATATCGAGTCTTCCAATCTATGAACAGAGTATAGATCTCTGTTTACGCCTTGTCCTTCTGTAGAGCTTTATAATATTTTTATACATTTATCCAATGTCTTGAACATGTACTTTTTAGATGTATTTCTAAGTTGTTTTTGATGTTTGCATGAATGGTATCTTTTTATAGATTGTATTTTCTGGGTGTTCCTGGTATATAAAATGTAACTGGTGTTTTATATTAATTTTCTATCAGACTTGCTAAATTCTTATTAATAATTTATAGGATCTTTTGGATTTTCTGTGTTGACAATACTATTTATAAATGGCATTTTTTTCCTTTCTTATTAGAAGTCTTTTAACTTCATTTACCACACCTCAGCCTTCTGCTCTGGTTTTCTTATGTTTATCTTGTCTTTTTGTTTGTCCCACCAGACATCACTGTTAATACTGCATTCTATCACAGTTTGTTTACATTTATTATATGCATTTCCTGCTGCTTTCTTTGCTCTTCCCTTTTTCCTGTATCTAGGATTTTTCACCTGGAATCACTTTTCTTTTGCTTGAAGTAAATTCTTTAGAGTCTCCTGTATTGGATGGAGATTTGCTGGTAACAGATTTTCTGTTTTAAAAGGTCTTTGCTCTCCTCTTGAAAGTTACTTTTTTAGGATATAAAATTCTAGACTGACAGATTCTCTCAGCAGTTGAATGTATCTTTCTGTCTCCTGGCTTCTATTATTGCCATTGAGAAGTCAGCTGTTTGTCTTACTCTTGCTTCTTCCAAGGTAATCATTGTTTTTTTTTTTTTTTTCTCTGACTGATTTTAAGATCACATTGGTTTGGTCTGATGTCCTGTAATTTCATTACAGTAGGTCCAGGTAGGGTCCTAAGGTTTTTTGGGATCTCTCTTGGCATAGTGAGTATGAGCACAGACTTTGAGAGTAAGGCTGCCTCTAGTTTGAATTCTAGCTCTGCCACTTACTAGGTCTCTTACTCTGGGCTAGCACTTACCTCCCTGTGTCTCAGTTTCCCCAAATGTAGGGTGGGGGTAGTAATGAGACCTGCCTTATAGGATTGTTGTGAAGATCAAATTCTTGATCTGTGTTAAGCCAGCAAAAGCTTAACCTTTACTTAGCTTACCAACTTTCACTTAGATTTTGTTCTTAGTATTTCTTGTTTCTTTGCCAGTTTGTTGATTTTTAAGAAGATTTTTCAAAATATATTTAACTCAGAAGTTTTAGTCATTTTCAGTGGCACAGTGTCTGGGTAACTAATTCACCGTCATGACTGGAAACCGAGGTTCTAAAACATCGTCTTTCTATTCACAGAGCACGTGTGCTCTCTTGTTGGCCTGCGCAGGCTCCCTCTCCCTTTCTTTTTCACATGTAAGTGATTTGTGTGTGCTTGTTTTTTGGAAAGCCTCGTTGATGACGTCCTCAACCAGTTCAGTTTTGTTCTGGCCATCAGCAGAGAGTGGCTGAAGAGAAGACAAGTTGAAAAAGAGGATTTTGTTTAAAAAGAATTTGATTGTGTGCCTTGGTATCAGTAAACATTCAGCACAGCCTCCTCTGTCTTCTGCATGTGTCTGTGCTCTTGCAGGAACTGGTATTGGGAATGATAAACCTGAAATAGCACAGGGCACTAGGTTTTTCTAGTTTGGTTGCGTTCACTCCACTTGGTAGGCCAAGAAAAGTGACTTGTGTTTTGGAAGGGTGGTTAGCAGTGGTCATTAGCATAGGTATTGCTCTTTCATTCAGTTCTTGATTGATGGGCAATTTAGATTCCCTATAGTCTAGGAATGGATTTAGAAAAGGGCTTATGGACCTGTCTATTGCCATGAAGAGGCACTTTAGATCAGACAGGAGGACTTATTCTGCTCATCAGATTGTAGATCCAGTTGTGGAATAGTTCTGAGAGTGAGGATTAGGTGATTCTTACCTCGGTGAAGCCAGTCTTAACAGAATTTATTTTATTTGAAGATGTGTTGTGCTTCCTGACAGTGCCAAGTAACTGAATTCAACTTCAATGCTATTTTCCTGTGCTCCAGTTGCAAGCAGAGGCACCAAGGCTAGCAGAATACCAAGCATATATCGAGTTTGAGATGAAAATTGGCGATCCCGCCCGCATTCAGTTGATCTTCGAGCGTGCCCTGGTTGAGAACTGCCTTGTCCCAGACTTGTGGATCCGTTACAGTCAGTACCTAGTAAGATAACTGTTTTGATTTTATTTTTTTCTTACTAACTTTTAGAATCTATTTAAAGGAAGTAATAACAATGCCAGGGGTTAGTTGCATGTTGCCCCTTCCTACTTTCTTTCGCTTTCCCTTCTTCCTCCTTTTCTCCTCTTTGCCATCTCGCTTAGGAAGTTCTCCTAGTACTTTAAGTTATTTTAAACTGATCACTAACTGTAAAAAAAAAAAAAAAACTTGCTTATTGTCTTACTATCGAGGATTTAATAACAGATTGAATTTTTTTTTTTTTTTTTTTTTTTTAAAGATGACCATTAAGGGGATCTTAACCCTTGACTTGGTGTTGTCAGCACCACGCTCTCCCAAGTGAGCTAACTGGCCATCTCTATATAGGGATCTGAACCCGTGGCCTTCGTGTCATCAGCACCACACTCCCAAGTGAGCCACGGGCCAGCTCTAACAGAATGATTTTTTATTTTAACTTTTTATTATGGAAAAAGTCTGAACCTTCATGTAGCCATCACCCAGCTTCAACAGTTATCACCAGTTATGGCTCTAGTCAGTTTCACTTATGTCCTCACCCACTTCCCCCTTCTGTGTTATTTTGAAGCAAATCCAGAAATCATATTTCACTGGTAAGTATGTCAGTATGTACATATAAAAAGTATTCAGTATGAATGTGTAAAAGACCCTTTTATGTATAAAAGGATTGAAATGAGGTCCATACGTTTAGAATTGGTTGATGTCTCTTAAGCCTATTTTAATCTATAGGTTCCCCCTCCACCTCACTTCTCCACTCCCCCTAGTGATTTCTTTATTGAAGAAACCAGGTTGCAAGAGACATTTTAAAGGAAACTTCTATTGTCGGTTGGTTGTGCTGGCAATGTCTTATTGATGGTGAAATCTTACCAATAATATTTTACGTTCTAATTCTGGAATTCTTTATCATAGGACCGGCAGCTGAAAGTAAAGGATTTGGTTTTATCCGTACATAACCGTGCTGTTAGAAACTGTCCCTGGACAGTTGCCCTATGGAGTCGCTACCTCTTGGCCATGGAGAGACATGGAGTTGATCATCAAGTGATTTCTGGTGCGGATGTTTTTGTGGGAAGATTTCTAAGCTTTTTGTCCCAAGTGTGAAACACAGAGCTGTGATAAAGCCATTAAATCAGCATTACCCAGGGTTTTCTTTGGGATATTGAGGATTAATGCCTAAAGGGCTCTAAGTGGGAGATAAACTGGTTGTATTTTTGGCTTCTTAGGCCTTTTAAACATGCTGATATATACTGTGATTTTCTAAGAAGCTGTAGTCTTTTCTCCAAAGTTAGTTTACCTGTTGCTCTTATTGCAGGGCATCTTGTGGAGTGAATCCTTTATGGAACACAGTTTGTGCAGTGCTTTAGTAGCTTCTCTTTTGAACATTTCTCTCTAGCCCATTTCACTGCATTCTATTCTTATTTTTTTAAAGTCATATAGTGTTATATAGTCAATAGAGTTTGATAATTTTATATTAGCTTCTTTTTGAATTAGCAACAAATCCTGACTCTTTCTCCAATTCTAGGAACCTTTGAGAAAGCTTTGAATGCTGGCTTCATCCAGGCCACTGATTATGTGGAGATTTGGCAGGCGTACCTTGATTATCTGAGGAGAAGGGTTGATTTCAAACAAGGTATTTAAGTGCATGTGTTTCATCTCAGAACTGAACTTTTTCTCATACCATTTTTTGGTGAGATGGCCAAGTTCCCCAAATACATTGTGATTGGGCAAATGATGTAGACCAGCCACTGGTAACTTCCCCCGCTAGAAATTTTAGCAATTTATATCTTTAGCGAGTAATGCCGTGGACTATGAAGGAAGAGAGTAATGGTTCTTATTTTATGCTGGTGTCTGTCAGCTTCTTTAATCTCATCTCACACCTCTCTTCTCTCTCCTTTATATATCCTAAAGAGTTCATTAAATAAGACTATCGTGTTTCTTTTAAGTCTTTGAACCCTTGCAGGATCCGCTGCCCTCCTTGCCCTGCTTCCCCCAGAAAAAGCCTAACTTGTACTTGCATGTGCGTGTCAGCTGTTACCCCACACAGGCAGCCTGCAGTCACTGCTGTAGTTTGCGTCACCCTGGCTGCGGGAGACCCCCCTCCACTGTGGTCCCACGCACTGCACCCTGTGTTCAGCTTTGTCATTGTGCTGTTCATCCTGTACTCGGTTTTGGTTTCTTTCTTCCCCACTATGTGATGAGGACAGGTACTGGCAATTTTATTTCTGTGTCATCTGCACGATTCCAGGTAGATATTGGGTTTCAGGCAGTTTGCTGTAGGATTTTTTTTAAAAAAAAGACATGCTCTGTGGTTTTATAAAGTCTTTTTTTTGCAATTTCCAACAGACTCCAGTAAAGAGCTGGAAGAATTGAGGTCCACATTCACTCGTGCTTTGGAGTATTTGAAGCAGGAGGTTGAAGAGCGTAAGTATAGCCCTAACCTACTGCTTTACCCAGTTGTATTTCCTGTTCTTTTCAGCCAAAGGCTGTGTGTGTCTGAATTACTTTCTAATTTTGACTAATTCCATTCTTGAAGGTTTCAATGAGAGTGGAGACCCAAGTTGCATGATCATGCAAAACTGGGCTAGGATTGAGGTAAATGCTTTTGACAAATCTTTCAGTTTCATCCACCTTTGAAGGACCTTTGTTTAACAGTGTCCCATTAAACATTCATTAAAATTGAGTCAGAATCCCAGGTAATGGTCTAGGCTTTGCAAGGATTTGTGTTATTTACCTAACTTGATGTACATTTGTTTCCGTCTTGGTGAAAATATTAGCTCCAAGCTAGAAGTTGAGCAACAAATGCCTGAATGCCAGGGCTTTGCTTGCTTACTTCTTCCATGCCGCACTCCTTGCTTCAGTCATGAGTGCATACCGAGTGTGCATTTCTGCTGGCACTCAGCTAGGTGCTGGGGAAGTCAGAAAGATACGTCCCTGTGCTAGTAAGGCTTTACTTTAATCTAGGATAGGAGATAGACAATTTGACAAATAATTAGAGGATAGAATAAGTTGAATGTCATTACTGGGCAAGGGACATCAAGTGAGTAAGACATGGGACCCACCCTTGCTCAGCTAATAGAATTGTAAAATTCTAATCATGATTTATCCTTTGTGAGAGAGTTAGATCTAAGAAATTAACATTTGTCAGGTAGTTTCTTATGGGGTGTTTGTATTGTGACCATTTTACAGATGAGGAAACTGAGGCTCAGAGGTTAAGTAATTTGCCCAAGTCAGTTTGCAAGCAGCAGAGCTGGCATTTAGTGCTAAATTAAATAAGTCTATATCTTTCTCTCCATTGCCTCTCAAACACTTGGATTTAAGCTTGATAAAGACTATCTAGTACTGTTGAGTGAGTGTGTGGGCTGCTGCCCTCTGTTCATAAGAAGGGTAGGCAGACAATTTGAGGCTTGTCACTGCTGAAAGGCTGAAGTGTTTGGGCTGGGCTTGTTACCACTGGAGGGAGGCGTGGGGAATGTCCAGGGATTTATGTTACACCAACAGGGGCTTTTTTTGCATGTCTCTTTGAAGTGTGTTTTGTGTTGGGTGTTGATGTCATAAGGTTTGGGTCCTTTCCTATCTGAGCCTGCTAATGCATTTTAGGCTCGACTGTGCAATAACATGCAGAAAGCTCGAGAACTCTGGGACAGCATCATGACCAAAGGAAACGCCAAGTATGCCAACATGTGGCTTGAGTATTACAACCTGGAAAGGTAACCGACCTGGAGGTGGGGAGGGAGGTGGGTTTGTCAGGTATACACCTGTCTTCAGTCCTGGCTGACTCCTGCCAGCCTGGGCTTGTTCCTTAGAACTGGGCTACCTTCCTTCATTCTGTCTCATTCATGAGTGGATGCATTTTTATTGGGTAGGGCTGGAGAACCAAGCATAATATTTTGTGCCTGGGACTCTTATGACTATACATTTTTTGTTTTGTTTAGTTTTGATTTTTGGACATGAATATTTCATTTGACTTTTGGAGCTATTTATTTTTTGTTATATTTGCTTTTATAGAAAATACTAAAAAGCAAAGAGAAAACTGAAATTACTTGGAATCACTGACCTAGACATAACTGCTGTTGGTTAATGTTTTGGGGTATATTCTTAGAGACTTTTATGCTTAAAATTTTTTTTAAAAAAAATTTTATTTTGTAGATATACAATGTGGTTGATTATTGTGGCCCTTTCTGTTTGCTTGTCGTATCAACTTCAGGGAATTGTAGTTGTGCTTAAAATTTTTTTTTAATGAAAATTCAATTATAGTGTACATGTTATAAGTAATCTTTAAAACTATTTGAATTAAATAACATATATGACAAAATATTTATAACATAGGGAAGATATAAAGAATATGACCAGCTTTTTTACTTAATATATCTTGAACATTGTACATCAGTAAATATATTTGTACACTACCTTTTATCTTTTTTGAATACTTTTTCTCCTACTTAAAAAATAATGCATATTCAAATGAAAAGAGAACATTTACAAAAATGTGTGATAGAAAGTGCCAGTTTCTTATAATCCCCACTCCCACAGATGACCGCAATTAAAGCTTGTTTAAATATTCCTCTAGATCAGTGGTTCTTTTTGATCTCAGGACCCCTTACACTCTTCCAATTTGAAGAGCCCAAACAGCTTTTGTTTATGTGGGTTATATCTATTAATTATCATATTAGAAAATAAAACTGAGGAATTGAAAAAATATTTTTATTCATTTAAAAATCATAATAAATTAATTACATTTAACATAAATAGCATAGGTTGTGGAAAAATGACTATATTTTCCAAGCCCCAAAATAATTTAGTGAGAAAAGTTGGCATGGTTTTATATTTTTGCAAATATCTTTAGTCTGGCTTAATGGAAGAGAGCTGAATTCTCATGTCTGCTTCTACATTCAGTCTGTTGTGATGTGTTGCTTTCATTGAAGAGTATGAAGAAAACTTGGCCTCCCACAGATAAGAGGTTAGAAAAGAAAGGGATATTTTAATAGTCTTTTCAGATAATTGTAGATATTCTTCTTTCAAACCACAGCAAAACTCAACAAGCGATAGTTTCTTAAACGTCAGTTACAGCATGGGCTTTTTACTTTTTACACGGTGCCATAATTCTTTGACAACATTCGTAGTTCATTTGGAAAATCCTGATTCACTAAGTCATGCATCTCTTCCAGGTGTTGACACAGTTCATTCCATAGTAAAAACAAAAAAAAACATATTTGCTCAAATCTGCAATAATCTTAGTAGAAAAGTCTTTTAAGTAGGAAGCTATCAAACTCACAGTGGCAGATACAGGTTTTCCAAAATTCTAAGTTTTCACTTGAAAGCTTGAATTTTATCACTTGCAACAAATAATGTCAGTGGTTTTCCTTGAAGTGGTGGACTCACTTCATTAATGTTTGAAAATGTCTGCCAAATACCCAGGTCTTAGTAAGCATAGTTTGTCACTCACCTGTTCTTTCAAGTAAAAATGGTGTTCCATGAAACAGTGACTAGTTCATTTTGTAACTCAAACAATAACATACATTTCTCTTCAATAACGTGCAACAGCCGTTGTACTTGGGCATGCAGAAGAAGTGCTTTGTATGTACTTCCTATTTCATCACGCAGAAGACTAAAAAGATGTGCACTGCTTTGGTTCGTGCTAAGGGCCACCATTGCTTTTGCATTGTCCTTGCAAATGTTAACACATTTAAAAAGTTCAATAGTATTTTAGTATTATTAGGAAAGGAGTTTTGACTTTGCAAACCTCCTGAGAGGGTCTCGGAGACCCTTAGGGGTACACGAATCGTACTTTGACAACCACTGCTCTGAGTTTTTTCTGAGTATCCTTATAGGTACTTACAATATTTATATATATTTACAAGTTTTTAAAAACAAAAATGAGAACACACTGTTTCATAACTGCTGTGACTTTTTAAAATAAAAATTTTTATTAAAACATTGTACATATTTATATGGGGTTACATTTCTATATGTGTATACCATATTCGGTCTATTCAGGGTAATTAGCACATTCACCATTGCAGAGCTTAATCATTTCTTTGTGATGTGTGCATTTGATCTCTTCTAGTTGTTTGATAACGTGCAGTAAATCATTGTTAGTTATAGGTTCCTGGGTTGACTACACAACAACAGGGCTTATTTTTCCTATCTAGCTGTAATTTTATGTCCATTAACCAGCCTCTTACTATCCCCCTTCTCCCCTCCCCTTTCCTGCCTCTAGTAACCACAGATTAATAGAATTGTATTATACCTGTTGTGATTAGCAGCATAACTTTCCATGTTAGTACAAAAAGATTTGCCTCTAGTCATGAAATTTGACAGTCCCTGAGAAATTAGTGATTTCCCCCTTGAGTAGAGTTTCTCTGGGGGCTTTATCAAGTCACATAGTTGTTGGCCCATCCTCACCCCTTGCCCCCGAACATGTTGTACATGCCAGTGCTGTAAAGACAGAAAACCTGGGTGCAGACCCCTGTCCTGGGTGCATTTCTTAGTAGCACCTACCTGGCTAAGGGATCGAGTGGTTTAGACAAAGCCTTCCCTTGTGATTGTAGAGACTCTTGGAAGAAGGAGAAAACATTGTGGGAGTTCTGAAAGCTGGGGTCTCCTCAGAAGCCAGAGTCGTTGGAGAGCTTCTGCTTGTGAAAAGACAGCCCCTCCATTCATGCGCCTTCCACTTTGTGTCCTGGTGGCAGCAACTCTTTCTTTTCTGCCCTAGGGCACATGGTGACACCCAGCACTGCCGGAAGGCTCTGCACCGGGCCGTCCAGTGCACCAGTGACTACCCAGAGCATGTCTGTGAAGTGTTGCTCACCATGGAGAGGACAGAAGGTAGGGCCCTCAGCTCTGTGCTTCTGGCTTGGAGTCTGACCCATTTGCCATTTGGTTGCAAGTAGGAGCATCTGATTACTGTCTGTGAGGACAGACCACTCCTGAAGTGGCATTTGATGATTAGACTGTCCTGCATGCTCATCAGTGACAGTGAGTCCTCCTGCAGCTCGTCTACCAGGAGGCCTCACTGTGAGGTAGTTCCAGCACAGGGGGTCTCATGATTCTTTGTGGTGGGGACTGTGTATCATATGACATTTAGCACAGCTCTGGCCTCTACCTACTGGATGCCAGTATTGACCCTCCCTGCCCCAACCAAACATGTCTCCAGCATTGCCAAATGTCCTTTGGTGGGAAAGACTCACACTGACCCCCACCCCCACCAGTTGAGAACCACTGCTCTAGCACAGTGTCTGCGCAGTGAAGAAAATCAGAGAGGCAAGCAGCTCAGTGTGCTCTTTGGTTATGTGGGCATCCCTGGTGGAATTTCAGAGCCTTCAATGTAAAGCTGTGGAACTAGAACTAGTACAGAAACAGTGTGCATTTATCCATGGGCACTGGCCTGGATTTTGGGTGTGAACCCCTCACAAATGGGAATCAAATACCTAAACAACAACAAAATAAGAAAAAATAGCTTAACATTTAAGTAGCTCTTAAAATTCTTAAGTCTTAATATAAATGTCCCGTTACCTTTTGCATTAAAATGTTTTTATAGTCTTTGCCATTGAGAGCCCATAATAGATCATATTCTGGTTTTCAGGTCTTTTTTCTGAGAGAAGGGACATTTCACACACACTTAGAAAGGCTATTTGAATTCTAAACTAAACTAAAATTCTAAACTGCAAGCCTACATTTTAAATTTTCTTAAAATGGGGAGTTGACTCTCCATTTCTTATTTCTGATAGGAGAGATTTCTTGAGGTGTAGAGAAAATAAGAAAAATTTTTATTATATCTTTGGAAAATGTAAAGAGTGAAAGTTTTGCTTCTCTTTCTATTAAGGTACTTTAGAAGATTGGGATATAGCTGTTCAGAAAACTGAAACTCGTTTAGCTCGTGTGAATGAGCAGAGAATGAAGGTAATGATATTTATTTGAAGTCTTCGGAACCTCTGGTGGCTATTTTCGTTTTGTTTGGTATGGATATTTTTGTCAAACCTTTTAGGTCTTCCTAAGAAGTGTGTTTTACCCAGAAAATATTAATTATAAAATATTTGAATCAATATTTAAACCTTTGTTGCATGATCTTTTCAGACTGATTTAAAACTTTGGCCCCAACCAGAAATACTTTTTCATGTAGTGGGTGAATTTAAGCCCTAAAATTTACTGGAATAGATGAAAAAGAATAAAAAAGTTTCACTTAGCTTAGTGAGTGGAACATGAACACCCCCGACTTACTTAGGGTCCCAGTTTTATGGATTTTTTTTCTCCCTTTTACTGAATGTGGTTGAGGATATTGCTAAACATACTGTAGACTTGGGATTCAGAATGCTAAGAGGTCTGACTAAGCCCCAGTATTGGGAATGTTGTGAACATCTTCTCTTCTTTCTCGTCTCTTCTATCATTTGGGAAATGAATTTCCATTCTCTCGCCCCTTTTATCTCTTATCACAAGTCAGTACGGTTAATGTAACTGCTACATCCGGTGATGACCATATTCCCAATTTTCTAGGCTGCAGAGAAGGAAGCAGCCCTTCTGCAGCAAGAAGAAGAAAAGGCTGAACAACGGAAGAAGGCCCGGGCTGAGAAGAAAGCATTGAAAAAGAAGAAAAAGACCAGAGATGCAGACAAAAGCAAAGCAGACGAGGACGATGAGAAAGAGTGGGGTGATGATGAAGAAGGTAAGAAGCGGTTTAGAAATTTTACTTTGAAACATTTCAGATTTACAAAGAAGTTGTAAAAACAGTACAAAGAACTTTTTTTTTCTCAACCATTTGTGGGTAAGTTGCTAGCATCATGCCCATCACCCTTTGATTACTTTGGGGTGTATGTTTTGCAAAGAAGGGTATTCTTCTCCATGAACACGATCCAGCCATCAAGGTCAGGATTAGCACTGGTCCATTACTACCAGGTAACCTGAGACCCCATTTGTGGTCTGCCATTTGTCCCTATAACGTCCTTCGTAGTAGAAGGATCCAGTTCAGGATCAGATGTTATGTTTAGTTGTCCTGTATGTCTCTTGAGTCTCCTTCAGTCTGGAACATTCCTCAGTCTTTCTTTGACTCTCATGACCTGGACACTGTTGAAGGGGACAGGCTAGTTACTTTGTAAAATGTCTCTCAAAAGGGGTTTGTCTGATGCCCCCTCATGATTAAATTCAGGTCTAATCATGTGCATCTTTGGCAGGAATAGCACACGAGTGGTGCTGTGTCCTTGTTGAGTCCTGTCAGGGGGCATGTGATTTCCTTTTGTTCCATTACTGGTGATGGTCACTGTGGTCACATGACTAAGGTAGTGCCTATCTGGCTTCTCCACTGTGAAGTTACTCTTTTTCCCTTCGTAAATAAATACTTCGATGGTTATTTACCTAGTACTTTGAGAATAGTAAATATACTGAATATACTGTTCTTCATCAAACGTCAAAATTATTCATCTGTTTATATCATGTGGATTCATGGGTTCCTACTTTCTTCAGTAGTTATAATATGTTGTTATAATTATTTATGTCGATGCTCTACTTATCCCAGATTTGTTTAGCAGAAGTCCCTTCAAACAGGCTATTGTGTCCCTTTGACGTGTCCCAATTCTTTGATCCCTTCTTACTTGCCGGCACTCAATACCACATAGTCATCTTGCACTTTCCGTAACTTGGCTCTAGAGTCAACCATTTCTCCAAGGTGCTTTTGAGTGGCAAGTGGCACTTAGAAGGTTCTGGGTGTGCCCACTGCTGTTTTTGTTGCTTCCGACCCTGAGTGATCAGAGCTAGGCAATGTGTGTTAGTGTATGCACATGCACACACAAACACACATTTACAACCATATTTACTTCTGTAACTATCTGTGTATATTGAAAACCATGATTTCACACTGACACATCCAATTCCAGTCTAATACTGCAGGGTTCATCATGGTTTTCTCCCTTTCACACTTGCAGCAGCCTTCTCTGACACTGAGAAACCTGGCTCCCATTATCCTCAGCATGTCCACTTATTTCATCAGTCCTCTGTGTACATGTAGCCAACTTCCTGTCCTTGCCTCCCCTCCTTGTGGGTGCCCTGCACGGATCCACTCTGGCTCCATACTGTACACCAGGCCATCACCACTTGCCCATCCAGTCTGGCTACATACCCTACACTGGGCCATCACCACCACTGCCCTCCTGCATGGTGCCCTCCTCTCCCTACTTGGGCTCCCATACTCCACGCTGGGTCCCTGTCATTGCCCCATGTGTGCACAGCCCCTTCCTCCCACTCAGGCTTCAGTCTCCTGCACCACTGTTGCAGCCCCCACCCTACACAGACACCTGCCTTGACCGGCCCTACTTAACAGTTTTGACTTGGTAGAATTTTCCAGCCAGTGTTACTATCACTTGTGTAATTTCAGGGATGGGAAGGTATGGGTCAGATTTATTTTAGCAAAGTCAGTCAAGGTAAAGAATTGTCTCTAGATGTTAGCAGACCCTGTATTTTCCTAGCACAGATGTGTCAGCTGGACAGAACTGGTAGTGGAGTTGTCAATCAATTGATGTTTCTTCTTGTTTGGGCCTTCAGAAATGACTGAGGGTAGCTCACTCCCTTAGAGCTCTCAGTTTAATGGGATAAGGTGACTGTGATGTGATTACAGTGACGTGTGATCAGGGTGTGGGACACGTAGGTGTAACTTGTGGAGGTTAGAGAAGACACTCATGAGTCGGCTTCCTGCCAGAAACACTTTGTGGGGGAGGCGATGCGGCATCCAGTGGGGAGAGTGAGTGGCTGTCAAGTGGAAAAGAAGGCAAGGGGTAGCTAGACAGAGAGCCATGTTAGCAAAACACCAGGGCACAGAGCAGCCTGGCATTTTCTTTGAGCAGCAAGTAATTGGGTTTGAGCTCAGATGCAGGGCAGAGGGACAGGTGCAGCAGTCAAGGAGGCTGGGCAGTGGGTGGGTCGGGCGGGCGGGCCCAGCCCAAGGGCGCACTTGAATGCTGTGCTCAGGGCTGAGACGCTAATGGGAGGGCAGTGGGGGCATTGGTGGGAAGGTCTGTGAACAGGAGGCTGATGTCAGTGGCGCTTCAGTCCTGGCCTTCTGGAGGCAGTGGTGAGGGTGGTTGCAGTAGAATGTTGATGCTGAGCTCGCATGGGTGCAAGACAGCATCAAAATGTTTTAGAAAATACGGACCTTTTGTGCTGCCTTCCAAAGTGTGGCCTGTGGGGCACGTATATCAGTGTCCTGGGGTGCTTATTTCAGTACAGATTCCCAGGTCCCATCCCACCCTCGCCAACCTGGGTTTTGTAGGAGAGGGGCCCTGGGATTTGTTGCCTGATGCGTGAGACTCTCTGACCTTTTGTATAATTAAGAGTGTTATGCTGTCACTTCCACTTGATTTAGCCTACTTACTCGAATCTAAATGGGGCCCAGAAAGTCATGAAGCAGGTCCCAGAGGGGCACAAGAGACTTCCCGGGGCCATGGTGTTTGCCCCTCCACATCTGGCAAGATTAGTGAGTGTTTATTGCATGCAGCTGTTACAGATTAGCCGTTTTTAAAGAGCACTCTCACTTCGTACCTCCATTTAAAGCTCACCAAAGAGAAGAAACAGTTAACCGTTGCTGCTTTTCTTTTGAAAACCTGTAGAGCAGCCTGCAAAACGCAGAAGAATGGAGAACAACATCCCTCCAGCTGCAGAAGCACAAGACATGGAAGTGGAAACAGGGCTCACTGCGAGATGTGCTCCTGTGGATGTTGACCCCCCACCCAAGCAGAAGGAGAAGGCAGCCTCCTTGAAGAGGGATGTGCCCAAGGTGCCCCACGACAGCAGTAAGGACAGCATCACCGTCTTTGTCAGCAACCTGCCCTACAGCTTGGGGGAGCCAGATGTCAAGCTCAGGCCTCTCTTTGAGACCTGTGGGGAGGTAGTCGAGATCCGCCCCATCTTCAGCAACCGTGGGGATTTCCGAGGCTACTGCTACGTGGAGTTTAAAGAAGAGAAGTCGGCCCTCCAGGCCCTGGAGCTGGACCGCAAGAGTGTAGAAGGGAGGCCAATGTTTGTTTCCCCCTGTGTGGATAAGAGCAAAAACCCTGATTTTAAGGTATGTTTATAGAAAAAAGAATGCCTTTCACATGAGGTTTCCTTAAACTAAACACTTCTTTCTTGCAGCACTAATGTTTAGAATATATACAGAATTTTTATACTATACTAGCAGCTAAACTTCCACATGAACCAAGGTCCATTCTGATCCGGTTGACTGAGGTCTGATTCGTGGTTTGGTCACGAGAGCTTGCATTAGTTGACTTGGTAATGATAATAAAATTAGCAGTTGTGATAATGGCTACTTCCTGTTGAGTGCTTAGTAGTGACATGAGACTGTACTAACCTTTCAAATATTACCTTAATGAATCCTTACCCAAACTGCGAATGGCCACTTTTATTATTGCCATTTTACAGAGGAGGATGTGGAGGCCTAGAGAAATTAAGTGACTCACCCTGGGTGGTCCTGTTAGTAAGTCTCAGAGGCCGCGTTTGGTCTGGTTTGCCTGGCTGGGCATGCTGCTCTGAAGGGGCAGGAGCGACTGAAGTGAATTGCTCTGGGTCATGCCTGCAGTCATGGGTTTTCTCCCCCTTCTTCCTGTAGGTGTTCAGGTACAGCACTGCCCTGGAGAAACACAAGCTGTTCATCTCGGGCCTGCCTTTCTCCTGCACTAAAGAGGAACTAGAAGAAATTTGTAAGGCTCATGGCACTGTGAAGGATCTCAGGCTGGTCACTAACCGGGCTGGCAAACCAAAGGTCAGTGTTGGAGTTGGAGCGGGCATAGCGCCTGGTCTTCTGAGGCTTGGGAGGACCTGTTTCTACAGCTGTTCATAGATTATTTAATTCTACTGTGGGTTTCTAGTTCATCTGCTAAGAAACAAACAGTTCAATGGAAAGATAAGCACACTTGGATCTACTTCTACTTGGATTCAGATTAACCTGTTTGTAGCTAATCATACTAAAAAAGAATAAGGCATTTGGAAAATAAATTGTCATGGATTTGCTGGGGCCACACAGTGTGGACCCCTTGCTGGGGGCTGTGGGGGGCAACATTGTGACCACAGGTGCATGGGGCCTTGGGGTGGGGTACCTCCTCTGCAGCTGCCTCCTGCCGTCCCAGATCCTCTTTTCATTGGGCCTGTAGCCAGTCCTCTTATCACATCTTCCCCTCTTGTTGCCCCCCTCTAGTCTCTTGTTAAGTCCTTTTTGCAGCACATTTTGAGCAGTGTTGTTTTAAGCATGATTTTGGATGACTCTACCCATCCTCCACTCTCCCGTTTATCCAGGGAAATCGAGGGTGGAAGTGTATGGAATAAGGGAGGGGCCGAAGGCTCATTGACATTAGGGCTCACCTGGGCTGCTCACTGTGTCCACGCCACTTCCTCAGTTTGCAGGATTTATACTGGTCCACTTGTCTGTTTCATTCTTTCTTTTTCTTCTGGAGCAAGCACAGGTGTACTGAACTTAGGTTATCTGAAGTTAGAATCAATAACAGAAACAAGGAAGAAGAGTAGGGAAGGGGAAATAAACCTGCAGACAGGATGGCAGTGGTGGAGAAGGTGACCTGTTGATGGGTGACTGCTCTGCACTGCTCTGCTGGTTTTCCTGAGGAAGCCAGGCCACCTAACCCACATGAGGACATCGCATCCTGGGTCTTGTGGCATCTGACGTGGTCTGGATCTTGCCTCTTTCAGGGTCTGGCCTATGTGGAGTATGAAAATGAATCCCAGGCATCGCAGGCTGTAATGAAGATGGATGGCATGACTATCAAAGAGAATGTCATCAAAGTGGCAATCAGCAATCCCCCTCAGAGGAAAGTTCCAGAGAAGTCAGAGACAAGGAAAGTACCAGGTGGCCCCATGGTGCCACGACAGATGTATGGAGCGTAAGTGTTTCATGCTGGCCCTGCACAGACCGTGTCCTGCCAGCACTAGTTCATGAACCATGAAGGGATAAACCAGGGCCGAATTAGTTTTCTTATTAGTACAATGAATTCAGACAAAAAGCCCAAGCCTGCTGTTCCTTGTGATGATCACTGTGGTTCCACTGGAGGAGGGTGTCCACAGCAAGTACAAGAAGTGGGACCTTGCCTGGTGTTTGCCCGTTTACACTTGTCATCTATTTAAGGGAAGATTTTTAAAGGCAGTGATGAAAGTCCCCTTTGCAGGTTGAATCTGTGTGTTTAAAACAAAACCTTGCCAGTCTGTGGCTCTAGCTATAATCCATAGGAAAGCTATGCTTTTTGCTTCCTAGGGATGAGAGAGCAAAATCGCAAGGTTATTTGGCTAGGTCTGAAAAATGACAGTTATTTTTATCCACACCCTTAGTGTGCGTGTTGCATAGAGGTGGTCCTTGCCCAAGTTGTGAATAAGGCAATTTTTCTTGAAGTGGTTTTTACTTAATAGACAGGATTAAAGAGAAAAGGGATTGTCTAACTTTGGGTAATTTAAAATCACCCTGTCTTATTTTCACAATTAAATCAGGGGCCACAAATTGTTGCTTTCAAAGGGGACATTCAGTGTTTGCTCTTCCAGGCGTGGGAAGGGACGCACCCAGCTCTCCCTGCTGCCTCGTGCCCTGCAGCGCCCGAGCACCGCAGCTCCTCAGGCCGAGAATGGCCCGGCCCCACGTCCAGTGGTTGCTGCCTCAGCGGCCACCGAGGCACCCAAGATGTCCAATGCCGACTTTGCCAAGTTGCTTCTGCGAAAGTGAATGAGACTGAGAGAGACGGGAAATGCCTTACTTGATGCTGGCCAGGCAGACCACCCACCACACGGTGGCACCTGGGTACGGAAGGGCGGTGCAGCGCCCACTCGCTACCACAGATTTTCCTCCAGTTTAGACAGAACAGGAAAGGGGGTTTTACGTGGAGAGGCTTTCAGTGCTCCCTCATATTGAGGGCAATAGGAGGAAAACAGTCACTCCACAGGTTGGGCCCCAGGTGTGGTGTCCTGAGATGCTTTTGTGGCTTGAAGAGTGAGGAACAGGAGAAACTGGAACACACAGTTCTAGGGACCCATTTGTGCAGATGTTTTTGGCCAGCTCTGGCCCCTTTTTATAAGACACTTCTGTTACACCTTGTACAGCACATGTGCCCGTCACTCTTTTTAATTTTTAATAGACGAAATGGCAGATGCTAGTAATTCACCAGAATGGCCTATTTAGTAAAGGGGTGGGGATGGGGGAAGTCACATAAAAAACATTTGGTGAATTTTTGTTCAAGGGGGCTGTGCATTTTTATATTATGTATTTGTAAATGACACGTCAACCTGTTTTGTTTTGTAAAAGCATAATATTCACATTTGTTTTATATAAGAATTCTGTGTGCCACCTGCTGTGGACCATTTTCTTTGCCTAATGACTAGTGAACTGTGTTCTTTGTTTAAACATTTGAGTTTCAGCCCTTTGGTTTTGTTTAAATACCATGTCAACTGCAAACTTAAATTCTTCCCATTTAGCTTTGTTTATTAAACTGAAGTTCTCTTGAAAACTTCTTGCCGAATGGTACTCAGATGTGCATTCACATATGGTTGTATTTTGAAATGGGTGTACCTTGCTTTACCTAATAGATGTGTAAATAGAACTTTTGTAAGTCAAATCCTGCTGTCACTTTGGTTTAAATTATTTCAGCTGTGATGTGTCTTTAGTTTTAAACTTCGGCTTACAGCAATTTGACACTTTAGCTTTTAAGCTTTTTTGCCTCTCATCTGTTATCAAATATTTACTGCTTTGAAAGCAGTACTGCCAGTTCAGTAGGGGAAACTTACTTAATGAAGGCATTCTGGAGAAGAACATCAAGGAATCCTTTTATATATAATGGGAATCAGTTCCTCATTTATCTGTTTTGTTAAAGTTTTTGTGCATGAATCAGGCTTTCCTACATTTTCTTAACATTTTTTAATGGAAAATTTTAAACAGATAAAAAAGTACAGTAAAATAAACTCCTGCGTGCCTATTGAGCTTCGAGCATTCCTCAGCTCACAGCCATCTACTTCATTTCTCTCTGCCCCATCTTTCTCCCCTCTTCTATTATATTGAGGCCCATCCATTAATATTGTAGCATGTGTCTCTAAAACATAAGGACTTAAAGGCCATAGTTTTCTCATCACTCCTGGAAACATTAGTGATAATACCTTAATGTCATTGACTATCCAAATTTCAAATTTCCCATTGTCTAATAAATGTTGGTTTTCCCTGTAAATTATCATTGGTTGATAAGCCTCTTAAGTCTTTTAAAATGTAAGTTCCCCTCCTCTTTCTATTTTACACAAAACATTTTCTACTCGGCATTACTTCTGAATTAAGTTCAAGCAGCAGTCGGCAGCAGTGAGAACCTTTGCTGTAACACTGGTTCCTCCTTTGCTGTTCTCTGTGATGGCTGCTTTGAAGACTGTTCAGTTGGTGAGATGATTTGGGTAGCTTAGAGTGAGCCCTGCTGGCCAGGGACTTGACACTCAAAGACCCATGAGCATTTCCTCACACTTCTGGTTACTGTGGTTTTACATTTCACTGCTTCACATGAACTGTTTGGTTCTCTTGGCCAATACTCTGACCTTACTTTGTACTCCCAAATATCAACTTTCAGTCTTATCATAGGGGTCAACCTTTCCAGACTTGAGCAGGACCTGATTTAGGTTCATGGTGTTGACTGTTCTGACATGGATTTCCAGGAATGTGTGTCTAAGTCGGTTTATCTATTTTCCCCACAAAGTCAAGAACTGATGGTGAAAAAGAACCATGAAAAGCCATTTCAGTTACCTGAGTCAGTGAAAAATCAGTAATTTTTCTCTATTTACCTAGGTAGGCCATTTATCCAAGTAGTTCTGTCTTATTTGCCTGTTGAAACTATCATCTTGGATCTCTTCTCCCCGAATGGGATGAATAGGGCTAAGGTTCAGAATCCCACCCCCCCATCTTTATGACAAATGGGAACCTCTCTTGAATAAGACAGCAAAGTCTCAGATGTTTATGTGATAAAATACTTTATTACAATCAGTAATTTGTTAAAATAATATCCTTCACATATAGCTAAAGTGCAAATTCTCTCACTCTATAGTACAAAGCAAGCGCTTCTGTCAGACTTCCTTGGTGTGCTTATAAAACCCAAACAATAGAAGAATTAAGGTTTAAGACATACCTTATGGCAGCATAAAAGTATGGAACGTTTTTTATAAAGGTTTGAATAACTCATTTGAAGCCATGTCATAC
This sequence comes from Cynocephalus volans, assembly GCF_027409185.1. NCBI lineage: Eukaryota > Metazoa > Chordata > Mammalia > Dermoptera > Cynocephalidae > Cynocephalus > Cynocephalus volans. The sequence continues at coordinate 198,601,401 of NC_084461.1, forward strand.
ATCTTTTCACTTATTTTTCTTAACCTTTCAGAAAACTCTGAATGTGCTATTTATACAAGTGAATAAGTGTATGAACACTTGCTACATCAGAATAGTGACCTCATTACTATGAGGAACTTAATCTTCAAATCAAAGAGACAACACTTTGTGTATGAGTATACTCACCCTCATTCAAATACTGACAAAGTGCCCGTTCTAAGCATCACGGGCTCTGGCACTGGCAAAGGAACCTAAGGATTTCTGGCCATTCTCACTCTACATAGCAGCAGTCCTGTTGGCACTTGTGCCATGTATGACTGAAAGAGAAGATTCTACTTCCATAAGATGACTTGGAAACTTGGCTATATTACATGTAACATTGTATTATTTTACAAGGTGCTAGAAAAATAAGGCTACTCTGAGGCAATCTCTTCTGCCTCCCCAGGGGAGCGGGACAGTACAATGGCTGTGGGAAGAGGGGGTTGGGGCAAGAGGTGGATGAAACTGCATAACAAAAGGGACACAACACACCCTGGCTGTGGTCAAAGGTTTTTACTTGGTTCAGAAGAGACTGGTGCTCTAATTCATTTTCAGAAATGTTTGGTTGGTGTTGATGTGGCATCTGTTTTCTCAGATGTTCTTTAACACCCACCTACAGAAAACTCAGGAGGGGGTGAGGACAGATTTGCCCACTTGCATACTACTTGGTTTGCAGCATGATGCAGTTGCTGGGTGACAAACCCAGAGACCTTTTACACTAAAAGAAACACCTGGTCTGAGTTGCGGCAAATGAACAGCGAGAGAAATGTTGACACACAAAAAACCAGACTGTCCACCCCCCTATCCTTAATTAGAAAAATGGTTTCGATAAAGAAAAAGTAATAGATTCTGGCACTAAAGTTTGCATACTATGGCTCAGAGTATTTCTGCAAATAAGCAAGGTATCTTACTAGAAAGGTCAACATTCATTTCATCTCTCAAAGCTTTGCTCTGTCAGTCAAAGTCACGCACTAATCTCTTTGTAGGGGAGCAAAAACCTCTGAGAAAGCAAGCTTTCAATCGTTTCTCAAAACTGGGATGAGAAACCCAGACCAGGTTTTTCCCCAGGAGTGCTAACTTGCCATTTAAAGTCACAGAACCTTTCAGCCAGTTTCAGAGAAAGACCTGGTGGCTCTGGGCCTTATCCCACAGCTCCTGGCCTCTCTGCCTCACCTTAGTGCAAATTCTGCTCCAGAACCTATGTTCTGGTCACACAGGAGCACTGATGCCCCTAAAGCATGCTGGCACCACCATCTGAACAGTGGCACCAGCATGGACACAGCAGACACCACACATTACTAGCTTGCTCAAAAGAAGAAAATAAATAACTTGGCTGAAATATAAATTATCTTAGAGACAAGGCTCAATAATTTAGTTTTTTTTTTTTTTTAACTAAAACAAAAACATTTGGAGGTAAAGAATGTTTAAGGTCACCTTTAGCTTTGGGAGATGACTAGGTTTCTAGAAATAGTAAGTTCCTTTGATCCCCCCCCCCCCCCCCCCCCGGACATCCCTTGTCACCAAGGGATATTTTATAAGGTTAGGGCTTCACAGGAAGCGTCTCTTTGAAGCCAGAATGGTTGGGTTTGGCTTCTGGCAGCGCCACCGAGTACTCAGTTGTGGCAAAAAGCAGAGTGTCCAGGGTGGTCTCAGTACACTTGGCGATGAAGCGAATGAACGGCCTCACGTCGCCTTCATTGGCGACTTCCAGCACGTGGTAATACTCGGATCTCTGCTCCTTGCGGATGGTGATAGGCGGGTAGCCTGCCTGCATCAGGATGAGGTTCATCAGCAGGCGAGACGTCCTTCCATTGCCATCAATGAAGGGATGGATGTAAACGAGTTTATAATGGGCCAAGGCTGCAAACTCAACCGGGTGCAGGTTCATGGCGTCCTCAGAGTTGAGCCACTGCACAAACTCTTGCATCTGCTTTTCCACATCCTGAGGATGGGGAGGGATGTGGTGTCCGACCAGGACCTGTGTCATCCGAAACCTGCCAGCTTCCACAGGATCCACATACCCCAGCACCCTCCTGTGGATCTCCAGCATGTCGCTGATGGTGACAGAGCCTATGCGGGAGACCAGGGTTGTGTTGATGTACTTCATGGCCGCATGCATGCCGATGACCTCGTTCTGCTCCTCCAGGCTTTTCCCTGGCACGGCGTAGCGGGTCTCCAGGATGTGCCTGATCTCCGACAGGGTGAGAGTGTTGCCCTCAATCGCGACCGTGTGGTAGATGTGATGGTAGTACGTCTCCTCCATGACCCTGCGTAGTGCAGAGTTGCCCTTGGGGATGGACATGACCTTTTTCACTTTGCTGTCGATGATACTGAAATACCTCTGGTCGATCTCCTCCACGAGCGGCAGCGTCCGGTCGCGGTTGACCAGCGCTTTCTCGTGCGAGGGCGAGATGGTCAGCGCTCTGGTGTACAAATAATCGGCCTGGATGATGTCCTTGTCTTCTTCCGAGAAGATGCCAAACTCGTTGAGCGCATCGACGAAGTCCGGGTCCATCTTGAGGGCATGCAAGAAGAGCTTGTGAGCTTTCTCCCGCTTGCCCTGGCGCTTCATTTCCAGGGCTTGGTTCAATGCTGCTTTGGCTTCCAACTTACCTGCTAGAAGACAGCCAAAGAAGCATTGTCATGGGCAGGGCATGGCAAAGGATGTGCTGGGGAGCTGTCACCTGGGCAGGCCTCCTGGGGGAATCCCTGGCCTTAGGGGGCTCGTTCCAGCCACACCTTATGTGCTCAACATGCCCAGTACCACTCTGTTCCTCACAGCCCCATGGAGTGGCATGCTGGTCACCATCTGTGTGTCCCTAGAGCCTAGGCTCCCTTGCCCCCTGACCTCTAACTGGGCACGGAAAGGTCTGGGCATTGATGAGGGTACTCCAAAAAGTTAATGGAAAGACTCATATTATCTTTTATTTCTATTTTTCCACAAACTTTTTGAAGTACTCTCCTCCCCCACCATCCCTGCTGTGTTGCTGTGCTGCTGTCCTGATGGCTGTCTTCCTCTGTGGCTGCTGCTCCCTACAGGTGGCCCTCTCCTGCATCTTCTCCAGGTTGTCCCATTCTGGTGATGGTGGTCCCTGCTCCCTCCTTCAGGCCTAAGGTGTTAATGGCTCACCCCTTGTGCTAGTCCTTGGGGACTTCACCATTCCTAGATTGTTCTTTCATTTTTTTTTTTTAAACCAGTGGTTCAATTTTGCTGCCAGGGGACATGCGGCAATGTCTGGAGACATGTTTAAATGTTACCACTGGGAGGTGAGGGACATCTTGTGGGTGGAGGCCAGGGATGTTGCTCAGCATGGACAGAGCACAGGACAGCACCCACCACAGCAGCCTCTCAGGAGGAGGTGGGGAGAGCTTGCTCTGGATCTAGCCCTCCTTTCCAGCTCCATCTGGACCAGCCGAGTGTCAGCCACACACACTCAACTTCGAGTTACTCGAATGCCCCGTGGCTCTCTTCCCTCTGGTCTCTGCCAGAGCACTATTCCCCTCAGGCCCTTCTCCTTGGATCACTTCTACTTACAGTCGGGTCTCAGCCCAGGCAGCACTTCCTCCAGAGAGCCTTCCCGGTATGCTCCTACAGCCCTCTGTGCTTCCCCATCATCACTCTTGTGAAGCTTTGTTTCGGTCACCTGTCAGCTTGTCTAGCCTGGGAGCTCAGGGCTGACTATACTACCTGAGCCCTGCACACAGGACACAGCAGGCACCCTATAAATATCTGTCGAATTAACAAACGTTGAGGGTTGATGGCCAGTCTGTCTTACCTGGAGAGGCCTTGGTCTTGACCACCAGCAGTGCCGCATCCCTGGAGGTGACACTGAGCTCTGTGGACGGGCTAGTGCACTTGGTGACGGCATGCTGTGCCCTGTGCAATGTGCTTCTGAGCAGGTAGAAGCCTTTGAGCATGGCCAGGCACTGTTCCTCCATGGCCCCCAGTGGCAGCAACAGAGCCAGTAGGGACCCCAGCACCATGCTCAGCAGTGTCACCCACAGGAGGCGACCCCAGACCGAGACCCATTTTGGTTCTGTCACTGCCATCACTGAAGCCATCGGCATGAGTGTCATCTGGACTTAGGGGTGGGCCCCTTGCACATGTCCACAGTTAACTGAGAGAGAGCAGGATCTGCAAGGAACCAAGAGTTGCAGATGAGGCAGGCCATGGAACGTTCAGGGTACGGTGTGACTTCAGCTGGGAAGACGGCCTTGGAGAACCCCCACACCTTGAATTCACTAGAGACCAGGGAGTGGGGGCAAAGCAAGGAGTGGAGGTAACTGGGGGAGGAGCCAGCCTGGGAGGATTGGTGCCACTACCAGGGCAGTGTGACTGTGAAAAGTAACGCTACCACTGCCCAACATTTATTGAACACTTACTATGTGCTAGGCCCAGGGCTAAGAACTAAGCACCTCTCATGTATTATCTCCCACAATCTTCAACAGTAACCCGAGGAGGTAATGTTATCACCCCTCTCTCCAAATGAGGAAACTGAGGCTCAGAGAGGTGAAGTCCTTTGCTCAAAGTTGCCCACTAAGTAAATGACAGTCTTAGGACTTGAACTCAGGAGCTCTTAGGACCTGAACTCAGGAGCTCCATGGCTCACTCTAGTGTCCCCTCTTCACCACAAATTTCTGTGGCCTCTGACACACACACACACACACACACAAACACACACACACACACCCCACCCCCCGCCATGGCAGTTCTGAGGCCCATTTTTTGATTGATAAGTACAACTGTTTGGAGGCCTAATGTATTGCCACATGGGTGGCCACTTCTAACTACCCTCACCCTGATATTCAGCCACAATGCCCACAATGCCATTCCCCTCTAGCCCTGCCATGGCAGTTCTGAGGCCCATTTTTCGATAAGTACAACTGTTTGGAGGCCTAATGTATTGCCACATGGGTGGCCACTTCTAACTACCCTCACCCTGATATTCAGCCACAGTGCCCACAATGCCATTCCCCTCTCTAGCCTTCTTTTCCTGGCCGGTCCAGCAGGGGGCCCACCGAGGGGTTGAGCATCCCAAGCATCTCAGGAAGCATTTAGGCTGCGGGCCAGAGTGGTTGACAGCTTGATCTCTCTCAATGACAACAGACGGCAGGTGCTTCGGGACACAGTGGGAGTGGAGGGGCCAGGTATGCATGTACCATTATGCTAACAATAAGCATTTATTGGGCAACTACGGTGTGCTAGGCACTGAGCTGAGTGCTAGCCATGCAGCACCTCATTTAATCCTCACTCCACCCTATGAAGAAAGAGCCACCCCTAGCTCCATTTCAGAGGGAAACTAAGACACAGAGAGAGAAGTTAAATTCCAGAAGACCCACAGGGGGTAAACAGAGGCATCAGGAATGATACCCCAGTGCATCTGAGTCAAGAGTCCTCAGGTTCACACCTATACCGCAAGGCCTGTGCAACTGCTCTGGGCTGCTCCTGACCCAGAAATGACTGATTAGGTTTCTGGTCGCTCAGGGCTTAGAGTCTAATGGAGCAGCCCAGCTCGTTGCCACAGAACGTCTGAAATGACACCCTTATGGGGGTACGGGAGGCTGTGGGTGACTGCTTCGTCCAGGTGGTCAGGGCGGGCTTCCCGAGTCAGGCTCCTCGACGGGGCTGCAAAGGCAAGGAGGGTCCGTCGCTGCCAGGGGTGAGTGCGGGGGAAGGAGTGCGTTCCGGGAGGTGCGAGTCTCTCACCCCTCATTTTCCTAGAAAGGGGGAAACTGAGGCCCCAGAGGCGAGGGAACTGTTCTAAGGTCACTGCGGAGCCGCCCCTTTTCGAACCGCGCCCAAGGCTCACGGCCCCGCCGCACCCTCCCCGGCTCGCTGCTCCCGAGCCCCTCGGGTTTGCCCCCTCCTCACCGCGCGCGGCTGCAGAGCCCTCCCGACGCCTTCCCCCCGCTTGCAGATACCACGGCCGCCGGCTCCCGGGACCTCCTCAGCCGCCGGCCTTCTGGCCCCGCCCTCAGCGACTCGCCATTGGACGGTCCGCCGCCCTCGTCGCGGCGGATTGGCTTTTCCCGCTTGTCCGTCCCTCGCATTTCCGGGTTTTCTCGTCTGCGTCTGCTTCCCCGGGAAAGACGCGCCGTGGGCCACTCCCATTGGCTGTCTCTTGCGCCGATCTCGTGCCTGTGGCACCCAATAAGCAACCGGAGGGGCGGGGCTTAGGCTGCTGGCGGCAGGAGCGGGTGCGGAAAATGCGGCGCGTGGGATGGATTTGGGGCGCGCTAGGTGGTGGGCCTGGAAACTCGCATTTCCACCTTCCTGGTACTGCTGTCCTTCCTCAGGTCTTCTCGACCCGGGGCCGCTCTCGTGTGCATCTCCTGGGGTGTAAAGTGAGGCTGCTGATGGTTTTCGCCTTTCCACCCTGCTAATATTGACTTCACAGCCCCTGTTATCTTCCACCCTATGGTCGGGTTTGCCTTTTCCCTTCTGTCCTCCTCTTTGTCTCTTTTCCTCCCTAACTTTTTAATTCGCACCCTCTCGAGAAGGGCCCGGCGGGTTCTTTTGGCTTCCCAGAGGGATAAAAGATTTTTTTCTTGAAGCAGAGAGCTGAAACCTCCATCTTAATCCCCCAATACTGAAATTAAACATTTAGGGACGTGCTCCAGAAACGCTAAGCATTAGGATGTTAGCAGTGCGAAATTCTTGAGTCAGAGACACCTGGGCTCAAATTCAGACTTTGCTATTTACTGTCTGTGTGACGTTGAGCAAGTTACTCTGAGCCTCAGTTTCCCCATCTGTAAAATGGGGACAAACAGCCTACCTCGCTTTTGCCCTCAAGTTCAGGATTCACAGAAGGCTTGATGCTTCAAAATCTGAATTCCTCCATAATGCCTACTCCCCTTGGAGGCAGTACCAGGCGGTGGTTGGGGGTGGTTGTGGGTGTCACTGTTGGAGCCACACAGCCCCAAGTTCAAATCCCAGCTCTGCCACTTGCAAACTGAATTACGTTCAGCAGGTGACCTGATCGCGCTGATCCCCTGTTTGCTTTTCTCTAAACCAGGGATCATGTGATGGCAGCACCTACCCATAGGGTTTTGTATGAGGGCAAAGTGAGATCCTATGTGTCCGTGCAGAGCAAACGCTTGATAAGTATCAGCTGTTGTGATTATTTCTAGAAAATACACTAAGTCATTGCTGCTTTGTTATTCACAGAAGAAAGTGCCAGAGCTGTGGGTTGCTCCAACCACTGGGGAGAAACCCATGGCACCTTGTATAGATCTCATTCTGATTCCAGTTCAGGGAAACTGTTGACCCACAGAACAAAACAAGTGTCCAAGCCCAGGCCAGAGTTGGGACTAATGACCAGAGGCATGCTGTCACGAAGGACACCATGGGGGACATAGCAAGGTGAGGGACCAAACAGCTTTGGCCTTTACCTGTTGGGCTCCCTGTTTATATTTTGTAACTGGCCCCCATTTTCCTCCACTCCCAGCCCTCAGCATTGAGTGTGACGCTTAGCTGATGCTCAAGAAATTTTTGACTTGAATTGAGTATGAAACACCATAGGGTTTTTAGAAACAGGACAAACCGTAGGTTTTTTAAGAAACAAAATCAGGATGGTGGCTATTTTGGCAGCTTCTTGTTTCTAATCTTTTGAACAAAGGTCTTGAATATTGTTCTCTCAGAGTCTTTGGAATTTCATTTCTGATGGCCCAAGTAGTAATGTCATTGTAAAACCCTTCCCCACAGGGGCCTGCTGTGCAACAGTTTACGGGAGACAGTTATAGTAGAAGACAGTAGGTCCCACCACTCACTAGCTGGGTGACCTTGAGCAGGCTACTTCCCCTCACTGAACTGGGTACCATTGGGCTTGTGGACTCTGTCACACCCAGGCATAAACTGATGTAATCACCAGCCTATAAGGCCAGCCTCCTCTCTCTATTCTTTCTCAGGACACAGTGTAAACTCTTTAATGAGCTTAGGCCGTGGGTAGCAAATCCAGAAGCTACACAGGAGTCACTAATGAGTAAGACTGTGTCTTAGTCTGTTTTCTGTTGCTGATAACAGAATAGCTGAAACTGGGTAATTTGTAAAGTAACAGAATTTATTTCTTACAGTTTTGGAGTCTGGGAAGTCCACGGTACCGGGGGTGCATCTGGTGAGGGCCTTCTTTGTGGGAAGTCTACAGAGTCCCATGGCAATGCAGACAATCACATGGCGAGAGGGCAAGAGCATTTGAACGTGCCCACTTGCTCTCTTTATAAAGCCATGAGTACCACTCCCTGATAACCACTAAACCATTAACCTGTGAATGGATTAGTCCATTCATGAAAACAGAGTCCTCATGATCCAGTCACCTCCCAAAGGCCCCACCTTCCAAAATACCATAGTCTGATTTCCCACCCTCTTAACACTTATGAGGATCAAGCTTCAATGAGTTTTGGAGTGACATTCAGCCCACAGCAAATTGCCTGGGTGTATACAATAGGGAGAGGTGGGGAGTGTGGCACATTTGAGAACACTTGCCTTGTCCAAAGTGGGCAGCAGCTTCTTAGCTGTAGCCCACGTTTATTATGCTAGGATGCAGTCTGAAAGTTGACAGATTTTTCCAGTTGTTCAAAAGAAATGTCAATTCTAGATTTTTAAGCAAAATCTCCAGATTTTTAAACAGTTGGCATGTCTGCCTGCCGGCTACAGAGGGCTGCCAGATTGTAATCTCTGTTTTAGGCTTTTAAGATGGGCAGGGGAAGGTGGCAGGGAACACAGTGAAGAAACACCACAAATGACTCTCAGCAAATGATCCTGCCACTGTTTGTGAACACTAGGGGGCAGTATTCACCTGGCATCGCTTCCTGCATTCAATCCCTTTGTCAGGCGATTACACTCAATTTTCTTTCTCGACATTGTCTGCATTCCGCTGTGTTGAATGCACAAAATATGGTCCCTGAAGCGACATTGAAAAGTTGGCTTTCTTCATCTTAAGCATTCCGTATTAGGTGGAAATTGCCTCCCTGTGGCCCACGGAGGAGTTTTCTAAAAGCTTACCTCGACACATGACAAAGAACCTGGAAAGTGGCTGCATGGGAAATGTGTCCATTATGCAAAAGAAAAGAAAACAAAACAAACCCTCTGCATCTTTAAGGAACAGTAGTCAAGCGCTTCTTGCAGGCAGAGTCAGATTCTATTGCTTAGGAAAAACGAAACTCCCCATCTCGAGGCTATATTGTGTTGGGCTGTCTCCAGAATGACTCAACTTCATTGAAACGAAAACACATCACACCTGTTTTTGCCTACTCACTGCGGGTTTCTCTCCTCCTCCTGTCTGCCTGGGGTTTTTTTTTTTCTCCTTCTAAGCTAATGCTGCTGCAGAAGAAGAGACCTCAGCAGCCTTTCTCCAGGCTATCGATCAGTCCTTATTACACATACCCAGTGGGCTCAGGCCCAGTTTCTTAGGCATCCTCAAGAGACATGGTTTTGGGACCCCATGTGGATGCCCCTGGGCTGATGTCTTGTGCTTGGGCCTCAGGATGGTTCTTTTGTCATACGGTGTCAAATTGATTCTCATCCATATTTTAGAACTCGGACATGCAAATAAGTTGTTTTCACAGCAAATTGTTTGGGAAAGCCATACTTCTTTTAACTGCTTTTTTCTTGTTAAATAACCAACTATTTCATTTCTTAAAAGCAAGATGAGATCATTATAGATATAAGGCACACACACAAACAAAATACCCATCACAATTTTACTAGATATTTTTCTATGCACATCTATTTTTATAATTTTTTTATGGACACAGTAATTGTACATATATATGGGGTACAATGTATTATTTGGACATGTGTACAATGTGTAATGATCATATCAAGGTAATTAGCATATCCATCATCTCAAACATTTGTCATTTCTTTGTGTTGGGAACATTCAAAGTCCTTTTTTCTAGATATCTGAAATTATACAATAAATTGATATTAGCTATAGTCACCCTACAGTGCAATAGACCACTAGGACTTACTCCTTAGCCTAGCTAGCTGTAATTTTGTATCTGTCAAACAACCTCTCCCTAACTCGTCTGCACCCATCCTTCCCAGTTCTACTGTCTACTTCTGTGAGATCAAATTTTTTTTAACTTCCACATATGAGCGAGAACATGTTGTATTTATCTTTCTGAGCCTGGCTTATTTTGCTTAACATATATCCTCCAGGCTCATCCATGTTGCTGCAAATGACAGGATTTCATTCTTATTTATGGTGGAATAGTATTCTACTGTGTATATATACCACATTTTCTTTATCCAGTCATCTGTTGATGGGCACTTAGGTTGATTCCACATCTTGGCTATTGTGAATAGAGCTGCAATAAACATGGTGGGTGCAGGTAGCCCTCCGACATACTGATTTCCTTTCCTTTGGATATGTACTGAGTAGTGGGACTGCTGGATCATATGGTAGTTCAATCTGTAGTTTTCTGAGAAAGGTCAATACTGTTTTTCATAATGGTTGTACTAGTTTACATTCGTACTAACAGTGTATAAGAGTTCCCATTTCTCCACATCCCACATCTGTTTTTAAATGGTGAGATATTTCAGACATCCAAAAGGCACAGATAATATAATGGGTACCTGGGTGCCTGCCACCCAGTTTAAGAGGTACAATGTTATGAAAGCACTGAAGCCCCATGGCCCCTTCCTCCATTACACACCCTTCCCACCCTCCCAGAGGTAACCACCATCTTGAATTGGATGCTGTTGTCCCATGTATGGCTTTTGGCTTTATCTGTATGTATATATTCTTAAATAATATAGAACAATGTTCTGCATGACTTTCCACATTATGTACACTCTATGTATCTGTATTAGCCAGGATTCTCCAGAGAGAGGGAACCAATGGGATATGTATATTGATATATGAGAGGGGATTTATTAGGGGAATTGGCTTATGCAATTATGAAGGCCAAGAAATCCCACAATAGGCTGCCTGCAAACCGGAGACTCTGGATACCAGTAGTGTGGCTCAGTCCAAGTCTGAAAGCCAGGAAAACTGATGGCCTAATTCGCAGTCAGAGTCCAAAGGCCTGAGAGCTGGCAGTGCCGCTGGTGTAAGTCCTGGAACCCAAAGGTTGAAGAGCCTTGAGCTCTGATGCCCATGGACAGGAGAGAAGAAGAGTGTATCCCAGCTCCAGCAGATAGAGAGGTACATTCACCTTTCTTGTGTTTTTGTTCTCTCTGGGCCCTGGGCAGATTGGCTGGTGCCTGCCCATATTGAGGGTGGATCTTCCCCACCCAGTCCACTCAGGCTCTCATGCTAATCTCCTCTGGAAACACCTTCACGGGTATACCCCAAAATAATGCTTCACCACATTTCTAGGTTTTCTTAATCTAGTCAAGTTGATGCCAAAAATTAACCATCACTGTATCCTTCTGCATTTTTTTGGTTCAGAATTATATTTTAGAGATTTACGTTCATATTGATACATATAGCTCTGATTCATTAATTTTATACTGCTGTGTAGTATTCCATTTACAATTTATTTTCCACTTACCTGAGGGGCATTTGGATTGTTTCCAGTCTTTCCCTATTACAAAAAGCACTGCAGAAATTATTTTTTAAAAAATTAATTAATTAATTATTATTATGTTTTCATTCTAAGGTGTTGTTGCAGAGCAGATGAGGCGGAGCAGGGGGAAGAGCGGAGGGGGAGGGGAAGGGGGAGGAAGGAGGGGGAAGGGACCGGATTCTTCTCTGGCCTGGTTGCAGAGGGCAGGGGAGTGTGGCTGAGGCCTGTGGCCCCTCCCCCACCTTGGCTTGGGAGCCTGGGGGGCTTCCAGTGGTGACTCAGTCATTGCTGGGCTGGATGCAGACGTCAGGTAGGCATGGCTGAGGCCTTTGGCTATACCCACCCCACTCGGGAGCCTGGGGGGCTTCCAGCGGCAGCTCAGTTGTCACTGGGCTGGATGTGGATGCTGGGGGAGTGTGGCTGAGGTCCTTGAACCCCTCCCCTCCCAGCTCAGGAGTCTGGGGGCTTCAAGTTCTTCTAGGTTTTCCAGGTGTTCCTCACTGGTATTAGACCTTTACTGATTAATATCAGAACTATGTCTCTGATCTGTGGGTACTTTGTTTTTTCTTTCAGTTCTGTGTTGGATTATTAGCTACTCCCATCACTTAAATTCTACAGTGGAACTAATTTGTTGTCCTTTGCTTACTTCTCAATTGGGGAAACTTCCTGTGGGGACCAGTACTTGAGCTCTGTGGTTGGTTGAGCTAAATTGCTGCTTTGCTGCTGATTCCCTGGGGAAGGCTTTTTTGCAGCTCAGGTTTTAATTGTTGACCTTTTGAGCACATCCAGGTCTTCTGAGGTCTTATACTCCAGGGTTGTGTGGAAACTCTGGTCTGGATCTGAGTCTTTTCAGCAAACTGCTCTCCTGCAGTTCTATATTTCTGACCAGTCTACACTGAGTGGGCCTGTACTGATTGGGGGGCAGATCAGCTGTCCATGCTGTGCTCCAGTGTTCCTCCTGTGGGCCCGTCTCCCCCACCGCCTGCACTCCAAACACTTCCCATGGTACAGGCCATGCACCAGTTCCTTGCGATAACTCACTGGCCTCTGAGTGGCCCCTTTTTTTCAGTTATCTGTGGCCCCTCATTCCTGTGTGGGTCCACAGGAACCCTGTTAGTGGTCTTGCTGTCCTGGGATCCACCAAGGCCCTCTTCTCCCCTGCAGATTCCAAGAAACATCACACAAAGGGCACAGATGTGGCTTTTGCCAGCTCCTGCTCCGTGTGCTTACCAGGGCCAGCCTTGAAGTGGTTGGTTGGGACTTGAAACAGTTGGAGTGGTCCTTTCTCTCATCACAGCTTCTCCTGACTTCATGAACTCCGTAGGTCTCTTCTCCTCTTTACCTGAGCTCTAGTGGCCCCAGCTTGGCAGTTGTTGCTTTTTAATAGTTGTATATTGATCGATTGTGGGAGAGGGTGACACTGGGGACTGTCTATTCTACCATCTTAATTGGAAGTCCTGAAGTGAAATGCATGTATGACTTTTGGACACGTGTGTGGGAGTTTCTCTAGGGCAGAGTTTCTCAAAGAATCATCTTGGAAAGAAGGAAGGAAAGAAAGACCACAGTGATGCGTTGGACTTGCAGAGGGAGAGAACATACCTAGGGTTACAAAGTGGAGTGGGGGAAAGGGGGATGGGGAGGGAGGTCAGGGATAATTGGGTGGGGGACATGGGGTATAATCGCAATTTGTGGTAATGGGCATGCTGCCAGTATGGATCTGGCCATCACATCTTGGGCACGAGTGGTGACAATCAACTTTGTATCCATGAGTATTCATAACCAATTAAAAAAAAAAAAAAAGAGAAAAGAAGAAAAGCACCAAAAAAAAAAAAAAAAGAAAAAAAAGAAAAAAGAATCATCTCAGGAGCTTTTACATAAACACTCACACCACAGCCCTGCTCCAGACCAATGAAGTCTTCTGACCTCTCTGATCCTCCTGTATCTTAGCTTTAAGTGAAAGTAATTGTACCCTCCACACTATCTCATTACTGGTAGTGGTAACTACGATTTGCTGAGCACTAACTGTATGCTAAGTAATTTATAGGCATTAGGTATTATTTTATTGAATTTTTGTAACAATGTCATGAGGTAGATATTATTAAATCCACTTTATGGAAGGTGAAACTGAGGCTCAGAGAAATCAGGCAATTAGACTGAGGTTATACAACAAGCAAGGTGGCAAAGCCAGGGTTCACAACTGGTTTTCCTGACTCCAAACTTATGGTTTTAACCACTGTGAAACCCCAGGATTTCAGAGATGGCAGGTTACATTTTAATTCCTAAGTTTTAGAGATGGGGAAACTGAGGCTGACAAAGGGTAAGGATAGAGCTGGGATACAAATCCACATCTCTAGACTCCCTATCCATCAACATATCACTTTCTTATGTAAAAATGCTTTGGGGGGCAGGGGGAGGAGCAGGGAGGGAAAATCTTAATAAAGTCAACTTTTCTTCTCAAGACAGTTTCTGGCCATCCTACAGGCATCTGTGTTCACTCTATGTCTGTCACCCATTACTGTGAAACAAGTAACTCCAGCTTAAAACAACAATAAACCTTTATTACCTCACATATTTTGTAGGGATCAAGGATCCAGAAGCAGGGTCTGGCTGGTTAGCTCAGTCGGTTAGAGCACAGCCTTGTAACACCAAGGTCGTGGGTTCAGATCCCCATACTGGCCAGCTGCAAAAAAAAAAAAAAAAAAAAGAATCCAAAAGCAGCTTAGCTGGATGGTTCTAGCTTGGGGTCTCTCAAGATTTTGGTCAGGATGTTGTGTGGGCTTCAGTCATCCGAAGGCTTGACTGGGGTGGAAGGATTCATTTCCGAGGTGGCTCACTCACATGGCTGGTGGTGGGGGGCTTAGTTCTTCTCCATGTGGGTCAATCCATAGGGCTGCTTGAGTGTCCTCTCAACATGGTGGCTGGCTTCTCCCATCATGAATGGTCCAAAAGAGTGATGTCTTTTATGAACTATCTTTAGAAGTCACACTGTGCTGTACTCTGTGGACCACAGTGCAGATCAACCTTGGTACTATGTGGGAGGGGGCTACATAAAGCTCACCAGGAAATGAGGGTCGTCAGGGCCATACTGGAGTCTGCCTATCCTATGCCCACTGCCCCTTCCTTCCTTAGTCTCAACAATTCTTTCAAACAGCTCGACAGCATGGACTTCAGGTCCCCTGGGCCTCCTGTGGCTGAGTCTCCAGGGGCCTTGAGGCAGAGAGCTCTTGCTGGAGTGAGACTCATCCGTGCCAACAGTGGTTTTCCAGTGTCTTCCTGCCTTTCCCTCAGCTGTTTAGTGAGCGCTTTCTGGCTGTACTACTCTAACTGGCCCAAGAAGACTCCTACTCCTGCTTAAAAATATGGTCATGTTGACATGGAGACCGACTCAGGTGCTCAATATGCTGTTTCAGATCACAGCCTCCAAAAGCTGTGACAAACACCTTCTCCTCTTCCTATTCGGGGACAGTGACCCTGGTTGGCCACTGGGTCAGGATGGAGTGGGGACCCAGAGGAGCCACTGCATACCTCCCCTTCTTCAATTTTACGGATTCACTCAATTCAAGGCTGCCATGCCCTAGGGGGCTGCTGCCCAGAGGGGCTGTGGACCTCCCTGGGTCCAGACCACAGTCCCTTCTGATGTACCCCAAAAGCTTTGGGTGGAAGCTCTCTGTTGCCATAGTAACATGGATACATGGAAATTGACGTGGGTGCCTGTCTAGCCAAGAAAACCAGGCTTTTAATACTTCTTCCCCTCTTTTAAATAGATGAGAATTCCTAGGAGGGCTTTGGACGGACATCAAAGGGTCTATTTCGGTGTTGAGAAAATGCTCTTTAAAAAATTACTGTGAAATGAACGCAGCCCTAAGCAGAGAGCTGGGGTGGCGCTTTGGAGTTCTTAGAGGAACTGGAGAAATAAGTTTAAAGCCGAGGCTTTTTTTTTTTTTTTTTAATAATAGCTTTATTGAGATATAATCCACATACCACACAATTCACCCGTTTAAAGTGTACAACTCAGTGGTTTCTAGTACATTCACACAGTTTAGCAGTCATTTCCCGTTTCTCCGCAGCCCTCCCTCAGCCCCTGGCTACCTACTTTCTGTCTCTATAGATTTCTCTATTCTGGAGGTTTCCTATAAATGGAATCATACACTATGTGGTCCTTGGTGAGTGGCTTCTTCCAGCATTTTTATTCCTTGCCCCCTTAAGGTTTTCTATATTTTCTCCGGCAAAGGTGTTTCCTTTCTCTTCTAGAACAATTCATCGGCTGGGGTGCAGCTGCAAAATTAGCCCACAGGCTTGAGACAGATGCAAGAGAGCAGAATCCTCCCAGGCCTCCAACCTGGCCTCATTTGTTCCTTCTCAAGCCTTCCTGGGGGCTCAGAGACTGTCGTGGGACAAGTGGACCTTGGGGAGCATGGCTGGCTGGGTGTCACACTGGTGCTGAGCTGACATGCTTCCCATGACTTCCTTTTTGGGGAGAATTATAATTACTAATAGCAGAAGCTTACCAGGTGCCAGGCATCGTGCTAGAAGTGTCCCATGAGTTAAGATTATCTCATTGGTATAGACCCCTTTTTTTTTCTCTCTCTTTATGGGATTATCTAAAATGCCACTTCTTTAACTTCATGTAAATGTTTTGCTGAAGCTATAACTTGGGTCATTTTTCTATTTTTCAGCCATCAATAACTGGAACATCAATATGGAAATAATCTTACTCTTCACCCTCTGCTATTCTAGATGTTTTACTTGTTTATTTTTTATATAAATTGTCTCTGCAGCCCTTTTCCCCCATAAGCTCCACAGGGGCAGGGATTTGTGTTTTGCTGTTAGAACCCCAGTGCCTGATGCTGGCGGGTCATAGGAGGGTAATCAGTGTTGGTTGAATGAACGAATGCATGACTGTGTTGAATCCTCCTGACACCTCAGGAGGTAGGTAGTGTTATGAGACTCATTTTATAGGTGAAGGAACAGAAGTGAAGTGACTTGTCAAAGGCCATCCAGCCTCTATGGGGTGGAGCTGGGATCTGAACCAAGGAAGTGTGTGTCAGAGCTGTGCAGCACTCTACTATGTATGAATATATGTCATGGGCTGAATCGTGGCACCGCAAAAGATGGTGAAGTCCTACTCCCCAGGACCTGTAAATGGGACCTTATTTGGAAATGGGGTCTTTGCAGATGATCAAGTTAAGATGCAATCATTAGGGTGGGCCCTCATCCAGCATAACTGTGTCCTTATGAGAAACGGAAAGTTGGACACAGACACATGCGGAAGGAAGACTATGTGAAGACCCGGGGAGAATATGGCCATCTGCAAGCCAAGGAACGCCCGAGGCCCCCAGAAGTCAGGAGAGAGGCATGGAACAGATGCTCCCTCATGGTCCCCCGAAGGAACCAACCCTGCCCACACCTTGATTTCAGGCTTCTGGCCTCCAGAAGAGTGAGGCAATACATTTCTGTTCTAAGCTACCCAGTTTATGACACTTTGTTACAGCAGCTCTAGGAAACAAACACAGTGTACACACGTGCCCCCAGGTGCGTGTGTCCTACTTGTGTGCACTGAGTCTTTACAAACCTCTTTTACCTACGGAGGTGGGAAGAGCCCAAGAAGAACAAGATAAGTCATTTTTGAAGATATCATTAAGTCCCCCATTTGTTTTGCGGGTTGTTTCCATTTCCATGCATAATAAATCACCCCAAAACTTAATGGCTTCAAATAACAACAATAAATGTGCGATTTGGGCAGGGCTTAGTGGGGTCAGCTTGGCTCCACTCCACATGGCATCAGCTGGGGCAGCTGGAAGGCAGGGAGCTGCGATCTGCTGGAGGCCCCTCACATGTCTGCCGCCTGAACTGGGAAGAGCCAAACAACCAGGGACTAGAACAAGGAGCTGGGGCTCCTGGGCATCTCTTCTCTTCCATGGTCTCTCCCCAGCATGGTGGCTTCAGGGCAGGTAGGCTCAGGGTTTCCAAGGCAGGGAGAGACAGAAGGAGAGAGGGAGAGAGAGCGAGAGGGAGAGAGAGGAAATTCCACTGCATTCTTATTGGTTGAGGCAGTTGTAAAAGTCCTTCCGAATTCAAGGGGTGAGAAGACAGCCTTCACCTTTGGACAGAAGAATGTCAACATCCCATTGCAAGAGGTCATGTGGAATGGGGATATATCTGTGCTCTGTCTTTGAAAAACAAAACAGACTACAAGGATGAGCTGATGGTCCAGAATGTCCATAGCACCCACTTTTGGAGTAGCTGTGAGCAGAGAATACATAATCATGTTAGCTTGCATTCGTTAACATAATGCACAAACTAGAATAGGCACAAGCAAACTAACATTTTCTCTCTAGTTGTGGCAGCAAGACAAGAGTAGTATTTCTAGCCAGTTCTAAATTCTGAAGGGCAGGGTTAGATGTTTTGTTCATACACTGTCCTGCACCACAGTCTGGGGCTTTCTCTTGTTTTGCGTGGCAAGCCTTGGATATTGCTTACTAGCATCTCTTCATGCTGTGAGGGTGTTGGGGACCCTTGGCTGAGGGCATGGTAAAGGGTCTCCTTCTCTGACCTCACACAGGCACAGCTCAGCCTCCCTAGTGGGATCTCTTGACCAGGGCTCCCATCAGCTCCCTGTCTGCCACCCTGAGAAGCAGGAGCCCACCAGCAAGGAGCTTGGCCACCATCACCAGGACCAAATAAAGGGGGACCAGCTAGAGCTTGGGAATGGGGGATTGATTGCAGATCCATCACCACATCACCTGTCCTGAGACCTATTGAATTGGCCATGGGGGCTGCTTGGATGAAGGAACTCCTGCTAACACCACTTTTGCCTTCCTCAGGCAACATCCAACCCAAGGAACATCCAATATCAACAGGTGATTTTGCTAAGTATACTGAGGCAACTTTTACAGGTTATCCCTCTCCCCATTTTCTTGGGGGCATTTTCCTTCTCTTTTTTGAAGCCAAGGAATAAAACTTTCATTTGTTCATTGATTAATTTAAGACAGATATATCGATATCCTACTATGTGCAAGGCTCAATTTACCATCCTGCTGGTCTCTGGCTCTATGAGCTTGGCAAGTAGTGTTTTCTCTTTTCAAAGCAAATGGTAGCTTTTCCAAATTTTTAAAGTTATTTATGCAATCCTAGGCAAAGGACTTAAAGGAAATGGGAGAGATGCCTTATAAGAAATGCAGCTGTTAAACAAAATAGAGCCCCCCCCCAAATCACACCTTTGGAAGACTTTCTCTTTTTTCTCATAAGGCTGTCCAGAAACCAAGGCAATGAGAATATAGGAAGGATGGTGAGGTATGTGTGTTACTTTAAATTCTGTGGGAACATCCTGTAGAATGGGATTAACACTGTAGCAACTCACTTACCCCCAATTTTTAAAACTGTGCAAAAATACACATAACATAAAATGTGCTATCTTAACCATTTTTAAGTGTTCAATTCAGTGGCGTTAAGTTCATGCACAATGTTGTGCAACCACCACCACCACCCATCTCCAGAACTCTTTTCATATCATAAAACTGAAACCGTGTATCCATTAAGGAACTGCTCCCTGTTCCCTGCTCCCGCTAGCCCTGGCAACCCCCGTTCCGCTTTCTGTTTCTATGAGTTTGACTACTCTGGGTCCCTCATATAACTGTAGTCATCATCTAGTATTTCTCCTTTTGTGATTGGCTTATTTCACTTAGCATAATGTCCTCAAAGGTTTACCCATATTGTAGCAGATGTCAGAATTTCCTTTCTTTTTAAAGCTGGGTAATATTCCTAGTGCTCACTTTTAATGTGTCCTTATGAATAGCTGAGAGACCAGCCTGATATCGTTTGCACATTGACTGGTGTCTGGTGGGTAAGTTGAAAAGTTAGAACAGAGAGACAGAAAACTTTATATCCTAGAATATTTTATCTTATCTTTTATTTTAACTTAGGTATACTAGTATTCTTTATATTAACCTGTATTTTTTATATTAATTTTCCAATATTAATATTGAATTAATTAGAACCAATTTTAATATTGAGTTAATTGGTCATTAATAATGAGTTAATTGATTGAAGTCTCACATTATTTTTCCTGCACAAATCCCATGATTTCCTCTTTTGATTATTTTGAAGTAATGAGAATTTAAAGACATTTGCAAGGCAGAATACAGAACCCTTCCGGGTTTTGATAATCTTCCTTTCCTTCCCATCTTTTACAGTTGTCTACCCCTACAACTAGTTCCTCATCAATTTCTATTTAGAAGCTTGCTTTTTGTCAAGGCTTTCCAAAATACTTCATGTAGTTTTCATAGAAACAACTGTCTTTCCCCCTCATATTGTATCCTACTGCATTCTACTTAACTAAGATGCGTAATTACAATAGCAAGTGCAACTGGCATAAACAGGTTTGGGAGCAAACAACTAATTTTGGCAAAGCATACAGCTGGCGGCTTGCTCGTCTCTGGTGTTGAGTGTATAATGACTCAATCTAATTTCGAGAAAACATCAGACAGATCCAAATTGACTGAAATTCTACAAACTATCAGGCCAGTACTTTCCAAAAGTGTTAAGATCAGAAAAGACAAGGAAAGACTAAGGGACTATTATACATTGGAGGACATTGAGAAAATATGACAACTAAATGGGTGGCTGATTCTAAATTGTATCTTTTTACTAGAAAAGACTTTACTGGGACAATTGGTGAAACCTAAATAGGGTCTGAGAATTAAATGGTAATATGTCAGTGTTCATTTCCTGATTTTGATGACTGTATTATGGTTCTGTAGGAGAATTACAGGCAATGTGGGATCCTGGACTGGATCCTGAACCAGAACAGAACATTAGTGGAAAAATTGGTGAAATCTGAATGTCTGTAGATGAGTTAATCATATTACATCAATGTTAATTTCCTGGTTTGAATAGTCACACTATTGATATGCAAGATATTAACCATTAGGGGAAGTTGGATGAAGGAGGTGGGGAAATTCTATATATTCAATTTTTAAGTCTAAAGTATTTCAAAATAAAAAGTCTTTAAACATAACAGATTCTTGGGCCTCAATCCCCAGAGACTGGGTTTCAGTAGCTCTGGGCAGAGACTGAGATTCTGCATTTCCAACAAGGTCTCACGTGATGCTTCCGTCTCACATCTTGGTTAATTTTAATTACTCATTTTCTAGGCATGTGAAACATTTCCATGGCTCTAGGAGCCAGAGCTATGCAAAAAGATTCTGAATGAGTGTCTCTCCCTCCGCCTCTCTTCTACCCCAAGGAATGTGCGGCTGGAAAGCTCTCCAGGTGAAGTTTGGGAAGTGCTGGTTTAGAGAAGCTTCAGGAAGCACCTAGGATTTATTGGGGGGCAAAGCAGCCAGCTGATGCTTCTCCAAAGGTTCTGCAGATCCCAAAGTGAAGACCTCCCAGCCTACCGCCCTGCCCTGCAGCACCTAACCCCTGCGGTGAGCTCCGCTGGGGGTGGAAGGGCAGGACCCACAAACTCTCTCTGGTCTTCAGTTCCAGGCCAGACAGTCATCTTTGGGGGAGGGTTGAGATGCGGCAAGGATTAGAGGGCTTAGAGGGAGGTTGGTCTGAGACTTGGGGATTCTAAGGTCATTTCTGGCACATCTGGGTCTGGGATTAAGATGTGGGTTTCTCCCAGGTGAGAAGTACAGAAAATGGGAGGCATTTCTTTGGCATTCCAATGCTCGGATAGTTTAGTGGTCTTCCCTGTGTCTGGAGGAAAAGTTAGGACCATCTTTCCAGGTGTTGGCCTTGGGGCTGGGTCCCCCTTAACACGAGTGACAGACCCTGGGCAGCCTAGGCGCCCCATTTGGTAATTTGGCTGGACAGCACCTTGCTTGTCTCATCTTGTCCCTCCTCTTACGCCCGATCCCCTTTCCCCTCTGGTTTTGGCTTCCTGCCTGGGTGCCCAAAACCTTTGCCAAACTTTGACCAAGTGCACCCTTCTGTTGTACCATGTCGTTCCCCTTAGAGAGAGCATTTGTGATGGTTGTGAGCACTGCATGGGGTTTGTTCACTTAAAAAAGAGCCATGGAGACCCTACCCTGTGTCATAGCGCTTACTTTCTAGTGTGGGAGAGAGATGATAAGATGATGAGATTGATAAGTTCTATGGCAAAAATGAGGAAGAAGGTGGAGGTGGTTTGCTATTTGAGATGATGAGTTATGTGCGTGTCTGGGGGGGAACGGTGTTACGGCCAGGGAACAGCATGTGCAAAAGCCCTGAGATGGGAGTTCATTGGCGTATTTATGAAGTGGAAAGGAAGCTCAAGTGGCTGGAGAGGGACAGTGAGGGGGTCAGGTGGGAGATGTCATCAGAAAGGTGGCCAAGTGGGGCAAATCGTGGGCCCCTGAAAGCCCCTCGCAAGGGCCCAACTTTGATCAGAATCCGAGGGGCAGTTGTTGGAAGAGTGACATGATTCGACTTATGGGATGTATGACAAAACAACTCCACAACCTCCTGACCCTGTGGCTTTGTAAAAGAGACATCGCCTCTCTATGCCTCAGTTTCCCCTACTCTCAAAGGGAGACAACAATAAGACCTGCCTTCTCCTCTTGTGATGGGGATGAGAAATCTAATGTACGTAGCAAGTGCTCAGTGACTCTTAGCAGTTGTCATTGCTATTATTATTATTATCCAAAATGATATTTGTCCTCTGGCTTCATGCCCTCTTGCCCAGCTCAGACTCTGGGAAGAGCAAAAGGTGGGTGCCTGGATTATCCAATTTATCTCTAGAAATACCTTGTGAACACTTACAATGTGCCTCAAATAGCAATGAAGTCTGCAGAGAGTTCGGGGATAGCATGCACATGCAGGGCCATCCAGCCGTTACCACGCCAAAGGGCTGCTGTACAGAGGCCTCTCCCCTGGAGTATCCTTTCCCATGTCCCTGCTCCACAGAGCAAAGTCCTGCTCATCTTAGAGGTCTCAGCTCCTTCTTTGGGGAGCTCCCCCAACCCTAGCTGAGGGTGTCCCCCCTGTGGTCAGGATGCCCTGCTCTTTCCAGAGCATCCGTCCCTCTTATACTGAGTTCTTTGTCTAGGGTCTCCCTCCCCAGAACATTGTGATCTCCCCCAGCTCCACCCCAGTACAGTGCCTGCACACAGCACGAACCTCCCATGTATTTCTGTCATGAATGGAACATTCTCTTAGGTAGAAAGAGCTCACCTTGTTTCAGGGCTGAATAGATTCTTATTGAACCTTATAGCTTCCACTTATAAAAGTCCTCCCTTTGGCTACCCCTCACTGTTCTTAGCAGGTTTCTTGGGGTGATGATCTCTTCTCCCCCAGAGTTCTTCCAACTGAACATAGAGCATCAGCAGAGACAAAATTCCAGAGGAGAACAAGTGGGTGGTTTGTGGCTGTGCTCACTCATGACGTTGCCACAGCTCCTCAAGGTGCCGCAGAAAAGTTAGTTGTTCAACATTTCGCTTTATACGTCTGGATTTAATGACTCTGGCAGTAGAGTGTTAAATCCCTTGTGACTTTCATCGGGAAGGGGGCTAAGAGGCTCAGCTGGAACCTGAACAGAGGACAAATGACAATTTGCATGTGTGATGTGACAAGAATAGCTGCAACCTCAGAAATCGCAGACAGAGTTTCTTAGTAGTGATGCCTAATATTCTATGTGGCTCCTGGAAGAGTGACTAGAAGGCCCAATAATAGTAATAGTAACAATAATAGCATATGTATGGAGATTATTTTCTAAATCCTTTTTGTGTGCATTATCTCATGGACTGTCATAATAATCCTGTAGCATATGCGTGTATGTGTTTGTTTTTTCTGTCTGTGTGCATCATGCAGGGGTCATTCCCATTTTACAGCAGAGGATACTGAGAATGGGAAGGTCCCATGATCTCTGGGTCACCGCAAGCTTTGCTTCCTGACTTCAAGTCCAATTTATTTATCATTCATTTGCTTTTTCTGTGGTACAAACCCCAGCGGGTTTGACTCAGGAAGACCCTAGAAGGTATGTGCTTTTGAAATGATAAGCAGCAGCACCATGCAGTGATTTAAAGAAGGGGTTAGGCTGGCTGTTCAGCTCAGTTGGTTAGAGTGTGGTGCTTTACCCTAAGGTCAGATCCCTGTACTGCCAGCTGCAAAAAAAAAAAAAAAAAAAAAAAGCAAAAATGAGGAAGGGGTTGGCACATTATGGCTTGTGGGGCAAATCTAGCTTGTTGCCTGTTTTTATAAACAAAATCTTATTGGCGCACACAGCCATGCCTGTTTGTTTATATATCATCTATGGTGCTTTTGTATATAATGGTGGAGCTGAGTAGTCACAGCCAAGACCGTGTGGCCCACAAAGTCTAAAGTCTTTACTGTCTGGCCATTTACAGAAGCAGGTCTGCCAACCCCTGGTTTAGAGGTTGGGCTCTGGAGCCAGACTCAGGTTGGGCTCTGGGGTTGGAATCCCAGTTCTGCCACGGAGCAGTTGTGTGACCTTTGGCAAGTTACTTAGCTCTTCCTGCCTCAGTTTCCTCATCTGTGAAATGGGAATGATCTGGCAGTTACCACACGGGTCATTGGAGGAGTGAGCTCTCACATGAAATACATAGGGGATGTTACTGCTCTCTGGGCAGCTGGCCAGCCTGGGGTTGGAAATGCAAATGTTCTGGTCCTGGCAGGCTGGCTTCTTGGTCACAGATGTGGTCACAAACACCTCACTTGAGTGGAAGTCACTGTAGATTATCAGGGAGTGTTTCCTGTAGTGGAAAATCAGTTGCTTCCACAGGACCCTGAGTTAGGCTGGTGTGTGAGTGGGTCCCCTGGGGTGGTCTTGGCTCTCGAACTTAAGGGGGGATATGAAAAAGGCTGCCCTAAATCCTCTTTAGCCCTAAAACATGAAGTGCATATCCTCTTAATGGGATTTTTGTAGAGGAGATATAAGCCTCACTGAGACATTGGACTGGAGGTTATTTAGACTCACCCATGATTCAGAAGTTCTGTAACTCTAAGGCCATTTCTTACATGCCACATGCAAAGTGACTTTTGGTAGCTGGTGGCAGGGAACCAAGTGTTAGAATGCAATAGGCCCTCTGATGTGTTGACATGGCTCAGCCAGGTGGTTGAAACACTGGCTCTGAAGCCTGACCCGAGTTCAACTGTGAACTCCACCATGTCCCAGCTGTGTGACTTCAGGCAAATGACTTCACCTCTCTGAACTTCAGTTTCTGTAGCTGTAAAATTGGACTAACGAAAATGCCATATCAGGGTTGTGTATGTGGAAGAAGAAACCACTCATGCTCTTAGCCCTGTATTACTATTTGCATAACATTTTCCTTTACATCAAGTTTTAAACATATAGCTTCATCCAAAGGCAATAATGTTGGTGACAACCTAGGTGCAAGGTGTTTTTTCCTGATATACACTGTAACTATACTTAAAAATGTTTCTCACCAGAAATTAAGCCTTGTGAGGCCAGAGATTTTTATGCATTTTCTGTTATATCCCTAGCATAGTGCCTGGCACATAATAAGTGATTAATAAGTGTTTGTGGAATAAATGAGTGAATGAATGGGCTTAAATCATCCTTCATGCTCTGGGAGAAAAAGACAATGTGTAGAAAGCTCTGTGTACAAAAGACAATGTGTAGAAAGCCAAGCGTACTTGGCTCTGGCCCATGGGAAGCACTTTAAATGTTCTCCATTATGATTATCAGCTTGGGTAGTGTGGGGAACATGGGGTCCTTGGGCTGGAAGAGCCCCCCACTGCCCAGCCAGCAGCTGTCCTCCCACCCCTGTGGTTACAGGTAGGAGGGCCTGAACCTAGAGAGCCTGAGACATCTCTTGGCTGCTTCTGAACCCTTGGTTCAGGTGGCTGGAGTGAGCTGAATCCTGTTGATTAGAGAAAAGCTGTGGCACCCTAGAGGGAGATGTTCACAGTACATGGAGGACCAGGGTACACAATGGCCAGATCAGTCCTTAGCCACAGTTTATTACTGCTGCAGGCGTTTTCGTGAAGGAGGTGGCGTTTGGGCACACAGCTCCTTCCAGATGTCCTCCATAAATGCTCTGCACTCGCTAGTTCTCAGGGACATAAAACCCGCTGTCAATGGACTTGCCCAGAGCCTGTATGTACTGCATTTTTGTTCTTGTTTAGTTATTACATTAAGTCTCCTGTGATTACAGAGCCGATAGCTGGCAAGGATTTGCATATGGCATGAAATTAAGTTAGTTCATTTTAATGTCTAAGCTGAGCAGGGTGTGCATTTGTCTGGTGAAAACTCTGTCTCTTTTTTCTTTGTTTGCACATCTGCTTTCAGCACCAGCCTCTAATGTCTTAAAGTTTGATTTCTCCCCACTTCACCCAGAGAAGAGAGGGATTGACTCCTAGAATACTAGAAGGGACTTTGCACTTGGAGCTTAGAATTTTCTCTTTTAGGTGTCAGGAGGAATCAAGACTTAAGGGCTGCTGTGAAGAGAACAGTGTTGTAGCCCCAGCTTTGTGACTTTCTTGCTGTGTTGCCTTGGGCAAGTCACTTTCCCTCTCTGGGCCTCAATTTCCTCATCTGTCAAATGAAGGATTGGAAGTAGATAAATGTTCATCTATGGGGTCACTTTTGACATTTGGGGTGGGACAATTTTTCATTGTGTGGGACTAGGCAAGGTATTGCACAATGTTTAGCATCCCTGGTCCTTAGGTATCACACGATATGCCAATGACACTCTCTATTACTGACAACCAACAACATGTTTCCAAATGCCTCTGTAGCAAACACAGCCTGCCCCACTCACCTCCCTGCATCCCTTCCCTGTTTTCACACTCCCCGTTTCTCAGTGTTTGCCCCTCCTCTACTACTAGCACCTGTGTCTGTGTTGGAAGCCCGTCCTCTGTCTGACAGAACCACAGTGCTGGCAATTTATGTTTGTTCCCCATCCCGTGGGCAGGTCTTAACCAATGACTGAGAGGTGTGTGGGGATAAATACTCCAGCTCCCTCATCTTTGACCCAGTCAACTCTTAAGATGTGACCTGTACTGTCCCCAGCGCTCTCCTGGGAGATTGAGCCAAGGTTGCCATTTGTGGGACTTTGCCTGCTGGTTTGTCATGAGAATATACCCTAAGAAGCCATGTTGACACACATTTTTATCTTAGGGCCTGCTTTGAGAGAACCTAGCCCAAGACAGTCTCCAGGGGGCTGTATATATCCTCTCTGCCCCCATTGATAACTTCTGAAATAAATGATCTTACTGATTTATTTATTCATTTAACAAATTTTTGGTGTCTAATGTGTGCCAGGTCCAGAGCTGGGTATGATGGTTAATTTTTATGTGTCAACTTGAATGGGCTAAGGGATGCCCAGATAGCTGGTTAAACATTGTTTTTGGGTGTGTCTGGGAGGGTATTTCTGAAAGAGATGAGCATGTGAACCAGTAGAATGAGTGAAGATCTGTCCTCTCCTAGGTGGGCAGGCATCATGCGATCCATGAGGGCCCAAATAGAACAAAAATGTGTGGAGGAAAGGTGAATTCACTCTCTTTTTGAGATGGGACATCTATCTACTCCTGCCTTCAGACACTGGAGCTCCTGGTTCTTGGGCATTTGACTCTGGGACATATACCAGCTCCACCCCTCACCCCATCCCTCTGGTTCCCAGGCCAAAGGCCTGAATTATCAGCTCCACTGGTTCCTAGGCCTTTGAACTTGGAATGAATTACACCACTGATTTTCCTGGTTCTCAAGCTTGCAGATGGCAGATCTTGGGACTTCCTGGCTTCCACAATTGTGTAAACAAATTCCCCAAATAAATATTTTCTTATATAGCTATATATATATCCTATTGGTTCTGTTTCTTTGGAGAATCCTGACTAATACTCTGGATATACAACTTTTAACATGATATGGATCTGCCCTGTGGAGCTTATAACCTAGTGAGGCTGACAGACGGTAATAAATAAACTCAGAGGATGTCCTATGATGGAAACAAACCAAGGTGCTATGAAAGAGAATAAAAATGGGCTTTATGGTGGATGATTGTGGGTGGGCAGATGGAGAGCTTTTATGCAGAGGGTACATTCATGCTGGTACTTAAAGGAGGAAAAGGAATGAGTGAGCCAGGTTGAGAGTAGGGAAAAGAGCTTGCCAGGCAGAGGAATAGCATGTGCAAAGTCTCTGTGGAAAAACAGTACTTGGAGGACTGATTAAAGGCCAGAGAGGCTGGGGAGCAGGCACCATGATGGGGAAAGAGGCATAAAATGAGGCAAAGAGCTAGGGAAGGGACAGGTCTTGAGGGACCTTGTTGACTGTGGTGGAATTCGACTTTTATTCTAAGGATGATGGAAAGCCATTGGAGGGTTTTAAGCAGGAGTAACATGATTCAATTTACATTTCAAAAAGATACTCTGACTGTTGGGTAAAAATTGGATTGGAGAAAGGAGTACATCAGTCATGGTATGGTCTAGGTGTTTCAGACAGAGGGTACTTAATGCAGGGATTGGTTACACAAGTGTTGGAACAGCTGAGAAGTCAAACAGGGGACAATGAGGTGACCTAGAAATGATCAACAGCAGGAAATTTCTTTGTATTTATGGTGAGACGAACAAGGGGAGGGGATGGTGTTATCAGAGCCCAGGAGCTGGAGCCATCGGGCTGGAAGGAGCACCACGGTTGGGGCTGCCCTGCTGGAGCTGGGATCATGGAGGTGGAGCCTTCGAGGAGACATGGCTGCTGCCCAGGGATGCCACCTGAAACAGGTCAGAAATACTCCAGTTTCTCCCTTCATCCCTTTCTCTAGTCTCCCACTGATGCCTCCCACTGGTTGAATTTACTCAGAAGCCAGAGAGCAAAAGAGCCTGGGAAATATAGTTCCCTGCAACACAGAACAAGGCGTGGAAGGGTAGGGATGGGATCTGAGTGCAAACAGGCAAATGTCCAGCACAGGGGCCAGAGGAAGCTCCTGTAATAGTACAGATGAGAGATGATAGTGGCCCGAGTCACAGCAGTAGAGATGGAGAAATGCAAGTAGAGTGAGGTCCACCGTGGAGGTAGAACCAGCAGGGCTGGGTGGGGTACTGAAGGGGAGAGGAATCACAGACGGTTCTGGGGTGTTTTCACCTTGAGCAACCAGTGGATGGGATGGTTTTCAGGTCAAGTCAACAGGTAGGGCTTGAGTATCAGCCCACTGGGGTTCTCTTGGAAGGTGACCCTGCTCTTTAACCCTGTCAGGGAAAGACCTGTGGGCCCCAGAGCTTCTCTGTCTGATAAGAATCTCATCATGGGGGCTGAATTCTTGTTGACATAATTTTCACTCTTGACATCCTCTAGGGTCATGAGCAGCTCTTCAGGATGACCAGAGTTATGTTTATAATGCTCAGAGCAGATTCTGGGGCTCAGAGCATCAATTCTGAATGAGCATGTGTAATCTAAGTCACTTCTCCGCTTTCCCAATAGTGAATTGTGAAGAGCAGGTGCTCCGGAGTCATACAAATCAGGTTTAAATCCAATTCAAGCAGTGTAGACTTGTAAAGTTTATATGACTTCTATGTGCTTCAGTTTCTTCTTTTGGAACATGGGAATTGTATTTGTTAGGACTGTTTTTTTGTTTTTTTTAAAAGATGACCAGTAAGGGGATCTTAACCCTTAAGCTTGACTTGGTGTTGCCAGCACCACGCTCTCCCAAGTGAGCTAACCGGCCATCCCTATATGGGATCTGAACCCGTGGCCTTGGTGTTATCAGCACCACACTCTCCCAAGTGAGCCATGGGCCGGCCCTTGTTAGGACTTTTTTATCCTAAGTGACAGAAACCAAAGCTGATTACAGTTATTTATTGATTTGAGTTACTTATTGAACAGAGGTGACTTATTAGAAAGCTCATGACTCCAAAGAGAAGTCGAAAAGTCAAGCTAGGGGAAGGGCAGGGACACAGTCAGATGCCACCAACTGGAGCCTGGACTGGAGCCCTATAGTGATTCTCTCCACTGCTCATCACTGCTTCTGTCTGTGCATTGATTTCTTCTCCTCTTTCTCTGCAGTCTAAGCCTCCTCTGCTCTCCAGTTTACATGGCAGGAACATGGCTGCTGTGGCTTCAGAGTCTTATACGTAAGTAACACCATTCATCCGCAAAGAGACTGGTTTGACTTGATGCCACACTCAAAATTCTCAGGGAAGGGAATCATTGGTCCATTTGGGATCAGGTGATCATCCCTGAACAAATCAGCTGTGGCCAAGGGGTGGGATCACATTGTAACATGGCTGCTCCTGTTGTAGCCATGACAATTGGAGAGAGGGATAATTCCCAGAAGAAGGGGGCACTGGGCGGACAATCCCACAGAATGCCACTGCCAGGATAATAATGGTACTTGCCACAGAGGTTGCTGAGACAAATGTAATAATGCCTAATATAGTCCTGATACATAGTAAGTGCTCAATAAACATCAGCTGCTATCATAATTTCTATTTTTGTTAAAATCTGATCAAAACCATCCTTCCAGTCAGTATAGTACTCATAACATCAACAGGTACACTGTCAGGGAAATCCCTAAGATGGCATTAGGGTATGAAGCCAGAAGACAGAGTTTCACCTGAGATGTCAGTCATTTCACCTGAGTCCTTAGAGAATCCACCGCAACATTGTATTTATTTCTCCATCCTACAAGGGAGTTCAAAAAAGGGAGACCATAAATTTCACTTTCACAGGTGGGAAAGGACAGGGAACTTCCTCTCAAGGTCGAACCAAAGGGCCGAGCTGAATGACAGGCAGGATTTCAGACCCAGCTCCATGTATATGGCTATGAAGATCAGAGGAAGATACTGTTCATGTCTTTGAAGAGGTCCTGAAATCCTGTTCACCTCCTTTCCATTGCCCTCCGCCCCCAATCTATTTCTGTTTAACTCTTTTGGATGCAAATGACAATAATTTGGTCAAACTGGCTAAAGCTCCCAAAGCGTTTCATTGGCTTGTGCGTCTGAGAAAGATAGGAATGGAGATACTGACAGGAGCAGGTGAAGCCACAGGTCAGGGTCCTTGGAGCCCCTTCCCCATTTCTTGGCTCTCTTCTCTTTATGTGTTGATCAGTGTGTCTCACCTTCTTCCCTTAGGTCCATGGTTTTGAGATGCATTTCAGGGGGCTCCTCTAAAGACCCCATACACGGAGCACCCCATCACAGGTGGTGCAGCCCAAGGGCTAGCGCAGTCTTCCTTCTTCCCCCCTTCTCCCTCATTCCTGCTCCCCAAGATCACGTTCCTAAACCAACAACCCACCAACAACCCGCACAAAAGATGCTGCTTTTGGTGAAATAGTTTCCAATCTGTACTATTAGGAACAGTGCAGTAATGAACATCTTTGTACCTGAATCCTTTTGGGTTGTGGAAATGATGCTGGGGAATAAATTCCCTGAAGGTGTAATTGCTGGATTGAAGGGTCTGCCCATTGAGTGCTGCGACAGCTACTGCCAAATTGCCCTCCCAGCTGTGGCGGGAATTTGCATCCCATGGCTTCCCCAATGTCAGATTTATCCACCATTAAAATTAACAATTGAAATGAGGGAAAAATAGCACTTCACGGTTTTAATATATGGATCTTTGATTTTAGTTTAGAGGCCATCTGTATACCTCTGAAAGTGTCCACTTATGTCTCTTCCTCAAAAAATTTTTTTCTGTTTGGTTTCTGCAATTGTTCTTATACATCGTAGGGGCTCTTTTTAATTTTTTTTAAAAAATAAAATCTCTTTGTTATGTATGTTGCAGAT
The DNA here is from genome assembly GCF_027409185.1 of Cynocephalus volans. Taxonomy (NCBI): domain Eukaryota; kingdom Metazoa; phylum Chordata; class Mammalia; order Dermoptera; family Cynocephalidae; genus Cynocephalus; species Cynocephalus volans. The sequence continues at coordinate 198,632,610 of NC_084461.1, forward strand.
TTTTTTCCCTCAGTTTGTTATGTTGTGTTGTTTGATTTATTTATTTATTTTTGCTAGAGAGAAGTTTAAATTTTGATGTGGTCAAATATGTCAGGGTTTTCCTTTGTGATTCTGGACTTCATATCTTGCTTATGAAGTCCTTGTTCATTCCATGATTATAAAAGTGTTCTTTGGGATTTTCACATAGGATGGTTATAGCTTATTGTTATTATTTACATTTCCATTGTCATTTATTTTAGATGTTATTTTATTTAACCCTCACAGCAACCTTGTTGTCATTTGGATGAAAGATCTGGGCCTTTGCCCCAATTTATTGAAGGAGAAATGGAAATTCTGTGAGATCAAGAGATTTGCCTCTTAATGAGTTGAGAAGATTGGAGTCTTCTGCTGTGTCTGGGTCTGAGGACTCTGAATCTGAGATCCAGGCAATGCCCTTATCCTCCTAATAAACAGCATTTTAATTCTTTAGAATCCCCCCCAGATGACCCAATCACAAACCTGCTATCACAGAAGAGAGGAACAATCATAGGAGGGGGAAACATCTTTGCTGAGTCATCTTTGACTTCAGGAGCGCCTGGTCCCCTTCTCAGCATGGCTCTTTCTCTTACTCACCCTCTCTCTTGTCCTATTTCCATCTTAAGTCTTTCTACCTATGGGTGTCTGGACTGTTTCAGCTCTTACCCTTCCAACAACATTCTTCTGTGTGCCCAGCGCTGTAGGCCCCAGGATGTTCATCGCAGTGTTGTTTATAAATGTGAGAAACTTGACATAACCTTGATGTTCAACAGTAAGAATCTGGTTCAATAAGAGAGGATGGAGCTGCATGCTGGAACATCAAGGAGCCATCAATATACTGTGTACATGTTGCTCATGAAACCAGGTCATGTTCACTGTCTATAGAGAAGCATAAGGCTCACACCAGGATTGCCCGTGGAGACCTGCATGTAGGCAAAGGAGCAACCCCATCAGGGTTGTGACAGGTGGGGAGCCCGTGCCCATCCTGCCAAGGGCAGCCGAAGCCCAGCCTAATTGATTGTACCCTGCAACTGTGCAGGCCAGGTGTGGCCAATCAGCCTACTTTTCAAGAAGCCAGAAATCTGACTTTTCATGCGAAGTTTCTGGAATTTGAAATTTCAGCAACTGAATAGATTTGAAAAGCCTTATTTGGACTAAAAAAATAAAACACATCTGCAGGCTGGGTCCTGCCAGAAGCTGGTGGTTTATAACCTCTAGTTAAAACAGCTAGAATGATGATAGCAAATATTATTCCAGGACTTTGTGTGAGGGACCGTTCTAAGTGCTTTATGCATTAACTTGTTTAATCCCCACGACCACCCTCTAAGGTAGATATTATTGTCATTCCCCACTTTGCAGATGAGGAAACTGAGGCACAGAGAAGTGGATTAATTGCCTCAGGTCACACAGCTACAAAATGTGGAGTTGAGGTCCACATCCTGGTGGTCTGGCTCTAGGCCCGCTGCTCCTAACGCCTCTTCTCCACCCACTGTGCTCTGTATATGGGATCGGCCTATTTTTGTTTAAACACATGCATACAGTCTGGCTGGAGATATCCCAGCATGTTGACTGCTTATTTTATCTTTGGGTGATCTTTAAAAAAAACCTGCATCAAAACATTTTCACACACTGAACATAAATTGTGTAACAATAAAACAATAAAGGTCAAAGAAGGCCAGAGTGCCTCACTCCCCTCCACGCCCCGAGTTGGCACAGGGGTCTCCATTCTTACTCCCACCCTCAGTTGTCCCAGTAGCTACACATCTGCTTCCTTTGGGTCCTCCCCAGAGTCGTGAGCCTCTGTCTCGGCTCTGGGCTCTGCCTGGCTCTCTCTGTACCAGAACCTGGGCAGAAAACCAGCTTTGTTGTAGGGCGTGAGTCTTCAAGGGGACTTGGTCTTGGGTTGGGTTTCTCAGGAGATGACTCTGAGACAAATATTTATATGTCCCCATGGGAGATGAGCAAGGGAGTGGCAGGAGCAGGACAGGGAATGGGGGAAGCTGAGGAGTATGCAGTTTTGACAAAATCCCATGGAGGGTGGTCTCTGCCTGATCCCGAAGGGGCTCCCTGGAGTGTGAGTTACATCTCAGAGTTAGTCCACGCATAGGAAAGGGAGCTGGGCTCCTTTCTTGGCACTCATTGGTTAAGGGTTGCCTGGGAGAGATACTTGGGCACCTCTGGCCCTCTACAAGTGCCAATGGAGAGCCTCTAGCAGCCACACACAGTGCTCCAAAGAAGAGTCATAGAGCTGGCTGTTGGAGGTAAATGCATGCTGGTGTAGATGCCGGGGCACAAAAAAAAAGGTGAAACGGGATGTGAACGGATCTGGGCGAAACACCCATATTGCCCATTGTACAGACCTGGGTTATGGTGGAAGATGCTGGGATGTGCTGGGAAGAGTTTTCTCAAAGACCGTGCTCTCAAAATCTGGGATTGATTTAGTGCCCTCTTCTCACTATGTGACTTTGAGCAAGTCTCTCAGCCTTTCTGAGCTGAGGGGGAGGGAGATCTTTGATGTTTCTTCCTCTTCTTAAAAGGATATCAGTCCTATCAGATTAGGGCTTCACCCTTATGACCTCGTTTAATCTTAATTATGTCCTTGGAATCCCATCTCTACATACAGACATGTTGGGGGTTAGGGCTTTAGCATATGAATTTTGCAGGCGACACAATTCAGTCCATGCATGTATGTAAAATGCTTGCATAATGACCAATAGATGCTCTACAAATGTTAATGGTCTCCTTCCCTTTCCCTCCCTCTCTCCCTTCCTTTCTTCCAACCAATATTATGTGCCAGGCCCTGTTCAGGGCTGACGGATAACAGAGTGGTAAACAAGACAGACACATAATTCCTGCCTTCATTCCTCTCACTTGTGGTGAAGCAAAATCAATAAGCTCTAGATAGGACCCAAGATCCCAAAATGCAATGTTTAAAACCAGAGCTGATATACCTGGCCTTAAAAATTGGGTCTGCCTCACAGATGTATTTTTTGGGGTCCAGACTGTGCTTATTTTTTAAAAAATTAGTCGCTCCCTTTAAAATATGATTTCACTTAAAAATGCCTATTTTTAGCTTCTCTTGAAATAATTAGCTGAGCTGGCAGCCCTGGCCCTGCATTCTTGTGAGGGCTTTGTTGGCCTGAGCTGCACAGTTCCACCCCTGGGGAGGGAAGAGAAATGTGTTCTGGTACACTCCCTTCCTTGACTGGGCTGATTCAGTAATTTAGTACCTGCCTGTTCCCAGTAGATATTAAGATTTGCAGCTGCTGGTTTAAATAAATATGACTCTAATTGAAGAGCCTGACATTGGGCTCTCAATGGAGAGCGGGGTCAGTAGAATCTTGTTTTCTATTCTTTTTCTGTGGGCTTTAGATAATTGAATGTGGAATGGGTTTTGAGGTGAGGGTGGGGGTGGTAGAATTGAGTATCATTATTGTGGTAGGCTGGTTACATTAATGGCCCCAGTTAATGTCCTCTCTGTATCTGTATCCTTTGTCCTATAACTCTTAGTTCTGGGTTTGACCATGCAACTTGCTTTGACCAATGGGATTTAGCAAACATAATGCAAACAGAGGCTGGAGAATGTGCTTGTATATTTCCACTTCTCTCTTGGATATCTGCGGTCACCATGAGAACCCGCCCAGAAAACGTGCCCAGACCAGCCTGATGGGGGAATACAAAAGACACTGGCATGTGACAGACTGACAGGTGGGAGAGCCCACTTGTCCCAGCTGAGGCCATCAGCCATCAGCCATCAGCCAACAGCCAGATGATCGCCAGACATGTGAGTGTGCTCAGCTTAGGCCAGAACTGCCAGCCAGCCTGCAGACTTGGGAATAGTAATAAAGTCCTTTTAAATCATTGAGTTTGGGATAGTTTGTTACACACTGTTATTGTGGAAGTAGGTAAGTGGTGCATTTACATTCTGTACAGACTCCCTTCCCTTCCCTTTCCCTCCCACCCTCTTCAACCTACATTTATTGAGCACCTACTATATGCTAGGGATACAATGGTGAGTGAAACTTGATACAATTCTTGCCCTTAGGCTGTTTACAATATTGTCCCTATTTCTATCACCCACCTTGAAAGACTGAAATCCAAAAAGTAGGTAACTAATTTCATGGTTAGAACAACACACTCTAGGCTGATTAGGGATGGATTTTTTTCCCATAGAGTGTTTTGTTACAATTTCTGTTTCCCATTTTAATTGTTCCCTGGGCCACTGCAAAGATTGCCATTGGTAGAAACAGCTCTTCCCAGTAATGGAAATCCTTTTAAAGTGATGTGTAAACATAGGATGTCCTTAAGTAATTTATGTAAAGAGTGAGCAATTCTTTGTTTTTATAAGGTAGGGAGAGTTTTATGTACTGTAAAGTTTGACGTATTGTTATAAATTATGCTTTGGTCTCAGGCTTATGCAAAAAAGAGCAATGTTTCTCTGAGTTCTAGGAAATATACTGTAAATAAAACTGGTTTATTTCTTAGCTGGTCGTTTTCTCTGATGATGTAGAGAGATGTCAACACCCGTATCTTAAGGGCAAAACATGAGGTTCTCTCCCCTTCTCACCACAAGGAAAGAGTGAACAGAGCTTGCTGGGTTCTCTAGACTTCTAAAGGAAGCTGGGCCTGGTCTAGAGCCTGTGCCCTGGTTAGATTTGTGGTCCTTGTGTTCCCACCTGGCCCATCTGAGTTCAGGTGCTTTAGGGAAGTCAGCATCGCTTGACCCTGGGCTTTTCCCACCTTCCTCTTCTCCTTGGATGACATTCTCAAAGGCATGTGTGTTAGTGGGGCTGCTATAACAAAATACCACAAACTGGGTGGTAGATTGTCTTAGTCTGTTTTGTGTTGCTGTAACAGAATTCCATAGACTGGGTAACTTATGAAGAAAAGAGATTTATTTCTTACAGTTCTGGAGGCTGGGAAGTCCAAGGTCGGAGGCCCTGCATCTGGTCAAGGCCTTCTTGTTGTGGCATAACATGGTGGAAGGAGGTAGGGCAAGAGAGCATGTGCGAGAATGAGAGAGAAGGAAGACTTTATCAGGAAGCTGCTCCCTCAACAACTTCCCACTCCTGTGATAATGGCATTAATCCATTCCTGAAGGCAGAGCCCTCATGACCTAATCACCTCTTAAAGATCCCACCTCTCAGCACTGTTGCTTTGGGAATTGTTTCCAATGCATGAACTTTGGGAGACACATTCAAATCATTGCACTTACAAACAATGGAAATTTATTTCTTACAATTCTGGAGTCTGGGAAGCCCAAGATCAAGGCATGGGGTGTCTAGAGGGCCTGTTTCTTAACTAATAGTCTACACCTTCTAGCTGTGCCCTTATGTAAGGGAAGGGGCAAGGGGTCTTTCTCAGTTCTCTGTTATAAAGGCAGTACTCCCATTCATGAAGGCTCTACTTCCATGGCTTCATTACCCCCAAATGCCCCACGTTGGGGCCATCACCTTGAGGGTGAGGATTTCAACATATGAATTTGGAGGTGGGGGGGGTTATAAACATTCAGAGCATAACAGTATGTCAGTTTTGCTTTCAGGCTGCTGTAGACAAATCTCTGCGAAAGTGGGAAGGCCAGTCATGTTCTCTTTAGCTTCAGTTTTCCCATCTGTAAAGTTGCCCAGTGCTAATCTACAATCACTCTCACTGTGTAATTCTACAAATAAGCTTAACCAGTAAATTCCTTCCTTGGGTTTATGCATTTGTAGATGCATCTTGGCAACAGAAGACAGAGGAATGGGTGCCTAATGGTGGTATTTGAGGCAGTGTGATGTTGAGAGGGGTGGGGGTAGGTGATGTCATTTTGGTTTGGTGCGTGTTTGGGGAGTGCTGTTTGATGTCCCTCAAGTGATGTTATGTACCTGGATGCATTTGTTGCCTGCGTGTAAAGGAAGGAAGTCTGAACGGGGTTATAAGTCCCAGTTTGGCCACTGTACTGTGTACTCATAGGAGAATTGAGTTCACTCTCTCAGCCTGTTTCTTCCTTTGTATAGTGAGATGGCTGTTCCAGTTCTGATGTTCTGGAATTTATTGAAGCCAATAATGACTTTGCCAATGTGTCTGAGAATGAGAAGGGATTTTCCTCCAATTCCCCATCCTCATTTTGGAGATAGAGTCCAGAATGTGTGAATCAGGATTATTTTGATTGTGAAAGCCCTGGAAACTCAGCTAAAATGGGCTGAAGTAAGGTAATTTTCCGGCTCAAGTGAATGAAAACTCCAGGGTACTGGCTTTGGGCATGACTGACTCCAGGTGACTATCAGATGGCATTGCGATGCAGCCTCTTTGTCCCTCATCCCTGCTTTCCTCTAGGTTGCCCTGTACTCTCAGGCAGCCTCTCCCCACACAGTGGTGAGGATGACCACCAGCAGTGTCAGTTCAGCAATGCTGGCAGAAACGGAAAGCCTTCTCTGCAGATGTTCTAGCAAAAGTCCCGTGGCTGAATTTCATTGACTGAGCCACTCTGACTGGCCAGGTTTGGGTCAGGTGCTTACCTTGACTCTGGGGACAGGTTCATCCCCATCTCCAGTGAAACAACACCAACTGAGAAAGGGAGAGGTTCCCCAAAGGAAAATCACGGCCTAAAGCCAGAGGAACGGGGAATGGGTGATAAGCAGAGGTGAACAATAGATGTCCACCACCAGCCCCAGGCTGGGATCCTACAGATGGATCTTATAGAGGAAAACCAAGGCTCGAGGAGATGGAGCCATTAGCCAAAAGTCCCCGAGTGTGAAACATTCAAATCCTCCACAGCCTCAGTGGGTGGGTGACCACTGCTCCTCAGCCATTCTCTATATCAGCAGCTCCTCTCTGAGTTACTCAAATCCAACGCCCCATGGGAAGAACCCTTACCCAACAATGGCCCCCCAAGCTTGTAGCATCCCAGTATAGACTGTCTACTACTTATCACTCAACGCAGTGTAGAGACCAGCAGCATCAGTGTTACCTGGAAGTCTGTTAGAAGTGCAGAAATTCAGGCCCCGGCCTAGACCTGCTGAATTGGAACCTGCATGTGAACCAGATCCCTGGTGATAGTGTGCATGGTGAAGTCTGAGAAGTGCTAGTCTGCACCACGGAAAGTGGGTTTCTAGATGGCTCTTGCATCTGGCCAGGATTACAATCAACCCTGAAAAGAGCTCTCTTCTCTTGAAACCTGCAGAAGAGGAGGACATTGCAATCTACGAGCTTACCAGGGAAAATGGGTGAGTGTTGTAGAATGTTCATGGTCAGGAAGGCCTTCCTGGAACTTGACCTACCTCCTTCATGCTGCTGTTTAACAGAGTCCCCATTGTGTTGACCTTCCCACCACTACCATCAATGGTGTGAGCGGTCATGGGCCTGAGGCCTGAGTATAGGTCCTGAGGCTCTGGTGAGCTGCATGACTTGGGAGAGTTCCTTTTCTGGGCTTTACCTCCCTCTTGCATTAGGTGGAAGTAGCCATTCTCGCTCTGCTCTGCTTGCAGACGCAATGCCAAGGTCAAGTGAGATCAAGGATATGCATATGGGACGAAAATCCCAGAACACTATACAAACCCACTGCCAGGTCACTTTACCCCATAATGGGTTTGAAGGCTGCTTCTAACATTCTCCTCTTTTGTTTTCTCTTTGGACTGGACCCATCAGCCCACTGGCTGGATGAGTGTCATCATTATTGATATGGCCACCAACAGCTCAGGCTGTTACGAAGAGTTCTACCAAACATTAATTACAACACTCAAGTAACATTTAGTGGGGGCTGGATGTTGTTTCTTCCTTGGGAATCATTTCTGGGAAATGGGAAGCCACATGGTGTTTCATCAAACGTTTATGGTGATTGGTTTAGGGGGGTGAGTTTACAAGGCTCTGCAGGCTGTGCACTGGGAAATTAAACTGCTTGCATTTGACTGTCCTAATCATGCCGCCAGCCATGGGATTTATGAGGCTATAAAGTCTTGAGCACATCATTTGCTGGAGGCCTTGCTTAGGGCTGCCCGCCTGTGTCCTTGACAAGAAGCATTCTCCAGGAGCTCTGGCTCAGCTATCCGTTTGTCCAATAGACACATGCCAGGTGCCTACTGTGTGCTGGGGGTATGGTGTTGAGCAGCTCAGATTGCTTCCCTAAGGCACCTGAACTCAGATGGGCCGGCTGGGAGCACAAGGACCATAAATCTGACCAGGGCACAGGCTCTAGACCAGGCCCAGCTTCCTAAGGAGGTAGGCATTGCTAAATAGTTTCACAAATAAATATGGGGAGTGATGGGAAGGTGCAAGGTGCTACTAGAAGGTATAGAGTGTTGAATGGTGTCCGTACCCCACCGCCAAGACATGTCTATGTCCTAATCCCTGGAACTTGTAAACATGACCTTATTTGGAAAAAAAGGGATTTTGCAGAAGTAATTAAGTGAAGGACCTCGAGATGAGATCATCTTGGATTATGCAGGTGGTCCCTAAATCTAATGACAAGTGTCCTTATAAGAGACAGAAGAGGAGAAGGCAGAGAAGGCCAGGAGGCTGTGTGAAGATCGAGACAGCGATTGCAGTGATGTTTCCCCAAGCCAAAGACACAGAAGCTGAAAGAGGCACAGAAGGATTCTCGCCTAGAGTCCCGGGAGGGATCGCAGCCCTCCTGACACCTCGATTTTGAAGGTCTGCCCTTCAGAACTGAGAGAGAATAAATTTCTGTGGTTTGAAGCCACCAAATTTGTGGTAACTTGTTATGGCAACTCTAGGAAACTAATACAGAAGATGTAACAAGAAATTAGGACCTTATTTGGGAAATCGAAGAAGGCTTCCCTGAGGAAGTGACTTTGAGCTGGCAAATGTAGCATTAGTAGGAGTTCGGCTGGCAAAGGGGCTGGGCTGGAGGCGAGGGTGGGAGCAGGGAGAGGGAAGCATTTTATGTTGAAACAGCACGTGCAAAGGTGGGAGGAACTTCCTTGCTCCATTCCCAGCCTCTCTTAACCATTCTTTTAATTTTGCAGAAGCACCCAGCTCTGTCCCACCTCGGGACCTCTGTATGTGCTGTCCCCAAGCCCAGGAAGCTCTTCCCTCTGGCTCTTCCACAAGCCTGCTCTTTCTCATCCTTTAGTCTCAGCTGAAATGAAACTTTTGGTGTGGCTTTTCATGACCATGCTAATTAAATAATTCCCTCCCTCATTGTTTTTCTTTATCTCTTCACTGGTTTGTTCCCTTCATAGCATTTAAAATACTAGTAACTATAATAACTAAGGTTGATTGAACGCTTGCTATGTCCTAGGCCTTGTGCTAACTGCTTTTCTCATTTAATCTTCACAACAATCCTATGGGATGAAAGCTATTTTTTTTTTGATGGTGGGATTTGTTGTTAAATCTCCACTTCACAGATGGGAAAACTGAGGCGTAGAGAGCTTGGGTGACGTGGTAGTAAGAAGCGGAGCTGGGATTTGAACCCAAGCCATCTGGCTCTGGAGCTGTACTCTTGAAAATGATGCTGTGCTCATTAAAATTTCTAAGTGGATGTTTGTGGCCTTGTGTACTTGTTAGTTGTCACTCTTTGCCACTAGACTGTGAACTCTAGGAGGGGTGGTTCCAGGCCCCTCTTGCTTACCATGTGCCCCAGAGCCCAGCACAATACCTGGTACATGTTCAGCAAATACTTGGGACTGTCTGCCACCTTCTGAACTCCCATGGAGCCTTGAGCTCTCCTGGGGACAGTATCCCCCACACCCCACCTCTAGGGCTTAGCAGGTCCACAGTGCTGTGGCCTGGGGTCCCAGGAGGGAGACATTGGTCCTCTATTCTGATTACTGCCTGACTCACAGTCCTCGGAGAAGTGCATGGCCCCTCTTAGCATCCTGTCCACTCCTTCCTGACGGGAGGAGAGAAGACCCCACTGCAATGTTGCCAAAATGCACAGGGGGTCATCGCTAACCCCAGGAACCCCTCCTCCCCCTGTACACTGGGTGGGCCACATGGTGTTAGGGGCTGGCAGGGCTGCAGCCCAGAGACCACTCCCTGTTGCTCCAGCTCCTGGGAGCTGAGGCTGAAGTTTGGGCATCCAGACTGAAGACCCTGGTCTTCCAGAAAGCCAGGATGTGTGCTGCGGTGTCTCAACGCATCAGTCAGAGATAGCCGTAATGATGCTGCATAAGCAACCCCCCCCAAAGAGCAGCACTTCTGGCCTGAACACATCAGTTTCACCCATGCAGGTCGTCTGGGGCTTGGCTCAGTGAAGCTGGGCTCTTCTAGGCGTGGCTCCAGGGTGCAGATCAGGCTGAGGCCTCCTCCACACCTCGCTGGGCCCCTGGGACCAGCGGGCTGCCCAGTCCAAAGCACAAGAAGCCAGGCGATTGCACAAGGGTATTTTAGGCCTTTGCTTTTATGTCTCCTAACATCCCATTAGCCCAAAGCTGACTTACATGACCAAGCTCAGCAGCAATAGGGCGGGCAAATAATCCACCTCTAGTAGGGGGAGTGTGGCAAAGTAGATGAAGGGAGAGGTGAAGGACTGGGCTAGTCTTCAGTCTTCCTCCCTCGTTCAGAACTTGTGGGCCACATAGAAGGGGGCTTCTTGTTCTCTCTGCCTACAATTGGGGACTGTAGAGTCTGGATTTTCTCAGCCAATCCTGCATTTGGATGGGGGATTGGAGTTAGGTGGGAGAGTAGCTGAGAAAAGGTGCCCCTGAAGTTTGCTTTGTCCCTTGCTTGTAGCTGAATGAGTTGCGATTGGTTACTCTGTGAGTGACAACATCCAGGACTAAAGTGGAGGATGGTGTAATTCACAAGAGGATGAGAGTGCTTAACAGTTTGGAGCTGATGGGGAAGCAGAGAGATCATGTTACCCACCTGCTTGCTTGCTCCTTTCCTTCCAATTTAAAGGAGTGCACTTCAGGTTTATTTATGAAGAAAATCATCTGACATTGTTGCAGAGAAAGAAACATGTTCATGGATATTGATATCCTAGTCACCATTAAATACACTCGAATGGTTGGTGTAACTTTAAAGAATTTGTCTGTCTGTCTGTCTTTCTATCTATCCCTATTTATCATCTGTCTATCTATCTATATATTTTTATTGAGCTATAATTACATACAAATAAAATTCACCTTTTCAAAGTAAATTCATTGATTTTTAGTATAGTCAAAATGCTGTGCAATCATCATCACTATTTAATTGCAGAACGTCTTTACCAATCCAAAAAGCAACCCACTACCCACTAGCCAGCAGGTGAAGTGAGGGGGTGTTTTGGGAGCTGAGCAGCTTGAAGAAAGGGCCAAGGAGGAGATGGAAGTTGGACAGTTCACAAGGCCAAGGGCTCAGTGTGGGTGGAGGCACTGGTGTGAGGGTGGGGAGTGCAGGAATGGGGTCACAGGGGGGCTTTGCCATAAACGCTAACAACTTAGACACTGTCTGTTGGAATGTACAGGTCCCTGAAACATTTTAAGCTGGGGGCATCAGGGCCTAATTTGCACTTAAAAGCTCTCAGGTGTCCAGGTGGTGAGATTGGAGCTGGGAGAACTGGGCCGATGAGCGTTAATGGGAGAGAGAGGGTGAAGGGGAGGTTTTAAGTTATGTGTCCAGCCCCTGCCTGACACAGCTTGGCCCCACTCTAGAGATGATTTTGGTCTAGCTAGGGAGGCAAGACTAATCCAGAGACTTGTTCAGAGCTCATAGTTGGGGCCTAAATAGTGCGCAGAGATTTGAAGGTGGCCAAGATCTTCACAGGCTGAGGAAATCAAGTCAAGGAGGGCTTTCTGGAGGAGGTGGCCCTGAAGCAAGTGTTGGCTTGTAGAGAAACGATGAAGACACTGATGTCAGGAGCACAAACAACCCCCAAATATAAAAGCTACTCATAGTAACAGATGCCTACCACATGTGAGGCATTTTACCTTCTCTGTCCTATTTAATCCTCAAACAATCTTATTTGTAGCCGCTTTTTATGGATCGGGAGACTGAGGCCCAGCAAAATCAGATGCAGATGCTAATTGGCCAACCTGAGATTGGATCCCACATGGGTAATTCTGGGTCCCTCACTGTGGCTTTCCAATCCTGCCCTGTTCTCCCACAACCAGACCAGAGAGAATTCCAGATCTCTGGCTTCTGCTCAGGATGCATAAAGAAAAAAAAAAAAAAAAAAAAAAAAAAAAAAGAAGCCATCTTTATAACCTCTTTCTTCCTGACCAGGAAAATTGCCCATGAGGGCGTGAAATAGGCATTTGCCAGACCAGGAAAATATTTCTCTTTCCTGTTTACCAGATGGCTCTGCTACTGGTATGAAATCTTCATTTCAACCATAAAAAATCAGGCAGCTGATCCAACAAGTGCTGGCTTTTCATAATTCTAACAGCGATAAAGGAAAATCTCAGATTAATCAGCACCGAGGACTCACTGTTTGGCCATTCTTGGTGTGGATTCCCGAGGGAGGTGGAAATAGACGACATGCCAAATCGGGGAGGGTGTCCCTTTGTTTTTTTCTCCCGACAGAAACTGCCTAAATGCAGTTGACAGAAATGGTGATTTGTCCTCCTTAGAGATTTCTCAGCCTCTTGACCTGTGTCACAGCCTGGCCTTCGAGAAGAAGGCGTCAGAGCTGAGGAAATGACAGCCTGCGTTGTGTAGGGAGCCTAGGGAGCAAGGGCCAGCTTGTCTCGGGGGTGGGAGGTGCTGGCTGCAACATTTCCTTTTGGAAGCCAGGACACACCTGCTGTCTTCACATGGGCTTTGGAGAACAGAGAGGGATAGAGTGAACTACTAGGGCCCACTCTGTGGCAGATGCTGCTTTATCCCCACAATGACCCTGTGACACAGGCATTTAGAGTGACAATCTGCTGTTCTTCACACCCAGGATTCCCTTTATTTTAGTATGAGAATCTTTATTTTCTCCTTTGGGGATTTTCCTCCCCCAGTACCGGTGGTATCGCTGGGATGGTGTCTTAGACTGGGTCTCCCCCCATCTCTCCCCTAAGAAGCAGATCGTAAAAGAAAGATTTGAGTGCAAGTCATTTACCTGGGAGGGGAGAGCAGGCACTGGTGTAGGGCGCATAAGTGAGACGGGGAAGGGAAGGAGGCTGATGAAGCTTGTGTGATCAAGCCAGGCACCACTGTGACACCTGGAGCTTAACGTCCTGGGGAGATCAGGGTGACCACGGAGAACACATGTCTCAGAATTACCCCACCCAGGAGCTGGAGAGCTGGGGATTTATACATCACGTCCTGGGAGTGACTGGTTGAGGGCTGCCCCTGGGTGTGCTAATTCCTCAGCACTTCTGTCTGCTGCATGTGTGGGCAAGAGGGCCCTCAGGCAAAGAAACACAGATGGGGGAATTGGGAGTGGGGCCTTCCCATGCATGCAGGGGGCAGGCTGTGGGGGCCATGAGGAGCATCTGCCACAGACCATCAGTTAGGGACAGGGGTGGGCATCAGTTCCAAGCTCGGCCAATCAGGGGCCATCTCCCTGGAATTTAGATCATGAGCACAAAGATCGAAAAACAATTGGAGTTCATTAGTCCCAAGGCCAACATCCCGAATGAATTCCATTAGTTTCTGGCACTTACTACACCTCTCCCCTTCCTCTCCCACAGCTGCCTCATTCCTGCCTTCCGGGAGCCTGGAGCTTCAGCTCTTACTTCTGTTACATTTTGGAGCTAAAGAGGCTATGACTTGGTCATGGATATAAGAGACAAGGGGAAGGACAACTCAGGCTGAGGGCACCTGGGACTTGCCCCTTGAAGAGCTTTCGGACCACGCATGTGGCTGAAGCTCCTCACACAATCTGATGTGAGAGAATGAATTTCACTCGTCTTGTCTCAAGAAATGGTTCTCTGTTTTCACTTTTCAGGGCAAAAGGAAGTTCCTGCAAGAGAAGCGAGGAGCCTAGGTCTCCTCTCCCATTGGCGACATCATCAATTATACCCCACGAGGGCAAATGCCGGTCAGCTGGCCTCGCAGCGGGTGTTAGGGAAATAGTCTTTGGCTTGATTATACTACCTGGCTGTCCCCAAAGAGGTGAGAAAATAGACCAAAATCCCTCTGGCTTTGTGCTCCACACTCTCCCTCTTGCCTGGCATAAGTCACAGCTCAATCAGAAGACGCCTTTTCAGAACAGCTGCCACAAAAATGGGTTAGCCGGGAAAATCTTATTAGAGGGAGAATTGTGTCAGGAAACAAGAAAGAGAGAAATGCAGTTTAGCATTGTATGTTCTCATTAAAATGATTCTGCATCTTTGAAAATGAGCAGCACTGTTTAGACAGGACACAAGAGACAGAAGCCCCGTGGATGATCCTTGGCACCAGAGGGCAACGGTCATATGGGCAAGGTCAGGTCAGCTTTGGGTGTGTGGTTTGCTGCTCCCACTGGCTGCCTTTCTCTGGAGAGCTCAGAAGCTGGGTGAAGGTGTCCATTCCAGTGGACCATGCCCTAGTGTTTTGTCCCCAGTGTGCAGACCTGTGCTGTCCAATGTAGTAGCCACTAGACATTCAGATTAATTAAAATTAAATAAAATGAAAAATTCAGTCCCTCAGTTGCACTAGCCACGTTTCAAGTGCTCAAGAGCCCCAGGTGGCTGGTGGCTATCATATTGGACATCACAGATACAGAACACTTCCTCATTGCAGTAAGTCCTATTGGACAGGCTGGTATAGACTGTTGGGGAGACCTAAAATGGAAGATATTCAAACAAAAAGGGGATCTTTACTGGCTCTTGTTTAAGGAGCCTGTATACTTCTCACCTCTGTCTCCCACTAAATGGCAGAACTAGGCTTTGAACCCAGGTCTCATTTAATTTTTTTTTTATTGAATCATAATTGATTATATGTATTTTGGGGATTCAATGTTGACATATGTTGATCGAATCAATATTACTAGTATATACATTGTTACAAATTGTTCTTATTCTTTATGCCCTTTGTTCAATCTCTCCCCCAACCCCTCTCCCTCCCCCCTCCCACCACTGATAACCCTAGATTTCTTCTCTCCCTCTGAAGGAGTAATGGTTACTCTGTTAACTTGTTGCCTAGATGATCTGTCTAATGCTAAGAGATGTGTTCAGTCCCCCAATATTATCATAGAGCAGCTTCTTCTTCTGTCACTCTGGAATGGGCTTTGTGGAGAGAGACATCCTCTTCTTTTCTTTGGTCTCTGCTGGTGACCTTCCTTGTGTCACTGCACTCCAGTTGCTGGTGGACCATCTGCGTGGTGGTTGTGGTGTCTAACTGCTTTTGTGGCAGCCATGGTTACTGTGGTGGCTGTGGTGGGCCATCCACATGGAGGTGACATTTTTGGCATGTTCCTTGGCACTGGTGGTGTGCCTGGTTGTGGGGGGAATCCGGCCCTTGGCTCTATGCCTCAGGACTCCAGGCAGGCCCCGAGGTGCTGGTGGTGTGGCTGGTTGTGGGTGGGGGTGTCCAGTCCCTGGCTCTATACCCTGGGCCCCTGGCCAGATCTCATTTAATCCCAGAGCCCCCCTCCCTTAATCTTTCTGCAACATGGAATACCCGAGGCTACTGTGAAGTGGCTCATTTTGCTAAGTATTTCATGAGCAAGGGAGGTGTGGTATTTATCTGCTGATTCTTACAAGTCATCAATTGAGGGATACTCTCCTGGTGGCACAGGCAGCATTAATTCCAGGTACTACTGACCTGCCTTGGGCCACCAGACATGGTCAATGTGTAGGGTTAGGGGAGGGGACTCAGAGAACCTGCTTCAAGTGGCCAGAGTGTGAGGCCAGACAGATGCAGGGATGGGGAGACACTGACTCTGCCACTTACAAGCTGCTTGGCCCCACATTTTCTCTTCTTGCCCCTCTTATCCCTCTCCACACTTAGGGAGTTCTTTTAAATATAAATCAGATCATATCACTCCCCTGCATAAGTCATGTCCATAATTTGCCATTGATTTAGAATGAACTCCAAGTTCTACTAAGGCCCAGAAGCGCTTATGGCACCTGGCTCATCCTCTGCTCCCAACATCACCTTCCCTCACAACCTTTTGTTTGTAGCTTCATGGTCCTCATCACCACCTGAGACTATTTCCTTATTTGCTTTCCTGGTTCTTACCTATAGTCCTTCCTGGACTGTAAACTTCATGAGGGAAGGCTATGCTTATTTTATTCCTCACTATATGCCCAGTGCCTAACACAGTTTCTAGAGATGCAGATTAGAAGAAGTAACAGCCTTTCCATGATGCTTCACCTCAGGGCCGGCTCGCAGCTCACTCGGGAGTGTGCGGTGCTGATAACACCAAGGCCACGGGTTCGGATCCTGTATAGGGATGGCCGGTTAGCTCACACTAGCTGAGCATGGTGCTGACATGATGCTTCACTTCTTTGAACCTCAGTTTTCTCATCTGTAAAATAGGAATAAATTAAAATGGATTTGTAAGGTTACTGTGTGGTAGAAATAGAGTTATGAAAAGTGCACAACACATAGTAGACATTCAAATTGGCAGTTATTATTATTATTCAAAACTTGCAGTTCAATATAAGTAAATTTTTTTCCAGAGCTATTTGAAAGTAAGTTGCCAGCCTGATGCCCTATCACCCCTGAATAGAGTCTATTTCCTTCAAACAAGGATTTTCTCCTGGTAATCACAATAAAACTTCTAGGATCAGGACATTAACCCTGAAACATTACTCCCATCTAATCCTCAGACCCTATTCAAGGTTCACCACTTGTCCCAGTAATGTCCCCTGTAGCAGAAGGATCCAGTTCAGAATTGGATGTTGTGTTTAGTTGTCCTGTCTCTTGAATCCTTCAGTCTGGACTGTTCCTCAGTCTTTCTTTGACTCTCATAACCTGGACACTCTTGAAGGGAACAGACCAGTTACTTTGTAGCATGTCCCTCAATGTGGGACTTGTGTCTGGTGCTCCCTCATGATTAGATGTAGGTCATGCACCTTTGGAAGGAATAGCACATGAGTGGTGCCATGTACTTCTCTTTGAATCCCATCAGGTGGCGTGTGATTGGGGTTTGTCCCATGCTATGGTTTGAATGTGTTCCCCAAAGTTCGTGTGTTGGAAACTTAATCCCCAATGTGATGGTGTTGGGAGGTGGGGCCTAAGAAGAGGTGATTAGTTTGTGAGGGCTCTGACTCATGAGTGGATTAATGTCGCTATTGCGGGAGGGGTTTGGATATGGTGAGAGTGGGTGTGTTATGAAAGCGAGTTTGACCCCTCTTACCCTCTTGCTCTCTTGTGTGCAGCCTCACCCTCCCATGCTCTGCTGTGGGATGATGCAGCAATCAGGTCCTCTCCAGATGTGACTCCTCAGTCTTGGACTTCCCAGCCTCCAGAACCATGGGCCAAATAAATTTCTGTTTATTATAAATTAGCCAGCCAGTGGTATTCTGTCACAGCAGCACAAAATGGACTAAATCCCATTATTGGTAATGTTCACTTTGGTCACTTGATTAAGGGGTGTCTGCCCACAGGGGGCTTCTTTCCACTCGTGAAGTTACTTCTCGTCTTTGTAGTTAGCAAGTATTTTGGGGGGAGGTTGTTTGAAACTATGTAAACATCCCATTCATCATCAGAACTTTACTTTATTCCTTCATTTATTTATATCAGTATGAACTCATTCTTTGCTACTTTATTGAGTGGGTTATAACCCATTACTATGATCACTTATTTTGATGTTCAACTTGTCTCATTTTTGGCCAGTGAGAGTGTAACAGAATCCTGAGCAATACCAACGCCATCTTGGGAAGGCACTGCTCCATTCCCATTGTCAGACTACCCCCACTTTTGCGTGAGAAACCGTTGACGTTCTCATAGAAACAAAAACTGTTGCATAGAAACAGGAGCCACACACAGTGAACTGTTACATGGGAACAGGTACCACACACAATGAAAATTCGTATGCTGTATTGCTCTAACGGCTCATTTTTGGCTTCTGTAACCTAGCTACCTAGCTTCCTTTGTGCACCTAGACAAACCCGTGTGCCAACGGGATGTGGTTTTTGCCTTTAAAAACCCCACAAAACTAAGGCCCGGGGCTGTTCTCCCAAAATACCTAGGGGAGGCAGTCTCTGGCTGGCTAATAAAGACTCTGTTAAAATTCTTAGTTAAATGTTTTGTTCCTTTCCTGGGCAACAACCTCACAGCAAGAGTACCTTCAAGTTGGTTTCTGTGTCCCTTGATATGACCCCTGTGATACTGTGAGCAATCCCTTGCTTTCTGGCACAACAAGATGGTCCAGGCTCATCTTGTACTTTCCCCGAGCCTGCCCTGGCATCAGCCATTTCTCAAAAGTGCCCTGATTCAATTCAGTGGAGAAAGTCTAGAAACAAAGATCTTGGTGTTAGTCATGTTTGTTGCTATTGGCATATTGCTGCTCCCACGCCTTCTCAGTGCACACATCTAGGGAATGCATGCATGTGTGTGTGTATATGTGCAGGCATACATACACACACATTTACATCTATAGGTATTTCTAGATTTTCTCCTCTATAATGTAAAGTATAAAGTCACATTTATGCCTCTGATTCCAATTCATCATCATAGAATTCATTCCGGTTTTCTCCCTTTCTATATTTGTGACCCCCTTCTCTGATGGTGAGAAATCCATTTATACTCAATATATTTAATTGTTTGGTCAGTGTAATGATTCTCCTGTTACAGCTGCCACTCTGCGGGTCTCTCATTCCTTCTTGGCTGTCCCCTCACGTGGATGCCCTGCTTGGGCCCTGATGGCAGGTATTATTGTTATTGTCGCTATTACTATCGTCCTTGGTGGACTGGGGGGCAGTGGAGTGGATGGGGTGCTTCTTTCATTTAGCTAACTGCCCGTGTCTAGCCAAAGGGGCTAGTCCCAGTGGCTCATGTGTGCATGTATTTTTAAATATTCACAGGATGCTTTTACCCAGCCCCCTCAAGAGATCAAAGCAATTAAAAAATCCTTGATAATCACCCAAAGTTCTGAAATTGATGGCTGGTTCCAAGTGCCGTGTCTTTCATTCTTTCACCTCCCCCGCAGAAATCCAAGGGAGCAAAAGTAAGTAGCAGCTGACACGATCCCCCACTCACTCTGTAAGAGGAAAATTAGCTGCTCTAATAATCATGAATATTAATGCCTAGCCAATTTCACTCAATTAAAATGATGATCTATAATTTTGCCTCAGAGCTCTATGGAGGCCATTTCGATGATGGCTGAGTGGAGTTGGGTGCTCGTCAAAGTTTCATGGGTTTGGCTTAACTCTCTCACCCCGTCACTGGCTTCCATGCAGGATGGACCCCAGGTCTTTCCCTAACCAAGTTTCTCAGGCCTTAGAGTATGCGCTTCTAGTTTTAGGGCCCAGGATCTATCATTGTCATGGCAAGTTTGTGAGATTGTGCATTCATTTCCTTTTTCCTGAAGACTGCTCCCTCTGATCCACAGGGTCCCTGTGTTGTGTACCCAGTGGTCATACTTGTTCAATGAAGTTCTGCTTTTCCTTTCCACAGAAAATTGGCTAACAGGGAAGCACCTCCCCAATGAGAGCCTCTTCCCTGGGAATTTGAATTGGGACTAAGAAGGGCCAATGCTAGAGGGGTGCTTTTGAATAAAAATATAAAGCTCAGGGCTGTGGGCAACTATCTTATCTTCTGTCAAGCCAACTGGGCAGCCCACGTGCAGAGAGAAACACGCTGAGGGGCAGACGTAGAGAGGAAACAAAGATCCCGAGGGCCTTCTGCTCACTTGTTTAGGTCTCTCCTGAGCACTGGCATGTAACCCACCCTAGGTTCCTTGAAGCACTTTTCTATCCTTATAATAAAGTCCCCATTTATTTCTAACATTAATTTTGGAAGGTTTCTGTTACCTGCATCCAGAGAGTCTCAACTCATGCAAGTTGTCAATGGACAGGTCTCTGTTTTTGTTCCTGAGACCCGAGGGGACATTTCTGCCAATCTTCTCTGTTCACAGAAGTGCTGCCTTACCAGCAGAAAGGCCCAGACTGGGCCAGGGAATGGAACATCAGTCATAACCTCCAGCCCCCAAGTTGTATTTCTACCTGTCCGTGGATAATTCTGTAAAAAAAGAAAAAATAAGACAACGTAAGATCAGTTCAGTGGAGAAAATCACTCAGAAGTTTTGGTAGTTTTGATGCCAAACCGTGGGTTGCCTGACATGTCATTTTTCAGCCAGTTGTTTGGGGGTGCTGCAGACACTGTGGCAGTGGGTCAGTGGATCTATTTGCTGTTTTCTAATATTGCCTCTATCACTCTCCAGCCCCTAGCCTGCTGTGTTCTTCTTGTTAGCACTCATCACTACCTAATATGGTAATATGTATTTGTTAGTTTATTGTTTATTGATTGTCTCCCTCAACTAGAACAGGCACCTTGTCTGTCTTGTTCACTACTGTACCCAAGTATCTTGAACAGGGCCTGAAATGTACCAGGTGGCTAACAAGTATTTGCAGAATGGATGAATGAATGAATGAATGAATTTAACCCTTCTTTGGTAAGGCTTAAGGAGAGGCTCTGGCTGGTAACCAAAAACATCACAGAGGCCTGAATGTCCTTTTGTTTAACCTTTCTCCTAGTGCACAGAGGCCATTCACAGGGACATATGCCTTTTTCTTGGTGTGTCCAGAGAGTGTGGCTTTGAACTCAGCCTCAGATGCAGCACACCTGGGTTTGAATCTCAGCTGTGCCACATTAGCTGTGTGTCACTTGGGTAAATTACTAAACCTCTCCATACTTATTTCATTATCTTGGGATTGGGGGTAATAGTTTCCATCTCACTGGGTTGTTGTGTGAACTTGACAAGCCATTGAATGTTAATTTCTTAGTCTTGTAACTGGCATATTGTACTTACTCAATAAATGTGAGTTTTTATTATAGTTCCACTAAGGGACATCACTCTCCATTGTTGAGCAGAACTGGTTCATTCACTTGTTAGTTCATGAATTGATAAATTAATTCAGCTAACATATATTGAGTATTTGTATGTGTTAGGTTCCTGGGATGTGAATATGGTGGTAAGACAAATTTCCATCGCAAGAGAATTTGCATCATAGACAGGAACTCTCAGAAAGATGACCCAAGGCATGATGATCTCATGGGCTCTACATGGCCACCAGCGCAGGTCCTTAGGATAGGATTTTGAGGTGGGACCCAGAGCAATGCTGCATAACTTAGAGGAATCTTGGAGTTGGGAGGTTTGTGTTTTGGTTCCAACTTGCTGTTTGGGCTTGAAAAATGTACTTCACCTCTATTAGCCTATTTTTCCTCCTGAAAATGTGGGTGTGGCACTAGATCAGTTGGCCTCAATCCTTAATGTGCATCAGAATTATTTGCAGGGGTTGGGGGAGGAATGTGTTAAAATGCACACTGCAGGACTCTGCCTTGCAGAGAGTGATTCAGTGATGTCAGGAGTGATTCTGGTGCCGGCCCTTGGAACACACTTTGAGGAAATGTTAATTAAATGAGGATAAAAATTTCCTCTTTTTGGTGCTGGAACTTTTAAACACACCATAGTCCCCACCTTTAATACCCTGCTTTCTGGATATGGTGTAGCCACTCACCTGATTTTTTTTTCTTCCTTTTCTTCCTGGCTCAACCTTTAACTCTTTAGGGAGCTTTCCATGGTCCTGAAGCCAGTTCTAGGGTTCTGCATTTTTAATTTCCCCTGTTGGCAACTCCTTCATCTCTGTTCCTTCATAGAAAGAGGTCAAATAGACTGCAAAGTCTCCTCCTCCTGTCCTGAAGTTCTTCCAGCCTTTCCTCTGCTTGGTGGAAGAAGAAAACTATGTTCTTGTTTCCACGCCAACTTGCTAGCATGCTGGTTTCCATGACAGCAGAGAGGGAGAATGAAGGCCAGGCTCTCAACTATGGTGGGATTAAAAGCCACCCTCTTGGACAACAAACAATAATTTTAGGAGAGCCCTGGAAATTGGACAGCATTGATTTTTGGTTCATCCAGCCACAGAATATGAGGTTCTAGGAAGGAGAAAGTATGGGGAAGGTTCTATAGGGCTTTTTGAGGGGGAAAGAATGTGCAATAATAATATCAGCAGTAGCAGTGATAGCACCTCACAGGGCTGCCACATTTTAAAAATCTGTGGCAGCCGCTTTAGACCTTCAATACAACCTGTAGGAGAAACTGGGACCTCAAGTGGAGAAGTGATTTGTTTGCTATTTTATGCTACCTCTTTAGTGCATGGGGCTTCTCATCACCTGACCAGGACTTCTCCAGCAGTGCCTAAGCAACAATTCTCCTCCTCATCAAAATTTACTAGTCCTTCTAATAACAATGACACACCTGAGAAGCTAGTTTTAGCTAGAGAGCAGTAGTGAATTGAAGGAATATTTCTCAGATCAAATTTACTTCTGCAGGTGGTACCCTAACCCAAGCTGGTGACTCCAATGGATAAACAGCTAGATCAAAACTTTGCTAAATCAGGGAGGGAAAGGATGTTTGAGTACATATGCTTTTCCCCATTCTGCTTACATGAAGGGCTGGTACTCACATAACCTTGGACTAACTAGTTCTATGTTCTGTATATCCTCAAGATAACCGTAGGATGTAGGTACCATTATTATCCACATTTTACAGATGAAGAGTATGAGGGCCAGAGAGGCTAAGTAACTTGTCAAAGTCCACACTGCTAAGAAATGCCAGAACTGGGATTTGAACCCAAGTCACCTGCCACTCCAGAGGATATGAGTGTCAAGTTCAACTGGACAAGAGCCAGGATAAACCCCTCAAGGTACCCAGCTTGCTTGAAGGGCACTTCTGAGACTCTGCTATGGTTAATTTCAAAGTTGTTTCCTTAATTGGGAGGATTTGAAACATAGCAAGGCTTATGGTGAGAAGCAGTTTGGGTTGGGTTCATTTTGTAACAGTTGCTCAGCACAGGGTGAAATGCAGTTGGCTGGGTGTTAAATACAGAAGCCTCACAGTCACAGCAAAAAACCCCCTCAGTTTTAATGCTTTGCCATTCTGGAAAGGCCTGACAGCATCTGACTTATCTCCTCATACTCCAGAGGGTTGGGTGGCAATGTCAGGTTGAGATTTTATCTTTGTAGAGATGCCAGAGGCATGAGGGGTGTAAAATCATAAGAGATTAGGAGTGTTAAGTCTTAAAGGCAAATAAAACCTTAGAAACCATCAAGTCCAATGTATCCCAAAGTGCTATTGAATAAAACACCAGGGGTCTACAAGATAATTTAAGTGTTGTATTAATCAGGATAAGCTCATGTCTGTTGCAGTAACAAGCAAACCCAGAAATTTTTGTGGCTCAATGCAGCAAAGCTTAATTTCTCCTGCACAAATTCTGATGAGGGTCAATTGACCCCCCCAGTGTGGCGTTCCTGCATACAATGTCCCAAGGACTCAGGCTGCTTTGATATTTGTGATGCTGCCATCTCATTGTGTAGCTTCCAGGTCATGAAGGCAGGGGAAGAGAGAGTTGGAGGGCTGCACGTGTTGTGAGAAAAATGACCACAGACACAGAATTTAAAAATCTTTGCGCTATGACTGGCTTGTGTAGTTTTTGTTATTAGTTGGGTTATAAAATATAAATTTTTGTGAGATTTCAAAAATTATGTACAAACTTAAAAGATGTGGCTCTTGCAAGTCTGTTGAGAGGGATAAGTACTTCATAAAATAACTGACTTGGAACAAATATTTTGTGTCAGTAAAAAACATCTTTGCTGTAAATAAGAACTGACTTACAAGAAGGAAGGAGAAGAGTATTCATCAGCTAGGGGCTTGGGACCATCCACCTCATTTGGTTGTTATGTCACAGTTAGACTTATTTATTCCTAAATGTAGTAATCCAAGATCACCTCCACGGTTTGCTTTGTGGCCAGCAGGGGAGAAGGTGCCTGGACATTCAGGTAGGGAAGATGAGGCGTCATGATGTTCAGCCAAGGGAGGAAAGAGGACCTTGTAGTAAACTCTTGAAAGGCCCTTTGAAAGGGATACTGGTAGCATTCACTTGGAAGATGGAGCCAAAGACAGAAATAAAAACACAGGCAATATACAAAGTCACACAGACACGTTGAAGCAGACACACAAAGATGCAGAAATGCAGACACACATCCAACCACACACAGGCACACCCCCAAAGAGACACTGACACTCGCCTCCTCTGTGTGTGTGATTAATCCCCCCCCCCCCAGCTAGGAGGAGAAGCTAAAAGTTCCCAGGGGTCCCCTGGGGACAATGAACTAGGACTAGAGGGTATAAATCTGGGGTTGGCAGGAGAATGGGCTCAACCACCCCCGTTTCTCTCCCGCTGGTGCCCCATAAATATCTCCCGGCCCCTGCCCCACCTCCTGGCAGCAATCCTCCCTGCCATCTCTCCCAGGCTTGTTAGATTTAGGGGCTGGAGAGGTTTGTGTTCTCCCCAGTCTGGCAGAGCCTGCCTGACAGGGCAAATTTACCATCCAGGGAGTCTGCAGAATCAATACCGCTTTCTCCTTGACTGAGAGAGAAAGTGAGATTTTGGGGAAATCAGCTATGGTTGGTAGGACCCTGGCCCTTGCACCTTGTAGAGCAGGGGGAACGGGTTTCTGTCCCAGGGTGGGACTAACCCACTCCCCAAATCAGTGCAGATTGTGGAGCCTGTGCTTTGTCCACCTGCATAGCCCAGAACCTAGGGCCCTGGGGTCAAGAAAATTGAGGCAGAAACCATCTGGTTGACTTCTTGGAGATTTCACTCAACCTACGGAATCCCCGATGCCAAGAGGTCTCCTGTGTGGTGGTCAAAAGCATCAACTCTGCACTCAGCCTGCCTGGGTCTGAATCTCAGCTCAGCCACTCAGCAGCTCTGTGATCTTGAGCTAGTTATGGAAACTTTCCAAGTCTCAGTTTTCCCATCTGTAGAATGGGAATGATAATGGCGCTCCCGTCATGGGGCTGTCGTGGACATGTGACATGTAAAGCATTTTAGTAAAAGGCCAGACCCTGGGAAACAGAGTTCTGTAAGTGCTGGCTATTTTCCTCAGATGTATTATAATTGCCATGAGAGTCAGGTGAGAAACACAGACTCGACTAAAAGAGAAGTGTTCACAAAGATGTTACAGCTCCAAAGACCATTGGGGCCCACTCTGACATTCTAAGCTACAAACACTGACCTCAGTGGCATTGGTGGAGGGACAGGACTGCTTCAGGGCCTGCTGGCTTGTTTGGTTAGTTGACCCTTAATTCAGAGTCTGGGGCTGTGGCCTGGATGTTACTGGAGGAGCCCACAGTGGTCTTCCTTTTTCCCTTTCTCTCCCACACCCCTATCCCCCCTACCTTTCTTCCCAGAGGTTTATTGAGTACCTACTATATTCTGGTTGATTGAACAAAATAGATACTGTTCCTGCCCTGGTGGTGTCTGTATCGTACTGGGAAGACAATCAACAAATAAACAGGTAGGTGGACAAGATAATTCCAAATGGTGAGGTGTTCTCCAAAGAGCAGTGCAAGCTGATGAGATGGGAGTGACGGGGTGGGGTGAGGTTTTATGTGGGCTTGGTGAGAGCCTCTCCAAGGATGTGACATCTGAGTTGAGACCTGAAGGAGGAGAAAGAGCTGGCTGTACAGACACCTGGAGGCTGAGAAAAGTTCGCAGGGGGAGAGAGCTGGGAGTTTCAAGTTTTAGAGGGACAGAAAGAGGGAAGGAGTAAGGGAAGGGCTGCTGCAGGAGATGAGGTTGGAAATGCAGACAGATCATGTCTTGCCTCCTTGACCAGGGTGAGAAATGGAGGTTTTATTTTACATGCAGCCAGAAGTTACTCACTGGCGGATCCAAGCTGGGGAGAGACACAGGATCTAATTTATATGCTAAAAGGAGGACTCCGGCTGGTGCATGTGAACAGCTTGTGGAGGGGCAAGCCAGGAGAGCAGGAAGGAGGCAGCTACAGAACCCCTGGTGCCTTGGACAGGGGGTGGCCATAGTATACGGGAGGAACTGGATCGTTGACAAATTTTGGAGGAAGAGCTAACAGGACTCGCTGCCAAATTGGATTGGATTGGGGTAACAGTGACAAATTTGAACTTGTCTGTCTCAATTTAGGTCCAACTCTGTTTTAATTAACTTTCCTGTAATGATTAGTATCACTGCTGCTCAGATTCCTGGGAGAGCAGGTGGAATGAGATGCAATGGAGACTCACTCCTCCCTTGACTCAGAACAAAGTGATGTCAAAGACCTGGGTTGTGGCCCTTTCTCTGCTACTAACTTGTTAAGTGATGTTGTCTAAATCACATCCCCCAGCCAGACCCCAGTGTCTTCATTGTGAAATGTGCATGATCATAGTGTTGTAGCAGAAGGAAGCTCTGAAAATAACTGGAGACAAAGCATCACGACTGTGCAGAGGGTAGAAAGTAGTAAAACAGAAGTGCGTGGGGTAGGACTGTATCAGGAAGTGTCCGGCTCTGTGCTGGCTGGTCCCCTTCCCTTCCCTCTGTTCTCTCACTGCGGTTCTGGGGACCTTTTTCTCCTCTGCCAGATGGTACTGAAACAGAGTGATGAATGAAAACATGCAGATGCATTCTGCCCACCCCTGTGCCCAGTCTCAAAGAATTGATGAGACTGGAGTTGGGGAAAGAGGAGGATGATTTGGAGAGCTGTTCTGGGCCTGGAAGGATGGTATGGAGGTCACTGGGAGGAGGGGTGGCGGTGGGGAGGGAGGATGGGGATGGTTTCTATCAGGAACACCAGGAAGAGGAGGGGCAGGGACTGGGCTGGGAGCTGTTCTGGAGGGGACCTACCCTCTGACCCATCATTTGTGAACAACCCACCATCCAACCATCCTGGCAATTCTCCAGCCTCATGAAGAGAGGGTGGGGGGTTTGGACACCTTGTGGAGAGAGGAAAGAAGGGATAATCTTGTTCCCTAAAGAGGGAGAACCAACCAGAACTACTGGGAAGTTTCCCATGAGCTGGGGCAGTGAGGGACCCTCTGTCACTGTTAGGTGTCTACACCTGGGGACCCAGCAATTCCACCTGCGTAGTTTTTTCTTTGGTCACTCATGAAAGCACGACTATGTCCAAAGATATTTAATGAGCCCACCTCACATCTGGAGACGTCCTAACTGCCTATCAGTCTGGGACTTGTTGGATAAATTGTAGCACATACACACGGTGGAATATCATGCAGCCATGCAAAAGGACAAGCTCAGTCTATGTCACCCTAATGGAAGATCCTTACTACATAATGAAGTGAAAAAAGATGAGTTGTAGAATCATGTGTATAGTACAATTCTGTTTTTTCTCTTGTAAGAAAAAAAAAAAAAGACATGGAAAGGGAACTCTGACCACCTGTTACTGTTAACATTGATAACTTCATGGGGGTAGGGTTGGAAAATGGAGTGGGGAGATTGTTGACTTTTTCTTTATACTTCGTTACTTAACATATTGCAGTGCATGTGTTACTTTCATAACTAATAAAAATATAATGCACATTTTAAAAAGTCTAAGGTGTCCTCGGATATATCCAAGCTCAAAAGAATCTTGTGTCTGAGCCTCAGACCCTGGCTCCTGGTAAGTATTTGAAAAAATGTTGGATGGATGATCGGAAGAGGAAGAGTGAAATGTTTGGCTCAGTATCTCATTTCTTGGATGGTTGTAAAACTTTAATAAGACAGGAGCCTTGAGGCAGTCAGTCATTAATGAATAACTCATCATCGGAGGTCTGGATTGGATAGAAAACAGTCCCATCACCCAACCGAGCTCCTCGTTAAACAGGGTCCCTGCTCCAGCTGGTCCAAGTCGAGGCTCATCTTCTAACCAACAGCTTGGAGATGAGTGATGGTCGTGTTTCCTCATGTAACCCTCTCTCTGTGTGCTTGACAGTCCCACCGCTACAGGGAGAGAGAGATGGGTGAGCAACTTCTCTGGTGCTGTTGTGATGCTCAGCCCCGACAGCTGTGACAGGGAAGAGTGATGTCACCCTTGATGGGGCATCTGAAAAACTTAGAGCAGTTCACTACTGATGAAACCTCTTATAGACAGCTTCCCTTTTCCTTTCAGTAAACAGGTTGCTCACTAGTCTTCAACAGCTCTGACCTCACCTCCAGTGTGGGTGCTGTGATGGTGGGGTGGGTGGAGGGTGGAGGGTCGGGACCTTTCCTCCTTCCACTCCTTGTCTAGTGTCTTCCTTCCCATTTTCAGCACGGGGAGCCCTCATGTGCCACTAGGCTCCACGCTGGCCTAGACTTTTCCCTGTCCCCTTCCCTGTCTGTCTGTGTCTCCCTGAGCCAGGTGGACTCCCTGCTCTCTAACATGATAGTCCATTTTCTGATTCCTTTGTTCAGGTTTCCATGTCACAGGTGATGAGAGACCTATCACCTGTGTGTTATTCCTCTTACATATTGTAACAGGAGTCCCTGTGAATGCAATGTTTAACCAGTGGCTCTAATGGAGAATCTTTAGGTATTCTGATAGATAAAGGGATAGAATACTTTAGGGCTAGGTAGCAGTTCCTGTTGTTAAATAACATTTCCCCCCTATTTATAAAAGTGGTGTGTACTTAATGCATAACACTTGGAAAACACAGAAAAGCACAAAGAAAATGAAATAAACTCCTCTATAATTCCTTTAGTCAAAATCACCACTAGCAGTGTGCGTGTGTGCGCGCGCAAACACACACACACACACACACACACACACACACACACAGAGTGTAAGTGTATACAGTAGTCCCCCTTATCTAGCGGAGATATGTTCCAAGACTCCCAGTGGATGTCTGAAACTGCAGATAGTGTCTAACCATATATATATATATACACCATGTTTTTCAATCTGATAACCAACATGGTTGCTAAGTGACTAATAGGCAGGTAGTGTAGACAGTGTGGATACGCTACACAAAGGGAAGATTCACATTTCAGGTGGGATGGAGCAGGATGGTGTGAGATTCATGATGCTACTCAGAATGGCACACAATTGAAAACCTAAAATGGTTCATTTCTAAAATTTTTCATTTAATATTTTCAGACTGGTTGACTGGTGATAACTGAAACTTGCGGAAAGTGAAAATGTGGATAAGGGGGGATGACTGTATTTACGAAAAAGTAGTATACTTTGCATATTCTTCTGTACCCAGTTCTTTTCATGTAGCAATATATTGTGAATGTACTCCTATAACAATAAATACTCATCTATACCATTATTATTTTTCCAAATGGAAAGATTTCAAATAACGCAAAACATAAAAAAAGATCCCCTATTATCACAATCCTCAGGGATAACAATTATCACTTTAAAAAATATTTTCCAGGCTTTTTTTTTTCTGTGCCTATGCATGCTAGGATGTAATACCTGCAGTGTCTTGGTGTGGTTTATCCAACTCTGTGTCCTCGGCACTGAGAAGAATGTCTGGCATGTAGTAGGTGCTCAGTAAATATTGTCAAATGAATGATACAATATAAATGCATATTTAATAGGGTTCCAGGATCAGAGTCCACTTTCACTTTTTTTTCCTCCAAAGCTTGGGAAACTCTCTTTTAATATATTACATGCATTTTCTGCTTTCTGGGAAGGAAGGTAGAGTTTACCTTTGAGGAAGGCTATCCCTTGATGCTGAGCAGAAAATAAGCAAAATGTCTGTCCACAATTCTCAAGGAGGCCAAAGTGCTGAAGCTGCAGATGGAGCTGTTAAGTATTCTGAAGAGAACCTAATTCAAACTGTGCATGTTAGCAGAACGTGCCCCTGCAGGGCTGGAGGAAAATCTGTTTCCAGACTTAGAGTTAGGACTGAATGCACTTGTTTGCTCTTGGGAGACGAAGTGTGTATTCTCATCCAAGCATTTGCTCACTGGAGTTGGAGACTGAGGACCAGATGGTGGCAGGAGCAATATGTAGACTTGACCTCCCCCTCACCCGACGCTGGAGGCAAGGGGCAAGTTTGGCAAGGAGTACCCTGGTCTCCAATATTGGGTCTCCATCCCAGTGGTAATGTACAAGATCCAGTAAGCTGTCACCTTTTGCAGAGTGATGGAGATGCAAAAGATGACTCAGAGCCCATGTATTCAGATCAAAGAGAAGCCCAATGGGACTGCACCGAGGAAAGCTCCTTCAAGAGAGAGGAGCCCAGACGCAGCCCCGAGTCAGTTTTTGTTTCAGTTTTTATTGTAAGGACAAGAAAGATACAGAAGAAAACAGGTGGTTAATCAATCATAGTGAAAACATAAACAAACTGGCTACGTGAGGATCTTCATTAAAGCAGGTGTAACTTAAACTAGTTCAAGCAATTTATCATCAAAAGGAGTCATAAAACTAAGCTATGTGAGGTTCAAAAAGAAACAATGAGATAATCACCAAAGTGCCTAACTCCCCAAGAAACTCAAAGAAACAGCTTAAGGCAGGATGTGGAACGTCCCCCAAGCACTAAGTAGCAGGATATCCTTGAAGATTTTAGCTCACATACTTTCCCAGCATCTAGGTTTGGCTGCACCAAGGGCAACTGCCCCCAGAGCAATCACTTTTTGCTCTGCTTCAATTCTCTTATCTACTTCAAAGGCTTTAGTCCTGTGAAAGTTTTCTGGTTTTTCTTCATCTTAGCATTTCTACGTGTTTTCCTAAAGGGTTGGGCTTTGATCTCTTGAACTAGAGGCTTTGGCCTCCTAAACTACATGACTTTGGTCCTCTAAACTACAGGCAGTGGCCTTCTACATTAAGGACTTTGGTCCTGCGAAATACATGTGTTTTATTTCCATCTCACTAATAACTTCTTAGTCAATATCCTCCACAGTAAGCAGACCTGGAAATGTGCTGCTGGCTTATGTGGTTGTCTCATTTGGGTTATAGGGCTCATTGCAGGTGATTATAGGATTTCCCCTGGAGGAGAGATGGTCCCATGGTGCTCCAGGAGGTGTTTCTCTACTGGGCAGAAAGTCTCATTCCCTGTCTCTCTTGGTTCAGAGGAGCTGGGTGGGAACTTGGAGGAGTGGAGACCCTCAGAGCATCCTCAGTCCTGGGTGAGAAACCCTCTGCCGTAGTGGAAGTGCTTCGGCAGGAAGTTTCGAGTAAAGAGCTAGGAGGTTGGACTATAGCAAATTTTCTTAACCATAGTTGTAAATTAATCTCCATGGTGCTAAATATCTCTCCTCTTATCCTGTTGTCTGGAGTAGCACCTCACAGGCTGAGGACCTGTCAACACTCTAAATGCAAATGTCCTTTGGTCCAGAAATACCACTTCTAGGAATTCCATCTAAAAGAATACTAGTGTGCTGGACAAAGAGGCATGTAGAGACACTCTTTAGTGCGTTGTTTTTTATAACATAAAACTGGAAGTAAGCTAAGTGTCCACCAAGTGGGGACTATTAGATAAACCTTGGAACGTTCTCACTAGAGTGAGGCAGGTAACACACATTGAAATGGTGGCTTCTCTGACACTTATTGTTGGGGAACCACACGTGGAGAATGATCCTATTCATGCAAGGAAAAAATCCAATGCAAAAATATGTTCCTATGTGTATGTAAATTTACAGAAAAATTCTGTGAGTATGCCCACTTAAATAATAACTACGGCTACTTCTAGGGAGGGCAGTGGAATTATGTGTGTGGAGTATAGGTGAATAACAATGATGATAATTAAATTAATAGGTGACTTTTATTGAATGCTCACTGTGGGCCAGGCACTGTTGAAGGGTTTTACTTGAATTAACTTGCTCCATCCTATTAATGACCCTGTGAGTTGAGATTGTAATGTCCATTTTACAAATGGGGAAACAAAGGCATAAGCCTAGGAGTTGCCATATACAAGGAATATAATAGGATAGTATAATAGTGCCAGGGGACAGCCATGAGATGAGGCAAACGTGCCTGATTTTAGCAAGAGGTGGAGTGAAGATTTGAACCACTTTGCTTACTGCTTCTGCTTTCTCCCCCTTTAAAACTAATTTTTATGATGAGATTGTTTTCATGTATTATGTGTGAAACTGACAAACAAACAAACGACTACAGCCTGATCTCCCTTGGACATTTGTGACGGTCTGAGTCCCCATTGGGGTGAATTTGGCCAGGGGAACAGCATCCTGCCTTCTGGGCTGGGGGTAGGATCTGCCCCAGCAGAGCACAGGGATAGGACAGCAGGATGACGAGGCCAAGAGGACCTGTTGGCACATTCCTGAGCTCAGGCAATTGGATTCCTGGGGATCCTCAGAAACAGGGCTAATTCCAAGCAATTAGGCTGCTCTGGGCTTGCTCCTTAATAATCAGGGAGTAAAAAGAACTTCATTAAGAAGCAAGAGAATTTCTTATGTATTCACAGGTTGGTAAGGCCTGGGGCATGAGGGATTATATAATAATACTATGTATAAAACAAAAATAGGGTTATACTATGCATAGTAGATGTCAACTAGTTTCACATTTAATATGTCATGAAATAGCAGGCAGCCTTTGAGAAAAGACATGGTAGCTAGCTGTCTGCTATCTGCATTGTGGTCCATCCTGCTGGTGTACTATAATTTGCTTCTCTAATCCCCTAGGGGACGTTGATGTCACTATCTACACAACTCTGCAGGAACATCCTTGGCCTGCATTGGCTCTCAGACTTGACTGTGTATCTAACTTACACAGGGAGCTTGTAAAACATCTAGATTCTGAACTCATCCTGTGTAATAACTATTGTGGTATAAAAACCCTAAAACCTAGCAGCTCAAAACAACAATGAATATCCATTGCCTCTCCATTTTTGAGAGTCAGGAATTAGGGAGTGTCCTAGCCTCCTTGGTGTCTCCCATGAGGTTGTAATCAAAATGTGGGTTAGAGCTTGACTGGGGCTGGAAGATCCATTTCCAAGGTGGCTCTCTCACATGGCTGTCAAGTCTGTGCTGGCTGTTGACAGAATTTGGTTCCTGGGTGTATTAGTCCATTTCTGTTGCTTATAACAAAATACTTGGAACTGGGTGATTTATAAGAAAACAAAATTTACTTCTTACAGTTTCTGAGGCTGGGAAGTCCAAAGTGCAGGGAACATATCTGATGAAAACTTTGGTGGTGGCAACAGTGACAGCAGAGTATCACATTGCGAAAGTGGTGGAGCACAGAGAGACAGTTCTTCATGCACTGTCCTTTTTTTAAAGTCCTCAGAACTATGCCCATGACCACCATTTTTAATCCATTCACTACTGTATGGTCCTACTATCTAATCACCTGTTCAAGGCCCTAACTTTCAATTACTGTAATAGGATTTCCCACCCTCATAACAGTCACAGTGGGGGCCAAGTTTCTAATACCTGAAACTTGGTGGACACAATTGAAGCTTCAGTGAGTTTTGGGGGGACACAATTCAACCTACTACACTAGGGATGTGGAATTCTCCATAAGTTTGCTTGAGTATCCTCATGACATGGTGGTCCACTTCCCTCAGAGCAAGTGATCCAAGATAGAGCAAGACAGAAGCTTCTGTGTCTTTTATGAGCTGGCCTCAGAGGTCACTTTTCACTTTTGCAACATTCCATTGCTTACACAGAGCAGCCCTGTTCAGGGAGGGAGGGGAATACACACAGGGGTGTGAATGCCGAGGACACAGTGGGAGGAAGGACATTGGGAGCCACCTGGGAGGCAGAATACCACAGCTGGGGAGACTTTGATTTCACAAGTGAGAGATGGAGCTGCTGTGGATTGGATGTCCCCCCTAAAGCTCATTGAGACTTAATCCCTACTGTGGCAGTGTTGAGCATGAGAAATCATATTTTGGTAATTGAAAGGTAGGGCCTTTAAGAGGTGATTGGATTTTAAGGACCATGCCAAATGAATGGATCGATGCAGTCACTAAGTAATAAGTAGATGGTTTAATGGTGGTCATAGTTTAATGGTGGGTGTGGTTCTGATGGCTTTAAAAGGACAGCCAAGGAGGAGTTTAGTCTCTCTCTAGCTCTGGCATCCACCATGTGAGACCCTGTTTGCTGTGTAAATTCACCACCAATGAGGCCCTCACCAGATGTAGTTTCTGGACTTTGGACTTCCCAGCCTCCGAAATTGTAAGCACTAAATATTGTTTCTTTAAAAATTACCCAGTTGCATGTATTTTGTTATAAGTGACAGAGATAGACAAATACAGGGTCAATTTGAGAATCAGATGATAGTTGGGGATCCTGCAGGGGCACTGGTTGTGTGTGTCCCTTCTAGTAACATCGTTCTGATTTATTGTGAAGCACTAGCTTACCCACTCTGAGTCAATGTGGTTTGGGTTAGCCCTATTCTTGGATTCCTGCATAAGTAGATTTAGCCCTGGCCAACCAGAGCACTTATTGCAGTCCCCAGCCACAATGATCGGTTCAGGAAAGGCATATGACCCCAGCTGGTTTAATCAGAGTGAATTCCAGGATGTCTGAGAGAGGTACTGATAAAGGGGCATTAATTTTCTGCTGGGGGTCTTCAGCTGGTGGGGTGTAAGCCAGGACCTGCTGTCAGTCATTTTATTATGCTGAGGGAAAGCATAACACCTACCTGAGAGAGTGGCCAACACAGAGACAAAAATAGAGAAGAACCAAGTCTTGATGTTGTTTTCTGAGCACCTGGATCAAGCCACACCTGAACTTCCAAATTATGACAGCCAGTAAATTCCTCTTTAGGATTAAGTCAGTTTGAGCTGTGTTTCTGACACTTGCAAAGTCTTGCATAGTATAAGCAATGAGGTAAAATTATTTTGAAATGAGAAAGCCCCCAAAAGCTGCAAATCATCTGTATTAAAATTTTATTTGATAACTTTGATGGGGATGAGGCACTGGGTCACTTTCCCATCCTCTGGGGAAAAGAAATTATTTGTTTTGAGAAGCCAGACATGTGGCCACTCCCAGAGAAACAACACAAACTCCATTTCTCAAAGCATGGATGTGTCTTTAGAATGGCATATCTGCTTTGTCGGGCTGAACAAGTATTGAACACTTACTGTATACCAGACACTCTCTTCCACAAAAATTTGCATGTTTCCAATTCACAGGGGGAAAAAAAATCCCAAACAACCAAACCCTGAATGAATAGAACTTATAGTTTTGGCTTTTTCTTTCATCTTTTCCCCTTTAAATCATTGGCTCTTTCTACTGGTTTATGTTAGAACTTGGTATAAGATGATTGATTTAGCACCAATATTTTGTGACAGGAAAATTCATCATAACACAATCAATTTGTGTTTTCTTTTGTTGCAGGAAAAGAATCAGAATGAATGGGAGTTATTTGTAAATTCTCCTCCGTACTTGATACTGTTAGAAAAGAGAAGGGATACTGGGTAGGCAGACGTGAGATGTCTGCTACAATTGGTACTCAATAAATGTTTGTTTCCTCCTTTCTTTCCTCTTCTGCCTTGTGACAAACTAGAGCATTGTGACAAACTAGAAGAGAGAAAAACCTCTCCCAGTGTTCATGAAAATCTGTTCTATAGCAATGACCTCTACAACATGTGGGGATTCACATCAGGCAGGGGACCAGGTTCTTGACAGGCTGCAGGGCTGCTGCAGGAGCATATGGCTGCGGCTCCATGACCCATCATAGAACGTCATCGCTCAAAGACCGATGAAGTGCAGCCTAGGTGATGCTGGCAGCCCTGGTGCTGCAGGGCCTCATCCCAAGAAGGTGCTCTGTTATTTCAGGGAACTTGGGCCATTCATTTTCCCTTCACTTTTCCACCTTTAGCTTGTGGCTCAGAAGAGAAGATAGGGAGACGAGTGACTTTGAAGAGCAGGGAAAAAGGCAGAAACAGTGAGAGAGGAGGGAGATTTCTCAACACCAGAGGGGTTGGAGTCTGTAGGTGCTTTGGTTTACTCCCTCACAGGGTCCTGGAGAGGTGGTTGGACCCCCATTGGTGGTCAGGGATGGGGAGGTGTGGAATGGCTGGGGTACAGTGAAAGAGGCTGGACCCTGGATACTGGGGCTCCTAGACTCCACAAATATTCCTGTGCCCAGACTTAAAGGACTCTGCAGAGTGAACAATGTGTCCACCAGTGAGATCATTGGGGACTGCAGACCAGAGCCTATCCTTTGTTTCCTGGCCCCGTGTTAAGTCTCTTAGATTATAATGTGACCGTTGAGAAGTGGAAGGACCAGTCCAAAATATGGAGATTGAATTTCTTGTCAACTCTATAGGAAGGGGGCTCAGTGTTCATTAAAAAATGAACAAGGCGTTTATGACATACTTCATTTTGCAGGTGGCCTCTTTGAAACATAGCTATCATCTATTGAGTACTTACCAGCACCAGGCACTGTGCTGAATATTTTAACTTATTTTCTTTACCCCTCAAAGCAACGCTATGATGTTAGGTATTATTACATTTTATAACTGAGGACACTGAATCTCAGAGCGGTTAGGTTGCTTGCTGTAGCATGTGTTGTTGGTGCCCCTTTAAAACTCACCCATACCCCCTTGGGTTTTAACATTTCAGAGTCTGTGGGCTGGATTCCCAACTCCTAGTATCTGCAGCTCTTTGCCTGAAGGCTCTTTCTGGCCATCGAAGCCCCCATGCACAGCAGGCCAGAGGTGCCAGGGAGTTAATGTCCATGGCAACAGCCCTCAAATAATGACATATGGGAGTTGGTGTATAAATATCCCAGTTCCTGTGCTCTTTGGGGGGTTACCACGGAGACAGAGTTTAACATTGGCTCCCTGGCAGAATTCAGTTCCAATTGCCCATGGTAGTAGCTTGCTTGGTTGGCTCCTTCTCTTCCTCATTCCCGTGATGGTGCTTCCAGGAGTCACCTTCCAAATCAACTACTTACACTCGAACCCGTGTCTCAGAGTAAGTTTCTTAGGGATGTCTAAGACACCTTCCCATGGTAAGTGGTAAATTGCAGAGCTGGGATTTAAACCCTGTTCTGCCTATCTCTAGTGTCTGTGCACTTAGCCACTGCACTACAGATTTCTTTTAATTTGATATACCAGCAATTCAAGTTTCTATAAAGACATCATGATGTACAAGTTCTCTGCCACTTGTCAAGCTTGGAATCAGTGATCTCGCTGGTAATGTACATGTGAGGTGAGCATAGACTGCACAGAGCCCCCAATTTTCTTTACAATGGAAGTGCAGGGAAAGCGGCATCCATAGGCCAATCCCAGGATGGAATTCTTCTGCCCTTTGGTGGGAAGGAGGAGGGAGGAGGAAGGACCTGTGCGCAGATGCTGAACCTAGTTAGTAAGCTGCCTGAGTACATCTCCCCCCAGCTGGCCATCTCTCAGCTGGCCGATAAAGTAATTTAACTGGGGCTGTCTTCCAGGCTGGAGCTCCTGGAGATTGCTCCCCATTTATCACAGAGGAAAAATCAGGATCTGCAGCCCCTGGGCTGCCAGCATCATCTAAGCTGCATGTCGTCGATCTTTGAATGGTGAAGTTCTGTGATGGGTAATGGAGTCAGAGCCTGCATGCTCCAGCAGTCATGAAAGCTCCTCTCAAACCAGTCCTCTGCCTGATGTGAATGCACACGCTTCATGTTTACTCACTGGCAATGGGGTAGGAGTTGATGGACCCTGGGAGGATCCTTCTGCCTATAGATGCCTGCTGTGCTGGTTTGTCATGATGCCTCTCAAAAGAAAAGGAATAGGGGGAGAGAAAAAAATATTTTTTTGAGTACTATTGCAATGGAAATTGTATATTTGCCTACATGCAGCATTCTGCAAACTTTTTCTGTAAAGGCCCTGATAGTAAATATTTTCGGCTCTGTGAGCCATATGGTCTCTGTTGCAACTATTCAACTGGGCTGTTGTAGCCTGAAAACAGCCACAGACAAAATAGCCCAATGAGTGTGTGTTCCAATAAAACCTTATTTACAAAAACAGGCAGTGGGCTGAATTTGGCAGGCTAGCCAGCCCTGGCCCACAGCATCCATTCTCTCTTACCCTCTTTTCTAACAGTACCTGATTTTCATTCCACCCCTCCCATGTATCCCTTGTGCCCCTGGAAGACTAACTCCACCCTCAATCATCAAGGGTACATTTTGATTGGCTTAAGCCAAGCAGCACATTCCATTTTCCTGGACACTGTGATTGGTCAAGGGGTGGGTATGTGACCTAAGTCAGCCGATCTGAGTGACTGTCAGGACTCTTTCTTGTAATGCTGGGAAGAAGACATTTTTGTTTGTGGATTATGTGAGTTTCAAACACGGAACTGCTGCAGGTATTTTGCTTTCATGAGGAAAGCCTGCCCATGGATGAAGTCAACCACAACTAGGAAGTAAGAATCAAGAGAATTAGAAAAGAAGAGTGAACCCTGAGACTTGACAATTAAATTACTTTTTTTTAAAAAATTTTATTTTGTCGATATACATTGTGGCTGAATTAAATTACTTTTTAAAAAATGCCAATTTGATATGAGTTCTATGTAAAGATCTTAATAGACTTTTATGTGGCTAAATATTTTACAGATATCTAATTTAATAGTCATAACTCTATGCAGAGGCCTAATCATTACTTAGCAGATGTTGAAACTAAGACTTAAAAAGATTAAGTGGCATATCTAAAGTCACACAGTAGAAAGACTATCATGCATGACCATCTGGGACCCCTCTTCCATTCTCATATTCTAGCAACAACCCTGCCCCCTGACCACAGTGATTGATGGCTCTTGAGAGGGTCATTTGATGAAAGCTGAGCCAATCAGAATTCTTCCCTGGGATTTTTCTCTCTGGAGATGCAGGAAAAGAGTTCTTTCTTCTCTGATTGTACAGCCTCTCTTTCTAGAAATTTCTTTTCTGCCCGTATCCACAAAATTGTAGAGGGAGAAGCCATGTTACCATGTAACCCTACCTCTGGTCATAGTTGACTGGTTTAAAAATAAAAACTTTACCCAAGAAAGAAAAATCAGTTCTGTAGTGATTTAAAAAATGGTTTTTTTTTTCCTCCTATGAATTGGAAACGGGTAAATTCTGTAGAAGAGAGTGTCTGGTGTACAGTGAGTGCTCAGTACGTGTTCAGCCTGGCAAACCCTTCCTTCAAAAGGTGAAGCTCTTCCTTCCATTGAATGTGGGCTGGATATAGGGACTTGCTTTTCATGAATAGACTGATTGCATGTGATTTCTGAGGCTGGTCATAAAACAGATAGTTTCTGCCAGATGTTCTCTGTTTTGGAGCACTCACTTCAGGGGAAGCCAACTGCCATGTGGTGAGGACACTCCAGCAGCCTGTGAAGAGACCCACACGGTGAGGATCTGCAACAACCAGCACTACCTTGTCAGCTGTGTGAGTGAATTATTTTGGAAATGGATTCTCCAACCCCAATCAAGCCTTCAGATGATTTCTGGCATGAGAGACCCTGAGCAGTAACCACCAGTAAGCTGCCCCTGGATTCCTGACCCACAGAAACCACGTGAGATAATATTGTTGTTGATCTAAGCCACTGAGTTTTGGGATAATCTGTTATACAGCAGTAGATAACTGACACAGACCCCTTTACCAAGACTTTTGGGCTTGAAACTGAGAGAGTCAAGCTAAGTCAATTTGGGGTCTATTGGCAGCCATATTTTCTACCATAAAGATCAGAGTGCCTGAAGAGCAAGAGAGACTGAGATGAGAAAGTGAGATTGAGAGACAGGGAGGAGAATAAAGAGAGAGAGGAGCTTTGGTGGATGCATGTTGTTTATGCCTACCTTTCTTTCTTTTTTGGTGACAACACCCTGATTTGCCTTTGAAGGGACTACCCTTTTCCACCTCTGAGTTCCTGTGAGTTGGGTAGAGCTGATTCCACACTTTAGCTTCCATGGTGAGTATGTAATTTACATAGTTTCCGCACCCGAATAAAGGAGTTCCTAAAGCCAGCCCCTGCAGTTTTCAGTTATGTGAGCCAATAAGTGTCCCTACTCCCTCAACTTTTTTTTGCTAAAGCTGGTTTGATGTGTGTTTCACTTACTAGTGAGACTTCACTGAAACAGGAGCAAAGATGAACAACAGATGGGGACTGAGAAATTTCTGATGACATACAGATTCCTGGACCCAGCTGTTCCTGAAACCCAGCCAAGAACTGCCTTTAATAAACTCCAAGAGCAGCGGCAACAGCAAACATTTATTGAATGCTTTTAATGAATTTCACCCTTTGCTAATTTAGTTTCTCTCACTTGCAACCAGGAAAGAGTGTAATACCCAGTGCAAAAATATCTGGAAGGGGAGAGAATGTGCCAAAGGAAACAAAATTTAAATCAAGGTTTACAAAAAGACAAAAGTGTGGGCTGGCCCATGGCTCACTTGGGAGCGCGTGGTGCTGACAACACCAAGTCAAGTGTTAAGATCCCCTTACCGGTCATCTTTAAAAAACAAACAAAAACAAACAAACAAACAAACAAAAACCCCCCAAAAGACAAAAGTGGGAGATCATGCAAGACTACAAACATGTCATATATATAATTTGCCTAAATCTTCTCTGTATTTAGGGCATCTTGTGGCAGGGAGCACAACCCCATGGGGAGGCCTTAATGGATTGGATACTAAGTTGATGCAGGCTTGGGGAGTGGTCAAAGAAGACTAAGCAAGGCATATGTCCAAAAGCCTTCTGAATAGTTAAATTTAGGACCTAATCTACCTTCTTATTAAGAATGGCAGCGATGGGAGGTGGTGTTCAAAGGGAAACATTTTCAATTAATAACCCATTTTCCTCCCTTATTTCTGTTGCAGTTGGAGTCCTAGCTCCAACCAGAATTTGGAGTTTTGTTTTTTCCTTTTAAGTATAGATTGTAAAGTATGAGTCCTCCCTTCCGTCTCTCCAGGGGTATCCACCTTTAACAGTTTGGAGTGCACCCTTGCAGATTTTTCTACACATTTGCACACCTGAGTGCCTATAAATAGTTTTGCATTTCTTTTCTTTTTAATAATACTTTTGCCTATATGTAGTTTCTTTTTAATAATATTATTATACTACAAATAGGTCTTGTGGAAACAGAGATCTATTTCATTTTTTAAAAGAGATATTTAATATTCCAACATAATATTAATCATTCCCTTGTTGATGAATATTTGTTTTCAGGTTTTTGTGTTTGTTTCATGCACACCCTTGTTCACATGTATTTGTGCACATGTATTTCTGCTGAAAAGATGGATCCTAGAAGTAGAGTTAGGAGGGTAGAAGTTTGCACGTTTTGAAGTTTGGTGCAGTCTACCATCACCCTCAGGAAAGGCCGTGTTAGTTTGTGGTGTCATCTGAAGTGTGTATGAGCTCCCATTACAGGAGGACAATTTTCTAAGCTGATTGGCAAAAAGATATCCTTCTGTTGTTTCAATTTGAATTTTCTTTATTTTTTCAACTCTCAAACAGCTTCTTTTTTCTTGACTACCCCCACCGTTCCCCCCCCCCCGCCCCCCAGACACTCAGACACCACATTTCCTGTCTTCTCCTTGGTGAACAGGCTGCCAGAATTCCTTTCATGCTATAAGGCCTCAGGGCCGGGCTCCCCAAGGGTGTGATTAGCACAACCTAATTAGTGGCCTTAAGCCACTCACTACATTCCTTTCAGCATTGTGTTTAAGGAAATTAGGAAGATGGCTTTGATCACTTTTAGGAGGTGGTAGTTTTTGTGCCTTCGATCTTTGAGATTTCCCTGGATGTTGGCTGCCAGTGGGTTTGGTAGAGAGAATGGGGTAAGAGTGTT
Organism: Cynocephalus volans; assembly: GCF_027409185.1. NCBI lineage: Eukaryota > Metazoa > Chordata > Mammalia > Dermoptera > Cynocephalidae > Cynocephalus > Cynocephalus volans. Next base: position 198,674,064 of record NC_084461.1, read on the forward strand.
TAGGGCTGGGAAGGGCTTCTTGGGACCTAAAGGACATCTTGAGTTATGGTGATTTTGCAATCAAAAGCTAAGAAAGGTGTGTAGATCAAGATTAGGGGTGTGAGGGCCACCCTGTGGCTCACTTGAGAGAGTGCGGCACTGGGAGCGCAGCGGTGCTCCCGCTGCGGGTTCGGATCCTATACAGGGATGGCCGGTGTGCTCACTGGCTGAGCGCGGTGCAGACGACACCAAGCCAAGGGTTGCGATCCCCTTACCGGTCACAAAAAAGCAAAAAAAAAAAAAAAAAAGATTAGGGGTGTGAATGTAGCTGACTTGGAATGGGGGTTGGGCTGGTGTGGGGGTGGAGACAATGGAATAAATGATAATTATGATATAAAATACACACATGCCAGGTACAGCACTGAAGACCTTAAGTGTAAGACCTCATTTAATCCCCACATCAACCCTATGAAGTTGGTACTAGTGCTATTTATCCTTCTTTATGAATGTAAAAAACAAGGCTTAGAGAGTTTAACTTCTTTGATTAAAACAACACAGCTGTGAAGTGACTAATCTAGGATGTCAACTCCTGTTGTCTTGCTCCCTTTAACTATTACCAATACTGCCTCCTGCCTCAAGGTAATATTAGACTAGCTCTGTATGGCCAAATGATGCTCTGGACATATATTTCTTCATTTCACATAGACCGCTTGTGAGGTAGGTTTATTATTCCTATCTTGCAGGGGAGGAAACCGAAGCTCAGGAAAGATAAGTAATAGAATTGGGACTTGAACTTGGGCTTTCAACATACAGCTCACTTATTTTGACCTCTCACATCTGAATAAACTAAAGACCCTAAAGATCAGTGTTTTTCTTGCTGATGGTTTATCCCAGCCTTGTAGATAAGCACAGACCACTTTTGCCAGCCAGCATTATCATTCACTAGTAGACAAATTAAGACAAAAACTTTTTAAAGAAACAAAATAACTATTATTTTTATTATGGAAGAAGTAATACATGTTTATTGTTGGAAAATTAGAAAATAGAAACAACCAAAAAGGATATTAAAATGATTTATGTGATCATTTTATCAACTTGACTGGGTCACAGGGTGCCCAGACATTTGGCCAAGCATTATTCTGACTGTGTCTATGAGTGTGCTTCTGGATGAAATTAATGTTTGATTCTGCAGACTGAATAAAGCAGATTGCCCTCCCTACTGTGGGCAGGCCTCATCCAGTCAGTTGGGGGCCTGAATAGAACACAAAGGCTGAGTAGGAGGGAACTCCCTCTGCCTGACTACTTTAGCAGGCACATTGGTCTTCTCCTGCCCTTGGACTGGAACATATACCATTAGCTCTCCTGGTTCTCACGCCTTTGGACTCCTTCCTTCCTTCCTTCCTTCCTTCCTTCCTTCCTTCCTTCCTTCCTTCCTTCCTTCCTTCCTTCCTTCCTTCCTTCCTTCCTTCCTTTCTTCCTTCCTTCCTTTCTTTTATTTTTAAAAAGATGACCAGTAAGGGGATCTTAACCCTTGACTTGGTGTTGTCAGCAACTACCAGGTGAACTAACCGGCCATCCCTATATAGGGATCCGAACCCGTTGCCTTGGTGTTATCAGCACCACACTCTCCCGAGTGAGCCACGGGCTGGCCCTCAGGCCTCTGGATTTGGACTGAAAGTGCACCAATGGCTCTCTTGGTTCTCTAGTTGGTGACTACAGATCTTGGGACTTTTCAACCTTCATAATTATGTGAGCCAATTCTTCGTAATGAATTTCTCTCTCTTTTTATATGTTTCTCTCTCTCTTTCTATGTTTCTCTCTCTCTCTCTCTCTATCCCATGGGTTCTGTTTCTCTGGAGAACCCTAACTGATACAATCCAGAATCCTACTCTCCAGAGATGAAATTATTTTTAAAGTCCTTTTGCTGTAGAGTATTCCAGTCTTTTTCTATGCATCTACACACATACACTGCCTTTTCATTTAACAACATGTAACAAATGTATTTAAATAATTAACATTCTTTTCCATTTGCCAGGAACAAGTTTATTTATGTGTTTAAGTAATATTTATTGTGAGTCTTAAACTCTTCGGGCACTGAACCCGAAAGAAGGGGCCCTGCCTCATGGTGCTTACAGTCTAGCTAGACAAAAATTATTTCAAGCAATTATGCAAGAAATTTTTAATTATAGTTGTGTAATTATACAAACAAACAAAAAGGCAAACATAGGGATAATTGAGAATAGATAATTAACTCTGAGCTTAGCTCTGTGGGGTCAGGGGAGGGTTCTCTGACAGTGGACAACAAAGCAGAGACCAAAAACGAGTAGGATTAGTAAGTAAGGGGTGGGTGGAGGAGCATTCCAGGCAGGGGAACAGCAAGTGCAAAGGCTCTAAGGGGGGAAGGCGCTGTCTAAGGAACAGAAAGGCCAGTGTGGCTGCAAAGCAGTGAAAAAGGGGGATTTATTGTATGATGTGAGGAAAGAAAGATGGGCAGGGGCCAGACCTCTTCATACTTTGTAAAGTGTAAAGAATTTCTCCTTAATCCAAAATCAATGAAAAGCCATTCAAGGATCTTAGAACAGGCATGGGACATGATTGGATATGTAGTTCAGGAAGATCCTCTGGGCTGGGGGAGGCAAGAATGGAGGTGGGGAGACCCCTTAGGAGGTAGCTGTAGTGATATAAGGCAGAGATGGCATGGAGTAGGGCAGTGGCCATGGGGATGGAGAGAGGTGAGTGGAGTCCAGAGATTCAGGAAGAAGAGTGCAGATGGGGGCTTGGCTGGGGATTGGACGTGTATGAAGAGAAGTAATGGGAGGAAGAGGGAGGTAGAGGTGCTGTTCAACTCCATGGGTAGATAAAGGTGCCATCTTCTGGGCAAAGCACGCAGGAAGGGAAGCACGTTGAAGAGGGAGGTCGGGAAGGAGGATGCAGATACTCAACTGAGTTTTGCAAAGATCGAGTTTGAGGCATCTTTGAAACGTCCAGATATTCTGGTGCTGCCATCAACAGACAGATTATTTCCACCCCTGCTGTGTGGGCAACTTATAATTTCTAAAGCTGATTTTATTACTGCAACCAGAAAGCAAATTAGGGGGTGGTGGGGGGAACCAACCCAAACTACATTGTGGAAGCTCAAGCAAAATTTTGTTCAACTCTTGTAGCCATGGCAGAGAGCTGTCAGGCGAGGGAAGTACGTAAGGCGAACAGAGAGAAAGAGACTCTTCTACTTTATTTCCATTCTTCAAAGATTCTAGAAGAGTGGTCAGTTGACTCAATGCAATTCAATTGAAATCCACAATATTTATGGAGTACCTGTCCTATGGCAGGGTTAACCGTGAACACTGGAATTCTGTCTTTCCCTCGATGCCTTCCTAGAAAAGACTCAGAAAGCATCACTAGGTGGTCTGGAGAGGAGAGACCTTATGTTTGAATAGAGGCAAAGACAAAAAAAAAAAATTAATCGAGACAAGAAATCAAAGCTAAATTAAATCCACATGCTAAGGAGAAGTTCCACTGTCTCTGCCGAGTGATTAGGATTAAATAGAAATATCTGTTTCCGTTCTTCCCCTTTTCAACCTTTTCCCAGTGTTGTTTTTTTCCCTCTGAAAGCAAAGAGAGGTCTTAACAAGCCCCTCAGTGAATGATGTGGAGTTCTCTTGGAGTTTTCAATTTGGTTGTATTGATTTATAAGGTCTTTTCAATTACTGAATTCTTCTTGGTGGCAGGGTGTAGGGCCCCAGTACGTGAGAATCATGCTCTATTGATCCCAGGTACTTAGAAACGGGCATTTGTGTGTCTGCTTTAGATTGATGAAGTTGCAGATAATGAAGCTTCCCACACAACATTTATTAAATGAAAATTTAGAATTCATTAACATGGGAAGTTGTATTAGAAAAGAAAGAGGGGGCTTGAGAAAAAATAGGAACTACAGTAGTTATCATGAACATAATATATGAAGCAATTTGAATTCAAGGGAAGGCAATTTGGAATCTTATTAAATTTTCTTCTGCCCTTTTATTGTGTGAGCACGGTTGGGTGGCTTCTGGGGAGCCATCGATCACAACACAGGTGCATGGGGAGGTGGAGACTGGAAAAAGAGACCAGTTCCCAAATTCTTTTTCTGTTTAAAATAGGATTACCGTGGAGTGTTTGGTATTTGGCTCGAAGCAGAAACTCAATAAATATGAATGAGAAATGAATGAATGAATGAATGGATGATTAGGAGACCACTGAACATTAGCTGTAGTTGCCAGGAAAGGCTGGCACAGCTACTTAGGTAAGCTCAGTCGGACTCCATTCTCAATTCACTTACTCATTCATTCATTCACTTTCTCACTTACCAAACATTCATTGAGAATGGACCACGTACAAGGTACTATGTTAAGCACTGTATTAGTTTCCTAGGGCTGTCCTAACACATTACCACAAACCAGGTGGCTTAAAACAACAGACATTTATTCTGTCACAGTTCTGGAGGCTAGAAGGCCAGCATCAAGGTGTTGACAGGACCACGCCTCCTCAGGGAAGAACTCTACCTTGCCTCTTCCAACTTCTGGTAGCCCCAGGTGTTCCTTGGCTTGCAGCAACCTAACTCCAATTCCTGCCTGTCTTCACGTTGTCATCTTTCCGATGTGTCTGGGTCTCCAAATCTCTCTCTCCTTATAAGGACACCGGATTACTGGATTTAGGGCCTACTATAATCCAGTATGACCTCATTTAAACTTTGTAACATCCGACAATTCCTTGAAGTTGATATGACAAGCAAACAGAAAGGACATTGTTGGGGGGGAGGGGGGGAGGGAGAAGGGAGGGAGGTTTTGGTGATGGGGAGCAATAATCAGCCACAATGTATATCGACAAAATAAAATTAAAAAAAAAAACAAACAAACAAACAAAAAAAACCCCTATTTCTTATTTTATTTTATTTTAAAAAAATGTATTTATTTATTTATTAATTATGAATATTCATGAGATACAAAGCTAATTGTCACCCCTCTTGCCCATGTTGTGAGGGCCAGATTCATACTGGGGCCATACCCGCTACCAGAAGTTACATTTGTACCCCGCGTCCCCACCTAATTATCCCCCAACCTCCCTCCCCCTCCCCCTCTCCCCTCCATTCCAATTTGTAGCCCTAGGAATGTTCCCTCCTTCAGTTGGATCACAGCACTACTGTAGTCTTTCTTTCCTTCCTTCCTTTCTCTCTTAGCTCCCACATATGAGTGAGCGCATGCGGTATTTATCCCTCTGTGCTTTGCTTATTTCACTCAACGTAAGTTTCTCCGGGTTCATCCATGTTGTTGCAAATGGGAGTATTTCATTCTTTTTTATGGCAGAGTAGTATTCCACGGTGTATATATGTGTCACAGTTACCTTATCCAATCACCCATCAATGGATATTTAGGTTGGTCCCATGTCTTGGCTATTGGAAACAGCGCTGCGATGAACATGGGAGTGCACGTTTCCCTTTGACATGATGATTTCCATTCCTCTGCATATATACCCAGAAGAGGGATTGCTGGATCCTAGGGCCTCCATACTGTTTTCCATAGTGGTTGTACTAATTTACAGTCCCACCAACAGTGCAGGAGTGGCTACTTCTCTCCAACCCTCACCGGCATTTGTTATTCACTGTCTTTTTGATTCTAGCCAGTCTAACTGAAAACCCTATTTCTAAATAGGGCCACAGTCAAGGTTCTGGGTAGACATAAATTTTGGAGGGACACTATTCAGCCCAGTGCAGGTACTATGAAGGATAAACGTTGGTGCCCACACCCTGGGGGCTAACAGTCAAAAAGGGGAGATAAGAGAAACACATATGTGGGGTCTTCAAAAAGTTCATGGAAAGATTTGTATTATCTTCTGATTCCATTTTCCCACAAGCTTTTAGAAGTACCCTTGTTTATCTCTCTGATACCTCCCAGTTTATGGCGTGTCAAACTGGTGTCTAGCTTTATTCTCCCGAATCCTTCCTGCGACTTGATGAAGCAGGGAAGGTGATGCTCACTTTTGGAGAGGAGGAAATGAAGGTTCAGAAAGGTGAAGTCACACAGCTAGTAAGTGGCCAGCCAGATCTTGCTGATTCCTTCTACGTGCTTATTGTAGGGAAGTCAGAGAACACAGTTAAGAAGAAGTTAATTCTAGGATGGTTCAATTCACCAAAGGCCTAGGTATTTTCCTTTTGTCTTGTATCCACTGTCGTGTAGGCAGTGACTCCCCTCATTGTAACAAGACGGCTGCTGCAGCTCCAGGAATCACATCCTTACAAGACAGTGTCCAAAACCAAGAAGGGAAGGCAGCCAGGGCAGGAAGGCACTTTCTCTGCATGTACCTCTCTCTTATTGGAGGGGGTGGGAAGATTGCTTTCTGAAAACCTCTCAGCAGACTTCCCTTATGTCTCATTGGTTTGGTTTGGGTTACACACTCAATTCTAAGCCAGTCACTGGAAGAGGGAAATTGGAGTGTCATGATTGGTTTATACAAATCTTAATTCATCCTCTGGAGCTGAGCATATTTGTCCAATACAGCAAAATCGGAGCCCTGTGAGTAAGGAAAAAGGGGGAAAAAAATGGTACTGGGGGGGGGGGAACCAATAAACTAGTCCATGAGTCCAAGCAAACTGTCCATAACGTTTTTCAATCTATGATATCCACTTAAAATACTGTCACCATCTTTCTGTTTTGATGAATACACAAAGTGCATGATTCTTTCCATTACACTGTAGAACAGTGATTCTCAGCATAGGTGGTACAGCCAGTGATTTCTGCTGTCTGATACAAGCCCTCCTCTGCTGTCTGAAACTCCCACCTCTTCTGCTGTTGCCCTGGCAACAGTGCATTCTCTGATCCGGTTGTCAAGGACAATTGTGTCTTTGTCTTCCTTTCCAACTTCTTTGTTAAGAGACTATTTTTCTCCCTCAGGTAAGACTTACGTTTCTAGAGAGGATTATCAACCTCCTCCCTCCTCGCATCGTCCCTGCCTGCCCATTCCTGAGGACCCTGGAGGATGGACCGTGCACACCAAAGGCTTGGCTGGGGGAGTCAGGGCCCAAGGAAAGGGCAGACATGGCAGGACGTTAGGGTGGAAACTGAGCCCTCTCTCTGGCAATGAAGGGCACTGATTAGAGGGCCTGATATTGGAATCCTTTGCTTCAAAGTGACCCAAGTAAGTACCCTACACAAGCTGACCGTAGCAACAGCCTCAGGAAGGGAGGGCAGAGGCAGGATGGCATCATGGTTAAGCACACAGACTTTGGACTGGGGCTGACATAGGTTTGAATCCTGACTCTGCTACATAGAAGCAAGTTACTTAAACCCCACGACCCTCAGTTTCCTTATTTGTAAAATGGGAATGATAATATCTATTCTGTAGACTATAGTGTGGATTGGAGATAATGTATGTACAACGATTAGCAGAGAGCCTGGCATGTAGAAGATGCCCTGGCAGGGATAGCTGCCTGCCAGTGTCATAATAGGATTTTCAGTGATTGGTTGCTCCCCTTGCCCCCAATTCTCTGTATGGGGGAAGGATAAAGGACAATGGTTCTCCTCAATTTCCTCATCTGTAAAGAAGAAAAATAACTAAATGAGACATTGCATGTAAAACACCCAGCACATTGTAAGTGCTTGGTAAACACGAGCAATTATAATTAGAACTGTATTACCAGTACTTCTACTAGTCTGATGTTTATTTATGCATTTGACAGTTTTTAGTCTAGTGCCTCCTAGGAGTCAAGCCCTGTGCTTAATTGTGGGAATTAAGTGTGACCTGGATAAACACAGGAATGTACCATCCCACCTGGGGGCTGAGACATTCACCTTTGACTGGGGAGTAGAGATCAGTGTGCCAGGCCCTTTAAGCGGAGCTTTCCCTTCAGCACCCCCTAGAATTACTGAGTGGGGACAGAAGCAAGGATTGGGATGAGCAGCTGAGTAGGAACAATGATTCTGTCAGGAAGAAGCGAGAACCACCAAATGCAAAGGGACATTGAGGCTCCGCTGTTGTGGCTGCAAGGGGCAAAAGTTCTTTTGGGCAAGCCTTCTGAAGCCCCCAGAGATGTTTATGAGCATCCAATTCAAGTGGGCACAATAAGCCCAGGACTACACTTCTGAGAATCCAGCTCTTTTGGACCAGGAAACGTGAGCTGTATTTGGAGAGTTCTGGGAGGGAGCAAAGACCCACCAGAGTCTCCTTGCCTGCTGACTTGACAAAATAGGCAGGCCAGGCTGGAAAGATGCTGGGGAAATTCAGGAAAAGGAGCCTTGGTCTCAATTTATGGTTGATTTCAGCTTGGAGCGGTGAATAGCACAGGCTATGGAGCCATAATGCCTGGGTTTGACCCCCTGCTCCTTCCTTTGTCAGCTGAGTGATGTTAGGAAAACCACTCTACCTCTTTAAGCCTCTGTTTCCTTATCTTAAAATGGGGATAAAAATTGTACCCACCTCATAGGGGGGCCACTAAGATTAAGTGAGACAATGCATGTATAATGCTAGCTATCCAATTAGATCTGCACAAAAAGCCTGCAAGGCAATGCAGGATCTCTGATCTCTGTGCCCATTTCACAGATGGGAAAATTGAGATTCAGAGAACTCCTCAAGGGCAGGTGCTGGGTTATAGTTATCTTTATTTTTTTCATATCTATTAAGTCTTCAATAAGCATTGGTGTCACATAACATTCTAGATAGGCGACCACTGATTGCATTCACTTCAATAAGTGGGTTGAATGAATCATTGAATGGTTTTTTTTTTTTTATCAGAATGAGATTGAGGCTGCAATTGAATGGATTCTGACTCCAAACCTCATGCTTCATGTGAATGATTCACTGGAGATGGGAGTGACAGGTAGATTAGAAATATGCTCATCCATCAAGTGGTGGTGATGCGGGTAATAATAACTGTATTCATTCAGCACTTACTACGTGCTGGCCACCGTGCTAAACATGCTATTTGCATTCTCATGGGATGCTCAAAGTCACCCTATGAATAAGTGCTAGTATTTACTTCCATTTCATAGATGAACAAACTGAACCTTAGAAAGTTAAAGAACTTGCCCAAGTCATCCACCCGATGGTGTCAGAGCTGGGATTTTCATCCGGGTTTGTCTGACACCAGTCTGAGCACTTGGTTTACACCATACTGCCCAGGAAGGGAGAATGAGTCACCCAAGGTCACACTGTGAGTAGTGCTTTAGGACTAGGACCCCTGCTGCCTTCTTTCAGGTCTGCCTCTTCCACCTTTCAGCCCTCATTTGTGCAGATATGGTTTGCTGGGTCAAACTTCTGAAGACTGAAGCCCACCTCACTGTGCCTGGAACTCCTTCAAAGCCCTAGGGAAGGACAGAAAGCATGAGTCTGGGTGGGGGCTTCAGCTGTTCCCTTCAGACCCCTGCTGTGGTTGAGTGATTTCCAGATTGGATCCAATTTCCAGGCAGAGCTGAAATGTGTCAGGCATTCGGCTGAGACAAGCCAAGCTGGGCTGTATGCGGGGGGAATGGCGGGGGCTAATGATTTGCCAGTGGTGTCCAATTACCAGCAAGTTGTCAGAACATGCCTGCTCAGGAAGACAGTGTCAACGATGGCGCTACATCAGGCCAGAGTGGCGCAAGGTGGGGCCATTCCTCTGGAGCCACTGGGACTGCTCCAGGTGGGGGCTGGTGTTCCTTTCCATCTCAGGCACCACAGACAGCAAAGGGAAAAAAAAGGTGGCTTTGGTGTATCTGTGGCTTATGGCTCGTGGAATCTTGGAACCGAATGATTGTATGTGCACGGGAAGCAGGACAAGGTTGTAGTTAGGGGCAGGGTTTTGGAGGCAGAACTGAGTTGACCTAGCTGTGTGACCTTGAGTATTTATTTATAAAATAAGTATTTCTTATTTAAAAATGAGAACAATACTACCTTTCTTCTAGACTTTTCAGGCAATTTAAAAGAACTAGTACTGATAAAATCTCAGAAAGGTGCCCGGCACCTACTAAATGCTCAATACACAGCAGCCACGGAGGACCCTGGGCTGTTTCTACTTTCTGTTTGTCTCCCTTATCCTCATCCCTGACCTACAGTCCTGGCTACTTGACATATATTTATTGAGGAATTCAACAAAATGGCTATTTCTTGCTTATCTCCAATAGTGAGAGTTCAGTCTCCTAACAGAAGCTCTTTGAATTGTTGAGTTGTAACAGAGCTTTGTTGCTTGACTGTCTGGGTTTTTGTTTTGCTTTTTACCTTTTAAAGAGCAGTACGGGGTGGCAAATTGAATTTCTGCTCTGCCATTTATAAGCCGTGTGTGACCTTGGGCAAATAACTGTACACATTGTGCCTCAGTTTCCTAATGATAACTCCTTCCAGGGGTTGTTGCGAGGTTTTAATAAAGTTTAAACTGACTTGACTGTGTGAGTGTGTTTATGTACACAGTTGGCCCTCCGTATCTGTGGGTTCTGCATCCATGAATTCAACCAGTTGCAGTTTGAAAATATTCAGGAAAAAAAAATTGTCTGTACTGAACATCCACAGAGCTTTTTCTCTTTTCATTATTCCCTAAACAATACAGCATAACAACTACTTACATAGCCTTTACACTGTATTAGGTATTATAAGTAATCTAGAGATAATTTAAAGTATATAGGAGGATGTGCATAGGTTATATGCAAACATTATGCTCTTTTATATCAGGGACTTGAGCATCTGTAGATTTTGGTACCCACAGGTCTTGGAATCAATCCCCCACAGATAGAGGAAAACCGTATATACACATAATGTGTATATATGCACACACACATACATGTGTCTATATTACATGCACATGTGTCTATGTATACGTGTATGGCACATAGTAGTTCCTATCTAGCGTTGGCTATTATTACTATGTCAGGCTGAAATCTTCCCATACTTCTCATCCATTGGTTCTGCCCTGTAGACAGAACACGAATCGATTCAGTCGACATCCAACGACAGTCACTTAGTGTCTACTATGTGCTAGACATTGTGCTGTGTTCTAGGGTGACCACAGAGGTGCGCTACTCACATTCCCCTTCAAGGCAGCCAACTGACGGCTTCCTGCTGCTGTATTTCCCAAATGCTCCCAGCCAAAGACTGAGCACTTTGGGGTAATAAAGCCCAGCCAGTCCTGTGGGACTCCTCTGCATTAATTTTCTGAGGCTGCTGTGACTAATTGCTACAAACTCGTGGCTTAAAGCAACAGAAATGTATTCTCTCACAATTTTGGAGGCCAGAAGTCTGAAATCAAGGTGTTAGCTGCACTCTAGAGATTCTAGAGATTCTAGGATTCTTCCTCATTTCTTTCAGCTTCTGATGGCTGTCAGCATTCCTGTGGCTGCTGAACTCCAGCCTCTACCTCTGTCTTCACGTTGCCTTCTTTTCCTCTCGGTGTCTTCTCTTCTGTCTGTCTTGAATCTCTCTCTACCTTTCTCTTATAAGGAGACTTGTCACTGGATTTAGGGGCCACTCAGATAATCCAGGATAATCTCTCCATTTTAAGATCCTCAATCACTTCTGCAAAGACCCCTTTTCCAAATAAGGTAACATTCAAGGTTCCAGGGAATTCATGTGGATATTTTTTGGGAGCCACTTCTCAGCCTACCACACCCTCCAACGGGCAACCTTTGCTTGGGAATTCCCTGTGTTTTCTGGCTATCAAAACTCATCAACTCCAAGGCTCTACTGATTCAATTCTTGCTCCCCTCTCCTTTCACAGTTGTAAGACCTGGAGTTTGGTTTAGTCTGAAGACTGTCCTGCCTATTCCTGCTTCCTCTCCCCTTATCGGTGATAGGCATTTCCTCCAGTCATTGCACATCAAATCTTTTCTAGATGTGTGCTTCTCGGAGGACCCAAATTGACCTAACGGGGAATGATCACTGTTCAGATAAAGGTCTGGCATTGAGAATGCTTGTCTTGGAAGCTTCTAATCCCTGTATGGTATGGTGAGTGCTATTTCTTCCACCTGTCATGAGACCCTGGGACCTTCTACCCAGAGAGAGATCACCAGGATGGTGACAGCTCGGCTCAGCAGCTCAGCGAATTGGTGACCTGGTGGGGTACAGTCAAGATCCGGGTTTGAGCCTGGTCTGGGTATGTTAGCTTTGTATGGTTCTTTGGACATGGTGTTTACACTACCTTACAGTGGGCATTTATTGTTTTGACTACTCAGCCCTTTGCTTTTTTCAGACAGAGCTTTGTGGGGGCTTCTGTTTCTCCTCCTCCCTGACTCCACTAACTGACATGGAGTTGACAAGGGGGTGGCCATGTTCTTCAATCCTTACCAGTGACTGGCTGGGAGTGGACATGTGACTCAGGCCAGCCAATCAGAGCTCTTCTCTTGGAACTGGGGGGAGGGGTCAGGGGAGGGCCAGAAGAGCCTAGTTCTCTATGGTCACAGACTGAGGGTCTGTGTGCCCAGGAGCTGCTGGTGGCCGAGCTATGAGCCTCATGGAGATAGCCAGCCTCAAGGAAGGCAGCTAATGTGCAGGGAGAGTCAAAGATGAAAGGTGGAGAGGGAGAGGAATAGCAACTGGACTAGCAACACCACCCATGCCCTTGCCACAGCAGGTTCACATGAGCCAGTCAACTCCTTTTTGACTTATGGTGGTTGTTGCTTGCAACCAGAGGCCCCAACCAGCATAATCTCAAGAATTCTTACCTTTAGCCCCCAAAGGGAGGGGATGAGAGTGTGGGTCTTCAGCACAGCCCGGGCTCTCTCCTGGAAACAGTGTTATGTGTCCAAGAAGGAGGCAGGTTGTGCCTCTTTCCATGGGAAGGACCACCAACAGGTGCAAGAGACTGACCAGTCATCAGCTAGGTCTCATTTACACTTCCGTGCCAAGTGTGACCATTCTAAAACTCAGATTTAGCCAATGGCTTTCTACCTCCCTATAGTACTAAATACAAACTCCTTCCCGAAGCTTCCAAGGCCCCTCACAGTTGGCCCCACCCCAACCCCAGGTTCATTTTCTACAGGTGGACTGATGGGCTCCAGCCACACAGCTGGCACATACAGGGCAAGGATTCCTGTTCATCTCTTTCTGATCCCATTATACCAGTGGAAAGACCTCTTGCCCTGAAATGGGCATGACTGGCCTCCAGTGGAAGTTGAGAGGCTCCAAGATAACTTCCCCCAACATGTGATTCTTCCCGAACTCTGGCCCTGTGCCTTGAATGCATTCCTAGGCCCACAGCTCTCCTTTTTCCTCCCCAGGCCATGGGGTGGGGTGTGGGGTGGGGAGGCAGTGAGGCTGATGACTCGCTCCTGTGGTCCTCACCAAGGAAGCTTCAAGGAGACGGAAAAAGACAAGCACAAACCTTCAAGGGATCCTGCATAGAGCATTGGTGTCGGTCCGCTGCTGGCCGACCCCAACAGCCCTAGTCTCGTTGCTTTTGGTGGGTGAGCAAACGGCCCGGGATTCCTCTTTCCCTCCTGTCCCCTTTGGAAGGAGATGGGGGAAGAGAGCCATGAAGAGAGGTGAGCACAGCCACCGGCCCCAACCAGCCCGTTAAAGGACACTCAGACGCTGGGGTGGGGGGTGGGGGGGTGTTCTGTTGAGCAGTTCCGTTTATTATCACACAAGCACTTGCTTTTAAAGGCAAATGGGGAAGGGAGTTTTACATTCTTCAATCAGCTTAAAGGTTACGAGAGCATGCATCCTGTCTCAATGCCTAGCTATTGCAATCACGCAGTGTTCACGAGTGCGGAAGCACGTATTTGGCCAATAAGGGCTAAGGCAAGGTTACCGCAGACACCCCCACCCTACTTCCTCCCAGCGCTGTCTTAGGCTGCCACCTTAATCCGCCCTTGTGGGCCTATAATGGCACCGCTTGTAATGTCACTTAAGGTGGCGTTAGTTTTTAAGGCCCGACACATTGGTGATGCTCACTTGGCCTTGTCCACCTCCTTGGTTTCTCTGGGGATTATTAATCGGACCTTCTGAGTTCATCTCAATTCCACGACCCCAGAACATGCCCTTAGGTCTAAGGAAATGCTGCCCGGGTGCGCACAAGTCCCAGGTGAGTTCTCCTGTTATTGTGGCCATGAGATTGGCTCAGGTAGAGGGAGGAGAGGGATTCTTCTGGAAGATGAGCTGTAATCAAACACATCTGTGTGAGATCAAAGATTTCTTTTCCCCCTCCACCTCTCCTAACAAGGGAGGGATGATGATGATGAATCAGCACTCCTGTTTATTGAAGCTTCCCATGTGCCAGGCCCTGTATCTAAATTAGGTTGTGACAACCCTATGAGGTGTGTATTGGTATAATTCCCATTTTACATATGAGGAAACTGAGCTGCAGAGAGGTAATATCACATAGCCAGGGGTGGCAGAGCTGGAATTTGAACACATGGCGATTTGATTCCTGAGCTCAGTTCTTAACCCTCAGGTATACTGTGGCCTCAGACCCGGCCCCGAACCCTCTGAACTAAGCCTGTCTCTGTTCCAGGAGGAGGTTGGGGTCTGGCTAAGCATGTTGGCCACTTCCAGCTGCTGGCTGGAGCACTGAACTCAGTCAACGGGGCCTGGATTAGAGTCCTGGCTCTGCCCCTTCCCAACTGTGTAACCAGGGGCTAATTACACTTTATAAGCCTCAGTTTCCCTATCTATACTTGTGGTAGTAATGCTGGCTTTGGCTCTTTCACAGTTGTTTTTGAGGCTCAAATAAAGCAATACTTGAAAAAATGCTTTTTTTGAAAAACTTCTTTTCCAGCTTTATTGAGGTATAATTGACATACAGTTGTCCACATTTAAAGCGGACAAATTCCTAAATTTTTACCTATGTGTACACCTGTGAAAACATCACCACAATCAAGTTAGTGAGCTCGTGCATCACCCTCAATCTCCCAGCCTCCCACCCCTGGTCCCACCTCCTCCCAAGGAACCACTGATTTGCTCTTTGCCTCTATTGACTAATTTGCATTTTTAAGAATTTTATGTAAACAGAATAATACAGTATGTGCTTTTTCACTTTGCCAATTTTTTTTTTTTTTTACTGAGCATAATTATTTTGAGATCCATCCATGCTGTTGTGTGTAATAATAATGCCTACTCTGACTCCTTCATGGGATTTATTTTGTGAAGCTCAAATAAGCTGAGGTGTGAAAAATGCTTTTTAAATAATGAAAGCCACATAGTTATAGGGGATGACTCTTAAGCTACCTTCTGTCTACAATATCTATCCCTACTTTCCTCTTCTTTGTCTCGCTTGCCTCTTTTCATCACCTTCTATGCTAGACCCATCTTCAGCTGCTGTGAGTGTCGGCAGCTGATGACTCAGAGCTACCCTGCTCTATTGAATCACCTTTGTTGGATGAGAGCTGCCTCCCCCAAGAGATCACCCTCTCCCACCGAGGCAATCCACAGCCATATCTGACTGATATGGAGAACAAATACAGGACCCTTGCCTCAAGGTGGGACCAAGACTGTGGTGCGATTCATGCTCCAGGGCTCCCATAGGATCAGGTCAATGCTAGACTCTAGCTGAGACCACATCTTTGCTTAGTTCCCCCACCCCTAGTCCCCTGTGCTGCCTCCCTGAATCCCTTTCTCCTGTAGCACTCCCTCAACAAATCCCTTGTACAAATGCCTGGCTTGGACTCTTCATCTAAGGAATCATCCCAGGAGAGTTGGGACCAGAAGTAGTCCTAGGTAACAGATCTTATGCATGGGATAGTGGAGTTGGAGCACCTGCTGGCTTAAAGGCAATGAGGAACACATCATTGATGGTAGATGGAGTGTTTATGGTCCTCGGCATGGTGTGGCAGGACAGTTGCTAAGACTCTCACCTGTGGTGAACTGGAATGGATTATGGTGGAAGAGGGTGCAAGAACTTGTGCGGTGTCTCTGGCACTTAAAAGACATAGGGGAAATAGCAACTGTAAGAATTATAATATTGAGTGGCTGTTGATAAGTGCTTCCAGTGAATGGCTGAATACATTGCAAAGGGAAATGAGAGGCTCAGATCTATTTATTATAATTTAAAACCAAGTGTGAGAGTCAGGGAGCCTCCTTGGGACCAGCTGTCTTCTGCTGGAAGACAGACCTGCAGCTGGAAGGCATCTGGAAGGCGGACCAAGCTGAAGACCAGGCACAAGACTCAGTTGTAAAAATGACTGAACTTCAAAGAAAGAAGAATTAGCCTGGACAGGTCCACTTTGCCAAAGTCAGTGCCCTGATAGAGAGGGGATGAGACCCTGAATCTTGGGATGAAGATATCTGGTTAGGTGCACTTCAGGACCTCGGATTCCCTGATTTTCCTGAACTCTCTAAGCCTAAAATAGTGGCTCACTCCCCCTTTAGAAGACAGCAGCCTTCCTTTACTTGAGAACTATGCAGTAATTTCTAATGAGCCTACAGACAATGCTTTCCCTTCTCAGGATCTGCCGCCGCCTCCCCGCCTGAATATCAGACCACTAAGGAAAATTAAATCCTAGCATGGCTTGATTGGGAAGATGCTGTATCTGGTGCAGGGGGAGAGATAATAAACTCCAAAAGATTTGCAAGGCCTGGAATATGGAGAGTATGCCCCAGGGTGGATCCTGAAAGTGCTAGATCAGGTAGGATAGAGAAAAAGCTGGATAAGAGAGAATTTGTCAATATGAGGAGTTCTCCCCATACTGTTAAATAGGATTTAGCATCCTAAGTCCCTCAAGTGCTAGTCCTGATACACAGCTGGGATGCTTGGAAAAGTGGCTCAGATTGAATGAAGAAGGGTAAACTGAAGGAAGGAATCAAAAAGCTTGGAGAAGTGGTAATGCTAGAGTGGCTCTACTGCTTAAGATCAGAAAACCACCAGGTGACTGTATTCCCTGGGAAGGTCTGGTGGACACTCCCTTGAGCAAGGCTGTAAGGAAGGTGCCCATGAGGGAGGCACCAACATCATTGGGAGGCTGTGGAGTGACTTTCCTCTAAGGATAGGTCTGGCAAAGATACTGCGACAGATAGAACTGGTGTCCTAGTAGCAATGGGAATGATAGGATCTGGGAGTGGCAGAGGCCAGGTGGCAGCACTTAGCCATCATCAGCAAGGAGGGCAATTACTGTCGTGGGCATGAGTCAGAATGAGTCAGGGCAGCCTGGCCTGCTGGGATCCATGCAGATGGCTGCAGAGTGTTGTGTTCCTGAGCAGGATAGACATGCAGCCAACGAGGCTGTGGCTTAATGTGTATAATCAAAGAAGATCAAGAGTGGATGAGCAGAAGACTAAAGTCAACCATCCCTGAGAAAAGCCATGACCCTTTCCCAATTTCCATCCTTTGAACCAGTTCTCAAAGCTAGAACTAATTGACCAAGGGAGAGGACAGAGTTCCTTTGAGGAAGGACCTTGCAACACCACAGCAGTGTACACAGTAGTGATTCCCCTAGTTCTCCCCCAAAAGACCTATGGCCAATCTCTCAGGTGTGTGTACACTGGGTGTGGCAGGCACAATGATGGTCTCCTCAAAGGTGTCTATGCCCTGATCTCTGGATCCTGTGAATATATTACATTACATAGAAAAAGGGACTCTGTGGATGTAATTAAGATAATAGATTATAAATAGGGAGGTTATTGTGGATTATCCAAGTGGGTCCAAATTAATCACATGAGCCTTCAAAAGCAGAGCACTTTCTACTGCTGGAGGCAGGAGAGAAAGCAAAAGGGATGTCAGAGAGATTGAAAGCATGAGAAGCCCTCAATCCCCCTCCTCCCATTGCTGGAGGGGATCACATGAAGGCATAAGAAAAAATGTGAGCAGCTTCCAAGACTGAACACTGACCTCCAGCAAGGAAATGGGACCTCAGTCCTACAACCACAGGGAACTGAATTCAGACAACAGCCTGAATAAGTTCATAATTAGTCATCCTCAGGGCCTTCAGAAAGGAATCCAGGCCAACACCTTGATTTTGGCCGTGTGAGACTCTAAGCAGAGGTCCTGCTGAGTCATGCTATACCCAGATTTCTGACCCATGGGACTATGAGATTATAAGTGGGTATCATTCTAAGACACCAAGTTTGTGGTAATTTGTTACGGCAGTGATAAAAAATTAATACATGGCTGTTAAGGGCTATTGGACATGGGGCAAGCATTGATGCTGATATCCAAAGACCCAAAGCACTGTTGTGACGTCTGTGTTAGAGTGGAGCCTGGTGAAGGCCTAGTAATACATAGAGCACTACACCAGGTTCACTTCCTACACTTTATATGGGAATTTGACCAAAGTGATATTCTACAGACCAGTTGTTAGTCATTACTGTTTTCAAATGCACAGTTGGAATGGATGTACTTAATTATTGGCATGACTCTCATATTGGTCCATTTACCAAGTTTTTTGACCAATATTGCAATAGGAAAGGTCAAATAGAAGCCCCTGAAACTACTCCCTTGTAGTATCCATCCAAGATAGTATAATAAATTAAAAATAATATTACATCCTGCGGGAAAAATGGAGATAAGCACCACCCTCAATGATTTATAGGATGCAGGTTTTGTCCTGTCATTTCTTTTTCAATAAATCAGTCTGACCCCTACAAACACCAGGCAGATCATAGCAGATGACAGTGAACTATCTCAAATGCAATCACATAGCAGCCCTAATCTCACTGCTATGCTGGTTGTAGTATCGACAGCAGAGTATCACAGCCTGTGATGTGTGATATGTGCAGCTATTGATTTAGTGAATGCATTCTTTTCAATACCTGTCAAGAGTGAGGATTAGAAGCAGTCTCCACTTACACAGGACAAATAACAGATAAATTCACAGTGTTTCCCCAGGGCTATATTAATCCTCCAATTCTCTGCCTCCATATAGAATTTCACATTGTTTCATTACATTGATGACATTGTGTTAATCAGACCTGATAAGCAAAAAGTGGTAAGTAACCTGGATGCCTTGGTAAGACAAATTTGCTTCAGAAGGTTGGAGATAAAACCTAGTAAGATTCAGGAGCTTGTCACATCAGTTTTCAGGGGTCCAATGATCTGCCAGCACATCCCTTCTTTTTATTTATTTATTTATTTTTATTTTTTATTTTTTAAATTTTATTTTGTCGATATACATTGTGGTTGATTATTGTTGCCCATCACCAAAACCTCCCTCCCACCTCCCCCCCGCCAATGTCCCCTCTGTTTGCTTGTCGTGTCAACTTCAAGTAATTGCAGCACATCCCTTCTTAAGGACAAGTTATTGCATATTGCACCTTCTGCCACTGAAAGCACAATGCTTGGTGGGCCTTTTTGGGTTTTGAGGACAGAATATTCTGCACTTGAAAATACTTGTCTGACACATTTATTGGAGGATAGAAAAGGCTGCTAGTTTTTGAGTTGGGCCAAGAGCAAGAGGATGCTCTGGAGTGGGTCCAGGCTGCTGTACAGGCAGCCCAACTGCTTAAGCCATGTGACTTAGCAGATGTTATGGAACTAGAGGGATCTTTGGTAGAGAGGAATGCTGGGTCTTTGGAGTAAGGCCATGTTATCTCTAGTCGGTTGAATTGTGTCCCTCAAAAAGCTGTGTTGAAATCCTAACTCCGGTACCTATGAATGTGACCTTATTTAGAAATAGTGTCTTTGCAGATGTAATCAAGTTAAAATGAAGTCATATTGGACTAGGGTGCACACTAAATACAACGATTGGTGTCCTTATAAGGAAAGGAAGATTTGGAAGCACACTTACACACTCATGAGGAGAGAATACCATATGAAGACAGAGGCAGAGACTGGAGCGATGCATTTACAAGCCAAGCAATACCAAGGATTGCCAGCAACACCAGAATCTAGGAGAGAGAGGCATGGGACAGTTTCTCCTTCTGAGCCTCCAGAAGGAACCAACCCTGTTGACACCTTGATTTTGGACTTCTAGCCACCAGAACTGTACAGAATTAATTTCTGTTGTTTTAAGCCACCCATTTTGCGGTAATTTGTTATGGCAGCTTAGATGCAAGCATTTGTGTGGTGTCCTCACGCTTTGCGAATCTAGAGTTTTTAGTTTCCAGAGGGGGCAGTGCTTCCACCAGGGGACACATTAAGAGTCTCAGTAAACATAAAGCTATGCCTGCCGTCTGAGCACTTTGAGTACACCAAAAGGCAAATAAAGTAGTCATCATATTGGCAGAAGTAACTGACTCTGATCATCACGAGGAGGCTGGGCTGCAGCTGCATGATTAGAACAGGAGGAAATACTCTCGGTGCTCAGGTGGTTCACTGGAGACTCACTTGGCACCCTCGTGCCTAATCATCACCGAAAATGGGCAATAAGCAACCACTGCCCGATAAGGGCATGATAAGGAGGGGCACAGACCCTCCAGGATGAGGGCCAGCTTCTTAGTCCAGAAGAAGTGCTAAATGTGGGGGAGGGCAATCTAAAATAAGGGGTAGAGATGGGAGATGATGAATATTAGTGATGGCCTCAAGACCAGCTGCAGTAGTGGGGGCTCTAGTTCATCCCACTAATCTTCCTCTTGTTAAAAGTTCCCCCCAAATCATGAGCAATCAGAGTCCTAGAGAGACGTTGTGTATGCATGGAGTGAGCTTAATATGAGAAGCAATGGATCAGAGCAGTTCAAGGGGGTGGACTATAAGAGATGCTGCTGGTGTCCCTCCCAGATCCCTTTAATGAGCTGGTGAACCCATCTTCCACGTTCTGGGAGTGCTGGCTGATGGATCATGGTTTCCTCATTCTCTGATGAGTTAAATTCAGCCATCAGCAACCCCCATGTCACCTGGGAGCAGCCCACAGCCAATGATTGACTGACACAGGGCACTAAAGTCCAGCCCCCTTGCCTCTATGTGGTACCATCTCTGTGATGTAATTCATGCTTCAGAGCTCCCTGTGGGATCGAGTTGAGGCTAGTCTCTATCTGAGACCGTATTCTTGCTTAGATTTTATCCTCTGCCATGCCCTGCCTCTATCACCTCCTTTCTCCTATGAATCCTCAAAAATATCACTTGCGTAAGGATAGCACTAAACACCATAAAAATCTGGGAGTTGATCTAACCAAAAATGTGAAATGTCATGATTGTATCACGTAATTCTTTAATATCATCAAATAATTCTTTAGCTCAAATGATTTCTTAAAATCATCAAATATCCAACCAGTGTTACATATTCCCAATTATTTAATTTTTAAAATATAGTTTGCTTGTTTGGATCTGTATTAGTTTTCTGTTGCTGCTGTAACAAATTATCATAAACTTAATGGCTTAAGCAGTATAAATTTATTATCTTATAGATCTGAAAGTAAGAAGTTGGACACAGATATAATTGAACAAAAATCAAGTTTCCCTTCTGGAGGTGCTATGGGAGAATCTGTTTCCTTGCATTTCCACCTTCTTACAGGCTCACAGCCCCTTTCTCCACCTTCAAAGCCAGCAATATTGCATTTCTCTGACCCTTCTTCTGTGGTCATGTCTCTTCCTAACTATAGCCAGAAAAGATTCTCCACTTTTGAATATTCATGTAATTAGATTGACCTCACCTGGATAATCCAGAATAATATTCCCATCTCAAGGTCCTTAACCTTAATCATGTGTGGGCAAAGTCTCTTTTGCCATAAGGTAATATATTTACAGGTTCCAGAGATTAGGAGATGGACATCTTTGGAGGCCATTATTCTGCCTACCACAGGATCCAAACAAAGTTTATATATTGCATTTGGTTAATGTGTCTCTTAAGTCTTTCTAAATCAATAAATTCCTTCTCTAAACTGTTTTTTTTCCTTTTAATTTATTCTTGAAAAAACTGGGTTATTGTCCCTAGAGGGTTCCCCTAGTCTGTATTTTGTTATATTATCATGGCTTCTTTGGAGTGTTCTGTTCTCGGTTTTTCTTGCAAGTTGGTAGTTGGATCTAGAGGCTTATGTTCATTTCTTTTTGTAAGACTACTCATAGCAGATAGTGTACTTTTTATAGTATTAGCACTACTGATGCTCAGTGCCTAAATCTATTAATTCTATAGGGGTTGCATAAGGGTGATATTCTAATTCTGTAGTCCTGTGTTCATTTATTATCTGGAATACATCTATAAAGTGTTATCTACTATTTGGCTAGCCTGAGATACAGTTCTTTTAGGAAAGACAGAATAAACGATTGCTTCTTTCTTTTTATTTACTAGTTTTCACAATAAAGAGTTGGCTTACTAGCATCCTCCATCCATGACCAGTGAGTTTAAAAAATTTTATTATCATAATGAAGTCAAGGACTTAAGCATATTTGATACTAAACCCAGATCTTCTACATTCTGGTTTTGAAACAACAGTGCCCCATATTTCTCTGAGCAAGAACCCTGTCCCCTCTCCCCAGGATTCCTAAATTGAAAATAGTTTGCTCACTAAACTACTGCATAAATTAAGAATTAATTAGTTGCCAAGATTTTAATAAATTAAAGGCATAATCAAGAGTCAAATAAAGTTATGATCACCAGAAAAGTTACAATAGGATTATACTGGGTTGCCAGCATTCAGCCAAAAAAAAGATTTTTTTTTTTTTTTTTTTAAAGATGACTGGTAAGGGGATCTTAGCCTTTGGCTTGGTGTTGTCAGCACCACACTCAGCCAGTGAGCAAACCGGCCATCCCTATATAGGATCTGAACCCATGGCCTTGGTGTTATCAGCACCGCACTCTTCTGAGTGAGCCACGGGCCGGCCCTAAAATAAAGATTCTTTAGTCAACCCGGTCTCATCCCACAAAGTTAGCCTCTCTATACTGAGAATAGTTTGCTCCAAGAATCCCTTGATGCAAAACCTCTGACTTAACACTAATAGCCAGCACTTATCGAGTCCTTACTATAGAATAGGCAATGTTGTAAGTACGTCAACGTATGACTCATTTAATTCTCACAACCACCCTAAGAGGTAGACACTATTATTATCTTCATTTTGTGGAAGAGAAATTGGAATGACAGAGAGGTGAAGTGACTTGACCAAAGTCACACAGCTGGTAAGTGATGGAGATGTGGCTGGACCTCCACTCCCACATGCAATTCTTGGCTGGTGCTGAGTAGCGGCTCCTTCTTTAGACTGGGCATATGTCCTTCTGTTCAACACAGTATCTGTCTGTCTCTCTTCATGTATTGATTCTGGCCTCTGCAGGCACTTGAGTTTGAGATCTCTGACATGCCTCAGCACTCCTTTACTAGCTCTGTGATTCTAGGAAGGTTCACTTGGGTTGGTAATAAGAATTGATGCCTCATCCGGACCTGTCCAGGGAGTAATTTTATTTGTCCTGGATCTTATTTTGGGCTGGATTTATAAGTACAAAATCGCAGCACTGAATCTAGCACAGTGAATTATTTTGTTTCCCAAATGTAGGCCATAGCATCTAATTTGAGCTGTAACTTAGTAACTGTGTGTGCAATTACCCAGCAAAGTGATGGGTGACGGGCATGTTCAAGATTGGATCTGGGAATGTTGGACGAAATAATTTCTTTTTTTCTTTCTCCTGCCACAGGAAACATTTTTCTTCCCCGTCGACCATCTTGGTGGGTTCAGCTGTTCTTTTGGACCCTAGAGAAAACATTGAAGTTGTGGCTCAAGGACCAGCCAGCTGGCAAGAGATATGAAACCCAAGCCCTGCACCACGCTGCTTGCTGTGTGAGCCTGGGTTACTGCTGAGTCTCCCTGTGCCTGTTATCTTAGTAATGTAAAGACCTAGAAGTGCTTCCCTTGTCAAAGGCCTTTGATTCTGTATTAGTCCATTTCTGTGGCTTATAATATAAATACGTGAAACGGGAAATAAAATTTATTGCTTACAGTTTCAGAGACTGGGAAGTCCACAGTGCAGGGAACACATCTGGTGAAGGTCTTGGTGTTGGTGACAGTGACCCAGAGGTCTCACATGGCAGAAAATGGCGGAGCAAAGAGAGAGAGACTACCTCTTCATTTACTCTCCTTCTAAAACCCTCAGAACCATGCCCATGACCACCATTTTTAATCCATTCCCTATGGCATGGTCCTACAATAATCACCTCTTCAAGGCCCCACCTTTCAATTATCATAATAGGATTTTCACCATCAACAGTGACAGTAGGAATTAGAGTTCTAATATGCGAACTTTGGGGACATTCAGTGAATCCACAGCAGGTTCTATGAAGTAAGTGGGGGGAAGAGGGGGACTCTGGGGCCAGGTAGATTTTGTTTCCACACAAGATATAGTAACTGCCTTTAATTGAATACTTTCTGTGTACTGTTTATCTGCAAAGAGTTTTACATACATTATCTCATTTAGAACACACGATGATATAACACCCACAAACTGAGGCTCAGAGAAGCTAGGTGATTTGTCTAAGATTACACAGCTAGTAAGTGGCAGAGCTGGTCAAACCCATTGAAGCAGATTTACTTGGAGGCAGAGGACTTCCCACCAGAAAGCTGGGCAATGACTTTGCAGGGACTACAAGGACTAACCCAGCAGGTAGGGAGTTGGGCAGTTATGTCCTTTCTCATTCTAATATTCTCTGAGTTCAAAGTTCATGATAATGGAAGCAAAGTCTTTTTGGCTACTCCACTACTTTGTATCCAGGCTCCAGCTTATGAAACATTGGACACTATCATCAAGCTCCTGGCTAATTTAGCAAAAGTGAATTGGTAGGAATACCTCACAGAACCAAAGAATAGCTGAGTGACATGTGCCAGCAATGAAAAGGACTTTGGCATTCAGGCAGCAGTGGAAACTGGTGGCTTTGGGGTGTGGTGATGATGATGGGTCATCTCCACATACTTCTAATCTGTCTTCACTGTGCTTGAGATTTGATTCCTAGGAGAGAGCTGAGTGGTCCAGATCAAGTCATGTAACAGCTCCTCAGTCAGGAGAAGAAGGGGCACTTTGATTGACAGCCCCAAGGAACTGTATTCAATGTGGGTAGGTGGTAGGAACGAGTCCCCAAATAAAAATGAAGTTGCTGGCAGCAGATGAAGGCGAAGGGACGCCAGCTAGGCAAAACCCAGCTGTGGGCCATTGTAGAGGCCTTCCTGGGATGGACAGTTGCCATGGGGTCTGGGCAGCTATTTTAGGAGCTGGGCTAGTGGTCTCTGGTTTTCCCCATCTGTAGAATAATCATGTCAGAGTACACAGATTCTGAAGCTCTCCCTGTCCCACCCCCCACGCTTGCCACTTAAGGCCCTCTGGCTCCTTCAACGCAGAACAGCACCCAACCAAGGAGTGCTGGATGTCTTAGGCTCCTGCTGGAAACACAGCTGGAGCTGCCACCTTCCTCTCCCTCCCGACTTTGTTTACTAAACATCTTGATGAGAAGCAGGAAAAGCACCTTTAACACTGGACAATTAGTGACTCTGATTACATACCCACAGAAGTCCTCTTCGCACTTCCCTATTATTTCGTACCCTTATTCCTCATCAGGCTTCATTTTGTGTGGATAATAAAGAGACAACGGGACTGTAAAATGTTAATGCTGATGAGCTAGGGAGAGCGGCTGCTGGCGTCAGGCTGGGGTGGGACTGCCTTCTTGGCCACAAATATCTCATGTGTTGGCGGCCTCTTTGCAGAGTCCTTTAGCTTTCCCAGTTCCACCATCCCCCTTATGGCCGGAGCCCAGGCTCTAAGCCAATGATTCTCTTCCTTGGCTGCACATTGGAAACACCTTAAAATACTAAGACCTGGGGTCCCATGCCCAGAGATTCTGATTTAATTGGTCTATGGTGGGCTTTGGGTATCGGTAGTTTAAAAGTCTCTAGGTGATTCTAATGTGCCAACAGGAGAACCCCTGACAGGTTGTGGGTTACTATTTTAGGCTACTGAGCCTCCCTCCCACAGGAACATGAAGATTCTGGGATAGCAGCCCTGTCATGGGCCTTTGGAAGTACTTCGTAGTGCTGAAGCACACACAACCAGATAGCCCTGGGCTCAAATCCCAGATCTTTCTGTCTCTAGCTGTGTGCCTTTGGGCAAGCGTCTTAACCTCTCTGAGATGTAGCTTCTTCATCTATACAATAGGGTTAATAATAGAACTTCCCATTTAGGGGTGTTCTGAGGATTAAATGAACTAGTATATATAAAGCCTTCAATAAATGTACTTATCATCATTATCCAGCATTTCCAATTTTTCATCTGAATATGCAGATACTTGATGTGTCACTCTGAACAAGATAACCATATGAGGGAAACTGGTTTTATGACATGCTGCAAAATCCTAAAGCCTTGTTACCTGAAGTGTCGTCTATGGAGGACATCTGGATCACCCAGGAACTTGTTAGGAATTCAGAATCTCAGGCCCCATCCCAGGCCTAGGAACCAAAATCTGCAGTTTTAACATGATCCGCAGGTAGCCTGCCTGCACTTTAATGTTTGAGAAGCCTTGGACTAGAATATTCTGAGCCTAGAGTCCCTCCCAGGTGAGTGTCATTCTTCACTATAGCCTTGTGCAAAGATATTTAGTTGTGAAATTTCAGGCACTGAGATAGGGGGATATTTCTGATCAAAGGAACTTTGAAAACCATTCTGCAGGACTGCTGGGATGCTCAGGTTGACTTTTCTGTTTAGGACTATGTCCATTGTCACAGTTAAAGCCTCAGAACAGCTCTATAAAGTAGCTGCTATTATTACCTACACTTTCCATATAAAGAAATGGAGACTCAGAGAGGCTAAGGAATTTGCCTAAGATCACACAGCCTGTTCAGGACAGAGTCCTTTGAAGTCACATCCAGGGCCCTTGTACATAACTCCTCAGCTTTTAGCTTAGTTGGAAAGAAGCAGTAACCTCTGCACAATTTGCTATTCCCTCTCCGGAAGGGGAATACAGCCGCTGTACCCTTCCTCCTCCTCCTTCCTCTTTCCAGCTGGAGTGGGAACATGCCAATTACAGATACTCCCAGTGGCAGTCGCTTAATGTTGTTGTACAGAAACGGCTTGATTGTGATGATATTCTCTCTCCTCCCCATAAACTTAATAGATATTCACATCCAGGCTTGATCCTTATGAGTGCATCGGCTGAGTGTGTGAGACTGGATAAGAGCACAGCAGAGATGGAACAGAAGGGCTCCCCTAGGCCTGGGCAGTGTCACACGTCCACAAATTCTTTAAGCAAAGAATAAAAGGCTCAGCCATTTCAGTGACACAAGGAGTGGCTTTACAGTATAGTATGTGGTGAGTGGTCCCAGCCACCTCCAAAGGGGACTAATATTATTTGACTCACAAGGAAATCGGAGGGGTTGGAGTGAGAGGAAAGTCACCTTCCCGCACCTCATGAAAACTGTGGAGGAGGCTGCAAAGCCTTTGTCAATAATGATTAGGTGGTGGAAGGAGCTGAGACTATGAGGAGCGGTGCCTTGTCCCAGTCGGCTGGAGGAAAGCGGGGGTGATCCTGAGCAATGGTATAACATAGGTAGAACTTGACGATGATGATGTTGGTGATACTAGTTAGTTCATATTGAGAGCTATTTTATGCTTGGCATCATGATAGTTCTTTACAAGTACCATCCTATTAAATCCTCTAGACCTACACCACTGAATATGACAGCCACCAGCTACATGTGGCTTTTTTTTTTTAAAGATGACCGGTAATGGGATCTTAACCCTTGGCTTGGTGTTGTCAGCACCACGCTCAGCCAGTGAGTGAACTGGCCATCCCTATATAGGATCCGAACCTGTGGCCTTGGTGTTGTCAGCACCGCACTCTCCCAAGTGAGCCATGGGCCGGCCCTTACATGTGGCTTTTTAAACATAGGTTTATATTAACTAAAAGTAAAATGAAGTGTCATAATTATATTACCCACCCACTTCTCAAGTTTTCAATAGCCACATGTGGCTGGTGGTTACCATGTTGGACACTGAGGATATAAAACATTCTCGCATTGCAGAAGGTTCTGTTGGAGTACTAGTCTAGACACTATTCACTCAAAGTGTGGTTCACCCATACCACCTAGAAGCTTGTTCGAAAGGCAGAATCTCAATCCTTTCTCTGCATCTTCTAGATCACTAGTTTGGGAAGTTTATGGACATTATTTCTTCAAATTCATTTTTCCTGCCTCATTTTCTCCTTTTCCTCCTGGAACTCCAATTACCCTTATTTTAGATCTTTTGATATTGTTCCACAGCCCCCAAGGCTCTGTTCATTTTATTTCTCAATCTTTTTTCCTCTTCTTAAGTATGAATAATTTCTATTGATCTATCCTTAAGTTTGCTGACTTTCTTTCTTTCTTTTTTTTTTTTTTTGTATTTTCCAGCTCTAAAATTCCCATCTGGTTCTTTTTCATATTTTCTATTTCTCTGCTGAGATTCCCCATCTTTTCACTCATTACAAGGATATTTCTCTTCACATAATTGGACATAGCTATAATAGTTGCTTTAAATCCTTGTCTGATAATTCCAACATCAGAGTCATCTTAGGGTCAACTTCGATTGATCATCTTTTCCCTTCACAAGAGATCATATCTTCCTTGTTCTCTAGATGTTTAGTAACTTTGGAATTTATTCCAGACGTTGTGAATGTTTTGTTGTGAAGATTATGGATTCTGTTATGTTTGTCCAAGGAGTGTTTTTTTTTTTTTTTACCAGGCAATTAAGTTTGTTGATTACGAACTCTGTCTCACCTGTGTGGACAACAGTTAAAATCTTAGTTTAGTTCTTTTTTTTTTTTTTTAAAAATCTTAATTTAGTTCTAAAAGCCTTACCGATAATTTGTTTTGACTCTCTCCTGTGCATGCATGCCAAGAGATCAGCTAGAGATTTGGACAGAATCTAAACCCAGAATTTGGGGTCCCCCTTCTCTTTTCTCTCCCCTCTAGGATTGTCCCTTACTTTAGCTGTGGTTGTCTGAGATTATTCTCTGATTTCTCAGGCCAGAAAGTTGGAAGGCTTTCTATGAAAGTTTTAGTTACTTTGCACTGTGCCATAACTGTGGCCTGCCCTCAGATCAGATCAGAGTAGCAACAATGAAAAACTCATTCTGTGCTGATCCTTTCCTCCAAGATTTGACTCTCTTCCATAATCTACCTGTTTCCTCCCTACCCTCCAGAGACCTAAGGTAATTGCTTTTTGTGTTTTGTTGAGAGTTGATAGTTGTTATATGTGAGGTGATTAGTCTGTTAGGATCTTACTATGTCATATGAAATATAGAGCCCCAGACTCACTGAATTAGTCTTCATTTTAACAAGAGCCCAAAGTGATTTATCTGCAGTGGAAAAGCGTTGCTCTAAACTACCCTAAGAGGAAGGCATTTCTTTGATTCTTGTTTTACAGACGAGGAAGTTTTCTTAAAATGGCTAAAGCCACAGAATGAGTAAGGGGAGATGGGGCTTAAACCCATTAGTAGTCTGATTCCAGAGCTTAACCACAATGTTGTAGCCCCTCCTATCCCCGGAGACCAGTGGGCTTCATACTACTTTGAAATGTAGTAAAAATCAAGAGGCCAAAGATAAAATGAGAAGGCTGTGAGTCATGCATTGAGTCAAGCCTTTGGTCATGCATTGAGAGAGATGACAAATCACAAATTTGGAACTGGACTGACCTCATTCACCCATCAATCTTTACTTGATCCTGGATCATTGGGATTTAATAGTTTTGAGTCACAAAATCTAGCATGAGGTGATACCAATCCTGGAAGTCTCACATCTTGAAACACTTGAGTTGGAGATCTACTTCATGTTTTTCTCACCATACAAAGTAGAACATTAAGCATTAATTGAACTTGAAAATTAAATTGAATTCTCATCATTTTAAAGAACTCTAATATGACTGTTGCCTTCCAAGTTAAGAGGACTTTTGTGTTCTAAATGATCACTCTCTTCCCTTGCATTCCGCATGCTAACCATCAACTGGAAAGAGGGTTTATTGTTTTCGGTATCCTTTGTAGTGGGCCAATCCATCAGTAGAAAGACTGTTTACAGGATATAAAATATATGTCAGCAGCCATGTTATCTCTTTTCTCCAGACTGGCTCTAAGTTGCTGTTCTTAGTAGAAGCCTATTTGCAGGTAATCTGGATTGATATTTAAGTAACATCTGTGGAGAAGATGAATGTGGAGCTGGCCTGGGGATGACTTTAGAAGATATCTGCTGCAACCTGTATCATTTTATAGAGAGGAAATGAAGGACAAGAGATGGTAAATATCTTATCCCAGGCCACACAGGTGTTAATGCATAGAGACAAATATTCAGTCCCAGTCCTGGTTCCACCCACCATAAATTGGATGAACTAGGGCTTGGGAGAAGATTTGGTTGTTTGGATGGGGGTCAGAACTCACTGTGAACGCTGGCCAGAAAAATGCATTTACAGAAATTTTAGAGTAAATTACACATCAGGGGATAGGAAATGGGCACTTGGGTGGTACTGTGGCAGCTGAGGAAAAAGTCAGGAGCAGCTGGAGAAGCCTGAAGATGACCCTCACCCTAGAGAGCCCCAGGACACGTAGATTCAGCAAGAGGATAGAACTAGGGGGACTCCTGGGACCAAAAGCAGATGGGCATTTGCCCCAGAGGCTAATGAGAGACAGGATCTTAAAGGGCTACAGGCTGTTAAAACAGACCCAGAGTCCTAATGCCAGTGGTTCCTAGTGCTTATGGTTATGATGAGTAACATATCCTTTGGGTGGAACTTTTCTTGGGGACCCAGGTGCCCCTTGGCCTCAGTTTCTAATCTCCTTATTGGGATTGTGTTCTCTGGTTTGGGGCTTCCTCCTCACTTACATTCCCCTTGATGTCTTGTACAGTGATGGGTTGTGTGCAGAATGCTCAATCTCATCCGGAAGGTCAGATTTGTGCATTTCAGTTTTTCTCAAGTATATGTTCTCATGCACACACTTGGAAACTGGAAAGAACCGTTAGATGGACCGGTGTAGTCAAACGTTTATGTTCCAAAACCAGACTGCCTGGGTTCAAACCCTGACTTCACCACACACTTGCTGTGTGGCCTTGGAAAAGAAACTTAACTGCCTTGTGCCTCAATTTCCTTCTCACTGTACGATAGGGAAAATAGTATCATATTCCTAATGAATAAGGGTATTAACATAATTAAGGTGGGTTAATTTATGTCAAGTACAGTAAATTCTCATTATTCATGGTAGTTATGTTCTGTAAGTCACCGAGAACACCATCCATTCTTTCTAGGGGAAATACAGGGTTGGTTCCTGCAAGTCAGTAGCACCACACCTCATGCCTCTCTAACATATTTTCTCCATAAGCCACACCACAGCCTTCTTGTGCTTAGGAACACTAGACTAACCTTGGGGGATATTTTAAACAGCAAAGTCACCAACACAAAGCACAAAATGCAAAAATGCCACATGAAGCAGACTGTGGGAGGGACACTTGGTTACAGTGTGAGAGCTGAAACTAGAAGGCAGAGCATTGCATTGTTTGACCTCAGCTGGGAACGTGCCCGTTGGGCAACTCAAATATTTTGCCACTCCGTGTACATCCAGGAGTAACCAGGAAAGCACCCCAAAGATTGATTTTGGAGTTACAAATAAATTTAAGCGAGTAGGTGAATTTTAAAACATGGAATCCTTGAATAATGAGAACCAACTCAAGTACTTAGTGCTTGACATATAGTAGGTACTTAATAAATGTTTCTTAAAATTATCAAGAGCTGGAAAGTACATGGCTCATGGGATCATGAGCTAGTGTCTCTGCAGGAAAAGACAAAGTGGATGAAACCTCACCCCAGACTTTCTGACACCCTGAGGTGGTGTTCTCCCACGGCTATAGTACAGTTACCCTATATATTTGAGCTCCACAAATTCAACTCTTTGTGTATGCCAGCTAGGCATCTTGATTGCAAGAAACAGAAGTTGACTTTTGCTACCTTAAGCAGAAAACAAATTTATTGGAAGGGCATTGGGGAGCTCCCTGAATTGGTGGGAAGGATGGAGGGCCAGGCAAGAAGAGGGATAGAGCACAGCCAAGGTTCAGCCACTGAGATGAGGTGAGGGACCACACCTCAATGGACACGAAACCCCAACCAATGGCTCCTGACTCAGCTGCCAAGAACAAGCTCTCTTGAAATGGTTGTGCTACTCGCCCGAGGCTCAAAGCTGGGATAGGGCAAAATGGCCATGTTAAGTCACTTGCACACATCTCAGGTGTGCGCAGGGGGAGAGGAACTGTCCTCCATCTTTAAGTTTTTGTAGTAAGAGGGATGGTTTTGTCACCTATGGATTGTGATATTTCCTCCAACAGTAATGGCACTTAGACACCTGGATGACAAATGTGCACTATGTTGTGGATTGAGGAGGGGAGGGAGAAGGAAAGGGAGAGAGGGAGGGAGGAGAGAGAGAGAGACAGAGAGACAGAGAGACAGAGAGAGAGAGACAGAGAGAGACAGAGACAGAGAGAGACAGAGACAGAGAGAGAGAGACAAAGAGAGAGAGAGACAGAGAGAGACAGAGACAGAGAGAGAGACAGAGAGAGAGACAGAGAGAGAGACAGAGAGAACAGACAGAGACAGAGAGAGACAGAGACAGAGAGAGAGAGACAGAGAGAGAGATAGAGAGAGAGACAGAGAGAGACAGAGACAGAGAGAGAGAGACAGAGAGAGAGAGACAGAGAGAGACAGAGACAGAGAGAGAGAGACAGAGAGAGAGACAGAGAGAGACAGAGACA
This sequence comes from Cynocephalus volans, assembly GCF_027409185.1. Lineage (NCBI taxonomy): Eukaryota > Metazoa > Chordata > Mammalia > Dermoptera > Cynocephalidae > Cynocephalus > Cynocephalus volans. The sequence goes on from NC_084461.1 coordinate 198,706,564, forward strand.
GAGAGAGAGAGACAGAGAGAGAGACAGAGAGAGAGAGAGAGACAGAGAGAACAGACAGAGACAGAGAGAGACAGAGACAGAGAGAGACAGAGACAGAGACAGAGAGAGAGACAGAGAGAACAGAGACAGAGAGAGACAGAGACAGAGACAGAGAGACAGAGAGATAGGGAGACAGAGACAGAGAGACAGAGAGAGACAGAGACAGAGAGAGAGAGACAGAGAGAACAGACAGAGACAGAGAGAGAGACAGAGACAGAGAGAGACACAGAGAGAGAGACAGAGAGATAGAGATAGAGATAGAGAGAGACAGAGAGAGAGAGACAGAGAGAGAGAGAGAGACAGAGGAAGAGGCAGAGAGATCCATCCACAGAGCAAATGCTCCACAGTGAACAAGCGATGGACACAGGACATGGCTGTTCCCTCAGGCTCTATGTCCTCCTCACAGTGAACATCTCACCATGTGGACAGTCTCGTGTTGTCATGGAGGATGACACCTGAATGCTAGTCAACCACAGCCTCTGCTGCCTCTTGAGATAATAGCAGTCTGTTTCAACGCTGGAGGAAAACCGGCTGTGTGATTTTGTGAGCAATATGCACCTTCCTCAGCTATTTCCAACAGTAACTTTTTAACTATGAATGATTTTTTTTGGCCTGGATGCTGGTATGAGATGACTCCACTCGTGGACGTACTGTCTGCAGGTACTTAGGGGCACTTTGCACACCTTCTCTCTAGTCCTCACTCAATCTTCTTAGTTAGGTGTTATTGTCCCCGTTTTACAGATGAGCCCAGAGAGGATGACTGTAATGTAGACTTTTTAAAAATGCTGTCTTGACCCAGTTTTTAGGCCCTGGCTAGAGGGCAGTTATTATTCTTCTTGAGCAGCTGATGAAATCCACACTCCAACCATTTCCCTTATTGGGCTCTCATACTCTGGGGACACTATTACTTGCCCTAATCAGATCAAGGCCATTGCCAGACAACTAGGGACAGCTTCTATGCCCCTGATCCTGCAGAATTATTCAAATTAGGCAATCCACAGGGAGCCTGTGAAACCTAGCTACCCCTAACCATGCTTGCCATACATAAGCTGCCCCCTACAGCTCCAGCTGCTCTTAATCTGTCTCCAGGTGTACCCCTTGTGTGGCCCCACATGGTGGCTTTCTCTCTTGTTTGGAGCTATAAGTAACAAAGAGTTCTGCCTTTCATCTTTCAGGGTGTCATTGGGTAGTCTCCTGCCATCCACAGGACCTTTAAATCTTATAAAACAGTGACATACTCCATGCTGCAACATGCCAGTCACTGGAGCGATCACAGTCTAAATGGAGTGATCAGGGTGAAGCTGTCAATTGATGAACGTTCCCTTTAGCCCATGGGATGCACAAGGACAGGTGCAATGGTTGTATCCTTAGCACCCAGGACAGCACCTGTTCAGGAAACGCTAGTTTAATTGCACTGACTTCAGTGAGTATTTACTACATCCCTGGGGCTATGTTAGATGCATCAAAGCTGTCGTGGCCCCAGCTGAACTGACAGTACTGTGAAAAGAGAACTCATGTATAAGAACTTCAGAGGAATGAGAGCAGCACCATGCCTTATGCCTGGGCTCCCACACATCTGGCTTTGCTTGACCTTGAGGTTTAGTCTGCAGGACCTCTAGGTCCATGGCAACTTGTCATCATTATATTTTTTGACAAATTCCTCGTCTCTCTGGTGAGATGACATGGACGATTACTTGGTTTGCAAGGAGAGGGGCCTGGATTTTCCACTTGGAAACCAGTGACCAGGTGAGGAGAAAATGACTGAGTTTTTTCAGCTGTGTGTGGTGGAGAGACTGCTAGGCATGGAGGCAGGAGATCTAGCCAGGTAGACTGAGGAGAGTCACCGCCCCCACCCAGGGGACAGTTTTCCCATCTCTAAAGTGAGGGTGTAAAATCACTCCCGAGAATGAAAGACAGTATGTGAAGGGCTTCAGGGAGTGGCTTCTGCAACCAGCCTACCTGGTACGAATCCCAGCTGTGCCACTTCCTAGCTTGTGACATTGGACAGGATTCTCTCTCTCTGAGCATCAGTTTCTTAGTCTGTAAAGTGGATACAAACAGTACCATCCTCATAGGATTACAGTGATCATTAAATTAGATAATATGCACTTAGTACTTAGCTTCTGGAACACAGAAATTGCTCAATATATTAGTTATATTAATAATAACAATAAATATGGCAGTAAGTAAGGTGAAACTTCAATGAGGAACAGGATGCAGTCTCAAAATCTCTCAAACCAAATACTTATTAATTACTGTATTAGTTTCAGATGGCTGCTGTAACAAATGTACCACAGTTTTGGTGGCTTAAACACAACACACATTTATTCTCTTATATTCTTAAAAGCCAGAAGTGCAAAATCAGTTTTACTGAGTTGAAATGGTGTCAGCAGGGCCATGCTCCCTCAGAGGGTCTAAAGGAAAGTCCATTTCTGGTTCTCCTCCAGCATCTGGTGGCTGCCAGTATTCCTCAGCTTGTGATTGCATCACAGCAATCTCTGCCTCTGTGGTCACGTCACCTTCTCCTCTTCTTTCTGTACTCTATTGCCCTCTTACAAGGATACATGTGATTGCATTTAGGACTGCTATGGTTTGAATGTTTACCTCTTCCAAAACTCATGTTGAAACTTAATCTCCAATGTAGCAGTATTGAGAGGTGGGGCCTTTAAGAGGTGATTGGGTCATGAAAGCTCTGCCTTCATGAACGGATTAATCCATTCATAGGTCAATGGATTAATGGATTAACAAGAGTGGAACTAGTGGCTTTATAAAAAGAAGAGAGACCTGAGCTAGCATACTGCCATGGATTGAATTGTGTCCCGACATGTCTATGTATTAGAAACTTAACCCCCACTATGACAGTGTTATAGGCTGGGAAATCCTATCATGGAAATTGAATGGTGGAGCCTTGAAGAGGTGATTAGATTGTGAGGACCATGCCCTAGTAAATGGATTAATAAGTTGATGGTGGTTGTGGGCATGGTTTGAGGGCTTTAAGAGGAGAGTGCATGAGGAGCTAACTCTCTCGCTGCTCTGCCATTCTGCCATGTGAAATGTCTGTGTTACTGTCACCACCAACATAGCCTTCACTAGATGTGTTCCCTGGACTTTGGACTTCGCAGCCTCTGAAACTGTAAGCAATAAATTTTGTTTTCTTACAAATTACCCAGTTCTAGGCATTCTGTTACAAGCAGCAGAAATGTATTAAAACACACACTCAGCCCCCTCCCACTTTGATGCCCTGTGATGCCTTATGACCCTGCAGAGAGGGTCACACACAAGAAGGCTACAACAACAAGGAGGCCCCTTGATCAACAGAAAATGAACTGAGACAGAAAATTGGTATCAGGAGTGAGGCTTTTGCTTATAAAGAATACCTGAAAATGTAGAAGTGGCTTTGGAATTGGGTAATGAGTAGAGGCTGGAAGAGTTTAGAGGAGCAGTTTAGAAAAAACCTTGATTCTGAGGAAGCCTTACAAGAAAAGAAGACTAGGGAAAGCTTTGGGCTCCTTAGAGACTGCATGAGTGGTCATGACCAGAATGCTGAAAGAAATGTGGACAGTAAAGGTCATTCTGAAGAGATCTCAGGTAGAAACAAAGAACTTACTGAAAACTGAAGCAAAGGCCACCCTTGTTATACAGTTGCAAAGAACTTGGCTGCATTGTATCCATGCCCGAGGGCTTTGTGGAAGGCCTAACATGAGAATGGTGAACTAGGGCATCTGGTGGAAGAAATATCCAAGAAGCAAACATTTGGGATGCTGCATGGCTACTTTTAACTGCTTACATTAGGCTGGAAGAAGAAGAAAATGACTTAAAGACAAAATTTATAATCAAAAGAGAAGCAAAGTGGAAAGATTTGGAAAATTCTCAGCCTGGCCATGTAAGGAGTGAAAAAGCATGTCAGGAAGAGAAAACCAAGGATCTGACCCTGCCTGCTAAGGCAATCAGTATAGAGAGGAGTGATCATCAAGAGAATAGAAGAAAGACCCAAAGACATTGCAGAGATCTTTGGAGTTGCCCCTCCCATCACAGGCCCAGAGGCCTAAGAGGGAAGAATGGTTTTCAAAATTGGGCACAGGGCACCCTCCATGAGCTCACTGCCCAGGGCTGCCTCAGGTGTCTGCTCCCTGCATTCCAGTGCAGTGCTCCTCAGCTGCCCCAGATATGGCTCAAATGGCCCCAGGTATGGCTTGACCTGCTGGAAGATACAAGCCACTAGCCTGGGAGGTGTCTATGTGGTGTTAAGTCTGCATCCTCCACCTAGGTTTCAGAGGATGTATCAAACGGCATAGGCAGAGAATTCTCACATGGTTTGAGCTACCACAGAGAGCCCATATAGGGCAATACTGGGTCAAAGCTGCTGAAGAGAGTCCTGCCAGGGCAATGCCTAATGTAGCTGCAGGGGCAGGATTGCCAGTGAGACCCCAGATCTGTAGAGCTACCAGCATGCAACTTCAGCCTGGGAGAGCTGCAGACATGAGCCTTCAACCCAAGAACAGAGCCTAGCAAAGCTCTCTCTCTTATGGGCTGAGCCCAACAAAGCCATAAGGGTGGGGCTGCTCAAGGCATTGGGGGACCAACCCCTGCACCAGTGTGCAGAGGATGCCAGACATGGAGTTAAGGGAGATCATTCTACCACTTCAAGCTTTAAAAGAGTCTGCCTTTGTGGGTTTCACACTTGCTTGGGGCCTGTTTGTGCTTTCTTTGAATGATTTCTTCCTTTTGGAATGGGAATGTGTACCTGTACCACCATTGTATATCGGATGTCGATAACGTTTTTTTTTTTTTTTTAAGATAACTGGTAAGGGGATCTCAGCCCTTGGCTTGGTGTTGTCAGCAGCATGCTCAGCCAGTGAGCCAACCAGCCATCCCTATATAGGATCCGAACCTGTGGCCTTAGTGTTATCAGCACCACACTCTCCCGAGTGAGCCATGGGCCGGCCTTGTTGATAACTTGTTTTGATTTCACAGGCTCACAGATGAGACTTTGGACTTCAGACTTTTGAGTTGGTGTTTGAATGAGTTGAGACATTGGGGCTATGAAAGTGGAATGAACGTGTTTGTATATTAAAAGGACATGAGTTTTTGGGGACTAGGAGTGGAATGCTATGATTTAAATGTTTGTCCCCTCTGAAACTCACGTTGAAACTTAATATCCAACGTGGCAGAGAGGACACAAAGAAGCAGGGCCTTTAAAAGGTGACTGGGTCATGAGGACTCTGCCCTCATGAATAAATTAATCTATTCACAGATTAATGAATTAATGGATTAATGGGTTATTATGAGAGTGAAACCGGTGGTTTTATAAGAAGAGGAGGAGAGATCTGAGCTAGCATGCACAGCCCCCTTGCCATGTGCAGTCCTGTGCCACCTTGGAATCTGCAGAAAGTCCTCCCCAGCAACAAAGCCCTCACTAGACGTGCCCCCTAACTTTGGACTTTCCAGCCTTCAGAACTGTAAGAAATAAAATTTTTTTTTTTTTTATGAATTATCAAGTTTGGGGTATTTTGTTATAAGCAACAGAAAATGGGCTAAGACAGGGCCCTCACTTATAGTGCAGGATAATCTCCCCAACTCAAGATCCTTAACTTAATATTTAGAAAGACTTCTGCATATAAATCAACATTTATGGGCTCTAGGGGTTAGAACCCGACATCTTTGGGGGGTATTATTCAGCCTACTACAATTACTAAGGGAAAAACAGTAATTTTACAGAGGAGAAGCCTGCAACACACCAACAAGTGATCAAAATTAACTTAGGGACAGATGAACATCATGTACCTCCTGCTGTGATGCATGGAGAAGAGCACAACATTATCTGTGATATTTTCCCCCAAATGTACAACTCGAATCTGATCACAATCTAATCCTAACAGACAAATCCAAAGTAACTGGCCTGAAATCTTCCAAAATGTCAAGGTCATGAAAGACAATGAAAGACTGAAAAAGACCCAAGAGGACAACTACGTGCAATGTGTCACCCTGGACTGAACTCTGGACCAATTAATTTTTCTACAAAGGGCATTGTTGGGATAATTAGAAAAATTTTAACTAGGTCTATAGATCAGATAATAGTCATTACTATTAGTAATAGAAATAGTAATAGATAATAGATAATTATTCCAAAAATAGGATATTATCTAGTACTATTCTAATATTTTGATAATTTTGCTGTGCTATGTAAGATAAAATCCTTGTTCTTAGGAAATACACACTGAAATATTTAGGGGAAAAGGTTCATCATTGTGTCTAAAAAGCACTCTCAATTGCTTCAGATATAGATGAATAATGGGCCCCACAATATATCCACGTCATAATCCCAGAACTTGTAAATATTTCACCTTTCAAGGCAAAAGAGACTTTGCTGATGTGGTTAAATTAAGGATTTTGATATGGCAAGAGTAGCCTGGATTATCCAATGTAATTATAAGGATCCTTATAGGGGAAAGAGGGAGCAGGAGGGTCAAGTCATAGAGAGGGGAGCTCATGTGATGATGGAAGCAGAGAGAGGGAGAGATTTGACGATGCTAACCTGTCCAAATAGGGGAAAGTGCCAGGAGACAAAGAATGCAGACAGCCTCCAGAAGCTGGAATTATCCTCTAGAGCCTCCAAAGAACCAGTCCTGTCAATACCTTGCTTTTGGCTCTTTTAGACACCATTTCAGACTTCTGACCTCCAGAACTGTAAGAAAATAAATTTGTGTTGTTTTCAGCCACTAAGTTTGTAGTAATTTGTTACAGCAGCCATAGGAAACTAATATTCTACCTATGCATATATTTATGTATTCATGTACATATTTAGAGAGAGATACTAATAAAGCTAATGTGGTAAAATCTTAATATTTGGGGAATCTGTACAGAAGAGTCTTATGGGAGTTCTATGTACCATTTTTGCAATTGTTTTATAAATCTAAAATGATCTTAGAAAAAAAAAACACCCCAAACAATATGATGGTCAAAAAGGACTTACATTGACCATTATGGCTAGACATTTTCTTTGAAAAAACTGTCATTTTCTTGGATTCTTATTACATTCTAGGCCCTGGGCTGGCACTTTCTGTGCATCCTCTCATTCAGTTCTCACAATAGGTGCCATTGCCCCATTTTACAGGCAAAGAGGCTAAAGACCAAATAGCTTAAGGAACTTACTGGGAGTCATTCAATTAGTGGGTAGCAGACCTAGGATTCCACCTGGAGTCGCTGATGGTCAATGCCCTTCCCGGTGGGGAGGTAGGGAGGGGCAGCAGCAGTGGGTAGAGGAGTGGTTCTCCAAATGTGGTCCCTGCAGCACCACCACCAACTGAGAACTGGTTAGAGATGCAACTTACTTTTTCCATCATCCTGGACCTCCTTGATGGACACCCTGAGGGCGGGGCCCAGCCCTCTGTGTGGTAACAAGCCCTGTGGTGATTCTGCTCTCACTCAGGTTTGAGTCTCCCTGCTTTAGAGGGTTGGTGTTTGCTGCCTGGGTGCCAAGCCTCAGCTCTGTCATCTTTTGCATTATTCATGAGGTTTCATTAATATGCAAATCTATGCCAGTTGATTGGCTTGTCTGGCATGGTTCCATGCATCTCATAAATCAGAGGCCACTGTGCTTTCTTGTTAGTAATTTTCCAGCTGTGGGCCATTCTGTACCTGCAATGAGATCAATAAATCCTCCACTCGGAGGGCTATGAACTGGGTTGGCTCCCATGTGCCCAGAATTCCCGCTGCCTTGAAGCACCTCTGGGGCCCATGGGACTGCAAAGGGGCCCCTGGAACCTTGGGCTCTGGAGTCAGGTGAGTTTAAGTTTGTGTTTCAGCTTTGCCAATTATTGGTTGTGTAAACCCAAGTCATATGACTTCGCAGCCCGTTTTCTCATCTGTGAGGTGTGGGTGGGAGAATCTAAGGCCTTAGTGTGAAAGAGCTTGGTTCTGGCTTTCCCCAATCTTGGCCTCTGAGGGGTCTGGTGACCTGCCCAAGGTCATCAGCTCTCTCTTAGTGGAATTACATTAGAAGCCAGGTGTACTGAGTCCTCAGCCAGCTTTTTTCTCTTGGCCCTTCATTAATCCATCTGGAAGCTGGTGTTATGGAGAATTGCCAATTCTGTTGTTTTGCTATTGCTGCCAACAGCTTGGGGTGAGGAGTCAGTTTCAAGGGTCTGGACACATGGTCTGGATACTGGCTAGCCCTCTTTGGAGACTAAAGGATAGGGCAGGAAGGAGGCAACAGTAACTGATGAAGGTGGTGGCTGCCCCTGCCTTAAATACAAGTCCTGGTCATCTGCCTTGTTCTCAACTTGTCCCCAAGTCTCCTGGTTGGAGGGGGTAGTCAGTCAAGCCCCCTTCCTCAGTCCTCTCTGTTCCATCCCAGGGAGATGTTTCCAGTGATCTGGTAGTTAAGAGCACATGTGTTGGAGTCAGGCAGAATAGAGTCATAGGTGTCTGTGTGTCCTTGGGGAAGTTGCTTAACCTCTCTGAGATTCAGCTTCCTCATCTGTCAAGTGGAACCAATCATAGTAACCCCCTCACAGGGTGGCTGTCAGGACTAACTGAGGCAGTCCTTGGCATGGGGTCCAGCACAGGGTACCGAATCAAAGGCAGTCACATATAATTTAAGAATGGGTGCCCACCCCTCTCAATATTTCCCATAGGGCAGGCTACCTCCCACAGGTGGGGATCAGAGGATACAGAAGAAGAAAATATTAGGTTACGTAGAGTATCAGTCAGGGTTCAACCTGAGAAACAGAACAGGTGGGAGATATATATAAGGAGATTTATTGCAAAGAACTGGCTTACGTGATTGTGGGGGCTGGCTGGGCAAGTCTGAAATCCATAGGTCAGGCCATTAGGAAGGCAGGCTGGGACTCCCAGGAAGGAGCTGGAGCTGCAATCCATGGATGGAATTTCTTCTTTCTAGAAACGTCAGTACTCCTCTTAAGTCTTTCCAACTGATTAAATTAGGCCCACCCAGATTACACAGGATGAGCTCTTTTACTTAATATAAACTGATGATGAACATTAGTGACATCTATAAAAACTTTCACAGCCATAGGCCTAACTTGGACGCCTGCCACCCCATAACCAAGGACAGGGAGGGTGTCTTGACTGACAGGCTCCCCAGACTACTTGGAATAGGGGACAGTCTTTTCTCAAAACAAAGGCCAATGCAGGGTTCCCTATAAGATTTAATTTGAGGCAACAAACAAACAAAAAATTTCCACTACTAAATGAAAAAAGAAATTGTCCCTAGAACCCTCTTACTTTGTATGTGAATAAGGACAAACAAAGGTGAAAAACAAAACAAACAAATAAATACCTTCACTACAACACCTAGATTCGTGTTTGATTGATTGATGGGGGACTATAGCCTGGCCAAGGTGACACAAAAAACTGACCATCACACACAGCAAAGAGAAATCAAATGATGTTGAATCACACGAGAATGGTATTTACTTTTATATCTCTTTTACCTCTTCTAATAGCCCATGGAGAAAGTCTCAGTTGGTGTTACTAGGTCTTTAACACCTTTCTAAGCTCAGCAATTGCTCAGCAATGGCCCTTTATAACAAAGAGTAAGCAGGTCCTCGGTCAGAGCGTCGGATGCGTGGAAGAAACTGATTAAATTCACCAATGTCATTTTGTTTTCATTGTGTGTATTTCCTTTGGAGAGCATGTTTTACTAATAATTTTCACATTTTTCTTTGACAACAGGGACAGAAAGTTTATTTTTAAAATAAAATTTAAGTAAAACATGAGCTGCTGAAATAAAAATATGAAGTAAATTGTAGTACAGGATATGGCAATAATTGTGATGGCCACATGGGGATGATGGAAGTTTGAAAAATATTCAAACAGGGCAGCCTGGAGGAAGTGTCCTTTCAACCAGATGGTGGCAAAGAGCTTTGTTTCTCACAATGTTGCAGGCCAGAGGCAAGATCTCAGTTGGTGTTGCTATGTCTTTAACACCTTTCTAAACCTTGCCATTGGCACTTTATAATGAAGAGTAACCCAGTAACAGTGGCTTACAAGAGCCAGCTGCATCCGCCCACCCAGCTGTCATTCTGGTTACTCTGATTCCTGCCACTCTCCCTCTAACTCACAATGCTCAGCTACACTGTCTCTTCGTTATTGATCAAACATGCCAGACCACTGCCACCTCTGGGCCTTTGCACTGGCTGTTCCCTCTACCAGATGTGCCCTTCTCCTAGACAGCCACTTGGCTGATGCCCTCCCTGCCCTTTGAGTCTTTGTGCCAATGTCACCTTCTCAGTCACCCCCTCCCTTACCAGCCCATTTAAATGTCACAGCCCTGATCCTTTTACCCACTTCAGTTCCCTGCCACCCCCTCCACCCCATAGCACTTATCACTTCTTACATTTATGTATTTATTTATTTAGTTATTTATTGGGTTTTTAGAACGTAAGTTCTTCTCCCTTCCCCTGGGGAGATGAGTTGCAGATGGGATGAAGAGACTCTTACTTTAACCCCAGGTTGAATCCTGTGTCTACTACCCACCAGCTGGGTGCCTCTGGGCAGGTTCCTTAACCTCCATGGCCTCGGTTTTCTCAACTGTAAGATGGGCTAAGCATGCCTACCCCAGGAGTTATAGTGAAGATGGATAGCATGAAATGATGCACAGAAAGTCCCCAATCCCACTGTCCACCACTTTCAACGCTCTAGTTGTTTTTTAAAGGAAATAGTCACACACACGTGCACACACACATGCTCACACACACATAAACACACACAGGTCACACACGAGGGTCATATTTTTCTCCTCTCCTCACCTCCTTCCTCCTTCCCTTCAAGATCCCAGTTCTCTGTCCCTGTCCACCCCACCCCTCCTTGCTCTCAGGAATGGTCCTGCTCTGTCCTTTACTACTAAGGGTGAATCCTAAGGGTGGATCAGGGTAAGTCACTGAGGTCTTCAATCCAGGAGTTTTTTGGCCTTAGTTTAAAAATTATCAAGGTAACGTATGGTTCTTATAAAAAATCCAAATAACTCCTAAGAGGCAAAAACATATAGAGTCAAAATTCCTCCATTCATCCCTAATCTCCCTTCCCAGGGGTGAGCTGTTATTAACCATTCCATAAGTGGATCCCTCTGTCCTTTTTCTATGCACACACAAACATATATATACAGTCAAGTGTCACACAATGATGTTTCAGTCAACAATGGGCCATATATATGATGGTGGTCCCATAAGATCATAATGGACCTGAAAAATTCCTACTGTCTTGTGATGTCCTAGCCATCATAATGTCATAGTACAATTACTTTATTTTTAAAATAAATTTAGTGTAGCCTGAGTGTACAGTGTTTGTAAAGTCTACAGTGTGTGCGGTCGTGTCCCAGGCCTTCATGTTCAGTCACCACTCCTGACTCACCCAGAGCAACTTCCAGTCCTGCAAGCTCCATTCATGGTAAGTGCACTGTACAGGTCTGCCTTTTTAAAAATCTTAATTATAGCATATTTTTACTGTACCTTTTCTGTGTTTAGATATGTTTAGGTACACAAATTCTTACTGTTATGTTACAATTGCTATGTATTCAGTACAGTAACAGGCTGTACAGGTTTGTGACCTTGGAGCCATAGGCTATGCCGTACAGCCTTGGTTGGTGGTGGGCCATACCATCTAGGTTTGTGTAAGTGCACTTGTAATGTTCGCACAACAACCAACTGCTTAACGATGCATTTCTCAGAACAAATAGCCATCCTTGTGATGAATGCCTGTATATAAAATGTATGCATTATATGCATGTGATGGATTTACACCCTACCTGTTGTTTTACAATTTATCTTTAAAAGAGATCAACGCTGCATGTTGGCTGTTTCTTCTCATTCCTTTCAAGCCAGCACTACCTTATTCTTTCTGTTAATCATGCTTGGTAAAGCGACTTCTCCTCCCTGAGTCTCAGTGTTCTCATCCTGACAATTGGGACAACACCTGAACCTGCCTCAAAGGGTTTGCTGTGACCTTTGCTACTGATGTTGCTATCCCGTCGTACGGCCGTACCCTACTTTGTTCACTAATCCCTGTGGGCGAACTTCTAGGTTGTCTCCACTTTATGCTAGTACAGTCCACAATCCTTTATCCAACCCCCTTGGGTCTACCTGTGTTTTGAGACTTTGTATTTTTTGGGTTTTAGCTAGGTTACAGGGTACATATAAGGGTACTTCAAAAAGTTCATGGAAAAATAGAATTGAAAGATAATACAAATCTTTTTAATGAACTTTTCAAAGTACACTCATATATCATAGACTGTGCAATAACACTGGGTGGAGTGGGGTGGGGGAGGGCTTGGGGCGGTGCCCTATAATCAAATGCACTCAGAAATTCTTTCGTGGAACACGTAAATATTCCCACTAAGTGAGATAAACAAAGACTATAAATAGGCTTACGGAGGCTCAGGGTGGGTTCTGCTGCCAACTGAGTCTTGGTTCCAAACTTAAGATGGAAACTCATGATGAGAAAAGCCTCTTGGATTTCTTAATTACATGTAAGTACATGACTATGTACTTGGACAAATATTTGTGTAAGAAAAATTTGTGGAAAAGATGTCGCTAGGTTGAGGAGTCTGTCCATTTAAAAACTTTTTATAATTGTTTATACTTTCCCATCCCCAAATGTTTTCTGAGTGGTGTTAGTTCTAAGCGGGACTGCCATGGAAGGGGAGGCATGCTGGGGTGCATGGAGGTCTGAGGGAGGCAGGGGACTTTACCCACCCCCTCTGAAGTCTTTGGAGAGAGTTGAGTGGAAGCCGCTCTGTGTGCCTGCCAGGGAGGTGGGGCTGTGCCAGCAGAAGGAGGAGCCGGGCTTGGAGCTGCTGGAGCTTGAGGAAATTAAATCCAAGCCTGCAGAGAGGCAGATAAAGCCCACGGGGGAGCTGGCCTCAGAGGCTGGAGTCCGCTCAAGGCAGCTGGTGTCGGAATTAGCTCTGGCCTTCTTCCCATTCTAGAACCGTGAGCTGCAGGGCAGGGCCTGGGCTGTGTTTTCCTCTAAGTCTCTCCATCTGTTTTCATCAGAGGGAAAAATGATCATGAGTAGAGACGGAAGGCCTGCTGCGGCCACAGCTGTTGGAGCGGGTGGCATGGGGTTAGCAGGAGGTGGGAGTCCTGGGTGAGTTTGGCAGGTCTGGGTACCCCCTGTGTCCAGGGCACACAGGGACATGAAAGAAGCAGAGGATGGTCCATGATTGTTTTCCCATATGGGGCTGGAACAGGCACAGTGCCTGGGACTTAGTAGAAACTTAATATAGGATTAGACAGAAGGAAGAACAGAGAGAGAAAGAAACCATGTGATCTCGGCAAGTTGGAGCTAGAACAGAGTTTGATGATCCCCTCTGTCCGCATTTTACAGCAAGGGAAGTGGAGGCCCAGAGGGGTCAAGGGGTTTGCCCAAGGTCACCCAGCTGGTGAGCCCCTCCAAAGCCTCCGCAGCCTCTTCCCTCTGGAGACTCCAGGCAGGGATGCTGGGTGAGGAGCTTCATGTTTCACATCTGACTCTGTCTCAGCTGGGTGTTGGTAGAGTCACCCCATTTCTTTGGTCTCAGGTTCCTCATCTGTCAAATGTGTGTCCTGCTCCTGACCTGCTGCCTCTGCATGGGAGCAGTGGGAACGGAGGGTAAGAATCAAAACTGGTCACATCTCTCCCCTGTGGACCTCCATTGCCCTCAGAATAAAGACACGTGTCCCCGATGTGACTGTGTGGTTGGGCTGCATCTGTTCCCCATCCCCTCCATCTCTGGGCCCCCAGATCCCCTGCCTCCTGGCAGTTCCCTGCCACTCAAACTCCTTCCCCCTGCAGGGCCTTTGCACAGTCCTCTGCCTGGTGGTTTGGCACCTGGACACTGGGGCAGGAGCACTTGCTTCAGATCCCAGCTCTGCCATTTCTGGCTGGGTGGCCTTGGGAAAGTCACTTACCCCACTCTGGGCCTCCGTTTCCTCATCTGCAAAATGGGACTGACAACAATGAAGCCCTCATGGGGTCGTAATGATTAAATGAGTTAATACATGTGTGGGAAAAGCGCTCGGTCAGCGTCAGCTCTTTATGACTCCTTCACATGGCCCAGGACCTCTCTCTCGCTGCTTTGCCAGGATTATTTCCTCTTGTGTGTCATCATTTGGCTAATATCTGTCTCCCCTACCAGACTGTAGTCTCCAGGAGGGCAGGGCCGAGTCTGTCTCATGCATAGCTGTGTCTCAGCATCCAGCGCAGCACCTGGCACGTAATAAGCAGGAGCTCTTGAAATACTCAATGGATGTTGGTGACCCCCAACGTGACTCCACCATTGTATTCATAGAAATCTGATTTCTCCAGGTTACACGTGTCCAACAAGCCCCACCCATGCTTCTCCTTCTGAGTCTCTTTTAAGAAGACAATTATCTCTGCAGAGAAAGCTCTGCCTTGTGCCTGGGTGCCCGGGCATCTGGCTGTGGCCTCAGTCGCTGGGGCCAGTTCATTTAGCACAATCACTGCTTGTCTGATTAGATCCATCAAGATGAAAACAGAGCAGCGGCTCATCCTGTATGCTCCCAATTAACTCGGGAGCACCTCCCTGTGCCACCACTGACTCTGGGTCTCCTTCATCTGGGTTGGCTGTTTTGGGGAGCTAAGAAAATGCCATTATTTCCTGGCCACACAGCTGGAGGGAGTTGGGTTACTTGGGCCAGCCTGTCCTGTTGGTCCACTTTAATGAACTATAGAAATGATCTCTGAAAGTATAGTCTTCCCTTGGTCTACTTTAGACAGAGCCCTGGGGTGATGGTGGGTATACAAGAAAATGGACATAAGGCCAAAGTCCCTAATACTGGCCTCCCCACTTCCTGTGCTTTAGTTTATAAAAACAATAATGGCTATGAATGTAATTGATTTCCTCCCAACTGGCTGTTGAAGGAGGGATCCTCCATCTACCTTCTCAAACCCAGCAAGCCCTTTGCCACTGACAACTCATCACCTTTTACTCATTGTCCTATTTCCACTGTTGCCCCCAGCAATCCATTCTCCACCTCTAGCCAGGATGATTCTCCTAAAGTGCCCATATGTCCCTCCTCTGTTTATAACTCTCCATGGCTCCCCAGTGCCCTGGATAAATCTCAACCTTGGGATAAAAGTCTATAAGGCCCTTTGGGATCTGGCCCTCCTGACCTCTCCAAGCTCAAGTCTTGCCCACTCTCCACTTTTTCCCCAGCTTCTTACACTTTGTGATTCAGGCAAATGGAGTGTCTTTCACTTTCTTGACTAAACTCTCCTGCTGCCACTCCCAGGCTTTTGTACATGCTGTTCCCTTTGCCAGGAACAACGTCCTCCTCTTTGCTTGGCTAAAGACAATTCATCCTTGAGAAAGTCTTTCCTGATGTCCTCAGGGTTTCCCTCATCGTATCACATGCACATTACTGAATTATTTGTCCAATGCTCTGTCCTTTCTCCCAAACTTTAAATTTTGCAACGTTAGGGACTAATATCTTATCCACTCATATGTCGAGTTCCTGGCACATAGTGGGTGCCCAATAAACATTTGTAAAATAGTGAATCTGAAGAGTGAGTGTTTTAAACTGTATGATACAAAAGGTCCCTGATAATACTGATAATAATAGTAATAGTAATAGTAATAACTAATAATAATAATAATAATGAAAGTGGAAAGCTATGCTGGGTGTTACCATTCCCATTTTATAGTCAAGGAAATGGAGGCTTGGAAAAGTGGGTGCCCCAGTGCAAGGACCTTACAGATTTAGGGGAGACAGGAAACTCACAGAGCCAGCCTTCCCTTCTCTGCACATTGAGCCGGGAGGCCATGCACTGCACCGTAGCACTGGAGGCAATCAGCCCCTACAGGCGCATTCCAGCTTAGGAAGCTTCTCTACTTACAAACTCTCCCATCTCACTGTCCCAGTCCAGGCCCTGTTTCTCATGTGACTATTGTATCAACCTCCTAAGAGGATTCTATAATAGATGTGCCCTCTGTGCACTGCAGGGGAGTCGGAACCCCCAGCCGCTCTCACGTTTGCAATCTCACGGCCCTCCATAGCTGCTTTCTGCCGATGGGATAAAGACTCCTCAGGCCTGGCACCAAAGACCCCACACAATCTGTCCCCAGCCCCTCACAAATTGGTCCCAATTCTCTATCCAACCTCCTTTCTTAATCCTTTATTTATCCTACCCTCCAGCCTAACCAATCCACTTTTTATTTGCACCATCCCTACCAATTTCCCACCCGCCTGTTTTTTTCTTGTGCTGGTCTTTTTGCTTAAAATGCTTTTCTCTCTTATTTAACCATGGGAAACTCCTCTTCACTCTTCAGGGCTCAGCCTAAACACCATCTCCTCCAGGAAGCCTGCCCTGATTTCCCCAGCTGAAAGTGATCTTTCAAGTCCTAAAGCACTTTCTTTGGTCTCTTTCATTGTATGCCTCCCCAACCTTCTATCTGAGCTCTGTGTGCCTTGCCTTCCCTCTCTTGCCACACAAGAGGCTCCCAGAGAGTGTGCCCAAGTAGCTGTCACAAAGAAGGCACTGTAGAAATGGATATTTGTCTCATCAATTAATTAGTGTAAGGGTGAATGAACAAATGGAAGATTATAGGGTGTGGTTGAAAAAGCCCAGGCTATAAAGCTAGACAGACCTGGTTTGAATCTACTTCCAGCACTCACCGGCTATGTGGCTTTGGACAAGTCCCTTTAATTCTCTGCCTCAGTCCTCTGGGCTGTTCTGAAGATTGGAAATAATACAAGTAAAGTGACTAACACATAGCAGATGCTCAACAGATTGATTTTTTTTTAATGCATGCATGAATATAGAGAGTAGTTGAAAGGTCACAAATTTTGACGTGAGCTAGTCCTGGTTTGAACCCACTTCAGATACTTTGTGATTGTGATGATCTGGGAGATTTTCCTTTACCTGTCTGATCCTTAGTGTCCTCAATAAAATGAGAGTAGCAGTCCTTAGAGGTAGAATTGTGGAAGGGGTAGAAATACTTTATTTAAAGGGTCAATCTCATAAAATGGCCAGGAACTGCAATCAAAATGATGATGGTGGTGGCAGTTGTGATGATGGTAGTGATGGTGGTGATGAGGTGGTGGTGATGATGGTAATGATGGTGATAATGGTGGTTTTGGTGATGATGGTGGTGGTGGAAGAGGAGGTTTGGGGTATATATTCAGCCAGTCTTGGCACACATTTCCATACCTAGCCACCTTTCTTCTGGGCAGCCCTCCAAACAGGTGACCAGTGCCCCTTAGTTCCGCAGGGGTTGCACTGTAGTGTCCTCCTTGTAGCTGACAGATATCCTTCCAATATCTGCTCTTCTTTCTCCCTACCAACCAGGTATTTAATGAGGGGCCAGAACCAACTGTCAGTCAGGCTGAGCCCTAAGCAGGGTGATGGCTGGCCCTAACGCCAGGGCATCCCAGATGAGAGCTGCCAGAGCGTCCCTGGTGAGAGCTGCCAGAGCAGGCTCGGTGGTCATGGTGTATCATGGAGTCAGGTGAGCCCAGGGGGCTCAGGCCCTAAGTCCTGCAGGGCCCTCAGTTGTGTATCAGCATGAGCACCATGTGGGCAACTTACAACAATTACTCAGTGTTATCTTGTCTGGGGGGAGCAAGGAGGGGCTTTTCTTTTGTAGAGGCTGACTCTACCTCTCTGGATCTTCTCCAGGTTCATGCTGGATCTGACTTCTGGGTCCACACAGAATATGGGTGCTCCCTTTTCCCCAGGATTCTAAGCCTCATAAAACAACAACAGCACCTGAAATATTATCTTAGCTGTGGCCCCTCAGAAGAGCTGGAGACAAGGATTTGAGTGCAAGAAGTTTATTTGGGAGATGAAGGGAACACCAGAAGAGAAACAGGGAAGGGAGACAGGGAGGTTTCCAAAAAAAGTGCATTATTAAACTAGTTGTCACTGTGGGTGGCTGGAGCTTAATCCCACTGGGAGACTCAGGGAAACTGTGTAGAAAATGTGCCTCGGAGTCCTACTCAAGGAGTGGGGAGCTGGGGTATTTGGTAATTTGTTAGGGATGCTGCCAGGAGGCAGCAATACCCCAGCATTTCCAGCCAAACTTGGACCTATGAAAGCTCTCAGGGGCTGACAATAGCAAGCTGTGCTGATGTGTCCTGAAGTGGTAAGGACAAGGGGATATGGGGGGGGCACCAGATGGTCTGCAACTCATGTGTTGACTCTGGATTATGTAGTCATTCCAGGGGATCCATTGGTAATCATGACAGAGAAGTTGGAGTGCTGTGGGTGGGAGGTGGGGATGGGGTAGAAATACTGCTGGGAGACTTTCAATTCCACTCCCCCAAGAGCATTTCCACTCTCAATGGGGCCATGATGGGTTATGAGGGAGTGGACTCAGCCCCTTTCCTTGGGTCTCAGTGAGTTTCTCTGCAGACCCGAGTAATGCTACTGCCTCTAAATAACTCACACCTGTAGATGGTGTGCATGTAGCACCATCCATCAGCCAGTTATTTCCAAATAAGCAAAAACTTTGGGCATAAATTATTCCTGCAGGGTTGAAGGGTCTGACAGAGGACACCTGCCACCACCAGCCAAGTGTCACATGGTCAGGGGTCTGCAGCTTGGGTCCTGTGTTTCCAAACACACCAAAGCCCACATCATGACAATGGGTGAGAGAGATAATGAAAATTTTGTAGAATTTGGGATCGTGAGACCTGGGTTTTAACTTGGGATCTGCTCATTGCCTATCTTAGTCTATCCAAGCCTCTATCTCTTATCTGGAGAACGGGAATCAGATTCTCCTCACAGCATGAGAGTGAGGTTTAAATAAGATACATGAAGACTTTTGTTATAGTGCCCGATAAGTAGTAGGTGCTTGGTAAATATTCCTTTTTTCCTTTCCTTTCTCCTTTCTTTCCTTTCCCTTTTTCTACCCTCTCTCCCTCCTCTTTCCTTGTCAAGAATTATTCATGCATCCTGTAGCACGTGCTGTTAGTGTCCTGGTCACATCCCTCCAGCACTCACAGACCTTGATCTGCTCACAGCCTCCCACGGCCAGCACCTGCGTCTTCCTGTCTGAGGGCATTCCTCAGCCACAGCCATGAGTGCTCAGTCTACAATGGGACTGAAGAGGAACAGTCCTCAAACCAATAAAAGATGGTAATTGGTGGATAAGTGTCCCAGCTCCCTCGCCTTCCGGGTGAAACAACTTCGGGCTTGTTCTACACCGTCAGTGGGACTGAGCCCCAGTGGCCCATGCAGTGACCTGCTCATCAACACTCAACCATTGGCTTCCATCCCTTCCCTACCTCATTCCCCTACTTTCCTGCCAGTGTTTCTTAGGGTCACCTCCCAAATAAGTTACTGCACTCAAGTCTTTGTCTCAGAGTCTTCTTCTGGGAGAACCTAAACTAAGGCAGATTCCAACAGGGTTCTTTGTGATGGGGTCACTAAAGACCTCAGTCCAAACAGGTAGCACTCCCAGATTTTTGGTCTCAAATCTGTCCTGGGAACCCACCCATAAAGTTCTAGCTTTCATTATCTGTGGTCTTGAAGACTGATTCGGAAGAACTAGATTATTCAAGACTCCCCCAAGCATCCCACCAGGGAGTGGTCAGAGTGGTCTTTCTCCAAAACAAATCCCACCATGCCCCTCCCCAGTGCCCTTAGGATAAAGTCCAAACTCACCTGCATGGCTTAAGAGGCCAAAGCTCCACATGCTCTCCTCCCTCCAGCCAGGAGGATCTCTTTCCATGAAATACCCTAAGCTCTCTGATTCCTCCCAGCCCTTGGTCATGCTGTTCCCTCTTCCTGGAGTGCCTTTTCCTCCTACCTTGTTTGCCTACTAAGCTAATCAAGGCTCATCTTACCTCCACTGGGAAGCCTTCCCTTCCTCTCCTTCCTCCTCTGTGCCCAAGTAATCTTAGTGGTGGTTCCCCCTCCTGCGTCCTTTCAGGCCTGACGCCAATGAGGAGGACAGCTTGGCTTCGTCCCAGAAGTCTTTGCAAAACCTCTTGCCATCTCATTGACTGTGATGGAGCTGTATGTTGTCATCTTTGACCAACATCAAGATCACAGGAATGCAGGACTCAGATAGTCCAGGTATGATCGCTGGGACTCCTCCGGTCATGCGTGGTGATAACACCTCATGGGTTAACAGTGGGAGCGGTGGGAGGGGGGAGTTCAGGATGGACAACTCTTCCCAAAAAATGCCCCCCTACATAGTTTCAATGACTTCCTTTCCCAATTCAAGAAACTAAGTTTAAAAAGTGAATTTTAGTGATTTAAAATTTTTGAGTCAAATATTTATTCATATCTAGGCAAGTTTTGACTGGTTGTGTTCAGATAATCTTGCTATTTATTTCTCAACATATATGAGCTGAAAGCTGTAAGAATCAGGATCTTGAAGGAGTGGGACTCAGGCAGCTGCATTCTGACAATAGTCCCCTGGGGATTCTGGTGTGTCTCTCAGGCTATGACCCACATTTCTCTGGCTGAAGAGAGATGGGGGCATTCCTGGGCATCCTGATAGTAATCTGCCCAGGATGGAGTTTCTTCTTAATCTTTCACTCCTGGAATCCTGGGGGATGATGCAATTTCAGCCCGTGTATTTATAGCTGGTTTCTTTGTGATGACCACCCTACTGCCATCTGACAACTAATGGTAGGAGAAATTGATGGAAGTTATCCATATCTCCAGGTGAGAAGCAGAAAACTTGAAATATTCAACCCCATCCTCAGCTCCAGGCTTGCTCCATCACTCCTCTTCCAAAATCTCTGTTTACTTACCTTACTTTGGGTTTGTTCTAGTCTTGTATTGTTAAAAGGCGAATCCTCTTTTTATTAATAATAATATCAGGTAAAATTTATTAAATCCTTAGTCTGTTCTAAGGATTGGGTTACATGCTTTGAGAAATATATATATATAAATTATAAGTTATAAGTTATCTATTGCTGCTCAATAAATTAGTCCAAAACTTTGAGGCTTACAGCAACAATAAGCATTTGTTATCTAATAGCTTCTGTGGGTCAGGAACGTAGGAGTGGCTCAGCTAGGTATTTCTGGATTGGAGTTGTAGTCGAGGTTTCAATCAAGACATTGACCAGAACTGCAGTAATCTGAAGGCTTGACTGTGGTTGGAGGATCAGCTCCCAAGAAGGCTCATTCATGTCATGGCAAGTTGGTGCTTGCTGTTGGCAGAAGACCTCAGCTCCTTTCTATGGGTACTTATTCATAGGATTGCTTTAGTATCCTCACAATAGGGTGGCTGAATTCCCCCAAGAGTGATCAAGAGAAAACAAGGTGGAAACTGCAATTTTTGTAATGGCCTAGCCTTAGAAGTCACATGCTGTCATTTATGTAATATCCCAGTGGTTACACAGATCAGCCCTGTTCAATGTAGGAGAGGACTATACAAGGGCCAATTTTTGAGGGTGGCTAGCAGTTTTTGCTCTGGTCCCCAATGATTCACATTCCTCCAACATGCAGTATACACTCACCCACCTACCACAGCCCCCAAAAGTTGCATCCCATTACAGCATCAACTCAAAGTCAAAATCTCATAATCTAAATTGCTTAGATTTAGATTACACCCAACATATGTTACAGGGACAGGAATAGGATAACTGTTCTGAAAGATGGGATAACAGAAGAACACAGAGGTTACTGGTCCATAGCAATTCTTTTTTTTTTTTTTTTTTTTTAAGCAGGAGTCACACGATTAGGTTTATTTATTTATTTATTTATTTATTTATTTATTTATCTTTTAATTTATCAATATATAATGTGATTGTTTTTCATGTCCCTTTACCAATTTCTTTTTTTTTCTTTTTTTCTTTTTTTTAAAAGTTTTATTTTGTCGATATACATCGTGGCTGATTATTGCTCCCCATCACCAAATTCTGAAATACATTAGGGCACAAGTCGGCAGTTTAAAAAAGTTAGGACTCAAGGTCTGAGAACAAATCTCTGTGGTTCTTGCCTTTACCCTCTTAACTCTTGGTTTTACACAGTCACCCTTCCTTCTCTGTGAAGGTAGCCTGTTTTTGCAGATGAACTGTTTTCTTAGCCTACTTTCTTTCTGCAGAGGTATGGGGGTGGGATTGAATGCTGTCTTTTCAGTCTATGTAGCTTCTCTCACTTTCAAGCCAAGCTGGCTGTGTTTCTGCTGATACATTTCTCTTAAAAGTTTTGTGGGTCTTTTGTGGGTCTTACTGGGGGTTCATTCCATTAGAAAAAAGCCACATGCATAAATCTTACTGACATCAGCTCTTGTCTACCTCGAGCTGCCAAGAATCCCAAGGCAGCTGAAGCACAATACCCTTAAGGTTATTAAAAGCTGCATGGTTTGACTGATTGGTTTCTGAGGCACTATCTTAGGTCTTTATGAAGCACTAATAAAGGATTTTACAGTCACACTCTTAACCTCATCTTTACACCCTACTTTCTGACAGTGCCCTGGATTTGATCTTTGCCTAGAGTCATTTCTTAATTTTAGTATCATTTGCTATCTAGAGACAGAAGCAATTTTCAGAACCAGCAAGTTCTGGTTTCTCTCTATTTAACACTTATTCCTTTAGCTTATCTCTTGCCTCTTGCATATTAATATATGTGGCAAGAAGAAACAGGTGTAATTTTCAACATTCTGCCTGTAAATCTCCTTATTGAGATCACCAAGTAGACAAGATATGTTATTTCATTTTCATGTTACCACAGGTGATGGTGTTGCTAGACTCTCTTCTGCTATATAACAAGCATCCCGTTTCCTCTGGATGATCATTAATTCATGAATGCACTCACTCATGAAATCATTAACTCAACCAATGTTTATATAAGCAAGATGTGTGGTTACAATAATAATATAATTTCAGGACCTACTGTTATGAAGCTTATGTGCCAACAGAATCTCATTTAGTTCTCCCCTCTGGAACTCTGTGAAATCAATGTTATTATTTCCATTTTACAAATGAAGAAAATCAAGCTCATAAAGGTAAAATCATTTTCCTAGGGTCTCACAGATAATAATAAGTGGAGGATCTGGGATTTGAACCCAGCTCTGTTGGATTCCAGAGCCTAATGCACAGGTGCTAATATTATAATTCCTCTTCCTGGAATTTAATTTCTACTGCTCTTGTCAAGGTCTGAAGCTACATTCATTTTTTCCTTGAAATTTACTGGGAACCGAGCTGCTGGATTTTCACTCTAGGCATATATATGTATGTCTATAAATAAATAATTAAACATATATATGTATATATATTTTTCAGGCAGAGATGAATAAAGATGTACATTTAAGACTGACCAGGTGGCTAGGATTGGTTTTAATCTGGAAGATTTGGGAACTTCTCACAAGACCTCACTGCCCTGAAAGCTGCGTTCACTAAACAGGAATGAAGGAGGTGCTCTGAGTTTCCCTTTGGGAGGACAGGACCAGGAAAGTTTCTTAAAGTGTTGAAGTCATTGACTCTTGAATGATGCTTGGGGGAAGAGCGAAGAACCAAGCATTCAGGTCGGAACATTAAATTATGTGGTCATAAATCCTCAGAAAATTGCTATTTTCTCTCTCTTGCCCTGCACTCTGCTATCTTACTAAGTCACAAGATGCTCTCAAAGGCTCAGTAACAACATAGGAGCTAGGGCAAGACGTGCACTTAAGGGAAGGCAAACCTTGTTCTCTGGATGCTATAAAATGTGCTGCATCTCCTTGATTTTGACCTTGGGTTAGAAATATGGGAATGGTTCATAAGCTGCAGGAAAACTGTTAATTTTCTGAGCAGTCTGATAGATGCTGGACTCACCTTCTGCTGCAAGTGTGGGTTTGGTCTGTAGCTCTGGTGGCTCCCTACAGTACAGAAAACCTGCTTTTACTGTGAGTCCCAAGTATACAGGAGGGGAGCCTTCCACCAGCACCTGAAGTTTTCTCCAAGAATTTAACTGACAATAAACCTGTTTGCCAAGACCGTGAATGAGATGAGGCAAGACTTCTCATGCCTCATCTTCTGCTGTTCTCCTTTGGGTCACACTGACCTCCTTGCTATTCCTCAAACATAATGAGCTCTCTCCAACATCAGACTTTGGACTTTGTGTTTCTTCTGCCTGGAATGTACTTCCCCACATTTTTATACAAGTAGTACCTTCTCATCCTTCAGGTATCAGTTCAATTGTCCCCCCCACCCCCAGAGGTCCTTCCCAACCACCTTAAATCGTAACGTGAGCGTCCCTCATTTGTACATCTGCCTTCACATAGATTCAGGCATAGAGAGGTGCAGGCTGCTTGGCGCTGTCTGTGGTGCTGAAATAGATCCACATTCCTAGCCCCTAGCCCCAGACTTTCTTGATCCCGTTTGGATCCTTGTTGCTTATCCCACCTGAGACTGTTGTATATAGAATTATACAGTATCAGAGCTGGAGGATACCTAGAAGTCAGCTAGTCTAATTTCTCTCTTTTGTATGGAAAGGAAGCCAAGGTCCAGAGCCCAGATTTGCCCACGATCACATTGCACCAGAAGTGGCCCTGTGTCTCCCACTCCCAATGTTCTCTTCCCAGGACAACTTGGCCAATGATGTTTTGCCATCTGAGGATTGTTAATGAAGTTGTTCCCAAATTGAGGCATCTTGTGCCTTAATCGTGTGAAAACTAGAGAGAATGACTTTGAAAATTTGCTCCCTTGGTGTTCAGGGAAGGCAGGCCCTCTCTTGGTGCCCTGGGGTGAGATGGCTTGTCTGACAGGGAGTTAATTGATTCTTTAGGTTATCACTGTTTTGTGTGCACAGACAAAGCTGGGCATCCATTTGCCTGATGTGTCACTGAACATTTCCTCTGAGCTCCCCAGTCCTGGTATTTTACTGCTGACTTCATAGAACTATGTTTTGTGGAACCATTGATTTCTCCACCCATCAGAAAAAACATCAGAAAAAATAGTCTCCAGGGCACTATTCTGTTGGCGGTGGTATCCACTGAAAGCCTTATTTTCATGCACCTTGAGGGAACTGTCACCTAGAGCTGCCTTCTATTGAAAAGGGTCAATACTTTATATTTGTACCCTACTAAGGGTCAGATACTTTACATGTTTTCTCTGATTTTAACAACTCCATGAAGAAGACATTATTTTCCCCATTTTAAGATGAAGAAACTGGGTCGCAGAGAGCCCAAGTAGCTTGCCTAAGGTCACACAGCAAATACATGGTAGAGCTGTGATTGAACTCCATCTTTCCTGTCTGTTCTCTGGATTTGTTATTCTCAAAGGATGGTCCCCAGATCAGCAGCATCAGCATCAGCATCAGCATCATTTGGTAATTTGTTAGAAATGCACATTTTCAGGCCCAATTCCAAATTTACTGAATCAGAAGCCCTGAGGGTGGGGCTGGGAAATCTGTGTTTTATGAAATCCTCCCAGTAATTCAGATGTTTGCTCAAGTTTGAGATGCACTGCTCTGGGGCTTTCTTCCTTTTGCTCTTCACCAGAACTTTCTGCTAGGGAGAGAAAGGAGCCAGTACTGAGGAATTATCTGGCATTTCTGAGGTAGGAGAGTTTGCCGACTCTGGACCCCTCTTCCCAGGAGAAGATCATTGGAAGTCTTAGGGTTTAGTGTTACCGGAGTACCTCCTCCACCTTATCCTGAGGAGGAAGACTTATTGCCACCAAGCTGCCTCAGTTTCCCCAATGTGGCTAGCTTCTGAAAACAAAAGAAGTCCTTGACTGAGCTCCCAGGTGGCTGGAAATTTCCGTGTCTGACATGCCCACCACTGGGTCTAGCCCACCCCAATGTTCAATAAATAGCTGATGATTGCAGGTTTCCATTCAGATTAGCCCTGGGGCTCAGAGGGCTGCAGCCATGGAACTGTTTGGCCCTTACCATCCTGGGCAGACCCATAATGGCTTCTGACTCAGAAATCCTGAAACTGCTCTGGCTTTACCCAGTCTATTATTCAGCCATGACATACACAGCCAGTACTGCAGCGAGCATCCCTCAGGCCCTTGTGCTGTTGCATAAATCAAGGAATTTCCCATCTTTTTTCTTCTCCAAAGAGCCCAGAGTGTTTGTGGTGGCAGCTTACCCTTTCCTGGCAGTCACAAATCTTTACTGGGCTGGGGAGATGGTGGCTGGGTGGATCGTCCTGTTTCTTAGGCTGGTTTTTTATCTTCCGAGAGTCTTTGCAAAAATGGTGGTAGCAAATGAGACCTTCCATGACTAATGCTAATGGAATCTACTTATTCATGTGTCTGTTCCTGAGCTAATGTGTTTTCCAGCATTACCTCATGGAGTCCTCAGAACCACCCTACAAGGTTGCCATTTTACAGATGAGAAAACCAAGGCTCAGAGAAGTCAGCTTGTCTAAGGTACTGCAGCTAGCAAGTAACAGGGTTGGGGAGCAAGCCCTGGTCTCTTGCTCAAGTCTCTCGCTCAAGCTCTAGATCCTTGTGTAACTGACTGTTTCATCCTATTTCACAGGCAAGGAAGCTGAGGTGAAGGACATTGTTCTACTCACACAACTGGGGAGTGGCAGAGGCAGTATTTAAATCCAGGTCTTTCTTTTGAAATCAAAGCCTGTGTGTTGGAGTCTGTTTGGTCTATCGAACTTGGAACTTGGTCTCAGTAGCTTCATAAAGGGAGCCAAGGTGGATCTGAAAACAGAGCAGTGTCCTTAGTGTGAATACGTATGGCCTTGGGCAAGCCACTTTACCTCTCTCTGCTTCAGTTTCCCCGTCTACAGTCACACAATGCCTGTCAACCTCACGTGTTTGTTGTTATACTCAAATGAATTAATGACTCTGAAAGATACTTTAACAACAGCAACATGGCTATGCTTTTTTGAGAACCTACTGTGTACCAGGAATGATGTCTGGAAATTTGTAAGTTCTAACTACTTCATTCTCACCCTATGACGTAGGTGCTTTGATTCATTTGGGTAAACTCTGGGCCTCATTGCCTCATCTGTACAACAGGAATGATGTCATAACTACTGCATAGGGTCATTTAAACATTACACAAGTTAATGTCTGTAACTGAATAGAACAGGACCTGGCACATAGTAAGCACAATATACATATCACCATAAACATCTTATAGTCAGGGAAACTGAGCCTTTGAGAAGTGAACAACTTGCTCAAGACCACATAACCAAATAGTTGCTGACTCTGGGGTCTTAAACCTCTGTCTTGTGACTCCAATACTTGCTCTTTCTCCTCCTTATTCAGAAGACCCACTGGGTCCCCATTCTCACTTGCCCTGCCCCAAATATCAGGGTGGGATACCCCAGCCTCGATGAACTTGGACTGTCCCCTCTTGGCCCATGGATGTGCCACACTCACTCTCTGAGCCTTGAGGACCATGGAAATAAACTGCAGAACCTGAGAAATAAATAAAAAATTAGCTTCATATTCCCAGTGTCCGGAGGCTGTGGCAGGCTTTGAATTATTCAGGCTGTTTTGGTGTGAGCTGTTAGTTTTCTGCTGCTCTCGCCTTGACGGCCGCCCTGACAGATTGATAGATGAGCCAGTAAAACACTTGGAGGCCAGGAAGAAAATTCTTAATCATAACTCACTGGTGGGAGTGAGTGTTTTTTCTGCACTGGCAGCTCCAGAGGTTCAGCCTGGCCCTAGCTCTTCCTTGCCTTCCGCCCTAATGAGGCTGGAGATACCACCTGCAGAGTCGTCCTCAGTGAGCAGGTGAGGGCTTGAAACAGGACTTATAAGAATAGAGCTGTCCATTCATTTTATTGTATGTTTTATTTTTAAAAAATGGAAGTGTAGGGCCGGCCCTGTGGCTCACTCGGGAGAGTGCGGTGCTGGGAGTGCCAAGGCCGTGGGTTCGGATCCTATATAAGGATGGCCAGTGCGCTCACTGGCTGAGCGTGGTGCGGACAATACCGTGCTGAGGATTGCGATCCCCTTATCGGTCAAAAAAAAAAAAAAAAAAGAAAACGTAATTTACATAAAAGTCACAAAATCTTAAATTACAGCTTGATGAATTTTTACACTTGTGAAGATGGTGTAATTACCACTCAGATCAAGATATGAAACATTCCTATTCCCCCAGAAAGTGGCCTTATGCCCTTTTCCATCAATATCATCTCCAACCCCAGATGATACCTACTCTGACCTCTGTCATAGATTAGTTTTGTCTACTCTGGGGCTTCATATAATTGGAATCATATACAGACAATTGGTACCCAACTTATGATGGCTTAATTTAGGATTTTTCAACTTTATGAAACTGAACGGTTTCTACTAAACGAGTATCGCTTCCACACCATCACGAAGTTGAAAAACTGTAAGAAACCGATCCTCATCAGAAGAAAGAGAAATGGATAACTTTGTTGCTGTAGCATCTCCATCATCCGGCAATTGATTTTAGTTTAATGCTTCGAACATTCTCCAGGCCCAGTGTGCTTTCAGCGGTGTACATTAATGATGAGCACCCGTACGACCGTTCTGTTTTTTATTTTCAGGACAGTATTTAATAAATTACATGAGATATTCAACACTTCATTATAAAGTAGGCTTTGTGTTAGATGATTTTGCTCAACTGTAGGCTAACATAAGTGTTCTGGGCGTGTTTAAGGTAGGCTAGGCTAAGCTATGATGTTTGATAGGTCAAGAGTATTAAATGTGCTTTCCAACAATGATATTTTCAACTTAAGATGGATTTTTGAGGATGTAACCCAATTGTACAAGGGGCCTTCAAAAAGTTCATGGAAAGACTCATATTATTTTTAATTCTGTCTTTCCACCAACTTTTTGAAGTACTCTCATATGTCAAGAGCATGTGTAGTTTGTGTCTGGCTTCTTTCACTCACATTATTTAATTATTTAAAAAGATTCATCCATCGTGTCACATGTGTCAGTAATTTATTTTTATTGGCAAGTAGTATTCCATTATATAAATATACTGCAATTTCTTTATTGATTCTCCTATTCATGGATACCTGGAATTTTTCCAGTCTTTGTCTATTATCAGTAAAGCTGCTATAAACATTTATGTACATGTCTTTGTGTGGATATGTTTTTATTTCTTTTGAGTAAATTCCTAGGAGAGAGATGGCTGCATCTCAGGGGTAGAAGCTTGTTTCATCTTACACAAAACAGCTAGACATTTTTCCAATGGTTGTACCATTTTACATTCCCACCAGGAATGCATGAGAGTTTCAGTTGTCCCACATCCTGCCAACACTTGGTATTATCAGTCTTCTTAATTTTAGCTATTCTAACAGATATGTTGTGGTTTTATATTTCTATAATGATGCTGTTGAGCATCTTTTCATGTGCTTATTGGCCAGTCTGTAGGTATAAAAGAGTTAACACCCAGGGACAACCCTCAACCATGGGGATGGAATTTAGGAGATTAATGAGTTTCCTTTTCCTTCAGTGGGTTGATTCTGGGATATGTTTTGCAGTGATTCTTAGAAAGGCCCCGTGGAATTAAGCTCCAGTTGACCACAATAGTTACCCACTCATTAACACACCCTTTATCAGCTGTTATTCCTTTTCTATCTCAGTACCTCACTCCTTCATTTGTGCCTCCTGGGGTCACCTCCCAAATAAACTGCATGCACCCAAGTCTTTGTTTCAAGATCTACTTTGAGGGTAACCCAAACTAAGATAGGAGATGCTTCAGAGATTAGCAAGTGCAGAAAGCTCCTCCTCCTCCAAATAAACTGCATGCACCCAAGTCTTTGTTTCAAGATCTACTTTGAGGGTAACCCAAACTAAGATAGGAGATGCTTCAGAGATTAGCAAGTGCAGAAAGCTCCTCCTCCTCCAAATAAACTGCATGCACCCAAGTCTTTGTTTCAAGATCTACTTTGAGGGTAACCCAAACTAAGATAGGAGATGCTTCAGAGATTAGCAAGTGCAGAAAGCTCTTACCTCCTCCAGGGTTGGAAGAATGCAGGGAGGGGTAGAATTACTGGTGCCCAGGGGCTGGGATCACCTGGCAGGAGCCGGAGCTACAGTGGGCTTGTCCAGGAGGAACTGAGGCCACCAAGAAGTCCCACACTGTCAGACACACTGCTTGTTACAGTTTGAATATTTGTCCCCTCCAAACCTTCTGTTGAAGTTTAATTGTCATTGTAATATTATTAAGAGATGGAACCTTTGACAGTGACCTGGAGTTGTGCCAAACCCACTTCAAGAAGCTCCAGCAGGAGCCTGATGGTGCTGGAGCCAAGTCCCTGACATGCCAGAAACTGTCCCCCAAATGGTGCTTCTTGGACACCACCACTGCCAGCCACTTCTACAGGATCACCAGGTCTAGGAACACTTCAACTATGTGACTGAGATCACATAGGACAAGATTTACATACTGGATCCTGAGCTGCTGGGGACATAAGCCTGGCTTGACTTCCCAACCCCCACTTCCCCTCTCTCAACCTCTCTCTGCTCTCCCATGCCCCAGTCACTGCAAGGGGATGCTGCACCCCCTCAAGGTGAAGAGATGATTGAGGCCACCAAGAGGAATGACTTCTGTAAGCTCCAGGAGCTGCACCACACTGGGGGAGATCCTATGCACCGAGACAAGCAGAGCTGCACACACCTGCACCATGTGGTCAGCACTGGCAGCAAGGAAATGGTCAGCTACCTGCTGGACCACACCCCCCCAGAGATCCTTGATGCTGCGGAGGAAAACGGGGAGACCTCTCTGCACCAGGCAGCAGCCCTGGGCCAGCGCACCATCTGCCACTACATTGTGGAGGCCAGGGCCTCGCTCATGAAGACAGAGCAGCAGGGTGACCCTCCCTGGCAGCAGGCTGAGAAGGCTCAGGACACAGAGCTGTCTGCCTACCTGGAGAGCCGACAGCACTACCAGATGATTCAGCAGGAGGACCAGGAGATGGCTATGTAGCTGGGGCCCATTGGGGGCAGCAGGAAGGACAGTGTGGCCAGAGGCTGAGCTGCCTCCATGCCCACCTCACTGCCACATTCCAGTCAGCCGGCCACAGGGGGACCCAGGCCCCAGGGAAGGAGCCCCATGCTGCCGCTTGATGAACTGCCCACATCCAGGGCTGGACTTTGAGGAGCTGGGGTCTCACCTGTCCCCATGAGGCCACAGCCTGACCTGAAGGCTCACAGGGGAACAAGAAAAGAGCTGGGCTGGACAGGCCTTGGTAGGCACTGGGGCTGGGCTACTTGAGGGTGGCCTCCCCTCATGCAGCAGATGCCCTCCATGGAGTTCAGGGTATGGAAAGGAGGCCCAGGAAGAGCCTTCTGCAGCCACTTGGTCTTTAGGACGTGGCCCCGAGGCTCCTGAGAGCTCGCTGCTTGGGCCCTGACCTTATCCCCCCCAGGGCTTCCTCCAGAAACTCCAGCCTGCTGCATTCGCCTGCCCTGCCCCTGCCCTGCTTGGTACCTACCCATGACCCTCCTAAGTACCCAATCATTTCATCGTGGACTGCCTGACCTGGGGGTGGGGGTTGGGACTCTTATGGTGACATGTTTACAGCTGGGTGTGACTCAGTAAAGTGGACTTTTTTTCCTTTCAAAGAAAAAAAAAGAGGTGGGAACTTTAAGGGGTGATAAGGACATGAGGGCTCTGCTTTCATGAATTGATTGATGCCACTATCATGGGAGTGTGTTTGTTACAAAAGAATTAATTTGTCTCCCTTCTCTCTCTCTCTCTCTCTCTCCCCGCTTCTTTGCCCTTTTGCCATGTTATGCTGCAGCAAGAAGGCTCTCACCAGATGCTGGCACCTTGATCTTGGACTTTCCACCATCCAGAACTGTGAGAAATAAATTTCTTTTCTTTATAAATTACTCAGGCCATAGTATTCCACTATAGCAGCACAAAACAGACAAAGACACTGCCCAACTCAGAGAAGGAAAGGGAGAAATGTCCTGGCTCTTGCCTTTCCCGCACCCTTAAATATCTTATCTGAGACTCCCATCGGGTCTCCTGAACAGAACCAAGCTGACCCGGGAGCCTGGAAAATTCAGCGCTTGGGGTCAGGCCCCTTATATACAGAGCCGAGCGAGGGAAGGGTGAGGCGTGGATATGAGGGCAAACAATCCCAGACCCGGCGAGGAGTAAGTCATTGGGGGTCCTTCCCAGGTGCCTAGATGAGCCACCTTCCTTCCCCAGTGGGTGCACAGGACTTTGTTTCCAGGCTGGATCCAGGGACTACCCTTTCTCTTCTTTTTCTCCCCAAGGCTCTGTGTAGGATGTGCTTCCTCTGGGTTGTTTGGACTCCTGACCATGACAGCTGTCCCTTTGTGCCTGCACCTAGGGCATGGTCTGGAGTCCCTTCTTTCCTTCCTGGGCTACTTTGAGCTTTTTCTTTCCCTGCCATGGTGGGCTACTTAGGTATCTGTTATCTGCAAGATTAAAACCCACCCAGGTGGAAAACGATGGGCGAAATGCCAAGACAAAGGATTCCCTCCCTCCTCAGCAGGTAGGCAGTCCTTTGAGCCAGTGCCAGGGACATCCGGATGCCTCTGCTGGCAAGGTCCACTGTGGCATATGGATCTTACAGACCTCAGTGCCCTGAAGGGGAACAGTTAGACACAGGAGAAAGAAATCCAGACTGGGGACTGCATCCTCATCCATTAATAGGTCAGTGGCCTTGGGCAAATTGCCTCAACTCCCCTGACCTCTGCTTTGCTGTCTGTAAAATGGGATCATAATATTCTTTATACTTTTTTCATAGGGTATCAAATGGATTTGTGTACAAAATGGAATCTTGTTAACAGTATAAAGATGAAGAACCTAACTCTTTCCCCTATATATTGTCTTACTCAGAGGAGGTCACAGTGTGAGGAGGTATACCAGAAAGTCTTTAATTTAATTTAAATTTAAATTTAATTTAATTTGTCTTTAGCACAGTCATGTGGTGGGCAAACTCCAACGAGTCCCCCAGTGATCCCCACCTTTTGGTATTCACATTCTCTGTGATCGTCTCCAGTTGATCGTGTGTAGGAATTTGCTTTTATCTGAGATGATGGGATGTTACTTCCATGATTATACTATGAAAAATTATAAGGGCTGTCTTGTTAGTAGACTCTTTCTATTGCTTTCTCAGCTTGCATGCTTGATGAATGGCCATGCTGGTGAGGCCCATGTGTCAGGAAATTGAGGGCAACCTCTGCTCAGCAATCAACAAGGAACTGAGGCCCTCAGTCTGACGGTCCTTGAGGGATAAATTCTTCCAACAACCTGAGTGATTTTGGAAGCAGATCCTTCCCTAGCTGAGCTTTCAGATGAGATCTCAGCCCCAGCCAACACTTTGACTGCAGTCTTGGGAGAGACCTGAAGCATGAGGACCCAGCTAAGTCATGCCTGGACTCCTGACTCACAGAAACTATGAGATAAATATATGTTGTTTCAAGCCACTCACTTGTAGTTACTACTAATTTGTAATTTGCGATAATTTGTTATGCAGCAGTAGGTAACTAATAAAGCCCACAAGACCTTACATGATCAGCCCCCGTTTCCTCTCTGATCTCACCATCTACCACTCCACTCTCACTCACTTTTCTTCAGTCACCCAGGTCTTCTTGTTGTTTCTCAGACACACCCCAAATTTCTAACTCTGGTCCTTTGCACTTGTTCCCCCTTCCAGGAATATACTTCCTATAGAATTTTGCATGGCTCAATCCCTATGTTTATTGCTATGTGATGTGTTATTTTGTGGAGAGGGAATGAAAAAAATTAATTTGATGAACAAGGAAAGAATTAGAAATGTGTCCTTGGGAGTAGAGGCTGCGTCTGTATCTTTGGTTCCTCATTTAGAGCCTGGTTTAGGATGGACATTCAGTGAATATTTGTTGAATAAATTCTAGGAAATGAGAAGCAGGCAGGGGCTCTGTAGGGTGGCAGGATGGGCAACTTGAAGGCTCTCAGATTCTGGGCAGTGGGAGTTGGGGGAGAGGAGCCAGTCAGTAACTCTACTACCCAACAGTGCCTCCTGGGGCTCAGGAATGGAAATGCAGGTGTAAATTCTCAGCTCCTTAGCCTTGAGAAAACTTGAGAGAAGACAGTGACTGTGCTTCCAGTACCCCCATCCTTTTTCTCTTCCCCACAGGGTCCTCAAGTTCTGTCAATTCTACATCTTCTTGAATCTCTCCTGCTTTCCTCCCCATCCCCGCAGCTGTTACCATATGTCAGGCTACTGTCATCTCTGGCTTGAACCAAAGCGAGAGCCTCTGCACCAGCTTGCTTCCTGTTTCCCCTCTGCAATCCACCTCTACCCTGGAAGCCAGAGGGATATTCTGGATCACAAATCTGACCACATCACTCCTGTTTTCTCATTTCCCTCAGGATAAAGCCCTAACTCCTCACCAGGACTTTCAAGGGCTGGCCCAGGCTTCCACCTTCAACCTCTCTAACTATATCCCATTCTCCAGCCATGCTGCACTATGTTGAACTCTCTGAATATGCTTCTCTCCCTGCTATCTCTAAGTTTTTGCATATTCTGTTCCCTCTCTTTGGAAAACTCTCCTTTTGTAGCCCTTTCACATTGCCATCAACTTTGATTACTTCCTATCACCCTCAGGGATCACCATGGTCACAATTTTCCCTCCATAGTGGGGGTTAGACACCCTCCTGCCTTCTCTGTCCCATTATAGCACCTGTATTACTGTAATATAATTACTCTCTAAGCATAGGACCCAGTTTTGCTTACCATTGTATCCTGAGTGCCTAGCACAGGGCCAGGTACATAGTAGGTGCTTAATAAATGCTTGCTAAATACATAAATACATCAGCACCAGCCCCTAGACACTGATTAAATCAGATCTAAACTAACATTTGGTGGTCAAAGCTCCCATGGCCTGTCCTAACCTCCTTTCCTGCTGCTCCCCAGTATGCAGCCCACACCCTACTGCTGTCTGTCTCCTCATTATCCTTCTGGACTGTGTCTTGGCTACATCCCTCTCCTGAAGGCCATGGCTCCTGTGACACAGTTTTCTCTGAGTCCTGTAATCATTTCTCCTAGGCCTTCTACTCCTTCAGGCCTTGCCCAGGCAGCTCACACATTGGAGCCACTTTGTCTGACCCTTGGTGTCTGATAGTTGGGGAGGATTTGGCTAAGTGGAAGAATTGAGGGAAGCATTCTGGAAAGGGGACACAGCATAAGCAAAGGCCCAGGGGTGGGACAAGTAGGTACTAAAGAAGGAACCGGAGGGGAGATGCAACTGACTAAGGGGTTGGGTGGGTGGAGAGGCGAGGGATGGAGTGCCTGTTCTGTGCCAGGCAATTTAAGCTGCTCATATGTCTAAGGGCGACCCCTGTGTTGCAGCAGCTAAGATCCCAGGCTCTGGAGTCAGACAGCCTGGACTTGGATTGTAGCTCTATCACGTCCTGCTAGTGACCTTGCAAAAACATGACCTCATTACCCTTCAGTTTCCAGAGGAAAATCAGTGGAATAATACTCACCTCATGGGTGTCTTATGAGAATGAAGAGTTAATACACAGAAAATGCTTAGAACCGGGCCTGCCACATAGTCATCACTCAGTAGATTTTAGTTAGTTATTGTTAGAGTCTGTAGATATACACTGTCCAGTATGGTAGCTGCTAGCCACATGTAGCTCTTTAAATTGCAATTCATTAAAATGCAATAAAATTAAAAATTTAGTTTCTCATTAACCACATTTCAGGTGCTCAGTGGCAGGTATGCAGTATGTCCATCATTGCAGAAGGTTCTATTAGAAGTGGAAGGGTGCATAAGAAACTGGTAATAGTGGTTACAACTGGGGAGGAGACCCTGGAGGTGGAGAGGACAGGAGTGGCGTAGAGATTTTTCACTTTTGTCCATTTGGAACTTTTTTTTATCATGAGCATTATTACTTAGCAAAACACACCTTACAACAAACATTTTTGTACAGGAGAAACTGAGACTCAGTAAAAGTCCAAGGCCACCGTGCTGGAAATGGAAGGGGCTGAGGCTGGAACCTTCTGCCTGACTCTAGGGCCTGTGCCCTCAACCACTAGGCAGCTGAGGTGGGGGTGCAAACAGGAATGAGGAGTCCAAAGGAGGTGACGTTCACAGAGTCCAGCCCTGGAGACTCCTGGGAGCCGACATCCCTCATTTAGTCCCGACCTGGAACCACCTTGTGAAACCACTTAGGGAAGGGTGAGCAAATTTGTGGAGCCTGCATTATGTGGACTGTGGTGAAAAGTTCAGGCTTTAGTTCAAGTCCAGGCTCCCCCACTATCGCCGTATGACCTTGTGCCTCAGTTTTCTTGTCTGCAAAATGGGGATAATGACTATTCTATGGTGATAAGGTTGTTGCCAAGATAAAGTGAGACAATGTAACATGCCTGGCTCATAGTGAGCCTCTAATATGGATGAGTTAAAGTATCATTCCTCTTCTTGTTTTTCCACTTCTGCTTATGTTATTCAACCTTCAAGGCTGGTCTCAGAAGAAGTACATGATGGGGAACCGTTCATGGTCCCTTGACACGTCTCCTCTCCCTACAATCATGGGAAGGGCAAATGGAGAGGGTGGGAAAGAGGAGGGGGGCTGAAATTCCCCTCAATTATACGATCATGTTCATCCGCTGGCATGTCCCACTTGGCCTTGCGAAGCATGGACAGAAAAACGCCACGATCCTACATTCTGATAACAAAGGGTGTGGCAAAAGGCAGGAGTGGCCTCGTGGAATATTGATGGGGCTGTCACATGGTGTTCTCCCAATTTCCCTGACTGTCCCAAGATGAAGAAGCAATTATATATTTGCCGTTAGTCTTGCAAAAAAAATGCACAGAGTGGCTGCAGCTGGGAGTTTTCATATTAATTGATGGTGTTGTCAGAATTGAGTTGAGAGCTCATCGGCAGGGCTGCGAGTAGTGGGCATACTGGGCTCATTTTGCAATGTGGTCACCATGAGACACATGCAGCCCTCCCTGGCCCTGGTCTGTTGTTGGGTGATGTTCAGGCCCTCTGCCGGCCCTGGGACAGGCATCCAGAAACCCAAGGGGAGGGAGAAGGGGCCATGGGGGTGGTGGACAGCAGGCTGGGGAGGACTCAGTGTGATTCAAACACCTTAGTGATCCCAGGATTGTGCAAGAGTGGGGTGCTTGGAATTGGAAGATGGGGGCTCAAGTCCGGGCTCCCCACTCTCTACCTGTTGGAACATGGGCCATTGATCTTTGAGTGTCAGATTCCTCATCTTTGATGAGGAGATTATACAAATGCTTAGTGCAGATTACTGTCAGGGCTGAAAAAGCTATACATTACCTTTAGGTCAGAGTAAATGCCGCTCGTGGGATGTACCTACGGGGTCCTAGAAGAACTCTTTCTTTTAAATCCCAACCCCATCTGCTATAGGATGGAAGAAATACTCCCATTAATGCTCAATCTCTAAAATATATACCATGTGTTTCTCTTTCTATCTTTCCATTAATCTATCTATCTATAGATAGATAGGTAGATAGGTAACCCATAGAGCCGTTACCCATCAATGACACTCCAGGGGATACAGGACTGAAGAGCAGGGTTGTTTGGGGGAAGGGGTGGAAGAAGAGAAAACTGGTGGCACTAGAAGAGTGGAGAGGAGGACTTTTGATATGTGAACTGAGCTTTACAGTTTATACAGGACACTCATATTCTTCAGCTTATTTGCTCACCTCCCAACTCAGGAAGGTGACAAACAGGCTCTGGCGACAGCAACTTTGCTATTTTTTCTGCCTTCACTTTTACTGAAATCCCTGAGTGAATCTCACTTCTCCCTCCTTGTCTCAGGCCATTTGCTTGGTGCCTCTTTCTTTATGTGTTTACTTCATGTCTGGAGCCTTCTCCGAAGCACTGCCATGTGCAACCACTCACTCACTCATTTGTTCTACCAGCCTAAGTAGCCAGCCAATGAACCAATGAACAATTCTAATCAACCAGCTGGCCAGTAAATTAATCAATGGATTGTCCATCCACCTACCCAACAAGCCACTCAGCCAACAAACTGAATAACCAACTAACTATCAACCAACTGACCAATCAACTAACCAACTAATTCATAAACCAATGAACCAGACAAGTAATTACCCAACCAAGGCAGCCCCAGGGCCCACCTGTCAGCGAGTGGCTGAGATAAGTAGCTCCTACCTGCATTTCCTCACCTATGTCCAAGCAACCATTAAATGAGCAATTGATAAATCATCTAACCAAGCCATAAACCAACTAACCAACAAATCAACCAGTACTTCCTGGTGTTAGGCAAATCCACACAATGAGACTCTGATTTGGCCTGGGGAAAGGGCTGTCTGCCTCTTGTTTGCGTTTTCAGCAGCCCTCCTGGGAAGGGACCTCACCCTTTCATTACCTCATTGCATAATTTGGGGTCAGACACTTTCTATTCTGGGCTTATTTCCCCATCTGAATAGAGCAGTGGTTTGCAAACTGGGTTCCTTGGGGCCCAGGGTTCTGTGGAAGGGCCCTGGGGCTGCCTTGGGAGGTGAGAGGCAGCCAGGTGGGCAGGGACTTGGATTTTCCTCCCTGCTTTCTCCCTTTCATCTATTTTATATGTTGGGATTTTGAGTAAAATTTGTTTGAAGAAAGGCTTTGCTGTCTTAATGTTTAACAACCATTGTGTTGGGTCAGCTTCTCAGCTCTAAAGGTCAATGTTTGTGTCCTTGTGGGTATGGGGGAGATGTGCAGGAGACCTTGGGCTCTGTACATGGCATTTACAGTTGGCAGAATGTACTGAAAGTACAGAGGTGGACGTCTGTGTCTCCCTAGGATGTGGGACTACTGGGTTCTGGGGCAGAGAGATTGGGAGCCTCATGCACTGAGAAACTCTCGGAGACCCACCTGTCAGCGAGGGGCTGAGTATAAGCAGCTCCTACCTGAATTTCTTCACCTTTTCCGAAGCACAGCCTAATTCCCATGATTCAGGGTTGGCTGGAATTTCCAAACAGCTCCTGGCAGGGCATGGGTTGTCCTTGGGCACAGTACCCATTAGGAACTGACTCCAAAGGATCTTCCGGCCATGACCAGAGCTGCCCATCTGCCTGTTTCTCGGAGCCACCATAGGGGAGGGAATACAGAGCCTGGGAGTGTGTAGGAAAACTGTGAGTCACACAGATCCACTGCAACGCAAGCCTCAGAGGCCCTGGGTGGGGTGCATGGTCTGGGACTTCCTTGTAGGCTCCAGCCTCCAAAGGAGATGCAGCCAAATAGGACCCAGGATTCTCACTGTGAGAGAGATGGCGCAGCATCTGGGTCATGCCTTGCCCTCACTGTTAGACCTTGGGCAAGTCGCAGCACCTTTCTGAGCCTCTGTTTCCTGTTCCATGTAAAATGACCTAGTTGGTGGTTATCATTGATAAGTGCAAGCCCAAGAATAGGGCACATTTTTGTTTTTAGTGGGATCTCCAGTTTACAGAAGGAGAAACTGGCCAAGCAGGGAATTTTGAGATGAATTTGGGTTATAATTGAGGTTTCTGAGTTGACATCTCTTTCCTTAATCTTTTAAGGGTCTGAGACATCTTTTCCTCTCTCTTTGGAGGATGTTTTCCTTTTAGACAAGGTAGAGCCATCCTTGATTGGGAGAGATCAGGTCTGGTCCTGTCCAAACACCCAGGGATGGCTCTGGTGGCCCCTTGATCTCCTTACCAAGCTCCTTGTCTTCTCAGATCTGCCTTCCCACCCCAGCAGGGCGCAGGTTTAGATCTCTCTCAAAGTACATCAAACATTCCCAGCCAGCCTGCCCACTGATCCGAGTGGCTATCATTTATTCAGAAGCATCACTGGGAGTTTTTGATTTATCGGTGATGGGTAAGCTATGTTCTTTAGGCAGCTGATGGTCATGCCATTAAATTTTCAGAGATTAAGAGCATGATGGGGAAGATAAATTTAGTGACTCAGGGATCCTGGGAAAGCAGCTCCTAGGAGGGGTCCCCACACTCCTTCATGCTCAAACTGGCAAGAGGCAAGTCCCTTTCTGCTGCTTTTTATGATGTTTGTGATGTGAGCACCCGGTAAGGAAGAGATTTTCTCCTAGAATGGAAGGATGTTCATTCCTGGACTCAGAGGCTGTTCTCATGCTAGAATCACAGAATGCTGGAATTGAAGAGTCACAGACTGTAGAGTAAGATGAGTTCTTTGAAGTCATACAGTCCATCCCTTTCATTTTGCTGATGAGGAAACTGAGGCACAGAGTGGGGCAATGACTTACTCGGGGCATTCATCTTGAAGGCTGCACCCTGGTTCTCCCTCCACTGCTCCTTTCTCTTAAAGGTGGGCATTAGCCACACAGTGGAGGAAAAGGACTTTCGAGGGGACTTTCCATCTTCATGAGCACGCCCACTTCACAGAAAAAGAAACTGAGGTTCAGAGAGGACCTCCTGTCTGTAAATTTCACAGGGATCTCTGAGTTTCGTGCTGCCTCCCTAGCACCCACCTCAATGCTTAGAACATAACAGGTATAGTAAATATTCATTGAATGAATGAATGAATGTTTATCAGCAGATCTGAAACTTGAACCGTGTGATTTAAAGCCTGCATTTGGGGTTAGTGGCCAATTTCAGTAACGGCAGCCTCACTGCTGCAGAGCCCAGTCCCGTTTTGTGTATTTCTTGTATGATAATGAGCAGCAGGCTGGTAATCAGGAGTCCCACAGGCGGAAGCTCAGCATCACCGACTGTGGAAATTTTCTTGTAAGGGCTTTAAAAGTCTCAAGGAAATAAAAAGGGTTCAACAGCCCCCATGATGCTTAGCTTTGGGTAGATAATCCCCCTCCATCCCTTTCAAGTGAACTCTGCTGCAACAGAATTACTCTGAAGACTCCAATGCTAAGACAGGCTTCTAGGGATGCATCTGAAATAGATATGGAAGATTAAGTCTTAGCCCAGGAGAGAGCCATTGGCCTGAGGGCTGGAGCAGGGTGGGAAGGCAGCAAGACTTATAAGAATCAAGAGGCTGCAGAGTCAGGGGAGGAAGGGGCAAAGAGGCCTGGGCTCTCTCTCTTTGCAGATGGTGCCCAGGTGATTTAGCACCCCTAAACATAATGATGAGGATACTACCTGGCCAAGGTCCCTGCCTCAGCAGAAACCACAAACTAGTCTTGAAAGAGGAACATGCCATCAGCTGAAATAAAAGCATCCAATCCTAACAGATTCAATTCACAGAGACTTTGCTTCAACAAAACAGACATTTCCTGATCACCTCTATGTGCTGAGCCCTGTGCAAGGCACTGTGCGATTTGAGAGGCAGGGCTGTCTATGGTTAAGAGACTGGATTCTGGAGACAGACTGCCCAGGTCTGAATCCTGGCTCTACCACTTCCTAGCTGTGTGATCTTGGTTAACTCACTTAACCAAGCCTCATTTCTTCATCTGTAAAGTGGGGGGTGGGGGGTGGGGGGATAATAGTATGTCTCCCCTCATAGGGTGTTGTGACGATTACTTGGTACAGCGTCTGAAAATAGTATGTGCTCAATAAGCATGGTTGCTGTGAAGATGTAACTGAAGCAAATGTTCCTGGTGTTATACAATCAAGGCTGCAGGGAAAGTAATTTCCAAATGACCATAGTTTTCAGCCCCCACTTGCAGGACCTCACTTCCTTCTTAATATCTCCCCTAGTAATTTCCATGGGTCTCCAGGGACATCTCCTTGTGTTCAAGAAGTATTCCACCCATATTCTTCTGCTCTGAGCTCCCTGAAGAAGTCCCTGCCCACAGGCCATTTGAGGGAGGCTCTCAAGGTGGTCTTAGTTGCCAGCGTCCAGTCTACTCCACCCCATTGGCATTGGACTTGGTCTTGTGACTTGGCCAGTGGAACGTAGATAGAAGTGACAGTGTGCATTTCCCAGCCTAGGCTATAGGAGTCTTTGTGGGTTTCCTTTAACCCCTCTCTTGAGCTTCTGCCGTCACCTTGACTGTGCCCTGACTAGCTGACTGGTCTAGGGAGGATGGATCAGACTGAAGTCCAACCAACAGCTCATAGCCAAGCCTGGCCAAGCCTATCCAGTCAGCGGACCCCAGCAGCCCACAAAAGTGAGTGAGAATAAGGTGTTATGGTTTTAAGCCATGGAATCTTAGGTGGTTTGTTAGGCAGCATTATGGTGGCAAAAGCTGATTAATACAAAAGGTGCTTGTTTCAGCAGAAAAATAACATTTCCCCTTCCTAATTCCTGAGTCAAATAGGTACTGCAGGAAGAGATTCCACAAGCATGTTGTCATTAGCAAACCACCAGGGAAGCCTCGGGAGATGTGAGCCCCAGCCTGAGAAGCATGGAACTGGTGGAAGGATTTGAAAATTCACAAGCGGTGTTGGAAGGTATAATGGACAAATGTGATCATTACTTCTCTCCTATGCACCTGGTCAGGCCCAAGGGCTAGCCCTGATCCCAGCTGATGTTTCTACAAAAACCTCATCTCAGGGGTATTCCCATTAACCTCAGGGAGGAAACCTCAAAGTCTTTTTTTTTTTTTCGACCGGTAAGGGGATAGCAACCCTCGGCATGGTATGGTCTGCACGACGCTCAGCCAGTGAGCGCACCGGCCATCCCTATATAGGATCTGAACCCGTGGCCTCGGCACTCCCAGCGCTGCACTCTCCTGAGTGAGCCATGGGGCCGGCCTGAAACCTTGACATCTTGATGTGTGAATAGCGCCCCCTGGCCTTGAACATGTGGGTGCTGCTGAGAGCCCTGTGCACTGAGTGTTCCAAACACAGGGACTGCTTCCAGACTCAGGACCATGAGGAACCCCACAGAGAATGTCCTGGGCTGACAGACTGCAGCCTCACTTGCTGGCTCCTTCCAATTTAGGGAAGGCTCCTTGGCCTTGCAAAGATAGAAAAATGACCCCCCAGTTAGTCACTCACTCTGTGACATTCCTAGTCCAAGACAGGGGGTCAGTAATCAGCATCCTGCTACTCACTAGCCATGCGAGCTTGGAGGCAAGTGTAGTCTCAGTGTCCCCATCTGTCCAATGGGCACAATACCTCATACGTTTATCTTGATGATGTATGAGAATGATCCATGCTCATGCCCACCTCAGGGCCTTGGCCTTTATGGTTCCCTCTGGCTGGCACAGTCCATCCCTAGATTTTGATGCCTGGTATTTCTCATCATTTGGATGTCAGCTCCAGCAACACCTGCTCAGTGAGCCGACCCTGACTGCTCACACTGCTGCTGCCTAGTGTCATCGTCACACCTCCCTGTTTCATTTACCTGTTAGCATCCGCCACTATCTGACGTGGTCTTGTGGGCCTCCATGTCCATCGCACATCTGCTCTCACAAACGACTTGATGACAGCCCATGCACAGCACAGGACCTGGCAAATAGTAGCTGCTCTGTTAATCTTGTTAGAATGAATGAATAAATGGAAAGACATATGCAAAGTGTCTAATGCAAGCAAGTACGCTGAAAATATGCAAATATATTGTCTTTTATTCTCTCATTTAAGACCTCCCAGGGAATCTGATGGGCTTAGAAATAAAGTAATTGGGAACAACTTTAAAATTTTTAGGTACAGTCTCTGTTTCAGAAGTCACATATTGGCAGTCTGCATTCCATGTGTGGCTCTCTTTGATGGACGGCATGAAGTTTCACAATTTGAGCCAACTTCTATAAATCAGGAGATTTCCTATTTAAATAAATTGTATTTTCAGATATTTTCAAAAGCAGAAAGGAAGATCTGGCAAAGCCAGTTCTGCGTTTCTGCTTGGCAAGGAGGAGTTGCAACTCAGTAGTCGCCACTCAACTGGGTCAAGTGGTGCACATGGTCTCCACTTGACCCCAGTCCCCACCGCTCCTTCTAGTAACTCTTGCCCAGGCCACTTCTTTCCTTGATCTGCCTGGTCTCTGCAAGAACTTGTGATCCATTCTTTTCTGGCTCTGTGAACTGGTCAGAGCTGACCCCCACTGTCCCCTCCCTCTGTTCAGCATGAGCTACTTTCCCAAGAACTCAGGGCCCTGAGAGTCAGTTCCAAAGACCTCTTGCTTCCAACTTCCACCCCATCCCTTGCCCTTGGAGTATGGATTTTAAAACATTCCCAATCGATTTGCCAAGCATGGGTGATTAATTAGAAATGAAGACTTGATGCAGGAGAGCCCCAGAGGCCGTTTTGATCTCTGATGACTCTTGAATTTCCCTGCCCCTGTTCTGACCCCAGCTGGGGGACTCAGTAGGCAGTGGGGATCCTGGGCACAGATGGCTTGCTATTGTTGACAACCACTGACCCAGCATCCCCTCCCCCAGCCCTTCTTTTTCTTCTTGAGATCTGTCCCAGGCACAGGAGGTGCATAGTGGGGCTGTCACGGCAGGCTCCAAGGGTGCATTTAGTTCTTTCCCTGCACTTTGTTATCACCCCGA
Organism: Cynocephalus volans; assembly: GCF_027409185.1. Classification (NCBI taxonomy): domain Eukaryota; kingdom Metazoa; phylum Chordata; class Mammalia; order Dermoptera; family Cynocephalidae; genus Cynocephalus; species Cynocephalus volans. The sequence continues at coordinate 198,750,795 of NC_084461.1, forward strand.
ATTGCTGCTCAGCACTGAGTGGTGGAGGAATGATGGAGAGAAGCAGCTGGGATCAGAGAGATCCTCTTTGGAACCTGGCTACCTGGGTGGGGCTCTTGGTCCAGCAGCATCATGGCCATTGCCTGGGGGCTCTTTAGAAATGCAGACTCTTAGGCCCCAACCCAGACCTGCTGACTAAAAATCTGCATTTTGACCAGATTCCCAGACAATTGGTGTGACCAGAGCAGTGTTCATGTTTATCTTGGTTCCAGTGCATTCTTTGAGAATGAATGTAGCCCTTCATAGTGATTGTTAAATGACAGTGGGATCTAATTCTCACCATTCCCCACCCTGTCCCCAGCTCAGTGCCTGGCACATAATAGGTGCTCCGTATGTTTTTGTAGGTTTGAATCCTCCACAGAGGTTAGGTTCTCTGTGTGGTTCTCAGCCTCAGCTACACATTGGAATCCCCTGGGGAGCTTTAAACATTACTGACCTCTGGCCCCATCCATAGGGTCTCTAACTTAATTGGCCTAGGTGGGGCCTGGGTGTGGCAATTTTGAAAGCTCCCCTGAGAGTCCAAAGTGCAGCCAGCACTGAGAACCACTGTTCTAAAGTGGGTGCCTCAGATGGAAGTTCTAGGTGGTCAAAATCACTCTTTTAAATCTCGCAGAGAAGCTCATGTTGGAGACCACTCAGCGTCTCAGTTTTTCCTGTGTTGGGATTGGATAGCTATTTCCTTACTGAAGAACAGGTACCACTGCTGGCTTGCATTTAGGAGCCAGGACAGATGCAATACATATCTTGGACCCCAAGGGTCATACTCCCAGGGGAGATGCCCACATTGTGGGACGTGAGACCACATCCATACGTGTGGAGCATTGCCCTTTTACCTAATTAATTGCTACTCTTTCTTTAGATCTCAACTTGATGGTTACTTCCTCCTGGCAGCCTTCTGTGACCACCCCAGGATAGGCAGTTTCCTTTGTCATGTATGGTCAGAGAATGAAGCTCTTCTCCATCCCCAACTGGCAGTGAGGCACTCAGGCGTGGGAGGTTGGGGTTGATGTTGGGCACCCCTTCCTGGACTGGAAACTCGCTGGGGGCAGCCATCAGGCCTGTGTGGCCTTTCACTATATTCCAGTGTATATTACAGGGACTCAGTAAAAGTTGCAATGAATGACAACGGGTGAATGAATGAATGAATAAATGAATTGTTGAGGTCGTTGAGGGGGCCACACTTGGGAGAAGGTTCTTCCTTTCCACACAGCCTCTCTGTAGATGTGGTTTATTCAGTTACCATGAGGTATTCGGCCAGCCCTGCAGTGCGCAGTGAGGCATAGCTGTATTTCTTAGGTCTATAATTTTCCAATAATTAGACTTTCAGGTACGTATGTCTTGTGGTTTGAATATAATTCAGTTATACTTCTGTTGCTAAAGTAACTGCATACATAAGCCCTCAAAAATTTGCTTTCATAGTGCTGGGCTACTGTGAATTTGTGCTATTTAGGTAACTTGCAATCTACTTTCAGGACAATATAATTACATGGCTGGGTTATTTTTAATTTCATGGGGCAGCATTTCTTAAGCCTCAGTCATTTGAGTGCCACCTTTTTGACTTTCGCTCTGCTTGTATACCACTTCTATGGTATAATGAATTTAATGCTTTCCTTGAAATCTACTCATTAAAAATGTCAGACGTCACACTCATTAAAATATCACTAAATGTAGCTCAAAAGGAAAATTTATATGACGACACTAAATGGAAAACCGGTGTCACTCTCCTCAACTAGAAGGTGACCGTAAAATACCACCCCCCGCCAAAACAGTGAAAATAAGACAAGATCATCAAATGTTAGCTAGATAGTGTTGCTTTGAGTCTGAGGGCTGCTCTTTCTTTATTGTAAAGGAAGATGATCAAGTGTTTGAAAAGACGTTAAAGATCTGTTAACACCAAGTGGAGACTCTCCCTAGATATAATTGGAATGACTGAAAAAGAGTGGAAAAGAAAATAACTTTCTCAGGTTGTGATTCAATATTTATTTAGTGTCTTCTCCATGTTATAGGGTATTTTTGGAAAAACATTGTACGATTGTACATATTTTGGGGGCACAATGTGTTGTTTCAGTACATGCATATATAGGGTATTGTTTTATCATACAAATTCGTTTGTGTGCACTTGTAGTTTACTCTTACAATGTCAATAGCAAGTTTTTTGTTTTGGCATCAAGATTACTGCAATTTATCTTGTTTCTCTCCAGTTCTTTCTTACAGCCAAATCAAAAGGGTGGAGATTGGGCAGGTCTTGAGGTCTTTTGTTCTGCCTAAATTGCAAAGTTAAAAGTAACGGACAAATCAAAGGTGCCTTTGGAGGGTAAGACTAGATTTGGAACCCTGGCATTACCACTTGTTTGCTCTCTGACTTTGTGCAAAGCACTTCACGTCTTCAAGCCTGTATTTTCTCAGCTGTAAAATGTGAACGATAGTATCAGCCTCTTGGGGTTGATGTGAGGCTTATTAAAAAAGTGTCGTATATAAATCCCCCTCTCACATGACAGATGGTCCGTAATTGGTAGCTATTGTCGATCCTGTAAGCACAGAGAGAGCAGGACAGCATCTGTCTTACTGCCATAGCACCGGTGCCTGGCACCTGGTCGACGCTCAGTAAATATTCTCACACTTGAGCAAGTTCATGGGTGCAGATAGTAGGGAATGCTGTTTGCTCCTTCCACCTTTTTGAGAAAGCCTTTTCCAATTAGGTGTGTTGAAAAGTGTCACCTGTCAATTTAAATGTTGCTTTTGGGGGCGAAATGGGCCTTGAGATTCCTGGGGGGCAGGGGCTGTATTGGGCAGTCAATATGAAGGACTTCAGACTGTTACATGGAGGGTGGAAATGAAGACAGCAGATGTGAAACCACAGAATCATAAGCCACCAGAACTAGAAGGATCCAGAGCCCTCATTTTATAGAGGGGGAAACTGAGGCCTGGAGAGAGGGGGTGACTTGACTGTGGTCATCCAGTCAGTTGGAAGCAAAGCAGAGGCTTCAATCCACCTCTCTTGATGTCCAGTCCGGACCTCTGTCCCCCACGTCCTGTCTAGTCTGTATTTGCCTCCTCCAGCTGTGGTCGTATAATGATAATCTGTTTGTTTTTCTTCCCAGAACCTTGCAAAGACTCTGGCTTTATCTCCTCTCTGGGAATAAATCCACATTCTCCACCAGCACCTGCAGAAAGCAGGGAATGCTGGGATCCTCCTTCTGTGCACGGGCGTCCCACGTTGAGCCCAGCTGTGATCCCAGGGCCGTGAGATCGGGCTGTGTGCCCAGGAGGAAGCACCGTGCCCAGATGTCTCCAGAAAAACATTGCCCGATGTCCCTCCAGGGGTCTCATCTGTGGGACTAAATAATGTTTACTTTTTTTTAAAAATTATTTTATTTTATTTTAATTTTAAATTTTATTTTGTCGATATACATTGTAGCTGATTATTGCTCCCCATCACCAAAACCTCCCTCCCTTCTCCCTCCCCCCCTCCCCCCCAACAATGTCCTTTCTGTTTGCTTGTCGTATCAACTTCAAATAATTGTGGTTGTTATATCTTCTTCCCCCCCCCCCCCGGTTTGTGTGTGTGTGTGTGTGTGTGTGTGTGTGTGTGTGTGTGTGTGTGTGAATTTATATATTAATTTTTAGCTCCCACCAATAAGTGAGAACATGTGGTATTTCTCTTTCTGTGCCTGACTTGTTTCACTTAATATAATTCTCTCAAGGTCCATCCATGTTGTTGCAAATGGCAGTATTTCATTCGTTTTTATAGCTGAGTAGTATTCCATTGTGTAGATGTACCACATTTTCCGTATCCACTCATCCAATGATGGGCATTTGGGCTGGTTCCAACTCTTGGCTATTGTAAAGAGTGCTGCGATGAACATTGGGGAACAGGTATACCTTCGACTTGTTTACTTTTTAATATTATGCAACATTTATTAGGAATATGGAAAAGGAAAAAAGCATGAAGAAGAAGAAAAAGAAAACAATTGCAATTCCATCACCTAGAGACAACCACTGCTAGTATCTTGGCACATTTCCTCCCAGTCTTTTTTCTCTGCATCTATGTATATGAGCAGTCTTCAAAAAGTTCATGGAAAGATTCATATTATATTTTAATTCCATTTTCCACAAACTTTTTGAAGTTTGTATATAAGGGTGCTTCAAAGAGTTCATGGAAAATAGAATTAAAAGAAAATACAAATACGTTTATGAACTTCTTGAAGGCTCCTCATATGTAGTACATATGTGTGTGTATTTCTCTTTCTCCCACCCTTTGTAGACTCAATCCTGTACCCAAAGCCTTACACCTGCTTTCCCCTGCTTACCACTATGTTAGGACCATTTACTCATGTTACTAAATAGTTTTTCCTTTTTCCTGGAGCATTGATTCTATTTATAGATCCGGAGAAAAATTATTTTTTGTGTTAAAATCAAAGTGGCCATGTTTTGAAGTAGAAAGCAAAATATGCCTGATTTTTATAAATAAGTTATGAGACATCATAGAAACATGCACTGTTGGCTTGGGCTCTACCCCAGACCTTCGAGCTGTGAATTCATTCTTCTTTGCCATTTGGTGGGTAGGTGGGAGAAGTATCAATCTACCTCAAAAGTTTTTTAAAAAAAATATAGAACTCACCAAGAACCATGTACTTAATATATAATATATATATCATATTATATATACTAAATATTTTATATTTTTATATTTTATAACATATGTATAATATACTTAATATATAAATATATAATAATGTATATGAAATAACTTTATTCAGACTTAAATTTACATACCATACAATTTACCCATTTGAAATGTACATTTCAACAGTTTTTAATATGTCCACAGAATTGCATATTCATCACTACAACCAATTTAAAAACATTTTTAGTGCCTCCAAAACGCCCTGTACACATTAGCAGTCACTCTCCATTTTTCTCCCACCCCTAACAAGCACTAATCTATCCTCTGTTTCTATAGATTTGCCTGTTCTTGATATTTCATATAAATGGAGTCATGTGGTATGTGACATTTTGTGTCTGGCTTCTTTCAGACAGCACGATGTTTTCAAGGCTCATCTATGTTGTAGCATGTATCAGTACTTCATGCCTTTTTATGGCTGAATAATGTTTTGTTGTATAGATATAAGACATTTTGTTTATCTTTTCATCAGTTGATGGACATTTGGGTTGTTTCTACTTTTCAGCTATTGTAAATAATGCTGCTATAAACATTTGTGTCCAAGTGTTTGTGTGGACATATATCTTCATTTCTCTTGAGTATATACTAAGAGTGGAAATGCGGGTCATATGATAACTCTACATTTTGCCTTTTTAGGAACTGCCAGACTGTCCACTGTAAAGTGGCTACAGCATTTTACATTCTCCGCAGTATATGAGGTTTCTGATTTCTCCACATTCTTTTCAACAGCTGTTATTGTAGTGGGTGTGAAGTGGTATCTCACTTTAGTTTTGGTTTTTATTTCCCTAATGACTAATGCTGTTGAGTACCTTTTTATGCATTTATGAGATATTTCTATATCTTCTTTAGAACACTATTTAGATCTTTCACCCATTTTAAAATTGAGTGATTATTTGTCTTTTTATTATTGAGTTACAAAATTTTTTTATGTATCCTAGATACAAGTCCCTAATCAGTTATATGATCTGCAAACATTTTCTCCCATTCTGTGGGTTGTCTTTTTGCTTTCTTGATGGTATCCTTTGAAGCACAAAAGTGTTTTTGATTTTTTATGAAGTCTCAAAAGTATTTATAAGACATTATTTTTGATATTATTTTGTGTTTCATATAGTTACACCATGACTTGTTTAACTAATATCTACTGTTTAACACTGTGTTCTTTCAATTTCCTTGCTATTTTTAATCATGATAAGCTATACATCTCTGTGAGTAAATCTTTTCTATTCTGAGACAAGAGTTCATTAACGTTATCCCCAAATTCCAGAGTGGTAGAATTTGACCATCCAGGAAATCTCCTAACTGGCAGTTTGTGGCTTTAACAAACCTGTCACCGATTAATCCATTCATTCATTCAGCAAACATTTCTTGAGCACCTACTGTGTGCCAGCCACAGTACCGGGCATTAGGGACACAAATATAGATCAGATTTGTAGTTTCATGCTTATAACCATGGTTATGGAACCCTTTAGAAAATCTGATGAAAATGTTGAACCACCTCCACAGAACACCTTATGCCTACACAGGCACACACATATAATTTTATGTGTTTTTGGCCTCCTTGGAGACCATCGATAAAGATCTTAGGAGGTCTCCTTGGAAATCATCAATAGATGACCAAATTCAGAATCATTGTTAAACTCCAATAAATGAAAAGAAAATGCAGTTGTCATACTTGTGTTATTATTATTATATAACACCTTAAAGCTTACTTCCTTATCAAGGATTTTCTCCTCCTACTGCAGGATTTGTGGACTTTAACATTTGGACATTGAACATTGGTTGAACTGGAACATTGAACTTGAACATTAGTTCCTAGGTTCTATGCATGGGATGTTTGAGGTGCTGCAGCTTGGTCCCTGTCCTCCTGGAGCTTGCAGTCTGGGGAGGGACTCCTGCTGCACCTGACCTAGGCTCAACTGGGGACATTGGATAAACCTCATGTGAGCATTTGAGCTCTGGCTGTGTGTCAGGAAGAAGCAAGGGTGAGATGAGCAGAAGAGAGCAGGCGTGGTGGCCTCTCAGGGTCAGGGTGCCTGGGCTTCACCAGCCTTGGTAGCCTCCTATCAAGACAGGGGCTGTGGCCTCCTGATTCTAGCCTGGTCTTTTAGATGACATCAGAGCCCATTTAAATCTTTAGGAACAAATACTGCTCAATTAGTGGAAACCAGGGCAGACATCTGTGGGCAAGGAACAAAACCAAGAAGTGTGGCCACCAAGATCTTCAGGATCTGGGAGGTCCATGGTGACTTTTTGTGGTGTTTTCCATACCACATAAACAAAAATCCTGTTAAGCCAAGGAGGAAGGGCAGATTCTCCCGCCAACCTCCCAAAGAAGTGAATCCAACCAGAGACAGCTAAATGTCTTTCTGGGGTGAATAACTCACAGGTTTCCTTTGCTGAATTCTAGATGGGCTCTTGGGCCCCTATTTCCTTTCTCTCTCCCCAGCATCACACGAATGGAATGTGGAAGTGTATGAACCAAGAGGCAGCCAGCTGCTTCAGGGCAGATGATCAGACAGCACAAAGAGAAATGTTACTTATGAACCCTGGATGTCTTGGAGTGGGACGGTCTGAGAACAGGCAAGCCCAGGAAAATGGAGGGGGTGTTGATTTAACATGGATTGTCTCCTCAAATGCTTGAATTCTTGTGATTATGGCCCCCTCATCAGTCACAGACTTCTTTGAGAAGCCAATGAAAGCTACAGACCCTCTTCCCATATACTACAAACAATTTGAGGATGGCTTTGAACTATTGCAGCCCAACCATGGGTTGCAAGTAGTTCCTAGAAAGCAAATCTTGTACAGTTTACTGAGGGAGATGAAATGCCGAATGTACTGCAGTTACAGCTATTAGAGAGGATCATAATGATAAAAATCAGGGGTTGGCAAACTTTTTCTTAAAGGGCTGGATAGTGAATATTTTAGGCTCCGTGAACCATGTAGTCTCGTATCACAACTACTCAGCCCTAATGTTGCAGTGTGAAAGCAGCCATAGACAATGAATAAATGAATGGGCATGGTTGTGTTCCAATAAAACTTTATTTATAAAAACAGGTGGTGGGCCAAATTTGGCCCATGGGTTATAGTTTTTGAACCCCTGATAATAATAATAGTCAGTGTTTGGGAACAGTCACCATGAGCTGGGAGATGAGCTGTCTGTTAATATTATTATTCCCATTTTACAAATGAGGAATTAGTTTCAGAGAGGTTTCGTGACTTGCCCAGGGCCACTCAGCTGGTAATTGATGGAGCATAGATTCTGATTTCATTGCTTTTTTTCTAAGAAATGGTCGCAAAAAGTGTTATGGAGGCAAAAGATATAATCCTAATATTAATTATTATATATTGACTAACACTATTAATTAATAATAAATAATAAGAACTAATAATAAAAATATTTATTGAGCGTCTGCCTTGTGCCAGGTGCTATGCAAACTGCCTTTTACAGTCTGAATGTTCTGTGTCCCCTGAAAACTTTATATGATGAAATCCTAACCCCCAAAGTGATGGTATTAGGAGGTGGGGACTTTGGGGAGGTTATTAGGTCATGAGGGTGGAGCCCTTTGTAAAAGAGGCCCCAGAGGGATCCGTTGCCCTTTCTGCCATGTGAAGTCACAGAGAGAAGATGGCTGTTTGTGAAGTGGGCCCTCATCAGGCACAGAATCTCCTGGTGCCTTGATCTTGGACTTCCCACCCTCCAGAACTGTGAGAAATAAATGTTCATTGTTTATAAGCCCCCAATTTATGGTATTTTGTTATAGCAGCCCAAACGGACTAAGACACACAGGTTAACACAAGTCATCCCCACAATAACTCACTGTTGCTATTACTACCTCCGTGAGGGAACTGAGGCACAGAGAAGTCAAGCCACTTGCCATAGGTCACACAGCTGGTAAGTAGAGGGGCAGGATTCAAACCCACACTGTGCTGCCCACTACCCAGTTGCTCTCTTGAAGTCTGCGGTAATAGTCCATTTATTATTTGATAGGACATGGGCCCTGACCAATTAGAACACCGCCCTGAGTTAGGATCCCCAGCTCCTTACTTGCCAGTTGTTACCCCTTTAGTTCATGGATCATGGGGTGGTCCTAGGAGATGATCCTGTGTAGCTGGGATTTATTAACTGGTAAGGAAACACTTTCATATTTGCAGAACTGGTACAACTCTCCCAGCTGTGCCTCTGCAAGATGGGCCCTATTTTGAAGAGGCACACCTGGGTGAGGGTGTGTGGGTGAGCAGAGTGGGAGGCCAAGATATTGACCAGAAATGCCAGGGACATCAGGTTCCTGAAGAGATGCCAGTTGAGGGGGATCTGAGCCTTGGGACCCCTGGGCAAACACACTTGGTCCCTGGGGCATCACCCCCCCAGGCCGGGGGCCAGGGCCCCCACCCCTCATGTTTTTCCTCAGAGGCAGCAGCCTGAGTTCTGAGTTTGCCTCTGAGTGAGTCAGAGGCCCTGGCTGGAAAATAAACCTTCTGTACTAAGGGGAGGAGGGGGTGGCTCACTTTTCAAAAATAGGAAAGGCAGCCCTGTTGCTATGACGAAGTCCTCGTGTTTTCAAAAATTTAAAATTTTTTTTATGACCCACATAAAAAGGTACATACAGCCTCCTTGTAAAAACACATGGAAAAATCTCCATCTTATGCCCAATTTGAGTGAGGATCAGGGGGTGTGGGGCCAAGAGCGCTTGCTTTAGGTCGTTGAAGGCTCTAGAATCTCTGATATTTGGGGGCCTCACTGCAAGTCACTGGCAAACCTCAAAATGTCCCTACAGATCCCACTGCAAACATGTATTTCTTATACAAATATCTGAAAAGGTTTTAAAATAATTCATGCAATATGGGTTTTTATGAAGAACAAATTACTCATCATGTTCCTGTGATTTGCACTTTTCTATTTCTAATGACACGTGCTCCATCGAGCTGCAGTTGACTCATTAACGTATCGTAGACGTTGAACCAGACGTTTGTTAATTTTGATTTTGTAGTTTCCTTTTGGTGTTCTGGGGTTAATTCGCTTATGACATCTCCGTGGGGCCTTGACAAACTTGTGGACTCCAGGTTCTGGTCCCTGAATGTGGGGCATTGGGGCAAGGACCAGGGGCATCAGGCAACTGCCAGGGTCTCAGTTTACCCATATACAAAATGGGAGTGATTCAGGAAAAAACATTCGGAGAGATGAAGATAGAGAGAGGGAGAGGGAGGGAGGGAGAGAGGAAGGAAGGAGAGAGAGATGGTAAAACAGAGGGGGCAAAATATAAGTAATTGGTGACTTAGGGTGAGGCTGTAAGGCACTTCCTTGTACTGTTCTTGCTACTTTTCTGTCAGTTTCAAATTCCATCAAAATGAAAAGTCCTCCCCCCGCCCCCGCCCAAGGAAGTGGTGGTAATGATGGGGATTTGGGAGTAATCAGAAGCTTTGAGTTATGCTCAGATGGAGACCAGGAAAGAACCAGGGGAACCAGCGAGTTGAGGGGTGTGGCTCTACGGTGGTCCCCATCTCCTTTAGCTGAGAAAGTCCACTTTCATTTGCATTATATTTTGGGGTTCCATATGGACTGTTCTGGAAAAAGAGGGTCCTCTAAAGAGAAAGCCAGTGGCTGTGGAGGTATCCGAGGACATGGGCAAGTCTAAGGACCAGAAGAATCTGAGTCCAGTGATCTTGGAGAACTTGAGTTTTCCTAAGAGAGGAGGGAAAAGAAGACAAGCCACTGGTTATGGATTGGTGGCTTTTGTGTGTGTGCTGGAGGCGGGGAGGTGGGCAGTGGGCTAGTGTCAGGCTGGGACAGGAAGAAAAACAGTGTGAGTGAAGTTGGAGGAAGAAGTGGCTGACACAGTGAATCTGAGAACCTCGACAGCTTCCTGGCCAGCCAGCACTCGGTACATTTCAGGTGCCGCTCCAGTAACTTTACAAATGCTAACTCCTTTCACTCTCACAGTACCCTGCCATGCAGGTACTACTACTATCCCTGTGTCACAGAGGAGAAGCTGAGGCTCAGAGAGTTAAAGTCACTCCCCCAAGGTCACACCGCCAGCGAGTGGCAGAGTGGTGATGCAGACCTGGGCAACTGGCTCTAGAGTGTGGGTCTATCTCCTCCATGTTAACAACACAGCAGTAGCAGGGGCTTTGGTGAATGACACAAGGCCAGAGCCAGGAGGGAGGGTGGGGAGTAGGGGTGGGAAAGATGGGTTTCCAGAAACAATCTACAGAGTTATGGCAACACTATGCACTAAGTGCTTACTCTGAGCTAGTGCCATACACACTACATGCATCATCTCAGAGAATCCTCTATTTCACAGAAAAGGCAAAGGAAGCCCAGAGAGGGGTTGTGACTTGCCCAAGGTCACACAGCAAGATAGTGGCAGTGTTTGGATTCGAACCCAAGTCTTTCTGACCTCAGAAGGTTGTGTTCTTGACTACTAGACTAAACTGCACTAAAATGCAGTGACTTTGGTATTTCTTTTCCATTTCTGGTAGTTCATACAAACTGCTGCCCTGAGGAAGGAGGTGAGGGCATGGGGGTGTGGGACTGGTTCAGGTCATCAGACATTTCCAGTGTGGGTCAGGTCTGGTGTCGGAACCAGGGTGACAGCAGTCCAAGGGCAGAGACAGACATGCACAGGGTGACATGGAAAAGCAGTGTGATTTGACAAAGGATGAACATGTTGGCTAATTACAGACCTGCCTGGCAGAAAAGGTGATCAATTCTCCCAGGTAGGTGGGAAGAGAAGGGGCATCCCTGGAAGGCTGCCTAGAGGAAAGGACATCTAAGCTAGGTTTTGAAAGATGACCCCGTTACCGGGTGGCTGGGCACACGGTTGTGAAAGAGGGTATTTCAGGCAGCTGGGGCAAAAGTGCTGGGGCTTTAAACTGCATGATGGGTTCAGAGCAGAAGGAGGAAAAGGTGTGGGCCACATAGCTGGAGAGATGGGCAGGGGCAAGGCCACAGAAGCCCATGTGTGTGTGTGTGTGTGCATGTGTGTGTGCGTGCGTGTGTGTGTGTAGTGGGAGTGAATTGCGAGGATCGGTTGGCTGCTCAGAACTTGCTGTGTGGCTTTGGGCAGTCTCTCACCTTCTCTGGGCCTTCATTCCACCCCCTGGAAAATGGAAGCTTTCCCAGAACTAAGCTATGTGTGGTTGGGTGTCACCTGAGAGTTGGGGAAGAGCCACAGTCCCATGCCAGCTTCAAGCTCCTCCCATCCCCATCCAGGAGAAATGAGCCAGAACAACCCTGCCAGGCCCACCCATTCCTCCCAGGCATCTGGGGTGGTCCCACCACCCTCAGAGTGGAAAACTGTCTTTTCCAGGAGGAAGAGCTGGGTGGGCCCCCCACCAGGAAGGCCCCTCTCCTGGCCTCAGAGTTGGGGCCCCCTCACTCCCATGCCCCCAGCATCCTCCCCACTCAGTGCTCTTAACCCTTTCCAGTCTAGATGAAAGCCCGGGGGCCTGGATGCTCATCTAATGGACAGAATCGGCTGGCCTGTTGGGTGTCCTCCTACCACTTCCTTCTTCTCAGTTCCCAAACTCCACTTCTTACTTCTGTCCTCCTTCCCTCCACCTTAGACAGTCCCCAAGTGCTAGAGGAACGACCCCCCCCGCCACCGCTGCCCCCACTGTGCCTGGTTTAAGGAAAGAAGTTACTCTTGCTGCTACTTGAACATATGCTGTACAGACACAAATCATGTCTCCATGTCTGGAGGTGTTATAAATGTCCGAGGATGCTCGGTCCAGTGCTCAACTCTCCTGTCCTAGTAACTCTGCCGTCCTCTCGGTGGCTAAGAACCAGAACTTGGCTTTCAGGAAGGAGTCCTTGGGTCTTTGGCTCAGCTGGCTTGAGGAGGTTGCTGACATCGGTCATCCATTTAATCATTTAACAAATATATTTGTTGAGCAGATCCTTTGTGCCTGGCACCAGTCCCTGACCCCATGAGCTTCAGGTGTGCAGGGAGGAGGGACAATATAGACACAACACAAATGATCACTGCATTATGACTGATGCCGGTGCTGCAGTGGAAGACAGGGTGCTGTGAGAACGAACAACAGGGCACTCACCTAGCTTCCAGGTCTGGAGAAAGTGACATTTCAGCTGACATCCGAAGGTTAGGCTACCTCAGGTCTCTTTTCAGCTTTGCCGTCACTTTAATTTTCTCCTTCTTGGGACATGAGGTTGGCAGGAGCCAGGCGATGGGGGGATTTTGATAGACCTGAGTCAAGAACTTGTAAAGGGGATCCATGGAATACTGTTGAGCAGTGGAGTGACGCTGAACAAAATGAGCATCAGGATGGCCTTTCTAGCAGTGTCCGAGGAGAAATTAGAGGGCCTGCATTGGGAAATGTAGGCTCTTTAATGCCCAATTGAAGGGGGAAAAATTCAATGTTTATTGCAGGCCAACTATGTGTCAGATTCTGTCCTCCACACACTGCGTATCGACTCATTTCATTTTCTCCACAACGCTCTGAGGCAGGTACTCTATGACTTTTGGTTGCAGAGGAGAAAGCTGAGATTCAGAGAGGTTAGGAAATTGCACGAGGTCACAGAGAGAGTAGTGGAGCAGGGGCTCAAACCCAGATCTTCCTGCTATTAAGGTCAATGTTCTGGTCTTCTCTGAAACAGCCTTGTATAATTTCCTACTGCTACTATAACAAATTGCCACAAACTCAGTGGCTTAAAACAATACGAACTTACATTGCTGCATTTCTGGAAGTCCAAAATGCATCTTATGGGGCTAAAATTCAGGTGTTGGCAGGACTTTTTCCTCCTGGAGGTTCCAGGGGAGAATTCAGTTGCTTAGTTTGTGGGTACATCATTCAGATCTCTGCTTCCTTCATCCCCCACTACCTTTTCCCTCCTCTGATCTCCTGCCTTCCTCTTATAAGGACCCTTGTAATGAATTGGGCTCACCTGGATAATCCAGGGTAATGTCACCATCTCAAGACATGTCAATTAATCACATCTGCAAAGTCCCTTCCCCTTTACGATGTATGGTAACATTTTCACAGGTTCTGGGGATTAGGACCTGGACATCTTGAGGGACCATTATTCTGTGCACCACAGCCCTCCAGCCTATGTATCCTCCTGCTCTTTTAGCTACTGACATCTTCAGAACATGCTCTTTACCTAAGAGTCTTTCCTGGTGATTAAGGGATTCTTAGAAAGCATCATATCTCATCCAAAATGGCCAGCTTCATGAGTGTGGGGCACGGCTGTCTTGCCCATCAGCCTGTGCCTGGCACACAGAACTACCCAGTATATACCTGTTGAGCACTTTATGAACAGAGATGAGAAATGACTTGCCCAAGGCCACACCATTTCAGTCTCTGGCTGAAATGAAGCTCTCATTCTTGTGTGTCCTGTTGATGCCATGAAGAAAGTCCAAAATAGACATAATTTGGACTTACAGAGGGTCCTTTATGTCACTGAAAGCATCTTCAAAGGTTTCTTTTGGTTTAGGAACCTCTCTAGTGAACCTAGTTTAGCCATCTGATGCTCAGGGAGGTTGAGGAAAACATTTAGCTTTAACTAGAGTGTTAGGAATTCATGAACACTAAAGATTAATCAGAAGTAGATCTCAAAGGGCTTGGGAATTAAGATACAAGCTCCATCTATACTAGGATCAGCCAATACTGGGACAGGGTAGTGACAGAGCTGGAACCAGCTCCCTAGTCTCCCGGGCCAATGGGATGGGCTTTTGTTGGAGGACAGCCTGGGCTGAGAAAGTCAAAGCTCTTTGCTCTTTGATTTCCAGGGCAGGCATTGCTAATCGATCACTGTGCTCTTTCCAGCCAGGCCTGGGTATGGCCTCAGATTCCCTTTAACACAGAGCTCCAGGAACCCAGAACCAACCAACTGGAGTTGGGCATCAATGGAAAGCTTGATCCTTCATCTTGACTCTACTTGGAGTTTCCAAGGATATAAACAGTGATTTCTTCGCATACCCTGAAGGCGACCACCTGTCTCTCAAGCCCCAGTATCCCTATGTCAGGCCTTAGATTTCAAAATCCTATTTAAAATAAAAGCAAAAACAAAACCCAAAACAACCCTTTTCACTCCAAAGGAAGAAAAAGCCAATCTTCTTGGCCATGCTCATAAGGGTGGTCAAAAGCCTGTGGCTGTGGACTGGCTGGCAGCCCCCTAGTGGGGGCGTTTGGCCCAGCAGCCCAATGCTTTCCTCACTAGGGCCCCAGGGGGCCTGTGTTCCCACCTCCACTCCAGGCACCTAGGGGCCTGGCTGGCCTAGAGCCCAGTGTCCTCGCTCCGCCAGATGTGGTTCCCAGCTGATAAAACTGGAGCCTCGTTGCAGCCTTGGGTTGGCTCGGGAGGCCAGAGACCTCTGGGAGGCCTGTGGTAGCAGCTTCCAGCTCGAAGGAGGAAGCAGCAATTTCCATAAATCCATCCAGGGGCTGGATTCACCTAGCTCCCCTTTCTGGATTCCCCCAGTGTGCTTAAACTTCCTCGAAAGAGGCCTCCTCACCTGCTTCTCTTCCTCTTCCTCCTCCTCTGTTTACAGCAGATGAGGAAACTGAGGCTCAGAGAGCTGAAAGGACTTGCACAAGTCACACAGCTTACAGAGGTGGAGACAGGGGTCTGACCAGGTCTGATAACAAAGCCTCCGTTTGCACATCAGAATCCCCTGGCTGGCTTCTTAAAAGACAGATTGCAGGACACTGCCCCAGAGTTTCTGATTCAGGAGGTCTGTGCTGAGGTCCAGGAGTTCACATTTCTGACAAACTTCCAGTGAGTCTGCTGGTAATGGTCTGGAAGCCACACTTTGGGAACCACTGGTCTGTATGAATAACTAACCTTTCGATGGTGATATGCAGGATCCCCATCATGTTACAGAAATCTCATCTCCTTTGGACCAGGAGACTTTGGGACTGCTCTGCTCTGCTACTAACTTCTGGGTGACCTTGGGTGAGTCCCTTGCCTTCTCTGGGTCCAATATTCTTGTTTCTACAGTAGGGATTTGGATAAGATGATTAGTCCCCTGGAAAAGCCCAGCAGAGGCGGCAGGAGAAAGGATTGGAGTCAGGTAGGCTCGGTCTGGCTTCTGACTCTAGGGAGCTGTGTGACCTTGAGTGAGTGACTTAACCTCTCTGTGCTTCAAGTTATTATCTGTGAAACTGAAGCATTAGACTGGGTGATCGCTCTTTTTTTTAAAAATATTTTATTTTGTTTTATTTTGTCGATATACAGTGTGGTTGATTATTGTGGCCAATTATCGAAACCTCCCTCCCACCTCCCTCTCCCCCCTCCCTCCCAACAATGTCCTTTCTGTTCGCTTGTCGTATCAACTTCAAGGAATAGCAATTGTTATGTCTTCTTCCCCCCCTTTTTTGTATTTATTTATTTATTTATTTTTAGCTCCCACAAATAAGTGAGAACATGTGGTATTTCTCTTTCTGTGCCTGACTTGTTTCACTTAATATAATTCTCTCAAGGTCCATCCATGTTGTTGCAAATGGCAGTATTTCATTCTTTTTTATAGCTGAGTAGTATTCCATTGTGTAGATGTAACACATTTTCCGTATCCACTCATCTGATGATGGGCATTTGGGCTGGTTCCAACTCTTGGCTATTGTAAAGAGTGCTGCGATGAACATTGGGGAACAGGTATACCTTCGACTTGATGATTTCCATTCCTCTGGGTATATTCCCAACAGTGGGATAGCTGGGTCGTATGGTAGATCTATCTGCAATTGTTTGAGGAACTTCCAAACCATTTTCCATAGAGGCTGCACCGTTTTGCAGTCCCACCAACAATGTATGAGAGTTCCTTTTTCTCCGCAATCTCGCCAGCATTTATCGTTCAGAGTCTTTTGGATTTTAGCCATCCTAACTGGGGTGAGATGGTATCTCAGTGTGGTTTTGTTTTGCATTTCCTGAATGCTGAGTGATGTTGAGCATTTTTTCATATGTCTGTTGGCCATTCAGACTGGGTGATTTCTAAGTCTAAATCTCATTGAATTAAGGGGTTGAGGATGGTGGAGAGAGGAAGGTGAGGTTCTAAGCTAGTCAGGTGATAGACGTGTCCCCACCTGCCCAGGCCTTTGAGGCCCAGAGAAGATCAGGTCTCTCTTCTTCCCCCCCTCCTTCTCTCCTGTCTTCCCTTCCCTCCCCTTTCTTCTCCTCCTTTCTTTCTCTCTTGCCCTCCTGTCCCCTGCCCTCTTCTCTCCTCCCTTCTCTTCCTCTTTTCCTTTCTACAGATGTTATTTTAGGCAGTCTTGGGTTTGGAATCAGGCAGACCTGTGTCCAATTATGGCTCTGTCAGCATGAGCTGGGCATCCCTGGACAAACAACATTGGCTTGCGACCCCAGCATGCTCATCTGTAAAATGGGAGAGCGATACCTCCTCTGGCGTGCTGGCAGTTCACATGACTTACCCCAAGGAAAGCACTTGGCCCAGGGCCATGCACACAGTGGACACTTCTGCTATTTCTTTAGTCTGGAGGCTCAGGGCCAGGCTCTGGAGCCAGGCGGCCTGGTTGGAATCCCAGCTCTGCTGTCTACCAGCTGTGTGGTCTTGGGCAATTGACTTAACCTTCCTGTGACCCAATTTCCTTACTGGTAAAATGAGGGTAGTAATAGTACCTACTTCCTCAGGTGGCTGTGAGGACTAAGTACCAAGTGCCTTACACACTGCCTGGCTGTCAGCTATTTTGATTATTCCATGGGTGACAGTGCTGAAACAGCTGATGAACCAGGCACTGTACTTAGTGCTGGGATAGGGTGGGGAACAAAATACAGTCCCTTCCCCAAGGAGTTCCCAGTGCAAGGGGGACAGATATCCTGACCAGCAAGTTCAACACTGCATCGCCATGGCGGACTGGGGCCACAGGGAGCCAGAGCAGCCCCTGGAGGGTCAGGGGAAGCCTCTCTGGGTGGTAGCCTCCAAGCTAAGACCTGAAGAGGGGGTCATTGGGCCACAAACAGGGAGAGGAACAGCATCCAGGTGGGAAGAACAGCATGCACAAAGGCCTGAGGTGAGAGGCAGCCCAGGGGAAGGGATCAGCGGCAGCCAGCCTGTCAGTCTGGAGCGCCTGAGCCCCTTGCAGGGAGCAGACGCACTTCCCCAGCAGCCTGGGGACTGCATGTGCTCCCGGTTTGCACTCAGACAGTGGGCACGGCTCCCAGCTGTGCTAGGCCGCCAGAGGGGTGGGTGGTGCCCAGCGGGTCTCGCTGCCACCCACAAGCCCAGTCCCCAGCTGACAGAGGCAGCCTCCCCTGGCGGCCCCTACTCCATGCAGCTGGCCGCCCCCGCCCTCGGTCAGCCCAGTTTCCTGCCCCTCCCTCCTCCTCTCCTCCCTCCAGCTGTTTCTCTGGCTGAGTTCTGTCCTGTCCCATTCAGGGTAGTAAGCAGGGAGCTCAGGACAGAGTGGGTGCCCCTGGGAAGACTCCTGGGGTATGAGGGGGTTGCAGGGGGCTGTGCTCAGGGTGGTTCTAAGGGGATCTTAAATGAATCAATGAAACTGCTTTCCAGGCGAACAGTCACAGCCAGAGGAACGGTGTGATCGGGAGGAAGAAGCTGGGAGCACAAGTCTCCTGAACAGCCTCCACTGGCCTGCAGCCACGGGGAGCCCTCGGGAAGACCTTCTGGGCAGAGACCAGCGAGAAGGTATCATGCCTGGCTTTGATGTCTTCCAAGGGGCCAGGGAAGGGCAATACTAGTAGAGAGAAAAGTTTAGTTCTTCTTGTAATTTAATGTTTGTTAAAAGGAAAAGAGCTTCACGATTATTTTTGCATTTCAAAAGTAATGCATGTTAATTGTAAAAAAATAGCAAGGACACACATATCAGCAGATAAATGTGGATACCCACATCTAGTGTGTCCTTAACCATGGATGGTGAACTTCCTTTTATAGCATCTGGCTGCATGGAAAGAAGTCTAGAGATTTATTTAACCCTTTCCTGTTGTATTTACTTCCACTTTTCCCCCCATTATTATCAACAGTGCTGCAATGGACGCTTTGTCTTAGTATGTCATCTTCGTATGTTGGTCCTATTGATGTCTTTACAGGGATGAAATTGCTGGGTCGAAGGTTTGCCTGTTTTTAAGATGTTTGAGCCTTTGGCCACATTGCCCCCTGAAAGCGGTGCCAGCTTGCACTCTCTACATTATATTGGGGTGTGATATTCTCACAGCCTCATTCACGCTGTTAATACCTGTCTCTTAAACCTTCCTTGCTGAGAAGTTGAAAATATTATCTAGGTGCTCAATTTGTATTTCTTTATCAATGTTGATTATCTTCAAGATTATTCTTCACTTTTATTTCATGACTATCCTGTTTAAGTCTGTTTCCATTGTACTTTTTCCTGTTGGCATGTTTATCTTTTTCTTATTGATGTTTAATAAGAGTTCTTTGTGTATGAAGGGTATGAAACCTTTGCCAGTGCTCTCTGTTGAAAATATTTCACCCTCCTCCACCTCTGCTTTCAGGATAGTGCATTTTAAATGGGTGAGCCAAAAAAAAAAAAAAAAAAAAGCAAAACACCCGATAACCCAAAACCCTAGCTTTTGGCAAAATTACAAACAAACCACACATCACAATGATCAGATAGCTGTTACTTGATAAAGTCTGATCACTCAAATCTGTAGCATTCAGAGAGGCTAGGTCACTGGTCTGAGGTCACATAGCGAGGAAGTGGCCAGGTCCTGAGTCTGCCTTCTCTTTCCTAAAGGAAAGCCCCCAACTTCCCTTTTCACACTCCCTACTTCCTTTTCAAGACCGATCTTCTCTGCAGTTCTTGCTGTCTCTCCTGCGCCTTCCAAACTAGCTTGAAGGAAAGCAGTATTAATCTAAACTAGTGATCCTCAGATGGTGGGTGTCAGGCACTTGGGAGGTCCATGGGAAGAGTTATCTTTTGGTGCACAGGGGCCTTCTCTGGGCTCCCCCAAACTTCAGGGAATAGATAAACAACTTTGGGCAAGTCATTCCCTCTCTGGCTTGACCCCTTCTGAGAAGTTTCCCACCCCCATTGAGTCAAGTTCTGTCCTCTAGGCTCGTCCAGGGCCTTTACAGTCCTCTGCACAAGAACTGCATATATTAGGTTCATTGAATAGTGTTCATTGTGTAAACAAAGTAACCAGGCCTCAGTTTCACCACTGTAAAATAGGGTGGTGGGAGTTGGACTAAAATCCCATCTCTTGGATGTTTCCCTGATAACTCCTCTCAGTTTGCAAACCACTTTATGAAGATAGTTTTCTTGAATCCTCACCATGGCTGTATGATAAAGATACTATTAACATGGCTATTTTACAGATTGAAAAACTAAGGCCTGTAGAGGGGTTTTGATGCTAGACCTCCACAAGAGGCAATGAACCATTGTGGCTGTGGGGGCGGGTTGGAATTGGTCTGCCACCTGCCAACTACGTGACGTGGAATAAGTTATGCCTTATCTTTGTGCCTCAATTATTTAAATCTATGAAATGGGAATAGGAATAGTAACTACCTCTCATAGGATTATTACAAAGATTAAATGAAATCATAAATGTAAAGCACTTACCAGAGGGTTTGTCAGATAGAAAGGGCTCTATAAACATTAGCTATTATTCTCATGATCATTTCTATACCACCGTGCCATCTATACCTGTAACACCGATCTGAGCCAAATAGACATTATTGATTTCTTTACTAGTGAATTATTAGTGCTCAGATTCCCACTGATGTACAAGAAAACCAAAAGCTTATTTCATTCTCTTCGAGCTACATTGCACTGGTGTGGGGTCATTACCACCAGTCTCAAGGCTATGAAGTAGACAGACTCCGAGCTTCTCACAGTGCAATTTTTGGCCCACTTGCACCACAATAATCATGATTGTTTCTTAAAGCTTCAGTGTCTGGAATCAGACTCTCTGAGAGTGAGGCTCGGGTGTCTGCATGTTGAACCAGCTCCCCAGGTGATCTGTATGTACCCCCAAACTTGAGAACCACCAGTCTGGGGTACGTGAAGGTCTTTTATTATTTTTCCCCTTTGTTCAGTTTTCTGGTATATATATATATATATATTTTGGCTGCTCATTGAGGTTTCTTTTTTCCTTTCTAAGCAAATATCCATGTACTTCTGTGAATCCCCATGTTCTGTGTCTGCATTTGAGGCCAAGAGACTTGGCAGAGAAGTGAAACTTTGTCTTACAGTACCACAGAGAGTCAGATCATGTTAGCAACCTCCCAGTGTGGGGGCTTTGAAATTATTTTAAGACATAGAATCCTTACCTCAAACGAAAGTAGATGGGAAAATGTCATTTGAAAACAGATAAAAGTGGTGTTATTCTAGTTGAAACAGAGGTGAAGGACTCTAGGCCGCCGCAGCTCACTAAACCTTACTCTTGTTGCTGGTGAGCCTCTAAGAATCCTCGTAGCTCCATGGCGTGGGCTGAAAACTGTGAATCTACTCCAAGGAGTTAAGAGAGAAAGTTCTAGGCCTTTGTTGAACTTGTGTGACCTTAGGCAGGGTACTCCCACTCTCGGGCCATATTCGCATCATATGTAAACAAGGAGGTTGAAAGTTGTATTAGTTAGGGCAATAGCTGCAGTAACAAATAGGCCCCCCAATGTGTAATGGTTCACACAGAACAGATATTTATTATAAAGCAGTTATTTCTGAATGGAGGGTGGTCCTTTTCCTTTCAGTGATTCAGTGACCTGTCTTGGATATCATCTTTGTCTGCAGCCGGCCAAAGGCAGAGATGAAAGAAAGTATGAAAGCGGCACTTTTGCTTCTGAACTTCCTTGACCTGGAGAAAGCACTGATTGCTTCTGCTCATGCAGGAGAACTAGTACGTGGCCTTGGCCTGGAGATAGCACATGTCTCTTCCGCTCACACGTGAGAACTAGTCACCTGGCCAGTCTAGTGCAGAGGAGTCTGGGACATGGAGTTTTTGGCATAGGCAGCTCTTTCCCAGCTACGGCTGTGTACTGTGGAAGGGGAGAGTGGATTTTTGTGGGCAGCCAGCTGTCTGTGCCACAAAGATGGTGCCCTCTTGGGTCTCTCCCATTCTTTGGTTCTCAGTCTAAATTTTCATTCGCCAATCTTAAAGTTAACATGGTGATGTTGGATTCACACTTCTCTGACCTCAAGGTAATTCCCATCAAATATGCCAAGGAAACGCCCAGATTCCAGGTCTCTAAACACAGATTTCTTTAGAATGTAGGCAACTGCCATTCCCTTTCCCTCCTGGAAAAGGGAAATAAGAATAATAATTTTATTGAGCACATCACATTTGTTGAACTGAAGATTTCCGTGTTCATTATCATTTCATTGGATCCCCCTACAGCCCTACATGGAGACACTTCAGGATTATCATCCCTGTTTTACAGATGAGAAAAGTGAGGCTTAGAGAGGTAAAGAGAATTGCCCAAGGTCCTGCAGCTTGTACCCCAAAATACTGGTATTTGAATTCAGAAAATTCTACTCCTGTCCTGGGGTCCCATTGCATGTTGGAATGTTCATGTGTGTGTGTGTGTGTGTGTGTGTGTGTGTGTGTGTGTGTGAGAGAGAGAGAGAGAGAGAGAGAGAGTAGGGATTGGGATTTTTCTTGGGATGGACTCCCCCAGGGCTGGGCTCTAAGGGCTCTAAGGGAGCAGAGCTCAGGAATCATTGTCCAACTTTCCAGAATGGGCCACGGTTGCTGATTACAAGGCAGCGGGGTTGTTGTTCTGGCCTGGGGAAGCCCACCGTGACTAAATATTACAGCCACTGGCCATGAAAAAGAGAAGAGGTAGTGTGTGAGGGTGTCTTGTGGGCCTGGGTGACTTTGAGGCCTCAACGGAGCCAGACACATTGGTGGGTGCTGGGGGGAGCAATTTCCTGTGTGATTCAACCCACAGAGGGGTGAAATCTGCAGCAATGTGAGAAATTAAGATGAATCAGCCCCCAGGTTGTATCCTGGAGGCCATCAGGGGAGAGGAGACAAACTTGTAACATATACTTTCATTCATTCACTCAACAAACATTTATTAGTACCTGCTACATGTCAGGTACTCCACAAGGGAAGAACGACGGAGAGGACAGGATTCCTGCCCTCGTGGAATTTTGGCAGGGCCATGGGATAGTTAGATTTGTCCCTATTTTTGAGATAAGGAAAGTGAGGCCCTGATTGGTTGAGTGATATTCCCAAGGTCACTTGGTGGGATTAGGACTTAGACTCCTGGTTCCCAGACCAGGACTCTTTCTATGCCTTCCACTGAGGGGGAGGCCTTCAGCCATGCCTGAAATGCAGAGAGAGGGCCCTGTCATTGGCAGCCACTTTAAGCTGCTTCTGGACCCAGGACATGCTGGTTTCTGTCAATATTAGGAAAGCAGTTAATTTATTTCTCTTTTGGAACCTTTACATTTTTGCAGCAATGGACACACATGTGATTGAAAAAGAGCAGAATTTCTTGTGCTGCTAGATGGAACTGAGAGGCAGTAATTCTCCATGGTGCTATCAAAGAAAGGAATGTTAATATCTGGGTGGCATCATCTGGCAGTACAAAGTGGTGATATCAGGGATCCCAGCTCTGCCCCCAACCTCCTGATAACCTCAGCTTCCTCATCCAAGCAGTGGGGATGCTAGGATGCTTGCTTGGCAGGGTTGAGGCGGGATTAAATGAGATAATGTACAGAAAGCACTGTGCGTGGCACATGGTCAGCTCAGTGAAAGAGGGCTTTGAAATTCACCTTTGCATGTCTGAGCTGGTGTGGGCATCTGGTGCCTTGTGACCTTGGGTTCCCAGGCTGGAAAGGTCCTTTGGGTCAATCTCTTGGCCCCATGTCTGGCCCCATGGAGAAGTCTCTGATGGTGGGGAGGGCCTCGGGCCTCACTGCCTCCATCACAAACACGCTCTGGCAACACTGGAAATACCAGCAGCTGACTCAGCAGAGAGGTCAGCTGCCATCCAGGCAGAATGTTGGAATCAGTTCTGCTTTCTTGGGGTAAATAACTCAACTCCTCTGATCCCATCCCTGGCCTTCTGCTGAGGGTAGCTGTTGTGCAAGGAGGTGGATGGGTGGGGAGGCTGATGCAAAAAACAATGGCTGGCACACTTGTTTTTTTCTCCTGGGAATCAGGAATCAGAGAAACAGGAGGTCCAATGGGGAGAGGGTGTTGTGTAGCTGGGCCAGAGCAGGCCAAGCAGCCAGGCAGACTTGCGTTCTTGTACTGGTTTTGGCACCTACCACCTTTGTGAGCTTGCGTAAGTCACATACCCACATAACCTCTTTGACCCTCAGTTTCCCCTTGTCTCAGGGTTGCTGAGAGAGTGTCTGCCATATTCTTGTGCTGTAGTTGGTGCTCAGTAAATGATCTGGAATGGTGAATAAGGGCAGGGGACATTCAAAACATGCCCCTCCCTTGTTATCTGGATTTGTTTGAATGGTTTTCGGAATCTATGAATTCTTGAGTGTTAGATGAAGTAAGAGCTCAGGTAGTAAGTGTATTAGTTTCCTGTTGCTGCTATAATGATTACCACAAATTCAGTGGCTTAAAGCACCACAAATTTATTGTTTTACAGTTCTGGAGATCAGGAGGCCCAAATGGGTTCCACTGGGCTAAAATTAAGGTGTCAGGAGGACTGCATTCCTTTTGGAGGCTCTAGAGGAGAACCTGTTTCCTTGCCTTCTCCAGCTTCTAGAGGTTGCCCACATGCCTTGGCTCATGGTCCCTTCCTCTGTCTTCAAAGCCAGCTCAAGCGTTGAGTCTTTCTCACATTGAATCACTCTGACCCTTCTGCCTCCCCCTTTCACTTAAAAGGACCCTTGTGATTACATGAAGCCACCTGGATAATCCAGGATAATCTCCCCCTCTTAAGATCCTTGACCTAAGCATGTCTTCTGAGTGTCTTTTGCCATGTTAGGTAACGTATTCATTCACACGTTCTAGGGATGAGGATGTGTACATCTTTGGGGGAATGCCATTCTGCAGAGCACAGTGAAGGATATCTCAGACATTGATCTGCATCTGTCTGTTTCCTGAATTTGAATATTGAGAGTTCATATGGCCATCCTATTTACAGCTGGCTCAGAGGAGGAGCACTGACCAATCAGAATGGATGCAGGTGTAAACAACCAGCGGGACTGTACCAGGGCATACTGAGCGACTGTCAGGCCTGACTGAGGCTTTGGCATCATCCAGACAGAGTGCTCCTGTCTGTGACGTGGGATGGCAACTTGTATTTCATACTGTGGTTGTTAGGATGAAAGGAGATAGCCAGAGCCATGTCCCTGGCACCTGGTGAAGACTCAACATGAACAAATGATCCCCCAAGGCAGTTTAGTTTTCTGGGTTGGGCCTCTCTATGCCAGGAACAGGCAAGTTCTAGATATGAGAGCCCTTCTGTTTCTTCCCCATGCTGGGGATAAGTGCTAGCCCAGCTCATGGGCTGCAAGGAACAGAGCTCCTTTGGGAGTTCATTGTTGAGAATGTGTCTTCCAACTTGGGAGGAGGAGCAGGTACCAGCTGCCAAGCCAGGCTTGTGCTCGACCTGGAAAGTTCTCAGGATCTGAGGAGACTGACGAGATGGGTGATCTCTGTCCCCCCTGCAAGAGTCTGTAGCTCTCTGTTCTGCTGTTCTATTATCAGTGTGGCTCAGTTTCTGCCATTTCTGCCTCTTTGTGCTTCTAGCCCTGCTGACTGCTCTACCTTCTCTCTGAGTTGCTGTTTAAACACTCCAATAGGGACCACCTTACTGGTTAACCTAGTCCTGCCAAGGTTCCCACTGGGTTCCTGTCGGGGTTCAGGTTTCTCTTTGTTGATGGATGAATCCCCTCTCAATCTGGAACCTTCATTTCCAGCAGGCCCCAGAAGAATCTTGAATTGACATTGAGTTGAGTTAGCCTTGACCTTGACATGATCTAGTTCAGGGGCAGAGTTCCACACCCTTGCCACATGCTGTGGCAGACATCACACATCAGTCACGCTTCTCCTTCTAGCTGAACCCGAATGTTCCAGTTATTTATCTCTGTGTATCAAACTACCACAAACTTTAATAGAATCAAATGACTTACTTGTTCATGATTCTGCAGTTGGGCAGAGTTCTGCAGGGATGACTCATCTCTGCTCCATGTGGCATTGGTTGTGTCACTCATGGGCTGCATTCAGCTGGGAGCTTGATTGGGGTTGGGATGTTAAGATGATTTCACATCCTCCCGGGACTTGTGCTGTCTCTCTCTATGTGGCCCATCTCTCCAGCAGGACCACCTGGCTTCTCCACCTGGAGGTTCAGGGCTGTGGGAGAGTGAAAGCAGAAGCTGCCAGGCCTCCTGAGACCCAGGCCTGTGACTAGCACAGCATCACTTTTGTCATGTTCTGTTGATCATGGCAAGTCACGAGGCCAGCCCAGATTCAAGGGGAGGGGATGGGATGCCTCGCAATGGGAGGAGTGATGTGTGTGTATTGGGGATGGGGATGAGGATGTTAGGGTCTGTCTTTAAAGACAATCTACCAACCAGGCTTGATCTTAAATAGCCATTTGTCATCCCTGAGCTAGTCCACACTCCCATTTTTCAGATGGGAAACTGAAGCTCAGAAAGAGACAGACTTGTCTAAAGCAGTAAAGGGAGTTAGTGGAAGAGTCAGGATAGAGCTTCCATTGACTCCATGCATAAGCATTTACTGAGCACTTACAATGTGCTAGGAACATGGGATACAGAAAGGGACAAGCCCTGCCCTTGGGGAGTTCCCAATTGAGTGGGAAGACAGCGAGTAAGCAGAGTGGGGTCTGTCTACCTGGAAGGTTGGCTTTGATATTGAGGTGCTTGGGACAAATTGCTCACGGGTCACAATCACCTGTGATGGTTTAATTCATCACCCATTCAGTATGTAAGTGAGTCCAGAGCCATTTTAACTGAGTGCTTATTGTTAAATACACTCACACCAATGCCTGCTTGATGCATCTAGTATGCAAAGCACTGCAGGAGCAAAGAGGAGGTAGTTTTCACTGGGAAAGCCAGGAAACATTGCTTCAAGAAGGAAGCATGTATTTGAGCTGGGTTCAAGGCCAAGGATGAGTCGGCCTTGAGCTGCCTGGAGGAGAAGTTGGCCAGAAATAAAAGAGATTTCAGACAGGAAGAGCAGCAGGAACAGAGATTTGGAGACGTGATGAGTGTGCGGTGTCTGGTTTGGCAGGCGGGAAGCGGGCAATGGCAGGAGGGAGTCTGGACACTCTGCAGAGACTTGGAGGTCCCACCCAATTTCCTGGGTGGTCCAACATGCCTCATTTCACTTCAACAGCATCCTATTGTCTCCAAGGCTTACCCTCTCCAAACCCAGTTCTTAAACTTAAACATTTGGATGACGAAAGAGTCCAGATCATCCGAAGCTAATTGAGTTTGAATTTCCAAGTCAGCAGAGGGCATGTTGGTTTGTGGCTTTATCTCCTGGGTTATCTGGCCCATAAACCAGCTTGAAGAAGAGAATATTACTCTACATTGGTGGCTTTCTTGACTGAATAAAGGGACCACTTTCCCACCACTGCTAGGACTTACTGATAGATGGAGGTACAGAGGCTGGGAGGAAACGGAGTGTGTCCTTTAGGGTTAAAGAGAGTTGATTTAGGATGGCACCTTTGGTCTGCCAGAGATGATTTAGTGATGTCTTTATAGGAGGAAGACTCTGCCGTGGCCAGACTGAGCAGGGCTGGGCATTAAAGAGTCCACTGGCTTCCCCCTTCCGTAGGGAGGCAGGGCTGACTGAGGGCAAGAGCAGCTCTTCAGGGCGTATGGAAAATTTTCAGTCTCTTTTATGAAAGACTCAGCTCACAGGGGGGGTCTCTTCAGCTGTCAGGGATTTGGGCGTGAAGAAAAAGGGCTTCCCTGGGGTAAGAACGGAATGGCTATCCTGTGGGCAGAAGCAGCAGCTCTGCCGCTCACAGACCTCTTTTGAAACCCATCTCTGCTGGGAAACCTTGGAAAAGTTGCTTAACCACTCTGAGCCTCGGTTTCTCAACTGTAAAGGGGGGGATCGTAAAAAGGCTTTCCTCAGCGATGTCTTGGCGCTGAAATGAGATCGACTGTGGCACGGAGCTGGAGCTCAGAAACAAAATGTGGCCTCAGTGTGATGGGGCTGGCCCAGTGGTGAAGGGACAGAGGAGACCAGAACTCCTGAGCTATGAAAGGCTAAGAAATGCCAGTTGCAGGCAATGCCAGGGTCATAGTTTCATCCCAAGCTTTTCCTCTCCATTTTGGCTAAAAAGCATGGCAGGGAATGGGTGGAGACCTTGAATCTCCAGCCTCGTGCCTCCTGGGGCCTGTCTGGCATAAATGGGCCTTTCTTTTACTGTTTTTCCCTCCGCTCCCATGGAAAGCCTTGGGCACTGAGGAAATCAGAAACAGGACTGTGGGGAAGGGAGAGGGCGGCATGAGCAGCCCGCAAGGTGGGCGCTGGGCCCTGCCCCTCCTGTCCCCTTCATCCTGCTCTGTCAGGTGTGGGGTGAGGAGATTTGTCAGGTTGGGGTCTCTTCCCCATCCTGGCGGGCTGGCCCCTGATCCACACTTCCTGTGCACTCCATTTCTCTGCCCTGTCCCAGCTTTGGTGTTTCACATTTTCCAGGGATCTGGGAAGCCAACGGTGCCTCATAGGATCTCCTTCCAGAGCCTTTGGTGTTGTTTCCACTGCCGGAAGGCACGGGTAGCTTTCCCGCCCAATCCTGCTTCCGGCCTCCTGCTGTCCTCTGGGGACACCTCTCAGACCGTCACATCAGACTGTTTATAAAACGGGCAGCCACCCCTGGCTTCACACATGCTCATCAGAAGCCAGGGAGGTGGGGCAAGCGTGGAGCGGGGCAGACAGTCCCATTTCACTGGCAGGAGAACTGAGGCCTAGAGAGAGGACGTGCGCTCACTGGCTCTTCATTCTCTAATTCACCACGTATTTATTAGCCAGCCTCCCTCTCTGCTTCTGAAATACACCCACCTTCTAGGGGCTTTAGCTCTTTGCTTTTTGGTGAAGCTCGTAGTGTAATGATTCAGAGTTTGGACTTAAGACAGACTGGGGTTTGAATCCTGAGTCCCTTGATTACCAGATGGGTGATCTTGGATCAGTTACTATCTCTCAGCCTTAGTTTCCTCACTTGTAAGTTAGAGGTGATAATAGGATCTACCATGAGTTGCGTGGTAAAAATTAAATGAGATAATCCATGAAAAGAAAAAAACGTAGCACTGGTCCTGGTGCTTAGTAGATCCCTTGGGAAGGGAGGATGCTTAAGACTTTGGAGCTCTTAAAATAAGGCAGGCTGCATGTGAGGTCCTCAGGAATTGCTTTTCTGAAATGAATTTGAGTTCCATGATCACCCAGCCCTCAGTGGCCATATCCCCCTGTCCAGGATCAGGCTCAGAGACTGAGGCTCAGGTTAGTTGAGGCCACACTGCCCAGGCTATTCCTATTTTCTCTTCTCCAGAGTCCACGTACCCTTCTCCTCTGTGTTTTCCAGGCCTTTCTCCTTTCCCTCTGCTGGAGACCCTCCCTGTACCAACACCAATTAAGGTGGCACCCGAGGCTGGGCCTTTATGATGGGGCTATCTCTTCATCTTCTGGGAATCGACTTACCAGTCTCTTGTCCCCTTCCCTCAGAAGACTGTTCCCATCCAGATGTTTAGTTGGAAACCAAAGCAATAAACTCTCTCCCACTGAAGTGTTTGCAACTGATGACAGCTTGCAGGAGCAGGGGTCTGTGAGCATGATGCCCTAAGCCTGCAGAGTGCCCATGACGAAGGATGCTCAGGCACCATGGACGCAGGCAACGGGAACCTTCTGGCCAGGGGTTTTCCTGGAGGCCAGCAAGCAGCAGCCTCCTCTACCACAGGGACCTGAGGACAGGAAGTTACTGAGTCAATCCTCAGGAGGAGTCTGTAGTTTTGGCTCTCTCACACCTCTGCTGTGACTCTTGGCTCTTCTCTTTTTTCATAGACCAAGTGGCCAGAATTGTGTTAACTTTTTCATTATGATTAATGCCACAAAGCTGCACATCAGCAGAGCACAGAGAAATAGGGTGGGCCAGAGGCTGCGGAGGTGAACGTCACAATCTTAGTGCACCCAGGTCTATATGGCCCACCTGCCAGCCTTCCTGTGAGAGCCTGGGGCCAGGAGTGTTGCCCAGCTGTGTTCTGTGCCCTGGATGAGGAGCCTGGGGTCCCTGTCACTCATTGCTGACCTGGTTAAACTGTCTTCCAACTTATGGGCATCCCTTCCTTCCCTGGGATGGCATTGAGGGCAGGTACTGGGATGGGTCTGGTGTGGAAAGAAGTGTGTCTCATCAAGGTGTGTTCAGAGAGGCAGGACGGTGTGGTGGTTGGGGCTTCCGGAATCTGACTGTTTGGCTTCAAATTCCTTAACTTCCTAGCTGAGCGGCCTTGGTTTGCTCATCTGCAAAATGGGCAAGAGAATGATACTGCCCACAGGGTTGTAGGAGTGCGGCAGCGGGAGATGGATCTATGGGGGTGGGGGGTAAATTTGATTTTATTTCTTTTCTTTATCTTTTTGGTATTTGCTACAGCCAGTTATTTGAAGGAAAGAGGATGGAACTGGAAAAGTAAGAACTGGGCTAATAGCAGCAGGAATACAGGCTGCCTGCCATGCATCAGTCAGGGGTCGACCCAGGGATGCGCTCAGCTGGGAGCCTAGCGTATAGTGGTGGTGCGGCATCAGCTATTTGTCACTAGCTACCCATATCCCTAGCCCTGGCATGGATTTAGTAAGAAGCTCTGCTGCTTGCTGGTTGTGGGACTTTGGGAAGGAGCTTCAACCCTTTGAGAGGCTTGTTGCTGAAAACTGGGGTTACAGTCAGTGCCCCGGCAGGTGGCTGCGAAGGATCAGGGGTGAAGTTGAAGGAGCCCTGGCCCTAGGCAGACCCTGGGCACATATGCCTGGAAACACTGGCCTCTCTGGGCATCCTCTGGCTCCCCCAAGGGTGGTGGTGGCCAGCTTGTTTCTCCCCTGGGGTGTCATATGGAAATGCTGGGGCACCTCCAGACACTTGAGTTCCATAGCGGTGCTCTAAACCTCATAGGGTTCTGGTGGTCTCTGAGCCCCGGGATGCAGAGCACTGTGGGGCACTGGGTCAGAGGCTGCTGCTGGCCCCTGTCCCCTTGGGGCACCTCCTGCCCCATGACCTTCTACCCCATCTTGCTCTCCCTCCTTTTCCTCTTCCCTCTTTTCTTCTGGAGCCAGTGCTCTGAGCCAGCTGTGGCCTTCCAGAGGTTGAGAGGAGCATCTTAGGGCAAAACCAAGTACTTATATGTCCCCAGTGGAAGGGTCCTTGAAATCCCCAGTTCCAGCTGGGTTTCTGGTGGTTTCTTCCCAGACAGTGGCACAGGGGCCAAGGGGAGAGACTTGGCAATAGCTAAGCCACCTGGAGAAGGAGGCCAGCCATACAGCCAAAGGCCTTAGACAAGAGGCACATGGGGCCCCTTCCAGAGAGACCAGTGGGTCCGCAGTCCAGGCTTGGCAGGTCCCCAGCCTGGTAGAGACCCAGCCCAGGTCAGAAGTCCAGGGTTCCAACTGGGGACCCCAAGATTTACATCTCTGGAAAAACCAAGTACTTACCTGTTCTTGGTGGAAGGGTCCTCAAGGTGCAAGTGCTGGCTTGGTTCTCGATGGTTTCTCTCCGGGAGAGAGCTATGATCAGACTCAAGACTGTGGAAGGAAGCATGTCTCAGCTGTCAGGAAATATGTCCCAGCTGCCCAACCACCGATGTAGGGAGGCAAATGGAACAGGGTTCACCAGAGCTGCATCTTTTTTTTATTTTTTTATTTTTTTTATTTTTTTTATTTTTTATTACAAACTTTTATTGGCTACTTTTTAAAATAAGATGCCAAGTTAAATCATTGATTACATTTAAGATATGTTTTGATATTATTTAATGAGTATAAATAAGATAACAAAAATAATGCCTGAACCTTTGTGGATCTTCAGTAAACATTTGCTGAATAAACAAAATTAACTAGATCTTTCTAAAGTTGTAATGAAATAGAGATTTCAAATGTCAAGTGGTACAGCTGAAATGATGAAATACTTCAGTTAGTTCAGTCAGTTGATTCCACGGTAGATATTCTCTCACAGATTATCACAGTTCTCCATAGATGATGTTTTGTGAGATTAATCAACGCAGTATGGAATTCAGGACCAACTCCTGGTCCCAGCTGAAAGCTAGCCAGCCTTGTGACCTGGGGTGAGAGCTGAACTTCCTCATCTATAGAAGGAAGAAACTCAACTAAGTGAGTTCCAATGCCTCTTCCAGCTCTTAATGCTGATTCTTTAAAACTATCATGATCTACATATATGAAGTCATGAGGCAATGCATTACCGAGCTGCCATAAAATTCTGACCTCTTGACCCTCGAATGAAGCTCCAAGGACACATCTTCCCATCCTCCAAGGATGCCTTTTCCCATTAACATGCACGGGTAAGGCTCTTATTAAGTACTCAGCCTTCGATCATAATCAGTTTCCATGAAAATGGGCCTATCAAATAAAAAACCAAGAGTAATGATTTTAGGTGATTGAATGTGTAGGGGAGGAAAAACATTTTTTCCTTCTACCCTTCTAGATTCTTGTTTAGGGGTCCCATAACAAAAGACAGATTAGCAAGAGAAAAGCACACAAATTCGTTTAATATGTTTAAGATGACACAGGAGACTTCATAAGAAAAAGAAGACCCAAAGAAATGGTTAAACCTAAGCATTTTCATGCTAAGTTTGATGAAGAGTTGAAAGTCATGGAAAAATGTGATAGGATAAAAGGGTATGGTCTAAGGGTAGTAAACTGTGGGAAACTTAGCAAGGCCTGTTTGTTCAGACTCCTCTCGGCATCCCTCTGTCTTCGGAGATAAGGATGCTTCTTTCCTCTGGGAATAAGGAGGGTACCTCTCACACGAGACTCTTATGACCTGCTTCAGGGGAAAGTCAGAGAGTCTTTTCTGCATTTGCTGTTTCTCAATTTCCTTTAGCTTAAAATATTCAATATGCCAAAGTGTCATTATTTGGGGTAGTGTGTCCTGAATTCTATCAAATGCTATTTAACTAATAACAAGAACTGGGTTTAAACCAGAGCAACATAATTTAATTGGTGGTGTTACATAACCACACCCCTGACCACTGAATCTCTTCTCTCTAACAGGCCCCCCCCAGCCATTTGTGGATATGGAAATTAGTTGTTTCTCTGATATGACAGCCGATTTCCCACTTTTTTTTTTTTTTTTTTTTTTTTTTAAATTTTATTTTGTCGATATACATTGTAGCTGATTAATGCTCCCCATCACCAAAACCTCCCTCCCTTCTCCCTCCCCCCCTCCCCCCAACAATGTCCTTTCTGTTTGCTTGTTGTATCAACTTCAAATAATTGTGGTTGTTATATCTTCTTCCCCCCCCCCCCCGGTTTGTGTGTGTATGTGTGTATGTGTGTGTGTGAATTTATATATTAATTTTTAGCTCCCACCAATAAGTGAGAACATGTGGTATTTCTCTTTCTGTGCCTGACTTGTTTCACTTAATATAATTCTCTCGAGGTCCATCCATGTTGTTGCAAATGGCAGTATTTCATTCGTTTTTATAGCTGAGTAGTATTCCATTGTGTAGATGTACCACATTTTCCGTATCCACTCATCTGATGATGGGCATTTGGGCTGGTTCCAACTCTTGGCTATTGTAAAGAGTGCTGCGATGAACATTGGGAAACAGGTATACCTTCGACTTGATGATTTCCATTCCTCTGGGTATATTCCCAACAGTGGGATGGCTGGGTCGTATGGTAGATCTATTTGCAATTGTTTAAGGAACCTCCATACCATTTTCCATAGAGGCTGCACCATTTTGCAGTCCCACCAACAATGTATGAGAGTTCCTTTTTCTCCGCAGCCTCGCCAGCATTTATCGTTCATAGTCTTTTGGATTTTAGCCATCCTAACTGGGGTTAGATGGTATCTCAATGTGGTTTTGATTTGCATTTCCCGGATGCTGAGTGATGTTGAGCATTTTTTCATATGTCTGTTGGCCATTTGGATATCTTCCTTAGAGAAATGCCTACTTAGCTCTTTTGCCCATTTTTTAATTGGGTTGCTTGTTTTCTTCTTGTAAAGTTGTTTGAGTTCCTTATATATTCTGGATATTAATCCTTTGTCAGATGTATATTTTGCAAATATTTTCTCCCACTCTGTTGGTTGTCTTTTAACTCTTTTAATTGTTTCTTTTGCTGTGCAGAAGCTTTTTAGTTTGATATAATCCCATTTGTTTATTTTTCCTTTGGTTGCCCGTGCTTTTGGGGTCGTATTCATGAAGTCTGTGCCCAGTCCTATTTCCTGAAGTGTTTCCCCTATGTTTTCTTTAAGAAGTTTTATTGTTTCAGGGTGTATATTTAAATCCTTAATCCATTTTGAGTTGATTTTAGTATACGGTGAGAGGTATGGATCTAGTTTCATTCTCCTGCATATCGATATCCAGTTATCCCAGCACCACTTGCTGAAGAGGCAGTCCCTTCCCCAGTGAATAGGCTTGGTGCCTTTGTCAAAGATCAGATGGCAGTAAGTGTGAGGGTTGATTTCTGGATTCAGAGCTGCATCTTTTAAAACTGCCTAGGTTCAAACCCTGTCTCTGTCACTTACAAGCTTTGTAAACTTGGGCAAATCACTTAACCTCTCTGTGCCTCTATTTCCTTGACTACATAATGGAGAGGTGAGGGGAAGAGGACCCTATTGTCTGTGAGTGCCCTCGAGACCTGACAGTCCATGAATTCTGTACCCTAAGTTTCTCCAAATGAACCACCTAGACAGGAAGCCAGAGCAGAAACAAAACACCTCCCTCTGGAGCAGATCCAAAGGTTTCTGAGGGCCTCAGTTTTCATCTTTAAATGCATGGGCATGTTATGGCACTGAATACAAAATCCCCAAGGTGCTTTTATTTTATTTTTTTTAACAAAGCATGTGCCCTCAAAATAATTTTATGTGTTTTAAAAATAAAACACACGACCTGAAAATAATTTTAGCAAAGGTTTGGTTTTCCCTAAGAGAAAGAGATCCTGTTCCTTGAAGAACGGAGGGGTTCCCCTCTGCCATGGGGCTCATTCATTCGCTCTCTCGCAAGTGTTTATTGAGCACTCACGGTGTGGGTGTGCCGGATTGCAGGGTGGCGGGGGGTGGGGGGCACGCTTCCTGGACAGCCGAGGTGTACTTCCTCCCATAGTCCCAAGTCTGATCACAACCAGCCCCCAGCTCCCCTAACCCTTCCCTTTCCCTGCCTCTCTTTTAAATTTATTTTTCTTAATTGACCCATGATAATTGTATATAGCTATGGAATACAATATGATATTTGGGTGTTCAGTGACCATAGCAGGTGCTCAGTATGTCCATCTCCTCAAACATTCATCACCTCTTTGTGTTGGGAACATTCAACGTCGTCTGCACCAGCTATTCAAAGGTACACAGGACTTCGCTGTTGACTGCAGTCTCCCTATGTTGCTACAGAACACGAGATCCCATTCTTCCTGTCTCTCTACAATTTTGTATCCACTGAGCACCCTCTCGCCATCGCCCCCTCCCCACGCCTCTTAACTAGTCTCTAGTAACCACTCTTCTACTCTCTACTTCTATGAGATCAACTTTCTTAGCCTCCACGTGTAAGTGAGAACTTGTGGCCTAGGAGGTGAGTTCTGAGTCCCAGGTCCCTGGGGTGGAGCTCAGGAGAAAGCAAGACTTGTGTGGCACATACCTCCTGAGCTTGGAGAGGGAGGCTTAGAGCTTCTTCCCTTAATCATGCCCTCGGTTTGGAATTTTAAGGAGACACGACCGTCTACATGTTCTTGCTAAAGCTCTACCTCTGCTCCACACAGTGCCTGAGTTTCCACCATCAAAGCTTTAAATCCCCACTCAGTTCCTACCGTTCTTCTCCAGCCATATTACATGAATATGCAAAGCTTTTGCACCTCTGCTCTTGTCTCAGCCTGGGATGCCAGCCTGGCCAGCTCCTACTCGTCCTTCAAGGGTCACTTCCTCCAGGCAACCTTCCCTGACTTGGCAACTGCTGTTGATACTATGCCCATGTGTTCCCTAGCACCCTGGGCTTACTTTGTCATGATTTACTCATGGTCTGTCTCCTCTACCTGGCTTTGGGTTTCTTGGGAGTGGGAAACATACCTTCGTATGCCTAGTTCCTAGCCTGGTACCTGGCAGATAATATGTGCTCAGTAAGGTTTATTGAAGGTATGAATGAGAAATATGTAATCTGACCTCAGAGATTTATACCTCAGTGTGAAAAACTCTGAGAGGAGGTTTTTTTTTTAATGATCATACTCCTTTACAAGCATGCCACATTCATGTCTGGGGCACTGCCATATAATGGTAGGATTTATAATCATACTCAACAACAGCAATAAAAGAAATGACAGTAGGTGACTTACTGAGAACTGGCCGTGGGCCAGGCATTATTGTTCTAGGTGTCTTATATTTCTTCTCTTATGATATCCTAATATGAACTCTATGAGGTATGTACTATTACTGCTCTGTTTTATAGGTAGGGAAACTGAGGCACAGGATTTAAGCAACAAAGAGGCCTCACAGGTAGTAAGTGGCAGAACTGACATTTTAACTCACGTGGTCTGGCTTCAGAGCCTGCAGCCTTAACCATCATGATTTCAATGTGGCTTTGGGTTCAAGTCCTGGCTCCTCCATTTTCTAGCTGTGTGATCTGGGACATGTTGCTTAACCCCTCTGAGCTTTAGCTTCCTTTCTTGTGGTCTTCAGGGCTGTTGAGAGCTTGGGGCAAAGTGAGGGACAAGGAAGATGCTGAGGGTTGACAGTGATGGTTCTTGTGCTCAGCCAGGCAGCGGTTTCAAGAGTCTCTGCTTGTGGCTACAAACCGCAGGGCCTCGGAAACCTGCACCAGCAGAGACATCAGGGGCCAGGGTTTTTGGCAGGAGGGAGAGGAGACAGCTAGGAGGGAGACAAAGGCTCCTCTGTCATCAGCCACTTGGGGCCGTCGGAGGCAAGTTGGGGGGATGTGAGTGCTACGGAGGGGGAGAGGAGGACTCCTGCCCGGGAGAGAGGTGGGCACCCTGTCGCCTGCCATGATTTGTTCTTTGCTACCCATGGGTGAAAAATTCCTTTGGATCCTTTCCTGAGGGACCAGGAAAGCTGGGACCAGTTCATGGAGGGGAGGTTTTCTCTGCATCAGTGATCACTGATTTATTTTAAAACAGAATAACTGCAGAAAACAGCTTCGAGCTGGTGGCTGCTTGGGGCTGCTCAAGCCACCTCTAGAACACTGTTCCCTGTGAGCTCGGGCTCTGGCCTCTGTGGTATCGGGGACAACACTCGAAACCTGCTGGCTGGCTTGGCACTTCTGTGTTCTCTGTGGAGACTCCCACCCCCAGCCTGAGTGGCTTCTTCTCTGGGAACCCAGAGAGTACAGATCTGCCCTTTGGGGTAGACAAGAGGGCCTCAGGCATAACTCTCCTTCCTTACCCTGTAGATAGTATACATCTGCAGAATTCTTTCCTGCTCCCTGATTCCCTTGGCAGCCCCGAGACTGATCATAATCTCCCTTTGGTAAATGTGGAAACCGAGGACCAGTGGTTGGGACAGCTGGTACAGCTGTGCTAAGAATCAAGGTTCACTGACTCCCCATGAGACCTCGTACCGCAGTCACACGCTAGGCTCTATGGGGCCTGACAGTCCAAATGGTTCTGAAGGATATTCTTGATGGATTAAACTCATGCTGCAGCCTTAAAAACGAAATGGAGATTAGATGTAAAGTGAAATTTTAATTGGCATAAATAGAGGTAAGGAGTGTAGCCATCTCTGTGCAAAACCAGCCAGTATCTAAATCTTAGAAAGTTCCTGACACAGGTGCCTGAACATGGCCACCTTCTTAAATAATAGCCATAGCCTCTCTGACCCCCAGTCTCTTCATCTGTCAAATGGAGATCACAGTGGTACCTCCCTTGCAGGACCCTTATGGGAATTTAATGACACAGGACCAGTGCATAGCACAGTGCTGCCCAGGTAGGTGGGCAAGGTCAGTACATGGGAGCTTCTATTCCACTGGCCCCTCTTCCTCCCCATCTGTAGGTATGTTGGCAGAGAGGTGTAAATGGGAATTGTCCTGGGCAAACCAGGATGTAGGGTCACTCTACACATGGGTCATGGGTTTCCCTATCAGGATCGTCTGTTTAATAAAACGTGTTAACAGACAGGTGCATGTTATGATGCTCCAGCTCTGTCTCCAGCTGGTGTAGAGGACAGCTGTATTCTAGCATTTGCCATAGAGAATAGTGTCCTGCTCGCCACTGCTACTGCTGTCAAGACCTCAGTCTTGAGAAACAACAGGGAGAACGACTCAGAGGCCACACTGTTGAGGTCCCCTCTCAGATGTTCCAAAAATTTGTTAGGTTAAACCAGCAATGCATATTCTGGATGTCTAGACTGAAACTAATATTCACCCCTCCCCTGGCATGTCTAGGAAAAGTGGTTTTTTTTACTGAATTGCAGTTTGAGGCGTTGTATTCGGTCAGCGAGGGAAGCATCTGGAAACTTGAGGCTTTGTCCCAGGGTCAGAGCCTGCAGAGTCTTCTCTCCACGGACCTCTGGAGAAAGTCCTCCTGCTCCTAGCACCAGGAAGCTTTGTAACTCCCCTGAGTGCGGTTATTTTGAGCTAGGGGCACGTGACTCGTGTAACTGGCTCCCTTTCAGACTGGGAGTCTGGGAGTCTGGTGCATGGTCACTGCTGTAAGCATTCAGGACACTCAGGACATTTCTTAACGTCTGCATTTTCCCCTCAGTCCTGGCTTCATTTTCTGTCCCCACCCACGTCTCTTTTCCTCCTTTCACTCTTACTTTTACTTTATATTTCCCTGTACAAGTGAGCTTTTGGACTTTCCCCCCCTTCCTGGACCAAACAAAAACCTGCGGTGGCGCCCTGCGCCCTGCCTGGGTGTGTGTGTGTAGGGGGGGAGGACATCCAGCAAGGGGCTAAGAACGCTGCAGAGGAAGTGCTGGCCAAGGTTAAAGGGGGAAGTGGCTGCTGCCAAGGGAGGGAGGTGGCCGGCTTGTCCTGTGTGACTCCAGGCGGCTGAACCAGGCCTGTGATGAACATGAGGTTGCTCAAGGTCAGTTTAGTAAAAAAATGAAGAGCTTTCTAACGAGTCTTTCTAGAAGTTCTGCTGGTGGAGGATTGAAATTCGCTGTTACCTGACTTCAGAAGCAGCTCTTTTTAACCTAACAGCCAAGGCGCACCTTTGTTTGAGCCAGACTCTTTATATAGCTAGAGTGACCAACCTACCCTGATTTGCCAGGGACATTTCCCTTTTGAACATGTTAAATCCCGTATGCCAGGACATCCCTCAGTCCCCAGCAAACTGGGATGACTGGCCACCCTGGACACCCTGCATGTATGATTTCATGACATCCTTACATTGACCCAATTTGCAGACCTGGAGACAGTGATGTCGGGACCCAAGCTGGAGGTGGCCTCTGGTTTGCTGCAGCCAAGTGAGGCTTGAGCTCTCAGTGGCACTGAGCCACTTTCCTTTTTCTGTAACATGTGGGTGCCAGACCCCTTGATCCTAACGCCTCTCCAGCAACAACTTTTTGGATTCTGTTTGGAATTTCCTCTGGTCTTCAACCGGCTTTGTTTTCCATAGAGGGTGGGATAGAGTAGGGTGGGGGCAATTTTCCTAGC
This sequence comes from Cynocephalus volans, assembly GCF_027409185.1. NCBI lineage: Eukaryota > Metazoa > Chordata > Mammalia > Dermoptera > Cynocephalidae > Cynocephalus > Cynocephalus volans. The sequence continues at coordinate 198,790,153 of NC_084461.1, forward strand.
ATGACCCCATCCTAGGGTAAGGCTTGAGCTTTGCCTTGGGAAAGGTGACAGCATGGTGGCAGGGTCAAGGGGGAGGGCAGCCTGTCCCTCCTCCCCAGCGCCTGGGAACAGGGTGGGATCTCATACTCTGTCGCCCTGGTTGCTGGCAGCAGCACCAGCCCATTCGCCAGCGGTCTGGGCTGGAGCCAGGGAATTCCAAAGGGCCAGACCCTGCCTGACTGCCCCAAGGTCCCTAAGCTTGGGTTGGGGCTGGCAGGCTGGGCACGGGGTACTTGGGGCAGCTTAGGGCCCTGGGATCTCTTAGGGGTCCACCTGGCCAAACAGGCCTCCACAGCCCCCCTGCCTTCCCAGGAGCCTGGTCCATGGAGACTGCACCATCCGGAGGCGGGTGAGTGCGGGTCACTGAGGGCTCTGTGAGGTGTAGCTGTGAGTGCGGGAGGTGCTACTCACCTGCCAGCCCTGTGCACAGGTGGGGACAATGGGTGTACGATCGCAGGACTCTGCACCCCACAGGCAAGCCAAAGAACATAAAGGGCAGTCACAGTCGTTGAAAATGTGGACCCTGGAGTCAGAACAGCCCAGATTCAAATCCCACCTCTGTCTCTTCCAAGCTGTGGGAACTCGGGCCAGTGTCCTTGCTTCTTTATGCCTCAGTTTCCACACCTGAAAAATGAGAATGAAAATATCAACCTTGAAAGTTTGTTCTGAGCAGAGGCATGGAGTCAGCACCTGATAAGTGGGGGGTTAATGCCATCACCCCCAGCCTCTTGGTTTCTGTTCCTCTCATCCCAGGGTTACACCCCAGGACCACGTGACAGGCAGCAGGCGTGGGTTTCTGAGTCCTTGTAGAGAAGACGTGCTGGTAAGAAGTAAGGGCAGTCTGAGGGACAGAAGTGCTGCTTGGATGCTTTTCACAGCTTTGTAGTGAAAGCGGCCTGTCTGTCTATCCAGGATGCTTGGATATCCTGTGATAAGGACACAGGGTCATTTTAAGCAGTGTGTAGACTGCAGCTGGGGTTGCTTAGAACTTTGGACTTGCACAAATCTGAGTTTGAGTTCTGGCTCCTCTAGGCACTGGCTGGTGATCCTGATGTGGTTACTTTCAGAGCCTCAGTTTCAGCATCTGACACATGGATGTAATTATCATCTCCCTGGGGGGCCTTGTCAAGACACCAGGAGAGGAGAAGGGCCAAGCACCCACAGCTCAGCTGTCTTCTTGTCACTTTGCTGCCTGCTCTGCCTGAATTTAAGTCAAGTCCATGGTGAGGCTGGGAGGAACGAGGGGACTCTTGTGCATCCTAGGCAGAGGGACCTGCAATAGCAAAAGCCCAGGGGCCTTGAACACCATAGTTGGGGCACTGGGCTCCTTGAGCACAAGGAATGAGTTGGTTTGGAAGGACTTGGGCTCTAAGGCTCCCCCAACAGCCTCTCCCTGCCCCTGGCTGGGGCCTGCCCATGAGCCCTGAAGCCTTGTCCTGGGTCATTGACCTTGCTCTGGCTGGCCAAGGGGAAGGGAGACTAGTGCTCACACCCAGGGGCCCTTCCTTCCTCCGCTGCTGCTTATCTCCACCCAGCCTCCCTCTTTGTGCTCTTTTCCCCTTAACATCCTCTCCCTGGTGCTTTGAAATGTTAATATCATACACACACATGCACACACACTCCTCTTAACCACTAACTGGATCTGACATGGTAGGAACAGCTTTGACATCTGAGTCTTGGTCTTGTTGTCATTTTGGTGTTTGACTTTGGCCAACAAGTCCCTCCCTCTTTCTGCATGGCCTCCGCTTCTCCATCACCATCATCATCATTATCACATTTAGTGCAGTCAATTGGGGAACTCTGATGGTGGAATTCCAGGCATAGCAGCAGGGTGCACCAGGCATCAATTGTGGGTAGGGGCTGTTTTTCTAAATCCAAAAATCAGACCCCAGAGGCTGCTCCATCATCTACATCCATGTTCACCTCCTGGAGGTCTTTGGACTCACCTGTCTCAGCACTTGTCCTGCATTGTGCCTACCTTGTAAGCTGCAGGTTCTGGCTGCCCCTTGGCTCTGCCTCCTTCCCATCCTCTTCCCCCCCCAACCCACCCCCAAACACACATGCTGAAGGGCCCTGGGTCAGTGAGGCCCAGGGATGGGGAATCAGCATTGCCATGGGGACCAGACTTCATCTGCCACATCAGGGACTCCAGCAGGAGAATGGTCTCAGGCCCTGGGACCGACCAGTATGGGCCCCTCCCTGTGACCTGTCTTCTCCTGTGAAGGCTCATCTGAATATCTCTGGTCCTCACTCCTCTGCTCCTCCAAGACATTTCTTGGAGCATTGGCGGTTGCCATGGAAATGGCTCTGAAAGCAAATCTGTCCATGTTAGGCTAAGGAAAAATCCTTAAGAAAAATAGGGAGATTGCCAGACTCCCTGGCTTTCTGATGGGACCCCTGATTCCAGGTGCCTCCAAATACTGCCCCTTCTGGGTAAACCTGCAACTGGCAGAAAGACTCTCAATTCAATAGGCCCCTTGCTGTTCTGCCTCCAGTCTCCCCTCTTCCAGTGTAGCCCTAACATCAGCTGCCCAGGTTAGGAGCTGGAATCTTTTTAGAAAGATGGACACCCTATGCTTAAAATCCATCCATAGTTCCCTACTGCCCACGGGATAAAGTTGGTGGCTTGCAGGGGGTCTCACTATCTGAACCTCTCTTCTTTCCTTGGCCAGTCTCCTGCCAGCCCCCCTTCCCCAACACACACACACACACACACACACACACACACACACACACATACACACACACACACACACGCAAACTCATGCACACACACACAGTCTTTAACCACACTTTATCAAGACTCTGTGCTTTTGCACACACTGTTCCTTCTGCAGGAATGCCTTTTCTCTCCACTGCTCCAACTGGCGAAAGCTTCACATCCTCCGAGGCTCAGCTCAAATGCCAAGTCCCCCCAGAAGCTTTCCCTTATTTCCCCAGCCACCTTGCCTTTGCTTTGTGCAGAGCCAGGTCCCTAAAGTCAGTGACCAACAGGAGACACAAATGACTGACGTACAGACATTTTTCACTTCCACAAAGAAATAGTGCTTTCCCGTGGAAGCCAAAAGCAAGGATGACTTGGTTCATCTTTCTCTCACCAGATAGCTCTTATTTCTGCAACAGCAGATGTCTGGGGCAAACTCTATGGCAAACTGCAGCTGACATTGCCCCAGAGCCAAGGGGATAATAGGGAGGGGTGGGGACTGGGGAGAACCCCATCTTGTCTGTAATGCAAACCCAGGATGGCTAGTTTTCTGGAATTCTGGACTTTAGGTCACATCTCACAGCACTGACCATGCCATGATTTGTTCCTGCACCTGCTTCCCTTGTGTGAAGGCAGGGCCTGGACCTTCTCACTTCCATCGCATCTGGCAAGGAGTGTAGCACTTAGAAGGTAACCACTAGTGGCTTTTTCAATGGTTGAATGAATGCATGGATCTGTGTCATTTCTTGAACTTGCCAAACGTGCTCCTGCCTCAGGACCTATGCACGTGCTGTTCCCACTGTGTAGAATGCTCTTCCATCAGATAACTGCGTGCCTTTCTCTCCCTTTATTCAGGTCTCTGCTCAAATATCACCTTTTCAGAGAGGCTTCTCTGAGCAATCTACCTAAAATAGCATCCCTTGACTCTTTTTGCTCATTCCTCTTTGTATTTTACTTACAACACATATCACCACCTGCCGTTATAGTCATTTTATTTTTCCAGCATTTACATAGTGCTTCCAATGAACCAGGCATACTTCTAAAATGGTACCAATGTAAACTCATTTAATCCTTGTGACAACCTGTAAGGGAGGAGCTACTCCTATTTTTCAGTTGAGGAAACTGAGGCACAGAGAGGTATGGTAACTTGCCCAAGGTCACACAGCTGGTGGGTGAATGGCAGAGCTGGGATTCGAACACAGGCAATCTGGTTCCAGAGGTGTTTGTTTTCTTTATTACATATTTGTTTATTTATCTATTTGGTATCTGTCACTTCTCAATCCCTCAAGGGCAGTGATGTGTCTGTTTTGTTCCTTGCTGTGTCCCCAGAACCTAGATCTGGGCCCGGTGCATAATAGATGTTTAATACGTATTTCTTGGAAGGTTAGAGAAAGGGAGACAGGAAGATTTAGAGAACTGGAAGGAAGAATCTTTGGCCTTTGGAGCTTAGCCCAGTCTCAAGTCTTGTCGGAAGCTTCTCAGCCTCCTGGGGGGTTTGAGTCAGCCTGCCTGGGAGGGGCCCTGCCCTGCCCTCCCTCCCCCTCCAATAGAGCCTCTGTTTTCTGACCTCTCCCAGGCAAAGGTGCCAAAACACACTCCCTGCTCCCTGGGCCCATGCCGAGCACACTTCCTCCTGTGAAAGGAGCCATGGAGGGGAATGGTCGGGCAGGAGGCAGGAAGTCTCCAGAACAAAGTGGCCTGGAGTGAACGGGGATCTTGGGGGCCAGCGAGGGGCCTGAGCATGGCTGCCTTGACCAGATGTGCTCAGGGGTGAGCAGATGGGACATGAGGAGAGGGTTGGGAAGGGGCCTGTGCCCTGTCAAGTTCTCCTTGTACCCTAAAACAGTGGGCCCCACTGAGGAGCAGTGGAAATGTTTCCTAGCCTGTGAGATAAATCCATTTCAGTTCGCCCCATGAGATAAATCCCCCCTTTCCCACAGTATAAATCCACTAACTGTGATTGTGACCAGCACTTCACCAGCCTTATGTCATTGAATCCTCACACTCCTTGAGACAGATGCTAAGATGAGGATCCTGAGGCTCAGAGAGCTGAAGTAACCTGTACGAGGTCCTACAGCCAGGAAGTGCTGGAGGTGGCACTTAAATCCGGTTCTAAGAAATACCTAACATGATTCCAGAAAAGGCCAGGAGAGAGGCCGGAAGCCCAGCCTGGAGCTCCTGATTCTACCCCCTTGCTCACTTGCTGAGTGACTTTGGAAAACTTCGCTAAGTCAGGATCTCAGTTTTCTCATCTGTGAAGTGCAAATAAACGGAAATTGGCACTGTTTGAGACCCTACAAAGGGCGGGCCGCTCTGCTACAGGTGTACCACCCAGGTCACTTTCCTTCGTTGGCACAGCATGTTGGGTGATCTCCATGTCCCAGAAATGGAAACAGAAGTTTGGGGATGTGGAGAATGGGCCCAAGGTCACACAGCCAGGACTACCTCCTCATTAAGCCCTGTGCTGCAAGAGGCTCGTTTCCAACTAATAGACTTTAATAAAGTGTGAAAAATGCTTCACAGAGGCTCTTGCAGAGGATGTGGGGATGCTGGGGAGGGAGAGGGGGCCGAGCTGAGGGTGGGGACGACAGAAGCCACAGCTTCCTCATCCGGCCAGGGCAGCGCTTGTCTGGGAAGAGGTTGAGAAGAAGCACTGGCCTGTGGCCTGGCTGCCGTCCCTCCTCTGCTCCAGACACTATCCTGTGCTAATCATTACACACCGTATGAATGTACCCAAATAGCACGTTGTATGCCATAAATATATACAATATTCATGGGCCAATTAAGAAAAAATAAAAAGAAAATACAAATTTTAGAGACAGAAGTAGACTAGAAGTTTCCAGAAACTGGGGGGAAGGAATAATGGGAAGTTATTGCTAATGGGGACAGAGTTTATGTTTAGGATGACAAAAAAGTTTTGGAACTAGATAGAGGTGGTGGGCACACAGCATTGTCAATGTAATGAATCCCCCACAATTGTATGTTTACAAATGCTTAAAATGGCAAACCTTATGTTATATGTATTTTACCATAATAATAATAAGAAGAAGACACTATCCAGGCTCATTTCTGAGATCTGCTGGTTTCTGGAAAAACAGCCCTTTATTTTGGTTCAAAATCGGCAAACTGGGCTCAGCCTCACCTTTTCACCATCGTGGGATAGGAATGCTGCTGGTTCTCGCAGAACATTGCAATCCGATATTTCTATACAATCGTTTGCTGAGCACCTACTGTGCGCCAAGCACCGTCTCCACATCACTGTTTCATGACATGCTCATGATAACCCTAGGGGAGAGGTGATAATCTTAGCTGCATTTTACAGACGAGGCTCAGAGAAGGGATGTGATTTGTCCACAGTCACAGAACTAGGAAAGGCCTTTGAACCTGGTCTGGCTGACTCCCAAGTATGGGCTCTGAGCCACTGTGCAGCTTGGAATGGGGGATGTGTCTGAGACAACATTGTTGCATTCAGCAAGGACCTCAATCTTGCTCTAGGGCTAGCAGGAGGAAGGATTGTAAATTAACCTTGAACCTATGACCCAGAGATCCTAGAGCTGCACAGGGTCCCAAAAGATCCCTTCATCCAGACCCCACACCCTGATTTCCTGAAAGGAAGGTTTTATTATTGCTATTTCATATGCGACTCAACCACAGCTCAGTGAGGCAAAGCAACTTGTCCTGGACCACACAGCATGGAGCTGAGTTGTGCTGTGTTTATCGGCCCCCAGCACAAGGCTGGAAACAGACACTTGGCCCATTCAACTATGGTCTTTTTTTTTTAGAGCTGGAAGAGAGCTTTTGAGACTATGAACTCCAACACCTTCATTTTACAGATGGGGAAATTGAGGCTCCAAAGGGTCAGGGATATATCTAAGGGCATTTGCTAAGTAGGGCCTGTGAGGTATAAAAGAAAGGGCACTAGATTCTCAGTCTGGGTTCAAATGCCACTTCTGTTCCTCACTGGCCAAATGACCTTGGGTAAGAGTCTCAACCTGCCGGGGCCTCAGCTTCCTCAATTTTAAAACAGCCATAATAGTAGCCACTATCCCATGGGGTTTGAGTGAGATGACACAAATAAAGTGCTTTTCAATGTCCTGGTACACATAGTAGGTGTTCAAGGAAATGTAATTGTTATGATTCTTATAATATTATTTAACCCCAACACTCTAGGGTCCAGAACTCATCGCCAGGATGGCCCGTGGGTCTCATATACCCAGCCAGGGGCGCTGGGGTGAGTTGAAGGGACCTGGTGAGATGTTCTCCTCATCTGACAGCACAACAGAGAAGGAGGGATCGAAACATAGGAGTTGAAAATGAGGGCTGCAGACGCAGAGGAGCCCGGGCTCTCCGCTTGTCACTTTTCTCTCCCCCAGGCAGGTTGGGGCCCTGCTGCAGAGAAGTTCCTTTGGCTCACAGCTCCCGGGTATCTGAAGGTACCAGGGAAGGATGTGATGCTTCTGGGGCAGCATTGGATGCAGGCTGGTCCTCGGGGGAAGAAGGTGGCCGTGCTGGCCTGGATTTAGGACAAGGGCTGGGACAATGACTTCTCAGGGGGCACACAGGCACCCCACAGAGTTGAGGCTCCATGCTCTGAGCAGCATGCCAAGTGCACACCACAGGCTGGCTCCTGGCTTTGGGAGCAGTTGACCACCCCTGGCAGCCTTCTCAGACCACATCCTGACCAGCCCACGTAAATGCCCCCAGTGTCTGTACCTTCCAGATACACTGTGTACACAGCTCGGGATTATTTGCATGAGTGGACTCAAGGCTGACTTCAGGGGATTAACTGAATATGGATCTGGGCCTCCCAGTCCAGTGGGATATAAGCAGAGGAGAACATTTGTTTACAGGCCACCTCCAGGGGCTGGGGAAGTGTTTATGGGGTGAGGCACGGGTATCTGCCTGATGGCTTTGTATGCAGGCTGGGTGGCTGAGAGGATACTTGCCGTTTGTGTGCCAGGCCCATTGTTGGGGGCCAGAGTGGCTTTCTGGCCTGGAAGGAGAGATATCCCTCCAGATACTCTTGCTGGGGGCCTTTTGTGGCTAGAAGTGGTCTGCTGGGGAGATGGCTGCTAGGATATCGGGGTCTCCAATAACAGAATGGATCAAGGAAGGGTCCACACTGCAACCTGGGTCCCCGGAACTTGCTGCTGAGTCAGTTTGATCTGGGGCTGGGGTTAATCCTCAGCTCCGTGCTGAGGTAGGTAGGGTCTTGGTAAAGAGGTGGTCTTGACTCTAAGAACAACGAGGAGATGCTAAGGGACATGGTTTGCATTTTGAAAAGATTTGGCTACTAGGTGGAGAATGTAATGGCAGTTAAAGTAAGAGACTGGTTAGGAGCCTATCATAGCCATACTAGTGAGCAGAAATGATAGATTTGTGAGGTGTTTAGGAGACAAAATGGGTAGGACTGGGTAGGACTTGTTGAGAGATGTGTGTGTGGCAGGGAGGGGAGGCAGCAAGAGTCTGGTTTCTGAGTCAGGGTGTCGGCAGGAAATGGACGACCCATGCAGACAGGGTGATGGATGAGAGTTTAGACAGGGGAGGACTTAACAGATGGGTGGACAGTGTAAGGGATGCTGTGGGGCTCTGGGTCCAGCAGACAAAGAGACCTTACTGTCCCTAGGCTGAGGGCTACAGGAGGAGCGGTTACCAGGACCCAGAGTGTGTAGCTGTGCCGACCTGTGGAGACCCTGCAGGGAGCGACCTGGAGAATAAATACCCGACCTGCCTCCCCTCCAGCCCTGCAATCCCCTCCAGAAACTGTCATTGATCAAACTGGAGGTCAGAGGGCAAGGAACCTACTGAGGTTTTCATCCAGGTCAGCCTGTAGGGCACAGAGTAGGGAGGGAGAGCATCTAGAGACAGAGCCCTTGGAGGAAATGCTTTTAAGGCTCAAGGAGTAGCATTCTAATGCGGGGAGGCCAAGTAGTGGGGTGGAAATTTTGGGGATCTTCCTGCATCTGTGTATATCCATTAGCTCCTGGAGGTTTCCTGGGGCCTTCTGGCCTCTGAGTAGGTGGGCTGTTCAAGTCCTGGGGCAGAAGCTCCTCGATTTTGCCCATCCCTATGGAGTCCTAAGCTCAAACATGGCCCCTTCCAAACCTGAAAGAAAGTGGGACAGCCTGTCAGGCAGCCAGTGCCTCACAGCTCTACTGCAGTGACTCAGCGTGAGCTCCTGCGAGTGGGCGAGTGGGCGTGGGACCAGGGAGGAAATTTTCTCCCAGCACAGAGCTAATTCTGTCCTGGGGCTGGCAGCCAGGTCTGTGGCTGCAACATCTGCAGACGCTGTGTAGTTTCCAGGTTCTCAAGACTCTCAGAACCTGGGGATCCAGGGATGGTAACCCCTGAGGTGTCCTTGGAGCCATCTGTTGGAGCTGAGAGGCACCTTCTCTCTGCCCTGGAGGGTGGGAGACTGGTGAATGGAACCGACCTGAGAACTCTGGCAGCAGGCAAAGACATCAGAACCTACAGTTGCTGCTTTGGAGAGACATTTTTGAGGGCAAGAGTGGTGCCTGACAGGTCTCATTCCATTTCAGCAGCTGACTGACACTATCACCTTGGGCTTTGGGGTCAGAGAGTTCTTGGTTCAAATCCTGAGCTGATAATTAAAGGCTGTGTGAGCCTGGGCTAGTTACTTTATCTCTCCGAGCCTCCATTTGCAAATCTATGTGCTGAGAATATGGACCGTGCTGAGGCCTAAGGTGTGTGAGTTCTAGGCTCTGGAGATATACAAGACAGACCAAGTCCCTCTTCTCAGTGGCTTGGGGAAGGTCACACATTCTCTCTGGCCTCAGTTTCCCCAGCTACAAAACTGGATGCCCTCTGAGGAGCCTCCCAGCTCCTAAAAGTCTTTCGGAGGCTGAGCAACCTACAGGAGAGGTGTCTGGGCTGTCCAGCTGGATTGTCAGGGTGGAATATGGGGGACATGGGAGGTGGGGACAGGAGCCAGGCCAAACATGGCCTTTTTTGGGGCCCAGGTTGCTGCACAGCTGCCTCTGACTGGGTCCACGCCGTTACTTCTGTTGGCTCGTCCAAGTCCACTCTCCTCCTGACAGGGAAGACTTCAGGTGGGGCTGGGAAGCCTGCCTGTTTGGCTCTTTGCCTGCCCAGCATGGCTTGGGAGTCAGTGATCTAGGCCCTGGGCTGGGCACCACACAAGCATGAACCCCAGGTGGGGATTTGGGGTGTTTGTTTGCTTGTTTTAGGTTTTTCTGGACCTCAGGAGAGGAGGGAGGGTTGACATAATTGCCCCCCTCCATCCATCCTCATCTCTGTCTGTGGCCTCCAGAAGCCCCCGCACTGGTCTTATTTCCTTTCTTTCCTGCATTTGTCTCTTTTAGCCCCATTTCCTGTCCCCATTACCCCTCCCACCATTGTAATCAGTTCAATGTGCGTCTTGTTATTTGGCTGGGTTCTTGCAAAACTCGCGTTGCTGCTTTGCCTGCATGTGTTTTCAATGTACTTCGGCGCTATTCGGTCGAGAGCGCCTTCGGAATGGTGGTTCAAGATAGCTCCGCGTTGCTGTGTGCACAGTTGCTATTCTGTTGCTTCTCATGGCTGTGTAGGTGGGCACCCACCCATTTCACCTGTCCCCATTCCCACGATGTACACTCAGGGCCCTCCAGCCATCATCAGATGCATCTGTGCCCAGCGTGTCCCCTGCATCCTGGACTGTTTTCATGCACATGTCTCTCTGTGCCCGACAGCTGGCACCTGTGTGACTCTTTGTCTGAGGACTGACCTCAGAGGGTGGGAGTGCCTGGGATGTACAGCCAGGGACAGGTGCAGGGATATAAGTACTCAGCCTCCTCCTCAGACTGTCCCCAGAGTGCTCGGTGGGTGTGAGTGAAGGACACCTGCTGTGGGACTTTGACCCTTGCCTGGCCTCCTCCTCTTCCCAATTCTACTTCTCCACTCCCTTACCATTTTTTCCTAGAATACTTCTTTAGTAAATCAGTCTGCAGGAATCCTGATTTGAGGGTTTGCTTCTGGAAGAAGGAGAAGACAGTGCACGTGAACATCCGCTATGTGCTTCCTTCAGGGGCTGTGGGTGCTGCCCAGGTATTCACTCAGGAGCAGTCATGAAGGTTGGCAGGTGCCCACAGCAGAGCATGAGGTGCCTGTGCCCCCACCCAGGCAACCTGGGGAGCATCCGGCTTTCTAGTTCTTGCCACAGTCTAGTGGTGTAGAGTGTTATCTTACTGTGGTTTTCATTTGCATTCCTTTGATCTTCAGCTTGTCCTGTGCCTGGGTTTGGGGGTTTCCCTCCTGTGCATTGCCTGTTCCTATCATTTGCCTGTTTTCCTGTTGGGGTTGCTGTCTTTCTGGATTTGCAGGAAGGAGTTCCTTGAGCATTCTAGATGGCAATCCCTAGTTGGGTTTGGAGATTGTAAATATCTTCTTCTGCTGGGATGGGGAGTGCATGTGTGTTCGAATGCGTGTGTCTGTGTGTGAGCACACTGTGTGTGTGTGTGTGTGTGTTTGCACATGTGCACACATGTGTAGCCCCTTTTAAGGACGGGACCTGAGCCCCAATATGGGTGAGGCTTCAGGGCAGAAAGCTGAAGATAAGACTCCCAAGCACAGAATAAGCACTACTAATACTTTTAACAATGACAAGAGCAACACAGGTATCAAGTTCTACACGTTTCCAAAGTCTCAGGCTCCTCATCTTTAAAATGGGGAGGACGCCCACCTTTCCTTTGCAGAACTGTTTGGGTCTGTGACAATATTTCTAATGTCTTGGCACTGGCCACATAGTAAGTGCCTAATAAGTTACAAAGCCAGTAACACTGAAATGTGTGCTTATTGCAGGGATGGAAAAACTCCACTTTATCCTCTTAGGGTCCTGGCTGAGTCTGAGAATTAAGCTGGCATAACATAGATTAACAGGAGAAAAGAATAATATGAGTTTTACATGGCATGGGAGCTCTCATAAAGAAATGAAGACCTGAAGAAACAGCGTCAGGTACTCTGTGCTGAATTGGACAAAGAGTAGTAAACTGCAAACGTGACAAGATGAAAGGGATTGTGCCCGGGCAGTTAACTGGGTAGAAGAGTAGCTAGGAAGATAAGGGTTAGTTTAATGGAGCTTGTTTGTGCAGAACTCCTTTGGCCTCAACTTTCTCAACCTTGAGAAGGATGTTGCATTTTCTGGTCTAGGAGGGGCGTCTTTCACATGGGAATTTTACCTTCTGCTTTTAAGAAACAGCACAAAGGTCAAAGTGATCTTGTACCTGCTGTTTTCCAAGTGTCTTTAGCTTAAATAATCAATATGGCAGAAGAGCATATTTTAACCCCCTAATTATTAAGTGCTTACTGTGCGTCAGACATGAGCTGGGGGCTAGCAAAGAATGAGCATACGTCACATAGCAGGACTTTTGGGTGTGTGTGGAGGGTGGCCTGGGTGGGGACAGCAAGTAGGACAAGGCCAGCAGCAGAGGGAGAGGCCCAGGGACCGGACAGACTGAGATAAAGGAGGCAAGAGGTGTCAGAGCCCGGGTACTGATGGAGAACTCTGGGGGACACTGATTATAGTCAGAGCCGCCACCACCACTACTGCCAATGACAACATTGGCTTTATGCTCCACAATGGAGCAAAATGCTTCATAGAGCTTTCTTCACCTCAGAGTGTCTGTGTTCCCATCTGAAAATGGGTAGAATCATGTCCCAACCCTGTAGAACTATTGTGAGGACTAGGTGAGATGTGAATAAAATCCTTGGCTCATTGTCCTGCTCATTAATTACTAATGGTGAGCTTTCCTTGTGCCAGGCATTTCCCTGAGCACTTAACACTATTTATTCAGTCCTCATGACAGTCTTGGGACGTTGGTCCTTGGATTAGCCCCATTGCACTGACATTGAAATTGAGGCTTCAGAGAGGGCCAAGTAATGTGCTGAAGGTCATACAGGTTGTCTGTCATGGAGACAAGAGTCCAACCCTGGTAGGTGTGAGGCCATATTCTGGGCCTTTAAGTCTTTTGCTCTGTTGTTCTTTATCCTATGACATCAACATTGTCATCATCATGATTATTTCAAATGTCTAGACCAACCCAGTGAGACAGAAAAAGCATGCATTCATTCACCTAATCGTACATCCATTCACTCAACCAATTGTTCATTCATTCATCAAACAATATTCCAGGTAATGTGTTAGAGTTGTATAAGATGCTACCATTAAGGAAAATTGGGTGATAGATATGGGGGACTTCTCTGTACTTTGCAATTTCTTTTCAGTGTGTAATTATTTCAAAATAGAGTTATAAAAAGAGGACCACAGTGATGCTATGTGATTTCCAAGCCCTGACCTTGAGGCTAGGTCACAAAAGTCTGTGTTTCCTAAAACACTTACTCCTGGAGCCTGGGGCTGCCATGTAACCAGCCAGCTACCATGAGGCCACCTTGATACAAGTAAACTCAAGCTGTTATCGGGCCCAAGTCCGGCTGCCTGCCCCAAACAAAATCCTTGGCTTGACTTGCCAAAATCTGTTACCCTAGGGCACTCAGCTCCTGGCTTGGTTCACCAAAATCTTGTTACCAAACCCAAGTCCGGCTGCCAAACGAAAACAAATGACTTAAAAGTTAAATGTTGGTGAAAATGGAAGTCAGTGTTTATTCAGGAATACTAGTGACCTAAGGAGAGATGTTCAGCTAACACATCTCTCCGGTAAACCTGAAGGTGAATGGCCAGGCTAAAGCCATCTCCAAGGCTCAGATTTACTGAGTGTTTAAAAGAGGGGACTGAGGGAATGGAATGTGGGGAATGAACAGGAGGATGGAGGGAGATGCGAGACTCAGGGGCTCCATGAAAAGGGCCAGGTGCAAGGTCTCGACAAGGCTCTGTCTGGTTCACGTTCCCGTCTTTGTTATCATCTCATGGTCCTGCTGGAGGGGTGCAATCAGCACAGCTTTACTGATGTCTTCCTTGGTTTCTTAGGGTCTGTATACTACGCGTCTTGTAGCAAGTCTGCAGCTCCAGGTTGACTACAAAACTACTTTATTTATTTATTTTTAAAAGTTGAATATGAAACTATATAAAGCAATATAAATGCACATTTTTCTAGCTTCTTCTAACTGATGTAGAAAACAATTGTCTAAAACTGTAAATATACAATGTATTGTTCTTCTGGTAACATAGAGAAATGTAATATATTCCCTAATAAGAGTACAAAGGAGGTGGATAGGAACAAAGCTGTACTGGGTTAAGAAAGTAACTCCAGATAATAACCCAAATTATAAATCAAATGAAGAGAACCATAAATGGCAAATAAGAAGGTGAGTATAACAAAATCTCCAAATATCCACTTATGCTCCTTCATTCTCTCAGTTTCCTCAAAAGACATAAAATTGTATAATGTAATAATTATAAAAATCCACATGGATGAACCTGGAGAAGCTTATGCTGAGTGAAATAAGCAAAGTACAGAGCGATAAATACCACATGTGCTCACTTATATATGGGAGCTAAGAGAGAAAGAAGGAAGGAAAGAAAAACCACAGTAGTGCATTGGACTTACAGAGGGAGGGAACATTCCTAGGGCAGCAACTTTACATTTCCGTAAATAATGTCATCTTGCCCCATAACCAAGGTTCAAAATATCAAATAAGTATGAGAAAAGAGGGAACTTAGAAATGCACACTAAGAAAAAAAAAAACTGTGTCTTTTAAATTTTCCTACAGCAAGGTGGTTTTAGGTCTCAACATGATTTCAGTCCTGCTCACTCCAAAAAAGCCACGTGGTGCTCTGGTCAATAGTGTCAGAAAACAAAACAAGACAGAACAAATCCCAACATCCTGAGGACATGTTTGGTGTTCACAATCTGCTCCAACCCAGGGATATGGGGTTGCATAAGATCCAGTGCTTGTCTCCAGTTAACTTGCAGTCGTCACCTGTGTAAGCAAGCAAAAATCACGTAAACACCATGTGCCCCACAGTGGGGAGCAGGATGCTGTGGGAGCCAGAATGGGCAGTGTGTTCATTTCCTAGAGCTGCCATAACACACGGTCACAAACTGGGTGGCTTCAAACAACAGGAATTTATTCTCTTATGGCTCTGAAGGCCAGTAGTCTGAAATCAAGGTGTTGGCAGGGCTGTGCTCCCTCTGAAGCCTCTAGGGGAGGGTCCTTCCTTGCCTCTTCCAGCTTCTGGTGGCTCCAGACGTTCCTTGGCTTGTGGCTACATCACTGCAGTCTCTGCCTCCGTCCTCACACGGCCTTCTCTGTGTATGTCTGTATCAAATCTCCCTCTGCCTTTTCTTTTATGACACTGTCATTGGGTTAAGGTCTACCCTAATCCAGGATGATCTCATCCTGAGATTCTTACCTTAATTACATCTGTAAAGACCCTCTTCCCAAATAAGGTGACATGCACAGGCTCTGGTGGACACATCTTTTTTGGGGGGGGTGGAGGGGACACCATTCAACCCAGTATAGGGGGTGGGCGGGGACTCCGAGGAAAGACTTACTGGACAGGATGTTTGAATCTGGTTCTCAGGGGGTGAGTTTGAGTTTATAGAAGGAATTTAGAAGGTAGTAGAAATTCCTACACTCTGAAAAAAAAAAAAGTGATTTTGATTCTTGGAGGCTGTCATCTGGCAAATGTGTTGGTCAGGAGAGGTTTCAGTTCACACCGTCTTTGCTTCGCCCATGAAGCAGGGCTCTCAGACCTCCCAGGACCTTCACCCAGACTCGGCTCTTTTGGTCCTTCTCCCTTATCCTCACCAAGACTAGGATGAGTTGGGAGGAGGGCCTGGGACAGTTCTGACTCCAAAATCTCCTCTCTGTCACCTTGGATCATCCTGGTCCTGAGAGGTAGGCAGAGCGGGTGTTGTTATCATTCCATTTTGCAGATTGCACAACCAAGACCTGAGAGGGGAAGTGACTTGCTCAGGTGACACAGCAGGTGTCCTGCCTCCCACATGCAGGTCCTGTGCTTCCACCTCCTCCCTGACACACCTTCCTGGTTACCTATAGGAACTGTCCCAGGGGAAGGACTGCCAAGACCAGCCTGGGGAGTTCTGGCCCAAGAGGCTTGGAGTAGGCTAGCTCTAGGCCCAGGGACCAGATTGAGGTGTGAGTCCAGGATCTCAGGCAGAACCTGGGAGCTGAGCCAGGAGGACTCATCTGGCCCTGGGCTCTCTGGGGAGCTGGGGGCAGGAAGGGAGCCAGGCTGGCGTCAGGATGGCCTGCCTGCCTGGGTTGTGACAAATGATGTGGCTGGCAATGTGGCCTCTCTTGAGTGATCTCCATGTGTGCCCCAGACCTCGGCCAGATGGTCCCGAAAACTGAGGAGGGTGGATTCCTCGCGGGGCTAGGAAAAGTGGAGCAATGAGGAGGTGTCCCTGTAGGGTGGAGCTGGGGACCCTGGGATGTCAGAAGGGGTATGAACAGACATCAAAAAGTGCTCTCTGCTTTCTAGAAAGCAAGAAGCTTGGTTAGAAGCAAGACTTGGAGTCAGAGTGACCTGGAGTTGAGTCTGTCACTGGCTATGCAAAGCCTCACTTCCTCGTCTTTACAATGGGAGTAATACTACCACTCCCGTGGGCTGTTGGAGACGTATGAGCGAATGCACTTAAAGTGCTTAGTACAGCGTTTGGGCTGTTGTATGCACCTGATCAATTATTATTGATCACAAGGAACTAAAACCAACATAAAGTACAATTAGGTGTAGACATAAGGACCAACGGGAACCAGTGCAGACCAGCAGAATTAAAGGAGTTGCTGCCTTTGACCTGCAAATGTGACTCTGAGCTTCCTTGTGGCCACATCCAAAAGGGAAATGTAATCAGTGGTAGAAGCTGGATTATCAAGAATGAGGAAACAACCCAGTTCCTCAGGGAAAGCAACATTGTTTCTTACCCTGAATTCTCACTGGGCAGGAGGCTTCATAAAGGGCACCATAAGGGAGGCAGTGGGCAGCGTCATTGAGCAGGAATTACATGACCTCGCAGTTGTGATTTTCACGTGGTAGCTGCTGTAGAGACCTTGAGGGAAAGATGAAGGGACATCTGGGATGGTGGCTCAGGGGAGGCAGCTCTGTGGGGAAATCCAGAATGTGATGAAGGTCTGGGCTCTCAGGATTCAAGGCTGAGGCTTAGAGGACTTGGAGTGGGTAGGATTGCGGCTGCTAACCCTTCAGGGAAGCAGGGGGAGCCTAAAAGCCTTTTCATTTGGGATCCTTGGAAGTCAGATTCTGGAGTCAGACTTCCCAGCTGTGTGGCCTCAGGCAAGTGGCTTCACCCCTCTGAAACTCAATTTTCTCATCTGTGAACTGGAGTTATCCTTACAGGGCTGTTGGGAGAATTGCATGGAGTCTTGCCTAGCATGGTGTTTGGGATATAGAGAGCACTCAAATAAATGTTAACTGTGTCTATAGACATGTGTGTGTGTGTGTATATATATATACATGTGTGTGTGTGTGTGTGTGTGTTTATGTGTATATATATGTATATATATGTGTGTGTGTATATATATATATATAGTTACACATACAGTTTTCCATCAGCTTTGCGGCTGTGCAGGAATTAAAGAATACGAGTACCTAGAATGTTGCAGCTCTTTTCAACTAACAATTGGCAAGGGATTCATTGTCATCTCACACGCTCCTCCCAACAACACGAGGGAAATATTCTAAACTCCATTTGGGAGATGAGGAGACTGGAGCTTAGAGAAGCAAAATCCTTACCCACATGCACCCTGACCTGACCTCAATCCCAGAGCTGGGAGACAAGTGGCAGGAACGCACTGGTCCTCCAGCCTTCCTAGCCTCCTCTCACCTTTCCAGGCAAAGGCCATTTTAGGAGGGAGTTAGGAGTGGATGCCTGAGAAATAATAATAACAATAACAATATCATAGAGCTTACCCAGTAACAGGCCCTGTTCCAAGTACTGTACATGTGACATTTAGCCCTCACAACCATCTCAAGAGGTAGGAACTATTATCATCATGCCCATTTTACAGATAAGGAAACTGAGGTGCTGGGCAGGTAACTGACTCGCCCGAGGTCACAGGGGAGTTCATGTGGCATGTCCCAAGATTTGGACCTGTCCAGCCTGGCTGGGCCCCAGAATCTGCTATCCCACCTGGGCTGTGAGCAGAAATGGTTCAGGACAAGGAGGGACATAAGCCAGGCAAACCTGGGAATTAGGCCTCCTTTGCACTTTCAGGGACTGCTGAGGGGCTGCGAGGAGGGTGTGCACCTACAGGGACACTGACCTACTCAATTCCTGGTGGGATGAGGAGTGAGGGGTGGACAGACAGACATGGCCAGAGATGTCAGTGCCACCCCATGCAGGCCCAGCCAGGCCCTGGCTCAAAGATTAAGACGTGACCTCTGACATGACCAAAGCTGCTCCAGTGCAGCCGAGAGCCAGACATGATGTATGTGTGTACGGCCACATTTCTGCAGACACTGTGCAAAGTGCTCCATCCCAAGTCCCCACTCCTGCCTTCCTCTCGGGCTCAGACACCAGCCCACTGCCAACGAGGTGGGATTCTGGGGAGATGCCTGGCATGTCTCCCTCCTCTCTCTGCCTTCCACCCTCTTATCTCATACTTGTCCTTTAAAACTCAGTTCAGGTGCTACCTGCCCAGGAAGCTGTGGGCTCCCAGGCTGGGTAATGACCCCGCCTTGGCTTTTTGGGGCATTCTGGGCTTGCACGGGCCCCAGTACTATTTCTCTGTCTTGTACCTGTGAGGAGCTCCTATGGGGAGGGACCCTAGTGAAGCCATTTCCTCATCCCTGGTGCCTGCACAGCCCTGCAAGGAAGTGTGGACGCAGTCATTTCTTCTTCAAGGAAACACTTGATGGCGATCATCAACCTGGGAAGATCATGAATTCAGGGGCAGCGTGGAGTGATGGTTAAGAGCCCAGGTTCTGCAGACCTGGTTCAAATCTGGGCCCTCCCACCCCCTGCCTGTGCCTTGGGCACGAATCTCCATCTCCTTGAGTCTCACTGTAGTCCTGATAGAGGTTAAAGTGAGACTGCTAGACTGAGTGTTCAGCACAGTCCCTGGCATTCACAAGAGCTTAGTGCGTGTCCCCGTTATTGTCATGAACACCAGTCAGGTTTCCTCCAATTGTGGGAGGTCAGCACCCATATCCCTGTCTTCTCTCCAAATTCCAGTGCCACAGGAAGACCTCAGGAACCCCTCAGTGGGCACCTCTGGAATATCTTCCCAGCATACAAAGTGGGACGACACCCAAGCTTAAATTCTGAGCCCTTTGAGCCCAGAGCCCACAATGGTACTTTTCAAGTGGTTTTTATTTAATAAAAGCAAAAGATGGCTTTTATGTAATAAAATATAAACTCAAGCCCATAAGGACCAGTAATGAATTTGTGCAGGAAGGTAAGTGTTATTCATAATGAATTATCAATTGGCTGTCTCACCAAGCTGAAATATGTGGTTTGGAGCCCATTCGACAAGATGGGGAGAGCCTGGGCGGTAGAAGGTACATGAACTCTGGGCTGTCAGAGCCCTGGTTTCAAATTCTGTTCATCAGCTTTGCACCTCTGGACAGTAATGTAATCACAAGTATTTATTGAGAGTGTATTATGTGTCAGCACCAAGCTAAATGCTCTGCATCCCTGATGCCTTCACTCTGTGAAGGGAGTATTCCCATTTTACTGATGAGGAGACTGAGGTTCAGAGAGGAGAAATCACGTGCCCAGAGCCACACAGCTGGTAAGTGGCGAAGGCTGGGTTTAAACCATGTGAATGATCACTATTTCCAAGACATCCCAAGCTTGCAAACTCCTCACAGTCTGTTCTTCTACAGACTGGGAAAATACCCAACACGGTTTTTATGGGGCTTCTGTGAAGTACAGTTAAGCTGTCTGCACAACTGAGTAGACGATCAGTGGATATATTTGTGCCTGTCTCCATACCAGACTGCTGTGACAGCAGGGTCTGAGTCTAGTTTATGGTGCCCAAAGGGCCCAGAGAATGACCAATGAGAAAGATGTTTCTTTCTCTGACCCTCGGTTTATGTGTTTCTTAAAACAAGAGTGATAACACGTGCCTGGAAGAGTCCCTGGGAAGACTGAATGACATGAGGGAATTAAAGTTCTTGGCACATAGCAGGTACTCAGGCAGTTCTTCTTTCATCTTCTCTGTGCCCAACACTATCTGGAACGGGGTTTTCTGGGTCCTGCCCTTGCGGTAGATGTACATGGAGTCATTCACATGCTCTCTTCTGCATCTCCCCGTCACCCACTCCTCACTCAGGCCCTCCTGTGTGGTTGTGCTGGGGGAGGGGGCTGGAGGAAGGGTCTGACAGGTGGTCTGGGTAGAGCCAGCTGCTGTAGGTTCAAGGGGCTCCCCCCCCCCAGGTGGGTGAGCTTGGCTGAGCAACACTTAGCTTCCCCGAGCTTCTGCTTCCTCCTCTGTAAGTGGGAATAACGGTGATGGATCCTATCTCTGGCTCTGGGTCCACTCAGCTCTCTGGTTCTTAGACCCAGATCCAACCGTTGCCTCTTCTGCCTCCCTGCAGGTGTCTGCAGCTGTGCAGGGGGACTGATTGGCTGAAGACCTGCACTGGAGAGCTTCGGACGCCATAACAGTGAACGGTGAGGGACTCTTGGGGTCTGAAATTATGTCTCCAAAGGGGATCAGTGATCAGTAACAGGATGGGAGCACAGGGGGATGCCAGCACAGCTGTCCCCTGAGTTTTGGAAGCATGGTTGGAACCAAGTTCACAGCACCATGCATCTCTCCTTCGTTGCACTTAGCACTGCTGCGATTTTCCCATCATTTGAGGGATTTTTGATGAATACTTGTTTTGCCCACTAGACTGTAGGAAAGGGAAGGTCCCAAAGGGGCAGAAAACATGGTTTTCAAGAGGACAGGCTCTGGAGCACAGGTTTAAACCACAGTCCTGCCTTTTCCTAGCTGGAGCAAGTGACCTCAAGCAAGTGACTTAAGCTCTCTGTGCCTCAGTTTTCTCATTTGTAAGATGGAGTTTGTAACCTATCTACCTCTTTGGGTTGAATTTAAGAGAGTTTACATATGTCAAGCCCTTACAATTGTGCCTGGCATGTAGGAGGTGCCAGAAGGGTGTTTGTTAAATAAATAAAATAGCAAAGCAGGAAATGGTTAAACCACCACAATGGCCTTGCTCAGGGCCAAGGAAGACATCGCTGGTCTTTCTGGTGTTGGTCAACCTCTTAAGGCCAGTTCCAATCCCTTAGGTTTCCCTAATGACCCCTGTCTTTCCTTGCAGAGAATGGAGGACGAGGATTACAACATCTCTGCCTATGATGGCGAATACTCAGACGGTTTTGACTCCATCGTGGTTTTGGAGGAATTCCCTACTCTGGAAGCCAGGGTAGCCAGGATCTTCCTGGTGGCGGTCTACAGCATTGTCTGCTTCCTCGGAATCCTGGGCAATGGCCTGGTGATCGTCATTGCCACCTTCAAGATGAAGAAGACGGTGAACACTGTATGGTTCCTCAACCTGGCTGTGGCGGATTTCCTGTTCAATGTCTTCCTTCCAATCCATATTGCTTACGCCGCCATGGACTACCACTGGATTTTTGGGACGGCCATGTGCAAGATCAGCAACTTCCTGCTCATCCATAACATGTACACCAGCGTCTTCCTGCTGACCATCATCAGCTTCGACCGCTGCGTGTCTGTGCTCCTCCCTGTCTGGTCCCAGAACCACCGCAGCATCCGGCTGGCCTACACGGCCTGTGTGGTTATCTGGGTCTTGGCTTTCTTCTTGAGTTCCCCATCCCTCATCTTCCGGGACACGGCCAATCTGCATGGGAAAACATCCTGCTTCAATAACTTCAGTCTGTCCTCAGCCAGCTCTTCCCCGTGGCCTGCCTACCCCAAGAAGGATGATGTGGGGTACAGCCGGCACATGCTGGTGACCATCACCCGTTTCCTCTGTGGCTTCCTGGTCCCGGTCTTCATCATCACGGCCTGCTACCTCACCATCGTCTGCAAGCTGCGGCGCAACCGCCTGACCAAGACCAAGAAGCCCTTCAAGATCATCGTGACCATCATCATCACCTTCTTCCTCTGCTGGTGCCCTTACCACTCACTCTACCTCCTGGAGCTCCACCACACTGCCGTGCCTGGCTCCGTCTTCAGCCTGGGGTTGCCCCTGGCCACTGCCATTGCCATTGCCAACAGCTGCATGAACCCCATTCTGTACGTCTTCATGGGTCAGGACTTCAAGAAGTTCAAAGTGGCCCTCTTCTCCCGCCTGGTCAATGCCCTGAGTGAGGACACGGGCCACTCCTCCTACCCCAGCCACAGGAGCTTTACCAAGATGTCTTCGATAAATGAGAGGACTTCGATGAATGAGAGAGAGACCAGCATGCTTTGAGCCTTGTCGGGGAAACCCCCAACGAACACTCCCAACCCAGGGAGACCCGAGGATGTCTTCTGAAGACCAAGGCAAGAACCTCTTCATTGCACCCAATACCCATTGCATTTTGCACGGGGATGAACAGTGTTTCAAGCTGAGAATCCAGGCCCTGGAAACCCTCTCTCCAAGTGGGATGGTGAACAGAGCTTGCTGTGTTGCTCACAGCCTCAGGCCAGCAAGCCATGCTTCTTGGGAGACCAGACTTGACCAACTCAAAGCAAAAACAGAAGAATTCTCAAAAGCACTGTCATGAACTTGATCAGAATTAGGCTATGGGATTAAGCTACCTACTGAGCATACCCCAGAAATGACACAAACACTCAAAAGGCACATTCCTGGTGTGAGCAGGGGACATCAGAGCAAACATACTGTGATGCAGATTACACCTTGCCCCATATACCCAGATCAACAGCTGACCAGAAAATCCCACCCCTCAAGTCATTCCTCTGGGCCAAGGCATGTGGAAATGCACAGGTGACCTGGGAGAAGAGGGTGACATATCAGCCCAGGAACTCCCAAGATCATGGATTTGGCTTTAGATCAGCTGGGAGGACAGAGAACAGGTCCTGAGGGGCATGTGAACTCTTTGCAAGCACAAGACAAGCGGGGGCTGCAAAGAGGACTTGGAGTCCAGGGAAGGGAGTGGAGAAGGGAGAGCAAAGCCCTTCAAAGGACATGGGCATGATGCAGCTCTCCTTAGGACACCAAGGGTGACGGTGCTTTAGGCTATTGTTATTTTGGGGTGTGGATGGTGCTTGTGTTAGTTACCAGGTGGTGGGGTCCTGGTGGGCAGCTTCACCAGCAGCCCCCACCCCATCACAGGGTTCCTTCCTCCTTCCCTAATCCACTCAGCTCTGGCTGGAGGTGCTTAGAATAAAACACATGGGAGGTGGGGAGGGGGATGAAGGGGATGGGGCTTCTCCTTCTTGCCAGTTTCCTCAAAGCCTTGCTGGAGACTGGTCCAAAATGCAGTTTCAGGAAATAACTGCCGTGTCTCCTGGGAAGAAGAGTGTGTCCCACGGCTGGGTCACTGAACTTGCAGCAGGTCTGGAGCCTGACTGCTTGAACTGCGCTGCTGCCGTGTGGACACCAAACACCTGCATGCAGCCACATTGTGTGGCTTTTCTCATCTAATACTGACACCTTCCTGTGGCAGAGAGTGTTATTGTCTCATTTACGAATGACAAAACCCAGGCTCAGAGGCGGGAAGTAACTCGCCCAATATCACACAGCTTCTCAGTGGCAGAGTTAAGATCTGAATCCTGCTCTGTCTGGCTCCAGAGACTGTATTCTTTTACTGAGAATTTATCTATCAAGAACATTCTAGACTATAATGATAACCTGCATTTATTTAGCACTTTTTATGTTAAGCACTTTACGTGTGTTATCTCATTTACTCCTCACAGGAACCTGAGTTAGGTACAATTATTACTTTCCTTCTACATATGAGGAATTGGAGGCTCAGAGAGGTTTAGTAACTTGCCAGAGGTCACTCAGCTAGTCTCTGCCAGAGCCTGGATTTGAACCTCAGTCTCTCTGGCTCAAATGAGGCTGTTGAGTCAGGAACAAACCAGAGAGGTTAGAATTTTGACCATAAGTATTAATAATGTAATGGCCTTTAAGAAGCTTCAGTTTTCAAAAATGACGCAATATGACAAAGGAAATACACTGGCCTCCAGCTCCCTTGACACTCATCAACAAACCTTCATACACTGTGGACCCCACTTCCTGTACCCCGAGACCTCTGGCAGGGGGCAGCCTTTTGTGTGCCCAAGGCTTTTGGTCCCTATGTGTCCACATGCTGTTCTCTTCCAAGTCCCCTCATGGTTAAGCCAATTCTTCAACAAGATTCAATGCGCAGATGTAATGTCTCCTCTGAGCTGGGCAAGTTCCCGAGGCCGCGGGCTGTTTGGAATCACACTTCATTAAGAGACAAACTGTTCTTGACGGGTCTTGATGCTTATGATAAGGCAGCTCTGAAGTACCCCAAGTTGGGGCCTCTGATTGCTTTAAGGAGTCTGAACTTGGAAAGTTTGAGATCAAAAGGGGAGCTTTAAATGTTGCCAAGTGTCAACTGTCATCCCCCTCCCCGAGCTGACAGATGAAGCAACCGAGGCACAAGATGGCATGGGATTTGTTGCAGGTCACAGAGATAGTTATCTACGACTTGGGCCGCCTGGATCCCAGGACAGTGCCCTTCCTGGGTTGTGGTCAGGCCAGGCTGGGCTGGGGGAGCCAGGAATTCATGTTGTCATTGAGAAAGCTGACCAACAGGAGCAAAATTCAGACCAGCTGGTTTCCTCCTTAGAGTCAGGCCTCCCTCTTTCTGGAACTGACTTCCCCTAGTCTTCCTGTTCTGACCTTAGTTTCCTGTGGAGTACTTAAAATGCAGCCACGACATCTCCTTCAGTCTTGTCCCTGCCACTGCTTATGAGCATCTCCGCAGGTCACAGGTATATAGTCCCTGCAGTTTGCAAAGTGTGCTCTCCTGCGTCACTCCACAGGCAGCCAACAGCCTCAGTGCCCCAGAGCCTTCTTTCTGGGCTCAGGACCCAGCAACCAGGCCTTACGCTGCCTCCTGGGTGGGGTGGGTGGGCCGATGGCTCAGGGGGACAAGAGGTGGAGGGACAAGAAGAGAAGAGGGTGTTTGAGGCAGGGGAGAGAGAGGAAGGGGAAACAGAAAATGGAGCAGGAAGATGAAGGAAAGGGATCTGGCATTAATTAAGCATCTACCATGTGTCAGGCACAAACATCAAAACTTCAACTTGGCCCTGGGGGAGGAGGAGCAGTATACCCATGTGGGTGATGCAGAAACTGAGGATTAAAGAGCAGACTTCACTGTTCAGAGTCACACAGCTAGTAAGTGATGGAGCTGGGCTTTGAACCAGGTCTGTCGCCTGAGCTCCCAACTTCTTCATTCCTTGGAAGGAAGCGAAGAAGGGGGTGGAGAGGGAGGAAGGGAAGAGAAAAGAGAGGGAGGAATTGGATTTCAGAATCATCTCCAGCTAACCCCTGAGCCAGCAAGGATGGGGAGAGGGAAAAGCAGGAATATGAAGGACCTCAGGTGACTGGATGCCTTTGGCCAGGCTTGTCAAGCTCTGTTGGGAGCCACAGCTAGATAATTCCTAAGGCACACAGAGCTCCTGCAAGCTCTAGGGCTCCTTCTCTAGAGAGGAGAAACAGAGATTCTGAGGTTCAAAAGGGGCGATGGACCCAGGCACTGGCCAAGGGAGAAGTGTGGCTCAAAAATGATCTCAGAGTCAGCTCTGGGGGGATTAGGAACCAGGATAGGTGGAAGAAGATAGAATGGAATAGTGACAGCCATGAGGCACCTTCAGACTCATCTTGGCCAGGCCTCTCCCATTTTACAGATGAGGGAACTGAGGTTGCTAGAGCTGCCTTTTGAGGAATGTGTAAAAGGAGGTGGTGTTTGGCTTGGATGGAAGTGGTCAGTGATTCCTCAGCTCTTGTCCTAGCCTCCTGCCCCACATCACTCCCTAATATGTTACGCTCTTGCTGGATCCAGGGTTCGACCACACAGCTGCTCAGGCTGTCCCTTCCGCCTGCAGCACCTCCTTCCACACCTGCCTCTGGTTGCCAAACCCTGGATTTGGAGAATTGCTGCTGGGGGTGGTACCCGAAAGTGGGGAGGCCTCAGAACACTACCTCTCCTACTGTGAAATAATTCAGCAGGGGCCTGCTTGCTTCCTCCCTTTGAGGACAAAATTTCTCTTGAGTAAGGAGACAGAAGCAAGAGTGTGGGGCTCCATTCTGGAAGTTCCTGCTGCAACCTCCTTCTTGCCTTCCCCATCCACCTCACAGAATAGGAACTGAGGCTCAGAGAGGTTAAGTCACCTGTCCAAAGTCACAGAGCAATGTTGTGAGACAGCAGGGGAGCCCTGAAATTCTCAACCTACCATTCCTAAAGTTGTGGACTTCAAGGAATCTGCATCTTGAAAAAATTTCCCTCCACTTATTTTATTTTCCTAGCCACCAAGGATACAAGAGGGGTAGTGACTCACCCAAGATAACACAGCAAGCCACGGCAGATAGGGGACATAAACCCAGGCTTCCTCTCTCCCAAGGCCATGCTCTTGGTACTGCATCAGGCAACCCAAGGACAAATGCTTCCATCTACACATTTATCCATCTACTCGACTACCCATCCATTCATTTACACAACCATCTATATATACATTCCATAAAAATGTGCAGTCATCTCTCTGTATCTAGGACACCCCGTGGATACTAAAATCTGCGAATGCTCAGGTTCCTGATGTAAAATGGTGTAGTATTTGCATATAACCTATGCACATCCTCCTGTATACTTTAAATCATGTAGATTATTTATAATACCTGTATAGTATAAATGCTATGCAAATAGTTGTTATACTCTGTTTACAGAATAATGACAAGAAAAAAAAGTCTGTACATGTTCAGTACACATGCAACAATCTATTTTTTTTGGAGCATTTTCAGTCCTCAATTGGTTGAATCTACAGATATGGAACCCATGGATAAGGAGGGCTAATAGTGTTTAATACTTACCCTTTGCCCAGCCCTGTGGTAGGCACTGGGGATACAGGGATGATCAAGACGTACGCAGTCTCTGTCCTCATGGGCTCATTCATTGGCTAGTGGGAGAGATAAGCTGATAATCAAAAGAAAAAAATGCAGCCCCCAATGGAAAACAACCACAGTCAGTGCCATGTGCACATTATAGAGGGACTCGACTCTGTTCAAAGACCAAGGAGACTTCCCTAGGGAGAAGACACTGGGTTGAGTGTGGAGAATGCGGGGGGACTTGACTTGGGGGACACATGTGGGAGGAGGTGCTGCAGGTGGAGGGAACAGCCTGAGCAGCTGGTTGGCGTGGGAGGGGCAGTGACTATAGGGACTGAGAGGGGATGGGGCTGTAGTGAGATAGTGGGGTGAGCATGGGACCAGAAGGGGCTGCAGAGGAGGGCAGGGGGATGCCCCATGCAGGGACATGACATGCTCAGACCTGCATATTAAAAACGATTTAAAACATTATTATTAACGATTTAAAATGATGCCACTGGCTGCTTTGTGGAGGACAGACTGGAGAGGGGCAGACAGGGAAGCTGGGAGGCTGCTGCAACCTCAGATGAGCCACGATGGTGCTTGGACTGGGGAAGCAAAGGTAGAGCTCGAGAGAAGTGAACTGTGTGAGAGATATTGAAAAGCTGCCCAAGCTTTCTCAGGGGAGCAGTTAGTGGGAAACCAACCCAGGGCCCATTTCTGCTGTTCGAAGGCCTTGGTGCATTGCTTTATTGATGGAAATTAATTGTAAATATTATTCAAATTTACCTCCCAATGCACAATTATATTTCTCAGGGGAGCCCTCTGAATACATAATAAAGCCCTAGGAATAATGCATATATTAACTTAAGAGGAACAGGCATATTAATGCTGCAATTGTGGGTGGTGGCTGTGGGGAATTTATGCAGATGAGATTCCAAGTGCATGGGTTTGGGGTTTAACCTTGGAGGTCACCTGATTCCTGTCCTGGGGGATCTTCCAAAAGTCTCTCCCCCTGGGATATGGGGATATCTCCAGGCATGTCAGCCAGCCACTGCTCTATATACCTGGCCAACAGGCAGGTGGGAGCAAGGAAGCATAAGTCTATAGGACACCTGCCCTGTGCTCAAAGCTTCAACAACAGCAGCAGCAGCAGTAACTAATATTAATTGGGCATGTCCAAGTTCTGGACAAGCACTTTAGTTTCATCAGCTCATTGAATCCTTACAGCATCCTTTGTGGTAGGGTCTATTATTATCTCCATATACAGATGAAGAAGTCGAGGTTCAGAGAGGTGAAGTGACTTGCCCAGTGCCACACAGCTAGTGACAGAGCTGTGATTCAAACTTCAGTCTGTTTATCTCGAAATCTCATGCTGTTTTCTCCAGCAGCTTGCAAACAGAAAGGTGGCCTCTGAAGAGACTCTTCTCTGGAGAGAGGAGGACAAGCACATACGCTCCCTGCAGTGTCAAGGTTGTGGCACTTGTGAGAAGGTTGGGGTGGGAGAAGCTGAGAGATTGCTTTTTCCTTAGGAGGAAATGATGTCTGGATGGGCTTGTCACTTCCTCAAAGCCCTGGGAATATTAGGATTTTTGAGTTTGGAAGAGACTCTACTTCAAGTTCGTCCCCTCCCATTTGCCCATTTCACAGGTGGTGAAACTGAGACCACTTTGCAAAAAGGCTTAGGATCACCTGCCTCACTGACTGCTGTGAGATGAGTGAAAATTCTCATGTGAGTCACTTTTAAAGCACCATCATCCTAGAGACCTGGGCATTCACCAAGCTGCCCTCTTCACTTTTCAGTTTACTGACAAGGGTTTTGGTGCTGATCTGTCCTGAAGAACTCCTGTCTAGGATCTGGTAGCCCCTGGGGAGTTTCCAGCAGAATCCTGACTGAAGTGGAGGCAGGAGATCTTGGCAAAACCTGCAATAGGGGAGAGACATACTGTGTTTACTGTGTTTGCGGCATAAACTTTACCCTTCAAAATTGTCCTGGATATGGATGATGGATGCTCTCTATGTTGACCTAGGCAGTGGTTACATGGGTGTCTTCATATGTAAAAACCCATTTATCTGTACAACAAAGATTAATGCACTTCACTGTAGTAAGTTACAACTCAATAAAAGTCTTTTTAAAAATAAAATCATTCATTGTGTGTGCAGGAATAACTTCCCACTTCCTCTGGCACTGTGGACAAGTGGCAGCTGGCCAGAACCAGGTCTGTAGGCTTGTGTCTTTTGTAAGAGAGTGACTCAGAGGGAGTGCAACTCGGAGGTCCTTGCAGTGTCCCTGCAAAGAGGCAGAGTCTCAGGGAAGACGGAGCCCTTCCAGGGGCTACCCCAGCCTTACCCCAGCTTTAGATGGTTATGACACAGGGTTAGGCAGGCTCAGGAATCAGACTGCCTGGGCTCAAATCTCAGCCCCACTATTTACATTTATTTAGGGTTAAGGTTAGAGTTAGGCTTTATGATTTTGGGCAAGCTAATCAACACCTCCAAAGCCTGTTTCCTCATCTGTTAAATGGGTGTCATAAGCATTCGCAGCTCACTGGTTGCTGTGAGGATTAGATGAGATGCCGCAAATTAGCATTTAGCCCTCTTTCATCTGGACATGCATCAGACCCCTGACTCATCTCCCCAGTCCAGCTTTGCCCCCACAACTCACTCCCCACGACAGAGCCAGAGTGAGATTCCATCACAAAATACAGTAATCCAAACCCCTTGCTATGGCTTACAAAGCCCTACAGGATCAGCCACTGCCTCCTTCTCCAATTTCATCTCATGCTGGTCTCCAGACAGGCAATCCTTTCTGTCTCAAAAACGAAACAGATAAATAACAATCTACTGAGAGATCGCTCCCACCTCAGTTCTTTGAGCTTGCCATTCCTGCTATTGCTGGGCCACTCTGCCTCTGTTCTCTGCATGACAGGTTCCTCCCCCTCCTTCGGGTCTCAGCTCTGATGTCATCTCCTCAGAGAGGCCATTCTAAGGTAGCCCCCATCCCTACTCACTCTCCATCAGATCCCTTGTTTTATCTTCTTTGTAATAGTTACTACCATCTGAACTCATTTTACTTGTTTATGCATTTCGCTGCCGTAAGTCTGTCCCTCTAAGGGGCGGTGGTCTCCATCAGGGCAGAGACCGTGCTCATCTTGCTCACTGCTGTCTCCCCAGTGCCCAGAGTGGTGCTTAGCCCAGAAAAGTTGCTCACCATTTTTTGTTGAATGAATTAAGAAATAGCCATAAGCTATCATTATTTTATCGTCATCATCATCATCGAGTTTCATGATGATCACTACTGCAACACGCCACTTCCAAAATATGAAAATGAAATTTCTATCTCTGTGAACAGAGGAGATTATGGCCAATTGCACAGACATGGAAACTGAGGCCCCAGGTCACTTAGTCTGGAAGTGGAGCAGCCATGATTCTCTCCTTTTGTGATTAGAAACAATCACAGACAAGGGAGCTTTCCATTCAGTGCTTCTACCTCCCTCAGCCTTTCCTTTTCCCTGGGGTCTGATTTATTACAGACTGAAAATAAAAGAACCAGATGCCTCCCCTCTCCTCCTTTTGTTTTGTAGCTCTTTTCCAGACCTGGACTCTGTTAAGTGTTTGGCTAGGACAACTGTGACCACAAACATCCTGTGTCTATTCTTCCACTTAGAAATCATGGATGAAGCAATCAACTGGGCACAAGATCTGCAGGCTGGGCACCGGATGAGGCTATGACATGGAAGCACAGCCAGATAGATACCTAGGAGTCCCCTGGAGCCCAGATGCCTTACACTGGGAGAGGCAGACCGAGGATGGTTTCAGCCCTGGTTTCCAAGATGCAGATGTTTGGTACCCTTACAGCAAGCATCTGGATGATTTAATGAGTTTCCAGTCTGCTTCCAGATGTTGATGCTAGGGAGCAGGGACACAAACAGGAAGGTGGGAAAGGGGACTAATAGCCTTGACTGGTAGCTGATAATAGTCTGTGAGCCCCTGGTTGATGGCAGGTAGTTCACAATGCCTAGACCACTGCCCAGGCACCAATATCTTATTGGGAAGGATTGTCTTATGATGGGATTTTAGGCAGGGTGAAAAGCAGCCAGGGGCAATTCCATAGGGATCATTCATCCTATTTCATCCTCAAACCGTCTTACTTTTAGAGATAAAGTGAAGCTCAGAGGGATCAAGTAGGTTTCCCAGAACTGCATGGGTATCCATCCATTGATTTATATTGAGCATCTGCTATGTGCCAGGCACTGTGCTAGGCTCAGCAACAGACACTGTCCTTACATTCATGAATCTTATGATGTATTGGCATGCAGCAGAGCTGCAATTTGAACCTATCGCTATATAACTTTGTGGCTTATACTCTTTCACTACATATTCTTTCCAAATTAGATACAGAGGAATTCACACCAAATGGAGAGGAAGGCTTCCTGTTATAAACTCAGTGCCTTGAACCACTCAGGGGTGAGAGAAAGCTCACATCTTAGCTGGGAATTGCTGAGTTGAGATTGATCCCCCCAATCCTTGAATTCTCAAAATAGGAAAGTGATCTGATCCAGTAGCTCTTTCCCTCCTTTGAGAGCAGCAGAGAGATGGCACTGCTTAACCCAAATGGATGATGCACTAAAGGTGAAATTGCGGGAACCGAGGCAAGTTGAAGGAAAAAGAAATAGGAAGTGGGGTGTGGGCTTCCTGGTCCCCTTCCAGTCTCACTATAGGGACCATTGATTTTTCAGCTTGTTAGAATCTGAAATGTCGCTGCTTTCTGATTTCTGTATTCCTT
Source organism: Cynocephalus volans (assembly GCF_027409185.1). NCBI lineage: Eukaryota > Metazoa > Chordata > Mammalia > Dermoptera > Cynocephalidae > Cynocephalus > Cynocephalus volans. The sequence continues at coordinate 198,821,605 of NC_084461.1, forward strand.
GGGCATACCACCCTCTTGTAAACCTCATTCTGGTCCCCTGGACACAGAATCTTCATGGATGTTAGATAGATCTATGGAAACAGCATGTTCAGTCTTAAAATGTCAGATATTAAAAAGACCTTTAAGGTCAGTCTAGTCGAGCCCCTCCCCAGGATCCCTGATGGGAAATCAGTTCCACAATCCATGATTGGTGAGTCAGAGATAGAACTCAGATGTCTCCATGCCAGGTTCCTCTATCTCTTGCTCCACAATGTGACCTTCCATTCCCTTCAACTGCTCAGTCTTTCTCTCACATTTTGGTTCAGACATATCAATCCATGAAAACTTGAAAGCAGAGAAAAGGAAAATCAGTATATCTTAAAAGGCTGGGAATATAAATGACATGAATACACTTCCTGATAACCTATGCTAGTTAGCATTCATCTTTGGACTCATAGTTTGAAATAAACCAAGCAAAGTTTGGAAGAAATAAGATTATGTCAGTTAGATGCATTGGGCTGCAAGTAAAAGAAAACTAAACTCAAAATAGCTGAAGCAATAAGGAAAGCATATTCCTTAACATAGTAAGAATGCCTAGGGCTTGGAAATTTAGGAGCTGAACAAGGACTTCAGGGATCCAGAGTGCTTCCTTCTCCCTGCTCTGTCATCTTCAGAGGATAGGCTTTGTCCCCAAGACACCATTTCTCCTGGTCATAAGATGGCTTCCATAGTATCAGACGTTGCAGCCACCAGCAGCATCGAGCAGAAGAGGAGAGATTGTCTCTTTCAGAATGTTGCAAGAGAACCTTTCCCAGAACCCCCAGCAGAATGCCCCTCACACCTCTTTGGCCAGAACTGGGTCACATGGCTACCGCTCAACCAATCACTGATGGGGAAAAGAGATTGGGTTAGACCAATCAGGATCCACCCAGGGGACACATGGCAGAGGAGAAGATGTTCAAACAAGATTAGAGATCTATCCACAAGGATGAAGGGGAGTGAGCCAGGGTCAGGCACCCAGTGATGTCTCTAAAAAATAACCAACCTGTTTAGTCCACAGGTTCACTTTCTTGTTATGAGAAAACATAAATTCTCAGATCTGAGCAAAAATACAGCATGGGGGAGACAGCTCTTAAAAATTAAGGAGAACTAATTCCTTAGATAATCAAAATGCTTTACCCCCTAAGAGTGGTGATGTATGATCTTTGGCAAAAACATTAGAATATAGGAATAAGCAAAACCCAAAGAAAAACAAAAGGAAAAAACCTATAATCCCAGGGATTAGCCAGGAATAAGCGCTATTATCATTTTAGTTTATTAAAATCTTTAGTCTAGTCTATGTGGCTGTAGCTTTTAATATGTTTCTACCTAGCTAGTAAAAAGATTTGTATATATATTCTGTTCTATGACATATTTATTTATTTAGACTGGTAAGGGGATCGCAACCCTCGGCACGATGTGGTCTGCACCACGCTCAGCCAGTGAGTGCACCGGCCATCCCTATACAGGATCCGAACCTGTGGCCTTGGCGCTACCAGTGCCACACTCTCCTGAGTGAGCCACAAGGCTGGCCCATATTTATTTATTTTTTAATCAGGTCACCAGATGTTCCTCTACACAGCCTTGATTATTCAAGCGACTGCCTAGTAGAACTAGTAGTAGTACCACAATATATATAGCCAGCCCTTTACTGATAACATTTAGAGTGGTTCCTTTATAGAAAGTTTTATAATTATAGTAATTATTACTGGAATTTCTTGATGGGTTCTTGCTGGAGTAGACTTCAGCTTCTGAGGCCCCACACTTGAGTCCTGGAAAGATAGCAAATCTAACAAATGTGAGCTTTCTGCCCAGTATCCCAGCCTCTGGTTCCCTGCTCCCACCTTGGGGCAGAAGGAAGAACTCTTGGGAGGCTTTACAAAAAGGTAAGCTAGCTGTGGAAAGAAGGACTAGGTCACATGGCTAGAATGGGCAGCGATCACATGCATAGGCTCTGGAATCAAGTCAGTCTGATTAAGGAAGTAATTTTCCTTTCTGAGCTTAAATTTCCCCATCTATAAGACTAGAAGTGTAATAAAAACACTTTGCAGTGCTGCATGAGAATTTAGCAAAATAATTTGTGTATGGAGTTTATCACAGAGCCTGGGAAGTATTATGTGCTTAAAAAGTTGCAAGCTCTTGCTGTTGTAATGTTTTATTCTATTTTTTTCTTTTTTTTTTTTTTTACTGGAGCTACAAGACTGCATCCGCTTTGGTATCTCTGGGGAGTTATGTCTAATCCAGGCAATTGATTCAGGAGGCTGCACAAATCTACCTAAATTATGTATTGGGGTTGCACATTTAATGCTTGCTACAATTTGGGTGTGTGAAGAAAATGTAATTTCTTTGTCTGTAGCTGATCTGTTCTTCCTTACAACACTCCTCCCAACTTCCTGACATTGGCAGAAAACAAGACAAAACATAAATAAAACCAAAAAATTAAGTTTTACCCCTGTTAGAGATTGAATTGTGTCCCCACCCCCCATGCCAAATTCATATATTGACATTTTAACCCCCAGTACCTCAGAATGTGACCTCCTTCTTTGGAGATGGGGTCTTTACAGAGGGAATCAAGTTGAAATGAGGTCATTAGGGTGGGCCTTAATGCAATATGACTGCTGTCCTTATAAGAAGAGGGAAGTTTGGACACAGACACATACAAAGGGAAGATGACGTGATGAGTCAGGGAGAAGACAGCAACCTACAAGCCAAGGAGAGAGGCCTGGGACAGATCCCCTCAGAGTCCTCGGAAGGAACCAACCCTGGTAGCACCTTGACCTTCAACTTCCAGCCTCCAGAACTGTGAGACAATATGTTTCCATTGTTTAAGCTGCCCAGTCTGTGGTACTTTGTTATGGCAGCCCTGGCAAATGAATACAACCCGGTTTTAAAATGTTAGTGCCCAAGATAGATTTACACGTTCCTAAGGTGTCTCCTCTGGATGAACATAATGCATCCTCTCCCATGAGCTCCTCCTGGGGTGGTGGTGGGCATGTGGAGAGCGGCATGGCTTCCCGGTCTTGGAGGAGTATGGAGCAATTAGGGACCTCCTCTGTTCTCCCGGTGCTGCTTACACTGCTGCACGTGGGTGGAATACTGTGGGTGGAGGATCTTGCTCTGGGCTTGGCCGACCTGCTTCCCCTGGGCTCCCCTGAATGTAAACCCCATGCCCTGCCTTGCCCTCCACCTGACTTTGATTGGGAAGATGCATCGCGGCTTGCACCCACGCCTGCCTTGCTGGCTCTCAACCTCACATCCACACCACATGAGAACTGAGGGTGCCAGGGAGGTGGGGCTGTGATCCAGAGAGCCCCTCCTGTCCTCGGGTACCTGGAGCAAAGCAGGGAGAGGGAACCCAAGCAAACACATGGTCTAGTCCACTCCCCTGCTCCCGAATCCCTCGCCCCTCCTCCTCCCCCAACCCCTGGTTCTGGAGGAGGCACCTTTCCTTTTCTTCTCCCTCTGTTCTATTCTCCCATCATCTGGTGGTAAACCTCAAAGTTATAGATGGAAAGTGGTCGGTTCCTCTCTGGCAGAATCCAGGAGCTGCGTCTTCCAGGCTCAGCCTTTGTGTGTCAAAGGAAGAGAATAAAAGAAGTTGGAAAATTTTCCCTCAAGACAATAACCTGACTTTAGTCTAGAGCCTTGCTACACAATTCTGCTTTGCCTGTCAGAAAGAGAATATCACATCATCCTTCCTCTTATATAACAGATCCTATTCTCCCACGCACATGGACTCTTGGGGTCAATTGAGCAAAGATCACGTACTTGGATGTACTTGGAAGACTAACCATAAGAGCTCCCTCCTAATTTCCAGAAATGCCATCAGTTATTTTTTTTTGACTCTTTCTACTATTCCCAACAGGCTTTGGATCTTAAAAACTGAAATGAAAATGTCATAAAGATCACTATTAAGAGCATTATTAACAACTCTTCAATCATTGTTAACAATTTTTCCACATTTTTCAGAGGAGAAAATAAAGGCTCAGAGAGATGATCACCTCACTTGCCCGAGGTGACCCAGCAGGTGACATGACACAGAGGTGGGAGCCGAACCCAGGTTTGTCTGCCTTCCAGCTGCTGATCATTGCACCACGAACAACTTTGTCCTTGGAGGGTCTGGCATTGCCGTACTTGGGCTCCTGTGCATGGTCACACATGGTTTCTCTGCTCACGTATGCGGAGTTGCTTGCCAGATTTCTGAGAACCTGGGGATCAGCCAGGGACAGGGCTGGAAAAGCTCCACGGAAAGGGTGGTGCTTCGTGTGATCCCCCAAGGTTCTTAATGTATTTGTAATAGGATTAGTGTTGCCTGGAATCCTGGGCGTCTGTTCTCCTTTCCCGTGCTCTCTGTCCCCTAGGTCTGAGGGTTGCCAGCAATTAAAAACCCATCCCAGGGCCTTTGGAGACTTCAAGAACAGATGCTCAGGTTGTTCCCCAAATGCTCCGTGTGTGGTGCTTTTGGCAGTGGGTCTCTAGGCAGTACTTTCTGGCTTACACAGGGCTAGCTTACCTGCCTGATGTCACCCCACTGCAAATGTTCAGTAGGATGGAATGACAAGCCCCTTCTTAAAGAGGAGGAACCAGGTGCTCAGAGAGGCCAAGCCATGGGCCCAAGCAACACAGCTAAGCAATTTCATTGCCAAGGACATTGTGGCTACCCAGCTCCTGTGCTCAGCACTGGACTCAGTGACCCTGGGTAAGTGATATCTACAGTTTGTGCCTCGGTTTTCTTGTCTGCAAAATGGAGAGGCAGCACAGGGTCTGAAACAGGATACTAGATCAGGATACAAGAGACCTGTGCTTTGGTCCAGCTCTGTCCCAAGGTCTCTGGGCAACCTTGGAGCGGTCACTTTCCTTCTCTGGGTCTCAGCATTCCTTCTGAAAATGGGGAAGGGGTGGGGAAAGGAGATGGGTTTTGACAGGAGTGTAGTTATGAGAAATTAGCATGTAATAAGCACCTAGTATTTGCCAGGACACATCACTTTATGGATTCCTCCCAAACTCCAGGAGGTGGGCGTGGTTATGCACATTTCACTGGTGTGGAGATTCGGGTTGGTGTCTTTTCAGAGCCTTGCTCTTGGCCGGACAGCCTCTCAGGACACTTTAAGTTCTGACATGCCAAGATTCCAGGCAGAGGGTCAAATCCTGCCTCTGCCACTTCCCAGTCGTGATGTTCTGGACAGGTTGTTTCACCTCTCTGAGCCTCAGTCCCTTCACCTGCAAAATGGATCCTTTAGTGCACACCTTGTGGAGCTACGGAGATAATGAAATGCTATACTACAGGTCCACTGTCCAGAGCTAGGTAAATGGTGGCTCTTTTTGCTCTTCTCCCACCCACACTCAGAGAATCAGGGCTACGTGAGGAAGCCAGAGGGTCTACTCTGTCTCCAGAAAAACCTTGCCCTCCCCTCCTGGCTTCTGTTCTGCTCCACCATGCTCAAGTTCCAGCAGCTGCATTTATTGGATTTTACTTAATAGTTTTATTGATGCCTTTTGGTTCAGGAGATGCAGAGACCTCTGGGTAATTTGCACATTTTTAACAAACCAAATAAAGAGCTGATAAGCATAAACAAGTCCGTTTTAATTGGATTAAGGGGAGGCTTGGCTTGGGGACCGCAAACCACAGAAGAGCTGGAGAAAAAAGGCTCTTAGAGATTTCAGATTTTCTGCTTCCTCAGAGGCCCCAGAGCACTCTGCACAAGGTGCTGGCTTCCTGCTGAATAAATTGTGTGCTGGTGTATCTGAGTTTGTGTCTTATATGGACATACATGAGATGGCAGCATCTTCCCTCCACCCTCTTTCCCCACCTGCTGTGTGCAGTTTGATGAGTGGTTCAACCCTCCAGCTTTGGTCTCAGACCAACCTAGGTCCAAGTACTGGCCCTGCCTCTTTTCCACTCATCTTGAGCAATTTAGACTTAATTCTCTAAGCCTCAGTTGCCTTGGTGCCTAAGGGGACAGTGGTGGTTCTAGCCTATAGGGTTAGTGTGAGAATTACATGCTGGTAAATAGTCTTCCACTTAATAGGGTGACCAAAATGGCAGCCACTGTTGGGGGGGAGGGGGGAGGGAGGAGGGAGGGAGCTTTTGGTGATGGGCAACAATAATCAGCCACAATGTATATCGAAATAATAAAATTTTAAAAAATAATAAATAAAATAAATAAATAAAAACAAAATGGCAGCCACTAATAACATGAACCAGTTGAACGGATCACAGTCCCTGCTCTCATGGAACCCAAAATATAGCTGGAGTCCCATGTAAATAAGAGGCAATTGACTGTTATGGTTTGAGCTATGTGGAGGGCCATGAACCCAGCCTGAGATTCCAGGCACACAGTGGTTTCCCAGAGGAGGAAGGGCTTGAAGAATGAGTAGGAGTTGGCTGGAGGTGCACTTCCCAAACTTTAATGTACATGCACATCCCCTGGCGATCTTGTTAAAGTGCAAATTCTGACCCCCAGTGTCTGGGGCAGGGTTTAGATTTTGCATTTCTCACCAGCACCCAGGTGATGCTGATGGGGCTGGTCCAAGGGCGCACCTCAAGTAGAAGTTAATGACTTGGTGGAACCAAGATCTGAAGCCAGCCAATCTGCCCTCAAAGCCTGCCTTCTTAACTATGCTCTTTTCCTCATGGGCCCAGCAGGAGGGTGGGAGACAGGTATCCCAGGGCATCTAGCAGGGAAGGTGGATTGGTGAAGCTTGTAGCCTGGTGGGAAATTCTATAGACATTTCCATATTTTATCTTAAACTCCCCTGACTATTTTGCATTTGACGCCACACTGTATTTAGACCTTTTCTTATGTAAAAGTAACATTCCCTCTATGAATATTCCTATTCTACCTATATTCCAGTAAAATGGATGCCCCAGGAAACTGTGACTTCCCATGTGGTTGGTCCTATGTGAGTGCTGTGTACAAATTCACAGGCTTTTTTGGGGGACTGGACTGTCCACCCTGGACCCCATCCTGGCCTGCATATGAAAGTGTGTGTCCTGAGACATAGTGTGGTGGGGTCTTGTTCACACACAAAATCCTGCCTCTGTTAGGATATTCTATAGGAAAACCATATCCTACCTCTGATTGCATCTGAGCAGGGCAGTAGGGTAGGGTATGGTCTGTGAAGATGGACAGGCTTGGGTTCTAAGGTTGGCCTTGCCTGCTAACAGGTGTGTGACCTTGACATCATTGACCTCTCAGCCTCAGTTTTCTCATCTATAAAATGGGGTTTGTAATAGCACTCCCTCAAAGGGCTGTAATGAAGCTTAAGCAAAAACGTGCTCAACTATGAGCACAGCACCTGCACATTTTAAGTGATCGATTAACATATTGTTATGGTTATTACAATTTGAACAATATACTGTGTCCAGGGCATTTATTAAGTGCTTTACACATGATTTTCGTTGAATTGTTTAACCAGAAATTGCATATGATAATTTATAAAAAAATGCTCATTATCTAGAACATTGTTGCTGCTCAGCAAATGTTAGTTTCCTCCTCTCTAGGGTTCAATTTGCTCAGCTGTAAAATGGGAGAGTTGAGCTAGTTCAGAGGTTGGCAAACCACATACAGTCCACTGACCACAACCTGTTTTTGTAAATACAGTTTTATTGGTGCACAGCCATGGTCATTCATTTATGTATTGTCTAAGGCTGCTTTTATGCTACAAAGATAGAGGTGAGTAGTCAAGACAGACACCTTATGGCTGCAAAGCCGAAAATATTTGATATCTGGCCCTTTACATAAAAAGTTTGCTGATCCTTGAGTTGGTCCAGTGAATTGCAAACTTTTGTTAGCTGATGTATTAGATGCTTTTGTTTGCCTACCTGTTGCAGGCTGGGTTTTCAGAGAAGTAGACTCTGAGATGGAGTTTAGCATGCTGGGAATTGTTTTAGGGAGTGCCTTTCAAGCAATACCTGTGGAAGGGAAGAGAAGGAAGTGGGATTGGGCAGAGAGAAAAGTTGAGCTGTGATGTGGGCTCTGTGACAGCCTCAGCTGACCCCACAGAGAGATGGAATGGTCTTTGGGGTTGTCCTGAGTTTGGCTGAGGTGTCCCAGCCTTTTACATTACATCAATCAGTCCCTTGAATATGGGCTGCCCCGGGCAGGGTATGACCCAGGCAGCTGAGTCAATCCTTAAGCAGCTAACAGCTGAGGGCAAGGCCTTTATTGAAAAGAAATAGGGGCAGCACATCCCAGAGTCCCCAAGACTACCCAACAGCCATTCCTGATCTCTTTTTTGCCAACCAAGCACTGATTTGTTTGGGGCAGGAACATGACCAGCCAGCCCCAAGGGATAAATCCTTTCTCCTTGACTCACTAAAGCCTCTCATACTTTTCCCTTTCCTCTTGACCACATATTTGCTTTTTCAGCCTTCCTTACAACTAGTGGTAATCACATGAGCTGGTTCTGGCCAATATGGTATAAGGAGAAGTCTACAGAGACAGGGGGGCTTGTGTCCTGAGAAAGATGTTTTGCTTTGTAATTAAAAGGGACAGGCATGAGAGAAGGAAGATCTGGTTGGCAGGTTATTTCCACTCTCTTCCTTCCTTAAAAGTAGGCCTTGATGCCTGGGGCTATGGCAGCCATATTGAGGCCATGAGGCAACAAACATGCATTCAAAAGACCAATGCACTAGAATGATAGAACCAAGAAAGAAAGAAAGAAAGAAAGAAAGAAAGAAAGAAAGAAAGAAAGAAAGAAAGAAAGAAAGAAAGAAAGAAAGAAAGAAAGGGTCTCAACCCTTGTCATTTTTGAATCATTGAGTCAGGCCTGGAGTAATCTGCCTCCAGTCTTCTTGTTAAGTGGGATGTTATTTAAAGCATCATGAGTCAGATATTCTATTACTTATTGTCCAAAACATCTCAAACTGAGAAGGATTGTTTCATTTTATGAAACTCTGCACAGAACCTAAACTTGTGAACAGATGAAACCAAAGCTGTTGTAGATAAAGCAAAGTTGGAGGTTTGGATTTGCCCCCCTCCCCCCACTCACCATACTCACCTCCCTCTGGGCACTTCCACAGACCACAGGACCTCTCAGGAATCCTGTTTTCAAACCTAGAATGGCTGATGTATCAGTTACCTATTGCTGCAATAAAGCTATGTAACAACCATAGAATTTCAGTGAATACAATAATAAGAGTTGTTGCTCACCCATCTGGGCTGGTTGGCTAGGCATCTTTGCTGATCTTGGCAGGGCTCACTTATATATCTGGGGGATGGCTGGTTGTTAGCTACTCTAGAATAGCCTCAGTGTGGGCAATGGGAGTGATGAATCTTTGTTCCCTAAGTCTCATATTCTAGCAGAGGTGGCAGACATGCAATAGAGAAGTCAAGCCTAATCAAGCAAACACCTTTTCATCTGCTGATAATATAATATTTGTTAACATTCCAGTGACCAAAGCAAGTCATATGACCAAACCTAGAGTCAGAATGAGAAAGTACTGCAAAGTCACATGGTGGAGGGTACAAGGAGGGATGAAGAACTAGGACCCATTTTATAACATAGCATGTGGTCTCTGAGAATCATCCTGATTTTTAATGCATAACTTTGAAAGCTCCACCAAAACCCCTTCTTAAGGAGGTGGCTTTTTCCATTTCATTGGTTGGACCACATGGTTTTGAGGGTTAGTTCCCAGGGCTTATGCTGCAAAAATTCTGGACTCTTAGACCTTCAGGCCAGGCAGCTGGTGATCAAATATCCCTGTGATTACAAAGATGGGCACATACAGTGGAGATTTAGCTGATCACATCTATATCTGCACATTTAAGAATAATACCAGATATATTACACTGGGCGGTGGGGGGTGTCAAAGAGCTTGTGATCCCAACCCCAATTGCCCAGAGTGGGGAGGGGAATGACTTACACACTCAGAAACATGAGATGACAGTCAAACACCCATGAAAGCAGCCACATAAACAGTGAAACTTAAGTCAGACTTCTACTTGCTCCATGACACATAAATTTCATCAAGATAAAAAGAAAATCACTGAGCTTGCTTATATAACTAACAGAGAGAGGCTGGTACACCAATTATACTGTGTTTGCCTGAGTAACACTTGATTTACCCACCTGCGCTCAAGAACTTGTTTATTTGTGTTGCAACTCACATAGCTTTGTACCACGGAATACACATGGTTATTTGGTTTTATGGTCATACTTACCTGTGGTTTCTTTCCTGGGAGCTGCTTCCATTTGAAAGTTTTGTACAAACAAATGTCTATACTCACCTGGTCAGTCTTTTAAGGGAACTGTCCACCCATATGCATTTGTGTGTCTTAATTTGTTCATGCTTTTCTTTCTCTCTTTTTTCACCTGGATTAGAATTCTCAGGAATGTTGGATTGAAGTTATCAGTCTCAAGAGAAACAATGGTGCCTCAGCATTAATAATGTTTCAGGACCACGGACAAGGCCCTCAACACTGTAAATACGGTATGCCTATTATACAGTCTGTGGAGGACAAATCTGTTGGTTGATTTTCCTGTGTAGGGCACCATCTCATCAAAAGATGGTCAAGTGGTTAAGAGCTGGAGTATGGGCTTAGAATGCCTGACTATAACTCCACCCCCTCCCATTAGTAGTTGCTTTACTCAGCCTCTGTTCCTCTTCAGTAAGAAAGGAATAATAATAACCATAACAGTAATCTAGAGTTGTCAGAACTAAGTGGGGTGGTAGGTTGAATTATTGACTCCAGTTATCCATCCCTACTTGCTTCTGTGCCATGTGACTTGGCAGCTCATTTTACTAGAGTTGGACTGAACTTCCCCACTCCTTGGCTTTGGGCTTGGTCATGTGACTTGTTTAACCTATGGAATGTTAGCAACTGTGACATAAGCAGAGATCACAAAGATGCTTGGAAATGCTCTCCTGTGCTTCTGTCATCACCATGAGCAAAGCTTCCCTCAGGTAGTTGTTGCCTCTTCAGCTTGGGCCCCAGAATCAACCTATGTGGAGCAAATTTGTTTTATTGAAACATAATTGATTGTACATGTCTGTGGGGTACAGAGTTGCATATGAATACATATGTGCAATATGTGATTCTCAAATCAAGATAATTAGTATATTCAATATTACACAATATTATCATTTTTCATGGCCCTTTATTGATCCTTTCCTTTCCCCTCCCCCTCTTCCTTTCCTACCTCTGGTAACCTCAGTTCTGTTCTCTCCTTTTGAAAGTTCAGTGTATTATTGTGATTGTTCTTTCTTTTTATTTGTTTGTTTATTTACCTATTTATTTTTTACCTCCCACTTATGACTGAGGACATGTGGTATTTCTCTTTCTATGCCTGGCTTATTTCACTTAACATGATTTTTCTCTAAGTTCATTCATATGGCTGTGAATGGCAGAATTTCATTTTTTTTAAATAGCAGAGTAGCATTCCATTTTCCTTATCACATTTCCTTATCCAGTCATCTGACTATGGACATTTAGGTTGGTTCCAACTCTTGGCTATTGTAAACAGGGCTGCTGATAAACAAGGGAGTGTAGATATCCCTTTGACATGATGAATTCCATTCCTTTGGGTTTATACCCAGCAGTGGCATTGCTGGATCATGGCAGTTCTACCTGTAGTTGTTTGAGGAAGCTCCATACCATTTTCTACATGGAACAAATTTGAACTCAGTCTCTAGTCTGGAGCATAAAGCCTGGAGTCCAACCTAGTGCTGCCATTTTGCAGCCCACACATATACCCATAAGAATAAATGACTGCTGTTTTGAATCACTGATTTTATGGTGGTCTGCTATGGAGCATTATTGAAGCAATAGCTCACCAATACAAATAGAACAAATCATGGAAAGTACTTAAAACAGTGCCTGCAAAAACTAAGTGCACCATGGATTTTGGCTGTCAGGGACACCACTATCGGGAGCAGAGGTAAAGATTACTAGTACATTGTCAAGATCTGGCAATCTGACCCTGGGCAAGTTATTTAACCACAATGGTACTCACTTCCTCATATATAAAATGGAACTAGGAATACCTCTTCCGAGTATATATGAAATCATCAAAGGGGGAATAAACCTAAAACAGTTTAGAAACTATAAGTTGATCAACAATGAAGGCAATGTGATCAGAGGCTTCTAGCACATCCAATGTGTTAGAAACAACACTTGGATTATGGAATCCAGTCTGGAGACACAACAGCACCATATGGGGACAATGATCATGAAATCAACAAGCCACTAGCTCTAATCCAATTTGTCAGTACTATACCTTCTACTGATTTGCTGTTAATTACCAAATGCAGAGTCTGGCCTCACCCAGAAATATCCACATATGTGATGTAATCTTAGCATCAGGAGAAGATCCAAGAGGTTACTAGGTTACTAGCAATCTGCTGTGATGCCTGGGAAAATTGCTTCCTTGAACACTTTGCTGTTGGGATAAGGAGCTGGCTCCTGCAGGTATTTTTGTAAAGGTACCTAAGTTACTAGGAATAGAGGCACACGAGTAGTTGTAACTTTTAACAACAGATTAGCAAGCTGTCCACAAACTGGGAGAGAAAATGAGACAGGGCAGATGTGTTTAGATGGTGTGGATGAGGTAGGCTGGAGAGACAGAAAACACAAGGCAGAAGCCAGGCTGAGGAGGAGGATACTGGGGGAGTGGGAGAGGATGGGAGGAAATAGACAGTGGTATCCTGGAAGACACTAGGAATTAGGAGACCTATAGATGCCTGGGTTCACAAATGCATGTGGAATTTAAACAAAGATTTCTTAAACAGACCAAGAAAAGCACAAATTAAAACAGAAAAACTGGGAAATTCGACTTTGTTAAATTGAACAAATTTTGCTCTTCAAAAAAATGCTGTTAAGAAAATGAAAAGGGAGGCCACCAACTTTAAGTAAATACATATATTCAATAAAGCACTTGTAATCAGAATATACTTTTTATAAAGAATGCTTACAACTCATAGATAAACAACCCAATTAAAAAGCAGGCAAAATAGTTGAACAGACACTTCACCAAAGAAAATACAGAGATAGTAAGTAAGCACATGTAAAGATGTGCAACGTCATTCCTTATTAGGGAGATGCAAAGTCAAGCCACAGTAAGATAACACTCATACCCTTTGAAACATCCAAAAGTAAAAAGACTGACAATACCAAGTATTAGTGAGGATGTGGAGCAGCTGGACTCTCACACCCTGCTGGTGGGAATGCAAATGGTACAGTCTCTTTGGAAAACAGTTGGACCGTTTTTTAAAATAAAGCTAAACATATGCTTAACTTGCAACCCAGCAATTCCACTCCCAGGTATTTACTCAAGGGAATGAAAACATATGTTCATACAAAGACCTGCATGTGAATGTTTAAAGCAGCTTTATTGATAATAGCCCAAAACTGGAAAGAACTCAAATTGCCATTAATCGGTGAGTGGTTAAATAAAGTGGCATGTCCATACAATGGAATTCTACTCAGCAATGAAAATAAATGAACTGTTAATACATGCAACAATATGGGCAAGTCATAAAAGCATCGTTAACTGAAAGAAGGAAGACTCATTGTATAATTCCATTTATATGAAATACTAAAAAAGGCAAAACTATAATGACTGAAAGCAGATCGGCAATTGCCAGCGGCCATGGGGTAGAGGGAGGAGATAGACTGCAAAGGGCATAAAAGAACTTTTTGGGGAAATGGCAATGTTTTATAAAATGAGAGTAATGGTGGTCACATGACTGTATACATGACTGTTAAACTCATCAAATCATATACTTGAAAAAGGCAAATCTGGTTGCATGTAAAATACGCATATACTTCAATAAATCTGACCAAAAAACATTACAAAGAAAATGGTAAGCCCATGGTGGAGGACACAATAATGTCAACAGTAGGAATTGAAGTCCTTTCATGGGTCAGGCACTCTATATACATTTGTCTCATTTTCTAGAGTAGGAGACTGATGCTCAAAGACATGAAGCAACATTCCAGAGGACAACTCTGCTGGGAAGTGGCAAGCTGGGACTTGAACCCAGGAAGAGGAAGGCAAAGCCCATATGCTTTCCACAGGACCCTCATCTCCCCACACTCAGGCCCTGAGACCAACCAGCCTGCCACCCTATATGGCTAGGGAATTAGGTCAATTGCTGGGGAAAGATGCAATCTTAACACCTGAAGGGCCCCTGTTTTCTCTTTGGGAATTAACTAACAATTATCGAATTCATGCATTTAATGAGGTGGAAAGCAGCCTATGATAACAATAATTAGCACTTAAACATCACTCTTTAACATGAGCTTGCTTTAAGGGTGTGTTTATTAATTAAACACTTTCCAAGGCCCTGGGAGGCGAGGGAAGGGTGGATGGCTGGCTTTCCAGGAAGGCCAGTGGAGGTGAGGAAGTATGTGTGCCTTTTCAAGGTTAGGCTCCTGCTGGTCTCAGGTCAGCGCCCAGTGGCCTCAGTTCATTCATCCAGTCAACATGCAGAGAGAGGGCACACAGTGGCCGACTGCCCTCTGAATTGTAGTTTTGACAACAGGGAAAGAAGGTGTGAAATATGTCATGCTCTTGGACAAGGCCCTTCCCCTCCCCGGGCCTTGTTTCCCTCAGTGGGTTGGTCTGTGTGATTTCAAGTCGGGCATACACCCCTAGTCTTCCCATTACATGGATTATTGAATCCTTAGGGTATCATCCAGCCAATGCCCTGGGTTTACAGTGGGGAAGACTGAGACTGGAAAGGGCAGGGCCTTGTTTGGGTACAGTATTTCTGAAAACAAATTCAGTTCTATGATTAGAGAGAGTGGAATCAATGGATTTAGGATAAATGAGGAGTTGCTGAAAAGGCTACACTGTGGTTCATCCCTCACGGGGCAGCCTGGATCTGAGGCAGGGGACTGAATGGGTTTACGGGGTGTGTCAAGTAAGTAGAACTCACCAGTCATCGAGGAAGGTCATGGTGATAAATAAATGTGTGAGCCAACGAACTGCCAAGGAGCAGGGGAACATGCGGATGAATGAATGATACTGGAGAGACCACTAGCAGTCTTGGCCTCCGTATGTATCAGTCAGCATCTCAGTAGATAAAGATAATTCAAGGAGGGTTTCATTACAAAAGGATATTTACACAGGTGTTGCCAGTTTTGGGGGGGCCAGAGGATCGTGACCTGGGGTTAGTGCCCAAGAAGCTGTTACCTCCAGGCCCCAAAGAAACAGAAGCAGTGCAGTGACCCAGAGCGGAGCCAGCCTGTGGCCACCCTGCAGGAAGTGGGCCAGGAGAACAAATTCCCTGCCTCCCTCTCCTCCAGCCCCCAGTTCCTGACAGCTCTACTCTTTGGTTAAGTCTAGACAGGGAGCCTCTGGCATAGGCCATACAGGTCAGCCTCCCAGGAGAGGGCAGGGAGGAGACACAGGGGAGTAGGTCCAGAGGGGCATGCAGATGTCACCTGGCACCTTCTGAAAACTGGCCACCACTGATCCCCCTGCTCACCTCTTTGAGACACCTTGAAGCAAATCATGATGAGTCAAACCAAGGATGAGCCCAGGAGCGGTGCCTCAGCTGGGGCTGGCCTGTTCTCCCCAAAGCCTCTCTACTCCTCTTTGACCAACATGACAAATTGTACTATTCAAAGATGCTACACCATTGTCTCACATCCCATGTATTGTTTCTGCAATGGGACATTGACACTCATCAAGAGGTAGGGTTTATGCCCCCTCCGCTTGAATCTATGACTACAGTGTAAGTGATGCTCTGTGTCTTTGAAGGCTAGGTTTTAAAAGTCAATACAGCTTCCACTTGCCTCTCCGTCTTGGGACACGTGACTTGGGAGGCCTGACCAATAAGATGCCCTGCCCTGAAGCCACTAGGCTGGAAAGACCATGTGGGAGATCGCATGGGGATAGAGAGAGATGCCCCAAGATATTCCAGCCCCTTGCCATGTGAGGGAGTGAGCATTCAGAAGATTCCAGTTCCCAGCCAGTACCCAGTGAAACAGAAACAAGCTGTCCTTGCTGTGACTGCAGATTCATAAGCCAACAAGGGCACAGGCTGTAGAGCCTGGCTGCCTGCATATAAGTCTCACTTCTACCATTTGTTCTCCATGTGACTCTTGGGCAAGTGACTTTCCCTCCCTGAGCCTCAATTTCCCCATATGTAAAGTTCTATAGGGTTGCTGTGAAGGTTAATTTAGTTTAACTATGTAAAGCGTTTAGCAGAAAGTTTGTACTGGTTCAGTTCTTGATTAAGGTCAGCTATTCCCTATTCACCATAGCCATGGATCTTCCTCCAAGCAAGTTCTTCCCAATTTGAGGACCACAATATCTGCCTATACAATAAAGGGTTTGAAGCCAATGGTTTCCAAAGACGCTTCTGGATCTGATTTTCTAGCTTTGGGAATATTCTACATACTCACCTGCTTGGGAATGGGAGACTAGACCCCAAACGACAAAGGTCCCTCCTAGCAGCTGCACTACTATCCCATATGACACCTGTTTGCAAATTAGAAAAGCAACCCTTTTTGAGACACTTTATTGCCATCTTCCAGAAAAACATCATAATATGTATTTTTATATGACTCTGGGTTAATGGCATCCTGTAGCATTGTGCGGTGCACAATCTGTACCATTGTATTCAGAAGACCTATCTTCTGGCTTAAAGATCTGAGAAGCCCTGTTCACAGTGGCCCTGAGGGTTCTACCCCTGGGGCAGAAACTTTAATCCTCTCCCTCTAAAACCCTACCTTTCTCTCTGAGAGACCAGGCGTTACTCCCTCCTCCCCCCAAGGCATTCACTTTTGCCACCTGCAGCGTCAGTTCTGGCTTTACCAACTTCTCAGGGGGCAGAGGAAAGATTGTTGCTATGTCATAGTCCTTAGAGAGTAAAATGTTAGTGATCTTGGCTTCTCTAGTAAAATATCCATAAACCAGCTGACCACGGGGCCACAAGTGGCCTGTAACTATGTTTTGTTTGGCCAACGTTAGGTTAAGAATGATGAAAACTTAGGAGGTTTCACCCAAAAAATCTCTTGAAAAATTGGAAGCTCTGAAAACTGTGGCTCACTTAGAAATAACTGGCTGAAGCTGGGTTGTAGCTGCTTCTTTCATGGGACATAGACTCTTGTATACAGCTGCACCATCCCCTTCCCTGCCTTTATGTTGTTATGGCCATAAATCATACAAAAATATAATACTAGCTTTTATATTTACCTACGTCTTTACCCTTACCAAAGTTCATTACTTCTTCATGGCTTTGAGTTACTGTCTAGTGTCCTTTCATTTCAGCCTAAATGACTCCCTTTAGCATTTTTTGTAAGGCAGGTCTACGAGAAATGACACTCTCAGCTTTTGTTTATCTGGGAATGTCTTCATTTCTTCTTCATTCTTGAAGAATAGTTTTGCTGGATATAAAATGGTTAGTCAACAGTTTTTCTTTCAGAACTTTTAATATGTTATCCCAGTGCCTTCTGGCCTCCTAGATTTCTGACGAGAGACTGGCTGTTAATTTTATTAAAGATTTCTTGTAGGGCCGACCCCGTGGTGCACTTGGGAGAGTGCGGCGCTGGGAGCGCAGCAGCGCTCCCGCCGCGGGTTCGGATCCTATATAGGGATGGCCAGTGCGCTCACTGGTTGAGCGTGGTGCGGCCAGTCACAAAAAAAGACAAAAAAAAAAAAAAAAGATTTCTTGTATGTGATGAGTCACTTCCATCTTGCTGCTTGCAAAATTCTCTTTGTCTTTGTCTTTTGTCCATTTGATTACAATATAGCTCAACATTGATCTCTTTGAATTTACCTTATTTGGAGTTTATTGAGATTTTTGGGTGTTTAAATTCATGTAGTTCATCAAATTTTGGAAGTTTGGGGCCATTATTTCTTCAAATATTCTTACCTTTCTCTTTTCTCATTCTGGAACTCCCATATGCATATGTTGTTATGATTGATGGTGTTGTACAGGTCCCTTATGCTCTGTTTATGTTTCTTCAATCCTTTTTATTTCTGTCCCTTAGACTGAATAATTTCAATTTTCTTATCTTTGTGTTCAATGATTCTTTCTTCTGCCTACTCAAATCTGCTGCTGAACTCCTTCAGTAAATTTTTCATTTCAGTGATTGTAACTTTTAGGTCCAGAATTTCTGTATGGTTCCTTTTTATAATTTCTGTATTTTTACTGGTATTCTCATTTTTTCATACACCATTTTCCTGATTTTCTTTAATTCTTTGTTCATGATTTCCTTTAACTCTTTAGACATATTTGGGTCAGTTGATCTAAGGTAGTTGTCAACTATGTTTAATATCTAAACTTCCTCAGGAATGATTTTTGTCTATTTATTGTTCTCTCTTTGAATGGGTCATATTTTACTGCTCCTTGGCATACCTTGTGAAAACTGGTCATTTTGATTATTATAATGTGGTAACTGTGGAAATCAGATTCTCTTTCTTCCCCAGGATTTGCTGTTGTTGATTGTTGAGGCCTGGAACTCTCCATTTGTTTAGTGACTTTTCCAAGCTATTTTTGCAAAGATGGTATTCCTTGTTATGTGTGATCACTGAAGTCTCTGCTCCATTACCTCAGTGGTCAGTCTGTGACCTAATAGAGATTTCCTTAAATGCTGAAATTCAGCTTCCCTTTCCTTCATTAAGCATTCCCCAGTTGCTGTATTGGATAACATTACAGAGTTCCAAAAAGTCGATTCTGTCAGTCTTCACCAGTTTGTGGCTGTTTCAGTGGAGGGACTGCTTCATTGAATGCCCTACTCCATCATTTTCTGTGATGTCAATGAGACATAGAATCTCCAGTTTATTACAGTCCCCACTGCTCCCTATTGCCTCAACACAGAGTTTACTGCCATTTAATACTATACTGGTGTATTTTTCTTATAGTAGGGAAATATTTCTCTGCACATCTCTATAAAAAGTGTGAAAATTAAACAGAGAGTATGAGTCCCATGTATCAAGATAATTACAGGAGGAGAATATATCTCTTGGCAGAAATGAGGAGTAATTTTTTATGTTCAGTATGTGGCATTACTACACACCTAACTCATTTGTAGCACTCATCTGTCTCCTTCACGTATTTGGGTTTGAGACCTTCTACCTAAGCTGTTCTGGTGGTTTCTCTACTTGGAAGAGTAAAAAAAAAAAATTTTTTTTTGGTCTGTCCTAGCTGAACCAATGTCAGTTGGAACCTGCTCTGGATATGAGCCACTAACAGGGACTTGGGGATGACTCTGATGAGATCATGTAGTGGAAGATCATTATTGCAGCATTAATCCCTGAAGAGTCTACTGGTGACTTGTCCCTTCTTCTCCCCTGCCAATCTGTCCTCCATTTCATCCTTGTGTCAGAGTCCCTCAGAGTTGCCAATTTTTATTTCCTGGGAACTTATTCTGTGCCTGACATAAATCGTGTCAAACAGGTTAATGAAAGTGGAACATATTTCATATCCAAGAAAAACCGCTTTAGGCCAGGGCTGCTGCTCAGATATAAGGGTGCCAGGTGCTTTACAAACATAAGTTCAACCCATTCTCCCAACAGTTCTGTGAGATAGGTGCCATCGTGTCTACTTTACAGAAAAGAAAATTGAGACTCAGAGCATTTGATACTTAGTGGAAATGAGACTTGAACCCAGGAAGAACCTCAGGAATTCTGTGTGTAATAATACGATGTGCTGTAATGTCTGATCTGGTGCTTTAACTCGCACCTGTTAGTCTCACTTCCGATTTCAGTTGTGGCTGGCATAGATAGTTCTGTAAGGCCTCCCATTTACTCCCTCTTTTGTGTCTTGCCTCAGCATGTGCCACATACCTTGCTTTTGGCCCTGGGCCTCTCCAGTGTCATGAACTTCTGCATCTTGCTTGGATCCATGAGAGGGGAGTTACTAGTCCTAGCGGCAACTCTCAAGCAGTGAAGGTGGAGAGCTGATGCATAGATGTTCTTAACTCCTCTAGCAGATGATGCTGGGAGACATTTTGTATACTTTTCAGGAGGTCCTGGAGGAATTGCATCCCCGTGATCCACAATTGTGACCATGATAATGCACCTTACCTTGGCTTTTTCTCTTTCTTATCTCACCTCCCCTTCTCCCTAGTGTTGTCTCTCAATTAAATGACCTGCTTTAAAATCCCTGCTTTCAGGGGACCCTTGAAAAGAGAAGATGGGCAATATAACTTAGATTTCTTAAATCAAGATTCATCCCAAGGATAAATGTTTGGGTTTGAATAGACGAAAGCAGGAAATATAGCTATACAATTATAAGGTGGAATTTTACACAAACCTGCCACACTGGACATGCCCACATGGGCTGTCTGTCTTTGTCAAGGTAGAAGTCCTTCAAATCCTTTTGACAGGTTCCAAGTTCCTTTGACAGGTTTCCCTCTTAACATTGCTGAGAGTTTATATACTTTAGGGTTAGTTTATAAATAATACAAGGAAAAATGGCCTCACAACTGCGTCATTGTGCTAAATTTTCAGCTTGACAAGGTACTTCTTGGCTTAACCTTGTCCTTGACCCCTTGTTAGCCAATGGCAGACACTTCTCTGAATTATTACAAACTCAATCCCTCATTTGTGAAATCTTCTATGACACCATTAGTGATAGTAATGATAATAAAGATAATAATGCCTTTGTTCCTTTTTCCACCTTGTTTATATATATAGTACTGTGCCTACAACAACCACCCCAGGAGTTAAATTCTATAATAACCGCCATTTTAGAGATAAGAAATCTAAAGCTCGGAGACGTTTGGCAGCTGGCCTTAAGTCACATAGCAGAGTCCACATGTTAACCAGGTTTGTCAGTTGCTGGAGGAACTTTGTGCTCCACTCCCCACCCACTTCACTGAGTGAATGAATGAGCAGCTCCCTTTTTATTATATTACACAAGTGTTTGTTAATCTTGACTCTATTGACATTTTGGGTCAGATCATAATTTTGTGGTGGGCTGTTCTGTGGATTATAATTTGTTGAGAAACATCTCTGGCCTCTACCCACTAGATGCCAGTAGCATCCCCCCCCAACCCAGTTCTGAAAACCAAAAATACCTCCAGACATTGCTAAATATCCCTTGGGATACAAAATCATCCCTGGTTGAGGACTACTGTAATGTATGTATTAGATATTAGGGTTTTTCACATTTGCTTTTGATTGAAGATAGGGTTTCACTGCCCTAATTCGGAAAGCACTGAATCAGATGATTTTAAATTTCCTAATTTAGGTCCCAAGGGGTCTAAATATTTCTTGAAACTGTACACAAAACTCTGCATGAATGCATTATGGGTGCGTGCACACATTTTTCTGGAGAGACAACTCATAGTTCTCATCAGATTTTCAAGCTGGTCTGAGAACTCCCCTGCCTCCCCAGTTTTGAGGGTTTAAGTCCCTCTTTCCCACTTTTTCTAATCCCGCCCACATTTCCCACCTTCACTGTCATAGTGAAAGGGTCTTGGGCCATGCTTTCTTCTCTACCACAGTCTCTTCATGGACTGGGGGGAGTGGTGTGGAAGTGAGGAGAAAGAATTTCTAGGGAACCACTGAAGTGTGGAATAAGGGATTATTGCTTGGCAGTTGCCATGGGAACCTATAAACCAACCTTGTAGCTGAGAACCAGAAGGCATCTGGGCTGCCAGCTCCCAGCCTGCTTCTCTGGTAGTGGTCTCGTGTCTGTCTCACCTCACCCAATGAGTCCCCAGCCCTAGCAAGGCTCACCCTTTGCATAATTCTTTTTCTCCCTCATCTCCTGTGTTGCAGCAGTCTCTCCCTGCTGGATGCTCCTCACTTCTCCCAGCTCCAACCCCTGCTAGTAGCTCTTCCAGACCCACCCCTTCTTTATTGGTCTGGACCCATTTGTCTCCCTAGGATGCAGTGTAGTGGTTAAACATATGGACTCTGAAACCAGACTGCCTGGTTTCATCATAAGCTGTGTGACCTTGAGCAAATTACTTCACCTGCCTGAGCCTTGGTTTCCCTGACTATAAAGTGGGGAGAAAAAAAAAGAGTTCCTGTCTCCCAGGGTTCTGGTGATGATTCAGTGATGTTATACATGTGAGGCTCCTAGCACGGTGCCCAGAAAATAATTAGTATTCAATAATATAAGCTACTATCATTACTGTGAGTAGTTGCTCATTCTGCTTTCTTTTTGGTCAATGTCAGGGCAGGTAGATTCATCTATCCATTGACCCCAAAGTCTGTAAGAGTCAAAAGATTGCTGGGTAGTATTAAATGTAACTGATGTGACCATTCTTTTTAGCCGAGCATTTGCTCATCCCCTAGTCTGCACCAGGATGCACATGGAAATCCAGAGATGAAGACTTGGTTTTCACACTAACAGAGCTCATATCTTGGACACACACACACACACACACACACACACACACACACACACACACACACACACACACACACACACACACACACACACACACACAGAGATCAGTAAAGTGATCACAACAACTACGTCCAGGTCTGTAATTGGGGAGGTTAGAGACAGACAAAGGCATTCTGGGCAGAAGAGACAGTATGAACAAAGACATGCAAAAGACAAGAAAAAGTCTAGTGTGTGTCTGTGCACTTTGGGCAGTGGAGTACTAGTAAATACTCAACAACTGGCTCTCCAAAACCAAAACAAACAAATGAAAAAAAAAAAAACCTTCCTGGTTTGCAGCATTTGCCAATTTCCATGGTGTAAATATTCTCACCATGGCCAGTTTTAAGCTACCCATGTGATATCACTGAGTGTGAACTTGGGGAGAGATGTATTAGCTGTTGAGAGCCAGGGTGAATGGGCTGCACCACATCATTGGCTTTGGAGATCCAAGCATAAGAAACAATCCAGTATACTGGAGATAAAGTTCAGGGCAGCTAAGGGACAAACTTAGGCCTGCTCTGGCCAGTGACTTACGGCTCGTCTCTCAATATTCTTAAATATTCCTTGATTCGCTTATTCAAAAAACCAACAAGTATTTCCTTAGCACCTACTATGTGCCAGGTACTATGCTGCCTCTAGGAATAAACAGATGATAATGCATGAAAAGACATGGCTGCATGGATAGTGTCAATAGTCTTTTGTTCTCTCCTGTTGTAGTAATGCCTAGATTAGGGCCAGTAGTTATTGACAGGTCAATTGTAAACATATATTGCTCAACAGGGTCACTCCCATCCACCCTCCAGTTGAGCTGTCTCTTACTACAGTTGTTCCTACACCTGGGATGCTTTGGAAAACATAGGTGAATTCCTGGGTCCCATCTTTTTGGAAAATCTGATTCAGAAGGTCTGGGATGATGCCTGGGTGTGCCAAGTTCTGGGAGCCTAGGTAACTATGATAATGGGTTGGGTACTTAACTCATGTCTCAGAGGAGAATTTCCCCTCTCCCTCTGGTCCCTACTTTAGGACACACAAGAGTCTTGTCCCCACCAAGTGCTACCCTCTCTCTCACTCCTGGCTGACTGTTCATCTCCCATAATTGTTTAGCAAATGACTCCAGAATACACAAAAATCATTTTGCTGCAACACATTACATTCTATAATGACTGTTCATTTCAATTAGCTGTCAGAGGCCTGAAATAGAGTCACACAGCCCTGCTTGGATAAATCACCACCTTTGTCTGAAATTGGATTTAAGGCAGCGGGAATGTAGGAAGGTGGGGTGAGGGGATAAATATTTTATCATTTCTTCCTCCTCGATGTTCTGCCAGTTTGTTTTCATTTCCATGTTTCTCCCCCTGCACGCTGGCAGATTGCAGACTGTAAATTTGAGAGGAAATAGTAAACCTGCAAACATGATAAATAAACACGTTGCTTTTGTGAGGACAGATATTATTATCATGCAGATTTACAGCTCTCCTCGCCTGCACGTTTTATTGCTTTTTGGGAAAAGCCGAGCTAGGTTTTCCTGTTACATTGATCAACTTTCTGCCCTCCGCCCCCAACACCCGCTCTGAGTCATGTAAATATCAACACGGACTGGGAACACAATTCCTTTCTCTGGAAGTGAATGTATTTTGACAGGTGTGTTCTTTGGGGACAGTTATTTATAGCTGCAAAAGCTATCATACAGGGGGGGGGGGCGTTTCCCCTGCTTGCCCCCCCCCCCGCCTCTCATTCTCTAAAATTGAACATATTTTTGTTTTCCTGGTGGGAAAAAGTGCCAGATCAATGATTTAAATCTCTCTTTCTGTTTTCTCTGTCTCTCCATATTCCACCCTCTTGTATCTCTTCCGCCTTCCAGACAGGCTCTGGATTGTTCCCAGGTTTGAATCCAAGTGGTGCCACAACTTTTGGGCCACCCGAGCAAACTGACTTTCCTGAGCCTCTCACCACCCTCAAGCTGCGCTTGCTCTACAGGCTTTTTGTTGCCAATTTCTAAAGGAGAGTTGAATGAGCTATTCCTGTGTCTGTCTCTATACCTTCCCTCCCCAACCACCCACTCCCAACTAGATAGTGAACTCTTGAGGACAGGGAGCCATGTCAACTTAACACCCTTTCTCTTTCCCTCACGGGCTCCACCACCTTGTATTCTCCATGGACACCAGAGCTGCCCAGGCCAGAACCTTGGATCCTCTCGGCCTTCCTTGTCACCTCCCTCTCGCCACATCGAGTCTGCCATCCCATCCTGTGGATTCTTCCCCAGCTCTCCCCACACTGTATGCCTCTGTCTGACCTCATAGACCCCCCCCCCACCTCTCATATTTTTAAGTGTCTGCCAGGTGCCAGGCACTGACAGTGGTCTGGGACCACTCACGAGGATCACAATAGTAGTGTCTTTACTGACTGTCTTAAGGTCCCCCCCACCCCTGTCCATTCTCTCTCCCTCTCTCCTCCCTTACTGTAATGGCTAAGGGACAGGGCAGTGGAGCACGTGCCTGCAGATTCTGTTGCTAAGGAAACCACTTCCTTGGTTACCAGCCTGGATAGCATTTGTCTCACTATGTCTGGACTCCACTGAGCCAGCCCCACTCTCCAGGAAGACAAGGAGGATGGAAGAGGAGAACAGGGGTGGGAGGAAGGAAGAGCCAGAGAGCTCAGAGATCGAGAGGTAGAGACGGAGAGAGAGAGAGACAGTGACAGAGACAGAGAGAGGGAGGGAGAGAGAGACAGAAGAAGGGAGGGAGAGAGCGAGAGGTAGAGATGGAGAGAGAGACAGAGAGACACAGAGAGAGGGAGGGAGAGAGAGAGAGACAGAGAGAGGGAGGGAGAGAGAGAGGGGGAGAGAGAGAGACACAGAGAGAGAGAGAGAGAGGGAGAGACAGAGAGACAGAGACAGAGACAGAGAGAGACACAGAGAGAGACAGACAGAGAGACAGAGAGAGACACAGAGAGACAGAGAGAGACACAGAGAGAGAGAGACAGAGAGAGACAGAGGGAGGGAGGGAGAGAGAGAGAGACAGAGAGAGGGAGGGAGAGAGAGAGAGTGAGAGAGAGAGAGGGAGGGAGGGAGGGAGGGAGAGAGAGAGAGAGAGAGAGAGAGAGAGCCAAAAGACCAGAAAGAAAAGAGGTTTAATGAGCAGCTGAGGAAATCAAAGAGAACACACAGGAGGAAATTTGAGCAGGTGGCGGTGTAAAGAAAAACAGTGAGAATGGGAGAAGGGATGGGGAGAAAGAAGGAAACAATGAACGAGAGAAAGGGGAAGGGAAGGGGGCTG
This sequence comes from Cynocephalus volans, assembly GCF_027409185.1. Classification (NCBI taxonomy): domain Eukaryota; kingdom Metazoa; phylum Chordata; class Mammalia; order Dermoptera; family Cynocephalidae; genus Cynocephalus; species Cynocephalus volans. The sequence goes on from NC_084461.1 coordinate 198,847,201, forward strand.
GGCCTGGGGAGGAGGAAGGGTCGTGCAGGACCTGCCCAGCATCCCTTTGGCCCCTCCCTCTCCTCCCCTTCCACATTGTCCTCTGGGGATATGTTTGCAGGTGCCTCAGGGTGACTGGAAAAATCAGCAGATGTTGGGCTCTGCTTATTCTCCTCGAGTTCTGGAGCCACAGTGAGCCGGAGCGGACAGCAGGATGAGAGCTGAGGTGTTCCGGCTTCTGGGCCAGTCATGTCCCTGTGCTGGGGACCACTGGCATCAAAGCTTTCCTTCCTCCTCGGGTGCAAGGGTTCTGTCATTCTCTGCACATGGAAAAGACTTTTAAGCAGAAGGAGAGGAGAGGGCAGAAGCCCCCCCTCTGTTAATACCTGTGTGGCTCAGGTCAGTTACTGCACATCTCTGAGCATCAATGTCCTTCCCGCCATAAAATGGAGTTAACTCTTGGCTCCACTCACCTCATGGGGTTGGTCAGGAGTTATCCAAGTCCTTTTGCTTCTTTGTCCCATCATATCTCCAAAAGCTTTCCGATCACTTAAGGTATCTGCTCAGTACCTGGTAAGTGTAACTGCAAGACTGGGGATTTTTATCTGCTTTGTTCCTTTTTTAATCCCTAGAACTGAGAGTAGTGTCTGGCATAGGGTAGATGCTTAGTAGACGTGTGGACTAAATGAATGAGAGAATGAATGAATGAATGCTACCTTGGTCGCTTCTAGTCCGAAATATAAAGATTTGATTCCAGATGGCTGATGAGTATGATAGAAAGGGCAGGGATCAACCAAAGCAGAGGCTGCTAAACTGTCAAACTATCCATCTCAGCCCCATCTCTGGCCTAAAGTGCATTTACACCACCCTGTCCCCCCAACCATGGCGATCTGTGGTGGGAAGGAGTGGGGAGGTGGATATGGCACAGAATCTGTGATATCTGAGGAGGAGAATCCAGGAGAGCCTGGGGCTAGATATATTGTGGCTTCCTTCATTTCTGGCCAGGAGGATTTGGTTACACAGACAATATTTAGGAAGTGAAAGGAAATCGGCATGTGGGTTCAGGGTTCAGCATGGGACCAGAGTCATAGCTTGATGTGAGATTGGGGGAGGGCTCAGAGTGAGGCCAGCATCAGGGCTTAGAGTAACCAAGATCAGGACTCATCCAGGGGTGTACTAGGTCTCCATCTGTGACCATAATCAGAGCTCAGGTGACAGAGACTAGGGCTCAGTCAGGAGACATGATCAGCATTTGTTCTGGGGCAGGTCAGGGCTCTTAGCCTATGACTGAGGTTGGAGCTCAGTCAGTGACCAGGGTCAGGGCTCAGTATAGGTAAAACCAGACTTGGGACTCAGTTCAGTGTGACATAGTCAGTGTGGGGCTAAGATCAAGGATCAGCATGAGACCAGGATTATGGGTCAGTGTGTGCCCAGAATCAGGGCCTAGCTGTGACCCAGGTTCAAGGCTCTCGGATTGGCCTCGGTCTATGATTATGTCAGACTTGGTTTAAGGTTGGGTTCAGAGTAGCCTGGGGCTCAGATTGGAGTTCAGTCAGTCATCACACAATGGTTTCTATGAGCCAACACAAACCCTCAGAGGAGAAAGATCATGCCCTCAGTTCTGGAAGAACCTCACACTGTCCCTTTTCTGAGATATTTCTTTCCCCTCCCTACCTCAGTGATTCCAAGACTCCCAGTCCTGAGCTCTTCCCCCAGGTGGGAAGAAGCCCCTCCCTCTTTCCTCTGCTCCCCAGCCCCCTGGCCCCACTTACTGTTCATGTGGCAGCATGTAAAACCCTGTCCCTACTTCTGGCAGGGAAACAGTCCCTGGGCACCAGCACATCACCACAGAAAGCCTCTTTGACATGTGAGGGCAGAGAACACAGGGTCTTCCTTCAAAGGTATTTGAGGATTCGAAAACTGAGATTTGCCCCCACCTACCAGGGAACAGAGGGGACTTTGCTGTCCTTTGGTACTCTCCTTGGTTTCCCTGCTGCATACAAGTGCCCAGCATTACAGTCCCAGGACTGTTTCTCTGTTACACAAACTCACACACATACACACACACACACTTACACCCATATATATGCAGAAGAAACACCTCCAATCGATAACCTCTTTCCTACCTGTGCATGTACCCAAGCGGGGACAATCACACAACTCACTAGTGATCCCGTCCCACCCCCCACTTCTGTCCACGCTCCCCTCCCTCCCACAGCTGTCAAGGACGAAAGGTATATGCAGAAGACATGCTCTTCAAAATTAGACAGGCAGCTTCTCATGCATGGGTTCCACACACACTCCCATTTTCTTCTCTACACGTATACAATTCCAAACAGAGGGACCCACACAGACACATTAAAAATGGGACGGTCATCACAACAACTTGGGGGAGACAGTCTCACAATACAAAAGAGTAGCTGAACCCAAAGACAATTTTACACACAGAGGCATGTAACTCTTCACACGCAGCTACACTGGAGAGTTACGGAGACACATAAGCAATTATAAACCAACCAAGCCCCACTTGAACGTTCTCTGTCTCTCTCACACATTCACACATTCACACACCCCAGAAAGACATCCTATTTTGTGAATTCACCATATACAACACATGGTAGAATTATCAACAAAACTCGCATTTAATGGTGGTGTTGACCTGAGGAATCTTCAGACAGAAGCTTGGGGCCAGAGGTGATCACCAGCAGAGAACTGGCCCAGGTCTTGGACCAAGAGTCTGCAAGAGAGAGCTGACCTCCAAGTGAGAGGGGAGACCAAGCCCTCTACTGCTTCGAGAAAGAAGACTAGAAATAGCCTGGGGGAAAGAAACACGGTACAAAATACATTCCGAGCCCCCTGGCTGGGCCCTAGGGTGACCCAAATTCTACAGATGAGGGAGGCAGGGAAGGGAACCACAGGTCCATCCCTGTGCCCTTCTGCATGGCCAGGTTCCAAGGGGCGGAATGTATCAGTCATATTCCTCTTAGAAAAATATATCTCTTTACTCTTGCCTTCTCTGTAGTCTCTTTGCTATTTGGGAATGAGCATTTACCTGCACCCCAAGATTTCAGAGGGACTGCTCAGGGAGGCCTCTCCACAGACCTATGGCTTTTGTATCTACGTGGCAGGAATGGCGCAGGTATCCAAGGTGGGGGAAGAGATGGGACCCTGGATCAATGCTTTTTTTAGATGATCAGTAACTCAGGTCCTCAGAAATCCTTTGGTTTGGTGTCTCAGCATCAAGAGAGCAGCATCATATGGAAATGATAGATCATCCCATTCACCCCATTCCTTAAAGGGCCCCCTAGCGAGGCCAGCCCTGCTGGGCTATGATCAAGGGGAGGCTGATGGTGTGGGAAGGTCATGAGGGTCCATGTGGGCATGGTTGCAACTGATTTGGAGCACTCTTGCTCTTTCACCTGATGGCAATGGACCCACTGGTGGAGTCAGAAGGGCAGTGTAAGATTGATATGCTGGACCCGCAATGGATAGATGTGTCACTGGGGCTCTCAGATCCTCTGCACGTGGCCTGTGGCCAATCTTGTGGGTTAATTGTTGGTGCCCGAGGAACCCTGGAAGTGGAATCAAAGACCCCAAGGTCACCTCCTGGACACAGCCTGGGAAGAAAAGGGCAGAATTTGAGCCCTAGTGATGGAAAGGCAACCAGCTTATTTCTCAGAAGCATCATGACCTGGGGGTGGGTTCATGATGCCAGCGACCCCGCGTGGTGGTGCCGATTAACCTGCTGTGAGCACTATGCCTCCCTACCCCACCCAGAATGTCAGACACCTAAGGCCACGGAGAAACTTCCCAGCAATCTTTCTTCGCCTCAGAAAGTGGCCTGAGATAAACATCTGTGCCAGCACTTCCCGGGTGGAGAAGGGAAGGAATGAGTGTCTGGGGACACGTTTCTACAAGAGCCCCTTGAGCATCAAGGTTCTCACCAGCTGCAGGGGTCATGCAGCCTGTCTGTGACACCGATGAGCCCTCCCTCCCACAAACGGAGCCCAGCGTGCTGGGATAGGGGCACAGGGGACAGAAAAGTGTCCCCCAGATCAGTTGCCCCACTCATCTCCAAGTGGGAAGGGGGACATATGAGTAGTTGGGGGAGTGCCTGGACAATCTCTGGACTTGAGCCTCCTTTGTCATGCAGGAAACTCATTGAAGGCCAACAGAGCCAAGGTGACTGTCCCCAAACCAAAGAAAGGACAGATCAGTGGGGGTCACCAGGGGTCTTGAGTCCCCAGGGCCTGCTTGGTCAGGACTCCCAGCCCACCCCCGCGCTGTGCTGGTGCATCATCTCGGGTAGTAGTCATCGGGAACGCCTGTGAGGTTCCTGCCTCTGAGGGCTGCGTCCACCATCTTGATGTAGGCAGAGATGGTCTTCTGCATGTCCGCCGTGTAGGGGTCGTACTCGAGCTTGCGGAGCCCTGAGCGCTTGAAGTTGCCGTCCTTCTGGCTCTCCACGCACAGCAGCCGGTCTTCCCTGACCGCCACGCCCAGCAAGCTCACCATGCGGCCCAGCTGGACAAAAAGGTCCTGCTTCAGGTCCTCAAAGTGCACCACCAGCACCTTCCTGCCGAACTTGAGCCAGTCAAGCGTGTGCGTGGCCCACCAGGGGGCGTAGTTCCTCACAAACTCTGGCCACTCTGCGGAGATGGGGGCAGGAGGCGGTCAGGGGGAGGGGGGATCAAATGACCCGGGTCAGATGGTGCTGGCCGGGGCTGCCTTTACTCACAGCAATAATAACACAATGAACTCTGCTTAGATCTCTGCACTCACCTGACACCTCCCACCTCAATGCTGCTGCTTTTGCCTGGAATACTCTGTGTTCCCTTCTTTTTGGGGATAGCAATAACATCTGTTTGGTGCTTCCTATGTGCCAGGCACAGCCCTATATATAAACATATGTTACTATAAGATAATATATAACATTTTAATATATTATGCATTCTTTATATTGATGTATAATATATTAATTATAGATTTTATATTCAATATGATGTTATAACTATATACTAATAAAAATATTAATATAGCTATTAATTGCTCTTAATCTTCACAACAACTTTATGAGGTAGGTATCATCATTATCTCCATTTAACAGCAGAAGAAACTGAGGCACAGAGAGGTTAAGTAATTTGCTCAAGGTCACACAGCCAAGAACTTCAAAGTCTGGGCTTTTAACTACCAAGTCCTGTGAAGTCAGAGTATCTACTCACAGGATAATAACAGGGCTGCTGCTCAGAGAAAGTGGAAAGAGCATATATAAAGTGTGAACCCTGAAGCTTCTCAATAAATGTCACCCGTTATTATTACTGTTATCATTCTGTTCTCAGGTAAGATGTCATCTTCCCTAACTCTCCAAGCTCAGACAGGTGCTTCCTCTGTGCCTTGCACTTACGTTGTCTGTCTCCCCAACAGACCAGGAGCTACCTGAGGGCCGTCTTTAAGTCAGATTATTAATGTCATCTTTACACATTTCTGTTCCACCTTTCCTTGCTGTTTATTAAAGTATCATGCACTGTTCATTTGTTGTTGGTCTGTTACCTTGTTGGGAGGATGCGTTTGGGATTGTCTGACTTAAAAGACAGGTCATAGGGGACATGAGAAATTCCTCTGGGAGCCCTGGAGAGGACCTCAAAGAGAGAGGCAGCCAGCGCCTAGGGCTCCGGCAGCAGGAGAAGCTGGGGTAACTGCGGAGGGGGGACACGAAAGATGTTGGGAACAGAGAAAAGGAATCAGCCTCAATTCTGAGCTCCACAGGAGTCACAGGGCAGGTGCTCCGAGGCCCTGAAGTGATACTCGCTGCTTCTCATGGGGGCAAACACTACCCAGCACCCTCCAGAGGGGGCAACAGGAAGAATTTATTGGATAAGGGTTGGTGGCCCCCAAGCTAGGTTGGGGAGCCTAGCTGGTTCTTAAAAACCAAATCCTAATTCCTTGCTGGGTGATGAACACCCATTATCTCATTTAATACTAAAGGAAAGGGCAACTATTCACTCATCACCAGGGAGAAAACCAAGGCTCAGAGAGGCAAAGTGACTTGCTCAAGGTCACACAGCAGGAAGCATCCTCCAGATCAGGCCTTCCTGATTCCAGGCCCAGATCATTTCCGGGCACCAGCAGCCTCATCCCCACTTTCTCCCACTGCCTTGTACTCAGCAGGGGCTCAATGAATGGTTGTTGAACTAAATTGAAATTCCCAGCCGCCAAGTTGCGATGTGATAAAGGATTCCTTTTCTTTGCAAAACACATCAGAATCTGGGGCGAGACTCCTGCTCCCCGAGACCCCCCTGGAACACCATGGCTACTTGGGAAATATTTATGCTGATGACAAGGATACTTTTTATCCTTAAAATAGATTATTTACAACGTATCTGGCTAATTGGGCCCATACTGTTTTAATGGGTTAGGACCAGATGTATCTGAGTGATTAGGAAAAATCTAGCATGTGTATGGTCTGTTTTACTTTTCAGCATTTCCCCACTTCCAAGTCACCTCGCAGCATCCCTGGTGATTCAGGACAGCTGCTACTCTCATGGGAGAAACCCAGGTGTTGAAGATGGTGGCTGGTCACCTAACCACACCCAGATCCAGGCTTCTAGGCTTGGCTACTTCTGACCATCTCAAGTGGTTGCTGAAAGAAGGCTGCAGGGTGGCCCTCAAGGAAAAGGAAGCGCTGGTCTGTGAGGTGGCTGGAGTTGCCTGGTATCTCCAGGTGCCCTAGCCTTGGATGCAGGTGGGATAGAGATGACATGTTCTCTGTGTTGATTGCAAACCTCTGTGGGGCATCAGACTCCTCTGTCTGAGTAGCAGGATGGGAATGTATGTTGCCTAAGCACCTAGTGGTTGTCATGGGCTGTGCTGGGTACTTTGCATATATGATCTCATTCAGTGCTCTCAAGAAGCTTAGGGAGTAGGAAGGTCTAGTCCTACTCTTTCTTATGCATGGAGAAAAGGAGGCTCACAGGCATGAAGCAACTTACCCAAGGGCACACCATGGGCGTTTGGAGACTGGCCCCCACCATCCTGACAAAACCTTTAAGAGCACCTGTCTCGATCAGCTCCAGCCCTCTTTTTGCTCTGGGTTCTGGCTCCAGCTTGACTCCTAGTCTGTCCAGGGCTCACTTCACCTTCAGGCTGTTATCTCAGACACAAGGTCAGTTCATAGATGACTCTGCCGTCAGACTGCTTGGGTTCAAAACCCAGCTCCTTTCCACACGCACAATGTGACCTTGGAGATGTTACTTGAGCTCCTTGAGTCTCAGTTTACCCATCTGCAAAATGGCGATCCCAATGAGACCTGCCTCCTTGGAATAAGATTTGCAGATTCTGGTATGGTGCCTGGGACATAGGAGGCGCTCAATAGATGTTGGCTACTCCTACAATTATTTGTGACGATGTTGGCCCCTAGCATTTCCTGACACTACACATGCCCTATCATTTTGGTCTGAGTTTCCTTCCAAAAGCAAATAGATACACAAGCTGTTTCAGCAGCAGATGTCCGCCCACCCCCTCCTATGACAAAGCTTCCTTACTTGAAGCTCCCTAAATTACTTCATTGGAAAGAAGAATAAAAATTAAAAACAAAAGCCCTCGATTAGCTCAGGATTCCTGGTAATTGATTGCTGCCTGCAAATTGGGTAATGAAGGCACGCTGAGCCACGGAACATCAGTAATGAGTGCTGGTTCCACCGGAAGCCACACGGGTTTGGCTGGCCAGAAACTGCTCTGTCTTCTTGTTGGCGGGAGGAAACTGGGACTGATTAATAGCTTAACTGTACTTAATTCCCCACAGAATCGTTAAACACAGTATCTGTTTCATTAAATGGATCCAGGACAATTCACCTTGTGTAATCATATCACATAAAATTTTGCTTTGGACTCACTCCAGGGAGATCGTAAAATTAACATTACGGAACCAGAAAGGGGGAGGTAGTGGGGGTTGTAGGAGCCTCAACTCAGCTATAATTGGGAAGGAGACAAGGGCGAGAAGGGGTGGACAGGCTCAACAGGCTCTTACAGGGTGACCCTCACATTCTACGCCAAGGGCATCCTAGAGCAGCAATTCTCAAAGTTTGAAGTGCATGCGAAGCCCGTGGGGGAGTCTTGTTAAAATGCAGATTCCTATCCAGTAAGCCTGGGCTGGGGCCTGAGGTTTGCTTGTCTGAAAATCTCCAGGTGATGTTGGTGCTGCTGGGCCACAGGCCATACTTTGAGTAGCAAGGCTTTAAGGCAGTGGGTCTTAAACTGGAGTGGGCATCAGAAACATCTGGAGGGCTCATTAAAATGCAGATTGCCGGGGCCCATTCCCAGAATTTCTGCTTCAGTAGGTCTGGGATGAGGCCTGTGCAAATGAGAATTTGCATTTCTAACAAGCTCCAAAGTGATACTAATGCTGCTGGTTCAGGGATCCTAAAGCAAGGGTCTCAAACTCAAGCGCCCACAGGGGTCAGATGGTCAGATGGTGAATGCAAATGAAGGGAGAGGGCTGGGTGGGGACTAGGGGTTCTGCTCTTTGGGGAAGGCTCTCTGCCAGAGCCCTTGAAGACCTGGGTCAAGCCTGGGAGGGGGCCCTGGAAGAAGGCCCCTTCCCTCCATTCCAGACTAATGTGGGACCCCAGGGCCCCAATGTGAGATGAGTGTGGTGGGACTGCCCCCCGCCCCATACCCCTACAGCTTCTTGGTTCAGCCTGTCCCACTCCTCTCTTAGCGTTGGTTTTAAAGCTCCCAGCTGTCTTGAATGAGGAAAAAGAGGAGAGATGGTTCCCGGGAATTAGAAGAATGGTCTGATCCTAAGACAGGCGGCTGTCTGGGAGAGGAGACCCTCTGAATGCACCAGAGGCTCAGTGACATCTCAGGGTGACAGCAGATCCTGCCAGTTCATGCCTGGATGTGAATCTCAGCTCAGTCAATCCTGGGTCCTTAGCCAGGTGACCTGCCCCTTTCTGTGATGGTTTTCTCACCTGCAGAATGGAGTGCCCAAGCAACCTGGGCAGTCTCTGCCTCTCTCTGGGTCTTGGTTTCCCCACTAATAAACAGGAAATCAGCGGTTCTCAGCCCTCTCTGTACATTGGAAGCAGCTGAGGAGCTTCAAAAAATACTGATGTCTAGGCTCCACCCAGTAATGGTCCGGGGACTTTCCCACGCTTCTCTGGGGATTTGAATGTGCAGCCAGGCCTGGGGACCCCTGGGTTCTGTGACCTCCCAGTTCCTTTCCAGCTCTGACTAGTGGAGTCTATGCTCCTAGGACTGGCTACTGCCACTTGCACCTGCAGAGGTCTCAGCCTGGCTCTAACCAGTGTTCACTTTCTACAGATAAATAATTTAGAGGCCTCTTTACTCTGGGAATAAGTAAACAAATGTCACCATCTGTCCAAGCTTCCATCCCCTCACTGAGAGGAGGAGCAAGGTAGGGAGAGGGACACACATGACCCCTTGAGTGAACTGGGAACCCAGGGGCACAGTTGGTCAGGCAGGCGCAAGGATTTTAATCAGCAAAATCAATTATTGGTGAATCACTGAATTTACACCACCCTGCCACACCCTTGTCTTCTCTGGGGAGGGGCTGGAACTTTGGAGCAGCGTGGTTCCTGGAGTCTGGCTGAGATGGGGGCAGCTCACACTTACTGAGCATCTACTGTGTGTCAGGGTCTCTGGGTTGGGTGATTGTATCCACCAACAGTCCGTCTAGTCCACTATCACAATGCAGGGCTTATGAGCATGGGCTCAGGAGCAAGAATCCCTGCGTTCAAATCCCAGACCTACCACTTCGTGGAAAAGCTCTCACGCCCCCACCCCCCAGCTTTATTGAGGTATAATTGGTATACAAAAAACTGGTCCTAATTAATATATACAATTTGGCGAGTTTGGATGTATGGATACCCTTGTGTTACCATCACCACAATCCAGGTAATAAACATTTCCATCACCTTCAAAAGTTTCCCTGTGTCTGCTTGTGTGTGTGTGTGTGTGTGTGTGTGTGTGTGTGGCAAAAACACTTAACATGAGATCTATCCTTTTAACAAGTTTTCAAGTACAGAACACCTTATTGTTAGCACCTCATTGTTAACTATGTTGTTCAGTAGATCTTTGGAACTTACTCATCTGGTATAACTGTAACTTTATACCCACTGAACAACAAGTCCCCATATCCCCCTCCCACTAGAAAGTTCCTCATCTCCCTGAACTTAAGTTGTCCCATCTATAAAATGGGGATAATTACTTTGGGGGATGATTCTTAAGAAGTCAACCCTTTCCAAAACACTCAGTAGAAATAACTCTCATTATGGTGACGGTGACCCTCATGTAATTGATATGGGATTTTGAGACTCAGAAGGGGTAAAGATACTCAAGATGGCAGAGGTTGGGTCTGACTTCAAAGTTCTGGCTAACACCTTGGGCTGCAGCTCTGTGTTGAAATGTTCATCCACACAGCCCTTTACCATCTAAGTGCCAGAACCAAATACCAAACCCAGATCACCTTAATAAGTTCAATGCTTGGGGGACTACACTGTCACTTTCCAGCTGTGTGATGTTGGGCCAGTCACTTAACTTCTCTGAGCCTCCCAACCCAGAGTTGTTGGGAGAGCTTATTGAAATGATGCTCTGTACATGAGCTTTTAGGACCTCTTGTCCACATGGTCACTCAGCCACTGACCTGGGGCTGGATTCAGGTCTCTTGACTCCCAGAATAGGGCTCTTTAACTTGTTTCAATAAATCCCCCATCAATTTCACAAGACTCTCCATCACCACAATGAGAGTCACATCTACTAAGGGTTGTAAAGGGGCTAACTTCTTAAAGCCCCACTATTTTATTAAGCCTTTTTTTATAGATGGGACAACCTGAGTTCAGGGAGGTTAAAGAGCTTTTCCAGGAAGTGGTAGAGCTGAGATTTGAACCCAAAGAGCCTTGCTTCTGAGCCCATGTCCTTAACCACTGTACTATGTAACAGAATTGCTCATCCACCCTGATGGGAAGCCAGCTTCTCAGCTGTCAGCAGGAACTGGGGCATGACACACATGCCTTCCTGGATTCCTCACATGGGGCGTAGCCCCCTCCTGGCCACCCTGGTACAGAGGACTCTGTCCCCTCCCACTGTCCCTTGCACCCCAGGGCCCCACCCCGCCCCTTCTGAGCAGTACCTTTGCCCTTCCAGTGGGCGTGGGCAGCAAAGCCGATGTGACCACCATACTTGCGGTTGAACTCTGCCATGAGGGCCTTGTAGGGGTTACGGATGAGCAGGATGGCGGCATCGAAGGCCTCGATCTCCTTCTGGCCGCTCTCGTGTGTCTTGATGCAGATGGTCCTCCCACTGCGCCAGTGGTCCCGCTCACCTTTAAACCCTTCCCCACAGCCAGAGGTTAGGGAACACGGCAGGTGAGCTGGGGAGGCAAGAAGCCCACCCCACCCCTTCTGGGACACCTGAGGAATCCTCATATGTTCATTCATTTACTCACATGTTTATTGAGTATCTACTATGTGCCAGGCACTGTGCTGGAAGCTGGGGACAAAAATGATTTGCAAAAACATTCATGGGTCTTACTGTTTTCAAGGCTCAGACAATTCAAAAAATGACACAAATAAATGTAAAGTCACTGCCATGGTTAATGCTACAAAGGAGGAGTATTAATGTGTGGGTGCTATGAGAGGCCTGACGTGATGTGTTGGATGATTCCTCTTTGGATGGAGACTACATACCCACCCTACTGGTATTGGGTGTGCCCATATGACTTGCTTTGGCCTGTGGAAAGAGGGCAGAAGTAGGTCTCCACCAAGGTCTCCAGATGCATCACATGATTCTGCTCACTCTCCTGTGCCTCTGCCACCACCATGAGAAATCAATGAGGCACATAGTAAGACCTCTCAATAAATGGCAGCTGGTGCAGAACAAGACTTGGGGTGATACTGTAGTGGATTGAATTATGTCCCCCCAAAACTTGTTGAAGCTTGAAATGTATCCTCCACATTTATGTATTAGAAACTTAGCCCCCACTGTGACTGTTAAGAGGGTGGGAAATCATACTATGGTAATTGAAAGGTGGAAACTCGAAGAGGTGATTGGATTGTAGTCCCATGCAGTAGTGAATGGATTAAAAATGGAGGTCAGGGGCGTGGTTCTGAGGGCTTTAAAAGAAGAGGAGAGTCTGTCTCTCGGCTCTCTCTGCTTCCACCATCTTGCAATGCGAGACCCCTGGGTCACTGTCACCACCATCAGTTGGACTTTGGACTTCCCAGCCTCAGAAACTGTAAACAATAAATTTTGTTTTCTTTGTAAATCACCCAGTTCAGTGTATCTTGTTATAAGCAACAAAAACAGACTAATATAGACACCGTGGGCTGAGAAGCCACCCTGCCTCAAGCCTTGGGGTACTTTCCTCCCTGCATACTCAGAAAAGTTTCTTATGATTTGTGTGCTGGCTTTTAAGGCAGAGGCGAGGGCTGGCATAGCACCTGCCCCTGTTCCTAGAGAGAGGGGTCCAGAGAGGTGCAGCCTCCCTCATAGGGCAGAAGAGCCAAGAATGGAATGTGATTTCCTGAGTCAGGTTCCATCCTGGGACTTGCCTGGTCAAGTTGCCTGGGATTAGCCTAGCCTTGCAAATTAGCCCTGGCCCATGCCCATGAGAAAATACTAAGTCACAGCCTTTGAAGCCCACGGGAAGCACAATATCATGGGAAAAATTGCCTCCTGAAGGCAATAAGGAGTAGGTATGGGGGGCTTTAGAGAGAGCTTGGGACATAAACTTTTGGCCTCAAGGCAACACTGGATATAATTTCATATCCTGCATTCCACTAGTAGAGCTCTGCATGACATGGACAAAGTTCTTTCCATTGTTATTATCGTCACTGAAATCCATTTCCCTACTAGCATAGCAATGGAAAGATACAGGTAGCGGGTACAAGAACCCACACAGATTCTTAGAAAGGAAAAATAAATAGCCATAAACATGGAAAAATGGTCAAACTATTTTAAATCAGCTCCATGTATCATGAGATCTAAGTTACATCTCTTTTTATCCATGATGGGGCCAACCTAGCACGGTGTTTATCAAGATTAAAAATAAGTAAACAAACAAGTTAAAAAATAAGAAAAACTACGAATATTGAGAAAGATCTCCAGATTCCAGAGTTGCTCATCTGAGAAGTTAGCCTATAGAGAGTACTATAAATGCAGAGAGGTGGGGAAAATTCCACTCAGCAGAATGTCTCCCAGAGAGAGAGGAGAGGTCTGTGTGTGGGAAGGAGCCTTTGAGAAGCAACATGGGATGGGCTTGCCTGAGAACAACAGATGGCTGCTCAACTGTTCTCTAGTAAGGGCCTGTCTAGGTAATTGTAAGGGAATCAGGAATGCGAGCTTGGGGCCAGAGCAGAATTGCTGATTCCACCATCAGGGGCCTCTTCTCCACCCTTCCTTGACACAGGAACCAGCACCTCCATTACATAAATGTGGCATATTTAAATCATATTACTTTTAAATCACCAAAATATCAGTTTATTTATTTCACCCATGCGACCTTCAAACTCTGAGTGGCTGTACAATTGTCCCAGGATTTGGAGAAACACACCTTGTGTGTTCAGAGCCACAGAGAGAACAAGACATGTCTTCCTCTTCTTTCTCCCAACATCCCAATACTATAGTTGCCTATGCTTTTTGCACTTAGGGAAACTGAGGGACAGGGAAGGGAAGTAGCAGAGATTCTACATTTCTGCATGTCCTAGAGTTCACTGGAGCAAGAAAGTCTCATCCTGGCTCCAAGCGTAGACACCCTGAAGGCTGGTTTTGAGGATGAGGCAATCCTCAGAAATTCTTGTTCTGTGTTAGCTGGGCTGAGAGGCTGCCTTGTCAATCCTCTGCCCCATCTGTGGGCCCCCAGCATCTGGGAACTCTGTGGGCCCCTCCCTCCTCTGAAGTCAGGGCTCTGGCTCCTGACAGATCACAGAGCTGGAGCCTGCACTCAGGGCCCTGGGGTCCCTGAGATGGGGAGAGGGAGAGAAAGGATACATGAAGCCCAGGGAAAGGGGGAGGGAGACGAAGACAGAAACTGATATCTGGAAAGAGGCAGGGACTGAAACAAAGGGAGAGGGAAGGGGGTGGGGGAGAGAAGCAGACACAGAAATAAAATAGGGAGAAAGAAACAGAGAAGGGGAGAGAGACAAAGAGAGAGACACAAAGACGGAGGGACAAAGACAGAGGCAGATAGATGGGCAGACAGACACAGAGAAAACCATGCTTTGCAAATGGCCAGCTGTGCTAGGTAGGGGAAAGAGAAGGCAGACAAGTGGGACACACACTCAGGTTCCAGGAGGGAAGGGCCCCTACATTCATTCATTCATTCATTCATGCCCCCTCTCAACAGTCCCTTGGGTACCACCAGCAACCCGGCAAGTTAGTAGCTGGGGAAGAAAATGCCAAAGGATTCAACAAATCAGCAAGAGTAGCTGGAGGATCAGCTCCTTGTACAGACACCATCCCCCTCCAGGCCCATCTACCGAAGCCCCCAAGTCAGAAACACGAGAATTGTCCACCTCACTTCTAATCAATGACCTCCTAAACCTCCCTCCCACTGCTCCCTTCTCCCCACCTAGGTGATCCTGCAGCCTCCTAAATACCCCTAGTCCAAATCTGTGGCCAGAGGGATATTCGAAACATGCTACTCAGCACATCACGTCTCTGCCTAAAATCCCTTAGTAATCCACACGCCCACGGCACCCCCACTGCCCTCAAGGTAAGTCCACAGCTCTCAGAAGTGCATTCTAGGTGCTTTGCTATATCTGGACCTGGCTGCCCCTCCTGCATTACACTCTGAGCCCCCATGCCCTCTGCCTTCACTGTCCATCACCATCGAGCTATTTTTATTCGCCAATCACACCGTGTCACTCTCCCCTGTGTCTCTGCCCAGCCATGGCCTCTGCGGGACACCCTCCTCTCTTTCCTTTGAAGTGAGTCCTATCCCATCTTCTGTGCGCACACACCAAGATTGAGGTAGAAAAGATATAATGTGCCCGTCACAGTGCTGGGCCCATTGTAGATATTCAAAAAGTGCCCATGATGATTAGTATTAATAACACTGACATGAATATATTAATAATAATAAGGGTTATGGTGAAGGAATTCCCCGGGTACAAGGAGGATAAAGGGGACAGCTGAATCTGCCAGAGACACTGCAAAGGGGGATTTGACCTGCAGCTGGAGGAGCAGGTTTCTAAGCCCATGATCAAGGATAAAGGTGGGAAGGGGATGGATGTCCCATGTACAGGATGTGCCAATCTCTGGTGTGTTTTCAAACTACAAGGAGCTTATTATACCTGGAAACTAATGACTGAAAGTGGCAGCAGACCTGTGGCCCAGCGGGGGCTAATGGGGCAGAGCATCTACCCCTCCCTCTGGCAGAGGGTATGAGGATTTCACTAAGTTAAGCCTCTTTCTGCTGCAAAGGTGATGTGGGAAGGGACTTGGGGGTTAGCTGGATTGACTGATGCCGTTGGGGAGCAGGAGTTCTCTCTTTGCCTGTACCCCACCGCCAGCCCCAAGCTCCCAGGGACAGCTCATTGTTAACTGCAAGGGCTCAGACAGCAGGAAGTCTTTCTAAGCCCGTAATGAAAAGGCAGCTACACTCAAAGTCTCAGCTGCCTGTGACCAGCCCACAAACCCCTGCCTTTGTCAGTGGGACGTAGGGAAACATCGGATAACTAGATACAGCTTGGGGCAGAGGAATTGCCACAGAGGGTTTATGTTTTCTTTTCTTTTTTTTTTTTTTAAATCAAGTTAAAATTTTCGTAGAAACCTGACTCCACTAATGATCAATTGATATTCCCCAACACTAGAGTATTAAAAAAATACAGGGCAAAGATGAATTTTTGGAATGTTGTGGGTCTGGAAGTTAGAATACTGGTTCTTGGTCTAGCGCCAGGGGTCTCAGCTCTGGCTTTGCACTGGAATCTGCTGTAGCTTTTAACAAATACAAGATTCTGATGGTAATGGCCTGGGGTGCAGCCCCAGTGTCAAGACTTTAAAAGCTCCCCAGGTGATTCTAATGTGTAGTCAGAGCCCACCCCCGCTTTGACTTTGACTAAGTAGCTGATTGTCCTGGTTACATGTCAGTTTTAAAAAGATGTATCTTTTACACCACAGCATCACACATATTATCTCACAAACATTACCTTATTACTTCTTTTGGAAAATCTGAGTTTAGTACTGACATTCCCATCCTATTGATAAGAAAATTAAAGCTCAGAGAGGTGAAGAATCTTGCCCAAGTTCCCACAGGTGATAAATAGCAGAGTGAACTTTCGGACTGAAAGTCTGATTTCCTGACTCCATCTGAAGATTAAGTTTCCCTTTCTCTGTGGATAGGAGGCTGAGTTATAACAAAGAAGTCAAGTACTTGGAGTAGAGACCACTGTTCTCCCTTCTGCACTTTCAACAGGCATCACTACTACATTAAGGTACTTTGTTTCTGCAGGAGAACAGAACCTCAGAATCCTTCCTAACACATCATTCCAAAGCAGGACTTCATTGGAATTGACACATAAGAGATGAAACCACTTTGGATCCCTGAACTAAATGATCCTGAAGGGACCCTTCTATTTGTGATGTTCTAGGATTCCATGAGTGCCAGGCCTGGGTTCAAATACTGATATCAGCATGCAAACCCTCTGCACGAAGTCTCATATGTAACAGGTGCTCAACAAATGATAGCTTAAACCCAAACTAAGAATTCATAAATATGTAAAAAGCTGGGATTCTAAGGCAGATCCCCTGCACCCTACTCCCATCAACTCCAATTCCTGTCCCTCTTCATCCTTCTTGCCTTCTCTCTTGCCTCCTGCCAAGGCTCTGCCTCCCTCCTGATTTTCACCCTGAGAAAGAGATGCCCCTGGCTCTCCCTGAGCATGTTACACGTATCAACTTATTAACCTTTACAACAGCATCATAAGGTACATACTGTTATCTCTCATTTGCACATGATAACACAGGATCAGAGAGGTGCAGTAACTTTCCCAATGTCACACGGCCAGGAAGTAGTTCTTAGTGGGTCTGCAGACACAAAAGACCATGGCCAAGGGCTGCTCCACGTGTAGATGTAAAACCCCTCACAGGCAGAGTCTTTGGTTTCCTGATATCCTCCACTATGCTTAGGAGAGGGCTTCACGCCCAATGGGCATTTCATCCATGATTTCTGGGTCCTTTGTAAGAAACCCCAGGGATTTCTTGTCTGTGTGATAAAGTAAGAAGGGTGTGTGTTTTGAAACCAGAAAATTCTAGGGTGCAATCCCTGATCCGCCTATTGAAGAAAAAATCGTGTGACTTTGGGCAAGCTATTTCTCCTATTGAAGACTCAGTTTTCATATCTGGGAAATAGCATCATCATTCTCCCTCCCAGGATTCCTGTGCAGGGTTAAATAATGTCTAGCACAGCTCTTCGCACCTAGTAGGTGGCCAAGAGAACATATATGACAATCTGAACCTACATGAGGTGGCTGGCACATAGTTGGTGCTCCATAAGTGCCTGTTGGAAAACCAAACTTAGGAAGTGCACCCAGAACACAGTGTTGCTCAGTAAGTATCTGTAAATGGAAGGCAAATAAAGCACCCTGTACCACAAATATCTGACTCAGTGTAGATAAGATGCCTGGTGAATGGTAGGTACTCAATAAATGTCCCTGAAGTGAACGTAGTTACTGTACCTCTCTGAACAGCATAGAGTTGCTGGTCAGTAAATGCCTGTGGTGAGGTACTCAGCACACAGTAGGTACTCAAAGAATGTTTGTGGTGACTTAAGTGGAGGAAAGGTACCGGGTGCATCATAGGTGCTTGATAAATGTCAATTTTTGAACTGATGCAGGTGAGGTACCCAGGACATGACAATCAAGAAATGTTTGTGGGATATAAAGAAAGGGCAGGTACCAAGCACATAGTAGGTCTCAATAAATGTACCTGGGTAGGCTGAGTGGCACACAGGAGGTGCTCAGGAAGGGGTATTCCCATGCCCGCCCGGTGGGGACCTTCCCAAGCCCTCATTCCTCCTCTCTATCTCCTCACCTTTGTTGTAGAGGGAGCCGTCGAAGTAGTAGCTGCCAGTGTAGAAGCCGGTGGCCAGCTCGATGAGGTGGCGAGCCCATGTGTTGCCGGCACCTGGGAAGCTGGCCAGAGCAATGAGCTGCTTGGATTTGGCTGGCAGAAACCTTCTGTCCATGCAGCGGTTGTCTGCAAAGGGCAGGGCATGGACAGGGGTCAGTAGCAGGACAGACAGAGCTTGTTCCAAAGGGACTGGGTAGGAGTCCCACCCCTACCACTTCTCAGCCGTGTGACCCAGCACACAGGACAAAAGTGTTCACTGGCCTCAGTTTCCCCAGTGGGGGAAATGATTCCTCTCTCACAGGGTCAAGGTAAGGGTTAAATGAGATAATATAGGAAAAGGGAGAAACACAGTGCTTAGCACAGAGTTGGGACTTAATATAAGTCAGCTAGGAGGATGAATCTTCTCCCTAGCCTCAGTTTTCCCCCAGCAGAGCAAGTCTTTCACATTGACCTCCGCCCTTTCCTCAGTGACATCCGTCTACATGGGATCCCGCCCAAGGTTCTGAACTTGGCCTCCGAGCCTAGTGTGGCTGGCCCTCGCATACTCCCAGGCTCATCTGTCCACCCTTCTGCCCTCCCCTGCCCCCACCCGCCAGCCGCCTGGCCTCTCTCAGCTTCCTCTTCTGGGCTCTGCTCCTTCTTGACTTAGCACCTGCAGGCTCGTGGTTCCACTGCGCTGCCTCCTGCCTGCCTTCTCTGACTCCCTGGGCTATCTCGTTAGTGTAGTGCTATGTCCATCTCCTTCACATCACTTATCACAATTGTAATACAAACGGTTATTTGTGCAATTAGTTATTCAGTCAGAAACCCCACCCAGATTGTGCTTTGATGACTCCCCAGTACAGTCATTCCTTGTATCCATGGGGGATTGGTTCCAGGGCCTCCCTCAGATACCAAAATCCAAGCATGCTCGCGTCCCTTATATAAAGTGGCATAATATTTGCATATAACCTATGCACATCCTCTTCTACACTTTAAATCATCTCTAGATTCCTTATAATACCTAATGCAATGTAAATGCTATGTAAACAGTTGTTACACTGTACTGTTTTAAAATTTGTATCATTTTTTATTGTACTGTTTTTTTTTTTCACCAAATATTTTCGATTTGCAATTGGTTGAATCCATGGATGTGGAACCTGTTGATATGGAGGGCCCACTGTATCTGACATACAGTAGGTACTTAATAAATGTTTCTTGGATTGATGGATGGATGGGTAAATGGGTGGTTGGATGGACGGGTGAATGGATGAGTGGATGACAATAATATCTACTTTGTAAGGCTCTTGTAAAGATTCCATGAAATAATGCATATAACATGTTAATACTCGAAGGTGTTCAAATGGGAAGTTATTATTTCTAGCCCTTAATTTCCTCACCTGTAAAATGCGTCAGGGAGTGTGAGTACCATTCTGATATTCTTGATTTTCTGGCTTTTCAGAAACCTCAGGATGTCAGAACCATCAGAGTTAAGGGAAAATACTTGCCCCAGCGCCTCCCACTGCAACCCTTACTGGAGCTATGAAGGCACATGGTTTCTTTTGGTCCCTACAGCTACAAGGGAAGGCCCAGCTAGGGGGCCCTGGAGCAGAAAAGGTGGAGGGACGAATTCCATGTCCAGGCCCGCAGGCCCCGGGTCTCAGTCTTGCTGTCTTCACTCTGGGCAGATAGCCTCAACCCTTATTTAACTCCAGCGGGAGGGCTGCAAACCTCCCTCAGCCGCCCTGGCTCCCCTGGCCCCTCACCTCCTTCCCTCCCATGGCCGGGAGGGAGCAGGGCGGCCCCCTGCTCTTGTGTCTGGATCCCATTTCCACTCTCCTCCCCAAGCTTCTTGCTCCATCTGTCTCTCCCATATCTTCTCTCTCTCAGTTGGCTCGACCTCATTAGTGTTCAAACATGAACAAATAGCTTCATCATTTGGAAAGATTCCCCTGCAGCGACCAGTGTCTCTCCTTCACCCGGTCACAGCCACACTCCGACAGAGTCCTCCACATTCCTCATCCCACTCCCTCCCTTCTCCTCGCTCCTCAGCCCTAGCACCTGGCCTCCTCCCTGCTCACCGCACAGAACCAGCTTTTGCTAAGGTCCCCGGTGACCACCCAGCACTAACTCCAGCCGACAAGCTCCCCTCCGGTGACTACCCAGCAGCATCGGATCACTCCACCCTTGCTGTGACTCTTTGCCCAGAATCTACCCAGGTTTTTCTCATTCTGCATTAGCTGTCACTTACTGAAGTCTTACTAGGAGCCTCCCCGATTTCTCACAACCTCCCTTTAAAGGAGAAGTTTGAAGTCCTGGATTTAAATTCCAATTCTGCCACTTATTTGCTGGGTGACCTCTAAAAAAAATGATTTATCTGAGCCCCAGTCTCCTTACCAGTAGCCTTGATGGTCTGGGGTTGTTAGCAGGGTTAAATAGGAGAATGAATGTGGGATGCTAGCGTAGGACACACACACCGTAAGTGCGATCAATTGTAGCTCTCAGTATCGTTGCTACTAGCCAGAGGCTCATCTTTCTTCTCTAGCCATGTTTAATCTGTTTGTTCTGAGGAGAGCAGATTTAGGAGAAAATAAGCCAAAGAACATCTGTGTAGAAGCCAATAGGCATGGGAACATACTGCAAAAAGGAGACCAGATAGGAGGATTTCTAGATTATGGTTATGTTTTGTATTTTGAAGGGTGTGGATCACCCAGTTGTCATGGAGTAGTACACTTAAAACTATGCCTTTCACTTTATGGAAATGTTACTTCAAAAAATCACAAGCAAATATTGAATTATACTTAATGATAGGCATACTGAAGTATAATGATGTTTGCAACTTACTTTGAGATGCATCAAAAAATAAGAAAGATCGATGGATAAAGAAATGAACAGATATATAATAAAGTAAATACAGCAAAAAGATAACAAATTTAAAACCCATGGAATGAGTATATGGATGTTCACTGTGTAACTCTTCCAACTTTTCTGGAGGTTGGACTCTTTATTTACAATAAAATTTTGGGGGTGTGTGTATTGGGGAGGAATCAGGTTCTTTAACTTCTTCTGAAAACAGAATTCTCCATTTAAAGACTTCCTGGGAGGTCAAGACCAACCCCGAAGTAAAGACTGTTGTTTTCAGTGCTAAAACAAAAGTTTATATGGTTCTTAAGCCCTATAAATCAAAGAAGATGTCAGAGGGAATATTACACACAGCTTTGGAATCAGACAGACCTGGGTTTCCATCCTCGACTGTCATGGCTTAATTGTGTGACACTGAATAAGACTCTCCACCTCTCTGAGCCTCAGTGTCCTCACCTATAAAACAAGGTTAATGAACCCTACAGTATTAAACAGGATAATGAGTGTGAAGTACTCACAATGTATGTTGAGAAGCTGTGGTTACAAGTACAGTCTCAGAACCCAGATTGCCTGGGTTGGAATTCCACCTCTGCCCTGTCCTTGCTGTGTGACTCTGGCCAAACTACTCAACCTCTCCGTTCGAAGTTATCTCATTTGTAAAAAGGTAATAACAGCGCTTATGTCATTGGACTGCTGGGAGGATTAGATGAGTTAAACCAGGTAAAGGGCTGAGACAGTGCCTGACACACAGTAAGTGTTCAATAATTATTTACTTCCTATCAAGAACATCAGGGCTTAGCACATAGTAGGTGTTCAATAAATGGGAGCCATGGTGGACCAGGCTTTTGGCAGCCCGACAAACCACATGACTCTCACTTCTCCTCAGTGTGCAGGGACTGCAAGGATGACATGGGAAAATTGAACAGTAGTAATGGCCTGGGGGCAGGGCACTGGGAATGAGCAAACCCATCAATTAGGGACATTTTATCTGTTGTTGAAAAGACTCCAGCATCTGTTTTGGCCATTCATGGTCACAGAATAATTAATCTGTGTGTGACTCTCCCCTCCAGGCTGAGGCAACACAGTTCTGCACAGACAAACCGACACTTCCCCGAAAACTAATAAACACTCATCCTTCCTCACTGGAGTGTAATCAGAGCCAAGGGCCACACTCAGCTCTTAGTAGGACTTTAGCTGAAATGGAAGCAGCCTCAGTTGGTCACCACTGATACCCCATCAGACCAAACTAGGGACAGGCTATTGGTGGGGCTGCCTTTAGGACTTACAGCACTTTTGTGCAAACTAGAAAAAGGTGTCTGCCTTTCCTCTAGGCAGATGTGCTGCTGTCTGGGGTGCACAGCATGTGGACTGTCTTTCAGGAACCACTTTTTTCCTGTAGGCTGTGCCTGTGCAGTGTCCAACCTGCTCAGCCCCACACAGTGGTCTGGGTACTGGGAAATGAGGAGGACATCTCGCCCAAAGGTGTTTTGTTGGCTCTCCAGGCTGTGGGGAGTGCTCTTTGTACTGTGGACAAATGTTTCTAGCAGGGGCTTTGGAGTCAGAGACCTGAAAGCAGATTGCTCTTATAGATGTGTGACTGTAGCCAGTTCGAGTTTTGGTTCTCTTATCTGTAAAATGGGGATGATACTACCCTGATAATAGACTTACTGTGGACTTTACATCACTAAATGAGATGAGGTTTGGCATAAGGACTGGTACATAATAGATGGTCAGTATATCCAGATATAGGGGTAATCTTTCAGTTGAGTGTCCCAGCAAGGGAAGACCCTGACTCGTTGTAATGCCTCAGTCAGGAGAAAAGGTTTTCATAGAGAAATTTTGTAAACAGTGTGACCTCAAGCAAGTCCCCCAACTGTTCTGAGTTTCAATTTCTCTCCCTTTAAAGTGGGCATAATGACTGTTCCCACCTCATAGGAGAGCTGAGGGGATTTAGTGAGAAAATGCACATGAAGGACTCAACACTGAGCCTGGCACAGAGTAAGACCTCAAGAAACCATCATCATCGCCATCATCATCACTGTCATCATCACCATCATCACCATCATCATCACCGTCATCATCACCATCATCATTATCATCATCACTGTCATCATCACCATCATCATCACTGCCATCATCACCATCATCATCACTGTCATCATCACCATCATCACACCATCATCATCACTGTCATCACCACCATCATCATCACTGTCATCATCACCGTCATCATCACTGTCATCATCACCATCATCATCACTGTCATCATCACCATCATCACACCATCATCACTGTCATCATCACCGTCATCATCACTGTCATCATCACCATCATCATCACTGTCATCATCTCCGTCATCATCACTGTCATCATCACCATCATCACCATCATCACTGTCATCATCACCGTCATCATCACTGTCATCATCACCATCATCATCACTGTCATCATCACCATCATCACACCATCATCATCACTGTCATCACACCATCATCATCACTGTCATCACACCATCATCATCACCGTCATCATCACTGTCATCATCACCGTCATCATCACTGTCATCATCACCATCATCATCACTGTCATCACACCATCATCATCACCATCATCATCACTGCCATCACACCATCATCATCACCGTCATCATCACTGTCATCACCACCATCATCATCACTGTCATCATCACCATCATCATCACTGTCATCATCACCATCATCACACCATCATCATCACTGTCATCACACCATCATCATCACCGTCATCATCACTGTCATCATCACCGTCATCATCACTGTCATCATCACCATCATCATCACTGTCATCACACCATCATCATCACCATCATCATCACTGCCATCACACCATCATCATCACTGCCATCACACCATCATCATCACCGTCATCATCACTGTCATCACCACCATCATCATCACTGTCATCATCACCGTCATCATCACTGTCATCATCACCATCATCACCATCATCATCACTGTCATCATCACCGTCATCATCACTGTCATCATCACCATCATCATCACTGTCATCATCACCGTCATCATCACTGTCATCATCACCATCATCATCACTGCCATCATCACCGTCATCATCACTGTCATCATCACCATCATCATCACTGTCATCATCACCGTCATCATCACTGTCATCATCACCGTCATCACCATCATCATCACTGTCATCATCACCGTCATCATCACTGTCATCATCACCATCATCACACCATCATCACTGTCATCATCACTGTCATCATCACCATCATCATCACTGCCATCATCACCGTCATCATCACTGTCATCATCACCATCATCATCACTGTCATCACACCATCATCATCACCGTCATCATCACTGTCATCACCACCATCATCATCACTGTCATCATCACCGTCATCATCACTGTCATCATCACCATCATCACCATCATCATCACTGTCATCATCACCGTCATCATCACCATCATCACACCATCATCACTGTCATCATCACTGTCATCATCACCATCATCATCACTGCCATCATCACCGTCATCATCACTGTCATCATCACCGTCATCATCACTGTCATCATCACCATCATCATCACTGTCATCATCACCATCATCACACCATCATCACTGTCATCATCACCGTCATCATCACTGTCATCATCACCATCATCATCACTGTCATCACACCATCATCATCACCGTCATCATCACTGTCATCACCACCATCATCATCACTGTCATCATCACCGTCATCATCACTGTCATCATCACCATCATCACCATCATCATCACTGTCATCATCACCGTCATCATCACTGTCATCATCACCATCATCACACCATCATCACTGTCATCATCACTGTCATCATCACCATCATCATCACTGTCATCACCACCATCATCATCACTGTCATCATCACCGTCATCATCACTGTCATCATCACCATCATCATCACTGTCATCATCACCATCATCACACCATCATCACTGTCATCATCACCGTCATCATCACTGTCATCATCACCATCATCATCACTGTCATCATCTCCGTCATCATCACTGTCATCATCACCATCATCACCATCATCACTGTCATCATCACCGTCATCATCACTGTCATCATCACCATCATCATCACTGTCATCATCACCATCATCACACCATCATCATCACTGTCATCACACCATCATCATCACCGTCATCATCACTGTCATCATCACCGTCATCATCACTGTCATCATCACCATCATCATCACTGTCATCACACCATCATCATCACCATCATCATCACTGCCATCACACCATCATCATCACCGTCATCATCACTGTCATCACCACCATCATCATCACTGTCATCATCACCATCATCATCACTGTCATCATCACCATCATCACACCATCATCATCACTGTCATCACACCATCATCATCACCGTCATCATCACTGTCATCATCACCGTCATCATCACTGTCATCATCACCATCATCATCACTGTCATCACACCATCATCATCACCATCATCATCACTGCCATCACACCATCATCATCACTGCCATCACACCATCATCATCACCGTCATCATCACTGTCATCACCACCATCATCATCACTGTCATCATCACCGTCATCATCACTGTCATCATCACCATCATCACCATCATCATCACTGTCATCATCACCGTCATCATCACTGTCATCATCACCATCATCATCACTGTCATCATCACCGTCATCATCACTGTCATCATCACCATCATCATCACTGCCATCATCACCGTCATCATCACTGTCATCATCACCATCATCATCACTGTCATCATCACCGTCATCATCACTGTCATCATCACCGTCATCACCATCATCATCACTGTCATCATCACCGTCATCATCACTGTCATCATCACCATCATCACACCATCATCACTGTCATCATCACTGTCATCATCACCATCATCATCACTGCCATCATCACCGTCATCATCACTGTCATCATCACCATCATCATCACTGTCATCACACCATCATCATCACCGTCATCATCACTGTCATCACCACCATCATCATCACTGTCATCATCACCGTCATCATCACTGTCATCATCACCATCATCACCATCATCATCACTGTCATCATCACCGTCATCATCACTGTCATCATCACCATCATCACACCATCATCACTGTCATCATCACTGTCATCATCACCATCATCATCACTGCCATCATCACCGTCATCATCACTGTCATCATCACCATCATCATCACTGTCATCACACCATCATCATCACCGTCATCATCACTGTCATCATCACCGTCATCATCACTGTCATCATCACCGTCATCATCACTGTCATCACACCATCATCATCACCATCATCATCACTGCCATCACACCATCATCATCACCGTCATCATCACTGTCATCATCACCATCATCATCACTGTCATCATCACCGTCATCATCACTGTCATCATCACCATCATCACACCATCATCATCACTGTCATCACACCATCATCATCACCGTCATCATCACTGTCATCACACCATCATCATCACCGTCATCATCACTGTCATCATCACCATCATCATCACTGTCATCACACCATCATCATCACCGTCATCATCACTGTCATCATCACCGTCATCATCACCGTCATCATCACTGTCATCATCACCATCATCACCATCATCATCACTGTCATCATCACCGTCATCATCACTGTCATCATCACCATCATCATCACTGTCATCATCACCGTCATCACACCATCATCATCACTGTCATCATCACTGTCATCATCACCATCATCACCATCATCATCACTGTCATCATCACCATCATCATCACTGTCATCACACCATCATCATCACTGTCATCATCACCATCATCACACCATCATCATCACTGTCATCACACCATCATCATCACCATCATCATCACTGTCATCATCACCGTCATCATCACTGTCATCATCACCATCATCATCACTGTCATCATCACCATTATCACACTATCACCATCACTGTCATCACACCATCATCATCACCGTCATCATCACTGTCATCATCACCGTCATCATCACTGTCATCATCACCGTCATCATCACTGTCATCATCACCATCATCACCACTGTCATCATCACTGTCATCATCACCGTCATCATCACTGTCATCATCACCGTCATCATCACTGTCATCATCACCATCATCATCACTGTCATCATCACCATCATCATCACTGTCAGCATCATCATCATCATCACTGTCAGCAGCAGCAGCACCACCACCCCTACCACCACCACTACCATTACCACCATCACCATCACCATCTTCGTGATCATCATCACATCTGGTAGCCCCAAGAGACAGAAGAGGAGATAAACAGTAAGTGTGGGTTCCACTAGCAAAGGAATAAGAAATAGAACTGGAAAGAATGAGTGAGACAGGGAAAGAGAAGAAGGGAGAGAAGGAAGAACTTACAGATAAAATTACAGAGTCCTTGAATTGGAAGGGATCTTGGAGGTCAAAAATCTACAGCTTTATTTTACAGACAGAGAAAATGAGGCTCAGAAAGAGGAAATGACCTGTTCAGAATCACACAGGGGGTCCATGTTGGAGCCAATGGGAGACCCAGTTCTCTCTTCTCACTCAATCTCACTGCCTCTACTACAAGAAAAAAGCCTCCAAAGGTCGTCAGTGATGGGGGGGGGTGAAGATGGAGTCATCAGAATTCACCCCCCACCCCCTGGGGGCACTCCTTCTATTGCCCAGCCAGGAACTCTAAGCCTGGCCAAGTTCACCAGCTCTGTCCTCTGCCCTCTGCTCTGCAAGGTTCTCTTCTTGCTGCAGGACATATGGAATGGACTGGCTGGGTACATTAGGGGAGGGCTTTGGTGCCCAGTGAGGGGAGGCCTGGCTTACCCTGGACCTGCGTCTGATACACGATGAAGTAACTGGGAGTCCCGCAGCTCTCAAACTCCTCTGCACTGCACTTCTGGGCGCAGAGCTGCTCATCCTCTCTCTCATGGAGGGGGAATCGGGTGGTGGGAAATCCACAGTGGCAGGCGGTGCCCGCGAGAGCTGCCAGTGGGTACTCCTGGGGACAGAGTGGAAGAGGATAAGAGAGTTGCTAAATCTCTGACAGTCCCGGACTCTGAATGTGGAGCAGGATTTGCATCCCAACTGTCTCGTGCATCACTCTACCTCAACCCGAGTCCCCAGACTCCATCAGTGAACCCTGCTTTTATGACTTCAACCCATCTGTGAACTTCCTGTACTCTTATTTATTTGTTTTTTCCCTTTATGTCAACTCACTTATTGAAACTTAAATTTGAAAGGAAACTTTATATCACCACCACAAGCAGTACTTGTGGACAAGTAGCACTTCCATACATTTCCATGCTGTATACGTGAATACTACAGAAACAAAACAACGTAATTAAATTCTACCTAGGCACTCTCCCCTGCCAAGACTCTGAGCCTGGGGTCAGCTCCATTTTTCCTGCAAAAGAGAGATTAGTTGAGAGTAGAAAGTTGTCAAAGACACGTTAGCACTGAGATGATTTCTCCTGGAGGACTTGAAAGAGAACTGAAAAAGAAATGCCTTTCTCACTGTCATGCCAAATGCCACAGGAATGCCTCTTTGGTCCTACAGTGATACAGAGCCCACGCTTTGGGAAAAGCTGTTTGAATTTGTTCTTTCAAGCCAAAGAGGATACTGATAGCTGCGAGTATCCAGATTCTTTGATGGGAGAGCTGCTCCCAATTGCTTTATTTGTTCTATGGAACAGCTAAGTGGGAGCAGGATGGACCCGAGATTTGGGGGGCAAGGGACCATCTTTTATCCAATTTGCCTCTAGCCTGGACTCACATCCCCAAGTTCTACCTGGTAGCTGGTCTAGGAATCATCTGGTAACAATCCAAGGTCACACGTAGGTAGGTGGCTGGCTCCAGCAAGTTTTGTCACAGTAGGTTTGGTTTCTTCCTAACAGATATTAAATATGAACTGTGGTAGTAACTGAAAAGCAGAGGAGAGGTGATGATGTGCAGGAGGGTCAGACTGGCCCATGACTGATGACACTTTCTAACTGGGGACCAATACTGGAATCTCGTCTGGCACCCTAAATCTCAGACTGTGCAGCACTTGGCACAAGAACCCTGTATCCCCACCCACTCAGTCCCCTCAATTTCTCTCCTCTGACCCCTGAGGAGATCAGAGAAAACGGGAACAGGGAAGTTTGCAGAGGGGTCTTCCTGTCCACCCATATACATCTTTGGTCTCTCCAGTCCTGTGTACAGTCTGATCTGTGACCTCACTGTCTCACGCATGTTTGTTTCCCCACCTCTGGCTGATCTGTAGGTTCCTCCAGGGCCCTCAGGGAGTGAGGAATGTCCACCTGTGGTTTTGTGTGATGCCCTCCCTAATGCCATGTGGGTAGGGGGATTCCTGCCCAGGGGAGACAGTTGTACCAAATGATGGTCAAGCCTCCTTCAATCTCACGAAGTTCACCCCTGACCTTCAGGAGTCTCTTAGGAGCACAGTAAGCACTCAGGAAATGCTTGGCAATTTGAAGTAGCCTGGCTGCTCTTGACTGGCTCTTGCAAGTCTCCCTGTGGGGTCTCCAGAGTGACTTAGAAGTTAGGAGCAGTTCCAAGTGTCAATCAACCCCAGCTCTCATTTGTGCTGTGAGCTTGGGCAAGTGACTCCACCTGTCTGGGTCTTGGTTTTCTCATCTGTGAAATGAAGATTCAAACTCATACGTTTGTTCTGAGAGGTAAACTGTGACTGTGGTGCAGAGGGCTGCATGGAGGATGTTCTCATCAAGCAGCAGCCTCTATGATGCCGCAGCCTCTCGGTCTTCCTGAGAGATGCTTCAAGGATTAGGAATCCCATGAGAGAAACAGCCAAGCAGGGTGACTCCGAGCAGATGGGGGCATCCAAGAGTTGGGGTGAGGTCTGAGCACCCAGGAGGAGTCATAAGACAGGCCCCCAGCAAATGCCAGTATCCTTGAGCATAGAGACCACATCTTGGTGATGTTGCATCCCCAGTACTGAGCAAGGAGCCTGATATACAGTAGGTTCTCATTAAGTATTTGCAGAGTGAATAAATGAAATGCCCAACCACATTTTTGTGGTGAATGAAGGATGATCCTCCTCTAGACAATACAGTAATTAGCTTATTTTGAGGGAAGGCTCGAGTTCCTTAGACATTTTTGTGCACCAGTTATGTGCTGGGTGTTAAAAGGAGGGCAAAAAATGTATAAGGCATAGACCTTACCCTTGAGGAGTTCAAGTCTGGATAGGGAAGAAGGATAAATAGTCAGCCATCAAAAATCCTAGACTGAGAAAGGGACCCAAATATCATCCAATCCAACTGTTATCCAATGCCCAAAGTCCTGGACAGCACTGATGTCTGACCTCTGCTTGCATTCCTCCAGTGCTGGGGATCTCACTCTGTCCCAAGGTGCGCTTGTCTTTGCCCTTACCTGGCAATCTTCCACTCATGCATCTAGGCTTAAATGACACTCTCATTCCTGAGCATTCCTCATTACTAGAACATGCTTCCTCAAGGAGGGAGGGAGGGAGGGAGTGAGGGAGGGAGGGAGAGAGAGAGAGAGAGAGAGAGAGAGAGAGAGAGAGAGAGATCCACCCTGTGTAGTCCAGCTCCTTGGATACACATGAAGTGGTCACATCCCTGTCCCATGTCACAGATCAGTCAATGACCTCGTCCACCCCACTGAGCTGTTCCGTCTGCAGCCGAGCATCCCATCCTTTCAGCTGCCCCGCACAAACCACTCCTCACCGCGTTCTGTGAGCAGGACCCTGTGCTCACCTTCTCTGTGCAGAGGTCCACGCACTTGTCCACAGACATGTTCGGCATGGCGGCTGTCACGGGCAAGGCCAGGGAGAGGTTGTCAGGCCTGTGGAAACAGCCTCGGAATACTGCACTTCCATCTGCAGGGCCAGAGGGAAAAGTAGTAGTCAGATCTAGAAGGAGGAAGATCTGGACAGAAGAACCACCTTCTGAAGGAAGCTCTTATACACTGAAGCCCAGAGAAGGCAAGAGTCTTGCCCCAATTCACACAGTGAGCCAAAGGAGAGACAGAAAGACAGCTGCATTTTCTGTTCTTGGACAGCTCTGTTCATAGCCTATGAGCTTGATCATTCAAAGAATGCTCTTCTCGACTCTGGCTACTTTGTCAACAGCCCAGACCACCAAGGTCAAGTTCTTCCTGGGCCACATTAACCCCTTTTCTTTGTCAGTATCCCTACACCTCACTTCCTTATTCTCAACAGTGGAAATGTGCCATTCAGGAAAGTGATACATTCCATAAGGTGTTTTCATCAGGAGTGGATTGATGGAGCAAGAGAAAGGGCCAGGGCTGTCCTGTCTTTCCTCATCAATACAAAGGTGACCCTCTGCCTCCCATCGTCCTGGGCTTTAGTGGAAAAGGCCTGCACCTCAGGAGTCTCCACCTACCCAGTACTGAGCACCTGCAGGCTGCAAGGACCTGATCTGTCGGAGGGACTCCCTTTAGGATAACCTAATCTGGAAATATCCCAGCTGTACAATAGAAAATTTGGAGGTCACTACCGTCTCTTCAATAGAAGTCATCCCTTAAGAAAATATTCAGAGATGTTGAATATCCACTGGAAGCAGAGCCTGAGACAAGTATTTTGATGAAGGTGTGTTCTCAGGGAGGAGGAAGGGAGGGAAGCAGGAGAGGACAGAGGACGGAGGTTGGTGAGGATGTGACATCAGCTGGGTTCCACCTACAGCCTCATCCCACAGAAAACTCTGGAGGGAAAATTGCACTGCAGAGCTGGTCCCACCTTAAGGAAAGGAGGCTGGCTGTGGTTTTGTGTGACCCCCCCCCCTCAGTAATGTCAGGCTATTATTGGCTGCAGGCTGCCCCCGAGGATGGAGCATAACTTCCTGGGAGAGGCTACCTGCTCCTGTTGGGCTAATAGCTATTCTTTGGGGAAGGGTGCAGATGTGTGTCATTGCCACCAACAGTCCCCACAGTGAAGGGGATTTGGGCAGGCACCCGTAATGTCCACTACAGATGCGCACAAAGACTGACCAATAAAGAAGTTCATTGCAGCATTTTTTAAAAGTAACAAGTGAAAGATAAGAAACAACCTAGATGTCCAACAGGGAGGTATTGGGCAAGTGAAAGATGGAAATGCAGCGCGTGGAATTCCATGCCTCCATCGGAGCAATGGGGTTAAAGGGTATTTTTGGCCAGATGAAGGTGGGCTCAAGACACAATGTTAAACAATTAAATATAAATTGAATTAAAAATTTTAGTAGAAAACTGCATATATTAGAAAATATCAATTTTGTAAAATAATTATCAATATGAATCTCTAGAAGGACATAGACCGACATGTTAATAACCATGGTGTATCTGGATAGTAGGTGTGATGGATTAATTTTCTATGTCAACTTGGCTAGCCATGGTGTCCAGTTGTTTGGTCAAACATTAATCTAGATTTTTCTATGAAGGAATTTTGTATACGTGATTAACATCTACACTTAGTGGACTTTAAGTAAGGAGGTTACCCTTGATAATGCGGGTGGGCCTCATCCAATCAGTTGAAGGCCTTAAGAGCAAAACCTGAGGCTTCCTGGTGAAGAAGGAATTCTGCCTCAATACTGCAGCATTCATTCCTGCCTGAGTTTGCGGCCTGCCAGCCTGCCCTACAAATTTCGAACTTACCAGTTCCTACAATCACGTGAGCCAATTCCTGAAAATACATCTCTTAATATATGTGTATCCATATATCTTATTGGTTCTGTTTCTCTAGGGAACTCTGACTGATCCAGTAGGATCACAGTAATTTTTATTTTCACCTTTTTGTAAAACTCTTTTCTTTTTCTACAACAAATATGTATTTTTTATAGAATAAAGACAGATAAAAAACAAAAAGTGGTGCCTGTCAAATTTATTGCAAGGCTCATGATTCGTATTTAAACTTGGGTTCAGTTATTTCTCAAATTTTGAGTTATATATGTCTTTCCAGAGGCACAGCTATCACATAAAACAAAGGACGCTGTTGACACAGTGTGGATCAAAACCATGAGCACAAGAATGGGTGCCATTTATTAAGTCCCTACTAGGTGTCATCTGAGCACTTTAGAAACATGAGCTTATTTCACCTTCTTGAAAATCCTGCAAGGCTGGTAGTAAACTCATTTCACAGATGAGAGAAATGGGGCTTAGAGATGGGAGGTTGCATGAGAAACCTAAGGACTCACCATTAGCAAAAACTTATGGAAGCTCATCTCAGAAGCAAAATGTTAGCCCTTGGAAAACACAAAGCAAGTTGCCAAAACCATATGCCTATTTCTATATTGGTATCTGGGTCTATCTATAGTGTAAAACCACTTCTTAGCATACACACATATATTTATATTTATGTGCAGAGAAAATGATATGGAATTACTCCCTGAGCAGAAGGATGGGGGGAGAATGTTTATGAATGATAATTAAAAATTTTAGCCATCAGAGGCACCTAGTGATTATTCCTACCACCTGGCACCGGCAGCCTGAATTGTTCATTGCACTGGCAAATCGAGTGAGCCGAGGACACTCGGATTTTGGTGAAGTAGCTAACTTCTGGAGCATGCCGAGGATCACACACATCCATTGCTGCCTCCACTTTCCCCGTTTCCATCCCCAGCCCTGTGAGAGAGGCGCCAGTGGTGGTGGTGTCAGGATACTGCTGACCTGCCCGTGGCCCCTACAGGCCTCAGTTTCCCCATGTATAAATGGGGAGCAGGGATTAGCCTGCACAGTGACTCTCATGCCCATTACCCGGGGAACATCTGGAAAAGTGTGGGGCTACCTTTGATTGCCTCAGTGGCTGGGCGCCTCACTGGCACTTGGAGGGCTAGGGCAGGGATGTGCATGTTCTGTACAGGACAGCCCTCTACCCCCAAATGAGGAATTGTCACACTCAAAATGCCACTAGCTCCCTGTGAAAAAATACTGGACAGTCTCCCATCCTGTGGCCTGGGGTGCTCAGAGGGAAGCCCTGTAAGGTCACCCAGAGAAAGATTTAGTGATGCTCACAGAATGTGCCCTACGCTGTGAGGGCAGAGTGGGGAGCAGGCCTTTGAGCTAAAGATTGATAACAATGAGGCGGGAAGCCCAAAGCGGTGTGGATCGACCTTCACTTAACCACAAAACTCTGTTAGCCCGATGCTAACTCAGGTCACAGGGCAATGAGATGTTGACCTTGCCCTCTCTCTTTTGACTCCACTAGTTTTTACTGAGTCCCCGCTGATGCCAGGCTCCATGCTGGGTACTCAGGGTCCATTTAATCTTCACAGAAAGAATATATGGTAGATGCTGGCTACCTCCATTTCATAGATGAGAAAACAGAGTCAGGGAGGCTTGCTGGCTTCCTTAGTGTCATAGAGCTGTCAAACGACATGTCAAATGTCTCCAAAGCCCATGCTTCTCCCAATAATGATAATACTATCATCACGATTGCATGCCTATATTAATACAATGTTGTTATCATTCTAGTTACCACGTATTGGTCACATGCTAACTGCCAAGAGCTAGGCTGAGCCGTTCACACGCATGGCCTCATTGAACCCTTGGGTTCACCCTGGTGGTGTAGGGATCCCCATTTTTACAGAAGAGGACTCTCAATGCTTAGATCAGAGGTCTGAAACCACCTGTCACAGATTACCCAACTATCAGAGTCAGAGCTGAGACTGGAACCTAAGTCTGCCTGAGATCTTTCCATGCTAAGGCACTCTGCAAACACTTGATACACCTTATCTAATGGAGCCCTCCCAAACCCTACCAGGAAGAACTCATTCTTCCCATTATAAAGAAGGGGAAGTACAGGTTCAGAGGGGGGAAGTGTCTTGTCCAAGGCCACGTAGCTGATAAGTAGCAGTGTCTGGAATCTAACCCCAGAATGTCTGAACTCCAAGTCTGCACACGCTCCTGGGCTGTCGCTCTTTAAAAACCCATGCCAAGGCCCTGCCCTAGCATTTCAAAACACTCCGACATTTATCTTCTCTCTTCTGCCCTTCACATTCACAATACTTCTGAACACAGGTCACTCAGAGAGTCAGGCTGTCCCTCTGAGGTCTCTTGACAGTGCAGTCTGGCTCTCTTTAAGTATCCCCAAATGTCCAGTCCTGACCCTGAGTCTCTGGAACGATCTTCAAATTGTTAACCTGCCTCTTCCCACCAGGATCCTATTTAAGGGACCATCCTAAAATCCCCTTGGGTCACAAGCTACAGGCAGTGGTTTGGGGGTGGGGCCAATGGAGGCCCCTTTGGGGATGGGATAGTCCTGAGTCCACTATAGGGGTTTGAAGCCCACCACCTTCTACCCTCTAAGATGGGTCCTTCCCCAAACCACCTCTTACCACCTTGGTGGGGTGTGAGACCTTCAACACAGGACTGTGCAGGGGAAGACAAAGTCATGTCACAAGGGGTGAGGGTTGTCTGGGCATGCTGGGGGTGTCTGTCTGTGAACCCATGGGGGCAGGAGGGGCTGACTATGAGGCCAGTTGTGGGCCTGGCTACACCAAGGGTGCATTTGGATGGCGGGACATGATACTGAATGTGTGTCTATCGCTGTGCACACAGTATGCATCTGACTGTACATGAAAGGGTGTGAGTGACAGTGTGTGCATCCCGAGTGTGTGTGAGTGACTATGTGAATACGAATCCACCTGTTTGGGGTTTGGGCATGCAGATTCCGAAATCTGAGAATGCAAGTGTGACCTTACTCCATGAGCAGATATGTGTCCCCCTGTCTGGCTGGTCTCATCACAATGGGAGTGTAACTGCGGTCATGTGCGTTTGGCTGTGCGCTTCTGCAAATAAATGTGTAGTTGCACATCGGACCTCTAGGAGGGTGCAGTTGTGCCATGAGGTGTGTGGGCTGGTGCAGACAATACCCCAGGGGCTCTCAGGTTGCCTGGCAACCAGTTCACTGAGAGGAGGGCTCCCCCTCTCCTAGCAGAGAGTGAGGCTGAGCTTCAGCCAACCTCCCACCAGACTGGCTCCATGACACCAGTGGTTCGTCAGCATTTCCTAACAATCCCTGAACAACCGGCACCTATGTTAGAACAAAAATTGTATTTCCCCAGTGCAAAGGGAAATACACCTTCCAAAGAGAGAGTAACAGGAGGGCTGGGTCCTTCTGCTGGAGTCCAGCCCAGATGGAGTCTCTCTCAGAATGCCAAGAGCACCGGGGAACCTTAAATCTGGTGCCCGCAGCCAGGGACACTGCTGTTGTCTGTGCAGGTCATTTGTACCACAGTGGATCTCACATACGAGTTTCTGTACAGGAGCATGTCTGCCTGGGGGCATGTGAGAGCTTCAGTGAGCCCAGGGTGGTCTTTGGTGTCCCCTGGGGCTAGTGGTCACCCTTGCATCCGCTCACAGACATGGCCATGAGTAATTAAAGGCACAGGGTCCTGTGAGCCTGCATGCTCTTCATCTGGGCATCTCTGGCCAAGTGCTCTGCTCTTCTCTCTTCCCCCAAGCTGTGCGCCTATCTCTTGGGCTCAGTCTGCTGACAGGGCCACATTAGCTTGTGTCTCCAGATGGTTTTGAGGGGCCCAGCCCTGACCCAGAACCCCAGAAGAGGCCGTCCAGCCTGGTGCCACACTAGAAGGCTATGGCACTTCCCTGGACCGACAGGATCAGAAGACCAGTGACTAGGAGACTAGTTCTGGTCCCAACTTTGCTTCTCCTCTCTGGAACTCATCAGCTTCACCTCCACACAGTACCCTCCCTTGTCTTTGACCATGGAAAAATTTCCTCTCTTTTCAGAGCCTCAACATCCTCATCTCTAAAGTGGGGGCATGAGTATTGGGTTGATTATTCAGAGATGGCCCTGCATGAGACTTGTGAGCTGTGGCTACTGAGGAAGGGGCAGTCAGAGGCTTGTCTCCTTGCCAGCTGTCTGTAGGCTGTAAAGGAGGGAGGGATGTGGAATCTGCCCTGGCATTTCTCCATGTGATTTCCTCCAGCCTGCCTGGACATCAGGAGGCAGGACTGCAAGGGTGAGAAGAGGAAAGAAGACTTTGTAACCCAGCTCTGCAGATATTGGTCTCCCTTTGACATTTAAGCATCTGCTAGTGAGTCCCTGAATCTCTCAGCTTAGAGAGGAAGGCTGAAATGAATGCTCCGAATATCAGATTAGGGTAGGTTTTCAGAGGCCTTAAAGGGCCAGAGATGAATCTGAAGCTACTGCACGTGTCTCTCTTTGGTCCAGGTGTGTGCTGCGGTGCTAGTAGGGAGAGTAAGAGTTTGAGAAATCACTTCCAAGAGCAGTAATATCCTAGATGAAGGGTTTTCTGCAGCCTGGCTTGTTCTGCTTTGGCAAGAAACCCTACGGAATCACAGAGGGCTTCCTAATGTCTGGTGGAAAGGTTGGGGAGACTTCTGAGCCAGCAAGGGGATGGTTTAGCTCAACTCCCAGGGATCTAAGGA
The DNA here is from genome assembly GCF_027409185.1 of Cynocephalus volans. Classification (NCBI taxonomy): domain Eukaryota; kingdom Metazoa; phylum Chordata; class Mammalia; order Dermoptera; family Cynocephalidae; genus Cynocephalus; species Cynocephalus volans. The sequence continues at coordinate 198,884,597 of NC_084461.1, forward strand.
GAATTTTGGAGGTCATTTCTCTCTGCAGTTGGCTCTCCACCATGTCTTGGTGATCTGGACACCAAGGATACACACGGTGGCCAAGACATTTAATCTCTCCAGTCCTCTCATGTCCTTCATCTATAATATGGGTCACCTGGTTCTCCTCTTCTGTGGGTGAAAGGCTCTTTTGTCTCTTATGTACAAAAACGAAAGGGAAGTTGCCAGTAGGTCCCTCAACCTTCCTAACACTCTCCTGTGGTATAAAGAATTTTGGATTTCCTACAGCAGTGGGAAGATGGCTTCCTGTTTGCAGAAAGCTCTGGTGCCCAGCTAAAAGGGCATTGGTTTTTCATCAGATAGACCCAGGACAACCACTAACTACTAAGAAAACTTACTGTGTGCCCTTGGGCAGGTATCTTCCCTTCACTAAGCCTCAGTTTTCTTCATCTGTAAATGGGGATCACCGTATCTATCCTGCACAGTTAGGGTGGAAATCTATGCAATGGCATTTATAAGTGTCTGAGACCTAACAAGTACTCAGTCGATGTCTCCTCCTGTTCTTTTCTCCATCACTTGTTCATAATACGTGAAGGGTGGCTAGCTCCTATGCAGTAGACACTCTCAGTTCCCCATTAATACGCCTGCCCCTGGCACTCACCATCCCAGTATAGGCTGATAGTTACCACGACTCCCTTGCCTCAGGGCCTGTCAGGGACAGACTGAACCTGCTAGGGAGTAAATCTCCCCAGGAGCCATCCATAGCTGGTGATGGGTGAGAATTGGAGAATAAATACAACAGCTTCCTGCCCCTCGGGTGGGACACCTCTGGAGCATGTTCTACACCATTTCCCAAAGGGATTAAGCTTCAGTTTTCCTCATTAGTGACCTGCTTTGTAAAGGATTCTGTACTGGCTTCCTTTCTTTTCCTGTTTCACTTCTTCACTCCCTTACAGGTACATCCTGGAATCATCTCCCAAGTCAACCAAGGCCCATATCCTTGTATCTGGGGGAATCCAACTTAAAGCATCTTGGGTCTTTGGGCATTTTTAATTCACAAGCAAAGTCCTGCATGGAGTTTCAGGGCCACTGCTTCACACAGCTCACTCATAGTCTGTGTGAATGGCACTCCCTGGAGGCATGCACTACACAGCCCACAGTAATAGCAGCAACCCTGAGTGGCATTTTCTTGATGACCAATCCCTAATAAATAATAACAATAGCAATAATAACAATTACTTACTGTATGTCACTAGTGCTAAGTGTGTTACACATATTATATCTCAATTAACCCTCACAACAACCTATGAGGTAGACAATGCTATTATCCTGTTTTACAAGCAGAGCCCCTGAGACTTAGCAAGATTTGATCACTTTTCCAGGTCACACAGCTAGTGGGGAGCAGAGTTGGGATTTGACCCCAATCTTGTTTGACATCACATCCTAGTTTCTCACCTCTCCACTATTCTGCAGGAGGCCTGCCCAATTCTAACATTGTAACATTCCAGAGATCCCATGCTAGCCACTCGAATTTCCCACAAACACTCTCAGGCCCCACAGTAGAGATCTAAGAATTATGAAAGCCCATGCCCCACATTCTGACAATGTTAGCTCTTCATTGCCAAGCCAGCTGGGGTGGTGCATGACCTCAGCAGCTTGGGCTTTTTACCAGCAGGAGGTGAGCAGAACAACTGTTCATCAACTCTTTGCTGGGGGCAGATGGAGAAGAGCCTGCAACCAGCTGCAAGCGTCTCTGAAGTCCTATCATCTCTTTGTTCTGGAGCTTCACAAGAGTGAGGTAAATGTCACCAGGCATCAGCTTAGAGGCAGGCGTGGTAGAGTATTCCCTGGTTTGAAAGAGGCCACCACTCCCCGGGTAATTAGGCCAAGCTTTACTGCATTAAAGATGCTGGCAAGGAGAAAAGGCAGTGAGCTGGAAGCTGTTAACGGCTGCCTAGCTACCTATAATCAGAGAGATTGAATTACACAAAAAGCCTAACTGTCCAAGGAGAATTCAAACCAGCTATTTTTAGACATCTCCAAAGGCTCCTGTGGGCTGCTGGATATTCAAATAGCTTGAATTGGGTGTTTCTCAGAGTGAATTGGGGAGTTTTATTAGGAAGAAGTGGGGGGGGCATCAAAATTACTCCATAACAGGCACTGTATGAAGTGCTTTCTAGGCTGTATCTCACTTGTTGGTCCCAACAATTGTAAAAGGTTGGAATTGTCCCCATTTTACGGAAGAGGCACCTAGGGCCCAGAGAGAATAAGTGGCTTGGCCAAAGTCAACACAGCAAGTGAGAGAACTAGGATAGAAACTATGTCTGACTGATTGCAAAACCTACACTTTTCCCCAATGTCTTCCTGCTTTCATGAATTTTGCTTAGGGGAGAAAAGCAAACCGATTGTCCCCCACTATGATGCAGATGGAGAAAAATTTTCTAACTATTATCTCTTTGGCACTGCACAGAAAAGTTCATGAAGTTCTGCATGAATTAGAAAATCCAGGGGTCCCAGACATATATGAGAATCAAGGGGAAGCAGAGGCCTCTAGGACTGGCAAAGAAGGAACTAGACATGGTCCATACAAGGAAGTGTGACTTCCCTTGATCATCTAAGGCTTCCCTTAGAAGAAGTGATTAGAGTGTAGTATCAGTGAGCCTAAAGCACAAACATTGCCCCAAATTCTCCTTCTAACTTTTGAAGACAATAAATTGCCAGAACTAACAACAGTATACAAAATCCACCATGTAAATTGTAAACCATAAGTCAGAGACCTATTTTTGCAGTGATAATGCAAACTTCATAATGCCTTTGCCAAAGTAGAAAAAAAGAAAGGAAAAAAAAAAAAAGAAAAAAAAAAAAAAGAAAAACAATGTTGAGTCTTGGGAGAGGCTGGTTTGCAGTCATGGGAGTTTTAGGCTGCACTGAAAGATGGTCAGTACCATGGACAGCTACCCATGGGAACAACATGTACAGTTCAGCTTAGTTCTAATGAACCTTGCAACCCAAAGCTTGCAAGAATCATTCAGGCAAATGAAATTTCTTGCAACATCTTATAAAGTCATAAAGTTCCCAAATCACCAGCAGGTCTCTCCCCCTGAGAAGAAAGCTACACTTGCTGACACATTTAGCAAACTGCTATGAAAAATGTAATTTGACCAAAAAGGAAGTCCATTTTTCGGTTCCTTTGTAACAAGGGCAAAGAGTCCATGTGCCGAAGAGTCTGCGTCAAGGCAGAATAGCAGGGTTCCTGCAGACATTTGCTCTGCCAACCTTTTAATGCTCTCACTACTGTAAAAGCACTCCATCACCGCAGAAACACATGGGCTGGCTCCCTGTGCAAAGCAGACAGCCCACAAGAGTAGTGCTTGGGAGATAAAAAGCCTCCTTTGGATCTTCCTAATCATTAAGAGTTTTGTGCCACTGCTCAGGAAAACACAATAAGGACACAATGTTAATACCAACTAATGACTCTACAAATGGAATCTAGTTTCCACCATACCTGTTTCCTGGAGTGTTTGCTCATTTCTCTCTCTGATGTAATATATGCTTCCGTCATGTGCCAGTGACTCAGAAGGTATCCCTTTCTGGTTTATTTGTGTATAAATCAGATCCCAGGCATGAGAAGCTGAAAGTGCCACTGAGTCAGAGCAAAGACAGTAGAGATCCTGGACTGCTTAGAGTCAGGAAACAAGGCAGAAGGAGGGATCAGGGGTCAGGGAAGGGAGGAGTTAAGTTGCAGCCAAGGAGATCCCCCAAAAGAGAGGAGATGGGGTCCTGAATCCAATTCAAGATGTTAGAGTGTTTATCATACCGTAATGAGTGAGCTCCCAAACTGGGAGTCAGAGACCTTGGTTCCATCCATGCTCAGTTCCTAAAAGGCACTGTGGCGTTGGAAAAAGCGTGCCTGCCAATCATTTCCTGAAATTGCCTCAAGGCTTTTGCACTCTCTATTCTCTTTGCCTGGATTTCTCTCCCACCCCTTGGAAATTTATCTTGAGTCTGGGTACCCTCCCCTCCTCCACCAGGTGAAATCCTATGTGTCTTTCAAGGCCCTCATCAAATGCCTCTTCCTCTGTGGAGCCTCCCCCAGGACCGCTCAATTTAGCCACTTCTTCTCTCCAGGACTCAGTTTCTACAAGCATAAAATGGGACACCAGCAAAAAACGTGCTTCCAAAATGGCATTCAACATATGACATTTGCGGACTCTGGACATTGCTCATGGCTGGAATACATGGCTCTCCCTTTCACCTGGAATCTCCTTAGAATGAGATTCAGCTCAAATGTTGCTCCTGTGACTTCTGCAGACAGCGTCCTCGCAATCTTCTGTACCTACCCCTGATGGTTGAACCATTCCGCTAGGGGAGAGGGGTACTGGGTCTATCGCCTCATAGATGGTGGGCTCCTTAAGTACAGGCAGTGTTATTTATTCTTCACTGAGTCTCTCTATACCTAGTACCCCTGGGAGCTCACCAAACGTCTTGGTTCAATGAATGTTTCCAGTGCTCTCTCTGTATACCATGTTGTCAACTGGGAGCTCACCAAGAGTCCCAATTTGACATGTTGTCAACCATCTGTCTCCTTGTCCAAGTTGCCTTCATTCTAGACTCAGCCATAGTAGCCTTGAGGTTAATAAGGCTTAGATTTTCTTTTAGAGTCTCCAGCTGAAGGTGCTCTAGCTTCAGACCTTGTACAGTGATGATTCAGAACAACTGCGGTGGACTTGCAGAATCCAGGGCTCCACTCTCAGTAGAAACAAATGTGTTTCCCCTCCTGGACATAATACTAAGATACTTTTCTCAGGTGATGCCAAACATTAGTTGGGGTAATTCTGCCACCACAGAGGTGGGTAAGCTGAGCAGTGCTCAGCATTCCTGCCAGCCTTATTGTAACAGAGTCTAGTGATCTTAGTGTGTTGAGGCTTGTATATTTTAGCTGATTGAAAAGTCCTTGATGGTCCATGAGTATTATTATACCAGGTGATCACAATAGTGTGTGTGGGTATGTGTGTGTGTGTGAGAGAGACAGATATTAAGAGAGGATGTCTAGATTACCCAACCAACCTGAACATTAACCATAATGAGGTCTGGCTAATGTCCAGCTAATGACAGACAAAACCCAATTCTTATCTATCTCAGTCTCATACACTACGATGTTTTAATGGCAGCAGCTTCCCCTCTAAATTCCCCTGACTTTAAGGCCATCTCTTCAGATGGCCAAAGTGTTACCACCAAAATAACATAAATATTGGCATAAAGGGGATCAGTGGTGAGAATGATAAATCTGCAAACACATTAAAAACTCATTACACTAACAGCCAAACCAGAAACCTGCTGTGTGGATGATCTCCAGCCTGGATTTCACACACTACCTCTGCTCTCTGAGGCCTTCAGACCTGAACTGAGGTGCCTATAGGGAGGTAGGTGGTGTAGGCCATTCACAGCCCATTTGCAGACTGGCAGCATGGTCAACCCTATGGCAGAGCAAAGCTTGAACCGAGGTTCAAAACTATGAGATTTGGAACACTGAACACATTATCAAGCAAACCAACAATGAATTTTCATAAACAATGAAATTTACATGGCAGAGGCCTTTCTCTGCAAACGTACAGGTGTTAACTTTCTGCCAAATTCACCTGTGTGAGCAGGACCACATTCTGAGTGAGGTTTACTGAGGTCTAAGAACTTATTATTCAAAGTGTGGTCCATGGACAAGCAGCATGGTATCACCCAGGAGCTCCTTGGAAATGCAGAATCTCATTGGACCTGCTGAATCAGAATCTGCATTTTAACAAAAATCTCCAGGGGATTCTCAAGCATATTCAAATTTGGCAAGCACTGGTCAAAGGGTTAGAGAAGAGGTTGTAGATTTCTGTTCCTGCCTCTGGACCACATGAGAGGGGTAACCTCCAGAAAGGTCAACCCTCCATCCTTCATCAAGTTCATTAGCTCTTTTTATAGGTCTGAAGGTCACCTGGAATTAGATTGATTGACCTCAAGCTGGTTTACTTAAATTTTTTAGGCCTCAGTTTCCACACTGTAAAATGGGAGTAATTAACAATGATAATTACCTGAAAAGGCTGTAGGGAAGTTAAATGAAACCAGGCCCATAATTGGCTTAGTACAGTGCCTGGCACACAGCAGATTCTTGACAAACAGTTATTAGCTGTTATTAAATGCTCTTTCCCACTCCCCAGGAGGGAACAATGATGGGACAATGCCCACAAAAGAGGAATAGCTCCCACCTTCTCCTGTTCACCCCCCCTTCCCTTGGTTTGGAAACTGGAGAGTTTTTCCAACAAGACTCAAACCAGAAGCACCGGGAAGTGAGGATGAATTGTCTCTAGGACAGCATTAAAGGCTCTGGGGTTGGTTTAAATCCTCCACAGCTTATAAGCTGTGTGTGACATTGAGACTCAGTTTCCTCATCTGTAAAATGGAAATAGGTGAATAATAGCACTTATTCTTATGGTCATTGTGAAGGTCAGATGTCCTATTCCATATAAGGTGCTTAGAAAAGGACAAAGTGTTTGCTGTTGTCATTGTCATCGTTATTGCTGCCATCATCATCATCATGAGAAACAATGTGCTCTGAGAAAATCAGCAAGGACATACCAAGCTCAGGCTCCAGCTAAATTTGGGAAGAAGGAAGACAGGCGAGAATGAGGGGTGCAGCTGGTCCAGGAGGCAGGGAGAGGAGGGCATGTGGGAACTTCAAAGCAGCCGAGCAAAGGGCTCTGCAAGGGCTGAGGCAGGAGGCGAGGCCAGGGCAGGACTGGGGTGGCCTTAGAGGGATAGGGAGCCATGGGAGGTGCAGGGCAGACATGCAGGGACGAGACCGCCATGGACTCCTCACGCCAGGGAGGGGCGGGGCCGACTCACGTACACCTGCGGGCAGACTCCTGGGCCAGCTGCAGCCGGTAGACAGACAGGCGGTTGGCACCACCGCACACGCTGCCCCGCTCGCCCTTGCATTCCATGTCGCACTCTGCTTCGCTCACGTTTGCCGCCTGGATCTTGTGGCCGCAGTAGCACTCAGCGCCGAACTCCAGCCCGGCATACAGGTAACCCCTGGGGGAGGCTGCTGTCAGGCAGGGCAGCTGCCACCATGGAGACCACGGGGACAGGGAGACTCAATGTGGAGAGCCGGGGGAGGGGAAGGCTCTGGGGACCAGGGGATGCCAGGGGAAGTGGGGAGTCCATTGATGGGAGTAGGGGCAACAAGAGAGACCCCAGGAAAGAGGGGACCCATCCAACATGGAGACTTGGTAGCCTAGGGCCATTGAGAGACAGGGAGACCCCAAGGAAATGAGGCGACCTGGGAGTGATGCACAGGGAGACCCTGGAAGGGGAACAGGGGAGACCTTGGGGGGCAGGGAGACTCAAGGAGATCTGGGGAACAGGCATGCTCTAAGGGGCAGGAGGATAAGGAGACCTTGAGAGGAGTTCGGGAGGCTGAGGAGTTAGTCTCGGTGGGGGGTGGGGCCAGGAAAGCCAAGAAGGAATACAGGGAGTCCCCCTAGGGGACGGGAGACCCAGGGAGGAAACAGGAACACCACAGGAACCACCCACCTGCCTTCATCTCCACCTGGTGTCCAATGCCCCTTACACACCTACCCACAGAGACACAGCATGCCCATAATCACACTCATTTGTATACTCCTCCACACATGATCACACACACACCCCAGCTCCTGTGGTCCCCCTGCCCCACCCCACTCTCTTGCTCCTTCCTGTCTGGAGACATGAGACATTCATCTCTCCAGAGTCTAGCCACTTTATTCTAGGACACATCACCCAGGAATGGTGCCTCCATGTCCCTTGAGATGAGCTGGGGTGGAGGGAGGGGACACAAGGAGCTCAAGGGGGAGGCAGGAACTCTCATATCTTTTTGGAAGACAGCAAAACTGAGGTCACATACTCAGCCAAGGAAAAGATTCATTCCTCTAAAACCAAAAAGCCCAGGCACTGCAAGTTTCATTTTTTTTTCATAGTGATGGAATCCTTTCCTAAAAAGGACTCTTAGTGGACACCTGCTCTGTAAACAGATGAAAAAGGCACTGCTTGCTCTGGCTCTGGGGGTGAGAGGTACACAGGGAGAGAAGTGCGACAACCCCTGTGTGGCCCCTTTGTCCTCTGAGGCATTCTCCAGAACCTTGAGGGCTCCTCAGGGAGCAGCCTGCAAAACGCTGGTCACCTGAGGCACAACCAGTGGGAACTGCCAGCTCAAATCTTACCCTGGATTGCGTGGTGCCAGCCAGAGAGGCAGACCCACCCAGATGCCTCCACACACACTGGGCACACACTTGGGGCAGCACGTGGCACTGCCCAATCCATCTGCCCACCCTGGCAGATGCAGCAAGAGCAGCTTAAACAAACTGAGCATCTTGGTGCCCGACCACCAGCAACATCCTGGGTCTGGGCCAGCCTCTTTCCACCGATGTCTCAGTCTCTCTCTCTCTCAAGCCCTGCTCCTCAGATGTCCCTGGAAGCCCTCCCCTACAAGGGGACCCACTGATAGATGCAACACATCTCAAGAAAAGGGCCCATTGCGTGTTATCCATTCCAAAGCAAGAGGCAGCCGGTTCTCAGAGGCAGAAAGGACAAAGTCTGAGGGAGCGGAGAACCAAGGTGCAGTGAGACCCACCCAGAAGAGAGGTCAGCAGCTGCTGGGCTGGGGAAAGAACAAACAAACCAGGAGATCCCACAGGTGGAGGGGTGTGTGTGTGGTGGTGTTAAAATGTGTTCACAAATTCTTGGATGCTCCTTTCTTTAAGAGTGGAACTTTATTCACCTCCCCTTGAGTATGGGCTGAACCTAGTGACTGACTCCAATGAGAAGAAGGTGGGCATGCAACTTCCGAGGCTAGAGTGTACAACGTGTTATCATTCCCTTCTTGCTCTCACCTGAGGATGGTTCACTCTGGGGGAAGACAGCCGCCATGTTGTGAGGACACTCAAGCAGCCCCATGGAGAGGCTCCAAGTGATCAGGACCCAAGGCCTCCAACCAACAGCCATGCGAGTGGCCCGTCTTGGAACAGGACTTGCCAGCCCTCATCAAGCCTTCAGCTGGCTGCAGGTACGATGACTACAGCCTCATGAGAGACACTGAGGCAGAATCACCTTGCTAATCCCAGTCTCAAATTCTTAATTCCTGACATGCAGAAACCACGAGAGATAATAAATATTTGTTGTTTGAAGATGGTAAATTTTGGGGTAATTTGTTACACAGCAATGGAAAATTAATACAGAAAGGGAAGTGAAGTAGCCTTGATATCCTCAGGGACACTCATCACTCTTGACCCCAGTCTTCCTGTTGTCACCTTCGCTAGAAGGGCCTTTCAGAAAAGAAAACAGATTCTGCCTTTTGGTGTGGAAACCAGAGCCATGGTGCACCAGTGGGGTAGCATCAGTATCATCTGGGAATTTGTTAAAAATGCAAATTCTTGGGCTCCACCCCAAACCTGCTGAATCAGAAAATGGAGGTAAGGCCCAGAAATCTGTGTTTCAAAAGATGTCAGAGGTTTCTGACTCATACTTTCAAGAACCTCCGCCCTAGATGATCTGGTTCCCCCTTGCTCCTCACCTCTTCATCCTATATCCCGCTGGTATGTTCTGAATGTTTGTGTCCCCCCAAAATTCATATGTTGAGACATAATCCTCAAGGTTATGCTATTAAGAGGTAGAGCCTTTGGGAGGTGATAAGGTCTTGAGGGCATGGGATTAGTGCCCTTAACAAAGAGGCGTGAAGGAGCCCTTTTGCCCTTCCACCTTCCACCATGAGAGGACCCAGCAAAAAGATGCCATCATTGAAGCAGAACCTGAGCCCTCAGGAGACTCCGAATCTGCCGTCACCTTGATCTTGGACTTCCCAGCTTCCAGAACTGTGAGCAATAAATTTCTGTTGTTTATAAATTATCCAGTCTCAGGTATTTTCTTATAGCAGCCCAAATGGGCTAAGATACCCACCATCCCTCTTTAAGCCAATTCGGCCATGGTTATGGGCTTTGTGATCCTTAAACATGACAAACTCATTGCTGCCTCAAGGCCTTCGTCCTTGCCCTTCCCCTGCCTGAAACACCCCAACTCTGCTCTTCATGTGATTGGTTCTTTCTTACCTTGCAGGCCTGAGCTCAAAGTGGTTTTCCTAGGGAATCCTTCCCTGACCACCCCACCTAATGTTACCCCTTATGCCAGACACTATCCCATCACCCCATTTTATTTTCTTATAGCTTTTGTCACTTTTGAAGTGATCTTATTTATTTCTTTATCTTGTAAATTGCCTATCTTCTTCTCTAGAATATAATCTCTAAGGAGTGGCCCTATGGGCCTTGTTCACCTCCATAACCTGGGACAATGCCTGGCATATAATAGATGTTTAATACATATTTGTTGAATGAATCTAGATCACTTTCTCGATTAACACCCTCCAGTGGCTCCCCACTGCCCTCAAGGTCAAATTGAGATGCTTCGTTGGCATTCAAGACCTCATGTCACTGGGTTTCAGCCACCTCTGCAGCTTCCCCTCCTGACATTCCCTTTGTGTCCCCTGTGCACTCCCACACTACCTACCTGAGGACCCTGAGTATTTCAGGATGGCTCGGGAGCCCCGGCCTTTGAGCATGATGTTATTTCTTACCTACTGTGACTACCTAGAAAACTCCTATTCATCCTTCAAAACCCGGCTCAAGGTCTCACCTTTGTAACTTTTCCAGAGCCCCCCACATGGAGCTCTCCATTCCTTCCACCTTCATGACTCCCCCGCACCTTGGACAGCACTCCTGGCCCAACACCTGTCATGCTTTTTGTCTCTATACCCCACTTTCCTCATCTGTGGGATGTGGTTCATAACATCCCTGCCTCATAGGAATCTTAAGTTAATGTGAAGTTAAACAGTGGCTATTCACAGAGTGCTTAGAATACTGCCTGACACAGAGCAAGCACTCAGCAAGCAAGCTGTTGCTCTTCTATTGCCCAAGGCTGTTCGTGCCTCTGTCTCCCCGCCTAGATGGGGAGCCCCCTGAGGGCAGGGCTGGGGCTGACTCTGCTCTGCATCTCCAGCATGTGGAATTGGGTCCAGCATACATGGACAGCCAACAAATATCTGCTGAACTAAATTGAGTTACATGAGTAGCTCCAACTCATCTTGGCTGTCATCTCTGAGAAGTCTTTCCTGACACCAAGGCAGGCTAGGGGCCTCTTCTGCATTTCTAGCTGTCTGTGATTATTCCATCTCAACCCTTATCTCACCACATTGCCCTTATCTGTTTATTTGTTTGTCTTTTCTTCTAGGCTGTGAGCTCCATGAGGGCAGGGGCTATGTGGGATCCACGTTTATCTCCCTACAGTTTGTCAAATAAATGAACAAATCCATACCATCAAGGACTTGCAGTTATTCCCAAGTTGGAGAAGGTCCTAAGATCAGGACTTATATGGTGGGCTCCTCAGGCAGCTGACTATACAGGGGACAGTATTTCTTAATCAGGGACAGTGGGAAGGGTCCTTAAGTGGCCACCCACTTGCCCATTTCCACACCAGCCATGTAGCTGAGATTGGTAGAGCTTGTGACTGTGAGAGCCAGCTGGCTATAGTCTGGTGAGGGTGAGTGTATTAGAAGCCTCTTCATGAGCCACCACAAGGTCAAGGGACCCAGGAGACAAGAGGAGAAGCTCAGCCGTGGCACCCCCAGGGGTCCTGTCCCTGCTCACCAGTCCTCTGGGGACTCATGCACTCTTGAAAAGTCAATTTCCTGCCCCCAGAGCATGTTCTAATAAAAAACATCATCCTCTTAGATTGGAAAATACTGTCTGAACAGGTGAGTGTTTCTCCCTGGGAGAAAAATACAGGGTTTTTACACTAAAAAACCATTAAATACCCTGATACCAGAGCCCCCACCCCACCCTTGACACAGACATCTCACAAGCCTTGCACCCACAGATTCACATCTGCATGCACATACACACGCAATAGTGTGTCTCCAAGTTGTGTCCATTTTCTTACAACCTTGCACACTCTCAACACAGTGTTGTGCAGAAACCTGCACATACAAGCACAATTCTAAACCCTTGCACACATATTCACAAAGACAACTTCACACGCAACCACTATTATTTGAAGATAATCATGGATTGGCATTAAGCTCACAAACATAACCAGCTGACCCTGCACACTGCACATTATAGTCTCAATCCTGGGCACAGTCTCAGACAATTGCATAATCACAAACTCCTACAGCCTAACTCCCAAACAATCCTGCTCATTCATGTGTGCGCGCGCACACACACACCCTTTCCTTGTGGTCACATGACATACCCTCCCACGGCAAGGCAAAGAATATCACAGGCAGGAGACTGAGAAGGAAGGGGTCTGAAATGAGTGAGTCTGGGATGCTGGGGCCCTACCGTTCAGCACAGTTGTCCTGGCAACGGAAGACGGTCATCTTTTTGTAGTCAAAAAAGGACACGCCTCGAAGGGCCCGACTCTGGGTGTCATCCAGGTAGCAGCCGATGTACTTGGCTTTGGAGAAAGGAAAAAGTCAGATGTGGCTGGTGACAAAGCTGAAAGGGTTACAGGAGGAAGCTTCACCAGGGTGCCTCTGGCTGCGTGGCCTTGTTGACATTTTGGTACCAATTCCTTCCTCTGGGCAGAAACAGGAGAGATTAAAAGTCATGTACCTTGGCAGGACCTAGTTCAATCAGGGCAGTGGAGTTCAGGGGCTGTGGGCCCTGCAGACCTACAGGGGGAAGGAACCCTTCTGTGGTCAGGGCTGCAGCCAAGCCCTGGGGGTCTTCTGGTGACAATTGGGCATCCGGAACCCAAGCCAAGCCCATTCCCTAAGTACCAAACCGAACTTCCTATTTCTCCCAGGATGAGACCCATATTAGGACAGCTTTAAAGGGCTTGACATTCTCCAGCCTGTTACCATTTTACAGGCTGCCTAAAGATATTTAATTTTCCTTGGAAAGCACACTGGACTCAGACAGCTCCAGGTCTGGGTCCTCATTTCACTCTGGTTACTCCGTAGCACAGGCCTGCTGAGTGTAGGCCAGTTAACCTCTCAAAGGCCCCTTTTTCATTGTAGTGGAGATAAAAATACCAATCCAGTGAGGTTAAAATGGAATTATCTGTGTAAATGCTTCTATCCTAGTGTCATATAACAGGCACAAAATTAAGGTGAGTAGAATAAGGAACAAAGCTGTGTAAAGTACTTTACAGTGTGCCTCTATTACAGGCCAAGTGAATGCTTCTGTCTAAAGGGAAGTTTTAAAATATGTAAAACAACTATCAGTTATAAACCATACACTTAGTTTCCTTAATGTAGTAAACATTTTGCTGTACTTCATGGTAAATAGTAACTCTCATACACAAAGACAGCACTTTACAGTTTATAAGGTCTTTTCCCATATGTTCTTAAAATTAGGACTATGATTGTGATTATTACTTGGACACACACTTTGGTCAGTGCTATCCACATATTGTCTCATTGAATCTTTACAATGTCTCATTGAATCTATTCCCATTCTACGCAGGTGAACGAGCTAAAACCCAGAGAGGCTAAGTCACTCGCTGAAGGAAACACAGCTTACATGTGTGAAGCTGGAGTTGGACCGAGCAATGTGGCTCCAGAGTCCAGGTTCTGAGCCACTTCTCTCTTGAACTGGGGGATCTTTGCAATGTCACATGTGAAGAGGAAAGCACTGGTGTTCTCAAACTCTTTTTTAGATGATTGAACAGAGGCCCAGAAAGGTGAAGCGGGCTGCCTGAGACCCACAGCAAATTGGTGGTGAACAAAGATTTAAATCCCAGTCTTAGGGACCCCCAAGCCAGTGCTCTTTATACTATTCCAGTTAGAAGTAACTGGACATTGGATCAAGGATCTAGCCAGCCCTTGGAATTAAATGGCCTATATATGGAATGACTGTGGAAAACACTAAATGCCACGTGCTTGCTTTCCCTGGCTAGGCTGCTGTCTAGTTTAAACTGTGGGCTTCTTTCCCCCCTTCCTTGTGGTCGAGGGCGGGGTCTAGCAGAGGACAATGTCTCATTACCGAGCAATTGTGTCCCTTGATGCTGCCCTGCTAAGTGCAGTATTTGTCAGCCCCGCTGGAGATGTGCCTTGACCTGATCACCTTGGATTTCTTTCATAAGACAGAGGTGATTTGCTAGACTAAGAACAGTCCATCTCTAAAAGAAACATTGCCTCCCAGGAGCGGGCACATCAGACAGTGACAGCTCTGGAGAAGCCCACATCTTGTCTCTGTGCTTGTTCAACAAGGTGTGCCCCTCCTATCACAGGTGGAATCCCAGCCCTGTGACTTGGGGCAGGGACGCTGTTGCAGCTGAGCTGGGAGAGAGCACTTCATGGGCCATGCTGGTGAGGGCTTCACACTTTTGGTTCAGTAGATCAATAGAGGACTGAGTATCCAAGGATGCATTAGAGGACGGGCAGGAGGAGGAAAAACAGGAAGTTGGAGGGAGGGAGAGAAGGCAGAAAGGGAAGGAGGGAGGACGGAAGAGGGGAGGGAGGGAGGGAGAGGGAGAGAGAGGGGGAGAAAGGTTGGTTTATTTTGGCAACATGAAGTCGTTGTCATCAGACAACAGATTGTGTGTGTGTGTGTGTGAGAGAGAGAGAGAGAGAGAGAGACAAAACCACAATGTATTGAATACCTATTATGCGCTGTCTACCTTACTAGGAGCTGTGTCTCTCTCTCTTTTTTTTTTTAAATTCAATCTCCACAAGTTTCTTATGAACCCATTTTACAGAGGGGGAAACTGATCACAGTAACTCTTACATCTGTCTCTTTTAGAAGTGAATCTTAGTTTAGGCATATGGTATATGTTCCGATTGGTAATTACTCAGGTTGTTTCTGTTTTTCCTCTTAAATGGAATTGGAAGCTATGTTATCTGCCCACGTTCTTACAGCTTGTAAATGTCTCCCTTCAAATTTAAACGCAGGTCTGTCCTCCAACCATTTTACACTTGGGGAGGTTTCACTTCCTTTTGGCCCCCAGGCTTCAGGATCATAAAGAGCTGCACCAAGATCTGCAGAAGAGTGCTACGGTTTGAATGTCCCCTCCAAAACTCATGTTGAAGCTTAATCCGCAATGTGGCAGTATTGAGAAGTGGGGCCTTTAGGCAGTGATTGAATAGCGAGGGCTCTGCCCTCATGAATGAATTAATCTATACATGGATTAATGGACTAATGGGTTATCATGGGAGTGGTCTGGTGGCTTTATAAGGAGAGGAAGAAGCGCATGAGCATGCTCTTGCCCTCTACCATGCAATGCCCTGCACCCCCTCAGGACTCTGCAGAGAGTCTCCACCAGGAAGAAGGCCCTGACCAGCTGTGCCCCCTTGACCTTGGAATTCCCAGACTCCAAAAGTGTAAGAAATAAATTTCATTTCTTTATAAATTACCCAGTTTCATGTATTCCGTTATAAGCAGGAGAAAATAGACTAAGACGAGGAGGAATGCTCATGCCCCAGATATGCTGCGCTTGGAGTTGGATGTAATATGACTTTGGGTGGTCTCACCTTAGGGAGAGAGAAGGTGCACTTGGCTACATTTGGAGCAGTGGATCATGTTAGATAAGGATTTCATAATCAAATTAGCAGTAGTAAAACTACATGTGCATGTCTATATGTATGCCCACTGTGGAGTGAAGGGGTGGACTGTAGTAGGCAGTGTTTGTGCCTTCAAAGCATCCCCTCTTCCTATTTCTCTATTAGCAAACCTCAGCTGCCCTGAGCAAAGGCAGAGCCAATTATACAAAGGTATTTCAAGAAGTTCATGAAAAAATAGAATTAAAATATAACACAAATCTTTCCATGAACTTTTTGAAGTACCATTGTGTTACCCATCCCACCAGCCAGTGATTGCTTCAAGGAAGAACACTTGACCTATTTGTTGAATTCTTATAAGTTAAAGCTGAGAGAAAGAAATCTTCCTCTCCTGGGATATGAGGTTGGCATTCTGTAAGCCAGAGCTACCAACACCCACAATTCCTGGCACCAATGTCAGTCTATGCAGCAGAACAAAAAAGCTAAGGCAGAGACAAGCAGAGATGAGAGTTAAAGAGAAAAAAGGCCACAAATCATTTGCTTAAAAATCCAGTCCAGCAGAGTCCCTTCTGTAGTTTGGTGGCATTGCACAATGCATTTTCTTCTTTAGCTTAAGCTAGTTGGAGTTGGGTTTTTGTCCCTTGCCACCAGGGGGGCACTGTCTAATACACTGATACTCAAGCTTAGTAATTTGCCTGAGTGCACCCAGACTTACTAGGGTCTCAGATCGAATTCAAGCCCAGGCCTGTCTATTTCAAAGCTCCCCCTCCTATGCACTATGCTGAATCCAGTCTTGGGTGGAGGTATGTCCATCCTCCCCAGACAGACCTGCCCAGGAGAAGGATGACAGTATGAGGGTCCTGCTGGGAGAAGAGCTGGCATTTGACCACAGTCCTTCCCCAAAACCTGGGCTTTTATATGCTGTGCTACCCCCACCCCCACCCTCCCACCAAGCCAGGCATCAGGCTGAGACACCCCAAACAACAGGTGCTCAGAGACTTGCTGAATGAACAGATGATCCTCCATTTCCTTGTCTGTCAGTGGGATGGAGAGCAAGACCCACCGTCCTTCATTAATGCTTCGGAGAACATGGGTACATTGCACATCGTGTCCTGATGAATGGGCTGAGCTCCAGGCCAGGATATGAATATGGAGTCAGTTTTCTCTCTGTCCTGGGCAAGATCTGGTGACCCCCTTTCCCACTGACTGTCAGTGCAGGCTGTGACCAACACAACTATCGTCCCTGTCCTAAGAGTTTTATCACAAGCTGAGTTCATGAGTGTGGTTACTGCCAGCCCTCTAACATCCTCTTCTGCCATTTTCCCAGGGTCCCACCTTTAAATCCTGCTGTGGTGGCAGAATCTCTCAGAGACAAGGGGGAGGTCAGATATGTAAAACAGGGACAAAATCACAGGCCACTTGGGGGTGGATTATCACATCATTTGTCAGCTCACCTCTGCAGAGATCCAAATACTGCTGAAATGGCAAAGTCACCCCGGCTGACTTTGGGAGATTTATCTCAAGCTCAGAAACCAGCATCTGAAAAGAACCCTCCTGGTGGTGTTTTTTTTTTTTTTTCCTTTCCTTTTTTCTTTTGCTTCAATTAATCTTTTCATGAAATTTTGCTCTCTCTGATAGAGGTAATTTGTTAAGAGAGTGGCTAGACAGGAACTAATTTGCATGCTTCTTGTGCATTGTTCATGAATAGAGTCACAAACAGAAGTCTCACACTGTACCAGAGTCAACCAGATCTGGGTTTGAATCCTGAGAGTGACTCTGCGGTAGCCTTGAAACATTACTCAAGCTCTAGGAGATACAGTCTCCCACTTGAAAAGTGGGAGCAACAGCTCTAGTAGTGGTGTTATGAGTTGAATTGCGAACCCCACCTCCCAAAAAAGATACGTTGAAGTCCTAACCCCCAGTACCTCAGAGTGTGGCCTTATTTGGAAATAGGGTAAGTGCAGATGAAATTGAATTATGAGGTCAAACTGAGGTAGGGTGGGTCTCAATCCAATGTGACTGGTGTCCCTATAAGAAGATGGCCATGTGAAGACACAGAGACATAGAAGAATGCCATGTGAGAAGGACGAAGAGACTGTAGCAGTGCAGATGCAGGCCAAGGGATGCCAAGGACTTCCAGTGACACCAGAAGTTGGGAGAAAGGCATGAAACAGATTCTCCCAAAGAGCCTTTGAAAGTGCACGACTCTGCCAACACCTTGACTTTGGGCTTCTGGCCTCCAGAACTGTGACATAATAGATATCTGTTGTTTTAAGCCACGCAGTTTGTGGTACTTTGTAATGGCAGCCATAGGAAACTAATGCAAAGAGTATTGTCAAGATTGAAATAAGTAAGATCAGTCTATGCATTGACCCTAGCACTGAATAGAGACTCAAGAAAGTTACTCTTATGCTGAGGATTCTCTGCACCCTGGAAGGTGGTCCCTCAAGATGACCTCTCTAGTTTGGTCTGAGTTTCCTTAGGCAGGAGATGGAACTTCCTGCTCACATCTAGGTATCCCTGGGGCAGAAGGGACACACCATTCACTTTGGTCAATGCCTATGGATCCCACAGACTCAGCTTAACCATCTCCTACCCCAGGAAGTTGCTTCTGATACACACTGATGACTGGATGGGGTCTCTTCCTTGGGGTCCCAGAGCCTCAGGCCATCACTTTTCTAAATAGTTTTCCTATCCATTATTTTTTCAAAACGGAAATAATTTTGACTCACTGTAGAAGCACTGTTAATAAAATGAAGAAGTGTTTTAATGGGAAAAAGCACAATACAGTACATACAAAATATATGCCTTGGAAATGCACACATAAAGGAAAAAGACAGGAAGATAATACACCAACAGTGGCTGTCATTGGGTGGTGGGATTCTGCACCATTTTTATTTCCATCTTTTTTTGGTGTGTTTTAATTTTTCTACAATGAGCATGTGTGACTTTGATAATGGGGAACAAAGTTATTTTTTGAAAATATAATTTATCCTTTTAGCTGCCTATCTTCCTCCAAGGCACTGTGAATAGTTCTCAGAGGGAAAAACTGTGCTTGAATCATTTCTGTGTCTGCACCTCCCAGCACAGAGCTGGGCACATAGGAGGCATGTAAAAAATATAGGATGAATGAGTGAACAAATGGAGTTGGTATTGTATATTTTAAGAAAGATAGTATAGTTCATTGGTTAAGAATAAGGGCTTTGGACACAGACAGAATTGGGTTGAAGTCTGCTCTGCCTCTTAGCAGCTGTGTGACATTGGGCAAGTAACTTAACCTCTCTGAGCCTCTGTTTCTTCATCTATGAAATGAGGCTCAATAATTCCTATGTGATGTGAGGCTGAAAGGAGAGCACAGAAGCACAGTCTCTGACACAGAGCAGACCCTCAATAACCTGCAGCCACTGAATCTTCAGCTAGAGGAGATGGGGAGTGGGTGCCCCTGCTTTCCCCTCCAAACATACACATTAAATCTCCCCATGTCCTCGTTCACAGCCAGGCCAAGCCCCTCTGTAATCCAAGGGAGACAGAAACAGCACAGGCTTTGAAGTCAAACTGGGTTTGGTTCCTGGCTCTGCCCCAGACTAGCTGTGTGATCTTAGGCAAGTCACATTACCTCTGTGCACTTGTTTTCTTCTGCAAAATTACGGTATTAATAATAATAGCTGGCACATTTTAAATACTTGTGGCATGCCAAACTCTGTGCAAGCACTTTCTGTGTACTGAGAAGTGAGGTGGTGTAGCAATTAAGATTCAGGTGTAAGACTCAAACCACCTGGGTCCAAATACTGGTTTACTCCCTCCCTCCAGCTGGGTAACCTTGGGCAATTGACTTAACCTCTCTGTGCCTGAGTTCTCTCCCTATAAGATGGAGTTAATAACAGTGTCTACCTCACTGGATTGCTATGAGCATTATGTGAGGTAGCAGATGTAAAGTGCATAGAACAGTGCCCAGCACTTAGAGAGGACATAACTGATTTACATTATGTAGTCATCACAGCAGCTATCTGGTGTTAAGTACTTTTTATTCCCAGGAGAAAACTGCATCTCAGAGAGGTGAAGTGGCCTGCTCAAGGCTGCACAGCCAGCAAGTTGCAGAACTGGGATTTGTACTCTGATTTGGTTGCTCAAAGTACAGGTTCTCACAAGGCTGTGTGAGGTACAGGACTTAGTGAGGTGACTGGCACATTGTAGGTATCAGTTGCACCCAGGAATGCAGACTTCCTGCCCAGCCTCAGTCCAGACTGGATGCAACTCCTCCCATCTCCCTCCTGGTCCTTGATGGGCTGTGAATCCTCTACAGCTCAAGTCCCACACCACTGCATCAAGCAGAGCCCTCACCAGCTTTGGAGAGAACCAAATGAATGGAGTGTCAGGTCAGAGAAGTGTCTCATCTTTATTAGCATTAATCTAATATGTTGTCTTTCCTCACTCAACTACAAATAAGTTAATCAAGGACAGGCTGGATTTGTGTTTTCTTAATAACACCATCTGATTCCAAATGCTGCCTGTTGAGAGCTCCAGGCTCAGGGCTACTTTCTTATTTTCTCTTCCTTTTCTCTTTGCATTTTATAAAATATATAAGATTGCTGGGCTGGGGGTGGGGGGCAATTAGCATGGTATAGAAGAAGGCTCATAACCTTTGGAATTAAACAGACCTTGTTTTAAAGCTCAGTTCCTCCACTAGCTACCTGTGTAACCCAGGGTAAGTGATTTCTCTCTGAGTCTCAGTTTACCATCTGTGAAAGGGGATAACAATATTCTCTAACTTATTGAGTTGTGATAATTAAATAAGGCAATGAAACACTTATAGCATGATCTTGCCCATAATGATCATTCAATAGATATAAGCTATTATTCCTGCTAGTAATAATGACAGCAACTATTGCAACCTATTATTATGAGCGAGAAGATGTGATAAGCATTCTACATCTATCATTTTATTCAGACAATATATGAAGAGCAAATAGAACAGTGGCTGGCATAAAGTAGGTGCTCAAGAAATGGTAATCATTGTCATTAGTAGTAGTGGTGGCAGAATTCATTCCTTACCATAAATGGGGGATATGGTGCTGCTGTAACATGAGAGGTCTTCAGAATGTTCATGGAGAGATTTTTTTATTAACGCTTAATTCTGTTTTTCCACAAACTTTTTGAAGTAACCTCATATGTATCAACTCTGCCACAAGGGATTCATATTCTATCAGGGGACCTGGGTGAGCACAGGCAATTACCATTCATATAAGGTAACATAAAGGAGGAGCATTTGATCAAGGCTGAAGGGGGGTCAGGGACAATTTCCTGGAGGTGAGCAAAGCTGAGAGTTGGAGGAAGAGTAGAGCTGTGGAGGTACTCCAGGCAGAGGGATAATCATTCATTTATTCATCCAATCATTCATCCATTCAACAAGTCGGTATTGAACACCATCTTTGTGCCAGGCGCTGTCCCAGGTTCTGACGGAACACAGACCAACAGGACATGCAACAACCCTGTCCTCCAGGAGCCGACAGTCTAGTAGAGGAGGCAGACTACAAACAAAGAAGCAAACACATAAACAAGATGCTTTGAGATGGTGATAAGTGCTGTGACAAAAATACATCTGGGGAATGCGGTTGTGACTGGGTGGGAAGTGGGGCCACTTGAGTTAGAAATCTATGGGAAGGCAGGGTTTGACTAGAGACTAAAACGAAAGGAAGAAGGGAGCCATGCAAAGATCTGGGAGAATAGCATCTTGGGTGGGAGAGACTATGTATACAGAGAGCCTGAGGCAGGAACGGGCTTGGTGTGTTCAATGAACAGCAAAAGGACAGCGGGGTTGAGTGTGGTGAGGCGGGTGGGGGATGTTACAAGGTGAGGATGGAGAGGTGGGTCACGGCAGGGAGTCTGGAATTTGTCCTGAGTGTGATGGCAGCATATCCTGAGGTGCAGACATGTGAAAACGCTGGGGCTTTCAAGGGACCAGATGGAGTTTGGAGTGGCTGGGGTATCCTGAGGTGCAGACATGTGAAAACGCTGGGGCTTTCAAGGGACCAGATGGAGTTTGGAGTGGCTGGGGTGAGAGGCAGATTCGTGAGTGGAGAAGGTGGAGAAAAAAGACACATGATAAGTTTTTCATCAGTGCAGTACCTCACGCCTCACCTGTGCCTACAACATGGGCTCCCTTCCCCAGGTAGACGCCACGAGCATTTTCCGAACACCTCTAAGAACCTACTCAGTACTAAGCATTGTGCTAGGTGCTTTCATAACTGTTGTCTCATTGAAATCTCAGGAGCAGGCTGGAAGGAAAGAATTGTTATCCCCATTTTACAGATTTCAAAACTGAGGTGTGAGAAGCCATTTGCGTGGGCCATAGGGCTGGTTGGGTTGGGGCTGGAATATGAATCCAAGTTCTCTGATCCGTTCTGCCACCCCCCACCTTTTCCTTCACCTTCCTATGAACATTGGGTTCTTGAAGAAGTAGAAGTCTAGGAAATCCTGAGGGTGGGAAGGTAGGTTCTTCTGAATGGCTCCTGAGCCAGGTGTAGGATAGGATGGACGGGGGAATGTGCTCCAGGACGAGTCCCCTCCATTATCCCCACTTTTCCCATGGTGGGAGAAGGGGTTTTCTGTGAGTTGAATCACAATGTAAGTATGTATGACATGTGGCAGGGAACACAAAGGCTATCGAGGTTTTCCCTCTGCCTTGATTGGCAGTTTATTCTCCCAAACCATCTGGCCCAGATTCCTGAAATGTCCATTCGTGTTAATCACATGAATTGCAGGGGTTGCGGGTTCCTCCCCAGCATGCTGGTCAGATGGGTGGGTGCCAATGGACTCTGGGAGACAGACATAGGGCCAAGCATTCAGGCCAGATGGGTCTGATTTAAACTCCACTGCTGTCACTGACCTGCTGTGTGGCCTTGAGCAAGTGTCCTCTCTTCCTTAAGCCTCAGTTTTCACTTCTGTTAATTGGGCATAGGATCATAGAGGCCTTGTCCAAACCCATGAAGTGTAGTAAAAATAAAATGAGGTAATGTACTCACAAAGCAAAGCCCTATTTGACTGTGAAAGGCTGAGAAATGTAACGGAATATGTCCAGGGCAATAGCGTCCCCTCCGAACCATCACGGAGGGACCCAGCATGGTGGACTGAGAGACAGTTCGGTGGAACAGAAGCTCTGAAACTTAGTGGCTATTTAATCTTGGGCTCTCGGTGCCTCAGTTTCCTCCTCTTTAAAATGGAATTGCGGTCATATTTCAATACATGTAAAGTGCTTAGAACAGTACCTGGTCCACAGCAAGTACTCAATAAATGCTAAATGCTGGCTGTTTTAATTCTCATGGGTAATTAACGAGAACTGAAAAAGGCTACAGGGGAAGGTCAGACTTTGAGCTTGAATAGATGTGGGATTCAAATCCAAATTTGCCTTTCGAAAAGCTGTGTGACCTTGGGCAAGTTACTTAATCTCTCCGAGCTTCAATTTTCTCCTCTTTGGAATGGAGATCATAGTGAAACCTGCTACACATGTATAGCGATCACTGCATGACAGCTGGTTCCTACTAGACTCTGGAAACTGCCGGCTGCCATTCACTTATGACCCTTCCCCTCCCTGCTCCTCAGCCCGCTCCGTGTTCAGATGTTCCCTGTTCTTACCTCTCTCCTCCTCCTTCTCCCGGACGACCCTCCCTTTGAGGGCTCGGCTCCAGGCTCCACCGTAGTCGCCCGGCTTGGCTCTCTCGCCATCCTTGCCCTTGAACCAGGGTCCGTACCTGCGGGCAATGCTTGAGGCTTCGCCCGTGTCCCGGAAGCCTCTGCCCAGATGCAAGTCGCCCAAGAAGGGCAGCTCGGCGCCCTCGGCAGGGCCCCCCGCGGCGGGGTTGGCCTGGTTCTGGGAGACGGCGGGCTGGCCCACGAAGCCAGAGTGAAGGAAGACGAGGCTCCCGGCCGTCAGGTAGAGTGCCAGGAAGGTAAAGAAGCGCACGGGTTTCCGGCGGAAGTACCGCTGGAATTTGAACCAGAGCTTGGCCATAGTGGGATCATCCCGTACTGGCTCTCTGGGGCTTGGCTGGGGGCTCAGGAGGAGAGGCAGGGGGCCTGGTCTCTCAAGCTGCCCTTAGGGATGGAACTCCTGGGGGTCCTCAGTCCTATTCCCTCTGCAAAGGTGATTGCCAAGACCAGAGGGGGAGGGGCAGCCCAGTGCTTGGCTGAGGCCAAGAGAAAGGAGGACTGAGCTTAACAGCCCTCCCAAAGTCAAAGGCAGCTTCTTTGGTCCAAGAAAGGGAATTTGAGGCTCAGGACACCCAGGAGTTGGTCCCATTTTCCTACATCTTGTTCTTCACTTCAGAGAGTTCCCGAAGAACCTTGGAAATGGCAATTGGAGGAGGATTCTGATGATCGCCAGAAGCTGCAGCTCACTTCGCTCCCTTTCTCAGCTCCTCAGGCCCATCAGAAATGGACTATTTCACTGGCGGCCTTGTTTCTGGCATCTTTCTCAGCTGGGGACCAAGCTGGGCATGCCTGCCTCGTGGGGACGGAAGCTGGCGGGCCTCCATCTGGTCACGCCTCAGAGCTCAGGGCTGCCACCTGCAAAACAGCACAGACACAGGCGTGAGAAGCCCCTTCAGTGCAGCGCAGAACTCAGAGTGTCCTTGAGCGTCCTCTAGGTGGATGCAGAGGCCCAGAGAGGGGAGGAACCCACCGATGGCACGAAGCACCTTAGGGGCAGTGCTGGATAGAAGTCCAGGCCCAAGCCTTCTAGAACACTGCTGTTTCTTTTAAACCAAACTGGGAATTTGGGGGCTTGCATCCTACTGAGCCCTAGTTTTGGGACAAACTTCATCTTGGACAAGCAGAGGTTCTTATAGGCTGGTGGTATACTTTGCTTCAAACTTCCTATGTTTGTCAAATATACACTGACTAGTGGGTTACCTTAAGTCCAAAAAGTACTTCCTAGTTCTGAACTACCTGCCGGACCTGGCTGTTACTGAACCAGACCAAATTTCTTTATTTATTTTTCCCTGACAAATATTTAGTGAGACATAGTATATCTCACTATGTACTAGGTGCTGGAGATAAAGCTGTGAACCGGAGAGACAAAATCCTTACCTCACATTCTAGTGGGAGAAATCAAATCCATAGCCCCTTTCCTCTATCTGAGGAAGGAAAGTAGGATTACTCAGCAACACATCCATTCATTCAGTATTTACTGAGTGCCTAGTGTGCGTCCAGCTTTGTGCCAAGCCCTCTGCATGTATTAGCTCATTTATTCTTCCCAGCATTCCTGTGGGGGGTAACTATTTTCCCATATTACAGATGAGAAGACTGAGCTCACACAGTTGGTGAGTAGCAGAGTTGGGATTTGAATCCAGGACTGTCCAAATCCAAAACCATAGTTCTTAAACACTGTCTTCTTGACTCTGCCCTTTTCCCACATGGCCTGGACATCACTTGAACATTCAGAGACAGCCCCAAAAGCAGCAGCCCATCTCCACCGCTTCCAAATGACTGGCAGTGGCTCACCCTTTGTCAGGGTCTCTCTGAGTATGGTCTGAGCAGTATCTGATTTGGAATCACTGGGAGTGTGGTAAATGTGAAAATTCCTGAGGCAAAAATCTGTAGGTGTAACAAGGTGCCCTCAGATGATAGAAATAAGCACAAAGGGTTGAGAACCACTGCTTTATAAGAATAATACATTCAGGATCATAAGCCAGGAGGAAAAATAGAATGTAAATTAGAAAATAAAAAGCAAACTCCATTTGGGCAATGCTGTGTCATATTACCACCAGCAGGGGGCCCTGTGACAATCTTAGCCAGTGCATGGGACTCTATTTTCAGCCATGGAAGATCTGAATTGCAACAGCCCCTCCTAATCCAGATAGCGGCATGGGAGTTTAACGATGGTTCGAGGTAGAGTCTGCCATCCTATTCATTCTGGAACTAAGTACTGAGCACCTACTATGCACCAGTCACCCTCCTAGGCACTTGGAATGGACAAGTGAATAAAACAGACAAAAATCCATACTCTTGTGGTGTCAAACTATCCAGCCATCGATCTATCTGTCATCATCCATCAGTCTACCTACCTATCTGTTCATTAAGTCATCCATCCATCCATCCATCCATTATTGATCTATTCATCCATCCATCTATCCGGCTGAACCGTAGCAGACCATCCATCCGTCCAATTCTCCACTCATCCAGTCGTCCTCCCATTCTCCCATTCATTTAAAAACATGCTGATTGCCTACTATGTCTGTGCTTGAGATGCAGAAATAAAGAATTCAGAGTCCCTGCATTCAGAGAATTCAGAGTTGCCTGATAGGGAAAGCAATCTAAACAATTGCTATACTAAATTGACAATGATAAAACAATAGTACAAGATACAGAACAGCAATTAATATTAGCAGTTAATGTTTATTGAGCACTTATTATTTGCCAGACCGCTCTACACACATAAAAGCTCTGATTTAATTCTCATAACAATTCTATCAGGAAGATCCATATCTATTTTTACAGAGAAGGGGAATGAGTATCAGAGAGATTAAGTAACTTATCCGGGGTCACACAGCTGGTAAGTGGCAGCTAGGTTGTACACCCAGGACCACCTGACTTCAATGCCTGTATTCTTAACCATGAGTCTGTTCTGGTCTTGTATCTCTACGAGGATCAGTTGACAACTTCAGATGTATGCCCAGAAAAGAGCCCTTACACATAAGCTCCCAGACTTTGGCTTAAAATATCAGTGGGTCTTTGGACACTGGGGTTGAGAAGCCCTGGAAGGTGGGAGCCTGGGGAAGTGACGATCTGTAACTGCCTGGGGGGATTATAGAGGACTTCCCCAAAGAGGACACTTTGGGTTGGCAGGTCTTTCAAACAGAGTCAAAGGTCTTAGAAAAGGAGTCAAATGTCTCTGGTGAAAGAACAACAGAAAGACAGTCCAGGAAGGAGGAACAGCACACACAAGAGCACATCATTGGGTTGGAGGGAGCAAAGGAGCCTGGGCATGGTGGAGACGCAGCTAAGCCGTGGGCAGGAACTGGACCACTGAATGCCAAGCTCAGGATCTGGACTGTGTTCTAATAATGTGTATGGGAATCCACTGACATTTCATGGTCACATCGACACTTTAGAAAGACCAGTCTCTTATCAGCCTCCAGGCAGTGGGCGGTGCTGCATGGCATTCCTTAAAGATCACACATGTGCCAGCTGTTTCTGCAGCTGGGCCAGGATGAGAAAAAGCCAGCTGCCCCCAGGGGATGGGCAGCAGGACACCAGTCCTTGTGGAGACGTTCAGGCATGAACATGGGCTCTGGAGGCAAACTGACCTGAGCTCAATCCACCTCTTCCACCCATCAGCTACGTAACTGAGGCAAGACACCTCTTCTCACCTGTAAAGTGAGCCTACTAAGAATCTTGACTCCCTCCCCCCGACAAAATATACTGCTGGGAGGACTGAATTTTAAAATTTGGGAAGAATGTCTGGCACATAGGAGATGCTCAAGAAAAGCCCTCCCACCCCCGCCCCTCTCACGGGCACATATGAGCAGACTTTAAAGCCATTCACCACATCAGCACATTTGCTGCCGTGGAGACAGCAAAGATTTCGGCTGTTGTGTTCCCTGTGGCTTTTTGCTTCTGAGGATATTTCTGAGTCTAGTCCTTTTTTTGTTGTTCCTTCCTTGTTCTTTGATATTTCAACACATCTTTTCTCTAAGTGGGTGCCAAATGGGCTTTAAGAGGATAATGAGCTCATTAGAAGCTGGCAGGGAACAGAAAGAGACAGAGGCATTGGTGGTGTGGGAAATGAAGGGGACCCGCTTGGGGGGCTGGGGGGAGTGTGTGGAGGGGGCTGTACCCTTCCCCCACTTTCAGAGCTCCCTTTCCTCTGGGGGTGGGGTGGGGTGGGGTGGGGCCCATTCACCCTTAGTAAAAGGTGACTCAAAAACACACTATTGATTTCTTTCCTTCTCTGTCTCACTTCTTCACTTCTGCCAGTGCTAGGAGATGGTGGGGGGCTCATTTGGAGGAAGAACACTCTGAAATCTGAGCCCCATGCAGGAGGGACAGTGTCTTCAGTGTCACTACTTTATCCCCAGCATCTGGCACATATTAGGCCCCCAAGAAACTGGTGTAGGAAAGAGGTGAAAAGAGTCGGGGGACTGGCCTCCCCAGAGGTATTAAACCTACAACCATGGCTCTGTGCCATGTGCCAAGTCAGGAGCCAGCCTCAGATAACTGTAAACTCAATGCACTGGGGAGAGAGTGTCTGTGTTACTCAGTTCTGGGTGGTTCTGGGACTCAGGGGACCCTGCTGAGCCACAGTCCCATGTTCTCAAAGGAATCTCGAAGACTCTTCTGCCTCCTGTATTCATTAGCCATCTCTGCCCTGTCTCTCTCCTGCTCTGTCTCTCCAAGTCTCTCTCTATCCCTCTTTGCCTCTTTTACTCTCTCTCTTTCACCCCAGACAGAAATTCCACCCTGGAGGGAACAGGGAAATGCAGCTATCTGCCATTCACTGAAAACCTATTATATGCTGGACACTGTGGTTAAAGGTTTTACAAACACGTTCTCGCATTCTTCTCCCTTCCAGCAACTTGCGAGGCGTGAGGGTTCTTCCCAATCCGTAGACTGCGTGGCTGCAGGTCTGGGTGGGGGGCACCTGTTGGACCTCGTCTCCATGTGCTCATAACATGTTGGGGATGATAATTGCATGACCATCCTCTCCTGTCACTGGCAGGTGCCTTTGCCTCTCTGAGCTGCTGTTTTCTCTCTATAAAGTGAGTCAACCACAGAGTGTCCCTCCCAGGGTCATGGGGGAGGATTGGATGAGACAATCCACAGGGTGGAGTTGACTCTCCCTAAGAGCTGCATATCATGGCATCATCCCTCTTCATTTTACATGAGACTCCTCAAGCCTCAGTTTCCCCATCTGTTGAATGTGGCAGATGACACCGATCCTCCCTCCTCCCCCAGGGTCAGCGTGAGTTTCCACAGGGATGAGGATGAGAGGCCCCTTTGGTGGGAGTGGTGGCGTCTTCTTACTGCAGTTCGTGTTTCCAGCAGGAGCCTTGAAGTGTTTAAACACAGCCTATTTTTAGCACCAGAGTGAACCTCTGGTGTTGAGCTGCCAAGAAAGAGATGGGCGGAGTAGAGCTGCCCTGCAGGAAGGGAAAACAAGAGGCACAGCCTGCCCTACGGCTGCCTCCCCTAGGAATGTGTGAAAGGATGCCTCCCCCTCCCAGATCGGGGGTGGGGGGAGGTCAGGATGGAAGTCCCTGAGGCAGGAAGGAAGCTGGCCCTTCCTCCACAGCCCCCAGAACCTGACATGGGGGGCAGAGGCAGGCTGGGGGAACTGGGCAGGTCCAGGGACCAGCTGACCACCCAAGCTTGCCAAGAGATAGCCGCTAAGAAAACAGGTTTGTGAAGGTTTGGTTTCTTCACAGTTCTGGGTAGGAGACCCATCTGTGGAATATCCAAAAAACCAGGGAGTCCAGGCCAGAGGCAAAATTTTAGTCTTGACCTAATAATGAAAATATCAGAAGTCACTGGGGTTTATTGAGCACTTACTATGGGCCAGGTTCTGTGCCTTATTCCCTTTGTGCCATTTGATCATCAATAGAATCCTTTGAGATGGTTGTTAACCTCTCTGTACCTCAGTTTCCCCACCCATAGAATGGGGGAAATAATAGTACTTATCTTATAGGGTTGGTATGAGAACTAAATGAGTTAATTTATCCATGTATGATATTAATATATATTAGGTGCAACTGTTACCTCTTATTATAATAATTTATAGAGAATGTGGTTTTGCCTACCCAGTGCCCCCTTTTTTCTGGTATAAGGACCCCATTTTCCTTTACAGAGCTTCTCCCTTATTCATTCTCAGCTCATTTGGCTTGAGTAGAATGGATTCCCCTCATCAGTTGCTGCAAACATTCTTATACCTCTCTCCTGATACATGTATACAAGAATTAATGTAGGGTATATATATATATACCTAGGAGTGAAATTTCTAGGTCTTCCTGTATGAACATCTTATGATTATGCTAAGAAATGCTGATTTGTTTTCCATAATGGCTGTAGTTGCAACTGCCCCCAGTAGTGTTTGAGCATTCCTGTTGCTCCAAATCCACATCCACACTTGATGTTGTCAGCTTTTTCATTTTTGCTAGTCCAGTAGACCCGTAACAGATGTTTTATGTGCCCAACCCCAGAGTTACCTTCTGAGTGGAATGCTTGTGTCTACATGTCTTTGGCTGAGGGCTTTCTCCAACACCTTGGATGGCTTTTGTGCCCATGTGCCTGGCAGGCTGGGTGTGCTAGGAATGTACATTTGAAAACAGCTTCAACCAATGACGGATGGGAATTGGTGTATACATGCCCCGGCTCTCTCCTCCCTCAGCCAGAATAACTCTGAGGCATGTGTTTACACAGGCTTCCTGAGTTTCTCCAGTGGGATTTAGCCCCATCCACCCTCAGTAACAGCTGACTCAAAAACACACTACTGATTTCTTTCCTCCTCTGTCTCACTTCTTCACTCAGGGAAGGACAGAAGTCAGTGTGCTCTTCATCTCCGAAATAAACTAGTTACCAACGATACTGATTACTTGAAATACACCATGGCTAATTTGACCTTTTCCTTATTATTAGACATGCAAAATATATCCAGTTTGCTTCCCTTATAAATAAGTAATGCTGCTATAAACATTCAGCATGTAGATCTTTGTACTCATGGAAGGCAGTATTGAGCCTTTCAACAATGATGAGGCATAGGCAGGATTATACCCATTTTACAGATGAGAAAACTAAGGCTCATAGAGATTAAATTATCTGCCCAAGCACACAGCTAGCAAGAAGTGGAGCATGAATTCAGGTGCAAAACTGTCTGAGTCTCAATGTCATGATGCAGTGGTAGCCACCAAACAGATCAGCAGGACAGCTACTCCCTCTCTTAACCACTTAATCTCTCAGTTGAATCCCAGCCTTGATGGAAGAGTCCTTCCTGAGCTTGGAGACATGGAAGACCATGCATCAAACACTTCTCTGGGTAGATGGACCCCCGATGTCTTTAATCAAAATTCCTTCTCTTCCTGGACAAGCCATTTGGCAAGTGGAAGATATATTGAAACAACCTGAGAAGAAATGCTATTATAAATGCCAATCTTGTAGCTTTCAGTCATGGTCTTTACGAATCCAGAATTTTATTAACCCTACTAACGCTGGGGAAGGTTTTTGCACCCACTTAGTGGGTGGACCCCCCTCTGGGACACACCCTTCCACTCATGGGTGTGCCATTGTTTAATGATCCCACTGTGGCCACGATGGACATGTGGTGGTTTCCTCCAGTTTCTGGTCATTCTGTGCAAAGCTGCAATGGGCACTTCTTTACATATAGACTTACTCCCCGGGTCAAAAAAAGTGGGATTGTTGTATCAAAGATTCTGCACGTTTGGGTACATATACATACAGAAAAACTGGCTCTAGGTCCCCAGCCACGGCATCTGCTGCTTCTTGCACACACTTACCACACACCCAGGAAGAATCCCCTGAGTCCCCACACTTACCTCTATTCCCAGGACGAGGACTTCCCTGCCCCTACCCAGCACTCACAGCTCATCATCCACATCCATTTTCATTTATCTTCCCCAAAACTCAAGAAAATAAATGAGAAGGCAAAGTGCCATTAGCTTAATGGCCTTTAACACCCAGCCATCTGCCATGATGTAATTAAATAAAAAAATCAGAGGGAGCATATGGTGCCCATTATAAATAAATATTAAAATTTTGTTTCCCTGGATAATGACTCCAGTGCCTCTTGCTCCATGGGCAAACTTTATGGCCATATTCACTTGTTGCTGGGCCACAGTGCACAGGAATGAGCACTGGGAGGAAAGGTGGAAAGGAGTCAGGCCTAGAGTCAGACATCCCTGTACTTGAACCTGCCTCAGGCCCATGGTGGCTGTGTGATCATCTGCCAGTGGGCTCTCTACGACTCAGTTTCCTCACCCGCAAAATAGGATCAATCCACCCAGCCTCCCTAGGTAGATAAGAGGGTTAAGTTTAAAGTACATAAAACCTTAATAATAGCATGAGCTGATATTTATTGAGCACCTACTATGTGTCAGGCATTGCTCTACATAGTAACTTATTTCATCCTTACAAAAAGGATTAAATGAGAAAGGTCCCATTTGTTAGCTCCATTTTACAGATTAAAAAACTGAGGTTCAGAGAAGTTAAGTCACATGTGCAAAGTCACACAGCTAGGAAGTGGAGGAACAGAACTCGAATCTAGGCAGTCTGGCTCCAGAGCCTAAGCCCTTAACCATATGCTAAGCCTGACACAAAAGTTTCTCAAGAGATGGCCATTCTCTGCCCCAACTTTGGCCAACTAAGCAAACCATTTTCCCCTTCTCATGACAAGACCATTTGCCCAGACTTCATCTCAGAAAAAGATAAAGATGAAGATTCAATGAGTTGGTGCAATGATGAGTGACCACCCAAGGTAGGTGTGGAGGATTCATTTTGGAGAGTCTGTCTAGTGTGTGACCCCCACCCTCTGCTTACTGGGGTAGGCCCCAGTGCCTAGGTTTGTACCACATAACCCTGACCACTAGCATTGCTGTGGAGCACGGGTGGACTCAGTTCGATAGCTGGTCAATCAATTCTTGCCCCCAGAAGTATGGAGTTGGGATTTGAGACATTTTGGTTTTGGCTGATCACTTGGACTAAGGACCTGTACCCTCGGGAGCTGTCACCAGGTTCCTAAAGAAAGAACAAAAGTTAGTCTGCAAAAAGAAGGAGGAGAGACACTGAGTCAAAAGCCCAGGAAGTCTTGGGCTCCTGACCTTGCAGGGCCAAGTACCAGCCTTCCAGGGGTATAGGCAGCACTGAATGAGAAAACGTGGATACTTCTTACCACTGTGCTGAGTACACCGAAAGGGCTCAGTCAGCTTTAGCTACAGTTAGTCCTCAAAGGGCAACCATTTAAAACCAAGCATACCCTTTACCATACTATCCAGCAATCGTGCTCCTTGGTATTTACCCAAAGGAGCTGAAAGCTTATGTGCATTCAGACAATGGAATACTATTCAGCACTAAAAAGAAATGAGCTATCGAGCCACGAAAAGATATGGAGGATCCTTAAATGCATATTCCTTACTGAAAGAAGCCAATCTGAGAAGGCTACCTACTGTTTGATTCCAACTATATGACATTCTGGAAAAGGCAAAACTAAGGAGATGGTAAAAAGATCAGTGGTTGTCAGGGGTTGCAGGGAGGGATGGAATGAATGGGTGGAGCACAGAGGATTTTTAGGGCAGTGAAACTACTCTGTATGATGCCATAATGGTGGATACATGTCGTTATACATCTATACAACCCATAGAATGTACAGCACCAAGAGTGAACCCTAATGTAAACTATGGACTCTGGGTGATAATGACATGTCAGTGTAGGTTCATCAGTGATAGCAAATGCACCACTCTGGAGGGGATATTGACAGTGGGGGAGGCTGTGTGTGGTGGGGGGCAGAAGGTATGTGGGAAATCTCTGTACTTGCCACTCAAAATTTTGCTGTGAACCTAAAACTGCTCTAAAAAAATTAAGTCTATTTAAAAAGGGGGGGGGCATTCGTATACTTGAAAAGACAGGGACCCGTGGTATATGTCAATGAACCACCCAAACTCTAGGCTGCGGGAAGGGGCCGAGTGGCAGGAAGGGACAGGGGTTGGAGGGGGACAAAGGAGCCCAAGGCACAGGTCACCTAATCCACTGACCTTCCCTGCCAGGCAGCTGGCAATCCTTCTCTGAGTCCAGATCACT
Source organism: Cynocephalus volans (assembly GCF_027409185.1). Lineage (NCBI taxonomy): Eukaryota > Metazoa > Chordata > Mammalia > Dermoptera > Cynocephalidae > Cynocephalus > Cynocephalus volans. The sequence goes on from NC_084461.1 coordinate 198,917,940, forward strand.
TTCTTCCCCAAGAGGGACTTCTAAAGAAAGGCCCTAAATCCCTATCATTAAGCCATCTGGAGTCATCCTTCTCCTGCAGGAGCTGCTGTGTGGTGGGTCAATTAGTGCACATTTGCATAGAGTTCCTTAATAGGCTGCTAATTGTCTGGGGGAGATAATGGATGGCTCTGCTGGTTCTGGGCAGAATGTTTACCCATGGGGGCGACCTACAGGGGTGGCAGAGAAGGGGAAGGGAGGAGGGGAGGGGTGGGATGGGATGGAAGGGGAGGGGAGGGAGCTATTACTGATGCACATGCAGTAAGGAGAAATATTATTTTGTGAACTTTTACTGGAGCTGTGTGTGTGCAACACGATGTAAATGCATTTCTCTCTATGAGTCTGTTAAAATAATTTGAAAGCCCTAGAGATGGAGAAAAGTAGGAGAGAGCCTACAGTGTACGACAAGCGGTTGGAGGAGGAGGCCCCTAAGGACCCTTCCTGTCCCGGTATTATATGACCATGTGTCAGTAGTTCACAGAGGCTGAGATGGGGTGGAAAAGTGTGTGCTGATTGCCAGAGCTGAGAACAGGCCAAGGTTCAGGTCCTTGGCAGGGCTCAGGGTGGCTCTAGAATTTCTTTCTGGGTGGGGCTCAGGGGCACGTGACCCTCAAAGCTTACAATTACTATTTGGCCCTTTATAGAAAGCACGTGCTAACCTTTATCTTTATCAGCAATGGAAGCTAATGCAGATATTATTGGGGAGGAGGCTTAGGGCCACTGAGGAGGTTCACGCTATCCATTTCTAGAACTCGAAGACCACCCTTGGGTCACTCAGCATCTTCCTTAGAGCAAGTGACAAAGGACTGGAAGGAAGCCTGGAGATCCAGCACCTAGAGAACTAGTCTCCTTTTACAGAAGGTGAAACTGAGGCCCAGAGAAACTCGAATGGAATGCCTTGCATGGACATGGATCCAAGTACATGTTCAATAATTTTTAGCTGCTACTATGATTATGAATATACTATAGAATCCCAGAGTTCAAAGGGCCCTTTGAAACCAACTAGTATAGGTCTGCTGTTTTACTTACACATGAGGAACCTGGAGCTCAGAGAGGTTGAATGAGTGGCCAGAGTCACACAGCCAGGCCAGGGCTGAGCTGGTTCCAAGACTGGGTCTGCTGCCCTACAGATTTCTTCCCAGTGTATACGCTGCTCCCTGCCAGTCCCCATCACTCCCAGCTACAACCACGAGCAAATTGCCACTTTTTGGCTCCACATGGACTAGGGCAGATGAAACTCTAATTTAGGAACAGTGACAGCTCTTCCCCAGAGAGGAATTTTCCACTAGGAGTTTCTCTGGCAAAAGCCACTGTCCCCACTTCAAATCACCCAAGCACAGTCTTCTTGTCCAAGCCAGTGTGCATGTGTTTGGCAGGTGGTGGTAGAGGGGTCTCTATGCCCCCAGCCCAGCTCCACAGTTTAAGTTCTCTTCCCCTATGGTGCACACAGTGCCCTTGGAGGGGCTACCAGTCTCTGCAGCTGTCTCAGAGCACGACTAATGAGCTCACAGCTCATCAGACCTGCACCTTCACAATCTCCAGGCCAGCTTCCTCATTGACAGATGGGGAAACTGAGGCCAAGAGGTGGAGGGGCAGGGCCAACTCATGATCATGCAGTGACTCCACCCAGACCCAAGGCCTCCTGGATCCCAGCCTTAAGCCTCGGTGCCCTCCCTGGGAAGGAAGAAAAATGGACAAACTACTATTTATTGCATACCTACTATGTGCCAGGCCCTTTTATTTACACGGTGTTGCTGCCTCTCCCCAAGGGCTCTGCTTGGTAGGCTGGTTTTATTCTCACTTTACAGATGAGGCAGTCGGAGCCTGCAGAGGTCAGTCAACTTCCTGGAAGGCAGAGCTGGTGAGCAGCAGAATAAGACTCAGACCCAGGCCTACCTGACTCCAGACCCTTAATCACAATCTCTATGTGATGTCACTCCCTGCTGCCATGCCACTCTCTGACTTCTGACTTCTGACCTCGGGGCCTCCTCTCTGTGGGTGATTTGGAGGCCCTCTCTCTGTACACAGGCAGCCTTTCTCCTCCTGCTCAGAGGCTGTGTAGGGAATGAGCACCTTCTAGAAGGAACAGGGGTTTCCAGGCTCCCATGGCATCTTCACTATGTTCTTAGTGGGCCAAAAAGTTCTGCCAGCATCCAAAAGAGAGATGTCTCCTCCCATGAGGGCAACCACTGCCAGAAGCTGGCTGATCCCTCAGCCCCTTGGCGCACCATCTGGGTACCATCGTAACACAGAGAAGGTGGCAGGGGGCCACACATGTGCACATGTCAACAGAGAGTCATGCCTGTGTGAACATGCACACACCCCCAGCACATACACGTATTTGCCCATTCCTATTTGTCCATCCCACCTCTGTCCACAACACGTGGCAGGAATCCTTAAACCCATTTCACCAATGGGAAATGGCAGACACCATGGGACTTGCCCGAGAAACAGGGGTGGTACTGGAGGTAAAACTAGACACTGGATTTTCTTGTTCTGACCAAACATAGTTTCTTCTTCCTCTGGGACTGTCAAAAGAATAAGCCAGCATGTGCCTTAAAAAGTCTAGACCAGGGTATCTTGTCCTCAGCACCACTGACATTTTGGACTGGATAATTGTTGTTGGGGTGGGGTTGGGGCGTCTTGTGCATTGTAGGTCATTAGCGGCATCCCTGGGCTGTACCCACTAGATGCTAGAATTGTTCCCCCTTCCCCTGAGTGTGACCTGAAAAATTTCTCTAGACGTTGTTCTAGGCCTTGTCCTTGAGAATAAATTGAAGAGTGGACCAGAACACTGCTCTTGGACCCATCTGACTTCAGATTTACAATGTTTCAGTGTTAGTTTCTAGAGCTCCATTCTAAGAGTTTACCCTAACGCTCTATCATAAGATTCCGTTGTGAGGCTCCACACTAGGACCCCCGGCTTCTAGCACTCTGTGCTGGGATACTAGGGTCTGATTCAATATTGGTGAGTCCTCTGATTCTGAAATTCTGTTCTACGCTCTTAAGATCTCATGTCCTCCCACATCAAGGTTGAAACTCTCCCTGGGAGACAGTCATGCCTCGCTGCCTTCCAGTGACCAGGATGAAAGACATGTCCATGAATTATATATTTCGTGTCATCTCTAAATTGCTCGGCAATTACAGAACACCAAGGGTCAGCTGCTAGGAGCAAGAGCCCCCCCCCCCTTCAGCAGAGAAAAACACTGGATGGAAACACACCGATCTACGCAGACGTTACCACTTGGAGGTTGGTTTAGGAGTGATTTCTGTTTTTCATTTTGCTTATGTGTATCTTCATTTCCCACAATTGCTGTGGTTTAAAGAGATAGAGAGAGCACAAGTTTTGACGCTGATTAGACTTGGGTTTGAATCTTGGCTTTGCCACTTAACAGCACTGAGAACGTGAGGAAGCCACCTAACCTCTCTAAGCCACAGTTCCTTGTCCAAAAATGGAATGCGAGTAACAGAACAGAAAGCATTGGGTTCCTGCGAGGGTTAGCTGAAGTGATGTATGTGAAACGCTTGGTACGGCCAGGTGAGCTCCTGTGCCTCCACACAGTCACGGCTGTTGTCATTAGTGCGTTTGAATCAACAGGGGCAGCCATGGCGTGGTGGAAGGTGGAAGGCACGTGAGTTCTGGAATGTTCTTCGTCTGGCTCACTTCATACTGAAGACCTTAGCGAGGGCATGTCCCTCTCTGAGCCTCCATTTTCCCGACTTGTAAAACGGGTACAATCATGTCACCTCTCAAGGCATCTGGCACCTGTCCCTTACTCTTGTTACCCCAGGCCAGATGGCTGACAGGAACAGAGCAACACAGGACAGGGGCAGAAGTTAGAACTGGGTGGCCCCTTCTCTCTCAATTTATTTGTGATTCTAAGAGAGTCCTTACCAGCCCCAACACTAATAAGTCATCACTGGCATGATGTCTTTAAATTTAGAACACCCCCCACACAAACACGCATCCGCCCCCACACTCCCAGGAATAAACCTGCAGTGGTGGGAGGGAGGAAGGTCTGTCTGGTTACATCCCAGGGAGGAGGGGGGAGGCAGGAGAGCTGGGGTGTGAGGCTGGCAGCTACAGTGCATCAGGCCCCTGGGGCCAGGCACTTTCCTCCCCATCCTGGGGGCACAGGAAGCTCGCTGCCCTGAGCACTGGACAGGGAACCGGCAAGGCTAATCTAGTGAAGAGGCAGACTAGATGAGCACTAAGGTTTGTGAGTTCAAATCCAGACTCCCCTGCAGGGCAGGCTGTGTGTCCTGGGTGAGATTTGCAGCCTCTCTGAGCTGGGCTTTCCTCATCTGTAAAGGAAGTGGTTGCAAGGAAGTGGTTTTTAGGCTTGTGCAATCCCACAGGGCCTGCATTCCGAAGGGTGATTTAATGCTCTGCTGTTGTTGCCTTGAAATTCCTAATAACTTTTGAACAAGGGGCTCTGCATTTTCATTTTGCACGGGGTTCTTTAAATTATGTAGCTGGTTCTGGGTGGTTGTGGGGGTTAAAGGAGGCTCGTGACTGTGAAAGCACCAGTCCCCTGCAGGCACTGTGGGGCTCAAGCCCTAAGCTCTTACTTCTTTTTCTCTTCCGCCCACCTTTCAAGCTCATTCTACAACTGTGTGGTCTGGGGCAAGTGAATTACCCTCTCTGTTCCTCTGATTCCTCCTTAGTAAAACACAAAAACAAAAACTACCTTCAGATTTCTTCTGGTTCATACTTAGTGCCCACCTCCACAATGTTCACACTAGAATTAACTCATTCATTCACTAACTCATTCATTCATTCATTCATTCAACAACATATTCGCTGAGTGCCAGCCACACGCCAAGCTAAGGATTGCCCCATGAGACTGGCCTGAACTGGGGGGTCTGTCCACGGTGAGAGTTTATCCTGCACAAATGCATCATCTGCAGGGAACACTTCTCCTTTCTCACCTCAGAGGACCTCTGCTCCGATCCACGGAGAGCCCAGTACTCTCCAGTCTGAGGAGGGGTAGGGGGTCCACATGTTTTGATCCTTGCTCAACAAACAATTATTGAGTGCTTATTGTATGTCAGGTGCCATGGATACACACATGAAGAAGATGTAGACCCTGCCATAAAAAAGATGACAACCTTGCTTTTTAGCTTTTAAAATCTTGGGGTCTGTGTTGGTTTCAAGCACTTATAATTGCAATTTCACCTGTTCAGCTTTCAGAACCCTGACATGCAGAATTTTTCATGTTCTAATGTTCACAATGACTATAAGGTGGGTGCTACTCTCCCCCTTAGACAGATGAGGAATTGAAACTCAGATAGGTCATGTGACTTGCTCAAGGTGGCACAGCTCATGAGTGACAGAGCCAGAATGCCAACCCTGGGCTGTGTGGTTTCAGAAGGCTTTTGGTGACACCACTGGTCTTGTATAGAAGTTTTCCTCCCCAAAGTTCATGGGTGCTTCCCCAGGCTGGGTCTCCCCCTTGGCTCCATGGCCGACTCATTGCTCAGAATGAGGCATCTGGTTGACAATTTGGGGCACACCCTTCCTGAAGGGGTCCTAAGTGCAAATGCCAATCCTGCCAGACAAAGGGGAGACCTTCCACAGCAAGCTGGTCTCTACAGTCTCCCGAATCAGAAAGAGGAAGAGATTCAAGGCCTGAGAAATTCATTGACCATTAACCACCCGGGGCTGAAGTTTTATGTCCTATCGGGGATCCGAACTGGCCTTTTGATCTGACCCTGTAAGGCAACAGGATGCTACTGTGCAATCCTCAGGGAGTGTACAAAGCAGGGGTTCTCAGACCGCAGCGTGCGTGGGAATCCTTTGGGATGCTTGTTAAATCACAGGTCCTGGGCCCTGCCCCCAGAGGTGCTGATTCAGCAGACTGAAGTGGGGCCTGAGAACTGGCATTTCTAACAAGCTCCCAGGTGAGGCTGATGCTGCAGCCCATGTGAAAATGATCATAGGAAGCTGAAAAAAAGAAAATCAGAATTTGACCCTTTGTGAGGGGACAGGCAGACCTCGATTTAAATCCAGCCCCACCATCTATACCCATGAGACCTGGGGTGTGTTGCGCAGCATTTCCGAGCCTGTTTCCACATGGTAGGTGGTTAACATAACCCCCAGTCCCTCTGAATGTGACCTTCTTTGGAGATAGTTTCTTTACAGAAGAGAATTAAATTAAAATGAGGTCACTGGGATGGCCTTAATCCAAAAATGACTGGTGTCCTTATAAAAACAGGAAATTTGGACAGAGGAAAATTTGGATGGAGGGAAGACCATGTGAAGGCACAGGGAGAAGACGGCCATCTACAGCCAAGGAGGGAGACCTGGAACAGATTCTTTCCTCACTGGCCTTGGGAGGAACCAACCCTGCCGGCAGCTTAATTCTGAACTTCTGGATTCCAGAATTGTGAGGCAATGAATTTCTGTTGTTTAAACCACCCAGTCTGTGGTACTTTGTTATGGCAGCGCTGGCAAACTAATACACCTATGCTCTGCAGAGCACGTCAGATGTTTTCCTTTCCCCCCACTTTTTTAATGAGAAAGAATTTATATATGGTATGATAAAAGTGCAAACATTTCAAGTGCACAGGCCGATGGAATTTTACATATGTACACACCCATGTGGCCCTACCCAGATCAAAACATGGAACACTCCTTTCACTTCTGGAGGCTCCCTCAAATCCTTTCCCAGCTAGTCCCTCCTCTTCAGCACTTCACTATTCTAGCGCCTGTCACCAGATGAGTTTTGCATATTCTTGAACTTCCTAAGTGGCTGAACAGTGTTGAACTGTTGAACAAAGGAAGCCAGCCCTTTACATTTAAACTCATTCGACCCCATAAAAACCCCTTGACAAAGGCACTGTGATTACCTCTATTTTACAAGTGTGAAGTCAGAGGCCCAGTAACTTGCCCAAGATCACACAGCTTGGGGGTAGGTGGCAGAGTCAGGGTTTGACTGGGTAAGTCTGGTTCCACTTACTATACTTACTGCTTTTATAATGCACAGTAAGTGCCCAATAAATGTAATCACAGTGACTTCTAACAAGTGATAGCTTTAACTCTGGGTCAGGTTCCATGCCTGGCTCTCTACTGCATCACCTCATCTACATAAATGTATAAATACACAATATGCATTACACATATGCTATATTACATATACTTCATAGTGTTACTAGTAATAAATCCTAACACAATCCTCCTTTTACAGAGGAGAAAACCGAGACAAAGAGCAGTTTAGTCACACTTCCAAGGTCACAGGGCTGGCGAGTGGCAGAGCTAGGATGGAGCATGACTCTTGCAGAGCTCATGTCCTTAACCATGGACACCAGCTGCCTTTGGCCAGCTCCTGCTAAGCAACAGCACCAGGAACACAGAACTCAACAACCAATGCTTTAATTAAAACCACAATGAGTTACAACCACACCCTCACTACAAAGGCTCAAAAGAAAAAAAAAAAAAATCCAACCATACCAAGTGCTGGAGAGGATGAGGAGCAACTGGAACTCCCATACATCAATGGTGGGAGTGCAACAGAGTCTAGAGCCACTCTGGCAAACAGTTTCACCATTTCTTGTAAAGTTAAATGTCCACTTACCATATGACCCAGCAATCTCACTCATAGGTATTTACCCAAGAGAAGTGAAAACCCACACTCACATGAAAACGTGTATGCAAATGCTTATGGCAACTTTATTTGTAATTGCCAAAATGCAAACAGCCCAGTGGTTAATGGACAAACTGTGGTACATCCATACAGTGCAGTACTACTCAGCCATAAAAAGGGGCCAACTGCTGATACATACAACAGCACTAGTGAATCTCAAAGGCATCATCCTGAGCGAAAGAAGCCAGACTCAAAGGCTATATGATTCCGTTTGTGTGACATTCTAGAAAAGGCAAAATGAAAACAGATTAGTGGTTGCTGGAGCAAGAGTGGGGTAGGGATTGACCACAAAGGGGTGCAGAGAAATTTTTAGGGTGATGCAACTCTTGTATATCTTGAGGCTGGTGGCGGTTACATGGTTGTACATATTTGTCAAAACTTGTAGACCTGTAAACTAAAATGTGCAAATTTTACGGTAGGTAAATTATACTCAATATAAAGCATAAAAAAACAACAACCCACTGTGCTTTTTCCTGATATTCTGGTCACCTCCCTGAAGGAAGGGATGCTTCCAAGAGAATTAACACCTGCTCACTTATCCCGGGTCCCTGGGATGTTCACCTGGAGAGAAGGCATGTCTCGGCTGGGTCAGGGACTGTTCCCGTGAGCACCTGGGTTCCTACGTGACCCTCAGCCCATTGCCCGCTCTGCTCCAAAAGCAGTAACATTTAGGGCTATTTTTGCTCTGAGAAGTACCAGACACAGGGTTCTTTCTCCGCAGGCAGCCGCCACCCCCTGCTGTGTTTACATAAAAACACATTTGCACAGGGTTTTGTTTTTACGTTCTCCTCAGCAGCCTGGATCCTATTAAACATGGGAGTCCTGATTATCTGACTGCAAGCAGCTGATGGGAGAAGACAGGTTGAGGGGGCGGGCATAGGCACGTGCTTGCTCCCAGAGAGTCCACGGAACCCTGGGGATTCTGTGCAGAGGTGACAGAAGTGCTCACTGGTGTTCACTTGTACAGGCACCTGCGTTTCTCAACCTTGGCACTATTGACATTTTCGGCCAGATGCTTCTCTGTCGGGGGGTGCTGTGCTGTGCATTGTAGGATGTTTAGAGGCATCCCTGCCCTCTGACTAGGAGCTCCCCACCAGTAGCGACAATCAACGTGTCTCTAGACATTGCTGTATGTCTCCTGTGGAGAACAATTGCCCCCGATGAAGAACCACTGGCTCACACAAAGAAAGTAGGTGCAGGCTCAGCTCAGCACCCCTCTGTCTTCCAAGTCCACCATCAGCGCTAAGAGAAGGGTGAGTGTGTCCCTCTCACCTCTGTATCCAGGGCTCGCACTGCAGTGCCTGAAACATTCACACTTCAGAAGCTCAGAGGCAGTCTGTGAGATGAGAAACCCTGGCAATAGGAGTGACACCAGTGGCCATTAGCTGCCTTGGTTTGGAAGATGTTGTTCAGTACCTACATCAGACTCTGGCCACCATGCATGAACTTGTACCGTGTGCCAGCCTGTTTCCACATCACCTCACCACATCCCCCCAGGCACCCCAGGATCAGATACCATGCTTATCTCCATTTTACAGGTGAGGACACCGAGGCAACTGGTGGCTGGTGGAGCTGGGATTTGAGCCTGGAAATTTCTGACACCAGGGTTTGGTCTCTTAATTATCACGCTCTACTTCAGGCAGATTCAGCATTAGATATTTAAGGGCATGATGCCTACACACATGGGGAGAGAATGTGGGCAAAAAAGCAGAGAGTCTGCCAAGATTAATACAGTAAGGAGAGTGGACTTTGGTGCAAGACAGAGCAGTATCTGAATCCTGCTCGGCCATTCTCTGCTCTGTGAATTTGGGCTAGTGACTTGGCCTTGATTTTGTCATCTATGAAATGGGGACAATTCATAGTAGCACACAGGGTTTTTGTAAAGATTAAATTAGATAATGTTGTAAAAGGCTTAATGGAGCCTGGAAAAGAGCCCCACTCAATAAATATTGGTCAGATGAATGCACACAAATAGGCTTTGAGGAGAATGACCCAGGTAAGGTAGAGAGAGAGAGAGGGGTGACTATGCTAACCTACCCAGGCAAGGGTATTTGAAACCCTGATAATCCACAACACACGCACACGCACACGCACACGCACACGCACACGCACACGCACACACACACACACACACAGAGAGAGAGAGAGAGAGAGAGAGAGAGAGAGAGAGAGAGAGAGAGAGAGAGAATGACCCAGAAGCCAGCTCTTCCTTAGTGGACTACTGTGTGTGTTGACCCAGGATAGAAAAGAGGCCCACTCAGGCCCCTTCATCATAGCAGTCAAAAGGATGTTGACCCTTTGGAAACTGCAGAGGCTAATAGAGCATCCCTTGATGTTTGCTCAACAGACAGACTGAAGCAGCCCACAGATGACTTTGACCTGGCCTTCACTGAGGCTGCCCTTGTGGGAACCCCTAAGAGTCACTACTCTCTCTTCCAGTCTCAATAGAGGGACAGGACCAAGGCAGGGAGGGTGAGGGACCTCCCAGCCACCAGCCACAGAAGGTTCTGCTTCTCTATGTTAATTCAAGAGCATCCACGTCTCCTGCTGAGCAGCTGAAGAGCTCTCTGGAGCCTCTTTTCCACTGAAAACAGTAATTTGCAAGAGCTCACAATGCATGGAGCAGAAGGGGTGGCGAGGCAGAACCACAGCTGGCCTTTCTCCCAGCCCAGAGCCTGAGGGGCCACTTGGAGGCTCAGCAGCTGCTACCGGCTGGTGGGAGGGTCTGGGCTGGGGAAGGGAGGGAGGTCTCTGCTCCCTGGGATGAGCTGGGGCTTTTACAGTGAATTGGCAGCAAGGGTGTCATGTCTGGTGCCTTAGTCAGTTCAGGCTGCTATAACAAATAAACCATAGACTGAGTAGCTTAAACAGCAACATTTATTTCTCCTAGTTCTGAAGTCTGGGAAGTCTAAGATCAAGGTGCCAGCAGACCTGGTGTCTGTTGAGGACCCACTTCCTGGTTTGCAGATGGACGTCTTCTCACTGTGTCTTTACAAGGCAGAGAGAGAGAGAGAGGAAGCAAGCTCTCTCCTGTCTCTTCTTCCAAGAGACAAAATCCAAAATTCTTCCAAGAAGTCCAAAATCAAAGAGATGGCAGGGTTGGCTCCTTCGGAGGTTCTGAGGGAGAATCTGTCCCATGCTCCTCTCCTAGCCTCTAGTGTTTGCCAGCAATCATTGGTGTTTGTTGGCTTGTGGATGCATCACTCCAATCTGTCTCTGTCTTCACATGGCATTCTCTCTGTATATCTGTGTGTCTGTTTTCTCTCATAGAGGTACCAGTCATTGGATTAGGGCCCACCTGAATCCAGTATGACCTCTTCTTAACTAATTACATCTTGTAAAGACTCTATTTCCAAGTAAGATCCCATTCTGAGTTTCTGGATGTATGTGAACTTTGGGGGGGACACTATTCAACACAATATACATGGTATTGAATCCCACCTCTGCCACTTGTAGCTGTGTGACTGTAGACAAGTGACTTAACCTCACTGATCCTATTTCTTCATCTTTAAATAGGAATAATAGGATTGTTGTAATGATTGCAAGTAGTCATGAGCACAAACCTTGCAGCCAGAGGGTCTGGGTTCAAATTCCAGCTCCCCTAAATAGCTTCTACTACCTACTTGCTGTGTGACCTTGGGCAAGTTACCTAATCTCTCTGGTTATCCTTTCTCCTATCTATAAAATGAGGAGATTGAAAGAGATTATGGTCTTCCTCTCTCTCCTGTAGTCCCACGTTCTTAGAGGTCCCCAAAGGCATCATACGGTCCACGGGACCTCTCAGGATTTTCAAAAAAAACCCTAGAAACTATACATTAATCATTAGCAATGGTGTAACTCTATGCTTTTGACTGGAATGGGATTGACTCAGAGTCAGAGCCAACCCTTTTTCAAGACAAGCAGAATTCCTCATCAAAAATTAGTGTTTCTGATAGTATTAATTTTATTTAGTGAAAAAATAAATTCTTGTTTAAAATCATGCACTTTGTTTAACAGAAATATTTCAAAATACAGAAGGGAGAAATAATAATAAGACAGTGTTTGGGGCTGGACAGGTTGGCTGATATGGGCTAACAATGACAGTAATAATATCAGCTCTTGTCCAGGGAATGCTGGATTGGTGCTGGACATTATTTTCACTGCTGTCCACATCGTCTCTCATTTACCCACAAAACAACCCTATGAGGCACGTACTTCTATTACCAGAAAGGGGAAGTAACTTGCTTGAGGACACACAGCTGGTTAGTGGCTAAGTGAGAATTTAAATTCAGCTCTGTTCGACTCCAGGGCTGAAACTCTTAAGCAAGCTGTAAAATTACCTCAGTTGACTGTAAACTCTAGAGAAAAAAATAATACACTGTGAGCTATATATACATAACTTAAAATTTTCTAGCAGCCACATTTTAAAAAGAAACAGGTGAAATTAATTTAGTTAATATATTGTCTCTAACTCACTAGATCTAAAATATTGTCATTTCAACATAAAGTAAATACACAGTATTATTAATGAGATATTCTGGTTTTTGTTTTTTGTTTTTTTTTGGAACCAAGACTTTAAAATCTGGTGTGTATTTCATACTTACAGTACACTTCAACTTGGTCTAGCCATGTTTCAAGGGCTCAATAGCCACAAGTGGCCAGTGGCCACCAGAGTGGGTGGTGTAGTTCTAGAGATATGGATGTCTGTTTGAGGATTTTCAGAGCTGGAAAAAATATGTAGGTTCTTCTGGCTGCAAATCAAGAAGCATCATCGCCACCGCTCCCTGGCCTCCTTATGTGGGAGGTAAGAGTTGAGCGACTGTCTCTGCATCACACTAGTCTAGGTACTGGGTGACTCATTTCAAAAGCACAAGAGTGCCAGCCTCCTCCCACCTTAGCCCAACCCCATCCTGTGGGCGGCTCCAGGCCACACTGGCCGCAGCCTCAGCTGGGGGCTGACAGAGTCCTACTTGCTCTGGAGCTGATCTGGGCTCCTATGGACCTCTGAGACCTGCCTCAGCCCAGGGACCCCTGTAGATCAAAAAGAGCCCTGCAGAGAGGTCTAAAACAGCTCCTGCATGGCAACTGGACTGAAAGTCCAAGACCGGCTTTGACCCCAGCTCAGCCTTTCTTAGCTGGGAGAACTTGGCTACCATTCCATAAAGTAAGGTTCATAAAAATACTTCCCTTTTCAAATGGTTGACAGGAGGATCAAATGGAGATCTATAAAGATCACTTTTATATCTTAAATGCTTGCATCATGTCAGATTTTGACTGAGTGCGTTACACAGAGCTGCTATTTTGTCCCCATTTTACAGATAGGGACACTGAGGCTCTGAGAAATGAAATAACTTTCTCAGCATCACACAACTATCAAGTGATGGATTCAATGATCATAGACTTTTTCTCATAGGGATTTGTGAGGATTAAATAAATTAGTGAATTAAATTAAGGCAGTTAGAAGAGTGCTGGGCAGTAGATTTTTTTACTCTCATCACTGACATCATCATCATCATTACCATTGCCATCATCATTATCACCATTGTCATCATCATCATCCACATTGATGTCATCATCATCACTGTTGTCCTGGTCATTGTCTTTGTCAACATCATCACTGATGCTATCATTATCATCATCGTCCTCACCACGATCATCATTATGTTTTGTCTCCTTGTGTGTGTTGTAAGTACAAAGCATAGTGCTGGGCAGAGTTGCTGAGCCTACCTTAAGTGAGTTTCTTAACCTAACTAAGCAATAAATTTAGTTAAACCTAACCAACAACACTAAAAAATAAAGGTAAGGCTGAAAGATGATTCTTGTTTGAAAGACTCACATACACACCCACACACCTACATTCAGGACATTTTCTTTGGCCAAAGAACACTGTAAGCACACAGCTTTGAGAATGCCTTTGGGGAGAAAAAAATAAGTTACTCGCCCCAGGTTCTGTGGAGTACATTTTCTCCCTCCTGGTGCAAGAAGGCTCAGGGAGCACAATCTCTGTCTTCAGCTTCTTGGCCACCTATTGGGGAAGCTGCCAAATAAAATAACCTCCCTTGGGTCTCTAATGTGCTGCTGAAACAGAGGGGCCCTTGTGTATGGTGCTCTACCAACACTGCCAACAAGTTTGTAGAGTCACTGCAAGACAAGGTCTGGGCAAAGCCAAAGGTGTGCTCTTTGGCTACCTTTCTTCTTACCCCGGGAGGTAGCCTCTCTATGAATTCTCCATTCCTCTATCCCTGACCCTGAAAAACTTAGTGTCCAGTGTCCTTCTCCCCCACATGCTGCTATTCTAATGATCTCTTTAAAGTGTGACAAGATGGTGATAGTGGATTTATGTGTAGATGCTGCTAGAGGGACCTTCTTGAACTCCAAGGGTCCAGGGCGGTGGGAATGGGAGAGAATCGAGAATTTTAGCATCACTCAAATCAGTTAAACAGGAAGCCTCCCCCTCCCAGTTCACACTGCCCTTTCAAACTTGACATTGCTGTTGAGGCCTGTGGACAACCTAATTGTGCAATTCTGTGCTCTCAGCAGAGCTAGGAGAACGCCCTAGAACATGCTGAACTGGGACATTTATTCAACAAATTTTCCTGAGCATCTGCTATATGCCAGGCACAGTGCTAGATTCTAAGGTGCAGGAGAGAACAATAGAAAACCCAGCTCTGTGCATCCTACACAATAAGGGAACAGAAGTTTGATTTCACTGGCTTGGTGTTCTACTCGGATTTCAGAATCATCATCCTTCTTTCAAGCTGGCATTTACTGAGCCCAGCCCTGTATTAAATGCTTACATAAATTATCTAATGTAATTACTGCAACAACCCCTTCAGATAGGTACTAGTCACATCATCCCCATTTGGCCAATATGGAAACTGAGGCACAGTGAGATTAATAAACTTGCCCAAAGTTATTCAGGGAGTAAGTGGGAGAACCAGAATTTGAACAGAGATGTCTAAGGCTGTGGAAGCACATGGAGAGGCATCCTATGCAGTCTTGGAATAACGGAAAGTCAGGCTTTGACCTGAAAGATGTGTAGGGGTGACCTAGTGGAGGAGGCGGAGACAGGAGGAGAGGGCATTTGAGGGAGACATGGAGATGGTGACCCAGGGATGAGGGTAAGTGACTTGCTCGAGGGCTCTGTCTCAAAACTGGCAGAGCATGATCAGAATCCAGCCTTCTGCCTCCAGGCCCATGTTTCTGCTTCTCCTTTATACCCTTGACCTCATAAGCCCTGATCTCTAACCAGCTAAGCTAAACCAGGGCTCAGCAGGAGCCCAAAATAGCTATGGCTTCCAGGCAAAATTAGTACCGAGTCAGTGTTGCCCAATTCATCACTCTGACTTCAACCTTGTTATTTTCAGGCAACATGGCATTGGGAATGAGTTGTGACAGGGACAGAGAGAGAGAGAGAGAGAGAGAGAGAAAGAGAGAGAGAGACAGAGACAGAGAGAGACACAGAGAGAGAGGCGCTCCTTTGATCTTATTGCACTGCTGGGTTTCTAATGGAAAATATGTTATTTCTTTGTCTGAGAAAGGTCTAGAATGTCCACTGATTGCAGCCCCAGCATCCTTTTACCCCCCACCCCCTTCTTCCAGCATTGATACCTTGCAGAATCCATATCTCCTCCAACCAGTGGGGTTTGAGTAGGATTATCCAGACTCAGCTCCAAAAATAAGTCCTGCCTGGCCTAAGCCAATCAGCATAGCTTGCTCCCTCTCCTACCACAGTGATTGGTTCAGGAACAGGCAGCTAATCTAATCAGAACCAAAGAGACTTTGGCTGGGAGGGTTTCTAGCTTCTTATGGGTTTGGGCATCTGGGAGAAGCGCCATTGGATTCCTGGGGCCATCTTGCTACCATCAGGGCAACCAAAGCCTAGGGGAATGTAGAGATGCAGAGAAACTAAGATTTGGTGGGCTCTGTTTGAAGCACATCTGAAGCAAGTACTTTTCGATTTCGATGTCTGTGAGCCAAAATAAGTTATTCTCTCTTTTAGAAAGTCCATTTGAGTTATGTTTTGTCTACTTTCAACATAAAAAGTCTTATGTGAGTCAGAGCTGTTGTGGAATCCCACTCACCCTTCCCCAGGTTTGTGAACAAAGCAAACATCTGGAATGGAATGGAAGTTGAAGGATGGCATGGCTTTCTGAGACAAAGATTTAGGATGATTGTGAGTCTAAGAGGCAGAGTCAGCTCTGCACAGTATCCAAATGCAGCCCATGGCTTTCTCAAGAAAGAACAATTATAATAACTATTTTTGTCTATTAGATACCTGGCTATTTTATTTTCTGTGCATCATCTCATCTTATCCTTCTTACCACCAGATGAGGTAGGAGTGAATATTCCCACTTACAGAGGAGCCACTGAAACCCAGGGGAGCAGTGGCACACCAAGGACACACAGTGGGTTGATGGCAGAATTGGGCATGGAGCCACGTGGGTCTGACAGGGGAAGCCTCACCCTCAATTCATTACCACCTCTCTAATAGCAGGTGCATTGGTGAGATCCTGCTTACCTTCCAGTGGATCAGATTTAATGTCTGTGCCTGCAAGCAAATGACAAAGTGTGTGAATTTCACCAGGACCATTTTCTCCACTTAACCTTGGCAGAATCCCAAGGGCAGTAAACACTCCCTCAGAATGGCCGAGGACTTTGCTGAAGCTAACAGATGACTCTGCTTAGGATTTGGAGCCCTAACAGAACTGCAATGTAGAAGTCCTGGGTGTTCATTTCCACGGTTGGCATCAATCTTTAGACACAAGATTCATTAGCTGACCCCTACAGGATAATATACCAAGAGTAGAATCATTTAGTGGGTATCTCATAGGCCTCTGAGGCAAGTGCTATGATGATCCCATGGTACAAATGAGGGAGTTGAGGTTCAGAGAGGTGAAATCACTGACCCAATATCACAGAGCTAACAGAATTCAAACAAAGATCTGACTCCCAACCAGGACACTTTTCAATATGCCAATGTTTCCCAAAGTGTAGAAACCATCGCAGCATAAAAGAAGACTCCAGCATTAAATAACATTTGATCACAAAATGAGAAAATTGTTTGCTTTTATTTTTTTTCTCTCTCTCTGAGGATATCAAGAAGAAAGTCTCAGTTTGGTGCTAATAGATCTTAAGCACCTCCTTAATGTTTGCTAATCTGCCTTATGACAGAGAAAGGACTCAGGCTCAGAGCCCCAAGCAGTGACAATATCTGGCTAGAACTGATCTCCCTTGTTTTGATTTTGAGGGTTTCTGGTGATTTGATTTCTCTATTTAGGGAAAGTCATACTGGTTTCCTACTTGCAGGTAAGCTAACTTCCTAAATTTCAGTAAAAAAAGTAAATCAATTCCAAGAAAAATAAGCAAATGTGGGAAACATCGTGAAGATGGTGTGCTGACAATAGAAGTCTGGGAAATGTCTCCACCTCACACTCAGCTGATCCACAAACTTGTGCCTCATCAGCTCAGCCAACGGGAGGGTCCACTATAGAAAGAATGGGCCCATGTGAGAAGGAAAGTGGGCCCTATTCTTTCCTCCCCATCCTCTTCCACATTCCACCCCACCACGCCAAACCACCAGGTCAAATGAGGCTCTCCTGGACCAGGATGTAAGAGACCCTTATCTCACGAGCCTGATTATGCGCAGTGTGGAGGAGGAGAATGGGTCTTTTGGAAAGAAGGTTGGTGCAGACAAAGAAGGCATTCCTAAAGCTAGGTCCGGGCTGCAGAACTGGCAGTGTCTACTGAAGCTAAACATCCACATGCCTTACGCTGCAATTTCACTCCTGGATATACACCTAAGAGAAATGAGTGCTTAAGTCTACCACAGGACTTGTACAAGACTGCCTAGCAGCTCTGTCCATTAGGGTTACAAACTGGAGAGAGCAGCCACGTGTCCTTCAAAAGGAGAGTGGATAAAAATTGAACGAAAAAGAAAGGAAGTGCTGATACTTGCAGCTATGCAGATAAAGCTCACGGACATAACATTGAGTGAAGGAAGCCAGGCACAAAGAAAATATAGTGTGCGATTCCATTCATATGAAGTTCAAGGACAGGCCAGTTAATCTCCAGTGACAGGGGGATTAATGAGGAGACGGTGCAAAGAAACTTTCTGGGGGGATGAGAATGTTCTATATCTTGACCTTGGCGATAGTTACACGGCACTATACATTTGAAAAATTTGAGTTTTACTTTTCTGTATATGTTGTACCTCAATAAAAAGTTTTTCAAACATTTCCTGCCCTGACCCCCCAAATTTGGTACTATTATTATAAAGTAAATGAAGAACTACTAGATCTAGTGGCAATGCCAACCCCTCCCTCATGGGTCCTGAGATGTGGAGAAGACCATGACCTTCTGGGATGTCAACAGGCCACCATTAATGTTCCTGAGTATCACTCATTCATTCACTACCTCTCCAGACAGTCATTATTTTAGCATTTTTTCTTTCTCTATGTTTAGTACACTAGTTTCCTATGGTCACGTAACAAATAATGACATAGTGGCTTAAAACAACATTAATTTATTCTATTACAGTTCTGGTGGTCAAAAGCCTAAAAATCAAGGTGTCAGCAGGGCTGGTTCCTTCTGGACACTCTAGAGGAGAATCCATTTCCTTGCTTTTTCACCTTCTAGAAGCTGCCTGCACTCATTGGCTCCTGGTCATTTTCTTTTTTTTTTTTTTTTGCATCACTCCAACTCCTTGCCTCTGTCATCCCATCTCCTACTACTGACTCTGACCCTCCTGCTTCCCTCTTAGAAGGACTCGTGATGAGATTGGGTGCATTTGGATAATCCAGGATAATCTCCCCATCTCAAGATTCTTCACATAATCACATCTGCAGAGTCCCTCTTACCATGTTGAAGGCACCATATTCCCAGGCTCCAGAGATTAGAACGTGGGCAGCTTTGGCAGGGCAAGGCAGCATTACTCAGCCTGCCACACTTAGAAAGAAGGACACAGCATGGACTTCTTAAGAGAGTAGATTTGGAATCAGATCAGTTCCATCAGTGTTCAGATAACTGAGCTACTACTCCTTAGCTTCTTGTCCTCGGGGGCGCCATTCAGCCTCTCTGGAGGTCTCAGTTTTCCTGCCTATGCAATGGGGTGTCACTTCATTTCCTTTGGATTGCTAGTGAGGTGATGGGTGAGGCAGTTAACACGAGCCTGGCACATGGTAAGGACTCAGTAAACAGCCTGTGTATCCAGTGATGTTGAATGAATGAATGATATTGATGGAAAAGGCACTTTGCTACCCAGGTTTGTCTGACTCAGAATCCTTCAGAAAATGTCTGGGCAGATGTCACCAGGAGAAGGGAAAGAAAAGGCCTGGATGGAATACATTCTTCAGGGTGCTGGGACGAGGGTTTGAGCCCCATTTCTGCCCCCAGCAGAGAATAAACATCTTAGCTTTTCTGGAGGCTGCCTGTTGTTTATCAGAGATGGAATTTCCTTGGGACTTTGGGGGAAACAGATGCTGAGATGCAGAACAAAATAGTCTTTTTTCCCCTCTTTCCCCCTAAAAAGCAGAACTTGGCTCATACACGTGCAGGGCACGTTGATAGTCAGAATGAGAAAGCTTTGTGAGCTCTGAGGACCAAGGATGTCACTTTCATCTGAGTGTGAAGTGAGTTGAAGGGGTTGAGGTCCCCCCAGCCCATTTTCCAAGGCGTGTGCACTCAATTACTCCATCCGTGAATCTGAAGGGGGGTTTGTGACCCCTCCCTAGTGAACAGGCAGGATTCCAAGAGTTCGGGGAGTGATGAGGGCCTGCAAGGGTGATGCTGGAAAAGCCCAAAGGAGGAAATGAGAGCAACACGGCCAATGCCATCTTCAGGCTCAGAAGAGAATCTGAGGCCACCAGCCCTTCTGCCCTCCCTCCTTTCTGCCCCCACCAGAGCTCTGTGGCCAAGGGCATGCCTTAGCATGGACAGTCTGTGCTTGACCCCATCTCTGCCGCTTGGCCTCTGTACAACTGTGAGAGAGTGACCTTTTCCGTCTGTGAGCCTCAGTATCCCCATCTGTAAAATGGGGAGGATGGAGATATATGGGCTATGGTGAGGGCTGGAGATGGCAGTGCACCGTGAAGCCATGGTAAACCCTGCATGCGAGGGGTCTCATCAGTTATTCTGATCAGGTGGAGCTTTTTAAAGATAAAGGAAACGAGGGCCCAGAGAGGGAAAGCAACTTACCCACATCACACAGCCCAGCTTGTTGGAGGACACCTCCTGGTCCTGATCAGCTCTTGACCCGCCACGAGCTACCCAGGAATCACAGGGCAGAACACACTAGTGATAGTACTAACAATGACAGGTACTAGGCAGTGGGCACTCACTTCATTCTGGGCTCTGTGCTAAGCCCTGTATTAGTTTGCTAGGGCTGCCAACAAAGTACACCAAACTGAGTGGCTTAGACAACAGAAACCTATTGCCTGACAGTTATGGAGGCTGGCAGTCCAAGGTCAAGGTGTCAGGAGGGTTGGTTCCTTCTGTTCCATGCCTCTCCCTGAGCCTAGCTTCTGGTGATTTCTGGCGTTCCTTGGCTTGTAGAAGCTCCATCCTCATCTCTGTCTTTACGTGCACATGGCGTTCTCCCTGTGTGCGCATCTGCGTCCAATTTCCCCTTTTCATAAGAACATCAGGCCATATGGATTAGGGGCTCACTGTACCCCACTATGACCTCATCCTAATTTAACTAATTACATCTGCAAAGATCCTATTTCCAAATAAGGTCTCATTCTGAGGTACTGGAGGTTAGGACTTCAACATATGAATTTGGGGGGAGGCACAATCCAACCCATTATAGCCCCTCAATGCATTATGATGTTTTCTTATAAAAGCTGTGCAAGGTAGGTTGGAATTAATATTTCTGCTTTACAGATGAGGAAACAGAGGTTCAGAGAGGTGAAAAATTCACCCGAAGCCACGTTCACACCATGTGTGTGGTGGGATCCCCAAGGTTTGAACCAGGTTGTGCAATCCAAGTTCAGTCTCTTGACCGCACACCCTACTGTCTCGCGCTATGCACTTTCATCGATCTTGCTAATAACCCAGTTAGGTGGGTTCTGTTATTACTACCACTTTACAGATGAGGAAATTGAGGCTCAGAGAGGTGAAGGGACAAAGCTGAGTGACACACATCTCCTCAATGGCAGAGCTGGGATCTGAATCCAGGCATCTGGATTCCCAAGTCTGTGCTCTTGACCATTCTACCACTCTGCTTCTGTGACACCCTGAATTTATTGCATAGCATAGTATAGCATATTGTATTATATATCATATCATGTCAGTCGTACCTTACCCTACCTTACCCTACCTTACCCTACCCTACCCTACCCTACCCTACCCTACCCTACCCTACCCTACCCTACCCTATCCTATCCTATCCTATCCTATCCTATCCTATCCTATATTGTATCTAACTACAGAGTAGCCAGGGTGGGATTTAAGGCAAGCTCTTCCTACCCCAGACCTCAGGCTCTGAAGTCAGTCCTCAGAAGCAGCCCATCCCACCAGCCACCCTCCTGTGGAACTCACAGTGGTGGTTCATTCTCATTTCGGGTCTTGAAAGAAGCTGACCCTCAGCGGCCACACTCGGCGCCTCCAAAGGCTGGGCAGCCTGTATCCCTAGTCCAGCTAAGCTCCTAAATTAACTATGAAGCTGTAACAAACACACCACAGCTCTCATGTCACTGTGCCTGCGTCTGATATCTCCATAAAGGCCCCTGGCAGAGCCCTGGTCAAGCAAACTCCCTTTATCTCAGCACAGGGAGAAACCTCAGGAGTCCCTGCAGCCAGAAATACCCCCAACAATACCGAATTCTTGA
Source organism: Cynocephalus volans (assembly GCF_027409185.1). Taxonomy (NCBI): domain Eukaryota; kingdom Metazoa; phylum Chordata; class Mammalia; order Dermoptera; family Cynocephalidae; genus Cynocephalus; species Cynocephalus volans. The sequence continues at coordinate 198,939,430 of NC_084461.1, forward strand.
ATTCTGTTGTCTGCCAGAGGAAGTTTGCATAGGAAAAAAGTCAACATTGAGAAAAAACAAATAATGGCAAGGGCCTTCTTTCCACACCCGCATTCCCCAGCAAGAGATGCTTCAGGAGATGCCAGGGACTTGGGCAGGGAGACAGATTTCTCCCTGGGCAGAATCAACTCATAGTCCAGGAGGAACAATTAGAACCCATCACGTTCAAGCAACCATGAGCAGTGCATGCAGGGCTTTCACTGCTACTAACTCATTCATTCAACAAGATAGTCATTCACCATTCAGGGAGAATTTGTTGGGCACCTACTATGTGCCAGGCCCTGTGTGCTGGGGACAAAGAGACAAGCAAGACTGAGTCCCTGCCTCCATGGGGCTCACAATCGAGTAGCCAGAGGCAACTGTAATGTTGTGGAACTCCAGCTTAGCCACTTTCCTCTCTGTGCCTTGGTTGTCTCATCTGCGAAATGGGCATAAGCAGTAGTTCCTACCTCACAGAGCTGCTGTGAGGATCAGATGAGTTCATATAAATAAGGGGCTTAGAACAGAGTCCAATGCACAGAAAGCAGATGTGCCTGTTGGCTGTTACCATCATCAGGGCTGTATGGGGAAGCAGAGATGGCTGGCTGGAGAATGATGCCTGAGAAGATTCTGCCAATATTAAGAAAAATAAATGAGACAGAGCAACGGCCAAGGACAAACACTCAGAGGTAGGAAAGAACTAGATTAGTTTCAGAGACAGAAAAGAGGCTAAGATGGCTGGAGCAGGGTGAATTTTGACTTTATTCTAGGGGCGATCAAGAGCCCCTGAAGGTCTTTAACAATCGTATTTATGTTTCAGGATCTAGGCAAAAGGCAGAGGTAGCCTGGATCAGACTAGTTGGACGTGAGGGTACAGGCATCAAAGACACAAGGAAGGTAATTGATGGGACGTTGGTTCTATTAGGGCAGGGATGGGGTCTGCCTTGTTCACCACTGTATCCCCAAGTGCCTAGAACAGTGCCTGGCAATTAGGTACTCAGTAAATACCTGTGGATTGAATAAATGTGGCAGACAAGTATGATGTCTTGGGCAGTTGGCAAGATGTTGGGGCTGTCAGGGAAGGACACAGGGCTGGGAGGAGACATGGAGGTCCTTTGGGATATGACATCTGTTTATTCTGCTGGAAGACAAGCATTATTGCCACCTCCATTTTTCAGAGGTGGAAACGGAGACTCAGAGAGGCAAAGCAACTTGCCCAAGATCACAGAACACAGAAGAGGCAGATATTGGCCTCTGCATCCAGGGCTCTTTTGACCACTGCTCACCTGGCCCAGAGGCCCAGAGCATAAGGATTACCCAAGGGCTCAATGTAGGGGGAATGATGGGGAGGTGCCCAGCATCATGCCAGGTTGGGTCTCACTGTTTAGACACTCAGGTTTTTCTCCAAAGTGAAACCTTACAGCCAAGTTAAAGAGCTGCCTTTGTTTCTGGCTCTGTCTCAGCAGTGTGCTCCAGACTTCGCTCTCACACCACAGCCTCTTACAGCCGCCCCCACTCCAGGGGCAATTTAATCTCTGGGTGTCCAGTTCTCTGGCATGCTCCACGAAGGAGGTCAGTAGGGTGAACTGCAGCATTAGCATAAATTATTGACCCAGAGCTGCTGTGGCCACTGAAGGACTTTGTGTGTAGCCCATGCCAGGCTCACAGCCTCAACTAGTAGATACAGGTTGTTCGGAGAATGCAGAAGAAGTTCTGAGTGTAGGATGCTGGCTGACACTGTACCAGCCACAGACAGCCCATGGTAGCTGGGAGTTTGGGCTGACTTAGGTGGGCCTCCCATGAGTTACAGGATTAATTTGTTTTTGATTTCCTTATGTGTTTCTCTGTTCCTCATTTCAAGCAGGTGGCCAGGTTTGTTGTGACACTGGCCTCAGCAATATCTTTGCAGGGGAGGAAACAGCAGCCACCCACAAGTCAAAGGCTGTTCTGGTCTTTGTAGGAGGTCAGGCCAGGGTCGCAAACTCAAATGCCTAGAGGTGCCAAGAAAGGGAGAGAGGGCCACGTGCAAACTTGGGAGGAGGAAAGAATGGAAGAGCCCACACCCTTCTGGGGGGCAACGCCTGGAACTCAGCTCCAGCCCACAGATGTCCCAAGTTTTCAAGAGATATTAGACATCTGGATTTTTACTGAAAACATTCCACTTTTTAGATCTTGGAAGCTAAATTAATTACTTTTATAAAATATGGAAAAGGGAAAACTGTAGAGATGATAAAAAGATCAGTCTTTACCAGGGGCTTAGGGGGTGGGGGAGGGAGGGAGCAGTGACAAGTGGGGCACAGGGGAATTTTAGGGCAATGAAATTATTCTGTATGACACTGTAATGATAGATATATGTCATTACACATTTGTCAAAACCCATAGAATGTATCACACAGAGTGAACCTGTGTGTACAGTATGGACTTTAGGTAATAATGTGTCAATATTGGTTCATCAATGGTACCAAAAGTTCCACACAAATGAAAGATGTTAATAATAGGGGACGCTCAGAGGGTGGGATTGGAAGGGTTCTTCTCTGTACTTTCTGCTCAATGTTTCTACAAACTGAATATTGCCCCCCAGAATAAAGTCTATTTCAACAATCAGAATGCAAACAAACATGCCCAGCAAGTCAAAGTGAAACATCTCAGGGTCTCATTCATTCTTACAACTGTCTATTTGCAAACTGCTGAAAGCTCATTGGGGAGGAGGCTGGAGGAGATGAAGTCATTTCTCCAGGGTAGGGGACAGGCTAGAAGTTGCAAATAAGTCCTGGCAGTGCCCGATGGAAGCCAGAAATACCAACCTGGGCAGAGGTTCCCCTGCTCTGAGCTTAGCCCAGAAACAGCAGAGTTTCTAGACTTGGGGGAAATATTCAGGATGGATGATAGGGGTGTGGGAGCCCTGGTGATGACAAAATTTAAGTTCCTTGCAAATCAGTAGAGACTCCAAGTTGAAGTTGACTTAAAGAGATTAAGAAAGTTGTTATTTCTGGTACACCTGAATTTCTGGGTTTAAATAGATTCTTTGATACCTACAATCCATACCTGACCTTCTCAACATAATTCAAAAACCCAGCAAACCAGATTCTTAAATGTGCTGGCTCCTTCAATACATATGGCTGGATTTCAACCCATTCTTAGAAAGGCTCTGCTCACATTCAACCAAAATTCATCCACTGATTGCTCTAGTACTGGGTTCAGCTTATGGGAAAATTAACATTGATGAAGACTTTACTATGTTCCAGGCACTTCACAAATATTGTTTTAAGCAGTTACAACAGCTACTATTGGTTAGTGCTTACTAGGTGCTGTGAGTTAACCCATCTGGTCTGAGGTTACCTGGAGGTGAGTGGCAGGGCTGGGACGTGGACCATGGCCTGTCTGGCTCCAGAGCACATGCTTCTTTCCCTCCTCTTTGTGATGAATCAAATCTATGGCCTCGTTTTATCTCCATCTGACAATCTATTCATACAATACCATGCCAAATAAAAATTACATACTTTTTGCTCTTGTGAGATTTTGAGAGTTTTGGCAAGCATTTAGGAAGCATCTCAAAAACACTTTAAAAATATTACATTCAAAAAATATTTGAACTGCACACCAGATGGCTTGTTGGTGCAGAATGATGTGTGTGTGGGGGCACAGTTTTGGGGGGGAATGTCATTTCAAAGAATGAATATATATTTCAAAGAACCCACTTCATATATGGGGTCTCCAACAGCTCCCTATGTCTTCTGAATGGCCCAGGAGAGGCAAGGGGTCTTATCAGATCGTCTACATCTTCCCAGACAATGTGAAAGACAGGACTATAACAATAATAGTGTTTGTAATGATTAATATTTATGGAGCACTAATTATGTGCCAGGCACTGGACTCTGTGTTTTGCATGGTTCATCTTGTTTAAATCTCATCACAAACTTATGAAGTAGGTACTGTCACTGTCCCCACTGCACAGAGTAGAACACTGAGCCTCAGATGAAGCAACCTGCCTATGGTTAGACAGCTTGTAAGTGGCAGACCTGGGATTTGAATCCAGGTCTGTCTGATTCACCCCACATGCCAACCACTAAGTTTTCTGGGGACTTCCAGTCCTTTCAGTAAGCATTGGCCTCTTGGGACTATCCTGTTGACCTCTTGGACTATCACATGAATAATATTGACATTTCTTCTCTCAATCAGTCATTCAACAACCAGACAATATACTGAGTCCTTATTCTAGGCTTGGTGTGTGGCTACAAGGTTGAATAAAATTCAGTCTCTCCCCTAAGAGGCATGATTATGTGTGCCTATTGTGCCAGAAATGCATTAGGAAGGACAATAATTCTCCTGGGGTGGGGTGGGCCCCTTCACGCACCAATCAGCACCCTCTACACCAGCTCTCCTTCATCTGTGTCAAAACTCACCTGCCCTGTGTCCCACTCTCTCATTACTAGTGCACTAATGGGCTAATTGCAAAACCATATCATATCTGGGCTGGAGAGAACCTTAGGAATTGTCCCCACTGTACAGGTGAGGAAATTGAGGCCCCAGAAAAGAATGAGACTTGGCTGAGCTCACAGAGCAGATCCAGAACCAAAACCCAGGTCTCTTCACCCCTCTCTCAGAATTCTTTCCACAGCATCACCCTGAAGCTGCAGGCTGGGATTTGGGCATATTTGCCATCGAAGCAGCATATTTGCCTTTTAACAGGGGACTCTAATATGGCAATACAGAGGTCTCTGTTGTGTGGTATACGCACACTCATGGTGTTCCACACGGTACTTCTAGGCGGTACACACATAAACTTTTCTTAAAATGTAAATAGTTAAGTAGTCATTTTAATAGGAATAGCTAAAAAATTTTAAGTGCGCCTCAAACCTTGACTTCACATGTATTATCACTTAGGATAAACCTGAATAAAATAGTGAGCTGATTTAGGATCCATTTAAAGAAAACCGTGCAGCTGAGAAAATTCTTGAAGGTAGATCAAGAAGCACTGTAGTTCAGGAACATCATTAATCCAAAAAAGAGATGTTAATGGGGGTGGGGGGATCTTGGGCTCTTGGGCATGCCACTGGTAAGATATTTTCCTTTTGAGAAGCTTCCTAGAATTTCTTTGTGGTGGGCAAAATAATGGTTCCACAAAATATCCATGTCCTAATCCCCAGAACTTGTGACTGTCACCTTACATGAAAGCAATAACTTACAAACAGTTATAATAGCTACTATTGGTTAGTGCTTATTAGTTGCTCAGCTAACCTGATTGGTTAACCTGTGAGTTAACCCATCTGGTCTGAGGTTACCTGGTGTGAGTGGTGACTTTGCAGACATGATTTAGCTAAGGATCTTGATAAAGGGAGGTTTTCCTGGTGGGCACAATGTAATCATAAGGGTCTTTATACGAGAAAGAGGGGGAGTCAGGAGGGTCAGAGTCAGAGAAGGAGATATGAGGACAGAGGCAGAAACCAGTGATATGATTGTGGCTTTGAAGATGGAAGGAAGTCACGAGCCAAGGAATGTGGGCAGCTTCTCAAAGCTGGAAAAGGCAAGGATCCAGTTTTCCCAAGAGCCTCCAGAAGGAGCTCAGTCCTGCTGATATTTTGATTTTAGCTTAGTGAGACCCATTTTGGATTTCTGACTTTCAGGGACTTCGGACTTTCAGAATCATAAGAGAATAAGTGTGTGCTGTTTCAAGCATTGAGTTTGCAGTAATTTGCTACAGCAGCAACAGGAAACTAATACACCCTTCAACATCGGTATGGAGCCATTTTCCCACTCTGAAGACACTCAGGGGGCCCTGCCTTCCCTCCCAGTGCCTCTGCCCTCCCTACTCCAATATCACTAAGAATCACATACCATCAACCTACTGCTACAGCCGTGTGCCGAGCATCACACTCCACCTAGGGTAAGGAGAGCCCTCCAGCGACGTCGGGGCAGGTGGGGGCACCACCCTCGTTTCTCAGATCTGTGGCTGTCTTCCTGCCCATCCGGACCTGCTCTTCCGCTTCTCTGCTCTGCTGTCTGCTTGGGGGTGGCCTGCGCGGACGTCATCCATGGGCTTTCTGCCTCCCTGGCTTCCGCTTCAGTTTGGTGGATGGGAGGCACCAGCAGGAGATCAGAAGGTAGGCTGAGGATGATCAGGGCATTCGTGTCTTCCCTAGTACCTTTCTCTCTCTGTGGGGCTACCAGGGTTGGCTGAGCCCCTCTACCAAAGAACACGGGGGTTGCACGTGGCCCCTGCCAGACGGCTTTCACCGGGGTTTCACACGGCTTTTTACCTGGGGTTGGTAACAATTCCCCTCCATTGCTAACTCCAGAGCGTTGCACCATCCCTTGTGATTTCCCTAATTCTGAGTGAGCCATTGCCCCCTGCCGGGATCCACACTGATACCACAGACAGTCCAAACATGTCACAGGCAAGTTAAATCACTTGTCCAAGGTCAAGAATTGGGAAGAGGAAGAGCCAGAGCTGGAGTTCAAGTCTGTCTATAACCCTTGGCCAGAGGTTGCCAGGATGGCTCTTGGGCTGTGGACGACACAAAGTCAGGGCACAGGCTTTACTGACTTGTTTTATAAATGGAATTCATTGCCAACACATAATGATTGGGAAGCTTTTCGATACAAACCCAGAGTTCCTGCTTCTTGTGAAAGATAAAATGAGCCAGCACCCCTCTGAGTGCTTTGTGTGTTAACTCCTTTAATCCTCCCCAAAACTCTGCAAGGTAAATGCTAGCACTAACCCAATTTTAAATATGAGGAAACTGAGGCACAGAGATTAAATTACTTGTCTGAGGTCACTCAGAGGTGGGATCTGAACCTAGCACATCAGTGTTGGCTTTGGTAAACTGAGACTTCAGATGTGGCACAGGCCCCCCATGCTGCCACCATCTGTGACAAACCTGCCTTATTTCGCCCGCATGGCCTCCGAAGGCATTCGACTTTGGAGTCCCTTTCCTGGGCTCTTCTGTGTCTTTGGAGAAAGAAACCCAAGCCCTACTCTTGGGCTTCTGGGATTGGCCTGTCTAATTCCTGGGAGTCATCTTTATCCCAGAGCAGGCTCTGCCACCAAGAGCGAGAATTCGTCATCATCTCTAATGTGTCCAACCGTGAAAATGCTCAGTTCGGGGCTCAATTACACAGCAGCGGTGCCTGCCCTGCCCTCGTATTTCTCTGGCCACATCATGGATTTCTGATGTGTCCAGCACCTGGCTGGAGCCTGTGGGAGCCCAACACTCATGTCCCTGTGCCCAGGAGAACACAGAGCCCTTGTTCTCCTGGCTCCCACCCCACCCTGCTCAGGTTGGATCCTTGCCTTGGCCTGAATGGGGCTCTAACTTTGTCCTTCCCTGGGCACCATCCCTTATCAGCCCACCGACGGGGAAAATGAGCCATCCAGAGGTACTTTCTAAAAATCTCTGAAATCAGAGCTGGCCGGGCCTCCTTCTCCCAGTGAACAGCACAGCCCTCAGCATGGGCAGTTTTGCTGGGTTTTGTTTCTCCTCTTTCCCCCCTCGGCTCTTCCTCCGGTTTCCTCCAAGCATCCCGGGGGAGGAGAGTCCGGCTAAATGCCCTCATTGTGAGAGTAACTGAAGCGTCTCTGATGTCTTGAGCTGGATCCAGGAGGGCAGTGATGCCTGTGAAAGGGGATCGATGGCCCTCTTATCGCAGAGCGGTTCTCCCCGTCTGGCTTCAGTGTGGGCAGGGGGAGGGCAGGGACAGAGTTAAGAGAATTATTGGAAAGAACTGGTTTGACCTCAGGGGAGGCAAACGCACATTCTAGAAAAAAGATAAGTGTTATCTGGCCAAAGAGAGCACTTATTTGGCCATTAGCCTATGGAGTAAGTTGTCATCTCTAAAAACTCTCAGAGATTAGAGAGGAAACTAGATCAGTTCCAGGGAGTGGCCTCAGTAGAGTCCCCAGTGAGCGTGTGGCTAATAAATATTTCCATGGTGCTTCTGTGTGCAAGGCATGCTGGGAGATGCCTGGGAGGGCTGCATGGATGGGGAGGCATCAGGAAGACTAGGCCTGGACTCTAATCTTGACTTCGATGTTAATTTGTTATGTGCCTTGGGCAAGTCTCTTTCCCTCATAACCCCAATAAGGAATTATGCAGCCCCAAACATCAACACAGCTGAGGTTGAGGAACCCTCCGCAATAGATGGTAGGTCGATAGTTTGCCCATTAGTTCCATCAGCCAGACCTCATCAGAGTGAGAATCCTGGGAGTGGGTGCAGGGAAGGCAGTGAAGGAGAGTGAGGGATGCCTGGAGGATGACAATGCTGGACCTCGGTGGAGCAGAAGCTGGACACCAGGGCTGGGTGAGGAGGAGCAGCAGCCAGGGCATGGGCTGGCATTCAGGTGGCAGGAGCCACTATCTAAGGAGAAACTCAGGTCAGAGGAAGGCAGCGGGAGGTGGGGACTGAGGCCAGGCTGCAAACCTTCCAGAGGCTGCACAGGGAGGCTGGCTCCTGGCTCCAAGAAGGGCCCTTTCTTCCAGAGCTTCTCACAGAGGTCTGACCAGGTGCCAGCTGGGGCTGGCGACACTCAGCCCCAGATGCTGCCTACGCTGGGCTTGGCACCTAGACTTCCATGTTAGGGGCTGTCATATTAGGGTCGGCCATGAGCATGACAAAGGGAAAACCAAACCGAAGACCTGGATCCATTCCCAAGCATGTGCTGAGCACCTATTGCATAGCAGGGTCCCGCCCACCACTGTCCTGCATCACCTTCTCCCTCCTCACTTCTGCTGCTGTGCTCCAGCCAGCCTTCATGCATTTCCACCATACTCCCTGTCCTTCCCCTGTGAGTTCTTTCCTCATCCTGGAATGTTCTTCCCTCCACTCATGTTTCTTATCCCAGCCTCCACACCTGTTCCTTTGTGTCCCCTCAAAACTCCAGCCTTTCCCTTTGGAAAGCTCAGGATACTTCCTTGAAACAATTTATTTAAAGTTAGCCTGATCAGAGGACAGCAGAGTGGTTAAAAGCACAACCTTTGGCATCACACAAACCTGGGTTCAAACCCTGGCCCTGGCACCCACTGCATGACCCTTCAGCAAACCAAGTCTTTTCTCAGAGCCCGTTTCCCCATCTACAAAATAGGGGTAGAAATAGTGTCATCCTCATAGGGCTGTTGTGGGGATTAAATGAGATCATCCTTGCAACATGTCCAATACATGATAACAATCCGTTAGTATTATCATCATCATCATTATTAGCATAGCGGTTAAGAGCGTGAACTCTTGGGCCAGGCAGCCTGGGTTCTACCACCTACTATACAAGTGGCTTAATCTCACTCTGTCTCCATTTCCTTGTCTGTGAAATGGGTGTTTGAGAGCATTACATGAGCTGATATATGTGAAGCACTGAGAACTGTGCCTGACGCATAGTAGGTGGTACCTAAGCATTTGCTACAATTAGATTGTAAGAGCCAGGGAACAGGAACTGGGTCTGTCTTATTCACCGCTGTACAGTAGGTGCTCCATAAATACTGTGCACCAAGTTTCTGAGTAAGGAGTGAACAGCCTAACAGGGAGGCCACATAATGGCAACACCATCTGGTTGGGGCTACACATAGAGATATATAAGATACTTTGGTCTCTGGAGAACATCCACCTGCCTCTCCAGGAAGACTAGGCACAGAAGGCTTAGCCTCAGCTTCCTCATCTATAAAGTGGGCCCTTAATAGGACTTTCTCACAGGGCTTAGGGGCCTAGCTGGCAAAATCTCGGCCAATGTCGGTGCATACTGAAAGCTTCCAGCACAGGCCCACTGGGGAAGCTTCTACAGAGAGGGAGTGTGTGGGGTGGTAAAATGTGGAGAGATTTTTTTAAAACTGCAAAGCCACCGCCGCCGTTGGTTTCCATTCTAGTGTGTAACTAAGCTAACATTGAGTCCCGTTGTCTCTGGGTGAAAAGAAATAAATGACCCTTGATTTGCTCAGAGGTTTGCTAATGTTTAGATTGACTGCAAACCTGCTGTGATGCCCCAGCCCCATTCTCTGCCCAGTCCCTGCCAATCCCACTGGGCCAGGGAGATCAAGGTTAAGGACAAAGATTTCACATGGCCAGGGGGCTTTATGAACTTTACAGGGTTTCCTGCAAGTCACTCTGAAGTGCAGCCTTCAATAATTAACCCACCAGTGGGAATCTTTTGATCACTTCTCCTCTGCCAACAAAATGGAAAGGAAAGACACTTTGAGGTGATGCCTCAAAGGTGGGTTGTGCCTTCTTAACCCCTGTCTTGAAGTCAGATTCAGACTCCTGAGTCAGACAGGCCCAGCTCCACTCCTGGCTATGTGACTCTCACTATACATCTCTGATTCCCAGAAGTCCCCATTTGTAAAAATAGGATGATAATAGCAATCTCATGACGTTGTTAGAGACTTCAGTCAGGTGATCCTTCCACAGCATTTAGCACCATGCCTGGCATGTAGCAAGAGCTCGATAAATGCAATCACTGTTGTCATGTGACAGCATCTGACACTAGAAGACTCTAGATTGGTTTCTAAAGACCTAGGTTCCAGGCTGTCCCCCACTCATTGCTGTGTGACGTGTACTCACATCACTTCACTTCAGAGAACTAAGCCTCCTCTGCCACATGACAAAAAGAATTTGAGCTCTGGATAGGATAATAAAGAGGATGGGGATTACACCACAATAAATACAATGGTAGCTCTATTCCATAATTAATTCTATCACTTAACTGTTTCCCAAACCCTATCCTTCTACACCACCCTCCTCCCCGCCGTTACCCCAGCTCAGTTCCCCATCATCTCACATCGCACTCATTCATTCAACAAGCATTTAGTGAGTGTCACTATGAGCCAGGCCCTGCCCTAGGCACTAGGGCTACAATGGCGAATACACAAACATCTCAGCAGTCATGGAACTTATGTTCTAGCACAGAAGTTCTCGACTGGGAGCGATTCTGCCACACCCTTCCCACCTCAGGGGGCATTTGGCAAAGTCTGGAGATGACTTTTGGTTGTCACAACCAGTGGGAGTGGGTTGGGGGTGCTACTTGCATCTAGTGGGTAGAGGCCAGGAATGCTGCTCATAGTCCTGCAGTGCACAGGACAGGCCCCACAAAAAAGGATTTTTCGGCTCAAAATGTCAATAATGCCAAGGTTGCAAAACTCTGTTCTAGAGGGAATACAAAGACAATAAACAAAATAAATGTCATTCGCGTGATAGATTAGAAGGTGATAAGAGCTGTGCAGTAATGGCAGAGGTGGGGGTGGGGCGTGCCAGGAATAGGGATGGATGTGGAGAAAAGTGGTTGGATTTACTGAGGACCTTATGTGAGGCAGGAGAGAAAAAAAGGAGTCAAAGTTGACTCTGAGGGTTCTGGCCTGGTCATCTAGAAGAGTAAATGAGCAGAGGAGCTCTACCCAACAGTCTCTTGATATCCATTTCTAACCCTCCCTTCCCCAGCCAATCCCTCCTCTGTTTTCCACACAGCAGCCAGGGCAGTCTTCAAGCAGAAATTTCCTGCCTCCATTCCCCTTCTCTAACCCTCCAGGGCTCCCAATGCCCTGTGTGCCCACCCTGACCCAAAGGCCTACCATAACATAACCCCTCCAGGTCCCCTGGTCCCCTTTCCAACCCCACTCCCCTCCCCACTCTCTACTCCTGCCTGACCCTACCCCTCTTGAAGGGCTCAGTTCAGATGCCACCTCCTCCAGGAAGCCTTCCTGGATACTGGCCAGCTGCGTGAGGGGCCTCCTCTGGGCTTTAATAGGGCCCTGTGCTTCCTCCATCAAAGTGCTCACTGATCATGCGGGTTCGTAGTTTCCTGCCTCCTCCACTGGGCTGTGAGGTAGGCATCAGAGTGTCTTGCTCACTATTCTGGGGTGACCAACCATCCAGGGTTGCCTGGGACTGGGGTTTCCCAGGACAGTTGGACTTTAAGTCCTAAAACTGGGAAAATCACAGACAAACCAAAACCGTTTGGCTACTCTAATTACATCTCTGATGTTTAGCAGAGCCTAGTCCAAGGTAAGCTCAATTCATTTTGGTTCAGTAAATGGTAAGAGATTTACAAATGTTTCTTAAATGGATGGTTGAAGTCCGTCTTCAATGAGTTAATAATATGAAACCATTAGCCGGACTCCTGGGAACCCCTGGAAAACCCCAACCTCAATCCATCCTTAGTAAAGCTTCAAGAACCTATAAACATTACAGTGTTTCTGCTCTCCTGCCAGGGCCCAGGTTCAAGAGCAGAGCCCAGGCCCACCCTCCCATCTGTGCAGAATGGCAGGTCAGGGCCATGGGAGAACAACTGGGGCAGTAAATCCAAAGTCCCGGCCCTGGACGCCAGCCTACCTTGGGCCTGGGACCCAGCTGCTCCACCTCAGGCCCCTGTCCTTATTCTAAACCCTGCCTCAACCCTGTCACCTGACCCTCCATCCAGGACAGCTTATTTCCCTGTCTTGCTGTGGCCTGCAAAAGCAGGGACTTGAAAACGCTTCTCGGGTTTTATTTTTCTCTTCCTTTTGTATTTTCTGTTTTATTTTGTTTGGAGCAATCAACCCTCTAGCCTTATCACATTCTGGAAAAGAGGCTAACTGTGTCTTCTGGGCAGGCAGTCTGTGTGCCAGGACAAAAGATGCTCAGGTTATTTTCACACACATAAATTTGAACCTCTGGGGGAATTACAGGACACCCCACACTAAATTAGAGAATAACTTGGCTTAAAACAAGATGTCAAAGGATCTTCTCTGTGCATAAGGTCAAAGCAATAATGGTCCAGGTGGGGTCCCCCAGAGGTAATTATCTGGGGAAACACAGGGGATTTCTTTTGTGGAAACCATGACCCACATAAAAAAGACAACATAAAACAAAGATGTACATCTCCTTCCCCACTTGAGGTAACTACCTTCCTGGCTATTATGGTAATTTGTTCTTTATTTTTCTTTATACTGTTTCTACCTAAACATGCATGTTTCCCTAAACACTATAGTTTAGTTTACCTTCTACTTTGAGCTTTTTATAACTAGAATTATGCAGTCTGTGCTCTTTTGTGCCTGGCTTTTTCTCTTGGCATTATTTTTGGATAATGCATACATTCTTTTGTGGCTTATTCCTGTTCATGGTCACTGCTGTGTGCTATTCCTTGGTGGTCTAAACTTCATTTTACTGGTCTATTCTACCATAATGGACATTTGGATAGTTTCTGGTTTTCACTGTCATGAGTATTATGAAAAAAAAAAAAAAATATATATATATATAAAGAACATATACACTTATTTCTGTTGAGTATATCTTGACGTGGAACCGCACAGTCATAGGGATCTATCGTGCTGCTTTAGTAAATGCTGCCAAGCAGTTTTCCAAAGCAGTTGTACCAATTCGCACTCCTGCCAGCAATGTATGAGTGTGCTAAGGCCTCCTTTTAGCATCATCTGTGAACTCCACAACTTTTGTTGTATACATGTGGCAGCCTTGGAGTGTGCACCTTTGAGGGATGGTGGACAAGACACAGTTTGGTAGGGGTAGTGCAGATTAGTTAAATCATCACACAGTGTCATAATCACAAACCCTGAAGAAATGATATGGAGCTTGGTGAGCACACGTCCAGGGGAGCCGCAGAAGAATTCTCAGAAGTGATGCTTCACCCTAGACCTGAGGGAGGAGTTGCAATTAACCGGGTGGACAGGGTGGGGTGGAGACGGAAGAGGCTGGGCAGATGGTACAGCATGTAGAAAGGCCCTGTGGTGGGAGGGAGCAAAGTGAGTTTAAGGAACTGGCAAAAAGGCACAGAGAGGTCAATAAAGTCTCCTGAGATGACACAGCAGAGTTAGTAGCAGAGCTGGGCCCAGACTCCACTGCTAAGGTGTCTTTGGCACCCCTGGGTGCAGCTGGTGTGAATGCAGAAGGCAGGGCCTTAGAAGGTACCTCTCCCTGCCTCCAAAGAGGCAAGGCCTCTCGATCCAGGCAGACTGAAGTTCAAGTCTTGGCTCTGCCATGTCCTAGTTATGTGACCTTGAGCAGGTCCCCTTGTCTCTCAGAGCCTCAGTTTCCTCATCTGTAAAAAAAAGGGACAGTAATGGTAAAGCCAGTAATTCAGGGCTGCTGGGAGGTGTAAAGGGGACGGTGCTCACAAAGGGCCTGGCTCGGGGTGAATGCTCTGTAACAAGGAGCTTCCTCCTATTCCTCCCTTTCCCCAGGCTGCCGGGGCAAAGTTTTACAGCAGAAGGTAAGCTCTGCTAAGTACCTGCTATGTGCCTGTCACCTCCTCAGGCGGCAGGAGCTATAAAGATCCCCATTCTACAGACAGAAAAACTAAAACTCAGAGAGGTCAAGTGACTTGCCCTCAGTCACACAGCTGTGAGGTGGCAGCGCCAGGATGGAATCCTCCCTCCCAGGGAAGAACGCTGGCTGAATTACCTTCTGAGCCTCTGCAGAAGTTTTATCCCAGGAAATCAATAGTGTGAAGCAGGAAATCAGAGAGAACATTAATAATCTCAGGCAGCAAATGAACTGCTTCTAAGCGGCCATTCTTGCTGAATCTCATCCACAGAGCCCGTCACAAATGGTGCAGTTCAGCCCGGCTCAGCCGTCACTGAGCCTTCCCACTTGCTTGGCCTGGTGTGGGGCTTTCTGGAGCCTGTGGGCCGGCCTCCCCTCCCACTCCCTCTGCGGTTCTCTGGCGGGGCTGGTGGCGTGGGGTGTCCCCGGCCAGTGTCGGGAGGGCAAGGAAGTATGGGCGGGGCCGACTGTCACTCCAGCACACCCTGGACTCCGGCCCCCGGTAAACTTCCTGTTACTGGGAGGCAGATACCATCTCTGCGGCCACCAGTTCGGAAAAAAAGCTAACCAATTTCTGGTTGGGAACAGTGTGGTAGGAGAGTTCCCAGGTCCGCTTGAACCTGCCGGAGAGCTGGCTGCAGGTGAGTGCAAGATTCGGTCTTTGCCGGGGGGATACAAAGGTGAACAAGACCCGAGAAAGATCTACACAGTGCTACAAAGGCACCCAGAGCGACCGGTTGTCTGTGCCTACCAGAAACCTGGTAGACTTCTTGGGCGAGGCGGTGCTGAGCAGGGTCTTGAAGGCCCAGCTGATAGAAGAGGGGTGCAGAAGACACGCCCCAGCCCAGCACAGTGCGCACAGAGTGGGGAGACATGCGGCCAGGGAGGCAGAGACTCGACAGAAACCACATACCTGGTGGGGTCGCCACTGCACGATCCAACAGCCTGGGCCAGAGCACACGGAACAGGGAGAAGTCCTGCACAGGAAGTGAAAGCTCAACAGAGATCACACACCCTGTGGTACGTGATCCACCAGCCCAGCAGAGTACAAGCTGACCAGAAAGGTGGATCCCCGGAGAAGCCCAAGACCCAAGGCAACCACACACACAAGGCACTAGAGGCCAACAGAGCAATCACGGAGGGAGCCATACGAAATTGGCAACCACAGCAACATCCTAGTTAGTCATTAGTCTCAAACCGGTGGACTGTGAAACCCCCTGCCACAATGAATAAACGCCAAAAAAAAGATACCAGAAATACAAAAAATCAAGAAAGTACACCACCAAAAGTTAATAAATCTCAAACTCTAGATCCTATAGAACAAGAAGCCCTTGAAATAACTGACAAGGAATTTCGAGTGATAATTCTAAGGAAACTGAATGAGATATAAGAAAACTCAGCTAGACATCATGATGAAATGAGGAAAAGTATACAGGATCTGAAAGAGGAAATATACAAGGAAATCAATGTCCTGAAAAAAAATGTAGCAGAACTTGCTGAACTGAAGAAGTTATTCAGCGAAATAAAAAACACAACGGAGAGTTTAACCAGCAGGCTTGTCGAAGTTGAAGAGAGAACCTCTGAACTTGAAGATGGGCTGTCTGAAATAACACAAACAGACAAAAAGAAAGAAAAAAGAATCAAGGACATTGAAGAAAATCTGAGAGAGATATCAGACAACCTAAAGTGCTCAAATATCCGAGTCATGGGTATTCCAGAAGGGGAGGAAAATGGAGATTCCATTGAAAACATATTCAACAAAATAGTAGCAGAAAACTTCCCAGGTATAGGAAAAGTCACAGATCTTCAGATCCAGGAAGCTCAACGATCTCCAAATGTATTCAACTCAAAAAGGCCTTCTCCAAGACATGTCATAATCAAATTGGCAAAACTCAGAGACAAAGAGAGAATCTTAAAAGCTGCAAGAGAGGGCCGAGCCCGTGGCGCACTTGGGAGAGTGCAGCGCTGGGAGCGCAGCGACGCTCCCGCCGCGGGTTCGGATCCTATATAGGAATGGCCGGTGCACTCACTGGCTGAGTGCCGGTCACGAAAAAAAAGACCAAAAAAAAAAAAAAAAAAAAAAAGCTGCAAGAGAGAAGTGTCAAATCACCTATAAGGGAGCCCCAATCAGGCTAACATCAGACTTTTCATCACAAACCCTAAAAGCTAGAAAGGAATGGGATGATATTTTCAAAATACTAAAAGACAAAGACTGCCAGCCAAGAATACTCTACCCTGCAAGGCTATCCTTCCAAAATGAAGGGCAAATAGTATATTTCTCAGACAAACAAAAACTGCGGGAGTTCACTACCACACGACCACCCTTACAAGAAATCCTCAAGGGAGTACTGGGTTTGGTTCCTGAAAAATAACTACCACTGCCATAAAAACCCAAGAAAAATTAATACCCACTAGTATAATAAAAATGGCATTCATGAAGAGAAAACAAGCAAACAAAAACGCTATCTACAACCTAAGGAACCAACAAACACAGAAACCAAACAGTAAATCATAAAGCAAGGAACAAAAGACACCTAAGACAACCAAACAACCAATAAAATGCTAGGAATAAATCAACACCTTTCAATAACAACTCTTAATGTAAAAGGCTTAAATTCCCCAATCAAAAGACACAGACTGGCTGACTGGATCAAAAAGGAGGACCCAACTACATGCTGCCTACAAGAGACCCACCTCACCCATAAAGATTCACACAGACTAAGAGTGAAAGGATGGAAAAAGATTTACCATGCAAACAGAAAAGAAAAACGAGCTGGAGTAGCTATTCTTATATCTGACAAAATAGTCTTTAAACTAAAAACCATAAAAAGAGACAATGAGGGACACTACTTAATGATAAAAGGACTGATCCATCAAGAAGACATAACAATCATAAATATGTATGCACCCAATGTTGGAGCAGCCAGATTTATAAAACAAACTCTATTAGACCTAAAGAAGGAAATAGTCACTAATACCATAATAGCAGGGGACCTGAACACCCCACTGTCAATATTAGACAGATCATCTAGGCAAAGAATCAGTAGAGAAACACAAGATCTAAACAAGACTCTAGACCAATTGGAATTGGCAGATATCTACAGAACATTCCACCCAACAACCTCAGAATATTCATTTTTCTCATCAGCACATGGATCATTCTCCAGGATAGATCACATATTAGGTCACAAATCAAGTCTCAATAAATTCAAAAAAATTGGAATTATCCCATGTATCTTCTCAGACCACAATGGATTAAAACTAGAAATTAATAACAAATGAAACTCTGGAAACTATACAAACACATGGAAATTAAACAGCATTCTACTTAATGACATATGGGTCCAAGAAGAAATCAAGCAGGAAATCAAAAAATTTATTGAAACTAATGAAAACAATGATACATCATACCAAAACCTGTGGGATACTGCAAAAGCAGTATTGAGGGGAAAATTTATTGCATTAAACGCTCACTTCAGAAGAATGGAAAGATGGCAAGTGAACAACCTAACACTTCACCTTAAAGAACTAGAAAAACAAGAACAATCCAAACCTAAAGTTAGCAGACGGAAAGAAATCATTAAGATCAGAGCAGAACTGAATGAAATTGAAAACCAAAAAACAATTCAAAAGATCAACGAATCAAAAAGTTGTTTTTTTGAAAAGATAAATAAAATTGACAAACCATTAGCATGGCTAACAAAAAAAAGAAGAGAGAAGACTCAAATAACAAAAATTAGAAATGAAAAAGGCGATATTACAACTGATTCATCTGAAATACAAGGAATCATTCGAGACTACTATAAACAACTATACGCCAACAAGTTTGAAAATCTGGAGGAAATGGATAAATTTCTGGACACACACAAGCTCCCAAAACTGAACCATGAAGACGTAGAAAATTTGAACAGACCAATAACAATAAAGGAGATTGAAGCTGTTATCAGAAGGCTCCCAACAAAGAAAAGCCCAGGACCAGATGGATTCACAGCAGAATTTTACCAAACATTCAAACAGGAATTGACACCGATTCTTTACAAACTATTCCAAAAGATTGAAACAGACGCAAATCTCCCAAACTCATTCTATGAAGCAAACATCATCCTGATACCAAAACCAGGTAAAGATAAAACCAAAAAAGAAAACTACAGGCCGATATCCTTGATGAATATAGATGCAAAAATCCTCACTAAAATACTAGCAAACAGAATACAGCAACACATACGTAAAATTATTCATCACGATCAAGTGGGATTCATCCCAGGGATGCAAGGTTGGTTCAACATATGCAAATCAATAAATGTGATACACCATATTAATAAACTCAAACACAAGGACCATATGATCATCTCTATAGATGCTGAAAAAGCATTTGATAAAGTTCAGCACTCATTCATGACAAAGACCCTCTATAAGTTAGGTATAGAGGGAAAGTATCTCAACATAATTAAAGGCATATATGACAAACCCACTGCCAATATCATCCTGAATGGGCAAAAGCTGAAAGCTTTTCCTTTAAGAACAGGAACTAGACAAGGATGCCCACTCTCACCACTCCTATTCAACATAGTGTTGGAAGTACTAACCAGAGCAATCAGAGAAGAGAGGAAATAAAGGGCAGCCAGACTGGAAAAGATGAAGTCAAACTGTCCCTGTTTGCAGATGACATGATCCTATATATCGAACAGCCTAAAACCTCTACAAAAAAACTCTTGGAATTGATAAATGATTTCAGCACAGTAGCAGGATACAAAATCAACACACAAAAATCAGTAGCATTTCTTTTCTCCAATAGTGAACATGCAGAAGGAGAAATCAAGAAAGCCTGCCCATTTACAATAGCCACCAAAAAAATAAAATACTTAGGAATTGAGTTAACCAAGGAGGTGAAAAATCTCTATAATGAGAACTACAAACCACTGCTGAGAGAAATTAGAGAGGATACAAGAAGATGGAAAGATATCCCATGCTCTTGGATTGGAAGAATCAACATAGTGAAAATGTCCATACTACCCAAAGTGATATACAAATTCAATGCAATCCCCATCAAAATTCCAAAGACATTTTTCTCAGAAATGGAAAAAACTATCCAGACATTTATATGGAACAATAAAAGACCACGCATAGCCAAAGCAATGCTGAGCAAAAAACATAAAGCTGGAGGCATAACACTACCGGACTTTAAGCTATACTACAAAGCTATAATAACCAAAACAGTATGGTACTGGCATAAAAACAGACACACTGACCAATGGAATAGAATAGAGAATCCAGAAATCAACCCACACACTTACTGCCATCTGATCTTTGACAAAGGCACCAAGCCTATTCACTGGGGGAAGGGACTGCCTCTTCAGCAAATGGTGCTGGGATAACTGGATATCCATATGCAGGAGAATGAAACTAGATCCATACCTCTCACCGTATACTAAAATCAACTCAAAATGGATTAAGGATTTAAATATACACCCTGACACAACAAAACTTCTTAAAGAAAACATAGGAGAAACACTTCAGGAAATAGGACTGGGCACAGACTTCATGAATACAACCCCAAAAGCACGGGCAACCAAAGGAAAAATAAACAAATGGGATTATATCAAACTAAAAAGCTTCTGCACAGCAAAAGAAACAATTAACAGAGTTAAAAGACAACCAACAGAGTGGGAGAAAATATTTGCAAAATATACATCTGACAAAGGATTAATATCCAGAATATATAAGGAACTCAAACAACTTTACAAGAAGAAAACAAGCAACCCAATTAAAAAATGGGCAAAAGAGCTAAGTAGGCATTTCTCTAAGGAAGATATCCAAATGGCCAACAGACATATGAAAAAATGCTCAACATCACTCAGCATCCGGGAAATGCAAATCAAAACCACATTGAGATACCATCTAACCCCAGTTAGGATGGCTAAAATCCAAAAGACTATGAACGATAAATGCTGGCGAGGCTGCGGAGAAAAAGGAACTCTCATACATTGTTGGTGGGACTGCAAAATGGTGCAGCCTCTATGGAAAATGGTATGGAGGTTCCTCAAACAATTGCAGATAGATCTACCATACGACCCAGCTATTCCACTGTTGGGAATATACCCAGAGGAATGGAAATCATCAAGTCGAAGGTATACCTGTTCCCCAATATTCATCGCAGCACTCTTTACAATAGCCAAGAGTTGGAACCAGCCCAAATGCCCATCATCAGATGAGTGGATACGGAAAACGTGGTACATCTACACAATGGAATACTACTCAGCTATAAAAATGAATGAAATACTGCCATTTGCAACAACATGGATGGACCTTGAGAGAATTATATTAAGTGAAACGAGTCAGGCACAGAAAGAGAAATACCACATGTTCTCACTTATTGGTGGGAGCTAAAAATTAATATATAAATTCACACACACACACACACATACACACACACACACACACACACACACACAAAACTGGGGGGGGAGGAAGATATAACAACCACAATTACTTGAAGTTGATACGACAAGCAAACAGAAAGGACATTGTTGGGGGTGAGGGGGGGAGGGAGAAGGGAGGGAGGTTTTGGTGATGGGGAGCAATAATCAGCCACAATGTATATCGACAAAATA
Source organism: Cynocephalus volans (assembly GCF_027409185.1). NCBI lineage: Eukaryota > Metazoa > Chordata > Mammalia > Dermoptera > Cynocephalidae > Cynocephalus > Cynocephalus volans. The sequence continues at coordinate 198,960,288 of NC_084461.1, forward strand.
AAATTAAAAAAAAAAAAAATCAAATGGTGCAGTTCAGAGTAAACCAGGTCCTCCCGTGGCCATCAAGGGGATTCTGAATGCAGAAAGCACGTGACCCAGGTTTCTATAACAATGGGCTGGTGTGTCCTCCCAGGTCATCACAACACTAGGCCTCTACAGCTCACACAGGGCAGCGTCTGCGTCCCCCACACTGGGGAGACCTGGCTCTACAAGCAGTGGCCCAGCCGTGCTCACAGACATGGTCCTTTGTCCTGCCCTATGTTTTATTTTTTTTTTATTTTTTTATTTTATTTTATTTTTTTCTTTTTCGTGACCGGCACTCAGCCAGTGAGTGTACCGGCCATTCCTATATAGGATCCGAACCTGCGGCCGCTGGGAGCGTCGCCGCGCTCCCAGCGCAGCACCCTCCCGAGTGCGCCACAGGCTCGGCCCCTGCCCTATGTTTTAAAATTGCCTGAATTGGTGGCCAACATTTACAACCAGGTAGATTTTGCATAAAACCTTGGAATTCTCTAGAAAAAAAAAAAAAATCAAGGGATGTGGCCACCCTGGGCTTGTGTTCTTGTGTTGAAACAGTGGGTTGGGGCTAGGAGTGGCTGTTCCCCTTAGAGAGGGCACCTGGTCACTGGCTCACTAGAGTCCTTCTGTTCTATGGGGCCCAACTGCCTCTGGGGACAACTGGATTTGCAACCTCTCCTTGCGTCCTTTGAGCCATCACAGCTTATAGCAGGAAAGTGACACACAGGGGAGGGCTTGTTAGTGAATGGCTGTTTTTGTTAACCAAAGCCAGAGGGGAAGTGACTGGACCAAGGCCACAGAAAGGTTACTGAGATGCCCAGACTGAGTCTTCTGATCATGGGGTACCTCCCATTGTCCTGAATACTTGCTGCACTGCTGTCTGGCCTGTATTATCACCAAACCAATAATAATCACACTAGTAGCCATAGAAATAGGTAGCATTTACTGAGTACATTGCATGCTGGGGTCAGTGCTAAGTACCTTGCATGCCTGATCTCATTTCATCCTTATGACAGCCCTCTGAGATGGGGAGTAGAGGGCTTGTCAATCAGTTGTTTTAGTCTGACCAGTCATCACTTCTCCTTCTTCCATTAATTAGGTCCTGATTTTCCTTTGGGGACTCGCCTCTCCTCCACTATTGGTCTTTGTGGCTCAGGAAGCCACAAGGGTAATTTATTTCCCACTAGGCTCCAGGGCTTGTTATGTGACCCCGACCTGGCCAAACAGCAGAGTCCATCTCCCTGGCCACTGTGATTGGTTCCAGGAGGCTGCAGGTCTCTACCTCAGAACTGCTGGGACTGGGCTTGTAGCTGGCACCATGTAAGCATGGAATTGCTGATGGGTATTTGTGTCCAGAAGAAGAGAGCCAGTCTAGAAGGAAGTCCACAGAGAGAAAAGAAGAGCCAAAAGACTGGCGAAGAGTGAAGGAGGGAGGAAGGGAAGGAGAAAAAGAGGGAGAGGAAGAGAAAGACAGAGAGAAAAAGAGACCCATGAGACTGTCAAGCTCCTAGATCCAGCCAAGCCTGAAGTTAATTGCTAGTTACATGAGCCAATATATTCCCTTTTATGCCCGAGAATGAGTGCAATGGTATTGAAGTTGGATTTTCTGTCACTTAGAACCAAAAGAATCCTGCCAAAGGTAAACACTATCATTTCCATTTTGCATGTGAGTAATTGGAGGCTAGGTAGGTTGCAGTAAATTACCCAAGGCTGCACAGGTGTGAACTGGTAGCACTTGAATTTGAATAAGATCTGCCGTAAACCTAAATCTGTCAGGTCAGAAATCTTGGTCTCTTAATGGAAGTCCCTCTGCCTCCAGGAGTTGAGAGTCAGGGATTTTAGAAACAGCATGTGTTCAGAGCTGCTGGTACTTTGTGGTGTATTGGGGAGGCCTGGGAGGGAGAAGAGGAGGCTGAATGGAAATGATATATATAATTATTATTTAAATCAGTTCAGATGCCATAAGGAGAAAAATCAAAGCTTTCTGTGGCATTTCCCCAGTGCCATTTTAAATTCTATCTTATAAAAACACGGCTGGGATTTGTTTTTCAAAAACGGGGAAAAATTCCTTTAATAAAAAAAAAGTCTCTAACAAAAGTTAAAATAGCCCACAGAACATCAGGTGACAATGGAAGGAAGATAGGGGCATTTTAGCAACTAATGCAGATTAAAAGACTAATTTGTTGACTCATTTTTTCCAAAGCTCACCTCTCCCTTGGAAGACTGTGTGTTTTGCATAATGAGGCTGAAATCTCTGCTGTTCTTTCTGCTCTTTGTTGGGATTTCAATGGGCTCCCACCTCACGTGGGGCAGGGTTTCTTCTTGTTGCTCAGACCAGAGCTTAATGGAATCATTTCACTCCCCTTTACTTAAACTCTTTACAAGGCTTCCCACTGCTGGGAGGATAAAGAGCAAAGCACTTATGGGGCCCCCAAAGCGCTGAGGACTGTTCAGTTTCATGACGTACCAGCTCGCCTCACCCTAAAAGCTGTGTCCATGTTCTTTGTTTCATGCCACTCTCCTTCCCACCCCAGGGCCTTTGCACATACTACTTTCACTGTCTGGAAAGCTCTTCCCTTTCTTCTTCCCCTGGCTGACCCTTTCACTCATCCTTCAGATCCCAGCTCATTTTCCCTTTCTTGGGGAAGCCTTCCTTTCAATGCCCTGCTATGTGCACTCCCTTTCTTCCTGCTGTTACTTCAGGTTGTGACTATGTGTACAACAATGTCTTATTTTTCTCTCTTCTGTCTCTACAGAGCCTGGTACACAATAGGTGCTCCATAGACATCTGTTGAACAAGCAAATAGAGGAACCTCAATGGGATGAAGGCAGGTGGCATCAGCATGACACAGGCCCTCTCAACACTTGAGGTCTTCCCTCTCCTGCTTCTGAGGGCCCAGCACACACTCACCCAGCTTGTCTCAGAATCTGCTTGTACCTCCACCTCCAGGCATGAGTGGTGTTGTCGGGATGAGACCATGCTGTGCAAGGAAGAAAGCACAGTCTGGAGGGTCAGACCTGAGTTCAAATCCCAGCTCTGCCTCTTACGAGCTATGTTTGGCCCTTAGGCAGCTCTGAGCCTCTCTAGACCTTAACTTTATGTATTTATTCATATTTTGGTAAGACACACAGAACATAAGATTTCCCATTTTAATTGTTTTTAAGTGTACAGTTCAGTGGTGTTAAGCACATTCACATTGTTGTGCAAACATCGCCACCACCATCTCCAGAATTTTTCATATTCCCCAACTGAAACTCTGTACCCATTAAACACTCACACCCCATTTTCCCTCCCCCCAGCCTCTGGCCACCACCATTCTACCTTCTGTCTCCATGAATCTGATTACTCTAGGGACCTCATATAAGTGGATTCATATAGTATTTGCCCTTTTGTGTTTGCTGATTTCACTTAGCTTAATGCATTCTAGTTCATTTATGTTGTAGCACATGTCAAAATTTCCTTCCTTTTTAAGGCTAAACAGTATTCCATTGTATCTATATACCACATTTTGTTTATCCATTCATCTGTCGATGGGTATCTGGGGTGCATCCACCTTTTGGCTATTGTGAATAGTGCTGCTGTGAATGAGGATGGACTTCATACTTGAAAATGATGATAATGTAGCACCTTCCTCAGAGGGTGTTGTAAGAATCAATGAGCAAAAGCACAATTCCTGGAACACAATAAGAAGTGTACCTGTCAGAGCCTAGCAGGTAACAGATGGCTCACCCTCCCTGGGTGACAAAGGAGAGTTAAGATGGGGAGGGAAGAGTGTGGGGGAACCACAAGGAATGCTGCAGCACCTGGGGACCAGCAACAGTGGGAACCCTTACACCCCTAGGGCCAAATGGGCAGGGGAGAGAGGGGTTCCTGGGGCCTGGAGAAGTTTCCTGAATGGAGAGGACCCTGATAGGAGCTGCTGGAAGATGCCACCACTGCCACCCTGCTGTCTTTTCCTGCCAGCGCTCATCACTATCTGAATCTATACTGTTCATTTATTTATGTGCTTCTTGTTCTAACTTCCATCCCTGGAATCATCCCCAGGACAGCAGGAACACGCTGCTCAATGTTTCATCCAAAGAGCCCAGACTGACCCCAACACAGAGCAGATGCTCAGTAAATATTCAGGCCTGCTACATTGTAAGCTCCTAATACATACGTGTTGAGTGAATGAATGTGGAATGGTTCATTCATTTATTCACTGTGGTGGTCAAATAATTGCTCCCCAAGTATGCCCATTTCCTAATGCCCAGAAGCTGTGACTATGTTACTTACACAGTGAAAGGGGCTTTGTATATGTGAAGAAGTTAAGGATCTTGAGATGGAGAGATCATGCTGGATTACCCAAAGGGGCCCAAGGTAATCACAAGGGTCTTTATAAGAGGGAGACAGGAGACAGATTCAGTCAGAGATGTGAAGATGGGAGCAGAGATCAGTGATCTGAGGCTACGAGCAAAGGAATGCGGCAGCTTCCAAACGCTGGAAAAGGCGAGGAAGCGCATCTTCCCCTGCAGCCTCTGCAAGAAACCAGCCCCGCTGACACACTTTAGACTTCTGACCTCCACAACCATAACATAATGCATTTGTTTTGTGTAAGCCACTACATTAGTGGTCATTTGTTACAGCAGCCCTGGGAAAGTCATACACTCACACATGAAAGCAGCAAGAAATCGAAGATGTAAAAGGCCCAGATTCTAGTCTCTGCTCTGCCACCAATTCTGTGGGACCTTGGGCAAGACCCACCTTCACAATGCCCAGGGGGTGGGAGGGCTTCCTGGGACACTCTCCAGCATGGGCAGTCTGGGCCACTCGCTGAAGCTGACTCAAAAGTGGGTGATCACAGCAGCCGAAGCCTTCAGGACTATACCAGGGACTGACGGGTACATGGGGGGCAGTGAAAGCCCCTTCTTAGGGGTGATGAGGAGCTAGAGGCAGAAAACCCAGAGGTCTGGGGCCGGTCCCATGGCTCACTTGGGAGAGTGTGGTGCTGATAACACCAAGGCCACGGGTTCGGATCCCTATATAGGGATGTCTGGTTGGCTCACTTTGGAGAGCGTGGTGCTGACAACACCAAGTCAAGGGTTAAGATCCCCTTACCGGTCATCTTTTTAAAAAACAATATCAACAACCTCCCCTGCCAAAACCCAGAGGTCCAGGGAAGAAGCCACTGATACCCACATCCCAGACACCCAAGGAACGAGCTAAGTGGGGCCCAAGTCACTGCCTGGCACTTTCTGAGTGATACACCGTTTACCTCTCATGACCAGCCAGTTCCCAAAACCAGGGGGACAGGCAGAGCAGGAGGTTGGTATAAAAGATACTGACAAAGGGAAGCCCCTCTTATACCTTAAGGATGCATTGTGGGGGGAGGACCTGATACTGGGAAGTTCCCCATGCCCCATCGCTGTGCCCGTAGACAGTTAGGAGCTACCGTGCAGCTCTCTGATGGAAACTACTTCTGACAAGAGCTGAAACAAAAGCTACCAAATATCAATAATAATGTTACTAATTGGCACTTACATAACATGTACCGTAGGACTTGCACCATTCTAGGTCATTGATTTTCACACAGCCCTTCCAGGCAGATACAATAATTATTTTCTCAGTTTTACAAATAAGGAAACTGAGGCACAGAATGGTTAAGTCACAGCCAAAGGCCACTTGGCTGAAAAGCAGCAGGGCCTGGGTGGGACCTCAGGCAGGCTGTCTCAGGGCTCTGCCATCCCGTCCCCAGGCACCTTTTGAGCTCTGACTCTGAGCTGAAAACTTTCCCTATGTGAGGTCACATCATTCTTGCAACAGTCCTAGAGACACCAGCTCACCATTCCTCTTTTACAGATGAGGAAACTGAAGCCCAGAAAGGTGACACCACTGGCCTGAGGTCATGTGGTCAGACATGGAGCCCCTCATAGCTTTTCACTACTAAGCTAGGTGACCGCCCACCACTGGCTTCCGCAAGTCTGGGTGAGTTTCTGTTACTTAAAACCAACTGTGCCCCATTCTGACATTTCAGAAGCTCACGTAGGCTTGTTCTCTCCCCTAATAAGGAATACTATTCTGAGCACTTACTATGTGCCAGACATTGTACTAGGGTTTTATGTGGATGAACTTATTAAATACTCATAGCGACCCTAGGAGAAGGTACTATTGTTATCATCCCCATTTTACAGATGAGAAAACGGAGGCACAGAGGTTACGACACTTGCCCAAAGTCAGAGAGCAAGTGAGTGGCAGATCTAGGTTGTGAAGCTGAGCAGTCTGAGTCCAGAGCCTATGCTGGAAGCTCCGACGCTACACAGCTCCTGATTCATTCACTTCAGAGCACATACCATTGCAGACCCCTTCCTGCCCATCTCAAACTGAGCTGGAAGAACTCTCCCTAGGTGCAGGCTCTGGGTCTGTTCCAAGCCCCAAGTTGGAAGGGCTGGTGAGAATCTTCCATAAAAATGGAAACAAGAAGAACACCTCCTAGAATTATTACAAGTCATTCAGCCATAAATTCTCTTGTTTGAAAGTATGTTTCCCCCAAGTAATTCCACCCCATGCAACCATCAAATTTTATTTGGAGATAGACCTTCTCCAACACCTAAGGAATGATTCGGGAACTCACACCTTCCTTATTTTCTTTCTGAAGGTGGTAAAATGAGGCTGTTGTTTTCAGCCTGGAACCCAAGAAATATGGGGCTCAGATAGTAATAGGATCCACCTGCCTGACGGTCCAGGTATAGAACACTTGTTCATTCTTACAACAAACATTGGTCGAACACCTACTATGTGCTAGTCCCATTTTGGTGCAGGGGCACAGTTGTAACCGTCATGTGCTCTGCCCTCGCAGGCCAGTTATCCACGTCTCCTCTATCCTCCCAAGAGGCATCCCTACCCTGCTCCACCCAGTCGGATTCATCTCCCAGGGCCTAGCAGGACCTGGCAGCTCTGGTATGAAGTAGGTGCCTGATAAAGGAGTGTTGGATAAATGAATGGATGCACGAATATGCTTACGAATCACGTAAATCACTCAATAATGTTCAAAAAAGAAAGCTGAATTTCAAAAGAAAACTTACTGGAGATGCCCCAGGTGGTTTGAGGAAGATGTAGAAATGGACAGACTCATCCCCCACTGGTCCTGACCAGATGGTCATGGATACGTTAATGCCAGGAGGAACCCTAGTCATTCCCATTCGAGAAAATGACTTTTCTTCTGGCTTAGACATGACCATTGCTGAACACTACTCTACACTAGGCATTACTTCATTGCGTTCCCACAAGAAACTTATAAGGTAGGCATAATTATTCCCATTTTACAGATGAAGAAATGGAGGCACAGTGAGCTCAAGAAACTTGCCCAAGATCACACAGTCTATAAGCAATAGCTGATATCAGAAGGTAAGCCTGTTCAATTGCAGAGACCAGGCTCTTAGCCCTCACTCTTGAAGCAGACCAGAGTTAAATTGGGCTATTCAAGCCCATAAAGATGCTGCTATATTTCTTTCAGGTTGTGGGATCTACTGAAAGCTGGCTCACCCAACTCTATGCCAATGTCCTGGCCTGGGGGTGGGCTTTCCTCCATGCTAGCCAGTGGAGTCAGAACCCCACTTCTCAGAGAGTCCTCTCCAGCCTGGTTCTGCATGTGACCAGCTCCCACACAAGATGCAGAAGATGGAAGCAAACGTGTCATGCAGTTCCTTCTGCCAGGCATAGACAAGAAGGTGCTCTGGTCTTCAGCAGTGGCTCATGTGTAGCTGTCCTCAATGTGCAGAGGCCTGAGACTGAGCCACTTGCGATGTTAGGTGGCTGAGATCTGAACCCAGATTTGTGTGATTTTAAAGGATGTTTATTTCTTGAGTGCCCAACTCATGCCAAATACTCTTCTAGGTATAGTTAGATGTCACTTGCCCAACATGGTGAAAAAACGAATAGTTCTATGTCAGTGAATTTTCCAGATAACTTGAGGCTTCATAAAGAGAAGCATTTATCAGTTTAACCATAGGATCAAAATATTTTATACAATGCATTATTCCACGCCCTTTGCCCTGTCTACTAAATAGGGTTTAACTATTTCTTACGGCTGTCACAGAAGCCAGCAATTACACAGTTCTGTAACATTGAGCTGAGCACAAACTACTGAGAAGAGGGGGTCATTTGACCCTGACACTAAACTCCCCCAAGTTGTGATTCTTTCGTTTACGTGCTTCTCATTTTTATAATCTCTTCATCTGCACCCTTGTTCTCAGGCTGTCAGCTTCTGTCTGCTGTCACCGTGCTTTCTCCACCACCCTACACACTTCTCATCTGCTCCTTTCGTGTTCTCTGTGCCTGGGAAATCAAGTCACTGAGCTTCCCAGAATGGCATGCAAAGGGAGACTAAACAGGCTCTGAGTGAGGAAATGCTGGCTCTGTTCTGATAGGGACACTGCAGCAATTAGATTGCACTGCTTTCTTTTTCTGCTTTATATGTAGTTGAGTTTCCAGGACAAATGGCCTACAGTTATTATGGTGATATACCTGAGAGCTACGTGAAAATGAAAACTAGTCTGATTGTTCCAAAGATTCTTGGTTTTCTACCTGTCCCACAAGGTAGGCATTCGAAGAGCCCAGGCCACTGGCTTACAAATAGACACTGTAGCAGGGAGAAATCAGGGACATCTCAGTAAGATGGGGCCTGCCTTGGGGACAACTCAAGAAAGCAAGAAACATGGGTGATCTGCCATCTCCAGGCCTCTACTCTGATACTTCCATATAGTTCATCATGGCAAATGTATGGCTCCGGCTTCCTGGAGGCTCAAGGACTTTCCATGAACCTGCAATGCCGGAGCCAGCCGCACTTAGCCTGCAGACCCACCTGAGGCATCTGCTGTTCACTGTCCTGGAGGGGCCCCCAGCCGTTCGCAGTCACCCATGCTCCCTCAGCCTCCAGCCTCGCCGACAGACCCATGTCTGCCATCCATAGGCCTGTGAGGAGGGACCCAGGCATGGATCATGCCATTTCCATGTTTATAAATGAGAGAGAGAGAGAAAAGGGAAAGCTTCCTGTGAGAAATTCCTGAAACAGCTCATCACCTCCACCTGGAAGAGACAGTGGTGACATATCAGAGTGGAGAGGCAGGAGAGAGGAGTGGCTGAGCATACAAGCCTTGAGGTCAGACAGACCTGAGCTCAAGCCCCAGCTCTGCACTTACTGGCTGTGTGACCCTGGATAAATGTATGAACCTCTCTGAACCACAGTGTACTCTGTAAAGTGGAGATGGGAGTCCCCTCACTCACAGGACTGTTACAAGGATTCAGGGAGAGAATGGAAGTGGAGTTGTGATTACAATGCCCGGCGCTGTAAACACCCTACAGACAGAAGCCATGATGATGATGACAATGATAATGATAATGACAATGACAATTCCCATCAGCATCAGCATCATCATCATCATCATCACCATCATCACCATCATTATCATAAGGGTCTGGAGATCAGGATTCTGCAGGGCCACCTAGGAGCAGAGACCAATATATATTAAGGCTTTGGGGCTACTCTGATTAGAAAAGAAAATGCAAATATTAAAGGTCAGATTGAAGAAGTCTCTAGTGACTACATATCCTCGTAATTCCTCTCCCATTCTATAGATGGGTTAAACTGAGGCCCAGAGAGAGGAAGGGACTTGCTGAAGGCCACTAAATCAATTGGTGGCAGAGCTGGGACCCAGATCTCTTCGCTTTCCTTTCAGGGGCTCTTCTCTTTGTCCCACACTCACAGGATAGCAGAAAATGTAAAAGAATCCGCAGATAATATGGCATTTGGCAGCCGAGCTAGAAACGTGGACATCTTGACATGAGAAGTATCATATGGGGTCAGACCCTCCTGCTGCCCAGGGCTCCAGCATGCATTTGTTGGAGTTGAGGCTGGGGACACAACTGTCCTCCCAGATTTCCAGGTATTAAGACCATAGTCACCTGCCTCCCCCTGTCTAGGTGCCCTTGGAACATCTCTTCCCTTTTAAGAACTCTCCCAGCTCACACTCAGGAGTGCTGCACCTTTCCTGGCCCTCCTGGTGCCTCACCTATGGATGGATGTAAACTACACATGTCTCCTGACCTACCATGATTCAATCAAGTTTATCAAATTCTTGCCTCAGTCTCCCTTGGCCAAGGCCCAGGATCCTGTCTGGGATTTTTAACTTAGGAGTCAGCAATTTTTTTTTTGCATCCGGATAGATAGTAAATATTTTAGGCTTTGCAGGCCATATGGTCTCTGTCACAACTACTCAACTTTGCCCTTGTAGCTAGCTCAAAAGTAGCCATAGACAATATCCAAACGAAAGGGCTTGGCTGTATTTCAATAAAACTTTATTTACAAAAACAGGCAGTGGGCCAGGTTTGCTGACCCCTATTGTAGATCATTCCAAGCTGGGTCCAACACCTTTACTTGGGTAAGCAACTTGCCATGGTTTGTGCAGACTCTTCCAGTTTTAGCACTGAAAATCCTCCATCCTTGAAAACCTCTCAGTTTTAGACAAGCCATGGTGGTTAGTCACTCTATTTGGAATCCCGAGGTCCCTGGTGTCTCCCATCTCAGCACTGCTCTGGCTGTGACACTCAACTGTGTCCTCCACAGGGGAGGAGGAGGAGGAGAAGGAACAGGAAGACGAAGGGCTACCATTCACTGTGGCTCCCGACATGCCAGGTATCGTGTGAAGGGCTTTGTCAACATGACCTCATTCGATCCTCACAACAACCCAGTGCAGTGAGGCTGGAGCTGCTCCCAGTAAAAGGGAAGGGCTGGACTGAAACCCAGTCTCATCTGCCTCCAGAACACAGGTTCTGCTGCTTCCTCTCCAGACTATAAGCTCCTTGAAGACAGACTTGGGGTCTTTCGTCTCTGCATCTCTGTGTCGAGCACAGAGCACGACACTTAGAAGATACTGAGCAAATAATAAACATCAGCAAATACTGCTGCTGAACTAATAGATGGATAAATGAATGGATGAGCAAATCTCCCCACATTCAGACAGACACTTCCCACTTTCATGACATGATTTATTCCTGCCAATCCAATCTCCAGGTGAGTTAAGGGCAAAATGTCAGATGTATGTTGTGATGTCAATATTATCAAACATGCCTGCTGGCATTGAGGAGGCAATATGACATCGTGGTCAAAAACATGGTCTCTGACATCAGATGATCTGTGTGCAAATCCCAGAAAGGCTTTTTCTGGTCTATGCAACCTGGGAAAATCAATTCACCTCTTTGAGCCTCACATAAGACTATTACAGAAACTACCTCCTAGCATTGGTATGAATAAGGGATATGTATATATACCATACACATACACATATATACACACATATAAAGCCCCTGGCATGGTGTGTGTACCTGGTAAATGTCCCATGAACATTATCTATCTATTATTATTGCTATTGATGTTGGGATGGGCAGAAAGCAAAGTTGGGATGGGATACTGACAATGAGAAGTACAGGTGATCATTATGCAGCTCTGCATGAGTACCAGTGTCAAATGGGAGAGGGAAATAAAGACTACTTACTGGTAACCACATCGGTTATCTATGACCACAATAATAGTATATAACAACCAACAACAAAACCCAGAATGAGGGTACTTCCAAAAGTTTGTGGAAAGATAGAATTAAAAGATAATATGAATCTTTCCATGAACTTTTTGAAGACCCCTTGTATAACAAGAAACATTTATTTAGCTAACCTGTTTGTGGCCAGCTGGAGCTTGGGCGGAGCAAGGCTGGACTCAGCTTTTCACCAAGATTTGGGCTTAAAACGTGTTCAGTCTAGGGCCAGGCTTAGGGGGCGGCAGCAACCTCTGGGAAACTCTTCCCCCAACCATGGCGGAAACACACAAGGTACCCTAAGGCCTCAGCTTGGAACAGGCCCACTGTCACTCTATCTCATGTAATGGGCAGAGCTAGGCACGTGGTTAAACCCCAAGTGAAGGAGCAAGAGCGTAAACACTGCCTGGCCCTTGAGTGAGAAGAAACACAAAGTCTTGTGGCTATGGGCACGGGCACAGGGAGGAAGGAGGATCTGGGGCCAGTGATGCACTTACCCTAAGAACCAAACACTGGGCAGACCTCGAAAAGGGCCCCACACTGGCCCAGCCCTGCCCTCCTCACCAGCTTCTCACCTTCATCCAGTCTCTGCGTCATCAGCTCTGGGTCAAAATCTGCTAGGACCCTGAGCAGGAACACTCGCAGCATATGAGGACCACAGACCCATTCATTCTCCAGCCCCGTTCCCATTTTCCCAACATCTGGACGTGCTCCTGGGAGCCATTAATCTCGGGCAATTTCTTTCCTCACTTGATTTGTTTATTTAAGGAAAACAAGTTGCTCCTAATTAGAAACACTGCTGTTGAGATGTTCAGCACATCCTAGGCTGCCTATTTTCAGACCTGCTACCTAAAATTATACCTGTGCTTTTAACATCTGTGAGTTTGTTCAGCAACTGTTCTGAGTGGAGGCTTCTGGCGAGAGAGACTTGGGCTGTTGTGGGGCTGAAGGAGGAGGGGACAGGGGGATACGTGCGCTTTGGAGCACTGTGAGGCGCAGGCATTTGGAAAACTGAAACATGCAATGTCCCAACACTCTGCTCAGAGCTGGCACCAATTGGTGAATTGACACTGGGAAGGTGCATAGGATGAGCACAATTCAGACCTGAGAGCAGAGAGGAGAGTAGTCTCAGAGGGTCAGAGACAGCTTCTGTGTGCAAGTTCCCAGGTGAGTTCACACCTGTCCCCCACACGTTTACACCCCTGTGGATGCTCAGACACACCTGCAGAGATGCACATGATCGGAGGTACACACATACACGAGACATGCACAAAAGTTACACTGCCACACAAACAGGCACACACACTCAGAAACACCCGCATGTACCACCAGAAACATGCAAGAAAATACCATGTAACACTCCAAGTACACACACGCAGAAACTCACTCATACGCAGGAGACATGCACAGAAGTTACACTGCAACATGCAGAAACACACATTCAGAGACACATACGCACAGAAACACACTCACATGTACACTGCAACCAACACACTCAGTATCACACTCAGAAACACACACACAGGTATCAATCAAGTGTGCAATGCTAAACACACTCAGAAACACCTATGTACATGCAGTGAGACACACAAAAGTTTACCCTGAAACACCCACAGGTACACACCCACAGAAACACACGTGTACACAGAGAAACAATCAAATGTACATTCTAACACTCACAGGTATACATGCTTAGAAACACACATACATACACAGGGATGCTCACAGACATTACACCATGACAGGCATACACACATACACAGAGAGAGACAATCGAGTGTGTAATGCTAAACACACACACGTGCACATAGAGACACACACAAAGGTGCATTGAAAAACTTGCAGGTACATAATGCCTGTAAGTGCATAGTCCAAATTCACACTCGCATCGTTGCACACACATAAGCAGGCACTCACAAACACCCACAAAGATATGTGCAGTCAGCACATACAGCTACTAAAACATGCACCCAGGCCAACACACAAAGCTCTAACCAGGTATTTCTGCACAGACCTTAAAGTACACATGTACTGGGCAGGCATGAACCTGCTTGGTCACAGACACAAATGTAACATGCATACAACTGCTTAGTACTCTCTAAGTGCATATGCATGCCCACACTCGCACTGACTCACACATGCACCCACTCTTGCAGGTATGCACACACGCACACACTCATAAATCCACTGACATGCACACACACGCACACTCATAAATCCATCAGGCATCACACACACATTCATGTTGACACTATCCACACATGTGTGCACACATACACTTAAGATTCTCATGTAAGTCATATTCATATGAACACATACACACAAACCTGCATGAGAATTCACATGTAGGCACACATTCACACATGTGCACGTGCGCACACACACACACACACACATACACACACACACACACACACACCCTATTCCACCAGGGCAGCAAACTGTTCATTTTCTCAAGAGTCTTAAAAGTCTTACAGACTAAGCTAGCACGTAAGGGAACTGCTCCTGCCCCAGTCCCCACTGCATAGCCATTAACTCACTCGGTGTCGTCTGGGACGAGGTCTGCCTTCCTCACTGGTGGTTTCAGCATGAACCCAGGGCAACCCCCAAGCCTCAAAATCACTCAGAAAGAAGACTGACCAGTGCATTGTGTTCCCCACCATCTCAGCATCCCCCACCCAACACACACACAAGGTGGTAAGATACCTCTTTCCCCAGCGTGGCTGTTCCTGCCAGGAACAGCAGTCTTGCCTGCTCAGCATGGGGCAGCCCTCAGGTCCTCAGCAGACTAGATGCCTGACACCCAGACATACTGAACTTCTCTGCCCTGGTCCCTAGACAGCTGCAAAGTTGAAGCCATGGAGACAGCTTACCTCCACCTCCTGTTGTCATGGAGACTCAGCAGCTGGGTGCATCCAGCCCTCCCAGACCACCCTGGGCTCCCTACTAGGACTGCTTTTATGAGGATGCAGGGAGGGGGTGGGGACTGCAGGTGTCAGATGATTGGAAAGAACAAGGGCCCTGCCCCCCAGTCAAGGATCATCTGGTGCTTGGGTGGGACAGGGCCAGCCTCCCTGGCAAAAACAGCACCAGGATGCCCATGCGCAAGATCTGAAAGCAGACAGCCTTGATGCTGCCAGCACAGCTCCATGCTTTGCTAGACTCCACACTAAGTGCTTTCCCTGAACCTTCTCAGTTAATCCTCCCAACACCCTTCTTAAGTAGGAACTATGAACTCCATTTTACAGTAGAGGAACCAAGGTTTGGAGAGTGAAGTGACTGGTCCAACTTAGACTTGATCTGAGCCCTAGGTCTCTTCAATACTGAATTACATCACCTCCTGGGATCTTGAAAATCTCATCTGTGACAATCACTCAGGGCCATAGAGTGTCTGAATTGGGACCTCTGTGGTCATGAAGTCTCTTCGTTTTAGAGAAGCAGCAACTGGAGCCCAGAGAAGTCTGGTGATTTACCCAAAGTCACACAGCAAATGAAGGCAAATTTGAAGCTCAACCTCCTAACCCAGAGATGGGGAACTTCCCAGTACATCAAGTACCGGCTCTGACACCCTGGAGGAATCCCTGGGTCTTAGCAGTCTATGGAAGTATCTCCTAGCTTGGTCCTGGGTCAGAATCCCAAGCAAGGGGAGCAAGTCCTCAGAATCTCACTTCATGTACTAAGAACTGTCTAAGAACCATATAGCAATGCTACTCCCCAGAGACAGACGCCCAGCCAGAGCAGGCAGAGATTACAGACAGGGCCAGGGGAATATTTCCAACCCTCAGGTCATGGCCAGAAGCACATCCACTTGCTGACTACTGGTACATCTAGATGAACCTGAGCCTAGGCTGGAACCCCACTGAGGAAGCATGAGGTCATCTATGAGGCCGTGACCACAGGGGTGGCTCCAAAATGATCCTTCGGGCCCGGGTAGCCTCTTTGGAGCATGCTTTTCACTGGGAGGAAAAATAATCTGGCTAAACTCATCAGCTATGTGTGGGACTCAGTAGAGTCTCTAGGGGCCTGGAGTGTGGGGGGACCACCCACACCCCCAGAGCTGGGGATGAGAATGCCAGGAGTCCCTATCCACTTGTCCCTTCCAGCTCCCTTTCTGCAAAAAGTCTGCACCTCCCCAGGCTCCAATCAAAATGGTCTTATTGAACAGCCCAGGAAACTTCCCTAAATTTTTTGCTCACCTAAGGAGCAGTCCCTTTGGAGTTGCAAGGAATGGCAGGTGACTTCCACCCCTCCTAGTGGCTCTGCCAAGGAGGTGAGTTGACTCCTGCGATGACAATTGGGGTTGCTGGAAGGGCCTAAATGGAGGCGATCTGGCTGAGTGGGTCTCCTCTTTACACAAACACACGCACCCTGGAACCAACATAAGCAAGTCTGCAAAGCACTCTACACAAAGCCCATCACCTGGGCAGCTCTGGCTGCTGGCTCCAGATGACAGGAAGCCTCACTGACCAGAGTATCACCTCCACAAACACCTTATAAAGCCAACTTGGAAATATGACTAGCTCCTTCTCCCTTGGAACTCTGAACAGGCCACGAAGGGAGTGATTCCTGAATCAAATTAAAAGGGCCCACTGCCTTCCTCTTGGCCCACCTCAGCCTGAGAAGCCCTTGAGTGCATGACTTCAGGGGGCACGGGGATGCCAGGAGGAAGGACGACTGGATGAGCCGGAGTGTCCCACCCTCTGCCAGAGGAGAGAAAGTTTGTCATTCACCCAGAGATGAGCTGTCACCACTCTGGGTTCTTCACTCACTGGGCTCTGGGCGCTGAGCTCCCAGCTCGCGGGGAAGGGGACGCGGCTGAAACTGGAAGCTCAGATCTGGGGGCAGGAAACGTTTTGCAGCAGCTCCGCGACCCGCTCCCTTATGGAGCCCTCTTGCCAGGTCCTGGCCTCTGAGTCCTTACCTGAGGGGTCTCAGATACTTGCAAACTCTGCCATCGGAGCTCAGCTGGCGCCTGGGGGCTCTCCCGCGACTCCCGCGTCCCGCTCGGCGCGCCCGCTCTGTGGGCGCCTTCCCCGCGGCCAGGGGCTGCAGTGGCATCGAGGAAAGAGGAGCTGGGCTTTCCTTCCTCGTCGCCGAGGCTCCTCCAGTCGGATCTGGGGGCTATTTCTCCCGATCTGGTGCAAGGGGCATCCTCCGCGCCTCCAGGGTGAAAGTGGGAGAGTGTGCGCCCCGGATTGCAGCAGCGGCGACAGCGGTGGCCGGGGACGAGGAGGCGGTGGCGACGCCAGCCGGTGAGCCGGGGAGGCGGGCAGAGGCGAGAGGAAGTGAAAGCCGGGCTCCTGCGAGCCTGGCGCTCGGGCGGGCTGGCAGGCGGGTGGCACTGCGGGCGCCCAAGACACGGCGAGGCCCCGCGCAGGCACCCGCTCCGGGGATGCCCGGGCCCCGCGCGCGCCGGCGCCGGCTGCGGCTGGACGCGGGGCTCCGGCCGCCTCACCTCTCACTCGCCGCCTCCCTCGCTGCCTTGCTTGCTGCCCGGGACTTCACGTCTCCGGCCCGAGCTCCCCGCGCCTCCGCCGCCGCCGCCGCCGCCGCCAGCAGCGTGCCTCGGTCGGCGCGCTCCACAGCACTGCCTACCGCTTAACTCCTTGCATGCCACCTGGCCCTCCCGCAGCCTCCCGGGGAGCGGGGCAGACCCGGTGCCAGCCCTGCTGCGGAGATCGAGCAGGGGCCTCGGTTTCCTCGTCTGTAAAATGGGTCCGGAACCCACGTCATCGGGTTGTTGGGAAAATTAACTGAGACGATGACAATTACGCAGGGTGCTAAACGGCCTGGAATTGAGTCCGTACTCGATTAATGGCCGAGGGTTTGTTGCTGCTGCTGCTATTGTTCGGGAGGCTTAGCACCACCGTACCTCGCAAATAATAAACACCCAACAAAGGGCGGTTTTGTTTTTTGGTGTTTAGTTTGTTGTTTTAACAGGCGGTAGGTTTTAGCTGCGTGACCTCTGGGTGATCACTCCCCTCTCTGAGCTTGCCATCTTCCAAGCTCTGTGACCTTGGGCAAGTCACAGAACCCCTCGGAACCTCTGCATCCTTATCTGTAGAATGGGGACGATCATGCCCACCTTCACAGGATTCGCAGCGCATCTCAGGGAAAGAAGACCATCTGTCTCATGGGGGGGCACCAGACAAGACTGGATTTCATCTTTCTTGCTTTGGTTGGTAGCTACACAGGCGTTTGTGATAAGTCATTGAAAGGTACATTTACATATCAATCACTTTTCTGTACATGTGTTAAATCTTCACTTTCAAAAAATCTATTTTTCGAGTGACAGTGCTTGAGCAAAATAGAACTGGGCTCGAGCCTAGGCTCAGCTGCTTTCTGTGTCACCACGATCCAGTTATTTCATCTCAATGAGCCTCTGTTTCCTGATCCATAAAATGGGAACAGTAATAGCACCTACTTGATAGGTGATGTGAGGATTAAAGGGTTTCATGTGAAATGACAGATGTAAAGCATGGGATCTGCACTCAAGCCATCTCGGCTGGCGCTGATCACGGGTTCTACAGTTTTGCTATATCCCCTATATCAATGTGGCTGAGAAAATAACTGAGAGAATTGAGTTTGAACCTCAGAGAGGATTGCTGGGTAAAATACAGGATGCTAAATTAAATTTTTAGTGGTAGTCTGAAATTTTATACGGGACATACATCTACAGTTTTTTTTTTTCACTGTGTATCTAAAATTCACATATAATTAGGTGTCTTGTATTTTTATTTGCTAAATCTTGCAATTCTAACTGCATAGTTATCAGCTGTGTGCACTGGGGTAAGTTGCTCAGCCTCTCTGGCTTATGTTGCCTAATGTGAAAAATAAGAATAAAGGTCCCTTCCGGTGTTAACAAGAGAATGAAATTGATTAAAGTAGATGAGCAGGCCCAGCGCACATTAAGCCCTCTGTATTTGTTCCTTTCACTTCCCATCATCTCCCTCCCTCCTCTTCTGTCCCTCCTCATTTTTCTTTCCTTGCCTAAGTCTTGGGGTTGCCAGGGCTCCCCACGAGCATTGTTCAGCGCTTTTGCTGGCCTTCAGAACTGAGAGATCATAATAAGCTGTAAAAAGTAAATTCCATACTGGTCAGCCACCAAAAAAAAAAAAAAAAAAAAAAAAAGTTGTAGGATTTTTGTCTAAAACACACACACAATCAATTTTGGTGAGAAGCGATGAAATCTTCCTCCTCTAGACCCAACTGTTGAGCAAACTCTAATTTTTGCTGAGGGCTTGCTCCACTCTTCGCTTATCCCTGCTGTCATTTGTGTTCCAGGTTTCCGAGGGGAGCCTCATCCTCTCTCCATACCTTTCATTTCAGCTCAGAATTTTATTGTTTCTGGCTAAAGTCTGTTGTAGACTCACCAAGGGGAGAGAAGAAACAAAGCAATCTTTGAAATAAATTATAAAGATCAAAACCGGGTGATGTAAGAGAGTTTCCGAGCATCAGATCAGGTAACATCTCCGAGCTACATTCATAAAACGAGTTTCTAACCCACACATCACTGTCATTTGAACTACAGTGTCTAAAAATAGGATTTGCTCTAATTTCCAGAGTAGCTGAAGCAAATGGAGAGAATGTGCAAGTAGTGAGCAGGCTGTGTCAGGTGGAAAGTAACTTCCCGTTGATGGTGCTGTTCTAAAGTGGAAAGGAGGGGACTCCCCTTCAGAAATGTCAGGCATTGCCTGGCAGAACTCAGAGGTTTAAGATGAAGCCCTCAGTAGTCGGCCAGACCTGGGATGGAGCCCCAGCTCTGGCACCTCCTAGCTGGGTGGGCTTGGGTAAATTAATTAACCTCTCTGGGCCTCATCTTTTAAAAAATGGAGATAATAGTAGCTCCGATCTTATGAGGATTCTGTGCAGAGTAAGTGATAGGAGTATATAGACTGTTTACCACAGTGCCAACTGTGCATGTACTACACACGTGAGCAGTGACCTATTATTATAATGATTCCAGATGGACAAGAGACATCCAAGTCAAAGTGAGGATACCATTCACTCAGGTCACCAGAGAGAATTCCAATCCCAGAATTCAAGCATGTGTGGATTTCCTGGAGTTGGAATTTGGGGGGTACTAAACAACCGATTGTTAATATGTGTAAAGACAATAAAGTTGAGAAGAAGGAATTGCAGTGGGTCACCGTGACTTTGCCCTAGGGGCTGATAGACAATGGAAGAGGTCATTTAATTGCACGGTGTTTGGGCACAATGCCCAGGATGGGCTGGTCACTCCCTCCACAGCCCTATACTTCTGCCTCCTCCGTGGGATCTCTCTCTGTTCCCCTGACCCCTTTATCCAGACACCTACTGTGACTTGCCAGCACCCCCAGCCCATCTGACAGAGGTGGTTGTTTGCTCTCCCATGCAAACTCCTGAAGATTAAGAGCTGTATATTTTAACCTCTTCTCTGTCCCTGGCACTGAGTATAGGGTTGGCACACAGTAGGCACTTAGGAGAAAACTGATGAATGAATAAAACTGTCCACTATTATCACAGATATATACAGATTAAAAGCAACCTGGTGTCTTAGTCTGTTCGTGCTGTTATAACAAACTGTTATAAACTGGGTAGTTTATAAATAACAGATATTCATTTCTCACAGTTCTTGAGGCTGGGAAGTTCCAGATTAAGGCGTTGGCAGATTTGCAGTCTAGCAAGGGACTGCTTTCTGGTATGTAGATGGTGTCACCTGACTGTGTTCTGACATGGTGGCAGGGGCTGGCTAGCTCTTGGGAGTCTCTTTTCTGTAAGTGCACTAATCCAGTTCATGAGGGCTCCACCCTCATAACTTAATCACCTCCCAAAGCCCTCACTTCCTAATACCATCACCTTGGGGATTAGGATTTCAACATATGCATTTGGGGGGGGGCACAGATATTTAGCCCACAGGGCCTGGTATAATCAGGAGAGTTTACCCATCAAAATTTCAGGGCACAAATGTAGAAGAATGGATAATGCAGTATTTCTTAATGGTGGAAAACTGACTGAAAAGAATCTAAATGCTCATCAACAAAAGAGTGGATGGATCAATTCCAGTGTATTCTTAAAGGGGAGCAGCATGCAGGAGTGACAATTAATGAACTAGAACTCCATGTTTCATTGTGAATAAATCTCAAAAATTGTAGTGTTGAGTTGGGGGAAAAGCTAGTTCCAAAAGAACACATATAGAATAATAGCATTTAATCACGTTCAAAAACCTAAAACGCAATTCTTTTATGAATAGATACCGATGTAGTAAAAGCACAGAAACATACTTGGGAATGATTAACACCAAATCCAGGAGAGAGTTGACCACAGCTGGGGAAGAGAGAGGGATGGGAGGTTTGCAAAGAGCTTTAAGTTTGTTTTTAGTGCTCTAGTTCTGAGACAGTTTGGTGGATACACAGACATTCATTATGTTGTTCTATGCACTTTTCTGTATGCCTGAAATACTTCATTAAAGAAAAAAGAATGAGGCAGCAATTGAGAGGGAAGAGCAGAGCGGAACCGGCCTCTTTCCTATTCCTGTTCTGGTATTTTCTGGCTGTGTGCCTTGAGTAAGGGACTTAACCTCTCTGAGCTTCCGTTCCTTAACATTACACTTCCAACATTACATCTTTGAAGAATTAAATGTGTAGAAATTGTTTAAAGTAAAACAAATGATAACTCAATATCATAATTATTAATTAGCAACTGCAGTCAATCTCAAATTATTTGAGAGCTGGAAACATCTGAGAAGTTCACACATTTAACATTATAAATGCTATTTCTTACCTCTCTTGACAGGTGCAGCCCTTGATACTGGAGAGGTTGAGTAAGTTGTCTGAGGTGATGTGAGATGCTCTAAGGAGTATGTGTGTGTAGAGGGCCCCCCTGAACAAGGTGCTATATGGGGTCCCCACTTCAATGCTCTTTCCACATAACCTGCAGAAACCCCTACTTCCTTCCAGAGGACTGATGATGGTCATATGGAGGGCCTGCTAAAGCTGGAACACAGATCCCAGAGGCAGGGGACATGAGCAACTTCAGGAGTCTTAATGTGGCTTCACTCCTTCTTTTCCCAATCCAAAAACATATTTATATCATCATGAAAGAGATTGAGAATGATAGTGTCATAGGGTTATTCTTTTCTAATTTATATTTTTTAAAGAGCAAAAAATTTGACACTTAACATAAATGGACATATGTCTTCATGCAAATATACAGGCTAGAATGCACTATTTATAATACCCCCCAAACTGGAGACAATCCAAATGTTTAGCAACAGAGGAATGGATGAATATGCTGTATTCATTCATTGGAATACTATGCAGCAGTGAGAATGAATGAACTATGTTACCACAACTGCATGGATAAATGTCACAAACATAATGTTAAGCAAAACAAACCAGACCCAGAGGAGTACATGTGGTCAGCTGTCATTTCCATAAAGTTCAAAAACTGCAAAACTAACCAAGCTGCTAGAAGTCAGAATAGTGGATACGGACATGACAAACATGGAAGGTTGTTATTGGAATAGCACTTGTGGGGTGGGGAGGGGGACTTCTGGGGGCTAATAATTTTCCTTTTGTTCACCTGAGTACTGGTTACATGGATGTGTTTCTGTGCATTGAGCTGTACACTTACTACTATTTGCACACTTACGTATATATGTTCAACTTCAATTAAAAATGTTTTTTAGAAGTAAAAATTTGCAAATTCTGGTATTTTAACCTTTATTTGTCATCGATGCCTAAGCACCTTCCTGGATCAAGCAGCATAATAAAGGGGCCAATATGGGACTCAAAATTAACATCCTTTCCTAAACCGTGACGTTGAACATACCAGCTGAAACCAGCTTTCATTTTAGGCTCACTGAAAAGAGGATTGTCTACATAGAACCAGGCCAGGTGGAGACAAGGGCCATTACTCAGGATATCTGATTCAGAGAGACAGGCAAACCACCAAAATTATCTGATTTGGCAAATTCCCAGGATCAAATGACCCAGATAATAGTCGAACTGCCATGGTGACACTACACATCATAGCCAAAATATCTGCAAAGTGGACCTTTTAGCTAGGGCCATATCTGTGGGCAAAGAGAACAGAAACCTGTGCCTCCCCTGTGTCTAATTTCTGCAAGAGGAGCTATGGGAGCTCTTTGAGAGTTTGCAGAGGCCACGGAGTGGTGAGGCAGTCCTGGACCCCTGAGGGGTTCCAGGTAGCCCCCTAACCCTGCCAGTCCTACCCTGAAGCTCTCCCACATCCTTGCAAGGATTCATATAGCTCTGAGCCATTGAATGTGGATTATTTTATTTAGTCCTCATTTAATGCAACAGCCTTAGGAGGGAGGTAATATCATTATTGCCCATTTACAAGGGAGGAAACTAAGACTCAGAGGGGTCAAATGAGTCACCCAAGTGTGAACACCAAAAACAAAGTGTAATCATTTATTTTTTTTAACTGACTCTCTCCCCAGACCTCACATCGCCCACCCTTCCCTCCCCCAGGAGTGTTTTTCCCCATCTCCTACGGCAGCCACTCATGCATCAGACCTTAGTGTGAACTTCACTTCTGTTAGATAATCAGTTCAGTCCTCTGCAGAGTGGGCACCAAGATGGAATCAGAAGTGCACAAGATTGATTGGAGGAAAGCCTTATGGAGATTAAAGAGAGAGGGAGCAGGATTGAGTAGGGAGAGACCTCAGGCTGCAATGCAGGTCTGACACCTGGGAGGGGAGAAGTGGAAGGAAGACTGTGCAGAAAGAGTCTCAGAGTGGAGAACAGCTCCAAGAAAGTCTCAGCCAGCCCCACAGGAGCCCCAGAGTGAAGACTGCCCATCAGTGGAGTCCCAGGTTAGGCAGGAATGAATCATAGGATCAGTTAGCAATTTTTACAGAAGGCGAAATGAACATCAAATCATTCAATAAACGGGTTATGGGAGGGGGAGGAGTGGAGTGTTTCTTAAGAGCATCTATTGTAATCATTTATTGCATGGCTATCTTCCCCTCTGGATTCTAAGCTCTACAACAGCAGGAAATATCCTGTCCAGAGAGGAAGTCTGGCATATAATAGATGCTCAATTAATATTTGTGGACTGACAGACTCTTCTGACCAGTTCCTGTGTGTTTGTTGATTGCCACACATTTCCTGAAGATGTTCCATATAGAGTATTTTAATGACATGGATGAGGGATAAGATGTTGGATCTGAGTTTAAGTCTTAGACCCAACATTTCCTAACTGTGTGACATTAGGCAATTCATCTTACCTCTCTGAGCTTCGGTTTACTCATCTGTAGATTGGGGATGATAATGTCAACCTATGGAGTGTTTTGAAGATCAAGTGAGATTCTGCTATAACAGTATTTTTATCATTATTACAATGAGCAGACTTACCATGTATAGATGATTACTTTTAGTGTTTGTGATTATTCAGTAAGCTGTAGGGCCTTGTCTTGAAGACATAAATATTATCTTGAAGTATATTATTACTTCCATGGAAAAATCATATTCAACATATGTTGACACACTTCTTATTGAGAGGAACAGCACCAAGCAGAGACTGTCTTAAATCAGCATTTGTTGTGTGTTCACTGTTTATCTGTACCAGCAGCCTGCCCTTGAAGGCAGGCTCCATATCCTATTTGTGTATTGTTAGCACTAGGCATGGGACTTACACATCAGAGGAACCCAATAAATGCAAATTCCTGACCCCAAACTGGAGCTGAAGCCACGTGACCACATGCTACCTGCATTTGTTGATTTAATCCCCACACTAGCCCCCATGTGGGTGTTACTGTTTCCATCCTGTAAATGGAGAAACTGAGGCCCAGCAAGGTGAAGCAAATTTCCTGAACTCGCAGAACTTGTGGGCTTTAGGCCTGGATCATCCTGGCTCCACACTGGGGATTTTCCACTGGGACACATGACTGTCAGGCCTGGCAAACAGGTCAATCCCAGATGTGGTCTCAAACACAGCAAGATGCCCTCATTCTCTCGGGAGACTCCAGGCCGGCCTCCGAGGAAATGCTCTTGGAAAGCGGCCTCTTCTAATTTAGACACCTGAGACTCCTGGGAAGAGAGAGAGCCATGGACTCATGGGCTGGAGAATTTTTCCCTTGGAGTTTATCCGGAGGAGTCAGCCTGACCTGGTTACAAAGCTGCTCCAAGAGGCTTCAGTCTTCTGAATGTCATTTTTTCCCCTGTGTCTCCACTATTCAACCTTTTTCCATGCAAATACATTCAGGAGCCACAGCCCATTATAACAACAGCAACATTTATGGAGTTCCTGCCCTGTGTAGGTCTGGGGTCTACTGCTCTGGGGCTATCATATCCATTTTGGCCTTGTACCCTCACAACTGCCATGCAAGGCTGGTATTCCTACCCCCATATTCCAGATGGGGAAACTGAGACTCAGGAAAGTTAGTCACCCTCCCAATGTCACTGTGCTGGGAAGTGGTGTAGCTGATACCTGGACATAGCCTGGCCAAGTCCAAGGTCTTAGCGTGAGATGGGGAGCGACACACATGCAGCCAGAACAGAGCTTGGTGTTCTACCACCCGCCTCTGAAACAAAAGTTCCTTAAAGACATATGGGGACATCATCATCCTTGGCACCCTGCCTCCCCTCACCATCCTGTCCGTCCTCCAAACCCAGCCATAGCAATCTCTCAGAACACACACAGTTCTGGCTCCACCACACCCCTGCCTAAGACCTCCAAATGACTTCCTGGCACCTGCAGCTGAGAACCCAAACTCCTCCACTCAGTGCCCATAGCCTCCTGCAGTCTGGCCTCAAGTTCACTTCCTGCTCAGATTCCTCTGCGCCCCTCCATCCTCCATAGCAGACTCTCCTCTCCTCCCCATATGCTACACTCACTCACCACTGTGCCTTTGCCTAGGCTGCTTCGCTTCGCTGGAAGGCTCTTTCCTTCCTTCCATTCTCCATCCAACAAACTCCTGCTGGACTGTCATTTTCAGATGTTGCCTTCCCTTGGGGTGCCTTCGTTTCTAGAGCCCCACTGCCTCGCTAACAGAGCAGGGCCAGGGAGAATGGGGGAAACCAGTTTGGGCCGTGGAATCTTATTCTCCTCATTATGCCTTTTGGCACAATCAGAGAAGGCAATTTCATATCTATGGTCTAGCTCAAAGAAATACGTTGCAACAACCATTTGCAGGAGCTGGAAACACTCCCCTATCCACAACATTAATTGTTTTGTTTTTCTAGAAGAGCATACCCCATTTTTTGTGGGGACTGCTCTTCCCAACTCCAACCCTGTGTGTCTGGAGAAGGCTAGGCCCAGAAAGTACAGGGAATGCCCTTGAGCTTGGCTGGGTTAGTCTTCAAACCCCCATTGCCCAGACCACAGTGATTGGTGCAGGAATTGGCACATGACCCAAGTCCAGCCAATCAGACACCTTCCCTGGGAATTTTCTAATTGTCTTTGGTGGGTGTTTTAAGAAGCCCCAGCTATACTGGGGTTCTGGTATCAGAGTGGCTAGCAAAACTGCCCTAACGGGAGTTGAAGGGGAGCCAAATACAGGTGTTCACAGTGTGCCTTTCACAGGAGACTTCTTTTACCTGGTGGACAGCCTAATGCCTAGCTGTCTGATCTGCAACCCTCACACGGGATACTTGTCTGTACTGGCACATGCCTTTGTGGCTCTTGTTTGACCTGCGTCTAGTTTACCCCTGCCTGACCATCGCTCTGGCACTGGGAGCCTGACCTTGTATTCTCCCCCGTGTCCTGGGAAAACCCAGTTTGCGGCAGCCCCTGGCTCCTCAGATGGAAGGCACAAATTCGATACACTACAACAATAGAAAACGAGTTCAAGATTTTTACTTACAAATCCTGGGCAGGGAGGGTACAATGAGTCAGGACGGAAGTCCTCCATCCTTGGACCATGCCAGGCAGGAACAGAGTCAGGCAGAGAGAGACAGCATGTGGCAAACAGCAATGTATTTAAGGGAGTAGGGTGTGAGTCACTTTAACTCTGTGAGCAAATGCCTGAACCATCTCTTTAAAAGAAGCAAGGGAAAGCGGGGAGCCCAGTCTGCTGGATGGGAAAGAGAGATCCTCTGAGTTCTTATCACTGGCCACTGCCTTAGACATTTGGGTGTGGTATGGACCTGAAAGCCGTGTGAGGGAGGACTGAACTCTGCCTCTGGGATGAGAAAGTTAAACTTTATTCAAAACGGATGCTGAGGCAACAAATTATAAGAATTCACTACAATGGGAAATGGCCCTATTTTATATGGTCATGAGGCTCTAAGATTGCAGGATCAGAGCTACCTGTGACATTGGTTGGAGACTAGTGGGGACAACTAGCCTAAGGAAATTAACCAGCATTCAGACAATAGGTGAGAGAAAGAGTATGCTGGTGAGTGAGTTCCTGGATCTCACCCTCCCAAGACCAGCTATACCTCTGATCTTTCTGCAATCGGGTAGAAAGAGCTAATTGGTATGTCTTTGGTAGGTTCAAGTTCAAGGTGTGTTTTGGTGACTTACAACCATAGGGTTCTTGCAAACATGGTTTAAAACTCTTTGTCCAATTATATTATATTGCTAAGTGATGGGCACGCAGGAATGAGCTAAAAATACGGTCCCTGCCATACAGAGCTTACAGTCTGGAGCTGTACTGTCCAATGCAGTAGCCATTAGCCACATGTACCTACTTAAATTTAAGAAAACTAAAATTAAGTAAAATGAAAAATTCAGAGTCAGAAAACAAATAACCTGATTAAAAAATGGGCAAAGGTCCTGAATAGACATTTCCCAAAAGAGGACATACAAATGACCAACAGCTATATGAAAAGGTGCTCGACATCTCCAATAATGAAGGAAATGCCAATCAAAAGCATAATGAAATATTATCTCACACCTGTTAGGATGGCTATTATCAAAAATATAAGAGATAACAAATGTTGGCAAGTATGTGGAGAAAAGAACCCTGTGTACTGTTGGTGGGAATGTAAGTTGGTACAACCATTATGAAAAACAGTTTGAAGGTTCCTCAAAAAATTAAAAATAGAACTATCATATGATCCAACAATTCCACTTCTGGATATATATCCAAAGAAAATGAAATCAGTATATTGAAGAGATATCTGCCCTCCCATGTTCATTGCAACATTATTCACAGTAGCGAAGATATGAAATCAACCTGTGTCCACCAACAGAGGAATGGATAAAGAAAATGTAACACGCACACATACACACATGCACACACACATTCAAGCACAGACACAATAGAATATTATTCAGCCTTCAAAAAGAAGAAAATCCTGTCATTTACGACATGGACGAACTTGGAGGACATTATGCTAAGTGAAATAAACCAGGCACAGAAAGCAAAAATACTGCATGATTTCACTTATATGTGGAATCTAAGAGAAATGTGTTTTTAGGTGAGTTTATCTTTGTGCAAAAGTATATTATGAAAGGGAACAGCAATGAATTTTCCTATTATTTACACAGGCCACCAGTTGCCTGAGCGTGGGCCCTCTATATTACTAAATCTCTCTGTTTCCCTTTCTTCATCTGTTCAATAGGAATTAGAATAATACCACCCCTACAAAGTTATACAAATTAAATTTTAGGTAGGGATAGTGCTTAGCACTCAGTAATCACTCAGTGAGTGCTAGCTGACTTATTAACTATTATTTTGTTACTGGGATGGGTAAGGATTGTTTAAAAATGCAAGAATTCTAAAGTAGACAATAAATCCTTTCACTTGAGGTCAGACCTCATGTGTCAAATGGTTGCCTTTCTGAGCTACCTCTGGGAGGGTCAACTGTGGGTAAGCTAGGTACTCCTCAACATATTTTGCAGTAGGTTTGTTTACACCAGCATCACCACAAACACATGAATAATGAGTTTTGCTACAACATTATGATGGCTACAATGTGATTAGGCCATAGGAATTTTTCAACTCTGTTGTAATCTTATGGGACCACTGTGATACATGCGGTGTGTCCTTGACTGAAACGTCATTATATGCACATGACTATATATATGTGTATGAATGTATGTCTGTATTTAGGTATATATAAAAGTATAAATATGCATACACATGTACAAACAGAACACACACACATATATATGAGGATACTTCAAAAAGTTTATGGAAAGATTCGTATTAGCTTAAAATTCTATTTTTCCATGAAATTTTTAAATACCCTTTAATATATGCCTTTCTGTTCCTTTTAAATATATGTTTATTTAAAAGGTTTGGTAAGCTTTCAATGCCAATTTCTAAGCATGAGCTTCCACAAAATGGAATGTCATCATAACTCAGGTATTTATACTCGAGATTTCCTGTAAGAAGCTTACAATGCTTCTAAGTATTTAAAATAAAAATACAGCATCTCTCCAAAAAAATAGCTTTTTACTCTCACTTGCCACATTTCACACTGGACAGCACCGATATAGGAAATTGCCACCAGTGCAGAACATTCTATCCCACAGCCTTTGCAAGAGTCTCACTAGACAAAGTGTTGTCTTGTCCTAAGACCAGCAGCAAAGCTCCTTGGAAATACACAGTCTCAAGCCCCACCACAGACATAGTGAGTCAGAATTCGCATTTTAACAAGATTCCTGGTGATTCCTGTACACATTAAAGTTTGACAAATCCTGTCCTGACAGCCACTCCTAGTTTAGACCCTCTGCCTAACTCTGTCACAGCCCACCTTCTCATCTCCGGCAGGGAGGATCCCAACCTTGAGGAGGACATATAGGCTCGCCTGGCTGTCAGCTCACAGACTCTCTCCAGCCACAAAATAAACTCTAAATGTGTTTGTCCAGGGAGAAAATCCTTCAAGGAAGGACACCAATTTTCAGCTCAATAACCCTCTCTCATCGCATTCACCAAGTCAATAAATAGGATTGACATTAATAAAGACCATTGCACTAGATTGGGGTTTGGTGGCAATCCCACCCCCGGGAGGATTTTTCAATGATTTATTTCTTCAGGGTAAAACCACTGCAAACTGCTGAAGTGAGCGAAGGTTTGTGCTGCATTATACTTTTATTTTTCCAGAAAGAGGAAGAAGGTTCTCACTGTGTAGCAGAGTTGTCCTCTCTGTTCTCATGCTGTAAAGGATTTGCCCAGCCCTTGGTGGGTTTACAGCGTGTCAGCCAACTCAGCCTGATTGAGAAGGCCAGTGGGCTCTTTGAAAAACCTGTACACACAAATACACACACACACACACACACAAATACACACACACACACACACACACACACACACACACACACACACACACACACACACACACACACACTTCTCAACTAATTGGTGGCACCTAACCATAACCAAGAAAAAAGGCAACAAACTATCCACATTTAAATTGCAGATTGTGACCTTTATGTTTGAAATCCTTTCAAACATCCTGTTAGTAGCTTTGGGGTTCTGCCGCTCAATAATCCTCCAAATTATTTTCCTCGTTTTTTTTTTTTTTATTGGTTGTTATTATGCATTGCATTCCCCCAATTTCTGGGCCTCACCAGGGGTTGGTTTCTCCAGAGAGTCTAGGTAATTTAAAAATGCCTGCAGACTGACTTTTTTGCTATAATATTGCCACTTTATTCCACTCAGCCAAACCAGTTGCAGAAGCTGATGAACAAGGCTTGGCCCCACCTACTCACAGACAGACAGAAGGAAGTTTAAAAGAAGGGAGGGGGTGGGGATGGGGTTGGTGGAGAAAAGGGCTTTTGCTCCAAGCTGTAAAACTCCTCTGACCCAAAGGTCTTTAAATGAATGGGTCTAAATTAGCATTTCCTGAAGTGTTAGTGAATTACAAGGGAATATGTTTTAGTGGGTGTTACAAGGTAACTCCAGGTTAAACAGAGGTGAAAGGATTCCCTGCTTAAGTGCATGGGAACTCTCTTTGGTGTGAGGTGGGGAGGGCAGTCTACTCTGTAGTTACCCAAATTCATTGGATTGAGATTCACCTATTTCCCTGGATGAACTCATAAAACCTATGGCCTACAGCCCATGTGGGAGATGCTGCTTGTTCTGGGTACGATGATATTATTGCAACAAGGCTTTTATGAGCCAGCCTTGGGTGTCCCAGCACGTCACTTCTGCCACATTCTGTTGGTCAAGCGAGTCACTCAGGTCTGTCCAGAGTCAGACGGCAAATAGCCTCTGCCTCCCAATAGGACGTGTGGTGTCTCAATCTACCATCCCACTCCAGGCTTCCCAGACAGTACGGTAAAGACTTGGAGTCAGAAAGACTGGAGAGTGAGCCCTGCTACCTGGCATTGTTAACATGTCCATTTTAAGCACCAACTCATTCCTCACCAGATGTACCCACAGATCTAGAAGTTGGAACAGACATAGTTATTTCTCCCCACTTTCTTCTCTCCTTTCCTCTGGAAACAAACCCCCTGTTCCAGAGGGGACACACAGGTGCTTAGAATTAGTCTTTGAGGGCAACAGTGTGTTCGATTTCTCTCCAAGAGCCGATGCCTGAAACACAATAAATGTTTGATGACTGAGTGTATTGAGAAATAATTCTAGCCAAAACACATAATAATAATGTGTGTTGTTGCCAGGCGTTGTGCTAAGCAGTTTATAGTTACTTAATCCTCGTTACAACTCTATGAAGTGGCTGCTATGGTTATTTCCATTTTACAAATGAGGAAACTGAGTCATCTGCCATGTGAGTAATAAGGAGTAAATCAGAGATTCCAGGCCAGGTCTGTCCCACTCCACATGTGATATTCTAAAATGCTTTACCACTGAACAAAAGAAAGGAAAAGAAGTCAGCACCCATGAACACACGATGGTTACTATTTATTAAATACTTCTGTAAGCCAGACTCACAGGTTACTATTTACTGAGTACCTTCTATGTGACAGGCTCCATTCTAAGAACTGTATTTAGTCACTGAATCCTCACAACAACCCCACCAAGTGAGGATTATAATCAATTGAGGAAACTTGAGGAAACTGAGGCACAGCAATGTTAAATAACCCTCCTAGTGTCACACAGCTTGTTAGAGACAGAGTCAGGATTTGAACCCAGGACTCTGATCCCAGGGCCTGTGCTCTCACCCATTCTGCTACCCTAGGAAAGGGCCTTTGCTCACCTACCAGATGGCAACAAAAACTGGGACCAAAAAGTCAGGTCTCGATTTCAGTCAGCTCTTCTAGAAACTTCCAAAGCTAGAGCTTCAGCCACGCTGGGGCAGTGTCCTGCCTTCTGCCTGGGTTTTGAGGACACATACCTTTTCAACTCCTCTCGCCCTCCTTGGGCCAGCCCCTGCATGAATCAAGTATTTGAGCAAAAGAAGGAAAACTACAGCTGGGCCAGGAGCCCAGACTCAGGGGTCCTGCTCGCTGGGTCTGGCTGTCTCAACAGCCCCCGTTAGTCCTGACCACCACTCTGGCACCAGGGCTGAGCAATTCTAGTTAAGGGGCTCCAAATGCCCACTGCAGAGCAGGCCCACCCCGCATTCCCCGCATTCCCTATTGCCTTGGGCGGAAAGAATTTCCAACCAAACTTGGCAAGCCAGGAAGGCCTGTGGTCTGGCTGCTCCGTCTGGGAGTTGCAACGCAGCCCTGGCAGCCCAACGAAAGTTTTCCTCCCCTAACTCACTGCTAAGAATAACCAGGCCACCTCCACACCCACCACTGAGGCTGCAGCCTTTTCTGAGAACTCCCTTTGCTAGGTTTAAATCCTATTTGGCAGAAGAGAAATTAGACTGTGGGCCCCAGGAGCTGGGATTTGACCCCAGTTTGTGAGGTTCCAGAGCATGTTCTCTTGCTATGTTGGGGGAGCCACCTATGTACAGGACATGTCTGCAGATCAGAGCTGTTTTCCATGAGGACCGCATTCCTGTTGCAGGGAGCTGACCCTCAGACCCTCTGGGGCAGATGCTGACAGTGCAGTGGCTTCTTAGCACAAGCCTGGGTCTCTGTGACTGAGGTTTTCACTGGCCAGGCCACCTGGAAGTGCTAGGGAGTTGATCCCCAAGCAACATCCCTCCAACAATGACAGTGAGAACTGGTGGGTAAATACCCAGGCCCTCTCCCTCTGAGCGTGTCCTACCTGTTTCCCCACAGTTCCCCAGCTGGTTGAGCTCCAGTCATCTGCAGCTCTCACCTGCTCATTAACAAATCTTCCTGCCTCATTTTCCCTCTTTCCTATGGGTGTTTCCAAGGATCTGCTCCTTGTGTCAGTGTCTGCTTCTGGGGACAGTCAACCTGAAACACCCTCTGAGGCTCTTGAAGGGGGAAGCCTCTCTCTTTGGGGGCACCAGACTCTTGGTTGTCTGGGCTCATGAAGGTGACAAGGTGGGGTGGGCAGGCAAACCTGTGGCCAGCCCCCAAATCTCCAGCCTTAGAATCCATTGTATGGGTTCTTTTTGGCTACAGCTACTCTCCTTCCTGATTATGTTGAGCTCAAGAGACTTTATAAATCATTTGCAGTCCAGGAGCCTGGGTCAAGCAGAAGTTCATTTGCTGAAATTTACACTGAGTGTTGACCATGTGCCAGGCACTGTGCGAGGTCCTGGGGACACAGTGGTGAGGGGGCAGGGAGCGTTTCGCAAAGGGAGTCAGTCCAGCAGGGGTCTAGGAGGTCTTCCTGGTGGAAGAGAATCTGATGTCAGGATCCCACCATTAGAGATGTTGATTTGATAGGTCTAGGAGTGGCCTGGGCATTGGCATGTTTAAAATCCCCCCAGGTGGTTCCAATTTTCTACCAGAGTAAAGACTCACTCCCTTAAGGCCCTCCAGAAGCCCATTTCTGCCAGTTCAGTTGGTGGGCTGAGGGGAGAAGGTGAGAGATTTGATGGGAATTCCAAGCCACAGTGTCCTTGGCCTCTGTTGTCATGCCCCCCCCGGCCCATGGGGGTCGAGGAGGACGTGGCTTATGAGAGACCTGTGGGAGAGGAGTCAGACCTCCTGGTGGCTTTCAAGTGTATACCTCAGATACCCAAACAGTCCAAGCTAGCTGCGCTTGTGGGCAAGCCTGAGAACTCCTGCTTTCTCTGGAAGGAGGTCTGAGGCCTGGTGAGGAAGCCCACATTGCCCTGGAGGAGAGCCCAGCTCTGAACCAGAATACACACACACATACAGCATGGCACCAGGCACACAGAAGGTGCTCAATACATGCTTGGTGCATAAATAAGTGAATGAATGAATGAATATGTGAATTTGTAATACTAATAACAATAATCACTAATAATAATATAGTAATGATAATAATCAAATCTACTACTTATTGGCACTTACTGTGTCTCTGGGACTGTGCTGAGCAATTTGTGTACATTATATTGTTATTACTTGTGACAACCATAACAAAGTTGTTGATTTCATTATCCCCATTTTAAGGCTGAGGAAGGAAGGCTAGGAGATGTTAAGTAACTTGTCCAAGGTCACACAGCAGCAGAGCTGGGATTTGAACCTGGGCAGATCTGCTTCTAAAGCCCAGGAGCTGCAGAATCATTATGGACCCTCCTTCCCTATGAAATAGGGTGAATGAGCATGTCGTTGAGTATTTGAATGAGTGAAAGAACTGACTGAGTGAATGAATGAGCGAGTGGATGAGTGAAGGAGTTATTGGTTGGCTGCCACAGTTTGTATCCAATGGCCCTCTTTTCTTTCCCCTGTGATTTCAGTGATTTACATGCCGTCCTTGAGCCCTCGTGACAATCTCATCAGTGATGAACTTCTGGGTCTCATTCCCTGTGGAGTTCACATCTTTGTCCCTCTCCACTGACAAGGTTGCCCTATGCCAGGCCTCAGCCAGGGTGGCCATGTTGCCCATCTCCAGGCTACCATTCACATGGAGACTGGAAGCAGTGACCCATGGAGCTTGAGCTGCAGATCGATGGCCCCTGGAGTTGTGCAACATAATGGCCTTGCTCAGGAAAAATTTGAGGATATAAAATGACTCTGTCTCACCACCCAGACCTTACCACCCTCCCTAAAGATGGCATCCTCCCCAGCCTGAGCCCACGCACATCCTGCTCACCCTTTTTGGTTTTCAGCAGTAACTCTCACTCTGACCTCCAGTAAAGGTCAGAATATTGAAGATCACTATTCCCAGAAGTGGAGCAGAAATCCTGGATTTCCCTGTATGCAACTACACAGTCTTTGGGGTCAGAAAGACATGGATTCTAATTCCAGCTTCACCACTTCCTAGCTGTGTGACTTTGTGCAGGGAACTTTACCTCTCTGTGCTTCAGTTTCCTCACCTGCAACGTGGAGATAATAACAGCACCTTACAGAGATGGGAGGATTCTGAGGAATAACTTATATCGGTGTGTCTCAACTGGGGCCAATTTTGCCCCCATGGGACATTTGGCAATGCTCAGAGGCATTTTTAGTTGTTACAGCTGGGGCAATGGTACTGGTTTCTAGTGGGTGGAGGTCAGGGATGCTGCTAAACAATCTACAGTACACAGGGCAACCATCCCTCTGCCCCAGCAACAAAGTAAAAAATGTCAATAGAGCCCACATGATCCAGCAATCCCACTGCTGGGTATATATCCAAAAGAACTGAAAGCAGCATCTCCAAGACCATGTGCCAGGCACTTTTATGTTTGCACACACTTTTATAGCCACAGTATTCACAGTAGCCAAAAAGTGGAAGCAACCAAAGTGTCCATCGACAGATGAATGGATTTTAAAAAGTGGTATATCCATACAATGGAATATTATTTAGACTTAAAAAGGAAGAAAATTCTGACTCATGCTACAACATGGGTGATGCTTGAGGACACTACACTAAGTGACATAAGCCAGTCACAAGAAGACAAATACTGCGTGATTCCACTTATATGAGATACTTAGAGTAGTCAAAATCATAGAGACAGAAAGCAGAATGGTGGTTGCCAGGGACTGAGGGATGGGGTAAAGGGAGTTAGTGTTTAAGGGTATACACAGTTTCCATTTTGCAAGATAAAAAGAGATCTGGAGATGGACGGTGGTGATGGTTGCACATTATGAATGTATGTAACACCAGTAAAGTGTACACTTAAAAATGGTTAAGATGGTAAATTATGTTATGTGTATTTTGCTACACTTTTAACAACTGGAAAAAAAACCTTCCAAAAAATGTCAATAGGGCTGCTTTTGAGAAACCCCATTCTAAGTAAATCATATAGCAGTCAACTGGACACAGAGTAAGTGCCCCCAAAATGTTAGTTCCTATCTATTTATTTTATTCATTGCCCAAATTTATTTATTTATTTATTTTAAAGTATATTTCTTTTTATTTATTTTTTATTTTTTAACGTCATTTTACTAACATTATTTTCTACATTCTAGGATGTTGTTGCAGAGCAGTTGGGCGGGAGGGGGAGGGTGAAAGGGGAAGGAAATGGATTGGAAGAAGGAGGAAGGAGGAGGGGTGGGATTGAGGCCTGTGGCACCCCCTTCATTCCCACAGGGGAGACCAGGGGGCTTCCAGTGGTGGCTTGGCCATTGCCGGGTTGCGTGCAGATGTCAGGGGGGTGTAGCAAAAGCCCTCGCCCCTTACCCTCCCAGCTTGGGAACCCAGGGTCCTTCTTGCTGAGACTCGGTGGTCACCGCTGGGCTGGCTGCAGGTATCCAGGGGTCAGGGCCAAGGCCTGAGGCCCCCCCATTACCCTGGCTTTGGAGGGCCCAGGGCACTTCCTGTGGTGGCTCGGTGGTCGCCACTGTCATTGCCAAATTTAAACTTATTATGGTGGTCCTGGGTAGTGTCTTATGAGGAAAAAATATTAGTGAATAAATGTGGGGTGATGAGAAACAGATTCTAGGTCTGTGATGTCCAATAGAAATACGATACAAGCCACAAAGGCAAACCACACATGTAATTTTAAACTTTCTAGCAGCCACATTAAGATAGGGAAAATAAACAGGTGAAATAATATTACAATATTTAAATCATATTTTATTTAACCCAGCATATCAAAGATATTATCATTTTAATAAGAAATCAATAGAAAATATTATTAGTGAGATAGTATATGCTCTTTTGGGGCACTAAGTCTCTAAAATACAGGGTATATATTACTGTCACAGACCATCTCAGTTTAGACTTGCCACGTGTCAACTGCTCCATTGCCACAAGGGGCTTGTGGCTATTGTACTGGGCCGCACAATCTTAGACTAAAGCCTTTTCACTCACAGGTGCTTGGTGACAAACAGGTCAGGCCAAGAGTTAAAAAAAAAAAAAGATGAGGAGAAACAGGAAGAAAGGAACATGGGAAGGGAATCATACAGAGCATATCAGCAGAAAATAGGATTAACATCTCCAAAAAATATCCACAGCCCTGTCCTCTGCCTCACCCCCTACTGCAGCAGGAGGCAGCGTCTGCACCTTGTCTCTCTTTACCCCAGGTTAACCTGGTCCCAGGACCAGCGGGCAAAGAGAAATCCAGCCTAAGGACTCAGGGATGGTGGACACTGACCACCAGCTCAGAGAACTTGTCCCTACTCACCGCCCGCAGTGCGAACACCAGGCCACTGGGGAGGGCCACAAGACCCCCCCCCCCCATCACCCGCACACAATCGAATCAGAGAGGCTATTTGCGTTAGCCTCATGCAAAGCTGGCTCCTGCAATACTTTTAAATCACTTTTGGCTTAGGGAGGTTGAGTGTCTGCTCGTTTCACCAAGCGAAACTGCCTGGTTGAGATAAAGCCCGTTTCTATGGCTAATATGACAGAGCATTTGGGGTGTGCTGAATCCATTAGGAACCAAAGTGGTTTCCCATTGTCATCAGCTGAAATCCGGATGATTCTATAGCTCAAGCCCAGGGTGGGGGCCCCAGGATCAGTGCTCGGTTTCCCAGATGGTCTTCTAGGTCAGGGCGGCCCCATTAAGACCATCTGCAAAGTAGTCGAGGGCACAGCACCAGGGTCAGACTACCTGGGTCCAAATCCCAGCTCTGCCACCTGCCCTCTGACAATGGGCAAGTCATTTAATCGCTCTGAGCTCCCCTTTTTAAAAAATTTTAATTGACAAATAATAGTTGTATATATTTAGGAGGTACCATGTGATGTTTTGATATATGTTTACATTGCAGAATGATAAAATCAAACTAACCTATCTATCACCTCACATACTTTTTAATTTTTTTGTGATGAGAACATTTAAGATCTACTGTTTTTGTAATTTTGAATATATGATGCATTATTATTAACTAGAGTCACCATGCTGTGCAATAGATGTTTAAAACTTATTCCTCCTATATAGCTGAAACTTTGTACCTGTTGCATGACATCTCATCTACAGCCCCTGGTACTCTCTACTTCTGAGTTCCACTTTGTTAGATTCCATATGCAAGTGAGATCATGTGGTATTTGAGTTTCTGCACCTGTGGGTCCCTTTCTTTATCCATAAGATGGATGTAATGATTGTTATTCCCTTTTCCTTGGACAATCTTCCCCTAGACATTTACTTGACTCCCACACTCACCTTTTTCCAGTCTTTGTTCAGATGCTACCTCTTCCCTGCGACCTTCCCTCACTGCCTTGTTAGAAATTGCATCTCCACCCCTGCATGTCCCATTCCCTGCTTCGTTTTAGTTTTTCATAACATTTACGACCGAATATACTATATTATGGGTTTTTACTTTTTGTCATCTATCACTCCCCAGTAGAATGTTAGCTCCAAGAGGCAGGGGTTTTTTCTGTTTTATTCACTGCTGTATTTCCAGTTCCTAGAACAATGCCTGGAATGAGATAGGTGCTCAATAAACATTTGTTGAAATAATTTCTTAATTAAATACACACCTAATGGTGCCTGGCACATAGTAGGTCATTAGTATTACTCAGATATTGTTCACAAAGTAGGTAAGTGCCTCACGGTTCCTACTTTCACTTTATTAATTCGTCTAAAAATATTTCCTGTGCATATACTATATGCCAGGTGGTGTGCTGGGCTCTGCTGATGCAGGGATGGGCAAAAAGACTCATAGATCAGCACAGAATTTATTAGTACTTCCCTGCAAGGTTATCGTAGGTCCTGCATGAGCTAAAGCATGGACAATTGGGAACAGAGTGTTTGGTTTAGTCAGCTTTTGCCATGATAGAACTGTGCTACAAACACCCCTGAAATCTCAGTGGCCTCTAACAAAAAGTTATTTCTCACTCACAGGTTAGCTATGGGTTGGATTTGGGTTTGCTCCATGTGTCTTCCCATTTTGGGGCTCAGGCTAAAGGATCAACTTCTATGTGGGCATGCTGTTCTCTTAGCAGAAAGCAAGAACCAGCAAAACTTGTCATGCCTGAGGGAGGCCACTGCCTGGAAATGCCACATTGTCACCTCTGCTCACATGCCACTGGCCAAATAAAGCCACATGGCCAAGCCTAGCATCAATGGAGTGACCAGGGAGGGAAGAGTGAATATCTGATGGATAATAGTAGAAAAATCCATATGTTTAATAAAAGTTCTTTATTATTATAAGGGAAAACAAAATGTTTCTCTCACACAACCCAATATAGGAGGTGATTGACAGTTACATATTATCTCAAGGATAGTCACCCAGATGGTGACAAAGTTGGAGGCTGGAAACCCAATGGTATTTGTATGACGAGGAGAGAGCACCAGTTTGAAACCAAGGCAGACTCAGGATTCAGGATGCAAGTCTCAGCTTTGTCAATTAACAACTGAGCCCTTCTATGTGACCTTTCACCCCCCCAACTCGGTGTCATCTATGCAACAAAGCTCCCACATGACTCTTGGGATGCTTGGAGGAGCAGGAGGACTAATGCATGAGCAGAACATTTTTGAGCTATAAACACTGCACAGTTGTTGGTTATTATTCAGAGCCATTAATGGATGTGACACCCAGTGGCTGGTGAAGCATTCATAGCTCAGTGGGCATCCAGCCAAGCCTTGGGCCATTCCCAACATAAATCTGCATAAGGATTCCTTGAAGGTGACATCTCAATATTTCTCTTTTAGTTTCTTCTCCAGCATTCCCTATCCCTGATCCAGAACCCCAGTCCTAACTAATAAATCATTGGCAAAACAAATATTGTCATGCATCTCAATGGGCCTGGTACTCTGCTAGGGGCTGGGAAGGGGGGCAGCAGTAACACTTGCAAGTTGTACAGGGAAGAAGGAGCTTGGGTAAGCAATCTAAGTGTGGGGCATGTTGGGGTAACACAGGGAACAATGGAAGAGAGAGAAAGAATTTGGAGAGGAAGCCTTACCAATGAAGCAACGTTACAACACATGGTGACCAGAGCAGTGTTGGAGACAAGCTCAGAGGCTGAGGGAACCCATCGCAGCCACCTGTTCCAGGCTTGGAAGTCAGATGCAGCTTCCTGGAGGAGCTGTATCAAGGCCATGGTGGTTGACCTGCTCATATCCTCTCCAGCAGATGTGATTGGACGTGTCAAAGTCAATGATAGTGATGTACTCCTCCTTCTTGCTGGTGATTGGCTCAGGGCAAGGGCATGTGACCAATCCTGGTCAAGGACATATGAAGGAAAGTCGGCTGGGAGCCTGGAAGGAAAGTTTCCTTGATTCTAAAAATGAGACATAAGTTGAAAAAAAAATCTGATTTCTCTGGACATGGCTGGGTCTGGATGTGATGCCAAGTCTATGCAGCCACCTTGTAACCTGCCTGGGGTGAAGCTTGCAGAGCAAAGAAATGGAAGGGATGAGGGTCCTTGAGGATGTCACTGAGCTGCCACCTCAGACAAGCTGGGACTCTCCTCCTTTCTGAAGTTCCATTCATGTGACATATTAAACTTTCTTACTGGTTGTGCCAACTTGAAGAAGGGGTTTCTGTTACTTGCTGCTGACAATGGATACAGGGGAAACCTGAAGGATGCATAAGAGTTTTCCAGGTGTTGAAGGAGGGAAGATAAACTAAGGCAGAGGGAATTGCCTGGGCAAAAGCATGGATGTTTGTGGAGGAGGATTGCAAAGGGAAACCAGGGACCAGGTCAGGGAGGGCCTGCTATATCAGGCTGGGGAATCTGGCCTTATCCTGAGCATGGCTTCTCTGTAGATCAGGTGGGGCCCTCAAGGAGATAATACAAAGTGAACTTCAGAGTCAGACAGATCTGAATTCTAATCCTGACCTCCCCACTTAAAAGCAACTGACATTAGACAATTCACATAAACCTTCCTGAACTTTGGTTTCCTCCTCTGTGAAATGGGGATGATAATAGTTACTTTGCAGGGCTTGGTGAGAATTAAATAAAGTAATGAATATAAAGTCCTTAGCACAGTCTCTGGAATGGAGTAAATGGTAGCTCTTATTACTAAGATTTTATTATCAGTTAGCTATTGCTGCCTAACAAAGTATCCTGAAACTCAGAGCTTCAATTCTTTTGGTCATTGTCTGTGGGTCAGCTGGTGATTCTCCTGGCCTCAGCTGGGCTCACTTATGTGTCTGAGTGCAGCTGGAGGTCGGGTAGGTGGCTCTGTTGTCTTGGTTGAACTTTTACATATTTGGGAGTCAATGGCTATAGGCTGATCTAGGATGGCCTTGGCTGAGATGACTGGGCTCTCCTTCACTAGCTCTCATCCTCTGACATGCTGCTCTGGGCTTGTTTGCATGGTGGCTGGGCAAGATTCAAAAGAGAAAGATCTAGTCCTCTTGTCCCCTGAGCTAGGAATTGTTACTTCCACCATATTCTATAGGCCAAAACAAATGATAGGGCCAGCCCAGATTCGAGGGATTTCAAGGAAACAGATTCTACTTCTTAATGGGAGGAGCTGCAAAGTTTCTGTACCTGGAAAAGGAGTGGGTACAGAAAAGAGCAGAGAATTACGGCCATGTTTCCATCCTTCTACCACACATAACTCTGAAGTCAGGAGACCCTGAATGCCCTGCTCAGGATTTGCCTGGATAAGAGTCTCCAGCCAGCAAACATCCAGAAAAGGCCTTGGCCCCCCTCTGAAGGTCTCCCCAGCCTCTCTCTCAGCTGTATTTGCATATTTTGATTGGTTCCCCTACTTATCTTCTGTCCCAGCAGGAAGAGCCTTTTTTGTCACCAGCCCCTGGAGAATGATTAAAATCCCACACTTTCGTCCAGATCTTAATAGGAGATTCCTGGAGGCAGAAATCTGACTTGCCCTAATTTTCCGTAATTAACTTGTCAAGACACCTGGTGCTGCTGCTGCTCTCCTCAGTGGCTCTCTGGCCCTCCCTCACACCACCCAGTGAGTCCCTGCTCATGACATCTAAAGTGCGAACTCATTGCTCCTCTTAGTAGCTCTGCCAGGTGGATATTATGATTCTCATGTTACAGTTGAGCTGACTGACGCTCAGAGAGGTGGAGTCACTTGCCTGAGGACACACAGCTGGGAAGTTACTGAACCTGGGTTAGTTGTTACTGGGTTACATCAAGGGCCATACTTGGACAGATTCCAAAGAAACTGAGTGTTAAAATCGTGTTAAAATCAATGCAGGCTCCTTTCTCTGGGCAAGGCAGGCCTCCTCAGGTAATACAATTTGACCACAATTGTCTCTCCTACTGGCTGTCACAATGTCTGGAATCTCTCCATTAATTACCCCTTTTATTAGGTATTTCTTTTCCCACTACTCTCACCCAGTATTAGCACCAGGCAAGGTGACCCTGTCAAAATACAAATGCTGGGGATCTACAATTAGTTAAAACACATTCCTGAGCTTTCTCTCATACCTTTTAAAACTGACTCTCTAGGATTGAGACCCAGGAATCTGCATTTTAATATTCTCCTCCATAGGTAATTCTGATGCACAAGCCACTGATTACACCCTGCACGGAATGGAACATACATTGTATTGTTGTTGTTATTGTTAAGTGAAAAAAAAAGCAAGTTATGTAAAGCTTGACCCCATATTTAACGAAGAGATCTCAAATAGGCATAGAAAAAGTCTGTAAGAATATGTTAATAGTGGAAAGTTCCCCCAGAGAGGGGCTGCAGAGTTGGGTCACGATTATCTGTACTGCTCAAGCATTATGCAATGAACATGTGTTCTCTTGTAATCAGAAAAAGCAACAAGGATCTTTTAATGCAAATATTCTTGAAAGAGAGAGAGGACATTAGCAGCATTGAAAAGAGATTTCTGGCTGTGGCAGCTAGCTGAGTGCAAAGCCTTGTGGTAGAAAGGCTTTGGTATAGGCACCTAGGGGAGAAGTAGGGGGAAGGCTGAAAATCTCAGCAGCAAGAGGCACCAAAATCCAGGTCTTTCTGTTCCATATCCTGTACTCTTCATTTCTATGCCATACTGTTGTAGCTTGTAGTGATGGCCCCTGTTCTTCATCCTTCCCCTGCCCACGTCCTTGGTTATGTGACTGCAGTGTCCCCCCTGCCCCCCGTCTTGGCTCAACCATGACACTTGCTTTGGCCAATGGGATTTTAGCAAGTAAAATCTCTCCTCCCTCCTCCAAGAGGAGGCTTGAAAAGTGCTTGTGCCTGTGCCCATGCCATGAGACCATGCCTAGCCTGCCTGTTGGAGGATGAAAGGCACTTGGAGAAAAGCCCAGTCATCCCAGTTGATAGCTGGCTGACCCCAGACATGTGGGTGAACCCAGCCAAGATCAGCAGGGCTGCCTTGCTGATCACTCAGTCACATGATCAAAAAGTGCTTATTGTTTAGTGTTACTGAGGTTGTTACGCAGCACTATCATAGCAGTAAGTAACTGGTACAACTTTGTACCAGTTTGTGCTGGTGTAATCCAGCAGACTAGCCAGGAAAGGGGCCTCTTGACTTTGACCCATGTTTGCTGGAGTCTGGTTCTGGCAAGAGGGATGTTCCTGGCAGGACTTGCTAGTGGAGCTGACTCATAGGCACCATCCCAGTTGTTTTTCTGATTTATTGGGTACCCCATTGCTTAAGCTCTCTCAAACATGAGTATACTTTTTCCTCTCACAGAATAAGTAAAGGAGCCCTGTCAGTCCCACAGTTCATCAGTCACACACACATATTAGAACTGACTGCTGACAAGCTCTCCTGCCCACCCTCCCAAATGAACAGACATAAGGCAGCAACATTCTTTTTACCCTTTTCCTGGGAGCTTGTGTTACAGATAATAAGTACCTCCTTGCCTGGCCTTATAATTTTAACTAACTTCATCAGCACATACACATTTAAATAACTCCAGAACCATATACCCACGCTCAAAGCTTGTAAATAATAGAAATAATTTATTGAACTACATAGCAGAAATTCTGCTAAGTACTTACATGCATTA
This sequence comes from Cynocephalus volans, assembly GCF_027409185.1. Lineage (NCBI taxonomy): Eukaryota > Metazoa > Chordata > Mammalia > Dermoptera > Cynocephalidae > Cynocephalus > Cynocephalus volans. Next base: position 199,003,981 of record NC_084461.1, read on the forward strand.
GGCCATTTAATCCTCACATGACAGTGCAGTAGCTATCTTTATTATGAGATAATAAAAGGATAAAAGATAGTTCTAGGAAAAAAAACTGTAATGCAGGTTAAAGACAAAATCCATACTATATTAGGATAATGTCCATAGTATATTAAAGAGCTCTCAAAAATTGACAATAAAAATGACAAATAACCCAATAGAAAATGAAAAAAGGATAGGAATTTATGGAAGAAATCCAAATGGCCAACAAACACATATAGGAAAAGATGTTCAAATTCTCTAGGAGTTAGGGAAACACAAATTAAACAATGAAATATCATTCTATACCAATTAAACAGGCAAAAATTAAAAAGAGTTATAACACCTCCTGCTGGTAGAGATGAGGAGAAGGGACATGCTCATGAATGGCTGATAGATGTGGAAACCGGGGTCCAGGATGTTATCTGCTTGCCCGAGTTAACATGGATAGTAAATGGCAGAATCATCATTCTAAAGCTGAGTGGACCAAGCTCCAAAGCTCATGCTATTAACCACGGAATAACTGGAAGGAAAATAGGGATCTATCTAGAGGTTTTCAAGCCTTTTTTTTTTTTTTAAAGCAGCAGAAGCCTCTCTCTAAGAAACCTCTTACAGGGCCGACCCTGTGGCTCACTCGGGAGAGTGCAGCACTGGGTGCGCAGTGGCGCTCCCGCCGTAGGTTCGGATCCTATATAGGGATGGCCGGTGCACTCACTGGCTGAGTGCAGTGCGGGCGACACCAAGCCAAGGGTTGCGATCCCCTTACCGGTCACACACACACACACACACACACACACACACACACACACACACACACACACACACACACACACACACGAAACCTCTTACAGAAAACCCTAGTCTGGTGGAAGAAATAGCAAAGAGCTGTTATGATTGAAGCTAGGGGTGAGAGGGTGCCAGTCCCTGCTCTGTGCCTCTATTATAGAGTCAAGGAATCTCTAGAGCCCCATGGAGCAGAGTTTGAAAACAATTGGTCAAACCCAATCCCATAATTTCACAGATGGGGGCAACTGAATGGCCTGGAGAGGGCAGGAATTACCTGAGGTCCCACAACTCATCACGGCAGAGCTGGGACTAGGGTTTGCACTCCTTCTGCTACGTGACTTTCAGCGTCCTCCGTGGTCCTGTCATAATCATCCTCATAATCATCACTCATCAAGCACCTCCTAACTGTCTGGCAATGTGCATTTATCATGTCCACTCATCACAGTGACCCAACATGAGGTGACTGTGGCTTAGAGAGGCGATAGGACATAACCATGTGGCACACTAGGAAGTAGCAGAGACAGGATTTGAACTGGGTATGCCTGAATCCCACACAGGAGTGCTTTCCAATATACCAAATTGCTCCAGGGAAACAGCTGCTGGCTGTGGAGAGTGTGGGGTGATGGGGACGGGGGCTTTCACCTTGCACTGGCATGCATGGTCCCCCAACCCCACCTGTTGTGCTCTTCTGGCAGGATCTTCGCCATCTTTTCTTCCTTTGGATATCAGTTCCCCACCCCTTAAGCACTTAGCGCTGCCCAGGGTAGATGCTCCACAGCTGTTATTTTTTGGCTGCTCATTCTTAGAGGCCAGCTATAAGTCACCTGTGGGGGTGGGGGGAGTTGGAGACAGAGCGTCCTGGGTTCACAGTCTAATTCAGACATTTTCCAGCTATGTGGCCCTGGACAAGTTAACCCACTGCACTGTACACCTGCTTCTTTATAGATAAATCAGGTTCTACAGTAATAGTGCTGTATTGATTAGGATGTTTTGGGATGCAGGTAACAAAAATCCCAACATATACTGGCTGAAACACCAAGAAAATCTATTATCCCACATAGCAGGAAGTCCATTGAGAGAGTGGCCTTTGGGGTAGAGATATAACAGCACAATGATGTCAACAAGAATGTAGTTATTCTCATCTTTAAATTCTGCCATAGTCAAAGTTAGCTTCATCTTCTGGCACGTAGTAAGACAGCTGTGCAAGTTGCAGGCATCACATCTACACATAGCTACAAGCAGTGAAGAGTATCCATCCCTTCTTATGGCTGCTTCTTAGTAATGAAAAAAATTACTCAAAAGCCCTGAGCAGATTTTCCCTCACCTCTTATTGTGCAAAACTGGGCTACATGTTAACCCTTAAACCAATCATTGGCGAGGGGAAGAGTATTGCTGTGATTAACTTAAACCAATTTTCTGTAGCACAATGGCTGATGAGAAGACAACCACCTACTTTAATGAGGATTTAATGAGGATCTGGTGCACTGAATGGTTAGCCCAGTGGGACTTTAGCTTTCTTTCAACTTTAAATTTAGGACACTGCGGCCCCTAAGGCACTGGAAACACTTGGTGACTGGTGAGTGAGTGTACGGGGCAGTGAATGAATGAACAAAGCATTTCGTTTCTCTCGTCATTTTCTCCACTGCTCAACTCAATCATCCCTTGATGGCCTCAGTGCCCAGATGAAGACACAAAAGATGGTGGCTCTGGAACAAATTAAGAAATAATTTGAACATTCTGGAAAGCTCTGTAGAAGAAATGAGTGGATCTGGACCAGGCCCAAGTTGTCTGTGTCCAAAAATACTCATCAACTACGACAAGCAAACAGAAAGGACATTGTTGGGGGGGAGGGGGAGAGAAGGAAGGGAGGGAGGTTTTGGTGATGGGGAGCAATAATCAGCCACAATGTATATCGACAAAATAAAATTAAAAAAAAAAAATACTCATCAACTCATCAACAGACTCCCTTGGCTGAGGGTGGACACCACATCGCTGACTTGTTGGCTTTGCTGTTGGTATTGCTGCTAGTATTTTAAATGAATTGTTCCTAGTGTTGAGATGATTTTGGAAGTCTTATTTATCAATATGGTTAATAAAAGACATTGATGTCCAGAATAAATTGACAACCTGGTTTTGGCAATGGAACAGCCAAACATTTTGGCCAGAGGAAATGAAATGGGTCGTGTTGACTGCCGTTAATTGGGACATTGGTGGTCACGTTCGAATATGGGGAATGTCTGGTTATTTCCCCTCACCTTGGAGCCACAGTGGGGGCGGGAGGGTGGCTGCCTTCATTTTCCAGCTATAAATTAGGCTTCCCTTGGGAATTCATGCTGGATGCTACCAGTCAGAACCCCATTGGAATAGGAGATGCAGCAACCGTGTGGCAACTTCCGCACCACCAAGACCTTCTGTGGATGGAGAGAAACCAAGGGAAGGGGCTCAAACCTCAGTTTGTCCATATTGATAAGGTGGGGGTTTGGATGACCTGCAGGGCACTGAGAAACATAAGAGGCAATGTTGTGAGGACGACGGGATCATGCAGCCCACAGTCTTGCTACTAGTTTTGGCAATTGTGGTAGTGGCACAATTTGCTCACAACGTTTCCTTCCTTTACCATCCCTAGTATAGTTCACTGTGGGTGGAGTGTCCCTACTCCGTTGACATTGGGCTGGACCATGCAACTTGCTTTAGCCAATAGCAAACGTTGGGATATGTCAAAGTAACTGTGGGTCAGTTCTGAGCTCAAGCCTTAAGTGGTGCCTGTGTTTTCACTTGCTCCTCTTGAGATTTCTGTTCCCTGCCTTTAGATGGGCATGTCTTGGGTGGCTACTAGTCCCAGAATGCAAGACAAGGGGAGTAAACTTAAACCCAACCTGCAGAGTCATCCCCAGCTGATCCACCAAACTGTAAAACAATAAATAAATAAATGTTTGTTTTGGTAAGCCACAGAGATTTTTGGCATTACTGCATCATTACTGTAGCAAAAGTTGACATATAGAAATCTGGTCACAAATAATAATAAAGCTAACACTTACTATGTGCCAGACTGCATTTGCCATCATCATGACCTCATGAGACAGGAATCATCATCCTCATTTTATAGATGAGAAAACTGAGGGTCTTTGAAATTAAGGGACTTGCTCAAGGTCACACAACCAGAAAGCTGCACAGCTGGGATTTGAATGGCTCCAAAGGCCAGACTCTCCCACTCCTCTCTGCTCTTCTCTAGCGAATAATCAAGAATACAAGTGTAGTTCCTTCAGGGCACAAGACTGCTGCTCTGCAACTTGAGTGCAGGCAGCAAAATAGCAATCTTTTCTGGAATATCCCTCTCCGGAGACCCATTGGAGCTGGCCCTAAACTCGAAACTCTTCAGAAGGCCTGCAAGGGGACCCAAGAGGATGTTTCAGCTAGACAGGCTTCAGTGTCTGCTGCCGTCCTTCAGGGGCAGCCAAGAGGAAGCTCGCTCCCTACCGATGGGGCTGTCATTCTGTTCTTAGCATTTATTGAGCACCTACTACCTACCAGAGGGAGATGGATTATATGAGAAACCTGAGGCTCTTTCTGCATAAGGGAAGGAAAGAGGAAAGTTCTCTGCCTCACATCCCAGACTCTTCTCATCTAGCCCCAAACACATCTTTGTTATTTATGGCAACCCTCCACCCTCTTCTACCCCTCACTCACCCTAAACTTAGGCACATGGAAATTGTTTTTCTCCAAGCTTTTGCTAATCTTGTTCTGGCTACCTGGGATGGTCCTCTTTCTCCCATTTCAACTATTAAATTTGTTCATCATTAAAGACCCAACTCAAGGGTCACCTTGGAGGCCCCTCCCCAGTCCTCTCATTCAGGCTCTTTGTCTTCTGTGACAGCCTGTCTCACCACTGGTTTTGATGCAGTGCTGACTTTCCTACAAGCTTATGGGTTTTCCAAGCACAGAGACTGCTCCTTGCTCATTTTGTATCACTTCCCAGCCCAACAGGTAGCATAAATGCCAAGTACTGAATAGACGATCTATGTGAAATGTATGCCTTAACAGTGTAGAGCACTTTGCAATTTATTTGCTAGTCAGCTCCAGGTTTGAGTCCCAGATCCCCTACTCTCTAGCTCTGTGACAGTAGGGAAGTTGCCCATGTCTCTGAGCAACTGCCAGACAGTGTTGTTGGAGGATTCCATGAGATAATCCACAGAAAGCAATTAGCACAGTGCCTGGCTCATAGCACTTGAGAAATGTGATCTGCTTACTACTGTTGTTATTACCCTAGATTCTGCGGTAATAGACAATGATCAACCTAAATTCAATGGGTCATACGATGTCTGTCGCACTACTCAACTATGCTATGAAAGCAGCATAGACAATATGTAAATGAATAAGCGTGGCTGTGTTCCAATAAAACCTTATTTACATAAGCTGGCAGTGGGCTGGATTTGGACTGTGGCTTGCTGACCTCTGCCCTAGGAAATCAGAGGAAACCAGAGATGGTATGTCCACTGTAGCTATTCAGGGTTCCAGCTCTTCAACTTGGAACCCAGGATGTTTATATCAATTCCAGGAAGCACTGCGAAGGGGACCTGGGGTAGGGGAGGAGCATTTTTAGCTTGCCAAGTGGAGAACGAAATCATAACATATGGAAGTGCAGGTTCTGGATTCAGATAGGCATGAGTCCAGAGCCCAGCTCCATCAGCTGCTGCATATGACTTTTGGCAAGGGACCTCTCTTTGTCCAAGCTTCAATGTCCTCATGTGTGAAATGGATATAACAACAACCCTCATTTCACAGGCTTGTGAGGAGGAAAAATCCCATCAAATACTTAGCTACTTTGCCAGATTTTACAAGAACTTCTTCAAGTATTATTGAGACCCTGGGCAGCAAGAAGGAAAAAATTTGAAATGGAAAACGCTGACCTTGTATTAGCTTCTAGTACATGGAATTTCTCAGCAAGACCTTGTAAATCGCTTAACTTTTGGCCGGGCTGACATTTGGGGGATGGCAGCTCAGGTGTCATTCATAGCCAAGAAGCTTTTTTCAAGAAGACACTGAGTATGTCAGTATTATGATCCCAATAGCTCTAATCTCACCTACAGACAGAGGCAGGGAGAAGCTGGGGGTCTCGACAGCTCTGGAGTTCTAGGACCCAACCTTTGCCAGGGGCTGGCACCCCAGTCCTCCCAGTGTGATGGGAGATGCAGGTGAAAGTCCCATGGGTGGGTATTGTTTTCCTGATGATCCAAAATGGAGGATAATTCAGGGGGAAAGGCGCAGAGTAATACTGGAAAGCAAGAGGATTAAAAAGATTAGAGAGGGTAAAGAGCAATGAGTGCTGATCTACCGGATACTTCTGTACTCAGAATGCCAGGTTTTTCCCCGATTCCAACAAGCTCTTTAAAAAATTCATGAGACTTTTATTTCTCTGCTTATTCATTCGGGGCCCCAAGATAAACTCATGAAAAGCAGCTTCTCACTGTGGGCGAGTCCTGGGGAGAAGGTATAATTTGTACAGTTCAGGCTAATAAATTACACAATGTCAACACGTTCGGTCACTAGTGCCCCACAGCAATCCCAGGTCCTATTAATGAAGGGTGGCCAGAATGAGAAAGAAAAGCTTTGTCTGGATTTATTCCTCCTTTCTTTGTTTTTCTTCTCTCCTTCCCTTTATTTCTGAGGGTCTTCCCCATGCCAGGCACTGGGGACATAGAATGAGAAGGCCACTTGAAGGTTACAGTTAGGCGGGGCAGATGACACTTGAATAAAGAGTTCTAAGGCAGAGAAGGCATCCTCAGGCAGCATTCACAAGGCAACTGCTCTGTACTCACAGCTGCACCAGGGGCAGGAAACAGGCAGGAAGATGCCCCAAGAGAAACCACTATGCTGACCGTGCAAACCCTACCTCTAACCTGAGCCTCCCATCCTCCCATTTAAATCGGACCCATGAGCCCCCAGAAAGGGAAGGCTCTAAAAAGCTAACACATTTACCTATAGATGTGAAACACCTAGAAACTACCTACTGCCCAGGAGTAGAGGGTCAATTATGTAAATCAGGTTTACTTAGTGCTATATTATGCAGCCATTAAAGCAATAAGGGTGAAGGTTGTGTAGCAACATGGAAAAATGCTTACAAACTAACTCCAGCAATGGAAGGTGAAAAATCACATTTTACTAAATGAGAAGATGAAAGAGATCTCACAAGGATCTGGTTGTCCAGGACAGGTGCATCTGGAGGGGAGAGTATTCTGGGGATTGGCTTACATGTCTGTCTCTCCACTGGGTTTGGACACTTGGAGACCAGGGATGGAGACATATGTATCTCCAGCTCCTAAATCCATTGCCTGGCAAAGGGCACATACTAAACATGAGAGAGAAGAAAGGGCCCCTACGCCATTCCTCCCTGCACACTGCGCAGAGCACAGAATCTCGCACTCAGTGGTTGAAAGTTCATTATTGGAAGATAGAGGGAGAGCTGGATGAGCAACAAGGAAGGTGGAAGGAGAAGGAGAGAAAAGGGGAAAATGAGAGAAAGAGAGGAAAAAGAAGTTCAAAAGGAAAGAAAGGAAGGAGGATGCTGCTGCTGCCTTGATTTAAATCATTAACACATATTCAAGAAGACCTCTCTGCCGGGATCCAGCTAGAATCCTACACCTTGCACATTTAACTCCCTTAAAAAGCTGTTGTCTTTGGTGATCCTAAAGCCAGAGCTCCTGGAAGCCACAGCCTCAGGACTCCCTGGGACAGCGTTGCCCCAAGGCTGAGGAGGACGGAAGGAGAACGGAGCGGCCCTTTGGGTGGAGCTGCCTCTTGGTCAATGCCCACCCCCTTCGTTATCAGTCTACCAGGCCGTAGAATCCCCAAACAAACCCAGATCCACTTCTGAAGGCATTGACATAAAAATGTGGATTTCACCGAAGTTTAGTGGGGCCCGGAGGATAAAGGTTACCAAACATATCCAAGAGCCAAGCTTCCTAAAACTCCCCTTCAGGTGTCTCTGTCTTCCCCAGATTTCCTTTTCTTCTGGTGGCTGCCACGCCTCTCTCTTCTCCGTCTCTGCCAACCTCTTGCCAGTTCCGCTTGTTTCTCCACCTTGTTCTCCACCCCACTCAGGGTGCACACCCACCCTGCAATCAATACCAAGTATGTGGTGTCAGCCACGGCTCTCCATGTCCACTTCGTCCAGCCTGCTGTGAATTTCTTCCCCAGGAATCTGAAGTTTCTCCCAGCGTTCCTTGCATCTAGCATCACGTTGGAATGTGGTTAGTAACATAACTGTCCGGTGAACACGATGGGCTCTACATTCAGACTTCATCTTTGCAAGCCGAATGACCTCAGGCAAGCGACATCATCTTTCTGGACCCGTTTTCCCTTCCACAAAATGAGGATAACATGAGCACATGCCAGGAAGATTGCTTTGAGTATTAAATGAGATGATGCACACAAGGTGCTGGCCTGTAGAGAGTGCACAGTAATTGCCAGTCATCAGAATTATTATTTATCCAGTGGAAAATTCTGTGAGGTTAGCAAAGACTATGGTTCCTATTTTATTAGGAACAAACCAAGGACCAGAGAGGTGAGGTGACTTGCCAAAGTTTACAGAGGACCACGCAGCCAAGTCAGAGGTCAAGCTCAGTCCCTCGAATCCAGACCCTTTGGACTTCACCCAGCTCCTTGAGGTCAAGCCCTAAGTGGTAGGTCTGGTGAGTGGGGTCCCACAGCTCGGATGCTGTTTAAGCATTCTGTGGAGAGAAGGTTCTCCTTCCTGGCTTCAATTTTCAGAGCCTTGCCATTAAATTATGATAATATATGAATGGAATTGTGTTGTCTTCTAGCCCCTGATGATTACATTTTTTCCAGGCACAACTCCAGAAAACCCATTTTGCTGTTCTCGGCAGTCTGGAGTGACCTGCCTCAGTCCCTCCACTAGGGACAGGAAGTTTGGTGCCCCCACGAGCCATTTCTCACAGCAGCTATTCAGGGACTTCCACACAGCTTGACTGTGTGGTGCCCCACTTTGGAGTTGTTGTCATCGTTACCTTAAAACATAGTTCAAAGGTTGTCACTGGACATCTAGCTAGTTGCCAAGATTCCCTCCCCTCCCCCTGTCAACATCATCAGTCGGTACTTCATGGGATGGCATGGTGGTTAGGAAATTCTGGAGTCAGACAGATGTGGGTTCAAAGCTTGGGTGACTCTGAATTTGGATAAATTATTTAGCCTCTTGGAGCTAAATATGTCTTCATCTGTAAAATGGATTTTTGAATCATGGAAAACAGATAAAGGATACTTCATAGGGCTATGATAATTCAATGAGACTGGATCAGTTTGATATGACTGTAAAAATGACACATACAAATAACCATAAAATCTTAGTGACACATGAAAATTGTCAATCCAGGGAAGAAATAGAAGTAGCCAACACACACATAAAAAGGCTTCACTGCCATAGTTGATGGGAATGTAAATTAGTACAGCCACTATGGAAAATGGTATGGAAGTTTCTCAGACAACTACAGATTGAACTACCACGTGATCCAGTAATCCCACTACTGGATATATATCCAAAGGGATGGAAATCAACATATTGAAGAGATACCCGCACTCCTATGTTTATTGTGGTTTTAATTGCAATAGCCAAGATTTGGAACCAACCTAATGTTCATCAGTGGATGATTGCATAAAGAAAATGTGGTATAAGTACACAATGGAATACTACCCAGCCATAAAAAGGAATGAAATTCTCCCATTTACAACAACGCGTATGAGCTTGAAAAAGCTTATGTTGAGTGAAATAAGCAAAGCACAGAGAGATAAATACCGCATGTACTCACTCATAAGTGGGAGCTAAGTGAGAAAGAAGGAAGGAGAGAAAGACCACAGTGGTGTGTTGGACTTGCAGAGGGAGAGCACATAACTTGGGATACAAAGTGGAGGGGGGGGATGGGGGAGGGGGGAGAGCATGGGGATAATTGGGTGGGGGACAGGGTACAAATGCAATTTGTGGTAATGGATATGCTGTCAGTATGAATCTGGCCTTTACATCTTGGGCAGGAGGGGTGACAATCAGCTTTGTATCTTATGAATATTCATAACCAATTGAAAAAAGAAAAAACCTGTATCCCATATATGTACAATAAAAAAATAGATTAAAATTAAAAAAAAAAAAAGTAAGATACTATTTTTCACCTACATCGATTGATAACTTTAAAAAATATAGACTTTACTTTTTAGAACAGTTTTAGATTGACAAAAAATTTGAGAAGACAGTACAGAGCTCCCAGGTTCACATATTAGTAACATGTTACCTTAATATGGTATATTTGTTTCAACTAATGAACCCATGTTGATATATGATTATTAACTACAGTCCATATTTTATTCAAGTTGCCTTAGTTTTTACCTAATGTCTTTTTTGGGTCCAGGATCCCATCAGGTAGCATACTGTATATAGTCATCGCATCACCTCAGGCTCCTCTTGACTGTGATAGTTACACACTTTCCTTATTTCTGATGACCTTGACAGTTTAGGAGGAACAGTTAGGTATTTTGTGGAATGTCCCTCTATTAGAATTTGTGTGATATTTTTTCATGAATTGACTCAGACTGTGGGAGTAAGACTGGAGAGGTAAGTGAATTTTTCATCCCATCATATCAAGGGTACCTGCTATCAGCATGACTTATGATTGCTGGTACTGGCCTTAATCACTTAGTGTTTAAGTGAGGTAGCGTTTGTGAGGTTTCTTCATTGTGAAGTTGCTCTTCTTTCCTCTTTTCCACATTGTACACTTTGAAAGGAAGTTACTACATGCAGCCCATACCTAAAGAGTGCAGAGTTTTGCTTTCCTTCCTTGAAGGCAAAATATCTACATAGGTTGAAATTCTTCTGCATGGGAGGATTGTCTCTTCTCCCTGATTTATTCAGTTACTAATTATTTATTTATATCAGTATGGACTTATGGATGTAAGTTTTATACTTTGAGTTATAGTCCAATTTTATTTTATTTACCTTGTTCAAATTATTCCAGCTTTGGCCATTGGGAACTCTTTCAGTTGGCTCCCGTGCTCCTTTGATATACCCTCATCAGTGTGTTTGAGCATATCCTTACAATCTTATGCCAGGCTCATCTTGTGCATTTACTGTCCTAGTCATCAAATCTTCTGTTTCTCTAAGAGCCCCTGGTACCTTTTATTGGAGAATGGCATTAGAAACTAAGAGCTAGGCATTAGGTGTTCTTGTTGCCACTGGGGTGTCTTTGCTTCTAGGCCCTCTCAGCTGACATATTATGTCAGGATATGTGCGTATACTCATATATGCATATACACATATCTATACATATTTATGTATGTAACCAACCTGTATCTGTATTAAGCTAAACATGATTTCATACTGATGTCCCAGCTTTGCTAATCTCATACCCTTGGATCACCTAGTCTCCTACCCTTGCTCATCTGTAAACTCCTACTCCAACAGTGAGAAACCTGGCTCCCGACATCCACCATCCATTTACTTAATTCTTCCCTTCCAGTACACATGCATAGCGGTATCAGAATTGTTAACCCACACCACTGTGAGAAATGGCTTTATCAACTAGCAGACGGTGCTTATGTACAGTTTCCTTTGCTTTTAGTAGTGCAGACTTCGTGAATTTCCAAAGTTACTTAGGTCAGTACTTTTTGCTCCCACCTTCTTCTGTGTGGTTGTTTCATATGTTTGAAATACAGCTGAATTCTTTGTCACAGTATGCACTCCTTCCTGGTATCCCTGGTCTCCTAAATGATTTTTTTTTTTTTTAAAAATTGCATTCATCAAAGTTCAGTCTGTACTGGAAAGTTCTATGGGTTTTGACAAATGCATAATGTCTTGTATCCACCATTATAATTGTACACGGATACCTTTTACGATGCAGAATACTTTTATTCCCCCCAAAATTCCTTTGTTCCACCTAGGCATCCCTCTACCCTCTCCCTAATCTCCTGGCATCTACGGATCAATTTGCACTCTCTGGAATTCTGCCTTTCCCAGAGTGGATGATGACATTTTCAAGGGCTAACATTTAGTACTATGGAGGGAGTAAAGAAATGGGCCATTTGTCATGCTGCATGTTGCAGTTTTCTCTTCCGTGGTCCAAACACCGTTAAAAAAAAAAAAGGAAAAAAGAAAACAGGTGCCTGTCTTTTATCGTTGACCCAGCAAATTTCACTTCTGGAAGTTTATCAAAAGGAAATTATTTTAAATGAATACAAAGATTTGCTATGAGGATGTTATAGAAGCATTTTATTGAAGCGAAATAATTCACACATTCATTTAACAAATATTTAGTGTGTGCTTACCATGTGCTAGGCACTGTAGATCATCAGTGAACAGACAGATAAAAGTTCCTGCCCTCAGGACTCCTGTGTATCTTATATACCTTATATGCTAACGGTTGAAGACAGATACACATATTTGCATACATCTGTACACGTATATACACACATATACATACACACACATGCGTGCACACACATATTCAGATGGTCATAGGAGTATGAAGAAAACAAAGCAGGGAAGGTCACTAGATAACGCCTGTGTGGTTGGTGGGGTGGCTTGCCTTACTGCCCATAGAGTCCTTTTGGGATTAGAGGAGCTTAAGGTCCCGCCATGGCTAATGTGAAAAAGGATAAGGGGAAAATAGTTTCTGAGGGTCTCAAGGGAGAAATTAGTAGTGATGCTGTAAGCATTTGGAAAGGGGAAAGAAAGAGGAAAGGGCAGGGGTTTTATGAGGAGCATACAGGGTCCTGAGGTCCTCTTCTCACTTCTGCCAATGCTTACTGAGGCTGGCTGGGATGTCTTATCTGGAACACACAGAAATGTGGGGCTTCCTCTTGCCTGCAGGAAAACACCATCCAGGCATTAAAAACAATGTGTTGACAGATACTTGATGACATGAAAAGATGGCCCTGGTATATTTTAGGTGAATAAAAAGCAAGTAAAGATTGTATATAATTTATGGGGATATTTTCATTATGTAAAATATAAATACTTCTAAATATATAAACATGCAGAGAAAATTAAATAGAATGCTGTCTCTAGGTGATAAGATTATGACTTTTAAAAAAAATTTTCCTCATTTTACTTATCTGTGTTTTCTTAAGTTCTTACAGTCAAAATGTATTTTGCTTTTTAATCATAAGGGAAAAAAGTGAGAACAACTGAAAAGAATGCAGGGATGAATTTAGGAAATATCTTCAGTAAAAATGAATCACGGTGTTTGAAGAAATAAATTACTACTCTCCCCAAGAATACTTCCCCCAGCCTGTAGGGGGCACCCTTCACCTCTGCCTCCCCTTCCAGTTGGGGACCAGCAGACAAATCGTCTACAATTCTTAGATGCCACGTTTGCTTCTCTGAAATCTCCTGTGACTTCCTTTGGTGCTTGCTAGGACTTTGGGAGCAGCAGTGGGGCAGAGAGGAGAGTTCTCAACCTAGACTTAAGATTGGGCAGACAGAGAGGATCTTCTGCCACTTACCACAAATACCTCTAAGCCTCTCACCCCTGCTTTCTGGACTTAAGACCACCATGGTGCCAATTTCCTCCAGCCTAAGACCTGGCATTCAAAGGGTATCCTCTCTGAGTGAGTAGGAGGTAGTGCCAACCTTGATGAGGACACAGAGTGCGTACAAGGCAATACCATCCAGAACATCAGAGTGAAACTGACACATTTGGTGTAGGAATTGGCTGCAGTGCCTCTTATTAACACCTCTCTTATGCTAGAGAATTTACCAGGCATCACTTCATTCCTTCCCCCACCATTACTGTTGCCTGGGGATCAATGTGAATTAGACATGGATCTCACCCTCAGAAAGCTCCAAGTCCAGGAAAGGATATAAGTCATAGGCGTTTATCACCTCAATACCAGGCAAACAATAAAAAACAACAGAGGAGAGCAGGTGAGAAAACAGCACTCACTTCCAGCCAGGCTTGGAGCCCCAGGGAAGATTTGTGAACCTGGTGCAAAATGAGATCCAGAAACTGAGCAGGAAGAACCTAATCTGAGGGCAAAAATGTGAGGATGGAGTTAAATAAGAAACAATCCCATGAATGTGAAGCTAGTTTTCTGACATCATTGTATTTCATTTTTCTACTAAAAATAGCCTTATTTTTCTGACTAGAAAAGTATTGTGTGTGCATAAAAAAATAGCTGCATATATTCCAGTGTGGGGCTATAGTGTAACTTACTCAACCAGTCTCATTGGTTGAACATTTGGGGATATTTTCAAGTTTTCCTTATTAGAAGTGACCCTACACTGAGTGTGTGTGTGTGTGTGTGTATATATATATATAAATACACATGAATATATATGTATGTGAACATATACATATCTGCACTTGTCTGATTTTTGCCTCAGTAAAACTCATAGAAGGGAAGTTGTTTGAGTGTACATTTCAAGGTTTTTGATATATACTGCAAGTTTTTCCTACATGGACCAACTTATATACCAAGGCATGAAAGTGGCCATCTCTATACAATTGCCTAATATGCATTATCATTCTTTTTAACCTGCTTGCTCTGTGGGACGATGCCATGGAAACTCATGAACTAAATGATATGAACTAATCTGCCACTGTTCTGCTTTGCCCCCTCCTTCCCCTGAGCTCAGTGGAGAAGCGGTAGACTGACGGGTACAAAACTATGCCATCTACCCTGAGTCATTGTGCAGTATATGCATGTATTGAAACAACACACTGTAGCCCATAAACATGTAAAAGTAAATGTTAAAATTAAAAATATATATATATATTTAAAGAAAACCTCTGAAATCCCCCCCACACCACATCTGGAAACATCCCTGTGTCTTTCTGTCTTTCTCAGTGACAACTCGAGAGCAGATGGCTTATCAGCTCACCTAAAAGCAATGTTTTCTTCATCTCTCTTAGGTCAGGTTCTGAAAACCTGTGCGGGAGGTGAAGAGGACTGTCTCATGATGGAGGGAAGACCTGGCCCCTAAAAAGAACATTTTATGCATGCCCTCAGTGTGCATTGGCATTTCTGCAGTTGTGTCTTCCCTCACACAGATCACTTAGGGCCTCCAAGATGAAGCTCTACTATGAGTGCCCTTGTCACTTGGGGAACACTACCCAAGCCCGAGCCATTTGTGAGCCAGTGCTTCCACCAACTGGGGGTGGTAGGATGGTAGGAAATCCTGAGACATTGAGAGAAGGGGCTTGGGGTGGTGTTTAACGAAGAAAATCTTTACGATGTCTAGCTCCAAATCTCCCTATGTGCTGGGTAAATGAGGCTCATTCAGGAGGAAAACTGAAGCAAAGAAAAGAGGAGACGCCTGCATGAGGTCACACAGCAAGTTACCCTACCTAAAACCTTATGGCCATGAGCCCCCTGTTGGAACTCACTGCTTTCCCCATGGCAAACTCCTGGTTTTAGATCTCAGTGTGCTGTGCATCTCATGCAGAGGGTTGTTGACAATGTTGCATTATCAAGCTTTTAAGTCCAGATGGTTCCAGTTGTGGGGGGTCTATGGGCCATTAAACTGTCATTCTCACAACTCAAGCCTCTCTTGTGGTAATGATGTAATCTATTTGCAGAAAAAGGCCCCAATCCAGGCTGTCACCAAAGCAGTCACCCCATGGAGGCACAGCAGGGGGTAGGGAGTGTTTGTGATGATTCTATTATGAACCATGAAAAGTAACTTTCCTTCAACTGTGTTCTCTAGCACATAAGGGCCTGATATGTTTGAGAAGAGCAGAAATGAGACCTCTGTACCCATCTCATCTCCTACTATTTCTCCCCAAGCAGAACTGCAGACAACACATTTCTGCCCCCTTTGAGCCCTTGCATTCCCCATTTACACTTCAGGGAATGTCCTCCCCAGCTCTGGGCTTCAAGACCAGCTTAGAACTGTGGGTGCAAATCTCAGCTCTGAGATTTTCTAACTCTGTGACCCAGGACAAGCCACTTCACCCAGGTGATCATTTATTTCGTCTGTCAAATGGTGTTAGTAATAGATTCAGCCTCACAGGTTTGTTACAAAAATTAAACAAAATAATCCTCATGAGCTGAGGTTTAGGACATTTTGGCTGTAACAGAAACTCACTCAGACTAACTAAAGCAACACAAAGTAGGGTGGGATTTACATGAAAAGAGTATAAGCCCAGTCTTAAACGTAGGCTGCAAGTAAGTCACATTGTGTTTAAATTTCCAATTAATTGCTCAAGACCCCAACATGCAGGAAGTTCAGCATTTTCTTTCTAAAAGTCCCACTTGCTCTCTCACCCTGTGCTGACTGGGCCTTCTTGAATGCTTCATGACCCCAGAGGCAGGATGTCTACAGGCAGCAGCTTCCACAGCAGAGAGCAAATGCTGGTGTCGGGGCAGGGCACCGCCGCTGCTGTGCTTCCTAACTCCTGGGCTGCTGTGCCGACAGCTGTGACATGGTCTATTCAGCAGCATCATGGGTCCAGACTCTTCACAGACTACTCTCCTGATGTCAGGAGAGGACTGTCTGACTCCCAGGTACCAAACTGAGCCCCCAGGTCACTTAGCTTTTTAGTCATACCCCACTTCCCAAGAATCTACACTAAGTACCATGAGATCAAGAACATGTCTGTCTTACTTATCACTGTGTGCCCAGCATCCAGAACAAGGGCCCGGCACACAATATCCATTATATGTTGAATGGATGGATGGATGGATGCGTGTGTAGGTGGATGGACAGATAGATAGATGCATAGATGGATGGATAGATGACAGATATAGATAAACAGATATGGAGGCTAGATGATGTAGATAGATAGATATGCATAGATGGATGGATGGACGGGTGGACAGATAAGTCTATGGAGTACAGTATCAGCCCCACAGCATGGTTAAGAAAATTTTCAAGTGAGCATTTTAGAATAGCTAAATATATTATCTTCTTAAAATAGAAACAGTAACTCAACATTTTAAAAATCATAGGCTGAGAACTCTCTGACCGTGTGTGAATTTGCCATCTTCACATTGCACTGTGTAATGATCATAATCAGGCATATAAATATGTTTGCAAAAGACACAGCCTCTAACTACATGGATGTGCTTTCTATTGATGCCTCCAGGATTGGATTGGGTCAAAAGCCACTGTGAAGGGAATGAGAGCAAACACTTATTGAGTGTCCACTAAGCATCAGTTTGTTTTATTAAATGTTACCCTGTCAAATCTTCTCTCAACCTTGCTTAAAGTATATTTTCATCCCTGTTTTCAGGGGAGGGGACCGAGGTGCAGTGAGGTTACATGTCCTGCCTGAGGCCACACAGCTAGCCGGTGGCAGAGCTGGCTTTGAATTCAACTTTCTCAGCCCCAAATCCCATGTTGTCACTGCTTCCGATACCCCAGCCCAGGAAGAGGGCCTCATGGTTGGGAGGAATTAGGTGACCATCGTTTAAGGGTCCTGTACCTGTGTTCTCATTAATCTCAAAGCAATTCTGTAAGGAAGAAATCAGACTGTATTATCCCCATCTCCCAGGTGAGATGACTGAGATTCAGAGCTGAATGCCACTTCTGGGAGACATTGATTTAATCCTTGGAAAAGTTCTTGAAGGCTGACTTGGGTTTCATGGTAATATGGCCCTGGTGAAGGCAGACATGGGCTGAGGGCCTTGCGAGCTTGCTCAGTGTCCTAAATTCCTTCATCACACTCTCCCTGGAATCACAGGATTTTGTCTGGTTAAAATGCAAATCGTACCTGGGAGGGACAACACAGAAAGCCATTATCAGCCTGGAATAAAGCCAGGTCACATTCCTGACCAAATTCCATTCTCAATACCTTTGGGTTTCTTTTTAATAACTTAAAAAAAAAAAAAAAAGGAAACAATTCATGTTTATTGTAGAAATTTAGAAAATGCTAAGAGGCAAAAATAAATAAATAAATAAATAAATAAAGAATGAATAAAGAAAAAAGAAAAAAATATCATCTGAAGTCTCCCTGAGGTAGCCATTTTTTCCTGTTATATCTTGTAACAGAACTCAAATTTTGCAGTTGTGCTCTGGCAAACCATATATCCCTCACTCTCCACCCAATCTCCATCCAATTCATTAGTGGAGGGCTCACTCTATCCCCCTGGCTTGTGGGGTTGTGGGAACATGTGATCCAGAAATGGCCAATCAAATCATCACAGCCCTGGCCACAGTGATTTGTTCATGGAAAGGTGGATAACCAATCCCAGCCAATAAGAGCCCTGCCCAGAAGTTTCACTGGAGTCATTGGGAAAGGGCCATTTTTCCCCTTCCTCCTAAGCTGCAAAAAAGCTGGGAGAAGATAGTGGCCAATCTTGTCCCAGTCCGTGGAGAGCTTGCCTGAGAGTGACGCCAGCTCCACAGAGAACAAGAGAGCTGAGGCACGTGGAGAAATGGATAGCTGACACTGTCTGGGCACCTGGATTCAACTACACCTGAAAATAGTGCCCTTAGACTTTCCAGCTTTATTTATTTATTTTATTTTATTTTATTTTATTTTTTTAAAGGTTCAGTTTCCTTTATTAATTTTTTTTTTAAATTTTATTTTGTCGATATACATTGTAGCTGATTATTGCTCCCCATCACCAAAACCTCCCTCCCTTCTCCCTCCCCCCCTCCCCCCCAACAATGTCCTTTCTGTTTGCTTGTTGTATCAACTTCAAATAATTGTGGTTGTTATATCTTCTTCCCCCCCCCCGGTTTGTGTGTGTGTGTGTGTATGTGTGTGTGTGTGAATTTATATATTAATTTTTAGCTCCCTCCAATAAGTGAGAACATGTGGTATTTCTCTTTCTGTGCCTGACTTGTTTCACTTAATATTATTCTCTCAAGGTCCATCCATGTTGTTGCAAATGGCAGTATTTCATTCGTTTTTATAGCTGAGTAGTATTCCATTGTGTAGATGTACCACATTTTCCGTATCCACTCATCTGATGATGGGCATTTGGGCTGGTTCCAACTCTTGGCTATTGTAAAGAGTGCTGCGATGAACATTGGGGAACAGGTATACCTTCGACTTGATGATTTCCATTCCTCTGGGTATATTCCCAACAGTGGGATGGCTGGGTCCTATGGTAGATCTATTTGCAATTGTTTAAGGAACCTCCATACCATTTTCCATAGAGGCTGCACCATTTTGCAGTCCCACCAACAATGTATGAGAGTTCCTTTTTCTCCGCAGCCTCGCCAGCATTTATCGTTCATAGTCTTTTGGATTTTAGCCATCCTAACTGGGGTTAGATGGTATCTCAATGTGGTTTTGATTTGCATTTCCCGGATGCTGAGTGATGTTGAGCATTTTTTCATATGTCTGTTGGCCATTTGGATATCTTCCTTAGAGAAATGCCTACTTAGCTCTTTTGCCCATTTTTTAATTGGGTTGCTTGTTTTCTTCTTGTAAAGTTGTTTGAGTTCCTTATATATTCTGGATATTAATCCTTTGTCAGATGTATATTTTGCAAATATTTTCTCCCACTCTGTTGGTTGTCTTTTAACTCTGTTAATTGTTTCTTTTGCTGTGCAGAAGCTTTTTAGTTTGATATAATCCCATTTGTTTATTTTTCCTTTGGTTGCCTGTGCTTTTGGGGTCGTATTCATGAAGTCTGTGCCCAGTCCTATTTCCTGAAGTGTTTCTCCTATGTTTTCTTTAAGAAGTTTTATTGTCTCAGGGTGTATATTTAAATCCTTAATCCATTTTGAGTTGATTTTAGTATACGGTGAGAGGTATGGATCTAGTTTCATTCTCCTGCATATCGATATCCAGTTATCCCAGCACCACTTGCTGAAGAGGCAGTCCCTTCCCCAGTGAATAGGCTTGGTGCCTTTGTCAAAGATCAGATGGCAGTAAGTGTGTGGGTTGATTTCTGGATTCTCTATTCTATTCCATTGGTCAGTGTGTCTGTTTTTATGCCAGTACCATACTGTTTTGGTTATTATAGCTTTGTAGTATAGCTTAAAGTCAGGTAGTGTTATGCCTCCAGCTTTATTTTTTTTGCTGAGCATTGCTTTGGCTATTCGTGGTCTTTTATTGTTCCATATAAATGTCTGAATAGTTTTTTCCATTTCTGAGAAAAATGTCTTTGGAATTTTGATGGGGATTGCATTGAATTTGTATATCACTTTGGGTAGTATGGACATTTTCACTATGTTGATTCTTCCAATCCAAGAGCATGGAATATCTTTCCATCTTCTTGTATCCTCTCTAATTTCTCTCAGCAGTGGTTTGTAGTTCTCATTATAGAGATTTTTCACCTTCTTGGTTAACTCAATTCCTAAGTATTTTATTTTTTTGGTGGCTATTGTAAATGGGCAGGCTTTCTTGATTTCTCCTTCTGCATGTTCACTATTGGAGAAAAGAAATGCTACTGATTTTTGTGTGTTGATTTTGTATCCTGCTACTGTGCTGAAATCATTTATCAATTCCAACAGTTTTTTTGGAGAGGTTTTAGGCTGTTCGATATATAGGATCATGTCATCTGCAAACAGGGACAGTTTGACTTCATCTTTTCCAATCTGGATGCCCTTTATTTCCTTCTCTTCTCTGATTGCTCTGGCTAGTACTTCCAACACTATGTTGAATAGGAGTGGTGAGAGTGGGCATCCTTGTCTAGTGCCTGTTCTTAAAGGAAAAGCTTTCAGCTTTTCCCCATTCAGGATGATATTGGCAGTGGGTTTGGCATATATGGCTTTAATTATGTTGAGATACTTTCCCTCTATACCTAACTTATAGAGGGTCTTTGTCATGAATGAGTGCTGAACTTTATCAAATGCTTTTTCAGCATCTATAGAGATGATCATATGGTCCTTGTGTTTGAGTTTATTAATATGGTGTATCACATTTATTGATTTGCGTATGTTGAACCAACCTTGCATCCCTGGGATGAATCCCACTTGATCGTGATGAATAATTTTTCGTATGTGTTGCTGTATTCTGTTTGCTAGTATTTTAGTGAGGATTTTTGCATCTATATTCATCAAGGATATCGGCCTGTAGTTTTCTTTTTTGGTTATATCTTTACCTGGTTTTGGTATCAGGATGATGTTTGCTTCATAGAATGAGTTTGGGAGATTTGCGTCCGTTTCAATCTTTTGGAATAGTTTGTAAAGAATCGGTGTCAATTCCTCTTTGAATGTTTGGTAAAATTCTGCTGTGAATCCATCTGGTCCTGGGCTTTTCTTTGTTGGGAGCCTTCTGATAACAGCTTCAATCTCCTTTATTGTTATTGGTCTGTTCAAATTTTCTACGTCTTCATGGTTCAGTTTTGGGAGCTTGTGTGTGTCCAGAAATTTATCCATTTCCTCCAGATTTTCAAATTTGTTGGCGTATAGTTGTTTATAGTAGTCTCGAATGATTCCTTGTATTTCAGATGAATCAGTTGTAATATCGCCTTTTTCATTTCTAATTTTTGTTATTTGAGTCTTCTCTCTTCTTTTTTTTGTTAGCCATGCTAATGGTTTGTCTATTTTATTTATCTTTTCAAAAAACCAACTTTTTGATTCGTTGATCTTTTGAATTGTTTTTTGGTTTTCAATTTCATTCAGTTCTGCTCTGATCTTAATGATTTCTTTCCGTCTGCTAACTTTAGGATTGGATTGTTCTTGTTTTTCTAGTTCTTTAAGGTGAAGTGTTAGGTTGTTCACTTGCCATCTTTCCATTCTTCTGAAGTGAGCATTTAATGCAATAAATTTTCCCCTCAATACTGCTTTTGCAGTATCCCACAGGTTTTGGTATGATGTATCATTGTTTTCATTAGTTTCAATAAACTTTTTGATTTCCTGCTTGATTTCTTCTTGGACCCATATGTCATTAAGTAGAATGCTGTTTAATTTCCATGTGTTTGTATAGTTTCCAGAGTTTCATTTGTTATTAATTTCTAGTTTTAATCCATTGTGGTCTGAGAAGATACATGGGATAATTCCAATTTTTTTGAATTTCTTGAGACTTGATTTGTGACCTAATATGTGATCTATCCTGGAGAATGATCCCTGTGCTGATGAGAAGAATGAATATTCTGAGGTTGTTGGGTGGAATGTTCTGTAGATATCTGCCAATTCCAATTGGTCTAGAGTCTTGTTTAGATCTTGTGTTTCTCTACTGATTCTTTGCCTAGATGATCTGTCTAATATTGACAGTGGAGTGTTCAGGTCCCCTGCTATTATGGTATTAGTGTCTATTTCCTTCTTTAGGTCTAATAGAGTTTGTTTTATAAATCTGGCTGCTCCAACATTGGGTGCGTACATATTTATGATTGTTATGTCTTCTTGATGGATCAGTCCTTTTATCATTAAGTAGTGTCCCTCATTGTCTCTTTTTATGGTTTTTAGTTTAAAGTCTATTTTGTCAGATATAAGAATAGCCACTCCAGCTCGTTTTTCTTTTCTGTTTGCATGGTAAATCTTTTTCCATCCTTTCACTCTTAGTCTGTGTGAATCTTTATGGGTGAGGTGGGTCTCTTGTAGGCAGCATATAGTTGGGTCCTGCTTTTTGATCCAGTCAGCCAGTCTGTGTCTTTTAATTGGGGAATTTAAGCCTTTAACATTAAGAGTTGTTATTGAAAGGTGTTGATTTATTCCTAGCATTTTATTGGTTGTTTGGTTGTCTTAGGTGTCTTTTGTTCCTTGCTTTCTGATTTACTGTTTGGTTTCTTTGTTTGTTGGTTCCTTAGGTTGTAGATAGTGTTTTTGTTAGCTTGTTTTCTCTTCATGAATGCCATTTTTATTGTACTAGTGGGTTTAGATTTTTCTTAGGTTTTTATGGCAGTGGTAGTTATTTTTCAGGAACCAAACCCAGTACTCCCTTGAGGATTTCTTGTAAGGGTGGTCTTGTGGTAGTGAACTCCCGCAGTTTTTGTTTGTCTGAGAAATATACTATTTGCCCCTCATTTCGGAAGGATAGCCTTGCAGGGTAGAGTATTCTTGGCTGGCAATCTTTGTCTTTTAGTATTTTGAAAATATCATCCCATTCCTTTCTAGCTTTTAGGGTTTGTGATGAAAAGTCTGATGTTAACCTGATTGGGGCTCCCTTATAGGTGATTTGACGCTTCTCTCTTGCAGCTTTTAAGATTCTCTCTTTGTCTCTGAGTTTTGCCAATTTGACTATGACATGTCTTGGAGAAGGCCTTTTTGGGTTGAATACGTTTGGAGATCGTTGAGCTTCCTGGATCTGAAGATCTGTGATTTTTCCTATACCTGGGAAGTTTTCTGCCACTATTTTGTTGAATATGTTTTCAATGGAATCTCCATTTTCCTCCCCTTCTGGAATACCCATGACTCGGATATTTGAGCGCTTGAGGTTGTCTGATATCTCTCTCAGATTTTCTTCCATGTCCTTGATTCTTTTTTCTTTCTTTTTGTCTGCTTGTGTTATTTCAAACAGCCCATCTTCAAGTTCAGAGGTTCTCTCTTCAACTTCGACAAGCCTGCTGGTTAAACTCTCCGTTGTGTTTTTTATTTCGCTGAATAACTTCTTCAGTTCAGCAAGTTCTGCTGCATTTTTTTTCAGGACATTGATTTCCTTGTATATTTCCTCTTTCAGATCCTGTATACTTTTCCTCATTTCATCATGATGTCTAGCTGAGTTTTCTTGTATCTCATTCAGTTTCCTTAGAATTATCACTCGAAATTCCTTGTCAGTTATTTCAAGGGCTTCTTGTTCTATAGGATCTAGAGTATGAGATTTATTAACTTTTGGTGGTGTACTTTCTTGATTTTTTGTATTTCTGGTGTCTTTTTTTTGGTGTTTTTTCATTGTGGCAGGGGGTTTCACAGTCCACCGGTTTGAGACTAATGACTAACTAGGATGTTGCTGTGGTTGCCAATTTGGTATGGCTCCCGCCGTGACTGCTCAGTTGGCCTCTAGTGTCTTGTGTGTGTGGTTGCCTCGGGTCTTGGGCTTCTCCGGGGATCCACCTTTCTGGTCAGCTTGTAATCTGCTGGGCTGGTGGATCACGTACCACAGGGTGTGTGATCTCTGTTGAGCTTTCACTTTCTGTACAGGACTTCTCCCCGTTCCGTGTGCTCTGGCCCAGGCTGTTAGATCGTGCAGTGGCGACCCCACCGGGTGTGTGGTTTCTGTCGAGTCTCCGCCTCCCTGGCCGCACGTCTCCCCCCTCTGTGCACACTGTGCTGGGCTGGGGTGTGTCTTCTGCACCCCTCGTCTATCAGCTGGGCCTTCAAGACCCTGCTCAGCACCGCCTCGCCCACGAAGTCTACCAGGTTTCTGCTAGGCACAGACGACCGGTCTCTCTGGGTGCCTTTGTAGCACTGTGTAGATCTTTCTCGGGTCTTGTTCACCTTTGTATCCCCCCGGTATAAACCGAGTCTAGTGCCCGCCTGCAGCCTGCTCTCCGGCAGGTTCAAGCGGAACTGGGAACTCTCCTACCGCACTATTCCCAACCAGAAATTCGTTAGGCTTTTTTCCAAACTGGTGGTCGCAGAGATGGTATCTGCCTCCCAGTAACAGGAAGTTTACCGGGGCCGGAGTCCAGGGTGTGGTGGAGTGACAGTCTGCCTGCCCATACTTCCTAGCCCTCCCAACACTGGTCGGGATGCCCCACACCCCCAGCCCTGCCAGAGAACCGCGGAGGGAGTGGGAGAGGAGGCCGGCCCGCAGGGTCCGGAAAGCCCCGCGCCAGGCCAAGCAAATGGGCTCAGTGATGGCCGAGCAGGGCGGAGCTGCCCGCACCTGGGAAAATGGAGGCAGCACCGGGGCAGTGAGTGGCCTGGTGGTGCAGACGGGAGCCGCGTGGGCATCCACCCCCCGAACAGAGCTGTGCCAGGGATCACTCACAGTGCTGTGCCAGGTCGGGCGCTCGCTCTGTCTCTGGTTTGTTGCCTTCCGTGTTCTCGGCGCTGCCGCCTCGGGCTGTTCAGTCGCGGCGCCGCTTGGGCGCTCCCAGGAATCTTCTTTAATGCCGGCCTGAAACCTCGAATCCTGAAAAGGGCAGCTGGCCGCCTTCAGTGCGGCCCCAGCCTCCGGGATCCTGACTGCATCCACAGCAGCCCTGGCGCCGTGTTCCCTGTTTCAAGATTCGCTTTTGCAGCTAAGAATCAGTTCTTTTCCTGCTCCACACTTCAAAGCTGTTGCCTGTAAATGAGGCAGCCTCTCCTGCCGGGGGCAAAGTGGCGTTGAGCCCCCACGACCGGCCAGCAGCAGCAGTCCTCCCTTAAGAGATGGCCAGAGGAAGGTCCACAAGCTTCCCGGCTGCCTGAGGCCCAGTGGCCACCTTTTCCACCTCAGCTACTCCGCGCCAGCCGCCGCAGCCGCCGCCATCTTGAAACCTAGCCCCCAGCTTTATATTGAATCATATATAATTGCCAGTATTTGACAATTTTTTGACCTGAAAAACAACAATTTCATATGGTTTAACTTAATGCATAAAACAAAAAATTCCCTTTTCTACTTAAATTTAAATTGAGTTTCTGACTCTCATAACTGAAAGATTCCTCCTTAATACATCAATCATCCAAAGAAAATCAACATTCAGGTTTTGGTATGTCTCTTTTCCTACTAATTTTGTGTGTGTGGTGTGTGTTTGTATTGTGATATGCTATGATATGATATATCACAGTTTCCCTTGTAAGATGGTATCACAGAATTTTATACAGATGCTTCTTGACTTATGATGAGGTTACATCCAAATAAAGCCATCATAAGTTGAAAATGTCATTAGACTTTTGACTAACAATATTTTCAATCTACAATGGGTATATCTGGACATCATCCCATGGCAAGTTGAGGAGCATAGTGAATGTGTATCGCTCTTGCACCATCGTTAAGTTGAATTATTGCAAGCCAGGGACCATCTGTATTAAGAATTAAGGCTTTATGACAACTTAATTTATTGTTTGTGTAATTAGTTGTTTAATATCTGTCTTGTATGAACTGAAGTTTTCAGGAGAACAATGTTTTCTTTTGCAGCCGAACATATTGTCAGGACCTTAGTAGGTGCTCAATAAATATTTGTTGATTACCAATACATGTATATACTAAAAACAGAATCCAGGGTGAGAGAACGATTTAGGGAAAAGCCAATCTGCAGCCAACTATACAGCTTCTCTATAAAAGTGAGGTATAGTCTCCCATCAGAATAGGGCCCAGATGTACAGCAGATAATGAAAACCAGGCATCTGCATTAAGACATAAATGACAAGTTAGCTAGAGCCTGGAAGTTTCCACAGAAGACTGACAACTGCCGAGGAAAATATGTTGTTTGAGTCAGCCTTTTACAAAATTTGGTTGGCCGGAGGGGGGAGGGCACAGAAAAGAAATCGCACAGCAAAATTCATAACTCGAAACCTGTAGAAAGAGGTTCAGCACAGGTTTTTTTTATGAATCTACTTGATGCCCGTTGCTCAGACCACAGGCCCGTGATACATTAGCACCTCCTCAAGGTGGCAGCCAAGTGCAGGGGCGGAAATGGAAGGCAGTCAGTCAATCAATTCTGCCACCGCATTTACCATGGGTTCATGGTTATCAGAACATAAAGACATGTTGTTGGGCTGTTATCGCAGTCATTATCAGTACTCACATCAACAGCACGAGAGTGGCTGCTATGTACTGCCAGACAAGGTGCTAAGAAGTTCTCATGCATCTCCTCATTTAGTTCTTATAACACCCCTACGACATAGGCACGATTAGGTACCCATTCTGCAGATGAGGAAGCTGAGGCTTAAAGAGCTGAAGATGGTTGCTTACTGGCATGTAGTTGGTAAGGAGCAGAGCTAGGACTCGAACCCAAGGTCTTAGGATTCTTTCTGCCCTATTGGTTTTCTAGACAATCTAATCCACCCCCTCTCATTGTACAAGTGAGGACCATGAGGCTCTGAGCAGCCCCAAGAGTTCTGAGGTGGGAGAAGATGCCAAATAGCTATCAGAACCTTTACATGGTTGCACCTAAATATCGAACCTTTAGCTTTTCTGTATGATCCTAAGCAGAGGATGGGGAGAGTCCTGATGCAGGGGACCCAGGTGGGGTCAATCAGAAGATACTTACTGATGTTTACACCACATGAAGGCACTGGTTATGAGGGCAGCCCAGGGAAGCCATTCTGGAGGGCTGAGGGGATGTGGCCTATGACAACTCACTCCAGAGAAATTCCCACTTGCGCCCACACAGGGGCACGTGTGAGGATGCTCACAAGCACGCTGTCTGTGGTGGTGGCGGGCTGAGGCCCTCTAGGTGTCTGTCCCTAAATAGGTGGATAATTAAACACACCAGGAATTGTGACACACACCAGGAATTACCATGCAGCCCTCCTCGATGTCTGCATGACAGCACAGGTGGTTCTTAAAATCACAGTGCCATGAAGAAAATCATAGATACGGTGAAATCCGCAGTGCAGTACACTTTAGGTAAATGAAAAACACATGCACAGTAAACATTTTCCAGGAGCAAATATAAATAAAAAGACATACATTTAACAGATCAGACTGGCTACCTGTGGGGTGCGTATGAGAGGAGCGGGGTGGGGATGAGACTGAGACATGAGGATTGTGGGAATGAATAAATGGATGGATGGATGGATGGATGGATAGATGGATGGATGGATGAATAACATGGGAGATTCTTGCAGACGATAATGTGAAAGTCCCCAAAGCCAAGTAATATGAGTACTTCAAGCCTCAGCACCCCAGATCCAAGAAAGAAAAGGAAAGAAAAAGGAAGGAATGAATGAATGAAGGAAGGAAGGAAGGAAGGAAGGAAGGAAAGAAGGAAGGAAGGAAAGAAAGAAAGAAAGAAAGACTCAAGACAAAATCACCCTGCCAGGCTTGTGAATAAAATAAAGTCATAGCAGAAGGCATCCAGCATTTTTCAGACACCTACTGTGTATCAGACACTGTGCTAGGGGCTTTCTGCATGTGTCATCTCAGTTACTCTTCAACAAAATGTTGGGAGGGAGGGAGCGTTTGTTTTATAGGTAAGCGAAGTGGAGCAGAGAGGCGAGGCAACTCCAGGGGCTGGTTGCTGGAGGTCCTCAGCCGGGCCAGCCGTCTGAACCCAAAGCTGTTTGCTTTCAAATGTTCCAGGGGAGTCCATACTCTGCAAAGTCTATTTTCTGGGAAGGGAGTAGAAAGTCATCATAAGATGATAGTAAGAGGAAAATTATGATAATTCTACAGAATGGCCCCATTCTTTAAAAAAAAATATATATCATGTGACTTTGCATATAGAAAACAGGCTGGAAGGATCTGTGTCCAGGTGTCTGCGGGGAGCTGCCTGGGAGCAGGGGTGAGTCTGTGCTGGTCAGGTGTGTCTACTGCGCTCCCAGCCGGGTCTGACTCACAGGAAGGAAAATGTTTGTTTAATAAGAATGAGCAGAGGGGTTCTGAGGCCAGCCATGTCTGAGATTCCTGCCTCCTGTGGCAATGACAGTGTGTATATCCTCAGGGAGTCCACGAGTTAGTCTTTAGTGCTCACTCCAAGCATGGTTCATGGCAGAGGGTTCCAGAAGGAAAAGACCATTGCAGGAAGGAGGGGTTGTGGTTACCAGCAGAGCCCATGGAGCCTGACTCCGGCCTAGAGTGTGAGTCTGGGGTGAGTTCTTTGATCTTGCTGAGTCTCTGCTTTCACACCTGTAAAATGGGTATAATACCAGCCACTGCATCAGGATTAAATGAGAGAATGCATGGAAGGAGTTTAGCCCATGCCTAGCACAGGCTAAACAAATAATATTGTTATGATGGATGGGGGCCAGAGGAGTACCTTAGCTGGTGGGGACAGCAGGGGCAGACATGGAGAGGGGACTGTGCTGGGTACTGCAGGGCTCTTGTTTTCAGTTTTTTCTAGTAAGGAATCATAGCTGGGGCAGCCAGTTCCTCGTCCTTTCCCAGCCTCACCCAAAGCTGTAGAGCCAGTAGAGCCTTAATTCCTGGATAAAAAAGGCAGTAAAATGTCATTTGGGTCAATTTCTTTAATGGAGTACTCTGTGTGCTGGTGAGAAGATGAGTAATTGTAACACAGCCCACAGCTTCCAAGCCATGGCCCCAAACCAGGTAGGTGATTAGAGATGCAGAGATGGGATTCCAGGTGCAGAAGGAAGAGGAGCTGCCTGAGGATACGGGGCCAGCTCCATCCAGACTAAAGACCCC
Source organism: Cynocephalus volans (assembly GCF_027409185.1). Lineage (NCBI taxonomy): Eukaryota > Metazoa > Chordata > Mammalia > Dermoptera > Cynocephalidae > Cynocephalus > Cynocephalus volans. The sequence goes on from NC_084461.1 coordinate 199,032,846, forward strand.
CACACTTATCTATGGCTATGGCTTCTGGCAGAAGTATGGGCTCTGGGGATGGACACACACACACACCGAGCTCAGTGAGCTCCATTCAGAATTTCTTTCTCTCACTTAAGTCAAATCATAAATGAGGCACCAAATTGCCCAACCACAATTCACCATCTTTTTTGCTCTTGCCTTTAAAGTAATACAAATATCTATAACATATATGCCTAGAGTGATTACTGTGTGCCAGGCACTGTGCTATGGTCTTCATGGGAATTAGCTCACTTAATCCTCCCAACAGCAGATATCACTTAGGATTGGGATGGGTTACAGTGACAGGAAACTAAATAACAGTGGCTTAAAGAAGAAAGAAGTTTATTCCTCTCTAATGTTAAGCAAGTTCAGAGATAGTTGGTCCAGAGCAGGTGTCAATGACTCCAGAGCCTTCTTTCTCAAGGCTCTGCCACCCTCAGCATGTGGCTTTCTCCTCCTGGTCCAACAGAGCTGCTTGAGCTCCTGCATCACAACCACGTTCCAGCCAGCAGGACTCACTCTTCTCTTTTAGGGTGCCTCCAGGCATTTACAGGTGCCACTTCTGCTTATATTTCCCTGGCCAGAATGTAGTCATGTGACTATCTGTAGCAGCAGGGAGTGCCGGGAAATGAAGTTTTTACTTTTGATGACTACGGGTCCAATTAAAAGTCAGGGAAGGAGATGGGAGAATGGTTGTTGGATGGAGCGAGGACAATTGTGGTCTCAGCCACAGTGCCACTACTATTCATAATAATCCTCCTTTTCAGATGAGGAAACTGTGGCTCAGAGAGGGGAAGTGATGTGTCAAAGGTCACCCAGATAGTATGTGGCAGAGCCAGGAGTTGAACTGATGTCTGTCAGACCCTGAGCTACTGGGTCTTTTGCAAACTACATTAATAAAAGATATAGAGAAATTCCACAACAAGAGAAATCCACAGAGGCACACCTTCAAACTCACAGGCTTTAGGGCTTAGAAATTATATGCAGAGTTTCAAACTGGAGCCATTTTGACAACTGAATCCAGATCCCCAAAAACAGTTGATTTTGTCGAGGCTGTGACAGAGCCTTAATTACAGTCTCTTAAAGAATGCCGCATCTGCAGGATGCAGGCAGCAGGCTGTGAATCTCGTTTAGAAAGTCCCTTCCTCAGCAAGGTAAACCAGGCAGGGAGGAGGTTTAGGCCAGCCCAAGATGACACCTGTACGTCCCTCTCCAAGGTGGCGGCAGGAGTATTCTTTATCTTCTGCCCTCTCTCATTGGTGGATGTGCAAATAATCACGGTTATTTGAATTGCCTCACAGAGCAAGGAGAAAATGAAATCCTGATGAGGAGCTGGTGAGGAATGTCACCTGCAAGGTGAAACTTTCCCTGTTCAGTGTTGACATGCTGGGCCCATGACACCCTGACAGCTTTCTGCAGGTGCCTGCGTGACTGAGCCCTTGCCCTTTTCTCTTCCCTTAACCACTGGTGCAAATCACCCCCCAGGAGAGAAAATACAAATGACAATAATCATAGCTAAGCCACCTCACATGTCAGTCTCTGACAGTGCTAGTATCTCTTGACAATGTCTCATGACAGAGGGCTGGGCATTATCCTCATTTTGCAGCAGAGAAAACGGAGGCTTAAGATCAAAAAGTAAAATGGTAAAACCACTTTGGAAATCAGTTTGTCAGTTTCTAATAAAGGAACACGTGCTCTTACCATATGACCCAGCCATTGTACTCCAAGGTATTTCCCCAAGAGAAATGAAAACATACATGTTCACAAAGACTTGTACAGAAATAGCCTAAATGTCCATAAGTAAGAGAACAGAAGAAAAAATAATTACATATCCATAGAATGGAATACTACTCAGCAATAAAAAGGAATGAACCACTTATATATGTACCAGTGTGGCTGACACTCAGGGAAATTATATCGGTTGAGGGAAAGAAGCAGGACACGAAAGAGCACATACTGTAGGCATCCATGCATCTGCTGTTCAAGAACAGGCAAAGACTTGATGGTGACAGAAATCAGAATAATGCTCCCCTCTAGGAAAAAAGGTACTGAACCGGCAGGGGTACAAGGAAAGCTTCTGGGGCGATTTTAGGTAAGTTGATCTAGTGATCCTTCCAAGGGTGTTCACTTGGCAAAATTAATTGAGCTGTAGACTTAAGATTTGTGCATTTTACTGTATGTAAATTATGCCTTTAATAGAGTATGGGGGGAAACAATATATAAAGAGGTGACATGACCCACCCTGTTCCATATTTGGAAAATGAAAGAGCTGTGCCATCGTCCAACAGCCAGTCTGAACTAAGTAGGAAAAGGGTGGCTGCTGCCTCTTTTCCAAGGGTTGGGAAGACTGTCCAGGCCACACATGTTTCTGAGTGGTCCCCTTGGGCCAGGCCCTGTGCTGGGGCTGAGGTAAAGATGGACACAACAGCCACAGTCCTGTCCTGATGAAGCATCTGCCCTGGGACAGGGACAAGCAAACATCCCGGGACTGCATGGAGAGCTAGGAGCAGCGACAGTGGATGTCCCATGCAGGGGACTGAGTGCAGATTTCCTGGAGAAAAGAGTGACAAAGCTGGAAAGGAATAGGGAAGGAAGAAACACAACGTGGGGATAAGGAACAGGTTGGGCAGAGATACCTAGCTTGGAAAGAGCAAATGTCATCCATCTGGGAAAGAAACTGTTAGTAATGCAGTCCTCCTGGAGCTTAGAGTGGGGACAGGAAGTGATGAAAAATGCCACTAATAAGAATAATAAAAGTAGCTGTCACTTATACACAATGAACTCTATGCCAAGGACTCTTCATATATTAACTCATTTAATCTTTACAAAGATACTATGTGGCATGTTGTCCCCATTTAGGGTTGATAAAACTGAAGCTCAGAGAGGGGAAGTAAGCTGCCCAAGGTCACACAGCTGGTAAGTGGCAGAGACAACATTTGAACGTGGGTCAGTCACTCTGCCGCACAGCTAACGAGGTGCAGAGGGCCACATTATAAAGGCCCTCATCAGCCATCACTCTGCAGACCATGGGAGCCACTCAGCTCCTCTGCGAGCTTCAGTTTTTTCATCTGGAAGACACGGATGTTAATAGTACCCGCCTCAGAATATTGTTAAGGGGCTGATGTGGACAAAGTGTGTAAAGCAGCTGGCAAAAGGCCTGGCTTGTATTGCGCCATCATATATGTGAGTTAGCTATCCTTAGTCTATCTAATGCTGTCTAATCATGTAACTGCTAACACATGAGGACCTACTATGTGCAGGCCCTCTACTAAAGAATTTATGTGAATTACCTCACATAATCACAGCAGCCTGTGAGTTAGGTTCCATTTTTCATCGCTTGTCTCACTAAGGAGGTGAGGGAAGAGAGATTCACAACCTGTCTGAGATAATGCTATTAACAAACACCAGTGTGAGGTCTGAGTCCAGAGTGGCAGGCTCCGTGGTGCACGCCCCAATCCTGCACCCTCCCATACAGCAGCCACTCGCTGCACATGGCTTTGGAGCACAGAACCAGTCGGGTCTGAGTTGATATGTGCCATGAGTATAAAATACATACCACATTTTGAAGATTTAGTTTGAAAGATCTTGTTAATAATTTTTCATATTGATGACATGTCAACATGATACGATTTAAATGTACTAGGTCAAAGAAAGTATATTAAAATTAATTTCTCCATTTTTTTAAATGTGGCTACTAGGCAATATACATATATATTTTTTTTGGTGCCTGGCCAGTATGGGGATCTGAACCCCTGACCTTGGTGTTATAGAAATTTTAAATTACATATGAGGCGTGCATTGTAGTTCTATTGGACAGTGCCACTGTGACCACTGTGCCACTTTGCTCTTAGCACGTGGGCTCAACCTTGATACTTGCCTCCCAGTCTCTTTGTATGGATCCTTCCGATGTCACCTGCACTTGAACTTCAGTCCGTGCACTAATGAGTTAACTCACTTGTCCCTCACGCCTTAGTGTGTACGTGTGTGTGTGTGTGTGTGTGTGTGTGTGTGTGTGTGTGTGTGTGTGTGTGTACTCCTCTGTCCTCTTCAAAGGCATTTCCTGCTGAGCTTCCTCTTCACCATTTTTAACATCACGACAGACTGAGGGTGGGAAAAGGCAGAGGAGGCCCTGTACAAACACAGCATCACAGCCCTCCCCCCACCCCCGTCCTGCTGGCCGCTCCATCTGATGGCCCATGAGTCCTGCAGTTTCAGGTTCTGGCCCCTGGCAAGGTTATTGAAGCTGAGACCGGCTGTCCTCCCTCTCCTAGGGAAAATAAAAATATTCTAATTAAAGCTGGGAAGGCCCTGGGAACAATAGCGCTGGCGCCGGGCTGATGGATGTAATTCAATTTGGAGCATGAAGAGCAGGACTCTAGGCTCTCGCTGTTACCAAGCCATTTGGAGGGCAAAAATGATCAAAAAATGAATTTAACGAATGCAGAGCAGCCCATGTGGGGACAGAGGTGGGGGTTTGAACTGAGGAACAGGAAGAGTTCTGTTGCATCTAAATCCTTTAGCAGGGAACAGATGAGGTCATGAGACACCAGATATAGCTGGCTTCTCCAAACCTCAGTTTCCACATCTGGGAACAGGGGGTCATTTCGGTACCCCACCTCCTAGGTCCTCATGAAGACTGAATGGGGTAATGCAGGTAAAGGGCTTGGCTCAGAGCCTGGCATAGAGTAAGCACCCAATTAGATGGGAGCCATTTTTTAAATATTTTTGCTCACCCCTCATGGTGACATTGAACATCACCAATTCCCATGTGCTCAGCAGACACCTGGAATTGCAGACAGATCCTTGGTTCCTGGGATTACATCTTTGGAAGGCTGTGGGGAGAGACTAAGGTAAAGGTTACTGTGCTGACCTGGGATCATATCTAAAAACAATCATTGCAACTAGGTAGATAAAGTATTATTATGTTAACAGCTACCAAAATCTTAGGGTTGGGAATAGAAGGTAAGATACAAAGGCCTGCATGCCAAATCTCCTAAAAGTTTTAGCGAAAAGTCAGAACAACTGTTTTGTAGGTTTTGTATTTATAGTCCATAAATATATACAATTATCATGAGTCAATTAAGAAAAATAAATTAAAAGGAGAGAGAAAAAAGAGAAATAGAGAGTAGAATAGTGGTTATCAGATGCAGGGAAGCGGTTTAGGGGGATATCAGAGAAAGGTTGGTAGACGGTACAAAGCTACAGTTAGACAGGAAGAATAAGTTCTGGTGCTCTACAGTGACAATAGCTAATAACATTGTATTGTATATTTCAAGATAGCCAGAAAAGAGGATCTTGAATGTTATGACCACAAAGAAATGATAAATGTTTAGGTGATAGATATGCTAACGATAGATCACTCTACAATATGTGCATGTATTGAAAGAACAAATTGTACCCCATAAACACGCACAATAAAAAAATTAAAATAACAAAAAGAACAGTTTATGGTCTTTTGCAGGGTTGGGGGTGAGGAAGGGAGATTAGAAAAGCTCCCAGAGAGTAGAGGAAGTGGAAAAACATCCCCAGTGTTATGATATCAAGAGGTGGGACCGTTTAGACCATGAGGGTTCTGCCATCATGAATGGATTAATGTCATTATCGAGAAAGTGTGTTCATTATCAAGAGTGCGTTGTTATGAAAGTGAGAGTGGCCCTCTCTGTCTCTTGCTGTCTCACGTCTCTTGTTCTTCTGCCTTCCTCCATGGGATGGCACAGCAAGGAGGACCTTCACAGATGATGGCACCTTGATATTGGACTTCCCAGGCTCCAGAAATGTGAGAAATAAATTTATTTTCTTTATAAATTACCCAGTTTGTGGTATTCTGTTATAGGAACACAAAACAAAGACAAGCAATGTTGCCCTTTCTCTGTCTTCCACCCCAACCCTTGAAATGTGCAGAATATTCCACTATCCTTGAAAATGATTCACACAGTTGGATCTCTTTCTATTTTTTTTAAAAAATGAGATTCAAACAGGAAGCTGAATTTCATGTTTGGAGCGATGTGGGGCTACAAAGAATGGAAGCAAGAACCCTGGAGATATGAATCATTCTGAGAATTGGCAGAAATCTTGAGGCAGGATCTGAAATCTGAAATTCTCAGCCACTGCTGAGCTAGCACAATGTGAAGACTTCTTCCCACCCAACAGCCCCAGATCCTTCTCCAAGGCAGACGTTCCAGAAACTTGGAGTCCTTTCTCTTGGTTGGCAGCCAGCTCTGTATCATTTGGGATTCTTTCAATGAAAAGAAAGAAAAATAAAAATAAACCCCCCCCCACAAACTGAGTCTAATCTAAAAGCAGGGGAGGGTAAAGCAAGAGGAGGGTAAACTGGAAAGTTACGGGGAAGCTCAAGAATCAAAACAGGAGCTAAACAACAGGCCTCAGAAAGGCCAGCAACCTGGGCAGTGCCAGGGCCTCCACAGCAGGAATGATGAGCTGTCTCAAAGGACAAGTAAATTAACTATTTTTGTCACCATGTGTATCCACTCAAGATTCAAATTCCCAGGGAAGAGACTCTGATTGGCTTAGCTTGGGCTACATGGTTACCCCAGCAGTCAGAGAGATGGGGGGGTCTGATGCCAGCTCCAGTGGCATTGCATTCAGGGGTGGAGGGACAGTTCCCTAATAAAGGGGACGCTGTTGTTCTCAGAATAAGGAGAGAGAGGATACCGGGTACACACAGATGTCCATTCCATTCCATCCCTTGACCGCCCAGCATCCACCTTCTTTCCATGCATACTAATTCAAAAACTGACCAACATCCCATCATGCAATTATTCCACATACAACTGCAAACACACGTGCCCTTCCTCAATGAGAAAAGGGCAAATAAAGCAGCCTATTTATCTGGAAATATCACTTTCAGGAATAAGAGTAACAATTTCAGAAAGCTAGGAATAAGGCCATGTGGGGTGCCAGTGGGAGGAGATTGGGGGCTGGCTCTCAGATTAAATTGGCAGCCCCCACTCTCCCCCCGACCCCACCCAGCAAATAGACTCCAGCTTCAGGGGATGTGGTGTCCTCTCTGGCCGCTTACATGGGCCACTTGATTCTCAGTGTTTTGCTACATCAGAGAAGAAGTGATTTCACCGAATGGGACTTTGTTTAGCCCTTGGAAGACACTGTCATGTGGCACTCGGATCTTACTGGCTGAATTAAGAATTCTACCTGAGCAACCAAACACCTGCTTGCCCATGTGTCCTGACATGCTTGAGGCCCTAAAATTAAGCAAGTGAGTGAGGACAAGTCCAGAGTAGTAATAAAGAACACAGGCTTTGGAGTGAGGTAAAACTAGGTTCAAATCGGGGCTATTTGCTTCTTGCTGGTTACACAACTGTGGTCAGGGCTTTACCATTCGGAAACTCAGTTCCTCGTCTGTGAGGTGGGCTCATGTCTACCTCCTAGTGTCGCTCTGAGGATTAAATGAGCTAATGCATGTAACACACTTAGAATAGCACCTGGCACATGGTAAAGGCTCAATAAGTGTTAATCACGATTATTCTCCCTTTCTAAAGGTGAGGAAACTGATACTTGGAGGAAGAAATGATTAGTCTAGTATAGCACTATAGTTCATCAAAATTCATGAAGCAAAAACTAGTGAAAGAAAACACTAGACCAGCATCATTCAGTTGAAATATAATGAGAGTCATGTGTAATTGTATATTTTCTTGTAGCCATATTAAAAAAAACCATGAAATTAATTTTAATAATGTATTTTATTTACCTAATATACTCCAAATATTATCATTTCACCATATAATTGGTATAAACATTTATTGAGATACTTTACGTTTATTTTTTCTAGTAGCCACATTTTAAAAAATAAAAAGCAACAGGTGAAGTTAATTTTAATAATGTTTCATTTAATCCAATATATTCCAAATGTTATTTCAACATGCAATCAATATGAAAAAGTATTAATGAGTTATTTTACACTCTTTTTATCAAACTAAGTTTTTGAAATCCCGTGTGACCTTTTGTACTTATAGCACATCTCAGTTAGGAACTGCTGTATTTCAAGTGCTCCATAGCCACAAGCGGCTGCTGTAGTAGACAGGGCAGTGGGAGACAATTTACACCTCATTTAATCTTCCCAGTAGCCCCATGAGATGTTAATAGCCCTGTTTTGCAGATGAGAAAATGGTCCCTGAGAAGGTAAGTGACTCACCCAAGGTCACACAGCTAGAAAGAGCAGGGCTGGGCTTGGGGCTGTCTGACCTTTTGCAATATAGCCCTGCTGGAAACCAGACACTTCTACCTCCTGGGGAGCCCTCATGCCCATCTCAGTGTTATCCACACCCCAAGCCATTGATTACTGCTATGATTTATGGCCCTCCTGCCAGCCAGCCATGGAGACGTAATTAATTTGTTTCTGCTGGTGGAAACCTGCCTGGATAACCTCACCTCCCAGCCTGTGCTTTTAGCTCAGACGATCGATTCCCAGCTTGTCAATGGTGCTGAGGAGTAACCTACAGCCACAGTTAGATTCGCTTAATCAGGCACTTGCTCAGAGCAGCCCATCTGACAATTTTATTGGGTTGGGAGCATCATATTTCAGTGTCTGTTTCCACTCCAGTCTCTTGTTCCTGGATCAGCTGGGTGGGGGGTGGGGATGTTGAATCTGCTGCTTTATGTATTATGGCAGGGCCCATGCTCCTTCCCAGTAAGAGGAAATCTACTGATTGGAGTGTAATTGGTTATCTGACTTGGAAGAGGTCACCTGTCAACCAACCAGCATTTAGTGAGCTCCATCTGTGTGCTCAGATCTCAGTGGGATAGTGTTACTGATACTAATACCAGTAACTATACCCACAATAACAATAGCTAACATTTACTTAGCCCTTACAATGTTCCAGATGTTCTTCTGGCATGTTGCACATATACTAACAAACTGCAGGATAGGTGCTATTATTAATTCCGCTTTACAGGAGAGAAAACTGAGGCTCAGGAAGGTGAAGGGACTTTCCCAAGGTCACACAGCAGGGAAGGGATAATTTTGGGATCCAATCCTAAGCAGTTTGGCTGCCCTCAAGAACTCAATATCTTGTTGAAGAGGCAAGATGCATACTCAGGAAACAGGTGTGGGTAATATAAGGGAGAAAACAGTAAGGGCTAATGTTTTTTTGACTAACAATAAGAATATCATAGCAAATACTTATTGAAAACCTCATGATGCGCAGGGCTCTTCTAAAAGTGTTGCATACTGCGTCTCATTAAGTCTTCACAAAACCCTAGAAATAGGTACTATTATCATCTTACTGTACAGAAGAGGATAATGAGGCTTGGAGAGGTAAAATGATTAGGTCAAGGTCACTACAATGTAACCCCGGTGGACAGATGAATAATCCTGCTGTGATTTTTACCTGTATATTTGGTTTACTCCTGATTCCCTGTTCCAAACTCCCCAGGGATTACAAAGTAAGGGTGACACCCTAAGAGAGACATCTGAGCTGCAAGAAACTAACATTGAATTGGGCATTGCTAACTGATACAGCTTCAGTAGCTTAGGATATTTTGTGTGCTTTCAGAGGACAGGGTCCATGACTTTCATTGAATTCTCAGAAAAACTGACTACTGCTTTAAAGGATTGTTTGCAGGGAGAAGAGGGATTCACCTATTGATGGAAGGCATTCCATGAAGAAGTGAAGAAGATGTAGGATCTGGAGCCCAAACCGGTTCAAATCCTGGCTTTGTCACCAGATAGCATCATGAACTTGGGTGAATTGATGACCATCTCTGAGCTAGATTTCCTCGTCTCTAAGATGGTCAAAATGGTACTTAATTCATAGGGTTGCTGTTGCAGAGATGAAATGGGCTAATAAGCTTAAAGTTTGTAGAAGAATGCTTAGCACATAGTAGGTTCTCGATAAATAGTAGTTGCTATAAATTTGATTTCTGCACCCACCCCCACCCCTCTTCTCCCAACCCCAAATTGGAATTTCTCTAAGAAGTGAAATTAGAAATCTCCTAAGTCCACTCTTCATCATTTGCCTACGCACTGCTCTTTAAAAGGTTAATTTCTAACAAAGCCAATGGGACCCCAAAAGATATTTCTGGTCTCATGTAAAGTGGGTTTTCTCTAGGATAGCTTAGACCTCTCCTTCTCACTGGCCCCCCACCCATGACTGACATTTTCCAACTCCCACTGCTTCTCATGCCCACTCCATTTCTCCTCTATATGCAGCCGAATGGGAATGAAGCCCACCCAAATGAAATGCTGATGATTACTTGGAAAACTTCCAGGATAACCCCCCAGCTAAGACCCCAACTTTAAACACCTGCTATTATGGACTCTTGTAACAGCCATACATTTGCTCATTTAAGTCCTCATAGCCCACCTCTGTGCTAGATGATACTATTACTCCAATTGTCCAGTTTAAGAGACCAGTGCTCAGAGAAGTTAACTTGCCTGAGACCACACAGCTAAAAAGTAGCAGAAACAGGATACTAGCCCCAGAATCTACATTCTTGATCAGATGCTCTATTACACCTTCAACCCCACAGCAAGGGGCCTCTTTTATGCACAACAACCTTTCAATATAAAGTTTAGGAAGAATCCATGGCCAACTGAGTCTTTGTCTAACCCCATCTCTATGACAAAGAAAGAAAAATCCAGTGGTGAGGAATTGCAAAGGGGCTGCTTCAGAAGGGGGAGAGAAGGTCATCCCAAATTGTAAAAATCACAACAGGGTGTTTGTATAATGAGGACATAAACAGAAGTAAGAAGGGCACTTGGAGATAAAACAATCAAATCTTATAATAATTTTTAAAAAGGGCTTTACAAGAGGTTCCAGCCAAGATGGCGGAATAGACGGTCCCCAGCGTCACTCTCTCCCAGAAATCAAACAATTTACAATTATATAAAAAAGCAACAATGGCCAAGCTGGGGCCACTAGAGCTCAGGGGAAGAGGAGGAGAAACCTATAGAGTTCATGAAGGTGGGAGAAGCCGCGATGAGAGAAGGAAAAAAACTGCTCTGACCATTTCATGCCATGGCTGCTTTAAGGCTGGAGCTGCTGAACACACAGAGCAGGAGCCAGCAAAAGCTGCAGCTGTGCCCTTCAGATGCAGTTGCTTGGAGGTGGCAGGGGAGAAGAGGGTCTTGTTGGCCCCCAGGACAGCAAGACCACTAACAGGGTTCCCATGGACCCACATAGGAGTGAGGAGCCAGAACAACTGACAAAAAGGAGCCATTCAGAGGCTGGTGAGTCATCACAAGGGACTGGTGCATGGCCCCTCCTACAGGAAGTGTCTGCAGCATGGGCAGTGGGAGAGACGAGCCCACTAGGGGAACACTGGGGCACAGCAAGGACAGCTGATCTGTCCCCCCAATCAGTTTAGGACCACTCAGAGGATACTGGTCAGGAATATAGAATTGCATGGGGTGCAGTTTGATGAAAAGACTCAGGCCCAGATCAGAGTTTCTACACAACCTAGGTGCACCGAGTACCTGGAGAGCCGGAAGTACCTATAAAGTCAACTATTATAACCTGTGCTGCAAAAAAAGCCTTCCTTAGGGAAGCAGCAGCAAAGCAGCAATTTAGCTCGACAAAAGAGCTCAAGTACTGGTTCCCACAGGAAGTTCCTTCACTTTAGAAGTTAGCAAAGGACACACACAAAAATTAGCTCTGGCTCAGATGCACTGCCAGTGACTTGGGACTGCCTGGGGACTTGAGGCATGGGGCTGAGGACCAGAGCCCCCTCCTACAACCAGGCATACCACCAGAACCTTGGGTCCTGTCTGGGGACCTGAGGTATGGAGCCAGGGACTGGACACCCCTGCAACCAGGCATAACGCCAGCACAAAGGAGCATGCCAAAAACATCACCTCCATGTGGGTGGCCCACCACAGCCACCACAATAACCACGTCTGCCACAAAAGCGGCTAGATGCCACAACTACCATGCAGATGGTCCCCCAGCCACTGGAGTGCATTGACACAAGGAGAGTCACCAGCAGATATAAAGAAAAGAAGAGGATGTCTGTCTTCACAAAGCCCATTCCAGAGTGACAGAAGAAGCATCTGCTTTACAATAATATTGGGGGACCTGATTACACCTCTCAGCATTGGGCAGATCATCTAGGCAGCAAATCAACAGCGTAACCATTATTCTTTCAGAAGGAGAGAAGAAACCTAGGGTAATTAGAGGGGGGAGTGGGGATGGAGAGAGGGATGGGGAGAGATTGGACAAAGGGCATAAAGAATAAGTGTGATTTGTAACAATATATGTGCTAGTAATATTGATTTGATCAACATTTCTCAACATTGAACCCCCAAAATTTGTATAATCAATTTTGATTCAATTAAAAAAAAAGGGTATTTACAAATTAGGATAAAGCCTTGTGAAGTAGCATAATGTTCTGGAATATTAACTGAAGCTGTTTTCTCCACTGCATTTCTTTACAGCCCATGCCTGTTCCCCCCTCTAGGTAGCAGCTGGCTGACAAGACATCTCTACCCAAGAAAGAGTTGACACAGAAGAGCAGACATAATAAAGTAGTCAAGTCCCTGGCTTGTGAGTCTTGAAGTCTTTCCCCTGAATCAGAATGTCTGGAGATTTGACCTGTGTAAATCTGTGGCTTTATTAAGTTCTCCAGGAGACTGTGATGTGCACTAAAGTTTGAGAAGCACTCCTGTGCTGTTGATAAAATATTTGGAAGAATGTTTAGTAAGGACATGATGTCCTATTTATGGAAAAGCTCCCATGGAATTGAGGAAGAGGAATAAAAGGAGCATCGAAGTGCCCAGATAGTATTAGGAGCTCGAGAAACTCTACTTCTTGTTCATCCCACTCCCTGACTGATTCTGGGTGAAGCAGGACCCTCAGGTAGGTTGGGGCATCTGACAGCAGCAGGTGTGCCTGGGGCGGCGGTGGTGGATGGTAAGACCTTGGAGTTCTCAGTGCCTAGCCCAGGATGGGTCTGTCACGTGAACCTGAACCCATCTTCCAAGACTCCTGCACTATAGCATGGAGCAGGAGCAGCAGAATAATCCAGGTGCCCAGGGGTGTCCTGGAAACAGAGTTTCCTAAATCCCAGAATGGTGTGACAGCAGAAGGGCTTCTCCAGGCCAAGCTGGGGGCCTGAAAGGAATTCTGGACAGAAATACAGACTCATGCAGCAATGATCTGGATGGGTTGATGTACAAAGAGCAAACAGGTTGAGGATGTTGCAGCGGTCGCCAGAGCAAGGAGGCTGGAATGGATAAACCTAGTCTGCATCTCATGGCCATGCTTGGTACTAGGTGAACTCCCTGGGGAAATCCCAATTGGACCTAGACTAGATTTCTGCTCTGAGGCAGAAGACAGTCTACAGCAGATGCTAATAGTGCCCATCTACATCCCTTGGATCCACTATCGACTTCATGCACACACTCTTGCCACGTGTTTGGATTCCATATGGTCAGCACCTACATCTCTTTGTGGGAAGGCTGCCCTCAGGCTTCTAGGGAACCCAAAGTGCCTGGGTATTCACATCCCCCAGGACAATCCTTAGCTAATGCCTGATGAGTGCAGGGAGAGGGACACACAAATACTCCAGCTTCCATGCCCCCTGACCTGGAGACTGAGTGTGACTATTGCTGGCCCCGGCTCACTGCAGGACTGAGCGTAAGTAACCTCCACAGGACCTTGCTTGACTCCTTCCTTTGAGGTCTCACTTGCCTACTCCTTGATCATGTTTTTCACTTCCTTGTAAGTCACTTTTACATGAGTCCTCATTTCAGGATCTGTTTCCAAGGGTTCCAGCCATAAAACATGTGCTGAAAATAAAACTTAGTTATAAGAAAAAAAAAATTTACATTTTCACGCCTACGAATTTATAGACTGAGATTTACAAGGGCTACACTTACTATGAATACCATAATAAAGCTACTTTTTAACATTTATAAATTTCCATGAATGACTTCATTAAACCCATGAGTCAAAAACCATTGTTAACCCCCATTTTAAAGAACTCAAGAAGTTCAATAACTCCTGGTCCAAAGGCTATAAGCAAAGTCTTACACATAGCCCCTGCCCTCAAGGAGCACTCAGGCCAGGAAGACCAAGCTTGCACAAACCACCAGCTCCAGGCCTGGGTCTGGCCAAAGTTGTACACTTAGCAGAAGAACTGAGAGAATCCAGAGATGAGGTCACTAAGCTGGGATGCCCTGAGCTCCTCCTAACCAGGTAGTTCTGGTCCAGGAGACACGAGAGGAGCTGGACTCCCACGCAGCCCTTGTGGCAGAATGCACAGAACACAGGCTCAGAGCACAAATGCCTGAGTTCAAGTCCCAGCTTCAGCACCTACCTGCTATACGGCCTTGAACAGGTCGTGGAGTGGGGTTAATAATTATTAAAAATGCAGATCCCCTGTCTAGTGATTCAGGGACTGGGATGTGAGTTGCTGACATGAGCAATCTTAAAAATCTCCTGCCACAGTGTGCTGATGGCTGTAATTTACTCTGTACCCAAAATAGAAGGATAGGCTGATAGATGGATAAGTGATAAAGCAAGGAAAATAAAATGGTGGTGGCAGAATCTAGTGGTGGATAAATTTTTTTCAACTTTTCTATAGGTTTGAAACTTTTTATAAAAAACTATTGGGAGAAAACCTCCCAAGTGATTCTTTTTGGATGCAAATGGTCCCTGTCTGCTTCTTTGATAAGTCACTTTGATGCCCAAAGCAACCCAAAGCAAGAAGAGGCAGGCGAAGGCAAGGACACGAAGTGCTTATCTTTCCAGGAGTCCCTATCTTGGGCATTTCAAAATTCTCTTTGCATTTTCCTTTTGTTTGGAAGTTGTCAGCTCCAAGAGTGTGTCCCCAACAATGTTCTCAACTGAGAACGCTGGCTTTGATAGTAAGATAGTGGGAGCAGGTTATAGGTACCTGGGGGAGAGACATAGATGGATGTCATTGGGTGCCAAGATGTATCTCGTAGCCACCAGATGTGACTTCACTGTGGGGCCCACAATATTTCCCAGTGCTTTGGAAATCACTCCCATTCATCACCCTTTATGGTTCTGATTCATCTTGCAGGCAGGACAAGTTGTTTTATGCTGAAGCAAGAGAGAGTCCTTTTATAGCCCTCTGAATCAGTAGGCTGTTTATTCTCTCTCTCCAAAGGCTTCTGTCAGCTGCTGCTGAATCTGTCCAGGTTCATCCTAAAATGCTTCCCTCCAGCAGACAAGGCCACAAGTGGCAAACCTCATTGGTAATTCACCAAGGCCCAGAGAGACAGGTACACCACAGTCAAAATAACAGGGGTCATGGTTAACAAGGTACCTTTTTATCAGAGGTAACCAGGAAATGACAAGAGGACACCGGGTATCAGCTAAGGGCTGAAGCGTGAAGAACCAGCATCTATTCTGAAGTTTATCTTTAGCATAAAGCCTGACCCATAGTAAATATTCAATAAATTTTTGAATAAAATTGAGTGGATAATATGGAAAAATACATTTGCCTTCATGGATTAATAACACAGGATTAGGCATCACTTATTGAGTAAATTGTGTGCCAATTTACTGTTTGCAAAAATGGCTCTAATTGTGCCCTCTTTGTGTCTACACCCTTAGCAATGTGACTTTGCATCCCTTCCCATTAAGAGGTGAAGTCTGTTTTCCTGCCACTGAATCTTGATTGGCCTTGTAACTTGTTTTGGTCAATAGGAAGTGACAGAAGTGATTGGGTGCCAGTTTCAACCCTAAACCTCAAGAGCCTTGTGCATATTCCCTCATTCTCTAGGAACCCTGTCACTAATCACCTGTAGAATAAGAAATTAAGTAGAGCAGAAACAAGACAGTCCAGCCAGGGCCATTCTGGATCAGCCAGCCCCCAGCCAACCTAGCAACTGACAGAAGCAGCATTTGGGTGAAACTAGGGCCACCCAAGTGAACCCAGCCCAAATCGCCAACCTCAGCATTGTTGTCCTAAGACACTGTTAGGGGTTTTTGTTTGTTTGTTTTTAACAGAAAAAGCTGACTGATACACAAGTACTGTGTTACACACATAGTATCATTTAACCCTTACAACAGCCCTCCAAAGTAAGTGTGATGGATACAGTTATCTGCCCTCCAAAATATGTTCTTTCTTTATTCCACAGCAAGAGAGTTTTAGCTAGGACAGAGCTGTCTAGCTAGGGACTAAATTTCTCAGGTCCCCTTGCAGTTATGTGTGATAACATGAGTGATTTCTTGTGAAGAACTGGAAGAGTGGGAATCCTGTTGCAACTTCTGTCTTGATGGCTTTAGAGAAAATCCCTAGCATTGGAATTCTGCTATTTCTCCTTCCTGTTGACTAGATGGAGGTAACTAGAATGACTATGTATTGGAGACAGCAGAGTCCATCAGCCTGACTCCCTGAATGTCCCTTGGAGGCGACATGGGCAAGAAATAAACTTTTGACTTGTTGGAGCCACTGTGCCATGGAACCTGTTCATTGTAGCAGCTAGTATTGTCCTAATGCAATAGAGATTGTTATCTCCATCTTACAGACAAGGAAGTAGAGGCTCAGAGAGCTGACATGATTGGCTTCTAAACTGCGCTATCCAGGACAGTAGCCACTAGCCATGTGTAGCAATTTAAATTAAAATTATTAACAATTAAAATAAACAAAAGTCTAATTCCTCAGTCACACTAACTATCTTTCAAGTGCTCAGGAGCCACATGTGGCTACCATATTGGACAGCACAGTACAGGTCATTCCCATCACCACAGAATCCTCTATCAGATGACAGCAGTAGAACCGTGATTCCTCCTGAGGTCTGAGTGTCTTCAGTGTTTTGCTTTCTGTCTTCCTCCTGCCAGGCAGAGTTCTTTTCAAGAGTTGCTCCCCTGGTGCACGTACATGTTTGTTTACAGATCATTATTATCTATTTGCCAGAAAGGCTGGGGGAAGTGGAAACTTATAATTAAAGGATGATGGAAGCTGGCAAGAGGATCGATGAGAAAGAAAAGTCATCTCTGAAATGTTCTCACTAACTCATTAAGAAAATATCACTCGATTTGCAAATATTGAACATGAAACAATACAGATGTCTTCACCCCCACCCAAACCTTTAAAGTGGGGTGACCTACCTTAGATAAGACTAACTGCTCCTTCCTCTGAAACTGTTAAGAAAGGGACTCATGCTGATCTGAGATTGTGATGGTTGAAGAAAGCCAGTTGGTTCATAACAGCAGAGCAGTCGAGCACTGCTGGATATATTCACCATATTGGTCTACTTGGGTGAGATATTAGCATGGGGAGAGCAGGGTGACTAGCTAAAAAAGAGAAAACTCATGAGACAATATCCCAGAGGGGAAACTAGTCATGAGTAGGTTGCCATAAAGCATCATTCCTCCTCCATCTTTTAGCCACCGGCAGCCTCAAGCTGACTATATGAGTCTTCCTTCTTTTTCCACTCAGTCAATTCTAGGGATGACCATGATGGCAAATATATTCATATTTACAAATATTTGTTGAGTACTTACTGTGGACCAGGCAGTGTTCTAAGCACTGTGGGGATACAGCAGCGGACAGGGTCTTAGCCCTCACAGATGCGGTAAGTTAGGGAGAAAAGGAAGTATACAGGACATTATAGTAGAGTGGGATCATGTCTTAGTCCATTTTGAGTTGCTATAACAAAATACCACAGACTGGGTAACATTACAAAAAAAAAAAAAAAAAAAGAAATTTATTTCTCTCAATTCTGGAAAAGTCAGTATTAAGCTATCGGCACCTAGTGAGAGCCTTCTTGCCGCATCATCCCGTGGTGGACAGTGGAGGTGCAAGAGAGTCTATGCACGCGTGAGAGACAGAAAGGGGCCGAGCTCATCCATTTATCAGGAACCCACTCTCACCATAACTAACCCTCTCCCATGATAAGGCATTAGTCCATTCATGAGGGCAGCACCTTCATGACCTGATCACCTCCTGAAATTCCCACTTCTAAACAGTGTTGCACCAGGGATAAAGTTTCCAACACACTTTGGAAACAAATTTGGGGGACAAATTGAACTCATAGTAGATAATTTCTGAGATAAAGGAAGGTGTGGAGCAGGGGCTGTGGGAACAAAAAGAAAGGTAAGTGTAATGGGCTAAATTGTGTCCCACCTCCCAAATTCATAAGTTGAAGTCTTAATCCCCAGTACCTCAGAATGAGGCTATATTTGAAGATAGGGCTTCTAAAGAGGTAATTAAGATATAATGAGGTCATATGTATGGATGGGCCCCAATCTAATATAACTGGTGTTCTTTCAAAAAGGAGAGATTAGGACACAACACACAGACCGAGGGGTGATCTTATGAGCACACAGCAAGAAGGTGGCCATCTGCAAGCCCAGGAGAGAATCTCAGAAGAAATCAAGTCTACTGATACCTTGACCTTGGACTTCCAGCCTCCAGAACTGTGAGAAAATAACCGTCTATTGTTTAAACTACCCACTCTTTGGTATTGTGTTATGGCCACCCTAGCAAGCTAATATAGTCACCTAATTCAGTTTGGGGTGGAGGACAAGTCAGAGAAGACTTGTGATTATTGGGTTGATTATTGAGGCTCAGCATGAATAGAGGAGCCTGACAAAGGGGTTGGCCAAGGGAGGTTTGGGATTCCAGGTACAGGGAACACCATGTGAATAAATCACAGTGGATCTTGTGAGTCAAAACAGAGAATTTGGTCTGTTTCTTGGTGGCAATGGGGAACCATTGTGGGGCAGGGGGCAGGGGTTGGTAAGGCGGAAGCATGGCATAACCAGGTTTCATTTTATAAGGACTACCTTGAATGCATCCATAGGATGGATTTTAGTGGCAAGACAGGAGGCTGGGGGACAGGTTAAGAGGCAGTGCAGTGTGGTCCAGATCAGAGATGCTGGTGGTTTGGACCAAGGCAGCAGCATCAAGAAGAGGGGAGGTCATATTGGAGAGATATTTAGGGAGACAGCCAATGAAGATGGGTGGACATGGTGGCTCAAATGGAGAAAGGAGACCCTTAATTTGGTCCTCAGTTGTAGACCCTGAGACAAGGACTCCAGAGGAAGAATTTCATTTGGGAGGTGAAGGTGGAGGAGTAAGGAAGTGAGAGAGGAAGAGAAAGCAGTCAACAAAGGACATGTTATCTGGTCGGCTACCACTGTGGGCAAGTGGAGCTTAATCGTGCTGGGGAGTTCTAGGGGGCGTTGTTTGTGTGGAACGTTACCACAGAGTGATCCCACTTGAGCAGCAGGAGAGCTGGGCTATTTATACCCCAACTCCGGCCAGTATTAGCTGAGGGCTGCTTCTGGGGGATGGACACCAATTCCCCTGCACAACTGAGCCACCGTACAGGTGGCAGAGTGGGCTCTAGTGACAAGAGAAACCTTCAGGATACAAAATTCAGGAGGTGGTGGATGAAAGTCTGTTTGATGTGCCCTGAAGCAGGAAGGATGAAAGAGATGGCCAGGGCGTAGTGTCTTCCCCAGGGATCCCAGGTCTCTAGCATCCTGGCTAGAGTATCCAGATCTAGTACTTCATGTACTGAATTGGGGAATGGAAGATGAAGAAGCAGAGAATATTTTAGACCTATTGCTGCCTATGGTTGTCGCCAGTGGGCAGCTTTAATATGGGTTTGGAGACCCTGGGGAGCTCCTGGCTATGAAGCCAACGGAGGAGCCAACAGTACCTGGCTGTTATTTAAAGCCACGGGAGAGGATGCAATGGCCCAGAGGAAACACACGCATAGAGGTCTGGAACCCCAAGATGGAGCCCCGAAAAGCACCCACCGCATCTAACTCTCGAGCCCCAACACTCCCCCACTGGTTCTGTGAGGCTCAGCCCGCTGAGACCATCCATTAAACGAGCTGTAGATAAAATCTCAGGGTAGCACAGAGGAAAGTGATTACTAAGAAGAAGTATCTGAATTAAGGAAATAATTCTCTAGCATTTTTTAATTAAAACCTTCAACCCAAGAAGCTTGTTAATTTAGCTTCGGCAAGTGGTTCTGCTTCCACCGGCTTCCTGCTGCCTGCGCGTGGTCTGAAGTGGCTGCCTCTGATTTCCCTCATTTGTGAGGTACTCACGCTCTGGGTGGCAGGCGGGTGATTAAAGCCAGATGGGAAGTCAGCCCCTCCAGAAGCAGACTCCTGTTGGACTTTGTGACCAGCAGGAGGCTGGAGGGAATCCTGGGACCTTGCTCCCCCCACACCTCCCAACTCCCTCTTCAAATTAGATGCATTCGAAGGAGAAAAGAGAAAAATCTCAGCTGCAGGGTGGTTGACAGAGACTATCAAGACAGGCTGGTTGAGCGCTCCCCACTGGGTAAATAAAAGAGTAACGGTAATTCTTGATTAGCTTCACGGACAGACTAATCAGAGTAGCTAATATTTATCGAGTTCTTTCCACGTGCCAAGCATTGTGCTCTTTGCTTTTACCATCTCATTTTTCCTTACAACAACCTTGTGAGTTGGGTAGTATTATTCTCATTTTACAGCTGATGAAACCACAGCTCAGAGAGCTTGGGTGACTTGCCTAAGGTCTCATGTTTAGGGATAGCGAGTGGCAAAGCCACCAAACCAGATTCCAAATAGTAGGTAAAAGTAGCACTACTGAGCAAAAGCAAAAACATGGAATCTAGAAACAGAAAAACTAGTTTGGAGTCACTTGCCTACAGACAACATGCTCAATAAATGTGAGCTGTTACTATTATGATAATGATCCCATAATTTAAATGGACTTTTAAGACTACAGTCTCAAAGACTCACGCTCAAGAATGTTTATCCCAGCATTATTCATTCACAACTGTGAAAAGCTGCAACCAATCTAGATGTCTAAAGATAGGGGATTGGTGTAATAAATTATGGTCACTCCAGACAGTGTAATAACATGTATGTGTTAAGAACCATGTGTAGAGAAATGGTTAATGACATGGGAAGATGTTCAGAATACATTATTAGGCTTGAGAGTTCTTTTAAAGCAGGTTGCCAACAGTGTGATAAATCTTTTGTGTAAGAATTACTTGAAAAATAGTATATATGTGTGTATATATATTTGCGTATACATACATATATACTTAGAGACTGAGAGACATTAAAACAAAAGTTTTCTCTCAATGTTGTGATCATGAATAATCGTATTTTTATTCTTTGTGCTATTCTGTATTTCCCACATTTTCTACAATTAGCATATATTCTCCAGTAATCAGAAAAAAATCCGTTTTTATTAGTACGTTTTAAATTTTGAAATACCCCAATTTATCTCACAATCCCTTGCTCTTGTTTTACGAATGCTGTATCCTATCTTACTGTTCTAAATAGATTGATCATGTTTAGTTTGTTGTCTTCTGTTTGCTCTATGATCTCTGATTATTTGGGTGTTCATTTTTCTCTTTCAGGAGTGCTTTCTTTTTTCAAATACTTAGAGATTCTTGGCTCGTGTTTATCATCGTCTCTGAGGTGCAGTTTGCCTGCCTGTGAGCAATGTTTCTGTCTCCTGTCACCTGCCCTTGAGGAGTGTGGGCGTGAGACAGGCTGCAGGGTGGGTGGGGAGCGTCAGCCGCTTGTCTTCCAGTGTGGGAGGTCCCCTCCTTCTGACGTCCATAGCAACCCCGCCTGTACCTGAGTCCCAGTGTCCACACTTCTACTGCCCCTGGGTGAAGAGGGCAGAGGACTCAACCTGACTCACTACAGCCCACAAATGATCCCCCTTCATCCCCCCAGAGCCCTATTCTCCTTCATCTGCTTACGTTGACTTTGGAGCTGGGTTCAGGGCCGTGGCTTCTCTGGTCCTTCCCCATAGATCACATAGCACCTAAATTAAGTCTTTCACAAGAGAACAGATATGATGTTGGGGGGGGGAGGAGGTGGGAGAGAGAGGGAGGAAAAGGAGGAATTGGTAAAGGGACACAAAAATCAACTACATTGCATATGGATAAACTAAAAATTTTTAAAAATTAAATTAATTAATTAATTAATGAAGTCTTTCAGAAGTTCTCCAAAATGCTTGGTCCATGAACAACACCCCTCTTCCTTCGAAAAGTTGTACATAAATCTGGGTTCAAATTACTTTTTCTCTTTTTTAATGGAATTTAGGTCAGGAGGGAAGGAAAGTTATGTGATAAGTCCTCCATCTTGATCTACTCTGTAAATGTTCAAAACTTTTAAAATTGAACCATAATAAGAAACAAAAATAATTTTTAAAAATACCACATTTCTTCTTGTGAAAATTAACTGAGATCAAATCAGCCAAAAAAAAAAAATTGTTTTAAACTTTAAAGCACAGTTTGCTGTTACAAATGCTTCTCAACTTAAAATGGAGTAACATCCTGAAAAACCCATCATAAACTGAAAATATCGGTAAGTCCATACCCCAGCTATACCCCAACTATACCCCAACATTGGAAAGTCAAAAAATCCTAAGCTGAACCATTGTTAGTTGGGGACTGTCTGTATTGTTAGTTATACTTGTATGTTTTAATGCAAAATAGAATCAAGAGGATGCTGGCAGGTGAGAAGTGAAAGGAACCTGGTGAGAGGGGCCCCTCCTGCGGTTTCTGTTGCAAGTTGTGTGGAAGCCAGATGACAGCCCCTGTGCACAACCCCTAACCTCAGCCAACCCCCTCATCTTACGTATGGGGAAAGTGAGGCTTTGGGAGGTAAATGGCTCCCCAAAGCCCGTACCCAGGACTCAGAAGTTGAACCTTGTCTCCAGACAGATGAGGCCACGAGCATGTAGAAGCTTCCTAAATAAGTGACATGACAAAGATGAAGAACTGAGATGAATGACATGTCTACATGAGGAGGAAGTGAGGGGTAAGGGTTCAGAGCTTGGGTTCCCAAGTCGCACAGACCTGGGTTCGAGTCGTGATTCCACCTCTTACCAGCTGGGTGCTTAGGCTAGCAGGTCAACCTCTTTCAAGTTAAGAGTTTCCTCACTGTAAAATGGGGATGATTGTACCACCTTCCTTTTAGGAAAGTTTTGAGTACAATGAGATAATTTGTGTTAAATTTTTTAAGATGCCTGGTAGGTGCTCAAAAGTGTTCGCTATTAGTTTATTGATCCATCACATAAGCCAGTATTCACTGACCACTTGTTAGGTGTTGGGCAATGTTCCAGGCTTAGAGGGAGTTGAGAACAAAACAGAGAAGTCCCCATGCTCCCGGAACTTGTTCTGGATGTGAGGCGGGCACTAACAAACAAACAAACCAAGAAATACCAGCAGGGGAGAATTGAGATGGGACAGTGTGATAAAAGCTGAGGAGCTTCAACTGTCAGGTAGGGGTCAGAGAGGCTGCTCTGGGAAGAGGCTGCTGGGCTAAGACCTGAATGAAAAGGAGCCAACAAACATGGGATTGGGGGAGGGCATCCCAGGCAGTGGGAACGGCCATGCAAAGGCCCTGAGGTGGAACTGTGGGCGACATTTTGGCCACTGTCATTGAAGCAGAGTGGATGATAGACCAATAGGTAAAGGTGAGATAGAAGAGGTAGGTGGAGCCCAATACATCGGGCTTTATGAGCAAGGTCAGGAGACTGAATTTTATCCAAAGGCCTCGAGCAAGGGGTGATGTGACCTCCTGTAGGTCTCTTCACATTTATTGGGTATTCTGGTTATTGATCAAATTGTTGTCCTGTAAACTCTGGGGGCAGAAACCAGCCTGATTCATCTCTATAATCCCCTCTCTCCAGGTTCTTAGAAACTGCCCCGGGTCCCTGCAAATATTTGTTAAATGAATAAAGAAACAAAGAAAAGACGGATGGACCTGTTTTCTGTGAATGTGTTTTGAACCTCTTCCCAGTTCTGCCGCATACTCTCTGAGGGAAAGGGGTGTCAATTTACCTCTCATTCTCTCATCTTAGCAACAGAAGCCCTGGGGCTGGTGCAGGGAGATTTTCCCTCCATGTGCAGGAGATGGATGGGCAGGCTCCACAACCCTCCTGTGTGAGACTCTCCATGACCGAGGGGCTGAGTAAGAGCGATGATCAGGGAGCAGGGGTGGGTGAGATGGACGGCCATTTGTTACCAGCTGCAGAGGAGCAGGCAGCTTGGCACAAGATAAATTGGGCCCTTGGAATTCTAAATGAATCTGCTTTCCTGGGTGAAATAGCCTGGGTTCAACCCCAGCCCTGATGCGTGGCCCTGGAAGGCATTCCAGAGAGACTCTGGCGCACAAGCTCCAGCCAGTGCAGAATTCAGGGGGAGCCCTGTGCAGGCTCAGTCACCCCAAGATGAAAGAAATACCCAAGCTCCCTGCTGGAGACTCTTCTCACGCTCTTGTTCTCTCTCTCTCTCTCTCCCCTTCGCCTCTTCCGTTTTCTGCCATTTTTAGTATTGCCTCCTGGGGTTCTGACATCTGCCTTCCATCATGTGATGCTAATGCAGGGATGGCACATAAGTTTCATCAGCTTGCCATTCAGATTGATGGATAGTGGCTGCCTGTGTTGAGAAGCCTCCTGAGGTTTCACCAGTGCTCAGATGGAGAGAAGCTGTGATTGATTAGTGACATCTTCCAGGACATATGACGGGGGGGATGAGGGTCTAGTACTGCAAAATTTCCATCCTTGTTCTAACGCCTAAAACCTAAAATGTCTTGTCCTACCCACAGGAAGTGAAAGGGAAAAAAACAAAGACATTAGGTTCCACGCACCAGCCAGCTGCCAAAACACAAATTTGTCATAATCAACTGTTTAAAACACTCCAGACCCTGAGCTAAGTGCTTAACATATATTATCTTATTTAATCTGTATCACTACCATAAGGATATCATTGTAACTATTTGACACAATAAAGTTCAGGCTTAGAAGATAAAGTGATTCACCCAAAGACCCTCAGCCAGTAAGTGGTAGGCCAACATTGATTTGAACCCAGCTCTGTGTGACTCCAGTGGGATAAAGATTCCACAGCTTCTTTCAGGATCCAGTGTCTACATATTAAAACCCATTCTCATAAGAAGCTCTCTGCTGAGTTTATCCTCCCCAACCCCAGTTGCTGCAATAAAAGCACAGTCCTTCTTAGAGCCCCACAATCTAAATTCAAGGTCTGAGAGATCCTGGAGCTGAGCCACCAATACAGGGGCCACTCGCCAAATGTGGGTACTGAGTATTTGAAATGTGGCCAGTCCGGATTGAGCTGTGTTATAAGAGTAAAGTACAGACTCGGTTTTGAAGACTCAGTAGGAAACAAGGAATGTAGATGTCACACTAATATTGTTTTTTTGTTGATTACATGTTGAAATTGTAGTACTTTGGATATATTGGCTTACATAAAATATATTGTTAAAAAACATTTCATCTGTTTCATTTCCCCTTTTGTTAATGTGGCTACTAGAAAATGTAATGTTACACATGTGACTTGTGTTTGCGGCTTGTGAAATATTTCTATTGGATGGCACTGCTCTTGAGATCAGCCACTCATTCCAATCCCCATCATTTTAAATAGGTAAGGAAACTGCCTGCCAGAGAAGCAAAGTGACTGCCCTAAAGTCACATCACTTTTGATAGCAGATAAAGGACCACATCCTAGTTTTCTTGTCCACAAATCCTATGCCTTTTTTTCTTTAGTGGAAGAGCAGTTGGCTGGAAGCCTTTCTTCTTCTTTCAAACATACTTTCATGCTGGGAAAAAAAATGAATTTAGAACAAATATGAAAACAGCCACTTTTTTCCTCACCCAATGCTTGATGGAACACAACAGGGATGTACCCAGCGGTGGTCATGATGCCTTGACTGCCTTAGCCTGGAGGCTCCCAGGGACCCAAAGTGCTGATAATGCACCTGCTCCATGTAGAAGTGTGTTTTAGTTGTGCTTCCTGCTAGGAACCAGGCCACATTCCCAGCAGGTGTGTTCCCAGAGACAGCAGCTACATGGATCCTTCTCTTGGGCTATGGGAGTCTGGGACAGATGTGGAACATCAGTGCCTTCAGAACAACTTTGCAATTAGCTATCGCTCTGGCTGGCGCTGAGAGCCTTGAGCCGCAGAGATTCTCATACTCCTGATCCTTACTGCCTACCAAATCCTTTCCTCCTGGCTCGTGACTCACAGCTCTCTCTACAAGTGAACCGCACAGCAAGGAATAGGCATGGTTTCTGCATGAACTGAGGCTGCTGAAGGCTTTGAGATTTGATTCAGGCTCTGGAGTTACAGTCCTGAAATTCAGATCTGACTGCTACCCACCCATTTAAATCATCCACGATGGCTCCCCATTACCACTAAAATGAAGTTCATATTCTTTAGCAGAATCATGTCCAGCAGGGGGACTCTAGACACCTCCAGGTTGCCTCTTGTAGCAGTTACTGTCAGTTCCCCACCTGTATCCCTCACACCCTACCACTCTAGGGTGCTTCAGACAACTGCCCATACCACTATCCACATCTCTCTCCACGAGGGCTTTCCTATACCTAAGAAGGCTGCTTTGCCTGCTGGCAGGAAGTGCTGGGGAATTAACAGTGTGGAGGAGCAGCCCTCAACCAATGCCTGAGGGGAGCTGACATCATACAGATACCCTAGTTCCCTTGCCCTTCAGGGGATATTTCTGCAGTGCAGGTTTTACACCATTTCCCAGTATCTTCCCCTGGGATGAGGCTCCAGCTGCCCTCTGCCCTCCCTGTCTTGACTGTCCTCCGTTTCTTGTCTTACTTCCCCAATCTCCTTCCCCTGCTTCCATGGGATCACCTCCTGAATAGACCACTTGCACTGTAATCCGTCTCAGGATTGGCTTTTGGGGGAGGGGGATCCCAGCCTCAGACACCTCCCAAACACAGCTTCCTCCTCATTCCTCCTGATTTCCTTTGGTGTGAGGGGTGGGTGGGGATCTACTGCTTCCACATTAGGTAGCAACCACATGGTGTGGTTGAGACTGATTCTACCCCAGCTCCAGGGGGTGACTGAGTCCCATCTTCCCTTCCTCCCCCAGACACAGGAATTGGTTAAAAGATAAACATGTCACTGAATTCAATCTAATGAGAGAGAGTGACACCCAAAATTTAAATGTATTCCTCCAAAAGTCTCCTCTTTCTCCCCCAGGGTATAAATAAGTAATTCCCCAGGAAAGGTTCTGACAGGTGTCTTTTGACGACAAGCAAAGGCAGTCTTCAGATTAAGCCAACACATGGAAAGCAGAGAGAGGAGAAACTCAGGGGCTGTCAGATCTCTGACAACCATGCCGAATACTGGATGCAGGTTTGCCTGGGTCCTCACTCTGCCTCCGGACTTTTTGGTTATATTAAGATCATACATTTCATTGATTTTATTAAGTAGATTTTACATCTGTAACAGAAATGTCACCTGTCTGTTGCCCCCTTTTTGGGTGGTCTAGGGTGCTCAGTTACGTCTCAAATGACTGGTTGGGGAGCTCCCCCCACTGCACCCACACCTCTCTGGAGTTTCTAGGGGTCTGCTGAGGATTAGTGAGTATCCTTGGGGCTGCATTCCTACAAAGAAGACAAACAGGATGGTACAAAGCCCAGGGAGGGAATCAATGCCACTTACCCAGTAACAGAACAGTAAGCTGGGAAGGTCTGGAGGCCTAGGCAGGGACTGGTTCTCTGTACATAATGGACATCCAGGCTGGGTGAGCTATCCCTGGGCCACTGGGCTGGTCCTCACAAGGCTGGGTTCAAATGCTGCTCCTCACTGCCACTGGCCTGGTCCTCTGCTGCCCACTGCCCACTAGAAGGACCCTCTCAGGGATGGAGCACAAGTTTTCAAGTCTCCAGCCTTGAGCCCCTTCCCCCTCTGTCCTGGCCCAGTGCCCTTCCTTACCCATCTTTAAGCTCAAAATCAAAATTCCTTTATGCCACAGTATTTAATGGCACATCAGAAAGAGAGTGTTGAAAAGGAACCTGTGCCTTTAGCAAGCTACAGCATGCCAGGGAGTGCCTTATGTCTGGAAAACAAAAGGTAGCTATCCTTCCATGAAAAGGAGAAGAAACATTTTAATTCTTCCTGGGAGGTCACCTTCCACCCAAGGATTAGCCAAGAGATTGATTTTAATGCTGGAGGTAGTGGCTAGGTTACTACATATTGTACAACACTCTAACCTTAAACTACAAGGTGGCCCAACATGTTGGGACCATCCAAAGGCTGCCATCTTGTATCTAGGCTTCCAGAAGTCTGCATGCTCCTGGAGGGCAGGAGTAGTGTATTCAGCTCTGAGTTTACTCAACACTGAGTTTAACTCCTGGCCTGAATTCACCAGCATCGCCTGCATTGGACTAGGGTTGGACTCAGTCTCAAGCAAGGACAAAACCTTCTTTCCTATCCTTCCACTGCTCCATGCCCAGCACCCTCCCCCATTTAAGCCAGTGGTCTTGCAATACAAGGTTATAATATAAGACCTCTCCACTCTTAGAGGAATGGAGTATATTAAATCCAGAAATTCAGACAGGCTCAGAAGAAGTGGGAATTTGTCATTAACAATTATTGAGTCCTTACATAGACTAGGCACTGGGCTAAATATTTCACTTGAATTATCTCCTTTATTCCTTACAGTATTCCTATAAGGTGATTACTATTTAAAATCCCCATTTTATAGTTGGGGAAAACTGAGGATCGTAAAGGTTAAGTCCCATAGTCCAGGGTCACACAACCAGCTAATGCCAGGATTCAAGCCCAGGCAGTCTGACTTCAGAACCTGCCCTGAGAAGCTGAACTCCACACTGGGTCTCCTTAGGGAGTATGAACACCCCTGAGAGATATAGGCATTTCTTCCTCTTGGAAAACTACGTTATACAATATGTTTCTTGGCTAAACCTCCAAGAGAGAATTTCTGCCGGAATTAAAAATGATTCTGGTTTCCTTTGGGATAATCTGATATTTTGGATGTCATCAGAAAAGCTACTCAGTGTGGTTCTCTGTTCCATTTTGGACTCCTTCTATTTTGGTCATAACCTTACTGAAAATGAATGATCTGTTCCCCTTCCTTGGCCATTTACACCAGATGCCACTCCTACCATTTTGTCTCATCCATCCATTCACAAATCATAACTGAAGACCTACATGGGTCAGGCGCTGTGTCAGGCACTGTGCCTCTGCAGCCAGCATCATAGCTACGGTTCTTCCCTCTGGAGTCGACAGTCTAGAAGGTGGTTGCCATATTTTCAGCTCACTTCACAAAACATCACTTTTTTTTTTTTTTTTTTAATTTGTGGGCTGTGCTGAGGGAGGAGAAGCAAGAGGTGGGTAGGAAAAGTCTTCAGTATAACCCTCGGAGCAGAGGTGGGTTAAACACAGTGGACAGAGAGCTGCACTGGCATCAGTCCAACCACAGACGCAGGAAACACAGCAAGTTCTGCAGCCAGAGCCATCCTCCTGCCTCCCCTGGGTGCTGCATGGGCAGCACTCTGCTCTGCTGCAATCCTGATGGCTGGTCATCAGCAATCAGAATGGAGGCAGGCGTCTTTCTCTACGAGGCAGTTTGCCCAGCGATCTCAGCACTCCCTAAACGCTTTTCCTCTCGGCTCAGCAAAAAGTCTCCCTGGCAGGCTATTAATTGCTTCTCAATCACTGCAGTTCTGCATTTCAGGAATTTGGAAGGGAGGAGTTCCATATTCAGAGGTCATTGGGGCTGACCTTGAGTTCCAGGCAAAGATGCAGCTCTCGATGGAACTGCTGGTGAATGTTCCCAAATGGAGCAGCATCTTCCTGGGGCCTCAAATCTGCTCTGTTAGGTTTTAAGAGACAGAGAAATGGGGCTACTGATGCCCTCCTCATGGAGTGAGTTATTGTGAGGACAAATTATAATCGTGTACATAGAGCCCAGACTTCAAACCAGGCCAGGAAAGTACTGGACCACAGTTACCGCTCTCTGAGGGAAGCCCTGTACCCAGGTTGCTCTGCTCTATATCACGTGATCATGCCCTCCCCCCATAGCTGATTGGACAGAAGTGGGCACATGACCTAAGGACAACCAATCTTGAGGCTGCTGGCAAACAATGTGTGTGGGCTTCAAAAGGATGAACTAGGCCAGTGCTTCCAGGCAGGCATGGTGCACTCAGCCTGCGGTGCAGAAACGACCTGGGTTGGCGCACATAAGATTTTTTAAAAAATTTAATAAGTTTATGCTTTTATTTTAATGTATATAGGGAGAAAGCTGGTTTCCCATTTACAGTACTGATAAAAAGTCCCCTTCATGATGCAAAATATTAATGTTTACAAGGAATTGACTTTTTAATATTGAGAAAATTTGGAGCTTGGCTGGTAGACATCTGTTGCAAGTAATGCATGGGGTGGTAGGTGAGTGACTGACACATGACCTCATTTCTCCCTCAGGAACTGGAAGCCAGGGAAGTGAGAGGCTGGGGTAATTGGTAAGGAGCTGAAGGTGAAGAACTACCTTACGGTTGACTTGGAACCACAGCAAACTAAAGCCATGCACAGGTTGCAGCTGTAAGGGGGAGGAAACAACAAAGAGGGTGGGAAAACTGGTTGGCAGTGAGACAGGAGACCTGAAAAAATGTGCATAAAGGAGCAGAGAGAGGGAGAAACAGCAATGGATTCCAAGGAGAGATGGAGAAACAGAGGCAAAGAGGAAGGCTAGGAGACAGAGAGAAACAGAGACAGGTAGAGATGCCCTGAGTTACCTCCCTCCCTGGACCTCCTGGTTCTACCTCTGCCTCACACATATCCTTACAGTGAATCCTGAGATACGTCGAGTGGGTCTCCGTTGCTTATTTTAGAAAGCCTAACAAAATTGATGGCTATGAAGGTGGAAATGTATTTTGGAGATTCTTGGGCACCAGCCAGCACATTTAAACCTACAGTGGCAGGCAATGGGGTGGAGGGCCACTGAGGGTTCTTAACAAAGTAACAGGCAAGCGAGGCGCCTAGGGAGGAATTTAGGTAGACACGCACTCACAAGCTGAGACATCAAATTCTAGTAGACTGCCTGATTTCTAGAGCTCTTCTTGAAACTTCGTGGAATTTACTGATCAAAAGGAGCATTGGTAAGTATGTCGGGCCCCACTCTATCCAAACCTGGGCTGCCCATCTCTAGAACTTTGCTACTTTGGAAGCAAATTGAAAGAACTAGTTGTTACATAATTTAAATTCTGCGGTATGTATTTACTATCTACACCCAATTATCACCAGTGGATATAACAGTTATTACTTAATGGGTGACAATTGAAATTCTGGGGCCCTAGATCAGCATGGGGTATTGAAGCTAATTGGGACAGAACTTATTCAGGAGTGTAATGAAAATGTAAATTTCCACACATTAATCAAACAATTATTTCTATAACCACAAGACAGCTGATCCTAAACCTAATTAGGAAATAAACAAAGTTAATCAGTGAGCCGACAACATTTACTAATCATATATGTGTCTCAAGAAAAGAAATATTAGGCAATGATTCATTATGACATCCCAAACCCCAAGCATCCTACAATCCCTAATAATACAGCTTCCCGGTTTCAAATAAGCACTACATAAATTTTTATTAAAACATTTTTTTTTCTGCTTTAGGGTCTAGGAGGCACCAGAGAACAAAGTAATATATTACTATGTATAATAAATAATTGCATTGCTTTAAAATAACGGAATCAAGAACTGGAAGTGTATTTTTGTGACCTTGAGGACACCGTCCTGGACACTTTGAGCTTAATGATCAGAGGTTAGTTCTTTTCAAGTAAAAGGAAGGGGAAGGGAAGCTAATTCCAACACAGATGTAAAAATTGACATAAAGAAGACATAAACCAAACTCAATTGCGTTTCTCTCTCCATTGCACGTTCTCAGCTCCTTGTCAAAACTGCTGCCTGGTACAATTTTGGGCCCAAATGTAGATTCTTCTCCTCAACTTCCCTCAGCTGCTGATTGGCTCTTGGGGCTTTTACTGTCCTGGATGCCTCTGTGAAACTCCACCTGACCATAGTACAGATTTGATGATGGTGCAAACCCATCCGGAGGTTTCTAAAGGGATGTTTGCTTTCTTCTGGAAATAGCAAATGTGAAAAATGAAGAAATTTGGGAGGCTGCTAGGAGAAAAAAATCCAAGGCAAAAACTTTCCTAAGGGGAACATGGATTTTGCTAAGCTCAAACCACACAGCAGAATGAAATAATAAGCGGAATGTGCATGTGAAACTTTGTCAGTGGGCTATGCTAGTGCTTTCATAGCTTCATTTTTTAACCTTTACAACAACCCTATGAAATAGGCACCATTATTATCATTAGTAAGATGAGGAAACTGAGGCACAGAGAGTTCAAGAAACTTGGCTGGTGACACAAATTATAAATGGTAGAGCCAGGATTTGAACCTGCATATAGTCAGGTTCCAGAATCTAGAGTTCCCTTTTTGTGCTCACAGGGTAGGTGTGGGTTTTTCTAGATGCCCCATCTGTGCTCCCAGAGCCCCCAGTGCTTCTCAATTATATCATTTATCAGTTGGTGTTGTTATGAAATTATTTTTCAATAGGTAGTATTTTCCATAGTATACATTTCAAAAGATAACAAAGGTTCCATAATGAAAATCTCTCTTGTCACTCCTGCCACCCACTTCGCCTCCCCAGAGGCGGCCAATGGTTCTACTTTCAATCTATATACAAGCGATTACAACCCAAAGGTTTCCTCACAAGCAGATCCCAAGGTAAATATTTAGGTGTAAGCAGTTTATTTGGGAGATCATCCCATGAAGTATGGTGAAAGAATGGGGAAGTGAGACAGGGAAAGCAAGAAATCCAAGAAAATGTGTGTAAATAAGCAGGTTACTTCTGTGGGCAACGGGGCTCAATCGCCCTGGGACTTCTGGGAGGCAGTGCAGACCACGTCTCTCAGTTCTCCCCACTGAGGGGCAAGACAGCTGGGGTATTTATCCACCAACACCCATCCCTTATTTGTTGAGGGTTCCATCAAGGGTGTTAACTCTCTGTGTGCATACAAACTATCTGAAGATGAACTTTGCATAGACTGAGAAAATATTGGTAACCTCTGACAGTGAATGCTGTATACACATATATTTTCTCTTTTTAGTATAAATAGTAAAATACTATGCACACTATTCTATATCTTTCTTTAACCTAACAATGAATCTTAGCAATCTTTCCATGTCAGTTCATAAATAGATACAAATTATTTGTATATAGCTCTACAGTCATTTGTCTAAGCAGTCCCCTATTTATGGTTATTTGGGTGATTTCCAAAAAAGGATAATCTGATACACTAGTCATTTTGTATGTTGATGATTACATCTGTAGGTTAATTTTCTAGAAGTAGAATTGCTAGTTCAAAGAGAATTTGCACTTATAATGTTGCCAAACTGATCTACAGAAGGGTTGTGCCTATTTATACTCTACAGCAATTAATGAGAGTATCTTCTAGGTACTTATTGTCTTTCTTTTCCTCTGTACTTTGTGTTTCTTGGGGAAGCAACCATGTTGGACAACACTTGGCACATAGTGAGTACTCCATAAATGTTTGGGTGGGTGGATAGGTAAGAGGATGGGTGGATTGATAGATTAGTGGGTGGGTGGATGGATGGATAAATTACCCCCAAATTATCATTCTTGTGGAAAACAAGACCCAATTTAAAAAAAAACAACAAACTTGGACATACAGATTACTTACACCAGGTAGTTTTCCTTCCTCATATACACCAGTACATCTCCTTAGCAGTTACATATGGTATTAGTTTTATGTTTATTTGTGTGATTCATTGATTGTCTCCTTCATCTGATGCCAAATCCAAAGGAAGCTTGTTTTGGGTATTTACCACTTCTCCCCACACCCAGCAGTGGGCATGGCATCCTGTGCAGGACAGTTCTTCAGGTCGCCAACCCAGTTCTCCCTCCTTTCTCATTTATATTTTTCAAGAATAACTGTAGAGTATGCTGGGAATACCACCTCCTGAGATAGGAAGGAACTGGCCAGACAGCCCAGGCTCTGTTCCTGTCTTTCCCAGAACAGGATGCCTTCAATGCTTTAGCTCAGCAAGTCGTTTTTCCCTGGGGTATAAAACCCAGGACAGACTGTTTTCCAGGGTCCTTCAGCTGTGGTGTAAGTGGGGCACACACAAAGACTCCATCCACCCTGGACTCGGGGGCCCAGCTCATCATGAATCTTATCCTAGGTTTCTGTTGTCCCTTGCTTCCTATATGTAAGTAATAAACTTGCTTTGTGGAACTCACGTGTTTGAGTGTTCTATCTCACCAGACTTGTGCAAACAGTAGAAACTGCGGCCCAAGATGCAGTGCACTGAAGTGATAACTGGTGCATAGTGAACCTGTTTCACATCTGGCACTCAAGAAAGAATTATGGAAAAATTAGTAAATGAGTCAGAGAAAGGCATGTTTGCCTCTTATTCTACACTGATGTTTCCTCAAGCCTCCAATGCTATAGAGGGGTGTTTATGTCAGAAGGTAGGGAAATTCCAGAATGAGAAGTAGATGTGGGGTATAGAAGTCCATAGGGGTATCCAGTTACTCCTTTTGAAGGGGATAAACACACACACACACACACACACACACACACACACACACACACACATGCACGTGCACACCCCTAAAGCTAAATGGTAAGAACTTGGCAAAATTCTGGTATTTTTGTAGCTTGTCTGGGTTTGAAATCTTGGTTACTCTTTGCAAAATCACTAGGAAATTACAGTGAATAGGACCATGGACTTGCCTCTTCAGTGCCGGGAGGAGAGGAGAGCTGGGAGACAGAATATACCTTGCATCCATGCTTCAGGGAAGACAGAGATGTAGGGAGTGGCTTTTTACAAGAAAAGGGAGAAAATAGGGGCTCTGGGATTTGCAACACAGAAGAAAACAGAGCATGGGGTTCTGGCTGGAGTCCAAAGGATGAAGCCACGAGTGAGTGCGGTCAGGTGATTTGCCAACAATCCCACAGCTGAGAAGTGTCCAGGCAGGTCAGGAGTGGCGCCCAGGATTCTTACCTCTGTCATGCACAGAGCATGTTAGCTTATAGCAGTTAACACTCATTTCTTACTAGTCTCAAGTAAGCAAGAGCTCCAACACTTACCTTCTAAATCTCTTTGAGAGCTCATCCTCGCCCACAATTTTTATTCCAAATAAATTAACTACTTCTTTTTTTTTTTTTGTGACTGGTAAGGGGATCAGAACCCTTGGCTTGGTGTTGCCCGCACCGCGCTCAGCCAGTGAACGCACCGGTCATCCCTATACAGGATCCGAACCTGCGGCCTCAGTGCTCCCAGCGCTGCACTCTCCCGAGTGAGCCACGGGTTCGGCCCTAAATTAACTACTTCTTAAAATAGTAATAACAATAGCCACCACATAACCGAGCATTTATTATATGCCATGTCCTGCACTAAGGATTTTAGCATGGATTATCTCGTTTTATTCTCACAACAATGCTACAAGGTAAGTTTTATCATTATCCTATCATAGTTGGGGAAATTGACATGTAGAAAGGTTATGTAATTTGCTCAAGTACGTAGAGCTGGTATGTGTTGGAGATGGGATTTGAACTCAAGTCTCTCAATCAAAGCCAACATTGGTAACCAGTCCTTCCCTTTAGTTTATTAGCATTGGAGGCATTTTCTGTTTCTAAAGGCATGGATAGATTCATTGTACTGCCTGCCAATTTGCTGCTTCTATGTCCCTCTGATAGAGAAACTCTGGAGATACCACTAGCTGCCTAACTGATTTATTAAATTCCAATGTTCAGGTCATATTTTCTGAAAGCATGGTCCACCTGAACCGAGAGTGTACACAACTAAAGCAGGAGACAGCTCCTGTTGAACATGCCAATACTCTGTTCCCCTTTTTGAGCACTAAAAGCAGCCCACTGGAGGCTTGGGAGGGACATGACACACTGCGAGACTTCCTGACCCAGGGAAGAGAAGAGTGGGGTCAAAGCTTGGGCAATGCAGCCCCATCATTTCTGCTCAGCCCAGGCCTTGACCACACTGAGAGTCTGGCTGTGTTGTCTGGGAGTGACAGGAGGAACTTGAGCCACCCCTGGCCAGAGGCAGGGTGCTCACAGTGGTTGTGTCAGCATAGTGGGGATCAGGTCACATTCCTGAAACGTACTTGCTGGGCTGGCCATTGTCAGCTGCTCTGCTGCCTGTTCATGAGACTAGAGCTGGTGCTCGCTCTAACGTCAGCAGTGACAGCTGCCCATTTCAGTAGTGGGAGGCTTCAAGTACACTGATCTTATTTCAATTTTAGGCTATGGCCAAACTGTCTAAGATGCTTTTATACATGCCCTACATAAGATGGAGAAATGTCCCTCACTCATATGAAAGAATAATATAATTTGGAGCGTGGCTTTGAGATTACTGGGGGAGGGAGATAAAGCTTATAGCACCTCTAGCCCATGTCAGCAATCCCCCACCCCTGAACCATCTCTTTGCTGAATTTTCTCTCCCCAGAGGCTCAAATACCTCTTTTCTCAAAGCTTTGCATTCTTGATCCTCCAAGGACACAGTTGGCTGAGGGATTGGTTGGAGCATCTGGCTCTCCTCCCTGCTTGTTCTTGAACAGATCTCCTTGAACTGCAGTTTGTGTTTATTTCCTGGCATTTTGGCAAGACAGGCAGACCCCAGAGAGATGCTCATGGGAGTGACAGGAAGAGGGTCAAGTCCCACAC
Source organism: Cynocephalus volans (assembly GCF_027409185.1). Lineage (NCBI taxonomy): Eukaryota > Metazoa > Chordata > Mammalia > Dermoptera > Cynocephalidae > Cynocephalus > Cynocephalus volans. The sequence goes on from NC_084461.1 coordinate 199,069,348, forward strand.
TAAGAGAGCCAAATCAGCTTCGTTGTTAAAACAGCGCTCGAGATAACATTTGCTTTTTCCAGTGTCAATCTATAATTTCTGTTATGGCAACTTCAGAGAATATCAGTAAACAAACAGGAGAAAGTAAAAGTCACCCAGGCTCCCCAAAGAGATTACAATTCTTAACATTATGGTAAATAACCTCATGGTCTATATATAAATATATATATGTATACACACACACATGTATATGTATGTAGTTATTTTTCATTATAAAATGGCACCATATTCTGCAAACTTTTATGTCCCATTTTTTCCACTTGATGTATTGTGAATCATCTCATGCCTTTCAAATAGATTTCCATTATTTTTAATGATTGCCTCACAGTTTGTTGGGTGGCTATAACTTAGTTGATGTAACCATCTCCTCTTGCTGGCTATTTTAAGTTGTCCACCCCCTGTCCTTTTTATTATAAATCATACTCCTTTCAAGAATTTTAGTCTTTTCAAGAGCTTTCTCCTCCCCCCAATATTTATGAGGCTCCTCAGGGGTAACTGTGCCGTACTTGATGTCTGTCACGAAGGAGGGGAGTGGGCCTCTTGCATCAAGGGTGGTGTCTCAGTGCTAGAGAACATGGGGTTACCCAGGTTCTTTAATGCTGGCGAATCAAAGCCCCGATGCCTCCTAGCATTCTGGTCTTCTGCAATTCCCACCCTGACCTCTCCCTTGCCTTTTCCTGATCTGTTCCCATCTGTGAGCAAACCCTTGTTTTAACTCCCCAGGACACAGCCAAGCCCAGACCATCAAGTTTGTCAGGAAGTTGTTGAGCACCCAAGAAGGATTTACAACCGTGGGTGTAATTTAATTCTGCTGCTAGAGGTGGCTTGTCTCAGAACCCCAGGCTCCAAGCCCACCCTATGGGCCTTTACTGGCTGTCCCTCGCCTGGCTGCTGTCCTGCCTCCCAGAACCAGGGACAGCTGAGCCTACCCCACCAGGGGTGCCTTGGAGCACATCTACACTTCCGTGGTCCAGCCCCCCCTTATCTAAAGTGCCACTGCACTGTCCTCCCTACCCATGATTTCACAGTGGGAATTATGGAAGTAAACAAGAGGAGAACAAACAAAGGCTGTTTATTCAGAGCTTGCTATAGCAAGGGAGTTGGCCACCCTCACTTGCATGTGGCAGAGGAGTGGGAAAGCTTCATAGCGGAAAAAAGGAAAGGCATCTGGTGTGCTCTGACTAGAGGCTGTTGCCGTGGGGAAGCTGTGAACAGGCTAACTAGAAGCGGGCATCATATATGATTGGTTAGGGAAGCTTATTTTATGTTCTTGGTTGGCCCTAAATTGGAAGTGGGGTCAAAAATGAGGGCAACTGGCAGTTATGGATTCAGTGCTGACTGTTTTGGCCTAATTGCTGCAGAGGTTGTGGTTTGGCTTCCTGGGCTGGTTGCTGCAGAGGTTGGGGGTGAGAGTTTCATTTTCATATTCGGCCTGGCCATTGTCCATTTGCATATTATGTCTCAGCATTGTCAACTCCCTTTATGAGAAGCCCCATTAATACCGAAGTGGAGAGCCTGGCCCTTTAGCCCCAGAGCAGGCTAATCCCATTAGAACAAAATCACCTAGCATCAGTACTTTTCCTGAAGTCTGAGTTATTCAGTCTTCAATAGAATCGTAAAAAGAAACATTTCCACTTACTTTAGCACTTGCCTGAAGATACCCAAACCGACTACTGTGTTTCATTAAAAATGGTTGTAACCAATCGAAACTGATAAAGGCCCACAAGCTCTTGGTGATCCTGAATGCCAGGCCTCACTGGAAGTCACTGAAGACTCTTTCCTGACCAATGGCTCTGTTACAGACTGATGTGCCCATATGTCCTGTCCACAGGGCTAGCTTTCAATCCTTAATTAGCATAATGCCATGAAAATCCCTGTCTAGCACTTCAAACTCCTGACTTCATTGCGTCTGTGCCTGATCTGCTCAGTGAAATTCCTCACCGGCATTCTTCTGCTTGACAAGTTAATAGACTCAGTTTTGTATTTTTATTTCCTTCAGCTCTTGTGGTATATGTGTGTTTTCTTTTTTTTCCCCCTCAAATATAATATATTTACTTTGAATTAATAAGATTTTGGTTATCTGAATTTTAACATATTCTGGTGTACCTCTGGGTGTGTGTGTATTTTTGACTGTACCTTATATGACTGCAACTACAGAGTCCACACTGGGCTCCCCAAGCTGGGCCAGGTTCATTTAAAGCTGAACTTTCCTATCCTTTTCACAGCCACCAGGGTTTCAGTTCCAGCTCCCCATCAGCAATGCTCGGTCACCAGTACACAGCAACCCCTGAAGACAAGCAGTAGGATACAGGCCTCCTGCATAGTGCTGTCTAAATTCGTACCAAAAAAAAAAAAAAAAAAAAAAATCCTCCCACTCACTCCAAACAAGACAAAGTCTCCAGAGAATTAGAAGGAGCTTGTCTTAGCCACCTGCATCCAGGATAACTTATAATTCACAGCTTTCCCTGAAACAATTGGCATCCACATGGTTTGTACCCGTGTAGCTAAAGGACCTGCTCAGGTGGGTTTTCCAGAACAAATGAACAGCTCGCCCCAAAAGGTATTTAAAATCCCTATCACTTGCCAGGTAGAAATCTGCTTCTAGTCATGAAATAAGAGGTTTTTCTAGCTTCTGCTAGTCCCAGTGTGTTTTTAAAATACTTTCTGTGAGTATCAGGCAGGGCACCCTGTTATACCCATGAGAGTAGAATGGTGTAACCCATCGTTTTGATCAATGGTTTCCTAATGCATTTAAAATGGGGTTTTATTTGGCCTACAGAAAGTAAAAGTTTTACACAATATGAGATTGTAAACTCCATGAGGTCAGGATGTATATTTATTTATCTCTCATTCACACATAATAATTGTCCCAAAGCCTTGATAATAGTACCTACCCAATAAATGTGTTTTGATTGAGAAAATGAAGTCAATTTCTTAGGAGTGCTATAGGTTAAGAGAAAGGTTTGGGGACCAAGTGCTCAAGAATTCCTGAGGTCTACATGCAGCAGACAGAGGGGGCTTTGTGCAGGCCAGGTCCCTGACTTATTTCTGAACTTAGAGGGCTCTGAGACATCATAACAGGTGCAGCGGAAAGGCTTGAAAATACTGATGGTGGTGGTTGATGTTGAAGTTAGTCTCTGGGCAAGAGGAGATCCTGTAAAATAAGCATTGTGAAAAGGCCTCCTCCTTATCCCCACCTGTGTTAACATATTATGACAACTCAAGCTGCAAATATTTGTTGAGCATCTATATTTTTGTGCTCTTTCACTTTCGTTCATATAAATATATATGTATATTTAACCCCCACAAGAGTGTGTGTTAGTTTTTTAATCAGAAAAAACCAAAACACAATAGAGTGGTATGTATTTTGAAAAGATGTAACTTCTGGCTAGACCCCACCACCTGGGTCTGAGTGCTACTCCCAGCAAGCCACCTGTTGGAGACACCTGCTTCGTTGTACCTCTGTCTCTAGAGCAGAACTGTCCCTCACAGTGCCCAGGGATCCGTGATTTTCAGAACTCTCCAACCTCTTCTTGGGTCTAATTGTATATCTAACTTCATTATTGTATATTGTAGGGTAACAAGATCATCCTGTTTATTAACCATGACACAATGCCTTGCATCAATGGTCCTGAAGTGTCATCTTTTTGGGGCAGGGTCTGGGAATCAACCATGCCCTCTTCTGCACTGAGCATGTATGGAGTCAACAAACATTGATGGGGCGCCTTCAATATCCATAGGGATGACCATCACAGGCTCTGCCTTCAAGGAGATCACAGGGGCAGGGAAGACATAGTAGGGTGTGACTAGTGTTGTAGGCAGCCATGTATAGGAGGCTGTGGGGGCCCAGACTGGGTGGGGGGAACACAGCCTGAGGGTCAGAGAGCCTACCCACCCCAAGGCATGTTGACACAGAGAGCTAGCACTTTCCTGACATTCCAAAAGAAGCAATGGATGGCTTGGGTTATACTCCCATTTCCTATGTGTTTTGGTTTTATGGCTTCTAGTCGCCCCCTCCCTCAGCCTTTATCTTTCCATCGTTCTTTGTGGGAGATGGAGTGAATTCATTTGGCCTTTGCAATCAGTCTGATTTCATTTCGTGATGTTTTCTAATGCAGTATTTTCTTTAACAACAGGAGGGTGGAGATCAGCTCAGCACATCCACTTTGTCAGCTGCTGTGTCTGAGCTACTCTTCCTCTGTGGAGCTACATTTCGAGGGTGGGGTGTAACCAGGGGATGTTGGTTTCTGTGTGATCAATGTGCTTTACTCTAGCTGTAAAGCAGACCCCAATATGGGATTTGGGTGATGTTGGCACATGCAGGCTGGGGTTTGTTTCTGCTCTTTGGAGGATGATTTGGTAAATTTATATTAAGCAAGTTACATTTCAATCATTCCGCTAGATTTGCCCCATTTAGTCAAGAGTGCTTCAGAGAGGGGCTCTGGAGACAGACTGCCTGGTGTGGATCCCAGCTGTACTGCTCCATTGCCGTGTGACTTCGCCTTTCTACAGAATGAAAACCTAGAAACGTACTCACTTCACGAGTCTTTCTAACAATACCATCCTTGTAAAGCACAAATCACAGGATTTAGCACAGAGTAAATCTATATAAATATGAACTGTTAAGAAAGAAAGTCCATATTTCCCAAATCTAAGATGCCATTGGTTGTAAGACACACTGTTATTGCATGAATCACTGAAAAAGAGAAAATGGCACCAATTATTCTATGACACAATACTTTCATGTCAGTTGATGGTAAGAAACATCCTGATTTCGAGATATTAAATAGGGGGAAAATGTGCACCTTAGCATTGATAATTACAGTATAAAGAGAAGGTTCATCTCTTTCTCAATTATACCCTTGCTGGGACAATTTTGTGCTTCTGGCAAGCAGCTCTTCCCAAGCATCCCTCTACCCAGACAGCACAGACCCCAACAGAACCTCTGTAATCTTTCCACTTTAGAGAGAGAGAGAGCCAAGGTCACCTGAGCAAGGTGAGAGGGTGGTCCTTCTTCACTGAAGCTGATGCCAGCAAAGTGAAGTGGATGTACCTTCTTGTCTGGCCCAGGTTGATGTAATCCTCCAGCCATGCAGTGTGTGTTTTACATACCTGGCTGGCTGACTGGGCTTTCCATATTCATCCTGTAGGGGTCAGACTCATCGAAGTAAGAAAGAATCCAGACACTCAGAACCTGACCCCACCCTCTGTTGTCTCTGGCAACTGCCGAGGGCCTGGATTTTAACCTCCTTGGAAGGCCATGCTTCATGTTGACATCAACCTCCCAGAAACTGCTGAGGCCACTTCAACAGGAACTCAAAGGTGTGGTCATTTCGGAACTGCGCCCTCCTGCTGTCCAGAAGCAAGAGTTGAGGACCTAGTTCAGACTCAGCAACAAGGACATGAATTGAGGCATTCAAGCCCCAGATCTGAATGAGCCATGAGAAAAATCCAAAAGTAATGGGCATAACTGAGTATGAGTTTCAACCACCAGAAAAAAGATAATTATGAACTATTATTTATTTAAAATGTATTTATTATGTGCCAGGTAATGTTCAAAATGCTTTACAAGCATTACCTTATCTTTTTTTTTTTTTTTTCTTTTGACAGCTGGCCAGTGCAGGGAATTGAACTCTTGACCTTGGTGTCGCAAACTCTAACCAACTGAGCTAACCAGCCAGCCTTACTACTTTATTTAAATCCCACAGCCCTTTGATGTAGGTCATGCTAAGTTCCATTTTATACATGGGGAAACTGAGGCTCAATGTCACAAAGCTAGACAGAGCTGGAATGAGGCTATGAACCCAGGCAGCACTGACTCTGAACCACAACCCTAGAGAGAGGGGAGTGACATGAGATGAGGCTCCAGAACTGTCTGCCAGAGTTCAGTGTGGCAGCCCTTGGGACACGCTCCTTCATGCTTAGCAGCAGGAGTGGGTTTTGAAAGGGCTCTGAACCTTTGCTGTCTGAAGCTGGTAACATTCTCGTTCCACCTGAGCATTTATCTCTCACTCACACATCTGTGAGTCAGGTGAGGGTTGGCTGATCTAGGCTGGGTCAGCTGGGTGTGGCTCAGGTGAGGTTGGATCCACATCTGCTCCACGTGTCCCTCACCCTCCGTGGACTAGCAGTGTGGCTCGATAGCATGTTCTGCTCATGTCAAAGGTAGGAGCACGAGAGGGCAGGTCTGACTGCACAAACGCATCCCAGGCTTCTGTTTGCATCATGTCCTCTCACATCCTAAAGGCCAACGTGAGTCATGGCCAAGCCCATGTCAAGGTAAGAAAGACATTCCTCCCCTGTAGATAGGGTAGGAAGTGAATACTTGCTGAACAGTGACCTAACATTCCACATCTTCCTTGTGGGATTTCCTTCTCTCTGGTCTTCTGTGTACCCTGTGTTGATGTGGCCATTTATAGGGCAGAAACTATTTCTCTGACACAGACTAGATCAGGGCACTCAATTATTGGTGCATTCTCTCACTATTCATTCAGAACCTTTAATCTGTCACCTCTAGCTATAAGCTAAATTCCTCCTCTGATTCTATACCTCTAGCCCCCACATCGGAATGGGAAGCTCCTCTCCTAAGCAGCCCTCATTCCGGGGGAAGCAAAGCCCTCTCTGGGATGCTCATCAGGTGTAGTCACCTGAGTACCAGGTAACAGTCACTGCCCTGTCACCTGACAGAGTGGCCTCTCACACCTGGAGCCCATCAACCAGTGACTCCTTCCATCTGGTTTCTTTCTCTCTGCTTTGTGGTCTAGGACAACCTCCAGGAGAGACATTGATGTTCATTGGGCCTCAACTTTCTGCTTTAAAAATCCCTCTTAATTGGCTACTCCCTGTAGGTAAGATTTGTCTTCTTGGCCTTTCTCAAACCCTTTGATGTGCTTCTCTCTGGCTACCCCTGGATTACCATAACTTTGAGCAACCCACCCCATTTTCCAGTCCACAAGCACATACTTCAAAGATCTCCTTTACCTTATTTTTTCTCCTCTCCTGAGCTTAGTCCAAATATCCAGGTCACCGAACCATCACACAGCCCCTCTTACCAACCTAGGGTTACTGTGGAAGTATCAGCGTGCCCAAAAAGTTTCCCACCAGACATGGCACACTTCCTAGACTGCTCTACTGGGCAGAGCAGACACCAGATACTATTTCCAGTCTTCCACAGGCACTGTCATATCTCCCACTGCTCCACCGGGAACCCATTCCAATGTCCTGAACTTCCCCTGTACCAATGTTGCCCATTGGTGTAGGCTGAAGAGTAGGATGTAAATGGATGTGTCCCCTTTGCATGACACCTTACCACAGGGGTGCTGCTGCTTCAAGGTGCTACGGAGCTTCAAGAAGATATTCCTCAGCTGGCCTGGGTTATGGATGGATCTGGGCAAAGTCACCATACCATACTCAGCATCCCCACTCCCCTGTGACAATGACGACTCGGGCTCTGCTGTCACAACAGTCTCATCATGCTGAGCAACCTCTTCCCTTAGGATGAGTTCTCTCCCTAGAAGCTCCTTTGAGACTCCCTGAATGGCAGCAGGGTTCACCTTCTAGGCTCAAGCAGAGATCCTTGCTTCTTGGTCAAATTAGAGTCCATGTTGACATGAAATAATTTTGTTTCCAAGAAAATAAGTTACGAACCAATCCAAAGCATGACCAGGGGATGCCAGAGAATTCAACCCATAAAGGGAAATGCTTTTGACCAAGCCAGATCCCTAGCACATCTCCACTGGCACTGAAAAGCCAGCCTTTCGATGCCTCGTGATTACATTTCCATTTGGAGTTAACATCTTTCCAACTGCTGAGATCTAGAAAGGTCTCTGCCCCAAGCAGCAGGAAGGCAGAGGAAAAGTCAGCATCATTATTAATATACTTTATGTAATTTCAAAAGAAAATTGTCAGGAATTGAGGGGTTAGGAAGGAGAGGACCGCACAAACCAAAGTGCCCACATCCTTTGCAAGTGGCTGTGGATGGTTATGTTCCTGGTTTGAAAATGTCATGAGCACACCTCTCTATATATAACCAATTATCTTCTTGCCTACAGGAGCCAGTAGGTGCATTAGCAGCAAACCAATGTGATTATCACAAAATTGAAATAACCCTTCTGGGACAAGAACAAAAACGGTGATTCAGCCACACTTGACAGACTCGGCCTGAGCACCACTGACTTTTTACTCACCACTACTTTCAGATACAGGACATTCCAGCTCCATCTGGTCTCTGAGCCATAGATTCTATTTTCGACCACCTGACCAGAAGTCCTGAGAAGACATGGAATTCCATGTGGAGAGCTCAGATGACGGGCAGACTGTGTCCATCTCAGAACCCTGGGAGTCAGAGACACCCAAGGGAGCTACTCCTGGAAGGATACAATGCTCTGGGACTGGACAGAACGTCCAAGAAACCATGGGTCACTTGAAATTCTCAAAGTGCTGTGCTCACAACCAGCTGGCTCTGGGGCAGGGAAGTAAATAACACTGAGAGAAAGCCATTCCCTTTTGGATCTTAAATGATAGTGTCAAAATCATTCCCTTTTCAATTCTCTTTAATCCTTCTGATTAGGTCATTAACACCTAACACTTGCTAATCTGTCCTGACATAACCAAGAGCAGATCAGCCCCCAGGTAAGACCCTCGGCAGGCGACATTCTCTAGCCAGAATTCAGTAAATCTCTTTTGTTTTACTTTTATTTGTTTTTATGGAAAGTAAGTGGCAAAAAACAAAAACAATAAAACACGCATAAACTGTTTTTCCTCCGTTCTCACACAACAACAATCAACACAGAAGACTTCTGTAACCAAATGTGTAAGCAGTTCTTCAGTGGACACCAGCTGGGTGTCCTTTAATTCAATTCCAACAGTATCTACCTGGAGACAGCTTCAAATCCCACAGGTTGAGGGCTCACTCCCACCAGACTGCCCCCGACTTCAGATGCCACTTGCAAGCCTGAGGTTCTTTTACCTGTGCTTCTGACCAACCGACTATTAATTGGGGTTCCCATGACCCCTTCCTTGGGTTTGATTAATTTTCTAGAGTAGCTCACAGAACTCAGGGAAACACATATGTTAACTGGTTTATTATAAAGGACATTACAAAGAATACAGATAAAGAGATGCGTAGGGAGAAGTATGGGGAAGGGGTGCAGAGATTCCACGCACGCCACCCTTCGGGACCTCCACGTGTTCAGCTATCCAGAAGCTCTTCAAACCCAGTCCTTTTTGGGGTTTTTATGGAGGCTTTATTACATAGGCATAAATGATTAAACCATTGGCCTCTGGCAATCAACTTAACTTTCAGTCCCTTTTCTCTCCCCAGAGGTTCAAGGATAGGGCTGAAAGTCCCAACCCTCTAATCCTGCTTCGGTCTTTCTGTGACCAGTCACCATCCCAAAGCTACCTAGTATAGTAGCTGCCAGCCATCAGTCAACTTATTAGCAGACAATAAGACATTCATCACTTTGGAGATTCTAAGGTTTTAGGAGTTGTACGTCAGAAGATGCGGATGAAGACCAAATATATATTTCACAATATCGTAGTAGCCTTCCATTCACGGCAACTGATGCCTATTTTCCACTTAAGGTATTGATAACATAGTTTGCTTTTTAAATAAATGCATTTAGGTATTCAAAAGATGAATTACCACAAAGAAAAATACTGACTAATAATAATTCAGATGGTGCACGGACATGAAAAAAATTATGAAGTGGTATTAAAAGACACTGATCTAGTCCAATCCCTTCTTTTGAAGACCTGAACTCATATGATTGGCATCCTCTGTCCCCTTACTTTTGACTCTCTGGAAAAATATATGGAGCATCTTCTGTGTGTCAGACACAGTGCTGGGCATGAGGATATAATGGGAATACATGGTTCCTGCCTTCATGGAGTTTATAGGTCAATGAGCAATATGAAATATAACAGATAGTTGGTGAGATAAATTCCCCAGGCAATGTGCAGAAAAGGAGTTAATTGTGTGTGTGTTTAATTTTTTGAAATTTTTATTAGAGTAATATACATACGGGGTAAGTAAAATAGTATGGAAAAGGTTATGATAACTGTTGCCTCCTCCCTCACCTCCAGTCCCATTCCCAGAGGCTTTTAATTCTCTTGGTATTTACCTTCCCACCTCTACACAGCAGGGTCCTGCCTCAGTTTCTTGATTTATCTGTTTTAGAATTATCTATGGAAACTCTGCCTTGAAAGTTGAGGATTTAACTCACTTACTACCTCCTCCACTGTCCCCATGTCTGCCTGGCTCTCAAAGCCCCTTTGATCTGACCTCAGCCTACCCAGCTTTCAGAGTTTCCCATCCTCCCCAGCGGAGACTTCTGTCCTGGTCAGGCCTACCGCCTCACAGCTCTGCAAATGCACCAGGATGCATACCCTCTTCTAGAAAGACCTCCCCACTTTCAACTCTTCTTCTTCACAACTTAGATCCCTTCCTTTCCTCTGAAGGTCTAGAGCATTTGGTTTATTATCTTGCTGCATGTATGACAAATCACATTACAGTGTAGTGACTTAAAACAATAAAATTGTACCATTTTGCAGTCCCACCAACAGTGTAGGAGGTTCCTTTTTCTCCACAACCTCGCCAGCATTTATCATTCACAGTCTTGGATATTAGCCATCCTAATTGGAGTGAGATGATATCTCAGTGTGGTTTTGATTTGCATGGTGGGACTGTAAAATGGCGTAGCCTTTATGGAAAATGGTTTGGAAGTTCCTCAAATAATTACAGATAGATCTTCCATATGATCCAGTTATTCCATTGCTGGGAATATACCCAGAGGAATGGAAATCATCATGTCGAAGGGATACCTGTTACTCCACCGTTTATTGCAGCTCTATTTACAATAGCCAAGAGTTGGAACCAGCCCAAATGTCCATCATCAGATCAGTGGATACGAAAAATGTGGTATATCTACACAACGGAATACTACTCTGCTATAAAAAAGAATGAAATACTGCCATTTGCAGCAACATGGATGGACTTAGAAAAAATTATATTAAGTGAAAAAAGTCAGGCACAGAAAGAGAAATACCACATGTTCTCACTTATTTGTGGAAGCTAAAAATAAATAAATAAATAAATAAATATACAAACAAAAGGGGGTGGGGTAGGGAAGAAGACAAAAGAATCACAACAATTCCTCAAACTTGTTAAGACAACTGAACAGATATGATGTTGATGGGTGGTAGGGGGGAAAGGGAGGGGGGAAAGAGGAATTGGTAAAGGGACACGAAAATCTACTACATTGTATATTGATAAATTAAAATCAAAAAAACTTTTTAAAAATATAAATAAATAAATAAAACTAAAAGAAAAAAAAAAACCCAACAAACATTGTGTTATCTCTCACAGTTTTGTGAGCTGAATGAGCTCAACTGGGGTTTCTTTTACTCCACGAGAGAGGTCGGCTGGGGCTGCAGTCATCTGGGAGCCTGACTGGGTTCAAATGGCTGGAAGACTGAGCTAAGTGTGATACTGGGGTGAAGGGCCTCTGTCTTTCCGTGTACTTCCAAGGTCTCTTCTTCTGCATGTGGCCTCTCCAGACATCTTATGCTGCAGCCCAGGATGCCCCAAAATACAAAAGTGGAAGTTCCCAGGTCTTCATAAGGCTTAAGCCTGGAAATGACACATTATCACTTCTGCTGTACACTATTGGTTAAAGGAAGTCCCAGGGCCAGCCCAGATTCAAGGGAAGGGAACACCACATGGATGTACATATTGGAAGGCCTGGTTCACTGGGGCTGCTAATATCCAGACATCCACCGTTTTGTAGAGTCTGAACCACCCACTTCACTGAAAGGTCAGAAACCTCTTTTGCAGTTTTTTGAAAAACATATTTCATTTATTTCATATATTCCTTGAGGCAACACATATCAGTTAGGCCTCCTTTTTGCTGGGCCCAGAAATCACTGAGGCACAATCTAATAAAAGCTTGTCAAGACCTAGGCTCTCGACTTATTCTTTGTCTGGTCCCCACTAGGGCCAACCCAGTGCTAGACACAGAGCAAGCATGAGTCCGTACCCAGCTATGGGGGGGGAAGGGAATTGGAAGAAGGAAGTAAGAGAGGCTGAGGCCTGCAATGTGGACTGGTGGACTTTGGAGTCGATAGATGACATAGTCATAGTTGTTGCAGAGATGGCAATGACAATAACAATAGCTATAGTTCCATAGATCTTATGACATGCCATCCTCTGTCCTTAGCATATCATACACCTTTTCTCATTTAGTCCTGGGAGGCAGGTATTACAATGCCTATTCTACAGAAGAGGAAACTGGCTTAGAGTTGAGGTGGCTTTCCTGAGGACACAGGGTTACTAAATCGAGACATAGGATCCCAACTCAAGCCTGTCTGGGTCCAGAGGCTATACCTGTAGCCACTCTAATATACCAGGGGGGTTTCTCTGAACTTCAGGCCCCACCCCTTCCTCCCAGGTCCCAGTTGCCTGATTGCACTCTCTCAGTAGCCATCGCACTGGGTTTAACAGACATAAATGCTAATTTAAAAGCTCCTTCTCTGGGGTCTCATAGCCCCCTCCCACCTCTATCCCTTGCTGTGGTCATTGCCTGTTTACCTGTCTGTGATCCTGCCAGAACATGGGCTCCAATGGGCAGGACCACATCTACAAGCCCACTACTCTATCCCCATCTCCCAGCACAGCCACAGAGACATTTCATATACATGTCTGTTAAATGAATGAGTGAATGAGCATGAACCCTGGGGGATGAAAAATTAGTATCATCTTCCTTCCCTGACTTTAAGAAACTTAAATTTTAGCATGAAGCTCTAGAGTAGTAGAGTACTGCAACCAGGGTCAGAAGACTGAGATGTGAATCCTGTCTTCAGCCTTTACAGCTCTGAGATTTGAACAGGTCGGTTAACATGCTTCAACCTCCACGTCATCATCTGTAGAATGGGAATGATGCTTCTTGGCCAGGTTCTCATGGGATCCCATAAGATAACATGTGGAAGTGTTAGTACAAGTTGGTGAATAAAGGAATGCATGAGTGAGTGACTGAGTGAGTGAACAAACATACCCAGCATCTCCTGTCTGCCAGGCATTGGGCAGAGACCAAGGGGCTGCAGAATCAAGGGGCTAAGACCTTGATCCTCGGTGTCACTGACTGAGTGACTGAGCTTTGATTATTTGCTGTGTGACCCTTTCTAGGTCTCAGTTTCCTTATCTATAAAGTGGAAACATCTATAAAAGGAAAGCACCCTCTGCCCAGCCTGCAGTAAGCTTCGGCTGTCATGAGAAATCCAGAGACCAGCAAGTTCTGCTCAGGGCAGTGAGGAGACAGATGTGAGCCCCTGTTTTCCTGCCCAGCAGGGCACTGGCCTTCAGAGGCTGTGAAAGTCAGCTGTCTTGGCAGCTACTAATTCTGGACAGTCTTCAAGCATAACTCAGACCCCTCAGAGAGAATCTGCAAATGAGGCCTCCATAAATCACAGTTGACCACTTTAATCAGTTTGCTTGTGCTGCTTTCAGTTCCAATAAAGCCAAGCCCTGTCAGTCGACCCATTATGCTGTCCCCTTGCCACAGTCAGTGACCCTGGAAGGGAGATGGCTCCAGGGCTAATGTTCTGAGACCCGTGTCTCTGCCATCTCCATAAATGAGTTGTGAAGAACTCATGGGCCTCCACGCATTGTGATTCTACCCTCCACCTTCCCTGTTCACTTAGGCCATTTGATTCATCTCTCCAGTTTAATAAAAATAGAGCCTCCCCAGCTCCCGCCAAGGCTGGAGACAGGAGGGAGCCCTCCAGATTTTAAACCAGGACAGCCCTTAATTAGCCGGCAACATCAATATCACTTTCCCCGCTGCGATTAGCATTTCAAAGTAAATTCCACTTCTTGGGCTGTCAGCATTCAGGAGCCTGGTGGAGAGCTGTTATGTGTAGCAGAAAAAAAAATCACACCATGGCGTGCCTGGGATTTCGGAAACTCAGCAACTTTGTGGAGGCCCCTTCCCCTCAGCTGCTGACTTCATGCCAAGGCCTCTGGCTGGCTTCATTTTTCCCATGCTGCCCGTGGGGCTGATCTCAACAATGGATCAGAGACAGCACTAAGTGATATAAACTGAGGGCCATGTGCTAATTCGCTCAGCAGATGTGTCATTTTCCTAAATAGAAAATTGTACACAAAAATCTTCACTTTTGCCTTCTCCTGAAAAGTGCAAAATCTGGGCACACCAAGCCCACTTTTTCTCATGTGGCAGCATCAATATGAGCTGAATAACAGCTGCCCCTTTTAGACAGGCCCGGACTCTCCAGTTTGCCACAGTCCCCACCATTCCCTTATGTATCATGCCTGACTCATTTGTTATGGGCCTGGCCCCTGAGAAAACTTGAGGTTTTGTCCCCTGGGATATGGGCTGGATTGGAGGAGGCAAGACTGATTACACGAGGTGTTGGAGGAAGAGATAGGAAATTGAGTAATGGCCCCCTTACCATTCAGAGAAGATGAGATGAAAGGGATTGCACCTTGAGAAAAGGAAGGGAATGCAGGTGGGGAGAGGAAGGCCTCATGGGGTTTGGAGGAAAGGCCTGGCAGAGGGTATGGGACACTCTCAGGCTGTCTCTCTGCCCCACACCACCACAGCCTCTGTCTCCTCTGGTTCTAGTACAAATAAAATGAGCTCTCATGAAAACCTTTGAGAATGGGGGCGGCGTGGAATGAGCACCCAGAGGAGTGGCAGGACAAACACACCCTTTCCTGGTTCTGTCACTGACCAGACAAATCACCAAGGACAAGCTCCTCTGTGCCTCAGTTTTGCTTTCTGTAAGGTGAGGCTGTTGCACTGGGTATTGACCTCTGTTCCCAGTAAACGCTGAGTCACCAGAGACTCTGAGCGCTGAGAAGGAAGAAAATGGTCCTCCTCAGTGGATTTATACACTCCTCACCCACCCCCCATCTCCATCACCTGATGTAAACTTGTTGATATAAATAAATGTTTTCTGAATCTTAGGTAAAGGGCTTTGCCCATTGTGCCACTTCAAGTCAAGCCCTCCGCCCATGGTTCCAGGCAAACTGCATCCCAAAGCCCCTCCCAGAGAGAAATTCCGGCATTAACGCTGAGTCCCCTGCTGAGGGCTTGGGCCTCTGTCTGCTTTCAGCTCTGCCAGTCCACTCACAACTTGTGACGTTTCATTCAACACGTGTTTATTAAATTTGTCTTTAGCACCTTTTATGTGCCAGGAAGTGTGCAAAGCCCAAGGGCCGTGGTGTCAGAGGAGGTCTAGAGAGAGTTCTGCGGCTGACCCCCGCTGCTCTCTGCCACCACCACTCTGTTACAGACAGGCCAGGCTCAGCTTGCCCTCTCGCATTAAACAAATGACCCGAAAGTCCAAAAGTTGATGCAAGGATTGGAAGGTTTATTCAGATTACCGGTACTCACCTAAATGTCTAACCAAGCAAACAAAGAGAAAAGAGGAGCAGTGGGGTCCAGTTTAGCCTAGTCCTAGTCAGCGGGTCCAACCTATTCCATTAACAGTAATTGATAAAAGCAGTTCTCCCCACTGTTTTCAGCATAAAGAAGAAAAGTATCAACTAGATTTAAATCGGAAAAACAAAGCATAGCCAGGAGCCCTCCAGGGTGCACCTACACAGAAGTGGATACAATCCAACCAAACAGAAGAGGGGTCAGAAAATCAGAGAAAGGTAAAAAGAATAAAGCATTACCTTGTCAGAATTTAGGCCAGAGACTCCAGGAGAGATCTACCAGCAGCAGAGACATGGGAGAAAATAGTCCCAGTGGCCACTTGCTTCTTGCAGCTGGAGTCCTCTCCGGTGCCCCAAGCTTTCCAATTTTTTGCCAGTGATTTAATTAGGCTCTCAGATTCCAAAGTCATAGAAATGAACAATGTACCCAACAGTAAAGCAAGCAACGCTTTATTAAAAGGGGAGATAGACTTATGCATAAGGGGGGTAGCGACAGTAAAGCTAGTCCCCCAAGGGGAGCTGTTCAGGGTCATGTATAGGGAAAGGAGTTAAGGGGTGGCAGGCCAGTGTCACGGGAGGTGGTCCGTTCTGTTCTTCCTGATTGTATCATGGGTGCATGCTCAGTAGGCTGTGGTGTTCATCACTGTCACCCCAGGAGGGTCATTGTAGCAGTCACCTTGATGCTTTGTGCACAGGTGGGAATTCCTAAAGGGGTCTTAAGGTTAGTCTGTAACTTTTACAATTATAGTAAACAAGCCTTGGGGAGGGGTTTTGCAACTCAGTAAATATCTGTTTCCTCTCTTATCTCAGTCTATTTTGTCAGGGCAGCCCATGGGGTAATCATTTGCTCTGAGGGGTCTCATGACTGAGGAGTGGAAAAGTAACAAAGTGTCCTCTGCATAGAAAATGGAGTCAGTTTGGTTCACAGGCCTAGACTTACTCTGTTTCAACTCCCCAGCAGGCAGGGGAGCAGAGGGAGGTAAGCATCATTTCTCGAGCACTTGTTGTGAGCCAGGCACTTGACCTGTTAATTCTTCTATTGACTTTTCATAACAAGCCTATGTAGATTCTATTATCATCCCCATTTTATAGATGAGGAAAGTAAGGCTCAAACAGGGTAAAGTCCTTTAATTGAAAGTCACCCAGCTAAAAAACAGTAGAAGATGAATCTTTCCAGTCCCAAAGCCCTTGTTCTTGAGTAGACAATCACACTGGCTCCCATCACAGGAAAAAAATACACGAGTTGTGAGAGTTCATCTTTCTCTCCAGTCCTACTGCACTTGGTAGTGACTGTTTATAAATCATTTTCAACTCCTTAAGAGTAAAGATGAGCACTTATTCATCTCCAAATCCCTAAAACTCATTAAAAAGTCAATATGCAAAAGGTGTTCAAGACAAGCTGGATGAATTGAATCGAATCTAATTGAACAGCATGAATGGAATCAAATGGAGTCGAATGGAAGGAAATTGAAGTGAACTCTTGCCACCAGGTAGGTAGAGGCAGAGATTATGGATCAGAGAGGTCACATGCGGTGCTATAACCCTTTACATATTGGGCCTGGATTAGCCAGGATTCTTTTGAGTTGCAAGTGATAGAGACCTAACACAATGAGCCTCAACAAAAATTGGAATTTATGGAATATTCATGAAATAGGAAATCCCAGAATGAATTTTGGATTTAGACATAGCTGGACCCAGGAGTTCAAATTAGACTCTATCAAGGAACTCTGCCTCTTTTTCTCTCTTCTCTGGCTGTCATAATGTGACGGGAAACAGCCATGGGTAGTTTTGGAAGCACATTGTACTGTGATGCCATGTCAATAGGAAAACCGTCTTTCCCAAGAGCTCCAGCAGAATAATCCTAGAGAGAACTCTGACTGCTGGCTTGGTTCATAAATCCACCACTGACCCAATCATAGTGGCCAGAAGGAGGAAATATTCTGATTAACTGCACATAGCTCCATGTCCACAGGTGTGGCTGGTAGGATTGGGCCAAGCCGCATGAAACGGGCTCGCCCCAGGAAAGAGGGGTTTGGACTCCAGGAGAAGAGGGCTGGGAAGTTTCCAGGAACACATCTCAAAACTGTACTTTTCAGACCTTCCCCAGACAGATGTGAATGAACCCACTGAGTGCCCCTTTCCAGCAGCTGCTTGATATATAAACTCCACCCTTCCCTAGAGCTTGCTGAGTCCATCTGTCTTTTGCCACTTCCCTTCATCCAGGAATGTCAATACCTTGTTAAATTGATTCTGAATAGAGACAAGATTACAGATTCCCTCCCTTCTGAAGCAGATGCCAAAGGAAAATGATTTATTTTCACTCATCTAGAGGCCAATACCAGGAAATTGCTTCCAATCCAATTCTTCAGAGAGTGAAACAGCTGCCTGAGAAATGGCTCTTTCTGCCTCTCTGAAAGCCAATGGCCACAGTGGGGCAACTGACTTTGGATTTTTCCAAAATTCTTTCCCTAGTCAGAAATATCCTGAGAACCTTCACATCAGAGAGGATTCCCAACACTCTCAGGTGTAGCCATGGGGATGCCAGTTGGCACCCGTTTGCTGAAAGGTACTTTGTGCAAAAATAACAAAGCTTTTAAGATGTAAGCATGATGGAGGGAAAAAAATGTTAACATTTGATTGTTTACATCCTTTTACCCTCCTCCACTTGCTAAAGGTAATTTTGTGCTTGCCCATTCAGTACTCCGCCTTCTCCTCCCCATAGGGAGAATTCTGTCTTAACCGTCTGGGTCCCTGAGCTTTCGTAATGCAAAATTTGGTATAGAAAGAACTGGATAAGTGAGGACAGAGGATTTTCATGCTTGTAGGACAAACAAGAATAAAGGTGGAAGAAAACAGGGAGGGAAAGAAAGGCAAGCTCCTAAGATGGTTGAGTGTCAGCAGAAAGGGTGTCAGTAGTACAGAGAAATATCAGGAAAACTACAGGGATGTGAGAAAACAGGAAGACGGAAAGAATTTTTGAAGGGTTGCTAAGGATTGCAAAGTTGAGTTTGATGTCCTTTGAGAGGCTTCAGTAAAGGTCTGTATTGCTTTCAAGATTAGATAGGTAGCTAGATAGACGGAGCAGGATTATGCCTAGTATTCCCCTATACCTCGAATTAACCAATTCCCTCCTAGTGGATATTAGATTCTTTTCCATTTATTGATATTATAAACAACACAATGATGATCATCCTTGTAACTAAATCTCTGTACACATCCTAGACAATTTTCTTAGGATTAATCATTGGCCGCACATTTTGCATATGTAATAACTCACATAAAAGCCAAGGCCCAAAGGACTCAGCCCCAATATTTCCTGAGAATGTGACTTTATGGTATCTATTTAACCTCCCTGAGCCTGTGTTCCCTTATCTGTCAAATAGGGCTGATAAATTCTACTTCACAGGGTTGTTGTGAAGATCAAATAAGATACACACACACACACATACACACGCACACACATGGGTACTTCACAAAATTCATGAAAAAATATAATTAAAACATAATATGAATCTTTTCGTGAACTTGTTAGAGTACCCTCGTCTGTGTGTGTGTGTGTGTGTGTGTGTGTATGTGTGTGTGTGTGCATGGGGGGGAGAGAAGGGGAGAGAGAGAGAGGTGCAGTAAAAGGAGCAGGGAGTTTCTGAATTTTATTATAAGCCTTTGTATAGTATTTTGGATTTTGAACTACATTCACAAATTATCTAGATGAAAATAAAAATTAAACATATACTTCAAAGTCTGAACTATGTGTGTGCATTACCTATTCAAAAATTAATTTAAAAAATCAAGCAACTTTTCGGTCTCCATCAAAACACCCTGTTTTATTCTCATTAGCGTCTTTATCACTACCCTTTTTTTACTGTTTACTTGATTACTGAGTATCTCCACTGTAAGAATATCAGGTCTTTAAGGGCAGAAGCCTGTTTAGTCATGTTCATTGCCATATCCCCAGTGCCTAGCACACACCTGGCACATGACAGATGTTCCAAAAATATTTGGCAGATGTATGTATGGAGAGAGAGAGACGGGGGTGGGGGTGAGTGGGTGGATAGATGGTAGATGGGGGAATGGATGAATGGATGGAAGGATAAACAGGCAGATGAGTGAGTAGATGATGGGTGAGTGGATGGATGGATGGAAGGAAGGATGGTGAGTGAATGATGAGTAGATGGGCGGATGGATGACTGGAGGGAGGGAGGGACTCCTCAGATAAAGTTCTTAACCATCTCCCTGACCTTCATGATATTTCTTTGTTCTCCTGTTCTCTCATTGGCTCTTGAATTCTATGCCTTTCTCACACCCTCCCTGTGCTCTGAAGGTTGAGTGGGCAGATGAGCTCAGACCAGAGACCTGTTCTCGCTCCTGCCCTCTCTTGCTCTTCTGAGTTTTGGGACCTGGTCCCATTCTCTGACATCATAAATCACTCTATCCTGACCCCGTCTCTCCATGAGTCCACCCAGGACTTCTCAGGAAATCCTGCTGCTCCAGTCCCTGCTCTGTGGAGCAGAGTCCCCCAGTGTCGGGCCAGTTCCTCTTCCACTGAGAAGCCTGCTCACCATGGGGACCTCTATATTCAGAAGTGGTGGGTGAGGGAGGGGAGCGGGAAGGATATAAAATTGGTGATGCTTTTGAGACCTCAAGGGTGGCTGAGCTGCTATTGGAGGTGGTATTCCCTTCCCACCTTCTAGGCTCCAAGCACTTGTCTGAAAATATTTGCTTTGGCATCTGCAGGAAGCTGGCAGGACGAGAGCAGTTCAGAAGGCTGCTGGAGGGCAGGGCCGACAGGCAGCTGCCTTCCAAGTGAGTCCTGCTCCTCCTGCCAGCCCGGAGTCTCCTGAGTGATGGAGGTTTTCCTTGCTCTCTCTCCATGTCTCTTTCCATTCTGTTCTGCCTCTCTTTGATCTCTCTCTCTCTCATCTGTTCCTTCTCATCTTTCCATGTCTCTCATCTCACAAGGTGGTACAATGTGGCATAACAGTCTGAGAAGCCTCCAGATTAGGGAATTTGTCTGCTCCCAGCATCTTGGGGAGGTCACATAACTGAAGGGTTCAGTCTCAGTCCGCTGTGTCCTTAGGGAGCACAAATGAATTCAGAGATCTGTGCATCCAACCCTCCTTCCATATGTTCATTTTTCGGGTGAAAGCTTCATCATGTTTACCCAATTGTCAGAGAGGATTGTGTGAGAATCCTGAAGTCAGTGCTTGACAATCCTTGATAAATTAATTAATGACGAGATAAGTGTCCACACCCACCATCAAGCCTCAGTTTCCTCTTCCATACAATGAGCAGCTTGGACCTCAGTAATGACTTTCCAACTGTACTCTCTGGAGCCCCAAAGTCTTGGGGATCTGCTCAGATGAGAAGGTGGTTCCGGGGTTCAAGGGCCCAGATCCCCACCTCCACCTCCACCTCAGGAGTTCATCTGAACCACACACGTTGGGCTGCCAGGACAGGTTTCAGTGGCACAAATGAATCTGAAGTTTTTTTTTTAAATGCTAAAACATATACTATGGATGTCTGAGATTTACTTTGAAATTCATCATCGATAGAGAGACATGATAAAGCCAGTAAGGTAAAATGCTAATGGTAGATTCTAGGTAGTAGGTTTACAGTGGGTTGTTTATTGTAATGTTAACTTTAAAAGTTTTCATAATAAAATAGAAAAAACCTGTGACTACGTTCTCTGTGGTCTCTACTCTATCCCTCTCAGTTTCCCCCAAGCATTCCTCCTCTCCCCCCTAGAGACTCCTGTCAAGAAGAGAAATAACAGTAAGGAGAGAATAGATATGTCTGGCTTCAGGCACATTAGGGAATCCAATGTGGCTGTAATGAAAATGAACAAGGTAACTGAGGCAGTCACTGAAATACCAGCCTCTATATCACTAAAACTTCAGTTTCAAGAGACAGTGTCTGCTGAGTTTTCTTCCACCCCCTGAGACATCAGCCATATCTGGACCAGGACAGATGATTCTATGGGCTTGGAGAATACCCTGATTGGTCTTGCTCTGCTCCTGCGCCCTCCAAACTGTGACAGGAACTCTGCTTTTCATGGACCGGCCATGTGCTCCCAGGTTCCCATACCACCTCCGTTGACGACAACCACATAACGATGACAATAACAATGCAGCTATACCCAGTGAGCATGCCATTTACTATAGTAGCAGCCATGCTAAACTCTCTGGAGCCACTCACTTATCTCACCCTTAGAACAGTATATCGGTCAGATATTGTTCTCTCAAATTCATACCACTTACTCTCTGTGTGATCTGGGCAATTTAGTTAATCTCTCTGAGCCTTAGTTTCCTCATCTGTAAAATGGGGATTACAAAGACTCCTGCCTCACGTGGTGGTTGGGGGATTATTCTATGCATGTAAAGGGCTAGACCCAAAGCCTAGTTCATACAGGTGGAAACTGACTCTTCAGAGAGGTTAAGTGATTTGTCCAGGGGCACACAGCCAGCATTAGGGTTGAGGTTTTCCTGACCCTAAAACAAATATTCTTAGCCAGTACACTATGCTTAGAAATCGGAGCTCTCTGCACCTGAAAGCTCCAATGGAAAATCTTGCCTTCCCTTAATTAGATTAAAAGAGCCATCATGAGCATGTAAACCAGCAAGCCATAATCCGCAGACACCATTGCATTTTAAACAGAATTTTCAGAGGCAGTCATTCAGATTGGACAAAGCAGCGAGTGGCTTCTGAGGACACACACCAGTAAATCATTCCTCCCTCTGAGAGGAGCATGAGGGCTGAGTGGTGTTCGCAGCAGAGTGACATGGGGGAGGCTGGAGGCACTGCAAGGCCCCCAGATAGGGTGAGCCCCTTGTGAGACATCTGCAGACCACATCTCTTCATGTTTACTCTGACTTTGAAAGTGGGGAAGAAAAGATGAATCTCTCAACTCCAAGCTTCCTGAACCTGGCTGGGTATCACATCACCCCAGGGATTGACAAAAAAGCACGTTCTTTGGCTCCATCCCAAGATCTGGTATTCAGATGCGTCAGTGTGGGGTCTGAAGATCTGCATTTGAAGGGCATTTCAAAATGTTTCAGAGGCAGCAGAAAGCCACCATGTCATGTCCTTGAAACGTCACAACATTTCTGAGGGGTTGGGAATTTTTATACCTATTTTGTTGATGAGGTCACTAAGACTCAGAGAGGTTAAGATGATTTGCTCAAGGCCACACAACTAGTACACCAGAATTAATTCTGCTGTGATGGGAAAATCCAAAATTTACAGATTGCTTAAACAAGATGTAGTTTACTTTTCTCTCACAGAAGCAAAAATGGCTCAAGCAGTTCAGGGACCCTGGCTCCTTCTAGCTTGTTGCTCTGCCACCTCAACATGAGGCTTCCTCTTCATGGTTCAAAACAACTGCTGCAGCTCCGGTCATCATGCCCACCTTCCGGTCTTCAGGGAGAAGGAAAGGGAAGATGCTGCCTGGAAATTTTGCACACTCCTAACTTTTGTATTTCATTGGCCATACCTTATTCACATGACCAAGTCCAGCTACAGAGGAGACTAAGATATATTAGTCTTTATTCCCACTTTCAAAATCAGTCTCTTATTATAGAAACAAGAAGAATGGATAATGAGAAGCTACTAGCAGACTTTGCCATAGAGCAGAAATTTAAATTACTAGTGCCACATGTTTTATATTTCTCAGGTTACTTAATCTTAACAACAACCAGTGAGGCAGATGCTATTATTAGCCCTATATTTCAGATGAAGAAACAGACTCAGAAGAGGTAAGTAGCTTGCTCCAATCAGATGACTAGTACATGGCAGTTAGGATTCAAACTCAGGTGGGCTTACCCGTAATTCTAGGATTTTCCCTCCCCTCCAGCAGCAGAAGGCAGGAAGGGAGTCCTCTTTGAACAAGGCTTCACTATGGGAAACATTCCTTCCATTTAGTTTTGAATCCATGCATTGGGGGAAAACATCACAGCTTTATTATCACCCTGGGCTGGTTCTGTGATGTGAACCAACCCCTGACAATATCTGGAGAAATGCCAAGATGCCACATGTGTCCTGCCTACTGATGGGACACACAGGTCTAGCTGCTACTGATGGAGACACCCTGTGGCTTTCTCAACCCAAGTGCTGTTTCTCATCTGATATTATTTAAAGTAGTCGTCCCTGTGTTGTGTATGTCAGAAATAATCCCAGGGGTCTAAGAATCAAATGCTTATTCCCAGATATCAACATCTTCTCCCACTTGGAAGGTAATGTCCCTTCCCTCAAGCAACTCTGTTTGCTTGCTATGACAGATTTTTTAGTTTCTTCTTCCTCCTTCTTCTTCTGGACTGAATGATGCACATTTCCAGGGACCATATGATTGTCATCTTCTCCCACAAAGGGCAAAGGGAGAGAATATAGATGTCAATACCTAATGCAGGGGTGGGCAAACTTTACAGTAAAGGGCAAGATAGGAAATCCTTTAGGCTTTCCAGGCTAGTTACGATCACTCAAATGCCAATGCAGGATGAAGCAACCACAGACAATATGTAAATGAATGGCTGTGTTCTGGTAAAACTTCATTTACAAAAACAGGTGAAGGCCTGATTTGACCCATGGGACATGGTTTACTGACCCCTGGCCTAGTGGTTATGTGCACAGACTGGCGTCCAGCAACACTTCCTGCAAATCCCAGTTTTCCCTTCTCCTCTGGTGGGATGAGGATTATCTGCTTAACTTTCTTGGGCCTCAGTTTCCCCATCTTTCAAATGAGGATGAATGTACCTATGCCCCATGCCCCCATGATTATGGTAATATATTCTTTGTTCTCCAAACAAGCCAAGCTTGATCTGACCTCGGGGCCTTTGAACTTGTCTTGCTATCCCTTCTCCTCCTAAATTCCCTTCTCTCCAGTCTTAGCGTGCTGATGCCATCTCATCATGCAGTGTCTTAAGTCACCCAGACGATTCCCTGGCATTCCTGTACAAAGTTGTAGAACTCACAGCCTGGCACATGGCAAATACAGACGCTGACCCGTTTAAAGCTTTAAGGTTGATTCTTTTCAGAATGAGAAAAGATATAATTTCTGCAGCCCAGAAATTCCCCACACTGGGGATGCTACCTTCTCCCCATTGTCAGAATCTGCAGAGCAGGACACATGCAGAATCTAAAACTCATGACAAGGAGAATCAACACACTTTTTTTATATCTTGTACTTTTCAACCCTGGGCACATCCTGCTTCAATTTGAGTGACTGTCTGGGCTGGTGGATAAAAGGAAATGAAGGGGTGACCTTCAAGGCCCTTCCACCAAGCTAGGAGTGCAGAGTTTCATTGTCTGGTGACCTATCCCCACCCTGCTGACAGGCCTTCCATGAGTCACCCAGAATTTTCCACCTAGATTTATGAAATCCATTTTCCCTGAGACAGACTAAGCAGTTTAAAGAGAACCAATATCATTAGGTTAATGATTCCCCATAAATTATTACCTACACATCCCAGTTAATTCCACAAATGGAGCACTAATCGTGGAGGATCAATTGTTGTGTGTGCCTTTCACAGTTCCCTGAGACAACCGTGGCTTAGGCAGGTGGTGTTTCCTACTAAGGGCTTGCTTATTGGGTTGGGTCCCCACTCCATAATAATTCTCAAATGGCCACTTTGGGGTTCCCGCTGCAGCCTGGGTATGGCTTCTCCATCAGAGATGCCCCAAACAAATATCATGGCTGGGAATGATTTCTGTCTCATTTCATTCTTGGCCATGACTTTTCATTTCCCATTGATGTCTGATTTATTTATCTGTTTATGAAGTGCCCGTTTTGCTTGAAGCAACAGTGATAGGCATTTGATCAAATAGAGCTGCAAATCTCATCTTCTACCATTCTGAGTTTTTATTCCATCATTACTTAACAAAATAGAATTACGTTAAGGAGAAAGTGGGCTCTTGCATTATGCATTGGCCTCATTTCATTGGTCTTTATGCTCTCTCTTGGTGTTGCAGCTTTTCCATATTACCAAGCGTTTGCAGAGGAAAGCAGTTCTCTATCTCCAACACCTGAGAAATTTCATCCTCCACTCTGATTTGCCTGGGTTCAGAAAGTTAGCAGAGCTGTGCAAGAACATGGATTTCATGAGCATCAGATTGTCTTTAGCCAGGGTGGTCCCTATGGGGCAACACTTTGGAAGGGTTTTCTACAGTCTAGCCAAGCTCCCAAAAGCCTAATTCCTTAGAATCAAGTCTGTATTTTCAATTTGTCTCATAAGTCTTCCTATTCCTCATCCAAGCGTGCATGGAGTGACACAGGGTAGATAATATTGGTATCGTCATTAATATAAAAATTATCAGAAACTAATTGTCAAAGTTCTTGTCAGGTACTAGGCACTATGCTAAGTGTTTTCGCACACGTATCCACGTTCTACATGAGGAATTGAGCAAGAAACTGAACTAGGATTCAGTTCTTATCTATCTACCATCAGAATCATGTTAACAACTGTGTGATCCTGCCTCACAAGGAGCTACTCTGTTTCTCTCAAAAAAGGGAAGGAAAGTAATTAATATCTTCTGTGCACCTATGGACTGCGTACCTTTCCACATTATCTCATTTAATACTTAAAGTTCCCCTATGACACATGCATTTCCTCATCTTACAGGCAGGACAGGCAAGGCTTAAAAATAATAAGATAATCTGACTTTAAATCCAAGATGGCAGTGATCTCCATCCAAACCACAGGTCTTCAGAGAAAAAAGTATCAAGACAGCAGCTTTTATAGCAAGGGGTTTAAGTGCAAGGTCCTGAGATGGCCTTCAGGGAATTATGAATTCTTATTATGCAAAGCACAGTGTGCATGTGTACCTAGGAATATTTTCTAAGGAAAGGTCCATAGCTCTATCAGACACTTGAAGGAGTTCTAAACCCACATAGGTTGGGACACTAATCTATAAGATGAGAAGCTACACAGAAGACGACTTATAAGTCCTTGTTGACTTCAAGCAATAAGCAATCAGCAATCAGCACACATTTTCAGTACTCTACATGGAGTACTGTGAATAAGCATAAAGATGGGTACACATCCATGTCTTCAAGGAGACAAATAACAGGAGAAGCAAAGTCAGCTCTTGTCATTCCTGCTTAAACCCCTCCAGTAGTTTTCCATCCCAGACTTTTCACTGTGGTCTACATACAGGCTGAACAGAAGCTTCCCCCACCCCACTCAACTCTTCACATAGCTGTTTTTTCCTCATTTTTCAGGATTCAGAATGAAGGTCACCTCATAAAGACCCTCCTTGAACTCACGTGATTCTAGCATATGTTGGGTTCCCTCTCAGCCTTTCTCGCAATCTGTGATTATTTTGTCTACGTATTTACTTACCTATTGTCTGTCTCCCCAACTAGAATAAAAGCTCATGAGGGTAGGGGTTTTCCCATCCTGTTCACCATCCCTGGTACCTGGCATGGTTCCTGGCACAGAGTCGGTGATCACCAGTGTGCGATGAAAGTATGGGCACATCATTTACCCTCTGAGTCTCAGTCTCCTCATCTATAAAGTGAAGGCTGGGACTATGGGTGGTTTCCAGATTATGCTCGTCAGGAACCAAGTGGCTTCCCAAAGTGCCTCAAGACCTCAGTGGAAGAAAGAGGTGCAAGTAGCAATGTTCCTAGTTTTCTAGCCCTATCCTATCTATGTATTGTAAATATTGACACTTGGAATAAGATTTCATTTGAAAGAAACAGAATTCTTCATTAAAGGTAAAGTTTTAAATTGCTGGTCTCTGAGCATCTTGCTAGCTCTAAAGTCTATGACCTATAACTAACAACTACAGTGAGTGGTACAGAAGGGAAGGGGCCCCCAGGAGTGTGGAGAAGGGAAGAGATGCCACGCAGCTAGGTTAGTCCTGGAAGACCTGAAGGAGGAAGTACTTGAACATGACCTTGAAGAAGAAATTAGGAAAACAGGAACAGGGAGGCCTGGAGTTCTGAACCATGGCAGTGAACATTGCCTAGACAGAGCATTGAAAGAGCAAGAATAGTTCTAAGAGGGTGGTCTCAAAGTATGGTCCCCGGATCAGCAGCATCAGCATCTCCTGGAACTTACTAGAAATGCAAATTCTCAGGCTCTGTACCAGACCTACTAAATCAGAAACTCTGGGGGTGGGGCCCAAGAATCTGTGTTCTAACAAGCCCTTCAGAC
Source organism: Cynocephalus volans (assembly GCF_027409185.1). Lineage (NCBI taxonomy): Eukaryota > Metazoa > Chordata > Mammalia > Dermoptera > Cynocephalidae > Cynocephalus > Cynocephalus volans. Next base: position 199,096,993 of record NC_084461.1, read on the forward strand.
TATTCTATGCATGCTCAAGTTCTAAGGTTATAAGGATAAGGCAAAAAGGATGTCTGCCCAAATTCAGTTAGAAGGCAATCATGACAGAATCCTGGAGAATAACTTGTTTCATCTTAGTGTTTCTCAGCCCTGGCTGCACATTAAAATCACCTGGAGAGCTTTTCAAACTCCTAATACCCAGGCCACATGCCAAACCAATTAAACCAGAATCTCTGGGGATGGGACCAGAGAGTCTATATTTTTTAAAACTCTTCATGTGATTGTGCTGTACAGACATGTTGAGAAGCATGGTGTCTGTACTTTTTTGTAGAATTACTGGCAAGTGTGGCCAGGACCCAATACACCTGGAAATTCTGCCTGATAATTTAGCCTGTTGAAGTTCACCCAGAGGTTGATGGTGACCCTGCTCAGTGGAAGAAGTAATGTATTACGAAGGAGAGAATAAATTGAGTTAAGTATGGTAAATGTACCTCCTAAGTAGTTCTATGCAAGAGAGAGAGAGAGAGAGAGAGAGAGAGAGAAAAGAGGAGAGAAAGAGTAGCATAATCATGTGGTTGTTTAAGTTATCTCTTGTTGGTAGCAATAGAATGCATTGGGTCAGTTGAATTAGATAAAAAGTCCCAATAATAAAGAAGTAGAGACTGAGAAGAAGGACACCTGAAGAGAAAGGAAGTTGTAGAGTAGAGTTTGGAAGGACATTATGCAGAAGACAAGGAAAGACTATATCTATGTCATAATGGTCAGAACTCTGAGATCTGGAGTTGAAATTCCTGAGTTCAAACCCCATCTCCACCATGTCATATATGACCTCAGGCACATTGCTCAACTTCTCTGGACCAGTTTCTTCATTTGTAAAATGGGAATAACAACAATCATGGGTTTTTTGTGATGAATAAATGGGTCAATCCATACAATGTGCTTATAGCAGTGCCTGACACTCAACAATGGGTAGCTATTTAATTGTTGTTTTTGTTTATAGAGTTTTGGTTTTAAAAGGATGCACTGAACCAACAGCTTGAGCATGACTTCTTGGCATGGGGCATGATTCTTTTCTTCCCCCAATAACATGGCCATGACTTTTGTGAATAAACCATGTGTGCATGAATTCATGTCATCTCAAGTGTTCCACCTGTGTTGACTTGATAGCAATTGCAGCAATTGTTGCTTCAACTGCTGTTCTGCCTATGGCCACCATCAAAGAGTGTCAAATTACCCCTAAGGGTGTAGGAAGAGCTCAGAGCCTTCCTGTCAATATAGTAGCTGAGCTAACATCAGTCCTCTCACTCTCTGAAAACATAGGAATGCTGGATAAAATAAAACATCAAAAGCTTCAAATACATAGCGTGAATCAAAAATAAAAATAAAAGAGAATTCCAGGAGTCAGAAAGGAAGAGAAAACTAAATGAGCCAAATAGTCTGTGAAACATCAGAACTTCACACACCTAGGGAGTCCTAATACCAATGCCTGGAGAGCAGAGGTGCATCCACATGAAGAGATTCATAAAGCTCAAAGCAGAGAACCATAAAGGGCTTTCCATCTATTAAAGGGGCACTAGAAAGCTCTACCCACTAGCTTAGACTTATGGCATGCAAACAGGTGACCACCCCAGACCACAGGTGGTAAAAGAGCCACTGGGAGAAATTTAAATATCAAGCCTGTACATAAGCTTTTCTAATCTCATTCCCCTGGGAATCCCAAAGAAAAAATTCCCACTGAAGATGAGCTCGCAACTAAAAATTATAAAGCACATGAAGCCCCCATGAGAGTCAGAAGATGCAACTAATGAAAAAATTAAAACCATAGGAACTACATGCACAAGATCTACTTAAAAATCTCTGGCTATTTGAATATATATTTGATAAAATAAAAACAAGAAAACAGAGTCAACAGTGGCTACTGAGCATTAATCATAAAGACACAAAGTCTGCATGAAGGAGATTTATTGGGTGAACACTAGATTGTTGCCTGTTCAGTTTCTGTCTACTGGTTTTAAGGATTTGATGCAGAGGAGTAAGAAAAGAACATTGTTACACATGTGTAGGCTGGTACAATCTTTCTAGAAATGAGAATTTCCAATATGGATCAGAAGCCTTAATTTTTTGTACACATTTTGGTGAAATTCACTTTCAGGGATTTATTCTAAAGAAATCATACTGAATATGGGAAAAGATTAGCTACGAGTATATTTTTTTAGTGCAGAAAAATTGGAAACATCCTAAATGTCCAGCAGCAGGGGATTTGTCAAATAAATGAAGATATATCCAGATGATGAGATTCTAGGCAGGCATTAAAATGGATACTGTAGAAGAATGTTTAATGGAGTGGAAAGATGCTCATAACATTGTGAGTAAAAAAGTAGGCTGTGGAACTGCATGAGTAAAACAATTTCATTTTTATAAGTATAGAATAAATGCTATGGTTTAATATTTAATTGTGGAAATTTAATTATGAAAAAAGATATAATGCTGGAAACAAATATCACAAACAGGATTATCTTTGAGTGGTAATGCATTATGTCATTGATGGAAAGACACCACTGGCCCAGATGAAAAATGAAAATTGTCTTTAATGGGAAAAGGTACAAAAACTTTTGGAGACAGTGACATGAAGCAGAAAATAGCACAGCCCTTCACAGACAGACATGGATTTCCAGTTTGCCTGAAGTTCTCCATGGGAATGGCAGCTGTCAATGATGTGGTTATATGGTGTGAAGTCTCCCTCCTTGTATTGCTCTCCAGGGTTCCCCTCTCATCTGCTTGTTCTGGAGACTCTGGCTATCTTTCTGCTTGACATCAGGTGAAAGGAACTGATGCAAAAAAGTCTAGCACATTTCTGAGAGTTCCCTGTAAGACTGGGTAAAGAGGAGGTCCCGGGGAGATCATCCCACTGAAATCATGGATGTCTGAGGTCCAATAATGCAGAGGGACCATGGGGGACCTTTTTTCTGTCCTTTTTTGTGCTTGTTTATATTTTCCACATATATTATTCTGTGTATTAGTCATGACAAGCTGCATGCAAACAAAATAACCTCTAAATCAGTAGATTAACACAAGAGCTTTTCTTTTGTAAGCTAAAAGTCTGATGCAGGTTTGCCCCTGCCAATTTGTAACTATGCCACCTAGAACATGCAGCCTGGAAGGGTGAAGCAGCAGAGGAAGAGACAGTGTGAAAGTGGCACACTTGCCCTTAAATACATTAGAATAAAAAGGACATGCATTATTTCTGCTTACACTTCATTGGCTAGAATTAGTCACATGGCAAAGCATGTGAAAGTAATGTATGTTCTTCCCTTGTACCAGAAAGTCAACTAAATCACTCATAGGGGACACTGGTAATCCTGACAACCCTCTATAATAAATACTATTTTTAAAGCACTCATCAGGATGGGGAACACTGTCTCACTGGAATTAATCTAAGAAGGAATTCTGTGCATTGTCTCCATAGGGAACTCATTCATATAACGTCACCAGCATTTGTAAAATAAGTGGATGATTTTCCAGTTTTGGGGAAGCTCTCGACAATCCCTTCCCCAGCTTTCTTATACAGACACCTAAAACTTTCCCTTCCAGGGAGTGACCAAATTCAGACCAGAAATCCTCTATGAAGATGGGCGCAGGCTGGTTAACCTAGAGGCACTATAGAGTCATCACAGATCCAGGTACTTTCCATCCTTTTGTGCTGCCACCCTCTGCATGGCCTCAAAGTGGCTTCTGCTGCTCGAGACATTTTGGTCTCTTAGAATTTCATCCAAAGACAGGAAGAAGCATTTTTTTCATGGTGCCACTTCTTATATCACCTTTTTCCAAAATACCCTCATGCAGCACATTTGCCTTACATTTCATTGGCCAGGATTGTAGATACTCATACACCTAAACTAACCACTGGCCAGAGTTATAAAATTACCATGATTGTATCGAAATTACCAACATTCACCCCACTAGAATTGGGAAAGGGGCCTTGAGGCACATGAGTGCTCAGTACCTAATCCAAACAGGGATTCTGTTAGCAAGGAAAAAGGGAGAAGTGGCTGTGGTGTGAGAAATCATCAGTCTTCTGCAGATGGGATAAAAAATGTTTGTTGTTGGTCAGGATTCATCTATATATTCACTCAATAAGTCTTTAGTGACTATTCAGTGCCAGCTGTCATGGTAGGCACCATGGAATCAGAAAGGAACTAGACAGAACACTCTAAGGGATTTTCAGTTCAGTAGAACTGGTCAGACATGTAATTAAATAATCATAACAGATTACGATAGGTGCACAGATCAATGTGTATGTTATATACACAGCATGGAAGAGAGACTTGGAGAAAATCAGGGAAGGCTGCTCAGAGGAGGTTACATGACAGCTGGATCTTGAAGGCTGGGGAGGAGTCTAGCAATTAGACAATGTGGAGGGATCAGTCCAGGGAAAGGCAGAAGTGGATGAATGAATGAATGAAAAAAACAACATAAGAAGGTTCTTCAGAGAAAAAACAGGCCCAGTGAGAGAGGGTAGTGTCATCTTTGTGAGGTGCTAAATGGTAAGCATTTTGAGAATGTCAGAGCCATCTGTGGGTCATAGTACCTGCAATTATGTGCACTACTGACTATGTAACTTCAGAGTAATTGCAGGGAACAAAAATGAAGTGCACTCAAGTACTTGGAGACAACTTCAGAAGAAGTAATGAATCTGAAAACCCTTCCAGACACAGACCTTTATGGGTGTGAAGCATTTTAGGAAGAGCCAGAATCATGTAAAATGTAGAAGTACATCCTAATGTGGTGGGACCTTGGAACCACTTTTCCTCCTGTCTTGGATCAGGAGGAAAAGAGTTAACTGTCCAAATAGTTAACTGTTTGGTGGCCAGTCTTCTTTCTGGCTATAGGGGAGATTTGAGATATTTAAGAAGAGTAAGTGAGAAGAGCTGTAAGAGTGAGACAGCTAGTCCCCATGGAAAGCTTCTCCATGGTGAGGTCTCCTAGGAGTCTGGAAATGCAAAGCCACAATGGACTTCCTGGGGACTCTTCCAGCCTGCAAGATTTTGTTGTCTTTTTCTGAGTGTGTGAGAAAATGATAGTCAACTGCCTTCAGTGATTAAATACAGGCTCACCTGGAGGCAAAGGGATGGTCTGACTTCTCAAGACCCTCCTTATTTTGTCAGAGATAGCATGGCTAAGGGAATGTGATATAATAAAAATTATATCTGCTTTATGCCCAGTTCCTGGAGTAGTGTTTCAACAACCCATGGAATTTCTTGAGTGATAGGGGTATCTTTTCTTACTCATAATGAGTGCCCTTTGACCTGAGTTTACCTGAGTTTAGCTAATGAGATGACCTATTGGGGCAGGGGAGGAGGATGCTAGATAGCTTCAGGATAGGGCCTGGTTGCTAGAAGAAGCATATAATTATAGTGTTGGACTTTTCAGCCCACACCCCACCTCTGGGGAGGGGAGAGGAGCTGGAGACTGAGTTCAACCACATGGCCAATGACTGAATCAATCATGCCTATGTAATAGGACCTCCACGAAGGCTCTTGGACTCCAGGGCCTTGGGGGAGTTTCCAGGTTGATGAACACATTGATGTGCTGGAACAGTGACACACCCCAATTCCATGAGAGAAGGTATGGAACCTCTGTGTTCCTGCTACCCCCCATTGGCCCCCAGACCTTGACCTATGCATCTCTTCCTTTTAGCTATTCCTGAGTTGTATACTTTGTAATAAAACTGTTATTGTTAAGTAGAATGCTTTTAGTGAATTCTGGGGTCATTCTCATGAATTATTGAAACCGAAGCTGGGGGTCTTAGGAACCCCCAAATTAGTAGCTGGCTGGGCAGACACCAGGAATTTTGGGGGGACACCTGGAATTTGCAGTTACTGTCTGAAGTGGGAACAGTGTTCTGGGACTGAGTCCTTTAACCTATGTGGTCTGTACTAACTCTAGTTAGTATTGGTTTCAATACTATACCCTAGTATTGAAACCAGCTCTAACTATCCCAGATAATCAACTAAGCTAAATGATAAATTGTGGACTGAAAGTAGCTGCTGATCATCCCAGATAATTGGCTAAACTGAATAATTGCCTGAAGTTCCTTTTAAGATAAAATATCTTTCCAGTTTCCTGTAATGAACAGATGATCATTAATCACTGTGGTTTAAATTGTCTTACAGAAGCCTCAGAGCCCATGAAGTGAGAAAGACATGTTCAGAGGAGACCCTAGCAACGTGCAGATGGTACTAGGAACCTAAGTTGTGCACCCACACCCCCAAAACAGACATTTAGAGATTTACTGAAACCAGAATGCCAGACACAATTAAAAAGCAAGGGGTCCATCACCATTTTTTGCAAGAAAAAGGAGTGAGATTGGAATGTGCTTATCTCACCAATCAGCTTTCACCAACTTGCATTTTTGTAATTATACCAATACCTCTTTATACTTTGAGTTACCTATGAAAACAAGTCAAGCTTCTTGGTTGAGGAGGCAGATTTGATCTAGTCTCCTGTCTCCTTGCTAGCCAGACACTCAATAAAGCTTTTTCTTTTCCCAAAAGCTGGTGTCAGTATTTGGCTTTCTGTGCACACCAGGCAGTGAGCCTGTTGCTTGATAACAGTATCAGAATTTAATTGAATTGTAGGACACCCAGCTGGTATTGGAACTTAGGGAATGACGATGATGGCTGACATTCACTGCACACTTACTGTGTTTCATCTGCATACAAATATTTCATGTGCATTCTCTGTTACGAACCCAGATCCCAGTCTTCTCCCCAGCGTTGACATTGCAGGTGTGCTTCCCTTTACAGCATGGATAGATTCCGCTATGTTCATAGCTTTAAATCAGATCCCACACCCTCAGAATGGCCTTCAACTGGCCAGGGATTCTACCCTTGTGTTTTAGGGTTTTCTCCCTGTCCACAGCCCTTCAAGCAAGCAGTTACAGATCTGTAAACATTCCGATGATGCTATTTAAAGACAGTCCTTTGTAAATCAAAGAGTGCTTCTGAAACACAAATGGATGTAATCATCTCCTAATTTGCCTGGTTTGTGGGTTTGGATTTGCTTGCTTGCTTTATTTAGACTGTTTTGGATCCTGTTGTGGGCTGAGAATCAACAGCCTCAGCTATAAGTGTGCTGGCGCTAGCTGGCTCTATTATGTTTTGTTCTGTGCAACACCAGGCGTGATGCCAAATGAGTGATGTTAATTTTTTCAGTACTGTAAGTTACACATCCAAGAGAGCATTGTCCTTCAAAGTTCTCACCTTTAGAAGGCAAATGCTCCCCACCCCTGAGCTCTGCCTTAAGTACCTAGAGCTCCCCTACAACATCCTTCCTCCCACTCCTTTCCCCGAGAACCTGAGGGTGCTTCCAGGACAGGGATTGTTCTGGCTTCATTTTGTGTCCTTGCACACAGCACATAATTGGATCCTACTCGCTCCATCCTCCCCTCCAGGGTCTCTTCATTTTAGTCAATGGGTAGGAGTGCAAGCAAGGAAAAGAGAGTTGCAGGAGTCCTGGTGCAAGATGACGAGGGCTTGGACTAGGGTGGTGGCAGTGGGGATCAGAGAGGGGGACTATTTTTGGAGTCCACCACTCATTGGATGTATGGGATGTGTCAGTGAAGGAAAAAAAGGTCCCCTCTTACAATCTCTCACCAAAACGTTAAGTGACCCTTCGGAGCCCTTGTCATACTTTGTAATCACAGTGGTTGTTTTTCCATTGTTGGTTCCCTAGAGCGTGAGCTCCATGAAGGCGGTGGGTAGCAGAGGGGCTGACACACACAAATACATATTTATGGAATGACTAAATGGCTAAATGAATGAACGTGTTCTCTCCTCATAAAAGCCCACACACAAACACACACTTGCTGCATCCAGAGGGTGAACTCCCTAATCTGGCTCTCAAGCTTGAAAGGTGGAAGCCATCACAGTCCCCTTCATACCCCCTGGGGAGCAGCAGGCACATCTGAACAGGCACACGTTGCTCAGACTCACAGAAGACATCAAAATTGTGGCCTGATTTCGGGTTGAACTGAGACTTAACAACTATTCAGTCCAGGAATTTTCCCACCTCAGAGCTCTTGGACTCTTTTGAGAGTCTGATGGAAGCTACAGAGCCTCTCCTTTTCCCCCAATGCACATATAAGCAGAATTTTGCACAGTGTTTCAGAGATTTCACTGACCACACATGGACCACCCCAGAGTTCTGGGCTGATAATATCTTATCTCTAATCCAATGATCTAGTTTTATAAATGTGCCCAGACAGGGGAAGTGACTTGCCCAAGGTCACATACATGATAAAGAAGAGAAAGAACCCCATCTTTGAGCTCTGAGTGGTCAGGTCTTTCTCATTTTTCCAGATCCCTAACTTTCTCTGGGCCAGCTCATTTATCTGGAGTTGGACTCTTTCATTTAAAATTCCTTGTTAGCACAGAAATGTATCTTAAGAAGTATCTTTTGGACCAGAATCTCCTCAGACAAGGTTTGAGGCTTTGAGGAGAGAAGAGCTGTGTGTTGGAAGTTACGGTGAGGGTGGTTTCTGCTGTTAGTTGGGGGAAGTATTTTTTCTTTTTTAAAAAAATTCTCTTTTTACTGTTTTCTCAAGTGTTTTCTGACTCAGAGTTGAGCCAGAGCTCAGTTCTGCTCCGCAGGATTAGTTAACAACCTTTGACAGTGCTGCATTCTCAGTGGAAGTCAGAACCCCTGCAAAACACTGAATTATTCACACCAAACAGGTCACATTTGCTGATGGAGTAAAAATTTTGTATGTCAAAGAAAGACTCATTAAACTGAGTGCTTCAGTAAAGCAAGCACCACTAGGGTCTAATTTACTGGTACTGCTTGACATCTGCCTCCCAAAAGTGATGGGGGCTGCCTTTGCCTACCTGGGCAGAGAGAGCAAGCCCATTACTGGCTGTGGCCAGGACACATGTCTCCTGAGGGCCTGCCCCAAGTTCTTTTCTTTATTCATGTTATCAGCATTTAGACCAAGAAGACTGCTATGCCCAAAGCCCTGTGGAGGTCAGAGACAAGACTGGTCACTTGGATAAGGGCTCCTAATCCAATGATGCTGTCTTTACCAGGAATCATTTGGTTGCAAGGAACAGCAGGCTTCTTAGACTGACTCAGGTAAAAGGAGGTGGATGGATGAATAAAGGGGAATTTCATGGATCTCAATAGTAGAGAAAACCACTGGACCTTGTGAGAATCAGAAGTCATCAGATCACTATGTTCTCCAACCTTCTCTCTCCCTGGAGTTGTATGACAGGATGAATGAATAAATGGAGCTAATAGATGAATAGAAATGCAAGTACATCAACTACGGCAGGGGCCACACAACTTCTGCCTAAATATGTATGGCTCCTGACAACCTGGATGTAGCCTAACCTGAGTTGCTGGGGAAGTTGTAAGTGCCTGTTGCTGTCTGTGGTTCTAAACAACCACTGAGCATGGATTTTTTTTCTCCTAGCACTAAGACCCTGGTGACCTCTCCTAAACTGTCCCAGGACATCTGAATCAGACCAGGAAAGAGGTGTGAGAGTAGAGAAGGTAAAGAAGGAAAAAAAGGAAAGATAAATGAAAAAGATAGGCCATTAAAGGCAGGTATTTGGGACCACAGTCTGCTAGGGGTGGCAGGACTAAGCCTGACCATTGGATATAGGTGTATTCGTCTGTTTCTGTTGCTTATAATGGAACATCTGAAACTGGGTAACTTATAAAGAAACAAAATTTATTTCTTACAGTTTGGAGGCTGGGAAGTCCAAGGTCCAGGGGACACATCTGGTGAGGGCCTTCTTGTTGGTGGGAACTTTCCACAGTCCATGGTGACCAGCTTCTCACATGGTGAGAAATGACAAGAGCAAGAGAGAACTGACCTTCTCCCTCACTCTCCTATAAAGCCATCAGAACCATGCCCGTGATAACTCATCACTGCGTGAATCATGAGAGCAGTCTTCTCAATCTAATTACTTCTCAAGGGCCCCACCTTTCAAATACTGTAATTGGATTTCCCACCCTCTTAACACTGTTACAATGGAGATCGAGTTTCCAATACATGAACTTTTAGGTGATACATTTGACCCATAGCAATAGGTTATACCAATGCACTCATGGGTTGTTTGGTTGTTGTAGTTGTTTTATTTTCTATATTGAACAATTTTGTACTTTTCACAGTTGTAGGATAGATAGAATTACCAATTCTGCTTCTTCCCGATGACTTTCTTTTTGTCAGGGAGCTCATCACCTTATAACATCATGTAATTCCATTTAAATCTGCTTTTAAAACATTTCTTGTGTCATACTCATTCTGCTGTTTTGTAATCATCACCATCTATTCACAGTTCTGCTGCCCCTTCCACATGACCCCCCTTCAGACAATTAAAGTCCACTCTCATCTCCCCCCAGGTCATCCCTTCCTCACCAGGTCAATCAGCCATGCCTCAGTTGGTCCTGAGACTCCTGAGCTGCATCAGCACATCCTCACTGAGCACCAGGTAGCCTATAGAGGTGGAGGTGAAACTGCTGAGATTGAAGTCTGGGCTAACAACAGCATCTGGATATTAAGTTCGAAGTAGTTCCAAGTCCTGCTCAGAGTCTGCATAAAGGTGCCCTGAATAGGCCCAGGGGATCAAATAACCCAATTAACCTGCTTTCACCCTAGTGTAATTTGCCAGTTTTTATGAATATGCATGTGCATACACTCAGCAGCTGGGTGTCTGGAGGGTAGCTTGCTGTTCATGTCAGCTTGTTTGCAGGCAGGATGTTCCCACTGTCTCTGAGGCCTGAGTCCCAAGTCACAAGAAATAAGCAGAGAAGATTTGCAATCCAGTGTGTGGATTTCCCCTTCTTAAAGCCTCCCTGCTGCCCCCAGGATCCTGTGATCCCGTCAGCACCTCAGGTGGGTCTATGAAGGGTGTAGTTCAGATGCTCTGTTCCTGTTCTAGATACAGACTTTGGATGCTGGAAGATGCAGGTTGAAGCCTTGCTTTCTGCCTGATCAGCTAAAGCTATAGTAAGTACTTTAAGGTCATTTCCCCCATGCCTCACCCCCTCCTCTGAGAGCTGCAGCCATGATATGCTGTGTTATTTTGCACCATGGCCCCTCCCATACCACTGGTGACTGTGCCAGGCATGTACATCTAATCACAGATGGGCCAATCAGTCTGTTCTTCCCAGAAGGTTTGAACTAGGATTGACAGATGCCAGTCAGTCTGTGCTGGGTGTTGGCCATGGTGTAAACAGCTGAGGCTGCTGTGGAGAAAAGGGTGCCTTCCTCTGTGCAGATACACAGAGAAGAATAAAGCAGAACAGAGTTGGGGTTCTAGAAGCATGCGACAGAGCTAGAGATGGGAAAATAGAGACCACCACCCCTTAGACCTGGGATAGCAGGGTCCCTACCCACGCCCCATGCCTCAGGGGAATTTGTACTTTAGAGTGCCTTCTTGCCTTCCTGGAAACTTTCTAAGTCCTCTCTGTAGAGTCTGGAACCTGTTAGGGCTAGCAGTGCCATCTTGGTGGGGCACCTCAAAGCCAGACCAGTAGATGTATGAACTCTAGTCCCTGCTCCTCCCCAGCAGGGTTCTCTCCGACCCTTCACCTCATGTGTCAGGTCAACTAGATGCCCCCAAGATTGAGGTCGTCCTGGGTCCTGGTGCCTGGTGAGCTGAGGGTCCTCACTAACTAGCATGATACTTCAAGTGGGACTGCATGCAGTTGGTCCACAGAATGGTGCCAACATGCAGTTTTAGGTTGACTCCCATTGTTTACATAAGCAGAGGATCCACATTAAACATTTGCCCTGGGACCCACACACTTTATCGACAGCCCTGTCCTGCAGCTCCTGACAGCCCTTCATTTCTGCTTCCAGTCCTTCCAGAGGCTCTATGAGGTATGCAGTACCTCCCTGTAAATTCCTGCTGTGAATGCTTCAGCCAATCCGAAACAACTGTTCTCTGGGGCAGCTTCAGAAAGACTCTTCCTGCTCAGAGCCAAGAAGGCTTCATCTAAAAAAGTGGATAATAATCCTGATATCTACTTCACAGATCTGTTTGAGGGTTCATTCTTACATACTGAGTACCTACTGCATGCCAGGTGCTATCTCAGACACTAGAGATAGAATAGTAGACAGAAATGGCCCATGCTTCTGCTTTCATAAACCTTACACCTAGCAGGAGGAGACAGGCAAGAACACATTTAAAAATATATATGTCTAACAACCACAATTACTTGAAGTTGATACGACAAGCAAACAGAAAGGACATTGTTGGGGGGGAGGGGGGGGAGGGAGAAGGGAGGGAGGTTTTGGTGATGGGGAGCAATAATCAGCCACAATGTATATCGACAAAATAAAATTAAAAAAATAAAATAAAATAAAATAAAAATAAAAATATATATGTCTGTGGTAATAAGCGTTAAGGAGAAAAATCAGGCAGAATAAGAGGATAGGCAATTTCTGGGATTGTGGTGTGTGCTAAATTACTTAGGATTCTTGGGAAATGCTTTTCTGATAAGAGGATATTTGAGCAAAGACCTGAAGGAGATGAGGGAATGAGCCACATGGACATTTAGGGGAGGATCATCCTTGCAGAGGGAACAGGTAAGTGCAAAGGCCCTGAGGCAGAGCAAGTTGGCATAAGAAAAGAGCAGCACAGTGGACCATGCAGCTGGAACAAAGTTAAAGAGGGAGGGGGTGATCAGATGTGTGGGTTAGAGGGCGGAGAGCAGGGTTGATCCTGTGGGGCCTTGAGAACCATCAATAAGGACTTTGATTTCTTTTCTGAGTGAGATAGAAAGCATAGGAGGGTTTTGAGCAGAGGAGGAATGTGATTTCCATAATACCATTCTGGCTGTGGGGTTTAGATTAGACTGGAAGGGGGCAAGGTGAAGGTGGGAGCATGGACAGAAGCAGAGAGAGCAGTTTTGCTGCTATTACAATCATTCAAGCACAACGTGATGGTGGCTTGGACCAAGGCAGTATCACTGGAGGTGGTAAGAAGTGTCGGGATTCTGGAAATATTTTGAAGGTAAGGCTCACCGGTCTTTCTCATATGCACTCTGAGAACTATGCACACAAAGCACACACCTATCACTGTGCCTGGCTAAGGAGCGCAGGTTTGGTGTGTTTTGATCAAGAATCCCACACAGTCTCTGCAGAGGGCAATCTTCTGTCTGCTCTTGGACATGGGCTGTGGCACTAAGGCATGAGCCTGGCCTCCCCTCTGCCCCTAAGATTAGACAAGACAGGAGATGGCATCCCCACAGCAGAGAGGAAGCTAAACCAATGGGTCCCCTATACAATCCCAGTGTCCCCATGAGTTAGAAAATATGACTATCTTGATGATGTCTATCGATCTGTGATTCCAATCATAACATGCATTCTATTACATATGCAATAAACATTTATTGAGCTACTATTGTGGGCCAGGCACATATAATACAAAGATTCCTAATATCCAGCCCCTGGTCTGGTGAAGGAGATAGAAACATATGAAAAACAAGTGATCAGGACAAAATTTGATATACAAGCAAAGTTCTTAGAGCCATTAGGAAGAAAGGTGTGATACTATGAAATATACATTTGGTCTTAGTCACCACTTTCTGTCATACAACTTCCAAAATCCTTGCAATCTCCAAAGTGATGTCTTTTTGTATACTAATTAGTTGATCTACTGGCAGCCCCTAGGTAGCTCCACGATGGGGACAAGTCACCAGAAAGACCAAGGCAGGATTAGAGGGTAGGGACTTTCAGCTTCACTTCCAACCTCTGGGGAGGAGAGGACGCTAAAAGTCAAATTGATTACCAGCTGCCAGTGATTTAGTCAATCATACCTATGTAATGAAGCCTTCATAAAACCCCCAAAGGACTGGGCTTGGAGAGCTTCCAGATAGCTAAACACGTGGAGGTTCCTGGAGGGTGTCATGCCTGGCGTGGGCATGGAAGCTCTGTGCCCCTTCTCCTGTACCTCACTCTGTGCAGCTCTTCATCTCTATCCCTTGTAATATCCTTTACAATAAACTGGTAAACGTACAAAAGTGTTTCCTTGAGTTCTGTGAACTGCCCTAGCAAATTAATCAAATCCAAAGAGAGGGTCATGGGAACCCCAACTTGAAACCAGTTGTTAAGAAGTTTCATAGGCCAGGACTTGCAACTGGCAATTGAAGTGGGGCAGTCTTATGGGATTGAGCCCCCAATCTGTGGGATCTGAGGCTATCTCCAGGCAGATAGTGTCAGAATTGAATTGAATTAGAGGACACCTGCTAGTGTTCACTGCAGAATTCATTGCTTGCTTGCTGGTGGAGACAAAACCCCATACCATACATTTGCTCACAGGAGTCTTCTGTGTTGATTGTTGCTGAGTGAGAGTACAGGCAAAACACTTGGGCTTGTTTATTCCTATGCATCTCAAGGGGATAAATTCTACTTAGTAAATTTGAAAAGATTTCGAAGAGAGGGCATTTGGTCTGAGTCTTGAAGGGTGCATAAGAGCTTTCCAGGTGCCGAATGCTGAGAACAAGATCCCAGAGAGAAAGAACAGTATTTTCCGAGACACATTTGTAAAAATGCATGGAATGTCTGCAGAAGGGCTGATGGCCCATAGAGCAAGAATATAGAATTCATACCAGCATAATAACCAACAAACAGGAATGAGCCCCCACTAAGTGCCAGGCACTAGGGATACAGTAGTAAACATTCCAGACCTGGCCGATAATTCCCTGGAGCCTCTGCTGCTTGAGGAAGGAACTTCAGGAGATGATGTTTCCCAGACCCTCCCATGGTGATGCTCCCGTAACATCCTGCACTTTCTGGGGTAGCACACATCCCTCTATAACTGTTGTCTGTTGAATTGTCATGTTGTCTGATTAGACTGTGAATTCATTAAGAGCAGAATACTGTACTGTTTACCTCTTTTGCATTCCTTATGCCCAGCACAGTTCCTAGTACATAATGACCACTCAGTAGATTAGTGATGAAAGAATACATGAATGAAAAATTGGTGGAGCCAGTTTGTGACTGGCCTGCCTGCCTCCTGAGCCTCTTGAGGTGGAACTATTACTGTTGCTTATATTCAATGCAACAAGGCAGGAAGTGTTTTAAGCAATAATAATTGCATTACCTTAACCGAGGATCAAATTAACCACAGCCTTTATCATGAGTTATTTAAAATGTTTTACTTCTCCCGCTGGCACTTAGAAGTCGGCTCTCCTCCTGAGCCATTCTCTTCCTTCACTGACTTCTCTTTAACAGAGAGGTCAAGACCATTGGCATTTAGAAAGCACATTATGTTAGCTCTTTTCTTTCCAAAACTGCAAAAAAAAAAAGCAATTTGACCTTTCGTAAGGAAAATGGAACCCAAGCTTCCCCTACATGGCAGTGATGTCTGAGATTTCTTATCTCCACGTCAGAAGACCTTCTCTCCAGGCTGGTGGGGGTGAGGCCGGGAGATAGATGGAGCCTATGTGACACTGTTCCCTGGAGAGAAAGTGCTGAGGAGAAGGTTTTATTAATAGTGCAGACCAGCCTTGCCAGAGGCAACTATGAGGAGGAGATGGGAGAGTGAGGGGGAGGGCAATGGCCTCCAGGGTCAACTTAGCTGACATTTCATTTCTTTGACATCTGTGCAGAGAATTCCAGGTTATTATCCTGGGGGTTGAAAAGGAGAGGATGGCTATAGTCAGAAAACTAAAATAGAAAATGTTGACTGACCCAGCAGCCAAAATGGACAGAGTGAATTCCCTCTTGGGAAGGGGCAGGTCTCAAAATGTTTCTTATTTGGCTTGAAAGATAAGAAATAGGTTTATTGCCATCTTCTGCTCATTAGAGCTCTCTTTTGTGATTATTTTTACAACTGGTAAAAATTAGGAGTATATGAGTCCTTGAAGTGTGTTATTAAAATTGCCTCTATTTTTCCTCTCCCTGTGTCCATGCCTCTTGCAATGAGACTCTCCTAAAGCTCCCATCAAGGAGTGGAGCCTATTTCCTCACTGCCTGAATCTGGACTGGACCTTGTGACTAGCTTTGGCCAATAGAATGTGGTAGAAGTAATATCATGTCAGTTTCAAGCCCAGGCTTCAAGAGACTATGCATACTTCCATTCTCTCTGGGAAGCCTTCCCAGCTGCCACATAAACAGCCTGGGTTAGCTATTGGAGGATGAGAGGCATGTGGCCAGAGTCAATTCAGAATAGTTATTCCAGCTGGGGCTCTCAAACATGTGAGAGTTCAGCCAGGATCAGGAAAGCTGCCTACCCAAACTAGCTGAACATAGATGCAACAATGTGCCCAGCCAAGATCAGAAGAACCACCCAGCTGAGCCCAACCTAAACTGCCAGTGACAGAATTTTAAGCCAAATAGATGTTTGCTATTTTAAGCCACTACGTTTTCAGAGCATTTTGTTATCTGGTGATGGCTAACTAATGCACTCATATTCTTGTTCAGGCACTTCTAGAGGACAAGAGGATTTAGCCCTTGGTAAGAAGATACCAGAACTTTAAGCCAGAATGTAAATTCCATGAGGGCCGGAACCATGTTTACATAGTTCAACACAATGAGCACAGCAAGTGACACAGCGGAGGGGTTTAATAAATCCCCTCGTGTGGAGTTTGAAGATTTTGCAGAAAATTGGGCATCTTCAAGAGGGTGCCCTCAGGCAATTCACCCAACCTGCCTCCTGGAGTAAATACTATCCTGGTTCAAGTTTCCAGAAGAATGACAGGCAAGATCAACAGAGCTTCTTAATGTAACCTAAAGAGATGTGCGGCCTGGTTAAGAAGAGTCAGCTAATAGTTAAATGTCTTTACCACACACATTCCCTTGCCTTACAAAACTGCTTTATCCACCCTCTGCTCAGTTACCTGGAATCATTCTTGGCACGCAAGCCCTTCCTCTTCCTCATTCAGCCCATGTCCTATTGCTTATGCCCCTTAAATATATCTGTCTATTCATTTCTTGACACCACCCTAGTTTAGACTTGAATGACTATATAAGCTTTCTAAACTAGTCTCTTAACTAGTCTCATGACCTCCAATCCACTCTCCTCAGAGCTGACAGTGTGATCTTTTGCCAGTCTGATTGTCCCTCCCTTGCTAGCCTCCAATGGCTACCTATTGCCCTTGAGATCAGACTCCTCAACAGGGTTTCTTGGTCTGTGTGTGTCCCCTGCTGACTTTTCTCTCTCACTTTTCCCTCCTCTCTGTTTTCACCCAAATGTACCTTTTCTGCAATACTGAACTATTTGCAGTTCCCCAGGCCTGGAACATTCTCTCTCTCTCTCTCTTTTTTTAAACACTGTCCCCGTTTTACAGGTGAGGAAACTGAGACCCAGAGGGAGGAAGTCAGGGACTGTGATTTGCACATAGGCTTGGCTGAGCTCTCCACCCTCCAGATGGCTGTTGGTATTAAATAAATAAGTAACCCCAGGCCTGGCCGCCTTTCCAAGAATTGACTCCAGGTGCCTCCCACAGCTGGGAACATGGACCAGCTGCTCCCCACCCCCCTGCCAAATGGCTGGGCAGGGTGCCAACTGGGGCAGGGGCAGCCAGCAGGGAGGGGACCTGCGTGTGCACCAGCGCTCACTTGCCAGGGCCATCCACCACTCTGGGAAAATGGCAGTTACAGAGGAGTTATAGGGTGTGATGTGATGGGGAGCAGGGGAGTAGCAGAGATACAGAGAGAGGAAAAGAAAGAGGAAAGAGAGAGAGAAAAAGACAGACATGGCCTTGATTTGAGTTCTGGCTCCCCTTATGAAAAGCAGGGTGACCTTGTGTAGGTCACCTGGTCCCAGCCCCGGCTGTCCCCTCTTCTCTTGACCTCCATCAGGGGATCCCCTGGGACCATCCTGCATCTCTGGGGAGGAATTTGTTGGGCTGGTCATAAAAGGGGGGATAACACAGGATGATGAGGTGCTGAAGAAAGGGGTGGCTGGGCTCCCATCTGGTCTGTAGTGGGGGGTTCCTAGGGGATACAATGGGGGCCCTGGATACTGGGTGGGGGATGCTCACAAGCTGGGAAGATCCATGTCTGTAGCAATGGGCTTGGTGCCTCTAAACAGGGTGGGGGCTTCTGGATGCACTGTAACAGTAAGGCAGAGCTGGGGCTGCCACAGGGTCCCATGGGCACTCTCAACCTGAACACAGGACACGGGCACAGCACAATCCCTCAAGGACACTTGAACATGCAGAGGGACATGTCCATCCACCCAGACACAGACATACCCTTGGAGATATCGGCCCGCCTCCCACGTACCTGCTCGACTTGACCCCTTTACACCCCCACCACCTGCAGTCCTTTGGACTCCAGCGCGATGAGAGTGGGGACTTCTGCCTGCTTTGTTCACAGATGTGTCCCCAGTTCTCAGAACAGGGGCTGGCACACAGCAGGAGCTCCATAAATGCTTGTAGAAGGACTAGGCTCAAACACACACCCACACAGGGAGGCAGAACCCTAACCCCATCCAATACCCGGTCAGCAGGATGGTCTGGGTCTCCGAATCCTGAACCAATCCCAAAGAAGGGTCTGCAGTCAGCTGGGGCCTCCTACGTCCTGTGGTCTCCCAGTGCCTCGCACATTCTTGAGCTGGGATAGCTCTCCACTCCCAATCTTGTTGTTTGGCTATTCCCTTTCTTCTTTTTAGGACTTATCTTTAGATGGCGTAGTTTCCTTCCCTGATACCCAGTCTGGGTGAGGTAGAAGCAGCTCCTCTGTGATTCCTCAGCTTCCAGCCCATGTCCTTGATCTCACTGAGTGGTCACTGTTTTTCTCTCCCCTTCCCCTAATGCTAGACTATAAGCTTTGTGAAGCAAGGCTGTTTCTTTAATCTCTGTCTAGCACGGATTCTGATTTATAGCAAGCATTTGATTTAATGAATGAATAAATGAAGCAAGTTAAACCAAGAGACTTTGAGCAGCACCTGCTGAGAATGAATCAGATTTTAGGGGAACATTATAGATAGAACTAGAAGAACCAGTTCCTATTTCCAGGGTAGGTAAAGTAACTATTTTTAGTCATATGATTTTCTGGGAAATGGATTAGAAGTAAAGATGACTTTTCACTCTCTTGATTGTTTGCTTTCCTGTGCAGAAGTTTTTAGTTTGATATAATCCCATTTGTTTATTTTTTCTTTTGTTGCCTGTGCCTTTGGGGCTATAATCATAAAGTCTTTGCCCAGTTCTACATCCTGAAATGTTTCCTTCTAGGAGTTTTATAGTTTCAGGTCTTATCTTTACGTCTTTAATCCATTTTGAGTTGATTTTGGTATTTGGCAATAGGTACAGGTCTAATTTCATTCTACATGTGGATATCCAATTTTTTCAGCACCATTTACTGAAGCGGCAGACCTTCCCCCAATGTAAGTCCTTGGTGCCTTTGTGAAAGGTCAGTTGGCTGTCAGTACATGGATTAATTTCTGAGTTTGCTGTTCTTTTTCATTGGTCTGTGTTTCTGTTTTTATGCCAGTAACATGCTATTTTGGTTACTATAGCTTTGTAGTATAATTTGAAATCAGGTAGTGTAATGCCTCTGGCTGTTCTTTTTTTTTTTTCCCCAGGATTGCTTTGGCTATTCAAGGTCTTTTGTTGTTCTACATGAATATTAAGTTTTTTTTCCTATTTCTATGAAGAATGTCATTGGTATTTTGATGGGAATTGCATTGAATCCGTAGATCTTTGGGTAGTATGGAGAAAATTATGCTAAGTGAAATAAGCCAAGCACAGAAAGAGAAATGCTGCATGTCCTCACTCATAAGTGGCAGCTAAAAAGTAAAGAAAGATAGAAAGATGAAAGAAAGGAAGGAAGGAATAAAGAAAGAAAGGAAGGAAGGAAGGAAGGAAGAAAGAAAGAAAGAAAGAAAGAAAGAAAGAAAGAAAGAAAGAAAGAAAGGAGAAAGAAAACAGACACCATAATACACTGAACTTTCAGAAGGAGAGAACAGAAATACTGTGGTTATTAGAGGGCAGAAAAGGGGAGGGGGTTAGGGAGAAATTGGTTAATAGATGCAAAAAATGAGTACAATTTGTAATGATGAATGTGACAATTATTCTGATACAATCACCACATATTGTGCACAAATACTGATAGTCAACTCTATATCCCACAAATACATATCAATTATGTTTCAATTTTCAAAAAGAAGAAAAAAAAAAAAAAGAAGTAAAGAGCAAAAACTAACATCTGTATCATCAGGCACAAACATGGAGCAAATTCATGAATTGGTGGTTCTCACTAGACTTCAAATGTCAGTGGTGAGAATTTGTTAATAATCAATAAGCATTGGTGTTTACTGAGGATTTAACTCTGTGCCAGGCACTGTGCTAAGGGCTTTACAAGTCTAATCTCACATATTCATCTCAGCCACCCAGTGAAGTAGGTTCTATCATCACCACCCCTCCCCCATTTTAGATGAGAATTTGGAAGCACAGAAGGTTAAGGAACTTGTCCAAGGTCACTCAGCCAATGAGTTAGGTTAAGTAAAACCATTTTGCGTGAGTGTAGGATATATAGTCCTTATCTGGTCCCCTGCTATAAAATGTAGGACATGAGATATTCAATACGATTATACTATTTCAACATATTTTGTTTACTTATGGATACAGATCAAAATACATCATCACAATTAACTGATTAACCTAGTCAACACAAGAGTAAACAGAATCCTAATCAGTAAACATATTTTTCTCTTTCCTTCTGAGATTATGATATTCAACACATATTTCTTGCCAAGGCACAGGCATTTTACTTCTTGCTACCAGACTTCCTAAGTATGAAGTGAAATTTTTATATGCATTTAATGTGATCAGTTAGTACAATCCCTCTCTACTCATTTCTACATATAAGATTAATGTTATTTTCCCATTTTCACTCATGTTACCAGCTTTCACTATAAACTAGCCACTTTCCTTGCAACCTAGAAATGTTACCATCTCCTGGGCCCTCACCTATGTAATCTCCCTTGCCCGAGAGCCACTCCCATCTAAATATGTCATTTAAGGTCAAGTTCACCCATCTCCTTCTAGCTTGCCTTCACACCCTCCCAATCTAGAAAAGCTTATAATCTTACAACTCACACTAGTAAGCATTTACGTTTATTCTGCTGTCTGGAATAAGTCCTTGCTTCCTTTCTTTTCCCTTCTCTTTCCTCCCTTTCTCTCTCCCTATTTTATGTCTCCCTCCCTCCTGCTCTTTTTCCTTCCCTTTATACACATATTTGGGGCACTTCTGTGAGAGATGCACATGCCACTAATGGCACTGACATTCTAATTGTTTCATGCCAATTAGTCTTACCTGCCTTATATGCTCCTACTATGTGCCAGTTACTTTATGTTTATTAATTTGAATTCTTCTTTACCTTTTTTCTTTCTTTTTTACTTCAAAGTGTTGTTGAATTTTGAGTCTTAAAACAACTCTTTGGGAGGGTAAGTAAGCACTTCCATCCTCTTAGCCATCTACAAGAGCTATTTCATATCACTACAGACTAGACTACATGTGTCTGCCCTGGAAAAGCTCACTTGGTGGAACAGTTCATGACAGGATCAAACTGAAGTCCACCTCCACTTTCATCTTGAATCTCATGTGATTGCACATTAGAATCACCTGGACCTTGTTGAAAAATGTGGAGCACTCAGACAATTCCATATTTTTGAAAAAGAGAATACTAAATGTGTGTATATTTTTATATGTGTAGAAAATCTCTGAAAGGATACACACCAACCATTGAGAGAAGTCAGTCTTTGAGAGAAGAAAAATCAAATGATGTATGAAAACCAGACATACACTCATTTTCATGGGTGTATGATGGGATTAAGGTGCTGTGTGGGTTTTTTACATATGTTATTTGTTTTGCAAGTGTGCTCCTTTGAGATGCATTTCTTTTCTAAATAAATTAATGAAAATTATTTTTTTTTAAATCAGATAATTGGAGTCAATGACAGAAAAGAGAATACATTTTTTACTTTCCACACTTCTGCACAATTGAATTTTTGTAATGAGTGCATGTTACTTGTTTTTCTTTATATTTCTTATTTATTATATACTAAATGAGTACATTCTTGTGAAACAGTTATAAAATGCTTTTTATACTTCATGAACTTTATTTTGGTAGTCATCAGTGCTGGTCATGAAAAGTTCCAGATTTCTGCCTTCCAAGCTCATGGTAGGGTTGCATTTCCCTATCTCCTTGAAGTTAGGGGTAGCCACGAGACTTGCTTTGACCAATGAAATGGTGGTGGAAGTGATCTATCACTTCCAAGTGAAAGAAATTTGTCCCGACCCGCGGGATATTCAACGCAGACCCTGGAGGGGGGAGTGGGAATTGGATGGGACAAGAGACACGAGAAATGGAGACAAGACAGTATTCTGATCAAGTCTCGTTTATTAGCCAGAAGGTCACAGCTTATATAGCCAGCAAAAGGGAACAGCAGATAAGGAAGTATGCAGCAGATGTTTTCCGGGAAAAACCACAGGGCAAGTCGTTCCAGGAAACAGAAAATTCCCATTATCTATGGCAAGTTGCAAAGTCACCCACACCCATAGTGCACACAAGGGGGAGGGATGGAAGATAACAGCAAACAAGGCTCTGAGGCCTTGAGGCAATAGCCGGGCTCTACGGCTCAGGATAGAATTTAATTGTCAGCACTTGATGCCAACCCTCCCTTCTCATGGCTGAGGTGATTGGAAGCATATGTGGAGATAAAGGCTCTGTCAACTGAGGCACTGAGTGATTAGCAGAGCACTGGACACCAGCCAACCTATGTTGATGAGCAAGAAATAAATATTTGAAGGTTAAGCCACTGAGTTTTGGGGGATATTTGTTGCTGCAGCATAACCTAATTTTATCAACTAGTACACACCACTGCTGCAGTCACTGCCACCACCAGCACCACCAGATAGCCACGATCATTGTGCAAGCAGCCCAACACTGCTGGAGCCCTTGCTGCCATGCAGACAACATTTCAAAGCCACTGACACAACCACCATCACCATGAGGGTGGCCTGCTACCACAGCAGCAGCCACATAGCAGACAGACAGTCAACCACTGATCTGAATTGACACAAAGAGGGCCATCAGTGGAGTCCAGGGAAAGAGAATACTGGAAGAAGCATCTGCTCTTCAGATGACTAAAAATCAACATAAAGATACTAAAAATATGAAAAAACAAGAAAATATGAGTTTAGCAAAGGAATATAACAGCTCTCAAGAGCCAGACACCATAGAGCAGGAAACACTTGAAATGACTGAAAAGGAATTTTGAGTAAAAATCTTAAAGAAACTCAATGAGATACAAGAAGATGCAGTTAGATGACACAATGAACTGAGCAAAACTGTCCAGGATATGAAGGAGGAAGCCTACAAAGAGATTAATGCTTTAAAAAAGAATGTAGCATGTGGTACATCTACACAATGGAATACTACTCAGGTATAAAAACGAATGAAATACTGCCATTTGCAACAACATGGATGGACCTTGAGAGAATTATATTAACTGAAACGAGTCAGGCACAGAAAGAGAAATACCACATGTTCTCACTTATTGGTTGGAGCTAAAAATTAATATATAAATTCACACACACACACACACAAAGAAAACCGGGGGGGGGGGGGAGAAGATATAACAACTACAATTACTTGAAGTTGATGTGACAAGCAAACAGAAAGGACATTGTTGGGAGGGGGGAGGAGAGGGAGGAGAGAGGGAGGTTTTGGTAAGGGGCAACAATAATCAACCACAATGTATATCGACAAAATAAAATTTAAAAAAAAAAGATAAAGCCATATAAAATTTTTTTAAAAAAAGAATGTAGCAGAACTCATAGAACTAATGGAATCATTCAATGAAATAAAAAACACAACTGAAAGTTAAGCAGCAGGCTATAGCAAGAAGAAAGAATTTCTGATCTTGAAGACAATCTGTTCAAAATAACTCAAGCAGAAAAAGAAAAAGGAAAAAGAATTTTTAAAAGTGAAGATAATCTGAGAGAGATAGCAGATAACCTTAAGCGTACAAACATCTGAATCATGGGTATTCCTGAAGGGGAGGAGAAAGGAAAAGGCACTGAAAACATATCCAATGAAACAATAGCAGAAAACTTCCCAGGTATAGGCACAGACATGAATCTTCAGGTTCAAGGGGTTCAAAGATCCTCAAACAGTTTCAATCCAAAAGGTCCTCCCTGAGACACATTGTAGTCCAACTGTCCAAAATCAAAGACAAAGAGAGAATCCTAAAAACAGCACGAGAAATCATCAAGTCACATATAAAGGAATCCCCATCAGACTAACAGCAAAGTTCTCAACAGAAACTCTACAAGCCAGAAAAGAATGGAATGATATATTCAAAATACTAAAATTAAAAAACTGCCAGCCAAGAATACTATATCCAGTGAAGCTATCATTCAGAAATGAAGGAGAAATAGTGTATTTCCCAGACAAACAAAACCTATGAGAGTTCACCACCATACGACCAGACCTACAAGAAATCCTCAAAGGAGTCCTGCATCTGGAATGCAAAAAAAGATAATGACTTCCATGAATACACAAGAAAGAACTTTTCTTTTTAAATGACGAGATAAGACATTTTAGGACCGTGACTCTCAAATCTGGCTGTAAACTCAAATCCTTTGGGAATATTTCCAGAAAGAAATGCTCCAGCCCCCATTCCTAAAGATTACAATTCAATTGGCTCTTTGTGAAGTCTAAGCATTGGTAGCATTTTAAAAAGTGAATCTAATACTTAGCCAGCACTGTGACCAGCTGTGGTAGGGCAATAGCAAAGAGAAAGATCACTTCTAGCTTTGACAATCTGGGAGAGACTTTATGGAAGAGATAGTATGATCCTGGCTTTGAAAAATGTATGTCATTTAAATCAGGGGTTCTCTGTCTTCTCTGGCTCTTTAACAGAATCACCTGGAGAGCTTTGCCCACTACATTCCAACTGGGAAATTTCCTTTTCTTTATTACTAGTAGAGATCCAATTTTTTTCTGGATATGCCCCAGGAGATAAAGCATGTTTGGTTTAAACCAAACATTTCTCTTCAACAGATCCTCACTCTCCCAGACTCCCTTGCAGCTAGGGGAGTTATGTGACACAATCTGGCCAGTCAGACATAGAGTGAAGGTCTGTTAGATGTTCCCTAGATAAGATTTCCCTCCCTAGTGAAAGGACAGAGGGTGTCAGGAGAGCTCTCCTATCATCATGGCTTCCACCTCCACACTGCTTCCTCAACCTCTACTTCCTAGCTTTTGAAAGCAGTTGTGTGAGACCACGAGGTTTGGTGCTGCTGCATCTGGCTCACAACCATGGTGAGGGGCAGAGAGGCTGGTGAGTGATAAGAGAATTATTGCTCCATATAGCTCAGAGCCCTGAATAAATCTTAGAACCACTGTTAAGTTTTCTATTATTTATGGCCATATGCATCCAAACTGATGTACCAACTGATTTCAAATCTGGGGCCCAGGTAAGTGTCACTTGTAAATATTCCCCCAGGTTCTGATACACAGAAGATTTAAGAGCTCCTGATGTAGTCCTTTGGAGATGTCAGGGAATTGGGAAAAATGATGTGAGCAAAAGCTTAGAGAAATGCACTCTTATAAAACATCTAATGGACCATGATGGAGGAGACTCGTTCTGCTGGGTGCATCCCCAGAGGTTTCTCCTGGAAACCAAAACTGTGAACCTTGAATGATTCTTTTAAAACAGTTTATTATAGCTTCATAGTTAAGAACGTATCTCAGTATTTCAGAAATCCTTAAAATACTGCCTAGCCTTGCTTAGCAGTGGTCTTCAATGGCACTGGGCATTAAAGCCACTTTGGGTGCTGGTTGAAACTCAGATTCTTGAGCCTCCCTTTCCCATACTTGGATTGTTTTCTAAACTCCACATTTCAAAGGGAGGTGTGTGTGTGTGTGTGTGTGCGCGCACGCGCACGCACACGCGCTCTCTATAAACACCTGTGATTGGTTGAATTTAATTGAACAATAGCTGGGGTTGACTGCCTTCTTAATGTGGTTTTTCAATACTCACTCCCCTAGCACAGCCTTTTTCTATGTAAATCGGCATTGACTCCAGTGTTGGCTGTCGATTTTAAGGTTTATTTAAAGGCACATGACAGCCGGAGCTGCACGTTCTTTAGCTAAATGACTCTACATATGGACTTAAGAGTTTAGGTGCAGCATACTGAAAGCAGAATTTCCACTGTGACTGGAAAGCTGTCAGCTGTTTTTAGAAACTGAGTCACTTAGTCTCAAAGTCAGCTTGGTCAGATTATGTCACTACTCCAGTACAGTGGAAGTTTCTCTATACTGAAAATAGTCTTCAAGCTTGCTTCAAACCTGGATGGATCTGTGTACATGAATTAGAAAAAAGTTACTCTTCTTCCAAGCAGAAAAGCCCTCCCTTGCTTAATGAGTTATACAAAGGCTGGAGAGTAGAGGGAGAACACTCCTGAAACAAAAACCAAACAAAACTCCTGGTATTGTTACCAAAAGAAGAGGAAGTGATGCTGTGTTCACTGCTGCTGAAAACAAGGTCTCATTGTGCTGACTTTCTATATGATCCACTTACCCACTCACAGAGGAATCCCTTATGCATTGCACAACCCATACGACTACATGTGACAGCCATGTAGGAGTTAACACAAGTCTTGTTCAGAATTCAAGAGTTGGAAAAGCTCCAAACATCAAATTGGTGGCTGTGAGTGTTGGTAGAAAAATAAAAACAGAGCAGCAAGCTCTGTTAAATAAGCCAAGTGGCCTCTTCCACGATGGGTGACCACAAGGAGAGAGACTTGAGATGGCATTTAACCCCTGAGCAGCCCCATGAGTTTTTGCCAAATGCCACAGTGGATCATGGTCCCTTGAGCTCCATCAGACAATGTTAGTCCATGGAGGCCTGTTTCCAGAAGACTGGACATACTCAGGATCCCGTTCCCATTTGGGGCAACAACACCCTACTTGTCTTCTGAAGAACCGCCTTACTTCCCACCCAGTTGTAATGACTTGGGAGCTGACACAGCAGCTCCAGGGATGAATAAATGACCCAGGCTTCAGCAACTGGGTTAAATCTCCCAGGAACATCTTTGCTTTGGCTTTCACAGCCTGTTGGAATCTGCTGCAGGACAGCATAACATTAGGAATGCGGCCTCTGAAGTAGAATCTCAACTCCACAACCAACTAGCTGAGTGGTTTAAACTCTGTGACAGACAAACTCTCTAAGATGGTCCCTGTGATCCCCACCTCTTGCTACTCACTCCTTATGTGATTCCCTCTCCTTCAGTGTGAGTAGGACCTGTACATGGCTTCTTTCTAACCAATAAATACGGCAAGGATAATGGAGTGATGTCAATTCTGTGGTAATGTTACATAAGATTGTAACATGTATCTTGCTTGAAGACTCTCTCCCTCTCCCTGGCTTGGGAGAAGTTAGGTGGCTATGATGGGAAGGCCCATGTGTCAAGGAACTGAGGGCCTCTGGCCAATGGGCAACAAAAAACTGAGGTCTTCAGTTCTACAGCCCACTAGAAATGGACCACTGCCAACAGCTACATGAGCTTAGAAGCAGATCCTTCCCCAGTCAAACCTCAGATAAGACCATAGCCTTGGCCAACATTTTGATTACAACCTTGGAAGACCGAGAGCAGAGGACCTAGTTAAACTTTGTTCAGACTCTTGACCCACAGAAACTGTGAAATAATAAGTATAAGTTTGTTGTAAGCTTCTAAGTGTCTGGTAATCTGTTACGCAGCAATACATAATTAATACACCCTCTCAAAAAGAG
This sequence comes from Cynocephalus volans, assembly GCF_027409185.1. NCBI lineage: Eukaryota > Metazoa > Chordata > Mammalia > Dermoptera > Cynocephalidae > Cynocephalus > Cynocephalus volans. Next base: position 199,124,734 of record NC_084461.1, read on the forward strand.
GATAGAAAGACCGTCACATGGTTGAGAGTAAAACCTTTGATTTGACGTCAGGTATCTGGCCAATTGTTGTGAGGGTTAGCATAGGATGTTGTAGGAATGTTCTTGGTACAAAGTAGGCACTCAATAAATTCCATTTCCCTTCCTCCCCTGATAAGTTGACATCCTCAGAAATGCCATACACGTGGGAAGTATTCAAACTGAACTCAGTGCCAGGGTTACCAGGAAAATGCCAGCAGAAGATAAAAAGCCAAGCTTCCTTTGTGGAAGATAAAATCATTTTACACCATGCAAGAGGCTGTACACAGGGCAAAACTGTTTCATAATCCTGCCATGGAAACCGGCTGGGATCTTCCTTCACATAAATTGGATTTTGATTTATATGTCAATAAATGCCCCTAGAAACCTCATCGTTTGAAAGTTCATCAATCTCAGCTGGAGATACAGCCCTAGAGCAACCTCCCAGGGAAATATGGCCCTTGTTTCCCAGCCCCACATGCTGATGGGGGCATAAAAAAGGGAGTGGGAGGCAGGAGAAATGGGTCATCTACTGGGGCTTTGCAGTGTGAGCTGGAGGACTCAATTCCCTGGGAAAGTCTGAGAGAGCCTGGTGCTTTAGGGACCTGCGTGAAGGTGCAGCATGGCGGGAACATGCAAGGAGCAATGGCTTGAGAACAGGGAGCCGGGAAGGGGCCAGGTTTTGACCAGCTTTGAATGCCAGGACACGGGATTGGAATTCTGAAGCAAGGGAATGGCATATCAGATTTGAATCTTGGAAGCAGCATTCTAGCCACAATGTGAAGAACAGGTTGGAGAGGCAAGACTGGGGGCAGGGGGACTAGTTAGGAGGATGTTTCTGTTCTAGTATGAGCAATAATGGCATTCTGGGTGATAGTGGCAATGGAGGTGGGGAAAAGGAGATGGACGTAAGAGCTCTTGGGGAATTCACGTTGGCAAGCCTGGTGACTGATAACACTGGGCAGAGAGCACTGCTAGGATGACGTCTGTAAGTGAGGGAATGGTGGCAATATGTAGAATTGGAATTGTGGAAGAGAAATGACACAGTCACCGGCCTACTCAAATTCTCAGAATTGTCCCAGAGGAGGCTTTCACCAAAGAGAAAGGGAATTCTTAAGTCAGGAGAGCACAGCCTCTAGCTAGGAGAAAATTGTCCCAAATCAGCTACTTCATGCATGATGCCGTGCAAAACCTCTGCCACAGACACTTCTTAGAATATCCTCTTGGGGGACATTATGACCCAGCTACAAATGAATCACACAATTCCCTTAAACCTAATAAGGTTCTTTCTATACAAGCCATGACTACTTTGGCTGTTCTGACATAAAGGATTAAATTGATACAGTTGAACATTTTACTGAACTAAGGAGGTATCTGGCTAACCAGTAAAATTGACAAATGTGTGCTATGTATTTGGGGACTTGTCAATTCCATTTTCACTGTCCTTCCTTAATTGAGGCCTGTAACAAGTCTCAAAAGACTTCAGTTATTCCGCCCTCCTATCTAGCCAACACAGCCAGTTAACGAATACTCTAAGGTCATAGGGTCATTGTCAGGACTAAGTGTCATGATGAATGTAAAATATTTAGCACAGTTCTTGGTACATGGGGGGAGGTTATATTTTCCCGTTATCAGCACCATCATCATTATTGGTATTATTAATATAGTATGAATCTGATCATAGCACTCCCTTGCTCAAAAGCCTTCCAAGACTCTCCACTGTCCAGGGATAGTTAGGATAGAGTTGACACTCTTTAGCTTGACCTTCACTATGTGACATCATTATACCAGTACAGGTTTAATATCTTCAGCCTTCTAATATATGTCCTACATTTCAACCATATAATTATGTAGGTATTTATAGCATCTTGCCAAACACTAAGGAAGGGAATTAGACATAAATTAGACTTTTTCTGGCCTCATGGAATTCATACTCTGTATGTAGATTAGGACACCCCTAGTCAAAGTCGAGAGAGAGCTAAATGCTAGGCAAGGGGCAACTCTATAACTAACTGGGGATTGGATTCCTGACCCAGGATGGTCCGTGATATGTAGGAGAGGAGCCTTTGGAAAATCCCCTCGCCCAGACCCAGCACAGGGCATTATACTGGGAATTTTATATAATCATTGTTCGGTTTTGAGCCAGCATTGTTCTAGGAATTTGGCATATATTATCTTATTTAATTAATCAAAAATCTGTGAAGAGTATATTTTATCTCTATTTTAGAGAAGAGGAACCTGAGGCTCAGGGAGATTTAGTAACTTTCCTAAAGTTACTCAGTGAATAAGTGGCAATTCTAGTCCAATTCCAGATATTTTAACTGCAAATCTCATTATACTTTCAAGACCACTTGGGTGGGTTTCAGGTTTGGACTGTCACTGAAACTCACAAGACATGGTAGGCTTACCAGGTACAAGGTTGTTTCATTTTAAAAGGGATACAGAATAAGGAACAGAACATAACAATATCATGAAGGCCTTGTACACCCCAATCCAACATTGAATGTCCCAATCAACATTTTGGTCTTAAGGGATGACGGATGGTATGACTGTGGGTCACATCAGCACAGGAAAGCTGCAGGGTCTTGGGTCCCTCAGCTTGAATACCTTGCTAATAACATAGTGCCCAGAGGAGTGCATGTCTATTCTTCAGCGCAGCTGCAGACCTTAAGTTACAGGTGTAATCACCTGTAATTATACCCAACAAATAAAAACCTAACAACCAACCAAGTACAATGTGCTCAGGGACATTGTTGGGTCAGTGATCAGCATATGACCACTCTCAAGACGATCATTTATCTCTAATGAATACATTCCTTCTGTTGATATCACACATAATAGAGTTTTCCTTAAGAATCCCTGAGGCTGGACGAAAAATGTACAGTCCCCCTGTTCTCCCCAACCCCTTCCTTCTAATACCAGTGATGACAATGATGATGATGATAAAAATAATAGTAGCCAATCCATACCTATTGAGAACTCACTATGTGCCAACCTCACGCTGAGCTTTTTATCTGAATTATTTCAATTAGTCTCCACAGTCCAATAAGATAAACCCAATTATTATTGTTCCCATTCTACAGAGGAGGAAACAGAAGCTTAAATAGAGAGGCCGAGTAACTTTCCCAAAGTCACACCACCAGAAAGTGAAAGTGCCAGGATTTAACCCTGGTGTGTTTGACTCCATACTGCTGTTTTCAACCAGTCTACAAAACTGGTTAATTAATTCAAAAATGAATTCATCCCAAACAGTTAAATTGGTTATGTGCATGAGTCCCAAATCAAACAATAAACCAGTTCAGGTGGGAGAAAATAAAAGCTATTAAACCAGCAGATTGTCTAATTTGGTCAGTTACTTAACTCAAATGCCAAGTCATTTCATTCAGAGTAATTGAACTAACAGTTGTGTATGGAGGTGATACCATAGCTTAGTTAAAATGCTTAACAACTTCACTCAATTCTATCCATTTGAAGTTGAATTTCTGAAAGCATTCTCCAAGGTACTAGTTTTGCAGGTGTTGCTCTATGGTCAGCTATTGAGAAAGGTAGAAATAAGCCATGTTAAGAGGGTTGTTTTACCTCAAGAATCCCACAGCATTGAACAGGATTCCATACATTATGAATCTCCTTTGGGGCTCAGAGGTGCAAGGATTCCCCAAATCCTGTCCCTGTAGACCTCTCTTGGGGCGGAAACACATAGTTTTCAACACATGTGAGGAAACTTTTCCACATCCTTCTCATCTTCACGCTCCACCTGGTTTCCCTCCTCCCAGAACCAGTGCATTTATTTTGCTGACTTCAGATCAGCTCTCAGCTTCTCAGAGCCCCATCTGCAGCACAGCAGACACCAAGAATAGTACAATTACCCAGGAAACCAGGAGGCCCAGACTTCTCTTTGCATTACGTAGGCCCAGCCTAGCCACTGTTGAGTGCATCAGCTCAAAGAAATGATTTACAAAGGCTACTAGAACAAAAGAAATGTGAGCGCGCGCACGCACACGCACACACACACACACACGCACACACACACACACACACACACACACATACACACAGATACACTTATAAATGTTATTGGATTTCATCCATCAAGATGCCTTTGAACAGATCTCATAAACACTAAAAAAAATGTATTTCCGATGGTAAACAATGCACTTTAATATCTCCTGAATAATTTGTGTTGTCAGGAGCGCCCAGCGCAATATTTTCTCACTTTTGTCCTCTATGCTGCTGCTGACCACTCTGAAAGAAATGAGCTTCAAACTGTATTAATAGCTTTTTCATCTTCCTGCCATTGCTCCCTCCAAACAGCTTGCCGTTATCTATTCATGAAATAAATAACTCCTGCCTTTTCATGTCTCCCAAACTCTCCTTGTGCCTGGCGAGATGAGAGAAATGGAATCTCTCCAAGGGACTCTCCAAATTCCTGTGTTGCAGGAGAACTTAGCAAGGCTGGCTCTGTGTGAAGTTGGGCGGAATTAGGTAAGTCTGGACATCTTTTTGTCACAGGTGAATTTCCACAGGGACTCAATGGAATGTGTTTCCAGTCGCAGGTGTGGTGCTTGAAGCCTTCACTGGGTTCAGAGTCCTTTCCATCAATTCCCTGTGAGTTTTTAGCCACCTCTCTCTGAGGGAAGCCAAATAACATGGCAATTAAACATTACATCCCCAGAGCAAAGAGATGTAGGTTCAAATCTCAGCTCTGCCACTTGCTGGCTGTGTGACCTTAAGCAAGATGTTTTGCATCTCTGAACCTTAGTCTCCTCTATTACGAAATAGGAGTAATAATTATACCTACTTCACACAGTAATGTGAACATGAAAGGAGTTAATATCACAAGAAGCTTAGAACAATGCCTGACACGTGATAAACACCTTGTAAGTATTTGCTTTTTAATTCTTATTCCTGTTCTTATAAATTGAGAATGAATGTAAAGGATTTGGCACAAAATAAGCACTCAGTATACAGCAGCCATAATTATTACTATTATTTGCCCACTTCAACAGAACGGCATTGTTAATTTTTTAGCACCAGGAGGGAAAGGCCTTGTGTGTCTGTTTCTGATGTATCTCTAATAACCAGAAGAGAGCCAGTACCATAGGAAGTGCCCAAATACAAATCTTCATCGGCTCTTAGGACATGCCAGGTACTCTTCTAAGCGCTTCCCACATATACCCTCACTTAATCCTTACAAAAAGGGATAAGGCTGGGTAATAATGTTATCCTCGTTTTAAAGATGAGGATATGGATGGATGGATGGATGGATGGAAGGATAGATGGATTCTATTACTCTAATGTTTTCTAGATTAGCCTGATCATATAAATCACCTAAAGTTCATGTTAAAAATCAGAGTCCTGGACTCCCCACAACTCCCTCTAACCCCAGTGATTCTGTTTCAGTAGATTTTGGTGGGCTCCAATCCTGGAAAATGTATACAACAGAATCCTCTCATGTGGTCTGATGAGTTTTTTGAATTGAGTGATGGTTTGTTTCTCAAACAAAAGTTTTGATTAAAGGAAGAAAATTGTAAACAGCTACTGATAATAAAGCCAGCTGTTATTCTGGTAATTTGAAGAGGGGACTTTAGCAAGCCAGAGCCAACTTATAAATATTGTACTTATTAACTATAGGTCTTCTGTCAAAGCAAATGGGAATGTAAGAACAGCTTAATGGCAAAATTCTATACCCACCTGGGAGATGCCATGGTGGGGTGGGCTGGGAGTGGCTAAAGTTTGGTACCAAAGATACCTGGGTTCAAATATATGTGCTGTTCCTTCTTAGGTGCATGCCTCTCTGAACCTCAATTTTTCCATCGGCAAAACAGAGGTAATCATTTTTACCTCACAGGGATGTTCTGAGATAAAGGATTTAAAAACAAAACCAAACCAAACCATCTAGCATTCTACAGTTGTCCCTTGGTTTCCGTGGGGGATTGGTTCCAAGACCTCCTGTGGACACCAAAATCTGAGATGCTCAATTCCCTGATATAAAATGACATAGTATTTGCACATAACATGCACATCCTCCCATATATTTAAGATTATTTCTAGATTACTTATAATACCTAATACAATGTAAATGCTATTAAATAATTGTTTAGGGAGCAATGACAAGGAAAAGTCTGTACATTTCATTACAGACACATTTTTAGAAAAATATTTTTAATCTACAGTTGAATCCACAGATGCAGAACCCACAGATATGCAGGGCTGACTGTACTTACTTCATCATCATCACCATTGTCAGCACTGGTGACACATAAGAAATATGGCACATTCTTATCTACCAAGAGTCACAGCGATCTTAGTTGCTATCTAGTAGGGGAAGGCCAAAGAAAATATCAGTCAGCAAGTAACTAGGTTGGCCTCATGACTGTGCCTAAATCCCTAAACCAGAAATTACCAAAGTGGGGAGCCCCTACCTCAGAATGCAAAAGGCAATTCGTTAACTGCTATACATTGTTGAAATAGACTAAAGAGGACCTAAATAAATAGAAAGACATCCTACATTGACTTAAGATTTTTTTTTTATCTGTAATCTTTTTTTTTTAAATTTTATTTTGTCGATATACATTGTGGTTGATTATTGTTGCCCCTTACCAAAACCTCCCTCCCTCCTCCCTCTCCTCCCTCCCCCCCAAAATGTCCTTTCTGTTTGCTTGTCATATCAACTTCAAGTAATTGTAGTTATTATATCTTCTCCCCCCACACCCGGTTTTTTTTTTTTTTGTGTGTGTGTGTGAATTTATATATTAATTTTTAGCTCCCACCAATAAGTGAGAACATGTGGTATTTCTCTTTCTGTGCCTGACTCGTTTCAGTTAATATAATTCTCTCAAGGTCCATCCATGTTGTTGCAAATGGCAGTATTTCATTCGTTTTTATAGCTGAGTAGTATTCCATTGTGTAGATATACCACAATATCCGTATCCACTCATCCGATGATGGACATTTGGGCTGGTTCCAACTCTTGGCTATTGTAAAGAGTTTTGCAGTGAACACTGGGGAACAGGTATGCCTTCGACTTGATGATTTCCATTCCTCTGGGTATATTCCTAGCAGTGGGATAGCTGGGTCATATGGTAGATCTATCTGCAATTGTTTGAGGAACCTCCATACCATTTTCCATAGAGGCTGCACCATTTTGCAGTCCCACCAACAATGTATGAGAGTTCCTTTTTCTCCGCAACCTCACCAGCATTTATCGTTCAGAGTCTTTTGGATTTTAGCCATCCTAACTGGGGTTAGATGGTATCTCAGTGTGGTTTTGATTTGGATTTACCGGATGCTGAGTGATGTGGAGCATTTTTTCATATGTCTGTTGGCCATTTGTATATCTTCCTTAGAGAAATGCCTACTTAGCTCTTTTGCCCATTTTTTAATTGGGTTGCTTGCTTTTTTCTTGTAAAGTTGTTTGAGTTCCTTATATATTCTGGATATTAATCCTTTGTCAGATGTATATTTTGCAAATATTTTCTCCCACTCTGTTGGTTGTCTTTTAACTCTGTTAATTGTTTCTTTTGCTGTGCAGAAGCTTTTTAGTTTGATATAATCCCATTTGTTTATTTTTCCTTTGGTTGCCCGTGCTTTTGGGGTCGTATTCATGAAGTCTGTGCCCAGTCCTATTTCCTGAAGTGTTTCTCCTATGTTTTCTTTAAGAAGTGTTTCAGGGTGTATATTTAAATCCTTAATCCATTTTGAGTTGATTTTAGTATATGGTGAGAGGTATGGGTCTAGTTTCATTCTCCTGCATATGGATATCCAGTTATCCCAGCACCATTTGCTGAAGAGGAAGTCCCCTCCCCAGTGAATAGGCTTGGTGCCTTTGTCAAAGATCAGATGGCAGTAAGTGTGTGGGTTGATTTCTGGATTCTCTATTCTATTCCATTGATCAGTGTGTCTGTTTTTATGCCAGTACGATGCTGTTTTGGTTATTATAGCTTTGTAGTATAGCTTAAAGCCAGGTAGTGTTATGCCTCCAGCTTAATTTTTTTTGCTCAGCATTGCTTTGGCTACGTGTGGTCTTTTATCATTCCATATAAATGTCTGGATAGTTCATTCCATTTCTGAGAAAAATGTCTTCGGAATTTTGATGGGGATTGCATTGAATTTGTATATCACTTTGGGTAGTATGGACATTTTCACTATGTTGATTCTTCCAATCCAAGAGCATGGGATATCTTTCCATCTTCTTGTATCCTCTCTAATTTCTCTCAGCAGTGGTTTGTAGTTCTCATTATAGAGATTTTTCACATCCTTGGTTAATGCAATTCCTAAGTATTTTATTTTTTTGGTGGCTATTGTAAATGGGCAGGCTTTCTTGATTTCTCATTCTGCATGTTCACTATTGGAGAACAGAAATGCTACTGATTTTTGTGTGTTGATTTTGTTTTCTGCTACTGTACTAAAATCATTTATCAATTCCAAGAGTTTTTGTCCAGAAGTTTTAGGCTGTTCAATATATAGGATCATGTCATCTGCAAACAGGGACAGTTTGACTTCATCTTTTCCAATCTGGATGCCCTTTATTTCCTTCTCTTCTCTGATTGCTCTGGCTATTACTTCCAACACTATGTTGAATAGGAGTGGTGAGAGTGGGAATCCTTGTCTAGTTCCTGTTCTTAAAGGAAAAGCTTTCAGCTTTTGCCCATTCAGGATGATATTGGCAGTGGGTTTGGCATATATGGCTTTAATTATGTTGAGATACTTTCCCTCTATACCTAACTTATAGAGGGTCTTTGTCATGAATGAGTGCTAAACTTTATCAAATGCTTTTTCAGCATCTATAGAGATGATCATATGGTCCTTGTGTTTGAGTTTATTAATATGGTGTATCACATTTATTGATTTGCATATGTTGAACCAACCTTGCATCCCTGGGATGAATCCCACTTGATCGTGATGAATAATTTTTCGTATGTGTTGCTGTATTCTGTTTGCTAGTATTTTAGTGAGGATTTTTGCATCTATATTCATCAAGGATATCGGCCTGTAGTTTTCTTTTTTGGTTATATCTTTACCTGGTTTTGGTATCAGGATGATGTTTGCTTCATAGAATGAGTTTGGGAGATTTGCGTCTGTTTCAATCTTGTGGAATAGTTTATAAAGAATCGGTGTCAATTCCTCTTTGAATGTTTGGTAAAATTCTGCTGTGAATCCATCTGGTCCTGGGCTTTTCTTTGTTGGGAGCCTTCTGATAACAGCTTCAATCTCCTTTATTGTTATTGGTCTGTTCAAATTTTCTACGTCTTCATGGTTCAGTTTTGGGAGCTTGTGTGTGTCCAGAAGTTTATCCATTTCCTCCAGATTTTCAAATTTGTTGGCATATAGTTGTTTATAGTAGTCTCCAATGATTCCTGGTATTTCAGATGAATCAGTTGTAATATCACCTTTTTCATTTCTAATTTTTGTTATTTGAATCTTCTCTCTTCTTTATTTTGTTAGCCATGCTAATGGTTTGTCAATTTTATTTATCTTTTCAAAAAACCAACTTTTTGATTCGTTGATCTTTTGAATTGTTTTTTAGTTTTCAATTTCATTCAGTTCTGCTCTGATCTTAATGATTTCTTTCCGTCTGCTAACTTTAGGTTTGGATTGTTCTTGTTTTTCTAGTTCTTTAAGGTGAAGTGTTAGGTTGTTCACTTGCCATCTTTCCATTCTTCTGAGATGAGCATTTAATGCAATAAATTTCCCCCTTAATACTGCTTTTGCAGTATCCCACAGGTTTTGGTATCATTATTTTCATTAGTTTCAATAAATTTTTTGATTTCCTGCTTAATTTCTTCTTGGACCCATATGTCATTAAGTAGAATGCTGTTTAATTTCCATGTGTTTGTATAGTTTCCAGAGTTTCGTTTGTTATTAATTTCTAGTTTTAATCCATTGTGGTCTGAGAAGATACATGGGATAATTGCAATTTTTTTGAATTTCTTGAGACTTGATTTGTGACCTAATATGTGATCTATCCTGGAGAATGATCCATGTGCTGATGAGAAGAATGAATATTCTGAGGTTGTTGGGTGGAATGTTCTGTAGATATCTGCCAATTCCAATTGGTCTAGAGTCTTGTTTAGATCTTGTGTTTCTCTACTGATTCTTTGCCTAGATGATTTGTCTAATATTGACAGTGGAGTGTTCAGGTCCCCTGCTATTATGGTATTAGTGTCTATTTCCTTCTTTAGGTCTAATAGTGTTTGTTTTATAAATCTGGCTGCTCCAACATTGGGTGCGTACATATTTATGATTGTTATGTCTTCTTGATGGATCAGTCCTTTTATCATTAAGTAGTGTCCCTCATTGTCTCTTTTTATGGTTTTTAGTTTAAAGTCTATTTTGTCAGATATAAGAATAGCTACTCGTACTCGTTTTTCTTTTCTGTTTGCATGGTAAATCTTTTTCCATCCTTTCACTCTTAGTCTGTGTGATTCTTTATGGGTGAGGTGGGTCTCTTGTAGGCAGCATATAGTTGGGTCCTCCTTTTTGATCCAGTCAGCCAGTCTGTGTCTTTTGATTGGGGAATTTAAGCCTTTTACATTAATAGTTGTTATTGAAAGGTGTTGATTTATTCCTAGCATTTTATTGGTTGTTTGGTTGTCTTAGGTGTCTTTTGTTCCTTGCTTTCTGATTTACTGTTTGGTTTCTGTGTTTGTTGGTTCCTTAGGTTGTAGATAGCATTTTTGTTAGCTTGTTTTCTGTTCATGAATGCCATTTTTGTTATACTAGTGGGTATTGATTTTTCTTAGGTTTTTATGGCAGTGGTAGTTATTTTTCAGGAACCAAACCCAGTACTCCCTTGAGGATTTCTTGTAAGGGTGGTCGTGTGGTAGTGAACTCCCGCAGTTTTTGTTTGTCTGAGAAATATACTATTTGCCCTTCATTTCGGAAGGATAGCCTTGCAGGGTAGAGTATTCTTGGCTGGCAATCTTTGTCTTTTAGTATTTTGAAAATATCATCCCATTCCTTTCTAGCTTTTAGGGTTTGTGATGAAAAGTCTGATGTTAGCCTGATTGGGGCTCCCTTATAGGTGATTTGATGCTTCTCTCTTGCAGCTTTTAAGATTCTCTCTTTGTCTCTGAGTTTTGCCAGTTTGAGTATAACATGTCTTGGAGAAGGCTTTTTTGGGTTGAATACGTTTGGAGATCATTGAGCTTCCTGGATCCGAAGATCTGTGATTTTTCCTATACCTGGGAAGTTTTCTGCCATTATTTTGTTGAATAGGTTTTCAATGGAATCTCCATTTTCCTCCCCTTCTGGAATACCCATGACTAGGATATTTGAGCGATTAAGATTGTCTGATATCTCTCTCAGATTTTCTTCAATGTCTTTGATTCTTTTTTCTTTCTTTTTGTCTGCTTGTGTTATTTCAAACAGCTTATCTTCAAGTTCAGAGGTTCTCTCTTCAACTTCGACAAGCCTGCTGGTTAAACTCTCCATTGTGTTTTTTATTTTGCTGAATAACTTCTTCAGTTCAGCAAGTTCTGCTACATTTTTTTTCAGGACATTGATTTCCTTGTACATTTCCTCTTTCAGGTCCTGTATACTTTTCCTCATTTCATCATGATGTCTAGCTGAGTTTTCTTGTATCTCATTCAGTTTCCTTAGAATTATCACTCGAAATTCCTTGTCAGTCATTTCAAGGGCTTCTTTTTCTATAGGATCTAGAGTTTGAGATTTATTAACTTTTGGTGGTGTATTTTCTTGACTTTTTGTATTTCTGGTATCTTTTTTTTGATGTTTATTCATTGTGGCAGGGGGTTTCACAGTCCACCGGTTTGAGACTATTGACTAACTAGGATGTTGCTGTGGTTGCCAATTTGGTATGGTTACCTCAATGACTGCTCAGTTGGCCTCTAGTGCCTTGTGTGTATGGTTGCCTCGGGTCTTGGGCCTCTCCGGGGAGCCACCTCTCTGGTCAGCTTGGACTCTGCTGGGCTGCTGGATCATGGGGCGGTACCGCAGGGTGTGTGGTCTCTGCTGAGCTTTCACTTCCCGTGCAGGACTTCTCCCTGTTCCGTGCGCTCTGGCCCGGGCTGTTGGATCATGCAGTGGTGACCCCACAGGGTGTGTGGTTTCTGTCGAGTCACCGCCTCCCTAGCTGGACATCTCCCCGCTCTGTGCGCACTGGGCTGGGCTGGGACGTGTCTTCTGCAACCCTCGTCTATCAGCTGGGCCTTCAAGACCCTGCTCGGCACCGCCTCACCCAGGAAGTCTACCAGGTTTCTGCTAGGCGCAGACGACCGGTTGCTCTGGGTGCCTTTGTAGCACTGTGTAGATCTTTCTCGGGACTTATCACCTTCCTTCTGGTATCGGGGTTATTTGTGTACTTGTCTTATCTCCCACACCAGAGCATGAGCTCCTTGGGGGAGGAGCCCACAGCACCCGGTTCACCTTTATATCCCCCCGGTGCAGACCGAGTCCGGTGCCCACCCACAGTCAGCTCTCCGGCAGGTTCAAGCGGACTTGGGAACTCTCCAACCACACTATTCCTAACCAGAAATCGGTTAGGCATTTTTCCAAACTGGTGGCCGCAGAGATGGTATCTGCCTCCCAGTAACAGGAAGTTTACCAGGGGCCGGAGCCCAGGGTGCGGTGGAGTGACAGTCGGCCTAGCCCATACTTCCTTGCCCTCCCGACACTGGCCGGGGGTGCCCCACGCCACCAGCCCCGCCAGAGAACCATGGAGGGAGTGTGAGGGGAGGCCAGCCTGCAAGCCCCGGGAAGCCCCGTGCCGGGGCAAGCAAGTGGGAAGGCTCAGTGAGGAGCCAAACCAGGCGAGGAGGACAGGCTTGGCTGAGCCGGGTCGGAGCTGCCACCACCTGAGAAAATGGAGGCAGCCCTGGGGGCGGTGAGTGGCCCGGTGACGCAGGTGGTAGCCGGGCGGGTGTCTGCCCCCCGAGCAGGGCCGGGTCAGGGGTCACTCACAGGGCTGTGCCAGGTCGGGCGCCTCCCTCTCTGCCTCTGCTTTGTCACCGTCCCTGTTCTCGGCCGCTGCCACCTCAGGCTGCTCACTCAGTCCTGCGGCACTGCTCGGGCACTCCCAGGAATCTTCTTTTATGCTGGCCCAAAACCTCGAATCCTGAATAGGGCAGCTGGCCGCCTTCAACGCGGCCCCAGCCTCCGGGATCCTGGCTGCATCAACAGCAGCCCTGGCGCCGTGTTCCCTGTTTAGAGACTCGCTTTTGTAGCTAAGAAACAGTTCTTTTCCTGCTCCATACTTCAAAGCTGTTGCCTGTAAACGAGGCAGCCTCTCCTGCCAAGGGCAAAGTGGCAGTCAGCCCCCACGACTGGCCACCAGCAGTGGTCCTCCCTTAAGAGACAGCAAGAGGAAGGTCCACAAGTTTCCCGGCTGCCTAAGGCCCAGTGGCCACATTTTCCACCTCAGCTACTCCGCACCAACCACGGCAGCCACCGCCATCTTAGTGACTTAAGATTTTTAAGATGGCAATAGTTATCAAATTTACAGATTCAATGCAATACCTACCGAAATCACAGCTGGCTTTTTTCTTGCAGAAATTGGCAGGCAGGGTGATACTAAATTTTATAGAAATGCAAGAAACCCAGAACAGACAAAACAATCTTGAAAAAGAACAGAGTTGAAGGAATCAAAACTTACGACAAAGCTACAGAAATTCAGACAGGGCAGTAATATTGAATAAATATATAGATCAATGGAATAAAATTGAGAATCCAAAATAAACCCTTATATTTTTGGCTAATTGATGATTGACTGATTGATTAGAATAAGTTCAAGAGATCTACTTACATTATGATGACTGTAGATAATAATGGCATATTGTATACTTGAAAATGGCCAATTGATTTTTGATAAGGGTGCTCAGATCAATCAGTGGAAAAACAATAATCTTTTCAGGAAGAAGTGCTGGAGCAAGTGGATATTCAGATGCAAAAGAATGAAGCTGGTTCTCTTCCTTACACCATACACAAAATTAACTCAAAATGTATAAAAAAATTTAGATACAAGAGCTAAAGCTACAAAATTCTTAGAAGAAAACAAGATCTTCATGACCTCAGTTTGATGTCCTAAATATGACACCAAAAACAGAAGTGACAAAAGAAAAAGTAAATAAATTGTACTTCATCAAAATTAAAATATTTTTTGCTTCGAAGGATGCCATCAAGAAACCGAAAAGACAAACCACAGAATGGGAGAAATATATTTGCAAATTATATATTTGACAAGGAACTTATATCCAGAATATGTGAAGCACACTTACAATTCAATAATGAAAAGTAAATAAACCAATTAAAAAATGGGCAAAGTATCTGAACAGACATTTCTACAAAGAAGATATACAAATGACAAAAAGCACATGAAAAGATGCTCACCATCATTAATCACTAGGGAACTGCAAATCAAAATAACAATAAGGTACACTTCACACACACTAAAATGGCTATAATTATAAAGGCAGATAATTACAAGTGTTGGGGAGAATGTAGATATATTGGAACTCTATACATTGTTGGTAAAAATGTAAAACAGGGCAGCCAGTTTGAAAAACAGTTTGCAGCTCCTTGAAAGTTTAAGTGTAGAGTTACCATATGAGTTAGCAATTCCACTTTATTTAAAAAAGAGAAATAAAAACATGTCTGCACAAATACTTGTGCATAAATGTTCATAGCAGCACCATTCATTGTATCCAAAAGTGAGAATAATCCAAATGCCCATCGACTGATTAACAGATAAATAAAATGCGGTACACCCTATGGCAACCTTAGAAAACATGCAACAGAATACTATTCATCCATAAAATGGAATGAAATACCTGTATTGATATATGCTACAACATGAATAGACCTCGAAAACATGCTAAGTGAAAGAAGGCAATCACAAAAGACCGCATATTATAAGATCCTATTTATATAAAATATCCAGAAAAAGTACATCTACAGAGACAGAAAGTAGATTAGTTGTTGCCTAGGGAGTTAGGGGAAAATGGGAGGTGATTGCTAATGGCATGGGTTTTCTTTTTGAGGTGATAAAAATGTTCTAAAATTCATGCGGTGATGGTTGCACAACTCTGAATATACTAGAAATCACTGACATGTACACTTTAAATGGGAAAATTGTATGGTATGTGAATTATATCTCAATAAATTTTTTTCTTTTAATTCATTGGGGTGGAAGAAGAAAACATTAGATTGTTTCTTTCTATTTATCTTATCGTTTTAGAATTTTATATATATATTTCGTAATATCTATGTTATTAGTTAAATGGCATTCTCTCCCAAATTTGTATGTTGCAATACTAACCCCCAGTACCTCAGAATGTAACCTTATTTGGAAACAGGGTCATTGCAGATGTAATTAGGTAAGATGGGGTCATACTAGAGTAGGGTGGGCCCCTAATCCAATATCACTGGTGTGCTTTTAAAAAGGGGAAATCTGAAGACAATCACACACGTAGAGAAGACAATGCTAAGAGACAGAGAAGATGGCCATCTAGAAGCCAAGGAGAAAGGCCTGGAGCATATTCTTCCCTCACAGTCCTCAGAAAGAATCAATCCTGCTAACACCTTGATTCTGGATTGCTAGCCTCTAAAATTGGGAGACAATCCATTTCTGTTGTTTAAACCACCCAGCTGGTGACACTTTGTTAAGGCAACCCTAGGAAACTAATACAATCCATATTACTTTAGTAGAATGGTACATGCATACAATGTATACGTACTTGCATACCTTTACAGGCATCGTGGCACATTCCTTTCTTCTGTGAATGAAGCTTGTCTCCTGTAGTATGTGGACTGGGGAAGGAAGACAGGTCTTGTTACCAGCTGACCTAGACATGACTCCCCACTCACCCCTTAGTGGCTGTCTGTTGAGCACCAAGTCACATAAGCTTGCTGAGTGTTAGCTCTGTCAATTGCGAAGCCTAGATAACCATCCGTTCCAAGAAAGGTTATGATCAAAATTAGCAACAATATATGTTGATGCTTCCACAATGCCCAGAATTGGTAGGCATTCAATAAATGGTAGCTCTGATTATAAGTCATTTAGGACACGGTATGGCACGCTGGAGACTTTTGAGCCAGGTAAATTTCATGCATTTATTCAGCAAATATTTATTGAGCATCTGCTGTGTGTCAGGCAATGTGCTTGGACCAGTGAATAGAGCAGTTAACAAAATAAATAAAATTCCCTGTCCTGTAGGGCTTACAGTCAAGACGGAGGGAGAGAGATAAGAATATATGTGCATAATATATAAGTAAATTATATGGTAAGATAGTATGTTAGAAGGTAAAAAGTGCTTTGGAGAGAAAAATTAAAGAAGGGGGAGGGGGGTCAGTCATGCAGAGAAGGGTGGTGAAATTTGTAAAGGACGGTTAGGGTAAGTCTCATTGAGGAGGGAATACCTGAATAAGACTTTAAAGGGATGAGGCCTTGTACCTTTCCGTGCCTGGGATTTGGATTTTGGCTCTATTATTTACTTTCTGTACGACATAGGGAAAGTCATCTTATTTCTCTGAGTCTTCATTTCATGATTTGTAAAATGGAAATACTGGCACCCACCTCAAAGAGTTTTCAGATCGCATAAGATATTTTTAAGGAAACTGAAAAAATAATGTCTAATTTATTAGGTGCTTCCTCAGCCTAGCAGGCCCTCTCACAGGCATTTCATATGCATTATCTAGTTTAATTTTCATCATAGTTCAGTGAGGTCCGTAGCAGTCTATTTGCATCTTATAGATAAGAAAACTGGGGCTGGCCCCATGGCTCACTTGGGAGAGTGCGGCGCTGGTAACGCCTGAGCTGCAGGTTTGGATCCTATATAGGGATGGCCGGTGTGCTCACTGGCTGAGTGTAGTGCAGACAACACTGTGCCAAGGGTTGCGATCCCCTTACCAGTCAAAAAAAAAAAAGAAAAAGAAAAGAAAACTGATGCTCAGAGAGTTGCTGTGACTTGCCCAACATCACTAAATTAGGAAGTAGTATAGCCAACACATGAACCTAGGTCTATCGGACTCCCAAATCTACTAAACTCTTTCCCTCACTTACTGGCTGTGTGATCTTTGACAAGTCACCTTTCTGAACTTTTATTTCCAGTAATTTAAGAATTGGAACATCATTTGTTCTCCCATAACATGTCTTGATTAGCATATTGAACTCAATTCAGTTTGGTCTGTATTTGAGGCTGTCTGATAAGAAAACATGGTTGCTTAAACTCAACAAGAATGTAAAACAGTATCCAGTCATGCTTGGACAATAGATTTCACTTTCTAATCCAATTCAGTGGCAGTGGCTGCCAGAAGCCCTCTACTAAGAAGGATTTTAATATCACAACAGGCCTGAGCAGGCAATAGTGCCATCATTTATTAGTGATGTCTGGCGTGGATGAAGAAGTGGGGAGCAGAGGCCTGTGTGATACAAAACTCATTTCTGCTGGTCCTAAATGGAAAATCCAAACATCCTTGTGAAATTAAACATGCCCACTTATTTTCTTTGGTCAAGGTAGAAAGCAACTTAATGTACTTAAAGTCAGTTACCAACTTTGATAACGGGCACATGAATTTAGGAATCATTCTCTCCGTTCTGTGGATATTATCTATTTCTTGATCTTTATCTATCAATCTAAATGTCTTTGACAACATGGTAAAGAAAAAAAAATTTTTCCTGCTACTTTTGAATCAAACATGTTTATGGGAAACTATAAACATTTTCATGGTCAGAAAGGAATCTGATTCTCTCAAGGATTGTGTAATGAATGACAGCCCAAGAAAGGGAGAGAGCAGAGTGTTTCCCAAACTGCTGATACACTAACTCCACATTCAGGCACACATCCATCTCTACAAGATCCAAGAGCCTCCTGATTTATAACACAGCACATCAAAGAAGCCATAAAACAATATGCCAACAAGGGAGTGTGCAAAGGAAAGCAGACTCCCTCCTACCTTTGGAGAAGGATTTGTACAGGAAGTTGTTAAAATTAACTCCCAGGTGTGACAGGCTGAATTGCATCAGCCAACTCTCAGTTATCATGCAGGGAGGCAGCCCAGGACACTGGTAAAGTGAGGGAAAACCCAGCAATTGTTTCTATTTAGCCTTGGGGGGCAAATTGCAGTTAACAATTTGTCCCCTATGCTACATGCAGGGAGCTGAGAATCACCTGGACATTGGCCACAACCACCCCAAGATTCTTCCTCCCTCAGATATCCCATCCTCCTCTCCCCTCCAAAGGCAATCAGAAATATTCAGAAAGTTTAAAAAATGTACATGGCTCTTCCTCCAGTGCTCTGTAGTTCAATTCTGAGAAAGCAAAGCTCCTATATCAGCATTAATTAAACTGCCAGCTAGTAACAGTCCCATTACTCAACCAATAAATCTAATTCCAATCTGTTCGGCAAAAACCCCGGCTGGAGTTTTATATAACCTTAAAGAACTCTTGATGGCTCCTGGAGTTTTTCTTCTCCCCACCCATCTTGCAGTATTGAGAAGGTCTCCTCTGCGATCTAATGAGGAAAATAGCTTCTCTTGGCACTTTCTCCATCTGTCTTAATTTTTTAAATTATACTTTTATTAAACCCTTAAGGAAAATGGACTTGCCAAGTTCTCATTAAGTAGGGAACTATGCACTGCATAAAAGAGATGAACTTTTTTTTTGAAAGCTACTCTCACAATTTGCATTAATGAATTCTTCCTTCACTGCCGTATTACAGAGTGCGCAAATAAATAGAGCATTTTGTGAGTGGGTGGATGGGTAAATGGATATTTAAGTAGCTAATCATAGTTCTTGTAGCCTCCAATTGGGATCTTTCTTTCTAGGAACTCCAAGCACTTGGTACATTATGCAAAGTTCCTCTCTCTCTGGAGACTGGCAATGCCAGGGTGGAAAGGCAACCCATCCCTGGAATCAGACATGGAAGGAGAATTGCTCTCATACAATAGCCTCGGAGGAAGCTGTAGAAGTTTGCTCTCTAGGAAAATACACAATGTTTATTGAGCACCTACTCTAGCCAGGCATGTTGCCAAGTGCTTTCCCTAGCATTAGTGGTTATCAGCGGTGTTTAACTGGGTTAGTGTTCCCAACTCCACACCCTCCCTCAACAGAATTATCATCCCAGCTCTTTGCCATGTGAATTGGCAGTGCTTCCCACTGTGGGTGGAGTCTACTTCCTTGTCCCATTGTTGTTGAGCTTAGTCATGTCGTGTGACTTGCCTTGGCCAATGAAATGTGGGAGGAAGTGACAGTGCAATGGTTCCAAGCTGAGCTTCAAGAGGTAGCACATGTTTCCAATCTCTTACACTCCTGCCATCACCGTAATAAAGGGCACGCTACAGAGAGCTGCTGGTCCTAGAATGAGAAACACAGAGCAGACACACAAGCCCAGAGCCAAGCCCAGCTGAGTAAACCTTAGCCCATTTGCAGACACAGGAGTTTTAAAAAAAATGTTTGTTATTGTAAGCTACTGAGATTTGGGAGTTATTTGTTTCATGGCATTACTGTGGCAGGAGCTGCCCAATATATCAAGTGTGCATCAGAATCACTGGGTAGCTCTCAAAAAATGTTAGATATTCTGACTCTATTGTTCTGAGATGACTCAGGGCATCTCCCCAGTGATTCTAACGTAGAGTCAGGATTGAAAACTACCAATCTGTATTATTGAATTTAATCCTCTCTCCAATCCTGTGAGGTAGGACTTGTCTACCCCACTTTACAGGTAAAGAAACTGAGGACCTCAGTCCTTCAGCTTCAAGGAGTAGTTACCTGGAGGCTTCTCAGCAAGTAAGTGGCAAAGTTAGGCCTCAAGCCCAGATCCGTATAACTCAGAGAGTCTCTAGGTAGCTGGGAAGGTGGCTAAAAATGTGCATTCTGGGGCCACACTATGCCTATTAAATAAGTTCTCTGGTGTTGGAAACCAAGGATGTACATTTTAAACTGACTTCTGTATAGGTAAAATTCAGAGATGGCCCCCAAGATCCCTGCCCCTTTTTGTACATGCCCTGTGTAATTCCCTCACTTTGAGTATGGCTGAGATCAGTGAATGCGATGGTTGTCACTTTCCTGATGAGCTTATAGTATATGGCAAAAGTAAAAAGATTTATAGATGTATTTCAGGTCCTTAATCAGTTGCATTAAGTTAGTCAAAAAGGAGATTATCCTTGGTGGGTCTGACCTAATCAGGTGAGCACTTTAGAAGAGGATCTAGAGGTCAGAGATGGAAGAAGTCAGAGAGATCAAAGTAACAGAGATGCTTTATTATTGGCCTTGAAGAGGCAAACCTTCATGTTGTAAAGAGGACCACATGACAGAAGACAGTGGGTAGCCACTAGGAACTGAGGGCCTCAGTCCTACAACTTCATGGAATTGAATTCTGTTACCTACCAGTGAGCTGGAAAGAGGACCCCAGGCCCCATCTCTGGCCCATACCTGGATCTCATCCTGGTGAAATCCTGAGCACAGAATCCAGCTACCCCGTGCTCAGACTCCTGTCCTATGGAAATGGTAAGATAATAAACTAGTGTTTTAAGATAAATGTGTGATGATTTGTTATACAGCAGTAGAAACTAACACAGCTTCCCGGGCAATTATCCTTATGCTACATTTTGAGAAACACTGTATCTACCTTCCTCTAAGCCTGTGTAAACATGGAAGCCAATGAGATGAACCAGATAAAAACTAATCCAGAGCACAAAAAGATTATTGTTGGGTTAGATTCGGGTTTTTGTTGCTGCTGCTACTGCTGTTGTTGTTGTCATTGTTTTGGCTTGAGGTTTGCTTGCTTGTGAAATGAAATGATGCCTGGGTATATTCAAAACAACAACATTCCCACTAAGGCTTATACCAGTGCTTCTCAAACTATCTATGGTGAAGGACCACATTTGTTTTTTCCTAATACATCATGGACTGATACATGGTTCTACTGTGCATGATTGGTACCAGCTAGTACCACAAGCAACTCACCACTGAGATTTGACAACACTTGAACTGGTCTATACCCCATTTAACAAGACACTTGGATGCTGTGCAGTGCTAAGTTACTATAAATGTTTCTAAATGGCAGTTCTCAGTGTTTCACTGATCTTGTCCTGAACTGGTAGCAAACAACTCACAGTGCACAGCTCAGAGATCACCATTGGAGTGACACTAGCTTAGATTCAAGTCCTCCTCCCAGCTCCAGTCTTGGGCTGGGCCCACAGATGACAACTGAGATGCTGAATGCCCCCAAATTGTCCACACCATGGTTCTTTCCACTCTCAGATTTCTAAAAGTCCAACTGAGGCAGGAAAAGTCTTCTGATTCTTGGAGATTTGTACCCAGGGT
Organism: Cynocephalus volans; assembly: GCF_027409185.1. NCBI lineage: Eukaryota > Metazoa > Chordata > Mammalia > Dermoptera > Cynocephalidae > Cynocephalus > Cynocephalus volans. The sequence continues at coordinate 199,146,030 of NC_084461.1, forward strand.
GGGATCCCACAGGAGGCTGGGGACCAGTGTGGATTGACCATGATGTTTATGATGTGTCAGTTTCAGGACTCGTCACTTGAATGCACCTTCTAGAAAGATATATATTTCTATACCTAGGTTTTCTTAATTATTTTGTGTTTTTAAGAGGGTTGTCTAAATTGTATAAGCATCAGTCTCCAAAGACTCGATCTGCCCTGTTGAGGACTTAGGCCTAAGTCCACCAAGCCATTAGGTTCACTAGATGAACCTGCACACAACCTGCAACTCTGAAGGCAGTGATGTTGTGCCCTTACTCTTCCTGCCTTCCAGGAGGAAGTTTTAGGTGTGTAGCCTGAGAGCCTTGGAGTGGAACCTCAGTAATGCCATCTACTCACTGAATTTGGATGAGCAGCTGCATTTCTCAGAGCCTTGCTTTCTTTATCTATACAATGAAGACAAAAACAGCATCTGTAAATGTTTAGTGAGGATGTGAGCTAATGGGCCGACTGCAGAGCTGTATGTTTACCAGAGGCAGTATGTAGGGACTTAGAACTCAGCCTCTGGAAGCAGAACACCCTGGCTTCAAACCCCAGCTATGCCATTGACCAGTTGTATGACTTAGCAAGTTATCCAACATCTCCGAGCCTTGGTTTCCTCAGCTGTGAAATAGGGCTAATACAGTAATTCCGTTCTGGGGTCATTCTGAAGATTAATAAGATGACATATGGAAAGGATTAGCAGACTCTGTGGGGCAGAATGAGTGCTCATAAATGGCAACTATTATTATTTTGCAAACAGAGGTGATGGGTTTCACCCAAAGCATATAGGGGAGATATCAGAGAACCAAAGTTAGGGTTGGAGGATTCCAGGATGTTGGAGCTGAGTTAGGCCAACAGGCCACCCAGGGCTCAAACCCACAACCTCCAGCTCCTTGGTGCAGGAGCCCACCCCCCACCAAGCCACCCTGCTGCAGGCCACCAAGCCCGTTTCCCTCTGCAGAGACCTGGCAGCCACCTGCAGACACTCACCAGTTCTCAATTTGTTCCTGTATCATTCCCCCTAATATCTCCCTGGGGGCTGATTGATGGCGACAGGTGACAATCTATAGCTATGTGACAGAATGTTTACTACCAGCCCTCTAGGAAATGATTACTTTGAGGTAATTTTGAACCTCCAGACTGTGATGCAGTGTCTCATATATTAAACTGCAGTGAGCAGTGTATAAAAGTATTTCTAGGAGACCTTGTATTTCACAGCTTACTGGGAAGGAGCACGCAGGGGCAAATTGGTTTCAGGGAAGGCAAGCACAGAGGTTTCAAATTCTTTGCATTCGGCCTTAAGGAAGAAACAGAATTAAGCTTCAAGCCTACACGGCCAAGGGCAATGCCCATTGTATACCGCTAGACTGACTGTTCCAGGGAGACCTTATAGACAATGCCATAGAGATCCCAGACACTGTAATTCATACAACGAGGGCTCTGGGACCCTGCCACAGCTGCCTCTAGAAGCTGGGTGGATATCTCTCTGCCTCTCTCACAACCATCACCAAAAATGGATTCCTTGGGGTACCTCCTTTAAAAACCTCTCTTCCAAATGAAAGTTTCTTGAAGGTTAGACATATAGATGAGTGGAACAAAATATAGAGTCCAGAAATACACTCACACATATATAATCACCTGACATAACAAAGGTATCACTGCAAATAGAAGGGAAAGGATGTTATTTTCAAATACTGATGCTGGGTTAATTGGATATCCACATGAGGAAAAAATTCATCTTGAACCCTACCTCACACCACATGCAAAAATCAGTTCCAGATGGTTTGTACATTTACATGTGAAAGGTAAAACAACAAAACTTTTTAGAATATCCTCCTGACTTTAGGGTAGGCAAAGCATTTTTAAACAAGTCACAAATGTGCTAACTAAAGAGAAATATTGATAAATTGGACTACAACTACAACTGTTGATAGTAATCAAAAGATACCATGAAGGAAATAAAAAGATTTCCAGTAGAGTGGGAATGGATGTTTGCAAAATCAAAAAGGACTTTTACCCAAAGTATAAAAAGAACTCTTACAAATTAGTAAGAAAAAGACAGACCACCCAAGAGAAAAATGGGCAAAAAGCATGAATAGAAAGTTCACAAAAGTTGGTATCCAACTGGTCAATAAACACATGAAAAGGTCCTTAGGTAGAGAAATGCAAATTAAAATGACAATATCAATACCTCTCACTACCATTGGTTGAAATTAAAGAGCCAACTCAAGTGTTGGAGCAACTGGTACTCTCACATATTATTGGTGGCAGTATAAATTGATATAAACACTTTATAAAATGTTTCCAAAGTATCTGCTAATGCCAATAATGTACATAACCTATAATCCAACAGTTCTACTCCTGCATATATGCCCAAGAGACATACATACATATGTTCATCAATAAACAGGTTATAAAAATATTCATAGCAGCCCTACTTGTATTAACTCAACACTGGAAGCAACCTAAATGTCCATCAACATTGAAATAGGAAAATAAACTGTGGTATATTCACACAGTGGAATACTACACTGCAGTGAAAACAAATGATCTACAACTACACGCATGGGTGAATTTCAGAAAATATTGAGTGAAAGAGGCCAGATGCCAAAGAATACACTCTGTTTATTTCCACTGACATAAAGTCCAAAAATTAGCAAAACTGGCCTATGTTTTAGAAGTCAAGATTGTAGATACTCTTGGATAATATGACTGGAAGCGGGGTCAACAAAGTCTTCTGGGGAGGCTGGTAATGTTCTGTTTCTTGTTTTAGGCACTGGCTACAGGAATACGAGGATACTTCAAACAGTTTGTGGAAAAAACGGAATTAAAATATCATATGGGGGGACTTCAAAAAGTTCTTGGAAAGATTCATATTATCTTTTAATTCTATTTTTCCACAAACTTTTTGAAGTACCCTTATACAAATCTTTCCATGAGCTTTTTGAACACCTGTCGTATGCTCACTTTGTAAACATATATCTTATGCTCTGAGTGATTTTCTACATGTATGTTCAAGAAAACAGTTGATACACACACACACACACACACACACACACACACACACACACACACACACACACGTCTCTCCAGGTCTTCTGGATTGAGTTTCAGGGTTAGGCCACAGTATTAGAAGAGATATGGTAAAGTTAGTTTCTGGCTTTTACCTTGAGGAAGTGGGACTCTGAACAAGGGAAAATACCCCCACCTAAGAAGAACGTTATAATGATGCTGCCTAGTCAAAAGTATAAAAAATGTTCACTAGAGCAGATGAAGGTGATAGGCGAGAAGAGCTTCCATTATTGTCAAGCTCTCTGATAAGTAGCTTTATATACGTCTCTTCATTCATTGCTTCACCTTGGCTCATGGGGTAGAAACTGTACCATCCCATGTGTTTCAGTCCGTTTTGTGTTGCTATAACAGAAATACCTGAGACTGGGTAATTTATAAAGGAAAGAGGTTTATTTGGCTTACGATTCCGGGACAGCTGCATCTGGCACGGGCCTCAGGCTGCTTCTACTCATGGCGGAAAGTGGCAGGGAGCTGGTGGGTACAAGCAGATCACATGGTGAGAGGAAGCAAGAGAGAGAGAGAGGAGGTGCCAGTGTCCTTTAAACAACAAGCTCTCATGGGAACTAATAAAACGAGAACTCACCCATTACTCCCCCTCCCCCAGGGAGAGCATTAATCCATTCATGAGGGATCCACCCCTATGACTCAATCAGTTTCCAACACTGCCACATTGGAGATCAAATTTGCACATGAGTTTTGGTGGGGACAACACATCCAAACTCCATCACCATGTTACTGCTAAGGAAACTGAGGCACACAAGGGGCCAGAACTCACAGCCAGGTTTCAATGGCTTCAAACCCATGTTGCCAACTTCTGTAGGCAGCCCAAAGCATGTGGTGGTATCTTGCTGTATAGGAGCTGTCATCTCAGGGCTCTGTGTCTCAGTAACCTCCCAGCAGAAATGTGGGGATCCACGGCAGGCCAGAGGAGGTTCTACTTCTCAGCAGGCTTGTATGTATTGCCCTCCTGCTCAACGTCATCTCTGCCTTTAATTGGCATGACCCACTTCACAACAGGGAAGACGTTTACAGTGTTAACAAAGCAAACTGTTAATTAAGAAATCAGTACCTTCAGGGTATTTTAATTTAGGGTAGGCACCAACTGGGATAAAGAAGACATTCAAACCACTGGAACTGTGAGGTTTCTACACCCAACTGACTAAAATGCAAAATTTAATAAAGATGACTTCTACTTTCTAATTATGACTTCCAAACTCCGGCAAATAAGGCCTTCTCTGTCTCAAAAGGGTTTGGAGTCTGCAGTTGGAGTGTTGATAATTTAAGAAAGGGAGGATACGTAAAGCTAAAAAATAAACAAATTAAAAAGAGCGAGAGAGAGGGAAAGAAAGATACAACAATCACAATAATATGTTGAACTTTCAAAAGGAGAGAACAGAACTGAGGTTACCAGAGGTGGGAAAGGGAGGAAGGATAAGGGAGGAATTGGTAAAGGGCCACAAAGAACAATTACATTGTATATTGTTGAATACCTAATTATCTTGATTTGAACATCACATATTACACACAGGTATTGATATTCAACTCTGTACTTCACAGATATGTACAATCAACTATGTGACAATTAAAAAAAAAAAGCAATGAAGGGGGTGGTGAAGAGTTAAGCTGCTTTAGTTCCAATCCCAGCTCTGCTACTCACTAGTTGTGATAAGTTACTCAAGCTCTCTGAACCTCAATCTTTCTCATCCATAAAATAAAGACAATATGCTTAGCTAATAGGGTTTTTGAAATTACTAAATCAGAATATACATATGTATATATTTATAAGTGTGTATACACACTCATTACATATATATGTATATGTGTACACACACATAATATACGTATTTCATTTAGCACAGTACTAGGCATATAGCAAGTGTACAGTTATTAGTTATTAAGATTCTGCTTACAGCTCACTGTCCTGGGTTCAGCTTTGGGTATCTGACCTAGATGTTACAAAGATCTTGACTTCAGTTCAGAGAAACTACCTAAGGTGTCCAAGGTTACACAGCTGGTAAGGTTTGGTACTTTCCAAAGGTGAGGTTGGGTTTCAACTCTATCTGATTTTTGAGTCCCTCCTTTTCCCCTGCACTCTATTCCAGATGTGAGCTGAATTCAGGTCTTCCAGCACCAGGCCCAGCTGCCTCGATCAGAATAATTTGCATTGAGGGCCAGCCAGGCACAGAGCAAGAACCCTGTGGTGACAGAGCAGATCGCGCTCAGCCCATTGGTTACCCTGTCCCATGGGGCTTTCCACTCTGGCTGCTGTTCTTGGCCAAGGATGAGATGGATGGTGCATCTGGAGGAACCATTAAGGGTTGTGGCATAAGAAGAAGTAGGAAGCGATCCTTCTAAAAAATAGCTGCAGCAGCTCCCTGTGGTGCCATCATTCCCTTCTTACACTCCCAGTGAGTGACGAGGCACCCAGAAGACACAGAGCCAAAGTGTTCTAATGCCTGATTCTGAGTTTAATAAGCTGAGGCCCCTCTAATATATAGATTCCAGCTGTTTCAGGAGCATTTCTTCTCACCCCAGCCCTGGCTTCTCCAGATGATTTGTTTCCAGCAATGTGACTTGGGACTAGGATGTGGATGCAAGTTCATTTACACCCCCTAAGGAAGACAAACAAACATGAGCTTTTATCCCAGTCCCCCTCCTAGCTGTACACCTTGTGCAAATTTCTTTTTTCTTTTTTTTTTTGTCCTTTTCGTGACTGGCACTCAGCTAGTGAGTGCACCGGCCATTCCTATATAGGATCTGAACCCGCGGCAGGAGCGTGGCTGTGCTCCCAGCGCTGCACTCTCCTGAGTGCGCCACGGGCTCGGCCCAAAATTTCTTAACTTCTAAGAGCCTCAGTTTCCTCCCTTGTAAAATGGGATTATAACAATACCTGCCCCATAGGGCATTGCAAGGGTAAATGCAATACTATACGAAAAGCACATAAAACATGTAGTAAACACTTAATAAATAATGGCTAACATTCTTTCCAGTGCCACCATTGAATGCAGTTACAGTATGTCCCACCCCCAAATGGAAGCAGGCTGTCATGAGATGAGAATGGTACAGTAGCCTTCAATTCAGTTCATGTCACTCTGCCTGGATATAATGTCTTCTTTCTTCCTATACATTTACTCTTCCCACCAGGGCCTGCACACCTGCCCCTGCATACTTCCCTGATGTCATCCTGGACAGTCTCTTCCTTGCCCCCCAATCACTCTCTTCCAGCCACACTGGCCTACATGGTCTTTCCCATCTCAGGGATTGAGTACATGCTGTCTCTGCCTGGAGCCCTCTTCCACGCTGTTGCTCTGCTAATACCTACTCGTTCTTCATTTATGTGAATGCCCCCCTGTCAGAGAGGTCCTTATTCTTGATCTCATTCCCTTGTGTGTCATCACAGTTTTTAATGATCTGTTCACTTGTTTGTTGTCTTGCCAGGCCAAGCCATGTCTGTGTTGCTCACCATTATATCCCCAAAGCCTAGCACAGTGCCTGCAACCTAGCAGGGAACAAAGTAAGTGTGCACTGAGGGTGTTTACTGCAGAACTTGTGGTCAGAGAGCACCTCTCCTTAACCATTCAGTCCCTCTTGGTCCCAGAGCTTCCAAAACAGAGGTGAACCTCTATCTTTATAGAGTGGTGTTAACATTTGTATCACAGCTAACCCAAGGGATCCATCTTCTCTTTACTCACCTAGAATTTTTACTTCCACAAACAGAGGCTCTGATTGGTGCAGCTCTCTTGGCCAAGCTTCAGGCCATGTCACCTGTGGTTCCCCCAGGAGCTCACCATGTTTGCCTTTGCCTGGTCTTATTTGCTATAGTCAGGGCCATAGATCAGGTTTCTCTGCATGCATCTGGGTACCTTTCACAGAACTTCACACATGGTGCTGGGATGTGGCCCTTACCTGAGGCTTCATGGGCTCCACTGAAGCCTGTCCATTATCTATACTGCTCCAGGTCAAGATTCCAGGACATTTTGGCACCCTTCAGTTACTTTGGGGATACTGTTGTCCAGTTGGATCTAATGAGGCTTCTCTGCTTGGTTGCTGAAGCTCTAGGATCCTGGAAGCCAAGAGAACTAGTTTCAGTCCTACATCTCCACAGCCACATGTGCTGACAGAAGCAAGGACCTTTAACAGACACAGAATTGACCTCTTCTAGCACTAGAGGGCTTAAGGGAGGCCTCTTTTAGCATCTTTAAACATGCCTAAGAATATGGTGACACTCACAGCACAAGAGAGTTTGTTCAGAGAGCTCAGAGATTATCAAGCCACCCTCCTCCCCATGCCACAGATAGGGAAACTGAGGTCTAGAGAGGGAAAGCCATTTGCTCCAGGTCATCCGTCTAAGAAGTGGCAGAGCTCAGGTTAGAAACTATCTGATTCCAAAGCCTGGTTCCTTCCTCTGAGTCATGCTACCAGGTCTCTCAGAAGTTTGGAAAAATGTTGCTTCTCTGGCTAGTTTACTCTGTCTGCCCTTTCCACCCCTGCCACCCTAAAGGATTGCACCTTCAGCTTCCTGCTCTCTGTTGTGGCCGGTTGTCTTCACCCACTCTCCACCCTCAAATTCAATAATCCCAGTATCTTGTTACTATTCCATCCTGCTCACTTAAAAAAAAATTATGCTAAGAGGTAAACAATTGGAAATTTCTTTATTTAGGGATGATCTGGCCAAGCATCCCCAGCTGTGCTGATGACACAGTGGCTTTTCGCCAGCTCCACACGTCTCACTTTCTCTGTGTCTTGCTCCAGAGATGTCAGTTCAGGCCTCAAGTACGGTATCTCAGCATCTGAGACTTGGAAATTCTGTTCAAATATGATGCCATGCTCACCTCCTTCGGAGACCCTTTCCTCTCTCCTGAGACCACAGGTGCTGTTTAAAGAAGATGAAAGAACGGAGGTTGGTCCAGGAAGCTACTGTATCCTTCTGCCACTGAGTTTCACTGGCTTTAGAGAGGCAGAGTAGCATTTTGATTAAGTGCACGGGATTTGGATCTAGATGGTCTGGCTTTGAAACCCAGATCTGCCATTTCCTAGCTGTGTGACTTCAGGAAATTTACTCAGCCCCTCTGAGCCTCAACTTCTTTATTGAAACGTGGGGTAAAATAGTGTCTACTTCCTAGGGTTGTTATGAAGATCTAATTAGGTAATATAAGTAAAGCTCTTAGAATAGTGACTGGCACATAGCAATTGTTTTATAGGTGTTAAGCCGTATTCAATATGACCAAAAGGCAGTTTCTCAGCTGTGGGCAGGTTCCTTCAGTGGTTTGCATCTACTTGGAGGTGGACAAGAACATGTCTGGAAATGTTCACAATAATTTCCTGATGCACAAAGGGATTTTGTGTATGTGCATTTATTAGGCACCACCATGTGCTGGGAACTGTGCAAGGTATGTTCACCTGTGCTTCCTCATCTAATCCTTACAACAGGGCTGAAATACAGGTTTGTTTATCCATATTTTACAGATGAAGAAACTGAGGCCCCAGGAAGTGAATTCACCTGACCAAGGTCATATAGATAGGAAGTGGCTTGAAATTCGAATCCAGGTCTCTCTGAACCCAGGGCTGCCACTACTAACCACCACTCTTTCCTCCCTGCTATGAATCAGAGTGGCTGCCAACCACATAAAAGGACAAAGAGAAGCAAGCCCTGTATCCCTTTCACCTGCGGAGAGATGAGTTCCTAAGATATGTGTCATTGCACTCCCAGAAAACTTGAGAAAGCCTCTCTCAAACCAAAATTTTCCCAGATTCTGCCCAAACCTGCTGGCTGCAAGTAGTAGCCAGTACCAAGTTCTCTTGCTACAAGACATTTAAGCAATCAAAGGCAGCACTGGTTAATTCAGTTAATGAATGGGAAGGTGGGTAACAGGAGCCGTTTATGGGGATCAGAGGCAGGACAATGTCAAAGCAATAACCCTGAGGTCAGGTTACAAGACCTGTTTTACAAACTGGGAGACTGAAGTTCCCAATGAAGTGGTGACTTGCCAAAGGGCATGTGGTTGGTGAGGGGGCAGCTGGGCCTCATCCCCTGCCTGTCTGCTTCAATATCCACTCTGCTAGACTTTGCTCCCCACCTTTCCACACCCAGCTAGACCTTCAGTCCCTCCCTAGTCTTTCTCGTAAGTTCCCTGGCCTTTCTCCTTTAGCCTGGACCCTGATGCCCACTGGGACTGCCCAACTTTCCTCTGCTGGTTGCTGCCTTCAGATGAGGAAACTCAAGGACACTCCTGGGTGGTGCGTAGATGGAAGCAGGCCTGAGTAAGAATCCTGGCTCTGTCAATTGCCAGTTGGGTAGTTTCAGGCAAGAGACTTAACCTGTTTGTGCCTTAGTTTCCTGGGGATAAAAATAGTGTCTATATTATAGCATTGTTGTGAGTGTGAATAAGTTAACAGATGTCAAACACTTAAAATAGTGCCTGGCGTGCACTAAGTGCTATATAAAATTTTGCCAATAATGATAATAATACATGGTAAGGAAGAAGTGGCTGAGAACAGTCACTGAGTTAACCACTGTTTACCGGACACCCACATTGTGCCAGACGTTGGCTTGGCTTTGGATACTCAGCAGGCACGAGACAGATGAAGGCCCCTACATTCTGGGGCCTTTGTTCTGAGCATGACACTTCAATCCTCTATGACATGTCTCCCAACATCACTGATGTTAGAAGATTGCAGAGGTGTTCACTCTGATTCCACCAACCTCCCAGGCCATAACTCTAGCTTGCAGAGCTGGTCTGAGCAGATGGACATGTGTTTAAGCATACCCGGGCATGGGATGCATACCCGGGCACTCAGCACACAATTCTGCCCACTTCTGCCTATATTCAAACATTTCTATGATAAAATGTTAAAATAATTGTGGTAAAATATATCACAAGGACTATTTAAAATGTTTAATGAAGCCATTATCTCTAGGAAATAAGAGTTAACACTCAGAGCAAAAAGTGTTCAGAGAAGACATTACAAGTGAGCAGAAGGAAGTGAAGTGTGTTCTCCCAAAGTTCAGTGCAATCCTGGAAGGTACAGTAAAAATGGGAGTAAACAAAGTCAGGCTGACACAATTAAACTACAGCAGGAGACACAGAAGAACACTTGGGAAAAATAAAATAAACCGAAGTGAAAAAGAATAAAAGAAAAATGATAGATACAGAAGAAAAAAAAATCCAATATACACCTAATTGCTGTTCCCCAAAAGATAGATGAAATAATAGTACAAAATGAATATTTACACCTATAGTTTGAAAATCTTTTCTCAAATAAAGAACACGAGCCACCATGTGTCCCACACACCCACGGACATGGCAGGAGTGTTGCTACTCACTGCTCACAGCTGCCCTCTTATCTGAAGAATCGCCCTTGGCCACAGGGAGCTGCCTCGCTAGGAAGTTGACACCCCTCAGTGCCCTAGGGGCTGGTGGCTGATGCAGGTACACAAAAGGTCGACCCTGTATGGTGCAATTCACCTTCCAGAGCTCCCCACTGGATCAGGCTGAAGCTAGACTCCAGCTGAAGCCACACCTTGCTTAATTTTTTTCCTCTACCGCATCCTGCTTCCCTCATCCTCCCATAGGTTTCTCCTGAGTGCATGCCTTCAGTAAGTCCCATGCTTCCAAATCCCTGCCTCAGGCTCTGCTGAAGCTGAACTAAGATAATACACTATGAAACATGCACAGAGAAATATAACTTTGAAAGCATAACGTAGAAAATAAACAAAAACTAAAGTTCTAATACATTCTTCCCACACCCAGGAGGATCTTCCTGCATTGCCCTCCAGTTTATGGATGCTCCGCTTTGGAAAGCACTGCTGTAAGTCATCAGATCGATGACAGGCATCCAAGAGAGATACGGTGGCAGCCTAGACTAAGATGGTAGAGGGGAGGGAAGGACGGAAAGATTGGCGGGTGGGAAAAGATTTAAGAGGAGGGATCTCCAGCCCATGGCTGTTGAGTGGCTGTCAGGGAAGAGGAAGAAGTGGGGGTAGAAGGAAGCTGCCCGCTATCTTGTGTGAGCCGTAGGAGAACTGTGCTACGATCACTGAGACAGGAACCTTGAGGAGGAGCAGGAGGGTGGAGGAAGAAGATGAGTTTCATTTGGGACACCCACCTGCCTCCACCACCAGAGCCCAGTTCTCCTTCCTTACAAATTACAGAGAATGAGTTCAGGGAAGCACCAGCTACACTCTACATCGTGCAGGTAAATACTGGGGAACAAACCACAAATCGTACTCAAGAAGGCTTCAAGGCAGTATTCAGTTTATTTACTTGACCATTTGTTGAGCACTAGCTGTAAATGAAGCTCCTTGCGAGGCCTGAGGCCCACATAAGGATGAGAAAACTATGAGGTCTACCCTTTGGAAGCTCACAGTCTGTGGGAGAGACAGACACACTCAGAAAAAGCTTCAGTAGACCTCGCAAAGGACTCTGCTGACGGTGGAGCCAGACCTAACCAGGTTCCAACTCTGGCTCCTCAATTTAATTGTTGGCTTACCTCAGGTATATGACTTAATTCCTCTGAGCCTTAGTTTCCTAATCTGTAGAATGAGGGTGAGAAAAGTAGTACCTAACTCATGAGGCTGTCATGAGGATTAAATAATAGTAATAACAACTAGCGTTTATTGAGTCTCAAAAGCTCTAGTACTATATACTTGGCACAGTAAATAGTTGTTGGATGTATTAATTGAGCACTTATTATGTACTATATGCTGGGGAAATTGGCACTTAATAAATGATGTTGTTGTTTTCATTAATCTTCTCAGTAACTATAAGCTGAAAATGATTGTCATGCCATTTTTTTTTAGGTGAGAAAATTAAGGCTTGGGGACTTTAAGTTTAGCATCCAAGGTCACACTGTTAGTAGATTACACAGCATGATCTAAACCCAGGAAGTCTAAGTCCAGGGCCTGAATCCTTCACCCATTTGAGGTATGTAAACCGCAGAGCCCAGTTCAGCGCACATAATTAGTGCTCCCTTGATTTCAGAAAACTCTCAGAGCCAGGCTTGGGCATCTGAGTTTTTTCCTGTAGGTAACAGGGAGTCCCCAGAAGATATTGATCAAAGGCCTGGAACAAGCAGATGTGTGCTTTAGGGAGATAATTTTGGCTTCCATGAAGGGCCAGGGCTAAGGTAAAGCTAGTGAGGCACACGCCTCATGCACAAAATTTAAGGGGAAGCCAGTCTGGCCAGTTAGCCTAGTTGGTTGGAGAACGGTATTATAATACCAAGGTCAAGGGGATCCCCATACCGGCCAGCCAACAACAACAACAAAAACTTAAGGGGAAGCCGAAAAAACCCAGTCATCAACATAAATGAAGACAGAGTCAGGATACTGATTTTTCCTTTTGTCTCAGGCTCTGATATACCTCATTGAAGCACTATTACTAATCCTGTCTTTCTTTAAAATTTTGATATTTTGTTCCTTGTATATTTTTTTGTGATAATTGAAAAATATCACATTAAAATATTATTTTTGTTGGGTTGGCTGGTCAGCTCAGTTGGTTAGAGCTCAGTGTTACAACACCAGTGTCAAGGGTTTGGATCCCCTTACTGGCTAGCTGCCAAAAAACAAAAAAACTCAAAATTATTTTTCTTGATTACTGAGTCTTTTGGCGCCCCCTTAATATTGTTCCTAAGGCAAGTGCCTTACTTGCCTTCTCTGGTCCATGCCCTTCTCCCATGACTTTATTCACATTTGCTCAAGGCAAAAACTGTCCAAGCCTCGGTTTCTACATCTGTGAAATGGGAATCATAACACCTACCTCCCAGACTTGCTGTGAGTGCTAGATGAGATTTCTGCAGGTACAAACCTTGCTTTGAGAATGATGAATTGTGTGACTCATGTAGGATGTTATCTGCTCTCATGCAGCAAGGTCACCACAGCAGTGCCCTTGGCAGGGCTGGGAGTCATCCAGAATTTTCCTCTCTAAGTCTTAACCCTTGTTAACATCTCCTTCTGACCCCATTGCCTCTCCTACCCAGGAAAGACAATCACATAGAGTGGCTTATTCCTAAAAAAGTTCTTAGGCCAACAAAAATCCTCTAAGAATTCACTGCAACTCTGTGATTGTGTTCTTTCGTAAAATCCATTCTGAACAAGCAGTTGAAAACAAACACCACTTCTTCCCCTGGTGTCAGAAAACCATACATTGTGTTTCGAGGCCTCCTGGACAGAGCTGAAATATTCTTTTTCTCGAGGGAAATGAAACTCGGCCTCATATGCTGCAGTTGGGACTGTTTCCAACCTCACATTCAGGACATTTGCTATTCTCATAGTATAAGCCCGAGTCAGGTACACATGCTGAGACTTCTGAATATATTTACAAGAAAATCAGTATAATGCACAGTTAATATTCAGAACGTGATTAATCCGAAAGCCCTATTCCATATTCCAATTACATCCACTGCTCCCCTACATGGGCTGGGTTTTACTTAAATGCATATGGAGTCAATTGGAGCACCAGATTTATGGAGGCTGCCGAAAGCCTGGCGCTCCAACGGGAATAAGTTATATTCCTATTATGTGGTGGGCCATAAAACATCTGATATTTATTCTGCTGGATTTTGAGAAACTCTTGGAAAGAATCTAGACTGCTGGAACACCGTGACATATTTCACAAACAAATGTCCCCTCTGAGGTCTGACTGTTTAGAGGAGCTGCGGCCACATTAGAAACCTAGAGCCTGTGTACTTGAGGAGGTCAACCAGCATCCCCATCATTACTGGTAGTTTCTCATCACCCTAAGATAGATACCTGATTCTGTCCTACTGGAAAAAGCACAGGCTGTGTGACCTTAGGCAAGGACCTCAGACCTCTCTGAGCCTTTTTCTTTGTTTGTAAAATCGGAATAGCAGCAGCAACTTCAAGGCTTTGTTAAAAGAATAAGATAAAATAATAAGCTTAAAAATGCCTGCAACGACTGGCACATAGTAAGTACCTAACAGATAATTTTAAAAGAAGAAATGGAATTTACAAGTGAATAAAGGGATCAAAGTTAATTTTTTCAGCTCATGAAGGCACTTATTAGAACAGTGTGTCCTCAAAATGTGGTCACCATGGCTCTGGGGGTGTAGAAAATGATTTTTGATGGTACATGGATAGTGGTTTTTATTTTTAAAGTTAAGCACTTATTTTAATGTGTCTTGGGGAGAAATAACAAACATATCAACCACATGATTTTATGATGATTATTGCTTAGGACAAGGCTAAAGAGGATTGACTATTAGGACAAATCTTAAATTTAAGTAAATGAGGCATAACTAAAGGTATGACAAAAATCTTGAAGGTGATATTAAAATAGCTGGGGTTTGGGAAGCATTATTCTAGAAGGAGAAAAATGGAGACAAAAAATTGAGGGGTTAGTGAAGTTCTTTTTAAACATTTTTTAAGAATATCAGGAACCACGTAGGGACGTGCAAGTATCCCAGGCTTATTCAGAATCCTCAGATGGTACCTATGGCCTGTTCCCTTCCATCTTCCACCTACAGGAAAGTACATCTGAAAACAAGGCATCAAAAACAGCGTCATTACAGAGATGAACTTGAATGTTCTCAAATTTATTTTTAAGCAAATAATTGCCCAACTCTGGTATGTAACCAATACCAAATTCAAGTTCAAATTATTTTCCAACATCCCTGATAAACTGATGGCCACCCAGCAGTGACACAATGTGGTGGCTCAGAACAGCTGGTCCCTAGAATCGTGCTATGTAGGTGAATTAAAACCACCCTGGGTATCTAAAACCTGAACCCAGACTAAAAAATGAGAGAGTTGGCTTCAGCTCTTTTAGCTAGAATGCCAACAGCTAGAGAGCTGCTAAGGCCTTTGTCATCTGCTATCCTAATTACAGAGTTCCCTGCTCCCTGCAAGATAAAGACATTTCAGGCTGGAAACTATGCAGAAAGTCTAGCTTCTGAAGCAGCAAGCGTGGTGTTTGTCTGGTTGGGGGTGCATCTATTTTTACACAAATTTCTGAAGTTCTCTTGTGCACGTGGAAAGAGGAAAAGCTAGTTTGCTTTGGCAAATGCTAAGGAGCTGAAGGCTTTTCAGATTATCAAGGGCAGGGGTTCTCACCCAGAAGCTGTGGGTAAGATTCAGAAAGTCTGTGGACCCTTTGAAATTATAGGCAAACCAGTGAAACCTGTGTGTGTGTGTGTGTGTGTGTGTGTGTGTGTGTGTGTGTGTGTGTGTGTCTGTCTGTCTTTTTCGGTGTCTGAGTGTTTGTCTGCACTCATATATGCACTTCAGCATTTCTCTGGGAGAAAGTCCATGGTGTTCATCTTCATCACACTGTCAAAGGGACTGGTTTAAGTTCTATAAACTGTTTGGAGCTTCAATGATATAGAATCTTAAGAAAAAATGGAAGGAAGAAGGGAGAGAGGTGCATCAGTTAATAGAGAAGGAGTTTGGGGTAAAGCTGGGATAAAGGGGCTAGGAGTAGATGTGGTATGTAAGGGAAGCTGTGGCAATGGAAAAAGGAGGTTGAAGAAATATTTCTGTAGGCGAGGAGTCCCTTCATCATGTGGGAGCATTACAGTAAGTAAATGCGAGTTACTTTGAAATCATTCCTTGGATTGTGAGACTGTTCTTTGGATCTCAACAGCTCTCTAGACTGAGCCATATGGATCCCTGCATTATCAACATTACATAGACACTTCTTGCCAGACCTCACCTCTCTTGCCAGATGCTAATCTCCTAAAAGGTGGAGATTCTGACTAATTCAACATCATATTCTCCTCCACCACTGGAGCTGACACTCAGTAAATACTTGGTGAAGGAGCGATTGTGCCTGCCTTCAGAAATAATTAGTTAGACCAGTTTGGGCTTTGCATCCAAACGGACATGGATTCAAATTGCTATCTCCATCACACAGTCATAATGTGTTCTTGGGCAAGTTACTTAACCACTTTCACCCTTGGTTTCCCCTCTGAAAAACAAAGGTGAACATTCCTATTTTACATGGTTATTGGCATGATTCAATGAGTGAGTAGATTTCATGTGCTTAATACTGTTCCTAGCACATACAAGTCATGCAACCAATCATAGTTACTGCTCTAAAACAAACATTTGCTTGAAAGACTGACCCTACATCATTGTTTAAAAATCATTTAGAGTCACGAACCTAAATCCGAAACTGCCACTAACTTCAACAAAATATCATTTCAGGAAATAAATATTTGCCGAGAGACTTCTATGTGCTTTCTATTTGGGGTGTGCTATGAATTAAATATATCCCCCCAAATTCATTGTGTTGGAAGCTTGATCCCCACTGTATCAGTGTTAAGAGGGTAGGACATCTGATTATGTGAAAGGTGGGACCTTTAAGAGGTGATTGGATCATGAGGACTATGCTCTCATGAATGAATTAACCCATTCACAGAGTAATGGGTTATCATGAGTGTGGACTGGTGACTTTATAAGGAGAGCCCATGTGAGAGCTCCTGCCATCCTTGCCATGTGATTGCCTGGATTGCCATGGGACCCTGTAGAGAGTTCCCACTCAGAAGAAAGTCCTCACTAGATGTGCCCCCTGGACTGTGGATTTCCCAGCCTCTGAAACTGTAAGAAATAAATTTAGTTTCTTTATAAATTACCCAGTTTTGGGCATTCTGTTACAAACAACAGAAAACACACTGATACAGGCTGCAATGATGTTATTCTTGCCCTCATGGGGCCCGTGGAGGGGAAGGCAGGAGAAGGTGGACTTTGGTCAAGTAGCTGTAAACCCAGTGGGTGCGACTCAGAGGAAGAGCTACATGCCACGGGAATGAATGACAAAGAGCACTCACCTGGACTTGGGGTCAGTGGAGCCTTCCCAGATGAAAAGACACTGGATAAGAGGGCCTAAAAAAGAATTGGAGGGTCAGCTAAAGAAAAGGGCTGGAAGAGTATGGCAGGTGGGGGAACACCATGCGAGAAACCCTGAGGCAAGAAAGCTTGGTGAGTTTAGATGAGCCGGCAAGAATGCTAGTGTGATTGGGGTGGAATGAAAGAAGAAATCCCTCAGATAGCCCCGGGATAGGACTATTGCAGTAGTCCCCTGCCTGTTCTCCTTATTACCACTCTGGAATCTCCCTTTTCATTCTCCCCATGGCAATCAGAGAGATCACTGAAAAATATTACTTGGATCCCGTTGTTTTTTTTTATGGCTCCCTGCTGCCAACAGGGTCAAGTCCAAGTTCCTTTTCTTGCCCTAAAAAGTCCTACTGACACCTGCTGGCCTCTCCAGTCTCATGCCCCACCAGGCTCCACCTCATACACTGTGCTTCCAACTGAATCCTTTCTCTTCTTTACCTAGGCCACAATCATTTCCACCCTGGGCCTTTGCATCTGCTCCTCCACATGACTGGAATGTTCTTCCTCCACGTCCTGGCCTCGCTGCCTCCTGCTCACTACTCACGTCTCAGCTCTGCTGTCATCTCCTCCAGCAGGTTTTCCCTGTTTTCTCTACATGGATCCCACTGTTGTTCCCTGTCACATCACCCTATGTGTCCTTCATGTTATTTATTATTTTCTGTAAGTATTTTATTTATTGGTTTTCTTACTTCTTTCTTTTATTCTCCATTTTAAATGCAAGCCGTGAAAGCAGACTTTAATTCACCACCCAGTGCTTAAAACAGTGTTTGTCATTGTGGGTTCTCAATAAATCTCAAATGAATGAATAATGAATGAGTGAACGAATGAATTCAATGTATGAAAACAAATGAGTATGGAGCAAATCTGTGGTGTGTTAAAGCCTTGCTTCTTCAGTCTCACAGCAAGTCTGTCACCTGTGGCAGAGGCTCAGGTGAATGTGCGTCTCCCCTGCCTTCCCTGCATTGCGTTCCCAGCAGCGCGCTTCTACTTCCATACTGGCTACAGTGGGGCTCACCCTCGATGTGGTCACTCCTCAACGAGCACGAAATGTGCCTCTGCAAAGTGCTGGGTCCTAGTGTTGGGCATCCAGCATAATGAATAAAAGTACAGGCTCTGGGACAGTCTGCCCTGGGTTCACATCCCAGCTCTGACATTTAATGGCTGAGTGAGCTTGGGCAAATCTCTTCACCTCGTTGAGCCTCAGTTTCTTCATCAGGAAAGGGAGGCCTCACAGAGTGGTTGGGAGGAAAAGAGATGATTCCTTCAAAGTGCTCAACAGAGACTGACGAGATTGAGGGGCAAGATAGTCAGGCAGGGAGCACCAAAGAACCCTCGAACTAGATTGGGAGTGTGGGGCCAGTTGGTTCACTCATCACTGGCAAAATGCAAATCAGGTAACTCACTCTAGAGCAGACAGCACACGCAAGTGAACAATTTCAAAGCTCTGGCCACCAGCAACAACAACTCGGGTTTGCTGAAGATTTGCACTGCACTTGTGCATAGACAGAGTTCTTTCCTGGAAATGTGATTTATTTCATGATCCAATTGTTGATCCCTTTAATATCTCTCCTAAGAAGGTGCAAAGGAAACCTGAAGTGAGGAGTGGGAAGAGATACAAAGGAGAAATATTTTGCCCAATGTTTTCAGGCCAGATTCCATGTTGGCCCCAGGGTGTAAATGAGTAGACGTGACTCTTTTTCCTTTCCTACTGTGTTTGAGTGAAATATTTGATCCATATTCTGGGTTTTAAAAAAGCATGCTATTTTATTAATAGGAACTTAGTTTTCCTGACCTCTAATAAATAAATGATGAATAAATGTCAAAGAATACCGATATAAGGGGTGCCAAATTATGAACCTGCCTAGGTAACCCACAGGTCTCAGATGGACATGGTATCTAGTTCAGGCAAAGTCTAAATGATTGGGACCTGTAATTGTCACTTTGGTGGTGGTGGTGGTGGTGGTGACTGATTGGTAGACCACCGCCCCCATGGAGTCATTCTCTGTCTTTATAAGGAATTAGTCTTGTGTCCACAGGTCTAATTTCTTCAGCTCATGTGGTCCAGTGGGGAGGAATACAGAAGAGGCATGGAATCAGATGGCTGCTTCTCAATAAGCAACCATGTCACATTATCAAAATGAAAACTCTCGGGTGTTGTGCATCGGCCCTTCTCATCACATCTGAAGTAGAACTTTCTCCTTCCGACTCTACAGTTACTGCACTTCTCCAGCAGCACTACAGCAGTCACGGCATTTGCCCCAATTGCCACAGAAAACTCGATTTCAAATCCAGAAAGTCTCCGACTAATTATAAGGCTCAGGAATTAGAGATTCTGATTAATTGAATTTTCCAGTCAATTGAGTGCTAATTAGAAAATCTTTTGCTTTTTAACCCCTCTGGCTGGCTGGTTATCTTTCAATAAGTGTGGTGGTAAGCTCTTGTTCTGAATCCAGGCTCTGTCACTGAAGAGCTGCATAGCCCTGGGCAAGTTATTTAATGTCTTAATTATCTATTGCCAGATAACAAGTTACCTCAAACTTACTGGCTTAAAACAACACACAATTATAATCTCACAGTTTCCATGAGTTAGAAGTCTAGGCATGGTTTAGCTGCATCTTCTTCTCAGGGTCCCACAATGCTGCAATTGAGGTGTCAGTGGGCTCGTTTCTGAGCTCAGAGTCCCCTTCAAAGCACACATCGTTGTTGGCAGGATTCAGTTCCTTGCAGTCGTTAGGACTGAGGTTCTTGTTTTCTTGTTGGTTGCCAGCTGGGTCCACACTGATCTGCTAGAAGATGTCCATAATTCCTTGTTGTGTGGCCCTCTCGCGACATGTTAACTTAATTATTGTTAACTTGTGTAGTGTTCACTATGATCCTCTGAAGTACATGCAATTATTATTCCCACCTGGTAGATGAAAAAACTGAGGTTTAATAAAATGCTGTGATTGGTACAAGGACATCCATCTAGCAAGTGGCAGAGCCCAAATCAAAGTTAAATAGGTCTGACTTCAAAGCATATATGCATAATCACTACAAGATGCTGCCTCCTGTTTGTCATGTCTTATTAAAATTTAGTTCAGTTTTATTTTGTCCTTTTTTTTTTTTTTAAAATCTCAGAGTATATCTCTTCCACACAGAATATGGAGGTTCTTGGGCAAAGGAGCCATTTCTTAGACATGGGTACACCGGGTCCATAGCACAAGTACTGGCATATAATGGATAGTTAATAAATGTTTGCTGAATGGATGAGTGGGTGGCTGTGTGATGAATGTTAAGATGAATGGATGGATAAGATGGGTGCCTGGGTAGGGATGGCGGATGGACGGTGAATAGATGGGATTGGAGCTAGGGTGGGTGATTTGTGGGTGGGTGTATGGATGGATGGAGGATGACATCGATGATGGATTGGGTGAGTGGGTAGTCAGTGGATGGATGGATAGACGGATGAATAGATGGAAGGGTGGATATGTAAAGGATGTGTGGGTGGCTGGGGATTGGGTGGTAGGTAGTGAATAGCAAGGTGGCAGATGGGGTAGATGGATGAATGAATGAAATGGAGGTTTCATAGTTGATAGACAAGTGAGTAAATGGATGGATGGATAGTTGGGATGAGTGAATGTGTTTGAAGGGGATGGGGCAGGTGGAGAAATGAATGGATGGAGAAACAGGGTGGGTGGAGGGATGAGCGGATGGCTAGGTTGGTAGCAAATAGGGTTGGGTGTGAGATTGCAGGGTGGAAACAGACAACAGCTTCTCTCCCATTTGAATAGCTTCCTAAATATTCTCTATTTTTCTTCTGCCATCATCTTATATTGCACAAATTGTTTATCAATAAGAGTTGCTCTGGCCTGAATTCACCACTGAATTGATATCCATAAATGTATATTCAGATTTAAGAATACACAAATCCCAGGATATTATAGGGATTGGCAAATATCTGTTTTTCCAGAATGGAGTGAACTGAGTGATTGCTTAATAGGTGGATGGCACCAGAACAAAGACCACGAACAGGCTGACCTTAGGAGAAATCCTCTGCTCCATAGAGCCCTGAACCCTGGAAGGCTGAGGGATGCCTCAGATCCTGCCTGCCTGGAAAGGAGAGGAGTTTTGTTTTTCCAAGTGCTGATGGAATCATGCTAACAGAAGAACTGTTCATAGCCCTCCCAATACCAGGAGTGGGTATCTGGGTTCTCTGGCATCAAATAGGGCATTTTTGTGACACCCTAGCTCCATACCAGGGACAGTCTTTTCCCTGACCTCACTTACGAAGTGTGTGGTAACACTAACAATTTATTGAGCATTAACAAAATACTATGCTAAGGGCATTAATATATACCCCATTTAATTCCCAAAAGTGGCTGTAGGATCAGGTGCTGAAATTATCCCCTGGTTCAGGAATTAGATGAAGTCATCTGCCCAAAGTCACCCAGCTGCTAAGAGGGAAAGTTGGGTTTTGCAGCACTTCAATCTGACTTCAAAACTCTTACTATCCTTTTTTCGTGGTAAACTCCTGTCTGAGGAATAGAGACCAAGTTCATTGACTAGCAAGAAAATTGGGGAGTACAGGATGGAGCTGGGACTCCTGTGAGTGATTTCCTGACATGTAGTTTTACTAAAGACATTGGGAGGCAATAGGAGGAGAAATGAAAGGGAACAGACTGAAGATATATTCCCCAGATCTCTCTTAACCACGATAAATTTGGGAACACCTCCTGTTTAGCTGACAAATTGGAGAGGGGAAAAATTCTTAAATAATTGTAGGGTTGCTCAAGGAGGCCCTGTTGGCTAGCTCCACTGAGCTTTGGATCCCAAAGAATGTTCCCAATCACCAGTAAGAACAAGAGAAAACTGGGAAGACTAAGGAAAAAATTGGGAAGTAGATGCCCAAAGGACTATAGGCGGGGCTCCTGTGCAAAGCTCTTAGCACAGTACTTTGTAAATAGAACAGTACCCCCCGCATACTCTCCTTCCTCCTTAATTGTGCTGGATAATTCCCATTTGCCCTTGCCCATCCAACTCTTCACCCCTCTCCATTTGTGCCAGTGCCCTGGTGGGGACAGGGGTGGGGCTGATCTTTAATGGCTCTGTCAGTGGCTCCCTTGCTCGCTACTTCTAGTTGAGTTCAGCCAGTGCGAGGCACCAGCAGGCGATAGAAGGGAGGGAAGAGAATATGGGTGAGCCATCTATTGTCCTCTACAGAAGGTCACAGCTCCTGTCAGGCAGCCCCGTCCAGTAACTGTACATCCCTGTGCATCTTCTAATCTAGAGGTGGGCATTAGTTAGTTTTTACAGCATTACAAACAACCCCCACATCTGAGAGGCTACTGTAGCAAACATTTAGCCTTTTGCTCAAGGGTCTGTAGGTGGGCACTGATACTGTTGAATTCAGCTGATCTTGATCCAGACTGCCAGTTGGGTTCAGATTTGCTCCATGGTTCCCCTCATTCGAGGCCAGCAGATCCCTGGCACACATTGTTCTCATGGCAAATGATAGAAGCACAGGAGGCATGAAGCACATTTCTGGCCTCTGCTTGCCCTGCTTTTTACTTCATAGTCTATTGACCCAAGCAAGTCACATGGTCAAGCCCCAAACAAATGGGGAGGGGATGTTCCTGTTCTATTGGGAGGCATTGCAAGGTCACACGGTTCAGACAGAAAAGGCTGACACAATACTCTTATCTGCTCCATGGTGGTAATGGCTCCCCACTGGCTTAGACCTGGCATTCAACACTATCATGTGTTGGTTTTCCAATGCCTCACCCACACATTTAAAAATAGTCCATGTATGTATAATTTTAATGGCTATTTTATTATTTAAATATGTTTTGGTATCATTTTTTTCATTAAACTCCTCAAATTACACAGTTTGGGGTTGTCGTCTGTTTTCTGAAGAACACAGTTACCCATCATGCATTTGAATTAACGTTCACTGAGAGCCTTCTCTGTGCCCAGCTTGGGATGGATGCGAATCAGATTGACAAAAATAATGCTGCCTCCTTGCTGCGCTCACACCATGTTCTGTGTACTGTGCTAATTCATCTCTATGTGTATTATCTAATTTAGTTGTCAAAACCATCCTAGACAGGGGCTTCTGTTATCACCTCAGTATAAGGAAACTGATGCTTACAGTGGTGGAGTGACTTACCAAGGTTACTCAGCTGGGAAGTAAAAGAGGCAGGATTCGACCCCCGGTCCACCTGATTCCACAGCCCTTTTCTCTTAACAACTGCATTTGACAGCCTCACATTTCAATAAAACAAGTGCTTTGAAAATATAGCTTCATTTCATCTTCATCTGTGCAACATGTTCAATTATTTGCCCATCTTACAGATGAGAAAAACTGAGTCTCAAGAAATTGAGCTCAATTCCCCAGACTAAAAAATTGCACAGCTGAAATACAAACCCACTTCTACCTGACTCAAAAACCTGTTCCATTTCTACAACACCCCGTGTTAATCAAGTCTACTCTTTCACCAAAACTCTGTCCTGAGCAGGTCCCAATGGGAACTCGGGGTGGCTCTGACCACAGCCAACTTGTACAGAGGCTGGCCTCCTCCACCCTCTGCTTCATCTGGCCTCTGAATTGTCTGGCCTCTCTCCAGGCTCTGCAGGCTCTCCATTCCCATGTCAACTGCTTTTGGGGGCCACCTGTCACCCATGTTTTACAACCCTCTCGACGAACAGCAAATCTGTATTGATTTCAGAACAACTCAAGCTTTAAATTACTGGTTATGATTGGCTTGGTCACCCCGAGATGAGAATCTATTGACTGGACCAGGGGACTAAATCTAATTATCGTCCCAGGAAACCCATTGGCGGGGCTGCCTGATGCCTATGGGGAAAGGAACTGCTAAAACAGGCAAGAGCTACCCGCAAAAACACATAGTACATAATTTAAAGCTGTCCATGGTCTTTGTCTGACAGATCAAAGTCCAGTGGCTTCCTTTGGCCATCAAATTAAGGATGAGAACTGGCCTTGAGCCATTTCTGTTATTAGTAATAGTAATAATAATGACGATGACAGAACAATAGCTAATATTCACTGGCCACTTTGCATTTATTATCTCATTCTAAAGTCTCACAATAGCCCTGTCCCTTACTAGCTATGGGGTCCTGAGCAAGTTACTTAGCTTTTCTATGCCTCTGTTATCGTATCTGTAAAATTAGGGATAATAATAACACCTAGATTATCACAAGATAGTAAAGGTAAAGTGAAGTAATTTGTATAAATTGCTAAGATCAGGAGCTAGGTGTATTCTTAACACCATTACTCATAAAGGAACAGAAACTCAGAGATGTGAAGAGACTTGCCCAAGGTCACACAGCTAACAAGGGGTGTTGTTTGGATCACAGTGTATTGATTTTTAAATGTTGCTTAATTACCAGCATTTAAAAGTGAAAGTGATTTCCTGCTTCTCTTGAACATTTGAAAAAACTGGCAGCACTGGCTTCCCGTTTCTTTCTAGCATAATCACTGCTAACCAAATCTATTCTCTTGGTTCAGCTGAGCCCCAAAGTGCCAAACCTACCCACAGACTCTTGAGTGAAGAAACAAATTTTAAGATTTTGAGGTTGTCTGTAATGTCCTGTATCAAACGCCAGAGTGCCCTGGATCAGATGATGCTGCCCAGCCGCTGCCCCATCACATGAGGTTTGTGCTCCCCACCTCTCCCTACTCTCCCGCATCTGGTCCCCTTCTCTAATTCATGATGGATACCAGGCCCGTGTAGGCACCTGAGGCTTTAGAATAGATTAGCACACTCAATGCTCACATTAAAACTTTGAGGGATGTTATCATCCCATTTACAGATACAGAAACAGGCTGAAGGAGACAGTGACTTGTTCAGGTCACACAGTCAGCAAGTGATAGAACTGGGATTCGAACACAAGCCTACATTTACCCTTAGAGCCAACCCTCTATACCCCTCACCAAGGTTCCTTCCCAGGCTCACAGGCCATAAATCCTGCAGGCAGAGACCAGAAAGAAAAATCCCTGTCCATCTCTCACCCTGGGGAAGGAAGGTAGAAAAAGAGGGTGCTCACATCTACTTTTGGGTCTGATAGACTCCTCTGTGGCTATTCTTCTGAGCACAAAGTGCTGTTTCCAATGGCTAATGGCTCCAGCAGTGCAAGACCCTTAGTGGGGACAGCACAGAACTTACATTTATCCTTGTTTTGTGACCATCACAAAAAGCCTCCCGCATTCAGCTTATTTTCCCTTTTTCATTCTTCAGAACTCGAAGGAAGGCAAAAGGCAGGGAGGGCTGTGGTTGACAGCAACCCCACCCTCAGCATCCAATCCAGTGGGTGACAGCACCAAGGACCCCTGTGCCTGCTCTGACACCCACTTTGAAGAGACATCTTCCCCCACCCCAATAAAGCACCTTGCAGTTGTAGGAGGCCCATAGAGAAAGATTTCATTTTTTCTCCCTTTCCAAGTGCTGACAGCTTGGACAGAAACTTCCCAGAAACAAACTTTATTCTCAGGGAGATGGACAGGTCTGAGCCTCAAACGTTCCCATGCGTATGTACGGCTTTTTGCTCTGCTCCGCCTCAGCATTGGCCATTGCACGACGAGGCTCCCGCTCACTGCCTGTAGATGCCTCATAATTGCTCTGTGGGCTCAGCTTGTCTGTGCTCAGAGGGGCAAAGAGCCACTAGGTGGTGCTGCTGTCCCTACTTAATAATGACAGTGACATATATTAAAGCACTGTGGTTTCTTGTCATTGTGCTAAGTGCTTTACATAGATCAAATCATTTCATCCTAACAACAGCCTCATGAAGTGGGCAGTGAGGCACAGAGCGGTGAAGTCACTTATCCAAGGTCACGCAGCCAGGAAGTATTGGAGACAAGATTCAAATCTGTAAACCAGTGTCAGAAGTTTTCTGTTGCAAAAATGTCAATGTAAGAACACCAACTGTTCCTGTCTACAAAGGCCTAGTTTTGTTTTGTTTTATTTTGGTTCTCTGAAGTTATGTCCTTCCTACTCTTTAGGTATTAAAATAAAATTATTTCTTTTATGAAATGATAGAGACAGTAGATATGTGTATGTTGTTGTTTTGTCTTGCCCTTAATAATAATAAAAAAATTTTTTTTAAATTGCTATCCTATGTCTTTATCCCCTCCAAGCTCCAAATCCCCAAGATCTAGGACATTTATCCTGATGACCAAGCTATAGTGCTGAATTAGGAAGAAATTCAAGTTCCTATTGATCCAACGAGAATTAGTTTGGTAACTTTCTATTCCTAGTAATGTTTTGCTCCATTCCAAAAAACAAACAAACGAAAAAACAACTCTCTCTATAAATATATATATATATATATATATATATATATATATATATATATGGAGCACTTACTATTCATCATTTATTCTAATAATAAATACTTATTGAACATCTACTTTGTGCTAAGCCTGGTGCTAGGTGCTGGAAATACAAGGCCAAGCAAAAGAGACACAGTCAATCCCTCAGGGTCTACTGGGAGAGATGAGAACAAATCAAACACATACACACACACATGCACACACACATGCACACACACATGCACACACACAGATGAACTTGTGAATTATGAAGGAGAAGTAGAAGGCATGCAGTGAGGTGGCTGTTATGTGGACTAGGAAGTCAGGGAAAGCTACCCCAAGAAAGCTACTCATGAGATGAGATCTAAAAGATGAACAGGCAACTTTAGTTAGTAGGATAGAGACAGGGAGAATAATCCAGGCAGTAGGGCAGAGCATGAGCAAAGGTCCTGTGGCTCTAGTGAGAAAGACCAGTCAGAGGGCAGAATGGAAGTCAGTGGGACTGCAGCAGAGCAAGAGGAGAGGAGATGGCACAAGATGAAGGTAAGAAGCAGAGAGGAGCTAAGCCTTGTCTTATGGGGCTTATTCAGAGGTTGCCCTTTATCTCAGAAACACTGGAGAGCCAATGAAGGGATTTCAGTGTCCCCACTTGAGGAAGTCATTGATAAGATTTGCATTTTTAAAGATCCTTTGGCTGCAGTGTGAGGGAAGAGATCAGAGGGGCTGCAGTGGGTGGGAAGATGGATTAGGAGTACATCTTCTAAAGGAAAAGGAAGGTCATCAGGAATGGAAATTATTCAGCTTTTATGTGTAGTGCTCAGTTAGCTGGTGCACAAGTGTGATGCCATTTGAAAAGCCTGACCTACCTGCACTGTTTCAGGTAGGCAGACCACTTTGTTGTCCCAATTTGCCCAGGACATTAGCACTGAAAGTCCCAAACAAGGAAAAACTTCTCCGTCCTGAGCAAATTGGGACAGTTAGTCACACTTATTTCAACACAAGATCTGTTGTATCAATCAGGGTACACCTGCACCTTGGTCTATTTGGCATTTCATTAGAATGTGCCAGGAAACACTCATGAGCTAACTTGAGACTTTTGCCTTTGCTGTGCCCTGTAGCATTTATTAAGCTGCATTCTTTTTGTAGTGACTGGGATAAACAGTCTTATGAGCAAGGTGCTTTGTTAACAACAGGCTTTTAAATGGGAATAGGATGTCTGAATTAGTCAAATATTCTGATTAATGTTTATATCATGCAAAGGAATCCTACATGTTAAAGCATTATGTTACAATGAAAATACACTTTTGTTTTTCAAAATGTACTTGGCAAAACTTTATGATTAGTTGCCTGAGCTGGAATGACAGACTGCTTGGGTTTGAATCGTGGATCTATCACTTATAAGTTCTGTGATCTTGGGATTGTCTTGGCCTGTCTGTCTCTCGGTTTTCCTATATATAAAATAGAGAGAATAATATTCATTTCCTAGGATTATGGTGAGAGAAGGCATGTAAACTGCTGGGTGTCATACCTGTTGTACACTAGGCACTCAGTAAATGCTTCCTCTGCGTAGTTCAAGGATCCTTAACTAGAGAACTGTTGGATTGTCAGGTTTTATTTCACTGAAGACTAATGAGGTTGAGCACATTTTCATTTGATTTTTTAGCAATATGGATATCCTCCTTTGAGAAGTGCCTGTTCACGTCTTATGCCCATTTTCTCTTGGGTTTTCTTTTTTTTTCTAGATATAAGACATTTGTTGAATATGTATATTGTAGAAGACCTTTTCTACTCTGTGGCTTCTCTTTTCAACACTCATTATGGTGTCTACAGATGAGCAGAAGTTCTTCGTTTCAAAGTAGTCATGTTTTTCCTTTTATAGTTAGCACCTTTTCTCCTAGTTATGTAATTTTTGCCCACCCCCAAAGTCATGAAACCATTCTTCATTATTTTCTTCTAAAAGTTTATTGTTCTACTTGCATAATTAGATCCACAATAAATCTGGAACTGATTTTTGGATATGATTGTAAGGTTGGGTTAAAGATTTCCATATGGGAAATTGACATAGCATTGTTTATTGAAAAGCATGGTCAAATTTGTTTTTGTTTTTGCCTTAATTTATAAGAGTAAGATATTCCAACTGCAATCATCTTTTTCTTTGCATTCTGACTTTTCCCATGAGTTAACATCCCCCACATTGTGCAGCTAAGAGAAAGCTGAGTTAGGGACATATTTTGTTGAGGTTTTGTGGGATATATTAATGTTGTTAACGGTTACTTCTGTGTTTAGTTAAATTATTGCTCATCATCCAAGAATAGGAATAATTTCCAGATTACACCAGGCCACCTCTCCAAGTCGTGACACAAAGGTTTAGGGCCGGATGTTGTCTCCTGATATGAACAGGTCCTGTGGTGCTCACACCAGAACTATGTGGGGAAGTGAAGGAGAAATGAGCTTGGAAATGAATGACACCAGAGGCTCCATTTTTGTTCCCATCATAAGATGTATAAAATCATAAGAGACAGATTTTAATCTCATCAGTGGTGAGTGAAAATGGAGGTTCTCTCTGGTGGAGTACACTTGATAATGCAGTGTATGGAATTATAAATGCACCAAACAATCAGAATTATAACAAAAAGTCTCATATCATATCAAAAGCAGAAATTCATAAAAAGGAGGAGACACATTTCAAATAGAATCAAAGATTAGGCTCTTAGATTGTTTGATAATCAAATTAATGAAGAGAAATAAATTTTATCAACATATTGCAGGTTTATATAAAGTTCTGACTGATTTAACATGAAATGAAGATAGCATAAAACTCTTATACAAATTTATATTAGTGATGGATTGGTTAATGAGTGTCATTACTTCCAAGAGTATTTAAATTTAGTGAGAATTGGTGGTTCAGTGGTAGAATTCTCGCCTGCCAAGAGTATTTAAATTTAATTGGTTCACACACACACACACACACACACACACACACACACACAAACACACACACACACACGATTTGAAATCCCCAGAAATATGACAGCTCACATATGTAAGAATCTTGATAAAGGCTTGTGCAAATTTGACAACAATTCCCCAAATTAATATGGTATTACAAATAATTAAATGTGACACCAAGATTTTTTTTCTAAACTGTCATTAAGACAGAACATATTTCTGTCCTCCATGATGGAGGAAACACTGCAATATAGTTTTACTCTTCCTATAAAAATATTATAAAATTGTTGTCATATGTAAAAGTGATCAAAGACTATGCAGGCAAAAGATAAATAATTAAATCAGCAAGAAAAGATTACAGATAGTTAATAAAAATGTTATTTTCTGGATTTTGTGATCTCTCAGATCTCCTCCCCTTTTTGCTTTGGTAGCTGGCCAGAATGGGCATCCAGATACTTGACCTTGGTGTTATAACCTCACATTCTAACCAACTGAGCTAATGGGTCAGCCCTTATTTCTCAGATTTCTTAAACTGGTTGCTTGCTGTGGTGTCTTCTCTAATTTTGAATTCATAAATATTCACTATTGAACTGAAATCATTTTTGAAATTGTTTTTCTTAAAACGGTCCACAAAATTGGACCCTGTAACACGGATTGGCACCTACAGCCAGGCATCAGCTCATCTTGTCCTCTCATCTTGCCTCATTCAAAGACATAATCTCATTCAATCCATAATCCCAGGTGCCCCCATAGTACTCAATACATATTCACCCAATGCATAGCTAAGTTTAAAAAACATTATTAACAAAAAAGGAGAAGATGTTTCTGACATTTTGTTGAGGACATTGCAATGAGGGTAGCTTTGAACTTATAACCCTAGAGTAGCTGATTTTGCACACCCTCAGGATATACTCTGGAGCTTAAGCACTAAAGAATGTGGCTACAAGTCAGAGATGATTCAGGATTATTCACAGGCATGTTGGACAAACCTGCTCTAAAGGGCTCTAAAGAGAGGGGCCAGGAGAAAAAAAAAGTTGTAGGTGCACTGGGGATGTGAGAACCTACAAAAACTGCCCAGAGCCCAGTCAGTAGGTATGGCCTGAGAGCTGAGAAGCTGTCCACTGGACTCCCTGTCACCCAAGAGCTCTCTCCTGACTGATCTGGATGCTGCAGTTATGTATGGCGCTTAGTAGCAATTTAATAAGCCTATATTGATTGAACAAATACTTGCACCAGTTGAGATATGATTCTTTAGTTATGGATATCTTACGGTCTTCAAGAATCCTATACAGCAGAGATTCTTTAGGGTCTAGGAAAACTCTGAAATTGCATGCAGAATATAGGCATAAATGCATTTTTCAGGGAGAAGCATCTATAAAATTCGTCATATTCTTTACAGTGTTTAAGGCTCCAAAGAAATCAGGAAATACTGGAGTAAATGAAGATGCAAGTACTCCTGGGAAAGACAATCCTAAACCACCATCCACAGATGGCAGCACTGCAGGACCAGAAGGGACCTTCATGATGGCCTGGTGTGGTTGAGCCAACAGACCCAAAGATGGGACCCTTGATGGGACAAGGTGAGGATCTGTCCTCCACCTTTCCTTTTATGAACTAAAAATAGTCACAAGTTCAGTGCTTGTTGTATAGCCTGCAGCAGTTCATTCATTTATTCAGCTGACATTAACTGAGGCTCTACTCTGTGCCAAGCTCTGTGCCAGGTGCTGGATACACATGGGGGCTGCTCTCAAGGTTCTCAGTGGGGCAGACACATGACAAACTATCAATAGAATGGGTCTGTCTTATTCATCTTGATATTCCCAAGCTTCACCTAGTGCCCAGCACATAGTAAGAGCTCAATAAATAGTGACTTCTATAGGCAACGTGACAATATTAGGTCTGCCATTTGGACTTAAATAAAAACCTTTGTCAAACCACAGCCTGTCCAGCTATGTGCTGCATGACTATGGGAAAGTCACATCATCTCTCTGAGACCTGATTTCCTTATATGTGGGATGGAAATTTACATCACAGGGACTCGTGTGGGTCACAGGAGCTAATCTGTGAAAAGAGTCTGGCATATGCTAAGTGCTTGACAAGTTATAGCTATTGGAGTTGATATCATTACCATAATGTCAAAGGGCCCTGGTTAACAAGCTGATCTCCGTTCCATCTTCTGGGAAATAACGACACACCAGTCACCTGTCTCTACCAAACTAGGCTTCTAGGAATTAGGAATGATGGCATCTTAGGTGGGTGTAGAGCAGCATCTAGTGGAGTAGAAGGAAAATTGATGAAGTGTAACAATGACAAGGGAAGAGAAAGTTTTAAGCCTGGAACAAAGGTTGGCAGAGAATCCAGGAAGGTGACCTGCATGTGCTGGGTGTCCCCAGCAGTGGGGAGGGGGGTCAGACGAGGGGACTCCCCATATGCTAATGGAGGAGGGGGCTCCTCTCCTCTCCCTAGCCTCCCCGAGTGCTGGGTCTCTGGGTCCTGTGGGCACAGAGGCCCATCCTTCTGGAGTTCTGCTTCATCTGCCCGTGTCCAGCTAAGGGCACTGCCCCTATGCCCAGTGCTCAGGATGCCAGGACAGTAGACGGCTCTGTGCAGGGCCCAGCCAAGGTGTCCTCTGCAGCTCTGGGCCACACGTCAGCAGCTGGGCCCTGCGTCTCTCTGACATCAGGTCCTAGGGGCACTGGCTGTGCCCATCTCTGTTCTGAGGCT
Organism: Cynocephalus volans; assembly: GCF_027409185.1. Taxonomy (NCBI): domain Eukaryota; kingdom Metazoa; phylum Chordata; class Mammalia; order Dermoptera; family Cynocephalidae; genus Cynocephalus; species Cynocephalus volans. Next base: position 199,177,948 of record NC_084461.1, read on the forward strand.
CCACCCTGAGCAGGTGGCTTGGCAGAGAGGTTTGCCATGCTGTCCCTTCCCCTTCTCCATGCTCCTGCCTTGCCTCACACCCCTGCCCATAAGCCCTGCTCATTCTTCCAACGGAATTTAGAAGAAACCAGTCTTCTCCCCCCGTCCTCATCTGCAGAGGGGGAGATCCAGATCCTGGTAAGACCCCCTCACTGAGCCGTGAGGGTGAAGGAAGAAGCCGTGTAAAGCGTGCAGCTCAGGAACAGGCGCGCAGTGAGTGCCTGGGAAACGGAGGCCGTGATCACCGTCTCCATCAGCACCGTCAAGGAGAGAAGCAAAGAGAAGACCATTTGCATGTCAGTGGAAATTCCTCTGTTATATTTATCACTTACAGTCAGTTTTAAAGACATAGCAAAGTTGAAGTATTGGTGTCAGAGGTGAGTTTTTGTTTCTGTGGCTTTATTAAAATGTGGACGAGAAAACATAATGGATTTTTTTCCCCTTGGGGCTGGCTGGTATGCGGATCTGAACTCTTATCCTTCGCATTATAACTCCATGCTCTAACCAAGTGAGCTAGCTGGCCAGCCATGTAAGTGGAAAATAGTTTTGTAAACACTGCCAAGTACAAATTTTACTTATAGTAACTCCAAAGGATTGAGGAGCAGGAAAGTGACATTTATTGAGTACCTACTATTTCCAAGAGCTCACCATTGCCAGCCACTTTTTAATCATCACCACAAGCTTAAGGCAGGAATTATTAGTCTTGTTCTTGGAGACAGAGGCTCAAAGAGGTGAAGTTGACTAGTCTAAAGTCACACAGCAAATGAGAGGACCAGAACTTAAACCTGGGTCTAACTGAGTTCAGCTCTTCACAAATCACATGCTGCCTGTCTCAAAAATGCAAAGCAATAAATAGAACAATTCACTATTGGCCTGGGGAACTGTGTGTAGGAGCAAGTCAGGATGGGAAGAAATTATACTCCCAGGACAAGGTGTAAATGTTATCAGCCTCCTGGGCAGCTTCTTCTGGGCCCTGAGAGCAACAGTTGCTTGTGGTTTCCCTGTGTCCCTCACAGCACCAGGCGTGGGCCACACCCTGGGTTGGTGAAAGATCTGACCACAGGCCCCATCCCTCCCATGTCTGTCCCACCCTTGATGCAGAGGACAGCAGATTCTCCCAGGCAGGAGCAGAAACCCACTGGGACTGATGTGCAGACAGAGTAGGGGCTGATCATGATATTCCAGGAGTGACCAGGAGACTGAGAATAGGAAAAGCAACCAGCTCAGGAGGCAGAGAGTCAGACCTGGGAGAGGTCAAGACCCAAGGCAGCCTCTCCTCCTCTGGTTCTTACCTCCTCCCAGTCAGGCTCTGTGTGTGTGTGTGTGCGTGTGCGTGTGCATGTGCGTGTGTGTGTGTCTCTTTCTGTATGTCTGTCTCTCTCCTTCCCTCCATCCTCTCCCTCTCTCTTCCCCCCCATTCCGTCCCTGACTCCATCCTTCTGCCTCCTTCCCCCTCCCTCTCCATCTCTTCCTCTCCCCCTGAACTGCTCTCTCACCTCGGCCTCTCTCTCTACTTGCTGCTCCATATTTTCCTAGCGCCCAGGACAGAAGTCATCACCTCTCATCTCCTGAGTGTACACACCCATAATGCAACCTTCCTGCACAGACAGACTAGAATCCATAAATCCCAAGTCCTAGTTCCTGGGACAACAGCAGGAGTGAGCCCAGTGTGGGTCAGGTTCCACCTCAGGTCCTCTTGGCCATGCTGCACATATGGCGGCCCCAGGCCTGATGTGGGGGCCACCCAGCGTCTCATCCCCATTCCCACCACACTCCAATAAGCTCAACCACCTACATGGGATGAAGGCAGGTCAGGATCCAAGTTCTGCCCAGGCCTGGAAGCCTGGTTAGGCCCAGGTCAGAGCATGGATTCTGGAGACAGACCACCAAGGTTTACATCCTGCTCCAGCACTTTTATAAGTGGGATGTGAAGCAGCTTATGCTGCTGACTTGGGACAGGGGGTTCATCCTCTGCATGCCTCGATTCCACCATCTGTAAAATAGGGATAACAGCACCTGCTTCTCAGAGTTGTTGTGAGGATCAAATGCAAGTTAATGGGGAGAACTCGGCACAGTGCCTGGCACATGGTAAGCCCTGTGCACGTGCTCCTGATCACTCTCATTATCACAGTTTCATGACAAGAGAGGGGCAGAGCCCAGGAAGTCTGTGAGAGCCCAGTCAGTGCCCTGCAGGAACACACCTGCAGCTGAACAAGTTGGGTTTACTACTCATTACATTGAAGGAGAACGTGCACCATGGGGAACCTTGGGGAGTCTCAGCAAGAGAGTGTTAAAAAGAAACTATTATTGGACTGGGCTTTAGCTGTATAATTTGGGTGAGAGTCTAAGGAAGCTCCAGATTGGATGCTGGCAGAAGGTGGGGGAAATGCTATCGATGGTTATCTCAGTACATCATATCCATGGGAAGGGTACACAAGAGCAAAGATAGAGCTGTGACTGTAATGAAGCAGCAGCCACTCACTTCAGCCAAGAGAGAAGGATGTTTGGCATTTCATGGACTAGCACTTGGATTTATGGATGCTAGTCTGTCTGTGCAGGACAGGTGCACTAACGTTGTGTATGCTGAGAAGGATGTTTGGCATTTTTCAGGATAAGGAGTTCTATGTTCTTATGGTCTCAGAGGGACTGCCTTCATCAGCTCAGGCTGCGATAAGAAAATACCATCGCCTGGGTGGCCTAAACCACACAAATTGATTCCTTACAGTTCTTGGGACTGGGAAGTCCAATATCAAGGCTCTGACAGGTTCAGTTTCTGGAGAAGGCCATCTTCCTGGCTTGTAGATGGCGCCTTCTCGCTGTGTCCTCACATGGAAGAGAGAGAGAAAACTCTGTGTCTCTCCTTCTTCTTACAACAGCACTAATCCCATTATGGGGGTTCCATCTCATGACCTCATCCATCACCTCCAAACACCATGACATTGGGGATGAGGAATTCAACATATACATTTGGGGGGGGGGACACAGCCATTCAGTCTATGACAGTGACCTCATCTGACATTAACATTTTGTGAGGTTGTTTATGTTCATCAGGATAACAGCATGGCCAATCTCAGGTCATCAGATACTTTTCTGGACATCAAGGGCTGCTTCTCTTTCTCAGGTCTCATCATTCACACATATTCATTCAACAAATACTTCAAGAGCACCTCCCAGGTGTCACAGCCTGCAGAGGGCAGTGGGGATACAGTGGTGCACAAAGACAGACATGCCCCCTGCCCCTTGGGGCTTCTGTCCTAAAGGGTAAGCAGAGACAAGAGGGGTGACAGAGAAGGGGAAGGACAGGTGCTGCTGTCTGAAGGTCAAGTTGGGTTCCATGAAGAAGAAATAGCCACATGGATTGGGAAAGGCATCGGCCAGTGAGCAGGTGGAGGCAGCCCAGGACACACCTAACAGAAGAGGGATGGGTTCGTGACATGCAGCTTCAGAGCTAGGCTAGGGCTAGACCTCCACGGCACTGTCAAATATGTTAATTTAAAGGAAACAAGGCAAACAGTTGACCATTTGTTATTACAAACCATGCTACACATATTTAGGTCTTAAAAATATGACCCAGAGGATATCTATTGGTGTGACAACAGATCTACAATATATGAAAGGGAAAAAAGAGTAGGTGTCTAACGTGTATGTCCAATGAGTTGCTCCAATGAAGAAACAGGTGTGTGTGAGTGCTCACTCTAGGAGGCCAGAAAGGATCAGAAGAACATCCTGAAGGTCCTGAAGGAAAAGAACCACAAGCCCAGGACACAAGACGCAGCAGAGATGTCCCTAAGGAGGGAAGGCAAAAAAAACCAATCACACATAAAGGCTCATGCAGATGGGAGAAAACCAGGAGAATTCACCTCCAGACAACATGGATAGACATCTCAAAATGATGTGAAAGGAATCTTTTACAACCAAAATAGCAAACTATCCAGACAAATGAGATAGCCTATTCTCTTAAATTCTTTAACATGCATATGAGTTTTGAACGCCAAAATTTACCCACCGTCTCAGAGGTGGGTTTAATTAATGTGGGTGGAATACATATGATAACTCTAATGAAGAGAACAGGGAGTAAAAGAAACTATACAACTGCAAGGTTTCTGCATTTTACATTTGTCAGAGCCAAGATCGCCCCAAAGTTAAACAGACAAGAACGACGTGAGTCAAGGCTATTGCAATGGGAGGAAACGGCCAGAACTCACTCTGAGCTCAGCTGCATTGAAATAAAAGGCGGGAGGGTTTTGAAGCACTGAGATGAGCGGTGGGAAAGGACTGAAGGACTTTAGGGGGGAAGTTGATCGATTGGAGGTGCCCAGCGCTCTGAGTTATTCCTGAGTTGGCAAGTGTTCTCTGTGATCAAGCCTCATGTGTTCACTAACTGGTACCCACTAAAGTTAGGCTCCTGCCCTCCCAGAGACTAAGAGATGGGGGCACTACCTTCCTGGATGATTCCATTTCAAGGGGGTGGCTCCCAGGTCTTTGAGAAAGACATTCCAGGGTTGTAAAACTAACTGCCAAGAGGCTTTTAAAAAAATTTACATCTCAAAGGAGCAGAGAAATAATGCACATTTACAAGTTGTCTAAAGTAAATGCTCTGAGAAGAGGGAGCACAGGGACCTACAGTCAAGCCCAGGTGAACTTCAAGGCTGCCTTGGTCACTTCAGTTGGAAACTATTAACCCTAATTAGACTGTGAAATGATTATGATATATTGATAGTATTATGCCAATAAACAACAACTTAAACAAACATGAGACACTCATTAAAAAAAAATCAGATAACATTAATAGTCCTACATCTAGAAGATACAAATAAAGCAGCTAAAACATTCACATACACGATTTTGTGAAAATATGTTTTTATTTCTCTTGGTTGAATACCTAGGAGTAGAAAGGTGGTCATATGGTGAGTATGTCCCTCCCAGCCTGCCCTGGCAGAGTCCTCACCTGCCACCCCAGCAGGATCTGCATGGTGTCCACCCTTCTGTTCTTAGTGGCTCTCTGCTCCAGTGTTCCCAGGGTAGGGCTAGGAGGACACACAGGCTCTGATCCCAAAGCCGCCACTTCCTGCAAGAGCTGCTCAGTCAGAAACTCAGCTCCCCAGCAAGTCCCCCTCTGCTGGACGGGACCCCGTCCTGGACAGTGCAGTGAAAGCTCTGGGGCATGGCCAGGGGGAGAAGGGGCCACTGCCCTACATTTGAGCTCATCACCCTCAAGCAGAACACCCTCACCCCTCAGCAGGAGATGGGAAAGCTCCAAGGCTCTGATTGCAGAACTGCAGCGTTTGTGTGCACCTGTCCCTCCAGAACGTTTTGCACACGCCCGCTCCCAGCATATGCCCTGCGTGTAACTTTTCCTCGCGCATCTGTTATACATGTGCTCACTTGCACGTTCTGTGCACTCGCGCCCATTCCTCGCTCACACATTCCAAAGGTCATCCCAGCAACCGGCCAAACATTCTGCACTTCTCACTTAACTGAGTTGGCAGCTCAAGGAGGATGCTCAGAGGATCCAGACTTACCCAACTACTCCGATGGGCTGTTACCTGGGCAAGCTTTGCTTCTCACCCCTACCCCTGGTCCTGGGGAGCAATGACCTGCCAGAAGGGCCTAGACACCTAGAGCCTCCTCTGGTCTGGCCTGGTCCACCCAGTTACTCACGCACTTGGATCAACCAGCAGGCCATCCAGCAATGTTGCACAGGAGCTGTGACAAAGCATCTGCAAGGAGATGTTCTGTGGCCCTGCAGACCCTGTAATCCCTTCTGGGGGTCCTCACTTCAATCTACAGGCATAGCCACCAGAGGAAGCAGGTGTTGTCTGCTCACAATTGCAAGGTGTCCTGCAGCTCAGCCAGTGTACTGGGCAAAGTGACTCTGTTGTGAAGAGGAACAGAGTCACCCCTTTGTGACCTGTAACATCTAAGTGTGCCCAAGACTCCTGTACAGTGAAAAGTGTGATGAGGGCCCTTGCAAAGAGCAGTAGAGGGATGACTGAGTAAGAGCAAGACCCCACAGTCACAGAGAAGCAGGAGGATCAGAGAAAGGGCCCCAATGGCAATGGCACTGATACTGGGGGTGCACAGTCAGTGTTTAGGACTTTTAGGGTCAATGCAGCCCTCTTTTCCTTCCTGCCCAGGTAGATAAACCTCCAGGCGAAGTGCTGGCAGTTCATATGCAAGATGCCCCAGACCTCTAGTATGAGCTCCTGCCCTCAGCAAAATGTCATCACAAACTCATATAGCCCTATGTGAAACTAGAGGTTTCCCACTGTTGCAGAGAAGGCGGGCTCAGGCCACATCTCACCCTGGGCTGCTCGACAGGTCCTCAAAGAAAGTGAGCAAGGAGGGGCCTCAGCCTCCCTCTTCATCTGCAGAGGCTTCACAGAGGAAGACCCCAGGTGAAAAGGTGGCAGATACAACAACAGGGCAGGAACACCCTTCTAAGAGCTGCTCACCCACAGCCCACAGCTCCAGACTCTGGAAATGATGCAAGATTTCTCTTCTTCCACATAGGTGAGGGGACCCTCTGATGCCACCAAATCTCCAGCTGGGTTTTTGAGTCGTGCTAAGGACCTAGAACAGTAGAAGAAGGTGACACTCCAGTGCATCAACAGTGCATTGGGGGTGAGACTGAGGCCACCTGGGACTGCAGGGCCAGGCAGCCTTCCAGCTCTATACCCCTGCCTGCTGCAGGGACTGCTCTTCTGCCTGCTGCCCCTGCAGGGCTCAACACGAATGCACAGTTCAACAGATGCAGGAGGGTCCAGCGGCTGTCCTGGAGTCTGCTGCAGCAGCCTCTGCTATGCACCCTGTGTGTGGGAGGAAGCACAGGCAGTAGCCCCTCCTCTCCTCTTCAGATCCCCTTCCAGGCACCTCCTCACTCTCCCTCCCCTCAGCCCCCTTCGCCTTGCTGAGCCCTGCTGCCTCCCAATTTTCAGGCACAGGCAGAGCTGAGTTGTCCACTAGGACCACAAACCCATGGGTCCCTGTTCCCTCTCCCTGTACCAGGCATGGACTGCACAACCCCTGCCCCCTCTGCTCTGACAGCTGCTGCTGCAGCCTTTCCCCCTTCATGTTGGACCCCACGTAGGGAACCCTCTGCATGGGAGGTCAGAGGCCCTTTGCCTCCCTAGGCCTCAGCAGCAGGGGCCCGTCCTGCCTTCCTCACCACACCCACCAGCTCCAGAGTACAGTCCTCCACCCAGATGCCTGTGATCTCCCTCATCTCATCTCCTCCTCCCAGAGTCCACCTCCCACTGGTGATCCTAGTGTCCCCCTCACCCCGCTCTCCACTTGCCTGCCAACCACTGCCTCTGCAGGCAGCTCCGGCGACTCAGCAAGCACATCTGCCACTTGTCTCCTCAGCTAGCTTCTGACTTTAGGATCACCCCCATGGACACCTCTCCCACTTCCCAGCCTCTCCTCGTGGGATCTCCTGCTGGCACCAGTGAGAACTTCCTCCCATCTGCCCAGGCCCTTCCAGCACCCCCCCAAGAGCAGCAGGGAGTTAGCCAAGGACACCACTAGCCTGCCCGCAGTGAGGTTCTGTGCCTCCACCCAAACTTGGAGACTTCCTGTCAACCCTGGAGCCACCGCCTAGTCCAGAGTTGGGGCCCCTCATGGGCAGAAGCGCAGAGCCCCCACCTCTCACAGCTCCCTCCAGTTTGGAGACCCAGCAGCTCCAGCTCCAGCCCTGGTCCCCACCTCTATTCCAAGCCAGTCAGCCTTGGGCAGCATGTCACAATCAAATTTGGGGGGCTCGTTACCCACAACTCACACCTTGGGCACCCATGCCAGTAGTCAGGTGGCTTTTGCTGCCAGGCCAGCTGTATTTCTCCCTGGCGCATCCACTGCCTCTTGCTTGGCAGCTGACACCATGCACCCAGCACTGTGACCAGCATTCAGCCACACACTGGGTGGCTCAGCTCCACATTCGGCAGCACAGGCTGGGCGCCCTTGAGGTTGCCCGTTTCAGGGGCACCAATGGGCTTTGAGAGCAGAGAGGCTGTCGCAGATCTGATCTCTGTCTTCGCATCATCACTTGACATCACTGTAGTAAAGAGATGAGCCCCGAGCACCATGCAGCATTATGGGGGAAGCTCGGGCCTGAACACCTGGGGCCCCTCTAGCCAGCAAGCAACCCCAGTGACCATGGGACCTGCCTGCAGTAATAATAACCCTCTAAGGGGAAGCACTGTTGTCACTACTTTGAGTCACAACCCTGGGGGGCCTACCCAAGCTCATACAAAGTTCAAGTCGGGGGCTGAGCATCACTGCAAGCAAGGCTGCCTCTAGGGGCATGTCCGTGCCAGCCTCTAACCCCAGCAACCCTGCTTCTCACATGGCCTCAGCAAGGAGGAAACCTACCTCTAGGGCCCCCTCCTCACCTGTCCAGGGCGCTGTTATACACACCGCTGCTGTACCATCCACCAGGTCATCCTCATCCTCCTCTGGGTCAGGATGCTTGGGGTCCCAGAGGAGGATGATGGCCTTGGGAGCTTCCCGTAGAAGTAGCAAGGGTCGGTGATCCTCCCAGGCTGGACCTCATATGTTCCCTGTTTCAAAGGGAAATGCAAGGCTAGCCCTAACCACTGAGATCCTGGTGCAAACTGGAGGCCCAGAGAGACAGCATTCTCTTCCTACTGTCTTCTCTGCAGTTTGGCTCTGAGTGGTGGGTGCTTTGAAGCTATTATCTTGTCTGATCTCAGTGGTCAGAGTCCTCATGCCAGTAGACAGAAGCCCTGGACCTGTTTTCCTCCAGTTCTGGAGCAGGCAGGATACCCACTAGTGCCTACGCTTGACTCCCCTTTCCCCATTTCCCTCCCAGAACCCTTGTGTGTCTTACGTATGACTTAAAGTGTTGTTATTAACACTCTGTACATAATTCTCAAGTGCCTGTAGATTAAATGTAGCAAAAGTATTGACTTGTATGAGTGGTGACACATGGAACTGTGGCCTGTCCAATGGAGTGTGGGAAGTAGTACAACTCAATGGCTACAGGGACTGAATATTTAAAATGTGTCTGGGGTTCAAGGGATGGTTTGTAATTAAGCCCAGGATAAAGTGGGCCTAGGGAAGGGATAGATGGGGAGACTAGTCTCCGCCTGTTGGAGGTGCCACTTCTCACCCACCTCTCTGACCTGGCGTAGGCTGGATCAGCTCTAGGAGGTGGTATTCTACATGTGTTGGCTTTATTCATGTGGCTTTTCTTTTTTGACTTTTTGCTTTTAATTCAGATTTAGGAAAATCAGTTCCTCACATCTTACCTACTTACGTACTCACATCTCACCTAGACAGCATGTGCCCAGTAACAAGTCTCCTGGGCTGAGACAAACAAGGTGAGGAAACTCATTTCTGCTCTGTAACCAGTACACAACTCTAAGTCTAGGATGTGACATATTCCTGATTAATTCGTGTCCTCCTGCTTAAAAGAAGCAGAGGACCTCGGAGTACATATCTTTCCTTTTTCAGGATTAGAAATGGAAGGAGACTATCGGAAAGGGGCAAATATTCATGATATTTTAATTATAAAGACTAAATGGTTCACACCCACTCTGTAAAGTCATACTTTTACAAGTGAGAAATAGTCATAAAAATCTCGAGTAATTTTCCTGAAGCCACCCAAGTAATGACAAATCTGGGGTATAGATAAGCCTGACTCTATACTAAATCACTGTAAATGTCAAACCACAATTTCTCAAAGACAATCCACCCAGGGTAGTCTGACCCCATAGCCCAAGCTGTGTCTACACTACACCCAAATGTTGACAATGGAACCCATGTCAACCATGTCAACACCCAGGAGAGTCATCTTACACATGGTGGAAAGAAGCAAGCCCTAGGCATTGTTCTTTGCTCTTTATATCAATCACGAAAACATTTCTTGAGTGATGACTCTATGTTAGGCCCTGTGCAGAACACTGGGTATGGAGGGATGAAAGACAAGTCTTTTTCAGGGGGCAATTACCACCCAGTCAGGGAGACAGATGATGAAACAACAACAACTTGAGTAGTACATGTTAGAGAAAGATCTAACTAAGGCTGGAGAAGTTGAAACTTAAGCTGGAAATGAAAGACAAAGAAACAGTTGGATGGTGAAGGGGGTTCTGGAACCAATCCCCCATTGATAGCAAATGGCAACCATACATCCTGCTAGGGACACATACAGGAAAACTCTTACCAGTAGCAAAATCATGCTCGGCACATTTGCTGAGACCATTCTGGATTGTCAATGACTCAAGTGTTCACTAGGCTGAGAATGTTCCCTTAGCCAGCAGTAACTGCAGGAAGATGTTAAAATATCCCATTAGAGAAAGGACATATTCCGTCTAAGCTGCTGCAAGGATATCAGGCACCTGTAGAAGAGATCAGATGTATTATTTAATAGACAAACAAGTAAGATAGGTGAAGAAACTAATGTGCTATTATCAGCTATTTAAATAGCAATTCTAACAACAAGAACAAAAAACTTTTAAGTTGGAGATGTAATATGTAAACCTACATATATTTTCTTTTTTCTTTTTCTTTTTTTTTGTCCTTTTCGTGACCCGCACTCAGCCAGTGAGTGCACCGGCCATTCCTATATAGGATCCGAACCCGCGGCGGGAACGTCGCTGCGCTGCCAGCACCGCACTCTCCCGAGTGCGCCACAGGCTCGGCCCAACATATAATATATTTTCTAATAAAGCAGATTAAAAAGGAACTATGAGAACTAATCAGATTAAATACAGAAACTCAGTATTCATCATTTCTGGGTATGATACAACTGTGTGTTTTCTAATTTTCTGAAATAGAAAAACCCACCAGTAACACTTAAATATTTTATCCAAAAGAATCACACAATTTTACTGCATCCACCTCCATAACTAACAGATTCATATGTATGACATTCCAATAACAAAATTGCCTAATTTACCTACTTTAATAGAAGCTGTTTTAGAAAATAAAAAAAATGACCACGTGCAACATTTGCTATAAACCACATCAGAAACTCAAATATATCACAGACCTCCTCATACATAGCAGCTATGACAGAGAGGCATTGCAAAAAAGCTTTTTCTAGAAAAATCGCTGACTACTTGAGACGACTGAATGGTATTGGGCTATTGAATTGAAACAAAATGCTTTTTAAAAATTGATATGCCTCGTATTTGGCATTTTACCTATTACCTGGATGAAAAACAGGATAAAACTACAGACTATTTGGAAGTCTATAAAGCACGTGAATATTTTTCCTTATTCTTACCATCTTTGTTGTTAAGATCAATTCAACTAACATCAAGTGATTCCACAACTGCAGTCAGTTGATGGATAAATAAAGAGAGAGAGGACACAAATCTTTCTTAAATAAGCATTCCAATAATAAATGACCCCCTCAGGTGGTGGAGCAAAATCCATTCACCCACATCGAGGTGTGCTAGGCTTGGTGACATGCCCCCAAAGAATAGCATATAGATATGGAAAAATAATAACTTTACAGTGGAGCAGCCTGGAAAATGTGACCTTCACCAAGTGATGGAGGTTAATGTCACCAGTGCTGTCATGTGGATCTCGTGTACTCCCAATGTGATGTGATGAGAAGGCACAGGGGCACTTCACCTCTGTGCTGTTCTATCCCAGAGTCCACAACCCCAGTTTAGTACTGACAAAATCCCAAATTGAGGCACATTCTACAAAGACCAGTACTCTTCAACACTGTCAAGATCATGAAAAATAAGGAAAGCAAGAGAAACTATCCCAGACAAGAGCAGACCAAGCAGACTAAATGCAATGTGGTGACCTGGGTTGGATCCTGCAACAGGAAATTAATTAACAAAATTGATGTAAAAGCTGGTGAATCAAGCCCGGAGTTTAGTTAATATAAATGTACCAATGATGGGTCTTGGTTGTGACAAATTTACCCTGATAATGATAATTGATAACAGTGGAGGAAAGTAGGTGAAGGGTGGATAGGAGTTCTCTGTATTGTCATTGCAACTTTCCTGTAATTCTAAAATCATTGGAAAACAAAAAGTTTATTAAAAGGAAAGGAAAAGGAAAAAATATAATTTCTTGGGCATCTGTTTGTGACAGTGCTGGTTTCAGGCCTGGGGATCAAGCAGTGAATGGGACACACACATTTCCTTTCTGCTTCTAGCAGGAAGCAAAGACTTGAGCAGATCAGTGCTGACGGGCAGCTGGATGGTGGTTTGTGAAGGAGGGTGGTGCTGGGAGGGAGTTTACTTGTAGAGGACGGCAAAGGGGAGAATCTGTGAATGGGCAAGAGATGGGAGAGCTATCACAAGGGTGAGTAAAGGCCTTGAGGTGGGATAGGAAAAGTCTCAAAGGAGGAAACAAAAAGACACCAGAGTGAAGAGGAGCCGGGGTAGGAGAGAAGGTCAGAGAGGAAGGGGGCCAGGACCCCATAGACCCAGGAAGGAGTTTGTATTTGATTCCACAGTCCTTGGTGTTAACTGCATGTATCAAGGGCAAAAACTGGTCTTAGCTAGTTCCCTTCCTGAGAGGGTTGCTATTATTAACAAAGTTTTCAGGCTGTTTTTCAGGGTATAAGCTGAGCATATGCACAGAAAAAGACCTTGCTTGGTACAAGAGCCACCTGCCTGCCTCTGGATCTCAAGTATCAGAAATGTTGCTGCTGGAGTCCTTTAAGGTGCAAGAGTTCCTTTAACAAGGAACATCCCGCACCCAGCAGCTTGGTTGCCATATATGGACTGATTCAGAGCTAGCCAGTCAACTTCTGCCCAGCATAGAGATTCTCTTAAACTTTCTCATCTCTCCAACCCCTTAAATTTGACTGAACCTTAGACTGGGAAGACACATTTGAGCTATGCCTTCTGTTTTCTTGTTGTTCTACCTACAATAAAAGCTTTTTTTACCCCCCAGAAACCAGTGTTATAGTATTGGCTCCCATGCAATGATTTTTGGCACCCTAGATGGGACATAGTCTTTGTAACCTCTCCCTGAGACACTGTAGCCTCCAGCTGTGTGTAAGTTCTCCTCACAGACACTGAGTGGCCACCTAGACCAGTTTGTTTTGAGGCTCGGTTATGGGGTCTCTGCTTCTTTGCTGCAGTGTTCCAGGATCCTTGGTGTTACTTCTCTTTTTGAGAAAAGAAACAGCTCTTGGGATCAAGACATCTCTTGGTAAGTAGCCTCAGAACAGATGACCAGACTCTTATTTTTCTTTTTCTCTGGTTTCAGCCTTTAAAAGGATGTCTTGGTGACTCGATAAAAGGAAACTTGGTTCAGCTTTTGTACAAACAATCTCGGGTTGGGCAGACCCCAATGATAGCAAAAGTCTAGGGAGTTTCCACTCACAGAAGTTCCCTTGGTTATTTGGATTGATTTGAAACTTTCGTAACTTGAGTGAGTGCATACGAGTGGTCAAGCCTTTTGCTGTTTCCTTTCTCTTGGTTCTGACCCCATTAGGGGGCCTTGGTTGACCTATGTTCAGAGGTCTTGATTAAGGAGTTTTTATCCCATTAATAGAGAGGAAAATAGGACTCACTCACAAAGTCACCTTTGGATTTCTCAGAATTTGATTTGGTTTGATGCCAGCACTTGTGCAGATTTGCTCTCTAGTCTATGTTATGTAATTTGTCTTCTAAATGTGTTAGTTATGTGGGAGTGCGTGAGTACTTATTTAAAAGATGGGAAACGAAAACTCAGTCCCCAAGTGTAGCCCTCTGGGCTGGATTCAACTATGAAAAACCATTTGGGTTCATGTTAGTCTGTTTATGTTATAGTTTTGTTTGTTTAATTTGCACTGGCTATGTTCAAAAGAAAACCTTTTTTAGAGAACTCTCATTTTAAACACCTGTCCTATAGGTAGCTATGAAAAGATTAGTTTAACAACTAGCCTTAAAACTTTCTTGGCCAGATTGAGAAACAAAAATTATAGTCTAGAAAGTTATAATTGGCTCAATCTCCAGACAAAACTTGTCTATCTGTGTGCACAATCAGAAACTAACCAAAACTGTCTCAAAACTTAAAAGGTCCTTTACAGAAACAAAGTACCAGGAAAAATTGTTGAAAACCTTTTCTTTCCTACAGAAAAAATGTTGGTCCAGTATACAATCTTGCAGGCAAAGAAAGGATGGATGAGTTTCTGATTAAAGAGCATATTTAGAAACATAGTTTATAGAACATTCTAAGCCTCTAAGTCCTTTATGTGTCTATTTTTTTCCCTCTGCCTACTTTGTTGACCTTTCTGCAGGTCTTAAGACAACTGACTGTTTATGGCACTTCAAACAAGGTAAAAAGAAGAGAATCTTGTTACTAAATTCAAGGCCACTTGGATATTTTGTTTTTCTTATACAATTCAGCCAGTTCTAGCTAAAATACAAACATTAAAAATTAACCATAAATTCATTTAAAACAGAAGAAAAAAGGGTAAAGAAGTTTTTCTTTAAAAATCAAACTGGTTCACACAAAGTCTGGTGCTCAGCCTTCATTAGATTACCTATCCGGGCTAATAAAGTTTAGCTATATGAAAAGCTCCCATTTTGTTTGAAGTATCTAATTGTCTTTTATAAATGAGTGAGTTTATATTACTATCTCATGACTAAAATGAAAGCTATTAGGTCTTTATTTGTATGTATGTATATGTGTTTAGGTATGTTTGCACATAAGTACATATGTTATGTCATATGTTGGGTCTACATGTATCTATCTATACTTGTGTTTGTATACTGTCTATATGGTACCAAATTAGTTTATAAATAATGTGTGCTCATAAATTAAGTAAGAAGGCCTAAATGCTTTTCAAGTTCATGTGACTTTAGCAATATCCAATAAATAAGCTAGTTTTAAATTTGTTGACAGAATAAAAATGAAAATGTCTTCAAAATTGTCAGCGTACATTTTTGCCTGGATTTACTGGTCAAAAAGGATTATATTTGTCTCTGGTAGATGTTTTAAGATATCAAGATTTGATGGACATTTAAAATTATAAACCCAGACAAAAATGAAATGATCTTTGTAATTCTTTGATCATCAAACATAATTTCATATTGTTGGTTTAATGAAAGTAACCATATTTTCTAAGTTATTGACAACGTGCACATATGTTTAACTTTAAGATTCTTACTTAGGTGGACACTTGATGTTCACAGTCTATAAAGTAGTTAGCAGGAAAATAACTTAAAATGATGACTGACCTTGTCTAATATCTCTGTGTTTTCTGTGATTTTTTTTTTGTGTGTGTGTGTGTGCATTGTTCCTGGAGGTACTGCTGTACCAGCTTGATGTGTGGAGTGGACAGAGAAAGCTCCTATTCCATCTTCTATATCCAAAAATCCATTTAGTTTATTGTCTTCACATATAGGAGGTATCAAATATTAAACTGATAAGAACAGATATTACACTTGATCTTAGCCAAAAGGTCAAGAAATGATGATATCTTGATTTTCATAAGTAATCTAGATATAATTGTTACAATAAATAAATTAGATAACTGGGGTAAATGTTTATAAATAAACTTTTCAGGCAATTTAAAATCTTAAAATAATGTTATGTTAAATTAAATAATAGGTACATTTGAAATGTCTGAGTTACTTCCAAATAAGATTTAAAAGAAAAAAAAAAAAGCCTTAAACATAAAAAGGCTTAATATACCAACCAATTTTTGTTGCAGGATCTGAACCCTTGACCTTGGTGTTTGAATATTTGTAATATATTCATAAGGTTGTTCTTGACTGTTAAATTATATAGGAAGTCTAAATACATTTGGTCTATTAATATATTGATACAGAACTAAATTTTTCCCCTATGTTAGAACAACAGGTTCTTCTTGAAGTATTGATCTATGCTTAATAGAATTGCAAGAGTTTTTTATTTTTAATTCTAAAATCTGTTTCTTTAATAGACATCTTCTAAATAGCAGACAGTTTCTATTTCTGCCACATTTTTTCCTGAGATTTAGTGTCCCTATTTTCAGGTTGGAAAGGTTGTCTTCTTCATTTACAATAGCAATTTCATTTCTTGAGGTAGGATCTTCCTCTTGAACACAGGAATCTGATTTGCAGAGGATGGCAAAGGAGAAAACCTGTGAATGGGCAGGAGAGGGGAGAGCTGCCAGGTGGGTGAGCAAAGTCCCTGAATTGGGGAAGGACAAGTCTCGAAGGAGGAAAGAAAAAGGCATCTGAGTAAAAAGGAGCAGGTATAGAAGAGGGGTTCAGAGAGGGAGGTGGACTGGGACCCCGTGGACCCAGGAAAGAGAATGGTTTTGATTCCACAGTCCTAGGAGCCAAGGGTGGGCTCCACGAGTGTGTGTGTGGAATGCAGGGGGTATTCAGAGGGAGGCACTGCATGGAGGTCAGGGCACAAGCTCGAGAGGCCATGCGTGGAAATGCGCTGTGAGCACAGACGTCTCCAACCCAAGGAGGCTGCATTGCAGACATGGCTGTCCTCCTCCTGACTGTGCTCTGCCTGAGCCACATGCAGAGAATTCACAGTCCCTCAGCAGCCTCAAAGCCCTTGCCTGGCCTGGGAACTAGCTCCTCCAGCCATCCCAGCAAAGATCCTGCACCCTCCAGGCCTCCTGTTCGCAGTGGCACCTTGACTGCTCCTGTGGGTCTGCCATCAGTGGCCTCTCTCCTGTACCCAGGAGAGTTGCTTCCTTCAGCCCAGTGAGTGTGGACCAGATCTGGCCCTGGTAATCCAGAGCATTTCACCATCCCATGGGCTGCAACCACACCCTCTCCTGTGAGTGCTAAGCCCATCCTTGGGGAGGAGGTTCATTAGGATTGTTTCCTTGTTTGGGTACTCTCCCTGAGCCCTAGGGAAACTTTTGAAGTTCTCTTTCTTACACTTTCCTGTTATAGCTAAATAATTCTCTATATTACACTCAACCTGTTTAAAATACTTTGTGGTTTATATTTCCTGGATGATCCAAATGAATACTTGAGTGATATTTTTCCTTCGTGCTGATCTCTATGATTTTTCTGCAAATAGTTTATATTATTTGTGTGATTTATTTAAAACTCCCATTAAAATATCACCTCCTTATTTTCTTCTTCATATTGTTTTCAATGTAACTTTAAAAGAAGTCAATTATAGTAGCATGGATTATGGAAATAATAACAATACCTACTCATTACTGGATGCTTTTTCAAGGGTCGGAAACTGTGCTAAGTGTTATACTGACATTAACTTGTGTGCTCTTCACCATGACACTCTGAAGAAGATACAATTATTCTCCCCATCCAAATGAGGAAATTGGTGCTGTGATGGTGCAAAATCATCCATCCAGTGAGTGTCGAGGCTGAATCAATGTCAAGTCAATCTGGCTTCAAGGCCTGTCTGTGCAACCCCTTGCAGATGCTGCTTCCTGTTTGTCATGTGATATTAAACATATGCAGGCATTTCTGTTGGGGATTTCTCCACCAAAGAAATCACTGGGACATAGAAGATTCCTTTGTTTACCTTTAGTGCATACTGACTAAGAGTTTCTCAAATGGAGTGCATGCCTCATACACATGCCTGCTGTGGAAAAAAGTGTGGGTTCTCCCCAACCTCACAAACAGTTGGCATTTTCTGATTTTCTCATTTTAGTCACTCTGGTGGGTGTGTAAAAAGCACATAGAAAGTTCAGATGCCTCTGGGCAGCACACAGATTCTGAGTGTTTGAAGGCAACACAAAGGAAAACTTGGTTGTCTTAGCCCATCCGGGCTGATATAACAAAATACCATAGACTGGTGGTTTATAAACAACAAAAATTTATTTCTCACATTTCTGGAGGTTGGGAAGTCCAAGATCAAGACACTAGCATATTAAGTGTCTGGTGAGGTCAACCAGTAAGCTGGTTCATAGACAGTGTCTTCTCTTTGTGTCCTCATATGGGAGAAGGGGTTAGAGAGCTGTCTTTTATAAGGGAACTAATCCCTTTCACACGGTCTCCACCCTCATGAGCTAATCATCTACCAAAGGTCCCACCTCCTAATACAATCACATTGGGTGGGTTAGGATTCCAACACATGAGGGTACCTCAAAAACTTTAGGGAAAAAAATATCATTAAAAGATAATACCAACCTTTTCATGAACTTTTTGAAGTACCAGTATATGAATCGGGGGATGGACATAAACATTCGATTTATAGCATAGTGTCTATTAAAATGTTTTCTTATTATAATATACTAAAACCATAAAATTTATGGTTTATTATTATAGTGTAATGATTTTCTGTTAATTGAAAGGCATAGGCAAAATTTGGTGGTGCTGTTACAAAGAATAATAATTATTTGAGAAAAAGAACAGAGCCCCAGGTCCCTGTCCATATATAAGGTGCAGGTGTCATGACTGGACCATATTGAGGGTAGGGGTGGAGGGGGCAGGAGCATCACTTCCACCCTATGTCATCAGAGCTTCTCCTCCTCGCTGGACCCAAGTGTTAGGGACTCAGCCTTTTCACCCTGGAATCCTACAGTCCTCTTTTTCCCCTCTACATTAGTTTTACTATCCAGGGAACCAGTCACCCGAGAACTGCCCAGGAGAATGCCCATGTTAAGTCACTTCTTTTTTTTTGGTGGTTGACCACTACAGGGATTGAACCCTGGATTCTTGGTGTTATCAGCACCACACTCTATCCAACTGAACTAACCAGCCAGTCCTCTGGTTAAATCACTTCTGTGGGACAATTAAAGAAACTCTCTGTTGACCGACAACACCCTCACACGGAGCAGCAGAAAGCTTAGTGCTCTGTGAACCTGACCTGAATCAATATTCTTCGTGCTCTTTTAATATGCAGAATTTTCCAGTAAAGGATGACTCCATTCATGATGACATAGAGTTTGACATGGGCAATAATCACTGGGCCAAGAACTGACCTTTAATTCCGGTTGCCTCTGTTCCATGTACAAACTGTTAGCAGATTCCTCCCTTGCTGGGCCTAGACTCTTGGCCTAAATCACTTTATAGATGGGGATTAAGCCAAGTGTTTGTCTAGCTGTTTCTTTCTAAATAGTGAGAAGAAGACCTCGACTGCTCCAGGGAATGCCAAACCAAAGACAAGAATAAGACATTGTTGACTTTTCTGTGGATAAAGAGAAAAGATGTGAGACTAGATGTGAGCAGGGTGTTAATGGTCCTCTATTATATGTTCAATGGAATGAAACTAGAAATTAATAGCAGAAGGAATATGGAAAATTCATAAACATGAGTGGTCTTCAAAAAGTTCATGGAAATATATTATCTTTAAATTCTGTTTTTTCACAAACTTTTTGAAGTATCCTCTTATGTGGAAATTAAAAACACTCTCTTAAACAACCAATGGGTGAAAGAAGTCACAGCGTGTTAGAAAACATCATGAGCCAAATGAAAATGAAAACACAATATACCACAACTTATGGGATCCAGAGAAAGCAATGCTAAGAAAGAAATGTACAGAGGTAAATACTTACATTAAAAAAGAAAAAAGGTTTCGAGTTAATAACCTAAATTTACACATTAAGGA
Organism: Cynocephalus volans; assembly: GCF_027409185.1. Taxonomy (NCBI): domain Eukaryota; kingdom Metazoa; phylum Chordata; class Mammalia; order Dermoptera; family Cynocephalidae; genus Cynocephalus; species Cynocephalus volans. The sequence continues at coordinate 199,197,439 of NC_084461.1, forward strand.
ACTAGAGAAAGAATAACAAACTAAAATGAGAGCTAACACAAAAAAGAAAATATGAAAGATGGCAACATACACAAATAAAATAGAGAACAGAAAAATAATAGACAAAATCAACAAAATCAGCAGAATCAAGAATTGGTTCTTTGAAAGATCAACAACATTGACAAAACTTTAGCTAGATTGACTAAGGAAAAAAGAGAGAAAACTCGAATTACTAAAATAAAAAATTGGGGACGTTACTACAAATTTTATAGAAGTAAAAATGATTATATGAGAGTACTGTGAACAACTGTAGGCCAACAAATTGGATAACCTAGATGGAATGGACAAATTCCTAGAGATATAAAACAATACCAAGACTTCCTCGTGAAGAAATAGGAAAGCTGAATATGCTTATAACTGGTAAGGATACTGAGTAAGTAATCAAAGGCCTCCCAACAAAGCAGACCCCTGTGCCAGATAGCTACACTGGTGAATTTTACCAAGCATTTAAAGAAGAATTAACAAACTTCCAAAAAATCAAGGAGGAGATAACATTTCCTCTTTCGATGAAGGCATCATTATTCTGATATCAAAGCCACAAAGACACTACAAGAAAAGGAAACTAAAGACCAATGTCTCATGAGAATTGGTAACAAACCTTTAACAAAATAGTAGTAAACAGAATATTCAGCAGCATATTAAAAAATGTACACTATGACCAGTTGGGGTTTGTTGGTGGAATGCAAAAATCGTTGGACATATTCAAATCAATCCATGTAATACATGTGAACAGAATGCAGAGGAGTAGATTCTTAATAAAAGGATATATTTGGCCCACTTTCCCTCCTGCCCTTCTGCCTTCCACCATGGAACAAAGCAGCAGGAAGCCCCTCACGAGGTGCCGGCACCATACTCTGATTTCTCAGACTCTAGAACCAAGAGACGAATACATTTCTGTTTACTATAAATCGTCCAGTCTGCGGTAATCTGTTATAGCAACAAAACAGACTAAAACACAGGTGGAATAAGTTTAATAGTATGTCTTATTTAACCCAATTTAAAAATCTTCCTTTCCATATGTGGCTCTAGCCACATTTCGAGTGCTTAATAGCCACAGTGGCTACCATATTGCACAGCACAGGTCTAAGGCATGCCCTAAAAATTACATTTCTTGAAAAACATCCAGGTGATTCTAACCTGCTCTTGGAGGACAGAACTAGTGTTTCCTGGGGAGCATGAGAATGTTACATGTCAGAATTCAGCTAATGCCTCTATTTAATGGACAGCCCTGGGCACTGTTGCTTTTTCTGGGTCCTTCATGGGGAGGGCTAGGAGGAGCAGATGCCTTATCGTGGAACTTCAGCAGTCTTAGGTTCAGGTGTAGAATTGCTCTCAACTGGGCTCCAGTTCCTTGATCTCAAAAACCAGTGTCTCCAGCTGAAGATTTGTCTTGATGTCATTCTGAGAAGCCACTGAGCAGAGAAGGCACAATAATCCTCCCCTAGGGGCTTGGTCTCCAGTAAGTTGATACAGTGAAGGCAGTAAATGTATCCATACTTCAAATATGTGGGCTTCTGAAACTAGGCAAACCAGACATCACATCTGCTTGCTTCTCAATAGCATGCACCCTTTGCTGCTGTGGGGGTAAAATGTGCATAGTAATGGAGATTCCATGACGTGAATGAACCAGGCTATTCCATCTCTACATGCAGAGGGATATTGTGTACCTACTGTGTGCCATCTCTAGTACTAGGAAAGGAGGACAAAAATATGAAGACTCATGGCCCTGATCCTCTGAATTTGAAATGCTGGTTGGAATAAGGGGCGCAATCATCATTTGGCTTAGAGTTGAGATGGTGAAAGGGAATAGCTGTCCAATATGAGAGTCACCAAACACCTATGACTCTTGCCACCTGCACTGAGGCTAGTCTAAAGTAAGATGTGCTTTAAAGGAAAAAAAAAAAAAAGCAAAAAGAAGGTAAGATGTGCTTTGAGGGTAAAATACACACCAGATTTTGAAGACACAGAAAGAAAAAAGATCTCATTAATAACTTGAAAATTGATTTAAATATTAAAATGTTAATCTTTTGGGTATTAAAATTAATTTGACATTTCTTTTTATTTTTACATTCTCTAACATGGCTAATAGAAAATTTATAGCTACACATATGGGTCACATTATTTTCTCTAGGACAAAGCTGGTCTAGACCCTGAGCTCCTCCAACTCCCCGGCTGGTCCAGCCTGGCTTAGGCACAGACCCATAGCAGCAGCTGCCAGGTTGACTAAGTCCATGAAGGAAACTCAGTTTACTATCTCCTAGAGCATCCCAAGCTGTGATTTGACTGAGAAAAGGGAAAATATGTCATATCTCCAGTCTGGGTTTTGAGAATCTAGTCCTGCCTACAGCCCCTAGAGCAGAGGACCCAGTTTCTCTAAGTTCACACGCTATACCTGGCATTGAGTTGGCCTCAGACAGCACTTGCTGTCTTAATAAATCACTCCGCTCCCTGGACCTTGCTGCAAAAGAGAGCAATTTATCCCGAAGGTGGGTGTATCTTTATTAATACAGACACACTCTTTATTCTAGATTAGCTCTTGAATGTTAAATCTGTGTATGACAGGATTTGGAATTTGGACACAAACTTTTAAAACAAAATATTTGACCATTATTAATCCTTATGCAATGAATGGAACTAGTTTCAACTACCTTTTATCCACAAAGTAAAACCATCTTATATTTAGATCATGGAAATTAATTAGACATAATCAGAAGTCTTTCCTAAAATCACATTCACTAGACCAAAATCACTTCTTCAAAAGGGTTTTTTCTCCACGATTGTAAAGATGCATGTTTAGAAGTTTGGTAAATAAACCCAAAACCTGTTCCCAGGCAACCTGTTCACAGTCATCCAGCCAGCCATTCAAGGTCTTGTGTGCGTGTATATGTGTGTGTGTTTCTTAATCACCGTATCAAACGTAAAAGATATTTTTATAATTTTACTATTTTCCTTATATCACAACTTACATAAAAGGAGATGTATTTCTTTTTTAAAAGTCCTCAGATAAGTTTCCTTGTGGTCTCAGATGACTTCTAGGTGAGCCAAGTTTGGAGAGTAAGAATGAAAATCCTGGACTCGTGGGGGTGGGCTGCGGAAGATTAGGTCATATACTGAGAAGATTGAATTAAGTTCTTTCACTTCCTGAGCAATCATTTGCTGGGTTTTGCTGGCTACTCTGCTTATTTCAAATCAAATCAAACATTACAAAACACATTACAGCACTCAAGTCCTGTTGTCTCATTAAGGAAAACTGAAAAATAAAATACACGACTCTAACTGAACATTGTGAAAATATTTTGTTAGAGGTCCTTTCATATTGCATTTGTCCGGATGTTTAGACCGAGGCCCCCAAGGGCATGGGGAGCCGGCCTGAAGGAGAGTTCAGGGTGGGGTTGCAGGGAGATGGTCCCAGCTTACTAAAGATGGGGAGGTGGACCCCTCCATCGAGCCCTCCATCCTCCAGATCCTGGTCTTCCACAACTTAGCCTGGTGGTCATTTATTCATTTACGTCAGGCCCTCCATTTCACTGATTCCATCACGTCTTTAATGATTTTATCACTCTGAGCCTTCACTTCATTTCTTTTCAAAGAAGCAGAAGAAAACAAAAATAAAATGTCACAGTTCTGCTTAATCCAGTGGAAGTCTTAAAAACCAGAGAGTTTAATTCTCTCTTCAAGGTCCTCGTTTTTCAAAAGGGGGAAGACAATATAAATTAATCACCTAGAACAGCAGAAGCCATAAACATTAGGAGCTTAAATATGACATTATTTCTTCTGCATTTTTCTTTCTTTCCTTACAGTATCAGAGAAATACACAGAATCACCAAACCCAAAGTCTCCCTATTTATTGCTCTTTCCAGAGTATTCTTGCCACCATATTTCTCAATAGGAACCGACATTTAAGGAGAATCAATTCATTCATTAATGACTCATTTATTCATTCCAGCTCTATGTACTTCATTTTGTCTTTCAATAGCAGATATGTCCCGAGGGCCCCAAGTGTCAGATGTCACACTCTGGGCTATGCAGCTGGGACCATATCTGGATGGTGGGAGGGTCATGCCGGTGATCTGGGCATCTTTGTCCAGAGGAGCAGAAGTGGACAGACACACACCCTCAGAGCTTCCCTGCTGACGTGTGTGGGGCGGGAGGGATTTGACTTGCTCTGCTCAGGGTCTGGGCACCTGGGCAGAGAGGGGACCTAGGGGAGCTTTCTCAGGTAGTTCGTTCTCACGGCCAGCAGATGGCAGCAGAGATCGGCCTTCCCGGTCTGGGGTTCAGCTCTTTCTGGTTGACACGCACAGGCTCTTGCTTGGGGACTCACACCCATGAGCACTGAACGCATTTGCTCAGTCTGAACGCATTTCCCACTCTCACAGGACACACTAGTCACACGCGCGAGCCGATCACGCGTCATCCACGCTCTTTCTTACACTGTCACACTGTCACCTACACCTTCTCTCAGACACGTGCTCGAGAATTTTCTCCATGCCACAGCCTAGATGCCCGCACGTCCCATGTCAGTGTGCACATTGCGTGTAGCTGACCGACCCCAGCCCGCACACTCACGCACACCTTTTCAGTCGTGCACGTTTTCTCACAGCTGCTCACACAGAAGCTCATTTTCTGACACACAGACCGTGTCTCAGCTGCCTCCTCCCTCGCCTCCATTTCCCTTGGAACAGAAATGCGTTGTTTCCTTCTGAAGTGTCTGCTCTGTCCTTCCAGAATGCCCGTCAGTCTTCGGGTGGAGCTACCAGCTCATCACAGAATGCTCTGGCTCGGGGTCTGCAAACAGTGGCCCCGGGAAAGGCTGCATGCTCTTCCGCAGTTTTGCTGACGTATGATTGGCATAAAAATTGTATATATATATAAGGTGTACAACCTGCTGTTTTGATATACGTATGCATGGTGAAGTGATTGCCACAGTCATGCTAATTGACATATCACCTCATGTGTTACTACTTTCTTTTTTGTGGGGTGTGGGCGTTAAGAAAGGTAAGAGCTACCCACCTAGCAAATTTCAGGCATGAAATAGAGTACTGTGACCTGTAGTCACCGTGCTGTGCATCTACAGCACTGACTCATCTTGTATAACTGAAACTTTACACCCCTGAACAAAGGCAGCCTGTTCTCCCCACCCCCAACTCACACACATCATTCTACTCTCTGCTTCTATGAATTTGACTCTTTTGGATTCCACATATAAGTGAGGACATGAAGTATTTGTCTTTCTGTGCTGGCTTATTTCACTTAGCGTAATGTCCTCCGGGGTCATCCATGTTGTCTTAAATGGGAAGATTTCCTTCTCTCCCCACCCCTAGGTCCTGATTTTTCCTTTTAAAGGCTGAATTGCATTCCATTGTGAATGCGCTGTGTTTTCTTTCCCCATTCATCTGTTGACAGGCACTTCTGCTGTTTTCAAATCTTGGCTATTGTGAATAGTGCTGCAATGAACATGGGACAGCACATACCTCTTTGAGAGCACATACCTTTTTTTCATTTCTTTGGGACATATATCTAGAAATGAAATGGCTGGATCATATGGTAGTTCTATTTTTAATTCTTTAAGGAAGGAACATCCATGCAGTTTTCCATAAAGGCTATACCAGTTTAAATTCCCATCAACAGTGTATAAGTGTTCCCCTTTCTCTACATCCTTGCCAATACTTTTTTTTTTTTTTTTGTCTTTTTGAATAATCAATCTAACAGGTGTGAGGTGATATACAGTTGTGATTTTGATTTGCATTTCCCTAATGATTAGTGGTGCTGGGAACTCTTTTGTATACCTGCTGGCTGTTTATATATCATCTTTTGAGAAATGTTTATTTAGGTTCTTTCCTATATTTAAAATAAGGTTTTTAAAAAATTTTCTATTTTTGGCTAATGGGTTGTATGAGTTCCTTATATATTTTGCATATTAATCCCTTATCAGATCTATGATGTAAAAATATTTTCTCCCATTCTGTAGGTTGTCTCTTTACTCTGCCTCTTCCTTTGATGTTCAGAAGCTTTTTAGTTTGATCCAATCCCAGTTGCCTGTGTTTTTGGTGTCCTATCCAAAAAAAATCATTGCCTAGACCAGTGTCAAAAATCTTTTTCCATTTTCTTCTACTAGTTTTACAGTTTCTGGTCTTACATTTAAGCCTCTAAATGATTTTGAGTTGATTTTGTCTATGCGGAGGAAGCACTTGATAAAGCCAGTGTTAGATTCAAGAGATCCTTGGTGTGAGGAAATGACTGGTGACAAGAGCATCACTGTCTGGCACCCAACATGCCATCTCCACAGTGACCAGGTCTGTGTCAGGAGGAGGAAGGGCCCTGCACTGAGGACACCAAATGGGAAGAGGAAGTAGTGTCCGAGCAGGGTCAGGTGCTCCCAGCAGCACACGAGAGAAGACCGTACACTCTACAGTGAGTGAATTAGCATCTCCCATGCAGATGAGCACGTGTCCAAGAACATGTGAGTTACACTGAGTAGTGGTGGTGAAAAGTTTTATTTTCAGTTCTGGATAGTACTTAAATATTTATCCAGTTCTGTGTTCATACACACATTTTACAATGAATAAAATGTACTGCACCTCTATTATTTAGAAACTAACACGATCTATTCATTTATATCCAAATGTTTATTTAATAACATCCATAATATAGTACATTGAACTTACACAAATAAAAAGTAAAACATTTAGAAGCTGTTTTGAGAATACAGGACATATCTATAGAAAACAAAATATAAGCACAAAAGTCAACAAATTAGGTGGTGATAATCATTACTATTTAAAACTCATTTTATAGTTTACTGATTCTAATTAGGTTAATTACATCATGGAATGATTCATATTTTTTCTGCTATAACTTTGTATAATTTTTACAGCAAGTAGAATGTTCTTAGATTTAACCAACAAGTAATTTTTTGCTCATGTTTCTCTGTAGTGGGTGTTTATTCTCCAGGGTGGACTGGAGACCTGGCAGTGGCCGGGCTCATCACAGGACAGACACTCAGGACACCCTGATCCAGAAGGTGATTTGAAGGAGAAAAAAATGGGCACAGTGGCTCCTCAGCAGAAACTCCAGTGAATGTAAAAATATGGGATCCATCTACAACATGGAAAAATGAAATGTTTCCCATGCCCATATCCAGGAAAATCCCCACTCCCTGTAACTTAAGGTCCACACAGAGAGCAGTTGGAGGCTTTGTGCTGGCAAAGAAGTAGTGCCCACCCCTCAAACTCACAGTCCAGAATCCACTCTCTGGAGACATTTCGATCAGTCCTTGTCGGGGAACAGATTCTCTGCAAACTCCCAGGTCCCATGCTGTGCTTTTTCCCACGTCCACCTCCCAGTAATGGCGGCCAGAGGAAAACCTAGGGGAGCCCAGGACACAGATTCCAGTGTCAAAACTCTGAGGGAGCAATTGCCGATTCTGTCTGATGTGCCCACATCGGACCCTCCTGAGGTCATTGGAAATAAGAAGGCGGTTGTTGGCCGTGTCAACATCCAAGGTCACCTCCACTGGGAAAAGAAAAACAAGTAGCTTAACAAATGGACAGAATATAGGCACATCCTAGATGAAAGGATATTTTTTATAGTACATGGGAGGTGAAGTTTTAAGATAAACAATGGTAATTGGCTCAAACTTAAGAGACAAGAGGAAGGTATTTCAAAGTTATTGGTAATAACTGACTAAGTGCAGAGAAGAAGGGTGGCATGAATGAGCATCTCAAGGCACTGGGTACGTGGTTCAAAGGTGAAGCTGCCCGTTTTAATGAGTCACCATGATGAAGAAAGGGGTGAGTCTGGCCTAGAGAAAAGAATTGTCTGGAGCAAATGAAAAAAAAAAAAATCTACAGAGCCTACTATTCTTGAAGTTAAAAGATGAATGTGATCACCAGTGTGGGTTTTGTAGATTGAAATAAGGCATCAGGTGATCAGGTGATCGATCTCTGACAGTGAATTCCTGGATGAAATAAGATGCGTGAACACTTATAAGAAAGGAGTAAGAGTGTTTCACAGATGACTAGGACAGAGAGAACCTGTGCTCCTAATTTTATGCAGAAGGTCAGGTATTGGTCACTGTATGAGTAGAATCATGAGTATCAGGGAAGAAACTGTGTAGAAGCCAATGGTGTCAGGGACATCATGGGAACCCAACATTGTTTCTAGGTGCAATTTTTTGCACAGGCCAACCATAATCTCTTCATTTAAATGTCCCTTCCCTCCAGAGTTATATAGTCTGATAGTATTTTCTGTAGCCAAGGACACTGTTGAAGCCCGTGGTGCACAGTCAAGGAGACCAGAGTCTGCAACTCACCCTACACCTGTGGGAAAAACCACCACAGGTGCTCAATAACAAACGCTTCCATCCCTGGTGTAAGGTCATTTAGTGCAGTGAGTGTCAATATTCACTGCACACTAGAATTATCTGCGGGATTTGTTCCAGATTCCTGAGCATCTCAGCCAGAGAGAGATTCAGATTCAGTTACTCTAAGTCTTCGTTACTCTAAGTGTGGTCCCCAGGCCAGCACTATCAGCAATCCTGAAATCTCCCTGTTCAAAATCTGCATTCTAACAACCCCAGGTAATTAGAGCACACTGTTTTGAGAATCTACTGTCTACACCAAGACATAGACACTAGTATTTTTTGTTAAAGATTACCCAGTGATTCTATGTGTTGTCAGTGCTGAGAACCACTGCCACTGAGGAGCATAACAATGTTAGGTGCCAGACATCAGCTGATCCCCATAGGGAATGGAGAGCTGATTGCCCAGATGACATTCCCTGGTCCTGTAGTGGGAAGGGGGCAGGGCGTACAGGTTCCTTACCTTGGAACTTATGCATCCTTGGGTTCATCTGTAGAACAGCTTTCAGCTGGGGCTCCAGCTCCTTGATACTAGATACCAGCTGTCCCAGCTGCCGATTGGGCCTGATGTCATTCTTGAGAGAAATCACCCAACAGAAGGGGCACAATAAGCCCTCCACACGGGGCACCTTCTGCAGTGCATTGATGCAGTCGAGGCAGATGCTGCATTCACACTTCAGGTGCACTGGCTTTTCAAGGTAGGCTGAGCAGATAGGACATCTGCTTACTGCAGTTAAGGGTTCACTCATGTCCACCGCCAGGGAGAAAATGCACATGGAAGTAAATTTTCATGATTTGAATGACTATTAGTTGTGACAAGTGACAATCTTCACATGCACAGAGTTATTGTGTTGCAATTCTGTCATCCCTAGGATAAGACCACGAGAGTGCACATACTAAATCCCATGCTCCCTGTCTTCAGAGATTTGAAGTTCTATTTGGAAAAAAAATCACATATTGTCATTGTGCTTTGAACTGAGGTGGAGGGTGGATCTATGCTCATCAGGACCCTCCAGCTGTGCCAACAGATGTGCCTGGACACGTTCCACGGCAACATCGATGTGAGAATCAGGAAGGGGGTGGCATTTCACCATCTCCTAGAGTAACCCAAGCAATAAATTGCTTTATGAACATAGGAAATGCATCCTTTCTGCAGCCTTGGAGCTCAGTGTCAAGTTTACTTCCTGCCACTCCTAGAGTGGGGGGATCCAGTGTGTGATTTTCAAACACTGCGCCAGCACTCAACAGCATTTGTTGAGTCCATTAATTACTAAATTCCTCTCATCCCTCTATGTCACAACTGCCATTTCTAGACATCTGAGAAGGAAAAACAGAAAAGACAGAGTGGACTCACCTCTTCTGTGCTGGAACCTCTCTATCCTCCAGTTGCATCCACCAGTAGCTCAGGTCTGTGGGAAAGACACATGCACGGCCCTTTTATTGGCCAGATTCCCTCCCCCCTCCCTACTCACACCCTGTCCCTCCCTAGTCACACCCTGACCCTCCCTAGTCACACCCTGTCTCACCTCTGTCACCTAATCACATTCTGAGTTATTTACAGGAGAGAATGAGATTTTTATTGGTGATGTATCTCCAATTCATAGTAACCTTTCTAAATCCTTAATTCCAACAGTATATTGTTCCTTAATTTAAAGACAAGATTAAATTGCCATTGCTTTATATTGGATTAGGGCTAACATATTAATTTCGCAAGCTTATTTTAGAGATTTTTCAATCATTTGTCAGTAGCAGTGATTCCGCTGATGTATATTACACACCTAAAGCTTTGCTTATAAATATAAACAGACTATGGGCCAACCCTGTGGCTCACTCAGGAGAGTGTAGCGCTGGGAGTGCCGAGGCTGCAGGTTCGGATCCTGTATAGGGATGGCCGGTGCGCTCACTGGCTGAGTGCGGTGTGGGCGACACTAAGCCAAGGGTTATGATCCCCTTACTGGTCACAAAAAAAAAAAAAAAAAAATGTATATATATAAACAGACTATTCAGTATGATTGCATTTGCAATTTTATAAAATGGTTTAACTTCATATGCAAGGATACTTCAAAAAGTTTCTAAAAAAGATAGAATTAAAAGATAATGCGAATCTTTCTATGAACTTTTTGAAAAACTCTCGTACATCAGAATCAAACGTGAAATGGATGGGCATCCCATTTAAAACATTTTAGGTAGTTTTTATTTACTTTCATTTGCTTATCTCTGGTTCAAAAAATTTTTGATAGTTCATAAAAATTTTAAATTGTGAAAAATGACCATTAAACTCTTCGTTGGTTTTTAAGTACTTTACAGAGGGTTAGGATACAAGTCAGAGTCAAAGAACAGGGAACGTTTTCTTGCGGCTCTCCTGTCCTCACATAGAAATTAACATCCACGTGTACTGTACTTTCTTTCATTTGAATCAACCCAGGATCCTCTCCCTTTAATTCCCTTGTGTGTACTGGGATCTTTACAGCTTCATTTTAAAATTACAAATAATTCGAATATAATCTTACTATTTTCTCTATCTCATAATTTATCACATATTAAACGAGTTTCCTCTTTCTGCAAACATTTTTTTAAGACCTAATTTTGTTCACTTTAATATGATTCCTCATTGCCTTAGATGACTCAGAGAGACTAAAGTCTTAAGTGAAATAAATGATGAGTAAACAGACATCATGGAAGAGGCTAGATGAATTTAAGTGATTAAATTACTTTTTACTTAATTTATAAAATAACAGCTTTATTTCAAAATTTCAAATAACTTGAATGTAATGTTACCATTTACTCCATTTGAAAATGTATCACATATTTAATAATATTCTTTCTTTGTACTTCATATATTTTTTCAATGACCTAATTTTGGTCCTATTGAAACATGGTTTATACCGGGATTAGATGATTCCTAAGGATTCAGTATCTGAGCAGTGAGAATAAAGACTCAGGATATATAGTGTAAGAGGCCAGGTTAACCTTAAGTGATTGGGTTAAATTGCATTTTATTTACAACATGATCATTTGTAGTTTACATTTTGCTGGATTCTCTAATTATTCCATAACCAAAGGTAAAGACTGAGTCCAGCCCTCATGTATTCTCTAATTAAGAAAAACTGAAAAAAAGACACAACTCAAACTAATAATTGTGAACAGTGTTCTGTGAAATAGGTGTTCAATTTCTTACAAAAAAAGCAATAGATGGAGGAAATAATATATCCTGAGGTACAAAGAAAAGTTCACCTAGGCAACTATTGAGCTGGGCTTTGAGTTTCAGTGGAATATTCTCAGCCAAACAGACTCATCTCTGGGCAGGAAGGAGGGTACGGGCATGTTACAGGAGACATGAACCACTGAGGCTGTTTATTAATCCTGTAAATTTACTTTGTAGGAAATTCAGGAACCCGAAGACCGTGTTAATGGGCAAATTCACAAGATTTTCGCTAAGTGTCAAGGACTCAGCATTGTGTAACCTGTGGTGTGATGTGAGTATTCGTCAACAGGACTTCCAGCAGTGGAGTGGTGAGAATGTTGTGTTTCAGAGGGGGCTGGAAGGAACCCCCAGGATTAAGATAACCACGGTTTGGGGAAAATAACAGAGAGTAAGAAGCTGATGCCTTGGAGCAATGATGGGGTGGAGCTGGCAGCTGTCACATGCCTGCAATGGATCCACAAAGCAGAAAGTGCAGGGAGAGGACAGCCCCATTTTGAGGGGTCTGGCCAGGCAGCAGCTTGACCAATGGCAGGGCAGACTCCAGCTATGGAAGGAGAGGGTGGGACCTTCTGCGAATTGGGTCAAACACAGGATTTGTGGGTGAATGTCCAAGATTCTACAGCACCCAATGAGGGTTGATGGGGGTCCAGGGGTGAGGAGCTGTCTCACCTGCTCAGAGCCAGAGGGAGCTACAGGTGTGTCTGGGCTGTAATACGGGCATCAGGAGCAAGAGGCATGGAAGACCAGGTGTGACAAGATTGCAGATTTTGCTTAGTATGTTATCTAACTAATTTTGTAAATGATGGGATATTACATACAGTTATTAAGAAACAAAATTTCCAAATTATATTACATTTTTACACAATATTGAACTTCAAGTTAAAAAAAATAGGACTTCAGATGAAGATGGCAGAATAGGCAGTACCCAGTGTCACCCTCTCCCACAATCAACCAATTTACAACTATTAAAAATCAAGGACTGTCAAGCTGGAGCTGCTAGAGCTCAGGGGAAGAGGAAGAGAGACCTACCGAGTGCATGTGTTGCTTTGCCTCACACGGGGTGATGGAGATGCAAAAAGGATTACTCAAAGCCCATTTCTTCTGAGCAGTGAGACACCCCTAAGGGGTTAATTTCCTGGAACCCTCAAGAGAAAGGCATTCCTCCTTTGGGAAATTAACCCTGAACTGGGATTCTGTCTCAGTATTTATTCTCCAGGCCAGAAAGTTACAGAAAAGGAACATAGGTGGAGTTATGGCAAAGTATAGTTTAACAATAGAGGCAGGTAACATCAGTGAAATAACAAAGTGACATTCCATAATGCAATTTGCAAAAGGTTAAGTCGATCTACCAACAAAAGCTTGTTCTTAGCAAATACTGTTTTTCCCTACATCAATTTCTCCAGTATTTTTACATATCAATCAGTAGGTTAACCAAGGACATCTGTCCTTGAGCCAGCAATTTTGCTGTGTTACAATTCTCTATCTATAACAGAGACTTTAGTCTGAGGAAAGTTTCCTGTCTTTTGCAAGGTTAACATTTCTATATGTAATTTTTAAAAGTTAGGTTATACCTGAGACTACAGGGCTTTGGAAATTAGGCCCTGTGAAATACATTTGCCTTATAAATGTTAGTATACTCCACATGCATGAAGGTAGGAGAAGCCACAATGAGAGAAATAAAGGACTGCTCTGACTGTTTGGAGCCCTAACCACTTCAAGGCTGGAGCTGCTGAGCACAGGAGCAAGAGTTGTCAAAAACCACTGCTGTGCCCTACGTATGAAGTTGCTTGGAGGCTGCAAGGGAGAAGAGGGACTTGGTGACCCCCAGGCTAGCAAGACCACTAACAGGGTTCCCATGGACCCACATAGGAGTGAGGGGCCACAGACAACTGAAAAACGGAACCACTCAGAGGCTGGCTGGTGAATCATTGCAAGGGACCAGCACATGGGTGGCCCCATGAGAAGTGTTTGGAGTTCAGGGGGTGGGGGAGATGGACCCACCAGGGGAACACTAGGGCACAGCATAGGCATCTGATCTGCCCTCCAGTCAGCACAGGACCACTCAGTAGAGACTGGTCAGTAGTATAGAACTGCAGGGGGTGCAGTTTGCTGAAAGAACTCAAGCCCAGGCCAGAGTTTCTACACAACCCACGTGTACTGAACCTCATGAAACACAGAAGTACCTACAAAATCAATCATTAAAACTTGAGCTGCATAAAAAGCCTTCTCCTCCAGGGTGAATTGGCAGCAAAGCAGCAATTTAGCTCAACCACAGGGCTTCAGTACTGGTCCCTGCAGGAAGTTCCCCCATTTTAGAAGTAAGCAAAGGACAACAAATTGGTTCCAATGCAGAGTTTAAGTGGTGGGAGCAGTGAGTAATCCAATACAGAACTGAAAGAAAAAACAAAATACCCACTGACCAGAGACAAAGTTTGATATTAACTGGTAAAGGTCTAACACCACCAAAGAATGCCTGTAAAACCTAGAAAAACGGGAGGCCCCCCAGGCTCCTAAGCCTGGGTTGGGGAGGGCCAATGGCCTCAGCCATGCCCCTCCAATATCCACATCCAGCCCAGCAATGACCACCGAGCTGCTGCCGGAAGTACCCCCGGCTCCCAAGCCAGGGCAGTGGGGGGCCAAGGGCCTCAGCCACACACCCCTGACATCTGCAACCAGGCCAGCAATGACCACTGAGCAACCACTGGAAGCATCCAGGGCTTCCCTGCTGGAATGAGGGAGGTGCCACCTCCCTCCTTCCTCCTCCTCCCATCCTCTCCCCCTCCCCCCCAACTGCTCCACAACAACATTTTAGAATGTAAAATAATAATAATAATAATTAATTAATTAATTTAAACAAATAAAAAATAGCATTTTAAGAAATTTCTTTTATAAGTGTTAGCAAATTCCACAGTGCATTGCTTTTCATTTGTTTTTATTTATGCCTTTGCCTGTATGAGGAGGATTATATATTATAAACAAAATTAAATCTAGATATCCTACTTTTTATTACTTAAATATTATATTATATTATTATTATATATAACATATAGTATAGTATATTTTATAGAATTATGTATATATATATAGGTACTATATATATTATATACATACATACGTGTGTGTATAAAGATTTCATGCTTAATCTTTAGTCAATACAATGGTGGGTTAAAAAACTCTTAATTTAATATTGATGGCTTCTGTTTTTCAGTGTTGTTCTCTTAAACCCTGAACTAATTAATCGTATAAATTGTCACTTGATTTAGCTAAAGTATTGTCAAACAGAAATAGAACTATACGGATGAATCTCTAAGGAACTATCTTGTTTAGGAAAAACAGGATCGCAATTGAATACACACAGGGTGGTCTCCAGGAGGTCCAAAGACCAAAGAAAGGTTTGGGAGTTTTATTAGAGAGAGAACTACTACATATTGCTTTGAAAGAAAACTCATTGGCACTAGAGACGTTTTGGGGGGTTGGCAGGCTTTGATTGGGGAGTAACAGCAATAGATGAAATTAATCTTAGATTCATGACTGAGTTGCTTCAGCCACTACTAGGTAAAACTAGTCTTAGGGTCAGAACAGGCAATTTTGGCAGCTGGGCTTGTGGAAAATTTTATTTGGAGCATGTGCTATGTCCCCTGAGTGCATTTCCCCGCTGGAATCTTGACTCTGATTAAGTTTGGGTATGTCAAGAATGAGTCAATTTGGATAACCAACCTGAACAGTATTTAGAAACATAGTCCAGGAAGATCATGTTGAACCGTAGTCTAACATAAAGGGAGTTGGAATCTGGCCATGATTTATTCCCATCTTAGGAAATAAATTTCTCTCCTTGATTTTATTGCCAATAAATGATTATAAACAAGAAATGCTTTCAGCTTGTTTTCCCCTCAATTACAATGTAAAAGTTTAATGGTAAAAAATAATGAAGCCAATTTAAATATTTTTGAAATTTATAGAGATGATTAGGTCATAAGGACAGTTCACAAAATGTAATTATACTCAATATCTTTAGAAATTACTGGACTCCAGTGTAATTCGAATGGTCTGTTCCTAAGATCCCGTGCAGGTTTCTGTTTGTTAGCGACGTTTGTACACCCTCTAATATTTGACTACGTAGTGATAATGAAAGCTGCAGCTACCCGCAGGTGGAGCTGTGCAGACGTTCACAAACGGACCAGGTGCTCCCAGGTGCTGATGTGGGTCCCGCGTCTGTTCTATTTTCTGAAACATCCACCGTGGGGCCAGGACTAATACGACACTATCACTGCTCAGTTCACTAAACATTCTCATCTCCTGAGACCTAACTTGACTTCCTGCTCCTTAGAAGATTATGTGAAATTACAGCGGTTTAAATACACAGCCAATGTTTTTAGGAGCTTCCATGGGTTGACACTGACCTTGCTTCTGACTCAAAACCTTTAGGTCCAACTGACCTGGAGAAAACCCGCTAAACTACCCCTCACACACACACCCGGAGTCGTTTCTTCTTACAAAAACATTTCCATCAGTATCAAGACAAGTCTTGTTCTCCATTTTATTCTCACAGGGACAATTTGTAAACACACTAAGAAGAACTGGTGATTAATTTACTTATATTTCTGTGTTCTTCAACTTGCCTCAAAGAGACACCGCACTTGGGAGCTGGGACTAGGTGTGGCCTTGATTGTGGACCCAAAATACATGGTTTCTGGCAAAACATATATATACATCAGTATTTATAATTTAATTTAATTTGCAATTAATCTGATTTCTTTCCTATTTTCTCCTATTTGTTTATCTAATATTTTAATTCTATCAAAATTATATACTGTACAAAATATTCCTGTCTTTCTATTTCAGAGGTACAGATTATAATTCTTGTTATGTAAGTGATATGTATTCAGTTTTAAATATTTCCAAACCTGAGATAAGCAAATGAAAGAATATACAAGACAGTAAAATTACAATAAGCAGTAGGTACATTCGACTTTGAGGTATATTCCCTTCCCACATATCATAAATGCTGTGTACTGTAGAGTGCATTAAAAATACACTTTTTCAAGCTTCCAACAAAACCAAAGTGGGCAGATTCTATTAGGATTAACAAGGGATTCAAAAACGTGTAAAATTAACTTATAAATTATATGTATTATGTGGCTTTGAGTTTTAGTCTTGTATAAAAACGAACAGCATATGATTTATTGGAACTTTGAATGCCTTTCATTTCTGTCGTATGTTCTGACAAAAAATTCAAAACAGCAAACATTAATGTCTAGCCTCAAGGTGGTTTGGGGATATTTCTGGTTTTTGTTGAACTTCCGAAAATTCACATTTGAAATCACAGAGGAGAAATTTTGGAAGAAATGAGAGGTTTTAGAAAACCTTTCTCAGAGAGTTTTATTACATTTCTTGATCTAAATATGAGACCATTTTTTATTCCTTTGTCAGGAACTGGATCTGTGACTAAATTCCATATGGGCAGATGTTAACCCCTTATTGTGTGGTTAAAAGGCCTCACTGGAATTCCCCAATTTTCTACACAGACCTAATAGGCACAGTCTGAGCCCGAGGACTACTGACACTTTGGGATAAGTAAATCTATCTTGGGGGAAGAATGCAGGTTGTGCACTGTGGGATGATTAGCAGCATTGCTGGCCTGTGCTCACAGGTACCCAAGTCCTGTTTATGCCAAATGGGCTTCCCCCTAGTGTGGAGTCTCCTCCAGTTGTTCCCTGGGGTCAGGCCCAGCTTGCTGGGTTCACTCCTGCAATGAGTCCTTCAACAGAGGCCTGATGAGTGAAGGCTGTGCTGGGAGCCAGGGCCCCAGAGATCAATCACACTTAACCATTATGCCCAGGCTCAAGGGACAAGGGGACAGACAGGTACACACTACTGAGTTGCAGGGGCACAAGCTGTAATGGGTGGGAACAAGAAGAAAAACCCAAGCCAGCCTGGGGTATCAGAGATGGCCACTGAGGACAGATGTGACAGCCAGCATGGCCTCTAATGACCCCGCCTCCTGGTAGTCACCCCTTGAGTGCCCCCTCCCACATTGAGCAGGGCTGACCTGCACTACGGATGGAACCCTGCAGACACGAGGGTTGTGACTCCTGAGTCTCAGAAAGAACCACGGGGACGGCTGCCTCTGTGTCAATTGTGTAGTAACAGCAAGTGGTGAATGGGAAGGTTAGGTTTTCTGTACCTTATGAGATCCATCTTAATCTTTCAGAGTGTCGTGTGGTTCCAAGACTCAGAACTGACTGGGCTTTTTCTGCAGTTTAGGGGAGCTTGCTGGACAGAAGATTCGGCTGAGGCGCCCACTTAGAAGAAGATGGAGATCAGACACACGGGACCTATCTGGGGTTAGTTGGTTCGAGATTCACACACCCAGAAGGGTCTCACTGGTTACCTGTGGAAGGGCAGCAATCTTGATTGGCAGCCCCCTTTCAAGCCAGGACTGGCTATGGTGGAGTGGGGTCGTTTTCCAGGAGGTACTTGGGGTTGTCACCTGATAGAGGGGGTGAGGTCTTTGGACAGACAAACAGCACAGCTGTTCCTTACACTTGAGCTTCCCAGAAACCCTTCAGTGGACATTTACTTGCTGTATTTAAGCCAGTGCTTCATTTACTGATTTAATCATGTATTTAGTGATTTCCTGCCTGTGAGCCTTCAGTCCGTTTCTTTTAAAAAAGCAAAGGAAGGCAGAAATAAAGTGTCACTGTTCTGCCTAATCCAGCAGAAGCCTCAAAAGCCAAAGACGTTAGTTTCCTCATTTGCTAAAAAGGAGAAGACAAAATAAGCAAATCACCTTGAACAGCAGCAGTTTAGGGCTGAAATTTTCAATTATTTCTTCTGCATCTTTAGTTTTTTCTTTACGTTATCAGAGAAATGCATAGAAGCACCAAACCCCGGGTCTCCACTTTATTTCTTTTTCCAGCATGTTCCATTCACCATATTTCTCAGCAGGAGCTGACATTTAAGGAGAGCTTCTCCCTGTTATGACCATAAACTTCTAAGCACCTGGTTTGTAATGACCCCTCCATAATTTAAAGTTAAGTGAATAAATTCACTCATTATTGACTTACCTATTCTTTCCTCTGTCTATACTTCTGTATATCCTTCAATGGCGAGTATGTTCTGAGGGCTCCCAGGGTCCGATGTCACACTCTGGGGTGTACAGCAGGGGCCCTGTGTGGATAGTGGGAGGGTCATGTGGGTGTTTCTGACCTGGGCATCTTTGTCCAGAGGAGCAGAAGTGGACAGACATGCTCCCACAGAGCTTTTCTGCTGAGGTAGGAGGGGAAGGATGGGCTCCTTGGTTTTGAGTCTGTCTAGAGTCTGGGGAGTCAGACAGTGAGGGGATTTGAGGGGAGCTTTGTCAGGTAGTTTGTTCTTACAACCACCAGATGGCAGCAGAGTTCTCAGTACCTGGCTCAGAGTTGAGATCTTTGGTCGACACACACAGGCTGCTTTTCTCAAGCCCACTTGGAATATTCACTAGGATAGACCATACTCTGGGCCATAAAACACACCTTCACAAATTTTAATGTATATAAATCATAAAAACATGCTTTCAGATCACAATGGTTTAAACTAGTTATAAATAACATCAAGATGCTGAAATCCCCAAATATCACAGGATTTAAACACACTTCTCCTAAAATATTAGATTAGATAATGCATGAGTCAAATAAGGAGTCCCAAGAGAAGCTGAGGAATACTTGGGTTTTACCTAAAGTTGTGCTTTCACTTGGCTTCTTCCTTTTTCTACTCCTGCTTCTACTATTTCGTCCACTGGATTATCTGAAACCACAGGAGTGATGAGGTCAGATCCTGGGAAACTTCACGAGGGTAGTCACGACACATGTATGTATCCTGGGACTTCCCTGTCCGTACTGAAAGTTTGCCTTTCCATCATTTAATACCGCTTCCCACGTCCCCAACACACTCACGTGGCTGTGCAGCAGGGCGTCTCTCACATCAGCTCACAGTGCCAACAAGTCAGAGTGTTGGGCGCCTGTAATGGTTCTGAACAGATCGCATGTGGAGGTTGCTACAGAATTAAAGTGCAGAGGAAGCGCTGCAAAAGCCTGTGCTGGGTTCAAGAGATCCTTGGTGTGAGGAAATGACTTGGGACAAGAGCGTCACTAACTGCACCCAGCATGCCGTCTCCACAGTGACCAGGTCTGTGTCAGGAGGAGGAAGGGCCCCGCACTGAGGACACCAAGGGAGAAGAGGAGGGAGGGGTGTCCGAGCAGGGTCAGGTGCTCCCAGCAGCACACGAGAGAAAATAGTACTTTCTCCAGGGGCTGAATTATCCTTTTAAATATCAGGGAGCACAAGTCCAAGAACATGTCCCCTACACTAAGTGGCGGTGGTGAGAAATTGTCTTTTCAGTCCTGGATAGTACACAGCCATTTATTCAGTTCTCTTCACTCAAAAGCACACACCCACATTTTACTATGAATGAAAGGTATTGATCCCTATCATTTAGAAACTAACACAAACCATTTAGTTACATGCAAATATTTATTTAGTTGATAACTGAATGTCCATAATATATCAAGTTGAATTTACAGAGATTAAAAAGTAAAAAATTTGGAAATTAATCTCACAATACAGAACACATCTATAGGAAACAATATAAATACAAAAACCAATGAGTTTGATGGTGGCAGTAATTAATACTTAGATCTCAACTTATATTCTACTTAATCTAATTAGATAAATTACATTTATGAAATGTTCTATAATTTTCTGTTATTACTTCGCATGACATTTGTATTAATCAGCAAGTTCCTAGGTCTAACCACCATGTAATGTTCTGTTCATGTTTCTCTGCAGTGGGGGTTTATTCATTACTTCCCAGGGTGGACTGGAGACCTGGCAGTGGCCGGACTCATCGCAGGACAGACACTCAGGACACCCTGATCACCATTAGGTGGGATTGAAGGGGCAAAAAATGGGCGCAGTGGCTCTTCAGCAGAAACTCCCGTGAATGTAAAGATGTGAGAACCATCTTCAGTGTTGAAAAAGGAAACGTTTCCCATGCCCATATCCAGGAAAATCCCCACTCGCTGGAACCTAAAGTCACAGAGGGCAGCTGGAGGCATTGAACTGGCAGAGTAGTAGCCTCCAGCCCTCGCACTCACAGTCCAGAATCCCAGCTCTGTGGTCAGTTGGATCCGTCCTTGTCGGGGAACAGATTCTCTGCAAACTCCCAGGTCCCATTCTATGCTTGTTCCCACGTCCACCTCCCAGTAATGGCGGCCAGAGGAGAAGCGAGGGGAGCCCAGGACACAGACTGCACAGTCGAACCTCTGGGCAAGCGATGGCCGATTCTGTCTGTCCCACCCACATCGGACGCTCCTGAGGTCATCAGAAATGAGGAGGAAGTTGTTAGCTGTGTCAACATCCAAGGTCACATCCACTGGGAAAAGAAAAAGCAGCAGCTCAGCCAATGGACAGAATGTAGCCCATTCTTCTGGTCTACTGCAAAGTCCCAAACATCTCACTGGCTTTAGTTTCTTTAATTCTGCTCTTTCCCCAAATCAGAACTTTTCAGGAAGCAACTTCCCCAACCTCTCCACCTAACTCAAATGATCATAGGTGTGCTTTGTAGCAATATATGACTCATTCACATTGGAATTTTCTTTTCTTTTCTTTTCTTTTTTCTATTTTTTTTAAACATTATATAATGTGTTTACTTAACTGAACTTGTCTCTCAATTACAGTGGAGGGTCTCTGAAGGCTGACACTGTAACCCACACTGATTAATGAAAAAAAAAAAAGGCAATTCAGTCAATGCATGTTAGCAATATTGAACTGCCTTTCTGTTTCCCCATTTTACTATTTCAGTTCAAATAATGTTTAGGGCATATTTCCATGGTTGTAAACAAGTTGATTTTGTTTGTAGTTCTGACAGGAGATGGGATATCTCTTCAGATGACAATATAATGGCAGAGGGACCATTTTTAGACATTAGGAGAAGTCCACCAACAGCTGAAGGAAGGAGACCTAGGTTAAAGATATTTTCTATCTACATGAGAGATGAGGTCTTGAGCACAACACCGGCGATGGGTTCATATTTCAGAGACAAGAGAAAGGTATTTAAAAGTCATTAGTCATTTCGGCTTGTTGTAGAAAATAAGGGCAGCAGATAAAATAGATGAGAATTTTAAGGCAATGGGTATGTACTGGAAAGGTGAAGTCACCAACTTTAGTGGAAGAGGAAGAAAGAATGGATGTATCCTAGAAAAAAAATTAATTATCTGGAGAGTTTAGAAAAAAAAAAACTACAGAAAAATTTATCCTTCATGTCAAAAGATGGATGTGATCAGTAATGTAGATTTTGTAGATTAAAATAAGACATCAGGTGGTGAATTAGTGGATGAAATAAGTTGAGTGAACATTTACAAGAAAGAAGGAAGATTGTTCCAAAGATAACTAGGACAGAGTGAATCTTTGCTCCATACTTCATGCAGTGTTAGATATAGGTCAGTGGATGAGCAGAAATCACGTGTGTGTGTCAGAGAAGACACGGTGCAGAAGCCAACAGTGTCAGGGACATCATAGAAACCCTCCTTCATTTCATGGTATAATTCCTTGCCCAGGCTGGCCATAATTTCTTTATTTAAATGTCATTTCCTCCCAGAGTTATGGAGTCTGATAGTATTTTCTGTAGCCAGGGCCACTGTTGAAGCCCATGGTCCACAGACGAGGAGACCAGAGTCTGCAACTCGCCCTACACACCCAGGAACAACCACCATGGGAGCTCAAACCAAATTCTTCCAACCATGGGATAAGGTCATTCAATGCAATTAGTGCCAACATTGACTGCACACTAGAATTATCTGGTGGATTTTAACATTAGACACCTGAGCATCTCAGCCAGAGGGAAATTCAGATTCAGTTGCTCTAAGTTTTTGCTACTGTAAGCCTGGTACCCTAGCCAGCAAGATCAGCAATCCTGAACTCTCCCAGTCAAGAATCTGCATTCTAACAAGATCCCCAGGTAATTTCAGCACTTTAATTTGTGAAAATTCTTTGTCTAAGCCATGCCATAGAAATATTTTTTGTTAAAGGTCACCAGGTGATTCTATGTGTTGTCAGGGCTCAGAACCACTGACGCTGAGGAGCATAACAATCTTAGGTGACAGACATCAGCTGATCCCCATAGGGAATGGAGAGCTGATTGCACAGATGACTTTCCCTGGTCCTGTAGTGGGAAGGGGGCAGGGCATACAGGTCCCTTACCTTGGAACTTCCGCATCCGTGGGTTCATCTGTAGAACTGCTCTCAGCTGGGGCTCCAGCTCCTTGATACTGGACACCAGCTTCCCCAGCTGCCGATTGGGCCTGATGTCATTCTTTTGAGAGACAACAGGGCAGAAGAAGCAAAAGAAACCCTCTCCATGGAGCTCCTCCTGCAATAAATTGATGCAGTTGAGGCAGAAGCTGCATCCACACTTCAGGTGCATGGGTCTTTCAAGATGTGCTGGGCACATGGGACACCTGCTTGCTTCTTGTAAGGATTCAGCCATGTCCACTGCCAGGGAGAAAATGTACATGGGAAGAGAATTTCCATGAGTTTAATAACTATTAGCTGTGACAAGTGACAATCTTTACATGCACACAGTGAGTTCCAATTTTGTCACACTTAGAGCGAGATCATGAGAGTGCACATACTAAATCCCACACTCCCTGTCTTCAGAGATTTGAAGTTCTATTTAGAAAGAAAAAAGAAATTGTTCTTGTGCTTTGATCTAAGGTGAAGGAAGTGTCCACGTGCATCAGGACCCTCCAGCTGTGCCAACAGATGTGCCTGGACATGTTCCATGGCAACATCGACGTGAGAATCAGTGAAGGTGGTGGCATTTCACCTTCTCCTAGAGTAACCCAAGCAATAAATTACTTTATGAACGTAGGAAATGCATCCTTTCTGCAGCCTTGGAATTCAAATGTCAAGTTTACTTCCTGCCACTCCTAGAGTGGGGGGATCCGGTGTGTGATTTTCAAACACTGCGCCAGCACTCAACAGCATTTGTTGAATCAATTACTAAATTCCTCTCATCCCTCCTTGTCACAACTGCCATTTCTAGATATCTGAAAAGGAAAAACAGAACGGACAACAGGAGACTCACCTCTTCTGTGCTGAAACCTCCTCTGTCCTCCAGCTGCTTGCACCAGTCTTTCAAGTCTTGTGGGAAAGACACGTGCACGGGCCTTTTATTGGCCAGACTCCCCTCTCCCTCCCTAGTCACACCCTGCCCCGCCTCAGTAACCTGATCTGATTTTGATTTGATTATGGCAGGGAAGGAGGTTTTTATTGCTGATATATCTCCAGTTAACAGTAATATTAGTAAAATTCTTAATCCTGACAGTATATTGTTTTTTAATATAAAGATTAGATTAATTTGCCATCCCTTTATATTAGGTTAGACCTAACATATTAATTTCACAAGCTTATTTTAGAGTTTTTTCCATCATTTGTGAGCAGCAAGTAAATTGTATTTTCTTTCATTTGAACCAATCCCGAATTTTTTCCTGTTAATCTCCTTGTGTATCCTGGGATCTTTACAAATTTGTTTTCAAATTTCAAGTAATTTGAATGTCATCTTGCTGTTTTTGCCACCTACAAATGTACCACATATTTACTGTTTATCACAAAATAACTGAATTTCTTTCTTTTGCATACCTTGTTTCAAAGAACCTAACTTTTGTCTTCTTTAAGTATGATTCCTCATGGCATTAGGTGACTCAGAGAGTCTCAGGTCTTGAACAAAAGGAACGGTGAAAAGTTGTGGTACCACATCATGAAGGGAACATAGTAAGATTATATATAAATTATTTGTGATTTCCTATCTCAGAAGTAAAGACTACAGTTCTCATTACACTTGTGCATTTCCAAACATTTCCAAATTTGAGATAAAGAAAAAAAAAGAAGCTATGAGATAGTGGTTACATTGGACTTTGAAGTACATCTCTCTAATAGACAGGACATGCTCGAGGTTCACACTTTTATCAGCCACCAACCAATTCAAAACGCATACACTCTTAAGAACAACAGAGAAGAAAAAAAGTATGAAATAGCTGATCAGTAGGAACGAATTTTAGGCTTGAATAAAACACCCAAGATATGATTTATTGCAACTTTACATATCTTATTTCCATTACACTCTTTAATTTTAATAAAGAAAAGTTATCGTCCAGTTTTAAACGGTCTCAGGACAATTTCTTGTTTGTTTAACAAACATCGGAAAATACATCTTTGCAATCATGGAGAAAAAATACTTTGGAAGAAATGATTCTGTCCACTTAGTGAGTTTTTAAATATTACCTTTTAAAATTGATATATAATAATTGTACATATTTATGGGATACATGTGATATTTTGTTATATGTATACAATGTGTAACGATCAAATCAGGGTAGTTGCAATATCTATCACCTCAAGTACTTATTATTTCTTTGTATTGGGAACATCACATAATGAGTTTTTAGAAAATACTTCTCAGGAAGTCTTATTACTTTTTATCTAAGTATGAGATAATCTAAATATTATCTAATTTTTTATCTAATATTCCTTTTGCAGCAACGGGGTCTGCAACTAATCTATATGGATAGATACTGACTCTTTAATATTTGGTTGAAATAGAATAGGAGAAATCCCCATGTCTCTTGAACAGACTTAACAGGCATGGTCTGACAAAGGGCTTCTCAATCTCAGCATTGTTGATATTTGGGGCAAGACCTTTCTGTTGTGGGGAGCTATAGAGTGCCTTGCAAGATACTTAGCATCATCCCTGACCTCTGTCCACTGGATGCCAGTAACAGCCTTCCCAGACATTGCCAAATGTATGCAGACATTGTCAAATGTCTCTTTGGGGACAAAATCCTCTGCAGGTCAGAACTGCTGGAGATCAATATACATACAGTCCCAGACTTATGATGGTTCCACTTTCCAATGGTGTGAAAGTAGAAATGATACTTTGAGTTCCAATATAGCTATTGTGTTTTTCACTTTCATTACAGTATTCAGTAAATTACATGAGATAGTCAACACTTTATTATAAAATAGGTTTTGTGTTAGGTGATTTTGTCCAACTGTAGGCTAATGGAAGTGCTCTGAGCACGTTTAACGTAAGCTAGGATAAGCTATGATGTTCGGTAGGTTAGGTGTATTAAAGGCTTTTTGACAATGATAATTTTGACTTTCAATTAGTTTATTGAGATGTAACCCCATCATAAGTCGAGGAGCATCTATATTTTGAGCCAGTAAATACCAGGAAATACAGTACTGTGTTCTTTCGGGGTATGATATTCTGTTATGCACCTTAATTAAATTCTAACATTTTGGATATATTGAGCAAAAATAGGTTATTTACATTTACTTCACCATTTTTCATTTTCTTTTTGTGGATGTGTTTATTAAATAATTCAAAATTACATATGTGCCCTGCATTTATATTTTTATTGCCAAGTGCTGATCTAGAAGGTTGAAAATTGTGTCCCCTTCAACTCCTTAAACTCTTAGCTCTCCTCTGGGAAATGCCCCAGCCAGGCAGGACCTGCTGGGGGGGCTGGAGACACTGATAAGCTTGGATCTTTCTTCCACCTCAGCTCAAAGCCCAATGATAATTTTGGGCTTTCATTCCAACTCACATTTCAGATCTGTCTAGGTGTGAACCATGTGCCCTTTATTTTGTGTGCTTATTGCTTACCACTAGAAATGACATTTAATAAGGGCACATTACCTATTTTCAAGTTAAAGATGAATTCCTTTCAGGAGACAACATTTAAATGATACAGGATCCCATTAACTTGTTCATTTGCCTTCCTCCAGGCAATGGCTATTGGAACACTTTGAAGAAGTGAGCAGATATCTGGTTTACCAAGCCTTTCTGGAGAGACTCTTTGTGGAATAATAAAAAAAATATTTGTTCTTCCTCCCAGGTTCCTGGCACATGCTTCTAAAACCTATGTGATTTCCCCAGTGATAGGAGTGTCTTTTATTCATAAAGAACCCTTTGGATCACACCTGAGTTTATGCTAATGAGGGACTTAGGGTGGAGCCCCTAGTGTGTGGTGTCCAAAGTGGGCACATAGAGAGCCCTAAGATGGACCAAACATGTGATTAGATGTTTGGAACTTCCAGCTCCGCCCACTGACTACTGATGAGGAAAGAGGGCTGGAGACTCGATGATAAAGACTCTTGAACAGCTGGACTGGGGAGTTTCAGGGAAGGTGAACACACGGATATGCTGGGAAAGAGACTTGCTCAAACAGGGCACAGACGCTGTTCACCAGCCCCACACCCACCTACCTTGCTCTAGGCGTCTCTTCCATTTGGGTTTTCCTGAGTTGTATCCTTTAAGTAAAGTGCTTTCCTGAGTTCTATGAGTCATTGTAGTGAGTGAGCAAACATGAGGACGTTGTCATGGTAACTTCTAGATTTCTAGTCTGTCAGGTAATCTGAGCACCGCATTTGTGGCTGGTATATGAACTGGAGGCAGTCTTGTGGGACTGAGCCCTTAAACCTGTGAAGTCTGACTGTAACTGGTTAATGTCAGAATTGAATCGAATTGAATTGTTGGACACCCAGTTGGAGAATTGGTTGTGGTTGGTGTCAGAAAATACCATGCACTCATGACTTGAAAATGTGGATACATCTGCTGTCTCCACTGCATCAGTTTACTGCATGAGGACCCCCAGATCCTCCATGCCCTTTGGTCTCTCAGGGGCACAGTGTCAGGCCCAATTGGCAGTGGGGGAAGTTGGTTTTCAAGATCAAGTCTCTGGAGCCTCAGATGAAAGCTACTCTCCACTTGAACCCGAGGATTCCAAAGTTTTAACAACCTGTCCTACAATCCCCTTCCTCACTAAAATCTCAGAGAGAATTACATTGTAGTTTATTCTCCATCACAGGAGGGAATTATCTGAATTTTGGCATTTTATATATCTATGTCCCTCCTGTATCTGTGGTACTCAGCCCTGGATACAGATTAGAATCACCTGGTGATCTCTGATAAGGACTGATGGCTGAATTCTACTCTAGGCATAAGTGAGCCACCTGGCAGAGTTGGTCATCAGTACAGATTGGTTTACTCTGAGACACCTGTTATTTGGAGGGGATGCCAATTCATAAATCTCTTCCTATTCAATGCTTCCTAACCTCTTCTGGGGTCTAAATTGGTGCCACTGCTTAAGGTCTCCCTGCAGTGCCCAAGTCTGAAGTTGAATCTGTTCTACATAGGGGAAAGACCTGTCTCCTTGATTTCCTCACAAGATACCCAATCTAATCTTATCATTTTTCTTAGATTTGTGAAAAAAAATTGTAATGCTAATGTATATCTAAGTGTTTGACTTGGGAGAGGATGTGATCAGTACAGAGGGGGAAAAGTTAACCATTAAAATATGTATGCTGCCTAAATGTCTTGTACTGCTCACTTCCTTCACTGAAAAATTTTTATTGATTAGCTAGTTAACCACCATGAGACAGGATCTTTAACATGGGTCATTGGAGTCCTAAGTTGGGAGTTAAGGAAAGATTTCTGTGGGAAGGTTTTATCAACTGGGGAAAGAGCAGAAATTAACCTAAGTGCAAAAGGGATATGTGGACCTCTACCATGACTGGGCCATATTATGCACTCTGTGCATTTGCTAAATTGTTTTCTCTCCACAATGGCTATAACCTCAGATATAGACACATCAAACAATGACCCTGCAATTTCTGATAACCTGTGTGGTGTCCAAAGTGGGCATTTAAAATGGAATCAGAAGAGACAACTAGTCAGTTTGCATCATGGGCTCCCCTTGGTTGACCTCTTGCTTCCATACTGGGAAGTAGATGTAGGAACATGCAAAGAATGGAATTTGAAAAGAATCTCTTTACCAACAAGGGACACTCCAATTGCCTGCAGAACTTATAGTCTAGACCATGAATTTGAGAAATGGAAGGCACTCATTTACCAGGAGTAGACCTGAGACTGCTCTTTTAAAGGGCCCCAAGTTCCCCCTAGCAGGGCATTTTCTGGATATGGATATCTTGAAACCTTTCATTTTTCATTAGCAATGAATCCCATATCTTCACATTCACTGAAATATCTACTTTTGAGCCACTGCATCCATCCTTTGAGTCTTCAGATACAATGAATCATGGTCAAGTCTTCCTATCTATTTCTACCTTGAAGTATCCAAAATAGCAATTCTTTCGGGAAAATCTGGGGAGGAATTATAAGTCTATGTGTTCAAAAAATGAATAAAGGGGAAAAATAATGTGTCCTTGTGGTTAAAGAGATTTCTTATTGTAAAATGTAGTGGAGAAAATGATGGATTCTCTTATGAATTACAAATCAGAATATTAGTAATCTAAAATGAATTTTTAAAATATTACACGTTAAACGTTAAATACTGTAAAAGACATTCTTTCAGATTTTGGTTACTTTTTGTTTCCTAGTCCTCTTTCTTGAATTTTCTATTAAACTCTAGCATTTTTTGTTTATTTGCTTTGGTCTTAAAATTTATGTCTTACTGAGTTCTTGAATGAAATAAAAATTTTGAATAGATCCAACTGATTGTGTGGTTGACTAAATTTTAGGAGTATAAGACAACATGCACAGGAGAAAATACATTTGTATGCAATAAAGAAAAGGATAAATGCATGGACAATTTCTGGAATT
Source organism: Cynocephalus volans (assembly GCF_027409185.1). Lineage (NCBI taxonomy): Eukaryota > Metazoa > Chordata > Mammalia > Dermoptera > Cynocephalidae > Cynocephalus > Cynocephalus volans. The sequence goes on from NC_084461.1 coordinate 199,226,707, forward strand.
GAAAAGACAATGTGCTACAATCACTAACACGAGAAAAACTTTGCAAACATTTCCATTAATCTGTAGTCATCAACAATGATTTAGATTCTATAGATAGTTTTTGCCTGTTTTATCTTAAATATTCTGTGAAGTGGTAAATAGTTATAATTTAATTGTAACATAATTAGTCTGGAATGCATAGTATCATAGCTACAATCACTAAGAATAGTTATAGCTTAAAGCCATTAAATAAAATGAAGTGAAATGTAAAAATACCACACATAGAGAAAAGAAGGCAGCGGGAGAAAAAGAAAAAAAAGCAGATAAGATAAATACAAAATCAATTCCTGGTTTTTATTTCCTTGATGAAAAATTAAGTCTAAGAGAAAAATCCATAAATAGTTGCTTCTTCATTCACACTAATATTTCTTGGTCTGTGTAATACTAATTCTAAAAAGCTGCCGTACAGGGATCCCAGTTGAGAGAAGAACCAGGGAGTCAGGGTAGAGGACTGTGGATTAGAGGCAAGAGAGCAGTTTGTCTAGATTCCAGCCTCTAGGGCAAGAATGCTCAGTTTCAACATCACCTATTAGCAACGAGGGAGGCTTCTTAGAGGTGCTCACATCTAAGCTGGATTTTGAAGACTGAGCAGGAGTTCACCAGCTAAGCAGTACAGAGAGTGCAGTCCAGGGAAGGACAGAAGCCAATGAGTGAATAACTTTATGAATGAGTAAATGAATGAAAAAGACAACATGAGAAGATACTTCAAGAGAAAACATTTGTGATGAGAGATGGTGGTGACAGCTTTCTAAGGCCCTAAATGGTAAGCCCTTTGAGACTGGTAGAGGAGTCTGGCGGTGGGGGTGGGGGTGTGTAGGATCTGAGATTATACGCACTACTGACTGTGTAACTTCAGAGTAATTGCAGGGGAAAAAATAAAGTGCATTCAACTACAGGGAAACATCTTTAGCAGAAATAATAAATCTGAAAACCCTTCCAGAGATGGAACTTTGTGGGTGTGAAGTATCTTAGGCACAACCAAAGCCACCTAAAATGGAGAAGTATATCCTAATGTGCTGAAACTTTGAAACCTGCTTTCCTCTTATCTTGAATCCGTCCAACAAGTTGACCTTCTGGTGGCCACCTGGAAGAGAGACAGGGCCAGTTTTCATTGAAAGTTTCCCCATCCTGAGTTCTCCCTGGGAAACTGCAAATGTGCTACAATGGACTGACTTGGGACTCTTCTGGTCTGTGAGATTTTGTTGTTGTTTTGGAAAATGATAATCAACTGTCCTCAGTGATTAGAATGCAGGCTCACATGGAGGCAGAGAAATAGACAGTTTGACTCCTTAAGATACTCCCTTAGCCTTATATTTGCATGAGGCAGCATGGCAGAGAAAATGATGAGGATGGATGACATTTATTGAGCTCTTACTACGTGCCATGTTCATACAAATCTTTCACGTGCATTTTCTTGGAAAAGAACCATGTTCCTCCCACTGTGTTCTCCAGCATTGATGATTATGAAGAAGGTATACCTTTCATTATAGTATGAATAGATTCCTCTGTCTTTACAGCTTTAAATCAGGCCACACATTCCTCACAATGTCATTTTACTGGCCAGAGATTCTAAAACTTTTGGTTTAGGTTTTCCTTCCCATCCACAGCCTTTTTAGCAAGGAGTAACAGATCTGTAAACAATCCAGGATGCTATTAAAGACATTCCTTTGTAGATCAGAGTGCTTCTGAAACACAAATTTTCTGAAACACAATTTTACCTGGTTTCCTTAGATTTGGATTTACTTGCTTGTTTTACTTAGACTGTTTTGGATCTTGTTGTGGTTTGAGAATCAACAGCCTCAGCTATAAGTGGGCTGGCTCTACAATTTGGTGCTCTGTGCAACCCCAGAGGTAAAGTCAAACAAACTGTGTCATCTTTTTCACAATGCAAGTTACACATCCAGGTGAGCATAGTCCCTAAAAGTTCTCACCTTGAGAAGATAAAAGCTTCCCCCACCTTCTGCCTTGAATATCTGGGGCAGTCCTGCAGCATCCCTCTTTGCACCACCTTCCCTGAGTGCTTGAGATTTCTTCCAGGGCAGGAATTGCACTAGTCTTGTTTTGTATACTTTTATATTTACAAATATAAAAGTATGATAATATAAAAGTATAATGTCCCTTGATAATCTGGACATAGCCTAACTTTTGTTGTCAGGAGAGGTGAACACGCAAGTTGCTGTCCATGGTCCTAAATCATCAATGAAAAGCCAATGGTTTTCCTCTTAATGGAATCTTAGTGACCTTGTCCAAACTCTCTCTGGATGTCTAAATCAAATGAAAGAAGAGGTGTGAGGCTAGAGAAGGGAAAAGAAAAAGCAAAAGGGGAAGTGAATGAAAAAGACATTAGAGGGACAGGACCTGCAGAGGTGGCAGGAACTAAGTGTGACTGTTGGTAATTTACACCAATACACTCATTGAGTTACTGTAGCTGTCTTATCTTCCATCTCAATTACCAATTTGCTATTTTTTTATAGTTGTAGGACAGGTATAATTACATATTCAGCCCCATTCTGATGTTATATTTATAAGTGTCAGGGAGCTCACCACTTCTTTTTTTTAAATTTTACTATTTTTTTACCTGTTTATTTTATTTTATTTTTTAAAAATTAATTAATTAATTAATTAATTAATTAATTAATTAATTTTTTAAAGTTTTATTTTGTCGATATACATTGTGGCTGATTATTGCTCCCCATCACCAAAACCTCCCTCCCTTCTCCCTCCCCCCTCACCCCCAACAATGTCCTTTCTGTTTGCTTGTCGTATCAACTTCAAGTAGTTGTGATTGTTATATCTTCTTCCCCCCCCCCAGTTTGTGTGTGTGTGTGTGTGTGTGTGTGAATTTATATATTAATTTTTAGCTCCCACCAATAAGTGAGAACATGTGGTATTTCTCTTTCTGTGCCTGACTTGTTTCACTTAATATAATTCTCTCAAGGTCCATCCATGTTGTTGCAAATGGCAGTATTTCATTCTTTTTTATAGCTGAGTAGTATTCCATTGTGTAGATGTACCACATTTTCCGTATCCACTCATCTGATGATGGACATTTGGGCTGGTTCCAACTCTTGGCTATTGTAAAGAGTGCTGTGATGAACATTGGGGAACAGGTATACCTTCGACTTGATGATTTCCATTCCTCTGGGTATATTCCCAACAGTGGGATAGCTGGGTTGTATGGTAGATCTATCTGCAATTGTTTGAGGAACCTCCATACCATTTTCCATAGAGGCTGCACCATTTTGCAGTCCCACCAACACTGTATGAGAGTTCCTTTTTCTCCGCAGCCTCGCCAGCATTTATCGTTCATAGTCTTTTGGATTTTAGCCATCCTAACTGGGGTTAGATGGTATCTCAATGTGGTTTTGATTTGCATTTCCCGGATGCTGAGTGATGTTGAGCATTTTTTTCATATGTCTGTTGGCCATTTGTATATCTTCCTTAGAGAAATGCCTACTTAGCTCTTTTGCCCATTTTTTAATTGGGTTGCTTGTTTTCTTCTTGTAAAGTTGTTTGAGTTCCTTATATATTCTGGATATTAATCCTTTGTCAGATGTATATTTTGCAAATATTTTCTCCCACTCTGTTGGTTGTCTTTTAACTCTGTTAATTGTTTCTTTTGCTGTGCAGAAGCTTTTTAGTTTGATATAATCCCGTTTGTTTATTTTTCCTTTGGTTGCCCGTGCTTTTGGGGTCGTATTCATGAAGTCTGTGCCCAGTCCTATTTCCTGAAGTGATTCTCCTATGTTTTCTTTAAGAAGTTTTATTGTTTCAGGGTGTATATTTAAATCCTTAATCCATTTTGAGTTGATTTTAGTATACGGTGAGAGGTATGGATCTAGTTTCATTCTCCTGAATATGGATATCCAGTTATCCCAGCACCATTTGCTGAAGAGGCAGTCCCTTCGCCAGTGAATAGGCTTGGTGCCTTTGTCAAAGATCAGATGGCAGTAAGTGTGTGGGTTGATTTCTGGATTCTCTATTCTATTCCATTGGTCAGTGTGTCTGTTTTTATGCCAGTACCATACTGTTTTGGTTATTATAGCTTTGTAGTATAGATTAAAGTCAGGTAGTGTTATGCCTCAAGCTTTATTTTTTTTGCTCAGCATTGCTTTGGCTATGCGTGGTCTTTTATTGTTCCATATAAATATCTGGATAGTTTTTTCCATTTCTGAGAAAAATGTCTTTGGAATTTTGATGGGGATTGCATTGAATTTGTATATCACTTTGGGTAGTATGGACATTTTCACTATGTTGATTCTTCCAATCCAAGAGCATGGGATATCTTTCCATCTTCTTGTATCCTCTCTAATTTCTCTCAGCAGTGGTTTGTAGTTCTCATTATAGAGATTTTTCACCTCCTTGGTTAACGCAATTCCTAAGTATTTTATTTTTTGTGCGGCTATTATAAATGGGCAGGCTTTCTTGATTTCTTGTTCTGCATGTTCACTATTGGAGAAAAGAAATGCTACTGATTTTTGTGTGTTGATTTTGTATCCTGCTACTGTGCTGAAATCATTTATCAATTCCAGCAGTTTTTTTGTAGAGGTTTTAGGCTGTTCGATATATAGGATCATGTCATCTGCAAACAGGGACAGTTTGACTTCCTCTTTTCCAATCTGGATGCCCTTTATTTCCTTCTCTTCTCTGATTGCTCTGGCTAGTACTTCCAACACTATGTTGAATAGGAGTGGTGAGAGTGGGCATCCTTGTCTAGTTCCTGTTCTTAAAGGAAAAGCTTTCAGCTTTTCCCCATTCAGGATGATATTGGCAGTGGGTTTGTCATATATGGCTTTAATTATGTTGAGATACTTTCCCTCTATACCTAACTTATAGAGGGTCTTTGTCATGAATGAGTGCTGAACTTTATCAAATGCTTTTTCAGCATCTATAGAGATGATCATATGGTCCTTGTGTTTGAGTTTATTAATATGGTGTATCACATTTATTGATTTGCGTATGTCGAACCAACCTTGCATCCCTGGGATGAATCCCACTTGATCGTGATGAATAATTTTATGTATGTGTTGCTGTATTCTGTTTGCTAGTATTTTAGTGAGGATTTTTGCATCTATATTCATCAAGGATATCAGCCTGTAGTTTTCTTTTTTGGTTATATCTTTACCTGGTTTTGGTATCAGGATGATGTTTGCTTCATAGAATGAGTTTGGGAGATTTGCGTCTGTTTCAATCTTTTGGAATAGTTTGTAAAGAATCGGTGTCAATTCCTCTTTGAATGTTTGGTAAAATTCTACTGTGAGTCCATCTGGTCCTGGGCTTTTCTTTGTTGGGAGCCTTCTGATAACAGCTTCAATCTCCTTTATTGTTATTGGTCTGTTCAAATTTTCTACGTCTTCATGTTTCAGTTTTGGGAGCTTGTGTGTGTCCAGAAATTTATCCATTTCCTCCAGATTTTCAAATTTGTTGGCGTATAGTTGTTTATAGTAGTCTCAAATGATTCCTTGTATTTCAGATGAATCAGTTGTAATATCGCCTTTTTCATTTCTAATTTTTGTTATTTGAATCTTCTCTCTTCTTTTTTTTGTTAGCCATGCTAATGGTTTGTCAATTTTATTCATCTTTTCAAAAAACCAACTTTTTGATTCGTTGATCTTTTGAATTGTTTTTTGGTTTTCAATTTCATTCAGTTCTGCTCTGATCTTAATGGTTTCTTTCCGTCTGCTAACTTTAGGTTTGGATTGTTCTTGTTTTTCTAGTTCTTTAAGGTGAAGTGTTAGGTTGTTCACTTGCCATCTTTCCATTCTTCTGAAGTGAGCGTTTAATGCGATAAATTTCCCCCTTAATACTGCTTTTGCAGTATCCCACAGGTTTTGGTATGATGTATCATTGTTTTCATTAGTTTCAATAAATTTTTTGATTTCCTGCTTGATTTCTTCTTGGACCCATATGTCATTAAGTAGAATGCTGTTTAATTTCCATGTGTTTGTATAGTTTCCAGAGTTTCATTTGTTATTAATTTCTAGTTTTAATCCATTGTGATCTGAGAAGATACATGGGATAATTGCAATTTTTTTGAATTTCTTGAGACTTGATTTGTGACCTAATATGTGATCTATCCTAGAGAATGATCCATGTGCTGATGAGAAGAATGAATATTCTGAGGTTGTTGGGTGGAATGTTCTGTAGATATCTGCCAATTCCAATTGGTCTAGAGTCTTGTTTAGATCTTGTGTTTCTCTACTGATTCTTTGCCTAGATGATCTGTCTAATATTGACAGTGGGGTGTTCAGGTCCCCTGCTATTATGGTATTAGTGTCTATTTCCTTCTTTATGTCTAATAGAGTTTGTTTTATAAATCTGTCTGTTCCAACATTGGGTGCGTACATATTTATGATTGTTATGTCTTCTTGATGGATCAGTGCTTTTATAATTAAGTAGTGTCCCTCATTGTCTCTTTTTATGGTTTTTAGTTTAAAGTCTATTTTGTCAGATATAAGAATAGCTACTCCAGCTCGTTTTTCTTTTCCGTTTGCATGGTAAATCTTTTTCCATCCTTTCACTCTTAGTCTATGTGAATCTTTATGGGTGAGGTGGGTCTCTTGTAGGCAGCATATAGTTGGGTCCTCCTTTTTGGTCCAGTCAGCCAGTCTGTGTCTTTTGATTGGGGAATTTAAGCCTTTTACATTAAGAGTTGTTATTGAAAGGTGTTGATTTATTCTTAGCATTTTATTGCTTGTTTGGTTGTCTTAGGTGTCTTTTGTTCCTTGCTTTCTGATTTACTGTTTGGTTTCTGTGTTTGTTGGTTCCTTAGGTTGTAGATAGTGTTTTTGTTTGCTTGTTTTCTCTTCATGGATGCCATTTTTATTATACTAGTGGGTATTGATTTTTCTTAGGTTTTTATGGCAGTGGTAGTTATTTTTCAGGAACCAAACCCAGTACTCCCTTGAGGATTTCTTGTAAGGGTGGTCGTGTGGTAGTGAACTCCCGCAGTTTTTGTTTGTCTGAGAAATATACTATTTGCCCTTCATTTCGGAAGGATAGCCTTGCAGGGTAGAGTATTCTTGGCTGGCAATCTTTGTCTTTTAGTATTTTGAAAATATCATCCCATTCCTTTCTAGCTTTTAGGGTTTGTGATGAGAAGTCTGATGTTAGCCTGATTGGGGCTCCCTTATAGGTGATTTGACGCTTCTTTCTTGCAGCTTTTAAGATTCTCTCTTTGTCTCTGAGTTTTGCCAAATTGACTATGACATGTCTTGGAGAAGGCCTTTTAGGGTTGAATACATTTGGAGATCGTTGAGCTTCCTGGATCTGAAGATCTGTGATTTTTCCTATACCTGGGAAGTTTTCTGCCACTATTTTGTTGAATATGTTTTCAATGGAATCTCTATTTTCCTCCCCTTCTGGAATACCCATGACTCGGATATTTGAGTGCTTGAGGTTGTCTGATATCTCTCTCAGATTTTCTTCAATGTCCTTGATTCTTTTTTCTTTCTTTTTGTCTGCTTGTGTTATTTCAAACAGCCCATCTTCAAGTTCAGAGGTTCTCCCTTCAACTTCGACAAGCCTGCTGGTTAAACTCTCCGTTGTGTTTTTTATTTCGCTGAATAACTTCTTCAGTTCAGCAAGTTCTGGTACATTTTTTTTCAGGACATTGATTTCCTTGTACATTTCCTCTTTCAGATCCTGTATACTTTTCCTCGTTTCATCATGATGTCTAGCTGAGTTTTCTTGTATCTCATTCAGTTTCCTTAGAATTATCACTCAAAATTCCTTGTCAGTTATTTCAGTGGCTTCTTGTTCTATCGGATCTAGAGTTTGAAATTTATTAACTTTTGGTGGTGTACTTTCTTGATTTTTTGTATTTCTGGTATCTTTTTTTTGGTGTTTATTCATTGTGGCAGGGGGTTTCACAGACCACCGGTTTGAGACTAATGACTAACTAGGATGTTGCTGTGGTTGCCAATTTCGTATGGCTCCCTCCGTGACTGCTCAGTTGGCCTCTAGTGCCTTGTGTGTGTGGTTGCCTCGGGTCTTGGGCTTCTCCGGGGAGCCACCTTTCTGGTCAGCTTGGACTCTGCTGGGCGGGTGGATCACGTGCCACAGGGTGTGTGATCTCTGTTGAGCTTTCCCTTCCTGTGCAGGACTTCTCCCTGTTCCGTGTGCTCTGGCCCAGGCTGTTGGATCATTCAGTGGCGACCCCACCGGGTGTGTGGTTTCTGTCCAGTCTCCGCCTCCCAGGTCACACGTCTTCCCACTCTGTGCGCACTGTGCTGGGCTGGAGTGTGTCTTCTGTGCCCCTCTTCCATCAGCTGGGCCTTCAAGACCCTGCTCGGCACCGCCTCGGCCAGGAAGTCTACCAGGTTTCTGCTAGGCACAGACGACCGGTCTCTCTGGGTGCATTTGTAGCACTGTGTAGATCTTTCTCAGGTCTTGTTCACCTTTGTATCTCCCCGGCATAGACCGAATCTAGCACCCACCTGCAGCCTGGTCTCCAGCAGGTTCAAGTGGACCTGGGAACTCTCCTACCACACTATTCCCAACCAGAAATTGGTTAGGGTTTTTTCCGAACTGGTGGCTGCAGAGATGGTATCTGCCTCCCAGTAACAGGAAGTTTACTGGGGGCCGGAGTCCAGGGTGTGGTGGAGTGACGGTCGGCCCGCCTGTACTTCCTTGCCCTCCCGACACTGGCCAGGGACGCCCCCTGCCACCAGCCCCGCCAGAGAATTGCGGAGGGAGTGGGAGGGGAGGCCGGCCCGCAGGCTCCGGGAAGCCCCGCGCCGGGCCAAGCAAGTGGGAAGGCTCAGTGAGGGCCGAGCCGGGCGGAGCTGCCCGCACCTGGGAAAATGGAGGCAGCCCCGGGCGGTGAGTGGCCTGGTGGTGCAGGCGGGAGCCGGGTGGGCATAATCCCCCCGAACAGAGCTGGGCCAGGGGTCACTCACAGGGTTGTGCCAGGTCGGATGTTCACTCTCTTTCTCTGGTTTGTCACCTTCCCTGTTCTTGGCCGCTGCTGCCTCGGGCTGTTCAGTCGCGGCGCGGCTCGGGCGCTCCCAGGAATCTTCTTTAATGACGGCCTGAAACCTCGAATCCTGAATAGGGCAGCTGGCCACCTTCAGCGCGGCCCCGGCCCCCGGGATCCTTTCAGCATCCACAGCAGCCCTGGCGCCGTGTTCCCTGTTTCGAGACTCGCTTTTGCAGCTAAGAAACAGTTCTTTTCCTGCTCTACACTTCAAAGCTGTTGCCTGTAAATGAGGCAGGCTCTCCTGCCGGGGGCAAAGTGGCAGTCACCCCCCATGACCGGCCAGCAGCAGCGGTCCTCCCTTAAGAGATGGCAAGAGGAAGGTCCACAAGTTTCCTGGCTGCCTGAGGCCCAGTGGCCGCCTTTTCCACCTCAGCTACTCCGTGCCAACCGCCGCAGCCACCGCCATCTTGAAACTCTTTTTACCTGTTTAAATAGTGCAAACATTTAAACAGGAGAAGTACAGTTTGTATAAGAGCACATTCCAGAGAAACTAATAATGGGAGTTCTAATGAGGGCAAAGAAAGGACTTAAGGAAGTTTCTGGAGCTCACCACTTTGTAACATCCCCTAATTCCATTGGTATAAGAATCTTGGTTTTTGAAAACATTTCTTGTATCAGACTCATTCTGCTCTCTTGTAACCATTGCCCTTTATGTCCAGTTCTGCTGCTTTTTTCACATGAAAGCCCTTCAGACAATTAAAGCTCACTGTCATCTCCCTCCAAGTCATCCCTTCTCAGGACTCAACATCTGCCAGCTCACTTGGCCAATCCTCAGTTGGCCAATCCTCAGTTGGCCCTGGGCATCCTGTAGTGCATCAGCACCCTGACTGAGCACCAGGTGGTACATAGAGTTCAAGGTAGATCTACTAAGATGAGAGACTGGGCTAATGACAGTATTTTGATAGTCAGTTCCAAGAAGTTTCAAGTCCTGCCCAGTTAGAGTCTATAAAAGTGGAACCCTGAATAAAATCCAGAGGATCAAATAATCCATTAACCTGCTCTCATCCTAGGGTAATTTGCCAGTTTTTATGAAAGTGCATGTGCATGCACTCAGCAAACACGTGGTTGTGCAGAAGGTAGGCTGCTGTTCTTGTCAGCTTGTCTGCAGGCAGAATGCTCCCACTTTCTCTGGGGCCTGCACCCCAAGTCACAAGGAAAAAGATGCACAGATTTGAAACTCAGTGTATGGATCTTCCTTCATAAATGTGAGTTGGGGATTGGGTTTTTAAAACAAACCATGTACTCTTAAGAGACACACTTGTATGTGTACACTTGTCTAGATAGCAGAAGTTGGACCCCATAGTGTGGCATGTGTTCACCCTGAAAATTCTATGATGACCTGTCACTGTGGTAATGTGGTGATGCACATCTTGCCTTCCATTCCAACTGTCACTCTGTGAGTTGCAAAGTTTAAATTTGATAGCAGTAGTGACATTCTCAGCTTCATACCTAGAGTCCTCCAAGATGGGAAATCTAAACTGCTGCTTTAGAGGTATGTTCATATTGGTCTTCTGAATGTGTTTTCTTCAAGTCGAACAGTTAACTTTTACTCAAAATATTTTCCTCATTTTTTTTTCATTTCTCTCACTCCTATTTGTCTATATATTTATAAATGTGTTTGATAGATTTTTGTAAATTACCCAACTTGTATCTTTTTATTTTTCTATCAAGCTGGCTTCATAATTACATATACTTTAATTTAGAAAAATATACTATTTTCTAATGCCAATTATGTGCACACCCTTCCAAAGAATAGATATAGAAGGAACACATTACACTGCTTTCATTGCATCAGGAGAATCTTGATATGAAATACAGCAATATGAAATACAGCAATCATGAAAGAGGAATTTCTGCATGTAGATGTCAAAATTCAGAAACCAATGTTAGAGCAAACTAAACTGAGAGAGTTTTAGAAAGAAAAGAAACTGAGATTTCCTGATGAGATTTCCATGGGGTTTATAAAGACAGGATCACTGGCCATTTGGGAGCTGCCTGGGAGAGTGGTGAGAAGGGCCAATGACATAAGGCTAGTGGAACAGACATTTGCTGACAGAGAGAACGAGGGCCTGGGTGGTCCTCAAGGAGAGTCCTGGGGTGGAGTCTCCAGGTCATGCCCATGGAAGGGTCCCTCTAAGAGGAGGTGGAGTTCTCTCCCTGCCACTGCAGGGTCTAAGGAGGGATGAGGAGTTTGTAGAGACTGAACTCTGGTGAGGAGGGACGTGAGCAGGAAGGTGGACTCAGAGCTGGGGCAGCCACTGGCCATTGTCAGGCAGGCCTCAGTCCAGCTGCTCAGATGACCAGAAAGTGGGGGTCACATACTTAATTCATTAGACCACTGAAGTACCAGCACATCTGAGCTGGCCACTTACCCCATTAATTCCCATTAACTGCTCATCCAGGGTTGACCAGTTGAAGGAAAGTTAATTCTTGGCACAGGCGGTTGGTTTGGCATGTCCTGAGTTCGGAGAGTGTGAAGATGCTAGAGAAGGATGGCCACAAGGTTAGACCTCTGCTTGTCCTTCAGAGAGACTTTGTTTGGAGGAGACTGTCATATTTTAGGTCAGAAATTGAAATCTGGAGGTAGGAGGCTGGGTGAGGATTTGAGCCCTTCTCTTGGCTCAGGCTTCTTTTCCTGGGCAACAGTATTACCGAAGAAACCTTGGGGCAGGAGGATTTAACAAAGTGAGAAGAGCTCTGGGTTCAGGTTCAAGGGCATGATTTAGAGGTCTCAGGTGTTCAGGCATCTCTGAGCCCAGGGAACCAACTACATTCTTGTCCCAGGTCCATCACTCATCAGTGTTGTAACTCTGGCCAAGTCACCTAAAATCTCTAAATTTTAATTCCCTGAACCAAAAAACATGGGTTACAGCCCCTGCTGTGCCCATCCACTGGGGAGGAACACCCAAGGCAAATATACTTTGATATAAGCAAATTATCAAAAATCAAAGACAGAGAGAGAATACTGAATGCAGCAAGAGGAAAGAAACATGCAACATTCAACAGAGCCTCAATACGTCTGTCAGCAGATTGTTCAGTAAAAAACCTACAGGTAGAGAGAAAGGGATGACATATTTAGGGTGCTAAAGGAAAAAGACTGTCCACCAAGAACTCTCTCTAGCAAAAGTAACCTTCAAATATGAAGGAGAAATAAAGTCTTTCTCTGGCAAACAAAAGCGAAGAGAATTCATCAACACGAGGCCTGCCCTACACGAAATGCTAAAGGGAGTTCTTCAGTCTGAAAGATGACAACATGAAAGAGTAGCAAGAAAACATGTGAAGGAACATAACTCGTTAGTAAAGTAAGTTCACAGACAATCTCAGAACACTGCCATGGCGTGAGGGTGGTCAAGAAACCGCTTACATTCTTAGTATGAAGACCAAAGGACAAACCCAATGAGACATTAACATATACAACAACTGTATAAAAGATAAGCCATATTAAAAGACCTATCTTGAAACATCAAAATGTCAAAATGGGGGTGGATGACACCAAAGCATAGAGTTGGCTTTGGTTCTTTTTTCTTAGATCTTAAAGTTATTAGTATAAAACAATATAACTATGACATATTGTGCCTAGTCCTCATGGTAACCATAATGCAAAACGATATGAGACACACTAGGAATAAATAGTGATCAATCAAAATACCCTGCTAGAGAAAACCACATATTTACAAAGGAAGAGAGTAAAACTGGAGAAAAGGAAAAGAGGATCAACAAGCAATCAGAAAAAACAGAACAAAATGTTAGTAACAAGTCCCTATATATCAATAACAACTCTAAATGCAAATGGATTAAATGCCCCAATTAAAATTCTCTCAGTGGGTAAGTGGACTATAAAACAAGAACCAACAAGATGCTGCCGGCAAGAGACTCCTTTCACCTAGAAAGACACACACTGTCTGAATGTGCAGGGACGGAAAAACCTGTTTCATGCAAATGGAAACCGAAAAAGACCAGAAAGAGCTATATTTACACCAGATAAAACAGACTTCAAGCAAAGGAAAGTAAAAGAGACAAGGAAGGTCACAATGGAATGATAAAGGGATCAATGCAACAAAAGCGTATCACAATGCTAAATATATACTCACCCAACTCCAGAGCACCCACTTATATAAAGCAATTAATTACTATTACAACTAGCAGGAGAAGTAGACTCTAACACACTAATAGTTGAGGACTTTTACACCCCACTTTCAGCAAAAGACAGATCATCCAGACAGAACATTAACCGGGCAACATCAGAATTATTCTCTACTCTAGGCCAATTGTACCTAATGAACATATACAGAACATTTCCTCTAACAGCTTCAGAACATACATTCCTTTCAACAGTACATGAAACATACTCTAGAACAGAACATAGGTCAGGTGACAAAACAAGTCTCAACAAATATTCAAAAATCAAGGTCTTATCAACTACCTTCTCCAACCATGATGGCAGAAAGCTAGAAACAAACAAGAAAAGGTCACTAGAGACCATACAAATTCATAGAAAATACAGTACATGCTTCTAAACAACAAATGGTTCAAAGAAGAAATCAAAAAAGAAATTAAAAACTGAAAACAGAACATGTTGGAACCCATGAGGTACAGCGAAAGCAGATCTAAGAAGAAAGTTTATAGCATAAAATGGCTACAACAAAAAGGAAGACTTCAAAGAAACAACCTAGCATTATACCTCCAGGAGATGGAAAACAAGAATAAACCAAACCCAAATCAGTAGAAGGGCAAGAGTAACGAAGGTCAGAGCAGAAATGAGTGAATTAGAGACTAAACGAATATAAATAAATAAAAGATAGAAAAGGTCGAGGAAACGAAGAGTTGGTTTCTTGAAAAGATAAACAGAATTGTTGAACCTTTAGGTAGACTTATGAATAAAGAAATGAGAGAAGACTCAAACAAAATCGGAAATGTAAAAGGAGACATTGCAACCGATCCCAAAGAAATACAAAGGATCGTGAGAGACTACTACGAACAGCTGTATGCAAACAAACTAGAAAGTGTAGAAGAAATGGATCAATACCTGGACACATACAACTTACCAAGATTGAATCATGAAGAACTAGAAAACCTACACCGACCAATACAAGTACTGAGATTGAAGCAGCAGTAAAAAATCTCCCCCAAAATAAAAACCCAGGACCACATGCCTTCACAAATATTTAAAGGAGAACTAATACTAATTCTTCTTCTCAAACTCTGCCAAAAAATTGGGGAGTGTGAAGGTTAATTCTAGGTGTCTATTTGATTAGATTAAGCAATGCTGAGAAACCTGGTAAAGCTATCTTTTTCGGTGTGTCCTTGAGGGTGTTTCCAGAAGAGACTAGCATGAGACCCTGAGTGGACTGGGTGGGGAAGATCTGCCCTGGGGCAGGAAACACCCAATCTGCTGGGGGCCCAGAGAGCATAAAAAATGGAGAAAAAGGCAAGGTTCTCAATTCTCTGGAGCTGGGATACACTCCATATACATGGATACACATGGATACATTCCATGGACATCACAGCTTGAGACTTTAGCTTTTGGATTCCAGGACTTATACATCAAGGACACCATCAGCTTCCCTGGTTTGGGGGCTTTTGGACACAGACTGAGCCACGCTGCCAGCATCCAGTTTGCAGGTGGCCTATTGTACTTTTCTTCACAATCGTGTGAGCTAATTCCCCTAACAAATCCCCTCTCATGTATTTATAACATATCTTACTGATTTTGTCTCTCTGGAGAACCCTGACCAATACAAGGAGGGAATACTTCCAAACTCTTCCAATGAGGCCAACATTATCTTCATACCAAAACCACAAAAAGACACAACAAAAAAAGAAAACCGGAGACCAATATCCCCAATGAACACAGATGGAAAGATCTTCAATAAAATACTAGCAAACAATCTCCAGGGAAATGCAAATCAAAACCACATTGAGATATCATCTCATCCCAGGTAGACTGACTATTATCAAAAAAGACTGAGAAAAACAAATGCTGGTGAGGATGTGGAGAAAAGAGAACTCTTCTACAATCCAACAATCCCCCTTCTGGATATATACCCAAAGGAATGGAAATCATCATACCAAAGGGATACGTGCACTCCCATGATCTTGCAGCTCTATTTACAAAAGCCAAGGTATGGAACTAACCTAAATGTCTACTGATGGATGATTGCATAAGGAAAACATGGAATTTATACACTATGGAATACTACTCAGCTATAAAAATGAATGAAATTCTGCCATTCACAGCAACATGCATGTGCTTGGAGAAAATTAGGTTGATTGAAATGAGCCAGGCAAAGAAAAAGAAACACCACATAGACTCACTTATAAGTGGCAACTAGGAAGGAAGGAAGGAGAGAGAGTGGAAGGAAGTAAGGAAGGAAGGAAGGAACGAAGGAAAGAAGGGAGGACGGAAGGATGGAAGGAAGGAAGGAGGGAAGTTAGGAGGGAAAGAAGGAAAGACCTCAATAATACATTGAACTTTCAGAAGGAGAGAAGAGACCTATGGTTACTAGAGGTGAGAAAGCAGGAGGGGGAGAGCGGTTGGGGTAAATTGGGTAAGGGTCACCAAAATAATTATGATTTGTAATAATGAACGTGCTAATAATATTTATCACATATTGTACACAAAAACTGATAATCAACACCATACTTCCAAAATATGTATAATCAATTATGCTTCAATTTAAAAAACTTTTTGAAGATATAAAAAAATAAAATACTAGCAAACAAAAACAGAACACGTTAAAAAACTCATTCCCGACGATCAAGAGAGATTCATCCCAGGGATGCAAGGATGGTTCGACACATGCAAATCAATAAACATGATACATCATATCACCAGAATGAGGGGGAAAAAACCAGATGGTCATTTCAGTACATGCTGGAAAAGCATTTGATAAAATCCAACATCTCTTCATGAAAAACACTGAACAAATTAGGTATAGAAGGAATGTACCTCAGCACAATAAAGGCCACAGCTAAATCATAATGAATAGACAAAAATTGGAGGCTTGTCCTCTAAGATCTGCACCAAGACAAGGATACCCACTTTCCCTACTCTTAATCAACTTAGTACTAGAAGTTCTAGCCAACGCTTTATGGCAATAGACAGCAATAAAGGACATCAAAATTGGAAAGAAGAAAGTCAAACTATCCCTTCTTGCAGATCAGATGATCATATACATAGAAAGCCCTTTTGACGCCACCAAAAAATTACTAAAATGAAACAACGAATTCAGTATAACAGCAGGATAAAAAATCAACACTCAAAAATAAACAGTCTTCCTATACACCAATAATGAAATAGCTGAAGAAGAAATCAAGAAACTAATCCCATTCAAAATAGCTACCAAATACCAGAAGCATGTTAGTAGCAAATCTCACCAAGGAGGCGAAAGAGCTCTACATTGAAAACTGAAAAACATTGGTGAAAAAAATTGAAGAAGATACAAATAAGTGGAAAAATATTCCATGTTCTTGGGTTGGAAGAATTAACATCATCAAAATGTCCATATTACTCAAAGCAATCTACTCATTCAGCCCAATTCCTATCAAAATACCAATGATACTCTTCACAGAAATCGAAAAATGATCTTAAAATTTCTAGGGAACCACAAAAGACCCCGTATAGCTAAAGTAACCTCGAACAAAAAGACAATGTCAGAGGCATCACACTTTCTGACTTCAAAATATACCATATAGCTACAGTAACCCAAACAGCATGGTTTGGGCATAAAAATAGACAAATAGACCAATGGAACAGAATAGAGAGCCCAGAAATAAACCTGCATGCTTACAACGGACTGATTTTATGTTTAAAAGACACCTGCACTCCTATATTCAACACAATGCTCTTCATAATAACAAAGAGATGGAATCAACCTACATGTCCATCATTGGATTAACAAATGAAAGAAATTTGTGGTATATACACAGAATGGAATAACATTTAGCCCTAAAAAGAAATGACATCTTATCATTTGCAACAATCTGGATGGAACTGGAAGCCATAACATTAAGTGAAATAAATCAGGCACAGAAAGACAAATAAATACTGCATGATCCCACTCATATGTGGAATTCTAAAGAGAAAAAAAAAGGGGTTCTTATAGAAGTAGAGAGTAGAGTAATGGTTACCAGAGTCTGGGAAGGGGATGGGAGTTGGCTGGCGGGGGAGGTGGTGGACTAACGGGCACAAAACTATGCTATCTACCCTAAGCGAATCATTGTGCAATACATACATGTACCCCACACACATGTGCAAGTAAATGTTAAAATTAAAAAATTAATAAAAATAGAAAAAACAATAACAAAAAACCTTTAGTTGCTTAGACAATAAAAATTTATTTCTGGGAAGTCCAAGATCAAGGTGCCAGCAGGTTCAGTTCCTGGTAAGGTCCGTCTTCCTGGCTTACAGACAGCCACCAACTTGCTGTGTCCTCCCATGGAGGAGAGAGAGAAAACTCTGGTGTCTCTTTTCTCTTACAGGGACACTAATGCTGTCCTTCAGGTTCCACCCTCATGACCTCATATACATTTAATTCCCTCCCAAAGGCCCCAAATCCAAATACCAGTATGTTGGGGATTAGAGCATCAACATATGTGTTTTGGGGGACACAGACATTCAGTCCATAACAGTGACCTCATCAAATGTTGACGTTCTGTTAAGTCAGGTGTGTTCATCAAGACAACAACATGGCAAGTCTTTGACCATCAGACCCATTTCTCGATGTCAGGGCTGCCTTTCTTTCTCAGGCCTTAGCATTCACACATATTCATTCATCAGAATTTAATGAGCATCTCCCGATGCCACAATCTGAGGTGAGCCCTGGGGATTCAGTTGTGCACAAAGACTGACATGCCTTCTGCCCCTTGGGGCTCCTGCTGAGAGGGTAAGCAGGGACAGGAGGGGTGACAGAACAGGGGAGGTGCAGGTGCTGCTGTCTGAAGGCCAGAGAGGTTTCCCTGAACAAGAAACAGCCACATGAAGTGGGAAAGGCATTGGCCAGTGAAAAGGTGGGGGCAGCCCAGGGCACACCTAAGAGAAGAGGGATGGTGGAAGGAGACGTGAAGCTGCAGAACTAGGCAAATGCTAGAACTCCAAAACCAAGGTGAGCGTTTCATAAATTATAGTACATACCATGCTATACATATTTGTGCCTTAAAAATATGATCCAGGGGATATTTACTGATGTGGTAATAAATCTACAAATGTTTGGAATAAAAAGTAAGTGGCTAGTCTTATATCCAATTTGATGCTGCACCATATATATATACATATATATACACGTGTATACGTGTGTGCGTGTGTGCACGTGTGTGCGTATGTGTGTGTGCATGCGTGTGTGTGTATAATGAGGCCAGAAGAGAGTAGAATAATATCTTCAAAGCACTGAAAGAAAGGACTTATCGACCCAGGATACTATATGCAGCAAAGATATCCTTAATGAGTTTGTATTTCTCTTGGTTGAAAACCTAAGAATAGGATTGAGCGTCATATGTTATGTCCCTCCCAGCCTGCCCTGGCGGACACCTCAGCTGCCACCCCCGCAGGAACTAGGTGATGTCCACACTTCTGTTCTTAGCGGCTCTCTGCTCCATCATTCCCAGGGTAAGGACAGGAGGACACATAGGCTCTGACCACAAAGCTGCCACCTCCTGCAGGAGATGCGCAGCCACGAACTCTGCTCCCTAGGATGTCCCCTTCTGCTGCGCAGGGACCTCTACAGGACATGCCCTGAAATCTCTGGGACCTGGCCAGGGGGAAAAGGGGCCGTGGCCATCCTATTCCATTCTTTGCCCTCAAGTCGAGCAACCTCAACCCTCAACAGGAGACAGGGAAGCCTCAGAGTGTCCACATGTGACTGTCGCTCCAGCTTCATTTGGGCCACATTTCTACCTCCAGAATCTTTTGCACGGTCACTCCAGGCTTATGTCCAGTGCACATCTTTTCCTCATGCATCCATTACACATGTGCTTACTTGCACATTCTGCACACACGCACCCATTCTTCTCTCACACATTCCAAAGGTGCATCCCAGCAACCGGCCAAACATTCCGTGCTTCTCACTTAGCTGAGTTGGCAGCTAAAGGAGGACTCTCAGAGCAGAGTTGTCTAATCCAAGCATACAAACTTACCCAACGGCCATGATGGGCAGTTGCCCGGGCAAGCTCACCCCTGCCCCCGGCCCTAGGGGTCAAGGACCATCCAGAAGGACTTAGGCAACTAGAGCCTGCTGACGGTACCTGCTGAGTTCCCATGGCTGTCCTGGGTCATGCAGCTCCCCATACCTCTGGATGGACTTCCACACCATCCTGTAAGTAACTGGCGACTCTGTATTAGGGGTATGTGAAAGCATCAGCAAGGAAAAATTCAATGCTCCTGCAGACACTGTGTTCTTTTCTTTGGGTCGTCACTTCAATCAACTGTCATCACCAGCAGAGGAAGCTAATAGTACCTACTGACAATTCCACAATATCTTACGGCTCACACACTGTACTGGGCACATGGACCTCTGTATTTAAACAAGCAGAACAGTCACCCATTTGTGGCCTGCAACACCCAGGTTTAGGTCACTTCTCATGACCTAAACCAGGAGAGGGAGATGACGCCCAGCACCTCAATTGTGCAGTGGGGGTGAAACTGAGGCCAAACATAACGTGCATCTCACTTAGCTGAGTAGGCAGCTAAATGTGGACTTTCAGAGCTCAGCTCTCTGATCCTGCACAGAGAAGATTGTGTTGAGGGAAATCGGAGAGAACAGTGAAGGGAGCAGCTGAGCAGGAGGAAGGACCCACATTCCTAGAGAAACAGGATGATCAGAGAAAGGACCTCGAAGCCACTGGGGGTGCACAGTTAGTACTTAGGCACTGGAGTGTCCACGGAGCCCTACCTTCCTTCCTACCTATAAAGAATCCACCAGGCAGAGTGCAGGGAATTCAGATACAAGACACCCCAGACCTCTTTTATAAGCTCTTCCCCAAATAAAATGCAATCCCAAGCTCAAACAGCAGCACACAAGTTATCCCACTGGTGCAGAGAAGATGGGCTCAGGCCGCATCTCACCCTGGAATACACGACAGGTCCTCAAAGAAAGTGAGAAAGGAGGGGCCTCAACCTCCCTCTTCATCTGCAGAGGTTTCCCAGAGGAAGACTCCAGGTGACAACTGGTAGATGCAATAACAGGGCAGAAACTAACTTTGAGAACTGCTCACTCATATCCGACATCCCCAGAACCTGGAAACTCGAGGGCCTGTTGCTACATAGGCTAGAGGGACCTCTGATGCAGCCACCCCTGAATCCCCCTGCTAGATTTTTAAGTCACTTCTCATGACCTAGACTAGGAGAAGGAGGTGTGGCTCCAGCATATCACATTGGGGTGATACTGAGGCCAAAATATCTTGCATCTCACTTAGCTGAGTTGGCAGCTAAATGAAGACTTTCGGAGCTCAGCTCTCTGATCCAAACATACAAACTTATCCAACCTCTTTCATGGTCCGTTACCTGGGCAAACTCACCCCTGCCCCCAGCCCTGTGGCACAAGGACCAGCCAGAAAGACTTAGACAACTGGAGCCCGCTCACCACACCTACTGAGTTCCTGTGGCTGGCCTGGGTCATGCAGCTGCCCGTACCTCTGGATGGACTTGCACACCATCCTATAAGTAATTAGAGACTTTGTATCAGAGGATTGTGAAAGCATCTCCCAGGTGAAATTCCACAGTCCGGTAGACATTGTGTTCTTTTCTGTGGGACTTAAGTTCAATCTACAGGCATAACCATCAGAGGAAGCTAGTGCTACCTACTGGCTATTCCACGATGTCCTACAGCTCAGCCAGTGTAATGGGCATAGTGACTGTTTTGTATAGGAGCAGAACAGTCACCCGTGTGTGGCCTGCAACACCTGGGTGAGTCTAAAACACTTGCACATAGAAGATCCTGTGATGGGACCTTGGACAGACTAGTAAAGTGACGGCTGAGCAGGGGAAGGACCCACATTCCTAGAGAAGGTGGAAAATCAGAGAAAGGGGACTCAAACCCAATGGGCTGCACAGTCAGTATGTAGGCACTGGAGTGTCCACGGAGCCCTCTCTTCATTCCTGCCCAAAAAGAATCTTCCAGGCAGAGAGCTGGGAATTCACATACAACAAGACACTGCAGACCTCTAATATAAGCTCCTGCCCCAAATAAAATGCCATCTTCAGCTCATACAGCCCTACTCGAGTTTTCCCAATGCTGCAGAAAAGGAGGGTCAGGCCACACCTCACCCCGGGTGGCTGGACATATCATCAAAGAAAGTGAGGAAGGAGGGCCCTCAGCCTCCCTCTTCATCTGCAGAGGTTTCCCAGAGGAAGACTCCAGGTGAAAACTGGTAGATGCAATAACAGGGCAGAAACTAATTTCGAGGAACTGCTCACCCATATACGACAGCTGCAGACCCAGGAAACTCGAGGGCCTGTTGCTACGTAGGCTAGAGGGCCCTCTGATGCATCCACCCCCTGAATCCCCCAGCTAGATTTTCAAGTCACTTCTCATGACCTATCCCAGGAGAGGGAGATGAAGGCCAGCACCTCTAGTGTGCAGTGGGGGTGAGACTAAGGTCAAACATAACGTGCATCTCACTTAGCTGAGTTGGCAGCTAAATGTGGACTTTCAGAGCTCAGCTCTCTGATCCAAAGATACAAACATATCCAATGTCTTTCACGGTCAGTGACCTGGGCAAGGTCACCCTTGCCCCTGACCCTGTGGCACAAGGACCAGCCAGAAAGACTTAGACAACTGGAGCCCACTCACCGTAGCTGCCAATATCCCACGGCTGGCCTTGGCCATACATGCGCCCGTAACTATAGATGGACTTGCACACCATCCTATAAAAACCTGCCCCTTTGTATCATTGATTTCTGAAAGTATCTCCAAGGAGAAATTCCATGGTCCTGCAGACACTGTGTTCTTTTCTGTGGGTCCTCACTTCGATCTACTGACATCACAATCAGAGGAAGCTAGTGCTACCTATTGGAAATTCCACAATGTCCTACAGCTCAGCCAATAAACGGGGCACCCTGAAGCTCTTTTTTGTACAGGAACAGAACAGTCACCCCTCTTGGCCTGCAACAACTGGGTGTGTCGAAGACACCTGCACAGAGAAGATTATGTTGAGGGACCTCAGAGAGACTAGTAAAGGGACAGCTGAGCAGGAGGAAGGACCCACATTCCTAGAGAAGCACGAAGATCAGAGAAGGGACCTCGAAGCCACTGGGCGTGTACAGTTAGTATGTAGGCACTGGAGTGTCCAAGGAGCCCTCCCTACCTGCCCACAAAGAAATCTCCAGCTAGCATGCTGGGAATTCATATACAACAAGACACCTCAGACCTCTTCTATAAGCTCCTGCCCCAAGTAAAATGCCATCCTCAGCTCATACAGCCCTACTCGAGGTTTCCCACTGGTGCAGAGAAGGCGGGCTCAGGCCGCATATGACCCTGGACTGCATGACAGGTCCTCAAAGAAAGTGGGAAAGGAGGGGCCTCAACCTACCTCTTCATCTGCAGAGGTTTCCCAGAGGAAGACTCTAGGTGAAAGTGGTAGATGCAATAACAGGGCAGACACTAACCTTGAGGAACTGCTCACCCACATCCGACAGCTCCAGACCCTGGAAACTCGAGGGCCTGTTGCTACATAGTCTAGAGGGACCTCTGATGCAGCCATCCCCTGAATCCCCGAGCTAGATTTTCAAGTCACTTCTCATGACCTAAACCAGGAGAGGGAGATGACGCCCAGCACCTCAATTGTGCAGTGGGGGTGAAATTGAGGCCAAACATAACGTGCATCTCACTTAGCTGAGTAGGCAGCTAAATGTGGACTTTCAGAGCACAGCTCTCTGATCCAAACATACAAACTTATCCAACCTCTTTCATAGGAAGTTGCCAGAGCAAGCTCACCCCTGCCCCCAACTCTGGGGTGCAAGGACCAGGCAGAAGGACTTAGAAAACTGTAGCCCGCTCACCACACCTGCCAATTTCCCATGGCTGGCCTGGGTCATGCAGCTGCCCGTAACTCTGGATGGACTTGCACACCATCCTATAAATAACCTACACCTTTGTATCTGTGATTTGTGAAAGTATCTCCAAGGAGAAATTCCATGGTCCTGCAGACACTGTGTTCTTTTCTGTGGGTCCTCACTTCGATCTACTGTCATCACCAGCAGAGGAAGCTAGTGCTACCTACTGGCTATCCCACGATGTCCTACAGCTCATCCAGTGTACTGGGCATAGTGACTGTTTTGTATGGGAGCTGAGCAGTCATCCATGTGTGTCCTGCAACACCCGGCTGTGTCCAAAACACTTGCACCAAGAAGATTCTGGGGACTGACCTTGGACAGACCAGTAAAGGGACCGTTGAGCAGGGGAAGGACCCACATTCCTAGAGAAAGTGGCAAACCAGAGAAAGGGGACTCGAACCCAATGGGCTGCACAGTCATTATGTAGGCACTGGAGTGTCCACGGAGCCCTCTCTCCCTTCCTGCCAAGAAAGAATCTCCCAGGTAGAGTGCTAGGAATTCAGATACAAGAAGACACTGCAGTCTTCTTCTATAAGCTCCAAATAAAATGTCATCTTCAGCTCATACAGCCCTACTGGAGGTTTCCCACTGCTGCAGAAAAGGAAGGGTCAGGCCACACCTCACCCCGGGTTGTCGGACATGTCATCAAAGAAAGTGAGAAAGGAGGGGCCTCAGCCTCCCTCTTCATCTGCAGAGGTTTCCCAGAGGAAGACTCCAGGTGACAACTGGTAGATGCAATAACAGGGCAGAATCTAACCTCGAGGAACTGCTCACCCACATCCGACATCTCCAGACCCTGGAAATTCGACAGCCTCTTGCTACATAGGCTAGAGGTACCTCTGATGCTGCCACCCACTGAATCCCCAAGCTAGATATTCAAGTCACTTCTCATGACCTAGAACAAGAGAGGGAGGTGATTCTCCAGCACGTCAACTGTGCATTGGGGGTGAGACTGTGGCCAAATATAACGTGCATCTCACTTACCTGAGTTGGCAGCTAAATGTGGACTTTCAGAGCTCAGCTCACTGATCCAAACATACAAAGTTACCTAACCTCTTTCATAGGCAGTTGCCTGGTCAAGCTCACCCCTGCCCCCGGCCCTGAGGGGCAAGGACGAGCCAGAAGGACTTAGACAACTGGAGCCGCTCACTACATCTGCTGAGTTTCCATGGCTGGCCTGGGTCATACAGCTGCCCGTACCTCTGGATGGTCTTGCAAACCATCCTATAAGTAACCAGAGACTTTGTATCAGAAGTTTGTGAAAGCATCTCCCAGGTGAAATTCCATGGTCATGCAGACACTGTGTTCTATTCTGTGGGTCCTCACTTCGATCTACTGTCATCACCATCAGAGGAATCTAGTGCTACCTATTGGCAATTCCACAATGTCCTACAGCTCAGCGCATGTACTGGGCACAGTGACGCTCTGTTTTGTACGGGAACAGAACAGTCACCCCTCTGTGGCCTGCAACACCCAGGTGTGTCCAAGACACCCACATAGAGAAGATTGTGTTGAGGGAACTCAGAGAGACCAGTAAGGGACAGCTGAGCAGGAGGAAAAACCCACATTTGTAGAGAAGCACGAAGATCAGAGAAGGGACCTCGAAGCCACTAGGGGTGCACAGTTAGTATTTAGGCACTGGAGTGTCCACAGAGCCGTCCCTTCCTGCCCAGAAAGAACGCTGCAGGCAGAGTGCTGGGAATTCAGATACAACAAGACACCTCTGACGTCTTCTAAAAGCTCCTGAACCAAGTAAGATGCCACACTCAGCTCATACACCCCTACTCGAGGTTTCCCAAAGCTGAAGAGAAGGCAGGCTCAGGCCACATCTCACCCTGGGCTGCCTGACACGTCCTCAAAGAAAGTGAGAAAGGAGGGGCCTAAACCTCCTTCTTCTTCTGCAGAGGTTTCCCAAAGAAAGACTCCAGGTGAAAAGTGTTAGATGCAATAACAGGGCAGAAAGTAACCTCGAGGAACAGCTCACCCACATCCGACAGCTCCTTACCCTGGAAACTCGAGGGCCTGTTGCTACATAGGCTAGGGGAACCTCTGATGCTGCCACCCCCTGAATCCCCCAGGTAGATTTTCAAGTCACTTCTCATGAACTAGACCAGGAGAGGGAGGTGATGCTCCAGCACATCAACTGTGAATTGGGGGTGAGACTAAAGCCAAATGTAACGTGCATCTCACTTAGCTGAGTTGGCAGCTAAGTGAAGACTTTTGGAGCTCAGCTCTCTGATGCAAACATACAAACTAATCCAACATCTTTCATGGTCAGTTACCTGGGCAAGCTCACCCTTGCAACTGCCCTGCAGCACAAGGACAAGCCAGAAAGACTTAGACAACTGGAGCCCGCTCACGACACCTGCCAATTTCCCATGGTTGGCCTGGGTCGTGCAGCTGCCCGTACATCTGGATGGACTTGCACAGCATCCTATAAACAACCTGCACCTCTGTATAAGAGGTTTGTGAAAGCAGCTCCCAGGTGAAATTCCATGGACCTGCAGATATTGTGTTCTTTTCTGTGGGACTTAACTTCAATCTACAGGCATTACCATCAGAGGAAGCTAGTGTTTCCTACTGGCTGTTCTATGATGTCCTACACCTCAATCATTGTACTGGTTATAGTGACTGTTTTGTATGGGAGCAGAACCGTCACCCCTGTGTGGTCTACAACACCCAGCTGAGTCCAAGACACTTTCACAGAGAAGATTCTGTGGAGGGACCCTGGACAGAAAAGTAAAGGGACGGCATAGCAGGGGAAGGACAGACGTTCCTAGAGAAGCTGGATAATCAGAGAAAGGAGAATCGAAGCCACTGTGGGTGCACAGTCATTGTGTAGGCACTGGAGAGTCCACGGAGCCCTCTCTCCCTTCCATCCCGGAAAGAATCCTCCAGGCAGAGTGCTGGGAATTCAGATACAACAAGACAACTCAGACCTCTTCTAAAACCTCCTGCCCCAAGTAAACTTCCATCCTCATCTCATACAGGCCTACTCGAGGTTTCCCACTGCTGCAGAAAAGGAGGGGTCAGGCCACACCTCACCCCGGGCTGCCGGATAGGTCCTCAAAGAAAGTGAGAAAGGAGGTGCCTCAGCCTCCGTCTTCATCTGCGGAGGTTTCCCAGAGGAAGACTCCAGGTGAAAACTGGTAGATGCAATAACAGGGCAGTAACTAACCTCGAGGGACTGCTCACCCACATCCGACAGCTCCAGACCCTGGAAACTCGAGGCCATGTTGCTACATAGTCTAGAGGGACCTCTGATGCAACCATCTCCTGAATCCCCGAGCTAGATTTTCAAGTCACTTCTCATGACCTAAACCAGGAGAGGCAGATGACGCCCAGCACCTCAATTGTGCAGTGGGGGTGAAACTGAGGCCAAACATAACGTGCATCTCACTTAGCTGAGTAGGCAGCTAAATGTGGACTTTCAGAGCTCAGCTCTCTGATCCAAACATACAAACTTATCCAACCTCTTTCATAGGAAGTTGCCAGAGCAAGGTCACCCCTGCCCCCAACTCTGGGGTGCAAGGGCCAGGCAGAAGGACTTAGACAACTGGAGCCCGCTCACCAGACCTGCCAATTTCCCATGGCTGGCCTGGGTCATGCAGCTGCCCGTAACTCTGGATGGACTTGCACACCATCCTATAAATAACCTACACCTTTGTATCAGTGATTTGTGAAAGTATCTCCAAGGAGAAATTCCATGGTCCTGCAGACACTGTGTTCTTTTCTGTGGGTCCTCACTTCGATCTACTGTCATCACCAGCAGAGGAAGCTAGTGCTACCTACTGGCAATTCAACAATGTCCTACAGCTCAGCCAATGTACTGGGCACAGGGACGCTCTGTTTTGTATGGGAACAGTACAGTCACCCCTCTGTGGCCTGCAATACCCAGTTGTGACCAAGACACCTGCACAGAGAAGATTGTGTTGAGGGACCTCCGAGAGACCAGTAAAGGGACAACTGAACAGGAGGAAGGACCCACATTCCTAGAGAAGCAGGATGATCAGAGACGGGACCTCGAAGCCACTGGGGGTGCACCGTTAGTATTTAGGCACTGGTGTGTCCACGGAGCCCTCCATTCCTGCCAAGAAAGAAGTCTCCAGGCAGAGTGCTGGGAATTCAGATACAACAAGACACCTCAGACATCTTCTATAAACTCCTGCCCCAAGTAAAATGCATCCTCAGCTCATACAGCACTACTCGATGTTTCCCACTGCTGCAGAGAACGAGGGGTCTGGCCAAATCTCACCGTGGACTGCCCGATAGGTCCTCAAAGAAAGTGAGAAAGCAGGGGCCTCAGCCTCCCTCTTCATCTGCAGAGGTTTTCCAGAGGAAGACTCCAGGTGGCAACTGGTAGATGCAATAACAGGGCAGAAACTAACCATGAGGAACTGCTCAGCCACATCCAAAATCGCCAGACCCTGGAAACTCGAGGGCCTGTTGCTACATAGGCTAGAGGGACTTGTGATGTTGCCAGCCCCTGAATCTCCCAGCTACATTTTCAAGTTACTTCTCATGACCTAGACCAGGAGAAGGAGGTGTCGCTCCAGCACATCAACTGTGCATTGGGGGCGATTGTGAGGCCAAACATGACCTGCATCTCAGTTAGCTGAGTTGGCAGCTAAATGAAGACTTTCGGAGCTCAGCTCTCTGATCCAAACGTACAAACTTATCCAACCTCTTTCATGGTCAGTTACCTAGACAAGCTCACCCGTGCCCCAGAACTGCGGCAAAAGGAACAGCCAGAAAGACTTTGACAACTGGAGCCCGCTCACCACGTCTGCTGAGTTCCTATGGCTGGCCTGGGTCATGCAGCTGCCCATAATTCTGGATCGACTTGCACACCATCCTGTAAGTAATCAGAGACTTTATGTCAGAACTTTGCAAAAGCATCTCTAGGGAGCAATTCTATGGTCCTGCAGACACTGTGTTCTTTTCTGTGGGTCTTCACTTCGATCTACTGTCATCAGTTTCAGGGGAAGCTAGTGCTACCTATGGCCAATTCCACCATGTCCTACAGCTCAGCCAATGTACTGGGCTCAGTGACACTCTGTTTTGTACCGGAACAGAACAGTGATCCCTCTGTGGCCTGTAACACCCGGGTGTGTAAAAGAGAGTTGCACAGAGAAGATTGTGTTGAGGGACTTCAGAGAGAGCATTAAAGGGACAGCTGAACTAGAGGAAGGACCAACATTCCTAGAGAAGCAGGATGATCAGAGAAGGGACCTCGAAGCCACTGGGGGTGCACAGTTAGTATGGGCACTGGTGTGTCCACGGAGCCCTCCCTTCCTGCCCAGAAAAAAATCTCCAGGCAGAGTGCTGGGAATTGAGATACAACAATACACCGCAGACCTCTTCTATAAGCTCCTGCCCCAAATTAAATGCCATCTTCAGCTTACACAGCCTTACTCGATGTTTCCCGCTGCTGCAGAGAACGAGGGGTCTGGCCAAACCTCACCACGGGCTGCCCGATATGTCCTCAAAGAAAGTGAGAAAGGAGGTGCCTCAGCCTCCCTCTTCACCTGCAGAAGTTTCCCAGAGGAAGACTCCAGGTGACAACTGGTAGATGCAATAACAGGGCCAAAACTAACATCAAGGAAATGGCCTCCCACTTCCGACAGCTCCAGACCCTGGAAACTTGAGGGCTTGTTGCTACATAGGCTAGAGGGACCTCTGATGCTGCCACCCCCGCCTCCCCAGCTGGGTTTTCAAGTCACTTCTCCTGACCTAGTCCAGGAGTATCTGTTGACGCTCCAGCACATCAACTGTGCATTGGTCGTGAAACTGAGGCCACCTGTGACTGCATGACCAGGCAGCCTCCTCACTCTATCCCCCTGCTCTTGCAAAGACTGCTCCTCTGCCTGTGCCCCCTAAAGGGCTCACCATGAACGCACAGCCCAAGAGATGCAGGAGGGAGCTGGACTCCCTGGGTCCAGTGGCTCTCCTGGAGTCTGCTGCAGTGGCCGCCACTATGCACCCTGTTTCTGGGAGGAAGCACAAGCAGCAGCCCCTCCTCTCCTCCTCAGAGCCTTTTCCAGGCACCTCTTCGTGCTCTCTCCCCTCAGCCTCCTTCGCCTTACTGTGCCCTGCAGCCTCCCCATTTGCAGGCACAGGCAGAGCTTACTGGTCCACTAGGACCACAATCCCATGGGTCCTTGTTCCCTTCCCCTGTACCTGGCATGGACTGCACAACTCCTGCCTCCCCTGCTCTGACAGCTTCTGCTGTAGCCCTTCCCCCTTCATGTTGAACCCCATGTAAGGAACCCTCTGCTTGGGCGGTCAGAAGCCCTTTGCATCCCCAGGCCTCAGCCACATCTGCAGCAGGTACCAGTTCCTCCTTCCACACCCTGCCCAGCACCTCCACACTGGAGTCTCCAAGGCCAATGTGTATAGAGTCCCGCAAGTCCTTCTCCAAGACCCCCAACCCCACCCCACCACTGGTGATTCTAGTGCCCTCCTCTCCCCTGGCCTGACAACCACGACATGTGCAGTCAGTTCCAGCCCCTCTGCCAGCACATCTGCAGGCTTAGCACCCCAGCCAGTATCTGATTTGGGGATCATCCCCACAGACATTGCTCTCCCTTCCCAGCCTCTCCCTGTGGAGTCTCCTGCTGGCTCCAGTGGAAACTTCTTCCTATGTGGCCAGGTCCTTCAGACACCCCCAAGGGGCAGCAGGGCCTCATCCATGGACACCACTAGCCTGCCTGCAAAGATGTTCTATGTTCCCACTCCAACTTGGAGACTTCCTGTCAACCCTAAAGTCACCGCCCAGTCCATAGTGGGGGCTCCTGATGGACAGCAGCATGGAGCCCTCCAGCATCGACAATCTTCTCCAGTTTGGAAATGTGGCCGCTCTAGTTCTGGCCCCCTCATTTACATTAGGCCAGCCAGCTTTGGGCCACATGACATACTCAGCTTTGAGGCATCTTCTTATCCACAACTTCCACCTTGGCGACTCACACCAGTAGTCAGGTGGCCTTTACTGCCAGACCAGCTGGAATCCTCCCTGGTGCACCCACTGCCTCTGGTTTGGCAGTTGCTACCCACACACCCAGCACAGCAACCAGTACTCAGCCTGACACTGGGAAGCTCTGCTCAACATTTGGCAGCACATGCCTGCATCACTGACCTAGACAGTTTCAGTGGCACCAGTGGCTTTCAGGAGCAGACAGACGGCCCCAGATCTGAGTTCCACCTTTGCATCACTCAGCATTGCTGCAGGAAGGAGAGAAGCCTCAAGCACCACACAGCACTATGGGGCAGGCTTGGGCCTGAACACCTGGGGCCCCTCTAGCCAGGGAATGCCTTAGGTGACGATGCGACCCAGTTGCAGGAAGAACAACCCTGTTGGGGGAGCGCTGTTGCCGCTACTTTTAGTCAAACCCCGAGGAGGCCACCAAAGCACAAACACGTAAGTTCAAGTCAGGGGCTTAATGCCATTGCAAGGAATGCCTTTTCTAGGTGCATGTCCCTGCTGGCCTCTAACACTGGCAGCCCTGCTTCTCACATAGGTACAAGGAAGAGGACCCCCTCTTCCTTTAGCGCACCCTGTTCACCTGTCCAGGGCTGTGGGACATAGAACTCCTGGGCCGTATACCAGGTCATCCTCATCTTCTTCTGGGGTAAAATCCACTCCCTTGGGGTCCAAGAGGTGAATGCTGGTCTGAGAGAAGAGCTTCCTAGAAAAGTAGCCAATGTGCAAATTCCACCCAGGATGGACCTCATGTGAGCCCCATTTAGATGTGAAAGACAAGGCTAGCTCTGCTCTGAGATCCTGGAGCAAACTAGGGCCCCAGAGATACAGCATTCCCTTCCCATGCTCTTCCCTGCATTTTTGCCCTTAGCAGTGGGTGGTTTGAGGCTGTTATCTTGTCCAACCTTAGTTGTCAGAGTCTTCACGATGGTAGACAGAGACCCTCAACTCATTTCCCTGAAGTCCTGGTGAAGGCAGGACACCCACATTGATGTCTACTGTCAGCTCCCCTCTCCCCATTTCCCTTCCAGATCCCTTGTGTGTCTTACATGGAACTTATAATAAAACTTTGTTCATATTACTTTATTGTATTCTCATGTGTGTGCTTTCCAGATCAAATGTGACAAACCATTGGCTTGTGTGTGTGGTGACAAGGGAAACTGTTTTCCCAGAGCCTATCCATCTTAGGTTCTACCAGAGTTTAACCTGCCTGGGGGAAGGGAAATTCCCAATCTAGCCCCCTCTAGTCTTCTGCAGTAGGGAAAAAATAGCCAACCCAAGCCCCCTCTAACATCCTCCTATGTAACAAGTAAAAAGTTCACTGAGAAGCACTTGTGAAGGTCAAATCCCAGAGGAACAGAGGATCACTAAAAGTCTTAGCTTTTGACACCTACCATGAGCATCAAACAATAAACATGGCCTAACTGCCAGCTAGAAATTATATTACCTCATATTAAAGGCCTATTTATCTCAGTTCTTTTTACCTAGTACATAGTGGCTGGCCTTCAACAACAACAAAATTTACAAGGCATACTAAAAGACAAAAACACAGTTTGAAAAGCAGAGCAAGCATCAGAACCAGGCTCAGATATGGCAGAGATATTAGAATTATAAGACCAGGAATTTAAAACAGTGATGATAAATGTTTTAATGGATCTAATGAAAAGGGTGCAGAGCATGCAAGAACTGATGAATGAGGTAGGCAGAGAGAAACTCTAAGTATAAAAGAAAATGCTAAAAATAAAACTATCTATCATAAATGGAGAATGCCTCTGATGGGCTTATCAATAGACTGGAGACAAACAAGACAAGAATCTGTGAGCTTAAAGATGTGTTAATACAAACGTGTCAAAGTAAAAAGCAAGAGAAAAAAGACTGAAGAAAACAAGAATATCCAGAAATTATAGACCAAAAGGTGTAAGATCTTTGTAAGGAGAATAGTAGGAGAAGAAAGAACAACGGATATAGAGAAAGAAGAAATATTTAAATATTTTATTTCAGAAATTTTGACACACCCCACACCACAGATCCAGGAACGTCAGACGACATCCCAAGCAGGGTATATATCAAGAAATTGACACCTGAGTATATCATATTCATATCCCAGAAAACCAAAGTCGTAGAAAAAACCTTGAAAGTAGATGTGTGGGGCACCTTATTTGTAGGGGAGTTAGTATAAAAATTATATCAGACTTCTCTTCAGAAGCCATGCAAGCCAGGAGACAGGAGAGAAATATTTAAGTGTTGGGGGAAAATTATCACCAACCTAGGATTCTGAATCGATTGATATTATCCCTCAAAAGTATAAGAGAAATCATGACTTTCAAAGGTAAACAAAACTTGACCTTGTTGCCAGAAGATCTGCCTTGCAAGAAATGTTAAAAAAGTTCTTCAGATAGAATAAAAATGATATTGGTTAGAAACTCAAATCTACACAAAGAAAAGTGCTAGAAAGGAAT
This sequence comes from Cynocephalus volans, assembly GCF_027409185.1. Taxonomy (NCBI): domain Eukaryota; kingdom Metazoa; phylum Chordata; class Mammalia; order Dermoptera; family Cynocephalidae; genus Cynocephalus; species Cynocephalus volans. Next base: position 199,259,211 of record NC_084461.1, read on the forward strand.
AAATGAAGGTAAACTAACATATTTAAATTTTTTATTCCTCACTGTTCTAATGGATATTTTTTTCCAAATAATAATAGGAAAAATTCAGTTGGTGATGTTAAATAATGGATAAATGAATGTGTGACAGCAATTTCATAAGGAACAGGAGGCAGAAATTGGGAATACTCTCTTATAAGGTACCTGTCTAGTCATGAAGCAGTATAGCATTAGTTGAAAATGAACTTAGGTTAGTTGAAAATTGATATCATAAACTTATGGAAACCATTGAAAAAATTTTAAGAAGTATAATTGATATGCTAAAAGAAGAGAGAACATAAAATGTTTAATTAAAACCAGAGAAGTCTAACAGGTGGATAGAAGAATTGACAAAGAAAGGAAATCCAATGTATACTTTGTAAAATTCTTCCAGATTTATGCCCTTCATGTGCTCAGGAAACTCTCCTGCCCATATCTTGAGGACCACTCACAGGTGAGTGTTTGCCAATGTTAGTTCGGGGGTCGTCCTGGACATGGGTGAACATTAGGGGGCTCCTGCAGCAACCTAGGGCTTTCTGATGCTGTGAAGACAGCTAGCCAAAGTTGTGTGCTGTGTGATTTTGGATTTGTGAGAGATCACTCACACCCTGTATGCAACTATATACCACTGCTGAGATTTTCATAACATGTTAAAACATACTGGGTTTTATTCCTTTCTAAAACTTTTAATTGAAATATTATGTGTATTTCAAAAAATCTCTCACAACTGTTAAGTGCAATGAATTTTCAGACTGTCTAATGGTCACCTAGTTTCAAAAAAAACAAAAACAAAAACAAAATACGTCACTGGAACCCAACACCCAGAAAGTCTCCTCAGGGTCCCTTCAGCCATGAGCTTCACCCCCAAGGTAACCACTGCCCCCTTGCAAATTAAGGAAATCAGGATTCCTTTTGTGTCTGGCTTGATTTACTCTATATTTTGTGAGATTGGCCCATACCGTTATGTGTTCTTAGTGATCAATTTCCTTAGAAATAGCATATAGTTGTTGAAATATCCTGGAGCTTGTTCACACATTCTACTGTTGTTGAAGGTTTGGGTAGTTACAGTTTTAGGAGATGATGAGTAATGTTTCCATGTACGTTCATGGAAATGTCTTTTGGGGAACTCATGCAAGCATCTCCGTTGGGTATCTCTCCACCGTATGCATCAGTTCGACATAATAGATGTTATTCCCCACTTTTTGTGGATACTGACCAAGAGTTTCCCAAATGGAGTGCACACCTGACACTCATGCCAGCCGTGGAAGAGAGCGTGGTTGCTCCTCAGTCTCACCAAACAATTAGTATTTTCTGACTTTTTCATTTTAGCCATGTTGGTGGGTGTGTATAAAACACATAGAAAGTCCAGATACTTCATAGATTCTGAAAGGTCGGAGGTAACAAAGAGGGCAACTTGGTCATCCTATGTCAGTGCTGGAGTTATTCCTCAGCATCTGACCCCCCCAAAAAAATGAGAATCGAGAAGATAGTTTAGCAGTATTTGATAGCATTATTACTACAAGTCCTAGAAACGTTCAAATCCTGGGAGCTACGCCAGCTAGGGGTGGTGACGAATATGAATTCATAGTACGAATTGGCTGTTAGAGGGAACGAGGGCCTGGGTGGTCCTCAAGGAGAGTCCTGGGGTGGAGTCTCCAGGTCGTGCCCATGGAAGGGTCCCTCTAAGAGGAGGTGGAGTTCTCTCCTGCCACTGCAGGGTCTAAGGAGGGATGAGGAGTTTGTAGAGACTGAGCTCTGGTGAGGAGGGACGTGAGCAGGAAGGTGGACTCAGAGCTGGGGCAGCCACCGGCCATCGTCAGGCAGGCCTCAGTCCAGCTGCTCAGTTGACCAGATCAATAGTCAGTGAGAAAGTGGGGGTCACAGACTTCATTCATTAGACCACTGAAGTACCAGCGCATCTGAGCTGGCCACTTACCCCATTAATTCCCACTAACTGCTCATCCAGGGTTGATCAGTTGAAGGAAAGTTAATTCTTGGCACAGGTGGTTGGTTTGGCATGTCCTGAGTTCGGAGAGTGTGAAGATGCTAGAGAAGGATGGCCACAAGGTTAGGCCTCTGCTTGTCCTTCAGAGAGACTTCGTTTGGAGGAGACTGTCATATTTTAGGTCAGAAATTGAAATCTGGAGGTAGGAGGCTGGGTGAGGATTTGAGCCCTTCTCTTGGCTCAGGCTTCTTTTCCTGGGCAACAGTATTACCGAAGAAACCTTGGGGCAGGAGGATTTAGCAAAGTGAGAAGAGCTCTGGGTTCAGGTTCAAGGGCATGATTTAGAGGTCTCAGGTGTTCAGGCATCTCTGTGCCCAGGGAACCAACTACATTCTTGTCCCAGGTCCATCACTCATCAGTGTTGTAACTCTGGCCAAGTCACCTAAAATCTCTAAATTTTAATTCCCTCAACCAAAAAACATGGGTTACAGCCCCTGCTGTGCCCATCCACTGGGGCTGATGCGGGGATTACAGAAAGTAGCAGATATTCCCCATGAGCCTAAAGCATCGTACCCACGGAAAGGGTGAAGAGAAAATTTCCATCCTCCACCGCCCTGCGGCCATCCCAGTGTCCTGGCTGTGTTCAGCCACTACAAGTGTCTAGTTTGTTCTCCCAGACATTTAATGACTGAACACTTCTGTAGCACTGATCAAGCAACAGTCTTTCTTCTTAAGGCTTCACCAGTATTTAGTCATTTTTAGCCTTATAATATAATATAGGTCATATTAACACATCCACATCTCAGAACAGGGAAGTGAGGCACAGAGAACAGAGAACTGAGGCACAAAGTCTATACAACTTTTCTCAGGAACACGCAGCTTACAAGTGGGAGTTGAATCCAGCCATCAGGCACCAGCCCCTTGCTCTCAGTCACTCTGCTCTGCCACCTTTTTATACTGTGCCATCTAAACAAAGGTATTTGTCTACACAATCAGTCTGTTGGGTTATAGGGGCATGCCACACTGCCAAATCTTCCTAAAGCCAGATTCTGATTCAGGTGGATTTGCTATGCAGATGGCGATAAATAGGATCACAAATTTGAAATTTTTGTCTAAATTACTACATTGTGTCTGCCACCAGCAAGATATCAACAGCTGTCTCTATTGTCATACATTTCCCAGGATTTTGCCTCAAGGATAGAACAGTTCCTCAGAGTTCAAGAAAATCTACTGCCCAGTTTACACACACAGTCAGAAAAATCCATGTCAGGCCAAACAACTGGGTGCACCCTACAAATGAGTACAGTGAAGGTACTGTGAAAATTCATCCACTAAGTTCATTCTAGAATAATGATTCTAGTTTATTCGGTGTTCCATATTTAAGAGAAAACTTTATTTTATTTATTTTTTAATTTAATTTTATTTTATCAATATACAATGGAGTTGATTTTCGTGTCCCTTTACCGAATCCTCCCTCCCTCTTTTCTCTCCCCCATCAATCAACATCATATCTGTTTGCTTGTAAGACAAAACTTTAAAAACGCTATGCCATATTCTTTTGTTTCATGTGTGCAAATTTAAACGTATCAATCAGTAGAGCTACAACTAGAGATGGAAAGGTATAACTTAAAGTTTGATTCACTTGTAGTACTAAACAACATCTCAAGCTAATGTGTAGACATTTTGCTAATTGCTGAACATTCACTGAAACAGATCTCTTCCTGAAGCAATGTTTGATGCAGATTTAAAGAAAAATACTTTCTAGAACAGTTTTTAATTACTATAAAAATTGAACAGGTCATAGAGAAAGTTTGCATATCCCCCCTCAGTTTTCCCTTTTTAATAACATCTTGCATTAGTGTTGTTCATTTGCTACAATGACTAAGGCAATATTGATGTGTTATTATTGACTAAAGTCTAGAGTTTGCATTATGATTCAGTATGTGTAGCAGAGTTCTATAGGTTTTGGCAAATGCATAATGTCATTCATCAACCTTACAAAATAGTTTCACTGTCCTGAACGTTACCTGTGTTTCACCTATTACTTCCTCTCTTCTTTTCCCAGAACCCTGGTAACAAGTGATCTTTTTACTCTCGCTACTATTTTTTTTCTCACAATTTCATAGTTGGAAACATAGAGTATGCAGCTTCTCCAGACTGACTTATCTCACTTAGCAATATACGTTTGAGATTTCTTTCATGTCTTTTTGTAGCTTAAAAGCTCAATAATTTTTATCACTGAGTAATATTCCACGGAGTATATTTACCAAGTTTGTTGGTGCATTAGCCTATTGAAAGCCATCTTGGGTGCTTCCAGTTTGGGGAATTATGAATAAAGCTGCCATAAACATTTCTGAGTAAGTTTTTGCCTGGCCGTAATTTTTTAATTTATCGGAGTAAATACTTAGGATTATAATCACTTGCTTGTATGGTGAGACAGTTCTCCTTTGTAAGAATTTGGTTAAAATTCACCAGTGAAGCCATCTGGGCAAGGTGCTTTTTTTTTTTTTTTTGTCTTTTTTTTGAAAAGTTATTAATTATTGATTCAACTTCTTTAACAAATATAGGTCTATTCAGATGATCTATTTCGCCTTGGGTAAATTTTGGTAGTTTCTGCCTTTGAAGGAATTGGTTCATTTCATCAAAGCTATCAAATTGTGGGCATAAAGGTGTTCAATATATTCCACAATTATTTTTTAAATGTCCATGGGATCAGTAGAGTTGACTCCTCCTACATTTATATTACTGGTATATTGTGTCTTCTCACTTTTTTTAAGGTTACCCTGGCTATCAAAGCCTTGGGTTTTGATTGGTTGCATCTCTTGAGAAGTGAGCACAAGAGACTTTTATTTGCGTTTGGCAGTGACTACACTCTTAGTCCAATTGTGCTGCTGCAGCAAAACACCTGAGACTCAGCAATTTACAGAGAACAGAAACTTACTTCTCACAGTTCTGGAGGCTGAGGAGTCCAAGTACAAGGTGACAACCTTTGGTGGGGTGAGGGCCTTCCTGCTGGGTCTGCACGAAGCAGAAGGCAGAAAAGCAGAGAATCTGATGGACAGAGCCTGCTCAGAGGCACAAACTTGAACCTGGAGACAAAGTTCTCCTAGGGAGTGCCAGGTGGGGGCGAGAAGTCAACCATCTCCCCCAGCACTTTCAGTCTTGTAGCAGCACCTTCATGTTCTGTCCTCACTGTCCACTCCTGGTTTGAAGGACACTCACTGGGTGGGAGAGGTGAAGAATATTTTTTCTGGGGTTAATGTGTATGCCCAGCAGCTTAGAGAAGGAAGGGGAGAAGAGTAACACTGAGCTCATCTCAAACTGCTGTCTTCACCCAAGTCTGATGGGGAATTTGCTTCCATTTGAGAAGCTTGTTTCTGGTGGACCATCACAGCCTCCCTGTTGGGGCAGGAATCCTGGAGGACAAGTGGGAAGGGGCTGCAGGGCTTCCTACACACACTGGCTCTCACAGTCCTGCTGACCTCACTCCACCAGGCCCAGGACAGGAATGTCTGTGCAACAGGGCAGGGGTCACTGCTCCTCTCAGACCCAATGGCCAGTCAGCCAGCACTGCCCTGTGCCCCCCACTCCACTCATGCCCTGTCTTGTTCCCTGTCCGCAGGCCTGCCAGGTGCCCTTCCTTCAAAGCCTTCCACGGTTTGGTAAAAGCCCTCGTAGGTCCTGTTTATTTATGTTGCTCTAAATCCATCTGCTGTAGAATCTCTATTGCCTGACATGCACATTAAAAGAATTTGGACAAGTCATGTTTCCTGTAAACTTGTGTTTGTCCTCTCTAATCTGCTAGGGAAGTGATAGGGTTGTTGTAATGATCAGGTGTTTCCCAAATACCTAAGGTCATCCCAAGCCACGAAACTCAATTGACATGTGGAGTTGATTGTCATTCTCTCCCATAGGACCCAACACAATCCCAGGCCCATGACTGGTGCTTCTTGGTTTTGGATAAATTGGTTAATTGATCACTGATTGATTGGGTGGGGTGACAGTATATCCTTGATATTTCCACCTATGCTCCCATGTTGGAGAAAAATTTAATGGTGGAGGTTGACCAAGAGAATGGAATTGGGCAGGAATCGGTAGAGAGAAAAGAGTCAGGCAGTGGTGAGAGAGGAAAGTCGGGAAGAGACGGCAAGGTCATGCACAGAATTCATGCAGACCGTGGAAGCCTCTTGGAAAACTAGCTGACACAGGCTTCCCTTCGTTGTCACACTTGTGAAATCTGAGGGCTGGAGAAGCATGCTGGAGGTCAGAGATCCACTCCCTCATTGCAGAGGTGAGGCGATCCAGGCCCCGGGAGAGGCCGTAGAGATGAGGACTCGCAGGGTCCTGAGGTTGAGCTGCATAATCCCAGGAGCTGCAGGGACTCGAGTTCTCACCTCAACTCTAGCTCTCCCCTTTTAGGGCCTCCCCATCACCACTACTGCTCTAGGACACTCAGAAGATTACTTTGCAGAATTTGAAGACTCTGATAGAGAAAGTGACAATGTGCATGTAATTTCTTTTACTTTCACATTACCCCCTTTCTTTCTTATGCATAAGCTCCTCTTCGTAGCTCCTCTCCATTCCCTCTTTCCCTCTTACAATTCTCATCCTGAAGGACCTGGTCTCTTCCAGGCGGTTGAGGTCCTTAGGTCTTCAATGTCTGTTAACTCTCCTTGTCAACTCCTCACCGACTTTCTTGGCATTAGCCTGCTTTCTCATCCCCAGGCTGCACCACTGAATCATGCTGAGCAGCCCTGAATGACACTGGTAGGGAGCTGGGCTGGGGACCGGCAGAGCTTGGCACCACTTGCTGGAGAGGCTCTGGGAAGGCTGGTTCTGCTCTGGGCACCCAGCACACAAGGGTTTTCCTGCAGTTGGTGGCTCTAGACAGGCACGATTATTCTCTTCCCCCCAGCTATCAAGAAATTCTCTTGTCATGGATTCAAGAGAAGCCATCAAGGACACAGTAAGAGAAAAAGAAGAGGAAGAGGAGTGACTGTGGGGTGGGTGGCAGAAAGATCAAAAGGCTATTGCTTCCCTAACTTTCTTTCTGGCACATCAGGAAAACCAGCAAAAGTAAGAAGAGCATCAGAATGGCCAATATTGAGTGTGACCATGTGCGTGGAAGCAAGAAGACAGTAAAAAGTCATGCAGGCAAGTGAAGGATGCCCTGACAACATCCTCCCAGGGCATGAATGCTGATTCCACATAAACCCCAAGGGCTTCTGGGCTATGGTCTGAAAATGCCACTTCAGTTAGGGGGAGAGGCTGTGGATGCTGGTAGGGCCAACCAGTGCATGACTTCGGAGGGCCCGTTCGTTGTGTACCTTGTAGACAGTGCCTCTACAGTTGTTCAATAGCTCACTCTGCGGGACCCAGCCCTGCGCTCACAACTCCGTAAAGTCAACTGGGATCATGGCCAGTCAATCCCTAGCTGTGGTGAGATATTGGGGGTTGACCCTGACCTTGCCATTTAAGGCCTCCTGGGACAAGTGTGTGTGACATACAGAGAGTCACCCCAGGCTTCTTTTCATACACGCAGTATAGCCACCCAGCCCAGCTTTGCATCCCTGTGGCACTTAGTAGGTTCTGGCATCAAGTATTGGACAGTACAGAATCCAAGACCAATTTGGATTTGTCCAAGCCCTGGGAACTACTCAGCCTCTGTGAAGCCCTGTGGGGGCCTGTGGTTGCCCCATGACACTGTTTCTCAAGATGAGGTTCGAGGGTATGTTGTATGTGTTGATTTTTGTTTTTGATACAGACTTTTTTGTATATATGTCAGATTGAAACAAAATGCCTAAAAGCAATTCAATGCAATGCTCCCTTGAGATGAGTTAAAGGGGCAGGAGTCAGTTACCTCTGTTCCTTTATTTATTTACCGATTTTGTAATTGAATAACATATATATATAACAATTTCTTTTTACACTTTAAAAATCCCTATCTTCTATAACCCTTTTCATGCTGAAATAGACTAAAGTGATAGAATTTATGTTTTATCACAACATAATAATTTTCTGTATTAAAAAGCAAAGTCAAGTTTGGTGGTGAAGTTAGAAAGATATACTAAGCAGGATGATTCAGAAAAACTTTTCCAACCTCTAGTTTGTCTCTCTAATATTTCTGTGCAATGCTTTCAAATATGACACCCTTTTCCTTGCTATTTCCTGGCTCTGTACTTCTCCCATTCTTTAATATGAGTCTTCTCTCTCATGACCTCTGTTGTACTTGTCATTCTCTGTTTTGAGCTGGCACCTGATTATTGCTCTTCCATACAATGCCTGTCTTAGAAAGGGACACCTGCCACCATTTTACCAAAATCTATACTTCTTCCCATTAAATAAATGGTCGACATCCAAATCATTTAGATAACTTATTTTAGATTATACATATAAAAAATAAGTTCTGACATTTATTTTATTTATCTTTATTTATCAGTGTTTCATCTTAATGATTCTTAATTTTTAGTTTCTTCTGGTTTATTTCAATTGCAAATTTCTTTGCTTTTTGAGTTATTAGATATTAGAATTACAGACACACATCGCATAACAACAGGGATACATTCTGAGAAATGCAACATTAAGCGATTTCGTCATTGTGCGAACATCCTAGATTGTATTTACCCAAATCTAGGTGGCATAGCCTACTACACAACTAGGGTATATTGCATAGTCTATGGCTCCTATGCTATAAAGCTGTAGAACATGTTCCTGTACAGAGTGTTTCAGGGAATTGTAACACAATGGTCAATATTTGTGTACCTAAACATATCTAAACATAAAAAGGTTACAGTAAAAATGTGGTATTATAATCATATGGGACCATCATCATATATTCGATCTGTCATTGACTGCAACATTGTTATATGACACATAATTGTATTAATTCTCACTTTAATTTTAGATGTGTCTATTTTCACAGTGATTTGGTTTTACCTACGGGAATTTGTTTTTAGTCCCTGAGTGGCCGTTATGTATTTTGAGACCTTTAGATTCCCAGACATGTACATGCAGGGTCATGGCTAACTGGGCCCGCAACTCTTCCAGCAAATGGCTTTTTCCATTTTCAGGCATAGAAAGCGGGCTTGCTATGGTCCCTCTGTATCTGACAGATCTGCAATGATTGTCCCTAAACACATTCCCATGCTATATTTAAAAGGAGTACTGTGGAAATAACCTCTGAAAAGAAAGAACTTTTCATTTTATCTACTGATTTTTAAAAATTTAGTTCACAGATAAAAACATGTCATCCACATTGTGCTGTGAATACTATTACTGAGCAATTTGAAAACATATACATAAACTAAGGATTACTTTGTTGAAAAGCAACATGTCTGTCTGATACACATAGGCTCATTTTCCAGGATTTCAGAAATGCCCTCCAGGCTTCCTGTATCTGAGGATGTTCTGCTGCTCCCTTGCACAGACTGTCATTGACAGAAGTAGCAGTAGCTGAACCAGGTTCACAGCTACATCTGAAACACCCTCTCATGGCATCTCTTGTTAGCAAAAGTTAGGAGCACCATCATACAAGGCCCTACACGTCTGTCACATCCTATATCTCTGTACAGGTGACCCAACCCAGAATAGTCCAGTAAAGATTTACTGAATTCATGGATGATGCGGAGAGCATCTGTGGCTTCAGACATGCAGGCACAGTAGGCTGTGGAAGGAAGCAGGGAAGATGGTGGCCTGGTCGCCTGGCACACACATGCATGATGGGGACAGTCCAGAGGCAGCAGGTCCGCAAGTGGCTATAGCATTTGAGGTAGGAGCAGAAATAGCCTCAGAAGGGAGGGAAAACTCAGCATTAAGGACCATCAGGGCCAGTGTTGGGAGGCTGGCTGATCTCTCTGTCCCAGGACACTGGCTTGTACACAAATACTTAATGCCCACCCTGAGGGCCTGTATACAAATTGCATCACTCAGGCAGCAAATTCAGTCAGTCAGTCATTGCACAATACAAATGGGTACACAGACATTCCAAGAAAGCCATGGAGTTCTTATAATTCTTCAAAGAGTGGAATCTGTGCTTCAAAAACTGCTGACACATTACAAAGGAAATAGCCACGAGCTTAGAAATATACAATTACATTTAAACATCATTGCAGTCAACAGAAAAGAACATGTTTTTCATACAAGCTTCATGATAACTATATGTTAATAAGGAAGACAATTGAAACATTAATATTCCTTGTGACTGAAGAGATGGTGGTTGAATGAATAAAAAGGCATTTTGAATTATGTACAAAGCATGAGCCCATTTTTTGCTATGTATATGACCTTCAGAAGTTAAAGCAAATGTCCTGCAAGGGACGCACTTCAGTTTTAAGGACACTTATAGGCTAAAAGTGAAAGGCTGTTAAAAAAAAAAAAGTAAAAGTCCTTTATGCTAATGGTAAGCAAGAGAGAGCAGGAGTAGCTATTCTTTTATCAGAAAAAAGTAGACCTTAAGTCACAAACAGTCACAAGAGTTTAAAAAAGATCTTTAGATAATGATAAAGGGGTCACTACATCAAGAAGATTTAACATTTATAAGTATGTATGTACCCAACATCAGAGCTTCTAAATACAGAAAGCAAATATTTTCAGATCTGAAGGGATAAATACACACCAATACAATAACAGCAGAGGATTTTAATAACCCCACTTTTGGCCAAGGATATATCACCCAGACAGAAAATCAGTAAGGAAACAGAGGACTTGAACATCACTGTAGACCAAATGGACCTAACAGACATATTCAGAGCATTCCATCCAACAATAACAGAATACTTGATTTTTCAGGCACACATGAAACACTCTCAAGTACAGAGCATATATTAGGTTACAAAATAAGTCTTAATAAATTTAAGAAGACTAAAACCATATTAAATATTTTCTCCAATCACAATGCTATGAAAGTAGAAATCAGAAACAGGAGGAAAATTGGGAAATTTACACATATGTGGAAATTAAACAACACCCTCCTTAACAAACAATGGGCAAAAGAAGTCAAAAAATATATATAAAGTATCTTGAGACAAATGAAAATGGAAACACAACATACCAAAACTTATGGAATGTCGCAAAAGAAGTTTGTAGTGGGAGGTTTACAGCAATACATGCCTACATTAAGAAAAAACAAAGATCACAAAGAAACAACCTAACATTGCACCTCAAGGAACTAGAAAAAAAAAAAACTATCTAAGCACAAAGTTAGCAGAAAAAAAGAAAACAATAAAAATTAGCACAGAAATGAATAAAATAGGGACTACAAAAACAATAGAAAAAATCAATGAACTAACTTAAGACACAGACAGAAAGACAAATACTGTGTAATCTCACATAGATCTGGAATCTATAAAAGTGGTACTCAAAGGAACAGAATAAAATTGTAGTTTGCAAGGCTTTGGGTTTGGGGAAATGAGGATATTTTGGTCAAAGAGAATAAACTTTCAATTATGCAAGATAAATAAGTTCTGAAGATTAATGTCCGGCAAGATGATTACACTTAATAGTACTCTATTGTATACCTGGAATTTGCTAAGGGAGTAGTTTTTAAGTGTTCTCACCACACACACATAGAAAAGGTAAGTTTGTGAGGTGATGGATACGTTAATTAGCTTGATGTGGTAATCATTTCAAAATGTATGTGTATATCAACACATCCCTTTGTATACCTTAAAATATACAATTTTCATTTGTTAGTCAAACACCAATAATGAAAAAAAATTAAAAATTAAAGCTGTACACATGAAATTGATTTGTTTGAAGAGCTAAATCTTTGTCGAATAATTGTTCCATAAGAGCCATCATCTGTAGGTCTAATAAAATTCATATTTTGTAATAATTTATCAGAAATCCAATGTTGTCACAGCATATAAAACCTCTTGATAGTTCTTCTAACAATTGCACCAACAAAAACTCCTTCTCATAATCATAAATTATTAAAATTATTTGTGATCTTCTGTTTTCCAAGAGTGACTGACATTGCTTACAACTACATCATTTAAAATGAAATTACTAAATAAAAGTAGACATTTTCATGACATAATGAATTTGCTTAAAAGTGAGCCAGAAAACTCATGATTTACTAAAACATAATCTCGATGAAATGTTATATTTGTATTGTATTATATGAAGTATGATACCAAAAATATACTTTTGTAATGTGTGAATTTATGTTGTTCCTTGTGCATCTTTGTTATTCCTATTATTTTTTATAAATAATATATTCTAAAGAAAAAAATTATAATTGTGTACATGTAGCTGCACTTTCCCCCCTGCTTTTTGCACAAAGGCTTTTGAATTTCCACTCTATGCTGGGCCTCTCAAAGTATGTAGCAAGCCCTGCAGATGGGTAGAAGTTTCCAGCCTTCCTGCATGACGGCTCTAGTGAGAGGCCCAGAGAGTGGAGCCAGCAGAGGGGCCTTGTGTCCAGCCTCACAGAGTGCCCCAAGTTGACCCTGGGAGCTGAGAGGGGCTCCCCTGCTGTGACTTGTATCATCTGAGGGTTCCATGCAAGGGTATTCCTGCCAAAGACAACACAGACACATGGCCGGGGGTCGTGCCAGGGAGGAGTCCATCCAGCAGTGGGGAGGACCCACTGACCGACTGAACTACCATCACTGCAGCGTGGAGCTAGTGACGGAGAGCAGGGGGACCGGTGGGTAACTTCGGATTTTTTAAACCTGAGATGCCTGAGAAATCCCACAGTTTGACTAAATTATTTTTGTTTTAGTAGAAATGAAATAATAATTAGTAGAAATGACATCAACATTAATGAAATTTATGAGAAAGTGAGAGGAGATATTTTCGTGTACTTAGGTTTATGGCACGGGCCGGGCACACCTAATACAACGATGGTTCTCGTTGTGCTTCTTGGCACCAGGGGATCCTGTGGGAGGCAGAATTGGTCTGGAGAGAGAGGAGGGGAAATACTTTCTTTTTAAACAATGTTTTAATTAATAAAAGTTTTATAGCCCAGAAGGATGTAAAATGGCCATTTAAGTCTCCCCTACCAGAGGTATCTTCTAAAAGCATTTATTTGGGCATAGTTCCATAAAATTTCAAGGCACATTCAAGCACATATCTGTATCTTTCTTTAATTTTTTTTTTTTAAATCCAACTGGAGATTTTTCTATACAGAGTTCTTCAGTCTGCTGTGTTCACTTAGCAAGGCATCGTGGATAGCTTCCCTTGCACTACATTTGGGAGATCCTCACTGGGTCACTGACAGTCCCATTGGGTTCCTTGTTGAGAGGCATTTCAGTCTTTTCCCAGCATTTCCTGTTTCAGGCAATGAAACCAGATTTCAGATCTTCCTAGCCAGCGCATCTGAGAAAAAAGGCTATTGAGATTTCGAAAGGAATTTCATTAATCTGTAGATTGCTTTTGAGATAATTGCCATTTCAACAATATTCAGGCTTCCAATCCATGCAAGTGGGGTGTCGTCATATTTATTTTGGTCTGATTTAATTTCCTTTCACAATATTTTGTAGCTTTCATTTTACAAATCTTGCCCTCCTTGGGTAAATTTATTCGTAAGAATTTTATTCTTTTTGGAGTTATTATAACTGGAATATTTTCCCAATTTCCTTTTCTAATTGTTCACTGTTGTAAACCACTGATATTTGCATGTTAATTTTGTGTTTTTAAACATTGCTGAATAATTTATTAGCTCTGATAGTTGTGTGTGTGTGTGTCTGTTTGCGGATTCTTTAGGAATATATATAACAGATATTTGAATCCGGCTAGAAGTTCAAGTAAAATGTTGAATAGAAGTGACATAAGTAGACATTCTCGTCTTGGTAATGATCTTAGGGGAAACAATCTTTCAGTCTTTCACCATTATGTGGTTAGCTGTGTGTTTTTCTTGAAAGTCTTTTTATCTGATTGAGGTAGTTTCCTTCTATTCCTACCTTTCAGATTGTTCTTTTCTTTTTTAATCATGAAATGGTATTGAGTTTTGTCAAGTGCTTTTTCTGCATCAGATGGACTTCTTTTTTCCCCTTTCTATTAATGTGGTGTATTTCATTGATTGATTTTCACGTATTAATCCACCTTTCCATTCCTTTAAAACTCCCACTCCATCATGGTATATAATCCTTTTAAGTTGCTGTTGGATTTGGCTTACTAGTATTTTGTTGAGAATTCTTGTATTTATATTCATAAGAAACATGACTTTGTAGTTTTCTTTTCTTGTGATGCCTTGTTTTTAGTATCAAGGTAACATAGGACTCGTAGAATAAATTAGGAATTGATCCTTCCTATTTAATGTTATGTGGAAGCAATAAGAAGTATTGTCATTAATTGTTCACTAAATGTTTAATAGATTTCATCAGTAAAGACATGTAGGTCCAGGATTTTCTTTCCTGAAAGGTTTTTGATGGCTGATTCAATCTTTATTTTAATAAGTTCATTCAGCTTTTCTATATCTTTTCAAAAGTTTAGATAGTTTTTCCTGAAAATCTATTTTTGTTAGTTTATCTAATTTATTGGCATACAATTGTTCATAGTATTCTCTTCTTTGTTTCTGTAAAGTTGGTAGTAATGTCCACACTTTTATTTCAGATTTTAGTCATTTGAGTATTCTTTCTTTTTCTTTTCATTTTAGTCTTGCTAAAACTTTGACCATTTTGCTGATCTTTTCAAGGAAGCAAATTGTGTTTTCATAAATTCCCCATATTGATTTCTATTCCGTTTCACTTTTCTCTGCTGTAATCATCCTAAATCCTTTCTTCTTGTATCTTTGCTTTTAGTTTGTTCTTCTTGCTCTAGTTCCTTAAGGTATGAAGTTATTGATTTGAGGTCTTTCTCCTTTTTTAATGTAGGCATTGACAGCTATAAATTTCCCACTGAGCACTGTTTTCATGACACCTCATAAGATTGGCATGCTGTGCTTCCATAATCATTCATCTCAAAGAATTTTCTAATTTCCCTTCTGATGTTTTGTTTTGTTTGGTTTTGACCCATTGGCCGTTTAGGTGTGTGTTATTTAACTTCCAAACATTTGTGAATTTTTCAATTTCCTTCTATACTTGATTTCTATAGTCATTCCACTGTTGTCAGAAAAGAAACTTTCAATGATTTTAAACATTTAAAATTAATTGAGTCTTGCATTATGGACAAACATGCTCTATCCGGGAAAATGTTCCATGTACCTTTGAGAAGAATGTGTATTCTGCTGTTTTTGGGTGAAGTGTTCAATACATGTCTGTTAGGTCTTTTTGTTTAATTGTAGTCTTAAAGCCATCTATTTCTGTATTAATCTTGGGTCTACATATATTGTCTAGACGTGCCATCCAGTATTGAAAGCTGTGTATTAAAGTTTCCCATATTATTTTAGAATTGTCTGTTTCTCTGTTCAGTTCTGTCAGTGTTTTTTCCCCAGATGTTTTAGAGCTCTAATCTTTGGTGTTATGTGTTTATAATTGCTATATCTTACTATTATATTGAGGATTTATCAATATATACTGTCTTTGGTCTTTTCACAGTTTTTTATTTTAAAAGACTATTCTGTCTGATTCTAGTATAGCCACTTCAGGTCTCTTTGCTTAGTATTTTTAGAGACTGTGTTTTTCTATCCTTTCATTTCCAACCCATGTGTGTTCTTAGATCTAAAGTGACTTAAAAACACTTGAAATTTCCTGAGTGATCAGAGCATTGTGATTTATAGTGGGACACTTTTAACCTGAGTTCTGCTGATGAGGGGATTCATGGTGGGCCCTTAGATATTTTTTGAAGAAAGGGCTGGTCTCCCAGAAAAACCGAGCATGTCATTAGAGGGCTGGAACATGTAGCCCCCCCCCCAACCTCTGGGAAAAAGGAAAAAGGCAGCAGACTGAGTTCAGTCATGTGGACAGTGACATAATAAGACCCCAATAAAACCTGGACACTCAAAGTTCAAAAATCTTCCAGACTGGTAAACACACTGATGTTCCAGAGGGTGACAGGCCCTGACTCCACAGGGGAAGGACGTGAAAGCTTCATGTCCGGGACTTACCTAGACTTTCTCCTATGCATCTCTTCCATTTAGCTGTTCCTCAGTTGTAGCCTTTATAACAACACTGTAATAATATGAATCATGTTTTCAGTGGGTTCCACGAGTCATTACAGTGAAATATCAGATCTGAAGGGGTTCATGGGAACTCTTGAATTCATATTTAGTTGATCAGAAGTGTGGATATCTCTAGGGCTTGCATCAGGCACATGATATAAGGGCAGTCCATGGAGGACAGAGCCCTTAAACCTGTGGAGTCTGATGCTACTTCTATGTACTTAGTGTCAGAACGGAATTGTACTGCAGTGCACCCTCTTGGGGTAGACATGGAGCTACTAGACTATGTGAAGGTAAGATGTCATCAATAGAGGAAACTGGGGATGGGCCATACTGGATTTCTCTGTACTATTTATTGTGTGTCAGGTGATCCCCTTTTCTGTAATTAGCTGTGATCCGACAGGTGAAGTTATTACATATGATCAAGGGGACCAGGTCTACCACTCCACTGTTGCAACTGTGTGTGCAAGAGCTGTGGATTGAATGTCCCTCCAAAACTCTTTGGAGCTTAATTCCTACTGTAACTGTTAAGAGGGTGGGAAATCCTATTATGGTAATTGAAAGGTGAGGCCATGAAGATGTGATCAGATCACGAGGACTATGGTCTTTTGAATGGACTGATCCATTCATGGAGTAATGGGCATGGTCCTGACAGCTTAAAAAGTGGAGCAAGTGAGAAGCTTAGCACTCTCTCTCTTGCTCAGGTATTTTGCCATGTGATACCATAAATTGCTGTAGAAACATCAAACCAAGGCCCTCACCAGATGTGTTCCCTGGACTTTTGACTTCCCAGCCTCCAAAACTGTAAGGAATAAATAAATTTTGTTTTAATAAATTATCTACTTTCAGATATTCTGTTATAAGCAACCAAGATGGTCTAACGCAGTGAATGTGTATATTTTCAAAGAATGAGACATAGGCTGGATGGGCCCCCTAAACAATCTTTATCAATATGTGATGCTGCCTCCTTAGTGGGCCTCACCTTCCCCTCTTCTACCCAGTACTCTGCACTCCGGTATTCTATGATGAACAGCACGATGCGGCCGAAACGTATCATCTGGTTGTTGCCTCTGATTCCTCTGCCTCTCAAGCCCTCTCAAGATCTGACACTTTCTAGAAGTAGGGCCTTGGGCAAACTTCTCAGTGTCACTGACCTCAAATTCATCATGTGTAGAGTAGGAAACATAATGGTTGAAAGACTTACCTCACAGGGTGGTTGTATCTGTCAGACAACGTGTGAAAGCAGTTATGAATTGTTAAGTCCTGTAGCAACAAGAGCTAATCTGGTACAAAACAGTGGAGGTCAGGAGAGGAAGGGAATTTGCAAAAGAGAAATAATGACTGTGTGGAACTGGTGGATGTGATTGTATTCTCCATATTGGTTAGAGATGTATTTCATAAAGGTGCAAATCAATAAACAGAACAAAATTATGATAAGGGCTGTGATAAAAAGTAAATGGAAAGACAGGGTCTGGATGGGGCTGGCTACACTGAACTCCAAATAGAGAAGAGTGCTTGTTCGTTCATTGAGCAGAGAGCAGTTTCTCCAAGTGAGATGGGACAAGTTTTGTGTGACACAGAGGAATTCAAATCTTGGCTCTGCCAGTGTGGCATAAGGACTCAGTTTCCTCACCTTTAAAATGGGCATAATAGTGGTGCCGCAGCTCAGAGAATTGCTGTGATGCTTAGATTCATATATAGTTTGTTGTCACGCCCCAAATATTCTTTAACAATATAGCACTGGATTCTAACTCAAAGGATCAAATAAACCTAAATGAGTCCATATGGATATAAGCAAATGAGCAAATAAATAAATGACATAGAAGAGACAATTTTTCCTTAAAGAAGAATTGCAAATAATAGACTCCTCCCTTCGGGAGATGGATCTTAACGCCCCATCTCCCGGAGGGGGTTCTGGACTTACTACACGCTTCCAAGGAACTGAGTATAAAGGATGAAGAGTAAATTTACAGTGGACCAGCCTGGCACACACAATATTAATCAAGTGGCAGAGGTTAACGTCCCAGTGCTGTCATGTGGATCTTCTGTACCCACAATGTGATGTGATGACAAGTCACAGGGCTCTTCGCCACTGTGCTATTTTGCCGAAAGTTCATAATCCCAGTCTACGATTGAGAAAAACATCAGACAAAGCAAAATTGAGGTACATTCTACAAAATATCTTACCATGACACTTAAGGAAAGCAAGAGGAAACTGTCTCAGTCTAGAGCAGACCGGGCAGTCCTGGAAACTAAAAACAATGTGGTGTCTTGAGTTAGATTCTGCAACAAGAAAGGGACATGAATGAAAAAATCTGGTGAAGTCTGTATCAAGTCTGGAGCTTAGTTAGTGTAAACTCACCAATGTTGTTTTCTTAGTTGTGACAAATGTGCCATGGTAATGTCAGATGATAACATTGGGAGGAGGCAGGTGAGAGGTGTACTGGAGCTCTGTACTAACTTTGCAACTGTCTGGTAATTCTGAAATTGTTTTAAAACAAAGAAACAAACAAAAAGTTTACCGAAAAAGTAATTCCTTGCCATCTGTTTGTGACAGTGCTGGTTTTATGCCGGGGACCTAACAGTGAATAGGACAAACGCATTTCCTCCTCTCAGTCTGCACTGAGTAGGGATGGAGCATGAAGCAAAGACCTGAGCAAGTCAATGCTGACCAACACAGGGCTTTGAAGGAGGGTGTTGCTGGGAGGGAGTTGACAAAAGAATCTGACTTGCAGAGGAAGACAAAGGAGAACCTATGAATAGCAGGAGAGGGGAGAGCTGCCAGGTAGGTGAGAAAAGAATTTGCAATGGGGAAAGACAGGTCTTCAAGGAGGAAAGAAAAAGACACCTGAATGAAGAGGGGCAGACAGAGGAGTGGAAATCAGACAAGTAGAGTGCTGGGACCCAGTGGACCAAAGAAGAAGTCTGGACTTGATTACACAGTCCTGGGAGCCAAGGGTGGGTTCCATGCATGTGTGAGCAGCATGATGAAGGCAATGCAGAGGAAGTCAGGGCAAAGCCTCGAGAGGTCACACATGTGAGTGCAGACACCTCCAAACCAAGGAGGCCACATTTGCACACCTGGCCTTCCTCCTCATGACTGTGCTGTGTCCAAGCCATATGCAGAGAATGCATGGTCCATCAGCAATCTAACAGCCTTTGCCAGGCCTGGTGACCATCTCCCTCAGCTCTCCTAGCAAGGACTCTTAAGGGAGATAACATTGGCAGGACATGTTGTAAATGTCCAGACTCCCCTGCATGGTTTCTTCTGTCCCTTAAGAGGAACACTTTCTTGGGGTTCCCTGAATGTCTCCTGGTGAGGACTAAGGAAGGAGCTGGTCCCACGCCCAGGCTTCTCGAAGTGGGCAGAGGGTGGCAGATGCCACATGTTCTCCCACACAGGAGCAGAGAACCACCTGGACTGTTGTGCAGAGGGGAGGGGCTGGTCACAACATTCCAGGCATGACCTGGGAACGGAGAACAAACAAGAAATGCTGCAGACCCTAAAGCACTGAGTCAGGACTTGGGAGAGGTCAAGACCCAAGGCTGCCTCTTCGCCTATGGCTGTTTCCTCCTGTCAGGCTGTGTGTGTATGCGTTTCTCTTTCTGTATGTCTGTCTCCATCATTCCCTCCATCATCTCCCTCTCTCTTCCCTCCCATTCAGTCCCTGACTCCATCCTTCTGCCTCCTTCCCCCTCCTTCTCCATTTCTTCCTCTCCCCCTGAACTGCTCTCTCATCTCTGCCTGTCTCTTTACTTGCTGCTCGGTCTTTTCCTACCACCCTCCCTAGCACCCGGGACAGAAGGTGCCACCTCTCACCTCCTGAGTGTACACACCTTTAGTGCAAATTTCCTGCACAGACAGACCAGAATCTATAAATCCCAAGTCTTAGTTCCTTGGACAGCAGCAGGAGTGAGCCCAGTGTGGGTCAGGTCCCACCTCAGGTCCTCTTGGCCATGCTGCAAATATGGCTGTCCTGGGCCTGATGTGGGGGCCACCCAGCACCTCCTCCCCATTCCCATCACACTCCAGTGAGCTCTACCACCTACATGGGATGAAGGCAGGTCAGGATCCAAGTTCTGGCCAGGCCTGGAAGCCTGGTTAGGCCCAGGTCAGATCATAGACTCTGGAGCCAGACCACCTGGGTTTACATCCTGCTCCAACACCTTACCATCTGGTGACTTGGAACAGGAGCTGAGTCTCCTGCATGTATTGGTTCCGCATTCTGCAAAACTAGGAAGATAAGAGTATGAATTTCTGAGAGTTATTGTGAAGATAGAATGCACATTAATATATGTGAAGAATTCAGCATTGTGCCAGGCACACAGTCACTCCTTTGTACATGTTCATGATGATTCTCATCGTCATCATTACCTGAGAAAAGAGAGGCAGAGCCCAGGAAGTCCTGCAAGAACCTAGCAATGCCCTTGAGGAACACACCGGCAGTTGAACAAGTTGGGTTTATTACTCATTATATCAAAGGAGAGCATGCACCATGAGGAACCATGGGGTGTCTTGGTTAGAGGGTGCTCAATATAAATTATTATTGGATCAGGTTTTAGCTATTTAATTTGGGTGAGCCTAACAAAGACTCAGATTGGATGGTGTCTGGAAGAGGAAAAAAATCCTATAAATGATCATCTTAATATATCTTATCTACAGGGAAGGTGGACAAGAAATTATCAAACCAGAGGAGCAAAAAGAATAAGAATAAATGAAAGAGAAATACAGCAAATATGGGAGTGCCACAAGTAAATAAATTCCACCTGACTGGCATACCGGTAGGAGAAGAAAAAGGAAGGGATGAAAAAAGCATATGCAAGAAGATAATGGCTGAAATTTCCCCAGTGTGGAGAGAGATGTCAGTGTCCAGATACAGGAAGCTCAGAGGTCAACAATCAAATTCAACCCAAGGAGGAACACCCAAGGCAAATATACTTTGATATAAGCAAATTATCAAAAATCAAAGACAGAGAGAGAATACTGAATGCAGCAAGAGGAAAGAAACATGCAACATTCAACAGAGCCTCAATACGTCTGTCAGCAGATTGTTCAGTAAAAAACCTACAGGCTAAGAGAGAAAGGGATGACATATTTAGGGTGCTAATGGAAAAAGACTGTCCACCAACAACTCTCTCTAGCAAAAGTAACCTTCAAAAATGAAGGAGAAATAAAGTCTTTCTCAGGCAAACAAAAGCGAAGAGAATTCATCAACACGAGGACTGCCCTACACGAAATGCTAAAGGGAGTTCTTCAGTCTGAAAGATGACAACATGAAAGAGTAGCAAGAAAACATGTGAAGGAACATAACTCGTTAGTAAAGTAAGTTCACAGACAATCTCAGAACACTGCCATGGCGTGAGGGTGGTCAAGAAACCGCTTACATTCTTAGTATGAAGACCAAAGGAGAAACCTAATGAGACATTAACATATACAACAACCGTATAAAAGATAAGCCATAATAAAAGACATGACTTGAAACATCAAAAGGTCAAAATGGGGGTGGATGACTCCAAAGCATAGAGTTGGCTTTGGTCCTTTTTTCTTAGATCTTAAGGTTATTAGTATAAAACAATATAACTATGACATGTTTTGCATAGTCCTCATGATAACCGTAATGCAAAATGATATGAGACACACTAGGAATAAATAGTGATCAATCAAAATATCCTGCTAGAGAAAACCACATATTTACAAAGGAAGAGAGTAAAACGGGAGAAAAGGAAAAGAGGATCAACAAGCAATCAGAAAAAACAGAACAAAATGGTAGTAACAAGTCCCTATATATCAATAACAACTCTAAATGCAAATGGATTAAATGCCCCAATTAAAAAACTCTGAGTGGCTAAGTGGACTATAAAACAAGAACCAACAAGATGCTGCCGGCAAGAGACTCCTTTCACCTAGAAAGACACACACTGTCTGAATGTGCAGGGATGGAAAATCCTGTTTCATGCAAATGGAAACCGAAAAAGACCAGAAAGAGCTATATTTACACCAGATAAAACAGACTTCAAGCAAAGGAAAGTAAAAGAGACAAGGAAGGTCACAATGGAATGATAAAGGGATCAATGCAACAAAAGCGTATCACAATGCTAAATATATACTCACCCAACTCCAGAGCACCCACTTATATAAAGCAATTAATTACTATTACAACTAGCAGGAGAAGTAGACTCTAACACACTAATAGTTGAGGACTTTTACACCCCACTTTCAGCAAAAGACAGATCATCCAGACAGAACATTAACCGGGCAACATCAGAATTATTCTCTACTCTAGGCCAATTGTACCTAATGAACATATACAGAACATTTCCTCCAACAGCTTCAGAACATGCATTCCTTTCAACAGTACATGAAACATACTCTAGAACAGAACAGATGTCAGGTGACAAAACAAGTCTCAACAAATTTTTAAAAATCAAGGTCTTATCAACTACCTTCTCCAACCATGATGGCAGAAAACTAGAAACAAACAAGAAAAGGTCACTAGAGACCATACAATTTCATAGAAAATAAACAACATGCTTCTAAACAACAAATGGCTCAAAGAAGAAATCAAAAAAGAAATTAAAAACTGAAAACACAACATGCTAGAACCCATGAGACACAGCGAAAGCAGTTCTAAGAAGAAAGTTTATTGCAAAAAATGCCTACAACAAAAAGGAAGACTTCAAAGAAACAACCTAGCATTACACCTCCAGGAGATGGAAAACAAGAATAAACCAAACCCAAATCAGTAGAAGGGCAAGAGTAACAAAGGTCAGAGCAGAAATGAGTGAATTAGAGACTAAAAGAATATAAATAAATAAAAAATAGAAAAGATCGAGGAAACGAAGAGTTGGTTTCTTGAAAAGATAAACAAAATTGTTGAACCTTTAGGTAGACTTATGAATAAAGAAATGAGAGAAGACTCAAACAAAATCGGAAATGTAAAAGGAGACATTGCAACCGATCCCAAAGAAATACAAAGGATCGTGAGAGACTACTACGAACAGCTGTATGCAAACAAACTAGAAAGTGTAGAAGAAATGGATCAAAACCTGGACACATACAACTTACCAAGATTGAATCATGAAGAACTAGAAAACCTACACCGACCAATACAAGTACTGAGATTGAAGCAGCAGTAAAAAATCTCCCCCAAAATAAAAACCCAGGACCACATGCCTTCACAGATATTTAAAGGAGAACTAATACTAATTCTTCTCAAACTCTGCCAAAAAATTGGGGAGTGTGAAGGTTAATTCTAGGTGTCTATTTGATTAGATTAAGCAATGCTGAGAAACCTGGTAAAGCTATCTGTTTCGGTGTGTCTTTGAGGGTGTTTCCAGAAGAGACTAGTATGAGACCCTGAGTGGACTGGGTGGGGAAGATCTGCCCTCGCGCAGGAAACACCCAATCTGCTGGGGGCCCAGAGAGCATAAAAAACGGAGAAAAAAGGCAAGGTTCTCTATTCTCTGGAGCTGGGATACACTCCATATACATGGATACACATGGATACACTCCATGGACATCAGAGCTTGAGACTTTAGCTTTTGGATTCCAGGACTTATACATCAAGGACACCATCAGCTTCCCTGGTTTGGGGGCTTTTGGACACAGACTGAGCCACGCTGCCAGCATCCAGTTTGCAGGTGGCCTATTGTACTTTTCTTCACAATCGTGTGAGCTAATTCCCCTAACAAATCCCCTCTCATGTATTTGTAACATATCTTACTGATTTTGTCTCTCTGGAGAACCCTGACCAATACAAGGAGGGAATACTTCCAAACTCATCCAAACAGGCCAACATTATCTTCGTACCAAAACCACAAAAAGAGACAACAAAAAAAAGAAAACCGGAGACCAATATCCCCAATGAACACAGATGGAAAGATCTTCAATAAAATACTAGCAAACAATCTCCAGGAAAATGCAAATCAAAACCACATTGAGATGTCATCTCATCCCAGTTAGACTGACTATTATCAAAAAAGACTGAGAAAAACAAATGCTGGTGAGGATGTGGAGAAAAGAGAACTCTTCTACAATCCAACAATCCCCCTTCTGGATATATACCCAAAGGAATGGAAATCATCATATCAAAGGGATACCTGCACTCCCATGATCTTGCAGCTCTATTTACAAAAGCCAAGGTATGGAACTAACCTAAATGTCTATTGATGGATGATTGCATAAGGAAAACATGGAATTTATACACTATGGAATACTACTCAGCTATAAAAATGAATGAAATTCTGCCATTCACAGCAACATGCATGTGCTTGGAGAAAATTAGGTTGATTGAAATGAGCCAGGCAAAGAAAAAGAAACACCACATAGACTCACTTATAAGTGGCAACTAGGAAGGAAGGAAGGAGGGAAAGTGGAAGGAAGGTAGGAATGAAAGAAGGAAGGAAGGAAGGAAGGAAGGAAGGAAGGAAGGAAGGAAGGAAGGAAGGAAGGACGGAAGGATGGAAGGAAGGAAGGAGGGAAGTTAGGAGGGAAAGAAGGAAAGACCTCAATAATAGGTTGAACTTTCAGAAGGAGAGAAGAGACCTATGGTTACTAGAGGTGAGAAAGCAGGAGGGGGAGAGCGGTTGGGGTAAATTGGGTAAGGGTCACCAAAAGAATTATGATTTGTAATAATGAACATGCTAATAATATTTATCACATATTGTACACAAAAACCGATAATCAACACCATACCTCCAAAATATGTATAATCAATTATGCTTCAATTTAAAAAACTTTTTGAAGATATAAAAAAATAAAATACTAGCAAACAAAAACAGAACACATTAAAAAAATCATTCCCGACGATCAAGAGGGATTCATCCCAGGGATGCAAGGATGGTTCCACACATGCAAATCAATAAACATGATACATCATATCACCAGAATGAGGGGGAAAAAACCAGATGGTCATTTCAGTGCATGCTGGAAAAGCATTTGATAAAATCCAACATCTCTTCATGATAAAAACACTCAACAAATTAGGTATAGAAGGAATGTACCTCAGCACAATAAAGGCCACAGCTAAATCATAATGAATAGACAAAAATTGGAGGCTTGTCCTCTAAGATCTGCACCAAGACAAGGATTCCCACTTTCCCTACTCTTAATCAACTTAGTACTAGAAGTTCTAGCCAACGCTTTATGGCAATAGACAGCAATAAAGGACATCAAAATTGGAAAGAAGAAAGTCAAACTATCCCTTCTTGCAGATCAGATGATCATATACATAGAAAGCCCTTTTGACGCCACCAAAAAATTACTAAAATGAAACAACGAATTCAGTATAACAGCAGGATACAAAATCAACACTCAAAAATAAACAGTCTTCCTATACACCAATAGTGAAATAGCTGCAGAAGAAATCAAGAAACTACTCCCATTCAAAATAGCTACCAAATACCAGAAGCATGTTAGTAGCAAATCTCACCAAGGAGGCGAAAGAGCTCTACATTGAAAACTGAAAAACATTGGTGAAAAAAATTGAAGAAGATACAAATAAGTGGAAAAATATTCCATGTTCTTGGGTTGGAAGAATTAACATCATCAAAATGTCCATATTACTCAAAGCAATCTACTCATTCTGCCCAATTCCTATCAAAATACCAATGATACACTTCACAGAAATTGAAAATGGTCTTAAAATTTCTATGGAACCACAGAAGGCCCCGTATAGCTAAAGTAACCTCGAACAAAAAGACAATGTCAGAGGCAAGGTATACCTGTTCCCCAATGTTCATCGCAGTACTCTTTACAATAGCCAAGAGTTGGAACCAGCCCAAATGCCCATCATCAGATGCGTGGATACGGAAAATGTGGTACATCTACACAATGGAATACTACTCAGCTATAAAAACGAATGAAATACTGCCATTTGCAACAACATGGATGGACCTTGAGAGAATTATATTAAGTGAAACAAGTCAGGCACAGAAAGAGAAATACCACATGTTCTCACTTATTGGAGGGAGCTAAAAATTAATATATAAATTCACACACACAAACACACACACACACACAAACCGGGGGGGGGGGAGAAGATATAACAACCACAATTATTTGAAGTTGATACGACAAGCAAACAGAAAGGACATTGTTGGGGGGGAGGGGGGGAGGGAGAAGGGAGGGAGGTTTTGGTGATGGGGAGCAATAATCAGCTACAATGTATATCGACAAAATAAAATTAAAAAAAAAAATATATATATATATATACTATACAGCTACAGTAACCCAAACAGCATGGTTTGGGCATAAAAATAGACAAATAGACCAATGGAACAGAATAGAGAGCCCAGAAATAAACCTGCATGCTTACAACGAACTGATTATATGTTTAAAAGACACCTGCACGCCTATATTCATCACAATGCTCTTCATAATAACAAAGAGATGGAATCAACCTCCATGTCCATCATTGGATTAACAAATGAAAGAAATTTGTGGTATATACACAGAATGGAATAACATTTAGCTCTAAAAAGAAATGACATCTTATCATTTGCAGCAACCTGGATGGAACTGGAAGACATAACATTAAGTGAAATAAGTCAGGCACAGAAAGACAAATAAATACTGCATGATCCCACTCATATGTGGAATTCTAAAAGGAAAAAAAAAGTGGTTCTTATAGAAGTAGAGAGTAGAGTAATGGTTACCAGAGTCTGAGAAGGGGATGGGAGTTGGCTGGCAGGGGAGGTGGTGGACTAATGGGCACAAAACTATGCTATCTACCCTAAGCGAATCATTGTGCAATAAATACATGTACCCCACACATATGTGCAAGTAAATGTTAAAATTAAAAAAATAATAAAAATAAAAAAAACAATAACAAAAATCCTTTAGTTGCTTAGACAATAAAAATTTATTTCTGGGAAGTCCAAGATCAAGGTGCCAGCAGGTTCAGTTCCTGGTGAGGTCCGTCTTCCTGGCTTAAAGACAGCCACCAACTTGCTGTGTCCTCCCATGGAGGAGAGAGAGAAAACTCTGGTGTCTCCTTTCTCTTACAGGGACACTAATGCTGTCCTTGAGGTTCCACCCTCATGACCTCATATACATTTAATTCCCTCCCAAAGGCCCCAAATCCAAATACCAGTATGTTGGGGATTAGAGCTTCAACATATGTGTTATGGGGGACACAGACATTCAGTCCATAACAGTGACCTCATCAAATGTTGACG
Organism: Cynocephalus volans; assembly: GCF_027409185.1. Classification (NCBI taxonomy): domain Eukaryota; kingdom Metazoa; phylum Chordata; class Mammalia; order Dermoptera; family Cynocephalidae; genus Cynocephalus; species Cynocephalus volans. Next base: position 199,286,390 of record NC_084461.1, read on the forward strand.
TTCTGTTAGGTCAGGTGTGTTCATCAGGACAACAACATGGCCAGTCTTTGACCATCAGACCCATTTCTCGACGTCAGGGCTGCCTTTCTTTCTCAGGCCTTAGCATTCACACATATTCATTCAACAGAATTTAATGAGCATCTCCCGATGCCACAATCTGAGGTGAGCCCTGGGGATTCAGTTGTGCACAAAGACTGACATGCCTTCTGCCCCTTGGGGCTCCTGCTGAGAGGGGAAGCAGGGACAGGAGGGGTGACAGAACAGGGGAGGTGCAGGTGCTGCTGTCTGAAGGCCAGAGAGGTTTCCCTGAACAAGAAACAGCCACATGAAGTGGGAAAGGCATTGGCCAGTGAAAAGGTGGGGGCAACCCAGGGCACACCTAAGAGAAGAGGGATGGTGGAAGGAGACGTGAAGCTGCAGAACTAGGCAAATGCTAGAACTCCAAAACCAAGGTGAGCGTTTTATAAATTATAGTACATACCATGCTATACATATTTGTGCCTTAAAAATATGATCCAGGGGATATTTACTGATGTGGTAATAAATCTACAAATGTTTGGAATAAAAAGTAAGTGGCTAGTCTTATATCCAATTTGATGCTGCACCATATATATATACATATATATACACATGTGTATACGTGTGTGCGTGTGTGCGCGTGTGTGCGTATGTGTGTGTGCATGCGTGTGTGTGTATAATGAGGCCAGAAGAGAGTAGAATAATATCTTCAAAGCTCTGAAAGAAAGGACTTATCGACCCAGGATACTATATGCAGCAAAGATATCCTTAATGAGTTTGTATTTCTCTTGGTTGAAAACCTAAGAATAGGATTGAGCGTCATATGTTATGTCCCTCCCAGCCTGCCCTGGTGGACACCTCAGCTGCCACCCCCGCAGGAACTAGGTGATGCCCACACTTCTGTTCTTAGCGGCTCTCTGCTCCATCATTCCCAGGGTAAGGGCGGGACGACACATAGGCTCTTACCACAAAGCTGCCACCTCCTGCAGGAGATGCTCAGCTACGAACTCTGCTCCCTAGGATGTCCCCTTCTGCTGCGCAGGGACCTGCTCCAGGACATGCCCTGAAATCTCTGGGATCCGGCCAGGGGGAAAAGGGGCTGTGGCCATCCTATTTCATTTATTGCCCTCAAGTTGAGCAACCTCAACCCTCAACAGGAGACAGGGAAGCCTCAGAGTGTCCACATGTGACTGTCGCTCCAGCTTCATTTGGGCTGCATTTCTACCTCCAGAATCTTTTGCACGGGGGCTCCAGGCTTATGTCCAGTGCACACCTTTTCCTCATGCATCCATTACACATGTGCTTACTTGCACATTCTGCACACACGCACCCATTCTTCTCTCACACATTCCAAAGGTGCATCCCAGCAACCGGCCAAACATTCCGTGCTTCTCACTTAGCTGAGTTGGCAGCTAAAGGAGGACTCTCAGAGCAGAGTTGTCTAATCCAAGCATACAAACTTACCCAACGGCCATGATGGGCAGTTGCCCAGGCAAGCTCACCCCTGCCCCCAGCCCTAGGGGTCAAGGACCATCCAGAAGGACTTAGTCAACTAGAGCCTGCTGACGGTACCTGCTGAGTTCCCATGGCTGTCCTGGGTCATGTAGCTCCCCATACCTCTGGATGAACTTCCACACCATCCTGTAAGTAACCGGCAACTCTGTATTAGGGGTATGTGAAAGCATCAGCTAGGAAAAATTCAATGGTCCTGCGGACACTGTGATCTTTTCTTTGGGTCGTCACTTCAATCAACTGTCATCACCAGCAGAGGAAGCTAATAGTACCTACTGACAATTCCACAATATCTTACAGCTCACACACTGTACTGGGCACATGGTTCTCTGTATTGAAACAAGCAGAACAGCCACCCATCTGTGGCCTGCAACACCCAGGTGTGTCCAAGACACCTGCACAGAGAAGATTGTGTTGAGGGAAATCGGAGAGACCAGTAAAGGGACAGCTGAGCAGGAGGAAGGACCCACATTCCTAGAGAAACAGGATGATCAGAGAAAGGACCTCGAAGCCACTGGGGGTGCACAGTTAGTATGTAGGCACTGGAGTGTCCACGGAGCCCTCTCTTCCTTCCTACCTATAAAGAATCCACCAGGCATAGTGCTGGGAATTCAGATACAAGACACCCCAGACCTCTTGTATAAGCTCTTCCCCAAATAAAATGCTATCCCGAGCTCAAACAGCAGCACACAAGTTTTCCCACTGGTGCAGAGAAGGTGGGCTCAGGCCGTATCTCACCCTGGAATGCACGACAGGTCCTCAAAGAAAGTGAGAAAGCAGGGGCCTCAACCTCCCTCTTCATCTGCAGAGGTTTCCCAGAGGAAGACTCCAGGTGACAACTGGTAGATGCAATAACAGGGCAGAAACTAACCTTGAGGACTGCTCACCCACATCCGACATCTCTAGATCCTGGAAACTCGAGGGCCTGTTGCTACATAGGCTACACTGACCTCTGATGCAGCCACCCCCTGAATCCCCCTGCTAGATTTTCAAGTCACTTCTCATGACCTAGACCAGGAGAAGGAGGTGTGGCTCCAGCACATTAACTGTGCATTGGTGGTGAGACTGAGGCCAAAAATATGTTGCATCTCACTGAGCTGAGTTGGCAGCTAAATGAAGACTTTCGGAGCTCAGCTCTCTGATCCAAACATACAAACTTATCCAACCTCTTTCATGGTCAGTTACCTGGGCAAGCTCACCCCTGCCCCCAGCCTTGTGGCACAAGGACCAGCCAGAAAGACTTAGACAACTGGAGACCGCTGACCACACCTACTGAGTTCCTGTGGCTGGCCTGGGTCATGCAGCTGCCCGTACCTCTGGATGGACTTGCACACCATCCTATAAGTAATCAGAGACTTTGTATCAGAGGATTGTGAAAGCATCTCCCAGGTGAAATTCCATGGTCCGGTAGACATTGTGTTCTTTTCTGTGGGACTTAAGTTCAATCTACAGGCATTACCATCAGAGGAAGCTAGTGCTACCTACTGGCTATTCCACGATGTCCTACAATTCAGCCAGTGTAATGGGCATAGTGACTGTTTTGTATGGGAGCAGAACAGTCACTCCTGTGTGGCCTGTAACACCCGGGTGAGTCCAAAACACTTGCACATAGAAGATCCTGTGAAGGGACCTTGGACAGACTAGTAAAGTGACGACTGAGCAGGGGAAGGACCGACATTCCTAGAGAAGGTGGAAAATCAGAGAAAGGGGACTCAAACCCACTGGGCTGCACAGTCAGTATGTAGGCCCTGGAGTGTCCACGGAGCCCTCTCTTCCTTCTTGCACAAAAAGAATCTTCCAGGCAGAGAGCTGGGAATTCACATACAACAAGACACCGCAGACCTCTTCCATAAGCTCTGGCCCCCAATAAAATGCCATCTTCAGCTCATAGAGCCCTACTCGAGTTTTCCCATTGCTGCAGAAAAGGAGGGTCAGGCCACACCTCACCCGGGTGGCCACACATATCATCAAAGAAAGTGAGGAAGGAGGGCCCTCAGCCTCCCTCTTCATCTGCAGAGGTTTCCCAGAGGAAGACTCCAGGTGACAACTGGTAGATGCAATAACAGGGCAGAATCTAACCTCGAGGAACTGCTCACCCACATCCGACATCTCCAGACCCTGGAAATTCGACGGCCTCTTGCTACATAGGCTACAGGGACCTCTGATGCTGCCACCCCCTGTATCCCCAAGCTAGATATTCAAGTCACTTCTCATGACCTAGAACAAGAGAGGGAGGTGATGCTCCAGCACGTCAACAGTGCATTGGGGGTGAGACTGAGGACAAACATGAGGTGCATCTCACTTAGCTGAGTAGGCAGCTAAATGTAGACTTTCAGAGCTCAGCTCTCCGATCCAACATAGAAATATACCTAACCTCTTCCATAGGCAGTTGCGTGGTCAAGCTCACTCCTGCCCCCGGCCCTGAGGGGCAAGGACCAGCCAGAAGGACTTAGATAACTGGAGCCCGCTCACCACACCTGCTGAGTTCCCTTGGCTGGCCTGGGTCATACAGCTGCCCGTACCTCTGGATGGACTTGCAAACCATCCTATAAGTAACCAGAGACTTTGTATCAGAATTTTGTGAAAGCATCTCCGAGGTGAAATTCCATGGTCCTGCAGACACGGTGTTCTATTCTGTGGGTCCTCACTTCGATCTACTGTCATCACCATCAGAGGAAGCTAGTGCTACCTATTGGCAATTCCACAATGTCCTACAGCTCAGCCAATGTACTGGGCACAGTGACGCTCTGTTTTGGACGGGAACAGAACAGTCACCCCTCTATGGCCTGCAACACCCAGGTGTGTCCAAGTCACCCACATAGAGAAGATTGTGTTGAGGGAACTCAGAGAGACCAGTAAAGGGACAGCTGAGCAGGACGAAAAACCCACATTCGTAGAGAAGCACGAAGATCAGAGAAGGGACCTCGAAGCCACTAGGGGTGCACAGTTAGTATTTAGGCACTGGAGTGTCCACAGAGCCCTCCCTTCCTGCCCAGAAAGAACGTTGCAGGCAGAGTGCTGGGAATTCAGATACAACAAGACACCTCGACCTCTTCTAAAAGCTCCTGAACCAAGTAAGATGCCACACTCAGCTCATACACCCCTACTCGAGGTTTCCCAAAGCTGAAGAGAAGGCAGGCTCAGGCTACAGCTCACCCTGGGCTGCCCGACACGTCCTCAAAGAAAGTGAGAAAGGAGGGGCCAAAACCTCCCTCTTCTTCTGCAGAGGTTTCCCAAAGAAAGACTCCAGGTGAAATGTGTTAGATGCAATAACAGGGCAGAAACTAACCTCGAGGAACAGCTCACCCACATCCGACAGCTCCTTACCCTGGAAACTCGAGGGCCTGTTGCTACATAGGCTAGGGGAACCTCTGATGCTGCCACCCCCTGAATCCCCCAGGTAGATTTTCAAGTCACTTCTCATGAACTAGACCAGGAGAGGGAGGTGACGCTCCAGCACATCAACTGTGAATTGGGGGTGAGACTAAAGCCAAACGTAACGTGTTTCTCACTTAGCTGAGTTGGCTGCTAAATGAAGACTTTCGGAGCTCAGCTCTCTGATGCAAACATACAAACTAATCCAACCTCTTTCATGGTCAGTTACCTGGGCAAGCTCACCCTTGCAACTGCCCTGCGGCACTAGGACAACCAGAAAGACTTAGACAACTGGAGCCTGCTCACCACACGTGCCAATTTCCCATGGTTGGCCAGGGTCATGCAGCTGCCCGTACTTCTGGATGGACTTGCACAGCATCCTATAAACAACCTGCACCTCTGTATCAGAGGTTTCTGAAAGCAGCTCCCAGGTCAAATTCCATGGACCTGCAGATATTGTGTTCTTTTCTGTGGGACTTAACTTCAATCTACAGGCATTATCATCAGAGGAAGCTAGTGTTTCCTACTGGCTGTTCCATGATGTCCTACAGCTCAATCATTGTACTGGTCATAGTGACTGTTTTGTATGGGAGCAGAGCCGTCACCCCTGTGTGGTCTACAACACCCTGGTGTGTCCAAAACACTTTCACAGAGAAGATTCTGTGGAGGGACCCTGCATAGAAAAGTAAAGGGATGGCTTAGCAGGGGAAGGACAGACATTCCTCGAGAAGCTGGATAATCAGAGAAAGGAGAATCGAAGCCACGGTGGGTGCACAGTCATTGTGTAGGCACTGGAGAGTCCACGGAGCCCTCTCTCCCTTCCATCCCGGAAAGAATCCTCCAGGCAGAGAGCTGGGAATTCAGATACAACAAGACAACTCGGACCTCTTCTAAAACCTCCTGCCCCAAGTAAACTTCCATCCTCAGCTCATACAGCCCTCCTGGAGGTTTCCCACTGCTGCAGAAAAGGAGGGGTCAGGCCACACCTCACCCCGGGTTGCCGGACATGTCATCAAAGAAAGTGAGAAAGGAGGGTCCTCAGCCTCCCTCTTCATCTGCAGAGGTTTCCAAGAGGAAGACCCCAGGTGACAACTGGTAGATGCAATAACAGGGCAGAAACTAAACTCGAGGAACTGCTCACCCGCATCTGAAAGCTCTAGAACCTGGAAACTCGAGGGACTGTTGCTACATAGGCTAGAGGGCCCTCTGATGCAGCCACCCCCTGGATCCCCCAGCTAGATTTTCAAGTCACTTCGCATGACCTAGACCAGGAGACGGAGGTGATGCTCCAGCAACTCAAGTGTGCATTGGGGGTGAGACTGAGGCCAAACATAACGTGCATCTCACTTAGCTGAGTAGGCAGCTAAATGTGGACTTTCAGAGCTCAGCTCTCTGATCCAAACATACAAACTTATCCAACCTCTTTCATAGGAAGTTGCCAGAGCAAGCTCAACCCTGCCCCTGACTCTGGGGCACAAGGACCAGGCAGAAGGACTTAAACAACTGGAGCCCGCTCCCCGCACCTGCCAATTTCCCATGGCTGGCCTGGGACATGAAGCTGCCCGTAACTCTGGATGGACTTGCACACCATCTTATAAATAACCTGCACCTTTGTATCAGTGATTCGTGAAAGTATCTCCAAGGAGAGCATCCATGGTCCTGCAGACACTGTGTTCTTTTCTGTGGGTCCTCACTTCGATCTACTGTCATCACCAGCAGAGGAAGCTAGTGCTACCTACTGGCAATTCAACAATGTCCTACAGCTCAGCCAATGCACTGGGCACAGTGACGCTCTGTTTTGTACGGGAACAGAACAGTCACCCCTCTGTGGCCTGCAATACCCAGTTGTGATCAAGACACCTGCACAGAGAAGATTGGGTTGAGGGACTTCTGAGAGACGAGTAAAGGGACAACTGAACAGGAGGAAGGACCCACATTCCTAGAGAAGCAGGATGATCAGAGAAGGGACCTCGAAGTCAATGGGGGTGCACAGTTAGTATTCAGGCACTGGAGTGTTCACGGAGCCCTCCATTCCTGCCAAGAAAGAAGTCTCCAGGCAGAGTGCTGGGAATTCAGATACAACAAGACACCTCAGAAATCTTCTATAAACTCCTGCCCCAAGTAAAATGCATCCTCAGCTCATACAGCCCTACTCGATGTTTCCCGCTGCTGCAGAGAACGAGGGGTCTGGCCAAATCTCACCGTGGACTGCCTGATAGGTCCTCAAAGAAAGTGAGAAAGCAGGGGCCTCAACCTCCCTCTTCATCTGCAGAGGTTTCCCAGAGGAAGACTCCAGGTGACAACTGGTAGATGCAATAACAGGGCAGAAACTAACCTCGAGGAACTGCTCCCCCACATCCGAAATCGCCAGACCCTGGAAACTCGAGGGCCTGTTGCTGCATAGGCTAGAGGGACTTGTGATGTTGCCAGCCCCTGAATCTCCCAGCTACATTTTCAAGTCACTTCTCATGACCTAGACCAGGAGAAGGAGGTGACGCTCCAGCACATCAACTGTGCATTGGGGGCGATTCTGAGGCCAAACATAGCCTGCATCTCACTGAGCTGAGTTGGCAGCTAAATGAAGACTTTCCGATCTCAGCTCTCTGATCCAACATACAAACTTATCCAACCTCTTTCATGGTCAGTTACCTGGTCAAGCTCATCCTTGCGCCCAGCCCTGTGTCACAAGGACCAGCCAGAAGGACTTAGACAACTGAAGCCCGCTCATCACACCTACTGAGTTCCTATGGCTGGTCTGGGTCATGCAGCTGCTCGTAACTCTCGATGGACTTGCACACCATCCTATAAGTAATCAGAGACTTTGTATCAGAGGTTTGTGAAAGCATCTCCCAGGTGAAATTCCACGGTCCGGAAGACGTTGTGTTCTTTTCTGTGGGACTTAAGTTCAATCTACAAGTATTACCATCAGAGGAACCTAGTGCTACCTACTGGCTATTCCACGATGTCCTACATCTCAGCCAGTGTACTGGGCATAGTGACTGTTTTGTATGGGAGCTGAGCAGTCACCCCTGTGTGGCCTGCAACACCCGGGTGTGTCCAAAACACTTGCAAGGAAAAGATTCTGGGGAGAGACCTTGGACAGACCAGTAAAGGGACTGTTGAGCAGGGCAAGGACCCACATTCCTAGAGAAAGTGGAAAACCAGAGAAAGGGGACTCGAACCCACTGGGCTGCACAGTCAGTATGTAGGCCCTGGAGTATCCACGGAGCCCTCTCTTCCTTCCTGCACAAAAAGAATCTTCCAGGCAGAGAGCTGGGAATTCACAAACAACAAGACACCGCAGACCTCTTCTATAAGCTCCGGCCCCAAATAAAATGCCATCCTCTGCTCATACAGCCCTACTGGAGGTTTCCCACTGCTGCAGCAAAGGAGGGGTCAGGCCACACCTCACCCCGGGTTGCCGGACATGTCATCAAAGAAAGTGAGAAAGGAGGGCCCTCAGCCATCCTCTTCATCTGCAGAGGTTTCCCAGAGGAAGACTCCAGGTGACAACTGGTAGATGCAATAACAGGGCAGAAACTAACCTCGAGGAACTGCTCACCCACATCCGACATCTCCAGACCCTGGAAACTCGAGGGCCTGTTGCTACATAGGCTAGAGGGACCTCTGATGCTGCCACCCCCTAAATCCCCAAGCTAGATAATCAAGTCACATCTCATGACCTAGAACAAGAGAGGGAGGTGATGCTCCAGCATGTCAACTGTGCATTGGGGACTGAGGCCAAATATGAGGTGCATCTCACTTAGCTGAGTAGGCAGCTAAATGTGGACTTTCAGAGCTCAGCTCTCTGATCTAAACATACAAAGTTACCTAACCTCTTTCATAGGCAGCTGCCTGGGCAAGCTCATCCCTGCCCCCGGCCCTGAGGGGCAAGGACCAGCCAGAAAGACTTAGACAACTGGAGCCCACTCACCACACCTGCTGTGTTCCCTTGCCTGGCCTGGGTCATACAGCTGCCCGTACCTCTGTATGGACTTGCAAACCATCTTATAAGTAACCAGAGACTTTGTATCAGAAGTTTGTGAAAGCATCTCCGAGGTGAAATTCCATGGTCCTGCAGACACTCTGTTCTATTCTGTGGGTCCTCACTTCGATCTACTGTCATCACTATCAGAGGAAGCTAGTGCTACTTATTGGCAATTCCACAATGTCCTACAGCTCAGCCAATGTACTGGGCACAGTGACGCTCTGTTTTGTACGGGAACAGAACAGTCACCCGTCTGTGGCCTGCAACACCCAGGTGTGTCCAAGACACCCGCATAGAGAAGATTGTGTTGAGGGAACTCAGAGAGACCAGTAAAGGGACAGCTGAGCAGGAGGAAAAACCCACATTCGTAGAAAAGCACGAAGATCAGAGAAGGGACCTCGAAGCCACTAGGGGTGCACAGTTAGTATTTAGGCACTGGAGTGTCCACAGAGCCCTCCCTTCCTGCCCAGAAAGAACACTGCAGGCAGAGTGCTGGGAAATCAGATACAACAAGACACCTCAGACCTCTTCTAAAAGCTCCAGAACCAAGTAAGATGCAACCCTCCGCTCATACACGCCTACTCGAGGTTTCCCAAAGCTGAAGACAAGGCAGGCTCAGGCCACATCTCACCCTGGGCTTCCCGACACGTCCTCAAAGAAAGTGAGAAAGGAGGGGCCAAAACCTCCCTCTTCTTCTGCAGAGGTTTCCCAAAGAAAGACTCCAGGTGAAAAGTGGTAGATGCAATAACAGGGCAGAAACTAACCTCGAGGAACGGCTCACCCACATCCGATAGCTCCTTACCCTGGAAACTTGAGGGCCTGTTGCTACATAGGCTAGGGCAACCTCTGATTCTGCCACGCCCTGAATCCCCCAGGTAGATTTTCAAGTCACTTCTCATGAACTAGACCAGGAGAGGGAGGTGACGCTCCAGCACATCAACTGTGAATTGGGGGTGAGACTAAAGCCAAATGTAACGTGCCTCTCACTTAGCTGAGTTGGCAGCTAAATGAAGACTTTTGGAGCTCAGCTCTCTGATGCAGACATACAAACTAATCCAACCTCTTTCGTGGTCAGTTACCTGGGCAAGCTCACCCTTGCAACTGCCCTGTGGCACAAGCACAAGCCAGAAAGACTTAGACAACTGGAGCCTGCTCACCACACCTGCCAATTTCCCATGGTTGGCCTGGGTCATGCAGCTGCCCGTACTTCTGGATGGACTTGCACAGCATCCTATAAATAACCTGCACCTCCTTATCAGAGGTTTGTGAAAGCAGCTCCCAGGTCAAATTCCATGGACCTGCAGATATTGTGTTCTTTTCTGTGGGACTTAAGTTCAATCTACAGGCATTGCCATCAGAGGAAGCTAGTGTTTCCTATTGGCTGTTCCATGATGTCCTACAGCTCAATCATTGTACTGGTCATAGTGACTGTTTTGTATGGGAGCAGAACCGTCACCCCTGTGTGGTCTACAACACCCTGGTGTGTCCAAAACACTTTCACAGAGAAGATTCTGTGGAGGGACCCTGGACAGAAATGTAAAGGGACGGCTTAGCAGGGGAAAGACAGACATTCCTCGAGAAGCTGGATAATCAGAGAAAGGAGAATCGAAGCCACTGTGGGTGCACAGTCAGTATGTAGGCACTGGAGCGTCCACGGAGACCTCTCTCCCTTCCATCCCGGAAAGAATCCTCCAGGCAGAGAGCTGGGAATTCAGATACAACAAGACAACTCAGACCTCTTCTAAAACCTCCTGCCCCAAGTAAACTTCCATCCTCAGCTCATACAGCCCTTCTCGAGGTTTCCCACTGCTGCATAGAAGGCGGGCTCTGGCAACAACTCACCCTGGGCTGCACGAGAGGTGCTCAAAGAAAGTGAGAAAGAAGGGGCCTCAACCTCCCTCTTCATCTGCAGAGGTTTCCCAGAGGAAGACTCCAGGTGACAACTGGTAGATGCAATAACAGGGCAGAAACGAAACTCGAGGAACTGCTCACCCACATCCGACAGCTGCTGACCCTGGAAACTCGAGGGCCAGTTGCTACATAGGCTAGAGGGACGTCTGATGCTGCCACCCCCTGAATCCCCCAGCTACATTTTCAAGTCCCTTCTCATGACCTAGAGCAGTAGAAGGAGGTGTGGCTCCAGCACATCAACTGTGCATTGGGGGTGAGACTGGGACCAAACATATCGTGGATCTCACTTAGCTGAGCTGGCAGCTAAATGAAGACTTTCGGAGCTCAGCTCTCTGATCCAAACATACAAATTTATCCAACCTATTTCATGGTCAGTTACCTGGCCAAGCTCACCCTTGACCCTGGCCCTGTGGCACGAGGATTAGCCAGAAAGACTTAGACAACTGCAGACGGCTCACCACGCCTGCTGAGTTCCATGGCTTGGCCTGGGTCATGCAGCTGCCCGTAGCTCTGTACGGACTTGCACAACATCCTATAAATAACCTGCACCTTTGTGTCAGTGATTTGTGAAAGTATCTCCAAGGAGAATTTCCATGGTCCTGCAGACCTGTGGGTCCTCACTTGGATCTACTGTCATCACCATCTGAGGAAGCTAGTGCTACCTATTGGCAATTCCACAATGTCGTACAGCTCAGCCAATGTATTGGGCACATTGACGCTCTGTTTTGTACGGGAACAGAACAGTCACCCCTTCTGTGGTCTGCAACACCCGGGTGTGTCCTAGACACCTACACAGAGAAGATTGTGTTGAGGGACCTCCAAGTGACCAGTAAAGGGACGGCTGAGCAGGGGAAGGACCCATATTACTAGAGAACGTGGAAAATCAGAGAATGGGGACTCGAACCCACTGGGCTGCACAGTTAGTATGTAGGCACTGGAGTGTCCACAGAGCCCTCTCTTCCTTCCTGCCCAGAAGGAATCCTCCAGGGAGTGTGCTGGGAATTCAGATACAACAAGAGACCGCAGACCTCTTCTATAAGCTCCTGCCCCAAATTAAATGCCATCTTCAGCTTACACAGCCCTACTCGATGTTTCCCTCTGCTGCAGAGAACGAGGGGTCTGGCCAAACCTCACCACGGGCTGCCTGATATGTCCTCAAAGAAAGTGAGAAAGGAGGGGCCTCAGCCTCCCTCTTCACCTGCAGAAGTTTCCCAGAGGAAGACTACAGGTGACAACTGGTAGATGCAATAATAAGGCCAAAACTAACCTCAAGGAAATGGCCTCCCACATCCGACAGCTCCAGACCATGGAAACTTGAGGGCTTGTTGCTACATAGGCTACAGGGACCTCTGATTCTGCCACCCCCGCCTCCCCAGCTGGGTTTTCAAGTCACTTCTCCTGACCTAGTCCAGGAGTATCTGTTGACGTTCCAGCACATCAACTGTGCATTGGTGGTGAAACTGAGGCTACCTGTGACTGCATGGCCAGGCAGCCTTCTCACTCTATCCCCCTGCTGTTGCAAAGACTGCTCCTCTGCCTGTTCCCCCTACAGGGCTCACCATGAACGCACAGCCCAAGAGATGCAGGAGGGAGCCAGACTCCCTGGGTCCAGTGGCTCTCCTGGAGTCTGCTACAGTGGCCTCTGCTATGCACCCTGTGTCTGGGAAGAAGCACAAGCAGCAGCCCCTCCTCTCCTCCTCAGAGCCTTTTCCAGGCACCTCTTCATGCTCTCTCCCCTCAGCCTCCTTCGCCTTGCTGAGCCCTGCAGCCTCCCCATTTGCAGGCACAGGCAGAGCTGACTGGTCCACTACGACCACAAACCCATGGGTCCTTGTTCCCTTCCCCTGTACCTGGCATGGACTGCACAACTCCTGCCTCCCCTGCTCTGACAGCTTCTGCTGTAGCCCTTCCCCCTTCATGTTGAACTCCATGTAGGGAACCCTCTCCTTGGGCGGTCAGAAGCCCTTTGCATCCCCAGGCCTCAGCCACATCTGCAGCAGGTACCAGTTCCTCCTTCCACACCCTGCCCAGCACCTCCACACTGGAGTCTCCAAGGCCAATGTGTATAGAGTCCCGCAGGTCCTTCTCCAAGACCCCCAACCCCACCCCAACACTGGTGATTCTAGTGCCCTCCTCTCCCCTGGCCTGACAACCACTACATGTGCAGTCAGTACCAGCCCCTCTGCCAGCACATCTGCAGGCTTAGCACCCCAGCCAGTATCTGATTTGGGGATCATCCCGACAGACATTGCTCTCCCTTCCCAGCCTCTCCCTGTGGAGTCTCCTGCTGGCTCCAGTGGAAACTTCTTCCTATGTGGTCAGGTCCTTCAGCCACCCCCAAGGGGCGGCAGGGCCTCATCCATGGATACCACTAGCCTGCCTGCAAAGATGTTCTATGTTCCCACTCCAACTTGGAGACTTCCTGTCAACCCTAAAGTCACCGCCCAGTCCATAGTGGGGGCTCCTGATGGACAGCAGCATGGAGCCCTCCAGCATCGACAATTTTCTCCAGTTTGGAGATGTGGCCGCTCTCGTTCTGGCCCCCTCATTGACATTAGGCCAGCCAGCTTTGGACCGCATGACATACTCAGCTTTGAGGCATCTTCTTATCCACAACTTCCACCTTGGCGACTCACACCAGTAGTCAGGTGGCCTTTGCTGCCAGCCCAGCTGGAATCCTCCCTGGTGCACCCACTGCCTCTGGTTTGGCAGTTGCTACCCACACACCCAGCACGGCAACCAGTACTCAGCCTGACACTGGGAAGCTCTGCTCAACATTTGGCAGCACATGCCTGTGTCACTGACCTAGACAGTTTCAGTGGCACCAGTGGCTTTCAGGAGCAGACAGACAGCCCCAGATCTGAGTTCCACCTTTGCATCACTCATCATTGCTGCAGGAAAGAGAGGAGCCTCAAGCACTACACAGCACTATGGGGCAGGCTTGGGTCTGAACACCTGGGGCCCCTCTAGCCAGGGAATGCCTTAGGTGACGATGCGACCCAGTTGCAGGAAGAACAACCCTGTTGGGGGAGCACAGTTGCCGCTACTTTTAGTCAAACCCCGAGGAGGCCACCAAAGCACAAACACGTAAATTCATGTCAGGGGCTTAATGCCATTGCAAGGAATGCCTTTTCTAGGTGCATATCCCTGCTGGCCTCTAACAGTGGCAGCCCTGCTTCTCAGATAGGTACAAGGAAGAGGACCCCCTCTTCCTTTAGGGCCCCTTGTTCACCTGTCCAGGGCTGCGGGACATAGAACTCCTGGGCCGTATACCAGGTCATCCTCATCTTCTTCTGGGGTAAAATCCACTCCCTTGGGGTCCAAGAGGTGAATGCTGGTCTGAGAGAAGAGCTTCCTAGAAAAGTAGCCAATGTGCAAATTCCACCCAGGCTGGACCTCATGTGAGCCCCATTTAGATGTGAAAGACAAGGCTAGCTCTGCTCTGAGATCCTGGAGCAAACTAGGGTCCCAGAGATACAGCATTCCCTTCCCATGCTCTTCCCTGCATTTTTGCCCTTAGCAGTGGGTGGTTTGAGGCTCTTATCTTGTCCAACCTTAGTTGTCAGAGTCTTCATGATGGTAGACAGAGACCCTCAACTCATTTCCCTTAAGTCCTGGTGAAGGCAATCCTGTCTACAGTCAGCTCCCCTCTCCCCATTTCCCTTCCAGATCCCTTGTGTGTCCTTCATGGAACTTATAATAAAACTTTGTTCATATTACTTTATTGTATTCTCATGTGTGTGCTTTCCAGATCAAATGTGACAAACCATTGGCTTGTGTGAGTGGTGACAAGGGAAACTGTTTTACCAGAGCCTATCCATCTTAGGTTCTACCAGAGTTTAACCTGCCTGGGGGAAGGGAAATTCCCAAATCTAGCCCCCTCTAGTCTTCTGCAGTAGGGAAAAAATAGCCAACCCAAGCCCCCTCTAACATCCTCCTATGTAACAAGTAAAAAGTTCACTGAGAAGCACTTGTGAAGGTCAAATTCCAGAGGAACAGAGGATCACTAAAAGTCTTAGTCTTTGACACCTACCACAAGCATCAAACAATAAACATAGCCTAATTGCCAACTAGAGAATTATATTACCTCACATTAAAGGCCTATTTATCTCCGTTCTTTTTACCTAGTACATAGTGGCTGGCCTTCAACAACAACAAAATTTACAAGGCATACTAAAAGACAAAAACACAGTTTGAAAAGCAGAGCGAGCATCAGAACCAGGCTCAGATATGGCAGAGATATTAGAATTATAAGACCAGGAATTTAAAACAGTGATGATAAATGTTTTAATGGATCTAATGAAAAGGGTGCAGAGCATGCAAGAACTGACGAATGAGGTAGGCAGAGAGAAACTCTAAGAGTAAAAGAAAATGCTAAAAATAAAACTATCATAAATGGAGAATGCCTCTGATGGGCTTATCAATAGACTGGAGATAATCAAGAAAAGAATCTGTGAGCTTAAAGATGTGTTAATACAAACTTGTCAAACTAAAAAGCAAGAGAAAAAAGACTGAAGAAAACAAGAATATCCAGAAATTATAGAACAAAAGGTGTAAGATCTTTGTAAAGAGAATAGTAGGAGAAGAAAGAACAACGGATATAGAGAAAGAAGAAATATTTAAATGTTTTATTTCAGAAATTTCGACACACCCCACAGCACAGATCCAGGAATGTCAGACGACATCCAAAGCAGGGTATATATCAAGAAATTGACACCTGAGTATGTCATATTCATATCCCAGAAAATCAAAGTCGTAGGAAAAACCTTGAAATTAGATGTGTGGGGCACCTTATTTGTAGGGGAGTTAGTATAAAAATTATATCCGACTTCTCTTCAGAAGCCATGCAAGCCAGGAGACAGGAGATAAATATTTAAGTGTTGGGGGAAAATTATCACCAACCTAGGATTCTGAATCAATTGAAATTTTCCCTCAAAAGTATAAGAGAAATCATGACTTTCAAAGGTAAACAAAATTTGACCTTGTTGCTGGAAGATCTGCCTTGCAAGAAATGTTATGGAAGTTCTTCAGAGAGAATAAAAATGATATTGGTTAGAAACTCAAATCTACACAAATCTATAATAATAAAAAAAATAACAAAAAACCTTTCGATTGCTTAGACAATAAAAATTTA
The DNA here is from genome assembly GCF_027409185.1 of Cynocephalus volans. NCBI lineage: Eukaryota > Metazoa > Chordata > Mammalia > Dermoptera > Cynocephalidae > Cynocephalus > Cynocephalus volans. Next base: position 199,302,328 of record NC_084461.1, read on the forward strand.
TTTCTGGGAAGTCCAAGATCAAGGTGCCAGCAGGTTCAGTTCCTGGTGAGGTCCATCTTCCTCGCTTACAGACAGCCACCTCCTTGCTGTGTCCTCCCGTGGAGAGAGAGAAAACTCTGGTGTCTCCTTTATCTTACAGGGACACTAACGCTGTCCTTGAGGTTCCACCCTCATGACCTCATATACATTTACTTCCATCCCAAAGGCCCCAAATCCAAATACCAGTATGTTGGGGATTAGAGCTTCAACATATGTGTTTTGGGGGACACAGACATTCAGTCCATAACAGTGACCTCATCAAATGTTGAGGTTCTGTTAGGTCAGGTGTGTTCATCAGGACAACAACATGGCCAGTCTTTGACCATCAGACCCATTTCTCGATGTCAGGGCTGCCTTTCTTTCTCAGGCCTTAGCATTCACAGATATTCATTCATCAGAATTTAATGAGCATCTCCTGATGCCACAATCTGAGGTGAGCCCTGGGGATTCAGTTGTGCACAAAGACTGACATGCCTTCTGCCCCTTGGGGCTCCTGCTGAGAGGGGAAGCAGGGACAGGAGGGGTGACAGAACAGGGGAGGTGCAGGTGCTGCTGTCTGAAGGCCAGAGAGGTGTCCCTGAACAAGAAACAGCCACATGAAGTGGGAAAGGCATTGGCCAGTGAAAAGGTGGGGGCAACCCAGGGCACACCTAAGAGAAGAGGGATGGTTGGACGGAGACGTGAAGCTGCAGAACTAGGCAAATGCTAGAACTCCAAAACCAAGGTGAGCATTTCATCAATTATAGTACATACCATGCTATACATATTTACGCCTTAAAAATATGATCCAGGGGATATTTACTGATGTGGTAATAAATCTACAAACGTTTGGAATAAAAAGTAAGTGGCTAGTCTTATATCCAATTTGATGCTGCACCATATATATATACATATATATACACGTGTATGTGTGTGCGCGTGTGTGTGCATGTGTGTGCACGTGCGCGTTTGTGTATATGTGTATGTGTGTATATGTGTGTGCGTTTGCGCGTGTGTGTGCGTGTGTGTGTGGGTGTGTGTGCGTGTGTGTATAATGAGACCAGAAGAGAGTAGAATAATATCTTCAAAGCACTGAAAGGACTTATCGACCAAGGATACTATATGCAGCAAAGATATCCTTAATGAGTATGTATTTCTCTTGGTTGAAAACCTAAGAGTAGGATTGAGCGTCATATGTTATGTCCCTCCCAGCCTGCCCTGGTGGACACCTCAGCTGCCACCCCCGCAGGAACTAGGTGATGCCCACACTTCTGTTCTTAGCGGCTCTCTGCTCCATCATTCCCAGGGTAAGGGCAGGACGACACATAGGCTCTGACCACAAAGCTGCCACCTCCTGCAGGAGATGCTCAGCTACGAACTCTGCTCCCTAGGATGTCCCCTTCTGCTGCGCAGGGACCTCTACAGGACATGCCCTGAAATCTCTGGGACCCGGCCAGGGGGAAAAGGGGCCGTGGCCATCTTATTTCATTTATTGCCCTCAAGGCGAGCAACCTCAACCCTCAACAGGAGACAGGGAAGCCTCAGAGTGTTCACATGTGACTGTCGCTCCAGCTTCATTTGGGCCATATTTCTACCTCCAGAATCTTTTACACAGGAGGCTCCAGGCTTATGTCCAGTGCACACCTTTGCCTCATGCATCCATTACACATGTGCTTACTTGCACATTCTGCACACACGCACCCATTCTTCTCTCACACATTCCAAAGGTGCATCCCAGGAACCGGCTAAACATTCCGTGCTTCTCACTTAGCTGAGTTGGCAGCTAAAAGAGGACTCTCAGAGAAGAGTTCTCTAATCCAAGCATACAAACTTGCCCAATGGCCATGATGGGCAGTTGCCTGAGCAAGATCACCCTTGCATCCGGCCCTGTGGCACAAGGACCAGCCAGAAAGACTTAGACAACTGGAGACGGCTCAACACACCTACAGAGTTCCTATGGCTTGTGTGGGTCATGCAGCTGCCCGTACCACTGGATGGACATGCACACCATCCTATAAGTAACCAGAGACTTTGTATCAGTGATTTGTGAAAGCATTTCCAAGGAGAAATTCCATGGTCCTGCAGACACTATGTTCTTTTCTGTGGATCCTCACTTCGATCTACTGTCATCACCATCAGAGGAATCTAGTGCTACCTATTGGCAATTCCACAATGTCCTACAGCTCAGCCAATGTACTGGGCACAGTGACACTCGGTCTTCTACGGGAACAGAACAGTCACCCCTCTGTGGCCTGCAGCACCCAGGTGTGTCCAAGATACCTGCACAGAGAAGACTGTGTTGAGGGAACTCAGAGAGACCAGAAATTGGACAGCTAAGCAGGAGGAAGGACCCACATTTCTAGAGAAGCAGGAAGATCAAAGAAGGGACCTAACAGCCACTGCGGGGGTACAGTTAGTATTTAGGCACTTGAGTGACCACGGAGCCCTCCCTTCCTGCCCAGAAAGAACTCTGCAGGCAGAGTGCTGGGAATTCAGATACAACAAGACACCTCAGACCTCTTCTATAAGCTCCTGCCTCAAGTAAAATGCCATCCTCAGCTCATAAAGCCCTACTCGATGTATCCCACTGCTGCAGAGAAGGCGGGCTCAGGCAAAAACTCACACTGGGCTGCACGACAGGTCCTCAAAGAAAGTGAGAAAGGAGGGGCGTCAACCTCCCTCTTCATCTGCAGAGGTTTCCCAGAGGAATACTCCAGGTGAAAAGTGGTGGATGCAATAACAGGGCACAAACTAATCTTGAGGAACTGCTCACCCACATCCGACAGCTGCAGACCTTGTAAACTCGAGGGCCTGTTGCTAGATAGGCTAGAGGGACCTCTGATGCTGTCACCCCTGAAAGCCCCAGCTAGTTTTTCAAGTCAATTCTCATGACCTAGACCAGGAAAGGAGGTGACGTTCCAGCACATCAACTGTGCATTGGGGATGAGAATGAGGCCAAGCATGTCGTGCATCTCACTGAGCTGAGTTCGCAGCTAAATGAAGACTTTCGGGGCTCAGCTCTCTGGTCCAAACATACAAACATATCCAACCCCTTTCACGGTCAGTTACCTGGGCAAGATTACCCTTGGACCTGCCCTTTGACACAAGGAACAGCCAGAAAGACTTAGAAAACTGGAGCCCGCTCACCGCACCTGCTGAGTTCCATGGCTGGCCTGGGTCATGCAGCTGCTCCTAACTCTGCATGGACTTGCACACCACCCTATAAATAACCTGCACCTTTGTATCAGTGATTTGTGAAAGTATCTCCAAGGAGAAATTCCATGGTCCTGCAGACACTGTGTTCTTTTCTGTGGGTCCTCATTTCGATCTACTGTTATCACCATCAGAGGAAGCTAGTGCTACCTATGGGCAATTCCACAAAGTCGTACAGCTCAACCAATGTACTGGGCACAGTGACGCTCTGTTTTCTATGAGAACAGAACAGTCACCCCTCTGTGGCCTGCAACATCCGGGTGTGTCCGAGACACCTGCACAGAGAAGATTGTGTTGAGGGACCTCAGAGAGACCAGTAAAGGGACAGCTGAGCAGGATTAATGACCCACATTTGTAGAGAAGCAAGATGATCAGAGAAGGGACCTCAAAGCCAGTGCGGATGCACAGTTAGTATCTAGGCAATGGAGTGTCCACGGAACCCTCCCTTCCTACCCATAAAAATTTTCCAGGCAGAGTGCTGGGAATTAAGATACAACAAGACACCTCAGACATCTTCTAAGCTCCAGCCCCAAGTAAAATGCATCCTCAGCTCATACAGCCCTACTCAATGTTTCCCACTGCTGAAGAGAATGCGGGCTCTGGCCAAATCTCAAAGTAGACTGCAAGATAGGTCCTCAAAGAAAGTAAGAAAGGAGGGGCCTCAGCCTCCCTCTTCATCTGCAGAAGTTTCCGAGAGGAAGACTCCAGGTCACAACTGATAAATGCAATAACAGGGCAGAAACTAACCTCGAAAAACTGCTCACCCACATCTGAAAGCTCTAACCTGGAAACTCGAGGGCCTGTTGCTACATAGGCAAGAGGGCCCACTGATGCAGCTACCCCCTGGATCCCCAAGCTAGATTTTCAAGTCACTTCTCATGACCTAGACCGGGAGAGGGAGGTGATGCTCCAGCACCTCAAGTGTGCATTGGGGGTGAGACTGAGGCCAAGCATGTCGTGCATCTCACTGAGCTGAGTTCGCAGCTAAATGAAGACTTTCGGAGCTCAGCTCTCTGATCCAAACATACAAACTAATCCAACCTTTTTCATGGTCAGTTACCTAGGCAAGCTCACCCTTGCCCTGGACCTGCGGCAAAAGGAACAGCCAGAAAGACTTTGACAGCTGGAGTCCGCTCACCCCACCTGCTGAGTTCCTATGGCTGGCCTGGGTCGTGCAGCTGCCCGTACCTCTCGATGGACTTGCACACCATCCTATAAGTAATCAGAGACTTTGTACCACAGGTTTCTGAAAGCATCTCCCAGGTGAAATTCCATGGTCCTATAGACGTTGTGTTCTCTTCTGTGGGACTTAAATTCAATCTACAGGCATTACCATTAGTGGAAGCTAGTGCTACCTATTGGCTATTCCACGATGTCCTACAGATCAGTCAGTATACTGGGCATAGTGAATGTTTTGTATGGGAGCAGAACACTAACCCCTGTGTGGCCTGCAACACCCGGGTGTGTTCAAAACACTTGCACAGAGAAGATTCTGTGGAGGGACCTTGGACAGACCAGTAAAGTGATGGCTGATCAGGGGAAGGACACACAATTCAAGAGAAAGTGGAATACCAAAGAACGGGGACTGAAACCCACTGGCTGCACAGTCAGTATGTAGGCACTGGAGTGTCCACGGAGCCCTCTCTCCCTTCCTGCCCAGAAAGAATCTTCTAGGCAGTGCTGGGAATTCAGATACAATAAGACACCGCAGACCTCTTCTATAAGCTCCTGCCCCAAATAAAATGCCATCTTCAGCTCATACAGCCCTACTGGAGGTTTCCCACTGCTGCAGAAAAGGAGGGGTCAGGCCACACCTCACCCCGGGTTGCCGGACATGTCATCAAAGAAAGTGAGAAAGGAGGGTCCTCAGCCTCCCTCTTCATCTGCAGAGGTTTCCCAGAGGAAGACCCCAGGTGACAACTGGTAGATGCAATAACAGGGCAGAAACTAAACTCGAGGAACTGCTCACCCGCATCTGAAAGCTCCAGAACCTGGAAACTCGAGGTCCTGTTGCTACATAGGCTAGAGGGCCCTCTGATGCAGCCACCCCCTGGATCCCCCAGCTAGATTTTCAAGTCACTTCTCATGACCTAGACCGGGAGAGGGAGGTGATGCTCCAGCACCTCAAGTGTGCATTGGGTGTGAGACTGAGCCCAAACATAACGTGCATCTCACTTAGCTGAGTAGGCAGCTAAATGGGGACTTTCAGAGCTCAGCTCTCTGATCTAAACATACAAAGTTACCTAAAATCTTTCATAGGCAGTTGCCTGGGCAAGCTCACCCCTGCCCCTGGCCCAGAGGGGCAAGGACGAGCCAGAAGAACTTAGACAACTGGAGACCGCTCACGACACCTGCTGAGTTCCCATGGCTGGCCTGGGTCATGCAGCTCAATGTACCTCTGGATGGTCTTGCAAACCATCCTATAAGTAACCAGAGACTTTGTATCAGAGGTTTGTGAAAGCATCTCCCCGGTGAAATTCCATGGTCCTGCAGACACGGTGTTCTTTTCTGTGGCTTCTCACTTCGATCTACTGTCATCACCATCAGAGGAAGCTAGTGATACCTATTGGCAATTACACAATGTCGTACAGCTCAGCGCATGTACTGGGCACAGTGACGCTCTGTTTTGTACGGGAACAGGTCAGCCCTCTGTGGCCTGCAAGAGCCGAGTGTGTCCAAGACACCTGCATAGAGAAGATTGTGTTGAGGGACCTCAGAGAGACCAGTAATTGGACAGCTGAGCAGGAGGCAGGACCCACATTTCTAGAGAAACAGGAAGATCAGAGAAGGGACCTCGAAGCCACTGGGGATGCACAGTTAGTATTTAGGCACTGCAGTGTCCACGGAGCCCTCCCATCCTGCCCAGAAAGTACTATCCAGGCAGAGTGCTGGGAATTCAGATACAACAAGACACCGCAGACCTCCACTATAAGCTCCTGACCCAAGTAAAATGCCATCCTCAGCTCATACAGTACTACTCCAGGTTTCCCACTGCTGCAGAGAAGGCGGGCTCAGGCCACAACTCACACTGGGCTGCACAAAAGGTCCTCAAAGAAAGTAAGAAAGGATGGTCCTCAGCCTCCCTCTTCATCTGCAGAGTTTTCCCAGAGGAAGACTCCAGGTGACAACTGGTAGATGCAATAACAGGGCCAAAACGAAACTCGAGGAACTGCTCACCCACATCCCACAGCTGCAGACCTTGGAAACCCGAGGGCCAGTTGCTACATAGGTTAGAGGGACGTCTGATGCTGCCACCCCTTGAATCCCCCAGCTAGATTTTCATGTCACTTCTCGTGACCTAGAGCAGGAGAAGGAGGTGACGCTCCAGCACATCAACTGTGCATTGAGGGTGAGACTGAGGCCAAACATAATGAGCGTCTCACTTAGCTGAGTTGGCAGCTAATGAAGACTTTCGGAGCTCAGCTCTCTGATCCAAACATACAAACTAATCCAACCTTTTTCATGGTCAGTTACCTAGGCAAGCTCACCCTTGCCCTGGACCTGCGGCAAAAGGAACAGCCAGAAAGACTTTGACAACTGGAGCCCGCTCACCCCCCCTGCTGAGTTCCTATGGCTGGCCTGGGTCGTGCAGCTGCCCGTACCTCTCGATGGAATTGCACACCATCCTATAAGTAATCAGAGACTTTGTACCACAGGTTTCTGAAAGCATCTCCCAGGTGAAATTCCATGGTCCTATAGACATTGTGTTCTCTTCTGTGGGACTTAAGTTCAATCTACAGGCATTACCATTAGTGGAAGCTAGTGCTACCTCTTGGCTATTCCACGATGTCCTACAGATCAGTCAGTATACTGGGCATAGTGAATGTTTTGTATGGGAGCAGAACACTAACCTCTGTGTGGCCTGCAACACTCGGGTGTGTTCAAAACACTTGCACAGAGAAGATTCTGTGGAGGGACCTTGGACAGACCAGTAAAGTGATGGCTGATCAGGGGAAGGACACACAATTCTAGAGAAAGTGGAATACCAAAGAAAGAGGACGCAAACCCACTGGCTGCACAGTCAGTATGTAGGCACTGGAGTGTCCACGGAGCCCTCTCTCCCTTCCTGCCCAGAAAGAATCTTCTAGGCAGAGTGCTGGGAATTCAGATACAATAAGACACCGCAGACCTCTTCTATAAGCTCCTGCCCCAAATAAAATGCCATCTTCAGCTCATACAGCCCTACTGGAGGTTTCCCACTGCTGCAGAAAAGGAGGGGTCAGGCCACACCTCACCCCGGGTTGCCGGACATGTCATCAAAGAAAGTGAGAAAGGAGGGTCCTCAGCCTCCCTCTTCATCTGCAGAGGATTCCCAGAGAAAGACCCCAGGTGACAACTGCTTGATGCAATAACAGGGCAGAAACTAACCTCGAGGAACTGCTCACCCACATCTGAAAGCTCCAGAACCTGGAATCTCGAGGGCCTGTTGCTACATAGGCTAGAGGGCCCTCTGATGCAGCCACCCCCTGGATCCCCCAGCTAGATTTTCAAGTCACTTCGCATGACCTAGACCAGGAGACGGAGGTGATGCTCCAGCAACTCAAGTGTGCATTGGGGGTGAGACTGAGGCCAAACATAACGTGCATCTCACTTAGCTGAGTAGGCAGCTAAATGTGGACTTTCAGACCTCAGCTCTCTGATCCAAACATACAAAGTTACCTAACCTCTTTCATAGGCTGTTGCCTGGGCAAGCTCATCCTGCCCCCGGCCCAGAGGGGCAAGAACGAGCCAGAAGGACTTAGACAACTGGAGACCGCTCACGACACCTGCTGAGTTCCCATGGCTGGCCTGGGTCATGCAGCTGCACGAACCTCTGGATGGTCTTGCAAACCATCCTATAAGTAACCAGAGACTTTGTATCAGAGGTTTGTGAAAGCATCTCCCCGGTGAAATTCCATAGTCCTGCAGACAGGGTGTTCTTTTCTGTGGGTCCTCACTTCGATCTACTGTCATCACCATCAGAGGAAGCTAGTGGTACCTACTGGCAATTCCACGATGTCCTACAGATCAGTCAGTATACTGGGCATAGTGAATGTTTTGTATGGGAGCAGAACACTAACCCCTGTGTGGCCTGCAACACCCGGGTGTGTTCAAAACACTTGCACAGAGAAGATTCTGTGGAGGGACCTTGGTCAGACCAGTAAAGTGATGGCTGATCAGGGGAAGGACACACAATTCAAGAGAAAGTGGAATACCAAAGAAAGGGGACTCAAACCCACTGGCTGCACAGTCAGTATGTAGGCACTGGAGTGTCCACGGAGCCCTCTCTCCCTTCCTGCCCAGAAAGAATCTTCTAGGCAGAGTTCTGGGAATTCAGATACCATAAGACACCGCAGACCTCTTCTATAAGCTCCTGCCCCAAATAAAATGCCATCTTCAGCTCATACAGCCGTACTGGAGGTTTCCCACTGCTGCAGAAAAGGAGGGGTCAGGCCACACCTCACCCCGGGTTGCCGGACATGTCATCAAAGAAACTGAGAAAGGAGGGTCCTCAGCCTCCCTCTTCATCTGCAGAGGTTTCCCAGAGGAAGACCCCAGGTGACAACTGGTAGATGCAATAACAGGGCAGAAACTAAACTCGAGGAACTGCTCACCCGCATCTGAAAGCTCCAGAACCTGGAAACTCGAGGGCCTGTTGCTACACAGGCTAGAGGGCCCTCTGATGCAGCCACCCCCTGGATCCCCCAGCTAGATTTTCAAGTCACTTCTCATGACCTAGACCGGGAGAGGGAGGTGATGCTCCAGCACCTCAAGTGTGCATTGGGTGTGAGACTGAGCCCAAACATAACGTGCATCTCACTTAGCTGAGTAGGCAGCTAAATGGGGACTTTCAGAGCTCAGCTCTCTGATCTAAACATACAAAGTTACCTAAAATCTTTCATAGGCAGTTGCCTGGGCAAGCTCACCCCTGCCCCTGGCCCAGAGGGGCAAGGACGAGCCAGAAGGACTTAGACAACTGGAGACCGCTCACGACACCTGCTGAGTTCCCATGGCTGGCCTGGGTCATGCAGCTGAACGTACCTCTGGATGGTCTTGCAAACCATCCTATAAGTAACCAGAGACTTTGTATCAGAGGTTTGTGAAAGCATCTCCCCGGTGAAATTCCATGGTCCTGCAGACACGGTGTTCTTTTCTGTGGGTTCTCACTTCGATCTACTGTCATCACCATCAGAGGAAGCTAGTGATACCTATTGGCAATTACACAATGTCGTACAGCTCAGCGCATGTACTGGGCACAGTGACGCCCTGTTTTGTACGGGAACAGGTCAGCCCTCTGTGGCCTGCAAGAGCCGAGTGTGTCCAAGACACCTGCATAGAGAAGATTGTGTTGAGGGACCTCAGAGAGACCAGTAATTGGACAGCTGAGCAGGAGGCAGGACCCACATTTCTAGAGAAACAGGAAGATCAGAGAAGGGACCTCGAAGCCACTGGGGATGCACAGTTAGTATTTAGGCACTGCAGTGTCCACGGAGCCCTCCCATCCTGCCCAGAAAGTACTATCCAGGCAGAGTGCTGGGAATTCAGATACAACAAGACACCGCAGACCTCCACTATAAGCTCCTGACCCAAGTAAAATGCCATCCTCAGCTCATACAGTACTACTCCAGGTTTCCCACTGCTGCAGAGAAGGCGGGCTCAGGCCACAACTCACACTGGGCTGCACAACAGGTCCTCAAAGAAAGTAAGAAAGGATGGTCCTCAGCCTCCCTCTTCATCTGCAGAGGTTTCCCAGAGGAAGACTCCAGGTGACAACTGGTAGATGCAATAACAGGGCCAAAACGAAACTCGAGGAACTGCTCACCCACATCCGACAGCTGCAGACCTTGGAAACCCGAGGGCCAGTTGCTACATAGGTTAGAGGGACGTCTGATGCTGCCACCCCTTGAATCCCCCAGCTAGATTTTCATGTCACTTCTCGTGACCTAGAGCAGGAGAAGGAGGTGACGCTCCAGCACATCAACTGTGCATTGGGGGTGAGACTGAGGCCAAACATAATGAGCGTCTCACTTAGCTGAGTTGGCAGCTAATGAAGACTTTCGGAGCTCAGCTCTCTGATCCAAACATACAAACTAATCCAACCTTTTTCATGGTCAGTTACCTAGGCAAGCTCACCCTTGCCCTGGACCTGCGGCAAAAGGAACAGCCAGAAAGACTTTGACAACTGGAGCCCGCTCACCACACCTGCTGAGTTCCTATGGCTGGCCTGGGTCGTGCAGCTGCCCGTACCTCTCGATGGACTTGCACACCATCCTATAAGTAATCAGAGACTTTGTACCACAGGTTTCTGAAAGCATCTCCCAGGTGAAATTCCCTGGTCCTATAGACATTGTGTTCTCTTCTGTGGGACTTAAGTTCAATCTACAGGCATTACCATTAGTGGAAGCTAGTGCTACCTCTTGGCTATTCCACGATGTCCTACAGATCAGTCAGTATACTGGGCATAGTGAATGTTTTGTATGGGAGCAGAACACTAACCCCTGTGTGGCCTGCAACACCCGACTGTGTTCTAAATACTTGCACAGAGAAGATTCTGTGGAGGGACCTTGGACAGACCAGTAAAGTGATGGCTGATCAGGGGAAGGACACACAATTCAAGAGAAAGTGGAATACCAAAGAAAGAGGACGCAAACCCACTGGCTGCACAGTCAGTATGTAGGCACTGGAGTGTCCACGGAGCCCTCTCTCCCTTCCTGCCCAGAAAGAATCTTCTAGGCAGAGTGCTGGGAATTCAGATACAATAAGACACCGCAGACCTCTTCTATAAGCTCCTGCCCCAAATAAAATGCCATCTTCAGCTCATACAGCCCTACTGGAGGTTTCCCACTGCTGCAGAAAAGGAGGGGTCAGGCCACACCTCACCCCGGGTTGCCGGACATGTCATCAAAGAAAGTGAGAAAGGAGGGTCCTCAGCCTCCCTCTTCATCTGCAGAGGTTTCCCAGAGAAAGACCCCAGGTGACAACTGCTTGATGCAATAACAGGGCAGAAACTAACCTCGAGGAACTGCTCACCCACATCTGAAAGCTCCAGAACCTGGAATCTCGAGGGCCTGTTGCTACATAGGCTAGAGGGCCCTCTGATGCAGCCACCCCCTGGATCCCCCAGCTAGATTTTCAAGTCACTTCGCATGACCTAGACCAGGAGACGGAGGTGATGCTCCAGCAACTCAAGTGTGCATTGGGGGTGAGACTGAGGCCAAACATAACGTGCATCTCACTTAGCTGAGTAGGCAGCTAAATGTGGACTTTCAGACCTCAGCTCTCTGATCCAAACATACAAAGTTACCTAACCTCTTTCATAGGCTGTTGCCTGGGCAAGCTCATCCTGCCCCCGGCCCAGAGGGGCAAGAACGAGCCAGAAGGACTTAGACAACTGGAGACCGCTCACGACACCTGCTGAGTTCCCATGGCTGGCCTGGGTCATGCAGCTGCACGAACCTCTGGATGGTCTTGCAAACCATCCTATAAGTAACCAGAGACTTTGTATCAGAGGTTTGTGAAAGCATCTCCCCGGTGAAATTGCATGGTCCTGCAGACACGGTGTTCTTTTCTGTGGGTCCTCACTTCGATCTACTGTCATCACCATCAGAGGAAGCTAGTGATACCTATTGGCAATTACACAATGTCGTACAGCTCAGCGCATGTACTGGGCACAGTGACGCTCTGTTTTGTAAGGGAACAAAACAGTCAGCCCTCTGTGGCCTGCAAGAGCCGAGTGTGTCCAAGACACCTGCATAGAGAAGATTGTGTTGAGGGACCTCAGAGAGACCAGTAATTGGACAGCTGAGCAGGAGGCAGGACCCACATTTCTAGAGAAACAGGAAGATCAGAGAAGGGACCTCGAAGCCACTGGGGATGCACAGTTAGTATTTAGGCACTGCAGTGTCCACGGAGCCCTCCCATCCTGCCCAGAAAGTACTATCCAGGCAGAGTGCTGGGAATTCAGATACAACAAGACACCGCAGACCTCCACTATAAGCTCCTGACCCAAGTAAAATGCCATCCTCAGCTCATACAGTACTACTCCAGGTTTCCCACTGCTGCAGAGAAGGCGGGCTCAGGCCACAACTCACACTGGGCTGCACAAAAGGTCCTCAAAGAAAGTAAGAAAGGATGGTCCTCAGCCTCCCTCTTCATCTGCAGAGGTTTCCCAGAGGAAGACTCCAGGTGACAACTGGTAGATGCAATAACAGGGCCAAAACGAAACTCGAGGAACTGCTCACCCACATCCCACAGCTGCAGACCTTGGAAACCCGAGGGCCAGTTGCTACATAGGTTAGAGGGACGTCTGATGCTGCCACCCCTTGAATCCCCCAGCTAGATTTTCATGTCACTTCTCGTGACCTAGAGCAGGAGAAGGAGGTGACGCTCCAGCACATCAACTGTGCATTGGGGGTGAGACTGAGGCCAAACATAATGAGCGTCTCACTTAGCTGAGTTGGCAGCTAATGAAGACTTTCGGAGCTCAGCTCTCTGATCCAAACATACAAACTAATCCAACCTTTTTCATGGTCAGTTACCTAGGCAAGCTCACCCTTGCCCTGGACCTGCGGCAAAAGGAACAGCCAGAAAGACTTTGACAACTGGAGCCCGCTCACCCCACCTGCTGAGTTCCTATGGCTGGCCTGGGTCGTGCAGCTGCCCGTACCTCTCGATGGACTTGCACACCATCCTATAAGTAATCAGAGACTTTGTACCACAGGTTTCTGAAAGCATCTCCCAGGTGAAATTCCATGGTCCTATAGACATTGTGTTCTCTTCTGTGGGACTTAAGTTCAATCTACAGGCATTACCATTAGTGGAAGCTAGTGCTACCTCTTGGCTATTCCACGATGTCCTACAGATCAGTCAGTATACTGGGCATAGTGAATGTTTTGTATGGGAGCAGAACACTAACCCCTGTGTGGCCTGCAACACTCGGGTGTGTTCAAAACACTTGCACAGAGAAGATTCTGTGGAGGGACCTTGGACAGACCAGTAAAGTGATGGCTGATCAGGGGAAGGACACACAATTCTAGAGAAAGTGGAATCCAAAGAAAGAGGACGCAAACCCACTGGCTGCACAGTCAGTATGTAGGCACTGGAGTGTCCACGGAGCCCTCTCTCCCTTCCTGCCCAGAAAGAATCTTCTAGGCAGAGTGCTGGGAATTCAGATACAATAAGACACCGCAGACCTCTTCTATAAGCTCCTGCCCCAAATAAAATGCCATCTTCAGCTCATACAGCCCTACTGGAGGTTTCCCACTGCTGCAGAAAAGGAGGGGTCAGGCCACACCTCACCCCGGGTTGCCGGACATGTCATCAAAGAAAGTGAGAAAGGAGGGTCCTCAGCCTCCCTCTTCATCTGCAGAGGATTCCCAGAGAAAGACCCCAGGTGACAACTGCTTGATGCAATAACAGGGCAGAAACTAACCTCGAGGAACTGCTCACCCACATCTGAAAGCTCCAGAACCTGGAATCTCGAGGGCCTGTTGCTACATAGGCTAGAGGGCCCTCTGATGCAGCCACCCCCTGGATCCCCCAGCTAGATTTTCAAGTCACTTCGCATGACCTAGACCAGGAGACGGAGGTGATGCTCCAGCAACTCAAGTGTGCATTGGGGGTGAGACTGAGGCCAAACATAACGTGCATCTCACTTAGCTGAGTAGGCAGCTAAATGTGGACTTTCAGACCTCAGCTCTCTGATCCAAACATACAAAGTTACCTAACCTCTTTCATAGGCTGTTGCCTGGGCAAGCTCATCCTGCCCCCGGCCCAGAGGGGCAAGAACGAGCCAGAAGGACTTAGACAACTGGAGACCGCTCACGACACCTGCTGAGTTCCCATGGCTGGCCTGGGTCATGCAGCTGCACGAACCTCTGGATGGTCTTGCAAACCATCCTATAAGTAACCAGAGACTTTGTATCAGAGGTTTGTGAAAGCATCTCCCCGGTGAAATTGCATGGTCCTGCAGACACGGTGTTCTTTTCTGTGGGTCCTCACTTCGATCTACTGTCATCACCATCAGAGGAAGCTAGTGATACCTATTGGCAATTACACAATGTCGTACAGCTCAGCGCATGTACTGGGCACAGTGACGCTCTGTTTTGTAAGGGAACAAAACAGTCAGCCCTCTGTGGCCTGCAAGAGCCGAGTGTGTCCAAGACACCTGCATAGAGAAGATTGTGTTGAGGGACCTCAGAGAGACCAGTAATTGGACAGCTGAGCAGGAGGCAGGACCCACATTTCTAGAGAAACAGGAAGATCAGAGAAGGGACCTCGAAGCCACTGGGGATGCACAGTTAGTATTTAGGCACTGCAGTGTCCACGGAGCCCTCCCATCCTGCCCAGAAAGTACTATCCAGGCAGAGTGCTGGGAATTCAGATACAACAAGACACCGCAGACCTCCACTATAAGCTCCTGACCCAAGTAAAATGCCATCCTCAGCTCATACAGTACTACTCCAGGTTTCCCACTGCTGCAGAGAAGGCGGGCTCAGGCCACAACTCACACTGGGCTGCACAACAGGTCCTCAAAGAAAGTAAGAAAGGATGGTCCTCAGCCTCCCTCTTCATCTGCAGAGGTTTCCCAGAGGAAGACTCCAGGTGACAACTGGTAGATGCAATAACAGGGCCAAAACGAAACTCGAGGAACTGCTCACCCACATCCGACAGCTGCAGACCTTGGAAACCCGAGGGCCAGTTGCTACATAGGTTAGAGGGACGTCTGATGCTGCCACCCCTTGAATCCCCCAGCTAGATTTTCATGTCACTTCTCGTGACCTAGAGCAGGAGAAGGAGGTGACGCTCCAGCACATCAACTGTGCATTGGGGGTGAGACTGAGGCCAAACATAATGAGCGTCTCACTTAGCTGAGTTGGCAGCTAATGAAGACTTTCGGAGCTCAGCTCTCTGATCCAAACATACAAACTAATCCAACCTTTTTCATGGTCAGTTACCTAGGCAAGCTCACCCTTGCCCTGGACCTGCGGCAAAAGAAACAGCCAGAAAGACTTTGACAACTGGAGCCCGCTCACCACACCTGCTGAGTTCCTATGGCTGGCCTGGGTCGTGCAGCTGCCCGTACCTCTCGATGGACTTGCACACCATCCTATAAGTAATCAGAGACTTTGTACCACAGGTTTCTGAAAGCATCTCCCAGGTGAAATTCCCTGGTCCTATAGACATTGTGTTCTCTTCTGTGGGACTTAAGTTCAATCTACAGGCATTACCATTAGTGGAAGCTAGTGCTACCTCTTGGCTATTCCACGATGTCCTACAGATCAGTCAGTATACTGGGCATAGTGAATGTTTTGTATGGGAGCAGAACACTAACCCCTGTGTGGCCTGCAACACCCGACTGTGTTCAAAATACTTGCACAGAGAAGATTCTGTGGAGGGACCTTGGACAGACCAGTAAAGTGATGGCTGATCAGGGGAAGGACACACAATTCAAGAGAAAGTGGAATACCAAAGAAAGAGGACGCAAACCCACTGGCTGCACAGTCAGTATGTAGGCACTGGAGTGTCCACGGAGCCCTCTCTCCCTTCCTGCCCAGAAAGAATCTTCTAGGCAGAGTGCTGGGAATTCAGATACAATAAGACACCGCAGACCTCTTCTATAAGCTCCTGCCCCAAATAAAATGCCATCTTCAGCTCATACAGCCCTACTGGAGGTTTCCCACTGCTGCAGAAAAGGAGGGGTCAGGCCACACCTCACCCCGGGTTGCCGGACATGTCATCAAAGAAAGTGAGAAAGGAGGGTCCTCAGCCTCCCTCTTCATCTGCAGAGGTTTCCCAGAGAAAGACCCCAGGTGACAACTGCTTGATGCAATAACAGGGCAGAAACTAACCTCGAGGAACTGCTCACCCACATCTGAAAGCTCCAGAACCTGGAATCTCGAGGGCCTGTTGCTACATAGGCTAGAGGGCCCTCTGATGCAGCCACCCCCTGGATCCCCCAGCTAGATTTTCAAGTCACTTCGCATGACCTAGACCAGGAGACGGAGGTGATGCTCCAGCAACTCAAGTGTGCATTGGGGGTGAGACTGAGGCCAAACATAACGTGCATCTCACTTAGCTGAGTAGGCAGCTAAATGTGGACTTTCAGACCTCAGCTCTCTGATCCAAACATACAAAGTTACCTAACCTCTTTCATAGGCTGTTGCCTGGGCAAGCTCATCCTGCCCCCGGCCCAGAGGGGCAAGAACGAGCCAGAAGGACTTAGACAACTGGAGACCGCTCACGACACCTGCTGAGTTCCCATGGCTGGCCTGGGTCATGCAGCTGCACGAACCTCTGGATGGTCTTGCAAACCATCCTATAAGTAACCAGAGACTTTGTATCAGAGGTTTGTGAAAGCATCTCCCCGGTGAAATTGCATGGTCCTGCAGACACGGTGTTCTTTTCTGTGGGTCCTCACTTCGATCTACTGTCATCACCATCAGAGGAAGCTAGTGATACCTATTGGCAATTACACAATGTCGTACAGCTCAGCGCATGTACTGGGCACAGTGACGCTCTGTTTTGTAAGGGAACAAAACAGTCAGCCCTCTGTGGCCTGCAAGAGCCGAGTGTGTCCAAGACACCTGCATAGAGAAGATTGTGTTGAGGGACCTCAGAGAGACCAGTAATTGGACAGCTGAGCAGGAGGCAGGACCCACATTTCTAGAGAAACAGGAAGATCAGAGAAGGGACCTCGAAGCCACTGGGGATGCACAGTTAGTATTTAGGCACTGCAGTGTCCACGGAGCCCTCCCATCCTGCCCAGAAAGTACTATCCAGGCAGAGTGCTGGGAATTCAGATACAACAAGACACCGCAGACCTCCACTATAAGCTCCTGACCCAAGTAAAATGCCATCCTCAGCTCATACAGTACTACTCCAGGTTTCCCACTGCTGCAGAGAAGGCGGGCTCAGGCCACAACTCACACTGGGCTGCACAACAGGTCCTCAAAGAAAGTAAGAAAGGATGGTCCTCAGCCTCCCTCTTCATCTGCAGAGGTTTCCCAGAGGAAGACTCCAGGTGACAACTGGTAGATGCAATAACAGGGCCAAAACGAAACTCGAGGAACTGCTCACCCACATCCGACAGCTGCAGACCTTGGAAACCCGAGGGCCAGTTGCTACATAGGTTAGAGGGACGTCTGATGCTGCCACCCCTTGAATCCCCCAGCTAGATTTTCATGTCACTTCTCGTGACCTAGAGCAGGAGAAGGAGGTGACGCTCCAGCACATCAACTGTGCATTGGGGGTGAGACTGAGGCCAAACATAATGAGCGTCTCACTTAGCTGAGTTGGCAGCTAATGAAGACTTTCGGAGCTCAGCTCTCTGATCCAAACATACAAACTAATCCAACCTTTTTCATGGTCAGTTACCTAGGCAAGCTCACCCTTGCCCTGGACCTGCGGCAAAAGGAACAGCCAGAAAGACTTTGACAACTGGAGCCCGCTCACCACACCTGCTGAGTTCCTATGGCTGGCCTGGGTCGTGCAGCTGCCCGTACCTCTCGATGGACTTGCACACCATCCTATAAGTAATCAGAGACTTTGTACCACAGGTTTCTGAAAGCATCTCCCAGGTGAAATTCCCTGGTCCTATAGACATTGTGTTCTCTTCTGTGGGACTTAAGTTCAATCTACAGGCATTACCATTAGTGGAAGCTAGTGCTACCTCTTGGCTATTCCACGATGTCCTACAGATCAGTCAGTATACTGGGCATAGTGAATGTTTTGTATGGGAGCAGAACACTAACCCCTGTGTGGCCTGCAACACCCGACTGTGTTCTAAATACTTGCACAGAGAAGATTCTGTGGAGGGACCTTGGACAGACCAGTAAAGTGATGGCTGATCAGGGGAAGGACACACAATTCAAGAGAAAGTGGAATACCAAAGAAAGAGGACGCAAACCCACTGGCTGCACAGTCAGTATGTAGGCACTGGAGTGTCCACGGAGCCCTCTCTCCCTTCCTGCCCAGAAAGAATCTTCTAGGCAGAGTGCTGGGAATTCAGATACAATAAGACACCGCAGACCTCTTCTATAAGCTCCTGCCCCAAATAAAATGCCATCTTCAGCTCATACAGCCCTACTGGAGGTTTCCCACTGCTGCAGAAAAGGAGGGGTCAGGCCACACCTCACCCCGGGTTGCCGGACATGTCATCAAAGAAAGTGAGAAAGGAGGGTCCTCAGCCTCCCTCTTCATCTGCAGAGGTTTCCCAGAGAAAGACCCCAGGTGACAACTGCTTGATGCAATAACAGGGCAGAAACTAACCTCGAGGAACTGCTCACCCACATCTGAAAGCTCCAGAACCTGGAATCTCGAGGGCCTGTTGCTACATAGGCTAGAGGGCCCTCTGATGCAGCCACCCCCTGGATCCCCCAGCTAGATTTTCAAGTCACTTCGCATGACCTAGACCAGGAGACGGAGGTGATGCTCCAGCAACTCAAGTGTGCATTGGGGGTGAGACTGAGGCCAAACATAACGTGCATCTCACTTAGCTGAGTAGGCAGCTAAATGTGGACTTTCAGACCTCAGCTCTCTGATCCAAACATACAAAGTTACCTAACCTCTTTCATAGGCTGTTGCCTGGGCAAGCTCATCCTGCCCCCGGCCCAGAGGGGCAAGAACGAGCCAGAAGGACTTAGACAACTGGAGACCGCTCACGACACCTGCTGAGTTCCCATGGCTGGCCTGGGTCATGCAGCTGCACGAACCTCTGGATGGTCTTGCAAACCATCCTATAAGTAACCAGAGACTTTGTATCAGAGGTTTGTGAAAGCATCTCCCCGGTGAAATTGCATGGTCCTGCAGACACGGTGTTCTTTTCTGTGGGTCCTCACTTCGATCTACTGTCATCACCATCAGAGGAAGCTAGTGATACCTATTGGCAATTACACAATGTCGTACAGCTCAGCGCATGTACTGGGCACAGTGACGCTCTGTTTTGTAAGGGAACAAAACAGTCAGCCCTCTGTGGCCTGCAAGAGCCGAGTGTGTCCAAGACACCTGCATAGAGAAGATTGTGTTGAGGGACCTCAGAGAGACCAGTAATTGGACAGCTGAGCAGGAGGCAGGACCCACATTTCTAGAGAAACAGGAAGATCAGAGAAGGGACCTCGAAGCCACTGGGGATGCACAGTTAGTATTTAGGCACTGCAGTGTCCACGGAGCCCTCCCATCCTGCCCAGAAAGTACTATCCAGGCAGAGTGCTGGGAATTCAGATACAACAAGACACCGCAGACCTCCACTATAAGCTCCTGACCCAAGTAAAATGCCATCCTCAGCTCATACAGTACTACTCCAGGTTTCCCACTGCTGCAGAGAAGGCGGGCTCAGGCCACAACTCACACTGGGCTGCACAACAGGTCCTCAAAGAAAGTAAGAAAGGATGGTCCTCAGCCTCCCTCTTCATCTGCAGAGGTTTCCCAGAGGAAGACTCCAGGTGACAACTGGTAGATGCAATAACAGGGCCAAAACGAAACTCGAGGAACTGCTCACCCACATCCGACAGCTGCAGACCTTGGAAACCCGAGGGCCAGTTGCTACATAGGTTAGAGGGACGTCTGATGCTGCCACCCCTTGAATCCCCCAGCTAGATTTTCATGTCACTTCTCGTGACCTAGAGCAGGAGAAGGAGGTGACGCTCCAGCACATCAACTGTGCATTGGGGGTGAGACTGAGGCCAAACATAATGAGCGTCTCACTTAGCTGAGTTGGCAGCTAATGAAGACTTTCGGAGCTCAGCTCTCTGATCCAAACATACAAACTAATCCAACCTTTTTCATGGTCAGTTACCTAGGCAAGCTCACCCTTGCCCTGGACCTGCGGCAAAAGAAACAGCCAGAAAGACTTTGACAACTGGAGCCCGCTCACCCCACCTGCTGAGTTCCTATGGCTGGCCTGGGTCGTGCAGCTGCCCGTACCTCTCGATGGACTTGCACACCATCCTATAAGTAATCAGAGACTTTGTACCACAGGTTTCTGAAAGCATCTCCCAGGTGAAATTCCCTGGTCCTATAGACATTGTGTTCTCTTCTGTGGGACTTAAGTTCAATCTACAGGCATTACCATTAGTGGAAGCTAGTGCTACCTCTTGGCTATTCCACGATGTCCTACAGATCAGTCAGTATACTGGGCATAGTGAATGTTTTGTATGGGAGCAGAACACTAACCCCTGTGTGGCCTGCAACACCCGACTGTGTTCAAAATACTTGCACAGAGAAGATTCTGTGGAGGGACCTTGGACAGACCAGTAAAGTGATGGCTGATCAGGGGAAGGACACACAATTCAAGAGAAAGTGGAATACCAAAGAAAGAGGACGCAAACCCACTGGCTGCACAGTCAGTATGTAGGCACTGGAGTGTCCACGGAGCCCTCTCTCCCTTCCTGCCCAGAAAGAATCTTCTAGGCAGAGTGCTGGGAATTCAGATACAATAAGACACCGCAGACCTCTTCTATAAGCTCCTGCCCCAAATAAAATGCCATCTTCAGCTCATACAGCCCTACTGGAGGTTTCCCACTGCTGCAGAAAAGGAGGGGTCAGGCCACACCTCACCCCGGGTTGCCGGACATGTCATCAAAGAAAGTGAGAAAGGAGGGTCCTCAGCCTCCCTCTTCATCTGCAGAGGTTTCCCAGAGAAAGACCCCAGGTGACAACTGCTTGATGCAATAACAGGGCAGAAACTAACCTCGAGGAACTGCTCACCCACATCTGAAAGCTCCAGAACCTGGAATCTCGAGGGCCTGTTGCTACATAGGCTAGAGGGCCCTCTGATGCAGCCACCCCCTGGATCCCCCAGCTAGATTTTCAAGTCACTTCTCATGAACTAGACCAGGAGACGGAGGTGATGCTCCAGCAACTCAAGTGTGCATTGGGGGTGAGACTGAGGCCAAACATAACGTGCATCTCACTTAGCTGAGTAGGCAGCTAAATGTGGACTTTCAGACCTCAGCTCTCTGATCCAAACATACAAAGTTACCTAACCTCTTTCATAGGCTGTTGCCTGGGCAAGCTCATCCTGCCCCCGGCCCAGAGGGGCAAGGACGAGCCAGAAGGACTTAGACAACTGGAGACCGCTCACGACACCTGCTGAGTTCCCATGGCTGGCCTGGGTCATGCAGCTGCACGAACCTCTGGATGGACTTGCAAACCATCCTGTAAGTAACCAGAGACTTTGTATCAGAGGTTTGTGAAAGCATCTCCCCGGTGATATTCCATAGTCCTGCAGACAGGGTGTTCTTTTCTGTGGGTCCTCACTTCAATCTACTGTCATCACCATCAGAGGAAGCTAGTGGTACCTACTGGCAATTCCACGATGTCCTACAGATCAGTCAGTATACTGGGCATAGTGAATGTTTTGTATGGGAGCAGAACACTAACCCCTGTGTGGCCTGCAACACCCGGGTGTGTTCAAAACACTTGCACAGAGAAGATTCTGTGGAGGGACCTTGGACAGACCAGTAAAGTGATGGCTGATCAGGGGAAGGACACACAATTCAAGAGAAAGTGGAATACCAAAGAAAGGGGACTCAAACCCACTGGCTGCACAGTCAGTATGTAGGCACTGGAGTGTCCACGGAGCCCTCTCTCCCTTCCTGCCCAGAAAGAATCTTCTAGGCAGAGTGCTGGGAATTCAGATACAATAAGACACCGCAGACCTCTTCTATAAGCTCCTGCCCCAAATAAAATGCCATCTTCAGCTCATACAGCCCTACTGGAGGTTTCCCACTGCTGCAGAAAAGGAGAGGTCAGGCCACACCTCACCCCGGGTTGCCGGACATGTCATCAAAGAAACTGAGAAAGGAGGGTCCTCAGCCTCCCTCTTCATCTGCAGAGGTTTCCCAGAGGAAGACCCCAGGTGACAACTGGTAGATGCAATAACAGGGCAGAAACTAAACTCGAGGAACTGCTCACCCGCATCTGAAAGCTCCAGAACCTGGAAACTCGAGGGCCTGTTGCTACACAGGCTAGAGGGCCCTCTGATGCAGCCACCCCCTGGATCCCCCAGCTAGATTTTCAAGTCACTTCTCATGACCTAGACCGGGAGAGGGAGGTGATGCTCCAGCACCTCAAGTGTGCATTGGGTGTGAGACTGAGCCCAAACATAACGTGCATCTCACTTAGCTGAGTAGGCAGCTAAATGGGGACTTTCAGAGCTCAGCTCTCTGATCTAAACATACAAAGTTACCTAAAATCTTTCATAGGCAGTTGCCTGGGCAAGCTCACCCCTGCCCCTGGCCCAGAGGGGCAAGGACGAGCCAGAAGGACTTAGACAACTGGAGACCGCTCACGACACCTGCTGAGTTCCCATGGCTGGCCTGGGTCATGCAGCTGAACGTACCTCTGGATGGTCTTGCAAACCATCCTATAAGTAACCAGAGACTTTGTATCAGAGGTTTGTGAAAGCATCTCCCCGGTGAAATTCCATGGTCCTGCAGACACGGTGTTCTTTTCTGTGGGTTCTCACTTCGATCTACTGTCATCACCATCAGAGGAAGCTAGTGCTACCTATTGGCAATTACACAATGTCGTACAGCTCAGCGCATGTACTGGGCACAGTGACGCTCTGTTTTGTAAGGGAACAAAACAGTCAGCCCTCTGTGGCCTGCAAGAGCCGAGTGTGTCCAAGACACCTGCATAGAGAAGATTGTGTTGAGGGACCTCAGAGAGACCAGTAATTGGACAGCTGAGCAGGAGGCAGGACCCACATTTCTAGAGAAACAGGAAGATCAGAGAAGGGACCTCGAAGCCACTGGGGATGCACAGTTAGTATTTAGGCACTGCAGTGTCCACGGAGCCCTCCCATCCTGCCCAGAAAGTACTATCCAGGCAGAGTGCTGGGAATTCAGATACAACAAGACACCGCAGACCTCCACTATAAGCTCCTGACCCAAGTAAAATGCCATCCTCAGCTCATACAGTACTACTCCAGGTTTCCCACTGCTGCAGAGAAGGCGGGCTCAGGCCACAACTCACACTGGGCTGCACAACAGGTCCTCAAAGAAAGTAAGAAAGGATGGTCCTCAGCCTCCCTCTTCATCTGCAGAGGTTTCCCAGAGGAAGACTCCAGGTGACAACTGGTAGATGCAATAACAGGGCCAAAACGAAACTCGAGGAACTGCTCACCCACATCCCACAGCTGCAGACCTTGGAAACCCGAGGGCCAGTTGCTACATAGGTTAGAGGGACGTCTGATGCTGCCACCCCTTGAATCCCCCAGCTAGATTTTCATGTCACTTCTCGTGACCTAGAGCAGGAGTAGGAGGTGACACTCCAGCACATCAACTGTGCATTGGGGGTGAGACTGAGGCCAAACATAATGAGCGTCTCACTTAGCTGAGTTGGCAGCTAATGAAGACTTTCGGAGCTCAGCTCTCTGATCCAAACATACAAACTAATCCAACCTTTTTCATGGTCAGTTACCTAGGCAAGCTCACCCTTGCCCTGGACCTGCGGCAAAAGGAACAGCCAGAAAGACTTTGACAACTGGAGCCCGCTCACCCCACCTGCTGAGTTCCTATGGCTGGCCTGGGTCGTGCAGCTGCCCGTACCTCTCGATGGACTTGCACACCATCCTATAAGTAATCAGAGACTTTGTACCACAGGTTTCTGAAAGCATCTCCCAGGTGAAATTCCATGGTCCTATAGACGTTGTGTTCTCTTCTGTGGGACTTAAGTTCAATCTACAGGCATTACCAATAGTGGAAGCTAGTGCTACCTCTTGGCTATTCCACGATATCCTACAGATCAGTGAGTATACTGGGCATAGTGAATGTTTTGTATGGGAGCAGAACACTAACCCCTGTGTGGCCTGCAACACCCGGGTGTGTTCAAAACACTTGCACAGAGAAGATTCTGTGGAGGGACCTTGGACAGACCAGTAAAGTGATGGCTGATCAGGGGAAGGACACACAATTCAAGAGAAAGTGGAATACCAAAGAACGGGGACTGAAACCCACTGGCTGCACAGTCAGTATGTAGGCACTGGAGTGTCCACGGCGCCCTCTCTCCCTTCCGGCCCAGAAAGAATCTTCTAGGCAGAGTGCTGGGAATTCAGATACAATAAGACACCGCAGACCTCTTCTATAAGCTCCTGCCCCAAATAAAATGCCATCTTCAGCTCATACAGCCCTACTGGAGGTTTCCCACTGCTGCAGAAAAGGAGGGGTCAGGCCACACCTCACCCCGGGTTGCCGGACATGTCATCAAAGAAAGCAAGAAAGGAGGGTCCTCAGCCTCCCTCTTCATCTGCAGAGGTTTCCCAGAGGAAGACCCCAGGTGACAACTGGTAGATGCAATAACAGGGCAGAAACTAAACTCGAGGAACTGCTCACCCGCATCTGAAAGCTCCAGAACCTGGAAACTCGAGGGCCTGTTGCTACACAGGCTAGAGGGCCCTCTGATGCAGCCACCCCCTGGATCCCCCAGCTAGATTTTCAAGTCACTTCTCATGACCTAGACCGGGAGAGGGAGGTGATGCTCCAGCACCTCAAGTGTGCATTGGGTGTGAGACTGAGCCCAAACATAACGTGCATCTCACTTAGCTGAGTAGGCAGCTAAATGTGGACTTTCAGAGCTCAGCTCTCTGATCTAAACATACAAAGTTACCTAAAATCTTTCATAGGCAGTTGCCTGGGCAAGCTCACCCCTGCCCCTGGCCCAGAGGGGCAAGGACAAGCCCGAAGGACTTAGACAACTGGAGACCGCTCACGACACCTGCTGAGTTCCCATGGCTGGCCTGGGTCATGCAGCTGCACGAACCTCTGGATGGACTTGCAAACCATCCTACAAGTAACCAGAGACTTTGTACCAGAGGTTTGTGAAAGCATCTCCCCGGTGAAATTCCATAGTCCTGCAGACACGGTGTTCTTTTCTGTGGGTCCTCACTTCGATCTACTGTCATCACCATCAGAGGAAGCTAGTGATACCTATTGGCAATTACACAATGTCGTACAGCTCAGCGCATGTACTGGGCACAGTGACGCTCTGTTTTGTATGGGAACAGGTCAGCCCTCTGTGGCCTGCAAGAGCCGAGTGTGTCCAAGACACCTGCATAGAGAAGATTGTGTTGAGGGACCTCAGAGAGACCAGTAATTGGACAGCTGAGCAGGAGGCAGGACCCACATTTCTAGAGAAACAGGAAGATCAGAGAAGGGACCTCGAAGCCACTGGGGATGCACAGTTAGTATTTAGGCACTGCAGTGTCCACGGAGCCCTCCCATCCTGCCCAGAAAGTACTATCCAGGCAGAGTGCTGGGAATTCAGATACAACAAGACACCGCAGACCTCCACTATAAGCTCCTGACCCAAGTAAAATGCCATCCTCAGCTCATACAGTACTACTCCAGGTTTCCCACTGCTGCAGAGAAGGCGGGCTCAGGCCACAACTCACACTGGGCTGCACAACAGGTCCTCAAAGAAAGTAAGAAAGGATGGTCCTCAGCCTCCCTCTTCATCTGCAGAGGTTTCCCAGAGGAAGACTCCAGGTGACAACTGGTAGATGCAATAACAGGGCCAAAACGAAACTCGAGGAACTGCTCACCCACATCCCACAGCTGCAGACCTTGGAAACCCGAGGGCCAGTTGCTACATAGGTTAGAGGGACGTCTGATGCTGCCACCCCTTGAATCCCCCAGCTAGATTTTCATGTCACTTCTCGTGACCTAGAGCAGGAGTAGGAGGTGACACTCCAGCACATCAACTGTGCATTGGGGGTGAGACTGAGGCCAAACATAATGAGCGTCTCACTTAGCTGAGTTGGCAGCTAATGAAGACTTTCGGAGCTCAGCTCTCTGATCCAAACATACAAACTAATCCAACCTTTTTCATGGTCAGTTACCTAGGCAAGCTCACCCTTGCCCTGGACCTGCGGCAAAAGGAACAGCCAGAAAGACTTTGACAACTGGAGCCCGCTCACCCCACCTGCTGAGTTCCTATGGCTGGCCTGGGTCGTGCAGCTGCCCGTACCTCTCGATGGACTTGCACACCATCCTATAAGTAATCAGAGACTTTGTACCACAGGTTTCTGAAAGCATCTCCCAGGTGAAATTCCATGGTCCTATAGACGTTGTGTTCTCTTCTGTGGGACTTAAGTTCAATCTACAGGCATTACCAATAGTGGAAGCTAGTGCTACCTCTTGGCTATTCCACGATATCCTACAGATCAGTGAGTATACTGGGCATAGTGAATGTTTTGTATGGGAGCAGAACACTAACCCCTGTGTGGCCTGCAACACCCGGGTGTGTTCAAAACACTTGCACAGAGAAGATTCTGTGGAGGGACCTTGGACAGACCAGTAAAGTGATGGCTGATCAGGGGAAGGACACACAATTCAAGAGAAAGTGGAATACCAAAGAACGGGGACTGAAACCCACTGGCTGCACAGTCAGTATGTAGGCACTGGAGTGTCCACGGCGCCCTCTCTCCCTTCCGGCCCAGAAAGAATCTTCTAGGCAGAGTGCTGGGAATTCAGATACAATAAGACACCGCAGACCTCTTCTATAAGCTCCTGCCCCAAATAAAATGCCATCTTCAGCTCATACAGCCCTACTGGAGGTTTCCCACTGCTGCAGAAAAGGAGGGGTCAGGCCACACCTCACCCCGGGTTGCCGGACATGTCATCAAAGAAAGCAAGAAAGGAGGGTCCTCAGCCTCCCTCTTCATCTGCAGAGGTTTCCCAGAGGAAGACCCCAGGTGACAACTGGTAGATGCAATAACAGGGCAGAAACTAAACTCGAGGAACTGCTCACCCGCATCTGAAAGCTCCAGAACCTGGAAACTCGAGGGCCTGTTGCTACACAGGCTAGAGGGCCCTCTGATGCAGCCACCCCCTGGATCCCCCAGCTAGATTTTCAAGTCACTTCTCATGACCTAGACCGGGAGAGGGAGGTGATGCTCCAGCACCTCAAGTGTGCATTGGGTGTGAGACTGAGCCCAAACATAACGTGCATCTCACTTAGCTGAGTAGGCAGCTAAATGTGGACTTTCAGAGCTCAGCTCTCTGATCTAAACATACAAAGTTACCTAAAATCTTTCATAGGCAGTTGCCTGGGCAAGCTCACCCCTGCCCCTGGCCCAGAGGGGCAAGGACAAGCCCGAAGGACTTAGACAACTGGAGACCGCTCACGACACCTGCTGAGTTCCCATGGCTGGCCTGGGTCATGCAGCTGCACGAACCTCTGGATGGACTTGCAAACCATCCTACAAGTAACCAGAGACTTTGTACCAGAGGTTTGTGAAAGCATCTCCCCGGTGAAATTCCATAGTCCTGCAGACACGGTGTTCTTTTCTGTGGGTCCTCACTTCGATCTACTGTCATCACCATCAGAGGAAGCTAGTGATACCTATTGGCAATTACACAATGTCGTACAGCTCAGCGCATGTACTGGGCACAGTGACGCTCTGTTTTGTATGGGAACAGGTCAGCCCTCTGTGGCCTGCAAGAGCCGAGTGTGTCCAAGACACCTGCATAGAGAAGATTGTGTTGAGGGACCTCAGAGAGACCAGTAATTGGACAGCTGAGCAGGAGGCAGGACCCACATTTCTAGAGAAACAGGAAGATCAGAGAAAGGACCTCGAAGCCACTGGGGATGCACAGTTAGTATTTAGGCACTGCAGTGTCCACGGAGCCCTCCCATCCTGCCCAGAAAGTACTATCCAGGCAGAGTGCTGGGAATTCAGATACAACAAGACACCGCAGACCTCCACTATAAGCTCCTGACCCAAGTAAAATGCCATCCTCAGCTCATACAGTACTACTCCAGGTTTCCCACTGCTGCAGAGAAGGCGGGCTCAGGCCACAACTCACACTGGGCTGCACAACAGGTCCTCAAAGAAAGTAAGAAAGGATGGTCCTCAGCCTCCCTCTTCATCTGCAGAGGTTTCCCAGAGGAAGACTCCAGGTGACAACTGGTAGATGCAATAACAGGGCCAAAACGAAACTCGAGGAACTGCTCACCCACATCCGACAGCTGCAGACCTTGGAAACCCGAGGGCCAGTTGCTACATAGGTTAGAGGGACGTCTGATGCTGCCACCCCTTGAATCCCCCAGCTAGATTTTCATGTCACTTCTCGTGACCTAGAGCAGGAGTAGGAGGTGACGCTCCAGCACATCAACTGTGCATTGGGGGTGAGACTGAGGCCAAACATAATGAGCGTCTCACTTAGCTGAGTTGGCAGCTAATGAAGACTTTCGGAGCTCAGCTCTCTGATCCAAACATACAAACTAATCCAACCTTTTTCATGGTCAGTTACCTAGGCAAGCTCACCCTTGCCCTGGACCTGCGGCAAAAGGAACAGCCAGAAAGACTTTGACAACTGGAGCCCGCTCACCCCACCTGCTGAGTTCCTATGGCTGGCCTGGGTCGTGCAGCTGCCCGTACCTCTCGATGGACTTGCACACCATCCTATAAGTAATCAGAGACTTTGTACCACAGGTTTCTGAAAGCATCTCCCAGGTGAAATTCCATGGTCCTATAGACGTTGTGTTCTCTTCTGTGGGACTTAAGTTCAATCTACAGGCATTACCAATAGTGGAAGCTAGTGCTACCTCTTGGCTATTCCACGATATCCTACAGATCAGTGAGTATACTGGGCATAGTGAATGTTTTGTATGGGAGCAGAACACTAACCCCTGTGTGGCCTGCAACACCCGGGTGTGTTCAAAACACTTGCACAGAGAAGATTCTGTGGAGGGACCTTGGACAGACCAGTAAAGTGATGGCTGATCAGGGGAAGGACACACAATTCAAGAGAAAGTGGAATACCAAAGAACGGGGACTGAAACCCACTGGCTGCACAGTCAGTATGTAGGCACTGGAGTGTCCACGGAGCCCTCTCTCCCTTCCTGCCCAGAAAGAATCTTCTAGGCAGAGTGCTGGGAATTCAGATACAATAAGACACCGCAGACCTCTTCTATAAGCTCCTGCCCCAAATAAAATGCCATCTTCAGCTCATACAGCCCTACTGGAGGTTTCCCACTGCTGCAGAAAAGGAGGGGTCAGGCCACACCTCACCCCGGGTTGCCGGACATGTCATCAAAGAAAGCAAGAAAGGAGGGTCCTCAGCCTCCCTCTTCATCTGCGGAGGTTTCCCAGTGGAAGACTCCAGGTGACAACTGGTAGATGCAATAACAGGGCAGAAACTAACCTCGAGGAACTGCTCACCCACAACTGAAAGCTCCAGAATCTGGAAACTCGAGGGCCTGTTGCTACATAGGCTAGAGGGCCCTCTGATGCAGCCACCCCCTGGATCCCCCAGCTAGATTTTCAAGTCACTTCGCATGACCTAGACCAGGAGACGGAGGTGATGCTCCAGCAACTCAAGTGTACATTGGGGGTGGGACTGAGCCCAAACATAACGTGCATCTCACTTAGCTGAGTAGGCAGCTAAATGTGGACTTTCAGAGCTCAGCTCTCTGATCCAAACATACAAAGTTACCTAACCTCTTTCATAGGCTGTTGCCTGGGCAAGCTCATCCCTGCCCCCGGCCCTGAGAGGCAGGGACGAGCCAGAAGAACTTAGACAACTGGAGACCGCTCACGACACCTGCTGAGTTCCCATGGCTGGCCTGGGTCATGCAGCTGCACGAACCTCTGGATGGACTTGCAAACCATCCTATAAGTAACCAGAGACTTTGTATCAGAGGTTTGTGAAAGCATCTCCCCGGTGAAATTGCATGGTCCTGCAGACACGGTGTTCTTTTCTGTGGGTCCTCACTTCGATCTACTTTCATCACCATCAGAGGAAGCTAGTGGTACCTACTGGCAATTCCACAATGTCGGACAGCTCAGGCAATGTACTGTGCACAATGACTCTCTGTTTTGTGTGGGAATAGAACAGTCACCCCTCTGTGGCCTGCAAGACCCGAGTGTGTCCAAGACACCTGCATAGAGAAGATTGTGTTGAGGGAACTCAGTGAGACCAGTGAAGGGACAGCTGAACAGGAGGAAGGACCCACATTCCTAGAGACCAGGATGATCAGAGAAGGGCCCTCGAAGCCACTGCGGGTGCACAGTTAGTATTTAGGCACTGCAGTGTCCATGGATCCCTCCCTTCCTGCCCACAATGAAATCTCCAGGCAGAGTGCTGCGAATTCAGATACAACAATACACCTCAGACCTCTTCGATAATCTCCGGCTCCAAGTAAAATGCCATCCTCAGCTCATACAGGACTACTCCAGGTTTCCCACTGCTGCAGAGAAGGCGGGCTCAGGCGACGTCTCACACTGGGCTGCACAACAGTTCCTCAAATAAGTAAGAAAGGATGGTCCTCAGCCTCCCTCTTCATCTGCATTGGTTTCCCAGAGGAAGACTCCAGGTGAAAAGTGGAAGAGTCCAGGTGAAAAGGCAATAACAGGGCAGAAAGTATCCTCGAGGAACTGCTCACCCACATCCGACAGCTCCAGACCCTGAAAACTTGACGGCCAGTTACTACATAGGCTAGAGGAACCTCAGATGCTGCCTCCCCATGAATCCCCCAGGTAGATTTTCAAGTCACTTCTCAAGAACTAGACCAGGAGACGGAGGTTACACTCCAGCACATCAACTGTGCATTGGGGGTGAGACTGAGGCCAAACATAATGTGCGGCTCACTTAGCTGAGTTGGCAGCTAAATGAAGACTTTCTGAGCTCAGCTCTCTGATCCAAACGTACAAACTAAGCCAACCTCTTTCCTAGTCAGTTACCTAGGCAAGCTCACCCTTCCACTTGAACTGCGGCACAAGGACCAGCCAGAAAGACTAAGAAAGCTGGAGCCTGCTCACCACACCTGCCAATTTCCCATGGCTGGCCTGGGTCATGCAGCTGCCCGTACTTCTGGATGGATTTGCACACCAGCCTATAAAAAACCTGCACCTCTGTATCAGAGGTTTGTGAAAGCAGCTCCGAGGTGAAATTCCATGGACCTGCAGATACTGTGTTCTTTTCTGTGGGACTAAACTTCAATCTACAGGCATTCCCATCAGAGGAAGCTAGTGCTTCGTACTGGCTATTCCATGATGTCCTACAGCTCAATCACTATACTGGCCATAGTGAATGTTTTGTATGGGAACAGAACCGTCACCCCTGTGTGGCCTGCAACACCCGGGTGTGTCCAAAACACTTTCACAGAGAAGATTCTGTGGAGGGATCTTCGATAGACAAGTACAGCGACGGCTTAGCAGGGGAAGGACACACATTCCTGGAGAAGCTGGATAATCAGAGAAAGGGGAATCGAACCCACTGTGGGTGCACAGTCAGTATGTAGGCACTGGAGAGTCCACGGAGCCCTCTGTGCCTTCCTGCCCGGAAAGAATCCTCCAGGCAGAGTGCTGGGAATTCAGATGCAACAAGACTCCGCAGACCTCTTCTATAAGCTCCTGCCCCAAGTAAACTGCATACTCAGCTCATACAGCCCTACTCAAGGTTTCCCACTGCTGCAGAAAAGGAGGGGTCAGGCCACACCTCACCCCGGGCTGCCGGACAGGTCCTCAAAGAATGTGAGAAAGTAGGGGCCTCAGCCTCCGTCTTCATCTGCAGAGGTTTCCCAGAGGAAGACTCCAGGTGACAACTGGTAGATGCAATAACCGGGGAGAAACTAACCTCGAGGAACTGCTAACGCACATCTGACATCTCCAGACCCTGGGAACTTGAGGGACTGTTGCTACATAGGCTAGAGGGACCTGTGATGCTGCCATCCCCTCAATCCCCCAGGTAAATTTTCAAGTCACTTCTCATGAGCTAGACCTGGAGAGGGAGGTTATGCTCCAGCACCTCAAGTGTGCGTT
The DNA here is from genome assembly GCF_027409185.1 of Cynocephalus volans. Classification (NCBI taxonomy): domain Eukaryota; kingdom Metazoa; phylum Chordata; class Mammalia; order Dermoptera; family Cynocephalidae; genus Cynocephalus; species Cynocephalus volans. The sequence goes on from NC_084461.1 coordinate 199,334,306, forward strand.
GGGTGTGAGACTGAGGCCAAACATAACGTGTATCTCACTTAGCTGAGTTAGCAGGTAAATGTGGACTCTCAGAGCTCAGCTCTCTGATCCAAACATACAAACTAATCCAACCTCTTTCGTGGTCAGTTATCAAGGCAAGCTAACCCTTGCACCTGCCCTGCGGCACAAGGACCAGCCAGAAAGACTTAGAAAACTGGAGCCCGCTCACAACATCTGCCAATTTCCCATGGCTGGCCTGGGTCATGCAGCTGCCCGTACTTTGGATGGACTTGCACACCATCCTATAAATAACCCGCACCTCTGTACCAGAGGTTTGTGAAAGTATCTCCAAGGAGAAATTCCATGCTCCTGCAGACACTGTGATCTTTTCTGTGGGTCCTCACTTCGATCTACTGTCATCACCATCAGAGGAAGCTAGTGCTACCTATTGGCCATTCCACAATGTCGTACAGCTCAGGCAATGTCCTGGGCACAATGACTCTCTATTTTGTACGGGAACACAACAGTCACCCCTCTGTGGCCTGCAAGACCCGGGTGTGTCCAAGACACCTGCACAGAGAAGATTGTGTTGAGGGACCTCAAAGAGACCAGTAAAGGGACAGCTGAACAGGAGGAAGGACCCACATTCCTAGAGAAGCAGGATGATCAGAGAAGGGACCTCAAATCCACTGGGGGTGCACAGTTAGTATTTAGGCACTGGAGTGTCCACGGAGCCCTCCCTCCCTGCCCAGAGAGAAATCTCCAGGCAGAGTGCTGGGAATTCAGATAGATCAAGACCTCTTCTATAAGCTCCTGCCCCAAGTAAAATGCGATCTTCAGCTCATACAGCCCTACTCGATGTTGTCCACTGCTGCATAGAACAAGGGGTCTGGCCTAACCTCACCGCGGGCTGCCCGATAGGTCCTCAAAGAAAGTGAGAAAGGACGGGCCTGAGCCTCCCTTTTCATCTGCAGAAGTTTCCCAGAGGAATACTCCAGGTGACAACTGGTAGATGCAATAACAGGGGAGAAACTAAACTCGAGGAACTGCTCACCCACATCCAACATCTCCAGACCCTAGACATTCGAGGGCCTGTTGCTAGGGGGACCTCTTATGCTACCACCCCCTGAATCCACCAGCTATATTTTCAAGTCACTTCTCATGACCTAGAACAGGAGAAGGAGTTGACGCTCCAGCACATCAACTGTGCATTTGGGGTGAGACTGGGGCCAAACATATCGTGCATCTCACTTAGCTGTGCTGGCAGCTAAATGAAGACTTTCAGAGCTCAGCTCTCTGATCCAAACATACAACCTTATCCAAACTCTTTCATGGTCAGTTACTTGGGCAATCAGAGGAAGAGGACTAGAACCCAATGGGTGCACAGTCAATATGTAGGCCCTTGAGTGTCCATGGAGCCCTCTCTTCCTTCCTGCCCAGAAAGAATCCTCCAGGCAGAGTGCTGGGAATTCAGATACAACAAGACACCGCAGACCTCTTCTATAAGCTGCCCACTGAGGCCACCTGGGACTGCATGGCCCGGCAGCCTTCCCACTCTATCCCCCTACTGTTGCAGAGACTGCTCCTCTGCCTGTGCCCCCTGCAGGGCTCACCATGAATGCACAGCCCAAGAGATGCAGGAGGGAGCCAGACTCGCTGGGTCCAGTGGCTCTCCTGGAGTCTGCTGCAGTGGCTTCTGCTATGCACCCTGTGTCTGGGAAGAAGCACAAGCAGCAGCCCCTCCTCTCCTCCTCAGAGCCCCTTCCAGGTACCTCTTCATGCTCTCTCCCCTCAGCCTCCTTCGCCTTGCTGAGCCCTGCTGCCTCCCCATTTGCAGGCACAGGCAGAGCTTACTGGTCCACTATGACCACAAACCCATGGGTCCTTGTTCCCTTCCCCTGTACCTGGCATGGACTGCACAACTCCTGCCTCCCCTGCTCTGACAGCTTCTGCTGTAGCCCTTCCCCCTTCATGTTGAACCCCATGTAGGGAACCCTCTCCTTGGGCGGTCAGAAGCCCTTTGCATCCCCAGGCCTCAGCCACATCTGCAGCAGGTACCAGTTCCTCCTTCCACACCCTGCCCAGCACCTCCACACTGGAGTCTCCAAGGCCAATGTGTATAGAGTCCCGCAGGTCCTTCTCCAAGACCCCCAACTCCACCCCAACACTGGTGATTCTAGTGCCCTCCTCTCCCCTGGCCTGACAACCACTACATGTGCAGTCAGTTCCAGCCCCTCTGCCAGCACATCTGCAGGCTTAGCACCCCAGCCAGTGTCTGATTTGGGGATCATCCCCACAGACATTGCTCTCCCTTCCCAGCCTCTCCCTGTGGAGTCTCCTGCTGGCTCCAGTGGAAACTTCTTCCTATGTGGCCAGGTCCTTCAGACACCCCCAAGGGGCAGCAGGGCCTCATCCATGGATACCACTAGCCTGCCTGCAAAGATGTTCTATGTTCCCACTCCAACTTGGAGACTTCCTGTCAACCCTAAAGTCACCGCCCAGTCCATAGTGGGGGCTCCTGATGGACAGCAGCATGGAGCCCTCCAGCATCGACAATCTTCTCCAGTTTGGAAATGTGGCCGCTCTAGTTCTGGCCCCCTCATTTACATTAGGCCAGCCAGCTTTGGGCTGCATGACCTACTCAGCTTTGAGGCATCTTCTTATCCACAACTTCCACCTTGGCGACTCACACCAGTAGTCAGGTGGCCTTTGCTGCCAGCCCAGCTGGAATCCTCCCTGGTGCACCCACTGCCTCTGGTTTGGCAGTTGCTACCCACACACCCAGCACGGCAACCAGTACTCAGCCTGACACTGGGAAGCTCTGCTCAACATTTGGCAGCACATGCCTGCGTCACTGACCTAGACAGTTTCAGTGGCACCAGTGGCTTTCAGGAGCAGACAGACGGCCCCAGATCTGAGTTCCACCTTTGCATCACTCAGCATTGCTGCAGGAAGGAGAGGAGCCTCAAGCACCACACAGCACTATGGGGCAGGCTTGGGCCTGAACACCTGGGGCCCCTCTAGCCAGGGAATGCCTTAGGTGATGATGCGACCCAGTTGCAGGAAGAACAGCCCTGTTGGGGGAGCGCTGTTGCCACTACTTTTAGTCAAACCCCGAGGAGGCCACCAAAGAACAAACACGTAAGTTCTAGTCAGGGGCTTAATGCCATTGCAAGGAATGCCTTTTCTAGGTGCATGTCCCTGCTGGCCTCTAACACTGGCAGCCCTGCTTCTCACATAGGTACAAGGAAGAGGACCCCCTCTTCCTTTAGGGCCCCCTATTCACCTGTCCAGGGCTGCGGGACATAGAACTCCTGGGCCGTACACCAGGTCATCCTCATCTTCTTCTGGGGTAAAATCCACTCCCTTGGGGTCCAAGAGGTGAATGCTGGTCTGAGAGAAGAGCTTCCTAGAAAAGTAGCCAATGTGCAAATTCCACCCAGGCTGGACGTCATGTGAGCCCCATTTAGATGTGAAAGACAAGGCTAGCTCTGCTCTGACATCCTGGAGCAAACTAGGGCCCCAGAGATACAGCATTCCCTTCCCATGCTCTTCCCTGCATTTTTGCCCTTAGCAGTGGGTGGTTTGAGGCTGTTATCTTGTCCAACCTTAGTTGTCAGAGTCTTCACGATGGTAGACAGAGACCCTCAACTCATTTCCCTTAAGTCCTGGTGAAGGCAATCCTGTCTACAGTCAGCTCCCCTCTCCCCATTTCCCTTCCAGATCCCTTGTGTGTCCTTCATGGAACTTATAATAAAACTTTGTTCATATTACTTTATTGTATTCTCATGTGTGTGCTTTCCAGATCAAATGTGACAAACCATTGGCTTGTGTGAGTGGTGACAAGGGAAACTGTTTTACCAGAGCCTATCCATCTTAGGTTCTACCAGAGTTTAACCTGCCTGGGGGAAGGGAAATTCCCAAATCTAGCCCCCTCTAGTCTTCTGCAGTAGGGAAAAAATAGCCAACCCAAGCCCGCTCTAACATCCTCCTATGTAACAAGTAAAAAGTTCACTGAGAAGCACTTGTGAAGGTCAAATCCCAGAGGAACAGAGGATCACTAAAAGTCTTAGTCTTTGACACCTACCACGAGCATCAAACAATAAACATAGCCTAACTGCCAGCTAGAGAATTATATTACCTCACATTAAAGGCCTATTTATCTCAGTTCTTTTTACCTAGTACATAGTGGCTGGCCTTCAACAACAACAAAATTTACAAGGCATACTAAAAGACAAAAACACAGTTTGAAAAGCAGAGCGAGCATCAGAACCAGGCTCAGATATGGCAGAGATATTAGAATTATAAGACCAGGAGTTTAAAACAGTGATGGTAAATGTTTTAATGGATCTAATGAAAAAGGTGCAGAGCATGCAAGAACTGACGAATGAGGTAGGCAGAGAGAAACTCTAAGAATAAAAGAAAATGCTAAAAATAAAACTATCATAAATGGAGAATGCCTCTGATGGGCTTATCAATAGACTGGAGACAATCAAGAAAAGAATCTGTGAGCTTAAAGATGTGTTAATACAAACTTGTCAAACTAAAAAGCAAGAGAAAAAAGACTGAAGAAAACAAGAATATCCAGAAATTATAGAACAAAAGGTGTAAGATCTTTGTAAAGAGAATAGTAGGAGAAGTAAGAACAACGGATATAGAGAAAGAAGAAATATTTAAATATTTTATTTCAGAAATTTCGACACACCCCACAGCACAGATCCAGGAATGTCAGACGACATCCAAGCAGGGTATACATCAAGAAATTGACACCTGAGTATATCATATTCATATCCCAGAAAATCAAAGTCATAGAAAAAACCTTGAAAGAAGCTGTGTGGGGCACCTTATTTGTAGGGGAGTTAGTATAAAAATTATATCCGACTTCTCTTCAGAAGCCATGCAAGCCAGGAGACAGGAGAGAAATATTTAAGTGTTGGGGGAAAATTATCACCAACCTAGGATTCTGAATCGATTGAAATTATCCCTCAAAAGTATAAGAGAAATCATGACTTTCAAAGGTAAACAAAACTTGACCTTGTTGCTGGAAGATCTGCCTTGCAAGAAATGTTAAAGAAGTTCCTCAGAGAGAATAAACATGATATTGGTTAGAAACTCAAATCTACAGAAAGAAAAGTGTTAGAAAGGAATAAATGAAGGTAAACTAACATATTTAAATTTTTTATTCCTCACTGTTCTAATGGATTTTTTTTCCAAATAATAATAGGAAAAATTCAATTGGTGATGGTAAATAATGGATAAATGAATGGGTGACAGCAATTTCATAAGGAACAGGAGGCAGAAATTGGGAATACTCTGTTATAAGGTACCTGTCCTAGTCATGAAGCAGTATAGCATTAGTTGAAAATGAACTTAAGTTAGTTGAAATTTGATATCATAAACTTTATGGAAACCATTGAAAAAATTTTAAGAAGTATAATTGATATGCTAAAAGAAGAGAGAACATAAAATGCTTAATTAAAACCAGAGAAGTCTAACAGGTGGATAGAAGAATTCACAAAGAAAGGAAATCCAATGTATACTTTGTAAAATTCTTCCAGATTTATGCCCTTCATGTGCTGAGGAAACTCTCCTGCCCATATCTCGAGGACCACTCACAGGTGAGTGTTTGCCAATGTTACTTCGGGGGTCGTCCTGAATATGGGTGAACATTAGGAGGCTCCTGCAGCAACCTAGGGCTTTCTGATGCTGTGAAGACAGCTAGCCAAAGTTGTGTGCTGTGTGATTTTGGATTTGTGAGAGATCACTCACACCCTGTATGCAACTATATACCACTGCTGAGATTTTCATAACATGTTAAAACATACTGGGTTTTATTCCTTTCTAAAACTTTTAATTGAAATATTATGTGTATTTCAAAAAATCTCTCACAACTGTTAAGTGCAATGAATTTTCAGACTGTTTAATGGTCACCTAGTTTGAAAAAAAACAAAAACCAAAACAAAATACGTCACTGGAACCCAACACCCAGAAAGTCTCCTCAGGGTCCCTTCAGCCATGAGCTTCACCCCCAAGGTAACCACTGCCCCCTTGCAAATTAAGGAAATCAGGATTCCTTTTGTGTCTGGCTTGATTTACTCTATATTTTGTGAGATTGGCCCATACCGTTATGTGTTCTTAGTGATCAATTTCCTTAGAAATAGCATATAGTTGTTGAAATGTCCTGGAGCTTGTTCACACATTCTACTGTTGTTGAAGGTTTGGGTAGTTACAGTTTTAGGAGATGATGAGTAATGTTTCCATGTATGTTCATGTAAATGTCTTTTGGGGAACTCATGCAAGTGTCTCCGTTGGGTATTTCTCCCCCGTATGCATCAGTTCGATGTAATAGATGCTATTCCCCACTTTTTGTGGATACTGACCAAGAGTTCCCCAAATGGAGTGCACACCTGACACTCATGCCAGCTGTGGAAGAGAGCGTGGTTGCTCCTCAGTCTCACCAAACAATTAGTATTTTCTGACTTTTTCATTTTAGCCATGTTGGTGGGTGTGTATAAAACACATAGAAAGTCCAGATACTTCATAGATTCTGAAAGGTTGGAGGTAACAAAAAGGGCAACTTGGTCATCCTATGTCGGTGCTGGAGTTATTCCTCAGCATCTGACCCCCCAAAAAATAAGAATCGAGAAGATATTTTAGTAGTATTTGATAGCATTATTACTACAAGTCCTAGAAATGTTCAAATCCTGGGAGCTACGCCAGCTAGGGGTGGTGACGAATATGAATTCATAGAACGAGCTGGCCATTAGCTTGGAGGCCAACACCTTTTCTAGCAGCTCTCCTGTATGGCTGGGTCAGAGTAACATGTGAGCAATCCCAGCAAGGTGCTGGTAGGTCCCCTGTGTTCTCCTTGCCCCCCCAGAGGACAGGGTGGAGGAACTTCCTAGTGGCAGGGCACACGAGGAGCCCCCATCCAACGCCAAGTTAAGATTGTCTTTTTCTTTTTTTGTCTGAGATAGAAATGCTGCTTTATTATTTTTTTATTTATCAATTGAGTTCAGGTATGAAAACTTGGTTATGTACATGACAGAGGTTAGCTACTGCCATAAGTCCCAGTCTGCACTCAACACAGGACAGCAGTGCAGAGAATTTTCCAGTACCAACATTTAAGCTTCTATTTTATACTGTGTGGGCTCAAGCATTCCTACTGCTTCTTATTCATCATGTCTAATTAGCATTGCTTGAAGGGAGCATTTGCAGGTCTGCTGTTCTGTAACACCAGGTCAGGAAAACATTCTCCATTCAGACACAATATCCATTCCCTTCATACATTCAGGTAAAAGAGACACAGCCACTTCGCATAAAACCTTAAACATGCCAATTTTTGTCGAAACTTTTCGTCTAAATCCTATCGACCCTTGTGTGTCTACATTTTCTCAATTTGTTGGTTCCGTTAGGGCCTAAGTAACAGGTTTTTACACTACGGTTTATGGGATTCCCTTGTCAAAGGGTATGAGAATCTTTTCTGCTCCCTGACCACTTCACCCACTCAGGTGTGTGAGGTCTGGGTGCTCTGTGGAGGGATGAGCCAAGATGCACTGGCCCTTTCTCAACTCTCATCTTGATAAGTCTGCTTGACAATTCCCCAAGTGATTCCAGGTTGAGTTTCTCTTTGTAGTCTTTTCCTTCTGGCTTTTAAAACTCCTCCAAACTTGGATGTATAGATCAGACAGACTTGTTTGGGGTGCGATAAGGCTGAGGAACCAGGAGGATTCACTGATCCCAACGACCTTTGATAGTGCCACATTAAGATCATTGTTTCACCCCCATCATTGTCTGCTTTATTCATCCCATTCCTCAAAAATGATGGAAAGATTTCGGGGTGAGTTCCTTGACACACCCCCTCTACCTTTCCCCATTTTGTTTTGTTTTGTTTTTAATTCATCTATTTTTATAGCATCTGTAAGACCCATAATGGGAAGCATTTTCAGGCCCTTGCTCGATTTTGCAACAGTAATGTTACGTGGTGTGCCCATGCAAAAGGGGCCCATTAATCCCAGCATTTACCATGCCCTGGAAAAGGAGCATATTCAGTGGATTGCTAGCATGGTCATCATCAAGCCAGTCAAGCATGGCTTGCACGCAAACATATCAGCTGTTTCATCTGGGGTGTACTGCTTGGCATTTATAGTCCTCCTTCTCAGGGTAAAATTTTAGAGTAGCTTTTATCCACATTCACCAGACTAGCTGTTCCCTCGGGAATAATCTGCTTTGCATCTGTATCATGTACAGCCATCCCTGACTGCTCCATAGTAAGATGTGGGTCCTGTATGAACCAAACATCCTCTTCCACTCTTGCACATTTAAACCCTGAGCTACTGCCCCTAAATTGTCAATCTCAAATCCATTTTAGTACCAGTTCTTTAGGAAGGTGATGATACCAATTGACAAAATGAGAAAACACCTTTACAATATATGCCCTGGCTTCAATAGTTCCTTTCATTTGCTCTCCCACAACATGGGCTCCCCTCTTGATGACCAGAGATCTTGGAAGTACTCTCTGTTGTCCTAGAATAATTTCTCCTTTTAGGGGAAGCTTTGTGACTCGAGCAGTAATACTGGAGATGCTCCAGGTTGGGAACAACACTCGAGGCAGGACCTACAGGGAGAGGGTGCCCGGAGCAGCTGGGTCACTCCTGCTGCTTTGGAGACTGACGAGAGAGAGTATAAAATCAGAAAGAAAAATAAATATGTGTGGAAGTCTGGTTTTCTCTTTCATGTTTTAATGACATGGTAGTAAGAGGCATTGTGGCTCAGGGCTTGGAGTGTGCTGCATTTGTAGCACATCTTTTCTTGCATTGGTCTTTAAAGATGATCTTACCTAGGAGACCATATCTTTCCCACCTTTGCCACAGCAAACATCTGGTTCTTTGGTTATGTATGGTCAGCATCCCTGGGGAATTGTGCACAAGAGATTTTTGGTTGGGCTTGGGGCGTTGACCTATGATGCGTGGAATCTGGCGGAGACACCTTCCGCATGGGCACAAACTTGAACATGGAGACAAAGTTCTCCTCAGGTGTGCCAGGTGGGGGTGAGAAGTCGGCCCCTCCCTCTGTACATTCAGTCTGGTAGCAGCAGCACCTTCATGTTCTGACCTCACTGTCCAGTCCTGCTATAAAGGACACTCCCAGGGTGGGGCAACTTAAGGACAGTTTCTTCTGAGCTGACTGCACTGTGCGCGCATGTGTGGAAGCAAGATGGCAAGCAGGACCTTGGCCACATTTCTCGCCTCCTCTCCTCATCCAACGTCCAACTCCTGGGAATAGGAATACACCCTGGATTTGCCTCCATTTGAGAGGCTTGTGCCCAGTGGCCCCTCGCACCCTCCATGACTGGGCAGGAACCGTAGAGGATAAGTGTGAAGGGCTGCTGGTCTTGCTGCATGCACTGGCTCTCACAGTCCTGCCGACCTCATCTCCTGGAATCCACCGGACCCAGGACAGAGCCTCTGGCAAGCAGGGCCAGGGGCCACTGCTCCTCTCAGACCCACTGACCAGCCAGCAAGCATTACCCTGTGACCCTCATGCCAATCAGGATACACCCTGTTTCCTCCCTCAGGCCTGCCATGTGCCCTTCCCTCCCAGTCCTCCACAGCTCGATGCAAGCCCTGGCAGGTCCTGTTTATTTAGGTAGCAGTAAATCCACTGCTGTAGAATCCCTGTTGCCTTACTTGCAGATTGTGGGAATTTGGACAAGTAATGCTACCTCCATGCAGGTATTCATCCTCTCTAATTAGCTGGGGAACTTAATGAGCTTGTTGTGATGACTCTCTCCCAAGTACATAAGGCTATCTTGGGCACAGGACAGTTACTGGATATGTGGAGTTGGCTGTCCCTCTCTTCTACAGAGCCTGACACAACGCCAGGCCCAAGACAGGTGCTTCCTGGGTAGGATGGATTGGATAATTCATCAATTGATTGATTGGAAAGTGTGGCATTAGGCCCATGATCCTTCTTCCAATGTTCCCATATTGAAGAAGAATATGGTTGGCAAGGAGAAAAGTGTGGGTAGAATTATGAGGAGGAGGAGAGAAGAGAAAGAGATGGCCAGGTCATGCACAGAATTCATGGAGACAACTGCGGCCTCTTGGAGGAACATGATGTCACAGGCATCCTTGCTGGTCACAGTTATGGAATGTGAGGGCTGGAGAAGCGCGCTGCAGATCAGAGACTCACTCCCTCATTGCAGAGGCGAGGTGATCCAGGCCCCGGGAGAGGCTGTAGAGATGAGGACTCGCAGCGTCCTGAGGTTGAGCTGCATAATCCCAAGAGCTGCAGGGGCCCGAGCTCTGCCCTCAACTCTAGCTGTCCCCTTTAAGGAAAGGGCCTCCCCATCCCCGCTACTGATCCTGTACACTCAGAAGATTACTTTGCAGAATTTGAGGACTCTGATAGAGAAAGCGACAATCTACATTTGTTTTACTTCCATAATTTCTCCATTTCTTTCTTATTAATAAGCCTCTGTTTTTAAGTCTTCCCCATTCCCTCTTTCCCTCTTTTTATGATCCTCGTCCTGAAGGACCTGGTGGCATCCAGGCAGTTGGGGTCCCTGTGTCTTCAGTGCCTGTTAAGTCTCCCTTCAGACTCCTCACCCACTTTCTTGGCATGGCCCTGGTTTCTGATCCACAGTCTGCACCACTGAATCGTGCTGAGCAGCCCTGAATGGCCCAGGCAGGGAGCTGGGCTGGGGGTCAGACGAGCTGGGCCCCACCTGCTGGAGGGGGCCCCCGGGAAGGCTGGTTCTGCTCTGGGCACCCCCACCCAGGGGTTTTCCTGCACTGGGTGGCTCAGGGCAGGCACGATTGTTCTCTTCCCTCCAGCTGTCAAGACATTCTCCTGTCCTGGATTCAAGAGAAGCAATCAAGGAATAAAAGGAGATAAACAGGAAGAGGGAATGTGAGTTTGGAGAGTGTGGAAGAAAGAGCCGGAGGCACGTATGTGCACATGTGCTCCATTTGCTTCATTTCATTTTGGCACCTCAGTGAAAGTGACAGTACCGAGAAGAGCGCTGTGCAGGGGCGGCCACTGTTACATGTGACCATCCAGGGAGACAAGAGGAAGAGAAAAACAAGTGCAGGCAAGGAAGGATGTCCTGAGAACATATCCCAGGAAATCGACACCCGTTCCACATAAGCTTCTATGGTTGCTGGGCCAGAACCTCCCACGGCTCCTTAATTTGGAGGAGAGGGATGTAGGCTCCTGTCGGGCCACCATGTGCGTGACTTCAGGTGGGTAGTTCACGTTGCTACTTTTTGAACTGTGAACAAATCCCAGATTTGTTCAATGTCTTGTCTTGTGGGACTCAACTCCGAACTACCAACCCCCTTAAGTTTGGTGGGGGTGTAACAGAGAATGATTATTATTAGAAGAAAAAGAAAAAAAGGTCCCTGGTCACTGTCCATCTTTAATGTTCTACTCTCATGACTGGATCGGATTGATTGGGGGTTGGGGGACAGGGCAGGGTCATGGCTCCCACCCCTGTGTCAGCAGACCTCCTGCTCCTCACAGGGCCCAGGTGTTTGGGACTCAGCCTTTTCATCCTAGGGTCCTAGAGACCTCCTCTTTCCTCTGTATCCATCTCACATTCCAGGGGACCAGTGTCCTCATGGCTACCCAGGTGAATTCCCAGCATACATCATTCCTGCAGGACATCTATAAACACTGTCTGCAGACAGACAACACTCTCACCAGCAACCAGCAAGGCCTCAGTGCCCCGTGGACCTGATCCTGGGGAGGTCAGGGCCCCAAGGTCACCATCCAGGGCATGAGGAATCTTCTGGGTCCCACACACCCTCCCCAGTTAGCTCTCCTCCCTGTGTCTTTGTGTCTCTTCAGTGATCCCCACACTTGTATCTGTGTTGCAGATTCCTGTACTGACAGCTGGGAAAACCGTGACCTGAAGATCTCGGCCTCGGTCTAAGAGGACCTAGAGCTTGGCGAGTGTCAGGAAGCTTGAATCATATGCAGGCGCTGCCTGGCCGCTCATCCTCCACAAGTCAGCTAAGTTAGTGGCACTTATTTCTTTTGTGAATTGTATAGATTTCACATTAGTTTTAGAGATAGATTTCATTTTTCATGCTGGAGGTTTTTACATTAAACAGATTTACTCGTAGTTTTATTTTTTAATATTTTGTGTAAAATAATACACATGTATAGAAAAGCAGCGTAGACAAAGTAGACCCTAACGAACTACCATGTACACTGCACTTCGTGTAGTCATAGTGTTTCACTCTGTGGAAGCCCAATGCTTTCAGGAAGTTTCCCTCAGCTTTCCAGCCCTGCCCTTGGACTTCTGAGGGGAAAAGCCCCTCAGGGCAGCTCTCCTGCTCTGCTCCACTGCCTTGGGAAGGCGCTGCCACGCTAAACTTGTGCTGCGTGTAATCACTGTGCTCAGAATATAAATGGAATAACTGCTTCCGTCCATTCTTGCAATCTAACAAGTTAGGAGGCTTTAATCTTCATACACAGGAGGCTGGCTTCCAGGGTGCTGGGGACACTGTGCTGAACTGGGGGTGGCAACAGACATGTTTTTCTTTAGAAGAAGCCATAGAGCTGTACACCTAATGTCTGTGCACTGTGCAATATGCAACGTCAGCATCAACTGAAAAGCAGAAAATAGAAGTAAATCCTTCCACCAATCAAACTTCAAGTCCAGGTGGCTTCCTCTGATTTCTACCAAAGATTTAAGATGGAAATAATGCCAATCTCCTGCACCCTCTTCTGGAGATGAGGGATACGGGGGCAACATATCCTCACCACTTTCATCAGGTCAGGAGGATCTTAATACCACCCCAGTAGCAGACATGATAGGAAGGGAGGATGACAGACCAATGCTTCTGAATGTAGATGTCAGAACCTGAAACCAGACGTTAGCTATCAAGGTTCAGAGGTTTTTAGAAAGGAAAGAAACTGGGATTTCATTGTGAGATTTCCACAAGATTGATGAGGACAGGATGTCTGGGAGCTGCCTGGAAGAGTGGTGCGAAGGGCCAGGGCCATCGGGTTAGTGGGACGGACATTTGATGACAGAGGGAACGAGGGCCTGGGTGGTCCTCAGGGAGAGTCCTGGGGTGGAGTCTCCAGGTCATGCCCATGGAAGGGTCCCTCTAAGAGGAGGTGGAGTTCTCTCCTGCCACTGCAGGGTCTAGGGAGGGATGAGGAGTTTGTAGAGACTGAGCTCTGGTGAGGAGGGACGTGAGCAGGAAGGTGGACTCAGAGCTGGGGCAGCCACCGGCCATCGTCAGGCAGGCCTCAGTCCAGCTGCTCAGACACTGGCTCGGGTCAAGAGTCAGCACCGTCAGGGCGTGCCAACTTCATGGACTGCCACCCAGCAGGCCACTTCCCCCGTTAGTTAGCATTTCCTTGTCACCCTTCATTTCCTCTTCACTCTTCAGGGTTGCTTAGTTGAAGACGAAGCCAATTCACTATGGTGGTGCCATGTGAACAGTCGGTTTGGAAAGATTAGGGTTCTGAACAGCTTGGGAGCAAAGCACTACCTGTCCCTCAGGGGGTTACCTGACCTCCAGGAGGCTCCCCTGAGGCACCTGCTAGGATGAAGATGCTGAGGGAGGAGGGACGCAGAGTGGGCACCCCGAATCCTTCAAGGGGCTTCCTTTCAGGAAAGCTGCATAGCTTTTGGTCAGGGATTGAAATGCAGAGGCAGGAGGCTGGGTCGGTTCTGTCCCCTTTGCTTGGTGCACGCACCTCCCACAGGCTGTCAACTCCCCACAGCAACCTTGGACTAGAGAATTTGGGAGATGGGGTGAGGGAAGCCCTTGGTTCAGGAGTCCAGGACATGGTCTAGAGGACTCAGGGTCAGGGGCTCAGGCATCTGTGTCCCCAGGGAACCAACTACATTCCCTCCCCAGGTGCATCAGTGCTGTGACTCTGGGCAAGTCACTCAATCTTGAAATTTCACTCAAACCCTCGAAATTTCAGTGCCCTCGACTGTGAAGTGTGGGCCGCAGCCCCTGCTCTGCACACCCCGCAGAGCTGACGTGGGGCTCGCAGGAGGTGGTAGCAGGTATTCTCTATGAGCTGTAAAGCATCACGCCCACAGGAAGGCTGGAAATAACCTACATCTTCCATGACTCGTAGCCTCCCAAGCTTCCTCTCCGGAGGCCACACTACCACACACATGACTTACTCTTCCAGACATTTAATATTTGACCTCCTCTGTAACACGTACAGAGGACCTGCCCTTTTGCTTCAGGCTTTATCTCTACTTGCTTATATGAAGCTTCATAACTAATACTAAACGGGCCCTATTAACATTTCCATGTCACAGAACAGTGACCTGGGGACAGAGGGGCTGAGAGTCACTTTTGCAGGCTCACGTGGCTCTAAGTGGAAACTGAGTCCAGGTCTTCAGGCACCAGCCCCTGCCCTCGGGCACTATGCTCTGCTGCCTTTCTACAGCATCTGGTCTCCATTGAGTTACACCTCATGCCACCAGCCCACTGGGCATTTTAAGTGCACCCCACACTTTCTATGCCCAACTTTGTTTCACCTGGCTCCCCTTGGCAGCTGGTGAACCAGAGAAGAGGAGTGTGACCTGGGAAAAGATTATTAACACTTTCCCATGGTCTTCTGCCACCAAAATGTCAATAGTTGTCTCTATTCTGTATATATTTTCTAGGATCATTGCTCAAGGATAAAAGAAGAAAAGATCACAAAAGATTCAAATACAGGATACACTAGAAAAGTCATTTGTGGCCAAGCCAATATACTGCCCGTGCCCAGCAGGGGGTCAGCAGCATCCAAATGGGCATCTGGCCAACGGCAGGGCAGAGCCACAAATACTGCCCCCTGCTGTCTATTCCAGTGAGGATGCTCTGGACATGAAGCCATTAAGTAGATTGCAGAGCAATAACTGCTGTTTGTACAGCAGGGACCAGGCTTTAGTGATGAAGGACGTGAGCAGAAAGGAGCACGCTCGGAGCTGGAGCAGCCACTGTCCGTTCTCTGCCAGGCCTGAGGCCAGCTGCTCAGATCAATAGTCACAGAGACATGGGATTGTGTAGACCATTCACTGAGCCACCTGAGCACCTGCCCTGCAGGCCACTTCCCAGTTAATTAGTCTTAACTGCTCATCATCCAGGTTTGGTCAGTTGGAGGTGAAGCAACTGTCCTGTGGGCAGTTGGTTTGGAATGTCCTGGGTTCTGAGGCAGTTGGGAGTCCAGCAGACCACTGGTCGTTCAGGGCGGTCACCTGACCACAGGAAGGTCTCACTGCAAGGCAGCTGATAGAGTCTAGTGCTGGCGGAGGATGGACACAAATTTGGACCCCTGGGCCTTCAGCAGGGCTTCACTTGGGGGAAGGCTTTGCATTTTGGGTCAGAGATTGAACTGTAGAGCCAGGAGTTGACTCAGGATTTGGGTCATTCTCTCGGCTCATGCACTTCCTCCAAGGCACCTACTGTCTCCCTGCAGCAACCTTGTGGGTGGGAGGATTTGAGAAAGGGAATGAAGAAAGCCCTTGGTTCGGGGTCCAGGACATGATCTAGTGGTCTCAGGTGTTCAGGGATCTCTATCCCCAGGGAACCACCCATATTCCCTGCCTTAGATTCATTACTCATCAGCACTGTGGCTCTGGGCAAGTCACTTGATGTCTCTAAATTTCAGTGCCCTGAACCATAAAATAGGAATCACAGCTCTACTCTGCCCATCCTACATCACAAGACATACAGCTCATGGAAAAGATCTGTCATGCCCGTGCCTATGTGGAAAAATAAGACTCTGTCCTCCCCTGACTTGTCACCGTCCATGTGACCTCTCTGGAGGCCACCAGTACTACATGTCCTGCTTATTCTTCTAGACCTGCAGTAATTGAACACTTATTTAGGTAGCACTTATGGAGTATCCTTCATTTTTCTTCAGGCTTTGTCTGTACTTAATTTTTAGCCTCACAACAAACATAATAGTAACAAGCAGGCCCTATTAACATTCTCACCTCTCAGAACAAGGAGCTGAGAAACAGGGGGTAGGTAACATCCCCAGGTACATGTGGCTTTGATTTCAGGCCATCAGGCACCAGCACCCACGCTCCTGGTCACTGTGTTGTGCTGACTTTCTACGTTGTCTCATCTAAATAAAGCAAATTATGCAAAGTCTGTGGGCTATTTTAAAATGTACATCCAACTACAAAATCCCTCTTGTTTTGATTCAGGTGGCTCCTCAAAGCCAAAGAGATCCAAGATTGATCTGAGAATAAATTATTTATCCTTTGGCTGTGATCTTTTGCCAGGAAGATGTCAATAACTCTTTCCATTGTGCATGCATTTCCAGTATCTTGCTGCAGGAATACAAAGAAAATGATCATAATGAATTCAAACAAAAGTTGCACATGGGAATTGGTCCTCAATGAAGAAAATATGCTGCCTGTCCCTAGGAGTCCTTCAGCAGCACCAAAATGAGCAACTGGCCAAATAACAGGGTTAAGTCTCAGATATCACCCCACATAAACTACTCCATTGAAGTCACTGTGGGAATTTAATCATTAAGTTGATTCAAGACTAATGATTATGGTTTACTCAGTGCACCATTTTTAGAGACAGACTACAGAAATGGAAAGCCATATTCTTTTGTTACTGAGATATAACTCACATTCCACAAAATTGACTTATTTAAAGTGGACAGTTCAGTGCTTTTTAGAATATATGTAGGTTTTGCAATCATCACCACTATCTAATTCCAGTAAATTTCATCACCCTGGAAAGATACCCCGTACCCAGTACTAGTTAATCCCTTTCTCCCTATCCCCCTCCCTATCCTGGCAATTCCTAAACTTTCTGTCGCTATGAGTTTTCCAATTCTAGAACTTTTACATAAATAGAATTACACAACGTGTTGCCTTTTGTGTCTGACTTATTTCAATAAGCAAAATGTTTTCAAGGATCATCCATGCTGAGAATGTGTCAGTACTTCACCGTTTTTGAGGCTGAATAATATCCTTTATACAGATATGACACATTTTTTCTCATTTATTGGTTAATGCATAGTGGGCTGTTTCCTCATTTTGCTGATTCTTTTGTCTATTTGGCCACTACGAATATTCATGTACAAGTTTTTGTGTGAACATTTTTTTTTAATTCTCCTGGGGATTTATTCTAGGAGTAGGATTCCTAGGCCGTTCGATAAATACGGTGAGTCTGTTTTTCACTTTTTGAGAAGTTTTCAAACTATTTTCTTCTTTATATTCACACCAGGACTGTATGAAGCTTCCAATTTCTCCATATCATTGCCAACATGGTTTGTTTGTTTGTTTTCATTATAGCCATCCTACGGGTGTGAAGTGGTGTCTGTGATTTTGATTTGTATTTCTCTAATGACATTTTTTTATGTGCTTATCAGCAATTAGTATATCTTCTTTGGAATAATATCCATGGAAATTATTTTTTTCATTTAGATAAATTTGTTTTTTGACATTTGTTAAGTTGTCAATGTTCTTTATATATTCTGCATACTAGACCCTACGATTTGCAAATATTTTCTTCCATTTTTGGTTTATATTATACCTTTCTTTATGGTGTTTTTTGAAGCACAAATGTTTTTATTTCAATGAAATCCTATTTATTTTTCCTTTTGTTGCCTGTGCTTTTGGTGTCATATCTAAGAATTCATTGGCAAATCCAAGATCACAAAGATTTATCATTTTTTCCTTCTGAGATTTTGAGAGTTTTGCTTTTACATTTAAGTCTTTGATCCATTTTGAATTAACTTTTGTATTTGGTGTTAGATAGAGGTCCAACTCTATTCTTTTACACTTGGATGTCCATGTGTCATGGCACCATTTGTTGAAAAGACTGTTCTTTCCCAACTGAACTGTCTTGGTACTGTTTTCAAAAATCAACTGACCATAACTGTAAGGATTTATTTCTGGACTTTCAACTCTATTTCAGTAACCTATATGTCTATGCATATATAAGTACCACGTGGTCTTGATTACTGCAGCTTTATAGTAGGAAACTTGGAAAGTGTAAGTCTTCCAATCTTTTTCAAGATTTTTAAAATGTATTTGGTCTACACATTTCTATATGAATTTTAAGATCGTGTATCAGTTTCTCGAATACAGGGAGCTGGAATTTTACAGGAATTTATTGAATCTGTAAATTGATTAGGAGAGTATAGCATGTAACCGTATTAAGTATTTAAACCTATGAACATACATTTATTTCCATTTATTTAGATTTTTAACTTTTATGGAGGTATGATTGATATACAGAAATTTGCACACATTTATTGTACCCATCTTGATGAGTTTGGACATATGTATATGCCTGTGATACCATTATCACAACCAAGGTACTAAACAGATCCATCACCTCCAAAAAGTTCCTTGTGTTTATGTTTTTGGTAAGAACACTTAACATGAGATCTGTTCTCAACGTATTTTAAAATGGACAACACTGTATTGTTAACTATAAATACTGTGTCATATGGCAGATCTCCAGAACTTTTTTATCTTGCATGACAGAAACTTTACACCAAGTGAGGAAAAATTTCCCATTTGCCCAGTCCCTGGCAACCACTACTCTATTCTCCGCTTTTATGGGTGTGACTATTTCAGATAACCTCAGTTTAGTGGGATCTTGCAGTATATGTCTTTCTGTGTCTGTCTTATTTCACTGAGCGTAATGTCCTCCGTGTTCAATTATGTCACAAACAGTGGGATTTCCCTCCTTTTGCAGGTTGAATAATATATATATGTGGTATAGTATGTTTTTTAGTTCATTCATCAATAAACGTTTAGGTTATTTCCACATTTTGGCCATTGTGAATAATGCTGCAATGAATGTGGGAGTGCTGATATATCTTTGTGATTCCGATTTCAATTCTTTTGGATAAATACCCTGAAGTGGGATTGCCGGCTCATACGGTAGTTCTATTTTTAATTTTTTGATGAACCTCCATACTGTTTTTCACAGCAGCTGCACCAATTCTACATTCCCATCAACAAGGGTTCCAACTTTTCACATCCTGCCCCACACTTGCTATTTTTTGTGTGTGTGCGTGTGTGTGTGTGTGTTGATAATAGCTATACTAACAGATGTGAGGTGATATCTCGTGGTGGTTTTGATTTGTATTTGCCTGACGATTAGTGATGTTGAACATTTGTTTATGTACCTGTTCGCCATGTGTATATCTTTGGAGAAATGTCTGTACAAGTCCTTTGCCTATTTTTTAATAGATTGGGTTTTTTGCTATTTAGTTGTAGTAGATTCGTATATATTTTGGATATCAACCTCTTAGATAGATGGTTTGCAATTATTTCCTCCCACTTTTTAGGATACTGTTTCACTCTGATTGTTCTCTTTGCTGTTCAGAAGTTTTTTAGTTTGATGTAGTCCCACCTGTCTATTTTTGGTTTTGTCACCATGCTTTTGGTGTCAAATCCAAGAAATCATTGCCAAGACCAGCGTTAAGAAGCTTCCCCCCTGTGTTTTCTAGGGAAAGTTTTAAAGTTTCAGGTTTTATGTTTAAATCTTTATTCCATTTTGAGTTGACTTTTTTGGTGTGGTATAAGACAGGAGTCCAGTTTTGTTCTTTTGCATGTGGATATCCAGTTTTCCCAGAACCATCTGATTTAGAGACCATCCTTTCCCCATTGTAGGTAACATTAAACTCAATGATGAACAACTGAAAGCTCTTTTTCTAAGATCAGAAACAAGACAAGGACGCCCAGGGCCACTTCCATTCAACATAGTACTGGAAGTCCTAGCTAGAGCAATTATTCAAGAAAAGGAAATAAAAGCCATCCCAATCAAAAAGGAAGAAACTATTTTCATTTTCTGTCAAATTATTTTCAGACAACATGATCTTATACACAGAAAATCCTATAGACTCTACAAAAAAATACCTATTAGAACTAATATATGAATTTACCAAAGTGAATTAGTTTCAACCTCTTTATGTCTTGAACTTAAAGAGTGAGTCCTATAGAAAACATATAGATGAATCATAATTTTCTATCCATTCTATCAATATCCTTCTCTTACCTGGAATGCACAAGAGAACTTCAAAAAGCTTATGGAAATACTCACATTCTCTTTCAATTCTGTTTTTCCACAAAGTCTTTGAAGAACCCTTGTATAATCCATGCACATTGAATTTAATTACTAATTAGGTAGCATTGAAATCTGTCCTTTTGCTGTTTGTTTTCCATATGTAATATATGTTTTTGTTCTAAAATTTGTACTGTGTTCTTTTGTGTAAAGATTTTCTAGTGTACCAATGTAATTCCCATACTGGTGCTCTTGCTACATATTTCTGGATTATATTCCTAGTAGTTTTTCCAGTGATTACAATTAACATCTTCATTTATAACCTTCTAATTTGGTGACATGGCATGAGTGGCAGAGATGGGCACTAAGCAGGCCTCATAGATCCAGATCCTGCAGAAGTCTGGGAACTTGGATTCAGGGGATTCCTCACCATTCTCTGATCAGAGAGGTGCATGGTGCATAAAATTGTTTTTGAAAACCCTATGGTTTATGCTGAGCAACTCTACTTTTCTGGAATACTTGTGTTAGGCAGAGGGTGCCTAAATGACCAGTCCTCAATAAAACCTTGGGCGTTCAGTATCTAATGAGCTTCCCTGGAAGACATTTTACACATGTTGTCAAAAATTATTCCTGGAGGAATTAAGTATTACACATAAAGAGAGAATGTAAGAAAAGTCGGTGTACAGGCAAAAAATGTCTTGTTCAAGTAACACAGCTAGTTAGTGCAGAAGACAGGAGGACTTCTCTGGTCTCCTGGCTTTTCAACTGTACAGTAACCTTTTCATTCTCTTTGGAAGAGCCAGTCTGGGTTCATGTCTTTATTTTTAGCTTGAGTATTTGACCACGTGAACCAGAGGGAATGTGCTTTGCATTATAATACACTGACTGTTCTTACATTTACTCTATTTTCACTAAGATTGCTCCTGTAAAACAGATGTCAGAAATCAGTGAAACAAGTCAGGCACAGAAAGAGAAATACCACATGTTCTCACTTATTGGTGGGAGCTAAAAATTAATATATAAATTCACACACACACACACACACACACACACCGGGGGGTGGGGGGAGAAGATATAACAACCACAATTATTTGAAGTTGATACGACAAGCAAACAGAAAGGACATTGTTGGGGGGGAGGGGGGAGGGAGAAGGGAGGGAGGTTTTGGTGATGGGGAGCAATAATCAGCTACAATGTATATTGACAAAATAAAATTTAAAAAAAAATAAAAAATAAAAAAAAATAAAAAAATAAAAAAAAAAGAAATTAGATGTATGAACAAGAAATTTAACGTTTTAGTTCTAAACAATCCATCTGTGGAATCTGAATTTGACATGAAATCTTGTTCAATCAAAGAAAAGAAGTTAAATACAGTACTTTGCAAACAATAAACAGGTGTTGGTGAATGTACTGTAGTCTGGTTCCATTAAAAATGCAAAAGAGAAATAAAGTATATGCTTAACTGCAAAAAAAAAAAAAAAAAAGAAATCAGTGTTAAAAAGAATTTAAATTTTTGTTAAGGTTTTGTGATTGGAGATGACCAATGAGAAAACAAGAAAGTAATTTGAAGATTCCACAGCATGGCTTCAAAACAAAGAGTAACTCAGTTGCTCCTCATGCGTCAGTTACTAATGAAATAGTCTCCTGCAAGTTTACAGTCCATGCGGGTCTCTCGGTATTCATGAGACAAGCTGACCCACACTATTGCTTGTCCGTCAAGCTGAGTCGTTGGAAGTAAACCAGCTGCTCATGTTAGACGGCATGAGCCTTCCTATTCCCATGTGAGTGTTTCTCAGCACTTACTGCATATTACTGAGCTGCATGTCAGGATAACAAAGAGGCCTGTGCACCAGGAGTTGTCCGTATGGCTAAAGGGATAAGAATTCCACACATGAAAGAATTAGCACCTTATGAGAATGTATACAAATATACTAAAATGTGAGCTGGAATAGAGTGTGTGGACAAGAACAGCAGACATGCTGTGGACACCCACGAGGGAGCATGGCTCCTGCTGGGTGAAATTGGAGGTCGTCCTCATGGAGCGGTCATTTAAACAGTCCCCAGTACAGGAAGGTTAGGAGAGGCAGAGGGAAGCAGAGGAGCCAGAAGGCGTCAGGGGCTTTGTGCTCGCATGTTCCACACACGGGTTCGATTCGCCTATCTTCCAGTTCTCGGTCTCTGATAACTACAGCTGTATGGTTCTAAAGAACACGAACAAGGTGCTGGGGCAGAATGACAAGGACCATAGGGACCCATGAGGGATGCAGTTTCCTGGAGTGGAGGGATCCTGGTGGTGGGGAGGGGATGGGATGTTGGAGGGCTGTGTGCTGGGTCGGGTGGGAAAGCCAAGATCACGTGTGACCGTTCAGGGTCTGTGGTCAGCTGGAAGTCCATTCTTGCCTGCTGGGTTATGTTTTAGATGACATTAATAATCATAACCTTAGACACGACATTTTGTGTTCTTTTATACTCTGGTAACAGATTCTGTTCTGATTCCTTATTAAACAAAACATCATTATGAGGAGGTGGGACAGTTACCACAGCCCCCCCCATCCCAGGTTTGGAAAAGGTCATCTTGTTCACTGGTTTTCAACCTCTGATAATACATAGAGAATCAGTTGTAGACACGACACTCCTTTATCTCTAAGTATTTCAGTTTATAATTCCTAAAAGCATTGATATTCTTTAAGAAATCCATATTGAAAATTTTTCAATCAGGAATTAACTTTGATACAAACTATCATCTAACCTACAGACTTATTCAGATATTGACAACTGTTCCAATGATGTCCTTTGCACATCAAAAGAAAATCCTGCAGTATACAATGCCTTTATTAGGGTGAGATATTTTATAATGCTTCATTATCCCAAAATAAAAGTCACTGATGATAAAAGTTATTTATATATGATATCAAAACCACCAGTGTAATGTCTTGATTGCACTATATGAGAGAACCAAAAGTCAAGGGATTTGTTATTAAATAATGTGCGTTTTAATATAAAAATGGTTCGGCATGGCTACAACACTTTTATTTCAAGAGGTTGAGAACCTACTGATCTAGAAATTTTAGGTTTGAACCACTCATCCCCACTGTATTAGTCTGTTTATGTTGCTTATAACAGAATACACAGAACTGGGTGATTTATAAAGAAAATGAAATTTATTGCTTATAGTTTCTGAGGCTAGGAAGTCCAAAGTCCATCTAGTGGTGGCGACAGTGACCCAGGAGTCTCGCATTGCAAGACGGTTGAAGCAGAGAGAGCAGAAAGAGAGAGAGACTCTCCTTTTAAAGCCCTCAGAACCACTCCCCTGACCACCATTTTTAATCCATTCACTACTGCCTGGTCCTACAATCCAATCACCTATTCAAAGCTCCACCTTTCAACTACCATAATAGGATTTCCCGCCTTCTTAACAGTCACAGTGGGGGCTAAGTTTCTAACACAAAAAACTTGGGGGACACAATTCAAGTTTCAAGAAGTTTTGGGGGACATAATTCGATCCACTACACCCACCAATCTACATTTGCCCCATCCTTTTCTCTTTCCCACCGCTGTGAGAATGAGCTGTCTGCCTTTTAGCAAAAGGCCAATGCCTCAACCTGTGTCTGCGCTTAATCCTATCACTTTTTATTTTTAATTCTCAAATATTTATTTTATTTATTTATTTTTTTGAAATTTTATTTTGTCGATATACATTGTAGCTGATTATTGCTCCCCATCACCAAAACCTCCCTCCCTTCTCCCTCCCCCCTCCCCCCCAACAATGTCCTTTCTGTTTGCTTGTTGTATCAACTTCAAATAATTGTGGTTGTTATATCTTCTTCCCCCCCCCCCCGGTTTGTGTGTGTGTGTGTGTATGTGTGTGTGTGAATTTATATATTAATTTTTAGCTCCCTCCAATAAGTGAGAACATGTGGTATTTCTCTTTCTGTGCCTGACTTGTTTCACTTAATATAATGCTCTCAAGGTCCATCCATGTTGTTGCAAATGGCAGTATTTCATTCGTTTTTATAGCTGAGTAGTATTCCATTGTGTAGATGTACCACATTTTCCGTATCCACTCATCTGATGATGGACATTTGGGCTGGTTCCAACTCGTGGCTATGGTAAAGAGTGCTGCAGTGAATATTGGGGAACAGGTATACCTTCGACTTGATGATTTCCATTCCTCTGGGTATATTCCCAACAGTGGGATAGCTGGGTCGTATGGTAGATCTATCTGCAATTGTTTGAGGAACCTCCATACCATTTTCCATAGAGGCTGCACCATTTTGCAGTCCCACCAACAACGTATGAGAGTTCCTTTTTCTCCGCAACCTCGCCAGCATTTATCGTTCAGGGTCTTTTGGATTTTAGCCATCCTAACTGGGGTTAGGTGGTATCTCAGTGTGGTTTTGATTTGCATTTCCCGGATGCTGAGTGATGTTGAGCATTTTTTCATATGTCTGTTGGCCATTTGTATATCTTCCTTAGAGAAATGCCTACTTAGCTCTTTTGCCCATTTTTTAATTGGGTTGCTTGTTTTCTTCTTGTAAAGTTGTTTGAGTTCCTTATATATTCTGGATATTAATCCTTTGTCAGATGTATATTTTGCAAATATTTTCTCCCACTCTGTTGGTTGTCTTTTAACTCTTTTAATTGTTTCTTTTGCTGTGCAGAAGCTTTTTAGTTTGATATAATCCCATTTGTTTATTTTTCCTTTGGTTGCCCGTGCTTTTGGGGTCGTATTCATGAAGTCTGTGCCCAGTCCTATTTCCTGAAGTGTTTCTCCTATGTTTTCTTTAAGAAGTTTTATTGTCTCAGGGTGTATATTTAAATCCTTAATCCATTTTGAGTTGATTTTAGTATATGGTGAGAGGTATGGATCTAGTTTCATTCTCCTGCATATCGATATCCAGTTATCCCAGCACCACTTGCTGAAGAGGCAGTCCCTTCCCCAGTGAATAGGCTTGGTGCCTTTGTCAAAGATCAGATGGCAGTAAGTGTGTGGGTTGATTTCTGGATTCTCTATTCTATTCCATTGGTCAGTGTGTCTGTTTTTATGCCAGTACCATACTGTTTTGGTTATTATAGCTTTGTAGTATAGCTTAAAGTCAGGTAGTGTTATGCCTCCAGCTTTATTTTTTTTGCTCAGCATTGCTTTGGCTATTCGTGGTCTTTTATTGTTCCATATGAATGTCTGAATAGTTTTTTCCATTTCTGAGAAAAATGTCTTTGGAATTTTGATGGGGATTGCATTGAATTTGTATATCACTTTGGGTAGTATGGACATTTTCACTATGTTGATTCTTCCAATCCAAGAGCATGGAATATCTTTCCATCTTCTTGTATCCTCTCTAATTTCTCTCAGCAGTGGTTTGTAGTTCTCATTATAGAGATTTTTCACCTCCTTGGTTAACTCAATTCCTAAGTATTTTATTTTTTTGGTGGCTATTGTAAATGGGCAGGCTTTCTTGATTTCTCGTTCTGCATGTTCACTATTGGAGAAAAGAAATGCTACTGATTTTTGTGTGTTGATTTTGTATCCTGCTACTGTGCTGAAATCATTTATCAATTCCAACAGTTTTTTTGTAGAGGTTTTAGGCTGTTCGATATATAGGATCATGTCATCTGCAAACAGGGACAGTTTGACTTCATCTTTTCCAATCTGGATGCCCTTTATTTCCTTCTCTTCTCTGATTGCTCTGGCTAGTACTTCCAACACTATGTTGAATAGGAGTGGTGAGAGTGGGCATCCTTGTCTAGTGCCTGTTCTTAAAGGAAAAGCTTTCAGCTTTTCCCCATTCAGGATGATATTGGCAGTGGGTTTGTCATATATGGCTTTAATTATGTTGAGATACTTTCCCTCTATACCTAACTTATAGAGGGTCTTTGTCATGAATGAGTGCTGAACTTTATCAAATGCTTTTTCAGCATCTATAGAGATGATCATATGGTCCTTGTGTTTGAGTTTATTAATATGGTGTATCACATTTATTGATTCGCGTATGTTGAACCAACCTTGCATCCCTGGGATGAATCCCACTTGATCGTGATGAATAATTTTTCGTATGTGTTGCTGTATTCTGTTTGCTAGTATTTTAGTGAGGATTTTTGCATGTATATTCATCAAGGATATCGGCCTGCAGTTTTCTTTTTTGGTTATATCTTTACCTGGTTTTGGTATCAGGATGATGTTTGCTTCATAGAATGAGTTTGGGAGATTTGCGTCCGTTTCAATCTTTTGGAATAGTTTGTAAAGAATCGGTGTCAATTCCTGTTTGAATGTTTGGTAAAATTCTGCTGTGAATCCATCTGGTCCTGGGCTTTTCTTTGTTGGGAGCCTTCTGATAACAGCTTCAATCTCCTTTATTGTTATTGGTCTGTTCAAATTTTCTACGTCTTCACGGTTCAGTTTTGGGAGCTTGTGTGTGTCCAGAAATTTATCCATTTCCTCCATATTTTCAAATTTGTTGGCGTATAGTTGTTTATAGTAGTCTCGAATGATTCCTTGTATTTCAGATGAATCAGTTGTAATATCGCCTTTTTCATTTCTAATTTTTGTTATTTGAGTCTTCTCTCTTCTTTTTTTTGTTAGCCATGCTAATGGTTTGTCAATTTTATTTATCTTTTCAAAAAACCAACTTTTTGATTCGTTGATCTTTTGAATTGTTTTTTCGTTTTCAATTTCATTCAGTTCTGCTCTGATCTTAATGATTTCTTTCCATCTGCTAACTTTAGGATTGGATTGTTCTTGTTTTTCTAGTTCTTTAAGGTGAAGTGTTAGGTTGTTCACTTGCCATCTTTCTATTCTTCTGAAGTGAGCATTTAATGCAATAAATTTTCCCCTCAATACTGCTTTTGCAGTATCCCACAGGTTTTGGTATGATGTATCATTGTTTTCATTAGTTTCAATAAACTTTTTGATTTCCTGCTTGATTTCTTCTTGGACCCATATGTCATTAAGTAGAATGCTGTTTAATTTCCATGTGTTTGTATAGTTTCCAGAGTTTTGTTTGTTATTAATTTCTAGTTTTAATCCATTGTGGTCTGAGAAGATACATGGGATAATTCCAATTTTTTTGAATTTATTGAGACTTGATTTGTGACCTAATATGTGATCTATCCTGGAGAATGATCCATGTGCTGATGAGAAGAATGAATATTCTGAGGTTGTTGGGTGGAATGTTCTGTAGATATCTGCCAATTCCAATTGGTCTAGAGTCTTGTTTAGATCTTGTGTTTCTCTACTGATTCTTTGCCTAGATGATCTGTCTAATATTGACAGTGGAGTGTTCAGGTCCCCTGCTATTATGGTATTAGTGTCTATTTCCTTCTTTAGGTCTAATAGAGTTTGTTTTATAAATCTGGCTGCTCCAACATTGGGTGCGTACATATTTTTGATTGTTATGTCTTCTTGATGGATCAGTCCTTTTATCATTAAGTAGTGTCCCTCATTGTCTCTTTTTATGGTTTTTAGTTTAAAGTCTATTTTGTCAGATATAAGAATAGCCACTCCAGCTCGTTTTTCTTTTCTGTTTGCATGGTAAATCTTTTTCCATCCTTTCACTCTTAGTCTGTGTGAATCTTTATGGGTGAGGTGGGTCTCTTGTAGGCAGCATATAGTTGGGTCCTGCTTTTTGATCCAGTCAGCCAGTCTGTGTCTTTTAATTGGGGAATTTAAGCCTTTAACATTAAGAGTTGTTATTGAAAGGTGTTGATTTATTCCTAGCATTTTATTGGTTGTTTGGTTGTCTTAGGTGTCTTTTGTTCCTTGCTTTCTGATTTACTGTTTGGTTTCTTTGTTTTTTTGGTTCCTTAGGTTGTAGATAGTGTTTTTGTTAGCTTGTTTTCTCTTCATGAATGCCATTTTTATTGTACTAGCGGGTTTAGATTTTTCTTAGGTTTTTATGGCAGTGGTAGTTATTTTTCAGGAGCCAAACCCAGTACTCCCTTGAGGATTTCTTGTAAGGGTGGTCGTGTGGTAGTGAACTCCCGCAGTTTTTGTTTGTCTGAGAAATATACTATTTGCCCCTCATTTCGGAAGGATAGTCTTGCAGGGTAGAGTATTCTTGGCTGGCAATCTTTGTCTTTTAGTATTTTGAAAATATCATCCCATTCCTTTCTAGCTTTTAGGGTTTGTGATGAAAAGTCTGATGTTAACCTGATTGGGGCTCCCTTATAGGTGATTTGACGCTTCTCTCTTGCAGCTTTTAAGATTCTCTCTTTGTCTCTGAGTTTTGCCAATTTGACTATGACATGTCTTGGAGAAGGCCTTTTTGGGTTGAATACATTTGGAGATCGTTGAGCTTCCTGGATCTGAAGATCTGTGATTTTTCCTATACCTGGGAAGTTTTCTGCCACTATTTTGTTGAATATGTTTTCAATGGAATCTCCATTTTCCTCCCCTTCTGGAATACCCATGACTCGGATATTTGAGCGCTTGAGGTTGTCTGATATCTCTCTCAGATTTTCTTCCATGTCCTTGATTCTTTTTTCTTTCTTTTTGTCTGCTTGTGTTATTTCAAACAGCCCATCTTCAAGTTCAGAGGTTCTCTCTTCAACTTCGACAAGCCTGCTGGTTAAACTCTCCGTTGTGTTTTTTATTTCGCTGAATAACTTCTTCAGTTCAGCAAGTTCTGCTACATTTTTTTTCAGGACATTGATTTCCTTGTATATTTCCTCTTTCAGATCCTGTATACTTTTCCTCATTTCATCATGATGTCTAGCTGAGTTTTCTTGTATCTCATTCAGTTTCCTTAGAATTATCACTCGAAATTCCTTGTCAGTTATTTCAAGGGCTTCTTGTTCTATAGGATCTGGAGTATGAGATTTATTAACTTTTGGTGGTGTACTTTCTTGATTTTTTGTATTTCTAGTGTCTTTTTTTTGGTGTTTATTCATTGTGGCAGGGGGTTTCACAGTCCACCAGTTTGAGACTAATGACTAACTAGGATGTTGCTGTGGTTGCCAATTTGGTATGGCTCCCACCGTGACTGCTCAGTTGGCCTCTAGTGTCTTGTGTGTGTGGTTGCCTCGGGTCTTGGGCTTCTCCGGGGATCCACCTTTCTGGTCAGCTTGGACTCTGCTGGGCTGGTGGATCACGTACCACAGGGTGTGTGATCTCTGTTGAGCTTTCACTTTCTGTACAGGACTTCTCCCCGTTCCGTGTGCTCTGGCCCAGGCTGTTAGATCGTGCAGTGGCGACCCCACTGGGTGTGTGGTTTCTGTCGAGTCTCCGCCTCCCTGGCCACACGTCTCCCCCCTCTGTGCACACTGTGCTGGGCTGGGGTGTGTCTTCTGCACCCCTCGTCTATCAGCTGGGCCTTCAAGACCCTGCTCAGCACCGCCTCGCCCAGGAAGTCTACCAGGTTTCTGGTAGGCACAGACGACCGGTCTCTCTGGGTGCCTTTGTAGCACTGTGTAGATCTTTCTCGGGTCTTGTTCACCTTTGTATCCCCCCGGTATAAACCGAGTCTAGTGCCCGCCTGCAGCCTGCTCTCCGGCAGGTTCAAGCGGACCTGGGAACTTTCCTACTACACTATTCCCAACCAGAAATTCGTTAGGCTTTTTTCCAAACTGGTGGTCGCAGAGATGGTATCTGCCTCCCAGTAACAGGAAGTTTACCGGGGCCGGAGTCCAGGGTGTGGTGGAGTGACAGTCGGCCCGCCCGTACTTCCTAGCCCTCCCAACACTGGTCGGGGACGCCCCACACCCCCAGCCCCGCCAGAGAACCGCGGAGGGAGTGGGAGAGGAGGCCGGCCTGCAGGGTCCGGAGAGCCCCGCGCCAGGCCAAGCAAATGGGCTCAGTGATGGCCGAGCAGGGCGGAGCTGCCCGCACCTGGGAAAATGGAGGCAGCACCGGGGCAGTGAGTGGCCTGGTGGTGCAGGCGGGAGCCGCGTGGGCATCCACCCCCTGAACAGAGCTGTGCCAGGGATCACTCACAGTGCTGTGCCAGGTCGGGCGCTTGCTCTGTCTCTGGTTTGTTGCCTTCCATGTTCTCAGCGCTGCCGCCTCGGGCTGTTCAGTCACGGCGCCGCTCGGGCGCTCCCAGGAATCTTCTTTAATGCCGGCCTGAAACCTCGAATCCTGAATAGGGCAGCTGGCCGCCTTCAGTGCGGCCCCAGCCTCCGGGATCCTGGCTGCATCCACAGCAGCCCTGGCGCCGTGTTCCCTGTTTCAAGACTCGCTTTTGCAGCTAAGAATCAGTTCTTTTCCTGCTCCACACTTCAAAGCTGTTGCCTGTAAATGAGGCAGCCTCTCCTGCCGGGGGCAAAGTGGCGTTGAGCCCCCACGACCGGCCAGCAGCAGCAGTCCTCCCTTAAGAGATGGTCAGAGGAAGGTCCACAAGTTTCCCGGCTGCCTGAGGCCCAGTGGCCACCTTTTCCACCTCAGCTACTCCGCGCCAGCCGCCGCAGCCGCCGCCATCTTGAAACTCTCCTATCACTTTTTAATCTCTAGCTATTTTCCTCATAATTACTCCACCTCCATCATCTTTTACATCTTACTTTCCAAAAACCGTTGCCCCACCAAATATGTTGAATTATTTTACTTCCTAACAATAAACATGGCTCTGTTCTGTGTTCCCTCTATTTTGCTTCTCTGCTTGTAATCATGAAAGATTAGTATATAAACCTGTAGTGTGGCTATGTCTCTCTTCCATCCATTCATTCACTGCTGTTCTGAATCGTCAGTCCAATAAAAGACCCTGCAAGCATAAGATCCACTTTCCAAGGAGTTCGTAGTTGGATTGGAGAGATGACATGTGTAGCCACGGTAAATATTAGTGGGAAGTCATCAGTGAAGATACAAGCGATGCAGCAAAGGCTCAGTGACGTAGAAAGTTTAAGCAGAAACCACCTCACCTCCCATCAGATGGCCTAAAGCCAAAGATGTTTTGGGGCACAGGCTCAATCAGATGTAGTGTTTAGGCAGAGAATGGGGCAATTTAGGTGTAGAAATCACACATGCAAAGGATCAGAGTTAGAACTGAGTGTGGTTTTTTGAAGAGAATTGAGTCAAAAGTGTTATGTGTGCTATGCCATGTTGAAAGGGTTGACATGGCTGTGTTGATCTCCACTAATATTACATGTAGATATTTTCTGTCTTTTTAAGAGCCTGGAATTCAGTATAAGGTAGAAAGCCTGAGTTCCAAGCAGCAACTAGCAGATGTTGACCCAGCCCAAGTTACACTTTCATCAGTATTAGAATTCTAAACCTACATAACTAAACGAAGGGACCCTAAAGTTGATTAGATGCAAATCCTGCATTTACAGCTGATCAACTCAAAGCTCAGTGAGATGAAATGGTTGCCTGAGTTTAAACCACGAGTTTGTAACAAAGCTGGCAAAGGGCCCAGTTTTCCTGTCTATTAGTATAGAGTTAACTTTTTATTGTGAAGAATACCACAACAGAAAAACCCAAGTTATAAATGATTGTATCAATTATCACCAAATAACCATCTATATAATAAAAGCCCATATCAAGCGGCCCCTCTCATGACCTATCTTCCATTTCATTGATTCTCTCTTAAGCTGTGTTAAATTTGCTGCCATATACATCCTCTGAGTTATTTCAGATACTGTTTGTTTTAGAATTTCCAAAGTTTTTCTTTTTGACAATATTCTCTTGAGACTTTGCTTTTCCCTATTGGAATACTCTGTTGATAACTCACATAATATGAGCCCCTGTGGTTCTATCGCTATTGTGTCTTGTTTCCCTCAGCTTTGTCTTTTTCTCCTCTGATAGCTGGTTATTTTTGATTCAGAAGTATATATTGTATATGATAAATATTCGAAAGAGATTGATGTCAAAGAAGATATTATCCTGCAGAGAGACTTTGTTTGCCTCTGGCTGATGACTAGGGGGGATTAACCATCCAGAGTATTTACACTGTGAGTTTCTGTTCCTGGAAGGTCCTGTCTACTTCAAGCTCCTCCTAGGGTGTATGCACCAGGGTCTCATACTGAAGAGTGTGCAACAACACTCCACACTGGTTCTGGACTCCAGTTCTTCTCAACGTAGACCCAGAAATCTGTCATACTAGATCGGTCTTGTCACTCAGTTGCCTCTTCTGAAATTTGTGGCATAAAAGGCAGCCCCAAACGCCAGGGTCATATTTTTGGATTTCCTTCTGCCAGACATTGGTACTGTTTTCTTCTTTTCTTGTCATCTCTTTGATGCTATTCAACGTTCTTTTCTCATATTCTGTCCAGCTTTCTGAGATGTATTCAGTGGGGGAGTTGATATATATTGTTTATTTACTATTGCCAGCATCAGAAAGTTTTTTCCTAAATTATTGTATTGCTACATAGGCCAAATGCCTCCCTGACAGTCCTTTAATGAGCACTCCCCAACCCCTACACAGTAATGCGAAACTTAGGCAATGTGATGCATTATGGAAATTTTTATCTATAAGCCTTTGGGACAGTAAGAATTACTCTCAGAAATATCAAACATCTAGCTTTCTTCACCTGGTTTATAAAAGACAAATAGGCTGATGGAATTAGATAGGCCCTGAGGTGCACCGCTATTTCCATTTAACTTAGAAAAGCAACAATTTTCTTTAGTCAGTAGAGTAAGAAGGCTAAGAACAGCATATTTTTAAAATGAGACCCAATTTAATGATTTAAACATAAGTATCTTTATTGTATCACATGATTTTAAATTTAACAGTGTTAAGAATTAGTGCTATTTGTACATATTGCCTTTATAGAAAATATTCAGAAATTTTTAATAACTACTTTCAGTTTGCTCCTTCCAAATGATTTTTTAGATCTCTCGAAATGTATTACCATAAATTAAATTCTAACTTTAGAAAAGAATACGTTGTCTTAGGTCTTTAATTATAGACCCATTTCCTTTAATAGATTTATCACTGTTGGCAGCACTGCCCAGTAGGATGTTACCTGGATTACAATGTAATTTCTTAAATTATTTTTGACTAAACTTTATTTCTTTTAAGACTGATTTAAATTATAAACATAGATTAATTAACATATAATCAAAGCAATTATATTCTATTCAAACACACCTTTTCTGGTATATTTGAAGATAATCTCCTCCTTTCCCTTCAAAAATACCCCTCTATTTAGGAGTATAAGAAAACAAAGTTCTCACATTATTTCCAGAGTCTATTTAAAGATAGTTTAAATGGAGATGAAAAAAACGTGTCTGCCTTCAGGGAAAACATAATAGCTTCACTTAAACAACTTACTCAAGACCCTTTGATTATGGGATAGCTCACATAACATCATGCTTAAAACACACACAGTGGATGAAACAGAAATGCCACAGAGCTCTTCGTTTCCCTTCTTTGTGGAAAAATGACAAAATGTTTCCCTGTTCCTAAACTCCCAACTTTTAAACCACCAGTCTCTCCTTGTTCTTTCTCCAACAATACATTGAAATTCCCACCCCAGTCAAAGACTAACTCAATCCTTCATACAACTTATCAGTAGTCACAGGTTACTTCTTCCTACTGAAATACTGCATAACACAACTAAATACCCGTCTTATCTCGCTATTTTTATGTCTTCCTTTCCTGTCCTTTAAAAACAAAATAAAGTTCCAAAATAAAGTAGATACAGTTTCCCAAATAGAATTTACTTGTTCACAGATGTACTCCCTATGTGACCAATGCCGAATCTTTTCAATTGTTAGACTGGCGTTGCTGGGGGTGCCTTGAAAGGTAAATTGCAAGACCAAACCCTCACTGTCAGTTCTCCTCCCAACCCCTCCCAGAAAATTAGTCTCGTGGAATGTCAGTGGTAGTCGTGAAAGCCGAACACATCACTCTGAATCTCTCCCACGTCCAAGCAAGGATGACCAGAATTTAAGCAATGGATCTAGAAAAATACTCAAGATGTCTAACTTCAAACGGCAAAATGAATTTACAAGTTGGGCCTTCAATACCCTATCAGGTCTTCTGTAGGTCAAAGACAATAGACACATTCTGAGTTTCTTACTTGGTTCTTGGTGAATATTCTGGCCCACAAGGTGAGTCAGTTTATGGGCATAGTGGCACGGCGTAGGAACGCGAATGACACCCTGGAGTAGAAAGAAAAAAGAATTTTATTTTTACTTTACATCTATTTTCCCTAAATTTCATAGGTGTCAATTCAAAGGTTCAAAACTGTTCCGTTTTGAACAATACATTTTACAAATCTGAGGGAAAATCAGTAACAAAAAATACTTACTGGCAAATTATATGTGGCATAGTTTGTAAATTGAACAGTGTGTACTGTATCTGGGCTCAAGCAAACCCTGTCGTAGATGACATTATAGTGAGTGGGAGTCACAGTACCCTCTTTCACACAGTGACTCTCAATAAAAAAAAACTCATACCTGGAATTATAGAACATGTGGGTTTCAGCTTGTTTTAGAAAAAAAGAAAATATAGTAAACCTAGTATCTAAAGTGGAAAGCTTTAGGATATTAATTTATAGAAATCCATTTTATAGACAGAAAGTTTCCTTTACATTTAGAAGCCTGTCTAACTGGTGAACAATGTTGTGATAAAGCAAATCTATAAAGAACAGTTAAACCATTGATACAGGTAATAACTCTAAGGGATTTAGACTTAAAATATATGCACTGATGCCCAGGGAAAGAAGCAAAATTGGCACATTTGACATAGCCATAGGTAATTTTATTCAGAGATCCAGGGATGAAGGCCTTCTGCCTCTGAAGCACTGGAATATACTCAAGCTCCCTAAATGATTTAATTGGTAAGGTTAATCTGTTAATACTTACTGTAAATATTGTGTTTTTATGTGTACCATCATAGTTTCCATTTGTTTTCTTTCTTTAATCCTTTCCTGCCTTCTACTAGATTAATCAATATTTCTGCCTTTCATTCATTTTACTTCATTTCTTCCCATCTATCAGTATGAACGTCATGTTGTGTTTCCCACTGTGGTTTCACTAAACCCATTTGCATAAGTGACTTAAGCCTACAGTTAATCAGAACCTCCACCATTTTTCCTGATGGAAAACTCCTAAAGTGTTGTAGCCTCATAACGCCTGTCCCATGTAAATGTTATTTATATCCAGCATTTCAGACTTATCTTGTTTAAAGATACCCTATAAATTAGGTGTTATGTATGAATTCAAGGCTTTTTATACTCCCCAACATCATTGATTAGCATTGCTTGTTGCATCTCCTTCTTAACAGTTCAATTTCCTTCCTCCTAAGATACAGCCTTTAGGTAGTGGTACTTTCAGTGAGAGTCTGGTGGATCTGTTAATGTATATACTGTGTATGTTTATCCCAAGCAGGTTTGTATTTCACTGTCACCCCTGATAAATTAGCTGGGTATCAAGTTCTAGTTTGATAGTTACTTTTTAGCATGTGAAAGATTATTTCATTGTATTCTGGTTTCTACTGTTGTTGAATGTAATTTTAATTGTTTATAAATATGTTATTCCCCGGGTGGCTTTTAAAATCTCTTATGCCTACTGTTCTGTTTCACTATAATGTATCTAAGTATAGACTTTTCAGTGATCTTGCTTAAATCTTATTCTTCTTGAATCTGAGGATTTAGAATTTCAAACATTCTCTTTGAATATTGCTTCCCACCTGTATTAGTCCTTTTCTGTTGCTTTTAATAAAAATACTTGGAGCTATGTGATTTATAAGGAAAACAAAATTTATTGCTTAAGAGTTCTGAAGCTGGGAAGTCCAAAGTCCAGGGAACACATTTGATGAGGGTCTTGGTAGTGATGACAGTAACAGCCGAATATCACATTGAGAAAATGGTGGAGGAGAGAGAGACTAAGGTCTTGTGCTCTTCTTTTAAAGCCCTCAGAACCACAACCCTGACCACTGTTAGTAATCCATTCGCTATGGCGTGGCCACACAATCTAATCACCTCTTCAAGACCCCACCTTTCAATTAGCGTAGTAGGATTTCGCACCTTGAAGAGTTACAGTGGAGATTAAGTTTGGGGGGGACATTCAACCTAAGGCACCACCCTATCACATCTTCTTATCTTCTGCAGGAGCTTCTACTTGATATAGAGCAAATCTTATTTTGCCTTACATTTTTCTCAACCTTTCATTCCTTTTATGTCTTTATGGCTCTCTACTACATTTGGGAAGGTATTTGCCAGTTAACTATTTTCTTTTGTGTCAAATCTGCTCTTTAGCCCTTCTACTGGTTTTTTCATTTTGACTATATTTGTCGTCGTTAGATACAAAGTGATCGTTTAATTCAACATTTATTATTTTTATTATGGCCTTTACTCTATTTTTATATATTTTCTTCATTTAAGCATACTTTTATGTAGAATGTCTACAGCCAACCATTTCATTATTTTAAAGTTTTGGTGTCTAATCCTGTTTCCATTTTGTCTGCTGGTTGCTACCTCATAACAAGAAAAAACAGTTCCTAAATCACTTCATAAAACTAAACTCTGCATTTTGTAGCCTATTTGATATTAATATTTCTTTGGTAGCACATCATTTGTCCAGGTTCTTAGAATAAGTGTCATGCAAAATGTTTCACATAAGAGAAACTGGTCTCTTTTTTCATGTTGCTTCCATTAAAAACAGCAAAACATCTTAAAAATAGAAATCTCTTCAGTCTATTACATAGATAAGCATTTTGATAGTTACGGTATGTTCAGTATAATTTGACTTTTGATGACTCCAAATTATCAGCATAAACCTAATTTACTATCTTTTATATTCACAGTAAAAGGGGTCACTGGGCCACAGAAAAACAAACTTTTATTTGGTCACAGAAGTTTATAAAAATTTGATGAAGAAATTTAAACAACCAGAAGATTAATCACAATTTCTAAATCCAAATGAAGAATGCCTGGCAAATAGTAAAAAACCAACCAAATTAGTTGTAAAGAATGAGAATGCTTTAAATTATTGTAATTAAGTGATTTTTCTGAACTGAAGTGAATTGAGAAAATTACTGACTCAGATGTAAAAATAAAGGTGGCTTTCCATTCCTTCCTGGTCAGCTCCACATCAATAACTGTTCATGGAAGCATATTTTAAAGACTTTTTTCATACTCAACCAAAAATCTAGTGTTTATTGGTTTCTTCACCACAACGATAGTTAGGTTGCCACTTTAAAAGTTAGGACAAGTGTCACTATGTTTATTCAGTCTTTTCTTAGAAGCATTCAGGGGGTTAAAACATGACACACTTGGAATCTATGAAAAAGAATCTGCAGACAGCAGCCCTCCATACACTCCAATTTTATAGTCTTAGCCTCATGTGCCTGATGAAAGTAGTAAATGAGCAGGTATCTACTCGTAGCCATCAACCCACCCACCTTACAACCTCAGGGTCATTCCTGCTGTCACTGCTGGGCAGCAGCCTCACAAACAGATAGGGCCACAGGAGCCACCTGGGAGGGATTTCTGCAGCCCTGAGACTCGCAAAACTCCATGATAAAGAAGGGATAAGTGCAGACCATTGATAGGTTATGGTCATGGATTTCTATAGATATCTGAGGTTCACAATCTCTCCCACAGCAAGACTTGAAAGGAAATGGGAAAAGAGAAAGATTCACTGGGTTTCCATGGGGGAAGAAGCAACCTGCTACTTCAGTGTTCTAATTCTGCTTTGTCCTTTGACTTCCGAGTAGAACACAAAGAGGAAGGGTCTACTTTCTCCCCACCCAACCACTGAAGCGCACTGTTTGTATCAAGCACCTTCTCTCTCATCACACATATTGTATTTCCCCCCCCAAAAACATTGGATTCTTTTCAAGGACTAAAATGTACCGCTTATAAACTCTTCACTTTACAACTGATGTGCCTGCTTTTCACAGGAGAGAGAAGAGAGCTGAAGTATTTCATACTCTAACAATGCTTGGAGCTGACCGTCCCCTACTCCTTTCTGATACACAATAACAGAAGATAGAATGTTTGAATTGTTTTTACGCCAAGTTTCCAAGGCAGCTGAAAGAAAACCAGAAACATGTATAAATTAACCATAACTTAAAATAAACTGACCTCTGCTATTTTTGACAACTTCTAGCTTCATTTTTCAACATTGTAGCTTTCAGGACAATTTCACTGCTTAAATTCACAGTCTAGTCCAGGGTTTCTCAACAGCAGCACTATTGAAAGTTTGAGCCAGATAATTATTTGTTGTGATGGGCGGGGGATTGTCTTATGCATGGTAAGAGGTTTAGCAGCAGCATCCCTGGCCTCTACCCACTAGACTAAATGCTGGTAGCAACTCTGCCCCAGTTGTGAAAACAAAAAAAAAAAATGTTTTCATTCACTACCGAATGACCTCTGGAGGCAATATCTTCACTAGTGGAGAACTACTAGTATAGAATTGGGCTCCCCAACCTTCACAAAAAACTGACCTTGCAAGCTGTTCATCCATAAGCTCGTATCCTGAATCCTGGAAGATACATTGAGAGTACCACCTGTTCACAGAAAAACAAATCACCAGTTTAGAAAACAAGATTTTTAAAATTTTCTCATTTGGATTCTGAATTAATCTATGACAAGAAAAATCACTATCAGCAGCTAAGAATCCAATTAAGGATCAATTCTTTCATATCCCAACAGAGATCAAAGTATTGATACCTTAGGAATTTTATAAAATTTTGAATGCTCACAGATAGCAAGACAGAATGAAAGCATTTATTAACATTATTTCAAGTTATTTGAGTTTAAAATATGCATGACTACTGTAATTTCAACTACTAGGGAATGCAAGATAATGAAAACTCGATATTCCTGAACGCCTGTTTTGGGGTCAATGCTTCAAATAATGGCCCATTAATAATTAATCTTCTCTGAGGTAGCAGTTTGCATTGGAACAGTGACAACTTCAACATATGAAATAAAATTATGTATCATTTCAAGTTTCTATCCCCTCACTGTATTTTTGTTTACTTCAGAGTAACCCCGTCTGACCACCTGACATTATGTGATATATTTGTCTGCCTCTTCACTGGGATTTAAGCTCCATGGCATTTAATCAGGCTCTACATTTTCACTGCTGCATTGTCAGCGTTTAACCTGGTAAACTCAAAAACATCTGTTGCACAAATAAATGCTTAATTTTCCCTCTTATTGCAATATTTTCTAATTCCAAAGAAAAAGCAGAGAAAACAATGTTATTGTACTGAAATAGAGTATGACTGCAAAAAATGTCATCTGTGGAAATAAAAATGGATCTTCCTTGAAAAATACTCTGGAATTATATCTAGTGGGCCATAAACATCGTTAAAAATAGAGGTGATTTGCAATGATACCACATCGTGTAATGCATAAGGGATTACATACTTAAGAGTGTGCAAACTCATTTCAAGAAATAGTATGGTTTCTACTCTAAGGACAGAAAATAAAATGGCCTGGTGAGAAAAGGAGAGGCATGGGATATAGAAGCATGTCTCCTTTTGCAGGTGCATTATATATAATGTATGAAGATGACAAAATCGTATACCTATAGGCCTATGGCCACTGGTAATGTTTTCATGGGTCTTCCCCCGTGCACATCTTAAGTACTTCCCCATGTATTAATGACCCCCATTGACAGACATGCTGATCAGAGCCTGTGGCAGGCAGAAATCTACATGTCCTAATCCCTGGAACCTGTGGCTGTGGCAAGATATCATCCCTGTGACTATGTTATGCTATATGACTCAGTTGATTTTATGATAAGGAGATTTTCCAGATTAATCATATGTGATCATGTGAGCCATTTTAAAAGCAGGAAGTTTTCTCTGGCTGATAGTGGAAGAGGATGTCAGAGAGATTCAAAGCAGAACAAGGACTCAATTTACCCTGCTAGTTGGCAAATAGAGGGGGCACATAGAAAGGAATGTGGATGACCTTTAGGAGCTGAGACTGGCCTGTGGCTGACAGCCAAGAAGGAAACAGGAACCTCTGTCCTGTAACCTTGAGGAAATGAGTTCTGCCACAAGGACATGAGCTTGGAAGAGAACCGTCAAGCCTCCAAATGAGAATGTGGCGCAGCTGACACCTTAATTTCTGCCTCATAAGGCCTCAAGATACTGAGGCACTGGCCAGATACTGAGCAGAAACAGAGGGTCATTGCTGTAAGCTGCCACATTTGTGGTACGTTAGACAGCAATAGAAAGTGATATAGAGCCAGCCATCCGTGCAAAATGTTTTGGGAGCATAACTTTGCCAGGAAATTAGGAGAGCACATGGCTAAGTACAACTTGTCTGTCAAATCCCAAGCCTCTCGAGTTGTCAACAAATTCAAATTATATCAGTTAGGTCTACCTCTCCTGTTTGGTCCATAGACCACAACCAACTAGACATCTGCCAAAACTTACTTTGTTAATTCTTCATTGATGCTTGCCACCAGTCCTGCAATTGACTTTTACCGATTTACAATATCGAGGAAATGATCAATACCTTTAAACATAGTATGCTTTATCTTAAATATTTTTTTAAAAGGAGGTAAATTGAGTTAGAACAGAATACAGGCAAAATTTAACCATTAAATTAAAAAAAATAGAATCTTAAATTTCACTGAACACAAACTAAAGAGAAGGCAACGGATCCAACATACACCTGCGTGCACCCTCCAGAGGGCTACTCCTGTCTTGCAGTTCATCCGCTCTACAATCTTTGCAGCCATGGTCAGTAGCATCTGTTGGTTCTGTGCCACCATTCACTGGCTTGGGATTGGGCATCGAGTACACAGGTATTTTTTTATGTCATTATACCTGTCTTTTATGTCATTGAGCAGTATGCAATAGTACATAGCTATTGTTTTGCTCTACTTTTTTTTTATTTAATGAGAAAAGCAATACTTTTATGTATTTACTTACAGATTTACCATTTCCAGCATACTTCATTCCTTGGTGAGGATCAAGATTTTCATCTGGTATTATTTTCCTTAATCCTAAAAAACTTTCTTTATAACAGTTCTTGACTGCAAATCTGCTGTCAAAAAATTCTCTTAAACTTTGTCAGAAATTCTCTTTATTTCACATTCAATCTGAAAGGATAGTTCTGCTCTGTGTGGGAATCTAAATTGACAGTTTTTGTTTTTTTCTCTCAGCACTTGAGAGATGAATTTCCGTATCTTTTTGCTGATGCCTTTTCTGATGAGTCAGTGGCCATTCTGTGCTTCACTCACCACTGTGTTTAATGTGCCTCCTTCCTGCATTCTATTTGCTATGGAGACTTTCTTGTAATTTGTTTCATCAATTTGATTATGACGGTCCTTGTGTGACTTTGTTCACATTTATTCTACTTGGAGTCCATTGTTCTGGGAATAACTGGGAATTTAAAATTTTTATCAAATTTGGAAAAATATTTGGCTCACTATGTCCTCAAATACTTTATGTCTCTGCATCTCTCTTCTCTCCTGCTGGGACTCCAACTGCATGATATGGGAAAATGTTATATTGTTCTACAAGTCACTAAGACCCTCTTCATTTGTTCATTCCTTTGTTTTCTGTGTGATTCATTTTGGATCATTTGTATCAATATGTATTCAAATTCACATGCCATGTCTAATCTGCTGATATGATGTCAGGTCATATGTTGCTCTGGATCCTGTATTTTTCAGCTGTAGAATTTCTACATGGTTCTGTTTTATAACTTTTATTACTCTTCATTATATTTTTGTTTTCCATTATGTGCTTGAGCATATTTATTATAGCTATTTAAAAAATTCTTCTCTTTTAATTCCATCATCTACCTTATTTCTAGATGTGTTTTAGTGATTGACTTTTCTCCTGGGTCTTACTAACATTTTCCTGATAGTTTAAATGTCTATTAGTCCCTTATCTTATTTGGACATTTTGAGTGTGACAGTGTAGATTTCTGGGCTCTGTTGCTTTTATCTTATGAGCAATGTGATATGATCTGGCATGCAGGTAAGTTACATGTCTTTCAGTTTGATCCTTTAGAGGCTTATTTTTAAGATTTCTGAGGGCTGTTCTAAAGAAGCCTATACACTATGACGATTTCAGCCCTACCACTATAGTTTAGTCCTATATGTTCCACAGGGTCTCTCCATTCCAACAAGTTAAAACCCAAAAGTCTTCCACTCCTGCATGAGCTTTGGGAATTCTTCAGCCCACCATCCACTAATAGTTGCTTTTTCTTTGATAATACTTCTTTGACTGGTTTTATAAAATTTCTGTATATGTGATGCTTAGGATACAGCCAAAGTCTAAAGGAAAGGAAACTATTCAGATTTTGGGGGCTCTTGCTCTGCCTAGCTTCCCCTTCTGAAGCCACAAAAGACTCCAAATACCCAAAGCAAACTTGAAAAAGAAAAACAAAGTGGGAGGTATCACATTTCCTGATTTATAACTATATTACAAAGTTATAGTAATCAAAGCACTTGATACTGGAGGAAAAACAGACATAAAGACCGATGGCACAGAATAGAGAGACAAGAAATAAACCCACACGTGCATGGTCAGCTGATTTTCAGCAACAGCACCAAGAATAGACAATGGAGAAAGGACACTCTCTTAAACAGACAGTGTCAGGAAAATTGAGTGTCCACATGCAAAAAAATGAAATTAGATTCCTATCTGACACTATACACAAAAATCAACTCAAAATGGTTTAAAAACTGAAACCATTTTGGTAAGATATGAAACTACAAAACTCCTAGAAGAAGACCTAGGTGAAAAGCTTCTTGACACTGGCCTTGGCAATGATATCTTGACTATGATACCAAAAGCACAGGCAACAAAAGCAAAAATGTACAAGTGAGATTACATCAAACTAAACAGCTTTTGCACAGCAAAGGAAGCAATCAAAAACAAAACAAAACAAAAAACAAAAAAACCTACAGTATATGAGAAAATATTTGCAAGCCAGGTGAAAGCTCAGGGTCTTCTCAGATCTTTTCTGAGCATGTATTTTGCACTGTGAATGCACATGGCTTTTTTGATTCCCTGTTATATATGGGAATTTTTCAAAACCCTTATTCCCCAAAGTAACTTTCTTTCCAGGTTTTCCTCCCAGGCTTCCAGGATGTTTATCGTTTGCCCTAATGTAATTGTTTGCCCCAAGGTGCAGTGCCTTATTCTTTTGGATGTTAATATATTTTTGAGGAATACTCTCCGTTTTAGTTGTTTTTCCACCTGGAGAGAATTTCAAGTTAGCAAAACTAATGGAAGCACCTAGTATCAGTCCTTCCAGGAACCCCAGAGAGGTCAAAACACACAAACAGGTCAAAAGAGAGCAGAGCAGTGTCCATCCTGCTCCCTCCGTAATCGGGTACCCACATGGGGTACGCAGACTGTGGTTTTCAATACGATGCTCCACTCTTGGAGGGCGTGGGACAAGGCTAAGGTAAATTGTCACAAAACCCTCCCACCAAGTTTAATACTCTTTTTGTTTATTCAGCATTCACTTGGCTGCTGGAAGCCTTGGACTATCTTCCAGGGTTCTGATGTAGTGAATTCTTTTAATTTCATGTTGCTTTGGCATCCATTTTGAATGTAAGTTGGACTTTCTCAGATGAGAAGAAGGGCTCAGTTACCCTTGACGTGGTTTCCTGTTCTCCTCCACACAGTTCCTCAAGGTGGTCGATCCAGATACCTGCCGATACGACCAGCCCCTGGTGACCACCTCCCTATGGTTCAACCAGATACAACCTACTTGACCCAACCCACTGACCCCACACCCAGTGTGGACAGGACAGATATGTCATGGTGACCCCTTTCAGTCACAGTGTAACACCATGGAACTCATGCCTATTTGCTCTAAATCCACCAATTACTGCTCCCACCTGGAAATATGCTTGGATAAAGCCCTAGACCCCCAAAAAGATTCCGGCCCTCAAGTGCTCATACTCTCTCCTGCTCCACACCCACTGGTTGAGTGTGCATGTCCTTCCTGTTGACCCTGAGGGGGGTGCCGCCCCCTGCTCTGTGGGATCTGTAAGTAATAAAAACTGCTGCTGTGATCTCGTGTTTTTGCTGCGCTGCCTCCTCTGTCTCCCCTTACCCACACCCTCAAACCTTACTCTCTTCCCTGTCGGGGATATCCTAGAGAGGGGCTATCTTGGTAGGAATAAACTGGACACGGGTCAGACAGGAGCCACATTGGTGTCTGCCAGTATAAACAAGTCTCTCGTGAGAGGGACGCCTGGTCATGGGTTGGACACTTAAGCATTAGTTCATCCACCAGGATAAAGAAGTTTCCCATTGAAAGGCACCCTGCAAACATCCACGACCACCTCCTCAGGAGCCCTGTCAGAGAGGGGCTAGAGTGTATAGCCACTCCACAGAGAGAGACCCCAAGACCAAGACAGATAATATCACAACATCTGACAAGGTTGATTATGACAGTTGACGCTCATTTTTTTTTTTTTTTGGTGTTCCTGTGGGCCCCTGAAATTCTGTACTGCTGGAACCCCCTTCCT
This sequence comes from Cynocephalus volans, assembly GCF_027409185.1. Lineage (NCBI taxonomy): Eukaryota > Metazoa > Chordata > Mammalia > Dermoptera > Cynocephalidae > Cynocephalus > Cynocephalus volans. Next base: position 199,378,649 of record NC_084461.1, read on the forward strand.
GCACATCGAATGGTAGCAGCTTTATCTTGTCCTGAGTCTCAGACTTCACCTTACCCTCCTAGAAACCCTACTCTATTGTCACTATCATGGCACCCAGCTCACATTCTTCTTAGCATTGATTACAATCTGGTATTTTACAAATTTGATATCTATTTATTTTCTGTCTCTCCCCTGGCTAAAATGTGAGCGCCATCAAAAATAACTTCATAGAAATTGTCCAAATCCTACCTCCAGTGCCACACGCAATAGGCACTCAATAAAGATTTAGTGAATGAATGAAACCCACCTGGAATAAATCAGAACAAAACTCAGATTTGCTTAAATGGAAATTAAGTAGAGCAAAGCAGAAATTAGAACTTATTAGTGATTACCCACCTGTGGAAAAAGGTAAGTTTTTTGTTTGTTTGTTTTATTTTTTTGCCTAAATTTGAGACTTGGAAATTCATTCTGGTGAGGTCATCTCATCCATCCCCCTGCTTCCAACCAGGGCTACTCTCAAACTGTCCATCAAAGGCAACTACGAGTCTTTATCGTCCACCTTCCCAGGAGCCTCTCACCCTCACTCTGGATTCTACAGTTTTATGACCTCATAGCCCAAAAGCCCTTCCCAGCACGACCCAGATGTTGTCAGGTCCTGGCAGCCTATGAACTCACATTCACACCATTGTTGCTCTTTCCTTCACCTGCTTGCACGGCCTTTCATCCCATCCCGTAAAAAGTTCCCTGCTCCAATACTTGGGAATCCCTGAAAAGGAGACTCCCGTGTGCTCCCTACTCGTGGGCTATAGTCACCACTCATGGTCTGTCATGTGAACTCTTCTCCTGCTCCCCATCCCTGTAGGGATCTGGGTGAGGTCTGATGTCATAAGTCACCAGCGGGAGTCCAGTGAGGGTCACTACTAATGGATTAAGTGCCTGGTCTGGCATGATGTCTCCGGATGCTCCACAAATTTCCATTCCTGGGTTCTGTGCAAAGGTGTCCGCACCCCAGCTGATGAACTGTGCTTGATCAAACCCCGTCAGGGTAATCCTGTTCCCTTTTGCTAGATATTCAGTTTTCTACCACCTCTTGCAGCTGCGTGTGATCATGAGGGCCAATTGAGGCCAATGCAACTTAAAGTGAAATTTGTTGAAGGGCCTCCTAGAATGTCTTTGCTCTAATGATAAGAGAACTATGCATGACAGGCACTGCTCTTTCATTCCTGCACTGAATGAAGGTATGATTCCTGGACTCGTGGCAGCCATCTTGAGGCCATGAGGCATAAGACATACAGATAAAAACCACAGGTCAAGGATTTTCAAATGAAAGATAAGACTGACCTGGGTTTCTAATGGTCAAAATAAGTCAATGCCTGGGGCCAAATTATCTACTAGGCACAAGAGGCCCAATGTCCAGCACCCTCAATAATTTCAGGGGCCCATGGAAATATTTTAATTTCATTCAAGATAAAAACAAAAAGGTTTTGGTCACAGAAAATGATTTAGTATATAATATCAATATTTTCTTCCTTATATCAACATACTTGTAAAATATAATTTTTCTATTTTTATGGAGGAAGAGCCCTATGAAGACAAAAGTGCCTAAGGCCCACAAAAGTCATGAAGCAGCACCCCAACATCACCAGTGTCTACCTCCAGATTTCCTATTAGATGGTGGTGACAAACCACTATCTGTTTAGGTTGGTTTTCACGACCTGCAGCCAAAGCATTCCTTCATGATACAAGGTGACAACAGCTTCCTCCCCAGCTCCATGCCACACTTTCTATCAGGGTCTGCAGCAGCTCTGCTTGGGACACAGTGTCATTAACTGTCATAATGACAAAGTCATTAAGTGGCCCTCAACTTCTGGCCATCCCTTTTATACACCCAGACACTCAAACCCTGTACAAAGAGTCTGCCAGGCTGGGAAAGGTAGGAAGGGGGGCGGGGATAGGGACAGGTTGGTTAATGGACACAAACTTACAGCTAGAAAGGAAGAATAAGTTCCAGCATTCTGTAGCAGTGCTAGGTGTCTATAATTAACAATAATTAGAAGAGAGGAACTCAAATGTTCTTAACACAAAGAAATGAGAAATATTTGCAGGGATGAGTATGTTAATACCCTGATTTGAACATCACCCATTGTACACATGTACTGAAATTCCACTCTGTACCCCATAAATATGTACAATTATTGCGTGCCAATCAAAAAAATATTTTTGTTAAGAGTCTGCCAGGGAACAGTCTCCAACCATCTCCTCTTCATTGTCCCTCTTCTTTTTTCAGGCCCTCACCTCTCCATTCTCCCCCAGGCATGTCCAGGGATGCAAGTGGATTATAGTTTGGAGATGAGGGGTCTGTAAATATATGCATGCAATGTCTGAGCACCATAGCTAATAAATTCCTTTGGGACAAAGGCATTTATTCTAAACCTTACCTGCTATACTTGCAAATCTTTGGTATTACATCCTAAGAAATAATTAAGGGTGTTAAAGAACAAAATTGTTCTTGATAACAAAAAAAGCAATCTATCCAAATATTCAATAATAGATGATCATATAAGTTAAGGAGCATGCATCTTAATGAAATTCTTTTGTAGATATGAAAATTAGCAATCTAGATCTATGTTTATTGACATAGAGAAATGTTCATTTTTTATTTGGAAAAGGAGATCAATCATTTTTCAATTTCTGTGCCTGGAAAACTGTGTGATTTTACATAGGAAAAATGCATTAACTAATACTGTCTTACTTAGGTTTAGATTTCTATAACAAAGTACCACAGATTGGGTGGCTTATAAATAACAGAAATTTATTTCTCACAGGTCTGGAGACTGAAAGTCTGAGATCAAGGTGCCAGCATGGTTGGGTTCTGGTGAGGGTCTTCTTCTGGACTGCAGACTTTCAATTTCTCATTGTACCCTCCTATGGCAGAAATAGTGCAAGGGAGCTCCCTGTGATCCCTTTCATAAGGGCACTAATCCCATTCATGAGAGCTCCACCCTTATGACCTAATCACCTCCCAAAGGCCCCATCTCCTAATACTGTCACCTTGGTGATTAAGATTCAAAAATAAGCATTTGTGGGGACACAAACATTCAGTCCATAACAAGTACAAAGCTTTCCACTGCAAGTAAAAAAAATCTGTAACTCAATAATAAAATAACTGTAGAATTGTGCAAGGAGGCCTTGCTGGCTAACTCCACTGAGCTTTATTTCCCAGAGAATGCTCCCAAGGACTGGCCAGAACAAGGTGAAAAAAGCAACACTAAGGAAATATTTGGGAAGAACATGTCCAAAGGGCTCCCTGACACAAGAGCCCCCCATGCTCTTCTCCCTTCTTAATTGTACTGGATAATTTCTGTTTGTCCTGCCACATCCCCCAACCACCCCTCTGCACGCTGCTCTGGTTTCTGGGGCAGGAGGGGGTGCTGCTGAGCTTTACTGGCTCTATCAGAGGCTCCTTGCTCTTGACTTCTAGCTGGGCTCAGCCAAAGCGAGGCACCAGCAGGCAACAGAAAGAAGGGAGGGGGATGAGACTGAGCTATCTATTTCCCTATGCTGATGTCACAGCTCCTGTCAGACAGTCCTAGAACCACACCACCCTCCTCCCTTCTAATCCAGAGGTGTGCATTAGTCAGTTTTTAAGGTATTCAAAAGAGCCTCAAAATTTCGATGGCTACAAGAATAAACATTGTGATTTTGCTCAAGGGTCTGGGCTTTAGCTCTCTTGGGCTCATTTAAACTTGGTCCAGGCTGCCTGGGTTCACATCTGCTCCGTGGGTCTCCTCTTTCTGAGGCCATCAGAGCATATTCTTCTCATGGCAAATGACAGAAGTACAAGAGCGTGACTGTGTCATGCAAGCCCATATCTAGTATTTGCTTACATCATATTCCACTGACCTACGCAAGCCCCATGGCCAAGCCCTAAGCCAATAGGATGGGGATGCACATTCTGCCTATTCTTCTGCAAGACACTGCCATGTCTCATGGTTCAGAAAGAGAAGTGCTGGAACTACAGTTTTACTTATTCCAAGGGGGTAACAGATCTTCACTGTTGCTTTCCCTGTAACACAGCACTATTGCATGCTTTTTTTTCTATAACCTGTATACCTGTAAATAATTCACATACTCATGTTCTATTAATTAATTATAAACAATAAATAATATTATTAATAACTCGTGTTGTTTTTATTTGATATTGTATTACTTTAATACATTTGTGGTGTTGTTATTGATATTAAACCCTCCACAAATTACCCAGTGTGTGGGTGACAGATGTTTCTTGCTAGAACCCTGAAGAACAGATGCTCCATCATGGAATTGAGCCAGCACTGACTAAACACTTCCTTTCTGCCCAGCCGGGGATGGATAAGAACTAGATTAACAAAAATAACACCCTCTCTTTGCTGAGCTCATACTCTGTTCTGTGCACTATGCCAAGCTCTATGTGCGTAATCTCATCCAAATACCATAACCACACTGGACAGGGTCTTCTATTGTTATCCCAATACAAGAAAACAGAAGCTCAGAGTGGTAAACTTACTTGCCTAAAGTCAATTAACTATGACGGAAAAGAGGCAGGATTTGAAGCCAGGTCCTCCTGGCACTTTACAGCCTCCTGCTGCAGTAAAAGTAAGCGCTTTGCAAATACAACCTCATTTCATCCTCACCCTATCTCTGTACAGAGGTTCATTTACTATGTCCTTTTTTCAGATGAAGAAATTGAGTGTCAGGGAAATGAAACTAATTCCCCAGAGTCTCTCTCTCTCTCTCTTTTTTAATTGATGTTCTTGTGTCTACTTAAATTTATTTTCTTATCTAATTTTATTTCATTTATTTTTTGGCAGCTGACTGGTATGGGGATCTAAACCCTTGACCTTCATCCTATAACACCACACTCTAATCAACTGAGCTAACTGGCCAGCCCTCCAGAGTCTCTTAGCTATAAATTTGCAAAACTGAAATATAAATCTAGTTCCACTAGAATCCAAAACCCATTTTCCTTCCACCACACCTCACTGCCAACCACATCTACTCTCTCATCAAGGATCCATCCTGAGCAGGTCTCAGTGTGAATTCTGGCTGACTTTGACCACAAACAGAGGCGGGCCTCTTCCACCCTTTGCTTCATCTCCTCTAATTGCCTGGCCCCTTTCCAGGCTCTGCAGTCTCTCAACTTTCATGTCACCTGCTCAGTGAGGCTACCTTTTGCCATGTTTTACAGCCCTTTTGATAAAGAGCAAATCTGTATTGATTTGGGAATGGCTCAAGCTGTAAATTAGTGGTCATAATTTGCTTGGCCACCCTGAGAGGAGACACTATTGACTGAACTAGGCTGATAAATCTAATTATAGCTTCAGGAAATTCATTTGCAGAGCATCCAAAGGCCTGTGTTAAGAAATGATTTAAACAGCCACAAGCTAACTACAAAAATACATACAACCTAATTTAGAGATGTCCGTGGTCATTGTCTACTGTATCAAAGTCCAGTGGCTTCCTTTGGAATTGAACTGCGAGAACTGCCCCCGAGTCATTTCTGTCAATAATAGTAATAATGATGACAATACAACAATAGCTAATATTCATTGACCACTTTGCCTGCACTGTCTCATTTTAAATCTTCACAAGAGCCCTACCCCTTGCTATCTTACTCAGCTCATGTTGCTACAATAAAATACCATAGACTGGGTGGCTTAAACAACAGACATTTATTTATTATGGAGACCAGGAAGCTTGAGATCAAAGTGTTGGAAGGTTCAGATCCTGCCAAGAGCTCTCTTCTTGACTTGTACATGGCTGCCTTCTCCCTGTACCTTCCCATGGCAGGAAGAGAGAGCAAGATCTGGTCTCTTTCTCCATTTGTAAGGATACTAATCCCATCACGAGAGCTCCATCCTCACGACTTTGTCTAAATCTAATTAGCTCCTAAAGGGCGCACCTCCAAATACCATTACATTGGGGGGTAGGGCTTCGACATATGAATCTGGGGGGACACAAACATTCTGTCTGCTATAATACCACTGCAAGATTCTGGACACGTGACTCAGCCTCTCTCTGCTTCTGTTTCCTCATCTGGAAGACAAGTGATAACAGTAACACCTATGTCATCACATTGAGGTAAAGATGAAACAAAATAATCCACGTAAATTGCTAAACTCATGAGCTAGGTATATTCTTACCCCCATTACTGACGAAGAAACAGAAGCTCAGAGGTGTTAAAGGGCTTGCCCAAGTCCACACAGCTAACACATGGCTTTTGTCTGGCTTTCACTACATACTTTTTTAGTTGCCGGAATTTAAAAATGGTGCAATTTCACATCTAATTAGGATTTCCTACTTCTTCTGAAAATTTTAAAAAATCTGGCAGCACCAAATTCTCTGGTCAGCTGATGCTGACCAGGAACGGCTCCTGTCACATGGGGCTTGTGTGTCCCAGTTTACTGCAGTCCCCCCCAGTCACTACCTTCCACTTGCCCCTCTTCTCTCATTCATGGTGCCTGCCTGGCCCTTGTAGGCATCTGAGGTTGTGGGGTAGATTAGCACACTTAAGTATCACATCAAATCCCTGAGTGGTGTGTATTACCAACCCCAGTTTACAGATGAGGAAATAGAGGCTCTAAGAGACAGAGACTTGACTTCTGGTTTCTAGTCTGGCATAAAAGGAGCTTGGAAGTCATCACTCCCATCCTGACAAGAAGAAAAAAGCTGAACAAACTGAAAACCAATAACCCTTCTCAGACCTACCAGAGAATTGAGTTTACAGGCAAACTGCCGCCCTCAAAATTAGACAGACAGAGAGGCAGGTACAGAAAATTACAGCTTACCAGAGCAGCAGTCCAGGAGCACAAATCGCTGCTGGAGCCAGTACCCGGTTGTGAGATTTAAACTGTAATCGAATTTCTGGAGGCTCTGTATGGGCAAGCTTTGAGAATTAAAAACTCCAGAGGGAGGGGTTCAGCCTTAGGGTGCTCCTGCATATTCCTGAGTTTTACCCTCAGGAGCCCCACCAGTGCTCCACAGTGAATATTAGAGAAAAATGCTCTTGTTCTTCTAGCAAGGGGAGTGGTAAAGTAACCATTTTAAAATATACCCAGAGCACTGTGTTCTTCTTAACAAGGCCTGTCCTCAACAGAAAATGTTTTACCAGAGCCTGACCGACTGGGGTTTTACTAGAGTCTAATAACCAACCTGGGCAAGGTAAATATCCAACTCCAGCCTCCTCTGGCTGTCCTGCCTCACCTCAGGTTAAGAAGGAATAATAAGCATTTGTGCATGTCACAGCCCAGAGGCACAGGCTCCCTCAAATACTGACACCTAATCATAGGAATATGGATTGTGCCCTCTCCCCCAACACCTTCCCACGGTATCAATAGGGCTCCTGCAAAGCAGCAGGACATTAGAAAGAACCACATGTCTCAAACCCAAATATAACAGTGGAGACAAAAGCAAAGAGCATAAAGAATTATCATAATTTGTAAGAATGAACATGCTAATAATAAATAATAATAATAAGTAAGAATAAAAATGAGTGATTTTAAAGTACTAAAAAAAAGACATTAGAAGAAATGTCAGCTTCTAACACGATAGCAAACACTAAGTATAGCCTAACTCCTAGCCAGATAAAAATAAAACTTCACACTAAGTCCTATTTACATCAGTTCCTTTTACCCATATCTGGCTTCCAACAAAAAATTACAAGGCATACTAAAGACAAAGAACACAGTTTGAAGAAATAGAGCAAGCATGAGAACCAGACTCAGATATGGCATAGATGTTGGAACTACCAGGCTGAGAATTTAAAGCAACTATAATTAGTATACATTGTGCTGTAAAGGAAAAAGTGGACAACATGTAAGAACAGATAGGTAATCTAAGCAGAGATATGGCAGTCTGAGAAAGAATCAAAAGGAAATGTCAGAAATCAAAACCATGACATAAATGAAGAATGCCTTTGGTGGGTTCATCAGTAGATAGACTGAACATGACTAAGAAAAGACTCTCTGAACTTCAGGATATGTCAATAGAAACTTCCAAAACTGAAGCTCAAAGAGAAAAAAGAATGAAGGAGATGAAACAGAATATCCAAGAACTGCAGGGCAACTATAAAAGATATAACATATGCATAATGGGAATACCGTAAGGAGAAGAGATATTTGAAATAATAATGGCTGAGAATTTTCCAAAATTAAAGACAGACATCAAACCACAGATCCCGAAAGTTCATAGAATACCAGGCAGGATAAATACAAAAAGTTCTACTCTAGGCACATTATATTCAAATTGAAGGGACAGTGACTTGCTCAAGGTCACACAGTTAGCAAGTGACAGAACTAGGATTCGAACACAAGCTTATGTACCCCTAGAGCCAACCCTCTATGCCCCTCACCAAGGTTCCTTCCCAGGCACACAGGCTAAAAATCCTGCAGGCAGAGACAGGGAAGAAAAATCCCTGTCCATCTCTCACACTGGGGAAGGAAGATAGAAAGAGAGGGTGCTCATGTCTACTTTTGGGTCTGATAGACTCCTCTGTGGCTACTCTTCTGAGCACAAAGTGCTGTTTCCAATGGCTAATGGTTCCAGCAGTGCAAGACCCTTAGTGGGGACAGCACGGAACTTACATTTGTCCTCGTTTTGTGACCATCACAAAAAGCCTCCTGCATTCAGTTTGTTTTCCCGTTTGCATTGTTCAGACCTTGAAGGAAAGCAAGAGGCAGGGAGGGCTGTGGCTGACAATGACTCCCCCTCAGCATCCATCCCATTGGGGGACAGTGCCAAGGCCCCCCTGCCCTGACACCCACTGTGAAGAGACTTATTCACCAACCCCAATAAAGCAGCCTCACAGTTGTGGGAGGCCCAGGAAGAAAGATTTCATGTTCTCTCCCTTTCCTAGGTCTGACAGCTTGGACAGAAGCTTCCCAGAAACAAACTTTATTCTCATACAGACAGGTCTAAGCCTTGCATGCTTCCATGCATATGTACGGCTTTTCTCCCTGCTCCTGACTCCACCAGGTGGTGCTGCTGTCCTTAGTTCATAATGACAATGGCATATCAGAGCATTGTGGTTTCTTGTCACTGCGCTAAATGTTTTACATAGATCAAATCATTTCATCCTAATAACAGCCTCATGAAGTAGGCAGTGAGGCACAGAGGTGAAGTCTCTTATCCAAGGTCACACAGCTGGGAATTATTGCACACAAAATCCAAATCCATAAACCAGTGTCAGAAGTTTTCTGTAGCAAAATCGTCAGTGTAAGGACACCAATTGTCCCTGCTTGGGAAGGGCTGTAATTTTTTCTAAAGTATATCCCTACTACTCTTTAGGTGTTAAGGTGGTCTTTCTTTTATAAATTGATGGAGACAGTGGATGAGTTGGTTTTAAAATTTTGCTATCCTTTACTTTTTTTTTCTTCCAATTTTCAGGCCCCGAAGGTTCAAGACCGAGGACCATTTCTCCTTATGAACAAGCTATAGTGCTGAGTTAGAAGGAAATTCGAGTTTGTAATGAGCCAACATAATTGTGTTGGTAACCTACTCCTACTGGAATACACTCAACAACGCTGCATATATAATTATAAAAGTACTGAACGATTGAGAATTATAATGAAAAGTTCTGTATCACAGTGAAAGTAGTAATTAAGGAAGAGGAAGAGCTAAATTTTAAATAGAAATCAAAGATTATGTTCTTGGATTATTTAATAATCATATTAATAAAGAGAAGTAAATCTTATCAATATAAGTAATAAGTACTAAGTGGTTGTACACTTTACAATATAAGTAAATCTTACCTTATATCGGAGGAACATGTAAAATCCACATAGTTGGAGCTCAATAAATAGCAACTTCTCTAGGCAATGGGACAATATTATGTCTGCCATTTGGATTTAGATAAAAACCTTTGTCAACACACAGCCTGTCCAGCTATGTGCTGTGTGACTATGGGAAAGTCACATCATCTCTCTGAGACCTGATTTCCTTATATGTGGGATGGAAATTTACATCACAGGGACTCGTGTGGGTCATAAGAGCTAATCTGTGAAAGAGTCTGGCATATGCTAAGTGCTTGACAAGTTATAGCTATTGGAGTTGATATCATTCCATAATGTCAAAGGGCCCTGGTTAACAAGCTGATCTCCGTTCCATCTTCTGGGAAATAAGGACACACCAGTCACCTGTCTCTACCAAACTAGGCTTCTAGGAATTAGGAATGATGGCATCTTAGGTGGGTGTAGAGCAGCATCTAGTGGAGTAGAAGGAAAATTGATGAAGTGTAACAATGACAAGGGAAGAGAAAGTTTTAAGCCTGGAACAAAGGTTGGCAGAGAATCCAGGAAGGTGACCTGCATGTGCTGGGTGTCCCCAGCAGTGGGGGGGGGGGGTCAGACGAGGGGACTCCCCATATGCTAATGGAGGAGGGGGCTCCTCTCCTCTCCCTAGCCTCCCCGAGTGCTGGGTCTCTGGGTCCTGTGGGCACAGAGGCCCATCCTTCTGGAGTTCTGCTTCATCTGCCCGTGTCCAGCTAAGGGCACTGCCCCTATGCCCAGTGCTCAGGATGCCAGGACAGTAGACGGCTCTGTGCAGGGCACAGCCAAGGTGTCCTCTGCAGCTCTGGGCCACACGTCAGCAGCTGGGCCCTGCGTCTCTCTGACATCAGGTCCTAGGGGCACTGGCTGTGCCCGTCTCTGCTCTGAGGCTCCATCCTGAGCAGGTGGCTCGGCAGAGAGGTTCGCCATGCTGTCCCTTCCCCTTCTCCATGCTCCTGCCTTGCCTCACACCCCTGCCCATAAGCCCTATTCATTCTGCCAACGAAATTTAGAAGAAACCAGTCTTCTCCCCCCGTCCTCATCTGCAGAGGGGGAGATCCAGATCCTGGTAGGACCCCCTTACTGAGCCGTGAGGGTGAAGGAAGAAGCCGTGTAAAGCGTGCAGCTCAGGAACAGGCGCGCAGTGAGTGCCCGGGAAGCGGAGGCCGTGATCACCGTCTCCATCAGCACCGTCAAGGAGAGAAGCAAAGAGAAGACCATTTGCATGTCGGTGGAAATTCCTCTGTTATATTTATCACTTACGGTCAGTTTTAAGGATAGAGGTGGATACATATAGAAATATATCTAAAATACATTAAGTTTTAAAAAGTAGGTTATTAAAAGATAAGTACAAGATGGTTCAGATTTTTATAAAGATGAATATACATACCACAAATGCCCAAATATAAGCTAAACCCCATTCTAAGTCAATTTTTTAATGCAGTAATAAAAAATATTGCCCAGTGAGAGAATAAAAATGTTGGGTTTGTCCTGATAATATAAACTTTTAGGGAAATCAAATGTGTAAAGTATTTAATTCATTAGTTTAGATGCAATTAAATATTTATATTATACAGGTATATCATATGAATAACAGAGAAGTATTGCTCTTTTCTACTTTCACATTTAGAAAACAGTTTTTCTATTAAGATAATTATACATACATGTGGGGTACAATGTTGATTTTCAATAATTGTGTACAATGTATGATGGTTAGATCAGGACAGTTAGCTTATTCCTCATTACAACAGGCAATCATTCCTTATATCTGTTGGCCGAAAACAATTTTTAACTCAAGTTCTTCACAGTTATCTCTAATATCAGTGTTTTTCTTATCTGCAAAGCAAATTTTGAATCTTCATAGCCAGTTTTCCAGGGCTCAGCATCTTCTTTTCCATCTAAATGAAGGAACAGGCCTTTTTGAATCAGAAATTTCTTGACAAACCCCGGAGAGGTATTCATGTGGCATTAGGACATTTAAAACAATTATCTCATATTCTGTATATTCGTGACCTCCACAATATCAATGTGAGATTCCTCCTTTAAATAACTGTAAAATGTTTATGTAACAGCATCCATATGTGCAACTCTAAGGCCATGTTCTGAGGAAAAATTGCTAAATAGGAGTTCAATTTCTTTAACACTTGTTTTGCTGACTTCATCGGTCACCTCTTTAGGCCTCCAAAACTCTCATTAATTGAGATCTTTTAAGGCCAACGTGTCTTCCCCAAATTGTCCTTTGGACTTCAAAATTAAATTGTTGAGAAAACCCTTTCATCCCAAGAATTCTTAATGATTTCCTCTTTCCTATGGGATAATGGGAAGGGAGCTCACCTAGAAATAAGACAGGAAGGAGCTACGCCCAGATATAAATGGTGAGGGTCCCCTGATGATGGGATTGTTTTCTTATGGAATGGTTTTTGTTTTGTTGATCTGTGCTTTCTAAATTATCTACCACAAGCATTCATTGCTTATTCTATAAGGAGTAAAACAAGCAATAAAGATTGTGTTTGCTCTTAGAAAATAAGGAGATCAGCCAATCCCAGACCCTAGGGCCCCTCAGTCTCAGCCCAAGCCCCTCACCCCCTCACTCCAGGCAGTCAGCACCTCCTGACCCCAGGAGCTACTCTTTCCAGTTCCTGGATCCAGTTGGGGATCTAGGTCTCCTGTCCTGAATCAGGAGATGGGGAATGGGGAAGCGGGGGAGAGGGGGAGGCACCTCCAGGACACTCTGGGAAATTCCCAGACCGAGAGCCTGTGGGGAGGCCTGGAGGGTGGAGGGGCATCTCCAAGCCATTTTTCCTGGCAGCCTCAAACAGAAAGAGAAAATTCCAGCTCAGCAAACTCAGTTTCTGTTTCCAAACTTTGAGCAGGAAGGACCCAGCAGAAGAGCTGGCTACTGAGCTGAAGGCAGCCCAGGAAGGGAGGAGCAGTGTGCGAGGACCCCCACCTTCAATCCCTCCCCTCACCCCAAGGAGAGAAGGATAAATCCTTCTCTTTCCCACACTGTCTCCTTCCCCATCTGCAGTACTTTAGCCCACTGGAGACAGGCTAGAGAGTGGTGCCTCTTCACAGGGCTGAGCAGAGGCAGAGAGGATTTATCCCAAGAGGTAGCCTGTTCCTGCAGAGATGGAACCCTCCCAGGGCCTGGATGAGACCCCTGGGGACAGTCTGGATGCCTTCCTGGAGCAGAACCTCCAGCCCCAGTGGGACTGGAGAGAGGAAATGCAGGATGCCTGGCAGAGAATTGAGAGGTTCTTGTGGGATCGGTGCTTCCATGATGAGCTGGTTCTGGACCAATAAGTCAGGGTGCTGAAGGCAGTAATGGTGAGCGCTTGGGGACCCTGGGGATTCAAATCCCAGCTCTGCCCTGTGGGACTGCAGGACCTTGGGGAATGGCTCATTTCATCCCTCAAAGCAATTTTTTTTTTTTTAAAAAAAAAAAACTGGTTTGTTATGAGGAATAAATAGGATAAGAAATGGAAAAGTGCTTTTAAGGGATAAATTGTTCTACAAATCTGAAGATTGAACATGTTGAATCCTATTGATTCTAGTGTTCCTTGTTCCAATAGAAGACATGCAATTTATGCTAGTAAAAATATCAATATCTTGAAGTCTCCAAGCCTACTTTTATCAGGGGTATTGATATATGCTTCAAATGGAGTCTATTTGTCAGTGATAAGAAAAAAATTATTTTCCTTTTCCTTTTGTTCCCTTAATAATCTCTGTCTCCAGAAGCTGAGACACTCCCGGAATAAATATCTTTAACAATTTTTAGTGGAATGGAAAATGCATAGAACGAAATATTTATTAATTGAATGACCTTATTTCACCAAATGTTGGTAAACAAGCCACAGCAATAAGGGCATGCCTTTATGGAGTTTCAGTTTCTAAATCACAACAGAATATAACTGCACACGGTGCACATAATTCAGCATTTCTTTGCTTCCTGCCTTTCTTGACCTGGTTGAGCATTAGCTTTTCTTAATTAAATCTAGGTTTCCTGGTTTCCTCCATCCATAATAGAAATGAAAGTGCTGTAGTTTTTTAGTTAAATATACTGATTCTTTTTGATTTCCCTGTGACATGGAGAGTGTTCTGGGAATGGCAGCAATTTTTGCAAAGACATTTCTTGCTATTCTGAATCACGCCACCATCCGATATCCATATTGTTCCTTTTTCTACTTTTCTGTTTCCTTGTGTCGAGAAATTCAATTTCTAAAATCAAGGTTACATAGGAATCAGGGGAAGATCTAAAATCAAAATGATGTCATGATTTTTAAAATTATACCAGTAATACTTTTAGTTACAAATTATGGATAAATGCAGAAGTTTACAAATCAAACGATCTTTACTATTCATAAATAAGCACTGTTAACATTTTAGCATACTATGGCAATATTTAAAATATTTATAAATAACTATAAAATATTTTCTTTCATATGTATTTATAAGTACATTTATTTCATTTTATTTTATTTTGAATTACAGTGAATATTTATTGAATGTTTATTTGTGCCAAGGAGCATAGGCTGTATTCTTTTTTTCTTTCCTTTTTTTATGCAAATATTTTTGTTGGTTATGAATATTCATGAGATACACACAGACTTTAAAAAATGAGCCCTAAAGCAAAGGCAACAAAAGAAACAATAAACAAATGGGACTATATCAAACTCAAAAGCTTCTGCACAGCAAAGGAAACAATCAACAGAGTGAAACGACAACCCACAGAGTGGGAGAAAATTTTTACTAACCATGCATCTGACAAGGGATTAATATCCATAATACACAAGGAACTCAAGCAATGACACATTTATTTTAAAAGTGACTGCAAACTTTTGATTAAGCAGAGGTGGAGTTAGCTTCATACAACTTCTGTCTCTCAAGGATAACAATTAAAATTCCGAACAGAGGACAATCAATAAGTACTTGAGGACTCTTTAAAGTAAATAATAACAGGCAAATGGGACTGAAGTCAAATCTTAATAATCACCTGTACTGGGGTGATTATAGTGGGTTAAATTTCCTCCTCTGTCTCCTGGTTTACCCAAGGGCAGGGGGAGTTGTGGAATTGTCCAGCAGGCACTTAATGTAAAACCTCTGGGATAAACCCCCCAAATTTCTAGCCAGACTAGCAGGAAAGGGGTCTCCTGCATGTTGAAGATGGTGAGGGTCACGCCCTTTTTATTTTTTCTTCTCCCCAGTTACAAATCTGTCCTGCAGTCTCAGCAGTGGCAGAGGGACCTAAAAAAACTCTGAGGAATTGCTTCACTCACTGGACAAAGGAAGAGAAAAGAGACTTCTGAAGAGTGTAGGGAAAATCCTTGTTATTATTTTTTTTTTCTATTCTCTTGCTGCTTCACTTGAAAGGCTGACCTAGTTACATACAACTGCACAACAACAGCTCAGGGTGCTAAAACACTAAGAGGAACATGAAAAAGAAGCCCTGCAAGTCTTAGGATGTGGGCAGAATGTTGCAGAGGAGAGAGCTAAAGGGGATCATTTAAATCTGTATATGATGTAACATAGGTCCTGGGATCACCCTGAGCTATGCATGCACAAAACAGACCAAAAGAAGCAGAGCAAAGGCTTTGAGAGCTGAACTACAATATAACCCACCACTTGACTTCTAGATGAACCCCTGAGTGGTATGTGAGCCATGTGGATACAATGGCAGAACAATGGCTTGAAAATTGCACAGAGACTGGAACGACTGCCAATAGAAAGCAAGACAGACAGACAGACAGTTTAACCTAAACTATGCTGGTTGCTCAATAAACAACAACAAAAAAGGAACATTTCACCACAGGTTTTAATAAGAACCAGAGTCTCACACATAATAAGCAAACTGTCCAGGATAACAACCAAAATTATATAATAAACACACAAAAAACTAGGAAAATCTGACCAATTCTCAAGGGAAAAGACAATCAACAATCCAGCCCTGAAATGACCCACATGAAGGAATTATCAGAGAAAGCATTTAATATAACCATTCTCAAAGAAATAAAGGCAAATACTCTTGGAATTAATGCAAAGATATAAATTCTCAGCAGAGAAGTAGAAACTATGGGAAAAAAGCAAATGGAAATTTTAACTGAACATACAATACCCCAAAATTTATAAACTTACTGGATGGACTCAGTTACAGACTGGAGAAAGAAAGGAAGGAGTCAGTGAACTTGAAAATACATCAATAGAAATGATACAATATAAAGATCAACAAACAAAAAAAGAGTGAACAATAATTCACAGAGCCTCAGATATGTATGGGACACTATCCAAATTTCTAGAGCTGACTGGTTAGCTTAGTTGGTTTGAGTGCAGTGTTGCCATACTGGCCAGCTGCAAAAAAATAAAAATAAAAAAATAAAAATCTAATATTTTACCTATTGGAGAACCTTAAAGAAAGGAGAAAGTTGGTGCAGAAAAAATATTAAGAAAATGGCTCAAAATATCCCAAATTTATGAAACATAGATTCAAAAGCTCAGAAAAACCTTAACCGGATACAGCATAATAATCTACTGAAAACCAAAACTGAAGAAAAAGTCTAGAAAGCAGTCAGAGAAAAAAGTGATGTTATACATGAAAGAATAACGATATTAGTGCTTGTGATTTCTCATCTGAAATGATAGTACCCAGAGGAGAGTAGAACAACATTTATAAATGCTGTGGAAAAAAGGACTATCAACCCAAGATACTCTATGCAGCAAAAATATTCTTAAAGATTTGCGGGAAGGGATGGAGACTGATAGAGATGTGGGAAAAAGAAAAAGAGAATTCATCGCAAGACAACTTATTCTAAAATGATGTAAAAGGAAGTACATAGGCTGGAAGGAAATTATATAGGAAGGAAGCTTGGAGCTTTAGGAATAAGGAAAGAGCAACATAAATGGTTAAGTATATGGGTAACTGTGATCGTCTGTTTTTCTCCTCTTAAACTGATTATAACTTGTGAGAGCAAAAATTATACAACCGTCCCAAAGGGCAGGGTTCAATCATGTAGATGTAATAAATATGACAACTAACATAAAGAATAAAGGGTAAAAGTACCTATATGGATGTCAGGTGACTACATTTTACTTGAATTGGTAAATTATTAACTCTATTTAGAATGTGAAAAGTTTGGTATACTTATTGTCACTCCCATAACTGCAATTAAATACAATTACAAACTTACTCCAAAAAATTGTATAAACTCAATAGTCCTATGTCTAAGTGATATGAATAAAGCAGCTAAAATACTCATATTCAGGTTTTTATTCAAAAATAAGTTTGATTTGCCTAAGTACATCGAAGTGGAATTGCTGGGTCATATGGTAAATGCATCTCTCCCAGCCTGCCCCCACAGAATCTGGGTAACACGGAACACGGCGCCAGGGCTGCTGTGGATGCAGACAGGATCCCGGAGGCCGGGGCCGCGCTGAAGGTGGCCAGCTGCCCTATTCACGATTCGAGGTTTCAGGCCGGCATTAAAGAAGATTCCTGGGAGTGCCCGAGCCACGCCGCGACTGAACAGCCCGAGGCGGCAGCGGCCGAGAACGGGGAAGGTGACAAACCAGAGGCAGAGAGTGAGCACCCGACCTCGCACAGCCCTGTCAGTGATGGCTGGCCCAGCCCCGTTCGGGGGGCTAACGCCCACCCGGCTCCCACCTGCATCACCGGTTCACTCACTGCCCCGGGGCTGCCTCCATTTTTCCAGGTGCTGGCAGCTCCACCCAGCTTGGCCGTCACTGAGCCTTCCCACTTGCTTGGCCCAGCGCGGGGCTTTCCGGAGCCTGCGGGACAGCCTCCCCTCCCATACCCTCCGTGGTTCTCTGGCGGGGCTGGTGGCGTGGGGCGTCCCCGGCCAGCGTCGGGAGGGCAAGGAGGTACGGGCGGGGCCGACTGTCACTCCACCACACCCTGGACTCCGGCCCTGGTAAACTTCCTGATACTGGGAGGCAGATACCATCTCTGTGGCCACCAGTTCGGAAAAAAGCCTAACGAATTTCTGGTTGGGAATAGTGTAGTAGGAGAGTTCCCAGGTCCGCTTGAACCTGCCGGAGAGCCAGCTGCAGGTGGGCACTAGATTCGGTCTATGCTGGGGGGATACAAAGGTGAACAAGTCCCGAGAAAGATCTACACAGTGCTACAAAGGCACCCAGAGCAACCGGTCATCTGTGCCTACCAGAAACCTGGTAGATTTCCTGGGCGAGGCGGTGCCGAACAGGGTCTTGAAGGCCCAGCTGATAGACGAGGGTTGCAGAAGACATGCCCCAGCCCAGCACAGTGCGCACAGACTGGGTAGATGTGCAGCCAGGGAGGCGGAGACACGACAGAAACCACACACCCTGTGGGGTCACCACTGCATGATCCAACAGCCTGGGCCAGAGCACATGGAACAGGAAGAAGTCCTGCACGGGAAGTGAAAGCTCAACAGAGATCACACACCCTGTGGTACGTGATCCACCCGCCCAGCAGAGTCCAAGCTGACCAGAAAGGTGGCTCCCTGGAGAAGCCCAAGACCTGAGGCAACCACACACACAAGGCACTAGAGGCCAACTGAGCAGTCACGGAGGGAGCCATATGAAATTGGCAACCACAGCAACATCCTAGTTAGTCATTAGTCTCAAACCGGTGGACTGTGAAACACCCTGCCACAATGAATAAACACCAAAAAAAAAAAAGACACCAGAAATACAAAAAATCAAGAAAGTACACCACCAAAAGTTAATAAATCTCAAACTCTAGATCCTATAGAACAAGAAGCCCTTGAAATGACTGACAAGGAATTTTGAGTGATAATTCTAAGGAAACTGAATGAGATACAAGAAAACTCAGCTAGACATCATGATGAAATGAGGAAAAGTATACAGGATCTGAAAGAGGAAATGTTCAAGGAAATCAATGTCCTGAAAAAAAATGTAGCAGAACTTGCTGAACTGAAGAAGTTATTCAGCGAAATAAAAAACACAACGGAGAGTATAACCAGCAGGCTTGTCGAAGTTGAAGAGAGAACCTCTGAATTTGAAGATGGGCTGTTTGAAATAACACAAACAGACAAAAAGAAAGAAAAAAGAATCAAGGACATTGAAGAAAATCTGAGAGAGATATCAGACAACCTTAAGCGCTCAAATATCCGAGTCATGGGTATTCCAGAAGGGGAGGAAAATGGAGATTCCATTCAAAACATATTCAACAAAATAGTGGCAGAAAACTTCTCAGGTATAGGAAAAATCACAGATCTTCAGATCCAGGAAGCTCAACGATCTCCAATGAGGGACACTACTTAAGGATAAAAGGACTGATCCATCAAGAAGACATAACAATCATAAATATGTACGCACCCAATGTTGGAGCAGCCAGATTTATAAAACAAACTCTATTAGACCTAAAGAAGGAAATAGACACTAATACCATAATAGTAGGGGACCTGAACACCCCACTGTCAATATTAGACAGATCATCTAGGCAAAGAATCAGTAGAGAAACACAAGATCTAAACAAGACTCTAGACCAATTGGAATTGGCAGATATCTACAGAACATTCCACCCAACAAACTCAGAATATTCATTCTTCTCATCAGTACATGGATCATTCTCCACGATAGATCACATATTAGGTCACAAATCAAGTCTCAAGAAATTCAAAAAAATTGGAATTATCCCATGTATCTTCTCAGACCACAATGGATTAAAACTAGAAATTAATAACAAACGAAACTCGGGAACCTATACAAACACATGGAAATTAAACAGCATTCTACTTAATGACATATGGGTCCAAGAAGAAATCAAGCAGGAAATCAAAAAATTTATTGAAACTAATGAAAACAATGATACATCATACCAAAACCTGTGGGATACTGCAAAAGCAGTATTGAGGGGGAAATTTATTGCATTAAATGCTCACTTCAGAAGAATGGAAAGATGGCAAGTGAACAACCTAACACTTCACCTTAAAGAACTAGAAAAACAAGAACAATCCAAACCTAAAGTTAGCAGATGGAAAGAAATCATTAAGATCAGAGCAGAACTGAATGAAATTGAAAACCAAAAAACAATTCAAAAGATCAACGAATCAAAAAGTTGGTTTTTTGAAAAGATAAATAAAATTGACAAACCATTAGCATGGCTAACAAAAAAAAAGAAGAGAGAAGACTCAAATAACAAAAATTAGAAATGAAAAAGGCGATATTACAACTGATTCATCTGAAATACAAGGAATCATTACAGACTACTATAAACAACTATACGCCAACAAATTTGAAAATCTGGAGGAAATGGATAAATTTCTGGACACACACAAGCTCCCAAAACTGAAACATGAAGACGTAGAAAATTTGAACAGACCAATAACAATAAAGGAGATTGAAGCTGTTATCAGAAGGCTCCCAACAAAGAAAAGCCCAGGACCAGATGGATTCACAGCAGAATTTTACCAAACATTCAAAGAGGAATTGACACCGATTCTTTATAAACTATTCCAAAAGGTTGAAACAGACACAAATCTCCCAAACTCATTTTGTGAAGCAAACATCATCCTGATACCAAAACCAGGTAAAGATATAACCAAAAAAGAAAACTACAGGCCGATATCCTTGATGGATATAGATGCAAAAATCCTCACTAAAATACTAGCAAACAGATTACAGCAACACATACGTAAAATTATTCATCATGATCAAGTGGGATTCATCCCAGGGATGCAAGGTTGGTTCAACATACGCAAATCAATAAATGTGATACACCATATTAATAAACTCAAACACAAGGACCATATGATCATCTCTATAGAGATGCTGAAAAAGAATTTGATAAAGTTCAGCACTCATTCATGACAAAGACCCTCTATAAGTTAGGTATAGAGGGAAAGTATCTCAACATAATTAAAGCCATATATGACAAACCCACTGCCAATATCATCCTGAATGGGCAAAAGCTGAAAGCTTTTCCTTTAAGAACAGGAACTAGACAAGGATGCCCACTCTCACCACTCCTATTCAACATAGTGTTGGAAGTACTAGCCAGAGCAATCAGAGAAGAGAAGGAAATAAAGGGCATCCAGATTGGAAAAGATGAAGTCAAACTGTCCCTGTTTGCAGATGACATGATCCTATATATCGAACAGCCTAAAACCTCTCCAAAAAAACTGTTGGAATTGATAAATGATTTCAGCACAGTAGCAGGATACAAAATCAACACACAAAATCAGTATCATTTCTTTTCTCCAATAGTGAACATGCAGAACGAGAAATCAAGAAAGCCTGCCCATTTACAATAGCCACCAAAAAAATAAAATACTTAGGAATTGAGTTAACCAAGGATGTGAAAAATCTCTATAATGAGAACTACAAACCACTGCTGAGAGAAATTAGAGAGGATACAAGAAGATGGAAAGATATGCCATGCTCTTGGATTGGAAGAATCAACATAGTGAAAATGTCCATACTACCCAAAGTGATATACAAATTCAATGCAATCCCCATCAAAATTCCAAAGACATTTTTCTCAGAAATGGAAAAAACTATCCAGACATTTATATGGAATAATAAAAGACCACGCATAGCCAAAGCAATGCTGAGCAAAAAAAATAAAGCTGGAGGCATAACACTACCTGACTTTAAGCTATACTACAAAGCTATAATAACCAAAACAGTATGGTACTGGCATAAAAACCGACACATTGACCAATGGAATAGAATAGAGAATCCAGAAATCAACCCACACACTTACTGCCATCTGATCTTTGACAAAGGCACCAAGCCTATTCACTGGGGAAGGGACTGCCTCTTCAGCAACTGGTGCTGGGATAACTGGATATCCATATGCAGGAGAATGAAACTAGATCCATCCCTCTCACCATATACTAAAATCAACTCAAAATGGATTAAGGATTTAAATATACACCCTGAAACAATAAAACTTCTTAAAGAAAACATACGAGAAACACTTCAGGAAATAGGACTGGGCACAGACTTCATGAATACGACCCCAAAAGCACGGGCAACCAAAGGAAAAATAAACAAATGGGATTATATCAAACTAAAAAGCTTCTGCACAGCAAAAGAAACAATTAACAGAGTTAAAAGACAACCAACAGAGTGGGAGAAAATATTTGCAAAATATACATCTGACAAAGGATTAATATCCAGAATATATAAGGAACTCAAACAACTTTACAAGAAGAAAACAAGCAACCCATTTAAAAAATGGGCAAAAGAGCTAAGTAGGCATTTCTCTAAGGAAGATATCCAAATGGCCAACAGACATATGAAAAAATGCTCAACATCACTCAGCATCCGGGAAATGCAAATCAAAACCATACTGAGATACCATCTAACCCCAGTTAGGATGGCTAAAATCCAAAAGACTCTGAACAATAAATGCTGGCGAGGTTGCGGAGAAAAAGGAACTCTCATACATTGTTGGTGGGACTGCAAAATGGTGCAGCCTCTATGGAAAATGGTATGGAGGTTCCTTAAACAACTGCAGATAGATCTACCATACGACCCAGCTATCCCACTGTTGGGAATATACCCAGAGGAATGGAAATCATCCAGTCGAAGGTATACCTGTTCCCCAATGTTCATCGCAGCACTCTTTACAATAGCCAAGAGTTGGAACCAGCCCAAATGTCCATCATCGGATGAGTGGATACGGAAAATGTGGTACATCTACACAATGGAATACTACTCAGCTATAAAAACGAATGAAATACTGCCATTTGCAACAACATGGATGGACCTCGAGAGAATTATATTAAGTGAAACAAGTCAGGCACAGAAAGAGAAATACCACATGTTCCCACTTATTGGTGGGAGCTAAAAATTAATATATAAATTCACACACACACACACACACACACACACACACAAAACCGGGGGGTGGGGGGGAAGAAGATATAACAACCACAATTACTTGAAGTTGATATGACAAGCAAACAGAAAGGACATTGTTGGGGGGGAGGGGGGAGGGAGAAGGGAGGGAGGTTTTGGTGATGGGGAGCAATAATCAGCTACAATGTATATCGACAAAATAAAATTTTAAAAAAAATTTAAAAAATAAAAATAAAAATAAAAGGTTTTTTTCTCTGGTATGCCTGGGGAAAAGGGAAGGTGGATACACAGGTGCTAATCCTAAAGATACCATTTTTTGCAGGAGATACAAAGCTCAACTCCCTAACAATTTCCCCTCTGCTGACTTGGGGGGCCTCCATTCTTCACAGTAGCCTGACACCTCTGTGATGTGGCCAGTGGGGAAGAGGGCTGCTCCTCCTGCCAATACACTTAAGCCAAACACCTTCAACCCTCAGCAGGAGACCCAGAAGTACCAGAGAGTACATAGGACCAAGCTATAGCCTTTGCTCATGCTATTTCCTTGCATGTTTTTCATGCATGTCAATTATTGGTGCCTCTGTTACATGCCTGTGCCTGGTCCTCACATGTTCTGTGAATGCACACTCATTCCTTGCTTACACATTCCAAAGATACATTACAGAAACATGCCAAATAGTATGTGTTTTGCATTTTGCCAAGTTGGCAGGAAAGAGAGAACACCTAGAATCCATTTCTTTAAGCCAAGAACCAGATCTTAGTTGGTATTAATTTAAACTAAATTATAAATTTAATATTTTAATTGTAATTCCTTGTATAACCAATAAGAAAATAACTAGAAATATACAGAAAAGAAAACAAGAAGAGAACCAAACGGTACACTACAAAAAATCAGTTAAACACAAAGGAAGGCAATAATGGAGAAAACGAGGAACAAAACAGACATAAGACATATCAAAAAAAAATAGGAAAAGATCAGAACTAAGTCCTTCCTTACCACTAATTACTCTAAAAGTAAATGGAATAAACTTTCCAATTAAAAGGTAGAGATTGGAAGAATGGACAACAAAACATGACCCAACTATATGCTGTCTTTAAGGGATGCTGTGAATTGACTGAATTGTGTTCCCAGAGTTCACATATTAGAAGCTTAATTCCCATGTAAGTGTTGAGGATGGGAAATTCTATTATGGTAACTGAAAGGTAGGGCCTTGAAGGGGTGATTAGTTTGTAGGACCATGCTGTAGTGAATGGATTAAAGATGGTGGTCGCAGGTGTGATTCTGAGGGCTTTAAAAGAAGAACACATGAAAGATTAGTCTCTCTCTGCTCTGCCATTTTCTGTCATGTGAGACCCCTGGGTCACTGTCACCACCACCAGATATGTTCCCTGGACTTTGGACTTCCAGACTCTGAAACTGTAAGAAATAAATTTCACTTTCTTTATAAATTACACAGTTCCATATATTTTGTTAAAGCAACACAAACAGACTAATATAAGGAACTTGGTTTAGATCCAAAGACACAAATACATTGAAATTGAAAAAAAATGGAAAAGATACTCCACATGAATGGTTACCAAAGAGAGATGGGTGGCTAACCTTATTTTAAGTCAAAAATTGTTACAAGAGACAAAGAAGAACAATATGTATTGATAAAAGGATCAATTCACCATGAAGATATAACAATCATAAGCAAGTATACACTCAAAACAGCTTCAAAATGTGAAGGAAAATTTAACAGAATTGAAGAAACAGACCGATAAAAAATTACAGTTGGAGAATTCAATACTGCATTCTTAGTAATGCATATAAGAACCAGAAAGAACATCAATAAGAAAATAGAGAACTTGAACAACTCTATAAACCAACATGACCTAAGTGACATATAAAGAATACTCCACCCAAAAGCAGTAAAATATAAATTCTTCTCAATTACACGTGAAACATTCTCCAGGATAGATCATGTGTTAGGCAACATAACAAGTCTCAATAAATTTTAAAAGATTGAAATCATACAAACTATCTTCTCTGACCACAATGGAATAAAACTAGAAATTAATAACAGAAGGAAAACAGAAAATTTTAAAAATATGTGGTCAAAGAATGAACCATGGAGGAAATCAGAAAATACTTTGAGATGAATAAAAGCAAAAATACTACTTACCAAAACTTAAGAGATGCAGTAAAAGCAGTGCTTGGATGGAAATTTATAGCTGCAAATGACCACATTGAAAAAGAAAAATCTAAAATCAGTAACCTTACTTTAGGCCTTAAGACACTAACAAAGGTAGAGAAAATTAAACTCAATTCTAGCAGAAGGAAGGAATTAGTAAAAGTAAAAAAATCGGTGAGCACAAATAAAATTATAAATAGAAATACAATAAAGAAAGCAACAAAACCAAAAGTTGATCCTTTAAAAATATCAACAAAGGTGGCAAACCTTTAGCTACACAGACTAAGAAAAAGCAAAGACTCAAATTACTAAAATCAGAAATGCAAGTGGGGATATTACTAGCAATCTCTCAGAAAATTTTCTTATAAGAATTATAAGAAAATACTATGAATAATTGTACACCAACAAATTAAATAACCAATATGAAATGGGCAAATTGCTAACAACAAACAACTATGACTGACTCAAGAAGAAATAGAAAATAGGAACAGAGTCATAATAAGTAAAGATACTGGATAGCTGACTAGAGGCAGCCAGCCCTCACTTCTAATGTAAAGAAATTTCAAAGCCACAAGTAGACAGTCATCAGTAGAATAGAGTGTCTAGAAAAATGACAGAATTCAGCAAAATAGTGAGGAAGACCCCCAAAATCTGGAAACTCAAGATGGCAAAACAGAAATACAAGGGAAACACCTGACCAAGACCAGCATGGAGATTGGAGACACCCGGCACAGCTGGGACAAGATAGATGGGGTGATCCACAGTCTGTGCTCCTATTGCAGACATCTGCAATTCAAGCTGCAAGCTAACTGTGCGAACCTTGTGGGCAGTTGGCCCAGAGCAGAAAGCTGCTGGAAGCCCACGCAGATTCATTTTTCCAGAGGGGAAGTGAACTCTGAGTTCCCTATTCCCCTAGGTTCCAAGCTGCTGCTGAACATCACCATTTTGAGATGGGAACCAGGACACAGAGGCCTATTCAGTTCTGACAAGCCTGTCAGAGCATCCCACCTTGCAGAGAGGGTGCAGGAAATGATCCAGCCTCTCATGTCTCCGATGAACTTGCCTAGATCCACGCCCACCTCCCCAGGGAACTCAGAGACCCTCCCAACTCAGCAGGCCCACTGGAGTGTCCTGCCCCGGTGGAGAGGGTTCAGGAAGTGTGCTGGCCTGGGTACATGCAGCTCTGAGAATCTCTGGTGAATTTGCCTAGATCTAATCCCACCTAAACCCCCCTTCCAGGATCTCAGAGAACCAAATGACACAGCAAGCCCACCCACACCAGTGGAGAAGGTTTAGGGATTGCACCAGTCACTCCTGGGTGCACACAGTCCCATGTCTCTGGTAAACTTGACTATATCCAAATACCACAGCAGCTGGGGGAGCTCCAGAGAACATACCCACCTTGCTCAGGGACTCAGAGAAGTACCCCAGTGCTTCCCACAGGGGTGTGCAACCCACTCAGTAACTTTCAACTCTGCCCACATTAGCAGAGGAACAGCCCATTGAGACATGTACCCCAGAAATCAAAGCTCCCAAAGGTGACCCTGGTGACCATGTATAGGGTCACTCATCTCAGCTTAGGAAGCAGTGAGTGCACCAGCACATCCCCAAGATACTCGAGACCCTGCTCACAGCTACAAGAACCCTACGTACTGTCAAACCATCCCAACAGGAAACTGCCAAGGGCCCCACCACCTAGGCCATGAAGGTACCCACAGACAATTCCAAGACTGAATACAGTCAAAGAAGTTACATGAAGACTATATTACTGCACTCAACCAGAGTCAAACCTAAAACACCCAACCTGACTGGCAATATAGAACACTTCTATAGGAAAGAGTTGTTCCCTTCAAAAACTACTCCAAAAATTAAAAGAGACTGCACCACCAGATGCCTACACTTCAATGAAAAAATACAAGAAGCATGAGAAAAACAAGGAAACTCAACACCCCGAAAAGAACAATAATTCTCCAGAACCAATTCCCAAACAACGGGAAACCAGTGAAATGTCTGAAAAGGAATTCTAAGTTGTAATCTTAAAAAACTCAATATGAGGCAAGAAAAAATGGATATAATCACACAATGAAGTAAGAAAAACAATCCAGGACCTGAATGAGAAATTCAACAAAGAGATAGATATCATTAAACAAAACAAAACAATCAAGTCCTGGAACTAAAGAATTCATTCAGTGAAATAAAAAATACAACTGAGAGCTTAAGCAACAGACTAGAACAAGTGAAATAAAGAATTTATGAACTAGAGGACAGGCTTTCAAATTAACCCAGTTAAACCAAAAAAAGAAAAAGGATTTTTTTTTTAATGAAGAAAGCCTATGAGATCTATCAGACAACATTAAGTATACAAACATCTGTATGGGTGTACTGGAAGGGGAAGAGATAGGGAAAGGCATTGAAGGCCTATTTAATGAAATAATAACTGAAAACTTTCCAAGTATTGGGAGAGACACCAGTTCCCACATCAAGAGGCTCTTAGATCCCATACAGATTCAACCCAAAAAGGTTCTCATGAGACACAATATAGTCGTATTATCAAAAGACAAAGAAAGAATTCTAAAAACAGCAAGAGAAAAGCATCAAGTCACCTATAACAGAATCCTCATCAGACTAACAGCAGACTTCTCAGCAGAAGGCTGGGAGAGAGTGGAATGATATATTCAAAGTGCTAAAAGAAAAAAAACTGCCAGCCATGAATGCTATACCCAGCAAAGCTACCCCTAGGAAATTAAGGAGAAATAGTGTCTTTCCCAGAAAAACAAAAACTGTGAGAAATCACCACCACAGGACTGGCCTTTTAAGAAACCCTCAAGGGAGTTCTACATCTGGAATTAAAAGAATGATAACTACCATCATGAGTACATGAGAAAGAGCAGATACACAATGAGAAAGAGAAAGAAACTGTATCTTATCACTACAACAAACAAACAAACAAACAAACAAACACAAAAAACACCAAACAGCAAAGACCAACAATAAAAAGGAAAGAAAAGAAAAAAAGAAATGTAAAACAGCCATAAAAAATTTAATTAAATGGCAGGAGTAAGGCAATGCCTTTCAATAACAGCCCTGAATGTAAATAGACTAAATCCCCCACTTAAAACATACATACTGGCTGAATGGATTTTAAAACTACACCTAACTATATGCTGCCTGCTAAAACCTCACTTCATCAGTGAAAACACATGTAGTCTAACAGTGAAGGGATGGAAAAAGATATTCCACATAAATAGAAACCCCAAACAAGCAAGAGTTGTTATATTTATATCAGATAAAATAGACTTTAAACCAAAAACTATAAAAAGAGACAAGTAAGGATATTTTATAATGATAAAGGGACCAATGCAGCAAGAATATATAACAATCACAAATATACATGCACCCAGCATTGGAGCACCCAGATATATAAAGCAAATGTTATTGGATGTAAAGAGAGAGATTGACCCCAATAAAATAATAGTTGGAGATTTCAACACCCCTCACTTAGCATTGGACAGATCCTCTAGACAAAAAATTATCAGAGAAATACTGAATTTAAACTGCACCTTACACCAAATGGACTTGACAGACATTTGCAGAACATTTCACTCAACAACTGAGAATACACATTCTTCTCATCAGCACACAGATCATTACACCCCAAGTTATGCCACAAACCAAGTTTCAACAAATTTTTTAAAAGATTAAAATCATATCAAATATTTTTTTCAGACCACAATGTAATAAAACTAGAAATAAATAACAAGTGAAACTTTGGAAACTACTCCAATACATAGAAATTAAACAACATGGTCCTGAATGACCAGTGGGTCAAAGAAGAAATAAAGCAGGAAATCAAAAAATTCCTTGAAACAAATGAAAACACAAGTACTCTGTCACCAAGTATGTCAATACTCTCCAGAGACATAGCATTCCATTTCCACTGCCTTCTCTGCAGTTTTGCCCCAAATTTGGATCCTTTGAGGCTATTAGATCCCAGAAGCCAGAGACTTTGCTACAGGAGAGGAAGGCCCTTGGCCCATTTCCTTCTGGCCTTTGAGCAGGTGGGATGCCAACTGCTGCCTACAGTTCCTTCCTACCACTCCCTCACTTTTCTCCTGAAACCCTTGTCTGTCTTCTACATGTTTTATACATAAAGCATTGTTATTGTTCCTTTGCATAATTCTCAACCATCTTTGCTCTGTGAAACAAGTTTGGAGAAAGAATTGACTTAATGCTAAGTAAATGTATGGCAGATTGGAGGAGCCTGGCTTCTCACCGTTGGAGTGAGCAAGGAGAAGAGGGTATAGTGATCCATGTGTTAATGGATTAGAGTTAGAGACATCAGTATAAACTCATGTTTAGGGCCGAGCCCGTGGCGCACTTGGTAGAGTGTTGCGCTGGCAGCGCGGTGACGCTCCCGCCGCGGGTTCGGATCCTATATAGGACTGACCGGTGCACTCACTGGCTGAGTGCCGGTCACGAAAAAACGACAAAAAAAATAAATAAATAAATAAAATAAACTCATGTTTAGATTATCAAAGATACAAGTGATTACTCATACAAATATTTATAGATACATGCATATACACAGGTTAATATATACACACACTTGTGTATATGTTCACAAACACACATTTATTTCCTGGCTCTGTCAAGTGACAGGGCTTGGACACAACAGCACCCCAGTAGCAACAACCACACTTGGCACTCAGAGCTTGGTTTCTAATACCACTTTCTAAAACACAAAATCAGGGCTCCTCGGAGAAGTAGTTAAATGTGTGACAAGTGCAGGAAATACACAAGATGAACCTGGAGTATTACATACCACCAGAAAGGAAGTACTAAAATAAGAAAAGAAAAAAGAAAGGGAGAAAGAGAATGTCCATGATGGTGGTATATCAAAGGGACACTGAAGCCAGCTGAAAGAGACCAATGGTTAAAGCTGGAACAATTTGAGCCACAAAATAAAGTAGCATTTGATTGTAACCCAAAGTATAAAACAAATATTCATGAATCCATGCTGATATAAATATATGATTGAATAATTTAATAAATGGGGAAAAACAACAAATTTCTCATGCAGAAGAATTCCAGATAATCTAAATAGATACTCCACCCTCAGTTAGGTGCAGCATAAGTCCCCAGTCAGTGAGCTACATATAATGACTTCCTTCAAAAGACTCCAGAATGGAGGGACAAAGTGAAAGAAAATTTACAGGGTAGAAACCTGACAAACACCGCCATGAGACTAGTGACCAAGGTCAATATCAACAGTGATGTCATGCGTGTACCCTTGATATGATGTGGGGAAAAATGACACTGCCTCTGTGGTCTCCCTCTCACTTTGACTTTGATCTACTGAAAGACTTTATTCACATATACATCTTGCAGGGTGACTTTTTAGCCCACAGGATGTATGGGTTTTATGGGTTGTCAAAAGTTCAACTCCTTGATATTTGCAGAGTTTGAGAGGTCTCCAGGACCACCGTCAGGTTTGATACTTCATTAGAAAGACGAACAGAACTCACTGAAAGCTGCTTTATTCACAGTTACAGTTCCTACAGTGAAAGGATGCAGACTACAAACAGCCAAAGCAAGAGGTGCACGGGGCAGAATTCAGTAGAGTTCCAAGGATGGAGCTTCCAGTTGTCCTCTCTCCATGGAATTATGGACAGTGCTAACTCCTCCTAGCAATAATGTATGACAGTAGACACAGAGTATTGTCAACCAGGGAAACTTATCTGAGCTTTGGTGTCCAGAGTTTTTATCTGGGGCTCATTCACATAGACATGGTTGACCACCCTCATGGCTGACCTTAGTCCCTCTAGATGGCCAACAGATACCATGTGGCCCAAAGCCCCTATCATACATCCCACTGTTAACACAAACTATCTAGGGCCCAAGGACCCCATAAACAAAGATGCTCTTATCAGGCAGGACACTCTAAGAGCTTAGAGATCATACCACATGAGCCAAAGGCAAAAGCCAGACATCTCTTCAGGTAAGGTCGATCTTTTACTATTAAAACAAATGAGTATACATTTTCTCCCCGTTTATTAACATATATATAATGGAAGAAGCATTGGGCTTCACTACAAACAGTAATCCCAGCTTGGTGTCTTAGAATATCCAGCTGACCAGGCAGCAACTGGGAATCAAGATTTATAAAACAGGCCAGTATTTCTTATTCCTGTAGATACCCCACCCTACAATCTTTATTATGAGCATTATTATTTTGTATTTCGTGAAAAGGTGACACGTGTTTATTACAAAGAAGAAAGCAGATTGCTGAAGAAGATTCACAATTAAAGATAAGTCTCCTTCCCACACTTTAGTAAAGGGAGGGAGTCATCAGCAGAGAAAGGAGGCATACAGCAAAAGACTAAATCAATACCCCTCATACAGTCCAGAGAGAGAAGCTGCAGGATGCTGTTTGTCCTGCCCCTTTTTTCTATCAAATTCCCCTTGTATCTTTTATCAATTTAAATTGCATGACTGAACACTCATTAAATGATTCAGACTGGGTATCTTTTCTGTCCCAAGAGCTTTGACTAACATCTGCCTTAGAGGCTTGATAAAACTGTTTTATCACTTCCTCAGTAATTTAATGATTCTATGCACTTACATGGTATTTACACCAAGAGTCTCTATAAACACGATGTCATTTGATTCTTATCCTCAGCTGCAAAGGAACATAAATAAACAAGTAGAGTTAGTAGCTATTCCATATTATAGATGGGAAATCTGAGGCTTAGAGGGTAAAGAATGATGTTCAGAGGGCAATGGAGGTGGAACAGGAACCAGGATAACTCTGACAGGGACAATCAGGAACTCTCATACATCATCTGGAAGGAATACTTTTTTTTCTCCCACTTTCTCTAGGCCTCACCCATAGGCACCTGCCTGAGCTCTATATTCTTCATTCTGCTGGTCTTCTCCAAACACTTCAATAACAGTGTTCTCATCAAATAACCTCAGCCTGTGGGCTATAGCAATTGGAGTAGAGATGGTCACCTGAACCAGGGTAAAATCAGTCCATTGCCTGGGCTAAGCCAATCAGGTTTTGAATTGTGGAGATTAAGAACTATTATTTCTTAAGCGTGTCTGATGAACCAGGAATAGCACAGTACACTTGGAATTCATTTTACTTTCACAAGAAGCTTAGATTGATCATTATTGCCCTCATTATATAGATAAGGAAACTAAAATTCAGAAAGTTAAGGGTCATGATCAAGGTTACACAGCTGGTAATTAGCAAAGCTGAAATTTATTCTTGTGTATGTCTGACCAGAGGCTGTGCTTTTAACCACCATGTGGTGCTGCTTCCCTTAGTGGGTCCCAGCTCTCCCTCAGCCACCCAGCACTCTGTACCCCAATATCCAACCCTCTACTGAGCAACATGCAGTTCCCCAAATGTATCACACTGGTTGTCACCTGAGTCCTTCACATGTTGTTCGTTCTGCCTTTCATGCCACCCCTAGATAGGCCACTTGCTAGCAGTCAGTCTTTGGGCAAGTTATTACTCTCATTAACCTCAACTTCTTGGTGTCTAGGGAACACACTGATTATAGCACTTACCTCACAAGGTCAATGTGAGGATCAAGTGAGGACTGTGAAAGCACTTTATAGCTTCAAAGTTCTGTACCAATATCAGCTACCATAGTACAAAATTATGAATGTCTAGGGGCTAAGACAAAAAGAGAACTTAAAAGATAAAAGCAGTTGCTGTGTTGAACTGGTAGATGCAGATTTGTTCTGTATGCTAGTAATAGAAATAAGTTTTACAAAAGTACAGATGAAAAAATGGAGCGGAATTGTGATAAGAGCTACGAAAGAAGCAAATTGTAAAGGGTAGGCTGGGATGGGGTTGGATCCTCTGAACCCCAGAGAGAAGAAAGAGATTGATGGGTATGGGAACCCACAGAAGGGGTTTCAGGACAGGGGTAAGAGTGGAGACTCACTTTAGAAAGTTGTTGCAGTTGTCCAGGCAAGAGATGATATTTGCTAGTGAATGGGAGTACAGGTAGAGAGAAGCGGATGAACTCAAGCCTCCAAAGGCTTGCTTAGTCAAATCCAGTGATGAGAGGTTGAAAGCTTTTCCCTAAGATCAGGAACAGGATAAGGACTCCTACTTTCACCACTTCTATTCAGCATTGTACTGGACATTCTAGCCCACAAATTAGACAATATTTTATATATGTTTTAAAAACTAAAAGGCATCCAAATTGGAAAGGAAGAAGTAACACTATCTTTATCTCTAATCACAGAGGACATAATCTTACATATAGAAAATCTTAAAGAATCCATACCAAAAAAATTAAAAAACTATTAAATCTAATAAACAACTTTAGCAAAGTTGCAAGATACAAGATCAACATCCAAAAATCAAGAGGATTGCTATACACCAGCAATGAACAATCTGATATGGAAATTAAGAAAACAATTCCATTTAGAATAGTTTCAAAAAGAACAAAGTGGCTAGGAATATAAATTTAACAAAGGAAATGCAAGACTTTTACAATTTAAACTATAAAATGTTGCCAAAAGAAATTAAAGACTATACAAAGGAAAGGAAAGTCAGGGATTGGAAGACTTAATATTGTTAAGATGGCCATACTGCCCAAAGCTATCTATAGATTCAGTGTAATCACTCTAAAAATCCAACAGCCATTTTTGCAGAAATGGAAAAGCTGATCCTAAAATTCATATGGAATATCAAAAGACCTCAAACAGCCAAAACAATTTTGAAAAAGATCAAAATCGGAAGATTCACAGTCCCCTACAGTAATCAAAACAGTGTGTACTAGCATAAGGGTAGTTACATATACAACTGATTGAATGAGGCCCGCCCACACCAGGGATGGCAATCTGCTTTACTCAGTCCGTGTATTCAAATGTTAATCTCATCCAGAAACACCCTTAGAGACACACCTAGAATAACGTTTGACCAAATGTCTGGACACCCCATGGCCCAGTTAAGTTGACATGTAAAATTAACCATCACAACAACAATGAGCACACATTATACAATGCTAACTAGGATTTGTCTGTATAGTAAGTTGGTTGAGAGCCTTGGTTTGAATCCAGCCTCTCTCACTTTCTAGCTACATGTCTTTGGTTAAGCTGTTTAACTTCTCCGAGCCTCCACTGTAAAATACAGGTAATGGGAGGAATCTACATGGTGAGGTTGATTGGTGAATTAAATGAGATACTATGTGTGAAGTTCATAGCATAGCGTCACACATTAAGTGCTCCACAAATTTTAACTGTCCTTATCATGATCATTATATTATGAATTTTGAGGTTATGCATTGTGCCAGTTATCAATGCATTGCCTCTCAGCTCCAAATTCATTCTTCAGTGTTTTCTGCTCCATATAGACGACCTTTTAAGCATTTATACTGAGCACGATGCTAAACGTTCTCAGCAGAGGGCGCTGAGGGGACATCGCAGGAGGAAGAGGTTTCTGTTACTGGCTCCAGCTGCTGCACCATTGGATGGCAATGAGGGTATGAGATGTGCCCTGGGTAGTATGGGTCAGGTTAAGAAAGAAAAACTAACCTGAGATTCTCAGACCCTGAGGAAGGCTTTGGGACCCTGGTAAGTTTTTCTGCTGGGACCCCAAGAAGGGTCCAACCCTTCCCAAACTGATGTTAGGTGATGGTACCCCTCGTGGTGAGTGGTACAACCGCAGCGGAAAGTGCCGGACTTCGGATCCAGAAACCAGGTAATCCCTGCTCGTCTATGCCCACCTTCCTGTTGCTACTGAGCCCACCATCAAGTCCTTTATCCTGGATAGAAAGCTCCAGGTTTTCAAGGAAAGGCCAGCACAGGTCAACTTCCCAGGCTTGGTGTATGGCAAGGAAAGAAAAAACTAAGGTGGGTTTGGAAAAATCGTTCCCCAGAGTGAGCCTTAGGTACCCTACTTTTTCTAAAGTACCCCAATTAACTTAAGGATGCAGACAAGAAGGAGGACCACTAGGTCAATCGCTTGGGCCCTGAGATCAGAATTCTGGCTGCCACTCACTTGCTGTGTGAATTTGGATAAAATCTTCTCTGGGCTTGGCTTTCTTCCTCTATGATTTGAGGAGCATGGGGCAGGGAGGACATTCAATAAGGTCTTGTGAGTAAAGCCCAAAGCCCTTAGCACAGTGCCCAGTACATAGTAGGTCCTCAATACAAGGTTACTTTTTTTTCCTTGTTGCTGCCAAATAACCAATTCCAGTTCTCCAGTCTCCTGGGGAACTCACCACACTCTCACTGGGGATAGTGGCAGCAGAGGAGGACTGTGATTGAGACTCCCCTCCCCGAGGCAAGGGGCAGGCATGTGTCCCAGGCCAGGTGATCAGATGCTCCCTCCCTGGCACAAGAACTGTAAACAGATGTTGCCTTTTTCACCTGAGTTGATAATGCCCTAACCACACCGTCTTCGGCAGGTGAATGTTCCCAAGGGTCTTCCTTTCTGGACTTCCAGAACTCCAGTTTTATCCCATTCCCCAATTCTCCAGGCTCCCACGGATTCTGGGAACATGGATTATCTTTTCAATTTATTCCTTTTTTGTCTGAGTCAAAGTTGGCTACTGTGGCTTATGACCAAAGACCCATGACACTGACAAATGGAAAAGAGAGAACTCCAAATCCACCACTGCAGAGAGAGGGCATACTCAGCTGTCCCCCAGTCCTTCTGAAGGGAAGACTGAATACTGGGGGACACTAGGAAGCACTGCAAATCCTCAAAGTGACTTTCAAGGCCCTGCAGGATCTTGGCCCACCATCTCTCTGGCCCACATCCTGCCACTCTCCCCCTTGCTCATGCCACTCCAGCCTCATTGGCCACCTTGCTATTTGTCACCCTCAGTGGGCACACTCCCACCTCAGGGCCTTTGCACTTGCTGGTTCCTTTGCCTGAATTCCTCTCCATCCAGAAATCCCCATGGCCTCCTCCTTGTCTTTGCTCAAATGTCACCTACTCAGTGGGGCCTCCCTCAACCACCCTATTTCAGAAGACAAACCCCACCTGTCTCGGCCTTCCCTGTATCCCTTGTTTTCTTCCAGAACCCTTCAACATACTATGACATTTTCTTGTTTATTTTGTTGTCTACCTTCTAAGCGCCACAAGAGCAGGGGTTTTTGCTCACTGTCTTGCTCACTTGGAAATGTCCAGCACAGTAACCTGGCACATAACAAGTGCTAAATAAATATTTGTTGACCTGAGTTGCATTCTGGGTGGACACAGTCAGGGACCTGGGGTGGGGGAGAGTGGGGATTGAGGAGAGGGGGAGGGTGGGAGTAGGAGGGTAGGGAAAGATGAGGGGTTCTCGTGAGACAAGCCTTTATCCCGCAAAGCCCACTGCTTGCCCAGCCCTGGGGATTCTAGCTGACAGATGCCTCCTGTAGGGTACAGACTCCTGGGAGGACCACATTCCCCCAGTGGCCTACATGTGGGAGAGGGAGTCACTTAAGTCCTGGCCTCTCCTCGATGGAAAGCCAATATATTTTAAGAGACTCTCAATAGTGATAATAATAATAACAGCAGCGGCAGCTACCACTGATGGTTGCTGATACTTTTTGCCTGGGTCTGTGTTAAGCGCTTTACATTAAATATCTCATTTAAATCTCAGGTCATTCTGAGACCTATTATACCTATTTTATACCGTATTATACCCATTTTAAAGATAAGAAAACTGAGGCTCGGAGAATGTCAGTAGCAGCCCCAACTATCTCCCGTCATTTCCTCCAGCCTGGCACATACCAGACTTTCTGTAAGTGATGTTTTCCTTCCCAGCCCCATATACGGGGTGGGACCTGGGGCGTTGGGCATGGAGGGCAGGGGCTGCCTCTGGATGCTCGGGCCTGCGTCTGGCGCGCAGGATCCTCCCGCGGGCGACCTCGGCCACCCCGCGCGCGGTGGCTTTCCGGAGGGGTGGGGCGGCTGCGCGGCCGGTCCTGACGTCGGTCGCCCTCGGCCGTCACTCGGCGCTCGGCCCCGCCCCGCCGCGGCTGTAGCAGCAGCGCCGAGCCCGGAGGAGCCGCCGCCGTCACCGCCGCCCGGGACTCGGAGCGCTGCGCGCGGAGCCATGGCTTCGACCCCCGCGGGTAGGAGGCGCGTGTGGCGGGGGTGGCGGGAGAATAGCCCGAGCCCCCGGCTCCCACCCCTCGGCTGACCCGCCGCTTTCCCGTCTTGCCCCACAGAGGCGGAGACCAGGCAGAGGCTGCTACGCACCGTCAAGAAGGAGGTAGGTGCCGGGGCGGGGGCGTGGGGCGCGACCCCCCGGGAGAGGGGACAGCCACAGCCATGCGGGGAAAATAGTCTCCATGGAGGGGTGGCCCCTGGCGGCGGAGGACGGCCCCCTCAGGTGTGGGGCTCACCTGGGTGGGCATTTACCTTCCCCGGGTCTGAAGGCAAGGAGGGTGAGTTTGATGGTAGGGAGATGCGACTCCAGGTACGGGGGCACCTCTGGATGTTTTTAAGCCTTGTGTAGGGGCGGATGCAGCCTGAGGGCCCTCCAGGTGTGGGGCATACGTGGATGTGCCCGGGTAGGACCCCCTCTTGTGGAGGAGCAGGTAGGTGGGTCTCAGGGATGGGATCTTTAAGGTGAGACCAGCTCCTTGGGGGCTGGCAGGGCATGCTGGGGTGCGGAACACGGCTGCAGAAGAGGAACCAGAACCAGACTTCAGGAAAGGAGAGAGGTTCAATCTGCAGAAATACAGCTTCCCTCCCCCACCCCACAAATTCTCAGTCCTTGGATCCACCCCCCTGAGAGTCTCGGGTCAGTGAGCTGCTCCCCTGGCACGCAGGGTTCCCTCACCCCCCACCTCCACTCCTCACAGGCCGAGTCAGGCAGGCTTTGCTACCCCTCAGTCCTTTCACTCCCCCTGGGGCCATGGGGAGCCCAGTTTAGCCTCTAGATTAATAGCCAATGACCTCCCAGGACCCCATAGAGGGGGAGAGATTATAGTGGTGGGGGCCTGGACTATGTGCGTGCGTGTGTGGATGTGGGTGCGCACGCCTGTGTGGGTGAGGACATGTGGCTGTGAGTGTGTGTATATGAGAACATCTGTGCATCCATCTGGAGATATCCAAGTATATCTCTGTGTATGGTGTATACCTGTGTGTTTGTCTCTGTATACATCTGTTTTCGTGAGTATGGGTCTATGTATGTGCATTTGTGTGACACATGAGTCTGTGTGAACAAGTGACACTGTGACCGTGTGCATGTGTGCATATGTGTGTGTATTGCCCTCTCCCTGTCGACCCCCCCCCCCCATTCCTCAGCCTGAGACCCCATTCATTGCCTTGTGAGTCCTTAGCCCAAGACCTTGCATGGCTGCAGACCTTATGGGCTGGCCTGGTCCCTGTGCCTGGCTCTCTGCATGTGAGTGCATGTGCGTGTGTGTGTTTCATGTGTGTGTTGGAGGTGTCGGCATGTGGCGGCAGCACTGAGCACCATCGAGGAGCCCCTCCCTGTACAGTAGCAGACAGCCACCAAGGGCAGCTTTAAGGCTGGGACCTGTTGCTGCCTCTCCCTCCTTGGGGAAGTGTGAGTATGTGTCTGTGTGTCTGTGTCTCAGTGTGTGGCATGTCACGTTTTGTTTAAAGAATCAGCTCCAGGGCCGGTTGCACATTCTATCATTTTCAAATAAGGAGACATTCACGATACCTTGGATCCCTCAGAAAGGCCCAGAAGTTTTCAGCTTAGCCCTTGTGAAGACCCCTGTGGGGACCTGAAGGGAGCTCTGTTCTAGACCCTCTTTCTAACAAAACCCACAGACCCACAACATTCTCATGACTATTTCAGGGGAGGGGCATGTATGGACCCAACAAAAGCCTTAAACCTGTCTTTTTGGTCTTTGTTTAACCAGACCTAGATGTAATATGTGCTCCCCAGATATTTTCACCTGGGATGGCTTTGTTTTTAAGGAAATGATCGGTTGGTTCAATTGGGAAGGAGGCTGGAGGCAGAAGACAGTGTCAGCAAGACATCCGGGGAGGGCCCTGGCTGAGTCCTACTCCCAGCTCTACTACCAGCTCCCTCAGTGCCCTGCACAAGTCCCTTCCCCTCTCTAGGACTCAGTTTCCCCATCTGCAGAAGGGTGCATTTTCCCCAATGTCTTTCAAGTTCCAGTCCAAGTCAGTCTAGTTTGGGTTACTGGGCAGGCTGTAGGGGACATGTCACCCCTGGTGATCAGCAGTCTGGGCCTGCATCCTCTCTCCTAGGGGCAGCTGGGGTTAGGACTTGAAGTGAGCTTTCTGCCCAGCTTGCAGCCAAGGCCAGCTCCTGATCAGAGGAACCTCGTGACATCCTGCTTGGTGCCTGAGGGAGGCAGAGGAAGAACTTAGGTTGGGCAGATCAGTTGAACCCTGCATCTGAAATCAGAAGGCAAGATTCACAGTTGCAAGTGGGTGGCTGTTTCTAAATTCTGCATTTCTTTGGCCAATTGTTTGAGGAGTCAGAGCTTCCATTTATGGGGAGCTACTATGTTCAGTGCCCTGTGTGTGCAGTAACCTTATGAGGTGGGTGAGGGGTAATCTCCATTTTACAGACAAGGAAGCTGAGTCTCAGAAAGGGAGAATGACTTGCTCAAAAGCATCCAGTGAAGAAGGGGCAGAGTTGGGACTTACCTTCCAGGTCTGTCTGACATCAGAGCCAAGCTCTTACCCTCCCATACCATCCACATCTGCACAATGCCACCACCTCGGGATGTTTGGGTGGTATAATTTCCATTGTACAGATGACGACACTCAGGACCAGAGAGAGTAAGTGATGTTCCAAGGACACAGAACCAGTGAAGACAGGTTCAAGTCTTCTGTCTCTGAGCCCCCTGTTCAGCATGGGTGCCCCTACAGGCATGGCAACAAGTCTGTGCCCCAAAAGCAGACCTCCTCTGTCCTTTTCTTCCTTTGCTTCCCTCTTTGGGGGCACCTCCCCCAATGTCAGGGAACCAGTCTCCAGTGGAATGAAGGGAAAGCTCTTTGCCTACAAATCTGAGAGTTGAGTCAGGTCTTACTTTTCCCCATCCACTGGGTTCAGAGAAGTCACGTCCCTGCCTGTCACAGCCTCGCCCAGAGGTGTCTCCCACCCTTCTTTCTGGAAGGGGTGCATTAACAATCAGCTTCTCTAGATAAGCCAGGCAGTTCTACAAGTTTTGCGTGAACCACTGCAGCCACCAAGGGGCCAGCAGAGAGACTGTGGGCTGGAAGCTCTGTCCAGTGCTGACCTAGGGAGCCAGTAGGATGTAGCACCCATGTGGCAGGCCAGGAAGGAGCTTCTGGCTCAGGCAGGGCTCTGTTCAAATCCCAGATTCATTTATTTACTGAGGGTTATGTGTCAGACACCAAGCTAGGTTCTGTGAATATAACATTGAACAAAATGAGCCTCATCCCTGCCCTCCTGGGGCTGACATTGCATCAGGGAAGACAAACCCGGACAGATACTCAGGCATAATTACAAAGATAATTACGGACTGTGCACAGAGGTCTGAGGGTAGGCACTTGGCACCACAAGTACATAAAACAGGGAGAACTTCCCACATGCAGGGGGCCCAGGACGTGATGTTTAAAAATATATGTGAAAAATAAATAGGCCTTTTAGGTAAAGGTAAGGGGTGGGGGAGATGAGGGAAAACCATTCCTGGCAGAGGGAACGGTGTATGCGAAGACTTTATGGCTGGAAGAGCATGGTGAATTTGAAGGAATTGAAGTGGCTGGAGCAGAGGGAAAAGAGAACAGTGCTGGTTACAAAGGAGGCAGAGCATGTGGTCTTACCCTAAAAGCTAGAGGAAAGGAATGGTAGGACATGGGGAATAAGGTAAGAAGGGGATGGAGCTGAAATTGTTTGTTAATTGCCCAATCTTGGACAAGCATCTGTCTTTATCTTCACAAGTGTCTGGATTTCAGTTTATTCATAATGGGAATGAAAATTACTCACCTGGCAGCATAAACTGTGTGAAAACACCTACCACATTAGCCTGAGCATCTCCAGGGCAGACATCTTATTTGTCTGTCTCTCCCTAGTCCCACGAAGAGAAAAGCTGGGGACAGGGTAGCCTCTGCTTGATTTTTTTCCAGTTAAATCCAGCCAGCTCTATCCTGGCTCCTTCCTGGTTCGCTTTGCCCTCTCTGCTACCCCTTAATTTTGTTTGGTTCCCAGAGCGAGCAGGGACTGGCTTCCCGTTGCCATGACGACTGCCATTAAAGGAGCCAGCCTCGTGATGCCAGTTGATAATGGAAGCAAAGTGACTAACCGCCTTGTTTTCCTGTCTTCATTCTGGGCCTGGGAGGCCTCTTAATTGGAGGGGAGAAGGCAGGGGCTTGTGGGCAGCAGAGGAGACCCCAGGAAGGAGGCAGGGAGATGAGGCAGTACCTGGAGGGGAAGCTACATGTAGCTCTGCAAACTGCAGCTGGTGGGAAGACTGTTATTGTGGAGCCAACATCACAGCTGCTGAGCAGAGAATGTTTGGGGAACTGAGCCTCCCAGCCTCTGGGCTGAGGGCGATGGGATGGGAGAGGAATGTGGGACATGCTAAGAATGATAGAGGAAAATGAGGGAAACAACTGATGTTACTATGGGGACCCTGTGGTTTTACTCTAATCCAGTGGTTCTTAATAAGGGAGGTGGGCAGTTTTGCACCCCCCGCCCTCAGGTTGGGTTGTCAGATAACCTACAGGTCTCCCAGTTAAATTTGAATTCCAGATAAGCAAGAATAAGTTTTTAGTGTAAATATGTATTGCTACATCTGGCAACCCTACCTCCCGGTACATTTGGCAATGTGTGGAAACGCTTTTGGTTGTTACAGCTGTGGGTGCTACTGGCATCTAGTGGGATGAGGCTAAGATGCTGCTTAACTCCCTGCAACGCACAGGACATGCCCCCACCCCCACCCCAGCCCACACACATACACACAAAATATCCAGCCCAGAATAGCAAGGCTGCTAAGGTTGGAAAACCTGCTCTAGCCGGACACTACACCCATGCCCCACCACACCTCCTCGCCTTTCTAGGCTGGCCTGATACAAATGTCCTCTTCTTGAACCATTCATTCTCACTTCTTTTAAATTGTTTGTATGTACATTTGAGGTTCCAGAAAGAGTGAGGGACAGTAGAGTAAGGTCTTGGCTCCCTAGACATGTCATTTGAGACCATCTTCCCTAGGATGCCTCAGACTTTCACCTGTAAAATGGGCTTAAGCCACAGGAGAGAGACTGGCTGGACTGTGTGATAACACTGGTAATTCCTCATTGCTCCCTGTTTATGGAGGGTTTGCTCTGTGACATTTGCTTCCCATGTATTATCTCCTTTACTTCTCACAACACTCCTAAGAGGGAGAATCATCAGCTCTTTTAATTGGTTGGTAAGTAACTGGAGGCACGGAGAGGTTACAGGGTTTGCTTTAAGATTACACAGTCAGTCCTTGAAGTCAGGATTCACACCCCACTTTGCCAGGATCTGAAAGGTGGCCTTGTGACCCTGACTTACAGAAGGCAGTGGTAGAGAGCTGTGCACTTCAGAGGAGTCCCTGGAAACATGACCTGGGGTCAGGTATGTGTAGGGGAAAGAGATGAGGCAGGAAAGGTCCATTAGGTCCAGCTTGTGCAGAGCTGTGAATACCAGGCTGCAGCATTTGGACTACTCCAGCAGATAGCAGGAGCTGTAGAAGATATATGAGCAAGGGAGCTTTTGCTAATAGCTGTATTTCAGGAAGTTTCAGCTGATAGCAGGGACCCAGATGGACATTTTCTGCCAGCTCGTAGAAGGAAATTTCCTCCCTTCCTCCCTCCCTTCCTTTCTTCCTTTCTTCTGCAAAGTTTTATTGAGAATCTACTATGTCGTAGGCCCTGTTCTGGAAGCTGCATATAGAGAAGTAAATAAAGCAAAGTTTTTAATCACATGCTCTCATTGAGTGTAAAATCTAGTGGGGGACCAATAAATGAACAATGAATACATGTTGAAGGTGACAAATGCTCTGAGGGACATAAAGGCTGGAGAGGAATGGGACGGGCTTGCCAGAGGAGATGGTCAGGGATGGCCTCTCTGGTGGGATGACATTTGAGCAGAGATCTGAAGGAAGGGAGCGAGTGGTGTAGATATCTGCAGGAAGAATGTGCCTGGCAGAGGGAACAGCATATTCAAAAGCCTTGAGTTGGGAACAGAATAGCAAGGAAGTCAGTGAGACTGGAGCCAAGAGAACAAGAGTAGAGATGAGGTCAGAGAAAGAACAAGAGCCTAATCATGCACGGCCCATGGCCATCAAAGGATTTGGCTTTTACTCTGGGTGAGTGGGTGCTATGGTGGGGTGTACTGAGCAAGGGAGGATTATGTAGGGGGATAAGTGTAGGAAGGAAAGACACCAGATCATCAGGCAAGAGAAGAGACTTCTGTGTTGTTCTCTGCTGGGCCTTTAATTCTTGGGCTAAAAATCACAGCCCCTCCATCCGCCACTCCCCTCCTGTGCTAAGTAAGGGCTCCAAAAGTGCTTGCCAATTGAATGAATGCAGAAATACCAGGTGGAATATTTGGGGGCTCTCTGATGCTTGCAGGATTGACTCAAATCAGCTTGTGTGCGTCGTGTTTGCGGGCTTAAGAGGGCAGAAATTCTCATGAATAATGCAGCCATATCCGCACGATGCACTTTGATGCTTTTTCAGGTCTCTGGCAATGTGGCTTCTGGGAGGTTTTGATCTTGATGGGTGTCTGCAGCGGGCTTGGGCGCCCTGTTTTGATGTGGCAAGGGTGACAGGAAGGCCCCTGCCTTTCTTGCTTCCTTATGTCTCTCATGCCGTCTGGCTGGGTCTCCCTCTGCAGCAACCTCGTGAGGTGCTCGGGGAGCTGGTGGTAGCATTGTTGCTGGTTGGCAGGTAGGAAAGAGCATGTTTGTCACCACTACAGGTCCACATTTGCTGGCTGCAAAACCCAGGGTGGAAAGTGAGAAGGACTGAGTCCTTGTTCCAACCCTGACCCTAACAAACTGTGTGGCTCTTAGCTGGCCCCTTCTCATAGTCTCACTTTCCTGCTTTCTAAGTGGACGAGGTTGGATGGCCCCAGGATTCTAAGAACCTCATCTAATTTGGCTGGTGTCACTTTCTGAGAGCCAAGTCTTCCATGTTTTCACTACTCTGAATTTGCCAAGTCTGTACTTAAGGCTTGTTAAAACTCAATAGCTGATAAGACATTTTGGGAGGCTCCACTCCCCTCAAGGAAAACTCGGACTCCACTAAAGGCATTCTAATGGATAAAGATTTTTTAAAAACAGCATATAGTGAGCATTTTGTTGGATGACCTCATTTAATTATCCCCAATGGATAATTAATCCTCTTATGGATAAGGAAATCAAGGCATAGAGATGGCAAGTAACTGGCCTAAGGTCATGGAGATTGTCAGTGGTCCAGCCTGGGGGCCTGGCTCCAAAACCTCTGTGCTGCAACTCCAGAGCAAAAAC
Source organism: Cynocephalus volans (assembly GCF_027409185.1). NCBI lineage: Eukaryota > Metazoa > Chordata > Mammalia > Dermoptera > Cynocephalidae > Cynocephalus > Cynocephalus volans. The sequence goes on from NC_084461.1 coordinate 199,422,858, forward strand.
CAAAAACCCACCATAGTTATGAGCTATGCTAAGAGTATGGAGTAGGGAAGAGGGCCAAGTTTTGTAACTACACAGCCCTGGGTTCAAATTGTAGCCTTGCCATTTAGTAGCTGTGTGAACCTCTCTGATATTAGTTTCCTCGTGTGTCACGCAGCAGGGCTGCTATGCTCTCGCTGTCAGGCAGTCAGCAGTATCTACAGAGTGGCCAGGCAGAGAGCTTGGCTCACCCTGCTGGCAGCGAGATGGACTCAATGGCAGAAGGACACTTTGCTGCCCTTTCTGTTCACCTCTGATCTTGCAAATGCCTTCAACATGGGATCTTGCTCTCCCTGGGTAGGCTCTAGGCTGGGGGTTATGCACCCCCCAGAGAAGTGCTGGAGAATGAATGGGAAGGGGTATTTTTTGAGGTCCAAAGGGACGAGCCCTTGAGTAGAAGTCAGAAAGGTGAGGCTTGGCTGGCTGCGTCACCCTCCTGGGGTGGGAAGCTAGGTCCTCCCTCTGGGTCTGGGTGCCCATCAGCCCCATGGAGAGGATCCCTCAGCCCAAGGAGGTCAGAGTCCCTAGTAAGCCTCCTGGCCCTGTTGTTTAGTTGCTGTGAGCCCCTTGGCAAGGCGGCTAAGAGTGCTAAGCTCAGATGGGGGCAGTGTATTTTTCTTCCTTGTAGTGATATGGGAAGTTGGGAGAGGAATAGATTTTTGTGCTTTTTTCTTTGCACAATTTTGGAGGAACTCAGATGGTGGGCGTTTATAAAGGACAGCAACAGTAAGACCCCATTTGAAAATCAGATACCTAAGGCCCTGAAAGTTCAAGAGACATAGTGACACTTGGGGCATTGAATAAATTCATGTTTAATCATTTAGTTACTATTATTTAGTAAATTGTGCTTACTTAGTAAATTAGAATTATGGCAACTGCCATTTACTGAACATGTGCTTTTTTTTCTCACATTTAATCCACAAAGCCATCTTCCTATAGAGTAGGTGCATCACAGCTCCTCTTTACCAACAAAGAAATTGAAGATCAGAGAGGTTAAAAAACTGAACCAAGGTCACACATCTGAGAAGCAGCAGAATAGGGTATTTTAGCCAGCACCATTCTCCATCCATTTCAAATTGGATAAACCCTAATGAAACTAGCTAGAATGATGACTAAATGTATAAACATAAAGTGAAAGGGAAATAGAGGCCAAAAAACTGATTTCTTGGTTCAAGTGTTTGGGAAGTTTGGGGTGATCTGGCTTCAGGTACACCTATACCCAGGGGCTCCAATGATGTCATCTGGACACTGTCTCTCTCCATCTCTCTGCACTGCCTTCCTGTGTTGGCTTTATGCTCAGCCTCTCTCTGTGGGGAGGTAGAGTGTTGCCCAACAGCTCTAGGGGCACAATCTGCCAGCTTGGCATCATAGCAAAAAAAGAGTGTCCCTTCCTAATGGTTCTAGCAAAAGTCTTAGAATTAGGTCTCACTGGGACAGCCTGGGTCACTTGCTCCTTTTGCGCCAATCACAGTAGGAGGGATTGCTCTGATTGGTCAAGCCTGGAGGGCTGAAGGGTGGAGTCAGCCCTGTGAGAGGAAGGAAGGGGCACCAGAGAAGAGTCAAGGTGAAATGACCACACAGGGAGGTGGAAACCAGACAAATCACAGATGTCTACATCAAAGGGGTGAGGTGCCTGCATTTGGAGCTCAGCCTCTAACAGTGAGGGTGTCCACTCTGTGCTCTGTGCCTGCCGATGGTCCCACCTGCTGCCTGAGGACTTACTGTGTAGCAAGTGTCTGCTGGATGAAGCATTTATATTCTAGGAGTGTGCAAACCCCTGGTATTGTACAAACACTTTGTACTTGCCATATGGAGAGAGGATCCTCAGCTTTCATCAGTAGTTCTAAGGAGTCCACAACCCAAATACCCAAATATGGTTCAGAATCACCATGTGTCTTAGTCATATAGGACTGCTCTAGCAAAGTGCCATAGACTGAGTGGCTTTTAAACAACAGAAATATATTTCTTAATCCCGTGCCAGCATGGTCAGGTTTTGGTGAGGACCCTCTCCTAGGTTACAGACTGCCACCTTCTCATTGTATCCACACATGGGGGAAAGGCGAAGAGAGAACTCTTTGGGGTCACTTTTATAAGGACACCAATCCTATTCAAGAGGCCTACACCCTCATGGCCTAATTATCTCCTAAAGACCCCACCTCCTATTACCATCACTTGGGGGGTAGGATTTCAACATATGAATTTGAGGGGAGGCACATTCAGTCTATAACACCGTGCAAGAGAGCATGATACAAAGATGAATACAATACAGTTTCCTGTCCTTAGCGTGCTCTGAAATGAACTGGTGCCTTCTAATTTCTAAATCAGTGAGGTTTCTAATAATAATAATAATAATAATAACAAATATAATTAGCATTTCCTGGACACCTACTATGTTCCAGACCTACCCTGTCCAATATGTTAGCCACTAGTCACAAGTGCTTATTTACATTTCAATTAAGTTAAATTACATTAAATTTAAAATGCAATTCGTTGATCACACTAGCAATGTTTCAAGTGGTCAAGAGCCACATGTGGCTAGTGATACCATATGGGACAGCACAGGTATAGTGCATTTCCAGGAAATTCTATTATGTTCTAGAGTTCTAGATATTATGCTAAGTGCTTTATATGCATTAACATATTTAATGTCAAAAGAAAAAGCCGACATTAAGAGGGGGAAGTCCTTTTTATTATCCCATTTTACAGATGAGTAAATTGAGGCACAGCAAAGTGAAGTGACTTGCCCGAGGTCACACAGCTGGTAAGAGGTGGAGACAGGATTTGAAGCCAGCCTTTGCCTTCTAAGATCGGGAAGATGAGGTTAGTCCATTTTCGGGTTCACCTGTGTGTGTTTTAAGCAACCAGCTGGGAATTTCATTTCTTATTTTTCTGCAGCTGCCCAAACCTCCCAAAGTTTGGGCAGTCTTCTGGAGAAGCTGGGTGAGCCCTGGAGTCTGTGTGCCTCTTCCTCATCCAGGAGGCCCATGGGTCTGTGGAGATGGGCATGTTGCCAGGGGAGCCCTGCCACAGGCAGGGAGGCCTAGCACCCAGGAGAAAGCTGGCTAGTCTCCAGGGTATGGGCTGGGAATTGACACATGCATGCCTGTTTCTCCGGAATGGAAGGAGGCCAGGGGATTGTCTTCACAGCTCCATCATCTCCATCAGTGCCTATGTGTGGGGGCATCAGCCTGAATCAAGCATTGGGGGGACCTTCTTTCAAGGGGTGTCTGAGGAGCTGGGCAGGGTGGTAAGGAGAGGCCCATTTGTTGGAACCCCATTCTCAGCCCCAGAACACCCCTCCTTTCAGGTCATGGCAGGTTGGCTGTTCCTCGAACTGCTAGGGAACAATGCCTAGCGCCTATTTATACTGAGCCAGTAAAAGATTAACTGGGGCTAGGCTGGCAGCAGCCAAGTCAGAGGCACTGCTTCCCCTGTAAACCCCAACAACCAACCCCATTTAGGGCAGATTAAGTGGGGAAGAACTGGAAGGAGGATTTTCTAACACTCTGAAGATCCACAGGCCACCACTTTATCACTTTGCATCCCTCTCCCCTTCCTGCTCACACCCATCACACAGGCTGTAGGACGCTCTCCTGTGGTTTTGCTTTCGTCATCTGTGCCATGTGGATGTGACAGGAAGGAAGGATGAGTGTGGGCAGGAGTGGGGGCCAAGTCTGTCCTGGAATTGCACGTGAGAGAGATCCAGAAAGTAAGCTTTGATTCATTCACCAGCATTTCCTGAGCTCCTACTGTGTGCTAGGCTTGTGCTGGGCATGGGGAAGACAGCACAATAGGTGAGGTTCCTGCCCTCCTGGAGCTGACCGTCTGCAGGGGAGAGACCAACAGTGAGCAAGCCAACAGATGAGGAAGTATGATGAATTCAGAAATGGGTGAGAAAAGAGCATTGGGGAGGAGAGAGAGGCTGGGTGGGCTGGGGGTGGGGGCAGTTTATGTGAGCAGTCAGCGTGAGCCTCTCTGAGGAGGGGGCATTTGAGCTGATACCTTAAAGAGGAAAAGGAGCAGCTGTGCTGAGAACTGAGCATGGTGGAGGGAACAGCAAGAGCAAAGGCACTGGGGCAGGAGCTTGCAGCTTGGAGAAAAGCTGGGGAGCAGGGAGTGAGGAGGAAAGAGATGGGAGAATGAATGTCCTGCTGAGGAGGTGGCAGAAAGGGCTTCTGAGCTGACACCATCAGACATTTTCTCTACAAAGGCCCCAAAGCCCATTGCAGGGGGTAGTGCTCTGAGGGCAGGGAGGAGCCCATTTGGAAGGAGGTGCTTAGCCTGTTTGCTGAAAGGTCAGGATTCCTGCCAACTTCCTTCCATTAGTGGCAGAGTGAGGAAAAGTCATTCCTTTTTGTCTTTTTTTTTTTTTTATATAGACTTTACTTTTTAGAGCAGTTTTCAGTTCACAGCAAAATGGAGCAGAAGGTGCAGAGATTTCCCCTGTATGCCCCTGTCCCCACATGTGCACAGCCATCCCTAACATCCACATCACACACCAGAGTGGTACCTTTGTTAAAATTCACTGCCCTACCCCAACATATCATCAAAACCCAGAGTCTATACTTTACATTAGGGTTGACCCTTGGTGTTGAACATTCTGTAGGTTTAGACAAATGTACGACATGTATCCATCATTGTAGTATCACACAGAGCATTTTCACTGCCCTAAAAATCTTTTATACTCCACTCATGCATCCCTCCGTCCTCCCCAACCCCTTGAAACCACTAATCTTTTTACCGTCTCCGTCGTTTTGCCTTTTCCAGAATGTCATATAGTTGGAATCATATAGGATGTAGCCTTTTCAGATCAGCTTCTTTCACTTAGTAATAGGCATTCAAGGTTGGACATTTTTGTTCCCATGATTTTCCTTCGGGAACTAACGTGTGGCAAACAGAGGGAGGCAGGAGGTGCCGAGTGTGCTGGGAGAGGTGGACCATGAAAAATGGTGGCTGGGGCAGAGGAGGAGCTGGCAGGTGCTGTTGGACACTGGCCCTGGGGACAGGGAGTTGGCTGTGACTGTGATGTTCAGCTGCAGCGGGCTGAGGGAGCAGGGGCACTGGCTGTCCTGCCACCTTGCTGCTGAGGTCTCCATGCAACCTGGGACTCCAGGACAGGAGACTTTGATTCATATCCTGGCCTCTTCATAGACCTGATGGTCTTTGCCTCTCCCAGGTCAGCTGGCTCATTGGGAAAACGGGAAGAATAACGATGACACCTATATTGCATAGGTGGTTGTGAATCCTTGGGCTCGTGTGTGAAAAGCACCCACTTGTGGGAAGCAGCCGTAAGTGTCTGTTGAATGAATGAATAAACAAACCTCCTGTGTGCCAGGCTCAGTGCAGAACAAGTAGTCCTGGGTTCGAATCCCCACCCTGCTGTTCCCAAGCCATATGCTCTCAGGCAAGTCATTTAATCTGACTCGGACTCAGTTTCTTCATCTGTAAAATGGAGAGGCTAAATGTACCCATGATGATTTACCTGAATTACCAGGATGATTAGATGAGATCATGCCCCTGAGCAGAGTGCCAGGCATATAGTGAACACTTTATAAATAAATGTTGGTTATTATTGTGTAAAACCAGAGCATAAGGGACTTACTATGCAGCAGCTATTGTGTTAAATGTTTTAAATGTATTATCCCTCCTTTAACGTCGATACTAATATCAGCCATTTCACTGACGGGAAAGCTGAGGCTCAGAGAAGGGGCATGATTTGCTTAAGATCATGCATGTAAGAGCGGGGATTGGAATTCTGGAAGTCTCATTCCAGAATCTGATGCTCATAACTGTGCAGCTGTCATTACTCTCAGAGCTCAGAAGAGGGGGGCCCCATTAACTTGTTGTGGGGGGCTCAGGAGAAAATGAGGAGAGGGACATGTGACTTGGCCCTGGGGGATTAGGGGATTTTTTTCCAGAGCTGGAGACTGGGATAGGAATGGGTGGTGAGATCAAGTAGAGTAGACTGTAGGAGCAAAGGCCAGACAGAGGGAATCACGTGGGTCACACAGGAGGAATGGCACATGTGACCAGAGCTCAGGATATGGAAAAGGGAAGGGACAGGATTTGGCAGGAAAGGAAGGTTTGGATACACCGTCAAACAGTCACAGCTTGCAGGGCGGCACCAGCCCTCCCCCCTGCCCCCAGTCTTTTATTGCCTGTGCTTTGGAGCTTCCCAAAATACTCCTGTCCCCCCACCACTATCTCCACCAGCCCTGTTCCAGCCTCTCCCATTTCTCACCTCCTGCAAGCCTCACCCATAACAAATTAAAAAATTAAGAGCTGCCAGCTATTTCCATAAAGTGCTTTTCCCTGCCACATTGTTTCTGCATCTGTTCCTTCCTTTCAGCTCCAAGGCAGCTCTGTGGGGGCAGTTGTGAGGGGAATTTTTCCCTCTGCTTGAGAGTTGGAGAAACTGAGGCCCAGAGAGTTCATTTCTACTTGCACTTCAGATCTTGAGCCATCACCACCTCCAAGAAGCCCTCCCTGACCTTCCCCCCAACCCTATCAGGTCTGGTTTCTTTATTTGTTCTCATAGGACCAAATTCTTTTGCTGCAAAGAACTGGTCTCACTTTGTAATTATTTACGCATATGTGTGATTTAGTTTGTCTTCCCACCTCACTGGACTGTAACCTCCAAGAAGACAGGGACTCTGCTTTCCCACTGGTTCCTGACACGCAGGAGGCACTGGAGAAATATTGAGTGAATGAATGACACTTCAGTTCGTGGGATAAGTGCTGGGAAAGAGGTGTTAGCGGAGCATGGAAGGGGCACACTTGTCCCCACGTGGGGGATGGAGAGTCCAGGAAAGCTTCTAGGAGGAGGTAATGCCTTGGCTGAAGCTCGGAGACTGAGTTGCATAGCCAGATGGAGCATGTAGAGAGGAGCATCTGGCAGGAGGCACCACATGGGCAAAGGCACGGAGTTGAGAACATGGTGCCACCTTTGGGTCCAAGGGTCCATGGTCCAGGCAGGGCTGGAGATGCTGGCCTGCTAAGGCATCTGCATGTTGTCCTGACAGTCTGAGGTTCCTGCCTGGGAGGCCGAGTGACACAGCCTGCCCTCCACTCAGCCTCCTTACTCCAGTCGTTGCCGAGGGGCCTTTGAGTCACCCTGCTCTTCTCCCCACTTTCCTCATACTGAGAGTTATTTTTAAAGCCACCCTGCAGGGCCCTCCTGGTGTCCTAATTTAACCATCCTCTCCACTGCTCACGGAGGTAAGAGGGTGTCTGGGGGCCTCCATCTCACAGTGGAGCACTGGCTTAGTGTTGCTCATGCACCTGCCTTACTCTTCTGCCCTTGCTGGCCAGGTGCCAACCCCTGAGACCCCAGCTGGCGGAGGGGCACCCTGAGTCACAACTGAGGCAGCAGGCCCTGGAGGAGCAGGGGGCAGCTCTGGTGATTTGTATTCAGGCCTACTGTTTGCCATGGGCACTGCACTGGGTGCTTTTTTAAAAAAAAAAAAAAAAAAAAAGATGACCGATAAGGGGATTTTTTATTTTTATTTTATATTTTTTAATTTTAACTTCTCAATATACATTGTAGTCTTAACCCTTGACTTGGTGTTGTCAGCACCACGCTCTCCCTAGTGAGCTAACCGGCCATCCTTATATAGGGATCCAAACCCGTGGCCTTGGTGTTATCAGCACCACACTCTCCCAAGTGAGCCACGGGCTGACCCCTGCACTGGGTGCTTTCAACCAGGGGTCACTGTGGGCCAAATCCAGCCTATTTGTGTCCACCCTTGAGCCAAGAATGTTTTTTACATTTTTTTCTAATTACTAAAGTTTTTATTTATTGGCTGACAAATTATTTTTATTTGAATTATAAGATAGTTCTGTTCACAAACTATTTTCAAAGTCCTTACTAAAAATAAAATCTGTGTACATGAAATCAAAACAAAAAAAATTCCTTTATGTTGATTTTCTGAATATTTAAGAATAACATAAGAAAATTACTCTTGGCATATATTTGCATACTGTAATTGGGTTGGGGTTTTTTTTGCCATATCTCTAATACTGTATTTTTACATAATTGCATGAAGAATTCATTTTTTTCAATGCAATCTAATCTTCGTTTTTTTAATAAAATTACCTGAAGTCTCCTTCTAGTTTGCGTTTATGATTAATAAATTTGAAATTATTTTTTTACTGACACTAATTGTACATATTTATGGGGTAGAGAATTATATTATAATACATGTATACAAGGTGTGAGGATCAGATCAGGATAATTAGCATATCCATAATCAAAAAAGTGTATCATTTCTCATTTTTAAAGGGTTGTAAAAACAAAAGAGACTATGCAACATAAACTGTATGTGGCCTCAAAATAGGTTTTCTAGATTTAGCAAATAAAAAGTTAGCAATGAAGAATAGTTTGCCAGATTTAGCAAATAAAAATTCAGAATGCCTAAATTTGAATTTCAGAGAAACAATAATTTGTGTAATACTCCATGCGATATTTGAGACATGCTTATACTAAAAATTTATTCCGTATTTATCTGAAATTGAGATTTATCTGGGCATCCTATATTTTATCTGGTAGTCCTCCCCACAAAGCCTGAAATATTTTCTCTCTGACCCTTTACAGAAAAAGGTTGCCGATCCCGGCCCTAAACACATATCAGTGTGATCAGAAGAAAAGGGGGCTTAGGACACTGCCTAGAACTGAGCTCGATCAGCATTAGCTGCTAGTATTAGTGTGTTAATATAATTAGAGTACTCACTAACATATATTGAGCACCTACTGTGTGCCCAGGCACCATCCTAGGGGCCCAAGGTCTTCACGGTAGAGATGGACCCCAAACGGATAAACCCACAGATGCTTAAAGAGAGGTCAGGCCATGCTGAGCCCTAAGGAGATGTGCAATCCAGGGTAAAAGAGTAGAGCTGGTATGCTTGAGGACCTGTTTTATTTTATTTTTAAATTTTAAAAAATTTTAACTGACTAATAATAATTGTGGATATCTATGTGTATATTTATGGGGTATAATATGATGTTTTCATACATGTATGCATTGTAGAATGATCAAATCAGGGTAATCAGCACATCCAGTACCTCAAATATTTATCACTTCTTTGTGATGAGAACATTTACAATTCTCTCTTTTAGTAATTCTGAGGCATACGTTATTATTAGCTATGGTCACGTGCTGTGCAGTGCAACACCAGAATTTATTCCTGCTGTCTAACTGTAACTTTGTACCTGATGACTAACATCTCCCCTTTCCCCATCCATCCCCTGCCACCAGCCCCTGGTAACCACCATTCTACTGTCTACTTGCATGAATTCTACTTTTTCAGATTCCACAGACAAGTAAGATTGTACAGTATGTGTCTCTCTGTGGTACAAGGCCCTACCTAAGGGTGGTCAGGGAGCCCCTCCTAGGAGGAGGCATTAGAGACACCCCGTGAATGAAGGACTGGGGCACGTGGCTATCTGGGGGCTGCCACTTACCCAGCACTCATGGCATGCCCACCTGGTTCCGAGCGCTATGTATCCTCACACAGCAGCCCTGGTATCATCCCCATTTCACAGACAAGGAATCTGAGGCCTCAGGCCAGCCAGCGAATGACAGAGCTGGAGTTTGACCTGGGCCTGTGCCTCCGAAATTCACATTCTCACTTCACTAGAGTGCCTCCCTTGATTTGGCACCAGCTGTGTGCAGGGTGCTGTTTGAGGCTCTCTGTCTATTATATTCTCCATAATCCTTACAACAGCCCTGTACCCTGGGGCATGTTAGTGCCATCCAGGGTTAAGAGCAGTAAACACAGCACAGCCTGGGGAGACAGGGAGAAGTAGGGAATTGACTTGGAACCTGGCAGGGTTCACGCAGCACGAGGGTGCCTGGTTGTGGACAGGTAGCAGGTGTGAGGAGGGGCGAAGACAGGGCAGGCCCAGGAGTCCCATGAGTCCCCCCTTCCAGCTTCACAGATTGGCCCCAGTTTCCCTGCCTGGAATCAGCGCCTGCCTGCCCAGACTCCCTCCTGACATTAATCCTCCTTTTATGCTGTTTAAATATTTGCAGGTGGAGGGAGGTTTGGCAGGAGGGCGGGGCTGGTGCTTGAATGGTTGCAGGGTGGGGCCGGAGGTGAAAGGGACAGGTGCTCAGAGGCCTAACGTGGAGGGGCGGGGCTGGGTCACAGCCCCAGAGGCCAGCCAGGCCCCACTAGTCCATGGTGGGAAGCTCAGGGAAGGTGGCACAGATTTAAAGGGCTCCTTGGCAACTGGCCATTCTCCGAGTGCTCTTGAGCACCTGCTGTGGGCCAGGCAGGGAGCTGGATAGTCAGTGTCATCTCAAGAGTCAGTACCATTTGTAGACACCCCGCTGTGTGTCAGGCACTGTCCACAACCTCATTAAAGCCTTATATTACCTGTGTGAGGGAGGGCTGCTATTACCATCGGCCTCATTTTACAGCTATCTACACAATGTTGGCAACTTGTCCAACACAACGCAGATAGAGGGTAGCCAAGGATTCAATCCCAGGTCCGTGACTCTACATTCTGGGATCTTAGGTTCTCTCAGCTGCCTCCTGACACCCTGTCCTTAATACCAATAAGCTGGTTCCAAAAGCTCACCGTCATTGGAGGAATGCACACAGATGTCGGAGAGCCCCTGAGAATGGATGCAGGAGAGGGATAAAGCATCCTGACTACTTTGACTCTTGAGGTTCCCCCTCTCCTGAAAGGCCCCCACAGTCTTATCAGAGCAACCCCTGTCTCCTGACTTCCAGATTCAGTGTTTCTTTTGGGCCTCAAGTTGGGAGAGACTGAGGAATCCCTTCTCACGGGTTTTGGGTTTTCAGATGACCTAGTACTGGGCAGGGCTGGAGGCAGAACTCTAGGTCAGGCCTCAAGACAGGCCCAAGTTTGAGTCCCAGCTGTGCCCTTAACTGGCTGTGACTCTGGGAAAACCACATAAACTCTCTGAGCCTGAGTTTATACATCTTTAAAATGGGGATAATAATGCTCTTGTGAAGATTAAACAAGGTATTCTATACAAAGCACCTGGCACACAGTAGGTGCTCAGTAAACATTTTGTCTTTAAACTGGGGGATAACAAAAGCATTTGGTTTGAAACGGCCCCAGCTTCTGCTGTGAGACAAGGTATTCATTGGAACAAGAGCCCCGCCACCTCTACGTGACCTTGGCAGGTTGTCTAATCTCTGACTCCTGCCATTTCTATATGAACTTGGGCAGGTTATCTAATCTCTCTGTGCCTCAGTTTCCCCATCTGTAAAAAGGGAATAATTTGGAAACTTACCTCATCAGGGTTGTTTTTACACACGGTCCTCTGAACAAAGTGCTCACAAAAAATGTGAGTTGTGAACTTTATCATCACGAAGTTCCTTCCTACTGTGTTTGAGCCCTACCCGCCCTTTCATACATCACACCTCATTTCATCTTCACTACAGCCCCAAAGGTTGATAGGTTCCACTTTATAGAGGAGTAGACTGAGGCACCAGCAGGGGTGTGACCTGACCGAGCTCACACAGGATGTGGGTGCAGGTCTGTGGCTCCAAGTGGCTCCCATGACAGTCTCTCTGGTAGCAACATCAGGCGTGATACCTGTACCCAAGCTTAGAAAATCCCATAGGCCGTGATGAGCCAGGATACCATGCCACCACCACTGTCCCCAGCCCACCCCAGGGGCCCTTGAATCTGTCAGCCTCCAAAGTGGACCAAGTCCAAACCTACCTCTGGGAGCCCAAGATGGGGGAGGCATTTAAGCTGAATTTTAGATCTTCCTCCCAAGGCTGCCTGGTCCTTTCCCCCCACAGGTCTAGTCTGTCCCCAGGGATGTGTTCCTCCCCTCAAAGGAGTGGGCAGCACCCTCATTCCTGCGTGGAGTCAATGTCCTCTTCTGCAAAGCTTTCAGCCATCCGAGGGAGGCTTCCACCTCATTGCTAATCACCAGCCTTTTTAATTTCCTCTCCTAGCCTCCGGCTGTCATCCTGTTATTAACTTCTAGGAAGATGTAGCTGATAGCTGAGAGCTCGTGGAGGAGGGGAGGGGTACTCACTTGCCAGAGCCCCTCCCTCAGACTGAGAACAACACCCACCTCAGGTGCTGCAGCCCCGCCTCCACACCCACCCGCCCCAGATCCATTCCCAGGTGAGAGTTTTGGAGCCAGGCAGCCACTGGCTCCTCCTCTCTGCAGCCAACTTCCCGCTGTGTGACCTTGGAGAGGGGCATAACCTTTCTGAGTTTCAAGATCCACAGTCGTAAACAGACACCTTTCTCCACTTTGCAGTATTTGGACTGAGACAGTGTGTATACAGTCAGGGTGCCAATAGGAAACAGATGGTTCTCCCAAACTGAGTACATTAAGGTAAATTTAATAAAGGGACTGTTGACTAAGATGGGGGAAGGTGCTGGGAGTCCACAGGAAAGATGTAGCACCTTGTGGTTATTAACAGTGGACAGCCAGGAACCATTTACCACCCGTAGGCCTGAAAAGGGTGGGAAGGAGAGGTTACCAGAAGGAGGTTAGCTGTACAGGGAGGGTCCCCGACAACAGCCATGGCTGCTAAGTCCCTTCCTTCTGTGAGGAAGCTGAGACAGCTCCCCGTTTCATATTCACCCCCTTTCCCCCTTGCCATTCATCCTCCACTCTCTCTCCTTTCCCTTCCCCTCAAATTCTCCAATTTGAACATGCATGAGATTCACCTGGAGGGCTAGATAAACAACCCAGAGTTTCTGATTCGGTAGTTCTGGGTGGGGCCCAGGCATTTTCATTTCTAACCAGTCCCCTGGGTGCTGCTGCTGGACCTTGAGCTGAGCAGCTCTGCTCTACTACAGAGCATTTCTGGGTCCCTCTCTGACCTCATGCAACCTACAGCTCACTGGACTAAAGCCCCTCCAGGATAGGACTGTCTGACTCCATCCCTGTGGCTCTCCATACCTTGCACTAAGCATCTGAGTACAGGTTCGAGGGGCTAGCCTCCTGCCCCACTCCCAGCTGACTTCACTGGCGATTGCACCGTTTGCAATTCATCTCTCCTGACCACCGCTCAGACACATGCACAGAAGCTTGGTGGTCCTGGACTGAGATGTGCGTGGGCATGAGGGGGTGTGGGCGGGAGAACTCTTGGGAGCGGCACCAGGGAAGTGAAGCGAAGCAAGCAGGAGTGGGTGGGGGAGAAGCTGGGCCACGTGCAGACTTAGTGGCGGCCTCAGCTGGTCCCACAGGGAGTTCCAAGAGGAGCTGGGACAGCCCTTCAGAGCTGTCCTAAGTTGGGACAAAGTGCTGGGTCTTTAAACCCCACGTGCATCAGTCACTGGATATAGGCCACCCTCAGAGGGAGTGGGATCATGAAGGAGGCTCTCTGCACCTGAGGCAATCCCCTGACCCCCACAGAGCTGGCAGCTGGGGGTATCCAGGAGCTGCTCCAGCAGTTCTGAAGGATCTGGGTGGTGCATTGCTGCATCTGCCATGTTAGCAGAACCTAGCTGAAGAGTCAGAAGGGGTCAGGGCCTTCTCATGCCCGCCACCTACTCTCTCTTCCACATCCCTGGATCCCCAAATCCAAAACTCCTTCCTGTCTCAACTCCAACCAGAGAGCCCTCATGCTATCTCTCAAGCACAGAGGCCCCCAGCAGAGACAGCTTCCCATAGTTTTGCCAACAGCCAACCTCAGGACATCCTGTAATACAGAGAAGTAGAAGCCCTCAGGCCCCATCCTAGCTTGAACTGAGGTGCAGAATAAACACATCAGTGTTGTTATCCTCCACATACGTGGCTGGAGAATGCTCCAGGCCTTCCAGAGGAAGAGAAAGGAAGAGGAAGAGGTTTTTTTTTTTTCTCCGCTCTATCACTGAGGCCTGGAGAGGAGGCGCAGATGGGCTGTGTGCATCATTAACTTTGTCCAGAGAGCTGGTGCAGCTGCCATCAGCTGGGAGGCCTCCCGGAATCCCTGCTTCCCGGCTCAGCCTGTGGCTGTCTTGGGGCAGGCACCCCCTCAGCTGTCTGACACAATCCTGGCGTTTGGAGACTCTAACCCCTAGATCTGGGGCAGGAGTCAGACTGACATGGGTTTAAACCTCCTCAGGGCAACGTTGGATTTGTTGATGACCTTGGGCACATAGCAAGTGAACTTCAGAGTTTCCTTGTCTGTGAAATGGGTGATAGTGGCTACTGGGAGCTATGTGCTGAGGGTTACATGCGGCTGTCCGTACATGCATATCATAGTGCTGGGCACATAGCATGTAAGAATTGTAGTATTATTTTCAGAGACAATCATTGGTGGAAGCTTCCAGAGTAGCAGTCAAGAATGTAAATTTAGATTCCATTTCTGATAAATAGGCATAAAATAGCACCTATTCTCACAGGACTGCGGAGAGGATACAATGAGTTAATAACTCAGGTAAAACGTAGAATTCATTTATTTACTCATCTGAGTCTGGCACATATAAAGGGCCCGGTCTGACGCATGAGGATGCTGATGCTGATGGTGGATGCATTAGTTTGCTAGAACTTGCGTAAACAGAGACCACAGAATGGGAAGCATAAACGACGGGCATTTATCGTCTCACAGGTCCAGAGGCTGGAAGTCGAGATGGAGGTGTTGGCAATGTTGGTTCCATCTGAGGTCTGGGAGGGAAGGATCTGTTCTGGGTCTTTCTTCTTGACTTGTAGAAGGCCATCTTCTCCCTGTGTCTTCACATGATTTTCCCTTTGTATGTATCTGTGGACAAATTTCCTATTCTTATAAGGACAACAGTCATATTGGGTTAGGGTCCAACCTAACGACCTCATTTTAACTTAATTGCCTCTGTAAAGGTCTTATTTCCAGATACGATCACATTCTGAGGTGCTAGGGTTAAGCGTTTTAGTCTGTTTTGTGTTGCTATAACAGAACACCTGAAACTGAGTACTTTATAAAGAAGAGAGGTTTATTTGGCTTACGATTCTGGGACAGCTGCATCTGGCGTGGGCCTCAGACTGCTTCTACTCATGGTGGAAAGTGGCAGGCAGCTGGCAGGTACAAGCAGATCACATGGCGAGAGGAAGCAAGAGAGAGGAAGCAAGAGGAGGTGCCAGGGTCCTATAAGCAACAAGCTCTCAGGAACTAACAGCGCGAGAACTCACTCATTACTTCCCCCTCCCCCAGGGAGAACATTAATCCATTCATGAGGGATCCGTCCCCATGACTCAATCAGTTTCCAACACTGCCACATTGGGGATCAAAATTCCACATGAGTTTTGGAGGGGACAACACATCCAAACTCCATCATTAAGATTTCAACATATGAATTTTGGGGTGGGGGGACACAATTTAGCTCTTAACAGTGGGGGAGGTGACAGTTTGCAGGATTAGATTCCCAAGGATGGGAGAGGGATGAAAGGGGAAAGGGATGGAAGGAGATTAAGGCATCCTAGAAAGTGGGAATTGGGTCTCTTTGAGACCAGAGGGTAAACTGAGACTCTGAGGGGCAGTACCAGCCTGAGGGCACCTATTAGTTGGTGACAGAGCTAGAACTCTCCAAAGCTGGTGCCTCTCCTGCCCCCACCCCACCCCCACCCGAACCCTTCCTCCACATACACACACAATCTCTGAGAGAAAGCTGGGTATTTGCCATGTGTCCTGAGGAAGCTCATGGCTTTCTTTTGTGTATGGAGCAGTTGGGGCCTGGCGGTCTTTGCATTAACTGTGGGGGAGAACACAGGCAGGCCTCAGGACCCCTGTGTTAGAGCCACTCTGGAGGGTAACAGGCAGATGGTCACCTCCGAAGAGCAGGAGGACATTGGCAGGAGGCGATCTGCCTAAAAGAGGGCTGGCCCCTGGAAGGGGCCACAATAGCCATGTCAACACTGACCTCCAAAACTGTCCCAGACTATGGACCCCCCACCCCGCTAGAGCAGGCAGTCTGGGCCATGACTCAGGATGGAGGAGTGGTTCATTTGGCTGGAGCTGTGAAGTAGACCAACCTGGTGGAGCCAAACATTTTTGTGCAGGGTTGGCAAACTACTGCCCACAGGCCAAATCTAGCCCTTTATTTGTTTTTATAAATAAAGTTTTATTGGGACACAGCCATACCCATTCATTTATGTATTGTCTCTGGCTGCTTTTGCACTGCAAGAGCAAAGTTGAGTAGTTGACACAGAAACCATATGGCCCACCAAGCAGAAAATATTTACTCTGTAGATCTTTATAGAAAAAATGTGCTGGCCCTTGCTCTTGTGCCGTGGAGTCTAAAATCTTGGGTTCCAGGCCTGCTCCTGGAACATCATGGTTATGCCAACTTGGAGAGTGTCTCCTGCCCTCAGAGTCCCAATTTCCTCCATTGCCAGTGAGGACAGTCCAAGTATTATACTGAAGTTATTCTGATGACCCCATGAGGCAAGGCAGGCAGGAAAAAAGCTTTGCAAATGGATGAACTCAGGACATATTACTTGTTTTTCTCTGCATTTAACCTGCTTGTAGCCCCCTCCCCCTCTTCATCTTCCAGGTAAAACCCACCCCTTCTTTCCACCCCTCTTGCAGACTGCCCTTAGTGGCAGTATTTTCCCTGCGTGGTTAATTTTTATTTTCTTCTTAACATCATTTTACCTACATGAATGTGCCTGATGAGAAGGGAAGTGGGATGCACAGACCAGATGTGACTTCTTCCAGGGGAGCAGGGGCGTCTTCATCATCATTATAGACTTACTTCAGAGATATTGCAGGTTCTGTGCCAGACTACACCAATAAAGTGAATGTTGCAATAAAACGAGTCACACAAATGTTTGGTTTCCCAGTGCATGTAAAAGTTATGTTTACACTATACTGTAGTCTACTAAGTGTGCAATAGCATTATGTCTAAAAAAAATCTACATATCTTAATTTGAAAATACTTTATTGCTAAAAAATGCTAACGATCATCTGATCCTTCAGTGAGTCATAGTCTTATTTATTTATTTTTTTTTAAAGATGACCGGTAAGGGGATCTCAATCCTTGCCTTGGTGTTGTCAGCACCACGCTCTCCCAAGTGAGCCAACCGGCCATCCCTATATAGGATCCGAACCCACGGCCTTGGTGTTATCAGCACCGCACTCTCCCGAGTGAGCCACGGGCCAGCCCGAGTCATAGTCTTTTTGATGGTAGAGGGTCTCACCTCGATGTTGATGGCTGCTGACTGGTCAGGGTGGTGGTTGCTGAAGGTTGGGGTCACTGTGGAAATTTCTTAAAATAAGACAGCAATGAAGTTTGGTGCATTGATTGACTCTTCCTTTCATGAGAGAGTTCTCTGTAGCATGTGATGCTGTTTGATAGCATTTTATCCACAGTAGACCTTCTTTCAAAATTGGAGTCAGTCCTCTCAAACCCTGGAGGTGCTTTATCAATTAAATTTATGTAATATTCTAAATCCTTTGTCATCATTTCAACAATGTTCACAGCATCTTCACCAGGTGTAGATTCCATCTCAAGAAACCACTTTCTTTGCTCATCTATAAGAAGCAACCTCTCATGTGTTAAAGTCTGATCATGAGATTGCACAAATTCAGTGACATCTTCAGGCTCTACTTCCAATCTGCAGTTACTTTCTCCACTGAAGTCTTGAACTCCTCAAAGTCATCCATGAGGGTGGAATCAACTTCTCCCAAACTCCTGTTAATGTTGATATGCTGATGTCCTCCCGTGAATTAAGACACATGGTCTTAATGGCATCTAGAATGGTGAATCCTTTCCAGAAGGTTTTCAATTTACTTCACCTAGATCCATCAGAGGAATCGCTATCCATGGCAACTATAGCCTTACAAAATGTATTTCTTAACTAATAAGACCTGAAAGTCAAAATGACTCCTTGATTCATGGGCTGTAGAATGGATGTTGTGTTAGCAGCATGAAAACAATATTAATATCCTTGTACATCTCCATCGGTGCTCTTGCATGACTAGGTGCATAGTCAGTGAGCAGTAAAATTTTGAAAGGAATATTTTTTTTTTTTTTGAGCAGTAGTTCTCAACAGTGGGCTTAAAACATGGTGGTTGCAAGCATGCTGTAAACAGATGTGCTATCATTCAGGCTTTGTTGTTCCATTTATAAAGCACAGGCAGAGTAGATTTAGCATAATTCTTAAGGGCCCCAGGATTTTTTGGAATGGTAAATGAGCATTGGCTTCAAGTTAAAGTTGCATTAGCCCCTAACAAGAGTGTCAGCCTGTCCTTTGAAGCCAGGCATTGACTTCTCCTCTCCTGTTATGAAAGTCCTAGGTGGCATCTTCTTCCACCATGAGGCTGCTTTTTCTCTGTTAAAAATCTGTTGTTTAGTGCAGCCACCTTCATCAGTGATCTTAGCTAGATCTTCTGGATCACTTGCTGCAGCTTCCACATCAGCACTTGCTGCTTCACCTGGCACTTTTGTTAGGGGGGCAGATCCTTAAACCTCATGAACCAACCTCTGCTAGCTTCAAACTTTGCTTCTGCAACTTCCTCACCTCTCTCGGCCTTCAGAGAATGGAAGAGAGTTAGGGCCTTGCTCTGGATTAAGTTTTGGCTCAAGGGAATGTTGTGGCTGGTGTGATCTTCTATCCAGACCTCTAAAACTTTCTCCATATCAGCAATGAAGCTGTTTTGCTTTTTTATATTTGTGCATTCACTGGAGTAGCACTTTTAATTTCCCTCAAGAATTTTTCCTTTGCATTCACAGCTTGGCTAACTGTTTAGTGCAAGAGGCCCAGCTTTTGGCCTGTCTCAACTTCTGACACGCCTTCCTCACTAAGTTTAATCATTTCTAGCTTTTGATTTAAAGTGAGAGATGTGTGACTCTTCCTCTCACTTGAGCACTTAAAGGCCACTGTAGGGTTGTTAGTTCGGCTAATTTCAATATTGTCATGTCTCAGGGAATGGGGAAGCCAGAGGGGAGGGAGAGACATGGGGCAAAGGCCAGTTGGTGGAGCAGTCGGAGCACAGACAACGCTTATTGATTATGTTTGCTGTCATGTGAGTGACATTCTTTGTGCTCAAAACTGTTACAATAGTAACATCGAAGATCACTGATCACAGATCACCATAACAGATATAATAATGAAAAGGCCTGAACTATTGCGTGAATTGCCATAATGTTCCACAGAGACAGGAAGTGAGCACATGCTGTTGGAAGAATGGCACTGATAGACTTGCTCACCACAAGGTTGCCACAAACCTTTGATTTGTAAGAAACACAATGTTTGCAAAGCACAGTAAAGGGAAGCACAATAAAACGAGGTACATCTGTATTAAAATGCTACTATTTATTGAGCACATACGATGCACTAGGCACTATGCTGAGTGCTTTACCTATATTGCTTCATTCAAACCTCACCATGGAAAGTACGCATTCATTTGGCAAGTGGTTATTGAGTGCTGCTATGTGGCAGGCACTCTTCTAGGGCTCGAGAATAAATCACTGAATGACACAGATGGAATTCCTGACCTCGAAGAGCCTATGGGCACACGAAATGGGAGAGTTGGAGAATAAAGTAAATAAGCAAGACATAGAACATGGTGTGTTGAGTTTTGGATGGGGTGGGGGTGGGGGTTGCAATTTTAAGTAGGATGATCAGGGAAGGGGACATTTGAGCAAAGAGTTGAGCCCTGTAGATTTCTGGGGGGACATTCCAGGCAAAGGACGTGAGATGGGACTATGCCCACTGAGTTGGACAAACAACAAGGAGGCCAGTGTGTGTGGACTGGGTGATGGGAATGGTCGAGGGAGCTCGGGATGTCAGGAGTGGGTCCAGGCCATGCAAGGCTTTGTGGGCTGTGGTGAGGACTTGGGCTGTCACTCTGATGGAAGCCACGGGAAGTTCCTGAGCAGAGGAGGGATGTCATCTGACATAACTTTTTTTTTTTTCTGAAAAATATTCATTTGTTTACTATGTTACTATGTTAACACATATGATATGCACATTTTTTAATTATTGTGAAATAAACATAATATGAGCCTTGACTTCTTAATCATTTTTATGTGTATGAGGGTACTTCAAAGTGTTCGTGGAAAAATAGAATTAAAAGATAGTACAAATCTTTCCATGAGCTTTTTGAAGTACCCTCATACAGTTCAGTAGTGTTAAAAGTACATTCACATTATTGTTAGCCAGTCTCCAGAACTCCTTTCATCTGCAAAACTGAAACTCTTTACCTGTTAAACACTGACTCCCCTATCCCCTGCCCTCCAGCCCCTGGCAACCACTGTTCTGTTTTCTGTCTCTATGAATTCAACTACTCTAGGTACCTCATATAAGTGGAATCATACAGTAGCTGTCTCTTTGTTACTGGCTTATTTCACTTAACACAGTGTCCTCACAGTTCATCCATGTTGTAGCATGTGTCAGAATTTCCTTCCTTTCTAGGGCTGAATAATATTCCATTGTATAGATGTACCACATTTTGTTTATTCATTCATCCCTTGATGGACACTTCAGTTGCTTCTACCTTTTTGGCCATTGTAAATGATGATGCTATGAACACAGTACACAAATATCACTTTGAGATGTTGCTTTCAGTTCTTTTGGGTGTATACCCAGAAGTGGAATTGCTGGATCATATGGTAATTCCATGTTTATTTTTTTGAGGATCCGTCATACTGTTTACCACAGCACCCACATCATCTTGCATTCCCATCAACAGTGCACAAAGGTTCCAATTTCTCCACATCCCTGCCAATGCTTGTTATTTTCTGTTTTTTGGTAGTAGCCATCCTAATAGGTCTGAGGTGGTATCTCATTGTGGTTTTGATTTGCATTTCCCTAATGATTAGTGATGCCGAGCATTGTTTTCATGTGTTTGTTGGCCATCTGTCTATCTTCTTCAGAGAAATATTTGTTCAAATCCTTTGCCCATGTTTGAATCATGTTGTTTTTTGTTGTTGCTGCTGGGTTATAGTACTTCATATGTTCTGAACATGAATTCCTTATAAGATACATGATTTGCAAATATTTTCTCCCATTCCACAAATTGCCTTCTTCTGTTTATTGTGTCCTTTTATGCACAGAAGTTTTAATTTTTGATTTAGTTCAGTTTATCTATTTTTACTTTTGTTGCTTGTGCTTTTGGTGTCATATCCAAGAAATCATTGCCAAATCCAATGTTATAAAGCTTTTCCCCTATGTTTGCTTCTAGGATTTTAATAGTTTTAGTTCATATGTTTAGGTCTTTTGTCCATTTTGAGTAGATTTTTGTATATGGTATAAAGTGCGGGTCCAACTTATGAGGGTACCTCAGAAAATTCATGGAAAAATAGAATTGAAAGTTAATGTAGATCATTCCCTGAACTTCTTGAAGTATCCTTGTGTTCTTTTGCATGTAGATATCCAGTTTTCCCAACACTATTCATTGAAAAGACTGTCCTTTCCTCATTTCCTCTTGATACCCTTGTCAAAAACTATTTGACTGTGTATGCATGAGGTTTTATTTCTAGGCTGTGTATTCTATTGCATTGTCTATATGTCTGTCTTTATGCCAGTACCACACTATTTTGATGACTGTAGTTTTGTAATAAATTTTGAAATCAGTTTTGAAATGAGATCTCCAACTTTGTTCTTCTTTTTCAAGATTGTTTTGTCTATTCAGAGCCCCTATAGAGCTTCATATGAATTTTAGGATAGATTTTTCTGTTTCTGCAAGAACCACCACTGGGATTTTGATAGGGATTTTACTGAATCTGTAGATTGCTTTGGTAGTATTAACATTCTAACAATATTGAGTCTCCCAGTTCATGAACACATGATGCCTTTTATTTATGTGTGTCTTTTTAAATTTCTTTCAGTAATGTTTTGTAGTTTCAGTGTACACAGCTTTTGCTTCCTTGGTTAGGTTTATTTCTAAGCATTTTATTCTTTTTGATGCTATTGTAAAATGGACTGTTAAAAAAATTTCTTTTTGGATTGTCTATTGTTAGTGTATAAAAACATAAACATTTTTATGTGTTGATCCTGTATTCTGCAACTCTTATGAGTTTGTTTATTAGTTCTAACATCTTTTTTTTGTAGAATGTTTTGTTTTCTACATATAAGATTATGTCAAACAGAGATCATTTTACTTCTCCCTTTCCAATTTTCATGGTTTTTCTTTTTCTTTTCTTTTTTTTTTTTTTTTTTTTTGCCAAATTCTTCTGCTTTGTTAAGTAGAAGAGGTAAAAGAGGTGAAAGCAGGAATCTTTGTCTTGTTCTTGAACTTTGAGAAAAATCTTTTAGTCTTTCATTATTGAGTGTGATGTTAGTTGTGGGCTTTTTCCTTTAGCATGCTGGGGTAGTTTCCTTTTAATCCTAGTTTTTTGCATGCTTTTTCATTATGAAAGGGTGTTGAATTTTGTTAAATGTTTTTTTTTTTCTGTATCAGCTGAGATGATCGTGTAGTGTTTTTTTTTTATTCTGTTAATGTGATATATTATACTGATTGATTGTTGTATGTTGAACCATCCTTGCATTCCAGGAATAAGTTCCACTTGGTTATGGTGTATAATCCTTTTAATGTGCTGTTGAGTTCTATTTTCCAGTATTGTATTTTGTTGGAATTTTTTTGCATGAATATTCATCAGAGATAATGGTCTGTAGTTTTCTTGTATCTTTGAATGGCTTTGGTTTGCAGGTAATGCTGGCCTTATAAAATGAGTTTGGAAGTTTTTTCTTCTCTTCAATTTTTTGGAAGAGTTGGAGGAAGATTGGTTTAAATCTTTCAGTATTTGGTAGAACATACCAGTGAAGCCATCCAGTCCTGGGCTATTATGCACCAGGTACTGTTCCAGGCTGTGTGGGTACAACAGTGAGCAGGCAGATGAGGTTTATACCCTCACAGAGCTTGTATTCTAGAAGAGAGAGACAGACAGTGAACAAATAAACGAGCAGAATGCAAAGAGTGGAAATCTGATAGGAGATGAGATGGGGGTGCTGCCCCAGATACTGTGGTCAGGGATGGGGATGAAATGTTGTGGCATACCTGAGAGAAGCAGCAGCCCACCACACAAAGAGCCTGAACAAATAATCAAGTAAAACAGGAAGCATATCGCTATCACTGGCCTCAGACCTGCAAAAGACAAGATGAGGAGGGTGTGGGAGGAAAGCAGTTTCCAGAACATCCCAAACAGCCTGCAGAGGCTCATGGGAGCAACACAGCCCTCTTGGGGTGTGTGCACCAGGTCGCACTGGGTCTCTCCCCCTCCAGCTGCCTCTGCCTTCCAGGTGAAGCAGATCATGGAGGAGGCCGTCACGCGCAAGTTTGTCCACGAAGACAGCAGCCACATCATCTCCTTTTGTGGTGAGTCTGTAGCCCACCCATGGCCTGGAAAGTAGCTGCTTTCTCTGTGGCTGCCTCAGGGAAGTGGCATCTTTGAGCAAGGGTTCTCTCATCATGTTTTGCTTATGACTCCAAAGTTATTTTGAGATTCCAAAGGGACTCCACTGGAGAATTTGGGAATATGGAAAAGCCTAGAGAAGCAATTAAAAATGACTCCTGCACCCCATGAAGAGGTCATCATGGTTAACGCTGCAGGGATTGCCTTCGCCTTCCCATGGGCACAGTTCACACTGACCCACCCTGCAAGTGGCAAGTGGTCTTGCATCTGAGGAATTCCATGTCCTTTCCTTGCTCTGCCTGTGGCTATGGCCAGGTAAAGGAGATGATGGATGGGAACTTAAAAAAAAAAAAACAGGGAATTAAGAGCCATTGATACATCCTGAGAGATCACATCCAGCTGGCTCAGCAGGGGAAGCAGGCTCAGGCTCAGAGCGTGACTCAGATGTCTCTTCTTGAACCAGCCAGAAATAACTACCCTCCTAGGTTCTAACTATACTTGGACAATAGCTAGAGACATGTTTTGCATGTCCCTGAAGTCAGGAGTCAGCTCATTATTAGTGTGTATGTATAAGTGGGATTGTTTCTTTCTTTCTCCCTGACAACGTTTTTATTTAATAATTAGAGTATCTCATAATGAACGACACATGCTAATTCCACTCTTGCAATCTTGGTCCTATGGAGAGGCCTGACCAAGGAGACCTGGCCAGCCCATTGGCTTCTGTTCAGATGGCTGGGGGCACCACCTCATGGGGCCCACACCATGCTGAGCACACTTTGTGACCTGGGAGCCCACGGACCTCTCAGTTCACCCTCTTTTCACCCAGGCAGGCCTGAGTTCAAATCTCACCTCTTCCAATTCCTTGTTGGATAACCTTGGGCAGGATGGGCAAGACCTTTTTTTTAAAAAAGTGAGATGTTTATTTAAACATATATATGTATACATACACACACATATACACACGTATGTATGTATGTATATACACATATATGCACATATAGATATGTACGAGGGTACTTCAAAAAGTTCATGGAAACAATGGAATTAAAAGATAATACATGCTGGCTGGTTAGCTCAGTTGGTTAGAGCATGGTGCTAATAACACCAAAGTCCAGGGTTCAATCCCTGTGGCCAGCCACCAAATTAAATAAATAAATAAATAAATAATATGAATATTTCCATGAACTTTATGAAGACCCCTCATATATGGGAATATTTATATTCCCAGCTTTTTATTTCCTCCTGGACATTTTTATTTGCGAATTTAATAATATGCATGTCCATGTTAGGACTTGCTAACATACCTACCAATTATAGACTTAGAGGAATAGAAAGTGATAATAAATTACAACAATTCTGTAACTCTGATCAAAGTTTTTGGGTGGGAGAAATTTGATGGCACTAAATGGGGCCTAAAGAATCTCCTTGAGGTTTCTTTTATCCATTGTTCCTTATGAGCCATTGTCAGAAAGAACTGAATAATGTCTACAAAGCCTGTATAGGTAATTAACTTATTTCAGTATAAACGAATGAAAAGATGTTGAAGAGATCCTCACCCAGAATATTTTAAATCCATGGGTAGATTACGCAATATTTGGGTATTCATTCAAAATCGAGTAAGTGCCAGCTCAAAAACACAAAGACAAGCAATGAAACCAAAACTTCCCAGTATCACTCCTTCCACACAATGTAAGCTTGGCCAGGCGAGGCATGCTGGTTCCCTCTTCTAGCACTCTTATTTCATGGGTTTTGTCACAAGGATCAAGTAAGGTAAATCTTAAGGGTTATCAATACCAAGATAAATAGTAGCTCATTTTTTCAGTAAACATTGATTATGCACCTATTGCATACCAGTGTGAGCTTCTGTGTGCTCTGTAAGACAGAAGGCAAGAAGATAGGATACCAAAAGTACCAGGAGTAAGACAGAGTCCATCACCCAGAAGAGAACACTGAGGCCCAGAGAGGGAAAGTGATATCTGGAGGTCACACAGTGAGTCAGTGGTAGAGCCCAGGCTACAACCCAGGTCTCCTGCTCTGAGGAGAGCCAGGCAGGGCCTCCTGGGGAAACACAGAAATGGGAAGGTTAGTACTAAGTCCTCCCTTCTAAGGCCCTTCATGGAAGCCAAGTGTTGTGGCACATCTTGGACTCAGACCTGGAATTGAATCCTGGCTCCATCTCTTTTTGCTGGGTGGCCCTGGGCAGTACAGTTCACATCTCTGAGCCTCAGTGTCCACATCTGAAATATGGGGATAGTTTTCCTATTTTTCCTGGCCATGGCAAAGATTGAACAAGATTTATAAATGTTAGCTGTTACTGTAATTGCTGTGTTAATGACAATGATGATTGTGTGATTCATTAACCCAGATAAAGCTCAACAGTCATGGGGTTCAGTCTCCCCTCCCTCTTTGACAAGAATAACAACTAATATTCATCAAACACACGCTGTGTGTCGGGCTCTGCTGGGCTAAGTGCTTTTCATGCATTTTTTTCCACCTCATTCTAACAGCAACCTTAGGAGGTTGACATTAATACTATCCTCATTTTACAGATGAAGAAGCTGAGGCACAGAGAGGGGAGGGCATTGCCCACAGTCACACAGCTGATTAGTGTCTGGGAGAGGATGTGAACAGAGATGGTGGGACGTTGAGTCATGACTGTGGGTTAACCACACAGCTCTTTTGCCCCCTTTTGAGAGTGTGGAAGATGGAGAGGCATACGTGTTTTTCCCCATGATGCTGTCCTGAATTTTATGATTCTGAGGGTCCCCACTCTCCAAGATGCTTCTGTCTGACTGAAGCTCTGAGCCACACTGGCTACCGGGAAATGTGACCAGGGCGGGACCTGCTGACCGCCATGTCCCTGCAGCGGCTGTGGAGGCCTGCGTCCTGCATGGGCTTCGGCGGCGGGCGGCTGGCTTCCTGCGTAGCAACAAGATCGCAGCTCTCTTCATGAAGGTGGGCAAGAGCTTCCCTCTGGCTGAGGATCTGAGCCGCAAGGTCCAGGACCTGGAGCAGCTGATCGAGAGCGCGTGAGTACAAACTGGGGTATGGGCTAGGACAGTCCCCCAGAGGACAGTCCACACTCCGCCATGGGCTTTGCAAAAGCCTGCATCTCCTGGCACTCTCTCCACCTTCCTGTCTCCTCCTCAAACCTACCAGACTCTTTCTCACCTCAGGGCCTTTGCGCATGCCAAGCCCTCCACAAAGCTCACCCACTGATCTCCAGAGCTGGTTCCTCATCGTCATTCAGACCTTCCCCTAACTCAGTAAATTCCGAACCTCACCCCATCTCCTCTTTTATATCACCCTGTTTGTTTTCTTCCCAATTGTTATCATCATCTGTAATTAGCTATTCATTCATTTGTTCACCTCCTGTTCACTTGATTGTTGTCTGTCTCTGCCACTTGACTCTAAACTCCATTAGAACAGGCATTTCCCCCTGTGTTATTCCCCACTATGCCCCCAGCATCTGGTAAATGCCCAAGAAATAATTATTGAGTGAGCAAATGCTTACTGGAGGCCTAGCTCTGTTATAAATACAAGATGACCCATGCTTAATAGAACCGATATGGTCTCTGACTGCATGGAGCAGACGGTAGGGCCTCTGGTCAAAACTCACTTTCAGGCAACCATTGAAGGGGAGAGATAGCTCCCTTCACTCATCCTGGAGGCTGGTTGTTGTGTTGCAGGGAGGCTCATGGACTGAGCATGTGTACATGAGCGCCTCTTGCCAGAGCCTGAAGTCCCAACTGCACAGCCAAACCCCCATCTGGAGTCTGGTCAGGGATGGCAAATAGATTTCAACTCCAGTTGATGCTAGTGGCTGTGCCCAGAGGTTGTGAAGAGTTGTGCCCAGAGTTGTGAAGCTGTGATTGGGTATCATGGGAAAAAGTGCATGGATTGATTGGCCATGTCTGTCCCTGGCAAGGGAAAGGAAGAGACAAGCATGTCCTAAGTTTTTCATCTCTGCCGTGGGTGATCACTCACTTCATTGGATGAGAAATGGCCCCTTCCTTGGCTTTCAGGCCTTGCCTGCCCAGGGCTGCTGGCCAGAACTGTCTGGTGGGCAGAGCTCAGGATTCGGCTCTGCCAGCTTCCATTTGGAATGATTTGTCAGCCATCTGGTCTTTGGGGACCTTCCAATTCATCTGCTAAATTCCCAGGTGTTTGCAGATAACTTCTTAAAGGGATGGATTTCCATGGGCCTTCCACAATATTGGGAGTGACTTCCGAATGGAGGAATTAGAGATGCCCATGCCAGGTGGTAAGGGAAAACCATTCATTCATGTGTTCAATCACTCATTCATGAACATATTTACTGAGCCTCTCCTATATGCCAGGCACTGTGCTAGGCCCTAGAGATACAGACATGAAGAGGGCCCGTGCTTGCTACACGGCAGACTCTCAGTAAGTATTTTATTTAAAAAAAAAAAAAATTGAATTACTTTCTTCATACCCTCAAGGTTACAGTGTGGAGAGGAAGACAGAAAAATGAAATGTTAAGCTCCAGAGGTTGAGGCTACATGCCAGCTTTGGCTGGTCCTAGAGGGCTTCCTGTAGGAGGGGATGCCTTCACTGAGACCTAAAGAGTGAGAAGGGGTTAGTCTGGGAATGGGGTAGTGAGAAAAACCAGGAAGAAGCAGCAGCCCGTGGAAAGACTTCAGATGGGAGCCTGGCAGCCTCAGGAATCTGCAGATTTCTCTGGCTGGCTGGATCGTGGAGTGAGAGGGGGTAGTGGTGAGATTACTGGAGAAGTGAATGGGGACAAGGTCATGGAGCCCCCTGCCTATCATGTAAAAGAGCTTGCTTCCCAAGGGTAGTGGGGAGCCACTAAAGAATCTATAATCCAAGACTCTTCTCGGCAAGCACTCCTTCCAAGAGAGAGGAGTGAAGAGGGAGATGAGTGTAAGAATCTGGCTTGCCCGTCAACAGTGAAGGAATGTGTCTGTTTAACGACATTTTCACACTCACTGGGTATTATTATTCTTTCAACTCTTGACGCATTTGCTAAGAGCAATATGGGTTCTCAATGTTTAGTTGCCATTCTTTCATTTCCTGGAGAGACTGAACATTTTCCTATTTGTATATTGGTCCTGTGGATTTCCTCTTCTGTGATTATCTATTCTCCTTTACTGTTCTTGAAGGCGAAACCAGATCCAGGGCCTCCAGGAGAACGTGCGGAAGCTGCCGAAGCTGCCCAATTTGTCCCCACTTGCCATCAAGCACCTGTGGATCCGCACAGCCTTGTTTGAGAAGGTCCTGGACAAAATTGTGCATTACCTTGTGGAAAACAGCAGGTGAGAGGGAAAGACCAGACCCTGGGTGAGCTCTGCCTCTACCTGCTGGCCTTGGTGGGCATTGCACCATCTTGCACAAAGCGGCTTTCTTTTTCCCCTTGAAATGCACTTAAATTTGGAAGTGATTAAATAAATGCCTCCTGGATGTTTGATCCTGTATTAGGTTAGCTCAGAACCTTGGCAAATATGGAACCAACCGAAATGTCCATCGACAGATGATTGGATAAAGGACATGTGTGTGTGTGTGTGTGTGTGTGTGTGTGTGTGTGTGTGTGTGTGTGTGTGTGTGTATGCAATGGAATACTACTCAGCCATAAAAAAGAATGAAATTCTACCATTTGCACTGACATGGATAAACTTAGAGAAAATTATGTTAAGTGAAATGAACCAAGCACAGAAAGAGAAATATCACATGTTCTCACTGATATGTGGTAGCTAAAAAAAGAAAAGAGAGAGACTAAAACAAAAGAAGCAGACAAATAAAAACAAACAAACAATAATAATAAGTTGAACTGTTAAAAGGAGAGAGAAGAACTGTAGTTACTAGAGGTGGGAAGGAGGGGGAGGAGGGATAGTGGAAGGCTGATGACGGGACACAAAAGTACAGCAAGATAGGAAAAATAAGATCTATTGGTGTACAGTCAACCCAGAAATCTATAATCAATAATGTTTTACTGCAGGTAACCAAAAGACTAGAAGAAAAGAGATCAAATGTGCACACCACAAAGAAATGATTAAGTTTTGCAATGATGAATAGACTATTTACCCTGACTAGATCAACACACATTGTATACATGCATTGAAATGTAACTATGTGCCCCATAAATATGTACAATCTTTCAATAAAACATTTTTTAAATAAGTTTAAAAAAAAAAACAAACCTTTGCAAGATTTAGGTGTTAAATAGCAGTGCAGGGTCCTCAGATTTAGGATGCAGTATAGAGATCTTGGGTTTTTTCCTTCTCCTGTGGATTACTCCATCGATAACTGTATGGCCCTAGGAGAATCACTTAGCATCTCTGTGGCTCTGTTGTCTCTTTTGGTACATTGGGCAGGGATTGCTGCCACTATGGAGAAGAAGTGAGAAGAATCTGGCAAGCACACAGCATTCTGAAAACGCATAGTGACACTATTTACATTTTCTCCCCTAGCTTAGATTAATCTATCAGTCGTCTTGGGCAAGCATTCCTCGATGCATTCATTCGTCCAATACATATTTTACAAGCACCTATTGCGTGCCAGGCACTAACCAAGGGGTTGGGGATACAGTGGTGATACCTGTCATGTTAAAGAGCTTGGATATTATCCTAAGAGCAGTGGCAAGCCACAGAAGAATCTGTAATCAGAGACTCCTATGGCCAGTGTGCCTTTTCACCCAGAGAGAGAGAGAGAGAGAGAGAGAGAGAGAAATCTGGGAATATCCCTATGATTCAATATATGAAGGTGCCTGTTTAACCACATCTTCATACACAGTGGATACTATTATTATCTTTTAACGCTTTGCCCCGTTGCTAGGAAAAGATGCATGCATGAAATACAGAGTCAAGTCCCTCTCCTCATGAAGCTCACATTCTAGCAAGGAAAACAGACAAATAGTAATTGTGATAATATGAGATGAATGTTACAAGGTGGGTGTGGTCGTGTTTAATCTCTTCTGGGTGGTCAAGGAAAGTGTCCTGGAAGGTGAAACAGTTACGCTTCCATTTGAAGGGCAGGTAGATATTAGCCAGGTGAAGGAAACAGGGAGAAGAGTATTTCTGGCAGAGGGAACAGCAGATTCAAAGGCCTAGAGTCAAGAGAGAAACGCAAAGAAATTCACACTCTGAGTCTCCAGTTAACCTCTTTGCCTTCTAGTAAATTGTAACATATCTCTGCCCCTTGACGTGTGAATGGTCCCCTGGACTTCTTTAGTTATTGCCTTTGGCATGTGACCTTGTGTTTTACTGCTGAATAAGTCAGTCAAAAGGAATTAGTAATTTATGTGAGCAGCAACGTTAACCTGCTATTTTTTCATTAAACTTTTAATTTTGAATTTTAGATTCACATAGAAGTTGCAAAATTAGTACAGAGAGTGCTAATTGCGTAACACCAATGTTAACACCTCACATGATCATAGCATAATTATCTAAACCAGGAAGTGACTTTGGTAAAGTACTATTTTTGGGGGGGGGGGGGGAATTGGGTTTTTTTCTTTTTATTTTTTTTTCCTTTTTCATTATTTTTATTTTATTATTTATTTATTTATTTATTTTTAAAATTTTTATTGAATCAAAAATACCTATTTTGGGGATTCAACATTGAGATATGTTGATCAAATTGATATTTCTAACATATATATTATTACAAATTATACTTATTCTTTATGCCCCTTGTCCAATCTCTCCCCATACCCCTCTTCTTCTGCCCTCTCCCCTCTAATTACCCTAGATTTCTTCTCTCCTTATGAAAGAGTAATGGTTACTCTGTTGATTTGTTGCCTAGATGATCTGTCCAATGCTGAGAGATGTAATCAGGTCCCCCAATATTATCATAGAGCAAATGCTTCTAATGTCACTCTGGAATGGGCTTTGTGGAGAGAGACATCCTCTTCTTTTCTTTGGTCTCTGCTGGTGACTCTCATTGTGTCACTGCACTCCAGTGGCTGGCGGACCATCTACATGGTGGTTGTGGTGTGGGGGTGCACTGGCAGTGTGAGTGATTATGGGTGGGGGTCCTGTCCCTGGCTCCATAACTCATGTCCCCTGGTGGGCCCCAAGATACTGGTGGTGTGCCTGGGCTGGAACTAATTTTTCATCCCTTGATTACTTCTAACACGGGGGAACTTCCTGTGGGAACCAGTACTTGAGCTGTGTGGTTGAGCTAAATTGCTATCTTGCTGCTGTTTCCCTAGGGAAGGCTTTTTGTGAAGCTCGGGGTTTAATGGTTGACCTTATAGGTAATTCCAGCTCTCCAGGGACCCAATGAACCTGGGTGGTGTAGAAACTCTGATCTGGGCCTGAGTTTTTTCATCAAACTGCACCCCATACAACTCTACATTCCTGACCAGTCTCCTCTGAGTGGTCCTGCGCTGATTGGGGGACGGATTGGCTGTCTTTGCTGTGCCCCAGTGTTCTCCTTGTGGGCCCGTCTCCCCCACCACCCATGCTATAAACACTTCCCATGGGACGGACCCTGCCTTGGTCCCTTGTGATGACTCACCGGCCTCTGAATGGCTCCCCTTTTCAGTTGTTCTGGCTCCTTGCTCTTGTGTGGGTCCATGGGAACCCTATTAGTGGTCTTGCTGTCCTGGGGGCCACCAAGGCCCTCTTCTCCCCTGCCACCTCCAACTAACTCCATCTGAAGGGCACAGCTGCAGCTTCTGCCGGCTCCCGCTCTGTGCACTCAACAGCTCGAGCTTTAAAGTGGCCGCAGCCCGAAATGGTCAGAGCAGTTTTTTCTTTCTCTCATCGTGGCTTCTCCCGCCTTCACGAACTCCGTAGGTCTCTCCTCCTCTTCCCCTGATCTCCAGCGGCCCCATCTTGGCTGATGTTACATTTCCATAGTTGTAAATTGGTTGATTTGTGAGAGAGAGTGACACTGGGGACCATCTATTCTGCTATCTTGACTGGAACCTCTTGGTAAAGTACTGTTAACTAAACTACAGACTTTGTTTGGTTTTCACCACTTCTTACATGCACTCATTTTTTTTTTTGTATATAGTTCTATGAAATTTTACACATGTATGGTTTCATGTAACCAATACCACAATCAAAGTACAGAATTGTTGCAAAGAAACTTATCACCCCAAAGAAACTCCCTTCAGCTACCTTGTACAGTTACTTCTTGGTCCCAGCCCGACCTGCTGTTTTTTGAAGCAGTATTTCCAAGGTTTATGTTCACATAACTGTGCTGAATTTTGGAATGGAAACTGAGTGGTGGTGAAGCAGAACGGGTCTCTATGTATTATCTTCATATTTGACACCAAAATATATAAACTTGATATTGAGCAAGTCCGGGGCATGTCAGTTCTGCCTCATCCAATATTTTGGTTGATAGATTTCTTTTGGATAAAGATTACAGTGATGTTGCCACCTGAGTGAGAATTTCCTGATGTCAGGCTCAGTGCTGTTGCTATACAGGCAGGTTGTTGTTTGATCCTTCCAACTACCCCGGCAGGCAAATTCTGTCATCCTTCCCATTTTACAGCTGAGGACGCTGATGATCAGAGAGGGAATCTCTTGCCCAGGGACACACAGCAAGGCAGGGAGTGGCTGAGCTGGGCTTCCACCCCATCTGTCTGACTTCAGACCCTGTGTCCTTTACCCCCAGTTATATGATGGTGAGAGCAAAGCCAGCTGGATGTAGCCCAAGCCTGCATCTGCCTGCTGTGTGGCCTCCAGCAGGTCACTTACCCTCTCTGGGCCTGAGATCCTTGGGAGGTCAGAATGAGGTCCTTTCCAACCTTAAAATTCTGTTAGTTTCTAGACTATGTGAGTTTTCAAGAAATTAGGAACCACTACACAACAACTCAAACAAATCCAAAAACATTCAGCACAAACATTGTATTGAGGGCATCACATATTATTTTGAAGAGCCAGTTCCAGGGAGCATTTTTTAGCATCTCAGGCAAGTGTTATCAGGGCAGGAAAGCCTGTTCAGTACATTCCATAGCTGAACAGCATTTTATTGCCTCAGTAATAGAAGGGCAGACTTCATCTGAGTCTCTAAGCAACATCCTGTCTCAAATGGAAGATTCAGTAGAAGCAGACAGAATCAGCCAGTCCCCGGCTGTCTCCTAATTATTATTCCTGTTACTCTCATAAAGGCTGTGTCATGACCATGTAGTAAGGAAGTACACACCGAGCATTATGCTAAGTGCCTCTCATCTGCTGTCTCTCTCAAAAGTCCTTCCAACAGCCCTATGAGGTGTATTATTATTATCCCCAATTTACAGATGGGGCAGATGAGGTTCTGAGTGGTAGCAGAGTGACAGGCTGGGATTGAACCCAGCCCGTCGATGTGTGCCCTCTGCTGGTGTCTACCCAAACCTGCATGTTCTTTCCTCTCTTACTAGTAAATACTATGAGAAAGAAGCTCTCTTGATGGACCCTGTGGATGGCCCTATCCTTGCGTCTTTGCTGGGTAAGTGGTCCAGTGCTCTGAACTTCATCTAGACCTCTGGTCTTGGATCTCAGGGGCACCTCCGAAGGTCCTCTCTCATCCCCATCCACCCTCACCCATGAAAACTTACCTGCTCAGTGTTCTGCTCCCAGGGTCTTGCTCTGATCTCTCCTTTGCAGGACTGTGGGTCATCCTAGCTGGATGGAGAGAATGGGTAGTGAAATGGGTGGCCCATGTCGGGGTAGACAGGAAGGTGGACTTTCCAGGGCTGTGGATTCCCAGCCCCCATATGCTCCACAGTGGGGCCCTGTGCCCTAGAGTACACAAAGATGAAGACTGCAGATCACTTCTGGACTGACCCCTCAGCTGATGAGCTGGTCCAGAGGCACCGCATCCACAGCTCACACCTGCGGCAGGACTCGCCCACCAAGCGTCCAACCCTCTGTGTGAGTGGGCTGGGCACGGGGGCTGTGGGAGGGCCTTGGGATGGGGGCAGGGAACACAGTAGAAGCTCTGCAGGTAATCCCCCTATCTCCCCTCACACTACCAGATCCAGAAGAGGCATTCGAGTGGCAGCATGGATGACCGGCCATCCCTCTCTGCCCGTGACTATGTGGAGTCCCTACATCAGAACTCCCGTGCCACCCTGCTGTATGGCAAGAACAACGTTTTGGTTCAGCCGGTGAGAGTTCATCTCAGGTCCCCATCTTGCACTGAGGATCTGGTTCCAGATTAAAGAGGAGGAGTTCTTCTGGCTCCAGGTTGCTCATCCATTCATACATGCATCCACCCACCATCCATCCATTCATTCATCCATCTGCCAATATCTTCTTCCATCTATCCATTCATATGCCAGTATTTCCATCTACCCATTCATTCATTCATCTGCCAGTATCTCCAGCCAGCCAACCAGTCAGCTCTCTCTAGGCCCTCATCCATCCATCCCTCTATCCATGCATCCACCCACCATTCATTTATTTCTCTGTCTTTATTTATAGCCACCCATTCATCCATCCATCTATCCATCTTTATATCTATCTATCCATGTGTCCATTGATTTTCCAATCATCTATCCATCCACCCATCCACCCAGCCTTCTATTCATCCTTTCACTATTGTTCCCACTCATTCAGCAAAGCTTTACACTCACTTGCTCTGTGCTAGATGGATGTGTCATCAAGATAGTCATCTTCATGACTAATATTTATTGAGTGCTTCCTATGCATCAGGTACTGTGTAAAGTGCTTTTAACTGTATCTACTCATTTAAACCTCACAACAACCCTGTAAGGTTGGTATTATTATTATTGGGATGATAATACTGAGATCCATATAGGTGAAGAGCGGAGCAGAGTTATGATCTGAATTTAAGTCAGCTGGTGCCAGAGACTGTGCCATTTATCAGTTACCTTCCATGCCTCAGCATAGGACCAGGCTCCAAGGTGGTGAGTGAGGCACATGCAGCCCCCACCCTCACATAGTGTCTTTTTTGGCCGTCCCCTCCCTGGGGTCATTTGGTCACAGAGTCAGCGTGGTGCTTGGTCTCAGCTGGGAGGAAGCAGAGAGAGAACCAGCAGCCACTCTAGCCCTGCAGCCACAGTTTCAGTCACTGGGTGACACTGACCAAGTCATTTCTCCCTCTGAGCCCAGCGTCTGCACCACAATGGGTACAAGGCCCTATTTCACTAAATCTAATGAGCCATGTATTTAAGATGCACCATTTTAAACAATCATCAAAAATTTTTAAATGCTATTTAGATTATTTAGATTATGTACAGTGTTTTTTTACTACTTGGAAATTTTAACTTCCACTTTTTGAAAGAGGTTGTTGAAACTTGTTTGAACATAGTTTTTTTTGTTTGTTTGTTTTACATCATACTTCAGTCTTATAAGAACACACAAGTGAAAATATAATTGAAATACATTAGTTAAGATATTTCTAAAGCTTCTTCACAGTTGAGTTCAATCTTCCATATCACTTTTCAACTTAATCACTGAGGCCTTTATTTTTCCACATTTCTTTTTCTGTTCAGTCAAGAGATGGGATCAATAAACTATAGCCCAAGGACCAAATGCAGCCATCCACCTGTTTTTGTAAATAAAGTTTTGTTGTTACTGGAACATGGACACAACCATTAGTTTCTGTATTGTCTATAACTGCTTTCAGGCCACAATGGCAGAACTGAGTGGATGCAACTGAGCCTAAATGACTCACAAAGCCCAAAAATATTCCCTATCTGGCCCTTTACACAAAAACGTTTGGTGACCCCTGATCCGAAAGTGTAGGAAGTGCAGCATTTCTTGCAAGAGTGTCCACTCTCATCTCTGAGATGGGTCTTAAGTCCCGTAAAGCACTTGGTTGCTGCTTTGCAAGAAAATCTGGAATTGTGTGCCTCCCTGCAGGGATGGATAATGTGGCTGCTTCACCAATATCACATCAGCGCTCCAATGCTCTGTTCCCAGCCTTTCTGTGTTCACAATAACTTTTCAGTTTAAGGCTGAATCACAGTATGATC
Organism: Cynocephalus volans; assembly: GCF_027409185.1. Lineage (NCBI taxonomy): Eukaryota > Metazoa > Chordata > Mammalia > Dermoptera > Cynocephalidae > Cynocephalus > Cynocephalus volans. Next base: position 199,459,067 of record NC_084461.1, read on the forward strand.
TTTCTGAAGACATTTAAGATAGCACCTATACTCCACATGTGAAGTGACGACCGGGCAAAACTTAATAAAAGAGACAACAGTATGAACAGCTGTGACCGAGTTTGCCCACGCTCAGCCAATGCCAAGTACATCACAGTTGTGAGATGCCACTGATTATGACACATCCCCACTTCAGGTTCATTAAAATGTGAAAACACAAAATACGCGTTTTAGGATCGATGACACACTGCGATGACGTTCCCCATGGGATAATAAGCATGTGGGGTTCAACAGAGACCGTGTGTGTGGAGACTGAGTCATGCTCGGTCCGCACTTGGTGCTCAGAAGACCTTAACTGTTTGTCTCTGCTGTTCAGGTGAATTTGGTGGAGGGGCTGCCTCCTCTGTGTAAAAGGGATGGTGACATCACCCCCTCTCCACCCACTTGGGATAAAACCAAAAGGGTGAGAAGCCTGTAGGCAAATTCTGGAAAGCAAAGGGTCTGGTTTCTGGGTTGGGGGTAAGGGGGGTATTTGGGGAGGAGGCTTCTGGGTAATGTCTGTGGGATGGGATATAGAGCTTGGCTGCCACCTCTTTCTCCTTTAAGACTGGCTGAGATAAATGCCTTCTGTTTTAAAAAGGGTGACATTAAGAGAGACTACGACCCCTTCCTGGTTCTAAAGGAACTTTGGGGCAGAGCCCCTCAATCTTGAGGGAGGCATGAGTGTGGAGGTGGGGGGGTGTGCATCTTTCATAGCTGGAATCTGCAAAACCCATGCTGGAAAGTTGGCTGCAAACGGCTTTGCTTAGCATGGCCACCTGGAAGGAGGTTTAGAGCTTTCCAAATGGCCATGGCCTTGAAGGGACTAATGCAACCTCTCGATCCTGGTAATATGTGCTTGAGTCAAATGGGCCAGGGCCTCTGTTCACTGTGACTCCAGCACCATGGCCAGACCTGAGTTCTCCTCTCTCTGCAGAGGGATGACATGGAGGCTGTGCCAGGGTACTTGTCCCTGCACCAGACGGCTGACATCATGACCTTGAAGTGGACGCCCAACCAGCTGATGAATGGATCTGTGGGGGACCTGGACTATGAGAAGAGGTAGGGTACTGTGTCCCTTGTGTGTCCCCTGGGTTCCTCCATTCCCCTTGGCACAGGGAAGTTATCCTCCTGACAGGGGGAGGCTTGTGCCCTGCCTCTGCCCACTACTCTGCTGGTTGTTAGGGCCAGTTGGCACAGCCTCCTTGCAACTGTGGCCTCATGGGTAACCCAGAGACTCAGAAGGATCTGAAACTAACTGAAAGAATCTTCAGGTATAGGGGTTAGGCAATACCCTGGTCAAAACACCACCCAGAGAGAGAGAGGTCTTTACAAAGGTCTTGTAAGCCCACAAATGGCAGAATATTCCCCAGTCTCCTGTCACCCTTTCCCATTACCCAGTAGAAAAGGAGACAGGAGATGTTAGTGGGTATCTGCTCCAGGGCTGTGCTTCCTATGGTATCCGCAATTTATAAGACCCAGCAAAGGCTTTGGAGTCATGCTCGAAAAAAGTCCTGGGACAGGGGATTTCCTGCTACAATGCCTGTGTTCTAGCAAAATTAGGGAAGGCTTTAAAGAATAAAGGGATGCCTAAGTCACAGGTGTGGCCAGCCCAACCATTGCACCTTTAGGAGTCTCAGCTGTTGGTAGGGAGGAGAAGCAATGGTTTTGGCTGCTCCAAGCTCACGTCCAATCTTATTTTTCTTTTACATTTTCTTGCTTTCTTAAAAAACTTTTTATGATAAAGAATTTTTAACCTAAAAATGAACAGAACTCTGGTACCAATCACCCAGCCCTAATGGTAATCCACATATCCTCTCCCCCCTACATATTATTCTGAAGCAACATGCAGACATCATATGTTTTCATCTGTAAATATTTTAATATGCACCTCTAAAAAAGTAAGGACTTTATTTTTAAGAAATATAACCAGAACATTATTGTTGTGTTCTGTTTAATGTCAAGCCTCAGTGTGATTAACAGCAGACCTTGGAGGGATGAATAAAATTCACTAAGCTGGTCACTTCCTGTTCAGAGGTCACCATCTGTCCTCAGAGACGGTCAGTGGGAGGTACAGTTAGTCCCAGGCTGCGCCTGATTATTCAGCTACAGCCAGATTTTGGAATTTTTTTATCAGGAGATCCTCCCTGAGACACAGTGAGGGGCTGAGGAGATGCTCTTGGCCTGGGAGAGCTGGTAGGATGACCACTCTATAAGCCAGTTTGACAGTTTCTTGTAACAAACCTTTACACATGACCTAGCAATTCCACTCCTGGGGATCTACCCAAGAGAAATGAAAATTGATGTCCACACTGAAATTTATACACAAATGTTCATAATGGCATTATTCATAAAAGCCCCAAACTGCAAACAACCCAAATGTCCATCGACTGAAGAATGGATAGACAAAATGTGGTCTCTCCATGCAACAGAATATTATTTGTCCATAAAAAGGCATAAAGTGCCGATACACGCTGCAACATGGATGAACCTTGAAAACGTTATGCTAAGTGAAAGAAGCCAGCCGCAGAAGGCCACATATAGTAGGATTCCATTTAGGTGAAATATCCAGAAAAGGCAAATCTATAGAGTCAGAAAGCAGATTAGTGTTTGTCTAGAGCTGGAGGAGAAAATAAAGGACAGACTGCCAACATGCAAGAGGGATCTCTTGGGAGTGACAGAAATGTTCTACAACTGGATCGTGGTGATGGTTGCCCAATGTATACATTTATTCATCAAACTCATCAAACTGTACACTTACAGTGAGTGAATTTTATGGTATGTAAATTATACCTTAATAGAGCTGTTAAAACATGTAAAACAAAAACAGAAGCTTAGCTCTTTCTTCTTCTCATCTGAATGACCTTGGGCAATCAGCTTTATCTCCCTGAGCCTCAGTTTATTCATCTGTGAAACGGAGATGTAGTAGTGTAAACTCTGAGTAGGCATGCAGGGAGGATTCAGTGAAAAAATGCATGTAAAGCCCGTAGCAGGAAACCTGGCACCTGGAGAGGGCCCTCAGTCATGGGGGTTGCTGACATTACTTCCATGGATCCAAAGGCACTGTGGCCACAGAGCTCTTCCATGCTGGCAGCTGGGGGTGGTTGGAGAGTTGCTTTGTTTACTGGGCATCCCCAGGGCTCAGCATTCACTATTCACTCTGAACACTCTCTTTGCATCATGTAGAAGTAAGTGAAACCAAGCCCCTCTCTGGGTGTTCAGCACCCTTTGGGGAGTTAGAGGAAAAAACGGACAATTGCAACCCTGTGTGGCAGGCGCACGGGGCTGTGGGAGCCCAGGGAAGGGCACACTGGCTAGACTGGGCACGTGAGGGGCTCAGCGGAGGCTGCCATTCTTGTGCACTTGACTGTCCTCGGTCTTTTTCACTTCTACGAACCTGGTGAGGCTGATTCTGGTACAGACCTGGGCAGGAAGGAGTTTCAAACTTCTCATTTCACAGCCAGGGAAACTGAGGCCCAGAAGGAAGTAGGAACTGGCTCAAGGTAGGTGGCCAAAGTGGGATTTGAATACTGTCTGACATTGAAGCCTGTGTTAGTTTGGGTCTGCCACGAAGCAGGTGCCAAGATAGGATTGGACAAGCAGGAGATTTATTGGGGAAGCACATGTTCAGGGTAAGGGAGGGGCAGGAATAGAAAGAGAGGCTCAGACCACCACGATGTGAAGGGCAAGGGAAAGGAAGGAGGTCAGGCAAGAAGAGTCTCGGACACAGCACAGCTCTGAGAACCTTTGGCCAGACCAATGGGAAGTCCCCAATTGACTGTTGACTGTTACAAGAGTCCCTTGTCCCATAGGAATGGGCTCATGCCAACACCCCCGCATGCTCAGTTCCTGGCTGGGAGCAGCCCCAAAGAATCATGGCTTTGGTGCGAACATTGTGGTAGATCCTAGATCCAGAGCGGTGGCTTCTGAAGTTGTCTGTCAACTCTGCTCCCCATGACAAGGTCTCCTGAAGGAGATCTGAGTGGCACATTCCCGTGGTTGCCACAAAGCCAAGTTCCTGTGGCCTCCACCTCCCATTGTGTTCTGATCGGAAAAGCAATTTGTTTCAGGACAGCATTAGGTTTTGAGCTGGAAATGGAAACAATTAAATTAATAATCACTGTGACCATTTCCCAAGTACTTTTTTTTCATGTATCAGCTCTGTGTTGAAGCCTTCAAATATGTGATTCTGTTTAATTTTCACAGCAACACTCGCGGTAGTTTTAGTCCCAATTTTATAGATGAGGAAAGTGAGGCTCAGAGAAGCCCTTGGCTGATGCTGCTGGGATCCGTAAAGTCAAGGCTGCAGGGTGGCTATTCTAGCTCCTGCCTATGGTGGCCTGGAGTTAGGGAATGAGTTAGTTGAGACAAAGTCAGTGACCTAAGCACTTGCTCACATGAACAGCCTCACCTCAGCTATATAGACTGGGGGTAGGGGAGGGTGGTTCCCTTGGAAAGTTGGGGTGCTGGGACCAGAAGAAGGTGAGATAGAGTCTGGGCAGGCTGGGACACAGATATTGGGGACAGGTGGGTCCTGGCGAGAAGGGTGAAGGAGCCTGTGGTGTGGTCTCCTGGCCTCCTGAGCCCCTTCCCACAGTGAGGTAGGTAGGCATCCTGCAAGCCTAACGCTTCCTCCCCTTCTAGTGTCTACTGGGACTATGCCATGACCATCCGCTTGGAGGAGATTGTCTACCTGCACTGCCACCAGCAAGGTAGAGATTGTGGGGACAGCAGGGGGCTGGGTGTTCCTCTTGGATCCCTGTGTTCCTCTACTCCTGCCCATTTGTTAGCATCATGAGGCAATGTATGAGCATCTCATATTACATGCAATCTCAGGCAAGTGACTTCACCTGTCTGAGCCTTGGTTTCCTCATCTGTAAAATGGGGATCACAACAGCACCTTCTCATGAGGTTGTTGTGAAGATCAAGTGATGTATGTTATGGGCTCAGCATCAAACCCATGGTGTTAGTTGCTGACACCTGTTGAGCATTTATAATGTGCCAAGCACAGTGCTGAGTATTCACATGCATGTTATTTAATCGTCCCAACAACCCAGTGGTAGGGGTGACACCATTCCCATTTTAGAGGTGAGGAAGCAGCATGGCACAAAGTCAGACAGCTTGTATGCTCCTGAGCCTGAACTCAACCCAGGTCTTTGTGACTCCAAAGTCAGGTCCCTGAACATCTGGGATCAGTAACAGCAGTACTCCTTTAAAGCTGGAAGGTAAAGTCAGAACAAGCAGAGGGACATCCTGCTTTACAAAACAAGTGGTCTGTGCCTTGCCAAGGCACAAAACACAGTGGCTTAATCCTTTTAAATGAGACAGACATGGGTGCATATCCAGGCTCTGCCACTCATCAGCTGTGTGGCCTTGGGGAAGTTACTTAACCTCTCTGAGCACCAGTTTCATTATTTGTAAAATAGGCAATAATAGATATGAGTCATAGGGCTTTTGTGAGTATTACAATAAGACAGTGCCTTTAGTGTGCTTGTATACAGTAAGTACTCAATATGTGCTAGCTAGAATCAACTACTGCCCTGAAAAGCCTCCATACAGAAATAGTTCAGGTAGATTTGTAAAGGATTTTTGAGGAGCGTAGGGTGTTTGGGGGCATCTTTTTTCTGTGCTAGGTAAATTTAGGGGGCCAACTACACTCTTTTTTACCTTGTCCCATAGTTCCTTAATCAGAGATGGATGGTGGCTGGGATGAGAGGTACTCAGGGGACGTAAAAACTACCCTGGCCTTTTGCCCAGCTTCTCCTAGAACTCCAGAGCAGGACCCCTAGATCTGGCTTGGCACCCGAGGGGATGTGTTTGCAGGGAGGGTCCTGTCACCATGCCTCAAAATGACTTCCTGCTGGGTCTTCTCTGGCTGATCGTGGTGGCAGTGGACAGCGGCGGGACAGTGGTGTTGGTCAGCCAGGACGGGATCCAGAGGCCACCCTTCCGCTTCCCCAAGGGTGGGCACCTCCTGCAATTCCTCTCGTGCCTGGAGAATGGGCTACTCCCTCATGGGCAGCTGGACCCGCCACTGTGGTCCCAGCGGGGGAAGGTGAGTGATCATAGGGGCCCAGGGAGGCTGGGGTGGGGGCCAGTCATGGGGACTGGTCACTCTTGCCTGTGTGCCCTTATGTGGCTTTGTGGACTCATGCACTCCCCACCAAGCCCCTCGGGGTGTACAGGTTGTGGGGACAGGTATGTCCTAGGGACCTTGCATTGGGACATGTTCTTTCAGGGCAAAGTGTTTCCCAAACTGCGCAAACGAAGCCCTCAGGGTTCTTCCGAGTCCACATCTTCAGACAAGGAAGAGGACGAGGCCACAGACTATGTGTTCAGGATCATCTACCCCGGCATGCAGTCTGAATTTGGTAAGCCGCCCTGTCCCTGGGCCCCAGGGATCCATGTGCTAACTGATCCTAAAATCGACTCCAGGTGTTTGGCACTGGAAGATGTGAAGTCTGGATTTTGGGGCCAGCAGGGGACCTGGGATCAGTATGTCAGTAGTTTGGCAGCCTTGATTTCCCCCCAAATGAGAACAAATAATCACTCTACTTAGCTAAAAAAGATGCCAGTCAGTGGGAGGTAGCATGCAGTAATGGCAATGGCATGGGCTCTGGAATTCTGGAGGATCTTGGGTAAGTCACTTCACCATCTGTGCCTCAGTTTTCTCATCGGCAAAATGGGGATGTCTGTTGCACCTATTTTATAGGGTTGTTGTGAGGATTAAATGAGATAAGGCATTTGGCATGCAGGGAACATTCAAATGTTAGCTGCTATCACATAGTTGTTGTTATTGTAAGGATTCAAAGAGATAATGAGGTGATCAATGTAAAGCCCATGGAATAAGGCCTTGCACACAGTAGGCCGTCAGTAAGTGGTAATAAGAGGGGAAGTAATGCCCTACGCGCTAGCACACGAGATGATGATAGGCGTCAGTCTGCCTGGTGACTGCCATGGAATAGATGCTTAGCTAATGGAAACTGTTACTATTAAGATTATCATTATCATGGGGCTACGGTGAGGATTCAATAAATTAATATTTGAGGAGTACTCGGAAGGGGCCTGGCACTTATTAAGTGTTGTATGTTTGTCTGTTAAACAAATCTATACGAGTTACAGGTTCTTTCTGCTCACCTCATTTTATTTAACCCTCAGCAGCCCTGTTGTTCCCATTCAATGGATAATGGATCTGAACCTCCTTTTGCTTAAGTGACCACATGCTGGGCAGTGAGGGACTCACTGAGAGGAGATGTCCTCCTCAGCAAGTTTGGACTAATTGTGCCAGGCCATTTAATGCCCTGTCTCTCATCCCCCACTGAGTCGGATCTGGGTGTGGGGCAGGCTTGGCAGTAAGATCTTATGTGGCTCGGGTTAGCCTATGTTTTCACCTGTCATAGTGCTTTGTGACCAGCTAGTAGCAAAGCCTCATGTTTCTGTGTCACTTAACTGCTACAGAGTGTCCTGAAGTTTTCATTACCACATTTGTCCAGTATCAGGGTTTGAAGCCCTCCCAACCTCTCTGTGGTACCAGGGCTCACACAGCCCTTGCCCAATACCAAGGCTGTTCCAGCTCCAACACTGAAAAGGCTCCATTCTTTAGGGTGAAATCCCCTAGGATGCTGGGCCAGCTTCTGTTCTGTTTCCCAAGAACCTGGACTTCCCACTCTTGTGAAAACTGACATTAATTAAGACACCCCACTAGAGAGCTGGTTAATTAGAGAGGGCCAGATCTCTTACTGCCTTCCCAGGAAACTCTTTCCACAGTTTCTCATCCAGCAAATAGTTTGTACACTCTTGCTGGGAGCCAGGCTGGGTCCTGTATGTTTTATTTACTTGGGTACTATCCATATTATCCTCTTGTGGGTTGACGTGAGCCAGCAGAACAGACGCCAGCTGCGCCCACCCACACCCTCCGGTATTTCCCATTCTGTACATGCCATTCGACTGCCAGCTCCCTGCCTCAGTGTCTCTTTGCCTGGGGGATGTGGGGGGGGACATGTTCTGTCTACCAGGGTCCCTTCTGCACATGGGTGGGGCATCAAGGAATCATGCCTCCCTGGAGCAACCCTCAGCCCATGACTGACAGCAGTTGGCATATAAATACGCCAGCTCCCTCACCCCCCTGAAATGTACGCTCTGTGTCTCCCACAGATGCCCCAGGAGATGAAGCATGGTTGCCTCTAGTAGTAACTTGCTTGGTAACTAACCCTTTACTCTCTGCCTTCCCGTCCCTGTCTCACTTCACCTCTCCCATACCGGTGCTTCTTGGGAACACCTCCCAAATAAACTACTTGCACTTGCATCCTTGTCTGCCTTTGAGGGAACCCCAACAAAGTCCGTTTATTTAGAACAGGGCTTCTCAACCTTAGCACTGCTGACATTTCATTGTAAGGAGCTGTCCTGTGCACTGTAGGGTGCTGAGCAGCATCCCTGGTCTCCACCCACTAGAAGCCAAGTAGCAAACCCACCCCCCTGAGTCGTAACAACCGGAAGTGCCTGCAGAGCCAACTGTCCTCTGGGGAGCAAAATTGCCCCGGGTGGAGGAAAGAATACATCATATCCCGCTCTGCCACTGCAGTATGGTCAAGTGACTCATGATTTATAAAATACCTGGCCACCTGGTGTGGGGCCTGATACCTGGCAGGTGCTCAGTGAGCCATAGCAGGTGTCATTTATTGAGTGCTGCCATGTGTCAGGCTCACTTCTGTACTGTCACCATGTCTTAACTCATTTCATCCCCACCATAGCCCTCCCTCAGACAGGTACCATTGTTATCATCATCCCCCATTTTGCTGAGGAGGAAACTGAGGCACAGATAGGTTAAGCCACTGGTTCACACAGCTAATTCTTGGCATTGCTGAGATCTGCACTCAGGTGAGAGCACTGTGTTTTTACCACCTTCATCCTCAAAGTCAAATTCAACCTACGTGGAAATGGTGACCCCATTCTTGGTTGGTTTTCTTAGGGGCCTGAGCCACTTGAGGTTAACAAAAACAATCTTCCTATGGTTTTCGTCTGTGAGAGGTCTGACATCTTCTAAGAAGTAGTTCCTAAATCAGAAGTCAACAAACCCCTTCCCGTGGGCCAAATTTGACCCACTATCTGTTTTTATAAATAAAGTTTTATTAGAATGCAGCCACATCCATTCACTTACATATTGTCTGTGGCTGTTTTCATGCCACAACAGCAGAGATGCATAGTGACAGAGATTGTATGGCCCATAAAATAAAAAAATATTTACTATCTGGCACTTTACAGGAAACAGTTTGCAGATGCCTGCCTTAAATAATAAAAGAATTTCACCCTGTGGGAGGGAAGATGTGGCCGTAGATAGTTCTATGCAACCCTTCTGTCTTATCACCCCTGTCTTGGGTGATTTCCTTGGTTCTTTGCCTGCCCCATGTCCACTGAGGTGACAAAGGTAAGTTCTAAAATATTTAAGCAGCTTCACAGTCAGATAGGGGCACTTTCAGATTCCTCTGTTGCTGAGATGGTCTCTGTACTGTCTATAATCGTAGCCACAAGCTCCATGTGGCTACTGAGTGCTTGAAATGTGGTTGTGCAAATTGAGATGTGCTGTAAGTGTAAAGTACACACCAGTTTTGAAGACTTTGTATAAAATAAGTAGAATATCTCATTAATAACTTTACATGATTGATTATATGCTAAAATGATAACATTTTGGATATACTGGGTTAAACAAAATACGTAGTTGGAATTAGTTTCACATGCTTCTTCTTACATTTTTAATGTGGCTACTAGAAAACTTCAAATTGCGTTATGTGGCTCCATTATATTTCTATTGGATGGTGCTGTTCTAGTGCAGGGTTTTTCAACCTCAGCACTGTTGACCTGTTGGGATGAAAAATCCTTTGTGTAAGGGGCTGTCCTGTGCATTATAGGATGTTGAGTAGCATCCCTGGTGTCCAGCAGCATCTGGCTAATCCCCAAGTTGTGACAACCAAAAATGTCTCCAGACATCACCAAAACTTCCCAGTTGAAAATGTATGGTGTGAGGAGACTACAGCCGATGGAAAATCAGCTGAGGTTTTGAGTATGAGGGGGTATGAGTAGGATCTCAGGGTCAAATGCCCTGAGTTGGAATCTTGGCTCCACACTTATTAGCTGGGTAGTCTTGGGCATGTTGCTTAAACTCTGTGGCTCAGATTTTTAGTCTGTAAAAGGGGATAATGATAGTGCCTGCACTCACTAAGCAATAGATGTTGTTTGTAGAAAGAGAAGGGAGACTTCAGGCAAAAAGAACAGATATGCCATTTACTACCTGGCAGGGCTTTGTTTGGGTGATTAAGTTGTGTTGTCATTCCAAGCCTCAGTTTTTTCTTCTACAAAATGGGAAAAGAAATACATCCCTTGCAAGGTCACTAAGGACAATAAGGCAAACAAACCCCTGTCTAGCCCAGCACCCAGCACATAGCAGGCACATTATAAATACCAGCATTCTTTCTTCCTCTAATCAATCACAGCAGCAGGGCAGGAGAAGGGTTTGAGCCCCAAGGAATTGGTTCTTCCAGCCATCTCAGTGTCCTGCCCACTTCCAACCTTACACTTCACCGGTTCTTTTTATTTTGTGTCTCAAGTTGCCCCCAACCTCTTGGGCAGCACTGCCCCTGTCTCCGTGGGCCCTGACTGGATGATGGTTCCTGGAGGCCAGTCCATGCTGGTGGTGGCCAGGGGGACTCGGTGGGCACAAACCAGATGGGACACCACCCTCCCCACAGCAAGCCCGAAGGAGCAGCCCCCCAGTAATGTCTGGGCTCCCCTCTTCCCCAGGGGCTGGGTGCCAGCCACCTCTGCCATGTTGTCATTTGAGTCTTGGTTCTGAGGGAGAGGGAGGCAGAAGACAAAATGACACCCTTGTGCTGTCTACCTTCACCCTGCAGAAGGCAGCTGGGAGTGTTGTGGGTTCAATAGCAAAGGGATCCACTGGGGATTTCTGCATGGGAGTGAGGGGCTGGGATAGAGGCAAAGTTGCTATACCTGAACTAAACTGCTCATGCTTCCCTGAGATTGTCTAAGACCTGGGGATGTTTTTCTAGGACATTTTACAGGGGCTTGCTGGTTTTTCTTGGCCAGCTCATTGATGAATCTCCAGGGAGAGGAATAGTGTAACAAGCCATATTTAGTGGCCGCAAGAACCATATTCTGTAGGCAGCTTTCCATTCTGTCCATGGGTAGCAGCTGACCCTGTCAACCGCTCAGCTCTGATGACAAGTGAGTCCAGGTGCACAACTCCCCCTCCCCTTGGAGCCCAATGGAAGAGGCAAGTTATTATTAATTGTCCTTGCAGGGCCATGGCATATGGGGAAAATATGCACCTCTCAATTTCCTAGAGCAGGGATTAGAAAACTATGGCCCATGAGCCAAATCCAGCCTTGTTCTGTACAGCTGATGATCTAAGAATGTTTTTATATTTTTAAATGAGTGAAAAAAATCAAAAGAAGAATATTTTGTGATGTGAAATTGATATGAAATTCACATTTCAGTGTCCATTAAAAAGTTTAATTGGAACATACCAATGCTCATTTGCTTACATTTTGTTTATGGCTACTTTTGCACTACAGTAGAGTTGAGCAGGTATGATAGAGACCAAATGGCTCACAACCCCTAAAATATTTACCACCTGGCCCTTTACAGAAAACGTTTACATAGTCCTGTTCTAGAGAAAGGAAACGCACCAATCTAGAACTGCCAAGATACAGAAAGTTTACTATGGAAATTGTAATGCATATGTCACCAGGATGTTTTTTATGAAGATTTACAGACACTGCAGTTTCACAAAGCTGGGAAAGAAAAATATAAGGGAAAATATGAGTGCTACATCCTGGGAGCTGTTGGTCAGGAATCACTTCATCAGGGTCTCTCAAATGTGGCTGCTGTATCAAAACTGTTTTAAAAATACAGATTTGACGGCTCTGTCTTCAGGAGATTTTAATTCAGTAGGCCAGGGGAGAGGGACAGGCTTACGGCTTGTTAACAAGCCTTCTGTGTGGTTCTGGGGTGGTTGCCAATCTGTTTGAGACTCGCTTGGTGGACAGACTGTGTGTTCAGCACCACGGACAGGGCCCACGCCCTCCTCCCTCAGCAGCATGGATTCCACTGGGTCTGGGGGCTCGAAGCCATAAGCCTTCCCCAGAAGCACCCATCAGGCTCCCCGTCCTTCCTGCAGCATCCTGTGAGCACAACTAGATGACAACATGGTGAGGCTTGGCCTACTGCTCTGGGATTGGGCCTGTTTTCTTGGTTCTGGTCTCTATCTCTGTTATCTTCCTTTCTCTTCTGTTGTCATCAGCTTTGCTCATCTGCTTGGGCCCCCAAATGTTGGTGGTGGCTTTCGTTGGATTGGATGGGTCCAAGGACCTAGGCCAGACTATGACCAGGGTTGCTGTTTCCTACTGTCACATTCGGGGTCTTTCCTATCCCTGTGCTGGACTGAGGGTGAGCTGCTTGCTTTGGGGTGAGGTTTCTATGACCCACACAGGCTTAACCAGGGCTCTTTATTTGCTCCTTTTTTAACATACCACAGTCCCACAGGATCTGATGGATGTCTCCGTGAGCAACCTCCCACCCCTATGGCAACCCAGTCCCCGGAAATCCTCCTGCTCATCCTGTTCACAGAGTGGCTCAGCCAATGGCAGCTCAACCAATGGCTGCAGCCATGAGAGGTATGAGGGGCTTGAACTGTAGATAGAGGGAACTGAAGGATTTACCAAAGATTTGTGGTGCCCATTTCTTGGCCTGCACTGAATTCAGAGGAGCAAACAGAGGCTATGGAATCAACCAAACCCAGGTTAAATATTGGCCTTCTGAAGTCCTAGCTGTTGGAACTTACATCTATCAGTCAGGGTAAACGAAGTTATGATGTCACAGTAACAAACAGTTCTGAAGTCACAGTGGCTTTTTACAGCAAGATTTATTTATCATGCATGCTGTGTGTCTATCATGGGTCAGTTGGGAGCATTGCTTTCTCCACATTAAAGGGCCTGGCTGATGGAGCAGCCACCATCTTTGATGTTGCCAGTCACAGTGACAGAGGGAAAGGTAGCTCTGGAGGGGCTTGAATCAACAAGTGTTACATCCAAAAGAGGCACATGTCATTTCCTCTCACAACTCATCAGCCCCACCTACGAAGGGCCAGGAAGTGCAGCCCTACCATATGCCTGGAAACCAGAAGCCAGAAATATTACTTAATGACAACCACATACATCTCAGTTTGCTCCTCTACAAAGTGTATGTCTAATCTATATGACTATGGTAAGGAACAAATCAAATAATGATTTAAATAGGCCAGCATGTGGTACCTGGCACATGATAATGTTCAATAAATGACTCTTCTTGTTTTATTGTATGAAGTTAAATCTCAAGTTCATCTCTCTCCTTGCCCATAGAGTTGTTGTCTCTTTTGAACTACTAAGCTAGTTTGTGAGACTGGTCTTGTTTCCCACTGGCCCAGCCTGGCCTGGGAGAATGGAATCCTTTTGTAAGATTTAAGGGGTGGGGGCCTGCATCAAATTTTTAAAGTCACCTACCCCCAGGCTTCTCAATTGTGGTCTAAACCAGCATCATTACCTGGGCAGATTCTCAGTCCCTCATCCCAAACCTACTGAAACAGAATCTGTATTTAACACAATCCTAAGATCATGTGTTTACTTTTAATTTTGAGATGCACTGATATAACTGGAGATACTCAAACTTTAATGTGCATAAGTATCACCTGGGGGAGGTAGCAAAACACCGGTTCCTGGATTACTTCCTAGAGGTCCTGACTAGGTAGGTCTGTGCAGGGCCCAGGAATCCACATGTTGGAGAAACCCCAAATGACTCTTGGTCTGGTGGTCCATGGACCACTGAGAAATACTGCTCTAACCCAGTGCCTCCTCTTATAGCATCTGCTTACACACTTGTAGTGATGGGGAGCTCACTATCTTGCAGAAAGCCAAGCCCACTATAGGACAGCTGTCAGTGTGTGGCTGTTCTTATGTAACCTGAGCAAGTCTCAGCCTCACCAACCTGAGAGCACAAAGGGCGACACGTTAATGTTTAATGTCGTCATGTGCATAGCTCGAGGATTTCAGCTGCACTCCCTCCCCAGTCTACCTGGCTTTTTCTGAGACATCCTCAGAATAAATATGCAGATATTCTTCTATCCTGTCCTCTGCAAGAATTCACAGCACTGCTTTTCAGCAGTTTTTGTTTTCTCAAAAAATGCGGGGCCTTACCCCCTCTCCTTTTTAAGCCAAAAAAGCCCCCAAATTTTCCATGCAAGGAGGCATCAACTACTTTGCAATCAGCCAGACTCTGGATCCCAGGTTGGCTCAGTTTGGTCCAGCTGCTTCACTTTAGAAGTCAGAACTCTTACTGAAAGTGAGAGAAACTCACTTCAGACTGGTTCAACTAAAAAAGAAAAATTGTTGGTATAACTGAGAAGTTCAGAGACACAATGGCTTCAGGCATGGCTGGATCCAGATGCTCACAACAGGAATCTCATTCTGATTTTTCAGCTCTTTGCTCTACTTAACTCTACAATGGTTTCATTCTCAGGCAGGCCCTTCCTATGCAGTGACAAAAGTGACTCCCGGCAGCCACTGCCATATATCCCACTGGCTAAGAAACTCAAGCAGAAAAATGAATGTGTTTCCTAGTAGTTCTAACAAAAGTCCCAGGGCTCATTCTCATTGGCCCATGTTGTGTCACATCTCTGACTCAGTCACTATGACTCCAGCCTGGGTCATGTATTGTGTAGAGTCATTCCCATCCAAATCACAGGAACATGAAGTTATGGAAGGGATGACTCCTCAAAGGGGAATTGGGGCACTGATAACAAAAGGGGCAATGATGCTGTGTGGGTAGAAATCATAGCAGCCCTCTCTACAGTCCCCTGACTGGCTGATGTTAATCTGCCCTCTAGAAATAACAAGTTGTGCTCCTCTCCAGAAAACCTGTGATGTGTGTGGATCTGTTCTAAGCATCTTCCTCTTTCTCTACCTGCAGGGCTCCTCTGAAACTTCTCTGTGACAATATGAAGTACCAGATCCTTTCCAGAGCCTTCTATGGATGTGCGTATAGGTCTTCATTGACAGTATGGTCTACCAAGGAGCTTTTATTGAGTGTCTGCTGTATGCCAGCAATATCAGGGGAAGGATCCTGGCTCTGGAGTTTGAACCTCTCCTTCTCTATTTCCTAGATGTCTGGTTTTGGTGAAATTACATTAACCTCTCTGAACCTCGACTTTCTCATCTACAGATTGGGGATAAATTTTAGCTCTGGGTCCTAAGAGACGGCAGTGAGCAATGGAGCCCCTTGGGAGCAGGGATTTGGTTTAATCAGCACTGCATCCCAGGGCCCACTTTGGACAATTTGTTTTCAGGATTGAATGAGAAGCACGTACAAAGCCCCTAGAACCTAATATTGCATATAGTTGCTCAATAAATGTCAGTTCAGTTCTCCTGTGTGCAAAATTAGAAGAGTAAGGTGGCCTGATTCATTCCCCAAAATTTAAAGATTAAATTCCTAATACAGATATTCTGATCCCTATTTAACAGATGAGAACTAAGGCACAGAGAGGTGAATTGACTTGTCCAACATCATACAGCTGACAAGCAGCCGAGCTGGGACTCAAACCCTGGTCTGCCTGATTCCAAAGGCTTTGTTTTTTCCTCTTTAATATGTTCACTCTTAGCAGGTTTTATTTCCCCAGCCTCATAGTAGAGAGGGAGAGATAAAACATGTGTATTTAGGGATTCTAAAAAGTCTTAATACAACCTACATGGGCTTGTGAAATAGCAGTGCAGGTTATATCCCTGGGTGCCTGGAGAGGCAGGGAAAGCTTAAGCTCCACTAGGTTGAGGTTTCGCCTTTTTCTATTGCCACCTATCCTCAGTGGCTAATACAGGGCCTGGAATGAAGCAGGCACTGGGCAAGTATTTATTGGACCCAAATGGAAGATCCTCCTGGAGGAAGGGATGGGGGTCAAGATAGGTCTGGAATGATGTCGTCAGATGATATGGCTCATCCCCGATGGAGATTGAGAGCCAAAATTTAAAGCCAGGTGACCTTGGTTCAAATCCCAACTCCACCCTTTCCAGCAATGTGACTTGGGTAAGTGACATAACAAGTCTGTGCTTTGATTTCCTCATCTATAAGATGGAGATAATAATAGAACCTGCTTCATAGGGTTGTGGTGAGAATTAAATGAGTTATGTGAACTCTGGGAACAGCTTCTTGGCATGTAGTATGTGCCATGTAAATGTTAGCTATTGTACTGTCATCATTGTCATCGTTATTACAGTTAGCCCCATTGTTGGTAGAGGTGAGTCCTCGGGCTTCAGAAGGTCCAGGGTTCTCTCTGGGAACTGAGGATGGGATGGTGGAAGAAAGCCAGAAGGAAGGGGCATGGTTAGAGCAAACAGCACTGGCTGGCAAATGCTGAGTTCTTCCTACATGCCAGGCACTGTGCTGAACACCCTCCAGGTGCCCAGGATGGAGCAGATAAGGGGTAGCACGATGGTGGGCATTCATTTAAGGGTGCAGGGCCATCTTTGATAGCAAACTGGGTGCCCTCAGCATCTCCCCAGTTACTGTCTTGCTGGGACTGCCTTTATCCAGCTGCAACTTGAATGGGAGTCTCTCACATTCATTTTCTCTCTCTCTGGCTTGGAAGTATCCAGAGGCAGAGAAGCCCAAGGAGTCAAAGATCCCCTTTCTTCCTGCTCCTCCTCTGCTTTCAGTCTGTGAATTAATAAATACTTTGGCTTCTAGCACAGCAGGGTGTTGTCACCCTGTCTGAGGCTGGGAAAGGTGATAGACTTCCCCAGGGTCACAGAGCTATTAAGTGGTCAAGCCAGTAAGTGACATCAGCCCTCTGAGTCTTACCTTCCTTGTCTGGAAAAAGGGGCTGATGGGAATTAGCTGGTTGTGGGGATTCAATAAGATGGGGAGTGGGACAGCACTTTGGAGACTCCCTGAGACAAGGTGAGGGGTATTGGATGGTGGATGATGACATTTTCCTCCTTTCCCCAACAGGGCTTGCCTACTGCAGACACCTTTCCACCGTGAGGACCCACCTGTCAGCCCTGGTCAATCACATCATTGTGTCTCCGGATGTGCCCTGCAATGCTGGACAGGGGCTGACGGCTGGGATCTGGGAGCAGTACCTTCAAGACAGCACAGTAAGGCTTGGCCAGGTTTAATCTGCATTGGGGCCGAGGCTGCCAGAGAGGCAGTCTTGTCATTGAGAAATAAACCCACCTGCTTGTGGGAACTTAGGTTGACGTGCTGGGGTTCTGTGTATGCAAGTTGAAGGTCACCTCCTCTTCTTGAGAGTTCTAAGACCCACAGCTCACTTCTGCCCTTTAGGCAGAAGAATGAGGGGCCTGGAAGGGGTAAAGAATGAATCAGTCAGTAAGCGTTTATTATTAAGCATCGGCTGTATGCTCGGTCCTGCAGGAGGTTCTGTGACATAGCCCCACCCAGAAGGAATTTACAGTCCAGTTGAAATTACCTAGAATGTTGGGAACAGCTAAGTTAGAGGGAGGCAGATGAACCAAGAAAACCTTTTCCACCACTGTTCGAAACTCTTTCTCTCATCTCAGTCTTGGGGCCTGAGGTTAGATAGTTCCCCTGGAGATAGTTAGTCCTTGAATGCTAAGATTTTCTTATTAGAATACAAATGTCCCTGGAAGGAAAATGTTTATGTTTGAAAGAGTTTCATAGACAAATAGTTTGGGAAACTTTAAACAGTTTTCTATGTTCTGCAGGACTTCTGAGAACTTGGCTATGATGATATCCTTGTCACTCTTAAGAAATTGGGGGCATGTTTCAGAGCTGATGGAGCATTACTTCAAATGTGTGGCCACAGAAACCTTTGTTGGAAAAGTACCTCCCATGGCTAGTAGACGGCAGAACCCACTTTTTAAATTATTATTATGAATATTCATGAGATACAAAGCTAATTGTCACCCCTCGTACCCGTGATGTGAGTGCCAGATTACTACTGGCAGCACACCCATTACCAGAAATTACTTTTGTACCCCATGTCCCCCACCCAATTATCCCCCAACCTCCCTCCCCTTCCCCTTTCCCCCCACTTTGTAGCCCTAGGAATGTAGTCAAGGCTTCAGATCCCCATAGCCACCAGCAGCCAAAAGAACAGAACCCACTTTAAGAAGCACTAGTTTATCTCTGCCGGGAATAGGATTTAGAAGGAGACACCTTTTTCCTCCATGCTGGGTGAATCTAGAGGCCTGATCTGCTGTGCACCTTCCACCCAGGTGCTGGGGAGGGCCGAGCTGGTGAGCACCTGGTCTGAGCTGGCTTCCACAGCTTGAGGGAAGATGCTAGTCTGTGCATTACTGTGAGAATGCCATGGGACTCAGTGGAAAAAAGAAATTGGTTCCCAAACCTGGACAAACAGAAGGGTTGTTTTTCTTTTTGCCAAAAATTGTTGTTGTTTAATAACAAGATAAATGCCTACTTAGTGTAAAAGTTCAAAAAATGAAGAATGCGGTTGTATAAAATTTAAAAAATTTTAAATGTCATTCCTCTGCTCCTCTCCTCTAGTTCTGATCCCCTGAATTAGTGACTATTATCAGTGTAGACTCTTCCACATATTTCCTATGCTTATCCATAGAAATATATATATATCTTTATAGTTTATCTATACTCATCTATATCTATATCTATATATCTATAGTAGATATAATATAAAGACATACATTACATACTTATCTGTATTCATCTATAGATGCAAATCTACATGGGTATAGATATACAGACATACAGATTTATATCTATCTATATATTACGTAGATATTATACATTTCTATATTATATCTACATAGATTTATATCTATAGAAATATATCTTTATATCTTTTGTTTCATCTTCATCTCATTTATATATATCTCCATTTATATATAGATTTATATATAGATATAATATATAGGAATATGTAATATCTATGTATAATATATAGGTAGATATAAATCTATATCTTTATAATATCTATATCTACCTTATCTATATTTTTTTTATTTTTTAAACAAGTCAATATTATATTTGTACTTTAAGTGGCCAACTTTTATATCAAGGACATTTTTCAAATTCCTAGGTAAAATATTAAACGTTAGCATCTTAGAACCTCATATATGGATGGCCCATAATTTATTCAAATCATCTCCTAATAACAGACACCTGGGTTCTTCCTTTCTCTCGGTCTTTTTTTTTTTTTTTCATGATTTCAAGCAATGTTGCAGTCAACATCTTTATAAGCACATACCTTTTGGTACTCTGCTTTTTTTTTTGAGAGTAGATTCCTAGAAGTAAAATTGATTGATGTGCACTTAAAATTTAGATAGATATGCCAGCTTACTTTCTCAAAAGGTCATAGTGCTCCTAATCCCCAGCAGTCTCTAAGTGTGCCTATTTCCTGAGGAATTTAAAAGATTTATAGATTTCCGGGCTTGACTCCAGCTTCACTGATTTAGCATCTCTGAGGGAAGAGCCGAAGAATCTTTATCTTTTTAAAGTTCCCCAAGTGCTTCTGGTGATCCTCCTAACTTGGGAGGCACCAATCTGAGGACAACTTGGTTGAAACAATAAGTTAGTAAAAAATGTGTATTCTTCATCTAACACCTATCGCGACCGCTTGGCTATGTCAGTTGTATTGCGATATTAGAGTAGATTGAGCCTCAGTCACTAATAGTCCCCACTCTTTCAGATGCCTGACACTGTAGGGGTTTATTTCTCACTCACTTAGTGCCGGGTGGGTGTTCCTGGTGAGGGGGCATGTCCCCTCTCTCTAGAGGTTCAAGGTCCTTCGGTCTTGTGGTCCCACCATCTTCCATGCCTCGTAGACACTGCCTCCTGCTAGCAGATGTTGAAAATAGGGAGTGTGGAGGGAGCTCACCTGCTTCTTCTGGGCCCTGGCCTGAAAATTGCTTACATCATTTCCTCTCACATCCCATTGGCCAGAATTCACCACATGGCCACACCCAACTGCCAAGGAGGCCGGGAAATGGAATCTATTGGTGGTTCCTGGAGAAGAGGGCGTGGTTTTTGATGATGAGTTTGCAGCGTTGGCCACAAATAGTTTACCTGAATTTTAAGCAGCTTTCATACAGCCATCTATATAGTACAAATCAAAATTCCCGACAGGGACAGAAGTAGCTGGTTTTGCCATTGTGGCTGGGTACGTCTAAGACTAGTGTTAAAATGTGAAATAGGATTTTAATATTGGAATGTGACGCAACGAGGACAGAGGACAGAGCCTGGTGCCCCTCAGAGCAGCCTTCCAGCAGCCACTGGTACTTTCCAGTCCACACATACACTTAGGGCATGCTGGTCCCTCAGCTTGACTGTAACTGCAAAGCCTTTGCCTGAAAATGATTTATTTTTAAAAAGCATACAAAATCAGCTCCACAAAATAGCAAACAGTCATTAAAATCATCCTAATGTGCAGAAAGGTTATTAGTGTATGAAGTAGCAGCTGGAAATGTTTATTTTGGATTGGTTACTGACTCCAAAATAATATTTCCAAACAAGTACAATACAAAAAATTGACTGAAAATTAAATAGAAATGTTAATTCATTATATACTGGCCTTCGTTTTTTTCTTTTTTCTTTTTACAAAAATGGGTTCACACTAGACATGTTCTGCATCTTGTTTGTTTCATTCAACAGTAAACATTGAAAATCTTTTCATGTAGGTCCTCACAGATGTATCAGCAGTTTGAAATGCCTGTGTGGTATACCCATGCAGGGACGAATGTTCCCCCATTGGTAGGTAGTTGGGCGGTTGCCAGAGTTTGGCCCTTTCCTATGATGCTGTGACGAATACCTGGGAACATAAGGCTTTGCTTATTCATGCCAGGATCTCTGAGGGCTGGATCCAAGAAGCAGGACTGCTGGGCCACAGAGCCCACCCCCTGGTTTTCTCCTGATCAGACCTTTTGCTTCCCCCACCCACCACAGAGTTACGAGGAGAAGGAGCTGCTGCGCCTCATCTACTATGGGGGCATCCAGCCAGACATCCGCAGGGCCGTGTGGCCCTTCCTCCTAGGCCACTACCAGTTCGGGATGACGGAAATAGAAAGGAAGGAGGTTGGTTACCTGCTATGGGCAGGGGGGTCTTTGGCAACAAAGGGAAACAGATACTGTGGAGTTGGGGGAACTCTGTTTCCATGTTGGATCAAGGTGGGGCAGAGAGGTATGGGGGAGGCAGGAATCTCAAGGACATCACTGTCCAGTAGAAATACAACATGAGCCACATATGTAATTTTTAAAATAAACTTATTTGAGATCATTATAGATTCACATGTAGTTGTAAGAAATAATGCAGAGGTCTTGTGTATCTTTGACCCTATTTCCCCCAGTGGTAACATCTTGCAAAGCTATAGCGCAGTATCACAACTAGGGTGTTGACATTGATGCAACATACCAATCTTATTCAGACTTCTCCAGTTTTACTTGTGCTCATATGCGTGTGCATGTGCGTGTGTGTGTATTAAGTTCTTTGCAGTTTTCTCACACATGTAGATTTGTGTATCCACCACCACAGTCTACATACAGAACATGTCCAATGCTATAAGGACCCTCAGGTTGTCCTTCCTGAGTCACATCCACCTCTCTCCCAGCCCCATCCCCATTCCTAACTCCTGGAAACCACTGATCTGTTCTTCATTTCTATAACTTTGTCATTTCAGTAATGTTGTAGAAATGGAATCATACAGTATGTGACTTTTTAAGATTGACTTTTTTCACTCAGCATAAATCTCTGGAGATTCATCCAAGGTGTTGTACGAATCAATAGTTTATTCCTTTTAATAGCTGAGTAGTATTCCATGGTATGGGTGTACCACAGTTTAACTATTCCTCTGTTGATGGATAGCTGGGTTGTTTCCAGTTTCTTGGCTATATGAATAAAGCTGCAATGAACATTCATGTACAGATTTTTGTATTAGCATAAGTTGCCATTTCACTGTGATAAATGAGCAAGAATTCAATTTCTGGGTCATATGGTAGTTGAATGTTTAGTTTTATCAGAAATCGCCAAATTTTTGCAGCAGTTGTACCATTTTACATTCCTACCAACATATAAGTAATCTACACCTGCATCTTCACCAGTTGGGTGTTGTCATTACTTTTTATTTCAGCCACTTTGACAGGTATGTAAATGCTATTTCATTATGGTTTTAAGTTGCACTTTTGGGGCTGGCTGGTTAGCTCAGTTGATTAGAGTTCAGTGTTATAACACCAGGGTGAAGGATTTGGGTCCCCATACTGGCCAACTGACAAAAAGAAAAAAAAAATTGCATTTTTAAGTGGCCAGTGAGATTGAACATCTTTTCATGAACTTTTTTGTCATCATATATCTTTTCTGCTCATGTCTTAGTGTTGGCTTTGACAGTTCTTTGTATATTCTAGATAACAGTCCTTTCTCAGATATGGTTGCAAATATTTTCTCCCAGTCTGTACCTTGTCTTTTCATCTTCTTCATGGGGTCTTTTGCAAAAAAGTTTTTTAAATTTTTGATGAAGTTCAATTTATCAAATTTTCCTTGTGTGGATTGTGCTTTTGGTGTCAAGTCTAAGAACTTTTTGCCTGGCCCTAGATCCTGCAGATCTTCCCCTATGATTTTTTCTAAAAGTTTTATAATTTTACATTTTACATTGAAGTCTGCAATCTATTTTGAGTTCAGTTTTACATAGGTGTATCTTTTAGGTCAAGTTTCATTTTTTTTTTGCCAAAGGGTGTCTAATTGTTCTAGCACCTTTTGTTGAAAAAGCTACTCTTCTTCCATTGACTGATTTGGCACCTTTGTCAAAAAGCAGTTGGGCATATTTGTGAGTCTGTCTGGGTTCTGCATTCTGTTCCATTCATCCATGTGTCTATCCTTCTGTTAATACCACCTGTCTTGATTACTGTAGCACATATGTAACTTTAAATGTTTTAGTAGTCACATTTTAGAAAGTAAAAAGAAATAGATGTAATCAATATTTTTAAACTTATTATTTTGACATAACTACAAGTTCACAAGAAGCTGCAAAAATAATACAGAGGTCCTGTGTACCTATCACCCAGCTTTCCCTAATGATAACATTTTATTTAACTATAGTGCATTATCAAAACTAGAGCATTAACATTTTTGCTCAATACAACTAGCTAGACTACAGACCTTACTAGGATCTCACCAGTTTTTGCATCTGCCTGTGTGTGTGTGTGTGTGTGTGTGTGTGTGTGTGTGTGTGTGTGTGTGTGTAGTTCTATGACATTTCATCAAGGTGAAATTCATTTTAATAATATATTTTATTTAACCCAATATATCTAATATATGACCATTTCAACATGTAATCAATATAAAAATTACTAATGAGATATTCTACATTCTTTTATTCATACCAAATTTAAAAGTCTGGTGGTATTTTACACTCTTATATTTGTGTACCACCTGTACTGTTACTTAACATTATCTTTAAATGGAATCATTTAAAATTTTCTGAAAGAGGTTTTAAATCCCTGCCATAAATGGGAAACCAATATGACTTTCCACAAATAGAAAGAAACTATAAGAAGAAATAGAATGATATAATTTGGTTCTAACCAGATGCTGCAGCCTCCCCGAGGCCTGCTCTCTCTTTGGTAAAAAGCGAGATTATACAGTGTCGAGGAGGTATTGAAGACACGGTAGCAGTGGACTGGGCCTTTCTCTCTGGTATAATTAGAAAAGTTGAGAGTTGAAAATAGAAACTTCCTGAGATACCAAACTGAGAACCCGTGCCAGTGAACTGTGTAAAACCATCTCAGTACCAGCGCAATGCTCATCCACACTTTGCCCCAAACTAGCAGGTTCCTGGGCAAGAAGTGACTGAAGATTCTGGTGTGCTGGTTCCTGTGCTTGGAGCTGGGGACCCAGAGGGTGCATTAGATTAGGTCCTTGCCAGTTTATTGGGGGTGTGGCAGTCAGTGATATGATGGGAGGCAAACAGGAGGGCCGTAAGAGCACAGAGGGGCCACCTAAGCCAGGCAGGAGGAGGAGACTGGTCAAAGCAAGCTACCAGAGGAGCTGCTTGTACCTGAATTCTTTGAAGGAATTGCCTTCAGGCAAAGAGGGAAAGAAGGGCTTCTAGGAAGAAGGGAGAGCAAGAGCAAAGGCCTGGAAGAGAGACTAACATGCTATAGAAGGGGTGTGTATGCGTGTGTGTGTGCGTGTGTGTGTGTGTGTGCGTACGGGGATGGGTGGGAGCGGGAAGGGCACAGTAGACATGAGTCGCTGAAACATAAAAGACTAGGGGATAAGAGTGGCATGGAGAGATGAGGCTGGAGAGGAGACAAGGAGGAAGGCCACTGAAAGCTGCATGGGTAGGAGTGGCTAGGCTGGGATGAGCAGGGAGCTGGGAGGAGACTGCTGGGGTCATCCAGGTCAGGGTGGTAGAAGCCTGGCCTAGGACAGCAGTGGGAATTGACAGGTGGGCAGGGCTTGGGGAGTCTTGGGGAGATTGAGGGTTGGGGGGAGTTGATCAGGCCAGGCCTTTGGGCAGGATGGATCCAGAGAGGGCTCCAGAAGCTGAGTAGCTACAGAGGAGGGTAGAGCTTCCCACCCTCTGCTTCTCCTCCTGCCTCTCCATACCTTAGTTCAGCTCACCTGTCCCAATATGTGCCCGGAGGTCTGGCAGATTCAGAACATCAGTTACCTGGGCTATGTAACCCAGAAACAATGAAAGCTCCCCACCTGTCTTCTGAAAGCCCACAAGGAAAAAGCTTGAAATCTGTGGCCTTTCTGTAGGGCCATTGCTGTAAGTAAAGGAAGAGGACTGGTCTCATTCATCTTCATATCCTCAGCACCTGGCCCCATGTTGGGCTCAGCAAATACTTTCAGTAGATGAATGGATGGATGTCAGAATCTTGCTTATTTTGTATTACATATGCCTAGCTTGGTACCTGGCACAAAGCAGGTACTTATCAAATTAAATGAATGAGTGGGTGGATGGATGGACAGATGGACAGATGGATGGGGAAGGAGAGATGGAAGGTAGTTAAAAAGGAAAGAAACAGTCTTCTCTCTTTGGTACCCCAAGGGCCTACCACATAGTAGGGGCTCAACAAATAATTTAATGGATGTATGAATGAATGAATGAGTGAATGAAAAGAAGGAAGGAAAAAAGTGAAAGAAAGAATAGCCTTGTTCACTCTTGTGTATCTTCAGGGCCAACCCAGTGCTGGATGTAATATAGTACGTGCTCAGTTAGTATCTGTTGGATGTTAACTGCATGAATGTTGGATGGGTCAGAGCCACTCTTTTTCACATTGGTCTGGCTCTCCCCAGGGAACCCAGAACCTCGGGTGACCTTGCATCTACCCCGGCAGGTGGACGAGCAGATTCATGCCTGCTATGCACAGACCATGGCTGAGTGGCTGGGCTGTGAGGCGATCGTGAGGCAGAGAGAGCGTGAGTCCCATGCAGCTGCCCTGGCCAAATGCTCGTCGGGGGCCAGCCTGGACAGCCACCTACACCGGATGATGCACAGGGACTCCACCATCAGCAACGAGGTGATGGGCAGCTGGCCTATGGGAGGAGGGTGGTGGTGAAGTCCAGGATCTGCTCCATTGGGCTCTTATAGGAGTGGTGAGGGCTGGGTGTCTGTGGCCTTGGAACAGTCTTACTCCTAGCTTTCTTTCTTTTTTTTGAGGAAAGGTGACTTTGGAATCAGACCTGGGTTCAAACTCCAGCCCCACCATTTCCTACTTCTGAGGTCTCCTGAAAGCATCTTTGTTTTCTGGGCCTCAGTTTCTGCATCCATAAAATGGGAATAACCAGGTGTATAGAGGAAGTTTGTGTACAGCTTAAACAAGATAGTGTGAATTTGAAAAAGTGCCTAGCACAGTGCCTAACTGTCATTTATTCAACAAATGCTTGAGTACTTACCATGTGCCAGGAACTGTCAGGCATGTCCTGGGATGTCACATGGTTACCTTCACAGAACCTCCAGTTTATTAGCCCAAAGCAGGAGCTCAGAAGAAAAATTAAATCTCTTTACCAATGAAGTATCAGTCTTCAGTTAACACAATAACACTGCATAATAAACAGCCACCAAGTCAGTGACCTCCAACAACAAATGTTTATTTTTGCTCATGAGTCTGTGGGTCAGCCGAGCAACTCTGCTCTGAACCAGGCTGGGTGGCGCTCACTCAAGCGCTTGCTGTCTGTGGCTGGTCATCTGAAAGGTTTGTTGATCTTGGTTGGGCTCTCTCACCTGTCTGGGATGACTCGTCTCTGCTCCATATGTCTCATCCTCTGGTGGGCTAATCTGGGCATGCACTCATGGTGAAAACTAAAGACAGAAAGCAGAAATGCACAAGCATACTGTAAGCCTCTGCTGGGTCAAGTTTGCTAGCATCCTACTGATTGAAGCAAGCCACACGGCCAAGCCTGGCATCAGAGTGGGCAGGGTCTACAAAGTTATAGGGCATAAGCATGCATACAGGGAGGGGGTGAAAACTCTAACCATTAACACAAACAGTTACTCTGAGTTAAACTAAAACACTAACCAGAAGTCTCAAGTACAGAGCAGTTATAGGTGAGGTGGCTGTAGTTGTGGAGGTGGGAGGTGGGAGCACAGAGGCCAAAGTGGTCTCTGAGGAGGCTCCAGGAAGCAGGAGTGGTCCCTCTTTTCATTTTACAGCTGGGAAGCTGAGGCCCTGAGAGGGGACTCGTCCAAGTCAGGAATAGAGATGAAACCAGACTTCCTGGCTCACAGCCCAGCAGTCTTCCTGAGCTGGGACAGGATGCAGCCTCACCCCCTCTCCTTCCTGCCTCTTTTTCTCTCAGTCCTCCCAGAGCTGCAGTTCGGGCCACCAGAACATCCGCCTGCCCAGCGACTCCAGCAACAGCACACAGGTGCCCTTCCAGAGACCCCACCCCCTCCCGGCCCATGCCCCTTCCTCCAACCTGGGTAAAGGGGTTGGATGTCCATCATCTACTGATCACTTTTGATCTATTTGTTTTAGCTTTTTATATACTAGCATTAAAAATTGGTTTTTTTAGTAATACAAGCAATATATAAATCTATTCTCCCTGAAAAAAATTAGAGCATTGTGGAGAAAGTTGAATTCTGCTTTGATCATCCTTAATCCCTGCCTGTCCTTCTTTGAAATCATACCACTATCATCAGTTTTCTGTGTATCCTTTCAGAACCTTCTGCATGCCTTTACATTCGTAGAAATATGTAGATCAATGTATGGTAGTATGTAGCAATGTCAGGTAGTTTTCTAAAATTTCTACATAAATGTCATCAGATTATTGTTCAACAATTTTCCATTTCATTCAACAAAAAAGATAGCTCAATCTCCACAATATTAAAGAAAAAAGCATAGTGCAAAAAATATGCATGATATGTCGCCTTTTGTGTAAAAAGAGGAAATATCAGTATATGTATATATTAGCATCTATTTTGAGGAACAGAGGAAAGACAACCAGAAATTTTTATGGCTACCTAGAGGAGAGGGGACAGGGAAAGAAGCTACATTTCCGTGCATAATTTTGACTATGGAGTAAAAAAGAAAAGCTCTAGCTTCAGCTCTGGAGTTAGATAAATTTTTTATATAATTTAAATCAATTGAATCAAAACTAAGTTTTTAAAAACATAGGGAAACATGAAACTTTCCATAAATCAAGTTCATGAGACATAACCACACAGAGAAAAAATCCAGGGGTACTTCAGAAAGTTCATGGAAAGATTCATATTATCTTTTAATTCTGTTTTTTTTTTTAACAAACTTTTGGAAGTACTCTCATATTTCAAATGACTTTGGAACATGGTCTTTTACTGTCTAACCTTGATGGGATGTGGTCTAAGGACACAAAGAATCACAAATAAATTTTTAAAATGTATTCTGGAGATTTTTTTCATAGTATTTTATGTATATCTAACTACTTTTGAAAAGTAATCTATTATAATCAACCACATGGACATAAAATGCTTTTTTTTAAAGCCTGTTCCTTATGTTAATTTTTTACCTGAAAAAAAAATATATATGCACATGGTTAAAGTCCATATATGATGAATAGTTATTCTCTCCCCCGACTTCAATTCCCTAGTGCCCCCTTCTCAGAGTCAACTGCAATGCTTTCTTGTTCCTTGTTTCTTTCTGGATTATTCTATGCATACCCAAGCACATAGATCACGTTTTTATTTGTCACAAATGGGAACACATTTTACACCTTATTCTGCCTCAGTCTTTTCACTGACTGTCTAATCTTCCCGTGCATGCATATTTCATATTAAACTGATCCCCTGTTGTTGGATATTTAGGTTGCTATTGTAAGCATTGCTGCAGTGGACATCTAGCCCATCTGTCTTTGTGTACTTTGTTCTCAGGTGTTTGAGTCTGTGGATGAGGTGGAGCAGGTGGAGGTAGAAGGCAGGTTGGAAGAGAAACAGCCCAAGATCCCCAATGGAAACCTGGTGAATGGCACTTGTTCCCCAGACTCTGGTCATCCTTCCTCCCACAACTTCTCCTCAGGCCTCTCGGAGCACTCGGAGCCCAGTCTGAGCACAGAAGACAGTGTGTTGGATGCCCAACGGAATGCCCCCTTGGTGCTTCGACCTGCGGACAGCAGCATGGAGGATAGGCAGAGCAGCGAGGCCACCACATCCCGGGATGAGGCCCCCCGTGAGGAGCTGGCTGTGCAGGACAGCCTGGAGAGCGACCTCCTCACCAACGAGAGCATGGATGAGTTCATGTCCATCACTGGCAGCATGGACGTGGCTCTGCCTGAAAAGGATGGCACCACCATGGAGGGCTGGCAGGGCAGTGAGGTGGAAAAGCAGAGCCAGGTGGACAGTGAGGACAACCTCTCAGAGGAGCCTGAGATGGAAAGCCTCTTCCCTGCCCTGGCTTCTCTGGCCGTGACCACTTCTGCCAACAATGAGGCATCTCCTGTGTCTTCCAGTGGCGTCACTTACTCTGTAAGTCACCAGGACTCTCCTCTACCCAATATTCTTACCTCCAGCTGCAGGAGGGTGGGGATGCACTGCAAACCTCAGTTATCCAGAATGACGCAGGCATGAGACCTCTGGTTTGTTGCCTTTTCCCTATCATGGAGGATTCACTGTAGCAACTCATGTGGAAGAGAATATAATATTTAGAGAACACAGGCTTTGCAGTAAACCATCCTGCATTCACATCCCAGTTTCGGCAAGTCATGTTATCCTTCTGAGCCTCAGTTTCTCTACCTATTTAGTACTTTCCTTCCTAAGTTGCTTCCAGAATTAACAAGTTAAAATCCTATGTGCCTGGCACGTAGTAAGCACTCGATCGACAGCAGCCTTGAGGATGATCATCATTATTTTTAGTCAGGTCCAATATATTTTAAATATTCAAGTTTGCTTTCTTGCCAGACAGTCCATGCCCAGGAACATCAACTGAAAGGGGGATTTTCTGAGCCAGGCATTGCATATCTATTTTCTCTTTAAGAACTTGTTATTTCTATCAAAGATACATAAGCCTATAGTTTAAATAGTCAAACACTTAGACAAGGCTGGGTACAAAAATCAGAAGATGTTTGCCCCATCTCTCCCCATCTAGCCCTCCCCACAGGCAATCTTATTTGCTTATTCTGCCCAAATTACTTAGTGTTTATCCCCATATATTGCTGCTTCTTGATCTTTTTTTTTTTTTTCCAGTTTAGCATTATCTGTTGACTCCCCACTATGGAAGAGGAGGATTTAGCTTCTATTTCTCTCCCACCCCACAAGTGACACCTTCCCATCCCCATCCCTACAACATAACTGTATAGTAATTTTAATTAAATTATTATTCATTGTTCGCATTATTATAATGGTATAATGCATGAGCCATGTAGTAAGCTGTGTTTACTTTTTCTTTCTTGCATAAATGTTTGCTCTTCCTAGATGTGTTTTCATTTTCTTAGTTTGCTACATATTTATCATCAATTCAGCCCTCCAATTCTTTGCTAGTCTTCTAAATCTCTTCTTAAACATTCAGGCTCATCAGGCTTTCTATTTGTTTTGTATGTCTAAAGAACTCTCCCCATGGGCCTTCTGGCCCCCTCCAGTCTGCTGTTCCTGATACAGAGTTGCTGTCCTCAGTCCTCCTCCATGTTCATCTTAAGGCTCCTTTCCCTTCTCTCCTATTTCCTGTGGCTCATTTCCTCTTTCTTAGTTTACTCCCTTGTATAGCTGAAGCACATACCTCAGTGCCTTCCACACTTTTTGCTTTTCTTCTTACAGTCCAGCCCTGTAATCGAAGATAACTATCTTTTTATATGAAGTTCTCTCTTTAAAATTCCCTTTAGCAGATTATCTCTCCATTTGTGTTTATCCAAAATGGTATTCATTTTGCTCCCATTGTTGAAAGATATTCTTACTGAATACGCATCTCTAGATTGCACTTATTTTCTCTAGGTACTTTGAAGATATGGTTCCACTATCTTCCAAATTCCATTGTCACTGTTGAGAAGTCAGGTGTCTATCTAATTGCTGTTCCTTTAAAAAATAATCTCTTTTTCTCTTTGGCTACTTTTAACAGTCTCTTTGTGCTGTTGTGTACCATTATGAGAATAGGTGTAGTGTTTTTTTGTTCTTTGCTTTTTTTGTATTTCCCAGCTAGTGGTTTCTTGAGCTTTATGTATCTGCAAATTAGATGTCTTTAGTCAGTTCTAGAAAATTCTCATCTATTATTTATTCAGCTGCTGCTACTTCCCCATTTTCTCTCTACATCTGTAGCTCTGATTAAATGTTTGCTAGACCTCACACTATCTTTCGTGTATATTACTTCTCTTTTGTTTTATCATTTCTTTACCTCTCTGTGCTGAATTCTGGATAGTTTCTTCAGATCTCTTTTCAGTTTATTAATTCTCTATTCAGGAGTGTCTAATTTTCTGTCATGTGTCTCTAATGAGTGTTTAATATGTTTTCTAAAGGCTTTTTTTTTCTTTAAATATGCTATAATGTGATCTGCTTTATTATTTTAAAGTCTTGCTCTTATTTGCTAAGGTTAACATCTTATTTCTTTAAATATATTAGGATACTTCAAAAAATTCATGTAAAATAACATTAAAAGATAATATGAATCTTTTTATGAACTTTTTGAAGACCCCTTGTATTAAACATACTTATTTTATATTCTGTTCCTGATTCTT
This sequence comes from Cynocephalus volans, assembly GCF_027409185.1. Lineage (NCBI taxonomy): Eukaryota > Metazoa > Chordata > Mammalia > Dermoptera > Cynocephalidae > Cynocephalus > Cynocephalus volans. The sequence continues at coordinate 199,490,265 of NC_084461.1, forward strand.
CTAATAACTGAGACCCTCATGGTTCTGAGCCTGTTGTCTTATATTTATGCTGACTGTCACTAATGGTGCCTGTTTTTCTCTGAATGTTTTGTGGTTTTTGAACATTAGTTCATATTTCTTGGAATTTTATCTGTTACACTATTTAAGGCCGAGGTGGAAGGTAGATTCCTCAAGATCTCTTTTCAATTCACTAATTCTCTCTTCAAGAATATCTAACTTTCTGTCACATATCTCTAACAAGTGTCTTTTTGTTTGTTGCCTCTTATTACTGGGGCATAACAAATCTGAGTTGACTTTAAATTTTCTGATGTTTTGGACCACCTCAGATAGTGGAAATTTGGGTTATAAACCTGAATGAGTTATAAACCTGATTTTTGGCTCTTAATTACTCAGGAAAATGTTTTGCACTTAACTTGACACCTATGTTCTACGTAAGTAATCAGGCAATTTCTTTGAGATCCCAGGATGTTAGTGTTTTTTTCTAGTTTTCCCTTATGGAGCTTGTGGCTCTTTGGAGTCCTGCCTTTTTATGGGAAGGTCTCTTATTAGACTCTTCACCTTGGGTTGGGGAAGGGGGAACACAAAACCATTAAATATAAAGGAAAGTTTTCCCAGTTTGGCAGCTTCCTTCAAGACAAAAGCCAGCTTTGGTATTTTCTCATCTTTCTTGGTTAGTTTTTGGCCCTTAAATATTTCTTATTTTCTTGCCATATCATTGAACTTTTGATCAAGATTGTTGGTTAAAGCATCTAGTCCAATACAAGGGTACTTCAAAAAGTTCATGGAAAAATTGAATTAAAAGATAATATGACTCTTTCTATGAACTTTTTAAAGTACCATCATATATTACCAGAATTGGATTTCTGTTTACTTCTTCCATTCTCTGTATCCAGTTTTCAGCAGAGATACGCTTTCAGCTACAGTTGTGACTCTCAGAGTCTCAGTTTATTTATCTATAAAATGGGTATAATAATTGTATGCACCTCATAATATTGTTTTATTTCATAAAGAAATAAAAAGAATTTTCATCATACAAAGTAAAGTAAGGCTTTCCCAGAAAACGTACAAACAAAAAAACAAATCAAACACCCAACTGGTCCAGGTGGGAGAGGTACTTTTCAGTGACAATGGGCAAGAATTAGAAGAAGAGAGCATCTCTGTCTCCCAGTGTGAAGTGTGTAATTTTTCCTTTCTTCCCTTCCTGGGGGCCAATAGCCAGAGCTGCTGGACCTCTACACAGTGAATCTGCACCGGATCGAGAAGGACGTGCAGAGGTGCGACCGCAACTACTGGTACTTCACACCCGCCAACTTGGAGAAGCTGCGCAACATCATGTGCAGGTGGCTGGGGGTGGAGGGGGTAGGGAATCTGGGAGAGGAGGATAGCAGGAATGGACAAGGTGGGAGATATAGGGAGCCCAGCTGAAACTTTTTTCAGCCTCTGAATCTGGCACCATACCTACCTGGAGTCTTATTTCCATCCACACTGACAATTAGATAACAACAATAATAATATGGAATATTTGTTAAGTGCTTACTGTATACCAGACACTGTCCTAAGCCTTTTACTCTCATCAGTTTACTTAGTCCTCAATCATACGAGGTAAGTATTATCCCTTTTATAGGAGAGGATATGGAGGCTCAGAGAGGAACCACGTTGCTCAGAGCCCCCTGCTGGGCAGTGGCTGAGGAGGAACTTGTAGCCATGTCTCTCTAGGACTGTAGAATTTGTCCTGTTTTCTTTTCTTATTTAAGCCAAGATATAAGACTACTTCTTACTGTCCACATAAAAATTATTATTGGCATTTCTTAAACTATGAAAGTAACTCAGGCTTATTAAAAATCTAAATCAAGGAAATCAGAAGTTCATAAGATATAAAGAGAGACTTCTTCCATCTCTGCTCACCAGTCCCACTCACCCGAGAAGTAATGACTGCTAACAATTTAGTGAATATACTCCAAAGTCGTACATATGATATTTAATGTAATATGTAATTGTATATTATATAACATATTGTATAATACATCTTTAAACATGTTTTTTAACTATAATATAGTATGAGAAATATTATATTAAAATGAAAAAAAGTGCTGGGGGAGAAGGAAAGATGGTCTGACTTTTGCCTGGTTATGGCATAGGGAGAAATCATGGAAGACTTCACAGAAGTAGCAGCCTTTGAAATGAACTTTGATGAAACTGAGAAAAACTAAATAAACTATTTAGCATAGAGGTTAAGATCACATATCCTCAAGTAAGTCTTCCTGGGTTCACACACTGCCTCTGCCACTTATTATTAGGTGTATGATTTTGGGCATGTCATTTACTTCTGTATTCCTCAGTCTCCTCATCTGTGAAATAATATAATAATGGTACCCATTTCCTATGATTATTTTGAAAATTAAATGGTGCAATACATGTATAGAGGGCTGAGTATACAATAAGTGCCCAGTAAATATAGACTATTATTAGTAAGGGATAGATCAGAATTCCAGACAGAGAGAAATGCTAGAACAAAGGCACAGAGACATAAATGTATAATTTATTTGTGCAAAATGAATACCTCAGTATGGCTGGAGAGGGAGTGGTACTAGGAAGTGATGTGTGAGGCTGTGAAGATGAGTTGGGAGGAGACTATGAATGCTTTGTATACCCAGTAAAGGAGTTCGGACATCATCCCATCAGACAGTGGGGAGCTTGTGAAGGTTTTTGAACATGCACTGGCTTCCTTGAACTCATCTTTAGGAAGGTCTTCCTGGTGGCTGCACATAAGATGTTTGAAGAGAGTGAGACTGGGGATGGAGATGCAGGCAGGAGGCTGGGGAGTGGTCTGGGTGAGAGATAGGGACCGAAAAGGGGAGGAAGGAAAAGAGAAGTGGGTGGGAGAGTGAGTTGTGCGTGCCATCATTTGGCCCCTTGTGTCTCTCATAGCTACATCTGGCAGCACATTGAGATCGGCTATGTCCAAGGCATGTGTGACCTCTTGGCTCCACTGCTGGTCATTCTTGATGATGGTGAGTATGTCTGTCCCAAAACTGGGCATTCAGTCTTCTTCCCACCAAAGGCCAGGGGGATTAACCTCGCTTGTGACCCCATAGAATGTGTCAGGACAAGTGCTCAGAAGACCTGTCTGTTGAACACATCAAGGCCCTGGTGAAATAAAAAGTCCTCATGTTCCATAGTGTCCAGCAGGAACACCGAGCCAGGCCTTTGCTAGCCACTGATAGTATGAACATGAATAAGAACAAAGAAAAACCCAGGCCAAGATGGCTTTGCTGGTGAGTTCTGTCAAATGTTTAAAGAAGAATTAGCACCAATTCTTTAAAGACTCTTCAAAAATAGAAAAGAAGGGAATTCTTCCCAACTCATTCTCTGAGATGAGCCCTCATATGAGGATTGAGTACCTCACTGGTACCCTGATACCAATACCAGAAAAAGACATAACAAGAAAACTACAGATTTATATCCTCAACAAAATACTAGCAGACTAAATCCAGCAAGATATAAAAAGGATTTTAAACCATAACCAAGTGAGGTTTATCCCAGGGTGCAAGAATTCAAGCGTGGTTCAACACACAAAAATCAATCAGTATAATTCACCACATTAATAAAATAAAGGACAAAACCACACAATCATCTCAATTAACAAAGAAAACACTTCACAAAATTCAACAACCTTTCATAATTAAAAACACCAAACACACAAGGAATAGAAGCGAACTTCCTCAACATAATAAAGGACATTTATGAAAAACCCACAACTAATGTCATAAGCAATGCTAAAAGACTGAATGCTTTCTCCCCAAGATCAAGAACCAGGCAAGGATGTGCACGTTTGCCACTATAGGTTCTAGTCATGGTAATTAGGGAAGAAAAAGAAATGAAAGTCATCCAGATTAGAAAAGAAGTAAAACTATTTCTATTAACAGATGACTTGATTATGCAGATAGAAAATCCTAAGGAAATATATATATATATATGAACTAATAAGTTCAGCAATGATGCAGGATACAAGACCAACATATGAAAGTCAATTGTATTTCTATACACTTGAAGTGAAAAACCCAAAAAGGAAATTAGAAAAACAATTTCATTTGCAATAGCATCTAAAAGAATAAAATACTTATGTATAATTTTAACAGAAGTGCAAGATTTGTACATTGAAAACTACAAAGAATTGTTGAAAGAAATTAAAGAAGTTCTAAATAAATGAAAATATCTCATATGCATGGGTCAGAAGACTTAGCACTGTTAAGATGGCAGTGCTCCCCAAATTGATCTATAGATTCAAACCCTATCAAAAAATCTCAGCTGCCTTTTTGATAAAACTCAGTAAGCTGAATTTGAAATTCATATGGAAATTCAATCCCTGAGAATAGCTGGAGTGGTTTCAAAAAAGAAGAAAAAGTCAGAACTCACACCTCAATTTCAAAATCTACTACAGAGCTACAGTAATGAAAACAGTGTGGTACTTCCATAAGGACTGACGTATAGACCAATGGAATAAATAAACCTTTACATTTAAGGTAAATTGATTTTGACAAGAGTGCCAAGACAATTCAACTCAATGATGAAATGGAACAACATTATATTCATATGTTAAAAATTAAAGTTGGATCCCTACCTCACACTGTATATGAAAAACTAACTCAAAGTATATCATAGACCTAAATGTTAGGGCTAAAACTATAAATACCTTAGAAGAAAACACAGGAGTAAATCTTTGTGACCTTAGATTGGGCAGTGGTTTCTTAGATATGACACCAAAAGCATAAGTGACAAAAGAAAAATAGGTAAATTTTACTTTATTGAAATTAAAATCTTTTGTGCTTCAAAAGAAGCCATCAAGAAAGTGAAGAGAACTAAAACAATGGTAGAACATATATTGCAAATCATATGTGTGATAAGGGTCTTGTACCTAAAATATGTAAAGGTCTCTTACAATTCAACCATAAAAAGATAACCCAATTAAAAATCATCAAAGGACTTGGATAGATATTTCTCAATAGGATAGAGGATATACAGATGGCAAATAAGCAAATTAAAAGAGGCTCAAAATCATTAGTCATTAGGGAAATGCAAATCAAAACAATGAGATATGACTTCTCACCCACTAAGCTGGCTACAAGCAAAAGAAGAGAAAATCAAAAGATATGGAGAAATTGGATCCTTTTGTACATTGCTGGCAGATTTCTAAAAAAAAAGATTTGTCTGTTTTGGAAAGCAGTTTGGCAATTCCTCATAATGTTCAACATAGAATTATCACATTACCCAGCAGTTTCATTCATAGCTGTATACCCAAGAGAACTGAAAACATATGTTTATATAAACACTTATACATAAATGTTCAGAGCAATGCCGTTTATAATAGCCAAAAAATGGAAACAACCCAAATGTCTGTCCACTGATGAACGCATAAACAAAAAGTGATTAATCCATAAAATGTGGACTATTACTTGGCAAAAAAGAATGACATCCTGATACATGCTACAAAATGGGTGAACCTTGAAAACATTATGCTAAGTGAAAGAAGCCAGTCACAAAGGCCATATATTGTATGATTCTATTTATATGAAATGTCCAGAATAAGGAAATCCATAGAGACAAAATGCAGATTAATGGTTGCCAGGAGTTGGGGGAAGGAGGAAATGGGAGTGACTGCTGGGGGTATGGCGTTTACTTAGAGAGATGATGTTCTGAAATTAGATAGTGAGGATGGTTGCACAATTCTGTGGATATGTTAAAACCACTGAATTGTACATTTAAAAAGGTAAATTTTATGGTATGCAAATCTCAATAAGGGTGTTAAAAAATGAGGAGCATAACTCCCCAATCTTCAGACATGAGTTGCACATAGTTACTTCCTTCCAAAAAGTGTCGTATGAAAGTGGGTGGGGATGACAGAGAAACTACACCAGAGAAACCTGACAGACTACAAACACTACCTCAGCCAGGTGATCAAGGTAACATCAACAGGCATAAATCATGTAGATAAAACCATTAGGGTCATCAAAAACAAGGAAAGCCTGAAAAACAGCCACAGCCAAGAGGAACCTGAAGAGACTAAATATAATGTGTCTACACTGGATGGGATCCTGGGATCAGAAAAAGAACATTTGAAAAAAACTGTGGAAATCTGAATAAAGTACATGCTTTAGTTAATAATGAATCAATATTGGTTTATTAATTGTTAACTAATGTGCAGTACTAAATGTAAGATGTTAATAATAGGGGAAACTTGGTGTGGGGTATATAGGAACTCTACTATCTTCTCAATTTTTCTGTAAATCTAAGCTGTTCTAAAAAATAGTCTTAAGAAAATGAATGCTATCCTATGGCCCTTGGAAAACCTCCCAGCAGCTTTCCTCAAACTTATCAATTATTAAGAGGAAAAAAAGTACCGTTTTAAAGTAAGCTTTTGAAACACTGGGTTAAACAATATAAAACAGGTTTTTTTTTATTGCAGGACTTCTCAGAGCATTTACTTTCTTAATGTATGTAGTGACTTTCTAAGCAATAGGTAGTCCAACCACTATTTCCCAAAGTTATTGACTCTCTATTTGCATATAGCCTGTAAAAGCACTTCCAATATTGACAACTGTTGTTCAAATACAGCGGTTCCCAGACTTAAGAATTTCATAAACCAGTAGAATTTCAAAAAAGAAAAAAGTTTGGGACCAACAAAACATTGTCACCTTTTTTATTGTAGCAAATAGGAATTTTTTAAAAAGAGCATCTGCTATCACCATCATTTCCTAAAAGAAGGTATTTCAAACCTCTAGGGTGAGAAATATGTAATTAATTTAAGATTGAAGAGCATCCCTTGAAATGGAATACTCTTGGCTCTCCTTTGTCCGTGTGCTTCTCATTTGACTGTGAACTTTATGAACCTACTCTGCCTTAGACCAGCACTTTGGGCGCTCCAGTTCCTTGGGCAGTGGCACAGCTGACTGTCCTGTGCTGCTTTTCCAGAAGCCCTCGCCTTCAGCTGCTTCACAGAGCTCATGAAGAGGATGAACCAGAACTTCCCCCATGGAGGCGCCATGGACACGCACTTTGCCAACATGAGGTCGCTGATCCAGGTATGACCCGGCATCTAGTCCTGCTTTGGACTTTTTTGGGAGACAGGAAGTATAGCTCAGTGGCTTAAGATTAAATGATTTAGAGCCAACCTGGGTTTGAATTCTATTTCTGCTACTCGCTAGTTGTATAACCTCAAACATATGCTTTTAATCTCTCTGGGCCTCAGTTTCTTCATCTGGAAAATGGGTTATTCTATCACTTATGTGATTCTCAATAAATTATACAATTGTCATGGAAATGAAATAAAGTAATGCATTTATAATGCTTAGCACAATGCCTGCTAATGCGTCTCAGAGTATAGCCCATGGGTCAGCAATATCAGCATCACCTGGGAATTTTTTAGAAATGCGAATTATTGGGCACTTTCCCTTACTGACTTGGAAACTCTGAGAGTTGGACCCAAGAATCTGTCTTATGAAGCTCTCCAGGTGATTCTAATGCAAGCTCAAGTCTGAGAAGTGCTGTAATAAATGCTAGCTCTTTAGCACACATAGTGATTAGTATTTCTGCTCCCCAGAGAAACTGACATTCACCCCTTTGAGTAGAAGAAATGGAAATCTATTAATCCAAGTAAATAATAGGGCTTCTTCATTATCTATGCACCAGCAATGGAGCTACAGCAGTAATTAAGTTAGCTCTGATTTCTTCTTTGGTGGTGTTAAAAAATACTACAAAATATTTTGGACATGAAAAATAGGAAGAATAATATAATGAATACCCATGTCTCAACCCCCATCTGCCCAAGAAATAAAACATTAACCACAGATTTTCCAGGCTTCATGTACCTCTCCCTGATAGCGTTTCCCCACTCCTGTCCTCCCAGTGGTAACTGCTTTCCAGAATATGATATTTATCATTGCAATACATTTTTAAAAATCCTTTTACAACATATGCATATATTCCTAAACAAGATATAATTTTGTTTCTCAAGCTTTTCCGCTTTACATAAATAGTTTTAAATGGTACGAATTCTTCTGCAGCTTGTCTTTTGACCCTCATCAACAGAGCAGTTCATTTCTTTTTTCCTGAAGTACAGTCTTCCTCTTTAGGAGTATAACAACACATTGTATCACATTTTATTTGTGTCCATAACACATTGGATCACGTTTTATTTGTGTCCTGTTGAAGGACATTTAGGTCGTTTATGTTTTGTTTTGCTTTTGCTTTGGGGAATTCGGGTGTTTGTTTTTGGCCTTTGCAAGCAGAGCTGCCCTGAAATTTTGTGTACATCACCTTCAGCATGCATGCAACAGCTTTGCTTGGGCATGTACCTAGAGTGGAATTGCTGGATCAGAGAGAGTACATATCCGCAGCTTCGTCAGGCATGGCCAAATCACTCTCTAAAGGGATTGTGCCAGTTTCTATGCTCAAGAGTAGTGTGTAAGGGTTTTCAACACACTCCATCCTCACTTGGTTTTGTCACACTTGTTAATTGTTGCCAATCTCTTGGGTGTGATCATTGTGACCTTGTTTGTATTTTCTTAACAGTGAAATTGAATATCTTTTGTTTTCTTTTGGTTCATTTGGATTGCTTTTTCTATGAATTGCCTGTTCATATGTTTTGCCTATTTTATATGTACATTTTTTCCATAATTAGAATCATACCGTACATACTTTTCCCTTCTTTTTTGTACATACTATTTCGAACCTACTTTTTATTTATTTATTTATTTGTTATTGGTTGTGAATATTCACGAGATACAAAACTGATTGTCACCCCTCCTGCCCATGATGTTGGGGCCAGATTCATGCTGCTGGTATGAACCTACTTTTTTTTTCGCTTAACAGCATATGTGATGTCCATTAAGTATTCTACCACCACCTGTTTCTTTTTATAATAGTTTTATTGAGATATAATTCAGATACCACAAAATTCACCCTTTAAAAGTATACAGTTTAATGGCTTTTAGTAATTCCAGAGTTGTGCAACCATCATCAGTTTTAGAACATTTTTGTTACCCCCAAAAGAAACTCTGTACCCATTAACAGTCAGTCCCTACTCCCTTCCTCTCCCCAACCCTTTCTGTTCCTGTGAATTTGCTTTTTCTAAACATTTCATGTACATGGAATCATAATATGTGGCCTTTTGTGACTGTCTGCTTTCACTTAGCATAATGTTTTTAAGGTTCATCCACACTGTGGAACGTTCCATATCAAAACTTCATTCCTTTTTATTACCAAATAACATTACATTGTGTGGATATGCCACTTTTTGTTTATCCATTCATCTGTGCATGGACATTTGCTTCCAGTTGTTGGCTGTTTATTATTCATAGTATATCATGTACAGATTTTTATATGGATACGTGTTTTCATTTTTCTTGGGGATATACCTAGGAGTGAAATTGCTAAGTCATGTGGTAAATCTGTATTTAACTTTTTGAGGAACTGCCAAACTGTTTTCCACAGCAACTGCACCATTTTAGATTTTCCTGAACTGTGTATGGGGTTTCCAATTTCTCCACATCCTCACCAACACGTGTTATTGTCTGTAATTTTGATTTTAACCGTTCTAGTGGGTGTGAAGTGATATGTCACTGTGGGGCTTTTTTGTTTGTGTTTTTGGCGGCTGGCAGGTACAGGAATCTGAACCCATGAACTTGGTGTTGTAACACTGCTCTCTAACCCACTGGGCTAACCAGTCAGCCCTCCTTGTGGTATGCATTTTCCTAATGACTGATGATATTGAGCATTTTTCATGTGCTTATTGGCCATATGTAAACCTTCTTTGGAGAAGTGTCTGTTTACATCTTTTGCTCATTTTTTAACTCCACCTGGCTGTTAAGGACTGTGTAGTGTCCGGTATGGGGATGCACCACCATTTATTCATCTGTCGCCTCTGGGCCGGCCTTTTCCCAGGATGCTAATGCTGCCCTTTCCTTTCTCTGACAGATCCTGGACTCTGAGCTTTTTGAGCTGATGCATCAGAACGGGGACTACACTCACTTCTACTTCTGCTACCGCTGGTTCCTGCTGGATTTCAAGCGAGGTACAAACTATGGCTTTGTTCTTTGTAGCAGAACTTCGGGGGAAAAGACACCAAGGAGGTGAAGCTGAAGGAGGGTTGGAGCAAAGGCAGCAGAAGAGCCTAATGCACATTTATTAAGGTCTGACTATCAGTTCACCTGCCTTACCTGCAACAACACTGTGCAGTAGTGCTGTGAAGATCCCCATTTTACCGATGAGGAAACCAAGGTTGAGAGGAATTAAATTTAGAGCTAGGAATAGTAGCGCCAGGATCTGAGGCCACCTCTGCAAAGCCCACTTGCCTTCCATTCTATTATGCTGCTTATCAGAGACCCAGAACTCTAAAGCCCATGGAGCAGGGGTTATTGTGTGCATGTTCCAAACATGACTTCAAAGTGATGTATAGCACAGTATGTTGTTGCTGCTGTGCAAATTTGGGGTGATGCTAATAATAATATTTAAAATTTATGGAGATGTTTGTTAAGTGCCAACACTGTGCTGAGCAACTTATATGTATGATCTCTTCAGTCCTTTTCTACTATCAGCCTCATCCCACTTACAGATGAGGAAAGAGAGAGGCTCATGGAAGAGAAGTAACTAGCCCAAGGTCCCCTCACTAGCAAGTAATGGAGGAAGGATTCACATCAAGTTTATTAAACATAGGAAGCCCTGCTTTTAACCATTGCTCTATTCTGTCTCTTTGCTAGACTCAGAGGCAGCAGCCAGTTCTGCCTGTGTGCAGGAGAGAGGGGAGATATCCCCATGGGTGCTAATGGAGGTGGAGGGTGCAGGGATAGAGAGAACACGGGGCAAGGGGCAGGGCAAGGATAGGTTTATGTAAATCAAACCTGCACATGCTCAGTTCCTCCACTCACAGTCTGCCAGAGCTGGAAGAAACTTAGAACCCACCAGGTTTTCATAACCCATTCTACAGATGGGGAAAACTGAGGCTTCTGAAGGTCAAAGTCCGGGTCTCCCATATCCTAGCCTGAGCTCTGTCTGCTGCAGCAGGGCAAAGGCACAAAGCACAGCTTGCCTGGGACTTTCCCAGAGGGATTTTCACAAGGGAGTACTGTGAGCTCTGTTGCTGACTCTCTCCCCATGCATGTGCATGTTGGTGTCTTGGTAGAACTCATCTATGATGATGTCTTTTCTGTCTGGGAAACCATCTGGGCAGCCAAACACGTCTCGTCTGCCCACTACGTCCTGTTCATCGCACTGGCTCTTGTGGAAGTCTACCGCGACATCATCTTGGAGAACAACATGGATTTCACAGACATCATCAAATTCTTTAATGGTACTTGTATGACTGGGTTCTCATCTCAGGGGTGCAGGCTTTTACAGATGAGGAAACTGGGTTCTTCCCCAAGATCTCTGCTTCCATAGCCACTCTGTGATGCGCTGGACACAGAAGAGGGCTCATGAGATTTTTGTCTTCTGTTCTTTCAGAAATGGCCGAGCGACACAACACCAAGCAAGTCCTAAAGCTGGCCCGGGACCTCGTGTACAAGGTGCAGACTCTGATTGAGAACAAGTGAGGGATACCTCACCAGGCAAATGTCAACCGAGCCACCACCTGCCTCTCCTTCTGCCCACTTTCCTCCCGGCTGGAGGGCCACCGTAGGAGCAGGGATCTGCTGTCTGTTCACAAGTAGGGACTTCTGTGCGTTGAGAAACTACCCTGACTTTGGCCACTGGGCAGGTGGGGTCGAGGGTTTGCCTCTTCGGTTCAGCCTTCATTTTCCTCTTTGACCAAAGATTGTCCAAGTCTGGGATGTTTCCTTTGCGGGAGTTGGGGGTTGTTAGTAGATGGAGGCAACATCTTCATTCCTGGTCTCCAGAATGGTCTCCTCTTCTTCTTTCCCCTGGCCCTCCAAACTTTCCCCTATCCCTTCCTCATCTTCTCAGATGAGACTTGGGAATAGAATGTTTTGGGAAATTGGTGTAGGGGAGGTCTGTGGGGCTACCTCTATACTCTGAATGAGGTCTTTGGAGATGTTCCAGAACATGACTGCAGGGTTGGTCTAGAGCAGGGTCTCTCCACCTCAGCATTAGTGACATTTGGGGCCAGGTAATTGTTTTCAAGGGGGACTGTCCTGTGCATTGTGGGATGTTGAACAATATCTCTGGCCTCTACTCACTAGATGCCAATAGAATCTGCCTCCCCAAGATATCTCCAAATATTGCCAATGTTCCCTGCAGGGCAAAATTGCCCCCTTTGAGAACGACTGGCTTAGAGAGGGGGCTACAAAGGTACCTCCCTCCCCACTTTGTTTATACTAAGTCACCTTGTGTCGTGAGGCCTCCCCCATGTAGAAAAGGCTCACATGAGGGCCGACCCCGTGGCTGGCTCGGGAGAGTGCGGCGCTGGGAGTGCAGTGGCGCTCCTGCTGCGTGTTCGGATCCTATATAGGGATGGCTGGTGCGCTCACTGGCTGAGCGTGTTGCGGGCGACACCAAGCCAAGGGTTGCAATCCCCTTACCGGTCACAAAAAAAAGACAAAAAAAAAGAAAGAAAGAAAGAAAAGGCTCACATGAGTCCTTCACACACTTCTCCTGGAGTCTGGGATTCTATTTGCTGTATTTTCTCATTTTTTCTCCTCCTCCTGACACCAGAAGATGCTTCTTTTCTTCTTTTCAAGGAAAGCATCCTCCTGCAAGGGCAATGGAACCTGAGAAGTGTCTGTAGGCATGTGATAGTCCGGGGCTCTTTGGGGTTCTGCCCAGAGCCCCCAGGTGGGGACAGAGTCCACATCCCTCTGCCCTCTTCCAAGGGACAGTCTCACCTCTCCTTCCACATATTGGATCTGGTGCCCCAGAGGCCTGGAAGTTGTGTGTTAGTAAAAGCCACTTGATCAAGGAAGCCAGCTTATCTCTAAGTGCCCTTGCTCACTCAGGACAAAGGAAGAAAAGTAAAACAGAGGTCACCTGGGGGTAGAGTGTGGTATGTGTTTTCCTTGGGAAACGTCTGCTGATGAACTGGGACCAGGGCCATAGTTACATCAGGGAATGGTCTCCTCTACATCTTCATACATAGGATCACCAATCCACAAATAGACCCTAAATTAGCTAATTCACCCTGCTCACCTGTCCTTCCAGTGCAGCAGTCTTGCCAACTCTTCTGTTCTGAGAATGCACTCAGAATTGGGGGAGAAATGTCCAGAGTCAGGGAGGAAGGCTCTTCCCAGGAGAACTGACACCTCTAGGGTGGTCAAAGAGTGACAGCAAGGATTTAGGAGAGGGAAGGAGATAGGTAAAGCATATTGAAGCATTTGCAGAGGGGGGTGTGTTAGTCCTTCTACCCTGTGAAAACATGGAAGCCCTTGCTTTCTGAAGAGTGCTCCATGGGAAACTACAGTAGCCCTCACCAGTCTCGGCTTTTACCCCAGCCCACCAAAGCAGGAAGGGTTGATGGTAATGTTTGGGCAGCTGTTAGAACCACATCTCCACACCCTGGTCCCCCACCTTCTCAAGATGGGGGGAAATATGCAAAAGGCCCCTGCAGATAGAAGTGTATTTTGCCAGTCAGCTGTTCACTACAGAAGATGTTGTTTTATCAAGACCCAGGTCCCAGACCTTCTGATTCTTATTTATTTTTTTAACAGACTAGTCTCAAAGTACAGCACAAGATCTTTCCTCTGCCTTCTCTCGTGGTGTTCCAGAGAGCGTCTGTGGTTGTGATTTGGAATAACATATTCATTTGGTTTATTGTGCTTATTCAGATATCTGTACACTGTATGTGTCTTTGTGTCCTGGAATTGAACCTGTGAGAGTCATTTTGTCTATGGAGTGCCCTCTTTTTTTCAGTGTTGCCCACATATCTTGTAAATGTTTACTGAAGAGTGTGTCTATATATACAGAAAATATATATAAACAGAGAAATATGTGAATCTGGGTTATTTTTTGTTTGCTTGGGGACTTCTTTAAAAATTCATTTGAAAGAAATGTTTGTTCTGGACATTGTGTCCTCCCATCCCTACTCCAGTGACCCATACCCAAATGGGTCAGATTCTTGTGATCACTGCCTGGCTTTTCCCCAGAAGTTCAAGACAAGTGAATAACTCCACACCTTTTGTATCAGTTAGCTGTTAGCATAAGTAATGCCACATAACAAAACACTCAAAATGTAGTTTAAAACATCCATTTAGTTAGCTCATGATTCTGTGTGTCAGCAGTTTGGGCTGGGTTCAGCTGGGAGGTTCTTCTGGTCTCTCGTGACTGTGGTCAGCCTATGGCTGGACAGGCAACTCTGCTTCTGACAGTTGCTGGCTGTTGGCTGTAGCAGTGCGGGAAACTGAGTCATGTGCCCCTCATTCTCCAGCAGGCTAGCTCAGGCTTGTGGACACAGCCATGATGGCAGATTCCAAGAAAGCAAAAGAAGCACGTCTGAAGTCATTCCTGCCACATTCTGAGATAGAATAAGTAACATGGTTGAGTGCAGATTCCAAGGTGGGGAAGTAGACTCACTTCCTAACGGGAGACTTTGAAACATGCCATTGAAAAGGAGCATGGATATAGGCAGGAAAATGATTGAGGCCATTTTTGCAAACAGCCTACCACATCCACCAAGGCCCAATGCACAACAGGGGTCCCCAGCTGGTCAGCCTTTTGATACGGGAGCACACCTCTAAGGTAGCGCCTCTTTGTATCCTGTCTGCTGAGATAGCTCATCTCTCACCTCTGATGTTCCCATGGACCACGTGTTCATCTCTCCCAACATCTCTGGTTCTCACTCATGGCTGCCATGCAAATCATAGTCATCAGGCAATGAGGACCTCGCATGGAACTCCACCCCAACAGCCTCTAAACATGGGCTGAGGGAGGCTTCTGCTTTTCAGCTGCAGAATCCAAGCTTGATTTAATCTAATGAGCACCCATCAAGACTTCAAGTTTTTATAGAAAAAGCATTTCAAACAAGCCAGCAAAGTAGAGGAGGAGTTTGCCGGAGACATTGGCTGCCTGGCTGTGCTGCATTACTACTTTCCTCGGAAGATTCCCAGCAGAGGCAAGTAGGAAGCCACACAGCATCAGGCACATGGGAGTTTGTCCTTTTGCTAGCCCAGCCAGGGACTCTGTTAGCTGGGAGGTTTGCTTCTTCCTGGGGGAAGCTTCTGAGACCAAAGACAAGTCTTGATGTTCCAACTATCCTTTGAGGCTGCCGGTGTCATTTCTCTGATTTCAGCCTTAGCTCCATTCATGTGCCTTTCCTGCTGGAGTGCTGCACTATATCTTGCAGCTGCCTGGCACCGCCAGACCTGGGCAATGCCAGCGTGCCTGCTGTGTGTGCACAGATGCCTGGTTACATGCTCTATTGGCCTCTGGTAGTCGACTACCTATTTTATAGGGAAAAAAAATCCTAAGAGGATATTTTTGCTTTTGTAAAGGCTTTCCTAAACACTTGCTTTTGAACTTTGCACAGATGTGGAAAGATGAGCTTGGATCACAAGGCACATTTCCATGACTCAGCGGGGGCGCAGAAGCGGTCTTTGTTACCATGCATTCATGTCCTCATCCCTGTGGCCTCCTCCTCCTCATCCCCTTTTCCTTACCTCTTTCCCTTTTCCTTCCCCACATCCTAGTTCTCTCCTCCTCCCCCTCCTCCCTCTTCTCCTTGTAGCAAAGAGCACTTGGATAGTGTCTACACCTACATTTTCTACCTGAAATATGTTGCTCTTATTTGGAACAAGACTACAGTGTGAAGGCCTCCAGCTACTCCACCCTTCCTCTTCCAAACTGTGATCCATGTTTCTTTTCACGTAGAGACTTCCCTTTGGCTGTGGGGAGGCAATAGACAACTGAGAAGCACTTCTCATGCGTAGAGCTTGGGAGACCCTAATCTTCCCATTTCAGAATGGCTGGTCTCCATTTGCTGCCATCTTGCTTCATCCTCCTTCTTCCCCTCTTCTCCTTTCTCCCAGGCCTTGGGGCCCAGTAGCCCAGGGGGAGGGAGATGAATGTATAGTCAGGGACAGGGGTGGGAAGCAGTTTGGATTTCCTTTCTTCTCACCAGATACTCTCAAGTTGGACAGCCATTAGACCCATCAGCCAAAGAGTCTTCTCCCCAAATTTTATGGCCACATCTCCCAAACTCAAGTCACTTGCTGTCTACCTTTATGGTTGTGACTATATCTGTGCCCCACATGTACTGCTATATCTTTAATAGTTTTTTTTTAAATAGTTTTTTAACAGTTTTTAATAGTTTTCTTTAAATCAACTCATCTTTTAAACTTCAAACTTCTGGGAAGCCAGAAGTTTTGCATAAACAGAAGATAATTGTAAAAGTAAATGCAATTATTTTACCAAAATACTATTTCTTTTTTTTTTATTGTTACAAATCGTATTTATTCTTTATGCCCCTTGTCCAGTCTCTCCCCATCCCCCCTCCCTCCTCCTTCCCCCCTCTACCCTAGATTTCTTCTCTCCTTCTGAAACAGTAATGGTTACTCTGTTGATTTGTTGCCTAGATGATCTGTCCAATGCTGAGAGATGTGATCAGGTCCCCCAATATTATCATAGAGCAGATGCTTCTTCTGTCACTCTGGAATGGGCTTTGTGGAGAGAGACATCCTCTTCTTTTCTTTGTCTCTGCTGGTGACTCTCCTTGTGTCAGTGCACTCCAGTGGCTGGTGGACCACCTGCGTGGTGTTTGTGGCATCTAGCCACTTTTTCAGCAGCCATGGTTATCGTGGTGGCTGTGGTGGGTGCCCCATATGGAGGTGATGTTTTTGGCATGCTCCTTGGCATTGGTGGTATGCCTGGTTGTGGGAGGGGGGTCTGGTCTTCGGAGCAGGCCTGAGGCACTGGCAGTGTGTCTGAGCTGGAACTAAGTTTTCGTCCTTTGCTTACTTCTAAAGTGGGGGAACCTTCCTGTGGGGACCAGTACTTGAGCTCTTTGGTTTAGCAAAGTTGCTGCTTTGCTGCTGCTTCCCTAGGGAAGGCTTTTTGTGCAGCTCAGGTTATAATGGTTGACTTTATAGGTACTTCTGGCTCTCTGGAGACCCAGTGCACCTGGGTTGTGCAGAAACTCCGATCTGGGCCTGAGTCCCCGCATCAAACTATACCCCATGCAACTCTACATTCCTGATCAATCTCCTCTGAGTGGTCCTTTGCTGATTGGGGTGCAGGTCAGCCATGCCTGCTGTGCCCCTGGTGGGCCCATCTCCCCCACCACCTGTGCTGCAAACACTTCCCGTGGGACGGGCCATGTGACAGTTCTCTACAATGACTCACTGGCCCCTGAGTGGCTCCTTTTTTTCAGTTGTCATGGCTCCTCAGTCCTATGTGGGTCCACAGGAACCCTATTAGTGGTCTTGCTGGCCTAGGGGCCAGCTACTAAGGCCCTCTTCTCCCCTGCTGCCTCCAAGTAACTCCATCCAAAGGTCACAGCTGCAGCTTTTGCTGGCTCCTGCTCCATGCACTCAGCAGCTCCAGCCTTAAGGCGGCCATGGCACAAAATTGTCAGAGTGGTTTTTTTCTTTCTCTCATCATGGCTTCTCTTGCCTTCATGCACTCCGTAGGTCTCTCCTCCTCCTCTCCTGAGCTCTAGTGGCCCCAGCTTGACAGTTGTTGCTTTGTTATATAGTTGTAAATTGGTTGATTTGTGGGACAGAGTGACGCTGGGGACCATCTGTTCCACCATCTTGACTGGAAGCCCCAAAATACTATTTCTTACCAAAGTTTTGAGGCTGAAACCCGCCTTCTCTCTCTCTGTTAAGAAGAAATCTATTACGAATTTGAGGTGTTGAAGACATACTAGCATGCAGCAAGCCTTTTTTGAAGGACTTATAGGAGAAATGAGACAGAAATGACTTTCTCATTGTACCAACTAAAATTGTGTCATATATCTCTGTCCGTATATTTGAGGAATAATGATTTGGATCCCAGATCTGCCATTTACTAGCTGTGTGGCCTTGGGCAAGTGACTGTACCTCTTCGAGCCTCAGTTTTCACTTCGGTAAAACAGGGATAATGCTGCTTCCCTTGGTTCTGGACTCAGTCCTGGGCCCTCCTCTTGAACAGGAACCCTCTGCCCCTCAGCATTACTGGGGATGATTTCCTAGTTGAAAATCTATTTTCCCTTAGTTCCCATCATCTATCTTGCTCGGGTTCTCAGGTGAGTCTGAAACTTAAGAGAACATGGCTCTAGGAGGAGAACTGGGGAAGGGTGAAGCTCAGAGTTCTCCTGGGCTATGTCTTGGAGAAATACTGGAGTTAGGTGTGGTGAGGCCATCAAGGTCTTGGCAGGAGCAATGTCCATGCTGACACTGCAGTTTTGCATCTGATTCTGCTGAGTCAGGAAAGAGTTCTCAGATCTCTGTCCTTTTGGCTTTTAAGTCACTGGGCACATTGAGATCTTGAGCCCAGGTCAGGTATAGACTCTAGAGGAGCACAGTTTGACGCTTTTTGAAGTGCCAGCTTGCTGTTCAGTTTCCAACTAAGCCAACCTAGCAGAATTAAAATGACCAGCAGGACCACACAGTTACCTGGAGTCTTTCCATTCCATTAGGATGTAGTACAAGAATGTGCAAGAATCCTTCAGTATCTTATTGGTTTTCTTTTTTCAGATTTGTGGGCACAATGATTTCCAGCCTTTATAGGTATAGGGCTCCTTGTAAACAATAGACACCTCTTATTTTGATGAAGAAAAAAATAATATAGAGAGATCCCTCTGTCTATTGTCAAATAAAGACAGAGTCTCTCTGTAAATGGTTTTGCTTTATGGCCTGGAGAACTGCTGTCTTTAGCATTGCTGAAATTGTTCACAGAGAAAATTAAGGAACTTGGGAGCCATTGTGAGATTATTACAAAGAGGACGCAGCACTCCCAAGTGCCAGTGGTTGATGTATGGACAGAATTTCGGCTTCTACCTGGTGGTGCCCACTTGCTGCTTTCTTGTATTGGATTCTTCCTAGGGCTCAAGGAGTCTTCACCTCTGAGACTGATTTGCATCACAGTGCTTCTGACGACACTTGAAATGAATCGCTGGTCTGAGAGTCCATTTGAACACCATGTAGCAACTTCCTAGATCTTCTATTACTTTTCTCTGTTCTATTACTTACTATTTTTTTCTGAAAGATAAATAGAAGCTGTGTTCTCTGTGATCTATGAGTTTTCAGAATAGTAGAATTGCTCCTGGGGGTTGTTTACAGATATTCTTGGGTGAGCATTTGAAGCCAAAAGAGTTTGATCATGATGATATGGGTGGAGGCAGAGGGAGCAAATCCAGGTATTATTTTGCCTCTATCATAGAGTCTGACAGAGCTGGGTTCAAATACCATCTCTGCCGCTGATCAGCTATGTGGCCTTGGACAAGTGACTTTACCTCTTTGAGCCTCAGTTTTCACTTCTGTAAAATGGGAATTATAAAGTCTCCCTTAAAGAGAGAGCCGGCCATCGAATGTTTTTGCCCGCTCGGTATCCTTCCCTCATTCTAGTACTAGGACCTTCCCCCATTCTTTGGGTAACTATGTGTCTTCTACTATAACTAAGGCCTTCCAGTGAGACTGCTTCCATGCCCCTCCCTGCCTGGGGCATTGGCACATCGGACTCCTTCCCTAGGATTTATATATACCAAGAGAGGAAAGAGGAGTTCATTCTTTCCGCTGCGGCAGCCAAGCTATGGGGATGCCAGCCTGGAGCTGCCTGTGATAATGTTCCCTGCATGAAGAGTTCAGGTATGGCTGGATCCAGGTGTTCAGATGAAGTCCTCAGAGCTCCATCTCTATTTCGTGGTTCTATTCTACTCCATGCTGGCTTTCACAGGGCCCACGCCCAACTCCAAATCAATCATTCTGACCAGGCTTGATTGGCCAGAAGGACTCATTTGGCCATCTTAAAACTTGGGGTTGCCGGAGCTGAGGGCCATTTCCCAAAGAAAGATTAAGGCAGTGTTTTCAAAGAAGGGCAATGGACCATGATAGGCAAAAGCAACAGGTCAACTCCAGCATCCCTGGAAGAGATAGCAGCATGTGCAAAGGGGTGGAAGTGTAAAGAGGCCTTCTGTGGGCTCAGAAGTTGGAGGGAGAGGTACAGGGGTTGGCTGAGTGACAAGAAAAAGGCTGAGAGAAGTTGGAACCGGATCATAAAAGGCCTCATGTACCCCAGGTGACAGTGAGTTTCCACATCAATGGGATTATTTGCATGGAGGGTGAGATAGGTCCTTAACCCCCTCATCCCCACCTCCACACTAGCACAAAATCTTGTAGATAACAGATACTCACTAAATATTTAATGGGAAAATGAATAGTGTTCAAATTATCCAAGAGAGGAGAAATTATAAAAAGGGAGGAAAGAGAGAGGGAAGATGCACATGTCCATTAAAAGATTTGGTGTTTGAGTGGCAGCCAGGTCCTAAAAATTGCCCTAGGCACTTTGTATAAATACATTTAATTCTCAGCACAGTCATGTGAGGTAGGGTTTATAATGACAGTAGCTAACGTTTATTGAATGCTAGGTGCCAGACACTGTGTGAAGTGCTTTATTTTCATAAAGTATCTCACGTTAATTCTCATAACGACTCTGTGAGGTAGGGATTATTTCAACCTCCATTTTACAGAAGAAAAAGCTGGATCCAGAGAGGTGAAGTGGCTTGCCTGAGGTTACACAGCAAGGAAGCAGCAGAGGTGGGATTTGAATCCGGGTACATTGTGATTTCATACAACTCTAGAGTGGGTTCTTTTTGTTCCTCCCGGTAGACTTTTATTTGTTCATTTCTGGCATGAGGATGATTCTCTCAGTGTCTCTGGAGAAGAGGATGGTCTGTCCTTGGACCTTGGTTACACCAGGCCAACTGATGATGGGCAGGAGACTGGCCAGGACTGCACTGAGGATGGCGGTCATGTAGCCCCAGCCCAGCCGACACTTCCCACCATAGTATCTGGAGGAGGCTTCGCAGACTTCCTTGGCAAATGGAGAGCCTAGGCTGATTGGGAAAACCAGCAGGCCCACAATGGTGGTGGTGGCTGGAGACAGCAGGAGACCAAAAGTATGTCAGTTAAGGGGCACTGGGCCAACCTTCCATTCCAGGACTCATTCTAACCTGCTATCCACCCACCATCCATCCACCCACCCATTCATTTATTCACTTATTTATTGGCTCATCTCTCCTTTTATCCACCTACTCACTCAACTATCCTTCTAGCCATCTGTTCATCCATTCATTCATCAATTTAACCATATTCTTACCCACTCATTCTCTTCATCCCTCTATCCACCTATCCATTCACTCATCCATCCACCTATCCATCTGCCTACTCAGTCACCTGCATTCTACCTATCCTCCCACTCACCCATCCATCCATCCATCCATCCATCCATCCATCATCTTCCATCCATTCAACCATATTCCAATTTACTCACTTTCCCTATCCATCCATCTATCCATCCATCCAATAATATATCCGTCAATTCATCTATCAGTTCATCCACCCACTAACCGATCCACCCATCCATCCATGCATTTATTCACCAAAACTGTTAGAAGTGCTGTGGTGGGCAGTAATAATACTAAAGAAATAAGCTCCTCACCTCCAAGACACTCCCAGTGCAGAGGAATCAGATGACTCCCACTTCCCTGGCTGCTCTCCAGCCACACTGATGTACTTGCAGTTCCCTGCACAAGCCTTCCTCTTGTCTCCATGCCTTTGCCCCTGATGTTTCCATTATCTGGAATGCCCCTTTACCCTTGGCAAACTCCTGTTCATCTTTCCAGACTCAGCTCAAGTGGTACCTCCTGCAGGAAGCTTGCCTTAACACCCTCCACACGCTGGGTCAGGTACTTCCTGGGATTTTTCCTAGCATCCTGTGCTCATCCTGTCTTGTCAATATCCATTGAATTGTAACTGCCTGATCCACCCTACTCCACAACTAGACATTGTGCAAGCAAGCCTAGGACAAGGACTGTGTCTTCATCCACTGATCCAACAAGTATTTATTGAGCATCTATTTGTGTGAAGCACTGTGCTAGGTGCTGGCAGTAACAAGGCAGACAGACATGTCCTTGCACTCATGGAGCTGACGTTCTAGTGGAGAAAGAGGGACCATAATCAAGTAGGCAGATAAGATAGTCAGGTAAGTGAGTAAGTGCTTGAAAAATTTAAAGCAAGGTCAGCGTATGGAGAAACTAAGGAGAGCGAAGCTTCTTTAGCTAGAGACTATGGAAGACCTCAAGGAGGCAGTGACATCTGAGCAGAGCCCTTAATGAAATGAGGGAGCAAGACCTGCAAAGATCTAGGGAAAGAGAATTCCAGGCAAAGGAAGCAAGCGTGATGAACAGAAACAATGGAAAGCAAGCCAGGGTGGCTGGAGGACATTAAGCCTGGCAGAGGGTGCAAGAGATGAGGGTGGGAGGGCATGGGGCAGGATCAGATGAAGTCTTATAGGCCACAGTAAGGACTTTAGATTTTAGTCTGATTGTGGTGGGAAGCTATTGGAGGGTGGATAAGCCAGTCTGAGTGGCATGATCTGATTTCAATTTCAATGGGACCTGTTTGTCCAGTGTGTGGCAAATAGACTTTAGGGAGCAAGGGTGGCAGCAGGGAGACCTGTGATGTGCTTATCATTATCATCCATGTGAGAGATGGTGGAGAATTAATTGGGTGAGGATTGCAATCAAGACCTGGACTAGCACATCCAGAGGTTATGTGTGAATTAGAGAAAAGCAACCCTTCTCAGCAGATGCAGGTTCACAGCTTAACTAGTAGAGCATGAGCTGGATTTCAGCATCTTATCAGCTTTCAGCTGAGAACCCTTGTGCAGTATACCGCCTGTCCAACTGTGTATGGTGACCCTGGTGAAGATGACACAAAGTGGATGGTTGAGAGAAACAAAAGGGGGCAGATTATTGGGACAGGGTTAGCTAAGGGTAGAAGAGAGTGACATTATGAATGCCATCTTCCTCTCCCCCTGACTTCAGGCTTGCTAAAGGACCAGGAATAATCTACAATTCTAGGGTTTATCTCTGAGACATGAATCAGGAGACCAAACTCTGCTCACAGTCTCTTTCATTTATTCATTCATTCATTCCATAAATATGTCTGTAGCACTTCCCATGTGTGCCCATAGATTTACCTGCTGCTAACTGCACCCCTAGAAATGGGCCATTGCTCCTTCTTGGGCACAACCCTTTGGGGGCTAGGGCCCAGGACAGGAGGAGAATTGCACTGATGGCCAACAGGAGCCAACCTCCAAGGAGCAGCACAGCTGAGACCTGCCAGGAAGAGACAGGAGGAAGGATGTTGCCTGAGATGGGGACAGGCGGATGCTCCCGCTGTTTATTGAACAGCCCCTGAGTCCTCACAATATTCCTATGAGGTCTATGATATTATTATCCCCATTTTACATGTATACAAACTGAGGTCCAGGGAATTGGAGTCATCCATCTCAGTTCACACAGCTAATTAAATGGCAGATCCAGAATTAAGATTCAGATCAACTGACCACTATACTGGCATTTATTAAGTACTTGCTACATGTCAGGATCATCAGGAGAGGCACCTAGGAGGTGCTGTCACATCGCCTTTGTAGTGATCAGTTTTGTAATAATCTTCCTTAGAGATGCTGGACTGGGAGTCCTTACCCATTCTCTCCATTGCTGATTTTGGTACTGTGCATCATAACAGGCACTTTAATACCTTAGCTTTCATTTTCAAACCTAGCAGTGCATAGAGGGTGGCTAGGTAGTACATAGAATTGTGCAAATTGTATACCGCACAATTCTATAAGATGCATTTGGGGTCATCACAGATTTGCTTATTCATTACAGGGATTTTTCCAGCAGATGGCAGTATAGTATCCTGAAAAAGGGGCACCTTTTCCTAATCTGCACAAAGGTGCTATATGGGCTGGCAGCTGCCTTTGGACTCATCCTGGGTGTTTGCTAAAATACAGGTAGCCAGACCCCAATCCACACCTACAGTGTCGGAGCCGCCAGGTGGAGCCCAAAACTTGGCATTTTTGTAAAGCACCACAGGTGTTTCTGAAGGGCTGTCAGGTTTAAGAACCTCTGTGCTCAGTTCTAAGGAAACACTAATGGTGGGTTCCTAGGCCCAGAGACACCTACATGGTGAGAAAATACCCCTCAAATCCCTCTGCACAGGAGCCAACTTTCCTGCCCTGATGGGGTTGGCAGTGCCCTTGAGGACCGTGTGAATTGATAAGCTCAGGTCTCACCTTCCAGGCAAAGTCAGGAATATCCTCCAGGGACCTGAAGGTCACCCAGCAGTTCTGGTTCCAGCTGTCACCCTGAGGCCAGGAGCAGTAGGTGAGGACACCAAAGGAGAAGGTGGGCGTCTGGAACCAGGCAGGGGAGAAGAGGCTGAGGGCCGAGATGCAGGTGAGGGAGAACCCCAGAACTGCCAACACGCTGCGCACCATTAGGAAGTGTAGGTGACCTAGGGGTCAACAGGCAAGATTAGCAGTGAAGGCTGCCAGGACAAGGAGGGAAACGGGCTGGTGGAATTGTGCCCCCAGCCAGGGATCTGGTCCTGTGGTCAGACCCCAGGTCCTCAGCCCCCCTTCAGTCTGGAATACAATAGGAGGTACTAGTAACTGCAGTAGGGTGGGAGTGGGGGCTGGGGGACTTTGCCCTAACAAGTTCTAGAAGTAGAACTCCCAAATCCTGGAGTCAGCAGACCTTTGAACACTCCCCTGCCCACCTTCTGCATGGCAGTTGATGATCACTGCTCCATGCAAAGCCCCTTTCATGTTTTATGTATTCATTCATTCTCTCAGCCCCGTAAGCCTTCGCTGTCCAAAAAGGCTGCTTCTACCCAGAGAGGCGCCTTTTTAAAATTCACACACAGCTGCTGTGTTTCTAGTAGCCACCCTGCCCATTAGCTAACTCCTCCCAATTGGTAACCATTTTAATTGTCTGATGTGCATCATTTTGTTTGGAGGTATTTTTGCAAAATCTGAGTTGTGCAGCATATGTGCCTTTTTCATTTATGTAAATGGCATTATTTTGTGTATTGCATTCTTCTTCCTACTTCGGGCAGGAAGCATAATGTTTTTAGCATTGATTTGTGTTACTGTGTGTACATCTATTCCATTTGTCTTGGTTTGGGTTCCCTAGAGGTAGATCCCAAAGGCCTTACCTCCTAATACCATCATCCTGGGGGTTAGGATTTCAACATATGAATTTGGGGAGGACACAAATATTCAGTCCCTAGCAAGAGTCTAGTGAGACTTTGTGAATGTGGTTCAATTATCCTTGTATTTGTTGCTTGATTTTGGGCATGATACTGGATTTCCAATGAAAATTAAAATGTATTTTAATAAAAAAACAAGTCAATTTAAAGTCAAGTCTCACCTAAATAATAACAGAGGTGGCTGGATGACGTGGCTGAGGTCAGAAGGTGGTTTGCTAATAGCCAACCCTGTCATTAATGCCACTAAGAGAAGTCCAGAAGGGTGAGCCTGCCCAAGGTCACCCAGGGTCAAAAGTGGCTGAACTGCCAACCAGGCCAAGGGCACCTACACAGACTTCCCAGGGCCATGGCTCTTCAACCTTGCATTTCACTTTGGCAATCTAAACCCAGATCCTGGGCCTGGAGGCCAACCAGCCATTCTACCATTTCCCAGCTGTGGGATGTGGGGCAAGTTGCCCATTGCTCTGGGCCTCAGTTTTCTCTATCTGTACAAGAAGGTTATAAATCCCAGCAGGCTGGTAGTGCTGGGTTTAATCACGGAGCAGGCTCATGTGGTGGGAAGAGGTGGAGAGGCCCAGATCCTCCCTTCCCAGCTGTGTAAGCTTGAGGAGGTCACCTTACCTGTCTGGAAAATAGGAGTGGGGGGTCGTTGTGAAGGTTCAAGGAGTAAAATGTGTATGTATGTTGTAGGGGGAGGGGCAGAGATAAGCCTGGGCAGGTAGGTCAGGGTCAAGTTGCATGGGCTTTTTATCCTGGGATTAGAAAAACCTCCTGGCTGCTTGCCAGCAAGTGAGATGTGCTCCCTTAAGTGAGGGAGGATGGGTTTTGTACACCAAAATCAGCCTCTCCTCTGGGTTGGCAGGATCCTGAGGGATGTAATTCCAACCAGGAAGCTGGGGAGAGCTGAGTCCACTGAGGCTTGTGATTTTGCCTCTCACTGGCTGCACCGTGGCTCTCTGGGCGTTTCTGACCTTGAAAGGAGTTTTGTTCTCCAAATAATGTTCAATGTCACCTGGGAAAATCACATCTACATCCAGGTGCCCAGAAACCTAAATGAGGCATTATAACCTGAAACCACACCCAGCCAGGCTCCAATTCGCTGGATTCCACCTAAGAGAAGCTTGAAAGAGACTGAATATTTTCTCCTCTGGCTCAGCACTTAACTTGTATCAGCAGTCAACAATCCTTAAGGACTTACCATGCTGCATTCTAAACACTTTCAATGCCTTATTTCATGTTAGCCTCACTGTTAGCATTGTTTCCATTTTACAGATGACAAAACTGAGGCTCAGGAAGCAAGCAGTGGATCTGGAGCTAAAACTTAGGGAATGAGCCTGAGCCCTAAGTCCAAAGTGATATTAAAGTTTTTGCTTAAAAGCCTAATACCCCAGCGGCTTTCTGGGGCTGCCCAAGGTTAAGGCATGGCCAACTCTCCCACCTGCTCCAGCCAGGGAGCATGGATGGTTCCTGAGAAGCCACAGCCATGGCAGAATCTCAGGAGGAGAACTGGGATTTGGGAGTTTAGATGTGGCTGCTAGGGACTTCATTTCACCCCCTGGCTTCCATGTCCTTATCTGTAAACCAAAGGGGTTGATCATTCATTTTTTCAACTTTTATGTGTCCAGCCCAACGAGACCCCCACCCCCCCACTTGTGGGATACAGTGGTGAACAGAACATAGTCTCTGCCTGCAAGAAGCTTAGAGACTTGTGGGCAAGATGGACAAAGAGGATATAACAATATGGTCTGTCTATCCATCCATCTTTCCATTCAACAAATGGTTATTGAGTATCTACAATGTTCCAGGAACTGTTCTAGGTACTGGGGATTCAGCAGAGAGGAAAACAAAGCCCTTCCTCGTGGAACTTACACTGTAGTGGGGAAGAGAAACAGCAAGGAAGAAAACAAGTCAATATGTAATATACTACATGTTAATAAGTGTCATAGAGAAAATGAATTGGGAAAGGGAGACAGAGAGCAATTGGGAGATAGTCATGAAAAGCCTCTGGAGAAGGTGACCTTTGAGCAGGGACCTGAAGGAGATGGGAAGGGAGCCATGTGGATATGCAGGGGAGGAACATCCCAGGCAGAGGGAGGAGCAGGTGCAAAGGTCCTGAGGTGAGCGTGTGCTTGCTTGGCACATTTGAGGAAGCAAAGAGGCCGTGTGACTGGAAGGGAGGAGGGAAGAAGAGGGAGGGTGGCGGGACTCGCAGGCAATGACAGAGTTTTGGCATTTAACTTCTGAGTGGGATGGGAGTTGGTGGACAGTCTTGAGCAGGGGCATGACGTGAACTGCCTTATGTTTTAAAAAGCCCACTTCAGCTGCTAGGTAGAGAATAGCAGAAGGGAAGGGACAAGAGAGGCAGTCAGAAGGCGACTTGTCAGTCAGGTGAGAGACAAGGACAGACGGGACTGGGGATGGCAGGGAGGGAGGGAGGGCAAGGGCAAGGAGTGGTCAGGTTCTGGATCTGTTGTGAAGATCAAAGGTCGAGCCAACTGGATTTGCTGATGGCATGGACCTGGGATGTGAGAGAAAGCCAGGAGGCACGGAAACCTCCAGGGATTTTGACCCGGGCCTCTGGAACATGGAGATGCCATTACAGAAGGAGACAGTTTGCTGGGGGAGGGGGTGTCTGAGTGTGATGGTATATAGTAAAGCTTGAGGCGGGTATTTGCACCCCCCTCCCCATCAACAGATACACACAAGCACAGTACAGGGGCAGCTCCACCAGGAAAGCCCATCGAGACCCCTAGACAATGCTTGGGGCCACCCCAGTATCATTTCTCCCCCCTCCTCACCTCAGATTTCTCTTCCCTCCAGACTCACTGTGCTTCAGGTGAAGACCCTCCTCTAACGTGGCCTCCTCTGCTTAGGCTCCGGCTTTGGACATAAGTCTGTGACCTTGTAAAAGGTCTTCTTCTCTTTGAAGGAAAATTCCACGTTGGCAAACAAAGCCTGTGCATGTGATAAGGTGGTCTGAGGGTGTGTGTGTGTGTGTGTTTCCTTTCCAGGTCCTTAAATCTTTCACTCCAAGCTGCTGGGCGGGCTGGGCTGGTCAAAGAGGAACAGCCAGCCCCAAATGAGGATGGGGTGAGGGTATGGTGCTTCCTGGGAAGGGGAAGACACAATAGGGATTAACTGATCTATGATTATATGCCAGGTGTAGGAAACCTTGTACCGTGCTCCCTACCTCTCTGCCCTGGTAATTCTGGTTCAGAGGACTGACTTACATATTTCTCTGGGATCTAAGGATATTCCCTGCAAGCTGTGAACTTCCCAAAGCCAGGTACTGTGTCTTATTTATCTTTATCCCCAGAATCCAGCATAAAACTTGGCACAGAGTAGGTGCTTGTATTGTCTTTAGCTGTTACTGATGGAATTGCAAACTGAAGTTGTTCAGGTAGAAATGAGAAATTTATTTGCTCACATAACTGAAAGTTCTATGGTACAGACAGCTTCAGGCACAGCTGTATACAGGTAAAGAAGCAATGTCTTCAGGATCTCTCTTCCCCACCACTCCCATTTCTTGGCTCCATTTTATACTGAGCTGTTCACTCCAGGCTGATTCTCTCTAACAATGTTGCCCTCTGCTGGGTCCAGGCTGACATCCAAGCCCAGCAACTGCAGAGATGCACATAGTTACATGAAGTGTTGTGATTAACTCTCACTGGACGAACTTGAGTCACATGCCCACCTATGAACTAATCATGTGGCTGGGGAAATGGGATTCTTTGATTGGTGAGACCTAGTCCTGTGTCCTACAGTTGGGGTTGAGGTTTGGGATTAGGAATAGGGTAGGGATGTCACGAAGTTCACCCCCTTGGAACTACATGGACTGAGGGTGGGGGATGGAGTGGTTCCCAGCAGGAAAAGTGACGTGCTGTTAGCAGAGGAGGGGGATGGATGCCAGGCAGGTGAGGACAAGGGGCCTCTCCACAGTGCTCAGCAATGCTTGCATAACAAATGAGCACACAGTTGGTGCTGTCGGAAGCAGGAGGGTCCAGCCAGTTAGTTCAGGAAGCCTGGGTGAAACCTGAGTCAAATCCCTGCCCCTCCACTTACATTCAGTGTGACCTTACGGCATCTTTGCTTCTCTGAGCCTCAGTTTCTCTACCTGTAAAATGAGGGCGTCTGGAGTAGGTGGTTACCAGAGATTTTTCCCACCCATTCAATCATTCATTTGTTCATTTTTTTTTTTTCTTTAAATCAATATTTGTGGAAGGGCTTTGGAGTTGGCCCAAACTGGATCTGGATCCCAGTTCTGATGTTTACTAGCTGAATCAGGTTTGACTGATGCACCTTCTCAGGTGTGTTCAGCTGTGTCCTTCCCAGCCACCCAGCAGCACTGGACACAATCTAGCCTCCGCTGGCTCCCCTCTGCACGAACGTGGCATGCATCATAGCTTAGTCTTCCAACACCCCCAGCTGTCATCCAGGCTGACCGGACCAGACTCAGGGGAAGGTCTGTGCATGGAAGTGGAACTGGCTTCCTTTGTGGCTGCCTGGAGGTACAGATAACACAACCCAGAAA
Source organism: Cynocephalus volans (assembly GCF_027409185.1). Lineage (NCBI taxonomy): Eukaryota > Metazoa > Chordata > Mammalia > Dermoptera > Cynocephalidae > Cynocephalus > Cynocephalus volans. The sequence goes on from NC_084461.1 coordinate 199,519,989, forward strand.
TGGGGAGCAGCTGGACCCAACTGCAACTAGTGGCAGACAGCAGATGGGAGCTACCAGCAGACAAAGTCCTTGCCCTTCATCCCTGCAATGGTCTGTTTCCCGTGACTTCTCCAGAGTCGCCCTGAGTGATGGAACTCCTGGCTGTGTTTTCTTGAGACACTGCGGCCAATCCAGTAAGGCATATCTTGTGTTTACTATCCCCTCCTTCCCTGCCCTGTAGTCCCTTTTCCTTCACTCATGCTGGGCTGGAATTATATCAACCTTAGCACATAACGTTTGCCTCAGGATCTCTTTTCCAGGGAACCCAGGCTGAGGTACTAGCTGTGTGACCTTGGGCAATTTACTTAACCTCTCTGAGCTTCATATCTCTTATCTGTAAAAGGGAGATAATAATAGAGCATCTCTTATAGGATTGTTGTGTTATTTAATGAGACAGTACAGGCAACGTACTCGGCTTAATAAATGATCACTTTCATTAGTATCATTACTGTGAAAAAACATTTATTCAATATTGAATTCCATGAATATTGAGTGTCAACTCTGTTTCAGGTACTATGCTAGTCTCTGCCCTCAGGGACCTCACTGTCTAGAAAGTGAGACAGATAAGTAATTGGGCAATTATACTATAGTGTGATCAGTGGTTTAATGACAGGCACATTCAGAGGCTTTGGCACCTAATCAGTCTTGGTAGTCAGGGATGGCTTTTCGGAGGAATTGATATTAAAGCTAAGATCTTAGAAACATATAGATGTTAACCAGATGATGGGCAGGTGGAGGCTGAAACCTTCCTGAAAGGGGGCTCAGCAAGGGCAAAGGACTAGTGTTGAGGGAAAACATTTCAAAGAACATACTGGCTCTCAGCCTCAAAAAGCAAGTAAATTACAGAAAAAGCAAAATGGATAAGTATGCACCGACAACAATGCATGAATATTGCCAAGAACTGTGTGGATTCCAGAGCAATACTATTCAATATGGTAGCCATGAATCTATTTAAATTAATTAAAATTACATTGAATTTAAAGTTTAGTTCCTCAGTCTTGCTGGCTGCATTTCAAGTGCTCAGTAGTCATCTGTGGCTAATGTTGGACAATACAGGTATAGAACATCTTTATCATTGCAGAAAGTTCTATTGGACAGAGCTGCCAGAGTCTGAGAACAGGCAGCCTGATTGGGACAGACTTCCTGGAGGAGGGGGCAGAAGATGGCAGAGAAGGGGTTCTGGGAAAGTCCCTGGGTGAGTGGAGGTGGGGTGTTGGCTCTGCAAACAATGTACAACCTGACACCTCTGTGGTCAGGGCATAATCTCTGAGTGTGTGCTGGCAGGAAGCCCTCACCTGGGAGGGAGGACATAGGAATGCAGGGAGAACCAGCTAAGGATGGCTGAACCAGGAAGTTCTGCCTCTCCTGGGGCCAGGAGGACTCTGGGAGTTGTAGTTTGGCACCTCTAGGATTCCTCTCAAAGCTTAAGAAGGATGGAAGAGTTGACACTGTGCCCAGGCTGGGCATCTCTTGGAGCGGAGAGTAGGATGTCAGGCTGGGAACACATCTGGGTTTGGGGTCTCTCAGGGTGGAGCAGGAGGAGGACTACCTTGTCTCCTCCCATGCTTATGTTCTGGGATAGAGGAGGTGCCAAGGTGGAGGATTAAGTTGGCTAGGGAGTTGAGAAACATGGAACATTCAGTTAAGCAAAACCCTGGACCCACGCAGTCTGGCTCATTGAGATTTGTCTGGGAGAGAGAGGAAATTCCTATAAGGCTAGAGAAAAGAGGCTGCAGATGGTATGTTATCAGCTGTTGGTCATTCATGCATTCAGCATATAGTCCTTGAGCGCCTACTACATGCCAAGCCCTGGTCTAGGCACTGGAAATCAGGAGTGAACAAGAGACAAAAGTCCCTTCCTGGAGGAGCTCTTGAGAGAAGAATAGACAATAAACAGTGATTTGCCTTTGCTTGTATACCACACAAGTCATGCAAAAGCCCTGCTAGAAGGTGGACTTTGAGGGATTTTAACTTTCAATCCAGCCATTCTGTGTCTTCTTGCTCACAGACTTCCCCCTTGGAATACTAGGCATATGTAAAAGCCACTGAGTTTGGTTCTATTGATGACTGTGTTCAAGACACCCAGATGATAAAGAATATCCTAAGACATAAGACCTCATGGGGTCTCTATCCCATCATTTCCGGGTTCCATCACTGTGAGCAAGTCTGTTGGGGAGCCTTGGGCTGCTTCTGGGTAAAATGAGTGGGGGCGAACCCATCTTCAAAAGGGCTGCCGCGCAGTGTTGTGTAACGAGAGCTGCCCTTTTTTCTTACACACACACACCAACAACTTGAGAGAAAGATGAGGCAAGAGGGCTCCCCCAATTCTCCTGAAGCCACACGATGTGTTTGGTATTCTTGTCTCCAACTTTATTGAGGTCTAGCTGACTTACAATAAAGTCACGTATGATTTTAGGTCCTCCGGTTATTCCTGCTCTGTACATTTTCCTTAGGAGCACGTGTCACAAATGCAATTCAGTGTACTCGTGCAATGATCTTTTTCAATATCTGTACGCTCCACAAAAGCCTGGATCTTGCCGGCTGCTTCACCACTGCTTTTCCAACCCCCAGCATATGGTAGGTGCTTAATAAAGATCTGCCTAATGAAGTGAGTAAAGGATAACAGAATAAGCATTTTCTCTTCCAGGGGCGACTTCCTACGATCATCTTAATTTGCCCACAAGTCTCTCTACCCATCACTCCGACCCCCACCCAAACGCAATGGCAGCAGGCTTGGCATACAGCAGGCGCCCCAGCGGAGTGACACCCCGGGTGCAGCCCCACTTCTCGCCGCGAGGGGGCGCCAGCGTTTCGCGCAGACCTTGCCCACTCCCTTGCCTGCGCCCGCAGCCCAAAAGATTCAATGGACCGAGCGCCTCCTGAAATCCCAGCCTGCATTAGACTCTTAGGCGTGCAGACCCCGGCGTCTAATACAGTCTGCCGCGGGGATCCCCGCCGGTGCCTGGGGATCGTCCCGGGGAGGCGGGCGGGCACCGTGAGCGACATTCCCCGTCGGATGCGGCGGAGTCGGGGCTCGAGGAGCGGGAGTGTTTCCGGGAGAAGTGTCCCGGGCGAACTCGCGACCTCTGACCCCTCAGACCGTCCGCAGGCCCAGGCGCCAGACGCGGTGCTGGTTTGGGATCAGCCCACCGCGCTCCGCCCCGGGCCCCTCCGCGCAGGCGCTGCCAGCCGCGGTTCCCATGGCGACGGGGGCGCTTCCCCGCCGAGGCTCCGCCCCCAGCAGGCTAGGCTGCGCGGGGCCACGGACGAGGCGGGCAGGTGCCGCGGGCTGCGGGCAGGTGGTGGCGCGGCGCAGCGCGGGCCGGCAGCGGCTCCAGGGTAGGTTGCGCGGCGGCAGCAGCGGGTGGGGGCCGGCCGCCGCCCCCAGTCTCTAATCGCTAAGGGGCTGGGGAGGCGGCGGTGGGCGAGGGCCGTCAAGTTTCTGCTCGGCCGAGGCCCCGGGAGAAAAGTTGACAAAGTTGGCCAGGAAAGAGGCGGGGACCCGGTGGATCTCCCCTGGCTCCGGGTCTTAGGGGTGGGGGGATTCCCTTTTTGGGAGCCGAGAGATCCGTTTCCCGAGACTTGGGAGTGGATCCCGCGGGAAGATCCTGCACAGAGTAACCAATGGATCCCGCGCCACCCGGCTGGAGACTTGGTAGTCGATCCCAGGAGTGGATCGGGCGCCGGCAGCCTGGGGTCCCACTGGATCCCCTACCGAGGATTGACGGTGGAGGGTGAATCGGGACCGGGGGCGAGTGGACCCCTCTCCCCTCACGGCGGTCCGAGCCTTGGGAGTGTATTCCGAGAGATCTGGTGGCAGGGAGCTGGGGATCACTGGAGATCCGGGGTACCCAGCCTGGAGCTGCTAGGATCTGGACATCCGTGAGGGTTGGAGGCCCCAGAGATGGATATTGGGGAGAGAGAGCGCCTAGAGAGACGGAGTCAGGGGCCACGGGGTCCTAGGGGCGGCGGGGGGCGTGAGGAAGGCAGCACGCCGGGCCCCCTGGGTGCAGGGGCTCCGCACGCGTCCTCCCCGCCGGGCCTGCGCTGCCCTCCGCGCGCCTTCCCAGGGCAGAGGCTCCCTGATGGGATTAGGGCTCAGTCCCCCTGCTCCCAGACAGGACTACATGGTCCCCACGCCGTTGGCGGCGCCGCCCGGGGCCACGGGTGGAGCCCCCGGGAAGGGAAGCTGCCCATTGACCCTCACTCGAGCCTGACCTTTCCACATCCTCCTGGCACAAATTCGCCTGGGAGCCGGGGCGGCGCTCCCTGAAACCCTGCTCTCCGTCCCAGAGCGGGCCCTGTGACCTCCGCGCGCCGCCTAGGTGGCTAGGGCTTCCTGCCGGCCAGGACTGAACTTTCTCTAGCCGGGAGCAGCCATTACCTTTTGGAAGGAAAAGGACTGTACCTGTTGCACAAGAAAAAGTGCTTTTTTGTAACTTCTTTGTGACCTTGGGCAGAACACTTAACCTGTCTGAGCCCGGGTTTCCCTTCTGGGCAAAATGGGGTTGGGGGAGTCACAATTCTCCTTCCCTGGGGGGCTGGCAGGGTGAGTCGTATGATAGTGTGGAACAGGTAGGGGCTCTGTAAATACTAGTGCTGCCCTCATGCTATGGTCTCTCCTTTCCCATGCCCCATCCCTGCACTTCCCCTACAGTATCTGAGGGAAGTCTGCAGAAACCCAGCTTGCTTTTTTTTTAACTTCAGGATTAGAGAGATATTTATCTTGGCCTTTCTTCCAAGAGGGCTAATTGCCCCTCCAATCCCTCCTTGCAGAGAGAAGCTCTGGGGTTTGGCTAATCAGTAACCAGGACATTTGGACAAGGCTTCTCCCTGGCCCAGCTTTCCCTTGCTAATCCATCAAAGTTTCTGGACAAACATGTGTTCACCCCAAACACTGGAACCTCCTTCCTTCCTTTTGCCACCAGGGACAGTTCTTAGTTGTGCAGACACAAGCCTGGGTCTTGGTGCTTTTGGGGGAATCCTTTTTAAAGGATTTGCATGCTTGGCAAGGGTGCAATTACCCAAGAGAAGTTTAGAGTTTCAGTACAGTGTCTGGGCACATGTTTCAGCTAGACACGTGAGCTGGCCTGCCCAGTCAACCAGCATGTATCGAGCACCTACTATGTGGGAGACACTGTAGGAACTAGACCCTGCGGTCTAGTGCTGATTGTTGATGTTGGGGATCCAGCCCTCACCCCAGATTCTGAGGCTGGACACCTCCCAACCCCCCGCTGGAAGTCCTAGGGGCTGGCTTTTATTCAAGGCTGGCCTTGGCAGGAGAATGGAGCAGCCAGCATTTCATGGAGGCCTGAGCGTTTTTCCTCCCTTAGGAAAGGTCACCAGCATACATCTCTGACCAACTCCAGAAAATAGCCTCAGAGGGATATTTTATCTGTGCATTCAATTCATTCATTCATTCAACAAATATTCAAGACACTGTTTCAAAGATGAGGTTAGCAGTCACATCCCTAAGTGGCGAAGGCTTGGTGAAAATAGGCAGTGTCTAGAAGGGGTAAATCCATGGTAATGGGAGGAGGGACTGATGCTTTCTAGTAGGAGAAGAGATGGGGTCAGAAAGTTTAGTTTCCTGGACAGTTTGCTAGTGGGAAGAGATTGGTGTTGTGAGCCATAAAGATGGAACAGCTTGTACAGAGGCCTGGAGGTAGGAGGGAGCATGGTGCATCAGCAGGATAGGCCAGGTCAACCATGCTTAGTGGTTTGGACTTTATTCCAGGGCATTGGGGCACTGTGGAAGGTTCTCTGCGGATGTGTAAGTTACATTAGATGTGTGTTTTGGGAAGCTTGCCCTGGCTGGTGCAGGGAGGATAGACGGGAGCGGCATGCCAAGAGGCTGGAGGGCTGGTAAGGAGGCTGCTAGAAAAATCCAGATGAGAGATGAGGTAGACTGCACTTGGATCAAGTCAGGGTGATGGCATTGAAGGGTGCTAACTGACAACTTTGACTTTGACATTCATTAGTGTTATATTTAGCGAGCCACTCAGTTTGAAGACCACTTCCTCAACGCAGAATGGTCGAGGAGGAAACCCCCTCAGGGGAGGTGGCCTAAATATTAAAAGTCTCAGCACTTAATTCAATTCAGCAAACCTGCCTGAGTATCCATTGTCTGCCTGTCCAGGGATGGTCGTAAAACATCCCAGTCCTCAGGGACTTCCTGTGGGAAGGGCTGGGGTTCATTATGCCCATTTCACAGATGCAGGGCTGCTCAGTGATATAGTAAGGTCTTTGTCAGCCACTGGTGGCAAAGCAGGGATTTGAACTTGCTTCCAGCTTGCAACCTGCACATGTTTGGAGTCAGTGAGGTTGAGTAGTAGAGAAGCAACGAGGATGGTAAGGTTGAGTCAGGGGGCAGCAGGGGTAAAACAAGGAAGGTTTCCAGGAGGAGGCAGAAATAGAAAGGAGGGAGACTTGGGGACAAACCAAGGAGTCTTGGGGACAAATCTTGGCCCTACCTCTTCCTGGCTGTGGCCTTGGGCGTGGTACTTGTTTTGACACTTGACTTCCCCATCTGTAAAGTGGGCTCATGATAGTATGCTCCCCACCCTCAAGGGCTGGTGTGTGACTTCAATGAACCGGTGCATGGAAAGTGCCAGGCACAGTGTCTGTACCAGTCTGTGCTCAATAAATGGTGGGTATGATTGTTATCATTACATCAGGATGTGTTCCAGGCAGGCAGTGCCTTGCCCAACCTGGTGCATGTAGGGAGGGCCGGCCGGGGGGGGGGGGGGGGGTGTAGCAGAGAGGGGATGAAGAAAGATGACACTTGAGCTGAGTTTTAAAGGATGAGCAGGAGGCAGGGAGGGGAGAACATTCTAGGCAGAAGGAGAAGCTCATTTGGAGAATTGCATGCTAATCAATAGGCCCAGAACGCAGAGTGTATTGAATGAATAAAATTAGACCATCAGCAACAAGAATTCTCTTTGCACCCTCTGCCATTCCCTGAATACCCAAACATGAAGGATTTGGCAGGTTTGGGACAGAGAGGAAGCAGGAGGATCCCTGTCTGGGAGTTCACACTCCTTCCCGGACTCACCTATCCAGACCATAGGAGTGTGAACCCAGGTGGGCCACTTCCCTCTTGGGACCTGTTTTTTTTTTTTTTTTTCCTCTGTGAAAGGGGAGGATTGGACAGAATAAAAGTAGGTAAAGTGTGTAGCACATCAGAACAGCTGCTGTTCTTCCAGGATCTGGGCTAAGCTCTTTTGTTCTCAACAAACCCATGTGGTACCTGCTTCTGGGATCCTCAGTTTGCAGTTTATGAAACTGAGGCCTCAAGATTGTATGGGATTTGTAGACAGGTCATGCAGCCAGGATGTGGAAAAGCTGGGATTTGAGTCTAGAGCTGTCTACCTCAAAGCCATAGCCTTCCCAACTGCGTAGTCCCTAACACAAGGAGGGGTATTTCTGTATTTCTGTCCACTCCCGTTACTCAAATTCCTGTCATTTAAAAGGAAGCTCACAAACTGTTTGAATTAACATACACACATATACACACAATTTTTTCCCCTGCAATTTGATGAATATTTTATTGAGCATGTTATGTGGACAAATACCTGGGCATGTGAAAAATTCAAGAGATTCCCTGTCCTGGGGAATCTTCTGATCAATTGCATTGGAGGAAGGGAGGGGGTAAGTTAAAGTGACAGAAGTATGCAAATAATTGTGGACTTGACTTCTAGGAAGATGTTATCACTGCTAATGTTAATTGCTCGTTAAGCCACCTTTGAAATGTTCTATAGCCTGTCTCCTTCCTAGTGTGATCTTTGGATGTTTATACATCACCAAGTCAGGAGAGATGCACACACACACACACACCAAATGAATTTTGTGTTTTGAAAATAATGCCTAACACACCAAACACTTCAAAGATGGCAAAATGATATTCTATTAAGTGAAAAGTGAGGCTGCTACCCCAGGCCCCCAGTCCCACTTCTCAGAGAATCAGCAGTTTCTCTCGACCCTGCCCAAACTTTGTACATACATATGCTGTGTTTACTTCCATCCAATCCCCTAATTTATTCTGCTAATTATTGAAGTTATTTTTATGTCCACTCTGGAGCCAGATGGGAGGAGCTGAATTCTGGCTCTGCCACTTATCAGCTGTGTGACTTTGGGCAAGTGACTTAACGTCTCTGAGCCCATTTCCTCACCGGTAAATGGCAATAATAATGTGACCTACCTGTGAGGGTTGCCGTGAGGAGCAAGTGAAAAGGGCTTGGTAGATGATATGTGCTCAGTATGTGTTGATTGTTGTTATTATTATCCTTATTATTACTAGTGATTGGAGTAGAGTTATTGTTATTGTCTACCATCCCCTCTTGACTTTCAGCTCCAAGAAGGCAGAAACTCTATTTGTCTTCATTGCTGTTTCTTCAGATTCTAACTGATACTGCCTGACACAGAGTAGGTGCTCAGTAAATAGTTGTGGAATAAACAAATGAATCAATATATATTCTTTTAACAATTATAGTAACAAAAATAATAAAACAAAGATTTTCACATGTAAATTAAAAATAGATTTGGATACTTTCCCATTGAAGAATGTGTGGATTTGCCCCATTTTTTTTAAAAACTGAATAACTCTCCAATGCATGAAGGTGCTATTAGTTATTTTACTGATGCCCTGTTGATGGACATTGAGGTAATATGTTTTCTTTTGCTGCAATAAACATCCCTATTCTTATGTCTTTGCACATTTGTTGCAGTAGATTGGAGAACAGATTCCAGAACATGGAACTGTTGGTGTAAAGGGTGTTTAGAATGTTGATCAAGCCTGCCCAGTTTCCCTGTAGAGCAGTTGTACCTTTCACACTCCCACCAAAGCTGTGCCAGGGAGAGCCTGTTTGTATATTTCAGAGAGAAGGGATGGTGGCTGGCTCTGTCTTACCAGTGGCCATGAGATATGGCCCAGATCTGGCCTGACCGTAGGGAAGGTGACAGTTCCTGTGTCTGGCACAATATTTGTGGCCCCTGGGTTTTAATCCAACCTGCTAGGGACTGTGTCTTGGAAGACATTTGCTGATGTACACACTAGTCCTTTTGGAAATATGTGGTCCTTGTATTAGTCAAGTTTCTCCGTGATTGTGCACACACATCTCTCTAATTGCAGAGGCCTTTAACAGCAAACATTGGTTTCGTGCTCATGGGTCAGCAGGTGGCTTGGCTGATCTTGGCTGGGCTTGGCTGGCAAGGCTTTGGTTTGGGTTCAGGTCTGCCCCATGTATCAGCATCTAGATCTGCAGGTTGAAGGGCGGCAGCCAGCCAGGACAAGCTCTTCTGTGGAGGACAGCAGAAGCTCAGGAGCCCTAGACGCAACCTGCAGTGCCTGTGAAAGCCTCCACTCAGAACTAAGCAGGTCTCACTTCTGCCCTCAGGCCATGCACAAAGCAAGTCTCATGGCCAAGACCAACGGTCAATGTCAGTCAGCTGAAGTATACTCTGCTCGTGGAGGCTGAGTAAATACTGGCTGAGCAATAATATGACCCGCCACAGACATGCTTCTGATGGGGTGGGATGGGTCCTTGTTGAAGCAGAGGGTCTGCCCAGAGGAGGGCGTGGGAAGAATCATGGCTCATGAATTATATGGGATGAGCAAACAAGAGCAGAGGCTCTGGGTAAGGAGACCTACTTTGAATTTATAACACTGAACAGGCAGTTCACCAATCTGAGCCTTAGTTTCCTCATCTGGAAAATGGAAATAAAGAGTCCTCTCAGGCAGAGCTGCTGTGAAGCTGAAACATGGTGTTGGTCAAAGAGGTGATTTGCACCTGCCACGCGAGGTGTGCAGGGAAGGACTGTCTCGATGATGATTTCTGCTCTGGACCTGGTTTACAATTCCTCAAGTTGCGGTACTTGTGGCCAGTTGAGTGGGAGAGGACAGGGAGGCCAAGGGGAGGCTGTGGAAGGGGCAGATCTGGGTTCAAATCCTGGCTCTGTCCTTATGTACCATGTGACCTTTGACTGACTAGTCTGATCATGTCACTCAGCCTCAGTTTGCCAGTTTGTAAAATGGACACAGAGTGCTGCAGCCATTAGCAAGAAAGGCCGTGAAATGCTTGGCATGAGGTAGATGATAAACAAATGGTGGTTATGAGGATCAGCATGGAGCTGAGGGGGTCCTGATTGGGGTGGAATGAGGTATTCTGTGACCCATTCCCTTGGGAATATTGCAGGGAATCTGGAGCCAGACTGTCTGGTTTCAAATCCCAGCTCCACCACTTACTACCTATGTGGCTTTGGGCAAGGCAGGTAACCTCTTTGGGCCTCAGTTTCCTCATCTGTAAAATGGGAGTAATGATAGTACCTGACTCATGAGGTTGATGAGCATTAAGTGTGTTAACTAATAGTACCTGTTAAAGAATTTACATAAGCATTAGTATTGTTATGATTCCTAGTATTATGAGTAGTCTACAAGGCCCTGAAAGGTTGCTTTCCTTCCTGGGAGCCACCCAGGCCTCGGGGAAAGCAGTGATATGGGAGATGCTTTTAGGACTTTCTGCTATAGCTGGAGGGGCTGCCTTTTCAGGGGTCCCCCTTTTCATGACTTCCTCTCCCCAGAGCAGGCCTTTCAGGAGGGACAAAGTGCCTTTAGCAAACACTCAGCACTCCTGAATCCTGAAGCAGCCCTGATCCAGCCCGGGAAGAGTCATGGGTACTTCTGAATTTAAGGAATATTCACACTGCCCCGTGGTGGAAGCAGTCAGGCTTCCGGGAGCCCAGGGCCATGAGTGTCACTGGGGCCACCCAAGCTGGATACAGGGTTAGAGGTCACTAAGTCATTCCTCAAGTCATTTATTTCATAAAAGTTTATCATGTATCAATCACATGCCAAGTCTAGGGAAAATGGGAATCTGCTGGGTCCTGGGGGTGCGTTTCCAAAGGAAGCTGGGTGGGGAGGCAGAGCCTGGGGTGGCTTAGGCATGGGCTTCCGATGTGACCCTGGGTGGCTCGCTTCACTTCTCAAAGCATTTCGTCATCTGCGCGGTGAGTTCAGATGGGCCAACATGTCATTGGAGGCGAGAGAGGACAGCCTTTGACCTATATGTACCTGGTGGTTTCTGCCCTGGCCTCTTTGCCTTCTGAAGTTTGGGGGAGATGACTGAGGCTGCCTCTTCTCTTTATGCAGAGACCTGGTTTGGGAGAACACTAATGTTTCTTACGCTAAAATAAAAATAATATGTAGTGAGTATTTGCTCTGTCCCAGACACTGTGCTCATCACTTCCCTGTGCATTGTTCTATTTGATTCTTTCGTCCCCATTTTACAGATGAGGAAACTGAGGTTCAGAGAGGGAGTCACTTGCCCAGGGCCATCTCACTGGGAATAAGGAATGTGGATCCACGCAGCCTGAGTCCAGCCCCCATGCCCCGAATCTCTCCCCACTGCCTTCCCAGTGGCAAAGCAGAGTGGACAAAGCCACAAATCCCAGTGTTAAATACTCTTTCCACATGTCAATGCTGTGTGGCTTTGGGCAAGTGACTTCACCTCTCTCAGCCTCAGTTCATCTGCAGAAAGAAGATGCTAAGCTTTTCCCTGTGGGGTTGTTGTGCAATTAGATACGCTAACTGTGTATAAAGCTTCCTGCACATAGTAGGTACTTTAAAAATAGGAGACCTCCCCCATAAAAAGATCCGCTTAAAGTTTTTAAAAAATGTGTGTAAGTTATCGCAAAGAATTCTTCCATAAATAAACCATATTAATCTTCCTTATTTATAGTAGAGCAGAAATCATAATAGTAGCTGTAAAAAAAAAAAAAAAAATCAATCAACTGCTTATATTCCAGTTCTTCTGACATAGACTTTGTGCATTATTTTATCAAATCCTTGTAACAACCTCTGACGAAAGGTGCTAGTATTGTTCCTATTTTACAGATGAGGAAATGGAGGCTCCAAGAGGTGAAACACCTTGCTGAGAGTCACCAGCTTGCAGCAGGCAGAGAGGACTAGATCCCTTTTATATGAGAATCTCATCAGCAGTACAGTACCCTGCCTGGTGGAGAAACAGCTGTATTTTCAAAGGTCCCCGGTCAGGGCTCTGACTTCCTGCAGACTCTGTGTTGATATTTCTTTTCTTTTTGTTTTGCTTCCTCAGTGACGAAAGCACTTTCTGGGGTCTGTCCTGTTTACCCACAGCATAGTGAGGCACTGTTGGGGGAAGGAAACTTGGGGTGTGCAGGGCCTCCCAGGTGAATGGTACACCGAGGTCACAGTGAACTCATGCCTCCTGGCCTGTCTGGACATGAGGCCTGGGCCCTGGCAGGCACTGCCTGCTCAGCTCTGCCCAGTGAGTGACTTGGTTGGGGAACTTCCAGGGCCCTTTGGCCTGGGAAGCTGCCCAGGTTTGTCTCTCCCTTTCATTTTTGGCCCCGGCACTGCAAGAATCTTGTCTTTGTTTCTAGAACTGATTACCTGCATACCAGGACTGTGGTTGGCAGGTGAAGGGGTCCTAGGCCATGGGAGAAAATGTAGAATGTATTAGAATGAGGTCTGGGCCAGAAGTCAGGCCTCATGAGTTCTAGTACTGGTTTCTGTGCTGTGTGTCCTCGAGTAAGCCACTTCCTCTCTCTGGGCCTTTTATACATTGGGAGTGGTAACTGGATAAGTAGATCCCAGCACTATTTATTCCTGCTATACCTTCTGGGAATAATCAAAGTCAGCCCTTTAAAAGGCAGGGCCCAGAAAAACCACAGTTTACTGAGGGCCTACTGTGTGCCAAGTCCCTTGCTAGGGAGGTATGGTGTATGTGTCTTCTCATCAAATCCTGGGAATGACATAGGAAGTTAGTATTGTTAACTCACTTCACAGCCAAGGAAACTGAGGCTCAGAGAGGTGAAGCCCTCCTCAATGTCACCTGCTCGGGGTAAGAAGTGGCAGTCTGGATTTCAACTCAGGTCTGCCTCCTGTGAAGTCCTGAGCCCGTTGGAAATAATGTCTCTCCCCTGGGAAGTTTCAGGGAAGTGTGTCCTTTCAAGCTCTCTTGGGATAGTTGATCATTTTCATCTTTGTTATTTACTGAGCACCTACTGTGTGCCAAGGCCTGAGCCAGGCCCTGGGCCTCAGAGCTGCCTGGGGCATGGCCCTTGCCCTCACAGATGAGAGAGAGCAGGAGGCAGAGAGCAGCGAGCCCAGGATGTGATGGGTGGGCCGGCTCTCAGCCTTGGTCTCGCCTTCCCCCAGCCTGGAAGCAAAACCCTTTCCCCTGATGCACTTAGAACTTGAAGATGAGATGCTTTGGCAACGGTACCACCTTCTTGGAGGGCTGAGATGTGCCTGGTTACTGTCAGACTTAACAGAAAGGCGGCAATAATGCTTCCAAGTCTTGCCTTCATCCAGATGTCCTCATCACAGCTCCCCTGTCTTTCCTTCCTTTAATTCATTAAAAAGGGGGGAGGTAGCAAAAATCGTGGAGGAATTTTTGGAATGCCCAGAACGTGGGCTGACCCAGCAGAGCAGGTCTGAGCTATCTTCCCTGCTGGCTTTAGTTGAGGTCAGCTGGGTGTCCATGGGGGGCTCGCTGGGTGCTGCCCAGTTTCTTTCCTGAGGCCTGAGTCACCCTGGGAAGGTGGCTTTTCTGTGGACTGCAGCCACAGCCTGCCGTGGAAGACACCACCCGGGTTTGGAGCCAGGCAGTCCTGGGGTCACATCCTGGTTCTGTTTTCTCACCAGCCATGGGAGCAGCTTCACTGTCTGCCTCAGTGTCCACACCCACTTGTGGAAATGGGGGGGTGGGGGGGGCTGATATCTGCTTTTCAGCCTGGCCAGGAGCTCTGGGCAAGGTCACATGGGTAAATATTGGGGCAAATGGAGAGTTGGTATCTGTGCTGTTCTATCAAGGTGGGCAGGGATGTTAGGTAAATCCCCACTGTGCACACGGATCTCTCTGGAGTGCTGTGGGGTGCCCATATACTTTCATCTTATCCCCTGGTGGGCCCTTCTGCCTTAATCGGCTGTCACCTCCACACCTGGCATGTGTTGGCATGAGAGTACCATTAAGTGAACTCATGGATGGCTCTTGTTTTATTTTTCAAGTTAGTAATTGTTATGCTCTTTTCATCCTTATTATACATTTTCATTATCAAACATTTAGAAATACAGATAACAAAGAGGAGGTAAAATGCTAATAATCCCATAGTCTAAAGATAACCAGTGCTAATATTTCAGGGGATGATTTTTAGACTTGTTAATCACACCGTTCATACGTACATGCAGATTGGAAGCTGTCAGCTCTGTGCCTTGGGGCATAGAATGTGGGCTTTATTCTTGGGTGGCATGGATTCAACTCCTGCCTCTGACACCTCGTAGCTATGTGACCATGGGCAGGTCACTTCCCCTCTCGAGCCTCAGTTTCTCCTCTGTAAAATGAGGTTGCTGTGAGGACAAATAAGTTAGTATCTGTGAAGTCCTTAGAAAAGGGCCTGGCACACAGCAAATGCTCAATTCCTACTAGCTATCATTTTGTACATATGTATACTTTTTCCTGTTCTGAGAAGATGAACCCCTTCTACAAATGCTGTAATCTACAGTTGGGGATTCAGACATTCGGCTGGGAGAGGGCCCCAGACCATTTTCTCCAGGCACAGACCGGAGTGGCTTTCTTTAGCTCCCGAGGTGAGGGCTGCTCAGGGTGGGGGATGCGCCAGGTGGCTTGGCCCACACAAAGCACTGTGGGTGCACTCACAAGCCAGTCCTGATCTTTATCACCCAGGGATGCTTCCTGTCCCTGCTGAGGCCTGGGCGTTGTCCAAGTTAAAGCCACTGGACCGTCCCAGCAGGCTGGAGGTGACCCCTGTAAGATGAGCTCACCGAGAACCCTTCCGCTTCCTCCCCTGGCTGCAGCAGTGGCTTCCAGAGGATGAGCTCAGTGACACCAGGGGAGACAGACAGGGTCAGCTGGCCACCTCCAAGAAGGTCTGAAAATTAGGAAGTCATCTGGACACCCATTGGGACACGGAAGGCCAGAGATAGAACAGGGTTTGGGGAGAGAGAACATAGGCAGGGCAGGTAATGGTGCCTGGTTTTCAGAGGTGAGTTTGGGGTTGGGGACATCCATAGGGAAGTGATGCTACACACAACTTGGTCCAGCCTTGGTCTCCTTCTCTGTAAAATGGGGCTAATAGTAGGTCTCACTTAATAGGGTTGTTATGCCACATCATGTAAATGCCCCTAGCACAACCAAGCATGTAGTCAGTGCCTTGTCTTCCTTGTTTAGCACATTTATAACAACAACAACAATACTGATTGAGCCAGACCCTGTGCCGAGTACTTGCTAGGCATGATCTCATCGAATCCTCATAATAAATTGTAGTCGCTATTATTAATACTACTATCTAGCTGTCTGATTCCACATTGCTTGGGAGTATTTTAAACCATGGCTTCATATCTTTGAGTGTGTGCTAAAACACTCAGCACATGAGAAATGATCAATAAAGCTCAACCATAGTGGTTATTATTATTTTTGCTGGCTCTAACCAGAGCTGTCTGTGTGAGAAGCAGCTCCCTTGCCAACCCAGCACGTGCAGCTTGCAGCATCCGCCCCGTGAGTCTTCTTGGGCTGATCTTAGAAACCACTGCTTATCCTCCTTGTCCATTACACTGCAATGCCATGTCGGGTTGCCCCTCATTAGCAGTCTCCCAGACCCTGTTTCAGTTGCTGCTAAATCTTGAGGGTACCCCTGGCATCCACCACCATGAATGTTATACCCACAATGTGGTATATCTCCAGTGTCTCTCTCAAATTTGGAGGTGATCCATCTAGCCATTGCTGTGGGATGTGGTACTAAATTTTCACCCAGAAACTATTTTTGGGGGAGGTGGATCACGGAGAAAGGAGTTTGGCTTATAAGTAGAGAGTTGGGAGGGTACCTGGGCTTCTCCTATACTCTGGCTTGAGCTGTGGCCTGTGTGCCTCCTTGAACAGGCTGGAATCTTCACATGCCACTGTTTCCAGAGGCGTTTCTTTTAATAGTACCTCCAAAGGCAGAGTGATCCTGAGGGATTTCAGGTCCCAGAGTGTGCCTAATGTGAGGGGGCAGGGTGGAGTAGGTGGCTGGAAGAGGCCAGGGTTTCCCTGCTTCCTTGGCAGGGCTCTGAAGTCCAAGATCATGCTAGCGGGAGATAGAAACCTTTAAATGTAATTGTTTGGGTGGTGTTTATTACAATGCGGGATCAATGTAGAACATGAGCAAAGAGATAGATAGATAGATAGGCAGACAAACAAATATCCAAAATGTTACCACACAGGCAGATATTACAGTGGTTAACAACAACTAAAATAATTATCAAAACATGCTAAATGTTTATTGAGCACTTGCTAAATCATTCACTTTTTTTTTTTTTTTTTTTTTAAATCTTATTTCACCCGCTTAGAAAACAGCGCTCATAAGAAATTTGAATTCTGGACCCTGTGCTCATAAACACATGGGCAGAATCACCCATTCATCCTTCCATCTACCCATTCATCTTTTCATTCATTCATCTATCCACACATCCATCCATACATGTATACGTCCATGCATCCATGTATGGATGCATCTTCCATTCACCTTTCCTTCTATTCACTTACCCTTCCTTCTTTCCTTCCTCCCTCCCTCCCTCCCTCCCTCCCTCCCCCCCCTCCCTCCCTCCCCTTCCTACCATCTATTCATCTATCCCATCCAACAATATTTGTTAAGCACTTAACTCTGTGCCAGGCTCTGTTCTAGGCTCCGAGGATGCAGCAGGGGTCAGTGCCTTCATGAACCTGACATCCTAGTGGAGAGAAGCAGTCTCAAAAGCCCATTAATAAAACAGAATTTTAGACAGTGATCGAGTGACAGTGAAAATGAAAGCAGGTGATGTGGAAGCTGGGTGTCCATTCTAGACTGTGTGGTCAAGGAAGGGCTCTTTGACAAAATGACCTTTGTGCTGAGTCCTGAAGGAAATAAGGGAGCCATCTGAAGACTGAGGGAAAGTGTTCTGGGCAGAGGGATGGGCAAGCGCAAAGGCACCTGAAGGAGCAGAGGGAACAAGGGGGGACAGATTCGGGAGGACTGTTTTGGGCCTCATGGACAGGACAAGGTGGGGTTTATAGTAAGTGTGGTGGCACTTCATGCCAGCATCTGGATTGGGTTTTAAAAAAATCCTTTTGGCTGCTGAGCGGAGAATGGACTTGGGCCAGGGGCAGGGGTGGCAGCCTGGAGGGTGGTAAGGAGGCACAGGTGGGAGACACAGGTGGTGGCATGGGGTGAAGGACAGTCCTCCCCAGGGCCCTCCCCTTCCACACTCCTGATCCTCTCAGTACAGACCCCAGATACAGTCATATGGTTATTTATGCATTTATTTCTCTAATGCCTGGCCCCCCTGTGGGACAGGGACTTTGTTCTGATCACTGCTGTGTTCCCAGTACAGTGCCTGGCACATAATAGGTGTGCTCAATAAATACATGTCAAATGAATGAATGACTGGTAAGTTCCAAAGAAAATCTAGGTGAAAATAACATGGATGAGTACTAGCGATGACCAAAGAGTAGCAGTAGCAAGCCGAGTACAATGTGCCTGCTGCTTTGTACTGTGGGGGTTTTGCCAGCTCTGGGAGGCCCTGTCACCTGGCGGGCCCTCAGCAAATCCCTGGCTGATTCTCAGGTTGTGCTCACTTTCAGGAAAGCATTTATCAGCCGGACTTGGGTCTGGGTGGGGCAAGTTTGAGTGAGGCCTCTTGACTGCGTAGGAGGTAGGACTTCTGTGCACTTGAGGACTGAAGTTCAAGTTTGAGCCCCACTTTTCCCAACCTGTCACCTCGGGCAGGTCCCATCTCCTCCAAGAGGCTTGGTTTGTCTGCGAATTGATGATGGTGACAGGTAGCAACACTACTGTTTATCAACCCCCTAGGATGTGCCAGGCACTATGCTAACTCAGTCCTAGGGGGAGTCCACAATGTAGGAACTATTCTTGTTCCCATTTTCCAGATGAGGAAACTGAGGTTGAGAGAGGTTGTCACTAGCCCACGGTCACTCAGCTAGGAGGTGGTGGAGCTGGGATTTGAACCCACATAGAGCTAATGCATGATTTGGTGTTTCCCAAAGCGCAGTCATTCTCGTACAGCTTTGGAATTTTTTCATATTTGTGTACCACCTGGACTGTTTTCCAGTTAATATTTTTTTTAACTTGTCTCTTTTCAAATAACAGCTTTATTGCGATATAATTCACATACCATCCAATTCACCCATTTAAAGTGTACAGTTCAGTGGTGTTTAGTATATTCAGATATGTGCAGCTATCACCATGATTAATTTTAGACCATTTTTATGACCACAAAAAGAAATTCCATCCCCATTAGCAGTCACTCCCCATTTTCCTCCAAATCTCCCAGCCCTAGGTAACTGCTAATCTGCTTTCAGTCTCTGTGGATTTGCCTACTCTGGATATTTTATATAAATGGAATCACACCATGTGTGGCCTTTTGTGACTGACTTCTTTCCTATAGCATAATGTTTTTGAGGTTCATCCATATTGTAGCACGTATCAGTGTTTCATTCCTTTTTACGACTGAATAATATTCCCTTGTATAGATATACCACATTTTGATTCATTTTTTAAAACTTAAATAAAAACATTTTGAAAGATGTTTGATGGGCTAATTATATTTTACCTAGTATACATGGAAATCCATCACTTAAAGCATATTTGTCAGTGTATCACCATGATATACACCCCCTGCTCTAGTGTACTTAGGACTTGATCTTGCAAACTGTTGTGGGCCACCCACAGGAGAGCTGTTTTGCTGCATCCTTGTCTGGTTGTTATATTTGGGGATATAAAAGATGTTTTACATCTTTGCGCCATCAATAAGAAAACTACTTTCTTCTGCTAGAACAGAGGGGAGGTTTAAATTCCTCCTTGGTGCTGCTCACTGCATCTTCAAAGAAGTAAATTTGCTGTTGGGTTCAGATTTGACTAGCGTTTATTGCTTTCATGTGTGTGGCACGTAGCACCCTATTCGATTGAAACATGAAATTGCCATTTTTGTATGCCAACAATAGTGGAATATTATCATTTCTCTTGGTTCAATCTTAGGATCACTGCACCAGGTAGGCAATATTGATTCCTTTTTCCAGATGAGAAAACTGAGCCTTAGAGAGAAAACTGTGACTCAACCAAGGAAGCAAACCCAGGACAGGGCAGAGCTAGGGTCCAAATTCCCTGCTCATTTCATTTTGCTTCCTTGGCCTCCCTTTGCACTTGGCAATGACATTGTTGACTCACCAGCAGAAGATGGGAGCTTTGGCTATTTGTGCAGCAGCAGGGATGGGTTTCCCTGCACCATTCACACTCCCCTCCATCCAGTGTGAGCTTCCTGCGTGTCTACCGTGTGCCTGTGGGAAGTGGTGGGCATAGGAGAGGCAGCTGGCTGAGGGCTGAGCAGGTTCATAGATCTCTGGTCTCTAGGGCCTCAGACCACCTGGTCCTCCCCCTCCCCACCCTAAGCCAGTAACTCCAGGCTCTTGGCCTTGCTCCACCGGGAAGATGGTGCCTCCCTGGGGAGGATTGCTCCACATTTGGCAATTCCCTGTTTATGGAGCAAGACGACAGAATTCCCAGGGGCGGGCATTGGATTCCAGCCCTAACAAGGCTGTCTAGAGTTTTGTGCCTTTCTTTTGGAAGCTTCCCTCTTTAGGGGAGGGAACAAAAGGCTTGGAGGGGATGAGTATTTTGCTCAAGGTCACATGACCAGCCAAGAGCTGAGTGGAGAAAGGATGTCAGGATTCCTGCTTCTTAATTTATGCTTCTGTCTACCGGTCACCCCTCTCTGCTTCCCACCACCCTGCCTGGGCGCCCTGCTGTTGGAGGGACTTGTCCATGAGGCCCCCCCTCTAGCAGGTGTGAGCTTGTTTGGGGGCGCTAAAGCCCAGGAGCTGTCTGGGTTGAGCTCAGACACCCATTGGCCACTAGCCAGACTTGAGCGCTCCCAATGGTGATGTGGAGCCCACCTGGCCAGTTGCGACATGAAGATATTCTCAGCATCAGCATCCCAGAGGGTGGAGGAATGGGTTTGGGCCCTTCCCTGTCTGCTCCCCATATGCTGGGGCTCACCCTTAGTTCAGCCCATGAGGAACCCACCTCTGGCTGGGCTGGAGACTGCTGGGCTGTGCAGGATGTTCCTGAGGTAGGGTGCCTGGGCTGTGAAATGCCAAGGATGGTGGACTCTGTCTTTCTGGGGGCCCTGCCAGTCAGGGGATGGGGGGAGACATCTGGACCCTCTGGAGTCACAGCCCAGTGAGGATCACCATGGCTCCAGAGTGGGACAGACCTGAGTTCTAATCTTGCTTCTGAACAAATCATATTGCCTCCCTGTACTCCCAGTTTTCTTATCTGCAAAATGGGTGTGATAGTGATGCTTGCTTCAAAGGACTGTTTGAGGATTGGGCATGTAGCAGGTGCTCCATAAATAGCCACGTTATCAGGGGAGAGGATGGAGCAGAGCAGGTGGGCTTCTGTGTCCAGTAAGCCTGCATACAAGTCCTTGACTTCACCACTTGCTGCTTGTGTGATGCTGGGCAAATTTGATCCTCGGCCTCAGTTTCTCTGTCTGTACAATGGGAATGATATTATAACTACCTCATAAGGCTGATGTGAGGATTGACTGAGTTGCTGCCTGTGGAGTTCTTAGCCCAGTGCTGGGCCTATTATTGGCAGCTGTAATTATGATTACTATTAATGTAATAATAATAATAGTAATAATTCTCAGCATCAAACACATGCTGTGTATTTATTGGTTGACTTTGCAACGTCAGAGTTGTGTTTCTTTGAGAAGAGGGAAACTGACAGAACATGGAGGCAAGAGATGGATGATGTGACCCCCTGGGGCCCTTTCTGTCCAGGGATTCTGGATAAAATGTGTGGGACAAGGCCAGGGACTATACATTGTTTTCTGCCCCTCTAGGCCCTTGGTAAACAGGGCTCATGGCCCAGGTCAGGCTAATGGGTGGATGGCAGGAGGGCTCTTAGCCCCAACTTCCTCTTGGGGAGCAGGCAGTTCTGACCTCATGGAGCCTGAGAGTCTGAGCAGAAAGGCCCATATGTGTCTTATACCCTCTAACTCTGGTCACCTGCAGGCATCTGCCTTCCCCGCTCCATCCCTGGGGTTTCAATGGGGCCCAGGGGGCTGATGTGCTGACAGGTTGAGGCCATGGATTTGTTCTCACCCTTAGATTCACAGGGCAGCGGGCAGAGGAGTGGAAGTTGCTGAAGCCCAGATAGGGCAGCGCCTTAGCCCGCATCACCAAACACGTTGAGGGGAGAGGACTCTTGGCCCTGGACTCTCGGCAGGGACACTTTATTTATTGCTGAATTGGTCTCCGTCCTCACTGAGTTTGTTCTCATCTTCCCCACATGCAGCCCCATAGTCTTTATTCCTTACTCGTAAGTGGCATCTGGTACAAACCAAACCACAAGGCCAAAAACCCCCCTGGACCCACCTGTTGTTCCTGTGGGTGTCCCCCAAAGCTTCAGAGCTCCAGCAGGACATGGAACAGGGAATGACAATGATAACAACCACCACCACAATGACAGCAGCTAATATACTGCCCATGTGCTGTGAACTGGGCACTCTGCCAACCACTTTATACTGATTAGCTTGTTTCATCCTCTCAACGGCCCCCTGAAGCAGGTATTATTTTTATACCCATTTTATGGATGAGGAAACTGAGATAAAGAGAAGCAAGTAAGGCTACCTAGCTGGCATGCTGTAGAACTCGGGTTTGAACCCAGGCAGCTGGGTCCCAAGCCTGTTCCCTGGTACCTGGCTTGTTAAAAAATAATTATTTTTTCACTTGTGGTGAAATATACACAGCAGATTTTACCATCTTAACCATTTTGACATGTGCGGTTTGGTGTTAAGTACATTCATGTTGTTGTGCAGCCATGACCACCATCTGTCTCCAGAGCTCTTTGTCTTCCCAACCTGAAACTCTTACACCCCATTTTCTCCTCCCTCCAGCCCCTAGCAACCACCATTCAACTTTCTGTCTGTGAATTTGACTACTACAGGCAACTCATGCAAGTGGAATCATAAAGTGTTTGTCCTATTGTGACTGCCTTATTTCACTTAGTGTAATGTCTTCAAGGGTGATCCGTGTTGCAGCATGTGACAGAATTTCCTTCCTTTTTTAAGGCTGAACAATATTCCCTTGTGTGTATAAACTGCACTTGTTTATTCATCCGTCCATTGATGGACACTTGGTTGTTTCCACACTTCAGCTATTGTGGAGAATGCTGCTGTGAACACAATGGTACAAGTCCCTGCTTTCAATTTTTTTTTTTAAGTTTTATTTCCAGAGATGGAATTGCTGGATCATATGCTAATTCTATTTTTACCTTTTTGAGAAAGAACCATACTGCTTTTCACAGTAGCCACACCATTGTACATTCCCACCAACAGTGCACAAGCATTCCAATTTCTCCACATCCTCGCCAACACTTGTTATTTCCTGTTTTTTCTTTTCTTTTTTTTTCTTTGATAGTAGCCATCCGTATGCATGTGGCTGGCACCTGATTTTAATAGGAGATTCTTAGGATCTGTATTTGTTGGACTTCTGCCTCTGTGTGAGGTGAGATGCTGGGTCGTGGGCTGGTTCCTGTTAGAATGTCTGTCACATTGTCATGTTTTTTTCTAGAAATATTTTGGCCTCCCCCAGTGGACTGTGAACTTTCTGAGGAGGTACCCTGGTGCCCCACGGAAGGCAGGCCTAGGTTAGATGCTGAAGAAATACCCACTTCTCACTAACCCAGGGCATGCCCTGGCATGGGTCTTTGTTGGGAGAAATGCTTAAGGCCTGGGTCCAATTCTTCCAGGATGTTCTCCAGACACCACAGGCCCAGCTCCCCACTCACTGGGGGAGAAGTATCGGTTGAGTACGTGGGACGAGATTCTTAGCCCTGGCTGCACAGAACTCCCCGGGTAGCTTTATAAGAATACAGGTACAGGGCCGGCCCGTGGCTCACTTGGGAGAGTGTGGTGCTGATAACACCAAGGCCCTGGGTTCGGATCCTTATATAGGGATGGCCGGTTGGCTCACTTGGGAGAGCGTGGTGCTGACAACACCAAGTCAAGGGTTAAGATCCCCTTACCGGTCATCTTTAAAAAAAAAAAAAAAAGAGTACAGGTACTGGGATTGCCATTTGGAGATTCAGACTCAGCTGGTCTGAGGCAAAGGTCTGAGCATCTGTATTAAAAAAGAAAATTTCCCATGTGATTCCTGTGGGTACTGGCTGAGAGGCACAGCCCTGTAACATATTACTGGGCTCTGGCTGAATTAGCTGAGGAGCGACACGTGTGTGTACACATTGTCACTAGAGTGAGTGAGCAAATGAATGAATGAATTAGCACAGAGTCCCCAAGCTCTGTCATTCACAAACACCTTTGTGATTTGTGCCACATCTATGTACCTCTGGTGTTGTTATTCACCTACTGTTGTAGAGTCATCCCATGTAGTTGTACTCAAACAATCCTATGTATCATTACTGTACATTGAAAAAAAACCAGCAATGCCGGCCATAAATAGAAGCTTACTTTAAAAATTCAAACAAAGGAAACCAAACGCTGTTGTCAAGTTCCCACTAAGTAAATGCTGCTTTTGCTGTGGGTTTTGAGACGGAGGAGACCATGCTCTCTCTTCATTTAAAAGGGTGATTAGTAAGTGTTGCAGAAGTGTTAAAGACAGGCTAGCACTAATAGAGATTTTCTCCTGGCTGGAAGTACTTTCCTTCTATGAGTCAGTGCTATTTATATCTAGCCCTCGGACTGCATGCCTCCCACACTCACAAACACAATTAGGGAGCAAGGATATGAGGGAGGAGCTGGGTGGGTGAGAGGCAGAGCAGGTCTGAATGGCTGAGGCTCAATTTCTTGAGTGGCCCTCGCTGGTCGCTGGCATCTGCCCTGTGTGTGTTGGGATAACCTGAATCCAGAGCATCCCTTGCCCCACATCAGCCCCAGAACCTCAGGAGGAAGGAAGAGGCTTTTATCTACAGGGTCGTTGAGCTGGGTTGCGTCCCTGCCAAGGCCAGGCTCTTGGCTGGGCTCAGAGCCCAGAGGGCACGAGCCTGGCAGCCGGCAGTCAGGATGGGGACGGAGCTTCTCCTACATGGCCCAAGTCCTTGTGAGGTGGGCATCAGCATCCTGGCTCCTTGGATCTCTGGGATGGAGGCTGGTGGTCTGGGTGCTGGTCCCCTCTTACCTGCTTATATGTGCGACCTTGGATGAGTTCCTTGACCTCTCTGAGCTTCCCTTGACGCGTCTGTCAAATCGTTCCATTTGGAAAGTACTTATTTGACACCTGCTGTGGGCCAGGCTCTCTGCTGGTTGCTGCAGGGAACTCAGCAGCTGAGATCCCTTCTGTCTTGGAGTTTACAGGCTGGAGGAGAGGCAGATATCACAATGAAAGAAGAGGAGGATGCTTTGAAGAATGTGCCTGGGGGATCTGCTTTAGCTCAGGGGTTGGCTCAGTCTTTTCTGAGTGTACCATAATACATTACCACAATCTGGGTGGTTTAAAACAACAGTAGTTTATTCTCCCACATTAGAGGTTAGAAGTGTGTGCAGGGCCACACCACCTCGAAGGCTCTAAAGAAGAATCCTTTCTTTTTTCTTTCAGCTTCTTGTGGCTTCCAGCAATCCTTGGCATTTCTTGGCTTCTAGCTATATGTCTGTATCTTTTCTTATAAGGACACCATTCATTGACATAGGGTCCGCTGTAATCCAGCATGACCTCATTAAGACCTAACTAATTACATCTGCAAAGATCCTATTTTTAAATAAGTCACATTCTGAGATTCCAGGAAGACATGAAATTTGGGGGACACTATTCAACCCACTCCATTGAAGAAGAGCCATGAAAGCTGAGGCCTAAAGGGTGTGTGCGTTTTGGGGGATTTGGTCATTCCAGGCAGAGGGAACAGCATGTGCAAAGGCATTCTGGGAGGACTGCAGCAAACAGGCCTGTGTGACCAGAGCAGATTGAGCAAAAGGGCTGGTAGGGGCCAAGGGTGGAGGGCCTGGGGATCTGGGGCATGGAGGCCTGGAAAGGGGTTTGGATTTAATTCTGAATGCCACTGGGGGTTTTAAGTAGGGGCATTATGTGATTGGATTCCCTTTTGGAAAAAGGTCATTCATGACAGGGGACATGTTTTAAGGGTTACTCCAAGCACATTTACATCCCTTCAGTGTTTCAATCCTCAGACCCCTTGCAGGTCGGTAGGTAGGAAGGACAGTACTGTAATCATTTGAGGAAATGGAGGCCCAGAGAGCCATATCTGTGAGTTACTGTGACTCTCCCTGTTCAGAAAAAAGCGCCAGAGGAGAAAAAGCCGGCAAAGGGCAGTAAACACTGACCTGTCTGCCAATGAGCATATGAGAGGGTTGCCATAAAATCTTGGGCCTAGGCCCAGGGGAAATGGCAGGATAATTATGACTGTTCCACAACCTTTGAGCTGCTGTTTCTCTGACTTTTTGAATGTGTTTTCACATGGAAGAAAACTTTCTTCTTACTGGGAAGTAAAAATACATATCTATCCAGATAAGACATTCCTAAGTGTGAACATACCAATTTTCCCCACCGGGATTTAAAACATAAATTAGACGTCTCTGAGGTATTGCGGATGCTAATATCCTCCTAAGAGAGGGGCTCTTTTGCTGGATCTCACATGCCCAGTATAATGAAAGGCCCTTATTTCCTGCTCAGTCTTTTGTTTCTTTAGTTTCCTTTTTGTCTTAGTGCCTTTTGAGAGAGAGAGAGGGAAAGAGAGAGAAAGGGAGAGAGAGGAACTGATCTGCCCTCCAGCACCAGCAGAAACCTCTCCCTCTGAAATATCCTCTTTGCACTGAGGATTTTTCTCCAGCTGTGTTTTGAGAGGGTGTGGGGTGGTCCTTTGGGAGAAAGCTGAGCCAGTAACTGCTGATGCCCTCCCCCGTAACCTGGTTGCTGGGAGGGACCCCTTACCCTGCAAGGTGGAGAGATGCCATGTGTGCCTGTGTGTGTTACTGGGGGAGGAGGGTGGTGGTGGCGTGGACAACAGGAGTTAAATTTGGTCCCGGATCCCAGCACTGGGTTTCCTTCCTCTCCTGGTAAAAGGCCTTGTCTCAAATGAATCACATCCTGTCTTTAGTGTTCTGGGCCCACAGAATGTCAAGGCCAGGCTGGTGCAGTTGGAGGGGTGCCCACCCAGGGAATGTCAGACTCTGGTTTGGGACTCTGTGAAGGGACTTTGGGCCACCCTAAGCAATGACACTTGTAGCTTCAACTGGAGCATCTTCCTTTGAAACATATGTATTCATTTCATCCATCCATCCATCCATCTGTTGCAAGTCTAAGAGATGCACAACCCATTTTGGGAGTGGTGCCTCGTGCTAATTACCCACCAGTTGTTATTTGAGTACCTGCTATGGGCTGGCCCAATTCAGGTGCCAGGGACATCCGTGGAAGCAAAGGAGAAGGCCCCTCTCCCTCTGGAGCTCACAGCTTAGAGCAGGGGTGGGCCAACCTTCCTGTAAAGGACTGGATGGTAAATATTTTTGGTCTCTGGACCATAAGACTTCTATCACCACTGCTGACTGCTGACTGCTGCTGTTTACTGCCCAAGCAGCTACAGACAATATGTAAATGAGTTGATGTGGCTGTGGTTTGACTCCAATCAATCCTTATTTATGGCCATCTAAATTCGATTTTCATATGTCATGAAATTTTATCCTTTTGATTTTTTTCCCAATGATTTAAAACATAAAAGCCATCCTAAGTTCATAGGCCATACAAAAACAGGAGGTGGGCCAGATTTGGCCCATGGCCCATAGTTTGCCAAACCCTGTTCTAAACTGATAATAAAGTCAGTGAACCAATAAAGAAGATAATTTTAGTTAGTGAAGAGGGTTGTGCAGAGAACATAGCAGGGCAGTGAGCCTGGGCCATTCCTGTTTGGTGGTCAGGGCAAGCCTCTTTGAAGAAATGACATTTAAGCAGAGAACAGAAGGTGGAGGAGGAGGCAGCCCCTCCTTCCAGGCGGTGGGAACAGCATGAGCAAAGGTCCTGAGGTAGGAATGAGCTGGCAGGGTGGGGAGGCGGTGGTGGTGCGTGCAAGGAACAGAAGAGTTTGTGTGGCTGAAGCCTAATGAGTGAGCAGGAGAGAGCACAGCCATTGTAGATTGTTGTGAAGACTGCTTTGAGCCTCAGTTTCCCCATCTGTAAAAGGAGATGATAATAGCACCTTTCTCCACTAAGGGGAGGAGGAGGTAATATGTGAGAAGTGTTGAAGGCAGCACCTGACACGTGCAGAGGGGGCGGGGGTGACACTGTATGGATGATCATGTTGACATCTTTCTCATGCTACAGGCTCTCCTCATTTCTTGATTCCTGTGTGGAATATGTCCCCTGCCTGGGTTTGGGCTACTCCAGAGCAGACCCTGACCCATGATTCTAGTGCAAGTAGTTTGCTTAGATGGTGGTCCCAGGAAAGAGTGCTTGGAGAGTGGGGCTGTGGGACAGGGCAGGGAAGGCAACCACTTCTGGGTGTATTCGCAACAGGTTAGCTCTATGGGTACCCGTGGCACAACCGTACTGGGGACATTGGGGGAACTGTGTAGAACATGCATCTTAGAGTGGTCTCCCTGAGACGTGAGGAAGTTGGGGTATTTACACTTCAGCTCCTGTTGGTCACAGGTTGAGGGCTGGTTTCCTCCTTGCTCTGGGTTGGCATCTTCTGTAGGGCAGGGATGTATCCCCAGGGCTTGGCATGTAGCAGGTCCTAGGGCAAATACCTGGTGACAATGACGGGACTCCTGCCCTCAAGTGCTCACAGTCCTCTGGGGAGATGGACAAGTGATGAGTGGCTGCGGTTCAGGGCATGCGCTGGGGAGATGGCTGTGCACTGCAGCCCCTCTGCTTCCCAGACCCATGCTGCTCACCGCTGGATGATCCCTGGCATCTTCCTGGGAGTTCTTAAGAAATATCTATGTATCAAAAATAAAAATAAAAAATAATTTAAAAAATATATAAAAATATAAAAAATATAAAAAGGGCTGGCTGGTTAGCTCAGTTGGTTAGAGAGTGGTGCTGATAACATCAGGGTCAAGGGTTCAATCCCTATACCAGCCAGCTGCAAAAAAATAATTAGTTAATTTAAAAAATAAAATACCTGTGTCTGCAGAAATTCTAATTAAGTTCACCACTGCCTCTGGCTGTAAAGAATGACCCAATCCTTCTGCCTTGGAATAGTGAAGGCCTCTGCATTAGTTTCCTGTGGTGCTGTAACAAATTACCACAAACTTGGGGGCTCACAACAACAGAAATTTATTCTTTCGTGGTTCTGGAAGTTGGGAGTCTGAAATAAGTTCCACTGAACAGACACCAAGGCGTCAGCAGGCTGCGCTCTCTCCAGAGACTCTAGGGGAGAATCTGTTTCTTTGCCTTTTCCAGCTTCTAGAGCCTTCATTCAGAGCCCCTTCCTCTGCCTTCAAAGCCAGCAGCCTGGCATCTTGAAGTCTCTGCTGAAGTTGTCATGTGGCCTTTTCTCTCCTGTAGTCACATCTCCCTCCACCTCCCTCTTGTAAGGACACATGATTCCATTTCGGGCCCACCCTGATAATACAAGATGATCTCCCCAACTCAAGATCCTTAATTTAAGCATATCTGCAAAGACCATTCTTTCCATGTAAGGTGAGATTCACTGGTTGTAGGGATTAGGATATGGATATTTTCTGGAGCTAGTATTCAGCCCAGCAGAGCCTCCAGAACAGCATTGTCCTCATGATCCTGACAATGCATTTCCTGTGCCTGCAGCCTGTGCCAGCTCCCCGACAGCTAGTTTTACAGGCTCCTGCAAGGTTGGGCAGGTTATTTCTGCTTTACAAGTGGGGAAACTGAGGCACAGAGAGGGGAAATGACTTTCTGAAGTGGAGCCTTGATTTGAACCTATCCCCCCTGGAAAGGAAAAGGACATGCTGTAGCCAAAGGCTGACCAGCTCTTTGCCCTGCAAAGCTCCATCTGCAGCATCACAGGACTGTCAAGACTCCTACCCCAGCTCCAGCCTCCCAGCCGAGAGTGCTTATTATTTTTAGGATATCCTTATTCTGGCCCCCCTCAGTGGGAGGGATTCCCATTTCTGCTTCATGTGATGTTAGGAAGAAAAATCACTTATTCATGTTCTTTAAAAATGGGATTTGGGGTGATTTAACTCATCTGAGAACTGTGGTCAGGTATCAGACCCACAGATAGGGAGGGAAAGGGGCTAGGAGCTATTCAGCACCATGTACTGTGCTGGGGCTTTCAGTGTCCATCTGAGCATGTCATCATTGTCCCCATCATTGTTCACAGGTGAGGAAACTGAGGCTCGGGAGGGGAACTGACTTTATCCAAGGTCATGCACCTAGCAATTGGTGAGGCTGGGATTTGAACCCAGGTCTCTCTGACTCCCCGTGTTTTGCACTGGTATCGAATTCTTTGTGGAGGGAGTTTTGAATAGACATTTTCTTAGGGCTCTTTGGTTCTGGTTTCCCCTGGCTTCATGTTGGCAGTTGGGGTGGGGGAGGTGTTCACACTCTCCCTCTTACCCTCACTCAGTCCTTCAGCCAGTCCTGCATCTGTGTCTAAAGCCACATTGTCCCTTCTCTCTGTCCCCCTTATCACTGAACTAATCCAGGTCCCCCGGCCTCCACTCTTGCCTTCTGCAGTTTATTCCCTAGGGTGCCCAGGGCATGTGTGGAAAAGGTGTCAGCCCTGCTGAGGCCCTCAGTGCTTTCTGTCCCACGTAGGGGTGAGTCTGGCTCCTTCTGCAGGGGCCCTGCTTGACAAGGCTCCTGCTTCCCATCCATCTGGCACTGGCCCCAAGGCAAAAATGTGGGAGGAGGGCTGACCCCTGAGCCACAGGAAAGGGAAGGTCCCTGGGTGTGGAAGAAACTATTTGGGACGAGTTCCCAAAGCTTAGCAGGAGCTCAAGAGCCCCCTTCCCACCTTCCCTCTCCCCACCTGGCCCTGCCTCCCCGGCCTTCTTTCTGCGAGGCTCTATCCCTGGCTGTATGCATGGTGGCTCCTCCTCATTATTTAGGTCTCAGCTGCAATGTTATCTCCTCATAGAAGCCTCCCCATCCCCTAGTCTAGACTTGCTGTCCCCAACTCCTGACTCTTATCACACAACCCTTGCTTTATTGCCTTCACAGCCCTGGTTGACTGAAACATTTTTATTCTTTTGTTACTTATAAGCTGTACCTTCCAGAGCAGGCACCTTGTCATTTTGATTTGTCCCTGTGTCCTTGATGCTTAGAGTATTGTGTGCTTCATTGATACTTGTTGGCTGAGTGAATGATCCTGGTGAGGACAACCAGGTTCAAGTCTGGACCTTGCCTGCCTCCCACTCTCAGAGCTCAGTCTCCTTGCTGGTGTAACCAGGGAGCTTGGGCTGCGTGGTCTTTAAGATGGAAGATTCTGGACTTCTAGGCCTCAGGAATTCAGGGCTAGTCAGGGCTCTGGGGGGACACACTGGCCCCAAGCAAGAGTGTGGGAGGAGGGCTGACCCTGAACCACAGGAAAGGGAGGGTCCCTGGGTGGGGAAGAAACTATTTGGGATGAGTTCCTGAAGCTTAGCAAGAGCTCAAGAGCCCCCTTCCCACCACTCCCTGAGAAAACACGCGCTATTGTCTTAGCTGCAGTGTTGGTGCCGGGAGGGTGCGCGCGACGAGGGGACTTCTGCCAAAGGGGCTCTTGTTTACTTGAGATCTGAACAAAAAAAGACTGTCCTCTTAAAACCACAGCTCCAGAAACTTCACTGGGGTTTTGAGATCAAAACAGAAGATGGCAGGGTGCTTTTCTGGCTCTTTGTTAAATATTGACAAAAATTTTTTTGATAGAACATTATGAACACCAAACAGCAGGAAGGAAGTGTCATTAAGAGCCCATCACCATTGCTTGAGTACTGTGAAATTTTGGTGGGGGGACGTTTGTATTTTGGGGGGTGTGTTTGTTTCACAAGTAGGTGGATTATGCTGATTACTTTTTGTCATTGTTGTTTGTTGTTTATTTTTGAAAAGCTCTAGATGTGTACAGCTTTGTAACTTCCTTTTTTCACTTAGCATTATGCCATTAACCAGTTTGTAAACTTCTTTTCACCAGTGTTTTTTAACTTCATTTGGGACAGTTGCATAAAATTGCCAAAGATAGAATATCGCAGTGTGCTTAACCCATCCCCAATCACTGGACATTTAGATTGTTTCACGTTTTTCAATCCATTTCTTCAGCCTGATGTACCTGGAGTCCTCCTGCCCTCAGCTTTCCACCCCGGTGTGTTGTGTACTTCTCAGATCTTCGCAAGGGTCTCCTGCCTCAGGACCTTTGTATAGGTGGTTCCCTCTGGCTGTCCCTCTGTTGCACCTTCTTGTGTCCCCTTTACCCTCATTGCAGTTTTATTGAAACCTTTCTTGGGTTTCTTTTTGAGTTCTACTTGTGTCCCCCAACCCCAGACTGTGAGCTGCCTGAGGACAGGTATGTTATCTGCCTGCCCCCCGCCCCCTACTGTTCATTGCTGCAAGCCCAAGGATGCACTCAGGCCTCTGGAGGGTCAAGGGAGTGTTAATTTCACACTATGTACATGTTTATTCTCGAAACTTGAAAATGGGACCTCAGCTCCCTTTGTCTTCCAGCTGGTTGAGTGGAAGTGAGTAAGTTTTATGTTAGGGGTGGGGGAACAAACTTTTATTTTAGTTCCCAAAACATGAGACAAATATGAAAATGAGAGGCTGTCTGGTTAGCTCAGTTGGTTAGAAAGCAGCCTTATAATACTAAAGACATGGGTTCGGATCCCTGTACCAGACAGCAACCCAGAGTGGGAAGAAAAGCTGTTCATTCAAAAGATGGAAATGAGCCCTAGAGACCCATGGCACCCCATCCAGTTCTTCCACTGACATTCCACATGCATATGGATCAACATAATGAGGCAGTTATCATGGAGAGCCACAGATGTCATTGCCACAATGCTACAAAGAGTTGTTCTTTATTGAGCACTTACTACATTCCGGACGCTATGCTAGTGCTTTCTTTGCAATTATTGCTTAATCCTCACAACAAGCCCCTGAGAGAGATGCTATTCTTATCCTCATGTCACAGATGAAGAAACAGGATCAGAGAGCTGGTGTAACTTACCCAGGATTACACCGGTTGACTGTAAGTGGCTGAGGCAGGATGGAAACCCAGGCAGGATGGTTTTGGAGTCTGTAATCTGTACTCTTAACTACAGTGCCATACCCCGCTCTCACCCCCCATATGCATGCACAGTCTCTCTCTGCACACACACAACTGCTCAGACACGCAGTCACACACCCTGTTTGCAAGCCCCCACAACTGCCCCCAACCCCCACCCAATCTCTGTCTTTCGCAGTCATATGGCTGCCACCTATCTCTACCCCTTCACTACCGGGACACGCAGCCTGTAGCTTCACAGACATAGGCGACCAGAGAATATTTACACTGTCACCGTCCACGTCGTACATGTGCTGGTCACTAGGCATCTCCCACACCCAACTTGGTACCTCCCCACATACACACACATCTCATACCCACCCAGCCACCTAGAAACATGTTCCCTGGGCACATACATCTCATGCACACGCACATGTGCATGCCCAACATGTGCCCACACCAGCAGCAGCAGCCCTGGGGCGTACAATTAGGTTTGGGCTGTGGAACCACCTCCTCTAGCCCGGCCCCAGTGTGGGCAGGCCACCTCTAGAGTGTCAATAAGTGTGACACAGCGGGTGTTGGCTATACCCTGGCCTTGTCCTTCCTTGAAGGGTGGAGTGATGGCGGCCCTATGGTGACCCAGGCCTGTGGGTGGGCAGCTTTGAGAGTGCTGGGCTTAGACTCCTGCTGGAGACTGGATGCCTGGTCTTCCCTCCTCATCTGTGGGAGGAGCCCAGGGGTTGGTGGTGAGCCAGGCACTGAGCTAAGCCCTTCTCGCCCAGCTGGGGAAACTGAGGCTCGGGTCCACAAGCCAGGACCAAAAGGCCTCCCTGGACCACGCTGCTATACCACCTTATAGCAGGGCTGGCCCAGGCAGCTTCTGTCACTCAGGCATCCTTTGGGGACCCACCCCTCCTTATTTTTAGGATTGTCCCCTCTCTTATTCCTGCCAGTCCAGCAGAACAGTTAAACCTTTTGGGCTCTGGAATTTTATAACACGAGTGACCTTGGACAAGGCAGTTAATCTTTTTAAGCCTCAGTTTCCTCCTTTCTTTGGTGGGAAAAATAACAATACCTGTAGTCATTGGGTAATTGTGAGGAATCCAGGAGATAATCTCTGTACAGAGTTTATTTTAGAGCTGAGATGTGCATAATAAATGCAGTATGAGGGCTTGTTTTTGTTGTTGGGGTTGTTACTTCCCCAGGTATGAGGAGGTCAGGGACTGGGGTTTGCCTTGTCCCCTCCTGTCCCCTCCCATTTCCTTCTGTCCCCTCCTTGGCACGACCACATCAGCATTTTTGGGTTTGGGTCTGGTGGACCCCTCCTCCTCCTTACAGAGTGAACAGGATGTGATTCATGCCTGCACTGGCAGACACTGCCCTTAGCATAGCTGGCCACACCCAAGCTAATGTCTCAAGAGATTGTCTCTGGGGCTTAGGGATGTTGCTTTGGGAATGGGGGCTGGGGGCAGCGGGCTGGAGCTTGGACCCTGAAGAAGCTGGGCAGCCCCTAAAGAGCTGGATTATTTAAGGATGCCCATGCTTGGGTCTCTGCCGAATGCACCTATTGTGTGCTTGTAAAATTTTGTCTCTGTTTGTCATGACTGACTTCTGTAAGTTTTGGAACCCTGCTGGGCCCAACACTGTCCCTGTCTTGTTCACAGCTGTATCCCTGGCTCCTAATGCAGTGTGTGATGCATAGTGGGAGACCAGTAAAAATCTGATCAATAAATAGATGGTGCCAAGTGTTTTTTCATGTACAAATTTAGCACATCTCTCCAGCTATTGTTAAGAGTAGATTAAATTATCAACCCATTTGACAGGTGAGGAAACTGAGGCTCAGGAACTTAAGAAACTTTCCCAAGCTCATAGAGGCAGGATTTGAATTTGGGTCTGTGCACTGTGAACTGCTACTTGAAGCTCTATCGCCATTCAGACACCCACTTGCCAGGTCCTGATCTTGAAGCAGCCCTCTCTGCCTTTCTTTCTACCTGCCTTGAAGCCAGCAGTTCTCACCTGGTACTGACATGTGAGCTGCCCTCCCCCGGCAGTAGGGGACTTGGGGGAGGCTCCTGGCAGGAGGGTGGTAACTGCACCCTCTGCTTCTCAGGAAAGCAGATCAGAGTGCAAGGAAGGCAGGGTGAGGGAGGTGATTCGGGGAAAGCCCCAAATGTATTCTCGTAGGTGGCCTCAGAACCCTACAGTGTCTGCCCACTGCTTCCTCTGCAAACTCAGCCCATGTCTCTTTCCTCCACTCCACTCCAGCCATGCAAACAGAAATTTCTGTTCCTTCCATGCCTTGAACTCTTTTCTGACTCTAGATCTCATAGCTTTCCCTTGGCCAGCTCTCTCCAATACTCTAGGTTGTACAGCTGAAATGTTGCGTCCTCCAGGAAGCCTTCCTTGATCATCTAATCTGCGGGGCCCAACTGTGATTCACATCACAGACCCCATTCCCTTCACCCCCCTTGTCACACAGTACCACCGTTGTCTTGGCTTGTTGGATTATTCACTGCCTGTCTTTTTCATCCTCCAACTTTAAATTCAGTGTAAACAGGGCCCCTGACTATTGAGTTCATCAGTATCTCCCCATCACTGAACACAGGCTCTGGCATGTCGTAGGTCAATAAATATTTTGGATATATTGGTAAAAGCAACTTTTTAAAATTCAGCAAGCACAAACATTAGAACCTCACATTATCTTGGTAGTCCGTGGTTTGTGGACCCATTTCACAATGGGGCATGTGTCACCATTGTGTCGCAACACCTTAGGGGTGAACTGGTATTCTGAGCCAGTCCCTCCCTTGTGAATCAGTGATTCTAGGAAAGAGGGGTGTTGTATGTAGGTTGGGCTTCCCCAGAAGCAGAGTCTGAGTCAAGGGTGCGAGGGCAAGCAGTTTTTTTTGGTGGCAGTACACCATTAGGGTGCGCTAATGAGCAGGTTACCTCTGGGGGTATAGGGGGCTTATCCGTGCTGGAGACCTCTGGGAGACTATAGAACATACCCCTAAATTGTCCCTCCTGAGCGCTAGGGAGCTGGGAGATTCATTCCCCAGCAGCAGAAAGTTGTCCACCGGTGCCAAGAGGATTTGGGTGGAGTCCCACAGCATTTGCTACAATAGGGCAGGCTCTTCCCATGGTGGTTAATACGCATAGGGTGGCATGTTCTGGTGAGGGCCTGGCTGGCTCCGGCAGGCAGAGGGCGACTGTGGCTCAGGTGAACCAGAACATGAGCTCAGAGCTGTGACAAGGGAGTGGTTTTCCGTTCCTGCTTCTGCCTGAGATCCAGGGCTGTTTGCAGACAGGTGTCTCTTTGGGCATTTCTTGAGTTCATCTTCGGAGGATGAATATTATAAAAACCAGAGATCCTGTATAGTGAGCACCTGTGTATACACTCTCCAGGCCTCTTTGTTTCCTTGTGTTCTTTGGGACTGGGCAGGGACAGACCCAGTCTCCCCTCCTGCTTCCCTGCCACTTTCTTGCACGTATGCAGAAGCTGAGCGGCTAACTCCTCAGGCCTCACTCCCTGCCTCATCCCAGTCTCTCTAAATGCTTAATAATAATACAGTGGATGAGGACAGTAATTGATGCATATGGTGACCATTGGATTTATGCTAAGCACTTTGCACATGTGATCTCATTTAATCCACACTAAAGCATGTGAAGTACATGCCCTTGGTTCCATTTCATAGATGAGGAAGCCAAGCTTCTTATAGAGGTGGATTTGGTTGACTCTGGAAGTTCATTCTCTGAACAGCCATACAGAGAGGGACACAGATAGGACAAGGAGACTAGGGGTTCCTGGCTGCCAATCCTCCATGTCATCTCCAACCATGGTGTCCTCTGAGCTCTTGATAACTGGTGATTGTGCTGGGCAAGCTTAGGGTTTGGGAGAACTGAGAGCAGTGATGTTTATCTGAATTGAGGAGACTATAGTGTTTTCTGTAACAAGGCCGGGTCAGTCATCTTCAGGTGAGGGGCTCACAACGACTCATCAGGGAACTGACCCTATCTGCCCAGGTGGCTATTCTGAGAGCTGATGACAGGGCAGGCTGTCTCAGTGGAGGGCTCTCTCTGGACTCAAAGGCATTTTAAAGCTTCATTGCTGGTGGCTGGAAAGCAAGTATGTTTTGATTGGGTCCTTTTGTGTATCTTATAGAGATAAAAGTAAAGAGTGTTAGGAGCCAGAGAGAAGACCCTCCCCAGCAAGAACACTCGGACCTTATGGATTTTGCCTCTCTATAGCAGGGTTCCTGGCATGTCCTGAGTTGGTCACTGGAATGTAATTCATTTCAAACTCATGTTTGGGAGGCCGTGTATCAGCCCGGAGTTCAGGTGGATTCCCTAGAAGCAGAGTTTGAGACAGACATTCTGTGGAAGTGATTAATTGGGGGCGTGACTCAGGAGTCCAGGAGAGAGGACAGCAGGCTGGGGTGGGGGTGGGGGGCACTCGGCAGCAAAGATATGGTCTCAACTGTGTTTAGTCTCACCTGATCCCATTGGGATCTCTGGAGTCAAAGCCCTGCCTTGAGGCAAGGGTAAGCAGTCCTTGTGTCCCATGTATGCCAGTCATTGGCTATGGGATGCCCTGATGTAGGGGGTTTACAAGGAGGGGTGGAGGTCATGGGCCAGCCTGCTGGATGATAGCTGTTCTGGAAAAGGGTGTCACTGTGAGCTGTTAGTGACAACCCTCCTTGCAGCTGGGGAGAGGAGGGAGACCCAACAGCATTTCCTGTAGGTTGTACTGCTTGATTTGTCCCTGATTGGCTGTGTGACTTTAGGCAAGTTGCTTAACCTTACTGGGCCCAAATTTCACCTTCTGTACACCAAGGGGCTTGCATAGAGCCACTACTGGCCCCATCCCATTCTTATCCTCCATCAAATGACTTATTTTCTCATTCAAACATTCATTTGCTTCAGCAAATGTCAATTGTGTACCTGCTATGTGCCAGGCACCTTGCTTGGATCTGTGGATAAAACAGAGAACATGACAGAGAGGACCTCTGCCCTCAGGGAGCAAGGCAGACAAGTGAACAGGCATAAAACTGGAGCAAAGTCACAGAGAAGTAGAGTGTTCTAGGCACCAAAACTCACCTGGAGTGGGAGTGGGGGTCTGGGAACACTTCCTATAGGAAGAAGCATCTAATTAGGGACGAGTTGCTGCATTAGTACATGTGGGTTTGACGTCACTCAGGAAAAAGAGGAGCCTGGCAGTTCTCTATGGATCTTTCTCATCCAAAGGTGGAATTCTTCTAGATCCTGACTCCCTGCATGTCTTGCCTAGGAAGGGGAGTTGCAGAAACTGCAGGTGTGGAAAGCAGTCATGACAAAGCAAACTTGACATCTCCAGGATGAGTAAGTGAAGGAGCTGGGAGAAAAGGCAGGAGGATTTCTAGATGCTGAGAATGCACGCCATGTGGGAGAAAGAGCCAGAGGCTGGTAGGGCTGGCACCTGGGGCAGGGGCGGTGTGTGGGGGGTGGGGGCATGAGATTTGCGAGGCCACTGGAAGTTTGGGTTTGTTTTCTTAGGCATAACTTACATACAGGAAAGTACACGGATCTTTGGTGTAAACTGGACACGTTTTCATAGGAACACACCATGTAACCACACTCATATCAAGATATAGAACATTTCCAGGCCCACAGAAAATGTCCTTCTGGTCAATAGTCCCAAAAGATAATTGCTATTCTACCTTCTAGCAACATCGAGTAGTTCTCCTACTTCATATAAGTTTTGCCTGAATTTCATATAAGTGCAATTCATATAAGCGCACACACAGTTGTGGGTCCTGCTTGTTTTGCTTACCATGATGTCTTTGATATTTATCCATGGGTTTTTTTGTTGCAGTAGTTTGTTTTTTTTCGTCGCAGTAGTTTTGTTTTTTTTTTTTCATTGCCATATTATCTTCCATTATATGAATATGCCACAGTTTATTTATCTGGTGTACTACTGATGGGCACTTGGGTGGTTTCCAGGTTTTGACTATTATGGATGAGGCTGCTATGAACATTTGTATACAAGTATTTTGTGGGTAAATTTCTGTTGGGTAAATACCCAGGAGTGGAATTACTGGGTCACAGATCAGCTTTAGTAGGCCCTGCCAAACAGTTTTCCAAAGCGTTTGTACCTATATACATACATATACAGTCCTTTGTGAAATATATATGTGTATCTGTATATGTATATATGTGTGTCTGTGCATTTGTTTTTAAATATGAGGGTACTTATAATAGTATACGAGGGTACTTCAAAAGTTCATGGAAAAATATAGTTAAAAAATAATACTAATCCTTCCATGTACTTTTTGAAGACCCCTTGTATATATACATGTTTCTTAAATCCCAGTTGGTGAGTTGCTTATCACTTTGCCTTCAGGTAAACAGAAGTTTTACTTACAATCAATTTACCCTATGTTTTCTTCTAGAAACTATTTTACCTTACCTCATTGGAAAGATTTTTGTGTAGGGGATGAAATGTTTAGATTGGCCTTTTGGAAAGTTG
This sequence comes from Cynocephalus volans, assembly GCF_027409185.1. Taxonomy (NCBI): domain Eukaryota; kingdom Metazoa; phylum Chordata; class Mammalia; order Dermoptera; family Cynocephalidae; genus Cynocephalus; species Cynocephalus volans. Next base: position 199,558,738 of record NC_084461.1, read on the forward strand.
ATGCCTGCTCCAGTGTGGATGAGGCCAGTGTGGTAGGGTCCTCCAGGCAAGAGAGGCGGTGGGCTGGACTGAGCTGGGGAAAGACTGGCCCCAGGGAGTGGATGGAGAGAATGGGGGGTATGGAGAGAAACGGAAGAGGCAGATCAAGTGGGACTGGATGTAGGGTATGGTATCTTAGACTCCTCTAGGGTTCTTTCTGTTTTTATGAGTGCTAACTCATGCATCTGAACTGGACCATCCTCCCAGGTCTCTCCAGCATTTCTCCTGAACTGTGCAGGCCCAGGTGGCTGATAGTTTTCACATGATGCCTGCTGTGTGGTGCTGTCCGCAGCTAGCACAGGATTCCTGCAGCTGGGAGAATGTGAATTGATAGAATACTTGGGCTAAAGCAATTTTTACATTATACAAGTAAGCATATATTTGTGTGTTATAAACATAATTACATAAAATATATAATACATATGATCATGTATGTTTAAGTATGTACATATATACATACACACACGTATATTGCATCATGAATCAGGAACCTCAAGTTCTAGTTGTAATTCTGACTGGCATGTATGTGTCCCATCTCTGGATTAGGAAAAACACTCCTCTCTTCTTTCTCATTGTCCTGCCCTAAAAACCAAGCAGACTTACCTTAGTTTTGGACTTAGGATTTGTCATGGAAGTGCTATGGTTTAATGATCCAGGAAGAAAACCACTTTGGAGTTTTTTCCCCAGACATCTAGGGAGTGCTTGGAAAGTTGGTGGTTGTCATGACTTGGGGGGTGAGGGTGGCTGCTGGTAACCATTGGTAACCATCAAGCAGGGGCAGAGATGCTGAGCATCCTCGGCTGTTTTAGATCGGGCTCCTCCAGAAGCAGGACCTGAGGCAAGGATTTTTTGGGAGGTGACCCCAGGCAGTTGGATGAGTGTGGAAGTGAGACAGGGAAGGCGAGGAGATATTACAGGGGGGTGTCATCAAGACCGTGCACTCAGAAGAGGGAGTGAGCCAGGGTATTGACACACCGACTTGCGTTCGGTGGAAGGCTGCTCTGGGTTATCGACTCGCTGCACTTCTGGCCTGGGCTGCTCCCACAGCCCCAAACCAAGCCCTCAGCCAGAGAACCACAGGTGGTCTCAGGAGGCAGCCTTGTGTCTAGAGGTATATGCTGAGGGCATGGGGCAGGGCACTGGTAGTGGCTACTGCACCCTCCTTGAGAACACCTGGATACTGTGACATTTGTGTATCCAGAAATTCAGTCTGTTTAACTTCGTGCTTTAACTTCTTTGGCATTTTTTAAAAGCTTTCTTTCCTCTCTTATTACAAACACATTCATTTTATCAGAAGGCAGCCCAGCAAAGGATTCATGGTCTTAGTGACTTTGAGTCTCAGCGTCCTCATCTGTAAAACAGGAGTAAAATACCACCTGCCTCGGAGGATGCTGGGAGAGATAACTTTTTGTCTGTGTAGTGTTTCACGCAGAAACCGGCTACACATTCAAATAGAAACTGCTCTTGTTGTTATTATTTTATAAAATTTAGAAATTATAACTAGGCAAAAAGAAGATTAAAATTACCTGTAGTCTCATCTCCCCCCACTTAGAGATAACCTTTGTGTTTTCATATATATATTCATCTAATACTTTCTCTTGGTATCCATATATTCATATTTATATATCCACCCATGTGCATTATATAAAACAAGAAATGGGGATCTTACTGTCCATATTGTACCTAAATGTTTTAAAATTTAACTTTTACTTATTTATTTGGCTAGGTAATACATTCACAAGATTCAAAATGGAAAGCTACCAAAATGCAAAGTCTCCCTCCTCATCTAGTTCCCCCATCGACCCATTTACTCGACCCCATGGGAACAAATTTAAAACTTTTAAATTATTTATTTGTCCTGAAACACTTTGTAACTGCTTTTAGCTAAAAGTGTAAAACATTTGACTGTACTCATTATAACTCATGATCTATCAATCAGTGACTCCTGAGAGAATTCCTTGCAAGTGGCCAAGGTTACTTTAGAAATTGAACCGCATTTCCCCGATGTATTTATGGTATAATTCCGTCCCCGCACATAGAGATTTTCCTAGTGCCCTGTTTGCCAGCTAATGAAGATGATGGTTTGGGGACTGAGTGGGCGGTGGGTGGGTGGTTGTGTGAACCTGTGGCGCTCTTCAGTCTAAACACAAATGCTCTGTGCCCGAAGCGAGCGGCTTCATTCTGTGCAGCCTCCGTTAAGCAGAACCCTTCATTAACCCACCCCCTGCATTTAAGGCAGAGGGACAAAGAGGTCAAAATAAATCGTTCTCAGAGATGCCAGAGGTCATACTTAAACTCCTTGCAATGGGTGAGTAATTAGTGGTTAAGTTAAGTAAGGCTGGGCCTGGGATGGGAGCAATCAGTCTTGCCCCGCATTGAGAATGGGGACAGTGAAGTTAGAAGACCTGGCTTTTGAGCGCCAGCCAGCTCTGCCCCTTCCCGCCCATGTGACTTCCTCTCTTTGAGCCTCAGTTTCCACATCTGTGTATCAGGATTGTACAGCGTTGCCCAATAGAACCGTCTGTATCCTTGTGTGCCTGTTGAACACTTGAAATGGGGATAATGCAACTGAAGCACTGAATTATAAATTTTTATTTAATTTTAATTAACTGAAGTTTAAATTGTAATAGCTACATGGAAAGTTCAGTACCTGGACCTGCCTGACATGATTTGATGCTGTTAAAGGCCTGACAAGTGGAAGGGGTCATTAAGGCGTCTGTCTGATGACCCCTGAGGGTGGGGTGGGGGAGCAACCCAGATGAAGAACTTTCTGGAGGCCTGAGCTTTGGGGTTATTCAGGCAGCCATTCAGCTCAATGCTGCCTCCTTCAGGAAGTCCTCCTCTTCTCTCCTCAGCTGAGCAGGCTGTGCCTGCTTCCCTCACCAGGTCATGCTTCAAGGGCAAGGACGTTCTGCCCCCAAACTTGCCTGAAAACCTGCTCTGAGCCAAGTGGGTCTTGTGCCAGGTGGTGGGGATGAATGACAAAATGGCAAAGGGCATACACTCTGGAGTTAGAAGGTCTGCTAGCTTAGTAAGCAATTGACCTCTGTAAATCACTTTGCCTTTCCAAGCCTCAGATTACCAACCTGTAAAATGGGGTTAATAATAGTATCAACCCCCAGAAGTCATTGAAGTTATTAACAGACATTGTGCATGCAGAGCCCTTGGCATGTTGCCCAGTGCTTGGGTGGCACTTAATGACACAGCAACTGTCGACGCTACAAGGATTAATGGGGTGGGATCCTGGGCGAGGCCACCTGAGTTCAAACACTTGGGCCGATTGCTAAACTTCCCTTGTCTTCATCCATCAAATGGGCCTAATCTAATTGTGCAACTCACTTCTGAGAGTGGATTAAGTGGGAAAATGTGTTTAATGTGCTGTCTGGCACAAAATCAGCACTCGATTAGTGCTAGTGATTTGAGGATGGTAATTACTAACACCAGGCTTTCCCAGGGTGCAGCGCTTGATAGGTTGAAGGACAAAGCAATTGAATAAAATTGGAACAGTTCATTGGGTTCCAGTTTTGGCAGTTGGGGCAGGTATGTTTCTTTAGCTGCACGGAGGCACAGATTCTGTGCCATGAGTGGGCCTGTGGTAACCCGAGGCTGGCAGTCCCAGGCCCTGACAGGTTTACTGGGCCCTGGGACGTAGGTGCAGGAGGAGGAGAAGCCAGCTGGTTGCCTCAAGGGTGTGGGAGGTAGCACAGCAATCCTCCTGGGAAAACCAGGAGAGGACATGTCGGCCATCCTGTGCGTTTATTGGCATAGATGGCACAGAAATGGGAATGGCTGGTAGAGGGGGTTGGTGGGCTTGCTTTGTGATGGCCAGAGATGGACCTGAGACTGTTTACATTGCTGGGACACGGGTTCAGTCTCAGCCACCCTATCAGCCTCTTCTTGCACCCTAGTTTAGGGGGATGCTGTTGGTATTTATATTCTTTAGCACTTCCCCCGCCCCCCACCCTGCTTCCCTGCCTTTATAATCAAGGTCTCTGCAGATGACGGGCTGGTATGATCACAGGCCAGCCTTGTGAGCAATATCTTCTTACCCACGCCTCAGCAGTGAAACTGGGATATGATTTGAGAGTGGATAAAGGTAGGCTCTTCCAAATCACTATCTCTCCAAAATTTTTTCATTAGAGAGCCATTCCTTTGGATGTTAAAAATTTAGGCAAACCCCTCCCCCTCCAAAAAATCCCACCAACTCACAGATACCTTCTGTTTGTTTATTTGCACATTCATTTATCATGCATTTGCAGAAACATGCTATGTGCCAAGTCTGCTGATAGGTGTTTTACATGTACTGTATCCTCTAATCCTCAGAATCCTTTGAGATAGATGTCATTGAACTTACTCATAAGGAAACTGAGCTTTGAGAGGTGAAGTGGCTTGTCAAAGGCACCACAGCCCTTGCCTTCACTTAGAAGACATTTGTCCATTTAACCAGCTTCTGCCATACTCCCTGTGTCCACTAGGGTATTAGTCAGGGTTCTCCAGAGAGACAGAATCAATAGGATATGTTATAATTATATGAGAGGGATTTATTAGGGGAATTAGTGCACATGGCCATGAAGAAAAGTCCCACAATAGGCCGTCTATAAACTGGATGCCGGTAGCATGGCTCAGTCCAAGTCTGAAGGCCTCAAAACCAGGGTAGCTGATGGTGTCCTTGGTGTAAGTTCTGGAACCCAAAAGTTGAAGAGTCTCGTGCTCTGATGTCCACGGACAAGAGAGGAGTGTATCCCAGCTCCAGCAGATCGAGAGAGAGCTTCACCTCTTTCCTCTGTCTTTTGTTCTCTCGGGACCCCCAGGGGGTTGGATGGTGCCCACCCACACTGAGGGGTGGGTCTTTCACACCCAGGCCACTCAGACTCTCATACTAATCTCTGCTGGAAACACCCTCGTGGATACACCTGAAAAGATTGCTTTACCAGGCTTCCCAGCATTCCTTCATCTAACCAAGTTGACATCTAGAATTAACCTTCACAACTAGGAATGTTTTTGACTGCATGTAGCAGAAACTCTGACTGACCATGGCTTAAACAAGTATGTTTTACTACTTTTTAATAAAAAATCCAGAGAAAAGCAGTTCAGAGTTAGTGCAGTCACTCAACTACGTCATCAAGGTCTTTTCCATGTCACTGTCCTTAAAGTGTTGGTTTATGGTCTCTTGGTCCCAAGATAGTTGTCAGGGCTCCAGGCATCACATCCTTCTTCCACGCAGGAAGAAGGGGAGGCAGCACCACAAGCCACGTCTGCCTGTGTATCAGCAAAGCAAAAGCCTTCCTAGAAGCCTTCCTCATTCTTCCTCCTGTACTTATGTATCTTGGGTCAGAACTGGGTCACATGGCCACTCCCAGCTTCAAAGGAAGCTGAGAAAGCAAGTGTCTGACTTGTTAGTTGTAAGGAGGGAAGCTGCCTTGAGAGCCTGTGTCCGCAGTGTTGACTGCAGTACCATGCTCTTTCCTCTTTACTGGTAATTTCCTTTGTTCAAATTGAACAAAAAAAGCATGGCCTTTTGCCATATCCACATAACCTCAGTACCATTATTTTATTTTTAAACTTTTTCAAAAGTAAATAAATTTATTTAAAAAGAAACCTTTTACAAAATCTCTATTGTAACTAGAAAACCAATGTCTCTTGCCTAAATAGAAAATTATAGTAAAAATTAAATACAATGAAAGTAAAATGATGTTTTGAATCTACTGCTACTATAGCAGCTAGTAGTTTGAGCTTGAAGCTCTTTTCTCTTTGTTAGATCGGGAGATGAGCAGATAGTGGATGTGTATAAAGTTAATAGTAGCACCAAGCAGAGACTATATCAGGGACTTCTGAGGCTCCTGTGAGAATAAGAAAGGAAACAGCTTTCACATAATGTCATTTGAGGCACTTTAATGCTGTGACTGGATATCAAAGCATCCTGTTACCTGAAACCATCTGTGTCCCAGGTGGGCTGTGTCCCACCTCTGGGGAACTCAGAATTATCCCAATCGGCCATACCTGTGCCAAGTATTGAGTTGGTTCTGAGAAGGGAGCTCAGAGCGGAGGGATGTGTGCCTTGGATGGGGTGGTGGATATAAATCTTGCAAGGGGTAGGACCTCAGGCTTATCTCTGATACAAGGCATTTTGGTCAGATAAATTGCCGAGGAGGGTTGGAAGTCACTTTGGCTTGGGAAATCAGCATGGGCCTCCTGGAAGAGGTGTCATTTTAACTGCTCTAAGTGGGTGGGTTGGATTCAGGCAAATGGAAATTGTGCTGGGGGTAAAGAGCTGTTCATGGGGAAGGAATAAGATGGAAAGGACACTCAAGTCATGGGAACCATTCAAAAATCTTGGATTGGAGTGTGGTCAAGCCTGCAACGTAGACTAGGTTAGTTTGAGGGAGGCCTTGCTTACCTTGCCCAAGGCAATGGACAGTGGGAGCCACTGATGATTTTAGAGCTGGGGAGTGACATGATCAGACCTTCCCAGGGTTTGAGCTTTGCACAGAAGGCAGCTCTTGAGCCAACATATTGAGCTAATTCCTTTAGAAATCTATTTGTACGTGGCAGGAATTACTATTTTTTTTTCTGAACTGCAGTATGCACTTCTCAGGCTACCTAAGGAGAGAGCATGTTGTGCTCACAGTTTTCTGAGTCCAGCATTGTGCTGCTGTGTGTTATGTTGAATTGAGCTTTGGGGTTGAGTTTCCTCTGCTCTGAACATCAGCTCCAGGGCTGGGTCTCCTTCCTGCCCCATCTCCAGTGCCAGGCCAGACACAGCCTCTGGGCTGGTCCCAGACTCACTTCTCTCTGTGAGCTGTTCTAATTGCCCTTGGAAACCTTCTAGTCAAGTTTCTGATCCTGCCATAAAGTAGAGCCCGTAAAACTCCATGTGAGGGCATGGCCAGCCAGGTGCCATGGTTTATTGCTCATTAGACATCTTTATTGGGTCTGCCCCAGGGGAGAGGTTGACAACCCTGACATCCAAACTTTCAGTGAGTCAGCATGGGAAGTGTTTCCCTTAGGTGTGATTCTGCATCTATCTAAAGCTATGGAAAATGTGTGCACCCTTTGAACCAGCCAGCCCACTTCTAGGCAAAATTTCTCTTGGGAAAATAATTGCATGTGGGTGTTCATTGCAGTATTGGTTTTAATGGTCAACGATTGGAAAGCTGACAATTAAAGATCCAGTAGTGGGGGATGGGTTTTCTCATGAGAGATATCAATATAATGAAATACTTCAAAGGCATTAGAAACTGCTGGAGAGGGTTTGTAGCTATCAATGCAAAAGATACTCATGACATATTTTGAAATTAAACAACAGCAACAAAAAACAAGTTCCTAAATAGCATGCATGATCAGATTCCAATTTAGTTTTGACCAAAAGTTCCTATGTACATTGGAATGCCCAGATTGCTGTACATCAGAACACTAATAGAGATTGTTAGCTCTGGATGGTGGAATTTAGGATTATTAAAAACACTTTTGCTCATCTGTACTTTTGAATTTTTCTGTAGTTATCATGTGGAACTCCTGAAGAGGTTTAGTGAAGGGATAGGGCCCGGTCAGAATATTGTAAGAGCTTTGGATATTTGAAAGCAGAAGATATCACGTCCTTGGGGGCCTCTGGTCTCTCAGGGGACTTTCTCCACAATGCAGAGCAGAAATCGGCAAACTTTTAATGTAGAGGGCCAGCGAGTAAATATTGTAGGCTTTCTGAGCCATGTGGCCTCAAGTGCACCTACTCTGTCGCTAAGACAGAGCCATGAATAATGGCTCTTGGAAGAAGCCATAAATAATACATAAATAAATGGGCGTGGCCAAATTCCAATAAAACTTTATTTACAAAAACAGGCAGTGGGCCTGGTTTAGCGTAAACTATGGTTTGCTAATCCCTGATCTAGAGAAACACAGGAAAAGAAAAAAGCAGCTTGATTAATGGTTTCAGTGAGTGGGTCAGCTAGTCTAAAAATAGTACAAATTGTAGGAAGGAACAGGCCAATGAAAATTGAAAAGGCAGATGTCTAAATAAAGAGGTAAAGATAAGTTGTAACAGTCTTTCTCCAGATCAGCAGTTTCACCTGGACAAGAGATGTTGGAGTGAAGCAGTTTGTTATGCTTTGGAACATTTGTCTAAAAGGCAAATCAGCCTATTAAAGTTCTGCAGAGTCTTACTGGAAAAACGCCTTTTTACCATTGTCGAACCCAGTATTCCTCAAACTCTTTTAATACATCACAATACTCTTTGGTGGGTGTGAGTCTATCCTGTCCACATCCGATGGTTCAGGGAAAGTTTGGGAAAAGCCATTTCAAGCTGTTCCCCTGGATTCCAGAGTCAGAAATGTCAGATGTGCTAAACTCTAATGATGGAACTGACACAGAAGTTAAGACTGTGCTAATTAAGGCAGTTCTTACAGAAACAGCACACACTCTGTAGGAAACTTAGCTCTCACTTCTTCTCCTGTCAACAGGAGAGTGATAATTTTATTTAGCCCCTCAACAGTCACTTATTGAGGACTGATGTTTTTAAGGAATCATGGGGATCAGGGGATTTAGAACATAAATCTCAGAATCCAGAAAGTTGGTCCTCACAAGGGGATGTGCCAGTTGCCGAGAGAAGTGGAAAACGCAGAGCTGATGAGTCTTGGGGTGAGCCAAGTCGGAATTACAGAATCTTAAAAAAGGCAGGGAATTTAGTGACCTTTTGTTCAACCTCTTGTTTCTGAGGCCCAGAGTAAAGGAGAGGCTTGCCCAGGCTCTCACTGCAAGTTAGTGGCGGAGCTGAGACAAGCACTAGGGTGATAGACATAGATTCCATTTCTATGAAATACCCAGAAATGGCAAAACCATAGAGACAGAAAGCAGATTGCGGGGGTGGGGGGAAGAGGGAGTGACTGCTTAATGGCTACGGGATTTCCTTCAGGGTAATGAAAGTGTTTTTGAACTAGACAGTGGTGATGGTTGCACAATATTGTGAGTTTACTAGATGCCATTGTGTTGTGAACTTTGAAATAGTTGAAATTGTGCCTCGTATGTTATGTGCTTTCTACACAATTAAAAAAGGAGGGTGATAGAATAATTTATCATCTAAATCTGGACACTTTTGACAGTGAAAGGGATCTTTCCCAGGTAAACTAGAATATGTGGTTACCCTGACCAAAACCTCCCTCTTCTGACTCCTGGGCCAGTGTTTTCTACTCCCGGATGCAACCGTGACTCAAAAGAACAAAAGTGCACTATTTTTAGAAAGTTGTGCCTCTTGGACCTTTCACCAAGGCAGCCTCACGTCCTCCCAGGGAGGGAGGTGGACAGGCTCGTGCTCCATGACTGTGTTCCTCAAATGCCTTCGGGCCTTCGCATATGCTGTGTCCTCTGCTCACATCAACCTCCTCCTCTGCCTGGCTGACCCCTCCCCATCTCAGCTGTGTGTGATGTTGCCTCTTCCAGAAAGGCATCTTGGACCACTCCTCCTTTGGTCTTTTACAACCCCCTTCAGGCTCCATCAGGGCACCCCCTGAATTGTCCCGTGGGTTTAATTTCCTCCTCCCCCACTAGAATGTGTCACCCCTTGTGATCAGGAACAGGGTCTTTCTTGTTCCCTACTGCATTCCCAGCTGGGGCATAGCCCAGTGTGGACCATGAGAGCTTTTAATAGGGATTTGCCTCAGGACAGGGTCTCCATGAGCTGGGGTTGCATGGTTTAAGCATTCGGTTTCCTTGTATTTGTCTTTTAGGTTTTTTTTGCTTTTACTTTTTTTTTTTTTTTTTTTTTACTGTGGTAAAACATACATAACAAAATTTACTATTTTAGCCATTTTTTTGGTCATTTTATTTTATTTATTTTTTTAACCATTTTTAAGTGTACAGTTTGGTTACATCAAATATATTCACACTGTTGTGTAACCATCACCGCCATCTATCCACAGGATGATTTTTTCTTCTCATACTGAAACTCTGTAACCATTAAACAATAACTCCCATTCTCTCCTCCCTGCAGCCCCAGGTGGCCACTAAATTACTGTCTTCATGATTTTGCCTATTCTAGGGACCTCATATAGGTGGAATCATACAGTATTTGTTGTTTTATGTCTCAAAGTTCATCCATGTTATAGCATGTATGAGAATTTTATTCCTTTTTAAAGCTGAATAATATTCCACTGTATATGCCACATTTTATTTATCCATCCACTGATGGACAGTTGAATTATTTCTACCTTTTAGTTATTGTGAATAATGCTGCTTTGAACAGTGGTGTACAAATATCTGTTCAAGTCCTTGTTTCCAATTCTTTTGGGTATAAGCCTAGGAGTGGAATTTCTGGATTCTGTGTTTAATTTAACTTTGAGGAACTCCCAGACTGTTTTCCACAGCGGCTGCACCATTTTCCATTCTCACCAGCAATGCACGAGATGACAGTTCCTCCGCATGCTCGTCAATACTTGTTGTTTTCTGGTTTTGTTTTTTTAATAAAAGCTCCCTAATGGGTGTGAAGTTCTCTTTTCATTTGAACCACTTAAAAAGTGTTGTTCTAGTTAAGCCTATGTGGACTCTAGAAGAAATCTGACAGAGGGGGAGAGTAGGATCCAGAAATCCAGCCCCTTGGGCAAGTGGAGTTACTCCTCCAGCCTGTCTCCTCATCTGTCAAACGGAGGTTGTGATAGGACTTGCTTCTTTGGGTCCTTAAAAGGACAAAATGAAATAATTCTGTAAAACATTTAGGACAGTGCATGGCACACAGTGTGTGCTTAATAAATAATAGTTATTTTTACTCTTAGCTTCTGAAAGTGGGCAGGAGAGAGACTTCATGCCTCTACATTTTGAATTGATGGGAGAGAACACAGACAGCTCAGAGGGAAACCTCTGGTATTGAGACTTAAAAAGAGATTGGTTTGCAGAAACAACATTCATGGAAATAAAAAAAGGAAATTTAAAGTTAACCAATAATTCCACCCCAGGTCTCCAATAGTTTTTTTTCATTTGTCCCTGTTCTCCTCTAGACTGTGGGCATTCATATAAAGCCTTGGCCATGGTCACAGCCTTGAATACAAGAAGATACCCTGCTGCCCCTGCCCCGGATTATCATTAGTGCTTCCCACTTAACCGTGCGGACTCCCACCCCTCACTTTGAATAGCTACACGATGGCCCCTTCCCTGTGGCTGAGACACTATCGAGTTTTGCAAGAGCGTGAGGTGCTTCTAAGTGTTTCCTATTACAGTAGTCTAACCACATCTGCAGTTTCGCTTTCCGCGGTTTCAGTTACCTTTGGTCAACCATGGTCCAGAAATGTCACACCACTCCTCTCGTGCTTTGGGGCCATTATGAAGTCAAATAAGGGTTATCTGAACACAAGCACTGTGATACTATGAGAGTCAATGTGATAACTGAGGCTACGAAGTGACTTATGAGCAGGAAGTGTCTATGGCATGGATGTGCTGAACAAAGAGATGATTCATGTATGTTTAAGTCACAGCGCCTTGACCATTGACCCCGCTTTATCTCATCACAAAGGCATTTTATCATCTCACATCATCACAAGAAGAAGAAGGGTAAGGAAAGTACAATAAAATATTTTGAGAGAGTGAGACCACATTCACATAAAACTTTTATTATAGTACATTGTTGTAATTGTTCTATTTTACTGTTGTTGTTAATCTCTTACTGTGCCTAATTTATAAATTAAACTTTATTATAGGTATGTATGTTTAGGAAAAAAACATAGTGTATATAAATTTGGTACTATCCTTGGTTTCAGGCATCCACTAGGGGTCTTGGAACGTATCCCCCATAAAGATAAGGGGGATTATTGTATAGTCATGGCAACCAATCTTTTCTGATCCCAGACTCAGGACTGGGATTCTTTTACCACTGGTGGTGTTCAGGGCAGGCTAGGAATTGGAGGTCTGGCCTACCTGCCAACATGTTGCAACTTTTGTGACATTTCAAATGGCTTATGAGTCCTGAGTTATTACAAGCAGAGATTATCACCAGGGGTGTATTATTGCTGTACTTGTATAGATAACCCTGCAAAGGACATCTTTGTGCATATACCTTTTCTTTTAGATTGCTTCCACAGGATATGTTTTTCGAAGTGGGATTATTGGTTTGAAAATACATAAGTGGTTTTTGGGGTGAGGTATACAGGGGGGAAAACACGACTTGGAGTCAGACGATCTGGACTTCAAGCCGAGCTCTACCTCTTGTTAGCAGTGTGATCAGGAACTGGATGTTTCTGAACCACATTTTTGTCATCTGTAGGAATGGTGGTAAATGATTTGAACAGCACAAGGTTGTTAAGAGGATCAATGAGAGAAGACAGAAGAGGCACAGAATCAGTATGGCGTCTGACTCTTGACAGGGTCTCAGAAAATGTTGAAAGTGAATGTCGCCAAATTTCTTTGTTTGTTTTTACACAGCTGTTATACTGGGGTGTGACGTGGTACTTAATTGTGGTTTTGATTTGCATTTCCCTAATGATTACTGATGCTGAGCATCTTTTCATGTGCTCATTGTGCATTTATATATCTTCTTTGGAGAAATGTCTATTCAAAAAATATATATAAGAGCAATTTGGGAGCATATCCATTTCCCCCTATCTGTGCCTGTGTTGGATATTATTTTCTTATATTTGTAGTTTCAGGAGTTGCAGTGGATTGAGATGACCCCAAAGTCATTGCTTAATACCCATTGTCTATGTTGAGGGTGGGAAATCCTATTCTGGTAATTGAAAGGTAGGGCCTTGAAGAGGTGATTACATTGTGATGACCACGCCCTAGCGAATGGATTAATAAATTGATGGTTTAGTGGTGTTTGTGGGCGTGGTTCTAAGGGCTTTAAAAGGAGAATGCATGAGAATCTGTCTCTCTCCACTCCACCATTCTGCCCTGTGAGACCCCTGCACCACTGTCACCACCACCAAGGCCTTCACCAGATGTGTTCCCTGGACTATGGACTTCCCAGTCTCTGAGACCATAAGCAATACATATTGTTTCTTTATAAATTACTGAGTTCCAGGTAGTTTGTTATAAGCAACAGAAATGGACTAATATACAGAATTGGTGCCAGAGAAGTGGGGTGTTGCTTGTAGCAAATACTTGAAAATGTGGAAGTGGCTTTGGAACTGCGTGTTAAGGAGAGGCTGGAAGAATTTGAAAAAGCAGACTAGAAAAAGCCTAGCTGCTGGTGAGAGTTTGGAACATAAGAAAACCAGGGAGAGTTTGGAACTTTTTAGACACTAGTTGAATGGTAGCGAGCAGAATGCGGATAGAAATATGGACAGTAAAGGCCATTCTGAGAAGATCTCGGAGAGTAATAAGAAGGAGCTTTTGGAAACCAGAGTAAAGATCACCCTTGCTATGAACTGGCAAGGAACTTGGCTGCATTCTGTTCATGCCCCAAAGTTTTATGGAATGTGGAACTTTAAGGTGCTGACCCAGGGTATTTGGCAGAAGAAATTTTTGAAGCAGCAAAGCATTAAGGAAGCTGCATGGCTACTTACAACAGCCTATGCTGAGTTATGGCAGAAAAAGGCTTGAGATAAAGCCAGAATTTATAATTCAAAAGAAAGCATAGGGCATAAAATTAGAAAACTTTCAGCCTGGCCATGAAAGCAAGGGTGTAGCCCAGTGACCATTTGCTAAGGAGATTAGTACAGACGAAAGGGATTATCAAGAGAAGGGAATAAAGACATCGAAGGCATTTTAGAGATCTTCGAGGCTGCTTCTTCCATTACAAGCCCAGAGGTCTAGGGAGACAGAACAGTCTTGGGGAACAGGCCTGAGGTGCCATCCATGGGCTCGCTGCTCAGGGCTACCTCAGGAAGCTGCTTCCAGCCCCGGAACCCCAGCTGCTTTGGCTGCTCGAACCATAGCTAAATTGGCCCCAGGTGCTGCTGGACCTGCGGCTTTGGAAGATAACAAGCCTGAAGCCTTGGCGGTGTCCACATGGTGTTAAGGCTGTAGGCTCGCAGAATGCCAGAGCTGTGGAGGAGCTGCCATTCCGATTTCAAAGGATGTAAGGAATCACCTGGGGGCCCAGGAAGAGATCTGTCACAGGGGCTGAGTCAGCACAGACAGCCTTTGCTAGAGAAATGCCGAGTGGAAACATGGGTTGGAGTTGCAGCAGAAAAACCCTACCAGTGCCACGTCTAGTGGAGCCATGAGAGTGGGACCGCCATGGAGACCCCAGATTTATAGAGCTACCAGTGTGCAACATCAGCCTGCGAGAGCTAAAGCATGGTGGGAGACCAGGAGCGCCCTAGGAGTGGAGCTACCTGAGGACTTGGAGCTCCAACTCCCCCATCAGCATGCAGAGGACATGAAAAATGGAGTAAGGTACATGACTTGCCAGCTTTGAGATTTACTGCCTGCCCTGCTGGGTTTTGGACTTGCTTAGGACCTGTTACCCCTTTCTTTTGGCTTATTTCTCCCTTTTGGAATGGGAATATATACCCTATATTTGTCCCACCATTGTATCTTGGAAGTAGATAACTTGTTTTGATTTCATAGATGGGACTTGGGACTTGGGAATTCTGAGTTGAAACAAGTTAAGGCTTTGGGGAAGAAATAAATGTATTTGTATGTGAAAAAGACATGAATTTGGGAGGTCCAGGGATAGAATGCAGTGGATTGAATGGCTCCCAAAGTCATTGAAGCTTAATCCCCACTGTAACTGGTGAGGGTGGGAAATCCCAGTAAAAGTTGGGAGAATAGAATAGTTTGGTCAGGGCCCTCTCCACAGGTCCAGTTGGGTGTGGGTCAGCATCCTTTATAAGCAAACTGTGTGTGTGTGGGGGGGGGGTTGGGTGGAGTTAGTGCGCATGCGCGCCAATGTATCTTTTTAGTTTTGTTGCTATTCTTGTGTTCTTCAGAGAGAGAGAGAGGGAGAGTTTTAGTGAAGCAGGAAGGTGGGCGTCGGCCTCAGGCATCCGCCCTGCACAACCATGCATTCCAACCTATGGCTCCAAGGACCTTTTGGCCAGTTACCTAGCTCATAGACCTGCATGAAGCGGTCTGGTGACCCAGCCTGGTGTGTGTGGGGTCTGGTGACCCAGCCTAGTGTATGAAGGGTTTGTGACCCAGTCTGTGAATGGGCTTGAGGGATCTAGGAGCTCCAGACCTAGCCCTAGCTCAACAGTCGGCCCAGTCAGTGCAGGATTACTGGCAGGTAAAAGAGCCCGACAACTGGTGTGGTCGTGGAGCTAGACAATTGGCGTCACGAACAGGATAAGTAACTCTGCAACTGGCGCTGTTGACAGGATTCAGACATTAGCCTTGCAGTGGCACCGTAAAATGGAATAATAAGGTGATGGTGTAATGGTGGTTGTGGATATGGTTCTGAGGGCTTTAAAAGGAGAGTGTGTGAGGACCCCTCTCTCTCTGCTCCACCATTTTCTCAATGTGATACTCTGTTGCTGAAATCACCACCAAAGAAGACTTTCACTAGATGTGTTCCCTGGACTTTGGACTTAACAGCCTCTGAAATTGTAAGCAATAAATTTCATTTTCTTATGAATTACTCAGTTCCAGCTATTTTTGTTATAAAGAGCGGAAATGGACTAATATGTGGATGTACTCCCTTCAGGTGTTTATTGCACACTGACTTTATGTCAGGGTGTCAGACTCTGGGGATACAGCTGTGCACATGACCCAGGACCCTTTTTGCCAGAAGCTCATGGCCTAGGGAGAAGAGTAGTCACCACACATTTGATCAGTGCTGGGCTAGGGGGAAGCATAGAGAGTAAGATACCAGAGCACTCGAGAGGCACCTGAACCAGCCCTGGGGCATCAGGGAGGGCTGCCTGGAGGTGGTGGCATTGAGGTAATAAGAATGGAGGGATGATGAACCAGCCAGTGAGAAAATGGCAGTGCAGAGGCGTGAAGGCAAGGAAGAACATGATGTGTCTTGTGACCTGTCTGGGGTTCATTGTGCTGAAACATGTGAGTGTGTGTGAGAGACAGACAGACGGATGGGCGGTGCCAATCATTAGACTGAAGCTGGGGAGATAAAGAAGATCTGGATCCTGCTGGGCCTCCGGGAAGGAGTTTGATCTTTATCCAGAGGAAAGTGGGGAGACACACATGGGCTTTGAGCATGGGGTGGCATCCTGACGCTTGCATATGGGAGACTCACCCTGGCTGTTGCTAGGAGAATAGATTGCGGGAGGCCCTAGCTGAGGCAGGAACGTCAGTGAGGAGAGGCTGGTTTTAATTGTCCCTTCTCAGTGAAGGCTTCGCTGGCCACCCCATTGCAAGTTCCCTACTTTATTGTCACTTATCTAACGTTCTATATATTTTGCCGATTTATTTCTTGAATGTCAGCTCCACGAGAACAGGGCTTTCTGTACGTCATGTTCACTGCTGTGTCCCAAGCTCCTGGCCCAGAGCCTGGTACACAGAAGGTGCTTGATAATTGTGTATTGGAATGAATGACTGAATGAATGCATGAATGAGCAAGCTGAGGCTGTAGCCATAGGGGCAGAGATGAGAGGATGCTTGCACTCCAGTGACATTTAACATTTTGGTTGGGCCTTTCCATCTGGGGCCCGTGGGTGGACAGACCTTGTGCGTGGACTGCAGCCCTCTTCCTCTGGGAGAACATGAGTGTGCACTCAGCGAGTCCATTCTTGGCACTTTGCAGCATGCAACACACAGGATGGATTTGCAGATTTGGGGGACAAGGTCACATTCCGGAAGATGCTGGAAGGTGTCAAGACCGACCTACGCCCCTCACCAGATGGTGGCATGCCCGGGAAGCAGCAGCCAGAGATGGCTGAGTGAATGGCTGATGAGCTCCCAGATCAGATTTAAGGGTGTAATTAGGAAAGATCGTCAGCAGCTGTTAGAATGAATCAACGCCTCTGAATTGGGAGAAAGCTGCCAAACTGTTCTGTTTTGAGTGGAAGAGCTTCTCCTGTCTTCTCTCTCGTGTATCTCTTGGATTCTGCAGGATACTGCGAGCTCCATGACGGCTCCCCCAGCAGTGAGCATGGAGCCTGGCGCTGCGTAGGGAGGCAGAGTTTGTGGAAGGAGTGTCAGGATGGATGAATTGAATGCTTTCAAGTGACTTGTCTAATTTCAGCACCTGTTGCTCTCGATAACTGTCTTCTCAGACTTGATTTTCTGTGCATGAAATAGCAGGAAATGGGAATTTCAAACTTTGCAAATCAATTAAGGGAGATCAAACTGTGGATTTGGCAGGTTCAGCAACAGCAGAGAAATACCTCTTCCTACTCTCACTGCTTGTGGTCAGACTTATGCCCTGTTTCTCCTGGCCCACCACAGCCACGTGACCTCCAGATGGACGTTTTGCTCCAGATCAGATTTAAGGGTGTAAGATATATTTATCATCATGGAGGTCAGCATGGAGGTCATAATTACTCTTCTTTCTTCAGGGAGTTCTTATTTACCTTGCTTTGGCTGTAGTGCTCAGCTAATATATTTAAAAAGAGTGAGCGAGGCCGCCCCAGGCACAAATAGCAGCTGGCCTCTGTGTGAGTGGGCTTCTGAAATGTTTTGGAAGAGACTAACAGCTCTTTACATCAAGCATAACATATGTGATATATTTAAAGTAAGATTTTAAAGCATGTATTTAAATCGGTTTGCTTGTATTTGACAACGGGTTAAATGAAAACCCGAGAATCATGGGTTTCCAGGGTTGAGAAGGACTTTAAAATATTTAGCTGTCTACTACAGTGGCTTAAAAACTTCCTTTACTTTCCTTTGCGCATTAATTTATTGATTCATTCATGCAACTATATTTATATACCTGGCATTTGCTAGGCATTCGAAATGGAAACTTGTGAGGTAGTGTGAGATAAAAAGCTCATTGCAGATAACAGAGGCACTGTTCTGTGTGAGAGAGATGTGGACCAAGAGATTTACTTTATCTTGCCTTTTCCCTTTTCCTTCCCTGCAGTATGGCCACTGAGGTGGGTTCAAGGATCCCAAAGAGGGGTGACATTTGTGTATCACTGATCCTAATTCAGCAACAGTTTTTTAGTGACTCTTCCCAGGGAAAAGCCATGTAGAGAAACATTCATTCCACATTTGGGCAGATGAGCTGGCATGACAGTGTGAGGTTACTGTGGTCACACTGTGTGGGTGTCTGACAGTGGCCTGCCCTAGGGGTAGAGCTCCTTCATGTAGCCCAGTGAAACTGATGGGGGCCTCTTGGTGGGGGTTGGTGGGTTGAGCTTCCAGCTGAGCACTTCACACCTCTTTGGTTCTGTCATTAATAGCTGCCCTAGCCAGAAAAACTCATCTTATGTCCCATATTGCTTAATGTCATTTGTCATGAGACTCATGGCTCCTAGACTTATTCAGCATCTTTGAAGAGTGGGGAGCAGGGCCAGAGAATATTTTCTGCATTCATTTATTTATTCATTCAACAGTTATTTATTTATTTATTTGATAATGACGTATTCAGTCCTATTATGTGTCAGGCCACTGTGCTAGCCACTGGGGATTCAGGGTGCCCTCTGGGGGCTCACCGCTGAATGGGAAAGACTGACATGGAGTGAAGGATCATGTCCTGTTAAATGTAGCTGTGTAGCTAGGATGAGTCCTGCAGAATGTCTGTGGTGCTCCATGAACATGTAAGAGGGGTTGTATCTGGTTGAAAGGGGCAGAGATGTCTGAGGGGTGGGCCTGTGTCTGTGTGTGAGCAAGAGGCATATCCCAGAGGGCAGGCACCATATGTGCAAAGGTCCTGAGGAGGCGTTTGAGGACCTGAAGTCCTGAAAGAGATTCAGTGTCCAAATACTGCTGAACAGGAGAAACAGCTCCCAAATTAGTCAGTACCTTGAATGCTCAGTAGTTAGTTTCCTCCTATAAGTCAAGGGAGTTGTCCAAAACCACCACTCCCAATTCTAGGAGTTAATCCTCCTATCCATGTGCTCCCAATCCCCTGTTATAAACCATGACATAACCCAGTGTTACAATTTCCTGTGTGTGTTTCTTATACAAGACTGAGTTCCATGGTTGCAGGGGATATTTCTTGTTCATGTTTGTATACATGATAGGTGCACAATAAACATGTATCAGAAAACTAGAGAAGATTTTTATTGAACACCTATTGTGGACTCTGCATTATTTATGCACATGTGTGTGTATAACGCTACAAAATTGAAAAGCCAAAAGGAGTGTGAGTTTTATAAGCTGGAGGAGATGCCAGCGGATGCAGTTAGAGTCTGAAAGCTTTTGTACCGTCTGTGCACATATTGCTGGAACTCCGGAACTGAGGCTGTCGTCCTGTTTCTCCCCAGACCTGCCGAAACTCAGTTTGCTGGGATGAGCCTGCCTTCCCCATCTGCTTCTGCCATGGGAGTGTGTGGACAGCCCCATTTGCGATGAGATGTAACATCATTGGTTTTCCCTGGCAGTCATTCTTCTCCAGCCAGGGACTGCCACCTTAGGTAAGTGGGGCCCGAGCTCAATCCATGTGGGGCTGCAGTATCCAGGGAGTGGATGAAGCCTGTGGGTTCTGCCATACAATTTTCTCTCTGTCCCTTGAGTCCTGTCATTGTGCTGTGTTTCATGCCTGGCTACGTATGTGTCCTTGAGCTGGGTTTTAAGAGGGCATGGGGGCTGGCTCTAAAGGTGAGTAGCTCTGATTCTGGGCAGGACCCTGGGGCCGTAGACCTCTACCTGGGGTCTTTGCAGATGAAAATTCTCCAGTTCTCAGATTCTCTATATCTGTCCCTCTCTTCTGCCTCTAACTGCGTCTAGACAGTGTTCTCCAGTTTAGGGAGATGGAATCTGTTAGCACCATCGAGCGTGTAAGGAAGAGAAAATATCAAAATCTGTCTGCCTTTCTTTCCTGGAGACTGCTGAGTGAGTTAGAGCTGGGGGAGCAGTGTGGGGCCCCAAGGAAGGGAAGCAGGAGCCTTGAGTTTAACTAAAATACCTTATACATTTTTAGTGCATCTAGAAGGGGGCTGGCTGGGGACAGTTTTGTAGGGAAAGACAACACTGGCATGAAGGGGGACTGGGGAATCCAAAACAGTGACTTATCTGACACTTTTTAAGACCAGAAAGGAATACAAAATAATTTAAAAAGAGGCAGAGCAGCATGGGTTGAGGACTCAAGGTCTGTTTTCAGCTGTGTGATTGTAGATGAGTCTGGCAATCTCTCTGGGCCCTTTCCCTTATCTCCATAAGGGAGGTAATGATAATTCCTGCCTCTCAGGGTTGTTGGAGGATTAATGAGAGACAAGGGCTCCTGCTTTGTGAGAACAGCTTTCTTAGCTAGGTGAACAAGGGGCTTATGCCCTGAGTTGCTGCAAAATGGGGTCTGATAATCGTACCCACCTCCTAGGCTCTTGAGGAGGATGAGATTTATAAAACATATGGAGCACTTGGCTTAACTCCAGGTCTCACTCATGGGAAACCCTTACTGTTAGCTGTTACTCTGAAGGCAGCTAGCATAAAATAGGTGTTCAACACACAAAAAAAGCCAACAAACAAAGCCCAAAGGTAAACAAATAACAATAGCAGGTGGAGAGAGAAAAATGAGGATGCCCTTTTTTTTTTTTCTAACGGCATCTGGAAGTACAGGGGAGAGAAAAGATAAGGGCTAAGGACTGGTCTGGTGGGGTTGGTGGCTGAAGCATGGGTGGGTTCCAAGACCATTAACCAGCTTGATGATCCTGGGGACTCCTGCTATGGGTAGCTGTGTGACCTGTGGCTGGTCACTTACCCTCTGTGCTGGTGCTCAGCACGGGGTTGTGATGGGGATCAGCTAAAATACCTCATGTGTGCAGGTTCTGAAATGGGAAAATAATTCGGGTAACAGGGGTGAGGATGTTCCCACTGGGGCCTATGCTGGGAGCATGTGGTGTGAGTTTGGAATCAAACCTGGGTTCAAATGCTGACTTCGCCTCTTGCTTCCTGAGTGACCCCAGGCCAGTTACTTTACCTCTCTGAGCTGGTTTCCTTGTCTGTACAGCAGAGATAATCACAGTAGCTCTTTTTTTACCAGAAGAGCTGGCCTAGAGACTAGCTGAATCAGGAAAAGTCCTAGCAAATGTTTGCACCTTTTCTGCACCCTTTGAGCTGGAAGGAACTTCAGAGACAGCCATTTAGTCCACTCCCCTTGCCCAGAGTTCAGAGAGGTGGAGAGACTGACCCAAACTTGTGCAGTCAAACTTTGACCCAGACGCTGCTTTCTAACTTTTCTTTTTTTTCTTTTTCCTTCTTTTAGCAGTTGCTTCTACATTTTCAATGTTCTTAATCCTCATGGATCCACAACTGTAACCATGGCGACGCGGGTCGAGGTCGGCTCCATAACGACCCTGACAGCAGTACCAAGCCTGGGTGATCTCGACAAAGAGGAGACCCTGAAGCGGACCTACTTCCGCCAGGCTGGCGATGTCCCCTCAGCCCGGATCTTGGAAGGAAAAAGCCCCCTGAGGAGCCCGGCCCGCTTACTTCCCCTGCCAAGACTTGCCCCCAAACCCTTCTCCAAAGAGCAGGCCCCAGACGTGAAATCCCCTGTCTCGTCTTTTCGGCCCAGTCCAACCAGGCTGTGTCCTTCCAGTGGGCTCTCCGGTGAGGTGACAGCAAAGGATCTGGACGAGAGAATGCCTGGTTTGGTGGAGCAGGAGGCGGGTAGTGGGGAGGGCCCGAGGAGAAGCGCGTCCTTGTTCAACAGGGCAGCGTTTCTGCGGCCCGGCCCCAGCACCATGGTTCTCTTTGAAACCACCAAAACTGGCCCCACTCTGGGGAAGGGGGTCAGCGAGGGGGCTCAGGAGGCCAACACAGGTGTATCTCAGGAGCTTCCTGCAGCCTCCCAGCCTGAGGTGGCCACCAAGCCTGCCCTGCCCGCCCGAAAGCCCGCGGGGACCCTTCCCCGAGCAGCCTCCTTGTCACAGGACACAAGGCCAGCCACAACCCAAGAGGAGATAGGCCAAGACCAGCCCCTCTCAAAGGCCAGCAGCATGGAGGATACGGCAGGCCCCACTCCAGAGCCCAGGCCGCGCCTGAAGAGAAGGCCTGTGTCAGCTATCTTCATCGAATCCATTCAGCCTCAGAAGCCGGTCCCTGCTGGAACGGTTGTGGTGGGGAAAGTGCCCCCCACCCCTCCAGAGAAGACATGGGTGAGGAAGCCCAGGCCTTTGTCCATGGACCTCACGGCTCGGTTTGAGAGCAAAGAGGCCTTGCTGAGGAGGGTGGCTGATGAGGGAAATAGGGTATCGGCAGGCCCCACTGCCCAGCGTCGGGGGCCAGAGAGCTCCAACCCGGAGCCCAAGGTGGACAGGGAGTGTTTGGTCAAGGCAGAGGCTTCTTTTCATGACCCAGATTCAGACTTCCTGGATGTGGCCAAGAAAATCCGTGAACGGAAGGAGAAGATGCTTTTTAAGCAGGCAGAGGCAGGCAGCCCCAGATCCCCAGGGGGCTCAGCCAGGGTCACCCCCAGAGATGATCAGGGTCCTTGGGAAGAGAAAGCCAAGCTGGACCGGGAGCCAGAGAAGGCACCAGAGTCCCCTTCACCCAGGTCGGGAAGAGGCCTAGAACTTGCTGAGGTCAAGAACAGAGGGGCTGATAGGGAAGCCCCGGCAGGGGGACAGTGGACTTCCAGAGGGAGCGTCAAGAAGCGCATCAGCCTGTTTGGGGAGGACAGCCTGTTGGCCTTGGCAGCAGAGACTGAACCCCCGCTGGCCACCCCTGAGTGCCCACTGGCAGTGCCAGAGTCCGAGAAAGGGGGCATGAGTGTCCAGGAGCGGATCAAAGGCTGGGCTGCTGAGAGCTCCGAGGCAAAGCCAGAGATCAGGAGGAGCGTGATCCAGGCTCGGCCACTATCGGTGGATTTGACTAAACTGTAAGTGAGCACATCCCACCTGCCTCACTCAGTCCCTGGCTGCCTCCAGCCTCCTCTCAGAGACCCCAAGGGGAAGAAAACCACTGGGCACCTCGCATTTCCTCTCTTGGTTTACTCACAGCCTTGAGAGGAGGTGGGGCTAGTTTCCATTTCTGAGATAAGGATTAGGAAGCTGAGGTGTGGAGAGGTAGCCAGCTCCCCCCTGGGTGTGTCGTATACCAGGAGTGGAGATCAGAACTTTGTGTGTGCTATGTGAGAGAAGTGGGAGTTGTCGTACCCATTTCATAGATGCAGGTTGGGAAAGTGAGGTCCTGGGAGGAAGCTGGGAACCAATGTCATTTTAGCCCAGCCTGTCTCCATAGCTAAGTCTTTCTTCCCTAAAGTTGGAAAACACTTTAGATCATGCCTAAGCCTCCATGGGTGGCCCTAATAATAAAATCAGAGGTGTCAAGATATCTTGGGCAAGTCGATTCCCCTCATTGAGCCTCATGTCTTCATCCGGAAAATGGAAATAATATTAAAACCTTCCTTGAAGGAGTGAGGTAATAAGACTGAGAGAGAGAATGCTGGGAGTTGCTCCACCCACGGGAAGCCCTCCATACATGTGGCTCCAAATGGTGTTAATAATCCAGTTGGTTAATAATGATTTTCCAAGCCTGGGCCACCTCTGACATCTCTTGCCTCTTTGTTTTCCCACAAGTGGCCACAACAGGGAGATGCCACCGGGCGTGATCCACCAGCTTGTTAATAACACACCTGCCACCGGCATACTTTGTCCGGGGTGGAGGTTCCAGGGGCAAGATCTCTGGGCAGACTGCCCTCCTGGCTCTGGGAACCAGGGCAGCCAGCTGGGCCCCAGTTAGACCAGTGGCTCTCAGCACCTTAGAATCACGTGGAAAAATGCCAATGCCTGGGCACCACCCCTAGAAATTCTGATTCAATTGGTCTGGGGAGGGGCCCTCATTTTAGTAGTTTTTAAAAGTTTGCAAGTGATTTTCATGTGCAGCCAGATCTGAGAACCCGTGAGTTAAAGTAAGAGGCACTAGGTGCTAGGGACCTCATATACTTCCCCTCTCTGCATTTTTGAAGGGCCTTGGAGGGGCCTTGTGATGATTCCCGTCTGACAGATGGGGAAACTGAAGCTCTGAGTTTCGAAACACCTCATCACAGCTTCACGCCTCCCAGGAGGCAGACCCTGGATTGCTGAGTGTGGATCAAGTTTAAGTGGTTCAGGGCCGAGCCCGTGGCGCACTCGGGAGAGTGCGGCGCTGGGAGCGCAGCGATGCTCCCGCCTCGGGTTCGGATCCTATATAGGAATGGCTGGTGCACTCAATGGCTGAGTGCTGGTCACGAAAAAAGACAAAAAAAAAAAAAAAAAAAAAACCCAAAAACAAGTTTAAGTGGTTCAGTTTTTCTCCCCGCCCTTCTCTTCAAAGCCGCCAGCCCTGAACTAAGCGTGTGCTACATCTTCAGGCATTTACACCAGAGAACTCTTCATTGATGGGAAGATTCTGGCCTCACTCTCCTCCCCTTTACAAGTGGAGGAACTAGGACCAGAAAGGGACAATGACTCGGCCCTGGTCACCCATAGAGGCAGAGAGAGACCCGTGCCCCGACACGTTCCATGACGGCCCACTGCCCTTGAGTCTGGTGGCCTGTGTGTGGGTGAGGCTGCTGTTGTGCCTGGGATTGCTAACAACAACCATTAATTATCCCTCCTAGGGCATCTTCACTCTTCTCTAAATGCTCACATGTAGCTATTAGGGCCTTGGGTAGCTTCTTATCTGCCCTATAAAAGAGGATGGGGAGGTGTTAATTATCCCTGTTTTATAGATGAAGAAACAGAGGCTCAGGTGAGGTCACAAGCCTGACCCGAGCTCCCACACTGAGGAGGCTGCAGAGCTGGGACCAGCACCCAGCTGTCCTCACCCCAGCCTGCAGCCTCTTCTACCCTGATGATGCTGTGTTTAAGGTAGGCTCTCCCCACCAGACCCTTCCCCTTTTAGCAACTGGAAAGGAAGTGTCCTTTCTCCAAAGATATCAGCCAGTGTGGCTTTGATGATGTCAAGGCTGATTTCAGCCCTGGGCTCCTGAACCAGCGAGAGCCAGTGACAGTGTGTGGGCTGGGGAGAATCTCAGCTTGTGGCTCCATACAAGTAACTCGGATCTTTCCACCAGGTTTTCAAGTTCAGCTTCAAGCAATGAATTCAAATATGAGAGGAGTCCAGAGCTGAGCAGCGAGCTTCCCAAGGAACCAAGAGAAAAGGTAAGTGGTGGCTGTGTTTGGTACATCTTGTTTTCTAGTGGACAGTTACACTTACTGGAAAAAGAGCTTCCATGATCTACCAGACCCAGGAAAGAATCAGAAACCTACCATGCACAACAAAACATTTTTTCCACTAATGGTGGGACTTTTAAAGTCCCTTCTGGAAAGGACTGGCCAGTTAGCTCAGCTGGTTAGAGCATGGTGCTGATAACACCAAGGTCCAGGGTTCCATACCTGTACCGGCCAGCCGCCAAAAAAGCAAAACAAACAAAAAATTTAAAGTCTCTTCAGGGATGATGGGTTGTGATTCCCCACTCCCAGGTATTACATTTGCTCTCCAAAAATGTAATTGTCAGGTATTTATTTTTTTCTGTGCGCAGAGGCAGAGGGACTCGACTTTCTTATCTAAAACTGCCTGCTTTATTAAGATAATGAAATTTAGGTTTAAGATGTCAAGAGAAACTCCCTTAAGTCCCTTTATTATGGTTCTTATTCCCTTCCCCACCCTGTCTTACCACTTAGCAGTAAAAAAAAAAGAGGTAGGTTACTAGCAATTAAAAATTTTTAATTCATCCGTTTGATAAGAAAAAGCTTGTAAAATAACCACGATGAATAACTGGTTTGTGGTTGATGCTTTCTGCAGTTTTAATTTTTTTTTAGCTTTCTTGAGATACAACTGACACATAGTAAAGAGCACAAACATCTCCCTCACATGAAAAAGTTTCCTCCTACCACCTTGTCATCCCTCCCTCCCTCCCCCTGTCCCCAAGCAATCACTGATTTGTTTTCTGTCACCATAGATTAGTTTGCATTTTCTAGACTTTAATGTAAGTGGAACCAGTCATCTTTTTTTGATCCTGCTTCTTCATGCAGTCATTATTTTGAGATTCGTCATGTCGTGGTGTGTATCAATAGTTCATTCCTTTTTATTGCCAAGTAATATTCCATCGTGTTGATAGACCAGTTGGTTTATCCATTCTCCCTCTGATGGGTGAGATGTTTACAGTTTGGGGCCATTACAGATAAAGCCACCATGAACATTTGTGGATGGGGCTTTACGGGGATTTGTATTTTCTTTTCTCTTGGGAGTGGAATGCCTGGATCATATGGTACGTACATGTTTTGTATTTTAAGAAACTTCTGCGGAGTTTTTAAAATATAATGGTGCTTGGTTTCAAGCCCATTTGTACCCATCTCAGTAAATCCCCAACAAAGGTGGACTAACTTTTTTTTAATTTATAACTGCATTTATTCAAATCTTTTTAATTTTATTTTTTAATTTATTTTTATTGAAAAACAATTGATTGTATTGATTGTACATATCTGTGGGGTACAGCATTGAATATCAATACCTGTGTGCAATAGGTGGTGATCAAATCAGTATAATTAGTATATTCAGCATTACACAATGTAATTATTTTTTGTGGCCCTTTACCGATAGAAGGCTGCACTCCAACCAGCTGAGCTAACTGGCCAGCCCCTTCTTGGTAACTGAGTGGCAATGCTCCCCACTCTCAGGGGCAGGGTTTGCCCTGCATCTTTTCCTTGGATCTTCTGAATCATTTCTTTGAAAATGGTTAAGTAAAGCCCCTTATATTTGCATTACAATCCTATAGAGGCAACAACAGAGAGAGCAAAAGGGCTATGTGAAGTTATGGAGACATGGTGTTAATTGTCCTCAAATCTGGGGGATGAGTGTTATTTTCTTTGTAATATACCATTTTAACTATTTTTTAAGAAGAATAATACAAGGAGAAAGTTCTGGAAGGCTCTTCAAGGATCATAAACCATTGACAATAGTTGTTATCCAGGAAGGGGACTGGTATTTTATGCAGGAACAAAAAGGATATGAGCTTTGTCTATATATTTTAGATTCCTTTGAACATTCCTTTGTTTATATTCTATTACATAAATTTTATACAAATAATATATGAATCCATTCTCACTGGAAAAGGAAACAACCCTCTTATCCCCCTTCCCTTGCCACACTTATTTCTATTTTTCTCCAGACAGTTTATCTACATGTGTGTATACACACATGCATGTACAGTGTTTAAAAATGGTTTTATTGTACACTGTTATGCACTCTGCTTTTCTCCCCCCAAGACGATATTTTGTAAGTGTCCTTAGATGTCACGACATTGGGATCCGCCTCCTTCTGCGGTTACAATGCCTGTGTAGTAATCTGTTATTTGCATACGACATGATGCAGCCAGTGTCCTTCAGGTTGGCATTCGGGTTGTTTCTGTGCTCTTTTGCTTTCACATGCAGTGTTGCTTGGGCTTTCTTTTTCATGCAGGCTTGTGCACATGGGCAAAGGCAAAGTCCCGGGAGGCACTTGGCCAGATAAGAGGAGATGAGTATTTTTAAATCATGATAGGTGTGCCACACTGCCCCAAGTCATGCCCAGTTATGTTCTCTCCAACGGTGGCTGTGTCCAGTTCCCATATCCTCACCCACACTGGATGTCTTCAGTCTTGAAAATTGTATGGTGTCTCACTGTTTTAATTTTAAAAGCTGCCATGTCAGTCATCTCACCTCTTCCTGTCCATTTTGAATCCTTTAACATTGGATTGTTTCTTTTTTTTTTTTTCCTTTTCCCCAGCAAAAGGATGGTGTGTCTGCCCCAAGAAGCCCCTGGAAGCCTGGGTCACTCCGGGAAAAGTCTAGGCAGATGGAACGGAAAGACAGCTCTAACCAAGACCCCAACCAATGTCGGGATGAGAGCTCAGTGCAGACTCCGTGCTCTTCTGATGTCACTCCAGAAGATGATGGAAGCTTCCAGACCGTGTGGGCCACGGTATTTGAGCATCGCGTGGAGAGACACACTGTGGCTGACCAGTCGGAGTGTCGTCTCTCAGCCACACCCCCTGGTGATGTGGCCTATGCTCGTGTCTCAGAGCCTAGACCCAGGACTGAGAAAGGCTTTTGGCCAGGGAAGGACCCACCAGAAATGACAAACCTCAAGAAAGAGAACTCCAGGTGGTCTGAAAGTCCTGAGATAGAGAAATTGGGACGAGCTGCCCCTTTGAACAGTGAGCCCAGACAGCTTCACACTCCCCTCCCGGAAAAATGCCCTTTGGGTGAAAAACGTAGTGCTAACCCCTTCCTCAAGCACTTGGACATTCGTCCCACATCCCGGAGGATTGAGCCCAAGTCTGACATTGTGCACACAGTGGGGAAGCGTGTGCACAGTGAGGCCATCTCGACAGCGCCGGAGGAAACAGCGGTCACGCTCCAGAGTGGCAGGTCTCGGCTTTCACTGAAGGGGAGGCAGCTGTCCCAGGAGGTCACCCCTGCTGACCGGGAGTGCAATCTGGAAGGTCAGGTGGGATCCGTCCAAAGGGCCAGTTTGATTTGGGAAGCTCGAGGGACGCATGAGGCCAGTGGGTCAAAGCCTGACTTTCAAGAACCAAAGGATGTATTTGGGGGCAATTGCCCATCACCCAAATGGACAGGTGGGGCAGTGGTGAACTGGCATAAGGCCACCATGGTGGCCAGCGAAGAGCCATGTGCTCCTGAGGCTACCTCTGTGAGGGTCATCAAGGCTGCTGTTTGGGAGGCCCAGAACGAAGGGCCTGAGGGGGCTGAGAAGAAGCCAGGAGGCTGTATTGCAGCAGAAGCAAGGGGTCCACCCTGGGGATGCCCCCTGGGCCCTCCTACTAGAGCTACAGATGAGCCCTCTGAACCCCGAGCACGAGCACATCCTGATGCCTTTTTTGTGCAGAAAGGCTCCCCCTTTGTGGCTGCCAGCATGCGTGATCCAAGGCCAGCCCAGGTGCCGGAGCCTGAAGTCAAAATGCGGAAAGCCAGTCCCATGGACCAGAGGATGGACAGATGGAGGCGGCGGACTTTACCCCATGATGTGAAATTTGACACATTCAGCTTTCTCACCCCAGAAAACTCTTCTAAGGTGGAGCAGAGACAAACAGATTATACCCCCACAGCTGGTGCCTTAAAAAATTCTCAACGATCCCACAATAGGGTGGAGATGCAGGAGGTGAACTCACGTGCTTCACAGGACCAGACTTCCTCCAACGTGAAGCAAGGGTCATGTGCGGAACCCAAGGTGACGTTTTTTGCAGTAACCTATCAGATTCCTGATATCCAAAAGGCAAAGAGCGTTGTTAAGTTGGGGCCTGAAAACTTGCTGGAACATTCTAGAAAAACAGCTCTGCCTGCATCTCCTCATTCTTTAACATCAGCTCTGAACCATGAAGAGTCACTGGAGACTGTAGGCAGTAAAAACTGGTCTAAGGAAAGAGAGCATGAAAATGTAAGCATTTCAAAAAATCTGAAACCGACAGACTGTCCATCATCTGCTGGGGACAAGATTCTGGACCCTTCTAGTGAAAGAAACATTGACGTGGATGCTTTATGGATTCATCGGGCATCAGAAGATGGCACTGGTTCTCAGAACGACTGGAAGGAAAGTGGGAGCAAGATGTCTCCCAGCAGCAGCAATCCCCAAACCACCCCAACTTTGAAAAGTCGTCCAAAAGATCATGTCAGGAGGAGGACCGATATACTCAGTGACACATTCCCAGGTAAAATCAAAGACAGCTATAGATCCAGTGTTCTCGACATCGATGCTCTGATGGCAGAATACAGGGAACAGTCGACCAGAGTCCCTGGAGAGGCTCAGGAGCAGAAGGGGAGTCCAACTGTGGAGCCCAGCAGCTCAGCTCAGGAGAGGCCAGGCCAGCGAGGCGGGGTGGAATGGAGGAGGAAAAGCCTAAGAGAGGTGCCCAAAGCAGAGAGTCTCCGGAAACGAGCCAGTTATGCCGAAACAAGCCACAGTTCTCCTCCTGGCTCAGGCAAGCAGCCAACAGAGACAACGGGGGCAGCCACGAACACCAAAGCTAGCCCTCCTTTGTGGGCTGCACCACACTTAGCTCCTTCTGAAAAATATCCAGGGGCCTCTTCTGTCCCTACAGGGCCTAGGAAAAAAGTCTTGGGAATTGCCGAGGATGAAAAAAAGGCCTTTGCAAGTAAACATCATGGTGCAAAGTGTCAGAATTACATGGCTGAGTTGAAGCCCACTGGTCAAGAGGATCTGGACAGTGGGGCCAGAGTGTCACCCAAATCGCCCCCCACTGACTGGAAGAAAGGGACCTCAAGGAAATTCATCGGGTGCGGAGAGGAAGACAGTGTTGCCCAGTGGAGCGACTACCCACATGACTGTGGACGGTCACTGCTGGATGTCAAAAGGGCCTGTTCAGAGAAGGGCCCTCCTGCCAAAATCCAAGAGGGCCTGTCCATCATGCAGGAAGCCAGAGAGAGGAGGCGAGAGCAGCCCAAAGGGAGGGCCAGTCTCCCTGGGGAGAGTTCTGAGGCCAAAACGGGGCCCTGTCGGTGGGAGTCAGGGGCTCGAGACAGTCACAAGGTGAGTACAAAAGCTCTTTTAATTTTGTCAAACATTGATTAAGCATCTAAGCCAGGGGTC
This sequence comes from Cynocephalus volans, assembly GCF_027409185.1. Lineage (NCBI taxonomy): Eukaryota > Metazoa > Chordata > Mammalia > Dermoptera > Cynocephalidae > Cynocephalus > Cynocephalus volans. The sequence goes on from NC_084461.1 coordinate 199,589,287, forward strand.
TCAAAGTCAGGTCTCATGTGGGCCACATGAGTACATAAATGAGTGAAGTGAAGCTGGGTGTGAGATTCTAGGGAGTGGTGGGGATTGTGGCAAGTGGGGAACTCATGCCCTATCTGAAGGAAGCCACCGCTTGACACACGAGAATGGTTCTCGACACATGAGAATGGTGGCCCTGAAATGGCAGACCTCATTTATCAAGAGAATCTGAAAATCTAGATTTTTATGTGTAATACCCACATTAGGAGATGAGGACAACTTATTGAAAAATGTCATTAACTTCAAGCACTACTTGTCTGCTGGCTCCATGTGTCCTATGACCACCTGTTCAAACCTCTGGCTGAGAACAATGGTCACAATAGGTATCAACGATAGCTTTATTGAACACCTGCTGTATACCAGTGTGTTGTATCATGTGCATTATTGTATCCCCAGTATCCAGCGTTGTGCTTGACATTTTGTGAACATTCAGGAAATATTTGTTGAGTGAATGAAGGAGCAATCTTATATGAGCCTCAAAAGAGAGATCACACAGAAGCAGACCCTTGCAAGTAGTACTTTTTAGGAGGTGATCCCAGGAACAATTGGTGGAGTGGAGAACTGAGGCAGAAGGTATGGGTGCCACTCGGGCAACTGAGGCTCAGTCTCATGAGGGACCCCTAGGAAGCAGCATAGAACATTTCTTGAGTTCTGTCCAAAGGGCAAGGGACCTGGAGTATGTATTTTCCAATTCCTTCTGTCCGTGCCCGAAGCTGTTTCAGGTGTTATTAAAATTCAGGTTCTTATATCCTGGCTGGTACCAGGCTCAATGGTGGAGAGAAAATTCTCACACAGTAGGACACCACTGGACATGCCACTGGCTTGTACTTGAGTGTTGGGCAGGGTGCTGACAATGTGTACCATAAGTATGATTATCTTCTTGTACAGATGGAAAAACTGAGGCTCAGAAGTTAAGTAACTCATCTCAGGTCACACAGCGGCAAGTCGCCAAGCTAGTGTGTGAACCCAAATCTGGTCTAATACCCAACAGTTAGTGGCCACTTTCTAACAGGCTGTTCTGGTGAATGAAGAGCCTTGAAGGTGGGGAAGAAATCTGTAGCATAGAGGCCACCCTCAGGAGGCTTTTGATCTCTGTGGGAGGATTAGACACTGTGGTCCAAGCCCAGGAAATGATATGGTGCAAGGTGAGGTGAAGAGGCCCAGGAAGGGGTCCTAGAGGAGGTGCTGGCATGACCCCAACCTGGGGGGATGGGCATGAGTTTGGATGGGCTGATTAAGGGAGGTAAGGGCATTCTCAGCAGAGGTATGGCATGCACAAAGGTTTGGAGGTGGGGAAAAAACATGGTATGTTCTGGGGGCCGTGTGGAAGCTGACTTAGCAGCTCCCTGTGTGTTGTGGCGTCAGCAAACCAGGGCCCAAATCCCACCTTTGCTGCTTGCAGGCCCAGGGATTAAAGACAAATGCTTTCACCTCCCTAAGCCTGAGTTTCCTCATCTGTAGAAGAGAGTAGGAGTCCAGCCTGGAAGGGGATGCTGTGGAAATGAAACAATAGGATTAGTAGCAGTAGAGATCATGAAATGAGGGTTTGCCTCAAGCTAAGAGTGGTGTATTAGTCAGGGTTCTCCAGAGAGACAGAATCAATAGGATATGTTATAATTATATGAGAGGGATTTATTAGGGGAATTAGATCACGTGACTACGAAGAAAAGTCCCATGATAGGCCGTCTATAAACTGGATGCTGGTAGTAGCATGGCTCAGTCAAAGTCTGAAGGCCTCAAAACCAGGGAAGCTGATGGTGTCCTTGGTGTAAATCCTGGAACACAAAAGCTGAAGAGTCTTGAGCTCCGATGTCCACGGACAGGAGGAAGAGTGGATCCCACCTCCTGCGGATAGAGAGAGCTTCACCTCTTTTCTTTGTCTTTTATTCTTTCTGGACCCCTAGTGGATTGGATGGTTCCCACCCACACTGAGGGCAGGTCTTTCCCACCCAGGCCACTCAGACTCTCATACTAATCACTGCTGGAAGCACCCTCATGGACACACCTAAAAAGATAGCTTTACCATGTTTCTCAGCATTTCTTCATCTAACCGAGTTGACACCTAGCATTAACCTTTACAAGTAGATAAATGGTAGAGTCGGGCTTTGAACCCATGTCTCTCGGAGAGGCCAAGCTACCCACTATGTTCAAGATCATAAAGACTCTGCTGCTTGTCCGCTGTGTGTAAAGCAGTCACTTCTCCTAGCCTCAGTTCCACACCAGAGTTACTAGGCAGAATGGAGTTAAGTACCCAGCACTGCCTGCCCCGTGTGCTTCCCGAGAAGGGTTTCACCTGTCCCCACCTCCAGGTTGTTATTGTGGCAACAGCGGGAGAGGGAAGAGGCCGTGGAAATGCGACACTTCAGCCCTTTGCCAGCATCTCGCTCAGGGGCCCACTGGCAGCGGGAGCCGGGGCATTGCGGAGGGGGCACCTGGCCTGGCTCTGTCCCCTAGCCCAGCCTTGGACACCCGCCTGGAATATGCAGGCCCCAGGAGTGCTGGTTGTCAAGGGATCTGTTTTCTCACTAAGGGATTGGGAAGCCTTGGACCAGCTTCCTGGTTCTCTTCTCTCCAAAGATCTTTGGTTTTTGACCTTTTCGAGAAACAACCAAAACAAATGCCGAAATACAAAATGTTGGTTGTTAAAAATTCAGATCTCGCAGGGAGAGGTGTAGAAAGTAAAAGATGAGTTCCCCCAGATGCAGCCACCGTTACAGTTTTTGATCTCCTTTGGCACTTTTCCGCATTGCATGGTCACTTACCAATCATATATATATTATTGATTGTCATATGCCAATTTGTCTTATGGCAAAAGTAGTGGGTGCTTGTGTTAAAATTTAAAATATTATACAAACATACATTTTAGAAAGAAAATCTCCCCCAAACAATGAGTTTGGTGCATAAACTAGAACACACACATCCCTCCAGGCCCATTAATTGTTCTCAACCATGGGTGATTTTGCCCCAAGGCATATTTGACAATACTTGGAGGCATTTTTTGTTGTCACATACAGGGAAGGGGAAGAGGTTGAGGCCAAGGGTCCTCCTCAACATCCTGCAATTCACAGGACAGCCCCAAATGTCCACAGTTTGGATGCTGAGGAACCCTGGTCTAGACACACATACAGATATAGATAAATACATAGGGTTTTAATGGAAACATGGCAACATTCTACAGAAAATCTTGCAACTTGCTTTTTTTTTTTTTTTTAACAGTAATTATGCATATTCGATCACCTTATTCTTTCTAATGGCTGCAAAGTATTTTGTTATGTGACCGAGCCCAGACCTTTTTTACCTGGCCCCTTGTTGATGGATATTTGGGTTGGTTTGAATGTGTTAGAAACAGGTCTGCAGTAAGAATCTTGACACACGTCTTTGCTGCCCTGGATGAGGATCCTTGACTGACAGAGCATTCTGCTAAAGTACCCTGAAAAGGGTGTGATTATTATTAAGGTGATCTTTCCCTCCCTTCCTTCCTTCCTCTCTGGTTCTCTCTTTCTTTTTCACTTAACAAATATTTATTGAAACTCTGTCCCAGGCCTGATTGTAGTATGTCATATACTTAGATTATTTATTTTAGTTTTAAAAGAGAGAATATTTCACAAGGCTCCCAAAATACTTAAAGGTACAGAATAAAATTTCCCCCAATACCTTTCCCCAGCCATCCTCACGTTCCTCCCCATCCAGTAATCACTCTTCTTTTTTGGTCCAAATTCTTTTAGGGTTTCTTTCTGAAAACACAAGCGAATGTGAATACATATTCTTATTTTGCCTCCACTTTCTATAGAAGAGAGCATTTCCTACATGTGGTGGAAACTTTGGCTGCACACACACAGGGAATCCTAAAAGCTTTAAAGTCTGGTCTTCACCCTAGACCTTAGGTCAGAATTTCTGGGGTGAGGCTGCCTTTGTTATTTCGAAAGCTCTCCAGGGAATCCTTGGGTTGAGGATCTCTGTTGAATCCACAGGTTTTCCATCTGCCTTTTTTTCATATAATGCATTGTAGAGAGTTTTGGGATTCGGCCCACAGAGAGTGTCCTTGTTGTTTTGATTGCGGAATTCTTGTTTAACCTTCCTCTGTTTATGGTATTTACGATCTTTTGCTGTGACGGACGACCCATGCACAGACATCATATTGTACACCCTGCAGCTATATCCGTGGGTTCAGGCTGGCGATTGCCTAGCCGAGGGTGAATGTGGCTGTGATTTTGCAGGGTCATGCCAGTGTGCCCTGCAGCGGTGCTCTGTCTGTTTATATCCTCAGCAGCTGTGTGCTTGAGGCCCAGTTCCCCTCAGCCTTCCCCAGCCTATCAGACTTCTGGATTTCATTCATGAGTGCCCCTCACCTCAGTGAGGATTAGTTTGCTTTCTCCTGTTCTGTGTGAGGGGGGCATCTTGTTAGGTTGTGAGGACATTTGTGTTTCTTTCCTGTAACCCACTTGCTTGTGTTCTCCTTGCTTTTTGTTGTGAAGTTGGTCCTTTTCTCATTGATTTCTTAAAGTTCTTTATTAAGAGATGAACGCTTTGCACTTGTATGATTTGATTTCTCCATGGAAACAGTCCTGGACTGCAAATTGGGCAGACGTGGGATTAAACCTTAGCTTATGTGACTCTGAGCACTTCCCCAGACTTCCCTGAGCCTCAGTTTCCTCATCTGTGGGATGGGGATCCTGCCTGCGGCATGGACTTGTTGGAGATTTATCATGAGACAATGTATGGTCAAGCCTCAGACCCAGGCCCTGGTGCGAGGGAAGTTTGAGGAAATCAGAGGAGGCACTTCAGGGATGCGTCTAACCCTCCATTCATTTGGTACATTTAATAAGTGTACTGAACCCTGAACCCGTGCGGGCCCCGTTCTAGGTGCTGGGCTGCTGGGAGGCCCCTAGACGTGACCCAGCCCACCATGTCAGGCAGTGTATCAGGATTCTAATTTCTCTACATCCTTACCCACACTTCTTATTGTCTGTGTTTTTGATTATAGCCATCCTGGTGGGTTGGGTGTGAGGTAGTATCTCATTGTGGTTTTGATTTGTATTTCCCTCGTGCTTGGTGATATTGGACATATTTTCATGTGCTTATTGGCCATTTGTATACCTTCTTTGGAGTAATGCCTATTTAGATCCTTTGTCCATTTTTTAATTGGGTCGTTTGTCTTTATTATTGAGTTCTCATTGTTTACATTTTGTGGATACAAGTGCCTTCTTGAACATATGATTTGCAGAAATTTTCTCCTACTCTGTGGGTTGTCTTTTCACTTTCTTAATGTGCCTTTTAAAGCACAAGAGTTTCTGGTTTTGACAAGGTCCATTTTATCTATTTTCTTTTGTTGCTTGTCCTTTTGGTGTCTTAACTAAGAAACTGCTGCCTAATCCGAGGTCTTGAAGATTTACACTTATATTTTCTTCTCAGAGTTTTCTAGTTTTAGCTCTTATATTTAGATCTTTGATCTGTTTTGAGTTGATTTTGGTATAGGATGTGAGGTTTGCAGCGTGTGTTGAAGGTACAGTCTCAGCTTTGTTGATGGGGTGGAGAAGAGAATGGAGGTCACCTCAAGGGTGTTGGCTTGCCCAGCTGGGGGATGGGCATAGCAGGAGAGGAACAATTTTGGAGAGGAGGGATGGAGAGACCGGCTTTGAGCATGTGGATCTGAGATGAGTGTGAGCTGCCAAGTGGGAATGTTGAATGGGCAGTGGGATCCACTTGTCTGGAGTCCCAACTGAGAGACAGAATGGGGAATCATCTGGGTGTAGGTAGCCATGTTTTGGGGGCATGAAGGACATCTCAGAGGGGATGACATAGCAGAAGAGAAGGTTCTGTGGCTGGCCCAGGACATGTGGGGAAGCTGAAAAGGAACAGCCAGGGAAGTAGGAGGAAAACCAGTGGGTTTTTCTCCCAAGGGATCAAGAAAAGAGGCTGTAAGGGAAGGGATCAAGAATCCAGCACTGTTCTTCCTGATGCTTTGTGCTCTTAGGCAGATGCCTCCTCTCTCTGGGCCTTTCTTTCTTTGTATGGGGAGAGGGTGAGGCATGCAAAAAATAAATTCTGAAGTCCTGTATTTACTGACCTGTGAATTTTTCCTCTATATATAACTGAGTGGAAAAAATGACAGGATTCAGATGAGATGTACTAGGGGTACCTTCCTATTCATGCACCACTTTCTCTATATAACTGTGTGTGTGTGTGTGTGTGTGTCTGTATGTGTGTGGATGCATGGAGAGCTGTTTAAAATAAGGTCACCAAGAATTACCCATGTGTGTGTGTGGGAGGGGGAATGCATGGAGAGATGTTTAAAATAAGGCCACCAAGAATTACCCCTGTCAGTAATGAGGCTGCCTAACATTGATGGAGGGCGGTCCACATGCCAGGTGTGGCAGAGACCACTTGTTAGCGAAGCCAGCTGCCCAAAACTTGTGTATGTCTGCCCCCTGGTGGCTGTACTGTGTCGTCCGCTTTCCTTGCGCCGTTCCTTACTTGGTTCTCCCACGCACCCTAGAAGCTGGGTGCTGTTATTACTGTTCCTTTCCCAGATGATTGAGGCTCAGAGAGATTAATGCACTCACCTCAGGTCACACAGTTATTAAATGGCTGAGTCTAGACCTCAAACTTGAACCCAGACCCCAAACCTGCTGCCTCCACCTGTTACCTCCTACCATTAAGTTAGGGGGATTTCTGGCAGTTTTTCTTTTTTGCCCTTTTTGGTTCAGAATGGACTCTCAGTGTGACATATTTTTCCTCTAAATAGGAAAGACCCTGGTAAAGTTCTTTTCTTGTGTCCTGTGTCTCAGGTGCCACTGCGGGACCTGGAGAAAGAGGATGCCCTCCAGGATAATGAAAAACTGCTCCGGCAGGTGTCGCCTGTGGCTTTGGGCCCCCGGAGGAGCCACAGCTTCTGCAAGGACAAGAGGAGCGGGCACTTTGTGGTAAGTGTCACGAGCATGGCAGAGAGGAACTCACAGGCAATGTTGGTTGTCAGATATGGCTGTGAACGTGGCACATGGGGAGTCAAGGCTGGTCCAGGCCTGAGGGGGTCGAGGGTGGGCAAGACACTGTCAAAAATCTGGTGTTGCCTGACTAGCTGTGCTGGTTCGTGACGTGAAAGGTGTTTGGTGATTCTTCTGGGGAAGTCTTCCCTCCTCTTGGGTTTCCAGCTCAATGTGGAGAGGTAGCCCCAGCTGCCTGGCATAGAGCTGTTAAGAGAACATGTGCTGGGGTTTGAAAGTCCCGGGTTCAAATCCCAGCTCTGTCTCCTCTCAGACTCTTTGAGATTTTGAGCAATTTACTTAATATCTCTGCACTTCAGTTTGTTCACCTGGAAAACAGTATATTGACCCCCGTTTCTTCAGCTTTGTTGCAAGGATGGAGTAAGATTGTGTGCAGGAGCCAGCATGCTCGGGTAATGAGCTTGGTAACTGGCAGCTGTGATGATAACAGGAGACAGTGGGAAGCTGGTTCTGGAGCCAGACTGCCCAAGTTCAGATTGTAGATCTGCAAACATTCATATGTGCCCTTGGATAGGCCTCTGGCCTCAGTTTCCTCATCTGTAAAATGGGGATGGTAGTAACAGTATCTGCTTCACAGGGCTGATGTGGGGCTCAGATGATATCATGCATGAAGTGCTTAGCCTGGTCCCAACACACAGCAAACACTTAGTAAGTGTTATCGTCACTTTATTATCGTGTATGTTTTCGAGTCTCCATTTAGCTGTTGCTTCGCTCTGACTCCTTGTGCCAGCACTTCCTGTCTCGCAACCTGTTTCCTCACTTGTGGAAGGAGGTGGATAAGTGGTGAGCAAGGCCCTGGGGAAGCTGTCTCCTCTGGGAGCCTCAGTTTACCCAGGTGAGTTCCAGGGCCTCGCCACCTCCAATGATTTTCTGTGATTTTCTTTCTCTTTTTTCTTTCTTTCTTTCTTTTTTTTGACTTCAGTTTCATGATATTTGGAGATCTGCTAGTTTTACACTTGCTCAAGAAGTCTCTTCTGGGTCCCCTTTCCCAGGTGGGGGCATCTAAGATAGGCAGCTCTTTGACGAGGCAATGCTAGTGCTGCTCACGAGGGCCTTTTTGATTGCACAGCTCCACGTGTTTCAGCGAGACTTGGGCCTCATGAGTTAGAGACACAGGATCACACATTTAAATCCCACGTCCATCCTTTCCAGCTTTATGGCCATGGGCAAGAAACTTCACTCGCCTGAACCTCGATTTCCTCCTCTGTAAAATGGGGGTGAAGAAGCTGCTCTGTCAGGGTTTGTGCTAGGACCTGATGGAGAACAGCCACAACAGAGTAAAAGAGCCTGACTGACGGGCTGAGGCGATCCCGGCCAGGCTTCTGCTGAGCAGCCCTGGGAAGTCTCCTCGAGGGCCCAGATCCCAGCCACAGACTCACACACATTTGAAACCTGCCGGATTGTTTTGCTAAACGTTCTCTTCCACTGATTTCTCTCTCACCCTTTTCTCCATTCCCTCTCAGGTGGCACCGACTCAGCTTATCTGATTGTACTTGAACTTTTGAGTGTGCGTGAAGATAAAGGTTATGGGCAGCAGAGCATTTAAAACCTGTCTCTTTGTAGTCTCTGCTTGCTGGCATCCTCCCTGGTCACCCAGCTCCTCTTCTTTCACTCTCTGTCATTGAGGAGCCTTTGTCCTTGAAGTCCTTGGGCAGCTTGCCTTGGCTCCCTCCTTCTGGCCTCTGAGGCCCCTGTCCCGCCACTGCCTGCTTGATTTCCTCCTCTCTGGAGGTGGGTGAGTGGAGGGACTTAGCCCGAACCCAATAGGGCTGGGGCCTCAGACCTCATTTCGATGCTTTCAGGCCTCACGCCTGCAATTCTGGGGAGTGACCACAAGGGGGAGGTGGTGCTCAGCTCACTTCCTGGTGGCTCCAACAGCCCAACTAGGAGGGACCTTAGCATTGGGCTCGGGAAGCTGAAAAAGTGGGTTTAAATTCCAGCTCTTCCACTGTGTGACCTTGGGCAAGTGACTTGATGGATCTCATTGAGCCTCAATTCTTTTCTTCTATAAGATGAGGATGGTTCTTTCTGACCTCAAGAGTATTTTTGTGAGCAGTAAATGAAATGACCCAACACAGAGTAAATTCTCAATTAATGCCTCAGCTACAGTAGTGGCTTTTCCTTCTTTCTTTGCTTCCTCCTTTCCTTATCCTTTCCTTCTCTTCCACGTTTTCTTCCCTTCCTCCTACTTCTCCTCCTCCCCTCTCTCCCTCCTTCTCTCCTCTCCCTTTTTTCCCACCTATCCAACTCTCTCTTTAGAAATGGGGAAACTGAGGCCCAGAGAGAGGACCTGGATTAGCCAGGGTGACCCACCAGATGGGGACTGGGGTTCGAGCACCTGCTGGCTGCCCCTTCTCTCTGGAAGGTGGTTCTGCCTGCATTTTGTACCTGGTGAGGTGGTGAAGGGGATTCCTGATAGATGTCGTCTGCTGTTATTCCCATCGCTGCTGCGGTTAATGACTCTGTGCTGTTCCGTTCCCATTTATGTCCAGGTCCATCTCCATTTTTTGAGCCTGTGCCTCAGGCCTTCTCAATCCCCACTCCAGTCCCATCTTAGAGAGTGTGAATCCCATTTTGCAGAGAAGGAAGGTGGCTCAGAGTGGTTAAGCAACTTGCCCAAGGCCACACAGCACCTGGGAGCTGTGATGGAAACCATGCCTGTCTCACTTCCAGTATTGGACCTGGGCCCTTCCTGCCATGGGACTGGGCTTTTGGCCTGCCACCAGCCCCTGCAGCCCTGCTCACCCCTTGGACCTGCAGAGCTCCATGTATTAGCTTCATGAGGAAACAAGATACCCCCGAGCCCTGGGATGCCCCCTGGGGCTGAGAATGTGATATTTGTTCAGCAAGGGGTTAGCTACCAGCTGTTCTGGTGCTGCCACCCTCTGCAGGGTGCCTGGGACCTGCAAGGGCTGCTGCCAAGCTGGTTTGCATAGCCCCACCCACATCTGGCTGAATCACAGGCTGGTCAGGGCCTGAGCAAGAGGTCAGGCCAGCCTGGCCCTACCACTTACTGGAGGCCATGAGCAAGTGCGATGACCCCTCGGGGCCTCTCTTCCTCCTCCGTAAAATGGGGAATATTAGGAATAACAGTGCCTAACACTTACAGTGCTTACACTGGTGTAGATACAATTATTATCCCCACTGTACAGATGGAGAAACTGAGGCTCAGAGCCAGTAAGTACCTGTCCCAAATTCTGTTTCTGGAGTCTGTACTGTTTAACCCTCTGTTGCACTGCTACCTATGCTACCTCGTAGTGTGGAAGGAGGATGGAAGTGAAAGCAGGTGATGCTTTTAAAGCACTTAGCACAGTGCTGGCACAGAGTGACGGCTTGGTAACTATTAGCCTCTGTTATTGCATGATTAATTGTTATTTGTTGTCAGGTTTTTCCCTATGTTCTCTTGAAGAGCTGATAGGAAAGGAAAGTGTCTCCAGTTTTTGAAGTTTTTCTGTAGTTGAGGAAACTGAGGCCCGATGAGGGGAAATGTCTTGTCCAAAGTTCTGTGGCAGCCAGAGGCAGAGCTGGGACTGAAATTCAGTCTTTGTGACTCGCTGGCTGGTGCCCACTGCTCTTCCCTCTCTTCCTTGTTCCTTTCAAGGTCTCCTTAGGACCTCAAGTCCACATGGCAGGTCCAAGTCCCCTGCTGGTCCTGCTCCCTCCCCTCTTTGTCTCATGAAGTGAGCTTTGTTCCGCACTCTCTAAAGGATCATAAAACACACTGACTCAGTTGTGGACCATGACCTTGGGCCACAGATCACCCCAGAGGCCCCTTCTGTGACCTCAAAGGTGGAAATTCACCAGCTGTGGGGTTCCCTGCTATGGGGCACATAGGTGGCCTCTGGTAACTTCTAGAATTTTCTCTCAACTCCCCAAACCCATCGGTCTGCATCTGCTGGCTCATTTAGTCATGAACTCATTCCCTTTTTGGGCCTACTGTGTACTACACGCTGCATGAGGGGGTCCTAGAGATTTTCTCCCTCAGCCTCCTGGAGTTCACAGTCCAGGGGGCTCCTGAAGATGGGTTGGGGGGTTCACTTAGGTGAAAGGAGGGGTAGAGGGAAGGGGACAGGGAACTAGCACGTGTGAAGGTGCATGGGTGGGTGGGCTTGGAGGACAGTGAATAGGCCAGTTTGGTGGAGGGGGAGTGTTTGAGGGGTCCATTCCTTTTTTGGACAAGTATTTGTCTGTGTGCCAGGTGCTGTGCTGGGCAGTGGGCTACAGACCTGAGTAGGACAGAGACAATAAACAAGGCAGATGAGGAACTGCAGTGGGCTCCAACAGCTGCTGTTTCTTGAGCACTTACTATATGCCAGGCACTGTGTCATGTGCTTTACTTGCATTTCCTCATGTAATTTGTTCAGAGTTTAAGTCTCCCCAGAGGAGGCAGAATGTGTTTCCATTTGGGGAGGGCTAACAGAGGTGGCAGCACTTGTTTTAAGTCTTGAAGGATGAACAGGTGTTTGGCCAGACAGCTGTTGTCTGGGGAGAAGTGCTTTGCCCCTGTAGAGGGAACAGTTTGGACAAAAGTTTAGAGGCTTGAAACTGTGTTCTATACAGTGGATGTAACCTAGAGTCCAGGAGATGTTCTGGATTCTCTTTTAAACTTTACTTTGATGGGTCATGCCCGGACACCACCAGTGTGTTTCAGTGCTGAGCTCAGACTTTCCCATATCTCTTGCTAATGAAGCCATGGCCCTTGCTTTTAAAGGTGGCACCATGTTGTCATCATACCACCATTTTTGTACTCAGCATTTGCGAGGGCAATCATTTGACGAGTTGAAAGCATTTGGACCTGATGATTTATTGTAATGACTGGAAAATGCGGGAAGGGACATTTGGATTCTGATTACGATAGTAATTCCTGTGAGTGTAATCAACTTGAGATAAGAGGGAATTGTGAGGTAGGACAATTCTTGGTCCCAGTTAGAGATTCCGTTCGAATTTCAGTTGGTTGACTGGGTGTCCAAATGGGTAGGAAAGATCAAAATAAAAGACCATATAAGAATGGCTAAAAATAACTCATCAAAGATTGTGATGGAAAAAAACACATCATGAATAAAGATTTTATGGCATCTTATTTGCGTAGCAGGTGCACTCTCCTTCCCCATAATGCATTGCTTGGCATTCCCACATTTGATGGTGGGTCTCTGCTTGTGTCATGTTGAACTGAGTGTGTATCAAGAATGTGGCTCACTGGCTTAACTGAAAGGGCTGGTTCGCTTTGCACAGCAAGATGTCCAGAGGTGGGCAGCTGCTGGCCTGGTCAGCATCTCAGAGTCTCCTGGGCTTTCCTTCATGCTTCCAAGAAGGCTGCCCCTCCTCCAGGCACCAGCTCCACTTCTAGTCAGGAAGAAGTAGGATGCCAGAAGGGCCATGTCAGCTTAGTCTGCCCTCTAAATCAAGAAAGCAGAAGTTTTTTCCAGAGTGCTCTTCAGTAGACTTTCACTTACATACCATGGGCAAGAACTGGGTCATATGGCCTGTCCTCGCAGCAAGAGCCTGGGAGAGTCAATGTTCAAGTCTTCTAGCCTCTGTCATGGAAGTTGTTCAAGTTGGAAATGGTCGCTGGCCATTCAACAAATAGAATTCTTTATTACACAGTATGAAAGAAAATGTGGGTTGTTGGGTTCTTGACAAGGAAGAACCAAACCAGGATATGGGCCAAGAGAGAAAATTTGCCAAGTGTAAGTCTGCTGGGATGTGAGATATAAGCTGGGTACTGGCCTTCAGGGATAGGAAGTCACAAGCCCTTGCCCTCCAAGGCTCCCTTGTCTGCTGGGGACCAGGGCTCAGAGAAGGGAAGGGAGGCTGAGGTGGAAGAGACAGGCAAGGTGGGAGCTGGCCTAGCAGCCAGAGTGACCCTCTCTGCCTGGGTGGGTCAAGATGTTGTATGTACTATGTACTGGAGCACGAGTGTGGAGCTCGGTGGGGAAAGACAGGGCAAGTGCCTGGGGCTCTTAGGAGGCCAGGAATCCTCTGACACATGGCTCATTCTGTTTGCTAATTGCTTCTTGCCTTTCACTACTAGGTGGAAAGGGATGGAGAATTAAGCAAGTTATAGCTCAGCTGATGAAAGTTCATTTTCTGAATTGAAACCAGCCAGACAAGAAAGCTTTTCTTTCCTAGGTCTTAAATGCAGTTGACCAGTTGTGCCTGAGATTTGGGAGTATTTGGTATTCATCTTTTTACCCAGTTATCTTTTCACCCATCCATCCGTTTACTCACCCATCCATCCACCTATCCATTCAGCCATCTATCCACCCACTCATCTTATCTGCATCCATCCATCCATCCACCTATCCACCTATCCACCTATCCATTTATCTGTCAATCCGCGCATCCATCCATTCATCCATTTTCTAACCAGCTATTCATACAAAGTTCTAAGGATATAAAGATGAATAAGTTAGTTTCTATCCTCATTACTCACAATTATAGACTATAAACAAGTAATTATATAGTCCAAGATGATACATACTAGTCATTCATTTATTTAGTCACCTCCTTGTGTATTCAGCTGACATTCATCGAGCACCTGCTATGTCCTGTGCTGTTCTTGACCCTCCAGGTACAGCAGTGAACAAGACAAGTGTGGGTGCTTCCCTCCTGGAGCTCATACTCTAGTGTGGGGGGACAGACACTACACAAGTAGTGACACTCAGAAGAGAGATACTTTCAGATATTACCAAGTGCTATGAAGAAAATAAAACCGAGTGTTGGGAATCAAGAATGGCTGGGGAGAGGGTAGTTGGGGCTATTAGGTAGTCAGGGAGGGCTTCTCTAGAAGTGGCTGAGACTTGAAGGAGGAGGATCCAGGCATGTAGAAGAGTCAGAGGGAGAACATCAGGCAGAGGGAACAGTGGGTCCAAAGGTCCTGGGACTTGTTTTGTTTAATGATGATGATGATGTAATCGGGGTGGAGTGGAGAGGGCAACCCTTAGGGTCAGAGTAAGGGGCTTGGTTTTATGCCTGTAGGAGGCCCTGAGGAGCCTCGATGATATGCAAGTTCCATAAGAGGTGTCCCTCTGGTGGACACTGCAGAGAGGGGGTTGGAGAGGGTAACCTGGGAGCAGGGAGACCTGTTGGGGTTTGCCCCAATCTGGGCAAGACTATTTAAAAAAATTTTGGGTTGTTGTTATGGTTAAATATAAATAACATAAAATTTACCACTTTAAACATATTAAGCATACAAATACAGTGTCATTAAGTACATTCACAATGTTGTGCAGCCATAACCACTACCCATTTTCGGAATTTTTTCATCATCACAAGCAGAAACTATACCCAATAAGCACCAGCTCCCCATCGTCCCCTCCTACAAGCTTCTGGTAAGCTCTGTCCTACTTTCTATCTCTGAATTTGCCCGTTCTAGGTATCTCATATAAATAGAATCATACAACATGTGGACTTTGTGTCTGGCTTCTTTCTCTTAGCATAATGTCTTCGAGGTTCATCCATGTTGTAGCACGTGTCAGCACTTCATTCCTTTTTAAGGCTGAATAATATTCCATTGTATGCATATACCACATTTTTTTTTAATCCATTCATCTGTTGATAGTACTTGGGTTATTTCTACCTTTCGGCTACTGTGAATAATGCTGCTATGAACATTGATGTACAAATATCTGTTTGAATCTCTGCTTTCAGTTCTTTGGGGTATATATGTAGGAGTGGAATTGCTGGATCATATGCTAATTCTATGTTTAATTTTTTGAGGAACTGCCATACTGTTTTCCACAGCAGCTGCACCATTGTGCATTCTTACCAGCAACTCATGAGGGTTCTAATTTCTCCACATCCTTGCTACACTTGTTACTTTCTGCTTGTTTGTCTTTTTAAATAGCCATCCTAATGGGTGTGAAGTGGGAGCTCATTGTGGTTTTTATTTTCATTTCCATAATGACTAATGATGTTGGGCATGTTTTCTTGTGCCGAGTGACTAGTTGTCAAGTCTATCTTTGGAGAAATGTCTATCCAAGTCTTTTGCCCATTTTTGAATCAGGTTTTTTTGTTGTTGTTGTTGAGTTGTTAGGAGTATTACATACATATTCTGGATATTAATCCCTTATCAGATATGTGATTTGCAATTATTTTCTCCCCTTCTGTGGGTTGTCTTTTCACTATCTTAATAGAGTTTTTTGATGCACAAACATTTTTAATTTTGGTGAAGTCCAATTTAAACCATCTACTTTATCTTTTGTGGCCTAGAAAATGATTTTTTAAATGAAAAGGTAATATACATACAGAAAAGGGCACATGTCCTAAGCCAGATGGCCTGGGTTTGAATCCAAGCTCTGCTATTTACCAGCTATGTGACCTACTGGTTAGAAATGCAGTGAGGTTAGATGAGTTGATGTGTATAAGGCTATTAAAGCGCCTGACTCCTGGCAGGTGCTTTATAAGTGTTTTCTGTTATTGCTGTGACTCTATACTAGATATTGAGTTGCTACGTAACAGATACTTTCCTAAACACTGTACAAACATTATCCCATTATCCCATTTTATCCTCATAAACGCCTTCATCATCCCCATGCAGCTCGTTTTTTAAAAATTTTGTTTAGCAATGCTTACTTATCCCATGTAGCTCTTATGAGACTCGCTGAGCCCCATTTCCTGGGACTAAGTGACCTCACTATATCCTGAGGTGCCAAGAAGATGCCCATTTTAGAGATTCTGAACCTGAGGCTCAACTGGCTTGTGGACACAGTGAAGAAACAGCGTCATGGGGGTTGAATCCTGGCCTGTGGACTCGCCCCTTGCAGCTCGGGAGGGGAGGGGCGTCTCTTCCCCAGGTGGAAGTAGAATGGCATTCTGTCTGCCTGGATTCCATTTTGGCAGTGTCACCTGGAGCTCCCAGGGTTCTGTGGGCTCCCTGACACCGAGGCTGCAGAGGGCCCCAGCTGGGTGCCCACCTGCCCGCAGGAGACTGATGAATGAATGACAGTGACACCTGCTGGCCTTGCAAAGCCCCCCCTCCCCCGTGGTGGGGCCACGTGGGCATCCTGGCACGCGCCTGCTCCCTTGTGGTGCTGCGCGAGATTGCGGGCGCTGGAGGTCCCCTCAGCTGAGAAGAGATGGGGGGGCGGGGGAAGGGGGGCCAGACTCTTCCATGTGTTAACCTGTTTAATTCCACAATGTATTACCATCATGTCACAGGTGAGGACAAGGGAGGCTCAGTAGGGTGACGTCACATGCCCAGTGAGGGCTGCCAGGAATCCTTTCTGGAAACTTGATCAGACAAGGTGAAGTTGATGAGGAGCGTGTCTAGGAGGGGATGCTGTGAGGTCATTAAATACCACCCTGGCATTAGTACACCTGGAAACTTCCAGAACAGGCTACAGGCAGAGCCGGGATCTTTTCCCAATTACCTAGTGTGGACCTGCCTGTGAGGGGTCTGGTGACCCAGTCTGTACAACGGGTTTGAAGGGTCTGTGGGCCCTAAACCCTAGCCTGACAATAGAAATGGAAAACTTAGTATAACTAAAATAATGAAACATTTTGGCTTTAGTTATGAATTGCCTAGCCATGCAATTGGCATAGTCACTTAGCAATACCATCAGCTCCGTCAGCAGGATTCCGACCATAGCACTAACCTTACAGGAACCCTTTACACATTTCCTTCTTATTGGTGCATAATTTACATACAGTAAAGTGAACCAATCCAATCCTCACTGTACAGCTTGGTGGTTAGACCACAGCCAGCTGCCCTCAATCGACACATTATCGTGGTGAGTCTTTGCCATCACTCTGGGAGGCCCATGGGAAACTGAGGCTTGGGGAATTGAAGTGGCTTGGCCTGGGCTCGGACAGTGGGCAGGTGCCACAGGCGGGGCTCAGTCCAGGCTGTCACAGCTTCTCCCTCTTTCCCCCCATTCTCCTTCCTGATTAAACAAGGTTTCCTTGCGCAATGTTTAGAAATGACCACAAGAGGGCAGGCTGGAGGCAATCTATTTTCAACATTTCCTTCTACCATTCACTTTTAACCCGTTCTGCATTAAGGCCTTCCCTCTAAACCCCCCAAATCCAAGTTTTCCATGACCATTCAGCTTTTCTTCTTATGCAGCTCACTAATTTTGGTACATGTGTCACTCTGCTCTGTTCCCCAGCGGGCCCTGTGTCAGTTTCTATTTTATGAGCCTGACATCAGAGTTGCCCAGCTGAGGTTGGGACATTCCTCTGCAGCCTTCACAGCCCTGGCCACCCCATTTATTTTCACTGATAATATTTCTCTCCCGAGGAAGTTAATTTTTGGAGAAAAAATCTTTTTATTTTATTTTTAAAAGGAGTGTGTGGTGTGTGTATGTCTGGGGTATGGATAGCCCATAACGAGAGCCTTATGGATACAGAAACAGCATTGCTGACTTAAGCAGATGTCTTTCCAGAGATGCTGGATCTTCTCCTTGAACGGAGGGTCTGTCAAGGAGAGGGACATTTTGTCATATTTCAAAACTCAGCTCCATGCCATCTCCTCCAAGAAGCTATCCTGGGTTGCACCCATTTCCTGTGAGTTCCTCTGGGAGATGCCAGGCCCTGTGGCCTCCAGTTGATAGATAATGCCTAAGTGGTACAATGTGTTGAAAAGGACTCTGAGACCCCATCCAGGCCCAGAGGGAGATGGTGCTGTGATCAATTAGTGATGTCTGCCAAGAGTGTGGCTCAGGAAAGGTGGGTATATGAGCGTCAGATACTTGCTAACCCTGGTTTAGAGGCATGTGTTGCCCAACACACACAGCCCTCCCAGAAGATGCTTTGGAAGACTTTACTTATGACTCTCCAAATCTCAGAAATATCCCAGGATCTCTTGCCACAGAATTTATTATACGTATGACTCAACCAACCAAAGCCTTTTAAAAAAAATTCTATTTCTAAATATCTTCCCAGCTATTTATAACTATCTTCCTAGCTTCTTGTGGCAGGCTTTCTCTTCTAGGATAGTGGTTTCCAAACCTTGCTGCACATTAGGATCACTTGAGGAGCTTCTCCAACCCTTGATACCCAGGTCACATCCCCGATATTAAATCAGCATTTTTGAAATAGACTAATTTTTAGAACAGTTTTAGATTTACAGAAAAAATTGAGAAGATAGTACAGAGTTCCCATATATGCACACCTCTCCTATTAACTTCTTGTATGAGTGTGATATGTTCCTTACCATCAATGAATCAGTATGGATACACTCTTATTAAATTCTTAGTTTATTCAGATTTCCTTAGTTTTAAGCTAATGATCATTTTGTGTGCTAAGATCTTATTTAGGAGCTGGTCTCAGACTTGCCTTCCTTTTGATGGGCTTGACAATATTGAGGAGGCCTGGTCAGGTGTTTTGTAGGATGTCCTTCTGCTGGAATTTGCCTGGGCATCAGTATTTTTTAGAGATCCCCAGTTGTTGGGAAAATATAGGAAAATGGTCAGGGCCCCTCAGATGTTCAGAGTCTTGCCAAGCATTTGATGTAAATATGCACATGCGCCCAGGTGTTCCTTTGTTATTGACTAATGTAATTGCGCGTGTGCACCAGATGTTCTGGGTTATGGACTTAAGTATAAAGGATGAGTGGCTCTGATCCGTAATGCCCAGTACCCCAGAATGCCCCCCCTCGGGGGGATCCATGGGGAGGCCGCTACTGCTGCTGGAGGCTATTGCTACTATGTGTCCCCAGGACCCTCTGCTGCTGAGAACTGAGCTTGTGTCATCTGCCAGTGGCTCCCAAGATCTTTCCCAATTACCTAGTGTGGACCTGCATGTGAGGGGTCTGGTGACTCAGTCTGTAAAATGGGTTTGAAGGGTCTGAGCCCTCTCTCTGATAATACAAATGGAAACTTAGTATAACTAAAATAATGAAACGTTTTGGCTTTAGTTATGAAATGCCTAGCCGTACAGTTAGCGTAGCTATTGCCTCAACCCGCTCGACCTGCCAACTGGCGTAGTCATGTAGCTTTACACCAGTGGTACAGCATAGCTTGGGAACTGCTGTTCTAGGTCTTTGATTTATGTTCTGGGGATTGGGGAGTGGGGTGGGCAGAGTGTTTGTATAAAAACAAGTTAGTGGTCTGAAGAGTAGAAGAGAAGTAAAGAAGTAATTCCTGTGGTCCAGTTATCTGCTGTTACAATTAACCACACCAAAACCAAGTGATGTGACTTAGTCATGGATTCTGCAGGTCAAAAACTCAAGCAGGACTCCATGGGGATGGCTGTTCTCTGCTGGGAGCCCTGGGAGGCTAAGGCTGGAATCATCTGGGTGCTTTTTCACTCACGTCCACTGCCTGGGCTGGGATGACTCAAAGGCTGGACTCCTCTGGACTATTGACCAGAGCACCTGAATGAGGCTTCTTTTCAAGGGATCTCTCAGCTCAAATGTCCCCCCTCAGTGGAGCCTTCCCAATGTCACATCTATAGAAGGGCCTGGCCTCCATTATTCTCACCCAGCACAGCCATTGTCACATGCACATCTTCCCATTGCCTGGTGTCTGTCTCCTGCATTGGGGTGGAAGTTCTGTTTGGTGCATTCTTGTCTGCCCCACCCTTCCCCCAGAAAACAAGAATTGCAGATTGAGGGCTCGTGACTCTCTTGTTCACCTCGGTGTTGTCAGTCAGAGCTAATGCTCAATAAATATTTGTTGAATGAGTGGGTGAGTCAGCAGCCAAATAGGGGAGAGATACACATACACAACTAACTAAACCAGTGGAGGAGGGAGTGATTCGTTCTTCCTTGCCCAGTGGGGGGGGAGCCAGAAAGGTATGACTTAAGCTGGGTCTTGACAGGTAAGTAGAAGTTGACCAGGTAGAGAGGGGCAGGAAGGTCGGCCCACGCAGAAGGACCAGCCTGGGCAGCAGCCGAGAGGCTGGACAGTTGGTGTTGCGACAGTGATTTGTTGTCCTTGCCACATAGTCCCTGGGAGGGGACCCCTGAGCACTCAAGGTACCCCCTTGTCACTGAACAGAGGAAGGCTCAGAGGGAAAATGGAGAATTTAATTAGGGTCAGAGTTCCAAGGATGAAGTCCAACTGCAAACCACAGCAGAAGTCCCCTGATCTGGTGATTCCTAAATGCCAGGCCTCCCACAGAGGCACCTTGGTCACCTCTGGGTTTCTGAGTCTAGATTTACAGGGACTTACCCTCAAGATTCAGCATCAGGAGCTACAAGCAGTAGTCAGGTCAGGCAGGGACAAGTTAGTGATAAATGGAGAAGAAAGACAAAGGCGCCGCTGCATTTTAGCCCATCCTCGCCCAGAGTGGTTGGTTGGATCATCCAGTTTCTCAAGCAGATGATCTTCATTTTAATGTGAAATCTCACCATGTGGTTAGGCCACAGCCAGCTGCCCTCAATTGACACACTGGATATTGGGGGTCTTGCTCCGTACACATTATCGTGGTGCATCTTTGCCATCACTCTGGGAGGCCCATGGGAAACTGAGGCTTGGGGAATTGAAGTGGCTTGGCCTGGGCTCGGACAGTGGGCAGGTGCCACAGGCGGGGCTCAGTCCAGGCTGTCACAGCTTCTCCCTCTTTCCCCCCATTCTCCTTCCTGATTAAACAAGGTTTCCTTGTGCAATGTTTAGAAATGACCACAAGAGGGCAGGCTGGAGGCGATCTATTTTCAACATTTCCTTCTACCATTCACTTTTAACCCGTTCTGCATTAAGGCCTTCCCTCTAAACCCCCCAAATCCAAGTTTTCCATGACCATTCAGCTTTTCTTCTTATGCAGCTCACTAATTTTGGTACATGTGTCACTCTGCTCTGTTCCCCAGCGGGCCCTGTGTCAGTTTCTATTTTATGAGCCTGACATCAGAGTTGCCCAGCTGAGGTTGGGACATTCCTCTGCAGCCTTCACAGCCCTGGCTACCCCATTTATTTTCACTGATGATATTTCTCTCCTGAAGAGATTCCTTTTTGGGGAAAAAAATCTGTTTTTATTTTATTTTTAAAAGGAGTGTGGGGGTATGTATATGTCTGGGGTATGGATAGCCCATAACGAGAGCCTTATGGATACAGAAACAGCATTGCTGACTTAAGCAGATGTCTTTCCAGAGATGTTGGATCTTCTCCTTGAACTGAGGGTCTGTCGAGGAGGGGGACATTTTGTCATATTTTAAGCCTTAGCTCCATGCCATCTCCTCCAAGAAGCTATCCTGGGTTGCTCCGTTTCCTGTGAACTCCTCCAGGAGATTTCAGGCCCTTTAGTTTAGCCTCCAGTGCTGTAAGTTATTCCCAAGTGCTTCTCTCCTATAGACAGTGAGCTCCATGAAGTCAAGAATCCTGCCTTGCTCATGTCCCTAATTCTCCATACCTGATCCTCACGGCTCCCATTGACTGAGCACTTGCAACCTGCTAGGTGCTCTCCTGATATCATCTCACCTCTCCCTCACCACAGCCCCTGAGGGAGGAAATTGATTATTATTGTTGCCATTGTTATCTTTTTTTAAATTTTATATTTTTATTATTTTAATTTATCAATACACAGTATCGTTGATTTTTGTGTCCCTTTACCAATTCCTCCTTTCCCTCCTTCCTTCCCCCTCCTCCCCCCATCGCCGTCATATCTATTTACTTGTCATAACAAAATCAAGGATTGTTGTGATTGTTGTGTCTTCTCCCCCGCCCCTGTTTGTTTGTCTATTTACTTATTTATTTTTATTAGCTTCCACAAATAAGTGAGAACATGTGGTATTTCTCTTTCTGTGCCTGGCTTATTTCACTTAATATAATTCTCTCAAGGTCCATCCATGTTGTTGCAAATGGCAGTATTTCATTCGCTTTTATAGCTGAGTAGTATTCCATTGTGTAGATGTACCACAATTTCCGTATCCACTCATCCGATGATGGGCATTTGGGCTGGTTCCAACTCTTGGCTATTGTAAATAGATCTGCAATAAACATGGGAGTACAGGTATCCCTTCAACATGATGATTTCCATTCCTCTGGGTACACTACCAGCATGAAATAGCTGGGTCATATGGTAGATCTGTCTGCAATTGTTGAGGAACCTCCATACCATTTTGCGTAGAGGCTGCACCATTTTGCAGTCCCAGCGACAGTGTAGGAGGCTTCCTTTTTCTCATGTTGCCATTGTAATTATCAGCCTCATTTTACAGCTGAAGATGCTGAGGCACAGAGACAAGAAGCCGGTCGCCTAGGATGACACTGTTTGGCAGGACCAGAGTTGGGATTTGAACCCAGACCTGAGTGCAAATCCCTGCTCCAGACAGTTTTGTTCCCTAGCACCTTGTGCGGGATTGCTCAAGGCTCACTAAATGACAGTTCTCCAGCTGGGACCTAGGATGGCCGGGCACATGTCCCCTCAGGCCTTTTCTCCTGCTGCCCCCCCCCTTTGCTCAGTCTTTTGCAAGGCTGGCTTCTCCTCCTCCTCCTCTCTCTTTTCCACTTCTTCCTTCCTCCCCCCTCGTCTTCAATAGCTTATTGAGATGTAATTCACATACTATAAAGTTCACTCATTGTAAGTGTACAACCTAGTCATTTGCAAGTAATTTTACAGTTTACAACTATCACTTTCTTATTCCAGAACATTTTCATTACCCCAGAAAGAAACCCTGTGCCTGTTAGCATCGCTCCTGACCCCCACTCCTCCCAGTCCCTGGCAGCCACCACCCTGCTTTCTGTCTCTACAGAGGTGCCTTTGCTGGATACTTCCTATCAGTGGAGTTGCACAGTATGTGGCCTTTGCGTCTGGCTTCTTTCACCAAGCACCATGTTTTCTGATGTATCTGAGTTGTAGCAGTGTCAGCCGTTTTTATTGGGCTGGCCCCTTCTTGTCGTGGGGTCCTCTCCTGCCTGACCCCCCCCTACCCTATCTGCCCCTCCACATGGTGGGGAGAACCGACTGGGGCCTGGGGCTGGTCGCCATGTCAGACTGGGGACTGAGGGGATGAAAAACGTTCTTTTTTTTTTTTTCCTCAATTGTGTGTTTTAAGTGATTTCAAACATCCTGCAGGTGATAACACCCTTGAGGCCCCTGTGGATGGCTCTGCACTGGGATAGGCTCAGAGGTGCCTTGTTTGGGGCAGATAACCTCCTTCCTGATGGGCTGGTCCCAGCATGGGCTCCCTTCTGCCCAGCCAGCCAGGGTGACTGGACTTGATATGCCGCTAGGCAGCGATGGCTAAGATGTTTTAGGACTTGTACTGGACTCTGGGTTTTGTATTTGTTACCTCAGTCACACCTCCCAGCTGCCCTGTGGGGCAGACACTGTCATCGTCCTTATTTACGTAAAGTAACTGGGGCACAGAGAGGTTAAATAACCAGCCCAATGTCACAGTGCTGGGACAGGGCAATCTGACTGTGACAACCACATCTTCCCCATACCCAGGTCTGTCTCTATGAGACATGCCTTCTCCTCCTGAGCCTCAGTTTCCCTTTTGGAAACTTCTGTCTGTGCACTGACCTTTCATGGAATCATCAACTGCTTGAAGACAGGGCCATGTGTCTGGCTTTTGGGGTGGCTTTGGTGGCTGATGCAGTGCTTTGCACACAGTAGGTCTGCTCTTACAGTGTTATTGATGCACAGATCCAAGAATGACTTTTTAAAAATTTTTTGTTGTTTTATCTTTACACAATGTAAATGGTTTTTGTGGCCTTTTACCAACTTCTCTCTTTACCCCCTTTCCCACCTCTGGTGACCTCAGTTTTGTTCTCTCCCTCTGAAAGTTCAAGGAATTAGGAATTACTGTGATTGTTATATCTTTCTTTTTCCTTCTTTTTTTTTTTTTCCCCAGCTCCCACTTACAAATGAGGACATGCAGTATTTCTCTTTCTGTACCTGGCTTATTTTACTTAACATAATTTTCTCTGAGTTCATCCATGTTCCAAGAATGATTTTGTTGTCAGCGGGATTGGTTCTGGGAAACAATTCTCTGCTTTGCAGGGAACGATTACAGAGCACCCACCAAGTGCTGGACTTCAGGCCAGGCCCTGAGACCACAGAGGTGACCAGGACCCAGGCCCTGCCCATGGGGAGCTCACAGCCCTGTGGGCAAGACAGGCTCTCATCACACAAACCGTCCTACCGTACCCGGAGGGGAACTCAGTGGCTCATTCTTGCCGTTTGCATTGGGCTTGAAAGATGCTTGAATTTCTGCAGAAGGAAAGGGCACCTGAGCAAAGGTGGGGAGGCTGAGGGTCCACGCATGGCTGAGCGGTGGGTTTGGCTAAGGCAGTGAGTAGGTGGAGGCTGTAAAGCGAGAGGCATTGAAGGCCGAGCCAAGAAGCGAAGTTGCTGGCCACAGACGCTCCCTGATGGATAATGTATGTGTGGGGTTGACACGCCCCTCCAGCCTTTACACATGGGTACCATATGGGTGCCATCTCTGTCCAGCTGCTCATGAGGGCCTGGCACACAGGCGCACAGGGAGAGTGTGACGAATGGGTGGACTGACTGGGCTCCTAGAGGATCATGAATGCAGATGCCTGAGCTGAGGGGAGGGGGAGAAATGTGGTCCAGCCAGTCCCCAGGGCCACCATGTAGCTCCCGCTCTTGTCCCCACACAGGAGTGCAGTCCTGTGGGCCAGAAATCTGCCTGGCTACATGTAGTCCTTCTGATGCCCAGTGTTGGCAACTGATTCAAATAAAGTAAGATAGTGCACTTACCTTCCTGCCACACCAATAAAAATGATACTTAAAGTCATGCCTGGGGAGTTACTGGTTTTTAACCTCTGTTTTCCTCCATGAATGCTGATGTCAATTTTAACAACCTCCCCATCTTTTTTATACACGGGAAGTTTCTACTAAAAGCTAAACACTCTCAGTGGATTTATACGTTTCTTTGTACATTTGATCTTTTTTGGAATGGATGAATGAATGACAGACATTGGTAAGAACGGTCTGAGGACCTCCTGTGGCCAGGTGTGGCGTAGGAAGTGGGGAGAGGCTGGCTAGGCAGGGTGAGGAACTATCCCAGAGGAGGAGCTCTGAGACCCTGTGTCTGAGGCCACCTTGAGCCTGGGCTGGAGGCTGAGAGATGGCAGGATGGTTACATCTTCAGCCATACACCTCAGCATGGATTGGAGCTGACCAGGTGAGGAGGAGGGGCGTGTGTTCATCTCCTGGGCTGCTGGAACAAATTCCCACATACTTAGGGGAGTAAAACAATAGAAAAATACTCTTTCACCATTCCACAGGCCAGACGTCTGAAGTCAAGGGGTTGGGAGGGCCATGCTTCCTGAAAAGGCTCAGGGAGGGTCCTTCCTGGCCTCTTCCAGCTTCTGGTGACTCCAAGTCTTCCTTGGCGTGTGGCCGCATCACTGCAGTCTCTGCCTCTGCCGTCACACGGCCTTCTCGTCTGTGTTCACATCTTCTCTTCTGTATCTTATAAGTACATCTGTCATTGGATTTAGGGCCCTCTTGAGTGATCCAGGATTTTCTCATCTCCAGATCCTTAACTTAGTTACATCTGCAAAGACTTTTTTCCAGATAAGTTCACCTTCATACGTTCCAGGTAGACAAGTTTTGGGGGTGTGATAATTCCTCACTTAGCAGGGCCCGAATCCAGACTCCTCAGTAAGTCAGCAGGACTCACACTCTGCAGCTATATACAGCCCATCTGCAGCAATCAGCCCTCCAACTGTGCTGTCAGCCAGCTAGGATGGCCCAAGCCTTCGGTTGTACTTTCAGTCTACAGGACCTAGTGCTCTGGCTGTACCATCAACTGAGACTGTCTTATGACTGTTCTGTCAGTTAATCAGCAAGCAGGGCCCAGCCTTCTGACTGTTCTTTCAGTCATTCAGCCAGCAGGGCCCGGCCTTTCAACTGTACCGTCAGTCCCTGGCTGTGCCATCAGCTGGGACCAAGTCCTGCCCAGCTGAGACCCAATGCTTGCTGGGCGTGGGACACGGAGACTCAATGGAACTGCAGAGTGCATTTGAGAGGCTCTGAAGTTCACCTATGGCCCCTCAGCTGCTGAGCCCAGCCTCCAACTCTGCACAGGTGGGTTTCCTGTTGGCCGCTGTGCCATGCAGCACAGATGGGCCAGGGGCTCGTTGGGGGCTGGGCAGGGCTTCAGGCTGAGGGTGGGAGCCTGGCTGCGAGCCCTGGCGCCTCTGCCCATGCCTGCGTGAGCCCTCCCGCCCTGCCTCACTTTTCCCTTCCCAGAAGCAGAAGGACGTGGCCTGCCGCAGAGGCCCGGCTCTCCATTGAACCCCACTGCGTGCCAGTCTCTGGGCTGGGAACTGAGTAGGGGCTGGGGTTGAATCATTGTGTCACCTTTCAGTAGTTGGTCATCTCAGACATCTCCTTTTGCCTCTCTGAGCTTCCATGGAGATGATAATACCATACTTATGGTATTACTGTGAGATCCATACTAGATGTTTGGTTTTATTCTATCTCATCAGATCCTCAAAATCCTGGAATGTAGGGGTAACTAATCCCATTTTACAGAAGGGGTAACTGAGGCTCAGAGAAGTGGAGTGACTTGCCAAAATCATACTCTTTGGAAGGAAACCTCCAAGAAAGGTTGCTTTGGGTTGGCTCTAGGTGTGCTATAAGTTGTGTTTTTAATTCTGAAAGTGGATAGTCACCCACCCCCTCCCTCAGGCAGCTGGCAGATGGTGACTGTGGGGGCCTGGGCTCCTCCTTCCCCACCTCCCCCAACCCCTGCATGGGCAGGCCACCCACGGGAGTGGAAGGCTGGGTTCCAGCCTTGGCTTAGTCACCCACTCACTACGTGACCTTGGCCAAGTCCCTGCCCTCTGTGGGCCTCAGTTTCCCACTCTGTAAAATGAGAATAATGAAGCCCTCCTTCCAGGGCCACTCAGAAGCTTAGCTGAGGTCAGAAGGAACTTGACTGATGTGAAGAGGGGCTGTGTGAACCAATGGGATCCTGAGTTGATCTATTTCCTTCTCTGTAAGGCCTGGGGGGGCCTCCCTGTCTGTGTGTGGCTTGGGGGAGGAGGAAGCACATACACTTGTGTTCACACACACATTCACACACGTGCACAAAACACACAGAGAAACACTTATTCTCACGCATGCCCACGTACTTGTACACACACGGACAAACATGCTTGCCTAAAAGCACCCACGTCCACACTGTCTCTCACAAGCACACTCACACAACTGCTTCCTGGGCTTCAGCTTCTCTCCTCCTGCCACACAGCTGAAAAACCCTCCATGCCCAGGGCTCCTTGGGAGCCGAGCATCCAGGCATCGGGGTTCAGGAGGAGTCACCCCCGGACTGCCCCGCTGGATCAGCCACCAGAGATGCTCTGGGCGGGGTTGACCGGACCTGAGCAGCCGCTTCTCCGCCCCAAGGCGGCCGTGGCCATTAGCGAGGCGTCTGGCCGGTCCCCTGGCCGCAAGCCAGCCTCTGAATGATTCATGCCACCTTGAACTAGACTCCAGTGTGACAAGCTGAGTGGGAAGAGCTGCCCCCTCCAGAGGAAAACTGAGAGCGTGTACAGCGCTCAAGGCATAACCCCGGGGCAGCAGCCATGGAGTATTATTACTGCCCCAGCTGGCTGAAGCTTCTGCAGCACCTCTGGGTGAGTGTGGCTCCTGCAATGGGTTGTCACCTTTTTCTGCTCCTCCCACCTCCTGCCAGCTTCTCTTTTTGGCTCTGTCTAGTTAGCAGTGTCTGTTTTCTTTAAGAAATGGTGGTGGTTACAAGGAAGAGGGAGTGTTGGGGAAAGGGGCAGAGGGTTTTGTGTGGGAGGCAGAGCGGGTCTGTAGGAAGAGCACGGAGTCTTGAACTGGAACATAGACAAGCCGTCCCAGAGGGCGGTCAGCGGCAGAAAAACAAGAAAAGCGAGGACAGTGTTGGGAGTTTTTCAGAAAGCAACATTTCTTTGGTTAAAGGACTATTCTTCATTCTGAAATTCTATCCCTCTTGCCTTTGTGTGTGTGTGAAAATGTCCTGTCTTTTATGAGATGAAAATAATAGTTTGTTTTCATTTCCCTAAACTTACTCAGCAAAACTAAAAAGTTGGAAGCCCCATGTTGTGTTCTTTCTTCTGTATAACAGAGGAAAAAAACCCAAACTTTTTCTAGTGAAATATCACCCTCGGGGAACCCTTGTGGAAGTGCTTTGTGGGGTATAAAGTGCTTTTCAAATCTTGTTTTCACTGTGACACTGGTCTGCTGTGTGCCCCTGGGCAAGTTGCTTCCCCTCTCCGGGTTTTTGTTTCCTCATCTGTGAAACTAAGGGGTGGGCGGGCAGAGGTGTTTGTAGGGTATGTGACAATTATAAAGGCTCTGCCAGCAGTGAGGCTTAGCAGGGAATCATCACAGGTGGGTCTTAGAGTTTCCCAGAATATTTGTCACTGGGTTGAGAATGCCCAGAAGAGAAAGTCTTGAGAAATATTATTTCTCCGCCTGCTGAATGTTTGCAAATACTTCAGATGCCTTCTCACCCAGGGAATTTTCCAAAGCTCTTAAAAACACAACTTTAGGAAACATAATCCTTCGGTCGCCTCTCCCCACCATCGGTCCTCCCTCCTAAGCCCCCTGGAGCAGCTGACAAACAGGAGATCCTCCTGGTCTGTATCATTTGACTATTGACATTGGGACATTGTCATATAACAAATGTAAGGCAGCATTTATTGATATATTTTGGTTTTTTTCATTTTTTGATTACAAAAATAATATGTAGACATGGTAGAAAACTTGGGGAATCCAGAAGAACATGTAAAATGGTCGCCCACAATCATTTGTACTTTGAATTCTGCAGTCCACAGGGTCCTGATGACATTGATGTGCCCAGCTGTATGTTGGGCCCTGGCTTGGTGCTGGGGATGCAGAGGTGACTGAGATACAGTCCACTGTCCCCAGGAAATTGGAGCTCAATATAGGCCGTGGGCACATCCACAAATGGTTACAATCACATATTCATTCAACGCACACTTACCTGCAGCAGTTTGGAGCTGGAGCTGGACACTTGGAATGCAGGGGTGAGCAAGACAGACATGGTTCCTAACTTTGTAAAACTTATAGATTCATAGTGGGACATGGATTTTGCACAAGGAATTGGAATAGAGACCCCATGTATGTTAGGATAGGAGTGGTGCATGGTGCTATGGGGGACATTGTCTCATTGGGGTGTGGGTCCAGGAGAGCCAGCCCAAGGAAGCTGAGCACTCGAGGATGGGAACAGTGTGCCAGGCAGAGGGAATAGCATGTACAAAGTGCTGAGGTGGGTATGAGAAAGAGCAAGTTCACACGGCATGCCCATGGCAGGTTTCAATAACGGCCATAAACTCAGCCTGGCTGTGTGAGACGGTAGGGGTGGACGATGTTCTCAGGCTCCCAGAGGCAGCTTTGTGGGGTGAACAGAGTAACAGCCTCTCACCCGGCTTTGCCCCAACTCTCTGTTGACATTGGGAAAGTCTTTTCCTCTCTGGACCTCAGTTTCCCCATGTGGACCAAGAAGAGGTAGGGTGAAGCGGTTTAGAAGGCCTTTCCTAGATGTGAGGCAGGGAGAGATTTTCTCAGTTACCCACCCCCTGTGGGTAACCAGGTCCTAGAGTACCAGGAGACACAGGGACTCGCCACTGGCTTTGCCCACAATTTCTCTGCCCCTCCAAGTTGCAGAAGACAGTCCGACACACGTGTAACAAGACCAGGGGCCAGGATTAGCCGTTGTGTCTGCAGCGTTAAGCTGGAAACTTGCTTGTTGGGTTCTCAAGGAAGCTTGGGATTGTGGAAAATCCATGGACTTTGGACCTGGATTGTAACACACTGGGTGCCATTGAGCAGGCCCCTTCAGCCTCCCAAACCTCAGCTTCCTCATCTGCAAAGTGGGGACACACCACCTTCCTCATTTCCTTGTTGGGACAATTTCTGTGAAATCACAAGCTTATTTCTGAAACCCAGAAGCTGCTCAGAAAATGTTAGCCCTTCCTTTTTCCCAGGAAGCCTCTGCAAGATTCAGAGTGACTGACAATCCAGGAACCATTGCACAGAGCCAGGTGGGGTGGTCAACTATCCCCATCCCCTCGTAGCCATGCGAGGTGGGGAACATGTGCTCATTGTCGTTGCTCCTTCAGCACAGTCCCTCCTCGCCGCTGTCAGGTCTCTGCATGGTGTCACCTCTTCACCAGGGTCTTCCTGACCACTCTGTCTAAAACAGTGCTCCCCCCACCCCTGCAATGCACAGCATTCTTTGTCCTGTTACTCTACTATTTTGAATAAGCTTTTTAAAAATTGTATATGTTCAAGGGGTACAACCTGATGTTTTGATATACTTAGTGAAATGATTACTGCAGTCAAGCAAATTAACATATCTGTCTCCTCACCTTTTTTTTTTTTTTTTTTTTGTGGTAAGAGCTCCTAAGCTCTACTCTCCTGGCAAATTTCCATATATAATACAATGTTTTTAACTATAGTCACCATGCTGTGTCTGAGATCTCTAGAAGTATTGGTGCTGCATAACTGCAACTTTGTGTCCTTTGACCAACATACCCCCGCCCCCACCACCTCTCTACTCTCTGTTTCTTTTTTAGATTCCACCTAGAAGTGAGATCATGCAGGATATTTCTTTCTGTGTCTGACTTATTTCACTTAGCATAATGTCCTCCATGTTGTCATAAATGGCAGGATTTTCTTATTTTTTTAAAGCTGAATAATATTCCATTGTATGCATTTATACCACAATTTCTTTATGCGTTCATTCGCCCCTGAACACTTAGGTTGTTTCCGTGTCTTGGCTTCTGTGAATAATGCTGCCCTGAATGTGGAAGCACAGGTATCTCTATGGGGTAATGATTTCACTTCCTCTGGGTACATACCCAGAAGAGAGATTGCTGGATCTATTTTCAGTTTTTTGAGAAACCTCCATACTGTTTACCATAATGATTTGTTTTGGAATACTTTTAGATTTGCAGAAAAGTTGCAAGGAGAGTAGAGGGAGTTCCAGTTTACCTTCACTTCTCAAACATTAGCATCTTACCATAACCACAGTACATTTGTTGGAAGAAATTAACATTAGTGCATTACTGTTCACTAAATTGCAGATTAAATTCCAGTGGTTGTCATCCAGGACAATTTTGTCCTCTAAGGGACAAAAGCCAGTAGGCAGAAGCCAGTGATGCTGCTCCCCATCGTACAGGGCACAGGACAGGCCTCTTCCATCCCTCCCAGCACCACCAGGAATGATCGTGGCCAAAATGTCAGTCACACTGAGGTTGAGAAACTCTGCTTTATTCAGCTTTTACCAGTTTTTTCAGTAATGTCCTTTTTCTTCTCCAGGATCCAGTCCAAGATCCCACATCATATTTTGCCACTTTTAGTTTTCTCCGTAGCAGGGCCTCATAACTGCCTGCCGAGGGAATGAACGAGTGCTGGACAGACACATTTTTGTGTGTGTGTCCACTGATGACACGAGCATTTGCCACATCATTTAAAAACACACGGTCATACGACCCAGCTATCCCACTGCTGGGAATATACCCAGAGGAATGGAACTCATCAAGTCGAAGGTATACCTGTTCCCCTATGTTCATCGCAGCACTCTTTACAATAGCCAAGAGTTGGAACCAGCCCAAATGCCCATCATCAGATGAATGGATACGGAAAATGTGGTACATCTACACAATGGAATACTACTCAGCTATAAAAACGAATGAAATACTGCCATTTGCAATGACATGGATGGACCTTGAGAGAATTATATTAAGTAAAACAAGTCAGGCACAGAAAGAGAAATACCACATGTTCTCACTTATTGGTGGGAGCTAAAAATTAATATATAAATTCACACACACACACACACACACACACACACACACAAAACCGGGGGGGGGGGAGAAGATATAACAACCACAATTACTTGAAGTTGATATGACAAGCAAACAGAAAGGACACTGTTGGGGGGGAGGGGGGGAGGGAGAAGGGAGGGAGCTTTTGGTGATGGGGAGCAATAATCAGCCACAATGTATATCGACAAAATAAAATTTAAAAAAAAAACAAAACAAAAAAACCCACACAGTAGACATGATGTTAATGGCTGCTTACTATTCCCACTCGTCGCCAGCCTTGACTAATTAGCCAATCCCCTGCGGTTGGACACTTAGGTTGTTCCGGTATTCACCATATGCACAGTTTAACGATGATGATTGTTCTCTTTATTCGTGTTTCAGGTTACTTTGTAAGTCAGCTTCTTAGAAGTGGGGCCATGCATGGGTCACAGCAGGTTTTCTGCAAAGCTGTCATTTGTTGGTGGGATGTTGGCGGTTTCCTGTTGGTGGGCCAAGTCCTCCAGGTAGCTGCAGTTCTGTTTTGGGGGGAGGAACCGCACTTGCTGTCAGGCCCTGTGCTGGCCCACCATCAGCTGGTAAGTGGGGGAGGGAGATTAAGTTTCTGTTTCAAATCATTAGTAACTATAGCTGATGGCTGCCCCTGCCCTGGCTGTTTTGAGTTACTTAATCTCCTTCATTGCTGAGATAACCTAGCCAGAAGGTCCCAAGGCCCACAGCTGTGCTTGGGCATTGGCATCAAGCTGGTTGCTTGGGGTTGTCAATTACAACAATAGTAAAAGTAGTAACGATAATAATAATGATAATAACAGTCACCATCATCACCACCTTTCTTACTGAGCATTTACTAGTCGTGGCCTGCACTAAGTACTTTTCATGGGTGTCTCATTATAGTCCTTACAAGAACCCCTATGGGTAGATCTCATTGTTACTCCCATTTTGCAGTTAGGGAAACTGGGGCCCAGAGAGGTTGGATAGCTCATCCAAAGTCCCCCAGCTAGGAAGGGTGGGAGCCTGTATTTGAATATGGGTCTCCTATATCACTTTACTTCATGGAATCTCATCTTCTGGTTTCTCAGATGGGGAAACTGAGGCCCAGAGGGTTGAGGTGACTTGCCAGCCGGTAGAAAAGCTTTTCATGCACATCAGGCTTTGCAAGGTGGAGAATTACAGAGTATGTTGCACTGGGCCAAGCGGGGCTCTGGAGGGAGAGAGCCTGCCTCTCCTTGGCTGTGTGTGGCTTTTGACAAGTTGCATCACTGCTCTGAGCCTCAATTTTCCTATCTGCAGGTGGCGGTGGTTAGTCCCACCTTGCAGGACTGTGCTGAGGGTTAGCTAAGATAAGGCGCATTAATATCTTTGGCACAGGGCTGGACTTAGAGTGGACACTCGGTATCCAGAAGTTCTTTTTAGAGGGGGAGGAGAGGGCTCTGATATAATGGGAGAGACCCCCGCCTGCTTACCCATGATTTCTCAGGCTGCCTCACTAGCCTTTCTGTGAGGCCTGTGAGGCCAGCTCTCAGCAGGTTTCACCCACTCCTTGTTACTCACAGCAAAGGGGGTTGCTTAGAGCACAGTGAGCTGCTGAGGCATTGCAAATATTTCTGGCGGCTTTGAAGCCATGATAGCCTGTGGGGTGTGAGACCCAGCAGGGGCTTCTGAGAGCTTTAGAAAGATGCCACATGACACAAAGACTGACAGTGAGAGTCCCCTCCGTGCTCTTGATTGTGGGTCCCTTGCCTGCCCCTTTCAGACCCCTCCCTGCAGGGTCTGTGGTTTGGTGGCTCAGTCTCCATGGAATGATGGGGACACCACTTTGTTTTTCATTGTGGTTGCCAAGCTTTATGTCCCCATGTTTGACTCCGCGATCAGATTTTATGATGGAAAAATGTCTAAATGTGGTTTGGCTGTTTTTTCCCCAGACTTTCTTTCTATTTGTTTACTTAGCTATACAGCCATCCCTCAGTCTCTGCAGGGGATTGGTTCCAGGACCCTCCCATGGATACCAAAATTGGTGGCTGCTTGAGTCCCTGATATAAAATGGTGCAGTACAGTGTCCCTCGCTCAGCAAGTAACCACCTCTAGAAGATAGTAATAATAGCAGTCATGAAAAAACAGCATGTATTGTTCTCTTTCACTCTAAGCACTTCAACATGAGGCATCTAGATTAATCTGTGCAGCCACCCTGAGAGGTGGACATTATTATTTTACAGATAAGAAAATGGACACTCTGAGAAGCTGATAACTACTTGATATTAAACAGCCAGTCAGGGGCAGAGCTAGGATTTGAGCTTGGGAAGTCTGACTCCAAAGTTAAATTGATTACTGCATGCAGCTTCCATCAGGCAGGAAGCTCGCTTGTGTGTTCACCTCTGAATCCCAGCCTCTGGCCTGGCATAGAGTAGGTGCTCAGTAAATGTGGGCTGATGGGCCACCCGACCCACCAGTGTGTCAAAGGCTGTTGTGGGATTAAGAGGCTGTGAGTTTCAGCGTGGTGCCTGGCACTCAGCACGTACCTTGTACATAATTGCTCTCACTAGTGTTGTTTTCATCACTAACCCCTAAGTCTCAGGCCTTGATGGCTCCAGTTTGTGCTAAGGGTCTGGTTTGGCTTTGGCTTGGCAATGTCTGTGGCTGAAATAGAAGAACTGGGTATTTTTGTGCTGTTTGAGTTGGACCTGAGGTTTGGGCCACGGGACAGTTTGCGTCATGAGAGTTTTTCGTCTGACTTGAGCTGTGGGTGCCTTTTTAGGTTCAGTTGCAGAGGGGAGCAGAGGGTCGAACAGTCAGTCCCTCCTCATTTCTGGTCTCCACAGCCACTTACTAATAGGATGTGGGGCCTCAGGCAAATCCTTTAACCTCTCTTTATCATCCGCAGAGTGGGAATAATGATAGCAACTTCCTCGTGGGGCGTCCTGCTCAGTGAGCCAGTGCAAACAAAGCTGTGCACACAGTAGGTGCTGCATAAGTGTTAGCTGCCAATGCAGGTGCTAGACACCTAATGAGCCCTCAGTTCAATCCAGACCCTGTGCTGAGTGTTTGAGATACATCATGAAGAAGACAGTCTGGATCCCTGCCTTGGGGACTAACATTAGTCTAGTGGGGTGCTCAGGCAATAACAGTGGACATGATATGTAGAATGCTGTATAGTATGTCAGGAGGTGGGGCAAGCTGTGCACAGAATGAAGTAAGCAGCTGAGAAGGCTCAGAAGGGCTTGGGTGGGTGGGGTCGGGGGGCCCTCCCTGAGAAGGTGACATTTGAACAGAGACTTTGGAAGAGGGGAGGGAATGGGCCAGGGGAACTTAGGGAGAAGAGGGAACAGGCAGTGCAAAGGCCCTGAGGTCCGAGTATGCACAGGCACATTTGCAGAGCAGGAAGGAGGCCAGGGTGGCTGGAGTGAGTGTGGGGTGGAGGGGAGTTGGCAGTGAGGTCAGGGAAGTGACAGGGCCTGGACATGCAGGGCCTTGTGGTCACTCTAAGGACTTTGCCTGGTGCTCTGAGGGCATCAGAGCCATGGAGGAGTGTCATTTTGAGTAGAGTGACACAGAGCAGCTTGAGTTTGAATGGATCCCTCTGGCTGCCATGTGGTGAACAGACATAGGCAGGACAAAGCAGGACAAAGCAGAATCAGAGCGATACAGTGGCTCAGACCAGGGGCAGGAGAGGAGGTGGTGTGAAGTGGGCAGATTCTAGATCTATTTGGAAGGTTGAGCCACAGGATATGTGATGGATTGGGCATGGGGTGGAAGAGAAAGAGAAGAGTTGTAGATGACACCAGTGGTTTTGGGCCTGACAGCTGGAAAGATGATGCTGACATCGACTTCTGTTAGGAAGACTGCAGAGAGAGAGGGTCTTGGGGGCAGAGCAGAATTCAGGTTTGAACTTACTGGTTGAGTCTGAAGTGTCCATTAGACACCCCGTGTCAACACATACTGTCCAGTTCTTCCCAGGCCCCACTTTCCCCATCTGTCCAGTGGGAAGGGTAATCCCTGCCTGCCTGTCTCTAAGGGTTGCTGGGATGCTCAGATGGGAATTTTAAAGGGACTGCCACAAGGACTAAAACCCCAAGCCCATGTTGTGAGATTACTTAACCCCTCAGATATTTCCACCAATCTTGGGAAGAGGCACCCAGAGGCTTTGATGCACGAGCAGGCCTGACTAGCCTCCTCTATAGGGTCTGAGAACTGAGCTGGACCAAGGTCAGCTCCCCTTGAAACCTCCCTCATTGTGACAATTGTAGAGTCTTTATCCTTCTGTCATGGACCCTCCCAGCAGGACCACTGCCCCACCTGTTGGTCCTCAGGGTCCTTGACATATACAAAACATATTTCTTTCCTTACAAAAAATGAAAAGAGAGCCATGTGATGTTGCTGGCTCCCCGAGCCTGGAAGACCATTCCTGGTTCTTGGTGGGCCCTGCTGCCCTCACGTGCTGTTGGGAGCTTTGTGCTGATGGGCTGAAGTAAAGCCTGCTCTGAGATGGAAGTCTTTCAGGCCATGGCTCTTTCTGTTCCCAAGCAGACATTGCTGGGCTTCAGACATTCCAGGGCTTAGGGCAATTAGAAGGGACATGCCAGTCCTGTGACTGCTGAAAGGAATGATGAATGCAGCATAAAAGCTCTGGAGGGGT
This sequence comes from Cynocephalus volans, assembly GCF_027409185.1. Taxonomy (NCBI): domain Eukaryota; kingdom Metazoa; phylum Chordata; class Mammalia; order Dermoptera; family Cynocephalidae; genus Cynocephalus; species Cynocephalus volans. The sequence continues at coordinate 199,625,655 of NC_084461.1, forward strand.
GGCTATGTGGGTAGAATACTTCTAGGAGCCAGGAGTCCGAGATGCAACTACTGTGTGACCCTGAAAAATTGTTTGTCCTCTCTGGGCCTTAGTTTCTCTGTTGGTAGCATGAATGATTGAACTGGATTCTCCTTAAAGTTTCTTCCTGTGCACAATCCCCCAATTCCAGGAGTCCAGTAAAGAGCGGAGCTTTGGGGTCAGACAGACCTGGGTTCGAATCCAGCCCTCCCTGCTCTATGACCTTGTGCAAGTCTCTGGGCCTGTATTCTCATCTGGTGGTGAGAAATGCCCCTTTCTCGGATGGGGGAGTATGTCAGCCTATCATTGTTGAGACCAGAAGGGAGAGCACCCAGCACACAGTAGACACTTAATAAATGGGAACTGCTGTCTTTTTACTTTCCTTCCCATAGGGTATCACATCTGAACCCACAAGGTGCAAGTTGCTGGCTTCCTCCCCAGCAGAATGATTTCCAGATTGAGACTCTAGAGGGCGCCCCTGTTCCAACAGATGGCTCTGATGGACAGCTGCCTTTATTAAGCAGGTCCAGGGCTATGTCCTTTCCCACCTGAGTGTGTGTGTCCCTCTCGGTAGCCTGGTGAGGCAGGCGCTCTGATTGTCCCCATTTTACAGATTGAAACCTGACTTGTCCAAAGGTCTCACAGAGGGGAGGCACCACAACAGGGTTTCCGTGGTGGTGCTTTTTCATGTTTGAGCCTCTGGAAAATCCAATATGAGGAGAGAGTTTGGTGTGGAGGACAAACAATGAGGGGAGTTTTGCTAAATTCTAGAATTTCAGTGCTTGAAGAGAACCCACACCTATGTTGTTAGTAGGAAATCTGGCTTCGGACCACTGGAAATGGAGGAATGAAGGCTTGTTTCAGGTTGATGTACATTCTGCCACCCACTTCTGCCACTGGTGGGCAAAGGGATTTACCAGAGCTGAAAAGGGACTCAGATTGGGGGTTTTGAGCTGAGTAAACCAATGGTGTTCATGTTTGAGACAGAGCTGATAAGTGGGGAGGTGGCCTATGCTGGTGGGAGGGTGTCACTGAACTGGGAGCCAGAATACTGTGGTCTGTCCATGTGACCTTGTGCTGGTCACTGCCCCTCTCTGGGCCCAGCATCTTCTTTGAAATGCAGTCATTAACTTGTCACACAGTTGGCTTGCCATTCATGTATAACGAGTGGCTTCTCTGGGCAAAGCCTTGAGCCGGGTTTTAAAGCCTGAGCAGGACAAGAGGGGAAGGGCATTCAGGTGGTAGGACCTACGTGTGCGAAGGCCCAACTGTTCCAGAAGAGGTGGCAGATTTGACGGTATCTTTGTTTTTATCACTATGATTGGAGCCTAAAGGATACAACGCAGGTATTTCAAGGGTAAAATAATGCATTATTGAGAAAGTCGTCAAGGAATTTGGTCTGAATTATTATAGTTTAAGAAAACTCTTTGCAGGTTTAAGAAAACCTGGTGTTTTATATAGAAATTCTGACGCAGGGAAGAACAACTGTTTGCAGATTTATTCTACTTAGTATTATATTCGTACTTTTATTGAACATTTATATTAATAAAATACAAGCACATTCATGTTGACATGATTTTGTAGTTATAAATGTAATAATATAGTAACAGGAGATTTGTATTTCATTCTTCCTGTGAGTCAGTGTGTCAGGTTGCTAGGGCTGCCATATCAAAGTACCACAGACTGAATGGCTTAAACAAAGGAAATTTCTTTTCTCACAGTTCTGGAGGCTGGAAGTCCAAGATCAAGGTGTTGGCAGTTTGGGTTTCTCCTGAGGCCTCTCTCCTTGCCCTGCAGATGGCTACCTTCTCACTGTCTCCTCGCGTGGCCTGTCCTCTGTGCGTGTGCACCGCTGATGTCTGTATGTCCAAATTTCCTCTTCTTATGAGGACACCAGTCAGATTGGATTAGGGCCCCTCCCTAACAGCCTCATTTTAACTTAATCATTTCTTTAAAAGTCCTGTCTCCAAATGCAGTCACATTCTGAGGTCCTGGGGGTGAGGGCTTTAACATATGGATTTTGGAGGAATGAAGTTCAGCTCATAACAGCCAGGCATGAAGCAAGGCACTTATATTGCTTCATTTAATCCTCACGAGAGTCCTAGAAGTGGCACAGTGTTACCTACATTTCATAAATGAGGAAAATGAGGTTCAGAGAGTTTGAGTCACTTGCAGCAGATCACACATCTGCTCAGCAGTGGAGCTGAGACTGGATCCCCAGACTATCTTACTGTGGAGCCTGCCCTATGTCAGTTTATGCTCATAATTAGACCTTAGTCCTGGAGATGCCTTTTTTTAACCGTTCACATTCTATGGGATTTATCAAACAGTTACTCAGTGCCTCTCTGTACCTTGCCCTGTCCCTGTTGAAGGCCTAGATTGGAAAAGACCCAGATGGGGAGGGAAGGACCTTGCCAGACCCCAGTACTGCCCCAGGTTGCCTGGCCCCACCCGTCCTGTTTGGCCACCCCTCCAGGGGGGGCATGCCAGGGGCTGCCCACTCCTAGCTCTGCCCCTGATCACCCGTGTTTGCTGTGAGCAGCCTAGCCTCGGTGAAAGCAGCCTTTGTCTTCCAGTTCATTCCTCCCAGAGAGATGACCTAAGTCTTGTCTTGGAACAAAGTGGCGACCTGCCACGTGAGCCCAGGTCAGCTCCAATAGCCTGCAGAGCCTGTCAGGCTAACTGATGAGGGTGGTGGCTTTAGTTATGGTTTGCCAATTTAGGCGGAGTCCAGAAGGCAGCAGAGCTCTCCTGTGTCCTGAGTGATGATACCAGTGGCTCCTGTGTGCACAGAATTTTACAGTTTATGAAATTGTTCCATGCTTTCTGGTTTATCAGGTCCTCCCAGATTCTGCAGGCCATGCAGGACAGGGACTTGTAGAGGCAATGCCTCTGGGCCAATTATTTGTTGTCATAATAAGCCACTCCAAAAAATAGCAGTACAAAGCAACCGCTATTATTATGCCCATGGATTCTGAGGGTCAGGAAATTGGGCAAGACCCAGTGGCGACAGTGGCTCCATGTCTGGGGTGTCGGCTGGGTCCCCTGAATGGTTGGGGGCTTGAATCACCTGGGTGTCCGATGCCTGTGACAACTTGAAGGCCAGGCTTCTCTGGGGCTGTTGACCAGAGCACTTAAAGGAGGCTGCTCCCTGTGGCCTGGGCTTCTTCACAGTGTGGCAGCTCAGGGCACAGAGAGCAAGTGCTGTGGCAAAGGAGGCAGATATCACATCACCATTTAGGACTGACGCAGCCTCAGCAGTCACCTAGCATCACTTCTGCTATTCTCTGTTGGTCCAAGCAGTCAGAAGGGGAAGGGACTTGGACCCCACCTCTTATTGGGAGGAGTGGTAAAGAATCTGCAGCCATGATCAAAACCACCACACCTAGAAGTAAATAAAGTGTTACCAGGTACCATTTACTGAGCACTTACTACGTGCCAGGCACTGTGCCAAGGGCTTCACATGGCTACGTCACTTAATCCTCTCCACAGTCCCAGGAGGTGGTAGATTTGAAGACTGTTGTTTTCCTGACAGGCATTTGACCTGAGAGAGTAGAGGAAAATTAACAGCGCTGCTGGAGGTTTGGTGTTGAGCATGCCGCAGTCGGAAGATGTGGGCTGATTTTTTCCCCTTCCTCCTCTAAACTTAGAATATTCCTTGAGTTCTTGAAAATTCTCACTTAGATGTCTGAATCATCTTCTCACTCTCCCAGTCCTCCCTTTGGTGTTTATTTCGAGCAGTCTCTCTCTCTCTGTGTGTGCTAAGTGCCCCCCACCCTGCCCCCATAACCCCTTCTCTACCCTGCAGCTCTATGGGAAGGGTATATTGCAAATTTTCCAACTGCCAGCCTCTCTCAGAGCTTTTGAGGAACCATCAGGAGGGACCCCATCATACTGATGGAGGAACCGAGTAATTGCTCACCACGTGCATGACCCAGTTTTTCCATGGCTTCCTTCAGCTTCAGGTCTGGGACTCATTCATCTGCCTCTCCAGGGCCTGACATACAGTAGGTGCCCAATATATGTTTGGTGAACTTAACTGACAAATGGTGAGGGAAGGTAGGGTGGCTGGCTCTTCAAGAACAGAGGCCCTCTTATGCACATCTGTGCCCCTGACACAGTAGACACTGAATAAATGCTCATGGTGCTGAATGAGAGAAAGAATGGATGAGTGAGTGAGACTGTTCTAGAGTAGTGACAGTGTCCCTATTTTTGTGCCCTTGTCACATGGTGCAGTGCCTACCACCTAAGAGTTTCCATCCATGAATGTTACGTTGAATGAGTGAATGAACCACTGAAGTGAACTCTTCACCAGTAGTGACTGTGTCTTATTTCATATGTGTATCCACAGTACTTAGCAGAGGGCTGGGTACACAGCAGGTACTCAATAATTATTTATAGAACTGAATGAAAGAGTGAGTGAAAAGAATGGAGGAGTAAATGAAATTCTTCATCCTCAGGACCATGTCTTGTTTATCTCTGTCCACTTCCTAGCACAAGGTGTTACACACAGGAGGTGTTCGTTAAATGTTAAAGTGAATGAATGAGTGAGCGAATGAGTGAGTGAAAAAGTCAGATTTCTTGAGGGTGGGATCATGTCTTATTTGTTTCCCCAGTTTCTAGAACAGGACTTGGCACACAGGTGCTCAATAAATACACTTTGTATGTTGAACTGAGTGTGTGAATGAGTACACGAATAGATCAACTTTTTGAGGGTAGGGCCTGTGTCTTGTTCATCTTTTTCCTTCTGTCCTAAATAGGTCCAGGCGTACAGCAGGTGCTTAGCAAATGCTTCCTACACTGCCCTGACGTTTGTAGAAGTACCTGTCCCCATGAGTGGATTGAGAAGGGCAGCCCAGCTGGGTGGACCTCACTCGTCTTGATCTGTACCCTGCCCTGCCAGCCCAGCCCCACTGCAGACTTTTCCTGTTGTTCCGGTCTGCACAGGTGGACAGGAAATCCCTGAAGGCCTGCCTTAGAGTTGCTTCCCATATTTTCTTCAAGCCGGGCTGGCCTTGAGTGGGACCAAGGCGCCACGCAGAGACCCAGCGCCGTCTGGCTGTGGTACACTAGCCCCCAGGGACCCCTCTTCCTGACCACATTAGCAGTTCTAAATTTAGAGCCTGCTGAGCAGCTTGCACCAGGCAAGTGGTGACGCTTGGGGGAATGTTCTACTCAGAGCCAGCCACTAAAATTATTGTGTTGTGATGCTGGTCAGGCCTGTTAACCTTCTAGCTGCTGAGCAGCAGACACCAAGCAACGAGTCAAGGCTTTGGAGTTTGACAGGGCAGGGTTCACATCTACTATCGGTTTGACTTTAAGTTTACAAATGATGCCAGCAAAACCACTTATTTGAGCCTCAGTTTTTCTCATCTATAAAATGGGTATAATAAACCTTTTTGTGTGTGTCATGGGAGATCCTATATCCCAACCTTGGCTACATGTCTTGCTTTTTCAAATTCCTCGTGCTAAAGCTGCCCACCTCCAGAGATTTGGTTTCAGTACATTCCTAGCAACCATGTTTAAAAACTATACTATCCAGTTGATGTTGAAGGGTAGTGCCCCAGGCTGGGTTCCTAGGAGCAGAGTTTGAGATGGGGATTCACGTGGATGTGATTTAGTGACAGACAGCTTGAGTCAGCCTTGTCCCTGCAGGAGCTCTGGAGGGTGAACAGCACCACAAAGTAAGTCCCGTTGTGGAGCCGGGGAGGTGGCTTTTCCTCTAGTGCTTGAGGTCTGGAGGAGGAGGGACTGTGAGCAGCCAGATCCCCCAGCACCCGGGGGATGGGAGCCCCAGCCAGTGAAGGGGATCTGGCAGGGCACCAACAGCATTTACTACGGTTAGCTGGGCTTGAGGGTTATTGATGTGGTTCAATGGGATGCTGGGTGTAAACTGGCTAGCATGGCATATTTGATGCTCAATGAATAGTAACTGGATAAAATGAAAAGCTTTTAAGAAGATGAAAGTGGATGTATTGGTGTTAATGATGTTGTTCATTCCTCAAGCACTTACCGAGTGCCCAGGAGGTGCCAGGCTTTGAGGGTGGATGCAGAGGTGCAGCCGCCCCATTCCCTGCCCCTGAGGAAGGGTCACAGATCCGTAAATGGATACCTGTGTGACAACACAATATCTGGATTGTCTTCACACGCTGGAGGGGAGATTTTGGTCACGTCTTGGGTACAGAAAACTTAACGCAGGTGATACCCAAACATTAAAAATAAATAACTATTTTTTAATTTAAAAAGTAGTATACAGACAGACATGGTTAACATTTCCAACAGTGCAAAACAGTATTCTAAAGAAAAATTAGTCTCCTGCCACCTCCAACCTGCAGTCCCCTCCCCAGAAATGGTGACAGTTTCTTGTGTCTCCATTCAGAAATATTCTCTGCATACTTAAGACAATATCTGTGTATATATCTGTATCTGTATCCATCCATATATATGCATATATGTAATATTTTTAACACAGTCAGATCTTGCTATATGTAATAACCAATGTCCTGACTTTTCTTTTTCTCATAATGATGAGATTTCTCCATATCAGCACAATAGATCTATGTCATTCTTTCTGATGGCTTTATATTTTTCCTTGCCCTGTAATTTACTGAATGAGTCCCCTCTAGATAGCCATGTAGGTCATTTCCAGTTTTGCACACTGTAGATAATGCTGTAGTGAACATCCTTGTGCAGACATCCTTGCAACCTTGTGTGTTTTGTCTGCAGGAGAAATGCCTGGCCATGGGCTTGCCTAGGGCATTTGAAGGTTGAATAGGGGTTTTCCAAGTGGGCTGGGGCTGGCAGGCATGGGAGAGAGGGGGAATGGGGTGATGTTCAGGCAAAAAGAACCACATGTGTAGATGCAGAGGCTGGAAGCTGAGAATAGAGTGGCCTGCTCTCAAACACAAACCAGGTCCAAGTCCTCAAGCCTGAGACTCAAATGCCAATCATCTGCCTGGGTTTTGCTCCAGCTCTGAGCATCCAGAGGGTACAATCAGCTCCTTGCAACAGGTCTGGCCCAGCAGCCTCTGCCCATTCTCAGGGTTTGCATCTGGGTATGCTGAGCACTGGAGTCCTCAGCTCTAACACTGTCTCAATGAAGAGACCTTGGTTTTTGCCTTTAGTCTCTAAGGCCCTGGTCTCATAACATATATGGCTGATCCACGGTGGCAGGCTCTAATATTTTTTTGCCAGTTCAGCCTGGCTCCCAACCTAAAACACGCACAGGATTCCAGTCACATTGGGTTTCTGGGTAGCCATTAGGCTAAGCTGGCTAATCTGTTTCCTCTTAGCTCAGTCCTTCCTCCATGTTTCTTTTGAAAGTTGTAATCCCAAGTGTCTCTCAGACTTCCTCAGTCCTTTAGAACATAGGCATTCCTTTGGGAAAACCTCTACCCAGAGAACTTTTCCAAGGCTTTGTCAGCAGAGACAACCAGGGCTGGCTTCCTCTTATTCTATAAGGTAAAAGGAATTACAATTTACTGAGAGCTTGCTGTATACCAGATACCATGCAGGGCACTTTTTCTTGTCATGTCATTGGGTTCATGTATCACCTTCATCAAGCAGTACTAATATCATCATTTAATCGTGGCTCAGAGAGGTGCAGTGACTTGCCCAGGGTCACACAGCCAATGAAAGGTGAATCTGTTATCCCACAGGCCTATTCTTTCTCCCCCACCATGTTGTTTCCTGCTATTTCTTGCTTGGAATTCCTTGCTGGGAATGCTCTTCCACTGGATGTCTGGTACACTGGTCCACAGCGGCAGGGATGCCCATCTGTCTCATTCACTGCTGTATCTCTGGAGTCCAGCACAGGGCCTGGCACACAGCAGGTGTTCAGTGAATGCTTGTTGAGTGACTAAGTGCACAAGTGAAGGTTAGATAAAGTACTGGTTTGTCACATTACAAACAGAGGTGTCATTTATTTATGATGATCATGATCACTTAGTTCCTACTTTCAGAAATGAACTCACACTTTTAAAAACAAAACTCTTCTTTCTTTGCAAACCATTTTACTTCATAGGAATATGACATTTTGTATTTTTCCTCTCAGAGCCGAATGAGGATGTCTATTCTATAAGAATGTCACCAGAGAAAGGAATCGGAACATTTCCTTTAGAAATTTCTGCGTAAAAAGTTAAAGTGAGACAGAATTGCACTTGAAGATTTCAGTTGCCATGGTTACCGGGTAATACAGTGAACTGCATCCTTACATATGGTCTCTGTTAGACCTTCAACTGCTGTATCTCAGTTCCAGGATTTTGCCTCCTAAGTGCATTTTATTCATGAAAGGTTGAGAGGAGGTGCCTGCTGCCGAATCCCTGCTGGCTGAGATGCTCCAACTGCACGTGTTTGTTGAGCATCTCCTGGGCTCGTGTTCATCAGGTTAATCTCCATCACCGCCTGTGGGCGTTGGGACTGCCACTTCTGTTTTAGAGATGCACAGACTGAGCCCCATAGGGTTTGACCTTTGTGTTTGTGTGTTCATTCATTCTCTCTTTAACTTATTTGTTCATTCATTTATTCATTTATTTATTCACTCAACAAATATTTATTGTGCCTCTCCTCTGTGCCAGACACAGTTCTAAGCACCAGGCATCAGTGGGGGATAAGAAAAACACAATCCCTGCCCCGAGTGTATGTTCTAGTGGGAGAGACAGGCAATACTATTTATGAAAGATAAATAATCCAAATACTGATAAATGTGTGAAAACAATAAAATAGGATGCTGTTGCAGAGAGAGGCTGGAAGTGTGACTAGAAAGGCTTCTCAAACAATGACATTTGAGTGGAGATCTAAAAGAAGGAGCCAGCCATATGGGGATCTGGGAAAGAACACTTCAGGCAGAGGGGGCTGCACGTGCAAAGGCCCTGAGGTGGGGACAAGCTTAGAGAGGTTGAGGCATTGTAAGGCCAACATGGCCAGCCTAGTAGTGGGCAAGGGGGGAAGCAGGTGGGGGGCCTACGGGCCAGGCAGAGCATTTGGAGTTTATTCTGGTTGTAGCAAAGAGATGAGGGAGCACTTTTGGTTTAGGGTAACATGATGGGATGGAGGATTATAACACGCTTCTAGGCTGTTGTGCAGGGAGTGGACTGGGAGGGACAAGAGGTAAAGTGGGAAAGCCAGAGGTGATGGGGACTTGAATCCTGTGCAGATGTGGAATGGAAAATGGTGAGCAGTGATCAGATCCAGGCAGTAGTTTCAAGTTCAAGCCAATGGGAACGGATGGGGGAGGGGTGGTCAGGGGAACTAAGGAAAGTTTCAGGCTTCTGGCCCAGATATGGGATTGAGTGGTGGCACCTTTTCCTGCAATAGAGAAGAGCGTGGAGGAAGCAGATTGGGAGGGAACGGGGGATGCAAGAGCTCAGTTCTGATGTGTTACATTTGAGACGCTGTTAGATTTCCGAGCAGGGAGGAAGGTGGGACTAATTAGGAGGTCCTGTTTGGTTTTTAAAGATAAGTGATGTTGAATGGGGCTGGCCTAGCAGAGTTGGTGCTGCAGGGGACAGAGGGACAGTCAGATGCAGGGTGATATCCCTGAGTCAGTGAGAAGAGATGGCATCAGCACACAAGAGGAGGGACTGGCCTGGGCTACAAGTGTGGTCCCTTCTTCCCCTGCAGCAGGAGGAAGGCAAGGTGAGCTCCCAGATGCAGGGTCAGGAGACAGCGGTCAAGGTCACCAGGTGAGTGTAAATGAGGAAGTTGCAGACTAGTGGTGAGAGAGGATTTACTAAATTTTGGAAGCAGACAGCTTCCTGGGTTTAAATCCAGCTGGATGACCGCCAGGAAGTCTATAAGCGCTGGCATTCATTGAGTGCTTACTACATGCTTAGCAATCTCCAGGCAGCATCTCACTTAATTCTAGCAAAAGCCCTATGAAGGGATCACTATTATTATCCCAACTTACAGATGAGGAGACTGAGGCCCAGAGAGGTGCAGTGACTTTTCTAAAGGTACACAGCTCATTGGCAAAGGGGCCAGATTTTGAGACCAGGCAGTCTAGCTATGCTTTGCAGCCTGGGAACCAAATCTGAAGCTCAGATTTCTCATCTTTCAAGAGGAGATGAGACTTTGTAAGGCTTTTGCGGGGGGGGGGGGGGGGGCATCAGTGAAGTAAAAGACGTCGGCACCAGGCACCAGTAGAACTCCGAAGTCTGTGCTCAGTGCCTAGTCGGTACATGAGTGACGGCCACCCCCGCCCCGACCTGTTTCTGTTCGCTCACTTTCCATTAAGTGGCACTCGCTGCTGGCAGCTCATTACTGCACACTGTGTCCAATTGGCTAAAGAAGTCCTTCCTCTGAGGGATCTCATTAAGTCCGTTTTGAAATGAGAACACTTGGTGGGGGAGGGGGAGGCAGTTATTATCCTCTGAAAATAACTTGTTTGAGTAACAATGGAGAGGCACCCAGATCTTCCCTGACTTCGACACACACTCACTGTCCCCGCTCCTTTGCTCCTTTCTGCTTCAGACTGAGACATTGGTTGGCAGGTACCTTGCCTTGCCCCCTGGTTGTTTTTGCTTCACATTAAACAAGGAAGAGGGGGAGCTGAGAGATGCACCAGGGCCACCCTGAGGACCCTGTTGCAGGTTCTTACATCAAAACGTGAAGGCAGCTCCCACCTTGTAGCCTCACTTCTCTTTTTGAGGAAAGCAAACTGTCAACTCAGACTTCCTTGAGAAAGGGGTTGTTCTGTCAAAGCTCCCAACAGGACATTTTCTGTTCCTCAGTGAGACTAGGGATAGGTGTTTGTTAAACAGGAGCAGAAATGCCCAGTTTAAACGTAAGTGTGGGCTATTTTGCCTGGGACCCCAATCTGTCTGGAGGGACCTGGCATGTCGTACGGTGGTTGGCATGTGCAGACCCTCCAGATGGCTTTGTGGAATGAATGGGTGGTTGAGACCTGCAGGGCCCTTACGGATCGTCCATGGCAACCCCTTCTTGTAGGCTGGAGGACAGAGACCCAGGCAGCGTCTGGATCTGCTCAAGGCTGTACAGCAGGTTAGAGGCAGAGCTGGGCCGGCCAGGGCCTCCTACCCTGCAGCCCAGGGGTGGGGAGTGAAAGGTGAGAATGGGAGCACACCTCAAGGGGACTTTAAGAAGGAGCAAAACAGGACCTCCCTGTAGGCGGTTCATTTTCATAAAGGCTGATGCAATATAACCACCTCAACCTTCCCCCAGTGGCCTTTCCAGGCCTCCTTCCCTTTCTGGAAGGACTTAGGGAGATAGGATTATAGCTCAGGGCAGTGTTGTTAGAAAATCTGTCATGTGTCTTGAGAGAGGCGATTGTGAAAATGAACACTTGAGAAGATGTGTCACCATCTGAGCCTGATCAGTAAGGTACATGTCTTGCATTCTAATAATGGCTTTGCGTTTTAATGGCTACAGTCTGTGTCCTGGATGGATCTCAGGCTGATGGCGATCCAGCCTTTCCTTCTTTCTCTCCTCTCCCTTCTCTCTCCTTCAGATTCTCACTGAGTGCCGACTCTGTGCCAGCCTCTCTAGGTCCACTCATTTGTTCAGTAGCTATGTATTGAGGGTGTTAAGGGCTGGGGTGACTGTGGCAAACAAGGCAGACAGATGTGAGTGGGCCATGTCTCGGGTGGGGTTTCTCAAGACTTCGGTAAAGGCTCACTCCAGAATATAGTACAAAAGCCTTTCTGCCTGCAAACCAGACAAACCCTGTTTCGAAGCCTAGCTCTGCCACTTCCCAGGTGAGTGACCTTGGGCACAGCATGGAACGTCTCTGAGCCTCAGTTTCCTCCTCTGTAAAATGGAAGACATACTGTCCATTTCATTGTGTGGTTTTGGAGATTCTACGAGAAAAGGGATGTGTGATTCTTATGAGAGGCGGGGCGCTATGTGGTCCAGTCTCTGCACAGAATCACATTCCAACATACGGGAGCTAAAAAATATGAAATAAAAATAGAAAAATTTAATGTCTACCTGTGTCTATATGTCTCTAAAAGAACTCAAGGAACAAATAAATGATCAGCCACAGGAATACTGCTGACTTGTAAATCCCCCCAACCTATCCCTGTACCCCCAGTCTCTATAACCCTGTTTCTTCACGGTTCTGTATCTGCCCTGGCCCTTGTGATTTAGTTTGATTCTAACTCTCTGGTTAACCTTCACTTTCGCCTCCCTTGTCTCCGGTCCTGTTGTTCTCTGGCCAGGACAGAAATCTCCTGTAGCACCTGAGGCAGGAAGGCTGGGTTTTCTGCTGCACCTGTCAGCAGTAGAACTGTTGCTGGGATCAGCTGGAGAGGGAGGACTTGGAGCTACAGAGCCAGACTTGTTCCCTGCCCAGTGCAGATGGTAGTGGGAGAGCTGAGCTGGGAGTTCTTCCTGTCCTTTCTGTGTGAGGAACAACAACAACAAAAAGTCTAGGGCTTCTGGGGAATTCTGGTGTGTGCTCTGGGTCTCGTCGGATGAGAAGAGACCATCTGCAGAGTACGTGGTGGACCTGACACCCCAGACACCAGCTCCAACATTAGCAATTCCAGAAGAACTTGTGGGTGTTCAGCATAGTCTGTGTGGGGCCTTGAGGCTCCTCGGTCCCATTGGGGCTGGAGTGGCAGGTCAGGCCACTTGTTCACAAGTCATCTCCAAAGGCTACCTCTGTGTGCTCCATTTACCAAAGAAAGAACATTCCAGGAGCTCAGTTTCACTTATCCTCAGCTACGTTGTAGAGTGGACAGAAATGGTCTTAGCTTTCACTCAAGACATGCAGGGTCTTGAGGGGTCTCTGCCTTCTCAGGCCTCTGTCTTCCTCCCTGTCCCTTCCCCACCCGCTTTTCTGCTAGTCTTTGGACGCTTCCCATTTGGCCAAGACTTCCCCATCCCATGTCCCTTACCCTCACAGTTCTGCTCATTCCAAGAGCCACCACTGTAATTTTTCTTTTCTTTTTTTTTTTTTACTTCTTTGATGAGGTATAATTGACATACAATGTACATATTTCAGGCATGCAATTTGATGATTTTAACCTATGTATATTCCTGTGGAACCATCACCATAATTAAAATAATGAACATACCCATCACTCCCAAAAGCTTCCTCTTGCCCCTTTGTAATTCATCCCTTTCTCCATCGCTGTCCTCAAGCAACCACTGATCTGCTTTCTGTCACTATACATTAGTTTGTCTTTTCCAAACTTTTGTACAAATGGAAGCATATAATCTGTACTCTTCTTTGTCCGGTTTCTTTCACTCAGCATAATTATTTTGAGATTCATCCATGTTGTGGTGTATGTCAACTGTTCGTTCCTTTTCGTTGCTGAATACTGTCCTGTGGCATGGAGGTGCCAGCTTGTTTATCCTTTCGTTTGTGGGTAGGCTCTTGAGTTGACTCCACTGTGGGCTTTTATGAATAAAGCCGCTGTGAACATTCATGCACAAGGCTTTGTATGGACATGTGCTTTCATTTCTCTTGTGTGAATACCTAGGAGTGAAATGGCTGGATCATATGATAGGTGTGTGTTAAACATTCTAAGAAACCGCCAAACCGTTTTTCAAAGTGTTTGTACCATTTCACATCCGCAGCAGCAGGGTATGAGAGGTCTAGTTGCCTCATATCCTTGCCAACATTTTGTACAATGCCATCGTTTTATCAGTGAAGTTGCTTTTGAAGATGCTGAAAGTAACAAAAGGCCCCGTAAAGATGGCTCGAACAGTAAGGACATGTATTAGCTCATGTAATTCATCTGGTGGTCGGGAGATACCGCCGGGTTCAGCAAATGATGGCCTGTGAGCTAAGAATGAGTTTGACATTTTAAAAAAGTTGTAAAAAAAAGAAAAAGAAACAGAAAAAACCAAAAGAACCCCAAAAATAAAGAATATGTTTGAGACTGCCTATAATTTGCAAAGCCTAAAATATTTACTATCGGGTCCTTTCCAGAAAGTTTTCCAAGTCCTGGATTAGTGGATTAACCCAAGTTCTTTCCATCTTCCTACTCTCTCCTCATCATCTTATTCCCTCACGGTTCCAAATGTCTGCCACCGTCCCAGCCATCCTGAGGAGACTTGACAATATCCAGAGAAGGAAGAGGAGTACATCGGCGAAAGACTTCTCTTAGTCTGCCTAGCAGACTCCCCTCCAGATCCCATTGGTCAGGGTTTGGTGGGCAGAGGGTTGTGGAAATCGACCCTTACAAAATAGCAAAGAGAACCCTGTGGTGAGGGAAGCTCGGGGCTGAGGAGCCCAGAGGAGGCACTTCACTGAGCTGTGGGGGAGACTTCCTGGAGGGGGGGAATTCGATGTGAAGTCTTAAAAGATGGGAGGGAATTGGTCAGGGAAGGGGAGGGAGGAGATGGCCTTGCATTACAAACAGAATGGTACTTCTTCCATCTTCCCCTTTACTCAACCTTCCCTTCTGCTTCCCGCTTCCCTTCTTCATTCATTCATTTGTCCATTCATTCAATTCATTCCGCAAACGCCGCATGCCTCCAGTGTGCTAGACACAGGGCCGATGGCAGAGAATAAGTCCAAGGCTTCTGCTCTCATGAGCCTTCCTTAGAGAGACAGTAATAAATAATCAGGAAAATTCCAAGTAGTGGTAATTATTCAAGTGTAAACGAGAGGGTGCTGTGATCATTCAGGAGGATTTGGGGGTTCCTTTGTGTTGGATGGTCAGGGAGGGATTCTCTGAGGAGGTAATGTTTGTATCAAGACTCAGAAACGAGACATCAAGGTGTGTGGGGAGCTGCAGGCAGTTTGGGGTTGCTGGAGGATAAACTTTCAGCAGGAAGTAACTGGGTGGAGGCAGCTGGTGGTCTTACCTTGATTGCCTTGGTGATGGGGGGCTCTGGAAGGGTTTAAATCCAGGCTAGCCCAAGGTCTAGGATTCTGAGGCTGCTGTAGTGTACCTTGTATCTGAAAGCTGTTGTGAGGACCTGTGGGGTGACACACCTTTGTCTTAATGCTAAGGCAGTCTGGCTGTCCTCTCTCTACCCTCCCTGCCCAGCACAGCATGGCTCCTGGAACAGCGTGGGCAGCACAGAAGAGGGGCTCTCTGCATGCAGAGAAGCAAGGCACAAGAGGATAGACTTCCAGCTGGGTCAGAGGAAAGCCTCTCCTGTGCGGAGGCTTCAAGATAGATGAGGGGCAGGGTTGCAAGCTGAGTGATGGACACGAAGGGGATGGGGGGTGGGAGGCCAAAGGTGCCACTGTCCCCTTGCCTTTTGAGCCATAACTGCTAAGAGGGTGACTCAGAGCATGGACCCCCAAGTCAGACTTTGCCACTAAGTTGCTGTACAATCTTCAGCCTTCATTTTCTCTGCCTCAATTTTCTCATCTGTACAATGGGAACAGTTGTTTTGCTCTAAGCACACATATGTAAACACCACCTGGTGAGTAGGGAACCGTTTCCCTTTTTAAAGACAAGGAAGGTGAGGGTCAGAGAAAGCAAGCCACTTGTCCAGCGTCACACAGCAAGGAGCTGGAGAGCCCACTCAGTCAGTCTGGGGAGCTCTACCCTAAGCGGTGCTTGCGAGGATGACATGAGATGACGTAGGGCCTGGCACACCGTCAGCGCTTAGGAAATATTAACAGCATTGTAGCCACGTTTGAATGGACGTTGATTTGGCCAGGGTAGGGAGGGCATTTCTCTTCATAAGTTTAGTTTTCAAAATGTGAGTACTCAAGCCACAGGTATCTCCAATTAGAATCTGATGCCACCCCCTGACCATTGTGGGGACCACTGTGTGCCCTCCACTTCACCATTACCTGGGAAGTAGGTGTGATGATTTCCACTTTCAAGATGAGTCCACTCAGGTGAGAAAAGACCACGTGAGTGCCTGAGGCCACACGGCATTTGAGCCTGGGCCTGTTGGACTCTCAAGGCTGGGTCAAGTGGCCTTGAGAGGGGGAGGCCAAGGGTTTTGAGTTGGACTTTCTTGTGGTCTTCCTGTGTAGCTGCCTTGAGGAACCAAGGCCCATGGAGGAGAGGAGCATCACCTGGGGCCCCACAGTGGTGGGGGGCAGAGCCTGGCAGACCTTGAACCCAGGTCCCACCCGCTCCCCCTCTATTCAGCCTGGGCAGGAGGGATACAAGGTGCCCCCT
Organism: Cynocephalus volans; assembly: GCF_027409185.1. NCBI lineage: Eukaryota > Metazoa > Chordata > Mammalia > Dermoptera > Cynocephalidae > Cynocephalus > Cynocephalus volans. Next base: position 199,641,734 of record NC_084461.1, read on the forward strand.
GAGGCCACCCAGACCTGCTGATCACCGAAGCTGTCAACATGGTTGAGCTTTTGTCAGGACTGAGGAAGAGAAGGCATTTTGGGTAACCTTGTGTTTTTCACGATCAGGCTTTAGTCGAGGTTCATCACCAACCCGAGTCTGAGGAGGAGGAAGTGGAGAGAAGGGAAAGAGGAACCCGGGGTAAGGCCTTTCCTCCCATGGCCACATTTTCTGCACCTTGGAATCCAGCTGACACAAACGGGCCTGTTCACAGGGGCAGGGGCTCCTCATGGTTAAGGACATGGGCTTTGGGTTTGGCTAGCTTCGAGTCATCGCTCTGCAGGTAGCAGCTGTGTGACTTGGACTGCTGACTTCATCTTCAGAATCTCCATTTCCTCATTTATACAAGGGGTTATAACCTTCCTGGGTCATATATGTCAAGGAGAAAATAGGGCACACAGTAGGCCCTCAGTGAATGAGAACTACCATTATGTGCTACTGTTCTTACTACAAACACCAAATAAAACAGCGCCCGAGGCCAGGGATTGGGTCTTTTGTTGTTGTTACAGTGCCTGGCACATAGTAGGTGCTCAATAAGATGCTTATTGCAGTCAGGAGGGGGAGAGAGAGCAAGGAAAGAAAGGCCTTCTCATTGCTCCAATCTTTCATTATCCTCATGGAGATCCTTAAACTCTTGGAGTGCTGCTTAGGGGGTCAGTTCAGCCAACAATAGCAAGCTAACCGATCAGAAATACATTTCTTAAGGGACACCACATATCCCTCATTCCAGTTCTGATTTGTTGTTCCCCAAGAAAGTACTTTCTTTCACTAACTGATCCAGAAATGTGGGAGTTCAGCTGCCGTGGTAGAAATGTGTTGTCCCACCCCAAGCACAGCAGACAGACAGAGACCCCAATGAGGCTCCCCTGTCCTTCCCGGGATGCCCAAGGGGACAGTGGCGGCTTCCCAGGGGCCAACTGCCCCCAACCACTGGGTGGCCCAGGGAAATGAATTAGGCAGGACTCTCTGCCTGCCCATTTCCATTTTATTTATGTGTTTTTTTTTTTTTAAAAAAATATTTATTTTTATTGGAATTTTTTTGGCAATTGTCCAGTACAGGGATCACGAACCCTTGACCTTTGTGTTATCAGCACCATGCTCTCACCAAGTGAGCTAACCAGCCAGCCCCGTTTCCATATCAGAGGGGCCAGGGCTTGCAGCTTTACCACATGCTCAGCTCTTAGAGGAGGGTCTGTAATGACAGACTAGCCTCGCTGTGCCAGGCAGGGCCACACAGCAGACTCTGCCCAGTGTGGAAAACACTGCTTTCCACCTGAGCTGAGGGTGGGGCCTGTTGAAGAAGGGTGATAAGATCTGGCCATTTCTAGAAAGATTTCCTTTCTGGATGATTTTTTTTTTCCCCCCTCCTAAGAAGATTAATTAAAGACAGCTTAGGTCATTAAAATGACTGAGGAAGAATGTGATAAATGAACACAAGGAAATAATAGTCTTGGGCTTGGTTTATAAATAATCTGGGATTGACTTGTAAAATCAAGTCGTTTCTATTTTTTTTTCTCTTATCAGAATTCTTTTCCCTGTTGCCTTGGAAACAAGTCTAGTGAGAGGGATGTCGGGAGTTCTGTGACTTGGGTTCGAGCCTCAGTAATTCCTTCATTTCACATGTTGAGTGTCTGCTGAGGATGCTGAGTATCAAGGGTGCACAGGACACCTCCCTGCCTCCCACAGGCTCAGCATCTAGTAGGGAAGACTGATGGGTAAACTGAGTTACAACCCAGCATGCTAAGTGATTTGGTGGGAGTAACCTAGGCAGGTGAGTACCCAGAGGTGGCCCCCCCATGGGCATAATGAATCAGGGAAGGCTTCTTGGAGGAGGGAGTATCTAAACTGAGCTATGGAGGACAATAAGTGCTGACAGGTGAAGAAGGGGTGGAATGGTGTCCCAGCCAGAGGGAACAGCATGGGCAAAGGATTGAATGAGAGATGGCGTGGTGCAGCCCAGGATGGCAATTGGTCAAGTTTCCCTGGGGCAGAGAGAAACTGTGGGAACAGGTGAGACCTGAGGCCACAGACGCTATCAAAGACTAGATCATGCACAATTCTGACGAGAAATCAGAAGGTACCTGCTACAGATTTACTGTGAGGCCTTGGGACAACTCTCCACCTGGGCCTGTTTCTTTGATTAAATGAGAAGTTTAGTCTAGATCTATCCCTGTTGGCTGTTCTAGTTCAGACTGTGCAGGATCCTATGATTTGCTTGAACAATAAGGTGATATGAATTATAATAAAATAATTATCATCCCTTGTGGCCACCATTTACTGAAAGTTTACTATGTGCTGGGTACAAATAATCTCACTAGGTATTTTTTTGTCACAAGCTTTTGAAGTGTGTGGGCTTTATACCTCCTTTTCAGGTTGAGAAAACCATGACTTGGGGCATGAAGGGTGTTGGCCTTGGAGGGACACCCTGAGCCTTCTGACCCACATTACTCCATCTGAAGTGGAGAAAAAATAGGTGTAAGCTGGGTTCACAAGTCAGGCCTTGTCACACTTCATCCCAGGAATTAGTCTCCAGGCCAGTTGGCAAGAAAGGAAATTGATGGATTTGCAACTGGGCAAGTCCTTCTGAAGGCATTTCTTGGCCCTCCCAGGACATCTGGGGGGCAACTCAGAGAAGTGTAAAGAGTAATCACTACCCTCATGCATGGGACTTGGGGAAAAATTGGCCATTTTAAGGGGCCTTAGAGGTATGTGTGGCTCCTGCCCTGGAAGGGAAAGGGAATGGGGTGGTTAAAGGCTTTGGAATCAGACAGTCCTGGGTTCGAGTCTCAGAGCCCCTTCTGCCAGCCCAGTGACCTTGAGCAAGTCCCTCCAGCTCTTTAAGCCTCATTGTTCTTCTCTGCAAAGTGGGGTTAGTTAATCACAGGACTCACCCTGTAGGGTTGTTTCCAGGGTTAAATGAGGTGAGATGTGTCAGTAACCAGTTCCTGGCACTCAGTAAATCCTTGATTAATGGCTACTATTTCCATTGCACTGCCGTCTTTTTCAACAAATAGTATATTGGCCCAGGATGCGTTTTTGGACTGTCCAATCTTTTAGGAAGCAGGATGTTAAAAGCATCGTATAAATGAGCCCTTCTGGGGGAGATTTAGAAAAGGCTGAAGATTGTCTTAGGGGTGGAGAAGGTCCAGTAAAAATGAGAGAGGAGAGGAAGGCAGCAGGGATATAGGATATACCAAACCCCAATGCAAGACTGAATCCATATTCCCATGCCTCCCGGCCTTTACACAAGCTGTTCTCTCTCAGCCCTCTTGAAGCACTCCTATTCATCCTTCAAAACCTCACCCAGACATCCCTCTCCCAGTTGCAAGACCTCAGTAAATGATCATCTTCCCTTTGCCCTTCTTTCCTCAACCGTCTGCTTTCTTGCTTGGGTTTTGCCTTCCCGTTTTCTCTTCTCATAGCATGTTATTCACTTGGTCATTATACCCTTGGCACTTGTATTACAATTATTTTTTTTTTCTTCTGGCTAATTCTTCCACTGGATCAAGGGTTCTTAAAACATGTATGTTTATATCTAGTTTTGGGGAGAAAATTGTATAACCCCAGGTTTGACGTGGTCTGTTGGGAAATCCTCCCCTCCTTAATGGCTAAAAATCAGAGAGATAAACTGAGCTCTTCAGGGACTATAGGGTCCCCTAAGGACCAGCACAGAGATCGCACAAAATAACTGTCCAGGGAATATTTGTTGAACAAATGAGTGACTGACATGTTCTGATTTCTGTAACTACTCATGCTTATCTGGAAATGGTGATCTCTGTGCCTCGCCTCACATTGTGGATGAAATTCCCATTTGTTTCCTGGATCTCAGCAGCTTCTCCAGCATTTTTCAGATTAATTATGTAAGAAAGAGATGGTTTTCTTTTTCTTTCTTTTTGTTTGTTTGTTTGTTTCTTTTTTTCTTTTCTTTTCTTTTCTTTTCTTTTTTAATGCCCAGCAACATCCCAAGAGTTTCCTGGTTAGAACAGAAGAGTCTGCAGAAAAAGTCCTCTGGGGGTGAAATGCTTGTGGCTGCCCCAGTTTTCAGGGAGTGACGCTTTTTATAGCCACACTTTCAGACCACACTGTACCTAAAAGAAGCCAGAAGGGAGCAAGCAAGCATCTGGCTTTTCAGCTTACTTCTGTACCCCTTTTTCTTCTTGGGGAAGAAGTTAGAACTCTGTGCTGCTGCCTGCTATTTGGTTCTTATGAACACTTGTCTGCCATCTAGACTTGGCAAGGGCCAGGACATCTGACCTTGTCAAAGGTGTGAAGCTGGGGGTGGCAAACTCCACCACTTAATAGCTATGGGACCTTGGGCTGGTCACTTACCTCCTCTCAGCCCCAATTTTTCCATCTGAAAAATGGGAGTAATAATCATAGTACAAACCTCATTTTATTGTTGGGAGGAGCAGGTGATGTAATCTGATGCTGTAATACAGTGACTGGCACGTGGTAAGCACTCAGTAAGTGGTGGCGATGGTGGTGGTGGTGGTCTTAGGTCAGGTTCCCTAGAAGCAGTTCTGAGATGGAGATTCTTGTGCATGGATTGAGTGAGGCGAAAGCTCTCAGATGAAACCTGTAAGAAAGCTAGGGCAGGGGCAAAGCTAAGTACAGACATGGTTTCAGCTGAGGTGCAGCCTCAGCCTGGTCCCAGGGGGACCTCTGGAATGTGAATTGTACCTCTGAGGTGGTCCTGCCTTGAGGCAAAGAGACCTGAGATTTGTGTTCTGTATTGGTCAGTCATTGGCTATGGGCATCTAGGCACAGACCTTGAGCAAGAACAATTCTTCTGAGAAGAGTAAAGCTGTGAGCTTTTTGCAACCAGCACTTACAGCATCTGAAGGACATGTGAAAAAGGGGGCAGTACCAACTGTATCTGTGGTGATGAATTTGATGATTTTATCTCTGAAAATCAGAGAGTTTAAGTAACTAGCTCAGGATCACACAGCTAATAAGAGCTAGAGGTGAGTCTCCAAACCTTTAATCATGATACTATATTGATTTGGCAAGTCCAGGGCTGGGACTAGGTGAGGTGAGTGAGGCACTCACTTAGGACACAAAATTAGGGGGCACCAAAAAAAGTCAGTAATCAAGATACATAATGTTTCATTTAGCATTTTAAAAGAATAAAAATTAATGCAAAAATCCGTGATTAACAAAGAATCAACACTGTAAATAAAGACAGGATCAGTATTACTGATTTTTTTCTTTTGTCTCTGGCTCCAGTATGGCTTGGCACAGCACTAAGCAAGTCCCTTTTTGTTGAACAATTAGGTTCTTACTAATTTTTCATAGTTATATATGTGACCGTAATGAATATCATTGTAGCAGAGCATTTGTATACATCCATTCTTATTTACAAAGGCAGATTCCTGAGTGTGGAATTGGATCCTTAACTGTAGGGCTAAAAGTCGGGCACTTCCCCACCAGCCATTTATTATGAAAATTTTCAAACATACATAAAAATTGTACAGGGAACACACATATATCTATGAGCTAGATTCTATAATTGCTAACATTTATAAAACTCTAGCCATCCATCCATGGTACATTTTTTTTAATGCATTTCAAAGTAAATTATAGACATCAGTACACTTCAACTCTACACTTCAGCATGCATGTCATTAATGGGAGGGCCATTATTTTTAACACTTTTGATCTTGGGTGTTAAATTTCCTCAAGGAAATATATACCAATTTTCATTTCCATCTGTTGTGGATATATGTGTCTGTTTCAGCACAGCCTTGTCAGCACTGGGTATGACCATTTTAAAGGTGTTTTACTCACTGCTTTGATTTAAATTTTTTCCTCCTGAAGGTTGGGATTGATCCCAGTAGATTTCGCACCTCTGTGGACAGATAGTCTGTGGAAAAGCTGCGTCTTCTTCCAGCTCTCTAGATTTTTCTGGTGTGGCTTTCCTGGAGCCAGGTGGGGCGGACTCCATTCTTTTTCTTGTCAGTCCCCATTCCCACACTGGAAGTCCTTGGCCTCCCTGGTGAGGGAGCGGAGCTATGAAGAGGCCTGCACACTATAGGAGCTTACTGTGGATGCTCTGTGTGGGGAAAATGGGCAAGCTTTAGAGGCCAGAAGTCCTGGGACCTGGGAGGCTGCATGAGGTGGAGGGAGGGCCAGGCACATACCGGGGTGGGATCTGGACCCCATATATGTTTCCTCATCTGCGTGATGGGGTAATGCTTCCTAACATGTAGGACATATAGGCTGCTGCGAGAACCCCCTGTGTCCTCTTGTAAACTGAGGAGACTACCCTGTGCCTCCCCCACTGCCTGCCCCCTGTTTCAACTTTCAATTTCATCCTGGGCCAGGTACTATTCTGCCTCCGGGCATTTGTATCTCTTGTGATTTCCATGGGTCAGGAATTTGGGAGCAGTTTGGATGGCTGCTGGGTGACTCTGGCTCATGGTTTCTCATGAGGTTGTGGTCAAGATGTTGGCCAAGGCTCCAGTCATCTAAGAGTATGACTGGAGATAGGGATGTGCTTCCAAAGTGGCTCATTCATGTGGCAGGCATGTGGTGCTGGCTGTTGGCTGGGGGCCTCAGATTCTCCCCATATGGGCTTCTCCATAGCACTGCTTAAGTGTCCTCACAACGTGGCGGCTGGCCTCTCCCCCCCGTGTGATCTCAGAGAACACGGAAGCTGTGATGCCTTTTATGACCAAGCTTTGGGAGTCATACACCGTCACTTCTGCCTTACTCCATTTGACATGTGGGACCAACCCTGATTCATTGTGGGAGAGGACCACAACAGGGTATGAATAAGGGGCAAGTATCATTAGGGGCTGTCTTGGAGGCTGCTTATGAGATTGGATGACGTCGGTAGATGACTTCACCTCTCAGAGCTTCAGGGCTTCAGTCTCCTCCTCTGTCAAATGGGTTCATGTGGTAATTCATGAGTGAATCACTGTGAATGCTTAGAATGGTGTTGGGCACTCAGTTAACTCTCAATAAATATTAGCCACTGTCATAGTCCCCTATGAGGACTGTGAGCCCTCCACATTTAGTCTCTGTATCCAGTGCCTAGGCCAGAGTAGACACTCTCTGAATATTTATTGAATGAATGAGTGAAAGAATGAATGAGCCAATGAACAGCCATAAGGACTAAGAATCCAGAGAAGAAAGAGATCTGTCAGCGGCATTGTCAGAGAGGCCCTTGTGATAAACTTTCTGAAGCGAGGCCTTTGACCAGTGTCTCGAGAGCAAATATTTGTTCAACGCTCAGGTGAGGTGTGGTGGTGGAAAGAACGCAGGATCAGTTGGATTGATTTGGGTTTCAATCTTGGATGTGGCATTCAAACAATAAATATTTACTGAGCCCTAACTCTGGGCCAGATGCAGTCAGACCTGAGAAAACAGTGGGGAGGGAGCAGCTCTGGTGCATGCCCTGGCAGTATTCTTGCTGTGTGACCTTGGGCAAATGAATCTACCTCTCTGAGTCTGCATTTCCTCATCTGTAGAAGTAGGGTGGGGATGTTTATCCCTGTGGGAAGGAGAAAGCTCCTTCAACAAGTGTGCCCTACCTCCAGGATCTAGCTGCTGATGACCCCTTTCTAACAACCCCTGACATTCACCCCCTCCAGTCTTTGGGTTACTGCTGTCTTGTCGTTTCCCTCCCCCCCTTCCCAAAATTCTCCAGCTCCATAAGGGTTAAACCCCAGCAAGCTCATGTGACCCAGCGTAAACCTCGAATCATTCCCATGGCTCTAGCCCGCCCGTTCAGGATGGGGCAGATGCTATGCCCCAGTGTTGCCATGGCAACCTTGCCTGTGCTGAAATATAGTCTGCCCCAGATCTTTCCTTGGGGGGCTTTGGGGGCTGTTTCACCTGGCTTGGTGTTGCCTTCCAGGGCAGGAGGGAGAGAAAGCTGGAAAGGCAAAAGAGAGAGAGGGGGGAGAGGGAGGAGAGGGCTAGAGAGAAAGACAAGCTTAGAGCCAAGCAAGTGGAAATTGAGACAGAGGGAGAGGGCGGAGAGAAGCTGAGCAACTGACAGAGAAACAGACCGCGAGAGGGAGACAGACTGACAGCTGCCCAGAGGTCCCAAGACACTGCCTGTAACCCTAGAGGCAGAAGCAGTTTCCCAACAGTTCTAAGCTTCCCCAGGCTGCCAGATCTCCCACATACGTGCACACACATGCACACACGTGCACTCGCATTTCCTAATGTTCCTGTGGTGAGGGAACAGGGGTGGGTAGGCTGTCGGGCACGTGAAGTCACCGTCAGCCCCAACGGACAGTAAGCGAGTTGGGACTTGGGGGGAATAATGGGGACGGACGTCAGCTCCCTGGGCGGCTGCCTCCCGGAGGCCCCTCCTGCATTCCTGGGCAGCGAAGCCCCTTGCTAAGACAGGGGCTGATGTCATCCCGGGCTGCTCAGCCAGGGGACCCGGGGGCCCTGGTGGCTGCCTCCGGAAATGAGCTAGCTGCCTGCTGGCCGACAGGTTTAAAATCTTCAGCCAGAGGACAGAAAAAACCTGCATGGGTCAGGTGAGCAGGGCCCAGCCGTGGGCAGCTGGGCAGGGGACAGCAGCGGGTGGCAGCCAGCCCATTAGTACCTTCCAGTGTGTGCTTCAGAGCGGCCACCTACCTGGAGGAGAGTGAAGACAAGGGGAATCGTGACCACCTGCTCTTCCCCCCCCCACCTCTTGGGGACTGTCACACCCTAGAGTGAGTGTGGCCACCTGGGTTCGTCCCCACCGATCCAGCAGGGTGAGCGCTCCCTTGGAACAGGAAACTGGACTGCCCAGCGTGTTGACTTTACAACTCCAGTGGGGTGGCTCCCCACATGACACTTCGCTGCCTCTTCATTCTGAGCAAGACCCGCGGATGCAGCCAGCTGCTGGCTCAGCGATGTTTAACCTTTGGTTTGGCTGAAGAGGGCTGCTGGGTTTTTTCTCCAAGCAAGCCCAGAACTTCCATGAGCAGAAAGTGTTGGAACCTGGGAGAGGACACTGCCTTGTAATTGCTTTTCTTCCTCTCATTCTCTTTCCCTCTCCTCCCGGCCGGCCCCATGGATTACCTGGGAGATAAACTCACCGTGGCCCAAACCCACATGGCTCAGTGGATGGGCACCATGAGGAGGTCCTTCCAGGAAGCCCTCAGTTTAGTGACCACCACGGTGGGCCACGATCGGACGGGCGGGGAGCCCACCAGCCGGGCCCCCTTCAAGCGCGCCTCCTCCTTCCGACACCTGGCTTCCCGCAGCAGGGAGTCTTTCCGCCGCTTCTCTGCTCGCAGCCAACAGAGATTTTCTTCCCTGAGGAAAAGGCAGCCGGATTCAGAGCCGCCAGATATTGTAAGCTTATTATGTTTTTTAAAATATTAAAACAACCGTGAAAACTCCTCCCCTCCAGGACTCCCGGGGAGGGGATCCCATATATCAGACCAGGGAAGTTACTTCTTCCAGAAAAATTGTCTGTCAAGTGTTTCCTGTTCCCTGTGCCTGGGAAAGAGGCACAGAGTGGTAATTCCCCTGATGGTGGAATTACTCTCTCTCCCAAAGTTGGTCAGGAAATTTATACTGGAGTCAACGTCTGTGTCGACAGGGCCAGCACGTGAGTTGGGCTTGCTTTGCCAGTTGATTTATCTTTCAGTGTGGATGTTCCAGCCCTGACACACTTGTGTGCCCCCCCTATTTTTAGGGAGGATTAGTGGGCACCTGCTTCATCTCCTCTCACCCTCCCAGGACAACCAAGTGTTCTTGTCATGTGCATGTTGAGTTGTTACTTTTGTGCTTTTGTCGTTGAGCAGAAGCGAGGTCTCGTCTGATTATCAAAGGAAAGGGACTTAGGGGCCCCAAGGTGCTGGGCGGGGTGGCCCACTGGCTCGTGAACCTTGGGCTTGGTGTGGGTGGCCCAGGACAGGAGGCCTCAGGCTGGGTCCTGAATTCGGCATTTCTCACTCAATAGGGTTTGGGAGGACAGGGTGGAATGCCAGCTAATGATTAAAAACCCATCCTGTGTCCTTCTAGGGGATGGTGTAGAATCAATTTAAAGGGCCTTTGTGATGATTTGGAGAGGGTGGACCAGGCCTAGAAAGGGAAAGTCACCTGCCTGGGGAAGGACAGCAAGTGAGTAGCAGCGCCAGGGCCATAACCCCGGGCTCTTTCCAGCCCAGCTCTTGGCAAATACTCTCTCCAGACCTTCCCAGTAACTTCAGGCATACCCACATCACTGACCAGGACTGAACTTAAAGAGAGGGCCTGGTGTTTTCACATCTGAGATTTCTGTCACCTGACTGTGTTGGCCCAGTTCATAGGAGCACCTGAGGACATGCGAAGGGCTAAGCCAGCTCCTTCTCTGGGTTCATCCTTGCCACAAGTGCCAGTTGTCCATTCAGGGACCCAGCTTTTAAGGAGGGAGCCCTGAGCTGGCCCTCTGTATACTTGAGGTTGCTGAGAGCTCACAGCTGCCCTGCCAGGTGTGAGGACTCAGCATCCCCCTGCTGGCCCAGAGAGGTGCAGTGACTTACCCCTGGTCACACAGCAACCAGAGCAGACATGTGCCCAAGCCGGAAGCTGAGTGCTTGCATGACAACTGTCTTGTTAACAGGATGTGCCTCCTTTGTGGCCCTGGACAAATTAGTGGGGCTTGAATTTATGAGACAGAGCCCCCAGCCTAACCTCTGGAAGGTGTGACTTGGCACAGGGAAAGAAGTTCTCTCATTCATTCTTTCTGTCTCTCTCTGTCTGTCTCTGTCTCTTCGTGTCTCTGTGTCTCTCTGTCTTGATCTGTCTCTGTGTCTCTCACTCTTGTTCTTTCTCATGGCATTGCAGTTAAGGGCATGGGGTTTGGTGACATGCACACTCTGCTTATGTTCTCCTCCCCACCCTTGGGAGCTGTGTGACCCTGGGCATTGGCCTGAATTCCCTAGGCCTCATTTCCCTGTGTAACGTGTTGGTGCCACTACAAGATCAGCCACCCCAGCCAGTTGAATGAATGAATGAATGAATGAAGTTAGGAGGGCAGGGTGGTTCGTTGTTGTTTTGCAGTGCCTACAATAGTGTAAATACATGCTAAATTAATTTGGACTCCAGGCTTGTTCCCATTTAGCATTGGCATCTATTGAGTGGTAGACACCAGCTGGCATTGGCATTGATAGCTTGAATCAAATGTGCCATATCCTGGCTGAGGGAACCAGTTCTTATGCCTCAGTTTCCTCCTCTGTCAAGTGAGAACCATGGGCTTGTTAGGATGGCACAGTGAGCACCCAATACGGTGCCAGGCACATAGCAGGTGCACACTTGTAAGTGCCTTCTATCTGCTGGGTGCTGAGCTGTTCTGCCTTGTCAGGATGAGGGCAGAATTGGGATGGGAACGTGCACTATTGCAGAGGAGTAAATGCAGGACCTGGGGCCTCCTGCCTGGGGTCTGATCCTGACTGTGCCGCTTTCCAGCTGTGTGACCTTTGGTGGGCTTCCCCCTACTCTGTGCCTCTGTTTCCTCCTCTGTGAAATGGGGATGACAGTACAATGATGTGCCAGTAAACGCTCAGTGGGTGTGGCTGAGCTTAGCATGTGGTGTGTGTGCCTTAAAAGTTAGCTCTTGTGACAACCCCACCTTTTCTCTCAAACCCTTCCTTCAAAGATTTCCAATGAACTGGAAAATCTACATATGCCCCTTTTACTCGGGGACTTCACTTAAATATTTATTTTATGGGAGGAAACTTTCTAAATCCACAATTACTTAAGGGTTCAGGACAACAGCAGTATCTGTGTCTGAGGTTGGGAGCGGGGCAGGATTTTAGTCTTTCCGACCTTGCACTTGTACGTGATTTATCTAAATCCATGCAGTTCATCCAGAATCCTGCCTCAGGCTTGTATTTACTCAGAGCAATCTAGAAGCATAAAATAAACCTCAAAGGCGTGCCCTGAAATGTTTTCTAAAGACAGCATTGAAGTAATTTGCTAATGGCCTGTCTCTGCAGCCAAGGAGTAAAAGGGGAAAGAGGGAAAGCAAATGCTTTGTCCCTGAACTACAAAGGCAGGAAGAGGCACGTTTGTGCTGCAGCTCAGTGTGAGCCTGAGAAAGAAGCCTGAAATGCTGGGTTTAGCCAAGGAGACGAGGTGGACTCCAATTAGAGGCCAGGCAGAACATTCCAGAGCCCAGGAACAATGGCAATGCCACTGAGGTCAAGGTTGGAATAAAAGCGGGAAGTAGGGGGTGTCTAGGGCCACGGGGTGCTGCACAAAGAGGGCTTTGGAACCAGACAGACTTGGGCCCGAGTTTCAGATCCACCTGTGCAGGCCGAGTGACCTCAGGCAAGTTAAATCACCTCTTTTAGCCGCAGTGTCCTCATCTGTAAAATGGGGATTCAACTGAGACTTGTCTGGTGTGTGGTTCAAAGGGACAGAGTTGATGAGGAGCCAGCACAGCCGTGGCATGCAGGAGGTACTTGACGAGTGTTTGTTCCACGTTGCCTTTGGGGCGTTCACACTCTGTGTGAATGTGAGTCCCACCTGCTAGAAGGCCAGACTGGCAGCTTAGGAAAGGGGAGGAAGAACCTGGCTGACCTTTTGGGAGCATTTGCTGTGTGCCAGGCCCCATGCTAAGCATGAGGTCCATATGATTTGTGTGTCTTCACATTCATTCAACCAGTATTTATTGAGCACCTACAATAGTGCTAGCACTGGAGAAAAGACTGAAGAAAACAGACAGAATTCCTGCCTTCACAGAACTGCCTTCTAGTGGGGCAGATGATAGAACACATCAGCATGTACCCATGTCTTGTACATGCCATAGATGAGGGAACAGTCTTAAAATATCAAGAAACTATCTGTAACCTCAAACTATTGCTGTATGTCAGAGTTTCTCAGCCTCAGCAATAGTGATATCTTGAGCCAGATGATTCTTAATGGCAGTAGGGGCTGGGGAGACAGGATGTCTGTCCTGCACACTGTAGGGTCGTCCCTGGTCTCTACCCACCAGATGCCAGTAGCACCCCAATCTCCAGTAGTGACAACCCAAAACATCTCCAGACATTGCCAAGTATCTCCTGGGGGCTAAATCACTACCCCCCATCCCTGTTTGAGAACCACTGCTGTATATAGTTTAGTGAGGGGCGCAGTCATTGTAGCTGGAGTATTCTCCCAGTGACCTAAGTGTGGGAAGAAGGGCAAGGGTCCCACATACATTGAGCCCCTCCTACTTGCCAAGAACTGGTCTCATCGAATCTGCCCTTATAGGAAATGGGGTGTAGCCCCATGTTTCATGGATGAAAAGTTAGAAGCATGGAGAGGTGGAGTCACAGGTCTGGGGCCAGTATTAGCTCCTCAGTTTTAGTGCCCTAGGGCTGCTGTAACAAATTACCGTAGACATGGTGGCCTAAAACAATAGAAATTTCTCTCTCCCTGTTCTGAGGGCGAGAAGTCTGAAATCAAGGTGTCAGCAGTCCACACCTCCCTCTGAAGGCTCTAGGGGAGGGTCCTTCCCCACCTCTTCCAGCTTCTGGTGGCCCCAGGTATTCCTTGGCCTGTGGCTACATCACTCCAGTCTCTGCCTCCATGGTCACATGGCCTTGTCCTCTTCTCTATTTTCTCCTCTTCTGTCTCTTTAAGGACACTTGTCAAAAGATTTAGGGCCCACGTGATGATCTCACCTCAAGATCCTTAACTTAATTACATCTGCAAAGACCTTTTTTCCAAGTAAGGTCCTGTCCACAAGTTCTAGGGGTTCGATGTAGACATGTCTTTTGGGGGGGCCACTGCTCAGCCCACTGCATCCTCCTCGTGCCTTCCACTCTGGTTCCTCCCCATCCAGTCCATTCTCTACCCAACAGCCCGAGGGGTCAAGTCGTTCTGCTGCTTCACCCCAGACTTAGAAAGCCGAGTCTTCTCACCCTGTGACCTGGCCTGCTTCCCCGTGAGCTCAGTTCCTACCTCTGTCTTCCAAGTTCACTCGGTTCCTACCACTCTGACCTCTGGCTCTTCGTCAGTCACCCCATGCTCCTTCCAGACCCAGGGCCTTTGTCCTCACAGTCTCCTCTGTCTGAAATGCCCTTGCCCTCCCTATGTCTCCTTAGACAGGCTTCCTGACAGCCCAGCTGAGCAAATCCCCTCTGTTCTCTCCACCGCATCCTTGTTATTTCTTCCCAGCACTTATTTCATGTCACTTGTTTACTGTTGTATGCTGTCTCCTCTTCTAGAATGGAAGGTCTGTGAGGGCCGGAGTTTTTGTCGTTCTGGTTTACCTTGGTATCACCAGTGCCTGAAAGAGTGGCTAGGAGCTCACGGAGTATCTGCCTTCCTGAACTCCACTCTTCTTTATTTTTGTTTCCACCCTGTGGCACCACCTCCATATCATAGATGGGTAAACTGAGGCCCAGGGAGGATAAGTGATTTGGCCCTGGTATATACCTTCTAAGAGATGACACCAGGATTCCAGCCCAGGGCAGTGTGAGTTCTTTCCTCATGGAGGGCAGGATGGAAAATCTGAGCTATAATGGTAATAATAACGATTTATTCATTCATTAAGAATTTTTTATTGAGTACCTCTTCTGTGCCAGGTACTGTGCTCACTGGACGATAAGACAGACAGACAGGGTCTCTGCCCTCACAAGGCTCACAGGAACATGTTAAACAATTAAATGAATGAATGAACAAGATACTCTTGGATAATTATTAAGGCTCTGGAGGAAAATGTAATGGTATGGGGACCGGTGGGAGTGTATTTCAGAAAGAGTGGTCAGAAAAGTCTTCTCGGGAAGTGACAAGGGAGTAGAGATCTGAATGAATGAGGGAATGAGCCTAGAAGGTTTGGAGGAAGAATATTTAGACAGCAGGAACATCAAGTGCAAATGCCCTGAGGCTGGACTGTGCCTGGTATGTTTGAGGAACAGCAAAGAGTCCAGAGTGGCTGTAGCAGAGCGAGTACATGGGTGAAGGTAGAAGATGAATTCAGGGAGGTGGGCAGGGGCCAGGTCATGTAGGGCTTGTGGGGCTCTGGCAACGATGTTAGAGTTTGATATTGGAGGGTTTTGAGCAAGGAAGTGCTATCACCAGACTTGTGCCACTGTATGGAGTGCTGGAAGAGAAGAGTGGAGTAACAACTGCAGCTACTA
Organism: Cynocephalus volans; assembly: GCF_027409185.1. Classification (NCBI taxonomy): domain Eukaryota; kingdom Metazoa; phylum Chordata; class Mammalia; order Dermoptera; family Cynocephalidae; genus Cynocephalus; species Cynocephalus volans. The sequence goes on from NC_084461.1 coordinate 199,656,841, forward strand.
CTTATTGAGCACCTACTGTGTGCCAGGCACAGGTTGTTCTATTTCTTCTGGAGACCAGGGCTTCAGAGGAATTGGAGCCAACTGCCCCTCCCCCATCTCCTGCTGTCTGTACTGGACACTGCCTGCCACTGCACGCCAGAGTCCTGCCAGGTGCCCCAGCCTTGGGCCGCACCTTTTGGGTGTGGAGCTGAGGTGTTGGACTTAAACCCATCCCCAAGGGCCAGCATGATGTCACTTCATCCTCTGCTTTGGTGTCAAGCAGGCAGGACAGGCTGCTTTCTTTTGGGCTGGCCTCACCCAATTTCAGGTCTCCTTTTCACTCTTCTAGCAGCAGAATGATGTCACCCGGAGAACAATGGTCCCTTTATGGATCTAGCCAGGGCCAAAGGCTGGGCCCTGGAGTAGGTGCCTCTGTGAGAGACCTGGAGTGACAAAGAGCAGTATAAAGGGCTTGGCTGCTTTTGTTAAAATTACTACCTTTTGATCTACTTTCCCTTCTCCCTAACCTAAGTGGGATGTGATGTGCTCATTTTATGTTTGGAAAATGTAGAAAAACATAAAGAAAACAAAATCCACCCTTTCTTCTGACACTGATGAAAAGCACTCATGACATTCGAATGTATTTCCTTCCTGTCTTTTTTCCTCCCTCTCCCAAACAAAATTGCCAACTCTGTGTCTCTTATATCCTTTTAAAAAATGTAATAGTTTTACTTGTCTTTAGTAAACACTCTTAATGGCCGTGCAGCATGCGGCTGTTCATACACTCCCTCATTTATTAACCAGTCTGGCTGGCCATTTGGGTCATTTCCCATTTAGGGCTATCAGAAATGACCCTGCAGTGGCGGGGTCTGAGTGTATACATTTTGTCTGCATCTCTGAGAGGTCCGCAAGGGTTAAATAAGCTCATTTCCCTCTTTGTGATCCAGGGCCCCTTTGTTCTTCTTACTTTCTCTCTCTCTTTCAGCGTTTTCAAATCTCAGATGTTTTGTTCAGACAAATGCTTCTTGCTTCCTCATCAGGAAGTCAGGAATTTCAGGAAGGAAATCTGGATTGATATATATCACAGGAATGTTATGTTTTGGGATTTCATGAAGAATGGGTCTTTAGTAAGGACTAGTCATGAGAATTCCTTACAAGACAAATCGTGCATTAGGTTAGTTACAGTGGTGTACTGGTAAATGTTAACAACCAGGTCTTTGTGAGGAACAACCCTGATCTGTAGCATTTGCCCAACCCTGTGGTGTAAATATTTCCACCACAGCCCATTGCAAGCTACCAAATAGCTGTCACTGGACACAGAGCTGGGAAAAGATGGGCAGTTGATTGCTGTTCTATAGTATTTTCACCATCTGGACACAATGGACATAAATGACCTCAAGACCATAGATACTAGCAAAACGTAGTAAAGTAATAATGAAGTGATGAGATTTGAATATTTATTACCTTTGCTTTTAATATGATTTATTTAATTGTAAGTTTATATAATTTAATTTTTAGTAATGACTATGTTTATCAACTGGCTCACAGCTGGCTCCTGAAGAGTCCAGTTTTCTCTGGAGGGCCAGGACAGGCCAGCTCCAGCTCACCACTCCTGGTTAAGTGAGTTGTGGAATCTGAGAGCTGCGAGTTTGAATCCTGGTTCTGCCTCTCACTTGCTGTGTAACTTTGTTTAGATGACTAGCTTCTTTATGCCTTAGTTTCCTCTTCTGTAAAATGGGGCCAATAATATTACTTCCCTCCACAGTGTGGTAGAGTTTATATCTAGGTAAGTGCATGAGGAACATGTAGCACAGTGCACATAGTAGGATCTCAGTACATGGTTGCTGTCATCATCATCATTGGTGTTTGTTTAGTGCTTAATAGTTGCCAAGGCAGTCAAATGCCAGTAGGCAGCCTCCAAGATGACCCCCTTCTAGGATTCACGCCATTGTGAAGTCCTCTTCTATACTGTACCAGGTTGGTCTGTGTGACAAGTAGAATATAGCTAAGTGATAGTGTTACTAATGAGATCAGTTTTCAAAAGACACTGCGGCTTCTTTCTTGGTCACTGTCTCCCTTTCTTGGAGCATTCACTCTGGGGTAAGCCAGCCACCATGTCTTGAAGACCCTTAAGCAGTTCTATAGAGAGGCCCATGTGGCGAGGAACTGAAGCCTCCAGTCCACTGACAGCAAGGAACTGAAACCTGCCCACAACCATGTTAAGTGAACTTGGAAGCAGATCTTCCAGCGTGCAGATGAGACAGCACTCCTGGCCAGTGGCTTGACTCCAAACTAACGAGGGACCCTGAGCCAGAACCACTCAGCTAAGTCCTTCTTACATCCCTGACTTCCAGAAACTGTGTGAGACAATAAATATTTGTGGTCTCAGGCCACTAATTTGTGGGGCTATTTGTTATGCAGCAATAGATAACTAATACAAGTTTCTTCTCATGGATACCTATGATAGCAGTCTGAGGATGTCCAGGGAGTATTATTTAATCTCTCATCTCGCAGATGAATAAGTTGAAATAGGAAGAACTCAAGTGACCTCCCCAAGGTCTGTAATGTGGTAGCTGTTGAGATTCCCAGTAGATGCCTTTCTTGTCTTGTGGATTCTCGCTCATAAAGGAGGCTGCTCGGCCAGCCTGCATTCAGGGTCCCAGTAGCTTTTGATCAACTCATCCTTTTAGAAGTTGGCATGAATCTCCTGTTATGGGTGGAATCCATTTCTTGAATCCTAAGTGCTCATCACCCCGTTTGACTCATCAAACATTTATCATAAGGTCTGCGCCATAAACAGTAGTGAACGCACCACACAGATACGAGAACATGGTGTGGAGGAGAGTGGCTTTTCTCCAGCATCAGTTTCTAGTCAGATGGCCCTGCTCCATTGGAAGGAGGATCCCAAAACACATGTTATTACCAAGTGTTAAAAAGTGCAAATTTTGTGAAAAATTTTTACTTCTGTTTTTTACACATAGATTCAGTATCTTATATCCTTTCTAGGTTGAGGAAAAAACAAAACAAAACAAAACAGGGTATAGGTAGAACTAGCTGAATACAATTCAGAGCTTGGCTCTTCTTTAACAATTCTGAATTTGAATCCTGGCTTTGCCACTTACTAGCTATGGGACCTTGGACAGATGACTTTAATTCTGTGAGCTTCAGTTTCCTCGTAAAGTTCTTAGCACAGTGCCTAGAACCTAAAAGTACATAATACATGTTAGCTGCTGTTGTCATCCTTATAACTTTGATAGATTAGTCAGGTTAGGGTGTGTTATGCTGCAGTAACAGACAAACTCAGCAGCTTGACACAAAATGTTCATTTCTTATTCACACAAATTGCTACTGGTCTAGTAGCTGTCTGTAGTAGCTGCTTCTCTGAGCTGTTGCATCTGGTAACTAGGCGATCTGGTAAAACGTGACTTCTATACAACAGTGTCAGAGGAAAAAGGCTGGAGGGTCATACCAAGGCAAACGCTACTGTCCCATTTTACAGATGGGAAAATTAAGATTTAAAGAGTCACACACCTTGAGCACTGACCATGTGCCAGCCACTGAACTAATCTCCTATCCTTGCAGCAACCCCATGAAGTAGGTATTATTTTTGTCATCCCTGTTCTACAAATGGTAAAATCAAGACTCAGGGAGAAGAGGTGACTTGCCCAGGGTCACCAACTTCACAATCAGTCGGCCACGCCTGGACTCCAGCCCAGGACCGCTTGATGCCTCATTTCTTCTCCCTCCCAATCAGGACAATGGATTAAGGGATCTGTGTGCCTTCCCTGAGAGGCACTGTGGTGTAGACCAAGGTTTCACGTCATGGCAACATTGGCATTGGGACTAGATAGTTCTTGTTGTGGGAAGCTGTCCTGTGCACTGTAGGTTGTTGAGAAGCCCCTGGCTTCTACCCTCCAGATGCCAGTAGCCCCATCCCCACCCCCAGCTGTGACAACCAAGCACGTGTCCAGACATTACCAACTTTGGGGGTCAAAATCGCCCCTGGTTGAGAACTACTGATATAGACTGTAAGAGTCCATCGTGGGAGGCAACAAATGTGACTTCACGTCCCTTCCAGGTCCTGGTTGACTGTGTGACCTTAGCCAACAGACTCTGAGTGAAGCCACAACATAGTAGTAGGGATTTGGAATATCCTAACTTTTAGGTAAACGAGCCTTTAATTCCTGATGTAATTTTGGGCAAGTGTTTCTGCTCTGATAAAGCATTTTTCTTCCTTCTGCAACACTGAGTAGATGATGTCAGTTCACAGAGTTGTTATCAGGATGACATGAGATTGTTGTTGATGGCCCTGGTGCAGCGCTTGGCACATAGTCAGCGCTTTATAAATGGTGGCTTTTGTTGTCATTTTAGCAATCACCTGTCAAACGGGAGGTGCAGACATGTTTTCTAGTGTTTGGAGATACTTTTCACAGTCTGTTGAATTCCCAGTCCCATGTTAGTTGCCGGGCTCCACATCCAAATATTCACTTTCTGCCAAAGCCAGAAATTATCTAGCAGTCCACGTTCCCATCGTTCACCAGATTTCTAGAACAGCCCCTCCCTGGGTACACCTATAATTTAACATCTGTAATTCCTCAATTAGTAGCTAGGAGCCTGTTCTCTTCTTGGTAATTGCTTTCTCCTTTGGGGAAGGTGAGGGGTGGATATGGGGGCTGTGTTGAAGTACCTGCCTCTGCCACCGTCTGGAAACATCTTGGCAGGAAGAACCTGGAACATTCTGGAACTTCTGGTGCTGTGTTCAGAGAGTGTACAAAGGTAGCCAGCATGGTGGATGACAGGTAAACAGAGCTTCTCTATCCATAAAAGTTTTTAAGTAAGCCCTGGGAGCCAGTGTTAAATGGGTCTCTGAGGAACAGGAGATTGGTGTGGAATTCTCCTTACTGGAGGAGCTCCTGAGCCTTGATTGTCAAATATCTAGTTCATTCCAGTCCACCCCTTTCGTGTTACGGTTGGGGAAGCCAAGGCCCAGAGAGGGAAAGAGACCCACACAGAGTCACATAGCAAGTTGGTGACAGGCCCAGGACTGGAGCTTGGGTTTCTAAATTCAAAGTTGGGACATCCAAAAAAAAGATGGGGTATTCAGTGGCCAAGTGATTCTCAATCTTGATATCCCTTGGAGTTGAGTGGCAGATGTTTATTGAGCTCCTACTCTTTGTATAACCCTGCATTCTGCTGTATGTGGTATTAAAGACAGTGAGACCTAGTTCCTGCCTTTGGGAAGTTGTCAGAAAAGTGATTATATGCATATCTCAGCTGTGCAGCCTGGAACCAACCTCTTCTCCATTGCACTGGCTATGGGCCTCAGTTTCCCCATCTGTAGGTGGAAGTTCTGTTGTGACCTTTTAGGGCCTTCTCGGTGAAATCAGCCCAGATTCAAATCCCTGCTCCCCTGTTTACGAGCTCTGTGACTTTGAGCAAGACTTTGAGCAAGCCTCAGTTTCTCCATCTGTAAAAAAGGAATGGTGATGCCTATCTCATGGTATTGCAAGTTCCATGTGGTGACGAGGGTAAAACATTGAGCAGAGCTCTTGGCATGTGGTGAGTACTCAGTAGTGAGGAGTTGTTCATTATAATTGCCTCACTCTATCTGGCCTCCCTTTCCACAGCTCTGCGACAACATTCCCTCCTCCCACCCTTTGCAGAAACCATTCCTACTGCCTGGGATAACGGAACAGTGGCACAGAGGGAACCAGGGGCCTGGGTGACAAAGACACAGCCAGTGGCCTCCTGCCGCCCTCTTGGCCTTCTTTGCTTCCACTAGCCCTCCCCACCCACCTTGCAACATGCACCACTCGGATGCCCCCTCCTGCTCCGCCCCACCACTAACTTGCTATTTGATGATCAAAGCACATTCGGCAGTCATTAACAGCCACAGCTAATTAGGAAGGAGAAAGAGACAGTGCAGGGTTAAATAAGAGGCATTCTGATATGACTCAGGGCAGAACAGTTGGAGATTTTTCATATCCTAGTTGGATTTTTTTTTTCTCATGTACAAGTACTTTTAGGGGGAAGGATGAAAAAAAGAATGGAAGCTGTAGAGCTCTGCTTGATGAGTTTCCTAATCCTTTCATATAACATGGAGCCCCATGGATTTTCCGCAACTCGGTGCCATCGGTTGAAAAATGTAATCCTTCAAGGTTTCTAAGCTGAATTGGGAGGTGGCTGCATGGGTTCTGTGGAGTCTGATTGCCAAGGTTGGGGTGGGCAAGGAAACAACAGAGTGGTACAGATGGGCCTGGATTCTAATCCCGACACTGCCACTTCCTTTATATGGAAGCATGACCACAGGCTTTGACCTTTTTGAGCTGTCGCATCCTTGCATGCAAAAAGGGGCTAACAATGTGAGGATTGAACTCAGACTTGGGTGGGCATAAGATGCGCCTTGGGTCCTGGTTCAGTGAGAAGAGCCCCAGGTGGTTGCCTTATGGGTCTGAGGTAAACCCCTGTATCTGCCTGTGTAGCAGGAACCCCAGGTGAGCCCCAGATGGAGGCAGTCATGCAGGCATCACTCTTTAAGGAACAATTCCATAATATTTCTTAATGTTTATTCAGTCAGCAAATATTTATCGAGCACTTACTATGCGCTGGCACAGTTTAAGACCCCGGGGGTTCATCAGGGAAGATCACTGAGATGGTCTCAGCTGTCACAGACACCATGTTGTTATAGAAGTGCGTGCCATGTATGTGCCATAACGAGCATCTCATGGTTGAATGAATTAATGAACAAATGAATGACTGCATACATTCTTGATTCTCATGGGGGTGTGTTGGCCATGCTCTTGTTCTGATCATAGATGTGTCTCTGCCCCTTCTCCCAGATTCTTTCTTGCTAGAGCACAAAGCAATACTGTGAAGTTTTTGCCATTACATGTCCTCTGAGCCCAGCACTGTGCGTGGCACATCCGTGACTCAATAAATAGCTGATGAATGAATGAATGAGTGCATGGGTGAATGCATGAATGAATTCTAAGCTTCTTGGTGGCTGCCAGCAAAACTTGGGCTCAGCAGAGCTGTGCCTTCTTACTAGGAGTTCCCTGTTCAAATAACAAACTGTCCCACTGGGGTCAAACTGCCCCCTCTGAAGATCACAGAAGATTCAGGGCCTCTTGTGGTTAAGTCTTAAGAACCAGAGGCAGTCTGTGTCATGACCAACCAGAGAAAGCTAGGTTTTGTTCTCCCTCCTCTCATTGGTACCCTCCAGGCTACCTGAGTACCTCTTCTGTAGGTGCCCCTGGATCAGCCCCATCTCTATACCCCCTCCATAATCTATCTCTCCATACCCCAAGATTCTCACTATGAGCCGTGCCAGGCTCACAGATCTTTGTTAATGTGGCTGTGTGGGATTGGAGTTGGGCAGACTTCCCTAGAGCTAACCTGGAATCCTTTCTGAACTAGTATAAGGCATTGCCAAAGGGAAGTTCCTGAAGCCTTCTTATTAGCTGGTTTGGATTCTGTCCTTTGTTCCTTTACACAACTAACCTACCCCTATTGAGGATCTGCTGTGTGCCCACCAAAATAGTGGGTGCACTCATGTCCCTGACATTCAACCTTACTTTACCCTCATAATTGTTCTGAGAGTCGAGTGGATGGGAGGCAACACGCTTGGGGACGGGGCCCCTGGGTGCCGAGGCTAGGGTTCCTACCGCTGGTTCTGTGCACCTCTGCTCCTTCCGGCTGAGTTGCTGAGGCGCCGTGTTACCTCTCTCCCCCCACACAGGTAAGTGCCCGAGGATAGAGGCACCTCTTTGTGTTGTTGAGAGTTAGCTAATTAGTGGCTAAAAGCACAGACTCTGGAGCAAGATGGCCTCTGTTCAAATCCCAGCTTTGCAAGATATTAGCTATGTGACTTAGGTTAAGTTACTTCATGTCTTTGTGCCCCCGTTTCCTTATTTACAAAATGGAGAAAATAGTAGTATTTCACAAGGTTGATGTGGAGAATACATCTGTTGACATGGAACAGTGCTTGGCACATAGTTGGCTCTAACATGTGCTTATTACCAATATTAATATTGCTATATTTGCCGCTATGTTAGAATATAATAAATAAATAAATTGGAGGTATGATTTACATACCAGCAAAATGCACATATTGTAAATGTACATACAGCTTGAGGAGTTTTGACAAGTGCAGACACCTGTGCAACTCACACCTCTGTTAAGATCGAAAACATTCTCATCACCCAAGAAAGTTCCCTGAGCTCCTTTCCAATTAATCCCCCCTACATAGTACTCAATAAATATTTCTTGAATACATGAATGAATGAGTGAATGAATGAATGAATGAATGCAAATGAGAATCCATCGTGTTTGATCCCAAACCTTTTTATGCCAATTGTTCTTATAATAATCATTGCATAATTTGAGTAGTTATTATATAAATGTATGAGATACAAGTACTGAGAGAAAGAGAGTTGTCACACTATGAAAACTTAATTAAACACTTTGAAAAGATTCCATAAAAGCAAATTGCTAAAAAGAAGTGCTGTCATATTAGGGGTGGAGGAGACCATCAGATTGGGGTGAAAAATCAAAAACATCTGGATGGGTTCTGTGGTCCTGGATTCCCAGAGGGTTGGGCCTCTGCTCCGAGCCCAGGCCCAGTGTGTGCCCTCCCTGGCACCAGCAGCACAGGGGACCCCAGCCTCTGGGTGGAGAGCTCCTCTCCTACTGCCTTCCAAGCCTGTCCTTCCTGGGGAAACAGAGAAGCTTAGAGTCCCAGGCCTGCAGAATGTGAGGGATAAGGGGTCAGGGACCAGGAGGAGAGAGGTAGGATTCCAGGGTCCCAGCCCCCACACCTTACCCACCACACCCCAAACCACAGATTCTTCTCCATCTTTTTAATATACTATATTCTGTGATTCTCTTAAAGAGCTTTTTCTAAAGCTAAAAAGGAAAAGGAAGGTGAGAAACCCGTGATATGGTGCCAGCCACCACCCTCGATCAGAGACAAGGAGACTTTCAAACAGGGTGAGTGCCTTGCCCAGTGGCACGGGCTGTTCTGAGTCTGGGCTTCCAACTCTGGGTTCTGAGTCTTTCCCATGATGGTTTCTGCCCGGTGATGAAGATGATCCCGGCTGGGTGTTTTCTAACCCTGGAGAGCTCAGTCTGGGGGAACTTCCTACAGCCTGGACAGATCCCTTTTCCCTCCCTGCCCATGTGACACACTCTGTAGAACTAGAGTTTTGCGCAGGTGTGGGATTTTGAATGCACAAGGCCCCCAGCACATGCCTGGTACCTCTTCAGCCACAGGCAGTGCCCATTCCTCTGGGCCTAATGGGTCCCTGCTGCTTCTAAGGGAACCAGGGCCTTTGATTTGGGTTTTCACCCTCCAGGGCCTGGCAGGTAGCACAGGGCTGCTTATTCCTGAGAGGGAGCCAGGGATGGAGTCACCTCCAGGCCACTGGCTGGCCAGCACTGTGGCTGGTCAGGTCAAGGGGCCATTTGCATCAGGGTGATGTCACTTCCAGGAAACCATTCAGTGCTGGGGGCCACCTTCAGCCCTGGCTGTACTAGCCACCCTCCTGTCACCTGTGTCTTGTTTTGTTTGTCATGTGCGGCAGGCTCAGGGAGGAGCCCTGTGGTGGAGACAGGTTCCTCTTCTGCTAACAGATAACGTCATCCCTCTTCTCACTGAGGTATCTCAGGATGTGGAGCAGACTCGTTCCCAGTTCAAATCCCAACTCTGCCAGCTCTAGACTGGCTAGCTGTGGGCAGGTCACTTTGCCCCTCTGTGCCTTAGTTTCTGCCTCTCTAAAGAGGATGGTGGGGACATGAGTTCATAGGGTTGTAAGGATGACAGGAGGTGATGCAGGTAAAACTGTTTAACCCATTGTCTGCCCCGAGGAACGTGCGTTAGCCGTTGTTGTTGTGATTTGGTGGTGGTGACGGCTGTTATTGTTATTGTATGGGAGAGGGTTATGAATGTTGTTTGTATTATTCCCAAATTTGATTGAAGTCAAGCTTTTCAAAGAAAACAGACCTGCTTGCTTCTTCTAGGATCCCCACGTGCTTTAAATCAATGCAACATAACAGGACACATATAATCCATGAACAGGTGCTTGGGTAGTTTCCAAAACCTTCACTCTGGTAAAGCTCTCATCCTCCCAATTTGCAAATCATTGTTAGAGAATCGAGGTTCTCAAAAACTTCAGGTGCTTAGGCCCACCTCTCCAAGAGCTGATGTAATTGGTCTGGGATGTGGGCCAGGCAGCTTCCAGGTGACTCTACTGTGCAGTCAGGACTGAGGACCACTGAGTCAGGCAGTGGGACAGAAAGAACACATACTTCAAAGTAAGACAGACCCAGGATCAAATCCCAGATCTGCCACTTACCACCTGGGTGACCAGGGATAAATTAATATACCTCTCAGAGCCTCAGTTTCCTTATCTGTGAGATGCTTCAGGAAGCTGTTGGGAGGCACATGAGATCAATGTGACCAGTACCTCTTAGGAGATTGATGAGTCAAAGAAAGGGTGGACACTTCCGAGATTTGTTGTTCTGTGGCTGTCAGGGCTGGGAAGGGACCTTAGACACCCTTCTAGCCAGCCAGCTCCATCTTGTCTCTACTGAATATACCTATTACAGGATCCCCACACCCTTTTCCAGTCTGGAAGTTTCTTTGTCGGAACACTTGGCATGTTGATAGGTTTTCCATGAATAAAGAACACCAGAGACAATGCATTTAAGAATCACTTGGTTAAACAATGTTTTTAATGCAGGACTTTTCAGAGCCTTTTATTATGCAAATATGCATCAGGAACCTCCAGAGATGGGCCTTGGCATCCCATAGTTCTGAGGTTTTAGCTGTGAGGAGTGCTTGCTCACTGACTTGAGTGGGGAAGTCTCACTGCAGTGAATGTGCAAACCAATTGTGGGACTTCCACCTGCAGAAATGCTAAATCTGGGGGGGAAATGTGCTTCCAAAGGGAGGAGCTCAGGAGCATGCGATGACTGTAGAGTTCACAAAGCGCTACTGCTGGTTGGTGTCTTGCATAACACACATTAGGAAATGTACCCATTTCCCCCCGCTTTAGAATTAGATTGGCTTCCACCAAAAGACACTATTTTCCAAACTGTCTTTATAAAGTAGACATTAGTTCATTCCTCTTCTATTTTTATCAGGCAGAGAGGAAGGTACATGCTTGGATGTACAAGGGTACTTCAGAAAGTTCGTGGAAAGATTCATACTGTTTTCCAATTCTATTTTTCCACAAACTCTTTGAAGTACCCTCATATGCATCACTCCCAGTCTAGGCATTGATATCCCAACCAGAGGCAGAAGCACAGGCTGAGAGGGCCCAGAGATTCCAAGAAGAGGAACTCTCCATCTGGTCTAGGGGCCCCCTTTGACCAGAGAAGGGAGCTGAGACTTAGGGAAATGATGTGGCCCATGTCACACAGCCCCTTAGGAGCAGGCCTGGAATCCAGAATTTCACCCCTCCCCTGTGGCTGAGCACCTTGCATGCTGTTTTGTCAGCCCTGCCTGGTTGGCCTCCAATTATTAGAGATGAGTGGAGGTTTCCGGGAACAGAGCAAATCCATAGAGTTTAATTAATGAATGTGCCAGAGGGCTTGGCAGCTGGATTCCTGTGTTTACCACGGGCTTGGCTGGTAGGCGGTTCAGGAAGAACTTTGAGGAGGGAGGGGAGAAAGGCGGAGGGAGGGGCCCATCTCCCCACCCTTGCCCTCCTGGTATTGTGTGGGTATGAGTGAGACAGAGACAGAGCGAGAGAGTGAGCAAGCGAGAGAGACTACCTGAAATCTGATTCCCCCACTCGCTTTTACAGTCATGTGACTGCATAATGTTTTTTTCTTTATTGTTTTTGAAAGTGTGCTGGCAGTTTTGTTTTTAGCATTCTTTATCAATTTGTCAAAACATCCCCTCAGAGACCCTGGTGATAGCAGTTAGGTGTCTGTGATTTAAGTAGAAGTTTTGCTGTCTCTTTGTCATCCAGCACGTGAAAGAAACCAGGTTGGGGGTGTGTGATGAGCATTAAGGCTGGGGTAACCTTGGTTCCCTGAACTCAGAGAGGAGAGGCAGTGCTGGAGAGCGGGGCCACATAGTAGCTACAAGGCTTGTAGTGGCACAGACCCGAATCTAAATCCCAAATCCGCCCCTTGCCAGCTGTGTAACCTGGGACAAGTGCCTTAACTTCTCTGAATCTAAGTTTCTTCTTAGGTAAGATGGGAATAATAAGATATATACAGACTTAACATACACCCTTGGTTAAAGATGAAATGAGATAATGCAGGTAAAGCACTTAGCACAGTGTCTTCTGGCAAACACTATAAATGTTTCCAATTATCCTCATCATCATTATATACATTCCATTTTGTAGGTGTGACAGCTGAGTCCTGGGGAGATTCTTGACTTGCCAAAGGGTTAGCATAACATTATGATTAGACATTTGTTTGTAACAATCCCCTCTCCCCCCAACCCCATTTTCATTATATTTACAGATTCCAGGGAGAGTTGGCACTATGGGCTTTTAGTGCAAATGTCTTTCACCACATGGATTTTTGTGTGCTTCTTCTAGTAGCAGTGGCTGCTTGTTTTTCCCTCTGCATTCACACTTTTGAAATGTCCTTCCCACTTTTTAAGTCTAAAGAACTGAAGCCAGATATATGACTAATTAAGGCCTCTTAATTGGGGAAATATGACCTTTTAGATGTTATCAAAATGGCAGCCACAAAAAGAAGGTGATTCTGCCCCTCACGTAGCTGTCTGGTGGGTGTCAGGTCCGGAAGAGGACAATGAGAGCATTTCCTTGTTGGCCATCCTCTCTGGTTTTGCGTCTTCTGGTTCACTGGGGAGAGGGAGACAGCAACTCTCCAGGGACAACATAACAATGGGAGCCAATGTGCACCGAGCACTTACTGTGTGCCCGGCACTGTGCTGAGTGCTTCAGTGCATTCATGCTTTTCTTCTCTACAACCACCCCGTAAGATAGGCATTATCATCCCACTTTACAGTTGTGGGAACTGAGGCTCTGGAAGGCGAAGGTCATACAGCTGGGGGGCTGAAGAATCAACTTTGTGCCTAGGGCTTTGAACTTGAGTCCATGAGCATAACCACAAAGCTATTCCAGAGCTGTAGACTCTTGTCTGAGTCAGAAACTGCCCTGGCCCTATGAAGAGGAGGAAGATAGGGGAGAGGAGCTCACATTCCTTATGTATCCACTCCATGGTGTATATGCCAGATGGTATGAGTCTTTTCCATATCTTTCTTTTCTTTCTCTTTTTTTATGTGCTCCCTCCTCTCTCTCCCCCCGTCTCTCTCTCTTCCTCTGTCTCTCTCTCTCTCTCACACATACACAATCAGCATTATGATCCCTGCTTTTATAAGATGAATCAAGGCTCAGAGAAATCAAGGGGCTTATCCACATCACATAGCCAGTAAGTGCCAGAATTTGAACCCAGGTCAGGCTGATGGTGAGACCATGCTTTTTGCCACACTGAGTCAGACTGTGGCATTTCTGATCATGTCCCCAGAGAGGAGAAAGGATAAATGTGAATCTAGAGCTTGGCATTATGGAAACGGCCCTAGACCAGGTGTCAGGAAGCCTGGGATTTCTTCCGGTTCTGGCAGGAGCCCACTGTGAGGCCAGAGAAAATCCTGCACCTGTTTTTGCCTCTATTGACCCATTTGTACCACAAGGGCTTGTACTGCCTGGTTTCTGACCCTCTTTTTCATGCCAGTATTTCATGTGTAGTCTGATTGTAGCAAAAGATGCCAGTCTGTGTATCCTGGAAAAGATAAAGCAGCTCAGGGCAGACCCTCAGACTTTGGAGAGTGTCCCTAGGGTAGGAGAATGGAGCACATCTGTCCTGTGTGTCTGTCAAGGCAGAACTGAGACCAATGACAAAGGTTTTATTTAAAGCCAAAGAAAAACTTTTCCCTAGTTGGGGAATGAACAGGTAATGAGTGTCCCATCATTGGGATACTTTTTTGAGGCTGTAGGCATTCAGCGTTATATAGCCACTGCAGACGTTAGGCAATGCAAAATGTGAGTCTTCTGTCTCTGGAGTTAAGCCAGCAGAGGCAGTGCTCTACATGCAGAGACCTCTCAGCTTTGTGATCCCATGATTCTGATCAAAGATAACCAGCTGGTGAACCTATAGCAGGGTCCCAAATCAGTTTCCACCCACCTGCTAACTCTACATGACTGGGAGCGGCTGCCCGGGGTGCTGTGTTGGGGATTCTCAGGGCTTGTCTGGGCTCAGTTCTGTAATTGATTATTGATGTCTGCCACGGGCAAGGGAGTGTTATTATTGACTTTCTACTTTTATCTTTGCCATTTTCTGAAGAGTAACCCTTTGTGTTTCCAACATGAAATTGTCACTATATTCTTTAAAATCAAAGGGTGGAAGGGCATGGATGTCAGCAGTCATAGTAACAGTAGCCATAAACTCCCATATCCAGAATTCTCTGTCCTATGTTACCAGACCCGTGGGATCTCTCTGTAAAGTGAGAGGCTTTAAGGAAGTGTCATGGAATCATGCAATGGTTGTTGTTCATGATGCCTGTTCTTTGCTTTCCTCAGTTTGGGAGAATTTGATAATTGCCAATCATAGAGGTTAACAGAAGAAGGTGGTAAATAAGAACATTTAAGATCAATCTCTTGTTTTCTATGGGGGCACTTGTATACCTGCCTAGTTTTCGAAGTATTACTGATTAATAGGTAAATTGGACATGTGCTGAAGAATCAAGTTGGACATAGTTCACCAAATTCTGTAAGTCTGTTTTTCTCTTTCTGCTCAATTCCTGTTATCAACTATAGTGTCCTCATCAAGTGATTTTCCTTTCAAAGCAAAGTAAAAGTTACTCAACACTTCCTGGGAGTTTGTCCTGCCAGGACCTGCTCATAGCTGATAACGTTTTCAGCAGGTAAACAGTTTACAGTGGGGGAGACTGAGACCCAGAGAAGTGAAACAACTTATGCCTAAGGTCACAGTTAAAACGAGGCAGAACTAGGACTGGAACTGAGGCCTGTTTGCCTCGAAAGCTCCTGCCCTTAAATATGCCAAATGAATGGCTATCTCACAGTAGGTTTTTCAGTACATAATGGTTCGTTTTTCTCTTACTTGTCTCGAAAACCGTTTGACTCTATATCAGTCAGGTTATGCTGCAGTAACAAACAACCCTCAAAATTTCGGTGACTTAAAACAGAAAAATGGGTTTCCTTCTTGAGTATTTTGCATGTCCACTGACATTGGCTATGTCTATGTTCCATGTCATCTTTACTCTGGGGCCCTGGCTGGTGGAGCAGCTTGCCTGGGGAAATGGCCAGCCACATGGCTGATGGAAAGAGACCTCAGCCAACTAGTCATTGGTTCTTGAGGTTTTTGCCTGGAAATAAGTGACATCACTTCCACTCACATTCATTGGCTAGGGCGAGTCACATGACCAACCAGCATTCAAGAAGGGTATATTATCCTTCCACAGGGAGAGGCAGTGAATGTATATACCCAGTACTATGGTCTACCTGCCACAGTCTTGGCATGATCTTTATGGACTCATTTGTAGAAATAAGAATGCACAGGTCCGTTTTTTTCCTTCCCTATACCGTGAGCCATGTTTTCAGATTAACTCTGCTGTTTCTTGGATTTATTAAGGAGCCCTGAGATGAACATGTATTCATTTTCAAATACAGCACAGTCTCTGATTTTGACATTTTCATTCATTTATTCATTGCTTGGTTTGTCCTAGAGGTGGACTAGCAACCTGCAGTGGTGAAAAAAACCTTCAAATATGAGTTCTTCAAAGAAATTCAGCACTCTTTTAAAGACATTCTGGCTTGTATCTCTCCAACCCACTGAAGTGTTGCTGTGCAACCCTGGGGGCCTGCATTGCTCCAGGTGGGCAGCGTTTATCAAGTGCCTGCCGTATGCCAGATGCTTCCATAAGGGAATCAGGATGGTCTGTGGTTACAGGGCTGCCTGGAATCCCAGGGAGACATTTTGTCTTTGGGGACTTGGGAATTCTAGTCCCCCTCCTGGTCTTCCCACTGAGGGAAAGAGAAAGCCACTTCAGTGCTTAAGCAGACAGAAGAACCAGCTAGCTGCACGCCACCCCCCAACCCCCGACTGAGAAGCTGAGGAGGAACAGTTAATAAGGCTTTTAGGCATAGTCTTAAAGGGGTCTCTTGAGCATCTGTGTTCATCTTTTCGAAGCTGGGAATTCTGGGGATGCTGCTCGGAAGATATTTATAAAAGGAACACTCATTGCCTGGGGTACTTAGAGAAGCAATCATAGTAAAAAGCGAGAGTAGTGGCCCCCTTGGTGATGGAGATGGAGGCTTGGCAGGCTGCTTGCTCCTGTGAGGAGCCCCCTGCTCTGAAGCGGGGCCTCCCTGGTTACAAGGGAGGCCCTAAGAAATGGGAAAGGAGGCTGCATGGTGTGAAGGTGGGTGGGGGGTGGGGTGTCTGGCCTTGAATCCTTATTCTGCCACCTACTTGCTGTGTGACCTTGAGTAAATCCCATTGCCTCTCTGACCCTTAGTTTCTCCTCTGAAAGAGTGTTATTAACACTATCCAGTGGTCAAGGGTGGCGTAATGGTCTGTTCATCTATTCAGTGAAAGCTTGCTAGCCTCCTGTGTGCTGGGGATACATGGGAGAACAAGACAGTTTACTTCCTAGTCATGGTTGGGAAGGGAGATAATAAGCAATGACCTGCATAAGCTCTCACAAGGCTGCAGTTCAGGTGTTGGCTAGTCTGCATTCTCATCTGGAGAATCAACCAGGGAAGACTCTACTTCCAAGCACACTTAGTTGGCAGAATTCAGTTCTTTGGGGTGAAGGACTGAGGCCCCTGGCTTCTTGCTGGCTGTCAGCTGGAAGCCAGTCTAGAGGCTGCCCACAGTCCCTTGCCACATGGGCTTTCTCAGCATGGCCATTTGCTTTATTAAGCCAGCAAGGAGGATCTCTAGAGTGAGTCTGCCAGCAAGGCAGAGTCTTCTATAATGTGATGTAATCAGGGGAAGAACATCCCACCCACTTGCTGTATCCTGTTGGTTAGAAGCAAGTGGGGAGCCCAACTAAAGTACTGGGGAGCCATGGGAAGCTCTTGAGCGGAGGAGTAGCATGAGAGATTGTGCCTGCTTCAAAGTATGCATTCCGTTAGTGGTCATTGTTTTCATTATGAACAGTTACTCCAGCTTCTGGTCAGGACATTGGTCAAAAATATATGGGAAGGAGAAGTGAGGAGGAACTGGAATAATAAAGTTCCCTTTCAGGCCTTTTCTGCATGCCTCATGAGACTGTAAAACAGGGCTTGGCACATAGTAGCTCCTCAGCTTACTGGGGGAATCAGACATTGAACAAATAATTGCACTGGTAAATTGCTCCTGCATTTTGACCCTAGCTTAATAAAACAATGATCAGAGTGCTGACAGGGAGTAAATTTACCCCCGTTTTAACAGCAATTCTCTTTGATAGTGGGATTGTGAGTGATTTTTATTTTCTTTTTATTGTTAATATGTGTGTCTTTGTATCTATATTTATATCTATATTTCACAGTGAAAACTTCTATAATAGAAAAAAAAACCTGACCAGCAGGGCTTTTGAGGTGACATTTCCTTTTCTAATTACCCTTCCCCCAGCCCTCTGGCCCACAATCGGCACATCTCCCCACATTTATTTAAAGAGGTGGTTCTTCAAACTGGATTTTCATTTTCCAGCCTCCTGAAGCTGAGGTCCAGGGGTTCTGATTTAGATCACAAGTTCACAGGTCTGTCTGGCATCTTCCGAAGTTTGGAGTCCAGTAGACGTGAAGTGGAACCCTGGCTCTACTACGTACTAGCTCTGTGACCTTGGTCAAGCCCCTTGCTCTCCCCAAGCCTCAAGTTTCCCTGGCTTTAAGGACAGTGATATAGTCTTCACCTCCTAGGGGTAAGGGGAAAAATGGGATGGTGTGAAGCGCTCAGAAGCATCTTGTAAGCTATGAGACACCATGAAGATGGGTATTTGTTCAAGATTAAGAATTAATGAGCTGCAAATATCCCTATCAGGCATTTCTGTGGGCAGACCTTTAGCATTTGCAGTACCCTGCAATTCCACACTCAAATCCTGGGGGTAGGGGGGATATGTACTGTAGCAGCAGCCTGTGGTTGCCTAGCAACAGGAAATCCAAAGCGTTGATATTCTAATTTGTTGAATGTTTTACCCTCTGGGGAGACAGACACCTATATTTGGTTACAGGAGAAAGTAAGAGCCAGCAGTGTGCACAAACCTGTCCACAAGCTGCAGAGTCCGACCCCTTCTCAGACTCCTCTCAGTCACAAATAAGATTTTGGAGTCCACCGTGGAGTCACAAAACTGATTCTTTCATGACAGGGAGCACATGATCACCAGGGATTTTTACCACTGTCCCCTGCACTGGTACCAGCTACCATCGTGGCCTGTGGGTCTGGCTTTGAATTGTTTTTGATCCCATGGGGGCAGAGGCCAGCGGAACATCGTTGCTCTCAGTTTATCTGTGCCTCCTTTAAACCAGGTGGATGAAGACCAGGGGTCTCCTGTGCCTTACCTGGAAACTGAGCAGGGGCCACCCCTTCAGAGGCAGACCCCAGCCACAACTCTGTTCTCACACTCAGAATCCTCAAAAAGGAGGATTCCTTGTTAGGGTCATCTGGGCAAACAATTACTAGACACAGGCTGGTGAGGTCTGCCGTGACTTTTCACTGCCCTCCTGCCCCCTCCCACCCCACATCTATTTCCTTACGAGTATTTTTCAAGCTCTCCCCTGTAGCAGGCACTGGGCAAGGTGCCTGGGAGACAGTGGTGAATGACATTAATCCCCGCCTCATGGAGTTTCCAGTCTGCCAGGGGAAGACAGCCTTGAAACAAGAACATTGGCTGATACACAAATACCTGCAAAGGGTTAGGAAGAAAACAGATGGGGAGCCTGATGGGTGGGTCCCCACATGGGAGGTCGGGGGAGAAGCCTCAGCCAACATAAGGGAGAGGGCACCGGAACACGTGACAAGTTTGTCACAAAGCTGCAACTTCCTTTTGTTCTGAAGTGATGTTTGTTATGTTTTGAGGATGTTAAAATATCAAAATGTGCCTTTTGAAATGAACTGATATAAAATTTAAAAATTGCTATGAGAAGCCAGCAGCCCAGCATAGCCCACTGTCTGTCTGCCTTCCTTCCCGCCTCCCTTCTTTTCTTTCTATAAATTATCGTGGGCAGTGAAACACGAAACGCCGTTCTCTACTCACCTGGTTCCAGCTTCTCATCTGACAGATGTGATTCCTGAGCCCAGCCACCGTCAACCGTCTCTCACGTCCTCTGACCCATTTTCCCCGCACTTCAGCGAAGGCGGATGCACCCCTACCCCAAGCAGGGCAGCCTGGTGGTCTAGAAACCTGGGCTTGGGGTTAGACTGGACCTAGTTTATGCTGATTCTGCCATTTATATGCTGTGTGACCTTGGGCAAGCGAATTAACCTCTTTGAACCTCAATTTCCTCATCTATAAAAAGAGAATGATGGTAATAATACCTATGTCATAGAGTTTCTGAGGGTATTCACTGTGAAAGTGTTTGCCTGGCATATAGGAAACATAACTCTCTTTCTTTTTAGTAGTATTAACTAATTTTTAAGATGCTGCATGTTTTTCTATCTTTACCATTTTGCTGAATGATCTTTGCCCCTCATCTTTACCTCTTGGCAGTGTCCCCATTTTCCGAGGTCCAGTTTGCATGCTTCTTCCTCCAAGTAGCCTTCCTTGCTTTGTCTCCCACCTGCACTCACTATGTATAACTTAGGCTTTAGTGGTTCGCAGATACATCTGGCTCCCCTGATGCTCCTTTGAAGAGGGGTGTCCCCCCCTGGTTCCTGGCTCTCTGGGGCTTTGGGGGCCTCACTGCCCTTCCACAGGGCCCAGTTCAACAAGTGAAACTTTCTCCCTGAGGCCACTGAACAAACTCATAAAGCAGTTCTAGGGTTTAGCAAAACAAAGTGTGGACTTTGGGCTGGGGCACGCCTCAGAGTTGCGTGGCCTCCCATGTGAGGAGGATCAGACTTGCCAAACCTGAAGCAAATATTTGTGCGGTCTTCACAACAACTGAGTGAAGTGAGTACGATCGTTGTCCCCATTGTACAGATGAGGAAAGTGAGGCCCGATGCAACCAAGGGTCTTGCCAGAGCTCCCAGGCAAGGACAAAGAGGGGCTTGGGATTCAGGCTTGTCTAACCCAGGGCTTCCCACCCCAAACCTTCTCTTCCCCTGGGAATCCCCAGGCAAGCCTCATCCACTGTTAGTTTACTCCAACCATGCCAGGGTCCTCGTGTGAGTGGACATTATATGATAGTATCTGATGTTTCCAAGCAAGAACAGAGAAGGAGCCATGAATGTGTCCCACACTAGGGGTCCGTGACCTCTAAATTCAGGGGGGAAATGCCCTTTTGCTTTTAAAGTGCTTGATTAATATACTTTTAATCACCCCAGGCTGAGTGCATCTTGGTCCAGGTGAGGCTGAAAATCACTTCCCTGTAGGGATAGTGGATCCCCAGCCCACATGAGGCCTGGGGTCTGGTGTGGGTTCCCTAATTATTGCTAAAAACCATCCCTCCCATCTGTCAACATTCTATAAATAGGAAGCTGGAAGAAGAATTAAAAAATGCCACTGGCTCTTTTCCCCATTGAGGATGGGTTGAGTTAAAAAACTTTCAGGATAGCAGCATCGCAGTATTGGAGAGCACACAGGGGTGGGGACCTGCTGGGGGGTCCCTTGGCCTGTCTTCATTCCTCTGAGGACCTACCCCAGACCGGCCCTGTGGGCCATAACAATGGCTGTGAATTCCTCAGGGCCATAGTATAGCCCTGGCTGACGGCTATGCCCCGAGGTTATAGCATAGGAACAGTTGGGATAGGAAAAGGCTGGTTCTGGTGACTCCCAGCCTGTGCTTTCTCCAGGAGGCAGGTGGCAAAAAGCAGCCTTTAGCGTCCACTTTGAATGTGACCACCATGAGCTGTGTCACCTGCACAGGCCACTTCCTTTCTCCAGGCCTCAGATTCCTTGTCCCTAAAATGAGGTCCCAGCCAGCTCCGAGGTACTCAATGGAAAACCCAGGCTGGTGAGCAGAACAGAACCATCTTTTGCCAGAAGTTGTGTGCATGAGTACATATGGGTGCCTGTTCGAGTGTGATTCTCTTTACAAATCGTGTATGAAAACCTGTGACAAACTCAGGAAGTTACTTACGCAGAGAGTCAGTTTCCTGCTGATTAAAGTGTCATTTGCAGGCGGGGTTTGGTAGAATCTAATAGTAACAGCATAAATGATGATGAGAGAAGCTCTAGTCATTGCCAGCTTACATGGGCTCAGATAGGTGAAGTGAGGTGCCCAAGGTCACGCCGCTGGTGGGCAGCAGAGCCAGGAGTCAAACCCAGGTCTGTCTGACCTCAGATCTGTGTGACACGTGGACTTCCACATCGTGTCACCTCTGAAGGACAAGTTGCTCAGACAGTTCCCTTGCCTACACTTTGGGTTTTTTGTTTTGTTTTGTTTTTAAAAAATCTCCCCCCTTCCTTTCCCTGCCTTGCTCCCAAGCCTCACCAACAGAGCACTGACCTGTTATCTATTATGAAAACATCTGGGAACAATAGCAGCTCCCAGGGCCAGGCCTGCTGCTCTTGTCACCATGGGAGCTACATGGAATAAGGGGAGACCAGGAGGGTAACTAGGAAGCATTGTTGAGTCTGGCTGCCAGGGTTTGCCTCCCAGCTCCACTGGCCGGGTGTCCCCGAGCAGGTCACTTCCCTTTGAACATCAGTTTCCCATCTGGAAAATGGGACACTGACAGTAGATAATATGTCCCTCCTCCTCCAATGGGAGCGGAATATTTGAAGCCCTCAAATTTGGTTTTTACATTTGGAGATCACAAGTATGAATACACCCACCAAAGGGTCTTGCAGGTAGACCGTCAGCGCCCAATCAGTGTTTAAAAATAAAAGAGGACAAAGTACAGCAGAGACTGAGAGCCCAGGAACTGGATGAGTCGGGCAGACCTCAGCCCCGGTCTCCTGCGCCCTTCATTTCCCTGGAGGTGCCTTGCTGGAATGAAGTAAGAAGCACCTGACACTTTGTGCACTTAATCCCTGTGTTTACTGTGAAAGGTCAAGGTTTAAGAGTGGGGGAATGGGGAAGGGAATGTGATCTGGAGAAACGGAGCGGTAAGGGGGGTGCTTAGCATTTTATAACAATAGCTCCTGCCTCCAGTCCTTTGCCTGGCCTGCCGTGCCCTCTCCTGGGATTCTCTCCTGGGCATCCCCTGACTGTTGCCCTCACTTCTTTGCTCAAATGTTACCTTTTCAGAGAGGCTTCCTCTGACTGGCCTGTTTAAAATCAACCCCCTCCCTCGTACTCCTCAGTCATTCCTTTCCTGCTTTATTTTTCTCCATAGCAAGCATCACCTTGCAGTGCAGTTTGTAATCTACTCTGTTCTGTATTCTCATTCCCCCACTAGAATGGCAGCTCCACCAGGGCAGAGATTTACCTATCTCGTTCACTCTTCTCCCCCAGTGCCTGCACATAGTAGGTGCTGAAATGAATGAAGGAAAGAAGAAAGGGTTTCTTGTGTGCTAGAGGCTGTGCGCTCACTCTTGGATTTAATCTTTTACAACTTAGAGAGCTGGGTTCTGCTTTCCCATCTTTACAGAAGAGGACATTGAAACTTGGTATCTTAGTACTTTTGTATTACCTGCAGCCTGGGACTTGGTCCTCTGTCCTTCCCTCCCTCCCTCTCTCCTCCCTTCCTTCTCTCATTCCCTCTTTCCTTCTCTCCCTCCTTTTTTTCCTCCTTCCTTTTTTCCCTCTCTCCTTCCTCAAACATTCATCAAGCACCTCCATTGTGCTGGGCCCTGGGTGTGGCCCTAGGAAGAGGAAGGTAAACCCAGTGTGGGCCCAGTTCTTAGGTGGGGGTGGTCAGAGCTGGCACAAGCCCCTGCCGTCCAGGGTCCTAAGTGCTCTAGGAGAGCTGTGAGCAAGGAGAGTGTGCTCCCTGTGCTGGGGAAAGCTGGGTCCTGAAGGTAGAGTAGGAGTTCCCCAGCAGATGGAAGCAGGAAAGGGCATTCCAGGCAGAACATCCCAACTCATGGGGAGTTTTGCCTCTTGGAACCTTGCAAAGGGTTGGGATGGTGGGTGGGCTCAGCTGGGGTTTCTGTCCTGCCCAGGATTCCCCTCCCCGTCCCTGTGTCTCATTTTCATCTCCCTCTGGTAACTGCTCCAGTTTACCCTCCAGAGAACAAAAGGTGTTTACTGCTAACGCTTTGTTTTCCGGAAGCTGAAGGCAGTCGTTGCTACGATTCTTACAATTCCTATAAATTCCACCAGCTCCAGGGAGCGTCAACTGCGATGATCTATACCAAGAATTCCAGAAACACTGCGTTCCTAAAAGCCCCTTGTATCATCCTGCCTCTTTGGCTTGGTGTCTCCTACTGGTTTCAAAGCCAGAGAGAGGTGATTCTGACTTATGAGCAATAGACCCATCAGTCATTTCCTGAGCACCTACTATTTGGCAGGCACAGCGCTCAGCACTTCAAGTAGACCATTAGCTTGTGCAGCACTGGCCTTACCAGAAGATGTTGGAGCAGTTCTCTGCTGTCACTGAGGCTCAGAGAGGTGAAGTGACTTGCCTGAGGCCACACGGCTACTAAGTGCCAGGGAGCCAGGATTAGAGCCTGGGTCTGTCTGGCCTCAAGGCTAACATGGCATCTCTCTTCCCTGAATCCCTGTGACTTTCATGGTCTGTAGCTAACATCCAAGACCCTCAGAGGCAAGGTACCACTCCTTCCCTTTCTTACTCCTTTAGGAATTTGTTGGAGGTGCAGAGAGACATCAGGGAGGAGGAAAGTGGAATACTGATTTTCTGGGATGCTGGTCACCATCCCTACCCTGAATCCTGTCACCTCGTCCATCCCAGAAGTCCCCTTACTACCCTGTCCCTGGCACTCCAGCATCTTGCCTGCTCCCTTCTCTGTACCCTTCATTCTGCCCCTCTGAGATCGGACCCTGGAGGCCCTTTGCACTCTGTCCAACTGAGCTGGTGGTAGCAGCTGCACCTGTTGCTGGAACTGGAAGTCTGGGCTCATCCAATCGCCTTCCTCACCCCACTAAGTCCAGCCAGTTTTAGCTCCTTACATTTTCCTTAAATTCATGTTTCTCTCCATCCCTTTGCCCTGCCCTGGGTCAGGCCACTGTGGTCTCTCTCATCTGGACAAGGGCAGCAGCATCCCCACTATCCCCCAGGCTCCTCTCTTGCCCGCTCCAGCCCATGCTATATCCAGCAAGTGGAGTGTTATCTTTCTCCCTTGACTGATATTTCTGCTCTATGAAACACAAATTGTCCCTGTGTCTTTGCCTTAACTGCCTTCTCTTTCTCCTGGCTAACTCATACTCTTCATTAAAAACTCAACAGTCATCACCTCCAGGAAGCTTTCCCTGACCTTCCCCCACACCCATCCTCTGTGCTGCGTTCTTTGCAGACATACGGAATCTGCCCTTGCCCTTCCCATGTCCTGTTGAAATGATCTGCTTACATGTCTATCTCCCCAACTCGATTTTAAGCTTTCCCGGGGCAGATGTCTGAGGCATCTCAACATTCTTAGCACAGTTCTGGCATACAGTAGTTGCTCATTGTCCTAGGCAAAATCCAGGTAACCTCTGAGCTCCATTTCTGCTGGAAAGTCCCTGATCCTGTAGTTTGTGTGACAGATGGGCCTCATTTCCCTTTGCTGCCCTTGACATTGCTCTAGAGGAGGGGGCCCGACAGGGAGCATCAACAATTGGCAACAACAGGTGGTACCAGTGATGACCCCATTTTACAGAGGGGGAAAGTGAGGCCCCCCAAAAGTAACTTACCCAAGGTCACACAGCCTGGGGACTCAGGTCTGCCTGACCCCTGAGCCCCTTCCTTGTGCTGAGCCACAGAGGTGGTAGGGGTCCCGGCAAGCCCACAGGACTGGGCCATGGACTTTCTCAGGAAGGCTCTGCCTACATTATACCTGGGCTGCCACTGTGCCTCGACCCCCAGCCCCACCACCCTTCTCTAAGGCCTAATCTGCCTGCTATACTCATCTAGTTTTCAGCTTCTCGCTCTTCCTTGGCATGGTCTTATAAAATACCAAGGCCTGGGAAATAGAACCCCATGACAGGTACACACCAGAGAGGAGTGAGTCTGAGTCTGCAAGAGCCTCAGCACCAGCTCTCACTGGGATGGGAGGATGTGGAAAGGTCTTTACAGCACTCTGCTCCCACAGCCCCTGGGCCAGGAAATCACAGCACTTGTCTAGCTCAGCTCAGGGGTGTGTTCTGGATCCTTTTCTTATTTTTAAAAAAATTATACAAACTAAACTTGCTCACTGTAGAGAAATAAGATTAATGACAAGAAAGAAGAAAAGAAAAAGTTATTCAGCATCCCACCTCCTAGAAATAGTCCTTGTAACATGCCTATATCCTTTAAACGTTTTTACATGTATATGTGTAAAATATATATACACATATGCATATATAATAAATAAATATACATGTATGTGCAAAACAAATATATACATATATATTTGCATATACACACACACACACACACACACAGTCAGGTGTTGCTTAACATTAGAGATATGTTCTGAGAAGTGCACTGTTAGGCGATTTTGTAGTGTGAACATCATAGAGTGTACCCACACAAAACTACGTGGTATAGGCTACTACACACCTAGGCTGTATGGTATAGCCTATGGCTCCTAGGCTACAAACCTTTGGTTGTCATGACTGTGGGGAGGGGGTGCTACTGGCATTGGTGGCTGGAGGCCAGGGATGATGCTAAACATCCTGCAATGCAGGACAGCCCCCTGTCACATGTCTGTAGTGCCAGGGTTGGGAAACCCTGCCCTAAACCCCACTGGGGCTGTCTCACAATATACAGCATGTCCACACATTGCCTTTCTAGAATCTGAAAAGCCCAGAATTCAAAACACACCTGGCCTGTGGAATTGGGATTGGGATTGGGATTGGGGCCAGTGGAGGTGTGACAGTAGAACCCACTCACAGGGTTGGTGGGAGGACCCTTTAGGGGCTGGTACAGAGAACGCATTGCTGGGCACCTGGCCCACAGTGCATGCTCACACATGATGAAACAAAACGTGTAGAATCCCAGGCATCTGGGTGTTGCCCCCACGTTGAGAAACGGGCCCTTTTGCAGCTGGGCATCCTGCTACAGCATGCCAGAAGCCTTGGGAGCCTTTCAGAATCACCAGGTCTGACTTTGAAGTCCTGCCAAGTAAGTTCTGGCCCCAAGGGTATCCAGGGCTTCTCCAGCATGCCTGAAAGTTGCATGAGCCCCAGCTCCTTCGAAATGGAGCTGCTGTTTTGTCTGTGGTCTTGGTCAAGGCACAGTGTCTGCCTGAACGGACATCTGGGCTGTCCCATTGTATCACTCTTTGCAGCCAACTGATAAGTGGGCTTTGAGTAGTGAGCAGGGCCGTCCCTGTGTCCTGGAGCTCATGGTTGAGGTTTCCAGAAAGCTGCTCACTGGATTGCTCTCACACACTTATGACCAAATCAGTAGCCATGTGATGGTCAGACAATCACTTCCTCAGTTTCTCCTGGGGACAGATAGGAAACATTGAGTCTGTTCTCTGAGTCAAGGCAATTCTGCTCCAATGTGGGCACTGTTAAAATTTGGCCAAAGATATACCCTCCCTTCGGGTGTTTTCCAGGACCTCTGGCTTACTGAGGGGTGGACTGGGAAGCAGGAATAAATCTAGCTGTGAGTTAGAACAGGCAGCGCCCTGGGCTCTGGGCTCTGGGCAGGGGCTTTAAACAAAGCTACAGGCTGGGCTGGGCTGGGCACCAGAAGGAAACAGAGCCCTTGGCTCTGTCTCAGGCAGTGGAATGTGAGCCTGACTGGTTTTCCTCCTTTGCTGGGGGTTGGGCGTTCATCAGCAAAGGAGCTGCAATGCCAGGCATGGCCCCCACTCCTGTAGGACCCCCCCACTCCAGGGGAAGAGGTGCTCTACACATACCTCATGCTCTGAGCTCTCTTCTCCTTGTGCCCCTGCTGGGCTTCCCAGAGGCCCCAGCCCTGCAAGGTGGTGTCCTATGCCTATACTGCTGGGCTGCTGGGCGGGGTGGGTGTGACGGGGGCTGCCTAGTGCCTTGCATGGACGTAGCAGGCTCTTAGTAAACGTTACGTTGACCCTCCCCCAGGATGGTACCTCTGCCAGCCTTGCCTCCCCTGCTGTCCCTACCTTCCAAATCTGACCCACTTTTCAAGGCCTAGGTTATGTCATGTGTCCTCTGGTGAAGCCCTCAGTTACCCGCCGCTCTGGACCCTCTGAACCCCTCCCCCTCTGTCTGAGGCCCAGGAGGACTTTGATACTTAGGAAACCTTTGTTAATCAGTGGAGCTCAAGATGACCAAGGGGGTGATATAGGACAGAGTTCTCTGCCCCTTGCTCTCTTTAAACTTATCTATAATGACAGTGACATCTTTCCATATCAGCCCTTAAGTTTTACTTCATTACTTTTAATGTTGACATGGTATTCATTAATCCCCTGTAATGACAAACTATGTTTTTGTATTAGGTGCCCTTATGGAAGGAAGGGCAATTGGGTTGTGTTTGCTGTTGCCAAAAATGGTGCTGCTGTGTCCATCCGTTTGTGTGTGAGTTTGTGTGTGTGTTGTTTGTATGTGTATTTGTGTCTGTCTGTTTGTGTGTGTGTGTGTATTTGTGTCTGTCTGTTTTTTTGTGTGTATGCATTGTTTATATATGTGTATGTGCATCTGTTTGTGTATACGTATCAATATGTGTGTACTTGTGTGCTTGTGTGTGTTTCATGCATTTATATGTGTTCTTGTGTTGAATGTATTTTTTGTGTATGCGTGTGCATTTGTGTATACTTGTGTATGAGTGTATGCATGCATCTCTGTTTGTGTACGTATCTGTGCTGGATGAATTACTGGCAACAGGAATGGTGGAGCAATGTTGTGACGTTGGAGTGTGATCGTCCCTACCGATCATGACTGAGCTGGTGGCTGTGTCCTGCCAGAGAGAGACACTGGGCTTGGGTCTGGAGGATTTGGGGTCCTAAGTCAATAGGAAGACACGCCCAGCTCCCTGCCTTCTCACCGGGTTCACACTTACACTTCAAGGCTGCAATTCTGTCCCCTGACAAGTTGAGCCCTTGCCTGAAATAGACTAGGAGAGAGATATTTTGACGTGTGATGATTCAAAAAAAAGAAGTCAGATTCGGCTTAGGCTGTTTTAAGAATCCCTCCGAGAGGAGCCAAGTTAGGATTGGTGGGAGTGGATTCCATGGAGAGGAGATGCTGGGAAGCGTGAGAGAATTATGCATTTATACATAATCATACATTTTAAAATTTACTTTTTATATTACTACCCACAAGTGTTGCAAAATACAAAAGGAGGAAAGATATAAAATACAACTTCTCTCTTCCCTTCACCTGGTCACTCGGTTCCTCTCCTCAAGACAGGTTACTGCAATTTTCCTGTGTCCTTTTTGGTGGCCTGTGCATTTTCAGGTACTTACCATCTGTCCCTTACAGACAGATGGTAGCATATTCCACCTGTGGTTTAACACCTCACTTTACTCCCTGGACAGTGTATCTCGGAGATTGTTCCATATCAGTACATACATGTCTGCCTCATTCCTTTTAACAGTTCTGTTTAACAATGAAATAGTATTCCATGTTATGGTTGTTCTATAATTTAGGTTAAACACATTTTTAAAAACTCCAAACTCCCTTTTCCCTTGGCTCATTTTAACCTTAGGACTGTAGAGATTTTATTAGTAGAATTTCAGACTTAAAAGGAAAATCAACTTTGTCTGTTTCATGCAAGAGTTTCGCAATACCTCTAGAATTTGCTATGCCTCCCTACACCCCCTGCAAAAGGTTCCTGGTTATTTGGGGGATTTTTCCCTTTCCCTTGGGATCAATTTCTTCTATTTTGCACCTTAAAAAATGTGTCACACTGGCCACCCCAGTTTCACTGTCAGCACTCTGCGTATAGTGTTATATAAAAAACACTTTTATAGTTTTAAAAAGCAACAAGGATTAAATTTTAAGGGTGTGTATAAAAACAGACAGTCCTGGGCCGACCGCGTGGCGCACTCGGGAGAGTGCGGCGCTGGGAGCGCAGAGGTGCTCCCGCCGCGGGTTCGGATCCTACATAGGGATGGCCGGTGCACTCACTGGCTGAGCGTGGTGCGGGCGACACCAAGCCAAGGGTTGCGATCCCCTTACCAGTCACATAAAACAAAACAAAACAAAAAAACCCCAGACAGTCCCGCCATGTATCAGCAGGGTTTGGGTAAACAGCAGTATTATTCGTAGACGTTCGAGAGGGGCAGGGGGTCATTCATGGGTTCGCTCACTTACTTTCTCATCTGTCCGTTGTCAGTTGCTTCCTGTCCACTGCGGCTGTCTGTAAACTCAGCACTGGGGTTTCAGGGTGAACAGAGGTGAACAGACCCCAGTGCCTACCCTGAGGGAGCTCACAATTTGGAGGAGACGATCAAAAAACCAATAACCACGCCCAGCATAGTCATTTCTATGATGGGGTGAGCACAGGAGGTTCTATGGGGATCCCAACGAGAGACCTAGCCCATGTGGGGGTGGGAGCAGTTAGGAGAGCCTTCCTGGAGGCTTTGAAGCCTGAGCTGTGTTTTATGGACATGTTCCAAGTACACCTGGGGCCAGCATTGCCAGCACCAAATGGACTGTACCAAGAAGTCTCCCAGAGGAGCATTTCCTGGGTGAAATTGCAGCAGGTGATGGTCGATTGGGGGTAACAGGTCACAGCCTCGGAGCCCAGCTGCCTGGGTTTCAGTCGGGCTCCTCCTCTCTGTGCCTCTCAGTCTTCTCATCTGGAAAGTAGGGGTAGTAGCAGTACCTGATTCTTAGGGTTGTTGGGAGGACTAAATGTGGCAGCTTGGCACACAGTAAGTGCCATATAAGTGTCTGCTGCTGCTGCTGCTGCTGTTATTTAACTTCTCAGAGCCTCAACTCCCTCATCTGTGAAATGGGGATATTAATAGTGCCCATGATGGGAATTAAACTGGATGGTCCACATAAGGATTTTGACATGGTGCCAGGCACACAGCGGGTGCCTCTTAAGTGTTTGCAGTTGTTACAATTCTTATCACCCCCTTGCCCTCCTCTGAAGAGCACAGGCCCCAGGATGCCTGCTGTGTTTCCTGGGTCTAGGGGCACCCTGCCTGCGAGGCGGATGGGGCCTGGGCCTCACGGCCCAGCTGTCATTTCTGCTAATAGCCTCCAAGGATAGTGAGGAAGTTCTTCCTGTAGAGCCTTCTCAGGCACTCCCAGCCTCGAAACCAATCACATCTCCTGCGGACCAACTGCAAATGTGTGTTCCTGTCACTCTGGGGAATGCTCGTCCCATGGAGACAGCGTGTCTCTGCCAGAGCCATCATTTTGCAGCCTGCACACCACAGTGGGTGGCTCATCTGCCCTGCAGAACCTGGGGCCCAGGATCATGTTGTGATGTGGGTGCCCTTGGAGGGGAACAGCTGACTAATGTCCAGGATGAGGGAGATACTCGGGTATCTGGTTTAGGCAGCATCTTTTGTTCTTAGGTGAGTGGCAGGGCTGTCAGGCCTCCTTAGGGCCTGTTGGCATGTTGTGATAGTATTTGTTAAAATCATGTGTTTGGGGAACTAACACTTCATCATGTAAACTAGCATCTGTTCAGCACCAACAGAGGAGCCAGGCATATGCAAGCTCTCACTGGACATTTCACAGAATCCTCCCAGCACCCATGAGCATCCTCCCCATGCCCATTTACAGATGAGAATATCAAGGTTTAGAGAGGTCAGGTCACAGCCAGCAGATGGCAGAGCTGGATTTGCCCCAGTCTACTCCATCATAGAACCTTTGCTCAGAACCACTAACTTGTTCCACCTCCAACGTGTTGGCACATTGGCATAGGTAAACTTTGCATCTGCAACCTAAAAGATTGTAATGTAGGTTGCTAATCACCAGGGGCTATGAGCTTGTCTATATTGTTTATAAAAACTGATTCTATTCAGGTCCCAAGGAGTGAGCACCACCATTTCATCAAGGGGTAAGTGAGTAAACCATCAATGGTGCAAACAATCAAAACGAATATACGCTCGTTTAAAGGGGAATGAACCAAACCCTTTTCACTGGGAAACAACAGTTCATGCAGACAGGCTTTGTAAATGCCGGACATTAGTCAGTGGTCAAAGGTTACCTGTCAGACTGCAAAGGGCCACTGAGATCTCCGATCCCAGGACACTGACTCATCAAGGGAGGAAACAGGCTCAGAGAGGCACAGGGCCTTGCTCAAGTCACGCGGGACGTGGAGCAGAGTGAGGCTAGCACCTGTGCTCACAATGGGCCGGGGATGGAGCCAGCCACGCGCACACAGGTGCAGACAGGTATATTCCTGTAGGTGGAGGCACAGAGCCTCAGCCCTGGGGGGCCCAACCAGCCCCTTGTTCTGATGCCTGGGCACATGTGCCTCCTCCACCTCTCTCTCTCTTGCCCAGTGTATGTCTCTCTGTGTGTTTCTGTCTTGGTCTTGTTCTCTCAGTGTCCATCTTGCTCTCTGTCTTTGTTCTTGCTGCTTCTCTCTCTGCCTGTTTGCCTGTCTGTCTCTTCCTCTCTCCTTCTTACACCCCAAGCTTGCCACCAACCTCACAGATGACCTCAAGGCTTTCCTGACCCACTGGGTGGTGCCCATCACATGTCCAGAGTAGACTCCAGCCAGGTGACCAGCCCAGACCCCAAGCCACCACAGTACAGCCATGCTTAGCCACACTTGTTCTTACCTGACTACATCAGGCCACACTTGACTACACCTGGCCACCCTAGCCACACCTGGTCACAACCTACACTGTTGTTCTTGGAGCCCATTGAGAGGGGTCAGTGGCTGGTGTTCCACCAGCTTTCCCTGGGAGGCAGTATGTGCTCCCCTGCCAGTGGGTGAGGGCAGGGGCAAGGACTGGTTTGTGCTATAGCCAGAGGCAGTAGTGTTATGGTGTGCCCGGAAGCCCATCATATGTCCTGACTCCTCTCCTAGCTGGGACCTAACTGAAACCTCACTAGTGAATGCATGTAGGGACTGACTGTGGTGACCAGAGCACTGGCCAGGGAATCGGGACACCTGGATTCTAGGCCTCGCCTGGTATCTCTGTCTGCCTGGCCATCAGTTTTTCCATCTGTAAAATGGTCACCGAGGGCCCAACAAAGCTTTCAGTGACAAGCCAGAGCCAGGAGAATGTGGCAGCCTTGGAGAACACAAGCTTGGGCATCAGGCAAACCCGGGTACAAATCCCAGCCCCACCACTTTCTAACCACGTGACCGTGGACACACCAGATCGCCCCTCTGGGCCTCCGTCTCCTCCCCTGTAAAATGGGTCCGTGATGATTCTCACTTCAGGGGCTTGTTGGGAGCTTCCATGGCATAGGGACTGGTACGTTGTCAGTGCTCAGTAGTGTCGGCCCTTGTTATTATTATTACTGTTACTGCACAGCCATTGTGTAGATCTGACCTGGACACAGGATGGGAAGGTGCTGTAGGTCCTCAGGGGTCCTGAGACAGAGCAAGTTTCCCCCGATGCTGGCCTGGGCTCCATGAATACAGAGCTCCCTGAACAGCAGGGAGTGTAATGTTGCAAGGGGGGGTGGGGAGCGGGACACACTTCTTAAATTGCTCCAAGTTGCTCTGTCAGCTATGGGCCACCAAATGCTGCCATGACTCAGGGTTCTTTATTAGGTGGATGTGTCAGACACCCCAAAATACATGCAGGTGTAATCTTTTCTCTTTTCCCCACTCCCTCTATATCTATATTGTTTTTTGTAGTAAAGAAGCTCATACGTTTTCACTGAAAAAAAAAAAGATTTTTGGAAACATGTTTCTCCAACAAATACTTATTCAACAACTACTAGAGGCCAGGCATTGTTCTAAGTGCCAGGGTACAGTAATGAATGAAATTGTCTCCCATCTTCATGCAGCTAACAGTCTAAAGGGTATAGATCAGGGATCAGCAAATGACTGCCTGCCTGGGGGCACATCTTGCCAGCCACCTGTTTTGTAAATAAAGTTTTATTGGAACGTAGCCACACACATTCATTTACATATTAGACTGCATTGCATTTGTGTTAACAAGGGCATACTTGAGTAATTGGGACAGAGAAATGTTATGGCCCACTAAACACAAAATATTTACTATCTGGCCCTCTATAGAAAAAGATTGCTGGGCTCTGGTGTAGATTAACAAATAAATAGCCCCCTTCTGATTTGTTCTTAATTCATGATCTGTACAATATGATAGTACTAGGAAGTATGATTTAATTAATTCTATTTAAATTCTAATCTGCTTATATTGGGATATAAAATTCAAAGTGTGGATACTAAATAATATCAAACTCAATAATAAAAAGACAGCCTTTATCTCACCACCAGACAGCACCACTATTAACAGTTTGCCTTGGAAACTTCGAGATGTTTTTCTTTGCGTACACTCATGTTTATGTGTTTCTTTTTACAAAACTAGTATCACAATACACATTGTCTTGTTACCTTTTTAAATTTTTTACATTTGCTAGTATATGGCAAGGATCTTTCTGTGACAGTAAATATTCCTTCTGAAGGCCATTTTCCTTGGCTGTATTTATTCCATTGTTTGGATACTGTATTTCACCAGTCGCCATCTCATTGCACATCTAGGTTGTTTCTAGTATTTGCACTGATAACCAATTCTGTAGGGAGTGTCTGTGTTCATAGATCTTGGCAAGCATGTCTAAAGATATTTCCTTTAGATAAATTTCTGAAATTAAACTTGCTGAGTCCAGGGTATGCATGTTTTTAATTCAGGACAGCTTTTAAAAATATGTAACAACTTGTTTTAACACAGTCCTGAAAGGTGGGTGTTAGCCTGGTCTCCTGTTAACATGGACATTACAGACCTGTCCGTTACAGGGCCTGCAGTGAGGCCGTCATCTTTGCCTGCAAGACAAGGACCCAGGGTTTTCACCCACCAGTGGCTTTGAGGCTTGGCGAACTAATCTGAGCAAGCGGGTTTTAAACCTGCCAAGTTCTAGAGGCTTCTCAGATCATTTTTATGTACATTTCCTCATCAAAGCCTTCTGATGCATCATGAAAAAGGCAGGTAGAATGTTGGGGGCTGGAAGGACACCTGGGGAAGGAAGTCAGACACTGCATTCTAGTCTCCCTGGCTCTGCCTCTCACTCACCATGAGAACTAACAGTCTTATAGCTGTTCTGGGCCTCAGTTTTCTCATCTGAAAGGAAGGGCCAGCTGAATGGACTCAAAGGGTCCTTCCAGGTCTAAGTTATAGGATCTTATTATCCTCATTTGGCAAACGACAAAACCGAGGTATAGATTGGGGATGGTTGATAAAGGGGAGACAACTTTCTGTCTTCCTTTTAATTCATCATTTGTATTTTCACACTACCTTGTAGCCATCTATTTCCTTGCAGTTGGAAAGGGTTTTTATAGTAGTCTTTGAAGCCAGACTGAAATGGAAGAACTTCCTGCCTTAAAGTTATTTTAAAAATCTGACTTTAGGAAGTTTTAGAAGAGTTTCAGGCCTTTTCTTGTGGTTGATCTTGAGGGCTTGTAGCACCGGGAGCTAAGCTCAAGCATAGCTGACTTGAAGTCTTGCCAGGATCTTGGTGGAGTGATGAAGCATGAATAACTTGTAGTGCATGCAAGGTTACCAGGATACCAACTGGAGAAAGTGCTGATACACAGCTTGTTTTCTTAAGGTTTATTTACAAGATTAATTCCCTTAGATAACCCTAACCTTTGAATTACTACAAATGTGAGACTCTGTGTTAAAGAGTAGTGACTGCAATGACATTCATCATAATACTTCATTAATGTCCACTTTGTCTGAACATCAAGGCACAGAGAGGTTAAGTGGCCTGTCCAAAGTCACACAGCTACTATGTGGTGGAGCCTGGATTCAAATCCAGGTATTCTAGCTCCAAAAACAGTGCTTGTCTAGGGAAGACTGATAAGAAACTCATCAATTATAATTATTATATTGTGGGAAGCTCTATAGCAGTGCTGTCCACTAGAAATTTCTGCAGTAATAGAAATGTTGTATATCTGTGCTGTCCAATGTGGTTGCCGTATATGAGTGACTATGGGGCCCTTGAAATATGGCCAGTGCCACAGAGTAACTGAACTTGTAATATTATTTAATTTTAATTACTTGATATATCCATGTTGCTAGCAGCTACCATATTAGCACAGATATATAGACCTGAAGTACAGAGGTCTATATATTACTGTCACCATTTCCCAGAAAGGAAACTGAGGCACAGAGATGTCAGGACATGCCCCAGGCCACCCAGCTGGACAGAGGCCGAGGTGGGATCTAGACCCAGGTCCCT
This sequence comes from Cynocephalus volans, assembly GCF_027409185.1. Taxonomy (NCBI): domain Eukaryota; kingdom Metazoa; phylum Chordata; class Mammalia; order Dermoptera; family Cynocephalidae; genus Cynocephalus; species Cynocephalus volans. The sequence goes on from NC_084461.1 coordinate 199,692,267, forward strand.
CTCCCGCCAAAGTCACGCTGCTTTGTGGGCTCCTGAGCCAGCCTTGGGGTTAGCAGTGAGTTCAGGGAAGGCTTCCTGGAGAAAGAGCCATCGAAGTTAAAATCCAAGTGACAAGTAGGAGTTGGTGGCTGCTCCAGCAGGTCTGGAGGTGAAGTAGAGTTCAGTGAACTGAGGAATGTGAGGTTGGAGGAGCCAGTGGGAGGGTCTGGGAGGGCCTGGGGGGTGAGAGGAGGGGTAGGGAAGGAGGACAGTGGCCCTGAAGGAGCTCTGAGCCCAGCATGCCCCCCACCACCTGCAGGCCATCCCGTGGGTATATGGACTTTACCCTGAGGGGTATGGGTAGCTATGGTTCTGGACAGGGACCCTGCTACTCAGATTGTGGTTTTGAAAAGTAGAATGGACAGTGAACATGTTGGGGGGGGGGGGCGCCCAGAAGCTGTAGCAGGGAGTGAGTAGAGGGCTGGTGGTGACCGGATGGAATGTTCTGGAAGGAGACTTAAAGGACTGAGGATCGATACAGTGTGGCACTGAGGGCAAAACAGGAGTCAAGATGCTGCACTTGGGAATCCTGAGTCTGGTGTTAGACAGTGGAGGGAAAAGACCCATTCATCCCTGCCCATGGGTATTTCTGATCCCTGAGCCTGAATCCCAAACCTCTGTGGGGAGGGCACACAAATGGGAATGAATGGGAGTCACCATATTCTGGCTGGACACAATTAACCCCCAGAGCTGTCCAAAGGAGGTCTGGAAGCAACTGCCCTGCCTCCCACCCTGATTCCACCCTCAACATTCCACGGAACTTGCCCTTCTGATTTCCAGAGGCCCCACCTGCAAATTCTTCCGTTGCTCAGCATTGAAGGGGATTGCCATCTCTTGGAGTTTTTATGAAACTTTTGCCAAGGTCCCATCCCCTCTGGGGAAGGCCTGAAAATTGTTCCAATCATGGCAGCTCGTGTCTCCTCAGCACCTGCTGTGTACCAGGCACTGAGCTTAAGGCTTTCCAGAGGTTATGTCCTTGAAGCCTCAAAACAATCCTTGCTTTTCCAGTGAGAAAACTGAGGCTTGGATGGGTGCAGTCACTTGGCCAGGCCACACAGCTGAGGTGGGGCAGAGACAGCAAGCCCCCCACCCACCCAGCTGTAAGCTATCCCCAGGCTGTCACTCCTCTGCCTGCCACTAAGCTTAGCACAAACCAGGTGCAGGCCCAGCATTCAGCTTGCAGCCATCCACGAGCTGCTTGGGGCAATGATGTCAAGTCCACCAGAAGCAACCCTGAAGTCCCCAACCTCTGCATCTGACCCCTGAAGGGGATTAACTTAGGGAATGGTCGTTTCCATCACATCTTTGAAAACAGTAGGCATCTGGGAGTGCACTCAGATGACTTCTTCCATTCCTGGGTCCCAGGGAGAATTCTGTCCAGGGTGCTATACCTCTGAGTATATCAGGTGACCTTTCAAGGCAAAAACAGAAAAGTTGCCCCAAGCAAAGACTGACTCCATTCCTACCTCGTGCTAACAGCCACCCACATTTTGTCTGGAGGCTTGGGGACTTGGTAGCTTGTCCCAAGGCTGGCTTGCTCATCAGGAGCCAAAGCCTTAAAAATGTAGCACACTTTGACCCAGTTATTCTGTACCTAGGAATTTCTCCTATGGGAATAATCACAATGTGTCAATTCAGCCTCAAGGATGTTCATCTTATTATTGAGTATAATAGTGAAAAAATAATCAGCAACCTAAAAGTCCTAGTATTTGGAGATTGGTTACATGAATGATGTGTGTCCATACGGTGGAGTAGCAGCCATTAAAGGTGATGGTGAGGGTGAATTGACCCGGAGAAAATCCTGGGCAGGGATATGCCAGGATATTGTGTTGGGTGATGGGTTATTTTAAAATATTGTTCTTTGTGATTGTCTGTAGTTCTTAAATGTTTTGCAACGAACATGTATTATTTTGGTAACAAGAAAAAGATTCTATGGGCAGTAGAATTAAGGGTGTTTGAACAGCAGCTGTGATTAGGGTCTACAGGTGTAGCCATTTCCCAGACAGAGGTGACTGAGGGATTTATTCTGAATTCCCATCCTTGCATACACCTCACTCTCAGCATTCACTGAACGTTGTGGGGTACATGAGCATCCCCAAGAGGTAACAGAGAATGGGAAAGGAGGTGAACTTATTGGGCATTTACTGAGTGGCAGGCCCTGTACCAGGAGCTATCACGTAGGCCATCTCATTTGGCATCATGCCTTTAGGGGCACCACCATTTCCTCACTGAATCCTTGTAATGTCTCTGTGACTCAGAGAAGGTGGTGTCAGCCCTGAGGGCACACAGCAAGCTTTTCCCCAGGTGCTCGTTCATTCTGCCAGACCATATATGCTTGCTGGGTTAAGGATGGTTCCAAAGAAGCTGAGAAAAGGCTGGGGGGAACATAACTGCTAAGGAATGGTCAGTCCACCTCCAGTAACTAAGCACCTACTGTGTGCCAGGCAGGCTCTAAATGGGGAACAGAAATGTTGGAGTGTCCGATCATGGCAGGTACATCAGATAAGTTGCAGAGTCCCAGAGACTGTGGCTGTGTTGTGACCCAGCACCTGGCACATAGTAGGTGCTCAGTAAATATTTTTGAGTAAATAACTTATGTGTCACACTTCACCTGGTATAGTCGATGAGTTGTCCAGGTAGGCAGCAAGAAGTTCAAGAAGGAGAAGTACACCATGGGTCGCAATGGCTTTGGGTGAGCAGGATGGATAGGAAGGGGGAACAGCACAAGTGAAGCCACAGAGGTCAGGAATGTGTAAGGCTGGTGTGGGGTCTGATGTGTAGTTAATCACACAGAGGGCTTGTTTGGGGCATGGGTGGGAGATGGGACTGGACAGGAAATTTGGTGCTTGATTACATCGGGCCTTGGGTTTCAGCAGGAGGACAATAGGGAGCCCTTGAGGGTTTTTGAGCAGGAGATGAATGATCTGAAGCACATTCCAGCAGAATATGCCTCCTGACCCCAAATGGAACATAAGGAGTGAAGATGCTCCCTGTTGGTCTTTCCAGTATCAGGGTCAAGGTCGCTCTCACCCCCTAACCTTCACCTCCATATTCCTCATTACAAGGTGGTGACCAGGAACAGCATTCAAAGCTCAGGCCACCAAAGCCATTTGAATCTGTGCCAATGGCCCATCCATGGGATTGGACTTTTGGTTTTGCCTTGAGTGCTCCAGCTTCTCCCCAGGCAATAAAGCAAAGGCCTAAGTGGCAGCCAGTTTGATGGTTACATCACAGAGAATGGGCATTTAATTTGCCCAGTGGATGAGTTAAGGAAGACAGCAGTCCAGTTGTTTAATGGAGATTTATGGGCACCCACAGTGTGCCAGGCCCTGTGGCCAGTTCTTGGTAATCAGCACCCTGGCTCTCTGCTGCCCTTCCCCTCGCCTCCAGGGCCCAGACTGAAGGCAAAGACCAACAGATAACTGGTCAGGTAGTGACAGACCAAGGGTCTATGCTGCCTGGGGTGCAGTGGTTACAGTTTGGACTTGGCAATCCAAGACCACCGCCTGGGTTTGAATCCTACTTCGTTTACTGACTAATTGATCTGAGGCATGTCACTTCGCCTCTCTAAGCCTCAATTTCCTCATCTATAAAATGGGGGTTGTAATAAGGTCCACCTCCCATGATTGTGCGGGTCTATGGTTCAGCGAGGTGATCTCATGTCTATAGCTTAGTCTGATTTCTGGCACAAGTTTAGCACTGAAAATCCTGCACCCTGTGATTTCTTGGGCAAACTGGGACAGTTGGTCATCCTAGTGCCTAACCAAGACATCTGGACGCACCTCTGAGGGCAGTAGGGACCCGAGACCGGTTGGAGCTGGGGACAGTGTGGTGTGATTTGTGTCAGCAGGGACAGGGATTTTGAGTGTTTCCCCTGATAGACATCTCCTGTTCTTGCAGGACCAGCTGAAGCAGTGTTTTTCCAGGCGCCCCCCTGAGGCCAAGGACACTGACACTCTTGTGCATGAAGCCGACAGTCAGTATGGGACGTGGACAGACCAGCACCAGAGCAGAGAGAGGTAGGACGTGCATGCAGGTTCCCAGCCGCAGGGAGGGGGTTGGGGCCGGAGTTGATGCAGCCCCCCTGCCTCCTGATTTCTATATCATTAGAACCTCTTTTGTCTGTAACGTAAGAGTAAACTGTTTTTGTTGTAACAAGGAAATTTAGAAGTTACAAAAATATTGTAAAAATTATAAATTTAGAAAACATAAAAAAAATTGTATAAAATATCCAAGAGAGGCAAACTTACGGAGACAGAAAGCAGATTACAGGCTAGGTGTGAAGGGGAACAGGAGTGACTGCTTAATGGGTATGGGGTTCCTTTTGCAGTCATGTAAGTGTTCTAGAATTACACATGGTGATGGTTGTGTGACATTATGAATGTACTGTGTCACCAATGGTAAGCTTTATGCTTTACCAACAATAAAAAAAAATCATAAAAAGAAAATGAAAACCACGTACAATCCCAACACAGACATAAATTTTATTAACTTTTTTTATTGTCTTTCTAGATGTTTTTCAGTATATCTGTGTGTTTACAAATGTAGGAACATATTATACACATTGCTTTATGAGCTGTGTCTGCATTTACTATCTTCACTGTTAGTGGCTTATGGGAGCCTCAGACGTCAGCCTGGTTAGGAGGGAATGTTATGGCTATGGCAAAAGCCTAGAGGTCACCAAGCATGACCTGGATTCAGGAGACAGGCAGGTATGAATCCTGCCTCCACCCCGACTGCCTGTGGGACCCTGGATAAATTAGATATATTTTCAGACTATACTTTCCTCCCCTGTAGAAGGGGGATGATGCTTTTAAAAAAATAGCTGAGGTTTATTGAGCACATGTGCCAAGTACTGTTGTAAGCACATAAGTGCGTGAACACATTTCATCCTGTTAGCCCACCTTGCAGAAGAGAAAACTGAGGCACCCTGCCACATGTGGTTGTTGCGAGGGTAACTTGTGTGGCACTTAGTTCTTGGCACGTAGTAGGAACTTTACACATTGCATCTGTTAATTGTTTTAGAAATAAAATTTTTCTTATCCCTCTTGGGCTGGATTGAGCACAGGGGCAGTTTCATAGACACCTGCGTTGGACTCTGCTGTTTTCACTTCATGCCTTCCCTAGGCGATGGCTAAAGGCAAGGGCTTTTGAAGTCAGAGGGACCTGGGTCCAACTCCCAGCATGGCTACTGATCAGCTCTTTCAATCTGTGACTCAGTTTCCACATCTGTAGGCATTATGCCCAGTCTAGGAAATTGAGGCTCAGAGAGAGGTAAGGACCTGCCCTGGAGTAGTGTGTTTGTGGCAGAGTTGGACTCGAACCCAGATCTTCCATCACCCCACCCCCACCCCACTGTCAGGAGTGGTTGCACCCCCTACTGGGTTATATCCCACAGCAGTCGCTGATTTAAAGCTGCAAGAGAAAGAAAACGGGAAGCAAAGGTTTCTCACAGCAAAAAATCATGTTTAGTTAATTTGCTTACTTACATTTCATTAGAATGCCCCTGCAGGAGCATGGAACTGAGTCTGGAAACCTGGCTCTTGGTATTGCCCATCTCCTGTGTGACCCTGGGAGCCCCTTCCTCTCTCCAGCCTCCATCCCCCATTCCTGGCTGTTCCATCAGGACCTGTGAGAACTGCGCTCTCCCCTTGCCTGGGCGCCCCCTGCTGTCTGGCAGAGGCACTGCAGCCTCCACACCCTGGACGGTCCAGGGAGCCATGGTGCTCCCAGCCCTGGATGGTGGTGCCACCTTCTGACTCCTCGGTGGTATTTCTCTCATCATTTTGGATTTGCCTCATGCCACCCCGCAAATCCCATATTCCAAGTCATAAAATCATCCCAGAGCTGACAAAAAGCATGGTGAAATACCAGTACACCTGGGTTGAAAGTTCTGCTCAAGGGTGCAGCTATGGGGTCTTTTAGAGTAGGCCCACCTGCCCTTTCTCAGGGGAAGGGTTTCCCATGCCCTGGAGGCCTTGCTGTGCTGTTGACTTACGTGTCGTGTGTGTGTGTGTGTGTGTGTGTGTGTGTGTGTGTGTGTGTGTTGGGGGAGAGTTAATGTCTTGATTTATTTATAAATTTTCTATCTTATGTGGTTCCAAGTATCTGAGTGGTACCTGAATATATTATCATTGGAAGAGATTTCAGAAGTAGGGATGGGCCAAGAGCATGCATTCTGGAGTCTGCCTGGGCTCAATCCCAGTTCTGCCCCTTTAGGCAAACTGCTTCACACCTCTGTGCCTCAGTTTCCTCATCTTTACAAGGTTAATATTTAATTTCATGAGGTTAATCCTACCTTATAGAACTGTGGAGGTTATAGGATTATAAAATAATCCTCATAGGATTGTGAAGAGGATTAGAAGACACATTTTTTTTATCAGAGTGCCTGGCACATACTAAGTGCTCAGTAAATATTTATTGAATGAGTGAATGAATGAGCAACTGAAACATGGCAGGAGATCCCTCTGCTCTTCCACAGGTAATTGCTGCTAATCATTTGGTCCACATCATTGTATTTCTGTCCAACAGAAATGTGGACAACAATGTGAGCTGCATATGCAGGACATAAATGAGGGCACTTCCAAAAGTTAATGGGAAAATGGAAATAAAAGTTAACACAAATCTTTCCATGAACTTTTTGAAGACCCCTAGTGTGTAATTTAAAATGTCCTAGTAGCCACAGCAAGAGTAAAAAGAAACAGGTGCTGTTAATTTTTTAACAATGTATTTTATCAAAACTAAAAAATCCAAAATACTATCATTTCAACATGTTATTAACATGAAAAGTTATTAATGAGATATTCACATTCCTTTTTTCATTCCAAATGTTGGAAATCCAATATATACCTATAGCACATCTCAGCTCTCACTTGCCACACTACAAGGGCCCAATATCCACCTGTGACAAGCAGCTCCTGTATTGGACGGCCCAGAGAGGGTCTTGAATGGCACAGAACTGACTGCTCCCATTCTGCACCTGTGCAGGTGTCCTAGGGGCACCCAGCTGCCACATCTTGTGCTCCTGCTGAGATGTTCTGTCTGTTGTTTCCTGCGTATAAAGCACACCTGAGCTGTGCTTTCTGCTGCCTCCTTTACTTGAAATTCATTTCTCTGAAACAATCTCCATGACCATGTCTCCCTTCCTTCCCTTTTTTGAAGCCTGGCCCCTGAGTCCCCGTCTCCAGACAGCAGTGCCACGTCGGCACGGAAACAGCCCCCCAGCAGTTGCTTGTCTTCTCTGTCCTCCCAAACGGAACCCACCTCGACTGGGGACCAGTACGACTTCTCCAGGGACCAGCGGAGCACCAGTGTAGACCGCTCCAGCACTGACCTGGAATCCACAGATGGGACGGAGGGTCCACCCCCACCAGAGGCCTGCCCTGCAAAGAGAGTGGACGACTTCTCCTTCATTGATGTAAGTCTGTAGCCAGGAGCAAGTTGCCATGCGGGAAACAGTCACTTCTTCTTAAAGGGAAGTTCCAGCATCTCCCAGTGAATTGCCCCTTCAGGGGTAGGATCTATGCCTGGGACCCCTGTAGTAGGGGCAGAGGGCACAGTCTTTGAGATGGGACTCACTTGTGCATGGAGCTTTGACCTGCTGTACACCAGCTGTGTATCTTTGGGCAAATGTGTTCACCTCTGAGCCTTGGCTTTCTTATCCTCATGTAACCAGTGCAATTGGTTCCACAGCCTCAAATACAATCACGTGTGTTCAAGTTAAAATTGATCTAAACCCTCACCTGCCGGGTAAGCAGGAAGTCTGACCTCTTACCCCCGGGAGGTCTGCCTGAGGCTTATAATTCCGAACAAGAGCCTAGTGTTTGGTCAGAACACTTCTGCTGGACATTCTCACCAAGGTCTTACTCAGTAAAATAGTGTCCCTGGTACCAGGGGATCCACGTCTCCCTGTAGAGGCTGTTCCAGAAAGGAAAGTCCCCTCAGGCATGGACATCTGCCACAGGGGTCTGCAGGGACAGCCTGTAAAACTCAGCTCTTCCAGATCCCAAGCACAGCCAGGATGCCAGCCCCCCTAAAGCCCCAGGTCAAACTGCTCCTGCTCCATCGCCTTCCAGACCAGAACCTGTCCTCTTCCCTGAAGGAGCCTCCCCCTCCAGAGTCAGGCAGATTTTCCCCTTCAGCCCTTGAATCACAGGGTTAGGTGCCATTATTCTCCTCCCCTGGCAACAGGTCTACCTGCCCACCCTCCCGAGGATGCAACATCTGCAAAATCTACAAGGGCTCTTCTCTCCCAGCAGTAAAGCCTCCTGCTCACACTCTTGGGGATGGCTGCCCCTTCTTTCCCCAGAGGAGGAACGCCACTGCTTTGGGAGAGGGGATTTCTCAGGACCTTAGAGGGCATTCACCTTCCTGAGTATGGTCAAGGTCTCTAGTTGGCACCTCTAGATAAGGGCAGAGATGGAGAAAGACACAAGTTCAGTCTTCACTGGGGCACCCCACTATGTAAACATGGACAAAGTTGTGCCCACCTCTCTGGGTGCTATAAGGATTTAGTTAGGTGATGTGTCCAGTTATTCATTCAACAAACATTTATCGAGCTCTCACTGTGTGCCAAGCATTGCTCTAGCTTACATGCTCATATGATGTCACTGTGCCATAGCCCATTTTGCTGGACTTTCCTTCTAGAACACTAAGCAGTTCCTTCTCAGTGTCATTATAAATGACAACAGCAGTGTCAACAGCCACCGGTCACTGAGTGTCAGCCACTGATCCATGCACGTGCTAGTAACCTCAAGAGGCAAAACTTTCTACCCATTTTGCAGATTAGGAAATTGAAGTGGCCACCAAGTGATTCTAAATGCTATGTCGCTAACCATGGGTGTAGCTGCTTATTTAACCTATACTGACTGAGGTTTATGTATGATGCCTACCACGATGTGGGTCTCCCACAGGGACTGTTTGGAGGCTGAAAGTGGGGGTGAGGGAGGTAGGCACTAAGTAGTCCAGGTAGTCCCAGGTGGAGGCTGCGAGGGTGACCCTGTGGACACAGAAACATCTCCCCCTCCAAGCCAGCCGCTCTGTTGGTGTGGTCCATCCCATCCTCTGAGTCTGAGAAACTGGCTCTGTTAAGTGGCCGAGAAGGGAGCCCTTCTCCAGGTGCAGCAGACACTCTGTGATTTCCATCACCCCCACTCTCCTCAGCCCCACGCAAGGCACCCCCACCCCCAGGACACCATCGTGGCTGGTTTGGGAAGCAGCTGTGCAAGTGTCCGCTCCCTCCGCCACCCCTAGGGGAGTGTCTCTGGGAGATATCCCATCATCATTAGAAGGCCTTGGGTGATGGAACTTCTCTGAAGTGGACCTGAGAGGAAGATACAAACATTTCATGCAGGAATATGAGCTTGCAGGGAAGAGAGAAGCCCTGTGTGGTAACAGCTCTTGGCTGTGAGCCTTGGACAGGCACTGTGTGGAATAAGGGCTTTTCATGCCTGAACTCATGGAAGTCTCTCAACCACCCCAGCAAGGGTCACTATGATTATCTCCTTTTTATAAATAGGAACACCCAAGTTCAGAGAACTAAAGTCCCTTGCTCAAGGCCACACAGCCGGGATTTGAACCCAGCAGGGCTTGAACTCAGAGCTCCGAGTGCTTCACCACCTCTCAAAGGAGATTGATTGCCAAGCCAGGTGGGGCCCATCTCCTTGCTGGGCCCACATGGATGTTGTGCACCCCCAGCCCTTTCACTGGGACAGTGGTGATCTCGGAAACCCTTGCTGACCCTCCTCCGCCTCTGTACGGAGTGTGAATCTTCAAGGATGTTTGAAAACTGAAGTCTGGTGTTGAGTAGCTTGCTCCATCCTCTCCCACCTGCACGGTAGATTATTGGGAGTAGAGAACGGACCACATTGAGAATCTCTCAGCTTGTAGACTCTGTGTGAATAAGGTTGTCGTAAGGATTTAGTTAGATGATGTAATCAGTTATTCACTCAACAAACAATTATTGAGCTCCTGCTATGTACTGACCATTACTCTAGCCTACATGCTCATGTGATGTCACCAGCAGGGGAAAGACATTTGCACTGTGTGCCTACTGTATACCAAGCACTGTGCTACAGCACTTAAAGTTCCTTGTTCTGTTTGATTCTTATAATCAGCCTACATGGTTATTTATTTATTTTTTTGGAGAAATTTTGGCTTAGGGTGTTTAGGTTGCTGTTAAAATGTAAAAGTGCTAGCCCATATACCTCTTAACTAGCCTCTTGTATATCAGTGAAGCTACACACACCTCCCTTGAGTGGTGCCCTCAACTGATGGTTCTCTTGCTTTCTTTTTTTTTTTGCTTTCCTCCCTGTTGCTCCCAAAGCAAACCTCAGTCCTCGACTCAAGTGCCCTCAAGACCCGGGTGCAGCTCAGCAAGAGAAGTCGCCGCCGGGCTCCCATCTCCCACTCCCTCCGGCGCAGCCGAGTTAGCGAGTCAGAAAGCAGGTCTCCTTTGGAGGAGGAGACTGACAGCACGTGGATGTTCAAGGACTCAACAGGTACACCATGCCCCTCTCTCCTCCCCAGGCGCCACACTGGACAGCAGGAAGGACTTAGGTTAAACATTGGGAAGAACTTCCTGACTTTGAAGGCTTTAGAATATTCAAACACAATTACATAAGAAACTGATTTCTTCTTATGTAGAGTTTATCAGAAAATAGGTTAAAAAAAAAGTTTTGAGGGATGATATATTAATTGGAGCTCTTTTGGTTATATGGGACAGAGACATACTTACCGGCCTGGATCAGGGGGAGGCTGAGGGCTGTGCTCACTGAGCATGCCCCAGTGTCCTGCTCAGCCTCACTGCATCCTCGCCAGCGTACAGGTCACATGGAGGTCAAAACTCCTCACTGGTCACTCCCAGAAGAGTGAGAACAGGCAGTCCCTCACTTGGGTGCTCTGCTCAGCTATAAGCATGTGATGGGGTTACATCCTGGAAAGGGCGGAGGAAGGGGGCCGCCTGGTCCACTTTGGGCAGCCCTTCCACATGATGCACAAATCATCCATGCTGTCCTCCAAGAGCATGACACCATGCACTGTGTCCTCTCCTGTCTCTGCCAAACATTTCCTTCTATCTCCCTGACTTCAAGTGAGCCAGGGGCCCTGGAGGTGGGTCTGTCTGTACCCTTTCTTAGGAAACCTGCTCTGCCTGTCAATATTTTCCAGCCAGAGGTGGAGCTGTGAAGAAGAGAGAGCATGAAAGCAGGCACCTGGGCTTGTCCTTATCTGTGAAATGGGTCAGTAGAATCTCCTGTGCAGGGCTGCTGTGAGGATTGCCTAAGATCCGTGCACAAAGTATCTGGCACGTGGGACCTTGATAAATGGTGGCTGCCAGTGATGTCAGTGCCCTTTCTTTGCAATAGAAGAGAAATCACCCAGGAGGGAAGAGTCAGATGAGGAGGAGAAGCCATCCAGGACTGAGAGGACACCTGTCAGCCATCCTCAGAGGATGCCCGTGTTTCCAGGAATGGATCCAGCAGTGCTAAAGGTACCAGACCTCTCACCCAGAGCTGCCTGGTGGGTGAGCTCCTTGACCATGGCAGCAGAAACAGATCTCACGCTTCCTTTCCTGCCTGCCTGCCCACCTGCCCGTCTGCCCTTCCTTCTTTCTTATTTTGAAATAGTTTAAGACTCAAAGGAGGTTGCAAGACTAGTACAGAGAGTCCCTGTGTACCCTTCTCTCAGCTTTGCCCAATGATAGCTCACATGACCACAGAACATTGTCAAAACCAGGATACTGGCCTTGGCAAATACTATTAATATTATTAACACTTGGATTCCACCAGTGGCTCTGTGTTGCTTAATCACCACTTTCTGTCTTTTCTCAGCCCCCAAACCTGCTGCTCTGTTTGATCTGATAGCTAAGCCTTGGTTTACTCATCTGTAAAATGAGCTAATAATCCATTTCAGGCATCAGGCCCAGTGCTGGGTGTCAGGGAAAAAGGAGTGAACAAACCCAGCCTCCTGAGGCCTTTGAGGAATCCAGTCTGCTAGGAAAGTGAGGCACAGAAAAGGATCATTTCCGTACCAAGTGATTTGGGGAGCCAGCCCTGGAACCACTTCCCCTGTCTTGAATTGCACCACAATTACACTGGATTACGGAATCCTAGCGGGGAGTGCTGGGCTGCCTCTCTCCCCCGACCTCTGGTACGGACAAGCATCTCTCATAGTCCTGGGGTGAAATGGCACTTAATTCAGGCGAAGAAGGGGGTGCTTTTGCCCCCTGTTTTGTGCCAGGCACTATTCATTTGTAAATTCACTTTCTGTCCCCAGCAACCCTGCAAAAAGAGGTTTTTTTTCTCGCATTTTATTGAAGAAGAAATTAAGGCAAAAAAGCCTGGATTGTTTGTAGAAATTCTCAACTCATTTTCCAGGCAGGACAAAAAAAAAAACTCCTATGGGAGGAGTTGCTCCTTCAGTAGAGGGAGTTTTGTTTTTATGTCATTCCTCGTAAGAATAAAAAGTCAAAGTGGATGCATGCTTGTCTCTGTAATTGATTTTACAGGCCCTCAAAATAGGAACATCTTTCAGCCACTATACTAGGCCAGAGATTTTCCAATTTTTATTATTATTTCTTTTAAGCATCAGAACAAATGATCTTACAAGGCAGCCTAACATAGGAGGCAAAGAAAAAGCCCTGGTTACAGGAGGGGCAGAGGCCCTAGGGCTCCCAGGTAGATGCCCCAAGTAACTCCTGAGGCAAGTTTTTGAATACCTGAACACAGCTTGAATCCTCTGCGCTCTGCAAAAATGAGGCTTTTGCTATCCACTTAGTATGAGCTCACTCCTTGAGTGCGGTGGCAGCCACATCGATGCTGGTTACTCTCTGCACAGGCAGTGGTTGGCAGTTGTTAACAACCAAACGATGCTGCGGGGCTTATTCTGGAAAGAGACCTGGAGTTGGGAGTCAGGTAGGCCCGGTGTGAATCCCAGTTCTTAAAAGCAGCATGACTTTGGGCAAACTGCTCAACCTTCAAGCTTCAGGCTCTTCCTCTGTAAACTGGGGAAAGCCAGTCTACCTCACAAGGAGTCTTTTGCACATGGAACCAGCTGACATTTGTCATATAACTGGTAGGGTCCAAATGATAGATGTTCCCTGAACAGGAGCTGTCCGCAGATAATGGTCATGACTACAGTTGCTGGGGCCGACCTCGCGCTGCCCAAGAAACTAGTGCCACCTGCCACCACTCACACCCCAGAACCGCTAAGGATGTACCCACCATCCTAAGTCTTTCCATTCCTAACATGCCCTCCAAAAATGGGTGAAAATCCATCCTGCCATTTTCCCATGGGAATCTAATGGGGAGTCAATGACTTCATTTCATTGATATGGATACTGGAATAAGGAATTTAATGGAGCTGAACCTCAGCAGTAGGCTGGAGCTTCTCTCTCTACTTAGGGTTCTCAGGAAAGAAAAGGAAGTGGCATGTCATGTGCCGAGAACACTACGAACAGTGGCCTTTCTGCAAAAGAGAACATGAGTGTGTGGGTTTTTAATGGTTACTTGACCTTAAAGGTCAAGGCTGGCTACTTGAATGCCAGCCTGACCTCTGGTTTTTCTCAGCCTCTGTGTTTCCTGCCTGGGTCCCTTCAGACTCGGGGGGCCCCATTGCTTTCAGAGGGCTCACCCTGCCCAACAGTGTCACTGCATGAGGCTCTTCCCCAGACAAAAGGCTGTTTACAGACTCAGCTCTCTTTTCTCCCCAGGCTCAGCTGCACAAAAGGCCAGAGGTGGACAGTTCCGGCGAGACCCCCAGCTGGGCCCCCCAGCCCAAGACCCCCAAATCCCCCTTCCAGCCTGGGGTGCTGGGCAGTCGTGTGCTCCCCTCCAGCATAGAAAAGGACGAGAGGTGAGGGGTCTTAGGGCATGAGGGCTCCTCCTCCCAAACTCAGGATGCATGTTTCTCTCTATAATTGATTTTACAGGCCCTCAAAATAGGAACATCTTTCAGCCACTAGACTAGGCCAGAGGTGCTTGCAAAAGGCTTAGACCTGAACAGAAGGAAAAGTTTCAATGTTTTATTTCTCTCTAGCAGCAGAAGCTTTGTTCATGTGAACTCTCAGCGCTCTGATAACCTGAAATATACAGCAGATTAGGGAGGAGGCCAGGAATCAAGCCACCTCCCCCACACGTGGAATCCAGGATTTCCAGTAGTTAAAAACTTGATCTTGTTCAGCCCTCTCTAGACTGGTCGGGAAACTGAGGCATTCTCCCTCCTCATAACCTCCAGGGAAGTACCTTTGTCTCAGGAGAATCAGGGAGACCTGGGAAGGTGGTCAAAGGGCACAGCCAGGGTGAAGGAGATAAACCTAACTGAGGTCAGAAGCCCTTTGTGGAACAGCTGTGCTGTCCCAGTGCCAGGCCTGCTCGGTGCAGGGATGAGCACAGAGCAGCTCCAGCCCCAGGGGCTCTCACACCCGGGCACTTTAGCAGCTGGGGGTGGAGGCCAGGAGCCCAGGCTCTAAAGTCACACAGCTGGAGTTTAATTCCAGCTGTGCTACATAAGAGCTGCATGACCTGAGGAAAGTCACTCGACCTCTCTGGGCCTTAGTGTTTTCTTCATCTGTTAAAGGGTTTTACTCACCATCCTAGCCTGCTCAAGGGAGGTCATGAGGATGACACAAGCAATGTGTATAAAGCCCTTTGCACTGGGGCCTGGTGTGTGCAGATACTCACTCAAGGGAGCGGAATTCTTATTATGAGTACCGTTCACGCATGAAAGTCAGGACTTGTTCATGATAATAGGGCTGTGATATAACAAGTGATATGATAGAGCAGGGGCTGGGAAAATATGGCCCAGCCCACAGTCTGTTTTTGTAAATAAAGCTTTATTGGAACACAGCCACCCTCATTCATTTATATGTAAGGGGTCTTTAAAGATTTGTATTTCTTTTAATTCTATTTTTCCGCAAACTTTTTGAAGTATCCTCATATATACACAGAGAGAGAGAGAGAGGGATTGATTTTATGGAATTGGCTTACGTGATTGAGGGGGCTAACAAGTCCAAAATCGGCACGGAGTAGGCCAGTAGGCTGGAGACCCAGGGAAGTGTTGCAGTTTGAGTTCGAAAAACAGTCTGCGGGCAGAATTCCCTCTTCTTCCTGGGAGGTCAGTCTTTTTCTGTTAAGATTGGATGAGACCCACCTGTATTATGGAAGGTAATCTGCTTTACACAGAGTACTGATATAAATGTTAATCTAAAAAAAATACCTTTACAGAAACATCTAGAATAATGTCTGACTGAACATCTGGGTGTCATGGTCTAGCTAAATTGACACACAAAACCAGCCATCACAGGTATTTACATGGATAGAGAGATGGAAGGAGGAGTGAATGTTTGGGTGACAGAAAGGTGGATGGAAATAATTTTATATAAGATGAATTTTTATAGCTGCAGATTATTTCATAGAATGGATATACCACGATTTGTTGAGCATTCCCCCTTGTTGGACACTTTAGTTAATTTCTACTTCTTTCTTATCTGTCATGTTAACACGGGCATCTTCACCACCTGTCAGTGCTCAGTTCAGCCCCCACCATGACATGGTAAATGAAAAGTCGGGCACCCCACAGCCCTGGCTGCCAGGAGCCCACAGTCGGGCTCCTACTTGACTCTCACTGGCTCTGTGGTTTCAGGTCAGAAGAGCTTTCTCCCCAATGGCTAAAGGAGCTGAAATCCAAGAAGAGGCAAAGCCTGTATGAGAATCAAGCTTGACCAGGTATGAAGGGTCTCTGATTAGGAGACCTGGGAAGAGCCCTGCAAATGGAAGAGCCCTGCAAATGGAAGAGCCGGGAACTTAGGCAGAGGAGAAAGGTTTAGGGACTTGGGATGTTATGCCCAGGGAAAGACCAGGCTGTGCTTTGCATAAAAGGGAAAAGGGGTGGCAGGGGGAAGGTTGTGTTCTGAATTCCTGTAAAGAGAATGGTGAAGATCTGTTTCCGTTTAGGGGGAAAGCAAAGCTGCACAGCCTGGGTTGGGTGGAAAGGGCACTGGGCTTATGCATTTGGCCAGCCCTTCCTGCTGCATCTCAATCCCCTTTTATAAATGAAAGGGCGGGACATCAAAATTAGCTTAATCTGAAATGTTTCAAATTTTTACATGGGGAATGTATTCATGTACAACCTGTATAATTGAAAATTGATTTGAAAAAATATATTTAAAAAAACCACTGATTACATATGCCCTGATATACATCCCAAATGACTTAACATCATGAACTTCAGTTTCCTCATCTGTAAAATGGGTTAGCGAGGATTCCTGAGGGCTCACTAACGCACCTAAAGTGCTTGATGGAGTGTTGCCTGTACGTCCTCGGTACAGGAGAACACGGTGCGTGTGCCTTCAAAGTCAGCCTTGATGTGACTAGCACAAGAGACCCAGCATCCCTCATCCACAAACCAGAGTTCTAAAAAAGCTCTGAAGACAAAGAAACCTAACCAAAATGGATATATTGCCATTTAGACTCTATTTTCCCCACTTTATGTGAAGATTCATAGTATACTGCAGGCATATAATGTGCTTGATTATGGGAATGTTGCATAGTAGATATGTATACAGTATATGTTACTTAATACTTATATATATATCTATGGGCACATATGTATGTGTGTATATATGTATACAATAAACTCAAAAAATGACATAAATCTATGCTCAAGGGATTTGGTTAGGGGATCAGGGCCTATGTTTATTTTGTGTTCAGTGCTGTACACGTGACATCTCATTAAGCCTTCAGCAATCCATTTGAAGAAACTGAGGCTTAGAACTAAATCTGGAACCCTGACCTGACCCTAAATCTCATGTTCATTCCTCTGTATCAGACTGCCTGTCACCCTCCTCACCTCACCCAGTCCCCTCTACCCTTCCAACCCTCCAAAACCTCTTTCCTGGCCTGAGGCTTATGGGCTAGATTTCTTGGAGAATATCAGACAAAGTTTTAAGGCCTGATGGTGGAAAGAAATAGGGTCAGATATTCTCACTGTTGACACCAAGACTGTCCCTTCCTCTCCAGACAGGGGACACCGCCACGTCTAATTAACAGAAGCCTTAACTGTCAGAACCTGCAGACGAGACCAAGCTGCCACCGTTCTTCTGTACGACGCTTACGTGCCTGGGCCCTTCCCGTCCGCTGGAGACCGCTGCCCGGCGCCCCGCTCTCGGCGGGCTCTCCTGGGTCTGGGTGGGAAGGCCCATCCTCCACAAGCACCTGCTCGTCTCCCCAGACAGCGCTTCAGGCTGAGAAAGAAGTCAGACTGTCCAAGAATTCTGGTGGTTTTGCTTTTTATGTAAAAACTTTGCCTTTCTGTCCACTGTAGACACCTTCAGCAGTTCCAGGGACGTCAACACGAGGCTGGACTGTCTCTCTCGGTTCTGAAAAATACCTGAATCGTTAAAGCCCCTCTTCGCCCACCCCAGGGCAGGTCTTTTTTGGAAGGACGGTTCCAAGGAAGATCAAACCATTCATTTCCTGCTGTAATCCCTGTCTGAGGAATTACCACCGAGTTGAGGTTTTTGATTGCTTTTGCTGGAGAGTTCCTTCTTCCCCTCAAGGAATCAGAAATTCCAATTTTTAAACATACTCTCCCTGATTATTTCATGTGTATTTATCCTTCCAGTGGGGCTGTGTGCATAGTTGACCTGTGTTATGGTATGTCATTCTTATTTGCTTTAGAAGATGATAAAGCAATAATTCAGCCAATTTTCTTTGAAACTTGATATGTATATATGTTTCTATGTTAAAGGACAGGAGGAAAGATGTGTGAATAGTTTGTTTTGAAGCATCCAATCACCTCAGGTTATCTTATCCCTATCCAAGCCTTTTAAAAATTTTAATTGTCACCCTTGTATATATTTTCCTGGTTTCTTTTCGTTTGAGCTCTGATTTCTGTGGGGTGACCTTTGGCCCTTGGCCTCAAGGGTTTATAAATTGCAGCCCAAACAGCAGTGCCTTTACCACTCAAACATCAGAATCTTTTCTTCAAGCATCTTTTTTGAACACAACCTGAGCTTCCAGAATGGAGGAGCCGTTCAAAATTGGCCTCAGAACAAATGCATGAGTGAGGGGTAGACTTTGCTTTTTCTCACCTCATCCCCACCCCCTCAGCTCCACCTGACCAAGTACTTTTTCTAGTCCAAATGCAGGTCTTGCTAAAAGCCCTTCTCTGGAAGGGAGCTCCCAGGCCAGGGACTCTGGACAGAAGTGCTGGACACTTGGTGATGAAGTGTAAGGCTTGCTTTGCCTCTTTTTTTCTTGCTAGCTATGAGCTCATTCTCAGAATCTTCAATACCTCTGGGGGCTCCAGATGCTGTCTACTCTGTCCTTCTTTTTGGAAATCCTCGACACCAGCCTCCTCCACCTCTGAGCACAAGGCTCCAGCAAACATCCCAGATATGCTTGGCTGGCCACTTGCCGTGCCTGGAGTTTCCATAACCTTCATGCCAACCTTGCTGGGGAGACACCCATCAGTGAGATGCTTGGGCAGTTCATAGGGCAGCCTGTGATTGCTACGGGCCCTGGGGATGAGTTTCCTGATTGGTCCATGCACAGCACTGGCTGGATGTGGAAGTGGGGGGGCACATGTGCCCCTCTTCCTGACTTCCCAAGAGGTTCAAATCTTTCTTGGTAAATCCATTGTTTGCAGGTGGTAACCAAACATGCTTCTGTTTTGTCTCTCCATTTGTCTCTCCATCTCATCTTTCTCCTTCATTTCCTTTTACCATCTCCTGTCTCTTGGGGATGGAATGGGGGTTGGATAGCAATCCCCTGTTTTTCCAGGTCAAGACAGACACCTGTGCCCTGGTGCCTGGGTGTGGTTCAGCACTGCGGACAGCGACTGCAGCCCCAGCCACTCCAACCCCCACCCTCTACCCAACCCTGAGTCTTTTTGGCTGAGCTTTGGCTACCAATGGCCACTTGCTGAATGAACCCTGTCACCCACCCAACCTTTTGCAATTGGAAGCTCCAAGGGTCTGTGTTTGAGAATTTGGTCCTGATTGATAATAGTTTGTATTCTCTTCATTCCCATCAGTTTTCTGTGGCCATTTGAGGATTTAGTTCCTCCAGGAACTGCTGTAGTTGATTTTTTAAAAAATCTAGCTCATGTTTTATAACAATTTTGATGTAGTGGACTTGCAAGTCAGTAGGACCCCCTGTAAAACACACTTCTTGTGTTTTGACCCTGACTTCTCTTGGCTGTTGTCTTCCTCTCCTTCAGGTGGCAAGGCCCCTTCGTGCCATTTTGGATAGTAAGAAATGCCCTGCCCTTAAGTATATTGATACTCACCATTGCAAAACTCTCAATTCTTAATTAGTCATGTTTTAGCACAAGTATACCTGACAGGAAAGAAAAACACTTGAAAATGAGATTAACCTTGGAGGTCTTTTGCCTAACCTCCATACCTTGATTGGCAGTAAATATCCATTTAATTCTGTGTTGCTTAGGATATACAAAGTCCACCCCCACCCCTTGAAACTGACTAGGGCAAGCCCTGAAGATCCTATTCACCTCCTGTTATTTTTTACAACCTCATTTCCTCTAGCACAGAGCAGACAATCACAGTGGGTCAGGAGCAGCCCTCTTAATGCTGGCTCCCCATGGCTTCTGAGTTCTTCTTATGATCAGTGCAGTGAAGTTAGAAGTGACTAATGCTCAGGAGCCTGTGCAGGTAGATGGGCACATGGGTTATTTATTTCTCCTTTTTTAAAAACTGGGTGAGTTCTTTGGAGCTAAGCAAGGGGTTGTGTACTAATTTCTTGAGTTTGCCTGCAGTCTCCTTTGGAAATCTGTCTCCTTTTAAACTAACTTACTATGCCTTAATCATCTGTGTGCAGTGAAGTCACCTGCCCCCCATCACCCCTCCTCTCCTAGAGCTTTGGCTCTCCTTACTTGAGAGTCTTCTGCAGAATGCAAATTCCTATGTAAGGACAATCTCTCTCCTGCCTTTGCACATCAGCATTTTGGCAGCTGGTCTTTTGATAAGTCTGTATCTTTTTCCCCTTCAGTAGATATACCCTTCTTCATGGTCCCTTGCCTAATGAAACAGAGGCCTTTGGCCTGTGAAATTCCATGGCAAGACCTCAAAAATCGGTGTTGTGGAGCATTACTCAGTGCCACCAGAGAAATTCTGGTGAGAGAGAAACCTCATGGTATTGGGGATGTTGGAAGTTTTGAGTGGAGCTGTGCTGACTGCTTCAGGTTGTCTAGGATTCAAGGAAAGGACCATCAGATGGGTATGTTTTTCAGAGGAATGAGCCAAGCCATAGGCTTTCAGACAAACCTGTTTTCCTTTGTGCATCCCAGAAGTGAGAAGAGCTTTAGAGTGTTGCTAAGGAAGGAAGACAGAAATCAGCATAAGCCTGAGGCCCTAAACCTCAGAGGCTGAGCAAGGGATTTGGAAAACCTTAGCATGATTTTCCTAAAGGAGACCTCAGTTACTCCCCCCTGGTGCTGATAGCTGCCTTGTTGACCTACACTTTTACATTTTTCATCATGATGACCCCAGACTGCTCCTGGAACTAGGCATAATTTCAAAGCTAAAAATCCCTCTTTCCAATTTAGTTGTTTAAGCTGTGGCAAGTCCCTGCAGTGATGGAGAGAGATCCTGTAGCCTCTGAATGTGCCCTTCCCTCCATCATGTGTTAAAACATGAAAGCAAAAGTCTCTTGGTATCATGATTCCATGGGTCAGAAGGAACAGCATTGAGATGGAGGGAGCCACTGGAAGTAGGCAGGACCCTTTCCACATCTAGAAGGGGATCTGCCTTGGGCTCAATCCCCTTTGCAGTTGTGGACCCCTGCTCTGTGCTGAGAAGCTGCTAGGAGTCAGCCTGTTGGAATTCCAAGCAGGCCAAGGCTCTGGAAGCCTAGGCCACATAAAAAGCCAGGAAGCAAGAATGTGCTGGGTTTTTACCAGCCTGTGTATCCCTTTGCCCCCCCCCACCCCCCTAGAATTTTCTTTCTTTCATCTGGGTTGGCTACTGCAAGAAGAGGAGCAAGAAGCCAGGCTCCCTGCTCTGGAAAATCAGCCTGAGGTTTCTTGCAATTGCACCCGTGAAACTGACACCCCTTGCCCCCCATGAATCTCCGTAAATTGTTGCCCTTGCACCTGTGCTGTAACAGCTTCATGCCTCAGACTGCCACTTCCTTGACAATCCCTGGTGGCCTCACGCCAGCTAAAAATTATTTTGTCTAAAGAAGAATTTGAGTTTTTTAATGATCTCGTTCCACATAGCCTTATAAATCCTGTACATAGGGGGCTCACAAAAGTAATATATTGTGTTATGGAAGATATTTTGTACTGTGTCGTTTGTTAAATCATACCAATATTCTAAAAGTCATGCACTTCCTAGATGATTATGATCCTTGAAATGCTTGGTAAGATTGGGGGATGGTGGGAATATATATAAAAATAGTATATATTTTCCTAACCTTTCTTCTAGGTCCCTCCTCAGATATTTGAGTCAGGACAGAAAAGGAACTCATTTTCTGTGCATAGGAAAGTTAAGCTTCCTGCCTGCGGTGTTCTTGCAATTGCCTTATGAATTCACAAACTCTAGGAGTTCTGAATGGAAGGCAGATGAGAGGCACTTTATTCAATCCCAGAAAGAATCTCTAACCGTGTGACTGAGAATTCATCTAGAAAAACCTATATTTTTAACGTTAAAAAAAATGGGGCTTCCTGGACCTCACAGAGTATTGGATGTCTACAAGTGCTTTTATATTTTGTAAATGTAAAGAAGTTTCATATGCACAGAAGAGCAGTTGGAAATCTGATCAACTGCAATTAAACAAGATGACTTTTGCATGTACAAAGATGTTGCATTCAGACTAAGAATAGCAAATAAAGCTTTGATGCAAGTTGCATTGGAGAAGTCAGTGCGTCTGTCTGTGAATGAATGGAGTCTCCCATGCATGCAGGCCCGGCACTGGCTGAGTCAGTCTCTCGTCTCTGCTGAGTGGAGCAGTGGGAGGGGGTAGTTGGGGTCCCGGGTGAGGGTGTCCTTCCACAATGGGTGGCCATGGAAACAAGGCAGGATTTGCATTCAGACTGACCAGGGGTTGAATCCTCGTCCTGCCACCTCCTGGCTGTGGGATGTCTAAGCATTGGCTCTCCTTGCATATAAAATGGGTATGGTGATGGTGATATCAGTAGGTGAGAGTTTAAGGCAGCCATTCTCAACTGGGTGGATTGTCCCCTCCAGATGACATGTGACAATGATGGAGACATTTTTGGTTATCACAAGGAGGGAAGAGGATGCTACTAGCATCTAGTAAGTACAGGCCGGGGATGGTACTCAACCTCCTACAGCACACAGGACAGCCCCCACCACCGCACAGAGACTGGTTCCGCCACAAATGGCAGGCAGTAGTGCTGAGGCTGAGAACTCTGGATTAAGGAGATGGGATGCATGGAAGTGCTAAACACATAGTAGGTCTTTAGATCCTGAACAGGAGGTGTGATGCTTTCCCCACCTCTGCCTTCCTTTTTATGTCCCTAGCCAGAGGCGACGGCATCACAGGTGAAGGAGTGGAAACCAACTCTGCTTCACATGACCTTCAGCAGGAGGTAGCCCCTTGCTAGACAGGAGCCTCAGGAAAGAAGCATCCTCAAGTAACAGACACTGTGCTGAGGGCTTTGCTGACATGGGCTCCCCATGGCTCAAGGAGATAGAAGGTTCTCCGCTTACTTGTGTGGACGAGGAGACTAGCCCCGATACCTTCAGGAACTCACCCAAGGTCACGTGGATCTGCCTGACTCCAGAGTCCAGCTGTCACTCACAGTGTCCTAACCCCATCTCCCTCTAGAGGATGCAGGGTAACCAGGTTTCATGCTGACTTGAGGATTTTAGCCAAAAACAACAACAACGAAAGAAAACCTTGTTTAACAATTCACTTCTTGGCTCCCTCATTATTTTATTCATTCAATGATCACTTATTAAATACCTATCACAGGCAAAATTGTACTTTGTTAGACACTTAAGTCTACTTTTTTTCATCATAAGTAAGATGGCTGTCACGAGCACCTTTATTTCTATTGAAGTTAAGAGCCCAGGCCCTAGAACAGGCCGGCCCCTCCTCTCTGCTGTGTGACCCTGGGTAAGTGACCTCTCTGAACTCAGTTTTTCCATCTATAAAGTGAAGATCGTAATTCCTCCCCAGAAGATGGTTGGCTGAGGATTAAGTGTAATAGTACAGTGCCCTTGCACATAGTAGGTCTTCAGTAAATGGTAGCTATTCGTATATACCTTCTATACGAAGGTAAATCTTCGTTGGGTCTGTTACAGTATCCTATGGAAATAGTTGGATGGATTTACACCCAATCTGGAGAGTAGGTTAGGGTGATCTGACTGAAAATTTAAGCCACGTGGCACATGGAAAATGAAGGAATTCTGGGGTCCCTCACTTTAAAAACTACAGCCTTTCCAAAAGTGCCATATCCCCCAATAGGAAGATGGTACCACCAAGAAACCAAAGAAAGGGGGACCCCGGAGATCTTTACCACCCGATGCTCCCCTCCCAGTGCTGTCAAGCTTCCCACAAAGCCAGTGAGGTCCATCTGCCCCCAGGAAGTCACAGAGGCCATGGCTGAGGAGACAGGCACTGGGGCCTCCGTGGGCCTGCTATTGGAGTGAAATAGCCTGGATAGAATTGGGTGGACAGGGCGCTGCCTCAGCAGGCTGGGATGTGCTTGGCTGTCAGAAAGCACCCATAAATAGGACGCTTCTTGCAAAGACAGGCCGAGTCTGCAGAAGGCCGTGGCTCTTCTGTTCTTCCCGAGGCTACAGCAACAGGTTCATTCTGGGATGGGAGGCAGGAGCTGCCTGGCAGGCCTAGACCTTCAATGGTCTCCACAGGATATGCCTGGCTGGCCCCCTGCAAGAATCAGGGATTCACTTGAGGGTTGGGGCTGAGCCCAGCTGGGGTTGCAGCTGGGGACCTGCGTTATCTGTGTGTCAGAGGGTGGTGGCCAGGGTCCAAAACCCTGGGCATGTGCTCGGGGAAGAGGGCCTCCAAAGACTGAGCACCTCTGAGAGGGAAGTGGGCAAACTTGGGACTTGCCAAGTCCCCTGAGCATCCCTCCTGGGCTGGACCAAGCCCTGTTTCCTGCTGATGCTGGGCACAGACAGCCACAGGCTATGCATTGCTAGGCCCACATCCAGAGTGAATGGGCCACGCAGCCAGGCATGCCAGGAGAGGGCTGCTGGGAGCCGTGGGCGGGTGACAGTTGGATTTGACGTGTCAGGGTGGATGCCTGAGGGACTACTTCAGATGTCTGAAATGGGCAAAGGTGTGTGTGTGTCTGTCTGTGTGTGTGAGAGAGAGAGAAGCTATACCTTGTGCTCATGGGCAGGATACACCTGTACAATGACCGTGAGAGCTTGTGTAAGCATGTGTATGTGTATGCATGCGTGTGTGTACTGGCCTGGGTGTGTGCTGATAAACTGGAGGACAGTTCTATGTGTGTGTGTGTGTGACCATCATGAGAATCCTGCCAAATGACTCCTGCAGGGGCCTGTGTTAAGTGTGTTGTGAGTCATTGTCCCCATGGCAATGAAGGAGAACTTGCTGTCTGTGACCATCTCTTGAACTGCTGGTACACAGTAAGTGCTCAATAAATGTTTGTGGAATGAATAACCAAATGCATGGAAACTGGGCTACAGCAGGTGTCTGAGGACTCGTCCTGCATCATGCCTTCTCTAGATGTTTGTCTGTCTGCCTGTTCATCCCCCACCAGTCTGTGGTCCCCTAGTTCATTCCTGGTGCTGAGTAGGTGCTCATGGAATCTTTGGTGAACAAAGTAGTAAGTGAGCAAAAGACTCTAGCCTGGAATGTGAGGTGGGACAGATCTCTGCAGAGGAAGCCTCTCTGAAGCCCACCCTCTAACTGGAAGGTAGCAGGTCTGCACAGAGCTCTGGGTGTGGGGGAAAGGCATGGGCTTTGGAGCCAGGTCCAACTCCGGCCACTTCCTCACTGTATGCCTCAGGGAAGTGGCCTTACATCACTGGGCCCGGATGTTCTCCTCTGTAAAATGGGGATCCTGATCCCATTGACTGTCCCAGTCTGCATGGCCTATGGTAGGTGCTCAGTGGATGTTTGTTGAATGACTGAATGACCAAATATCAATCATGAGTAATGACCACATCCTACAGGCAGCAAGGTTCTGTAGCTCATCCTTGACTTCAATAATATCAACATCTGGTTCTGCCCAGGTGGACCTGGTGACCTATTTTCCTTTGGTTTGAAGTGAGAAGCGTCCCTGGAGAGATGGCAGAACAGCACGGAGCGCCGGAGCAGGCAGCAGCTGGCAAAAGCCACGGAGGCCTTGGGGACAGCTACAAGGTACTGGGCAGGGAGGGGACTCCGCATGTCCCTCAAGGACCAAGGCTGCTCCTGGGCCTCAAGATCAACTTCCCAGGCAGCCAGCCTCTCTCCAGAAAGGAGCAGAAGCCTTTCTAGACAGCAGGTCCAGGGGAAATCACTCTGGGGCACCCCTCACCCCCACCCCTCTGCCGTGAACTTGCTTCATGATTTTGCTGCATCTTCCCTCTTATGTGTCCTTGTCTGAAAAATGGAGCTGGTCACCCGCATATAGCCTGTCTGAACAGAGCACAGGGGCACGAGGGTTTCGGGAGACTTGGCTTCAAGCTCTGACTCTCCTGCCTGGCCTTTGTCCAGTTTCTTGCCCTCTCTGGGCCTCAACAGCTTCATCTTTAAAATGGGACCAACACCCACACTCCTCAGCCCCCAGAGTTGGTGTGAGCTGCATAACACTGCCATTACCATGGTCAGCTAATAGAGGGACGTGGGAGAAATCTGAGGGCAAATTTGAATTTATTGGTTCTGTCCTTTCCAAATCATCCCTGGGGGCTTTCAAGAAACCATGTGAGGTGGGATCAGAGAATGGGTTGACTAAGGAAATAAATGGGAATGGGTGTTTCTGAGGAAGTTCTGGTGGCTTTAACAAAAGAGTCCAGGAGGGAAGGCATTACAGAGGCCTGCCTGGCTCTGGGCCTGATTCTCAGGTGACATTGGTCAAGCTTTGCCCTGAACCCTCAGCTTCTTTGTGGGGACAGTGTAGGGTTGATCCAGTGACCTCTAAGGGCCTTGACAAACTTCCAGAGGAAGTTTGTCCACCAGGAAGGTGGGAGTCACTGCCATCCCCTCCTGCCTCCCTTTGTCATCTGTGGGCCTTTCCCTGTCCAAGCCAGTGTGGGGAAGAAAAGAGCCAGCAAACTTGCTGATTGCTGGTGCCTCCACTTAACTCGATGTGCAGCCCGAGGCAAGTGGCTTGCCCATTCTGAGCTTCTCTCATTTCTTCTGGGAAATAAACAGAACAGATGTTCCCCAGGGACCTTCTACTAAGATGGTTTGTGCTTCCAGGCAGGTAAGAGAGGCAAAGCCTTGGTCTGCCTTTGCAGTCCTTTCCTGCATCTGTATGATGCAGGCAAAGGTCCACCTGGAGGTTGCAAATTTGTCCTGCACGGGGTTTTTCAAGTGGGGAAATTTCACATTAAGGAAAATACAGATTTCTGGCCTCTCTTAAAAGTTTTAAGTGGGCCCTCATTCCCTCATGGCCAGAAGCAGCTTCATTTCTCTACAGGCCTCCCTTGGGCTATTTCACTCTATTAGTTTTCCTGCCTGGTTCCTGCTTGTTTCTGAGTTGCAAGCCCTGGTTTAATTGGTCTAATTGTGGTTCCTGGAAGCATTCTCCTCCACGGCCACCAGGAGGCAGTGCAGGCCAGCCACGGTGCCAGCTCTAGGCTGGTATCATGCCAAAGCGGATGGAGCAGGTGGTACCTTCCTCCAGTGCCCAAGGAGGGGCAGGGGCTGGAGCTGAGAGCCCAGCCAGGGTGAGATATTTAAAATGCTGCTCTTCCAGGTGGTCGTGTATGAACTAGAGAACTTCCAGGGTAAGCGATGCGAGCTCACAGCTGAGTGCCCCAACCTGACTGACAGCCTATTGGAGAAGGTGGGCTCCATCCAAGTGGAGTCTGGGCCGTGAGTACCTGGACCCCCAGCCCCTCCTCAGATCCCTGAGCCTTCCAGGAGTCTGAAGGTCTGGGCTCGAACTCTAGATCTCTTGTGGGGCCTTAGGCAACTCCTTTCCCCTCTCTGGCCTCAGTTTCCTCATCTGTAAAATGAAAGGATTGAACTATGATTCTCCTAGAATCCTTCTAGCTCTAGATTTCTTTGGAAAATAGCAGGGTACCATGGCAAGAGATTAGAGAAGTAACCCAGCACCTAGCTCAGTGACTGACAAATGGGATTTAATATTTATAATTTTAATAATAATTATAACATGTAAAATTGAACATACATTATATCATTGAATCTTCACAACTACCCTATAAGAGAGATGTCATTCTTATCTCCATTTCATAGATAAGGAAACTGAGACCAAAGTGGTGAAGTGCCTGGTCCCTGTCCACAAAGCAAGCATTGTCCCAGTGGGGCTCTAAATTCTCACCTTTGAGTTGAAAGTCCAGACTCTGGCACTAACCATCTAGGTGGTCTTGGGAAAATTGCTTCACCCTCTGGGTCTCTGTTTTCTCATCTGTCAAATAGGGATAACAGTGATATGTACTCAGAGAGAGTTTTTGTGAAAATAAATGGAATGATGCCTATAAATAATAGTAACAATGTAATAGTCATAAGCAAAACAAGAAAGAGAATGAGCAGGAAGAGGAGGAGGGAGAGGAGCAGGAGCAGGAGGAGTTACCACCTATGGAATACTTGCCGTGTGTCAGGTATTGTGCTAAGGACTTTTCTGAGCACCCTAAGCAAGGGTTGGACTCTCGATAACACTATCTAGGATGTTTTTTTTGGCCCATACAGAGTCTCAGACAGTCCCCAGTGTGTCCTAGTAACTGCTTCAATAACAGGTGCAGGAATGCATAGTAGGGTTGGAGGGAGGGTGTGAGGTCAAAGGTCAGCAGCTCTTGAGCCCTTCCCTCATGGACTTGGGCCCTCCCTCAGGTGCAATGGAGGTGACCCAGGCATCCTCCCACAGGTGGCTGGCGTTCGAGCGCAGGGCCTTCCGTGGGGAGCAGTTTGTTCTAGAGAAAGGGGATTATCCTCGCTGGGATGCCTGGTCCAACAGCCACCACAGTGACAGCCTTCTTTCCCTCAGGCCTCTGCACATTGTGAGTACGGCTCCTGCCCACTTCCGGGAGTCCCTGGAAGCAGGTCATGCTGGGAGCGGGTCAGGCGGGCTCATTTTACAAGCTTGGGCAAGGCCTGGGCCAGTATGGACCTGGCCTGGGATGGACCCTAATATTTCTGACCTAAATAATTGTGTGCAACAAGAAGTGGGCTATTGAATGGGCGTTGGACTGAGGGTTGGAACACTAGGGTTCATGTCTTAAATTAGCCGGCATGGCACTGGGACTTCCTTTTGTAACCCTGTTAAAATTATGAGCCACATGGTCCAGTCTCAGATGAATATTGTGGCCAAAGAAACACAGTCCAGAAAATAACTTCAGAAAGTAACTTCAAAATAGTTCCAGTCCTTCACTTGCATTTCTCTGACACCTGGAAGGGATGCAGTCCACAGTGGCACTTCAAAATGTCACTCTTCTCTCCCATCTACTTCACTCATGCTCATTAGCTGCTTTAGCCCTTTCTCCTGGTTACATAACTGAGTCCTCCTTAGAGGACAGGGGAAGGGCAAAAACTGGGAAGATTTAATCAAAATTTGGTTTAGTAAAGAGAAAAGGTTTATACATCAATAGATTTTATCTCCTTCTAACCTCTCTGGGCCTCAGTTTCCCTGTCTGTTAAATAATGGGGTTGAACGAGATCTGAAAGATCCCACTTCAATTTCATATCTATGGCTCTAAGATGGATGGTAAGTAGGCCAGCTCTGGAGGAATTTTCCAAGTCCCCCACCCCTCCTGCAGCGGGTTTGGGGATGAGCATTATTTTCTGGTGACTTGTTAATTTTTTCCTGTTTCTGGAGCCTCCTTGACCTCTGTTCTGGTTGTTGGAACAGCTGCTCACCACATGATCTTGCCCTCAGGATGGTCCAGATCACAAGCTGCATTTGTTTGAGAACCCAGCGTTCAGTGGCCGCAAGATGGAGATAGTGGATGATGACGTGCCCAGCCTGTGGGCTCATGGCTTCCAGGACCGAGTGGCGAGCATCCGTGCCATCAATGGGACGTAAGTGACCCATCCCTCACTCTTGCCCTATCCTCCAGGCAGCCAAGCCTCTGGCTCCACACACAATCTCTGCGTAGTTTCTTACATGATTGATGTTTCCTGTCCCTCCAGGTCTGGAGGGCCCTTAGGGTCAGCTGCTCCTGTACCTGTCCTTGCTCAAAGCACCTGTCTGGAGCCCCCATGATATGAATGTCCAATTGCTTGAACTCCTGTCCTACTGAGATTTCTAAGCAGCCTTGACTCACAGAAAGTTTTATGATGATTATATTTTAAATCGAAACCTATTCTCCCCTACGCCGTCTGAGTCTTTACTCCTTTTCTGAACATCCCCAATCCCTTGCACTGATTCTCACAATGTTTTTCCCCCCTCATAATCCTTGTCTTCCTTACCAAAGGGCCCAGGATACACAAGAGTATCTCAAAAAGTTCATGGAAAGACTCATATAACCTTTCAATTCCATTTTTCCATGAACTTTTCAAAGTACCCTCGTATGTAGCTGTGTAGATGTGATCTGAATATTACACAGGAAAGCAGGCTTGTCACCTCCGTCCTTCTGGGCTTACCATCACTGTTAACGCAATCTTAGGTTCACCTTCCCTTTGTCGGTGGTTACATCTCACTTGTGGGCTTATGATCTGGGGTTGGGCCTTGCGAGGTGCCACCGTGCCACCTCTTCCTATAGTTATTCAACAACTTTTTTACTGAGCATCTACTATATGCTGGGTATGGGGATACTGGGGGCAAGAAGAACTACACAGATACTGCCCTCAAAAATTACTAAGTCTGATAAGGAGACAGGGAAGGAAACACGTATTCACAATTCACTATGATCAGGATTGTGATGGGGATGCATGGGGGCCTTTGGGGTCCCAACGAGGTGCTTGATTCAATCTGAGGGAATCAGAAAGGGCTTTCTGGTGGAGGAGACATCTAAATTGAGATATGAAGTATGCAAATGGAAGAGGGGGAGAGATAAGGATAGGTAAGGAAGATTGTTTCAGGCAGAAGGAATAGCATGTGCAAAGACTCAGAGACATGGCAAGTTAAGAGAAAGTGGAACAAGAGAGGCTGGAGTGTAGAGTGTGAAGAAGGGATGTTGAGAGATGTGGCGAGAGACACTTTGTAAAGGATCATGTGAGCAGGGTAGGAGTTTGGATTCACCCCAAGGGTGCTGGGGAGCCAAAGAGGAGCTTAAGCAGGCAGGTCAGATGCTGGCTTTAAAAGGCTAGGTCTGGCTGGAGGCGAGGAGACTGGAGGCAGACCTTTCTCACCTCAAACTTGCTACCCCCGGCAGGTGGGTTGGCTATGAATTCCCCGGCTACCGCGGGCGCCAGTACGTGTTTGAGAAGGGCGAGTACCGCCACTGGAATGAGTGGGACGCCAACCAGCCGCAGCTGCAGTCAGTGCGCCGCATCCGCGACCAGAAGTGGCACAAACGCGGCTGCTTCCTCAGCAGCTGAAGGGCACCCAGGCCCCAGTGGCCTAGGCCCGCCCTGGGGGGCAGCAGGGGCAAGAAAAGGAGGCTTCAGGGCTGGGGCAAGGGCCCGCCTGTCCACCCTTCCCCGGAATCTGCTCAATAAAGCCTGGGGTCGGTCCCCCACCTGCCATCTTTCTCTGCATCACTTCATGAGGGACCAGGCCTGGGGCAGGATCTGTGGGAGGGGCAAGTTGAAGGAAGCTGTGGCTTGAGGGTTCAGAGACACTCACCCCCCAAGAAAGGGCTGAGAGCTGCGCTCATACCCTCTAGTTCTTTCAGGCGGAACTACACGGATCTCCTGCTGTGATCTTATGTTTGTCTGCCAGTGTGTGTCTCCATCTGAAGGTCTGTCAATCCACCAACCATTCACCCATCCATCCATTCTTCCATTTTTCTATATTTTCTTCTTTCTACTGATTCATCCATTCTTACTTCAACACACTCATCTTTCTATCCATCCTCTCATTCATTCATCCATGAATTCTTTCCTTCAATCCATTTGTCCATCGATCCACCTATGTCTGTCCCATCTGTCCATCCATCCATCCATCCATCCATCCATCCATCCATCCTTCCATCCATTAATTCATCCATCCTTCCACTCATCCTTCCTTTCTCCTATCTATCCATCATTTCCCCTCTATCCCTGTGTCAGTCAGCCTTTGCTGTGATTAATTTATCAAGTGCTATGACCCGTTCAAGGCCAGGACACAGCACAAAGTCCTATCCTCATGGATCTCACCTTCTATGGGGGAGACAGAAAATAAAGTAGATTTTGAATATCATGTCAGGAAGTGGTAAGTGCTGAGAATAATTATGTTGGTTGGGAAGATGGAGGTGGTGGGGTGGTGGTCAGGGGACTCTGCTGAGGAGGTGACATTTGAGCCAAGACCTGAATAAACCGTGAGAACATTCCAGGTTGAGGAAGAACAGGTAAAAAGCTCCTGGGCAAGAGTGCACTCAGGTGATGGGGAATAGCAAGGGGGCCAGTAGGTCCGGAATGGGGTAAGAGAGAGAATCGGGGGAAGGGGTCAGATAGGGAATGGGGTGGGGCCATTTAGGGCTTCACGTCCCACGTTGCACTCTGACACTTCTCTGAGGGAGGTGGGAGCCATGGCCTGCCTTAGGGTTTAATAGACTACTCTGGCTGTGGTGCAGAAAATGCACTGTGGGGCCAAGGGGGGACCAGGAAGATCTTTGGGCAGCAGCTGCAAAGAGCTGGGTGAGCCACGGAGGTGTGGCCCACCTGACTGTCCCTCTTACATGCCTCAATATCTCTGCCCCTGCCCAGAGGTCTCCCACAGGCTTGGCTGGAGGGTTGAGCGCCCATCACACTTTGCACTGCTGAACACTGCTCTGAGACACCATGGCTTCATCCAGGCAGTGAGAGTTGTTGGGAAACTGGATGGTGACACTGTGGCAGTGTCCCCGGGTGGGAAGAGGAGGGAGAGTCCTGTCTGACAGTCAGATAACAGCTGACTTCCCACAGGCAGGCAGGCCCAGGGACCAGCCCCCAGCCCTCCCACCTCCACGAGCCGCCCCTGCCTCATTTCTCTGACTTTGTTCCCCTATCGCGCCTGGAGCCTGTATCAGCCACCTGCAGCCTCCCCAGCGGCTGACGCAGCTGTGTGGGGGAGGCCTGTGGGGACCTCAAGAAGGCGTTGAAAAGAATATGGCCATTTTCAGTTACTTCAACCTGCTTATTTAAAAAAAAAATATGCACAGCTGAGAAATCACCTTGACTTTTTACTTTGGAGTGTATGGGAGAGATGGAGTGGGCCTCAGGCTCGGATGGCTGAGGGGTGCCCAGCAAGGAGGCAGACAAAAGGCAGGGGTTGACTCCCCTGCTGTCGGCAGCATGCTCCCTTGCTGCCCTTTCCTTCCCCCAGGACCCAGCCCTTCCTCCCTTTCCCAGGGAGAGGCCTTGCTATGCTTATTAATCAGTGCTTCCCGAGTGCCGGAGCCAGCACTAAGGGCTTTTCATACACCATCTCGTTGACTCCTAAGGATGTCATTGGGACGCAGGCATATTTATTCATCCTATTTAATGGGTGAAAAAACTGAGGCTCAGAGTGTATTGACTCTAGAGCCCTACACACTCTGATGTATCCATCCAGGACACGGAGTCACCAAGGAACTATAGTAGAAAAGAAACTTAACAGCAACAGCAGCAGTCGCAGCAGCGACAGTAATACCAATAACAGCTGTCACTGTAGAACTGCTGCTGAGCCCAAGCACAGCCCTAGATGCTTTACGGTTTCTTTTCTAATCACAGGCAGGTAATAATAGCCCTCATTTGCAGAGAGAGAAACTGAGGTCCAGAGAGCTGAAGGAAGTTTCCCCAAGTGCCACAGCTTTTAAGCGGCGGGACGAGATGCAAGACCCTGGAGACAGGCTTCACAATTGCGTGGAGCAGAGGGGCGTTCTAGTAACTCAGTAATGGAGGGTTGTCCTAAAGACACCTATGGAAACAATAAGGAAACTAGATTAAGTGGCCACACTCTGAGAATCTGAATAACAAGGGCTCATGGGGGTCAGGGGATCAGGACCCGGCGTGTGAGCAGGGCTCGTGGAGGTAGGAACCGGAGCCCAAGAACTCCCGCCGGGCAGCTGGCACTGTGATTGCTCTCCTGGGGACCCACCACTCGTCAATCATCCTCACTAATGATCGTCCTCATCACCTTCAGCAAATGCATCCCCGACTCTTGGTTCTCTTGGGGGCCTTCTTGCCACTTCCTGCTGCCAGCTGCGCCCTTGCCCCAGCTTTCCCCTGGACTTCTTTGCCCTGCCGCCTGGATTGCAGCAGGCGCTGTACTTTCCCTGTCCCGTAGACCTCGCAGTATCGCTGCGTGAGGGCCACTTCCAGCTGCCAGCATCTGCACGCCTGCATACCAGGGGGCTTTCTCCTGTGTCTAGGGGGCAGCTAGAATTCTGGGGAATTAATAACTACTGGAAGAAGCCATCTTCCAATGACTAACGGGCGCTGGTGTATGAATACCCCAGTTCTCCCCTCAGGTGGAAACTTTACCAAGCATTCTTCACCCTTTTGGAGAATCACATCACCCTTGACAAAGTTGTTTGTGGTGTTTGCATCATCAATAAATCACCCCTGGGCCAATCTGCATGTGTGGTTGTATGTTCAAGATGGTTCTGTATAGGTGTGAGAATATGCCAAGCACACATTCAGTTCAATATTAACAACCTATATAAACTAACCCATTTTGGGTAGGGACAAATGCCTAATTCCTTTCTTATATCATCTGATGTAGCTCTGTTGAAGCCTTCATATGTTAAAAGATGTATTACTACACATTTTATTATTCTTTTCTACTATAGTTACAGTAGGACATTTTATTGTTAACTTATTTTGAAAGCATATATGTAGGTGAGTTATAGTATCAATTTTATTTCAAGAGAACAAAGGGACTGTCACAAATAATTGTCACATGAAGGGAGTGTTGCTACTGATAGAAATGAGAATTCCTCTAGACTCATTCCAGCTCTGACTCCATTATGTTTGAGGACTAAACTGTGTTTGTCCAAAGGGAACATTGAGGCCCATTCTGTCCATGGGAGCAGGCAGATGAGGTGGACAGGAAGGTCTGAGCCCTTTCTCTCCATCTCTCAGTCAAGCTACGCTGCATTAACAAACAGCCCTCAAGTCTTGGTGGTTTGAAACAACAAAGGTTTATTTCTCACTCGGGCCACACATCTGTTGCTGGTGCCCA
Organism: Cynocephalus volans; assembly: GCF_027409185.1. NCBI lineage: Eukaryota > Metazoa > Chordata > Mammalia > Dermoptera > Cynocephalidae > Cynocephalus > Cynocephalus volans. The sequence continues at coordinate 199,726,677 of NC_084461.1, forward strand.
GGGTCTCCTCTCCACATAGTCACTCAGGGACCCAGGCTGATGGAGGCTAGAAGTGAAGAGAGCACTGGATGGGCTGGCACCAGCAATAAAATTACGTCACCTGGAAATTACACTTGTCGTGTCTGCTCAGACTCTATTGGTCAGAATGAGTCATATGACCCCCTCTAATTTCAAGAAGACCCAATGGTAACGTGCTCATGAGTACGCCCTGTGTTAACTGCCCTTCCTTCCCTGCCTGACTTCCCTGCTTCTTACTTTCTTCCTGGGACCATCCCCCAAATAAATTACCTGCACTTGAATTCTTGTCTTAGGGTACGCTGCTGGTGAAGCCCAACTAAGACACCCTCACTCTCCATCCCTTTCTCATTAATTCGTTCAGCCAGTCAACAAATATTTTCTGAGCACCTACTATGTGCTGGACCCTGTGCAGGCACTGGGGGTGCAGAGATGGCTGAGTCCTGACCCAGCTCTCACTGAGCTCATTGTCTAGATGAGTAAATTGCTCAGGTCCCACCAAAAGCGAAGTGCTTTGAGATCTCAAGAACTTATCAGCTGTGTACTGCACCAGGACAGGGACCCTCTCTGTATCACTCCCTGCTGAGTCCCCAGCTGTCACGGTTGCTGGATGTAGAAATGATGAATGAATGAATACATGTAGAAATGAACGAATGAATGAGTAGAAACACCCAGATTGCTGATAATGTCTGTCCTGTTACCTACTTTGAGTGAGGAAATGAAAGAGAAATCAATATAAAAGGCTTTGAAAATATCGCAGTCCACACAGAGATAATAGTAATGAATAATTTAAGAGTTATAGTTATTGAGTGTTTACTCTGGCTTAGAAACTACTGAGGGCTTCGCACGAGTAGCTCATTTTCAAAGGGGAAAAAAATAAGTGCTGTAATATCCACAGACTAAAATTTTTACATCTTCACAAGTGTAAAGAAGAAGGAAATTTCAATTGCAGGTGAGGAAACCAAAAAAGAGGGAAGTAGTGTAGGATGAAGACTTTGGACTCCATGAATCCTGAGTTCTGAGTTCAAATCCTGTCTTCACCACTTCCTGGCCATGTGACCCAGGGTGAGGATGTCCCCTCTCCAAGTCTCAGTTTCCTTATCTGTGAAAACAGTGGTAATCAAACCTCCCATTTCTATTAGCCGAAGAGAACCCTGATTGCTTCCTAGACAAGAATAATGTAAGGTTCAGGGACCAAGAACCTCATTCTTAATGGGGAAACGGAGGCTTGAAGAAGGAGAGAACTTTCCCACAATCAGAGCTTAGTGGGAAGCATTATAGTTCAAAGATTAAGAGCATTTTCCTTGAAGTCAGACTGATCTGAGTTCAAGTCCTGGTCCTATCACTTCCTGGCTGTGTGATCTTGGACAAGTTACTTAACTCCTCTGATCCTCAGCTTCCTTACCTGTAATAGAAAATACTAATAACACTTACCTCAAAGGTGGTTATGAGGACTGAATTTAACGAGAGAGCAGGCCTCCAGGGAGCTTAGTAGTGGGTCAATTCACAAAGTCCAGCTCTACTACTCACAGGCTGTGCAACCTTGGGCAAGTTGCTTAATCTCTCTGAGCCTCAACTTTCTCTTCTGTAAAATGAGATGATCGATAACTGCAGCAATTACCTCTTGGGTTTGTTGGGAAGATTAAAAGAGATAAGTATGGATGGTGCTTGACTCGTGATAAGCTCTCACACTATCTAAATTTTAGGAATTCTTTCTTATGTATTAGGGCACAACCAGGTCTTGAATCTCTCCATTTATTCAACAAATATTAATTGAGGTCTTTTATGGGGTGAATTGTGTCCAAAAAAGGCATGCTGATGTCCAAACCCCCAGTACCTCAGAATGTGGCCTTATTTGGAAATAGGGTCTTGAGAGAGGTGATCAAATTAAAATGAAATCTCTGGGGTAGGTCCTAATCCAACATGACTGGTGTACATGTGAAAAGGGAAATTTGGACACACGGACAGACATGCACAGAGGGAAGAAGTGCAAAGACGTGGGGAGAAGACAGCTATGTGACTCAGTGATGCATCGGCCAGCCAAGGAATGCCAAGGACTGCCAGCTAATCCCAGAGGCTAGAAGAGGCGGGGAAGTGTCCTTCCCTCGAGCCATTGGACGGAACATGCCCTGCTGACACCTTGATGCTGGACTTCTCTTAAAAACTGTGAGACGCTACATTTCAGGGGGTGGGGTGGGGGGTTCTGGGGACAGTCAACACTTTTTTGTCATAAAATATACACAACATACAATTTATTATCTTAACCATTTTTAAGCATACAGTGGCATTGCTGTGCGACCGTCACCACTATTCATCCCCAGAACTTTTCCATCAGCCCAAGCTGAAACTCTGCCCATAAACAGTAACGCCCCATCTTCCCTCCCTCCAGCTCCTGGCAACAGCCATCCAATTTTATGTCCCTATGAATTTTTCTACTCTAGTTAACTCATATAAAAGGAATCATACCATTTTTCTTCTTCTGTCTGGTTTATCTCTCTTAGCATAATGTCTTCAAGGTTCATCCATGTTGTAGCACATGTCAGAATTTCTTTCCTGCTTAAGGCTGAACAATATTCCATTGTATGTATACACTACATTTGGTTTATCCATTCATCTGTTGATGGACGCTTGGGTTGCTTCCACCTTTTGGCTGTTATGAATAGTGCTGCTATGCACGTTGGTGTACAAATATCTATTTGGTCCCTGCCAGAAATGGAATTGCTGGATCCTATTTGAGGAATAATCAGACTGTTTTCCATGGAGACTGCATCATTTTATATTCCAAATTTCTGTTGTTTTTAAGCCACCCAGTTTGTGACACTTTGTTACAGCAGCCCTAGGAATCTAATATAAGCACCTACTATGTGCCAGGCACTGGGCTCTGTGTATACCATGGTACAGCAAGCAGACAGCATCTCGACCCTCAGAGTGTTTATCTTCTAATTGGAAAGACAGAAAGTAAATGAGTAATAGGATGTCAGGTGGTGACAAGTGCTACAGAGAGAAACAGCGTGGCAAGGGAGCTGGGCCATGTGTGCCTGTAGTGTGTGGTGTATGTTTGTGCATGCGTGTGTAGAGTGTAATGTGTATGTATGTAGTGTGTGTACATGTGCAATGTGTAATGTGTGTGTGTAGTATGTGTGCATGTGCAGTGTGTAATGCATGTGTATAGTGTGTGTGTGTGCATGCGTGTGTAGTGTGTAATGTGTGGGGTGTGGCACATGTGGTGTGTGGGCTGGGGGGATGGGAGGGACCAGTTTCCAAGACTCGGATTCAGTCGAGACCTGGGCTGGGAGGAAGATGTGCGCACTAGAGGGGCATGAGCGAAGGCTGGGTGCCCACAGGGCAGCATTGGGGCCGACAGCAGGGATCTGACAGGTTTCTCTAAACCTCGGGGGCCTAGGATCCCAGGAGCACCCCATTTCAGGACAGCAGATGAGGGACAGCCAGGGACCCTGAGGGGGCAGCTCACTCTCCTTGGCCCTGCACGAGCAGGCACCTGCCCTTGGCCACTTGGCACAGACCCTGCCCATCGCATGCCACACTTTAGCTGTATAACCTGTTTTCAGGTCTTCTTGAAATACCCTATGCCAGCTGCTTGCAAACTGGGCCCTTTTTGCTTGGAATTCTCTTCCCAATCCTATTTCCCAGGCTAACTTCTCCCATCCCTGAGGGCTCTGCTTTGCCCTGGGTGGGTTTCCTGGACAGCTCGGGCTGGTGTAGGTCCCCTTCCCGACACTCTCCCCTACAACAGAGCTTGGGACCAAGTGGAGGTCTGACAAATATTTGTTGAATGAACGAATGGATGGATGACTGATGGCTGAGTTCCACCGAACCACCGTCCTTTACTTGTTTTTCCCCATGGCCACTGCAATCGCCTCTGTCTGCCGTGCCCCAGGGACTGCCTGACCGTCCGGGTGAACCTGGTGTGCCCCCGTCCTGGCAGCTGGATGGCTGATGCTTGCAAAGCAGGCATCTCCTTGTGCAGCCGCCTGACCACCCTGGCGCGGCCGAATCTGAAAGCTAATGACATTATTGTGCAGAGACACAATGTCTGTGGGCATTTGCTGACCGGGGCTTTGGTGCGGGCTTAATCCAGCATTCTCGCTCTGCTTTCCACGGGGACGCAGCGGTCACCCGTCTTGGCACAGGCGCTCCTGGGGAAGGTATAAATGCCACCTCCCACCGGCCAGGCTTCACCGGGCACTCACGGGGGCTGGTGTCGCTGGTAAGAACGCCTCTCCTGCTTGCTTTGCCTTTTTTACTCTCATCCTCATCCCTGTTAGAAAACGGGGGAGACCTGGGTTTGGAAAGAGGTACCACGACTTTCTGACAAGGTGACCTTGGGTAGAGACTTCAATGCTCTCAGCCTCAGTTTTCTTTTCTATGAAATGGGGAGAGGGGTCCTAAAACCTCCTATCTTGTGGGGATTAGAGATAATGGAGGCGAATGGCCCAGCACAGTGCCGGGCACCTCGCGGGTACTGAGGCATGCTCTTTATTAATCTTAAACAGATCATCGGCATCCTCATTTGGCCAACTCCAAAGCGGGAAATGTAACGGAGGGTTTGCAAGAATCAAACCCAGGGCAGTTCAGCATCATTTCTAGGTTAGTGAGTCAGCTTTCTCCATAGCCCCAGACATTACCGGGCACCCACTACGTGCCCAGCTTTGGGGAGCACTAGTGAGCAGGGTGCAGCTGCAGCTCTCTGGAAGCTCCCAGCAATAGGTGATTTCAAAGCCACTGAAACTTGGTGGAAAGGACTCTACTCATGCCACAATTGCTGCCATTCACTGGGTGCTGAGGGTGTTCCGGGGGCGCTGCCCAGGGCTTGTGGTTTTATGTGTTTTATAATTGAATACTCATGACCTGTTCACAGATGTTATTAGGCACCATTACTATCCCCATTTTATAGAACGGGAAACTGAGGCACAGGGAGAGGATGTCACCTGCCTGGGGCCTGGCCTCAGTGTTGGTAGGCAGCAGAGCCAGCACCCAAGCTGGACCGGTCGAGCTTCATGTTTTTCAGTCTGAGGACACCGATGACCAGGAATGTAATGGTGGGACCTCAGGTGCTGTGACAGGCCCAGAGGGCTGGTTTCTTGGGGGAGAGCAGAAGACGATCTTGGGAGCTTGGCTCCCAAGCTGCGTAACTGAAGTTTTTCCTTCTTGGGGGATGTCCAGTCCTGGCTTCTGGAAGCTGGATGTTATCTCTGAAGATGGAGGCCAGGTTTCTTCTCTCACCCCCGGGGAAACACAGTCTGGGTTGACTGCTTCTCCCTCAGGAAGGGAGAAGAGACTGACACCGACACTTTTCCAGACTTTTCTGATGTTCTCACCAGCCAAGACAGCTCTCCCCTGCTGCCTGTATCAGTGCCTGGCTCCCGCCATTACATCCGTTTCTTCTCTTTCTTGTGGCATGAGCTCTGTGACAACTGTGATTGCTAATGGGGGAGCAGACCAAATCGAGAGGAGAGTTGGCTGTATGAAGGGGAAGAGGAGTCTCTGGGAGGAAGTTTTGGGCAAGGGGCAGGGGGGACAGGAGACTTTTTGAGTTCCCAAACTCGTAGCCACACAGGGCCAGTGCATGGGTTTTGTTGGTCCCACACGGTTTTCTTTTCATTAAGAAGTTCCTGCACCAAGGCAGAAGTTCTGATATTAACAGGTCTGCATTCCATGTAGCGTCAATTGTTGGGAGCTGAGTGAAAGGGACCTACTTGGGACCCCACTTAAAGCTCTAGTTTATCATCATTTTTAATAGACCTCATTTTCTTGTCCCCCCAGAGTGACACTAAGGATGGAAGTTCAGGCAGCTGTGTACGGAACCCACAGCTCTAGGACAACCTTAAACCCTGGGGAAAAGAATAGGGTTTGGGGCTGGAGTGGTCCTGAGGCCTACTTGGGTCAGAAAGCTCAGGGCCCAGCGAGGTCCTCACTGCTGCCTCCCATGTCTTCCAGGTCCTTCCTGCAACGAACAGTCCACCATGGCCTCAGACCACCAGACCCAGGCGGGCAAGCCGCAGCCTCTCAATCCCAAGGTGGGTACCTCTGGAGGGGAGATGGGCAAGCAGACTCTTGGCATATTCCTTCCAGGCTCCCCCTCTCCACCCCTTCCCCTTCCCCTGTCTGGGCCTCAGCCTCCCCCACCTGCACACACAGTGGCATGCCTAGATTCCCAGCACCAGCTTCCAGCCTTGGAGACTTAAGTTTCTCTGACCTACCTGCTGCCCCCCACCTCATCACCCATTGGACACCCCAAGGCTGGGGCAGGCCCTCAGTCCCAGGTGGAGATGCGCTTGTGAACGGGAGGTGGGGTGTGATTACCAGCTCCATACCTGCCGTGTGACCCGGGCCAGTCACTTGATCTCTCTGAAACTCAGTTTCCTTCTCAGTAAAATGGGAGAGTCAGATTTACTGCATAAGATGGTTGTGAAGAGGCAAAGACACCAGGTCAGCCTGACATCTGGAGCATGTCCACCTAAAGCCAGCTCACAGTGTCTGCTTTGCTTTCTCATCCTCCCTGTCCTCCTAAGGGTCAGGAGCTTGTCACACCCAATGTGCCCCCAAACCTCTATTGACAACCACCCTCCTGCATCCCTTTGCTTCAGGAGCCCTGAGCATGGTTTCCATCCAGAACTGCTCTTTTGTCTGAATCAGTGCCTGCCTGACCAGGGAAGCCTGAGCTGACGCAGCCCCTCACCCGCTCACCCCATTCTGTCCCTCATTGATTTACTTTCTAGAGGAAAGACAGGCAATAAACAAATGAAAACAAGTGAATATATGATCTCAAGTAGTGAGAAGTGCTGTCAAGAAGCATTAAGCAGAGTAAAGGGTTCCCAAGAGTCAGGGTGGGCGAGGATTGGCTCAGGTGGCCAGGGAGGACCCCTCTGAGGAGGTGATGTTTGAGTGGAGACCTGGGTCAAGCAGGGGAGTAGCCATGAGCACATTGGAGGTGGGGCTTGGTGAGAGCTTCCAGGCAAAGGGAATGGTAAGTGCAAAGGCCCTGGGGTGGGAATGAGCTGGGTGAGTTTAAAGAACAGCAAGAAGGCCAGGCTTGTTTTATTTCTTATTTTATTTATTTATTTTTCTGGTGGTAGGCTGGGACAGGGATCCGAGCCTGTGACCTTGGTGTTATCAGAATCATGCTCTAACCAAGTGAGCCAACCAGCCAACCCAAGAAGGCTAGGTTTAAAGCAGCACTGTCCAACAGACGTATAATGTGAGCCACATATGTAATTTAAAATGTTCTAGTGACTGCATTTAAAAAAGTAAAAAGAAACAGGTGACATTAATTTTCATACTGTATTTTATTAAACCCAATATATCTAAAACTTGACCATCTTAATGTATAGTCAATATAAGAATCATTAGGAAAATATTATTCTTTTTTTCATAGTACATCTTCAAAATATGACACGTATTTTATACCTACAGCACGTCTTAATCTGGACTAATTGCACATACTCAGTAGCCATACATAGCTAATGGCTGCTGTATTGGACAGTGCAGGTTTAAAGAATTAGATAACATGTTAAATTTAAGCCCGCATTATATTGATTAATAACAACAACAACAACAACAAAAATAATACAGAGCTTCTGGGCTCTCTGAGGCCTTTCAAATGCGTGGAGAGGTTGAACTTCCTCACCAGGTAAGCCCGGCCCCCACACACAAGCCCCTCTCTACCAAGCCAGGGTAACAAAGTAGCCCGCAACTTCCATATTCTTGACTCTTCTTGGTAACCCTCCGAGATAGGCATGGTCCCCCATTTTACAGATGAGAGAACTGAAGCTCAGAGTAGTCAGGGTGCTTCGTAGGGTTGTATAGCAACAGAGGGGACATCAGAGCCCACATCTCCTGACCCCATCTCTGGCCAGGTCAGTGACCGTAAAGGCTGAATTGAGCCATGGAATTTATCTCTGAGCCCTGTTGGCCACTCCCTCCCCTCCCTTCCTTTGTTGGGCTAATCCCCAGCCTGGGAGAGCGCGGCGGGCGTGTTTGCCCAGCTAGTGCTGACTGTGTGGATTCTGCAGCCGGCCCTCCTCGGAGTCTACTGCTCTAAGCCCAACTCTTCATCCAGAAGCAGCTCCCTGGGGAAGTGTGGCTGAAAAACCTGTACCCCCAAATTCTCACTGGAATCCTGAAAGGTGGCAGCTGCCCTCCCGGTTAGCACTGGGCTGTGAGACCTAGTGTGGGTCCCTTCACTTTGCAGAGCTTCAGTTTTCCTGATGGGGATCGTGCGAGCCCCTTCCCTGGGCTGTTGAGAGGACCAGGTGAGGCAAGGGGAGTGAAGTCCCCTTAAGAAGTCTCTCAAGGGGGAGATCACAGGGAGACCTGGAAAGCCCATGGGGGCTTAAAGAAAAGATACAGTATGTGTAGTTTTATGGGTGCAATGGGGGTGACGGGTGTATATGTCAGTACTAGTCCAGCTATAATGGGAGGAGGACGATCTCAAATAGCATCGTCTAGCACCTTGCTATACCTAATGTGGTCCTTAGGCCAGTGGCACCAGCATCACCTGGGAGCTGGTTGGAAATGCAGAATCTGGGGCTGCACCCCAGACCTGCTACCTCAGAAACTGTACTTTATAAAGATCCCAGGTACTTTGTGTGTGTGTTACAGTCTGCGAAGGGCTGCTTCTTTTTGAGCTGCATCAGACAAGCCTGGGCTTCCATTTCAGCTCTGTCACTTACCCACCTGGAATCTGTAGTATGTCTAATTAATATAATTATGTCTCCCACAAGCAGAACAAAATGTACACACTAACCACTATGATCCCCTGAATTCTTCTAACAACCCATGAGATAGGTTCTGTCTTTATTTCCCGTTTTATAGATGCAAAGACTGAGGGTCAGAGAAGAGACATGCAGGCCCAGAGTCTCACAGTTGGTCACTGGTAGAGCCAGAACTGTCTGACTTTATATTTGGCTCATGACTCCAAAGGGTGGACTCTTCAGCATCCTTGCAGGCTCTCACAGCTCCCTCCCCATCCCTACTGTTCTGCTCTCCCTTTTTCCCTTCATGATGGGGACTGACTCTCTCTTCCTGTTGCAGATCATCATCTTTGAGCAGGAGAACTTCCAGGGTCACTCGCACGAGCTCAGCGGGCCCTGCCCCAACCTGAAGGAGACCGGAGTAGAGAAGGCAGGCTCCGTCCTGGTGCAGTCTGGACCGTACGTACCCGGGTGGCCTCCCCTGGTTAGGAGGCACCAAGGGGAGGCAATCAGGCTGTGGGGTCGGGAGGATCTGCCCTCACTGTGTTCCTAGACTGTGCACTTGGGGGCTGGCAGCATATGGAGAGAATTTGTGCTTTGACGTCAGGGGGAGCTGGGTTCAAATCCTGCCTCTACCACTTCCGGGCTGTGTGCTTCTGACCAGGAGCTTCCCTCTTTGAGCCCCAGTTTTCTCCTCTGTAGGATAAGGATTATCATGTCCTCTGAGGATGAAGGGAGAGAGCTCATGTGACAAGCCTGACACAGAGGTCAGCCACTTCCTTGAAGCAAGGACATGGACTTGGTGATCTCATGGGTCTTTTAGAACTGCCAGTCTCTGACTCTGGGATGATCCTTGCTGTCCTGGGAGGTTTAAGGCTGGACATCCCCGCTCTGCCTCTGCTCCTCCCTTCCCCAAACCTGGTGATGTTGGGTCTTAACAGATTTGCCAGCACCTTTGGAGGCAGGTCTTCACCCAAGAGCGGAGGGGAGGTGACTGGTGCAGCTGGCTCTGCCGGTGTAGCGCAGCTGAGTGCAGTTCTGTGTGAGCCTGGGGGCAGCTCTGGGCACAAAGCCCACAGGGTGGCAGAGGCCTCTCCTTGTTCCCTGATGGCTCCTTCTGTGTAAGAGCCTTAGACTCAGGGTGGCCACCAGTGACCCTCACCCAACAGGTCAGAGAATCTGGTGTGGCTGGGGGTCCTGGGGTGACCACACCTCAAGGTTCTCAGGGAATTCTGCAAGTGCAATGGCCCTACACAAGTCAGAGGCTGAAGATGTGGAGAACACAGCCAGAGGAATGGCCCTACCAGGTCTAGTTTATCTCACGTGCTCAGGGAATCCACTGCGCCTGAAAGCGCGCCTTCCCGGATCACGGAAGTTCTGACCATTTAAGCATCACATCTGATTTTCAGTTGTCTTTTAAAATATTTTAATGGAACAATTTCCCAAATGGATTTTATGCTCCTTTGCTTTCTTTTTTAAAAAATATAACTTTTGATATTTTTATTAATTATCGTTTATTGTTTAAAATCAGAAAATGTGGTTTAGTGATTCTGATCTCACCACTCAGAAGTAACCATTGTTAAGATTTTGGTATAAACCTAGATTTTTCTCTGTGTATATAGTTTTGTTTTTTTTTTAAATTAAAATCTGATCATGATGTACATAATGTTTTATAACTCATTTTGAAAACTTTACAAGGCATCACAAATTCTCTTCATGTCATCAAATAGCATTTTATACCGGTGTTTTTCAAACAGTTGTCTGAGGTCCACTGCATCAGAATCACAGAAAGGAGGGGCTTTGAAATGCAGATTTTTGGGTCCCACCCCAGCTCCACTAAATCAAATTCGTGGGTCTAGAGCCCTGGAGCCTGCATTTAACGAGCTCACCTGCTCAGTTAAGTTTGAGAATACATATCCTATGTCATTATTTATCATGGCTTTGTAACATTCCATGATTAAGTATGCCATAATTTATTTACCCAGTCCCTGACCATTGCATGTGTAAGTTGTTTCAATTATTTGATGTTATAAACAACACCATGCTGAACATTCTGATTCAGATATCTGCGAGCTCTTGACAACCATAGTGTAAGCACACATTGTCTAAAGCAGAATTGATGGATCCCTTCTAAAAGAGAACAGTACACATGATCTCCTCTTCTATTTATTTCTTCATTTTTTATTTTTATTTTTTTGAAGGCTGGGGAACCTCCTCTTTTATTAATGACTTAAATTTTTGCTCTGAGAGGCTATGACTGCATCACGCTGAAATGTTTGCTCCTGCACTAGAATCACCCTAGAATGCTGGGCATTCTGAGGTCCGTGCCTTCTTTTTTCTAGTTCCCCCTTTCCTCTATTAGCCGTGCCCTACCTGTAGGTAAACTTTCCCCTTTAATGTGCTATTTCTCTTTTTGGATCTAAAAGACTGACAGAGTTTTGTGCAAAGTATGAACCAAGAAACTAATGACAGGGACAAAGGAGGAAACGGATCCGAAGAGAGGGCTGGCGTGAGTAACATCCGTAAACTTTGGATTCGGTGGTGATCTGCGGTCAGCTCTCAGTGGCTGACTCTGACTGTTCACCTTTCTTCCCAGCTCCACACTCAGTGACATTGCCTTGACAGCTTGACATCTGCGATGGCTGGAGCATTTACACCACAGAAGGCAGCAAATGCCACAAATCAGTGTTCTTGGTTTTTTGTTTCTTTTGTTTCTTGAGCATTGGCTATTCGTTGACCAGAACACTAATAGCTATAGTGCACAGGGGTCTATATATTGGTATTTGTTACTGGGCAGTCTTTTGGACTTTCTTCTTATTTCTTGAGTTCCAGATGGTTGAAGGCAGCCTAGCACTGAGTTCTGGATAACTGAGGCGATTTGCTGTGTTTGGATTTAGAAGGTCCTGTGCTGGGCAAGAGTGAACCCTGGGGCCAGAGTGAGAAGCCAGGGTCCTTCACAGGAAGCGTGGAGTGGGACTGACCTGCCCCCCTCCTCTGTCTCCACTGCAGCTGGGTAGGCTATGAACAAGCCAACTGCAAGGGTGAGCAGTTTGTGTTTGAGAAAGGAGAGTACCCTCGCTGGGACTCATGGACCAGCAGCCGGCGGACGGACTCGCTCAGCTCTCTGAGGCCCATCAAAGTGGTGAGCCCCTGCCCATCACCCTACTTCCTCTCTTTGCCACCTTGGAGCCAGAGGTCCAGGGACCAGGGAATGGCCTTCGCCTCTAGCATTGCGCCCCTTCTGGGTGGTGAGGAACTTCCTCACTGTGTGACATCACAGAAGTTATTTTACCTCCCTGAGCCTCAGTTTTCTCGTCTGTAAAATGGGGGCATTAGTATCTACTGTCCTGAGATTCCAACGTGCTTGGCCTGAAGCTTGTCACGTTGCAAAACTCCAGGGGGCTCCATTCACGAGACTACAGGATGCCCCGGGAGGTGCTGTTCACGTTCTATGCCACGTGGATGATGTTCCCCGGGACCGTGCAACTGCTGCCACAGAGTGATTGCTCAGTAACTGATAGCCATCATAAATATTAAAAGAGATGTCAGGTTTGGGGGTGGAGGAGAGGGTGGCTTAGCTCTTATTCAAGACTCGTGGCAGTGTGAGCTTTTGGTGCGTCTCTGATCTTGATCCTTACTAGTGTGTGAACTTCTAGGGAGGGGAAAGGGTTCAGCAATGCCCAGTTATACTCCCAAATCTTCCAAGATCAGTCTAGTTCCTCCCAGAGCTTGATGGAAGATTGGAGAACTTCAGACTTAGAATCCTCAGAGCCCTGGGTTTATATATTGGCTCTGTTACTCCCACCTTGGGCAAGTCATTTTACCCCTCTGAGACTGTTTCCTCAACTCCACATGGCATAAGAGTTGTTTAAAGGATTAAATGAGATAGCTAAGAAAAATGTCACAGGAGCAGGAGGATGTGGCCTTGATGAAGGAAAACCAAAATATCTCAAGGGCCTACTAGAGGCACAATAAGCCTGTGCATGTATGTGTGTGTGTTTGTGTGTGCAAGTGTCTGTATGGGTGTGTGTAGATCATGGTTGCCACTTATAAAAGAGGAAGTTGATGGTATGGGAGGAAAAATGATATTTCAGAATCAAATATTCCCCAAAGCGTAGAATCTGGGAGTGCCTTTTACGTAGAAACTCATGTAAAAGTGGCTCAGTGGAAACTCAACAAGTGGCCACTGTCCAACAGCTGTTGTCATAGGCACTCACATGGTGGGTGCATTGGGCAGAGGGTCATGTGTAAAGTGTGCTGATCCCCACTCCGGGGCATGAGGGTGGGGTGGGAAGACCCACCCTGGGCCCCCTCACCCTATTCACTTCTCCCCACCCCCGTCAACAGGACAGCCAAGAGCACAAGATCATCCTCTATGAAAACCCCAACTTCACGGGGAAGAAGATGGAAATCATAGATGACGATGTGCCCAGTTTCCATGCCCATGGCTACCAGGAGAAGGTGTCATCCGTGCGGGTGCAGAGTGGCACGTGAGTGCATTTCCAGTCCCAGCTTGCCCTGCCTTGGAGCCCAGACGTGGGGGTCCTAAGTGCTGCTCTGCCCTGCACTCACTGGTGGTCTCACACACATCACTGTGCTCCCATCAAGAGGGGCTCGATGCTGTAAGGGCGGGGAGCAAAGGGGCGTCCTGCTTAACACCCCAGGAAGAGTGTATGGGTTGGGAGGCTTCACCTTTCCTAATGGCTTAAGGATTCTCTCCCTCTCTCTCTCTCTCTCTCTGTTTCTCCTTCTGTCCCCCCGTTTCACTTCCCCTCACATCTGGCCCTGCAGGTGGGTTGGCTACCAGTACCCCGGCTACCGCGGGCTGCAGTACCTGCTGGAGAAGGGAGACTACAAGGACAGCAGCGACTTTGGGGCCCCCCATCCCCAGGTGCAATCTGTGCGCCGCATCCGCGACATGCAATGGCACCAGCGAGGTGCTTTCCACCCCTCCAACTAGTGCCCCTTTGCCCCCCTCATCATTCCTCCTTCCAAGGAGCCAGGTCTGCTGCCCAGGACCCCTCTATACCTCCCGGAGCGTGAATAAAGTGTGACTTGCAACTTCTCTGCTACGGGTCTTTCATCCCCAGTGGAAGCTGGGGTGTGTGTGTGCGTGTGTGTGTGTGTGCACACGTGCGTGCATGTGTGTGTGTGCGCACGCGTGTGCGTGCGTGTGTGTGCATGTGTGTGTGCGTGTGTGTGTGTGTGTGTGTGAGAGAGAGAGAGAGAGAGAATCAGCAAGTGTCTGGGCTAGGGGCAAAGCAACAGGGCCTTTGCTGAGTCTTTTTTTAATTTTTAATTTTATTACTAATTTTTTTATTGTGGTAAAATATACATAAGATTTGCATTTTCAACCATTTTAAAACATACAATCATATGGAATTAATTACATTCACAATGTTGTGTGACCTTCACTTCTACCTATCTCCAAAACTTGTTCATCATCCTAAATATAAACTCTGCACTCATTAAGTAATCTTCTCACTCATATGTGGAAGCTAAAAAAGTTGATCTCACAGAAGTAGAGAGTAGAATAGCTGTTCCTAGAAATGGGTAAGGGGAGCAGGGTGAGAGGATGGGGAGAGGGTGGTTAATGGATACAAAATTGCAGAGAAATAGGCAGAACAAGACCCAGTGTTCTATAGCACCACAGGGAGACCACAGTCAACAGCGAATTACTGATAACTTCAAGTCATTAGCTGAGAGGATTTTGAATGTTCCCAACACAAAGAGGTGACAAATGTTTGAGGCGATGGAAATGCTAATTACCCTCATTGAGTCTTACAGCTCTGTGGCTACTTAGCGGTGTGACCTTGGGTACATCGTCCAAACTCTCTGAGTCTCTGCTTCTTCCCCTGACTTACAACCCTCTTGCCTCCCAAGTGGCCGGCTTGGCTGACCTCCTGGGCTCCCTCTTATGTGGTTTCTAGCACAGTTGCTCTCGGGGGCATGGGATGGGTGACCCAGCCCTTGAAAACCTATCCACTGCCTGCTGTTCTCAAATTATTACATTACCACTTTGAGCCTGGGAGTTCTTTTGGATCTACTAGAGGAGCCAAGAACCCTGCAGCCCCCAACCCCATCCCGGGAGAGGTCATAATGACATGTTTGTGTGTTTGCATGTTCGTTGGCCGCTTTGCTCATCACTGGGTTTGTTCGATCATTTAGTGGAGCCTTGAGTGCAGCCGGGCTCAAGGCGATACCGCATTAATTGGAAATGAGGCTGGCATTCCGGAGTCAGACAGGCCTGGTTCTCATGGCTGCTCTGTGGCATTGGCTGTAATAGGGCCTCAGCCTGGTCACTTTACTTCTCAGAGCCTTGACATTTCTACTTGGAAAAATACAAGAAAAGCAGAGCCCCTCTAATGGGGTTGTGGTGAGCATGAAATGAGGTGATCCAGTCCTTCTCTCTACAGACTGGTTATGTATATAGGGCAAGTATCTGCTCCCTGGATGCATCTTCTTTTCACTTTGTTTTGGGTGATATAGTTTTAAATTTTAATGTAGTCTAACATGGGTCTTTTTCTTTGTGGGTTGCACCTTCTACGTCTTCTTAAAGAAATTCTTTCTAACCCCAAGTCACAAATATATTGTCCAATAATTTTTTTTCCTAAATGTTTTAAAGCTCTGCTCTGCTCTTCACATTTAAGTTCTTAATCTTCCTGGAGCCAATTTCTGTGTATAGTGTGCAGTAGGGATCCAATTTCTTTTTTGGTTTCTTTTTTTCATTTTGAACAACTGTTATCCTAGAATAATTTATTGAGGAGTGTGAGTGCATTTCCCCCACAGTGGTGCGATGTCACCTCTGTCATTTATCAGATTTCCGCATACACATGAGGTCTATTTGGGGCTCTGTTTTCTGTTTCTGCAGTTTATTTGTGTAACCTCCTGCTCTTACCACATCATGTTAATGAGTATCGCTTTGTAATAAGTTTCAAGTCCCCTAAATCATTAGTCTTCTTCAGGAATGTTTTAGATATTTTCGTTCCTTTCTACCTTCATTTAGAAGTGTCTCCTCAAATTTGGAAAAATGGAAAGCCTTGCTGAATAAGCTAAAGTTGTTAAAATGATTACCATGAAGGTGGGAACTAATCAATGCTCAGTAAATGTTACTATCTTTCATCTGTTTATTCATTTTTCCGCCAATGCTTATTGGGTGCCTGTTTTACTTGTGGGCAAAGTAGGGGATACAAAGTAAGACAAAGCCTCTGCCCCCAGGAAACTCCCACACTGGGGATGTTGTGATAGCTTGAGAGAAGAGCCATGGTGATTATTATGAGCCGAATTGTGTACTCCCAGCCCCAAATTCATGTGTTGAAATCCTAGCCCCCAGTACCTCAGAGTGTGACCTTATTTGAAAAGTGGGTTGTTGCAGACGTAATTAGCTAAATTAAGATTAGGTCATACTGTAACAGGGTGGTTCCCTAATCCAATAGGACTGGTGTCCTTATGAAAAGGGAAAATTTGGAAGACACACACACACACACACACACACACACACACACACACACACGCACACACACACACACACACACACACACACACACGGAGAAGACCATGTGAAGACGAAGATCAGGGGATGCTTCTACAAGCCAATGAGCACCAAAAATTCAAAAATTGCCATCAAACCACCAGAAACTAGGACAAAAGCATGGAACAGATTCTCCCTCACAGCCCTCAAACAGAACCAACCGTACCAACACCTTGGCCTGGGATGTTTAGTCTCCAGAACTGTGAGACCATACATTTTTGTGGCATGAGCCACTTGGTCTGTGGTTCTTTGTTATAGCGGCCCTAGCAATCTCACACAGTGATGGAGCTAGGGACTCCAAGAGAAGGAAGGGGATCCTTCCTGGGCCAGTCAAGGTAGGCTTCCCAAAGAAGTGTGGTGTTGAAAGATGAGGTGGAATTTTCCAGGTGAACCTCGGGGAGAACAAGAATCTTGGTAGGTTGGGGAAGTGAAAAAGAGAGCCTGGTGCATGACAGTGCTCCAGGCCTGGTGGAAACTTTAGGGCGTGGAATCTTCAGAGGGTTGGCTAAGTGTATGGTCTTGAGAGAATCGGGAAGGGTGACAATGCTGGTATGTGACAATGCTGGTATGTGTGTCTTGTAGGTGGCATCAAGAGTGGTTCCAACAATCTATTGCTACATGACACCCTACCCCAAACTTAGTCATAAAACTGCAACAGTTATTTATTTTGCTCACAAGCCTTAATTTGGGCAGGACCCAGGACAGCTCATCTCTGCTCCAAATAGTCATCAAGGGTGGCTCAAAGGCCAGGAGTGAGCCATGTGGTTGGAAGTTGAAGGTATGGGTTGAGACCTCAGCTGGGGCTGTCATACTGGATACCCACAGATGGCACTCCATGTGGCTCTTAGGCTTCCCCACAGCATGGCGGCAGGGTTCTAAGAGCGAGTGTCCCAAGAGAAAGGTAGAAGCTGTGTGACATTTTTATGACCTAGCCTCAGAAAATCACACAGCATCACTTCCTCATTACTCTGTTGTGAGAGGTGGCTGTCACATAGGTGGACTCAGGTTCAAAGGGAGGAGACGAAGTTGCCACCAGTCGATGGGAGGGAGGTCCATGCGTTGGATGAGGTATGTTATGGTGGCCATCTTGACAAAATGCAATCTGCCATAGAGGGAAGGGAGACGGCAGCAATGGGCTTTCACAGGGCGGTGCACAGGGCCTGGGTCCATGTGACCCTGGGCAGCACTGCACTCTCCCAGGGTTGGGCTTGACGACCCCCTAAAGTCACTCTCACTTGCCCACATCTCTCTGTGTCTCTGTTCCCCTGTTTCTCTCTCTCGCCCCCCCGTTTCTCCATCTCTGTTTCTCTCTCTTTACCTCTATCTCCTCTTCTCTCTGTCTCTCTGTGCCCTCTGCTGTCTCCGTCTACACCCCTGCCTTCCTTCTCTCACTTTCTGTCTCCATCTCTCCGCCTCCCTCTTTCCTCTCCTGTCTCTCTCATTTCATCCTTGGTCCCTTTCGCCATCTCTCCATCTCTCTTTGTCCCTCAGTTTTTCTTTCTGTTTCTGTCTCTGTCTCTCATTGTCCGTCTCTGTATCTCTGGCTCCCCCCCCCCCCGGCCTCTGTCTGTCTGTATCTGTTTCTCTCTGTGTTTCTGTATCTCTTTGTCTCTGTCTTTCTTTCTCTCCCTGACTCTCTGTCTCATCTCTGTCTGTGTCTGTCTCCCTCTGTTTCTCCCTGTCTCATCCCTGTCTCTCTCTATGGCTCTCTGTGTGTCTCTGTGTGTGTCTCTCTGTCTGTCTCTCTCCCTCTTTCTCTGTTACGGGTGGGGATGTGCTCTGTCCGTTCCTCCCCACTCTCCTCCCCTCACCTGGACAGCTCCCTCCTCCTGGTCTCACCTGACCCAGTCTGCCCCTCCTTCCCTCTCTCCAGGAGCCACTTCCCCTTCTAGCCACCAGGTGGCAGCAAAACTCCAGCCTCAGGACTCCCAGCGCTTTTCCGGCCCTGATTGGAGCCGAGCGCCGTCAGTCACAGCGGCCGCCCAAGCTGGGCGGGACCTTAGCGCCTCTCCTCCCGCAGCAGGGAAACTGAGGCTCAGAGAGACTGCGCGCTCAGACCGCGGTCTCCCTGGGTCTCTGACAGAGCAGCGAAGGGCCTCCAGCGTCCCATGTATTCTCGCAGCGATCCTTTCCAAAGTTTGTCGGGAGGGGGAGAAAACAAATCCAGCAAATCCAGCAACAATTTTCTTGGCTTAGAAAGGGGCTTCCAAGTTTGCAAATCACTTTCTCGCCCACTATGCCACTGGAAGCGAAGTAGCAAAGCCCCGGTCCTGCCACTGAGCCGTCTGATTCAGAGTCACCTCGCTGTGCCTCAGTTTCCTCTCAACTGGGGCCGAGAAGGGTGCCCGCTCATCGAAGAGTCGATGAGACCACGCTTGTGAGGTCTTTAGGGCCGAGCCCGGCGCTCGCAGGGGCCTCCGCGCACGAGCCCAGCGTGGGAAGGGCTGGGAGGCGCGGCGTGGGTTCGCCAGGTGCACGGGGCTGCAAGCGCCCTGGGCGGAGTCGTTCGCCAATTCACTACGGTCAAAAGAAAAAATTACAGCAAAAGTAGTCTGCAGATCTCAACTGGCTTTTATTTGCAATTCTACAATTGGACACCACCTCGTTCTGTAAAATAGAATGAGTGTTCCCGATGAACTGAGCACGGGAGGTGCCTCTAAGGGCAGGAACGGGCTGAGGAAAGCAGAAGCAGAACAAAACGGGGATTGTCCGGGCATTTCAGTCACTTTCCTTAGAAAGGTTAACGCAGAGGGGACTTCCCTGTCACGCTGGCTGAAACTGGCCTGTTTGGGGATTTGGTTATTACCTCTCGCTCTCCTGATTTCTTGGAAGGTCACATAAACCACCTAGTTTGGGCTCGCGGCGGGGAGCTGCAGCACGAGTGGCTCCATTTTGGTTTGGTCTGTAGGGCCCCAGTGCAGGAGCTCAGTGTTACCAGTTTTCTCTCACTCTGCTGTATCTCCCTCCTGCCTGCCCTCTGCACCCCCACCCCCGCTCCTCTGCTCCCCTCC
This sequence comes from Cynocephalus volans, assembly GCF_027409185.1. Taxonomy (NCBI): domain Eukaryota; kingdom Metazoa; phylum Chordata; class Mammalia; order Dermoptera; family Cynocephalidae; genus Cynocephalus; species Cynocephalus volans. The sequence goes on from NC_084461.1 coordinate 199,745,948, forward strand.
TCTTTCCTCTGCTGCCTTCTTCCCCTCCTCCCCCTCATCCTCCTACTCCTCTGACCTGCTCTGCCCCACCTTTTCCTTCTACCTTTCTCCTCTCTCTTTCCTTCTTCTCCCCCCTCTCACTGTCATGTCCCCAGGTGGGCTCAATCCAAGATGAAGCAATTGGCCAGGCCCGAGCCCCACTCCCTGCAGCCTCACTGGGGGAAGGGAGGTGCGGCTGGAGCAGGTGGGTTTGTTGAGGTGTCCAGGTGGGTTTGTCGAGGTTTCCAGACCACTCTTTCCAAGCAGGCCTGAGGAGGCACCAGCAGACTGTCTGTGTGAGTCCTGGGTTTCAGCAAGACTGGTGCTTGGTGGTGGTGTGTAGCTGGCCTGGTCCCTGGGAAGTGGGCTGGGGCCAAGCCCAGGAACTGGGAGGAAGCCACAGGGCATTCCCAAGAGAGGCAGTGACATGCGGAGAAGGGCATGGCCCCTGGACACACCTAGATTCAAGTCCCAGGTCTCCCCCTCACTGATCCTGTGATGATGGAGAAATGACCTTGCCTCTCTGAGACTCAGTTTCCTCATCTGACTAAGGGTCATGTGGGGGCTTATCTTACAGGGGTGCTGGTAACTCACCAACACCTAGCTGCCAACCTGGCATTAAGTAGTTGCTCAATAAATGTCAGTCTATTTGCTTTCTCATCATTCATTCATTCATTCATCGAACAGAACTTGGGGTGCCTCTCATATGCTACCCACTCCCTAGGAACCTGAGATACAAAGCAAATGGGGGTGCTCATGAGGCTTACCTTCTTCCATGTTGTCATGAACACCTGCTGTCCCAGCACTGCCCCTGTGTAGTGCGGCTCAGAGAAGCCAACATGCTGAACCTATAAAACCAGGCAGTGGGAGGTGTGTGAGAACCAGGAGGGAGCCTCTATAAAAACAGAATTAGGGTGCAGCCAAGATACTGGGAGGGAGCGGAAAAGCGTAGAACCTCAGCCTCTTCCCCAACTCCTAACGAGCTGTTGAGCTTGCATGTTAAGAGAACTGCGGCTTACTCAAAGCTGGGGATTTTAAACTCATACTGAGACATCAGCCAATATTAATGTTTGCAAGGATTGGGGGAAACAGGAACTCTACAGCACTCCTGCAATGGTGTAAATTGGTACAATCACTTTGCAAAAACTATTTGATAAAACCTAGTAATGTTGAAGTTGCAGAGATCTGGAGACACATGTATTCCCTCAATGAGTATTTACCCTGGAGAAACTCTCCCATGTCTGCACCAGGAGGTAGGTTCAGGATGCCCAGGGCAGCATTATCTGTATTAGCAAAAAGCTGGAAATAACCCATGTGTCCATCAGAGGGGGAACAAGTAAATAACCTGCATGTGATGACATTATCAGGCAGTAGCCAAAAGGGATACAGTAGACGTTATGTATCAGCATGGGTATGTCTCAGAAACTCTGTTAGGGGTAGAAAAAGGCAAGTTACAGAACAATATTTGATATTTGTAAGAACTTTTAAAAACACACATTATCTGCGGTGAAGGATCTATTTTTGTTTTATATTTTTAATCCTTTATTTACAAGTTAGTAGACTACAATGAAATGAATTACCAGAAATATGAAATGAAAAATACACCAAAAGACCTTCCCAATTTTTTACTTTCACATTCAACAGACATTGTCAAATTGTTAAAAGTTTCTAAAGTCTTACTCTCAATTTCCATGTTTATATCACTGTAGATTAGTAACAAACAATTATTACCAGGGACCATCCCTTGAGTAGGTGTTGGCAAACTTTTTCTACAAAGGGCCAGGTAGTAAATATTTTCCACTTTGGGTGGGGGGCATAGGGTCTCTGTGTCAAATGCTCAACACTGCCCATGTAGCATAAAAGCAGCCCTAGATAATATGTATGTGGGTGTATCTGTGTTCCTATAAAACTATTGATGAACACTGAAATTTGAATTTTGTTTTCAGGTATTACAAAAAACGATTCTTCCTTTCCCCCCTCAACCATGTAAAAATGTAAAAACCATTTTTAGCTGTACAAAAAAGAAGCATTGGGTGGGATTTGTTCTCAAAACCATAGTTGGCTAACCTTTCCTATAGATTATCTGAGGATACACATATATGAATGTACTGTAATTTTTTTCTCTTTTTTCAGAAAGATTTGTCATAGCTGCTACCCTACTTTCTTCTTTAAACAAAAAGATAATATGTTCCTATATGAATTATATGATTTTTAAAGGTATGCACAAAGAAAAAAGACCAGAACACAGGCTACATTGTTAAAAAAAAAAAAAAAGGTTAATCTGTGATATGAGGAATATAAACAATTGTTACTTTTTCCTTTGTGCTTTTCGGTATTTTTTTACATTTACAGGAAATTTATTGTTTCCTAATCGTGAATCCTGGAAGGGTGCTATGTGCTGTCCCTCTTGCCCCTGACTGGCAATGACTCTGAAAGAAGTCCCTACCCACACAGGAGCCCTTTGGAAGGTGGAAGTGGAGATGCTGAAATCTGTCATCGGCCCTGGTGAGGGGGCTTTTCTGTGCTTCCTCAGGACAACTCTGGCCTCTAGGGTGTGTTTCAAGTTTTTCAGGCAAACAAGCCCTTTTATTTTTTTTTAAATTTTTTAATTTTTTAATTTTTTAATTTTTTTAAAGATGACCGGTAAGGGGATCTTAACCCTTGATTTGGTGTTGTCAGCACCACGCTCAGCCAGTGAGCGAACCGGCCATCCATATATGGGATCCGAACCCGGGGCCTTGGTGTTATCAGCACCGCACTCTCCCGAGTGAGCCACGGGCCGGCCCAAACAAGCCCTTTTATTAAGTGAGTCTCAAGACCTGGGAAAAAACGCTTTTCATGTTTTTTTGATTTACCCTTGGCAGACACAAGGAAGCTGCGAGAGGCGTGTCTTGAAAACTGGGACAACCCAAGTGAGCTGAGGGGTGGGAAGGGTTTTTTTTAAAAAAGGTGGAGAGGAGCACTTTCTCTCTCTCAGCTAAGATCTCATCCTGGGGGGAGACCAAAGCATGCTCAGGATCACTCGCCTCTGAACCCCTGGGGATGTGGTTTCCTGCCACCCTCACTCTGGAGCTTTGGTGCAGGAAACAGAATTGACTTATCAAGCACCTCAGGTGGGACTTAGGTGCTCTGGGTTTGAGAGTCAACTCCCAAGTGACAAGATAAAGATGGAGCCTGAGGACATCTGGCTCCGGAGACAAACTGGGAGGTTCCTCCCAGCACAAAGCCAACATCCAGAGGCTTCTCACCCTTGGGAATGTTGAATGGCTTCCTAGCTCCCCTTGTGAGAATAGGGAGATTCAGGTGAGCAGGTCTCTCTATGAGCAAATCCCCAAGATAGTCACTCTGGAGAGGTGGTTCTCAGCATGTGCTCCTCAGACCAGTGTCTTCAGCATCACCCGGGAATTTGCTAGAAATGCACATTCTCAGCCACAGCCTAGACCTACTGAATCAGAGACTCTGGGGATAGGGTCCAGTGATCTGATCTTTTTTCAAAAAAACAATTTGTTTTTCACTATTTCTTTTTCATTCTGTATTATATATAAATTGTAGTTGTATGGTGTATATTTATATACAAAGTGATGTAATGATTTTTGAACTCAACATGAAATGATTAAATCAAGCTAATGAACATATTCATCACCTCAAATATTTAACACTTTTTGTTTTGAGAGCATTTGAAATTTACTCTCTTAGTGATATTGAAATGTACCATACTCAATTTTTAGTTGTTGCTTTGTGTTGCTTTAACCCCCACGGATTTGTCACCCCGCTTCCCCTGGGTGACGGAGATGCAAAGGATTACTCAAAGCCCATCTCTTCTGAGCAGTGAGAGGCCCCAAAGCGGTTAATTTCCCTGGAACCCTCCAGCGAGAGGGATCCCTTCCTTGGGAAATTAACCCTGAATTGGGTTTCTCTTCCTGCATTTATTTTCCAGACCAGGAAGTTACAGGAAGAGACTGAGGTGGGGTTATAGTTTAACAATGTAGGCTGGTAACTTTCAGTGAAACAAGCCAGATGACATTCCAGTAAGGCAATTAACAAAAGCATGATCTTAGTAAACATTCCTTCTAACAGCAATTTCTCAGTATCTTTACATAATAATCAGTAACTAGTCTGTCCTTGAGCCAGCAACCTTGTTGTGCCACAAATCTTTATCTTACACGAGAGACTTATAGCCTGAGGAAAATTTCCAGTCCTCCTCAAGGTCAATATTTGAAACTGCAAGCCTTTGGAAAACCAGGCCCTATGAAGTACATATGCTTTATAGTATATTTCACAATTAGTTATATTCACCATGCTGTAGATTTAAAATCGACACCATGCAGTTTTAAATCACTGTGCAATAGATTTAAAAGCCCTCCAGGGGTTCTGATGCAAGACTGAGAACTACTGCCCTTGGGGTTTTGCATTTCTTTAACCTGTTCACCTTTCTGCATCTCTCTTTCATTGAAGTAGGCAGGTGATATTCATTCTCAGAGACCAGTGTGTGATCAATGATTATGATTAATGGTTATTAAAGATAACTTCTGCATGAAGTTATTATTCTTTTTCCATGAAAGAAAGCAAACTTCAGTGAATTGGCTGTTGATTTCCTCTCTCTCCATTAATCCAGGAATGAAGAAAGACCAGCCAGGTCATCTGTGCTGCCATTTTCCAAGGTAGCAGTTTCTGTCCAAAAGATTAGTTCAACTGTTGGTCAAATCCTCCCTTTCTTCCAGGCACCGAGTAGACACTTGATATTCATTGTCTTTATTCTTGACTTGCTTCACCCTCAGATAGTTTGTCCCCTGATCACCCCCTCAACCTTCTCTGCAGTTGTCCTCACAATGATCACAATGTTTTTGGCCCTGCCTCCCCACTGGACTGTTATCTTCATGGGGACAGGGAGGGGTCTGCTCACAACCCTGCCCCCAGTACATCGCAGAACCCCAGGCACAGAGCAGGTGCTCAGCAGTCGCTGGCTGAGCACAGGGGTGAGCGACCCTCCTTCCTTCCTCCCTCACGGAAGCCTTCCTGACCCTGTCCTCCTCCAAATAAGTCCTCAAATGCTCCTAGCCCTTGAAATAGGAAAGACACATGGACTTGTTGGCCATGCAGGTGGGGCCATGACTGCGATGCTTCTCCATTCCCTCGGTGGCTGGTGCATGGTAGATACTCAGTAAATAATTGCATGGGTAAATGCACGGGCACATGCAGGATTCTCAGCTTACGCATTTCTTCTTCATTCTTAGCTCCTCTCCTTCCCTCAAAAGCTCCCGCAAATGCTCTCACAGCACTAATTGTGGTAATAGTTCAATGGTTATTGGATAATTTTTTAATTTCATGTTGGTTTCTCTAATACAGTAAAAGCCCAGTGAGGCACGTCTTAATCACCATTAAATCACCACCACTTCATACCATGGTGGGCTCCCAGTAAGCATATATTAAGTGGTTACTGGCTGATTTATTCACTTCTCATTTATAACAACCTGTGAATTCTTCCCATTTTACAGATGAGCAACTGAGGCTCAGGGAGGGGGAAATGACTGGCCCAAGGCCACACTCATAGAAAGTGGCAAAGCTGGGGTTTGAATCCAGGGCTCTCTCTGACCCACGATCACCAGCCTCCCTGGCTTCCCACACATGCCCATGCTCCAAAACCTCTACCACCTGCTCTGGGGGCCTCTTTCCCAGCTGCCTGTGGTCATTGTGCAGCCCTGTGCTCATCTCAGCCTCTCTCTGGTGCTGGGCAGAAGGGAGGTCAGTGGATGTCTTTTGAAGCTAATACTGGAGATGTTGGTAGGTGGAGCACCCTGACCCTGGCTTTAAAAATAGGGAGCCCGAAATAGCCCTTTCTGGGCCTCCTCCTTGCTGTGGCCTTTGGTGCTGGCTGGATGTGCTGGGCTGCAGACTCCCAGCGTCCCGTGGCTGCTCTGGACAGGCCCTGTGGGGAATCTGGGCTGGAAGCCAGGCCCAAGTCAGAGTCATAGTCCTTCACAATAGTGCCTCCCTAAAACCAAACTTTTGCTCCCTGTCTGGAGGAGGGAGCTGATTGGAGATGGACTTGGGCATCTGGAAGCTTTGGCAGGTCTACCCTGAAGGAGATGCCCAAAGGAAGGGGATGTGATTTCCTCATGTTGATCTCCTGAATTTCCATCACCCTTTTGAGCTGCTGAATTTCTGTTAAATTCACCCACTTCTCACCAATCCCCCGATACAGGCCTGCATCCTCTCTTGTTCACACAAACCCAACAGCCTTCCCACGGGTCTCTCTGAACTCCTCTGTCCTCCTAAAAAATTCAGTGGAAGTCAGAGGGATCATCTCAAAATGCAAATCCTATCATGACACCCTTCTGTTTAAACCTGCCAGGGTGCCCCATTGCCCTCTGGATAAAGACTCTCGTCACCGACTCACAAAACACGTGTAGACTAATCTTTGCATTATTTCTTCAGCCTCTTACCACATAAATGTAGTAGTCCCCCCTTACCTGCCATTTCTTTTTCTCTGGTTTCCGTTACCAGTGGTCAACCACAGTGAGAAAATATTATCCTATTTTGAGAGAGAAAGAGACCACATTTACATTTTCGTAACTTTTATTACAGTGCATGTTATAATTGTTCTATTTTATCATTAGTTATTGTTAATCTCTTACTGTGCCTAATTTATAAATTGAACTTTATCATAGATATGTACATATAGGAAAAATATAGTATATATAGGGTTTGGTATTATCTGCAATCTGAGACATCCAGTGGGGGTGTTAGAACATAAACCTCACAGATGAGGAGGGACTACTGTAAACTTTCCCCCTGTTCTTTGTACTCATTATGAGCCCTCCAGCCACAGGGACTTTGCACAAGCTATTCCCTCTGCCTGGAACATACTTTCCTCCTGATTGCTAAACTAGTTCCTATGCAGCCTTCAAATCTCAGGCCATTGTCTTCTCCAGCTTCACTGGCCAGGCAAATCCTATGATGATGTGCAATTTTCTGCTCTGTTCACGTCTCCTCTAAAGCCCTAATCACAGTTGTTTTGTATTTATTTGTCTGATCTTGATTCATTTCCATCTTGCCCACTAGACTGAAGTTTCCATGAGGACAGGGCCAGGCCAGATTTTACATTCACAGAGCCTGGTATGTAGTTGAGGTTTGATAGATATTTCATGAATGCATGAATGAATGAATGAATGAATGAAGGGATGAACAAATGAGCAGTCAAACTCAGAAGTTAGGACCTGCCCAATAGGACAGCCTCCTTAGAATTGGACATGTGCCTAGGCAAAAGGCCATGGAGAAATTTTCTATCAGTCTAATGAAAATCAGGTGGAGGGTGAAAAGCTTTTTGCTCTCTCAGCTTGTGCTGACCCTTCCATCTTTTGAAATCAACTCATTATTCAGGCTCCTGCACAAATGCTTCTTCCTCCTTGAGTTGGTGACCTTTCCCATTCATCCCTTCCAAAGCACAGACTCTGGAGTCTGTCATGGAGACTCTTCATAGCTGTATGCCTTAGCCAACTGAGCCTCACTGTTCTCATTTGAAAACAGGGTGCATGAGGCTTACTGGGCACAAGGTGGGGTTTGTGAAGTGACGAGCCTTAGCGTGATGCCCAGCTACTGCAGAACAAACATAATTTGTCTCGTTTTAAACTTTTAATGCTCCCTGCTACCTTGGGTGTCACCAGGACTTTCTAGCTGTTTCAGTCCAGAGAGTATAAAGAAAGGTATCCAATAAATGTTCTCACTCTAGGGTGGGGCTTCTCAGCCTCACCACTCCTGATTGGTGGTGGGGTGCCCTGTGCATTGCAGGACACTGAGCAGCATTCCCGGTCTCTGCCAGTAGATGCAAGTAGTAACCCCAAGTTGTAACAATCACAAATGTCTCAAAGCATTGCCAAATATCTCCTGGGGGCAAAATCACCCCAAATTGAAAACTGTAGAGTATTAAGCCTACTCATACTAGGGGTAAATATATTTTAAACAGGATAGTGGATGGAGTCACATATGGTGGGATTTCAGGCAGGGCTGCAGAAAAGGAGGTAAAAAATTAGGACGAATTATACAAGGTAGGTGTTTGCTTCCACCTCCTATGATATAGACCGATTCAAATAGACTATCAAAGGTGGAGGGCATAAGGTCTTTCACCTTACGGATGGGGAAACTGAAGTCCAGAGAGAAAGTCTTTGTTATTGGGCAAGGAGCGAGATTTGGGGCCTAAAAAACACACCCATATAAATGCATATGCATTTAATATGTACATGTATGTTGGATATATATTTGACTATATATAGCAACTCTTAAAAATGGATATGGGGTCACAAGTAGGAAAGGAATTTTAGATTTTTCCTCTGTGCACCCATGCATGGGCACGCACACACACACACACACCATGTGCATCCCAACCTTCTTGCTTCCTTTTGTTAGTCCTACAGGAGAGAAAGTGGAAGAAAGTTGGGGTGTGTTTGCTGCCTGCAGTCTTTTGGCCTTGAGACCTTGTGAGGAGGGGGAGCAGGCAAGAAGTACAGATGACACAGGTACTCTGGTTAAGCCGCAGGGAACATTTGTGGGCTAAATGAGAAGAAAAATGTCATTTTGGTTTATTATCCTGTTTTGATGGCATCAATTTGTTTTTTGAATGAAAAGAGCTGAATTTTACCGTTGACTTTACTTGTAAGTTGTTGACATAAAAACAAACAAAAATGCTTCCAGGAAAGTATGAAGGGGACGTGGGAAACTGCCATCCTTCCTTCATCCAGAGGTGGTTGCTGTCAACCTTTGGCATGGTCCTTCAGACTTTTCCCAGGCTGCCTTGTGCACTGTGGTGAGGGTGTAGCTCTGGGCATTGGAATGACAAAGAGAGCAGGGGATGGACAGCTTCCCAGAACAAGGGGTGCCACACACAAAACCATCAAGGTGAGAAAAAGTACAATGGATGAGGAGAAATGCAGGCAATACCGAATGCATAAACTGGTTTCTGCAGGGTGGGGGAAATGGGAGACGGGACTGGCAAGGCAGCAGGGCCCAGGTTGTGTGGGGGCAATGTTGACCACAGAAAGGAGTTTGGGCTTAATCTTGAGGGCACTGGGGAGCCATGGGAGAATTCTGAGCAAAGCACTCGGGTGAGTGCGGCACTGGTAGCGCCAAGGCTGCGGGTTTGGATCCTATATAGGGATGGCCAGTGCGCTCACTGGCTGAGCATGGTGCGGACGACACCAAGCCAAGGGTTACGATCCCCTTACCGGTCAAAAAAAAAAAAAATTCTGAGCAAAGGAGTCACATAATGGGTTTGGCATTGTAAAATATTCCCCCTGGCTAGTATGTGGAATTGGGGAGAGATAGGAGAGGCTGGAAGCTGTTGCCTTTGAAGGAGAGAGGTTGATGAGCTGCAATAGTGGGGTTGGGGGTCTGCTGAGGGGTGGGATGGCACGTCTCCAGTGCACCCGCTCCTCATAAGGGGGCTTGGAAGCACTACTGTCTTGTACATTGTGCCACGTGGTCCAGTCCTTTGTACTTTTCAAAGCACATTTATCCATTTCTCACTTCAGACATTTATTTGATAAGAAACAAAATGTTACATTTTCAATGGAAGCCTACTCTATACCCACCCCCTGCAAACCATTCCCTTTCCTCCCCCTGCGTAAAAGTAACCACTTGTATCTTTATTTTTTACTTTTACTGATTATGTGCCTATCCATAAACAATATGTAGTACTGTTTTCACGCTTTCTATAAATAGTATACTTTATGTATCGTTTAGCAAATTGATCTTTTCCCTTCAACGAAATGTTTCCAAGCCTTGTTTATATTGTAACATGTAGTAGATTTGTTGGAGTGAGCAGGACTGAAGCCATGTTGGACCTAAAACTGCATGGGCTTTAACGGTGGGAAAGGACAATTTTTTTTCTTAGTATGCATTTTCAAGTTTCTTCTTTTCTCATGGTTATTTGATATTTTGAACCTTGGTTATGGGGCAAGGTGACATTATTTACATAAATATAGTTTCCCAGTCAGCTAGAAGCTGCAAACTTGCCATGAGACATGTACCTACTCAGACCCCGAGGAAGCAAGGAAGACATCACTGAAGCGGTTCTGATTCCACCCCTAAGCAGGTCCCTAAGATTACATCAAGGATGAAGCCAGAAGCCAGAAGGAGTCTTGGCAAGAATTTGCACCTGGCCCCTTACAAATCCTCCTCCTTTCTGCCTTTCATTTCCCATATTCCATTCCCTCAACCCCCTCTTTGAAGCCCCCTGAGTGAATCTGAGTCTCTGAGATGGTTTTAGTTTGAACGTTCTCCTTCACGTTTACCCGGCAAGATGGGTTCGCTCAACATTCCTCCTCATGTCACCGGTATTCCTGAATAAATATTAACTTCCATTTTCACCAACATTTGGCTTTTAAGTCACTTGTTTTTGTTTGGAGGCAGGCAGCCAGACTTGCATTCGGTAACAAGATTTTGGCAAGCCTCAGCCAGGAACTGAATGCTCTGGGCTAACAAGATTTTGGTGAGCAAAGTCAGGGTTTTTGTATGGGGCAGGTGGCCGGACTTGGTTCAGTAACAGATTAAGATCATTTTCTTATCTGTTGTGCAGTGTTTCATTGTATAGATATAATGCAAGTTATTAATCCAGTCCCAAATAGATGGACATTTATGTTGCTTCCAGTTGTGTGTTACCATAAACCATGCTGCAATGAATACCCCATGCCTGCAAAGCATGCTTGATCTAAAGTCTCTTTGAATGGTCCTATGGCTGTTCATGCTTACAGCAAGAACTCTGCAACTGGGCTGAGTTCAAACCCCAAGTCTATAGCTGATGGGCTGGGTAACTGAGCAAGTTACTTAAGAGACCCCAGTTCTCTCACCCGTAAAAAAGGGGATAATAGCAGTACCATTGACCCTTGGTATCCATGAGAGGATGGGTTTCAGGACCCCCAACAGATACCAAAATCTGCAGATGCTCAAGTCACTGATATAAAATGGCATAGTATTTGCATATAACCTGTACACATCCTCCTGCATATTTTAAATCATCTTGAGACTTATAATGCCTAATATAATGTAAATGTTATGTAAATAGTTGTTATACTGTATTTTGTTGGTATTGTTTTTTATTATTGTATGCTTATTTTTATTCTTTTTCCCCCTAAATATTTTCTATCCAAGGTTGACTTATCTGTAGATGAGAACCCATGGGTACTGAGGGTCAACTGTACTTACATTAGCTGGTTATTGTGAGGATTAACCTGCTAATATATGTGAAGCACTTAGAACGATGCTGTGCTATGAAGTGTTTGATGTAAATATTATGCTTTTATAAATTGATCATAGGAGAAAGTGTGAATGAGTTTGTGTAACAGCCTTCTCTCTCAGGCTGTGTGACTTTGGACAGGTCACTGAACTTCTCCAGGTCTTACCTTCCTTGTTTGTAAAATGAGGTTTTTGTAAGGATTATATGAGATGATACATGGTGCGTAATAAAAGACACTCAATAAAGAATCATTTTTCTTTCTCCACTTCTTTATCCTCACTCTTGTGAGGTTGTTCGGGCACATGTTATCACTTTCTGGGACAGATAAGGAGACTTAGGCTCAGAGAGTAGAGAGACTTTCGGCAGATCACACGGCATGTCAGGGATGAATGGGATCTCTTCAGGCAAAGTCCCTCGGTTGAGTCCCAGTGGCTGATGGTGCAGCTCTCCAGGGCCAGCACACCACCTCCTGCAGACCCCAGTACACAACAACCCCTGCCCCCACCCCTCGCCATCCTGCCCTTCTGGCCTAGACCCCAAGCTCGACCACCCACTGTGTTCTTGTGATGAGGTGGAACTGATACAAACAGTTGTCCATGTGCCCTCTCAGAAACAGCTGCCAAATGCTCCCGTATCATGGCAACTGCAGAATCAAAACAGGCTCTTAATAAAAGATCAGAAAAGAGGAGGAGGTAGAAAACCCACACCTCCCCCAAACCAGCCACCCTCTGATGATTCCTACCGCTGGGGTTTCAGTTTACAGAGTTGATTTGGTTTGCATTGTATCTTCAAATTTAAAGGAATTCCCCACCACCACCAAGTTATTTTCCTCCAGCAGGCTGTGGCTGGGAGCCAAGAAGAGGGTTTTAAAATACACAAAAGGAAACAGAGTGTGGTGAGGTCTGGAGGAATGGAACCATCAGACAGTGGGTGTTCTGGGGGGTAGCAGAGCAGGATGAGCACCATGCCATGCCTGGAGCCAAGGAGTGTTTTTTGTTTGGCCCTTGAAGTCACTGAATGCTGATCGTCACCACTGCAGCCCCTGGTGTCCACTGCTCAGCCCTTAGTCAGCCCCTTGCAATGAAATCCCAAAACGTAAAAGCTGGGAAATCCCTTGAAGACCACCTGATCCAATGGTTTCCTTTTTTTTTTTTTTTTAGCAAAGAAATTGTTTCTGGATAACCTTGCATGAGGCACCCCAATATGTAAAGCAAATCAGAGAGTTTTAGAGTGGAAGAGGGGACCTGGAATTCTGCCCATAAGAAGCCATTTAGCATCTACTTCCAATGTCAGCACCCAATGGAACTTTAGGACAGATCCAGCCCCTTCAATCACAGGTGGAGAAGTTATTAGGAGCAGTAGTAATACTAGCTAACTACTATTTTCTGCACTTTCAACATGCCAAGCATAGGGATATACTTTTTATATCTGATGGGATCAAATCCCCACAACCACCTGATAAGGTAAGTATCATAGTGATCCCCACTGTGCAGAAATTGAAGTATAGAGAGGTATAGTCACTTCCCAAAGTCACCCAGCAGGAAAGTGGTGAAGCCAGCATTTAAGCTCAATGTGGCTGATTCTAGAGTCTGTGCAATCAACCATTATAAGGCCAAATGAGATTAAAGACCTTCCCACAGCCACATAGGAGCTAAGCTAGGATAAGGAAGTGGCCTGGTGTGGAGGGAAACTCACAGGATGTATGAGGCAGGAGCTCTGGGTCCAAGATGTGCATCAGACATTTGTCTTGTCTGTTTGGTAAGAGAGTGAAGATGAGTGGCCAGTGGGCATGAAAGGAAAAAGAAGGAAGCCTTGAGATCACACTGGGGACTTTGGGGAATCACACTAGGGAGCTACAGCAGGTGCTTGAGCTAGAGAGTCAAATTTTACCTTTGGCTACACATCAGTAGTGGGGCAATAGGCCCAGAGTGTTTTGTTACTAATAATCACAATGGTGCTGGACACTGCTCTAAGCACTTTAAAGGCGTGATTTTAAGCATCACAAAACCTCCATAAGAGAGGTGATAATATTATTCCCACTTTACAGATGAGGTCACCGAAGATCAGAGAAGTGAAGTGATTTGTCCAGGGTTACATACCTGGTGAGTGGGATAGCTAACGTCTGAACCCAGGTCTGGCTGACTCCCAAGTCTACATGCCCATGTCAGTTAAATGTGGCCACTGTAGTGCTGCATAGAAGTCAACCACGAAAACTCAGTGTCACAGAACAAGAAATGTTTATTTAGCTTACACATCTAACATGGCTTAGCTGAGCCAGGCTGTGTTCAGATGAAAGCTCTGATCAGATGCAAGTGTCTCTTATCCTCTCCTGGGATCGGTGGGCTAGCCTTGACACATTCCTCTCCCACAGATCTCAGTAGTACAAGAAAGTGTGTGGAAATACACAGTCTCCTCAGGCCTAGACTCAGGACTAGCCCAGTCCCTTCTGTCTCATTCTACTCACCCAGGCAAGTCACAGGACTAAGCCTAACATCAAAAGGTGGAGAACTATATTCTGTCCCTTTAACAGAAGAAACTGCAAAGTCACTTAATGCTATGGTTTGAATGTGTCCCCCAAATTTAATATATGGGAAACTTAATCCCCAAAGTCTTATGTTTATTGGAGATGGGGCATCTGGGAGGTAATCAAGATTAGGTAAGGTCAGCAGGGCAGGGCCCCCATGATGGGACTGGTGGCTCTATAAGGAGAGGAAGAGAGACCCGAGTTGGAAGGCACACTCTTGCCCTCTCGCCATGTGATGCCCTCTGCCACGTTATGATGCAGTAAGAAAGCTCTCACCAGATGCCAGTGCCATGCTGCTGGACTCCCCAGCCTCCAGAACCATAAGAAATATATTTCTTTTCTTTATAAACTACCCAGTCTCAGGTATTCAGTTACAGCAACAGAAAACAGACTAAGATACTTAGTAAGGAAGAGAATACAGGGAAGGGTAAAGTCTTGGCTAAGCTCCATTCTACCATAGTGCCTGTGCTGGTTTGAAATACATCCACACATTCTTTGAAACTCCCTTCAAGCCTAATGCTCCTTCCCTTGAATGTGGGCTGGACTTACTGACTCTCTTTTAATGAACTTAACAAGGACAGTGTGTAACTTCCAAGGCTAGGTTATAAAAGACATTGTGGCTTCCTTCGTGCTCTCTCAAGGATCATTCACTCTGGGGAAGCCAGGTGCCATGTCATGAGGATATTCAAGCAGCCCTATGTAGAGACACGCGTGGTCAGGACATAAGGCCTCCCACCAGCAGCTGTGTGAGTGCACCTTCTTGGAAGCAGATACTTCAGCCCCAGTCGAACCTTCAGATGAGACTGCAGCCTAGTGGACTTCCAGGCTACAACTTCATGAAACACCCAGAGTCAGATCTGCCCAGACCTCAGATGCTCCTGAATTCCTGGTCCACAGAAACTGTGAGATAATAAATGTTTACTGTTTTAAGTTGTCAAGTTCTAGGGTAATTTGATATGTAGTCATAGATAACTAATGTGGTGCGGTGACCATTGTGCCCCTGATGCCATTTCCAGGCCAGTTATAACAAACGAGGCTTTGATGGAAGCTGCTTTTTGTCTTCTCCCAAGAGAACCAGCAAAATCTCAATAATTTATCAAGATTAGGGAACAAAAATACTTGTGGTAAAACTGTAGCTGTTAAGAAACATCTGTTCTTGAGCTGCCCAAATTGAGCAGTTCTCAAAGCAAATGAAAATGTATCCGAGAATGGGGACGTCTGTGCAGGAACCAATGCCAGCTCCTCAGCAGACCCAGCTTGTCATTTGGGCTTCTCCGCAGCTGAGGCAAGAAAAAGAATTCAAGCAAAGATCTGAAGGGGTATATTAAAAAGAGCTGCCTGTCGCAAGGCACCGAGGGCTGTGTCCAGCTGTGGGGACAGTACTCACACTTACCGCACCTATATGCGGTATGTGCCAGGTGCAGGGTGGGCACTTAAAAGTCTGCATGTGAGGACCCAAGTTTGGGATTTTGGAAGACTTTGGCTTTAGACCAGGACTAAAGGGTGAGAAGCAGTGCAGAGAGTGATTAAGGGCCCATGGGCAGAACTAGGTTTGAATCCTGGCAATGACACCTGCTAGCTCTGAGGCTCGTAAGTGGTAAGTCACCTAAACACTACACCATTTCCTCCACTGTAAAATGGGCACAGTAACAGTGCCTACTTGACCTGTAGTTGTGTCCTCTCAACCTTGCTTTGTAGGACTTCTTCTCTCCAACTCCATGTGCTTTGTCAGTCCTGGTGCACATCCCCCTGACAACAGTGACTGTTTCAGAAGTAGGCACACGACCCAAGTGAGACCAGTCAGGTGAATGTAGGGGGACATTTTTCTTTCTTAAAGTGCAAATTTAGAAGGACATGAGCCAGGGTTGTCAGTGTCAGCTATCAAGTATACCATGTAAAACCTCTTGTCTAAGACCTGGCAAGAGATGACAGAGCCTCATGACATTGCTTAAGATCCTGATCCAAACACACCTGAAGCACATCCAGAAATTGCCCTGGTGTCTGTATTAGTCAGGGTCCTCCAGATAATATGTAAATTCTCTTCCTACAAGGCAGGAATTCTTTTTGACATATATAAAATAAATGTCTTGCTGGAGACCCATGAGAGCTGATGGTATAATTCTAGTTTAGTCCAAAAGCCTTGAGAACCAGGAGAGCTGATGTAAGTTCCAGTCCAAAAGCCAGCAGTCTCAAGACTCAAGAAGAGCCAATGCTTTAGTTCGAGTCCGAAGGCAGGAGAAGGTTGATGTCCCACCTTCAGGCCAACAGATAGAAGGAATTCCTATCCACTTACAGGAGGGTCAGTCTTTTTATTCTATTCAGACATTCCATTGATTGGATGAGGGCCCCCCATATCAGGGAAGGAGATTTGCTTTATGAAGTGAACAAATTCAGATGTTAATCTCATCCCAAAAGAGCCTCACAGATACACCCAGAATAACATTTGACCAAATATCTGGGCACCCTGTGACCTAGTCAAGTTGACACATAAAAGTAACCATACAGTGTTCAAGTTATGTGATCTACTACCTTCTCCTCTTTGTTTTAAACATATTTGAGTTGATAGAACTTGTTTGCAATCAAGAGTCCTGATTGATAGAAATGCTTGTTTCACAGGGATAAAAAAAAAAAAAAAAAGAATGCAGTCTTGCACAGTAGTGCCCGGGAGACAGTAAATGCTCAACAATAATGACCATTGCTGCATGTCATAGAGAAATACCATGGAACCAGGTCTCCCTATTTTTCTCTCACTTCTCCCAATGCTGAAGTCAGAAAATTGGTTGATATTTTCTCTCCTTCCACTACACCATGTCCTCTCTATATAAGGGCATTGGATCAATGTTCCTAAGCAGAAGGAACTGACCCTCTAACCCATGGAAAAACTCTGTGTTTTAAAATGTTTGGCACAATTATTGATAAGCTAAAAGGTGAGAAACCTGGAGAATCCTTCCTTGAGGCTCTGGTCTGGTACCTAATCTAATTCTGAATGTCAAAAGCTGAACATCACCTCTGCCTTCCTTTTGCATTTTCTGCAATACATTCTAATCTCCTCCAGACTAATGGATGCCTGGGCTGTATTCAAAAAAAAAAAAAAAAAAAAGGTGAAAGCACAATGAAGACTTTTAAATGAGTTATCCCTATAATACACCTTTCTAAGCATGGTGGGTGTACTGTTTCTGACCACCAGCATCCGTTCCTTGATGGAACCATGCCTCCTCCACTCCCCGTGCTATCTAGAGGTTGGTAATCACTGTCCTCTGCCTTCCTCCTCACAGCAGAGGGCCTATGACCAGGCTGAGCCAATCCTAACACCCATGTCCATGTTTCTTTGGACTCAGTGTTTGGTCCTAAGGCGAAGATGGCCAATTCCAATCCTTCTTTGATTTCCTATATGGATGCTGAGAGAAGGAGGGAGAAAGAAAGAGAGAAAGATACACAGACAGACAGACCCTTTTTGGTTGCAAGCCACAGGGATGAGGTTTAGGACTGCCTGTGGTGATTCTTCCTGCTTTGTAGAGAGAGCAATGCACCAAAGGAAGGAGAGGTGGGGAAAACATTGAGGGCCCGTCACATGAGAGGATATCATGTGAGCAGCTGGATCTAGCTATGCCTGAAGGAAGCTAAAATGTCCCGATGTTGCTTAAGCCTGTTTGAGTTGAAACAATGATCTGTTTCAACTCAAGCAATGTGGCTGTTTCCTATTTTTTAAACTTGCTTTAAAAATGATGAAAGAAATGACTGTTATGTTTGTGCCAAAGAGCTCTAGCTTGGGCCAGGGTAGGCTGAGCTTCTAGATGCCAGATACCGTTTTGTAGTCTGGAAGTCTGTCCTGGTGCCCCGAAGTATAGACTTTCGATTGAGAGGACTGAGATGTGAACCCTAAATCCTGACTCTCTGAGCCTCATGTTCCTCCTCTGTAAACTTAGGTAATAGTACCTGTCTCCTAGGGCAGTAAGAGGGTTTAATAAAGTCGTGGTTGCCGAATGGACAGCTGGGTGCCTGGCACAGAGGAAGTACCCCATCAGCAGGTGATGTCTAGCTCCAGCCCTCAAGGATCCCAGCCTGCTGCTCCCTCCCATGCCTGACCCAGTTTTTCATCTAAATTTGGCCACAGGCCCAGGTCCTGGCCTATTTTAAATACACCTCATTTTGCTGCAGGAAAAAGAGACCCACACAAGTTACGTTAAAACAACGGGTGTATTGTGGGGATGAATAGGGACAGGGATATGGAGGGGTGAGGCAGGGAAACCCTCAGGACTAGAGATGTTTTGATGTGGATACTATTTTCTTTGCTCCTTTAGAAGGAATTATTCCACCTGTCCTTACAGAAAGTGCCCTTTCCCAGGCCTGGGTATAAACAAATCTCAGAGTCACAGTGAGTGTAGCTGTTGAAGGCTGAGCCTCCCCTGCACCTACAGGGAGACAGTAGATTTTTGCTGTTGGTAATAATTTGGGTTCAAGTTTTAGCAGCTCTCAGGACAGTCAGGGCTACTGGGGGGAAGGTGGTGGGCAAGAATGCTGGGATGGAGAGATGTATGGGGTGACTATAATTTATCATCCAAACCAGTAGACTTTGAGAAAGTAAAAGGCACCATAAAAATTACATAGGAACAATAGACGTAAACTAAGACTGTCTAGGCAAACCAGAACATGCAGTCATCCTAAGAGCATGGAGGTCTGGGATGAGGAGAGTGGGTGCCCAGCCTGGAAAGAGTTGGCGGTTTCCCAGGAAGTATGAGGTTAATAAGTCAAGGGCTAGATGGCTGGAAAGGCAGCACTTGGGTACCCAGGGACCATGTTATACTGCCTGCCTTGTAGGTGGCAGACCTTCAGGTATGGCCTGATCCAGGGGCCAAATGATGTCACCAGGATGCTGTTCTTTCTCTCTGCACTTGTGGAACTTAGCTGCATCTGCAACAAACACAGCCCCCAGCCCACCCAGAGGGAGACATGGGCCTTTCCACTGTTCTTCCTAGAACCCCACCCTAGGGTGCTTGAAACCTATAGGAGATTCTTGTACACTGGCAGGTAATGGAGAGAAACTCTCCACCCAGATACCTGCAGGAGGGGAAGGTGGATTAAGCATGAAAACCCCCAGCCCAAGATGGGTCAGTGTGAACAGCTGTCCCTGTGACATGTGAAGCCATTAATACCATATCGGTGTGCTCAGAACTCAGCACATGCTAGGAGCTTTCCCCAGCCCCCCCCAACTTCCCCCAGCTCTCTGCTTCCTTCTGACTCGCCTCTCCTTAACTCTTTTCTTTGTCTTTGTGAGTAACTCCTGGCCCCACCCCTTGACACTGATAATTGCCCCTGGTCTCAAAGCTCAGCAATCTTGAAGCAACATCTTCCACTCCCCAGGAAGCCCTGGAATGCTTTCACCTCCAGGGGGATTGCAGGTTCCTCTGTGGTTCTTCTCATCTAGTTTATTACCACCCTCCTTTTTATGTGGCAACAGTTGCCCCAGTTTTGCTAAGGTTGGGGAAGACCTGGAACCTCCCCTCACTCACACCCATTCTCTATGTCTTCAAGGAAGCCAACTCCACTCCCTGGATACGAGTAAGGGAACATATGACCTAAGCTAAGCCAATTAGCACATTTGGTCTCCCGGGCCACTGACTGGTCTAGGCATGGGTCAATCAGAGTTGTGCAGGACTTGAAGTCCTGAGAAGAGCCTAGGGCTTCTTTTCTGATGCCCTTGGAGAGGTGAAGATGGAACACAAAGCTTCCAATTTCCTTTTTGATGAAGAATCTACACATGGAACCAACGCTAAGGAAGTCGAGCTAGAAGTGGAGAGACAGAAACAAGAGCCTGGTGGCATCATTTGAGCCTCCGGATCAAGCCACACCTGAATGTCTTCCCCGGGGCTGTTCAAAAACAGGAGACAATAAATTCCTTTTTCTCAGGTCAGGCTCTCTGCTACCTGCAATTCATAGAGCTCTAACTGCAGAGTAGGGCCCAAGGCCAAGAAGATGCTCAAACCAATGAAGAAGGGGTAAATAAATTACACGGTGGTTCACACAGAGTTCTGAGCCCTGCCCTCCCAGAGTGTAAATTCCCAGGTTCTAATTAAAGCTATTGACCCACGTCTTCCTCCTATCCACCAACCCATGCTCTCCTACAGAATCCATTCCTGGCAATGTTACAAAGTAGGTCAAGTTTGGTTCTAAAGCTCCAACGTCTCACCTGATGTCCCTTTGTGCAGCCTCTAGCCCAATGAGTGGGTCTACAGAGCCTGTTTCATGAATATTTGGGTCCCCTGCCACTCAGTGGCTCTGCATTTCCCCCTGCTCAAGGCCCACATGATCCAGACCCTGACCTCCCTGTGCTGTCCACCACCATATCCTCCTCACCCCAGGCATGAGCCGCACTGGTGACTTCCCAGGTCCTTGACTCCACCAAGCTTTTTCCCACATCAGAGCCTTGGCAGATGCTGGTTTCTTTGCCTGGGATTCCCTTTTCTGTGTTTTTATCTAGTTATCTTTTTTCGCCCTTTAAGTCTCAGCTGAAGTGTCACTTCCCCAGCAAGTCCTTGGCAGCCTTTAATCTAGGTCAAGCCGGCCCCTCTTATCTTGCCATGGCCCCTCGTGCTTCTCTTGTTGTAACTGTAACCCTGTGCTCAGTCACTCCCCAGGGTCTATCACACAACCCGGCACTTAGTAGGTTCTCAGAAACATCTGGATGGGCTCAGCAGGCACAAGCCCCATCAGCAGGCAGTGTGGGTGGGGAACAAAGATCCAGATAGAAGTGGTGACTTGTCCATGGCCCCAGAAAGGGCAAGTGTGTGGCAGCGTGGACACCCAAAGCCAGACTCCTGTAAGGTGATCTTGACAAGCCCCTTCTTTTGCCTGCAGTGCTATCTTTGTTTACATTATGAAGGCCTTTTCTGAGACTCTGTGGCTGCCCTGCTGATGGCCATGGAAGGCCTGAGCTGGAGGCAGAGCTGGAGCAGAAGGCGTGGCTGTCCCGGGATCTGGCGGAGACAAGCTGAGTTAATATTTATCCCATCCCTGGAGGCTTGAGTCATCGGACCAAGAGCAGGTGCATGGAGGGTGACTGTGTGGGTGAAACCCCATGTGTCAGTGGCCTTGACTTTATTACAAGGCCTAGAACAAAGAAGGCAGAAGGCCCCGAATGCAGTAATTTCTCCTCTTTATGCTCTACCAAGACCAGTGACACTTGGGTTCCAATCTCAGTTCTGCTACTTGTCAGCTGTGTGACCTTAGGCAATTTACTTCACTATTCTGAGTCTCTGCTGGCCCCTCTGTGAAAAGCTCATAAGGCAGTAATAAGAATTAAATTAGAAATTAACATATATTAATTCATAACACTGCTTGACCCAGAAATGGTGCTCAAGTTGAATCCCCTAGACAGTGGCTTAATATGCCCACCCCAAAAGCAATTCTGATATTGATGACTTTGTTTACTTTGTTACTATCTGAATCTCGCTCCAGACTGTAAACTCCATGATGGGAGGTTCCTAATGGTTCTTCTTCACTTGTGAATTCATGACACGGTGCCAGGCACATCGAAGACACTCAATAAATACTGAATAGATGGATGAATGAATGGATGAATGCATGGATAAATGGATGAATTGATGGACGAGTGAGTGGGTGGATGGATTAATGGATGGGTGAGTGGATGATAGATGGAGGAATGAGTGAATGGATAGATGGTTTGATGGGTGGATGATGGATAGATGGAGAGAGGGATGGATCGATGGATGGGTGGTTGATATGGGATAAACGACTGGATTTGTCGAAGGAATGTAAGCGTTTGTGTCTGAAAACCTGGATGCCAAGCCTTGCCTTTCTCTTCCCTCTCTCATCCATGCGTTCATGGCACAGGTAGCTGTGAGTATACAGAGCAATGGGATAAACGTACAGCGCTCTCCCTGTGGGTATTATGTTTAGTTTCCATGCTGCAGAGATCAGAGTGTCAAACAACAAAGAGAAGTCTTGTCTTTTCTCTCTCAAGGAAAGAATTGACTGGATCTGTGTGGGCAGCAGTAGAAGTGGGTGTTAGTTTGTTTGGCTTAACAGCTTTTTGACTCAGACCTCCCGCCAGCAAGAGCTGGTAACCTTTCCTCTGAGCTGCAGGCCCCGATCCAAGACTGGGAGGGCAGTTCCCTTTGCTCATGAGCTCTGTTAGTGCCGCTATGTCTTGCTGAGATTCAATTCCCACTGAATGTATGCATGTGAGGGCTCTGGAGAAATGAGAGTCACGTGAGGCTGGGGAACAAGAGCAGGAGGAGAAGGTGAAAGACACACCAGCCATACACATCCCGTTCCACTAACTCTTCATGGGAAAACACGATTCTGATCACGTCCAAAGAGCCTGTCTCTGGATTCACACTCCTTTGCAATGTGCTTTTACTGCTTTTCTTCTCTTGAGTCCATGACTAGATTTGACCAGCAGGACATGGCATAAGTGATGCTGGGTGCTTTTCCAAGACTACATCTTAAGGGGAGCTACGGTTTCTCTTGCCCCTTCAGAACGTTGGGCCCACCTGGCTGTACAGAATCTCAGTCTCACCCATATAGATGAGAGGCCACACAGAGGAAATCAGAGATGGCCCAGTAGACACCCAGTACCACCTGCCAGACATTGAGTATAGCCACCTTAGACCTTCCAGCCTGTCAACCCTCTGACTGAATGCAGCCATGTGAATGTGCCCAGGCAAAACTGGCAGAGGAACTACAAAAGCAGCCCAAAGAACCATGAGGCACAAGGCATTGCTGTTTGCTGTTTTAAGGTGCATTTTGGGGTGGTTTGCAATGCAGCAAAAGCTAATGAAATGA
The DNA here is from genome assembly GCF_027409185.1 of Cynocephalus volans. Taxonomy (NCBI): domain Eukaryota; kingdom Metazoa; phylum Chordata; class Mammalia; order Dermoptera; family Cynocephalidae; genus Cynocephalus; species Cynocephalus volans. The sequence goes on from NC_084461.1 coordinate 199,768,522, forward strand.
TTCTGGAACAGATAGTCCCAAGGCTCAGTGGCTCAAACTCTGAAGGTTTATTTCTGACTCCAATCCCAGTCTGGCATGGGTGAGGGCTTCTACTCCTTGCAAGTCATTGAGGAACGCAGACTTCTTCTATACTGTAGCTTAACCATATTCTAAGGTGCCTCTACTGAATCCTTGGCCAGTGAGGAAAGAGAGGGTATGGAGGGAGGCCCAGAAGGTTTAGAGGCCAGCCTTGGAAGTGGCTCATGTCACTCCTGCCTCCATTCCATTTGTGGGACTCCGTCTTATGGCTGTGCTGATAGGAGGAAACAAGAAATGGTGTAGCCATCAACTAGCCAGTCCCAGCTCCTCTGTGCCAGGCTCTAGGTTCAGTGTCCTCAGCATCTCATCAAAGGTTCACAACCACCCTTTGGGCTAGGTCACCCACAGATCTGCACAGCAGTCCAACTTGAGCCAGTGATGTATAAGACATATAGTTTCTGTTCTCTCATGGAGCTTACATTCAATGAGCAAATAAGGAAACTAATGCGTAAGTAATTTCAGAGAGTGATACATTCTGTGAAACACGCATCACAGTGGAGGTTTAGAATGAGGGCTGCTATTTTAGATAGGGCAGGCAGGTCCAAGGAGATGACTCAACAAAGACCTTGCTGTGAAGACTTTAGTTGCCTATTACCACAACAGCCTACGGGTGGGTTCAGCAATGTTCCTGGATATATAAGCATGTTTCCTAGCTTCCTTGCAGATAGGGTGATCTAACATGATAAAAGTCAAAGTTGTTAGATGAACATTCCTTTTAAGGTCCTTAAAAGACACAAAGTCAACTCAGAGGTGACAGTCATTTTGCCATTTCCTTCTTTTCCCTGCCTATAATGCAGATGTGATGGCTGGTGCTACAGTAGCCATTATGGACAATGAGGTGAGACGCTAAGAATGACAGAACAGAAAAACATGAGGATCCTGGGTCTTGTGTGAAGAAGATATATCAGCGACTCTGTACCTCTATGCTTTTTTGTGTGTGAGAGAAATAACCCTCCATTTTGTTTACACCATTATTATTTAGATGGCTGTTGGTGAATGCAACTCCTAACTAATATAGACTGTATAAAGGGATTTATGATGAGGAAATCGAAGCTCAGAAAGGTTAGCTCTGCTTCCAAACTCACACAGCAGGAAGTGAAGAAGGTGGGATTGGAGCTCAGGTCTGTGGGATGTCTGTGGAATGTTTTAGATATGGCCCAGCCTCCCTTGGCAGGGGCTGGGGACTGGGAGGAGTTAGCCAGCAGTATCAACTATGAAAAGGAGTGCACTGACTTAACCAAGAATTTAAAAATTCACTTCCAAGAGCCAAATTTTCCCTTTTTGGTTTTATGATCCAGATCTAGGCTCTGTGACCTTAACTGCTCTCAGCCCCATTTTCTTTCACCACCAGGTGGGCAGATCTGTCCTGCTGTTGCTGTCTCAGTACACTCCTGTAGAGGACCCTCACTACAGTTCTAGGTGAACTACCCCCATGGGACTCTCGCACAGGACATCTAAGCCAGCGTGAGCTCACCCCTTCGTGCCTAGTGCCAGGATGACCCAGGTTAATCCGAGTTTTTTTCCCCCCTCCTTTTTTATTTTTATCTAAAAAAAATTTTGGTGGCTGGCTGTCTCGGGGATCCAAGCCCTTGACCTTGGCATTGTCATTGTAACACTGCACTGTAACCAGCTGAGCTAACTGGCCAGCCCAGGTGAAGTCACGTTAAAAACAAATGCAAGGACACTGTACAGGAAATAGATCTCATTGATGGCCGAGGTGATATAGAAGCTGAGAGAAGATATTTGCTGCCAGGCAACCGGGCTGAGTTTCGTGGGAGTTGGCGGGTGGTTATGTGTATACACGCCAGTGTCAGGGTCTGTCATTCCAATCCCTGTATCTCCAAAGTGTGCGGCCACTCGGAATCACTCCATTCAACTCCCCCAGCCCACAATCCCCTATTTGAGTTCCCCAAATTGTGGGGCCCACAGGAATCACCACAATTTATGTAATCCAAAGAATTTTTCTCTGAGCTGACAATGAATCCTTAGACTGAATAGATACAGATTACATAGCTCAGGAAGACAATAGACACAGCTAAGCAAAGAGTTAAATGTGTGCAACTCGAAAAAGATGCTTAATTCCTCCAAAGCCTGAGAAACAACTAAAAGACCTTAGACTCATAAAGCAGCCCATCTCCAGACCTCTGCCTGTGCCTCCCTCAGTCAAGAACAATTTTCCCCTGGCTTTTTGCATGACTGGTTCTTTCTTAACCTTCAGATCTCAGGTTAAATGTCACCTTCTCATGAAAAACAAACATGTCCACACTGAAACGTGTACAGGAATGTTCATAGCAGCATTATTCATAATAGCCCAAAAGTGGAAAAACCCAAATGTCCATCAACTCATGAATGGATAAGGAAAATGTACTACATCTATACAACAGAATATTATCTGGTAATAAATAGGAGTGATGTTCTGATACATGCTGCAATGTGGATAAACCTTGAAAGCATTATGCTAAGTGAAAGAAGCTAGTCACAAAAGATCACATATTGCATGATTCCAATCATAATAAATGTCCAGAATAGGCAAATCCATAGAGACAGAAAGTAGATTGGTAGTCGCCAGAGGTGGGGGAGGAGAGAATGGAGAGTGGTTGCTAATTGGTACAAAGTTTCTTTTTGGGGTGATGAAATGTTCTGCAATTAGTTTGTGTGATGATTGCACAATGTTGCAAATATAGAAAAACCACTGAATTGTACACTTTAAAGGGGTGAACGTTACAGTACGTGAATTCTACTTCAGTAAATCTGTTTGACAAAAGGTCACCTCCTCAAAGAGGCCTTCTGTCAGTCCTCTCTGAAGGTGGTTCCCCTGATATTCTTTAATTCAGCCCCTGATTGATTCAGTCCCTTGTCTCAGTGGCCACCACCTGTGATAATTTGGTTCATTTATTTGTATATTGCGTGTGTGCACCCAGGCACATGTATGTGCCCACACAGGCGTGTGGTCCTCATCTCGAGAAGCAAGCTCCACATCTGTCTTATCAGAGCTGTAATCTCAGCACTTAGTACAAGGATGGTGGTTGATTGAATATTTGTTGGTTAATCGAAGAAGTCCTGACATGCTGGAGCTGGAAGGGAACTGAGTGCTCACCTAATCCTTCCTGTTTACAAACGTGAAGTCTAAACGCTTGGAGGGAAGGGGCTCACCGAAGTTCTCAGTTTTCCATGGCTGTGCTTAGCCACTTTAATTTTATTCTTCCTCAGCTGTTTTCCAAAGGTTTGGGAGTTCAATCAACCACTACTCATGTGGAACAGACAGACAGTTCTGAACTTAGCAGTTAAGTGACAAAGATAAATGATGTTGGGGGTCCTAGCTGAGTGAATAGATGCACACTCCCTCCTATGGCAATAGATGGTGTGTGGTCTTAATGTCTGTAAATGCTCCACGTCACCATGAGGACTCTGCCTCTGCCAAGCTGGTGGCAGATGCTGCCGCAGGGAACGGGGGCTTCGGCCAACTCGGGCCCTGCTGTGGGAGCTGGTTGACAGGGCGCTGTAACCAGGCCATGCCCCATCATGGCAAATTGTTCCTTAGTGAGCCATCTGGCTCCCAGCCTGCAGAGCAGTGGGGTCTTTTGTGCCTTGAAGTAATTAATTATGCCATATGGCAAGGAAACACAACAAGATTTATAGCAGAGTCAGCGACAGATGGCCCTGAGAGAAAAACACAGATCAGCACAGAGATATGGAAACGCCGGCGTCCCAGACCGTGGGAGGTGGTGTGTGTGTGCTGGGACGGCGGGAAGGGAAAGGACATGTGGCTGGGATCTAAGGCTTTGCCACTTTTTTGAGATGGTCATTGGTCAGCAAGCAGATCTTTTCTTCCCCCTGTGGAATTTTTAAATTTACCCCCCTCCCAGTATAGGAAAAGAATTGGGCTCTGACTTCCAGGGCGTCTGTGTGGGAGGAGAGAGAAATGCCAATTGAGAGATACAGAGAAGAGTGAGAAAATCCTGGAGAGGATGGAATGAGTGTTCCAGAAGCCCACGGCCCCCTGCTCTCCGAGCAGCTTCTAGCTTCAGCTCACTGAGCCTCCTTCTGCATTTTGATCTGAGAATCGATCCACCCCCACCGCCATCATCCCATGCTGTCGACATCTCAAACTCAGCATATACAAAACAGAAGTCACTCCATCTCCCGCCTCCTCACCCAGCTCCCACTCTGGCTTCTCCTCCATCCAGCAGTTTGCGTCTTTCTAGAACTCAAATCTACCTATGTCATCCCTGCCCCTGCCATTTAATACTCTCACCAGCCTCTTCCCATGGCCTTGTACAATTCCTACCTCCTAGGTTCATCTCCCACCATCCCTCCCTGGCTCCCACCTACACCACCTCTGCAATTTTCTGAGCTTCACCATGCATTTCATGCCTCCATGCCTTTGCAAATGCTGTTCCTTCTACTTGGAATGCCTTTCCTGTCCTTGCTTGCCCAGAAAATCCTCATTCATTCCAGCTCACAGACCTCTCCTTCTGTGGCCCCTTCTGGGGTGTATTTGAACACAGTCAGTCCTATTCCCCTTTGTGCTGCCACCAAAAGTTGAGCGTTGCTCACTCACAGTGCTTACCACTTGGTCTTTAACAGCCTGACTCCCACACTAGGTTTGTGGCCAGGAGCTCTTCTTCTTATTTCCTTATCTCTGAGCATAAACCAATGCATGATGTATAGAAGGCACCCTTGGGCTTGCCCCCCATTATGAGCTCTGCATAATAAATGACTGCATACCAGAAAGGTGAAGAAGAGATGAGTCCAACTCTGAGGCCAGGGATGGGAGTCAAAGGAAGAATGTAATGGGATTTCTCCATCAGTGTTTGCTGTAGATGGATTACTTTAATCAACTCAATCCATGGCCTCCCTGTACCCATACTCATTGCAATGAGACTTTGAAGCAACTCTTATTAAGAAATGGAGTTTATTTCCCCACTCTTCAAAACTGAGCTGCTCTCTGACTCACTCTGCCCAGTAGAATGTCGTGACAGTGATGGCATGCAAGTTCTAACTACATACCTCAAGAGCCCTTACACGCTTTCTCCCACTCTCTTGGGACCCTGCCCAGCTATGCTGTGAATAAGTGCAAGCTAGCCTGCTGGAGGATGAGAGACATGGATCAGAGATTGTAGACCAGCTCATTCTAGCCCATTTGCTACCCGAGTGCAGCTAATGACATCCCAGATAAACAGAACCATCTAGCAGACACACAGACTCTGACTAAATCCCTTTTGTTCTGAGCCATTGATTTTTGGGGGTGGTTTGTTATGCAGCAATAACTAACTAATGCATTATCCAACATGAGTAGGGACACATTATGCTGTTACTTATTAGTGAACTGTGAACCTTGCTTGGAAAGAAGTTCAAAATGGGGCAGTATATGGAGGACTTTTAATTTTCTCATTGGTACATTGGGAAAGTGAGAGGGAGAACAAGAAAGAGCACACACAGCCTTTACTGATCTTGCCCATCCCACTGAGTTATGAGTCTTAGGATTTAGCCAGAACTCTAAGCACCAAGTTGGCCAGTGTTTCCCAAACTGTGTTCCACAGGGCATTAGTTCTAAGGGATATTAGTTGATGTTACTAGGAGGAAAAAGGAAGATATTTTGGTTAAATAAGTTTAGAAAACACTGGCTTAACAAGAGCTACACAAGCTCTTTGATTTAATGACTGTTGTTGCCTTTAATATGCTCATCATGTGTTGTAAGTCCGAGAAAGAGGACTTCAGTGTCCAGTGTGTCTCAAGCCTATCTGATCTCTTTTTTACTAGAGTTCTATGGGACACACTTTGAGGAAAGCTGAATTGGTATAGTATCCTTCTGGTGTGCAGAAACAAGCTACAACATTCTGGAAAAGTGGTCAGTCAGCCTTGACCCAGAGCTGAGAAATGTTTATTAAGACAATTGGTAGGACCTTCATCCTTGTATTAACATCTGGACCCCTAAGCTTACATCTTTTTATTCCACAGAACTTACAAGTGTCTAATCTTTTCTTGCAAGTGTCAGCCCTCCCACTTGAAACTTTAAGAAAATTATCCTATCTCCCTGCTCTCCAAGCTTCAATCTTCTCCTCTTTAAGCAAAGCATTTCAAGTTTCTTCAACCACATCTCGTAAGGCTGGTCACAAGCTACTGTCATCTACTGGGATACTTTCCTTTGTTCTTTTTTATAATTTGAAGAGGACCAGAACAAAATTCAGTATTCTCAGTTTGGCATCATCACCTCCATCATCTGGACCCTATACCTCTGTTAATGGGACCTAAAAAGGCTTTAGATTTTATGTCCATGATAATGAACTCTTGATTTGCATTTGGTTTGCTCTGAACAAAAACCCATTTATTTTATTCATTGGAGCTTTTGCAAAATCCATCTTGTATTTGTGCCATTTTTAAGACCTCAGTATGAAGCTTTTTATTTATTCTGTATAAATGTCATCTTCTGAGATTTACCTTCTAACTTCTATTTGGATCCTGATTCTGAAATCCTTCATATTTTCAGTGTCTTATAGAACTCTGCCTACATCACACTGTTTAGCATGTGACCTTTGTGGTGGATATGTGATATTCTTGCTACCAAGCAACTCTTTTAGTTAACAGTACCATGATTTTTCTCTTGTAAATTCCCTTCCTCATTCCTCACAGAAGAACTTCAGGTGGAGTTGACTCCACATCCATTCCAGGATGAGCATGAGACCAAGGTCTGGCCAGTCACAGCATGGTACCCACCCCCTCACTGACTGGTTTGTGGATGGACACATGATAAACATCAATGAGAGCTAATCCCTCAGTTTAGCCTGGAGAGACTGGGAAATGGGAGAGAAATGCCTCATTTTTCACCAGGCTTGATGCAGTAAGGATGAAAACCTGGAGCTTCCGACAGCTATCTGGTCATCATATTCAGGGGACCTGTCTGAAGGCAGAGGCAACACAGAAGGAGACTTGGAAGAGAGAAAAAATAGGGAGAGAGTCAGGACCTTGTGACATCCTGACCAGTGAATGTGCAGTGAAGGCAGTATCAGCCCCTAGGAGGAGTTTGGAAAGTTGTCGAGTGTTTCTGGTTGTCTCAAGGATTTGGTTCAACTGGAACTCTTTGGAAAACAATTGGCCAAACACACACACCTACCCTATGATCCAGCAGTTCTACTCCTAGGCATATGCATAATAGAAATGCATAAATGTGTTCACCAAAGACCTGCACGAGAATGTTCATAGCAGGTTTTTTCTCCAATAATCAGAAAGAAAAAGGGGTGGTGGTGGGTGGGGGGAAACTTCCCTCAGTGGTAGAATGGGCCATAAAATCATGGTGTTTTCATGCATTCAAATACTATATAAAAATGAAAATGAATGAACAACTCTTTCACATTATAAAATCAAAGAATTTCTCAAACATAATGTTGAGTGGAAGAAGCCAGTCACAAAAGAGTATGAAAAGGTGAAAAACAAGCAAAAATAACCTGTGGAGATAGAAGTCAGCATAGAGATGACCTTCAGTGGGGAGGGGAGTGGCTGCAGCAGACACAGGGAGGCTTCCGAGGGGGATCATGAGTGCTGTTTCTTGCTCCTGGCTCTGGTTACTGGGAGGTGCTTGCTTTGTGTAAATTCATGGAGGTAAACACTTAGAATTGTGCACTTTTCTGCATGTATATTAGATTTTAATAAACCTTCACTTAAAATAAAATGATTGGGGAGCATTTGGACATTTCTGAAGGGGGCCGGGATACCAGGCAGACTACATGGTGAATTGTCCTGCAGCTCAGGCTACTTCCACATGCCCCAGCAGACACTGAGTTTGGTAAAAACCAGTTTGTAATTATTTGAACCAAGAGCTGAGCTCCATTTTTTTTTTTCCTTACTGTTAATCTATGTTGAATTTTTTGGAAAGGGAACTGAGGTGTAAATGGAAGGAGAAATGGGATTTCTGGTAAAGATGGTGGAATAGATGGTCCCCAGCGTCATTCTCTCCCACAAATCAACCAATTTACAAGTATTGAAAAGCAACGACAGCCAAGCTGGGGCCACTAGAGCTCAGGGAAAGAGGAGGAGAGACCTATAGAGTGCATGAATGTGGGAGAAGCCGCGATGAGAGAAAGAAAAGACCGCTCTGACTGGTTTGAATCCAGGCCACTTCCAGGCTGGAGCTGTTGAACTCATGGAGCAGGAGCTGGCAAAAGCCTCAGCTGTGCCCTTCAGATGAAGTTGCTTGGAGGTGGCAGGGGAGAAGAGGGCCTTGGTGGCTGCCAGGTCAGCAAGACCACTAATAGGGTTCCCATGGACCCACACAGGAGCAAGGAGCCACAGAAAACTGAAAAAAGGAGCCACTCAAAGGCTGGTGAGTCATCACAAGGGACTTGAGCACAGCCCATCCCATGGGAAGTGTTTATAGCATGGGTGGTGGAGGAGACGGGCCCACTGGGGGAACACTGGGGCACAGCAAGGACAGCTGATCTGCTCCCCAATCAGTGCAGGACCACTCAGAAGAGACTGGTCAGGAATATAGAATTGCATGGGGTGCAGTTTGATGTAAAGACTCAGGCCCAGATCAGAGTTTCTACACAACTCAGGTGCACCAGATCTTACCAGGTTTGGAAGTACCTATAAAGTCAACCCTTAAAACCTGAGCTGCACAAAAAAGCCTTCCCTAGGGAATCAGCAGCAAAGCAGCAATTCAGCTCAACCACAGAGCTCAAGTAGTGGTACCCACAAGAAGTTCCCCCATTTTGGAAGTAAGCAAAGGACAATGAATTAGTTCCAGCACAGAGTTTAAGTGGTGGGAGCAGCAAATAATCCAACACAGAACTGAAAGAAAAAACAAAGTACCCACAACTAGAGATAAAGTTTGATAGTAACTAGTAAAGGTCTCATGTCTGCTAGTCAAAGGTTTCATGTCATCTAGAAGGACTGGAAGTCCCCTGGGCTACCAAGTCAGAAAGGGGGGAGGGACAGGGGCCTCAGTCATGCCCCCCAACACCTGCAACCAGTCCCAAGAGTGGGGGCCAAGGGCCTTAGCCACACCTCCCCGACATGTGCAACTATCCCAACGATGACCACTGAGCCACCACAGGAAGCACCCCAGGCTCTCCCAAGCCAGGGTAGTGGGGAGCCAAGGGCCTTGGCCACAACCCCCCCACACCCGCAGCCAGCCCAGCAACAACCACAGAACCACTGCAGGAAGCTCCCCGGGTTCTCCTGAGCTGGGGTGGTGGGGGGCCTTGGGCCTCAGCCATGCCCCCCCAATACCCACAACAAGCCCAGCAATGACCATCAAGCTGCAGCAAGAAGGGCCCTAGGTTCCTGAGCTGGGGCAGTGGGAGGTGAGGGCTTTTGCCACACCCCCTTAACATATGCACCCAGCGCAGCAATGACCAAGCCACCACTAGAAGCCCCCGGTCTCCCCTCTGGGAATGTGTGGGGTGCCACAGGCCTCAACCCCACCCCTCCTCTTTCCTCCTTCTTCCATCATGTTTCCTCACCCCTTTCCTCTCTCTCTCTCTTCCTCCCAACTTCTTTGCAACAACATCATAGAATGTAAAAAAAATATATTAATAAAATTAAAAAATAATAAAAAAATAAATGGAAGGAGAATTGTATTTTGTTTCATCTGGAATGAGCGTTGTTTGGAAAACCACGTCACCAACAGTCACGCACACTGGTGGTATTGGAGTCATGAATGCAGCTTACCCAGGTCAGTTTGCATTTGGAGAATGCAGATATTGCCTGTTTACTGCCAGTAATCCATTCTTTTTAAAAAGGCATAACTCATATTCAGTAAGGTGCACAAATCTTAATTGGATGGTTTTTACATACATAATACCTGTGTAATCACTTCCTGGATCAAGATACAGAAAATTCCCATATCCCCAGCAGCAAGTTTCTTCATGTACTTTCCAGTCAATATGACCTCCCCCAAAGCAACTGCCATTCTGAATTCTATCATCATAGATTTTTTTGCTTGTTCTAGAATTTCAAATAAATGGAATCCTACAATATGCACTCTTTTGTGTCTGCCTCCCTCTACTCAACATTATATCTATGAGATATCTCCATGTTTTTCTGGGTAGTGGTAGTTATTCCTTTTGCATTGATGTATAGTTTTCTGGTGTATAATATATCACAATTCAGTCACAGTTCTTAAAAATCAGATGTTCTGTATAAAAATGCTATCCACAAGCCATTATTTTATTAGTTTGAGTGAATTAATAGAAATGTCACCTCCCTTTATGTTCCTTTACCCTTCCCCACGTATGTGTCTTTATTTCTTCTAAATACATTTAAAAGTGTTATAACTTTTGCTTCAATTACCAAATATAATTTAGAAAACTTAGGAGGAGGAAGAAAGCCCATACTTTAACCCACATTTTGGCTTACTGTGTTTTACTTATTTTCCAGTGTTCCAAAGTTTCTTCTTTTATTGTTTCTCTTCTGGTTAGAACATTTTCCTTCCTTCCTTCCTTCCTTCCTTCCTTCCTTCCTTCCTTCCTTCCTTCCTTCCTTCCTTCCTTCTTTCTTTTCTTTTCTTTCTTTTTTTTTGGCAGCTGGACAGTACAGGGATTGAAACCTCGACATTGATGTTATCAGCACCAGGATCTAACCAATGGAGTGAACTATCTAACCCTAGAAAATTGTCTATAGCTATTCTTTTAGGGTAGGTCCTCTGGTAACAAATTTCCTAGTTTCCTTTCACCTATGAATGTCTTGATTTTCCCTTTATTCCTGAAGGATAGTTGTATTTTTGCTGAATATAGGATTTTGGACTAACAGTTCTTTTCTTTCAGTACTTAAAAAATATTGTGCCATTTTCTTCCAATCTCCATGGTTTCTAATGAGTAATCTGCTGTCATTCGAATTGTTTTTCCCCAACAGGTAAGGTGTCATTTTTTTCTGGCTGCTTTCAAAATGTGTTCTTTGTCTTTAGTTTTTAGAAGCTTAATTATGAGGTGTCTTTGGTTCACTCAGCTTCTTGAATTGCTATATTTATATCTCTTGACAAATTTGGGAAGTTTTCAGATATTCTTTCTTTGAGTTCTTTTCCAGCCTTTTGCTCTTTCTCGTCTCCTCAGGACTCTGATGATGCAAATGTTAGATGTTTTGTTATAGTCCCAAAGATTCCCTTCATCTCTTTATTTTTTTTCAGCCTGTTTTCTCTCTGTGTTTAGATTGGGGCATTTCTATTGTGCTGTCTTCCAATTCACTGATTCTTTCCTCTGTTCTTTCTGATCTGCTGTTAGCTGATCCACTGAGCTTTCTATTGCAGTTACTGTATTTTTAAGTTCTATATTTCTATCTGTTCCTTCTTCTGTTTCATTTCTGAGGTGTCCTGAGCTTGCTGAGGATTTCTATTTTTCATTTGTTTCAAGCATGCTTATCATTGCTCATTGAAACATTTTATCATGGTTTTTAAAAATCGTAATAAGAGATGTCTAACATTCGTCATCTTGGTGTTAACATCTATTGATTTTTTTTATTATTCAGTTTGAAATCTTCCTGGTTCTTGGTATAAGTGATTTTTTATTGAAAACTGGACATTTTTGTACAGATGCTCCTTGACTTAAGATGGGTTTACATTCAGCTAAACCCATTTTAAATTCAAAATATTACAAATTGAAGATGAATACATCTAACCATTGAACATCATAGTTTAGCCTACCCTACTTAAATGTGCTCAGAACACTTACATTAGCCTACAACTGGGCAAAATTATTTAACACAAAGCCTATTTCATGACAAAGTATTGAATATCTCCTGCAATTTAGTGCATACTGTACATTATGTTGAAATGTGAAAGTTTTGTACCATTATAAAGTCCAAAAAATTCTAAGTGGAACTATCCTCTGTGTTAAGCTGTAAGACTCTGAATCTTATTTGAACCTTCTGTTTTAGCTGGCTTTGTCTGACAGTGCTCTGGCAGGACAGGGGGTAGGGGTGCTGTCTAGTTACTGCCAGAAGGAGGTAGAAGTCTACATTTCCACCACTGACACCCAATGCAGTGGGGGAGGTTCTTATTACTGGGTGGGTTTGGGAGTTCCAGCTCCCCATACGGTCTCCGTGGAAACCGAGGTGGGGATGGCCTCATTAGCACTAGATAATGGTGATAGGTCTGACTCCTCACTAGACCTCCTCTCACACCATCCTAGCAGGGGTGTTGAGGCATTTTGTTATGGCCTCATGAGGCTCCGTGCTTGGTCTTTGCTGGTATGGATGTGGGTGGAGCTACAGACTTTTCTATGTTTGGATGCAATAGAGGGGTTATTGTCGAAAAGTCTTCTGTCTTGCTAGGCAACCTCCTTCCCGGTCCTTTGCCTAGAAAGAGCAGGTGTTTGTTGGTGCTTTCTGTTGTCTGCACCAGTTGGTGTTTCTGGGTTGCCAGCTTTTTCAGCGTCACCTCTGGGATATATGAAGCCAACAGCAACCTCCAAGAAATCTTCTGTGTCCTTCCTCAAGAACTGAGGTCTTTAGCTGATCTTCCTTCTTCTCTCCACCTTTCAAAGTCTTCTTGTGATTGTTCTACCTATAATGTCCAGGGTTTTTAGTTGTACTCAGTGGGGAGAATAGGGAAAGGTACATCTTGCTACATATTCCCGGAAGCAGAAGTCTTAATGTCCATTATTTTAAATTAGGAAAATTATAATGCATTACATGTCGATCCCAAATCCCCAACCAATTGTCTAAAATGTAACTAAAACACAGTAAAATTGCTATACAAAAGTGACAAACTCTCATTTAGGATATAAAATGCCTAAAACAGCACCACACAATCAATACCATTGTCAGTAAAGAGTTGCTTTGCTTCAGTGGTTGTATGGGACTGGGAGTGGGAGAAGGGATGGCCTATAAAGGGGCGTGAGGATAATTGGGGACAATGGGTGTGTCCTTGTAGCATTGGTTTCCCAGGCATACACATCTTTAAAAGCTCGTTGAATTGCATACTTTAAATGGATGCATTTATTATATGTAAATCATACTCCAATAAAGGCAAGAGAAAAAATAGTCATTTTGTTTGTAGTGACATGGCTTCTCTTAGCAGCAGTGACGTAGGACACTCATGTAATTTTCGTTGACATTGGGTGTGCTTTTTGAACTACGATCCTGATGCTCCATCAATTGTATTGAGAGTGTAGCATCAGAGTTGTACTGTATAGCATTTTGTTTACAACGTTGCATTGAATTTTGGAGACATAAGTATAATTTTTTTCCTATATAAACATCAACATACATATGTTGCATGAAGTTTGAATATGAAAAAACAAGAGGCATTCTACTGGGAAATGCTAATTAGGAAGACATTCTGAGGGATATGCTCATCTGTATGAATATACCTACATAGCTATTATTATAATTTGTTAAATATAAAGTAAAAAAACTATTGACAATATTCAGCTAAATATTGGGTTAAATCTTTTAAAGGTGCAAGTTTTGATTATCACATTATGTCTTCTAGTGGAGTTGTATGTGAACATTTATATGTTGAAATATAGATCTATTCTCTTTTCTCTCCTTTATTTTAAAGGCAGAGCAGTATTTGGTTTTCTATTAAACTATGTGGTAGGTAGATTTTACTATTTGTGATTTTCATTTCAGAATTATAATTTCAGCATGACAAATCACTTATTATAAAAAGATGTTGGTCCTTATGGTATTGATACTGCTTGATCAAACCAGACCTGAAGATGTAAATATCCCAAGCTCTTGGCCACTGCACTGATCTGTGCCTCTTAGACTGACAGTTTAAAATTAAAGTTGTTGAGAGTTCCAGTCAAAATGGCAGAATAGACAGTTCCCAGCGTCACTCTCTCCCACAAATCAACTAAATTTACAACTATAAAAATGTAACAGCCAAGCTGGGGCTGCTGGAGCTCAGGGGAAGAGGAGGGGAGATCTACGGAGTTCATGAAGGGGGAGAAACTATGATGAGAGAAAGAAAAAGCTGCTCTGAGCATTTTGGGCCATGGCTGCTTTAAGGCTCGAGCTGATGAGCACATGGAGCAGGAGCCAGCAGAAGCTGCAGCTGTGCCCTTCGGATGGAGTTACTTGGAGGCGGCAGGAGAGAAGAGGGCCTTGGTGGCCCCCAAGACAGCAAGACCACTAATAGGGTTCCCATGGACCCGTGCAGGTGTGAGGAGCCAGAACAACTGAAAAAAGGGAGTCATCACAAGGGACCAGCACAAGGCCCATCCCATGGGAAGTCTTTGGAGCATAGGTGGTGGGGGACACAGGCCCACTGGGACACAGCAAGGACATCTGACCTGCCCCCCCAATCAGCACAGGACCACTCAGAGGAGAATGGTCAGGAATGCAGAATTGCATGGGGTGCAGTTTGATGAAAAAACTCAGGCCCAGATCAGAGATTCTACAGAACACAGATCCACCAGGTCTCTGGAGAGCCAGAAGTACCTGTAAGATCAACCATTAAACCCTGAGCTGCACAAAAAGCCTTCCCTAGGGAAACAGCAGCAAAGCAGCAATTTAACTCAACCGCACAGCTTAAGTACTGGTTCCCACAGGAAGTTCCTCCGTGTTAGAAGCAAAGGACAAAAAATTAGTTCCGGCCCAGGCACACCACCAGCACCTTGGGGCCTGCGTGGGAACCGGAAGCTTGGATCTGGAGACCAGACGCCTGGATCTGGGGACTGGACGCCAATCCCACAGGCAAACTGCACCAGTGCCTTGGGAGCAGCCCAGGGACCCAGGCACGGAGAAGGGGACTGGATCCCCCTCCCACAACCAGGCACACCAAGCCAGTGCCTTGGGTCCCACCCAGTGACCCAAGTCATGGAGCCAGGAAGTGGACCCTCCTCCCACAACAAGGCACACCATGCCAGCACCTCAGGGCCCACCTGGGTATCCAAGGCAAGGAGAAGGGGCCTGGAACTCTCTCCCACAACTAGGCACACTGCACCAGCACCTCGGGACCCACCCGGTCCAGAGGCATGCAAAAGGGGACTGGACCTCTCTCCCACAACCAGGCACACTGTACCAGTGCCTTGGGGCCCACCTGAGGACCCAGGGCATGGAGAAGGGGACCGGACTTCTCTCCCACAACCAGGCACCCCAAGCCAGTGCCTCAGGTCCCACCCAATGACCTGAGGTATGGAGTCGGGGACCGGAACCTCCTCCCACACCATGCACAAAACACCAGCACCTTGGGGCCCACCTGGATACCCGAGGTATGGAGAAGAGAACTGGACCCTCCTCCCACAACCAGGCACATGGCACTAGCACCTTGGGGCCCACCCAGAGAACTGGAGCATGGAGAAGGGGACCAGACCACCCTGCCACAACCAGGCACACTGTGCCAGCACCTCAGGGCCCATCCAGGGACCCGGGGCATTGAGAAGGGGACTGGACCCCTCTCCCACAACCAGGCACACCAAGCCAGCTCCTTGGGTCTCACTCGGTGATCTGAGGCATGGAGAAGGGGACTGGCCACCCTTCCCACAACCAGGCACATGGCGCCAGTGCCTTGGGGCCTGCCCAGGGACCAGAGGCATGGAGAAGGGGACCAAACACACCCCACAACCAGGCATACCGCCAGTGCCAAGGAGCATACCAAAAACAGCACCTCCACGTGGGTGGCCCACCACAGCCACCACAATAACCATGGCTGCCACAAAAGTGGCTGGACGCCACAGCCACCACGCAGATGGTCCACCAGCCACTGGAGTGCATTCACACAAGGAGAGTCACCAGCAGAGACAAAGAAAAGAAGAGGATGTCTCTTTCCACAAAACCCATTTCAGAGTGACAGAAGAAGCATCTGCTCTATGATAATATTGGGGGACCTGATCACATCTCTCAGCATTGGACAGATCATCTAGGCAACAAGTTAACAGAATAACTATTATTCTTTCAGAAGGAGAGAAGAAATCTAGGGCAATTAGAGGAGGGAGGGGGAGGGAAAGGGAGAAGGGGAGAGATTGGACAAGGGGCATAAAGAATAATTACGATTTGTCACAATATATATGCTAGTAATATTGATTTAATCAACATATCTCAATGTTCAACCCCCAAAATATGTATAATCAATTCTGATTCAATAAATAAAATAAACTTTAAAAACAAAATAAAATTAAAATTAAAATTAAAATTAATGTTGAATAAACTTTTCCATTTTATGGGCCAGTAAGTGCACTTTTAAATGCTGATTTGAGTTGGTGTTTCTTTCTCAACTGGGAGCATCCTGACTCATAGAATTATAGATGGTCTCTATTAATTGCTTTCTGTTTCCATGGGCTTTCTTCTCTCACAGTCAAGGCTATGTGCTTTTTGGGAGCAAAAACTGCATCTCTTCCTGTTCATGTCTTTCCCTATTTTATAGCCAGGAGAGTGGGTGTGGTGAGATTTTAAGTTCATTGATCGACTCTTACATGTTCAAGGTCTGGGCCACATTCATTTTTAATAACAATTGTTGTGCACCCACCTGTGCCAGGAATGGAGCTAAACACTGCGGATATGATCTCCCCGAATACTCCTAACAATGCTGTGATATAAGTACTATTATCTGGTCTTGCAGGCATGGGATAGAGTTCTGAGAAGACACTTGCCCAAGGTTGTTCCAGGCAAACGGCAGTCAAGATTCAACCCTGAGTCTGAAGTAACTCCCTATTTGACAAACAATGCTGAGGGCAGCATAATAATCAGGAGGATGGGCAACTCATTTCACCTTTCTGAGCCTCAGTTTCTCTATCTGTAAAATGGGGAAATAATAGTAGCTTTGTCAGGAAGTGGTTGTGAGGATTTAATAAGATGATGCCTGTTGATCACTTAGCATAGTGCTTGTACTTAATAGGCCATACATTAAGTGTCAATTTCTTCTCTTTTCTTTCCCTTAGGGAAATTTTGCTCAATTGTGGTTCAGTAAATGGCGTGGGAGATGTCACTTCTCATTGAGACCCGGATATATCTAATCATTCTAAAAATCAACATCATTTTTTAAAACACTTATTTAATAAACACTCAAACTTCACCCCTTCTCCCATAAACATGTATAATGAAAACCCCTCCTGGGTACTGCAATAGGGACTAAATATTGATCTCTAAGTGGATGATGTTACCTGGTAGGTTTTTTCCCCCCCAAAGTTCCTAGGTTGCTATAATCAGACACTAAGGTGCAGTTCTGAAATAGTCCATGAGAGACCATGGGGGAGAAAAGGTTCTGGTACGTGAGAAGGAAAGGAAATAACCTCCAGCCACCAGCCCCTTGGATCCATCCTGGCTTGACTCTGGTGGCCAAGGGATGTGGTGACCACTGTACCTGCTTTCAACATGGTTCAAATCCTGACTCCTGAATGATTATTTAATAGCCTTTACTCCCATGTCTGCAGCTGCCCCATTCTTACTCCCACCCCTTCAACTGTGCTGAAAGATGCTGGAATGATTTCAGCAATTTCAATTTCATGTGCAAATTGATGTAGTGTAATTAGAGTTGTCCATGGAGTGTCCTCATCAGTGTCTTTTTATGGAAAGGGATGGAGCAAGGTAGATTTTTATTCAAGGAGAATGTTTGTACCACAAAGAATCCTGAAGCCCTATCATGAATCCAGACCAAAAAGGCCATGTAACTGCCCATTTTGCAACCCTCATTCTGTGATGTGGGTACCCAAAGAAGTAAACAAGTAACATCAGAACCCCAGTTTCTTTAAAACGATAATCGAGCAACTTTGCGGGTAGAGGAAGGGCAGAGATTGTGTGCCTCTGGCCCAGAGGGTCTCAGCCCTGGCCTCACAAACTAGGATCACCTTGGGAGCCCCTGACAATCTCAGTGCCAGGGCTGCATCCAAGCTCACTGTGGGTCAGACTGTGGATTGGGGCCCATGTGCCAGTGTTGTAAGGCTCTTTGGGAGATTCCAATGTGCGGCAAAGGTCAAGAACCACTGACTTTGGACAGGTGGGTACGTGGGATGCTCGTGGAGAATTTTCTTGGCTTTGTGGGACAGGAGAAATGTATTTTTGCAAAAATCATATGGAAAAGCATTAAAACCCACCTGGAATCTCAGCTCTCTTCTCCCCACACTTAGCGGCTTTGGTTTGTCTGGGTATTTATTCAAATGTCTGCAACAATGTATATTAAGCATCTACTGGATTATAGGAACTGTGCTGGGCAGCAGGGGTGCAGCAGGGAGGACTGCAGACAGGACCCCCGATCTCATGGATCTGGCTTTTTGGCAAGGGGTGAGATAGAAAGCAATGGATGTCAAAACACATCATTTACTCTTGTGATAAAGACAGTAACAATGATGTAAGAAGTGATAAGAGAACAAGAGCACCTGGCTTGAGTAGGGGTGGGGGTGGTCAGGGAAGACTTTTCAGAGACAGAGACATCTAAACTGGGATCTGAAAGGTGGAGGTCAAAGGTTGGGCTGGGGATGTCCTGGGCAGAGAAAACTGTTTTTTCGGTGGCTTTCTCCTCTCTTTTTGCCACCATCTCAGTACTTGAAACTAGCGATTGAGCCTTCCCTCCAAACACCTCCTGATCCCAGTTTATAGCCTATCTGTGCAAACCTTTGACCACATACTCATCACCCATTATCACAGTCATATCCTAATCCTTCACCTGTGATGCTGGGCTTAGCTCAGCTCATTGGATTCTCTGAATTGCTGTCCATAGAATCGTAACCCATTTTCTTTTGTGTCTTGGGCTCCTGTATTTCTGACCATTGTCCCTGGGCCCTTTTATCTTCCTACATCTGGCTTTTCATTCTGACTTCCTGATCTTATTCATTCACCCATTCATCCTCCCATCCACTATCCATCCCCCCTCCATTCACCCATGTTTCTATCCACCCATCCATACACACACACGCGCGCGCGCACACACACACGCGTGCACACACACACACACATACACATACACACATCTTCTCATCCACCAGTCTACCCATCCACCCATGCATGCACCCATCCAACACCTCTCCATCCATCCACTTATCCATTCATTCATCCATCCATTCTTTCCTTCATTCTACAAATATTTACTGAACACTTACTCTGTGTTAAAATTTCAGCCAAAATAAAACAGGGACTTGCAGTGCTCTCCTCCAAGCTAGACAAGCTGGTCTCCTCACTGCCCATAGCTCCATACCTCTGTTTACTCAGTACCTGGATCATCTGGCCCACCACCCTGTAGAGAGGTCTAAGTCAAATTTGTTGCACCAAACCCACCCAAACAAAGTCTCAGTGGCTTGCCAAAGGTGAGCCTGCAGAAGGATGAACCAACTTAGTTCATGTGCATCTCATGAGTTTAGAATAGAGAAGTGAATGTAGCAAAAAAGAGCAGAGAGCCCTGGGTCAGGCTACATCACTTTCACTTGGATGGGTCAGGGGAAGATTTGCAGAGGGAAAGACATGAGGGCTGGAATGTGGAGGGCTATTAGACACTCCCCAAATGGACAGGAGGGAGGTAGTCACTCTAGGCAGAGTGAACAGCATGTGCGAAGGCACATAGGCATGAAGTACTGTCTTCCAGGTCAGTGGACGTGCCCACAGAATTAAAGAGTTTTAAAGGGACATCTCAGAGACCATTCAGCCCACCTCTCCACTTTATAGATGTGGAGACTGAGGCTCAGAGGAGAGAAGTCACATACCCAATTATGCACAGAAAATGTTCTCAAAGAGATTCCCTACTCTGCCCCTCTTCTGTAGAATCACCTGGGGACCTTATTAAACCTTTATGATCCTCTTAGGTCCAGTGGTGCTGACTGTATTGACTCATTAGTACAAGCCTCCAAGGTAAGAACTATTATTATGCTCATTTTACATATGGGGAAACTGAAGCAGAGAGATTAAGTAACTTGCCCTAGGCTGCATAGCAAATGAGTGGTAGAGCTGAGATTCAAAACCAGCCAGAAGCTGCAGAGCCCATGTTCTTAATCACTGCACTGTGCCGCCCATCTCACCAGTTCATTTGTCTTCTAAAGCAAATTGTCCCCATTTTGCGATGATGTTACAGAAGCACAGAGTTAAGTAACTTCCCAATGCTGCACAGCAAATAAGTGGTGGACCTGGGATCCAAATCCAGGCTATCTGACTGCATTGACAAAAAAAGAGGTATCAAAGCCCAGAATAACAAGGAATACGGACGTTATTGGAGGGCTAAGAGGGTTCCAAGTCTTCTTAATTCCTCCCACACTACCCAAGAAATCCCTCCTTCCATTCCAGCGTAGCCCTGGGTTATGGCATTCAATTTCATCTGCCCTTTCTCACTCTCCTTCCTAACACTTCATTAATCACCATTTGAATTTTGCTCTCCTTGCAAGAAGGAGGTCAGCTTGGCAATCAGAAATCCTGCCAGCTGGACTCGGTTCAAGTTCACTTGCGTCTCCCGACTGGGCAGAACCCATTGGTGTTGAAATACTTGGCTGATAACAGCCAAGGGGATGAGGCCAGCAGAGGAAAATGGATTGCTGACAGAAGGGCTTGCTTGGCCTCCAGCTTGGGGTAATATATGAGCAGTGACGTAAAACAAATGGAGCCTTGGCTAGGTCATTTCACAGCCTCCTCAGGGGCCTTGCTGCTTTTACCATGGGTCCTTGGAGCTGTTACTTTACAACCTGCAGGCCAAAAAATGTAAATTGCATATTCTCAAATTCCTAAAAACATTGCCCCGTGGCCTTGACAAAATTAATGTCCTGCGACAGGTTAACATAATTTTCACGAATGAGGTGTCGAATATAGATTCTGTATATATTCGTTTATATAGAAACTAACCCAGACTGGGGCATAATATTTTTAATTTTTCATGTTTCTGGCAAAACATTTACTGAGTTGCTTTTATTTATTTCACAGAGGTAGAGAGAAATTTCTTTCCACTGGAGAGATAAATGAGTAAGTTGTAAGGTATAAGAGGAGGAAAATCTTATAAAATGACTCCCTGTGCTTTAGTAATTCCTCCTTTCCATTCTTTTTGTACCTTGTGATAATTTTAACAATTCAAGGATTTGTGAATGGGTCCTAAGGCCATCACCCAGACCCCCTTTGTAGAACTCCTATAGCATATTCTCTGGACCCTCTAATGTTTAAGATTTAAATAAACATTTTCATTCTAAGAGACAAGGAAGGATAGTGAACAGTCATTCAGCTCAAGTCCTGAAACCTGAGGTTTCACTGAGAGTAGAGAAAATTTTAAAGTAGATTTGTGGCTATTGACGCTTTTTGGGGTCACTAGTCTTTTGAGAATTTGCTAGAAGGTACATGTATCTTCTTTTCAGAAAAGTGGACCCACAATATAAAAATGGACATACAATATAGGGTGTATACTTTTAGGTGTATCAGTCAGCTACTGCTGCACTTGTGCCACATAACAAATCATTCCTACACTCAATTTCTGGCAACAAGCATTTCTTTTTCTTGCTCACACAAATATGAGTTTGCTTCAGTGTTTTTGTTTCTGATTGTGGGTTGGCTGTGCTCGGCCCTAGGCTGTGAGGCAGTTCAATGCTGCTCCATGTGTCTGATTCTGGAGACTCAGCTGAAGGAGCAGCTGCTATGTGAGGTGTGTTCTTTTTGTGGTGATGGCAGAAGTCTGAGGGACATGCCACACTGTGCAAACACGATTCAAGGTTCTACCCATCTCATCTGCTCACATTATACTGGCCAAAGTGAGTCATATGGTCTAACTCAAAATCAGCAGACCAGAAAAGTATACACTGCCCCAAAGGGCAGGGGAAATGGAGTGAACATGTGTTGAACAATACTGCAATTTATTATCAGTAGGTCTGATTATCATGGACTTTCTTCAGCCTGTCCCTGGAACACAGTGTAAAACCTGGATTGGAGCCTGAGTCTCACGTGTGATTTTCAAACCTCAGCAAACACAGAAATCTTCTGGGGAATCTGGTTCAAAATGCAGAGTTGAGACTATTCTCCTCCAGGAATTCTCATGCAGTGGGTCTGAGTGGGGCCCAGGAATCTGCACTTTAAACAGCCACTCTCTGGGATCATTGTAATGCTATGGCCCAGGGTCCATACTTAGGGAATCACTGGCTTAATAGTTCTGAGCATGCACTCAAGGCTCTGAGAGATGAGTTAAAATCCCAGATCTACCCTAGCTTTCACCTTGGCTTTGTTATTTAGAGCCCCCTTTCCTCTGAAAAATGGAGATAACAATAATACTCATAGAGTTATTGGGAGGATTCAGAGATGATGCTGGTAAAACAACTAGCATAGTACCCAGAACATATCACTCCAATAAATGGTAGTCTTCTGCATCATCATCATCATCATCATCATCGTCAACTCCATCATCATCATCGTCAACTCCATCATCATCATCGTCAACTCCATCATCATCAACATCAACATCATCATCATCAACAGCATCATCATCATCATCATCACCATCATCATCACCATCATCATCACCATCATCATCAACATCATCATCATGACCATTGTCATTTGTTTTCTTCCAGCTCTGATAGTGTGTAATTCTATGCCAGCTACACTGTTCTTTGAGTATACCTGTAAGTCTTATTTCCTCAGACTATTAGGCTTCTTTAATTCTTTTCTTGAATACCCATGGTGGAAAATGTTCTGCTTATGTCTGTTCTATGCCCAAGTTTAATTTCACACTCCCCATGAGTCAGTGATGTTCTGGATTCCCAATGGCACATCAGAGATGAATTTCTCCCATTCAGAACCAAGTAGACCATAGTCTCTGAACACTGAAGGATTCAGAGTGGTTTAAAAGCTGTGAACAATGGCTGATCAACACTGCAAAGGGAAACAATGAAAAGTAATTATTTACTCTGAAGCTCACAGCTCAAACATCAGTGCATCCTTTTCATTTTCTGACTTTGTCTCTTATTTTTCTTTCATCTCTATTTCTCTCTCTGTCTCTCTTTCTTGCAGCTTGTTTTCCCTTTCCCTCTACTTGTGTTTCTCTCTCTCTTTCTCATTTCCTTTTCTCCCTTCTCTCATTCTTCTGTATGCCTTGCTCTCCTTAACATTACCTATCCCCACTCCCTTCCCAATTCAGTGGTATGTCTGATGCTTGCTACATAGTGGATGTTTGATAAATGCATGGAGAGAAGGAATGAGTGAATGAAAGAAAAGCCTTCCTGCATCTGAAATCCAGTTTCCTTTCCTCAAACTGCAGCATGTTTTATTGCTGGGCTCCTTCTCCTGGTGAATCAAGTATTGATTTGCTGAGTGAATGACAACAACATCCCCTTTAGAATCAGCACAGGATTAGATCCAATCTCTTGCCTTTTAGAAATGCCATCTACTTCCCAGAATAACTGCACTACAGTTTGCTTTTCCTCCACATTTAAAGTTTTCTTGCATGAGCTGAGTCTTTGTCCAAATTTTGAATCACTTTTCCTTTTAAAGATGCCATCGCTGACCCCTCCAGTCCCTGCTAAAGCCTACACATCCCTTTCCATCTCTCTTGCTTTCCGTGTGTGCTTTCCTGCCACCCTTCTCTGCATTTCTAGCCCAGGGGTGGGCAATTTTTTTCTGTGAAGGGGCAGATAGTAAATAGTATAGACTCTGTGGGCCATTCTGTCTCTGTTCTAACTATTCAACTCTTCCAATGTAGCACAAAGGCAGCCATAGACAATATGCAAATAAATGAGTGTGGCCGTGTTCCAATGAAACTTCATTTATAAAAACAGGAGGTGAGTCCAATTTGGC
Organism: Cynocephalus volans; assembly: GCF_027409185.1. Lineage (NCBI taxonomy): Eukaryota > Metazoa > Chordata > Mammalia > Dermoptera > Cynocephalidae > Cynocephalus > Cynocephalus volans. The sequence goes on from NC_084461.1 coordinate 199,792,216, forward strand.
CCTGCTCTATTCTATAGCATATTTTAAACTTGGAGTCTAACCCCACCTCCACCACTTCCTAGCTCTGTGACCTTGGCCCAGCCAATCACATATAGAACCTCAGGTTCATCACCTGTGGAGTGGGGCTGGGCAGATTAACAGTTAAATACCTAGGGGTCCTTAACAAGGAGTTTGGTGCATAACTGCTCAATAAATCTACTTATTACCTAAAATTTGACTCCTAGATATTTGTTTGACAACCTTTACTGAACACCTACTATGTGCCTACTCTACTTTCCAGAGAGACTTAGACTGTTAGGGTTGGGAAGACTTTAGAGGCCAGAGGTTAAAAACTGGCAATGTGTTCCCAATCTTACCTGCAGAGGAAGGAGTTCTTTTTCACTTATCAGCTGTGTGACTCTGGGCGAGTTACTGAACAACTCTGTGCCTCAGAATCCTTATTTGTAAAATAGGAAAGGGACACGCCTCATAAAGGTGTTATGACTTAATATACATAAATGGTTTAGGATAGTGCCTGGAATAATAAGTGTTCAATTGTGTTCGCTATTATTACGATTATGTGCATTCTCATTGATACTGTTAATAGTTTTCTCTTAGGTGGAGCATGCACTTTCTGGTTTCCCTAAGTCCTTAGTCCAGCTCTCTGGACTCATTTACTTTACCTGCCTTGCTTCTGAAGACATTTGATTTTTCTACCCTTGCTTAAGCCCAACCCCCATATTTTATAGACAGGAAGTCAAGATCCAGATCCAAATGGGAGTGGCTTGCTAAATCCCCACAGCAAGTCAAGGACAAAACCCATTTAGATTCCTGGTATTTACTCTCTAAATGTAGGGTGTACACAGCTCTTTTCATCCACAGGCCCACACACCTTTTACGCTGAAATCCTCCTCTTTGAATATTTCCTCACTGGTTACCAAGGAGCTGGAGGCTGCTTTACTTTAAAACACTCTAATCCAATGGCTGAATGCTGCAAATAGGCCTCCATCCACATCGGCTGGGATACAATTTGTGTGATATGGATTTCTACCCACATGTGTTTAATTGAGCTCATTGAGCCTAATGGAATATAATCTAAGGGATGGGGAGTCAGACTATAAGGAAAATCTATATGGCTCAATTGCATTCCCAATAAGAGTCCAGAGACAGCCTGGTTGATTACTGAACCATTTCTGCCACAAAGTCATTGAATGTCTGCCATAGATTAAAAATTAGTCATGCGTGGAGTGAGAAGGACATCCTTGTGGTCACAGGAAAACCAATAAGCTCACCTTGATTCAATCTTGAACAAGTGGCAGATGCATGAACTGCCTTAAAATTTCAGGGACCATTAATAAAATCATTGTTCTGGGCACTCAATCTGTTTCAATAAAGGCATATTGTTTTTATTGGAAGCATCTTTGATAATGAACCCCATCACTAGTTTCCATTGAGTTGCTATCAAAGACTCAGCTGAGAGCTATTTCTTCTTGGTGAAGGAGAAAAGAAGGTCTTTGGGGAAGTAAACTATTATTAAATGGAGGTGGTGTGTGCTTGCATGAAATTGCATATTTACCCCCGAATTAGCTTGTGTGAAATCTTTCATCAATAGCAATGTCCATGATGGGAACCACAGGGTTTACTCATTGTCAAACAGCATGAGAATACCCTGATTGGCTCATGATATATACATCCAACAGCTTTGCACAGTAGTAGGTTTATGATGGTATTGACCTTCAACACTCAAAGTAAGCCCCTAAAATTGACACTTGCCAAAGACTCCAAATAATTTGTCCATGAGTTCATGTGATGCAAAGCTGCTGGGAGAGTACAATGGAAAAATTGGAGTGCTGGCCAATTCTGTATTAACAGAGTGAGTTGGAAAATCTTAAGGGCAATTGAGAACATCTAAGATTTTTGTTGGGCAGGGAAATAAGAACCAGCACTTCAACTACCCAACATCACTCCATCCCCAGGGAAACTTTCAGGGGTGTGACCCAGCTATATTTGTGGCTTCTTACCCTATCTAAATTCCCAAATTCAGAGAGGCAAGTGTGGTGGTGGGAAATGATCATGAACTTCAGATTCAGTCAATCCTGGGTTTAAATATTACCCTCTTCTTCTAATTGCTGGGTGACACATCACTGAGTCTCTTTGAGCCTCACAAAATTTGTCATGTGGTTGTGAAAGCTAGAAGAGATGGTGTACATAAAGTACTTGGAATACACTAGGTGCTCAATAAATGTTGTCTCCTTCCAGTGGGGTACTAATAAGTGTTTAAAAATTGGTTCTCTCATGCTGTGCAGAAGCTTTTTAGTTTGATATAATCCCATTTGCTTATTTTTCCTTTGGTTGCCCGTGCTTTTAGGGTCATATTCATGAAGTCTGTGCCCAGTCCTATTTCCTGAAGTGTTTCTCCTATGTTTTCTTTAAGAAGTTTTATTGTTTCAGGGTGTATATTTAAATCCTTAATCCATTTTGAGTTGATTTTAGTATACGGTGAGAGGTATGGATCTAGTTTCATTCTCCTGCATATGGATATCCAGTTGTCCCAGCACCATTTGCTGAAGAGGCAGTCCCTTCCCCAGTGAATAGGCTTGGTGCCTTTGTCAAAGATCAGATGGAAGTAAGTGTGTGGGTTGATTTCTGGATTCTCTATTCTATTCCATTAGTCAGTGTGTCTGTTTTTATGCCAGTACCATACTGTTTTGGTTATTATAGCTTTGTAGTATAGCTTAAAATCAGGTAGTGTTATGCCTCCAGCTTTATTTTTTTTGCTGAGCATTGCTTTGGCTATGCGTGGTCTTTTATTGTTCCATATAAATGTCTGGATAGTTTTTTCCATTTCTGAGAAAAATGTCTTTGGAATTTTGATGGGGATTGCATTGAATTTGTATATCACTTTGGGTAGTATGGACATTTTCACTATGTTGATTCTTCCAATCCAAGAGCATGGGATATCTTTCCATCTTCTTGTATCCTCTCTAATTTCTCTCAGCAGTGGTTTGTAGTTCTCATTATAGAGATTTTTCACCTCCTTGGTTAACTCAATTCCTAAGTATTTAATTTTTTTGGTGGCTATTGTAAATGGGCAGGCTTTCTTGATTTCTCTTTCTGCATGTTCACTATTGGAGAAAAGAAATGCTACTGATTTTTGTGTGTTGATTTTGTATCCTGCTACTGTGCTGAAATCATTTATCAATTCCAACAGTTTTTTTGTAGAGGTTTTAGGCTGTTCGATATATAGGATCATGTCATCTGCAAACAGGGACAGTTTGACTTCATCTTTTCCAATCTGGATGCCCTTTATTTCCTTCTCTTCTCTGATTGCTCTGGCTAGTACTTCCAACACTATGTTGAATAGGAGTGGTGAGAGTGGGCATCCTTGTCTAGTTCCTGTTCTTAAAGGAAAAGCTTACAGCTTTTGCCCATTCAGGATGATATTGGCAGTGGGTTTGGCATATATGGCTTTAATTATGTTGAGATAGTTTCCCTCTATACCTAACTTATAGAGGGTCTTTGTCATGAATGAGTGCTGAACTTTATCAAATGCTTTTTCAGCATCTATAGAGATGATCATATGGTCCTTGTGTTTGAGTTTAACAAACAAACAAAAAAACCCTCTGATTTTGCATTTGCCAATTTCTATGGTGTAAATACTTCCACCCTGGCCAATTTCAAGTTGCTAAGATGATGTCACAGAACCTGAAGCAGGGAAGAAATGGGCACAGATGGGGTGCAAGTGGATACAAGCCAGCTCCAACACACCCCTTCTTCCTTCTTCCTACTCCACTCACTCTCTTTCCTCCTCCCAAATCCAAATCTTAGATAGAATCATAGATTCAAAGTCAGCAAGAAACTCTCTTGTTAAGTAGATTGGGGAAACTGAGTCTTTGGGTTCAAGGTCACACAGCCAAATTAGTGGCAGAGCTGGGACTAAGACATAGGCTTCCTAACTTTTGGTCCAGGTCAATTTCCACACTATCCTGCTCTTGGAACTTGCCGTGGGTTGCTCTTATAAGCAAAATGTCCACATAATGAGATTTTGGGGCAATTTCTGAAATCAAGTTCTTTTAACCAGGATCAAATAGATCAGCCTTCTTTTTGATTATATATTAAATAGGGGCACATTGAAGAACTTCTATATGCTTGGGCAATGTTGATAATGAGATTGTCCCATTTCCTAGGCTTGTGTACACATTCCCCCCACCCAAATCTGGATTACCTGTCATCATGAAATGAAGCTTCTAAATTCTGGTGTTTTCCAAGCCCTGGTTCCTGACTACAGACAAGCGTCCCTTGGTCTATAATGCACACTGACCTGGGGAAGATGGAATAAGCTACATCCAGCACTGTTGGCATGAAAACCACAGGGACCTCATCTTGGTGTTGCTCCTACATAGCCTTTCTGTTCCAGGGATATTCAGGTGATGTTATTGGAGATGCTTTGAATGTCAGATGCAAGGTCTTAGGAGAAAGACCATCAGTAAAGAATCCTTTTCTCTCATATCTAACACATAGTTTTCTCTAATCCAGTAAGTATGTGTTGAATATTTATTGTGTGCTCATTCTGTGAGCCTCAGAAAGAATATAAAATACTGTTCCTGCCCTGGCATAACTTTCACCAAGAATATCTATCCATATCTAAATCTATCTATTTGTCTATCTGTCTATGTATCCATATATCTATCATCTATCTCCATTTCACTTGCTATCTAGCTATCATCCTTCTTTATTTCTTCATTTAATCAATGTGCTGGGAGGAGCCATGTCACAGGCTGTGGATTCAAAGATAGATGGTACCTCTCTTAAAAAACATTTGCAAGGGAAAGAAATGTGTATTTAATCATCAGAGAGACATAGGTTCAAATACCAGCTCTGCTACCCACTTGCTGAGTGACCTTGGACAAATCACTGAGCCTCTTCAGGCCTCTGTTTCTTTATCTAGGAAGAAAATTAGTCCCTACCTTGTAAGACTGCTGTGAAGATTCAGTGACATTATGAATAGAAAGTGCTTGATGCAAAGCCTGATAAATAGTATGTATACAATAAATCTCAGCTTTGATTAACTTATCAATGGATCAAATGATTTTTGTCTACTCTGCACTAAGCTTGAGTTGAGGACTAAAAATATGAATACAAATAATGCATACATAGCCCTTGTTCCTAGGAGCACATCATGTTCTGGGAAAAACAGGTGTGTTAGATAATTAGAGGTGTTCTAGGGAGGTACTTGTAAGCACAGGGTGCTGGGCCTACATCAGCCTGAAAAATAAGAGGTCTCATCTGTGCATTTTCAAGTCTTTTGTCTCATTTGATCCCCTAGAGAAACCTGAGAGGTTGGAAATATTGCTTCATTTTACAGATGCAGCAACAGAAATCTCAAAGAAGTCAAGGCACAATGGCCATCCTCCTCTGCTACACCTGGAATGTACCAGACACCACCAAGAGAGATCCTTGCTATGCTGTCTCCACCACAGAGGTCCAGATGGTTCCAGGCATGTCTGATAAAGTCTGTGGGTGCAGCCAGGAGTTCCTGGGCACCAGGAACAGAGGGACGGGAATCCATAAGGATAAGCTTGGCTCCAATCCCACATCTCAGGTCCAGAGGGCAGAAGTGATTCCAAGTGGAGTGAGATAATCATTTCAGTCTCTTACCTCAGCTCAGCCCATGAACTCGTGCCTGGGGTCCTGGGAAGACAGGGCAGCAAGTACGAGCTGATGGAGAGCTCCTTGCAGACCTCTGTGACTTGTTGGCTCTTACAGAACACTGCTTCAGGAAGAGGGGGAGTGGGTGTTCCACCCCCCAACACCTTTGTCTTAATCTCCACAGAGGCCCAAAGATGGAAACTGCACAACCAAGTAAAAACACAGAACTTGGTAAGGACAGTGATTCCCACCTGCTCAACAGGGGACACATGAGTCATATTTCTGAGCCCACCTGAGACAGCCCCTGAGATGGGCTTAAATACACGGCTATGGAGGAATTATAACAGCTGAGGTCCTGTGGAGCCAATGGGGAGAAAAAGGCAGTAAAGTTGGGGCTTATTTATTACCATTAACGGGGCCCCATTTATACTGACAGACTGCTGAAGCCTGGGTTACGCTCCTGCAAGAGTTTCATAAGTGAAGAGGACAACCAAACCTGTTTTAAAGTCCGACCCACATTTCTTGAGCATCAGCTATGTGCCAGGCAATGGGATTACAGACAGGAATAATATTATCACCATTTGTTGGAGAAGTCAGTGAGAAAACCAGGATTGCAGTTCAGCACAATAAGGGCTGGTAGTAATTGTGATAATCAGGGAAACAACTGCTATGTCCAGTGATGGGCTTGAGAGCTCAGCGGGTCCAGTCAGTGAATCTCAGAACTCCTTGCTGGAACAAACCCCTGTTCACTCTTGTTCTGAGGGATGGGGTGTGGATATGAGGTATGGAGCTCTGGGACCATGTTGCTGCCAGGTAGGAAGTTGTTCTAAGAAGGACAAAACCAATGGACGGAGGAACGCAGACTGAAGAAGGAGGAAAATGGAGCTAGGCTCTGGTGATAGAGTGAACCCCTGGATCAAACTATGCCTGAAGCCTACATACTGCCTTAATCTTTCATTTAAGCTGTATTTCTCAGCCTTCTCTAAAAAAACAGAACCAATAGGATATATATGTAGATTTATAGAAAGAGATTTATTTTGAGGCATTGGCTCATGCCATTATGGAGGCTGAGAAGTCCCACAGTCTGTGTCTGCAAGCTGGAGGCTTGGGAAACTGGTAGTATCATTCCAATCCAAAGTTGAAGGACCCCAAACCAGGGCAGTCAATGGTCTGAGTCTGAAGGCCTGAGAAACCATAGTGCTGATATCATAGGCCAGGAGAAGATAGATTTCCTAGCTTAAGCAAACAGCAAATTTGCCTTTTCTCTGCCTCTTTGTTCTACTCAGCCCCTCAACAGATTGGATGATGCCCGCCTGCACTGGTGGGGGCAGATCTTCCTTACTCAGTTCACTGATTCAACTGCTAATCTCTTGTAGAGACACCCTCACAGGCAACCCAGAAATAATGTTTTACCAGCTATCTGGGCACCCCCAGTAAGTTGACACATAAAATTTACCATCACATAAGCCAATATTCTTCTCTATTGTTTAAGGCATTTTGAACTGGGTTTGCTACCACTTGCAATTGAAATTATCTTATAACACAGTAAGGAAAGAGTGGGAGACTCAGGTCCTTAAAGGCTATGACATGCCTTGAGTACTGAATTAACAATTTACAACTCTGTCCTTCAAGTCATGGGGGACTTTTTAAGTAGAGGGTGGGATGGGTGATCAGGATCTTATATTTTTAAATATCTTGCTGGCCCCAAAGTGAAGGCTGTATTGAAGTAGGGCAATAATGAATGAGAGGGACAGTTGGGGGACACAGCAGAAGTTGTAACAATTGTCCAAGTGATAATTGATGACAACTCAAACAGGAGTGGTAGGGATGGAAATAAAGAAATGCTTTTATGAGGTGTCAAAAAGGAACGATCTTTAAATTTCTCCTTTCCTAGTAAGTATAAATTCCTTGAGGTGAGATTCCTTCCAGTCAAAGAGTTTCTTATACCAATTGCATAAGAAAAAAGGAAGCAAATCAGGAGGGAACATGACCTGGTTACTCTCTTAGTCTCTGTCAGATAGGGGGTGGATAACAGCCGATTGCTTGAACCAGCCATTTGATTCCTGAGGTCCAGTGAAAAACTAGGTGGGTGTGAAGACAGAGGGAAGTGAGCTCTTCTGCTTTCTGCCTTGGATTCTGGAAGATGTGATGTCTGAGAGTGGGGTCAGGATGTTCTTATTGTACAGGGGAATGGAATTCCCTCAGGTGCTTAAAAGTCCAAAGTAGACAGGAAAGATGAAATTCTTTGGAACTTCATGCCCCTTAATCAATTTTGTGATTAAAAAACAAGCCATATTATACAAGAAAAATGAAATAAAATGATTCTCACTGTCTGTTAAAATGCAGATTTCCAGAACTGCAGAGCTTTGGTATCCGTGGGTTTAGGGACAGGCCTAGGAAACTGCATTTCACCATCCCTTCTCCACTCCATGTTATCCTGATGTCAGTGGTTCAGGGGTACACTTGAGGCCTGGGGAGGGGAAGTAAATTTTCCAAGGGCACACAATGAGTGAGTGGCAAAACCTGGACAAGAACCCACATATCTTGATTCCCAGGTGAGGGCTATTCCTGCTGTTACCAGATTTTTTTTAAAAAAGGAAAGCACTGGCAGCATCATTTCTCACATGTTCAGATGGCTGCCTGCTGCCAAATCATGTAAGTATGAAAAAGCAGATGTACAAAGAAAGTCAGAAATGGCCACAGCTGAGAGGAGCTTAAGGAACATGAAAATTAAATGCAGGGTGGTATCCTGAGAGATGGCACCTTGGGACAGAAGGATATTAGGTAAAAACTATGAAAATCTGAATAAAGTATGGCCTTTAGTTAATAATGACATATCAATATTGGTTCATGAACTGTGACAAATGTATTATATGAATGTAAGATGTTAACAATAGGGGACCCTGGTATGGGTTTTTTTTTAGAACTCTCTACGCTACCTTTACAATTTTTCTATAAATCTAAAACTACTTTAAACTAAAAATATTATTATTTTCTAATTACTTCAAAAAAGCAAGTGAAAAGTTTTTGGTCTCAGTGCCCTCATTCATTCATTTTCATTCTCTTATTGATCCACGAGTGTTTATTGAGCATCTGCTCTGTGCCAGTCTCTATCTGGGCTATGGGACAAAGCTGGTATCTTGCTCAGGCTCAGGAGAAGGTTGATGGTTTTATCTTCTTTCTCATTCAGCACGTGACTGTGAAGTCCATAAGTAATGGCCTAGAGCCCTGGCTGGAGTCTTGGGTCCCCATCCCAGACTTGCTGATGACTGTTAACTATGACTTCACTTCTTTGGGTCTCCATTTCCTCCTTTGCCATTAGAAAGACTCATGCCTGCTATGTCAAACATCAGTCACAAGGCTCAAATGAGCCCCAGAACATAAAATCAGGCTATGGCTTGAATGGGTGTTAGTGTCTATTTAGTCCAGCTTCTATTTGATACATAGGGAAACTGAAGCACAAAGAAGGTAAGTGACTGGCCCGAGGTCACACAGCGAAGACCAGAAGTCAGACCTCCTCATGCTTTCCACTATAAAAGGCTGAAAGAGCTCTGGAAAAGTTAAAAAGCTTGTGTGTGTAAATGCAAAGACAAATGCCTATTACAATAAATCCCGAAATTGCGAGGTTCCAAGACCTGGGGCTTGTATCTTTAGCAAATTCAGGCCATTGATTGAAATTTTTGGCTAAAAGGTGATAAAGCAGAGGTATGGGTTCTCAGTCTGCCTGCTTCTCTCTATGCATATATTTTCATTAATTTATCTGTTCATTTATATTTAATTTGATTTCATTTTTTGAGCCTAGTTTCACTCTACTCTATGATTTGGCCAAATTAATAATCTCTCTTCCCCATATCTGTGCAGCAAGAAGGAGAAACAGTGGTGCCCATAGCATCCCCCACTCCCTCACCGTGTCCCCATTTCTGGGAGAAAAGTAGTAGGGCTTCAGTAGTAGGGTTGGGGGAAGAGGGGCAGTGAGATTTGGCCAGAGGACTGGTAATGCCTGGCTCAGAGATCACCAGAGCCAGCCTGTGACCAGCCCATCAGCAGCACAGGGTGGTGGTTATGTCCAGAGGAGTAGATTCAGACTCCATGGTACAGATTTTAGCACTTGCTAGCAGTGACACATCGGGCAAGTTATAGATTCACCTGTGCTTCTGTTTCCCTGTCTGCGAAACAGGGACCACCCTGTGTTTACCTCATGGGAATGTAGAGAGAATTAAACAAGATAATATGTGAAACATGCTTAGCACAGGTTATGGCATATTGTAAGAGTTTAAAATGAGTGGTTCAGGTCTCTGAACTCTTCCAACCCACTTGTTTTATATTCATGAAAACTGAGGCAGAAAGAGGTGGTCAAACCTTCCAGAAGGCGGTGACCTGGTGCCACTGGAGTACCTAAAAGTCCGTGGATAGTGAAGGGGCCTGAGGAGGGTCCTGGTGGTCGTTTCATTGGGTGGGGGTATCTGGCTCTCCAGTCCTCACCTCCCAATCCCTTCTCCATTAGTCCTCATTTCCAGCCTTTAAGATTCACTCGTCCCCACTAGGGCTGCAGTCCCTGAGGCCTCCCTAATGTCTCTCTATCTTCCTTCCCACCACACCATGAGAACATTAAAGCCCTCAATTATAAGTGATGGAGCCTAGGGGTGGGGGAGGGGAGGGCAATCAGAGGCACAAGGCTCCTTAGCTGTTATGCAGTGAGTGCCATAAAAAAAGAAAGTGGGATCCACTTCTGGGTATAAACCCAAAAGAATTGAAAGCAGGATCTTGAAGAGATATTTGTATATCTAAGTTCATAGCAACATTATTCACAATAGCCAAGAGGTGAAAGCAACCCAGCATCCATCCACGGATGAATGGATAAACAAATATGGCATATCCATATAATGGAATACTACTCAGCCTTAAAAAAGAAGAAAATTCTGACATATGCTACAACATGGATGAGTCTTGTGGACGTTGTGCTAAGTGAAATAAGCCAGTCAAAAAGAAACAAATACTGTACATTCTTCCTATATGAATGTCTTAGTTCATTTAGGCTACTATAGTAAAATGCCATAGACTGGATGGCTTATAAACATCAGAAATTTACTTCTCATAACTCCAGAGGCTGGGAAGTCCAAGATCAAAGCATTGGGAGATTCAGAGTCTGGTGAGGACCCACTTCCTCACAGATGGTCATCTTTTCACTTACATGGTAGAAAGGATTGGGGATCTCTCTGGGGTCTCTTTTATAAGCAAACTAATCCCCTTCATGAAGGTTCTGCCCTCAAGATCTAATTACCTCCCAAACACCTCACCTCCTAATACCGTCACTTTGGAGGTTAGGATTTTAACATATGAATTTTGGGGAGACATACACATTCAGACAATAGCAATGAGGTACCTAGAATAGGCAATTCATAGAGACAGAAAGTAGACTGGTGGTTGCCAGGGAATGGAGAGAGCGGAGTTATTGTTCTAACGGGTATAGAACTTCTGTTTTGCAAGATGAGAAGAGTTCTGGAGATGAATGGTGGAGTTAGCTGCACAACAATGTGAATATACTTAATATCAATGAACTGTATATTTAAAAATGATTAAAATGGTAAAAATTTTCTTTTATGTGTTTTTTCCTACAATCAAAAAGAAAAAATAATATCAACAGGATCAGGTTTCTCTAGAATGAGAAGGTAAGTGGTGACTGAGGACACTAATGCAGCTCTGGATTTTCTTTTCTTTTTTTTTTTTTTTGTCTTTTTTTTTGTGACCGGTAAGGGGATCGCAACCCTTGGCTTGGTGTCGTCCGCACCGCACTCAGCCAGTGAGTGCACCGGCCATCCCTATATAGGATCCGAACCTGCGGCGGGAGCGCTGCTGCACTCCCAGCGCTGCACTCTCCCGAGTGCGCCACGGGGTCGGCCCCTGCAGCTCTGGATTTTCTAGCGTGGGTCAGATCCCCTGTGTTCTTATCCCAGCTCTGCCATTTTCTTGCTGAGTGATTTAGGAAAGTTGCTTGTCCTCTCTGAGGCTGTTTCTCATCTGTAAAATACAGATAAAAATAGCACCTACATCACAGGGCTGTTGTGAGGATGAAATGACATTATCCATGAAAAGTGCTTGGCACAAAGCCTGGCACATTTATTTTTCATTCAGTGAATATTTATTGTGCTCCTACTATGTCTAGTACTATTACTATTCTAAATGCTGAGATGCAACAGTGAATGAAACAGGCAAATGTCCCCATCCTTATCAAGTTTATACATCCATGTGCATTAGCCTGGACTTCCTGGAAAGCAGACTGTCAGGCAAAATCTCTGTGCAGCTACTTTATAAGGGGGAGTGACCCCAGGGAAGCAAGAGTGTGGGAAAGAAGGATGAGGCAGGGAAGAGAAGAGAGTCCATCCAAGGATAGATACTAGCGGGATTCCTCTTGGTATCAAGAACTACTGGTTGTCCCTGTCATGGGACCATCCTCAGTGAGGCTGCATGAACTATTGTGTTTTAAGACCACCCAGCTAGGGGGAGGAAGGCGGAGGAACCAATGCATAAACTCCCAACCCTGATCGGTCTAAGGTTTGCTTCAAAGGGCAGTAATTAAAGACATACATTGCTTATGAACGGCTGCTGAGTTCGCTCCACTGCTCTTAAGCTTCAGCCACAACAAGGAGGTGAGCAAAGGCTGTGGACCCTTCTGTGCGTGAAGGTGGTCAGAACCCATGCACAATGGATCACCCTCATGGTGGCTGAAAGGGAACCAGCGGTTAAGGGTCCCAAAGCCAGCCGAAGTCCAAAGTGGCACCCAAAAGGTGTCAGAAACCATTTATGCAGTGCGTATGCCTATACCCACACACATCTAGGTATATAGTATAATTAAAACTCAGATGTATCCAGCATTTACAGCTGACAACACTGTCAGACAAATAGGGTTCTGTTGATATTTCTACCCAAGAAGAATGATCGTATGATAAATTAAGGCCTTTATTATCAGAGCCTGAATATGTTGATTGAATAAAGCTTTCCTCTCTAAAATGCAAAGTATGTAAACGATTCCAACACTGTAACATATTAATGAGTTTTTTTTTTAATGTGTGAGTCTCAGAGAAGAGAAACTATTTCATTTAAAACCAGCAAATAATGGTCTCTGACAATATTACAGGCCTGAACGTTGATTTTGGTTGATGGGTGATCTGGGCTTGTGGAAGATTTCAGCTGGCTTTGGGTCTTTTTGTATCACACACCCACACTCACACGCTCACACCCTCACATGCCATCTTTGTCAGTGGGCTGCCACAACAAATACCACAGTCTGGGTGACTTAAATAACAGGACTTTATTTCTCACAGATCTGGAGGCTGGGAAATGCAAGCTCAAGGTGCTGGCAGGTTCAGTTCCCCAGGGAGGCCTCTCTTCCTGGCTTGCGGATGACTTCTTTGGAACTTGATGTATCTCCTTAAAGCAGACATTTCCATAATGACTCTGAAAAATAAAACAAAATCAAAGGCTGAGTAAGGTGCAGAATGGATCTTTGGAGTGGTAGGATTTGGAGCAAAGGGTTTTAATAAGCTACTACTTCAGTGAGTGGAGAAAGAAAGAAAAAAGGGAATATAATCCTGGTGGGCCAGAATTTTTTTTTTTTTTTAAGTAGGATTTCTGTTTGAAAGGATGGAGAGAGGAATTGTCTCACTGGAAACTAGAGTCCTTTTATAATCAAAGAAATGACTTTCATGTCTCTATGACTGGTGACTGCTTACTGTTCCCTGCTGCACATTCCGCTGCCTGTTTGTGAAATAGGGTTGGTACAACTCTTCTGAAAGGAACTCTTTAATATTTTAATATCAATACTATTAATTATTGTTATTAGTAATTCACTATGCATGTTTTAATATCTCAAGTGCTACAATTACTTGTTCAACTATTTGGACCCAGTTTTCCTTTTTTAAATTTATTTTTCTAGTAACAGTGTTATGTATGTGCCAGCTTCATATTTTAGTCTGCCTTGGACTTAGGTGTTTGGGATTCTGTACATTCTTGCCAAACAGCAAATGTGCAGGGTTTGCAACCCTTAGATTTTGTTATTTGAACAATGAAAAGTGTTATATTTTGTGGTGTCAGACTTCATTTGCTGGGAAGGTAAAAGAAAGAGCTAAGACCAATTGCTTATCAACATCATCATCATCATCACATTTATGGAGCATTTACTATGTGCCAGGCACTGAGCCAAACCTTGTACATCACCATAACTCTTGGTCCTCATAGCAACTCTATGAGGTGTGTGCTCATATTATCCCCATTTTGCAGATAAGGAAACCAAGACCCAGAAAAGTTAAGTAAATTACCCAAGGTTCAAGCTGCTATGTGGCAGAACCGGCAGACAAAATCAGGCAGTCCCACTCCAGAGTCCCAATTCCTAACCATTGTGCTATTCTGCCTGACGAAAGGAGCAAAAAGATATAAGGTAGACGACTGTATACTGTTAAGCATGTATACAACAACAAGGTTAATTGTTTTTAATAATGTTCAGATCCATAAACAGGTTTTTGATAGTGTTTGGGGCAGCTGGTAAAATAGTTAAAGCAAAGAAAAGTTGTGTTCACGTTTATGTTACCTGGAGAAGCAGCAGAGTGGCTCGATACTCTGGTGGAGAATCAAAAGCCAGAGTGAAGGGCACTTTTTATATTTCCCCCCAAAATCCCCACTCAGTGAGATATTGTTGGCTCTTTTAGTAGCATCCATTCATCTGCTCCCCAAAGGCATGGGGTCATGTGATTTTTGAGTATTGATTCTACCCCCAAATGTGTGGCAGTCATATAATTTAGGGGATAGTGACTCCATTCTCAGTTCCAGAGGTAAATCCTTTCCCAGCTGGCCTAAAGCAATCAGAAAATCCTGCTCTTACACATGATTGTTTCAGAAATGGACACACAATCTCAGCCTGGCAGTCAGAACATGGCAGTTCCCTTAGCCATGGTGATTGATTCAGGGATGGGCATGTGACCTAAACTGATTCAATTAGAGTGAAACACAGAATTTTGTTTAGTAGTTGAGATAAAGAAGCCTTCTTTCTTTTCTTCAGGAAGATGTGATATATCAAACTGTTCCAGACATTTTGTCACTGTAATAAAAATGAGTCTGAAAATGAAACCATCATATGGAAGAAGGCAGAACCAACCCAACTGCAGAGAAATGGAGTCAGCACCCTGATCAAGTTGTTTCTGAAACTAGTGTTGACCCATTTTCATTTACATAAATCAGTAAATTCCTTTTGTTGTCCATACTATTTAAGGCTGGGGCTGTGTTTCTTACAACTAAAAGCATTCTAGCCAGTACATGGAGCATTATGCTTGCAGTTTAAATACAAGCAGGTCCTAGTGGGGCTCTCTGTTCTCATTGTGAGCCCCCCTTAAACTGACTCACACTAGCTACACACCATGTTAATGAAAAATGGGTACTTTACTTGAATCGTTATGGAAACACTGGGAAGAGAAATTTCATGACATAAGGAAAAGCAAAAACTTAATAAGAATCTTCATCACCCATCCCCATTGGACCTGTGTGATGACACCTGTCTCATCTTTCCTCTTTCTCTTCTCCCTACAGCTTCTAGGATCTCCTTAGTAATTCCACTTTCATCCTGCATTAGTGTTCTGCACTCTGAAAATAAAATAAAATACAACAACAATTAAAAATGGTTATTCTTTGTTCCTCCTGTTCCCAACCCTAGCCCAAGAAGCTCATTGAAGTATTTCCCTAACAAAACCAAAGCTCTTCCTAGAGGGTAATTCAGCTGCTGAGTAACTATGTTTCCTCCATATTGTTACCTACTGTGTTCTGGAAATACAAAAGGAATGCTCTCGTGCTCTTGTGCTATCCTCTCATCTTTGCAGCTACTCCCGCAAGGAAGAGGTCAAATCATCACCTCATTAAGTGAAACTTGAGCTTTACCAAGTTCCAACTCCCTCTTTTGGGGAGTCTGGAGGAGAGAAATCACAGCTCTGTCTGAACGCAATAGACTTGCTTGCTGAGTTATCAATGATCACGCGGTGATACTTTTCAAACCTATTTCTGTAAGACTTCAGCCAGTGGAAAAATCTCTTTTGCATTCCAGACCCCGATCTCAGTGTTTCAAAATGTTATTTGTGTATAAATCTGTGGACATGATTATTGCTGTATTTCTTAAGAAATTCTGATACATTTATGATCAGCCTGTCAAGGAAGATCTATCGCATTTAATTTCTAGTAGCGGCTAGAGAGAAGAGGAAAAAGTTCTTGACAAAACTGGAGAAATCATAGTATGTATCAGAGATAAATGTCCAGCTGCATAAGATGCAGAAACCATGTGGTCTTACACCCAAGGGCCATTCTAACTTTCTGGAAAAGAATCACAAAGAACTGACCTTCTTGCTTGTAAAATGATGGCATGCATTACATGGTTAAAATTGTAACACTGTAACAATGATCATCAGTGTGAATTATGGGTGATTAATGCAAGGGTTTTATAGCCACAATGACAAACTCCAAAACCATTCCTCTTCCTCCCCCTCAACTTCCCCTCCCTGTCTCCCCACCTTTTTCCTTAAGGGATTTTTATAACCATTTAAAACTACATTGAGATTCAAACTCTTTTAAATTAGACAACCCACTTCAGTTCAAAAGTATCCATTTTTATCCTTTAAATCCTTCATGAATAAAGAAGCTTCTGTTGTCTTCCACTATGTGCCAGGCTTTGTGCTGGGTGCTAAGAGCCTAAAGTTAAGTGAGACATGGGCAGTCATCCTGTGAAACAGGTATGTAATTTTCTTTTCTTGTGATGTCTATGTTTGGCTTTGATATCAGGGTAATGGTAACCTCATATAATGAGTTAGGAAGTTTTTAGAAGAGTTTGGGAAGAATTGGTGCTCTTTCTTCTTTAAATGTTTGGTAGAATTCACCAGTGAAGTCATCTGGACCTGGGCTTTTCTCTATTGAAAGGTTTTTGGTTACTGGTTCAATCTCTTACCTTGATATAGGCCTATTCTAATTTTCTATTTCTTCTTGAGTCAGTTTTTGTAGCTTGTGCGTTTCTATGAATTTGTCCATTTCATACAATTTGTTTAATTTGTTGGCATACAATTGTTCATAGTAAGAGGTGGGCATATGAAAGATAAATACTAAAATAAAGCCTGACAACAGTGTAACTGAAGCATGGAGAAGGGAAGGTTAGTTTGAATTTGGAGGTGGGGAGATGAGAAAGATTCACAGGAGAGGTGACTCTTAAAACTCATTGGGTGCTGTAGGATGAGTAGGTGTTGGTTAGGTGAGATGGGGGTGGGGCATCTCAGGTAAGGAAACAGTGCAAGAAAAGGCTGAGAGGAATAAAAAGGCATGGCATGCTCTGAGACCATGAGGTGGGAAGAGTATAAAAGGAGTTTTGTGAACCAGAAAGTAATGAGGTTGGGGCAAAATTATGAAGGGTGTTTAATACCGTGCTAAGGATTTTGGATTTTTTCCCCCTGATTGATGGGAAACCATCAACAATTTTTAAGCAGGATTTTAAGACTATCAGATTTGTGATTTTCTAGGAAGATTGTTTTGGCAGCTGTTGAGAGTGGTTGGTAGCAGGGAAGCTAGGCTGCTGCTGTCATCCATCATGAAGGTGCTGGTGGATGAAAAGAGAAGGAGGCTGGATCCCTGACACCCTGAGTGGTAGAATCAAAGGAACATAGAGAAAACTAGCAATGAGGAGAGATAGAGAGAGAGAGAGAGAGAGAGAGAGAGAGAGAGAGAGAGAGAGAGAGAGAGAGAGAGAGAGAAACTCAACAATGAGGTCAAAGCTCCTAGCTGGGATTATGCCTGTCCTGTAAGACAATGAGCAAGTTCAGCCTTTGATGCTTAGTACATTCAATTTGTGTATCTGTGGAAAGAAGCTGCAGACATGGCAGCATCTGTGTCATCATAT
This sequence comes from Cynocephalus volans, assembly GCF_027409185.1. Lineage (NCBI taxonomy): Eukaryota > Metazoa > Chordata > Mammalia > Dermoptera > Cynocephalidae > Cynocephalus > Cynocephalus volans. Next base: position 199,809,758 of record NC_084461.1, read on the forward strand.
TAATTATAAAGCTTTAAGGGAAAAAAATCCCAAAGGGAATAAAGATTTTCTCAAAAGCATTCTTGTCTAAAGTAAGCCACATGCAAATGGAAAACCTTGACATTTAATTGATTTCAGTAATCATAATGACATTGTGTTTTCATTCAGGCTGTGCAATGGGGCTTTGAAACTGGAAAACTGATAGATAAGCCCTTGTTAGGGGAAACAGAAATGATTCCTGGTTTCGGGGTTGAATATTTTTCTTTCTTCTTTCCATAGAAAAAAAGTACCCCATAATTTCTAACAGTCTGAATGACACTTTGTCTTATTTCTCTCCATTAGGAGATACGACCTGAGATTTTCTAGATAATAAAAATTGGTCTAAGAAGTGTGAGTGACACATTTAAAAATACAAGTATCTGAAAATATCTTGTTTTGTAGATTTGACTCAAGAACCATGTAAATTTCTTTTACAGTTATAAAAAGTCAAAATGAAAATGAGAAGTAATTCTTTAAAATCAAGAGAAAAACAAAATAAATGAATCTGTGTGTTAACTTGGTGACTTACCCACACACAAGTGACTTTAAACACAATATCCTTGATATGAAATACCCCAAGGATGGAAAAAGGAGAGAGAGAGAGAGAGAAGGAAGCACACTATTTTCATTAATGATATTATTAGCAACACTATTAGTACCGTTAACTCATTACATAGTAGGTAAAGTAAATACATTTTTATATTAATGTTGTTAGCAACCAGGATTCTCAGCATAAGAGAAAAGATATAAAAATACAAAATCAGTTAAGTGGATTAAGCCTTAAAATCCTAAATTGGAATTTGAAATAGTATGAACTCATGATGCATTTTCTCTTTAAACAATTTTGTACTTCCCAGCTTTGCTTACTGTAAATACCTAGAAACAATGACCAATCCAGTAATAAACCAGATTGTGGTCTCTAAGGACAATTTCAAAGTAAAAGGAACCAGAGCTCCTTGGAGAAATGGCTGATTTCAGTACTGGGACAGGAAACGCAAAAGATGATCCTGAGATGTCTTGTTACATCAGAAGCAAGAAAATCATCAAAAACTACTGTGACTGTGTCAAAAATACTCAGGAACCAACCCACTGGCTCCCACTAGCTAATGATGGGACTCTATGAGCACTGAAAAGAGTAATAACAGAAATGCACTGAAACACATCAAACACATGGAAGTCCATGTGTTCACGATTTTCCTAAAAACAAAACAAAACAAAATGCATTGGCCCTTTAGAGGATATTAAAGAACCACCTCATTATTCTGGAAATTGATAAAGGAATCAATCATTGATCATCCTTTCCTGTAGGCACCGTATCTTAGTGTAATCAAACCATCAATAAAGAAATAAAGAAAATCTTTCTCAACAGAAGCAGTTCAACCAATAAATGAGGAAGGAGAGATAGGATTAGAATAGTACTGTAATGGCCCTAGACCACCAGACAGTATGTCCCTCCCCATGGAATACAATGACAACCTATAAAATATTCTTGCCAAAAACTCAAACCTGAATCAGATCAAAACTTTAAATCTAATGACCAATTCACAGGAAATACTTGCACAAGGGATAGAGGAACATGTTAAAAGACACCATAAGTATACAATCAACAAAATCCAGTTTGCAAGAAACTCAACAGAACAAATGATTCAGTTTTTTCAATAAATAAATTGCAAGAGAAATTTTTTAAAAGAGGGAGGGAGAAGCTACAGATAAAGGAGATTAAAGAGACATATCAACCAAAGGTAAAGCATGGAGGGCTGAATTCCTCCCCAGTGCTCCCTAAGAAAATGGCTCCACGAGCCACCCTGTCGCTCAAGCCATAAAGCCAGGAGTTATCTTTGTGACTTCCTTTTTCTTATCCCCCTCCACCCCCATCCAATTCAGGACCCAGCTCTACTGATTTTACCTCCTGAATGCCTTTTATTAAAAAATTTTACTTCTAATTTTTTTTAATGTGGTAAAATACACATGACATAAAGCTTACCATCTTGACCATTTTTAAGTGTACCATTCAGTGATATTAAATGTACATTCACATTGTTGCGCAATCCTTACCACCATCCATCTCCAGAACTCTTTTGATCTTGTAAAAGCTGAAACTCTATACCCATTGAACAATAACTCTTCATTCCCTTCCTCCCCCAAGCCCCTGGTCACCACTATTCTCCTTCCTGTCTTTATGAATTTTGCTGCTCTAGTACCTCATATCTCTACCTCACATAGAATCATACAGTATTTGCCTCTTTGTGGCTGCCTTATTTCACTTAGCCCAATGTCTTCAGGGTTTATTCATGTTGTAGCATATGTCAGAATTTCCTTCCCTTTTAAGGCTGAATAATATTTCATTGTATGTATATGCCTCATTTGCTTATCCATTCATCCATGGATGGACACTTGGGTTGCTTCCACATTTTTAACTATTGTGAATAATGCTGCTGTGAACATTAGTGTACAAATCTTTTCAATTCTACTTTCAATTCTTTTGGATATATACCCAGAAGTGGAATTGATGGATCATATGGTAGTTCCATTTTTAATTTTTTGAGGAACCATCATACCATTTTCCATGGGGGCTGTACCATTTTCCATTCCCACTAATCATGCATAAGTGTTTTGATTTCTCCACATCCTCATTGATGCTTCTTATTTTCTGTTTTTCTTTTTCTTTTTCTTTTGATAGTAGCCATCCTAATGGGTGTGAGGTGGTATCTCATTGTGGTTTTGATTTGCATTTCCCTAATATTTAGTAACGCTGAGAGTATCTTTTCATGTGCGTATTGGCCATTCATATGTCTTCTTCAGAGAAATGTCTATTGAAGTCCTGGGCCCATTTTTGGATTAAGTTATTTGGTTTTTTATTGCTGTTGTCACACTGTAGGAGTTCTCTATATATTCTGGATATTAATCCCTTATCAGATACATGATTTGCAAATATTTTTCCTGTTCTAGAGATTTCCTTTTCACTGTATTGAGAGTGAACCTCAATGAACCAAAGTTTTTCATTTTCATGAAGTCCAATTTGTCTATTTGGTGTTGTTGTTGTTGCTGTTGTTGCCTGTGCCAAATGCCTTTTAAATCTTTCCCTTCTCTCCACCCCAGAAGCTTCACTGTGTCCAGGCCACCATCATATTTTTCCTGGACTCTGCCTCTCCAATGCATAATACACCTGGCATGTAAGAAATGCTCAATGATCACTTGCTGTTATATTAGGTGGTGGCTCAAGGATCTTTAAGAAGTCTTCTTATCTAAAGGTATCTCCCTCACCAAACTGCCAGTGTCTCTAAAACCAGCATTAGATATGCATTTCTGACCCCAGCCCTTAGTTCCAAGTGTCCATTCTTAAAATAGTAGTTGTAATACAGGAAAAAAGATGGTGTAAACCAAAGACCTATGTTTGAGTCTGACGGCTGCTACTTACCAGCTGTCTGACTCAGTTAAGCTCTCCAGGCATTTCTTTGTTCCCTCCTCTGTAAATTGAGGACAATAAAGCTTACTCACAAGAATATTGTATGATCTAGAGATTATTTTTGTGAAGTATCTGCTCTGTTTAACACATAATGGATACTCTAGAAATAGCTACAAGTTAAATAATTAATAGCTATAAAGAAAAAATAATAAATGAAATAAGTGAGAAATGGGGACATTCAAAGAAAAGACTTTGATGGAAACTCTTGAGTAAGACATAAATATTGTATATAAGATCAACTTTTCTTCCACTGTGGTAATCTCTCGAAGAGAGACTTTTTGCTTTTCCTAGAAGAATATCTTTATCCCATGCTGAGTCAATATAAAACAAAAAAGAAGAAATGTAGATGATGCCCAAATATTTCTTTAGTAATCTACTTGTAGTCAGTTATTGCTGTGATAATGCTGCACAGTGACCCCGAAATCTCAGCAGCTTACAACACAAAATATTCATTCTTCTCCCATGGGTCTGGGTATCAGCCACGGTTTATCGGGCTCAGATTTGGGGCAGCTCCTTGTGTCTTTCATGTTAGGACCAGGATGAAGGAGCGGTGGCTTCTTGGAGCATGCTCATCTCATGGTGACAGCAAGTATGTATGCAAGACGCCAAGCCACGTGCAAGTATATTTAAAACCTCTGTTTGCAGCATTTCTGCTCATGGGCCATTGGCCAAAGCAAATCACAGGGTTGCACCTCAAGTCAGTGGGGTAAGGTAGTACACTCTAAACGAAAGCTATAGCAGGGGTTGGAGAAAAGCACGAGTCATGAACAAGTACTGCTATCTTCCACACCAACTTAACTCTCTTATCCAACAATTCATCTCAACAATTATTAAAACTATTTCATATTTTCAACATGCACAACCTACTAGTGGTAATTATTATCTTATTTTTTGTTGGTTAGGTAAGTAAGATTTCCCTCTTTTATTTTTCTCACTGAAATAGAAACGACAGCGATGATATAGCCATAATTCTACGGAGTGTTGGGACATGTCACACGGCTTATGTATGTGACCTCCTTCTCATCCTTCTACCATCCTGTGAGGAAGACGACCACACCAATCTCACTTTATATGTGAGGAAAAAATTAAATGCAGGTAATTTAAGTGACTTCCTCAGAGCCACACTACTAATAAATGTGAGGCATAGTTGGAATTCAAATCTGGCTCTCCCTGACTTCATAGTCTATGCTTAAACATCTCTTTTATCCTCAAAGATGGCCCTGGTTCTAGTAACTTTTTTTTTTTTTTTGTCTTTTTCGTGACCGGCACTCAGCCAGTGAGTGCACCGGCCATTCCTATGTAGGACCCGAACCCGCGGCGGGAACGTCGCTGCGCTCCCAAGCGCTGCACTCTCCCGAGTGCGCCACGGGCTCGGCCCCTAGTAACTTTTTAAAATAAATTTTTACTTAAGAATAAACTTAGAATTCAAACAAGTTGTGAAGATAGTATAGAGTGTTCTAATATACCATCCAGTTTCCCCAGTTATTAACACTGATTATATCTTATGTTAGTATGGTAAATTTGCCAGAAGTAATGAACCAATACTGGTACATTATTCTTAACTGAAGTTCATACTTTATTCAGATTCCCTTAATTTTTGCTTGATGTCCTTTTTCTTTTCCAGGATCCCATCCAGCACACCATATTTCTCTTACTCATCATGCCTCCTTAGGCTCTTCATCGCTGTGATGATTCCTTGACCTTCCTGATTTTTGATGACCTTGACAGTTTTGAGGAGTACTGGTCAGGTATTTTTAGAACACTCCTCAACTGGGATGGGTCTAGTGTTTTTCTCATGATTAAACTGGAGTAGTGAGTATTTAGGAGGAAGACCACACAGATAAAGTGCCATACTCATTACATCATACCAAGGGTACATACTGCAGCATGACTTGACCTTGATCACCTGGCTGAGGTAGTGTTCGTCAGGTTTGTCCACAGTAAAGTCACTCTTCCTGCTCTTCATCCCCACCCCGACCCCCATACCTGCTTTGGAGGGAAGTCACTATGCACAGCCCACACTTAGAGTGGGAAGTTATGCTCCATCTTTTTGAGGGCAGAGTATTTACATACATTTTTGGGAGTTCTTCCGCATAGGAGACTTGTCTATTCTATTCTATTCTACTTTGCTTATTTATATCAGTATGGATGAATGAATATACTTTGGGTTATAATCCAATATAACTTTATTTATTTTCTTACTCAAATTGTTCTAGTTCTTACCATTGGGAGCTCTTTCTGTTGGCTCCTGTGTTTCTTTGAGACATCCCCATCATTGTGTGTGTGCAAATGTGTGGTTTTGTTTGAGCCTTTCCTTACTTCCCGGCACTAGAAGATCCTCCAGGTTCATCTCGTAGATTTCCTACCTCAGTCCTAGAATCAACTTTTCCAGAAATCCCTGTTTCTTTTTATTGGAGAATGGCATTAGAAATCAAGATCTGGGTGCTTAGTGCTGGTTCTAGTATTTTTGGTTGTTGAAGGTTCACCTGGAAGACAAATCTTTTCTCTGATTATCTTCATCTTTTTTTCTCTCTGCTCTTGTTGTCTGAACCTCTTCCAGCTCTGTGTGTGTTTTTCTTGGCTCCTATGTAAGCGCAATGACTCTGTGACTTCCAGGAATGAATGCTTCATGATTCTGAGCAGGGGTAGGCTGCTATTTGTCTTGATTCCAGCACCTTCTGGCTGATGCACAGTGCTTTGTTGAGTCCTTTGTCCTTGGCAGCCCTGGATTCAGGTGATAAGGGATGAAATTAATTATGGCTCTGGATTCCATCTCTGGGTCATGTGTGATCACTCAGAGCATATTATGTTCATTAGAGTCTGGAATATTTCTCCCAACGTGCACCTGACACTTCAGTGCCTACTCACAGCATTCTGTAATATCTTCCTACCCTACATTTTCTTCAGTGGAATATAACCTGGGAAAACATAGTATCCTCCACAAGCTTGAGAAAACTTGCATATTGTTTATTGATGCATAATAAATGACCACATTTCAATGGCATACAGCAAGAAGCACTCATTTAGCTCATGGTTGCTGAGTTGGTTGAGTTGGCTGATCTGGGTGGGCTTGGCAGGTTGACTCTGCTGAGCTCAGCCAGGCTTGCTCACACATCTATGGGTTGGCCATCAAGGTGGGAAAATATAGGGAGGACTTGCTGGAGTGGCTGTGCTCCATGCATCTCTCATTCTTCTTCTGGTACCAACACACTAGCCTAGCATGTTCTTTTAGTGGCAATAGCAGAAGCACAAGAGAGCAAGTGAAAACTGCAAGGCCTCTTGAGGCCTAGGCTCAGAACTAGCACATAATGACCTCTGCCTCTATCCATTATCCAAAGCAAGTCATGTGGCCTGACTAAGCAATAAAGGTGGGAAATAGACTCCATCCTTTTTGTGGGCAGGGAATAGGTAGTCAATATTTCTGAACAATAGTCTATCACATTTTACTATACATTTCCTCTTGTGGATTACTTATAAAAATTTTGAACGAAGATGTTTCTGGGGTCTCTAAATTTTTCACAGTGAGCATGTAGAAGAACTGCAGAGATTCCAGAAGCTGGGATCAGTGACATACTGTTGGGAAGGTGCTAGTGCTCACCAATGTCCATGTTCCCTCCTCTACCTGGGCACCCACTAGACAACATTTCCCAGCTCACCTATATCAAGATGGTACCATGTGACTAGTTCCAACCAATGGACTGATGCCAAAAGCATCATGTGTTACCTTTGCACAAAGACAGTTAAGGATGGGTGTGCCTTCTCCATGTGTTCTCTCTTTTCTCATCTGCTCAGTGGATGTAGAAAATCTAGTGAAGATCTCCAAGGCCCTCCAGTATGGGGGAGCTATTGGATAGAAAGAGCCCAGGTCCCTGAATGACTGTGTGGAGCAAAATGCCTGCTAACCATCACTACTTTAGACTTCTTCGACAAACTGTTGTTGTGTTGAGTCACTGAGATTTGAGGATAATTTGTTATAATTTTTAGAACATCACAAGTCATTTAATTCCCCTTCTAGGTGGCTACTAGTAGAAAGTGTTGATTCCTTTGAGTTAGCTCAGTAAACTGTAACATCTATGAGGTTTATGTATCTGAGTGTTCCTTTCTGACAAGTGATCTGAGAGTCTATTTCAGACATGCACCAATCATTCCCACTTTTGCAATATGACTGATTTTGCCTTAGGGATATTATCCTTTCTTTAATCTTAACTGATGTGATTCTGGAAAATGTGACTCCAATTTTTGAGCTCTATGAGTGGAGTATGTGAGTTAGGCTAAGCCAACAAGGTCCTTGTGTCCACCAGTCACAGTGATTGGTTCAGGAGTAGGTATGTGACCTAAACCAGTCCAAATTTAATCTTAAGGTGTTGTCTGGGCAAGTCGAAACAAAGACTGTGGTTCTCTTTCACTAGACCTTAACAGGGAGGATGATAGTTATGGGAGGTGTGGGCAGCCATCTTGTCATTATCAAGAGAGCTCACCTTGGGAGGAAGCTTACACCATTGGTGGTAGAACAAAGCAAGGGAAAGACCGATCCCTGATGTCATTATCAAGGAGCTGGATCAGGCCTTGCCTGAAGCTGACGTACCGTTGAACTTTTCAATCAAAACGAAGGTCAGTGAATAGCCTTTGGATGAGTCTTTATTATTTCTAACCAAACTAATTTCAGTGGATTCAGCTTTTATCACTTCTATAATCAAATAAAAATTTTAATCAGAAAATGTTAAATATGAAATGACATTAAAACAGATAATCTTCAGAGACTACTTCTAGTTCTAGAATTTAGAGTTTATGAGGTCCAGTATGAATTCCTAGCACTTAAAGTGTTTACAGTAATCTACACATAGAAATATTTGTTTATCTTGATAGCCAAAGACAGTCTAATTATTTGGAGACTTTGGGCAAAAGAATAATCCATGTTCCATAAAAGAAATACAGACCTTCCCACACATGGGAAAACCCCCTCCCATTGCTCTTAAAAGATTCTTTGAGGCCCTGTGTGACCTGGCCTCTGTCGACCTCTCCGACCTCATCTACTACACTCTCACCTGTTCCCTTTGCAGTTCAGAGCTCATTCCTGCCCCAGGACCTTTGCATTTACCATTCTCTTTGCTTAGCATGCTCTTTTCCTGGCTTATCTTCCTTTTAGTATCTACCCAGATCTCAATCTCTCCTCAGAGAGAACTTTCCTGACCACCCAGCTAAAGGTAGTGTCCCTCTCTGACACTCTTTACAAATCACTGTTTGGCTCATCCACAGCACTTTTTACAAGCCAACAGTATCTGGTTCATTTACTCACTTATCTCTGTTTCCTGCTGGAATAACAGCTCTTCAATGGCAGGGCCTTTGCCCATTCTGGCGAACCCAGTGTCTCCAGCACCTGGCATAGTGCCTGACACTGAACAAAAAATCAGTCAGAATAGTAGGAGCAAATGGAAGCAGCTGTGTCCTTTGGAGAAGGGTGGGGAATGGAAAGGACTCATAATGATGTCATGGGGGGGCACTTGGGAGTTTAGGGGAGGAGAGCAATGTGACAGGGAGCAGGGAGCAGGGTTCTGCTTTGGAAGTTATCCAGGTTTATTCGTAGATTATTTCTTTTTGTAAAATTCTTTAACTGAAATGTATCGATTGTACATAATTATGGGATACAGTTATATTTCAATATGTGTATACAATGCATAGTGATCTAATCAGGATAGCAAGGAAATTCATCACTGCAAAAATTTTTATTCATAAATTATTTATGTGTGTGTGTGTGAGAGAGAGAGAGAGAGAGAGAAAGAGAGAGAGAGAGAGAGACAGAGAGAGAGAGACAGAGAGACAGAGAGAAAATTCCTCATCCAAATAACAATAGAACCAACATTAGGCACTTCATCACATTGCACTTCATTTCTGCCTGACGGCTGATACTTCGAGGTCTGTGCTCTCTTAGAGCACTTTCTTCCCAAAAGAGCTTCTCCTCAAAGTTGCAATCTGAGAGCATCCACTTGGGGGAACAAAGGGACACTTGGGAACATTGCAGTTCAGCATTATCATTACTTTTCACCTCCTTGTTATGAGATGCAAATGAAGATAGTTCCCTGAATTTCAGAAGAAATGAAAATGATTTTTCTTTGGGCTGTTGGGTAACTGCCCCCTTCCCCTCACTGCTGCTAGCTCCTATCCACATGCCCCTCTGGGTTTTCAGGGAATCCTTCTCAATTAAATGTTGTTGCTGAGTGCAAATCTCAAAGCAGAAATTCAAAAGAATGAAGCCTGAGGCAGCTGGATCCTTTTTTTTTTTTTTTTTTTTTAACTGAGAGACAGAATATCCAATCAAAACCCACCTTTCTCTTTCTTGTCCCTCACTTTTTTCTTTTCTAGAAAATAAGGAAAAATGGAGATGCTTCTTTCAGGACTTAATTTTGAGAAAGATGATGTCATATTGAGTTGTATCTTCAGAAAACTGCTCTGGAAATTGGTGGGCACCAGCCTGTTCCTGATGAACTGGAAGAAGCGTGAATGTTGAGATGGAACTGAAGTGTCACTGGTCAGATGGCAACGGACACTAGAATTTTGTCTTTTTCTGTCATTTTTCCCCCTTTGGAAAATTTTCCTGTTGTAGATAAGCCAGACTCTATAAACTGGAACCTGGTACTGCCATGCTGCTGTAGTTTAATATTCCTCCTCCCGTCTGTCTCCTCGGTGTCCCTTGTCCATCTTTTCATTTGGTTGATCTGATCCATGTTGTTACTATTTGAGGAGTCCTTAAAGGTCTGGTTTTTATGCTGGATCCTGGATGGGAAAAGCGGTGATCACCACATTTCATTGAGGAGCCGTGGTCCAGAAATAGTAAATATTTGTTCGACAAGTGATTTATTACCTTTCATGCCATGATTAAAGTTTAACTTTTATTGAACAACTGCTCTCCTATATATAGATGAAAATAAATACTTGGGGACATGTGGCTCCACTATTTCACTGGCCTGCCCAGTCTCTGTGGCCATCCACTCACTCAGTTTTTTCAAAAACAAAAATGTAGTCATGCCCCAATGTCTGCTCAGCACATTCAATGGCTCCCTATTGCCCTCGGGAGTCAGTCCACACTCCCTATCCAAGCTTTAAGGTCTTGCAGCATCTACCTCTTCATTCACATTTTCAGCCACATCTTGTACCTGCTCTCTTTCAGCCTGGGGGGACCGGAAGCTCAGTGTGTCCCTGAAGGGCTGGTCAGGGAAGAAGAGCCCCATGGTAGTATGTTGTGGAATAAGGACCACATTATAGGAGTCAGAACTGCACATTTGTGGAAGAAGCTGGGGAAGTAAAGGCCCATAAATGGGTGTTGAGGGTCAAGAGAGTTTGCTAACAAGTGCTGGTCTAAGTGAATGAGTTGGGGCGTGCAGGGAAATCGAGGCTTGGTGTGTCCTGCGGGTGCAGGAGCACTGTGAGAGGAGCTGAGGCCAAAGTCTATGAAGTGCATTGGGTCTCTGTGGCTTCTGCCTCTGCGGGTTTGCAGCTGAGTGTCTGTGGTTGGCCTTGATGTCACTGTCCATCAGTAGGGTCAGGGGAAAGCTGCAGGGAGAGCGAGGACAAACTGGAAGCTGCCGGCATCTCTGTGTCTGTCTGCTTCTCACGGCTTCTGACCAGTGATGATCTTCAGTGTAGAATGGCTGCTGCTTCCCTCAGGCCTCCCTGATCTGGCACGGCTTCACTTTTGGGAAACTCCAACCCAGAACCAAACAGGGAAAGGAGGTCTAGAAGCAGGGATCCCAGCGTAACCGAGTTGCCGACAGAATAATCCAGCAGAGTGGGATGGGGTGGAGAACAAGAGAGAGGTATCCCTGGACCCAAAGAACAGGGAGAAATAGCAGAGAGGTCCAGGGAGGGTATTGGGGCAGTTTTGCTGCGTGATGTGTGATGTCTTCTCCTCCTCCTCAGCCTCTGCCAACATCTTCAGTAAAATCCCCACCCCTTGGCCATACTGTTCAAGCTGGCTTTGCTTCTTTCCTTCCCTCCTTTTTTCTCCCCTCCCTCCCTCCCTCCCTCCCTCCCTCCCTTCCTTCCTTGTAGATGTCCTGACTCTCATCTGAAGCTGGCATGGAAAAGAACAAAGCTTGCAGTGGTGGCCCAAGCACATACAGTTTCCATTCATTAAAAGGGACATGTGTTTCCAATGTTGAGAAATCATGATGTAGCCCAACTTCCTCCTTTTATGTTAACTTTAAATCTTGTATTATAAGTTTACAAATGCAATGCCTCTTTATGGCGAATCAAGCAACACAGAAGTATAAAAAGAAAAAAGTAAAGGTGATGACTCCCCAGCCCCACTTACTCCTTGTTTCATAGTCAAAAAGGCGGAAGTCCAAGGAGGTTAAGTGCTTTGCACAAATCACACAGCACTCATTTTGGCCTATAAAGGAGCCTCTTATGAGTGACCCATCTCTTAAAAGGCCATGCTCTCAAGGCCTGTTCTCTAAAGTGCTTACCATCCACCCAAAAGGTCCAAGAATATCTTCACCCAAAACAATTTGCATTGATCCTTGTGGTTGCAATTTCCATTTCTACATTACAGTGGGTAGAGTGAGGCTGATTCTCAAGTTGTTGTAGGCAGGGCTTCTTATGGAGTGGTTGAATCCTGGTTGGAGCCACCACAGATCAGGGACTGGCCTCCGTTTTAGAAACTCAATTTTGTAGTTCACTGGGTGAGGTCAGCTTATTAATTTACCTTTGCAGTGTCTGGAATGCTGAGGATACATTACCTGGCTCGTGGACTCTGAAGGTCTTTGATTATGGCCCATAGTAAGCAGTACATTTTACAAAACAAACCAGTACACACATAACACACACACACACACACACACACACACACACACACACACACACACACGAAACAAAGCTTAACTTACTAATGCATATGACTCACACTGGTAATTTTTATTCCATTCTCTTTTACTTCATTATTTTAAAATGTTGCTTGTATTTGGGTAAATGTATTTCGTGACCTACCAATTGACCTTGAGTCTTAGTATAAAAAAAAACTGATCTGGGGCTTCTCTTCTTGCAATCACAGGATCTCGAAAGGAAGCTAAATTAAATTTAACCGTCAGAAAGTCCCTTGCTATACCTTGAATCAGAGTCGAGAGTGTCAGTGCATTTAGAGGGCAAGTTCAGCAAGTTCTGCTCAACTGTGCTGCTCACTTTTCTAGTGGCTGCAATGCTCACATTTGCTAGGGAGTGATAATTGCTCCCGTTTACTGAGTGCTTACAGTGAGTTTAGAAAGGGGGGGGTAAAAGGAAAAATAAAAGAGGCCCAATAACATGGTAGAAATGACTAGTAGGTGTAAGTGAGAGAAGGCAGCCTTCCACCAAAGGTCCTGCCTGGTGACAAGTATAATGGAAACCAAGTCATTTTAACACTGTCTGGCATCAGTGATATGGAAGGAAGTGGAAGAAAACACTGGCCGTTCATATTGTTGTGGTCACAGAGCATCATATGGTTTGTGCACCCTTGAAAGAAAACCAGTGATAGGTTTTTTGTTTGTTTGTTTGTTTTTACTAGGAAGGGCTGCTCAGGTTTTAAACATAGGGGCTCAGGACACCAAACCTCTCAGGGTTATCGTCACAGGAAAATTAGAAGAACCAGATGTGCAGACCTCATACGGTCACAGGTGGGATGCTGTGGGCAGGATCCTGCATGGCAGGAAGAGAGAGAGCAGAGGAATGAGCGACTTTTTGTCTTGTGTTTGAGAACTCCGGGCAGGATGCAGGCTGTGCGCCTACATCTGCCTCTGATCAAATCTGTGTTCATAACACATCACATCGTTGTACATCTGTGTTGCCTCACTGGTCCACATCATTGTGTGGAAGAAATCTTGGGCTGGGAAAAGACAGATGCCCTTTCTCTTGATGTCCAGGTGAGACAATCAAGGCAGTCGGCTGACCCATAGCCAAGAATGGTTAGGGATTGGAACTAAGGGTCAACACCAAATACTTTATTTTTATTTTCTTATTTTAAAACATGTTAATTGAGGGATTACTCAATAAGTGCATAGCTCAATGATGTGTGTGTGTGTGTGTGTGTGTGTGTTTAACCATGAGTAAGATGGTTGAGGTATAAAACATTTCCAGCCCCCAGGGCCTTCCTCCCCCAACTCCCCATCAATACCTACCAAAGGTAACCACTATTCTGATCGCTCTGAGCACTGATGAGTTTTGGCTGTTTTTCCATTGCATGTAAGTTGTATCATACAGTATGTGCTCTTTTGTGTCTGGCTTCTTTAGCTCAACAGTACATTTGTGTTATTTACCCATGTTGCCGCCTGCCGGTGACTTATGTTTTTCATTGCTGTGTAGTATTGCATGTATGAATATGTCACATTGCATCCATTCAGTTGTTGATGGATATCTGGATTGTTTCTGTTTTGGCTGAGAATAAACCTGCTGTGAACATTCACACACAAGTTTTGGGTAAACATGAGCAATGTTTTTTTAATTATTATTTACTCTATTATTAGCATATTCATTATTACAAATCATAATTTTTCTTTATACCCTTTCCCTATCACTTCCCAACCCCCTCCCTCCCTCCTCCCCATCTCTAGTATCCTTAGGTTTGTTCTCTTCTTTTGAAACTTAAATGTATTATTGTGGTATTTTCTTTCTTTCTTTCTTTCTCTTTTATTATCTATCTTTCTTTCCTTCTTTCTTAGCATCCAGTTATGAGTGAGGACGTGTGGTATTTCTCTTTCTGTGTCTGGCTTATTTCCCTTAACCTAATTTTCTCCAGGCTCATCCATGTTGCTGCAAATGGCAGAATTTCATACTTTTTTATAACTAAGTAGTATTCCATTACGTATATATATCACATTTTCTTTATTCAGTCGTCCGTTGATGGACACTTATGTTGGTTCCATATTTTGGCTATTGGAAATAGAGCTGCAATGAACATGCAGGTATCCCTTTGACATGATGATTTCCACTCCTTTGGATATATACCCACCAGTAGGATTTCTGGATAGTATGGTAGTTATATCTGAGAAAACTCTATACTGTTTTCCATAATGACTGTGCTAGTTTACAGTACCACCAACAGTGTACAAGAGTTCCCCCTTTCCCCACATTTTCACCAGCATTTGTTATTCTCTGTCTTTTTAATAACAGCCAATCTAACTGGGGTGAGATGATATCTCAGTGTGGTTTCGATTTGCATTTCCCTGATTAGTGATGCTAAACATTTTTCATGTAACTTTTGGCTTTCTGTATGTCTTCCTTTGATAAATGTCTATTCATCTCCTTTGCCCATTTTTAATTGGGTTATTTGTTTTTTTAAAGTATAATTTGAGGGCTGAACCCGTGGCTCACTTGGGAGAGTGTGGTGCTGGGAGCGCCGAGGCCGCAGGTTCGGATCATATATAGGGGTGGCCAGTGTGCTCACTGGCTGAGCGCGGTGCGGGAGACACCAAGCCAAGGGTTACGATCCCCTTACCAGTCACAAAAAAAAAAAAAAAAAAAAGTATAATTTGAGTTCCTTATATATTCTGGATATCAATCCCTTTTTGGATGTATAGTTTGCAAATATTTTCTCCCATTCCATAGGTTTTGTTTTTCTGCTCTGTCGATTGTTTCCTTTGCTCTGCAGAAGCTTTTTAGTTTGAAATGAACCTATTTGTTTATTTTTTCTTTTGTTGTTTGATAAGCACTTGTTTCTGTAGGATATATATTTTGGAGTAAAATTCCTTGGCCATGTAGTAAACGTATATTTAGCTTTAGCGGTTACTGCCAAACAATTTTCCAAAATGGTCAAATCTATTTATACTCACATCAGGGGTGGACAAGTGCTCCACTGGCTCTGCATTCTTGCCAACATTGGTTTTGTTTGTATTATTATTTTAGCCATTGTAACACAAAACACAGTTATATATTTTATGTCGGTAAATATTCATGGCATAACTCTTATCGTTCCTGCTTCTTGAGTAAAGAATCAAAGACTTTAGGAGGTCAAGCCACTTCCTCAACAAGTGTGTGGTAAAGTTGAGATTCAAACTGTGCATATAACACCAGGGGTCCCTGGTCCCTGCTGAATGTGCTATACCATCATCCACTCTCACTCTGTCACCGACCAAGTCAGTGGGGTACTCGGGGATACAATCCCAGTATATCTTATCCTCATGTGCGACTTGTTATTTCATTAAGTATCACCTTGGAGTCTGGGGGTTCACCCTCCCCCCTGATTTGACCTTACACTCCCTTGTGCACTGTGTTGATAGAGCTAATGATTTTTCAATATTCAAAGTATAAATTTTAGCCAAACTAAAGATATAAATGTATGTTATGGTTTGAATGTGTCCCCTTCAAAATTCAGGTGTTGAAATTTAATGGCTAATGTGATGGTAATTAAGAGGTGAGGACTTTAAGTGATGATTAGTCATGAGGGCTCTTCTCCTCATGAATGGTACTGAACCCCTTATAAAAGAGAATTCACACAGCATTCACCAGGCTTACCTTTCTGCCTTCCACCATGTGAGGATGCAGCATTTAAGGCACCATCCTGGAAGCAAAGAATAGCCCTCACCATAACCAATCCTGCCAATGCCTTGAGCTTAGACTTCCCAGTCTAGAACTGTGAGAAAAAATATTTCTATTGTTTATAAATTACCTAGTATCAGGTATTCTGTTAAAACAGCACAAACAGACTAAGACAATACATACGCACGCGTGCGCGTGCGCACACACACACATATTTTAATAGCCAGCAAGTTACTTGAACCAGTGACCTACAAGTTTGTTCTCTTCAGTGAAGGAAAGCTATCCACAGTTGTAGGGACAGGCTCTGTGGTGGCCCCATGATCCACCTCTTGGTGTTCATGCCCTTGTGTTGTCCCCTCCCCTTGAGTGTGGGTGGGACTTGTGACTGGCTTTTAAGCAATACAATGTGCAAAAGGATGGGATATGTAAGATTATAATGCCCACCTTGTGATGCTTTGATGAAGTGAGGGGACATGTTGGGAAGACTGCTATGGCAAGGAACTGGATGCTGCTTCTCAGAGCTGAGGACAGCCTCTAGCCAACAGTCAGCAAGAACCCAAGGGTCTAAACCCAACAGACCACAAGAAGCTGAATTTTGGCAGCACCCACATCAACTTAGAAGCAGACCCTTCCCCACTCAAGCCTCACATGAGACCACAGCCCTGGCTGACACTTGATTGCAGCCTGGTGAGATCCTAAACAGAGGACCCTATTAAATCATACCCAGACTCCTGACCCTGAGATAAGAAATGTGTGTTGTTTTAAGTTCCCAAGTGTGTGGTCATATTGCTACACAGCAATAACTAATACAAGAGCCTTGTCTCTGCATGGTGATGCAGACTATAATCAAGAAGTCCAATTTGATCAGCTAATAAAGATAGGAAAAACCCAAGTGTTTTTCCTATACTCACACACCACTCAACACAACACTATGACACCAGACGTGGGGATTTCTCCCCACCAGCAAACAGTCAGTTCTCCAGCAGATATCAGCTGGGTGTCCTCTAATTTGATTCAATTCTGACACAATCTACCTGGAGATAGTGTCAGATCAGACAGGTTGAGGACTCGAGACTGCCTCCCACTTCAGATGCCACTGCAAGTAGTAGGTTGTCACATGTAACTCCTGACTGACCAGCTACAAATCAGGGTTAGCACAACCCCCTCCTTGGGTTCAATTAATTTGCTGGGGCGGCTCACAGAACTCAGGGAAACACTTCACTTGCATTTACTGGTTTATCATAAAGGATATTACAAAGGATATAGATGAACAGCCAGACGGAGAGATGGATAGGGCAAGGCATGTGGGGAAAGGGGGTCCTGAGCTCCATGCCCCCGCTGGGATGCCACCCTCCAGAAACCTGGAAGATATCTGGAAGCTCTCCCAGCCCAGTCCTTTTTGTTTGTTTGTTTGTTTTTTTAAAGATCTCATCTGGCTTTATTGCAATTCTAGAATCGGGCAAAACTTCATTCCATAAAATAGAATAAGTGTTCTAATGAGCAGAGCAGAGAAGGTAGATTTTATAAACAGAAAAGGCCAAAGAAAGTAGAAATGAAGAACAAAGAGCAGATTGGTCATTTCTTTTATTTTTTATTTTATTTTTATTTTTTAATTTTATTTTGTCGATATACAATGTGGTTGATTATTGTGACCCAGTACTGAAACCTCCCTCCCTCCTCCCTCTCCTCGCTCCCACCCAACAATGTCCTTCCTGTTTGCTTGTTTTTATGGAGGCTTCATTACATAGGCATGATTGATTAAATCATTGTTCATTGGTGATCAGCTCAACTTTCAGTTCCTCTCCCCTCCCTGGAGGTTGAGGGGTGGGGCTGAAAGTCCAATCTTCTAATCATGCCTTGGTCTTTCCATGACCAGCCCCAAACCTGAAGCTGTCTAAGGGGCCCAGCTCTTACCACTCCAGAGATTCCAAGGAATCTTGGAGCGCCAGGACACAGGAAAGAAGTCTTTCTTTATTTCTGTCTCTCTCTCTCTCTTTCTTTATTTCTCCCCCCCCCCTTGTTCTTTCTCTTATTACAAATCATAATATCACATCAGCTAATAGATCTCACCTAGTGTAAGTGCTGGTGGTAAGACAACAGCACCATTTCTAGATTTCTTTATGGGAGAAAACTCCCTGAGGAGCCGCTGAAGTCCCATAATTTATGACCAGTAAATGAAGGCTTTTTGAACCAAATGTCCCATGATATCCGGACTGAAGTTCCACAGTCTTGGGAAATCACTTTCTCTCTTGCGCATTTGTTGGATTCTGAGTGTGATCAAAAGAGTCACGAAGACTCCCAAGTGGGCTGTTATTTGCAGCAACATTTCTTGAGCAAGGAAGGGTTCAGCCGAGGAAGCTTCCTGATCATGCCATGGTGTTTACATGGATGGTAACTGGACAGATGGAGTAATGAAGATCAGCCAGCATAGGGGAGAGGTCAGATGCTGTCAAATATACCTGGACTGTGGTGACCCCAGAGAAATTTTGTCCTGGGCCAATTAGCCCAATGAATTACAGTTGCATGTGGCATGTATGTGCATAGTACACACTGGTCTCTGGCACTTTGGGGAGGAGGCACAACAGGTATTTCTTTTCAAGGCCTCAAGGGTGGAAACACTTTTGCCTGATGTTGCTCATCATTCTTGTTTGTTTAGGAAAATTAAGGCCTGGATAGGCAGAGCTATCATTTGTTTACTTCCTCTCATTCCTATTTAAAGCAGTTTATAAGGAAAGTTCTCCAGAAAAACCCAGCCTCCCCCCACCCCACACATGCCTTTTTGGGGACGATACTATAGGGAGGGGAAGGTCATTATCCAGAGCGCAGCCGGAGTTCTCTTTCACAAGGTCGATGGGATCACATCACATCCCTGCTTAAACCCATCCATGGCTTCCCATTGCTGTCAGCATAGCCAGCTCTATAGTGTGGCCTCCAAGGCCCTGCAGGTCTGTCCTCTGTCCTGTTTCAGGCCTCATCTCACACTCATCCTCTTGTTGTCCATCCATGCTCCTTCCCTGCTGCTCAGGACCCTTGTCCCAGCTGTATTATCCACCTGGAAACCATCTCCAACCCTCTGTATTCATCCTTCATTTCTCAGCTTACTTGTCACCTCCTCAGAGAAGCCCTCCTGGGCCCACACCCGATTGATGTCTCCTGTTATAGGACATCTGTATCCCTTCAGCACATAGCACCATTTTGTTAAATACTCAGTTAACTTCCAGTGAAGCCTCCTTGCTGGAATGCTGTTTTGTGAAGGTGGGGTTATCTATCTGAGTCCCACTGTCGTCTCAGGACCTCACGTACAGTAGGTCCCCAATAAATGTTTGCTAAATACATGATTTATGGAGTCAATGAATCTATGAATAAATAAATGAATGGAGATCAATGTAAATGTTTAATCTGAGACTGCGCTTGGCCCCTGGAGGGTCTAGGAGGGGACCTTTCCTCATCCTTAGATAATTACCACTTTAGCTTTTGGGTTTATGGTGGTTGGATTATGATTTCCTTCAGGGCATTTTTGTCTGGTCAGGTTTGGTGATGCTGATAGACTCTGTGGAAGGTCATAAGGCTGGCAAGACAGAGGGTGACATTTTTTGGTTACAAGGACAGGAAGGAGGGCTTCAGGGCTGGAGCAGTTCCAAGCCGAAACTAAGTGTTAAATGCTTCAAAACTGGCCCTGAGAATGTGATTCTCTGGAGGAGAGCATCCTAGACTTGAAAGTGTCCGAAATTCCAGGGCTTTTTGTGGTCTCCTGCCAAATTCCATCTCGATTGTTTCCAGAAAAATTATACACGGGGGGCAGGGGGTCCTGGGAGTGTGTGTGGCTGTCTTTGAGCCTAGGCACAGTCCTGCTGAGCCATTAATGTGTCTTATTATCTCTTACTATCTGAATCCTCACAACAATCTTTGCAATACTTAATTACCCTCACATTGTAAAGAAGACAACTGAGATTCAAAGAGGAGAAGTCACTTAGTCTATGATCATACAGCAATGTTAGAAATGAGATTCAAGGGCCGAGCCCGTGGCGCACCCGGGAGAGTGCAGCGCTGGGAGCGCGGCGACGCTCCCGCCGCGGGTTCGGATCCTATATAGGAATGGCCGGTGCACTCACTGGCTGAGTGCCGGTCACGAAAACGACAAAAAAAAAAAAAAAAAAAAAGAAATGAGATTCAAATTAAGGTCTTCCTAACAAGGTCAGCTTGAATGATTCCTGGGGTTTAGAAAAAACTTGCTGCCCCTAACACATCACACCCACACCACCCACACACACCAAACAATACTGACATATGAAATTCTGTTTAGAAACACAAAGCCTACTATGTTATAATTAAGCATAGGGTTTAAAATTCAGACAGTTGTGGAAAAATTGACATGCCAACACATTCACACTAAGATGTAAATCACTGAGAGCACATCTTTTTATGAGAGCAGCTTTTGATTAAGAAGGAGGGCATGGAGAAGGAAAGGAACACATATGCCTGAAGGTCAAAAGGGGTGGGGGTGGGGGTGGGACGAAGGGGAGAAGAAGAGTAAAAAGGGTGAAGACAGCAGAAAAGGGCTTAGGAAATGGAGGGAGCCCCAGAAGAGAATCTTTGACAGATTTGCATTACTGCTTAGAGGTGGCTAAGTGACTTCTGTCCCAACGAGATGCCAGGGGTGACATTTGAGCAGAGATCTCAATGGTGAGAAGCCAGGAAAAGTCCTTGAAGGAAAGTGCTCCAGGCAAAGGGAACAGGAGGACAAAACCCCCAAGGCTGAAGTCAGCTTGACCAGTGTGAACTGGGCTCAGTGAGTGGACTTGGGAGTAGCAGGAGGTAAATTGGAAAGAGACTTTAAGTGTATGTATATTGTATACTTTAGCATGCCCTACATTATCCTGTTTGATTTTGTAGCCCCATGACTTAGAATATAAGGACATTTAGGAGACAGGAGTTAGGGGAGCAAGCTCTGGGCTCAGATTGCCTGGGTTCAATCCTATAAATTTAGTTTTTGCACTTGTTTCACAAGTAACCTCAAATTTTTTTTATGGTTAAAATGAGGCCAACCATCTCCATCATGGGTGCTTAATGAGACAGTCACACAAAGTGTTTTATATGATGGCTGGCACACAGTAAATCCTTAGTAAGAGTTGCCTGTTATTATTTTTATTTTATACGGCCACACCATTATTTGGAAGAGAATTTCAGTGTGGCTATAAACTTTCTTGGATTGATTCTGTGTCTTGGCAGATGAGTGATTTCTTTTTAGAACCTGCCACATTGATGGTATGCAGTAAATATTTGTTGAATGAATGAGAGCATGAGCCATTGGGGGTTGGACAGAAATAGAAGTAGAGCATAAAAGTGTGGATGGAGGAGTTGATAATTTGGTAGGCAATGAAGAGCTATTGAAGGTTTTTGAGCAGGGGCAGGGCAGTGTCAGATGGATTGAAGGAGGCAGGGTTCGGAAGCAGGACGAGAAGTTGGCAAGCCGTGGGCACCTTCTATGTGTGAGGTAAAAGAGACCTGTTTTGGGAGTGCCAGGCAGAAGGAAAGGGAGATTTCCTCTTGTACTCACTGCTGCCTCAGAGGCCTGTGAATCACCCTGGACCACTTGTGATGTGCTGGTCTGCCTACCGCAGCCACCCTCATCTGGGTTTTCTGGACTGCTACCTTAGACCCTTCAGGGTCTCCCTTTATTCACCTGTCCCCTGCCTCAACTGGTCCT
The DNA here is from genome assembly GCF_027409185.1 of Cynocephalus volans. Classification (NCBI taxonomy): domain Eukaryota; kingdom Metazoa; phylum Chordata; class Mammalia; order Dermoptera; family Cynocephalidae; genus Cynocephalus; species Cynocephalus volans. The sequence goes on from NC_084461.1 coordinate 199,831,450, forward strand.
GTATCCCCCTCAGAAGAATATTACAAGGTACACCTGACTTTGTCACTCCTCTCTTTGAAAACGTCCACTGGCTTCTCACTGCCCCTGGGGTAGCTTGAATTGCCCACTGTGGCTCCAGGCACTGCATGAGCTCATCCTGCTGACCTGCTGTCTCTCTCTCCTCTCCGCCTTTCTCTTGCGGTTCCCCATTTGGGCTCAGCTGCTTTGACCCTTCTCTGATCTCTTGAACCCTCCTAAGTGAGGCCTGCCTGAGCAACTTCAGGGCCTGAACTAAAAGTTGCAGGGTGGTCTCCAGCAGGGCTTCTCATACATTCATGCACACAGAAATTGCCTGGGTGTCTTGTTGCAATTCAGAGTCCACTTTAGTAGGTCTGGGGTGGGGCCTAAGATGCCACCATTTCTGCAGTTTCGGCACCACCTGGGGCTTGTGAGAAACACAGATTCTTAGATCCTGCCCCAGACCTCTGAATCTGAATCCACGTTAGAAATTTCAGCACACATGCATCTGAGAGTGCTGGCCAAGAGCACATCTTAAGAGCACATGACAACCTTTCTGGCAGCTCCTGGGGGTCCTCTTGGATCAGGGTTATGCCAGGTCTGGCCCTGGCACCATGATTTTGTAATTGAGTCAGACTGTTTGAATCTACACCCAGGAGTTCAGAATGAGACCAGGAGCTATTACTGCTGGCGAGGGGAAAAGAAACAGAGCTGGCTGGCACAGGAAGAGATGGCCTCTGAGAGGTAGGGGTAGTTTCACTCAGCGTCTACCACTATTGGCCCAAGCAGCATGCCTCCAAATGACTCTCACTTGTAATTTGTGACATGAAGTCTGTGGTGGTCTTTCTCAGATTTGGTTTGAGATAATTTCCCAGCTGAATGGCATACATCTTTTCAGACAGAGCGTTGGAGGGAAGTCCACCAGGTTAAGGGCCCGAGGTAACTTTGCAATGCAGAAAAGTTCTGGCCTTTTGTTTTCATTTTTTATTTTTGTTTTATTTTTCAAGTGTTGCCATTGAGAAGTTATTATTTATTTTTAATTTATCAATATACAATGTTGTTGACTTTCATGTCCCTTTACCAATTCCTCCTTTTCTTCCCTCCCTCCCCCCCCCCACCATCAACAACTGTTCACTTGTCTTAAGTTCAAGGAATTGTTGTGATTGTTGTGTCTCCTTCCCCCCCCCATTTATCTGTTTGTATATTTATTTTTCTTAGCTCTCACAAATAAGTGAGAACATGCGGTATTTCTCTTTCTGTGCCTGGCTTATTTCACTTAATAAAATTTTCTCTAAGTCCATCCGTGTTGCTGCAAATGGTAGTATTTCATTTTTTTTTTTTTTTTAATAGCATAGTATTCCATTGTGTAGATATACCACATTTGTTCTGGCCTTTTATGACTTACATATCCAGAGGTCATCTGCTCACTCCTCTAGAGGGAGACAAGGTGGTCTTTCCAGTTCCATAGAAAGGTCAAGGCCTTGGGTGTCTTAAGATTCTGGGAGCCCACTTTCCCATCATCATGGCTGGCCCTGATTTCCTGCCGTGTGGAGTTCTTGTTTTCTTGGTCTTACCTCTGTTCCTTTATCTCTGTCCTGATGTTGATCGCAGTGTGGGCCCTGGCTCCCTAACTCCCCTGCAACCTGCCATCAAAGCATCCACAAACAGAAGCCAGGGAGTGGTAAGCGTCACTGGAAAGGCATGACATTGCTGTATGAAACAGGAAACTTAAAGTGGCACAGAAAACAGAAGAACAGACTTCCTTCTCCTGAATGTTCTCCTTCCACCCCAGCTGGGTGTCCTCATGAGCCACCCATTGCATGGAATGCCTGGCCTCACACCGTCTCTTTGCTCTCTCTCTTACTCCGTCCTTCAGATTCCCCTCCAAAGCCCTTTTTCCATTAGGCAAAGGGATTTGGCTCTATCCATTCCTAGGCCTTAAGCGCTCAGACCTCACCTTGCAGAACCCAAGCACATCAGCGTTCTTAGCTGCTGGTGAGGCCTTCTAGGACCAAGGGGGTCCTGGCAGTCAGGGTTCATCCTTTAACAGGATGCACCCTTTTAGAGGGCATTTGTGGTTTTAAGCAGCACTTTTTTTTCTCCCTTTAGATTACCTTGCAATAAAAGTCTGAGTCTTTGAGGCGATCTGTAATCTTTATGTCATTCATTTATACATTCACTCACCCATGTATCCGTTCAACACACGTCTACTGAGCAAGATCAGTGTGCTGAGTGTATGTACTGGAAGAACAAATACAGACGTGCTTGTTTCTAGAAACCAGCTGATGGATTGCTTATCTCAACTGTGGATTGTAGTGACAGTGAGAATGATTAATGCATTTTGTATTACCCGATACAACAAAACCTAAACTCACAAGATGTTACTGAGGGGTGTGAGTATTCTTCACCTTGCAAAAGGATTCACTACAGGATTAAATAAATCCAGAGAATTTTAGAATTTGAAGGGAACTTGGGGACTGGATTATTCAATCCCTTCATTAGTTGGAGGTGGAAAGTGGGATTTAAAAAGCTTAAGAGACTTGCTTACGGTTCTTCAGCAATGCCAGAGCCAGCAGGTCACAGCCAGCACAGTTTTTTCATTTCTAGTACTGTTCTCTTTCCATCGCACCTTGTGTGATGTAGAGATACTTTAATGATGATGATGATGATGATAATGTGGCCAGTATTTATGAAGTGCTTTCTATGTGCCAGACACTGTTCTAAGTGCTTTTTATATGTTACAACATTGCTCTCACAGCAATCTCATCAACACTACTGAGAGAGAGCTGAGGCACAGACAGACGAGACAACTTGTCGGGAAGTCACACAGCTCAGAAGGCACTGGTTCTTGGGTCCTCAGCCAGGCCATTTGACTCCTGCACCCACACTCTGAACCACAACATTTCCTGGCTTCTCTTTAGGGAAGTCCAGAGGTTTAGTGACCAGGAGTCCCTGTACAGAAATGTGTTTCCACACACATATTTAAAGGAAGTTACTTCTGTATTGAACAAAATTTCAGTGCTATTAAAACCAAAGCTTTTTATCATACCTTTCAGCACATCTTTTAAAGTATTGAGTCACTACGTATAGAGCTGTCATTAAAGTTTGTAAAGCTTTGCTGATAAAATTAGCATGAAAAGCAGTTCACATGATGCATTTGACAACGAGCAGTATTGTGATCTGAGTTACAGGTGAAATGGGACCTGATGTGCTAGAAATACCTGCAGCAATGTTACAGAATAAGGTGTTTGGAAATAAAACCATTTAAACCCCAATTATGTGTGGTTTTCTTGACAGCAGCTATCCAAGGGGTCTTCAAAAAGTTCATAGAAAAGATTCATATTACCTTTCAATTTCATTTTTCCATGATCTTTTTGAAGTACCCTCACATTTAGGGGACTGCCTACACAAAATCAAGTCTCTTTTAAGCAGGGATTGGTTTAAGTATTGATTTTAATGAATGAAGGCCAGGCATGTTCTGCTGTTCTCAAAAATCTTCCAACTGGAGTCTTAGAGTTGATTTTTTAAATTTGTGATTGATTAATTTCCCAGAACATTTTTGCCCCGCTAGCTTTTACAACCCAGGGATTCTGTGAGTAGGAAGTCCCAGTAAAGTCCAGAATCTAAAACAAATAGGACCAGTCAGGTCTCTAGGTAGCCTTTTTCATTTGAAGCTGTTATCTGAAGAGGCTAAACTTTAATGCTTCCATTTCAGCAAAATCTCTCCTAATTATGGAAAGTTGTACAAAAGAGAAAAAGAGAACATTAGGAACCTTGTGGAACTCTGGAGTTTTATCTATTATCACAAGCAGCATGAGCCCGAAATCATTTAAATCCTCTGGGACTGGGGGAGGGTGGGAAATGTAATTATTTGCAAGGAAGCATTATGGGCTAAGTACAAATGGGTTGCTGTTTGTTTTCGCTGTTCTTCGAAATGATTACAGGCTGGTGATGGTGTTTAGCAACAGGATCCAGCAGGTCAGTTAGGACAACTTCATCACTGTCATTAACGCCTTTTGTTCGCAATGAACACAAAAAGCTGTTCCGTATTAAGAGAGGCAAGGGAAAGAAAAAAGAGGAGGGGGTGGAGAAAGTGAGACAGCAAAGGAGAGAGCCAGGGAACAGAAGTTCACACACTATTAATAGCAGAAGAAAATACCCCTTGGTAATTGAGTCAGCTGACTTGAATGGTGTAGGGGCCTCAGTTAGAGGACCAGATTTTGGACTCCCTTTCTTTCTGCTAGGAGAGTAATTGCTTGTGTTTATAAATGCGAATCATTTTTGCCCTTTTGTTTCCAAGAATGCCCTGGGGAGTTGTTATTTTTGGTAAGGGGTCTTCCTGCTTCAAGTGTAATGACTGTGAATAACTAGTTTCAGTATCTTCTCTAGCATGCTAGGGTAAAAGGAAGCAAAATAAATACAGGAAGTGCCATGACCTTTGTTGAGAATCTACTGGATGTCTGGCAAGGTGCGTTTTAATGTGCATTTTCTCCTCTATCTTTTCAACAACCCTGGGGTAAATAGCCTTAGTACCACTTTACCTAGAGAACAATAAAGTACAGAGAGGTGAAAGTTGCCTCTAAGATCACCCAGCTAGTTGGCACAGAGCAGGGATTTGAATTCACGTATGTCTTGTTCCAAACTTACTTCCATGCTGCTGGGAAAAAATAAAGGCAAAATTTTTTTTCCTAAGTCAAAGAGGACCAAGAAAATGGAGGCCGAGGTATGTATTTATTTGATGATCTGATCATGTGGAAACTCGAATGATAAAAATACATATTAAAAGAAATAGTATTAAATCGTGAAGATGTTATGCACTTTTTGGAGAACTTACCCCCTCCTACTGGGGTGACCCTTGACAAGACATTCTGTGTTCCTGTTTTCAGGCAAAAAAGTGGGTGGAAGATGAAAATTTGATATTTGGCTCATGCATATCCTGGTCTCAATATATTTTGTGCTTGCTTGTCATTTCAGCTTTCTACTGCCAGACTAAGCTCCTTCGACTCCCTCTTGTCCTTTTCTGGACAATTTTACACATATTGTGCCTTGGATCTTGAGAAATATCTGGGCAAACTGGCCAATTGTGATGGCAGGCACAGCAGAGAAACAGACCAAGGCGGGGCGTGGGGTGGGAGAGAAAACAAGGGGGCAAGTTTCTTGTGATGATGGGCTCAGGCTGCTTCTGCTATGACATTACGTGAAATATCTAAAAATTGAACTTAACCATTTCTGGTGGACCCTGTTAACCCTGTAAGCCACTGCCAAACATTTACTCAAATTTTAGCAAAGTCTGGGCTCATGGTGCGCAGATGAATTAAAGCGACTTTTAAAATTAATTAATTTCCATATTAAGTCTTTCTTAAGACTTCCTGGGTTTCCGTTGACACCACTCCAACTTCAGTGCCACATGGACTCTGAATGTGGATTGTGTGCACTGCTGTAGAAAAATACCAAGTAACTGAAAACCCCAGGCGGGGCTGGGAGTGGTGACCAGAGACATCACCGAGTCTGAGGATTAGGAAAGTGAAAATTCCCTCAGGCCTTGCTGTTTGGACCCCAGCTTTTCCACTTCCCTAAATCACCCCGTGTGCACAGTAGTTGTTTCCCAATTGTCTCTTGTATTGATGGAAAAACCACAAGACACAGATATTGTCCTTCTCAATGACCATTTTAAGACCCAAACTAAAACCTCTCACCTGAGTGCAAGGGAGTGGTGACCTCCTTGAGCTGAGAGAGCTTTTCCATCAGTGGGCTCCCAGGGGGGAGTTCTCACCCCACTTGACGCTGCTTAGCATGAGACAAACAACTTTCTCCAGCTTTTAGGTTTCTCTTTGATGAGTTTACAGGGGGATGTTCAGGGTCAGGAACGAGGCTGGGGGCCTGGCCCGCTGGGCGTTGTTCAAGGGTGGTTCGGACCATCGGCTTCAGCGTCACCTGCGGAGACAGGGGCGGCACGTGCATTTCTGGGGCCACCCCAGACCTCCAGGAGGATGCTGATTGACGCTGTCCAGTTTGAGAACTACCGTAGCCAGGGCACAGAGACCTCTCCGATGCCACTTGAGGGGTGGGCGTCGGGCCCAGGGCTCCCTTCGGGGAGAGGGGCGGGCTGGAGAGCGCCGGGAGCTGGCAGCGGGAAGTCCGGGCAGCGGGCGAGGAGGAGGAAGAGGAGAGGAAGTCCCCCGTGGCCACCCCAAGGGGAGGGCGGGGGGGGGTGCCCGCAGGGACCTGGTCAGGAGGCGAGGGGAGGGTCGGGCCCGGCCGCTGCGCCGGGGCTCGGAGGGGTACCTGTCACCCGGCACACGCTCCCCGCCGGCCGACCCTTGCGGGAGGGGGGAGGGGGCGGCGCGTGCGCGGGGCGGAGGGAGGCGGGCGGCGCGCGAGGGGGCGGGGCGGCGGCGACCCCGGCGGGCGCGAGGCTGAGGCGCGCACGGGGTGTCGGGGGGGGTGGGACGCGCGGGCGGGCGGGGGCGCGCGCGGGGCGGGGGCGCGCGGGGGGGGGGCTGCCCCGGGGCGCCCCCCCCACGTCGGGGCGCGGCGGGCGGCGGCGGCGGGAGCGCGTCCCGTCCCGGTCCCGAGGAGCCGCCGCCGCCGCTCGCCAACATGGCGGACCTGGAGGCCGTGCTGGCCGATGTCAGCTACCTGATGGCGATGGAGAAGAGCAAGGCGACTCCGGCCGCCCGCGCCAGCAAGAGGATCGTCCTGCCCGAGCCCAGGTACCGGCTTCCCCCGGCCCGCGCCGCCGTCCCCCCGCGGCCGCCAGCGACCCCCTGCGTCCGGGAGGGTCATGCGCTCCGCCGCGGCCGCCCCGGGCCGGTGACCGAGGGGAGCGGGCGCTGCGGGGCCGGCCTCGCCGTTCCCGTCTCTGAAATGGGGCATCGGAGGGCTGTTGGGGGGACTCCGGGAGTCAGCGCTCCCAAGAGCCCGGCGCGGCGCCCCGCACTCAGCGAGCGCCGCAGCAAGAGGCTGGCCAGGTTGTGGTCGTGACTTCGCTGGACCACCTCCAACCCTGTCGCCCCCTCCTGCCCTAGCCCTGTCGCTCTCTCCTGCCCCAGCCCTGTCCATCTCTCTAACCCCATTCCTATCTACGGTCCTCCCTGTTCCATTGCTGTGGTTCCTTCTTTGCCCATCCCTGTCCTTCCGCATCTGTCACACCTTCTGCTCCACTCCTGGCCTCTCCTCCAGCCCCATCCTATGTGCCCTTCTGCCCCATGCCTGTCGTTCTCTTGAGCTCCATCCTGGTCGTTCCTTCCCTCTTTCCTGCTGTCTCACTTTCCAGCTCCATCCTCTCCTCAGCTCCCTCTGGCTGGGCGCCTTAGCGGAGGAGTGCGGGCTTGTTGCCTTTGTCCCAGGTACTTAAACTGGTGTTTTCAGCGCCTGCTCCCCTTGAGGTCCATACGCCTAGTCAGCATCCTAGACTCCTTCCCTCTTTCGTGCTCCAGCAGTAACGAGTGGATTTTGACCTACTCCGTGTTCAGGTGTGTCACCTGAGCTTTTTTCCTTAACTTGCAGACTTACTGGTGGCACTTTATCAAAAGGTTGAAATGAGATTCACTTAAGGATGCACATTGAATGTGTGATTCTAGACAGGAGTTTGTTATTAAATTACCAAACAAGGGCCCGATTGAATTGGCGAGGGGCTTGGTGAAGTCCATACCAAGTTATAATTTTATCTCAAAAGATGTATTATGGATAAACTAGTAAAAGACTTTATCGTTAGCAGTACCCCAGAAAAGAATGTTCATCATAGTGAGTTTCAAAGAATGTATCAAAGCATCATCGTTGGAATTTTTCCCCCCTAGCTTCTTTCCTAATTAACACCATCATGAATTGTATAGCTATTATGTGTGGCTCCTTGATGCCAAATAAGCTCTTGGTGGTATTGATGATAAAAAGAGACATCTTCTTATGGTGAATTTGAAACCATACGATTTTGTAAAATATTAGAATCTAAACCAAAGCTGTTATTCGTTTGATACCATCAGTTCAAGTGTTATACATCCAGATTGCTTTAAATGTTACCTGGACATAAGAAAAATCTTTCTTTTGAGGCTAAGTGATTATCGGATTATTTTTACAAGTCAATTCACAAGCCCTGTGATATAGAAACTGTTCGTTCTTTTGGGTTATTTCTTGTGAAAAGCCAAATTGTGTAAATGAAGACGTGCCTGGTATATATTTTTGGCTCTCCTTTTTTTTTTTTTTTTTGGTGGCTGGTGGGTACAGGGTTCAAACCCTGGACCTTGGTGTCATCAGCACCACGCTCTAACACCTGAGCTGATCGTCCAGCCCTTTGCTGGTTTTCAATAAGCAATGCCAAGTGGTGACAATGGGGAAAAGTGCAGACTTTCTGGAGGGTTGTGAATTTAACACTCCTCTTCCAGAGTTTTACATGTCTGAAGCTAACTGAAAATCTGCTGTTTTAAATGTCTGGCAAATGGGAAATGAAGTAAAACAAGAATCCCCAAGGCAAACCTGAATTTCATTATTAAAAAACTGTACATTTCTATAAATGTGATATAGAAATACTTGATTCCTTTTTCTCTTTCCTTTTTTACTCCCCCCAAGGGGCAGGGAGTCCTAAATATGTAGGGTTTCTATAAAATCAGTAAATCTCAACTTATGGACAGTTTTTTTGGGGGGGGGTATATAATATTACTAAAATTAGGAACTTCTGTTCATTTTTTTCTTGGTGTTTTTTAACTTACTGTGACTTCTGCTTTTTTAGTGTCCCTCTTAAGAATATGCTTATGTGCTTATGGTATTCACTTCCTTGTATGAATGCCTTTGTTTTTTGGTGGTATTCTTTGGTAATGCTTTTTTTTTTTTTTTTTTTTTTCTTTTAAGGCAGAATTAGTGACAGCCTTATCTCATGACATTTTAGAATTGAGAAAGATTAACTGGAGAGTAATTTTAGGAAACAGCCCTTTAGTAATTGTTATTCTGTTGCTATTTTTTAAGTAGACTCTTGAATTAGGCCATTGGAACCTACTCCAGAGATTCTAATTTGTTTTGTATTTATCTCAATGGCTTTGGCTTTAGTTTTGTAATGTAAGCTAGTTACATAGTAACAGTCACTCTTTGTGCTGTTAGGATTCAATTACATTGAGATTATCAGATAGAAACATCTTGAGAATTTTTTGCTACCACTGAATGGCAGTAACCTACCTGCTTGATTTGGAGGTGGGAGGTTGGGGAATTTCTAGATCCTGAAAGTAAGTTAATTTCATGTAAAATGCCTCAGCATTATGACTGAAAAGGCTAGTATGATTTCACTCTTTTGGTAAAGGTATACTCATCAAATGTTTTCTGATAAGAGTTCCTATTTAAGTTTCATTATGGAGTGAGCCATGTGCTCACAGTTTTTGATATTCTTGAAAAAGATATTTAGATTTGTATTTTTAGTATCTGAAAGAGAGGCATACATTTTAATTTGACCATTCACTAGTGACTTTTTATTTGCAACTAATTATTTGAGGTCACCATAGTATTCTGTGTGCTTCCTTATTTTAGTTACTTTGCTTTTTCCACAGTTTTAAACAGAAAAGCAACAGAGCTGAACAATATCTAGCTAATTTAAATGAAACATTGGGTCTGTAGTCCCTGGCCTATTACGGAAGAATCTTAGAAAACAGAACATTCTGCCCAGGGGAGATTTTGTTTCTCTGAAATGGTATGAGGCAAACATTTTGTTATGTCGACACATTATTCAATTAACGAACCAATGAGTGTAAATCCTGTAAAAGCTGACTATTTGTTCAAATTATAGAGCTGCTGTAGTTTACTGAAATGTTTGTTGAGCTAATGTAGCTGATAATGGGACCTACGGGGAATAGTAAACTGTGATCCACCGGCTCACTGTGCAGGTCTAGTTAAAACAGGAGCATTTAGATGTGCGTGGCAATTGTTTTATTCCATGTTAGAAAAGAAGTACTTTCATTTAAGTAGGGTCTAATTCATAAGGTAAGGCCCACAAAGGGTCAACATCTTAAGTCCTGGAGTGATTAAAACAGCTTTTACCTTAGGCTATATTACTCTGTTAACCTTTTCCAAACAGAGTGAAATTCACTTAACTTGAAATCATATATAGTTGAAAGAGGTTGAATAACATGTTCCAGATCTTTCCCGTGGAGTCTCATTTCTGTTTATTGGACCTTGAAAATTTTGGATCATCTATTGCAAAATTTGTCCTTTTCAAAGTATTCATACAATAAGATAGGAAGCTCTGAAAACAACATTTTTAAGATTATAACTTTCTAGGAGCACTCTGGCAATCCTTAAGGATGTTTATGATGCCGTTTATTCTGTTAATTCACTACATAGTTGTAGAGTCATTTCTGTGAGTCAAGCATGGGTAAACTACGCCGAGCCTGACCACAGCTCCTTTCTTCAAGGAGCTTGCAGTGTAGTGGGAAATACAGAAAGAATTGAACCAAGAAAGATGTTTGTTTTAAAGTGCAGTTGTTTGGAGATTCTATTTAACCTCAGACAAGTAGCATTTGGATGACTTTTATTATTCTGCATCCATAGAACACATTATGTTTATGAAGTGTTTTACAATAATTTGTTAATGATTCCCCTTGAAGAACTATCCAGACATAGGAATATAGTAGTTTGCATCTTCCTATTTGTAAAACTACCACATGTAAGTAATTAATCTTGAAAAGTGGCACAGTTTTCTTTTGGGGAAATGGAGTTTATTCGGTAATTTCCTAACACCAGTAAGTGAGTGATTGGTATATAACTTGAAATATTCCTCTCTGTTTGGGTTGTAAGGTTTTTTATGCCTCCACTCTGCTGTGCCCACCACCTAACTTTGAACTGGAAAGTCAGTATTGAAAGAGCGAATAGCTTTCAGGAGAAAAGTGTTCTTTATTATTAATAGGAGTATTTCTATGTATGAAACAATGGTGGTGTTCTTCTTTTCCCTAAGGTACAAATCCAAAATGTAATTTGTTCTGACCTTTCAATTATTCTTTCATTTGGTCAAAGTTAATTTGTGCCAGTGACTTGAACATGCAAGTGCTGTGTGTAGTTGTCAGTTCTCAGAAACCAATGTTCCAGTGCAATCAATTTTAGACCTAGAATCTGCCCAAGTCGAGCATTGTGAAATGCTTTGAGCCAAGAGCCTCATAGATCTCTTTGAGTGCCTGGCAATCCTGGATTTATGCAATGTGTTCTTAGAGACAGCCTCTTAAAGTGCTTTGCTAGTACATTGAACTTGGCTTTGCCAAACATATGTTTGGATAAGGATGGAAAATATGGGATGAAGATGTCAAGGCTTGAAGAAGGGAAGTGCAGGCCTTATCTGTAAGTGGATGGCAAGCACAGTAGTAAAATGCAAAATAGTAAACAGAAGGACCCCCGGTCCCTGTGGCCCTGACAAGGGATAGAGGAGTTTAACATCCATGAAATAATAAATTTATTGAGAGGTTATCCTCTGCCAGCAGTCAGTGTAATTATTTCATTTGATCCCCCATGATAGTCCTATCAGGTGAATCAATTTTGGACCTAGAATCTGCCCAAATTGAATTTGGTTCTCCTTTTGCAGAAGAGCAGATGCTCAGGGAAGTTGAGGAACTTGGCTCAGGTAACCAGGAACAGTGGCAGAGGTAGGATTCAAGCCCAGGATTCCCCCAGCACAGGTTTGTTCCACCTTGCTGTGCCGCCTCACCAAAATGAATACCAAACACCTTCGCCTCTTATTTTGCAATGAGTGGTGGAAACTGCAGTGCTTTTTTATTTGGGGAAAAATCATTTTGTGGGCTATCCTGATTAGTGGCTAGTGCAGCATTTGAAAAGTCAGGATTGTCTTCAAAGACTGATAGAGAACAGCTATTCCTGTGGGACTTGGGAAAACAGTAATTATGACTAAGTGAATAAGCAGTTTGTTCCTTATTTCCCATGAGGAGCTTGAGGGTTAAATGCCTGTTCCTGTTTAACATAAGAAGCACAATCTTGCTGATGTTAATGAGAAATTGTGTAATAGACTGCCTCAGCCCCCAGCCTCCAAACAGGATTTATATTGCATTTTATTTATTTGGCGGCTGGTCGGTATGGAGATCCGAACCCTTGACCTTGGTGTTAAAACACTGTGCTCTAACCCAATGAGCAAACCGGCCAGTCTGCATTTTATTTGGAAGAAGGGGCTGCCTGAGCTGTCCTCCACACTTGCCCTGAAAATTCCATTTCTGGAAAAAGTGTAAAAGGGGAAAACAATATTTTTGGCTTTATTTGCAATAAAAATCACTTTCTCATTCAAACGATCTTCCGTTGTTAATTAAATGATATATTTGAAGGCGACTGTAGGTGAAAATGTATTCTGTGTGTATGATTGTCATCGTTTCTCCTTATCATTCTCTGGACATTGGCACAGGGGAAATGGAAATGATTAATTGAACAACTTTTACTGTATTATTGTTAAGTCATTTGTAGGGTAAGTAATTTGCATGCTAATGGGCTGGATATCCCAGACTTGCCTCTGCTTCTCCTGTTTCTCACTTCTTTACTCTTCCTTTTCTATTTTTGTCATTGATTAGAAGTTAGAACCCCTGGGCCTTTTTTGATTGCAACATGGGTCTAAAATGCAGAAGAAGTAATAACTTGGTTCCTCATATCCTGTAAATGTTTCTTCTAATTTTGGAAGTCTTCTTTTGGGTCATCTGTGCTTCAGCTGGAGTGTAAGCATATTTTAATACTTTCTGTGTAAGACATTATAGAAAGAGCCCAGTATAGAATACAATGAAAATATCTTTGCAGTTCAGATATTTTGTGATTGGTGGTTGGTAAAGGTCAGCCTTGACCCAGCCTTGGACCTGTATACTTGTTTGCTAAAACTTCCTTCTCCCAGGGTCTCTGAAGCAGGAAAAGGTAATTATGTGAAAGTACCCAGCCCAGACCTCCATCCTTAGTGCACTTGAAAGCCAGCTGTTATTGCTGGCCCCCTCATTTTCCTGTACCATCCCTATTACTTGCCATACTAATAAACAAGAAGGTTTTAGATCAGGAACTAGGACACAAGGGTCCGATTCCATTGGAAACTTGCCATGGGACATCTGAAAGTTACTTAAAATTCACTGTATTCAGTTTTCCCATCTGTGAAAAATATACACTCATTTCTGATTTTAAAAAGTCCTAATAAAAATCTCTGCCTCGTGATCACTTTCTATCCATACCATACATTTGTAAATAGTAAAACACATTAAAAACTACTCATACTGAATTTAGACACAGGTAAGTTAAGCAAGAAAGATTGGGAGAAATATTAAAAGACATGATTTTTTAAAAATTTACATCATATGATTGTTGTTGGAATTTATTCAGTACAAGATATGTGTACCTTAAAAAAGTAAAAAATAGTAGCAGATATAAGGCAGGATTGCAAGGAGACCCTTGTGTCCTGTGCTCCAAGGGAGGAAGGACTTCTGAAAAGTTGGATTGTCAACTGGGGCAGAGAAGAGCCATAAGGTAGGTGAATTTTCCAGATTTCTCAGTTTTCTTCCTCTAGCTGCTTGTTGTAGCAGTGCATGTCTAGAACCTTCTAAACATGGTGCTTCACTTAATTCTTTTTCTTTCTTCCTTTCCTCCCATCTTTCATTCATCCATCTATCAATCCCGTAGGCTCTGATCTCTGTGGTTTCAGTGCATAAGAGTTCACAAGCATGCTGTTCTTCAATATGTATAACCAGGCAATTAGGAGAGTGATTCATTCTTTAGAGGTCTTCGCTTCAGTAAAATGAACCAAAAATCATAATCTAAAAGCAGCTGGCTTCAGTGTATTGAGCATAAGGTAATTCATTCTAGTCTTCCTTAGACATTAACAGATTGAATATTAATAGCATAGAATTGTAGTATCTCATGTTTGAAAAGATTTTGGACGGCATCCAGTCCAGTCATACATTTGATGGGTGACTTCCCTCTCTAACATCCAGCCAGGACATCTTTGATGAACATCTCTGGAAACACTATGGTATTAGAAAGCTCTCTTGTAATACATTCTGTGCTGTGATCTTTTACTGTCCCTTTGTGGTCATGCAAAACAAGTTCAGTCCTCTCAAATGTGACAGATCATCAAATATTTGAAGGCAGCTTCCCTGGCCAATGGTGGTTTTGGGTTTTGGTAGGAAGTTTTATAGGAAGTTGTCCCCAGTTCCTGTAGTCATTCCACATATTATGCTGAAGTCTGCATGCTGCTCTAATCTACACTTATCAGTATGAACATTACCAAGCTAAGTAATACTAAAATTTATGAAAACAAAAAAGGTATCTGTTAAGTTGTTATAATTAATTTAGTAGTGGTAAAACTAGTAATAAGTTCTGTTTCAAGTATATCGTCGAGTCCCTCTGAAGTTCCATTTTAAGGAGAAATTTTTTGGTTCCTTGAATGATTTAAAATTCATGATGCCAATTTGATTAGGATATTAATGTTTCCATTAGTCAGAGTTGGGAAGTCAGGTATGGATTACATATGTATTATGGCAATAGCTTCCATCTGCTGAGTGCTAAGTGCATGCTAGGCACTATATAATTGTTAATTATGGGCTAAAATATTTTAGTAAGAAAGTGAGCTTTGATTATGCCAAAAAAGTAATCTGAGGATGTTAGGAGGTATGTTTCATATATTTAAAAACATAAAACCCCATTAGCTAGGGAAGACAGCAAGTTTCTTTAATTTTAGCAGTAAAATTTTCTTGAATAATTTATTCTTCGTATTTGTGCTTTGTGTGATTAAGTCAGTCCATTGATATTCGTTCTTACCTAGATAATAACAGTCTGGTTATATTTTCAGGTTATTTCTGTATATTTTGGATCTCTATTGATTTTGATAAAGGTTTAAGTTAAAAATGAACTAAAAGTTACACAGTATGACATTTACACAGATGTTAAATACTGCAGACCTTCATTTTGCTTTGTGAATATCTGTGATGATATATCCAAAATATCTTTAAAAATAGGAGGTATTCGGTGCTGGTGGAGTCTATACTCCAATTTAAAATGGAGCTAATCCTAGTGAGTAAGGCTAAGGGACTTTAATATGTACCTTTAATCTGGTGCTACTTTTTTCAACTAAATTTACTATTTCCTTTTCTGTATTATAATGACACCCTAACTGGGAAAGGAATTATGTAATAACTCTTGCCATCACAGCATTAAGTATAGAGTAGAGTATAAAGTTTTTGTGCTATCTTTTGTGTTCCATGTTGGACCTGCTTCCTTTTGTTTTGTTTCCAGTGGCTGTAGAGAAAAGTATATTATTTATGCAAAACATCCCAACTAGAATTGGTAAAGAAAGGAAAAGTTATTTCTGCACAATACAATTTCTAAGTAGTAAATGAGAGAATATTTATGTTAATGACTTTGCTACCAGCCTCTCCCCCCAATAAAACAGAACTGTGAGAGTTTTTGTAGACAGAGATTTCTTAGGGTTTAATCATTTGGTTGATTGGCTTGTTAAAATTCCACATGGAAAACTAGCTAGTATCTCTGCATTTCTGTCCTTTAAAGAAAGTGACCTTCTTGATGCTGGATTGGTGTTCCCAATTATTTAAAAAGAAATTCACTTTACTTTAGAAGAAAAGCTGATTTTGGTGTAAACTCCTTCCTATAAGGTTAGAGTATTAAGTTAAGCATTATGGCTTATGGTTATTTCCTTACTATTTGGGGTAGCATATATGGTAGTGGAACATGTAGAAAAAATAAGACTAGTTTGAAGTGCCTTAGTGGTTCTAACCTGTTAAAACCCATTTTTCCCTTAGTCTTAGGAACCATGCTTCAGAACTGGGGTGTAAATTGGGTTAGTATTGAAATGATCATAATGAGAGGCCAACTAGCTGGACTTCTCATCTGGATCTGTATGTGTACATGTTAACTTGTTAAACCTGGTGGCAACTGATGATAATTTATTTCATGTTTGTGCCATAGACTTAAATTTACAGTTAAAAAAACCCCACTAATACTTGTATACAGTGCTTTATAATTTTACACAAATTATAATTACAATTATCTCCTATAGTAGGTAGAAATTTAAAAAAGAAAAAAATTATTCTCAACATGTCCATGTAGAGATGTTGAGAATTATATGAAGATACCTTAAAAAGTTTGTGGAAAAATAGAGTTACAAGACAATATGAGTCTTTCCATGAACTTTTTGAAGTATCCTTGTATTTTGTCTATTTGGGGCAAAACTGCCTCTCTTCTTAGCCAGTAGTGTTTTTACTGTGGTCCAGGGAGTGACTCTCAGCCTTTAAGACTCAAACTAGAATTTATCACTGTACTGAGCATTTGTCTCTTACTGTGAACTCACATGATCAGCCAGGTCTGCCTGACTAATCCATTCTCTTATAGGCCAGTGGTTCTTATTTTCAAGTTAAAGACCCTTTTGAGAGTTCCATGAAGTTAGAGGCACCCACTCCCAAAAGTGCACTAACTCGTATATTAGACTTTTCTGAAAAGCCAGACTACAACTAGAATGTCAAGTTTGCTACTTTACACTAAACACCAACCCTCACAGAGTCTAGGTGCCCAAAGTTCGTGTGACCAGAGCTTTCTCTCTCACGAGTTGCCCTTGTAGGAAGTGAAGTGACCATCAGGAGGTGGTGTAGTAAGCAACAGACCATGATTGAGGTGTTGGATGGTTATAGCATTTGGCTCTTCAGCTCCATAGTTGAGACCAAGTCATCTCTCCATTGGGGTGGCTTTACGCTGGTTGTAGTATACTTGAAGTCCCTGACAGTGGAGGGCTTCTGTGACAACTTATCTTCATATTTCCATGTTTCCTGTTCTGATTGGTGGGCAGGCCTCCATGGGATTTGATAATATCAACAAAACCAAAGCCAAGGCTGCCCAGCCAAGGACCTTTGGCATTTCTCTGCCCTTTGTATTATGTATTGATTTAAAGTTTTTGTTCTCAGAGGGCAAGCTTTTTTCTTTATTTAGAGATTCTTGAAAATTGCTGCATAATACTCATCAGCCCTATTTTAAAAGGAGGAAATTCGGGTTCAGACAGAAGTTAGTTGCTCAAGGTTATATTGGTAATAAATCAGTATTGATAAGCTGAGCCAGGTCTTATGATTCCAAACTCTGTGCATTTTAATAAAAACTTTCAGACTACCTATTGCCACGTGAATCTTATTCTAGTAGAAGTTTCTTGGACTTGGGTAGAGGAGCGTAATCAATTTCAGACATTAGTAATGCAGTTTGAAAATGCACTGTGTTCATTCAGTAAAGGTTATCAACTACAGGGATCTGAGAAGGTGCTTTAGTATAATTTCACTGGACATTTTGACTTAATAAATATATGAGTAGTTCCCTAGAAGATAAGATGTCATAGATTTTGTGTTAAATAATAGGATGGTTATTAATAATGATGGCAATGTTATAACTTGAGAAAAGCTACATGTCAAAGGTTCTTAATATTTTTCTTACTTCAGACACCTTTTTGTAATTTCAGATGTATCCTTATTTTAAAAAAACAAAATTAAAATTAATCCCTGTTGCTATCAGTAGGTAAATGGGTATCCTTGACTTGAACATATTTGTCAGTTACTCTAGACACATAAAGGATTTTTTATGTTAAACTTGATACTTGGTAGTTGTTCATTCTAAATTGTGATAGAAAATTAATAAAACAGGATGCATATTTAACCTTCATGCAGAAAGGTTGTTGAGATCAAACTGAGATTGGGTTCTATTGTCAGGAAGACATCAGTGAATCCATCGTGACTCGCTTCTTCACCTAGTAATATGTATCAAGCTTTTCCTTTTTAGGAATGTATAGATCCACCTCAGTCTTTTGAATTGCTGCATGTTATGTCAGAACTGTTATCTACCTAACTCTATGTTCATAATCGCGAGTGCTACTGCAGTGAACATTCTTACATATGTATCTTTGGGCCTTATGTGTGAGACTTTCTCTAGGATTGATAGCTAAAAGTAAGTAAGAAATGGCATTTTCATTATTGCTAGATGATGCCAAGTTGTCCTCTGTATTTTAAAGACTAGTAGAGCTGCAAAGAAATTTTAAACTTCATTTAGAAGTTTTACTGTTAGCAGTAATGTTATTGTTAGTTTAAAATTATTTCATATAGACAATTATTTCATATAGAGTACATAGATATAGTTGGTTAAAACAAAAAAGAATGATGATATTGTTGGTAAGAACCAAGATTTTAATTGTAAATAAAGAGACACATGAGTAAAAGGTAAGAGTTAAGTAAAAACTCTGTAAGGTTAAATTTGAATTGGAAAGTCATTTAAAATTCATGATTTTTTTTTTCTTTTCAAATATGTTTATTAGCTCTAGTCATTGAAAAGTCTGAGAAACAATTGCAGCCCATCACAGTGGTCACCCCACATGACTGCACCTGACTCCAGGTGTTGGCAGGGCCTGGGCAAGATAAGCCTGGAGTCTTTGTTACTTGTCATATCAGAAAACAAAGTAGCCATCCAAAAGTTGGGGTGGGCACCATGTCCTACAAACTGAGGTGCAAAAGAAGGGATTCCCGTTGGCCAAATGTAGGATAATCTGAGCATCAAATGAATATGACTGCAATTGCTTAAAATACTCTGGATACAAACCCAATGTGGTAGGCAGAACAGTGGCCCTCGAAAATGCCCATGTCTTAATCCCCTGTACCTATGAATAGGTTATGTTACGTGACAAGGGGGTATTAAGGTTGCAGATGGAATTAATGCAGCCAGTGTGCTGAGGTTAGGATAAAGAGATCATCCTGTGTTATGTGGGTGGGCTCAGTGTTATCCTAAGAGAGGCAGGAGAGTCAGTGTCAGAGGTCCTACGAGTGTTACGTAGCATGAGAATAAGCCAACCAGCCATTGCTGGCTTTGAAGATGGAGGCGGGGGCCATGGATCAAGGAATGCAGGCCACCTCTAGAATCTGGAAAGGCAAGAAAATGCACTCTGAGAGCCTCCATACAGGAATGCAGCCCTGCTGACTCTTTGATCCTAGCCCAGGGAGACCCATTTCAGGCTCGACCTACAGATCTGTAAGATAATAACTTTCCTTTGCTTAAAACCACCAAGTTTGTGGTAATTTGTTATAGCAGTAATAGCAAACTCTTATTCTCAGGGTATCCAGAGAAAGAGATCCCCAAACAAAACAGAACAAAACACCTTATTGATTGCCACTGGCAGTAAAACTATAGGGCACTGGCTCTGTCTCTGAAAAGTGGCCATTAGAAAGGTAAAGAATTAAGCATTTATCTTGCCTTTCCTGTAAAAACTACATTTTAGGATAACCAAAAAGCCCTAATGGCTGGGGGAAGTTCTTTACACTAGAATTGCTGCAGATGCATATGGAAGGAATGGCTGAATTTAAAAAATTATCATTTGCAATAATTAATGAAATTACTGATTTAGGCAGAGATCATCAATGTATGAAATCACTTAGTCAGAGGTTGGTGGGGAATTTCAAATGGGGAGATCAGACCATCACCAACTGAATTTTCTAAGTAATTTTTGCATGACTAAGATGAAATGATTGTGTGCCTCCTTATGCGAGGCAATATGGAGTACCAAGACCATCTATTAAGTGTTCCTGACCCCAAAAGGTAGACTTGATTATAATCAAGTCTTAAGAGCTGACTTTCAGTTTATGGGAAATATGGAGATAGAGGACAAATTAAATGACTTCATGAGGAAGCAAACAGACAAATCTAGAATGGGAACATCCTCCAGGACTGCTGCCTTGGTTTCCTCAGTAAGTCACTGGCATGAAGGTCACAGGTGGGTGGTGGGGAAAGTGGGGTGCTCTGGATTAAAACAGATTTAAGAGGTATGACTATCAAATGAATGTGCAGATCTTGATTAGATCTGATTCAAACTCACCAGCTATACGAAAGACAGCTCTGAGAGAATCATGGAAATTTGAATAGAGACTGGGTGTAAGATCTTCAGGTATTACTGTTATTTCCAGGGTGGAGTTGGGAAATGATAATCGATTGTGTTTATGTAAAGAAAATATCTATGATTTTTAGAAATGTAAACTGAAGTTGTAAGGGTAAAATGATATGCAGTCTGAGATTTGCTTTAAAAATGCTTTAAAAAATGGAGGAGGGGTGGATAAAAGTAGCAGACTGTATCTTGATAACTGTTAATGAGGTGTTGAATGACGGGTTGTGTGGGTTCACCATACTATTCTTTCCTCTTCTGCATGTCTGAACATTTTTACAATAATTTTAAGAAATAGTAGTGTAGATGGCTAGGTGTAAAGATCACAACTATATTCTTACAGGCTAATGAAAACCTCAGTTGTCCCAATGTCATGTGTAAGAGCCCTAGTGACTTAGGGTATAAATTCCTAAGACAGTATCATATACAGATGCAAAATGCACTGCATCTTCAACAACCGAGACTGAAAGGAGGATGATGTGCTTTTTGGAAACTGCATTTGGTAACTCAAAAATTGGATTCAAAACAGTGATTACAACAGGGTGGACAGAGTCTTAATAAGCTCATCTGCAACCCACGAGTCCTGACTAATCTGACTAATGTGGGTGGTTTTAGAACCTCTTGACCTGAAGACTTCCCATAGAAGGATGAGAAAAGAAAGAAGGCTGTCAAAGGGAGAAAGCATAGTAACAAAACTTCAGAAAATTATATCCGTTTACTTTCTGAGTACAACTGAACTTCATTCAGATCATGGAGATCTATTAAGTCATACCTCTGATGTTTAAACTTAGCAGGAAAAAAATATTAACCCCTGCTATTTAAAATGATCTACCCTCTAAGCATACTATCCAGGCCTAATGAAACTTTGCATCTGTATGTCTCTCATTAAGATTTTAACAGCTTTCTATTTTTAAATGACTTGAATATTAACTTGTCAAAACATTTCAAAATAATTACTTAAAATAAGTGTTTCTAGTGTGTTGCTCTAAACCAGGCCTCACTAAGTATTTACCAACAAGACCACTATGAAGAAAAAGGAAATTTTATTAAGAGAAGTAAAAGCAAATCTGAATAAATGGAGAGCTACAACATATTTCTAGATAGGAAGACTCAGTATTGTGAAGATGTCAGCTCACCTCAAATTCATTTATAAGTTCAAGATCAAAATCCAAATGAGAATCAAAATCCAAATGAGAATTTTAAAGAATCTGACAAGCTGGTCTTCATTTACCTAGAAAAGAAAGTGAGCAAAAATAATCAATAGAATTTTGAAAAAATAAGACAATGGGGATCTGCTCTACCAATTATAAACGTTCTTGTGGCAATTAAAACAGTGTAAATATTCGTATATGTACATATGCATGGATTTGGTTTATAAATAAAAATAGGATTTTGAGTCAAGGAGAAAGGGTGGTGTGTGATAGCTGGCTATCGAATTAAGTTATAATCCCTCCGCATTGTGCACAAAAGTAAATTCCAGAGTGTTTAATGAGATAATCATAAAAATATTAAAAATACAAAATATGAGAGAATAGATGGATTACACTGTAGTACAGAGGGCTTTCCTAAGCAAACCCCAAACCTGGAAACCATAAAAGGGGAGGTTAATGGACACGAGGACACAAATGAAAAGTTCTCATGTGACAAAAGGTGTCATATACCAAATTAAAAGACAATGACTCAAAGAATTACGTTAGTTGGTCTTCCATGGAGCGTATTTTAGTTTGTAAATCTATTTGTCTAGATGGTGCTCGTTTACTAAAATTCAGGACTGGCTCATGCTGTCCCAGGGAAGAGCCTGGACTGTGTCTGGGTGTTGAGGAAGTGGCAGTTTCTGTCACATGAGTCAGCATTTTTGCCAGTCGTAATTCTTTCAGTCATTGGAAAGGAAGCGATTGCTTTAAAAAAGCCATGAAAAGCTGGACGTTAATTTCACGGGTGGTAATTTAGGCATTTTCCTCACATAGTTACAAAAAAAAGTGAATCCAAAAGAGGTGCTATTTGTGGTCTGGTATTTTTCTCTGTGTATCTTTTAAAAATTGTCTTGTGTCCATTTTGTTTAATTGTTTGGTGCATGCAGGCGGTCATGACTTATAAGACACTTCCATTGCTCTCTCTCCCTTGGTCCTTGCCAGTCGCCCCTCAGGTTCTGTAGTTCGGCCTTATTGACCTGGGCTCTGTAGCACCCTGTCATTGCTACTGTGGAAGTGTCTGTCATATTGTCACATTGTGTTTGGACTGCCTGTTTACTCGACTGGCACCCCCTGTACATGGGCTCCTTGAAGGCAGGGAATGGGTAAGTTTTAGTGTATGTTCCTAGTGTCAAGCACAGGGCCTGGCTCATAGAAAGGATGTGGTACATATCTTTTGAATAAATGAATGACCAATGAACAGATGAATGAATTGTATTGTCCTCTCCCTCACAAGAGTATATGTATTTAATATCCTATATTAGATATAGTTAATATCTGAAGTAGTTGGCTCTTTAGAGACAACTTGGACAAAGATTTAATTCTTCAAATGGTATGAAGATCAGAAATTCTTGAATTAATTTGAATGTGCAAAAATAATGTTTAGGTTATAACATTTTTACTTTAAATTTGGATATATTTGGCAGTATCACTTTTTTTAAACTGTTGAAAATAGTTTTATGTAAACAATGCTAGGGTTGCTTATGTGAGAAAAATACTAGCTGAGGAGAATGAATGACTTATTAATGATTAGCGAAATATGCAAATATGAAACTAGAATAAACTGGGAGCAGGGGTAGGGAGGTGGGGATAAAAGGCTAAAATCTTTGGGAAAACTTTTTCTGGAAGACTTTCACTTGTTTTGAAAAATGACTTTGAAAACTCTACATATAGCTATAATAGGCCGTGTTTCAAATCTAGCTTTTCTGGTCTTGGATTTCCGTTTTGGACCAGTATGATTTGAGAGACTTAGATAAAGGGAAACTTCCGGGCCCTTTGAGATTTTAGAATTGAAGGGCCATTTCTATTAGTAAGGTTATAGCCTAAAGTATTACAGCAAAGAGACCCCGGGATGCAGTGGACCAGAGTTTAAGCCACGCCACAGACCAGTTACCTCAGAATCTCTGTGGAGGGTGCCAATATTTTTAAAAATCCAATATTTTAAAAAATCTTCCCAGTTGATCCCAATGTATAGCTAAGGTTGAGAACCACTGGTCTAGAGTTATCCTGAACTGACTGGGGAGGGGAGTTAGCTCTGCAGCCCAAGGCCATCCTTGGTGAGGGTTTGCAGATCAGCTCTTCTATCCTCACCATGGGGCTTCCACCCTGAGGCCAAGGCAGGTACTTCAGTTATGGCTGTGTCTCAGTCAAGAGGGGGACGGGGGGAGGGGGAATGCAAGCAAATTCCTTTTAAGGAAGCAATATGGAAGTAGCATGTATCACTTCTCTTCAAGTTCCATTTGTGAGAACTAGTTCATGTGACTATATCTAGCTGCAAGAGAGCTTGAGACGTGGTATTAGCCTGTTTGGCATGTGTCCTGCTAATTCTTGAGGCTGAAAGGTTTCCGTTATTGATAGGTAACTTTATTATCAGTTATCAATTACCAACCCTAAAACTGAACAGAGCTCAATTGATCTCATATATATAGTCATGTGTGGCTTAACAGTGGGGATATGTTCTGAGAGATGTGTTATTAGGCAATGTCGTTGTTGTACAAATATCACAGAGTATATATATGTACACAAACCTAGATGGTACGGCCTGCACATCTAGGCTATATGGGATAGCCATTTGCTCCTATGTGAGTAAATGCACTGTGCTATGACATTACAACAGCTACGATGTCACTAGGTGATAGAGATGTATACTTATGAGACCACCATTGTATATGTGGTCAGTCGGTGAAGAAAAGTCATTATAAGGTGTATAATTATGTACATATGAGATAATTATGCGCATGTAAACACATGCACACATATGCAAGCTGTGGGCTAGATGTAGAGACTTGGTAGAGGCTTGCAGTTTTTAGTTTATATTAGTTGTAAAGTCTCTAACTGCTCTTTCTTTCAGTGTCATTTATGACTTGTTCAACGGTGAAAACACTGCTGTTGGTGGTTTTTTCATTTATTTGGGCTCCCTTGGCTGCAAGCAGTTTAGAGATGCAGAAAAGCGATTTTAGGCAAGGTGTATTCCAGTGATGCCAGTTGAAATCCTGGGCCACCACACAAAGGTTAAAACAACTTCAAGAGTGTAGAAGCTGAAAAAAGTTGAGATTAAATAGGAGTATCATTTTTGATAGGGCATCACATTTTCTAGAGCTGCCTTTTCATTGTCTCCCTATATACACCCTTAATTGTTGAAACCATTCTTGGGTACAAATTTAGTATTAATGAATTAGGCTTATTCATCTTTTTATATTCTTATGGCCAGAATACTTCCAGACCCGTAACAGATCCTTAGCAAATATTAACTGACATGAATATGCGTATGTTATATCATTGCATGGAATTTATTTTGAAAAACTTTTCCATTCACTCCTTTGTGAACATTTCACGGTGACATATTGAGTCCTTTGGTATATGGCAATGCTGAAGGTAGGGGATTCAGCTCAAGGATGATTGCTGATGTCCCTCATGGGTTCACAAGTGTAGTGGGAGACACAGAGACTTCAGTCATTACAGTCTTTTGTGGGAAATGATATGACGGCGACAACATGCAGTGGAAATAAATGGAAGCAAGAGGGCTCACCTCTGGGGGGTTGGGGGTGACTTCATGGTGGTGGTGAACCCTGAACCAGATCCTGGAGGATGAGTAGGAGGTTTTCACACACACACAAAAGGCATTGTTGGGGATGGTATTCACAGAGTGACTGAGCTGTGAAAGAGCCTGTTTCTTTCATGGAAAGTGAAGAAGTCCAGTGTGGCTGCTGTGTGAGAAAGACGGCTACAAGGTGTGGTGGATGGGGTCCTTTGGAAATGCTCCTCGTATGTTCTAAGGAGGGCAAAATGACAGTGGGCAAAATGAGAGTCCCCTGGAATCTTTTAAATAATTGCATGGTCAGATGTGTATTTTAGAAAAATTGTTCTGGGAAACAAGGAGAAGGCTGGAACCTTACTACGTAGTCTTGTCTCTGTTCTCTCTCTCTTCTAATGTTTATTGCACAGAGCCACACAACCGTGGAATAGAGCTGCTTATGCATTATTGCTGATTTAAAAGAATTTTGATAAAAAGGTGAATGGATTCTAAAATGATTATTGTCACCAGTTAAGAGATGGTTTAGATTATGAAGTTTTAGTGTCTTTGATTAGGTAAACTGATGACTCCATAAATTTGAAGCAGTCTGTAAAAGTATCTTAGACAGTTTAAGGTCACCTCTTCCCAAGTTTCCTCAGTTTTCCAGATCTTTGGCACAAAAGTCTCATATAATTTGCATAATATTGAACAGTTCAGGTCAGGACAACCTACATTCAGGAAAGCACAACCCAATTAAGCGAAATGTGAATTTAAGTTTCTTTGTATTTTTTTCTACAATATTTTGACAATCTGTACTCTGTTTTTAATGCCTTTCTTCTTTGCAATATATAGCTGAATATTAAAGTGACATTAAACAACTTGAATTTCACTGACCCCCACCCCCAAAGAAGTCATCTTATACGAAAGTCATCCCCGAATACACACCACCCTCTCAGGTTTGATGTTTTGCTAGAGCAACTCATAGAATTTAGGAAAGTGCTATGCTTATGATTAGGTTTATTATGAGGAATATAACTCAGGAACAGCAGCATGGAAGACGGCAGGGTCTTGGGGGAGGGTGTAGAGAGGGGTTCCATGCCCACGCTGAGTGCACCACTCTCACAGCACACAGACATGTTAATCAACCAAGAACCTCTCCAAACTCTTCAAGAGTTTTATCAAAGCTTACCCTTAAAGTGTTGGCCATTGGTGATTGAACTAAGTCTCCAGCCTTGCTGCAGTCGGGGGTGGTCACAGGAACCCCTAAATTCGTAGTCAGCCAGGCAGAAGTGTGGGAGACTGGAGACCAGTCCCCATCATGAAGCTCCCCAAGGGGTTTGGTCTTAAAGTTCCAACCCTCTAGTCATGTGGTTGGCTCCTCTGGCTACCCTGGGGCGCGCTAAGAGGCAGCTCATTAGTATAAACTCAGGTATGGTTGGAAAGGGCTTGTTATGAATAAAAGACACTCCTGTTATTCAGGGAATTCTAAGGGTTTTAGGAGCTCTATGCCAGGAAGCAGGGACAAAGACCAAATAGATATATTTTTTATAATACCACAGACATCATCCTCAAAAGTTTGCTCCTGCTTCTTTGTAATAAAAAAAATGCACTTTTTTTGGAGGGTCTAGCTTCCTTAACTCAGCATAATTATTTTGAGATCCATCTATGTCATTTAATGTATTAATAATTTATTCCTTTTTATTCCTGAATAATATTTCATTATCCCCATTTACTTATTCATTGACCTGTTGTGGACATTTGTGTTGTTTCCAGTTTTTGACCATCACAAATGAAGCTGCTAAGAATATTCATCTACAAATCTTGTATGGATAAATGCTTTCATTTCTCTGGGGTAAATACCTAGGAATGGAATGGGTGGATACAATACGTGTAGTTTAATATTTTAAGAAACTGCCAAACCGTTTTCCAAAGTGTTTGTTCCATTTTACATTCCCACTAGCAGTGTATGAGAATTCCAGTTATTCCATATCCTTGCTAACATTTGATATGTCTTTTTCTAATTTTAGCCATTCTGTTAGATGTGTAATGGAATCTCATTGAGATTTTAATTTGCCTTTTCCTAGTGACTAATGATGTTGAGCATGGTTGTTTGTCATCCATGTATCTTCTTTGGTGAAACGTCTGTTCAAATCATTTGCCCATTTTTTAAATTGGATTGTTTTCTTATTCTTGAGTTTTAAGAGATTTTTATATATGTTGGATACAGGTCCTTAGTCAGGCATATGATTTTCCAGTATTTTCCTTAGTCTGTGGCTTGTCTTTTCATTCTTTTAAGTGTCTTTTGAGGAGCAAAAGTTTTTAATTTTGATAAAATCCAATTTATCAATTTTTCTATTATGGTTCATACTTTTGCTGTTGTGTCCAAAGTCACAAACCCTGTCACAAAGATTCTTTTTATGTTTTCTTTAAGACATTTTGTTGTTTTAGGCTTTACATTTTAGATCTGTGATCCATCTTGAATTCCTTTTGTATGTAGTGTAATAAGACTAGCCACATTCTTTGAGCTAATAATTAAAACATGCAAGATATTAAAAATACAAAAAGGAATTGAATAGTTGAAGAAAATTAAAAGGAGAACATAAGTAACAGTTTAGAACTGTAGGATAAATAATGATATAACAGAGAATAGATTTCTGATGGTTAGAGAGGAAATTAGACTTTTTAAATAAAAAAAAAATCTACTCCAGGGAAGATTCTTACATATGAGTATATCTAAGAATCTACATAAATCTATATACCCTTTATAGGAAGGGAATAGAAAAAGCCATATCATAGCAGGAGTTGTGTCTAAGAGATAAATAAGGGAAAAATTGAAACTCAGAATGGACTAGGTAGTAAATTGCTAAATTTTGGTGACTATAGGTCTCTGGAGTGTTTCTGAGTATTCATGGGGAAAGATGACAGAGTCATGATAGGTGTGAAACCAATCACAATATATGAAATGTTAGAAAATAAATGAAGTATTTAATTCATTAAAGAAGAAGGAAAGATGGTGGTCAATCTTCAAAAAAAGTAGTATTGTCTATGAATAGAGTTTAGACTCAATTGAGCATAGGCAATCACTTGCTTTGAATTGTGTGGTGTTCATTGTCTTGTCTTTCAGAAATTTGCCATTTTATTACATATATGCATTCCTATAGATTATGTTTTTATTTTTAGCTTTACAATGAGGGTGCTGTGCTCTATGTCCAAGAGTTGCAGGACAATATCAAATGGCCTAATGTGTGAGTAACTGAAGTACCAGAAGGAGAAGAGAAAGAAAGAGCAGGACAAAAGAAATATGTGAAGGTAAAATGGCTTTGAATTTTCTATAATCAGTGAAAGATGGAAACCGTAGATCCAAGAAGTTCAGAGAATCCCAAGCAGGATAAGTGTAAGGGGAAGAGCACATGACTACATGCATTATAGTTAAACTGATCAAAACCAAAGATGATGAATGGCTGCCAGATAAAAAAGAAACATGGACAGAGGAACAAAGGTAAAAATTATAACACTAATCTTTTTTTTTTTTTTTTTTTTCCTGGTGGCTGACCAGAATGGAGAACCAAGCCCTTGACCTTGGTGTGACAAGATAGAGCTCTAATCAACTGAGCTAATTAGCCAGCCCTTTAGCATAATTCTTATATAAACTATGCAACCAGAAGACAGTAGAGTGACATTAAGTATGGAGACAAAACAAAACAAAAGAGACTTGCCAATCTAGAATTCTATACCCAGTAAAAATATCTTTCAAAATTGAAGGCAAAAGGAAGACTGTTTTAGACAACCAAGGGCTGAGAGAATTCATTGCTAGTTAGCCTGCACCATCATTAGGCAGGTGTGTAATATGAGATGACATTTGGATCTCTACAAAGAGATGAAAAGCACCAGCAATAATAAAAAGGAGGCTGAATATAAAGGCCATTTTTTTCTTATTTTAAATTACATTAGAAGATAATTACATATCTAAAGCAAAAACAGTAAAAACATATTGTGAGGTCTATAACATATGTAGAAATAAAATGCATGACAAAGCACAAAGGTTGGAGGGACATGTAAATATATATGCTGTTGTAAGTTTCTTAAACTTACCTGAAATGGGAAGATATTATTTGCAGGTAAATTGTGATAAGTTGAAGATGTATATTGTTAACCCTAAAGCAACCACTAAAAAAAAAAAAAGGGTAATCTACTAGGGGTGACAAAAATGGAATCATAAAAAGAAAATCCAAAATAAACAAACAAAAAGGCAAGAAAAGGGGGAAAAAAGGAACAAAGTATAGATGAAAGCAGGTTCAATGTTAATAAGATGGTAGTTTTTCCCACATTGATCTATAGATTCAGTGTAATCCATATCAAAATTCAAGCAGTCTTTTTTGTAGAAATTGATAAGCTGATTCTAAAATTAATATGGAAATGCAAGGGACTCAGAATAGGCAAGGCAGTTTTGAAAAAAAAAAAAACAACAAAGAAGACTTACACTATGTGATTTCAGGATTTATTGTAGAGCTATAGTCAGCCACGTAGTGCCACATTGGCATAAGGAATAGACATAGAGAACAGGGTAACATACTATAGAGTCCAGCAATAAGCCCTCACATTTACAGTCAATTGATTTTTGAAAAAACACCAAGACAATTCAGTGGGGGAAATGATAGGCATTTCAACAAATGGTGCTGGAACAATTGGATATCCATATGTAAAAATTGAAGACAAAAACAAAAACCCAAAACTCCTAAATTTAGATATATATCTCCCATCATACCCCAAAATAAGTCAAAATAGATCATGGATTGACATTTAAGAGCTAAAACCATAATACTTCTAGAAGAAAGCCTAGGAGAAAATCTTCGTGATCTTGAATTAGGCAGAGATTTCTTAGACGTGATGCCAAAAGTACAATCCATAAAAGAAAAATATTGATAAATTGGGTTTAATCCAAATTTAAAAACTTTTGCCCCTTAAGACCACCAGCAAGCAAATGCAAAGTATAGACTCTGAGAAAATATTTGAAAATTAGATATATGATAAAAAGTTGTATCCAGAATATATAAAGAACTCTTACAATTTAATAATAAGACACCAGTCCTCCTCAAAACAGGCAATACATTTGAATAGGCATTTTACCAGAGAAGATTCATGAATGGCTAATAAGCCCATGAAAAAATGCTTAGCATCATTACCCATTAGGGAAATGGAAATTAAAACCACGGTGAGATGTTACTTTATACCCACTAGAATGGCTAAAATAAAGTTAGAAAATAACAAGTATCTTCAAGGACATGAAGAAATGGGAACTGTGCTATATGGTTGATGGGAATGTGAAATGGTACTGTGGGTATAATTTAAAATTAATTCTTTCAATAGCCTATCGTGCCTTTGAAATAGAACCTGCTTATCACATCAGCCTCACTGTTAATCAACTGCTCTCACTCCCGCTTTTGTAAACATGCTTGCTTATCGCAATATCTACTGCACTAGCTACATAAATGCTGAGAAAACAAAACTTACAAAACCCAGAAGAGTCCGCCTATATAAAACCTGTAAAACCTAAACTCGGGGCTTAAGTCTTGGAGTGCTAGCTCGTCTGGGCCAACCGGAGTAATAAAATACCTGACTCTCCAACCCTCTGAGTGCTGACTGCTTCTCTGTCGAGTCCATTCCATAACAGTACAACCACATTGGAAGGCCATCTGGCAGTTTCTTTAAAAAAAAATTAAAACATATTTACCATATTATTTAGGCAATTCACTTATATGTATCTTCCTAAGAGAAATATGTCCTCACAAAGACTTATAGGTGTGTGTTCATAGCAGCATTCTTTGTAATAGCTCCATTCAGGAAACAATACAAATGTTCATTGAATAGAGGATAAATATGAGGGGACTTCAAAAAGTTTGTCGAAAAATCAAATTAAGAGATAGAAATAAAAAATGTAAACTTTATTTCTTAACATAAGCTCCATCAAATTTAAAACACTTTTGTAAGCAGTGTTACCAGCTATTTAGTTCATCTCTTAGGAGCTGAGCATCCTGGGAATTTAACCATGTCAGTGCAGTCTTTTTTACATTATTAACTGAAGAAAAATGGGTGCCCTTTAAAGATTTTTTGAGATTTGGAAATAGAAAAGAAGTCAGAAGGACAAATTGGGACTGTAAGGTGGTTGCTTAATAATTTCCCATTGAAATTCTCACGAAATTGATCTTGTTTGATGAGAGGAATAAGCAGGAGCATTGCCATGGTTGAGAAGGACTCTGGTGAAGCTTTCCTGGGTATTTTGCTGCTAAAGCTTTGGCTACCTTTCTCAAAACACTCTCATAAGAAGCAGATTTGTCCCTCCAGAAAGTCAACAAGCAAAATGCCTTGAAATCCCCCAAAACTGTTGCCATGACCCTTGATCTTGATCAGTCCACTTTTGCTTTGACTGTACTACTTCCACCTCTTGGTAGCCATGGATTCGATTGTGCTTTGTTTTCAGGATTGTAGTGGTAAAGCCGTGTTTCATCTCCTGTTATAATTCTTGACCCCACTTGTTTAAAATTTCCATTGAAAGCTCTGCTCTTATCTGCAGCTGTTCTGGGTGCAATAGTTCTGGTATCCATTGAGTGGGCATTTTGCTCAACTTTAATTTTTCAGTCAGAATTGTGTAAGCTGAAGTAATTGAGATGTCTATAGTGTTGGCTGTTGTTCCTACTGTCAGTCTTTGGTTCTTTTCAATTAGGGTATGAATAAGAATAATTTTTTCCTGAAAAATTGATGTCAGTAGTGTGCCTCAGTAGGCTTTATCTTCATCTTCTTCTCATCTCTTCTTAAAACAAGTGAATTATCCATTTGTAAACTGCTGATTTCTTTGGGGCATTTTTCCCATAAACTTTTTGTAAAGCATCAGTGATTTCACCATTCCTCCACCCGAGCTTCACCAAAAATTTGATATTTGTTCTTCCTTCAATTTTAGCAGAAGTCATGTAGCTGATAGGGACTCTTTTCAAACTGATGTCTTATCGTTCTTAGTACCTCAAACTAGATCCTGTTCAGATATGTTATAACAAGTTAGTATGAGTTTATTTTGGTGCAAAATAATTTTGGAGTCCATGCATAGTTTTTTCATAATACATATTTTCCATGAACTTTTTGATAACCCTTTCTAATGTGGTAATCCATGCCATGGAATTCTATTCAGCAGTACAAAAGAATGCAGTAGTGAAACATGCAACAGCATGGATGCACCTCTTAAAGATTATGCTATGTGAAAGAAACCAGACACAGAGGACTATATTCTATATGATTCTATTTACATGAAATTTCTAAAAAAGGCAAAAGTATAAAGACAGCAGATAAATGGTTGCCTGGGGCAGGGGATGGGAGTGATTGATTTCCTGTGTGCACAAGGGAAATTTTTGGTACAATGAAAGTGTGTTAAAACTGGATTGAGATGATTTTTACTAAAAATCATCTAAGTGTATACTTACAATGTGGTGTGATATTGTGTAAATTGTAGCTCAAGAAAACTAAAATAAGAGAAAGGATAGATGGAAAAATACAAAACAAATAGAATAATCAACTTAAACCCAACCGTATCTATAATTACATTAAATGCAAATTGCTTAAACACCTAGTTAAAAGGCAGAAATCATTAGATTGGATAGAAAAGTGAGATCCAATTATATGCTATGAAGTAGAAACTTAGTTTAAATATAAAGACATAGATACCTAAACAAAAATGATAGACAAAGATAATACCATTAAACACTAACCAAAAGAAAGCTGCAGTGACTTGATTGATATCTGATGAAATAGACTTAACAAAGATTATTATCAGCCATTAAAAAGGGTCGTTTCATCATGATAAAGGGGCCATTTCATCAAGAAGGCACAGCAATCTTAAATGTTCGTGCACATAACAACAGTGCTGTAAAATATATAAAAAAAAAACCTGAATTGAAAGGAGAAATAGATTCATAAGTATAGAATGAGATTTCAACTCTCCCCTCTCAGTGATTTATATAAAAAATAGGTAGAAAATCAGTAAGGATATAGAAAATCTAAGCAATGCTACTGACCTGTTTGACCCAATTGACATTTATACATCAGTCCATCCGATAACTGCATACACATTCTGTACAAGATAGATTATATTCTAGGCAATAAAACAAATATCAATAGATCTTAAAGAACTGAATCATTCAAAGTATGTTCTCTGACCACAAAAGAATTAAACTAAATGTCAATAACAGAAAGATAACTAGAAGTCTCTAAGTATTTGGAAATGAAGCAACACAGTTCTAAACTCATAGGTCAAGGAAGAAATCTCAAAGGAAATTGGAAAATAATTTGAACTGAATGAAAATGAATAGAGAACGTATCAATATTTGAGAGATGCAGTTAAATCATGGCCTATAGGGAATTTTATAACTTCAAATTGTTGCATTAGAAATATTTAAATTTATTGATCTAATTTCTTAGGAAGTTAGAAAAGAAGCAATTAAGGTAATGTTGCATTTATGTAAGGATAGACTTACAGATCAATGCAACAAGGATAGTTCAAAGACAGAACTACACATGTTTAGTGTTGAATCAACAAAGGTGCCAAGATAATTCAGTGGAGAAAGGATAGTCTTTCAATAAATGATACTAGAACAATTAAGTATTATAAGGAAAAAGGAGCTTTGATTCCTAAATTATGCTATACACAAAATCAACCTGGAATGGATATTAGACCCAAACATAAAAGCTAAAACTTTAAAGTTTCTGAAGGAAAATATAGACTGTCCAATTAACTTAGTTGGTTGGAGCATGGCCTTGTAACATCAAGGTCAAGGGTTTGGATCCCTATACTGGCCAGCCATTTGCTGCCAACTCCCCCCATGCCCCCGGTGGGAAGAAAAAATATATGAAAATGTGACCTTGGGGTGTGAAAGATTTCTTAGCACAGATTGTCCATCAAAGAAATAACCAATAAATTGAAACTCAACAGCTAAATACTTTTGCTCTTAGAAGGACTCCATGAAGAAAATTAAGAGGCAATGTGCTAAGTTGGAGAAAGAATTAGCATCACATAAATATGACATAGAACTTATTTGCAGGCTATATAAAGAAGTTTTACAACTGAGTAATAAGACGACAAACAACTTAATTAAAAGATAGGCAGAAGATTTGACTACACACCTCACATATATACGAATTCTAATAATCATGTACAAAAACATGCAACATTATTATTCATTAGGAAAATGCAAATTAAAATATAAATTAAGTTATTACCACACACCCAACAGAGTGGCTAAAATTTAAAAAGATTTACAACTCAAGTGTTGACAAGGTTGTGAAACAATTGGCATTATCATACATCGTTGGTGGGAATGTAAAATAGTACAACCAGTTTGGAATATAATTCAGCAGTTTTTCATAATGTTAAGTATAATTTACCATATGACCAACAATTTCACTTCTTGTTATTTACCCTTGAAAAATGAGAACACATGCCCATAAAAGACTTATACATAGATATTTAAAGCACCTTCTTTCATAATAGCCAAACTGGAAACAACCCAAATGTCTATCAGCAGATGGATGGGTAAACAAATTGTGGAATATTCATGCAATGGCATACTACTTGGCAACAAAAAGGAGCTAAATATTTATGCACACAGTAATATGGATGAAGCTTGCTTATGTCAACTGAAAGAAAGCATACACAAAAGACAACATGTTGCATAATTTTACTTATACAAAATTCTAGAACTGAAGCATGTATTCTGTGTTAATAGAAAGCAGATCAGTATAGTAGTTGCCTGGATTCTAGAATATGGGGAGATTGATTGCAAAGGGGCACCTTTTGGGGCGATGGAAACTTTCTATATCTTGATTAGGATGGTAGTTACATGGGTGTATATGTTTGTGAAAATCTCATCAAATAGTACACTTAAAATATGCATTTAATTATGTATAAATTATACCTCAATTAGTTTTAAGAAGTAAAAAAACAAAAGGGTAATATTGAATTGTTCACTCCCACCATTAGTGGATGATAGAAATTCAGTTTTCTTTTTCCATCTGGATTATCACTTTTGAGGTTTACTTATTGAATAATCCATCCTTTTTCCATTTTTCTGTCTTGCTACTTCTATTATATATCAAAGTTCAATGTATGTGTGGCTATTTATGTGCTCTCTGTTCCATTTCATTGATCAATTTGTTTATCCTGTCTTAATTATTTTAGCTCATTAATAAGCCTCAGTGTCTTTATTTCTTTATAAATGTTTTGGCTATTCTTCATCCTTTGTTGTTTTGTATAAATTTTAGAAAGAGTTTATCTATTTCTGTATTTATGAAAAAACCTGTTGGAATATTGATGGAGATTATATTGATTTTATAGATAAATTTGGGTAGACTTTGAATTTTTATAATATTAAATCTTTCTGTTTGTAACTGTGGTATATGTTTCCATTTATTTAGATCTGCTTTAATGTCTCTCAATACAATTTTATAATTTTCCCTGTAAAGTTCTTCCACGTATTTTGAAAGATTAATTTCAAGATATTTGATATTTTTAATTTTATTACAAGTGAAATCTTCCCTCTAATTGTGTTTTCTCATGGTTTATTGTTGATGTATAGAAATGTGATTTTTTGAATATTGTCATAGGAGGGTACTTCAAAAAGTTCATGGAAATATTTGTATTATCTTTTAATTTTATTTTTCAGAAAACGTTTTGAAATACCCTCATATATTTAAGGAACTTTTTCTTTATTTTTAGAAAGAAGCTCATTGATTAGTAGATTTGTCGTGTGTGTGTGCGTGTGGGGGGGTTGTGCGTATGTGTTGTGTGCATGTGTATGTGTGTTGTGTGCATGTGTGTGCACACACTTGTGAATATTTTGGACAGCAGTGGTATTGTGGGTAGGTTTTCAAAGTCTTTATTTTCTGTAGCTGAGTCTCTGCATGTAATGTTTGCCCGGCATCTCAGGAGAGGCGATGACTGCAGCTGTGAAGTTTCTAGATTTTAGTCTAGTTAGCAGTTTCATGCAGTCATGGATGTCGGTAAGCAGGGTCTCTCCCAAAACTAATATCCTTGAGTTGAGGCTGCCATATCTTTTTCATTCTGGGGATGTTCATTCACAGTGTAGTCTGTATTGTTAAAAATGTGCCATTCTTCCCTTTCAGTATCCGGAGTGTGATGCAAAAGTATCTGCAACAGAGAAATGAAATAACCTTTGACAAGATTTTCAATCAGAAAATTGGTAAGTGCTGCTTGTCCGTGTGGCGTACTGTGATTTCAGTACCGAGATAGGGTGATACTACGGAAATGTATAAATGCAGCCTCTAATGCGTCATATCCTTTGTAGATAAAGCTGGGAACGAAGGAAATTTCATGTAATTAATAAGATACATAATGATTACTTACATTCCTAGTTATATATCCTGTGAATAAGCTATTGGGAAATAGATTAGTTTGACTGTGGGTTTTAAGGCAATTTGGGGGGTTGCCCAAATCAAAGGCTTGGGTACTTGGCAACCAAAAAGAAGCAGCTCTCTTGGTCTGGATCCCTGTTCAAAGCTAAAGTGTCTGCACCATCCTCCTTTAGGACTTGCATGCTCATATGAGATCCTCAGCTTCTCTTACTGCTGTTGTACCTTCCATGGTCACAGGGAGTTTGCATGTGTTTTCATAAACATTATTTCTCTCTTATGGTTGGTTGTCTCCTCCCAAGTGTGGGGCTAGATTAATTGATCTCATCAGTCAGTGTTTATGGATTTATGGGTCTTTTATGCCATTCTTTATGATCGGTACCACATCAGTTATTCTTGTTCCCATGGCTCCATTCAGAGTCTCTACTCAGCAAGTCACAAGAACTCACCCTGTTATATGCACATGGGTCAGGGACTAGTCTCTCACTAGTTGATGCCCACCTCTGGCCAGTGCTGGTCTTGGCCTGTGCATAAGTGTCATTGTGTAGAGGTGCTTTGTGGGTGCCTAGAGAAATTACAACTGCATAGTAGTTGCTTTAGTGTGGAATTTCAAGGCAACTTCAAGGAAATAAGGTGTTACATTCTCATCTGCCTTCTAAAAAGCTGACAATTTGTTTACAGGTGATTGTCATCTGGGTTAGGTAAGAACTATAGTCTATGCCTTTTTTTTCTTTGTCATTCTCACAAAACAGTTCCTGCTGTCCAGAGATTTCCTAAATAATATTTCATTCTTAGCCTGCCAGCTAGTCATATTGTTAATCTGCCTGTAGTGATGAGAAAAATGGATAACTCCAGGTTTTTACATAAATCAGTGTTGCTGAATATAAGGAGTTAGGATGCTCCTTTTATTTCTTTGCACCTTGCTTGCCTCCCCCTATTACTTAGATGGTTTTCTGGGGAGCTATGTGTTAAAAACTAGGGTTTTTTAATTATTTTATTGCTAGAGGAAATTACTTTATTAAAATTCCAAGAAATCAGTCAGTTAAGAAAAAGAAATTAAAAGGAGAGAAAAAAAGAGAGAAATAGAGAATAGAATAATGGTTACCAGAGGCAGGGAAGTGGGGGAGGGACCAGAGAAAGGTTGGTAGACTGGTACAAAGTTACAGAGTTACAGTTAGACAGAAAGAATAAGTTCTGGTGCTCTAGGGCGACAATAGCTAATAATATTGTTTTGTATATTTCAAGATAGCCAGAGAGAAGGATCTTGAATGTTATAATGACAAAAAAAATGATAAATGTTTAGGTGATATATAGGCTAAGTATTCTGATTAGATCATTATACAATAAATGCATGTACTGAAACAACAACTGTACCCCATAAACATGTACAATGAAAAAATAAAATTAAAAAAAATTCCAAGAAATTGAAGTTCCCTAGAACTCTATTTGCATGTATCATTCTGTTTCCATGATTAATAGACCTAGACTGATAGATGCCTTTGAGACTGAGTGTTCTTTGAGATAATTATGGGCTGCCCTTTCATTTATAGATAAGGAGATGTAGACACAGGGAGGTGTAGTGACTTGTTCTGATTTCCAGGCTTCCTTCTCTACTGGGGTAATTCTTTAAAGATGATTGGAAAAGAAATAGTGAATAGAAAATGTGTCGTAGAGGGTCACCTGGTAAGAGCTGGACAAAGTTTTAAATAAAGAGTTATGGTGTTCTTTTCTGTTCAAGTAAAACAGAAACTGATGCAGAAAGTGTTTGGATTTTTTCAAACCACTTTTTAATCTAGTTTACAAACATCAGCCAGTCTATTAGGGTGGTCTTCCACGGATGCCTAGATACATATCTTCATATATATATATATATATTTTGCCACTTAGAATACCTGAAACTGGGTAATTTATAAGGAAAATAAATTTATTCCTTACAGTTTTGGAGACTGGGAAATCTAAGGTACAGGGGTACATTTGGTGAGGGTCTTCTTCTTGATGGAGATTCTCTGCAGAGTCCCAAGGTGGGACAGTACATCACATGGTGAGAGATAAGAGCGTGCTAATGTGCTCTCTTCTTCTTATAAAGCCACCAGTCTCTTCTCATGATAACCCCTTAATTCACTAACCCATTAATCTATGGTTGGATTAATCCACTCATGAGGGCACAGCCGTCACAGTCCAATCACCTCTTCCATCTTTCAAATACCGTAGTTGGATTTCCCACCCTTTAATACTGTTACAGTGGGGATTAAGTTTCAACATGAGCTTTGGAGGAGACAAACATTCAAACCATAGCAATGTAGCTTCTGTGATGACCCATGAAGAACAGTGCTAAAAAGTGGATGAAGTGATTTGGAGAAGCAGATGAAGCATGGCTTGTCTGTGCTCTGAGGAAAATGCGTGGAAACTAATGTTCCTTGACCATGTAGAGATATCTCATCCCCATCCTCAGGATTTGCTTGGGGAACAGATAAGTTAAAAAGTTTTGGCTTTCATTTTGTTTGTTATTGCTGCTTTTCATTATTCCATGGTGTTTGGTTAAGTGTTATCTACATAAATGCTCTTCTTTCCTTCTGACTTTATACTAAAACCAAAAAATAAAACTCTCATAACAAAGGAGAGAAACTCTATATCTTGGGGATGGAGGGAAAAAGGAGTCATTTATCTACTTATTAGTTAAAATTTTTTAAATTTATTTTTTACAGCTTTATTGAGATATATTTTACATAGCATGAAATCTATGCATTCCAAGTATACAGTTCAGTGGTTTTTAGTGTATTTGCTACACAGTCTAATTTTAGAACATTTTCATCACCCCCCAAAAGAAACTCTGTACCTACTCCTGTCTCTCCCCATTCTCCCGTCTCCCCAGTTCCTGACAACCACTAATCTAATTTCTGCCTCTAGGGTTTGCTGTGTTGGACACTGCACATAATAGGAACCATGCAAAAGGCCTTTTGCATTTGGCTTCTCTCAGTATGTCTTCAGTGTCCATCCTTGTGACAGCATGGATCATGACTTCTTTCCTTTCTATAGCTGGATAATATTCCATTGCATGGATATACCGCATTTTGTTTATCCATTCATCAGTTGATGGGCATTTGGGTTGTTTCCACTTTGTGGCTATTATGAATAATGCTGCTATGAAAGGAAGGAAATTTTTAACATGATTTGAACAAGTGGTTCCCTATTACTGACATAACTGGTAGATTGTGATACACCCGTCTTCACCTGCAGCTCTCATTCCATTTTCTGAAATGCATGGAGAATTCGTTCTTCTTGTGTATTTTCTGTTCCTCTGTCTCCCTTCTGTAACCCCTTTCCTGTCTACCACCCCCCAACACACAAACAGCCTCCCAAACATGTCATTTCCTCCACCTGCCCCTGGCTCTGGGAGCCTTTGATACGAGCTCCTCGTGGCAGGAGTGTGACCTTGTACCTTAGCTTCAGCTGCACAGATTCTTTCCTGAGAGTGGGTGGCCTCACTGGGCACTAATAGGCTGTGAATTTTATCGTAAGTAAGCTGTTAAAAAATTAAAACCATGTAAGTAAATAATTCCTTCCCTCCAATTTGTGAGCTTGGAGCTGGTTGGGAAAATCTGAGTTTAAACTTGGAAGGTCATGGTCACAGGAAAGAATAGCGACTGATTGGGAGCTTGGGGAGAAAATACAAGGTAAATGGGCTGGACACAAATCTGTAATTATGTTTTGACTGAGCTGTCTACTTAATGTCCTGGTGCTTGTCTGGTCCCTGTTTTTGCTTTGTAGAATTCACATTTTTTGGCTGGTGTTAGGGATTGGGGAAGAGTGGAAGGTGGGCTGTGGTAGCAGTAAATTTGTCTGACCCTCCAGGTCTTCTTACTCCAGGTTCTACTCCAGCACACTCCTTTTTGCCCCTTCCATCTGCTCCATCAGTGACTGACTGCACATTTTTCCCCTTATTACCTCCCCTCTCCAGCTCCCCTGCCCTCTCCCTGTTGCTTGTCTGTGGTTCTCCAGTTTCTCTTTCACCCTCGATCCCCTTGCCCATCAACTCCTCTTCTCTCTTCCTGTACTTTACCAAGATCCTCCATGCACATGATGAATGTAGGGTATGGAGACTGCCCTCCAGTGTGTGCTGTGGCTGATTTGTGAAAATGTTTTGTGAAATGGAAAATGTAGAGATCTTTCACTTACTTGGCTTCTGAGGCTTTGCGGAGATAACAGGTGATTGGCAGGCCTCTTGGCTACCCTGAACTGGTTGTTATTTTGTTAGTTTTCTTATCTATAAAGATGGGGATAATAATAGTACCTATTCCATAGGCTGTTGTGAGGATTCAGCAGGTGCTGTATATGAATCCCTTAACACAGTGGTTTGTTCTCAGCAGATGCTCAATGAGTGGAAGTTCTCAAATGAAATTATTTTAAAAATTTTAGTCATACACAAAAGTAGACTAGAATAATGAACCCATGTATATGAGGGATCTTCAAAACGTTCATGCAAAGAGTCATATTATCTTTTAATTCCATTTTTCCATGAGGTTTTTGAAGTACCTGTGTGTGTGTGTGTGTGTGTGTGTGTGTGTGTGTGTGTGTGTTACACTTATCATCCAAATTCAATATTTTTCAACATTTTGCTATGTCTGCCTTTTCCATCTCCTACTTTTTTGTGGTTGCTGAAATATTTTAAAGTGATTAGCAAATGCCTCATAGCCTTTTAGCCTTATTTGCATCTCTAAAAAATATGAATGCTTTCTTATACAACCTCCATGTCTTTATCCCAATCAGTGAAATTTATGATGATTCTTAGTATACTCTAATACTGTGTCTATATTTAATTTTTTCTGATTAACTTAAAAAAACATCCTTTTACTCTTGTTTTTGAATCAGGATTCATATATTGTCCTTGTATTGCAGTTGGTAGTAATGTCTCTGTCTCTTTTAATCTAGAACAGGTCCCCCAATACACATAGGTAATTGACTTACTGAAGAAACTGGGTCTATTGTGTTGTAGAATATTCCACATGATATATTTTTCTATTTGCTTGTTAATGGTATCATTTAAATGGTATTTCTATTTCCAATATTTCCTGTAAACTGACAGTTCTAACAGCTTGGTTAGATTTAGATTCAGCTGTTTTTGGCAAGAGGGCTTTGTGGGTGGTACTGTATGCTTCATAGCAGGAGGCCCGTGACACTTTGGGTCTCTCTGCAGACACGTCTCCAAAGTGGGCTAACATGTAGTCAGCTATGAAGTTCCTTATTCAGCTGTCATCTGCTTGTTTCTTTTTCCTTTTTCATTGATGATCTTTTCCTACATCAATTATTTTATTAGGCAGTTGCAAAATGGTGAGTTTTCTAATTATGCTAGTCCTGCATTTATTACTTTTGCCCATCAATTAGAGCTATTTAGTTGACTTTACATAGGAAAGGCAGTTGTAGTAGGCAGAATTCTAAGATGATCCCCGTGACCTTCACCTCGTGGTGGTAGTAACTATGAATAACATGGCTGAAAGAGATTTTGCAGATGTAATTAAGGTTATTGTTTGGGTAGGTTTAATCTACAGAACTCACATGAATCCTATAAAAGCAGTCAGTTTCCTCAGGCTTGCAACAGAAGAGAAAGAGAGATTCCAAGCACAGGAAAGCTTTGATACACTGTTGCTGGCATTGCAGGTAGAGGGGACCATGTGAGAAGGAATGTGGTTGTTTGCTAGGAACTGGGAGTGATCCTCTGCTGACAGGCAGCAAGGAAACAGGGACGTCAGTCCTACAACCACAAAGAACTGAATTCTGCCAACAACTTGAATGAGTTTGGAGGCAGATTTCTCCTTCTCGCCCCTAGATAAGGACCCAGACTGGCAGACACCTTGACTTTGCCCTTGTGAAACCGTAAGCAGAAAACCAACTGAACCTACCTGGACTTCTGACCTACAGAACTGTGAGATAATAAATGGGTGTTGTTTTTATGTTACTAAGTGGTGCTGATTTTTACACAGCAATAAGAAACTAATATGGCAGGATAAGTGCTTAATTCGTTTTTAATTGGCAATATTTAGAATAAGGAGAGATTAACAGCTACTTTTATCCTCTTCTTTATATGGAAATTATACAGCTTAATAGATATCAATTCGC
The DNA here is from genome assembly GCF_027409185.1 of Cynocephalus volans. Classification (NCBI taxonomy): domain Eukaryota; kingdom Metazoa; phylum Chordata; class Mammalia; order Dermoptera; family Cynocephalidae; genus Cynocephalus; species Cynocephalus volans. The sequence continues at coordinate 199,873,577 of NC_084461.1, forward strand.
TTTCAGTAAAACTTACACATTTAAACATTGACACAGTATTCTTGGTTTGGCTCATTAAAAGAATTGTTTTAAAGGGATATGATTACTGAACAGACAGTATATCAGTTATAGTCAAGATTATTTTGTTACTGTTTTTCTTTTATAAGATGCATTGGAACTGTAATTTCATCATATGCAAGTGAGGCACATAGCATTTGATAAATGCATCTGTCTGTGGACAATCTACTTAGCTTCTCTGTCTGCATATTCACTCCTATTAAAGGCGGATGTTCCAAATTATAAGGAGACTCCAAAATAGATACTTAATACATGAAGTATGCAAATATTATTCTCCTGTATAAAGAACATCATGGTTAATGTAATATTACATCACATATTGCCATGGAAGCAATTTCATTTTATTACACTGACTTCAGAGCTTAATCCAGAGTTTGAATATTAATCTTTTTGAAATTTTGTGAAATAACTTAGTGTCTGATGTATCATTTTTGGTAGAAAAAAACTTTGCAATTTTACTGTTTTAAAACAGCTTTACTTCCGTAGGAGATAATTGGGTGGGGAACATGGGGTACAAATCCAATTTGTGGTAATGGGCAAGTTGCCAGTATGAATCTGCCCTTCATGTCTTGGACACGAGGGGTGACGACCAGCTCTGTAAGTCATGAATATTCATAACCAATAAAAAAAAGATTAAAAAAAAGAAAACAGCTTTACTGAGGTATAGTTTACATGTCATACAATTCTCCCATGGTAAGTGTATAATTTAATGATTTTTAGTAAATTTCTACAGTTGTGCAGTCATCACCACAATCCACTTTAAAATATTTCCCTGCCTCAAAAAGACCCCTTGTGCCCATTTGTAGTCATTTCCTGTTCTTATCCTCAGCTGTAGGCAAAGACTAATCTGTTTTCTGTCTTTATAGATTTGCCTTTTCTAGACATTTCATAAAAGTGGAATTAGACAGTATGTAGTTTGTAGTCTTTCACATCTGATGTCTTTCACTTAGCAAAAGGTTTTTGAGGTTCACTCATGTTGTGTGTATCAGTACTTTATTACCCTTTGTCATTGAATAGTATTCCCTTATATGGACATACCACATTTTCCTTGTTCATTCACCAATTAATAGACATTTGGATATTATGTATATTTGATTTTTGTATATTATGAACAATGCTGCTATCAACATTTTTGTACAAGATTTTTGTGGGCATACGTTTTCCTTTCTCTTGAGTACATACCTAGGAGTGGAATTGCTGGGTTGTATGGTAAATTCATGCTTAACGTTTTAGGAAATTACCAAGTTGCTTTCCAAATTGGCTGTACTATTTTACATTCCCATCATCAATTTATAAGAGTTACAGGTTTACCATATCCTCCTAATAAATATTGCTATTATCTGTCTTTTTGATTATAGTCATTCTAATGGTTATGAATTGGTATCTCATTGTGGTTTTGATTTATATTTCTCTAACAGTTAATGCTACTGAACATGTTTATGCTAATTAGTCATTTGTATATCTTCTTTGGTAAAATGTCTGTATAAATCTTTTGTCCTTGTAAAACATTGGATTGTCTTTACCTATGTTATTTATCGTATGTATGATTTACAAATATTTTCTTCCAGGTGGTGCCTTCTCATTTTCATTTTCTTAACTGATGACTTTTGAAGCACAGGAGGTTTTAATTTTAATGAAGTCCAATTTATGCATTTTTTTCTTTTATGAATCATACTTTTGTGTCACATCTCAGAATTTTTTGCCTAATTGAAATTCACAAAAATTTTCTTCTAGAAGTTTTGTTGTTTTAACTCTTACATTTACAGTAAATTTTTATCTATAGTGTGAGGTAAAGGTCTAACTTCTGTTTTTTCCACATGTGGATATCCAATCATCAGAAAATCATTTTTGAAAAGACCTTTCTTTTCCCCATTTGATTGTCTTGGCATCTTTGTTGAAAATTAATTGACCCTAAATGTAAGGACTTATTTCTGGACTCGCGATTTTGTTCCATTGATCTATGTCTGCCCTTATGCCAGTACCATACTGTCTTAATTATTGTTGCTTTATAGTAAGTTTTGAAGTTGGGAAATCAAAATCCTCCAACTTTTTCCTTTCTTTTTTCCAAAGTTGTTTTCAGCTATTCTGGGTCCTTTTCATTTCCATATGAATTTTAGCATCAGTTTTTTCAATTTCTGTAAAACAATTCCTGCTGAGATTTTAATAGGGCCTCCATTGAATATATACATCAATTTGGGGAGAATTGCAATTTTAATAATATTAAGTCTTCTAGTCTATGAAAATGAAATGTCTCCACTATTACTTAGTTCTTTAATTTCTCTCAGCAGTGCTTTGTAGTTTTCAGGCTGTGCTTCTCATTAAATATATTCCTAAGTATTTCAGTCTTTTTGATGCTATTATAAATGGAATTGTTTTCTTAATTTCCTTTTTGGTTGTTTATTGCTAGTACATGGAAATAAAATGTTTTTTTTTGCATAATGATCTTTGCATCCAGTGATCTTCCTGAACTAGTTTAGTAAGTAGTGTGTATGTTTACATGTGTGTGTGTATGTGTGAATTTCTTATCATTTTTTAATACAGGATCCTGACTGAATAAAAAGTTTTATTTCCTTCCAATTTGATGCCTTTTATTTATTTAAAAAATTTGTTTACTTTTCACTTGAAATTCTTAAATATTTTTTACATTGGTCTCAAACATATTTAGCATGATTTCAAGGAACATTTACCTAGAAAGAAACCATAAATTATATTTGGCATTTGGGGCCAAGGCGTAAGAAACGTACTTACTATGGGCTTTGAAAACAAAGGTATACATTTCATTATGAAAAGAATTCACTGGCAAAACAGAAATTACTACCTTACAAAGTCCTCTTTTATAAAGAAAAATTGCCGAACAGTCCCTATAAAGATATGTCATTGTTGCTTATTGAAAAAAAATGGTAATTATATAAAACCATAAAAATATTAAAAAACTCAAAAAACACAAAATAAAATATTTTTGTATTACTTTTTCACCAGTTTCAATGAACAAAGTTGACAATCTGTTTTATAATTTATAAGATTATTGCTTGAAGTGTTTTGCACCTTAAAGCACGATAGATGGTTAAAATATGAAAACATTTATAACCGTGCAGCTTTTGATTCAAAGGGTGGGATTAAATTATGATAAATTGGGCACTTTTGCAAATGGTTGTAGAGAGGGAAACCTTAACCTGGGAACCAGCTTCAATCTTTGTTTTCACTTTTGTTCCTACCTTTGTTTAGAAGTGTTTGTTTCTGTCAGTAAGGGCCTTCCTCTGACAAATGCCCAGTGATTGACAGGGACCAGAACAGGTTCCCACCCTATCTTATCTGTAAAGCTTTCTCTAGCTGAGAGCAACCAAGGCCACAGAGTAGAAAAACCTGGGGCCCCATTCAATTCCGCATCAATTATCCATGCCTTGGTAGAGGCTTTTGGCTAGTGAAAGAGTTAAAGAGCCATTTAAACTTTGCAGTAACAGAGATAAACACTTGACTAAAAACAGCTAATTGGATTTTCAATTGGATAGGCACTGCAGCAATGGGCAAGGGAAGCCCAGGTAAATTAGGGTCACAGACTCTGCACAGTTTCAACTTGGGTTCCCTAAGAAAAATGCTGTACAGAGAAGAAAGACACTAGGGAACAGGGAAAAGCTGTTACTTAAAAACATACTGGCAAGGCAATCTTTTCGGCTAACTTCATTTATCTATGTTGGATTAAAGAACTCCGGGTATCAGTTTCTAGTGTTGGAGTCTGCCCAAGCTGGGAGATGCCACCTGCCCTTGCAGTGCTGCCTCTACAGCTCTGACAATTTGGGATATCTGGGAGATTTGGGGTAAAAAGGATAAAAAAAAAAGGATAGAAAGGCTAAACCAGTTCTATGGGAAAATTTGGTTGTCTTTTATTTTTTTCTAAGCCAGTTTATTAGGACTGGTTTTCCTTTTTAAAGTCATCATTCAAATTCTAAGAGCAGGCATGATTATCACTTACAAAAAAAAAAAAAATTCAGAAAAGCTACATTTTACTGGAATAACAATCCTTTAAGCATCTACTAATCACTAAAACTATAGGAACACTGATATAATGACCACTGGACCCTGATCTGCAGGCTGACAAATCTATTACGCATTACATTTTTGCTATTTAATTTTCCCTGAATTCTTCTGATTGCACGATCGATAGGAACTACTATATAAGACAGTAATGGGTACCTATGTACCAAATACTGCACTGAGTATTTTATATGCTAGCTAAAATAATGTGACCAAGTTTGCACACTTCCCAAGAGTTGAGCATGGATTGGAAGTCATGTGCTTTTTCTGCCTATAGGCAGGAACAGTTCATGTGGAAGTTAGCACATATATGGAGTTCCTTTTATTTATTTTTTGAATAACATATCAACTATACAATTCCTATTCAATATGTAATGATACCAAAATCCAGAATTTGGGCCCAGTGCACAAAAATCTCTCTGTATCTAGTCTACTTTATGTTCTTTGCTGAGTGAGACATTCAAAATCAAATATGTTTTGAGTGCTTCACTGGGAATGTCTCATTAAACAAAAAGGCACATGGAGATGAATAAGACAGTATCAGGCCACACAAGGCTCCCATCGCCAAACAGCCCACCCTGCAAAAGATGGGTAGCAAAGCATGTACTTAAACCTCACAGACCTCTAGCATTCCGGCGTTGAATAGTTGTTAAGTGCGTTTAGTACCACTAAGGAGCCCCTGAGATTCATGGAAGGGGCTACTGGTCATTTTTCTGAAGCAAGAATTTAAATCCCAAGGCAAACATGGGGAAGCTTCTCTCTTATCTGAGAGCTAAGCCTGGCTTGGCAGTCAGCATCTGCAGCTGAACTCAACTTTGTTGCTCTCTCCCTGCTGGGGTTCACATATTTTAGGAAAAAAATTTATATGATCTAGCAATATTAGCAAATGTGAGGTCTAAATCTATATTGCTAGAGAATGCCAAGGACCTATGAAACATTACTTCTACTGGAAAAGTTTTCCATTAGCTTTCTGAACTGACAGTGGAGGATACTTGGACCGTTTTAGGATTTATGAGTCCTCAGTGGGTTATGAAATTAAAGATGGTAGTGCCTTGTCATAACATCCCTTGGTTTTAGATCTTTTGGAAAATACATTGTTTGAGGGTTTTATACCTTATTCTTGATTTATTTCAATGTTTCTATTTCTAGTCAAAGTCAAAACCATGAAATGTAGAGATATGTTATGTGGTGATTGTTAGGCTTTGCTTGAAACTTATCGCTAAAAATTCAGTCATTCACTCAATAAATTTAACTATGTGCCACACATTCTCTAAGCACCAGAGAATGCCTCAGTGAACAAAAGCTGAAATCCACACCCTCATTGAGCTAATATCCTATGAGTGCACACAGACCAACAAATGTACACTGTCCACACGGTGGTAAATGTAGCAAATGCGAAGAGAGGCAGGAAGTGCTGGTCTGTTTGAAATTTATTTTTATTAATTATTTTTATTTATACATATTTATGGGGTACAGAGTTGACTATCAGTATTTGTGTATAGTATGTGATGATCAAGTCAATATTATTAGCATGTTCATCATTAAAAATCGTAATTACGGGCCGAGCCCGTGGCGCACTCGGGAGAGTGTGGCGCTGGGAGCGCAGCGACGCTCCCGCCGCGGGTTCGGATCCTATATAGGAATGGCCAGTGTGCTCACTGGCTGAGTGCCGGTCACGAAAAAGACAAAAAAAAAAAAAAATCGTAATTACTTTTTGTGACCCTTACTCAGTTACTCCCTATCCTCTCTCCCCCTCCCCCTTTCCCACCTCTAGTAACTATAGGTCTGATCTCTCCCTGAAAGTTCAATGTTTTATTATGGTCTTTCTCTCTTTCTTTGTATCTTAGCTCCCACTTATGAGTGAGAATATGCAGTATTTCCCTTTTTGTGTCTGGCTTATTTCACTTAACACAATTTTCTCCAAGCTCATTCATGTTGCTACAAATGGCAGAATTTCATTCTTTTTTATGGCTGAGTAGTATTCCATAGTGTATATACACCACATTTTTCTTATCCAGTTGTCTGTTGATGGACATTTAGTTTGGTACCATATCTTGGCTATCGTAAATAGAGCTGTGATGAACATGAGAGTGCAGGTATCTCTTTGACATGATGATTTCTGTTCCTTTGGGTATATACCCAGGAGTGGGATTGCTGGATCTTATGGTAGTTCTATTTGTAGTTGTTTGAGAAACCTCCATATTGTTTTCCATAATGGCTGTACTAGTTTACAGTCCCACCAACAGTGTAGAAGAGTTCCCTTTTCTCCATATCCTCACCAGTATTTGCTATTCTCAGTCTTTTTGATAATAGCCAGTCTAGCTGAGGTGAAATATCTCAGTGTGGTTTTGATTTGCATTTCCCTGATGATTGGTGATGTTGAGCATTTTTTCGTGTACCTATTGTCCATTTGTGTGTCTTCCTTTGAAAAATGTCTATTCAGCTCCTTTGCCCATTTTTTTAATTGGATTATTTGTGGGTTTTTTTTTTATTGTGAAGTTGCTTGAATTCCTTATATATTTTAGATGTTAATCCCTTGTCGGATGTATGGTTTGAAAATATTTTCTCCCATTCAGTAGGTTGTCTTTTCACTCTGTTGATTGTTTCCTTTGCTGTGCAGAAGTTTTTTAGTTTGATATAGTCCCATTTGTCTATTTTTTCTTTTGTTTCTTGTGCTTTTGGGGTCTTATTCATAAAGTTTTTGCCCAGTCCTATATCCTGAAGTGTTTCCCCTATGTTTTCCTTTAGGAGTTAGTTTCACATCTTATGCTTAAGTCTTTAATCCATTTTGAGTTGATTCAGTATGTGACAAGAGGTGTGGTCTAGTTTAATTTTTTTATGCATGGATATCCAGTTTTCCCAGCACCATTTACTGAAGAGGCAGTCTTTTCCTCAGTGTACGTTCTTGGTACCTATGTCAAAGATCAGTTGGCTGTAAGTATCTGGGTTGATTTCTAAGTTCTCTATTTTGTTCCATTGTTTCCATGTGTCTCTTTTTATGCCAGTATCATGCTTTTGGTTACTGTAGCTTTGTAATATAATTTAAAGTCAGGTATTGTAAAGCCTCCAATTTGTTTTTTGGCTTAGGATATATATATGTATATATATTTTGCTTTGGATATTTGGGGTCTTTATGAATTTTAGGGTTGTTTTTTTCTATTTCTGTGAAGAATGGACACATGCAAACTGCTAAGACTGAACCAAGAAGAAATACAAAACCTGAGAAGGCCAATAACAAGCAACGAGAAAGTAATAAGCAGTCTCCCAACAAAGAAAATCCCAGGACCAGATGACTTCACTGCTGAATTTGACCAAACCTTTATAAAAAGGAGTTAACACCAATCCTTCTCAAACTATTCCAAAAAATTGAAACAGAGGCCATTCTCCTAAATTCATTCTATGAGGCCAGCACCATGCTGATACCAAAATGAGAGAAAGATACAACAAAAAAAGAAAGCTATAGGCCAATATCCTTGATGAACATGGACACAGAAATGCTCAACAAGATATTAGCAAACAGAATACAATAGCACCTCAAGTTGGAATTCTCCCAAGGATGCAAGGATGGTTCTACATATGCAAATCAATAAATGTGATACACCACACCAACAAAAGCAGGACAAAAACCATGTGATTATTTCAATAGACAGAAAATGTATTTGACAAAATTCAGCTTCCCTTCATGATAAAGGCCCGCAACAAATTAGGTATAGAAGGAAAATACCTTAACACAATAAAAGCCCTATATGACACATCCACTGCCAACATCATCCTGAATGGGGAAAAACTGGACTCTTTTCCTTTGTAAACAGGAACAAGACAAGGATGCCTACTCTCACCCCTCCTATCAACATAGTATTGGAAATATTAGCAATCAGGGAAGAGAAGGAAATAAAGAGCATCCAAATTGGAAAAGATGAAGTCAAATTGTCACTGTTTGCAGATGAAATGATCCTTTATATAGAAAACCCCATAACCTCCAACAAAAAACTCCTAGAGTTGATAAACATATTCAGTAAAGTTGCAGGATACAAAATCGATACCCAAAAATCAGTAGCATTCTTAAACACCAATAATGAACAAGTAAAAAAAAAATCAAGAAAGCAAGCCCATTTATAGTAGCTATCAAAAGAATAAATACCTAAGAATAAACTTAACCAAAGAGGTGAAAAACCTCACAAAATTCTGCTAAAAGAAATTAAAGGGGACACCAAAAGATGGAAAGACATTCATTGTTCATAGATTGGAAGAATTAATGTGGTGAAAATGTCCGTACTACCCAAAGTGACCTACAGATTCAATATTTGCAATTTTAGCAGGATGTTTTGAGAAGGCACAACTTAGAAAGGACAGCTGAGAAAAGACTGGGGTGAGGTGAGGGAGCCTAAGCACTGTGGATTCATCTGGGAGAAGGGTATCCAGGTGGAGTGTTCAGCAGGGCAAAGACCCTAAGGCTGGAGTCACATGGTCCAGGGATAGCAGGGAGAACAGGGGGCTACTATGCAAGGACTGGATTAGGAGTGATGGGTGGGGGAGGTTGGAGAGGCCCTTGAGGCTATGGGGAGGATTTTGGCTCTCATTGGGAGTGCAATAGGACATAGGAATGTTTGAGCGTTGGGGTGACATAATCCGATTCGAATCCAAGGATAAGTCTGACTGCTGTGGAGGTGTGGGCTGCAGAGGCAAGGGTGGAAATAGGGAGACCTCTTAGGAAGCTAGAGGCCAGGACAGGTGATGCTGACTTTTGGACCAGTGGGGCAGCCACGCAGAAGGCATTGAAGTACAGATTTTGGAGATGGAGCTGGTAGGATTTGTAATGTATTGTGGTAAAAAAGGGGGTTGAGGGGGGTGGGGTGGGGGAAGTGGCTTGTGGGGACACAATGTCCTCAGGTTCAGTGAGGGCCAAAAGGTTTAGTTAGGAGGTTGAGTCGACAGGGTGATGATGATGTTCATGCTTCCTGGAAGTGAAGTAATGTGATTTGAATGGTGGGTCACTTGCTGGGGTGTTGTCCCACCTCCTTTGCATTCTTCCTGATGCTTCTAAGTCAGCATTAAGCTAAGAGCTTTGCTCGACTCTACTGGGTTTCTGTTAGTTGGTGAACAGAGAAGATTCTTTCGGGTGTGGGTAAGAAGAGAAATCCTAGCAAAGGCGGGGACAGGGAGAGTTGTTCTAGTCCCACAAAGAGACTATTTATAACATTGGAACACAAAGAGGGAAACTAGGACAACTTTTTAAAGAAACAAATATTCTTGCCTTGTAAGATACACTTACTCTCCAAAGAAAAAAAATTTTTTAATTGAAGCTTTCAATACTTTGGGTGTGGATGAAAGATTAATTTTTAAAAAAAAGATCGTTGTTAGACTTCAGAGTTTGTTCTTTAAGAATCCATTTCCTTATTATGTAATTCATGACTATTTAAGGAGATTGAAATTAATTTTATTTTATGGCTTCTACTTTAAACCAACAAGCGAGTTCAAAATTGGTGGTAGAAAGAAGCTTGAAATAGAATAGCTTACTGGGAACATTGATTTGGTCCCTTTTCTTCCATTGTCATGTTTTAGTTTATTATTTTCTAAATATGCCTTATTTTTTCCTCATGATGTACCAAATATATAAGAATCCAGTTGTTGATTATTTTTTCCATGTTTACTGATAAATATGCTCTATGGTTGTGGTCTTACTTTTTAAAACAATTATATGGATGTATAATATGCATACAATAAAATGCTTCGATTTTAAGAATAGAGTTTGATTTTTGACAAATATGTGCACTGTTGTACCTACTTCCACAATCCATATGAAGACCATTTACATTACTTTAAAAAGCCCACTCTTGTATTCAGCTCACCCCAGCCCTAGGCAATCACTGATTTGCTTTCAGTCACCATAGAGAACATTCATCTCTTCTAGGACTTCATATAAATAGAATCAAACAATATGCACTCTTTTGTGTCTGGCCTATTTGGCTCAGCATAATGTCTTTGAGATTGCTCCATATTGGTGTTTGTATTGGGATTTTGTTTCGTGTATTACTGAACAGTATTCCGTTGCATGGACTTAACATGATTCACTTGTTCATGGACACTGGGGTTGTTTCCAGTTTGGGGCAATTGTGAATAAAGCTGCCATGAACATTATACACAAGTCCTACTGTGAACATACACTGCCATTTCTCTTTGGTAAATATGTGTGAGAGGAACTGCTGGATCCTGTGTGACAGGGGGGCATACATTATGAATGTTACATTTTTGGGGGGAATTTATCCCTTCATCATTATTAAGTGTCCTTCTTTATCATGGAATATATTGTTCTGATATCCACTTTGTCTAATATTGATATAATCACTCCAGCTTTCTTGATATTATTGTTTGCATGGTACATCTATTTTCTGTTCTTTTACTTTTAAAGTGTGTCTGTACTTAAAGTGTGTTTGTTATAGGCAGACTATGGTGGAGACTTTTTTTTTTTTAAATCCAGGCTAACAATCTCTGCCATTTAATTAGAATGTTTAGAACATTTACATTTACAAAGTTTTCAAAATAGTTGGATTTAAGTCTTGCATCCTCTTAACTGTTTTCTATTTGTTCCTTTCTTCTCCTTTTCCCATCTTCTTCTAATTGAGTATATTTTAGTATTGATGTTGCCACTACTGGCTTATTAGCTACACCTCTTTCTTTCATTTACTTAGTTTTGGGTGTTTCCAGGAACCTCAGCTTCCCTGAACTAGTGGTGCCCTCATCTCAGCAAGACTGCCATGGTTTGCTTGGGTCCCCCTCCTAGCATTGCAGTTCAGAAAATACCCCAGGCCAACAGCTGGCCCATCCTTGGGTTCTCCTAGTTTATTTCCCTTTTCTCAGGGACCACAGCCCTTTCCATGTCTGCAAATAGTTTTCTCATATTTTTTATTCAGTTGTCAGTTTATTTATGGAAGAAGGTTAGGTCCTGCCCTTATTACTGTGTTGTGTCCTGAATTGTGATTTTATTTTTGAAATACAATATTTGGCTCTAGATGGGTAAATGGGTGAAATATTTGAAAATAAGCTTCCATATAAAATGCTAGACATATAGCACCATTGTTAGAACTTCACAGGGCAGTGCAAACATGATTTCCAGATTATCCATAGCAGCACAAGTAAATCTTAAGAAGCAGAAGCTTTGAAAAAGGTTGTATCAGTACAGTTTGAATGATAACAATTATCAAGCCTTTAGGTGCTCAATGCTTTGTGTACAAGATCTCATTTAGTCTTCAGAGTAACCCTGTGCAGAGGTCCTTTTTACAGGTGAGGAGCATGACCCTCAGTGGTGAAGGGACTTGCCTGCTGTCTTGCAGATAGTGATGAGCTGAGCTGGAATCAACCTTCTGCCTCACTCCAAAGCTCAAGCTCTTAATCCCTGTACTAAGCTGACTAATTGGACTAACAAAGAAGTTTTTGAAGCTTGCCCTCTTACTATGCAGATGAAATGTTTTACAGGGCAGCCGTAGATAGTTCAGTTTAGCTAGTGCCAGAACTTCCATGAAGTGGTGAGTTTCTTCCTGAAGTAGCTCCTTTTTGCCTGAACAAATCAGTATGATTAACTTCCCACAGGAAGTGGTTACCTCTCTCTCTGTCTCTCCATCTTCTCTCCTCCTTTATTCTCTCCTCCCTCACACCTTTCTTCCTTTACTCCTCCTTTTCTTTCCCTTAGCTTTCCCCCCCTCTCCTCTACTTGTCAAAATAGCAGTAAGAGCAACAGCAAAAGAGAATGAAACCAAACTGACCCCAGTGTAGTTCATGAAACCACACACTGTTAGGCCTACATGAAACTTGAGTTTTTAAATGTTCCATTCCCTTTATTTTATTGATGAGGAAACTAAGGAAGTGAGTTGACTAAAACCACACAGCTTTGATGTACAACAGGACCTGGAATTTAGGGAACAATAACCATGATATAGGAATCAACTGGCTTTGGGATGCTGGGAATGTCAGTGCTATGGAGGTAACAAAAAGCAGGTGACATGAAAGAGACTGTGTGGGTGATTACTTAGATTAGTTGTTTAGAGGACAGTTCATTGAGAAAGTGATTTGAGATATATTTGTACACTGAATGATTATTTTCTTAATGTGATGGCAACTGTGTGAGGTAATAGTCCACCTAAGTGCCTCCTGCATCATCTTGCCATGGGACTTGTGGGTGTGTGTACTGTTGAGATGGTGATAGGACGAATGTCCATGGAAATAGAGGGGTCAATTGGGCAGCTGTGTTGAATAGACAGGTCATGCAATAGCAGCTCTGTCAATTGTCCTTCCTTTTACAAAGGTGGAAGGGAGCGTTCATCAGTAAAGCCAACGTTGCTCCCCTGGCAACATCCCCACTGCTGGGAGATGGTTTAGCATACTTGTTAGAGGGCGAACAAAACCAGTGCCACTTTGTGCCCCACCTGCCATGCTGACTCCTGCCTAAACTCATTCCTTTGTTTCACTTGGCCAGTTACACCTTAAGCTTAGGACAAATGTAAAGGGAACATAGGTTTCGGGGAGTGAATGATTTATTACAGCAGATGGCATCAGTAGTCTGAACACTAAAATCACAAGGCCTCTGCTTTGTGGATCGTGGATCACAAGACACCTGGTGAATGATGTTATCACCTTGTTTTTCTCAAGATATTTCCTTGAAGTTATTCTTAGTAACAGGGGCCTTGCTATATAAACATTGTCTAACTTCAGAGAGTCAGAGCTCTCATCTGCTGTCATTTGATTCTTCACTATGTCCAGCTTCCTTGTCTGTAAGTCACCCCAATTAATAAATATCTCTGATTACCAAGTGAACCAGCCCACTTCCTTCTTCGGTTTCCAAGTACCTTCTCAAATTGGAGGGCATTATACTTTAACTCCCTCCTTGCACAGTGCTGGTTGTAACTACCTTTAAAAAATTCTGAGTAAACTCACGCTAGAGGGATTCACAATTTACCATATGACCCTTAAAAATATTTCTGTCATTTAATTGACAAATTACGATGTTCAGTTGGTTATATATTAAAGTTAATTTGGGCAAGATAATCACAGAAACTATCTCATTGCTCTAGTAAGTAGGCATTTCATATTCATTAAATCTCACATTAAATATGAAAAGCAGCTCCAACCCCAAGTTGCTTGAGGCAGCACAGCACCAGGCTATGGGGCGTGAAGGTTGGTGCCCAGCCAGGGTTGGCTTTCTTGCCCCAGGGGGTTGGCAGTGGCAACTGCACCACCTGGTGTTCCACTGTTAAGGTTTTATTCTTTTGAGTCTTGAAGGCTTTCAATAACATCTTCACATTCTAATGAAATATTCAGGGGTGGAGTAGGCAGGCACTATTAATATATTGGTGTCAACGCTAAGTATCTATTTTAGGTTTGGGAATGGGACAGGATGCAAGGTCTATCTGGGGATAGGCGTCATGGCACCTGAGTGTCCTATCGCAGAGTGCCTTCGGGAAGAAGGGGTATGAATTCATAATATTGAATTTCAACTTTGCTCAGGGCCTGCTGTGTTTATGATCTGGATTCAAGAGCTGAGTTTTTATTTTTTATAAAACAACTGCCAACTTATATTCAAAACTATTCCCCAGCAGGCTTTTGGCATTTTGAAACTTTCAGCAAACACTAGGTATTGTGCAACTGTTAAATACTGAGTATTGGTATTCTTGTGAATGGACTCCTTAGCCTGCTGTGTGAAGTCCAACCCTCCTAGCCCAGTGGTGTAATCAAGCATACCTTCCACGCGGCCCTGTACAGACTTGCTCTGCCCAAATTGAAGTCTCACTCTTTCTTTAATCTCAAGTTAAATTTCCTGCCTCTGAGTACTTGTGCGTTCTTTCTTTCTCCTGGCTCTTTATAGCCCATTAATCTCTCCAAGTCTAGTTTGCATTTCACCCTTTCCTGAAACCATCTGTGACTGTACCACAAGCCATACTGATCTTCCTCTTAGTAAATTTATCAATGTTTATTGACCCAATTAAGACTTAGCCATTGTGCTAGGGATTAGAGAGAAAAACAGGAGCAGGCCACTTCCCTCATGCAGCCCATAGCCCAGTACACCAGGCAAATGAGTGCACAGCTGCTGCTTACTGAACTAGGAAGAGGCACATCCTTCCTTAACATGGTTCAAGTTGTCTAGTCCCAAGGCCAGCATCTTGTTTAATGGGGCAATGCTGGAGGTATTTCCATCAATGCCACAAACATGACAAGGAACCAGAAATGGACACATGGATCATCCAGACGCGAGAGGGTCTACCCCACCAAGTTCCTGAGAGGTGGAGAGCCAGAAGGATCCCTAGAGCAGCAGTACTGACTGGCAAACCCAATACAGAAAAGCCCTAGAAACTTATGAGCAAAAGACCCATAATCCAAGGTAAATATAGGCAAAAGCTAGTGAAAGATGAGTTATTAAAAATGAAAAAGAAGTGGACCTTAAACATAAGAAAAGATTTTCAACATTATTCAAAAATAAGATAAAGGAAAATTAAAGTTACTCTGAAATATTATTATTTTTTTATCTTTCAAATTTGCAAAAAGTCCAAAAGTTTAGTAACATGGCTTTGGTTTAGTAACATGGTGTGGGTTTCAAAACAGGCATGCTTATGTCCATTGCTGGTGGGATTAATAGGTACTACCCCATGGGGGCTAATTTGGCTGCCTATTAAAATAACAAAATGTCTATATAACCTTTGACTCAGAAGTTTCACTCTGAAGAATGCAATCTGCAAGTATACTTGTTCATGAGAAATGATGTATGTTATTTATTGGAGCAATTTTGTAAAAGCAAAATATTTGGAACAACCCAAATGTTCACCATTGGAGAACAAGTTATGGAAATTATGATGTTGCAGCTCCATACCATGAAACTGTAAGGGCATTAAGTAGCTCTTCATGACTGCTGTAGAAAGATCTCCAAGGTATAGTGTTATGGACAAAAGGCTGATGTGGACTTTAGTGCATATAATGCGGTGGAAAACAAAGGTCTATTTGTGCTTGACTTTACATTGTATTAGAAGGTAGCATAAGTTCCTATAACAAAGAAACCCCCAAATGTCAGGGCTTTACCCACAGAATTTTCGTTCCCATTTGGTAACAGTTCAGGGCAGATATTTCAGATTAGTGTGAAGCTTTCCTCTATGTATTAAGCTCTTTCCATCTAGTAGTGCTTATCTCCTTAGGTCTTGGAGTCCTCTGCATCTAGCTGGGGAAAAGATGGTGAAGTCATCACACTGATTTCTTAACAATTTCAGTCCAGAAGTGACTTTCACCACTTCCATGAAAAGATGTGAGAAACCAGTAACAGTGGCTACCTTGGGGGTAATGGTGGTGGTATGTGACAGCGAAGAGGAAGGGCAGGGATGGGAGCAAAACTTTTCACTTTAAACCTTTTAATATATTTTTAAAAAATTGAACCATATTATTCATTTATAAAATAAAAAATAGTTGCCACATAGTGGGCTAAGTCTTGAAGATGTTAGGAACTCAGTGCTATGGGAGCACAGAAGAGGGACAGCTCCACCTAGCCTGGGGGAGGGGTGTCATTCAAAGTTTATTGCTTTATATAATGCCTGGTGGAAATCCTGATGGTAACGTGGGCGTTAACCAGGTGAAGTCTGGAAGGGCGGGGGGAGGGGGGGATTGTAAGTAAGAGGTAGATAAAGTGGATGGCGGGGAATTGCCAGGTGGTTAGCCAATAGAGAGTGGGTGCTGAGAGAGGAGGATCACAGGTGAAGATCAAAGGCTGGATATATGGTAAATATGGCATGTTGAGCTACTAGTGCTTGAAACTGGCTGAGGTGAGCAGGTAGTGTGTGGTGCCTGTGCATTCCTGAGGGAGAGGCGTCAGAGCAGAGCCTGATGTGTGTTGCAATATGTTAGCAGGGAGTTGGGTCTTATCCAACATTCTATGCAGCACCAATGAAAAATTTGAAAGCAGGGCAATGCCATGATCAGATCTGAGTAGCAGTATGAAGGATGAATCAAAAGGAAACTGAGCCAGTGGCTGGGAGTCTAAGGAGGATGCTGTTGCTATAATCTAAGGAAGTAATGCTGTCGACATTTTAGCATCTCTCCTCTACAAAATGAATTTGGCACTTAAAACAAAGCAATTAAATGTTATCTTTTTATGTGTGTCTATCAGTATCTCCAATCAGATTATCACTGCTTTGAGAAGCCCTTCATTTTACACTTATAATATCATGCCATAAATACTTATTGGTTGATTCTCTTTTGTTTTCAATAAACTTTTATTGAAATATGAGTATAACATCCATGTAGAAAAGTGCTCAGGTCATGAGTTCATAGCCTCATGAATCATCACAGAGCAAACAAACATGTGTCAGTTGACTCTTATTCTGTTTGTTCCTTGTTAAAATTATGGTCAGCATGCGCCCCCTACCCCATCCCTCATTTTGTCCTAGCCTTGTTTGATCTGAGATGTATACTCATACCCTAATTTCCATAATGCTTATTTTAATAATTGTTCTTAGAGAAGTCTTCGGGAAATATATTTCAGATGGTTTATTGAATAATATTTCTATTTCATTTTAGATTATTTTAAATCTCTCTTTATTTTAATTGTCTGTTTATTGTCAGATGTGCACAAAACTGTGATAAATGAAAAAATTGAATGCAATCTGGGAAAAATATTAGCATGGTGACATAGCCAGAAAATTTTTACTTTTTTATCACAACATAATGAAATGGTTTTAAAAGACTGAAAGTAATGCAACTATTGGAGGGGTTTAGAACAATTTTCTTGCTACTATATTCTCACATTTTCCTCCAGTCCAAGTTTATTTGTTCTTTTCTGAGTGAAGAGCCAATTGCTTGGAACATTCCATGGATTTTTCTTTGGCCACATTCATTATCATTTGTACTTTTGTCTACTGGACTCTCTATATTCAGGGGCCCAAATTTCTTCTTTATCTAAATGAGTGATCCCATTAATTAATCTAAGAATATTTTATTGATACTCTGGAAGAACATGTATGTGCTGAATTTAAATTGGGGGCAGGATGGATAACATGGGTTTAAGAAGAAGACCTAACTGTTTACAATATTCCTAAATTAATTTCATTAATAATTTTATCCTTCTGTAAAGTTTTAAGTCAAGAAGTAAAAGTTCTTGGTTAAGTAGAATTAAATAAAAATAAATATAGTTAAGTTTTACATGAAATGAATATAATTAACCAACTACTTATTTTGATTAATATTTATTTACTCCTATTAGAATTTGGAAAAAAATGAAAGGGAGAATTATTGATTGGGAATGTAGGTCAGCCAGGAGAGACATGACATAGGAGTTTTCAGTTTTTATATCTGTGTACTTTTCCCCTTTATTTATGAGTTTGCTTTTTTATTTATCATTTACAATTTCCTTTATTTTTACTTGAAAAGAATATTGTGTATCCTGGACATGTCACAGTAGTTGTTTATGACCTCTGCATTACCAGGGACCTTTGTAATGAGCTATTTTAGTCCCATACCTGTATATGTGAATAATTTTATCTCCCATACAAACTTGTGGTTTATGAAAAATATCCTATAGACATTGAGAACTATGCAAATGATCAAGGCATTAGCTTCTAGAAATTTTAGATCTCAATTTGTGGCCCACTTATAGCTACTACTTGGGAATGTCTTTTGAGCCTTGTTCCTGGCTTAACTGTATGTACCTAATCTTATTTTTCTTTCTTCCTTCATGCCAATTTTTGAGGGGAGGTCAGGTTTTTCAAAGTATAATTTAAGTAAAGTAAAATTCACCATTGAGATGTATAATTCCCCCCATAGGGGTTTTTGAAAAATGCGTAAAGTATGTAACTACTACCAAAATCAAGATATAGCACAGTTCATCACCTCCCAGAGTTTCCTACTGCCCCTTCATAGTCAACCCATACCCTGTATCCCAGTTCCTGGCAACCACTGATCTTTTCTCTATTTATGTTAAATGTTTCTCCTTTTCCAGAATGACATGTATGTGAAATCATTCAGTATGTAGCCTTCTGAGTCTGGTTTCCTTCACTTAGCATAATGCCTATGAGACTGTCATGTTGCATGTAGTTCATTCCTTTGCGTTGCTGAGCAAGTGTTCCATTGCATGGATACTTCACAGTTTGTTTAGTCGTTCACCAATTGAAGGATATGTGGGTTGTTTCCAGTTTTTAGATAGTGTATATAAAGCTACTATAAATAGCTGTGTTCAGATGTTTGTTTGACTATAATAAGAATGTACATTTTCATTTCTCTTGGGTAAATACCTTGGAGTGAGATTGTTGCATCAAATAGCAAATGCGTGTTTAATTTTAAAGAAACTTTCCCAAAGAGGCTGTACTAGTTGCATTTCTACTAGCAGTTTATGAGAGTTCCAGTTGTTCCACACCCTCACCAAAATTCTTTTCTTTTTCTTCTCCTTCCTTCCTTCCTTCCTTCCTTCCTTCCTTCCTTCCTTCCTTCCTTCCTTCCTTCCTTCCTTCCTTCCTTCCTTCCTTCCTTCCTTCCTTCCTTCCTTCATTCCTCCCTCCCTCCCTCCCTCCCTCCCTCCCTCCCTCCCTCCCTCCCTTTCTCCCTTCCTCCCTTCCTCCCTCCCTCCCTCCCTCCCTCCTTTCCTCCCTCCCTTCCTCCCTCCCTCCCTTCCTCCCTTCCTCCCTTCCTCCCTTCCTCCCTTCCTCCCTAAAAAGTATATAGTAATGTCTCATTATGGTTTTACTTTGCATTTTCTCCCATCCAAGTACTAACCAGGCCCGACCCTGCTTAGCTTCCGAGATCAGACGAGATCGGGCGCATTCAGGGTGGTATGGCCGTAGACTACTTTGCATTTTCTTAATGACTAATGATGCTGGACACCTTTTTATGGGCTTATTTGACATTTATATATCTCCCTTGGTGAAAGTGTTTGTTCAAGTTTTTTGCTGAAAACATTTTTTTCTGTTTAATTTTAATTTTTTGTGTTCTTATTATTAAGTTCTGAGAGCTCTTCATATATTTTAGATATGGGTCCTTTGTCAGATATATATTTTGCAAGTATTTTCTCCAAATATGTGGCTTGTCTTTGCATTTTCTTTAGAAGAGCAGAAGTTTTAAAGTGTAATGGAATTCAGTTTGTCAATTTTTCTTTTATAGGTCATATTGGATCTTAGTGATCTTTGCTAAATCCAAGATTGCAAAGATTTTCTTGTATATTTTTATCATCAAATTTTATAGTTTGAAGATTTACACTGAAGTCTGTGATACATTTTGAGTTAACTTTTGTAAGGGTCACTTATTTTTATACATAGATGGTCAACTGTTGAAAAGACTTTCTTTTCCTCGTTGAATTGCCTTTGCACCTTGGTCCAAAATCAGTTGCTTGTGTATGTGTGCATCTATTTCTAGACTATGTTCTATATTTCTGGACTCTATTCTGTTTCACCAATCTATGTGTTTATCTTTTGCTCTGACAGCATACTGCCCAGATTACTGTAGCTTTGTAATATGTCTTGAAACCAGATAGTATGAACCTTCTAACTTTATTCTTTTTTCAAAAAAAAAAAGATTTTTAGTTCCTTTGCTTTTTTAAATATAAATTTTAGAATCAGTTTATTGATTTTTTTACAAAAATTATTACTGGATTTTTGACTGAAATCGTGTTAAGTCTATACATTAATTTGGGGAGAATTGATATCTTAACAATATTGAGTCTTCCAATCCATGAACACAGAATTTCTTTTCATTTTTTTGGAGCTTCTTAATTTTGTTCATCAGTATTGTATAATTTTCAGCATATAAATTATGCACATATATGATTAGATTTATTCCTAAGTATTGCATTTTTTGGTGTTATTATAAATTGTACTGTTGTTTAAATTTAAATTTCCCGTTGTTCATTGCTAATATATAAAAATACTTTACCAATAGTGGGTGTGCACTATAAGAATAAATCTATTTAATTAGTTTATTTCTCAAATTATAATTTAGGGCTCTTTTGATTCTATTATCTCTCAGTGAAAAAGGTTGATTCTAATATTTAAAGACAATATTTTAAATAGTTCATTTTTCATATTGTATTTGAATGCTTCTCGACCAACTTTTGAAATGGTACAAGAAGATGCATTAAAGATAATTTGATCAATAGGGCTTTTGTTATCCCATACAGCATTATTACAGTAAGCATTCACCATCTGCTCTTTGGATAATTTAATTTTTATTCTTGAACCATCATGGCACTGACTTCTCTTCCTGTCTAGGTGCTTGTCCCTAGCTTTTAAGGTCTTCTACTAGCCAACTCACTTCTGTTCATTTCATTTTCTTTTTCTCTTTGACCTCATGATTATTAGTTACATTTATGTGTTCTTTTCCATTCATTCCACAACTTTATAATTTGATTCATTTTATTTTATTTAGAGAAATAGAGTTAAAGAAATTCTGGAGATTAATCCAAGGCCTTTTTTCTTTTAAACTTGAAAAAATGTACTAATATTAGAGAAATCTAATACCTTTTATTAATTAGTTCACATGGAAAGTTAGGACATGAGATCTAACATGCAGTGCTGCTGATCCTAGTGTGACAGAAGAAGCAACTGCTCTACCAGATGACCAGACATTACTATAGATATACCAGAAATACAAAAACCTAATAAAATATGACACCACCAAAAAAATACAGTAGTTCTCAAGTACCAGACCCTATAGAGCAGGAAACCCTTGAACTGACTGAGAAGGAATTCTGAGCAACAATCTTAAGGAAATTCTCAGAGATATGAGAAGGCTCAGTTAGACAACATAATGAAATGAGAAAAAAAATCCGGGAAAGGAAGGAGGAAATTTATGAAGAGATTAATACCTTAAAAAAGAATGTAGCAGAACTCATGGAACTGAAAGAAGCACAACTGAGAGCTTAAGCAGCAGGCTAGAACAAGCAGAAGAAAGAATTTTTGATCTTGAAAATAGTCTTTTTGAAATAACCCATGTGGACCGAAAAAAAAAAAAAAAAAAAAAAGGGAATGCTAAAAAATGAAAAAAAATCTAAGAAAGCTAGAAGACAACCTTAAGTGCACAAATATTCAAATCATGGGTGTTCCAGAAGGGAGGAGAAAGGAAAAGGCTTGGAAAACCTATTCAATGAAATAATAACAGAAAACTTCCCAGACATAGGAAGAGACACAGACCTTTAGATCCAGGAGGCTCAAAGATCCCCAAACAGATTCACACCAAAAAAGATCCTCTCCAAGACACATTACAGTCAAGTTGTCAAAGCTCAAAGACAAAGAGAAAATCTTAAAAGAGGCAAGAGAAAAGCATCAAGTCACCTATAAGGGAGGCCCTTTCAGACTAACCGCAGATTTCTCAATAGAAACTCTCCAGGTCAGAAGAAAATAGGATGATATATTCAAAATACTAAAAGAAAAAAACTGCCAGCCAAGAAAACTATACCCAGCAATGCTATCCTTCTGAAATGAGGGAAAAACAGTGCATTTTTCTGACAAATAAAAACTGTGGGAGTTTACCATCACATGACAAGCCCTACCAGAAGTCCTCAAGGAAGTCCTGCATCTGGAATCTGAAAAATGATAATCATTATCACAAATACACAAGAAAGAATGAAACCCACTGGTAACACAAAAATGCAAATGAGAGAAAGAAACTAAATCTTACCACCACAAAAAACCATAGTGAGAATGTAATAATGCCCTTACTTTATTTCTGATTTTAGTGATTTTGGTCTCTCTCTTTTTTCTTGATCAGTCTAGATAAAGATTTGCAACTTTTGTTGATCTTTTTAAAGAATCAGCTTTTGGTTTTGTTGATTTTCTCTATTTTTTAATTCCATGTTTCATATATTTCTGTTGTTATCTTTGTTATTTCTTACTTCTATTTGCTTTTGGTTTAGTTTGCTTACTTTTTCTATTTTCTTAAGGTAGAAGTTTACATTCCTGATTTGAGATTTTTTCTTATTTTTAATATAAATGTTTACAAATATAAATTTTCCTCTAAGCACTGCATGAGCCCTGCATCCTGTAAATTTTGATATGTTGTGCTTTGATCTTTATCTCAAAGTACTCTCTAATTTCCCTGTGATTTTTCCGTTTTTGCCCATTGTTTATTTAGGAGAATATTGTTTAACTTCCACAGATTTGTGAGTTTCCTAAATTTCTTTCTGTGAGTGTGGTCAGAGAACATACTTTTTATGAACTTAGTCTTTTTTTTTAAAGGAAACATTTAAACAAACAGACAAACAAAAAGGTCATGGAAAGATTTCCATTATCTTTCAATTCTGTTTTTCCACAAAACTTTTTTTTTCCCTACAAACTTTTTGAAGTGTTCTTGTGTTTATATTCTGTTTTATTCATTTTTTAATGCAATTTATTTTGCCAAACTTAGATATTTAATTTCTGGTTTTGATTTCTTATCAAATGTACTTGTTGATATGCTTAAAAATTAATTTGCCTTTGTAAAGTTTATTCATCTTCCTCTGTTGAAATAATTTGATATTTGCATGCTTTTGGAAGACTTTAGGGAGCTATTTCAAATAATTGTAGTGATTATAAGATGAAATGTGTAAATTTTAATGTTTTACATCTCCACTTTTTGTGAAAAATTGAAGCCCTACTTTCTGTAGAGTATTTTGTTATTCATCTGTTATTCAGGTTATGTATTTGTTATTTGAAGAAATAAATGTGCATATCCTTAAAAAAAATAAAAATAAAAAATCTGTCCTTAAAAAAAATTTCTTTTGGGTAAATAGTCAGGGGTAGAATTGCTGGTTCATTAGGGAGGTATATGTTTTACTTAATAAGAAACTAATAACTGCTTTTCAAAGTGTTTGTGCCATTGTACACTGCCACCAGTAATGTATGAACATTCTGTCTTAGGGGGTGTGTAACAATATTTCATTGTAATTTTAATTATGATTCCTAGATGACTTATGATATTGAGTATGTTTTCTTGTGCTTATTGGTCACGTGTATGTCTTCTTTTATAAAGAGTGTAGATCTTCTGCCCACTTAAAAAAATGCATTGTTAATATTTTTATTGTTGATTGTTAGAACTTCTTTAGATATTTTAAATTTTTTACATTAAATATTTTCTCCCAGTCCATGGCTTGCCTTTTCTTTTTCTTAATGGCGTCTTTTGATAAATCAGACATTTTGAATTTTAATGAGGTCTGTTGTATCAGAGTTTGTTTGTTCATTTTCTTGTTCTAGCTAAGAAATCATTGCCTACACTTCCCTAAGTTCGTAAAGATATTATAAAGATATTTTTCTGTATTTCTTCTAGAAGATTTATACTTTAATCTTTTGTGTTTAAATCCATGACCCATGTATAGTTAATTTTTATGATAATACAAGGTAAAGAGTTGAGGTTCATTTTTCTTTCCATACATTTATCCAGTTGTTTCAGCACCATTTGTTGAAAAGACTTCCCTCTTCCCATTTCTCTTGAAGCATGTGCTTATACTTTACATAAAATATTATTGTGCTACAAAATCCATTGTTTCTTAATTTTTCACTTAACATGGTGTTTACATCATCTATCCAAAACAAACAAACAAACAAAACAAAAATTTTGGCACTTCAAGTGCCCCTTGCTGTTGGTGTGACATTGCTTCTAGATCTTCTCAATGAACAGAGCAAGGAAATAAGTGTGTGTGTGTTTGTACATATCTGTCAATCAGAAACAGTGAGTTCAGATAGATACTCCTTTTCCAATCCAGTATTACAGTTTACATTCCATTCTATTTCCATGTTTTAACTCTCTTCTCCAGGAAGGCTCCCATTACACTAAGTGTATTCACTCATTTTTATAAGCCTAGAACACACTACAGTGTAAGTAGTTTCTGAACTACTAACTCATACTACTGTGAAAAGCAAATCAATGAGCTAGTTAATATTTGTTTCCAGTTCTTTTCTAAGGTAAATTTGCTTACAGTACTGTACACAATTTAATTTTGATAAATTCATTAACCCACATAACCCCAGCCTCTGTTAAAAGAGGCTTTCCATCCCCGGAAAGTTTCCTCATGCCTCTTCCCAATTTCATACCCCCGGAGGCAAGCCCTTCTCTGATTCTTTTAAAGCATAAATTGGTTTTGCCTTTTCTAGAATTTCATATATATATAGCATTATACAGTATACACTTCTTTGTGTTTGGTATCTTTTGACTAGCAAATTGTTTGACATTTATTTATTGTGATGGTTAATTTTAGATGTCAACTTGACAAGGTTAAGCCATACCCAGATAGCTAGTAAAACCTTATTTCTGGGTGTGTCTGTGAGGGTCTTTCCTGAAGAGATTAGCATTTAAGTCAGTGGACTGAGTAAAGAGACTTGGCCTCACCAAAGTGGGTGAGTACTATGCAATCCATTGAGGGCCCACAGGAAATGTGGAGGAAGGGTGAATTCTCTTTCTCACTTCTTGAGCAGGCACATCCATCTTCTCTTGCCCTTGGACAATGGAACTCCTGTTTCTCTGGCTTCGTGACTCCAGGCCTTTATTGTGGAGTCAAAATCTAATTTCTCCTTGGTAGTCAGGATTAATCACTTCAGCTAGTTCAGTAACTCCCTTCTTTGCCTGTTGATTCAGAAGCATGAGGAGCCCAGGAATTATACATCCTCCTTAGCAACGTCTGAAAGTTATGGTTGCCCCACATGCCTGCCAACAGTTGGTGTTGTCGGTCTTTTTAATTTAGCCATTCTAGGGGTTGGGAAGTGGTATCTCACAGTGGTTTAACCTACATTTACATGAGGACCAATGATGTTGAACCCTTTTTATGTGCTTATTGAGCATTCATTTCTCCTGCTTTGTGAAGTGTTCAATCTTTATTTTCAAATTTTTTGTCTTTTCTTTTATTGAATTGATTTTCTTTTAAAAATCGATTTGTAAGGGATTTTATTTGTTTCTTTGAATGTATATATACAAGGCCTTTTTCTGATTTAGGTTTTGTAATATTTTATCCCAGCCTGTGGCTGGTCTTTTTTCTTAAAAGTGTCTTTTGATGAGCAGAAGTTCTAAATTTTGATAAGTATAATTTATAATTTCTTCCTGTACCCTGCCTAAGAAATCTGCATAAATATTTTGTGTGAAAATATTCTATATATATTCCAGAAGTGTTATAATTTTAACCTTTACATTTAGTTCTATAATCATTCTTAATTTAATTCTTTATAAGGTGCAAAGTAACAATTCTTTTCATTTCTTTCCCCGCTTTGGATATCAGTTTTTTCAGCACCGTTTGTTGAAAAGACTTAAATGACCATATAAATTTGGGTGTATTTCTGGACCCTCTATTCTTTTCCATTGATTAGTCTTATGCCAGTACCACAATGTATTGATTAATGTAGCTAAATAATGAGTTTTGAAATTGCATACTGTAAGTCCTTAAACTTTGTTTTTCTTTCTCAACATGTTTTTAATATTCTAGGCTTTCTACATTTCTATACAAGTTTTAGAATCAGCTTGTCAGTTTTTGTTAGAAAAGCCTGTTGGAGTTATGATTGGAATTGCATTGAATTTATAGGTCAATTTGTAGAGAATTAACATCTAAGCAATCCTGAGTCTTTCAATTCATAAACAATGTATATTTCGATTTATTTACTATGTGAGTATATAAGAATTTCATTGATTCTTATCTAGCAACCTTGTATTTTGTGGCCTTGCTAAATTCACTTATATATGCTAATGGTTACTTTCTAGATTGGATTTGCCATGTAGATAACCAGGTTGTCTATGAATAGAATCAGTTTTAATTCTTCCTTTCCAATTTGAATAACCTTTATCTCCTTTTCTTACCTTATTACACTGTCTGAGACCTCCAATACATATTGAATAGAAGGAGTAAGATTGCACATTCTAGCCTTTTCTAATCTGACGTGTTGTATTTTATCTCACAGTTCAAAGGGTATAATTCGCCATACTATCTGAAATACGTCTTCTTTTTTTATCATCTATCTCAGCATCATATTCAGTTTTGTTATGTCCTTTACTATGTTATATTTGTTTACTTCTTTGTTGTCTATCTCTGACCCTAATCCATAAACCCCTATGGGAAAAAAGCTGTCTTCACTATTGCATCCCCAGTGAACAACACAGTGGCTCTTAGTGACACAGTAAATGGTTCTGAGTTTCGGTAGGAAGCTTTAGCAGTTATGCAATTTACTCTCCTTCCCTGTGTTTTAATCTCCTTGGAAAAACTGAGGACAGTATTATTTCTTATAAAATTTTTTTCCATATTTCTCTTTCCCCCTCTCTAATTTTTAGAAGGTTAAATTTCAAAATTTCTCATAGAAACCCCTTATATTTAATACTTTTAAAAGCTCTTAACTCATTGATATTTTATAAAAAGCAACATAATTCTTTCTACTAGGTTTTATGAAATATTGTGGTGGCAAGTTGGAATAGTCTGCCTTTCCTGCATGTTTATGTACACTAAAAAGGTTGTGAATATCCAGGTCATATGTGGTAGTTCAAATATAGAAACAATGTAAACACATTCTGTAGTTATGTAGCAAGCAGGTGTTCAGACACTATTTCCTATTCTTTAAAATTTGGAGAAATTGCAATGATAAAGTGAACCTATTAGGAAAAGTATTTCCTTATTTTTGCCTTTTAGTTTTTGCTCTAAGTAATGCTTCATTTGCTTTTTAATTTAAGGCTGATGAAGGTAAATTGCTTTCAGCTTGGAACACAAAGATCTAGGATTTAGCCAAAAGGCAAAATGTCTTTCTTCTTGCCACTCTATTTTAACTTCAGTTTAAGTGTAGACATGAAGAAAATACTGTTTTGTTTTTTCCATAGTAAGTTAACAGAATCCCTTCACTTATTCTACACATTGACAAAGGAAATTCCATTAAAAAAGTAGGTGAAAACATTCTAACATTCTATGATGTTCATTCATTCAACTCCCTCCTTCTCTCATCTTCCCTCTTCCTTTACTCCTTTTTCTTCCTCCTTCCCCCCTACTCTTCCACCTTTTTTCTTTGTTCTGTCTCCTGAGTGCTCTCTATATCATAATCAATGTTCTTGTTGCTGCAAACACAATAGAAAATAAAACACATGGCCTGTTTGTGGCTTATAGTGTAGTGGGAGAGGTAGACAACAAAGAAATAAACATATGCATATGATAATTTTTGATAATCATAAGTGCTATAAACAAAGTGGTGTGTGTGTGTATGTGTGTGTATGTGTGTGTGTGTGAGTGGATTTAGAGACAAGATATAAGAGAGGGAGAGAATGAATGAGAATCATAGAAGGAAATCATAGAAGGATGTGAAAGAATGTTTGAGCTGAGCTGTCAAAGTCCAGAAGATCCAGGGAATGAGTGTTCTAAAAAGTGGGGTCAGCAGGTAAGAAACCCTGAAAAAGGAGTGAGCTTGGTGTTAGAGAAACTAAAGCACAGAAGTTTGGCCTATGTGAAGCGAGCTCAAGGAGAGCTCTATAAGATAGGGCTGGAGAAGAAAATCGTGACTAGGCTATGGTGAAGAGTTTTTGCATCTGATTCCAAAAGCCAGAGGTCCATGTGTGGTATTATGGTATTTCATTTTGTCATTTAGATGTTTCAGAAACATCTCTAGTATGATCAAAATACCTAAGTTCAAATTCTCATTTTAGTTTTTTCTTCCAAAAATAGAAAAAGAAATAAATGAAGCAAAAACTGACAAAATTGAAAAAAGATGTACAATCTGCAATTACAAATGGAGGTTTCAACACTTCTCTGTTGATGATGGATAGAATAAGTGGACAGACATCCAGTAAGGATTCATAGGGATGGTCTTGAACCAACTTGGCTTAAGGATTCAGAGGATGGTCTATCAACCAACTTGGCTTAATTGTGTTTTTATTACTTTTAATGAAACACTCCACCTTACAAGAGCAGAATGCACAATTTTTAAGGGCCGTGGAATACTCATGTAGATAGATTTAACAAGAGGTCAGTATCTGAAAAATATCTGAAAACCCCAAACTTTTTTGGAAATTAAACTACACACTTCTGAATAACTAATCAATCAAAGAATAAATTACAAGGGAAATTAGAAATCATTTTGAAATGAATGAAAATGAAAAGACAACCGTTACTCTTATTTAAAATCAAAATACTGATATAAAGATAGGGAGAGATTTATATCCCTCCTATTTGTCTGCTTCTTGGATTTCGTGCTTCTTTCATGATCGGTGTCACTGTAGTTTCTCTGTAAGTCATGCATGGCTGTGCTTCTGCTGCAGGGGCTGCTCCTGACCCTAGGGAAGTCTGTCTTTGCCCATTTATCTAAGTAGTCTTCATCATTTTTTTCTAGTTCAAGTGGACGAACATTTACCAGTTTCAAAGGTCATGTTTCTAGAACTGTGCAGGGGAATTTTTGGAGCAGTAACAGACAAGTACAAGTTACAAGATTCTTATGCCCACCGTAATTAAAATCTTGTCAAAGCTGCTTCCTTTTTCTCAGTCCTATCTGGGGAATTCTGGTCCACCTCCTCCTTACATTTTAGACTTTTTGTGAGTCTTCAGTTCCCTTCTGACTTGTTTCTGCTAACAATCCTTTAATTGTTTTGACTTTTTTGAGTTTTATAATCAATTGTCTTTACCTTCAGTCTGGTATCAACTTCAACTTCATTCATTCCTCTATGCTTGACCATGTTAGGCATTAAGCTAGGTACTAGGTTTGCAAATGGGGTGGGAGACTTATAAATCAGATAATTAGAGTGGGGTAAATATTTTGACAGGGACATGTTGGAAAGGCTATGTGAGAAGACATTTGTTTGGCATTTATTGACTTCTTACCTTGTACCAGGCACTGTGCAATGGTCTGTCTCATCAGAGCAGACTTCACAGCAAAAATAGCATTTGAGTTCAATTTTGAAGGTATTGTTAGGAGTTTTTGAGGTATGGTGGAGGGGGTGGTATTCTAGGCATAAGGTATTGATTGTTCAACAGTGAGGCATGGAGTTGTGGAGGAGCAAAAATGACCAGGGAATGGGTAATCTGCTCTGGCACTAGGTATTTATGAGAACTTGGAGGTAGTGAGTGAATGGTGAGAGAAAGGGCTAGAAAGGTTGTGAAACAACTTCTGTCTTTGTAGGGAGTTTAGTCCTGTTTCTATGGGCATAGTATTTATTAGCTCCATGGGTACTCTTACCAATACTACCATACTACCTGTATCTCTTATTTCTTTGGTTATTTTGCTCACTGTAGTGATCAGTGGATCCAAGTGGTGGTGACTACTAGAACTGTCTATCATGCATTTTTAAAAAGTGGGAGGGAGTTGTGAATAGAAAAGGTACCCTGAAGCAGGAAGCCAGGAATGTGGTACTCTTTTACCTGGAGTATTCCTTCTGGGGTGTTATTAGCTTTTTGAAATCCTTTTTTTAAAAAATTGAAGGGGAGGAAGAGTTGAGGTATAAACAAATTACTTTGAAAAACACCCTGTAGTATAAAATTTCAATTTATTGCCCACCCTGAAATTTTTTATTCTTTTCCTTTAGGTTTCTTGCTATTTAAAGATTTTTGTTTGAATGAAATTAATGAAGCTGTACCTCAGGTGAAGTTTTATGAAGAGGTAAGCAGTAACTATTTTACTGATGCTTTTATTTCAAAAGCATATTTAAACTGTACTTTGGAAAATGTTAAGACTACTAACTATCCTACAGATATTTAGAAATTAATTTTAAGTAATTGGTAGTGCAAAATATAGTATCAAGTTTATTAGAGATGCTAACAATGTCTGTAAAAAGCTGGGCATGTTATAAAAAATCATATTCTTAAAGGTTTTCAATGCTACGGGAGCAATGAGAAATAGTTAGACTAAAATTCCAGAGAAAGGAAAATCATTCAGTGGTGCATTGAGAACTACTAGCCATTTTATTTTCTGTAGAAGTAGGCCGATTCTGAAGATGTAAGCTGAGGCAGAGGCCACTACTAGGTTTGAAAGAGAAACTAGCTACTGGGTTTGAAAGAGAAACTAGGCTTTCTGGTTGTTCTGTAGTGACAAATTGGAGACTTGGTGGGGTGGGGTGCTCAAATACATAATTGTTTTTCCTCACAAGACATTCTGTGAAATCTGAGGTTGGAAGAGGGCTGAAGAGATAGGCCAGAAGCCTCTGGAAAGCACATTGAAATTTCCTATAGCCTTATGGTGCTTAGGAAACATAGATCTACTGGGGGCAGGACTCTGAAAACAGAACAGGCAAGAGATGAAAACCCTAGAGGGAGTGGTCTATTGACAACGAAAATCTACAGCTACTTTTCACCTGGGCCAGCTATTGGTTCCAGGTGCAGTGGGCACATGAGAATCCAGGCTTGGCTGCTTCTGGGAGATAAAAAAGCCAAAAGAGGTTTCTGGGGCTAGAGTAAAAAACAAACAAACAGAACAAAACAAGAAAAACCAGAAAAGAAAAAGAAAGAGGCTGGAGGAACCCAAAACATGTGATTAGTCATCTCAAGAGACATGCCAAGTTTTGAAGCTGAGTGGATGGGAGGCCAAAGTGCTAAGCTGAAAACTTCTTAAGGGAAGAACTGAATCTAGTGCTGAGGAGACAAAGATCTCTCATTGTGCTCTAGGGAAGGCCATTGCTTAGAAACAGAGTCATGCCAAAGGCAGACTGGGCCCTGCAAAAATGGCAAATCAACCCAGCTCAATCTTTTATTGGGTGATGAGCCTCCTCCTAACCTACTTGACAGAGTACAAGGGGAGCTCTTTCTGTCTTTTTTGCAGGTAGATGATAACATTATATAAAGACTCCATAGTGTTCAGCATATAGTAAAGAATTGCTAGATATGCTAAGAGGCAAAGTCACATGACTTATAAACAAGGCAATAGAAGGAGACCCACAGATTAATCAGAGATTGGAGTTAACTGACAGGAGCTTTAAAAAAAACTATAAATAATATGTTCAAGAAAATAGAGGAAAATATGGACAAAATAGATGGAAGGATAGATAATTTTGGCATAAATTTATTATGAAGAATCAAATAGACATTCTTGAACAAAAAGTATAGTATTTAAATTAGAACCTAATGGTTAGGTTTAATAGTAGATTGGTTACAAGACAAAATTAATACTTAGGAAGGCAGACCAGCAGACAATCTCAAACTGAAGCACAGAATAAAAAGAATAGAAGAGAGAAATAGATAGGAGCATTAAAGACATATGAGACATACTTAAAGGTCTAATGTATGTAGAATTGGAGTCCCAGAAAGAGAAGATAGAGAATGGGGAAAAAATAATATATGAAGGGGTAATACTAAGAATTTGACAAAATGGTAAAAGACAGTAGCTTACAGATTTGAAAAGCTTAGAAAAGAATGAGTACATCTTTGCATATCAATATAAGGTTGTGGAAAGTTATGACAAGGAGAAAATCTTAAAAGCAGCCAGGGTGGGGGTGGGGAAGACATTACTTTTTAATAGAGCGACACTTTGACTGACTGTGGTATCTTAAGAGAAATGATTAAGAAACCAAAAAGACAATGAAATGACCATGAAAGTACAGAAAGGAAAAAAACCTACCAAAGTGGAATTCTATTTCCAGCAAAAATTTTCTTCAAAAGTGAAGGTGAAATAAAAATATATTCAGATACACAAAAATTGAGGGAATTTGTCAACAGTGGACCTGAATTGCAAAAAATACTAAAAGGAGATACTTTAGGCAGAAGGATAATAATCCCAGATGGAGATTCTGGAAGAAATTAAGACTATTATGAAGGGTAGTATGTATGTAAAATATAAATGAATGTTGACAGTGTAAAACAATATTGTAATGTTTCTGGAGTGTAAAAAGTATTTAGAACCAAAATGCATGAAAAAAAAGCAAGAGAAGGTTAATGAAGTTAAAATATTTTAAGGTTCTAAGGTTATTTGGGGAAGTAGTAAAAGTAATAATTTGCATTGAATTGTAATCAGTCAAGAATGTATATTGTGATCTCTAAGGTAACTTCCAAAAGAATAAAGTGTATACTTGGAACAAGTTAAACATGGAATGAAACAACATTTGATCAATCAAAATAGGCAAAAAAAAAAAAAAAAAAAAGAATAAAGGGAACATAATTGAAAACAAAGATTAAGATAACTATAAATCTATCTACTTAAGTAATAGTAGTAAAGACTAAGTAAGTAAAGACTAAGTAAGTAAAGACTAAGTTTTTCAGGCTGGATAAATAACCAAAACCCTATTATATACTGCTGAGAAGAGACATACTTTGAACAGAAGGTAGAAGAGGATATGTTATACAAACAGTAACTAAAACAAAGCTGGTGCATCTACGCCAATATCAGAAAAGGTACACGGTAATGCTACTTTAAGATACAGATATTTCTTAATGATAAAAGGGTCAATCCAAGAGAAAGATATCACAATCTTAAATCTGTATGTTACAAGGAGTATAACTTCAAAGTACAGAAAACAGAAATTGACAGATATAAAACAAGACAAACTTATAATCCTCGTGGGTGATATTACCATACATCCTTCAAGAGCTTATAGAACAGACAGGCAAAAAATTGATAAAGATGTAGATCTTAATAAAATAATGAATAAACTTGACCTAATTGACATATATAGAATGTGGCACCCATCAAAAATAGAAATCACATTTTTAAATTATACAGGAAACATTTATCAAAATAGATCATGTGCTGAGTCCTAAAGAAAGCTTCTACAAATTTCTAGATTGAAATTGCTGAGACCAAATAGAATTAAACTTGGATTTAATAACAGAGTTGACTAAGAAATCTTTAACTGCCTGGAAATAAATGTACTTCTAAATAAATAATTTATGTCAAAGAAGAAATTAAAATAGAAATTATGAAATATTTTTAGTTAAATTAAGAAATGGCATGTGCTATTATAATTAGCATGATATATCTTTTAAATTTTTAATTTATTTTTGCTTTTTAAAAATTATTTATTTTTTAATTAAAACATATTGATTGTACATATTTACGGGGTACAGAGTTGTAGTTTAATACATGTATACATTGTGTATCATGATGCATCTTTACCCTAAAGCATTTTGAATGGTCCAAAGAAAGTATAGCATAATTAGGCCTGATGTTATTAATCTTTGTGTAAACTTGAAAATTGTAAAGATATTCCTTTCTTTCTGGTTTGTTGATATAAGTGAAAACCTGATATATTTCCCCACCTAAAAAAATTATATTAATGTATTTTCAGGAAGAACGGTCAAATTATCATGTACATTTACCATCAGGTTAAGAAAAGTAAGCTAAATCCAAAAGGATTTTAATTAGTATGAAGTGACCTTATTATTTCAATCTGAATCATAATAAGGCATTTTATCAGGATAAGTATCACAGCTTGAACTGTTGAGAAAATTGCTTTCTTGTGTTGCTAAAAGCTTCATGTCTCCAGTTTCAGCATGCACTAAGTCACCTGGTCAAATGCAGAAAAATCTTCCTTAGCAGATGATGTGTCCTAGGCTGAAATAGATGGGCAATCCACTTGTTATTTCTTCAGCACTTACTGCAAATATGGTGGTGACTCCTGCTGATGTGTTTCCACTGGAACTTTCAACACTGGTGTTTCTCCTTACTGGTCTCCTCCGAGCTGTCCTCACCTACCTTCTGGCTTGGCACGTGAGGAGCTGGCTTATCAGATGATCCCCTGGAGAATGCTGCAAAGCTCCTCAGCAACTTGCTCTATGGTCTTTTACTGAGGATATCATCCACCCTTGGGGCTTCAGTACAATTCTCTAAATCAGAACAGCCTTTAAATATTGAAGTTATCAGTAATTCTCCTCTGACCCCTCAGGTTCATCAATCTCGTAGATTCTTCTTTAATTCTGGTTGTTGTTTTATGGCTTCAATCCTTAGAAAATTCTATTTTCAGATATCTTGAAACACATTTTGTACATTATATTTCCACTTTCCTGTGTCCCCAACCTTTTAACAGTTACTCATTTCCTATGGGTTGAAGTCCTAATTGCTTATCCTGGCATTCAAATATCTCTTTATTACATATTACCTACCTTTCCTTCTTTATCTTTCATTACTTTCTTACATACAATTTCCACTTTAGCCAACTCTGGCTAACTAGCATCCCCCAAACCTACCAAGTGCATTCTTTCTGTTGCTTTACTGTGTCTTTTCTCCAGCCTAGAATGCTGCTTCCTAGCTTGCTGAAAGCCTAGCTTCTTTTAAGGTCTAGCTTAGTATGGAAAGTTTCTACATTTTCTAACAAGTGCGTTTGTGCAACTATACCAGTCTTCCTTGATGGCATACTCCTCTGATTCTTACACTGTTTGTTGTCTGTAATGCTCATGTAATACTCTACTCTAAGCTTGCTCCTTATGTGGGTTAATCAGTATTTTCATCTTGAGCATTATTTCACTCATCAGCAGAAGGTCTAGCTGGGATCTAGGTGCAGCTGTGCCTCTCACTTGCTGTGACATGTGAGTCAAGTTAGAGCCAAGTCATTCAACAAACCCTGAAGCATCTACCTTGTGTCAGACCCTGAGCTTACAAATGCAAATACACTTACATTGTTCTCGAGGAGCTCACAGTTTGGGAACTTAATATCTGAGCTTCAGTTACCTCATCTATAAAATCAGGTTAGTAATCATCTCCTGTTCACTTCACGGGCTAATTGTGAGATTCAAATAGGATACTAGGTGAACAATTGCTTTCTAAACTATAATATATGTAATATGCTGTTCAGGTATGTGGGAGGCTATGAAACGGTGGTTAAGAGTTCCAGCTCTCACTAGCTGTGTAAACTTGAGAAAGCAGTCTAGCCTCTCTCTTCCTGCATTTCCTCAGCTAAGAATCAGTGTGATAACAGAATTAGGGTGATAAGGTTGCTGTGTGTACATGCAATACACTTAGAACAGTGCCTGACATGTAGTTAATGCACAGTGTGTTGATTTATATACTTTCTTGTTCTGGTTAGATTTTGAGGCAGCTTATAAAATACATATATTATACCTAGATTTAAAAATAAATCATGGAAAAGAGAAAATAAATATAAGATCAGGCGTAAAGTTACTATATAGTGTTTTTTTAAACTCATTCAACCAATATTTATTAAATACCATTGTTGTGCCAGACATTGTTCAGTTGAACAGGAGACAAAGTCCTTCCTGTCTTTGAGCCTGTGTTCTGGTTGAGAGAAACAGACAAAAACCCAAATAATAAATAAACAGGAAATGTATCTGGAAATAATAACTGCTCAAAACAGACTCAAAACTCAATGTGATGTATTGTGACTTAGTGGCCACTTTAGATTGATGAATCAAAGATTGTCTGAGGAGGTGGCATTTAAACAGATTTGAATGAGAAGGAGGCTCGTCTTTGGAAGATGGGAGCAGGGTGAGGAGGAGAGCGTTTTAGCTGAAGTCATGGCTAAGACAGAACCTCTGATATGCTGGGAAAGAACTCGGCATGTCAAAGGAACTGAAAAAAGACTAGTCTTGTATGGTTGTAGTGACTGAAGTGGGGACAGATAGTGTGAGATAGGATTAAGTTGAAGAGAGAGACAGGGTTTTGGTGGCTAGAATAACAAATTTAGACTTTATTGTAAAGCCCATGGAAAATTTAAAACACAGGTGTGTTAGTTGTAGTGCTCTATAAATATCAATTTGGTCAAGGTAGTTGGTATGGTAGATCTTCTCCACCTCTATTGATTTTATATCTAATTGTTCTCTCAGTGGCTGAGAGAAGGGGTTAAAATCTCCAACTCTGATAATAGAGTGTCTATTTCTTCTTCTTCTTTTTTTTTTTTTTTTTTTGTCAATTTTTTCCATGTATTTTGAAGCTCTATTATTAGGAGCATGCACTTTTATGATTATGTCTTTCCATATGAAATGTCCCCCTTTGTCTCTGGTAATAGTCTTTGTCTTGAAATTGACTTCACTAGATATTAATTTAGATATAGCCACTCAGTCTTCTTATACTTTCTACTTTCATGATGTATCTTTTCCCATCTATCTACTTTCAACCTGTGTCTTTATGTGTAAAGTGTGTTTCTTTTAGACCGATATAAAAGTGTTTTGATTATTTGTTTCTTCATTCTGACAATTTATGCTTTTTAGTGGAGTGATTTTAGATATTATATTTATCCTTTGCTGGGGTTTGCTGAGTTTCTTGAATCTGTAAATTTATGTCTTTCATCAAATCTGGGAAAATTAGGGCTATTATTTCTTAAAGCATTTTTTCTTAACCTATTTTTCTTCTCTTTCTAGGACTCTGATTATATGTTTGTTTGATCTTTGAATATTGTCCTATGTACCCCTGCTGCCCTGTTCAATTTCCCCCCCAATATTTTATTTTCTCCTCTTCAGATTGGATAATTCCTATGGATCTATCTTCAAATTCAATGACTTTTTCTTTTGGCACCCATTATGTCCATCCATTGAATGTTTTATTTCAGATACTTTATTTTTTACTTCCGAAATCTCCATTTGGTTCTTCTCATAGTTATTATGTTTCTTTTGCTATTTCCTATCTTTTTATTCATTACATGAATATTTTCTGTCATTTTCTTTCTGTTATGTCCACTTATAATAGCTGCCCTCAAATCCTGGTCTAATAATTCCAGCATCTGGGTCATATTGGATTGGTTTTTGTTGATGGTTTGTTCTCTTGCATATGTTAACATTTGCTTGTTTCTTCATATGTAGAGTCATTTTAGATTGTATCTTGAACACTGTAATTTATATAGTGTAGACATTCTGAACTCTGTTATGCTTCTTGAAAGGATGTTAATTTTTTACTTTGTTCCATCAGGCAGTTAACTTGGCTTACTCACAGTCTAAGTTGTGTCTTCTCTGAAGTGAGTTGCAGCTGAATCTTCTTCAGTTCTTTTAGCCATAGTTGGGCTGCTTGGAGTTTGCCATGTTCATGTGTCATTATGGGATCCAGCAGAGATTTTGACAGAATTTATACATAGAATTTTGGAGCTTGTTTTCTATGACTATTTTCAGAAATATCCTCTCTTATAGCTTCTGTTTGATGACCCTTCTCCATTATCCATCTACTTTTGGTCACTCTCCAATGCCGTTATACAGTTGTGTTTTATATATGTCCAGAATTTATTGTCGTTATCTCAGGAGGATTGTTTTGTTAGGAGTTAGGTGGCTCTTACCAGAAACAGTGCCTAGGTTTGTAATATATTTTGAGTACAAAGCAAACATGCTTTGCTGATGAATTGAATGGAGTTGGTGGTGGTGGCAGCAGTGTGGGCAAAAGAGTAGAATCAACTAATCATGTTTTGGCTTAAGCAACTGGGAGGATGGTTTTACTCATTGGTGTTATAACGAACACTGGTGGAGGAGCATGTTTAGCTGGAGAAGAAAGGATGTGGAGGTTTTATTTAGACATGTTGAATTTGAGATGTTTTGCAGATATTCAACTGGAAATGTCGAATGGGTTGTTAGATATTTAGAATATGGAGCTCAGGAGTAGAAGTGAGTTGTAGAGATCCAGATTTAGTTATCAGAATATAATTGGTATTTGAAACTGTGAGACTGAATTTCTTTACTCAAGGAGAATGTGACTAGTGAAAAAGGGGTACCTCAGCACCATTCTCTGAGGCAGTTCAGTAGTTAGAAGTCAAGCAGAGGAGAAAGAACTGCCAAAGGAGACTGACAAAAAGGAGCCCATGTGGCAGACCCCTGGGGAGGGTAGATCACAGAAGTCAGCAAAAGTTTCAAAGAAGGCAGGAGTGGACAACTGAGTTAAATGCTGCTGACAAGTCAGGGAAACAAAGGACAAGAGAGCTTTGGACTGGGCAAGGCAGAGACTATTAATGACTTTACCAACCCATCTCACTAGAATAGAGGTGGAACCAACAGGAGGTGAGAAAGTGGAGACCCTGACAGCTATGGACCTAAAGTGCTTGCTCAGGTTATTTAAGCTGCATGTTCAGCTGTGTGCTATGTAACCACCAAAGCAGAAAGGGACTACATGATAAGTGAATGCTTTTTATTGATGACAATGTTTTTATCCTGCAGTAGGGAAGAGTTTTCACCTTGAACTTAGACATTTGCCTGCTCAGGTTACCTGGACAACTGAACTGCTAGAATCAGAGATGGCATTTGCTATGTATATGTAGCAATAAAGACATCCTGTTTAGAGTTAACTGGTAGTTGATTGCATTTTCTTTAATTACTGGTCCCACTGATGATAGAAAGTGAATTCTGAATTACAGCCACAGAAACTTTAGGCTCTTACTTTGTCTATTGAGAGTTACCTTTTTCTGTTTTTTGGAGTTTATAAAGCCAAAGGCTCTTAGTGAAGACAGTGTTGTGGTTCAGAGCATCCAAGAAACTAGGTCCAGGAGACTAGAATTGTCTGTATAATCAGAATTTAATAGTTCATGGAAACTTCTGTAGAATGGGCATTTGTTTCACCAGGTATCAATCTGCTTTATGGGCATCCTGGAACATAGATTTACATTTCATTACCCTTGTTTACAAGTATAATAATTCTATGAAGGTTTATTAATCCTTGAGGTTGTTCATATGTTGAGGTAGAAACTTTGCCTTTGGTTCAGTAGCAGTCTACCTTTTATATCCTAGCATTCTGGCACTAACCTTTGAACCTGTCTGAAATAAAACACAACAAAAGGAATCAACCAAGACAAAAATCATTTGTTTCCTGAGTCTACTTTGAATTTTGGTGTCTGGCTCCTGTTACCTTGCAGCTACCATATTTGCATCTTGCATGGTGTTTGCACCCTGTAGACTTGCTCTTCTGAATTGATTTAGGGTGGGTAAGCCCATGCCCTTTGGTTATACCAGAATTACTAGACTGATTCTTCATTAAGACTGTCTTTTCCTCTTGGGTGAGTATTAACGTACTCCTGTCTACCTGCCTTATGTCAGGTTTTATTGTTTGTTTCAAGAAAACTCTATTCTATGCTCTGGCAGGAACTGAAGTGTGAATTTCAGCCATTGCAGTGTAACACTGATAATCTTTCAGGATAATTAAGATGTTCCCATGATTTCTTAGTGTATAAGCCAGCTAGCTCTCATAGGGAAACTTAGCGTTTCACATACCCATCCCTCCACCCCAATTGTTCCCTTAACTTTATCAATAGTTCTTATAGGATTATTGCTGGTTTTG
This sequence comes from Cynocephalus volans, assembly GCF_027409185.1. Taxonomy (NCBI): domain Eukaryota; kingdom Metazoa; phylum Chordata; class Mammalia; order Dermoptera; family Cynocephalidae; genus Cynocephalus; species Cynocephalus volans. The sequence goes on from NC_084461.1 coordinate 199,912,711, forward strand.
ATTGCAAAACTGTCAAACCCAGACTATAAAGTAAAAAGGTAACTTTTATTTCTATTCAGTTTATACTCTCTCCCATAGGAATAGTTAGCCCCACATTTTATCATACCAGAATAAAGAGCACTCAGGTATTATGAAAATTAATATAGTAAGTGGTTAACTACTGGAAATATTTTTTTCAAAAGTAAGTCATACATAGTAATCAGTTGCTGTATTAAAGATCTTTGCTGCAGTCTTTCTCCTAGCTCCATATTTCATTTATGTTTTTATTCTCTTCTTGCCTTTTGGGTTAAAAGTATTTCTGTAAATAAATGGGAACAATTCCTTCTGTTATCATGTTAGAGCAATTGTGACCATTTCCACATAAGGCAAATATTACAAAAGCACATTTTATTATTTAGCCTACCTTAACAACAGTTAGGTGACCTTTCCTAAGTATCGCAAAATATATCTGAAGTAACCTTTCTGTTAATGCTTTTACAGTGTGGGTTAGGTGCAACCTGAAAAGCCAACGGTTTTATTTATGGGTTAATTATACTTTCTAATATATTTATTGGCTTTAGCTGATTTTTAGAAATATCTTTGGAGGAATTCTGATCATATTTTTTATTTCTCCTGTTAGTTTTGGAACACTGTAGTTGAGTGAGAATAATCCCCATCATAACTCTTGGAACTGAATTAAAGCCAAATCTGAATTATTTGTGCTTTGGAGAGGAGAATTGGCAAGGACGAATTGTCCATGGCTCATATATTGTAAGATAATTGTAACCATGGCAATATTTGTTTCCTAATATTGTGTTTCTTCATTTAAGTGAAGAGGTTTATTACAGGGAAAAAATGCATTTGTATGATTCTTTTTGTTTTTTTTAATTTAATTTAATTTTGTCAATATACAATGTGATTGATTATTGTGGCCCGTTACCAAAACCTCCCTCCCTCCTGCCTCTCCCCCGTATGATTCTTTTTGAATTTAAATTATTCCAACTTCATTATTACAACTTTAGAAGTAGTTATTTCCTATGGAATAGGTGGTTCAGTAATGTGGTTTATCTCATGGAAGTGGTTTCTGCCTGGGCTAGTAATATCTTATAATAAAATAAGTTACTGGGAAGACATAACTTAACAATGTTAACTTTAAAAAATCTAGATAAAAGAATATGAAAAGCTTGATAATGAGGAAGACCGCCTTTGTAGAAGTCGACAAATTTATGATGCCTATATCATGAAGGAGCTCCTTTCTTGTTCACATGTAAGTATTTCATTTTATTCTATTACTTTAGTACTAATGAATATGAGATTGCATTTGCTGTTTCCAGAGTGAAAATAAAATAGTAGGAAGAGGTTTAAAAATTTAAAAAATGTGTATCCAGGATGGAACCCATTTCTTCTGTTTTGTCATTTGTTCCCTGCTAATACTGACACATTATCAGTTGTTTCACTGTCTTTCCAAAAGCTGATACTTTCACTGGAAAAATTGATGAAATGTGATAGCTGATTTGGGTCAATTAAAAAAAATGTTAATCTCAATTCTAGCTCTTCTAAAGAAAATTAATCTGTTTTATTTTTAATTTAGCTATACTTTAACAATTAGGCTAATCAAATATTGGTAAATATAAATCATAAATGGTTTCTTTGAATCAAGAAGGGGGATTGTAATTATTATGTTAATTTTGATCACTAATAGTTAAATAGTGGTTGAAATAATATTTTTTCTTGTAAAGAATTTTTTTTCTTGTTTCAGCTAAACAGTCTAATTTGGTTATTAGAATAAACTAGGAAATTTATATATTAATTTTTAGCTCCCACCAATCAGTGAGAACATGTGGTATTTCTCTTTCTGTGCCTGACTTGTTTCACTTAATATAATTCTCTCAAGGTTCATCCATGTTGTTGCAAATGGCAGTATTTCATTCGTTTTTATAGCTGAGTAGTATTCCATTGTATAGATGTACCACATTTTCCGTATCCACTCATCTGATGATGGACATTTGGGCTGGTTCCAACTCTTGGCTATTGTAAAGAGTGCTGCGATGAACATTGGGGAACAGGTATACCTAAAAAAAAAAAAAAAAAAAAAAGAATAAACTAGGAAATTAATTCCACTAGGAGTAAGTGGAATAGTTAGTAATGAAAATTTACCATTCAATGTTTCTGCATTAAGACTGCTTTCCAAAGGAGTGGCCTTAACAGTCCTGGCCTGCTCTGTCCAATACGGTAGCCACTGGCCACATGTGGCTATTTAAATGTAAGTTTAATTAATTAAAATCAAATGGAATAAAAAATTTAATTTCTCAGTTCCTCATGAGCTACATTTAAAGTTCTCAATAGCCACATATGGCTAGTGGCTCCTGTATCAGACGGCACAGGTACACAACATTTCCATCATCGCAGAAAGTCTGATTGGACAGCACTGTTCATGATAATGATATATTTTAGTGCCTCTGCATTCATTGTGTTGTTTACTATTCTTACATCATCTGAATAACTGTGGCTAAAGAGGACATCTCTTTTAGCATGGCTTTATCGTTCTTTGGATCCACAGTGATCGTAGTAGAAAGAATTTCTGAGCTATAGATAATCGTGATGCTCTCTGCCTTGCCATCTTGCTGGGGAATGGCTGAACCCTGAGAGGATGCCAGATGTTCAATGGGAAAGGTTCTTTAAACTTTGTTTTCACCTATCTCAAATAATATGGAGGGTTTTTAGCCACATGATCATTTTTCAGCATTTCTTCTTCTTGCACATTATTAAAGAAGAAACAATTTGAAGTTTGGGGGAGGATACAGTTTGTAATTCTTATAAGTAGCAGCTTTATTCTTTACGCACTAGTTCCCTGCACTGTGGTTATAGCAAGACTTCTCTTAAAGTAGAGCCTCTTACCACTCTGACTTGGCTTTGCAATCCTGGCATTTAATACTCATGCGTATTTTCATACATTCATTTTCCTATATATACAAATTTATAGTTTTAGAACCCTATTATCAGCTAATTGAGGGATGTATGCATTTAATTAGGTGATAAGAGGATTCTTACACTTTATTATCACAGTAACCTTGAACTCTTATGGGATTAGATATGTTTTTCATCCTCTGGGTATGTGTCTAAGAACTCTGGATGTCCAGAGGAACAAGCATTTGTTGGATTGCTTATAAATATTTAACAGATTTTTAAAGAATGCTTGCTAATATAATTGTCATAGGTTACTGTTTAGTAATTGTGTTAAATTATCTGTTGTGATATTGTATATGTACAAAGGTTTATTACATTTTATTATTATCTAAAAAATACTATTTTTGATTTCTAAAAGCCATTCTCAAAGCAAGCTGTTGAACACGTACAAAGTCATCTCTCCAAGAAACAAGTAACATCGACTCTTTTTCAGGTGAGGTAAAATTGTTTCATTTAAATATATCTAATTTGCTTAACAGTTGGACTTGGTGACATTCTTTTTTCATGTGCATAATATGTACTAGAGGAATTGATTTGTACGACTGTATTCTTACGGAGGTTTGTCTGGAACAACTGAAGTTTAATATAGCTTGTCTTCTCATTGAAATGCGCTCATCTACCAACATGCTTTGAAGGCTTTCTTGAAAAAGGTCACTAGAACTTTCTAATAACATTGTGTTTCATAAACCAATCAAGACAAGACATCAAAGGAGAGCTTTTTCTCATTTGACATTTGGTACCTGTGATGAACAAGAACTTTTGAAGATTTATTTTGTAGTGCCAGGGTGTTGATTCTTGCATTGATGATCTTCAGGATGAAATAAGATTCATTTTCAAGAATCAAGAGTGAATGTTTGAATGACCTTCGAGTCATGACCAAGGAATTGTATTTTACATTGGGTACTAATATCTTGGATGCAATACAGTCATGTAGACTTAAATGACAAGACTTGGAAAACTAAATTCACAACAAACAGGCCAATATATCTGCTGTTCTGTAGATTTAATGGCTTTTCCTCTTTCCAGAAGCCTTTTTCACATTCTGTGTTTTCTTTAGAGGTGGCAGTGGTTTGCAAGGACAGGGAAATTCTCAAATGGATAATGTATTTTTATGTTTCTATGCATTATAAGGAATATAAAAGAATGCCATTGAATGATATAATGATTTTCATAAACGAAAATATTTAATTTATCCTTTTCTTGGATTAATTAATCATTTACAGTAGGTTGACTTTTGATTTGGCATCTTGTAGTATTCATGCAAAATAAATTTGATTATTCTACAGAGAAAAATACTAATTTGTCTCTTAGAGCATTTGGATGGTAAAATTGAGTGTTGCTTTTCTGCCAAAATAATTAGATGGACTTTTTATAAAATGTAGGACCTGTCTGTATAGTTTACTCAATTATAAACTTGGGCTCTGAAATTCATTGACCTGACCTGGAGTTTAAATCCCAGAGCCATACTGGGGGGCCCCGTGCAACCTTCTGCATCTTCCCAATTTCAGTTTTCTCATCTGTGAGGTTCTCCCTCAAAGGGGGTCTTGAAGATTCAGTGAGAAAGGCACACATGGTTTGCTTCATGTGGGCCTGCCTATCACAAGCTCCACAAGTGTTAGCTATTAAATATTTTACAGTCAAAAAATACAATGTAAATGTCTGCTTTCTGCTGTTTCCATGATATTTTAGTGTCAGAATTTCAGTTTTAAGCTGACTTTGACATGGCAAACAGACAGCCTTGTAGTCAATTACATTTAACATTGCTAAACTGCCTCTTAACAAATGGGTTTTACAACTCTGATTTTAGCTTTTCCTGAAATTTATATGAGATTGAAAAAATTGTTCCAGGTGAAATACAAAGACCACTAAGATTATTTTCATGCCTTTAAGGAACATTCATTTAGAAGCTTTTTCTTCAGTGTATCTTTTAAAAACACTTAACTAATTTGTTTTGTTCGTTAAAAATGAATGCAAATAATATTCTGGTGAAATTGATATAGAACAGGTGGTATTCTTGTTTCAAAGGTGAAGGAAATATTTTTGATTTTATTAAAATAAAAAGTGTATGAGTTTAATTCAACATAACATGTACCATCAGAGCATAGTGATCAAAGTATACGTAAAAGTTATATGTTTGTATAGCCTGTTTAGGGAGGTATGCATATTAACCAGTAGAGGCTCCCAGCAGAGATGCTGTGGCCTCACGGCTCGTGTTTGGTTACTGTGGCTTCTGCAGACTTACTACCACTTGTCATTTGGTTCGGACTATTCCATGACCTGGTCATTTTTTTTTTTTTTGTAAACTTTCAGGATGATCTGTAAAGACACAGAAAACATCAGATTTGTATTATTCAACAAGTTGAGGGTATCAAGATATTTTCCAAAGCTATCTAACTAACTTTAGGCTGAATTGTGAAATATTGGCATTTTATATTTTTATAGTTCTTGATTTAAAATTCATCACATGCAAAAGGAAAGTTTCTGCTGTTTACTTGTATTGTGGAAAGTGGCAGGAAGTTGAAGTAGATGCAGTTGTTCTCCAGGAGGGGAAGGGCCATGAACTTGTTCAAAGACCTTGGGAACATACCTGCCTGTAGTCTTGTAGCCTCCTTATGTGCAAGATGGGGAGTAGGATTAACTCTCCCCCATGGTAGAAAATCAATAGATAACACAGCTCATTTAAAAAAATTAACTCCATGGATCTACTAGCTTCGAGTCTTTAGAAGTCAATATTAATGCAGATTATAAATGCTGTTATTAGTTTACAAGACATGCTGCATAACTTACAGGGCCCACTGCAAAATGGAAATGCAGGGCACCTTGTTCAAAAATTATTAAGAATTTCAAGATGACAACAGCAGAATGTTAAACCAAATACTGGGACCTTTTACATCACACACCTGTGAAGCTAGCCCTGATCATTTAAGAAATGTCTATAACTTGCCAGGAGACGTGCTAGGCAATAGGGATTAGTGGTGAACAGAGCAGACCTATCTCTGTCTTCACAGAATCTAGTGGTGTAGATAACTATTGAATAAATAATCGTGTTGATGAATCCATTAGGGAAAACTGGGCAAGCACCAGGAAGGGCAAGTACAAGGACAAGATGCTATCTTTGGGAATGCATGATTGGGAACTTCACCTCATTGGTCTCATTGGTTTGTGTTTTTCACTTTAATACGTTCCTATTTATGCAGTGTGGAATTTCTTTTCTATCCTTTCCAGCCATACATAGAAGAAATTTGTGAAAGTCTTCGAGGTGACATTTTCCAAAAATTTATGGAAAGGTATGAAACTTTATGCATAATCTTGTATTTTGTAGGTGTACTTCATTTTACCCAGTAAGTGCTGTCCTTAAAATGTGTGTTAGTACATGTCATTCAACATGTATTTATTGACCATGTACTATATGCCACGCTTTGCGTTAGACTGTTTCTTCAGTACTTTACATTATAATTTTAGGGTTTGCATATCTTAACACCTCTTTGACCTTCAGTTTTTTAGCTTCAGTATGGTCTAAAATTTAAATAGACTAGGGAACCACAATTTTAAAAGTATCTTACTACGTTTGTACCCCATGTCCCCCACCCAATCACCCCAACCTCCACCCCCCCCCACTCCACTTTGTAGCCCAAGGAATGTTCTCTCCCTCTGCAAGACCAACGGTCTACTGTGGTCTTTCTATCCTTCCTTCTTTCTCTCTCAGCTCCCACATATGAGTGAGCACATGTGGTATTTATCCTTTGCTTTGCTTATTTCACTCAACATAAGCTTCTCCAGGCTCATCCATGTTGTTGCGGGTATGCTGCCAGTATGATTCTGGCCCTCACGTCATGGGCATGAGTGGTGACAATCAGTTTTGTATCTCATGAATATTCATAATAAAAATAATTAATAAATAAATAGAATATATTTTAAAATAAATAAATAAAAATAAAAGCAATGAGGGGAGCACACAATAAAATTCTAGGTAACAAATTATTGTATTATTTTTATGACAGTTTAGATTATTATTTAGATTATTTTCCTAAAATAATACAATCAGTATTATGTATTTAATTAAAAAAAAATTTTAAACTTATTTTAAATAAGTTACATAACTAAAAGTAAAAAAAAAAAAGAGAAAGTATCATTTTATTGGAAGACCTTTGCTAATGACTATAATTTGATTAATTCATTTGAATTTTGAAATCATGTCTCCCAAAGTGGTGCAAGGCTAAGCTTGATTATGTAGTAATAGAATTGAGGGGCATAGGCCAATGTCTGTCTGTGCTCATATACATCATTAATATACCTACTATATATGTCCCTTTGGACTACTCAAACTATAGAGCATGGTTGTCATATAATATTTAAAATTTTTTTAATGACGCCTATAAAAATGTTCAGCTCATATGCTGTTTAGATACCTACCAGTCAATTCTTAAGTTTTTTGAGTATGCCTCTGTGATAATGCACTGTTGGAATTGGACTTTCTAAAACTGAATCTTCGCCATAAACTGGACTAATTTCTAGACAATTGGCATGATGATTGTGTCTCATTGCTGGAGCAGCCCGCAGCTGCTCAGTAATTGCGCTTTAAGAACAAATGCTACTTTACTGCAGTTTTCTTCTCTGCATATTCACAGAACTAAAGCAATTTAAAAAAAAGTTGTGTTGTGATTCTACTAGAGTTCAAGAGATAATTTTATCCTGGAGTAGAGTCCATACTTTGGGAAACTATTATTCATATAAATGATTACACTTTTCTGAGTAGTAGCAGAAACTTTGCCAAAAAGCAACAGAATCAAACTGAAGAGGTGGGCTGTTGGCTCAGGGCTGAGTTTCAGCTGAGTCCTGGGCTGTCTTCATTGCTGTTGGTTCTAAATCGGACCTTTTCCAGCTCTTGGATCAACCTAGCTTTTATGTGAACCTTGGAGAGGGGAGAGAGCGGGATGGTAATTAAAAGTGGGATGGAGGGTATTTTCCCTTGATGTTTGTAACTCTGCTGTGCTTCCTTTCACTTGTCACCAGGCTAACATGCATAGTCGTTTTCCATCCCTGAGTTAGCTATTTCATATTGTCAGAAGAAATACAACTGAAGCTGTCTGCATGTTAGGCAAGCACACACACTGGATTTTCTGCAGCAGTTACAATTTTATGTAAATAAATTATTTTAAGGTCAATTTGTTCATTTTTATACCCTTTTAGTTCTTTTTATGTTAATACATTCTCAAATTAGAAAAAAAATATCATTGTTAGGTCATGAGTTGGAGTTTTGGTTTTGAAAGCACAGGCCCTCTACAAATATGGTCATGTGGCCTTGGGCTGAGGCACGACTGAGCACACCAAGGGCCTCATGGTTAAGGTAATTTCTTGGTGGCCATGCTGCAGTCTGACAGTAAAGAGGAAGTTGTCAGTAATGTAGTGGCATGTCTTTGCCTTCTTCTGAGCCCCGGCAGGGGCACAGGGCTGAATTCTAGGCGGGGCTGAATCTGGGTTGGGGAGGCTTTCCCTCTTCTGATTGAGGCCTGTAAGCCTAGTTCAGACAATGAACTTGAGTTACTCAGCAGTACAAGGCTGAGTCAGTGATAAGAGTTAGAGACACTTATTCTACCCCACCTTTACTGCATCCTGGTCATTTCTTTGTCTTTAACCTCCAATCTTCTCTCTCAGAGAAGATCTTGTGAGTTGTCTGCAAGGCCTCTGGCTATCTAAAGCCCTATAATTGCCGAGACCTTTTCCTCTGCCATAGTTCCTCTTCTGTCAAAAAGTGCCCCATTCAGTAACTAGGTATTGATTATGGATATGCTCAAGTAACCCCCATGGAGACACAACTGAGCCTACATATCCACTGGCCATCTGTACGTCCTAAAAGGAACTTGTTGCAGCAAATCCATACTTAATGGGCAAAACATATAGGCGCTTTTCTCTTCCTGGTTTGTTAACTCTCCTCAACTAGTTGTAAAATGTGTAAGATCACCATCCCCTATCACCAACTCCGAATTCCAGAATCTGTGAGAAAAGAGTGTATGAGCTAGCCCAGCAAATCAAGTGAATTTCAAAGAGAAGTCATGTATTAATAAATGCAGAGTATACTCAAATATGGTTTTGTCCTTTGCATGCACCATCCTTTAAGAAAACTGTTTGAAATAACTCTCAGAAACTCTCAAAACATAATTTTATTTTACCAAGCTCATAGAAATGTTAGGAGGATCAATGAAACACTCTTTAAAAGTAATTTTAGATATATTGAAAACAGATGCTATGTAATTACAAAGAATTCTTCTGCTTTTGATTTTCAATTTGATTATTAGCTTCAGAAATATTTGTAAAAGATCTTTATTTTTAAAAGACCTATTAAATAAAGCCCTCAGAAAATTGTGGTATTTGGATGTCTTAAGGTATTCTATTATGGTGCTGATAATACCTGATCATACCTGTAACTTGCTCTTTCTAAGAATTCCCTCCCTTTCTCTCTCCCTCCCTCTTTCTTTTTCCTTCCTTTATTCTAAGACTCTTGAATCCTGTGTCTATGTAAGGAATCATGCCATGAGCTAAATGAGACCCAACTATCACCAGAAATGTACATTGCTTTTCAGAAGCATTTAATGTAGAATGCATTTCTTTTGAAAATCTTTTTTAAAACAAGTACCTTACAGGTATGCTGCGCGTTAATAAAAAAGTAATCAAAATAATGTCTTCAATAAATAGGTATGCGATAGATATTTTTCTTACTTCATGGATGAAGGAAACACTTGTCAAGCCATTGAGTAAATTGCGGGAGCATGTAGCACAGTGTGACTTATTGCCTCTTGGGGTTCTAATCTGAGGGTTCCCTTCCACACTGTATCTTTGAGAGGCAATGCTGAGTTTTGATTAAGAAGATGCTCTGGAGTCTGTTCGCCTGGGTTCAAATGTCTTTAAGAAGCAGTGCTAAGTTTTGATTAAGAAGATGCTCAGGAGCCTGGTGGTTTGGGTTCAAATCTGGCTGCACCCATTCTCTCATCGTGTGGCCTTGGCCAAGCCATGTAATGTTCTGATGCCTTGGTCTTCTCAGCTGAAAAATGGGCATCACAGTAGCAGCTGCTCATAGAGTTGCTGGAGGAGAACTTGAGCTAGGCCTTGGCACATGGTAAGCGCCATTTCAGTGTTTGCTCCTCTTAGGATTATTTGTAAACTTTAATTTACTGGCATTTAGAGCTGTGCTATCCAATATGGTAGCCACAAGCCACATACAGCTATTGAGCACTTGAAATGTGACTTGTCTAAATTAAGATGTGCTGTTAGTGCAAAATACACACCAGATTTCAAAGATTTAATATAAAAACAAGAATGTAGAATATCTCATTAATAATTTCATATTGATTATATGTTGAAATGATAGTTTTTTGATATATTGAGTTACATAAAATATATTATTAAAATTAAATTACATATGTGGCTCATGTTATCTCCCTATTGGACAGTGTGATTCAGGAAAAAAGTATTACCATAGCATATACCAAATAAAGGACAAATATGAAATATATCATTTGAATAGTAAAATAAAGCCATGAATCCTGATAAATGTTTTGTGAAAAAATGTTTACGAAAACTTACTTAATTTGAGAAGCAACACAAATAGTGCAATTCTAGTTTATCTTATAACATTGTTCTATAAATCCAGTTAATTTGTTATTTAACTTTTCAGTAATTATTTGTATTCTTTTGTAGTGACAAGTTCACTAGATTTTGTCAGTGGAAAAACGTAGAATTAAATATCCATGTGAGTATCATCTTTTTTCCCCCTTGTTTTAAAATAAAAACTTCCTCTGGCTTAACCTCGTGAGAAAATACTTTAATCTGGAATATACTCCCAAAGGATGTACACTGCACAAACAGATGTTTTTCCTACAGCTTTATGTATTAAAATTTATTCTCCCATACTTAATTGTAAACAATTGGAGTTTTAACTGTCTTTCTTCATATTTGTATAAAAATGTGCTTAATTTATATAAGAAAGGCTATTTTAAGAAGTAATTGACCCTTTAATAAAAATAGCAGTGAAAATATAAATCTCCTATTTAATATAACTCCCATATGTTCTTATCTTTGCCATTCTTGTAAAGTTCCTTTTCTTTTTCTTATTATTAGATATAATAATAAAAATTGGATGTAATAATAAAAATGATGACATCTTTTACCAGACCAAGGTTTCATTTTCTTTTTTATCATTTTGAGAATGACAAAAGCAGTCTTCAAATACAGACCACTTTCTAACATGCATTTCCGTAGTGTTTCATCTTCTTTTAGTGTTCAATGCCAGTAATTCCAAGGCATAATCTTTTCTTCACTTTAAGGATGCACATTTCTCTGTATAGCCTCTCTTATCTGCTCTGTCAATTCTGCCTTCACATAGGCTTGCAACTGGACAGAAGAATCGAGTGGACTTTTTTTTTTTCTTTTTCCTTTTAGTTTTTTACTTGACCGGTACTGTCAAAGTACTTCCTACTGTTGGAAGGAGTTTTTGTTTTGTTTTTAACCTCCCCTTTCCGTCATATTTCCTGGCAGGACTGAGAAGCAAGAAGCAATAACATACATTTTTAAAATCCCCTATATCTGCTCTGGATCTTTGTTATGCTTCTGCTTCTTCAGCAGACCTAGGTCCTCGTGGGCTCTGAGCATCAAACGTGCATTCTATGGGCCCGATGCAGGCTGATAGGATGCAGACATGATGTTTTAAGGGTTGTTTAGGGGAAAGATTCACATGCTTAATTTGCCAGGATACATAAATTATTAAGCATTTGCTATTGTCTGCGGGCTTCTTACCATGAACGTAGGATTCACTATCTGTCTTTGTACCACTGAACGCTATTAAAACTGCATATGAAACGGGGCATTACTGAGATATTATTGACAAAGGGAGAGTGCCTATGAATAAAGCCTCTGTATGTCCTTTCCTCACATTTAGTCTTGTTTCATGCTCACATGCCCAGCATGAGTCCTCTCTATTCACTGATTTTTCAATAAAAAGTTCACATGGCCTGCATCTGTTGGGCTTTCTGATCATATGGCCCACTGTTACGAAAATATGGATTCTTACTTTTCTATCATGACAGTTCCTGGAATGGTTGGGTTATTCCCAAACTTTAGGTTTCAGAATAGCTGAGGCTACTTTTCATTTTACCAGAAATTTTACACTCTGTTGTATTCAAGGTATACGTCTTACTATCTAAGATTTTTAAGAGTGGAAAATCAATCTAGCTTACTTGGTTCCCACTCTCTCCTCTTCCCACTTGCCTCCTTTTTGTGCCTTTCTTACTTTGGAGGTAGAGCAGAAGGAGGTTCTAGAAAGCCTGGCCACCCTGGTGCATCTCATCTTTCAGCGTAAGGACAGGGTAGATCCCTAGATCAGAAACTGGATATGTGTTGCATGGGAAATCTTTATAGCAACATAGTCTTATGTAATTTTTTGTTTTCCTTTGTATTTTGATTTCATAGTTGACCATGAATGATTTCAGTGTACATAGGATTATTGGCCGAGGAGGATTTGGTGAAGTATATGGTTGCAGGAAAGCAGACACTGGAAAAATGTAAGCTTTCTTTTTTTTTTTTTTTTTTTTTTTTTTTAATTTTATTTTGTCGATATACATTGTAGCTGATTAATGCTCCCCATCACCAAAACAAAATGTAAGCTTTCTATGCTCATTTATTTTACTGGAACTATTAAGAGGATTTTATGTTTGCTTCAAAAGAAAATCCCTGTATAGAAATGTGGAAGCTTATGATCTCATGTTTGAAGTAATTTACCTCCAAAAGAAATAGTCTGTATTTTGTCAAGCCAGGTAAATGACAACAGTAAGCTGGAACCTCCACCTCTTAGGACTAAACAGGAAGTTAAACAATGACCTTGTGTCACATGCCCACCATGGATAAGGCCGTGGGCAAGGAGCCAGGGGGTAGAGATGAATAAGAAGCGACTCCTGACAACTGGGTGCATGTTAACGTTCAGCCTCCCAGGTGATCACAGTTCAAAGAATTCTTTGCTTTGCAGAAGGGAGACATTCTCTTCTAAATAAAGACATAGCATGCTAAGACAACTGTCCACATGTGTACCTAGGCTATATGAATAGTCCATTAACTGGGAATTTTTATATTCTCACACAGAATTTTTAGCCCCTGAAACACTTGTAAAAACACTTGCAAAAATTCTCTGTTAGCCTTCTGTTGTCCTACTGAAAATACATTATTTTCTTTAATCTATGATTATAGAGTATGCCAAATAACTTGTCTACATTTTGTTAATGTGTTTGTTCCAAGTTTCAGAAGTCTTAAGTTGTCAACTGGTTCTTATCAATTAACTTTAACCAGTGAGATTATATCTCTATCTCTATCTATATCTATATCTATATCTGTATCTGTATCTGTATCTGTATCTGTATCTGTATCTATCTTATTCTTCTTATTTGAAATATCATAATACTTTAATCAGAATACTCTAATCAAAATTAAAAACAAATCAGTAAAATAACATTTTAGGACATGCTCATTTGAATGCATGCTTTCCCTTCCCATTTTGTTGATTATCACTGTTTTAGAGTATTATGAAAACTTGACCACTGATGAACTTACAGTTCCTACCTGCTGAATATGATGTTTGCTCCCCCCACCCCCTAGTAGTACTAGGCAGCAGCAATACACAAAACTTATTTCACTGAATTTCTTGATATTCATCTACTTGATACTTTATTTAATTGGGACTTCTATCCATGGAATAATAGAAATATCTTAAGTATTGCTTGACTTTTTTTCCCATAATATATGAAAAATAAAAATATCTCTTGCCTGGCACCAGGGTGCCATTTTGCTTCTTTTAAACATTGCCTACATGTTTAGAAACTTTCTCCAGTATGATGTGTATTGTTTAAATCAGTCTGGATGTATTTGAAGTATAGATTTTTAAATAATATTTCTGTCTCTAGGTATGCAATGAAATGCTTAGATAAGAAGAGGATCAAGATGAAACAAGGAGAAACGTTAGCCTTAAATGAAAGGGTTATGCTGTCTCTTGTCAGTACAGGAGTGAGTATTCAAAATTTCAAGCATTGCTTTTTAAAATTTGTTTTATAACAGGACAATTTATTTTTTTCTGGCTGACTGAATTTGATATTATCTCTTAATTGATTTTGCAAGTTAGAAAGGCACTAGCAACCTTTGTTATACACAACCACTACTTCTCCCTTTAGTACCTATTCGTTTGCCCTTGATGTCTTTCTTTGCCAAAAATGGTAGCAGAGCTGGTAGAAAATAATCATAATGAAAAAACACTTGAATGTAGTTCAGAATTGACTATATGACTGAGAAGAAGGACTAATCTTGAGAGAAAAAAGTAATGGAAAAGTAGCTTGTGCTTTTTGTAAGCAAAGAGAGAGGAAGCAACCTGGGTTAATCAAATCTGAATTGTCCTTTTGGTGTGGTCCCTAGCCAGCTGTTCATTGGTGGGGGACTTCATCTTCTCGGCACCTGCTACTCTGCACCTACCGTGCCCTTTGATCCTTTCCATCCCAGCATTATATTTCTGCTCACTAGATATTTTATCTGTATGCCAAAGCTATCATTTTTAGCTCAACACATGTAAAAACAAGCTTTTACCGTGTGTCTTTTTACAACACAGCTTCCCATTCTGATTTCTTTTTTCATTAATGGTATGAACTATGATCAAAACCTGGACATTTATTTATCTGTACAAATGGCACTGTACATGAAGACATGTCCAGAAAAGTCTTCCCTCCAAGAAACCTGTGCATGCATGTGTGTACCGGAAGAGCTGTCAACCAGTGTTCAGAGTCGGTCAGGGAGTCAGGACAGAGAAGGACAGGTAGGGGATGAGCGTGGACTAGCCGGACTCTTACTGTGTAGCTCACACGTGAATTTAATGTTAAAAGCCCAAGCCAGGGAGGTTTATACACAGTGAGATGTATGGGGGACTTCTAAATATCATAGGTGAATTCTAAATAAGTTCATTTGTGCCAAATTTTAATGGCTAATCAAAGAATCCCTTTCAACTAGCAAGTGGGGAATCTGAGACCTTGAGGGTTAATTTCCATGTCCAAAGTCTGTGGACTCTCTGGCCAGTGCTCTTTTCTTATATCATTTTATAGGCTAGGTGTTTTTTGTTTGTTACCTTTATTTACTGTATTATGATTTATATGAGGGTACTTCAAAGAGTTTGAAGAAAAATATAATTAAAAGATAATACAAATCTTTCCATGAACTTTGTAAAGTACCCGTACATTATTCTAGTGTTAGTTTTAAGTACTTCTAGAAAGTCTATTTGCTATTGAAGCAAAAGGATAGCATAATTTAGCTAAAGTGTAACAAATGAAAACTCCATAGCTATAAATCATTTCTAATTATGTGCCTCTTTTTCCAGTATATGGGCATTAAGCATTTCAAATAAGAGTCATTCTGAGTGTGTGTCCAAATTTTTAATTGATTGGAGTGGAAACTAAGCAGCCTGCACACTGTGTTGGAATTTGTGTGAATGGTATTGGCTTCTAATTTCTATTGGAAATGTCTCTGTCCTAAATTTCAAACATAGATGTGCTTACTGAAGATTATAAGTGGTTATTGAAATATCAATTTTAATGACTTATATGAAAGCCTTGGACATTGATTCTTGAAAAAGCCTATAAAAATGTTTTAATGTTGGAAAAATGTAAGTACAGTTTTCATGTAGTATTTCTATATTTATTTAATTCAGATGTGGGGAAATATGGTTAAGTAGTTGTATAATTCCTTACTGGTCTAACTCTAAGGGAATAATTAAAAAACTGGAGTTATATCAGGCTATTACTTTGAATTAATTTAAAAGAATTATTTATATTTTGAATTCAAATACCAAAACTATATGAGGTTTATAAAATTTATAAATGTATAACTTAACCAAGAGAGTTATAGTAAAGTTATTTGGAATTGTTTTTGCTAATCAATCATCACATTTTGTAGATTTTTCATAATCCTTAGTTTAAAATAACCTCATTAGATGAAGCTTTAGATCAGCCTGTGTTAACAGGATTTCCTGTGGTGTTGGAATGAAATTGAACTGCAGTCACTTGCCATGGTTTTCTTTTTACTGGAAGTTTATTTTTATTTTTATTTTTAGTGTCTTTTGTTCAGTCTCAAGTTGAGTATGACTACCCCTCACCCCTCAAAGAGATAGTAGGAAGTATCATTCTCAGTTTTCTTTTGTAATTCTTGGAATATGCATGTTTGAGAACCAGGATAAATGTGTTCGTAGCTAATAAGCGTAGTCAGCAAGTTCATTAAAGAAGCCATTTAGGTTCAACAGATGTGCTACTTGATCATGCCTTGAACCGTAGTTGAATGCCTAGATTGCATCAGATCTCGGCTACAAGCTGGGGGTCCCAAAATCTGACTTTGGCTTTTGCTTTTACAGAGCTGCATAGAATGGGAAAAGGTAATATTATTCAAATAATCACTAAAATGTGTAGATAATTGAGACATGCGGCATGAGCTGAGAAAAACAGGCACATGGTGCTTGAGGGCATTCAGCAGGGTAGAGATGTCAGTGAGTGCTCCCCAGAGTCACAGTGACCTGGGGAGGTGCTACATGTGCCTGTGCCCCAAGCACACAAGGTTTGAGGAATTCAGCAAGGGCACCATAGCAAGGCTCTGACGTGATGGGGTGACGGTGCAAGACGAACTGGACAGAGACAGGCCAGACCAGACCATAAAGATCTTTCTAGGCCATTATTGAGGATCTTAGAAAATCTTACCGCAGACAGAAGCAAAGTGTTTTTTCAAGTCGGAAGACAGCATGATAAGCCTTGAACTTTGAAAAGATTGCTCTGACTACAGTGTGGAAAATTTTGTTAAAGAAATATTTCATGGTCCTATTTGATCAAAATTTTATGGAGAGTTCCTGCAAAATGCAAAATGCAAGCTATTTTGCTCACTACTGTTAGGAAAGCAAAGAAGGTAGTTCCTTGCTCAGGAGCTTTACTTAAGGGTTTGCCTCTGAAAATCCACTAGCTCTTATTTACCTCTGATTTGTAATCAAGGCAGATCTTCTTAACTATAATTATCCTTGGAACTGTTTCAACACCATTCATTAGATTGGCACCTATTGTTGCATATTGGTCAGTATTTGGTTCTTTGTGTCACAGTCTCCACATGAGACTCATTGTAGTGTCTGCTCAGCACCTTGAGAGATGAGGGATTGTAGCTGATGGGTTCTGTAGAGGTAACCCAATCTTATTTCCTTAACTGCACATTTATTTTACACTGTATCAAAGGCAAATACAGCCAGACATTAGTTAAAGCAGTGAAAACAGATTTTATTCAGTAACCACTGACATTCAGACTTGTGCAGAGGGGACTGGGTGTTTTAAAGGGAGAATGGGGGTAGGCGTAGACTGCAGGGCCTTGAGCAGAGTAAGGGAAGTGAAAAATTATAAAAAGTGGGAAGGGGGCCTTCGTCCATGTGAACCCTATCTGAGTTTGCTAACTGGTGCTTATGGAAATTAGGCTCCTGCCCTCCTGCAAAGGCTGGGAGACAGGGACCTTATATTCAGGTGTTGGCTGGAATAAAGAGTAAATTCATTTGGCAGCCTTGAGTTTTCTCAGGCAGGTACGTCAAGGGGGTTTAGGATCATCCTAGGGATGCAGTCTTGAGCTGTTCAAAACTATGTTAGAGTTTGTTCAAGTCTTTGTAGGTCAAGGTTGAGGCCTAGTTAAAAAGAGGGCCAGAGTTTGGTCAAGGAAAGAATCTTTGTCAATTGCTAGAGAAACCTTGCCTTTATAGGCAGCATAACACAGAGAGAAGAACTCTGGAGAGGGTTAAGAGATATGGGATTTGAATCTTGGCTGGCTACCAAATTTCTTTGTGACCTCAGGCAAGTCATTTCCCTTTTTGGGGCGGGGGGCAAGGGAAGGACAGGGGTACTTAGTTTCCTTCTCTTTAAAATAAAGAAGTCAGATCTGGTGATTATTTTAAAGAGCCCTTCCTACTTGGATAGCTTATGATTTTAAATCTAAAATGCATGTCCCATCTTGATAACATAATATTAAGGAGACTCTAACCTTTTGCTCTTTTCTCAGGGCCTTCATTAGAAGGATCATATACCCTCATGTTCAGAAATCCCCTTTGGAAGGGTCTGCTTGTCCTTCTGGTGAAGTGGGTGTGGTACCCAGCTCAAGGTGGAAACACCCTCGCTTTACTGAGTTCTGGGTCCACCTACTTTTCTGCTCATCAGACCAGGAACAAGAGTGTGTGGGAAATCCCATTTAGGAAAGAGCATGATATTTGGAGCAGAATGAGACAGCCAGCATCAGCAGGCTGATGGAAAGGTCTGGTTCCAAATAGGGCACTGCCTACCAGAAAGGCCACAGGTCTTTTAACAGAAAAAGGATAGCACCTGAATTTTACCTATCTGAGGCAAAATAAATCTTGACATTAGTAAATGCTTTCACTGTCTCAACAGAACTCCAAGGAAAGCTAGGTAACCATAAGATGAATTTTGTAATTCATTCTGGAGTAATTTTCTCTGGGAGATTTATGGAAATTGAGTTCAAGTTCATGATTCTTTAGTATATAGGAATGTGTTAACTCAAAATTATCTGTCTTCCCTTAATATAAGGTTTTAACAATGCAAATTTTGTTTATTATATTGAAATTTGAACAGTTTATTTGGAATTTAAGTTTGCTGTGTCTGTTAAGAAAGTAGATGTAGATAGTCCAAGCCATTTTTCTATTTGAATGGGTTTAGTGGCAAGTATACATTATATGTAAAGAATCTAACTAGATCTAGTTACAGTTCTAGCATGACACTGATGAGTTTACACAAGGGATCACATGCATGTCTGCAGCACCCAGATCAAGAGATAGAAAGTGACCAGTCTTCCAGGAGTGCCCTGTCTGTCACTAACCCCACACCCAAGCTAACTGCTCTCTAGATTTGTAACACCGTAATTTAGCTCTACCTGTGTTTGAACCTTATATAGATCTACTCTTTTGTGTCTCATTTCTCTCACTGGGTATTATTTGTAACATTCATCTGTGCTGTTGCACATAGCAATGTCTTGTTCTTATAGCCATACAGCAGGGATCAGCGAGCTATGTGTGGCCTGGGGACCACCTCCAGCTTGTGGCTTTATTTTGTACAGCCCATGAACTAAGAATGGTTTTTACATTTTTAAAGAATTGTAAAGAAAATTGATGATCGAGACTGAGTGTGACCTGCAAAGTCTAAAATAAAAGGTTTAGGCCTTTGCAGAAAACATTTGCTGATTCCTGCTCTATAGTATTCCATTGTATAAATATACCACACTTTATCCATTCTACTGTTGATAGAAATTTGGGTTATTTTCTGATTTGGGCTATTTTGAGTAGTGCCATTATGGATATTCTTGTGCGGGTCTCTTGGTGCACAAAAGTACAGATTGCTGTTAGGTATCAACCTCTGAGTGGAGTAGCTTTGTGATGTTCAAGCTTAGAAGATACCATCCAACAGTTTGCTAAAGTCATTGTTGTCTACTCCCAATAGCCATGTATGAAAGTTCCATTCACTCCATACCTTCCCAACACTTGGTATTGTCAGTCTTTTTAATTATAGCCATTCCTGTGGCATTTAGTGATAAGGTGATGTGGTTTTAATTTGCCTTTCCTTGGAGACACCTGAGGTTGAACATCTGTTCATAGGCTTGTGAACCTTATGGTATCCTCTTGTGTGAAATGCTTATATAATTTTTTTGTACCATTTTTCTATTGGATTGTTTGCCTTTTTCTTTATTGATTCATAAGAGTTCTTTATATATTCAAGATATAAGTCCTTTGTATATGTATGAATTGTAAATATTCCATTCTGCAGCTTGTCTTTTTACTCTCTTAATGGTGTCTTCTGATGAACAAAAGTTCTTAATTTTATTTTGGTCTAATTTATCCATATTTTTGTTGTTAGTGTTTTTTGTGGCCTGTTTAAGAAATCTTTACTTACTCTAAGATCATGAAGATATTCTTTTTTGTTTTCCTCTAGAAGTTTTTTTGTTTTTCTTTCACATTTAGGTCTACATCAATTGGAAGTGACCTTAGTCTATGGTGTGAGGTAGGGGTCAAGGTTCATATTTTATTATACAGATATCTAATCCCTCCACTACCATTGATTGAAAGGCCATCCTTTCTTCCTGCCCTGTTCTGTTACCTCAGTCACAGATCAAGTTACCATTTATCTGTGGTTCTGTTTTACGATTCTATCTTCTGTTCCATTGATCTATTTGTCTGCACTTTGGCTAATATTACACTGTCTGAGTTACTGGTGCTTTATAGTAAGTCTTAAAATATGGCATTCTAAGTTTTCCTGTTTTATCTTCAAGAGTATCTGAACTTTTCTTGGCTGTTTACATTTCCATACATAATCAGCTTGTCAATTTTCATTTTATTGTTTAAATTTTTTAATTTTTTGGGCAACTGGTCAGTATGGGAAACTGAACCCTTGACCTTGGTGTTACAAGGCTGTGCTCTAACCAACTGAGCCAATGGCCAGCCCCAATTTTCATTTGAATTAAAATTGCATGGATTCTATAGATTAATTAGGGGAAAATTGAAAACTTTACAATCGTGTTATTTAATCCCTGATGATGGTGTATTTTTCCACTTTCAAAAGCTAATTTAATTCCATTTTTATTCTCAGTATTTCAGAATAATCACACAGATGACATTCTCTCCCTCTCTGTGGTAGGGTTCTTCCAACTTCAGAAGCAGAGATTGAAATGGATATTTGACCAGGTAGAACCACAAAACGTTGACCAACAAAAACATTTGCAAGACAGTAACAGTTTTCAGTAGAATTCAGTCTTTTGAAGAGTATGTAATAAGAATAGAATCATGATTGAATTTGAGTGAGAAAGGACCTTCAAATTCATCTGCCCCAATTATTAATATGTCTCTTTGCATTCTATCATGTAACCAGATCCGTTTACTGTGACTTTTGAAGTTAACATGTAAGGTGTCTGTGCTCAATGCATGGGGCACTGGCATAGATACAAATTCACAGCGCAGTGTTTGGTGGCAGGTGTGCTTTTCAGGACAGCTTTTACTCTTCTTAAAAACATTTGTTTTTTTGCTCTAGGACTGTCCTTTCATTGTTTGTATGACCTATGCCTTCCATACTCCAGATAAACTCTGCTTCATCCTGGATCTGATGAACGGTAAGCAAAACTTGGGAAGTCCGAATACATTGAAAGACTTTGCCATGATGTTAAATCTTAGCATGCATTAATCTAGACAGACTGGCAGTTTGGGTCTTTCACATATTTAAGTTCTCCCTGAAGGATGACCCTTCAATTTATCTTTCAATTTTCCATTAAAATTCATTTTAAAATATTCACTTCAACTTCCCTCTGAGCCTCCCAGTTTTTCCCCAGGAAGTTAGATTTTCTAGAAAAGATTCTCATAAAATACTTTCAGTGATACTTCATTTTCTGGAATGCAGCTGGCCTAGATCTTTAATTAGCTTATTTCCTGGTCCTCAACTTTTAGGAATGAAATACTTCATAAGAATACAGTCCAAAGATAGAAATGTATTTAAAAGCCAACTTTGAATGACTGACTTTGAGCCAGTACACATTTTAGTCCAACCTTCTGTATCTTCTAAATCTGCAGTACTGTACCCTGATTTTTTACACGGTGAGAAATGACCTTGAGAATGCTGGAAAATGTTCAGCTAGAAAAGTAGTTTTCTAATACTAGAAAGTAACATGGTATACATTCAAAGTGTTTTGTGTGTGTGTGTTTATGTAACAAGAGCTGAAATAAAAAGGCATACAATTCAGCAACTCAAATGCTTAGTTTTTTTGAAGTTCACTTGAAGTCTTGTTATTTTTTGAGTGATTGATTTAAAACCAGATCTATATAAAAACATGAAGGAATTTCATGGACATAATAATGAGCAAAAGAAGACAGACACAGCAACATATATCCTATATGATCCTGATTATGTGACTGTCGGAACAGGCAACACTGATGGTGGGAGAGAGAAGAAGAGTTACCTTTGCCTGACCAGGGGCTGGGGGCTCAAGTATTGACTAGAACGGGCACCAGAGAGCTTTCTGGGATGCTGGAAATCTTTTACATATTGATCTGGTGGTGGTTCTTCAGGAATATGTGTGTGTGGAGAGGGATGATACCTGTCAAAGTAAGAGCAGTAAAGTTGGACACATTAACTTTTATAAATCAGTAGAGGCTTTTCCCTTGTAGTTAATAAAAGCAGCCCCTTACCCTGTTGGTGGCATTTTCTCTCTGTAACTTAAGGCTGTATGATTATTTGCTTTTCCCAACATTTTATTATGAAGAATTTCAAACATAGCAAAGTTGAAATAATTTTACTGGGACACCCAAATACCCACTACTTGCATTTTACCAATTAAAATTTTACTGTATATGCTTTAGGAAATGTCTATCCATATGACTGGTTTTTGTTTTTTTTATTTTTTCTCTGTCCACAGAGCCCATTGCTAAGCCATCTGGTGGATCACTCCATAGGTTGTTTCAGTTATTAGACAGGATTTCAGAAATCAGAGCAGGTTAGCTAGTTCCTCCTTGTGATGGGGTATCTGGGAGCTGAGCTGCCAACCTGAGTATGGTGGCTCTGTTTTGTTGTATCGTCCCTCACATTGTTGCATTTAAGACTTCTCAATGGTTATGTTTCTAATGGTTAAAGTGTTTTGCCAAACTGCAGAAATCAAAAATAGGTATTTTGACAAAGCAGAAGCATAGTTCACCTTTTTCTACTGCATCCTGACTATTTGGGATGATTACCATGTTTGTTTCCTATAAATTAACATGTTTGAATTCATTCTGCTTCTCTGATGCCAGGGGGCGATTTGCACTATCACCTTTCACAGCATGGGGTGTTTTCGGAGACAGAGATGCGATTTTATGCCACTGAAATCATCCTGGGGCTGGAACACATGCATAATCGGTTCGTTGTATACAGAGACTTGAAGGTGAGGATGGGTGACAGCCTCATGCTGCATATAGTAGGTATTGTGCTAACAGCCCTCCAGAAGTCCCCTTCTCTTTCATAGAGTCCTGTTGTTTTTCTGCTGTCTTAGCAGCTTGACAAAGTTATTAGCTGTGTAATGTTGGTCTCTTGTAGACCAAGCTCTGCAGGGACAGACCCCTGTCCTTCCTGGTTGTCATTATAACCTCAGTGCCTATGACAGTGCCTGCGGCAGCACAAACACTAAGTCAAAAATTTTAATTGATTAATTAATGGAAAGCAGGGAAGGAGTTTTTGCTGTTGCCTATTTTATAATTAATTGTAATTCAGTTAATTAATTTTATAATTAATTGTAATTCAGCTAAGCAGCTGATTTGGCTATGACTCTCTGTAAGAGCTGGAGAGGTTCAAAGATAAACAAGCAAAGAACATATATTTTATGAGGCTTGTCAGCTGGTGAACCAAGATGCAGAATGGCTGAGTCCCACCTCCTCTGAGGTGAGGCTGATCAGTGAGGGGTGGATTGCTGATCAGCCTACAGATTTTCCTCCAAAGTCCACTCTCTTCACATTATTTTGAGATGGCATAAAAAATCATTAATAGATTTTTAGATCCAGTAACTACATAACCTTAGATTGCTGTGCTTGGGTTTCTGTTCTTGTCCTCTGTAGAGGTTCACTGGACTTGAAAGTATGAAATAGGCCTATTCTGAGTTTTCCCATTGCACACTGTGGTGTTTGGTCCTGAATTCTACATGAAAGAGGGAGTTAGGAGATTGCTTAATACATCCATGATGACACTTATGTAGTTGTGATGACCAACAGTCTGAAGTCAGGGATGAAGACAAAAGGGACCATAATAAATTATAGAAATGATAGTACAAATATATAAATGACTAAATAATAATGAAAGGAAAAATGATAGGAGTGACAATTTGCCAGTAGGATGAGAAGCCTCCAGGAGAATGTGTTTGCCTCTCATTTCGGATTCCTCTTTGAGTGAAACTGCAGTGGGTAACTGAAATGTACGGGTTGCATTCCTTTCTCTAAGGAGCTAAGAGGTTATGATTAGCTTTTTAAGGTTACCTTCTAAAATATTGTAAAAATTACATTTTTTCTCACAAAATAGTTTGTGAATTTTAAAGCTTTCTATAAGGTTAAAGAATTATTCCCTTAGATTTTATACGAGTAAAAAGAAGAAAAGATATATTTTTATTGAATTAGAAATTAGTAGACATCGGTCGGCATGTGGCATTTTATTTCCTTATGTGAGTTTTGCAGAAGAATGAAGTACATGCTGAAGGCCCATGAAGTCCTATTGTAATACATTTTAATTTAAATCTGTAACTAGTTTCTAATCTTCTTTATGCTGAATTTTTGTTTTCTAAGCTATTTAGTAGGCAGTGGTATTATTTAATTTCTATTCAAACTTAATTCTAGTCACTCATGATTATTCATGCTTCAATTTTATAATATCATGCTATTGTTTTTATTTCAAGCAAAACAATAGTTGATCTCCAGCAGAAAATATTATTAAGATGACTGTAATTTGATGTATATTAGGGGGAGAGAAGCTTTGTTTTCCATGATTATACTGCCTAAATCTAATCTTAATGGATACATTTCATAAGAGTTATGTTCAAAATTGTATTTGGTCATTTGGTGAGGCCCTATGTTGATGATGTACAAATAAACAGAAATGACATTTATCAGGATTAGTGTGACACTGTTGAAAGTTTTGATTTCTTAGGTCAGTATTTGTACAGTATTCTTGCAAGATTCCTTTCTATTCTGTGCTTCGTGGCCTCATTCTCTAAAATCCTTATGGGTCACATGAGCCAAGAAGCCAGAGGACTCACTTGCCATTGTCAAGAGGCTGTCATGGCTGCACAGCTGCACAGTAGCTCTTGGGACGAGGAAAAGGAGATGCGTTATCTCTGATGAAGTGTGGTCGTAACCCTCCTGGGTTACCTGCCCTGTGTTTCATTTTCTAATGAGTAGAATCCTTTGCCTCTATCATGACCACTTTCCAGTTGCAGTTAACATTAGAAATGTTGTTCTCAGTATCATGCCTGACTTTGATGTGATAATATGAAGCTATCATTCATGATTAGGAACAAACTATGTCAGTCAATCAGTGTCTATGGATTTAGATGCTCTCAAAGCCCCTGTGGCCTTTGGGGGACTCCTGAAGATCATCTTCTCTTTCTGTTTAGCCTGCAAATATCCTCTTGGATGAACATGGACATGTAAGGATATCAGATCTCGGTCTTGCCTGTGATTTTTCCAAAAAGAAGCCACATGCAAGTGTGTAAGTAGTTCACTGACTGTGTTCACTGTCGTTTCTCTGATGTGACTCATTTAATCAGTCTGACACCGGCCTGGCCATTTGTTCCCTTTCGCATCACCAGTGGTGATTTGCAATCTGTGATAATGCCAGGTCAGGGAAGAGCCCATGTTGCAGGTTGTGGGAGAGGAGATAGGAGTGTTGTGCTTTCTACCACTGTCTGCAGGGGTATGAGTTGACCCACAGTGTAAATGCACCTGCTCAGGGGCCAGGGTGTTCTGTCAGAAAGAGTCAGCCCAAATACATGCTGCCAGTGGGACCCAAGTCAGTCAGACAACCTCTTGGACCCTCATTCTCTTCATCTCTAAAGTAGAGGTAATTACAAATCCCTTAAAGTTGTCATAAGGATAAATGAAAGAACCTTGGTGCCAAGGAAGGGGCAGAGACAGCTGCAGAGAACTCTCCAAGAAGGCCCTTGGGGGCAAGTTCTCTCTCTACTCTTCCTCTACTCTTCCTTCTTTTTCAAAAAGGCTTTTCTGTTTTTTTTAAAGAGAAAGCAGGAATCTTTTTTTTTTTTTTTTTTTAATTTAAGCAAATCATCTATTTGCAGTTCAGGCTTTTAATAAAAGTCATATTGTTAGATTTGGGTATGGCACTAGTCCTTTAATTTATCATGTAGGGTTAACTCCTGAGGCCACAGCCTTCAGGCAGCATCTGACACCTTGCGGGTGCTGACTGCTTCGAGGGTGGCCCTGCTTGATCAGCACATGTTGACCTGGCCCAAGCACTACTTTCTGAAGCAGGGGTGGTTAACAAATCAGCAGGAATCTAACACTGCTCTTCCAGGGCTCTGTAGAAATGGAAGAGAATACACACTTGTTTTCATTTCTCTTCAGTATCCGTTTATCTGGGTGGAAAGTATGGATGTGGGTGCAGTTTGTGGAAAAGCAGGAAACTTTTGCTTTATTTTGTCTCTATTTTAAATATCTCATTCTTAGCACTGAATCTTTTAAAATTACATTTTATTGGACATCTTGAGCTAACAATCACCTCTGTGTTGAACGCTCTTGAAGAAACTCCCAGGAGTCTCATTTTATGCATCCATGCAGAAAATAAACTAGACCTTTCTCTTCGTGGAACTGAAAGTAAAGTGGTTCTGAATTGCAGTACTTTATGAGGGACTGTATTAAATCAGAATTGTCTTTTAAAGCTCTGATCAAATGTTAACAGTGAATAGCACCATTTCTGTAAACATATTTCTCTTTTTCTACAGAACCTGGGATATGGTGATAAAAGCATTAGCATTTTGCTAGCACTTTACAGTTATTATGCCAGAACCTGTGGTTGTATAAGCTTCTCTCAGGGAGTTCATCAGGCATTTTTAAGAGTCGTTTGAATTTTTAATGCCACATCTATTTGGTATGCTAATTTCTTCAATTTTGTATGGTCAGAACTAAATATGAATTCAAGAGTTTATAAGAGTTAATCTTCCAAAGGAATTAACTTTCAGATATGGGGTTATTTCCTTATAGGGCCTAGCCCACTTGACTGTAATCCGTGTCAGCTCTGAGCAGTGGGCTGTTCTTTGTCTGCTGTGGAAAGCACAGTATTTGAACAGCATCTGTAAAGGGGCAGGATTGAGAAGGTTGGTTTCCATGTTTAAATGATGATAGTGAGGCCACTGCTTAGAAAAGATAAATGCACAATGAAATATTATATTTTTAGATAATGGAGGCATTTTGGGGGCTAAGAACAAAGGCTTTGGAGTGAACAGATCTGGGTTTGAGTTTCTCTTCTAAGTTGTATAAGCCTCATTTTTCTCTTCTCTATAGAGGAGATAACAATGATGCTTACCTCATGTGATAGTTACAAGGGTTAGGTCAACTAATTAATCCGACAAGTATTTACCATTCTCTGTGTGCTGGGTGCTGGTAATGCTGCGGTCAGTACAACAGACCCAATCCCTGACCTCCTGGAACCAGCAGCCCGGGGAACTATGTCCATTAAGTGCTAGTGTGTGTTGAAGTGGCGGTGCTGGGAGCAGTCACTGTGTTATTAGGTGAAGGTCCACTGTGCTGTCCCAGGCATGCATAGCTAGATGCTTTGAATATGTTATTTTCACAGAAACCTCATAAATTATAGATATTAGTATCTACTTTTTATGGTATGGAAATTGGGGTTCAGAGAAATTAAGTAACTTGAACAAAGTCACATAGCTGGCACACTGTGGAACTAGAATTGCAATCTAATTCTGTCTGATTACAAAGCCTGTACTCTTCACACTATATGGGTGAACTCCCTGAGGCTTTGAAATGATCTACTTAGTACTAGATTAAAGAATTTTGGCCAGAATTTCAACCTGAGCTTCATTTCTCAGATCTTTTCAAAGCTGTAGATGTGATCTTTGGACTCCATCTAGCAGCCAGCTCATCTACAAAGTAGTGTTAGGTTGGGGTTCCTGATTTGAACTTAAATTTAATCCACTTAATGACAGAATCACAAATTATCATGAGCTAGAAGTTAACTGTGGAGTAGCCATGAAAAATCGAAGGACAACTCTTGGAATTGAACAGATGGTCAGTGACTAATTTGAGTACTAGCTTATTTTATCTAAGAACACAAAGCTGTGTCTCTTGCCCAGTGTCTTAAAACATTCAAGTGTTCTTTCAGTATTAATAGTACAAATCTTTAGCAGAATGGGTTAGGAAGCATTAGTAGCTGCCATGCAGGCAGAATCGGATAACTACAGCAGCAGACAATTCGGCATATAGCTTTAGTTTTGCCTAATGTAAGCTTGGAGAACTGATTTGCATTAACGTATTTTACTTATTCTTGTAGATATCTTTCCATTCCAGAATTGTGATTTAATCCTGAGAATTAAAGATTAAAAGGTCACTACCAAGGGCTTTCCAGGCAAGACTGAAATTAAACCTTCCCAGAAAATGGTTTGGATGCTCCTCATAGAAAGCTCTGGTGCTCTCACAGCATGGCTCAATGACCTCACACTGTCACACTTTAAATTTCAGATGATAGAGCTTCCCAAATGCTAGACCTGCCTCGATGGACCAGTGCCCATTTTCACTGTTTGATAAAACTCTTTCAAAATATACCTCTTAGTCAGAGAGTCCCGGACCTAGAGGTGATCCAAGATCATTTTTCTGAGCAGATTCTCACTGTTACTGAGCATAAGTAAGTTAAGAAATGATTAGACTAAGATAAGAGTGGAGATTTAAACCCCCAGTGTGGATTGAGTTCTTCGTATCAGCCAGTGCTATTCTCAGCCCACGGCATCCACACAGCAACCCCGAGAGGTGGAGGTGTTATCTTATTACCCACTTGATTGATAGGGAAAATCAATGAAGGATGAAGAGGTTGTGGGGCGTACATAGAAAGGGCTCTTGAAGGGCCCTTTTGGGCTGTGTCTTGGAAGTTTTCCATGAACTGCTCTCACTCTTCAGGGTGGAGTAGTACATGCTCAGCTCCTCAAAGACAGGTGGAGAGTCACAGAATGGGAAGGGCTTTCAAATTGCAGGTAGTGCAAATTATACATAAAATGGCTGTAGTGATTTTCTCAATTTCCTAAAAATCACCTTCAAATTTGGTTAGCATTGTGTCCTTTGACCTTTAGCAGTTTTTAAAACCTGACACATGGTCTCTCCATCTTAAGTACTTGTGGGCTTGTGGGGCCTATCACCGACTGCAACCAAGTAGGTAGTCCCCGCCCTTAGCACATGTGAGCTCAGGTTCTCAGCACGGTGGTGGCACTGCACAGGAGCTGATGTGCCCATGCCTTCAGGGTTCACAGCTCTGTGGTATAGTTGCCCATTCATTGTCCTTTCCTTCTTCCCCTTCCCCTGCCTCCCCCTGCCTGCCCCAATCCCATGCGTCTCTACACAAGAGCTCTTGAAAGGGTGGGAGAACTTTAGCTCTTCATAGATGAGTACAGAAGGACTAATGAGATCCAGGTTTCACCTCCTAGACTCGGAAGCTCACAGTTTTCATATTTCATATGGTAATTCATTTAAGTTAATCACATGCTAAAAAAGGCAGGAGAGGTTGTTTTCCCACTGGACGTTCAGTGGATCATGTTGTGCTGAAGCACAATTGTCCCCTCTCCTTGTTTACAGTTGCTGCCATCTGATGAGTGATGCCTGAGCCTCTTGACCAGCTGTTAGAATTTTATAAGGTGGGCAAGCTCTGATAACTGCATGTACACTCTCTTCTCCCTAGTGGTACCCATGGGTACATGGCTCCCGAGGTGCTGCAGAAGGGGACCGCGTATGACAGCAGTGCCGACTGGTTCTCCCTGGGCTGCATGCTCTTCAAACTTCTGAGAGGGTGAGTGAAATGTGTCCTTTTAGCACCATCATCATGGCCTGTTCCAGGATCCAAATCAAGAATATTTAGAAATGAGTAGACCCTAATGTTATTTTAAATCAGTGATCTTTAAGCCACATGCTAATCTGGGAGGTGGCCATGGTGGTTCTTTCTGTCTTATCTGAGTGAGATCTGCTGTCTCATAAGCTTATAGATAAAAGCTTATGGCTTAGTACTTTTGTTCCAAACCATGTAGGAATCACAACACTTTTAAAACCAAAATAAGACTGCTTTGAAATATTGCCATTGATAAGCCATGTTCTGGGAATAAGTATTGTTTAAAAATGTGGATAACTGAAGAAGGTAGGATCACTTTTCCCCCCCTAGAAGTTAGTTACTTATGATTCTCTTGTGAGCTTAAAGCATTTTGAGGGTTACAAAAAAAGAATGAAGACCAAAAGTAAACCCATCTTAAAAGTAAGCATTTATTTGTAAACATGCTGAAATTAATTTGTGTTTTTAAAGCTAATATTATGTACTTTACCTTTGTTCTAAACCACCAAAGGTGATAAAATAGAGTGGAAAAGACTGGGATAGGGAAGCACTTTCAAAATATATTCTCATACTGAACACTTAACAATTATGTTCATGTTTCCATTAATATTAAGACGTTTTAGCCAATTTTAATGGAAAGCTTAAGGTTTAAAATTTTTTTAATTCTTCACTCACAATGACATAAACAGCACTTCACGTGAAAATGTCCTAGTCAAGATTTTCCTTTCAACATCCCTCCTATGAACGCGTTCCTCACAGTGGGCTAGACTTGTCTCATTTCTGTCAGAAGCCTATGTGAGTACTGCTGCATCTTCTTCTATTTCATGCATTCTGAAGAAAATCTGGATTCCATATTCCCCCCAAACTAGGCTCTGAGAACCCTTGCTGTTTCCTCAGGACTCCGGTCATCCATCCCCTTGTTCTCTGCCCACCCTATTCACTTGGGATCTAAAAATCATATTATTGCTTAGGGAGTCAGGTCCTGTTACTCCGTAATTGAATTGTTGTATTTGTGGAGCCTGGATGGCCTTAATTCATGTCATCAGACCAGCTGACCTAATTAGAGAGTTCATACAAAGCAGACCAGATAAAGCATTTCCCATGAGAGACACTTTCCCCCCAGTGGAGCCACTCTTTGCCTTTGATCTCTGCTAGAGATGGAAGTGGAGATGTAGAATCCATACTCGTAGAATGTGGGGATGGTAAACTCTGTGCAACAGCTAAGCCATGGAATGCAAAAATCAACAGTAAAATATAGCAGGGAAATCTGCAAAGCCTCGCATTTAGGGCTTTATTTACTTTTCTACTTTATTATTCTATCTATTTGTAAAAATATCCATGCATATAGGCCAGGGAGGATTTAGAATAACACTAATTTTTAAAAGGTTGGAGGGTTTTGTTTCATTCTTACGTCTGTATAATCCAACAGTGTGATTTGTGGCTGATAAAGTGAATTCATCCCTATTTGGCCATAATTCAGGTTTGGAGCACTGAATTGGAAGATATTATTTCTCTTGTGAAGCCCTTGATCATGCTTGATTGAAGCATTAAGTTCAGTGTGGCTCCTGTTGAGAGAAGTCTTGGCAGATAGAAAGACACCGGGAGGATGGTTGTGAGGCTGGGACGCAAGGGATTAGATGAGAAAAGGATGATGAAAGAGCTACTAGAAACTATGGCTCACATGGAAAGATTGGAAGAGCTGGGTACAGAGCTTAGGGGGCCGTGATGCCTGGCTCCAGCTACTGCAAGGCCATCATATTGAAGGGGTTGTATTCATGCTGTATAACCCCAGAGGATGAGCATTTTAAGGAGGAAAAAGGTTGCAGTTTAATGCAAGAATGTCCATTCAAACATTTGAGTTACCCAGTGAAGGAGCGTTCTGCCTTATAAATAGCAAGTTCCCTGTCTGGTGATCACTTATGGAACCTGAAATAGGAAGAATCTTTTCAGTGTATGATAGATGGGATTTGATGAATCTTCCCCACTAAGTTTTATGACCTTATGCCATTCTTTCAATCACTTATTCAGAAGTTGTTCATGGATATGATATAGTGCTAAAATCAAAGAACAGGAAGTACTTTTTGGCTTAAGTGATTTAAATTAAACTTGATAAGCATTTATTAAGTACTTGCAATACATGAGACTGTGCTTGATGCTGTGGGAGAAGGAAGAAAGGAAGGAAGGAAGGAGGGAGGGAATAAGCAAGGAAAGGGATCAGAGGGAAGGAAAGGAGGGAGGGAAGAAAAGGGGAAAGGGAACACACCTCATGCAGTCCTGGAAGATGCAGTCCAAGAGAAGAGGTGGAGATGAACACACAGGGCTATGAGCTGGATGAGCCGTAGCGACGTGCTGGGGGAGCACAGATGTGGGAGACCAACTGTAACTTGGAAGAGCAGGCCCCACCTCGTGTAGGAGATGGTATGTCAAGTGGGCTTTCGGAGAAAAGATGACAATACAAAGACATGGGATGGAGAACAAATGTGCTTTCCATGTGGAGGGGACAGTAGGAGCAGGGTGTTCACCATCAGTGACCAGCAAATGATGGGTCAGCTGTTTCTCAAGAGGGGATGGAGGCTGAGAGAAAAGGCATGGAAGATCAGGTAAGGACTGAGGAGGACCTAGAATCCCATGCTGTGGAATTTGGCCCTTATTTTTGAGGCCCCAGAGACTTTTCAGCAAAGCAGTGACAGGATGGGGGGTTTTTCAGTGAGATGACCCTGGCAGCATCATGAACACTGGCAGGACAGAAATGGGAGGCAGGTGTAAGAGCCTGGGGCTTGAGCTAGCCCAGTGGCACTGGGACTGGAAGGGGGCGAATGACGACAGTATTGTAGAGGTAGAGTCAGCAGTACAAGGTTTTTGTAGGGTTTTTTGTTTTCGTTTTTGTGTTTTTGGTTTTTTAAATAGATGCTTGGATATGGAAGGATAGGAGTTAAAGATGGTGCTGGTCTAGATTCAAGATGATCGAGAGCATAGTAATATTATTACCAAAATCAATAGTTGTAAAATTTCAGTGGTTCAAATTAAACTAATGTTTATTGAGGGCCTTTCAGAAGCAAAACCCTGTGATGGAGTCAGCAGAGGGTGGGACTGTGCACAGGAGCCTTCGTTGCCTCAGCTGTACACGAGGGGATATTGTCACCTGTTCTACTTTCGCAGAAAGTCGCACGTGGGAAAACCTCAAGGCTATGTCTGTGAGCATCCTATGCATTTTTCATTTGCTATATAGAAGGGAACCCCTAACAGCTGTTTTTTTTCTCAGGCACAAGGAGCCTAAGATACAGAAACAAGTGGAGAGGAGGTTGAGTGGGCAGAGCACTGGCCTGATGGGGCCTCCTGCATGCTGGCCCTGGGAGCAGCCTGTGCCCTCTGTGTCCTACTACTCTTATGACCACTCAGCTCTCATCTGCCACCCCAGGGGCACCTAGCAATGCCTGGAGACAGTTTTCATTGTCATAACGTTGGGAGGGGCTGCTATTGGCATCTAGTGGGTAGAGGCCAGGGATGCTGCCCAACATCCTACAGTGAACAGGGCAGCACCAACCACCCCAGCAAAGAATTACCCAGCCCCGAATGTCAACAGTGCCGAGGTTGAGAAACGCTGCTCTAGAGCAAGTCTCTTCTCCCTCCTTTCCATATCTGTGAATTAACGTCAAGCCGGTTGTCATCAAGTGTCTTTCACTTTTATTTTTTGTGGTTTAATGTTCTTTGCACTGACTAAAGTGCCCCATTGCTTCTGCTGAAACACTTTTCTATACCCCTTATTTTGTCTTGACTCCCTAAGGGAATACTGCAAGGCATTTGGAGAAGGAATCTGGGTGGAAAAAAGTTGGCAAGGCTTGGAAAGGTGTTTTGCCTTCCTGGACTCACAGTGATGAACTGAGCCTTTTACGTGCAATATTTTGGGTGCTGGTCACTACTGACATTTAAGATGACTTGGTCAGACATTTAAGAGTATCTGTGTATGAAGATGTGTCCATGTTGCAGATGTGTGGAACTGCTGTTGTGATCCTCAATCTAGATTTAAAATGTCTGTTAAGGAAAAGAATTGTTGTGACAGTGGCCTCAGTCTTAAGCTTGTCACCACTGATGATCTATCCCTGGAAGTGTCAGACATAGGGAGCAGCCTGGGGGTTAGCCTGGGGAGAGTTGAGTGATGCCTGTGGTTATTGAGCTTGTTCCATGTAGGGAAAGTAGGAATGTTTATAAATATTGTGAAGCTATTGGCTTAGGTTCAAAATGCATATTTAATGCAACATGCAATCTTTTTGGTAGTCTAAAATTAATATTTGGTATGAGAGTTTTTAATCAGTTGTAATTATAAATGTATTGTTTCCCTGTGAATATGATATATCTAATGTGGTATGTGTGTGTGTTTCCCCATAATTTATGATATCTTGAGTGATTTCCCAGCTTGTTTGGGGGAAATGTGTGGCTATCTCAGTCTGGAATTCAGAAAGCTGCACTTGACCACTGCCCTTGTGAATTCTGTTCCCACAACATTCCTGATGCAGCCAGAATGTTGCATGTGGTGTTGGGAGGACTTGGCTCTGCGTTGGAAGCTGTTGACAGGCCTGTTACTGTCTCCTATTTAAAGCAGCTGCACCAGGGAACAGCTGTGATCACACAGGATCTGTGAGCACCACGTGCCTCACTCAGAATGGAGATTATTACTATCGTAGGTTTTCTTTAACATTTTCCAAAATAGAAACCCAGTCTTTGGCTTTGTTCACAAAGAATAATCAAGAATACATTGGAAACAGATGTGCATCAAGATTTTGACTTAAAAGACCAAACTTTCTCAACACTGCAGCATAGAATTGAATAGCTGAAAAGCATTTTCCGATAGTTTCTCATTGAGTTGGACATGGAGTCGCTATATTTATAAGTGAGATTTGCAGTGATAGGGCCCATGTGTTGGAAATGTTTTTGGCATCACTAACTTTAACTCCAGTCCCCTTACAAGCCTCTGTGGTCTCATGAAAGACGTTAAATTTAGCACAGAGCGTTTGTGTCAGAACACAGCAGGCCTTTTCTGCAAAGTCAGGGCACAGCCCTTTCCTTCCGGCATCAGATGCAAGCAAGGACAGGGGTCAAGTGCAGGCAAGAATGGGGGTCCAAGGGCAGAAGTGGGATCCTTTGGCTTTGCACACAGGAACCAAGTCAGAAGGATTTGCCAAAACACAAGATCTTTACTTAATTCATCTTTATACATTAAGGAACACGGTGGGGTGGAAATAGCTGTGTCAAGCAGGAAGACTAAGATTTTAATAAAATGTGATAAACTTTGATTCCTTTTCTTTGGGATTGTAAACATGTTAATATTTGTGTAGATTTTTTATAAAAGATGATACAAGTATGATGTTTTAAAAAATTATAACATTTTATAAATAACATTGTTTTTATATCCTATTAGCTTTTTTATTTTTTTATTAGAAACATTTTTATTTAAATTCAGACAATAGAAACGTATCACAGAAAAAAATACAGAAATTTGCAACAACAGAATGTAACTTGGAAAATTAGCTAATGAGAAGAAGAAAAGATATTCTTATTTTTATCAAGTGATTTGTTAGTTTTTTATTTTTTTTATTTTTTTTTATTTTGTCGATATACATTGTGGCTGATTATTGCTCCCCATCACCAAAACCTCCCTCCCTTCTCCCTCCCCCCTCCCCCCCAACAATGTCCTTTCTGTTTGCTTGTCGTATCAACTTCAAGTAATTGTGGTTGTTATATCTTCTCCCCCCCCCCCGGTTGTGTGTGTGTGTGTGTGTTTGTGAATTTATATATTAATTTTTAGCTCCCACCAATCAGTGAGAACATGTGGTATTTCTCTTTCTGTGCCTGACTTGTTTCACTTAATATAATTCTCTCAAGGTCCATCCATGTTGTTGCAAATGGCAGTATTTCATTCGTTTTTATAGCTGAGTAGTATTCCATTGTGTAGATGTATCACATTTTCCGTATCCACTCATCCGATGATGGACATTTGGGCTGGTTCCAACTCTTGGCTATTGTAAAGAGTGCTGCGATGAACATTGGGGAACAGGTATACCTTCGACTGATGATTTCCATTCCTCTGGGTATATTCCCAACAGTGGGATAGCTGGGTCGTGTGGTAGATCTATCTGCAATTGTTTGAGGAACCTCCATACCATTTTCCATAGAGGCTGCACCATTTTGCAGTCCCACCAACCATGTATGAGAGTTCCTTTTTCTCCGCAACCTCACCAGCATTTATCGTTCAGAGTCTTTTGGATTTTAGCCATCCTAACTGGGGTTAGATGGTATCTCAGTGTGGTTTTGATTTGCATTTCCCAGATGCTGAGTGATGTTGAGCATTTTTTCATATGTCTGTTGGCCATTTGTATATCTTCCTTAGAGAAATGCCTACTTAGCTCTTTTGCCCATTTTTTAATTGGGTTGCTTGTTTTCTTCTTGTAAAGTTGTTTGAGTTCCTTATATATTCTGGATATTAATCCTTTGTCAGATGTATATTTTGCAAATATTTTCTCCCACTCTGTTGGTTGTCTTTTAACTCTGTTAATTGTTTCTTTTGCTGTGCAGAAGCTTTTTAGTTTGATATAATCCCATTTGTTTATTTTTCCTTTGGTTGCCCTTGCTTTTGGGGTCGTATTCATGAAGTCTGTGCCCAGTCCTATTTCCTGAAGTGTTTCTCCTATGTTTTCATTAAGAAGTATTATTGTTTCAGGGTGTATATTTAAATCTTTAATCCATTTTGAGTTGATTTTAGTATACGGTGAGAGGTATGGATCTAGTTTCATTCTCCTGCATATGGATATCCAGTTATCCTAGCACCATTTGCTGAAGAGGCAGTCCCTTCCCCAGTGAATAGGCTTGGTGCCTTTGTCAAAGATCAGATGGCAGTAAGTGTGTGGGTTGATTTCTGGATTCTCTATTCTATTCCATTGGTCAGTGTGTCTGTTTTTATGCCAGTACCATACTGTTTTGGTTATTATAGCTTTGTAGTATAGCTTAAAGTCAGGTAGTGTTATGCCTCCAGCTTAATTTTTTTTGCTCAGCATTGCTTTGGCTATGCGTGGTCTTTTATTGTTCCATATAAATGTCTGGATAGTTTTTTCCATTTCTGAGAAAAATGTCTTTGGAATTTTGATGGGGATTGCATTGAATTTGTATATCACTTTGGGTAGTATGGACATTTTCACTATGTTGATTCTTCCAATCCAAGATATCCAAGCATAGGATATCTTTCCATCTTTTGTATCCTCTCTAATTTCTCTCAGCAGTGGTTTGTAGTTCTCATTATAGAGATTTTTCACCTCCTTGGTTAACTCAATTCCTAAGTATTTAATTTTTTTGGTGGCTATTGTAAATGGGCAGGCTTTCTTGATTTCTCGTTCTGCATGTTCACTATTGGAGAAAAGAAATGCTACTGATTTTTGTGTGTTGATTTTGTATCCTGCTACTGTGCTGAAATCATTTATCAATTCCAGCAGTTTTTTTGTAGAGGTTTTAGGCTGTTCGATATATAGGATCATGTCATCTGCAAACAGGGACAGTTTGACTTCATCTTTTCCAATCTGGATGCCCTTTATTTCCTTCTCTTCTCTGATTGCTCTGGCTAATACTTCTAACACTATGTTGAATAGGAGTGGTGAGAGTGGGCATCCTTGTCTAGTTCCTGTTCTTAAAGGAAAAGCTTTCAGCTTTTCCCCATTCAGGATGATATTGGCAGTGGGTTTGGCATATATGGCTTTAATTATGTTGAGATACTTTCCCTCTATACCTAACTTATAGAGGGTCTTTGTCAAGAATGAGTGCTGAACTTTATCAAATGCTTTTTCAGCATCTGTAGAGATGATCATATGGTCCTTGTGTTTGAGTTTATTAATATGGTGTATCACATTTATTGATTTGCGTATGTTGAACCAACCTTGCATCCCTGGGATGAATCCCACTTGATCGTGATGAATAATTTTTCGTATCTGTTGCTGTATTCTGTTTGCTAGTATTTTAGTGAGGATTTTTGCATCTATATTCATCAAGGATATCGGCCTGTAGTTTTCTTTTTTGGTTATATCTTTACCTGGTTTTGGTATCAGGATGATGTTTGCTTCATAGAATGAGTTTGGGAGATTTGCGTCCGTTTCAATCTTTTGGAATAGTTTGTAAAGAATCGGTGTCAATTCCTGTTTGAATGTTTGGTAAAATTCTGCTGTGAATCCATCTGGTCCTGGGCTTTTCTTTGTTGGGAGTCTTCTGATAACAGCTTCAATCTCCTTTATTGTTATTGGTCTGTTCAAATTTTCTGCGTCTTCATGGTTCAGTTTTGGGAGCTTGTGTGTGTCCAGAAATTTATCCATTTCCTCCAGATTTTCAAATTTGTTGGCATATAGTTGTTTATAGTAGTCTCGAATGATTCCTTGTATTTCAGATGAATCAGTTGTAATATCGCCTTTTTCATTTCTAATTTTTGTTATTTGAGTCTTCTCTCTTCTTTTTTTTGTTAGCCATGCTTTTGAATTGTTTTTTGGTTTTCAATTTCATTCAGTTCTTTTTTTTTTTTTTTTTTAATTTTATTTTGTCGATATACATTGTGGCTGATTATTGCTCCCCATCACCAAAACCTCCCTCCCTTCTCCCTCCCCCCCCCCCCCCCAACAATGCCCTTTCTGTTTGCTTGTCATATCAACTTCAAATAATTGTAGTTGTTATATCTTCTTCCCCCCCCCCCGGTTTGTGTGTGTGTGTGTGTGTGTGTGTGTGTGTGTGTGTGTGTATGTGTGTGTGTGTGTGAATTTATATATTAATTTTTAGCTCCCACCAATAAGTGAGAACATGTGGTATTTCTCTTTCTGTGCCTGACTTGTTTCACTTAATATAATTCTCTCAAGGTCCATCCATGTTGTTGCAAATGGCAGTATTTCATTCGTTTTTATAGCTGAGTAGTATTCCATTGTGTAGATGTACCACATTTTCCGTATCCACTCATCCGATGATGGGCATTTGGGCTGGTTCCAACTCTTGGCTATTGTAAAGAGTGCTGCGATAAACATTGGGAAACAGGTATACCTTCGACTTGATGATTTCCATTCCTCTGGGTATATTCCCAACAGTGGGATAGCTGGGTCGTGTGGTAGATCTATCTGCAATTGTTTGAGGAACCTCCATACCATTTTCCATAGAGGCTGCACCATTTTGCAGTCCCACCAACAATGTATGAGAGTTCCTTTTTCTCCGCAACCTCGCCAGCATTTATCGTTCATAGTCTTTTGGATTTTAGCCATCCTAACTGGGGTTAGATGGTATCTCAGTGTGGTTTTGATTTGCATTTCCCGGATGCTGAGTGATGTTGAGCATTTTTTCATATGTCTGTTGGCCATTTGTATATCTTCCTTAGAGAAATGCCTACTTAGCTCTTTTGCCCATTTTTTAATTGGGTTGCTTGTTTTCTTCTTGTACAGTTGTTTGAGTTCCTTATATATTCTGGATATTAATCCTTTGTCAGATATATATTTTGCAAATATTTTCTCCCACTCTGTTGGTTGTCTTTTAACTCTTTTAATTGTTTCTTTTGCTGTGCAGAAGCTTTTTAGTTTGATATAATCCCATTTGTTTATTTTTCCTTTGGTTGCCCGTGCTTTTGGGGTCGTATTCATGAAGTCTGTGCCCAGTCCTATTTCCTGAAGTGTTTCTCCTATGTTTTCTTTAAGAAGTTTTATTGTTTCAGGGTGTATATTTAAATCCTTAATCCATTTTGAGTTGATTTTAGTATATGGTGAGAGGTATGGATCTAGTTTCATTCTCCTGCATATGGATATCCAGTTATCCCAGCACCATTTGCTGAAGAGGCAGTCCCTTAGCCAGTGAATAGGCTTGGTGCCTTTGTCAAAGATCAGCTGACAGTAAGTGTTTGGGTTGATTTCTGGATTCTCTATTCTATTCCATTGGTCAGTGTGTCTGTTTTTATGCCAGTACCATACTGTTTTGGTTATTATAGCTTTGTAGTATAGCTTAAAGTCAGGTAGTGTTATGCCTCCAGCTTAATTTTTTTTGCTCAGCATTGCTTTGGCTATGTGTGGTCTTTTATTGTTCCATATAAATGTCTGGATAGTTTTTTCCATTTCTGAGAAAAATGTCTTTGGAATTTTGATGGGGATTGCATTGAATTTGTATATCACTTTGGGTAGTATGGACATTTTCACTATGTTGATTCTTCCAATCCAAGAGCATGGGATATCTTTCCATCTTCTTGTATCCTCTCTAATTTCTCTCAGCAGTGGTTTGTAGTTCTCATTATAGAGATTTTTCACCTCCTTGGTTTACTCAATTCCTAAGTATTTTATTTTTTTGGTGGCTATTGTAAATGGGCAGGCTTTCTTGATTTCTCTTTCTGCATGTTCACTATTGGAGAAAAGAAATGCTACTGATTTTTGTGTGTTGATTTTGTATCCTGCTACTGTGCTGAAATCATTTATCAATTCCAGCAGTTTTTTTGTAGAGGTTTTAGGCTGTTCGATATATAGGATCATGTCATCTGCAAACAGGGACAGTTTGACTTCATCTTTTCCAATCTGAATGCCCTTTATTTCCTTCTCTTCTCTGATTGCTCTGGCTAGTACTTCCAACACTATGTTGAATAGGAGTAGTGAGAGTGGGCATCCTTGTCTAGTTCCTGTTCTTAAAGGAAAAGCTTTCAGCTTTTCCCCATTCAGGATGATATTGGCTGTGGGTTTGGCATATATGGCTTTAATTATGTTGAGATACTTTCCCTCTATACCTAACTTATAGAGGGTCTTTGTCAAGAATGAGTGCTGAACTTTATCAAATGCTTTTTCAGCATCTGTAGAGATGATCATATGGTCCTTGTGTTTGAGTTTATTAATATGGTGTATCACATTTATTGATTTGCGTATGTTGAACCAACCTTGCATCCCTGGGATGAATCCCACTTGATCGTGATGAATAATTTTACGTATGTGTTGCTGTATTCTGTTTGCTAGTATTTTAGTGAGGATTTTTGCATCTATATTCATCAAGGATATCGGCCTGTAGTTTTCTTTTTTGGTTATATCTTTACCTGGTTTTGGTATCAGGATGATGTTTGCTTCATAGAATGAGTTTGGGAGATTTGCGTCCGTTTCAATCTTTTGGAATAGTTTGTAAAGAATCGGTGTCAATTCCTGTTTGAATGTTTGGTAAAATTCTGC
Source organism: Cynocephalus volans (assembly GCF_027409185.1). Classification (NCBI taxonomy): domain Eukaryota; kingdom Metazoa; phylum Chordata; class Mammalia; order Dermoptera; family Cynocephalidae; genus Cynocephalus; species Cynocephalus volans. Next base: position 199,953,491 of record NC_084461.1, read on the forward strand.
TGTGAATCCATCTGGTCCTGGGCTTTTCTTTGTTGGGAGTCTTCTGATAACAGCTTCAATCTCCTTTATTGTTATTGGTCTGTTCAAATTTTCTACGTCTTCATGGTTCAGTTTTGGGAGCTTGTGTGTGTCCAGAAATTTATCCATTTCCTCCAGATTTTCAAATTTGTTGGCGTATAGTTGTTTATAGTAGTCTCGAATGATTCCTTGTATTTCAGATGAATCAGTTGTAATATCGCCTTTTTCATTTCTAATTTTTGTTATTTGAGTCTTCTCTCTTCTTTTTTTTGTTAGCCATGCTAATGGTTTGTCAATTTTATTTATCTTTTCAAAAAACCAACTTTTTGATTCATTGATCTTTTGAATTGTTTTTTGGTTTTCAATTTCATTCAGTTCTGCTCTGATCTTAATGATTTCTTTCCGTCTGCTAACTTTAGGTTTGGATTGTTCTTGTTTTTCTAGTTCTTTAAGGTGAAGTGTTAGGTTGTTCACTTGCCATCTTTCTATTCTTCTGAAGTGAGCGTTTAATGCAATAAATTTTCCCCTCAATACTGCTTTTGCAGTATCCCACAGGTTTTGGTATGATGTATCATTGTTTTCATTAGTTTCAAGAAATTTTTTGATTTCCTGCTTGATTTCTTCTTGGACCCATACGTCATTAAGTAGAATGCTGTTTAATTTCCATGTGTTTGTATAGTTTCCAGAGTTTCGTTTGTTATTAATTTCTAGTTTTAATCCATTGTTGTCTGAGAAGATACATGGGATAATTCCAATTTTTTTGAATTTATTGAGACTTGATTTGTGACCTAATATGTGATCTATCCTGGAGAATGACCCATGTGCTGCTGAGAAGAATGAATATTCTGAGGTTGTTGGGTGGAATGTTCTGTAGATATCTGCCAATTCCAATTGGTCTAGAGTCTTGTTTAGATCTTGTGTTTCTCTACTGATTCTTTGCCTAGATGATCTGTCTAATATTGACAGTGGGGTGTTCAGGTCCCCTGCCATTATGGTATTAGTGTCTATTTCCTTCTTTAGGTCTAATAGAGTTTGTTTTATAAATCTGGCTGCTCCAACATTGGGTGCGTACATATTTATGATTGTTATGTCTTCTTGATGGATCAGTCCTTTTATCATTAAGTAGTGTCCCTCATTGTCTCTTTTTATGGTTTTTAGTTTAAAGTCTATTTTGTCAGATATAAGAAAAGCTACTCCAGCTCGTTTTTCTTTTCTGTTTGCATGGTAAATCTTTTTCCATCCTTTCACTCTTAGTCTGTGTGAATCTTTATGGGTGAGGTGGGTCTCTTGTAGGCAGCATATAGTTGGGTCCTGCTTTTTGATCCAGTCGGCCAGTCTGTGTCTTTTAATTGGGGAATTTAAGCCTTTTACATTAAGAGTTGTTATTGAAAGGTGTTGATTTATTCCTAGCATTTTATTGGTTGTTTGGTTGTCTTAGGTGTCTTTTGTTCCTTGCTTTCTGATTTATTGTTTGGTTTCTGTGTTTGTTGGTTCCTTAGGTTGTAGATAGCATTTTTGTTTGCTTGTTTTCTCTTCATGGATACCATTTTTATTATACTAGTGGGTATTGATTTTTCTTGGGTTTTTATGGCAGTGGTAGTTATTTTTCAGGAACCAAACCCAGTACTCCCTTGAGGATTTCTTGTAAGGGTGGTCGTGTGGTAGTGAATTCCCGTAGTTTTTGTTTGCCTGAGAAATATACTATTTGCCATTCATTTCGGAAGGATAGCCTTGCAGGGTAGAGTATTCTTGGCTGGCAATCTTTGTCTTTTAGTATTTTGAATATATCATCCCATTCCTTTCTAGCTTTTAGGGTTTGTGATGAAAAGTCTGATGTTAGCCTGATTGGGGCTCCCTTATAGGTGATTTGACGCTTCTCTCTTGCAGCTTTTAAGATTCTCTCTTTGTCTCTCTGTTTTGCCAATTTGACTATGACATGTCTTGGAGAAGGAGTTTTTGGGTTGAATACGTTTGGAGATCGTTGGGCTTCCTGGATCTGAAGATCTGTGATTTTTCCTATACCTGGGAAGTTTTCTGCCACTATTTTGTTGAATATGTTTTCAATGGAATCTCCATTTTCCTCCCCTTCTGGAATACCCATGACTCGGATATTTGAGCGCTTAAGGTTGTCTGATATCTCTCTCAGATTTTCTTCAATGTCCTTGATTCTTTTTTCTTTCTTTTTGTCTGCTTGTGTTATTTCAAACAGCCCATCTTCAAGTTCAGAGGTTCTCTCTTCAACTTCGACAAGCCTGGTGGTTAAACTCTCTGTTGTGTTTTTTATTTCGCTGAATAACTTCTTCAGTTCAGCAAGTTCTGCTACATTTTTTTTCAGGACATTGAGTTCCTTGTACATTTCCTCTTTCAGATCCTGTATACTTTTCCTCATTTCATCATGATGTCTAGCTGAGTTTTCTTGTATCTCATTCAGTTTCCTTAGAATTATCACTCGAAATTCCTTGTCAGTCATTTCAAGGGCTTCTTGTTCTATAGGATGTAGGGTTTGAGATTTATTAACTTTTGGTGGTGTACTTTCTTGATTTTTTGTATTTCTGGTATCTTTTTTTTGGTGTTTATTCATTGTGGCAGGGGGTTTCACAGTCCACCGGTTTGAGACTAATGACTAACTAGGATGTTGCTGTGGTTGCCAATTTCGTATGGCTCCCTCCGTGACTGCTCAGTTGGCCTCTAGTGCCTTGTGTGTGTGGTTGCCTCGGGTCTTGGGCTTCTCCAGGGAGCCATCTTTCTGGTCAGCTTGGACTCTGCTGGGCTGGTGGATCACGTACCACAGGGTGTGTGATCTCTGTTGAGCTTTCACTTCCTGTGCAGGACTTCTCCCTGTTCCGTGTGCTCTGGCCCAGGCTGTTGGATCGTGCAGTGGCGACCCCACCGGGTGTGTGGTTTCTGTCGAGTCTCCGCCTCCCTGGCCACACGTCTCCCCACTCTGTGCGCACTGCGCTGGACTGGGGCGTGTCTTCTGCACCCTCATCTATCAGCTGGGCCTTCAAGACCTTGCTCAGCACTGCCTCGCCCAGGAAGTCTGCCAGGTTTCTGGTAGCACAGACGACCGGTCGCTCTGGGTGCCTTTGTAGCACTGTGTAGATCTTTCTCGGGACTTGTTCACCTTTGTATCCCCCCGGTGTAGACCGAATCTAGCACCCACCTGCAGCCAGCTCTCTGGCAGGTTCAAGCAGAACTGGGAACTCTCCTACCACACTATTCCCAACCAGAAATTCGTTAGGCTTTTTTCCGAACTGGTGGCCGCAAAGATGGTATCTGCCTCCCAGTATCAGGAAGTTTACTGGGGGCCGGAGTCCAGGGTGTGGTGGAGTGACAGTTGGCCCGCCCGTACTTCCTTGCCCTCACGATACTGGCCGGGGACGCGCCACGCCACCAGCCCCGCCAGAGAACCGCGGAGGGAGTGGGAGGGGAGGCCGGCCCGCAGGCTCCGGAAAGCCCCGCGCCGTGCCAAGCAAGTGGGAAGGCTCAGTGACGGTCGAGCCGGGCGGAGCTGCCAGCACCTGGGAAAATGGAGGCAGCCCCGGGGTGTTGAGTGAACCGGTGATGCAGGCAGGAGCCGGGTGGGCGTCAGCCCCCCGAACAGAGCTGGGCCAGGGGTCACTCACAGTGCTGTGCCAGGTCGGGTGCTCACTCTCTGCCTCTGGTTTGTCGCCTTCCCCGTTCTCGGCCGCTGCTGCCTCGGGCTGTTCAGTCGTGGCGCGGCTTGGGCGCTCCCAGGAATCTTCTTTAATGCCGACCTGAAATCTCAAATCCTGAATAGGGCAGCTGGCCGCCTTCAGCGCAGCCCCGGCCTCTGGGATCCTGTCTGCATCCACAGCAGCCCTGGCGCCGTGTTCCCTGTTTCGAGACTCACTTTTGCAGCTAAGAAACAGTTCTTTTCCTGCTCCACACTTCAAAGCTGTTGCCTGTAAATGAGGCAGCCTCTCCTGCTGGGGGAAAAGTGGCGGTCACCTCCCACGACCGGCCAGCAGCTGCGGTCCTCCCTTAAGAGATGGCAAGAGGAAGGTCCACAAGTTTCCCGGCTGCCTGAGGCCCAGTGGCCGCCTTTTCCACCTCAGCTATTCCGTGCCAGCCGCCGCAGCCACCGCCATCTTGAAACGCCCCCTATTTGCTTTTTAAATGCAGTAATTGGAAACAAGGTGAAAAGATTATTTCCAATCAAAATCTATTTTAAAGATTAGCATATCCTTGTTTGGTGCTAATTTTCCTTGTTTTAATTATTATTTTCAAATTTATGCTTTTAAGAGATGGAAATTACTTGGTAGTTCACTGTATTATCAGGAAGAAAATAAAGCATTAGAGCGCCCTCTCTTGTACAAAAAGAAAATTAAAGTGTTTAAGATAATAAATGCTCTAAAATGTGATAATCTCTGCCAGAGATGGTTCAATGCATCATTTAACTAATTCAGTAGGGTGGCCAGCTCAGTAGCGGTAAGAAGCAATGCAGGAGAAGTAGAATTTTAATTCTTTTTTGTAATCCCATTGATTTGTGTGTTCAATATTCTAATCCATTTTATGGAGTTAAAATTAGAATATTTTACATGATATTTTGCCTCAGATTATGTCATATATGCCTTATAAATGAATTTATAGGATTCGTCACTTTAAAGGTATGTCTTTCTGTAAGAAAACTCAATCAGATATATCCCTTAAATTTTCAAATAAATAAATAAGGCCATGGTGTTCTGATTTGCATATTTTATAATATTTTTTAATAATAAAGTTTCCTTTAAAAGCCATCTTCTCCAGAGTTTTAAAAACATAGTAAAGAGTAAGAATAATCTGTTTTACATAATTTATTAAGTGGGCATTAATTTTATAAAGTAAGAATCATCTTTATTAACTTTACAAATGATTGCTATATTAGGTACCTACTGTATACTGCCATTATCTTGGCTACTTGCATAGACATTATTTTAATTTTCCCCTTCACCACTTCTGTGAAGTATGTGGCAGGAACCCTGTTTTACAGGTACACAAATTGATACTGAAGGCTTAAATCTGGCTCACAGCCAGTGAGCAGCCACGTCACAGCTTGAACACACCTTTTCTGAGCTCTGCGTAGGTAAACATGAGAAAGCATGATCAGTTTGTCTCTGTTACCATCAAAGGAATGCATTGCTTAAAATTACTGGTTTCTAAAGGTGTTCACTGTGATCATGTTTTGGTTTGACTGCAGTTCCTTGGGATGTCTTAAGGGACCAATTTCTACTTTGCTGGAAAATTGTATCAAAATACAATAATGGTTATTGTTAGCTCAAACACTTGTGACAAATGTTGTGTAAATACTTCCATTTTCATAACTACCTGTTGGCTAATTATATTTATTTTTTTCTAATGGTATCTTAATTGGAAAAGTATATTTTAGCAGTACAGTTTCATTGAACTGAAGATGAGGCAGTTCAAATAAGATGTACAACTTGCTCTTTCCAGACCCAGTATATTTGGTCACCAGTTTTTCTCTGGAAATTATAAACATTTATGGATTTTGCATTTCTGTAGTTTTGCTGTAGTTTTGCTGTAGTTTTGAATGAACAATGACAGGACACAGTACTTTCCCAAATATTAGTCAGTGATATGTGCTAAGTTACCTGATGCCATATTTTAATAGAACGTTTTTTATTTTTACAGTCACAGCCCTTTCAGACAACATAAAACCAAAGATAAGCATGAGATAGACCGAATGACCCTTACCGTGGTAAGCGAGTTAAAAACTGTATTCTTATTTGCATTACAATTTTCATGTTTCATTCCATTAATAATAAAATTACTATAATACAAAATATTATATAAATATATAAAGTATAAAATACAGAAATATTATGTATAATATATAAATATGAAAATAATAAAAAATTGCTTTTTTGAAATAAATAAATGAAGATACAATTCTTAGAAGAATTTCTAAAAAAAATTAATGAAAATAGATTCCAAGGCAAAAATCAAGATTTGCTAGCAATCAGTATGAGAAGATATAAAAATTGAGAACATAGGTGAAGGAATCAAATCAAAGGAGAATTTATTGTGATGCAGATGAATGAAGAAGCCTTCCAGTTCTTCTTACCTGGCCCCAGCCTATTGATTGATTTTGACACTGATTAGTAATATTTTTATGTTTCTTTGGAGTAAACATTAATTCATAATGAATATGTAATTTTTAATACTATTCTTATTCAAGACACAGCCTTTAAATCTGGTTGGGGTGAGGGCACTGTTTCCATGAGTGGATTTTTTGATATCTTACCCTTCTTTTCCCCAGAATGTGGAACTTCCAGATACCTTCTCCCCTGAACTAAAGTCCCTTTTGGAGGGCTTGCTCAAGAGAGATGTTAGTAAGCGGCTGGGCTGTCAAGGAGGCGGGTAGGTCATTGTTTCTCCCTTTTTGTATCTTTACCTGGAAAGCAAAACGTGTTAATTTTCATTTTTATATCAAGTTGATACTATTTACTTCCTATTTTACATTCATAATCGATCATAGTCAATCTTTGAGGTTTATACATGGGTTGATTTCAAAAGTTGTAAATTAAATAGTAGTATTTACACTATCATGGCAACATAACATTCATTACATAGTATCTGCTTAGTCTTTTTTTGTATGTATATCATATATGAAATATATGACATGATTATATGTGTATATATATAAAAATATATATGTGTATATATATGTGTGTGTATATATATATAAAACATGTAAGATATATACAGTCATGCATCACTTAACAACAGGGTTATGTTCTGGAAAATGTATCATTAGGCGATTTCGTTGTTGTTTGAACATGTAGAGTGTACTTACAGAAACCTAGATGGTATAGCCTGCTACACACCTAGGCTATATGGTATAGGCTATTGCTCCAACCACCATTGTATATATGTGGTCCATCCTTGACCAGAATCAGTAAGTGGTGCATGACTGTGTATATATATGTATATCAAAAGATATATCACAGTTGTGGACTTTCATTTTTCCCTGATTTTTCTTTCATGGAGGACTCAACCAACTCCAAGAACTGGATGCTGTCTCTATTTCTGCTAATCAGCATCATCCTATCCACCACTTCCCTTTTTTACTCTCCTGGTTTGAATCTGCCATTTACTTGATCCCCTGCCTTCTGCTTTTCTGGGTCTCCCTGCCTGTTTGGCTAGAGCGTGGTCTCAGGTAACTCCTTGAAGAGGGACTGTGAGAGGCGAATGTTCTAGCTTCTTACATATCTAAAATGTCTCCCTGCTGTCCTCAAACTTGATTGATATGTAGGCTAGATATCAAATTCTACATGAATAATAATTCCCCCCCAAAACTTTGAAGACATTGCTTTAATGTGTACAATCGAATGGAATGCGGTTGTCCCTCATTATGTCAGGCACTTAGAGTCCTTTTCACTCCAAGACTCATGTTCTTCAGCTTGGAGAATAGTCTTATTTTATTCCTTTGACATTTCCTCTCCTCTGTTTCTCTTAGAACTCCTAGTGGATGGACATTGGGATTTCTAGATTGTTCATCTCGGCTCCTGATCTTGTATATTATCTATAATTTTGCTTTGATTCTTTGCTTTATTTTCTGATAGTTTAAATTTCTAACCCTTTTATTGATTTATTTTTAAAATGTTTAGCAGGTCTAATTTTTTAAAAATAGAACTTTCCTATTAGAATAAACCCCTAGCTGCAAGTGTTTGGGGGTTGGATATGGGGGAAGGAAGTGTAGTGTGTGACAGTGTGCATGTGTGTGTGCATATGTGCATTGGTGTGCATTGGGTGCATGTGCATATGTGTGTTAAGGTCAAGGGTTTCATGCCCCAAGTTTCAGTCCTGGGTCTCCCACCTGAAGCTGAAGCTGAGCACACTGATTCTGTTCCAGTGGCTCTGCTGCTCTGTGCCATCAGTTGCTGCCCTTCTGTCCTCTCCCTTCTTGTCTGCTGCTGGCCCTCTCCCACTCTTTGTGATCTCCATGTATATATAATGCTATATCTCCATGTTTCTCTGCTATCATCTCAATGATTGAGGGAAAGAGCAAAGTTGCATTCTTATGTCCAGTCACTGGCTTGAACCAGAAGCCTTTTCTCTGAGGTGTTTTTAATCGCTTGGATCTAGGCAGGCAAACTTCTCGTTTAGTTTACTGCCCTTAACATGTAGACAGACAATGATGGGCACAAAATGGAGCAGAATAAGAACATCTCCCAAGTGTTTCTGGTGAGAATGCAAAGGGATGCCCTTGACTCAGATTCCATCTGTTCATTCAGTGAATGTTTACTGAGCACACACTGAGAGCAGACACCATCCTAAGTGTGGGGCTGAGGCCGTGTACAAGGTGGACACAGCCCCTCTTCTCATAGCTCATACTGTGGCAGGGGAGGCCGACAGTATAGAATCTATCAAATGAATGAGATGATTACAGACTGTAAGAAGTAGCCTGGATGAAATAAACAAGGTGGTGCGCTGCCTGAGGCGCCAGCCTTGGGAAGAGGGGTGGGGAAGAACATTTCAGGCAGAAGGGTCAGTGAGGGAGGCACGTGGGGCAGAATCAAGTTGCCATGATTCAGAAAATCAAGAAGGCTGGTGTCAAGGAAGCTAAGGAGCCAGGAGGGTGAGAGGTGAAAATAGGATCAGAGAGGTGGGCTCCAGCCAGGTACCACCAGCCCTTGGGTCTGCCAGAGCGAGGCGCTGGATTTTGTTGTAAGTGCCATGGGAAGCCTTTGGAGGGTTTGAGTAGGAGAGTGGTGAGACCATTTAGAAAGATCATTTGGCACTATATGGAGTAGGATGGGGCTGCAGACTGTGGGTAGGCAAGGGTGGAGGCTGGGAGTGAGGAGGCAGTTGGCACAGTTCAGGTGAGAGGTGCCCGTGGCCTGGACGGTGGCTTGGGTGCCTTCAGCGTTTCTCATGGCAGCATGCATAGCAGGACTCGTAACATCCCTTCCCCTGCCTACAAATGCCAGGAGCACCATTGACAACACCTCCCCCGACCCCTGCATTGAGGACCACCCTGAGGATTGGAGGTGGAAGGAAGAAGTCAGGTCTGCACCTGGCTGAGGAATTGGCTGTGTAGTGGGAGGGAAGAGAAAAACCAAGGATGGTCCTGGCTCAGCTGAGACGGCAAGGCGTGGGGATCCGCTTTGCGAGGGGACATCTAGTGCTGCTTTAGACCTTCCAATGTGGTCTGTGTGAAGATGTTGAGCAGGCACTTGGAGCCTTCTGGAGCACAGGACAAAGGCTGGGGCTTGGGATATAGATTTGGGAGTCACATAAAGGCAAATAAAGGTGCTGAATGACCTGGGCTGGGTGAGATCCTCCAGGGAGTGGTTGTAGAGGAAGGGAACTGAGAACCAGCCTGGGCTGTTCAGCATGAACACACCCAGAGAGAACATGCGTTCCCCTGATGCAGGCTTCTCCTCCAAGTATACAGCTTCTGTTCTGTGTAGACTGAGCAGTAATTGTGACTTTCAAGAAAACTTGTTTCTTCAATTTATAAAGAGGTTTACTATGTGCTATATTTTTAGATTTTTAGCTTGTTTCTAAGTTAATATTTAGAGTTCATATTCCTATCATTTTCTTATCATGTTATTTATCATGACTTGTAGCCATTTGCTATAAATCTCTTTAATGTGTAGATCTCCTATTTAATTCTTATTCAAATTATGTTCTCATGACTACAGAATTATCACATGTATACATAGATGATACATTCATACACATATATGCACACAAACATATCTGTGAAAACTCCTAGGTTTTCTTAAACTGGAATGAAAATCCCAAATAAATGATCATATGAGATAGTATTCCTAGGTTCAGCATGCAGTATTTCTGAACATCACAGCGTTTCTTGTGTTGCTTTGAAAGCAGCTTATTTTACCTGCTTTCTTGAAGAACGGGAAATAATCCCTCTATGTTCTTAACAGGAGACAATTTTTGCGAAATATTTTTTGTATTTCTATTGCATGCCTACCACTGTTATGATTCTTTCTTCTCCAGGGCACAGGAAGTAAAAGAGCATGGCTTTTTCAAAGGCATCGACTGGCAGCATGTCTACTTACAAAAGGTACGCACTCCCTCTGGGACTGCGCTCCGGGTGCCACCGTCTCTACACTCTTGTCTCCTTCCCTGTCTCCCCAGCACGGCTTCCTGGTTCTGTCCCCTCGGGGTCCTCGCCCCAGATTCCTGTGTCCACATTGCTCTTCCAACCTAAGTGTTACTATATGGCTAACTCCTTTTGGGGTGGCTTCTCCCTTGTCATTTCCCTGGTGTAACAATTTTGAAAATATCTTGTATATAAATTAATAAGTGATGAAATGGAGCTGTAATCTAGCTAATTCAAATGTCTTTTTTTGTAAGTTTTAACTCATCTTCTTGAATTCTTATCTCAATTTCTAACTGTATTTTTTACACAGATCTATATAAAAATGTGCAAGAAACTTTTGTCATGGACTCACATATATTTTCTAGCCCAGTACCACATAATTTAAGAAATAGCATGATTTTAAATCAGCATAATTCTCCTTTTTTATTTTAAACTTTATTATATTCACATTGATACAAGAAACACCCAAATTAATTTTTTTAAAAAAATGTCGATTATCAGCTTTGGACTACTTTTCACATGAACTCAGGCTACAGAGAAATGATGATTTTCTGTAGCGAAGAGAGACTACTCTGTCAGTCCTGCCTAAAAAGAATTAGAGCTTAGGCACTTCTTTGGTCAGCATTGACCTCGGGATGTTGGCAGGTGCGCAGCACTCTGTCCGGCCCTGCTGTGTGCTGCAGCCCAGCAACTGGAAGGTGGTGCTGCCTCGTCCAAGAGAACGTGCCTCCTCAAGGTTGAGCTGTCTTGAGACTTTGTTACATTTAAAAATTATTTGAGACTTTGGTCATAGTCTTTTTTGTTTCTTGAATTTGTCCAAAATCTGGGGTCTTCCCTGGTAGCTGTTCAATGCAAAGGCTCTTATGTGAGATATGCAATGTGCCATGTATGAGCTTGAATGCAGTGCTGCACAGAGGTGGTTTGTTGATGTCTCACACTGTGTTCTTTTTATAGAACATTAGGTTGGGAGGGGCCATAAAGGTCAGCTGATAACCGTACCATACTTCTTTGGATCTTCCAGTACCCACCACCCCTGATTCCTCCCCGGGGCGAAGTCAATGCTGCAGATGCCTTTGATATCGGCTCATTTGATGAAGAGGATACCAAAGGCATTAAGGTACACGTGGGATGGTTTCTGTCTGTCTTTTTTTTTGAATGTGGGGAATTTCTGTTGGAAATCAGTTAAGCTTAGTGATTGTTTAGTACTGGGCTGTTTGTGGGACATAACTCACAAATTTATATCTACGTATTTGAAGAATGAGTAAGTTAAGAACTGAAATTAGTTTGAAACCATGAGTACTTTCTTTGGACTAATGAAATTAAATTAAAAATTGCATGTAATGACAGCATTTTTTGTTTTTGATGAACTGCAAAATGGTCAAACTTTTATTAATTTGGAATATTGGGATTGAAATAAAACCTGAATGTCTGTGAAGCAGGAAAAACAGCTGTGTGATATCAAACCTACTTTGAGAAGTACAAAGGAGCTGGTTGTCTTAATTTTTCCAAGTATTGAGATGTCCGTGTGTTAGGATGAAAAGCATAAACAGCCTGAGTCACTTTGCATTTGTCAATCTAAGGCGAAATAATCACTGGTTTTTAAAAATATAATCCACTGCATTTTTCAAACTTTTGTTCATATCATTATTTTTCCAAGTAGAGACAAGACATAATTATAGATGATGAGTCATGAGGGAAAATCATCCTCTTTAAGATGCTAAGTCAAAGTGTATCACCACATGTCAACCTCTCATCTGCCCCCATGCTGACAGCTCATCCTGGACCCTCCCCACGCCCCCCAGGCCCTCCATGCCTCTGCTGTGCTGCTTGCACTTGTACCCTTCTCACGCAAGTCCCCCTCGTTTCTCCTGCCAAGTAGCTCCCTCCTCCAGAAGGCTGCAACGCCGTTAAAACACACACCTGTAAGGTGTAGATAACAGAGTGACAGGTAAAACGCAGAGGACTAGCAGGAGCTGTAACAAGGCACACAGGACTTGGGTCAAACAGGCTATGGGCAAAGAAATGGCAGGTAAATGGCTGAAGGAAGATGTGAAGATTTCTGGGAAGGAGAGCAGCTCTTGAGAGCAGCGTGTGGGGGCCAAGTGTATTGGGCAGCTGGGGAGAAAAGTGGCAGTGGGACAGAGCTGATGGCATCAGCTGAGGAGGGGCCGAGTCATCAAGGTGCTGTTCACAGGACCAGCTTCTCAGGCGATGGAGGTCAGGTGAAGGTGAAATGCAGAGGCCGAGGACACAGGGTTGTGGAGGATTGCTGACCAATTCAGACAGCCTTCTGTGGCCTGGAGCAGTGGCTCTCCCAGGGGACAGCCCAGGGATCAGGGTCTAGACCTGAGTGCCACTTTGCATTGTCTGTAGCCTAAACACTCAATGCGTGTCAAGTGTATAAGTACTTCTATACAACAGTGCTTTGGGGGACAATCCACTTACAAAGCCATTTAAAAGGATTACTGCTGTCATAATAGAATTTTGTCATCAGATGTGCTACTGTTCATCAAAAGTTACTAAAAATAAAACTGACATTATATGGGAGCCCACAAAATTTTTTGATGTTAGAAAGAGATTCTCATACTCTAAAATTTTGTAAACCAAAATCCAGGCTTTGGTGTCAGACAGACTGGGCTCCATTCTGCCACGGATCAGCTGAGTGAATTTGGACCATTCTGTAACCTCTTGAGTCTTGGTTTTCTCATCTGTAAGGTGGATGGTTTCACTGCCAAGCTTTCTCTGAGGATAAACGAGATGATCTGTTTAGGCCTCCTGGCGCAAAGTCAATGCTTAACAACTAGTAGCTTCTATTACTATGGTTTTGGTTCTTCCTGACCGAGAGCTAAGAAGGAGCACACTTAGAACAAGAAGTCATGTGGGGACCCAGGTCCTGGCCCCATGATGGCCTAGTCCAACTGGGGAACTGAATTTTAAGAAACTATTCTCTACCTTTAAAAAACAGCTCTACCTATCACTTCCCCAACCCCCTCCCTTCCTCCTCCCCATCTTTAGTATCCTTAGGTTTATTTTCTTCTTCTGAAAGTTCAACATATTGTTGTGGTCTTTTTTTCTTTCTTTCCTCCATTCCTTCCTTCTTCCCTCCCTCCCTCCCCCCTTTCTCCCTCCCTCCTTTCCTAGCAATCAGTTATGAGTGAGAACATGTGGTATTTCTGTTTCTGTGTCTGGCTTATTTCATTTAACATAATTTTCTCCAGACTCATCCATGTTGCTGCAAATGGCAGAATTTCATTCGTTTTTATGTCTGAGTAGTGTTCCAGTGTGTATATATACCACATTTTCTTTATCTAGTCATCCATCCATCAGTGGACACTTAGGTTGGTTCCATATTTTGGCTATTGTAAATAGAGCTGCAATGAACATGGGAGTGCAGGTATATCATGATTTGTAAGAATGAATATACTAATAATAAAAAAAATTAAAATAAAGCAGCTCAATACATTGTTTTTTTAATAAAAAAAGACGAAAAAAGCTCACCTCGTGTAAACATAAAGTCTCTTTTTATAAAATTCGTTTTTAAGAACACAAGCTGAATCATAAAGACCACGGCTCTCTGAAATTATAGGCGGTAGGTAGAACAGTCTGTACAGCAGAGCTGACCCTTTCATAGCAGTTATCTTGGAAGGGAGTTTGGTCACACTCTTGCCAGACTTCAGACTCTGCTCCGGTGTGCCTGATCCCAGGGCACTCTTCAGGCCTTGGAGTCTCTAACACCCCGACATTCACACGCTTTCAGGCACACATTCACACACACACTCTCACACGCATACTCGCACATACATACTCTCACACACTCACTTATACTCTCACAGGCACTCACACACTCACACAACACTCCTTATGAACTCACACACACTCACACACACGGTGTGCACATACCTCAAGTCGCATTCAGAACAATTGGGGATTTCAGCTCCGGGCTTAGTTGGAACATCTGAAGAAAACAGAAGGGGGGAAAGCTCTACAAATCAAAGTGGACTCGAAATCAACACATTGTTATAACAGATATAACAGTGAGACTAGGTGGGTAATGCCCCAGATGGGGTGTGGGGTGCAGCTTCTTCTGCTGTTTTCTTGATTTGCCGAAGGACTGTGGGCAAGGTACCTTCACCTCCTTGCCTTTTCTTTTCCTTCTAAATAACTCACGTGTTGTGATATCTATCCCCTGCTTACCTTGAGCAAATCAAGCCTCTAAGGAGATCCATGCTTCTGACAAGACAAATGTGTTTCTCTCCAAAGGACTGCTAGCAGTTCTGCCATAAAACTGTAGCTCAGATGCGTAAAACATTTTCTTTGCTCATTTTCAGGGTGCGCCCTTACTCAGAGGGCAGAATGAAGAATTTTGAGTAGCCATTTGGAAGAAAAGTGTTGTCATTACATGTAATTTTTATTCCAGCAGCTCTTGAAGGCTCCGTTACCTAAAGTCCCTGTGTATCTTGAGCTCTATACTTAACACGTATGATCATACTCTTAAACTTTAATTAGCCAGAAGGTTCATGGAATGAACAATAAATTTAGTCTAGTTTACCTTTTGTTTCTAACTTTTCAAATTAATTGAGGGTAGGTTAGAAAGCTGTTTTTGCTTCTCCTTTATAATTGTTTCTAAAACTATAGGGATCTGTTTTCCTACTTTTATAAATAAAATATCCTCACCATAATTGAAATTTTACTGTGTTGTCAGGATCTTTTCATATTTCAGGTAAAAACCTGTATGTGTTAGTTTTCATTGACAAAAATGTCACAGAGATACATTGGGTTGAATCTAACTGTTCTGGAACTGAAAGTGAAATGCTCATCAATTTTAATTATTTGTGTATCTTGGTTGCCTGTGTTATCATTAGCAGAGGTTTATGACAATGACTAAACTGCCTTCAAATGATTCTGTGCTATCCTCCAGTTATCTCCCTATATGCAGTTATAACAGTGTCACCAGGGACATGGTGCTATTGACTCTGTTGCTCTCATCAGTATGTTAAATCACAAATATCTTGATTTCTTAAAATAATAAGCTGCTTGATTGCGACCAAGAACTCTACAAGAACTTCCCTTTGGTCATCTCTGAACGCTGGCAGCAGGAAGTAGCAGAAACAGTTTATGAAGCAGTAAATGCAGAGACGGATAAAATCGAGGCCAGGAAGAGAGCTAAAAATAAGCAACTTGGCCACGAAGAAGGTAAAATAGCTAATGTGTCTCAATACCTTTCTAATGCAATGCACTTTCAAAATTTCTTGCAAAGCTAAAAAAATATTTGGGTCATAAAGTGTTTTCCAGTAGAGAAAAAAACAATGCCATGAATGGTTTTAGTTTAATCTCGCTTGGGAGAGCTCGGTATAATATTTCAAACCCTTCAATCAATGTAGAAATAAAAGTGCATAAGACAGTCAGCAACATTTCATTAGTAATGCTCTTATCTTACAGTGTCTGGGGCTAATTTGGAAGTTTCTTCCTTGAAGATTTCCTTAAATATTGTAGTGTCAGGAACAGGGCCAGATACATGGGGTATGCCCTGTGTGGTCATTGAGGGACTTGACTCAGTTTAATGCTCTCAATACTTTTTGAACAAGAGGTTCTGCATTTTCATTTCGTGCTGGGCCCCGAGAAGTGTGTAGACGGTCCTGGTGAGGAACTTGGCATGACATATCACTTGTCACGAGAGGTGAAGGCATAAATACATTTATATTTGAAACAGCATTAAAGAATTGCCAAACTGTATTTTTATTTAAAATAATTGAGTGCCCTGTTAGGATTTCCAAAGTAGAAAACTTCACATGGAGTATTAAGTAAATTACTCATTCTTGACTCACTAAATATCGTTAATCTTGATTTTTTAGAAAAAATCGTGATATCTTAAATTTTGGGTATTTAAATTTATTGTAGTTGATGATTATGGTAAGATGTTATTTCATTTTAACTCCAAGCAAAGACCCTTGTGAGGTTAGCCCTACATAAGAATGACCAGAAACACTTTCATTTAATAATAGGTAACTTGGTACAGGGCTCATCGGTCTTAGCTGACAATTTCCCTGTAGTGCTTATCATCTACTTAGAAAAGTGTCATTGATCCTGGATGGCACACTCCTTACATAAAAGTAGCCAGAATATAGCAAGAGAATGCTGCATCCCTCCAACTGTGCTCACCACCACCCTGCAGGGACACAGCCTTCATTTGTAAGCTGTTCTTTAGAGAACTCGTCCATTGAGATCACACAGGGCTGTGTTTGCCATAGCAATTTTACATAGGAGATTGTATCAATGGTAATTTGCTCAAGGGAGGGTCATGATGTCACTAGAATCTTGACAAATTGGAACCCCGTGATATATATCTTAATGACCTTGTTGAAGTATATCTTTTTAATCAGAGCTGTAATTAGACAGAACCTCTAACAAGTTAATGAATTTATCTTCATAGTTAGTAAATAATTTGTGCATAGCTAGATCTTGGTTGACGATCTCAGAAGTTACCTTTACAGAAAACTATAGTCTAAGCTTAGATCTTGGGAAAAAACCCTAGTACTTATATTTTAAATATACTTTGGAAACACAGGTACTTTTGTGATTAAAATGGCAACTCCACAAGCCCCACACGTGACCACTTCTCGCCTTTGTTCTTTCCCCCCTGTTGTCTACACGTGACAAAATCTGAGTTTTGCTTATTTGTTTGTCATCTGAATCTCTTGTGAGATTGTAAACTCCCTGAGGGCAGAGGTTCTTATCTCTTTTGATCACTGCTGAATCCAGAATGCCTAGAACATGCCTAGCGCCTAGTCATTCTTGTATAGTTGTTGAATAAATGAGTGAGTGAATGAGTGATTTTGGCACAATCACCAAAGCCCTTGAAGAAAGGCTTTTAAAACTATTTTTTTTAAGAGACAGTATTTCGCCATAAAAATGTAATCAGGGCTGAACTTGAGTGTGAATTGTGTATCTGAGGAATGAACCTAACCTTAAGCTGAGGAATGAACTGGTTTTGATCCTTGTGTTAGCTTAGCTTACTCAGACAAGAAAATCCCCATTCTATTATTATTTGTAAGATGAAAGGTAGATTAAAGGGAGAATCCCACTCCCCCATTAAAAGCAAAGGTACTTTGGGGATAGCTTAAATTTAAATACAGTCATACATTGCTTAGTGACAGGGATATGTCCTGAGAAATGCATCATTAGATGATTTCCTCACTGTGCAAACATCATAGAGTGTGCTTACACAAACCTAGATGGTATAGCGTACTATACACCTAGGCTGTATGGGATAGCCTGTTGTGCCTGTGTGAGTAATGTCTTGTGCTAGGACAGTATGACAGCTATGGTGTCACTAGGTGGTAGGAAATTTTTATCTCCATTATAGTCTTAGGGGACCATTGTTGTATATGAGATACATTGTTCACCAAAACATATTTATGTGGCACATGACTATATTCTCTATTCTCCAATTCTCATTACATATGATGAAAAAATAGTTGGGGAACAAATGTTTTCCTTTTCAGAGCAATAAATGAAAATCGTGAATTTATCAGAATATTGAGAAGCAACCATTTAATATGTTAGTAGAGAGAGAGCCAACAAAACCTCTGATCTTTAGATTCCCAGTCTGCATGTGTTTAAAGACTGAAATAATGATTTTTGTAATGTGTTATGTTTATAGAAACTTGATTTTTCCAAAAAGTATGTCATTCTTTTTTCTGGGAATAATATTGCTAAGACATTTGTTTCACAGCCTATTTCACTTATGGTTATTTTATATTCTTCAGATTACGCCCTGGGAAAAGACTGTATTATGCATGGGTACATGCTGAAACTGGGAAACCCATTTCTGACTCAGTGGCAGCGTCGCTATTTTTACCTCTTTCCAAATAGACTTGAATGGAGAGGAGAGGGGGAGTCACGGGTGAGTCCAAGGCAGCCTTGCCACTCACGTTCTTCAGTGTGTTTAATGTCCTGTGGCTATTTCATGTTACCAACATGGTATATGAGATGTCTTCCTAAACTCTGTGTATCTGTTTTAACTTGTATACCTGAGACCGTAAGGCTCAAACTTTAACTTTTAAACTGCCAAGTCAAGGAAGAACTTTGTAATACCTACAACTAGAATGTGCCGTTTAGTGAGATCAGAAGCACCACATCATCAGGTGGGTTTGAAGAAGGCTGGAGAATAGTTGGATAGATCAGAAAAGAAAAGAAAAGCTGAGGCTCTGGAGGCAGACAGAGGTGTTCAAACCCACTGTTCCATGTCTCTGGGGATTTGAGTATGTTGCATTGGTTCTCCGAGACTCCATTTCCTCTTCCATGAAACGAGAGAAATAGAAATCATAAAAACTGCTATGATTTTTGCATGTTCATCTGAGATCAGGTGCTGTAAAAAATGAAACTCAATCTATTTAGCAGCCTTTGAGGGTTCGACCCTCATTTTATAAACAGGAAATCAGGGCATAGAGAGGGGAAGCCTGGTACCCAAGGACACAGCTCGACAGTTGGGAGCAAGGAGTGAGTCAGACCCAGTTCTCCCTGTGCTCTCAGTCTCTCCATTTTACAGCCTCCCCTAGTCGGGTCAAATAAAATGTCGTACACTGTGATACCTGGCACAGAGGCAAGGTCACTAAACAGTACTTCGTTTTGTCTCACCTTGTTGGAAGTTGGTAAGTAGATTTCATACAACAGACATCAAGATATAGCTTTCTTCTAAGGTCATCTTGAGAGCTAATGTTTGTGAGCAAGATAAAAAGATTTCTGATCCATACTGTACCTTTCAGCAAGTCAAGAAGCATTTATTAAGCACCTACTGTGTGAGGAGCCCAGAGCTTGTCACCATGGAAGGAGCCAACCCTGGTGGAAGCCTGGTTTTCTGCTCTTGGTTATGACTAGTCATTGTAAGCAGGGTGATTGCCCCAAATGTTGAAGACATAGTTTATGTAGTGGATGTATTAGAATACTGCCCATTGGTTCTCCAGTAGTGAGAAGTATGGAAAATTGTAGGCCCAAATCTTTATATTTGACTTTGGATGGTATTTTTAAATCCCTGTTGGGAGTTGCCATTTAATTGTGAATGATTGCAATTGCATATTACCACATTTCTTTAAAAAATAAGCAAGATCTCACTATTACTTGTGCAGTTGAAGTCATTCTTTAAAAGTTAATACATCTAGGATCTAAGTTCCAATTTATAAGACTCTTTTGGGGGCCCTGAGTCTTACAGTAGCTTTCTAAAGCTGTCTATTTGCAGATATTGAACAGACCTGGAATATAATTTATTACAGTATTTACTGGAAAGTCACTATTGTGCACATTGAAAGGAAATTGTCCCACTTTTCAGGATATTTGAAAACTTAAAAAAAAAAAATTCCTATGTCTACATCAGACGCAATAAATCATCTTGGTTTTAAAAGATTCAACATTTAATATTCTGTTTGAGAAGCTACATAATTTGCATGGGTGGACTTGTAAGTACAAATACGGAAAAAGAAAACTTTAGAGTTTATGATGGTGTTGTTTTTTATTTAGGATTCCTGGAGTATTTATCCAAAAAAAATAAATAAAATGGTAAGAAGCTCATGACATTATAGCATTCACCTTATGCAAAAATGCTATAGACATAGTGTGACGGTCTTTTAAGGATGTCATCTGTGTTTATAACATTATTTTGATATTATCAAAATATAGTTAGCTTACAAGCTGATGTCACCAAATATTTATTTACTGAATTGCTGTGTTGAAACTGAACTATGTACCTTTTGCTCATGTAAATCACGTGGAGCGCTTCTTTGTTCCCTCACAACTTTATTGATAGAATTTAGGTGAGTGTATATTCATGATTCATAATCACCCCAAAATCAATTCTGTGTTGAGGGAACAGCTTGGCTGTTTTGCCTTATAGAGACATTTATTTGCAGTTTCCTTTGAAATATTATAATTTGAACTTTTGTATGTGTTCCCTTGTAGCCATTTTTCCCTCACTTCTAGAATATCATCAAAAAAAGAAAAATGTAGATTTTTTTCCTTTACTTTTTCTAAGCTGGTAGTTTTTGGTATTATTACATATTAATGCAACTTAAGCAACTATGAAATAATTTGAAATAATTTATCATTTTTATTTTTATGGTTAGCAAAATTTACTGACAATGGAACAGATTCTGTCTGTGGAAGAAACTCAGATTAAAGACAAAAAATGCATTTTGTTCAGAATAAAAGGAGGGAAGCAATTTGTCTTGCAATGTGAGGTAAGTTTTTAATTATTTTTTCTAGTGGAAAGTTGGATGGCTGCCTGATTATAAAATGTTTTCTTACTCCATGCTGTATCAGTTACATACTTAGCAAGAATGCCCTCAGGTATAAAGCTTTCAGTAAACTAACAGTTATTTTTAAAGAAGCAAGTATTAGAAAATGGCAGGAGGAAGTATGTGAAATAATGTGATTATCCTATCTGGAAACTCTGTCTAATATTTATTTTATTTTATTGTTTAAAATTTTTTATTGAAACATGTTGATTGTACGTATTTGTGGGGTACAGAGTTATATTTCAGTACATGTAAGCAACGTGTGCTGATCTGTTCTGGGTAATTATTAGCCTATTCATCATTGCAAAACTTAATCATTTCTCCGTGATGTGCACATTTGATCTCTCTTAGAGCCGTTTGGTTACCTGCAATAAATCATTATTGAGTATAGATTTCTGGGTCAACTGAACACCAGTAGGGCTTATGTTTCCTAACTCACTGTACATTTGTGTTCGTGAACCACACTCTCACTATCCCTTTTCCCTTTCATAGTAACCACAATTCTTCTCTCTCCTTTTAACAGTTCTACTTATTTATTTGTTTTTTCTTTGTTTGGTTTGTTTTATTCTCTTTTTTAGCTTGCACATATGAATGAGGATATGTGGTATTTCTCTTTCTGTGCCTGGCTTCTTTTACTTAACATAATTTTTCCCGAGCTCATCCATGTTGCTGTGAATGGCAGAATTCCATTCTTTTTTATGGCTGAGTAGTATTCCATCATGTACACGTACCACATTTTCTTCATCCAATCATCTGTTGATGGATATTTATGTTGGTTCCATATCTTGCCTATTGTGAACAGAGCTGCAATCTGTTCAGTATTTAATGGAGCCTAGAATTTTATTTGTTAACACAACTTTCTAGATCTTTCAGCATGTTTGAGGTTGAGGTTTGTATGTTTAAATAAACATAAGATATAAAAGTTATTCCTGAACATAAAGATATTCCTCTGAGGGGAAATGCCATTCTTCTTTTCTTAAAAGTTGTATTATAGCACACATTTAATTCCTCAATACCTTTCTAATGACATACTCCTGTGTGTGTGTGTCTGTGTGTGTATGTGTTTTCAAAAAGCATATTTAGAGAGATAAACAGCTAGTAAATACAAAAACATATTTTTAATACCTTCATTACTTCTTTACACACATGAAGGTGTTTTTTAATTTATCAAAAATCCTTCCAATATTATTTTATTGACTTCAGTTGTTTTGGTAATCAAACGTAATCCCGAAACAAACTAAAGGCAGTGATTCTCATCGTGGGCTGCACAGGAATCATCTGAAGGGCTTCCATATGGCCTCTCCTTCTCTCTGCAGAAGATTCTAGAGGCAGTATCAGCACAACCACCAGTTAGCCATACCGCTGTGGGGTAGACAGACAGGGTGTGCTTCTGTTTGGGTGTTCCAGGGCATTGGTAATGACTAGAGTCATCAACAGCTGTTGGCAAAATGGTTAACTTGTCATGATTTCTACCTTTGTGTCTCCCTTCAGAGCGATCCAGAGTTTGTGCAGTGGAAGAAAGAGTTGACTGAAACCTTCACCGAGGCTCAGCAGCTACTGCGTCGTGCTCCCAAGTTCCTCAACAAACCTCGCTTGGGCATTGTTGAGCTCTCAAAGCCACCACTCTGTCACAGAAACAGCAATGGCCTCTAACGCCCAGGAGCGGGGAGCATCATTGAGGAGTCAACGCTGGGGTCTTCAGCCCTTTGAACTCAGCCTTTTGGAGAAGTGTGAGGATTAGACGTTGGGTTTTCTGACCGCTGGGGCTCCCCCTGGCTGGGAAAACCCAGGGCGCCGAGACACTCCTAATAGGAGTCAACACCACCCCTGGCTCAGGGTCGGCCTCACTCCCCTGCCCGATCACGTCTGTTCACACTTGAAACTACTGAAGAAATGAAAGTTCTTTTTCTTTGCTACACACTTATTTTGGTATGAATGAACCTAGAACTTGGAATGATTCCTACTTACCACTGCAATTTTTATGTCTGATATCAAACATATCTTAGACTTTCCAGGGTGGAGTTTAAAAATCTTCAATGTTGGGTAAGAGATTGCCCTAAGTGTTGCCATATTTTATCTATAAACAGCCACTGCTGATTTTGTATGTCTGCTCCATACTACTGGGGGGTGGGAGAGCAAGTGTGTTTCTTTTGTGCACTTCACAGCTGACTTCCTGTTGCCTTGGGCTGGAGATATTTTGTGACAAGGTTGCACTTGGGCTCTTCCCCCGTGAGCTGTGCACACACCTGTGCAGCCCTGCCACCGGTGAGTCCACTGCGGGGAGCTCTCAATCAGATGGGAACAGCCGGAGCATGCTCTCACATTGTCTGGGATTCACTGATAATTGGAGGCATTCATCAGTCGTTCACTGGGACGGTTTACAATGATTCTGAAAGAGAAGCAGGGGAGTTTGAGGTTGCAGTGGCAGTAGCAGTTTTCAAAAGCCTTCACGTTCAGTGTGCTCAAACAAACAGCACCTTTCCAGACCTGGTGCACAAGAAGACTTATGGGTCCCAACAATAAGCAGTTGTGTGACACGATTGTTCTGGTTCCTTCTGCCTGACCCCAGGAAATGCATCAGTAGTGGATGCGCAAAAAGAAGAAAAGAATTGCTCTGTTTTACGTTTTAGTATAATTTAAAATGAGTTTTATTGAAAAAAGAATGCTGAAGAATGAATGTCATAATGGGTTTCCTGTGTACATTGACTTTTACATTGTCATTTGTCCGTCATTCATGATCGATACTTTGCACTGGGTTGTTCCCTGACAGTGACAGCATAGAGTGTAAAGACTTTTCCCCCTGCAGGTCTTCCCCCACTGCTTCCATGCCCTGGTGATGCCCCAAATAAATGCTGGGTTATAAAAACCAGAAAAGTTTCTCATGTCATCAGACTAATTTAAACTTTAAAATTCCACATATTTATCCTATACTTGATGTAGTTTTATTGTATGTCTCTCAATTAACTGCTAGCAGTATAAATAACTTAACGTCATAATTATCTGCATCCTGTCCTCGATATTTTTAGTGGTTCCAAATCTATGTTTTTATATTTGTGGGATACATTCATTGGGAAAGTAAGTACTTTTTAATGAAATTATATTTTGAGAGTCTGGAAGATAATTTACTAAAAGTGTCTATTATTTCATAGGAGTTACTTTGGAAAAGAAATTTGGGGGTTCATCATCCATCTCAACTACTAGTTGGGGTTTAAATTAAAATACATGTTCTACTTTCAGCTATTTCCAGGGTAGGAGGAGGGGTATACTATTTACACACATTCCCCTTATTTGAAAAGGAAGAGTGATGTTCAGATTCTGTTAAAAAAAAACAAACAAAAACCATACCAGAAACAGGTAAGCAGTTGTTGTTCTTAAAGAGCAAGCGTCTTCTGAGGTCTGGTTAATGACAGCTGTGATGTTGTAGTTACTGTCTGGATCACAAGCTCACAAGTGCTGATCATTTGCAGTTTAGGAAGTGCCACACCTCACACCTCCTTGGACAGGATAAAGGCTTCCTACTGAGAAGGCACAAGGACTCCCTCCCTTGGAATCTAGGCTTAGCATCTCACATCTCATACCCAGGGCGTTAGCTATGCCATAGTGTTCAGAAAGATTAATAAACTTTCCCATACTTGCCATGAAATTAAACCAACTCACATCTTTTTCAACAATATTATTTTTGCTCTAGAGTAGAACATAAGGTGTATCTCTCTTTTAGAAAGAAATATGAATTGGAAAATATCCTGGGAGCCCTTTTGCCTTAAACTCATTCCAAGCAAACTTTTACACTTTCCCAACTCAGATTTGATTTATATAATGACATGGCTTGAGAAGTCCATCTAGATGTCATTTATTAAAAGTACTTTGTGAGATTAGGATGAGCTCCTCATTAGGGCAGCTGCTGGTTGAGTTGGGGTCTGGTGTGGCAGTCCTGGAGAGGCCAGTCTTCTGCCAGAATGTTGTGATGGGGTGTTTCTGCAACCAGATGGAAGATACTACTGTGTCTGTATCTGGTGACCATGTAATCAAAGAAGTCAGTCAGCTTAGAAGTCTTGGTTTACTTGGTTGTTTTAGAAGATTTTTAGTCTGTTACATAATTCCTAGATGTTTGACCCTTCCTACAGTTGTGCCATTAAAAAGGACAAAATTCAGCCCAAGTTTTCTCATTATTTTAGATTTCTATGGTTGGGATATTTTGACATTGTCAAGAAAAATAATTGAGGTTGATATTATTTTTATAAAATTATAATAAGTCCTGATTTCATAATTCAAAGGAATCAATGAAGTAAAGGCTGAAAATAATAGATCACTTTAAGCTGCTATATATCATGTGGGATAAATTAAAAACTTTTGGGAATCAAGTTTATTCTTTTTAACTTAAAACATTCTCTTTGGTGCACTTATCCCCTCCTGTCATTGGGACTCTTTGTTTTTCCTTCTTTATCATGGTTATGATTTTTCAGCAAAACTGCTAGAAATTGCCTTATTATTTCATCATTAGTGCAGAATACTCATGCCTCTGAAAGGTCAATTCACTGACATTATTATTTCAAATTCTGTATATAAAAAGAAGAGGCACAGTGTTGAGGGAGGCCCACTGAGGAAAGGAAGCATCTGCTCGAGGAAGACAGTAACAGCAGCACACAGTGACCTATTTGTTGACAAAAAAGATTTAGTTTGACTTGCAGTTTGAAAAATGCCAGGCAGATATTAGAGACAATCATTTTCAGGTCATTAAAAAATGTCATTTACCAATTGACAACGGGACTTAACTAGATTAAAAGGATCAAAGTGTGTGTTTTTTTCTCTGATAACTTTTTAAATTTCACTCAGAATTTGTGGTTGAGCCAATTCAATATATTTGATTTTTCAGCGGAATTGAGTTTTCCAATAAATGTTTCAAAATTTTAACACATCAAAAAGAAAACAAAGTTCTCAAAGTTCGACCTTTTCCGCCTGATATAAATGTGTGAAAATGCTCTGGAATGTGCTGGTGTAAGACAAGGCTTATCTTGTGTGATTTAATCCTATGTGATTTTTTTCTCAGTTACGTTCAGGGAAATGTGTCAGAGATGCTTGGGGAATCAACTCCTCCCCACCCCACGTGAAGGTGGGCTTGCTTGTCCCAGGAGAGGAGTTGGGCTTCATTCAGATGGTGACAGGTGGAGTGGGTGTCACAGAGAGAAGAACAGTGGTTGAAATGGGTGAAGGAAGACAGAAGTTAATTTACTGGTAAAAATCATTCCCTTTACACCATAAAACACCAAGGAAATGACTGAGTTAAAGTAGGCAGGGGTTTATTCCCTTATAACAAAGGGGTTTTTCCCCTTTATAATTACAATAATAATTATTGTAAGACTTGAACACTTTACTTTTCAATATGGAGCTGCTGAATTTGTTAAGAGGCTATTGGCTTTCAATCAGGACTTTCCGAGGAAGTTAGGTTGCTCCTGCGTGTCCTTGGCACCCTCTGGGAAGGCACAGGACCCCAGGGTGACAGTGGCATTGCCGTCTTTGGGCGTACGCTTGCAGCCCTGGAAGGTGGAGAGGGGTTGTCAGGGTCACTGTGAATGCACCACCCAGTTGGTCAGTTGGGGACATTGTTTGGGATCCACTGAAGGTCTAGTAAAATCCCCAGAATAACAGGACCAGCCTTGCTGTTTGTGCCATGCCTGTTTCTACTGGGAGCTTTAATACCTTAAATTGTTTTCCTAAAGATCTAACATGATTTTTCCCTCCCACATAAGGTTTACTTGAGAAGCTTGAATTAATCAAATTCATAGTAATGTGAATTTTTTTTTTTTTATCTAGGACACATTTAAAAGATTTTTACTATGGAATGAGTGCAAGTTGAACTCTAAAGTGATGCTCCGTGATTTTCTCAGGTCATATGGATTTTAGTTCTTTCACAGCAGGACAGAGATGTTGGCTCCTGCAGTCAGCCCGAAGGGGCTGTGTTCCTGACCTGCCTGTGTTAATATTGATTGATAAATTCAGGACCCCCAATTTTAAATTGCCTTTATTAAAAACAAACAAGCAAACAAAAAACTGCAGAAAATGGGGTTAACAGTATATGCATTTCATCAAAAACATATGGGAAAAGGACCCTTCATTTTAGAGTTAAATAACTCAGATTCTTAGAGTTAGCTCTCTAATATCTAAGAAGCCCAAAGTCTTCTCTGAAAATTGGTAACTGTGCTTCCATTTTTTGTTTTGTCCTCAATATAAACTGTCTCTGATATAAGGGTATGGAATGGAGAAACATTTCTAATTGTGCGTTTGTATCACAACTTGAAATTTAATTTCTTGTTTCTCAGTTTATTATATTCCATGATGTATATACTATATGTGGTTTATAAGGTGAACACTGGCCATTTTTTTAGTTCTATTGTTAAATTGTATTTTTCTATGTTTTAACTAATTGTAATAGATTTGGCTTATTCTGGGTAACAAAGATCGCTGAACTACATATATGTATATGTAAAAGAAGAGTTCTATTTTAGCACAAAAGGATTTTATATTATTTATTGAATTTATAAGTTTGTTTTCATCAAAACATTCCATATCATTTCTGCTCCTTTATTTGTATACTTTGTTATTTAAAGAAATGGCAGTCTTTTCTGTTTTTCTTACAATAAAGTTGAAATAATGTGGGGCAAACATCTCTTTTCACTGCCATGGATGGTTTTCAACAATAGCTTACCTTCTGGTCTGTGCTGAGAGGCGTAGGCACATCTTTTGTAAAATCTGGCAGCAAACTTGCTGTGAAATACTGCTTTCATCTACCTCTCCAGAAGGCCTCTTGCTTGTTGACAGGTACCCCAAATGCTTTATTCTGGACTGGCTATATCATAAAATAATTTCATTCAGACATTTCAGTGTAATTCCCTTGTGATGTAGATTTGTTTTTAAAGCCACTGCATTGTCTGGGGGTTCTGTGAGCTGGGTGGGCGGATATCCCTTCCATCTAGTAATCCTTCAGGATTTGTGTACAACTGCTGCAGAGCATCATTTCTTACTCTTACTGTGCCAGATCCCCAGTCAGTCTTGCCGTGGCCTCAGGATTTGGCTACTGCACCTGATTTATCAACTACTAAATAGAAAGGTCCCCTTTACTCTTCTTTTTTTTTTTTTTTTTTTTTTTTTTGGCTTAAAATAAGATTTCTTTTTTTTTTTTTTTTAATTTTATTTTGTCAATATACATTGTTATAGTTGGCGAGCTGTGTTTAAAAACACTGCATGTTGGAATGTGACTTTTCCCCCATTTACAATTTCAAAGTGGTTTGGAAAATTAGCTCATAAAGGCAAATGCCCTCATGTACGATTTAAACTTAGTGAGAGGTCTTATTTTTAAACAGACCCTTAAGGATTTATGTGAAATAGAATGAAGACCTGTCTCTGTGAGAGAGAGGGTTTCTCCTGATTTGCTGACATTTTTCTCTGCCTGTTTTTGTAGTTGCATAGCCATCAATATAGTAGCAAGTTTACTATATTCTTGGCAAAGTATACGACCCTTAAATAAATCTGTTTTCTATCATGCATCGCTATACAAAGTTGAAATGAGTGAACTAGATATTGTAAATCTAGATATTGTACCTAAGAAATGATCATTTGTTTTATCTCTTTTCATATTTATTGTGCCAGTGAAGATTTATAATCCCCTCTCAGTATATGCTCACTAGTGCACGTTTGAAATAGTATCCTACATGAGATGCTGTTCCACGTCTACAGCCACCCGCCCTGTATGTGGCACGCCACTGTCCATTAGTGTCACCATCTTTTAGAGTTATTTTGGAACAACTAGGCCGGTTTTCTGTGTTGGTAAATTGCATATATAAATCTCAATAAAAAAGATCTGTACAAACACATTTACTTCATTGTGCTGTTTTCCCCCCATTAAAAACCACATTTCTTTATCAAGCCGTTAAGAGAGATTTCAGGAGGTGACTCATTTTAAAGAATCCTGACTTTGGGGGAAATTCATGAAGAGGCTGATCCGATAAAGAGGAAGAGGACCGCCAACAAGCATTTCTGCTGATTTCGTGGGTTGGTGGGGCACAGCCAATTTCACAGTTTCGGGGTTTTGGCGACTAACTGCTTGTGCCTCCTGTAAGACATGTTGCAAGGAAAGAGTGTGCAGAGTGCAGGCAGTGAGGAAACCCAGTAGATCTAGCTCGTCTCCAGACTGTCTAGAAGCTATGCCATGCTCCCCAACCTACTCCCACGGCGACCTTGGTTTTCCTCCCAGAAGGTGGGACTCTGTTTCTCTGTTCCATGCTCCCACAGACATGTGCTGAGACCCTGTGGTGCATATCTCTTTAAACCAGAAAGCCAAGAAGGAGATGGTCCCTGAGCCACAGCTGCCTGGGCAGAACTGTCTGCTTGCAGATCTGCAGACTGAGGGCAGGCTGGGTCTTTCCTGTCTCTTGCTAGTTCAGGAAGGAAGGAAGTCACTGGTCCATGCAGCCAACAAGTTTCCCTGGAGTGTATTTGCACTTGCTGATTTGAAAACCTTTTCGCGAAATCGTTGACAGAAGACCCAGCTAGGGAGGGTGTAGCCAGCTCCCTGAGCAGAAGGCAGCAGCCAGAATGGAGGCCTTGTCTGACACTTTTTCTATAACCAAGGGCTGCTCTGGAGCAACAAAGCCTCCAACCCCTACTGAGAGCTGCAGAAATCAAGTCACTCCCTTGGTATCGATCGGGAAGGAGGGGAAATGTCGTTGGGGACTCAATTCCCAGCACAGTCTCTCTGGGCAAACTCTTTGGTCCTCCGTTTTCTCATTTTAGTTAAGAGCGTTGAACTAGAGGATCTCAAAGGACACTTCTAGCCAAAAACATCCTCCTTCTCTGACTAAAGGTAAGTATAAGGGACTTGCATGGAGGTTGTACTTGGAGCTCAGAAAGGAAATGCTCTTCCTTCCGTGTCCATGGTGTCTCCCACTCTGCATTATGGATGGCTCTATTAGTCTCCCCTTTAAAACTGTGTACTCCTCAACGTGGGAGCCCCTCCTGATTTAGCCTGGGCATGAACTATGTACTGAATTGAAGGAGAACCATGTAACCACGGCTCTTTCTCTAGGCACTTTTACCAGTCAATACCAGAGATGAACAAAAGTTTTTCAGTCCAAATTATTCAGGCTGACAATTTCTGGAGATCAGATTAGCCAAATCAAACCCTGAGACTTTACTTTGTGCTCCTATATGCATCTTTAGACTTGCATGTAATTAATGAAGTCCTTGAGGGGAAATTTATTCAGTTGCTCCTATTAATGGGTCTGTAATAGAGAAGCGAAACCGGAAACTGAGGCAGATAAGCACAGCAAGGAAATATTGTGTCTAAATTATGTGTATTTCAAATGACTGATGGTTACATTTTTATTTTTTAACCATAGTATCTGAATAAAACAGTTCGACATTGATCCTTCCATGTGTAGACACAGTCCCAACTTGATAGCCTGTAAACCACATCTCTGCCTGGAGGTAGTATCTGGCAGAAGGAAGTGGAGTCAGTTTGTCTAGGAGCTAAACCAGGCTCCCCAACTTACTCCCTGGGTGGACTGGGAGTAAGTCCCAGTAACCTTCCAGTACCTGCACCACTTCACCTATGCAGTGGGGACGATGAGAGCACACACCCTGTATCCATGATAGATTTTCTGAGGATTTAATAAGTGGAAACATAAAAAGCATTCAGAGCAGTGTGTGGTACACAGTATTCACTCAATGCAGATTTGCTTTTTATTTTTATTAATATTTTGAAGTGTTTGTGGATCCACACAGCATATTTTAAAATATACCTCACTGTGCCAGGTTGGGGAGTCCCATTAAGTCAGCAGCCCAGGCATTGGAGGGGATTTCCCACTTCTCATTTTCGGGAGTGACATGCAGAGCTGGGTGCCTGCCAGAGAAGACAGGAAGTTACTCTGGTGTCTCCCTTCCTAATGCCCTTGAAACATGCCATTGGGTCAGTCAAGGTGCAGCTACTGAGTAAGGAAAATGCGTTACATCTATAGAATTGAAATGTGTTTAAAAGTATAGATTTACACCAACCTTAACTGGAACTGCATATAGTGCAGGTGTGCTTGTGGTTCAAGTTCAGCTTTGCACTTGGGTTTCTGATGGTGCTGCTTTTGGGAGGTCTTCCTTCTGTAGGGAGAAGCAGATTCAGGGAGTCCTGTCCACCTGGCAGAGGTGCGGTTATTTTTACCTCTTTATTGTCAGCTGGTCTAACTCTTGACATTTCCTTGACTGTTCCTGTTGGGTTCCCCTTTCATGTTTCTATTGTCTTGAGCTCACTATTGGCTGGGCCTAGGAGATGAAGTCACAGAAACAAGTACCTGGTGTTTGGTCCTTACTGGTTTTTTAGAGTCGTTCCAAACATTGCACTTAGAGGTGGTCCTGAGGTTCATCATCAGATTTCAAAATTGAAGATGTAAGCTCTTAGCTTATTCACCAGAGATCAACCTGGCAGGGAGAACTAGTAATGAATGTGAGTTAACTGCAAAGGGGGGGAAAAAGGATATATGATAATTGCAAAAACCAGGAAGCATTTTCCTATTCATCTTGGTTCAGCTGCCTAATAGCGCTTTGTAAAATGTCAACTGGGGAAAATGTGGATACATTTTAGACTTTAAGTTAAAATTGCACATTGAAAATTCTAGGGCAACAACTGAAAGAATGGAAATAGTGGATAACTTCCAAACTGATTTAAAAAAATTGAAAAGTAGAATGGAAAACCCTCAATCCCAAAAAGGCAAGGAAGGAGATTATAAGGATTTAACTTTCATTTATTAAAAGACACATAGAGTGAAAGATGAGCCATAAAACTGGGAGAAGATATTTGCAATATGACCAAAGGACTAGTTGGTGTAACACCTGAAGAACTACCATAAATCAATAAGAAATCAGATAATTCAATGGAAAAAAATAGGCCAAAGGCCAAAAAGACAATCACAGAAAAGGAAACTAAGAAACACAAAAAGATGCACAACATTATTAGTAACCAGGGAACTACAAATGACTAATTTCCACTTCAGAAGGACAAAAATTTTAAATGAAGAGTCTGATAATTTTCAAGTGCTATGACAATGTGGAACAAATGGTATTCTCTGTGCTTACCTCTGTGCATGTTGCCATAGCCCTTTTGAAAACAATTTGAACATGTACATACCCTGTGACATGTGAATTCCATTGCTAGTTGTTTGTGTGTACTCTTAGAGAAAATTTTACATGAGTGTGCCAGTAGTTGTGTGCAAGGATATTTATGATAGTGTTGTTTGTAATAACAGACAAAAATCATGAACAGATTAGTTGTCCATCGGCAGTAGAATGGATGAAAAAATTGCAGCATATTTGTACTACAGAATAGCACAAAGAAGCACAGATGAATGAAGTAGTCACGTGCACTGACGTCCAAACAGCATTGAATGAAAGAACAGAAAGTCACAGAATAATATGTATGGTACAATTCCATTTACGCAAAGTTTAAAAGAGGCAAATTAAATACTATATCATTTAGGGATACTATATAGATGATAAGCTTGAAAGAAAAAGAATGTTTAACACAAAATTCAGAATAGTGAATGATTAATGGAAAATTTAGAATAGTGGTTAATTCTGGGGGAAGGAAAGTTTGAAGGCTTGTGTACTATATGTCACACACACAGGAACACACACAGAGTTATGTATGTGTGTGTGACATATTTGACATCTTTTCTTATGGTACAAGAAGTCAAAAGTACTATTTAGAGAACATTTTTGGTGGGTTATTTTAAAACATGAGTGGATATCTATGTAGAAAGATGTTCACAATATATTATTAAGTGGACTAGGGCACAAGACCAAATGTATTCTATTTTGGAAAATGTGTATATACTTTGAAAAAAATCTAGAAGCCTAGATAATTGGTAACAGTGGTTGCCTGGGGTTAGTGACACTGCAAGTCATCTGATCATGATGGATTTCTTTTCTTTTAGCTTGTCCACAATGGACTTGTGTTATTCATACAATACTTTTATATTTTTTGCCCCAGGAGGCTTGCCTGTATGGAGTAGATCAGCAGGCTCCCTTAGTGTCTAACTTTTGGTTAGGTTCAGAAGAGGGAGGCACCTCTGGAGACCAGAGTCAGGATGAAAATGCAGTTGGAATATTATTCTTCAGCCTTCCCCACTCCAGGTAACCTTGGGACAGCTCTTCCCACAGCTGTTAGTTACAGCCCCTGTCAATAGCCACTCTATATAGATCTATGTATAGGTGGGAAAGTCTCCCTGCTGAGGCTAGCCCCTGAGATCTATACAGATCCTCCTTGACTTATAATGGGGTTACATCCCAACAAACCCATTGTAAGTCGAAAATATTTTAAGTCAAACATGCATTTAATAACTCGATAAACTCATCATAAAGGTGAAAAATTGTAAATTGAACCATCATAAATCCAGATGCTCCTAGACTTACGATGAGATTATGTCCAGATAAACCCATTTTAAAGTCAAAAAGTCATAAGTTGAATCATTGCAAGTCAGAGACCATCTGTATTTTCCTTGCTGGTTTCCCCAAACCCTACCCATGATTGTAGATATTCTCCTTATTAAACTCTGTTTGTATTACGCAATTTGAGAATGTCTTTTCTGCTGTTATTCCAAACTAATAATTCACACATTCTTCCTCCCAAATCCTTCCCCCTATATGCATAGTGTAGACTTCATGATGGTACTGGTGGGCTATGACAAGATGGGGCTTCCCAAGACCCTCCTCTTCCTTGGGGCCCTGGGATGGGCACTGTGTAGAGTAGGGTTTCCTGTTGGCATTTAGGGCCAGGTAATTCTTTGTTGGCAGGGAGGGGGCTGTCCTGTGCCTCTACCCACTAGATGCCAGAAGCATTCCCACCCCCAAGTGTTGACAACCCAAAGTGTCTCCAGACATTGCCAAAGGACCTTTAGGGGCAAAATCACCTACGTGGAAGGATTATTATGATTGTCATACACACAGACACGCATGTGACTATTCTCCAGCTTATCAGTACACATAAATGTGTGTGTACACATGAACACAGACACACATGTACACATACACCTACATAGCTCTCTGATAGCAATGGGTATGACTGGACCCCAAAATGATGGAGGCCAGGTGATGGCACTTCATCATCAGAAGCCAGGTGGGAGCAATCACCCCATGAGTGGCAACGTGGGAGAGTATCACAGGAAATATGGAGATGATTAATAGAATGTAGCATTTTAAGGTGCCACCAACAAGGGTCCACAAAGTTCATACCATCAAACAAATTAAGGATGATCAGGAGACCGAAGTCAATTGTCCCAATAAAACGTCACAATCCCTTGGTCATTTTATGAACCCAGAACTCACTGAGTGCAAAAGAGGCCAGATCTCTAGGGAAAGAACCAGTGAGTGACCCTACAGCAGATGCGTAGAGTAATGATTCCTCTGGTCTTTGCCCCAAAGAAACTATGGCCACATGGTGTGTCTGAACACTGCACAGAATGGCACCATGATCCACTTGATCAGTGGCACCGTGCTAACTGGATCGGACGAGCCAAAAATGCCAGTTCTCTGGATGCCTTGGTAAGAATGCCTTTACTTTCCAGTCCTTTCCTCTTATCTAGGGAATGAAGCCTAGAGACTGGGAGAAAAATGCTCGGCTAGGTGAAAAGTCTTGCTTTAGGGCTGCCCTCAATCATAGCACAAAGTCATACTTGGTTGTCCTGGTTGGCAAAAATCCACCCACCACAGGTACCAGGCAGGTAAACAAAGACATACTGTGTTGTCCCCCTCAGGATGGACAGTTCTCTTCAAGTCAACAAAACCACCACTGCAGGTCACATCATGGCTTATGGACAGCCCCCATCCCTGAGTCTGAGAATCATTTCTGCATGTGAATCCCACCATTTAAGACCAACAGGCATGAAAAGATATCAAGGGCAGAAAAGCCTCAGGAGACTGGTTTGGGACCTGGCACAAGGTGGGTTCATGTTGCAATGTCAAAGGATCTAGCACAATATGGAAAAAACAGCTCTCTGACACCTGTTGTTTGCAACCTCTTCACGTGGAGCAGCCTGTGATGTCCCATGCCACTCTCCGCAGCCTGGGAACACTCGTCAGTCTCTCCTCTGTATTGTATAGACTGCCATTTCCAAAGCAGCCTGCACTTACTGTTTCAATGAACTTCTGATTGAATGCTAATTCTCAAGACCCAGATGGAAATGTGTATTTTGGGAAAATACTGCTGGATTAGTCATGAGGAAAGAAGAGCCACAACATGTAGTAATGGTTGAAATGATTCCTACAAGAAAGAGCATGTCATATTCGATGATCCAGTCTTTGGAATCAGAAAGACCTGGATTTGACTCTATCCCTTGCTAGCTGTGTGGACCTGCCTGACTTACTTAATCTATTAAAGTCCCTACTTTTCTCTTTTCAGGCAGCAGGTGAAGCACTTTTTAGAGCACCCAGTTTGGTGTCGTTCTTAAGATTGTGGGACCAGCACTCCCTGGGTTTGAATCTGTACTGCCTTGGGCAAGTTGGTTAACCTTTCTGTGCCTTAGTTTCCCCATCTGTAAAATGGGGGTGGTGGAAATCCTAGGTCACTGGGTTGTCGGGAACAGTAAATGAGTTCATTAAAGCCCTCAGCTTGGTGCCTGGCATGGGATAACCACTTCCTATGCATTAGACATGTTTACATACAGTGATTGTTTACTAAGAGGCCCTAGCATTTGTTCCAGTTGTTTCCTTCCAGAGTCTGGATGGAATGGACAGTCGGGCACTCTGCAGGGGTCCAGCCACCTCTCTTCCTTGCCCAATTCCTGTGGCCTCCAGTTTTCTATGTGGACAGAGGCGGGAGTGTGGGTGTACAGCCTGCCCCGGGACAGGGATGACGGTTGAGAATGTGCTTGCGTCCGGAGCTGTCCCCTCCCCTGCTCCATGCCACCAAATATGTCCATGATCTCTGCTGCCTGGTCAACGGCCACTCCGGCTGCTGTCTCCTGGCCAGACCTGGAGCTCATGGGCTAATTTTAGAAATGACTTGTCGACTCAGCTGCTGCTATCACGTTGGCCCCAAAAGAGGGTGGGGGGAGGGTGGGGGAGGGCGGACCTGGGAGGAGCAGTCAGGGAAGGGGATGTGTGTTAGTGTGTGGGGAGGGGTGCTTCTGCTGCTTCTCCTGTGCCCCTGCTCTGCCGGCTTGGTGGGGTCTCTTTGCTGCTACCTGCGCACACTTCTTGGACGATAGTAGTTCCTGCGACCCGCGGCCTCCTGTGGAGAAGGTACTGTCGGGCTGGGTTACACGATGGGCACCTTGTGAGCTGAGAGGCAAGTTTTAATTTTCCGGAATGGGATTTTGGGGCCTGTAGTGACAGGCCTCTGGTCTTTTGTCTATTTCTGGCCTTTCTGGTGACGAGAGCTCCCAAGGCCTTTTCCCTTCATGGGTTGCTCATGTCACTTACTTTGAAAACAAGAGTATTTTGTGGAAGGATTTTAGAACAAAATGCTGGGGCAAGTGGACACTTTTAAAGATCACCCTTGTCAGGACCCAGCCGTTTGCTGATCATTTAAAAAAAATATGTCAGAGTCATGAGTTAACTTCCACTGCTGACTCTCAGCCGACAGATGCCAGGGTTTATATTTTTTCTCAACTACCAGTGATTTCTGCTTAACTGGTTTTCAGTTTACGGCCAGGGAGCCAAACTTTTTCCCTTTCACATTTTCCACCCTGCTGAGTCTAAGCCTTAGTTTTAATGTTTTTTTAAAAAATTCCAATTAAACATGTGTGAGTGGTAGGGGGAGGGGAATGGTGGTTCATGGCCGAGGGTTTCAATTTCACATGGTGCTTACTTGAGCTCTGAGAGGTGTTTTGAACACCCATTCCCCAGGCATTTCTTTGAATAAAGATGATCCAGAGGTCTCAGTGGCCCAGGTAGTGGGGCAGGGAGGGGGCCCACTGACATGGAGCTCCCTCCCAGGAGTCACCAAGACCTCTGCAGCCTCAGGGCTACTACCTCTCTGCAACTTCGGAGGAGGCTGGGAGGGAAGAGTCCTATTTACTCCCCATCAGCTTGGAGCTGCCCAGCCTAGCCTTGACCTGCTTGTGCAGGAGTCTGGGCTTCCATCCTGCAGGGCCTGGAAAACTGTGCCATGGCCATCCAGGAAGATGCCTGCTCCTTTCAGGGCACAGCTCATGGAGGCTGAACATCCCACTCAAGCATTTAGCATCCAACAGTGTGGTGGTTCCCTTGGGTGCTGTCTTAGCTACTGACCTAAGTTGTATTCCCCTGTGTTTGGGCAATATGTCCAGTGTGCACTGGGGGAGAGGATGAGAGAGGCACCTATCTATGGTCTTAAGCTATAAAAGATTTCTAGAAAATAATAGCAAAGGAAGGAGGAAAGAGAGAGGAAAAAGAAGAAGAGGAGAGGGGGTCTCCCGGTCTCCAGGCCTCTGAGCAGCTGCATGTCACTAATCAATAGATATTTGGTGTGACCTGTGTACAGGCCAGGTCACTTTGAGTAGTCTGGTTTAGGCTCTGCTGACTCCATGGCCCTGCAGAAGTCCCTTCCCCAATGGGAGCTTAGTTTCCCCTTCCAACACCTTAGGGGGTTGGGCAAAACCATCTCTGAGGTCCCTACCAGGATTCAACATCCAGAAAGGCGTTTCTCTGGTGTGGATTGTTGACTACCTACCCATCAAACCTGCCAGGCCGCAGAGAGGGTGCTTGTAAAATGCAGATTCCTGAGCTCATCCCAAACATATTATACAGTCTTGGGAAAAGAGTAAAACCTTGCAGGTGGTTCTGTACTCACCTGAACTGGAGAACAGCCTTTCCTCTGGTTTGAGTTAACAAAAGCACAGATGGCTACTGCTCAGCATCCACTATGTCAAAACTCATCATGTCATTTCATAAATGTGGAAAACATGCACAGAGCTTTATTAGGGTTGGACTTTTGCAAAGATTTTATTAGGTCAGTGTTCGCCCAGAGGAAATATCAGGCCCTTCTGTAGCATTTTGAGATGAGAACAGAGGGTCCCAAAGCTGAAGCTGAAGAGAAATGCCTTGAGCTGCCAAAGGACAGGAACTCTGATTGTGTCTCTACAAGGTCATCGTGAGACAGCCCTTCATCAGGTCCTGTTTTACCCAGTCTTTGGTAGATAAAAATAACGGTCCAAATGGTCCTTTTTAAGCAGATGATTAGTTGCTATGGTGTATGGTGTATGTTTAATATTTAAAGTAAGTGGGATTGAATTGTTTGAAATATGTAGGTTATGGGTTTGAGACAAGTAGAGGGCCCCTGGAGTGCTGCCAACCTCCTCTGTTTACAGCTGGGGCAGTGGGGGCACAGAGAGGGGAAGCAACTTGCCCAAGGACACACAGCTCTGCAGTGACAGCCTTGGGCTTAGATCAGCCCCTGCATTCAAAGCTGGTATTTAGGGAGCAGCCTGGGGCTTCCCATGTTAGAAATAATAACCCAATCCTAACTATTACCTCCACCCCCGAGACCTTTTCAACATCCTCTAAGCCTCAAAGAAAGGGATTAAATCTCAGCTCTATTTTGAATGGAGGCAACAAAAATGAATTTTGTTACACAAACAATGCCCTTGCATATCAAAGCACATCTCTCTCTCTCTTTCTCTCTCTCTCTCTGTCCGTCTCTCTCTCTCTGACACACACATGTGCATGTGTGCATGCATGCACACAAACACACCCACACACACCATTCAGTCTGAAAGATCCAGAGACATCATCAGCTTCATCTGAATCATCCCCCACCCCAGGGCATGACTCACGCAGCTCCGTGACTTTCTTTTTCTGCTCTACTTCTCACTGTGCTTGATTACTCTTAAGAACTATAGTTTCTGGCAATGGAGTAAAGATCAAGAATTGGCTAGGTGGGTTTACTGAACACATGGGCAGTGCTCATGCTTGAGCTAACAGGAATTTCAAGATTCAGGGTCCCAGGAGAATTCATCTCCGCCCACAAAAGACTGAGTGCATTTTCAGCTGTTTCTTGGGAACCAGCTGGGGTTTGAGCTTCAATTTCATGGAGGCAGCTGGATTTGCTGTTGAGTAGAGGAAGAGATGGTTGCTGAATGGGAATAAATGTCACATTCATGCTTAGTATTCCTGGGAGCTTGGGCATGAGTTATTAGTCCCATTTTAAAGACCAGGGTGAGCTTTGGAGGCTTCAGTGATACAAAGTCATGCAGAGAGAAATGCAACCAGGCCTCTGTGCCTTTCTGCTAGGGGCTGGAATATTTAGTCTAATCTAATAAACAACATGGGCTAAGGCAATGAATTACGCAATCCTGCTTCACAGGAACAGATAACAAAGCCCGTTCACACTCACTGCCTCATTTAATCCATTGATTATCAAGGGATGGTGTGTGATACTGTCCCAGTGTTATAAAGGAAGAAACTGAGAATCAGAGTAGGTTAGCGATTTGCTTTTCCTCTTGGTTTTCTGTCAACAGTGGTGGCTCATTTTCTCGGTTCTTTCTATGTCACATCAACTTATTGTTCAAAGCAAAGATTATTTTGCCCTCTTTTCCCCTTAATGCTCCTTTCCACTTGCCATTATTTATCTAGACCAGGGTTCTATACCATCGTCAACCTTGGCATTATGGACTTTTTGGGCTGGACAATGCTTTGTTGTGGGGGGCTGTCATGCGCACTCTAGGATGTTTAGCAGCATCCCTGTCTACCCACTTGATACCAGTAGTACCTTCTTTGCAGTGTGACAACTGGAAATGTCCCCAAGCATTGCCAAATGTCTACTGGTGGGCAGTCACCACTTGGTGAGAACCACTGGTCCAGTCCAGTTCTGTCCAGTAGAACCTCCCATGATGATAGAAATCTTCTGTATCTGTGCTGTCCAATCTGGTAGCCACTTGCCACATGTGGCTATTGAGCACTTGAAATGTGGCTTATGTAACCTGAAAGCTGAATCTTATCACTTAATTTTAATTAATTTAAATTTAACTAGCCACATGTGGCTAGTGTTTACTATATTAAATGGCCCAGCTCTAGGTAGCAGCATAGTAAGGGTTAGAAAATTAGCCCTTTGCTGGTGTACTGAAACTCTAAATCAGTCAGGAGAACCTCCCAGCAAAAGTCTGACCAGCTTCTTGCTTCACTGTGGCAGGGGGAACACCAGACTGGAAATGGCAAATACTTGGCACCAGTGCCACCCCTAAATGCTCCTATGCCCATGGCAGACATTGCTAGTCAATCACAGCACACCTCTCTACTGAGTCCAGGAATAGCTCAGGATCTTTCCAACTACCAAACTCCAGCCAGGCAACCCTCAACTACAAATCAGTCAGTGCTGGCATGTGAAAGAAATATTATTGGTCCTCCCTGCACTAGGCCATATGGCCCATGCATGAGGCCTGGTGTCTCATCAGTCTGCAAGGGTGGTTGCCAAGGAGCATGTGTCCAGCCTCGATCAGCGGGATGAACACAGATATGTAGAGGGGAGAGCTGATGTGCTGGAGAAGCCGAGATTTTTCTCTAAGAAACACCCACTGCATGATTTAGGGATGAAGGCTGGGGGATGGGGATGGTGACTTGTCAGCCACTGATATACAAAGCATTTGGAGATTTTAATTGACCTGGGACTCAGTCTGATTCAACAGGAAACATGGTTGCTGCAAAAGGGCCTTATGACAAAGTCAGTAGTGGCTCTCAGGTATATGGAGTATCTAGTACTCAAACCACACTGTGAAGTCGGTAAGAAATACTAGGGCTCCCATTTGACAGATGGAGGAATTGAAGCACCGAGAGTTTCCGCAACAGTCAGAATGGGGTCCAGGCTGAGAGGTCTGAGACTTTCAGGACTGATGTTGGCCCTCTGAAGGGCAGGATGCCCACTGCATTTGCCCAGGCCAGCCTCTTGTGGAGTGAAACGTCCACTCCCAGGAAACAGTGACCATTATTCTGAAGGATCTGGAAGTCATATCATCTGAGAAATCAAGTCATTAGACTCCAGATAAGAAAATAGGGAGAAGATTCCGTCGGTGTCATATG
The DNA here is from genome assembly GCF_027409185.1 of Cynocephalus volans. Classification (NCBI taxonomy): domain Eukaryota; kingdom Metazoa; phylum Chordata; class Mammalia; order Dermoptera; family Cynocephalidae; genus Cynocephalus; species Cynocephalus volans. The sequence goes on from NC_084461.1 coordinate 199,993,919, forward strand.
GAAAAGTGGTTAACCTGGTTGTTCTGTTGCTCCAGAGAGAGCATGTGGCTATACCAGTGACGGAGCTCTCTAAGTAGGAGGAAGTTGGTTCTTTTCACCCTATGCATATTTCTTGGGAGAGTTCCTTCATTAAGAAGTCTCTCCAAAATACCAGTTGAATCATGCCACTTTCTGGGAAGATTTTAACTGATACAGTCAGGGGATAAGTAGCTTTAAACTCAAATATCAACTCTGATAGATGGGTACTGGCTGCTTGGAGTGTTATACAGGAAGGACTCTGAGTTTTTATGTGAACTCAGTGGGAAAGAGTGCTCTGATTGATTATTAATGTCTACCCCAGGCACGGAAGGAGAGAATGGCACACAATGCTATTTATTTGCCATTCACAGGCTAAATGGACAAAAATTACTCTCATGATTTATACCTGGATCAGAGTCTGACGAACCTGGGCACTGGGAGATGAGGACCCTGGCTCTGCCATCGTCTGGAACTGTAGGACCTCAGGAGAGTCACTTCCCCTCCCTGGTCCATGGATGCCAGGATAAGAGAAGGCAGGTTTTATGGCCTCCAAGGGCCTTTTGTAGCTCTGGTTCCAAAGAAGGAAAGCCATTAGAGCAGACATCAAATATCTTACTTAGTAATGAGTTCCCCATCAATGAACACAACCAAGAAGGAGCTCATTGACTCTCCATCCAGGAAGTTCCTTGCGAGGGGCCAGGCCCCTGGGGCTCCCTCCATGGCAGGTGCCCATGGCTCTCTGACTGCGTTGGCATTCCAGTCTGCTCCTCCTCTTGCGGACCTCTTTCCTACATTCTTCTTCATTTCTCTGCCTCTCCCACTTTTGTCTTCCTCCCTCCTTCTCTTCAATATCTCTTTTTCCTTCCATCAACCTTCCTGCCTTTGTTGCCCACTCAACCCCTCCCCCTTTCTCATTTTCTAGAATAATACAGGTTGTTGTGAGTGTGGCCTGAATCCTTGGCTAGTAGCTGTCTGTAGGCTGCCCTTACCCTGATTGGTTGGGGGGGAGGGTGGATCTGCATGCTGAGTACATTCCCTTTCCATTACTGCCTGGTTGCTTGGCCACCAAACACAGCTTTGGTGAGATAGGCTGGGCTGTGTGTGAATCAAGAGAGTCACTTTTGTCCATTTAGCCTGTAGATGGTAAACAGATAGCACTGTGCACTATTCCCTCCTTCCGTGCACCCAGCAGACATTAATAATCAGTCAGAGCACTCCTTCCCACTGAGCTCAGATAAAGGCTCAGAGTCCCGCCTGTATAACACTCCAAGCAACCACTACCCATCTATCAGAGTTGATATTTGAGTTGAAAGCTATTTAGTCAAGACCTCCTAGAAAATAGTCCACTTAACTGGTATTTTGGAGAGCCTTTTTAATGAAGGAATTCTCCCAAGAGATGTGCATAGGGTTAGGAAAACCAACAAAGCATGTTGAAGCACTCGGACACTAGCTGTGGTGGAATTCCTTATTAGCCTTGGACCTGATGAGGCAGGGGAGAGGAAAGGTAATTAGGAACCTAGGAATAGCTGGAGTTGATGGAGAGGTACTGCTTGAAGGGGTTGCAGTTGTAGATAGAGAAAAAGCCCTTGCCAAAGCTAGGGCCTGATATGAAGGGAGCACGGTAGAGTGTGTGTGGGGGGGTGATATACCCTGATCTCTAGTTGCTCCCACTTGCAGGTGTCTTGCCAGAGCCTTTCATTGAAAAACTCAAGGGAAAGCCAGAGAGCAAGAGAGCCCAGGGGGATGGTGGGCCCAATTCCTAGTGCTCAGACCCCTGGGGCACAAAGCAGGCTAGCCTCAAGGTGGCCTTTGGAGAGAGTGGGTCATGTGGCTGCTGGAGCTGTCCCCTTGTCCTTGTTATCCAGTTCTCTCCCAGGCAGCTCCTCCTCTCCAGGGGGCCAGGCAACTAAATGGTCAGGGCTCTGGTAGGACACAGAAGGTTCACTCCTGTGGGGCCATTTGAAAAGTTTAGGAAAGGGACTATTTACCAATGTGTGGGCAGGTTGCAATGTAACCATTAAGGCAAGGGTCAGAAAATGATGACCCAAGGGCTAAATCCATCTGTCTGCCTGGTTTTAAAAATAAAGTTGTATTGAAATAGCCACATCCATTAATTTACATACTGTGTACAGCTGCTTTTGAGCTGCAAGGGCAGAGTTGAATAGTTACGAGAGAGAACCTACAGCCCTCAATGCTCAAAAGGTTTACTATCTGGCCCTTTACAGAAAAAAATTGCTGACCCCTCCTTTAAGGGGTGTGGCAGCACTCTGGGGCTAGCAACTCTGGGAGCCATTACTTATTTCCTCTGGGCCGGAAGTGGCAGGGAGGTGCCTGCTGTCAGCACAAGAGAGGGGAGAGAGTGAAAGGGCAGCCTGAAGTTGCTTTTCACATAAGGAGGCAGCCAGCCCACTGCTGCACAGTGGGGAGATCGAGCACTGAGACACAGATGCCCTCTGATTTCCTGCCAGCAGGGGATTCCCATTAGCTGAGGCCACCTGCAATTTGGAAAGCAAACAAGCCCATTGGTAGAGTCCACATGGCTCAGGATCCACAGGCATAGAGCAAGGTTCAGGAGAGGCAGAAGATGTATCTGAAGGGTCTAATGGGATACACCCAGCTTGGTGGCTACAGGTGTTGTCTTCAACTCTCCCAGCATCCTGGCCTCCAATATGACTGTCAGAGAGACCAGATATCAAGCAGGCAGCTCACCCCCACTGAGCATCTCAGCTCTGAGCTGGTGCTCATAGTGGCCAACCATATTTGTCTGCCTCCAGGGACCTTGGGGGCTTGCGGGGAATAAACACGGACACTCAGCAACCAAACAATGGGCAAGACAGAATTCTAAATGAAGGTAGAAATGATAAAGGACTGAATAGAGACCTAAGCCGTGTGGCCAGTATAGCAGGAAGGGGGCAGGGTGATAGGGGGTGTTTGGGAGGAGGAGGCAGGAGGCTGTTAGAGTCCTGGAGGGTGACATGGCTGGCACTCGTGGGGACAATGTCACAGAGGAGGTGGCCCAACAGGCTCACGAGAGATCATGGGTATGAAGAGGAACCAAGGAGGGGAAAAGAATGAATGTAGCTTTTACTGAGAAGCTGCACATGCCAGGCACTGTGGCAGGAGATGCTGAGGGGCCAGTGTATTAGAGTGGTCATGAGCACAGCCCCTGAAGTCAGACCGTTTGGGTCCAAGAACCAGTCCCACCACCTGCTGCATGCAAGGCACTTCCTCATTCTGCCCAAGTGCTCTGAAATGGTGTTACTCACCAAATCCACCTTAAAGGGAGGTTGGGAAAGAGTAAAGGACTTGATCTGCCTAAGTTCTCAGCACAGAGCAAGACCAAAGTACTCTTGGTACTATCATCAATACCCCTTTGAGGGAGGGAGGGCAGAGATCTCAGGGTGGAGCAGAAGGGACAGGGATTTCAGCACCCAGGTCATCCATACTCCCTCCTGTATGACCTTGAGTGAATTTGCGAACCTCTCTGATCCCCTGACCACAACACATGCAGCACCGTGACTAACACCAATCAGATGCTGTGTAAATATCAGTGCCCCATGCACACCCAGCCCTCTCCCTGAATGTGCCTACTGCCTAGGAAGGTACCTCTGAGCCTTGGCCTTGTTGCCCCAGATTGGTCTTCGGTCATCATCACTGATGAGGAACTGAGCATGTGTGGGAGGAGTCAGACACACCTGGGGGCAGGTCTCACCCAGCCTTCTTGCTGGGTGACCACAGGCAAATGCCTCTACCTCTCTGAGTTGCTATCTGCTCTACAGGGTGATGCCAACCATGTAGTGCTGTTATGGGATTGAAGTGTGATAATGGATAAATTTCAGGTCCAGTAGGAATTTAAGGGTGCTGGGGGTCGGGGAGCAGTTTAGGTATGAGGATCCATCTCAGTGCTTAGTACATAGCTGGTTCTTCCTAAATATTGGAGTCCTAAATGTTGGGGAATCATCCTGTGCTGGCTCCTGTGCTGGGGTTGCCAGGCCAGCTTTAACCATGGAGTTAAGTGAAAATGAAAACACAACTGAGAGCGGTTATCAGGGATCAGGCACCTGCTTAACATGTGGGTGGCCTCGCATTTTACAGCTAAGAAAACTGAGGCTTAGAAAGCTTCCTGGCGTCCCATAGGACATGAACTTGGGCCATGATAAAGTGCTCCACACTATATGTGGATGCAGACAGCACAGGGGGATGTCAGCAATCCCTGTCACAGGCTGCTGCTCTGTTCCTTCTCAGCCTTACTCTTAATCATTTATTGACTCACTCACTCATTCATCCATTCAACAGATATTTATTGAGAGCTAAGTATGTGCCAGGAACTGTTCTAGGAGCTGGAGGTACAGAAGTGAACAGAACAGATAAAAATTCTGGCCCTCGTAGGGGCAGGTTCTGGAGGGGTAGTGGAATAGGATGGGGTGGTGCTATGTTGTAATTTTAAAATGGGTGAGGGCAGGCTCATTGACGAGATGATTCCGAGCACAGACTTGAAGGAGGTGAAAGTGTAAGCCATGAGAAAGGAAAAGCATTTGAGGCAGAGGGAACAGCATGTACAAAGGCCCTGAGGATAGAAAGGGAGACTTATTAGAGCAGGGGGTTGTGAGGGCCCTGTAGGCTGCTATAAAGACCGCGGCATTTATCCTAGGAGAAAGAAGTCCCTGGAGGTCTGGCCACTGTGCAGGGACTGGACATTGGGAGATGAAAGTGGGGAGTCTGGAGGGCCCCATAGGGCAACTCGGAGCCAGCGTGTGTACACAGAACACTGTGTCAAGCCATCTCTGGCTCTGTGGGATGTCCTTCCTTTCACCAGCCTCCTTCACCCCTCAGGGGAGACTTGTGACTTTGTACCACGAATTTGGAGTGTCTAGGGACTGCGCATGGGCTTAAAACAGCAGCTGATGAGGCAGGTGTAGGTTTCAGGTCTGGAACGCACTGTGGTGATAAGAACACTTGCTTAAATTAAGGCTTGACAAAGCCTTTCCAGTAGGATTGGCTCCTGGCCCTGGGTCACTGGGGCTGGCCCAGAGACTTGGAGGGGCAGGACATTGGCAGCGAGGCCCCCGCTGAGCTCCCTCTCATCGCCCCCTTCCCTGGGGCTGAGGACGGCCCAGACTGACAACCGGGATTCCCCTTGGAGCCTGGAGACTGAGGGTGATTCTTGGGAAGCAGCCACTGACCTGGCCAGCCCTAGGCTGGCTGGAAAGCGGGAAGCAGTGGCCAGGGCAGCCACTTCATGCCAGGCCTATTCATAACCCAGGCTTTGCTCCTCAGACATGCAGCCCATGAGTCACCCGGGGGCCTCTCCAGTGTCTCCCAAGGGGACTGGCAGGGAAGGGAGGGTATCTTTTGTCCCCCCCTTTCCCCAAGCTCCTCTCCCCACGGATCTGGCCTCATGCTTTATGTGCCAGCTTCATGTGCTTCTCACATGCTTTTGCAAACTGGACAGTCCACATGTGGGGGACTTTTTCTTAAGGTAAAGACTTGGCTGCCTGCACTTGGACTTGTTTCCGGGGTCTCCCCTTGGGCCTGTGACCTCATCAGAACTGAATGTTTTTCTTGGGTCTTCTGATCCTGAGATTTCCTCCTCCATGTTGGAGTGCTGGTGATGTGCTCACCTAGCGATGTGCTGGTAACTGTCTAATGGCCAGCTCCCTGAATAGAAGCTCTGATTAGTAGTATTTGCCTATTTCTGTAGAGTAAACACTCCCATGTGTGCCGACATACTACTAACGGGGCATTTCCGAACGCAGAGTTGGAAAGGGACGTCCACGATGGGCTCTCGTGAGATGATGAGAACGGGCTTCAGCACAGGGCTGGGGCCCAGCCAGCTCTCCACCCCACCAGCCTCCAGGATGGGCCGTTGCCCAAGCTGTCCTCTTGTGGACAGGTCACTGAAGGTGGCTACTTCCAGGCCCACAAGGCCTTAGAAAACTATTGGTCAGTGCTTGACAGCCTTCAGTCTTCATCTGACATTTGGGGCTGGGGAGTGGGCATCCCCCGGGAAGGGACTGGGAGGGGTCATTGAAGGACACTGCTCAGAGGACAGCCCCAGCCCGGAGCTAGAGGTGAGAAGAAGGAGCCTCGTCCTGCACTCAAGGCCACTTCCACTAAGACTTTGGTGACGAACACCTCCCAGTGTCGCTACAAATGCTTTCCAAACAACTTGAATACACTGCAGGATTGGGGTGGGGGTGGGGGTGAAAAATAGTACAGCCACTTTAAAAAACAGTTTGGCAGTTTCTTAAAAAGATAAAATGGAAAGCTACCCTAAAACCCAGTGATTTCACTTGGAGGAGTCCATCTACAAGAAACGAAAATGCATGGCTATTTATAACATTACTCCTAATGGCCCCAACGTCGAGACACGCAAATACCCCTCGGCTGGTGCGTGCTAAAGAAAACATGCTCTATCCATAGGATGGAATGCTATTCAGCAACAGAAAGGAATGCAGCACTGATACACACAGTAACACGGATGAACATCAAAAACATTGTGCAAAGTGAAAGAAGCCAGAAGTAAGACTACATACTGTCTGATTCTGTTTATATCTAATGTCCAGAAAAGCAAATCTATAGAGATAGAAAGTAGATTAGTGGTTGCCTGGGGCTGAGGGCAGGAATAGCCAGTGAATGTAAATGGGCACTGGGGTCATTTTGGGGGTGATGAGAATGCTCTAGAGGTAGATTGTGGTGACAGTTGTATAACTCTGTAAATTTCTTAAAAATCACCAAATTGTACACTTACGAAAGGTGAATCTTAGGGTATATAAATTATACCTCAGTTAAGCTTTTTAAAAACCATGTTTCCTAAACACCTTTTTTAGTGGATTCATAATGTTACTTCAAGTTGGATGTGCTTTAATTTGTCTGACCTTCTCTAGTTATATTGGATGTTGTGTCTGCTTTTTCGATGCTACAAACACCACAGTGATGAAATTTTCTGGTTTAGGATTACTTCCTCAAATGTGTTTTCCAGAAGAGGACTTTCTAGGTCAAAAGTTATGAGCATTTATTAGGGTTCTCAAATCTTTTTCCCAAAGTGTGGGACCAACTGAGCGCTCCAGTTTCCTGCCCTCCCCTAATTTGCATAGCCAAACCACAGCGCCAACCCCTCCCTCAAAAAAGAAAACCCCACTATTTCACGGTGTTAGAAGTTAGGATAGTGGTTGCTCCTGAGGGGACCAGAAGGGTGTAAGAGGGAGGATCTAGGGGGCTGGTCATGTTCTGTTTATTTTCTGAATTGAGATGTAATTTACGTCTAGTAAAATGTCCAATCTTAATTGTACGGCCGGAGGAAGTTTTACATATGATTCACTTGTATAACAGTCACTCAGATCAAGATATAGGACACTTCCAGCATCCCAGAAAGTTCCCTTGTGCTCCTCCTCAGACAAAAGATAAAGCTCCTCTGACCTCCACTACCACAGATGAGCTATGCCTGTTCTGGGACTTCTTACAAATAAAATCATAATTTTCAAATCTTGATTAGGTTGCTGTTCATATAGGTGTGTTCTTTTTGTAAGAGCTGCTGAGCTATGCGCGTATGATTACATATCTTCCTGACCGTATGTTACACCTCAATAAAAGTTTAAAGTGTGAGGTCAAGACGAAGAGTATGTCAGGGCACATCCACTCCGTGGCTTCCTTGCTGACGATATTCCTTGCAGTAGTAGATGACAGTTATTGTACCTGGCTGTGCCTGTTCCCCGACGCGGTCTTGGTTCATGGTGTTGGTGGGGGTGAAAACGGGGCTGGGCCCATGAGCTGATCTGTCTCTCTCTTTTCTCCCTATGTCTCTGTGTGCCTGTCCCGTGCCCCTCCACCTCATGTGCTGTGTGTGTCTGCAGAACCTCGTTCCGTGCTGTCTGGAAGGGAGCTCCATCTCATCAACATCTCACGGCCTGGCACTGCCTCAGCATGGCCATCTCATCGCGCCTCGCCCTGTGGGAGCAGAAGGAAAGTCATGCTCAGGGCTGGGTCTACAGCCACAGGGGCCGACTCGACCCTTAAAAGAAAAAGTCACAGCCTGGTGCCTCAGCCTCTCCCTTCCCACCTTGGGCAGGGTGTCTGACATCCAGCCCTCCTTGTGGCATGTCCAACCCCACATTCCATCTTCTCCCAGCCAGCTTGGGTAGCTATGGCCTTTCCAACCCAACTAAGCATTAATGACCATACCCTTGACTCCTCCCATGGCTGCCTGGTCTTTCCCTGTTCATCAGTTGGTGGCAGGAAAATGCGGGTAGACCAGCTGTCCCATCTCCATCCTCATGGCAGCTCTGATGTGTACTGGGGTTTGCATGGAAGGAGGAAAGCCTGGGGGTGGGGCGAGGCAGAGACAGAGCTGTTGGCTGCCAGGTTTACACCACAGGTATGGTTTCCGTGGTCCCTGCCTTCTGTCACCAGGGAGAACTGGAAGCGGGCCCTTCTCCCCAGCTATTCCTTCCTTTCCTTTTCTATTTCCCATGAGATACCAGGAAGGGCTGCCTCTTTTTCTGATACACCCTCTCTCCTCCACCCTTCCTCCCACCCCCATGGATGTGATCTGATCAGCTGGTAGTGGAAGAGTGGAGTGGGTGAGAAGCTTCTTTCTGGCTGCCTCCTGGCTGTCCCTGCCCCTTCCAGTCTGATCTGGGGGTAGTGTTGAGGTTAGTGTTGAAAGTAGCAGAGGTTGGCACCTGTCGAATGTGCCTTAAGACTCACTCTTACTTACAAAGTGGGTTTCAGTCCTGCAGCAGGAGGGAAGAAAGAAAGTGGTGTAAGTGGGGGCCCAGCTGTGCATGCCCCCTGCTGCTCTGTTCCTGGGCAATGTGGGCATCAACCAGCCTTATTCCATGGCCTCTGCCTCGTCTCCAGGACTTTCCTATCTCCTTTTTTTCCCCCTCTATCAGCTGGCCTGCAGGGAGCAAGTCTTTGCCAGACACACACACAGGACCTTGATAAGCAGTTTACTTTAAGCTTGCGTGCCTCTTCCATATAAAGCACTGGTGATTTTTTCCCCCCTTCTCATGAGCAATCTCACAATGATGCATGTTAAAGACACACTTCAGTTGGCCACAGCTGGTCCCATGCCTCAGTGTCCAAAGTCACTGTGGCCAACAAAGGGGTAGCAGCTGCAACCTAGGTCCAGCCAGCTCTGGCCTGGCCACACTTCTGGGGTAAAATGCTAGTGTCCAGCCTGCCTGATTTGGGACTCAGTGCTAGGGAGCCCCTGGCTGCCCATGTCCTGGTTTAAGGCCATCAAGAAGCCACATACTGCATCAGTGGGCTAGAGCCACAGGTTTGGATCTTCGTAGAAATCATGGCTGCAAACCCTTCCCTACCTTGCCATGTTCCTGGTGCATAGTAAGTGATTACTGTGACTAATGAAGTGATTAATCTATTATATTAACTACAAGATGAGATGAGGCAGGAGAGTGTGGACCTTCCCTGTGACCCATCCCCTTCTGGAAACTGGAAAATCTCCTTTCAGAGCAGGTACATCTAGAGATGGGTTTGTCCCATGCCAAAGAAGGGAACCAGTGACCTTGACGTCCAAACTCATATCAGAAGGAGACTCGATCCAGGCAGAAATTGCACTGACTGGCGTAACCTCTGCTGCTCATACATTCCATTTTTACACACTGTCTCAGGGCCTCCCAGAGTCCCACTGCCATGCTTTGCTGTGGCCTCATACATGGGCTTGGTCACGTGTGTCCTCCTTGGCCTCTCCCAGGCTCCATCGCTAATGTTTTGAAGGGTGAATTGCCTCGGCTGGATCACTCACTAAGCTCTCTCCTTTCTTGCTTCTGCAAAACAGATTCGGGAAGAGGACAAGAGCCCTCCACCGTCCTCGCCCCCTCCCCTTTTCTCTGTCATCCCAGGGGGCTTCATTAGGCAACTGGTCCGGGAGACTGAGAAAGAGTCCAAGGAAGCGAGACGGAGGAAACAGGCAGTGCTTGCCTCTCCAGAACAAGAGGTAAGTGGCCCCCAGGAAGGGAACCAGGTGCATTTCTGTACCCACCATCCTGAATCGTCTCTGAGTCACTTGTCACCCTTCCTTCACTCTTGCCATCCCTGCTTTGAGAAACATCCTTTTTTCGATCTGATCTATCGAACTCCTATGCATCCTTTAGAACTCAGTTCAAATAGCACATCTCCAGAAAGTTCTCTCATTGCCCTCCTTCTTCTGATTTCCACTTCACCCTCTATGCCTGTCTTAATTGTGGTCGGCCTACTCAATATTTATTCACATGACTTATTTGACTAGGAATCCCTTAAGAGCAACAACAAGCTCTCATTCAACCCTGTATCTCGAACAAATCTCGTAGTACTTGGCTCATAGTGAGTGTTCAGCAGATGTTTGTTTAGTGAATGAATGAATGATATCAGTTGATATGTGATTGGTCGGGGTCATTGTTCCCCTACTTTTGCAGAAAGGGAAACCTAGACACTAGCTAAGATATATAGTTAGTTCATTTAAATCTAAGTGGAAAAGATATTCAGTTGGTAGTCACTGGTATAGCTGTTCTAGCTGTTAAAAACCCTTCCATGCCAGGTGATAAGTAGCCATGGTCCCAAGCCCCCAAGTGCCCTCCAACTGCTATGCTCACCCAGGCCCCTCCTCTGAGTCCCTTGGAATAATCACCATCCAATAATTAAAGGGTTAATGCTTGGCACAGGTGGGGACCTTGGTACCCTGCTATCCTGGCATCCCTTTGATTGATTGGTGTCCACTAAAACCCTCTAACTATTCTGAATAGTAAATAGCACTAAATAGCACAGCAGGATTGAAACAATAGTTGAACACGGTGCAGACCCTGTGCTTTAAGGACTTTCAAACTTGACCCTGGTGGTGGCAAGTGCTATCTCCCTCCTTAGCCAGGGCACCTGGGCAGGGTGATGAGGCTGGACAGCAGGGAGGCAGGCTTGGAGCGCAGCGTACCTTGGAAGCATCACTGTGTTAGGCAGAAAGGGCACCTCCTTGTGTCTCTCCAGTGGCCCCTTGGAGCAAGCTGAATGCTGCAACAATTGTTCTGTGAGGTCTGGTGGCCTCGGGCCTGGGGTTGTCTTGAGCCCAGCGTTCATTCTGGCTCCTCCTTTCCTATCCCTTCAGCTTTGGTTTTTCCAGCCACCTCACGTGCCTGCACCACCTGCCCAATTACAACAATGTTGCTACATCAGAGAAGTCCTCCAGCAGCTAAACAGCAGCAGCAGCTGAAACACCCTGGCCAAGTGTTTCTGGGGGAGGCTGACAGGGAGGACAGGCTCTGTCCCCACACTTGCCAGACCTAAGGTGTAAATAGGAACCTAATTTGACCCCAGTAGGCTGTTGTTAGTCATGTTGAAATGTTACAGTGTGCTGTTTATCTCTAGACAATGCTCACATTGCTACGCATGGGCTCATTTGATATCCTGTGCAGTAATGGGGTAGATGGGATTAGACCCATTTATCAGAGGTGGAGATTGAGGTCTAGACAGGTCATGTGACTTGCCCAAGGTCATGAGGCCAGATAGAGGCAGAACCAGGGTGAGAGCCTGTGTGTTCTCTGCTCTTACAAGCTGCCTGGGGAAAGGGCCAGTGTGGTGTGTGAGGTGGCTGGTGTGGCCTCAGAGGCCTGGGGAGGAAATGGTTCCAGGAGGCTGTTGTTGGTGCCACTGTGAACAAGTTAAGAAGCAGAGGTGAGCAGAGGCTGGGGACAAATTGTCATGCTGGGCCTGGACAGAGACTCAGAACAAAGATGCAGGATGGACAGAACTCAGACCACAACAGGTGGCTAGACCACGGGCCAACGTGTTCCTGGGGATGTAGCAGGGGAGCCTCAGGATGTGTTCCTGCAAGGCAGCAAGTCCTGACTGGTTCTCACCAATTTAATTTTCTTGTCCTGATCAGTAAATAACTCCACACTCTCTCTCCTTGTCCCAGCTCAACTGTTGCATTTGGTCCTCGTATAATCCTTGCAAGGAGCCATTAGAATCCATGTCTGTTTTGCAGGAATGGAAAACAAGGCTCAGGGAGGTGACCTAATTGTCTTAAGGCCACCCAGCCAGTGAGGGGCAGGGAGAGGCTGGAATAACACTGGGGTAGAAAGAAATCCATATTGAATGTCAGTGAGAACTGGGTTCTAGCTCTGGTCCTGCCACTTTATGTGGTCCAGACCAAATCCTTTTCCCCCTCTTGGCCTCAGTTTACTCATCTGTAAAATGGATGTGCTATGAGTTTCCTCTTGGCCTCAGTGATTCTAGGGGTGCTGTTTCCTCCATATGCTGAGAAGGGTACAGAGGGGACTAAGGGCTTTAATGACTGTAAAAATGCAAAGGAAGAGAATTCCTGGGTGTGTGTGTTGTGGGGGGCCTGGGGTTGGTTACCTTGGGTTATCTTGTTTGGCGCATCCCCGTGTTACTGTCTCCTCCATAGTGGTTAGTTAAAAATAAGGCACTGACTCACTTTTCAAAATGGCATAGATGGTGATGAGATTTGCCACGTGTGGTCAATCCCACTTCCAAGGCTACATCCTGCCTGGACCCAGAAGGTCAGACTGAGCCACTCAGCCATGGGCACCAGAGCCATGGTTCTCAGCTCTGGTTGCAATGCACATTAGAATCACGCAGGAGGCCACAGCCCACACCAACAACATCAGACTCTTTGGGAGTGGGGCAAGCATCACTGTTTTTCAAAGCTTCCCAGGAGATTCCAGTGAGCCCTAGAGAGACAAGCAAGGCTGTGTAATATGCAGCAGTTGAGGGAACTGTCTTTAGAGTCAGAGAAGCCTAGCTTGACATTTCAGCTTTGTCTTTTGGACCACATAACATCTTTGTGCCTGTTTCCTTTCTTGTAAAATGGGGAGTGGTTCAGAATCTACCTCACTGGGTCCTTATGAAGGTTAAGTAGGATATTGCATGATGGTGTTGTAGGGCTCACTGTGAGGGATCTATAAGTGATAGCTCTCATTATTATTAAAATCATTATTACAAAGACGTAGAGACTGTACTCTTGTGGAATCAAGCCCATAAAACAGGAGTGTGGGGGGGAGACACAAAGAAAAGCCAGAATGGAAGGCAGAATGTGGTCCTTGCTGTGATGGGAATATGAGCATAGTACCCTGGGACTTCGTGGAGGTGTGAGATGATTTCTGATTGAGGTCTTCAGGTGGAGATGTATAGAGAGGTGACATTTGAGCTGGGTATAGAAAGATGAGTGGACTGTGGATAAGTAGAGAGGGGGAAGGTCATACCAGGCAGCGAGCTCAGCTTGAGAAAGATATGGAAGCAGGGAAGGCTCAGGTGTGGTAGGCAATGCCCAGTGTAGCCAAAGCCTGGGGATAAGTAGGGACAATGAGACCAGAATGGGGGCTGGGGGCTCTTCACTGAGGATCCTAAATGTTCAACGTTGGTGTTGAAAGATTTTCCCATAGGCTGTGGGCAGCTACAAAAATTTTTTGATCAGGTTCAAACTGATTGACAAATTAAATTTAAGAGACACCATTTCAAATCCTGTGGCAATGATAAGAGATGATGAACTTGGGTTTGGGGAAAGAGACACAGATTTGAAGCCTTGCAGGATGGAATCAGCACTATCCTGGGAATGGTTTGAATGGAAGAAGAGGGTGAGAGTCCCAGATTTCCAGGCATGAGTGTCTGCAAAGCTACCTTAGCACTGTCCAAGATGGAAGAGCCCAGATGGGGGCAGGAGGGGAAGCTGGGGATAAGAGTAGAACTGTCTACAAGGTCTCTTTCTGCAGAGGTGGAGGTGAAGCTGAGCCCGTTAGCTCTTCAGGCCATAGCCAGGCTTGTTTGAGGAGGAAGGGCTATGCAAGGCTGAAACCATAGGCAGGAAAAGGGCCTGGGAGAGGAACAGGCAGTAGAAACCCCCTTGGGTGTTATGTAGCTTCAAATGTCTAGGTCAGGCAAGAGTGGAAAACCTCAGGGGCGGAAACCAGGGCCCTCAGCTGGTATGGGCAGTGGGGTGTGGGACCAGGGCAGCAGAAGTAGTGGCAGCTCAGTTTGTTCTGTACTCTGTGATTTCCAAAGTGCTTCTCTACATCTCATCCTATGAAAAATCTGGATGCTCAGGTGCTATCTGCCTGTACTGAGAGAAAACCAAAGCTCAGAGAGGATAGATGGTGTTGTCCATGGTCACCTAGTGGGAAAGTGTTGGAACCAAGGCAAGAACAGGTCCTCTAATGATAGGCCCTGAGTCCTTTCCTGATTCCTTCCGGGCCCAGTAGGAAAAACCAAGTCAGAAACAACAGCAACAATTACTGCAGCAGCAGCAGCTACTATTGCTGAAGACTTGCTGTGTGGTGGGTCCTGTTTCTGCATATTATCATGGATCCTCACACCCACCCTGCAAGGTAGGCCTTTATGATCCTCATTTTATCGATAGGGAAACAGGCTCAGAGAGGGAAAGCAATTTAGCTAAGGCCACACAGTTAGGGGTGGCAGTCAGGAGTTAAACATTGTTCTGCTGGGCTCCAAAGTCCACTCTTCTACTCCATCACTTGGCCTTGAGGTGCTGGGCCAAGGTTTAGGGTGTTGGGGTTTGCCTCACTGCCGAGCACAATGCCCCTCAGATCCTGGAGGTGCTTGAGGATTTTGGGATGGATGAATGGATGGGAGAACACCTAAAAAAATGAATGAATGTGTGCATGAATGACAAAGCTGTTAGGTCAGCAAGCAGCTAAGTCTGGTTGTGGTCTTTCTCCTAGACCCCAGAAATTTCCACCAGCCAGCCCAACAGCAAGTCTGACAGTGACACCAAATCTGGAAGCCCACAGATTTCCCAGGACAACCAGTCATGCTCTCCCCAGAGCTCAAACGTTCCGGGCAGGGAGCACGAAGGGGCTGATGGCACTGACCCTGTGCTGAGGACCAGCATCAATGGCGAGAAGCCCCAGGAGCCAGGCCCTAGTGGGACACCAGCCAGAAAGACCCCGCACTTCAAGAGGGGTGTGAGGAGGGGTGATGTGTTGTTGATGGTGGCTAAGCTGGACCCGGACTCAGCCAAGCCGGAGCAGAGGACCCATCCCCATGACTCCCCAACTCGCAAGACCTCACCCCAAGCCACAGACCCTGGAGGGGAAAAGAAGGGGGGAACCCCAGGGTCTCCTTGTGACCCCAAGGTCAGCACTGAGGATTTGGCCCTGAAGGCTGAGAAGAACCAGACTGGGGGTCTTGGGGATGCAGGCCAAGGAACTGTGCTACCGACAAAAGGCGAGAAGGGTCAAGGCACAGAAAGGAAGGGGGGCAGTGCCCCCCAGAGCAAAGGTCCAAAAGGGGGAGAGCCTCAGGGCAAAGATGGGCAGGGGACTAAGCCCCAAGCCCAAGGGTCAGGTGAGGGGGGACGACTGGGGACAGAGGAGAAGGAGGGAGAGGACCCCTCAAATAAGATGGAAAAGGTGAATCTCTCCAAGGATACAGGAGGTGAAGGAAAATATTTTGGGCCTCAAATTCAGATGAGAAATTGGGGAGTTTCCCTAGGCAGAAGGAGCAAATGGGCTGGCCCCCAGAATAAGGAAGATAAAGAAGGTGAGCCTCAGACCAAGGTGGAGAAGATGGGCAAAATGCAGGGGAAGGTGGGAGATTCTCTGAGAAAGATGGAGAAAGCAGGAAAGCCACAGAGCGTGACTGGGAAGGCAGGTGACCTCCAGGATAAGACAGAAAAGGTGGAGCAACCTCAGAGTAGGACTGGGGAGGCAGGGGAAGCTCGGGGTCAGGCAGAGAAGGGCTGGAAAGCCCCAAAGGAGGTGGCTACAAGGGCAGAGTCACCAGCAGCAGCTGAGAAGGGGGGCCAGCCGGAAAACAGAGGACAGAAAGCAGAGGTGCCCTGTGCAGGAGCAGAGCTGGGAGGACCCAGGCAGCCTGCTCTGGAGAACGATGCAGAAAAGCTCCAGATCCAAAAGGAGAACCAGCAGGGGCCAGTTCCACAGGATGGGGGCAAAGGAGGCCAGAGCAGAGACTCAGACCAGGTGAGGGGGCTGCAGCCCTGGGAGTGGGGACCCTCCAGAGATGAAGGGATGGAAATTACCTGCCCCTGGGTATGGGCAACGGGTGGATGGGGGTTAGACAGAGAATTCAGAGAGGAGTGACGAGAGTCGGGAGGCACCTAGTGGAGGGGTGGGTACCCTTTCCTTGATGAGCAGGGCTCTTGGAGCTCTCCCACTGCACCTGTCCTGGAGTGGGACTCTCCACAGAGTGAGAAAAGGTCCCCCAAATGTGAAGCGTCCCCTCGTGGCTGATGCGGCTGAGCTTATTTACTGTGTCGCACGACAGCTCTCAAACTTGGGGTGGCTTGAAGAGCAGATTGCTAAAAATGCAGCTTCCCAGGCACCACTTTGTAGGTTCCCATTCAAAAGGTTGGGGGGTGGGAGCAGGAATCTGCATTTAAATAAGACCCTCCCTGCTCCCAGCCTCCCAGCAGATTCTGATTTAGGTGGTCCCAGACCACACTGAGAATCTTCCAAGTAAGGGGTTTACCTCCTACACAGGGTGGGGGTGGGGGCAGGGGGCAGTGTTACTTTGCTGGTTTAATTTATGTGATCTTTGCTCTCAGGCTCCTGAGGACAGATGGTATGAGGCAGAGAAAGTCTGGCTGGTTCAGAAGGATGGATTTACTCTTGGTAATTAGGGTTGTTAGTACCATCTGGGGGTCTACATCTTCTCCCCTTGTACCCCTCGCTACTGTTAGCCATATTGTCTGGTACTGGTTACACTTTGGGGGGAAAGGCAGGGAGTTAGGAGCTGCTGAGACCAAGCTGGGGATATGTGACTTTTGGGGGGATGAAGATAGCTGCTGGTCATTTTACCCATGGCAGCTGGTTGACTGGGTGCCGTTTTCAAAGGCTTTTGAGCTTCCGTTATTAATTAATTAACTAATTCATTAATGCTACTAGCATTGCTTGGTTTTTACAAAGTTCCTTAAGGAACTCAGAGTCAAATGCAAGTGGGCAAACAGATTGCATCTCATGTGCACATTTTGTTGATTAGTTGTGGCTGATGGCTGCACTCTACTGAAAAGTGATTCTGAGTCCCGGTCAGAACATGGCTGGACAGAGTGGTTGATTAGTGATGTCTGTCACGGGCACTGTAACGGGAAACAGCAGCCTGTATGCCCTTATCTACCATCTCCAGCTGAGGTATGAGATGGGTGAGTGCACCCGACCATCTGGGTGCCTACTCCATGCCCCAAATGGGTCAGACTCAGCCTCTGTCCTTAAAGGGTTGGGGGTCACAAATCAGAGCCCTCCATGTGAATAGACTCCATGGGGAGAGAATGTAGCCCTTTTCTGACCTATCTTGAGCCCCCTCTCCAGCTCCCTGGCCTGCCTCAGAGCCTCTCTGCCCTCCCCTCCCCTTCTTCTCTCTCTGGGCTGTCCAACCAGCAACGGTGCTAAAGCCAGATGAGGGAACAGCCGACCTCCCGGCAGGAAGGGTGCGGCTTTGCATTGATGCTGACAAAACCATCACTGAGGTGGATGAGGAAAATGTTCACCGGGTGAGTCCCCTGTCCCCCTCCCTGCCTGCTCTATACCCTCCTTCCCCACCCCTGCAAGACCTTTCCTTGTGCATGACTGCAGATACTACTTCGACTGGATGCCCTGAAGGGAGTTATAGGAAACACCCCCACTGAACGTATTGTTTTGCTGGAGAGATATCGTTAGGGGTTCATTCGCTCTGTCCTGTGGTGCTCCTTTTATGAGGACACATCAAGAGACATGTTTGTCAATCTTGACATTGGGAGTTCTTCTGATTGACCTAATAAGAAAGTGATTGCTTTTTATTTTATGAACATTTCAAATCATGCTACAGAGCATGTTTCCTTTTTCACTCTGGCTGCCAGGTAACTCAGAGCCAAATTTGCAGCTTGCTACTCACTAACCATAGTAGAGGGTCCAGTGGTCTACATTTTGGGCATTAACCTTTATTTTAGTTTTGCTTTTTCAGTTGTTTTGCATATGTTTTTACAGCGCACCATAAATCCATTTGATGTAAAGTCAGACTACAATGATAGAGAAAAAGAAAAGGTTCTGTCCTGCCCCTTTTCCACTCCTTGCAGCTTATTAATCAAGAAGGAATTTCCTTCCTTGCTCATCTGCATTCCTCTCTGCTCCTCCTCTGTCCACCTTAGGCCCATCTCTCCCACTGGTGTTGGAAGTTTGCAGAGGTCCGGTGCCCTTAGAAAAAATGCTGACCCATAAGAGAGTTCAAGCTTGACCCAAACTCCACAGCATTAGGCCCAGAAAACTCCCTGAGGTTGGAAAGAATGCTGGGGAGCCCCTTATAATGGATGCCTCAAGGAACGATTGCAAATGTCCCTTGCTTCTAAAAGAGTTTGGGCATATTTCCAAGGGATCAATGCACGATTAGCCATCAGATATATGAGGTGGTTAGACCTTGGCCTCCATCTTTGGGGTCATAGAACATATCTAGAGCTCCCCGATGCCACCAGAAAAGGAGGAAACAGCAGTGGGCACTCACACACTCTGCAACATCACCTGTCTTCATGGTGTTTGAGACAGAAGGTGCTCTGAGTTTGCCAAGTCTGTCTTGGGAGCATGTCCCCTCACAGTGCACTGAGTGCAGAAAGAAGGGCCAGAGTGGAGAGGTGGTGGCTCTTGGGTTGCACAGAGGCCAAGGAGAAGGAATGGCCCTATTTTACTCGTAGTTTCACAATTCCCCTTCAGAGTCCTTGTGTTCTGTTGGCTCTTTCACTATGGCTCTCAAGTGATGGGATCACTGTGCCTGTGTGTGTGTGTGTCTGTGTGTAGGGGTGGTGGTGGTGTGGTGAGGGCCACATAGGCTAGACGACATTCTGTGTGATCACTCGCAGGCCAACCCCCCCGAGCTGGACCATGCTGAGGACCTGGCCTCTCTCGTTAGTGTCAATGAATCCAGCGTCCTGAACACACTTCTGCAGCGCTACCGGGCTCAGCTGCCGCACACCTTCACGGGGCCCGATCTGATTGTCCTCCAGCCCCAGGGACTCTCGGTGCTCTCTGCAGGCAAGGTGAGGTGGGACCACAGGGGCAGGGCAGGGGATTAAGTACAGGAGGGGCAGGGGATCCCTCTGCATTTGAGAGGACAGCAGAACCATCAGGGCCCCAGGTAAACCTGTGCCTGAGCAGCATCCTGCCAAAAGTGAGGTTCTGGCGTGACATGAACCACGTGATTCCCCACTCCCTAGAGGGGAAGGATGAGTCACTGTCAGAAAAACAACAGGAGCATTCAAGATAATAATACTAATGAGAGAAAATATTGAATGAATATTAACTCTGTACCAGACACTACTTCAAGCACCTTCAGGCGTTAACTCAATTAATTCTTATAATCACCTGAAAATACAGGTACTATTACTAGTCCATTTTACAAATGAGAAGAGCTGACTGGACCAGGGGAAGCCAGCAGCTAAATTCTCACGTTTAAAACCCAGACCATGAGCTCCTCTGCTCTTAACCACATGCTGGACTCTTGGGAGTCCTGAATACTCACGTAAATGGGGAAACGGAAGCTTCAGTTCTTCTTTTATTTATTTTTCTGGGAAGTGTAGCAATGGCCAAACCTTGGCAAGATGAACAATAAAAGAAAAGGAAATCTCTAAGCGCCACCTTGTGGACAGACCTGGCACTGCAGTTGCATTATCTGAGAGGGTCCCCTTCATTCATTCAACAGATTCTGGTTGAGCTATTGACTAAAGGTCTCCTATGTGCCAGACATGGAGGAAAGAGCAGGGGAGATGCCAGGCAAACAAGCCTGCCCTCGTGGAGCTTCCATTCCAGGGAGGGAAGACAGGCCATAAGCAATAAAGAGAATAGTGGCTGGAGGAGATGCATGTGAAGATGGGCAAGGAGACGGGGAGAAGCAGGCCGGGGCCCTGTCAGCTCTCATTCATGGTGATAATGATTGCAGCTTTTACTCTGAGTGTGATGGCAAGCCACTGGAGGTTTTTGGCAGGGCGGTGACATGATCTGACTTATGTTGTAAGAGGATGCCCTTGGCTGCTGGGTGGAGGACAGATGCACAGGGGTGGAGTGGAGGAAGAGACCTGTGGGGCAGGGTGGTGGGGGTGCATCTTTCTCGAGCACGTGCCAAGGACTTAGTGGGGAAGGTGCAGGCCTCAGAACACCTGCTACCTTGGAAAGATCATGATGATTCTGTGGCCTCAGTTTTCTCATCCGACAATTGGGAATGAAAAGGCACATCTTGCCCTCTGGAGCTCCATGGGACAGACCCATTCCTAATCCCCAAATGAGGCTAAATTTATAAAGAGGAGATGGTGGCCCTGCACCCCCCTATCCGAGACTTTTCTGCTCCAGGATGGCCCACTCCACCCCTTTGGTCATTCCCCAGGCCTCTCCCAGCATGGCTGTCCATGGCCAGGGGTCTGGGAGGACCTCAGAAGCTCTGGGTGGGCCACAGTTGGGCATGCGCCCTCTCCCCTCCCTGCTGTGAGTGGTCTGCTTCTGTTACTGCAGCCCAAGGCCCCTGAGCCATCCAAGTGGCTGGTTGACTTTTCTGGCTCCTTAGAAGCCCCTAGAAGGGATGTTTTTACGAACCTGACAGCAAGCCAGGTCCACATTAGCCATCCCAGATTGAGGCGTTAGAGCTTGGGCAAAAGTGCCTAAAAGTACAAGCATTAGGACATACCCTGAAGGAGGAATTTGAGTCTTGAGATCTCCTTAAGCCTCTTCCTATCCCTGGGGTGGCATGGTACACTGGACTCCATCCCTCCCTCAAAGTCTCCCAGCCTCCCACACCCAGTCCACAGCCACCTCCTGTCCTTCAGCTGAGTCAACATTTTGTTCCCCATGTGGCCACCAGGTGGGAGCACAGATCTGCAGTGAGGTTGAGACTGGGGCCACGTTGAAGATGGGCCGGATGGGGTAGAGGCAGCTCTGGGGGCCTATCTTACTGGGGGGCTGGGCGCACTAGGCAACCGGGAGCTGAGTGTGTGCCTGGGGGCTTGTAGGTTTTCGTGGGTGTGAGTGTGTGGGGTGTAGGTGAGCACATCTCTGTATGCAGGAGCCTCTGCAACCATTGGGTGCGTATGCCCATGAGCACACTTGTGTGCACGCATGCAAGGGCACATGTACACAAATGCCAGGGCATGTGCACACATGCATCTACGAGTACACACGGGGCCTAGATCTGCAGAATTCTTCCTTCTCCCCATCCAGGCTAGTGGACAGGATCTGTCCCTTGAACTTTAGTTCTTCCAGAGTGGGAGGTGGTTCCAGGGCTCAGGCCCCAAGACCTTCCGCCTGCCTCATGCCCTCAAGCTGTGTTCAGCCAGTGTGGGGGCTTGTCCCATCTTTGCCTGCTTTAGGGTCCTGCTGAGCTGTGTGTTGTGTCAGGATAAGGACTCATTACTGTTCCTGGGGGTCTTGGAGAAGAAGGAAAGCCCAACAGCAGATTGGAGGCACCCCCAGCCCCAGCCTAGGGGAGGGCATCACACTGGGGTTTGTACCCCTGGTTCTGCCAAGGCACTAGGGAGGGCAGATGGGGCCCTGCTGGACCCAGCAGTGGCCCACTTAGCATGCTGGGCTTCAGACGTCCTCCTCCAGCTGGGCCCATTCCCCTGTTCCTTTAGGTGCCCATAATCTCCTCCCGCCCCCTTCCCTTCTTCCTGAAGGCAATGTTAAGCAGATTTAACAAGGTCACCACCGAGCTCCATGCTGCCAAATCCAGTGTCAACTCTCAGGACTTCTTTTACTGGACCATCAGAAGTATTTGACACAGCCAATCCTTCCCTCCTCCTGGAAACACTCCCTTCCTTGGCCCCGGGACTCCACTGTCCTGGTGTTCCTTCTGTCCCCCTGGCCCTCCTGCTCAGCCTGCCTCTCTGGTCTCCCTGACTTATCCATGGGATGCCCCAGTCCCGGAGCCTCTTCCAACCCCTACTTCCTTGGTGATCTCACCCAGCTTGTGGCTTTCAAATGGCTGCCATTTGATAGAATTGAATTATTTGTTTTGTTTATCATCTACCTCTCCCCACTAGAAAGCAAGCTCCATACAGACAGGGACTTTTTTTTTTTTAAGTGAGGTTTACTGAAGTATAATTTACATATAGCTCAATTCACTTTTTAATGTATGGTTCTGTGAGTTTTTGACAAAGGTGTAGAGTTGTGTAACCACCTCCACAATCAATTACGGGACAGCTCCAATTATGCCCAAAAGTGCCCTGAGCCCCTCTGTGGTCAACTCCACCCCCAAGTCCCAACCCTGGTAGCTGCCAGTCTGTTTTTCATTCCTATATTTCTGTCTTTTCCAAAAAGTCATATAAATGGAGTCTGTACAGTATGTAAACTTTTGAATCATTTTCTTCCTCTGACCACAATGCATTTGAGATTCACCCATACTATGGTATCTCTCCCCATGTAGTTTATTTTATATTTTATATTTTATGTTTTATTTTATTTTATTTTATTGTTTATTTGGATGAACAGTTGTCCTCGATTGCCTGGGACTGAGACGTTTTCTGAGACGTAGGACTTTTAATGTTAAACCAGGATGGTTGCTCACCGTGGTCCACTAGTTGAAGGACATTGGATTGTTTCTATTTTTTGTTAATTTTGTATATATATTCAATATAACCAGTGACATATAAGGTTTTTCATAAACATAAATTTTCACTTTTCTTGGGCAAATACCTGGAGTGGGGTTGTGGGCTTGTATAAAGAGGGTACATCTAATTCTGCCAAACTACTTTCCGGAGGGACTGTATCATTTAGCACTTTTATCAGCATTGTGTAAGAATTCCATTTGCTCCATATCTTTGCCAGAATTTGGTAGTGACTGGTAAATTTTTTTTTTTAATGTAGCCATTGTAATGATGGTATCTCCTTGTGGTTGGCAGGGGTTTCCTGTGTCTATTTTGTGTAGTATTGTGCCCCAGTGCCTGGGACAGTGCCTGCTACATAGGCTGGGCTCTTCCCAGTAAAGTGCTGAGATGTCTCTGACAAAACTGAGATAAGATAGGAGGCAGGGACACAGACCTGGACCCTAGCCTGGGGTAGGGCACTGTCTTGGAATGTTCCCTGGGCAGCAGTGTGGCTGGGTGGAAAGGCTGATGCCCATGATCTTCCTGCAGGTGCCCCGGGGCCGCCGGGATGGCCTGCCTCCCCACATTGGCTCTCTGGCCCAGCGGGCATACTGGGCACTTCTGAGCCAGCGGAGAGACCAGAGCATCGTGGCCCTGGGCCGGAGTGGCTCTGGGAAGACCACCTGCTGCCAGCAGGTCCTGGAGCACCTGGTCGGGATGGCAGGCAGTGTGGATGGCAGGGTCTCAGGTACAGTGGTCTCCAGGTGACTTGCAAAGTGTGTGTGGGGGTGGGGCTGGATGGAGAGAGCTGGAGGGGGTTGCTGGGCTGCTTTTCCTTATATCCATTCAGCTAACATTCACTATTTAGCAGTGCTGCCCCTAGACACCTTTGTTTGAATTAGAAAAGAGTACACCTTCCTCAAGACATCAGAGGCTGTTTACAGAAAAATCATCATACAATGACATTGTTAGAACCAGATACTTGACTGCTATCTGCTGGGAAATCATGCTAATAAATGTACAAATCTATGACAGTATGATGTGAATGGTGGCCCCTTTCTTGTGGTGTCTTTGTACAGTGTGCAACATGCTCAACTGTACAGTGGACCCAACAAGTAAAGACAGAAGGGCAGGGCCTATGTTCATGGCGAGGAGCTGATGACGGAAACTGAGCTGTACAAATGGGCCAAGCTTGAGCTCTCTGCAAAAAGTGCTGGCAGAGCATGTTAGGGAAAAGGCCAAGTAAGCACAGAGGATGTTCATGGGAACGGGGGTCCTTTGACAAAGTTATATTTGGGCTGAGCCTTAACAAAAGAGTGCTGATTAAAAATAATAATAATAATAATCATTAAAATATTAATAATCATCATAGTAAACACTTACTGAGGACTAATGTGCCAGGCCCTATTCTAAGAATATGAACTTATTTATTATTTAAAACAGCCCCTTAAAGTGGATATTATTATTTGGATTTTATAGATGAGGGTATTGAGATTCAGAGAGGTTAACTAGCTTGCCCAGTGCCACACAACGAATACATCCTAGAGCTGAGATTCACACCCAGGCAGTCTGGCTCCAGAGCTGTAACCACGGGGCTGGTGTTCTTAACCTTTTTTAAAAATTGTTTCCCCCACGAAGGAGCATTTTTAGACATCCCCCCCCAATCATTCCCCCCACCATGAAATTTTAATACCACAGATAAACCATATATCCATTTCTATGTTATATACATCTATGTTCTTTATATAAAGAGAGTAAAATTTTTTCACCACCACCCGCAAGAGTAAGTTTTGCCCACCTTGGGGTTAATATCCTTCCCATTGAGAATACATGACGTAGGCAATATTGCTTTTCTAATAATAATAAATATAATACCACCACCACCTTTGGAGCACTTTCTATGCACTTTACGTTATTGAATCCTTTAGTTCTCATGACAACCATATGAGGTAAGTGCTATTATTATCTCCCTGAGGCACAGGGAGGTTGATTAATTTGCCCCAGATCAGGAAACTAGCAAAGGGCAGAGCCCATATTCCACCTCTCTTAACCCCTGTGCTACGCTGTTTCTCCACTAGGGTTATTCCGATGCTTTAATCGAGCACCTGCTCTGTACCTGGCCCATGTTCGGAGCTGGGGATACAGTAGAGAGAGGCACCAGTTTCTGCCCTCCCAGAATGTAGTTCTGCTGTGAGTGTGTGTGTTTGAGGGTGGGAGTCAGGATAGGCTGTATCCAGGTGCCTAGTGTAGTGTCTGGTGCCTAGTAGGCACTCAATGAATAGTTGTAGAGAGACCACGGGGCTTTTCAAGACTGCTGCTAGGCCTTGAGCTGCCTGACAGCAGGTCGGAGAGTGCTAACATTTTGCCCCTTTCGTAGGTTCTGTCAGGCCCCAGAGACCCTAGGGCAGCCCCCGTCACCCAGGCTTTGCCTATCCCAGGCTTGTGTGTCTCCCCTTTGGACTGAATCTTGATCCCCCATGCCCCTGCTTGTAGCACAGGGCCATGCCAGAAGTGAAACGTGTGGGGTTTAGGGCTGAGTTGAGGGGGGTGGCGGGTAGCTGGCCGGGAGCCTACAGGATGGGGCCTGGCCTTGAGCAGGGGCCAGTGCGAGAGGCAGCAACACCTGGGCCATGGGTGACACCCGGTTCCACACTCTCGACAGTGGAGAAGATCAGAGCCACCTTTGCTATCCTCCGGGCCTTTGGTTCTGTGTCCACGGGCCACAGCTGCTGTGCCACCCGGTTTGCCATGGTGATGTCGCTGGACTTCAATGCCACAGGCCGAGTCACGGCTGCTCAGCTCCAGGTGAGGCTTCAGGGTAAATGAGCAAGAGGGTCCTTGGGGCTGCCGTGTCCTCCGTCCCACTCAGCAGAGCCCCGGGCAGCAGAATAAGCCAGGCTGTCTGCGCTTCAGAATATCCCGGGGATGAAATATTCATGAGGAAATATGTAATTCAGCCGCTCATTAGCCGGGTCTTAAAAACGCAGCTGAAATTAAACAGACGCTCGCCAGCCTTCCGTGGCAGTCCGTGTGTGACGAACACATGGCCTGTTGGTTCCTGTCTCCAAAATCACCCGCACCCCTCCCCACTCCCCCTCCAACATTCTGTTTGAACAGAAAATAGGATTAGGGTATTAGAAGGGCTGTTTGTACATGGAGCTGGGATAATATCCAGACTCAAGGAAAACACCTTGTTGCCAAATAAGTCCCTTTTCTGTCCTGGCCCTGAAATTCTATCATTCATCACCATTTGGGTCAAGGTATTAAAAGCTTCTGTTAAAAAGGAATATGTTGGAGAGTGGCTCCGTTTAATTGTTATTACCTTTGCATGCTTTGATTGGAATGAGTCTATTGCAGTAGTTGATTTCCTAGGTAGACTCTGAGTATTGAGACAAAGGGCTGGTTAGTTTTGATACAGAGGTTGTCAGCAAAGTTTGGACCTGAGATGCTGCCTCAAAGAGTGGGTCAGGTGGGACACCTGGGTAGCTGGGCACCAGGCATGGGGCAGATGCACCCCAAGCACCGACCAGGTGCCCATCCTCTCCCCCTGCAGACAATGCTTTTGGAGAAGAGCCGTGTGGCACGGCAGCCAGAAGGGGAAGGCAACTTCGAGGTTTTCTCCCAGATGCTAGCTGGGTTGGACCTGGATCTCAGGTGAGTGACTGGGGCAGGCAGGAACAGCTGAAGGCAGTGAGACAAAGACACCTGCACTCCAGGGGCCCAGCCTTGGCTTCTGCCCAGAGCAGAAAGGCAATGGAACCCAGTGGTTAGGAACGTGGCCTCCGATTCCAGCTGCCTGGGTACACACTACTCATGGCCTGGGCGATTATGGTCACATGACATCCACTCTGAGGCTCAGTTTCTTCCTCTACAAAGTGGAAACAATACCTTGAATGGACCTTATGGGATTAAATGAAATAATTCACATCCATCTCTTTATAAATGCTGGGGGAAGGGGTAAGGAGGAGGCTGTCTGCTGTGATAGTGACATGTTGGTACAGGGCTTGACAGCAGTGTGGGAAGAGGGCAGGGAACAGCAGACCCCAAGTGTTCTATGAGTTTCTGAATCTTGTGGGAACCTTGGGTGCATAGAAGGGTGTGCCCAAATGGGGTGCCTCAGGGAGCCAGGTGAAGTAGCGAGCAAGGTAGTGAGATGAGCCTTATCTTGGAGGGCTTCCTCGGGGAAATAGCCCAGGGAGTCATCTCAGCTCCTCCCTGACTCTACAGGGCATCTTTGGGCATGTGGCTGCCCCTCTCTGAGCCTTGGTTTCCTCATCTGTTGGATGAATGGGCAAGGTTCTAGTGAAGCCCCAGGGAGAGGAAAAAACTGGGTTTCTCCATGCGAGGGGGGATAATTTATGGTTTGCCCCTCTCCTTCCTCCCATTTTGCCCCCCTGCCTTCCTCTCCCATCTGAAAGGTAGGCTCAACCCGTTCTGAGCATCCTGGCTAAGGCTGGAGGGACAACTGTACTCTGCAGAGAGAAGGCAGATTACAGAGAGAATTCCCAGTTTTCAGGTCTCTCTCACCAGATTGACTGTTAAATCAGGGGCCTTGCCTTACTCCTTTCTGCATCACCAGTACCTCACATAGGGCTTGGCACCAGGTAGAAACTTCTTAATTATTTTTCAAAGTGTATTTCCAGCTAATGAAAGACGGTGTGACTAAAATAAAGAGCACTTATTCTGTACCAAGCTGGCAGTGCAACTTTATGTACAGTGTCTTCTAAGGCAAAGTAGTAGAATGCCCATTTTACACATGAGAAAAAGTGAGACTCAGAGAAAAGAATTACCTTGTCTGCTAAGTGGCAGGGCATCCCCACACTGTGGTGACCACCTGCCCTGCCAGACCACTGGTGTGAGCAGTCCCCACTTATTGCTGGTCCCTTCTCTGCTTCCAGGACAGAGCTGTACCTGCACCAGATGGCAGACAGCAACTCTTTTGGCATGGGCGTGTGGTCCAAGGTAAGGAGAAGGTTCTTTGGGGTTGGGGTATGAGTCTGTGTCCCTGGGACCAGGATGGAAGGGTGATGGAGGGGTTTCCTGCATAACTCAACTCCTCTGGCACTGGGGTCCACAGTTGGCAAGGGCTGGTCACGTGGGAGAGTCAGGAGTTGCCTTTGTAGGATCTGGCTTGTTGGGGAAATGAGACTTGTACAAATAAATGAACCCAGGAGGTGGTATATTTAGAAGTAGGGGCATGGCCCCTGGAGTCAGATTGTCTGGGTTCAAGTACTGGTTCTGACACTTAGGTATGACCTCAGGCATGGACTTAACCTCGCTGAACGTCTGTGTCCTCTTCAGTAAAATAAGGCTACAATGATGTGTATGAAGTGCTTAGTACGGGGCTTGGCCTGAATCCATCAATAGGCTACTGTCAGTAAATACTATTGGTGATTAATGTGGGTGGGTAAGAAGATGGTTCCTGATGAATGTGTTGTGAGTAGGGCCATGAGAGGTGGATATTCAATTGCTTAAAAAAGTAAATGGTTCACTTGTTTGATATTTTATTCATTTATTGGTACTTTAACAACTGTTTTGTGAGGCCCCTTCTCCCTTAAATACCTGTGCCACCGCCTGTGCTGGGCCTGTGCTAAATGCTAGGATTATGGTCCTCATCTGTGAGTTTTTACTCTTACAGGAGAAACAAACATGGAAATTATTGCAATCATGTCAGTTAAGAATATGTCAGAGATTGCATGAGATGCTCTGGGCACCACAGGATAGTTGAAAGAGCTACTTGTCCTCAGTCAGGAAAAACTTCTTAGCCAAAGGGATATTTGACTTGGGTTTTGATGGATGAATAGGAGCTCACCAGGTAGAAGAGGCTGGATAATTTCTACTCCAAAACCTCTTTCCAAACATATATATATCTGGGAAACAAATGGTACTGGAATAATTGGATATCCTCATGAACATTTTTTTTAAAGGTAAATTTCAACCCACACTTCACACCATATGCAAAAATTAACAACAACAACAACAAAAAATGGCTCATAGACCTAAATGTAAAACTTAAAACCATACAATTTGTAGAAGAAAGCAGGAAAAAAATCCCTGCAACATTTGGCTGAGCAAAGAATTTTTAGATGTGATGCCAAAAGCACAGTTTGTAAGAGAACAAATCAACAAAATTAAGAGCTTCTGCTCTGTTGGTATGAAACACAGCTAGTATAAGACACTGTTAGTATAAAAAGACAGGCCATAGAGTGGGAGAAAGTATTTGCTAATCACATGTCTGATAAAGGATTTGTATCCAGCATATAAAAATAACTCTCAAAGCTCATAAATAAAACAACCTGACAAAATAGAGTGGGCAAGAGATTGAACATACACTTCACCAAAGAAGATAAATGACTGGCAAGTAAG
Organism: Cynocephalus volans; assembly: GCF_027409185.1. Lineage (NCBI taxonomy): Eukaryota > Metazoa > Chordata > Mammalia > Dermoptera > Cynocephalidae > Cynocephalus > Cynocephalus volans. The sequence goes on from NC_084461.1 coordinate 200,022,822, forward strand.
CACAAATTAATAAGCTAAACATCATTAGTCATTAAATAAATTCAAACTTAAACCACAATGATATATCATTATGCAATCACTAGAAAGGCTAAATTTTAAAATATTGATCATATTAAGTGCTGGTGAGGATTTGGGGTAACTGGGATTCTTGTACACTGCTGGTGGGAATGTAAAATAGTATAACCATGTTGGAAAACACTTTGATAGTTTAAAAAAAAAAAACAACTGTATGCCTCTCATATGACATACTATTCTACTCCCAAGTATTTATGCAGGAGAGTGAAAGTGGGTGTCCATACAAAAACTTTTACATTAAAATTCTTAGCAGTTTTATTTATAATAGCCTAAACTGGAATCCGCTCAAATATCTGTCAACAGCTGAATGGGTAGTACATTGCGGTATATCTGTACAATGGAATACTATCAGCAATAAAAAATGAATGAATTACTGATATAATCAAGAGCATGGATGGCTCTCAAAACAATTACGCTGTCTGGAAAATCCCAGATGAAAGGGAATAGAACTGTGTGATTCCATGTATAGAATTATGGAAAATGCAAACTAACTGACAGTGACTGAAAACAGGTCACTGGTCACCTGGGGACTGGGAGGGGGTAGAAGGAGTGGGAGAGAGGATTACAAACGAGAACTTTCAGAAGTGATGGGTATGTTCATTGTCTTTATTGCAGTGATGGTTTCATGGGTGTATATGTCACAGCTTAACAAATTGTACATTTTGAAGATGAGTGATTTTTCCTTTGTCAATTATATCTTAATAAAGCTGTTAAACACACACACACAGACATGCATGCATACACAATCACACACATACACGTTTATACATTGCTGGGTATAAGCCATAGTTTCTGACTCAGGAGCTCCGGGGCGGGGCCTGAGAAGGTGTATTTCTCACAAGTTCCCCGGTTATGTTGGTGCTACTGGTCTAGGGACCCCTCGCTGAGAATCACTGTAGTAGAGTCTCTTTCTCCAGTATGTGTGTCAGGGGGTGGGGAGTGGGGGGGGATGCAAATCCCCCATCTTTAAATCCTGGGGGCTAGTCAACTCTTCATCTTCCTGACACCCCTCTTCATGGGAGGGAGAACATGCAATATGTTCTTTCATACCATTTTCCCCCACGACTGGGGGTCATCAGGAGCCCAGACCTGTACCTTGAAACCAAAGATGAGAAGTCGTCCCAGCACTGGGTTTCCCCATTCATTTAATGAGTTTTGGCCAAGGGTATCCATCTGAGTCAGTAGGAGTTGTTTAATTTCTTGCTTTGAAGAGAAAAAGGACCCAATCAGGGCCCTTGTGAGCTTTCTCCAGCCTGGCCTGTTTGTTAACAGCCTTCGTAAAAGAATTGGTCACAGGGTCAAGGAAGCAATTGAAGTGGTTTTCTTTTTTTCCTGTGTTGCTGTGGGGCATTTTAAGACCAACTGATTTGAAGAAATTGGTAGGGTGATCCTATGTTGTCTCTGTTACCTGGAGGGTATCAACCGAACGTCTTCTCTGTTCTGTAAGAACAAAAATAAAATCTAAAAACTTGTTGGTCTGTGATACAAGCTTGGGCTAGTTATCTGGGGTTGAGCAAATCTCATTAAGGGAATCTAATCTTGTGGTTATTCGAATAGTTTGGTAGTTTTTTAAAAAAACAACTATACCCCTCTCAAGTGACATATATTCTACTCCTAGGTATTTACACAGGAGAGTGAAAGTGGATGTCCATACAAAAGCTTTTACAAGAATGGGAGTTGCTAAGTCTGAGCCCCTATGGTTGTCATCTTTGGCAAATAATAATACAGTATGCCGAGTTAAATTTGAATTTCAGATAAACATTGAATAATTTCTTAGTATAAATACATCTCAAATATTGCATGGAGAAATCTGGAGGGTTGGAGGTGTATTAGGGAAGGCTGCCTGGATGAGGTGACCAGAAGCTGGTCCTGGAATGAGAATAAAGTTAGATGCAGTGAGGCCATTATTCTTGCTACACCAAATATTGCAGGGGGACACACTAAATGTACTGAATATAAATATATATATATACTAAATATACTAAAAAAATTCATCGTTTATCTGAAATTCAACTTTAACTAGGTATCTTGTATTTTATTTGGCAACTTCACAGCCCTACTTTATCCGGGGCTGAGCCTTCCTCCTCCTCTTCCTGGCCAGTTCTCCTGGCTGTGATGAGCTCTGCTTCTGTTTCACCTGTAACAGTTGGTCCCATTGTCCACTAAAAATTCACTGATGACAGTGGGGTCTGACATAGCCAGGTTCAATCCCAGTACCAGCCCTGAAGCTGGGTGGCCTTAAGCAAGAGACGTTACCTCTCTGCCTCAATTTCCTCATTTGTAAAACTGGGATAGTAAGAGTTTCCCCTGCTCCCAAATTAAATGAGGTTAAGCCCATAAGCCCATCAAACACTTGGACAGTGCCTGGCACTCAACCGATGTCAGCTTTTATTGTTATTATTATTTTAGTTAGTTTATTTTTATTATCATGTATTGTTACCATGGATGCCACCAGCACTGGCCCAGCTGAGTAAGGCAAGACTTTGATAGCCCATGGGGAGGGCACGGCTGGCTCCCCAGCAGTAAGGCCCCCTGTGCCTACAGTTCCTGAGACATGGTCCTCAGCGGTATGGGCCATGTTTTTCTCTTACTGGCCTTATCTGTTGTCTCCTAGTTTATATTTTTCATAAAACATCTGTTTTTTAAAAATTAAATTAATACATGCTTCCTGTAGAAAAATCAGAAAAAAACCACAAAGGTAAAAGAAAACACAAAACACATATACACACTCACACCAACCAACCAGTAAGTGCTAATAACTTCACCACCCAGAGAAGTCCCTTGGTAGCATTTCCGCAGGTTTTCTTTCGGTATTTTTTTCTATGAATATTTTACATAGTTTATAATAAACTGAATATCATTAAGATTTTCACAAACAATATTTTTTTGTGACTGGACATTCATGGAGGAGTCTTGATTCCCTAAACTATTTCCTTAATGTTGTCCATTTACAGTGTTTATACACCTTCTGTAGTTCTCAGTGATGAAGTGATAAATATCTTTGTGAATCCACCTTTGGGCTTTGGTGCCTGCATTACCGTCTCTGGCTCCCACCCTCCGTCTAAGGAGGTGCCTTCTGTTATTATCTTTCCTGTCGTCTCCTTGGTAACAATCTCTCACGGTGGATCACACCGTTTGTTGACTTACATACAGTCTGTCTCCCCTGGGCCCTAAGTTCCACGAGGACGCGGATCTTATGTGTCTTATTTGCTGCTGAATATACAAGGCCTAGCACTCAGCCAAACATACAGCAAGTGCTCAATAAATGCTTTCTGAATGAATAAATGAACGAGCATACCTAACTCATTACCACTTCACTAAACTCACATCTTTTCAATTTTCTAATCCATTGCTGTTGTGGTCAGTAGAGATAGGTTAATTGAATTTTAATTTCTCCCGCTGTGTCATTTCACTAGGTCTTTGGGGAATCTCCTATTTTCCTTTGGATCCACTGCAGGGGTCCTGGGAACTGGGGCTTCTGCTGGGAATCTCAGAGGACTTGAAGAGGGGATCGGGAAGCTTGGGGCTCCTATCCCTCAGTCAACCTGGGGCCCCGAGGTCCTGGAATCTGGGATGAGTCGCACTGCAGGCCGGGCTCATTGGGTGGAAACACTCTACCCCAGCATCCATGGCTCTTATTTGGGTACACTCCCTGGCAGCTCATTGTCATCCACTCAATGGATATTTATTGATCTTATTATGTGCCAGGTACTGGCACACAGAGATAAGTCCGCTGGGTGTCAAAGGACTCATGTTTGGAAAGTGGTTGGGGGTTACCACGGCCACTTAAGAAGATCATTCCAAACCAGAGAGCCGTGTGCCTGAATAGAGGCGTGTGCAGGCTAAGGCCAGGCTGGGAGAGGTAGAGGCATATTGGGGAAGGCTGCCTGCAGGAGGTGGCGATGAGCTGGAACTGGACCGAGAGTGAATTAGGCGAAATGAGGCCAGCATCCCTGCTACACTGAGCACCTGGTGCAAAGGTAAAGGTAGAAGAGGAGAGAACAGTACGTGTGGCCGTAGAACACAGGGTGGGGGCAGGGGGGTCAGCCAGAGCAGGGACCCGGGGTGGACGTACTGAGACCCCCAGAGTGGCAGTAGCCCGGCCCTCGGTGCCGCCTCCCCTCACTACTGCCCGTTCCACCTTCCATCCTAGCACTGAGCCCTCGCTGCCTGCCACATTTCAGCTTATAAATGCAACTTATTTGAGATCTGCTGAGCACATGGACACATTTGAAATCACAAAGCTTTCATATTATTTTCTTCTTCTCTATAATTTATTTTTCTACAACCTAGCCTGATTTTTTTTTAAAAAGTGCCCAGCAGCAGTGGTAATAGTAATAATAATAATAATCCTTGCCTTCCAGCAGTTTTCTCCTGGCTGTCACATCCCAGGCTTTGGCCTGAGGCGCACTTATTTTGTATGACCCAGTTGTCAACTGCGGAGGAATGGTCTCCAAAGGGAAGGATGGGAGGTCATTCACTCGTGCCAGGGGCTCTGCCTGGAGCTTTCTCTTACTTACTCTTCCTAATGGCCCTTTAAGGTAAAGGATTATGATTGCATCTGTTTTTCAGGAGTAGCCAGGTTCAGAGAGGTGAAGTTACTTGCCCAAAGGCACGTAGCTTTTAAGTGGCAGAGGCGGGACTGGGATCCAAGTTGGCCTCACTCCGGCACTTTTGTTTGTCTCACTCTATCATCTCAGTCCTACATCATGACCGAAGACCATGCGCTCTAAGGTCTGATTCACTGTGCATTCTCTGGTCACTTAACCTCTCTCAGCCTTAGTTTTTCTACCTGTGGAATGGGTAGAACAACACCCAACTCCTCAGGTGACTCCAAAGATCAGGGACTCTGTAGAGTGTCTGATAAGTATTGACTTTGCTCTTCTCCATTTGGGTGGCCTTGGGCAAGTGCTTTAACCTCTCTGGGCCTCAGTTTCCTCCTCTGTCTCTCCTTGGAGAGACCCATGCCTACCTCATAGGGTAAAAGCACTTAGCACGACATAGCAGGTGCTCAATTAACGCTTTCCTCTCCACTTAAATGGGCTCCCAATGCCCAGAGAGGAAGTAGATTGGTGAGCTGTTGAGAGAGGGGCAGAGCCAATTGGGAATGAGCAGCTCCCAGCTCTGGACCAACCCCGATCCTGCCCTCCCCATGGTCTCCATGAGGTTCACCTGCTCGTGCAGGCATTGATGTGATGTTTCTTTGGCAAATGAGTTGAGTCAGATTTCATCCAGGTCCAGGAGGCAGAGGGGTGGGAGTCCCCTGCGCTGGTTTGTTGTAGAGACACAGGGGAGCCCACCCGATCTTGGAGGAGAGGGGGTTGGTTTATATTCCCATTAATCAGTCAGACCCAGGCCTTCCTGAGGTCCCCCATTGTGCTCATAACCGAAGGAGAGGATGCCAAGGTGACTGTTCCCTCTCCAGGGAGGTCTCTGGTAGCTGCTCACCCCATCAGAGAGCAGCTCTCAGGGGCAAGCCGTGGTTCCCCTATGTCCTTTGCTTTGTCCTCAGAGTTCCTGGCACTCAAATGCACCATATTCCCCAGCTCCTGCCCTTCTGCTGGGAGACCCTTCCTGTGTCCCAGCACCCACTTTGTTTGCTCATTTTGTTTGTCCTTCACGCCTTGCTCCACACACTTCTTCCAGGAAGCCTCTCATCTTTCCAGGCAGTTCCTTTGAGCCTTCCCAGAGTCTTGCTGCCCCCAGCACTCACTCTGTGTGTCATCATCTGTTTGCTCGTCTGTCACCCTCCGTGGACTGGGAGCCCCTTGAGGGCAGAGCCATGTCTCACTCACTTTCCATGGAGTGCTGGGCACGAACTTGGGTAGCAGTGGGAAAACGTGTCCCTGGAAGGTGGAATGGTCTGGGCAAAGGCATGCAGGAGAGAGGCGGTAGTGAGTGGACACCCTTATTGAACACCACTGTGTGCCAGGCACTGTGCTGGGTGCTTTACACACACGGACTCATTTAGTCTTCACGACAGTCCTAGGAGGATGGTAGGATATTATTTTCATTCAAAAAAAAAAAAAAAAAAAAGCAGACACTGGACCTCCATGCAAGGATGAGAGACCTGAGCAAAATCACATCCTTGGGAGTGCAAAGTTAAGAGTCCGGTTCTGTCTGACTCCATCCACATCCAAAGCTGGCCTCTCTCTGTATTGTAGGAATCTCCTGGGTGCTCTAAACCCAGCCCAGTTTAATGTGGAGAGAACATTTTGGATTTTATTTTTTTCACCAGATTACCTGTGGTCTTTGGTTGACCTTGAGACTTTGATTACCTCAAAAAAATCTGGGCATCTTGTGATTCAAGTTTGTTCCCCCCCCAAATTATTTCTATTTTTTAATTAGGGCAAAACATATAGTAAAGTGTATGAAGTAATTTTAAGTGTACAGCTCAATGATGTTCATTTTCTTAAACATGCTGTCAGCCACCCCCAGATCAAGATACAGAACATTCTTCATTCCACCAGAGACTTCCTTGAGTCTCCCCCCAGGTAGTACTCATCAAAGGTATCCCTCTACCCCAGAGTCATCATCCTGACTTCTCTTACCATGTTAGTTTTGCTCATTCTTAAACCTCACATAGAGGGAACCACATGTGGTCTTTTGTGCCTGGCTTCTTGGACTCAACACTGGGTCTATGAGATTCATATATGTGTTGGCATGTATCAGTGGCACGTTCTTTTTCATTGCTGCGTAGTACTCCATAGTCCTGCTCTGGATACGCCACCCATTGTTCATCCATTCTCCTGTTAATAGACCTTTGGGCTGTGAGTTTACTTATTACACTCATTTGTCTTATTTCTGTTGTCAAGATTTTGATCCAAGGAGTGGCTTTTGTCAGGGCATTTTTCAGTGGTTTCTGAAGAACTGTAAACGTCTTCTTGATCCTAATCATTCTGGATCAGAAGCATGTATTTGTTGATCCATGTCTTCTGTTCCAAAAGAGACATGGAGGGGAGAGAGGGAGAGAAAGAAGCAAGTGGGGTTTAGTGGAAGTTTTCTCATTCTTCTCTTTGTGTGAGCTAAGTGTCAGATGATGGAGTCTGCCTGTAATTTAAAGTCAAATGCTCATAGCTGACAGTGGGAGCCGTAATAAATGTGTTGGCTCTGTCCTTTCTGTGTCCTTTCTCTGCTACTTTGAAATCTCATAAATAACCGAAAGCATGTTGGTAAGACGCCTTCTTTCCCTCCGTGTGCTCCAGCTGCAGTTGCTAGGTTGAGCTCCTGGTTGCTAGGGATTTTGTGGTCCTGTGGTGGCCCAGAATATGATGCATCAGTGGAACATGCTTTTGCTATTAATTGAAATGTTTCCACAGCAAATCTCTCAATGTCACTGCATACTTTGATGTCATCCCAAATGGCTGATGAATTTTTTGTAAATTTTCTGGTTAGAAGAGGCTTGCATGGAGGGAACAAGGAGCTTGGACTGGGAGTCAGAAATGCCTGCTTCTAGTCTTGTGTTTCATATTAATTTGCTGTTTGACCTTGGGCCAGTGTCTCCCCATCTCTGGGCACTAACTCCACAAAATTCAAAGACCTGCCAGTTTTAATAGCAGACAGTTCATCACCCAAGTTGTCTAAGCAGGCCAACTGCAAATCAGCTTCTCATTATCTGCTGGTGGATTATTGACAAAAGAATTCTGTTCCCGGCTCACTTCTTCTCTACCCAGCAGGTTTCTGGGCTGAGTCTCCTTGGCCAGATGGTGTGTGCAGAGAAGTTTCAGACTAATTTTAATATTCAATCAAACATAATTGGGATCATAAATCTTAAAAAAAAAATTCCTACAACCCATAAACATCTGATCATGCTGTCTTCTCTTTCCTCCTGTTAAAAATCTTTGGCAGTTTCCCATTGCTGCACTGGGGATGGAAAGCAAGTATCATCCCAGTTTCCAGGGCAGATCAGTGGTAGCAGCTGTAAGAGGTGATGTCCTGAAAGGAATCCGGACTCACTGGCTTGCTGTGGGATCTTGATTGATTAATGATGTCTGCCATGGGTTCAGCAATATAGGTAGGGCCGTGAGTCAGTATTTGCCAATCATGGCTGGACTTTACAGCCCATGTCCCTTAACATCATGTCTGAGGCCTTCAAGATTGGGTCCCTGCCAGTGTCTCTAGCTTTATCTTCTCCCTGTTACTGTCTGACCCACCTCCAAAAAATAACTGTGTCTGTGTCTGCATTTAATTGACCACCTGTTGTCTCCAAAGATCCCCTTCGCTCATGTGGTTCCCTCTGCCTGTCAGGACCTTTATTACATTAAATTGGTCAGTTTTGCCTATTTATCTCTCAAACTTCAATCACAATTTTGTCTCCTCTTTGACGACATTCTCTTTGGTCCTCTTCGATGGGATTAATTAACCATAGTTTCCCTGTTTAGATCTGTAACCTACCACTTAGCCTGTTTCACACACAGGTGCTTTTATGTCTCTTTTCTCTTCTACCTTGAGAGGGCCTCAAAGTCAAGGTCTGGGATTTGCTTATCTTTGCATCCGCAGATCAGAGCCCAGCCCAGATCAGAGCCTCGATAAATCTGTACTGAATGAACACATGAACGAATAGAAATCACACTGTGTTCCAAAGTCAGATAGAAATGATGTTTATAACTTTCCCAGCAGTCTGAGTTTGTATGTCAACACTGCTCAGCTTAATTGTGGCTGATTTACTGTGGTGGTAAAGTGACCCACACATTCCCCCGAGACTGAGCCCAGCTTCAAGTTGTGAGTGTGCATTTCTCCATTGTAATGGTCTCTTTTTCTTCCTTTCTCGCTTTGCTCTCAGCCTGAAGACAAGCAAAAGGCAGCAGCTGCCTTTGCCCAGCTGCAGGGTGCCATGGAGACGCTGGGCATCTCAGAGAGCGAGCAGCAGGCCATTTGGCGGGTGTTGGCAGCCATCTACCACCTGGGTGCGGCAGGGGCCTGCAAAGGTACGTCCTTCCTGCTGAGCTGACCTGGCTCCAGCTGTCTCCTTTGGCAGGTGCCTGACAAAGCGCTTCTCTCAGTGAAGTGGGGACAGGGTCAATCTGTCATCTTCTGTGTCTCTGGGACTCCTCTTTGGGAGAAAGAAGGAAACAGGCCTGGATTTTTAAAGAAAACCTTCTAGATCAGTGCTATCCAGAACTTTCTGCAATAATGGAGATGTTCTCTATCTAGGGTGTCTAGTACAGTAGCCACTACTTGCATGTGGCCATTGAGCACTTGAAATGTAGCTAGTATAGACTGAGGAATTGAATTTTTAATGGTATTTAATTTAAATTTAAATTTAAGTAACGATACGTAGCTAGTGGCTACTGTACTTGGCAGAGCAGCTCTAGAATATGTGAGAGAAGGTTGGGTTGAAGCAGTGAAGGTGCCGTATCTCTATCTAGACATCCTGGAGCTGATACCACCATATGTGATGAAACTGATCTTGCCATCCTTCTCCCCCGTCTTAATTATCTGTTTGCTGATTGTCCCTACTTCAACCTGGTCTCCCAAGTGATTCCAACCATCCCTCCCCTCACCCTCTCCCTATCCAATCATTTATTATGATCTGTATAGACTCTCTGTGACATTATTTCTGTCCTGGCTTGTCTATCCTTATTGTCATCCCTTGGACTAGGTGTTTGCCTTTTTTTTTCTTTTGCTTGGACTGTTGCAGTAGCCACCTCACCAATGCTTTCACTCCTCCTTTTATCCATCCTCATAATGACTCAGGCTCCTTTCTGTAACAGACCTATTGTGCCATTCCCGTGTTTAGGATCCTCCCGAGGCTCTCCCTCACCTGCTAAATCAAGTAAAATTCCTGGGCTTGGCATTCAAGGCTCCTTACCTCCCTAACCAGTTTTCTGCTATCTCTTTAAGATGTTCTGGGGAGAGAGTTGGAATCAAGAGCCCTGTGGCTCCTGCCTTCACGGGGCTTACATTGCCTAGCTCTTTCCAGTAGGGAGCGACTCCTTTGGGCCCAGAACATAGAGTTGGAACTTACTTGCCAAATGCCCACATGTGTGAATTGAGGTCTGGGACTGCGTTGGCTCTGTCTGACATTCTGGGCCGTTCCTCTGTGGGACGGCAGACTCCTCGAGAAGATGCTGGCACATCATTCTCACCATTCCCATATTTGTGAGCCCTGTGGCTCATTCCTTTGATTCTCATTCATTTGAGCCACATGAATTGTCCTGCTGACTTGATTTTGGAAATTTCTAGAAGTCATGCTGAGTCAGAAGTAAGTCAGGTGGGAATTCCCAGTTGGTTCAAGCTGTGGACTGACATGCTTGGCTGGGCAAATATGAAAAAAAGCAAACACCACCTTGCCTTTCCAGAAATCAGCCATGGGCCATGCTCGGCACCTGGGCAGTTTGGGCATTGCTACCGTTTTGCTCACAGGGCTGTGATGTCTCTGGCTGAGCTTCCTGGGGCCAATCAAATTGTGCACACCAGGGTGTGGGAAAACAGTTCCATCTCCAGCCTGAGGTGAGTTTCTCTTCCTGCAACACTAGTCACTGGTTAGGAACCCCCAGCTCTGCATCTGACTTCATCTACCCTAGGGGTTGGCAAACTATGGCTCATGAGCCAAATCCAGCCCACTGCCTGCTTTTGTACAAGGTGTAGACTAAGACTAGTTTTTATGTTTCAGTTTGATGAAAAAGTGTCTATATCAATAATATTTCAGGACACATGAAAATTATATGGAATTCAAATTATAGTTCCATAATTAAAGTTTTCTTGGAGCACAGCCACGTCCATTCATTTACATGGCTGTGGCTGCTTTCCCTCTGCAAAGACAGAGTTGCATAGTTGAGACAGAGATTTTATGGCCTGCAAAGCTTAAAATAATTACTGCTTGGCCTTTTACAGAAAACTTTACAGTATACCATCCCCCCAGAAGATCACAGAGTTCAGAGGTGTGTGTGCCCCTGAACCGCCTAATTATGCTCTGAGAAAATTCCTCCATCCTTCTCAGATCCAGCCAAATCAGGGACAGGATGTCAGGAATCCAGCTCTGCCCCCATCTTGCTGTGTGATCTTGAGCAAATCAGCTTCCTCTCTCTGATCTCCATTTTCTCACAGGTGAAATTCTAGAATTGGACCAGGTTAGAGGTTCTTAACCTGGTGTCTGTGTAACCAAAGGTTTTATGTATGGATTTCAGGGGCTGTATTAGTTTCCTAAGACTGTTCTAACAAATTATCACAAACTTGGTGGCTTAAAACAATAGTAATTTATTCTCTCTCACAGTTTTGGAGACCAGAAGTCTGAAATTAAGATGTCAGCAGGACCGTGCTCCCTGAAAAGGTCCTAGGGAAGGATCCTTTCTTGCTTCTCCCAGCTTCTGGTGGCTCCAGGTGTTCCTTGCCTTGTGACTGCATCACTCTAGTCTCTGCCTCTGTCTTCATGTGGCCTTTTTCTCTGTGTTTGCATCTTCTATCTCTAATAAGAACATGTGCCTTTGGATTTAGAGCCCATTTGAGTAATCTCAAATGGTCTCATCTTGAGATCCTGAACTAATTACATCTGCAAAGACCCTTTTTTCAAATAAGGTCATATTCACAGATTCCAGGGGTTAGAATTTGAACATATCTTTTTGGGGGTACCGTTGAACTCACTACAGTGAGTCATGATAGATCTTGAAGTGGCATGCCAAATTGTGTGTGGAGGTACATTTTTCTGGGGAGAGATGAAATATACAGCTTTCACTAAAGGGATACTTGATCCCTAAGAGTTTAGGAACTACCAAAATCCATGGTATCTAAAGGCCATTCTTGATACACTTGCCTGGAATTTTGGCTTCCCCTTTCACTTAATTACAGCATTTTAAATCTAGAAAGAGCCTCAGGGAAGTGTCATGGATTACTTAAGATCTACTACTACTACTGCCACTACCAATAAAATAGTAATAGTAATCATAATAATCACAATGACAGCCAGAATTTATTTAGCACCGACTAGTCACTAAGTGTTGTTCTAGTCATTTTATATGTATTCACTCATTAAATTCTCACAATAAAGTCAAGAGGGTGCTATTGTCATCCCATTTTATAGAAGAGGAAAGTAGGGCACAGAGAGGTTGGATGACTTGCCCAAGGTTTCACAGCTAGGAATTGACAGATCTGAACTCTGAGAGTCTAGCTCCAGAATCCAATCTCATAACATTGCAGGAGTAGGTGGTGAGAGGAGGAGGAGCCACCTAGGTTTTACATGATTAGTTTTCGCCCTAGAGAAGATCTCCTCTGAGCACAGGGCCCTTTTCACACAACTCAAAGGTGGAAGTTTTCCCTTTTTCATGAGGCTGTGGGCTAGCTAGGTTGAAAGGTTCCTCTCAAACCCTCTACACCCTGGAGATCTTGATTTTCATGTGGGGAAGGACAGACAGGGGCTTGTCTTACAGATTCCGTGGCCATAGCTGAGGTTCAGAAAGGACTGTGAAGGTACCGCGGTACCAGGGAGAGAGCATTTGATTGGCCCAGCTGTGATCTGAACTCTGAGAGTCTAGTCATGCTTGGGTCACATGGCTATTTCCTTGGCCCTGATAGGCTGGGGCTTCTTGACTGACAGCCCCACCAAAGCTACACTCCAGGAGGAGAGTTTCTTCCCAGAAGGCTCAGGTCACCATCTTGGTCAGCTTCTACAAACTCTAAAGTAGTGGGTCTTTCTGTAGGTATCTCCAGGAGAAGCAGAATTTTTATTTTCAGCATGGGTTTCTGAGTGTGGAGACTAAGTTGATTTCCCTTGATCATACAAGCTATAAAGAGTCACCTCATAGAGGTAGAAGTGTGAGAAAATGGCAAAGCGGGGCCAGGAAACTTTCTTATTTCACACATCTACCTTAGCTGAGGACTTCTGACAACCTTGCCACTGTCAAGCCTTTTCACAAGAGCCATCCCCAATCCCTTAGATGAGTCAACAGTGACTTGTGCTGGGTAGAGGAAGGAATGTGAGAAGCTGTGAGGATGTTGTCTCTTCTTGTGAATTCTCCATTTATTTGGAGAGATGAGACTTCTAAACCCGAAACCATCAGGTAGCTTTGTTAGCTGCTTGAGTTTGGGGGTGTGATTGCATAGCCCAAACCAGTAAAGCCGTGACAGTTCAGAGGTGGGGCACAGACATCTATGCTTAGGGGATGTCTGGAAGGAAGCAAACCTATTTTACAGAATGGTAAACTGAGGCTCTGAAGGTCTAGGTGCACCAAGTACAGGGTGTGGGCTCTTCAGTGAGGTAGATATGGGTTTAAAACAGAACTTCTCTGAACTTCAGTATCCTCTTCTTTCAATGGGCTAAGCATAGGGTTGATGTGAGGATCAAATGGGATAAAAAAGAGGAAGCTGATTTAGGCTGGGTTCCCCCAGAAGCAGCCCTGAGACAAAGATTTTGGGACATGTGGCTTATATGGAAGGGGATCCCAGGAGGCACCCGCAGAGGAAGTGAGAAGTGAGCCAGGGAAGGAAAGGATGTGTTAGGAGCAGCTCGCCTCTGGGCAATTGTGACTCAGCCCCACTGGTGACCTCTGGGAGACCTTGAGCAACATGCTTCCTCATCGTCTTACCCAAGAGGCAGGATGCTGCGATATTGATCCAGGGACTCAGGAAGCCCCCTGGCCTATTGGCCTGTCACCAGAGAAGTGAAGCAGCTCCGTTTGATTTCTGAGTTTCTCTTCCTGGAGGAGGTGGGCGCCCCCTGTGATGTGAGCTCAGGGATGTAAATGCCTGTGATGATAAAAGAGAAAGTCACTTTTATAAATATTTTATTAATACATGATTATGGCAATAATTTCTCCCAGCCCTCCTCCCACCCTACCTAATAAATTATTTTAAGAAGAGCTGCTGTCAGTCTGCCTGGGAGGCCTGCCCAATGATTTACTTACTGTATATTATGCTTTGGAAGATTTCATAATAGGTTGCTTTAAAATCAGCTATTAAGAATTTCAAAGTCGTATATAAATGTCTTTGATTTGTGTCATAACAGATCATTTTGAAATATATTAAGAATCATTTCCATTAATCAAGGTTTTTTTTATTATTATTAAAATGATACTTTCCTCCGAGGGTGCCTGGCTTTGTAACTTATTTTGAGAGACTATATCCTATTTTTAAAAACCAGTATCAGTCACTGTGGGGAGATTTTGGGCCTTATAACCAGACCCAGGATTTTTGAATTGTTACAGCAATAGCAACAACCACCACTAATATTGTTTCATGTTTGTTGATTTCAAAGGCACTTGCTCTATACCTCTATTATGCCTTTTGATCCAATCAGATTTATGCAATAATCCAGTGAGAAAAAAATAGTGTCATGGGCAAGAGTCAGGAGTCAGCCTGCTACCTGGCCTTTCTGACCCTTAGTTTCCTCCTCTGTAAAACGGGACTAACAATGGTACCAATTTGAAGGCTTGTGGTGGGGATTAAATAAGTCAATGCTAAAAAGTGTGGAGCACGGGACTTGACTCATGGTGGGGGCCTCATAAGAGTTCGCTTTCATCCAGCTTCATTTTATCGACAAGCAGACAGGCTCAGAGAAGGTATGTTACTTACCTAGCATCACACAGCCACTACATTCCAGAGTGAGGTTTGGGCCATTCTTTTCCCTGGGACCCTTGTGCTGAATGCTTATAGATCTGATGAAGTCACTGTGCCCTCAGAACAGCATGGGAGGGGTAAGAACTATTATGATGCCCATTCCACAGATGAAGAGACTGAGACACACCAGAGAGGTTCACTCACATTCTTTAAGACACAAAGCTAAAGACAGAGATGAGATTGGACTCAGGTCCGCCTGAACTCTGAGCCTAGCTCCGGGACCACACATCCTACTTCCCAAGCACCCTGTTCTGCTGCCTCCAGCAGGCCTACAATTCAATTAGATTCTGCTGCTAACCACCCAGAGATAGTGAAGACCCCACAGGCTAAGGGCTCAGTCCCATGAGACTTGTCCCACTTCAGATACCAGTTGCAAGTCCTGGGCCTCCCATATTTCCAAATGATGGGCTGTAAATCCAGGTTTCCCACAACCCCCTCCTCGGGTTTGATGATTTGCTAGAATGACTCACAGAACTCAGGGAAACACTTACTTATGTTTACCAGTTTATTATAGAGAATACGACTCAGGAACAGCCAGATTGAAGAGATGTATATAACAAGGTATAGGGGAGCAGGTGCAGAGCTTCCAGGCCCTCTCCAGGCAGGACACCTTCCCAGAACTGAGATGTGTTGGAAGCTCTCCAAACCCCAGTGTTTATGGAGGTTTCTTATGTAGACATGATTAACTAAATCATTGGCCATTGGGGATTGACTCAGTCTCCAGCCCCAAAGTTTCAACACTTCAGCCCTACCTTGGTCTTTCTGAAGATCCTCCCACTACCCTCCTTGAAGCTACTACCTTGGGGTCCCTGGCCACCAGTCATCTCATTAGTGCAAAAAAGGCAGTCTTACTGCTCTGGAGATTCCAAAGTGGTTTTGAAGCTATAAGTCAGCAACTGGAGACAAACACTGAATATAATGTACCTCAAAAAGTTCATGGAAAAATAGAATTAAAAAATAATATGAGTCTTTCCATGAACTGTTTTTTTTTAATTGAAACATAATTGATTACACATGTTTGTGGGGTACAGAGTTGAATATCAATACTTGTGTACAATATGTGATGATCAAATCAGGATAAATTAGCATATTCATCATTACAAAAAGTAATCATTCTTTTTTCCATTAACCAGTTTCTTGCCAACCCCCTTTTCCTCCCCTCACCCCTTTCCACCTCTAGTAACCACAGTTCTGTTCCCTCCTTTTGAAAGTTCAATGCACTATTGATTGTTGTTTGTTTGTTTGTTTCTTTCTTTCTTTCTTTCTTGGCTCCCACTTATGAGTAAGGACATGCGGTATTTCTCTTTCGGTGCCTGGCTTATTTCACTTAACATAATTTTCTCCAGGCTCATCCATGTTGCTGGAGGTTTCTCAAACAATTACAGATAAAACTGCCATACAATCCAACAATCCCACTGCTGGGTATACACCAAAGGAATGGAAATCATCAAGTGGAAGGGATACCTGCACTCCCATGTTTATTGCAGCTCTATTTATAATAGCCAAGATATGGAACCAACCTAAATGTTCATTGATGACAACTGGATAAGGAAAATGTGGTATATGTACACCATAGAATACTATTATGCCATAAAAAAGAATGAAATTCTGCCATTCACCCCACGAACTTTTTGAAGTGCCCTTGTATATTATCAGAGGCTTCAAGCCTGAGCAACAGTCCCAGGCCAGCTGGTTGTGTGGTCTCCAGTCAGGGGCCATATAAGCCATTGATCCCCAGAGTCTTGGGTCATCCCAAACAGGACCAGGACAGTCAGTGTGATGAGGACTGAATTGCAGATGCTGAATGGGAAACGGGAGGAGATCTTTCCTTTCCAGTGTCATTCTCTTGCCTCACTCTGGGCACTATCACTTCCTCTTTCTTTTCTGGAAGTTTTCTTCCTTTTTTTCTGCTTTAAAAGGGCACCGGCCCTTCTTAAAGGGTACCCTGTGTGCACGCAGGGTTTTCCCAGGCTAATGATGGCCAGGCACTGAGGTTACCACACGGTCCCTGCTTGGCTCTATTCTGCCCGTGAGCTCCAGTGCCAACATCACACAAGCCCCAGCAGCAACTCCTTAGGGTGCCCTGAGCTTCCTCCTTTGGGGGTCACATCACATTCCCACTGAAGCCCCATCAGGTCCCCTCTGACCCCTGAGTTCTGCAAGGTTGAACTTACCCCTCTCTTTCTGTGTGCCTTTGACTTCTGCAACATGGTGTCCTTTATGACTGGAGGCTTTCTGGTGCTGCCTGCGGGGGTCTGGATTATCTCATCCTCAGCCAGGTACCCTGGGCAGTCTCAAAGTCAGAGAGGACCCCTCCCTTCAGGATGTGGCAGGCGAAAGGACATGGGCACACCTGGCCTTTGGATCTTAGGAAACCTGCCCTCATGGTGGCAGAGAGGCTGCCTCCCTTCCTCCCTCCCTCCCTCCCTCCCTCTGTATAGTGTCCACACCTCCTTTCTGTCTCTCAGGCTCACCATTGCTGACGGGTGCCTTGAGAAGACAGTGGGAGGGGGTTCTGAGGGTCAGTACCACAAGGCAGGCAGAAAACACCAGGTGATTGATTTGACATCGTGCTTGGTTTGCTATTCACCAAGGCTTACGGCTCGGGCCATCCCTGTGGAGCCATTAGACAATCATTCATCCAAGCTTGTGTTTCTCCCTTTGGCAAAATATGGCCTGTGGACAATTAGCTGGCACCCATGTGTTTCGAATGGTAGCTAATGGATGCTCTCTGGAGCTTACTTGATAATGAGAGAGTGGGGAGGAGGGAAGAGCTGGGACCCTGGAATTGAACAGAGCTGGGTTCAAATCCAGACTACTGGTGGTGTGATCTACCCTGTGTAAGTGATTTCATCTCTCTGGACCTCGGTTTCTTTATCTGTAAAATGATAATAACCCCATCTGCCTTCTACAATCACTCTAGAATCAGATAGTGCTTGTATAACACCTGGCACATAGGAGGTATTCAATAGGCTGTCACTCTCATCTTTGCAAAGCACTTTTGTTGTCAGTTCTTTCTGTTGGCATTAAAGCCTGCCCCCAGGTGATCCAGGTGGGGGTTATGAAGCCCATTTGGCAGGTGAAACACTTGCCCGGCTGAGAGGTGAAGGCTCCTCTCCTAAATGCACAAAGTGAAACTTCTGTGCTAGTGAAAGACAGGTGCAGAAACAGGATCCAGTTCTGAACTCTCAGTCCAGTGCTCTTTCCACAGCTTAATGAAGGTCCAGAGGGCCAAGGACAGTGCAGGGCAGTGGTTAGAACACAGTTTGGAGTGACACAGACCTGGGATCAAATTGAAGTGAGAATTCCATCGCTTGCTAGCCTTATGGCTGTTCAGTTACTATGCTGCACAAAAAACGAGCCCCAAACTCTGTGGCTTAAACAATAATCATTTAATTATTTCCCAAGTCTTCTGTGCATCTGTAATTTGGAAGGGCTCAGCTGGGTGGTTCTGGCTTGGGGTCTGTCATGTGGCTGCAGTCAATTGGTGGCTGATGCTGAAACAGTGGAAAGCTGGAGTAGCCTGGGACTGCTGGGCATGTTCCTCCCTTCATGGGGTCTCAGATCTCTCCAGGTGGGCTGGTTGGGCTTCCTTATGGCATGGTGGCTTTGGGGCTCCAAGTGCAAGTTTCCAATGAGCAAGGTGGAAGCGGCATCGCCTCTTCTAAGCTGCATCACTTCTGCCATGTTTTTTAGGTAGTCAGGGTGTCAAAGCCTCAAAGGCTGAGGGAAACCAGACTCCATCCTGGCTGGGGGAGTAGCAAGGCTCTAGAACATATAGAATGGGAGATATTGGTGTGGCCATATTTTGCTGCAGTGGCCTTGCGCAAGTAACTTAAACTTTCTGAAGCTAAGTTTTCATGCCTGTAAAACAGGATTGAAAGGAGTAGTGACTTCACAGGTGTTCTGCACAGATGAACTGAGACGCTGTACGGAGAGCGCTTTTTAGTACAGGGCCAGGTAGATAAATATGAGTTCACCGTTGTCAATTAGGGTATTGCAAAGCTTGTAGAGTTCCACAGCCAGTGCTTCTCAGCTCCCTGCTGAGGTAGAGAGAGGATGTTCCCTGGGCCTTTTGCTCTCTGCTTTTATTACCAGTGGTCTCCACCACCCTCTAATACCCCCTAAGGACCCTCTTCCCACAGAAGAATAAATCAAGGATAAACTCCATGCCCTCTTTGCAGCAAGAAACAATTTCTCTACCTTGAGGCTTCTTGGCTGTATGAGATTAAAATCAGACACAATACTCTTCCCAGGAATGATCTCTGTTCACAAAATCCTCTGAGTCTCCCTGTTCTCTACCTCAGCCTAGAGCTGGGGGTCACTTTATGTGCATTCTTTCTTAATTTTCACAGCAACCCTGACAGGTAGGGAAGGAATCATCATTTTGTGATTCAGGATGTTGAGGCTCAGAGAGGTTATGCAACGTTGTCAAAGTCAAACAGCATCATGTGGGGTGGAGCCAAGATTAGAAATCTGCCTCCCAAACTCCTGCCCTTCTCTATGAGGCTGCCTGGCTGGCCAAGTTGTTGGGTGCTCTCTGGGTGCTGGGACCTCCACCCTCTCTCTTAAGAGCTCCGTCTTAGCTCTGCCCTATCTCTATCCATTCCTCCAATCTCCATCCAGTCCTCCATCTAGAAGGTTGTCCTGCCAAACTGTATGGAGGAGAGCTCAGAACTGAGGCTAAAGGCATGGGCTCTGGGACCAGGGTGACCTGTGTTCAATCCTGGTTGAGCTTGTTGACTCCTTTGACTGCTGAGACTCAGTGTTCTCATCTGTAAAATGGAGTAATAATAGTACCTTCCTACTAGGGTTCTTATGAGGCTTGCATTGCTTAATTTGAATATTTAAGCTCTGTCATTGTTATTCTTGTCATTATCATTAGTGGAAAATTTGTCCACTGTCCAGTGGAGATTTTTCCAGTGAAGCTTAAGAGGGAGGCTGACTTGAGCTGGGTCTTTAATCCCCTCCAATTTCTGTGGTCCTGTAGCTGTAAGAGACAATGTGTACTTGCCCCAGAAAGTCAGACTGTTTGTCACTCTGCCCACCATCCCTCTTGACTTCACAAACATGACAGTCACAGGCAGAATCCAACATGGTGACAGGGATGCCTGTCCCAATGGCAGTGTCTCTTTGTTTCCTTTTCCTCTGAAGGCAGATGGAGAGTTTAATTTATTTGTCTCTCACTAAATGTGCCCGTCTATACTTGACGCTGACCCATTGCCTAATATATAACACAGGCAGACCCACATATAACCCAAGGAGGGGCCTTGTAACGGGGTGGTGGAGGGAGGCTGCCATTCGACTGCAGCTCTCATCCCACCGCATAAAGATGTCAGCCCCTGGATGGATGGAGCTGTAATTCGGGAAGCCCAGAGGTGCCCGCCAGGGGGGTAGACGATATCGAGAATGACGAAGGCCCAGCCCCCTGCCTTCTGCCAGAATGCCCGACATCTTCAGCAAGTGCAGTCCATCTAGGGGTAGGAGGAGGTGGCTGGACCCTCTCCAAGCTGGGCCAAGACCCTGCGTGCGGAAGGCCCATGATGTCAGCAACAGTGAGGCTACTACGAACAGCGCGCGGTGGCCCTACGCCCAAGTGCTTTGTGAAGTATGTGACTATTTTTATTGTTTGAAACAATTGTATGAATTACACTTGAACACTGTCTTTCTAGAAAAAATGGAAAGAGTACAGAAGAACATAGAGTAAAAAAAAGAAGTCCTGCCTCATATTCCAAATCCCACTGCCCTCAAAAGTGAACACTGTTAACAGTTTGGGGTGTATCCTTCCTTCGAGCATTTTTTTTTTTTTTAACTAATAGACTTAAATGTTTACAGCAGTTTTAGGTTTGCAGAAAAATTGAGCAGAAAGTACAGAGTTCCCACATACCCCTTTTCCCCCTCCCCACCGTCCCCTCAGGACTAACATCTTCTTACTAGTTACAAGTGATGATCCAATACTGACACTATCATTAGCTAAAATCCACTTGACATTAGTCTTCACTCTCTGTGTTGTACAGTTCTCTGGATTTTGACAGCTGTACGATGTCATGTGTCCATCATTACAATATCATACAGGTTAGTTTTGCTGCTCTAACAGGCTGGGTTTATTTCCTTTACACTTTTGATTTGAAATAATGATAGACTCATAGGATGTGGCAAAAAGTCATACATAGAGTCCCAAGAACCCTTCTCCCCACTTGCCCCAGTTATGGCATCCTTCATAGCTACAGTACATAACAAAACCAGGAAAATGATGTTGGCCTTTGCAAACTGGGCATTTAGCTACTACATCTATTCACATAACAAATATACAGGTTGGTAGGTTGCTTGTTGCTTTTTACACCAATGGGTTCCACCATCTCCATTTCTATGCCCTTTGCTTTTTGCATGTCTTGCTGTCTCTGGCTTCTTTCCACACCAGAAAATAGTGATGTCCCTAACTCTCCTTGTTGACTGCAGGGGTTTGCTGGGAGTGGATGGGGTTCTGCTTCCATACAGTTCTCCTGCTGATGAGCATTCAGGTCATTTCCTGCTTTTTGGGTATTATAAATAACCCCACACAGAACAACACACTTGGACATAAATGGCTGTGCACATGAGTGAGCATTTTGGAGGCGTGGTTTCCTGGAAGTGGGACTGCCAGGTCAAAGAGTGTGTCCCATGTTTAACATTTTGATGAACGTGGCCCAGTTCAACTCCCTGGATGTTTACACCAGTTGGTTGGCTCATATAACACCCTCACAAGCCTATGGGGTAGGGACTGTTGTTATCATTTCCATTTGCAGATGGGAGAGCTGAGGCTCAGAGAAGTGAGGTCACTCACTCAGGGTCACACAGCTCTAAGTGGCACAAAGCTGGACCCTCTGCCTGCCATGCACTGTGTCACTAGGGGTCAGAGAAAGACTTGGCATTTTTAAATGGACCTGCTGTCCCCACTTTAGGGATGATACCTCTGTTCTCTCCTCCAGGACGAATGCTTGTCCTGTGCTCTCTTTGCTTCTCTGAGCTCACTTCTATTTCCTTAAGTGAAGCACGCAGGCACAGAGGAGCCGAGGCCAGGCCCCCGTCAGAGGTTTCTCACTGTGGCTCAGCACTCTGCTTCACTCGCCTCCAATTCTGAGGGACTTCTTCCTTCCTTCCCCTCTACCCCAGCTGCTTTCTGCCCTTCATGAAACAAGCTTCATCCCTTCACCAGGTGTTCAGAGCCCAGAGTACATGCACCTCCCCTCCATTTTTCCCATGAGTGCTACTAAGGGTTGGTGTCTGGGGCCCAGCTGGCTGGGACCAGCTTTGCTCATTTCTCCCAGCTCTGAATAAAAGGATGTCAAGAGTTGTAGAGTCAGGAGGAGCAGAACAACTGCAGTCTGGGCCTGGCTGGCTTCCCGGCGCAGAGGGCTCAGCCTCCCCTAGCTTGACTGGCCCAGGGCTCTGCCGACCCCATAGAGACCTCCCTTCGTGGTTGTAAAAGGCAAGAAGTCACTTGGTTCCTGATGGGGTGGAGAATCCGAGTGCTGGAAAGAGGCTTAGATTGTGGCAGGCCCTCTTTGTACAGGGCAGGGTCCAAGGCCCAGAGAAGGGAAGAGTTTAGCTCAGGGTCACACAGTAAGGCTATGGGGAAGTTGGGACTAGAACTCTGGTCCCCGACTCCTGAGCCATGCTGTTTATCCCTCCCTCTTGTCTTCCCTCCCTTCCTCTCTCCTTTCCTCCCTCCCTCTCTTCATCATTCTCTTCCTTTCCCCACCCTTGTCTCTCTCCCTTTCTCTTCTCTTTCCTTCTCTTCTGTGCCTACTGGATGACAAGCCCCCACTACCCTGGGACACCATCTTTACCTTCCAAGAAAAAATTTTGATCCAATCCAGAGAGATAGACTCAGACAAGTGCATTGATGATGCTGGGCAAGAATTCTATGCAGATAGCATCCAAAGTTGAGAATGGTCAGCCCCAACCAAGGGTTCCTAGAGGCGGAGACCCTTGAGTTGAACCTTGAAAACAGAAGAAATTAGGGAGGGTGCCCTAGGAAGAGGAACCCGAGTGAGCAAAAACGTGGTGTCTTGAGTCAGCACAGCAGGTTCAAGGTCTTCATTCTCCATGTATGGGCTGGTGCCTGCTAAAGGAATCAATCCAAGGGCCCCTGCACTGGTGCTGGGGACTGCAGTGGGGCTCTGGTTAAGAGAGGACTATCACATAGCCTGGCATCCTGGAGATTTCAGTGATCTGTCCTTGGACCCAGCACCCCTGAGGCCTGTCCCCTCCTGGGCCCTGTCCCATCCAAGTGCCTTCCTGTGGCTACAGGCCTTGCATCCTCTGCCCTGCCCCAGCTGGTGGCTTGGCTCCCTGCCCAACAGCTGGTGCCGCCAAGCCTATTCTGGGCCACAGGCAAGGATTTATTCTGCATTTTCTGAGCATATTAAATTCATTCATTAAGCTAGAATGGCTGCTCTGGGATGTAAACAATTATATTTTTAAAAAATGCACACCCAGAAGTGGCCCATGCTGGAAGGCAGAGCTCACCAGCAGCACTCCCTCCCCCCAGCCACCCCTGCATTGGGATGTTGGGGTGGGGAGGCTGGAACACCTGAGGATTTGGGTTTCAGAGTGAGCAAGCCATTCCCTTGCTTGGTTGCCCTGAAAAAGCCTCACTCCTTCTTTTGGCCTCTGTTTCCCTTAAATAATAAGAGCAGCTAACATTTATCCATTGCTTACCACGTGCCAGACACTACTCTAGGAGCTTCAGCCATTTCAACAATTCCATGGAGTAGGTGCTATTACCCCATTTTACAGAAGAGGAAACTGAGGCTCAGAGTGGGGAAAGGACTTGCCTTATGGGGCCCCTTTTAGCTTTGATCACCAGAGACTCCACTAACCTATTGTTGGAGGGGAGACAGTGATGGCTTAGTGAGAACTCCAGCGTGAATGAGTCCTGGACCCATCATTCAGAGACAAAGCATAAACATAGTAACAATGACAACAATGATAGTGATAGAACTGTTAATTGTTGATATTTACTGAGAATCCTTTCTCTCCCAGGCATGATTTAAGTGCTTTCCATGGATTCTTCTATTTAATTCTTATGACTCTACATGTAGGTTATACCCATTTTACAGATGAGTAAATAGAGGGTCAAAGAAGTAAGTTACCTCACATCATGAACTTGGGAAGGGGAGGAGCCCAATTTCAGACCCAGGAGTTCTGTTTTTAAAGGTTTCACCTTTCTTCTTTATGCCACATCATTTTGCATGGTCTATGGGTCATCAATCAATAGAATTAGTAATCATAGCTTTCTGTGTGGTTGTTGCATTGATGAGATTAAGTGCTCAGCACAGGGTCAGGCCTGTGGTGAGTACTGAGGAAATCCTGGCTATTATTGGGCTTTCCTTGGGCCACAGGAAACAGCTTCAAAGGGGAAAGTTGGATAAGTTAAGTGTCCCCTGCTCAGCCTGCTTAGCAAGGGCATGTGAATGTGGAAAGAGCATTGGCAGTGCCAGCAAGGTCTGGTTTTTGTCCTGGATTCTGCCTCACTAGTTGTGTGATCTCAGACCAGTCACTCATGGACCTGCTGCTGGTATCACCCCTGTGCCTTTGCTCCTGTGGTTGCCCATGTGACACCTTTCAGCTGAGGTTTACCTGATGGTTCTGGTCCTCAACCTGGATCACCTGCTCTGGGGACACTCCCAAGCAACTTCACATCTAATGTCTCATTTCATCCTTAAAATGACCAGATGCGAGAAGAGCCACTCCATTTTACAGATTAGGAAACCAAGGCTCAGAGAGGTGACATCTTCTGCTTAAGATCACACAGCCAGGCTGAAACCATCTTTGAAGGTCTGGACTCTTGTTCTTTCTACAATTTTCCACTACCTCAAAGATTCCTCATCAGATTTTGACCTCTGACTTCTTGAACAAAATACTTCAGGAGACCCTCCCCTCCCTTCCCTTCCTCTTATAAATTCCAATGCATGTTGGTGTATTCAAAGTTCTGAGAAGTCCTTCAAGAAAGCAACTCATTTTGCTGGGTTTAATCAGATGTTGCCCCAACTGATTTGCCCATAGAGGCTTCTTTTCCCCCAGAACAACTGCTCGTATCCCCAAAATGTTGGAGTGGCCTACATATTTGTTGTCTTCTCAGCTGTTAGAGTATGGGCAGTGAATCATGTTGGATTATGAATAACTCAGCAGAAATTTATAGGCGGCTCATTGGCCAGGCCTTACAGGGAGCACTAACTGTGCAGATGAACAAAGCCCCTGGTACACATGGGCAACTTTCTTCAAAGCCAGGCAGGTGGACAAATAGGTCCAGATTTGTGGGCTGCATGGCACCTGGGGGCAGCAGGACCAGACAGGGTCTATAAGAAGCAAGAAAGGACTTGATATTCTGGCTTGCAAGAATAAGAAGGTCACGTTTTCCATGGTCCCAGCAATAGAAATTTGCCCTGTGCAGAACGTCACAGCTTCTTGAGTTGGGTTTGCTCCTGGTTTTTCTTTTTCTGATCTATTTGTCATTTTTAAGGGTGGAAATATCAGAGTACGACCATAATGGAGTTGACATTTATTGAGCAGATTCCGCGCTAAGCATTCTGCACAGATAACCTCATTGACTCTTCAGCAGAACTCGATGGGGTGCAGTCTGTTCATCACTCCCATTTTACAGAAGAGGAGACTGAGGCTCAAAGAGTTGACATGACTTCCCCAGCATCACATGGTGTTAAGTGGTGGAGGTGGGATTTGAACCCAGGCAGTCTGTCTCTAGAATGTTGCCTTTTCTTGTAGCAGCTACAGCCTTTCAGACTTCTTTTCCCTTCAGGCAGCCTCCTTCTTCACAGGCCTCAGAATTGTAAACCTGTGTGTGAGGAAATGTGAACCAGATGTACCAGCTTCATAAATAAGTCACATAATGTTGAGTAATTTAGCAACAGCACAGCTATTGTTGGAAGGAGAAGTAACTTGGCTATTAATAAATGCAGGAGGCCACAGTAATTGATAGCAATTGAATTCATGGTGTGTGGGGGAAAACAGCTATGTTATTTTTTCTTCTCTCTCTCTCCTTTTTCTGTGTTGCACATAAAGGGAAAAAACTGCCTCTGCAGGTGGATTTGAGCATCTCAGAAACTATAGTTCCATTACTTTCCCTTCCTCTCTCCTTCCCTTCCCCCTTTCTTTCTCTCATTTCTCTTTTGTTCTCTTTATTCAAATCAAGCCTGCCTCTTGCCAGAGAAGTGACCTTGGGTAAGTGACTCAGGTGAGGCCCAGGGTCACCTAGTTAGGTGAGGGCTCTTTCAGCTAAACCAGTATTTCCTAAACTAGTGTCGGATGGAACATCAGACCTGCAAGAGACTCTATAAATCCATTCTGAGGCCAAATAAATCTGAACAGAACTTCCCCTTTTCGGAGATTTGCAAGATATACTTTAAAGGCTCTGAGAAGTCCTGCAGTTAAGAAACTTATTTAACCAAGCATCCACCAAATTGATACAATACACAATTCAGTTTTCCTAGTGATACTAGTGAACATCCCATGGGACAACCACTATGAGGAACACCTTTGGGAAGCTCTGACCCTCAACTATCTGGCTGCCCTGCTCTGTTCCACATCCCTTCTACAATCCAGACAGTTATTGACTCAGCCCTGCCAAGCACATGGCTGGAGCCATGCCTCACCCTAGACATGCAACTGGCTTCTGAGGAATAGACAAAAAGCCAGAGAAGGAACAGTGTGCTAAGACGTTGGCTCCTTTTTAGAGAAACTTCCCTTGGTCTTCATCATTGAAGGGGAAACCAAACCAAATCTTGCTAAGGTGGTCATGCTTGGTACCTGCAGCCTTTGAGACTCTCTCTTAGCCTTAGCATCCTAGTGAGGGAGCAGATGCTGATACAATGGTTCAAGGGCAAGGTGTTTATGTCGGAAGTGATCCCAGGAGGCACCACGGAGGGAGTGAGGAAGGGAAATGAGGAAGGAAGGCAGGAACCTTGAGTCCACTTTCCATGAGATCCTTTCTTTCACTAGCAACCAGAAGAATGGCTGGCAACCAAATGCCCACACCAGAAATGGTCTTTGTACTTACTTTTGGGATCATTCTGGACACAGCCTGATTGCCTCCTGGTGGGTGGAGAGAAAAGCACCTGGACAGAGTGTGTGGTTCCCTCTAGAGTGGTCAGGGGTAGGGAAAAATTCGGAGCCTTCCCTCCCTCAAGGAGTTCCATCTGATGGGGCAGTTCTGATCTTTCTCTTTCTTCCATTTCTTTCTTTGCCTCTCTCTGCTTCTCTCACTTTTGTTTTACCTTTTACTCGATCTTTTCCTGCTGAAACTTCTCTCTGATGTAGAAGGAGTCTCTAAGAGCTGAAGGTCAGATGGCTGATTCCTTGGGGGAAAGAAGAGCTCACAGGTTCTCTTTTCCAAATCCTGGAGGATAGGGGTAGGAAAGTAGGCAGGGCTGGCCATCCATTAGAAATGTTCATTCATTCCTTGATTCATTCCTTCATTTAATTGCTCACTTTACAAATGTTTACTGAGCCTTCCTGATATCAGCTCTATCCCAGGAGCCAGGGATCAAGCAGTGAGCATACAGGCCTCTGCTCTTACAACAGGGTAGGAAGGTAAAATAGCAGGGCAGCTACTGCGCAGGGTCTGAGGTCAGCCACAAGAATGTGGGAATCCCAGCTCTGCCACTTCCTGTACCACTCAGGACAAGAAACTTGAAATTACTGAGTCTGTTTTATATCTGTGCAGAGGGTTTTAGTGAGCATACATGAGATGAAGCATGTGAAGAATTTAGGGAGTGCCCGGAACATAGTACGTGCTCAATGCATGATGGCTATTCTTCTTAGTTAAATGGTGGCTTTGTGGGAGGAGGGAACCAGCCATGGACAAGAACATCCCCCCTCCCTTAGACATTGGAATCCCCAACCTGGCAGTGTTCTAAGAATTTCTATGATGTTCCTGGCTTTGGGGTGGGTTGGTAGCAGGTGCTGAGACAACAGGCGCCTACCTTTCAGTGGAAGAGAAGCAACCTCAGTCAGCTCAGAATCCCTGGGGTGTGATCCACACCTGAAGTGTACCAATTCGTTATTATTCCACATGGCCTGTTCATGAAGCTACGGATAGACAAATCTGCAGGTGGAGTCCATGCAGCCACCAGACAGGGCAATCCTTTTTGGGGTGAAGGGTGCCCTTCTTGGTTTCACAGGTGGAGAAGGGAGTTGAAATTTGTTTAGCACTTTCTCAGGGCCAGGCATTTTGTTGGGTATCTCATGTAATTATCTCACCCAGTCTTATGAAGAGGTGTTGGGGGTTTTATGACTCCATATCACAGGTGAGAAAACTGAGTTTCAAAAAGGCTGTGCAACTGGCTGAAAGACTGACAGCTGAGAATGTCAGAAATGGGAATTGGATCCAGATCCCATTTGGTCTAACACCAATGTTCTGGCTCAGTTCCCTTTCTCTCTGCCTCAGGTGTCACCTCAGGGTTCTTGACCTCCTTTGGGGAAGTCTTTGGCCACCATCCACATCTGCGGAAAGATAGAGGGATCCGTGGGGTGAGATTTTGTGGGTGGGCTAGTCTTCGGGAAGCTGGAAGCTTTCCTGACAAAGCACTCTGTGTTCCCACCTTGATTTCGCCAGCAGGATGCATTTCAGCCGCACCTGGAAATATCCCTCTTAAGTCCGGCAGGATTTAGAGAGCCCAGCCAGAGTCCATTCATCACTCCTCTTTTCAGAAATAGCAATTGCCATTTCCCTTCACGACATTCCAGGTCATTGAGATCAGGAAGGTCACTGCAGGTGGAGTGTGGAAGACTATTTCAGAGAGCAGCAGTAGAGAGTGGGGGGACCAGAGAGAGACAGGACATGCCCATCTAGAAAGTTATCTCCTAGTTAGTTCACTTTCAATCCCCAGCACAGAAAAGAGAATGTCTAGTTCAGTGCTAATAGCCTTTAACACCTCTCTCTATTATTTCCTAATCTCCCTTTTTAACAAAGAGAAATCAGACTTCAGGCTCACAGGTAACGGTGTCTAATTAGAATCTAATGACATTTTTGTGCCTATATTGTATTTATTGCTACTTTCTATTTGTGACGGGTGATAATGAATTCTTGTTTAAGATAGTGAGATAGCATTTCCTTTTACAATGTATTTACAGAAGTGAAAAAGATAAGTGAGTCCATTTAAAAGAAGCGTTGCAAGGACATGGCAAATTTTCTAAAGATAGTATTTGAAGGACTGATTTTGGTGAAAAAGTAGTTCTTCCACTTAGTAGCAGTCTGTTTTCTGGTGACTTTTCTGAGTCAGTTTTCTCTTATATGAAATGGGAATGATCATGGTGTTTTCCAGGACTTTTGTGAATATTTAATCGCAATAATAATAAGAAGAAATAATTATAACTAACATGTAGTGAGCTTTTTCTACGTGTCACACCCAGAACTCTAGAATAGACTCTCTGACTCCAAAAGCCATGAGTTGAACAAAGATGTCATGTTGAATAAAATGGGTCAATAAATGGTAACTATTATATCACACCATCACCATCACCATCACCATCATCACCACATCACCATCATCATCACCATTATCATCTTCATCATCATTTTTGAAAGGGCCAGGACTTTTTAAAAATAGAAATGTCAGCTCTCTGAGTGTCTCATTCATCACCTGTAAACTAGGAATAATCTATAAAAAGAGGGCAATAAAATAGTGCTCTGTGAGGACCAGTGCTAAGTAACTGGCACATAGGAGGACCTCAGTAAGAAGTGGCTATTTGTGATACCCTCAGTGACTAGGGCCAGAGTTCCTCCTCCTTGGGTAGTGTAGAATCCCCAGATAAAGTCCTTTTCCAAATTTTCAGTTTTTCCATAAACCAGACTGATGCTTCAAGATGTCTGCTTGAAGAATTAGGCCCTCACAACCTCTTTCTAGTGGACTGAAAAATCTCTGTTGGCAGCTGTGATTCTTATTTTAAAGAAGAAAACACATTTAGAGGATGATAAGTGATGGGAGAACATTTTTTAAGGATAGCATTGCTATTTATTTTAATACATTATTTATTTTTATTTGGATTACAAAATTAGTACATGACCATGGTAGAAAATTTGGAAAATATAAAATCCCCTTACGCAGCTGTGACTATTAATATTTGGCTCAATTTCCCTTTTTACTTTTTACAGCAGTTTAGAATGATGTACACTGTTGACATCATATTATGGCATGGTTTTCTAGCCTACTTTTCTCTTACCATTTAACCATAAGCATTGTCCATGTTTTTTGTTTGTTTGTTTGTTTTGTTTTGTTTCTTTTTTCATGACTGGTAAGGGGATCGCAACCCTCAGTATGGTGTTGTCCACACTGCGCTCAACCAGTGAGTGCACTGGCCATCCCTATATAGGATCCGAACCCGCGGCCGCGGCACTACCAGCACCGCACTCTCCCGAGTGAGCCACGGGGCCGGCCCAGCATTGTCCATGTTGTACGAAGTCTCTGTTGCTAATTTTAAATGGCCTCAATAGTCCAAAGAGTGGCTCCCCATGGATCCTTCGACCCTATCTGGTATGCACCCCTCTGTTACATGTCAGCCACACTGGCCTTCATGGAATTTCTCTAACACCCCATGCTCATTTCTGCCTCAGGGCCTTTGCACTGGCTCCTCCTTCTACCTCTAAAGTGCTTCCCTGGTTCCTTATGTGGCCAGCTCCTTCTCACCTTCCATAGCTCAGTTCAAATATCACGTCTTCAGAGAGAGCTCCCTCTGACTACTATAGTTATATAACAACTCCCTTAGTCTCTCTTTATCTCATCACACTATTTTAGTTTTTCCTTAGGGTGGGGGAAAGCTTTATAATTTTATCACTTGAAACGATTTTATTTATCGATTTGTTAACTTATTTATTGTCTCATTCTCTCAATAGACTATAAGCTCCACAAGGACAGGAATCTTGTCTGTCTTGCTCATCGCTGATTTCCTAGTGGCTAACACAGTGCCTGTCATGTAGTAGGAGGTCAATAAATACGTATTGAATAAACAGATGGGTGGTTAAATGGTTGGATATGTGACTGGTAGGAGGCTGGGTGGGAAGTTGAATGAGGAAGTAGGTAGGTCTCAGGGGACAGTGGATGAGTGAATGGATAATAATGGATAGTGGGTGAATAAATCCTACTTTTACTCACCATTCCCCAGTTCCACATTCAGAGTGCTCCCCCATGATACTTTTAATTGCTTTGAAAAAAGGGAGTACTGTAAATGGTGAGGAAATAAGGTAAGCTTATCTCTTGGGAAACCTGACCCCTACTCAGGGGCTATCCCCTAAAGGCCCAGGCCCGGGTGGCTGTTCAGGCTCCCTACTGAGCGAGGGTGGCCTGGAGGTTGGGAGGGTGCTGAGATTCTCCAAGGTCCTCTTGCATGTCCACCCACCTGTGCTCAGGACCTTTCCACCACACGTCTGCTTTGTCCCTTACGCAGTGGGCCGGAAGCAGTTCATGCGATTTGAGTGGGCAAACCACGCAGCTGAAGCCCTGGGCTGTGAGTACGAGGAGCTGAACACCGCCACCTTCAAGCACCACCTGCGGCAGATCATCGAGCAAGTGACGTCCAGGCCCAGTCGACGGGGCTTTGAGGATGAGGAGACCAGCTCAGGTATTGCACTGCTGCTCTCTGGGTGGGCTGGGTCCCCCTCTGTGCCAGCCCTGGGGGATATGCTGGTATTCCTTCACTTATTCATGAGGGATTTATTGAAGGCCTACTGTGTGCAGGTCTGTGTGAGGTGCAGGAGAAGACAGCCTGGGCAGAAATGGATGTGGTTCCTGCCCACATGGTGCTTTCAGCCAATAGGCATGAATGATGCTGACACCTGCGTTGGGCAGAGGGAACACCCTGGGCAGTGCCAAGGGACCAGTGCATTTCCATTGGATCTCACATTTGTTAAGCCCCTACTATGCAGGGGAAGAATGATCTTTATGTTTGACGAACGGAAATACGGCTGGAGCTGAGTGGTAGGATAGTGGGAAATGAGGGTTTTTATTCTCATACCCTTGAGAAGCCATTCCGTGGCGTAAGCAGGGGAAGGATACGATTTCACTTATTCTTTATGAAGCTCAGCCTGGGTGAAGGCTGTGGAATGAGCGGGAGAAGAGAGACCCATTGGGAACTTATAAAAGTCACCAGGTGAGAGGTGACGGTGGTTGGATTAGGGAAGTGGTGATAGGGAGGGGCAAGGTGGACAGATTCAGGGCCTATTTTATGAGTTGAGGTGATAGAGTGGGCCGTAAGGGCAAGAGAGGGACCAAGGATGGCTTTCTGGAATGTTGACCTGCGCAGCTGGAGGAATGAATGTGCTTTTAACTGATGTGGGGGAAAAGCAGGACGACTTGTACTGTGCCTGCAAGGGTGGAATCTGCTTAGTCCCAAGTCTGCAGTTTCTGCTAGCCAGAAGCTTTGATTGCAGAAGATGAGGGTAAAGGGACACTTTGAAGCTCCAGGGGTTTTTGAAGACTCTCTGAGTAGCTCTCCTTGAGACAATAATGTTTGGGATTAGTGAGTAGGACTGTCTCAAGCTGTAGTTTTGATGGCCAGTCTCCTGGAGATTCCTTGGATCCTTGGAGCTGCTTCCATCTTCCAGGAACTTCAGCTTGATGACTGATGTCACTAGTACCTCACTGGCCTTTTATGTTTCCTTCTAGGTCTGTGCTCTGATGAGAGCTGTGGTCTGCTTAAAGGTTACCTCTCCTCTTTGACACACACACTTGCACAGACACATGCACCTATGGTACTACACATATGCACACTCACACATGCATAGCATACTTGTGCGTGTGCACACATGTATACAAACACATGCACACAGCACACATGTGCACAGATACATGCCACACACATGCATGTGGGCACATGACACACATGCCCAGACATACACCACACATGTGTGTGCACCCACAGGCACATGTGTAGACATATGCACACACATACTACACACATGCACAGACATGCATAGCACACTTGTGTTCGTACAAACATGTGCACAAACTCATGCACACAGCACATATGTGCACGGAAACACAACACATATTCATGTGCACACACATCAAACATATCCACAGGCACACACCACACAATCACACACGTGCACACACACAAACACCACACAATACACATGGACATGCACACCACACACATGCACAGGCACACGCAGACACCATATGGGAGCACAGACATATACACACACACACCCTTGTGAGTCTGAGTCAACGTCTCAGGCTGAGGTCCCAAGGGTAGACACTAAGCAGGCAGGGGACCGGCAGGCTTGAGAGAGATACTGGGAGGCTGCAGGTTGCCTAGCAACAGCCCAGGTTGGGGGTGGAGTTAAAGGAGGGATGGGAAATGCTTTGGGGGCTGCAGTGGGCTGCCTCTAATGTACATGCAGAACTATTTCTCCAGGCTCTAGTGTGTGCAGATTTGGAAATTCTGTTTCCAATTCCACGCATGGAATCAAACTTAAGGGTGAGGATTTAGACCTGACTCCCCATGCTCCTCACCCCACTTTGTTCAATGCAAGGCTGGCTATTTTAATGAGGTGCACACATACACATGTGTGCATGTGTGTGGGTGTGCGTGCACATTTAAACAAGATTGAGACCACAATTGTGATTTAGTTTCGTAAGCTTTTTTATTCCTGCGCCCATTATAGGTAGACACTTTTCCAACCTCATTCACTATTCTTCTATACCTGACTTCAAGCGTTTCTTTGTACGGATGGACTGTAAATTATCTAACCCATTTGCTATTGTTGGACATTTAAGTCCTTTCAAAAAAGTGATTTTGCCAACTTAACAATCGGATTTATGTACCTGGAAATCTTTGTTTCACTGTATTTTTCATTAGAATGAAAGCCTAGGGGAGAAATGATTAAGTCCTAGTATATGAACATTTTATGGCTTCTGATATGAAATTGGCAAATTTCCTTCCAGAAAAAGGGAATGACAAACACTTACTGACTGCCTACTAAGTGCCAGGCACTGGAGATTTAAAGGCCAGCCCCCAGAGACTTTCCCCATTTTCAGGGCACTCCCAAGCTCATGGGGGAGACACAGGTTAATAAAATCACCACATGAGTAAAGATTATGCTATGGTAAGTGCTATAAAAGCAGGGCGAAGCTGGGAAATGGCCTAAAGGTGGTGGGGGTAGTCAAGGAAGGCTTCCCTGAGGAGGTGATATTAAGCTGAATCCTGAGGAATGAGCAAGAGAGTGGTACTTTGGAGGGGTGGTTACGGAGATCCTGCAGGTCCTGGTAAGACATTTGGACTTTGTCCTACGAACGTGGGTACATCATTTCAGCAGCAGGATATGGTAGGTGACAGGAGATTTTCTAAGTTGAGTGACCCCCTGCTGTTCTGTAGTGATGTCCTTGGCCCTGGGCAAGGTCCTAACCATGGGATGCTGAGCCTTTTCTCTCTTCCAGCTCCAGGACTCAAGATGACGGGTGTGGAGTGTGTGGAGGGAATGGCTTCGGGCCTGTACCAAGAGCTCTTTGCGGCCGTGGTCTCCCTTATCAACAGGTAACAGGGGCCTTTTCTCAGGCACAAAGCAGCCTCTTGCAGATACACAAACAAGCTCAAATACAAAGCAGTTTAGCAGAACGATACCACTTGAGCTGACAAGAAGGTTTTTAACATGGACAATTCTGGGTTTAAAGTCTTGCTTGGCCACCCACTGGCTGTATGACTTTGGCAAATCATTTCACCTCTCTGTCCTCCCTTTCCGCATCTGTAAAATAACTCTTCCTAATAGTGATTGTAAGAATACTAATAATAAGGCTAATGACTTTTGGGTGCCTACTACAGGCCAGGAACTGCACTAATTGTCCAATTCGCCTTGTATCATATTTTATACTCACATCGCCCATGGTTCAGATGAGAAAACTGAGTCACAGAGGGGTGGAGCTGAGAGGCACACACAACGCTGCACTCTCATCTTGTACCTTCAAGTTTCCCTGAACGATCCAGCACAATGCTCTCATCCATTTATTTTTCTAAATTTTCCTACTGGGAATGGGAGCAACCGTGGTGGAATCTCAGAGTGAGCCAGAAGTGTCTCTGACGTGCGCCTGTAGGGCTGCGGCTACTTGGAGCCTCTGTTTTCCATCATCACCAACAACGCTCTGAGCTCCTCCTTGGAAACACTGTAAGCAGATCCAGAAGAGAGGCAAGGCTTCCCTCCCTCCTCCGTGAGAGCAGGAAGCATGATCAGGATTCTGAAATCCTGTTGAAAGGATGAGGCTGGTGCGTAGCAGCAGAGCGGCCGGCAATCTCCAAGTCGTTCCGGACGTACAGTCAACTCCCTCTATTGCTGCTGGAGTAGTTACCGTCTGAGACACAGACACATGATCTAGAAAGCAGGGGGATCATGCACGCTTCGAGGAGGGAGTTCTGGGAGTGGAAATGAACTGCTGGCAGAGCAGCTGCCTCAGCCTGCAAAGCTGCTTCAGGGTTTGGGTTCTTGGAGCCCACATCTGTAAAATAGGTGTACTGACGATAACAGCCACTACCACCACTTATGAGCACCTAGTAGGCACCTGGCTTCCCAAGAACCAACCGACTTAATCTTCATGCGTGTCTATGTGGTGGCTGCTTTTACGGACCCCATTTTACAGATGTCAAACATCAGCAAGTAATGGAGCACCCAGATTTAAACTGAAGGCCCTCCAAAGTTGATAGCTGATCATGAAAACAGTAATAATAGCAGATAACATTTACCGAGAACTAACCACACTACAAACTTCACATTCACAGCATGTGCAGTTCTCCTAACCGCCCTTGGAGCTGATCTCTATCATTAACCCTCTCATGGCGGAGGTGGCTGAGGCTCAGGGAGGTTGGATAACACTCCCAAAACACACAGCTTCTCCATTGCAGAGTGAGGGTGGAAATCCATGTGTAACTGGCTCCAAAGTCTCTTAACTCTTGAATTTTGTTGTGAATAATCCCTCCTCTGTCTACCCCGCCACATTCACCAAGAGGATCCAAGGAGTTGATCCTTGTAAACTGATGCACTAAGCAGAAGTGTTCTTCTATTACAATGTGTCACTGGGGAAAGAAAAGTAGGCTCTTGTCTCAGCTTTGTAGCTAACTTGCTGGATGACCTTAAGCTAGTCATTTCTCCACTCTGGCCCAGGTGGAGAAGTCACATTTCCTGAAAGCTTGCTGTGTTCATGCACTGTGGGAGGCACTTCCTGCACTTTAACTCCCTTAGTCCTTATTGTAGCCATTGGGATCAGCCTACTCACCCCATCATCATGTAACAGTTGGGGAAACTCAGCTCAGAGAGGTTAAGTAACTTTCCCAGGGTCACACAGCCTGTAAGTGGTGAGCTTGGTTCTGAAACCAGATCTGCTGGATGTCCAAAGGCACCCAGCATACTGCCTCCATTTCTCCATTTCTGTGATGGGACCATGGGAGGCTTGGACCAGCGGGCTCTCAGATTCCATGTCATCTTGGGGCCTCTCCCTTCTCTCCCTAGATCCTTCTCCTCCCACCATCTCTCCATGGCTTCCATCATGGTGGTAGACTCTCCAGGCTTTCAGAACCCCCGGCACCAGGGCAAGGACCAGGCAGCCACTTTCGAGGAGCTGTGCCACAATTACACCCACGAGCGCCTGCAGCTGCTTTTCTACCAGCGGACCTTCGTCTCCACGCTGGAGCGATACCGAGAGGTATGACTGGGTCGGAGCGGGGCCTTCACCAAGGCTCAGCAGAGGGAGTGAGGTCAGGCAGGGAGCAGTGGGATTTCCGTCCTCCAGTAGCCTTCAGCTTTACCCTGCTTGGTTCACCATGGAACAAAGCCCTCACTGCTGTTCTCTCTCTGCAGCCCAGTCTCCGTCCCCTGCCTCCTGTACCCCACAGTCCAGACACACCAGGGAACGTGGATTTCCCTGGGCCCTGCTCCCACAGCTGTCCTTTCTTTGGGATGATCTGTTTCTCCTCTCCCACTTCACCCAAGCTAAAGCCTTCTCCAAGCATTAGTCTGCAACTTCCCCAGAGTGGAAAGCCCTTTATGCTCTGTTGTTGGGTAGAAACAGTGGGTTACAAACTCCTTTGGAGAACAATGTGGCCATTTCTAACACCACTGAAGATGCATGTGCCCTCTAACCCAGCAATTCCTCTTCCACTAGGTGACCTAGAGAAACTCTGTGTGTATGAACCAGGAAACATGTACAGGCATGTTCCCGCATCCCTCTTCTCATTAAAAAGTGTTTAAATTGAAATATATCTTTGACATAGAAAATTGCATAAATCAGAAGTACGCAAATCAGTGAATTTGTCCAAATGAACATATTTTTGTATCGATCACCCAGATAAAAATGAAAACATTGCCAGTACCCCAGATACTCCATATCAACCACCCACTTCCTCCCTGAAGGTGACCATTTTGATTGTAGCAAGTGCTAATAGCAAAATATTAGACATGGTCATATTACTCATACCTAGGATAAAAGTTATTGGATTTATGGTCAATTCTTTAGTTGGAGCCCTTACAGCAATAAAAATAAAAGCATCAACATGGATAAATCTCAAACAAATGATGCTGATGACATCTGGTGTCTGAGCCTAGCTCTGTCACTTACTAACTGTGTAGCCCTAGGAAAGTCACTCTCCCTCTCTTATCCTCAATTTCTTCCCATGGAAAATAGAGATAATAATACTCCTGTATCACTTGCCATTTGCAACATAATAGACTACCTCCAAAATGTAGTGGCTTAAAAAAACACTTTGGTTATGCTCACAAGTCTCTGGATAGCTTGGGCAGCTTTTCTGGTGTTGGCTGGGTTAGCTCTTGGGCCCGTGTGGTTAGATGTAGGTTGGGGAGGTGGCTCTGATGATCTTGGCTGAGCTCTTTCCTGTGTCTGGGCTTCAGCTGGCCATGAGCTGATCTAGGCAGGCTTTAGAGGGAACGACCTTGTCTCTGCTGCTTGAATGTCTCTTCCCCCAAAAGGCTAGCTCAGGCTGTTCTCACAGTGCTGGCACGGTTCCAAGACAGTGAGTAGCAGCAGGACACCTTGAGGCCTAGATCTGGATCTAGTACAGGGTCACTCTACTGTATTCAACTGGTCACAGCAAGTCCAAGGCTGAGCCCTGAGTCAAGGGGTAGGAAAATAGGCCGTACTTCTTGATGGAGAAGCTGCGGTGTCACTCTGCAAAGAGTGTGGGTAAGGGAAGGGTGGAGACCTAGGGTTGTTTTTAAAATCACTTCTGACACCCTTCCTAAAAGGGCTGTTTTGAGTGTTTAATGAAGCAGGATAGCAAATGTTTAGTCTGTATTAGGCATTCAATATGTGGTAGCAGCTATCACATTTTTCCCTATAATATTTCACTTATTTTGCATAACCAAAGTAACAAGTTCTTTATTTTAAAAAAGAAAGTGCATATAAGTGTAAAGAAGCAGAAAATATAATTTTCTTTATTCCCACCACCCAGAGGCAACCACTGTTACTGCCCTCTGTATTTTATACCAGCCATTTCCATATACATTGTCTTCTCTACAGATTTCCTGTCTTTCTGTACATATATATGACTCTGTTGTCTGCTATTTTTCTCACATTTCCTCACTCCATTTACAAATTGTAGCAAATGTGCATTTCAGTGATTATGTCCAATTCTATCTCAACTCTCCTTTAGGCATCTGGGTGATTTCCAAGTTTGAGGGATTATGAGCAACGATGTGATGAACATCTTTGTGCACACAATTGTCTGGACATTTCTGGTTACTTTCAATGGCAGCTATTATTATTCACAGTTTATGCTTGTTCCCTTCAGCACCAGGTACTCAGCCCAGCACTTATTAGGTACTTAATAAATATTTTAAAAGTTTGTACCAAATTATCAGTTTCTGATAAAGCCCTGATGATTGCTGGTGATCCTGAGTGATAAACAATATCAGGATGTTAGTGGAACGTTGGTCTACAGCCTTTCTTTTCATACAGAGACTAAGAGGTGATGAGAACAAAACAAACCCAATTAAAAACTGGCAAATGACTTGAATGGCATTTTTCCAAAGAAGATATACAAATAGTCAGTAAACACATGAAAAGATGCTCTATGTCTCTAATCACCAGGGAAATGCAGATCAAACTCACATTAGATACCCCCTCACACCCATTAAGATGACTACTATCAAAACAAAACAAAGCAAACAACACAAAACAGCAGATGCTGACAAGGATGTGGAGAAACTGGAACTTCTGCTCACCATGGGCGCGAGTGTAAACCGGTGCAGCCGTGATGGGAAACCGTGTAGTGGTTCCTCAGAAAATTAAAAATAGAATTCCTACATGATCCAGCAATTCCAATTCTGGGTATACACCCAAAAGAATTAAAACAGGGTTTGGAAAAGAAATTTGTACACCTCCATTTATAGCAGAATTATTCACAACAGCTGAAAGGGGAAGGTAATCCAGTGTCCATCAGCGGACACACAGATAAACAAAATGTGGTATATAATACAATGGGATATTATTCAGTCTTAAGAAGGAAAGAAATTCTGACACATGCAGGCACTTTGAGGACATTGTACTAAGTGAAATAAGCCAGTCACAAAAGGGCAGATACTGTATGATTCCACTCATAGGAGGTACTTGGAGTAGTTAAATTCATAGAGACAGAAATCAAGACAGTATTTACGAGGGTTGTGCGTGGAGAAGTAGTTACCAGAATGGGGGGTCGTTTAATGGGTATAGAGTTTTGGTTTCCCAAGATGAAAAAGTTGTGGAGATGGATGCTGGTCATGGTTGCACACCAGTGTGAATGGGCCTAATACCACTGACCTATACGCTTAAAAATTGCTAAGGTACGTAAACTTTACGTTCTATTTATTTTACCATAATTTAAAAAAAAGGCTGAATGGTGATGAAAGTCCTCACTACTGTTTCCTCTTCCAGAAGTTTCTCACCCAATTCAGCTCCCTGAAGGAACTCACTTTTAAGTCCTCTGATTTTCCAGGAAGGTGTTCCTGTGCCCTTTGACCTCCCGGAGCCCTCCCCAGGGACCACTGTGGCTGTTGTGGATCAGAATCCCTCCCAGGTAACACAGGGCCCAGCAAACCAAGGTTTTCACATGCCACGTGGCTTTTCATTGAAATACCAGCAGGTTTGAGTCGTTAAGCTGTAGCTCTCCACGGTCTGCACCTAGAATCACTCCGGGATTGTAAGAACCACCGATGCCAGGGACCACACCCAGACTCTGTGTTGATGGGTTTGGGGGTGTGGCCTGGAAAACTGGCGGCTGAAGTGTCCTCAGGTGGAGATCCACTGCTCTCCTTTATGTCTGAGTCTACATCTTAGGATGGACTCACACCTGGAAGTCTGTGGTCTGAGCTGAGAGGAGTTCAGGGAATGGAGAATAGAGGACAATATTGGGTCCAGGCCCCTGTACTCCCTTGGGGGCAGACAGGCTTTAGTTTTGGGGAGGCCTAAGTCTCTACCTCACTCTCCCCATCCCTGGAAACCACTTTGCTGACCCCAGACCCTCACCTCTGCTCAACCTGATGCCAGAACTGACCATTGACCTTGATCATTTCACCTGACTTTTTTTCTCCTTCACATTTTGGTGTGAAAGTACTTAGGCTGTGGAACCTGGTCTGCCTGGGTGCTATCTTGGTGACCTTGAGCATGTCACTTCACCTCTCTGAACCTCAGTTTTCTTATCTTCAAAATGGGAATGATCCTTTCCCCTGGGTGGTTATGAACATCAATGAGATTTTGCACATAAAGCACCTGGCCTGGTGCTTGGCACATAGGAGGTGTCCAGCAGTTGCTGGCATTCCTCCTGCCATTTGACACTGCAGGCTGCCCTTCTCCTCATTCCCTGTCTCCCATGCACCAGGGGTGTTTTCAAGTCTTCTCTCAGCCCAAGTGTGCTGCGCCCGTCATTGTGAAACTCCCTTGTTAGTAAGCTCTGCTGGCCGTGTGCCATATCTGTGCTTCCTGTTGGCATCTCTCTGGCTCATTCTGCCTCTCCACCGAGCATCCTCACCTGTGCTTCTCTTTGGAGGGGATGGGCCTACAGGGGTTGACTCAGCAGTATGTGTCGGGAAGGGTGGTATAGTACCCAGGGCCACTGAGCTGTGGCTGCAAACGACTACCTTCTGAAGACAGGCCAGCTATCAATTTCAATCCCAATAAAGAAGGTCAAGATGAGGGCCCAGGAAACCTGGGATCCAGTTCCAGCTCTGCACCTATACATGTGACCCTGGACGTGTCACTTCCCCTCTCCGGGTCTCTGAATGGTGTGGACCAAGATTTCCCACTTAGGGTGACCAACTGTGTTGGTTTGCACAAGACATTACCAGTTTTAGCTCTGAAAGAATTGTGTCCCAGGCACAATGGGACTATTACATTTCCTCCATAACCACTTGGCTCTGTTTTTGGTTGTGTTGACTCCTTGTGGGCCCTCGGATAAGCCCTTTAAACTCCCCAGGACTCTCTCAGTTTCTTATATGCAAAATATAGGTTTGCCTAGATGGTCTCTGAAGCTTGTGGCTAGATTTAAAATTCTGTGTCTATGCTATTGAATCAAGTTCACCTTCTCCTTTGAAATGTTCTTTGAGTACTCATTTTTATTTTTTTCCCCTCAAGATTTTAGTTAAAAAAAAATACAAAGACTTCTAAGACGAAGTGATGATGGTATTAATCCTTTCATGTTTGCCTGTGCACAAATAGAACAGCTGCCTGTGCGTATCTAGAAATTTACAAAGGATTCCCCTTATTAAAGCCTCACTACAGCCCTCTGAGGAAAGTATTTCCAATCTCCATCTTACACAGGAGGAAACAAGGCTCCGAGAGGTGCAGTAAGTTGCCCAAGATCACACAGGAGGTGAATATACAGGCAGGATTCACACCCCTTGCAACCAATAGGTTGTTGCAGTTTTATGGCTTCAACACTGAGAGTCTAGAGGTGAATGGGAACATGGGTCCAAGCAGGCACATTCTGAGTCCTGATGCCTGGGACTCAGATATCCCCATTCCCATCAGTGGAAAGAGAAGCCCAGGACTGGCCTCGGTCAGGATCAGGGACCTTCAATGTATCCTGGGTTCCCACCAGGTTCGCTTATCAGCTGGAGGGGGAGCTGAAGATCCCAGAGGCCTTTTCTGGGTCTTGGATGAGGAAGTCCGGATAGAGGGCTCCAGTGACAGCAAGGTGCTTGAGCGTCTGTCTGCAGCCTTTGAGAAGAAAGGAGCTGGGGCTGAAGGTAAGGGAGCAAGGGTGTGGGGGTGGGGGCTGAGTCCTGCATGGGTGTTGGAATCTATCCTTGTCAGTTGTAGGAAAAGCCCTGATAAGACCTGCAGGGAGGCTCTGAGTGCAGAAATGTACATGCATATGCCTGTGTGTGCTTTTATTTTTTTATGCATTCATTCATTCACACATTCAACAAAGACATTAAGTAGCTCCTGTGTGCTGGGTACTGTTCTATATAGTAGTGAACCAGGCTGGTATTACCCATGTCTTCAGGGGGCAGAGACAGTGGACTAGCTCATAGGCAAGCATATATGTGTACAGTGATCCTGAGACTGCGCTCTGATGGTGCGCCCCAGGCAGATCTAATTTCCGCAGGAGCTGGAGGAGATACATGCAGATAAATCTAACAGAGAGCAGGGAGCACAGTGCAGGACAAGGTTGGAGATGCTGTCTGGACTCAGACCACAGAGGCCCTTGCGGACCATGCAAACACACTGCTCTTAACCCTAGAGCAATGTGAAGTTGTGAAGGATTCTAGGCAATGGGAGGTATGCTCATATTCCTGTTTGGTGAAGTTCACCGAGACTGCAGTGTGGAGACACAATAGGATGGTGGCCCACCAGGTGACAGGGGAGCTGGCCTGACCCAGGGAAATAGGCAGACTTTGGAGGTACTTCACAGGTAAAGTCCACAGCACTCGCTGATAGGTTGGATTAGTGGGAGAGGGAGGGGCAAGGGGAGAGCAAGACATCAAGCTGGAGCAATGAGACCAAGGGCCTTGGTCACATCCGTCAGCCACAGTTTAAGTCTGAGTAGCCCTACTTCCTCCTGTGTGACACTGAGCAAACCTCTCACAGTCTAAGTGGATGTGCTTGTAAAATGGGAAAGGGAGTCACCGCTGACCCCTCCTTCACCAGAATTTCCACCTCAATGATTGGGAGAGATAATGTGCATGCAGAGGTTTGTCATCTGCTGCAAAGTGTTGCAAATTTACCTATGAGGATGAGGATGTTGATGGCAATGAAAAATATTATTCCATCATTTAAGGTGTTGAGGGAATGCTGTATGTACTCCATGTAGGGCATCAGACCCAGAGCTTTATGCACACTGTCTAGTAGGATTCTGCCAGACATTTGCAGACAGATGTTCTTATCCCCAAGATGAGGAAACTGAGCTCCAGAGAGGTAGAGATGCTTATCTCAGGTCACCCAGAGGAGGAGGGGCAAACTCAAAACAAGGTTTGCCTGGATTTAAAACTCTTGTGAGTCCCACTCAACTAAGCACTTAAAAGGGCAAATATAATTTGAGATCTTATCAGTCCCAACTGGCTTTGGCGGCCATTTATCAATTCATTCAGCAAATACTTATGGAGTACCTAATATGTGGCAGCCGCTGTCCTAGCCCAGGAGATACATCAGTGAACAAAGCAAATATCTCACCCCCATGAACTGACATTCTAGCAGGAAATGGATAATAAGGCAAATAAATCTTCAAGAAGGAGATTGAGGACCATGATTCTGGTTGAGGTCACTAAAGGAGGATTGGCAGAGGAGATGCCCAAGGACTCAGCCCTGGAACATTGCAATGTCAAGGGGTCAGGGGCAAAGGGAGCAAACAGCACAGGAGACTGAGGAGGCATGGCCAGGGAGATAGGAGGGAAGCGAGGGGAATGTGCTCCCAGAAGCCACAGAAGGAGGAATTGATGGACCATATAAATGCTGCTAAGAGGTCACATGAGGCATGGACTGAGGAATGACTGTGTGTTCAGCCATGTGAGTCATGGGTGACCTAGACAAGCGTGATCCTGATGGAGTGCTCAGGGTGAATGTCTGACTGGAGTGTTTGTGAGAAATTGGGAGAAGAGCTGCCCGTCTGCTGAGCTAGCACCAGCAAAAGCTTCCATCCTATGGTAACCGGTCAAGGCTTCTGTTGAAGACATTCATGGTGGATTCCTGTGCTCACATCAGGACAAGATTTTTTAAGCAGCACATAGCAGCAGCATCTGATGGCTCCAGCATCTCTGCTTGGAGCAAACTCAGAGCACTAATACCCAAATTACCCCTAGAGAGTGGGGCTCTGTAAGTGCATGGCCCAGGGCTGAGTTCTGTGCCAGGCAGGGAGAGGCAGTGCTGGGGTCCATTGGACTTTTGGGGGTCCATTAAAATATTTTTATTTCTGTTCAAAGCAGAAGGAAAAAAAGAACTGTTAGATCAAATACAATGTTTTAATACATATATA
This sequence comes from Cynocephalus volans, assembly GCF_027409185.1. Classification (NCBI taxonomy): domain Eukaryota; kingdom Metazoa; phylum Chordata; class Mammalia; order Dermoptera; family Cynocephalidae; genus Cynocephalus; species Cynocephalus volans. The sequence continues at coordinate 200,066,889 of NC_084461.1, forward strand.
CTTATATATTAATGATATTGATCTATTTGTCTTTATACCAAAGCAGTCAGAAAATATAATTTTATATCTGTAAATTTTTCTCTATCTCTATCATCTATCTATCTATCTATTTTTGTTCATGTTTGCAATTATCATGTATGGTTTTTGTAATAAATACCACCCAAAGAGTTATATTTAAAGATTCCATCTATCTATTTATCTATCTATCTGCACATACTTCATGGGGGAAGGGCCCATGAAAACAAAGGTGCCTATGGCCCAGGAAAGTCAAGATTCAGTCCTGTACTATTCTCACCCTCGAGGGGTCCCAAAATGGGACTTAACCCTGGCAATGGCTGACTCCACCCAGGCTCTGTGGTGTGAAGTGCATCCGCCCCTTTGCCGGCTGGTGAAGGAGGATGAAGGCGTAGAGAAAACTGGTATTTGTGGAACCCTTAGTCTGAGCCAGACATCATGGGCTTCACTACACCCCACCTACTGTGTGTCACTCAAGGCCTTGCAGAGGCCAGTTGGCTTCCCAGGTCCCTGAGGGCACCGAGCACAGAGCTGGTGCAAAACCGCTCACTCCAAAGGCCAGGCAGATCCACAACCCCTCTCCAGGCCATCAAAGTGGCCCCGGTCTCCACGTTTGTGGGGTGCAGGAGGAACCTCACTGAGATCCAAAAGAAGACAGGAAGTGGATCCGTGAAAAGCTCAGCCTTTGGATGGACCACCAAGAGCTGGGTTTGCTCTTGGCTCTACTGCAGAATTACACTCATGACTTCTGGAAAGTCACCTCCTCTCTCTGCAAAATGGCAATAATGGCAACACCTGTCTCAGGGGGCTGTTGTGGGGATAGATGAGTCGATGTGTGCAAAGAAGCATTTCTACATCCTCCTTCCGCTCTCTTGTCACAGGTCACCCCCTGGGAGACCTTCCCCGACCCCTGTCTGAAGCTGTCCCCTGGGCGGCCTCGCTGCCCTATCACAACTCCCTGTTTATTTCCCTCAGGGTGCTTTCCAAGCTCTGCAATGTTTTGCTTATTTATTAACTTTACTTGGTTGTTGTCACTCTCATTGATTCCCCTGCAGGCTCCCTGAGGGCAGGGCACACCTCTTTCTGTTCACGTCTGTCTCCTCACTGCCTGAACAGAGCAAGCCCTCTGCTGTGTTTCCTTCCTCTTTCCTGTTCCAATCACATCAATCTCTTTGCTGCTCTTCAAACACACCAAGCACATTCCCACCTCAGGGCCCTCGCGTTGGCAGTTCCTTTTACCTGGAACACTCATCCACCGCATTCTAACACGATGCCCTCCCTCACTGCCTTCGGGTCTCGGGGCCTCCCTGACCACCTTATGTACAATGATAACCCCTCCCCACATGCACTCCCATCTCCCTCCCCTGTTTTCCTTTCTTCTCTTGCATTGGTCACCATCAAATATCACATACTTGCTCACTGGCCATCTTACTCCACATAGGGCGGGGGCTGGGCTGGTCACCTTTGCAGAGAGGCAGCACCTGGAACAGCGCTGGCATGATGAGGGGTGCAATGAATGCTTGATTCAAAACAGATGAGTATGTGGAAGCTCAGTGATCCAGAATTGAATGAGATGCAGTTCTCAAATGGGATGTTTTCTGGAACTGGATATCCACATGCAGAAGACTGAAATTAGATCCCTGTCTTGCTATACACAAAAATCAACTTGAGATGGATTACAGACTTAAATTTAAGATCTGAAACTGTGAAACATAGTTTCATAGAAGAAAACATAGGGGAAATGCTACCCGAAATCGGACTGGGCAGCGCTTTTTTGGACAAGACTACAAAGGCACAGGAAACTAAAGTAAAAATTGACAAATGGGACTATATCAAACTAAATAGCTTCTGCACAACAAGGGACACTATCAACAAAGTAAAGAGACAACCTACAGAATGGGAGAAAGTGTTTGCAAACTACACATCAAACAAGGGGCAAATATCCAGATATATAAGGAACTCAAACAACTCAACAGCAAAAAGCAAACAACCCAATTAAAAAATGGGCAAAGGAACTAAACAAACATTTCTCAAAAGAAGACTTCCAGATGGCCAACAGGCACATGAAAAAATGCTCAACTTCACTAATCATCAGGGAAATGCAGATTAAAACCACAATGAGATATCATCTCACCCCAGTTAGAATGGCTATTATCAACAAGACAGAAAATAACAAATTCTGGCGAAGATGCAGAGAGAAAGGAACTCTCCTACATTGTTGTTTGGAATGTAATTTGGTACAGCCATTGTGGAAAATGGAATGGAAGTTCTTCAGAGAACTAAAATATATCTGCATTATGACCCAGCTATCTCACTACTAGGTATATATCCCAAGTAAATGAAATCAATATATTGAAAAGTCACCTCCTCTCCCATGTTCATTGCAACACTATTTGCAATAGACAGGAGATGGAATTAACCTAAATGCCCATCAATGGATGAATGAACTAAAACAACAACAACATCAGAAAACCACTGTGGCTTATATTCATAATGGAATACTATTCAGCTATTAAAAAAAAATGAAATGCTATCCTTTTCAGCAACATGGATGGAACTGGAAAACATTATTTTAAGTGAAGTAAGCCAGGCATAGAAAGACAAATACTGCATGACCTTACTTATATGTGGAATCTAATAAATAAATAAATAAATAAAATAAAGTGCTTCTTATAGAAGTAGAGAATAGAATGAATAATGGTTACCAGGCCAGGCGGGGAGGGGATCGGCGGGAGGAGAAGAGGTAGACTAATGGGTACAAAACTATGCTATCTACCCTAAGTGAATAATTGTGCAGCATATGCATGTATTGAAACAACACACTGTTCCCCACAAATATGTACAAGTGAATGTTAAAAAATATTTTTAAAATGTAATCTTTTCTGGATCCTGACTTTTAGGCAAAAGAGCCAGAAAGTAGTTTTGGAAGCAAAAGGCATCTTGTAGGGTGTGACTAGAGCAGAAGGGATTCAGCTAGATTTGTGGCCCTCTCTCCTTTTTCTGTGAGCCTGATGGTGCCCATCCCAAACACGCCAGCAGGATGCTGTAAGGCTCTCAGATCCCAGGGGAAAGGCTCTATCACATCCTTTGTCCTGAACTGGCTGAGACAGACACATTAACTCAGATCTTTTGGAAGAATAAAAAAAGTTCCTTTCCTCTAGGGCTTTCTGATTAGCTCTGAGTTAATGAGAACATTCAATCAAGCAGAACACTTGGGCATTCTGGCTTACCCAGCGCTCGCTATTTATGACATGACTTCTTACCCTCACTTAAGGTGCATTTGCTGAGTGTCCCCACATGGGCCGGGGGGTCCAGCAGGGGGCTGGGATCAACTCTCACAGAGCCCAGGCCCAGTGGACAGTTGGGGTACAGGCATTCACAACCACAGGGAGTGACCTGTGGGGAATGAGGGGGGCCTGTCTTGGGATTCAGCCTCCTGGGCAAGATGATGAAGGCTGAAGTATTGGTAGAAATCTGCTGGATGAGGCTTCATCTTCCAGTAGCTTTCACAGGGCTCCTGAAAGCAAAAGGCTTCCTGTGAGATGCTTTATGAACAAAATTGTGGTGTGAAAACAACTCTGGGAAGTGGGAGCGAATGAGAGGGATAAGTAAGCCTGGAACCTAGGAGTTGTTTTCCAGGAAGGTTCCTGGGAAACGTGGCACATCCACATAGGCAACCACCCTGGACAGAGGCAGGCTTTGGGACCAGCAGACCTGTGTCCTCATCCTGGCTCTGCTCCAACATGCTGTGCGACTTTAGCCAAGCTGGTTCATGTGTCTGAACTTCAATGTCATCTTCTAGAAACCAGCGATGGTCCCATCACCAACCAGAGTGAAGACTGGGTGAAATCACTCATGTTAGCGTGTCCAGTAGAGGGTGCTAAGAGCCTGGCCAGGACTTAGCAAACACGAATATCCTTTCTCCCTTCTTCCCCCTCTCCAAATTCTGTTGGAGTCCTCATCTGGAGCTGTGCTGTGTGCTAGCTGCTGGGCATAATGAGGAATGAACACAATCCCTGCCCCCAAGTTGCTTCCAGTTCAGTGGAGGGACACAGCCATGTAAACAGACACCTGCAGCATTGTAGGAGCACCATGGGCATATGTGCTGGAGTCTGGTGTGAGCTTTGTCACCTTGCTTCCCATGGGACATTTATCTCTCCTACTGGAAAGTGACTCCCTGAGGGCAGAACTGCATAGCCCAGAAAAGCTCACAAGAGGCTCTTGATGCAGCAAAACTTCACCTAACTGGAAGTGTCCCTTGCTGGTAACCTCAATTATCCAGTACACAGAGGTGATCCAGGGAGTGAGCACAAAGGATCTCTAAGCAGCCAAACAGATGCAGGATCCATGCCATTTACTTATCAGAAGCCTGTGGACTCTCAGACTGTGTTTACTTTGCACAGAATTCCAAGAAATGCAGGTTCCTTATTTCCTAGCTCACTGCAGTTTAGAGGCAGCACATTAGGATTTGGGAGCAGGACTCAAGACCCTAATGCATTTGGTACACTGACAATAGCAGGATGGGAAAACAAAGAAAGATCATCCAATATAGATACAAGAATCAAAACAGTACTATCACTTCTACTAATAATTGGTTTGAGGCCATTCAGTGTAGGGGCAATGATGCCAAATGTGTGAACTCAACGTAAGAGTATCGTGAGAGCTAGAGTAATATAATAAATAACCAGCAATTGATTGATTGATTCACTCATTCATTCCACAAACACTTCTGGATTTTGCTTATGTTCCAACATGATGCTTAGCACTGGCGAATATGGAGAGAAAGACTTTGTGACTACGGAGCATTAGCAAAAGGTTAAATGCCATAAACGGCAGTGACAACCACTATTACTGAGTGACTGCTACGTGCTGGGCTCTATACTAAAATATTTTATATACTTTATCTCCCTTAAGCTTTATGCCACCCTGGGAGGTATGTACTATTTAATCCACAGTTTAAAGAGGAGGAAACGGATGCTCAGAGAATTGAGTGGCCCCTTTCACACAGTAATGAATGTAGAAAATCTAGGTTTTCTCTAACTCCAGGGCCAGGCACATTTGTTTCTCCTTCAACCTTTCTTTTGCAACCAAGTATATGCCAGCATCTCCCAAAAGTATGCTGTGCATTTACTTAGTTGATGGTATTCAGGATGATTTTGAGCAGCACACAGCTAAATATTTTGAAGATACTTAATAATTATGTATTTATTTCCCTGCATATTAGAAAGTAAATATAGTTTGCACATCTAATCTGCAATATAATACTTCTTTTTAAGTGAATGTACTTGTGAAAATGTGAGTTGATTTAAGGAAAACATTAAGTAAATCATAGCCCAGATGATACATGGATATATATGTGCGTGCGTGTGTATGTGTGTGTGTGTACAGCAAAAATTATAAAGATGGTGTGTACTGGTGATGTTTGGGAAAAATAGGTATCCTGGATTTAAGAAAACATGGAAGAATGGAATCCACTTTAAGAATAACATGCACAAATTCACTAAAACAAGAGAAATGTGGGTGCTTTAAACTAGTGTCTTTAGCTACCCCGGGACACATTAAAATGGAAAAAGTGTGCTCTTGGCATGCTGACTGATTGCAGAGAGTGTCCCCGCCAGGCCCCAACACTCATGCTGCCATGTCTGTTTCAGAGACCTCTGCCCTGCGGACCTGTGAGCAGCCCCTCCAGTGCGAGATTTCCCACCAGCTGGGACGGGATCCCATACGCTACGACCTCACGGGCTGGCTGCACAGAGCCAAGCCCAACCTCTCGGCCCTGGATGCTCCCCAGGTCCTGCAGCAGTCAAGCAGGTGAGCCAGGCCAGGGAGGGCACAGGGCAGGGGCACTTGAGGAGCTGTGTTTTCCTCCTCATCGTGACTGAGCAATCACAACAACTGAGCGAGTGAGGGCTGGTCCAGGAATCCCTTCCCTCCATAATGAAACAAAGCAGCATAACTCGGATGGGAGCCATGCAATGTCTCCCTGGGGCCAGAGCAAATCCAGGCGAGGAGAAAAGCTGGCCTTCTGGGGAAGCGGAACAAAACCTAAAAAGCTGCGACTTCATATTTTGGCTTTCTGCTTTTCATTAAGTGTCTGAGAGATGATGTGACTGGAACAACTTTTATGGACCTCTTAGAACTAGGGAGGTCATAAAACTGTAATGATATGTTTTGTAGCATTAAAAAAAAAAAAAAAAAAAAGCTCACCGCATTCCCCAACCGCTCATCCCAGAAGTGCTGCATGGGGCCCACAGCGATCGCTGCTTTCGGTTCACAGAGTTAGTGGGAAATGCTTGTTTTGCGTGTGTGCGCGTGTGTATGTGTGTGTGTGTGCACGTGCCTCCCATGTTCAATGCCGGAATCCTGCAGGGGCAGAGCTTGTAGACAAGAGGAGAAGCTGAGCCAACCGGCGAGGTGCTTGTGTCTCGGGTGAGCCTGAGGGTGAGGCAGGAGCAACACCTACTGGCCACCCACTACATGCCTTGCATCAGGATGGTCACTTATAAGTATCTTATTAATCCTTAGAACAGTGCTATGTCCTTAACCTCATTTTGCAGATGAGAAAACTGAGGCTCCGAGAGGTGAAGGGGCTTGTCTGTGATCACACAGCAAGAAAGTGGCAGAGCTAGGATACAACTTGAGTCTAAGTGATCCTTGGAGAAGTTCTCAGAACACTATAGTCAGAGTTGATTGGAAACCCCGTATCCAGGAAGGCTCATGGGCACACAGCTCTTGAAGAGAGATCAAGACTGGGAGGAGGCAAGAGGAGGGAAGGCTGTTGAACACACAGAGGACTGAATGAGGAGTCGGGGAGCCTGGGTCAAGACCCAGCCCTGGCCCTAGTCACCAGAGTGACCATGGGTAGTCACTTTCCCTCCTCCGGGTTGTCTTTGCTTCACCATAATATAAGAGTTGGCTACAAGATCAGTGGCTATAGCATAGCTTTGCAGTCAGGCAAATGTTCAAATGCTACTTTTGCCTCTTTCGAGCTACATGACCTGGACCTCATTTTCATCATCTGAGAAATGGGAATGCTGATCCTAAGCTTAGGTGTCTGATGTAAAGCTTTGGGGACATAAAGTAGCAGAAGGCTTATTAAGGAGCCTGGTTCATTGCAGGCTCTCAACATCTGTCTTGTGGCCTTGTAGATTTCCTTTCTGCTCTAAAATCCTGTGGCTCAAGCTGAATGAGGGGCATAGAGTTAGGGAAAGGTGAGGCAAGACTTTGTTGACCAGATGGTCTGGTGAGCCAGGGACATTCTGAGAAGGAGGAACAGCATATACAAAGTTCCATCCTGGGGCGGGGGGATGGTGTGGAAAGAGCAAGGTGCATTTGGGAGTAAATCCAAATCTAATGCCTCATACACCTCCCGTCAACCCATAGGTAGAGCCAAACACTGGTGATTTTTGAGAGCAAACAGTGTTTCTTCTTAGAGCGTGGTTCTGCACACTCTAAGAACTCCAGATCCACCAGGACTGGTAGCTTCACATTCACATTCCTGGGCCCCACCTAGAGTCTCTGGGTGATGGCCCCAGGGACTTGGACTGCTGAAGAGCTTTCCAGAAGGTTTGTATGCACACTCAAGTTTCAGATCATTGTTTTGGACAAAGTATTTTGTGTTGTAGACAGGGAGCTAAAGATGGGAGAGGACAGGTGATTTGCACAAGGTCACACGATAGAGTGATTACCAGAGGTTTCAATTCAATCTCACAGATGGAGCAAGACACACAAAGGAGTCAGGGTATGAGGTCCTCTTCCTGGGCCAGGGGCTGACTCACATCCCCCAGGGCCCCACCTCCTCACCCCCCAGGCTCCTGCTTCCTGAGTCCTCCCCCAACACCCTGCCCAGGCTTTCATTTTAACACGAGTATGGCCAAGCCCTTGTGAATCTGTGCATCTGCCATGCATTGAATCTGCTTTAAACACCTGTGGCTCATGTGGGCAAGACATTTTCTTTTTTTTTTTTTTCTTTTTTTTTTTTTTCTAAAGATGAGTGGTAAGGGGATCTTAAGCCTTGACTTGGTGTTGTCAGCACCACACTCTCCCAAGTGAGCCACGGACGGCCCTAAGACACATTTTCTTAATAGTTTGGATAGTCAGGTCAGGCTCAGGAGGGACATGGATAATGTGTCTTCATATGGGGCCTGGGTTGGGGCCTGGACTTTCAGGGAGCGATGGAAGACGCCTGTATGTTTCCATTGGAGGGGATGGGGCCGGTGGGAGCTGGGAGGCACCAGGCCTTCTCTGGATCACCTCCCAGGACACCACAGGGTCTGCCCAGCCTTCTCAGCTCTCTTTTGCTCAATTGAGAGGGCAGGTCACCTCAGGTTTATCATAGCAGACAATTAAGGAGTCAGCACCCCTGCCCGCTAATCTCAGAACCTGTCCATTACAGGGGTGCGGAGGGAAAACACTATCTGCTCAGGTGTCAGGTGCGGCATTTAATTGACATTATCTCACAGCTCCAGAAACTGCCTGTTGTGCCTGTGAGTCACTCCTTCCTGCAGAAAACCTACAGTAAGCGTGTACTCTGTTTGAGAAATGTTCTAGGGATACCAAAGATGATTTTTCCCTCAAGGAAGGTGTAGCTTTATAGAATTGCTGTAGGTATAAGTGACAAGAATAGCCGCAGAAGGAGAGATACTCTAAGGACAGGGGTGGGAGAGAGGCATCGAGAAAGGAGCTGGCATTTGTCACAAAAGCTCGGCTGGCAGAAGGGACTACGAATAAGGGGGGTAGCATCTGGGGCACATGATTCAAAGGCAGGGTTTAGGCAGCAGAGTAGCAGAAGCGAGGTGGGCTCATTTGCTTTGCCCCCCACCAGGGGTGAGGCTGACCTGACAGCCCCCCTAAAGCTTCTCCTCCTGCCCACCAGGGAGGAGCTGCGGAGCCTTTTCCAGGCCCGGGCCAAGCTGCCACCCGTGTGCTGGGCCATGGCAGGCCTAGAGGGCACCTCCCAGCAGGCCCTGCAGAGGAGCCGCGTGGTAAAGAGGACGTTTGCCAGCAGCCTGGCTGTGTTGAAGAGGAAAGCCCCGTGCTCCCAGATCAAGCTGCAGATGGTGAGCAGGTGCCCATCCCAGGGGGTCCTGGCCTTTGCTGCCACATGGCCTTACCTTCTCCAGGATGGCTTTTCCACCTGCATCATGTCTCATCACCCCAGCAAGCCCTGAAGGAGGAAGAGGAGGCTCTGAGCAGCAAAGAAACTTGGCCGAGGTCAAATCCCCTGGGAAGTGATTGATCCAAGACTGAGACCAAAGCCTGGGGAGCTCCAATGTCACAAATGCCCTCTTGACTAAGGGGACAGATGTCACACTAGCCCCATCTGCCTTTCTCACCATGAGGCTTTTGGCAGCAGGATCCAGCCCTGGATGTAAATGTCACCTAGACTGGGAACATTAGTCCATTAACAAATGAGAATGTTTGGTCAACGGTCAGGCCAAGCCCAAATGAGAATGGGCTGGGATGTGGGAAAGTACTTTTGAAAAAGCTCATAGTGTATTATACTGGAAAAGTCCTTGGACTAAGTCCTGGGTTCTAGTCCCAGCTTTTCTGCTAGTGGTCTGTGTGACCCGGGGCCATTCTCTTGCCCTCTCTGTGCCTCAATTTCCCCACTTGTCTCAACAGGAGCTATTATAAAACCTTCTTATTTCCTGTAGGTACAAATCAGGCTGTAGGTGGGAGGTCTTCAGTGTAGGACATAGGGGCCCCCAAAGATGCCCAGGCCAGGCTGAATGTATGTGTGGGGAGTGTCCAGACCCCTGTCCATCTCACCCTGAAACAACTGGTCTTGACCTCCTCTCTGCTTGGTCCTAGGATGCACTGACCAGCGTGATCAGAAGGTCTCAGCTGCACTTTATCCACTGTCTGGTGCCAAACCCAGTGGTGGAGAGCAGGGGACTGCAGAGGTCTCCAGTGCCACTACAGCCTGGTGAAGACAAGCCCGGGGCATGTGGGCCTCAGGCCCTGGACATTCCAGCACTGAGGGTTCAGCTCGCAGGGTCCCACATCCTGGAGGCTCTGCGACTACACAGGACAGGTAAGAGACAGCCAGAAACAGAGCACTTTGTCTCTGACCCCTGGGACATGCCTGCCTACCAGTGGCCGCCAAGGGACAAGAGCACCTACTGTGTGCCAGGAGCTTTCCATGCAACACCCCATTTACTCTTCCCAGCAGTCTTGCAAGGAAGAGGGTATGGTCACCCTCATTTTACAGATGCAGCAACTGAAGGTCTCAGAGGTGAAAGGATGTGCTCAAAGTCACACTACTGGGACATGACAGAGCCTGGATTTGGACCCAGGTCTCATTGAATCCAAAGCCCATATATTTCCAGAATTCCTTGTATGTTCCTGAAAGGCTAGGGTGGTGTCTTATTCGTCTTCCTTTCAACAACAAATGTCTGAGGAGCATCTGCTTTGGGATAGAAAGTGAAATTTCCACAATGAGTAATTTTTTGGTGTTCAAGATGTTCAGTTTGGTTTGGGAGGTCAGTGTGATCACAGGAGATGATGCTATGATGTGGTACGTGTGCATAGGTCACACAGGGATGCAGGAGGGCCCTATGCCTATGAAGCCTTGTACTCTCACCGGGGAGATTAGGGAAACCTCCCAGATGATGTAACATCTTAATGGGGTCTCAGAACACAAGAAGCAGCTCACCTCTGGGAGGTGTGGGGAAGGGAAAATTGGGCAAAAGGACCAGCAAGTATGAAGGCGGGGAGGTGTGAAGGAGCCTGGGGTTTCAAGCAATGGGTTTCAGAATGGATGGGGAATGGTGAGAGATGAGGCTTTCAGATCTATCCGGGAGGTCTGGTAATGCCTATATTGGGAATTTAGCTTTCACCAGGTCCAATGGGGGGATAATGGGGTGGCAGAAATGAAGGGGTTCTAATCAAAGGAATGAACTTTCCAGGTCTGTATTTTACTAAGCAAGAGTGCACCCGAGGTTCCCACCATCAGCTAATCTTAAGAGCTGAGTTTGGTCTTAATCCTTCTCATTCTCTCAGTTCCCAAAGGCTACACCATCGATTCTCTGTCCTGACAGAGAGAAATGCCTTGGGCACAGCCCTGCTCTCTGCAGGGGACGGGGTGGCTGGGGCTGGTGGGGAGTCTCAGGTGGCACCTGTTTGTTTGATGTCTCCGTGGTCACTGACGCTCCAGCTTGTGGTCACTGCCCTTATCTTCCCCTACCACGTTAATAATGGAACTCTGGTCCCGGAGTGTTTGCCAGGGAGCCCGGGAGCAGCTGGAAGCAAAGATGAGACTCTCAGTCCCCTGAGTGCATCATTGATTTTCCCTCCTTTCTGCACAGCCACAGGCACAGGGAGACAGATCATGTCACAGGGGAAGAGCGAGATGGTCACAGCTGGCAGCTCGGCCCCTGCAGAGGATCGATTCTGCTTGGCTGGCTGGCAGGGAGTGCCGGGCCTTCACAGATGCCCTGGACCACTGCCAGAGTGTTAGAGTCCCTGTGTGCATGCTCAGGCCTGGGCATCCCCTCCTCGGGCCTCGTGTCCTCTGCAGTGTCTTCCCTCTTCATTCTCAGCACAGCCCAACTCAGCCGGGATGAGCCTTCCAACTACATAAAGGATAGATGTCTCATCGTAGAACTTTCCAATTTCTGCCTCCCAAACCTGGTTCTTCTTTTTCTACCCTAAGTCACTTCTACGTCTTTCACACCGACATACGTTGTACTTAAATGCACACTTAGATACATACATCAAATACTTATGATACTGAATTTGTGCACATATATACACATTCACACATATATGAGAGTATTTCAAAAAGTTCGTGGGAAAATAGAATTAGAAGATAGTATTACTCTTTCCATGAACATTTTGAAGTATCCTTGCATGCACATGCACACATAATACATACCCATACATGCTATTTATTGAGTACTTACTATGTGCTAGGCAATGTGTCATTACATACACTAAATGAGATCATCCTCACAAAGCCTTTAGTACAGTGTCTGGAATATAGCAAATGCTCATTAAACACTCCCTATTGTACAGGCTGGTGGGCGCAGCTCAGACTCTGGGCTTGACCCTAGCAGCCACGACTCACCAGCTGTGTGACCCCAGGCAGGTCCCTAAAGCATGCGTCCTTTTGCTCTTCTGTAATGGCTCATATCTCAGAGTTGCTGCATGGGTGGAGTGGGTTAATAAGGGGATAAAGCTTAGAAGAGCAGCTGGACATGAGAAAGCACCTAATACATGATAGCTGCTTTTACTATAATCATCACTGGATTTAATCCTCATAGTGACCATGTGAGGATAGCTCTTCTTATTCTCATCTGACAAGTGAAGAAGCTGAATTGCAAAGAGGTGGTGTCATTTGTCCCCATTCATGGGACCAATAAAGGCAGAAATGGCATATGAACCCAAATAAGTCTGACCCAAAAGAAAAGTTCAGGCTTGTAGCCTCCTGGGGTACCAGGTCTCTGTATTGTCTCCATCCTTCAAAGCCAGCCTGAGACCCTCCTCTTCCCCCAGAAAGGCTTCCTGGATTAGCCACACACATCTGGGATCACTCTTCCTCTTGGTTTGTACATTTGGCTTATTGTGAAATGAAGTCTCAAAAGTGGAGTGAGATTTCACCAGACCTTCTTTGATCAAGCCCCTCGGGGGGGGGGGGTGTCTTTCTGTAGCAAGCTAGACTGTACCATGCCCCTCATTCCCAGGAAGCAGTCCAAGCCTAGAGGCCTGGAATTTGAGTGTAAGTCCCTTTGGGAACTAGTCTCTGCTCATCTTCACCTACTCTCCACTTGATTATTTAATGTCACTGCCTAGGTTTGAATCCCAGCTGGGATAGTTACTATCTACGTGACTTTGTGCAACTAGGTGATTTTATCTCTCTGGGCCTCAATTTCCACAGTTATAAAAGTGGGGATAATAATATAAGCCCAAGATCATCTACAGCACAAGGAAGCCGTTACCCTCAGGTCTTGCACATGTCAGTGCTCAGTAAATGCTGGCTGTTGCTGACTGTGGAAGAAACCTTACACTTCCCCACTCTAGGTCTTTTCTGTGTGGCTCCCTCTGCCTAAACGTCCTTTTTGTACCAAGTCCTTCTGTAAAACTCTCATAGATCCTTCAAAGGCCGGCTCTAATGTCACTTTCTCTTAATAGATTTTCAGGTGCCCCTTCTCTTCCCAGTTTCCCACACAGAGGATGCAGCAGTGGCCACCCTACATGGTAGACTTAAAAGAGCCCTTAGATTCTCCCATGTGCAGTCTATGGGGTGGAAATAAGTATTAGACAAAAAGGTTCCCATGGTCAAACAGGTTTGGGAAACTCTGGGTTAACTCTGGGAAACCCAAGGCCAAACAGGCGTCTTCCCTGAAGGAGTTCTCTGTCCTTGGCCTGGATGCTGATATGCATTGTGACCTTCTAAGAGGCAGATGAGTGTGCAGCTTTTTCAAACTTTTGGTGGAATGTTTTGTACAGTTTGTGTTCTGGGGAACACATTTGAAAAGTGCCAATCAAATCCAATTTCTTAAAGTAGCTAATAGGTAACTGAGGCCCCGAGAAGTGGGTCCACACAGCAAGTTATTAGCCAGGCTGGGAGCAGGACTCTGAATCCTGAATGAAGGTCTTGGGCGCTGGGCTGGATCTTCTCATTTGGACTCTGTGTTCTTCTCCTGCCTGCTCCCCCTCCCCAGGCTATGCTGACCACATGGGGCTCACTCAGTTCCGCCGGCGATTCCAGGTGCTGGACCCTCCACTCCTGAAGAAGCTCATGGCAGCCTCTGAGGAAATAGATGAGAGGAAGGTATGCAAGAACTGGGTGCAAGAGGAGGTGGAGGCCCGGACGCTTCAATTGAGGTCTGCTGAGCTCTTATTCCTTAGGGAATCCCCCCAAGGGGCATCTGACTGGGATCTAAGATCCAGACTTTGGGGACAATGGGGAGGGTAGCATGAGGTTCACCTCAGACTGCTGCTCCAGGCTGCACCCCGCCCCCCACAATGTCACTCAGGACCCTACCCATCCCAGAAAGGCCCTTCTGAACCCTGCATGAGGAAGTGCAGGAAAAGAATAAAAAGAGTAATGAGAAGAGCATGTCCCAGCTAAAAGGGCACCCAACAAGATGAAAGCCATTGTTCCCAGAGTGTGTTTCACTCAGCACCAGTATGCTGAGGTGGTCTATGAAAAAAGTGTGTCAGGGTCCAATATGTTGGGGAAGTATTTGCACTAGAGCCCACCATCTTTGAGAATTATAATGAATAACCCCCCTCAGGGCCTTTGCACTAGCTGTCCCCTCTGCCTGGAACCCTTCTTCCCCTGGTCTTTGCATGGCTGGTGTCATTGTGCTATTCAGATCCTGGCTCAGATATTGCTCTCCATCACATCCTTTTGTTTAAATTCTTATCCAAAATTACATAGATCACTATGTGTTTTCTTACTGCTATCGAGTACTTGATAAAATTTTAAATGAATGAATGAATGAATACATACACCTAACTTTGTGTTTTTGTCCCTGTGTCTCGTTTATCCAAATCTATAAACTCACGGGATCCTATCTTTATTCTCAGTGCCAAACTCTCAATAAATGTTTCATAGGCCTATCAATGGTTATAGAGCTTGTTAGAATTTGTAAAGCCTTATTGCATCCTTGCAACAGCACTGCAAAAGAAGAGCTATTACACCCATTTTACAAAGGAGAAAATGGCAGCTCTTAGAGATGAAGTGACTCTCCCAAAGCCACACAGCCAGGCATCTGTGGGTTTATTCCTTGAACTCAAGTTTCTTGATTCCAAGGGAGGGTAGTTAAAAGTGCATGAGCCTCATGGTCAAACACACCCTAATTTGACTCCAAGTTGGGGCAGTGTGCACTTAAGCAAGTTAATTTATCTTTCTGCCTCAGTTTTCCCATCTGTAAAGTGGAGATAACAATAATGCCTACCTCAAAGGGGTGTTCTGAGGAAGACATGTATCAGCATAGTTTATGTGCTTGACATAGGGCCTAGCACAGAGTAAAGGCTCAATATGTATTAACCGCTGTCATCAACATTAGCACCAGTAGCATCAGCACTAACATGATCATCTTCTTTCAAGTCCGAGGTGATGACAACCACACCACAGACTCTGTATTCACAACCATGTTGAAACGTCACCTCCAGGTGAGAGTGTCCATGTGGACCTGTGATTGTCATCACTGCAGTTCTCGGTCAATGAGTCAGAAGGCTAGAGGAGTCATGCTTGGGCCCCTTCTTGGCTCTTCTCTGCAGTGGGCACAAGGGCACAGGCCACCTCCAGCAGACAAGGCAATGCATTCTGTGTGGTCCTCCTAACTCAACATGGGGTAGGGGGGATGTGAGATCCAGCTGTCCATGGCACATGGCTATCCCCTCTCTGGATGGTAGCCCATTTTGGAAGCTATGAAATTCTGCCTGGCTTGGAGCCACCAATCACTCTGTACCGATCTTCATTTGGGGTTCCTTATACTCGGTCCTTCAAAAACTCGATCTCTGTTTGGAGGGTCTGGAATAGAGCTGTTGCAAGGGTCTTGGGCTCCCCTGCAATTAAAACAGAGTGGGATGTGGGGGAGTTTTCTGTGGGGGCAATAGGTGTAGCACGTGGAAGTGTTTCTGTTCTGGATGATTCAGCAGTTCTCTGTCATAGACAAACCGAAACCACCTCCATACACACTAGAGGCCTCAAAAAATGGAAAATTACAAGTGGAATGGACTTGGTTGGAGTATTTGCTTCTTATTCTTTTTTTTTTTTTTTTAATTTTCTCACAAATTTCATTTGCTGCAGCATAGAATTTTGGTAGCAACAAAAAGAAACACCATACTGCTTCTTATGAAAAAGCTTATACATATTCATTTGCCAGGCAACGTGATATGCCATGAATTATACATGAACACGTGCTCACGTGGGCAAACTATCAAGCCTCTGTGTGCAAAGCAGTTAAGACCTCAGGATTTAATAAGACAAGTTTGACAGCTAGAAAAGGTCAATATTGTCATTAGACACTAGACGGCAGCACAGGGAATTCATTGTCCGTGTGTAAAATGGGCCTTGGTGAAATCCCCTGTGTGCCTAATACATGGGTTCTACATGTTGGATTCTTGTGCCAAGACTATTTCCCAAGGAAGTCTTCTCATTTTGTGGGTACCTGCTGGATATTTTGTGTTCCTGAAACAAAAATAGCATGTGCCTTTTACCAGTCATCACAAAATACACAATATGAAAAGGTTACAGAGCCACAACCTGAGACAGTCGTCAAAAGATAAAACCTTCCCACTCTAAGGATTATTCCCATTTTACAGCAGAGGCAGCTGAGGCCATGACCACCCGGCCTGGTGGTAGTAGAGCTGGGATTTGAACTTGGGCCCTCAGATTCCTTACACAGGGCTTTTAAAATTTATTTATTTATTTATTTTATTGTGGTAAAATACACATAGCATAAACTTTACCACCTTGGCTATTTTTAAGTGGCATTAAGTACATTCATACTGTTGTGCCACCATCACCACCGTCTACCTCCATAACTCTTTTCCTTTTGCAGAATTGAAACTTTGTACCTATTAGGCACTGACTCCCTGTTGCCTTCTACCTTAGACCCCTGGCAACCATAATTTACTTTCTGTCTCTATGAATTTAACTACTCATATAAAGTGGAATCATACTGTGTCTTTTTGTGAATGCTCATTTCACTTAGCGTAATGTCCTCAAGGATTATCTATGTCGTAGCATGTGTCAGAATTTCTTCACATTTTAAGGTTGAATAATATTCCATTGTGTATACATACCTCATTTTACTTGTCCATACATCTGTCAATGGACACTTGGGTTGCTTCCATGTTTTGACTATTGTGAATAATGCTGCTGGTGTACAAATATCTCTTCAAGACCTTCCTTTGAATTCTTTTGGGATATTCTACCCAGAAGTGGAATTGCTGGATCATATGGTAATTCTATTTTTAGTTTTGGGGGGAACTGTCATACTGTTTTCTATAGTGACTGTACTGTTGTACATTCCCACAATACTACAGAAGGGTTCCAATTTCTCCACATCTTTGTCAGCTCTTGTTATTTTGTGTTTGTTTTTATTTTTTATTTTTATACTAGCCATCTTAATGGGCATGAGGTGGTATCTCAGTGCAGTTTTGATTTGCATTTCCCTCATGAGCAGGGATGTTGAGCATCTTTTCATGCTCACACAGGACTTCTGAATGGAAGCCCTTTGAGGGCAGGCAGAGTATTCAGTGCAGTTCTGTGCACATTGTGCTGTCCGTGGTGCTGATTGTTGACTTCCTCCAGTTTTAACCAAATGCCTGCTTTTTACCAGGCCTGACACAGGGATGAACAGAGCAGAGTCTTGAGGAGAAAGCCACTAAAACAAGCAATTTCCATACAGAGTGATGGTTTTGGGAATCCCCAGGGAATGCTACTAAAACTTTGGCATTTCCAGTGGAGGGTGGGGCACTGAGAGAAGACACTTCAGAGCAAGTGATGCTTGAGTTGAGCCTTGTGGGACACTTTGGAGGAATTGGGTAAGAGAATACAGGACATTCCCACGTTGGGCATAGCATGTGCAAAGATCTGGAGTTATGAGAGTGCATAGATAGTTTAGTGTAGCTAGAGCATAAAGGATGTCAAGTGCCAAGAAAAGGGGCTGAGGAGATTGGCAGGAACAGACCATGGGTGCCTGTTAGCTGGGCTGGAGAGTCTGGGCTTTTTCAAGTGGTTGGTTATGGTCCACTGAAGGGCTTTCAGGAGGAGTGTGGCATTAAAGATGTGATCTTTATTACTTGCACTGGCTTAAGCAAAACTATGAATGAAGTGAAGTCCACTCTGCACATTCCCTTGTCCCGTCTAGGGAGCAGTGTCTTTATACTGACTTCTAGTTACTTGGGATACCCCTGTCTCCTCCAGACACCTAGGCAAAGAATCAGGACTCCAAAATGGCCCTGTAGTCTCCCTCTAATCATCTTGGATCCCTTTCCAAGATGGGAGCAGCTTACCCCATCTGGTTAACATTATGCATTGACCTAGACCAAAGCCTATTCAGAGTGACTATAATGGTGGAATCTCAAGCAGGTCAGCGAAGGAGCTCTTCCGGCTCACCTTGGTTACATCCCAGATTCTGGTCTTTTCCATCTCTCTGCTGCTGAAGCAGGAGTTGCCAAGTCCCTTTGATGGATGTGAGTAAACCCTTAAACCTGCCGCCCTCCCCTTGGAGTGTCTGCAGTGTTGATTGATTTTAGCCAACAGAAATTCTGTCCCTGAGGACTTGATCTGAAGAACATAATTAAGGGCTTTCAATCCATCTTCTCAAAGGCAGCTACTCTCGTTTTCTGAAGCCCTGATGGACATTCCCAGTTTCCTCTGAATTCATCTCGAGAATCCCCTTCTTCTGGGAAGAGGCCCCTATGAACCCAAGGTTGGGGCAGGGTGGGAAAAGGAGGAAAACTGTCCGCCCTCAGAGTGCTGAACTGTTACTCAGGGTCTCCCACATTCCTAGCCCTCTGGAATTTATTCATTATCCTTTCCTTGCTCACCTTGCTGTCCTCTTCCTGTTTATATGTTTTTCATTCAATATTAACCAATTCATTATACACACACACACACACACGCACACACGTGTGCGTGTGCGTGTGTGTGTGTGTCCATGTAGTTTTTGCCTTGTTCCAGGCACTCTATTTACAGTCCTAAGCATATACACTTAAGCAAGAGATGTAATCTACACTTTAATGGAATGACTTGGTCAATGTGTAATTGAAAGTTTCAGTGGTTAAAGCATGTGATTTAGAGCCAGACAGATTTGAGTTCAAATTCTGTCTTCTTCCATATATCTTTCTATGAGTTCATGACCTTGAGAGCTATATGACCATAGGCAACATGTAATAGGGTATAGCAAAGTGCCTGGTACATGGCAGATGATCAACAGATGGAAGCCACTGGACCATGATGTGGGTTTCATGGGGGCAGGTGCTGTACTGATGGCAGCCGAATTGTTCACAGGGTGAACATCCTATTTCACAGACACAGATTCTCCACATTACACTACTCATTGGGAGTAAGTTGAGGAAGCACTTCCCAGCCAAGGCTCTTCATCACTCCTGGAGTCTCTTACTGCTTGTCTGGCATATACAGCCTAATGTGAGATGTCAGCTTGTGTGGTTTTTGGGTACATCCTTCTTAAACATTAGAGAGAAAGCTCTTTGCAAAGTTCTAGGTCACAAAGTGGCTCTGTACATACAGGGCATGGGTTAGATTTCTCCCAGGTACATTCTAGGATTCACAATTTAAACCTAGAAGGGTGCAGGTGATGGGTGTTCATTGCTTCATGCTGACAAAGAGGGGTGTATAATTTCAGAACCTACACCAGTTACTAGAATTTACTGAAACTTAGCATGTGCCAGGCATGGTAGTATGTGCATTCTATGTGCACCATCTCATTAAGCTCTTCTTATACTTGGCCAGGATGCGACTGAGATCTGTTGGACTTCCAAATCTGGGCTCAATTTGACCTAGGCTGCCTGGACTTTCATAATTAAGGCAGAGAGATCTTGGGTGTGCTGAGAGCCATGTTCACTGAGGTGCGATGTTGACTTCCAGTGAAGATAATGATATATCTATGCTCAGTGTCTGGGCTGCTTTATTGAATGAATCTTATCAGTTGTGAGTTATAGAGGTGAGATAGCTTAACAGGTTAGGAACAGAGACTCTGGAGTCAGGCTTCCTGAGAAAATATTATGTTTCATTTTCTCACTGGCTGTGTGAACTTTGACAAGTGACTTTGCCCTTCTTTGACTCAGTTTCATTATCTTAAAATGGTATACTCTTGATAGGAGATTCAAGCAATTTAATTAACTTAAGATATTAACATGGTGCCTCACACACATACAGTAAATAATCCATAAGTTTAGCAGTTATTATTTTGTTGTCATAAATAGTAATTTTGTCTTCTATGAGGGTTAATGCCCCTTCTATAAAATGGAGACTTTTATTCTTGCCTTAAAACTTCAAATGATTATTAAGATAAAATAGTTTTTGATTAATATTAGAAAATATTTAAAGGATCCTCTCTAAACTACATTTGGATGGTTTTTGGTCTTTTGGCTGTTGTAAACATTTGCATACCAATCTTTGTGTTAAAATATGTTTTCACTTCTCTTGGGTACATAAGAAGGAGTAAAATTGCTAGGTTGTCTGGTAAGTTTAACTTTTAAAGAAATTACTAAATTGTTTTTCAAAGTGGCTGTACTATTTTACATTCTTACTGGCAGTGTATGAGCGTTCTACTTTCTCTACATCCTCACCAATACTTGTGATTGTCTGTCTTTTTGATTCTAGTCATTCTGGTGTGTGTAAATTGGCATCTCATTGTAGTTTTAATTGTCATTTCCTCTAATGATGTTGATTGTGTGTGTGTGTGTGTCTATTAGCCATCTACATGTTTTTGGTGAAATCTCTATTCAAATATTTTTCCCATTTAAATTGGGCTGTTTGTCTTATTGAGTTGCAATAGTTCTTTATATATTCTGGACACAAATTATTTATCAGATATATGCTTTGCAAATATTTTTTTCTAGCCTGTGGCTTGTCTTTTCATTTTCTTAATGGTGTATATGAAGCACAAAAATTTTAATTTTTATCAAGTTCAATTTAATAATTTTAAAAGTGAGTTATGCTTTTATCATATCTAAGAACTCTTTGCCTAATCCAATGTCACAGAGATTTTCTCCCATTTTCCTCTAGGTTTATAATCTTAGCCCTTCCATTTAGGTATCTGGTTCATTATGAGTTAATTTTTGTGTATGGTGTGACAAACATGCCTAAATTAATATTTTTGTTTATGGATATCCAATTGTCCCAGTACCACTTATGGGAAAGACTATACCCCCTTTCCTGCCACTCCTTCTGCCCAGTGAATTGCCTTGGAAACTTTGTCAAACTTCAATTGACCATTAATTATAAGGGCTTATTTCTAGAATCTCAATTCTGCTCCATTGGTCTGGTTGTGGTAATTTGTGTTTTCTCTTTCTCTCTTTATTCCTTGGTAAGTGTAAATAAACTTTGTCAATTTTGTTGATCTTTTCAAAGAACAAACTTTTGGTGTCATTGATTTTTCTCTATTATTTTTCTGTTTTCTGTCTCATTGAATTCCACTCTTTATTATTTCCTTCCTTCTGCTTGTCTTGGGTTTAGTTTTCTCTACTTTTCCTTGTTTCTTAAGATGAAGCTTAGGTTATTGACTTGAAGTCTTTCTTTAAAAAAAAAAATACATGTTAAAATTACACATTTCCCTCAAAGTATTACTTTAGCTGCATCACATAAGTGTTGATATGGTATGTTTTAATTTTAATTTAGTTCAAAATATTTTCTAATTTCCAGTGTGATTTCTTCTTTGGCCTGTGTATTATTCAGAAGTGTGTTGTTTAATCTCTACACATTTGGGGATGTAGAAGTCTGTTTTCTGTTGTTGGTTTCTAATTTAATTCCACTGTAGTTTCAGAACATATTTCATATGACTTCATTACTTTTAAATTTATCGGGAATTATTTTATGGCCCAGCCTATTATGTATCTTGAACAGTGCTTAAGATGTGCTTGTAAGGATCATATATTCTGCTGTCGTTGGGTATTCTGTAGATGTTAGTTGGGTCAATTTGGTTCCTAGCATCATTCAAGTCTTTTATATCATTGCTGTTTTTATGTTTAATCATTCTATTAATTATTGAGAGCAGGTATTAAAGCCTCTAACAATTAATGTTGAATTGTCTATTTATCCTTTCATTCTATCAATTTTCACTTCATGCGTTTTGGGGCTCTATGGTTTACAATCATTATATCTTCCTGATGGATTCACCCTTTATCACTCTAAAACGTCCCTCTTTGTTTCTAGTAGTAATTTTTAAAGAAATTCTGTTTTGCTTAATATAGCTACTCCAGCTCTCTTATGTTTACTGTTTACATAATATATCCTGGTTTTTTCCCCCTTTCAACCTGTTTTCGGATCTAAACTGTATCTTTTGTAGACAGTATATAGTGGAATTTTTTTAAAAATCCAGGCTGACAATCTCTGCCTTTTTGTTAGAGTGTTTGACCCACTGACATGTAATGTGATTTACACCCATTATTTTGCTATTTATTTACTACATCCCTCATATCTTCTTTTATCCCTCTCCTCCCTCACTTCCTTCATTTGTATAGAAATATCTTTAGATATTTTCCAGAGGACAATTTGAACACCCCTTCTAGTGATGGTTCTGGGGATTAGAGTATGCATCATAATTTATAACTATCTACTTCAGATTAATACTAGCATAATCCTTATAAAATAATGAATATTTGCTTCGCTAAAGCTACATTTCCTCCTCCTGTCTTAGTTATAACGTAATATAGAATATATCCATACGTGTTATAAACCCAACAATACAGCTTGATAATTTTATTTAATCTTTTAAAAATGTTTTGTTTTGTTTTGTTTTTATTGGTTATGAATATTCATGGGGTACAAAGGAAACTGTCACCACTTGTGCCTAAGATGTGATGGCCAGATCCATACTGGCAGCATATCCATTACCACAAATTGTGATTATACCCCCATGTTCCCCACCCATTTATCCCCTCAATTATCCCTGACCTCCCTCCCATCCCCCTCTTCCCCCCTGCACTTTGTATCCTTATATATGTTCTCTCCCTCTGCAAGTCCAACACACCACTGTGGTCTTTCTTTCCTTTCTTTATCTCTTAGCTCTCACTTATGAGAGAGTACATACGGTATTTATCCCTTTGTGCTTTGCTTATTTCACTCAACATAAGTTCCTCCAAGCAACTTATGGGAAAATTGCATTCTTTTTTATGGCAGAGTAGTATTCCATGGTGTATATATACCACAGTTTCCTTATCCAATCATCCATTGATGGACATTTAGGTCAGTTCCATATCTTGGCTATTTTAAACAGAGCTGCGATGAAATGGGAGTGCAGGTATCCCTTCGACATGATGATTTCCATTCCTCTGGGTATATACCCAGAAATGGGATTGCTGGATCATATGGAGGATCCATCTGTAGTTTGAGAAACCTCCATACTGTTTACCATAGTGGTTGTACTAATTTACAGTCTCACCAACAGTGTAGGAATATTCCTTTCTCTCCGTATCCTCACCAGCATTTGTTATTCTCATTCTTTCTGATTATAGCCAGTCTAACCGGGGTGAGATGATATCTCAGTGTGGTTTTAATTTGCTTTTCCCTGATGACTAGTGATGTAGAGCATTTTTGCATGTACCTATTGGCCATTTGTATGTCTTCCTTTGAAAAATGTCTATTCATTTCCTTTGCCCATTTTTTAATTGGGTTATTTGGTTTTTTTACTGTATAATTGCTTGAGTTCCTTATATATTATGGATATTAATCCCTTGTCAGATGCATAGTTAGCAAAAATTTTCTCCCACTCTGTAGGTTGTCATTTCACTCTCTTGATTGTTTCCTTTGCGGTGCAGAAGATTTTTAGCTTGATATAGTCCCATTTGTTTATTTTTTCTTTTGTTGCTTGTGCTTTCAGGCTCATTTCATAAAGTCTGTACCCAGACCTGGTTCCTGAACTGTTTCATCTATATTTTCCTTCAGTAATTTTACAGTTTCAGGTTTTATACTTAAGTCTCTAATCCATTTTGAGTTGATTTTAGTGTATGTCGAGAGGTGCATGTCTAGTTTCATTCTTCTACAAATGGATATGCAAGTTTCCCAGCACCATTTATTGAAGAGGCAGTCTTTTCACCAACATATGTTTTTGTTCCCTTTGTCAAATATCAGATGGCTGTAAGCCTGAGGGGTGATTTCTGGGTTCTCTATGCTGCTCCACTGGTCCAAGTGTCTATTTTTATGCCATACCATGCTGTTTTGGTTACTATAGCTTTGTAGTATAATTTGAAGTCGGGTAGTGTTATGCCTCTTGCTTTATGTTTTTTTCTCAGGATTGCTTTGGCTATTCAGGGCCTTTGTTGTTCCATATGAATGGTGAGATTGTTTTTTCCATTTCTGTGAAGAATGTTGGCATTTTGATGGGGATTTCATTGAATCTATAGACCACTTTGGGTAGCATAGACATTTTCACAATGTTGATTCTTCCAATCCAAGAGCACGGAATGTCTTTCCATCATTTTGTTTCTTCTTTAATTTCTTTCAGTAGTGGTTTGTAGTTCTCATTGTAGAGATCTTTCACCTCCTTGGTTAAATTGATTCCTAGGTAATTTATTTTTTTGTGTGACTGTTGTAAATGGGCTTATTTTCTTGATGTCTCTTTTTGTTAGCTCATTATTGGAGAATATAAATGAAACTGCTTTAGAGACATTTATTTTGTGTCCTGCAATATTACTGAAATTGTTAAACAGCTCTAGGAGTTCTTTCACAGAGTCTTAGGTTTTTCTCTATATAGTATCATGTCATAGGCAGATAGGGACAGTTTGACTTCATCTTTTCCAATCCAGATGGCCTTTATTTATTTCTCTGGCCTGATTGCTCTGTCTAGTACCTCCAGTACTATGTTAAATAGAAGTGGTAAGAGTGGGTATCCTTGTCAGGTTCCTGTTCTTAAGGGAAAAGCCTTCAGTTTTTTCCCTTTCAGAATGATACTTGTGGTGGGCTTGTCATAGATGGCTTTTATTGTGTTGAGATACTTTCCTTCTATACCTAATTTGTTGAGAGCCTCTATCATGAAGGGATGTTGAATTTTGTAAAGTGCTTTTTCAGCATATATTGAGATAATCATATAGTTTTTGTCCTTAAGTTTGTTGATGTGATGTATCACATTAATTTACTTTCATATTTTGAACAATCCTTACATCTGTGGGATGAATCCCAGTTGATCATGTTGTATAATTTTTTTGATGTGTTGCTATATTCTGATTGCTAATATTTTGTTCAGGATTTTTGCATCTATGTTCATCAAGGATACTGGCCTATAATTTTCTTTTTTTGTTGTGTCTTTATCTGGTTTTGGTATCAGAGTTATGTTGGCCTCATAGAATGAATTTGGGAGAATGGCTTCTGTTTCAATTTTTTGGAATAGTTTGAGGAGAATTGGTGTTAATTCCTCTTTAAATGTTTGGTAGAGTTCAGTTGTAAAGCCATCCAGACCTGGGCTTTTCTTTGTTGGAAGATTGCTGATTACTGCTTCAATCTCATTGTTTGTTATTGGTCTATTCAGGTTTTCTAACTCTTCTTAGTTCAGTTGGGTAGTTTGTATGTGTCCAGAAACTTATCCATATTTTCCAGGTTTTCGTATTTGTTGTCATACAGTTTTTTATAATAGTCTCTAATGATTCTTTGTATTTCTGTGGTATCAGTTGTAATGTCTCCTTTTTCACTTCTGATTTTTGTTATTTGGGTCTTCTCTCTTCTATTTTTTTATTTATTTTTGTTCTTGTTGTTAACCTGGCTAATGGTTTGTCTATTTTATTTATTTTCTTGAAAAACCAACTTTATGTTTCATTGATGATCTTTTCTATCATTTTTGGGGGTCTCTATTTCATTTAGTTCTGCTCTGATCTTAATTACTTCTTTCCATCTACTACCTTTAGGATTGGATTGTTGTTGTTTTTCAAGTTCTTTGAGGCATAGTGTTAGGTCGTTTATTTGAAGTCTTTCCATTCTTTTGATGTAAGCATTTATTGCAATAAATTTGCCTCTTAGTACTGCTTTTGCAGTATCCCACAGGTTTTGGTATGATGCATCTTTATTTTCATTAGTTTCAAGAAATTTTTTGATTTCCTTTTTAATTTCTTCTTGGACCCATAGGTCATTCAGGAGATCCATTTCCATGTATTTGTATATTTTTCAGAGTTTTGCACGTTATTAATTTCCAGTTTTAGTCAATTGTGGTCTGAAAAGATACTTGGAATGATTTCAGTGTTTTAAAATTTGCTGAGACTAGATTTGTAACCTAATATGTGGTCTATCCTGGAGAATGTTTCATGAACTGATGAGAAGAAAGTATATTCTTTAGCTGTTGGGTGAAGTGTTCTGTATATATCTGCCAGGTCCAGTTGGTCTAAGGTGTGGATTAAATCCTGTGTCTTTTTGTTGATTTGTTTCCTGGATGATCTGTCCCATACTGAGAAAGGGGTGTTCAGATCACCCACTATTAACGTATTAGGGCCTATTTCTTTCTTTAGGTCTAAGAGTGTTTGCTTTGTATATCTGGGTGCTCCAGAATTGGGTGCATATATATTTATGATTGTTATGTCTTCTAGTTGGATAGATCTTTTATCATTATGTAGTAGTCTTCTTTGTATCTCTTTATGTTTTTTGGTTTAAAGTCTATTTTGTCTGATATAAGAATAGCAACTCCTGCTCGTTTTTGATTTCTATTTGCTTGGTATATCTTTTTCCATCCCTTCACTTTTAGTCTGTATGTGTCTCTACAGGTGAGGTGGGTCTCTTGAAGACATCATATACTTGGGTCTAGCTTTTTAATCCAATCAGTCAGTCTGAGTCTTTTGAATGGGGAGTTTAATCCATTCATATTTAGGGTAGTTATTGACAGGTATTGTTTAATTCCTGTCATTTATTTGTTTTTTGTTTAGATGTTTTAAATATCTTTTGATCCTTACTTCCCCTTTTATTTCTCTTCTTCAATGTTAGTTGGACATTTGAAGTGACATGATTTAGCTTCTTGCTATTTCTCACTGGCATTTTTGTTTTAACAGCAGGTTTTGCTCTTTCTTATGTATACATGACAGTGACATTGATTATTCAGATTCCAGATGAAGGACTCTGTTGAGAATTTCTTGCAGGGCTGGTCGTGTGGTGGTGAACTTCCACAATTTATGTTTGTCTGAGAAATACAGTATTTCTCCCTCATTTCTGAATGAGAGCCTTGCTGGGTAAAGAATTCTTGGCTGGCACATTTTTTCTTTTAATGTTTTGAATATATCATTCCACTTTCTTCTGGCCTTTAGGGTTTCAGTTGAGAAGTCTGCTGTTAGACTGATGGGGGTTCCCTTATGGCTGACTTGATGCTTTTCTTTTGCTGCTTTTAGAATTCTCTCGTTTTCTTTGAGCTTTGCAAATTTGACTATAATGTGTCTTGGAGAGGATCTTTTTGGATTGAGTCTGTTTGGCGACCTTTGAGCTTCCTGGATCTGAAGGTCTGCATCTCTCCCTACACCTGGGAAGTTTTCTGTTATTATTTTCTTAAATAAGTTTTCAATAACTTTCCCTTTCTCCTCCCCTTCTGAAATACCTACAATTTGTGTGTTAGGGAACTTGAGGTTGTCTGCTCTCTTAGATTTTTCTCATTATTTTAAATTCTTTTTTCCTTTTTTTTTTATCTGCCTGGATTATTTCAAAAAGACAATTTTCGAGATCTGAAGTTCTTTCTTCTGCCTGCTCTAGCCTGCTGCTTAAGTTCTCTGCTGAGTTTTTTTTTTATCTCAATGAGTGAATCTTTCATTTCTAAGAGTTCTGCTACATTCTTTTTTATGGTATTAATCTCTTTGTAAATTTTCTCCTTCATATTCTGGATATTTTTTCTTGCTTCCTTGTGTTCTCTAATTGAGTCTTCTTTTATTTCTTCAAGCTTTTTTAAGATCATTGCTCAGATTTCTTTTTCAGACATTTCAAGGATTACCTGTTCTATGGGATCTGGAATTTGAGCATTCCTGTATTCCTTTGGTGGTGTCATATCTTCTTGTTTGTTTGTACTTCTAGTATTTTTTTGTTGATGTTCGGTCATCTGGTAGAGGACTTGCTTCTTCTGTTTCTCTGGGGTTGCCTATGAAGATAAAGATTTCCTTCTCTATTTGCAGGTTCTCCTTGTGATTCTTCTTATATCAGTGTAGTCAACTGAGTGGCAGGTTGCCTGTAGAGTAGCCCTGAGTGCTACTGTGGTGGTGAACTGTCCTTGTGGTGACAGAATATGTGGCTGTATCTATATTACACCACCCTGGCTCCTGTTCTAGCTTTCCGTGGCTGTAGACTGAACCCCTAGTATTGTGCAGGTCTCAGCTTACCTTGGTGCCTACTAGGCAGTGTGCACTTTCTTTCCCCCACCCAGGGCCTTAGACTGGACCCTGATGCTGAAAGGGTCTGTTCTCAGCTTGCCTTGGTGGCTGCTGGGCTGTGTGCACTTCCCTCTGGTGCCTTAGACTGCTATTTAATCTTTATGTCTTTAAAATTAGTTAAGGGAAGAAAAGAGAAAAATAGATTTATGCAGTCTTTTATCTTTACCTATGTATTTGTGTACTTTAGTTTTTGTACACTTTAGTTCTTCAAGGACTTGAGTTACCTCTGGAATCATTTCCTTTATTCTGAACGACTTTCTTTAATATAAGTTGGAAAGTAAGATGGGTCTGATAGCAATAAGTTCTCTCAGTCTTTGTTTATCTGGGTAAGTCTTTATTTCACCTTCATTTTTGAATAATTGTTTTTTCAGATAGAGTTTCTGGTTGGCAGGTTTTCTTTTCTTTTAGCACTTTCAAAACATACTCCCACTGCATTCTGGACTTCGTTGTCTCTGATGATAAGTCAGCCATTAATTGTTTTCATGCTTCTCTTTACACAATAAGTTATTTTTCTCTTGCTGCTTTCAAGATTTTTCTCTTTGTGTTTGGCTTTCAAAAGTTTGACTATGATGTATCTTGGGGTGGCTATTTTTGTGTTTATCCTATTTGTAATTCATTGGCCTTCCTGGATGTATAGGTTAATTTTAGTGGGGACAAATTTGAGAAGTTTTTAACCACCATTTCTTATGTTTTTTTCCAACCCTTTCTCCTCTGCTTGTGAGACTCCCATTATGCATATGTTGGTATGCTTGATGTTGCCATACATGTCTCTGAGGTACTATTCACTTTCCTTTATGCCTATTTCTCCTATTTCTCTCTGTTCTTCAAATTGGACAGTTTTTATTGATCTATCTTCAAGTTCACTGACTCTTTCATCTGCTGTCTTGAGCAGCTGTTGAACCCCTCTAGTGAATTTATCTTTTCAGTTATTTTTCTTTTCAAATGAAGAATTTCCACTTGGATTTTAAAAATAATTTCTATTTCTTTATTGATATTTTATATTTGATGAATTATTGTTATTATACTGTCTTTTAATTTATAACACATGATTTCCTTTAGCTTTTTTGTTTGTTTGTTTTGTTTTGTTTTCGTGACTGGTAAGGGGATCGGAACCCTTGGCTTGGTGTCGTCCGCACCGCGCTCAGCCAGTGAGCTAACCGGCAATCCCTATATAGGATCTGAACCTGCGGCCTCGGCATTCCCAGCGCCACTGCACTCCCAGCGCCGCACTCTCCCGAGTGAGCCACGGGTTCGGCTCTCCTTTAGCTTTTTTGAACATATTTATAACAGCTGCTTTGAAGCCATTGTCTGCTAAGTCCAAATTTTGAGTCCATAGATATTTCATACTGACTGCTTCCCCCCAAGTATAGTTCATAATTTCCAGATTTTGCATGTCCTGTAATTCTTACCGAAAACTGGACATCTCAGATAATATATTACAACAACTCTAGATTCTGATTTTTGTTAACTATTTAGCAATTTGTCTTGACTAGATTTATGGAATCTGTGTCCCCCATGGTGTGGGACCACTAATATCTCTGCCCAATTTTTTAAAATTCTTGTGTTTATTTCAAAGCCTGGCTTCCCAGGGCTTGCCCTGTGTCAGCATAGCTTAGTGGCCAGCAGAAGATGTAATCAAACATTGTGAATCTGTGAGGCTTTTGCATTCTTCTGACAGATCTGTGAATGGGTTGGGAAATGTATTCAGCATCCAGGCAGTTTACAGTTGTGCTCCAGCTTTTACTTTCTGTTGGAACATTCAACATATTTTCTCCCTGTGCACAGGTCTTCATTCTCAAATAGGGATATGTAGATAGCTAGGACCATCTCCAATCTCCCTTGCTCTTGTGTTTAGCCTTGAGCCAGGAACATGTGGGAACTTATCAAGCCCTCTATGGCTGTCCCATTTCCTTTATCTCCTTGTTAAATTTCTGGCTTCTCCGTGGTCCATTGCTTGCCTCCATTAGCACAACTGTAGGCTTAGCTGTGTCATTGGCCTTCCCTATTTGTTTGCTGCCAAAATTGCTACTGTTTCTGACAATGCTCCAGGGTGTGCAGGTTTTCTATACCTTGCTCCATGTAAGTGAGCCTCTTCTGGCAGCAAAGCTGCTGGTTTCTACAGCTTGCCTCATTCTGGTAGGACTGCTTCAGTGACAGAGCTGGGGGGGGAGGAAGGGGACAGGGGTGGGGTGGGAGAGCCTCAATCAATATTACCACCAACTCTCATTGTTTCTACCTGAGATTCAGTAGTTCTTGAATATATGCTTCTCAATTTGTTGTATTCCTTTATTTAATTTCCCGAGGACTGAAGTTGCTATTTTTGGAAATTTTATTCACTTTTATTATTTTGGGGGGGAGGGGAGACGTTTCATTAAGCTCTCTCATGCTGCTTTTATGACCTCATCCACCACATCCTTGTAAGACAACTGTGATTAGTGAATATTATAGAAAAAGAAACTGAAGAACAGAGAGAAGTGGTTTGCTCAGGGCCACACAGCTAGTGAGTGGTGAGACTGGACTGGATCCCAGCACTGGAGAACGAAGAAGAAGCTCGAGAGTTGATTACTTGAGTCTGAGTCTCCCACCATCACTTGCTAGACACGTGACCTTTGCCAAGGCATTTCATTGCACTGGGCCTCACTTTATTTCCCTGTAAAATGAGGATGAAGTAGCACCTGCTGCAGAAATTTGAAGACAAAATGGATTATTATGTGTACAGCATATAGAGCAGTGCTCAGACTCAAAAACAGACTGAAAACTGTGCTTCCTTGGAGCATGATGGCCAACATTTTACTCGTAAAAGTGACGTTCCTTGCTGAGAGGGATAAGCCTCAATTACCTAGACAATTCCAATACGTGGAAGAGCTGATTCCATCAAGTAGTGGAACGAGGAAGACATTTCTCTTAGTAACCGGGATTCTTGTCTTGTCTTTTTCCACCAACTGGACATTGGACAATGACTATATTATGTTGAACTAGATAAAATAATTGATATTTGACCCAACAGATGACAACTTCATATTGCTCAACCCAATAATAGCATCAATGAGGATAACAATAAAAGCAATTAGGTGGAAAGTCATTAACAAATTCCTTTTCATATATTCTCAACTAATCCTGCCAACTGCTCTGTTGTCCAGGCAGGGAATATTGTCACCACTTTACAGGTGAGGAAGGGTCAGAATTATAGCTCAATGTCTACACTCACCCAGTCACTCTACCATTTGAATCTAAGCTTTCTTATCTGTAAAATGAGGTCAACAGAACAGAATACCTTTGTTAGGACTAGTATTCTTGGCTACATAGACATCTAAAGGGTTCTAAGAAAACAAGGTGGTGAAGAAAAATCCCTAGTTATTGTGGTGGTTGAGTGTGTGCTTTGGCACTGTCTGGGGTGTATTTAAGAAAATGAAGCCTTCATCCATGTTCCACAGTCCCTCCACCAGGTTTTGACCCAAACGGAGGTGGCTTGGGAGTGGAATAGCTTCTGACCTTTATTGAGTTCTTATGTAGGACAGGTACCATGGAAAGCCCTGCACAAGCACAACCTCAGAACTTCTGAAACAGGTGTTATTATGTTCCCCATCTTTCCAAAAGGAGTCTGAGGCTCAGAGTAACATACTTGCCCAAGATCACAAAATTTATTTTATTTTATTTTATTTTCATAATTGATTATACATATTTGTGGGGTACAGAATTGACTATCAGTACTCAAGATCACAAAATTTATGAGTGATAAAATCAAGATCTGAACCCAGGTGGATCTAATGGTAGATCCTGATATTTTTTTCCCCAAACATCTACCCTAAACTTTACCTCCAAGGTAGACTCAGAAAAATTTCATTGGCCATATATTTCATTTTTGAAATCCATCCATTTTACTTTCAGCCAATTTTTATTGTTTTCTTCTCGGGCAGAGAGAAAAGACATTATATTTTGGATATATTGGTTTCATGCATTTCTGCCACCTACAGCTCTCTTAGAACACTTTTGGCTAAGATATAATAAGTAAAACCACAAAATTTTGGAGGGGTTTTATAAAATGTTCTTCTAGGAGGTCATAAGATGAAGCTTCCTCCCTGATTAGAAGTCTGGGACTAGGCTTTCAGTAAGCAACAAAATGTTTTTTTGATTTCTTAGGAAGTTTTCTGTGTTGCCATTGACCCGTGGAATTAAAACTCATCTACTCAATGACTCCAGTCTCATAATACCCTTGGCTTCTTGAGTGTTGTGGTTACTTTTCTGACAGTTTATTCTGGAAATAGATTTTCTGGTTTTCAGTGAATGGAGGACCAATGAGGAGTGGTTATGAGGGTGGAGGGAGAGGGAAATTGGCAGTCACAAAGGAACCAGGCATGACCTGTATTTATCTGAAGGTACAAATCTCTGGCAAGGTTGTTTCAGAGCCTGCATGACTATTTGACAAGAGAAAGATTCTATTAAACGGCTGGTAATTTGGTCTATACTGCATCCAGAAATCTCTTTGAGTGAGTTTGTTTCTCCTGCCTGGGGTTGCTTTTCCTCCCCATTAGATCTCTCTTGTTTGGGTGTTTATTCATTCAGTCATCAATAGTTATTGATCTACTATATACATAGAACAGTGCTTTAGTGCAGTAGAGGAAATAGGAGTTGAGTTAAACACAGGCTTTCTCTGCGGTAATCTAGGTCAGGCAGGCAGGCAAGGTTAATGGCCATGTCATTTATTTAGCAAATATTTGTGAGTGAGGCAGTCACCAGCAAGTACAATGAGAGAAGCACAAAGTGCTGGAAGGCTGTCACGGGGACACTTAGTGACACAGTGAGTGGATTTCTCAGTGCCCTTGGGTCCTCTGAAGCCATCCTAGGCATGTAGAGCAGTTCAAGACATCGATGTTGCAGTGTGGCCAGACAGACCTTGACTGGAATCTGGCTCTGCCCTATGTGTTGTAAGCTTGGAGAATTATCTTCATTTAGGGTTGTGCGTGTGTGTGTGTGTGTGTGTGTGTGTGTGTGTGTGTGTGTGCATTAAAATATACATAACATACAATTTACTACAATAACCTTAAGTGAACAGTTCAGTAGCATTAAGTACATTCACAATGTGGTGAAATTATCCCCACCATCCATCTCCATAAATCTTTTCCTCTTGCAATACCCATTAAATACTAACTCCCCATTTCCCCTACTCTCACCCCTGGCCACCACCAATCTACTTCCTATCTCTTATGAATTTGGCTACTCTAAGTACCTCATATAAATGGGATCATATGGCATTTGTCCTTTTGTGACTGGCTTATTTTACTTAGCATAATGTCCTCAAGATTTATCCACGTTGTAACATGAATCAGCGTTTCCTTCATTTCTAAGGCTGAATAATATTCCATTGTATGGATGTACCACATTCTGTTTATCCATTCGTTCATTGATGGACACTTGGGTTGTTTCCACTTCTTGGCCATTTTTGAATAACGCTGTTATGAACATGGCTGCATAAATATTACTTTGAGACCCTACTTTTAATTCCTTGGGGTATATACCTAGAGGAACAATAGATGGATCATATGGTAAATCTATGTTTAATCTTCTGAGGAATCACCATATCATTTTCCATAGTAGCTGTGTCCTTCATTTCATTTTATATCTTCAGTTTTTCTCCTCTGTTAAATGGGTATGGTATTATGATGACCCACCTAGGGTTGTTATGAGGATGAAACAAATTGATGTCTGTGAAGGTCTCAGTAGAGTAGATGGCACACAGTAAGTGCTCAGTGCATGCTTGTCTTCTGCACTTGTCTGTGCAAGTTGGGGCTGTGGTAGCCAAAACTCACAGACATGTGGGGTTGTCTTCTTCGTGCATCAGCCACTCGACCAGGCTCACCTTCCCCTTTAGGATCTCCTACCTTCTATCTAACTTTTCCTATAGCTTCTCTCTTCTCTTCTCCCCAGGCCGTGGAGGAGCTCCTGCAGACCCTGGATCTGGAGAAGAAGGTGGTGGCCATGGGGCACAGCCAAGTGAGTAGAGCTTCTTTCTTACTATGTTCTACCCATTACATCAGGGACCCTGCTGAGACCCGATTCTTGTCGTGACTCAATTGTCCATTATCGCTGTATGTCTCCGTTTTCCAAACTAAGGACAGGGCTGATAATTTTTTACCCTACCTATTTTACAAGGTCATGAAGATAAAATGTCATCAGCTGGGTGGAAGTAACATTGGGAAATATCATTTATTAGAGGTTACACTTCCAGGGGCCGCAATGGTCTGGAAGAGTTAACATTCTGGTCCTTAATATGATCTTCTGAGCCTCAGAAAAAGCTGCCATAAAACCTGAGAAGAAACACTCATCTTCATTCAGAGCCTTTTAACTTTTTCTTTGCAACAACTACAACACAGCTCTAGTCCCAGCTGATTAGCAGCAATAAATGAAAAGAAAGAAGGGGCTTAACAGAGAGGCACATGGTTATTTGAATTGGGAGAAACAGCTTTTATCTTACTGGTGTTGAGTCAAAAGCTCTTCCAAATATGCTTAAATGTTTAGAAGAGAACTTCACACTTCCCTAATATGCTTATATATGCTGGAAATTTTCATGAAGGGAAACATGGCATTTAGGGATTCTGAAACTATTTGACCATAGATCCCTCAACCTTTTGTTTTTGTGGAATGCACATTAGCATCTCCTGGAACTAGTGTTTTGTGTGTTATAGTTTGGGGAGCAGGGTACAGAGATTTTAAACTCAAGGACCAGGTGGTGGGCACAGGAAAAGAGACAAAGTTTAGAAATACAAGATGGAAAGTGAACAGAGCAAGGGAAAAATTGCTCCATCCATCTCTCTACCTGGTTACCTACTGATTGATTAATGCCACCTACTAAACGTTAGTCAATTGCCTTTCACTTCCAGATGCTATGTGAGGTGCTGGGAAAGAGCCCTACTTTCCAGAAGCCTACCATGGTGGCATGATTGGCCATTTCTCCTTCTTGGAGTCTGCCCCATCACACTGCCCTGAAAGCAGTTCTTTCCTTGGAGAGCTCACAGTCTTTATACTGGCACCACCCCTCGGCTCATCCCCAGCACACTCTTATCTCCCCACTAGCCTGGTCCTGCTAAGGAGTATAGTTGAAGCTGTTAGTCCACTGTGGTCTCAACCTGATTTCTTCTGCTAGGAGTTGCAGCATCTGGGCCTTTGCAGCCTTTTTCAGTAGAGGGAATAAACCTGTTGGTTACAGGGCTCCCACCACGAGCCAGGTACTATGCTAAGCAATTTTACATTTTGTTCTCCTTTGTTCCTGACAGTTTCCTGTGAGATAGCAAGTGCACTCCTGCTTTACAGATGAGGAAGCTGTGCTTCTGGGGAATAAGTCCCTTTTCAAGGTCTTATATATACAGCTAAGGGTATAGACTCCATGCAAAGCTGTGTAGGTGAAAATCCCAGAGTCCTTTCAATATGCTGGGTGTGTGTTTTTATTAATGGAAATATTTAACACATTCTTTACCCACAGGTCTTTATGGTCCTGAATCAAGGGAAATGTTCTTTAGCTCCAGGAACTTTGTCCTCTTAGACCAGCAATTCTCAAAGTATGGTCCTTGGACCAGCAGTGTCAACATCACCTGAGA
Organism: Cynocephalus volans; assembly: GCF_027409185.1. Lineage (NCBI taxonomy): Eukaryota > Metazoa > Chordata > Mammalia > Dermoptera > Cynocephalidae > Cynocephalus > Cynocephalus volans. The sequence continues at coordinate 200,102,528 of NC_084461.1, forward strand.
GCTTGCTAGAAACACAAATTCTCAAGCTCCACCCAGGCTTAGTGAATCAGAAACTCTGGGGATGGGGCCCAGTAGTCTGTTGTAACAAGCCCTGTAGGTGATTCTAAAGCATGCTCAAGTCTGAGAACCACTGGGCTAGATAATTACTCAGTTATTTCATGAATACAAAAATCAGTCCCTATGATCCCAGCAGCTATTGAAGAGCAAGGAAGAAAACAGAAGTTATTACACAGTTTTACAGTGGCAGGGGCAAGAAGTCTGTAAACCTAAACATCCCCCAAATAAAACATGATTATTAATATTGAATAATACTTAGTATTCACCAAGAAACTGTCAAGAGCAAATCAAGTCAGTGCATCCTTTTGGAAGCCAGGCTAGGCAATGGGCTGAGCTCTTTAGGGGCAGATGCAGCATCTTATGCATTGCAGGATTTGGTACTTAATAGGTGGGAAAGCTGTAAAGTCCGGTGGAGAAGAGAACCAGGTGACCTGTTCCATACCCGGGCTCCACCACTTCCTAAAAGTGTGAATCTTGAGTGAGTGATTTAACCTCTCTGAGCCTCAGTTACCTCATCTGTAAAATGGAGCCACTACTTTCTACCTCCCACATTGGTGTGGGAATCAGCAAATTGTCATTTAACAGGGGTTGGCTGACATTACCCACTAAATGCATTTGTCAGTGGGGCAAGATGCATATCAAATAGGATAACATTTTAATGTTTAAAAAATTAAACTCCTCTAATCTGTTAAATTACCAAGAGAAGAGGAGCTAATTCCTTACCACCACCCCATATGGGAGCTATTGTCATATCAGAATTTTAAAAACCTTGGCCTTCAGCGTTTTTGGAGGAGAAACAGCTTGCATAGCAGTGGCCCCTCTGGATTCCTTAAAGGTGGGGATGTTGGGATGTTATACTCTGTTTGGGTCCGATAAGCAGCTGGACCCATGAAAAGCAAATAATTTAGATTTTTCTTTGATTTTTCAGCTGCTGGTGCCTTATCGAGCCTTGTGTTGAGGGCCATGACATTTATGAATAAGGTGTGGTTCCACGTGCGGTTGGCCTGCTGGTCAGCAATATGCTCTTAGAAGAAAAAAAAAACAAGATAAAATTCTGCAGAGGCAGTGACTTATTCCCATTCTGTGTATAGTCGTTTCCAATTATCTTTTTAATGAAAGCTTCATACTTAATCAATAGTGGTTTTGGCAGTTCCTGCCACCTATTGTAATATATGAACTGCTGCTGTCATCGTTTTGATCATTGATTTTTTTTATATAGCAGCTTTTGGGACTCACTAGCTTGTGAAATTAATATAGTCATTATGGAGGCAATCTGATAGGTAATGAGTCAATCGTGTCTTTATTTCAACGAGGCTAATTGTTTTGGTGGCCCTGGCTAATAGAAAGTGTTCTGTAAAGCGCTGGAAGCCTGCAAAACAGAGTTAACACCAACTGAGTGTGCTAATTCTCATTTTCCCATTGAGAAAAGATTATGGGATTGGCAGAGTGGTCTCCATTACCGAAAATAGACTTAGGTAATGGAGAATCGATTGGGACCCTTTGTTCCGCTTGGAATCAAATTGCAATTGGACCTCAAACTTCAGGTGTTTGTATCATAATGAACGAGGAAATGAAAACTCATGTTGCCATTTAGAATGGGTGCAGGAGATAAACACGAGGTTCTGGGTTCAAGTGTTAGCTTTGTAGGTCACCAGCTATGGAAACTTGAGTCAATTACGTAACCTACTTGAGCCAACAGATTTCTTATAGGGCTGTTTTAAGTATTAAAATGGAATATAGGAGAAAGGGCTTTGAAAAACATAGATGTCATACAAATGTTAACTACATTTGGTGATAATTGTAGTCTTCTCTGGAGTCAGATAGAGGGAAGTAAATTCTGGTGTCTCCACTTGCTAGTGGAGGATCGTGGATAATGTCTCTTTTCACCTTAGTTTCTTCGTCTATAAAATGGGAGAATCCCAGTAACTACCATATAGGATCATGCTTGTAAAGCACTTTACCTGCTTGTCAAGAGGTTGTTTGATCCAGTTCCAGAATGCAGTAAGTGCTCCATAACTGTGAGTCATTAATTGATAATGTCACAGATTAAGATGGAACTAACCAGTGCCTCCGGAGAAAATGAACACTTTCGGGATTATAAGCCACAGCTGACACAGAAACTCACAGATTGTTTTTCAGAAATAAGCAGCACGGGGCATCTGAAGTGACTCCTCCCCCTGTTTCCATCTCAAACCCCACCACTACAGCATTTCCCTTTGCCTTACGGAGGTGAGAAAACGGCTGCACCAAACTGTAGGCACCCTACCATGTCGGCTGGAGCAGGCCGGTCCCCAAAGCTTCAGGTTCTCTCAGAAAGTCCTTTAACCTAAATCTCTAGGACTCTGCCTTTTGCTGACAGTCAGTCCTGGAGTCCCGGCTTCCTCAATCCTGTTCCTGCAGTTTATTCGAAGTGGCTCTGTGGGGTGCCGAGGAGACATTGATCACAGAGCTGCAGAGGCCATCATGCATTATTGACAAGCCATGGCCTGGAAATCATGTACTTGGAGCTGTTTTCCGCCAGATGCCTGAGTACCTCTGTGGGTGGCACCAGCCCAGCCCCACTCTCTTCAGGCCAAGGAGGGTTGCCCTTGCTTCTCCTCCTTATAAGGCTGGAAGGAGGTATTTCTAGGCCACTGATTCTCTCAGATCACCAGGGGCACTTATCAAAAAATGCACATTCTCAGGCCAGGCCCCAGACCCGCTGAGTCAACATTTCCTGGCGTGGGGCCTGAGAATCACAATTTATTACATTTCCTGGGTAATTCTGGCCCACGAAGACATGTAGGCACGTCTGTCATAGCAGCAGTTCTCAAACTAATGTGTCTATGAATCCCCTGAAGATCATGTTAATAAAATGCAGGTTCTGATTCAACAGGTCTGGAGTGGGGGCCGAGATTCTGCATTTCTAACAAGCTCCCAGGTGGTGTGTGGATTACACTGGGTATCCGGGGGCTAGAGGAAGGGAAGAAGAGCCATCAGGAGACAAAATGCTTTGATCATTTAGACCCTCCTTAAACGGCAGTTGCTAACAAATATTGTGGGCGGATGTAAGAGAACTAGAGTCTGAGTTGCAAGCATCTCCCACCCCAGACCATCTGATTCAGCAGAGGAGTAACCTGCAGCCTTCTCCCTTCCCAGGTTTTCCTCAAGGCGGGTGTGGTCTCCAGGCTTGAGAAGCAACGAGAGAAGCTGGTGTCCCAGAGCATTGTTCTCTTCCAGGCGGTTTGCAAGGGCTTTCTGTCTCGCCAGGAATTCAAGAAGCTGAAGGTACTGCATACTGTTACCATGCAGATTCTCAACCAATGGGCATGGAGTGAGCCTGGGGGTCTGCATGTCTCCCATAATGATACCAACGCTGCCAGCCCAAGGACCCACCCCAAGTAGTGAGACTCTAAGTGATGCTTCGCAAGATATTATGATGGTTTCTAGGACACTGACATCAAATTACCAAGGATACTGGCTTTGAGCTAGGACTCCATGAGGTTGTTCAAGCCCTCTTGGGCTGGTTCACAATCTGAACCTATTCCATCTCTGGAGGACTTGACATTCACAGGTCAGCAGACAGGGCATGGGCAGGTCCCAGCCACTGAGGTCTTTGGGAACAACAGGCAAGTTGAGCCTGCAGTCCTGAGCTATCCTGGGTCACTATCTTCAGAGAGCTCCAGAGACTGCATTTCCTCTCTATAGCCTGCACAATGGGGAAAAAGCCACACAGCTGTGGGGACAAATAATGTATATGTTCGAATTTCACCTCTGCCTCTTAGAAGCTGGGGGAAGGTGAGATGAGATAATGTGCACTTAATACAGTGTGCAGCACATAGTAACTACTCAATAAATCCTAGCTGCTATTACCTTAGAATTGTTATTGTTAATTACCACTACTGCTAGAATGGAGTCTTACTGCATGTACCTTCAGTTTACGTGAATTTGTGAATTCAAGTAGATGCACTTGGCAAAACCAGAAAATGTTGAGAACATTCATAATTAAAATACTGTGGGCAACCCCACTGGCCCACTGCCCTTGACTAGCTTATGCCTGGGGAGGATTTGGAATAGAGCTTAAGAGCTGCAGGGTTCAAATCCTAGCTCTCACACTGAGAAGCTGGGGGATATTGGGCAGGTGACTTTACCTCTCTGCACCTCAGTTTCCCCATCTGTAAAGTGAAGATGATAATAACCTTCCTAGGGCTATAGTAAGGACTGAGTTAAAGTGTGTAAAATATTCAGTGCAGTGTCTGGCACTTAGCAAGTGCCACACCAGCTATACGAGTGAAGTGTTGGCTATTGTGGTAATGAGCTTCCCACCTCTGACAAAAATGAATTAGGTCAGTGCTTCTCAAAGGGCAGTTCCCAGACAAGCAGCATCAGCATTACCTAGGATTTGATAAAAATGCACATTTTCAGGCCCCATCGCAGATGTACCTAATCAGAACCTCTTGGGGTGGCATCCAATAATCTGTGGTTTAACAATCCCTGCAGGGGAGTCTGATGCACACCCAAGTTTGAAAAGCACAGAATTAGTGTCTAAATACACTTGAAAAAAATCTGTCCACTAAACAAACTAACAATATAATCATGGACATTGTTTCTTGCAGGTAATTTTAGGAATTTTCAAGAATAGTTTTTGCCTCGCATGGTGACTTTTGAACGTGCTCCCCATCTAAGATGTGACCCTATTGTGTAGCATCTTCTCCATCTCCTGTTATTATTAGGTCCTGCAAGACTAGACCATGGCATAATAATGCCTGATACAGAGAACTGACATATTAAAAGAACTTCAAGAAAAGGAAGCTTTTTATTTTATTTATTTTTATTTTTTTAAAGTTATCCAGTCCCTTCCCCTAGGATATAAACCCACTGTCTCCATCCCATTTACCACCCTCTGCCTCCTCTCCTCCCCTCACTGTCACCTGGGCTGGGAAGGAGCCCCTTAAGTCTCACTTCTGCTTCCCCCACAGATTCGCCGACTGGCCACACAGTGCATCCAGAAGAACGTGGCTGTGTTCCTGGTGGTCAGAGACTGGCCATGGTGGCAGCTGCTTGGTTCCCTTCGGCCCATGCTGAGTGCCACCATCGGGACTGAGCAGCTCCGAGCCAAGGAGGTTGGTTTCTTGTGGCAGGCAGGGTGCCAGGTGGCCACTCCCCGTACTGCTCCCTCCATCTTAGTTCCTACACCCAGGATCCAGTGCCCTCACCCTAGAAAATCCTTGATCTAGAAATGAACAGCCCTCAATGTTCTCTTCCAGGTATTCCTCTGCTTCCATCAGCACAGACCCATCCTCTGTCACATGCCCAGCTGCTCTCTAGGCTAGAGGCTGCTGATTAGATACACTATCACTACCCTGGGCAGACGTGAACACTTACTGCTTATCCCGGAGAGAATCAGTGGCTGAATCTTTGAGTCCTTTATTTTCTTACCTCTCAAAGAATATTCCCTTCCCATCCCTTTCACCCTGTTACCATCCACCTTTTATAGGTAATTGTTTTGATGGGTTTCTGGTTTATGTTTTCTATTGTTTCTTTCTGCAAAAACTGGCAAACACACACACACAACTAGTTCCTTTCTTATGTAAAACGAATACTATATATACTCTTCTGCACCTTGCTTTTTTTCCTTAAAATTATATTCTAAAAATAATGCTGTGTCCATTTTTATAGAGCTCTTCCTTGTACTCTTTGTACAGCTGCATAGTACTCCTTGTGTGTACGTTCTATGGTCCATTCTACCAGTCTGCTATGGGTGGGCACTTAAATTGCTTCCTAACGGTGGCATCATAGGCATAGTGTTGAGCCACTGGCAGGAAAGTGATACTTGAGGGGGTGAGGTCGTGAGCTGACTGTCCACTTTCAGGCATGCCCAGTCTCAGGTTAGGCAATGGTCCCATTCTGAGGGTTTGTATTCAGCCCCTAGACAGGCTGGTGTGGGACAAACTTACATTAACAGAGACACCGATATTCAGAAATGGTGAAAGAAAGTGTCTGAAGTCCTTTGTAGGAACTTAGCATCGAGGCATTATCACAGATACAGTGGCTGAATCACCCACTCCATTCCCCCCACCACTCTTTTACTCAATTTCATTTTTAATTGACTGATAATAATTGCATATATTGATGGGGTAAGGTGTGATGTTTTAGTATATGTTTGTAATACGAAATGATTACATCAGGATAATTAACAAATCTATCACCTCATATACTTTTTTATGTATTAAAAACATTTAAAATTTACTCTTCTAGCATTTTGGAAATATACGATGCATTATCATTTAATATAGTCATTCTGTGCAATAGATCACTAAAACGTATTCCTCCTGTCTAACTGAAACTTTGTACCCTTTGATCACTCTTAACACAAGTAGAAGGTATGTGTCTAGTCCAGAATGGCTTCTGTTCAGGTGCTTGTTTTTGTAGGAGGAGCTTACAATGCTGAGACAGAAGCTAGAGAAATCAGAGAAGTCACGGAATGAGCTCCGGCAGAACGCAGACCTACTAGAGAGCAAGGTACCTCAGTCCCTCCTCTTGGTTCTCTGTGTGGGGTCTCTTTGTGAGGTCTCCGTGTGTGAGGTTTGCTGAGGGGAGAGAAAGATGATATGCCTAGCGCTGTGCTAATTGCTTTCTAAGCACCATCAAAATAACCTGTGAGGTACACGTTACTCTGGTTCCCATTTTAAAGAGGAGGAAACTGAAGCCTGGGATATTAGCTACCTTCCCAAGGCCACGCAACCAGCAAGTGTAGAAGTGAGATACAAACTCTTGGCATCTGGCTGCAAAGGGAAGAATTTCTTAAATAAGTCACAAAAACACAAATCATAGGGAAAAATGATAAATTCAACCTTATTCAAGTAATAAATGTTTATCAAAGCATAAAACAAATATACACGACATACTTGGAGTTGAAATTTGCACCATTTATAACTGGCAAAAAGTGTCCAGAATATGTAAAGAACTTCTTCAAATCAATTGGAAGAAGGAAAATTCTCCAATAGAAAATATATATGTATATAATGGGCCAAAAATATGAATAGGAGGGGACTCTTGTTTCAACTGTTCAAGTGTCCAGGAGTTCAAATGGCCAATAAACTGATGAAAAGATGCTCGACCTAACTAGTACTCAGGAAATGCAAACAACACCACAATAGGTAGCATTTCACACTTCAGAATGGAAAAATCAAAAGTCTGATGTAGCCAAGTGCTGGCAGGGATGGTAGCTGCGGGAACTCTCACACGCTGCTGGTGGGAGTGTGAATCGATCTCATCTCTCTTGAATAACTTGGCATTATCTACGAAAGTTGAAGCTATCCATGCCCTGTGGCCAGCAATTCCACTCCTATGTGTGTATGCTAGAGAATCTTACCCACGCATACATGAAAAGACAAGAAATTCATAGCAGCAGCGTTTGTCATGTGGAAGGAATGTAAACACCCAAATGGAAGCTTATTACTGGGAGAATGGATGGATGTATTTTGTTATGCTAAAAACTGAGTTCCCCAAAGTGAAAAATGAATGAAGAGGTGGGCAAACTATGGCCCACAGATCAAGTCTACTTTAACACCTGCTTTTCGCAAATAAGGTTTTATTGGAGCACAGCACACCCATTTGTTTATGCAGTCTATGGCCGCTTTCCTGCTATAGTGGCAGGCCTGAGTAGTTGCAACCTGAAAGTACTCCAGCCCTGCCACATTACCTGCAAAGACTAAACTATTTGCTATTTGGATCTTTATAGAAAAAGTTTCCTGATGTTCATACTAGAGATGCATGTATCAACAAGGATTGCTCCTGCAAACATAATGCCAAAGGAAAATGATTAAGTTACAGAATACCTAAATGTAAAAATATTAATGGGAATAATAACACCAAATTCAGAGTAGTGGTTACCAGAGGTAAGGAAAGGGACATGTAACTGGAGAAGGTTTGGCTGGGTGTGTGTGTCATCCCATTGCTGATGTTTTCTCTCTTTAGTTGGTGTTGAGTTCATGGGCTGGTAATAAGGACATGACCCAGACAGCTCCTGCCCCTGAGAAGGCTGTTTGACTTAGACTTTCAGGGCCAGGACTAGGGAGGGGCGAAGGAAGCATTTGTCTGGGGCACAAAATTTAAAGGATCGCCAAAAAATTCAGCAAGATAAATATTTCAGTGCAATAGCTTTAAAAATGTAAATGAATGCAAAAAATCTATGATGAGTAACATATCAAAATTTATTTTTTATTTTTTATTGGTTATGAATATTCATGAGATACAAAGCTGATTGTCACCCTTCGTGCCCATGATGTGGGGCCAGATTCATACTGGCAGCATACCCATTACCACAAATTGCATTTGTACCCTGTGTCCCCCACCAGTTAGCCCCAACCTCTCTCCCTCGCCCCCTCCCCCTCTTCCTTCCCTCACACTCCACTTTGTAGCCCAAGGAATGTGCTCTCCCTCTGCAAGTCCAACATACTACTGTGGCCTTTCTTTCCTTCCTTCTTTCTTTCTTAGCTCCCACATATGAGTGAGTACATGCAGTATTTATCCTTTGATGCTTTGCTTATTTCACTCAAAATTTTAAGTAAATGCAGGATTTGTGGGCCAGGATTAGACGGAGGCAAGTGAGACTGCCCAGTGGAATCCTGTCTTTATTTAAAATGTTGATATTTTGTTCATCATTGATTTCTTTTGCCTTAATTGAGATTTTTTTTAAAAAAAATGTTTCATTAAAATATTTTTTATCTTATTTTCTGAGTTTTTTGGCACCTACTTAAATTTTACACCCTGGGTGAGTGTTAGTCCCATCCTAGTCCCAGCTCTGTTTTTTCACGAAGCACTGGGTACCTCACAGGGTTCTGTGGAAGACCCAATGGAACCCACTTATTCACCCATTCAACAAATATGTATGAGCACCTCCCATGTGTTAGGCATTCAATGGACAGCTTGTGCATGGCTAGGGACAAAGTAAAAAGTTCCTGTCCTCCAGGTCTCCAGGCCAATAGAGGGAGACAGCCCACAAGGATACTAGTTTCACATTGTGAAGTGCTACAGATACAAAGAAGAGTGAGACAGCAGTGATGGGAGGTTAAGTGGAGGCAGTTTTTGCCTAAATGGTCAAGGGAAGCTTCCATGGAAGGGAGACTGATTTCAGATCTGAGTTATTTGATGTAGCCATCTATGTGCAGATCTGGGAGGAAGAGCAGAAATGGCAAGTGCCAAGGTCCTGGGGTCATGTGGGATAATATTTATCAGTGCAGAGAAAAACTTAAGCTTTCTATACCTGTAAGGACCTGGTCTTTTTATTGCTGATAATATTGCTTGGCTTGGTTGATAGACAATGGGAGATGTACTCGGATGCATCATAAATCCAACAGAATATCTTATTCTTCCCATGTTAATAGCCCTAGCTGAACTTGGCTGGCTCACATGGGGATGAGGAATGAAGTTTGGGTGGGGGATATCTCTTTTCTGCCCCTTCTCATCCTCCCTGTGAGATTGTGTTTATTCTCCCCACAAAGCGTTCTCAGTCTGCTTAATTCATGCCCACACCCACAGCCATATTAAAGTGCCAACTGTGGCCATGGAGAAGGAAGAAGCAGGTGCTCTTTGCAGAAATAATCACATCCACAGAGAGGGTTAGGAGAAGCTGGACTGAGATGCTGCACTCTGAGCTCACACCCTTCTTATGGAAGGGACTGTAAGGAGGAGAGGAAATGACACACAAGTGTCTCGAGGTCTCATTTGTGTCTCTAGAGAGCAAGCTGCCTGACCTCTCTTGCAGTAAGTCACGATGAATAGAGAAACAGAAGTGAAAAATCAGAGAGCTGTGGGCTGGCTGGGAACGTCATGACTTCCCGGTAGAAATTCCTTCCCATGGAGCTGACATTTGGTGCAGTCATTAATCAGGAGCTGTCAGGTCAGACACGGGGATTTGTGTTGCATTGGCTTCTGGGAGACATTTGGAGGGATGAGATGAACACCCTGAGCAGCCAGAGCTACAGATTATGAGCCACTTGGAGAAGGAAGGGAGGAAGCTCAGGCTTCTGAGCAAACAAGCGTCATCACCTACAGAATATTCTGCCCAGGCTTTTTGCATTTTCGTTTGTATCACACATGGTTACAAAAAGTTGTATGAGGCCTTGACAAAATAAGAAAATTAAAAGCAGAGAAAATCAGAGCAAAGGGAAATAAGAGTTGAAGAGTATACAAAGCCAGGGATAGAAGTAGAAAATGGAAATCTACCATTGGCCTCAGACTCCCTCTCACTTCCTGGCCTCTGCATAGGCTTTCCCCTCTGCCTGGAGCACCTCTGCTCATCCTCTCCTCCTGGCTAATGCCTCCTCTTCCCTTTTCACTCAGTTTAGGTGGTGCTTCCTCCAAGAAGCCTTCTGTGACATTCCGTGGGTGCGTCAGAGCCCTACTATGTGCTAATACTAGTTGTGTGCTAGCCCTCACCGCGTTGGTTGACATGATTTCCTGCATGTCTGTCTGTGTCCCAGCTAGACTGTGAGACCCCAAGAGCAGGAGTGTGTCATATTAATAGTACAGCCCCAGCCTCTGACACGGAATGGATACTCTGTGTCTGTTAAACTTGGACTGAAAATTTTAACACTAAGCTTCCTAGCAGACAAGGCTCAAAAGGAAAAAAGATATCCCATAGATATGTTGTATCTAGGTTGAAGAAAACAAACACACAAACAAAAAAACACTTGTTGCTTGAAATCAGAGTAACTTTTCTGGCTTTTCTGGGTATTGAGGTGTTAGGGAAATTCGCTCGATGAGTCCTCATAAAAGGAGCACTAAGGCATATGGCAAAATATGACTTCAGCAATATTCATGCAGTAATTATAAGAAGGGTTTTGTAGGAGTGTCCTGTAGGTAGCATTATCCTGAACTATAAGCCAAGGGCATGTTGTCAATTCCATAAAAAATAATCCAATTAAAAGTCAAAGCAGCGCTTTATCCAGGCACAGTTAGATGACTGAGAAATATGATTTCTTTCTCTTCCCCAAATCCTCCTCCCCGTTTTCCCTCCTCCTTTTCTTCCTGTTCCTCCTTCCCCTTCCCTCCCTCTTTCTTTATTCTGTTCCCCCTTCTTTGTAAACTTTGCATTAAAATCCAATGTACAAATAAGTGCACCCATCATCAGTATGGAGCTCAATGGATTTTCACAAAGTGAACACACCCGTGCAGCCAGAACACAGACTGAGATAAAGAACATTCCCAGCTCTGCCGCAAGGGTAGTCACTACCCTCTAGGAGTAACCAGAAGGCTGGCTTCGAATATTATAGATTAGTATTTTCCCCCTGTTTTTGAACTTTACCTAAATGCAAGCAAATGTGTGTGTGTGTGTGTGAATGGTCAATTGTCTGGTTTCATCCTTTGACATTATGTTTATGACACTGACCTACTTGGTTGTGGGTACTTGTGGACTGCTCATTCTCATTGCTTTTGAGTATTCTGTTGTGTGAATAGATCACTAATTTATCCATTCTACTCTAGATGGACATTTGGCTGTTTCTAGTTTTGCTTTGTTTTTTAGTTTCTTACTTATTTATTAATTTTAAAAAATCGAACTATTATGAATAAACCTGCTATAAACATTCTTGTTCATGTCTTTTGGTGCACATGCTGTACATTTCTGCCAGGAACATAAAAATAGAATTGCTGGGTTTTAAGTTATTTCTGTGCTTGGCTTTAATAGATACTGCCAAACAGTTTGCTAAGCTTTTTTTTTTTTTTTTTTTTTTTGTAATCTATTTATACTCCCATGGCAATGGGTGAGAAGTCCAGTTTTTCCACATCTTCACCAGCTCTTGGTAGCATCTGTCTTTTTCAGCTAACAATTTTGGTGAATGTGCAGTAGTACCACATTGTCGTTTTCATTTGTATATTCTCACATGTTTTTGGCTGTTTGGTTGCCTTCCTCGGCAAAGTGATTCAAGTCTTTTCCCCATCCTTCTGTTGTTTTTCTTATTGATTTGTAGCAGTTCTTTATTATACAATACTCTGGATATAAGTTCCATTGTTGAATACATTGCACTGTAGATATCTCTTCCCACTCTGGGGCTTACCTTTTTGGATGCAGTAATTTCAAGTTGTGTTTTCTGGAGACTTGAGTTTCTTCAGGGCTGCCAAAGGGTGAGAAAGACATCAAAGGGCTCCAGAACTCCCAAACCTGCATTAGCTGCAATAACTTCACTTTTTCAGTTTCATTCTACATTTTATTGATTCTCAAATGGACATATTCTCCACCTTTGCACAACTCTGGAATTGGGTTGTATCTTAACATTCAGTGTCATCTTACACTTACGGTTGGCAGTGTTTTCTTTACCTACATTCTATATCAGAGCATCTTATAAGCAATATCACCAGCTCAGAGTTGGTGACATGTGGCCTATGTGGGACCCTATAAGATTTTATTTGAAGAAAGGGCTCTAATTCCCTCTCCCTGTCCCCCAACAACTTGCTGCTAGTTTATATTGGTTGCTTTTACACTTTAAAGAGCATCATAATCACCAGGGGAGCTGTTAACCCTGTAATGTCCCCAGCTCCATATTGCTCCCAAGGATTTGACCCAGGAGTGGGTCTTGGTGGTGGGAAGTGTGCTCCAGTTCTTCTTTTAGGAGCCCTGAGGTGATCCTAATGCAGGGGACCATGCTTCTTTAGAGCAGAGGTTCTCATGCTTGAAAGTGTGTCAGAATCCCCTGTAGGACTTATTAGAATTCAGGTTGCTAGACCCCAGCATTTGAGATTCTGAGTCAATAGGCTTGGGGTGGCCCTGGATAGTCTGTATTTCTAACAAGTTCTCAGAAGATGCGGAAGCTGCTGGTTCAGGAACACACTTTGAGAAACATTAGGCTAGGGAACAAATTAGAAGATGTCTCCTTCCATGTGGTTCTACTCTCCTAGATGGGAGTTTCTGTTAACTTGTGGGGATTAGACAGCTCTTCAGGACTGTGCATCATGAAGACACTCCTGCTTTGGTTCACGGCCTCTGCATCCCACCCCTTTGTCTCAGTGGGGGGGGCACAATTGATAGAAACATTGCCGAGACAAGTTGTGTCTCATCAGTGGAAACTCCATTTGACTGGGCTTATTAAAAAGACAACATTATTGCAAAATGATTTAAGTGCTTCATTTGCAAAGGAGCAGAAGAGGAGATGAGGAGCCTCCGAGAAACTGGCTATAAATATTCTTCAAGCGTGCAAAATCTGCCTTGATGCAAAGTGGGCTTTTTAAAAATTTTTACAAGAAAGCAGTGCCTTGTCTTCTTACAGGAGTACCTGTAAGGTCTCAGGAGCACATGGGCTATAGGACAGGTGTGGGGTGTTTTTTCTGTTTCTGGAATATGTTCCAGGTTTTCTCCAAGACATTATTTATGGCAAAAGACTGAGGCCTGTGTAGTCTGGATTTCTGGCCTCATTAGCCTGAGAGGTTTCACTTTTTGGTTAGGAATTGCAGAGAGTATTTACCAGCCTACAGCAGGGACTGGAGATGTGCCCATTTGCAAACCACAGAGGGAGTTTGGTCCTGAGGTCATGAGAGTGACCAGTGGCTTATCTCTAGGAGGAGAAGGGAAGTGACTTGCTGGGGGTCATGTGGTCTGACTGGTGACTGAGCCCAGACCATAGCTCTGGTCTCCTGACTCCTAATTCCAGGCTCCGGCCATAGCATCATGCCCAGGTGGGGGCTGGACATGGCAGCTCCCTAATTCCTTGGAGAATAAGGCAGACTGGTTTCCTATCTGACTTAGGATATTAGGGTATCTTGGGCCTCAACTGCTGGGCATGCTGGAGAGGGTCTTCTGGCGGACAAGTGGCTGCAGAGGCACTATGGCCATAGGGTAGGCATGTTCATAGATGACCACACTGGGATTAGCTAAGGCCCCTCAGAAAAGGACACTGCTGGAATGTTCTTTCTGACTATGTGCCTCAGTTTCCTCGTACAAAAACCGGGACCATGATCTCCATGTCTCGCAACACAAATGAAGAAAGTGGGGACTATAGAAGGTAATGAATGAGTGCAGTGAACTGACCTTGTATACCTGGCATGGAGGAGCACAGGGTCAAGTCCACTCAGCATCAAGGTGGCTGACTTTGTACCCTCTTTTCTACAGGACTGTGGGCAAATTCTTCAAATCTTTAAGCCTTTGTTTCATTATTAGTAAAATGGCAATGGCAATCATTTCTTCCTCTTCATGAGGCTGTGGTGAGGAGATGCATGAAAATAGTTATCACATTGCCTGTTACATAGCAAGCCACATCATGACTATCACATATATATGTGTGTGTGTGTATACACATATAAGTATATGTATGTGTATAGATACATATATATTTTTAAATGTTCACTCTCCCTGCAGTAGACTGAAATCCTCAAAGATAATGACACATTTTCAACATTGTTATACCCTTCCTTGTCTAGAACAAAGCATTTGATCGAATTCAACAAATGAATGGAGTCATACTGAATTTAACTACAAAAGTAACATTTAATAGTGCTGCATCTGTGCCAGCTTCAGTGAAAAGTCCATTACTTGCATTATCTCATTTCACCTTTAAATAAACTGTGAGGAAAGCATTAGTATCCCCACGTTATAGGTGAGGAAAGTGAAGCCCAGACAGGTGGAATAATTTGTACAACGTCACACAGCTGGAATTTGGTGGAGCTGGGATTTGAACCCAGGTCTGGCTGATTCCAAACAAGCTGTGATAGAAAATGAACATCTGCCCAATCAGGGAGGGTTTCTTAGGGGAGGGGTCTTGAAGGAGAAGCAGGAGCTAGTAGGCGACACAGTGGGAGGCATTCCAGGTAGAGGGCACAGAGAGAGCCGAGACAGAGGGCAGAACCTGTCCTGGCAGGTGCATTCCTGGTGGTTGAAGTGTCATGTGTGGGGAAAGTAGTTATGGGGTGGGAATCAGGCCACCAGGCTGGGCCAGATCACAGGTGGCTATGAGAATTATGTTAGAGGTTTGGGCTCCATCCCGAAGGGGAGGACAGGGCCAAAGAACATTTTCAGGATGGGATGTGTGGGTGACAGGATTCAAGGAGATATTGCTGCTTTGGGGCAAAGCATTTGGTGAGCCTTAGAGGCCCTTGAACCCCCCTTCTAAAGCTCCTGGAAGGCCCTAACTGCCCCTTCTCTCTGGAAGGACCCCAATGCCAATTGGTGATGTGCGCAGCTGGGATTCCTCCCTGGAATAGAAATTCACAGGGCGGTGCCTGATCTGGTGCCCAGCATGCGTCTCTGGGGAATCCTGAAGTCTGCCTCTAGGCTTGGAAATGTGTTCTGAATTTCCCCTGATGACTGAGGCAGCTTTGGGGACAGGACTGCAAGACTGAAGGCATGGCTTAATCTCCCTGACAAACAGCACACAAGCCAGCTGGCACTGCAGTTGAGCCAGGCTTTCATCTACTGACTTATTTTCTCTTGTTGTCGCTCAGGTGGACGGGATAAGAGTGGGGGCTTCCTTTCTGCTGGGGTCCACACAGACTTCCATTGGCCAAAGCCCAGCAAGGGTAATTGAGATCCAGATCTTATCTGGCCTGTGATCTGTATGCTGGCTATTTAACTTTGCTTCTCTTAGCCACTACCTCCTGGTCTGTTTCAGCACCTGCCTCTCTGACCTCCAGAGGCCTGGGGGTGGGAGACTGAGTCAGAGAGTGGATGTGGGCAGAGGACAGTGGGGTGGTTATGAGCCGGTGGTTGGAGTCAGGCTGCAAGGCTGGACTCCTTCTGCCCTTATCAGCTATGATCTTTAGCAAGTCATTTTAACTTTCAGTGCCTCTGTTTCCTATTCTGTAATAGGGGAATAACAAAAATACCCTCCTCATAAGGGCTTAAAGAAGGTAACATATGCTAAGTGCTTAGCACATCTCCATTCTCAGCATTCAATGTGCATGAGCTATTTCTCATGCAAGGGATCATAATAAACAGATCTTTTCAGTGTAAATTGAAAAGTACAGGAGGAGAGTGAAAGGTCGCTGCTTGCTGCTGTCTACAGGTAAGATGGTTTTTGGGTTCGAGAGTCCTTAAATATAAGAGCTGAGAACAGAGTCACGCCAAGACACATGGGTGCCCCTGTGGTTTACTTGTCTCCCAATTTGACAGCAGCTTCCTTGAGGGCAGGGTCTGGTGCATGGTAGGTACTCACATAATGCTTGTTGGATTCATGAATAACAAGCTTCGGTGACCCCATGTGTGTTCAGCATTTAACATCCATCAAATCCCAGTTACCTCCTGCTCTCCCAAGCTGCAAATGATGCCAGTGCATAGGATATATTTCTATTTGACTCAATATAAATATACAGCATATTCATTCATTCCTGTCCCTTTCTATCTAGCAGGCCCCTGGAGTCATCGTCCCTAAGTAGAAAGAGAGTTTCTGCTGATTTGGCCAAGTGGTGAATCCAGGGAGTTTTTCAAAATAATTTCTCATTAATCGGTCCTAGAGTAATCTGCAAGGACCCTTCTGGGTTTGTGAGCATGGTTCTCCCCCTTGTTAAATTGGTTTTCATTTTGCATTCTCCTAACAGCTCTGGGCATGTTGCCCACTCCTTACTTCTGTTGACAAAGACCCTGGACCCCACAGTGTGGGAAGGGAGGTGATTGTGGGGACAGGAGAAGGTCAGGGGCTACTTGTTTCTGTGAAAAACGCTCTGTCATTTTCCTAATTTGAAAGAACTAATTGTCCATTGGGCTCCAGACTTTGGGTTCTGTGAAACTCAAAATTAATGCATTAAATTAATTTTGTGCTCCCCTTGCTCAGGCTGTTTAGAACAAATTAAATTTCACACTAATTGGCTAAGGCAGAAAGAACACAGTCCAAGTGCTTGGGATGAATGCTCATTTCAGGGATGGAGTGTTGGTAGTTAGGGGCGTGATCCAGGGCATCCCTGGATTGCACCTGCCTGTGTGTGTGGACATTGCAAATCGTCACTCTTTCAGTTGGAGTGATTTTGCATATCCATAAGCAAATCTAACCCATCCAAAGCCAAGCAGGAGGCCCAAATTAGGAGGACACCCTGATACTGTCTGAGGCAGTAATTCTTAAACTTCGTTGTGCATATGAATCACCATGGAACATGCTGAAATGCAGATTTCTGGGTTCTGTCATAGGGATTCTGATTTGGGAAATCTGAGGGGCCTGGACTTTACATTCGAACAATCATCCCATGTCATTGCAAGGCAGGTACTGGCCCAGCACCCTTTAAAGACAACAGTGTAAGAACAGCAAGAAGAAACTCCGACTCAAAGACAACCGGGAACACCCTGGGAGAGTCAGTCCCTAACTCACTAACTGGTGGCCTTTATTGGATCTGAGAGATCTGGGTTCAAATCTTAGCTCTGCCACCTACTTGCTATGTGACTTCAGAATGCTTCTCCCAAGCCTCCTTTTTTCTCCATTTCTATAGAAATCTGCATTTTGGTCGGAGCATTTGCTGATGTGGTCAACAAGGTGGGAAGCAGATAGGCTGGAGGGAGGAAAAACATAGGGAGCATAGATTATACAGAACAGCCCCAGTTTTTGTAGTACAACTATTTTTGATTCTTTTGAAAGATATTTGTTTTCTGATTACAAACGTGGTTAAAAAAAGAAAAGAAAAATCAACAATACAGAAATGCATCACAAGGAAATTGGAGTCCCTTGCAAGCCCACCCTTCCAGGGGAAAAAAAAAAATCCCTGTCAACAGTTTGAGATTGCTTTGTTCTGTGCAAGTGCAAACAAAAATGGGATCATTCCCGGCATTCTACTTTGCAACTTTGCAACTTTGGCAATGCATCTTAGGAATTATTTTCATGTCAGAAAATATAGATCTGCGTCCTCCTTCACGGGTAGCTGAATGATTTTTGAGTAGGCCTGTGAGCTGACATTATCGATGGAGACCAGCTTGGAAGGGCAGAGGTATTCGATGCTATGAGGACCGTTTAGCTTCTTTATGAAAACATCTCCCAGTTGCCCCTAAGTACCAGTCCCGATGCAGAGGGTCTGATGGGAAAGTGAGGGGTTTTGACATTTTCCTATGAAATATTTACAGTAGAATCAGAATGCCAGGAGGACATTAGACCTTGCCCAATTCAATGCATTTTACAGCTCAGGTGACCAAGGTCCTGGAGAGAAAGAGGTCACACAACATGTTAGTTGTTGAGTCTGGACTTGAACTTTGTATTCTGCTTTGTTTTTGTTCCTGCCTCTTGACTTTAGCTGCTGTCTCCCACAAGAGGTAATCTCAGTTTTGTGAGCTCCTCCTTTGTGCAAAGTTGTTTCTGAGCCTCTTGGCCATAAACACGCCACTGGTATGTTTCACTCCTTTTTTTGACGTATCCTCCTTGAAGGCTGCATTATGGAACAATAATACCAAAGAAGCTTTTTTTTTCTTTCTGTCTTTTTTTTTTTTTTTTTTTTTTTTTTTTTTGCCATTTGGCATCTGTAGTTGGTCAGCTAATTGGGGGGATAAAAAAGTCAGTGCAAGGGGAAATTCATTTAAAAATAACGTTTTTCTTTATAACTTAAAACACGTATACCTTAACCCACTGTATTTCTGAGGTAGGATCATATGCTTTTGAATATGAGCTTCTGACTCAAGTTCCACTTCTTTCTTTCTCAAACCACACCCCTAATATAATATATTATAATTAATAATCATAGCATATAATTTCCAGTTTTGACTTTTTAAAAGCAGAGCAAATGGCAAGGTAATTTGAATGAAGAAAGCTAAATTTTTGCTTCTAGGTTTTTTTGTTTGTTTTGTTTTTGTTTTTGTTTTTTTAAGTTGTTGTCCCTACACCTATTTAGCAGCATTTTAAAAAGCAACTAACTCACCTTTATTAATTCCTTCCAAAACATTCAACCCAGTGTTCATGGAAACTCTTTGAACAGTTATATTTTACAGGTTTATGTAATAGCTAATTGAGTAGGAAATTACAGTAAGAATGCAACTGGAAAAAGCAGGTTGGAAATACACACAATCGATACTGGGCATGCATGGCCATCACCTGGTAGGAGCAGACAGATTATGGAGAACCACAAAGAAGTCTCTTGGCTGAGAGCATTCTATGCAATGGGCATTTATCAGTATGTCTTAGGGAAAGTGTTAGTCAGTCCAGTGAGATGGTTCACCAAGGATTGATTAAGAAGAGTTTTTACTAAAATAGCTATTTTTAAAAATTGAGCACTTACTATATGGCAGGCACTGTGGTAAGCTTTCTATGGATCATCTCACTTAATCCTCAGTACAATTCTATAAGTTATTTCCTCCCTTTAAAGTGAGAACACTGAGAATCAAATAGGCATCCTGCTAGGTTCAAAGTCACACAGCTAGTGAGTGTAAGATCAAGAATTCTGCAATAGCAAGACCAATAAAATTCTGAAGTCTGTGCTTTTAACCACCTCATTACACTACGGGTTGCTTTTCCATGATAGCTGGAGAGTTGTCCAATGGTGGTCCTCTGGGGCACACGTGCGGGGAGAAAGGTTGGCAGTCCCAATGAGTGGCCCATCCTTGACCACTCCATCCTCCACCCCAGGTTGCTGACTTGGCCACAGAGCTTGCTGATGAGCGCTTCAAAGGTGACGTGGCCTTCCAGGTGCTGGAGAGTGAGCAGGCAGAGTGGCTGCAGGCCTTCCGTGAGGTCCAGGAGCTCAAGGTGAGTGGTCAGGGGTGAGGGGGGTTGGCTGGACAGGATGGTTGGGACTGGCTGAACGTGCCCCCTTTGAGCTCCCATCTGGTACAGGTTACACAAGTTACCTGATGCCCATGCTTAAGGTCCTGAGGGATATTGGGGTCTTCCTGAGGCTTGGCTTTGGAGGTGCCATGGATGGACAGTCCCTGGCTATGGAGGTGCCATGAGTCAGGACTGTGCAAGAGGTGGCCAACCCCTGGTTGCAGATTGTGCCGTGGGTGGACATTCCTGGCCTTGGAGGTGCTTTGGGTGAGGAATGTGCAGAGAGTGGCCAGTATCTGGCCTTGGAGTCTCCATGGGTCAGGACTGTGCAGGAGGTGGCCAGCCCCCGGTCTCAGAGGTACCATGGGTGAGATGGCCAGCCCAGGCTCCTCTCTAGCTTCAGTTTGGACCTTGAGTCCTTTCTTCCAGAGAAAGTATGAGCAAGTCGAGAAGAATTTGAAAGAAGTGGAGAAACAGCTGGAAGAAGCCCAGCAGAAAATTCAGTTAAATGACTTGGAAAAAAATCACACTGGAGGAGGTAAGCAGCGGCGGACCCTTGGGACTGGACGCTGGTGGACAAAGCTGTCTTTTTATTTCATTAATAGATACACATTGAGCACTTAGTATGCACTAGACACTGCATTAGGGGCCGGAACTTTGGCAGAGCAAATGAGCACAGCCCCTGCCCTCTTGGAGCTTACAGTCTAATGGAACAGGCAGATAGCAAACAGATAATCCAACAACACCCCCAAAGAATAAATTAGCAATATGACAGAAGCTCTTTAGTAATAATGCAAAGAATGATAAAAAAAAAATTGGGTAAGGCACTTCTATATTTATATGATTATTTTAAAAATAAATTTTGAGGAAGGCAATTTAGTGGTGAAAAGTGGAACCTATGACGCATTTCTTGATTTGAATCTTGACTCTATCTCATTAGATGGATGGCTTTGGGCCCAAAAATTGTTTTGCCTCTGTTTCCTCATGTTTCCAATGGAGATAGTGCCAGATAATTGATAGAAAGTGTTAAGCCACTTTCTGGAGAAGAGACAAGGTGCATTTTCTTTCTGCTCCACTCTCATTCTCTCATCCTGGCTACTCCCAGGGAAGGCGTTTACCAGAGAGGTTAATACAGAGAAGTTTGAGATTCTCTGATATGAGACATCCAACAAGGTAGGGACACGTTGCATGTGGAGGCACAGGATCTGCAGTGTGGGACATTGCAGTTTCCCAAGAAGAGTATCAGCACCAGTTCCATCTGACTGAGATTCATGTCTAAATGATAATTCCCAGTTTGTTTCCTTGTGGCAAAATAGGGGAGTTGAAGGAGAGGAGGAGATGCGCCTAGCTTATGAGCACATTAGTCAGAATGCAATATAGGCTCCTAGTGCTGGATGCTAATTCCATGAAGACAATCCACAAACATTTTGTTTTTCATTAGGAAAGTAATACATACTCATTACAGAAAATTCCTAAAATACAGGAAAGTTGAAAGAAGCAATAAAACATTTTAATCACACCACTGTAATGGCACCACAACCTCCTCTATGGATCAAGCTGGACTGCAAATTATAAAAATTCATGGTTTTTTTCTTTATGCATGGCTAAATATTTAAAGATAACTTTTTATGATATGAATCCAGCCCTGAGCTGGGCACTGTGGGGGCTACAAAAGAGTTTTAGTTGAGCTTGGCTCTCAAGAAATTTGTAGTATAGATGTGGAGATCAGATAAACCCAGTGAAAGGGTGACTAGATAATGAAAGACTGAATTCTACCTGGTGATTAAGAGTGGCTCCCATGGGCATGGAAATTGGATGTGGAGCTGAGCCTTGAAGGATGGAGAACAGTTTCCTTTCCCGCACATGTTGCCCATGCAGGCCACGCACTGTGTAGCACATCATAGCACAGAGCACATAGGAATCTACAGAAATGCTTCTCCTGCTTTCTTTTTCTTTTGTAGGCCATGCTGCTTGCTACCATGAGGCTTTTTCCTGGTGGGGGGACAGAATTATTTTCCCATCATCATATTATTTACCTTAGTGGAAATTTGAACAAGCTTTAACGCTTTACTCTTATATCATCCTTCTTTCGGGTTAGTGATGTGTAAATCTCTATTGGGGTCACCTCTTCCAAGAACTTAATTCTACCATCCATTCTTCCATCCATCCGTCCTTTCATCCATCCACCCATCCACCTTTTCATCCAACTTACCATGCATTTATCTATCCATTTATTAATCCATTTATTCTTTCATCTATTCACTTATTTATCCATCCATCTATCCATTAATTCATCCATCCATCCATTCATCCGTGGACCCACTTCTCCATCCTCCCTAACATTCAGCCATCCATCATTCTGCCTACCCACCCAACTATCCATCCATAAATCCTGCACCCTACCATCTGTCTAACACCATTTATCAATTCATGTATCTATTCATTTATTCACTTATCCATCCATCCATCCATCCATCCATCCATCTATACATCCATCCATCCATTTATCAGTGCACCCACCTATCCATTCACCCTAACATCCATCTATCCACCATTCCACTTAACCACCCTACTATTTATCCATTAATCCCCCACCCTACCATCTATTCAACCATTCATCCATCCATTCATCCATTCACCTACTCGATGAAAGTTAGTTGAGCACCTACTATATGTTAGGCATTGTAGTCTTGTTCTGGGGACACAATGATGAGCAAAACAAGTTTGTTGCTCTTATGAATTTGAACCCTCTTCTGGATTTTCATAAGCTTCCCTTATGACAGCCCTGATCAAACTAGGCTGCAGCTATCTTTTTACACATTTGCCTTCCTCACTGATTATCTGGAAGTTGAGAGGAAATGGCTTCTTACTCATTTCATTATCCCTTGTGCCTGGCAAAAAGTAATGTGCTCAAAGAGTGTTTGGATGGATGAGTGGGTGGGTGGATGGATGGATGGATGGATGGATGGATGGATGGATGGATGGATGGATGATAGGTAAATAAGTGGATTGTCTCTATCTTAAATTGTCTGCTTGTGGAATGTTTTCTACAGCTCCATTAATTTAAAAGGCATTATTCTATTATTCAGATGGTCAAAAGATAAGACTTCATAACCTAAACTAGCTCATTCTATTCAGCCAAACAGTTTTAATCAAACCAGCAAATGCTTTTTGATATTTTTACCAATCAAGGGATTTGTTATCCATGTTATCTCATAGACACATCTTGTGACCAGTTTCTGTTGCTATGCATTTACTACACCCTTGAATTATTGCTAATTCATTGATTTTTTAATTCATCTAAATAGTCAATAAGTACATACTCTTTGCCACCCAATGGGGTTGGTCAGTAGGATAATTCTTTTTGCCTGAAGATTTTGTTAGGTTCATAAGGCAATTGGCAAGCTCGCATCGACATGTATTGGGAATCTTCTGCACGTAGGGAACTCTTTTAGAGTGTGTTAAGGACTCACAGGTGACTAAAACAGCTCCCCTGCCCTTAAGGAAGATGGAATTTCTTTGAAAAAAGAAAGGTGTGAGTACACTTGTAAAGACAATTAAACAACCAATCTTAAAACAGCAAGCATTCAAGGACTTTAGACAGCTGGAGGTGGTCAGGACAGGCTGCCTGGAGAAAGTGTTTCTTAAAACTTGGACTTCAATTACAGTTTCTTAACCCGAAGTTCAAGACTGAGGTTCAAGGGCTACATGAATATTGTGAAATTGCATGCGAAGAGCTGAGAACATGGAGGAGAGCCATTCTTACTTTTGCCTGACATCCACCCTGGTCTCCCAGCAGATGAGTGGCAGATGCGCCTTGACTGCGCTCAGATGGAGAACGATTTTCTCAGAAAGCGTCTACAGCAATGTGAGGAGAGGCTGGACACAGAGTTGACGTCCAGAAAAGAGCTGGAGCAGAAGGTAAGAGGGAGTGGATACTCTGGGCCACAGAGATGTCAGGGAATGTCAGGTTCTCACCTCCATGGAGAGTGACCAATGTGCTGGCCAGGCTTGGAGAAGCAGAAAGGAGGCACCAGCCACTTCATGTTTCTCCCTCTCCAATGTTAGGACAAATGCTGGTCACTGCGGGATATGGAAAATATTTTCTCCACATGTGGGTCTTCTATCCAGGAAGCAACTGACTCAGCCTATCTGAGTTAGAGTTCTATGTCTGCTTGGATCTTGTGGAAATCACTTTACCTCAGATTTCTCATCTATAAAATGATTGTAATATGCTCTTAAAATAGTCACATTTTCTCAATTCCCATTGCCTGTAATCTGCTACCTCCATTTATCATCTAGACCAGAGCCAATAACCTCCTAACTGATCTTGCCTCTGGCCTCTCCCCTCAATCACCTGCCACACTGCAGCTGAGAGAGCTTTCCGAGTCTGTTTCAGATTGTTCTGTCATCACAAATTATGTTGCCTCTCATGGTGAATATTTTTCTTGTGTGTTTTGTAAATTTTGATTGTGAGCTCATCTTCAATGGGTCCCTCTATTCCCACCCTGGTAGTCTCAGGTGTTCTGCATCGTGGAATGTTTCCTTTTCTTCCTTCTCCCATGGTGAATTGTGTGGGTGTGTGTGTGTGTGTGTGTGGCTGTCTTTATTGAGTTGATTTTTTTTTTATTACTTTTTGTGATTTTAATGGGAATCCTTTGATAACAGGATTGTGGGGGTGTTCCCCTAGAAGAAGCACGTTTGCACTTTCTTCTGCAGCAGTCCCTCAGGTTATGCTACATTCTCAAAGTCAGATTTTTGCAACATGTGAGAAGTGTCAATTTGATCTCTAAACCCATATGAGGCATAGACCTGGAATTTTGATTTCTTATGGGAGTAGTTTCTCTCCCACTGAGAGCTGGAGTGGAAACAAGCTTTCTTACCACCTTCCATGCCGGTAGGTGAAGCTTTATTGTCCCCTTACGGAGGTGCAGCTCTTTGAGGGTTCTGACAATGGAAGGGTTTTCATTCCAACTCCCCACCTTTCATAGGCCAAGTCCTTGTCTCCTGTCTCTATCTATCAATGTTCTTCTCCCTCATTCTGGCTGCCATGATGTCAGTATCTACCATTCTTCTTCTTTTTTTTTTTTTTTAATTTTATTTTGTCGATATACATTGTGGCTGATTATTGCTCCCCATCACCAAAACCTCCCTCCCTTCTCCCTCCCCCCTCCCCCCCAACAATGTCCTTTCTGTTTGCTTGTCGTATCAACTTCAAATAATTGTGGTTGTTATATCTTCTCCCCCCCCCCGGTTTGTGTGTGTGTGTGTGTGTCTGTGTGTGTGTGTGTGTGTGTGTGTGTGAATTTATATATTAATTTTTAGCTCCCACCAATAAGTGAGAACATGTGGTATTTCTCTTTCTGTGCCTGAATTGTTTCACTTAATATAATTCTCTCAAGGTCCATCCATGTTGTTGCAAATGGCAGTATTTCATTCGTTTTTATAGCTGAGTAGTATTCCATTGTGTAGATGTACCACATTTTCCGTATCCACTCATCCGATGATGGGCATTTGGGCTGGTTCCAACTCTTGGCTATTGTAAAGAGTGCTGCGATAAACATTGGGGAACAGGTATACCTTCGACTTGATGATTTCCATTCCTCTGGGTATATTCCCAACAGTGGGATAGCTGGGTCGTATGGTAGATCTATCTGCAATTGTTTGAGGAACCTCCATACCATTTTCCATAGAGGCTGCACCATTTTGCAGTCCCACCAACAATGTATGAGAGTTCCTTTTTCTCCGCAGCCTCGCCAGCATTTATCGTTCAGAGTCTTTTGGATTTTAGCCATCCTAACTGGGGTTAGATGGTATCTCAATGTGGTTTTGATTTGCATTTCCCGGATGCTGAGTGATGTTGAGCATTTTTTCATATGTCTGTTGGCCATTTGTATATCTTCCTTAGAGAAATGCCTACTTAGCTCTTTTGCCCATTTTTTAATTGGGTTGCTTGTTTTCTTCTTGTACAGTTGTTTGAGTTCCTTATATATTCTGGATATTAATCCTTTGTCAGATATATATTTTGCAAATATTTTCTCCCACTCTGTTGGTTGTCTTTTAACTCTGTTAATTGTTTCTTTTGCTGTGCAGAAGCTTTTTAGTTTGATATAATCCCATTTCTTTATTTTTCCTTTGGTTGCCCGTGCTTTTGGGGTCGTATTCATGAAGTCTGTGCCCAGTCCTATTTCCTGAAGTGTTTCTCCTATGTTTTCTTTAAGAAGTTTTATTGTTTCAGGGTGTATATTTAAATCCTTAATCCATTTTGAGTTAATTTTAGTATACGGCGAGAGGTATGGATCTAGTTTCATTCTCCTGCATATGAATATCCAGTTGTCCCAGCACCATTTGCTGAAGAGGCAGTCCCTTCGCCACTGAATAGGCTTGGTGCCTTTGTCAAAGATCAGCTGACAGTAAGTGTGTGGGTTGATTTCTGGATTCTCTATTCTATTCCATTGGTCAGTGTGTCTGTTTTTATGCCAGTACCATACTGTTTTGGTTATTATAGCTTTGTAGTATAGCTTAAAGTCAGGTAGTGTTATGCCTCCAGCTTAATTTTTTTTGCTCAGCATTGCTTTGGCTATGCGTGGTCTTTTATTGTTCCATATAAATGTCTGGATAGTTTTTTCCATTTCTGAGAAAAATGTCTTTGGAATTTTGATGGGGATTGCATTGAATTTGTATATCACTTTGGGTAGTATGGACATTTTCACTATGTTGATTCTTCCAATCCAAGAGCATGGGATATCTTTCCATCTTCTTGTATCCTCTCTAATTTCTCTCAGCAGTGGTTTGTAGTTCTCATTATAGAGATTTTTCACCTCCTTGGTTAACTCAATTCCTAAGTATTTTATTTTTTTGGTGGCTATTGTAAATGGGCAGGCTTTCTTGATTTCTCTTTCTGCATGTTCACTATTGGAGAAAAGAAATGCTACTGATTTTTGTGTGTTGATTTTGTATCCTGCTACTGTGCTGAAATCATTTATCAATTCCAGCAGTTTTTTTGTAGAGGTTTTAGGCTGTTCGATATATAGGATCATGTCATCTGCAAACAGGGACAGTTTGACTTCATCTTTTCCAATCTGAATGCCCTTTATTTCCTTCTCTTCTCTGATTGCTCTGGCTAGTACTTCCAACACTATGTTGAATAGGAGTGGTGAGAGTGGGCATCCTTGTCTAGTGCCTGTTCTTAAAGGAAAAGCTTTCAGCTTTTCCCCATTCAGGATGATATTGGCTGTGGGTTTGGCATATATGGCTTTAATTATGTTGAGATACTTTCCCTCTATACCTAACTTATAGAGGGTCTTTGTCATGAATGAGTGCTGAACTTTATCAAATGCTTTTTCAGCATCTATAGAGATGATCATATGGTCCTTGTGTTTGAGTTTATTAATATGGTGTATCACATTTATTGATTTGCGTATGTTGAACCAACCTTGCATCCCTGGGATGAATCCCACTTGATCGTGATGAATAATTTTACGTATGTGTTGCTGTATTCTGTTTGCTAGTAATTTAGTGAGGATTTTTGCATCTATATTCATCAAGGATATCGGCCTGTAGTTTTCTTTTTTGGTTATATCTTTACCTGGTTTTGGTATCAGGATGATGTTTGCTTCATAGAATGAGTTTGGGAGATTTGCGTCCGTTTCAATTTTTTGGAATAGTTTGTAAAGAATCAGTGTCAATTCCTGTTTGAATGTTTGGTAAAATTCTGCTGTGAATCCATCTGGTCCTGGGCTTTTCTTTGTTGGGAGCCTTCTGATAACAGCTTTAATCTCCTTTATTGTTATTGGTCTGTTCAAATTTTCTACGTCTTCACGGTTCAGTTTTGGGAGCTTGTGTGTGTCCAGAAATTTATCCATTTCCTCCAGATTTTCAAATTTGTTGGCGTATAGTTGTTTATAGTAGTCTCGAATGATTCCTTGTATTTCAGATGAATCAGTTGTAATATCGCCTTTTTCATTTCTAATTTTTGTTATTTGAGTCTTCTCTCTTCTTTTTCTTGTTAGCCATGCTAATGGTTTGTCAATTTTATTTATCTTTTCAAAAAACCAACTTTTTGATTCGTTGATCTTTTGAATTGTTTTTTGGTTTTCAATTTCATTCAGTTCTGCTCTGATCTTAATGATTTCTTTCCGTCTGCTAACTTTAGGTTTGGATTGTTCTTGTTTTACTAGTTCTTTAAGGTGAAGTGTTAGGTTATTCACTTGCCATCTTTCTATTCTTCTGAAGTGAGCGTTTTTTTTTGTTTTTTTTTTTTAATTTTATTTTGTCGATATACATTGTAGCTGATTAATGCTCCCCATCACCAAAACCTCCCTCCCTTCTCCCTCCCCCCTCCCCCCAACCATGTCCTTTCTGTTTGTTTGTTGTATCAACTTCAAATAATTGTGGTTGTTATATCTTCTTCCCCCCCCCCGGTTTGTGTGTGTATGTGTGTATGTGTGTGTGTGAATTTATATATTAATTTTTAGCTCCCACCAATAAGTGAGAACATGTGGTATTTCTCTTTCTGTGCCTGACTTGTTTCACTTAATATAATTCTCTCGAGGTCCATCCATGTTGTTGCAAATGGCAGTATTTCATTCGTTTTTATAGCTGAGTAGTATTCCATTGTGTAGATGTACCACATTTTCCGTATCCACTCATCTGATGATGGGCATTTGGGCTGGTTCCAACTCTTGGCTATTGTAAAGAGTGCTGCGATAAACATTGGGGAACAGGTATACCTTCGACTTGATGATTTCCATTCCTCTGGGTATATTCCCAACAGTGGGATGGCTGGGTCGTATGGTAGATCTATCTGCAATTGTTTAAGGAACCTCCATACCATTTTCCATAGAGGCTGCACCATTTTGCAGTCCCACCAACAATGTATGAGAGTTCCTTTTTCTCCGCAGCCTCGCCAGCATTTATCGTTCATAGTCTTTTGGATTTTAGCCATCCTAACTGGGGTTAGATGGTATCTCAATGTGGTTTTGATTTGCATTTCCCGGATGCTGAGTGATGTTGAGCATTTTTTCATATGTCTGCTGGCCATTTGGATATCTTCCTTAGAGAAATGCCTACTTAGCTCTTTTGCCCATTTTTTAATTGGGTTGCTTGTTTTCTTCTTGTAAAGTTGTTTGAGTTCCTTATATATTCTGGATATTAATCCTTTGTCAGATGTATATTTTGCAAATATTTTCTCCCACTCTGTTGGTTGTCTTTTAACTCTTTTAATTGTTTCTTTTGCTGTGCAGAAGCTTTTTAGTTTGATATAATCCCATTTGTTTATTTTTCCTTTGGTTGCCCGTGCTTTTGGGGTCGTATTCATGAAGTCTGTGCCCAGTCCTATTTCCTGAAGTGTTTCCCCTATGTTTTCTTTAAGAAGTTTTATTGTCTCAGGGTGTATATTTAAATCCTTAATCCATTTTGAGTTGATTTTAGTATACGGTGAGAGGTATGGATCTAGTTTCATTCTCCTGCATATCGATATCCAGTTATCCCAGCACCACTTGCTGAAGAGGCAGTCCCTTCCCCAGTGAATAGGCTTGGTGCCTTTGTCAAAGATCAGATGGCAGTAAGTGTGTGGGTTGATTTCTGGATTCTCTATTCTATTCCATTGGTCAGTGTGTCTGTTTTTATGCCAGTACCATACTGTTTTGGTTATTATAGCTTTGTAGTATAGCTTAAAGTCAGGTAGTGTTATGCCTCCAGCTTTATTTTTTTTGCTGAGCATTGCTTTGGCTATTCGTGGTCTTTTATTGTTCCATATAAATGTCTGAATAGCTTTTTCCATTTCTGAGAAAAATGTCTTTGGAATTTTGATGGGGATTGCATTGAATTTGTATATCACTTTGGGTAGTATGGACATTTTCACTATGTTGATTCTTCCAATCCAAGAGCATGGAATATCTTTCCATCTTCTTGTATCCTCTCTAATTTCTCTCAGCAGTGGTTTGTAGTTCTCATTATAGAGATTTTTCACCTCCTTGGTTAACTCAATTCCTAAGTATTTTATTTTTTTGGTGGCTATTGTAAATGGGCAGGCTTTCTTGATTTCTCCTTCTGCATGTTCACTATTGGAGAAAAGAAATGCTACTGATTTTTGTGTGTTGATTTTGTATCCTGCTACTGTGCTGAAATCATTTATCAATTCCAACAGTTTTTTTGTAGAGGTTTTAGGCTGTTCGATATATAGGATCATGTCATCTGCAAACAGGGACAGTTTGACTTCATCTTTTCCAATCTGGATGCCCTTTATTTCCTTCTCTTCTCTGATTGCTCTGGCTAGTACTTCCAACACTATGTTGAATAGGAGTGGTGAGAGTGGGCATCCTTGTCTAGTTCCTGTTCTTAAAGGAAAAGCTTTCAGCTTTTCCCCATTCAGGATGATATTGGCAGTGGGTTTGGCATATATGGCTTTAATTATGTTGAGATACTTTCCCTCTATACCTAACTTATAGAGGGTCTTTGTCATGAATGAGTGCTGAACTTTATCAAATGCTTTTTCAGCATCTATAGAGATGATCATATGGTCCTTGTGTTTGAGTTTATTAATATGGTGTATCACATTTATTGATTTGCGTATGTTGAACCAACCTTGCATCCCTGGGATGAATCCCACTTGATCGTGATGAATAATTTTTCGTATGTGTTGCTGTATTCTGTTTGCTAGTATTTTAGTGAGGATTTTTGCATCTATATTCATCAAGGATATCGGCCTGTAGTTTTCTTTTTTGGTTATATCTTTACCTGGTTTTGGTATCAGGATGATGTTTGCTTCATAGAATGAGTTTGGGAGATTTGCGTCCGTTTCAATCTTTTGGAATAGTTTGTAAAGAATCGGTGTCAATTCCTCTTTGAATGTTTGGTAAAATTCTGCTGTGAATCCATCTGGTCCTGGGCTTTTCTTTGTTGGGAGCCTTCTGATAACAGCTTCAATCTCCTTTATTGTTATTGGTCTGTTCAAATTTTCTACGTCTTCACGGTTCAGTTTTGGGAGCTTGTGTGTGTCCAGAAATTTATCCATTTCCTCCAGATTTTCAAATTTGTTGGCGTATAGTTGTTTATAGTAGTCTCGAATGATTCCTTGTATTTCAGATGAATCAGTTGTAATATCGCCTTTTTCATTTCTAATTTTTGTTATTTGAGTCTTCTCTCTTCTTTTTCTTGTTAGCCATGCTAATGGTTTGTCAATTTTATTTATCTTTTCAAAAAACCAACTTTTTGATTCGTTGATCTTTTGAATTGTTTTTTGGTTTTCAATTTCATTCAGTTCTGCTCTGATCTTAATGATTTCTTTCCGTCTGCTAACTTTAGGTTTGGATTGTTCTTGTTTTACTAGTTCTTTAAGGTGAAGTGTTAGGTTATTCACTTGCCATCTTTCTATTCTTCTGAAGTGAGCGTTTTTTTTTGTTTTTTTTTTTTAATTTTATTTTGTCGATATACATTGTAGCTGATTAATGCTCCCCATCACCAAAACCTCCCTCCCTTCTCCCTCCCCCCTCCCCCCAACCATGTCCTTTCTGTTTGTTTGTTGTATCAACTTCAAATAATTGTGGTTGTTATATCTTCTTCCCCCCCCCCGGTTTGTGTGTGTATGTGTGTATGTGTGTGTGTGAATTTATATATTAATTTTTAGCTCCCACCAATAAGTGAGAACATGTGGTATTTCTCTTTCTGTGCCTGACTTGTTTCACTTAATATAATTCTCTCGAGGTCCATCCATGTTGTTGCAAATGGCAGTATTTCATTCGTTTTTATAGCTGAGTAGTATTCCATTGTGTAGATGTACCACATTTTCCGTATCCACTCATCTGATGATGGGCATTTGGGCTGGTTCCAACTCTTGGCTATTGTAAAGAGTGCTGCGATAAACATTGGGGAACAGGTATACCTTCGACTTGATGATTTCCATTCCTCTGGGTATATTCCCAACAGTGGGATGGCTGGGTCGTATGGTAGATCTATCTGCAATTGTTTAAGGAACCTCCATACCATTTTCCATAGAGGCTGCACCATTTTGCAGTCCCACCAACAATGTATGAGAGTTCCTTTTTCTCCGCAGCCTCGCCAGCATTTATCGTTCATAGTCTTTTGGATTTTAGCCATCCTAACTGGGGTTAGATGGTATCTCAATGTGGTTTTGATTTGCATTTCCCGGATGCTGAGTGATGTTGAGCATTTTTTCATATGTCTGCTGGCCATTTGGATATCTTCCTTAGAGAAATGCCTACTTAGCTCTTTTGCCCATTTTTTAATTGGGTTGCTTGTTTTCTTCTTGTAAAGTTGTTTGAGTTCCTTATATATTCTGGATATTAATCCTTTGTCAGATGTATATTTTGCAAATATTTTCTCCCACTCTGTTGGTTGTCTTTTAACTCTTTTAATTGTTTCTTTTGCTGTGCAGAAGCTTTTTAGTTTGATATAATCCCATTTGTTTATTTTTCCTTTGGTTGCCCGTGCTTTTGGGGTCGTATTCATGAAGTCTGTGCCCAGTCCTATTTCCTGAAGTGTTTCCCCTATGTTTTCTTTAAGAAGTTTTATTGTCTCAGGGTGTATATTTAAATCCTTAATCCATTTTGAGTTGATTTTAGTATACGGTGAGAGGTATGGATCTAGTTTCATTCTCCTGCATATCGATATCCAGTTATCCCAGCACCACTTGCTGAAGAGGCAGTCCCTTCCCCAGTGAATAGGCTTGGTGCCTTTGTCAAAGATCAGATGGCAGTAAGTGTGTGGGTTGATTTCTGGATTCTCTATTCTATTCCATTGGTCAGTGTGTCTGTTTTTATGCCAGTACCATACTGTTTTGGTTATTATAGCTTTGTAGTATAGCTTAAAGTCAGGTAGTGTTATGCCTCCAGCTTTATTTTTTTTGCTGAGCATTGCTTTGGCTATTCGTGGTCTTTTATTGTTCCATATAAATGTCTGAATAGCTTTTTCCATTTCTGAGAAAAATGTCTTTGGAATTTTGATGGGGATTGCATTGAATTTGTATATCACTTTGGGTAGTATGGACATTTTCACTATGTTGATTCTTCCAATCCAAGAGCATGGAATATCTTTCCATCTTCTTGTATCCTCTCTAATTTCTCTCAGCAGTGGTTTGTAGTTCTCATTATAGAGATTTTTCACCTCCTTGGTTAACTCAATTCCTAAGTATTTTATTTTTTTGGTGGCTATTGTAAATGGGCAGGCTTTCTTGATTTCTCCTTCTGCATGTTCACTATTGGAGAAAAGAAATGCTACTGATTTTTGTGTGTTGATTTTGTATCCTGCTACTGTGCTGAAATCATTTATCAATTCCAACAGTTTTTTTGTAGAGGTTTTAGGCTGTTCGATATATAGGATCATGTCATCTGCAAACAGGGACAGTTTGACTTCATCTTTTCCAATCTGGATGCCCTTTATTTCCTTCTCTTCTCTGATTGCTCTGGCTAGTACTTCCAACACTATGTTGAATAGGAGTGGTGAGAGTGGGCATCCTTGTCTAGTTCCTGTTCTTAAAGGAAAAGCTTTCAGCTTTTCCCCATTCAGGATGATATTGGCAGTGGGTTTGGCATATATGGCTTTAATTATGTTGAGATACTTTCCCTCTATACCTAACTTATAGAGGGTCTTTGTCATGAATGAGTGCTGAACTTTATCAAATGCTTTTTCAGCATCTATAGAGATGATCATATGGTCCTTGTGTTTGAGTTTATTAATATGGTGTATCACATTTATTGATTTGCGTATGTTGAACCAACCTTGCATCCCTGGGATGAATCCCACTTGATCGTGATGAATAATTTTTCGTATGTGTTGCTGTATTCTGTTTGCTAGTATTTTAGTGAGGATTTTTGCATCTATATTCATCAAGGATATCGGCCTGTAGTTTTCTTTTTTGGTTATATCTTTACCTGGTTTTGGTATCAGGATGATGTTTGCTTCATAGAATGAGTTTGGGAGATTTGCGTCCGTTTCAATCTTTTGGAATAGTTTGTAAAGAATCGGTGTCAATTCCTCTTTGAATGTTTGGTAAAATTCTGCTGTGAATCCATCTGGTCCTGGGCTTTTCTTTGTTGGGAGCCTTCTGATAACAGCTTCAATCTCCTTTATTGTTATTGGTCTGTTCAAATTTTCTACGTCTTCACGGTTCAGTTTTGGGAGCTTGTGTGTGTCCAGAAATTTATCCATTTCCTCCAGATTTTCAAATTTGTTGGCGTATAGTTGTTTATAGTAGTCTCGAATGATTCCTTGTATTTCAGATGAATCAGTTGTAATATCGCCTTTTTCATTTCTAATTTTTGTTATTTGAGTCTTCTCTCTTCTTTTTTTTGTTAGCCATGCTAATGGTTTGTCAATTTTACTTATCTTTTCAAAAAACCAACTTTTTGATTCGTTGATCTTTTGAATTGTTTTTTGGTTTTCAATTTCATTTAGTTCTGCTCTGATCTTAATGATTTCTCTCCGTCTGCTAACTTTAGGATTGGATTGTTCTTGTTTTTCTAGTTCTTTAAGGTGAAGTGTTAGGTTGTTCACTTGCCATCTTTCCATTCTTCTGAAGTGAGCATTTAATGCAATAAATTTTCCCCTCAATACTGCTTTTGCAGTATGCCACAGGTTTTGGTATGATGTATCATTGTTTTCATTAGTTTCAATAAATTTTTTGATTTCCTGCTTGATTTCTTCTTGGACCCATATGTCATTGAGTAGAATGCTGTTTAATTTCCATGTGTTTGTATAATTTCCAGAGGTTCGTTTGTTATTAATTTCTAGTTTTAATCCATTGTGGTCTGAGAAGATACATGGGATAATTCCAATTTTTTTGAATTTATTGAGACTTGATTTGTGACCTAATATGTGATCTGTCCTGGAGAATGATCCATGTGCTGCTGAGAAGAATGAATATTCTGAGGTTGTTGGGTGGAATGTTCTGTAGATATCTGCCAATTCCAATTGGTCTAGAGTCTTGTTTAGATCTTGTGTTTCTCTACTGATTCTTTGCCTAGATGATCTGTCTAATATTGACAGTGGGGTGTTCAGGTCCCCTGCTATTATGGTATTAGTGTCTATTTCCTTCTTTACGTCTAATAGAGTTTGTTTTATAAATCTGGCTGCTCCGACATTGGGTGCATACATATTTATGATTGTTATGTCTTCTTGATGGATCAGTCCTTTTATCATTAAGTAGTGTCCCTCATTGTCTCTTTTTATGGTTTTTAGTTTAAAGTCTATTTTGTCAGATATAAGAATAGCTACTCCAGCTCGTTTTTCTTTTCTGTTTGCATGGTAAATCTTTTTCCATCCTTTCACTCTTAGTCTGTGTGAATCTTTATGGGTGAGGTGGGTCTCTTGTAGGCAGCATATAGCTGGGTCCTGCTTTTTGATCCAGTCAGCCAGTCTGTGTCTTTTAATTGGGGAATTTAAGCCTTTTACATTAAGAGTTGTTATTGAAAGGTGTTGATTTATTCCTAGCATTTTATTGGTTGTTTGGTTGTCTTAGGTGTCTTTTGTTCCTTGCTTTCTGATTTACTGTTTGTTTTCTGTGTTTGTTGGTTCCTTAGGTTGTAGATAGTGTTTTTCTTAGCTTGTTTTCTCTTCATGAATGCCATTTTTATTATACTAGCGGGTTTAGATTTTTCTTGGGTTTTTATGGCAGTGGTAGTTATTTTTCAGGAACCAAACCCAGTACTCCCTTGAGGATTTCTTGTAAGGGTGGTCTTGTGGTAGTGAACTCCCGCAGTTTTTGTTTGTCTGAGAAATATACTATTTGCCCCTCATTTCGGAAGGATAGCCTTGCAGGGTAGAGTATTCTTGGCTGGCAATCTTTGTCTTTTAGTATTTTGAAAATATCATCCCATTCCTTTCTAGCTTTTAGGGTTTGTGATGAAAAGTCTGATGTTAACCTGATTGGGGCTCCCTTATAGGTGATTTGACGCTTCTCTCTTGCAGCTTTTAAGATTCTCTCTTTATCTCTGAGTTTTGCCAATTTGACTATGACATGTCTTGGAGAAGGTCTTTTTGGGTTGAATACATTTGGAGATCGTTGAGCTTCC
The DNA here is from genome assembly GCF_027409185.1 of Cynocephalus volans. Classification (NCBI taxonomy): domain Eukaryota; kingdom Metazoa; phylum Chordata; class Mammalia; order Dermoptera; family Cynocephalidae; genus Cynocephalus; species Cynocephalus volans. The sequence continues at coordinate 200,138,253 of NC_084461.1, forward strand.
TGGATCTGAAGATCTGTGATTTTTCCTATACCTGGGAAGTTTTCTGCCACTATTTTGTTGAATATGTTTTCAATGGAATCTCCATTTTCCTCCCCTTCTGGAATACCCATGACTCGGATATTTGATTGCTTATGGTTGTCTGATATCTCTCTCAGATTTTCTTCAATGTCCTTGATTCTTTTTTCTTTCTTTTTGTCTGCTTGTGTTATTTCAAACAGCCCATCTTCAAGTTCAGAGGTTCTCTCTTCAACTTCAACAAGCCTGCTGGTTAAACTCTCCGTTGTGTTTTTTATTTCGTTGAATAACTTCTTCAGTTCAGCAAGTTCTGCTACATTTTTTTTCAGGACATTGATTTCCTTGTATATTTCCTCTTTCAGATCCTGTATACTTTTCCTCATTTCATCATGATGTCTAGCTGAGTTTTCTTGTATCTCATTCAGTTTCCTTAGAATTATCACTCGAAATTCCTTGTCAGTCATTTCAAGGGCTTCTTGTTCTATAGGATCTAGAGTTGGAGATTTATTAACTTTTGGTGGTGTACTTTCTTGATTTTTTGTATTTCTGGTATCTTTTTTTTTGGTGTTTATTCATTGTGGCCGGGTGTTTCACAGTCCACCGGTTTGAGACTAATGACTAACTAGGATGTTGCTGTGGTTGCCAATTTCGTATGGCTCCCTCCGTGACTGCTCAGTTGGCCTCTAGTGCCTTGTGTGTGTGGTTGCCTTGGGTCTTGGGCTTCTCCGGGGAGCCACCTTTCTGGTCAGCTTGGACTCTGCTGGGCTGGTGGATCATGTACCACAGGGTGTGTGATCTCTGTTGAGCTTTCACTTCCTGTGCAGGACTTCTCCCTGTTCCGTGTGCTCTGGCCCAGGCTGTTAGATCGTGCAGTGGCGACCCCACCGGGTGTGTGGTTTTTGTCGAGTCTCTGCCTCCCTGGCCGCACGTCTCCCCACTCTGTGCGCACTGTGCTGGGCTGGGGCGTGTCTTCTGCACCCCTCGTCTATCAGCTGGGCCTTCAAGACCCTGCTCGGCACCGCCTCGCCCAGGAAGTCTACCAGGTTTCTGCTGGGCACAGACGACCGGTCTCTCTGGGTGCCTTTGTAGCACTATGTAGATCTTTCTCAGGTCTTGTTCACCTTTGTATCCCCCCAGTATAAACCGAGTCTAGCGCCCACCTGCAGCCTGGTCTCCGGCAGGTTCAAGCGGACCTGGGAACTCTCCTACCACACTATTCCCAACCAGAAATTCGTTAGGCTTTTTTCCAAACTGGTGGCCACAGAGATGGTATCTGCCTCCCAGTAACAGGGAGTTTACCTGGGGCCGGAGTCCAGGGTATGGTGGAGTGACAGTCGGCCCGCCCGTACTTCCTTGCCCTCCCGACACTGGCCCAGGACGCCCCCCGCCACCAGCCCCGCCAGAGAACCGCGGAGGGAGTGGGAGCGGAGGCCGGTCCGCAGGCTCCGGAAAGCCTGGCGCCAGGCCAAGCAAGTGGGAGGGCTCAGTGATGGCCGAGCAGGGCGGAGCGGCCCGCACCTGGGAAAATGGAGGCAGCACTGGGCAGTGAGTGGCCTGGTGGTGCAGGCAGGAGCCGCGTGGGCATCCGCCCCCCGAACAGAGCTGTGCCAGGGGTCACTCACAGTGCTGTGCCAGGTCGGGTGCTCGCTCTCTGTCTCTGGTTTGCCGCCTTTCCCAGTTCTCGGCCGCTGCCGCCTCGGGCTGTTCAGTCGCGGCGCGGCTCGGGCGCTCCCAGGAATCTTCTTTAATGCCGGCCTGAAACCTCGAATCCTGAATAGGGCAGCTGGCTGCCTTCAGCGCGGCCCCGGCCTCCGGGATCCTGGCTGCATCCACAGCAGCCCTGGCGCCGTGTTCCCTGTTTCGAGACTCGCTTTTGCAGCTAAGAAACAGTTCTTTTCCTGCTCCACACTTCAAAGCTGTTGCCTGTAAATGAGGCAGCCTCTCCTGCCGGGGGCAAAGTGGCGGTCACCCCCCACGACCGGTCAGCAGCAGCAGCCTCTACCATTATTATTCTGGCTTCGTGTCCTCTGTATTTCTGTTATCCCTTTTTTTCCTGAAAGTGAAGCTAGACATTACAAATATAATGTAACCTTATCTATATACAATGTAATGTTACTAGTCTTTCTAGATGGATGTAATGATAGTTTGGCCTCTTTTCCTGTCTTTTATTTTCTGCAGCTATCTCTAGTCTACATTCTAACTAGTCTGCATTCTAACCAATGGTGTGCTTGTAAATGGCTCTCTGGGGGATGGAAAAAAGTCTTGATTTGTAGCATTTGCCAATTTCCATGACCAATTTTAGATTACCATTGTGATGTCACTGAATATGGAATTTGGAAGAGATGTGCAGGACTGGCTCTCCTAAGTTGATACCAGCCATCTCCAGTACACCACTGACTTCAACCACACTCAGGTCTCTCTTTACAAAAATGTCTGATTCTTTCCCACCTCTGGGCCTTTGCATATGCTGTTTCTTCTTCCCCTTTCAGAACACTCTTTCTCTCCCCTGCCTTAAGAATATCTCCAACTATTCTTACAATCTCAGCTTAAATGTCAATTTCTACAGAAATTCTTCGCTGATGTAAATTGGGCTGGGAATCCCTGAATTGTTTCCCCAAATATCAACCTCATCATGCTGCATCGTAACCATCTGCTTGCTTCTTGGTCTCTCCCATTCCATGTTAAAAGCCATAAGATGAAGATCATATTTGCCTGTCTATTATATCCTCAAGGCGATAGAAAAGTATCATGTGATCACCTTGCACAGGTGAGTGAGAGTGAGATCACATGGGATTTTATAAACAATGGACGTGAGAGTCAGTATCCTCCATGACGGTAGTGATGGTTTTCATGGGCACTTCGTGGTGGATGTTATATTGTGATCCTCAGAGACATCCTGAACCATAGATAAACACAGAAGGACAACTGCATAGAAACAGCCCAGTTCTTTAATAACAAATTATAAATTCAAGTCAGTTTCCCTAAGGAAGGGGGCTATTCATGCTACATTAAAAAGTAATAAAACTGCAACCTTTTCTGAGCAGCAGAATATAAGAAAACATCCCATTTGCCTTCAAATACTGAATTTAGAATTACAGGCTTCATTAACTCAGAGTTTTGCTTATTTAAAGCAATTCTTTAATGAGGCCATTTCTTCAAAGAGTGTGCTGAGCTGCGTTCTTTCACTGATCCAAACTAGGACGTTTGGGAGGGTGTCTCCTGGAGGAAGATGCAAGGAGCTTTGCTTTTCTGTTTGTTTAAGGCCATGTGCATGCCCGTGTAATTCAGCCCATCCATCGTGCCATTTACGACTTTAACCTTTAAGGCCTGTTTCTTGGGTTTCCAGATCAGATTTTCTAAGTGTGTCATTTTGGCTGCTCCATGATTAATCTTCACATATTTCCCTCTTTTATGCCAGCTGATGGGGATATGAATTACCTGGTGCCCAAGGGGCTGTCAAGTTGAGGCAGGGCAGGTAGGGAATCTATGAGTGTGTTGGCAGGAGGGTTATTGAGGAAAAATAAAAATAATCCTAAGAAATTGATGGGATTACCCCATTTTTACCTCTGAGCAAACTGAGGCTCAGAGAAGTAGCTTCCTGGAGGTGACACAGGTAGGAAGTGATCAAGACAGGGTCTCTCCAGCTCCAGTGTTCCCATCTTGGAAATGGCAGCTCCTTGAGATACAAAGTAAAGCACCAAAAGAGCAAAGTAATTCGTTCTGTTACTCTCACAGCTTGGGGAACTGCAAAGTGCTTATGAGGGGGCCAAGCAGATGTCTCACCAACTGAAGAGAAAGTGTCACCATCTGACCTGTGACTTGGAGGACACTCGTGTGCTCCTGGAGAACCAGCAAAGCCGAAACCATGAGCTGGAGAAGAAGCAGAAGAAGTGAGTTGCATCCCACACCATCACCTGAGGCACCACAATGGGCTGCACTGGGGCTGGTGTCTCCTAGGGTCTCCAGGTTCTCCTCCAAAGCCCCCTCGCTTCTACCAGGTTTCCTCATCCATGGGGCTCAATCTCCTTGTTCTGCCCTAATTTTCCTCCCCCTCCCCCCCCACCTTATTCCTGTATGGCTCTCCCAAGACTCCAGCAAGACATGACTCTTTTCTCTTACTCAGTCTCATCATTGGGAGCAATTGGCCATGCAACCTTGGCCAAGCATCTCCGGTCTCAACACCCCCATCTGTCAAGTGAAGGGTTTGCGATGTACAGTCAGGACAACCTAGCATGGGGGTTAGGAGCCCAGTGCTGATATTAAACCATCCTGGTTCAAGTCCCAGCAGTGCCTCTTTCTAGTTGTGTGACCTTGGGCAAGTCATTGAACCCTCAACCTTCCATTCCTTATCCGTAGGTTGGGGGAGAAAATGCCTCCTTGTGGTGAGTGATATGTTTGGTACTGTACATCCAAATGGACAAAATGAGGACGCCGCCAAAAAAATTGGAGTCTGTTCTCATTTAGGGGTTGCGTTCTCAGATCACGTGAGCAATACCGGCAGGGATTGGACCTTATGTGTGAACAAGAAACCAACCTGGAATGTGCATTCTGGTTCCTATACTGGCTTCCTCGTCTGGATGCTGTTGCAGCTAGGCAGTGGTGGAGCCTGGACTGCTACCCAGGTCCACACCCATGGGCTTCCTTACGCAGAGCCTAAGAGCCTGTGATGCGTTTATCCATGGACAGCTTGGCTGTGTCTAAAGTTGTTCAGCTCACTTGGCGAGGATAAAAGTGTACAGGGGCCCTCTTTTGAGCTAGGCAAGCCCTAATGGAGACCTAATAGAAGGAAGTAGGTGGAACCCAGGTTAAAATTTGGAAAAACGTTCTTACATGAGCCAAGACATGGTTTTCCAAGAGGTAGCAAGAGAATTATATTAACATGGGGTTGGCATAGATTTTGAATTTGATCTTCATTAAATATTGTTTCTCTCATATATCCTTGAATTTTCCTGAGCTGGCTTTATCTGAAAAAAAAAAAAAAAAAAAAAAAAAGAATAAAAGATCTTTTGAGGGTTGTTAGCATGCTCCCCAAAATGAAAGTTTACTCTCTTCTTATTGATATTTTACTCTGTTCCCTTCTCCACCTTCCTGTGGGTGCTCGAACTAAACCTTTTACCCTTACAGTGGGGAAAGCAGCTCAGCCCCATCTTGGCCACTCACTGTGTGGCCTTGTCAAATGATATCACCTCTCTGGGCCAGAGGGTGACTGATGTTTCAGAGGAGTCCTTGGACTTAACAGGTCACCTGATGCCAAAGAATGGTTCTGACAGACCCCATCCATAAAATGAGAGGTGTGGACTCCATCCTCCCCCAGGTTTCTCCCAGCTGTGACCATCTTGGTCCTCGACTGTGGGTTCCACTCCTGTTCTGAGATGCTTTAGAGAGAGTTTTGGCTCCCTGCTGAGTAAGGAGCCAGACTTTGGAATTTGTGCAGCCAGAAAAAGTCCATCTCTCCGGTCTTTCCCTCATGCCCTAAGCAGAATCCCTCATTCCAGGGACTTATGAACCTCCCCATAATGTCCCCCTGGGAAAGTTCTCATTTTACTTACATTTCCTCCTTTCAGAATTTACCTGTCTTGTGATGTCCTCTGTTCTGCTACCATCTCTTGGAAGAAGCTAATTTGTGTTTTGATGCTAAGTTTAGGTAGCAAGCATTCCCTTTCCAGTTGTATTAGCATCTTAGTAGAGAGCCTATGGGGGCAGCAGAAGCCTCGGTCTAAGGGTGGAAATTTGGACAGAATAACTATGACGAGGAAGTGATCTAGATGTCAGCAACCCTTCCTTGTGTCTCTCCATATTTAATAAATTACAGGTGCAGCTGCCTTCTTAGGTTGCTGGGCTCAGGATGGAGTGATGTCTCCATGAGCATAGAGCTCCCTGTCCCCACCCTGGCTTCTCATAGTGGCCCAGAATGGTTCCATTTGGGGTTGGCTTCTTGTTGCCATGGTTACCCCATGGGTCACAAAGCTTGGTTCCAGGGCTGATGGAACTCTTGGGGTTAGCCCTGTATGAGGCTCACTGACTCTCACACTCACGGGAAGCTGAGTGAGGGGCATGTGCAAATCTGTCTGGCCACAGGTGGGTGGTCAGTCAGTGTGTTCTAGAAGTCTGTGTCTGTAGGAGCCGTTCTTGGGCACCAGGTAGCCTGTTAAGTCAAGGACTCCTCTGGAACGTCATTCACTGTCTGGCTCCCACTGTCTTACCTCATCTGTCCCAGGGATGGACAGGTAGATAAGGGACTGGCTAAGACATTAGGGAAGCGGGGCTCACACCCACTTCCACCACTTTGGAATTTGGGGCTGAATCACTCCATCTCTCTGAACTTCAGTTTCCTCCCCTGTAAATGCATACAATAACATGCTTTTGTTGACTTGCTGTAAGGATTACCGGGATCCCGACCCAAGCTTGGCACATTGGGACTACTGGACTGTCACTCTCATCACAGTGTTTCCATTCAGAGGCAGCAGATAGCACCCCTTGACTGATGTCACCAACAGCCAATCAGAGAGCTCCTGGGCTGTTCCAAGGGAGGGCTCCCTTATGTGACCCATGATAGGTGTTCCTAGGAGTCTGAGACTTTGAATGGCCATTTAGTATTAGGGGACATTGGATAATCTTGTAACAAGGGAAACATTCTTGTCACCAAGGTGCAAACCCCATGCCCAGTTCTGCCACACCAGGTTTACTAAGTTCCCTGGAGCAGAGGGACTTCCTGTTTGGGCAAGTGACTCAGAGTCAAACCTTACCGAGGTTTGGCAAAGCCTTCTCTATCGGTTTCCTCATCTGGGATAGGATTGCAGCTGGGACAACTGAATGGAGCGATGTGAAGTCCAGGAAGTGCTTCTCACCCAGTGGTCACCATCACCGAGGGGCAGAAGGGCCCCTAACGAGGCATTTCTTAATTCTCCAGATGACTCCCAGTAGGACTGTCTAGGCTTTGTGTTTTCTGCTTAGGAAGCAAATGAGGACAAGACTAAATGTATCAATGTCCAGCATTTTATCAATAATTAGCATGCTTTAATATGGCTTATGAGTGCTTAAACTGGATAATATGATGTAAAATATGAAATACAGAATAACATTTGTTTGTGTGTGTGTATATATATATATATATACTCATTCGTTTGTTCCTGGGTCAGTGAATATTGGATGCCAAACCTGGGCCTAGTAGAGTTAATACAGTTTGACATATGTTGGCAAACCAGATACACTAGCTTTTTGAATATATAGGTGTATTTTCTAATTTTTATTCTGCATATGTTTGTATATAGTTTTATTCTATTTTTTTTTGTCTATGCATTTTGCATCATATTTTTAATAAATATTACGTATGTTTGTGGAAACTATGTAAACCTTAGAAATTGCTGTGGTATTCCGGATTCCTACTCTACACGCACAACCTTGCATAAAAGCATTGACCAACTCCTTTATCATTTCTCTCTCTCTCACTCTCGTAGTTCTTGGCACACTAACTCGCTTTCTCCAGCCCCTCCTTACCTCTGCCTCAGTTTCCCCCACCACTATGCCATGACATGTGTTCTGCTTTGGACAGGTTTGACATGCAGCTGGGCCAGGCTCTGGGTGAGTCTGTGTTTGAGAAGGGCCTCCGTGAGAAAATGACCCAGGAGAATACCAGCGTGCGGTGGGAGCTAGGCCAGCTTCAGCAGCAGCTGAAGGTAAGGGGTGGGGTCACAGAGCAGTCTTAGCTCTTGGATGCTGTATTTCAGGAAACTACCTGTGCACCTGCTGCAAATGGTGACAGGGGAAAGAACCCTGTGTGGATGTCCTGGTTGGCCTGCGTGTCTTAATTAAACAGTGGTTGGTAGATTGATCATCAGACCTCCCTAGCTTGATGTCATGATCTTCTTCCAGTCACCTGCATGGGTTCCAAGGTGTCTATCGGGAGCTGCAAGAGGCCCAGCAGAGAATGAGTTAGCTGTAGCCTTGCCCAGGAGCAATGCCTCATCCTGTGTAGGCTCCAATGCAGAGGGATTTTATTAAAATATGACATGGGTATCTCACTCAGCTGCTCCTCATTCTTATGTGGCTCCCTCTTATTCCCAGGAGAACCTCTAAACCCTTTAACCTGGCGTTCAGCCCCTTCATGATCTTGCCCAAAGTTATTTGATCCTGGAGCTGATTTTCTAATTTGGAAGAGCCATTTCTGGACATGGCCTCACTGCTCCAACATCTCAGTCTCAGCCTCACCAGCACACAGTGAAGCTTTGGCTGTGTGCCTATACTTCCCTTACAAATGGGGCAGATACTTCCTTTATGTGCTCTGAGGTCTGTGGCATTGTTCTCCCCCAGTCCCATCCACACCCCTACCCCTTCTCACCTGTCTGAGCTGTCCCAAAGAGCAGCCCTTGCTGGTATCCCACAGGGGATGCTGTGAGGGGGCATTGAGGTCAAGGTGGAGATGGAGTGCATTGAAAAGTGGAAAGCCCACTCCAGCAGGTTTTGATGGTATCCCTGGGGAGGAGTGGGGCATGCTCATATGACCAGATTCCTGCCCCCTTTGTCTCTGTAGCAAAAGGAGCAGGAAACCTTGCAGCTGAAGCAAGAAGTGGAGATGTTGCAGAACCATAAGCAGGAGCTGCTGGGGTCACCCTTTCTGGGGGAAAACGGTGTTGCTGGCTTGAAGGAGAGACTCTGGAAGCTGGAATCCAGTGCCATTGAGCAACAGAAAATCCACAACCAGCAGGAAAACACCATCAAGCAGCTGGAGCAGGTAGGAAAGTCCTGTCCTGGGTGATGCCCTGTCCCATGCTGGCTCCAATGCAGAGTGATGTTATTAAAATACTACATAGGTGCCTCGCTTGGCTGCTCCCCATCTTTCCGTGGCTCCCTATTACCCCAGAGAATCTCTTAGCTTAAGTCTGACATTCAGATCCTTCATGACTTAGCCATGTCTCCTGGTCTCCTGCAAGGTTCAATGTCACCTCCTGATCACCTTGCAAATAGCCTCACCTTCATGCCACATTTTCTTTCCATCTCCTTAGCTGGTTTGCTTTACTTCATAGAACCTGCCATCATATTAGATAGTATTTTTAAAAATTTGCTCAATACCTCTCTCCCCAGTTAGGATATTAGTTTCAGGAAGTCAATTTTTTTTTTTTTTTGTCAATCTTGCTTAGCAGTCCATTCCTGGAAACTATAATGAGATCAGGTATATAGTTGGTGCTCGATAAATAACTATTGGTCAAATACCTAATATTTATTGAGTGCTGTCTGTGTATAGGATGCAGCTTTACGTTCTCCCCACACATCCTGTATTAGTCAGTTTCTGTTGCTTATAACAAAGTCCATGGAACTGGGTGATTTATAAAGAAAACAAAATTTATTGCTTACAGTTTCAGAGTCAGAGAAGTCCAAAGTCCAGAGAACACATCTGGTGAGGGTCTTCTCAGTGACAGCTTTACAGCAATGCAGGGGTCTCATATGGCAGAATATGGTCGAGCAGAGAGAGAGAGACTCTTACGTGCTCTCTTCTTAAAGCCCTCAGAACCACACCCCAACCACCATTACTAATCCATTCACTATGGCATGGTCGTGCGATCTAATCACCTCTTCAAGGCTCCACCTTTCAATTACCATAATAGGATTTCCCACCCTCAACAATTACATGGGAATTAAGCTTCTAATATATGGACTTTGGGGACAATCCATAGCACATCCTCTCATGGATGTCTACAAGAACCTAATGAGAGGAGACATTAGTATTATCCCCACTTCACAGATGTGGAAGTTGAGGCTCAGAGACATGGAGAAAGTGGCAGGGATGGGATTTGGAACCTGCGTCATCTGACCCACAGTGCCTTAAATACTCACTGTGTGCCTGGCACTGTGCACAGTCTCGAGGAAGATAGGAGTGCTAGACTTGGGAAGTATAAAATAACTAAGGAGAATAAGGGAGGAATATCCAATATTCTAGTACCAGCAGCCTCAATGAAGTAGCAGTTGAATATTTTATTTATCTGCTTTTCTATTTATGTGCCTACCATAAAGAATTTGAAACAGCTTATAAGATATAAACATGACAACACAGAAAAATTATAAATAAAACAATCTGAACCAGAAAAATACAAATGAAAATAGACCCTAAGGAGGGGGTGGGGGCGGTGAATTAATACGCAGATACACGAGACATATGATCTTACACACTTACAGTTTTAGTTCAAAAATTCCTGATGGCCAGAGAGAAAAAGAAAATGTGAGTTACATGCTTTTTCTTATCCCCCAGATAAAAAAAGCAAAGCAGTTTTTCAAGGGAAGCAAGGCTATTCCTGAAGCTTAGCTCTAAAGAAATTTCTCATGTGGGATTTCATAAAGGCAGTTATTCTTAAGTAGTTTTTAAAGGCCGGGACCCCCTTATGCAAGGAAATCTGACCAGGCTGCATGAATATGTAAAGCAGATGAACTATGAGCAGCTCTGTTGAAGGAGGGGTGAGAAAGTTGGGGTGCCGGCCCTTGCTTCTCAGTTAGCCCCACTCTGTCAGGATGGAGGCTCCTGAGTATCAAGACATGGGTGCAGTGGGTGTGGAGGAACAGGATCTGGAGAGTCTTAGATGCTCATTAAGGAACAGTAAAGAAAACAGAGCTCTTTTACTCACTCGGTCAACCTGTACTTATTAAGCACCTCCTCTGTGTCAGGTGCCCTGTGCAAGCTAAACATAACAGCCATGGTATCTGCCTTCCTGAAGTTTATAGTCATGTGGAGTGTAATGGCAACGCTTAACTTGCAGATCTGGTTTTGGGAGCAGAGTTGAAGGAGAGAGGTCAGGGGAGACTTTCTGGAGAAAGAGATACTTACTGAAGTTGAAAGCTAAAGGATGACTCAAAGCTGCTGAATGAAAGAGTTCCAGGCACAGGGAATAGCCTGTGCAAAGGCCTGGAGGCAGGAAAGTCATATGACTTTTAAGGAGCTGCAATATGGGGACTATGAGGCAGCTCATTGTCGGTATGACCTTAGGCAAACCCCTTTTTCTTTAGACTTCAGTCTCCTCGTCTGTACAGTGAAATATGAAGCCTTGTTAATCCCCTAGCTTTCCCCCAACCCCAGCTCACAAAGTTCATGAAGAAACTGGAATATCTGTTTAGGTTTTTAATGGTTCTATAAAAGAGCAGGATCCTCATAGAGCCAAGAATAAAGCAAGCACTTTCAAAAATTGAATTAACTCTTTAAGATACCATTAGGGGACCATACGGTGCTTAGAAGCAGAAATATGCTACCCTGACCCATGGACCTGATAGTTAATGCACCTTCCTGATTTTCCACTCTCAACTCACCCAGGAGGTGAGGCTGACTCAACACTTTAATCCATCTGTAGCTTCACCCCATAAGCTCAGCTGCATGACACCCTTGTAGTCATCCAGTGGATATTTATTGATTCTAATATAGCACTTTTTCCAGGGAATTTTATGTTAACTCATATAAGTTTGACATAAATGGTATTGCACATGTCAAGAGTGTCCAAGAGACTAGGAAAAAATGAAAAAGAAATACTGTATTTACTTGCTTAGGCACTTTGTCTCGGATTATCTCCCCATAACCTCTGTCATTTTAAAGGAGGAAAGGAAAGAAGTTGACATTTAAAGTGAACTTACTTTCTGCCATGAGCTACAACAGAGGCTTGGATGTACACGATTCTTTTTACTCTTTAGCACAGTCCTACATAGCAGGGAATTTTATCAACATTTTAAGAGACCAAGATTGTTTTTTCTCAGCTTAATTTCCATGTTAGAGACAGCAGTTGTGAACTTCTGGAGGTTTGGTGAGAGATGGTGGGGTAGCACAGTAAACAGTCAGAAAGGAGTTCCAAATACTCATGGACTCATGGGCTAATGGCATTGAAGAGTATAGATAAATGAAAGTTTAAAAGTATGGATTCTAAAAAATAATAAAATAAAATAAATAAAAGTATGGATTCTTAGACCCTACCCTAGAGATTCTAATTCAATAGGTCTAGGGCAAAGCCCTGGAATATATATGTTTTAAAAATGCAGGAAGTAATTCTGATGTGCTACAAAATTTGAGAAGCAAGGGCTTGGGCCAGTCTCTCAATTAGGCAGATTATGAAAGTGAAGTCTTGAACAAGAACTGGAACCCATGACTTCTTCCTCCAGTTCTAGAACCTTCTATACAACATCACACAGTTCAAATATCACGCACAGCTCTTTGCCTGCTGTGCACACATTTTGGAGGCTTGTGTTTAAAAGACCCAGATCCTTCATGGGAACACAGCTCTTTTGTTTTGTCAGGATGCCAGAAAGAAAAGAGAGAGTCCCTTCTCTCTGTTTTTAAAATAAGGGAGAAAGAGAAAGTAGCATTTATGTGTCACAAACTGTGTTAGATGCTTTGCATGTATCATCTCATTTAATTCACATAGTAGCACTCAGAGGTGGTTGTTTTCCACATAGAAAGGAAACAGACCCAGAGTCAAAGTGAATTGTCCAAGGTAGCATCTTGGGAAAGTTATCTTCCTTTCCAGGCTTATATTAATAAATTTTTGTCTTACCATTTATCCACCCATCCACCCATCCAAAAATCCATTGCTGATGCCTGCTCCAAGGATGAAAAATTTGTTTCATTTTAAGAGTGTTGAGAAGGATTCTGAGGCTACATCTGAACTCAATGGGAGAGTGTGATTGATTAGTGGTGTTTGTTATAACCACAGGAAGGGATAGAGACAGCACTTGGGCTGTTTATCTACCATTTCTGACCTTCCAGGGTGCCTAGGGAGAGAACTTGACTCTCATCCATGCATTCCAAAAGTGAAAAATGCAACTAGAATGCTGAGAATGACACGGAGGGCCAGGAGAGTTGGAGTGGGTCACTCTCATGTGCTGTCCTTGCTGTCCCCCAGCTCCGCCAGCGGTTTGAATTGGAGATTGAGCGGATGAAACAGATGCACCAGAAGGATCGGGAGGACCAGGAAGAGGAGCTGGAGGATGTCCGTCAGTCCTGCCAGAAGCGGGTATGTGAGCAGTGAGCACAGCCATGACCTTAGGTCTTGGCAGGCCCCGTCTGGGGACAGGCTCTTTCTGCAGCCACCTGAGACCTTAGCTCTCCAGGTGCCTTGAAAGGTACAGAAGCAGAAGTACCTATCTTAAAAATGATCCTGGAAGTTCCAGGAGCCTCCAGAACTGTCCAGCATAATCACCCCTAGATTTCTACCAAGAGCCCATAAGGACATGTTACCGATGCCTTGAGTAAGGACTTCTAAGTTTCCGTAATGGGACGGGTCCCTTCTGGCTATTTATCTTGTAACTCAAATTTATTTTTTACATTTTGTCCAAGCTTTTTGCAGATATTTCAGTGTACGAGAAAGCAGTAAACCTTTGAAATCTTATTACCTAGAAACCATCATGATTACTGTTTTTCAGTACTCTTGAATCTCTCTCATGATGTATATACACATACACATTTGCAAAGAGATCATTTTCACTAACTGAGGTCGTTCTGCTTTGAAGTCTTCTATTTTCACTCAGCAATTTTTCATGGCCTCTTTTCGTGCCTGTAAATCCGATCTAACATATGTTTAATGGCTTAAGAGTATGCCATCTTAAGCATGCACTCTAATCTATTCAACACATCCCATCATTGGGCATTTAGGTTGTTTCCAGTTTTCTGCTCTTATAACCAATGCTGAGATAAACATCCTGATACATTTATTGGTTGATGTGAATGTAAGATGAATCCTTAATGTGGAATTGCTAGAAAGCTTTGAGTTAAGCCTCATTTAGCAAGCCCCCACGCCTATTGTAGCATGATGTTTTCTCCCTCTTCCCTTACCCATCATACCTGTGAACACCATGTAGAAGTATTCCACAGAACACACTCTAGAAAATCTTACCTTGCTTGATATATAGTTTTTATTTATTTTGTGTATTTTTTGAAATGAGTTCTTGCTTTTTCAGTCTTCATTCTATATATGGACTGCCTTGTATTTCTCACTCCTTACTCTTAAAAGAAAGTTTTAAAATGGACTTGTTTTCTACAGAAGTGACCATTAGTTAGTGTATTTTTTGCCTTCCATGGGCTAGGAGATGGAAGCCCCCAGTTCTTGCTCACATTCCTTCAGGTGAAGGTTGTGCAAACTTCTGGTCTATTCCAAGAGTGCCTCAAAGTATGGTTTATGCTCTGAGCCAGGATTACGATAAGTTGGAAATGTGACCCAGACCCTTCTGAGGCTTTTCTGTGGACAGATTTATAAAGGGAGAAAGTGACGTCAGGGAAAGGTGTTTTTCTCCCTATGAGAGACACTAACATTAACTTCATATTCTAGTGACTGCTCTGTTAAGTCTATCTGTTACCGTGGCAGGAAATCAATTGTTAGTGACCTGGGTGGGAATGCTGTGGCTTTCTTAGGTGGCAGAGAGAACTGGGGCCAGAAGACAGGACACTAACACCTCTCAGCAACAACTGATTTGAGGGTATGCATGTCAGATTCTCTCTGGGACTTAGTTAGCCCATCTGTGAAATAGGGTCACTGATGGCATGAGATGGAGATGGTGGATCAAGGGGATAAAGTAATATGCTTGAGAGAGGCTGTAGGGATATGCAAAGCACAGCTACAGTGGGGTATTCATTCTACTAAGGAATGCCTGCCTTTGCTGGGTAATTGCTGAGAAATCAGAGTCAATTGTATATAAAATGAGTTGCTCATAGTCAAATGTCTTAGTGTGGGCTGCTATAGCAGAATACCATAGACTGGGGGGCTTAAACAACAAACATTTATTTCTCACAGTTCCAGAGCCTGGGAAGTCCAAAGTCAAAGTGTCAGCAGATTTGGTGTCTGGTGAGGGCTGTCTTTTTTCTGGCTTTTAGACAGCCACCTTCTCATTGTATCTTCACGTGACAGAGAAAGAGAGAAAGCAAGCTGTCTGGTGGCTCTTCTTCTGGGGGCACTAATTCCATCATAGAGGCTCCACCCTCATGACCTCATCTAAACCTAATTACCTCCCAAAGGTCCAACCTCCAAATGCATTGGAGGTTAGGGTTTTAACATGAATTTGGGGGACACATGCAGTAAGTAACATCAAATAATCTTAAATGAAGCTTTTTTTTAAAAAAACTGCATTATATATATTCATATTTATAAGGGGCGTAAATGCATTTCAATATGTTGGGTATAATGTCATGAAGAGCCAAGAATTGTAAATATTTAGCTGGTGGTCTGTGGGAGAGAGACTTCTGTTCTGGTGGGGAGCTGGGGGAGGCAGCTTCACAGTCAATGGCAGGGGACTCCCCATAATTGTCCAGCTCTCAAGTTTTTATGCTCATGAGTTCTCCGACAGAGACACCCCCTTCCAATTGCTAGGTCAGCCTTTGTGGAACAAAGCCACAAGCTCCACATCACCCCTTCTCCAGAGGGTCCCAGCCTTGTAGGATCTGTTCAGATGGAGCTCACTCACCCTATGCATGCATCTGCCCTTTGTGCCACAGCTCCGTCAGCTGGAAATGCAGCTGGAGCAAGAATATGAAGAGAAGCAGATGGTCCTCCATGAGAAGCAAGACTTGGAAGGCTTGATTGGAACCCTTTGTGATCAGGTAAGACAGAGACATGAGCAGACATTCGGGAAGACACGCTTTCTGCCTCTGGGCCCGATTAGAGAGAGGAACTCGTGGAAAGACCAACTGGAGGGGAATCTTCCTCTGATCTTCAGGGATCAAGCCTTTCAGTGGCCTCTCCCAGACACCTTATTCTCCACCAACTCTGTCCCTTCCTATACTTATCAGCTCTGCAAAGGAGATCTTTAGGTGCCTGCTAATAGCAGCATTCTTGGAAGAACCCATGGGAATAAACTGAGTAGGCCCAGCCAGGAGCAATAGATGAGGTTTCCTTGCCTTCAGTAGCTGTCAGGGTAAGAGTGTAGACAGTCCTCTCTTCAATGGGATGAATGTGGATGAATGACCACTGCACTCATTGCTGGCCTCATGAGAACAAGACTTTTGCTGCAGGCAGCCAGGCTTGGAGTCAGGAAAATGTAGCTTTAAAAACCAGCCGGGCATCTTCTGTTTACATGGCTTTGGGTGAGCTCGTTAACTGCTCTGGATTTCTGCAGAGCAGAGCCTTGTAGGGCTGAGACCGTCACTGTGCAGCAGGGTTCTCAACTGCGGCACTGTGGACATTTTGAGCTGGATCAATCTTTGTGGTGGGAAACTGTCCTATGCATTATAGGATACTGAGCTGCGTCCCTGGCCTCCACCTACTAGGTGCAGTAGCACAGCCCCCACCCCCACCCCCAGTTGTGACAAGAAGAAATGTCTACGGACATTGCCAAATGTTCATTAGGGATAAAATCAACCTCCCTCCTTACAGAGAACCACTGCTGTAACATAAAGTAGCCAGTGGGGCTCATTCATTTTATTCTCAAAGGAGTGTCGGTCTGCTTCAGATGGTCATCTAAGGCAGCCAGGCCTTGGACAAAATAAGTGCTCATTTTATATTTTGAAACAAATTGATTAAATGAGTGAATTCTAGAACAAGGCCACCATAGCAGTAGGAGTGGAAGCCACAGGAATCAATAGGAAAGCTATATAATCTTTCTTCTCTGTGTTTTCTAGTTTTTCAGCCAAGCACTTGGGACCATTGAGGTTTCTTTCCTTTAGCAACAGTGCATGACTGCACAGCCCAGGACCAGATTCTAGAATGATAGGAATCGTTGGGAGAAGGTGACACTCTGTTCCACACAGTCCATTTGAGAAAGCAATATAGGTAACCCAGAAAAGAAAGCTTTTTAAAAATATTGCTAAAATAAAATTTACATGTTAAGGGAAGGTAACTTGAGATGAATAAAATTCCAACTTTGTGTTAGTCACCCAGCTGGAGCCTTTTAATAAATTATCATGTTTGATGATTTTAAATGTTTTTATGACCTTTACCAAACATATGGAAAAGTAGAACAAATAATGTATTGCTGATTATGCACCAAACACCCAGGGGTCACATCAATAAACATTTTGCCATATTTGATTCAGATATTTTTAAAGGAACAAAACATTTTATTTTTTTTTAATTTTTAAAATTTTAATTGACACATTATAATTATACATATTTGTAGGGTACAAAATGATGTTCCAAAAATATATATATACTGTATAATAATTGGATTAATGTATCAGTCACCTCACGTACTTACCAATTCTCTCTGGCAAAAACATTCAAAAGCCTCTCCTCCAGCTATTAGGTAAAATACAAAATGTAACTGTTAACCACTGTCACCCTACTATGCAATAGAACACCAGAACTTACTCCTCTTATCAAATGAATTTTTTTTTTCTGTTCAAATTTTTATTTTTATTTTTTCTTCCAAATTTTATTTTATTTTGTCAATATACAATGTGGTTGATTACTGTGGCCAATTACCGAACCCGCTGGTCAAACTCTCTCTGTTTTCCCTCTTCCCTCCTTTCCCCAGTCTCTGGTAACCACCGTTCTACTCTCTGCCTCTATAATGTCACCTTATTTTTTTTAGATTTCAGGAATGAATGAGGTCATTTGTGACCTCACGGTAATTGTCTTTCTGTGCCTGGCTTACTTAATGTAATGTCCTCCAAGTCCATCCATGTTGCTGCAAAGGGTAGGATTTCATTCTTATTTTTGGCTGAATAGTATTCTGTTGTACATATGCAACATTTTATTTTATTTTATTTATTTTTTTACCTATTCATCTGTTGTTGGACATTTAGGTTGATTCCTTATCTTGGCTATTGTAAATCGTGCTGCAATAAATATAGGAGTGCAGATATCTCTTTAACATACTGACTTCATTTCCTTTTAGTATACCCAGTAGTGGAATTGCTGGATCAAATGGTAATTCTATTTTTAATTTTTTGAGGAACCTCCATGCTGTGTTCTGTAATGGCTATACTAGTTTCCACTCCCTCCCACAGTGTGCAATTGTTCCATTTTCTCCACGTCCTTGCCAGCACTTGTTTTCTTTTGTCTTTTACACAGTAGCCATTCTAACTGGAATGAGGTGGTATCTCATTGTTGTTTTGATTTGCATTTTCCTGATGATTAGATGTTGAGCATTTTTTTCATACATATGTTGGCCATTTGTATGTCTTCTTGTGAGAAATGTCCATTAAGATCTTTTGCCCATTTCTCAGTTGGGTTATTTGTTCTTTGTTTTGTTTCATTTGCTGTTGAGTAAGTTTCTTATTTATTCTTGATTTAACCCCTTGTCAGATATACAGTTTACAAATATTTTCTCCCATTCTGTAGGTTTTCTTTTCTGTTAACAGTTTCCTTTGATGTGTAAAATCTTCTTAGTTTGATGTAATTCCACTTGTCTATTATTGCTTACACTTTTGAAGTCTTATTGAAAAATTGCTCGTCCAGCCTCATGTCGTGGATTGTTTCCCTTCTGCTTTCTTCTAGTAGAAGAAACAAAACATTTTAAAAACAGTTGGTGACTTCCTGATCTCCCTTCCTAATCTCACTCCCATCTCTATTTCCTCTCTTTTTCCTCCCTTCCCAGAGGAAACCATTATCCTGAGGTTGAAGTGTGTAACTCCCATGTATGTATATATTCACCTTCAACTATATACAGTATATACAATTCTGCACTTTATTTTGTCACCCTCCATACTGTATTTTTGAGATTAGTTTATGATAATGCATATAGCTCTAATTCATTCATTCAACAGTATTCATTTTTTAATCCCATTCTTCTACTGGTGGACATTTGGTTATTTCCACCCTAAGACACAAAGCTATAGGGTGTATTCTTACATATATCTCACTGTGCACATGGGCAAGGGTCTCTCCAGAAAATGTAGCTCGAAGAGGAAGTACTGTACAATTTTGGAATTATTAAATATTGCCCCAATTGTTCCCCCAAAGTGATTGCGGAATTTTACACTGTCACCAGCAATGCACAAGATCTTGCTTCTCCTCATCCCTACCTGGCAACCCATGACACTGTTAAACATTTAAATTTTTTTCCAGGCATTGCGTGTCCTGAAGTCAATGGTACTGCGTGTCCCCCATTATCAGTGAAGTTGTACATTTTTCACATGTTTATTGGGGTTTACTGTCATGTGAATAACCTGTTCATAGTCTTTGTCTTTTTTTCTATTGATGCTAATCCATTTTTTGTAGTATATTTTGCAAATATCTCCTACACTATGAATAATCATTTCACCTTGTTTACAATGTTCTTCGCTCAATAAGAAGTGGTTTTTTTAAAAATATAGTCACATTAATGAATCATTTTATGGTTTGTGCTTTTCTGTCTTAAGATGCCTTTCCTTAACTGGAGTAGATAAAGATATGTCCTCATATTTTTTGAAAGTTCTAAAATATTGTTTTTGACATTTTTAGGTATTTAACCCATCTAGATATTATATTGGCATGTAGTGTGAGATAGAAATCTATTTTTCTCCAATATGCATAAACTTTGTTTTATTTCATGACTTTTTCTACAACTTCCGTGTTTTATGGGAGTGTTTATGGTCTCTGCGTTGTGGCTTATTGGTTTATTTGTCTGTTTCTGCACCATATGGCTTTAATGGCTGGGTTTTGATAATTTGTAGGACAGCTTACCTTGCTTGTCTTTAAAATTGCTTTGTCTTCTTGATCCTTTAATCTTCTCATTAAAATTCCATAACAAAACATGATAGGGTTTTCACTGGGTATGCATTGATTGACAGGTTAGTTGGGAAAAATTGACATATTTTTTATATTGAACCATTGTGTTATTGCACATGCCATCTCTCTCCATTTACTTACGGCTTTCAGTAAAACTTAATTATTTTTATCCATACAGGTCTTGAACTTTTTGTTAGGTTTATTTCTGGGAAGCTTGTAGTTTCTATGGCTATTATGACTAGAATATTTTTCTATATTCTATATTTCACTTAGCTATTGTGGCACATGAGAAGATTATTGATTATCATATGTTGATCTTGTATCTAGCACACTTGCTGAACTATTACTATTTTTCATATTTCATCTGTAAGTTCTTTTGAATTTTCTACATTGACAACCCTACCATTTGAAAATAAGAATTGTCTTGTCACTTGACCATGAACTGGGGCAACAAAGAGATCTCAACAGTTTCAAAGAAAAAAAAAATGCATTCTACCTCTTGTTTCTTTTTCTTACTTCACTTCATTGGTGTGGACCTCCAGTATAAAACTGAATGATAGAGGGCAAGTTTGACTTCCTTTCCTTATCCCTGACCTTAACAGGAGGTTTCTAATGTTTCATTATATATACATTTGCAATGTGTATTTGATAAGTTACTTTAATCAGGATAAATCAGTACTATATTTGTAGTTTTTTAATATTTTCAAATAATAATGTTTGTTTCTTTGTTTTAATTTAATTTTATTTTGTCAATATACAATGTGGTTGATTATTGTGGCCCATTACCGAAACCTCCCTCCCTCCTGCTTCTCCCCCCTCCCTCCCAACAACCTCACATCTGTTCGCTTGTCACATCAACTTCAAGGAATTGTTAATTGTTGTGTCTTCTTCCCCTCCTCCCCCCACCAGGTTATTTATGTATTTATTTATTTATTTATTTATTTTTAGCTCCCACAAATAAGTGAGAACATGTGATATTTCTCTTTCTATGCCTAACTCGTTTCACTTAATATAGTTCTCTCTAGGTCCATCCATGTTGTTGCAAATGGTAGTATTTCATTCTTTTTTATAGCAGAGTAGTATTCCATTGTGTAGATGTACCACATTTTCCATATCCACTCATCTGATGATGGACATTTGGGCTGGTTCCAACTCTTGGCTATTGTAAAGAGTGCTGCGATGAATATTGGAGAACAAGTGTACCTTTGACTTGATGATTTCCATTCCTCTGGGTATATTCCCACCAGTGGGATAGCTGGGTCATATGGCGGATCTATCTGCAATTGTTTGAGGAACCTCCATACCATTTTCCATAGAGGCTGCACCATTTTGCAGTCCCACCAACAATGTATGACAGTTCCTTTTTCTCTGCAACCTCGCCAGCATTTATCGTTCAGAGTCTTTTGGATTTTAGCCATCCTAACTGGGGTTAGATGGTATCTCAGTGTGGTTTTGATTTGCATTTCCCGAATGCTGAGTGATGTTGAGCATTTCTTCATGTGTCTGTTGGTCATTCGTATATCTTCCTTTGAGAAATGCCTACTTAGCTCTTTTGCCCATTTTTTAATTGGGTTACTTGTTTTTTCCTTGTAAAGTTGTTTGAGTTCCTTGTATATTCTGGATATTAATCCTTTGTCAGATGTATATTTTGCAAATATTTTCTCCCACTCTGTTGGTTGTCTTTTATCTCTGTTAATTGTTCCTTTTGCTGTGCAGAAGCTTTTTAGTTTGATATAATCCCATTTGTTTATTTTTCCTTTGGTTGCCCGTACCTTTGGGGTCGTATTCATGAAGTCTGTACCCCGTCTTACTTCCTGGAGTGTTTCTCCTATGTTTTCTTTAAGAAGTTTTATTGTTTCAGGGTGTATATTTAATTCTTTAATGAGAGGTATGGGTCTAGTTTCATTCTCCTGCATATGGATATCCAGTTATTCCAGCACCATTTGCTGATGAGGCAGTTTCTTCTTCAGTATATAGGCTTGGTGCCTTTGTCAAAGAACAGATGGCTGTAGGTGTGTGGGTTGATTTCTGGATTTTCTATTCTATTCCATTGATCAGTGTGTCTGTTTTTATGCCAGTACCATGCTGTTTTGGTTATTATAGCTTTGTAGAATAGTTTAAAGTCAGGTAGTGTTATGCCTCAAGCTTTATTTTTCTTGCTCAGAATTGCTTTGGCTATGCATGGTCTTTTGTTATTCCATATAAATGTCTGGATAATTCTTTCCATATCTGAGAGAAATGTCCTCAGAACTTTGATGGGGATTGTATTGAATTTGTATATCACTTTTTGTAGTATGGACATTTACACAATGTTGATTCTTCCAATCCAAGAGCATGAGATATCTTTCCATCTTCTTGTGTCTTCTTTAATTTCTCTCAGCAGTGGTTTGCAGTTCTCATTATAGAGACTTTTCACATCCTTGGTTAACTCTGTTCCTAAGTATTTTATTTTTTTGGTGGCTATTGTAAACGGACAAGCTTTCTTTTTCTCTTTCTGCATGTTCACTATTGGAGAATAGAAATGCTCCTGAATTTTGTGTGTTGATTTTGTATACTGCAACTTTGATGAAATCATTTTTCAACTCCAGGAGGTTTTTTGTAGAGGCTTTAGGCTGTTCAATATATAGGACCATGTCATCTGCAAACAGGGACAGTTTGACTTCATCTTTTCCAATCTGGATGCCCTTTATTTCCTTCTCTTCTCTGATTGCTCTGGCTAGTATTTCCAATACTATGTTGAGTAGGAGTGGTGAGAGTGGGCCTCCTTGTCTAGTTCCTGTTCTTAAGCTAAAAGCTTTCAGCTTTTCCCCATTCAGGATGAAATTGGCAGTGGGTTTATCATATAAGGCTTTAATGATGTTGAGATACTTTTCATCTATACCTAACTTATAAAGAGTCTTTATCATGAATGAGTGTTGAACTTTATCAAATGCTTTTTCAGCATCTATAGAGATGATCCTTGTGTTTTATTTTATTAAAATGGTATATCACATTTATTGATTTGTGTATGTTAAACCAACCTTCCATCCCTGGGATGAATCCCACTTGATCACGGTGTATAGTTTTGCATATGTGTTGCTATATTCTGTTAGGTAGTATTTTATTGAGGATTTTTGCATCTATATTCATCAAGGATATTGGCCTGTAGTTTTCTTTTTTAGTTGTATCTTTAACTGGTTTTGGTATCAGGGTGATGTTTGCTTCATAGAATGAGTTTGGGAGAATTGCCTCTGTTTCAATCTTTTGGAATAGTTTGTAGAGAATTGGTGTCAATTCCTCTTTGAATGTTTGGTAGAATTCTGCTGTGAATCCATCTGGTCCTCGGCTTTTCTTTGTTGGGAGCCTTCTGATAATAGCTTCAATCTCTTTTATTGTTATTGGTCTGTTCAGATTTTCTACAGCTTCTTGGCTCAGTTTTGATAGTTGTGTGTGTCCAAAAATTTATCCATTTCCTCCAGATTTTCAAATTTCTTGGCATATATTAGTTTATAGTAGTCTCAAATGATTCCTTATATTTCAGAGGTATCAGTTGTAATATCACCTTTTTCATTTCTAATTTTTGTTACTTGGGTCTTTTCTCTTCTTTTTTTAGTTAGCTGTGCTAATGGTTTATCAATTTTATTTATATTTTCAAAAAACCCACTTTATGATTCATTGATCTTTTGTATCATTTTTTCAGTTTTCAATTTCATTAAGTTCTGCTCTGACCTTAATGATTTCTTTCCGTCTGCTAACTTTGGGTTTGGATCATTCTTGTTTTTCTAGTTCTTTAAGGTGAAGTGTTAGGTTGTTCACTTGCCATCTTTACATTCTTCTGAAGTAAGCATTTAATGCAATAAATTTCCCCCCTAGTACTGCTTTTGCAGTATTCCACAGGTATGATGTATCATTGTTTTCATTAGTTTCAATAAATTTTTTGATTTCCTGTTTGATTTCTTCTTGGATCCATATGTCATTAAGTAGAATGCTGTTTAATTTACATGTGTTTGTATAGTTTCCAGAATTGCATATGTTATTGATTTCTAATTTTAATCCATTGTGGTCTGAAAAAAATACATGGTATAATTCCAGTTTTTTTTTTTAATTTGTTGAGATTTGATTTGTGACCTAACATTTGATCTTTCCTGGAGAATGATCCATGTGCTAATGAGAAGAATGAATATTCTGAGGTTGTTCAATGGAATGTTCTGTAGATATCCACCAAGTCCAATTGGTCTAGAGTGTTGTTTAGATCTTGTGTTTCTCTGCTGATTCTTTGCCTAGATGATCTGTCCAATATTGATAGTGAGGTGTTCAGGTCCCCTGCTATTATGTTATTAGTGTCTATTTCCTTCTTTAGGTCTAATAGAGTTTGCCTTATAAATATGGCTGCTCTGACCTTGGGTCCATATATATTTATGATTGTTATGTCCTCTTGATGGATCAATCCTTTTATCATTATGTAGTGGCCCTCATTATCTCTTTTTATGGTTTTTAGTTTAAAGTCTATTTTATCAGATATAAGAATAGCTCCTCCAGTTCGTTTTTCATTTCTGTTTGCATGGTCAAATAATAATGTTTGATTGTTAAATATTACTATATGCTTTTTCTGCAGTTGTTGGAAATCTTATGACTTATCTCATTAATCTATTAATGTAGTATATTTTAGATATTAAAGTGTATCCTGATGTATTTACCAGATATATCTTACTTGGTCATATGCTTTTTAATACACTGCTGTATTGAACTGCTCACATTTTATTCAAGATCTTTGAAACCAGACTCATAAGTAAGATTGGTTTATACTTTTATTTTCTTATGCCATCTTTTTCTAGTGTTTTACTAGCCACATAAAATGATTCTGCAGCTTTTCTGAATTTGGACTAAGTAGTTCTTGAAGATTTGGTACAGTTTGACTGTAAATACATTTGAGTCTAATTTCTTTTAGAGGATAGGGTAGGCATTTGACTGCTTTTTAAAAATTCTGTAATCATAATTGAACACAAATTTAGATATTATTCCCTTCCTCATTAGGTGAATTTTTGTAATGAATATGTTTCTAGATATTTATTATTTCATCTAACTTTGTAAATAAGTTGGCATAAAGATTTTTGAGACAATTTTGTATGATTTAAAAAATACTACTGTATCAGAGTGTTTACTTTTTCAATCATAATAATGCTTACTTTTGAGATTTTTGTTGTTGAACCAGCTTTTGATCTATTGTTTCCTTATTTTGTATTTATTAATGTCTGCCTTTATCTTTGTTTCTTTTTCCTCCTTTTTCCATTGGTTTAGTCTTTTGTTCCTTTTTTCAGTTTTGGTGCTGAAAATTTTAACTCACTTTCAATATTTTTTATTTCATTTAACATGTTTTTAAAGTACATTTAAGATAATACATTCTCCTTGAATTATTGTTTTAGTATCACCCTTACATGCTAAGCATTTTGTCATATTTTTTGTGTTTTCTTCCTTTAAATTGTAAGTTATTTATAAGTTGAGTTTCAAGTTTATTAACATTTGAGATTATCTGAAGTAACTTTTTAATGTTAATTTTTAATTTAATGACATTTTGGACAGATAATATGGTAGAATGCATAATATTTTTTTCCTTGAAATTGTTGATATCTCTTTGTTGCCCCAGTTTATTGTCAAGTTTAATAAATTTTGAGTGGAAAAGAATGTAGTTGTTTATGAGGTATAGGGTTCCATACATGACAAATAGATCAAGCTTGTTAATTTTGCAATTTCAATATTATATGCAAAGATAAAAGCATAAACCATAAGGAAAAAGTTTTAAAATATATGAATTATATTTTTAAAAATTACCTCCTCTTAACTTTGCTTTTGTATGAATGATTTGTTTCTAAAAGAGTCCTATTACATTTCTACAATGGTTGTTTTGCCAAGGTTTGATAATAATTCTGTCATAGTTTCTCTTTATGTATTTTGTAGTTGTATATTTAAGTGCATCAGAGTTTTGCATTGTTTTGTTTCCTTGGCAGATTTTTCCTTTGATTATTATATAATAATAATCTTTTCTCTGTGAATGAGTTTTGCCTTATTTTAATCCAATTAATTTCTTTTAGATTGCCTGCAAGACCTTCTTATAGCCCTTCCTTTTCAAGCTTCACAAATGTGTGTGTGTATGTGTGTCTGTGTGTGTGTGTGTGTGTGTGTGTGTGTGTGTGCTGGTGTTTTCTCATGTATTTTCTTTAATCAGGTGGATAATTTTATTTATTTACTTACTTGCTTATTATTATGAATATTTATGAGATACAAATTACCAGAAATTGCTTTTATATCCTGTGTCCCCACCCAATTGTCATCTAACCACCCTCCCCTTTCCCCTCCCCCCCCACTCCACTTTGCAACCCTGGGAATGTTACTGCCCTCTGTAAGACCACTGCAGTACTGTGGCCTTTCTTTCCTTCCTTTCTTTCTCTCTTAGCTCCCACATATGAGTGATCACATGTGGTATTTATGCATCTGTACTTTGCTTATTTCACTCAACATAAGTTTCTCAATGTTCATCCATGTTGTTGCAAATAGGAGTATTTTATTCTTTTTTATAGCAGAGTAGTATTCCATGGTATGTATATACCACACTTTCCTTATCCAATCATCCATCAATGGGCATTTAAGTTGGTTCCATATCTTGGCTATACAGCCTGATAATTTTGATTTAATATTTTAGTCTGTAACTTTTCATAAGAGAATTTAACTTATTTACATTTATTATAATGACTGATATATTTGAAATTATTTGTATTCTCTTATTTTGTGTTGAGCATTTATGGGCTTATTGTATCTTTTCTTTGCTTTTCTTGCTTACTTTTGGATAGATTGATAATGTTTTCTATGTTCCCTTTTGTTCTACTGCTGGTTCAGAAACTACAAACTACATATCTATTATTTTAGCAGTTACTCATAAATTCTAAGTACTTAACCATAATTTTTTTTAACATACTTTAATTTTCACAAGACTCTGGGATAGATATTATTATTTCCTTCATATAAATGAAAGTGAGGCTCAGAAAGGTAAGGCAACTTGCCCTGGTTCATATAGTTAGTTAATGCCCTTGATGGATTTGAAATAAGATCTATATTATTTGAAAGTCTGTAATTTTTAAAATCTGACACCATGATGCTTAAAGGTGAGAAGGTCCAGTTAACCAAAACAATATTTTCATTGACCGTCTTTTTTTCATAGTGTTATCAGGCAGTCCAGCTTTGCCATTGATTTGCTGTGTAACCTTCAGCAACATATATTTTTTCTCCAAGCCTCAATTTTCCCATCTCTAAAATGGCTTGATTATTCCTAATAAGTGGCTTGATTATTCCTAATGGCATTCCCAGATCATATTTTAATAATGCTTAGAGAGCTACTTGACAATAGACATTTAACAATCATCCCAGATTATTTGCCTTTGTGATAAATGGTGAAACAATTAGTTTGTATATAGTTTCCCACAACAACACTAAATATCATTTAGACTTATCAGTTAATTATTCGCTATCTATATACCAGTCTCAGTCTTTGTATTGCAAAATGGGAACTCCCAGAATGACATTTATTTCCCATTAACCTAATGAGCTAATGAGGGGATATTTTGTTGGTTTTTTTTTTTTTTCTCCTCTCTCCTCTAGCAATTCATTATGAAAGAGAGAATGACTTGGTCTGAGATTTTGTTGTGAATTTTGTTTACAATGCTCTCTCTGGAAAGGAGACGGTGCCAGCATTTTCAGGGGCTTTCAGGCAGTAAAAATTGCAGAATCTGAGCCATCTCTACTGCATGGCCAGTGCCAACATCAGGGAATGTTCCTGATGCCAACTTGATCCACAGGAGAATTAGAGGAGCTTTAGAATGTGTGCAGAGCAAAAGCAGACATAAAATCAAGAAAGGTGCAAAGCATTCTGTCTGAGCATAATCATGGTAAACATCTGAG
Organism: Cynocephalus volans; assembly: GCF_027409185.1. Lineage (NCBI taxonomy): Eukaryota > Metazoa > Chordata > Mammalia > Dermoptera > Cynocephalidae > Cynocephalus > Cynocephalus volans. The sequence goes on from NC_084461.1 coordinate 200,165,798, forward strand.
CTCTAGAATAAGTTCATCTGGATTTAGATAGCAGTTTCACAAGGCACTGTAGTGCAATGGTTAGAAACTTACATTCTAATGGCAAGCTGCCTGGGTTCAAATCCCTACATAACCTCTTAGCAATAGTCTGACTTTGGACAGATCACTTGTCCTCTCTTTATCAGTTTTATCAGCCGCACCGCACCTCCATTTCCCCATGACAATACATACTTAAGAGCCCTGGGTAACTTCTCTCACTTTGTGATCTGCCTCCACCCTGGGGTTTTGTACCCTCATGCCAAGAAGTGCATAGACCAGATGGCTTCTCAGCTCTCTGTGTTTGCCCATGCAATGACCTCTACGTGGAATGCTCTTCCTGCATCTCTCCTAGCTAGGAGTAGCTAGTTCCTACTTCCCAGTTCCATCCCAACCTGAGCTGGATGATGCTCCTCTGAGTCCCTGTAACACTTTTTTTTTTAAATTAAAGAGCAAAACATACCTCTCCCAAGGTGTGTTTTACTAAAACTACCTCTTTCCAGCCAGAAAAAGCTGGGTTCAAATTCTAACTCTGCCCCTTACTCTATGTGATTACTAGCAAATGACTTCACCCTTGAAGGCTTCCTTTTCATCATCTATAAAATGGGAATCATAATCCTACACACCTCATAGATTCATCATGATAACTAAATGTGTTGAATCCACAAAGTGTTTAAAATAGTATATGACACTTTAAAAAGCTCTCCATACTGTAATCTATTACTACTTTTATCAAGGCAATAATAATAATGTCTATTTTTAAGAGAATGTCACAGGAGTTTAATGCAATAACATGTGACAAAGAGCCTGGCACAACGCCCAGCCCTCAGCTCAGTTCAGCAGGTGAGATAGAAACATATGAAGGCACTTCAGCAAGTTCATGGAAAAATATAATTGAAAGATAATATGGACCTTTCCATTAACTTTTTGAAGTACCCTTGCGTCTGTGTGTGTACGTAAAACATATGTGTATATATAATATATGAAGTAGTATATTATATATATCACAGACCATCATTTTAAACTTACCAAAGAAATACATCTGAGAAAAAGAAGCCATATTCTAAGAACCAACTCATTTTTCAAGTAATTCAAAACCAGCGATGGAGAAATAATAATAGAAAATCTAGAGGAACGCATTCCAGGTCATCAGACAATACTCATAATCCTTTATATTTGTCAGGCACTTGACAGGGTACAAAGTGCCGTGCCATCCATTATCATGTCTGATCCTTGGCTTATCTCAACAGCGAGCACAGGGATTTTGTTTTAACCTTTCTTTTTATAGACGAGGAAACTCAGGTTCAGAGAGGTGGAGTGACTCTGCCAAGGTTCCCACTGCCACCTAAGATCAAGCCAGGGCCACCTCACTCTCAGTCCCACATACTTTCTAGAATATTTCAGGGCATTCTGAGCATCCAAGGAAGTGGTTAGTATTTGGCAAGGAGGCACATATACTTAGGTATGTAGAAAACAAATCTCAGTGTTGAGGTACCTGCACCCCATTTTCTTTAAAACTCCCCACATGGTTGATGGTGCTATGTTCTTTCCTATGGTTTTTGGAAGACTCCAAGAAACGGGCTGTTAGTTTCTCTCAGGGACACTAACCCGCGTTTTTTAAAATCAGTGTGGGCTGCCCAAGTGTCACATCAGGCCCCAATGTAATTCTGCACCTCCTCTGCTTTGTCTCACCTGTATCCTTGGCCACTGGGAGTTGTCAAGAAGGCTGAGGTCACCCTCCTGGTGCCCAGTCCAGTATATGACTTTGTCAGGAGCCACTAGATAGCTGTCCTCTGCAAATTCAGTATTCTAGGTGAAGGATTGTGGTCACCTCTGGATAAAGTCCCTCTGCAGAAAATGATCTCATCTTCCTGCCCTTAAAATGGCAAAGGAGACTGGCTCATGAGACAGAAAAGCTTGATTTAGATCATCAGAAGGAACACAGTTGCTATTTGCTGAGATGTAACAAACATGCAGAGAAACACACTATATCCCACATGTACAGCCTGCAGTATAACATACATTTAGAAAAGTACACCATATCCCACATGTATAGCTCAGTCAATTTTCATAAACTCATCAAATACCACCCAGACCAATGACATTAGTAACCATCCAGAAGCCCCCTCATGTCCTGTCCAGTCACTGCCCATCCAGGGCTGTCCTGACTTCTTTCAGCACAGCCTGCCCAGCAGCAGAGGGACTCATCTGGCATGGAGGCTCTTACAAGGTGAGGTGAGGTTATATTGATGACTTGGGCACAAAAGATGGGGTGGAATGACTTCGGATCCGTACCCACTATGATAACAGTAATGATAGCATCTTGTATATTTGGTGCATTTTCTGTGTCACACATTCTGCTATGTACATATTTAATTTTCAGAGCAACCCTGTGTGGTTGGTGCCAGTTCCATCTTGCAGGTGACGGAACTGAGGCTTGGTGAGAAGGGTCTTGTCCAAGGTCATGCAGAGTGAGTGGCAGAGGCAGAATTTGAACCCAGGGAGGCTGGTTCCAGAGAATGTAGACCCTGGCCCCTGCTTTGCCATCTAAACTCATGAACCTTCCATTGGCTTCCAGATTGGCCATCGGGACTTTGATGTGGAGAAGCGTCTTCGGAGGGACCTCAGGAGGACTCATGCACTTTTGTCAGACGTACAGCTCCTCCTGGGGAGCATGGAAGATGGCAAGACATCAGTCAGCAAGGAGGAGCTGGAGAAAGTGCACAGCCAGGTAGGCTCATGGGGTCCCTTCATGATCTGGGCTGGGGAGGATGCTGTAGCCGGGAAGAATGGTTCTCCCCAGGTATGGGTGGGACCATGAAGCCAACCTCCAGCTTTCATAGACCTGCAGAGAGGTACGGGACATTGTCAGGTCTGAGAGGGTTAATGGGAGTGGTAGGGAGAAGGAGGGGGTTATGAAGGACTGATGAGTTCTGTTCCCTTCTTAAGAGCTGAAGCAGAATGTGTCTGTCTTGAGGGCTTGGGCAGATCAGGCCCCTGGCCAGAATGGCTGACTACAGTGTGTGTGTGTGTGTGTGTGTGTGTGTGTGTGTGTGTGTGTGTGTGTGTGTGTGTGTGTGTGTGTATACATGTGCACACATGTGTGCTTGCTGACCACCAGGGCTGGGTATAAAATAGTAATAGTGCTAATAATGCAAAACCAACTCCTAACAGCAGCAATAATTATAGCAGACAATGGCCATTTGATGGCATAAGCACTATTCGAATGCTAATGACATTGATCAAGACATGATGTTGACCACTGGCTGCTACTATCTGGAGCTCCCACCATGTACTGGGCCCTCTCTTGTGGTCGCAAGGCCTTCTCAGGAGAGCTGGGTGAAGTGAGGATCCTCAACTCCATTTCCAAGTGAGGTGATTGAGTGGCAAAGAGGTGAGACAACCCACTCAAAGCCACACAGCTAGAAGGTGACAGAGTCAGGATTTGAACCCCGGTCTTCAGTCTCCATGACCCCTGGCTGCCTCAGAGGAGGACTGGAGCAGCAGGTCTGGGGGTGGATGGGAGGTGAGGCCAAGGCAGGAGCTGGGGACATTGGGAGACATGATAAACATGGGCTGTGCCAGCTGCAGGCACATGGCCCAGGGCGGCTGGTGTTGAGAGGTGTGAGCTGATCCTGCAAGGTGGTGGGAGCCTTGGGAAGAGAGAACTCAGAGCTGAATGATGTAGCAGGGACTCAGGACTTGCTACAAGTCCCCATGGGGAGCCGAAAACACCCTGGTGGGGGGAGGCTCGGGTCAGAGGTCCCCTGGGAGTGCTATGCCTTGCACTCGGTGTTACCTCCCTTGGGTCAGCCATTCTTACCTCACCCTCTCGGAAGGCTGCCATCCCTTCCTCCTCCTTCACTGGTCTTATGTCATCAGGCCTCAGCCATGCCACATGGCCGGGGACTTCTTTATGTTCACAGAATACCCCCAGAAACTCAGATAGGTAATCTGTACTTTTTAGACTGACTCCCCAACAAAACTGTAAGCTTCCCGAGGGCAGGAACTGTGTTTCAGTCAACTCTGATGATGCCCACCAAGTCCTTTGCACATAGTAAAGGACTTTTTGTTGAATTCAATTTGGATTGTTCAACTCGTTTTACGGATGAAAAAACTGAGGGTCAGAGAGTCCAAGGTCTCACAGCCAGTCAGAGACAGAGCCAGGCCTGAAACCCACATATCCTGACTCCAGACCTAGTGCTCTTCTCTCCTCCTTCTGGAGAAGTAGCTCGTGACGGTCAGCAGGTCCCCAGGAAGACAGCAGGAGGCAGCAGAGCATAGCACCAGGGGTTAGAAACAGAGGTCCCAGAGCTTCCACTACTTCCAGTCTCTGTTGTCAGTTTCCATCTATAAAATGAAACACTTCAGGTAGAGCTTATTTGCTAAACTACAAGGCCTTTAAAAAAAAAACCTTAAATTCAGACTTGATTCAGATTTCACCAGTTGTTCCATTAATGCCCTTTTCCTGTTGCAGGATCCAACCCAGGACATCACACTGCATTTTGTTGGCATGCGTGCCCAGTCTCCTCTGGTCTGGGACAGTTTCTCAGTCTCACCTTGTTTTTTATGACCTTGACAGTTTTAAGGAGTACTGGCCAGGTATCCCATAGAATGTCCCTCGATCTGGGTTTGTCTGTTTGTCTCATCATTAGACCAAGTTGATGGGCTTTTGGAAAGAACACCACAGAAGTGGAGTGCTGTGAAACCAGAAGACATTTAAGGGCCCTTCCATCTAGAAATTTCTGTGGTACTCTGCCATTTCCTTTATCAAGTCATTCTCTTCTAAGGTGATCTACCATCCTGACTTGTCCAAGACTTTCCTGGTTTTAGCACTGAAAGTCCTGGGTCCTGGGCAAGTCCTGAGTTCCAGGCAAACCAGGTTGGTTGGTCATTCTATTCTCTTCATGGTTATGTTGGAAAACCAGCATCACCCTCTCACTTAATCCTTCTGATACCCCTAGGTGAGGAGAGGTGATATTGTGCCCATTTTGCAGATGGGGAAATTTTGTCCAGAGGTGTCAAGCAGTGTGCCCAAGATAGCACAGCAGATAAGTGGCAGAGCTAGGATTCAAATCCAGAGCTTGTGATTCTAAACACAGAAGCTGGTGGCTCTTTTCCCTCACATTGCATCTTCCTGCCTGTTTGGCCAACCAGGTGGGTGGGAGACCCTGAGCCTCTTGGCTTGCATCTGGTAGGCTCAGGAGTCTGAGCTCTCAGCCAGGGGCCAGGTACCTTCAGTTCATGAAATCCCCTTGATAACAGGTCACGTGCCTGCTCACCTTCCATCAGAATGTTTCTAATACCACAGCATTAAAGCCTCCCCTCCCCTACAGGGGAATATTCTTGCAAAGAAACCATGGTCGGTGGTTTTGTTTCTTTTTCTTTCTCTTCCTTTTTTTTTTTTTTTTTTTTTTAGTATTCATGAGAATTCTCCTCTGCAGGGTTAAAATGTATTTTCTTGGGAAATAGTGGTATTTAATGAAGGCGCCTTGAGCTGAATCAAAGAGCCTCATTCTTCTGAAAGTCCTTCTTCCCTGTCTCTGCATCCGGCTCCTATCAAAGGGAATCCACAGCCTTGGCTTTCCATTGCTGTTGTCATGGAAATTGTTATAAGGATGGGATGGCATGGAGCAGAGGTCAGGGTACAGTTGCTTTGGCTCCCAGCACACGTGTCCTGGATACCAGAGTTGGAGCTAATCAAGTAAAGCAGTGATGACACTGGGAGTTGCTGCATCTCCTCTCCGATGTGCAGTATTTTTCCTTTGCCTGAAGGCTCCGGGGACAGAGGCAGGGAGAGCAGACAGCAGGAGGAAGGGAGAGGGAGCCAGCCTTGCTGCTGGCTGCTTCTTAAGTGCTGGGTATGACGCTGAGCAATTCCGTTCATTCATTCATTTATTCATTCATTGGACATTTATGCAGTACCTACTATGTGTTAGATGATATGCTGGAGACAAATACAACGGTTAGTAAGACAGGCATGGTACCCATCCTCGGGGAACTTAGAACTGATGGAAAAGAAGACAAGCAAACAATAACACAAATAAATAGAATAATCCCACACCTTAATTTGGCTGAGAAAGGAAATAAGTAAAGTCTTGGAATAGGGAATTGCAGTGGGTCTCTTTTAGCGTGGGCAGTCAGCTAAACTACCCTGGGAGAAGGAGAAGCAGGCAGAGAACAGAACAGGTTTGATTTCAAGGCCTGAAAGGTTTGGATTTTATTCCAAGGGTGGTAAGAAGCCGGTGGGAGATTCTGAGCAGAGCGAGACAGAATATGATTAACATTTCAGAGGACTGCTCTTCTGTGTGGGGAATGGATTGTGGAGAGGATAGGGGGATTCCATTAGGAAGCTAATGCAACCTTCGAGGCCAGAGGGAATGATCATCTGGGTTGGGGGGTGTTGATAGAGATGAGGTGAGAAAGGATAAGCTTGAGGCTGATTCGGGATTGATGAGACCTGTAGATAAGGTTGGGTTAAAAACAGTAAGCATGTCACCTCAGATAATCCTTGCCATGAACCTAGGAAGTGGATGTTCCTATTTTTTCCTATTTTTGACCCATTTTTACTAATGTGGAGACTGGCTCTGAGAGGTTGAGTAATTTACCCAAAGGCACGCAGCAATACATGTCTGGAAGCTGTGAATGATGATATTCTTGTATCCTCAGAATTTAGTTTGCCTAATACATATGGGCCCTATTAACACTTACCAAGCACCTACTAGGTACCAGTCTTTTCTTCGGTGTCTTGGGGGTCCTCAAACTTGGCTGCACGTCAGAGAGCTACACCATTAAAAATCACAGATTTCTGGATCCCAGCCCCCAGAATTCTTTTTTTTTTTTTTAATTTTTTTTCCATTAAACCTGGTTGGATTAGGACCCAGAATCTACATTTTTAAACAATCATATCAGGGGATCCTGATTCTGGTCTTAGGACCAGGATTTGGGAAATATAGTCTTCATATATCCCTCAAAACATCCTTTCAAGTTCAGTGGTGATACACCCATTTTGCATATGAGGAAACTAAAAGTGAGGTTATATTAGTATGACAGATCTTAGTTCCAACTATTCTTTTTCAATTTTCTTTTTTTTAATTTTAATTTTTTATTTAATATCATTATTTTTTAAAATTACATGATATTGTTGCAGAGCAATTGGGAGGGAGGGAGAGGGGAGGGGGAAGGAAATGGGATGGAAGAAGGAGGAAGGAGAAAGGGCAGGACTGAGGCCTGTGGCACACCCCTCATTTCCACAGGGGAGACCAGGAGGCTTCCAGCAGTGGCTTGGGCATTGCCAGGCTGGGTGCAGATGTCAGGGGGGAGTGGCAAAAGCCCTCACTCCCCACCACCCCAGCTCAGGAACCCGGGGCCTGTCTTGCTGCAGCTCGGTGGTCATCACTGGGCTGGTTGTGTGTGTCGGGGGGACGTGGCCAAGGCCCGAGGCCCCCCTCCAACTACTTTAAGATGAACTAAATTTTGAATCAAGGAACTGGATCCAGCGCTTGCTAATTTTGTGATCTTCAGTGTGTGACGTGACATCCCCAAACCCTTTTCCTAACATGGAGTGTCATCATTGCTAGATGTCCCCAGTGCTTGTAGGGCCCAATGAAGTAAGGCCAGTGAGGGCTTCAGAAACTTGAATGCACTCTATGGTCTTTATGGCTCACTTACTCTGATGGATGATGGATAACCTAGAGAAAGGTTCATTCTCTAAAGGGCACAGATAAGAGAATGTGTTTGAATGCGGCTATTGGAAAACTGTATTTATTCTGTAAATATTGATACGATCTCCACTCTGTCCTGAATTCGGGGCCAGGCTGCAGGGATAAAGAGGAGATGACAAGGACCCTGTCCTTGAGGGGCTCCCAGTCCAGGTGAGAGGCAGACCTAGAAGCAGACTGTTGTAAGGCAGGGTGATGAACTCTTTATGGGAGGAATGTTTGGATTTAACTAAAGAAGAAACCCTTCATTTTTCTTTGAGAAAGGAGCTGGTATCTTTGGTTGTCTCTTTAAAGATGGAAATGAACTGCTGTTAGGTAAGATGAATGTGGGCATTTTAGGAGGAAACAAAAGAGCATAAACGGGCAGAGGGAGTATAAAGTGCCCAGAAGGTAAAGGCAGAGAGGATATTGTCAGTAATGGAAGCTGGAGCTAGCTCATGAATGTTTTTATCAGCCTGGCTTAGGAGTTTGGACTCTATGCCAAAGTGATAGGGAGCCATAGAAAGTTATAGAGCAGAAGAGAGCATGGCCAAAAGTGCTTTTAAAAAAATGGCAAGATTTCAGTCCCCAGATAAAGCACTGGAGCCCTGATATACAGAATATCAGGCTGAACCAGCAGCATCAGAGCATTCTTTAGACAGAGCATCTTCTCTCCATATGGGCAGGCAGCCCCTCTGCCAATTGCCCCACCGTCTACAGCCCTAAGAGAACCATTTGGCTCTTTCCACCCAGTTTTGCTCCATTGGAAGCCTTAGATAGATTTCAGTTAACACCTGAGTCTTAAGAGCCTCTTGATAAAACACAGAGGACTCTGGAAGGCAATGTCAAAGAAGCACACTTCTCGGGCTTAAATCCTGCCTCTGCTACTTAACTAGCTGGATAATCCTAGGCAAGTCATCCTGCATTTTGTAGACTCCATTTTCTCACATGATAAGAAGGCATGATAATCCCAGTGAGAAGGCTGATTGGGTTGGTGCAAAGAGCTGTGGTTTGAATGTTTGTCCCTTTCAATGCTCACATCGAAGCTTAATCCCCAATGTGGCATTTGAAAGATGGGGTGTTTAAGAGGTAGTTAGATCATGAGGCGTTAATGGATTCATGAATGGGATAATGGATTAATGGGTTATCAGGGAGTAGACTGGGGGCTTTATAACAAGAGGAAGTGAAAATGTTAGCATGCTCTCACCCTCCTGCCGTGAGATGTCCTGTGCTGTTTTGGAACTTTGCAGAGAGTTCTTCAGGAATTAGGCTTTCACCAAATGTATCTCTTGACCTTGACCTTCCAAGCTTCCAAAACTGTAAGAAATAAATTTTGTTTCTTCATAAATTACCCAGTGTCAGGTATTCTGTTATAAGCAACAGAAAACTGACTAAGACAAATTCTCTAAATTGAAAACTCTAAGGCAATGATTTAAAAATACAGTGCTCCCCACTGGCTCCCTTGCTTCCACTCATCAGTGTCAGCTGTTGGAAGACTTTGATTTCTGGGCACATAATTTTATAAGACCTTGTGGAATAGGTATGGAAAACAAGGTGTGGGGTTGATCTAATGACACCTGTTCTTTTGGAGCCAATTACTAATTAATTCCCATGGAATATTTTCACTGGAAACAAACTAATCTGGAGACAGAAGCAATTCCAACAACCAAGATATATAATTGAGATAATTGCTGTGCATAAATAACATCTGTGCGTAGCAGATGCTGGCACCTGGTTCCAAGGAGAAAGTGGAAGACGATGTCTGCTCCAAGGCAGTGGTTGTTTCCCCCACCCCTGTTCGATTCATGCCTTCACCTTCATCTCCTCCCCAGAGGAAATAAAGAAGAGTTTTCACTGAACTCTGTAGCTGTTTCCTTATTTCATGCTGGGGGCTATATTCACGCCTTCCTGCTGAGGACAAAGCTGCCACCAAGTCCTGGCCATTGTACCCCCTAAATAGCTCTGAAATTCATCCCCTCCTTTCTCTCCCTGCTCTTATTACAGGCCACCTGTATCCCACTCACTTAGATTTCCCTCAAGTCTGCCGGCCTCTGGTCTCATTCGAGCAATCTATCTGCCGCCTGGTCTTTGGAGAGAGAATTTTAAAATTTAAACATTATCTTGGCTCTTTGTGTTCAACCTCCCTCAGTAGTTTCCCATTGCTCTCTGCATAAGGTCCAGGTTCCTTAACTTGACATGCAAGCATGGACTGTCCAGCTCCTACTCTCCTGTCACCCTTCTTCAGTAGCTGAGAATGGATTGGTGTCTCCCACACCTGTTGTCACCCGTTCACCTTTGCCTAAGCTGCACCCTCTGCTGAGCTCTTGCTTCTTCCCTGAGATCCTGCTTTGCCTGATGAACATCTTCGTATCCTCTGAACTTGAGTTTGGGCATCCTCTCTTGGAGCCATCTCTGACACCCACAGGCTGGGTGAGGGCTTCACCTCTTTTTTCTGACAGTCTCCCGGGTTTACCCCTAGGTTAGTACTTATCACTCTCTTGTGATTACCCTTTTGCTTGCCTCTTTCCCTCACTTTCTTTCCAACTTCTTAAAGGCGGAGATAAGGATGAGTAGACATATTAAAAGATTGATCCAAAGTCACAAAGGTAATAAGAGGTGGAGCCGGGATTTGAACCCAGGGAGTCTGACTCAAGCACCTGGGAGTTTAACCACTACCCCGTACCACCCACCTACCTCCTGTCAGCCTGCTGCTGTCTCTGGGCTGTCACATCCCTCCTGGAGTCCCCAAGTGCTCTTGTAGGCCCTGCCATTTGGGGATCCTGGCTCAGCTATGGTGTTCACTTGGCAGGGGGTGCGTTAGGCACGGTGCGTCTTACACCCTGTGAACTCCTAGCGGTGCTTAGCTAATGGCCTGATGCTCCCCATTAGTGCCTAGAAGACTGATAACCTTGGATCCATCCCAGTGCCCTTAATTGGGATATTTGTCACTGAGTGTCATCTACTCTTCCACAAGACATTGGAAATAATTAGTAAGTTCTGGGAAGATGACCCTGATGGGAGTCTTTTGTGTGAGTGGGCACCTTGGGAACACTTCCCAGCCAGGAACCACAGGACAGGTGGCCTCACTCCAGGGTTTATTTGAAGAGACTCCTTTTTTCAAAAAGATTGTGTTGGAGTGAGTTGATTCAATATTAACATAACCTCTTGTCAGAGGAGGTAAAGACCAAATTGCAATTGGTTAAAAACATGGCTATTGCAAGTCTCTCCATCCTTCAAATATTGACACTTTCAATGCTGTGATGAACGAAGTTAGAAGATCCTGGTTTCATTACAGGCAGGAAGTGCCATCTACCCCCCAAAAGAAACTGTTACCTTTTAGCCATGGAGGCCCCACCCACTGAGGCAATAATAACCATCTTAACAACGATGATGTTGATGGTGAACGTTGATTGTTTATATTCTGTCAGGAATAGTGCCAAGCCCTTTGGCATCATGACCTAGCCCTAAACCCACTTGAATGTAGTGAATTCTGAGAGATCAGGGGCCTTTCAGTTTGAGGCCAGTGTGTAGGAGTATGCCTGTATAAAGCAAGTGCTCAGCAAACGAGAGGGAACTAACCAGATGGGCGGTGAGTCTCCGCAGGAGGCAGCTAGTATTATGCCCATTTTTGATGAGAGGATGCCCAGTATATAGGAAAATTGCCCAAAGTCATTAGGTGGAACTAGGAATTTTTTTCTTTTAATTTTATTTTGAAAGAATTTAAAACTTACAGAGAAGTTGCAAGAATAGTTCAAAGGGCCCTGTGAATCCTTCAACCCAGATTCACTAATTTTTAACATTTTGCCACATTTGCTTTATCATTCTCTCTCTAAATTACATTTTCTGAATTATTTGCAAACAACAGAAAGGCATAATTCCCCTTTATCCTAATCAAAATAAAAAATTTAATATTGATTAAAATGTTGTTTTCTAATTCAAGGGTTAGCAAACTTGGGGCCACAGTCCAAATCCAGCCCACCGCCTATTTTTTACTAAATTATTTTTTGTTTTATTATGGCATGTAAGTAAAGAATTTTTTTAATGTTTTTAAATGGATACCTTTAAGATGATTATATACATACCTACATATGTCTTCAATTTTGCCTCTTGACCTGCCAAGCATAAAATATTTACTATCAGGCCCTTGAAGAAAAAGTTTGCAGACTTCTGATCTTATCTGCTAATATTCACATTCTGCCAATCGCTCCACTTTATCCTTTATAACAATATTTCTTGGAGTTTGGAATCCAAGGCCCAGAATGCAAACGGCTCGCATTCAGTTTTCATGATGCCGTCATTCTTCATTCTTTCTTGGTCTTTTATGACATTGACATTTTTGGAGCGTTCAGGCCAGTGACATCGTTGAATGTTCCTCCATTCAAGTGAACTGGAATTTGAATCCCGTCTTTCTTTTTTTTTCAAAGCCATTTGGATTTGTGTAGGATGAGGTTCCTGGGGCACAAGGCTTCAATTTCAAAACTAGGAAAGTCCCAGGAAAACAGGGTTGTCCTAGTGCCATTGTCTCAAACACTAAGTAATCCTGGAGGAGATAAAAGCAATCCCCCAGTCCTCACCCTTCCTCCCTCAAGGTACCCAGTGGATTCAGGAGAGTGGGTGACAAATTAGACTCCAGTTTAAGAGTCTGTCGCCTTCCAAGCAGGCCTGTTCTCTGTTGTCTCCCATGTTGCTCCTTAGATAAATTCTCAGCATTTGCATGTGCTGGCCTCGTCCCTTGCTTTTTTTTTTTTGGCTCTATTTGTGCATATGAGATTTATTGCTATTATTATGTGTGGTAATTGTTTCATTCTTCTTGCTGTTTTATGTGGCTATAGCATAATGTATCTGTGTTGCTGTTGATAGACATGTGGATTGAGTCTAGATTTTTGTTATTATGAATAGAATCTCTGTGTACATTTTTACATGTTATTTTATTTGGAGGTATACAAGTGTGTACATTTCTACAGGGTATATATTTAGAAATGTGATCTCTCCAGATCATTGTACACATGTTTCTTAGACTTTAATTGATTCTACCAAATGGTTTTCCAAAGTGTAGGCATTTATACTCTGCCAGCAGAATACGAAAGTTCCCCTGGCTTCCTATCCAGGCCAGTACTTGGCACTGTGAGTCATTTGCATTTAGCCATCCTGTGGGAGGGGGGTATTTGTGGTTCGGTTTTGCATTTTCCTGGTGACTAATGAGGTGGATCACCTTTTTGAAGTATATCAGCCATTCAGTATCTACTTTTACCTGTTCAAGGTATATGCTCATTTTTCTGTTGGGTTGTCTGTATTTTTCTTAGTGATTTATAGGATATTTTGGATAAAAGCTCTTTGCTAGATATTTCTATTGCATATAGCTTCTCCCACTTTATGATTTTGCATTACATTTTCTTAGTGTTGTCTTTTCAAAAAGAAAAATTTTTGATTTTGATTTAATCTAATTTATCAGTCTTAGGTATCTTAGACTCCAAATTTTACATCGGTTGTCAGGCAGAGGGTGTTCTGGTTAGCTACATATTCTGGTTAAGTGGAACTGGTTCAGGATGAAAATCCCATCTCCAGGCCAGGACTCGATATTCATTCTCCCATTGCCCAATGAGTTTCTTCTAAGATTTGAACCACATTGGTAGTTTTCAAGTGTGTGTGTGTGTGTGTGTGTGTGTGTGTGTGTGTGTGTGTGCGTGCACGTGCGCGCGCGTAGGTATGCATGCACATGTGTGCGGGTGTGTGGGGTGTGTGTTTTCTTTTTAGCAAAAGAACCTCCTTATTAAAGGGAAATCTCATTAGAATGCTCTCTGACCGTTCCCCGGCCAGGACTGGAATGGGCTTCCCTCGTGTCTCCCTAAGTGTCCTCCTTCCAGCTTTAATAAAAGGGATCAGCTTGGGCATCTGGGATTTGGTGAACAAGGCTGTGGTCACCAGCCCTCTCCAGTTCATTTCCCCCTGCAGAGAGGGTCTTGCCTACATGTCCTGCCCCTCTTCCTTCCTGTACATGGAGGAGACAGAGGAGCCGGGGTGCGTGTCAGGAAATAGGCACTTCCCGGGAATCAGGAATGCTCCAGCAGCACAGGTCATGATTATGCTCCAGCGGCAGCCAGGTAGCTGCGGCTGACCAGGGCAGGTCACTGATGGTGTCTGAGCCCATGTCTCTGTCTCGGTCCCTCAGTGCATGTGTACTGAGTCCCTACTATGTGGGAACCCAGAGTCGAGCCACACCCGGGTGGCCCTCAGGAGCCGGCTGTGTGATAGGAATAGACATGGAGCTGTGCTGTTTAGGGCAGCTGTGGGATGCCAGAATATACGAAAAGAGGGTGCAGGAAGGAGATAGGAGGCAGGGTGGCCCTTTTCTTTGATATTTTATCCTGCTTTTCTATTTTTTTCTTTCTTTCTTTGGAGAATCAGTGTGCTCCAAATCCACCATCACCAGGGAGGAGGATAGGAAGGAAGCTTTTGAAGTCTGTTCAATCATGGCAGACCTGAACAGTCCTTAAATCCTATAACACAAAAAATGAGGAGGACTCTTGAACCCTCAAAGAAATAAACTAAAGACAAGTGAAAGGAGATCTGCTTTACTCAGCAGGTGGTGCAGGAAAAAGCTGTGCATTTCGAAGAAACCTCAGTTCAAGTTCTGGGACCTTTATTAACTGTGTGATTTTGACATGTTAGCTAATCTCTCTGAGCCTCAGTTTTCTTACCTATAAAATGGAGATGCAAACATCTGCTTCACAGAGATGTTATATGTTAGACATTAACTTATACAGATATCTTAATCAGCTCAGGCTGCCATGTCAAAATACCATAGGCTGGTTGGCTTCAATAACAGAAATTTATTTCTCGCAGTTTAGAGGCTGGAATTCTGAGATCAGGGTGCCAGCACGGCTGGGTTCTGGTGAAGGCTGTCTCCCTGGCTTGCAGACAGACAGCTGCCTTCTTGCTGCGTCTTCACATGGTGGAGAGAAAAAAAGAAAACTCTCTGGTGTCTCTCCTTCTGAGGACACTGATCCCGTCATGGAGGCCCATCTTCGTGACCTCATCTAAGCCTTATTACCTTCCAAAGGCCCCTATCTCCAAATACCATCACACTGGGGGTTTGGGCTTCAACATATGAATTTAGGGGAGACACAATTCAGTCTGTAGCAACATGGTGAACATTCAGTAGTGAGTAGTTATTGTTATTCTACTGCTACTAAAAATAATGATTATTACTACTCTGAAGAAGATGGAAAAGTAAATATTTAGAAAGAGTTTTGATGCATCAGTAAAGGATGGTCCCCTAGCAGTATATAAGGAAAATTATGGAATGTTTAGTACATGCCCAAATAGTTTGAGATCAAAGGCATGTAGGGTAGCTACCGAACAGTCTTAGGAAATTTCTCCTTGGGGCCACTGTCCTCAGACTTCTGACCACCGGTGGACCTGACCGAACATTTTTTGTATGTCTGTATTTAACAATTTTGTTTGATGTTAAGGCCATCTATGGTTTGAGCTGTGGGGGATACCCTTCAGGGAAAACCTTAATGCCAAATGTTGATTCTTCCAAGTGCTCTGATGGGATATCAAGGCCTGGAATGTGTTGAGATTAGTGCACTGAAGACACCAATTCTTAAAAAGAGTGCTTTCCCCCTGTGGCATTTGTGATGCAGTATTTTTAAATTCCCTGAGCTGTTCAATCAGTTCTAGAAATCCAGGTTCTAACTGCTCTGCTGAAATATCAAAATTTTTCCTCTCCCCACCTCATTCCATATGTCTAGCCAACTCATCTAGTAGCTTAATAAGTCCAAAGCAAACATTTTACCCAGGTATTTAAAGCAGGCAGATGGCTTCGCATAGAAAAGCAATGCTATTCATCGGTTTGTAGTTGACGTCTATGTGATGGGAATCTCAATTGCCCTCTCACTGAATGAAAAGGAGGTGGGTGTTCGGGAGAGAACGCCTGGGATGTACTCAGCAACAAACACTTGTGTGCAGAGGGGGCTGTGTAGGGGCCCAGTAATAGCATCGTTTGGAGTCGCACTGACTCAGAGTCCAGTCTGACCTTGGGCAAGTCACTTCTCCCCAGGTGCGGTTTCCTCATTTGCAAAATGATGAAGGCTGATTTCTTCCTTGCAGGCTCTTGTGGGCTATAGTGCTAATGAATATCTAATACAGTGAGTGTTTAAATCTTCTTCTCTCCTTTCTCGCTCACTGAGCATTTGGGGAGAGGGAATACTTACCCCCTTTGGGTAGGGATCCATGCACAGAACAGGTAGACAGTAAGTGACTGTTATTCTATCACAGGGTTGTGGATGGAACCACTTGGATTCAACTTTTTGGCAGACTAGCGTCAACAAACACTGTCACCAGTGGTTTTGGGTGTTTACTCTGTGGCTGACACTGTGTATGCATGATCTCCTTTAACTCACTTACTCAACCTGTATCTGGGTTCTGGGTGATAGAAACCCAACTCAAATTGGCTTGAATAGAAAAAGGGAAGTTACTGGCCCCAATATCTGAGGCTAGGACTGCCTTCAGGCTTGGCTGGATCTCGGTGTTCCAACCATGACATCAAGAATGTGTCTCTTGCCACCTCTTGGCTCAGTTACCTCAGTGTCACCTTTTATTCTTAGGCAGACTCTTTCTTCTTGGTGGGAAGAGGGGCCCAGACATTTCAAGCTTTTTTCCTGCTTCAGAAAGAGCAAACTTTGTTTACCTAGTCCCAGCAAAAGACCTGGTGTCAGCCATGTTTTTACCCCAGAACCGACCACTATGGCCAACAAGAAGTGACGCTCTGATTGGCTAGGCTGGCTCACATGGCCTTCTCTAGGCTGGTGGGGGGCAGGGGGAGAGGTCAGCACCATCAGAAGCATATGGATATTTGGGGAATGGACATTCTTCACAGGGAATATGGGGTGTTGCTATCAAAAGAGGCAGGGAGTAGATGCTGGCAGGTGCCATCACAGATTTCCCTACGTAGCATGGATTATGGGCACTGCTGTGTCAGAGAGAGTGCAATGTAATGGTTCAGAGTGGGAACTTGGTGGCCAGACTGCCTGGATTCATATCCCAGCTCTGCCATTTAGTAATTGTGTAACCTTTGGTAAGTCATTTGATCTTTTCACTCCTGTTTGCTCAATTACAATAACAGGAATAGCTACTGACACTGCCTGAGTGTTGTTGTGAAGGTTAATTGAGTTAACACATGAAAAGGATTCAGAAAAGTGTCTGACACAGAGTAAAAGCTCATCCTTGTAATCTATGTGTATGGCATTTGTATTAGTCTGTTTCTGATGCTTATAACAAAATACACAGAACTGAGTGATTTATAAAGAATATGAAATTTATTTGCTTATGATTTTGGAAGCTGTGAAGTCCAAAGGCCAGGGAGCACATCTGGTGAGGGTCTTGGTGGTAGTGACAGTGACCCAAGGGTCTCATAGGGCAGAAAATGTCAGAGTAGAGAGAGAAAACTTCTCATGTGGTCTTCTTTTAAAGCCCTTAAAACCATGCCTCGACCACTATTATTAATTCGTTCACTACGGCATGGTTCTACAATCTAATCACCTCTTCAAGGCCCCATCTTTCAATTACCATAACAGGACTTCGCACCCTTTTTACACTGTCACAGTGGGGACTAAGTTTTGGGGGGACATTCAACCCAAGGCAGCATCCCCTAGGTTTGTGCAGTGCACAACTGACACAACTGTACTCAGCAGTCAGCATCCCCTAGGCTTGTGCAGTGCACAACTGACACCACTGTACTCAGCAGTCCTGTTCAGTGAACACAAACCATTATCTCCCCCATTTTGTGGATGGAGAAAACCAAAGCTCAGAGAGGCTGAATAACCTGCTCAAGGTCACAGTATCATAGATAGAGGAGCTGGGACTGGAATCCAGTTCTGCCTGACCTCTGGGTCTGGTCCTAACCACAATGAGATGCTGGATGAGGCTGAACATCCTCCTCGTGGCAGATGAGAAGGCCATATTGAGAGAATGCAACCTCTACTCCCTGCCGTCCTTTGATCCTAGATGGCACTCATCTCATCTTGCTCCTGTGAACTCCAGACTTCAAGGAACTTCAGCATCCTCTCACAATCACTGAAGAGTCAGGGCCTTGCCAAATATCACCAGGCCAAAGCTTAGCAACACTTAATTTATGCATAGGTCGGGAAGCGTGTTCCCATCTACAGCTGCCGTCTGGGGAGGACCGAGAAAGGGCATACACCCATGAAATAGACGGAGGGGTTCTATCTCAAGGGACCGCTGAGGAAATGAAGCCCTCTTTAGACTCCTGGCCTTCAGAATGTGAGCAGTTCTAGGGAAGGCTGGCTGATTTAATTAGCCAACGGTAGAATGACTGAACATGTGTGAGAAGGAGATGAGTTTTCTAGCTGTTGAAGGTGTTTTTGTGCTTTGTACCTACATACTTGTGCCATTATTACACTGATCTCACCAGAAGTAAAATTTGAAAGAGAAAGAAGAACTTGATGAACTTAAACTAAAATCAGTTGTGTTGTTGAGGGTCTATTGATGTCCAGCCCCACACTAGGTCAGGAGAGAGAAGGAAATCACAGGGCCTTTGTCGTACCCTAAACCTCCCCCTCTGGATTGTGAAGGTTTGATATGAACACAAGACGCCTTGTCCATGGGGATGTGATGGTGATGTGGAATGGAAAGGTGTGAAGCATCGGCTGTCACCTCGGGTCCTCGTTGCCATGCTGGTTGTCAGGGCTGGAGAACAGATGCCAAGACCCCTTCTGGAGGAGTCACTTGTCAACTGGCTGCCTTGGTTCGCCTCTGCTCTCTGACTGCTCCTCCTGGAGCTCCTCCTGGGAAAGACATTTTCAAAGCAGTGTTGGGCGAGTGTCGCACCACTGACAGATTTGATCTTGGCCCTAACATGACTTGCCACCCAGCTTCATAAAAACATCACTCAAACAGCCTCAATATGGAAATAATGTGCAGTGAGTTATTCTTATGCTAGGTCATCCATAATGGAAAATCAGCCCAACACGGCCCCGTATTTCTTCCCATTCCCTAAAGTGTAATAAATTGAAACTTTTAAAGCTCGGCATTAAGACGGCTTGTCAGCAGCAGCCCAGAGCCTGCCCAGTAGATGTCTTGGGCTGGGAAATGTCTGGTCTTGCCCATCCAGATCTCAAATCTGAACCTGCTTGATTTGTGTGCCTCTGGGATCAGCGACCTCCCCCCACCCATGCCAGTTGACAGGAAGCTTGAAATTCCTCCTTAAGATGGTCAGTGCTGACTCCCTGCTCATCCTGGCTGTGTGATCTTGTGTAGTTATTTTGGTCTCTTCTTCATTTTCTTCATCTCAAAAATGGAGTTAGAAAGCCTCACTTCTCAGGCTATTCTGGAGATAAATGGATTCACAGCCACAATGACAACAACTGTCAGTACTTTGTAATGTTTGCTCAATGCTGGGCACCACACTAAGAATGTTTTCCCTCATTTATCCCACATAGATCCTTTGATGTAACTATCCCCATTTTACAGATGAGGAAACTGAGGCATAGCAAGATTAAGTGACTTTCTGGGAGAGGCCAATCTCCCAGTTCTGGCTCCCATGCTAAAGCTCTGAACTATACACATGATGAAATGTGGACTTAGTAAGTGCCAGTAAATGTTGCTTTCTTCCTCTCTCCTTGGAATAGACTTATTTGTTCATCTCCAGAAGGCTCCAGGAATGATGCATGTTTCCTTGGAGATTGCCATGTTGATGCCACCACATTTATTCAAACTCTGAGTTCTGTCATTCTACAGACCCCAAACTAGTCCAGGAGCTCGTGACACTGCCTACCTGGCTTCCAGTAGAGCACCAAACCACTCTGCGGTGAAGCTGTACCTTTATTTTAATCCTTTTTACCTGTGTGGTCAGACTTTCCAGTGAGTGGCTTTCCATAAGGGACAGGTGACATCAGCAGTTAAAATCTGGGACCCTGGAGTTATATCAGCCAGGCTTATCCACTGAGAGCTGTGTGACTGTGGGCAAGTCACTTCCCCTCTGTCAGCCTTGGTTTCCTCATTTATCAAAGTCTTAATGGTGAAACCTTTCTCTTAGAGGTGTTATGGGCTTTAAGGAAGCAAGGCAGAGAGAGCACGGTGCCCTGAAAATGGTCCCCAGGCAAGGGTAGCAGGTGTGGCTGTTAATGCCAAAAGCACTACAGCAGAGATAATCCTGTCTCCAATCTGCTGTGAGCTCAGAATGCCAGCAGCTGCCCCATTGACTGTGCTCTCTGTGTTCATATCTGTCTGAGAAGAGGTGTCCCTCTCCCTCCTTGCTCCAAAGTGAGAAGGGAAAGGACGGAGCATTTCTGGATCAGACACCGTACCCCATCTGTAAAATGGGGCTAAAATTAGCACCTCCTTCTCCGGTGGCTCTGAGGATGGGCAGGATCATACTGATGAAATCGCAGCAGAAGGAGGTGCTCAGCAGATGGGGACTGTTGTCACCATGCACGGCTCTGCCCCGTTGAGTACTTGAAATGCCTCTCGCTTGCCTCCTGGCTCTGGGCCGAGCTCTTCAGCTTGACAGCGAGGCCCTGCATGTCGCCTCCCTCTCCACCATTAGTTATCTGACATCATCTCCCGTGATGGCCCATCTGCTCCTGCCTGCCCAGATCTTTTGTCCTTTGCATGCCCCACCATGCAGATCCTTCCATGTCTCTCCACTTCTACCCCTTCCACCCTGGGAGGAGCAGCTCCACCGGCTCCTTCCTGGAGGACCACAGTGGCATCCACACTGGCCGCCATATTTCCATTCGCTTTCCACTAAAGTCCATCCTCCTGACAGCAACCAGAGGGAGATCACACCACCCACCTCCTTAGAAACCATCAGTGGCTTCCTTACAGACGGAAACAAAATCTAAGCTTTGCAGCCTGGCTCACAGCCTCACTAATGTGACCCTGTCTACCTCTTCAGCATCACCTCCTCTACCTCTCTGTACAGCTGTCTGGCCACACTGGTCTTTCTGTTTCTCAGCAGCATGTTTGTTCCTGTCCCCGCCTCAGGACCTTTGCATGTGCCACGGCCTCCCTCAGGACCCTCTTCCTCCTAAATCTGCACAGGGCTGTCTCCTTTGCATCCTTTAGATCTTAGCTTGCATGCTTCTCCTTCATGAGGTCTCTGACTTCTGCTCAAATGAGGTGCTAGCTTTGCCCTGTCTGCCTTCCAAGGAGCGCTCCTTCCCACCTCCCAGCCCGCCGGATGCCCTGGAGTCACCTGCCAGAAGATAAGATCATGCCTGACATCTCATTTCTTCTGTCAATTATGCTCTAACAATTACTGCCCCTTGCTCAATATCATTTTCCTCAGTGTGTCTCAATCCCTCCCAGTCACTGGGGGACATGGGCCACCAAGTCCTCCTTTGCCCAAACCCTGCACCGAGCCCAACTGCAGAAATACCTTGTTCTCAGGGGTTCGAAAAGGGGGTTTCATTGGTTGTGGCCCCTGGTAGTATGGGTGGTCGTGGGGCTGGAACTACAGGTGTTAGCATGCAAAAGCTGTGGGAGTTGAGTAGAGCCTCAGACTCAGGAGAACTGAGCTCCACCCCTCAGACTAGGCACCTCCCTGCTGCCAGACTCGATTTCCTCATCTGTAAAATGGGGATATTAGCACTGTGCACCTGCATACAGATTAAAAGAAAAAATATACATAAAGCCTTTATCATGGCACTTGACAGGAAATTTTCACATGAATGTCAGCCTCCATTTTCCCTCCTTCCGTTATCATTAGTGTAACTCTAACATCTGGGCTAAGCTTCTGGACATTTGGAAGAAGACATTGTCTCCCCAATTTGGAAGCAGATGAAAATGTTTACACGTGGATTGTACCCTCGGGGAACCCCCTGCCTTGGCCAGTTGTTTTTGGATGGCCTCCACCTTGGCTCTGTTGTTTTCTTTTTATAGGTCAGTGGGGCCCCTTGCTTCCTCAGTGGCCTCAGGGATCAGATTTATGCATGCCATTTCGGCAGGGCTCTGCTTGCTTTTTTTTTTTTTTTTTTTTCCTCCTGTCGGTTAGCACCAACCCTAATGTCATTAACTGTTTTGGAGGGACAGTGGCCTGGCATTTTAGAAGGTGTGCTCGTCTAATAATACTAGTTGTGTTTCTGTTTCTTGTAGCTTTGTGGCTTCGGGCAAGGCACTGACCCTCTTTGAGCCCTGAGTGTTTTCCTTAGATGATTTCTAGGGGTGTTTTCTGCTTGGAAATTCTAGAGTTCAGAAATCGAGGGGAAGCTGCCAATCACAGAACAGACTTCGGGTTTGTGTGCAGATAATGTGTTTCTCCAACAGGGCATGTTTGTCTTCTGGGGTCACATACATAGGTAATTGTACTATCTTGATGGCCCAACTTTGCTAGGATAGAAGGCTCACTATGGGCAGGTGGAAGGATGAGAGAGAAAAGGGTGAGAAACAGCTTTAATTAAGTCAGTGGCTCTTAACCTCTGAAAATCTAGGGGAAGCTGTGAACCTAGGAAAATGCTCACATGCATAATACTTTGTGTCCATTTAAAAGGGGGTTCACAGACCTCCTTTTATCTCTGAATCCTGGTTAAGAAACTTCAAATTGGCGTGTTTGTTTCCACTGACCTTTAAGACACCTCCTCCAGGAAGCCTCTCTTAACTTCTATGCTGTGTTCCCACTGCCACAGTGCCCCCCTCTTCCCTGTACTCCCCAGAGAGGTTGACATTACCTGTTCCTGCCTGTTTTTCCCTGGGAGGGCAGGGGCTGGCTTGGTTGTTCCCTGCATGCCCCCTGCCTGGCACTGAGTGGGCTTCAGCAAGTACAGGTATTTGCTGAATGGAACTGAGGAATCGGTCCCGACACCGAAGCAGGGGTGGCCTAGCCTTATTCCATGGGGCAGTGCAATTACATTGAGTGGGCCTAGAACCTGACTGACTCAAATGCAAATCCATTCACTTCCCCCAGCTGTGGGTAGATGAATAGTGGCAAAGACGTGAGGGTCGCCTGTAAATTATTGTGCAGCTTGAGAGGGGCTGGGCTGGGCTGGAGGGAAAGGACTTTCAAGGAGGCAGCCTCATGAGGAGGCCTCTTCTCTTTCTGCTTAACCTCCTGTCTGGTCCAGCTGGAGGAGAGTGAAGCCAAGTGTGAGGATGCTTTGAAGACCCAGAAAGCGCTGACGGCGGACCTGGAGAGCATGCACAGCGAGCTGGAGAACATGACCCGGAGCAAGAGCCTGGTACCTGTCCCTGCCTGTAGCTGTGGGGTCCCAGCCAGTGCTGGCCTTTAGGGGTTAGTGTGGGCCTACTGTGCACTCAGCACTATAAGAAAAACAAGGCACTTTTTGTGGATCTACTGGGTACCACCTTGGAGGTACAGAAATTCATTGTAGGCCTACTGGGTGCTCAGCTCTATAGGAGGGACAAGGGCACTTATTGTAGACCTACTGGGTGCTCAACATACTTGGATTGTGCAAGCATCCTACTGTGAGCTGAGCATTATAAATGTGAAGGAGCATATATGAGTGTCAACTGTGTGCTTCTCTCTGTAAAGGTAAAAAAGGAAACCTGTTGTAGACCTAATGTGTGCTCACCACGTGAAGGTGCATATGATGTGAGCCTATCATTTGCTCAGCACCCTAAGCAGGAACACAACTGCTTATTATGTGCCCATAGCGTGCTCACCAGAGTAAGTGGTTCTTATGCATCTGTTGTAGTCCTACTGTGCACTCACCACCATAAAAGGGGATTTGGTCCTTACTGTTGTGCTAGTCCATGTCTATTCCTGTGAGTAGAAACAAGGACATCTCTCTTGGGCTCACTTAGGCTCACTACAATAAGAAGCCCAGCCATTTACTGTGGAACTACTGTGTGCTCACCATTGAATGGGGATGAATGAACATATATTATGGATCTATTATGTTGGTAAAAACTGGGAGTGTGTGTTCCTTCATCCCCTGTCTTGGTATACAGGGTTGGCTTAAATTTATACTCAGTTATAAAATCCTAACATTTAGGTATAGTCGGAGACTTACAGGCAAATGCATGTCTCAAGATTCCTGTTGGCTCTTTTGTCCCTTATTTTGTTCACACCAATTAAGAGCTTGCCCACAGCATTTACATGCACATGCATATGCACACACATGTGCACACACAGGTCTAATGTACACATTCATATACAAAAGCACCAGACACACATACAAAATAAACACCCTCATAGGTAAAATATGCATCCAAATGTATCCATCTAGCCAATGCACATTTATTGAGCCCCTGCTATATGCCAGGCTTGATGCTTAGTACTGGGAATATACCTGTGAAAAGAACAAAGTCCCTGTTCTCAGGGAGAGTATAGGTGTTTGCACTCACCTATAACAACCATGCACATTTAAAATGTGGGTCCATAGATTCCTGGGCAGGAATCCATCCACACACACGGACATAAATCCATTCACATGTGCATGTGTGTGCACACCCACAGACACATGCATGCCCAGTGTACAACACACACTGAACTGTCATAAATGAACATGCAGTTCCCTGTTGCCACTACACATCCTCACACACATACCTGTGGCAGGTGTTGGCATGCAGGGCCACCTTCACATGTACATGTTCACTTCCCTCACACACCCACAGGCGACGCCCCTCTGCTCTTCATCAGGCCCCTGCTGCCCTCCCCCCACCCTCCTTGCCCACCCCAACCATTGGCCTGCCTCTGTCAGGTGGATGAGCAGCTGTACCGGCTGCAGTTTGAGAGGGCGGACCTCCTGAAGCGCATCGACGAGGACCAGGATGACCTGAATGAGCTAATGCAGAAGCACAAGGACCTCATTGCTCAGGTATTGAAAAAGACTTGGTGGAAGAAGCTCAGGGGCTTGGGGCCAGGTGGGTAGGGAATGTTGAGAAGGTGATGTAGTCAGACCACTACCTGGTGTTAGGATCTTGGATAAGTACCACAGAGATAGACAGAAATTTTAAATTTTATGTGGTTTTAAAGGAGGAGAATGTCACCTTCAAATATTATGTGCATCTCTAAAGGGCGTCTCCACCAGGAAACATCTTGATTTATTCATACATCTATCTACACATCTACCCACCCACCCATTTATTTGCCCACTCACCCACCCATCCACTCATCTATTCATCCATCCATCCATCCACCCATCCACCCATCCATCCATCTGTTCACCCATCCACTCATCCATTCCCTCATTCGTCCGTCCACCCATCTGTCCACCCACCCACTCATTCTCCCACCCATCCACTCTCTATCTACCCATCCACTCATCCACCCCCCCATCCAATCTACTCATCCATCCATCCATCCACTCATCTACTCATCCATCCATCCATCCATCCACTCACCCATCTACTCATCCATCCACCCATCTACCCACCCACTCATTTATCTACCCACCCACTTATATCCATCCACCCATCCACTCATCCACCCACCCAGCCACTTATCTATCTACCCATCCAGTCATCCATCCATCCATCGACTTGTCCATCCACTCATCCATCCACCCATCTATCCATTCACCCCTTTATCCATCCATCCATACACCTATTCCATCAACCATTCTTCCACCTATCTACCTCTCTATTATATCTGCTTATCTATCTATCCTTCTTTATTTATTTATTTAATATTTATTGAGAAGTTACTATGTGTTAGGCACTGTGAGAAATCCTGAGCATACTGTACAAAAGCACATCCCAGTCCTGCCCTCATATACTTCACAGTTTAGTGGGCTGGGCAGACCTTACTACATAGTCATCCAGAGCAGAGGGGAAACTTACCAACTGAGCTAAGAATACAGAAAGGAAATGAATACGATTCTGCAAATCCTGATCTGGGTTGTGGGTCAGGGAAGGCTTTCCCAAGGAGGTGGCACTTGGATGAAGATCTGAACCAGGAGCAGGAATTAGATTGGAGTGGGACAGCATGGGTTGGGGGAGTGTTCCGGGAAGAGAGAACAGCATATGCAAAGGGCCTGTGATGGTGTATTTAAGAGGCTGGAAGGAGGCCAGCGAGGGAAATGTGGCACAAGATGAGCTCAGTGGGTTCAGGAGAGGAGGGCCAGATCAGGGTCTCAGAGGTTCTGATGAGTTTAGGTTTTGCTTATGGGTGTTGGGAATCATAGGCAAGCTTTTTAGGGAGAAGAGCAGCCGGCATGTCACCCCAGACCTTCACCCCCGCAGTGGCAGAGCTGTTCTCTACCTTGTCCAACACTGTATCCAGAGCTAAGAAGAGTGCCTGTCATGGAGTAGGTGCTCAGAAAAGAGCTGCTGAATAAATGAAAGCTGCAGTCATTCAAAAGAGAGACAACAGTGGCTTGTACAGGGCAGGTGGAGTGGAGATGAGGAGTGGATGGATGGACTCTGCAGATGGTTAGGAGGCATGATGGTGGCATGGGGGGAAACAGAGGCTGTGGGTAGAGCTGAGGAGTATGATGAGGATTCCCCAGTGGATTTCTGACCTGCATAACTGGGGAGAACAAGTCTCTCCGGGAGCAATGAGTGTCTTCCTCAGATTGTAGCCCCAGAGGAGATCCAGGGCAAAACACCTGCCAGGCTTCCAATGCATCCAACAGAGATCTGAGGGGATTTCTGCTAAACAAGAAATGATGATAACAAAAATAATCAATTATATCATCAACATTATAACAAACACCACAAAAATCGCTTATGTCATCTTCTACATTTGTGAATCACTTATTTTTGTCCAAAGTGAAAGTGTATTTGTTCAATTACAAAAGCAGTATATGCATATGTCCATTATAAATAATTTAAATACTAAATATATGTGGAATATAGAGAGTGAGGGGGCCTTCTGACCTCTGGAATCCCTCTCTTCAGAGACAGTCAAGCTCAACAGTTGGTTCTACTTTGTTTTAGGACTTTTACTCTTCATGGCCTCATTTATTCTCTAAACAAATGCTATGTGGAGAGTCTAAGCAAGGACTATCAGCCCATTTTACAGATAGGGAGATTGAGGTGCAGAGAGGTGCTGTGGCATGCCAGAGCCAGTAGCTAGGTCTAGAATCCCAGTTGCCTGACACTCAGAGTATTTCTCTTCTCTTGGAATCTGCTCCTAGTGCCATGGCCAGCCCATTTCTATCTGGGCTCTCAAGGGTATATATCAAAGTGCTGAGCAGTTGACCAAAGCCACGAACTTATGTAATTAGAGTGACTCAGTGAATATTGAGATGAAAGATGTTGGGAAGGATATGAGAGGTAACTTTTGGGAAATAATTATTGTCACAGAAGCTCTGGGAGAGACAGACATCTATGGGTGGGGGAAGAATGGATTTTCAGGGGTGGTTTCCCAGCAAAGCTGTGGTCTCGGGGTGACATTTTTTTGCCTCACCAGTCTGCTGCTGACATCGGGCAGATCCAAGAACTGCAGCTGCAGGTGGAGGAAGCCAAAAAGGAGAAGCATAAGCTTCAAGAACAAGTACGTGCTCAAAGCTGTCATAGTGGGGGAGAAAGGAAAGGTTCCCTCTGAGCCCTTAAACTTCAGCTCCTGAATACTGTCACTTGTGCACTTATTCATTCATTCATTCAAACACTCACTCACCTCCAGATGAATTGAGAACAATCCCAGCAGACAAGCACACATGCACACACGCACGCACACAGCACACACACGTACTCTTGCCTGTGCCTGTCCCATATCCAGAGATGCCTCATGCAATGAGACTCATCAGCTATTCAGTGTGGGATTTTCTCACTCTGAGAAATGGCTCCAAGGAGAAAGGGATGGACTGTTCAAGTCAGAATGTAGTCTTTTGTGAAATCTCCCTTTGAAGTCATGGTCCCTCTCAATATCCCTGGCTTTCCATCATTACCTAGTAGGTTGCTGTTATCCATGAGATTCTTGAAGCTTTTCTAGACTGTTGCCTGTGCCTGCTTAGAGTGACTGTCAGAGTGACCAGGTGTCAAGCAAACTACCACAGACACCGAGTAACAACAAACACAGCAAAAATAGTAGCAGCAATGATCATTTGCTGGGTGCATATTATGTGCCAGATCTCCTTCAATCCTCACAAGAAAAATGAAGAAACTGAGGCTCAAGGAAGGGAACTAACTTGCCCAGACTCATCTAACTGGAAATCGGTGAAACTAGGTTTTGTGCCTGGCTCCCAAACCCATCCTTGCCTGTCTCCTTCAATGCCAAAACTTGTTGCTCACAGACTAGCTTTGCTCCTTTATCATAGCAGGCAAAGAGGTAAGAGAAGTGCTGATTAAAAGTCCTGTTTTGAATTCTGAGGGCACAGGAAGCATCACCTCCCAGTACCTGAGACCCAGAAGCAGGATCTGATGTGAGGGTCCAACGAGGGTCCTCAGATTGGGACCCAGCAGTTCTTGCTTCTGCAGACACTCAACATGTAGCACCTGAGCAGAGAAGGAGGTGGAGTGAATGGGCCCTGGGGCTGGATCCTGTGTGTGTCTGGGACTCAGGGCCAGCAGGTGGCCAATAGGCCTCTCGGATGTGCCCCCAGTTGCAGGTGTCCCAGATGCGTATTGAATACCTGGAGCAGTCCACCGTGGATCGAGCCATAGTGAGCAGACAGGAGGCAATCATCTGTGACCTGGAGAACAAGACGGAGTTCCAGAAAGTGCAGATTAAGAGATTTGAGGTACTTGGTGACATGTAAACACTATTGCAGCCTAGAGCAGTTAGAGCTTTTGTGTGAGTTCCATCCATCTATCTACTAATACGCCTTGATCTGGATATACATAACTCATCCATCTCCTACTCAGTCTCTCCCCTCCCTCTTTCCTTCCCCCCTCCCTCTTTCCTTTCTTACTTTCTTCCATCACACAATCCCACAAACCACCCATCTGTTAACTTATCCACTTGCATCTATTTCTGTCCATCTCCATCCACCATCACTGGTCCACTCATCCATCTCTCCCTTCCATTTCTTCTTCTTCCTACCTTTATTCTTTCTTCTCTTCTTCTAATCTTTTTTTCTTCAGACCCCAACTGCTCTAACTTCCCATCCTTATATTCATTGTTCCAGTTCTGCTCCTCTCCATACACCTACTCATCTACACATGTGCCCAGCACTCATTTGAACAGACGTTTATTTTGCAGTCAGTGTGTGCTAGGCTCTGTTTTTGGTGTATGGAATATATATGTATAACACAGATTCTGCTTTCCAGAAGCATAAGGCTTTGTAAGGGATGTGGGTGAGATATGTACATAAATATCCATAATATGGGAAGAGGGCTGTGAGGTTTGGAGGACAGAGATCTTTTCAAAGCTAGGGAATCAGAAAGGCTTACAGGGGGAGATGGCATTAATGCTGAACCTTGAAGGACAGGTAAGACTTGGATGGGGTGGGGTGGGGTCCAGTAATCACATTTCACTGCACTTGAGCTGGAAGCAAAGGTGTTTGCCTCCAGCTCTGTAGGCCAATAACATCGGACATTTACAGAGGGACATCATTATTGTCAAAATCCTCTTATATCAAGCCACTCTATCTAAGGGCTGACAGTGATGTGGGACGTGTAGAATAGGCCTCACCTAATGAGTGAGAAGATGACCCCAGAGAGGTCAAGTGATTTGTTCAAGATAAAGCCAGGCAGTGTCAGGGGTAGGAGGAGGTTTACACCGTACCTTCACTCCGTGCTGGTCCTTGGTTTCATTTCTCTGCAGCCAGCTGGCTTCACCACAGTATAACAGTGTAGACAAGGGGAGGTTTCATCCCTCACTCTGAAGCCTTTTTTCCCAATCCCCCTGGGGGCATTTGGTCTCTGCTACGGATGAAGAACAGAGAGATTCTTCACCTTGACCATCAGTGACCCTTGGAATTGCTCAAGGGATCCCTCAAGGCATGATTGTCTCTGTAGATCACCATGAATCTTTGATCTATGATCTTTTAAATATGTAATGTTGGGCTCTATCCTGTCATTTTTTAACTTGGTTTTAGCGTAGCCAAGTGATAACAGAGAAAGAATGACAATTATGATAGGAAAACTTCAAATTGAAAAATTCTATCTCCAAATTTACATTGTCTTTCTGCCACCATTATTTGAATTTAGTAGAATCATGGGTCCTTGCTGCAGAGAGATGGGGTACCTCGAGGAACAGTTTGAGAACTACTCTTCCTCCTTCTACCCCTCCTGATGCTCTTTGAAATTGTTGCTAAGCTCCATTTGAAAGATGAAGGGGAGCTGAATAGTAAATCTTTTTTTTTCTCTATTTTTCACCATCTGATCTGAAGTCTGTTTTTTCCTCTGTCTGTGGCTGCTGAAAAGGGGCTCAGAGTCCTTAGCAAGGGCCTGAAATATTCATGCAGTCTCCTTCTTATGTCAACACGAGAGTATTTGTCCATCAGGATCGATTGGTTCCAGGCTTGTTGGCCAACTAATGAATTTTGCAGAACAGTCCTTGGGTTTGTTTTCTGTCGTGTGATGCCCAAAGCACTTTTCTCTCTATTGTTTCATTATGTCTTCGTAGATTCCCCACCCCCCCACCCCCCAGAAAAGGAAAAATGCCTTAAAATATTAAGGTTGAAGTTCATGAGAGATTATTTGATCAAACACCCTCATTTTATAAATCAGGAAGCCAAAACCCATATTGGGGAAGAGGTTTTGACCCCCAAAATGATTCTCCCTCCACAGTACAACTCCACCTCCTAAACCTTGGGATGAATGGGGCTGCCGTAAATATTGATAACTCCCAATTCTTATCCAGCATGTCCTATGTGCCAGGCACCGAGCTAGGCCTTCTGCATAGCAACACATTAGATCTTAATAGCATCTCTGGAACACAGGTACTATCATTGTCCCTGTCATTCAGAGAAGTTCAGCCACCTGCCCAAGGTCACACAGCAGGAAGAGGAAGAGCAGGAAGAGCTAGAGGTGGGATCTGAGCCCAGAACATCTTAGAAGTCAGGGTTCTCTTTGGTATATCACACTGCCTCTCAGAATAGCAGCTATCATTTTCTGTGTTTTTAAAGTAAATTTTTCATTTTTGCAGCAGAAGTCAGGATTCTTATCCTGATTACTTTATGAAAACAGAGATTTAGCAAAGGATTTCTCTTCTTGGAGCCCTCTATTTTGTGCCCCCCGGCCTCTAACTCCAAGGTGGGCATGTGCTCTCTGGCCCTCCCAGGTCCTGGTGATCCGGCTTCGGGACAGCCTGATCAAGATGGGCGAGGAGCTGTCACGGGCAGCGACGTCAGAGTCCCAGCAGCGGGAGAACAGCCAGTATTACCAGCGGCGCCTAGAGGAGCTGAAGGCTGACATGGAAGAGCTGGTGCAGCGGGAAGCAGAGGCCAGCCGGCGGTGCATGGAGTTGGTGAGTCCCGTCCCCAACGCTGGCAGGCTCTTATCTGACTGAGGGCTTAGGCTGGGTCTCATGGTCTTTGGGATGGGTGGAAAGCAGGGAGAAACCAAAAGGGGATTGGCTGAGAGATGACGCTGCCATTGGCTACAAATCCTGGGGGTGGGCCCAGAGTAGACCAATGGCATTCACTGCTGCTGGATGGCCGTCAAGTGTGTTTACATCTGAGACCCCAGACTTTTTTTTCTGCCTCAAACGTCCACCCCAATGGCAGGGCAGCTTCATGCAATGAGGAGAGAGCCAGTGTTTATTCAATGTCTGTCTTCTGCTGGGTCTTAGTATCCGTAACATCACAACAACCCTGAGAAGTCAGAATTATTACTCCCATTTTACAGATGAAGAAACCGAGGCTTCAAAGAGGTGAGAAAACTCATCTAAGGTCATATCTAGTAAATGTAGAGCTACTTCTGGGCTGTTAAGAACAACAAAAACAAAGGATAAAAATGATAATGATACAAGCACTTGCGATGTGCCAGGTTCTGAGTGAGACATTTTTCATTTAAATCCTCCTAGCAGAACTGTGAGGTAGGTGCTATTATAATGTCCATTATACGTATGGGAAAACAAAGGCACAGGTATATCAGCTTGCCACGTCAAAGCTCAGAGTTGTATGTTCATTTGCCCACAGTCACATATGAGTAAGAATTTGAACCCAGGCCTATCCAACTCTGAAGTCTCTGCTTTTAGCCACTAACGCAAGCTTTGCCCCTGGTGTGATCCAAGGAACATTTTAAAATGTGATTCTCCATCATTTATTGTATTGTCCTAAGAACAGTTTCCTACAGGGATCACAGAGCTTCTGAGAGTGCCCACATTGCTTTTTCCCCATGAGACCAGGCATCCTAAGGCTCCAGATTTCTGATTCTGTGACCCAAGGATGTCTGGCCCCACTTTGTGCACCACTACACAGCCTTCCCTGAAACAACCCACAGCATGCCAAGACCTGGCCCAGAGGGATCTAAGTAATGGTCATTTTCTCCTTCCCACACTATCCACTCCAGTTTTGCAACAGGTCTCACCAACTTCCCTCCTGCAGCAAATGTATTTCTTGAGCCACTTTCTCCCACAGCCAGTGTCATTCCCATCAGCTTCATCCTTGACAAGCCGGCTGCCTGGCTCTTCTGTGTTGGGGGAGGGGAGGCACTGAGAAGAGACAGAGGTTCCCAGACAAGTCCAGGTCCCCTGACTGGCAGTTCTCCACCCCCATAGTGCTGGGAGAGAGAAAAGCTCTTTCCTCCAATTGACAAAGTAACTTCCTCATTAACCAGCCCTGCTTCTCATGCAGCTGAGTTCTCCTCCTGCAAGCTCTTGCTGGAGGCGAGAAAACATCCCGAGCTTTCCTCCTCTGATGTCTCTTTTAACGGGCCAGACACTCAGGCATTCTGGCCAGATCAAATAGTGCTTTTCTTTCTCTCTTTCTTACTGTCTTTTTCTGTGTCTTTCCTCTCCCCTTCTCTCCTCCTCTCTCCTCTTCTTCACCCCCCCACCCCTTTTATTTTTTCTTTCTCGCTCTCTTTTTTTTTTTGCTCTTCTCTCACTGTCCTCATTCCTGGGGCCATACTCAGATCTTTAAAGGTCCCAAAATACTGAAAAGATTGTAATGTAGCCCCACATATGAATCAGAATAGAAATAACATAAAACTGTAAAGCACAGAGCGTGCATGTATGCTGAAATTAGACGTGCACCTTTCTGTGTTTTCTTATTGCAAGATTCTGGATAAGTTTATTAAGGATGAACTTTTCTCTTTTATTTTGATGTGTTTGTGGTTAGAGTGTTAGTTTCCAAGGATTGCCATAATGAATGACCATGCACTGGGTGATTTAAAATGATAGATGTATTCTCTCATAGTTCCAGAGGCCAGAAGTCTGAAATCGAGGTGTTAGCAGGGACACACTCCCTCTGAAGGCTCCAGGGGAGAATCCTTCTTGGCCTTTTCCAGCTTCTGAAGGCTCCAGGCATTCTTTGGCTTGTGGCTGCAACACTCCAACCTCTGCCTCCATCTTCACCTGGCCTTCTCCTGTGTGTGTGTATGTCTCAAATATCCCCCTCCCTTTTTCTTACAAGGACAGCTGTAATTGGACGTAGGGTCCACCCTAAACCCAGGTTGGTCTCGTCTCAAGATCCTTACCTTAATCATATCTACAAAGACCCTTTTTCCAAATAAGGTCACATTCACAGGTCCCTGGTGAACATATCTGTTGGGAGACTGTAAGATCCGTGCACCATGCACAAATCCCACAGACTGGGACGGCTCACTTCACAAAGACCATGAGACTGAGACCGATGCAATTAAGCAAGAGGGACTTTATTCCAGCATGCTGGGGTCACCTTGTCTCCTGGACAGAAGCGACCCCCAGCTTACAATTTAAGCACCTTTTATACAGTTTTCTGAATAGATCTTTGTGACAGGATGAGTTGTTGGTTATCTATGGTGCCTTTAGATTTACAGGTGGGCTTTAGCAGGCTGGTACCCCGATAAGGAACAGCACATTTCTCAATCGTTTATCTTCCCCGGGGTCTGGCCAGGTGGCCTTTAGATAAGGAACTAGTCAGTTCCTGGAACCGGGTGGGGGACATTCCCTTCCTTGGAATGTTTAGTGTGCTCAGGCCTGACCTTTGTATGGCCCCTTAGAAGCTGCTTTACTTAGGCATTTGTTACAAAACTGCGTATACTAAAGTTATATTTTTCTACAATTCCCTTACAATTTCCTACAAGACCACCTTTAAACCCACTACAGGAGGGGAGGGCATGTACCTGTTGGCTGTTATCTAATGTCATTCAGCACATCCTGTTGTTTCCTCTGTGATTCTGTGGGAAAGCAAGGCTCAAAGGGACAATGTCAGGCTAGCAGGTTCTTCCTAACAATGGATGTCCCAGACTCACCAATCTGTTTGCCTTCAAGTATGTCCTTTGCCTTTGGGCCCTGAGAAATTTCCACTGAGAGAAGAGAGAAAGTCATACTTTCTAAAGCACCCATTTATTCATTCAACATATATCTATTCAGCACCAACTATGGGCAGGGCATAAGGATAGGCATTAGTGAGGAGGGGCAAGAAATCATGAGGTCCCTGCCATGTAGACACTCACAATGTGGAAAAAACAGAGCTCAGTGGAAGAGTTAAGTTTGAGGTTGAGTCTTGTTACTGAGGCCCCTCCCACTGGTGGGGGCATCTTGGACTTCCCAGGCTCCTCAGGAGAGCTCATCCCACCCATCTATGTCCATGCCTTCAATTTGCCTACCCACCCCAGATCCCATTCCTGTAAGAAAAGGGCAGCTTGTCTATGTCATGCATTCTATCTAAACTCGACCAAAACCCTGCAAGGAAGTCAGACTGTGGTTCGTTCTTTCATTCATGTGATATGTATCCATCGTTTTTACTACGGGTCAAGCCCCAAGCATGCTAGATGCTGGGGATCCAGCAGAGAACAGGACCCAACCTTGCCCTCAAGGAGCTCTCACATGGGAAATACATAACCACACGGGAAAATATAACTAAAGCCATCGCTAGCATATTTCACACAAATATGGAATTTCCTCCATACTGGGAGCTCAGAGCTTTCACAGGCAAAACAAGGGGTCATGTGATCTGAGGGATTTTTAGACAGCCAGTTGGCACCAGATCTCTCTCCCATTCCCACTGTCACCACCACAAATCCATTTCTTAGGGTAAAGCATTGCTCTCTTTACCTTTCATTTTTAAAATTCAAATCTCCCTGGAAGGGATAAAATAAATTCCCTAACTCCACAGTGCAAGCATTCATTCATTCATTCCCTCAACAAACATTTATTGAGCTGTTTTATGCTCAGGCCCTTTGCAGATGTTATCTTCTTTAACACTTAGCATCAACCCCAGCAGGGACAGGGGTGTGATGTGCCCAAGGCTGCAGAGTCAGGAGTGAGAACTGGGATTAGTGTCCCTGTGCATACAGTGCTAAAGCTATCACTATGACACCCCATTGCCCTTTCAACCCAACCCTGCTTAAAAATGGCTCTGCTATGGGAGACCAAAAAAGGATCTGGCTCCCTGGGTCCTGATGAGAAGCAAAAAGATGTTGATGGATCTTCTGTCCACATTCCTTTCTGCCTGTCCCCAGCCTGTGCCATTTGTCACTGCTGGTGTTAGTTTAAAGGGCTGCGAGTAGTTGCATGTGAATGATTTATACCCCCAGCTGACTCACCGGCACATCCAGATCAGGATCAATTACCCCTCCAATGGAACTTCTCTTCCTGGAAAAAAGAAATATGAGGTTTTGCCATTAATTTTAGTAAATGTACTATTCCTGGTGACTCTAGGAGCTATTATGGAGGAAAGAATATTCTGGCTCTAAATCATTCAGGTCCCTTTGTCATTGGAGTGACAAGGCAGCTCATCTGTGGATTTATATCTTGTTGTTTTTCAATAGTTACAGAGCCCAGAGGACACCACCTTGGCCCCAAAACAGGGTATCCAAGGAAAAAGGGGTGTTTAGGGAAGCTGGAAGTGTGATGGTGACAGGAAGGTTTGCCCTCTGCTTGCTCTCAGTCAGCTGCACCTATTTTCAGAGGCTGCACCTGTTGAGATGACCCTTCATCACCTTGGTCTGACTTTCTAGTTCCAGCTTTCTCCTGAGCTGGGTGTCCTTTTCACAAGTTTCCCAGGTGGTGGAAAACTTGGACGGTGCCTCTGCTCACTCTTAGAGCATCCACCCAGTGACCCAAGGAGGAGGCAGAGAGGACGAGGGGGAGAAATGACATACCCAAGCCTAGACAATGAGAGCTAAAGAAGAGCAAGGGAAGCAGGAAAGAGCAGTTTGGGGTGGTGGGTGGGGATTCAGAATAAGGGATTTTGCAATTGGCATGTGGTGTGGGGGAGATGCTATGAGAAAAAAGGAAGAGAAGAAAGGAAGGAGGGGTGAAGAGCCTGTGTTTATATCCTTAAATCTGGTTTACCTCTTACTTTCTGGAGACCTGGACATTGCCTGACACACAGCAGGCATTCACTAGACATTTGCTGAACCCTGGTTTCCCCATCTGCAAAACAGAGGGGTGTAGTACAACCTATCTTATTGGGTGGGTGTGAGGATTAAATGAGATAATGTATGTAAGAGAACCAATGATAGCACATAGTAGGCACTTAATGGATGCTACTTTGTTTTTTTCCTCCTTCCTTCTCCCACTCTCCTTCCACTCTCTGACTTTCTTCCTCCACTCAGACTTAATCACAAGTCTACCAGCTCTATTTCCATATCCTGTACAATGCCCATGATGGGTGATGGTGATGATGTTAATAAGAGCTAGTATTTGTTTACCACTTACTGTGCAGTGTGCACTGGGTTAAGTCCTTTATGTGAATTCTCTCATTTAACCTTCACCCTGTGAGGTAATTATCCCTACTTTGCCAATAAAGAAACTAAGAGCCAGAGAAGTGAAGCAAGTTCTCCAAAGTAACATTCCCAGTGAGTGACAGAGTCAGAACTTGAACCCAGATCTCCCCCACTCAAAGCCTGTGTTCATAAGTTTTAGGCACATAGTATTTACTCATTCAAGCACATTTTAAAAAATCATAAAAATTGAGATAACTTTTGATTCTGTAATCTGGGGTTTCTCAACCTTGGCATTTCTAACCTTTTGGATCAGATAATTCTCCCGTGTGGGGGCCTGTCCTCTGTGTGGGAAGATGTTGAGCAGCCACTGGATTTGCATAAGCCAGCCCTTCATGGTCTCAATTTCCCTGTGTTGGTGCTGAAAATAGATCTAACAAGCAACAATAACTTTTTTCTAGGGAAGGGCCTAGTGGAGGGGCCTGAGACCTTGGGGAATGGCTTGAAACCCAGAGGTGTGTCCTGTAACCTGAGCCCAGGGAAACTGAGCACCTCTTATCTCATGCCCAAGGTCCCAGGGCAACTGGAGAGAGGGACACATCAGGAGGGAACTCAACCCCCAACACACGTAGGAAAAAGACAGTAGTGGTTTCAGCAAAATTCAGTCCTAATCTTTCCGTGACCCAGAGGCGACTTCACAGTAGAATCTAATTCTGAGTGGGACTGAAGGCCTCACTGCAGACTGTGTACTTTTAATAATGTTTAAATAAAACATGGGAGCATGGGTGTGATGTCCTCACCAAGACTGGCCTGTCAGCTGCCTCGGCAAGGTCATAAATAGTTAATAGACAACCACTTATGGCTCTACTTCTGTTAAATCCAGCATCAATTATATATGGCCCATGAGTTATTTATTTGGTGTTACTTTGGGGTATATTTTCCACCTTCAGGGGGAAAAAGTGAAAAGAATGTGAGGCCTAAAGCAGGTGAAGGG
Source organism: Cynocephalus volans (assembly GCF_027409185.1). NCBI lineage: Eukaryota > Metazoa > Chordata > Mammalia > Dermoptera > Cynocephalidae > Cynocephalus > Cynocephalus volans. Next base: position 200,203,133 of record NC_084461.1, read on the forward strand.
ATAGCCATGAAGGCCATGTCTTCCCTCTGGATTGGTCAATAAGGAAAAAGCTTCCCACTGATGTGATTCAGAGGTGGATTTGGATCCGAGTGGACTCCACCAGACCACCAGGAAAAAGCATGAGGCAAAGCAATGTCCTGGTAAACACTTAACAACTGCCTCTCCAGGGCAGATGGATTCCTGGTTTGTAGTGTCTGCCAATTTCTGTGGTGTAAATCCTCCCGTTAGAGCTGATTTCAAGCTAACTACGTGATGTCCCTGAATGCAGACTTGGGAAGCAATGCACCATCGCCCACCATTATGAATCATTCCCACCATCCAGATACAATAGACACAAATAACTTCCAAAGCACAGATAATAATAAAATGTTAGTAAAATCATTAGGAAGTGATGTGTTTTGAGTATGTATTGCCTTTGTTTTTAATATAATGTATTTAAATGTAAGCTTATATCATTTAATTTTAATAATAGCTGTGTTTGGCAATTAGTTCGGAAAATTCCTGAAAATTTAATAATTAGCTTTTGTCAGCTGGTATGAGCCACTTCTACCACGCTATTGTCTTGGAGTTTTCTTGGGGTGGGGTCCCCATGCCTGGTTAGAAGGCTGTTGATGGAGTGGAAGGAACAAAATTTTGAAGTCAGAAGGCTCCTAAATTTCATCGTTTTCTATTTTTTTTTTTTTAGCAATATTGCTTCACCATTAGAACTCTGTCCTCTTGAGCAAGTTTTATATTTGCTTGTTTTGCTTATTTGTATCTTCTAAGCTTTTCATAATGATTCTTGTTTTGTTTTTCAACTAAAAAAATATTAAGAAGTAACAGATGAAACTGCTAGAAGGACAATGGCCAAAGTCACTCTGAGAAATCTCTGAAAGCAGCCGACCTTAAGCAAATTCTTTTACCCTGTGTATAAACTGGGTACAATGACATCTACTCAACATGTCACATAACTGTCCCTGAAGGCACACTGACTCTCTGTCTTTCCTCTTGTCTACTTTCTCTTGTCTTCTGAGAATCTGGCCACATTAAGTAAGGGCCTTAGGAAGCCCAATGCCAGATTCTCTTTGGTTTTTCTGTTTGTTTTAATGTTTTTTATTCTGTTTTGGGTTTTTTTGTTTGTTTGTTGTTTTCCACCCAAAGACTCATGTTTTCAAGCTTGAGGTCAGAACACATCCACCTCCCACCACTTGCCCCATTGCATTCACTAAACCCAGTGTTAAGGGGTTCATTTTAAAAAGCTCCGTGTTTTCTTCCTGCAAATAGCTTTGAACTTGAGAGCTTAAAGCTGAATTATTTTGGCTGGGAACTGAAATATTTAAAAAGGCATTCCATACAGAGGGCATTTGGGGCCACGAGCTGGGTGTAAATAACACATTTTATGGTTCTCCTGACAGGGAGATAGCTCTCCTAATTACTGCCCCGTTATCTCAGTGTGATCCAAAATGGCCCAACATGTTTATAAACTCCGTGTTCACAGACTGTTTTTAATCCCCACTCTTAATGGCCTCCCACGTACTAGGAGAGCTGACAGGAGAAAGAGGATTTATAACACTTCCCTCTTTCCAGGCATCATGGTCTCCTGTTTGTCTTCTGACAAAGGTTTCTGTATGAAAGAAACTTGGTCCCAAAAGGGATTGATGTGCCACCAGCCCCAGACATGTTTTTTAAACTGAATTCTTACAAGCTGTCTTTATTCCAAATGGTGAATGTGCTTTGTCTCGATTCAAGAGGTGTTATCATCTAATGAACTGAGTCTCTTTGCGTCTGCCTCTGAGATGAGATATTTTGATAAAATCTCTTACTGAAAGCCTACCTAGGAATAATTGGGTCTATTACTACTCCACTGTGGCTGTTTCCGCATTGAAAATGGGCTCTCCAGTAATTAATCATAATTTAAAGTTGCTAATACCAATTACAAATAATATGCCTAGTCTCAAGGTGGCAAACAGAGGAGCAGATACTAATCTTGTCCCCTGAGACTTCATCAGTTGAATTTTTGCATCTTCAGACTTGCTGGAAATTAGAGTGACTTAACTTTGTACAAAGTTAATTACTTTAAAAGGGGGGGGAGATATCGATTGAACGCTGCAGGTGTACATTAAATTATTCAAATAAATCCAATTCAAATTGTTGGGATGAGATTATGCTTCACTTATTGCATGTAGGAAGGTGAATCTTCACCATAGAAAGCACGATCACTGTTTTGATTTGACATCTTTAGAAGATAGTGGTCCCAAGGAAATCCAGGGATCCCCAAAGCCAGACTCTTAATATTTTAAACTTGTTTCCAAACTATAATGTGATTTGAAGGGTAGTTCCTCTCTTTTTGGTGTTTTGTTGTTGTTGTTGTTTTGTGTTATTGTCATTGGTTTTGGCTGAGCTTAAACAATGAGAAGGGTGAAGGGGACGTTAGGACTTGAGGAGACAGCAAGCAGTGGGAAAGCAAAATGGTTTTATTGGGAGAATTGGCTGGTTTGGAATTGGAAGTGTATGTAGTGGGAAAAGATGAGTAAACTTGTCTAAGTTATGGTGCTTTTGGTTGTAAGTGACAGAAATAAAATCCGCCTTGGCTTAAGCAAAAGGGAATTTATTGGTTCTTGTAATGAAACAGTTTTGTGACTCTGGTTTCAGGTCCAGTGGAATCCAGGGACTCAAATGATGTCAGGCTGAATCCAGTGTTCTGGGGTCAACCCGTGGGTTTTACGGAGCTGACTGTGCATATCTCTTCCCGACTCTGTGTTCAATGACGTCACATTGGTAGTTTGACATTAGCCATGGTGGGAGTATTTACACCATGGAAATTGGAAGATGCTACACACTGGAGCTTCCCCCACTACACACGCACAGCCAGTTTTAAACATTTTCCAGAACATGTCTGGCTGATTCCTCTTCTCCCATCTTCTCTGAGTTGGTTGCCATTCTCAGGCAGGCTTTCCCTTCCTAGTGGCAGCAGAGTCAGGTTAACAACACCCAAGCAGCTTCCCACCTCAATAAGAAGAGGGCCTCTTCTTCCCAATAGCTCAAGCAAAAGTCCAGAAATGGAATCTCATTGGTTCTGATTGTCCTGGTTTGTGTAACATGCCTGTCCCAGACAAAGCCCTGGTGTCTGAAGGGTGCAATCCATGACAGCTCTGGGATACATGCCCAGCCTGGAATTCAGGAGTAGAGTCAGCTCTATCCTAACCACATGGACTAAGAGTGGGGAAAGAATAATTTCTCCAAGGAAAACTGGAATGTTGATGCTGGAAGAAAGGAGAATGGATTCTAGGAAGGCAGAACCCTCAGATGCCCACTGTGGAGAGCACATCTGTGTGCCCATACTCTTGTTGGGTCTCTCTGCTTTGCCCCAGGCTCTTTCTAGGTTTTCTCTTCTCTTCTTGTTTTCTTGCCTTCTACTTGACTTTTTCCTCCTCTGTTTTATATCTTTTCTGTTACTCCTGGGGCTGGGATGTCCCATAAAAGAAAGGAAAAGGAGGACCAAAGGGGCAGCCTGATTTTCCCTTCTATCTTCTTAAGGAAGTGGCTCTCATAGTAAGGGGAGCTGCCTTAAAGCCAAGAGGCCTGGATTTGAACCCCACTTCTGCCCCTAACTGACCGTGTGACCTTGGGCATGCCTCTTCCCTTGCTGGACTCACTTTCTCTCTCTGTAAAGTGGACTGGGTGATCTTTAGAACTCTTTCTGATGAGGCACTCAGAAAATCCAGAGATAGTTGGTCATGGAGCTATAAATTTGGGGTGTGTCTCAAAGAGCTGATAGTCATGGTGACAGCCTCCCTCCCTAAAACAAGCACATCCCTGCACCCCGAGACCTATGCACCGAGTCACAGAATCTCAAACCTGAATGTATCTAGGCCTCTTCACCCCAACTAATGCCTTCTCCAATCTCAGACTGGTAGAAATTCTACCTCTGGCTAGGCAACTGTGGAGTTAGGGAAATCACCACCTCCACAGGCAACAATATTCCTATACATAGTTCCATCTTTCCTGCCCATTTTGAATTGATTCTGTAGCTACCCCATAGCTGGATTCCAGATGTGTCACCTTATCTTTGGGGAGATGGTTTCAAAGGATAGAGACAGCACCTTGTTTCTCACCCCTGGAAGGTAGCAAAGAGTTATCCAGAGATTGCCAAATATTGTTTGGTTTTTTTTTAAAAAAGTAGCCAGACCCTCTTTTAAATCCATCACTGATGCACATCTGTGGTAAATAGAAGCAGGGCTCCCACCAAGTCTCACCTTCTCTCCCACCCTGACCCCTGGGGCAGCACCACAGAACACAGCTTGATAACCCATGGTCAGCTCTGTTGACCTCCTGTTTTTTGTAAATAAAGTTTTATTGGGACATAGTCACAATCATTTGTATATTGTCTATGGCTGCTTTCATGCTACAGTGGCAGAGACAAGTGCTTGCAACAGAGATCATTTGGCTCACTAAATCTAAAATATTTACTATCTGGCCCCTTACAGAATAAAATTGCTAACCTTTGCCCTAGAACATTGCTTAGCACATAGAAGGCATAAAAAATGCATGTTAAGAGATGAAAGAGCTTGACAAAAAGGGCAAAGAACTGGGAGTAAGGAAACCGAGATGCAAATCTCAGTTCCATCACTTCCTTACTGTGTGTCTTGGGTCAAAGCACTCACCTTTTCTGTCCCTTTTTTAAAATGGCGATAATCACTGCAACTCCTTCACAGCATTGTGGGGAATACCTAATGAGATAATGTGTTTAAATGTTTATGGCAGTGCCTGGCACAAAGTAAACCCACCGTCATCATCACCATCACCATCATCATTGAAAGAAAGTGAGCTGAGATGCTGGGTACCGTTCAAGCTTTATTAAAGAAAGAAATCTGCTAGGCTGTACTCAAAATGGAGGACAGCTCGGGGCTGCCCTGAAGATGGGGGACAGCAGCAACAATGGGTTCGTGAGGGTTTATGTTAGCTTTGGGGCATGAAATGTATGGGGGAGGGACCATTAGGTTGATGTGCTTGGGTGGAGAACTGTGCTGATGCAGAAGCCAGAAAGTTGTTTTGAAGTCAGGAGGCTCCTCGTAAAGGGAAGGGGGACCGGCTTGGTGCTGGAGTGGAAGACGAGGCTGGCAGCTATTTCGTGCTGGTGCTTATTGTGTGCACAATGGCACTGGCCATGTCTAAAGTCCATCATTCCTGCCTTTTAAGTATAAGAAGAAGGGAAAAGGGGTGAAGGTCTCATTCTTCTGAAGCTACTTCCTGCTGGAGATGCACAAAGACATGAAAATATAAAAGATTTATGTTGGCGGGCAAAACAATCAGGTGGCCGCATACTGGTTTCATGTGGGGAGGCTGTATTCCTCCGGGGAAGGGTCGCTGATTCTGAGGGGCTGATATCCTCCTTGCAGGAACAATTTGGCAATCTTTTGGTTGGTGAATGCCTGCATACATTCCTGCAAGAAATTAGAGAAACACCAAAAGATAAAGGGACTAAAAGGCGAGATGAGTCCCAGCACGAGAGAGGCTTTGGGATTCGGGTTTGAATATACACTTGCTGTCTTGGGCTCAGTTTAAAGTCTGAGAGGGTGGTGGGGGAAGGATGAGGTAATAGGAAGTTAGCCTATTCCCTAAGAAGATCCCTAATGAGTGAAAGAGTACGGAGACACTGGCCTAAAGGCAATGAGCTGGAAGGGAGAGGTGTGAGAGTGAAGGGCCCACCGTACATAAGTTTGAGGGGGCTGAGGCCTGTGGGCTTGTGGGGGGCAGCCCATAGGCAAGTGAGTGACTGGTGCGTATGCTAAAATGAGGGATGATTTCTGAGGTGAGAGCACACGTTACTGCTGTAGCATCCTCTGAAGTGCAGGGAAAAGCCTCAAACCAACCTGAACAGGTATCTACTAAGGCTAGAAGATAGTGTGTCCTTTTGTGGGGAGAGTAATATAAGGACTGAAGAAGGCATAGTAGGGGTTCATAGCCTATATGAACTGAATTATGGAAATCTAAAAGGATTTGCTCAGCTTGTGTGGTAGGGAGGACATAGCAACTGGAGAGAGTATACCAGTTGTCCTTTCTCTGTGCCCCCAACTGTTGGAGGTGTTGTATTTCTTGGAGTGTGTATTGGGATAAGGGTATAGGGGTCTTGAGAAGGACCAGAGCAGGAGAGGAAGAGTGGGGGCCTGATGATTGAGCAGCCTGTTTTGCAGCTAGATACACCAGTTTGTTTCCCTGGGCTATGGGGTCATTGGAGTTTTGGTGTCCTCTGCAGTGTATAACCCCAACCTCCTTTGGGAGCTGCGCAGCCTCAATAGCTTGTGTTGTATTTACTATGGCATAACCCACCCAGGGGGCTAGCATGGAGGTTGCGCTCCCATCTATGAACCATGTAATGTGATGCGGGGAGATGTGTGGAAAGGGATTGAGAAAGAGGTCTAAAGCCTGCATGCGATTGTGTTCTAAGTGTCATGAGTGTTTTGGGATGAGAGCAGCTAGATTTTAAGGGAGGGCAAGGTTTAAAGGAGAACTGGGAATTTTTAATGAAAGAAAGGTGAATAAGTTGTAGGCAGGAAGGGGAGAGAATTGACTTGGCCTTATGGCTGAGAAGTTCTTGACTGTTTATTGTTTAAAAGTTAGTTTAGAGCTTTCTTGTGCTGAAAGTGCGGCTGCTGCCAAGGCCCATAAACAGGGGCCCATTCTCAAGCTGTGGTGTCTAGTTGTTTAGAGAGATTTGTAACTGGGGAGAAAATATCTCCTGCCTTTTGTCCCCAAACCTCAACTGCCAGTCCTTGGGTTTCAGCGATGTATAGGCTAAAAGGATGAGATAGGTTTGAGAGAGATAGAGCTGGGGCTGCGAGGAGAGTGGCTTTTAATCGCTGGAAGGGAGAATGAATGGGCTTTGTGGGATCTGAAGGAATGGCAGAATCCCCTTTGGCTGCCCCATAAAGTGGTTTTGCTAACACACCAAAGTTAGGAATCCATAGGCACAGATACCCTGCACGTCCCAAGAAAGAAAGGATTTCACCCTTTGTGGTAGGAGTAGGGAGTTCAGAAATTAAACTTTTGTGATTCGCCGTTATTTCTCTGGTATTGTGGTGAGGTGGACTCCCAAGTAGGTGACTGAAGGAGAAGAAATTTGGGCTTTGCTGGGGACACTGGATATCCCCTGGAGGCCAGCAAATTAAGGAGAGCAACAGTGTGGGTCTGTGAATCCTCATAGGAGGGGCTACAAAGGAGGAGGTCATCCACATATTGTATTAAAGTGCTAGAGGTTGGAGGTAGTTCAGATAAGTCTTGAGCTAAGGCCTGGCCGGAAAGTGGGGGCTATCCCAAAACCACTGAGGTAGTACTGTCCAGTTGAGTTGTTGGCAATGACATGTGTCAGGATTAGTCCTGTACTAAGCGGTATGAGCCATTAGGGTTTATAACTGGAAGGATGGGTGTATTAAAAGGCAAGCAGGTAGACTGTGAGAGATGAGAAGAAAGGAGTTTGTGTATGATGGGTTTTAAGCCTATTAGGTGTTTGTTAGTAATGGGGTACTGTGAGACATCAAGGAACAGAGGGGTTCCGCAATTTAACAAGGATAGGGGACTAGTGCATAGCAGTGGAGGGAGAAGTGTTGCATATAGAGATTAATCTTGTATGAGGGGGAGGGGAAGGTGATAGCCTCAGGGGCCAGGTCTGGGTGTGGCCTGTAACAGGAGTATTGTAGCTGGAGTTAAAGAGTTTAGGGTAAGAGTAGCTTTGAATTTGAAAAGAATGTCCCATCCCAGTAAGGGGGTTGGGAATTGAGGCATTATTAAGAATTTGTGTGTGAATTGGGTGTGATGTAGGGTGCAGGAAAGGGGTTGAGTGATCCATGGGTGGTATTCTGATCCCCGTGACCCCTACTGTTATGATAGAGGATGGGGTTGTTGGTCCTGCATATTCAGGAAGGTGAAGTATATGGCCCCTGTATCAATGACAAAAGAGATCAGCTTACTTGCTAGGAGGTGAGTTACTGTGGGCTCACATGTGGTGATCTCCATGGGGGCCTCAGGCCCTGGGCATCATCAGTCCTCCTTCTGGGCAAAGCCAAGAAACTCCAGTAGGGATGCCGTGAAGCCAAAGGCTGTAGGTTGGGGACTGGGTCACTCCCTCTCTGGTGAGTGGCACAGTCAATCCCCCAGTGATCTGGCCGTTTGCAGTGAGGACAGTTTACAACAGGCCTGTGCTGAGTGGCCCAGTTGAATGCATTTGAAGCAGTTCTTGGGTGGCTTGCCTCTTAAGGCAGCTGGCTTTGGAGTATGTGAGCCATAGATGGCATTAGCCAGGAGCTGGCATTTGGCCTGATCTCTTTTATAGTTTTTTTCAATTATCAGGGGCTGATTGGGTAATGAAATGTGAGTGTAAGAGGGCCATGCCTGCAGGAGAGTTTGGGTCTATATGTGTGCATTCATGTAAAACCTCATAGAGGCAGGTTAGGAACTTGCTGGGATTTTCAGTGGATCTCTGTGTGATTTCTCTAAGCTTGTCATAATTGACTGAGTTGTGAGTAGCCTTTGGAGGCCATGAAGTAGGTATGCGATCATGTTATCCTGGAGATCCTGATCCACTTGGCTGGCCTGGTAGTCCCAACTTGGGTCTATGCAAGGAACAGCAATGGCTCCCATAGGCTGCCTATTATTTTGAGCATGTACCTGAGCCACCATCCAGACCTGCTCCCTGTACATGGACTTGGACAATTCCTTCCATCCCAGCCATTATATGGAAGGGTTATGAAAAGCTGGAGCTGAGGAGGGGTTGTGACCTGATGAAGCGGCAGAAAGAGAGGGGTTCAATGGCTCAGGATGGGCAATTGAGGCCAGGTAGAGGGAAGAGAAAGAAATGTGGAGGGCTGATGGATCAGAAGATTGATCTGAGTCTGGAAGGAGAGGTCGAGCATGAGCTAGGAGAATTTGAGACATAGGACAGTTTTGATAGAGAGAAGAACACATTCAGAGATAGGAGAAGGCCTGAACAAGGAATCTCTACAGCTTTTGCCACTTCAGTGAGTGTCTAAATCGAGTGCCATTTTGTGGCTGCTGGGATCCATTGTAATGAGGTGTTTGAGTTTTAATGTCTCCCTGAAGTCCAAGAAATGGGCCAGGAGACAGCCCAGAGGCATAGAGTGCAGAGTACAGTCAAAAACAAGACGTTTAGGTTCAATGTCTCCCTGGAGGCCAAAAAATTGGCCAGGAGACAGCCCAAGGGTGTAGAGCATGGAGGTTTGGATAGTGAGGATCCCATGTAGAGGGTGAGAAAGGGCAGTCAGTCCTGGTAGAAGAAGCGTGCCAACAAAGAGCATCCTTTCTGCTGTCCACCTTCTTTTCAAGAGAAATGCCATGACCCGCTAATGAAGCATCCTTCAATAGCTGGGGGGCACGAGAAGAGTTCCCTCGGCCAGGCACCTGGGCTTTGTAGAGACCAAAGTCATAGAGAGTAGTCAGGGGAATCCATAGAAGTAGGCAGGACAGACCCACTGACTCACCCTGAATTGAGGCCAGTGTTGGATACATTGGTCTGAAATGGCAAGAGTAGAGAGTCCCGGAGGCATCTGGTTTTGGCAGGTCCAGGAAGGGTGGCCAAGGGCCAATCACCCCAAGAGAGAGAGGATCATCCACACCGTCAGCCAAAACCCTTCCCCGGGTTTCAGCACCATAATGAAAGGAAGTGAGCCGAGGTGCTGGGTACCGTTCAAGCTGTATTAAAGAAAGAAATCTGCCGGGCTGTACTCAAAATGGAGGACAGCTTGGGGCTGCCCTGAAAATGGGGAACAGCAGCAACAATGGGTCTGCAAGGGTTTATATTAGCTTTGGGGCATGAAACGTACTGGGGGAGGGACCATTAGGTTGATGTAACTGGGTGGAGAACTGTGCCGATGCATGCGGAAGCCGGGAAGTTGTTTCAAAGTCAGGAGGCTTCTGGTAAAGGGAAGGGGGCAGGGGCTTGGTGCTGGAGTGGAAGACGAGGCTGGCGGCTATTTCACGCTGGTGCTTATTGTGTGCACAATGGCGCCGGCCACGTCCAAAATCCATCAGTCATCACCATCACCATCACCATCATCACTACCACACCACCATGAGCATCACCCCTGTCACCACCACTACCTCATCATCATCACCATTCCCGTAATTTCTGTCACCGTCATCACCACCATCATCATCATCATCATCACCATCATCACTACCACCACCATTATGAAAATCTGCATCACTCTCCCATCATCATCATCATCATCATCATCATCATCACCATGACCACCACAACAAGGGTGAGACCAAAATCAGAGGGCACCACAGAGCCCCTTCAAAAGTAGGCACACTCTGAGCTTCAGAGCAGGGATGTAAACCTAGGCCAGTAGTTGGATCATTTCCAGTTTAAGAATGCTGGGAATTACATCCCAAATGCTGTGCCCTCTCCACCCCACCATGACCTGTGGGTTCATAGATGCCTCCTTCTTTGTACTCAGTGTCCTGAGCATCAGCTTCATTGGAATTCTGCCCATTCCCCAGCCCTGACTTGGCTGTATTCCAGGTAAATGACTCGGAGCCCATCTTGCTTGCCACATGTCACCTCTGCCGCCTGCTTGGATAATTAGAATCAACACATTCATTTCCCTAACAGCATTCTCATCTTCCCCCTCACCAAGTATTCAAATGGAAAAAGAAAGGCAAAAACAAGCTACATCTGTCCTTGTTCAGGCAATTTGCAGCTGTCTGCAGCTGACATCCATCCAGCTGGGCAGCAGAGCTAGGTTTCCTGTTCGCTTTTGGTGGAAGATGACGTGGTCGATGCTGTTATTAAAGTTTGGCAGTGGTTTAGAGACTAAACGTCCTGCTGAAGAGAGGCTTCTAAACAAACACTCAGGGGGAATCCTTCAGGCTCCTGCCTTTGTGAGCTAATTGCTTAGTGGGGGAGGAGAACAAAAGAAGACTGATGTCACTTTTTAGCAAACAAAAGGAAAGAAACTCAGGAAATAAGATGGTTTTCTCTTCCTCCTGAGAGCATGCAGAGGTTTGCGCCCAGGTTGCTCTGGATGCTCTATTCCAGGGATCTCAGCAAGTATTTTCTGTAAAGAGCAGCATAGCAAATATTTTAGGCTTTGCAGGACATACCATCTCTGTCACAATTACTCAACTCTGCCTCGTAGCACAAAAGCAGCCATAGATGGTATGTGAATGAATGGGCGTGGTTGTGTTCCAATAAAACTTTATTCACAAAAACAGACGGCAGACTGGATTTTGCCCGCAGGCTGTAACTGGCCAACTCTGTCCTGTGCTCTTTTGGAAGGAAAAGTGGAATAAGGGACTGAAAGCAGAGCTGCATTTAAAACCTGGCTCTCCCTCTTCCAGTCTATGTGAACTGGGCAAGTCATCTGTCCTCTCCTGAGTTGCAGTTTCCTCACCTGTAAAATGGGCCTCCTCCTCCGTTTCCATCACAAAGGTGCAGCCTCCTTGGAGAACCTCAATGACATAAATCAAGATTCTGTTTTGCATTCTGTTGTTAGAGGAGTTGTAGTTTAATGTTGGGTCAGCATTAAAGACTTTGTGTCTGCAAGTCAAGGACACTGCATACCAAATCTAATAATTATGTTTGCATTTTAACTGATGTGATTTTCACACAGGGTCCTAGGGACAATTCAGATTTTTGTGTGATGATACTAATAGTTAAGATTCACTTAACCAGAAGAGGAGAAAAGATTGCTCTAAATAGGAAAAGTATAAACAGAACTCTCATTTGTGATTCTATGATTTGTTTGTTTCTGTTACGGATATCAGCTGGAGGTTGATTTTAGGTTGGGTTATATATAGCTTTTATTTACTATTGTTGTTGTTGTTATTTATATAACAGCCTATCATTTATGCCAGACCTAAGAATGTTTTGTGCTTCACATCATTTAATTTTCCCCAATTCTCTGTGGCTTAATGATCTTGCTTTTCAGTGTATTTGCAGACTAGAAGCCTTGGCTGTAGAAATGAAGAATCTCAGACCCCACTCCACACCTTGGAGTCACAACTGGCATTTTAACAAGATTCTCAGGTGACTCCTGTGCACAGGAGGAGCCCTGATGTGGGTATTTCATCATGATTGTACTACAGATGAGGAGACTGAGGCTGAGAGAGGTTAGGGACAGGATTTTCTCCCATCTACATCTTAACCACACAGCTTACTACACAGCTTAACTTATGGTGCCTGCCTCTTTATTATAAGTTGTTTCTTTCACTTCTCTACTTCTTATTGCTAAGCATATTTTTATCTTGACTCTTCCAGTGTAGGATCCAAAACTTAACCACACACCCAGTAGATGTTCATATATTTACTGCCTGTTGGGTGATGCCATGAAACATTTGCAAATTGTGAGAAATGCCCTCACCCATCCAATGCCAAAGGGTGGACATGGAGACACGAGCTATGGTGAAGCAAGACTTTAATGGTGATCTTGCAAGATCAGGTGTGTGATGAACTAGGCACACCCAAAATGGTTACACTGAGCAATTTATTCCCTAGTGTCCAAGTCCCTCCCCAAGTTCCTCATTGGCTGAGTATTATGGGGTGCATAATCTTCCCAAACATCACCTAAGTTTTATTACTTCTTTATAAGGCATTTATTGTCCCCTTCCATCTGGTGGAAAGGGGTGGGTTCAGGAGAAGCCTGAGAAAAAGGCCTGTCAAAAGTCCTAAGGAGGAAGAAGAACCAGGAAGTAAAAAGAAGGTGATCAGCCACCATCTTGAGAAGTCACCCTTGGGAAAGTGTGCTTTCATGAGTTATCACACCACAAGTTTATCAAGCAACCTTTGTTAAGCTATTTTTGAAAATGAATCACTTAGGTTATTTTCCCATACAAATGCAACTGAGAGCTTAAGAAAAGGGGTGGGAGAGTGGCTGTATCAGTCACTAGGGTTTCCTGGGCACATCTGCTCTTCAGGGCTTTGAGTCTTTAGAACACAGAAAAATAACACCTCTTAAAAACTTTGGACCATAAAAACATTGGATGTAGAAGCACAGAACCCATTGGCTCTTAGCTTGAAATTTCTCTGACCTTTTCCCCTAGATGATGGTTTCAGCAGACAGAGCAGGTGAGACACAATGGTTTCCAAGGTATTTAGATTATTTTCCATTCCACTACAACGTATATGAATACCCTGGTGTTATTCAATATGTTAGCCACATATTTAAATGGCCTCATAAGACCATTTAAATTTAAGTTAATTAAAATGAGATAAAGTTTAAAATTTAGTCCTTCGGTTGCAAGGCCACATAAGTGCTCAATAGCCACCCATGGCTGGTGGCTACCATGTTGGACACAAGGTGTAATCTCAAACAGGCATAATTCTTTTGTGTATAATCCAAATTCCTCCCCTTTGTTCCCATCTTATTGGCAATTCCCTTCCAGACTTCTCTCTAGGGTGGAGCTAGCTAGGCCACATGCCACTTTATTTCCAATTTCATTTTTACTCGCATGGCTTTTCTTAGCATCGTGTCATTGTCATAATGAGGGGGGCCTGTTTCTGAAGCAACCAAGAGTAATGTATTTGCAGCTGAGCCTCATTTGGTCCCTCAGCTCCTTTGGGTCAAATCCTAATTGTGTCTTGATGCCACTCTAGTCTTGGGATAGCGAGAACATTAACATTGTCATTTGTCAATTTCATCCATTTTTCCACAAGATATCACCAACCTGCATTTTTTAAAAAATTAATTTACTAACTAGACTCTTTTATGTCTGCTAATTAACTTTCATATCTTTCCCTCCTCTGGTACAACACAGTCTCCTAATTATCAACATGGCTACTCAACATTTAGATCCACAGAATCTTAGCATTTGTAATAATAATATCCTAGGACTTTGATGTATAAGACCTCAGAAAATTCAAACCAAAAAATCTTAGGACCTTGAATCATTAGCCATACAAAATATTCAAATCTTATTAAGTTGAACCATATAAATCTGATGTTTGTAAAGGTCAAATACGGTTGAAGTCATGCATTGCTTAACGATGAGATACATTCTGAGAAATGCATTATTATGCAATTTCATTGTTTTATGAAGATCGTAGAGTGTCCTTATACAAACCTAGATGGTGTAGCCTACTTCACACATAGGCTATGTCTTATGATCACAGCCGAATATGTGGTTTGTTGTTGGCCAAAATGTAGTTATGCAGTGCATAACTGTAGTTGATTTCACATGGCTCAACCTGATAGAAGTATGGAACACTGAAATTCAGACATTCTTAGAATTGCTAGCTCCTAATGCTACAGAATTTTAGAACTTTAGGGTTTTAGAACAGGGGCCAGTAAACTTTTTCTGCAAAGGGCCAAGTAGTAAATATTTTTCATTTTGCAGACCATAGAGTCTTCGTTTCAACCTCTGAACTTTGCAATTGTAGCATGAAAGTAGCCATAAACAAGCATAAATGAATAGTTGTGTTTCAATAAAACTTACATACAAAATCTGGCAGCAGGGCAGATTTAACCCATGGACCATAGTTTGCCACCTCCTGTTTTGGAACATAAAATGGAAAGCATTCCACCAAGCACTTGGATATGCACAGGACACTCGTAGACCTATCTCCATCCATTTTAAGGACAGTTTTGCCTGGTTCAGACCACTGTCTCTCCCAGGACAGTGTCTGGCCTCCAGAGAGGGGATGAGGGAAAGAAGGAGGCTTTGAAGGCTGTGCCTGAAGTGATCCCTGTCACCGGGAGAGAGTCAAAGATACATGTCCCAGGGCTAGAGAAAAATAGTGAGAGGCCATCCTAATTAATGCCTGTTTCTGAAGTCCTGGTAAGCTCCTGGAAGCCAAGCCCCTGGATCAGAAGCAGAAGATGATCCTGACTGCCTGGGAAGGCAGAATTGACGGACCTGACAGGAGCCAGTAGGCCCCAGCTGCGAGGTGAATTTGATGAGGCTGTTCATCCATGAGGCGTGTGCAACTGGGCCGTAACCTTGAGATGTGGTGAGAAAAGAGAGAGCACACTGCTTAGCAGTTGTTTTTCTTTCCTGCTGAGTCAATAAATGAATAAATGGACCATGCATGGCCAAATGGCTGATATAACTTTAGACTCCATCAAAAGGAAGATCACAACGTGTATGGAGGTATCTTCAACATCTCTATGTTCCACCGCCGTGAGCTCGGGCTTCCTAATGTCATAGTCTGAGAGGCATCTGAAGGGAGGGGACAGGGCTGTCTGAGAGCAAACATTTATTACATGTCTACTATGTGGCACACACTGTGCAAAGTGCTTTGGATGCGCTATCTAATTAAATCTTCACTTTCAACCTTATGAGCGGGGTAATGTGTTTATCTCTGTTTTACACATTTAGCAAAAGAGGCTTACAAGAGGTGAATTGACTGGCCCAAGGCCAGATAGCTAGGAAAGATTAGCACCAGGATATATGATCAGTCACTTTGACTCCAAAACCTATGCTCTAAACCACAATGCCTGCATTTCTCAAACATCATGTACAACACAGATCACCTGCGGATGGTGTTAGGAGGCAAATTCTGACTCAGCAGGCCTGGGGCAGGGTCCGAGATTCTGCATTTCTAACCAGCAACAAGGTGATAGTGATCCTGCTGGCTCAGGGACTTCATTTGGAGGAGCTGGTACTATGTTATACTTTTTCTTTATCCCTTACTCCCTGAAGTCATGAAAGGGGGAGGTTTCCATTTCTAAGATGAGGTCACACAGCAAGAAGTGGTTTGTCCAGGATTCAAATTCATATTTGCCTGACTCCGATGTCTATGTCTTTTCTAAAAGAAAGTCTGTCGTCTACCCTTATGCCTTTAGCTTGGCTCTCAACTGGGGGTGATTTTTGCATCCCAGGGAACATTTGGCAATATCTGGAGACATTTTGGTTGGCACAATTTGGGGGTGGGGGGGGCGATGCTGCTGGTATCTGGTGGCAGAGGCCAGGGATGCTGCTATGTATTCTGAAATGCACAAAATGATCCCCCTAACTGTCCACAAGAAAGAATTACCTAGTCTCAGATTTCCACAGTGCCGAGGTTGAGAAGCCCAGGTTTCTAGCTCAGTGTCCTTTAGAAAATAAAAATCCACCCAGAACCTCTTTCTGGAGGCCATGTAGTGCCCTTGAATTAGAGGAGTTAGTGGGCATTTAGACCAATTCCACTAAAAAGGGGCCATGAATAAATGAGGGACATAACTGCCTGAGTCCATTGTGCAGTCAATAGGTGGAACTTTCCACTACTTTGGTATGAGGCAGTGGTGTTTGCAACTATGTAATATTCTCTCACCTCAGCAGATGGAAGCCAGTCGAGTACCAAAATCATTGTCTTAATCCTGGTCATTATCATGCCTGGATGCACACTGTTTATCAGTGTCTTTTGCTGTTTGTGTTGCACGTGCCATTTTCTCTGACAGTAGCTCCTGCCTCCACCCTGCTTCTCAGTGAGATGGTATTGACTTTGCTCCATGCCTGGGGAAGACCAGGGTCTGGCATTGATCACCAATGCCAATAGCTCCCTTCCATGTCCTTCCTGATCAATTCTTAGGGGAATGTATCTAGTAATACAAGACTATTGATGAGGGTTTGCCTGGGAGGGCATGTTTCTCTCTGCTTACTCAAGCTCATGCACCATGTTTTTTTGGCTTGTTGGGGAGGTTGTAGCTTTTGTCATTATAAGGTGAGCAGATATGCCTGAAAAGAGGAAGAAGTGGTATGGTAAATAATGATCTAGCATGCATTCAGCTCTTCGCAGTTTACAAAGCACCTGAACATGACAAGATTATTGCAGAGTCGAGGGGACAGACTCTAGGATGTGCTGATTGGTGCTTGGGGAGTTGGGGTTGATGTGAGATCCATTTCCAGGTCTTGAGTCGAATAAGGTTCTCATGCTTACCTCTGTGCTGTCTCTCCCTGGCTCTGCCCACCTGGCATAGCTATTGGAATGGGGTCATTTCGGTCACCACTGGCCTGGATGGCTTTATTCTAGGGGCGATCTTCCCACTTCTGTATTTGTAGGCTGTGCCTGTAGTCCCCAGTCAAGTCTCTCCTGTAATTGCTCTAAACATATATAGATGCTAACAGGGTTAAGGCCAAACGTGACCCATGGGGTTGGCACATTGGCAATAGTGATTGTATCTGCTCTTGAGCATGTTCACATGACTGTGACCTATCAGTGAGGGTGTGGAACATAGGGTGAGAATGTTTTGGTAGCAAGGAAACAGGAAGAACTTTGGGGGCTGTCCTGGGGCATTAAAATAATGTGGTCAGTGGTGTGTATCGGATGCCTAAGTAGAGAGCATGAGGGACGCAGAGGAGATGGGGTGAGGGTGAGAAATCCATCAAGGTAGAAGAAAACCCCAAACTTGCCACATTTCACAAGCTGTTGCACAGTAGTTCTAAGAACAGGAAAGAGAGCTGAAGTTTATCAAGCACTTGTATTCTATGCAAAGTGTCCAACACTTTCCACTGATGACTGCTCAACTAGTCCCAGTACAGAAATGCTGTCATCTTTCCCCCTTTGCAGATGAGGAAACTGATGGTCAGGTGGGTGAAAAGACATGCCCGGAGTCACATTGCAAGTGGCCCATGTCTGTGTGAACTGAAGGCCCAGGTTGGTAAGACCTGATGCAAACTACCCAAGTCATGAATTTAGAGCTGGAAGAACTTAAGGCTGAAATATTTATGGGGTGACTTCTAAGTTCCAGGTACTGCTCTGTGCATTTGGATATGACTGAGTAACAACTCTACTCTCAGGGAGCTTATATGGCAGGAAATTAGAAGCTGGAAAATAATTACAATCTGTTGGGATATGTGTTTATCCTAGTGGCTTGTACAAATACTGGGGCAGAGAGATGAAAGGGGCTAACTCTACCCAAGGGAGAGAGAGGGCATCATAGAGGAGGTGACTATGGAATGGGTCTTGAAGGATGAGTAGGAGGAGTTCACCTGGCAGAGAAGGGATCAGGCAGAGAAGAGCATTGCAAATGGAGGAATGGTAGGTGCAAAGGCACAGAGGCAAAGAAGAACACAGCATGTTTGGGAGCTGGTGAAGACTATGGGAATTACTATTGTGTGGGGTGCAGAGTGTGGGGCAATGGGAAGAGAACACCCTCGGGGGTGGTGGAATGAGAGAGAGCCATGAAGGACTTGATATGCTAAACCACAAAGTTTGGACTCAGGAAATGAGGAGCCACTGAGGGCTTTTAAGAAGGAAGTGCCATGGTCAGGTGAAAGATATTCCTACTCGGATGTTTTGTGGAAAATGCATTGGAGAGTGGGCTGGATCGAAAAGAAGAAAATCAATTTAAGACCGTAAGAACCCCTAGGAGATGATGATGAAAAACTAAGTTTATGATAAGAGAATAGAAAGCAGGAGAAAAATACAAGAGATTAGCCCATTGTATTGATGAGATACCTGAGGCCTAGAGAAGGGACCCGAGGTAGGTAACAAATTTTTCTCACGCTCAACTTCTTTGGAGCAAAACCCAGTGAACACGAGAAATTTCAGAGTCCAGTTACCCTATTTCTGCAAGCATATGGGCTAGTGGACTGAGAAGAAATATGAGCTGCATTTCCATTTAAATTGAAATAAGACATGTCAAAGGTGGCTTGATAATCACTGGCTGTAACAAGGGCCCGCTGATAGGGAAGAACTGTGTTGGTATATGCAGTACAGATAATTTTTGCTTTTGAGACTTAATTATGTTGATATAATTACTCCCCTGTCAGGAAAATTGGGTAGCACAGAAATGTCATATTTGCCTTTGAGCAGAAAAATGAAATACCTTTTTTTCTTTTTTCAGGGTGGGTGACTGGGAAGTCAGGAGTGGAGGGGGAGGTTGGAGTTCAGCCCAGGTCAGGATGTCTATTTGCTGCTGAAGGTTTTTTGAAGCCCTTGCTGGATATGGACTTGGAGAAGGCTGGAGTACCATGACAGCCCTGCCCTGGTCCTTTCTGGAGATGCTGCATCAGAAGTCATAGGCTGGAGGAGATTTTTAGGGCTGGGAAAGCTATGAGCTCTGAATAGTTATAGATATAAGAAACTTTAGAGAGGTTATTTTGTTTTTGTTTTTGTTTTTAATTTGCAAACCTTGTGACCCAAAGATCCAAGGCAGAGTTGCACACTGGAGCCCTGAAGCCCGATCACCCTTCCCTCCCCATTTCCATTCCAAAGGCCTGAGAGACCGTCTGCCACACTTTCCTTCTGTGTGTGAGGATCCTGAGCAGTCTGTGCCCTCCACTCCTCCCCATCCATTAGGGGAGACTTGGGACCTCAAGAATCAAGTACACAGCCCCAGTTCCTGGCACCACTATTGCTCAAGTAGCTGGAGCCAGTGTTCAGGCAGAAACGGCCCATCTAAAGTGGGCTAAAAGGAGAGAAGAGTGCACTTTCTCACAGAGAGGACCTGGGATCTAGTTCTTTCTCTGCCATGCCATGGCTGAGCATTGACCAAGTGGCTTCCTGCTCCAAGCCTCAGTTTTGGTTCCTGGTACAAAGTGTGTGTCCACAAATGTATATGCATGTGTGAATGCGCAATACACACATTAGACTTTCTGCAGGCAAGATCTTTATCATCTGGATTTTAAACAGCTCAAGTTGCCTAAATGTTAACTTTCCAGTAATGTATAAAGGCCTTCAGGCAACAGCTGGGGGCATTTTAAAACAATCAGCTTGAAAAATAAAGAGAAAGAAAAACTTCAAGCAGGTGTCTGGAGACAAAATTTCTTCTGTCTCAAGATAATGGAAAATCTTGGCAGGGAAAGTTGGATAGTTATATTTCCAAAGTCCCCTGCTTGCACAGCTAACTCCATTCTGCCTTTCATATAAAACCATTTTACACGAGTCTGTGTCAAATAGATGCATCTATATACATATGCATAAATGAACAAAGGATGGAATTACAGCAACATATTCATTAAGAGTGGTTGTCTCTAAGTAACAACCTTAAGGGTGATTTTTAATTAATTTTTTTTTTTGCTACTGTATTTTCTAAATTCTCTATAGTGAACCCTATTCAAACCAGAAAAGCAAAGCGATGGTGTTTAAAAGAGAAGGAAAAGAACACATAGTGTTGTATGTGTTTTAGTCCATTTTGTGTTGCTATAACAGAAATACCTCAGACTGGGTAATTTATAAAGAAAAGAGGTTTATTTGGTTTACAATTCTGGGACAGCTGCATCTGGCACGGGCCTCAGGCTGCTTCTACTCATGGTGGAAAGTGGCAGGCAGCCGGTGGTTACAAGCAGATCACACGGTGAGAGAGTAAGCAGGAGAGAGAAAGAGAGAAGGTGCCAGGGTCTTTTAAACAATCAGCTCTTGTGGGAACTAATAGGAGAACTCAATCACTACCCCTCCTACCCCAGGGAGAGCATTAATCCATTCATGAGGGATCCGCCCCCATGACTCAATCAGTTTCCAACACTGCCACACTGGGGCTCAAATTTCCACATGGGTTTTGGAGGGGACAACACATCTAAACTCCATCAATTAGTTTGCCAGAGCTGCTATAACAATGTACCAAAAACTGGGTCCTGGAAACAACAGAAATTTATTGTCTTTCTGTTCTAGAGGCCAAAATCCCAAAATCAAGGTGTTGGTGAGGTCAAGCTCCCTTTGAAGGCTCGAGGCAGGAAACTGTTGTGTGCCTGTCTCCTAGCTTCTGGTGGTTTCCCGGCCATCTTTGATGTTCCTTGGCTTGTTGGTCCATCACTCCAGTCCTCGGTCTTCACGTGACAGTCTCCCTGCATTTCTTCATGGTCTTCCCTCTATGTGTATCTCTGTGTCCACATTGCCCCTTTTTATAAGGACACTAGTCATAGTCAATTAGGACATATCCTAACCACTCCATTTTAACTTGATTACTTTTGTAAATACCTTATCTCCAAATACAGTAACATTCTGAGGTACTGGCGATTAAAAGATTTCAATCTATCTTTTCTGGGGACAGAATTCAATCCATAAACAGAGGTGTTTCTAGAAATGGGAAGAAGTTCAAGGTGGCTACAGGGTTTTCCGCTGTGGGTGGGGGATTCAATTGAGACTACCTGGGACCTAATGTGAAGAGCTGTTGATGTACTATGGAAGCCAGCCTCCAAGATGGTTCCCAGTGATCTCCATCTCTGGCATTCACATCCCTGTGTAGTCCCCTCCCATACTGTTGATGTCTGTGACCCACAGATTATGTCACTAGTAATGGTACGCCCCTTCTGAGGCTAGGTTATAAGAGACATTTGTCATATACCTTGTTCTCTCTTGGATCACTTGCTTTGGGAAAACCAGCCACCATATCACAAGAACACTCAAGTAGTTCAGTGAAGGCCTCTAAAGCAGAGAAGCGAACTCACCTGCCAACATCCAGTGAGAAAACTGAGGCCTCCAGTCAATAGCCATGTCAGTGAACCTGCTTGGAAGGGGAACTGCCAGCCTCAGTCAGGCCTTCAAATAGCCATAGCCCTGGCTGGCATTTTAACTATAACATCACAAGAGATCCTTTATTAGTTTCCTATTGCTGCTGCAACAAATAACCACAAACATAGTGGCTTAAACCCCACAAATTTATTTTTTTGTAGTTCGAGAGTTCAGAAGTCCAAAATGAGCCTTAAGGGGTTAAAAATCAAGGTGTAAGAAAGATTGTTTTGTTCTGGAGGCCCCAGGGGACAATTCATTCCAGCATCTTCCAGCTTCCAGAGGCAACCAGCATTCGTGGCTCCTGGCTGAATCACTCAATCTCTGCTTCTGTCACTACATTCATCCTCCTCTACTTCCTCTCTTGTCTCTCTCTTATAAGCACCCTTAGGATTGATTATATTTAGAGGCCACCTGAATTATGCAGGAAAACCTCCCCAACTCAAGATTCTTAACTCAATCACATCTGCAAGATACCTTTTGCCATATAAGGTAACATATTTATGTTCCAGGATTAGGACATAAACATCTTTGGTAGGCCCTTATTCAGCCTACCAAAGACGTTAAGCCAGAACCACCCAAATAAGCCACTCCTGAATCCCCACCCATAAAAACCCTGAGAGACAATAAGCAGTGTTTGAGATCTCAAACCAGTAGGTGTTAAGGTAATTTGCTATACAGCAGTAAATAACTAATACAGAATAGGGATGTGTAATCTAGCACTTGATTCTATAGCATTTGAAAATCATAATTCTGGATGTCTTATAACTTTTCCTTGAAATATACATATAGAAAAATGTGTAAATCATATAAGTGATTTTTAAAAACTGAAAGCATGATTGTCTGTCTTAAATAATAAAGCCTGGGTTGATCCGGGATGCTTTTGTGCTCTGTACCTGTCATTTGCCTGTTTACTCTCAGATTCATTCTTACCCCTTCTCTGCTCTGCCGTGTAATTGCAGTTCCTGGTTTCCTTGCCTTCTGGTAGGTTCAGCCAATAAAAGGCAACGATGGAGAATTGAAGGACATAAGGGGGAGAGAAGCCAAGATATTTTTACCTCTCTGGCACTGCCTCAGCGCATCTGGAAGCAGCCATGCCTCCTTTTAATTCCAGATCCCATTAGGAACTCCTCTCCTCCATGAAGCCAGCTTCCACCAGGCAGCACAGTTGGGGTTTCACCTCCCTTGGGATGGCTCAACTTCCTGGCTTTTTCCTTTCAGTCTTAGATTGGCAGAGCCTTCCTGCTTGCTAAACTCTCCTGGTTTTCTAACTTTTCCATCATCTCGTGGATAGCCAATTCCCTCTATTAAATCCTTAGGTTGAACAGCCTAGAGTGATTTCTATTTTTCTAACTGATACAGGCTCCCTTAAGGCATCGTGTAAAATCATTCCAGCTTCCACAAAAAGGTAACACATTCTTAGACTTCATTTTCTAGAAAATGAGATTACCCTCACTCTACAATATCTGTAGCCTTCATATTTTCTGAATCTCTACTTAGAAGGGAATGGGAGCATTTGCTGTGCACCAGGTACATGCTGCTGAGTTAAGGATACCAAGTGGATGCAATTTTACATTTCTTTATTTGTCCCTTGCAGCAACCTTTTGTCAGGGAATAACACCGTCATTGGAAACAGATGAGGAACTGAAAGTAAGGAAGGATTAGTAACTCTTCAAAATCCTCGTAGCTGCTAGGGTTCGTCTGCTCTTGCTGCTTGCCACGTTGTCAGCAGTTTACATTTCTCCCCCTCCCCACCCACCAAGGTCTCTCAGTAAGTGTGATTAGTTTTAGCTTCACTCAGTTCCATGGAAGACTCACCAATTTTCAAGAAGTAACCTCCCCCCAAAACCAACCAATTAATATAAGTGTCTTCCTTAAGGATCCAAAAAGCATTTCCAGAAAGATGGAGATTGTTAAAAGTGTGGCAGAGTTGGGAGTTCTGGTTGATGCTGGCAGATGAAAAACAGAGATGAAGTGCTTGGCTTAGTGCTCCAGGGAATGGGTGCTAGCCCCTGGTTGCTGGGGTCTGTGCAGTGATTGATTAGACAGGCTTGTTGTGGGTGCAGACAAGGGCAGGAAGAGTTGCTAGCTATTTGCTGATTGCCTTGGACTGAATATCCCCCCAAAACTTAAACCCCACTATAACCATTGAGGGTGGGAAATACTATTATGTTAATTGAAAGGTGAGGCCTTGAAGAGGTGATTAGATTGTGAGGACTGTACCCTGGTGAATGGATTGATACATTCTTGGAATACAGGGAGTGGTTCTAGTGGCTTTAAAAGGAGAGTGAATGAGGAGGTTAGTCTCTCTCTTTCTGCCCTGCCATTCTGCCATGTGAGACCCCTGTGTCACCGACACCATCAACAGGCCTTTACCAGATGTGTTCCCTGGACTTTGGGCTTCCTAGCCTCTGAAACTGTATTTCAGTTTCATTTCATTTCAAATCACCTCATTCCAGGTATTGTGTTATAAGCAACAGAAATGGACTAATAATACATTTACTCTTTAGAAATGTGAAGGCCTCACCCTGAATCTGTCTGCCATTTTCTAGTGTGTGACTTCAGGCTCTTTAATTAGTCTCTCTGTGTCTATTATCACATCATAACAATAGAGTATAACAGTGAATTTGCAGGATGATTATGAAGAAAAGACCGTTATAGTGATGACCATGCTGTACCCAGTCCTTTTCCCTGCAGGAGATTTGGCTCCTTCTCCATCTTAAATAAGAGAATTTGATGCATACTTTTGGGTTTTCCAAGGGCCACCCCAACTCTTTCTTTTCCTAAAATAGGGCTAAACACGGTCTGCTGATTTCCACTCCATAGTCAGTGCAGCCTTGGAGCTCTTACCAGGACACAATTCACAGGGCTTTTATCTTTCCTCACAGCCTCATTTGTCACAGACAAGTGACACTTGGACAAATTGAATGAAGCAATGGCAGTTTCTCATAACCTTTTGTTCTAGAAAGACTTCTATACTTCCAGAGACATAGATATCCTTGGATGAAGCAGGAGCAATTAGAGGCAAAGGGTGACTGAGCTGTAGTCTGAAGTCAGGAGACCTGAGCTCAGCTCCAGATCATTTCTTCGTTGCGTGCCTCTAGGAAAATGACAACCTCTCTGAGCCTCGGCCTGCTCTCTGTAAAATGGGGATAATGAGGCTGCCAAGACTTCCTTTCAGCACTGAGCAGATACAGGAGGGCATCACTCACTGGAGTGTCAGAGAGGAATAAAATTCTATATTTTTAAATTTCTGATAAGAAAATTAATTCATATTCTTTGCATAAAATCTAGAGAAGTGTAAAAAGGAACATTAAAAATCACCTCCTATCTCACCACACAGAGATAATAACCATTGCCACTAGATGGTTGTAATATTCTCAAGTAACTTTTTATGAGTTTATAGAAACTTGACTCTGAGAGTTCTTATAGAGATTAAGTGAGGTAAGATATTTCAAATATTTATCATAGTGCCTGTGCATGTGAGAAATATAAATAAATATATTTGCCAATTAATTAATTCAACAAATATTTATTAAGTAGGTCCAAAACTTACTAAACATTTATTAAGTATATAAAAATACTTGAGCTTTTTTCATCAAGTTTTAGGGGTGTTTTGGGATAGTCTTATCTATAGCATAAGCTGCATGGCACACGTGAAATTCAAATCCATTTGGTTTTCAAGTTCAAGCAGGAAAGGCTTGCCAATTGCTGATCACGCAGACTCAGATATGTACTTAATATTTGTTAAGTAATCTATGTGTCAGACACTGGGAATATTTGTGTTTATATCTATATATACATATGTGCACATGCATTTTCACATATATGTATTTTTATATATTTACAATAGCATATGTGAATGTGTAAAATTGCTTTTAGTGCCAGGCTCTGGTACTAACATGTTTTTATTTATGTTTGCTGCATCAGAAAAAAACAAGATGAACTTTCATCAAGTTTTGGGAGTGTTTTGAGGTAGTCTGATTTATAGTATAAAATACATAGCAGATGTTAAATTAACTTTGGAATTAAATTAACTTTTAGGAGACACCCCAAAGGGTTCAGCAGGCAACCTCCAGAGCTGCAGACACTCATGTATGAGAGTCTTGTGTGTTTGAAGACAGGAAAGGGTCCTCTGAAGACTGAGATGCTCTGGGCAGAGAAAACAAACAACAGTTTTAAATATTAGCCTCTAATTGACCATCACAAGAGGAGATGATTTTAATTGCTGACATTAATTATCGTATGAACTGCTTCCCATATGGGCAACTCTATGCAGTATGCTCCAGGTGGAGTAGCCTGAGAGTTTAATAAAGGATCATGATTTTCTCAAGCAATGCTAGGTAATTTGCAAGTATGAATTTTACAGACATACTACATATTATTGTCTTTATCTCTGTGTACGTGGTGTACATTAAGTATGCTATGTTAGGCTGTTTCTGTTGCTTATAACAAAAGTAGCTGGAACTGGGTAATTTATAAGAAAACAAAGTTTATTGCTTACAGTTTTGGAGGCTGGGAAGTCCAAAGTCCAGGGAACACTTATGGTGAGGGTCTTCCCTGGTCATGGCTTCAGAAACACAGGGTATCACATTGCCAGAATCTACAGCATATAATAGGTGTATGTAATAATCTTGTCTTTTCTTCATTCACAACTAATAGTCATATGATAATGTCATTTGTTCCATCCCAAAACACATATTGAGTGCCTTCTATGTTCCAGACACTGGCAATACAGATAGATTAGGTCCTTGCAAGAATGTAAGCTCCACGGAAGTGAGGACTTTATCCATACTACCCATGCCTAGATTATTTCCAGCATGTAGAAGGTACTCAGTAAATGTTTATTAAATAAATGTAAGTATGAATGAATAGTCTACGAATATATAAAATATACTAGGACATATATATGTTGTGTGTCTATTACAGTGTGTATATTACTATATTGTAGTTTTAGGTTAATCTAGGAATATGGTATCTGGAGTACTTCAAAAGTTAATGGAAAACTTAAGTTATAAGATAATAAGAATCCTTCTATGAACTATTTGAAGACCCCTCTTAATGGGTTTCTACTGTAAATACATCTAACCATCTAAATAGTTTTATATCCTAATTATCCCCTACCCCCAATCTTCTCCATGCTCCAAGTCTCTAAGGAAAGCTGCCAACACAGAAGACCAAGCTCATATCTATCCTCAAAACAGAGCCCCGTTTCCATAGAACAGCAGTGAGCCAATCCCAAGCATCACTAGTCAGATGCATGTGTTCCGTGCAGGGTGGAAAAAGGCCTGACTCCCAGGCCTGAGCAGGGTTCCCTGAGTCCCCTTCTCCTGGTGCATTTCCTCCATGTCTCTCAAGGAGACTTGTCTGGGGCTTTGCTTTGTCTGCCCTGGGAGGCTGCAGCACAGCATTCACTTAGCCTAACAACTCAGTCTCTGCAATCAGCAGGCTCCATTTGGCTTTTGCGTGAAGCAGGAAAGATTTGCTGATTGCTGATTACACAGACACTTAATTTCCCAAATCTCTCTGCTTGGGGTGTTCCTGATGAGGCTAATGCTTGTCCCCAGCAGATGACGGATGGGATGCAGAGGGCAAAGGGTTCACAGTGAAGGGTGGGGGTAGTGGCAGGCCTCTGAACCCTATCCTTGGTGCACGTACCCTTGTCTATCGGTGGCTTTTTTGTTCTCAACTTTTTTTACTCTGTCTAGATAACTTATCTTCTATGCTGTCTTTATTTTCTGTTCATGTCTTTTCTCCACAGGATAGCAAAATAGCTTTGGAGCCAGAGTCCTGCATTCCAATCTCCTTATTTGCTGTGTGACCTTGGCAAGTCTTCTCAGTGACATTGGAACAATATCACCCTTTCTGAGGCTCCTTATTCTTCTTCAGGAATTAAATAATAAAAATGCCACCATTGGTTAAGCCCTTCCACTCTGCCAAGCTCATAACAGCCCTGTGAAGGAGGGTCTGTTACTACCCCCATTTTACAGATGAGACAACTAAGAGTCAGAGAGGTTAAGTAACTTGCTGAAGGTCACACAGCCAGTGAGCAGCAGAGCTGGGATTTGAACATGGGCTTCCCGGCTCCAGAGCCTACTTTCACTTTCATGATATTATGCATATGACTCATTTTAGGACCCCATTTCCTCTGCCCACCTGCTTAGTCCCAGCCCAGATCCACCCACGCCTGAGACTGCCTGCCTCTGTCCCTTTCTTCCTCCCACCAGGAGGCTCCCCGAAGATTTAGATTTTAGACGCTTGCTGCTCCTGCATGACACTCTTGCAAGTGTCATGACACCTGGGCAAGGTTCACCCAAGTTAAACTGGGAAGGGAGATCTGTGCTCATTTCTCATGTCTCAGCATATGTGGTCTAAAGAGTTCTCACTGGAAAACCCAAAACCTAGATGCTCATCTCAGCTTTGTGGTCTCCCAGCTGCATGACCTCAGAAAGGTCATTTTGCTGCTCTGGTGCTCAGTTTCCTCATCTCTAAAATAGACATTCATTCAACCAATGTTTGTGGGGTCCAATGTAGTTACCACATGCCTACAATGGCCCTGATGTGTTGGCTTCTTCTAGGATCTAAGGCAGAAATCCAGAATTCTCTGCCTGTGTCTTCCAAAGACACAGGTACTACATATCCTGGGAGAAGGTTGTTGATTCCCAGTGACACCATCATCCTGGCCCACTAGGGAAGAGTTGAGCTTGGGCAAATGCTCCCATAAGCTGCTGAGATTTTGTACCTAGCCATATTTCTAGATGTATTTATGAACTGACATGCTGGCATCCTGTAGTGAGCACCTCCTTTCTGTCCTTTATTTCCTCTGACAGCCCGCTGGCCTCCAGCCTGCCCCTGCCTCAGATTGTGTCTCACCTTGTTGGGACTGAGATGGGCATTTCAAAGCTGGCAGCTTCAATCAACTGTAATGTACTGCCAGCACCTCTCAGCACCTCCACCTCTCTCCACGCACCCCCTCTCTCATCAGCTCAGTTTGGCCCCTAGGCTTGCTTGGTATTCGGCTGCTGCTTCTGTCTCTCTCTCTCTCTCTTAAATCAGAAAAGATTTAAAAGCATTTGAAAGGCACACACTTACAATAATGTGAGTGAACAAGCTGATCTGCCAAGGGGAGCTAAGTGTGTCCCTAAAATGGGGACAAGTCATGGTCCTTGCTGTCTTCCTTTAGGGTATACACACATGGCCCCAGAAAGACCACTGGACTTGGAGCCAGGAAGACCAGGATTCCAACCCTGGCTCTGCTCTTTACTTGCTCTGAGTGGCCTCACTGGTCTCATCCTCATGTGCAAGATAAAGAAAAATGATCCCAGGCTCAGAGGGGGACTGTGAGCTGTTCATGGTCACACAGCTTGTGAGTTTGATGGGGAGCTGGGAATTGCACTTAGATGTGACCCTAAATCCTGATGTTTCCCCCCATCCACACTCTCATCAGTTAGTATATGTGTATTTCTTTAAACAGTCCAAAAACAAACTTTACATAATTAGAACAGCTTAAAAGAAAAATCTCATATATTCACCCCCATTCATAAATATTCCCAACTCTCCAAGTGTTTTTCCAAATGTGTGTGTTATTTGCATAGATTTGGGTATGGTACTCCTCTGTTTTATTCCGTTTGCTGCACATTATTTCACAGATGCATTCCACGCTGCCACAATCCTTATTTCTAATGTTAATGTCTGTCTAATAGCATCAAAGTGACATGCTGTGATTTCCCTAACCATTCCCAATTGCTGGGTGATGAGGTAGCTTCCAGCTTCTTCGTGTCATCAGAAGCACTGCTCCAAGCATCCTTGGGTGCAGAGCTTTGCTCTGCCTTTTGATTTATCCCCTGTAGGATTAACTCCCAGAAGGTAGGATTCTGGGTTTAACCCAGGATTTCAGACTCAGCACTATTGGCATTTGGGACCAGATCATTCTTCATGGTGGGGGCTGCCCTGTGCATTGTAGGGTGCTGAGCAACGTCCCTGGCCTCTGTCCACTAGATGCCTGTCATCTCCCCTCAAGTCATGACAACCAAAAATGTCTCCAGACATTGTCAAATGTCCCCTGGGGGGTGAAATCACCCTCAGTTGACAATCATTGAGTTAAGGGTAGGGATGTGTGAAATCGGCTGCAAATGGAAGTCAAAGATTTTCCGGAGTCTGGACAAAATCTGATTAGGGCAGTCCCAGAGAGTACTGAGCACTGAGAATGAGCACTGCACAGAGAGGGGAGTCAGATGCACTGAGCTCGAGTTCCAGCACTGCGATTCAGTCTTCACTTCTCAAGGCCTCAGTTTCTCATCTGCAAAATGGGAGCAATAATAGGGACTCACTTGCCAGGCTTGTGAGGTGACAGTCATGAGTGTAAAACACAACACAGGGCTTGCCATGGAAAGTGCTCCGTAAGTGCCAGTTTGCCTACTCATAAGGGAGCCTTGCTGGGTTTTCCATCTTTGCCTTTGCTGCCATTGAGGACAGAAAGATGGGGACATCTAGATGACAGAGCTGAAGGAAAGCCTCTCTTGTTCTGTCCTCTCCTAACCTCCTGCACCAGATCCATTCCTAGGGCTCAGCTTCCAAAACCAGTGTCCATAACTGTTCTTGGTTTTTACGTTTATTCATTTATCCAAGATGAGCTAAGCACCAACTGTGCATCAGGCAGCATGGCACTGCGTCAGACATGCTGGGTGCCACATGCCCTGCAATGGGGGACAAGTTCTGCATCCTTGGATGGCCCCAAGAGTCCATTCCCTCCTCTATGACCAGCCCATCTTCAGAGAGAGCCCCTCATGGAGTATCCACCACATAATAGGTGCTTAGTGAACACCAGGCTCATCCCTGGGTGTGTCTCCTCCCCAGTGAACTCGTGGATGCATGGGGTTCTTACCCAAGGCCAACATGTGGTCTCTGTCTCCAGGAGAAGTACGTGGAGGAGCTTGCAGCAGTGAGGCAAACCCTCCAGACAGACCTGGAGACATCCATCCGGCGGATTGCTGACCTGCAGGCGGCCTTGGAAGAGGTGGCATCCAGTGACAGTGATACGGAGAGGTAACCTGTAAGGGGCTAGGTGGGGCTGGGCACAGCAGGTGGGCTGCACCCTGGGGAGCTCTATGGGTTTTTAGCTGATCTGGGTGCCACATCTGCTGGGGGACCCAACGGGGTTTAGGGCGTGGAGGGATAACTGGCTTGCTTAGGTAAGGAGGACAGGATACTGCCCTGCTGATGTTACCTTATTACTGCTGAAACTACTTGGCCTGGCTTGCCAAGCCTTTGGCAAGATAATGGGACTGGAAAATGATCTCCAGTGTGTGATCTTGAGCAAGTTCCATGTCCAATCTTGGCCTAATTCCCTCATTTGTAAAATGAATATAATAATAAGGTGGATATATAATAATATTGGGATGAACCATACATTGATGGGCATTTGGGTGGATTCCATCTCTTGGCTATTGTGAACAGCTTTGTGATGAACATGGGAGTGCAGGTGTCTTTCTGATACATCGACTTCACCTCCTTAGGGTATATACCCAGTAGTGGGATAGCTGGGTTGTAGAGCAGACTTATTTTTAGTTCTCTGAGAAACCTCTGTACTGTTTTCCACAGTAGCTGTACCAATTTACATTCCCACCAGCAATGTGGGAGAGTTCCCTTTCCTCGCTCAGAGATTTGTAACCTCAACCTCTCCCATAAAAATGTTCATGCTCAGCAGCCACAAAACAGAGACCCAGAGGAATCTAAAACCCCATGTTCTTGCCTCTAAATAAAGGGCTTTATCTAAAAAATTTCTTTAGTTTGTGCAAGGTGGCTTCCATGCATGCACATTTCAAGGATTTTCACCATTCCCTGCTAATTTTCACAGCTGCCAAACTGCTGGTGAAACAGCAAATACTGATGTTGTAGCTGCTTCCCGACTCATGATTGCATTTAGGATCCCCACCTTTCTCCCTTCTCCCTCCCCCTCCCACCACCCCCTTCTTCTCCAGTTTTGTTAGTGCCATGATAGAACTTAGGTCTGTAAGTGCAAACTCCCTTTGTCAATGTTACTTTCTGGATACTTGGGCTGGCTGTTCCATTCGTAGAAACATGAAAGCTTTTGCATTAATTGTAATGGGGATGAATGGCTGTAGATAGTAGTATCTTCGGTCCACAAGCAAACTTTTTGAACCATTTTCACTTGCACAGCTTTTCTAATAAACAATAATTTTTTTTTTGTTTTAAATAACAAGATTGGAAAGAGGCAGAGGGTCCATACTCAGAAGTGTGGATGGCAAGCTAGAGAGGTGAGAGGAAAACGAAGAAACAGACTTCTTACCTGGGAAAGGAGAGCCTAGTGGTGAGGTCGCAGAGTCACAGACAGGACTCCAGTCTCTGCTTGGTGGAGATCTTCTCTGGCCTTAAAGGGACCCTGCCCTCACCCTCATTCTAACAGGAGACACCTTTATCTGTCACTGTTCCAGGTATCAAGACTCATGCTCATCCTTTGTTCTGATCCACCTTTTCTGAGCTCCAGACCCTGGGTGCCCAGGAATCCAATATGAACCCTAGATTTCTGTGGACATTTTCATGATCTTCTGTCTCTAGGGCCTTAAATCTTTTTTCCTGTTGAGCTTCTGATGCGTTTTCCTTCCCTGAATCTCTAGTTTCCACACAGCACCTGACTCACAGTTCCTAAAGCTGGAAGGGATCCGCCTGCATTTCAGGGTTCCTGTGAGGTGTGAAATGACTAGAGAGCACTAGGTGTAAAGAAACATACCTTGTGCTGGACAAGCCCCATGCAGTGTGTAGGATTATTGCAAGTGAAAGTGAGGGAAGAACTGGGGAGGGCATAGGCTCTGCATTTCAACAAGCCTGATTTTCAGTTAGGGATCCAATGGTGAATTTCTGCATAACCTTGAGCAAATTATTCAACCTCTCTGAGCCTCAGTCTCTTCACCTCTAAGATGGGTTAGTAATAAGAAGTAAGTGAAAAAATATGACTCCCAAGCACAGTACTTTGGACTGTGCTTGCAGAGGTTCTGCACATCGTCAATGCAATCATTCATTCATTTGGTAAATTCTTAGCACACACCTATTCCATGCCAGACACAGTGTTAGGTGCTTGTGTTATTCCATTTGCTTCTTGTTATCGTTATTCTCCATATTATAGATAAACAGAGGCTGAATAATTTTTCTGAAGTCAGGCAGAAGTTAATGTTGGGAACTGTGCCTGGAGCCCAGGTTTGTTGAGTTTCTGAGGAACAGAGAGAGAGAAGAGCCCGGGAATTGTCCTGCCTTTATGGAACCTGCATTCTGGTGGAGGAAATGTGTGTGTGTGTGTGTGTGTGTGTGTGTGTGTGTGTGCGTGTGTGTGTGTGCATGCGTGCATGTGTGTGTGTGCGTGTGCGTGTGTGTGTGTGTGTGTGTGTCCATGGATAAAATGAACAGGCTGACAAAAGAAAAAACATGAGCATGTGATCGGAGTTAGGAAGACAGAGAAGTGGTGCTGTGATATATAGCGGGGTTCGTAGCACAGCCTGTCTGAGAGGAAGGCATTGTAATTGAGACTAAATGAGAAGGAGCCAGCCATGGCAACATCTGGAGAAAAATGAGTAAGGACAGAGAGATGCATGTTCTAGAAAGTGAAAGAAGGCCATTCTCCTTCTACTCCTCTGGAAATAGCCCATGGAAACCCACCGAGACCCGCAGTTTCTCAAAGTGCCCCAGAACCCCGGGCAGGATTGGCTACATCATTTGTGAGGTCCAGTGTGATGTAAAAATGTGGGGTTCCTTGTTAAAAAAATGTATGAAGAATTTCAAGACAGGGACAGGCGAGTGTTAAACCAAGCATGGACCCTTACGGGCATGCTCTGCTGGTTCTTAGGGAGCATTTCCTAATGCTCAGCGGTCCTCAGTCCTAACTCACTGCCCTGTAACTTGGATTTGAGAATGAAGCAGCATAGATTTCAATAATATCAAAGGAATGGGGAGACTAGTGAAAAAATTGGCAACAAAGAAGTCTCAACGCATTTCAAAGAATTAATATTGTACAAAAATGTTCTCCGATCACAGTGCAATTAAATTGGTTACATAAAATTGGCAACAGTAAAAAGAAGCATATGTGTTGCTAGGCTGTAAATCCACCATCCAGAGCAGAACCCCTGGCTCTCGCCCCAGGGCCAAACTGTCTTTTTGTCACGCTGCTCTCAGCTCCTAATTTTCTTATCACCTGGGGTAAGAGGCTCAGATTGGAGCCTGAGGCATTGGTCTGAGGGACTCCTCCAAACTGAGCTCTCAATTGGGATTCAAACCAACCCCAGGAGAGAGAGAGAGGGAGAGGGGGAGAGAGAAAGACAGAGGGGAGATGCTTCGGCTGCGGGTGAGGTTCTTTGAGAGACTTGTTCAAATTACGGAAAGTCCTATTTCCCCATGTTGGGAATTAGATCTGAGTGTAACACTTCCAGGCTGGGAACGTGGGTACGTGCTCAGAAAGACAGGTAGCCTGTGAGGATGCATTTAAACATGTGCTCTCCTGCACTAGGGCCCTGCATGGTAACATGGATCGTGGTGTCAACCTTCTTAGATTAATGGAGAAATGCTTTAAGCTGGTCCCCCAGGCCTAAAGCACTCTCATTACTCATAGAGGGAGGGATGCATCGGCTGACAGAGAGCCCCATCTATTCCTGGCCCAGAGTCCACAGCTGCTCTGTCTGTTGTCTTGGCTGTGCATTTGGGTGGAGTGTGGAGAGGTCAATGGATGACCTCTGACCCCTGGGTCCGCTGAAAGTGCATCAATTCCATCTGGCTCCATGTCAGAAGAATGTTCTGGAAAAGAATCCTCTATTGCTGAGTTGAGTGTAAGTTGGACATTTTCCAACATACATCCTGTTATAATCTGGCTAAAATTAAGCTGCAGTAGGACAAGTAGGAAAATCTGGGTCTAACCAAAGATTGTGGCTGCCAATTATGACATACCTATGAGTTAATTTACTCACTGTGGTCCCAGGCTCTGGCCAGACTATAGAGTTTCCCGCTACACAGTAGGACAGCCTTTGGAACTGCCAGTAGCTCTTTTCCTACAACACTCTTACCTCCTAGTTTGCCCCCCATGAGTAATGAGCATGCTTCAGGCCTTGGAGAACAGCTTAAAGCATTTCTCTATTAATCTAAGAAGATTGATGCCACAGTCCAAGTTACCATGCAGAACCCTAGTGCAAGATAGCATGTGTTTAAATGATGGTGCACAGACTACCCAGACTTCTGAGCATGTTTCTAGCCCAGATGCCCAGCTAATAGGTGCACAGGGAGTCAGGGCTCCAGACTTCTATATCTACTGTGGTGTTACAGGAAATAATGATAGTTGTAATAATAGGCACACTTTCTTGAGGACTTACTTTGTGCCAGGTACCATGCTACCCTGGCATGCATTGTCCCTACAAGTCTGTGAGGTTCCTACCATTATTATTTCCAGTTTACAGATGAGAGAACTGGGGCATAAAGAAGGCGAGGAACTCATCTCCACCCACACAGTAGGTGATGGAGCCATGATTTAACTTTCAGACTGACCCCATCACCCACACTTCTTTTTCTTTTCTTTTTTTCCACCTGGGCACTTCTTGGTACCATCACCCACACTTCTACTGATCAAGTTCTGCTGTCGTGTCAAATGCACCTCTGCTTCCTCCTTTCCCTTGTTAAGGTCTCTGTTCTCTGCCCAGTAACTGGCCTGTCATTATGATGAACTTGTGTCTATCACCGGGATATGGTGCCAATGAATTCGTGTGTTACTCCCCAGGCAATATTTGCATTTAGAATGGAGTTGTCTGAACAAAGACTCCCCCTAAAGAAATACATCTGAAGACATTTAATTAATTATCTTACTCATCATCAATTCCCTGTTTACAAATTCCTGGCACAAGTTCTTTTTTTAAAAGCCATAGGCACCAAGATGAGAGAAAGAACCACTGACTGCATGTCAGGAGATGAAGGTTACAGTCCTAGCTGTACCACCAAATAGATCAGGACTATGGACAGGTCACTGGCCCTTCCTGGGCCTCTGCTTGCTCACTCAGCAGATAATATCAACCAGTGCCTTCTGTGTGAGGGCAGGAGGTACAGTGGGGAACCAGCAGGCATGGAACTGCCACATGGAGCTTGTATCCCAGAGACTCTTTCTTCATATGGTGAAAGGGTCAGTGGGTTTCAAACTCCCTCCTTTTAGTAGAACTTCCTTTTCTACAACAAAGCAAACTCTTGTAAGAAATTGTACATTAGGATGGAGTGCAGCTACCCTCTGATTAGAGTGTGAGAGGGATGTTTGGGGATGATCCTTCTTCCTGGGTCCCCCTTCCTGACCCCTTGGTAGCCCCTGTGGGGGTCTCCCAAACTCAAGTACTCCATGTACCATGGTGTACAAACTCAAGTACCCACCAGGACCAATAACCTATAATATGTATAAAGTCAATGTGGTAGTGATTTTACCCATCTGGTTTACTGCTTCTCAGGAGGAGACAGAACAAAACTCCCCCTGCTTCTTCCTGGAAGCCTTTCTTCACCCCCTACACCCAAGCCTCTGCTCCAGACCTCCTAAAGACAAAGATGTCAGGTGCCTTCATCATGTGCTTACATCCAATGTGGGATACAGTTCCCAGGAGCTTTTCTCAATCCAGCCTGTATATTTTCAACATACTCTATTTTGTTGAGACCTTCCCAAATGGCATCTAGTATGTGGTCTAGGTTAGAAACCACCCTTGGTCTGGACAGTATTTCATCATGGTCGAACAAATAGACAGACCACCCAGCAGGTCTTGACTTCAGCCTCAGAGGTTCTGTTCAAATTCGATGAAACAGGTTCACAGGCAGCAGCAGTCAGTATACAGATACTATAAAAATGTAGAACTAATAAGCTTCCATACCTGTGTCTATTTGTCCTCATGGCTAGTTGCTTCCCAGAGTCACAAACTCAGGAAACGCTAATAATGATTGCTGAAAATTTTGTGTTCTTATAAGATTGCTTCTTTAGATTCTTCACCATTTTTTTCCACAGTGATAAAGGGTTAACAGTGGTTAATAGGGCAGTGATGGGTCATGCCTGGTGCCTGCTTGTTGGTCATGTAAAATATTGGCTCAGCAAACCCAGATCTTCCTGTTAGGTGAAAAGAGCACTGAAATTAGTACTGTAATAGAGTTTAGTGGAAACCAGAAGGCAAGCCCCAAATGAAGGGAATGTAATAAAGAGACTGATTGCAAAGGTGTGGGCTCAGTGTAGGGAAGCCACAAGGGATGGTGCAGCACCCAGGGGCTAGAAACAACTGGAAGCAGTAACTTCAGCTGAGCCTGATGTCGGGAGGAGAGCGTGCAATTTCTGGAATCCAGGAGGTGGGCTGTGAGACAGGGCTGCCTGGCAGGAGGAGCTCTGGCCTTTAGTTGAGGGATCGAGTCAGGCCAAGGAGATGCAGTACAGCAAAATTCAAGAATCCAGGATGATAAATACTCCAACCTCCCCCTCTTCCCTCCTCCTCTCCAACTGTCAGCTGAGTTCCCCATTGGCTATGCCCACAGGTAAGCCACAGGTGCAGGAGAGCACATCGGTATGGTTGGTATAGGTCAGTGTCCCCCTTTCAGAAGGGGACAAATCTGAATGCTGAGTGCATCCATGGGGTCATACTCATGAAGTTGGCTAGGGTAAGCAGTGGGCAGGAATTAGCACCAGCCTGGACTTTGATTAGTTGTTGGGCTACAAAGACTTTCCTGAGTGCTGAGTTGAGGTAAAGATTGGTGTTTAGTCAAACAAAGTATGTGAAGAAGTATTCACAATGTAAATGAATGAGCATGACTGTGTTCCAGTAAAACTTTCACCATGTCAGAAACATATTTCTAGGCTCTTGGAATTAGAGACTAGGATGTGGACATCTTTGGAGACCATTATTCTGTCTCCCATGGGGCCATTCACAAAAGATTCTTTTGTTCTATTGCCGAGTCTTTTTCTTTGTAAGGCTAGATAGTAAATATTTAGCCACATGGTCTCCATTACAACTACTCTACTCTGCTATTGTAGTGCAAAGAGCAATCACAGACCAAAAAAACTTTACTTATAAAAATAGGCAGTAGGCTGGATTTTGCCAGTGGCTGCAGCTGACTGAATCCTCTTCTATTGGATTTATCAAGCATTGTCTAACAACCTCTGGTCTGGCCTGAACTCTAGAGTGGAAAGATGAATAAAATGTGTTTTTGTCTCATGAGGGGTGTTGCAGTCTGGTGGGGACAATACACATAAATAGAAGCCCCCAAGGGTGACAGGTCCTTGGGGGTAGGGACCAAAAAGTGGCAGGTACATCCCTAGGAGGAAGCAACCAGGTCTTCAAAGGAAGGGGTTGCTCAAATTCCAGCAGAGTAAAGCTGCAAAGTCTCAGCCTGAGGACCCAATACTAAAATGATGCTTTTGGTGTCTGAAGTTTGTGATTTAGCTGTCTGCACCCACACACTGGGAGATGCACACTGGATAGGAACACGAACTTAAAAGGCCCTACAGGCCTAAAATTCAAAGTTGCATGACCCTTAGCCTGCACAAGGGTGTCAGGCTCCTCATCTCTACAGTGGAAACACGTGGGGTGGTGGGGGGGTAGATGAGATTGTGTGTATAGCATGTCTGTTGAATGAAGGGATGCTCTCTAAAGAATGGCTGCTATTATAATTAGTTTTGGAGTTTCCCACAATGCCCTGGGAAGCTACCCAGCCCATGTCTGATTTGCTGGTACTCACAAAGAACATAAAGCGATGCCTTGCTTGTTGGCAGTAACGATGCTGTTAATAATAGCAGTAGTACTAGGCGTACTAAAACAAGAATAGTGGTAGGGCTTGCTGCCATTAATTAGCTCCGTCTGTTTGCCAGGAACCATGCTGAAATCTTTACAAGGATTATCTCACTTACTCTGCTCCACAACTCTGGAGGCAGAGCCCCATTATTAGCCACATCTTACAAAGGAGGACAGGTGTCTCAGAGAAGGCAAGTGATTTCCTTAAGATCATACAGCAGCAAGGTTGGAAGTGGGACTCAAACCCAAGTCTATCTAGTGTTGACAACCATGTTCACCAGCCCTTGGCAGCACAAAGATAACAGACTCTTCTGTCTCCTTCTAGCGTCCAGACGGCAGTGGATTGTGGTGGCCATGGAAAAAAAGAGATGTAAGTTGACCTCGAGTAAAACTGAGCAGCTTACAAGGGTGAGCCTCTGGCTGTCTGTGAACAGATTGCAGAGGGAATGTCCATATCCAACTGGAGAATGATCAGCATTGCCCATGAGAACCCTGACTCCATGGTAATGACATATAGCACTGGGGACATATTATTAAACTGTCCAGCTTCTTTCAGACAGAAAGACGTCTATGCCTTATCATGCCACTCTCCTCAAACATCTTCTATGGCTCCCCATTGTCCCAGAATAGACTTTTTAGACTGCCATTTGCATGCTGCACATTTTGACCCTTACTTACCTCTTCACCTGTGATTTCTATTTTCCATATTGTTTATGCCCTGACCTTTCATGACCTCCATACCCATGTGTACACTGTTCCTTCCACCTAGAATTCCTTTTTCCATTCCCTGTGTGGCCAAGCACAAACCTTCAGAGAAGATACAGCTCAACTGCCGCAGCTCAGTACCTTCCCTTATGCCTCCAAGATGCAAAGCAAGCCTCCCTCCTTATTATCATCAGAACCTACCTCTGTCCCACTTTATGGCATTAATAATTTCTCTTTTATTTTGTGGTTATTTATATATGTATATGTTTATCAATTCTGCTAGGATGGAGCCTTGAGAACAGAGCCAGTGTTAAGTTCACGTGTATAGCTCCCTTCCCATGGTGCCTGGTATACAATATTCTACAAACTACACACACACACACACACACACACACACACACACACACACACACACACACACAAATATATATGTAATATTGAATGAACATATCAACTAGAAAATAATTATGGAGTACCCACATGGGCCTTTCCTGTGCTGCTTTTAGAATGGGGAGCATAAAGTAAAGTTCCTGTTCTCAAATACGTTAAGATAAGGAAAGAGTTAAGACCTTCATGCTTGATATACTTGTCTTCCGTGAATGTACCATTTAGTATTAAATTCAATGCCAAGTTTTACTCACAAATTGGAGAAGCCTCAACATCTATATTGAGGTGTATATCTCCCCAAGGAAGAGTGCAATGGTTAATAGTATGAGCATTGGAATCAAAAGGAATGGGGTTTAAATCCCAACTT
Source organism: Cynocephalus volans (assembly GCF_027409185.1). Classification (NCBI taxonomy): domain Eukaryota; kingdom Metazoa; phylum Chordata; class Mammalia; order Dermoptera; family Cynocephalidae; genus Cynocephalus; species Cynocephalus volans. The sequence continues at coordinate 200,242,743 of NC_084461.1, forward strand.
CATCACTGACTAATTGGGTGACCTTGGCCAAGACCCAAGTTTTCCTCTCCAAATCCCAGTATTCCCATGTGTAGAGTGGTTATGGCACTGGCTCCGACCTCTCAGGAATGGTGTATGAGGTTAGGCATGCACAGCACTCAGCACGATGTCTTGCTTATGCTATGAGGTGAGTATCTAGCTATTGCTGTTAATGTGGGTGTTATTTTGATAACAGTCTCCTGCCTTCTGGTTCTAGGGATAACGTCTCCATCCTCAGCTCCCAGCCAGAGGGCAGTCTGCAGTCCTGGTTGAGCTGTTCTCTGTCCCTGGCCACAGACACCATGAGAACCCCCTCTCGACAGTCAGCCACCAGCAGCCACATCCTCAGCCCCAGGTAAGAGTATCTTCTTGCTGCTCTGGATAGCCAATACCTTGAAGAATCTCAGACTTTGAAGGTTGTTATTCAAGTTTTCCATTTCCCGTGGCCTAGGCAAGGACAAGCATGGTCTTGAGGTATGACCTTGCCACTTCCTAGCTGTGTGACTTTAGGCAGGTCACTTACCCTCTCTGAGTCTCCACTGTGTCATCTGAAAAACATGACATATAATTGTATTTTCTGACCCCAGTGGTTTAAATGATCAAGATCTAATGTAGTTCTCCCCAAAGCATGGTTTTTCCAGATGAATTTAAATAGCACAGGGTGAACCTTAAAAAACAAAAAAAGTTACTAAAGTTGCCTTCTGTTTAAGGCAAGTCATACTTGTTTTCCATCATTCATAGTTACAAGTTTCAACTTTTCTTTATAAACATATTTGCTTTTGCATTCGTCCAATATCAGATGGCTATAAGCCTGAGGAGTGATTTCTGGGTTCTCAATTGTACTCCACTGGTCTGAATGTCTATTTTTATACCGGTACCACCTTGTTTTGGTTACAATATTTGTAGTATAATTTGAAGTCAGGTAGTGTTATGCCTCTGGCTTTATTTTATTTATTTATTTATTTTTGCTCAGGATTGCTTTGGCTATTCAGGGACTTTTGTTTTTCCATATGAAAAGTAAGATTGTTTTTTCCATTTCTGTGATATGGAATCAACCTAAATGTCCATCAATGGATGATTAGATAAGGAAACTATGGTATATATTCCCTATGGAATACTACTCTGCCACAAAAAAAGAATGAAATACTCCCATTTGCAACAACATGGATGAACCTGGAGAAACTTACGTTGAGTGAAATAAGCAAAGCACAGAGGGATAAATACTGCAAGTGCTCACTCATATGTGGGAGCTAAGAGAGAAAGGAAGGAAGGAAAGAAAGACCACAGTAATGTGGTGGTCTTACAGAGGGAGGGAACATTCCTTGGGCTACAAAGCAGAGTGAGGGAGAAAGGGGGAAGGGGTGGGAGGTTGGGGGATAATTGGGTGGGGTCACGGGGTACAAATGTAATTTCTGGTAATGGGCATGCCCCAGTATGAATCTGGCCCTCACATCATGGGCACGAGGAGTGACAATTAGCTTTGTATCTCATGAATAGTCTTAATAAAATAAAATAAAATAAAATAAATAAATTTTTTAAAAATGTATTTACTTTGTCATTATAAACAAAGTTGAGCTGAATGATTTTTTACTAGAAGATTTTAGCTTTATTTCAATGCCAGAATTTTATAATTTTCCTAGAACAGAGGGAGAGGAATTCAATCATGGCTTAAGATGGGACCCTCACAAATCTACAGGATTGCCAACAGTAGGTTGTCCCAACAAATGGGCCTCGGAGTTCGCCCTTAGTTGCATGACTTAAATCCATCTTATCCCTTGCTGTTTATCTCCATTTCTCTGAGCTCTATTGGTTTTTCTTTTCAAGGGCAGCCCTCTTGTAATTAGGAGTTAATGGCTATAAATCAGAAATCATGTATTAAACAGACACATAATTAAGATGAAATGCACACTGCTTCTGTGATAACAAAAAAAAAAAAAAAAACAATGTGATAAGACAGAAAGAAAAATCACAGACTAATGGAGCAAACCTAGACAATCCATTCCTGCCCTGAAACGTGTTTTCTCTGAAGCAGGGGCTTGTGTCTACAAAAGGAAGAGGGTGGGAGTTCAGGCTAACCTTTTGGGCATATTTGTCAAAAGACAAATGTCTGGTGCATGTCTGCAGATAATCTTAGGCTGAAAGATTTGATGTAGAAAATATCAAAAGGGGGCTCCAAGAATGGGGTGTGTCTGGGGAGTTAATTAAAGGAATATTATCTGATTGCTGCTCTTAATTAAAAAGAAAAGTCTGTCTGTAGAAAGAATCATGTCCTTTGAACCCCAAATGATGGGGACTTTTTCTCTCCTGATAATGAAATATCTTTGTTTTCCCCCATCTACCAGTATATAAGGCAGCAGCAGCAGAACTGGAGGCGGTCAGAGCAGAATGTGAATACTTATTAACATAATATCTAAGTTTCATAATGCTAAAGATAGTAGGGTGCATGATAACCATCCTTAACCCATGAATTATATCCTGTTGTTTGGTACCTGTTTGAATGGGAGATGGTAGTGTGCAGTGGTTTCAGTGCATGGTCTGAAGTCAGAACATCTGGATTCCAATCCTTTATTTGCATCTCTGCAGCTGTGCAGTTTGGGGCAAGTTGCTTAACTTCTCTGTTTCCTCATGATTAAGTCAGGATTGTTGTCAGGGACAATGTGATGATACACAAGATGTTCTTCACTCAGAGCCTGGCACCTAGACGGAGCTCAAGAAAATTAACTGCTTTATCAGCATTAATATCTGATATTTGGTGCCCAGAGGAATCCCAGAGATAGACATCATCACAGCATGATGTTACAAAAGAGGAATCTGAGACCCAGAGAGGGGGAAGCAACTGATTAATGCATAGATGGTCTTACCCCAGCTTCTACAGCAGCCCCTCAGGTGGGTGGGTCCTCAGCACCCCCAGACAGCCCCCTCCAGAGTCTCTTCCCCCTTTTCCTGCTCTCTTCCCTTCCAAGTCCTCAGGCCTGTCCAGCTGCAGTTCAGAGTGGAGTGCTTGCACCAAGAACAGAGAAGAGGCAGGAGACCAGGAGAACACTCACACATTTTTAAGAAGGGACTCCTTGTCTCTCTTCTTAATGTTGGTGTCCCCAGGGCTGGTTCATTGTTGGACCTCAATAAATGTTTGTTGCGTGAATAACTGACTACTGCACCAAAGCTGGAGCAAAACTATTAACCATATTTGTTAGAGCTCAGCATTGACTGCGGCTCAGAGAAGGTTGATAATTCACTCAAGGTCACACAGCAGGTAAGTGGAAGAGCCGGGATTTGAACCTAAGCTTGAATCCCTCCAAAGCCTATATTTGTATTGGTCACACTGCCGTGGTTCTCTGACATTTACCCAGGGTGTGGATCACTCACCTGGCAAAGTTTACTGGCAAAAATCTGACCCGTTATTAATACTAAACCTGCCTAAGGATTATTATTCAACTTTTAACATTTAGCCAAAAGATATTTATTATGTGCTTACTGAGTGACAGATCCCGTGGCATTAAGCCCTGAACATTTTGAGCTCCCTCTTTTGGCTATGTTTACAATTTGAGGATTCTAGATATTTTGAGCTGGAAAGGGCAACTGGGATTATCTAGTTCAACTTGCTTATTATATAAATGAGAAGAACTGGGGTCTGTAGATGGAAAGATCTTACCCAAATTTATAGTAAGGACTGACCCAGAGTTCAGGTACCTTGACTTCTAGCTCTTTTTAATTGCACAAATAGTCTATAAATACTTCCCTTCTTCAGAAACTTAAAATATTACAGAAGGTTAAAATCCCATTGGCCACCACTCCAAACTTAGTTCTGTTCCCAAAGGAATCCACCGTCTTCAGTTTGGTGTATATCTTTCCACATCTCTTTCTCTGTATATATATTAAACATATATTATACAGACAGTTGCTGACTTACAATGGTTTGACCGAATTTTTCCACTTCACAATGGTACAAAGCGATAGACATTCAGTAGAATCTGTACTTTGAGCCCCATACAACCATTCTTTTTTTCACTTTCAGTACAGGATTTAATAAATTACATGAGTTATTCAACAGTTCATTATAAAATAGGTTTTGTGTTAGATGATTTTCCCCAACTGTAGGCTAATGTAAAAGTTCTGAGCGTGTTTAAAGTAGGTTAAGCTAAGCTATGATGTTCAGTAGGTAAGGCGTATTAAATGCATTTTCATCTTAATGATATTTTCAACATATGATGGGTTTATTAGGACATAATGCCATCATAAATCACGCAGTATCTATATGTAGTTGTAGCAAAATGTAGCATATTTGTGGGCTTTTTAAAAACATAAAGGATGTGACACTATATTATGTATACTATGCTATTCATAAGTTTTACAATGTACTTCTTTTTCTCAACAATATACCTTGGAGATCTTTCCTTACTGGTACACATGTCTATCTCACTCTTTGAAACTCCTGCAAAAGATCTTAAAGTTATGCTATGTTTTATTTAACTATAGTCTTCTTATTTCACATTTAGGTGCTTTCCAGATATTTGCTATTAACCTGTCAGGCTTCAAAAAAATACACATCCTTATGTACATAGGCAAATAATTCTCTGGGTCAAAGAGAATTGCATTTTAAATTTGAGTAGATATTACCAAGTCATCCCAGTTTCCTTTCTACTAGAAGACTGTATAGTAGTAGAGACTAGGACTTCTGTATATCTGTCTCCGTGTTACCTGGCACATGGTACGGCATAATAAATGCGCCTCTTGGACATTTCCAATTTGACTGAGAAAGAAGGTCACTCTAAAAACAGAAGAGAGGAAGAAAGCAGTCTTCTGCCAACAAAAAAAAGCATTCCCTGTATTATTTATAAGGGGATGTCAACTCAAGAGAAATACACCTAAAGCTTTATGATTTACAGCCCAGGTTCATGCAGCTGCCGCTGACAAATGTAAGCGCTTCTGGAGACGGAGACACTAAATTACCTTCATGTTTCCCAGAGAGGGAGTTTATGGGCTTGGTGGTGGCAGCCATGCTTTGCTCAGGAGTCTCTCTTAACATCTGGCCGCAGGAGGTGCCAGGGCTGTCCAGGGCCTGTCATGCTCCCCTCGGCCCCCACTGTGTGCCTGGCCTCTCTCTCCTGCTCTCTCCCCACTTCCCCTGGTCCTCACAGCACATCAGGCTTTCCAAGGAGGGTCCAAGCCCATTTCATTCTAGACCTCCAGCCACATGCCCAACAGAACCCCATCCTTGGTCACTCACACAGTGCGGCAGGGTCCATGTGCTGACGGGCAGTGCTTGAGCCAACTGTACAGATTGCTAATGACTTGTCTTGTCGCTGGTCAGTGGCTGCTCTCATTTTACTGAGCAATTATTCCAAACCACCTTGACTTTTCTCCAGCCCCACCCTGTCCCTCTCAGAAGGCACCCTCAACCTGTTTTTATTCAAAGAAAAACTATAATGGCCTCAATTTTTGCTGTGATGTCTGTGAATTCCACCCTATCTTCCTCCATCATCACTTTAGTGTCAGAAGATGAGGTCCGGTCCTGTCCTGTCCGAGGCTAATTCATATCCACCCCCTCCTTCCTGCTACCACACCAGATCCATCCAGCATCCCTCTCCCTCCTGTATCCTCAACTTCCCTCCTTCCAGTTGCTCTTCCTGCAAAGGTACAAACACCTTGAGGTCCTCCCCGTCCTAACTATATCCTCGCCCATCAGGCTGCAGTCCTGTTAGTTATCGTTTTTCCTCCCCTTCAGAGCCAAGCTTCTCAAAAGTGGGGTGTACACATACCATCTTCACTTGCTGCTTCACATTTATACCTCAGTTTGCTACAGCCCAGAGCCTGCCCCAACACTCCATTGAAACTTTTCTCACCATATCAGTGGCTTCCAAAGAGAAAAATCAGGAGACATTTTCCAGTTTTTATCTTTTTTTGGACTTCTCTCCCGTACTGGCAACTGTTGAACACTTCTTGGAATAAGATCTCTGTTTGCTTTGCAACATTTCAGCTCCTTGGTGCTCCTCAAACTTCTGTTTCCTGGTCTCTTCCTCCACCCCTCATCCCCCAAATGCCAGGATTCACGGGATGCTGCCCTCACCAGGCTGTTTCTCTCTTCACCTGATTGCAGGTCATTCTCCTCTTGTGATTTAGATTCCCCAGCTGGAAGCAGGTGACCCTCAAATCTAAACTGCCAGCTCTTCTGTCCTCCCAAGTTTTAAACTTTTATGTCTTATCTCATCACCTACACTGATCGCCAATTGATGTCTCCCAGATATTTCGTCTCAGCCTGTCCAAGAGGAAACTCATCCCTCCCTACCCATCCTGTGTTTTCAGAATCATGGAGGTGGTTCATTCACGAAGCCACCCAAGCTGGCGCCCTTGGGTCATCTTAGGCTACCATCCCTCACGTCCTCACATTCAACTGATCCCTAAATTTTGTTTCTTCTGCTCCCCACACAAACAAATACTGTTGACTCTTTCTACTTCTCCCCATATCTACTGCCAACACCTTTAAGTCAAGCTACTGACATTTCTCTCCCAGATTCTAGCAAAGATCTTTCAATATCATTCTCCTTTATTCATTCTCTACACTTCAGACAGTATGATCCCATTAAAATAAAAATCTGGTTTCAATGGCTTCCTATCACCTATAGCAGGGGTCAGCGAACTACTGTCCACTAGCCAGATCTGGACCTTGACTTGTTTTGTGAATAAAGTTTTATTGGGACACAGCCATGCCCATGTTTTTTTTTTTTTTAATTTATTTACGTATTATCAATGGCTGCCTCTGCACTAAAATAGCAGAATTGATTCATTGCAACAGAGACAGTATAGTCCACAAAGACAAAAATATTTGCCATCTGGCCCTTACAGAAAATCTTTGCTGACCTCTGCCCTACTGGATGGAATTTAAATGCCTTAGCCTGGCTGAGAGTGCCTTCCAATATAGGGCCTTTACTTACCTCTCTGGTCTCATTATCCTCCCTTTCTTCTTTGTAATGTGTACCGCAAATAGTTTGTAGCTCTTCCCCAGACACTATGCTGTTTTCCACCACTGGTCCTTTGCCCATGACATTCCCCCCAATGTTTCTTCACTTGTCTATGCTTGCTTATCTCTCAGGATTCAGCCCATGCATCGTCTGCCCCAGGAACCTTCCCTAACTCCCTGGTGGGGTAGGTGCCCCTCTGTTGTAGTCCCACAGACCACAAGTGTTCCTCTCCCATAGCACATGCCATATGATGTAGATATAATCTCTTCATGTGTCTGTCTCCTTTGTTAGGCTGTGAACCCCTTAAGGACACAGACCTTGTCTTTGTCCTTCTTGAACCTCAGCACCTAGTACAGTGCCTGGCACATAGTAGATACCCAATAAATATTCATTGATCACACAAATGACTAGTGAATAGATGTTAGATGTCTTCTCACCAAGGCAATTAAAATGATGATGTTATGAACCAAGGGGTAATGGTGATGACCACACCACCTCTGGAAGACCCCCTGGCTCCCAAGCTGGGGTGGGGGGTACTGAGGCCCTCAGCCACATCCCCCTATGTTCGCAACCAGACCAGCGACAACTGAGCCATCACTGGAAACTCTCCAGGCTCCTGAGCCAGAGTGGGGTGAACATGTGGGCTTCAGCCATGTCCCCCTGCCCTCCACAACCAGGCCAGCCCCTGCCCCCAACATCCACCTCTGTTTCCCCTCCCCCCTCCCACATGCTCCTCCTGCCACTCTGCAACAGCATCTTTGAATAAGAAAATAATAAGAAAATAATAATAATAGTTAATAAATAAATTTATAAAGAAAAAAAGAAGAACCAAGGGGTGAATTTGCTGGACTATCAACTGTCTCCTATCACAGATCAAGTTCTTAGCAACACAGAAGCAGGACTGATGGAATATAATGGGGAGAAATGAAGGTCTGGGGCCCCCAGAGCACAAACTGAGGGCAGAGGCAGGTGGTGGTCTCAGAGAGTTAAACTGAGGCTGACAAGAGGGCCTTAAAGTTATGCTTCAAGTGAGGTAAGGGAAAGACAACAGACTTTGCAGTCTGGTAGACCAGGTTTCTAATACAGACTCTGACACCTACTAGCTGCCTGACTGTGAGTTACATTCTCTGAATCTCAGTCCTTCCTCCATGAAAGAGGTTTAATAATATGCTCTTAGCAGAGTTGAAGAATTAATAGCTATAGAGTGCTCAGTGGAAGACCTGGCACCAAGTTGCTGTTTAATAACCGGAAACTCCCTTCTACCCTCCTCCCTTCATCCCAGGTCAGGTCAGGTGATGTTGTTGCAGGAGGCATGGATGCTAACAGGCAAGACTAGGGAAAATTATACCTGGGTGTTCCATATGCCAAGATTGTGGAGTGGTCTAGACTCACAGCAGAAAACCACAAGCACAACAGAGAAACTCTTGGACATGAAAGTACGGTTTTGGTGAGCCCAGTTTTAAATATGGTGAACTTAGTGTATTTGGATACATCCAAGTGGAATTGTCCAGAAGGTTTTAAATTCTGGCCTGTAGTCCCAGGGAGATACTAGGACTTTTCTGCATAATATTAGAATTCTTGCGGGTATAGGTGACATAAAACCCAACTCAACCTGGCTTGAGCAAGATGGAAAATGTATTGTCTTCTGCAGCTGGGACTCTCAAGCGTAGATTTAGCTTCAGACATTGCCGGATCCAGGGATCCAAAAATGATGGTGGGAATTTGGTCCCCCACCACACTCTCTGCTCTGCTTTCGTCCTATGTTGACTCCTCTCTGAGGCAACAAGATGTCAGCCAGCCACTCCAAGTTCATGCTGGCACCATTCTAAGTCCAAAAGTAAAGAGGGTTTCTCTCTTCTCAACAGTTCCACAAAAATCCCAAGCCTGAGTGAGTCACATGTCCATCACGGAACCAGCCAGAATGGATAAAGGGACTGAAGGAGCCTCTTACCTTCGGCCTAAGTCAGTGTTCTCACCTGGCTGTGCGTGATGGGGTCATTCCCAGCAAAACATGTGAACATTGGGAAGGAGGGATTCCCCAAAGGACAAGGGTGGAGGCAATATACAAAGCAAGAGAATGATACTAGGTGGATAAAAACAACAAATATAGCAAATGTTCTCCATCAAGGGGAATGTTGCTTTGCCCCCCACGGATTTGTCACCCCACTTCCCCTGGGTGACAGAGACGCAAAGGATTGATCAAAGCCCATCTCTACTGAGCAGTGAGAGGCCCCGAAGTGGTTAATCTCCTGGAACTCTCAAGAGAGAGGCATTCCTTCCTTGGGAAATTAACACTGAATTGGGGTTCTCTTCCTGCATTTATTTTCCAGACCAGGAAGTTACAGGAAGAGAACATAGGTGGGGTTATAGTTTAACAGTATAAGCCGGTAACTTTCAGTGAAACAAGTCAGATGACATTCCAGTAAGGCAATTAAGTGGTCCTATCAATAACAGTTTGATCTTATCTTGCAACAGAGACTTATACCCTGAGGGAAATTTCCAGTCCTCTGCAAGGTCAATATTTGAAACTGCAAGGCTTTGGAAAACCAGGCCCTGTGAAGTACATATGCTTTATAGTATATTCCGCAGGGGAAGGTTGAACTACGGGAGTGGACAAGATTATGAAGACAAAGAATGGGAAGAGAGAGAGAAGGAGAAAGAGAGAGAACCTATTAGGGTGTTTGGGGTTCCCATTTGGTCACTTTGGAAAATTCAAATAAAATTTTGTATCCTAGTCAGAGACTTTATTCATCCCTAAATTCCAGTAGCTGATCTATCACCACATAATTAGTGATACTGTGATGTGAGTTTATTACCAAACCCACTCTCTACTGCTGCTATTGGACTTGTACCATGTCAGCGTGGAGATTATTGTATAAATTATTCTCACTCACATAATCATGGTGATTTTAATTACTGTGTAATCTTCGCTAATTACTGTTGTATGTATCACTTGCTTTGGTGCCGATTTAACACAACTGCTTTTCATTTGGCTAGAGGATGGCAGTATAACTTTTCCTTTTCCTGGGGAAAATTTGCTTTCTGTAAACATGTACAGCCTCATACTTGTGGTTTGTGGTTCTTAGTTTAAAATAAAAAGATTTAGACACAGCCACCACCTCTGTTTGTTTTGATTTGGGATAAGGCTGGCTTGAATTAGTAAAAAGTTCTAAATTATAGGGTATTGCTTTTAAAATGAACTTGCATTACAATCAAGGAAATGCAATTACTCTGCTACAGACACGAAGCCAAGGATGGGTCACGTGAGGGCTGCTCAAATGATTAGATAAGACTCATTTGTAATTAGTTCATTAATTATATATATGTGAATGGATGGTACTTAGCGTTAAAAACAGCTTGTTCTCAAAGTAGGTTAAGCATCCGCTGCTAATCTTATTTCAATAGTAGGTCTCTGCATTCTTTGAACTAGAGCTCAGGATGATTTTAATCCATCCTGAATCTATTTAATGAACAAGCCTCTCATGAATATGGTTTTATGTCTTCCTGGGACATAACGATTCTTTTCAGTTTTATCAGTATTATGAAGATTAATAGAAAAGATGTTGAAAATGAAATTGCAAGAAGTTCAATGCAAACACATTGCCTGTGGATCCAAGGCCTGAGCTAGTGAAACTGGATGATGTCCAGATGTAGACACAGAATTATCCTTAGAACCCACATCACTATCCATGGAAAAGAGGGCTGTTTCCAGTCTAGAACTCCAGGTCTTGAATGGCAGATCTGTGGGCCTTTCAGAAAATTTAAGGCTCACCTAAGTTGGCTGCGAGTTTGTATAAAACCATTGGATTCATCATTGGTGGTTGAGAACATTCTCTTGGGATCTGTGGTTATTTGTCTGAGCCAAGATTTTGTTAAATAAACTTATTATTGAGATATACATACAGGAAAGTGCATCTTGGTGAAATCTTTAGATATTGATCATGCCTATGTAATTACTACCAAAATCAAGACCAGACCGTGACCACTGCCCCAAAAACCTCCCTGTGCCCATTCAAATCACTGTCTCCTCCTTCCCCAAAGATAACCACCATCTTGATTTCTAACACCACAAGTTAGATATGCTTGTGTTTGAACTCTACGTAAGTGGAAACGTGCAGAATGTACTCTTTTGTGTCTGGCTTCTTTCTTTCAGTATTATGTTTGTGGGATTTGTCTACATTGTTCATGTAGCAGTTATTTTCATTTGTTTTCATTACTTTATAGTCCATAACAGTGGTTCTCAACTAGGGGAAGTTTTGTGTCTCCCCGAACTCCCACAATTGACAATGTCTGGAGACATTTTTGGTTGGCACAGCTAGGGAGTGCTAGTAGTGTCTGATGGGTAGAGGCCGGGATGCTGCCAAACATTCTACAACACACAGGACAGGCCACATGAAATTATCCAGTCCAAAATGTCAATTATGCTACCACTTAAAAAAAATTATTGACATGATAATTGTACATATTTATGGGGTACAGTGTGACATTTCAATACATGCAATTGGGAAAACTTTCAAAATCCTCTCCTCTCGGTGATTTGAAATACACATTTTATTATTGTTAACCATAGTCACCTCAATGTGTATTGGAACACTGGAGCTAATTCCTTCCATATACCTGTAACCCTGTACCCACTGACCACCTCTTCCCATCCTTGCCCACCCCCTACTCCTCCCAGCCTCTGGCAACCACAAGTCTACTCTTTACTTTTCTATAAAATCAATGTTTTTAGATTCCACAGATGAGCAAGGTTGTGTAGTATTTGTCTTTCTGTGCCTGGCTCACTTCACTTAGCATAATGACCTCCGGTTCCATCCATGTTGCTGCAAATGATAGGATTTCTTTTTCTTTTTAAATGATGGAATAGTATTCCATTGTGTAAATATACCACATTTGCTTTATCCGTTCATCTGTTGATTCCACATCTTGGCTATTGTGAATAGTGCTGCAATAAACACGGATGTGCAGATATTTCTTCAACATACTAATTTTGTTTCCTTTGGATATATTTGCAGTGGAAGGATTTCTGGATCATAAGGTAGTTCTATTTTTAATATTTTCAGGAATCTCCATACTGTTTTCCATAATGGCTATACTAATTTACATTCCCACCAACAGTGTATAAGAGTTCCTCTTTCTCCACATCCTCACCAGCATTTGTTATTTTTTGTCTTTTTTCGTAATAACCAGTCTAACTGGGGTGAGATGATACCTCATTGTTGTTTCTATTTACATTTCCCTGATGATTAGTGATGTTGAGCATTTTTTCATACACCTGTTGGCCTTTTGTATGTCATCTTTTGAGAAATGTTGATTGAGATCTTTTGTCCATTTTTAAATCAGATTATTTGTTTTTTTGCTATTCGGTTGCTTGAGAAACATTGAGAAACTCTACTTTATAATATTCCACTGAGTGAATATAAAAAAATTATTCTTTCTAATATTGACAGACATTTAGGTTGTTTCCATTTTGGCACTATTATGAATAGTACTACTATGAACAATCTTGTACAAATCTTTTCTTGCATGAATATATAGATTTCTGTTGGGTGTATACCCAGCAGAATTGCTGGGTCACAGGTGTCATTTCTGCTTTGGTAAATACTATCAATAAAGTAGTTCTAATTTACATTCCCACTAGCAGTGAATGAACATTCCAGTTGCTTCACATCCTTGCCAATACCTAGTTTTGTTATTTCTAAAAAGTTTTAACTATTCTAATGGATATTAGTGGTATTGAGTTTTGGTTTTAATTTCATTTCCCTGATAAAGAAACTTTTTCATGTGTTTATATCTTTACTTGGATATCCTCTTTTGGTGACGTGTCTGATGAAGTCTTTTGCCCATTATTTTGTTCTCTTTAGTTATCTGTCTCTTTTGTATTGATTTGTAGGAGTTCTTCATATATTTTAGATACAAGTCCTTATTGAGTGTGTGGATCTATTCCTATTCAGTGGTTTGCCTTTTTCACTCTCTTAATGGTTTGTTTTGATTAATAGAGCTCTTAAATTTAATGTAACCTAATTTATAATTTTTCCTTTATGGTTGGTGCTTTTTATAATGTTAAAGAATTATTTGCCTACTTTCAAATCATGAAAATATTCCCTTATGTTTTATGTATATGTTATGTTGATTTACCTTTTACATATAGATATGCAAGGCATTGAGAACTGATATTTATTTATGATGTGAGGTAAGGATTAAGATTCATTGTTTTGCATATAGATACCCAATTGGCCTAGCACATATATTTTAGAGAAATAATATTTTCAACATTGCACAACAGTATCATTTTCTCATAAATCAAGTGATCTTGCATGCATAGAGCTGTTTCCAGACTCTATTATATTCCACTTTTCTATTTGTCCATTCTTGAGTTGATATAGCATTGCCTTGATTAATGTAGCTTTATAGAGCAAGTCTTGATATTTGGGAGTATAGGTTCTCCATATTAGTTCTTCAAGATCAACAATGATTCTCACAGAAAGTGCCACATAATGCTGTGCTGACCTACAATATATTTCTCTCTTTCTATAATTTGGCTCTTTGAGTCCTGGCTGCTTTAGTGGCTCTTCAGTGTCTTTAAATTTGAATTCAGCTTGTCTGGCTTTGTTAAGTGGGTATTTGCTCTCGTGCAGGCTAGTATATCATATCTGGAAGCTGAATGCTGAGCTAAATTTTTGCTCCCTTTGCTAAATATTTTTCTTAGTTTCTATGCCTAAGAAGGCATAATGATCTGCTCATATTTCCATCCTATCATAACTTGACGGATCTGTCTCCCCCTCCAGATTGTAAGTTCCTTGAAGGTAAGGGTTATTCATTTCTGTATCAACAGCATCTGGCATCATGGCCAATAAATGATTCTGGACGGATGTAAGGAAAGATGGATGGATGGATAATTTCCATTCACTTAAAACTGAACTTTCATGGAGAACTGGGTGCTTTTATGAATAAATCTGAGAGTTTATGTGGGTATTGTCATTTCACTATTCTCAGATGCAGCAATGTCTCTGAATGGAAAGTGAAGGGGTACATTAGATTTACTTAAAATATGTTGAATCCAGTTTGAATCTGTAATCCAATTAAATATTTTAATTACTCTACATATCTAAAACTATTTTCTTTCAAACATTGTGGAAATTGTATCAGAAGATAAAAGACTCGAATTTTAGAGCCAGTACTTTCACTGTCTCATTAGAGTGTGACCTGGGACACAGGTGTCATTTCATTAGAGTGTGACTCTGCCCTTCTCCATTTTTCCAGAATGAGGAACCTCAAACCAGGTGAGGTCCCAACTCCCTGTGAATTCTGATGTCCTAGAAATTGATAACGTCCTGTAGAAAGTAAATCAAGCTCCTGGCTTGGCTTTAGGAATACAAAAAACTTACTGCAGATTGTGTACTAGAAGTTTGTTTTGAATCTATTGTTTTTAAGACAAAAGAAGTTGCTTTGACTGACTGGAGAGTAGAGGAACTCGGGTCTGAATTAATCAGCGCAGAGAGGCAGATGGAGTCCTCTGTTCATTCTTTTCACATTTCCACGATTTCTCATCTTTTCGCTCCCGCATTCCTTCATTCCTTCCACTCCATGGACTTTCTTTGATGCTCTGTTCTTAATGCTGGGGATTCATAGAGATGATTTTGTTCAGAAACTAACAGTCTGGTTAAGATATACGAATAAGTTGACAAGCAATCGTTGTACAGAGTGACAGGGAAGCGTTGGGGCCATGGGAGCCAGAAGAGCCCCCACCCAGCCTGGGAGGTAGCTGAAGGCTTTCTGGGCCAGGCTGCAGCAGGGCTAACCATTGAAGGGTGAGTAAAAATGCCTGCCTGATTTTTAAAAAAATATAGGCCAGTGGTTTCTCAGAATCACCTGTAAAGTGTCAGATCTTTTGCCTTTAACTCTCTCCTCCTTCCTTCGTTTCTCCTTCTTTCTTTTAACAACAAAGGTATCTGAGTACCTTCAACTCTATTAGCCTCTACCTCAATTTGACAATTGCTAGCATTTTTCCATATTGACTTTATATCTATCTTTACCTCCTTCTCCATTCTATCTATAACTAAACATATTTTCTTTCTCTTTCTTTTCCTTTCTTTCATGTGAAAATAATATAAACACATCGTGACAGTTTTCCTTAAATAGTTTCACATCCTTCTCCTAAGAACAAGGACATTTCCCCACAATTGTACCACTACCACACCTAAGAAAATTAACAAATTCAAAATATCATCTAAGATCCCAACATTCATATTACCCAGTTGTCCTAAAATTGTCCTGTATCACTGTATTTTTTTTTTTTAAGAATCCGATTAAGGATACTGATGGCATTTGGTTATGTTTCTTTAGTCTCTTTTTAAAGAAAAAATTAATAGATCTTATTTTAGAGAAGTTTTAAGTTTATGGAAAGATTGAGGAGAAAGTAGAGCGCTCCCATATTCCCTTTCCCCCCTTGCACATTGTTTTCTCCATTATCAACACCTTGCATTGGTCTTTGGTCTCATTTAAATTAGAAGCGTCCTCTTACTCCCCACCTCCCCCGCCCCATTGAAATTGATTTTTTTTTTTTCTGCAGAGTTTCCCAGAGTGATTTTAATGGGCAACTCTGTGCAAAAACCACTGGTTTTAATACCTGGTAGCCAGTAAGAGTGTACAGTGAGATCAAAGCAAGTTCTGCTGACCCACAGAAGGTATGTGGGCAGATGTCCACTGAGAGCAGCTCACTGGAGTGGTTTTAAAAAAAATGTCAAGGACTCAGAACTTACTGAAGCCTCAGTGAGAATAGCAAGCAAGGCTAGAGAGTTATCTTGTCTCATAAAAATCATTATATTACAAGGCCTATCGGATATTTACAGCATCTGTTTCCTGATTCTGTTCTCCACACCTTCAGGCCAGGAGAGACCAGGCTTAGGAACCACCTCCTCTGCTTGCTGTGGAGGCTGCTTTCTTCATTATCCCACTCATGGCATCCTTCCTGCTCTGAGTCTTCCCTCTCAGTGGGGTGGCCTTTCTAAACCTGTTTCCTTGCCTATGAAATTTAGGCATCAACTCTTGCTATTTAAGGGTTTTGCAGATTGAACAAGCTAATAACTGGGAGGAGGGATCTTCTTCTGCTGCTTGGAATGTGTTTCTCAACCCCTTACCGCCATCCAAATTCTACACCTCTTCCAAAGCCTGACTCAAACCCGCCTCCTCCAGAAGAGCTACAAGCCCAGGCTCCAGAACCCACTGCTTTCTCCCTAGCCAACCTCCTGCTGCATTTACAGTTCATGGTTCATAGTTTCTCTGGAAATTCTTGCACGAGTGACCCTTCTTAGTGGGCTCATCCAGGCTCCACACTTGCAGGAGGGGAAGACAGCCCATCTTCTACTGCTATGAGTTCAGCCTAGCATTGCAGATAGTCAGATGGATCCAGGGTGAGAGTCTCATCTCTTCTACTTCCTCAGCAAGCCTGTTTGTGTCTGCGAGCCTCAGCTTCCTCATCTGTAAAATGGGACTGTAAAGAGCTTTAGAAAAGAGTGGTTAGGATGCGTGGATCTAGAGCTGGACTCTGGTTTAAATCCATGTTCTCCCATTTATTACATGACAATTTACTTACCCTTTCTGAGCCTCACTTGTGACATGGGAAGATTACAATGGTATCAGCTTTAGGGGACTGTTGGAAAGATAAAACTGAGTGACATCTGCAAAGCCGAAAGGCACAGCACGTGGTAGCTTTGTTATGTGCAGTTCACCTGTGCACTGCACACATGTTCTCTACACAGTCCTAGACACCACCGCAACTTTTATTACAGACCGTCAATTGTTCTTTCGGACTCAATTACAAAATCTTCAGGTCATCTTAAAAGGACATCTGGTTTCCCATTCCAGGACTCATCAGTATTAAAGAACATCAATACATTTTTAATTTCCTCTTTAATTTCAGGGTGTGGATGAAGAATAGGGGTGACAGCATGCCTTTGGGGATGATTCATGGTGTCATTAAATCTACATCAAGTTTCCTGTAGCTACAATTGGCCCAGGCTCTCTAACCAGACTCAGACCTGGGAATTATGTTTTTGTTTTTTTGGTTTTTTTGCTGTGTGATTATGTCTAATGTCAGTGAATCCAGCATCTCCTTGACTTGAACCTAACTTTTTTTGCTCATTAGGTCTCAATAGATTTTGAAAAATATATGGGTGTAAATGTAAGTTCAACTGTTTAAGGTTTCTATTCAGGTTCTGCCCAGTAGGTGTGTGTTGTAGTGGAGGAAAAAGACTGAACTTCAGATCTGGCCAATCCAGGTTCAAATCCAGGCCCTGCCACTTAGCAGTGTGACCTTGAGCAAAACACCAGTTAGCCTTAGTTTCTTCATCTGAAACATGGGGGGATGATTCTGATCTTGATGAGATGATGTGTACAAAATACGTGCATATGTAGGTACTTTCATTCTTCATCATGGAACATCTGTAACTGTGGCCAGCACTGGAGATAAAATGATGGAGCCACGTTCACAAGGTAACCTGGCAGGGGATGGGGTGGGGTCTAAGCAGGAGACAGTTTTTGGGAGCTGGCTTGTTCTGAGGCTGAACCAAACACTTCAATCTCTGCTTGATTTTTCTATGCAGTTCAGAACAGGCACAGACACAGGAATTGTTTATTCTCGAACATCTGCCCTCAATCTGGACTCTTCTTTAGCCCTGATGGAAGGGATCATTAAAGCAAAACAACCAAACAAATGTTAAAATTTTTAAATATACATTATATTAATGATTAGTAATGCTTTGAAATGGATAAGTAACAGATGGAATTTTAACTGTAGTATCCTGTGCCTTGCCTGACAATACTGGGGGTAGATGCAAGTAAAATCAGCCAGCACTTGTGAGTATGTATATCACACACGTCATCTCTAATTCCTAACAAAACCCTCTGACCCAGGACATTATTGCTCCCACTTTTACAACTGAACAAGTTCAGGCTCCAAAAGATACCTGGCTCGAGAGAGACGGAGCCGGTATTTGAACCCAGGCCTAACTGCTTCAAAGCTCATTTTCTTTGCCTTGCAGGTTAGAAAAAGTGGAAATTCCAATATTCCTGAATTTTCATATCTTAGTTTACCTGATAATCCTTTATAACTTTAAGCAACCAATATTTAGAGCATTTTTGTATAAAGACTCTTGTTCATCAATTCACTTAACATCTATTGTACACCTACTATGTGGCAGGTACTGTAGTGTGCTCATTCATTGAACACATACTGAGCACTTACTATGTGCCAGAGGACTGAGTACATTCAGCTGACATGTGTTTATGAAGCACCTACTATGAGCAGGGGCCCTGGTGCTTCTCTTATTCATTCAATACATATTTTTGAGCACCTACTATGTGTTAGGGCACTGTTCTAGGCACTGGTAACAGTGACAACAATGGATAAAAGTCCCTGTTCTCATGGAGCTCTTATCTCCACAACTTTGCAAGGTTGACCTCATTTCCCTCATTTTATAGCTGAGGGAACTGAGGCCTGGAGAAGTTAGGCAATGATCCCAAGGCCACATAGATTGTGAGTAGCAAAACCAAACTACATCCCAAGCCACAAAGATGTCATCTAGACAAGGTGATATAGAAAATACTATTAATCCTGTATCATTACGAAGAAGGATGCTCTTGGCGATGGAGTCAACTAACTTGGGGTTGGAGCCCCACCTCTGCCACTTCCTGGCCATGTGTGCTTACAGAGGTCACCCTGCCTCACTGTGCCTGGAGGTTGTAATCTCTACCCAGTGGGTTGCCATGTGGGCAGGAGAACCATGAGCTTATTCTCTCTCATATCCCTGGTACCCAGCACAGCTCCTGGAACCTAGTAGGTGCTCAGCCAGGGATGGTTGTTGTGGTGACCATTAACTATTTCCTCCACTGAATAGTGACCTCTTTGTGGCTGGATGCTCAGGGAATGTCCACTGGCTTCTTATCGAGGCATGTATACTAGAAGTTTATTCCTTTTTGGATAGACTATGGGGCAGGCAGCAGAAGCTCCCTAGATGTTTCTGGAGCCTCTCCCTAGAGAGTAACACTGCCCCCACCTAACATTTGTCCACACCTGTCTCCCAGCGACTCAATGGACTTTCTATCTATTATCCCTCCCCCTGGCCAAGGCTGTGGGAGGCAGGCATGGCAACTTCTTGATTACCTGCCATCCATCCATCATGCGGTGCTGATGAAGGCAAGTTCCATCTCAGCCAAGTTGTCCTGTGTGGACAGCTGGAAAAAAAAAATGAGTCTTCCTCAGGCCCTGGATGAAGACAGACAGGAACTGTTTGAAGTGTCCAAAGCTGAGACAGGAATGGAGAGGGTCATTCAGCCTCAGACAGCAGAACATGGGCAGATCCTCACCCCAAAGCCTGCAGAAGGGCATCTGAATTCAGATTAAATTGTGCAGACTCTACACAGAAAGGAGTGGATGTAAGGAACTTCTTACCTCGAGAGATGATGCAGACAGGAAGCAGAAAAAGATGGCACAGAGGTGTAGTTGGATTTCTGCATGGTAGAGCCGGGAGGGAGCACTCAACAGCAGCGGCTGCTGCTTTCCTTTTTCTGCTCCTTTCCCCATCTCTCCTCCCTCCTCACGCTACCCACCCCCTCTCCTCTCCAGGCCCCTAGGAGTCTACACTGTATGGCTTGTGTTCCTGTTTCAAGCTCTCTGGTTGGTGCTCCAAAGGCATCAGACCACTCCAGAAAGGTGGGGCTCAGCCCACCCCAATCCCAAGATAACCCCTTTTCCCCCATGACAGCCAGGCTGAGGCTCCTGGTGGGCTATGGGGAGGGCAGGCAGATGCCCTTGTGCTGGTAGAGCTGGGGGCTTTCATGGCTTGGGTCCGGCGAGCCTGTGCCCTCTGTACCTGGCACCAGCACTCACAGGCTGGGCCTCCAGACCCCCACTTCTGGGCTGCTGGCTGCTTTGCCATGTCCCCAGGCCTGTCCGTCCCACCTTTTTGTCAAAACCTGTGCAGCCTCTGGACCCTCCCTTATCTCCCTCTTGCTTCGCCCTTTGGTCTCCTTCTTCCTTCCCCACATCCAGCACCACACTGATCTCTTTCCTCTTCCTCTCCGTCTCCCCCACCCATTCCCACTTCAACTCCTTTCTTGTTTGTTCTGCGTCTACTTCCTCCACTCTCTAGCCCTCCCCTTCTTCCTCCAACATCTCTGTGCCCTTTGTCCACTTTTCTCATCTTGCCTAATTCCTCTTCCTCATCTACCTTGATTGAATTCAATGTTTACTGAGCATCTACTACGTGCTGGGCTTGGTGCTAACACAGGCAACACAGAAATGAGAGTCAGCAGATCCTGCCAGTTCAGGCTTGTGACCTATGATTCTCCTACTTCCACTTCTTCTGCCCTTTTTTCCTGTGTCCTTGGCTACTACTCCCTCCCCTCCTCCTCTTTCTGTGACTTCTCTTCCCTCTCTGTCTTCATGGCCTGTCCTGGCATCTGCAGTCAGGAGTGGTGGTTGGAGCTGGGGTAAGCAGAATAGCACAGTCCCAGGAGATTCGGCGATAGGAGCCCTCAACGCCACCATCCCCACGTGGCAGGCGGTGGATGAGACAGAGCACCCAAGACTCATTCATCACGCCCACCTCCTTTCAGGGCTGGGACAGGATGGAAATGACTTTTGTCAGCTCTATGGCAGCCCACTGCTCCTGGCAGCTCCAAGGTGTTTATTAAAAAGGAAAAAGAAAAAAATAATAAAGGAGGGTGAATGCCATCTTGCCGTGTATTAGGGGAGCAATTCCAAAGCAATGATGTTGCCAAACACACCTTCTGGTGATCATTGAGTTCTCCAGCTCCTCTCCCAACCCTCGTGCAGCTGTGATGGGGACCAAAGGTAATGGGCAAGAAACGGGATAGGAGACAGCTGCTCCGGGCAAATGTGTGGCCTTTGCTTTAGCACCTGGGGGCCAATCCTTCTTACAAGTGAGGACATGCAAGGTCACCTGCCATCCATTCTTCTGTTCATCCCTCTTTGAACTTCATTTGAGACTTTCATTGAATCCAGTGGTGGGTTAGGCTCTGGAGATGCAGAGATTAGTACTAGTAATAATGATTACTATTAATTGTCAGTGATTAATGATTGACTGCCATTAATTATCAGTTATTAATTATTCATCAAAACCATGAACCATTATTTGAGTAATTAGGTGCCAGTCACAGTATCAAGGGCTTTCCTTTCATTCTGCTAACTGCCCCATGAGGGAGGTCGGCACTGTGACCTGAGAGTTGGCGGAGGGGGAGGGGTGCTTCAGGCAAAGGGAACAGCAGGTGAAAAGCCTGGAAGCAGGAAGGGCCTTCCCAGGGAGATCGACATCCTAAGATGGGAGCTCGGGAGGGAGTAGGGAACCCAACTACACAAGAGAAGGACTGAGGGTGGTGAGGAGCGTGGGTGAGGAGGTGGCTCACACACACCAGACAGTGACACCAACCCTCTTCCATCTGCCTGACGTAGGGAATGAGGAGAGGAAGATGAGCACAGCCAGCCCTGAGCCCCGTCACTCATGAAACCCACAGGACCCATCATTGCCTTGGTGAACTCTTGCAGTTCCCAGGCCTGGAGAGCTCCAGAAGGCAGTCTAGGTGCCTGTCTTCGTCGGTTCAGACTGCTATAACAACAATATCATAGACTGGGTCGCTTCTGTGCAACAGGAATTACTCACAGTTCTAGGGTCTGGGACATCCAAGATCAAGATGCTGGAGGATTTGGTGTCTGGTTCACAGGCAGCCATCTTCTCACTGTGTCCTCACATGGTGGGAGAGGGAGAGGACGCTCTCTGGGGTCTCTTTTATAAGGCACTAATCCCATTCATGAGGGTTCTACCCCTATGACATACTCACTTCCCAAAGGCCCTACCTCTTAACTCCATCACATTAGAGATTGGGTTTCAAAATACGAATTTGTGGGAGACACAAACATTCAGTCTACTGCTGTCCCCCCCATTACACTGGAAAAGACCCTGCTTCCCTGCCCTATTCGTCCCTTCCCATCACCTCTGGAGCCTCTGGCTTGACTTCCTTCCCAGATTCAAAAGCCTGCTGGGTCATTGTGGTCAGCTCTTTTCCTCTTAAACTGTCCTGTGTGGTCAGGAGTGGAGGTGATGATGTCAAACTGGGAAGCAAGAATCCTTCCTGGAAGTCTGGTACCAGAATCCCAACCACCCTTTGTGTGTAGAGGCTGAAGCCTGCGATTGTCCCAGTGGCTACAGTTAGAGCTACAAAGGAGCTGGAGACGTGGCCTAATGACTGGAAACCCACGTGGGCTTTGCCTTCAGCCTCTGTTCAGGCCCGAGTCCAGGCTTTGTCTGCAATGCCAAAACTCTGACATTTGCTGCCCCTTTGGCTTTTTTATAAATTATAACTTTGCTAGCAGGCAGGAAGGGGGTCATTTCTCTTAGAGGGAGGACAAAAAGATTTTATTTATTAAAGGGAAAGTGTATGGACTCCAGTCTCTCTCTTTTAAATGACGCCCTTTATTTTACGGTCTATAATTTCACCCCACTGCCAGGCTCCTACTTTTCAGAGGCAAAGTGTTTTTCGCTCAGCTGGTGCAAACTCCCTCTGCATAAAAGCTGAGTCTGGTGTAGTCCCAGAATAGAAACCGTCTGTCCTCTTCTGTGTAGTCTTGGTTTCAAGTTGATTTCACATGAATCCTTCCCTTTTAGGGGACCAGTTTTACGCACGCTTTCACTACATGAAACAATCAGGGATGTCGTAGAAGATCCCATTGAGACATGTATTTGGATCATTGATTCTTAGAAGCCCTGCTTGGTGGGACTGTCCTCTGGGCTTGGCCCTAAATAAACAAATAACCCCTGCACGCCCCCTTCCAGTCTTGGAAAAACAAATTACTTATTTCACAGTAGGATCTTGGATGATAGGTCCTACCATGTCAGATATGATCCCTCATAAATCTAATTCATCCGTCCTGCAGTTTTAATCTACTCAAATGTACTTAGCTGGGTTTAATTATAGACAGAAATTGCATTTCAGGAAGCAACAAGAAATCATTTACATGGCTTGAATTTGCACATTAAATCATATAGTTCATTTGAGAGTGCAGTAGGGATGGTATTTCCAAAGAAAAATAATATTACAGCCTGTGCCTGGTGGTTCTCACACCATTTGCACCGGCTGTATGAACTGCACGGTTTTTACTGAGTGCATTTTTCTTCTCGGCATAGGATGAACAAAGAAGCAGGAGACACTGAGAGGACCCAACCTGCGTTGGCACTGAGCAGAGCCCGGGATGTCCATAGCAAGACCTCGGGAGACAAGTCTGTTTCTCCAGACTCCATCTGCTGGCGAAAGTACTCCCATCTGGGGGGTGGAGAAGGGTTTGGTGTCCAGAGAAAGCCCAAGGAGAGATTAGGAGCTCTGTCTTCTTCTCTGGGTTCTCGGAGTACAGATACATCCCCAGTGTCCAGGGAAAAGCTGCCCAGTCCTTCGGCAGCCCTTTCAGAGTTCGTGGAAGGACTCCGGAGGAAGAGAGCCCAGAAGGGCCAGGGCTCCACTCTGGGCCTGGAGGACTGGCCCACTCTTCCCATTTACCAGACCACTGGGGCTTCCACACTGAGGAGGGGCAGGGCTGGCAGTGATGAGGGAGACCTCTCGCTGAGGTTTGGGGCAAAATCACCCCCAGAAATGGAGGGAGCCACTGGGACATCAGCTGGTCTCCTGCGATCCACCAGCCTGAAATGCATCTCTTCGGATGGCACTGAGGGTACAACCCTGCTGCCTGAGAAGCGGAAGATCCAGTTCAGTTCCTGTGAGTCCCTCCTAGAATCAGGTCCCAGCTCGGGGAAGAAACTGAGCTCACCAACCATACTCAGGAACACACTCTTATCTCCCACGCTGCGTCCTCGGAGGCGGTGTCTGGAGTCTTCAGTGGATGATGCGAGCGGTCCAGACCTTGGGAAGGAGCCACTCGTCTTCCAGAACCGCCAGTTTACTCACCTGGTGGAGGAGCCTCTAGACAGTGACCCGTTCAGCTGGAAGCTCCCAAGCCTCAACTACAAGCGCAAGACCAAAGTGGACTTTGATGACTTCCTCCCAGCCATTCGGAAGCCCGAGGCTCCTACATCCTTGGCTGGAACAGCCAAAGATACGCAACACGGTCCACAACATTCAAGCATCCACTTTGAAACAGAAGAGTCTGACCGTTCCCTTCTCTTGGGGATCAAGACCATTCTGAAAAAGAGCCCAGAGTCCCAGGAGGACCCTGCTCACCTCTCTGACTCATCCTCATCCTCCAGCTCCATTGTGTCCTTCAAAAGCGCTGACAGCATCAAGAGTCGACCGAGAATTCCACGACTTGAGGGCGATGGTGGGGAGAGGACATCCCCCGAGCACAGAGAGCCAGAGGCAGGGAAGAAGGGTGATGACGTCGAGAGCATAATGAAGAAATATCTCCAGAAGTAGCAACTAGCTCAGGTAAAAGCAACAGGCTGGGATCGTTTTTGTTGGGTAATGAAAACAAGAGTCCACCCAGGTCTGGCAGCCTTGAGGAAACCAGGTGCTGCTACTGCCTTTAATGCCATGACCGATTTCTCTAGAGACAAGGGCTTTTAGAGGTTTTCACTAAAATGATGAATTGCTAGATGCAAAGCTTATAAAAAGCCCTCTGCTAAGTGCCACCTAGTTCTTTGTACTTTAAAATGCAGATGCATTGGAAAGCAAGAGCGTCCTGTGGGATGACCCTCTATAGAAGGTGCCAGACTTGTAAAGTTTCCCTACCCTAGTCTCATTTTTTTAACCCCATTCCACCTGGGGTTGGAGGAGCTGTCGTGGCATTCTGTCCACATAACACGGGAAATCCATGGTGGGATCACAGATCCACCAAAGGCCAGGTTGGAAGAGGCTTTCAGAATAGTGGAGTCCAACTCTTGCATTATTTATAGAGAGAAACTGAGGCCCAAGGCTGGGGGTGGCGGCAGCAATGCAAAGGTCACAGAGCAACAATGTAGAAGTAAGGCTTCTGTCTGCCCTCCTTCCTACTCCTAGCACTAATCCTGGCACTTCTCTGGGATAAAGGTAAGAAGAGGAATTCATTGCTAGTAATAGCTTACATCTCTTGAGCATATATATCAGACAGGTATTTAGTACTCATAATAACTCCAGAGGTGGTTAGTATTATTTACTTCCATTTTACAGGTTGATACACTGAGGATCAGAGAGGTTACGTCACTTGTACAAAATCACGTAGGCAGAACTGGGATCTGAAGCTCTAGAATCCCTACTTTTCGTCTCTAATACTTTTCCCTAGAAACACATTCCAGGCATCTTCATAAGTGGAATCAGAGCTGCCTGATAATGCACAGTCTTCATAAATATCCCAGTTCCTGAACCTTAGAACTTGCAGCAGCTCAGGGCTCAGGTGGATGAGTAATTGCACATGGCTGTTCAACGTGCACTTTGCCACAACCCCCAGGCCTCTGACCAAAGTGACAGATGCACCATCCTCCACTTCAGGAGACCTGCTTTTTCGAGAGGCACCCTCAGCACATCAAAAACCATTGCCCCTTCCGTGGAGATGGGCTTGGACTACATCAGAGCAAATTAATTTGACTTAACATGGCCTTCTCTCTGCTCTCAATTACCGAGTAAAGATCTGATATTCATTTACATTATTATGCTCTCGGGAACACAGAAAGCAGTTTCAAAGGCCAAGTAAAGGGCACACGTTCATAAGGGGAACAATCCTTAGCAGAAGTTGTCACAGAACATCTTGTCTCTGACATTTTTTTTTTAACTCAAGTCTCTTTTCCTACCCCCAGCAGGGTTCTTCTCCAAGGATGCGCGCTGTAGTAATGTGGCACCTGCCTAAAAATTTCCTCCACCCTTGATTTCTGTGCTGGAGTTTAGAACTAAATAACACAGTCCTACTCCCCACAATGTGTGGTGGGCTTTGGAACCAAACAAGCCCCCCAAAGCTCAATTCTCCCCAGTGACTAGCCATGAGACCTTGGGCAAGCAATGCAGTCTTGGTGGGCGTCTATGTCCTCAACTGGAAAAGGGGGATAATTATATCAACTAACTAAATAACACGTGGGTTTAATGAGGATACAAGAGATCCCCAGTACAGAGCCTGGGCCTCAGTAGATGCAATAAATTCCAGGCTACTCTGCACTTGGAAATCTGTCCCAGCTTTTCCTCCATTTGTTTTTTTCTGCCACCTACACTCTGCCATTCCTCTCAGTGAAGTCTATACAGTAATGCCACCTGGCCCTTCACCCCATTCATTCTCCCCATCAAAACTTACCAATCCTGCGTCCCATTCATCAGCTCTGACCTACATTTGCTTCCAGCCTCCTGAGACGCAGCTTCCCATGAAGACTTCCTGGCTCCATAAAAATTTGGAGAGAGAGAGAGAGACCAGCCAGACCTCCCCAGGAGCCCTCAGTCCAGAGCCAGCCTGCAAGGCCACCCAAAAAGCAAGATGGGCTCAGCAGAGGCATATCCCGTGGGGGCGTGGGGCTCCCTGTGTGCTTGGTCCGTACAAAATAAAGTGTTGGCTCCTTGGCATTTGTGCCTTTTCTCTGTTTTATGACCATGCTACCTGGGACTCTGGAGGTTTGAAGGAGTTAAGCTAGGGCAGAAGGGTTCCAAAGAATGGAACTACCTGAACTGTTTGTAGTTTGGGGTGTATTCTGCTATTTTTCTCCCTACATGTTAACATGCAATGAACTTCCTTCTACTTTTCACCTAGCCAGTTTCAGCTCAAGTGTTACCTCCTCCAGGAAGTCTTCCCTGATATATCAAACTGAAATAAGTGCTCCTTTTCCTTGCCCTCCTGATTCCCACACTCAGCTCTATCCTATTCACCTTGTTTGTGTACTTATCTACATTGCATGTATATAAGTGTGTGCAAGCATTCAAGAAACTCTGATGAATGAATGAATGGGTCAATGAACAAATAAATAAGCCCACACACCCTGAATGCATGTGACACACTGACGTATATGTGCCCATAAATGTGTGCCCACATCAACATGCAAGAACCTTGAATTTATTCCCTTTTTATAAAGGCAGAACTAGTGTATGTATGACCACATTTAGGTAACAAGTGCTGCCTCTACTTAAAATCCCACTGGCATAGACTCCAAATCCTACCCCAAACATGCCTTTGTCCCCAGTACCCCTCTGGTGTAGCCAATCATATATTCATTTGCTCAGGCTGCTGTAACATACAGTAACAGAAAAGATTGCCGTAACGGTCTGGGCAGCTTAAATAACAGAAAGTTATTGTCTCACAGTTCTGGAGGGTAAAAGTCCAGTATCAAGGGTTAGTTTCTTCTAAGGGCTGTGAGGTCTTCTCTCTTTAGCTTGTAGGTGGCCCTCTTCTCCCCGAGTCTCTTTATATCTTATTCCCTCTGTGTGTGTGTCTGTCTCTATATCCAAATTTCCCCTTTTTATAAGGACACAAGTCAAAGTGGACTAGGGTCCACCCTAATGACTTCATTGTAATTTGATTACTTTTTTAACAACCCTGTTGCCAAAGAAGGTCACTCTCTGAGGTACTAAGAGTTAGGACTTTAACACATCTTTTTTTCAGCTGGAGTAGGGGCACACAATTCGACCCATAATGACTGGTAAGATCTCACTCCAAGAAGGGGAGATCTCAGCTCTGACCATCCTCAGCAGAGCCTGTGGGCAGAAGTGGGGAGGGGAGGAGGTTGGGGCAGGAGGGAAATTTGCCAGAGCCCCTCTCTGGAAGAGTCTCTGATGGAGTGAGTCCGTGGAACAGTGTTGTTGCGGATACTGGTGCACTTTCCCACTTGGTAAGTTTACAGGCAAATGCTATTTGAAGAGCATCCACTACTAGCCTGTCATTTACAGGAAGGACCTCAGCTTGCAGAAAAGAGCTGGGACACATGGAAGGAGCAGCCCGGATCTCTGAGAGGAGTCTGGGGCCCTGGCAAGGAGGGGGGCACTAACTCAAAAGCTCAACAACACGCAGGCATGGGGTTAGCATGGGAGAAAACACTGGCTCATGTACCAAGTTCCCCCAGAGGTTTCCACAGTGAAGCTCATGGAGTCTTGGAGACTTAGACAAATCACTTCCTTCATTTGGCCTTAGTTTCCTCATCTCAGTAATGGGAATAATAGCTATTAGAATCTAATGAGATTTGGGGAAGGGAGAGGATAGCATGCTGTATCAGTTTGATAGGGATGCCACAACAAAATGCCACAGCCCGGGTGCCTTAAACAACAGAAATTTATTCTCACAGTACTGGAGGCTGGAAGTCTGAAATCAAGGTGTCAGAGAGGTTTGGAGGCCTCTCTCCTTGGCTGGCTGATGGCTGCCTTCTCACTGTGTCCTCACATGGTCTTTCCTCTGTGCACATGCACTTCTATGTGTCCAAATTTTCTCTTCTTATGACCCTGGTCATATTGGATTGGGGCCCATTCTAATGGTCTCATTTTAATTTTATCAATTTTTAAAAGTCCCTATCTCCAAATGCAGTCACTTTCAGAGGTTCTAAAGGTTAGGACTTCAACATATGAATTTTAAGGGGTCATGCGTCAGTCCATAACCCATGCTATGTAAAGGTTGGTGGTTATTTAATGTATTAATAAGGAGAATTATTGTTTTTGTAGTGATCAGATAAATACATCCCAAGCCCCAGGATTGGTCCCCAAACAAAAGCAATTATGGAAGTCAGGAAGAGATTCACACTGCCTTTCTGGCACTGGAGCTTCATGAACATTTTAGGGCCTGGAATCTGTGAATTTCCATGAGCTTCTTCTCTTCATGGGCTGGCGGTATTGCTCACTTAGCCAATATTTGCTGAGCACCTCCTGAGGGCTGGGCACTGTTCCCCAGATGGAGGATCCAGTGATAAGCAAGCAGAGCCACCTGCTTTTCTGTGGGGAATGACCTAGCTGGGGCGACAGACAATAAGCAAGAAAATAAATAGACTGTCAGAGAGCGAGAAAATGCTATGAAGAAAAATAAAGATGAAATTAGCTTGTGAGTTCCCCGTTAAAAATTTATAGGGCGTTTATTTTATGAAGTAGGTTTTTGTAAAGGAAGAAACCTGTCATTAGTCTTCAGTGATGTGCAAGTGATGCATCCAAAAAGGTTAAATCCACATAATAACAGCAAAGCCTTTCTCGTTGTTCTGCAATAAACAGAAATCCTGAAGATGCTCATTAAAAGTCAATTTAACACCCTAGAAGATGACAACTGTCCCCTGCCTCTCAAACGCCCCAGCCCAACATAGCCTGCAGCAGAAGGTGCTTACTCAACTTGATTGTCTTCTCTGCATGCTGACTCCAGAAACTCCACTGTGGACCTTGAGGGGCACATTGGCAGTATGCTTAGCTCAGTGCCTAGGACAGTAAGTGCCACCAAAGCCCTCGCTTCTACCACTTTTGCCACCTAGGATGTCCCCAGGCTCTGCCATGCCCACCCCAGATCTGCCATTCAATCCCTGTGTCACCTCAGCAGGTTCACTTCTTTCTGGGCTCTCCTCAGCTCATCTGCAAAATGGGTCTAGAACTAGTACCAGCCTCCCAGCATCCATGTGAGGAGTCAAGTGCTCATGAAGCACTTAGCACAGTGCCTGGCACATAGTCAGCCACAGTTAATGGTGGCATCTTTGTTGTTTGGGCTCACGAGCCCTGCTCCCTGATGCCCAAGGCTGAGGCTCCATCTGCATGTCTGTGCCCTGCTATGGCTTCCCTGCTAACATAGCCAAAGTTGTTTCAAAGGTGAGGGTATTGGAGGGCAAGAATCCAGATGGATTAAGTGGCCACCCAAATGTTCCTTCTTGCTTCGATAACCTGAAGCCATTTTTAACGGGGTGCCTAGGTCTTAAAAGAACCCTAGGCCATCAGACTAGAAGAAAGCCCAGAGGTCATTTTACAGGTATGGAGGACAAAGCTCAGAGGGGGAAAAGATGTCCAATGGCAGAGCTGAGTTTAGAACTCAATTAACATTTATTCATTCAATAAATGCTTATTGACCCTCCCACCACCCCATGTCCTAGGCACTGTTTCAGGCACTATAGATGAAGTTGAGATTGAGATAGGCAAAGGTCCTGCCTTCATGAAGCTTATGGTTTACTGGAGGAAATATATACATTGGCCATGCCCCTGACACTGGATGCTCCACCAGTAGTCCATCAGCTATGCGTCATCCTCCTGAGTCTGCACAGTCCCAGCCCTACCCAGAGGGCCTCTCCAGGCCTACACACTGACCCTGTTCCAAGGCTCTCAGCTCTTTGTAGAGTTCAGGGCTAGGGAATTGGGCTCTGCATTTCTTTCCCAATCCCAAAGATTGTAATGGGGAAGAACAGGAGAGGGGAGACCATTACTGCAGCCAAGAGAAGCAGATACCAAAAGATGTTGAATGTAGCTGTAGAAAGCTTCAAATGTGACCAATGGCCTGGCCAAGCTCTTGCCACTGTCTTTAGGAGGTGATGGGCAGCCTAGGCTGGGCTTCTACTCCCTAAACCCAGTTGCTTATTTGCCTGTCAATGTGGACAGGTACCTTCAGAGCATGGTGACAGATGCTAAGCAGGAACCCTGGTGACAAGGTGAGATAGTGACCTTGTCACCCTTTGTTAAGAACCATCACAGCTCCCATTCCTTGCATATCTGTGAGGAGCTAGGCACCGCACTTGGTAATATTCAAAAATCACTTCTAAGAGACAGGGGTTGGGGGTTCCTTGTCCTATCTATCCCCCCATGCATTCTGCACGTGCAAGGAGAAATGCTGCTTTGGAAATAGCTGCACAAAGCCCTATTCTGAGCTTAATGGTAAAATCGTGCTCATAGAACCTGCCCACAGTTTGCAGAACTCATGGAATGGCTTCTTTCACCCTCTTTGCATTTCCCATCTCCCTGAATCTAAAGTTTGTGGTCTTCACACTTAAGCTTGCTGCAAAGAGTGGAGGGAGACATAGCTATATTTGTCAAATACAAATACCCTTGTCCCCCAGCTTATGCTTGGAGGGGGTCTAGAGCTGAAGGTAGAATTACACTGTGGGTTGCCATCCTTTAGGGCATAGTGGCTGCAAGTCCAGTGACTGTGGCTGACTCCAAGCAATTAAATAGTAATTCTTCGTTGCTCAGCAAGTGGGAAAGAGAAGCTAACAAGGCGTCAGGCAGGAGATGAATGCCTCTCCCCCATATCAGACATTGAAGCTCAGAGAGGGTGGACATACAGACAAGTGGGGCTGGGATTTGAATCCAGGGCTCTGACTCCAAACCCAGGCATTCTTGATAACAACACCATGGGCCAAGCTTGGCAGTGCAGACAGTGCCTTCCTATAAGGACAGCTGGTAGATCGGGCCTATGGATCAGGCTGCTTCACCTTCACCATCTCCCTCTGGCTCAACAAAGCTGGGCCTCCCTGCTGTATCTGAATCCCAGTCTCCGAGAATGGGCTTGGACATACTCCTGGCTTTGCTCTTATTTAAGCTATGTGACCTTGAGCAGTTTACTAAACCCCTCCAAGTCTTGGTTTCTTTTTGAGTAATAAGGGTGGGAGAAGAGACCCTGATTTTTACAGGCTTTCTGGCCTACAGAAGCACCAGGACAAAAATTATTTTGCTCATTTTACAGATGAGGAAACTGAGGCTCAGCAAGTCCAAGTGACTGATCTGAGTTAGCAATAAAGAGTCTGGGATTGGAGGTCAGGGCTCCCGATTCCTAAGATGGTCACTCTCTGGGCTCTTTCAAGCCTCAGGGCCTGGTTGTCTGGCCAGTGCAGGGAAAGTCTGAAAGGAGGTCCCAGCCCTAGCACACGCGGGGCTCTCCATCTGGGCCTGCAGCGCTCACCTCTGCTTTTCTTTCCAATCTCAAACAACCTCCTTCAATGGAGGGGTGATGCGGCAGGGAGGATGATCTCATAGGTGCCCAGCTAATTCTCCTATCTTCAAGGGAGCCCAATTTCATGCCTAATGGCTCAAGTGACTTATACCAAATTGTCACGACCTGAGAAACTGCCAGAAGAGTTTAAATGTTGATCTTGCTGCTGATGGTTTGTTCACTGTGTGGCTCATTTATAAATAGGTGGGTGCCATGGCTCATGGCCCGTGGACTGCTGCCCACCATACCTGCACGTGGAAGTCCCTGGCGTGGGTTTGGAGGGCATGAGTGGGGACAGGACAGGGGTGCTCTTTGTGGCTGAGGAACAGGCATTGCTGGTAGGGCCCAGCTGGTATCAATATATTGAACAGGCACTTTTATTTCTCATATGCAGAAACAGAACCAGAGAGGGAGCATCTATTATCCAAAGTCATACAGCAAATGGGGAGCAAACCTGAGCTAAGTGTTTTCCCTCCAGTTCTTGCTGCCTCCAGGAGCTGGAGAGAAATAATTTAAGGATAATTCAATCTTTGGGTTGACTAGATAACTAGAGAATCCCAATAATACCTCCAAGTTCTTGTCTCTAAGATTTAGGTATACACTCCCTCTGCAGCCCCAAGTGGTCCAAATTCTGTTCATTATGGTGTCTGGCCAACCATAGGTTGGCTGCATGGCTGAGCAAGCTATGTAGCCTCTCTGTGCCTCAGTTTCCTTTCTGTAGAGTCAGGATAACAATGATGGTATTGGATCCATCTCACGAGACTTCTCACGTTCTCTTGGCCTCCTCTAACTCCTGAACAGTCAACTGCTTCCCAAATTGCAGCTGTGATGTATGCAATGTCCTCCATTCAAGTCACAGAGTCCCACCACCTGAAGCCAAAGCTCGGTGGTTCCTCCTACCATGCACAGGTTATGAAGAGGATCTCCTTGTGGACTGCACTTTAACTAGGAGGAGACAGGAGATATAGCGGAGTGGTGGGCACTCTCCCCTCTCCTCTCCTCCCCCTGCTGGACCATGTCCGCCAGTTCTCCTGTATAGCCTAGCTGGAGACAGACCACGTAGCCAAGAAACCACCATGGCCAGCTCAGTGATGCATGACTGACCATCTGTCTTACCTTTCCTGCCTCATTTCCCTTCTCCCTCAGTCTTACTGCCCCGAGATTGTACCTTCCAATGACATATGAACGTGTAAACCTTGCCTCGGGTTTATCTCCTAGGGAGCCTGTGTTAAGACTAAGGCTAAGGCAGAGGGTGATGTAGGAATTAAACAAATGGATGCATGAAATAGCTCTCTGACCTGCCCCTAGCACTTTGTGGGCACCCCATAGATGCGAGCTGCTGTCATTATTACTATGGCTATTAACATCATCAGCGTTTTTGTAGATGTTACCACAGCCGGGCTCTTGAGTGATGTTTTGACTGCCTCTTCCCTGGACACTGCCTCAATCCCGTCCTGGTCTTTCTCCCTTCTGGACTTTCTCCCATTCTTTTATCTCCACCTGAAATACTCATTCATTCATTCATTGCCTCATTCATGCAACAGGTATGTGTCGAACATACGCTCAACAAATGGAAAAACCCACACACGGTTCCTGGCCTCAGAGGCTTACACTGTAGTCTCACTTGCCTTTCCACCTTGCTAATTGCCCTTCCTCCTTCAGGGATCAGCCTTCCTTGACTTGCATGATGGGCTGGGGGGCTCCACCATGGTCTCCTGTGTACCTGGTTCTCCCTCTGTGGTTACGTTTTCAGCACAGCTTGCAGCTCCCTGTTCACTCGCTGCTCTCCACCCAACCACGGTTGATGCTAAGGAAATTCATTCATAAAACTCAGATAGGAGGAATTTATACCAGCTTACATAACCCCAGTGACTGAGCATGCTCAGTGGAGGGGAGTTATCCTTTGAATGACTTTCTGCTTGGGGTGCTAAGCTGCAAAGAATATTCTTGAATATGTTCAGTGCATGTGACAGATTTTGACCAGTGAATATGCCCTAAAAGGAAACCATCTGATCATGTGCAAGACTATGTTACATTAACAGGGAACCACCCTCTCATTTGAATATTCATTAGATGATATGAATATACATTAGATAGCAAAACTATAAAAGCTGAATCTCATCAGAAGGTGGGGCGACTGCTCACTCTCCTAGAGCCAGCCCTCACTGTGCCTGTGGAGTGTGTATTTCTTTCTTTTGTATCAAACTTACTTTCAGCAAGGGGCTGCTCACTCCCTTGAGCCAGCCTGAGCTCTGTACTAAATTAAGTGTGTATTTCTTACTTTTGTGTCAAACTCCATGTGGGCCCTGCTCAGTCTCTGGAGCCAAGCCACACTTTCTCTGTGAAATCTGTATCTCTTATTTGTTACATTAAACCTGTTTTCATCTTCAGCTGTGACTCTGCTTTTGAATTCCTTCCTGTGGCAGAGTCAAGAACCTGGTAAGAGGATGGGGTGGGTTGAGGCCAAATATTGGGCCTCCCCAGGCCATCTCCTCTGGCAACAAAACAACTACTAGGTGGAAGGATCTATCTAGAACTGGAGATAAAGCAGTGAATACAACAGACAAACGTACATGCCCTCATAGAATTTACATTCTAGCTGGGGGTAGTGACAAATGGTAAACAAGAGCCATGCAAGGCATTAGATCATGAAAAGAATAAAGAAGGAAAAGAGAAGCAGGAGATGGGGCTAGGAGGAATTGGGAGTGCTGCAGAGGACACTTTTGACAGAGTGGGCAAGGGAAAGCCTCCTTGAGAAAGAGACATTTAAATACATATATGAAGACAGTAAGGGAACCAATCATGTCTCTAACTTGGGAAGAATGTTCTAGGCAGAGAGAACAGTCAGTTTGAAGGCCCTGAGGTGGAAGCATGCATGGCGTGTTTGAGTACCTGAAAGGCCAGCATGGCTGGAAGGGGGTGAGTTGAGGGGGTGAGGAATGGTGGACAAGTTTGGAGAGGGGATGGAGGCAGATGAGGTACCGATGTTGGCTTTAACTCAAAGTAAGATGGGAGTTGTTCAGCATGTCCAATCATCCCACTTTGCCCAGTACTGAGGGGGCTTCTGAGAGACAGGAATTTCAGTGCTAAAACAGGCAAACCAGAGTAAGACGGTCACCTCAAAGCCATTGCACAGTTTGGAGTAGAGCTTTGATGTGATATGACTTGGGATTTATGAAGATTGCTCTGGCTGCTGGGTAGAGAATAGATGTTAAGGGAACAAGACCAGAATCAGGGAGACCAGTTTGGAGAGCATAGATCCAGGTGAGAGCTGCAGGGGTCTCAGCCCAGAAGTGGTAGCAGTGGAGGTAGGAGAAGAGGTGAGCTTCTGAATCAGTTTAGAAGGCAGCACCAAGAGGAAAGTTTCAATGCAGAAATGAGTGCCTGTTTTCTGCACTGGTCTCCTGGCAGGTGACATGCCCAGCTCCCCTGGGTGAGGCAAGAGCTAGCTGTGGGTCTTGCCTTCCCTGCAGTTCCTCTAAGCTTCACTACTTCCTTGGTGGGAGGGACCAAGAAATAGTGACTACCTATACCTTCTGAGTGTCCCCTAGGATGCTGTCATCATCAATCCACCCTGAGGATGCAGAGAAGGCAAAGCATAAACCCTCTTTATACAGATGAGTAAATTGAAGCTCAGGGAGACATGTGCCCCTAGGAACCCAACAAGTAAGTGCCAGAGCTGGGACTGCCTCCTGGGTTCACACCCCAGCAGGTGTCAGGCAGGCCTGGGTTTCAATGCCTATCCCAGCAGGGTGTAACTCAGCTGGGACACTTTTGAGCCTCAGTCTTCTCATCTGTGAAATGGAGACAATGATGCCGCTGGCTGCATCATAAGGAGAACGGAGACAATGCGGTGAAAGTACTCAGCACATGCCTGGCATGACGCAGTCTCCCGAAAAAGTTAAAGGATGTTCTTAATGACTCTTTCTGGGAGCCCAGTGGAGCCATTCTGTTCAGCCAAGTGGGGAATATTTACATCTTCTTCTCTAAATGCAAATGATTTTCTAGAGATGTTGAATTAGCTCTCAAGCAGCCTCCAGGCTGTCTTGTAAATACAAAGATATGAGTGTTAACAGAGCCACCATTCGTCCAGCAAACCAGAACAGAGATGCCTGAGGGCTTAAATATCAGGACTGTTTGTCTCCCAGCTCCACTTTCCTAAAGCCAGAAATTTCTTTCATTCCTGCTCTATTCCTCTGCAAACACTCACTCATTTATTCATCTACAAATTTATTCAGCAAACATTTATTAAGTACCTATCTTGTGACAGGCATCATGTTAGGCACCATGGAAGCAAGCAGGAGCAAGAGGGTCCTGCCTCTGTGGCACTTACAGTCCATTCACCACAAGACAAGACCAAAGTGCCTGGTGCACACACCAAAAAAATGACAATAGTAATAATAGTCTATATTTCTTTTTTTTTTATTGAGGTCTTCTAATAGTCTATATTTCTTTTTTTTTATTGAGGTCTTCTTTACATACAATGAAATGCCCAGATCTAAAGCATGCTGTTCAATCTATTTTGATGAATGCATACTAAAACAGAACATTTTTAATAACCCCCCAAAGTTCCCTTATGTTTAACCTTTTGAGAAATCGCCAAACTGTTTTCCAACATTATTGTGCCATCTTCTTTTTCCACCAGCGGTGGAAGAGAGTCCCAGCCTCTCCACATCCTTACCCACACTTACTGGTGTTAGTCTTTTAATTTTAGCAATTCTGGTTGGTGTGTAGCAGTATCTCATTGTGCTTTTAATTGGCATTTTTCTAATAACTAATGATGTTGAGCACTATTTCACATGCATATTGGCCATTGGCATATATTCTTGCATAAAGTTTTCAAATATTTTTTTTAATTGGATTGCTTATCTTTTTTATTATTCAGTTGTAAGAATTCTTGATATATTCTGGGGGCAAGTTCTTTGTGAGATATATGTTTTGCAATACTTTTTGAGCTTTTACGTTTAGATCTGCAATTATTTGTAATGCACTAGGGATGTATCAAGTGCTTAACATGGAGTGTATGATTTAATTCTCTTTAACTCTATGAAGTAGGTGCAAATGTTATCTCTATTTGGACGCAGGAGGACTCTCATCA
This sequence comes from Cynocephalus volans, assembly GCF_027409185.1. NCBI lineage: Eukaryota > Metazoa > Chordata > Mammalia > Dermoptera > Cynocephalidae > Cynocephalus > Cynocephalus volans. The sequence continues at coordinate 200,279,656 of NC_084461.1, forward strand.
GGTCTCATTACATTTCACTCATTTAGCCACATCTTTGGTCCGCAAGTACTTGTCTATCATTCATTTCAGAGATGGGCAGAACTGCATCTGAGTTTTCATCTGATCGGCATGTTGAAGACTTTCAGTTCTGGCACAAAGAGAACCCAGGGGGTGTACGGGAGACAGCAACCGTGGTCAGGAAAGCCTTCACAGAGAAAGAGAGGGGCTTGAGATAGCCGTTGGAGGTTGGGTAAGAGGCAACCATTCAAGTACAAGGAGAAAAGACCTCTAGGAAGAAGAAACGCATGTGCAAAGGCTCTGGGGCTGGCCTGCCTCTCATTGGGATGGTTTGGCCAATAGCAAAGAGTATGACGAATTGTAAAGATGGTTCCAGTAATTCATCTCTTCTGTGCCCTTGCTTTGTGATGTGACCTTGGAGTTCCTACCATAAAGGTAGAGTCCTTCCTTCCCCGTGTGATTTTTTTAAAACAATAGAATGGGGAAGAAGACACAGTGTGCTAGGTAGGTTTCAAGAGGGCTTGCATGTTTCTGCTTGCTGTCTTGTGCCTTTGTCATCACCATGAGAACACACCTGGGCTGACCTGCTGGTTCATGAGTCACATGAACACACAGCCAACTCATCCCAGCCATCCTAGCCCAGGCCATCCAAGTCCAGCCAACAGCCATCAAGCCAGCCAACCCTCAATGTGTTAGTTGGGTCATCTGAGAAAAACAGATGCAGAGAGGGAGTTAGGAGTGCAAGATGTTTATTGAGGGGTAGGTAACACCTGTAAAAGATAAAAGGGGAAAGAAACAGAATTGGGCAGAGAAAGGATTTAGACCACAATGTAAATCTGACATGTGTAGGAAAGGAGGGAGGAAGCAGAATTGGGCAGAGAGCCTCAGATCATGATCCATGTCTGACCAAGTCTCAACCAACCCAAAAGCGAGCTCTAGAGCAAAGACTTCCACTTGTAGGAGTCTAGTATTGGGCAGAAATGGCCAGGCTCTGGTACCCTGCTGTGTTCAGTAATTATTTGAGGGCTGCATCCCAAGTGTTTGGCGTTGGCTTGAAAGCTAAGGGAGATCCTAATACCAACAGCTGGAGGTGGTCAAGTAACTGCAGCCCTTGCAGCCAAACATAAAATTCTCTTTGAAGTGAGTTATGAGCAGGGCACTCTCAAGACTGCCACACACATACAAGTGAAAGAGCCCAGCCAAGACCAGCAGAGCAGAGCAGAGCCACTGAGCCAATGACCCCAGGCAAGTGAACAACAAACACTCACTCTTGTATACCACTGGGTTTTTGTGAAAGTTTGTTGTGAATGTTTGTTTTGTGGTATTATTTGGCAATCGGTAACTGATACAATGTGTTAGCTCTGCACTCCACTGGCAGGTATCTCATTTCTCATGAGAAAAAGATGGAGGCTCTGCTCCAGCTAAATAAATAAATAAATAGTGGCTATTCTTTGCAGATGTGCCTGACTCTGCTAAGCAACCCATTTCCATTTAATAATGTCTGTGCTTTCGACTTCATTAAATATCAATTTGTAATGATTAGTGCAATCGTGGCACTCCAGCAGCTGTTGGAGGCTGGGAGGGGTGGGGGAAGATTTTATGCAGCCACTAAAACACAGCAACTGACAAAAAGCCGTAGGATACTTTTTAATTATTCATGCTCATCCACTTACACAGTTGCAACTTGGGGGCAGGGGGTGGGCATTGTTGGCCTGTGCTCAATGAACCTAGAGAAATGCCTTAAATAATGCGCTCTAGGGAGAGGAGGCACTTTCACCTTCTAACTTGCTCTAACTCTCAGAATTGTTCTGAAGTGGGGCACCAGGACCAATGTGAAAGGCTCAGAATCATCCTCAAAGCCTCCTCCCAAGCATTTCCCGCGAACATCTTTTACTCCTTTCTCTATATGACCTCCTTTATCCAATCCATCAGAGGGGCTTTTGACTCTGCCATGAAAATATCCCAAATGGGTCCATTTTTCTCTACCCCCACCACTGCCACCCTTGTTAGAGCCACCAGCACCTTTTGCTTGGATGCTGTGGTCACCTCCCTCCTCGACTTCACATTTCCACTCTTGTCCCCAATAGTCAGAGTCAAGTCATCCCTTTGCTCAAAATTCTTCTATGCCTCTCTTTCTCACTCCAAGAAAAAAAAATCTTTACGATGACTTTTGGTTATCTATTGCTACGGAACAAACTACCCCAAAACTTAGTGGCTTAAAATAACAAAGTATTATTTCTCCCAATTCTCTGAATAGATATATTTCTTCTGCTTCACATAGAATGGGCTGGGGCACTGGGACAGCTGGATAGTCCCAAATGACCTGTCTCACATGGCTGATAGTTAAAACTAGTTGCTGTCTAGGGGCTCAACTGGGGCCATCGGCTGGGTGCCTAGGTTCTCCTCCGTGTGGTCTTTTCCACGTGGTGCACAGGGCTGCTTGGACTTCCTCTAGGCTTGGTGGCTGAGTCCAAGTGCAAGCATTCGAAGCGGAGGTCACAGAACTCCAAAGGCCAAGCCTTGGGCATTAAATAACCTCATTTCTGCTATATTCTATTAGTTGGCTCATTTTCATTGTGTGGTGGTGGGGAGGGTGACAGGTTCTACAAAAAGGCATGACTGTTGAAAGGCATGGTTTATTGGCAGGTATAGGGGAAGTGTCACCAATGTCACTGACTACCACCATGACCTAGCCTGTGTTGGCCAATATGGTAGCCAATAGCCACATATGGCTATTGAGAGGTTGAATGTGGCTAGCTCAAACTGAGAAATGTTGTAAGCAGAAAATGCATACCAGATTACAAAGACATAGTTGAAAAAATGTAAAATATATCATTAATACTTTTACATATATTACAACTCAAAATGAAAATATATTGTTATATTGAGTTACATAAAATATATCATTAAAATCAATTTTACCTAATTATTTGTACTCTTCTGAATACCTAGAAATTTTAAACACTTTCTGGCTTGCATTCTGTTTCTATTGGGTAGAGCTACTCCCGTCCCTAGTTCCTCTCTAACGTCTAACCCCATCTTCTTTCATTTACCAACTCCAGCTACCTTGGCTGCCTGTCTGACCATTTTCTTATGCTGTTCCTTGTGCCTGGAATGATCTTCACATTGAAATTCACATAGCCAGCTCTTCTCATCCCTGTCAGAGTCTAAAGTTGACTCCCCCTGGTTACTTTATACCTCATTCTCTGTTCATTTTCTTTATGGCCAGCATCATAAATTGTACTTTAATTTTTGGTCTGCCTGTTTGCTGTCTATTTCACCCACTAGTCAGTAAAATACACAAGGACAAGAACTCTTTCCTGGTGTGAAGCAGGAGCTCAAAATATAATTGTTAGAGGAATGCCCTGAAAAGACTTGGAGCATATACTGAAGAGTTTCAAAACTAGATCAATGAGATTAATGTGTGGGAGAGCCCCAGATCATAAGATCAAGACTTAGATTTACAAGTAGTGCTGCTATTATCATTATTATTGGTTGGGGGATAAAGACCTATGGGAAATTCTCAAGGACAGAGTGGGAATACAGAGCATGGGTCCTGATACTTGCCTACAGATTCTTTCTCCATCAGCACAAATAAAAGTGATACAAAAACTGCCAGACTCATTCACAGCTGAGATCCACCATGCTATGGCTCCCTATTGCCCTAGGTACAGCAACAACAAAAAATCTCAACTCTCTATCATGATCTATAGGGCTATAATCACTTAACTGGAGCACAACTGTTAGAGTATTTCCTTGTTATCTCCTGTTATTGAAAACAAAACAAAAAACTTGAAAAGCAATGGACAGATATGTGGCAGGGGAATAGCAGACTTCCAGTAGGGGGACTGACTGCCCAGGAACTGCTCCCAGCTGTCAAACTTCACTCTGTAGGTCTCTAAGGTAATGCTCAGCCCCCAGCACAGGGAGACATATATTCATCTGAGATGCAATGGCGATGGAAAACAGGGTCTCATCTATTTGGAGACCCAAGGAGCATTTTACAAGCAGTAGAAAGCAGAGAGTGAAGTGATGAAAGAAGGACAGTAATTTAATTTAAATGCAGTTGCTTTCAGTAGAGTAAACACAAACCTCTGGTTTTAGAAAGATTGAGTGGAAGAAGATGTGCTTTCAATAACAGGCTACTCCAGAGTCAGAGGTCTCATTTGCCATTTATTTAAGCATTGGAGAGTACAGTAAATTTATTCAAAATGAGATAATGGGTGTGAATGCATTTTGTAAACTTTAAAGTGGTTGGCAAATAAGAGATGATGGTTATTTTGCAAGCATAATGTGCTCCTGATGGAATAGTACTAAAGGTTCCATAAATGCAGAAGTGTGGCCATCTTGTTCACCACAGACTCCCCAGTGCCCGGCAGTGGGAGGTGCTAACACGTATTTATTGGAGAAATGAGTGGCTTGAATGAAGACGTGAATAATCACTGGGCTGGAATTCCAGAGGCCTGAGTTTGTGTCCTGACCACACCTCTAAGTGGCCTTGGGCAAATCACTCACCTTTCTGAGCCTCTCTGTTCTCATGTATAACCTTAATACCGTCTCAAAAACTGCCCTGAGAATTAATTCGGGAAATGCGTGTTAAGTTCTGGGCACAGTAGCTAGTATACAGCAAGGGCAAAATAATGGCAGGCCTTCTTTTGCATTGCAAAGTCAAAATTCAGACTAAATACATTGAAGCTTCTAAATTTAAAGTTACAGTTGTCTCTACAAAGCGTTTTTTTGTTATTTGGATCTTTTTTGTTGTTGTTAACCTAGCTAATTATTTGTCTATTTTGTTTATCTTCTCAAAAAGAATTTTTATTTCATTGAACTTTTGTATCTCTTTTGGTTCTATATTTCATTTAGTTCTGCTCTGGTCCTAATTATTTCTTTCCATTTACTAATTTTGGAACTGAATTGTTCTTGTTTTTCTAGTCCTTTGAGGTGTAGCGTTAGGTTGTTTATTTAAGACCTTTCTATTCTTTTGATATAAGCTTCTATTGCAGTAAACTTCCCTTAGAATTGCTTTTGTAGTATCCCACAGGTTTTGGTATAATGTGTCTTTATTTTCATTAGTTTCAAGAAATTTTTTGATCTCTTATTTAATTTCTTCTGGACTCATAAGTTGTTCAGGAGCATGTTTAATTTCCATGTACTTGTGTAGTTTCCAGAGTTTTGCTAGTTATTGATTTCTAGTTTTAATCCATTGTGGTCTGAAAAAGTACTTGAAGAGATTACAATTTTTAAAAAATTGTTGAGACTTGATTTGTGACATAATCAATTTAACCAGGGAGGTGAAAGGTCTCTACAAAAAGAACTACAAATCACCACTGAATGAAACTAAAGAAGACATCAAATAGTGGAAAGGCATTCCATGATCTTGGATTAGAAGAATCAACATTGTGAAAATGTACATACTACCCAAAGTGATCTACAGATTCAATGCAGTCCCCATCAAAATACCAATGACGTTCTTCACAGAAATAGAAAAAAACAATCCTAACATTCATATGGAACAACAAAAGACCCTGAATAGCCAAAACTATCCTGATCAAATAAATACAAAAATAAATAAAGGACATGAAACATTCTCCAGGATAAATCACAACATGGTACTGGCATAAAAACAGACACTCAGACCAATGTAACAGAATAGAGAATCCAGAAATCAACCCACATACTTACAACCAACTGATTTTTGACAAAGGCAACAAGAACATACATAGGGGAAAAGACTGCCTCTTCAGTAAATGGTGCTGGGAAAACTGAACATTCATATGTTGAAGAATGAAACTAGACCCGTGCCTCTCACCATATACAAAATCAACTCAAAATGGATTAAAGACTTAAATATATGACCTGAAACTATAAAACTACTAAAAGAGAGCATAGGGGAAACACTTCAGGAAGCAGGACTGGGATAAATTTTATGAATAAGATCCCCAAATCACAGGCAACAAAAGAAAAAATAAATGGGATTATATCAAACTAAATAGCTTCTGCACAGCATAAGTAACAATTAAAAGAGCAAAAAGAGAACCTTCAGAATGGGAAAAAAATTATTCACAAACTATGCACCCTAAAGGGATTAATATCCAGAATATACAACAAACTCAAACAACTTAACAGTAAAAAAACAAGTAACCCAATTAAAAAATAGGCAAAGGAGCTGAATAGGCATTTCTCAAAGGAAGATATACAAATGACCAATAGACACATGAAAAAATGCTCGACATCACTAAGTATCAGGGAAATGCAAATCAGAAAAACATGGAGGTATCATCACATGCCAGTTAGACTGGCTATTATCAAAAAGACAGAGAATAACAAATGCTGGCGAGGATGCAGAGAAAGGGGATCCCACCTACACTACTGGTGACTATAAATTAGTGCACCATTATGGAAGACAGTATGGAGTTTTCTGAAACAACTACAGGTAGAACTTCCATACGATCCAGCAGTACTACTGCTGGGTATGTACCCAAATGAATGGAAATCATCATGTTGAAAGGATATGTGCACTCTCATGTTTATTGCAACTCTAGTTACAATAGCTAAGAGTCGGAACCCACCTAAATGTCCCTCAACAGACAACTGGGTAAGGAAAATGTGGTTTATGTACACAGTGGAATACTCTGCCATGGAAAAGGATGAAATTCTGCCGTTTGTAGCAACATGGATGAATGTAGACAAAATTATAAGTGAACTAAGCCAGGCACAGAAAGAGAAATGCTGTGTGCCCTCATTCATAAATGACAGCTAGAGAGAGAGAGAGAGAGAGAGAGAGGAGAGAGGAACAATAATCACAATAATTCATTGAACTTCTGAAAAGAGAGAAGGGAACTGAGGCCACCAGGGGAGGGGAAGGAAGATGAGGAGAGGGGGGTAGCAAGTAATTGGTAAAGGGCCACAAAAATGATTACATTATGTAATGATAAATATAGTAATTATCCTGATTTGAGCATCACACATTGCACACAGTTATTAATATTCAACACTGTACCCCAAAGACATGTACCATCAATGATATTTCAATATAAATTAATAAATAAAAAGAAACAGTATATAAATATTAGTTGGCAGTGTGAGGAAAGTGAGCCATTTATCTGTGGCCGGGCATGGGTTCACAGAAGTGCCTCTGGTATCATAATTATACACCACAAGTGTGTAGTACAGGTTCCAGAGTCCAGTTGGAGTCCTGGCATAATGGGGACAAGGTAGCTTCCTTGGGAGCCTTGACATGTAGACTGTGGACCAGAAGTGATCTCAGAGCTCAGACGTGCCTCTGGGCCAGGCTGGAGAAGTTTTTTAAGATTCCCTTCTGCAGCCACTTATTGAGCAGGCGCTGAGTGGAGGGATGATGAGGAAGAGAATAACAAATCTATTTGAGTGGATGAGGATCTGTTGATGTGTCATTATTAAATGGTGGTGATGGGATGGGGGATCTCCAAGTCTTCTTGTTTCTGAATTTTCTGCACAGAGTACAATAGGAATACACGACACAGAAGAGCAACACAGCTCTGCCACTTTCCTGTTCTTGGAAACTTTCTTAACCCCACGATGTTTCACCTTTAGTTTCCTCATCTGTACAATGAAGATAATAATAGTCTTTACTGTAATTTACATGCGTGACATGTTACAACAGTGTCAGATGCATAGAAAATGCCCAGTAAATATTTGGCGTTACTATTGTTGCTCACAGGCAGTGATAAGGAGCCCTGAGATGGTCCAGCAGCTAATAGACCCCATTTGTAGGGTTCAAGGTTGGATAAGCTTGGATAGAAAAGTTGCAGGAAAGAGTAACAAACTATGTTGAGGGGAAAGTATTGAAGGTAAACCTGGATCGCTATTAAGTTCAAGGGCAGGTATAATTCTGAGAGAAGGAGATGAAGATGAAAGGTTAGGAGACTCATCAAGCCGGGAATAGAGAGAGTATTCCAGACTTGCATGATAAATAAGATTTGGAGACATAGATCAAAACCATTTGTTAAGCATCTATTATCTTGCAGATGCATGCTGGGTATTTTATGCACATGGTCTCCCTTAATTCTCACAAGCAAACAAGATGTAGATAATTGGTTTCATTTTATACTGAGAAAGCAGAGGTCTGAGAGGTGAAATGCTTTGCCAGCATCACATAGCTAATAAGTGAAGAGATGGCATTCGAATCCAGACCTATGTTCAAGTGAGTGCAATTTTCTTCCTAAAAAGAAAAAGTTTAATTATAAAGTAAGACCTGCCTATGGAAAAAAGAAGTACCAAAAGACATGCAGTGAAAAATGTTTCCTCCCTACCTCCACCTCTGGTCCTATTCTCCAGGTCCTATTCCCAGTGATTTCTTGTCAGTCTTCCTTGAGATATTTTTTAATGCATCGATAAGAATAAATATAAAATACACAAATTTTAAATGTATAAGACAATTTTAAAATCACAAACTCAAGCATATTAAATAAATATTTCTGCATGTTACTTTTTGTACTTAAAAATATACCTTGGAGATTTTCCTTTATTAGCACATAGAGGATCACCATAATATGCCACTGCATGAATGCACCATAAATTTTTAACCAGTCCCCCTTGGTGAACACTCAGGTTGTTTCCAGTCTTTTGATTCTACAGTGTTGTAATGAATATCCTTGCAAATGCATCTTTGAATATATGCTTGAAGTCATTGGTAGGATAAATCCTTAAAGGTAAGTGCTAAATCAAAAGGTGCATTTTTGTTGTTTTAGTAGATCTTGCTAAAATATACAGTTGGTGTGGTTTTCTGCTCTTCTAAGGCTCCCCTACCTCTATTGTTTGCTGCACTGTGAGTTGACTTTTGGGGGGTTAAAGGCACAGATTTGGGGGATAGAAATCTGTCCAATTAGGCTGCAGGTTACTTTGAAGATGATATTAATCATTTCACACATTATCTTCTTGTAGAATAAGGAAGGTCATCCCTATTTACAGAGCTGGTTACCAAAGACAGAGGTGACACTTCACCAATTCGTTGTTTATATCCTGTCATGGATTGCTCTATTTCTGTTTTAACAGGAACAGTGAGGACTAACAGATGTATATTCTCTCTGCATTTCCTCCCCTCACCTACCACGGACAGTGTTTCCATTGGTAGCTCAGCATCCCCACCATCTCTCCCTCACCCACTTCCCTCCGTCCCTGCTCTGGACATGTATTATGCAAAAAGAAGAGCTCAGCAGGGGTTGGGAGGGTGGAGAACCACAACGTGGGGGTGAAGAGATTTATTCCACAGGTAAACAGAAGAGGAAAGAAAGAAGAGGAAAGGTTGACAGCTTGGTGCTGAGTGTTTGTTTGTTTGGTGGCTGGCGGGTACAAGGATTGAACCCTGGACCTCGGTGTTATCAGCACCATGCTCTAACCACCTGAGCTAACTGGCCAGCCCCTGCAGCTGAGGATAAAGAGTCTAGAACTGATATGAGGTTAGAAAGGGAATCCCTTTAGGGCAGCTACCATGCGGAAGAGTAAGAGAAGTTGAGAAAAGGGGTTTTAAAAATGGTATTATGAGTAACAAATTGGATGTCTCTTTGAGAGAGATAAATAAATACTGTAATTGCTTCTTAGTACATTTTGGCTGCTGGACTGTGTTTCTTTGAATGTCACACTACTCGAAAACTGGACCATGTGGTAAACCCAGGATTTACTCAGGCTATGCTATCATCACCATCATCCTCATCAGTCACCCCCGTCATCGTTGCTATCTGTTAAACACATTTGTGTAAAAGAGACAGCACTAGATCTTTCACCTAATACAAAAATAAGGTAAGTTATATTACTATTCCTATCTTACAGAGGAAAAGACCCATAAAAGTGGTTCAGCATTTTACCCGTGGCCTGGAATTTACACCCATGTCTGTCTATGTAAAAGCCCATTCTTGAATTTCCTGTTCCGGTTAGCATCTGATTAGTGTAATCTATGTTAATGCAGGGGTGTTCTTAATTTGCATCATGTACTTTTGAGCCTCTTGGGAGTGAACCCAAAATTCATGGTTACATAAAATTTTCCAGGAGAGCTAGAGTATGTCCCTTGGGGAGAATGAAGCATTAACTCTTAGGAATGGCTTAGAGGACACCAGGGCTGGACTGCATTTGTGGATGATGGAAATAGCATGTGCGACCACGTGAAGGTGAGGAAGTCTATCAATGCCCAGAAAGGGTGAACCCGGGTGCAAAGAGATGAGACCACAGAAACAGACCTGGACTAGCTATAAAGGGATTCAAATGCCAGGCTATGGGATTTGGTTTTACGATAAAGACATGAGAAACACTCATGAATACTTGAAAACCCTTTTTAAGGGTTTTGAGTAGATTTCCCTTCTGAGAAAATCATGCCAGTGCAAAGGAGATGATGCATCACAGAGAGGGCCTTAGGAGTGTTTGGGGGACAATGGGGACACTATTGAAAAGTCTTGGTAAGAGATGATAATGGATGAACTCAGGTAGAGAGGAGGTGATACAAAAGGACCTAGAAACTGATTGGATGTAGAGGTTGAGAAAAAAGGAGGATCTCTGGATGCCTCTAAGGTTTCTAGTTTGCATGACTGATATTTTCCCAGGTCACTGCTTAGCATTGGCCCAGAGCAGGGCGTCCTAGGACCATGTATAAATTCTGCAGCCCCGGGAGCAGTTCTGTTGTATCACCTACTTTCTGGGGCTCCCACCAGAAGGAAGAATCTGTGCCGTGAACTACATGGCCTCACCCAAATGTTCCCACCTGCATCTTTGCCTCCTTCTCGTTCCATAATCCTAGTCCTATGGAAGGAGGCTGACAGCTCCTCACCAGGGCTCAGTAAAATTAGCTCTGAGCCCACTCCATTCCCAAGTCCTGTGTGCTTGCTCAGGTTCCCTGCCAGGAAAATCTGCCCAGGCAGCGGAGCCCCATGCCAGGGATGTGCAATCCCCTGTTACTATGATTAATTTGGATAAACATATGTTGGAGAAGCAACAGAGAGTAAGCTCTGCTCTGTGAGTTAGAATGAGCTGTGTTGAAACTGAATCACTCAAGCTTCAAATTTGGATGCAACTTACAGAGGCTATGGGGTGGGGGATGGAATTATGGAATTTCAAAGCAACAAGGATGCTTAGAGTTCCTTGAGGAGTATCTCCACATCAAACTTGCTTCTTCCAAGTTGGCAGGTAAGCAGGGCTGAGAGCATTGGAGAAGAACTAAGCTTTGCTCTGTTTTTCATAGAGACCAGAGAAAGAGCAACTGTTTGTTGAGACAGTGTAATAGAGTGGTCTACAGCTTTGAAACTGATGTCAACTGAACTTGGGGACAGAGCCCAGCTCTGTTACTGACTGCAGGACCTTAGTCCAGAGACTTTTCCTCTCATTTTTCTCATTTGTGAAATATAGGGTGATGATGTTATCTACCTCATCCAGCATCTTGAGGATTATGTATAATAACATAGACTCTTGAGCATCAGCCATGTGGCAGCCACCATGCTAAGCATCAATGCTGAATAAAGAGGCTGGTCCCATGTCTTCTTAGAGCACAGAGTCTGTAGATCATAAGCTCTTCACATCCCTTAAGCATTGCTAGTGACTACCTCATGTGTGCCAGGCTCCACATTGGAAACTCGCATTTATTGTCTGTGATCCTCTATCAGAAGTTAAGAGGTGAGCATTCTACAAAGCCCGGTGTCTTTTCTCTTTAAAACACTAAGCTCATTTAGGGATAGAGCCAATAATGATGCTCTGTCTGCTATGTGCCAGGTCCTCTGCTACTGAGGACCACTGTGTATTATAACAACATTCTCTTGTTACCTGGGGGGAAACTATCTCATATCAGTGGCTTTTTTAGTCACCTCATTATGTTCTGTTTACCATTGTCAGGGAGAGCCATGTTCTGGTCTACACTGGGATTTTTGTAACCTGGAGCACTGAAGAGGGACTTGTCTCCTCTAATCCTGTGAGAATAAGGTTGCTAAGGAGACCATTGTCATATTTAATCAGTAGACACTGAGATGCTGATGGCTCTGCTGAAAAGGGGGAGCTTTCTCTTTTGAGGAAGGAAAACCACTCCCTTTGGATCGGAGGGGAAAAGCCATCACAGAGATTGGTGTTGGCAAAGGGGATTGAACCACTTTGCAACTGTTTATCTTTCTGTTTGTCATGAGGCAAGACAGAAGACGGGAGAGGTGGGAGGGAACAGGACAGGGGTTAGCTTTTATCTAATCAAAAAATCTAGGCTTCATTACTGCTGGAAACGTTGTGCCTTATTCTTTAGAGCAAGTGATTTAAAAAAAAAAAAAAGGAGAAAATAAAAACAAAATCAGGAGAGCCAACCTAGGAGAGATTAAGCAGCTGGGTTAGTAAACAGCAGACCCCTGATGAGTCAAGGACTTTAGATGTCAAACTGGCTTCAAGATGCAGAAAAGACACCTTACTGCTGGAGGAACTAATCCTATGCCTGAGATAAGCTCATTCTGCTTGCTTAGGGAAAAGCAAAGTAAAAGTGGTAATATGTTCCCTAGTTGATAGCAGTCTTGGATTAATAAAAAGTGCCTATGTATGTATTTCTTGCAATAAAATATTTATCACAGGATTTAAAAAAAAAGGAAGAGAGAGCAATTGATTGACCAGATGAGTGAATAGTATTCCAGATCATTGGAGTTTTGAGTTCTGTACTCTAAGGAATGTGGATGTATCCAAGGTGTAACCACATCCTTGAAACCCTCAGCTGTGGTGGGTTAGCTCCTATTACAAGTACTGAGACTGGTCTATATAAAGCCAAAATACAAAACCACCAAAGAATGCAGTTCCTCAGCCAGGTTTATATCATGGAATTATAAGTCCATGGAGTACAGGTGCTGAACTGAAACACAATGAAGATGTTACCCAATAATTTCAATTTGCAGAAGAAAAAGCTGGGAGATAGAAAGGTTCAGTTACCTACTCAAAGTCCAACTGGTCCTAATTAGAACCCGGGTATCCTTACTCCTGGTCCTGTCTTCCTTCTACAACAGTAGACCTGTTGGTTTATTTGATGGTTTCAAATTTCTTCATTGAAATTGTCCATAGTGTGGCATCATGTGATCTCACCTCAGTTTGAGCCACAAGATGCTGACCTGATCAATTAATCCCTGCCTCATTTTTACCCCATTCTTTTCCATCTTGTGGAAGTTCACATCTTAGTGACCGACTTCAGCTCCTACTGCTCAGCTCTCCTTCTCTGCAATTTCTGTCCTGGCCAATCCTTGCAAAGTGGGAGAGGGTGATGCATGGGTTGAGGAGGGAGGTGGACAGCTACCAGGGAAGAATTTGTGATTTTGAAGCCTTTTGGTGACATTCACACAAAAAGGACTGGGAAAGAATGGCTGTTTCAAGCGGCATAAATAGAAAACCTCTGGGCCTGAGTGCTCACTGCTACATAATGAACGTGCTTGCCTTTTCCTAACAACATTTTAAGTCTGTAATTGGCCCGACAGGGGACATGAACTGTACACTGAGTCACAGAATAGTACAGAAAATCTTAGAATGGCTTCACCTCCCACCAGGAGAGCCGCCTGTGTGCTAAGACCTGTAGAAAAGCATTCCTGGCATTTGGAGAAGTGCAGACATTCAAAATAAGAAAAAGCTTTAGAGGACAACCGTCCCCCAGGTCCCCAGCCTCTTCCACATCAGAAGGCTCTTTGATATGTTCTCCTCTTTCCCTTGGGTCCCATATTCTAAAGGACGCAGCCAGCAAACTCACCTGCTCTGATCATCTAAAAGGGGATGTATTTTTCCACAGAATAACCATGGATCTATATAACTAATGATCACTTAGTTAATATGATGCCTCTACAAGATAAGTGGCCCATTTCATCTAAGATTATAATATCAATAATAGTATGATTCATTAGATGCCTACTGGAGCCCAGCTAAGGGATATGCACACCTTGTCTTACTTAATTCTTACTAGACTGTCATGAAGTTGTCCTCATTTCACAGTTTAGGAAACTGAGACACAGAGAAGTTCTGTAACTTACCCAACTAGGCTCCAAACTTGGGTTTAGCTGACCACAAAGCCACTCTTAACTACCACATGCTACTCTTTTCATTAGTCTTTTTGAAATATTGTCACTCTTTTCAAGAATGCCCATCCATTTTTCCATGAGCTTTTGTAAGGTTAAAGGCTCCAGGTTAAGTATTTGTGTTTTGGTCTCAACTTTTTCCCTTAATAGATAAGACAATGGAGACCCAGAAAGGATTAGAAACTTGCTCTGTATCAACCCAGCTAATTAGTAGCAATGCTAATTTTAAATCCTAGTTTTCCTAATTCTGGGTTCTGTGCTCTTTATATCCTGCTCGGCTTCAGTAAGTAATAGTTAACACCTACCATAGGGAGAACAGATAAGTAGCATTATATTAACCCTCTCTCAGCCTAAATCCATGGCAGACATTACTAATCAATCACAGAACTCTTTCCTGCTGAGCCTGGATATGGCTCCAGGCAGGCACCCCCAATAAACTGTATGGCAAATGAAATAAAACCTATTTACTAGTGGCACCATATACCATGCTGTTCAAGTCCCTCGAGATGACACAAAACAAATACAAAATGAGTCTCTGCTTTTCAAATATTTTATCACTTTCAGAAAATTATTTCAGTTTAAAGTAACTTCTTTCCAAGTACTAGGAAAGACCAATGCTGGTAATTTTTGGAGACAGATAGGCAATGTTATTAGTTGATGTTCATACCCTGCTCACAAGGTCAAGATAAACCAGGATGGGAGAAGGGATGGGGACCACTGTGAGAGGACTGGATGTGAGTGGGAGAAGGTGGTTTCTGAAGTTCCAGTCAATATAAGAAGATAATAATCTGAGAATAATATGTAAGAAGCTGAGGAGGAGGGATACACATCCAACAAAGAGAAAAACTGAGATCAACAGCTGAGAAAAAAGGTGGTATGCACAGGGCTTCAGGGACAAAGCTGGGATTCAATGGTTGATGGAGCAGGTAAAAAAATATTAATTGTTGCATATATGCAACACCTCTGGACAAGATAGCTCTTTGCTTTTCTCCCCCACCTCTTTTATATGAGTGACCATGGTGAAAGGGGGAGGGGGGCGCTATAGAATTGGGAGAGAAGAAGAATATAATACTGGCCTTCAAAAACCTTTCAGATTGTTTTCCTCTCTAAGTACACTTGGACAAGGACATTTCCTGACTCCCAGGATTGGTGGATGCTGTGTGGTCGGCTAATTCCATCAAGAGTCTTCTAGCCAAACAAGTCTATGTCATATTGGTTGCCACTTCACCTCCTTGAGGACTATGGCTTCTGAGATGTTGGATCTTGGGAGCATTAGCAAAGGGAGTCAAAAGAACAAAGGGAAGAGGACCAACACGTGGAGCATAGAACAGCCTGGCCCCAGGCTGGCAAGAGAGGGCATATGCAAATACCAAAATAAGTGGCTCTATTTCCATTCGAAATTCCAAGAAATGAGAGTTTTCTAGAGAAGTTTGTCTTCGGGAGAGAAATTCCATTTCATGGAGGCATCGAAGTTGAGAACCAAGCCTCTGTCACAGGCAAGGGGAGCTCAGGTGGGTGTCGGCTGTGCTCTGAGCGTGGGGAAGAGGACAGAGTCTTCCTGGGCTGAGCAGCTGTCCACACACCTTTGGACCAATTTCAACTTGAATACGTTGCCACTCCCTTCCTAAATCCATCCTCAAACCCCAAGAGGGCATTTTAGAGAATTATTCGCAAAATTTTACAGACAAAATTAGCCTCTTTAAACCAATGAGAGATGAGCACTTGACGGGTGGTTCATTATGTACAATTCAGAATCAACACCCTGTTGTTCAACTTCCTTTGTGCCTGGGGCTGTTAGAAGAAGAAATTACATGTTATCCTGGAGAAGGCTGGAGAAACTGTGTGGGGCCAGGTTGCAACATGTTGGTGTATCTTAAAGACACATGTGGTCACAATGTAGTAGATTGTTGTGAAAGCCTAGGACAGACCTTGCAAGTCAGAATCCTAGGAGAAACATTTTGAAGCATAAAAATATTTTTTAAATGGTTCCTTTAGTAGCTTTGTGATTTGTCCAGGTCAGGATTCTGTTCCTTTTGGTCAAAGGAAAGCATTCACCTCCCATGTGTTAGGTGCAAAGGTGATAACTGTCTTTCATACATCCCTAGGGTCCCTTCATGATCTCTCTGGGGCGGGGCTCTGGGAACCATGGCCTGTGGGGCAAATCTGGCCCACTTCCTGTTTTTATGAAGTTTCATTAGAACACAGAATTTGTTTGCATATGGTCTATGCAACGGCAGAGTTGAGTAGTTACAAGAGAGACTGAATGGCCCCACAGAGCCTAAAATATTTACTACCTGGCCTTTTTTTCAGGAAAAAGTTTGTCAACCCCTAATCTAGGGAATCATTTGGGAAACTACCTAATCTTATGTTTTGAAGCTGGGTTTTGTCCTGTCTTTTTTCTGCTCTGCTCTGCAAAGCAGGAAATTGCAAAGGGGCTGACTCCTACCAGTGCATTTGAGGCTCCTGGGTCAACTGACTTCCATCTAAGTCCAGAAATGGTAGGCACTGATAGGAGACTAAGGAGAGAAAAAGAAGTGTTTCACACACACACACACACACACACACATGCACACGCACACATTTCATTCAGCATCTCCAGTATCAACTGTGCCCCCTCCTAGCCAAGAAAGACCATCTTTATGACTCTCTTTGCTTGCTCCTGAGCTGCTCATGCTCCCAACGCACCTCTGCCCAACTCCAACTCTTGGTACAGTAACTCCAACCTCACATCCCCCTCAGATTGTTTGGCCTCGGTGTTCTCGGGATTTGAATCATGGCCCTCCCCCGCTTATCAGTTTTCTGAAATTTTAAAATTGACTCTAAAGAACAGAAAGAACAAGCGGTCACATGGTTTAGGAAGTGTTTGATTAAAGGAATTTAAAGAAGGATCTTCACTCCCAGACTTTTCAGAGACTTAAAAAGATGAAGCCATTGAGATTGCAGTATTTCTGAAGCTCATTTTAGCGCAAGCCTTTTCTGCGGGCGCATGTGCATGTGTGTGTGTGTGTGTGTGTGTGTGTGTGTGTGTGTATCATCTCATGAGACTTGGGATCCATGAGGCATTATTTGACATGACGAATGATTCATGTGTTTTTGTCTGTCCAGCTTCCACCCTTCCCCCACCTTCCTTCTTCTGGTAACAGGATACCTCTCTCCAGTCAGAGACCTTTCCATCCAGTGTGGGTGGCACTGGCCCCCCTGCCACCGTCTTGAGCAACAGGGTAAGGGATGTGACACAGTCCTGTCCATCATAATTGGCTGAGGTTGGGAAGGTATCTAAATTGGGCCAACCAGAGTTCTTTTCTAGGAAAAATTTTCTAGGGAGAGTTTCAGGAAAGACTTGTTCTTTCTTCCACTAGGGATGTTGAGTTGCTAGGCTATTAGTGGACCAGGGGCTCACATGAATATCAAATAAAGAGAAGCTATTGGAGTAGAAGCCCAAGCCAAGAGAGGCAGCAGAATTGAGAGATGGAGAGAAAACAGAACCCTGACAACATTTCCTGAACCCCTGGACCTGGTGAAGTCTGAAGCTGGTTCCATCCCCTTCCTTTCTTAATAACATAAGCTAATAAATCCCACCACCCTCTTTTTAATTTTATTTTTGCTTAAGCTAGTTTGAGTTCACTTTTTGTCTCTTACAAAGGAAATATGCCTGTCTAATAGATAGAGAAAATATAGCCTTCTCTGGCTCAAAATATGTGCCATACCACCTTGGGTCAGAATCCCCCTGCTTGCCCTGAATACTTGGAATGCAATCCCCAAGGTCAGGAGCCATGGCTGGTGTTCTGTTCCACCCATTTCAGGTCTCCTCAAGAGAGCGGGCTGCAAAGAAGAGAGGGTTTGAACATGGAAGAGACAGATGGAGCAAAGCAAGAGCACAGGGTAGCCTTCATTCATAATTCACCTTTTCAAAGACAGGATACATCCTGGAGCGTGGCATTCTGCAAACTCACCTGGTAGGATCTTAGGGGCATGGTCATCCAGCTTTGTGCCTTCCCTTGGATTATGCCATGATTCGGCATTTGCCCTGAATTTTTATCTTTTCTGCTGTTACACTGTTCTGACACCAAAGATCATTGATTCCAGCCCTGGAATGATTTACTTGGTTCAACTAGAAAACAACATATGTTGACTTGAATGATATTCAGGTTAATAAATGAGAGACTCCAAGACCTTCCAGCTGAGAGTCAGTTTTAATTCAGAAATTACTCATGTGGAATGGCAGAAGTGTCAAGAAAACAGGTGCAAACAAGCACAGAAATGAGAAGAACCCAATGCATGAAGAGAACAATATCACCCCACATGCTCAGTGCCACTCAATGTTGCAAAAGAGCTTTCACAGACGATTCCGTTGATGTTCTCTGAGCAGGCAAGTTAGTTAGTTCATCCCATTTTGCAGAGGAAATCATTGAGGTAGCCAAGAATACGAAGTGACCCAATGTGTCCAAAGTCATGTAGCAGGAGGGGAACAGTCAGGGCTGTAATGCAAGATGCCTAAATCAGATCCAGTTCTCCTAGCACAGCATCAGACAGGGAAGGATGGCTGGTTCCCATCTCTGGTCAATATTGAACTCTATTTCCCATTATTCCAGCTATCCCTAGGATTTCATCCGAAGATTTGAAGCTTGCCCCAACAGTAAACACCATTTTGCTGGAATGTCTGTATTTTCCTCCCACTACCAGTCTTTCCAGCTGCCATCCATGGAAACAGTGACTGTTGATTCCAGCTCAAACCATAAAGAATCAGAGACTGACAATAAGGTCATCACGATTAAGGCTCTTCTTTTTCCCAATCATTCATTTCATGATTATGGTGGCTTAATGCCTATTATGACATCCTAACAAATTGAAGAGTATTTGGGGGAGATAGAGGACGATAAAGTATTCCAAAAATAATCCTTGAAAATACAACAGACATAAGTACATTTTATCACTCTTAACAAACCCAACCAACTCCATTATCATGAACTAACAGTCCTTAATGAGGACAGCATTAGTTAAATAATTAATTATCATTTCCTTCGTGTCTTTCTCTTCCAACTCAACCATAAGCTCTGGGAAAAATTGTGCCTGTTTTGTTCCTTACTCTATATGCCCAGCAGTAGCAGAGCACTGAGCACACAGAAGGTGCTTAAATGAAAAAATAATACAGTGATTGAATGAATGAGCAAACCATCAAAATGACATAGTCAAATCGGCACAAATACAACTTACTCATTACCTGATCCTAGATGAATATTAGCCTCTGACCTTAGTGGCTAAGAATGAGCCTCGCTCACTCAGTGTACCTCACCACCATGCAGCAAAACAGTTGTTGATCACCTACTGTGTGCCAGGGGTGTCTTAGATTGAGAGCCACTTCATATCTTTTTGGACTGAGTTGGGATATAAATATGCAGACATTCAGACATGTAAACAAACATGCCCATGCAAACACAGACACATATACACACAAACACACACATACACACATTCTCAGATATCAACATATAAAATATATTTTCAGAAGTCTCAGCATTATATATGTATACAATGTATACATAATCCTGATTTCAACATCACATATTGCACACAGGTATTGATATTCAACTGTGTACCCCACAGATATTCACACAGGTATTGATATTAACTCTGTACCCCTCTGTATACCATGTACAATCAACTATATTACAATAAAAAATAATTTTAAAAACAATATGTGTATATTTTAAATCAATACATTGATTTGGAAAATATACAATTTTTATTTGTCGATTATATATTTTAAAATAAAAATATAATTCTTTTTAAAAATTTTATTTTACTTCTCAATATACATTGCAGTTTTTTCATGTCCTATTACCCATTCCCCCAATCCCCTCCCCTCCACCCCACATCATATCTGTTCACTTGACTTAAAAAGTTCAAGGAATTTTTGTGATTATTGTGTCTCCCCCCCCTTTATTTGTTTGTGTGTTTGTTTGTTTATTTATTTATTTTTAGATCCCACAAATAAGTGAGAATGTGGTATTTGTCTTTCTGTGCCTGACCTGTTTCACTTAATATAATTTTCTCTAAGTCCATCCATGTTGTTGCGAATGGTAGTATTTCATTCTTTTTTATAGCGGAGTAGTACTCCATTGTTTAGATATACCACATTTTCCTCATCCACTCATCTGATGATGGATATTTGGGCTGGTTCCAGCTCTTGGCTATTGTAAATAGTGCTGCAATAAACACTGGAGTACAGGTATCCCTTTGGCATGATGATTTCCATTCCTCTGGGTATATTCCCAATAGTGGAATAGCTGGGCCATATGGTAGATCTATATGTAATTATTTGAGGAACCTCCATACCATTTTCCATAAAGGCTGCACCATTTTGCAGCCTCACCAACAGTACATGAGAGTTCCTTTTTCTCTGTGACCTCTCCAGCACAAGCAATCCTGAGCAAAAAAAAAAAATAAAGGTGGAGGCATAGCACTATCTGACTTTAAACTATATTACAAAGCTATAATAACCAAAACAGCATGGTACTGGCATAAAAACAGACATATGGATCAATGGAATAGAACAGAGAACCCAGAAATTAAACCATATGCCTACAGCCATCTCATCTTTGACAAAGGCAGCAAGTCTACATACTGGGGAAGAGACTGTCTTTTCAACAAATGGTCCTGGGAAAACTGGATACTCATGTGTAGGAGAATGAAACTAGACCTGTACCTCTCACCATATACCAAAATCAATTCAAAATGGATTAAAGAATTAAATATACATCCTGAAACAATAAAACTCCTTAAAGAAAACATAGGGGAAACACTCCAGGATGTAGGAGTGGGTACAGACTTTATGAATAGGACCCCAAAAGCACAGGCAACTAAAGGGGAAATAAACAAATGGGATTATATCAAACTAAAAAGCTTCTGCACAGCAAAAGAAACAATTAACAGAGTAAATAGACAACGAACACAGTGGGAAAAAAATATTTGCAAAGTATACATTTGACAAAGGATTAATATCCAGAATATACAAAGAACTCAAACAACTTTACAGCAAAAAACCAAATAACCCAATTAAAAAATGGGCAAAGGAGCTGAATAGACATTTCTCAAAGGAAGATATATGAATGGCCATCAGACACATGGAACAATGCTCAACTTCACTCAGCATCCAGGAAATGCAAATCAAGACCACTTTGAGATACCATCTCACTCCAGTTAGGATGGCTAATGTCCAAAATATGATACTTTTTTAAAGTCTTGGCTTGATTCTCTACTAATCAAGATATTCCTGGGTCTGACTTTTATATGGTTTTTTTCCTTCGTCACCTGTAACGACTTGACCTCTGCTTACACTCTTCTCACTTCAGCATGAAGAAGCAATCCTGCAGATGGGCCACATTTAAGCCTCTGTTACACCCTTGGGGCTGACTTTGGGTATTTGCCTTCTTTGGCCCATAATCCAGTCTTCCACTTGGGCCTCTGTTTGTTCTCTGTGCCTGCAGCCCTCACTCTCTGTCCCAGCTTTTCTCAGAAACATTGGCCTGAGTCTCTGTCTCTGAGATGCCTAAACCCTGCCTCAGTCTTTCCAGTTCCTCATGGGTCCTGTACAACCCATCAGTTGACCCTGCAATGAACTCCCCTGATGCCCACTTGTCTGGTCTCTTCAATGTCATTGTCTGTGGATCACTTTGGAACCCCACAGATCATGCTTGCTAGAACTTGAGCTGACCCCATGAATGGCAGGCTTTTTCCTACCAGCTTGAAATCACTTTGGGAACCAGTATATGGAATTCCTCCTCCAGGAGGTGAAATTAGCTCTGATCCTTCTGTCTGATCCATGCTATTATAAGTAAATGGACAAAGTCCCAGGGTGATGCATGGCTGTGGCATGTCTATTTGCTTTGAATAAATGTACATGAGCCTTCTTTAGTTGCAAACTCTTAGCACAGGGTTTCTCAACATTATCGACATTTCAGACTTTATAATTCTTTGTGGCGGGGGCTGGCTTGGGCGTTGTAGGATATTTAGCAGCACACTTGACATCTACCCACTAGATGCTAGCAGCGCCCCTGAGTTGAGACAAACAAAAATGTCTTCATATACTGCCAAGTGTTCCCTTGGTGGAAAAATCACCCCCAGTTGAGAATCACTGCCTTAGAAAATCCACATAACTTCCTCTGAGTAGAGAACATATTTTTATTCCCATATTTCACTTCATGGGTAGAAGGAGCTATTATACAAGGCTGCTATGAGGATTAGTGCTGTTAGAGTAGGCATCTGTGGCTATGTTTGTCCAGTCTTCATTCCCCATATAGAACACTGATTTTCCTGTGGGGAACCACCCTCTCCCCAACCTCAGGCCATGAAATTTGGGTTCATTTCATCTTTCTGGCTGCAGGGATTGGTTTAAACATGAGCAGTAACTTAAGTTGGTTCAGTGAGAGTCAGCCCTGAGACTTTTGCTGAACTCTTGGGACAAGGAAACTCTTGCCTTCTAGGGTTCTTAGCTAGAAAGGAGCAAGCCCAAAGCTCTTTGTGAACAACTTTAACATCTCGCACCTCTCCAGGAATGGAGTCAACACATCAACCCCAGAAAAGTAGAAGTAAGATAATGTGGGATAGCAAAACAAACTGATGGTCGGTGCAAATGTCTGGATACAGCTGCAACTACAGCTCATGCACCTTTGTATATGGCAGACAATATATCCTTTCTTTGTCTCTTTAAACTATTTTGAGGTAGATTTCTGTCATTTGTAACCGAATGTCCCGATAAATATATCTAGGATGTGTAACGCTTAGCATACTGCTAAAGCGTAATAGGTGATCGATGTAAAGTAAATATTGTTACTTATTATTTAGTTGACAACTATTTCAGTACCTCCTACGTGCCCAGCATAATGATGATTATTAAGTGCCAAGAATAGCCATAACATACTTGAAGGCTTGGCTTCATGACTTACATGTGATCTTGGCTAAGTTACTACTCCTGGGTGATCCTTAGTTTCCTTTATCTGTAAGCAGATGACATTGGAAAAGCTCAGACATTGCAAATCAGTGGCCAGGGCTGGATCCAGCCTTTCTTTTAGTGTTTTATTCAGCTCTCACAGTGTTTTGCAATTTAGAAAATGTCATATGAAGATTTAGAAGTCCTGCTTCTTTAGAAAAATTGGGACATCAGCCACAATGAGACCTTAATACCACATGGCAACGACGAAGAGGTTGCAGGAGGTGAGTCAGCCCAGTCCCCACCTCGCCCCATTATCTTGCACTTGCCTGTTTCTCTCAGCTCATCACCTGCTGGCCACAAAAAGCATTTTAGTTTGTGTTTTCCAGACCATCCTCTTTCAGCTCAAATATTTTCTAAGACGGCAGAACACATCCTTCAATAAAAGGAAACCAAAAGGTGAGAGGGTCCAGGGAGAGAGATTGAACTCAAGTGAGAAAACACCCAGCCAGGGAGGTAATCTGTTATTTTAACCTCTCCAGGGCTATAGTGGGTCCTCAGACGCAGAGAAACGGCAGCAGCCAGGGGGCAGAGAAAAACAAGCCGAGACTGCCTGTCTTTGCTTTTCAGTCAGACAAAGAAAATCCCCCTCTGCGTAAAGCCTCCTCAGCAGTCTTTGATGTTCCTCTTCCGAGCAGCAGCGCCACTTCAGACAAGAGAGGCAGGCAGGGGCAGGGAGCTGAGAACAAAGCAGCATTTCCTGGGCTGCTAATTATTCTCCTTCTGTGTAAATAATTATCTGGAAGGAAAGAAAACAGTCCACCAGCTAAAGAGCTGGAAAAGCAAAAGAAAGATGAAAGGAGGTTGGGGATTTGATGTATCCCCAGGAGCAGCCCTTGAAGGGAAAATGAGGCACAGCAAAGCCCTTCTTACTTCCTGTGTTTTAAACGCCTCGTCTGGGATTTTCAAAGCCCCTGGCATCGGTGCTGTAATTACATCATGGTTTTGGAAGCTGGCATGTAGATGATCCAACAGTTTCTGGCTCTGGCTCCCGCCTGTCCAACTGGAGGCAGGAAGTCTTAGAGGTTAAGGCTCTGGAGTCAATTGGGCCTGAGTTTGAACTCGGTTCCACCTCTTATTATAAACAATATCGGGGACAAGTTGCTTTCTCTCACCCGGGGCCTGTGCAGAGGCTGTTTCCTCTGCAGGGAGCAGTTGCCCATCCTTCTGACTCTTTGTGCAGTTGATACCTACACATCTACGGTGAACATTGCTGGTGCCCCACCATAGCCTGTTGCACTTACCATTTCTGTGCAAGCCCACCCAACTACCAACTGCCGGCACTCTGGTCCTTGCTGGAGGGTGCCCCCTGGGCACTTGAACCCTTGCACATGACACATCAGAAGTGCTAGGAAATTTATAACTTCTGTGAGCATCCTGCCACCAATGACTGATGAGAGTTAGGGCCTAAATACCCCTAGGTGGCAAAAGCCTGAGGTACATGTTCTACACCATTTCGCAGAGATCCAGGCAGGAGTAAGCTCTAGTTGCTTGGAATGGCTACTGGCTGGATAATGCACCTTTGATAGGTTCTCTCTTTTCCCTGTCTCACCTCTTCATTCCTCTACAAATGCTTCCCTGGATCACTTCCTGAATCAACGACTCTCACTCAAGTCCTTGTCTTAGGGTCTGCTTCCAGGGAGCTCAGACTAAGACAGCAGTCTTCCACCCTCAGCTCAAATGTCATTTCCTGGGGCAAGCTCTCTGACATCCCGGATATGATGAGGACTTCGAGTTAAACGTGAGCAATATTCCCTCTGCATTTTGCTCATAACACTCTTGCTACTTGAATTATATTTCTATATGTTCCTTTATTTTATTAATACTTGTTTCATCCAGCTAAATATAAACTCCAGGAAGGGAAGGACTGTGTCTGTTTCACTTAATTGCATTCTCAGTTTCCGATATAGAGCCTACAGCATAGTAATTGCTCAATAAATTCTTGTCGAGCCTAAGTTTCCTCCTGTATAAAATAGGGGCCAATAACAATGCCTATGGCATGGGAAGGATACAAGGATAAAATAACATAATCTATACATAGTGATTAACATGTGAATTGACATGGTGGCTGGAGCATAAGGAATATTCTAAAAGCTTACATTCTCTGTAGCCTCAACTCTTTCCCTCTCTCTCATCTACCACTGATATCATATACAAAATTTAATTACTCCTAAAGTTTTATGAGCTTGAAATGATTATCCCTGGGTCACAAAAGAAGAGACTGAGCCTCAGGAGGGTGAAGTAACTTGTCCAGAGCCACACAGTGATCTGAAAGAATGACCAAGATTCCAAGCTGGCTTCAATTGCCTCTAAACTCTCCTGATCCCAGGCTTACCCAAGGTGACCCTGGATTGAAAGCCAAAGAGGCTGGCATCAGAGAGGCCCATTAAGTGCAGTTGAAACAGTTTTGGGGAGTAACAAAGGGCAAAACCAGAGCAGATTTACATGGTCAGAGAAGCAGGATTGGGGGAGAGCAAGCAAACCAATGCTCAATGCCAAGGAAGTTTGCTAAATCCTGATCATTTTGACCTGGGTGCAAAGGAGCATTTGAGTTTCTCCTCAAGGCATGGGAAAGACAATGGGTGTCTGAGCCTCCAGGCCTGGCAAAGGAAGCAAGTCAACTTTCAGGAATCACTCTGCCCTCTGTCCCTCATCTCCACCTGACAGTGGCCCATTCATCGGCAGGGCATTCACAAGGACATTTAGAAGAAAGAATGAGAAACACAACACCCCAATCACCCAGTCATTCACAAAAGATTCTTTGCAACCAGAGGTGTGTGTACCTGGTGGGCAGTGGAAGAAAACTTTGCATTTGGCTGTTTGGACATTCCCAAGTAATGCATCCAAGTAAGCTGGACACATTATCATCTTATCTGCAAACTGAGGGAGCCAGATCCCAAAGAGCCTGTTCTGGAGTCTCTAATCAGCTCCAGATAACAAGAGCTCCTGGCTTTGTCAGGGGCAGGGGAATTTCCTCCATCTCATAAGGATCAAAGACAGACGATACTCAACATTCAACCCAGCCTTGCATTGCCACCAATTTGGGACAGCATTGGCACTGTGCTGTGGAGGCTGGGACCCTCGATGGATGACATGGCTGAGCTCTTCCAGCTGCCTCTGATGAGCCTCCATGGTCCCCATCCATCAAGAGCAGGAGGAGAAGGTGACAGGGGAATTGTGGGCTGAGAAGTAAGGGTTACTGATGAAGATGCAGAATTAGCATGTGGCCCATATTAGCCTGGAGGTGGTAATGAAGCCAGTTCATTTCCTCCATATTAGATGAGGCAAGCAGGTCTGGGGATAGGGCTGCTAACATTAAACCTAACCCTAACCCCAGTAAAATTTGAATTTCAGATCCAAAAATAAATAAATAAATACATAAATAATTTTTAGCGTAAGTACGAGGGTACTTTTTAAGTTTGTGGAAAAGGAGTTAAAAGATAACATGAATCTTTCCACTAATTTTTTTGTAGTACCCTTGTATGTCCCATGCAATATTTAGGACATATTTATACTAAAAAATTACTTATTGTCTACTTGAAATTCTAATTTACCTGGGCATCTTTTACTTGCAAAATCTGTCAACCTTAGCTGGGGGCTTAGAGGAAATTTAATGTAGGGGCTGAAGATTTGTGGCCTGGAAGCTGAATTGTTTTGGTTTGGCAAGCACAGTAATTCAAACATAAGAAAATGTCACACAAAATCCAGACTTCTGCCATTTCACACGAAATTCAGACTTCTACCATCTCTTGAGAACTGAGAGATCTCAAGCCACCCCTTGCTACAAGTTCACTCCCATCCGCACCCCTGTGGCCCACTTGGACCAAATTTGCTCATTTTTTGTTGCTTGCCTAGCTCCTGAATCATTTGCATTTGAAACCCATTGCCTTGCCTTGGCACAGAGGGAGAGATCCTGGTTTACTAACTGTGATGGTGAACCTTCCAGATCAAGGGCCTGGAGTCACTCATCTCGGTGCAGCTCCATTCTCCCTCCAGGAGGGTCTTCACTTTCCCATCTGTAAAATGGAGACAAGTTCTGCCCTACTTCACACGAATGTGGCAAAGACAAAATGGAAGTGTGAGTGTGGAAGTTCTTTGAAAAAGAAAGTGATCTTGATCATGGCCTTCACCAGATCTCCATGCATGGCCCTCCACCCTGTAGACAGCATGATCTTTTCAAAACATGTACTGTGCCATGCTTGCTTGCAAGATAAAATCCAAAGCTCTCATGTGGCATGCAAGGCTCAGTGGTTTGGCTCACTCCACCCCATCTCTAAAACTGTCTACCCCACATGCTTTCCACTCAGTGCTTCAGACACTGAACTTCTCAGTTCCTCAAACTCACCCTGCACTCTCCCACCCCTGAGCCTTTGAGGGTGATACTCCCCGTGCCCAGAATATGCTCCCTGCCCTCCTCAGTGGTCGCAGAGTGAATGCCACCCTCCCAATTCCACCCTTTGTTAAGATATAGTTTCACCATCTACATCTCCCACCCCACTCTGCTTTGCCAGTCAAGACACTTCTCCTGCAGGTTCCAGCTAGGGTCCAGATGTCAGAAACTGACCTTCAAACCAGAAAAGGAGGCATTGAAAGAAACCACCAGGCTTCTAGAAGGACATGGACCAGGCAAGCTACAAGGAACATAAAAGCAAGAGTTGTATGATGACCTTTCTAAGACACAGTCCCAACTACTTTTTGTCCCTGGATGTGTCTGGTCAAATTTACTTTCTTGGCCAACAGAATGTCATTGTCCAGGCTTGGCCTATACACAAGCATCTGTGCCTATATGTGACTGGAAGTCCCACCAGAGAAGTTCTGGGATTGGGGGGTGGAGCAGTTCTCCAAAAAGAAGGAGGGGGCGCTGTGATCCCAAGAAGCAAAGAAGGGACACAGGTAGATAAAACCAACAGGTGTCCTCCACATGCTTATATTGTCACTTTCTTGTGTGTGTGTGTCCTTCACTACCTACACTGCCAATTCCTTGAGATCAGAACTTTCTGTCCTCCAGCATACACATAGACTTACAGTCCCAGAAATTTAATGGAAGCCTATAAAGTTTTGTAGAGTGAGTGCAAACTCTCTGAAAGGGAGTCTTTGCAGGAAAACAAAACAAAACAAAAACATACACACACAACAGGCCTGAGGATGTGATCTCTAGATAAGGCAAGATTGGTCTTTAGCTGGCATCTGGGAACTTAGCTTTCAGAATGTTCTCTGCATTCTCTAACTGATAAGGTTGATTCTCCGTGCCTAGACCATTTGTACAATGTGATTTATGGTGCACACCTGCTTTCCTTCTGAGAGTATGGGATTTGAGTAGTTGCTACACAGAGAAGTCTATATGAGCAGTCTCCCAAAACACACCGTAACCTCTGAGCCTCAGATGGGCTACCCTGGGCGTCACAATTGTGTTGCTGCATTTTTGCTGCTGGAGGGACAGTGTGCCTGTTTAACAACCCACAACCTTATGGGAGGGAGAAAGCATGAGAAGTCTGCACAAGAATTTCTCCAGACCCCACTGGTATCTTTTTCCCTTACTGAGCCGATTGTGCATCTTTATAGTGTCTCATTAACCATGAGCGCAATGACATGTTCAGTCCTGTGACTGCTTCTAGTGAATCAGTGAATGTGTGGATGGTCTTGGAAATCCCCCAAGAAGGACCAGACCTTGAAAGCAGGGTCTGCAATTTGCAAGGCATGTTACAATGTTATTGCATTAATCTTCTTAAATGCCCATGAGGCAGGTCATGTTCTCATTTTAGAGATTAGGACACTACAGCTCAGAGAGGGGAGGTGGTTTAGTCAAGGGGGCAAATCTAGTGAATGGAAGAGTGAGTGTATGAACCTAAGTTGTCTGGTGCCAAAGCCACACTGTAGTAGCCTTCCTTACAGGGAGCAGAGGCTGTTCCTATCATGATAACCTTCTAGTGTCCTGGATCACTTCACTCTGTGAGCTTAGAAGTCTGGGCTATTCCTTTGGGGTGAGTCAGTGACTCCTTTAGTCATCCATAGAGGTGATATTTTCAGCTATGTCCATTTGATTCTGGAGCCCCCAAGTCCAGAACCATTACAATATTTTGGCTGTGTGGTCTCTGACATCCCACTCCATTGCTCCAAGCTTTATCACTTCATTTGTAAGAGGGAATTAACAATGATTTAACTGGTTGTGAGAAGAATACAAATGTTATCTACAAAACACCTAGTAGGGAGTCATCAAATGTGGGTTCCCTTCTCTTCCCCACCCCACCCCTCACTCGAGCCTGTGTGAGTCCTACCACTCTCTGTCTGTTTCCCCACCTGTAAAATGAGGGGCCTGATGGTGATGCTCCCAGAGTCTTTCTAGGGATGGAATTGTACACCAAAGAATGAGCTTTTCTCCAAAACAGTCTTTTACCATCTCGCCAGCTCTGATCATAAGAGGCAGATCAGACCCGCTCTCTGCCCACTTAAAAACAAGGCTGTGTGTGAGTTTCACAAAGACAGTGAGGCGCAAGCATGCTCCAGGCTCCCCCAGATACCAGTCCAGAGACAGGCAGGTCATACTGTTGAAAAGTTCTTTATTTAAGGCATGGGCAGAGGGAAAAGTGGCAGTAGAGAATTTATAGTTGGGGTTAGGCTCTCTATAGCCAGGGTCATCAATCTAAATTTCTATAGAGGTCA
This sequence comes from Cynocephalus volans, assembly GCF_027409185.1. Taxonomy (NCBI): domain Eukaryota; kingdom Metazoa; phylum Chordata; class Mammalia; order Dermoptera; family Cynocephalidae; genus Cynocephalus; species Cynocephalus volans. The sequence continues at coordinate 200,309,335 of NC_084461.1, forward strand.
ATGGAAAATTGTTATAGAGCTTTGTGAAAAAGAGTAAAAAGGCCTAGTCAGAATCAATAGGTAGCGGTGGGAACTGTGGCAACCTGCAGACCCTGTGCTAGCCTGGACAGGGGGCTTCCTAGCTCCAGCTGATTGCTGTCAGGTGAGATTGCAGGCACAGTATTGCCACATCATCTCTCTCTCTTTTTTTTTTTCAAGAAGCCAAAATTTGGAAGTATCTCAATTTTTAAGTGTCGGCGTGAGTTTTCTTCTTAAAGATTTTCATGGGTCCAATAAAATGTGGGGGGTGTCTGACCTGGCCTACAGGCGATTTGTTTGTAACCTCTGAAAAACCAGGGCTATATGCAGCATCTTTGTCACTAAATCCTAAAGAATTTGTGACCACAATTTGCCTCCACATCATCCAAGGTGGTCAGTTTCCGAGATATGGGAGGATGCTTTTAAAGAAGAGCCAGCATCATTTAACTTTTAGCCGTTCTCCTAAATACTGTCTCTTTATATCCTATACTTTGGTTCAAGTGTGTCCCTCCTCAGTATAACATCTTCCTGGACATCTCCCATTCAGCCTTCAAAATCCAACTCGTATAACTACTCCTCTGCAAAGCTTTTACTGATTATCACTTTCCTCTCCCAGGGGTTACTTCTCCGCCCCAGCTCTGCATACCCACTGCTGCACTCTCTACGTTCACACTGTATATTATCCAGGGTCCCAGATGGGAAGAAATGGCAAACTCAACTGAACAACATGAGGAGACTTTAATAAAAGGGCTATTTACAGATATAATGTAGTGGGGGAAGGGAAGAGAGCGAAAGGGGAAAGACGAACAGGTAAAGGGACATGAAAATCAACTACAACGTATACTGAGAAGTTAAAATTTTTTCAAAAAAGATGGCGAATTAAAGATAATTGAAGAGTTGTATCATGTTCCTGTTTCCACTAAATATTGTGGAAATGGACACTCTGTTCCAGTTAATTTACAGTTTCAAAATTGTAACATCAACATTCAAACAGAGGTTTTCATTGACATTTTTAAGGTTATAATAGAGGTATTGTCTTAGTCTTCTGTGTTTATAACTGCATATTTGAGACTGGGTAATTTGTAAAACAAAATAAAAATTTTAAAAAAATTAAAAATGAAATAAATGGGCTATTTACAATGAAGTGTACATTACAACCGGTGGAGTTTAAGGAAACCAGCAAGGCATAGTGCAGCACCTGAAGCTAGCAACCCTAGGGAGCTGTTGCTACCTCTAGTCCTGAAGCTACAGAGGAAGGAGAAGTTGCAAGGTTCCGAGAGGATAGAAATATAGAGAAGATTCCCAGGCAAGAACCTTGAGAGAGGAGCATACTCATTCCATAGTGACTTGTCAAGGAGGGAGCCAGAAGAATAAACTCTCAACCTCACTCTCCTCTGACTGTCCAATGTCTTGTTGATGCCTTTTATTGGCAGAATACAACTGGCAGCAAACAAACAAGTGAGTCTGCTGACACGGTCTATTCAGGTGAGGATCTGGAGGACAGAGCAGGCTGGAGAAGGGTGGAAGGGCAAATAGAAGATGTCTAACACCCACTATTCTCTGTGTAGGCCTGTATTAGTCCATTTCTGTTGCTTATAACAAAATACACAGAACTGGGTATTTGTAAGAAAATGAAATTTATCGCTTACAGTTTTTGAGGCTGGGAAGTCCGAAGTCTAAGGAACATATCTGGTGGTGCTGACAGTGACCCAGGGGTCTCACATTGCAAGATGGTGCAGAGATAGAGCACATATAAATTTCCTCATTCACTCTCTTTTCAAAGCCCTCCAAACCACGCCCATGACCACCATTTTTAATCCATTCACTACGGCATGGACCTACAATCTAATCATCTCTTCAAGGCCCCATCTTTCAATTACCATAATAGGATTTCCCACCCCACACAGTTACAGTGGGAATTAAACCTCAGTGAGATTGGCAGGGCATCCAGTCTATAGCAAGACCTCTACTACAGTATTTACTGTTTAGTCCCAGGTCTTCCAGAGGCTGAGAACTGCTGGAGGACAGAGGATGCATCCACTCATATCTGCACCCTCAAAATCTGGCATATAGGATACGATCAACAAATGGTTATGGGAATTACTAAGTACATCATATAGCACTTGGTAAAATATAAAGATTAGGGATTATCTTTAGATCATGCATAGGCATGAAGTCATCATAAACTTCTTCATCTCACCCAATATCTTTATCAGCACTTACTGTGTGAGGTATTATTCCTGACCTGCAGGAGCTCCTAATCTCTAGCTAGAGACTCCTAAAGCAAGGACGGCAGTTAGAGATCATCTATTTCAAATGTTCCCAGTGAGGATGCCATAGAACACTGGTTTGATGTAATGCTCAGAGATGTTATATTGGAGGGGGTAAGTCCATTGTCAAGTGTAAGGCCTTATGGATCAAGGAAATGTCTTTCCTTCAGAACTTGTCAGAACCTTTAATGTGTCAAGGTATAATGTAAATATTCTAAAGAGGGCTATAGTAAGCAGCCTTTCCCAAAGTTATTTGGCCATGAAATCCTTTTCCCATGGAGAATTTTGTAAATCCAGGTTGCTGGAATATGCCTTGAAAAACATTGACCTTTTTTAACCAGTTCATTTTACAAATGAGAAAACTGAGGCTCTGAAGTAGCTATCACCAGTCAAGCCAGCAGGGAGCACAATTTGCATAAGGAAAGAAATGCCAAACGTACTTCCATTGAGCAGACACTCACTGCCTTCTGGTCTTTCTCCAAATTATCATCAATTCTTTCTCAATGGGTGCCTCCCATAAACCATGACTGGGAAAGGACAAGAAGTTTGCTGGTGGCCTTTCCCAACAAACACCCACGGGCCTCTGGCTGTGGCTGTCAAGGAACATTGACCTCCTAACTGACAGGACTGACCCATTATGAGATATTGTCACAATGATGAGACAGAAGCTTGTTGGGTTATGCAGGGAGAGGAGATGACAGTGAGTGAGGGGAGGGAGTGAGTGGTTGATTACTGCCATCCTCTGGGGTGACAATTCACTGTGTCTCGTGGCAAAGTCCCGTGGCCATCCACGTGGGGCAGGGAAACTCCATTCTCAACAGGGCAGCCAGAACATTTTTCAAAATAAGCTTGGCAATAGCTCTCCAATGCTGGAAACAATTTAGTGGTTCCTCTTTGCCTCAGGACAAATTCTCAATTTCCTATCATAGCTTTTATTTTATTTTTTTGGCCTCATCTCGTGCCATCAAGTACCTCCTTGACCCTCCCCACACCACATACTACATTCCAGCCAGTGCGCACAGTACCCAGTTCCTCAGGCTCACCAGTCTGCAGCTCTCTTGTGGACTTGTGGACTGCATGATCTGCAGTCTCCATCCAGAGTTTCCTGTCGCTGTCCTGTTTGCTTGGTCAGCTTCTATTATGAGAGGCAGTGTGGTGGCTGGTTAGTGCAGGGGCCCTGAAGCCTAAAGGCCTGGGTCCAAACCCCAGATCTGCCACTTCTTAGCTGTGCAGCCTTGGGCAAATGACTTAACCTCTGTGAGCCTCAGTTTCCTCATCCCTAAGATGAGGACAATGATAATACTACCTGCCTCAAAAACTGTTTAAAGAGTTAAATGAGATAATTCTTTACCTGTCATATAGTAAGTGCTCAAAAAACGTAGTTATGATTCTCCTTCCTTATGTTTTGATGTAGATACTCATCCTCTGGGAAAGCTTTTCTGACTTCTCTTAACAAACACACATGCATATGTACATGCAAGCACATGCGAAACCATACATGTAAATTCACACACATGCATTCATGTATACACAAATGCACATGTGCACACACAAACACACAACCCTTTCCATATCTCCCCAAAGCACCTGGACCTTCTCCAACTCTGCCCCTAAGATTTATCTCATGGTAAAGCAATTATCTACTTACTTTTCTATCCTTCTGCTTCCCTCACTCTTCAGCTCTAGGCAGGTAGAAACTATATTGCATATATATGAAATATATATATATATATATATCATATATGTATATTGGATATACAGTGCTGGACTCAGAGCAGGTGCATTTGACCCATTCTGGACAATTTATATTACTTACTTTTGTGTTAAGGCAGAAAAAGCCAGTGTCAGAAAAGACAACTGAGTACCAGACTCAGGCAGAGGAATGTATTTGCCCAAAGTCGTGCAGCTTGTTCATGGCAAAGGCACAACTGAGCCAAGTCTCTCAAGTCTTGTCTGGGATATCCTCAATTCCTACTGAGGCCATGCAAAGGGAGCCTGGTTCCCAGCACTGCTGAAGTGTCAAGATTGGTATAGTTGCTCTTATTTTCAAAGGGGGTAAAGAAAAGCCTACTGTGGCTTTTTGCTCAATTCTCTAAGCAAGCATTCCATTTCCTGAAAGAAAATGGGTTTCATGTCCTTTTCAGTATAGCAGCAATAGTCTCGTTGTTGAATCACAGTTACTGATGACTTCTTTTAAAGAGTGAGTAATCAATTTGGGGAAATGTGCTACCCAGGTAAAATGACTCCTTGGGGGAATAAGGGTGGGATCCAGGAGAGCCCTCCAGCTTAGATGTCCCCAAAGGAAATGTGGAGCACTTGTTTCTGGTTTCAGCTTTGAATTGTGTCTTTCAGCATCCTGGCTTTGGGCTGGGTCACCAACACTGATGCCCACGGGATTACCTTGGCTCTGTCCCTTGTTCTATTATGTTTCACTCCTGCCTGGGAGCAGCTGTGGGGGTTCCTGAAAGGATGACCTCCTTTTAGCACAGAGACTATTCATGGTGCTTAGAAACAGCAGGGTAGGCTTTGAAATCAATTCTGCCTACCTCTTTACCTATAGGGAAACTAAGGCCAGGAGATGGTAAGCAATTTGTCTGGGATCGCACAGCAGGTAAACAGCAGAGCCAGCTGAGATCTGCCCACTTTTCTAAAGCACCTGGAGACTCTCGCTGGCTATTTCTGGATATACAGTGGTGGATGACACAGTTAAATTGCAATAGATTTGGAATAGCCACCAAAATGTCAAAGCACACACTTACCAATTGTTGGTCACCTCATGACACCCCTTCATGGCTCATGGCACAAGAATTGAAATACAGAAGGTAAGTAAGTATGTCAGCTAAGTTTTATTGAGAACTGACTAGATATCAGGAACTCTCCTAAGTGTTTTATATTCATGACCTCGGTTACTGCTTCCCATGACCCACTGAGGTATCGTCACCCTTTTACAGATGGGGAAACTGAGGATGACTGAGGTTAAAAGACTTACCCAAGGTCACACTGCTCAGTCATGACAGAGCCAAGACACGACCTTGTCTTTCTATTAGCAGAGCTTATGCTCTTAACTCTTTGCCCATACTGCTTCTTATTCCACAAACATTTAGTAAGGGCCACTCTGTTCAAGACTCCATATTGGGTGCCAAAACGTCAACGATAAATGAGATATAGATCCTGTCTTCAAGGAGCTCACCTTCATTTGGGAAAGAAAGACACATAAATGGATAATTAGTAAATTATCTGTGATCAGAGCTCAACAAGGAGGCTATCCTCCCTCTCATTGATTTACTTTTTCAAAGGGTTTATACCATTCCATCTATGATTGCATTTGGACTCACATAGTCCACCAAGGAAGCCAAGGTAGGTATTGTCCGCCCTTGACAGATGTAGATGAATCCCAGAGAGGAGAAAGAACTGGCTCAGGTAATAGACCAATTTGGTGTCATGCCCAGGTCTCCAGCTTCCAGTTGGGATTCTTTCTCTACTAGGTAACTGGGAACATCCAAACAGGCTCTTGGTGGCCAGAATTAGTCCAAATGCTGAAGACTGGTGAAAGCTGCTCCAGAGAGAAACTGCTCCATCTGTACTGTTCCTTTGTGAATTCTCCTTAGTTCCACTGAGAAGGACATCTAAGGAGAAAACTGGATTCAGCAGAGGTGTGATTAAGTCACTGGAAGAACTTATTGTTGTCTTCGAGCCTTGTTCTAAGGGATTCAGAACAAGGGCTTATTTGGGCTTTTTCTAAGGGATTCATTCTTCTTGATTCTCATGTTTTGGCACAGAAATCCCAACAAATGGAATTTTTGGAATTGTATCCTCATAGTCTAATCCATGAGTTGGCCAATATGTTTTGTAATTTTTACCCTCCGTTTCTTATCTTCCCCCAGTCCCCCCACCCGCCCACCAAGTACATGCCCATTTTCTGAATAATGAAGGATGTGTTAAACTGTGCAGCCTTAATCTCACTGCTATTTCTTCTGGAAATGAGTTTTGACCTTAATTAACTGCTCAGGAACTGGGCACATGCTTCCCACTGTGATCAGAGCAAAGAATTAGCCCTGAAGATAAACAGGTGGAGTGTACAGTGGGGGAATGTCTTGTGGAATTACAAAGTGAGTAAGCAGGCATTCAGACTCCCTTGAAGATGCTATTTAATTCGTTGCAAGGCTGATGGCGGTCATGCTAGAATGAACATTGGGGGAATGTTGCTGTGTGACTTAAGTGTTTAATTCTTTAAAAATGCCCATCACTGCCCACAGTACAGATCAAGCTATTACAGAGTCCAAACTGTTGATAATTTCCAAGGATTTTCATGTTCTACGTAGAGCATAGAACGATGTCCTGGCCTGAGAGGGTTCATGGCTGAAAACATAAAAAAGATGTGGGTTAGGATTGCAAACCTATTATTGATTCTGGTGATACAGGGCAACTCTCTCAACCCCGTAGATCTCTAATCTGTCTCTGGAGGAAAATGCTGGTCCTATCCAGTCCACGGAGATAATCAAAAGACTCAATATCACTAAATGTATTAAAAAGCCTGGTTTTTTTCCCTGAAAATGTGATAATGATGATGATGACTGCTTGAAATTTTCAATAATATTGAGGGTTGTGTGCCTAGTTCTAACCACTTTACACGTATGAATTAACTTAATAGTCATAAAACTCCCTTATAATGCTGGGAGATATTATTATGCTTATTTTATAGATAAGGAACCCACTCACACAGTTAATGGAGTAGGTGCCAAACACATAGTGAATACTTATTATCGTGAAGGAAAAAATAGGTAACAAACACAGACTTTTTTTTTTTTTTTTGTCTTTTCCGTGACCAGTACTCAGCCAGTGAGTGCACCGGCCATTCCTATATAGGATCCGAACCCGCGGCGGGAGCGTCGCTGCGCTCCCAGCGCCGCACTCTCCTGAGTGCGCCACGGGCTCGGCCCACAAACCCAGACTTTGAGTTCTCTCTGGATCCTCAGCAGTGTGAAGAACGGGGTTCCAGACTTCTACCCTCTCAAAGGGGGAGCTCCATGACTATCCTCCATATTGCTGCACAAAAAGAGATTTTTCTGGAACCGTAGTCCCATCCATCATGTCACCTTTATGTCTTGGAACCCATGCCAGTGACAACCACCCCCATGGGATCATGCCCACACACCTTAGCTTGGCATCGCTGGCCATTCACCATCAGACTTTCCTCTCCCAGTGCTTCCTTTCCTCCCTCAGTTGACACTCAAGCCACCCCAAACTTCTCCCCACTCTCTGAACAGACCATGACTTTCCTACTTCAAGGTCTTGACCTGTGCTGTTTTCCCATCAGAAATGCCCTCCCTCGTCTAACCAGCTCCTATTCAGCTTTCAAGGCCCATCTTAACTGTTTCCTCCTCAGGAAGCCTTCCCTGATTTCACTTTTACCTTTTGTGCTTTTAGATACCTTTGTAGTTCTCTCTACTATAAGACCTAAGGTACATTTTAACCTCTGGTAGGAATGTCTGTCTCCTCTTCCTACATTCAGGGATATTACAAGACCAGGCATGTCATTCATCTCTCTATCCACAAAACTTAACCCAGGGTTTGACATTTACATGGTGTGTATGAAAAGAGGAATGTGGTTCTTCCCAGAAGGAAGAGAAGGGAGGCTTTAGAGCTCTCTTCCTAGGAAAAGGCTAAAAATAGCACCACAGATTCAAACTTAAAAGGCTGTTCTCAGCAGTTGAGGTCTTAGCACAGAACAACAGAAAGAGCTAAAGCTTGCAGGTCAGATGGTTCCAGGTTTGAGGCCTTCCTCTGCACCTGCTGGCTGTGGCCTGGGAAGGCTTTGTCCCTTCTCTAAGCCTCAGTTTTCTCATCTATAAAACCAAGAAAATCATTTTTTGCTTAGTGGGTTTTCTACAGAGACTAAACAAGAAACTGGAAGTAACCCACATTTCCATCAAGAGAAGAATGGATATAATGAAATGCTACACCGCTATAAAAATAAATAAGCTATAGCTAAACACATTAATGTGGATGGACCTCAGAAACTTAATATTGACCCGAAGAGATAAATTCCATAAAAATTCACATCATATGAGTCTATGTAAATAAAGTTCAAAGACAAGCAGGCAGAAGCAGATGCTATCTCAGGAGACAGGCGATCGTAGTCAGTATGGGTTCTGAAGCCAACGGGAGTTTATGGTCAGGCACCCACTCTTCCGAGCTGAGTGACCCTAGTGAGATACCTAACCTCTCTGTGCCTCAGCTTCTTCATCTTTAGGATGTTGAAGATAGCAATGGTACCGAACTAAAAAGGTTATTGTACAAATTAAGAGAATTAATATATGTAAAATGCTTCTAAGGCTGCCTGGCACAGAGTAAATACTATGTAAATGTTAGCATCTATTGCTATTTCTGTCTAGTTGTTATTATTACTGTCATTACCATCACTATTGTTATTTCTGTCTAGTTGTTATTATTACTGTCATTACCATCACTATTTAGGAACATGTACATGATGGTAAAACTGTAAGGAAAAGCAAGGAAATGATTAAAACAAAATTCAGGGTAGTGGTATCCTTTTAAGAGCTTCTAAATTATTAATAATGTTCTTTTTAAGAGCCAAATGGGAGTTAGGCAGATATTCATGCTCTTATTCTTCTTTAACTGTATATACAGATTTTCACTATTTTGAATGTATGATATGTTTTACAATAAAATATTTAAAAGATTAAATGGAATTAATTATTGAAAAGGACCAACACCTTTCTCTTCCCCTTCTTGGCTGCAATCTGCCCTTTCCTGCAGGCCTCTGAATGATGTATTTGCCTTCAGAAAGAGAGCCTCAACCTTCTGGAGAGGAACTGATCTGTTCAGCAGCCTCCCCCATCCATCATCCTGCAAGCAGCGTGTTTTACATTCATCTGCAGATGAAGATAAAAGGGCGGTGTGTTGCCCTCTTTAAGATTGCTAGCAGGATAAGCGTGAAGAGGAAGGCTTTCATATTTTACCCTAGCTTTCCAGCAGTTGCCCACCTCAGAACTTAAGAAGCTTAGCTTGCTTCTCAAGTGCTAGTTGAGAAGCAAAATGCCCAGGGAAGAACAGAAGATTCCAGGCTCCAGAAATGCAACATCTCTAGGTTAGATTTTATTGCCGGTGACACCACATTTCACTGGAGCACACTGCTGTTCCAGGGATTTGTCCAGCATGCTTGGTGGCTGTTATTCCATCATGGCTTTTGAGCTCGGAAGCTTCATAAAAATAATAATGATAAGAATTTATTTATTTTTATTTTTATTTTTTTTAATTTTTAATTTTTATTTTTTTGTCTTTTTCATGACCGGTACTCAGCCAGTGAGTGCACAGGCCATTCCTATATAGGATCCGAACCCGCGGCGGGAGCGTTGCCGCGCTCCCAGCGCCGCACTCTCCCGAGTGCGCCACGGGCTTGGCCCATGATAAGAATTTATTAAGCACTTGCTATGCATTAGATTCTGGGCCAAGCTTTTACCATGCATTGTCTCCTGTAATCCTTAAACAGCCTTGCAAAGCACTCACAATTATTCCTATTTTATAGCTATCTAAACAGAGGGTCAGAAAGGTGAAGACACCTGCTCAAGGTCACACAGTGAGTGGAAGATAGAGCCAGGATTTGAATAAAAATTTATCTCCTTTGTATTCATACTCTCATTTGATTCCTCCATAATTCTGGGGGAGGGGGTGTTCCCAGCCCTATTTGACAAATGAGTAAACTGAGTCCCAGAGAGGTGAAGTCACTGGCTAAGGCAACATAGCTAGAAAGTGCCAGGACTCAATCTGAATTCCATCTGAAAGGACGGACCTCTCCCCATCCTGCCTTCCACTTCCATTAACAAGAAAAATGAACTTCCTATGAATATGCACCCAGCCCACACTACACTCAGAAGGGTGAATGAGGAAACACTAACACCTTGCATGTGGAGTTTGGGCAGAATTGTCTTTAAAGTCCTAGACCAGAAGAACGTCATCAGAACCAAAAAGGGCAGGCAAGACATTAGAGGGTGTGAAATTGAATCTGAAAGGGCTTTAAGTAGGCACAGTTTGCAGGTCCAGAAGTGTGAAAAGACACAGGCATTTCTGGGAAAAATTTATTTGACAGATATGTGGCTAAGAGGTAGAGGTAACAGAGTGGATGAAGCAAGCACAGGTCATGAGTGACTGTTTACAAGAAATCCTGGGACATACACATGCCTCAGTATCCAAATGCTGGGTATTGTAAAGTTGTAGTGGGTCCCATCTGTCCCCACCTCTACCTTCCCCATCTATCCATCCATCCATCACTCAGAATGTGAGCTCCTTATGAGTAGAAACTTTGACCATTTTGGTCACTACTATCTTCCCAGCAACTGGAAAAGAGTGCCTGGTACAGGACAGGCACTCACTAACTACTTGTCAGATGAATGAATAAACCCTTCCACTGAGCAAATACTTGCTCAGTGCCCATCAGCCACCCTGAGCAGAGAACATGGCACACTCCTTCCTGAAGCTTATATTCTAGCAGGAAGAGACAAAGAGTAAAGTAGAGGAATTGATAAATATACATCATGTCCTGTAAGTGAAACTGGTACAACAGTGTGACTTAGTGTGGTTTCCCCTAAAAGAAGACCTTCACGGGGAAGTTCAAGTGTAGGTCATTTATTTAGGAGATGGTCCCATAAAGCACAATTACAGTATGGGAAACTGAAACATGGAAGAGGAGAAAGCCAATAAAGGAGATGCTAATGAGTGGGTTTTGCTGTGGGCCACTGGGATCCAATCCTGCTGGGGACACTTTCAGAGACTTTGAACAACACACTTCATATTTTCCCACCAAGAGGCAGGTGAGCTGGGATATTTTCCACCATCTCATGGCACAGTGTGCATGTGTGTGGGAGTGGGTATGACTTGTTATATAATATAGTCAGGAAAGGTCATGCAAATGTCCAGGGGAAGAACATTCCAGGAAGTGGAAAGTGCAAGTACAAAGGCCCTGTGGTAGGACCATGGCTGGTATGTTCAAGAAATCTTGCAGATATCCTGTGCTAAGGGGGAGAGGTAGCAGAGGCCAGATCATGTAGGGTCTTTGTAGCCCATGGTGAGAATTTCAGCTCTGACTCTGAGAGAGAAGGAAAACCTTTGGACAATTTTGAGCAGAGAAATGACATGATATGATTTCATTTTAGAAGCTTGCTTTCAGTTTCTGTGTGGATCGAGGGTGGTGGGGACAGGGATGGAGGCAAGAATAACCCATGGGGAGGCTACTACAATAATCCAGATTAGACATGATGGCAGCTTGGACGCAATAATAACATTGGAAGTTTTAAAAAGACATCAAATTCTGGATTACTTGGGAAATTGGGATTTCCTGTCAGAGGGTGAGAAAAAGGAAGCAGTGAAATTAACAGCAAGCAGCTGGAAGGGTGGAGCTGCCATTTATGAGATGTGGGAGGTACAGGTGTGGAGAGGACGGGCACCTTAGGTCAGACGCCTAAGGAAGTGGAAGATGCTGAGCAGGACTGTATGAGTTTGGAGCTCAAAGGTGAGACTGAGGCTGGAGATATATATTGTATGGGGAGAAGGGTTTCAGAGTAGAGCTTGTAGTTAATGGTAGGAGACTGGATGAGCCCCTGCCTGAGTGAATGTAAAGAAAAGGGTTCTGAGATGCCCCAGTGCATAGAGGATGCCCCAGACAATGAGTAGGAACCAGGGAAGGAGGTGGGTGGGGGTAGCCAGGTAGGAAAGAGGGAAACCAGCAGTATGTTTGTCCTGGAAGCCAACTGAAGAAAGCATCTCTAGAAGAAGGAGCAATCGATTGTAATAAACACTGCTGATGACTGAAGTAAGATGAACACTAAGGATGGCCCATTGGATATGGCAAAATGTGATCTTGCTGGCAATAGTCTCAGTGCAGCCCAACTGGAGAGGACTCAAGAGAAAAGGAGAGGAGGAATTAGAGAAATCTGCACAACTCTTCTGAGTAATTTTTTTTTAAAGGAGCAGATGGTGGCTGGAGTTGGATGTGGGATCAAGGGAAGTTCTTTGTTATTTTTGTTTGTTTTGTGTTTGAAGAAGAGAGTTATTGCAGAAAGTTTAGAATAATTTATAGAAAGAGAAACACTTATGATTCAGAAGAGAAAAGGATCAACTAGTAGAGTGATGTTCTTGATTAGGTGTGACTGGGGGACCCCAGCACTGCAATGGAGGGGCTGACAGCATGGACAGGGCATGCATGGAACAGGGAGGGAGCAGGTGCACAGGCTCACCTGGGGAAGGTCGGCAGGTGTGTGGTGGCAGAAGCACAGCCTGGGGAAAACCCCTTCCTGTTTGCTCAGGGAAAGGAAGCAAGGTGATTAACCAAGACTGAGGAGGAACAGGTGGAGTATTGAGGAGAGAGTTATGAAAGTCGTGTAGCAGCTGGCATCATGGATTTGCAATAGGATCATTGCAGGTTAGTGAAAATGCACATAAGGCAATACTAGTCGACCTGGCTGGGATTTTTTTCTCCAGCTACGTGGATCTGTGTAACCAGAGGTGTGGAAGAGGCCAGTATTTGGATTTAATCTGGGATGAAATTTTGCCAGGCGAGTGTGAAGGAGGAAGAAGGATGAGGATATAAGGCTGAATGAATGCAAATGAGTGATTATGACAGCGGGCAGCTACCTGCCTCTCCCCACCTCTCTCTGTCTGTGTCTCTCTCTCTCTCTAACACACACACATGCACACACACCTAGACACCTTGAGGGAACATGGGGGAGGGTGTTTATAACTTTTAGAAATATGATAGAGCTGTCAGCTATGTGACAGCTTCATAATTGTAAAGTGAGCTGCATTCATTTCGATCCCAAAGAGACTGCTGTGTTTGTTCTGCATCAGTGTATAATATTTTTCCCATCAAACCAGAGGATAAAAATAAAGAACCACTGTTTAAGTGTCAGGGAAGGAGGAAGTAGGGAGCAACAACCACAAAACTAGAAGTGTGTGACTGAGATTTTTCTCTTTATCCCCCCAACACCATGTGTCTTTAAAACAAAGCACCAGGTACCCAAGGGGTCACAAATTATTCTCTTTTCCTCTCACCCAAAAGCCCTGGAGTTCCTCCTCCTGCCCTGGAGAGACATAAATCTCAATGGGGCCAATTTGGGACAAGCAGACTCTCGTCAGCATCTACTTCAGGTACAAGGAAATTACTGGATGCAGGCAGAGGGCAGGAAGCTAAATTCAGCTGGGAGGTGGGGAGGGTGTGGACAAAGGCCACCAATACAGGCAGGAGTATTAAATCTTATTGGGAAGTGCTCCTAATTATGTGATTCAGCTCTTAGATAAAAGATTATTTTAAAACACAAATAGCTTTTTCTGTAATAGCTGTTCCTTCTCACAGGCAGAGAGCCAGAGGACAAGGAAAGATGTCCTAATGACCCAGTCGACTCAGAGCCCTGTATGCTCAGCAAGGCAGAGCAGCACCCTAGTTCCTGGGCTCACAACTACCCAAGGCGGGGGGATCGGGGTGGGGTGAGTGTGGGGTGTGGGCAGAGTTGGTGCTCCTGAGCCAAAACCCAATCTGTTGTAAATGGCTGCTCAGAGCTCTGCACAAGGAAGGATTTTGAGGCTCAGGGGAAAGGACCGTAGGGATTGATTAGCAATGTCTGCCATGAGCATGGAGGTGGAAAGAAGTAGTACATATGCCATGTATCAGCTGCTTCTGATGTGTAGAGATTGATTAGCAATGTCTGCCATGAACATGGAGGTGGAAAGAAGTAGTACATATGCCATGTATCAGCTGCTTCTGATGTGTAGAGATTGATTAGCAATGTCTGCCATGAGCATGGAGGTGGAAAGAAGTAGTACATATGCCATGTATCAGCTGCTTCTGATGTGTAGAGATTGATTAGCAATGTCTGCCATGAGCATGGAGGTGGAAAGAAGTAGTACATATGCCATGTATCAGCTGCTTCTGATGTGTAGAGATTGATTAGCAATGTCTGCCATGAACATGGAGGTGGAAAGAAGTAGTACATATGCCATGTATCAGCTGCTTCTGATGTGTAGAGATTGATTAGCAATGTCTGCCATGAACATGGAGGTGGAAAGAAGTAGTACATATGCCATGTATCAGCTGCTTCTGATGTGTAGAGATTGATTAGCAATGTCTGCCATGAGCATGGAAGTAGAGAGTGATAGTACATGTACCATGTGCCAGCTATTTGTGACCCAGAATGTTTTTGTGAAAGGCACATCAACCCAGCTAGACGGGAATGTGGCTCTAGGACAATAGGGCAGAGGGTCAGGTCAGTAGACCCTTGCCAGAAGATAAATCTAAATCCTACCTCCACTACTCCATGTGACCTTGGACAAATGACTACATCTCTTGGAGTTTCTTTTATTTTTTTTTTAATTTGTACAACGGGAGGAATAATCACTACCTCATAGGTGTTTGTGTGAATAAAATGACCGTTAAAGCCTTTGGTGCAACGTGAGTTTCTATACAGACTCAGGGTGTTGTTAATATGGCTATAATTATTTCTATTATTAATTTCTGATATGTGATGTCATCAACTATGTACCAGGTATCCTGCTTAGTGCTTTTTTTTTTTTTTTGTAAGAAAACAAAATTAAATTTATTGCTTACAGTTTCTGAGGCTGGGAAGTCCAATGTCCAGAGAACACATTTGGTGAGGTTCTTCCTTGGCGGTAATTTCAGTGACATAGAGTATCACATTGCAAGATGGTGGAAGCAGAGAGAGACAAAGAGAGAGCCTGCTTGGTGCTTTTATGTACGTTAACTTATTTGTTTCTCATAACGACTCTGCAAGATAGGTACTAATCATTGTCTCTGTTTTACAGAGGGGGGAAACTGAGTTTCACAGATGACTCACTCATTGACACACAGACAGCAGAGATGGATCCAGGATATGAACGAGACTGGAGATATTCAAAGCTATTGCTTTTAATCTCCACTATGCTGACCTCTTAGCATTGTCAGCCTAGGAGCCCAGCTTCCTGGGTCCAAGTCCCTGTTCCTTTGAAGACTCATGGTGTGTCCTGAGGTAAGTCACATCCCTGCCTGGAACTCAGTCTTCACATCATGGAAAGAGACAGTTGTAATAAACCTGTAGTTTCCAGACTATCC
The DNA here is from genome assembly GCF_027409185.1 of Cynocephalus volans. Classification (NCBI taxonomy): domain Eukaryota; kingdom Metazoa; phylum Chordata; class Mammalia; order Dermoptera; family Cynocephalidae; genus Cynocephalus; species Cynocephalus volans. The sequence continues at coordinate 200,324,740 of NC_084461.1, forward strand.
TTGTTAGAGCTCCAGTGGCCTGAAGAGTTTCCCCCAACCCTGGGATAGGGGAAGATTTGGATCTGCCTCCACTCAAACCTGGGCATCTGTCATTTGTTCTATTTCCTGTATTAGAGCTCTACGTATGATTTAATTTGAAAAGGGGTCCTGCTGCTAAAAAGAAGTTTGAAAATCATTTCCTTAGATGATGGTGGTTGTCATTATTCAGTATTTATTACATGCCATGCCTTTCTCATACGCTATTTCCAACCCTTAGTTACAAAACTATAAGGTAGGCATTATTATCAAATTTTTCAGAAAAGGAAACTGGGTTCAGAGAAGTTCAATCCCTGGCTCAAGTTCACCTTGGTAGTTGCACCAAAGCAGACATTCCAATTCAGATCTCTCTGATTTTGCAGCCCATAGTTAAATCTTCAGGCTGTTACACACCATCTCTTATTGAAGGCAGTATATAATTAGTATTATTTCATTATTATTGTGAGAAAAGATATTTGCAGAGAATAACAGTCCAAATGATGATGGTGAGGTCAGCCGAGGGGTGTATAGATTCCTCAGCATATCTCTATAGCTGACAAGGGCGGTAACCTATTTTAATAAGCAGTCTTCTTATTCTTTGAGAACTATCCAAACATAGCGAGCATTAGTCACAATGCAGAGCTGAGAAGGGGATTTCGCCAGCTGAGATTGCATGCCGAGAAAACTTTTTTAGTCTTTTGGGAGCATCACTGGCAAACATAATTTGAAAATCTTTCTCTTTAACACGCTGCCTCTTGTCAAAGAATAGGATTCTCATGCATATTTCATCCTGTTTCTTTTTAATTAAAAGCAATTATATATTTATTTTTCAGCTGCTGTAGAGGGGGAGGCTGTAAGCAGTCATTCAATAAACACTTTTAGGCCCCTTTGAGGTGCCAGCCCTGTGATGGGCACTGGGGCATGCAAAGATGAGTAAATCACAATCCTTCCCCTCGGGTGGGTTACGATCCAGTGTGGGGGAGGAAATAGATATGCAAATAAGTAAATATATTATAAGATGTCAAATGCTATGATAGAAGGAGACCATTGGAGGGGTTTCTAACCAGTGCCCTCTGAGTTAAATTCAATCCAACAGCATGTTTTGAAGTTCTCATAAAAATTGAACTTGTGGCCAAGAATCATCTGGAAGTATCACATAAAAATTTAGATTTAGGATTCCTCATGACCAATTAGAAGATCTGGCAATACCAGGTCTAGATTTCCACAGGGCAACCATCAGCTGGAGCTGAGTAGTGGCTACCTGCTCCTGGAAGTCTTCAGTTCTGCCCTTGTCTTCAGTCCCCACCACTCCCTATTGTCCTGCACCTGGTCGGCTGGGCTCACTTATGGCACCTCTTTGACCTCCAGAGAGTTTTAATTTATGACCCTTGATAGGAACATAGGATGAAAACACAAAAGAGTCAGCTATTAAAGGTCAGGAATGGCTTCACAGAGGAGGAGACCATTTTCTGAATTAGTCCAATTCTGTTGCTTATAATAGAAATACCAGAAACTGGGTAACTTATAAGAAGTCAAAATTTATTGCTTACAGTTTTGGAGTCTGGGAAGTCCATAGTCCAGGGAGCATGTCTGATGAAGGCCTTAGTGGTGGCAGTGATGAAGGGGGTTCACATGGCAGGATATGGCAGAGCAGAGAGATGCACTAACCTCCTCATTCACTCTCCTTTTAAAACCACCAGAACCACTGCCATTATTTCAAGAATGGATCAATCCATTCACGAGAGTATAGTCCTCACAATCCAGTCACCTCTTCAAGGCCCCACCTTTCAATTACCATAATAGGATCTCCCATCCTCAGCAGTTACAGTGGGGACTAAGTTTTGGGGAGACATGCAACCCAAGGCACCATAGGAAACATCACTGCTGTGGAGCCACTAACATTGACTTTCTGTTTCTCAGATTTCCCCTGAGCTACACAGCCCAGGCTCAAACTCCAGCTCTTGGTGTCCTGGTGCAGATCACTTCTCTCTAGACCTCAATTTTCTCTTGTTTTTAATTATTGAATTCTGATACAGGTAAGCATTTTAAAAGACTGTTCAGGGAAGGAAGGCAGGAAGGAAGGAAGAAGAAAGAGCAGGAGGGAGGGTGGGAGGAGCTGTTGTATCACCTTCTCAGACTTTTTGTGAGGATCCAAGCAGGGCATTATAGACACGCTTTTAAAATTTAAAGTAATAAGCACATGGAAGGTGTTTTTAATAATCATTATTTTTCTGTATTTTTCAAAAAGCATTCTGTAGAATCCTAGAACAGTGAGATTATACTTTTAAAGTGTGTATTATCAAAGAAGTTTTGCAAATGAAGTTAAACTCTAGTAGTAGCAGTAGTAGCAGTAGTATTTTTACTGCAGGACTTGTTAGAGCCTTTATTACGCCTGAAAACACAGTATACACTCTCAATAAAGGAAGATCCCATGTGGATTTCTCATGCCCAGTTGGCTGGGGAACCCTTCTTCTACAGAGTGTCTTGAAGGACAAGTGTTCTGTGAAACATACTTTGAAATGCTGAGCTGATTTTATTCATGAGGACAGTCAGGTCCCTGGGGGAAGTGACATGTTCAACATTGCATTAAGAGAGAGTGACAGAAAGTGTCAATGTTGATCTTGAATTCTAGTCCTCTGCTCTTTGTATAACAGTGTCTTTCTTCAGTGATCCTTCCCCAACCGCTACCACTCTCCCCACACTTTAGGCTGGTTTGGAGCCTCCCTTTGGCTCTACAGCCTTCCCCCATGTTTTCCCCAGCCCAGCATTTAACAGACCAGTCGTTATGTCCTAGATGATGGATTCTGTGAGGCCAGATCACCTGTCTTATCACTTCTTATCATGTTGATCTTGTACATCACCAAATCCTCAGAGCCTAGCACAGTGCCTGACTCATATTAGGCTCCCCCTCTCACACACACACGTTAGTTTCTTTTTATATTACTTTATGTATACTGCTATGGGTCAAATGTGTCCCCTAAAAGTTCATGTGTTGGAAAGTTGACCCCCATTGTAATGGTGTTAAGAGGGTGGGAAATCCAATTATGGTATTTAAAAAGTGAGGCTTTTAAGGAGTGATTGGATCATGAGGCATCATGGATGGATTGATCCATTCAAGGGGTAATGAGCTGATGTTTCAATGGGTTGTCATGGTGTAGTTCTGATGGCTTTTTAAGGAGGGCAAATGAGAAGGTTAGCTCTCCAGCTCTTGCCTTTCTTGCCACATCATACCTTGATGATACCCTGCGTTGCTGTAGAGTCACCACCAGAAAAGCTTCCTCACTGGATGTGTTTCCTGGATTTCGGACTTCCCAGCCTCCAAAACTGTAAGAAATAAATTTCATTCCTTTATGAATTACCCAGTTTCAGTCTAGCCGGTTAGCTCACATGGTAGAACATGATGCATCATGATAACACCAAAGTCAAGGGTTTGGATCCCCATACCAGCCAGCCACCAAATAAATAAACAAACAAATAGACAAATTACCCAGTTTCAGGTATTCTCTTATAAGCAACAGAAATGGACAAATGTTAGATTCTCTAGAAAGACAGATGATATATAGATAGATAGATAATAGATGATGATGATGTTACAGGGCACACAGGTCAAGCTGCCTGCCCCCTTTCAAAAACAAACCACTCAAAAGTCAAATGTTGGTGAAAATAGAAGTCAGCTTTTATTCAGGAATACCAACAACCTGAGGAGAGATGTGAGGCTCACCCATCTCTCTGGTAAACCTGAAGGAGAATGGGCAGATTAAACCCGTCTTAAAGACTCAGATTTACTGAGGGGTTTTTAAACAGGGGGTTGAGGGAATGGAATGTGGGAAATGAAAAGCAGGGGAGAGGGGGACATGCAAGGGGCCAGGTGCAAAGTCTCGCCAAGACTCCATCTGGTTTCTGTTCCCATATTTGCTGTTATCTCATGGTCCTGCTGGAGGGTGGAATCAGCATAGCTTTATTGATGTCATCCTTGGTTTCCTAGGGTCTGCAAGTTTGCAGCTTCAGGCTGGCTGGAAAACTTTAAATTTATGTAAGTAATGTCATCTTGCCTCATAACCAAGTTTCAAAAATATCAAATAACCACAGGAAAAGAGGGAACTCAGAAATGCATGCCAAGAAAAAAACTGTGTCCTTTTAAAATTTGCCTACAGCCCATGCAGTCTTAGGTCCCAACATGGCTTTAGTCCTGCTCACTCCAACAAAGATAGATAGAATCTAATATATTTCTAAAACACGCTCAGATAAATAAATAGATAAAAAGATAGAAGAAAATAATAAAAAATCAAACCGATCTTCATGGTTGTGTTTCCTCATTAAATTTGAGGATATAGAGTCTTTCCTGAAGCATCCAAATAATTCAAGAGTTGAGCGGAAAGCAACATTTTTATGCCAGTTATCTGACAAATTGCCTGGATGTTTGTCCAACTTCCCTTCTAAGTCTGCTGTTTCAGTGTGGAGACATGAACAGACACAGCCTCGCTCTATTCCAAGTAAATTACCTCTATCGAGTCGATCACACTGTTGCAAACATGATGGAATTTTCTTTTGCTTCACAAAGTGTTTCTGCAAAGTTTGCCTTTGATTTGCTTTCCCAAGGCTTCACAGCCTCCTGGCTTCTCCCAGAGTTTTTCCTTTGATAAACATGTTCAGTCTTTCTGGTTTCCATTTTGCTCTGCGCATTGACAGCCTACAGGGAGGTAGGTTTTGCTGGAAAATGAGCAGTGCATTTCATCACATGGGACCTGAATTTTATGGCAGCTCCAGCTTCCTGGCTCTGCAGCAAGCAGCCAAGGGTCTACACAGAAATCCAGGACCCCAGTTGGGAAAGGACACCAGAGGACATCTCTTCCTATATTTCAGATGGGGAAAATGAGGACCAGATAGGGAGGAGGCTTCCCCAGTGTTCTGAGATTACATTTCCCTGAGACAAGAGGGTCTTTGTTTTTTTCCAACATTTCCCTTTAGATTGTGTGTGTGTGTGTGTGTGTGTGTGTGTGTGTGTGTGTGTGTGTGTGTGTGTGTGTGTGTGTGTGTGTGTGTGTGGCAGTGGGGGGGTGGGGGTGATCATGTTTATATATTTGGCTGCTTTTTGTTGTTTTTTGTTTACTTGTGGCCACAATTTCCTCATCCCTTCCTTAAAAGAGACAGTATGGTGTAGGAGATAAAAGCATGCCTGTGAAGTCAGATTGCTGGAGTCTGAATCCCAGCTCCACTAACTTTCCTGCTTTGTGACCTTGGGCAAGTTACTCAGCCTGTCTGCAATTCAGTTGCCTGAAATGTAAAATGGTGATAATCATAGATGGTTGTGAGCATTAAATGGGTCAATTTGTGTTAAGTGCCTAGAGCCTAGTAAGCACTGTAAATGTCCTTGCTACGTTTATTACCCACGAATGCCATCATTTTCCTTAATACTCCCTCATTTACAACTTAAGTTGCATGTTCAACATGTTTGCATGAAAATCCTCTTTATATTTTTTAAATATGTACTTATGTACAGTCCTTTGTCAGCATCATGACTACATTCACTTATTCAACATAGCACATATTCATAGGCCTACAAAGTGCAAGAACTGTCCTAAGCAGAAGGGACCCAGCCGTAGACAAAACAAAGTTCCTACCTAATTCTTAGATATAAGCAAACTATTAATACTGTTATCAGAAAACTTATTTTATTCACTTAAAAAACTTTTAAGAGATTGCTGTATTCCAGGGAATGTTCTGAGAACTTTACAAATAGTAACTCATTTAATCCTCATGACAATACTGTCAATCTTGTCCCTACTCAACAGAGAAGAAAACTGGACCACAGAGAGTCTAAATAAACTGCCCGAGGTCACACAGCTAATAAATGGCTAAGACACCACATGTAACCTTTTCCCTGGTTTGCCTAATCCTGGCCATAGTCTCAGCCTTCAGTTTAATGTAATTAGAGCTGCTAAATTGGCTGAGTGATCATTAACCTGTCCTCAGCATCAGCGTGTTTACCCAGCATGTTAACTTGGCCAATTTTAAGCCATGAAGTATAATATAGACTTCTCACACACAATCTTAGGGAATTATAGAAAAACATATCGAAAAAATATCTCTGATTCCTCACCCAGGCCCTGATTAGAGAACAAGAGAGAAGGGTCCAGAATTCTTTGGTCATCCTTCAGAAAACATTCGGGGCCATTTACAGAAGAAGCATACATCTGATTCTTGTGTCGCTGCTAATGGGACCTCAGCAAGTTGGAGGCTGACCCTTGCTTGGGTTTATCAATGAAGAGACCCTAAACCCAAGAGAGGGAGGGCACAGTGCAGGGTTTCATGAGGGTCAGTGGCCTGAAACCATCTTCTGACTCTCTCTCCAGTGCTCCTTCCATGGACAGAGGAAGCAGGCGTGCAGAAGGGGCTGCAGGAATGGAAGGTCACAAGGGAACAGGACCTTATTTCATGAATTCTTGTTTGCTCATCACAGCCCCTCTTCCCACCCCTGTGAAATCTCTCCAAGCATCATTCTTTCATGCAGTCAGTCACTTATTCATCCAACGAACATTGACTGAGCTCCTGTCCTCATGGGGGAGGCAAATCATCACAATCCAAAATGAGGGAAGCAGCAGGGGCTTCAGCAACCTGGAGAAGGTACCCAACCCAGGCTAGGGGGCTCAGGAAGGCTTCCCGGAAGTAGCAAAACATAGGAGGGACCTTAAAGAATGGACAGGAGTCAAGCAGGTGAAGTGGGGCTGGTGGTGGTGGTAGGAAACAGGGATAGAGAGATCCCCCCATCAAAGGTGTGGAGGTGAGGGGGACAGGGCACCAGCAAGGAGCCAAGAGGAACCCAACTTGCCTGGGGCCGAGGGCTGGGATGGGGTGGGGTGGTGAGAGGCGATGTAGTGAGTTGAGCAGGACCCAGGGGCAGCAGACCACAGTTGGGGGAGTTGGGGGCTGGGTAGTAATTCCTGCCCTGCCTCTAACTCCCCTGTGTGATTCATTTTGCCCTTTGAGACCTCAGTCTTCACATCTGTCAATGGGTGGGTTGGACCCATTTGTAATCTGCAAGCTTCCTTCCCACTCTGACGTCTTAGATTGAATTTCCCATTCTGGCTTCAGAGCCTTCAGCACCTCCTCCCTCATTGCACGCATAAAGCAAAAGGCTTTCACAGGGTGCGCCCTGCAGAGTCAGAGAGACCAGAATCCAAATCCCAGCTTCACAGCATCTAGCTGAAACTCTACAAATCTCAATCTCCTTACTTGTAGAAATGGAGTGATAAGTACCCACTGCACAAAATGATAGAGAGAAATAACTGTGCTCATGCAGTACAAGGGTTTAGCAGGGTGTCTGGCTCTCCACTCTGCAAATGGCGGCTCTTGTATTGTCATCTAGACAACTGGTCTTGGCCTGTCCCGCTACAGAACTGTGGAGAGAGACCAAGATCTCAGAGGGCCTCAGTCTGAGACCAAGAGGTTGCAGGCATTGGGAAGAAAGGGAACTAGTCCCTCCTGTGTAGTGTACCAGGCTGTGGTGTTTACTCCTCATGACATCCCAATAAGAAGGTTCCATTATTGTTCCCATTTTAGAGATGGGAAAACTGATGCTCAGAGAAGCAAAGCAACCTGCTCCATATCTATCAGGACATGAACCCAGCTCTGTCTGGTTCTATTAGATCAGAGGTCAGATAGCAAATATCCTTCAGCTTTAAAGTCCATACTGTTTCTGTAAGCAACTACTCAGTTCTATCATTGTAATACAAAAGCAGCCACAGATAATACATAAATGAATGGGCATGGCTGTGTTCCTTCAAAAATGTATTTACTTCATGTGGCCCATGGGCTGTAGTTGGCCACCCTGCACTACATGCTAATACCCCTGAGGCTGATTCATAATAGTATCTCTTGGCGAGCACTTATTATATGCTAGGCACCACACGGGGCACTCGAACTGCATTTTCTGCATTCATAACATCATTATTCTCCCCATTTTGGGGTCAAGAAAACAGAGGCTTCTCAAAATCTGTGTGTTGCACAAACCAACACTGCTGGTGAAGCACTTTGCAAATATTGTACAGCCTCCTTGCACATACACCACTGAGCCAGAGCCAAGGAAAACTTCTGGGGTCTTACATTTTCCTCTCCCATCACATGGACTTTCACATTTTCCTCCACAACAGAGCAAAATAAGAAGCAGATGTGTGTTTTCAAAGGTCATGGAATTCAAATAAAGTGCACGATGCTTCCTTCCCTCCTGCAGCAAGCATGAGAAAATATAGCAAGTCGGCATTAGCTTTGCATTTATTACCAGGTCATTTCTGTGCAGGGGAAAAGCCCTCAACCTGGGGAGGCGGAAGTGGCAGGGAACTGATAGGCTGTTCCCCCAGGATGGAGCCATGTGGATCCAGGAAGGCTCCCACACCTGAAAACAAACAGGAAGTGATGGGCATCGCTGCTTCCTAGAAATAACGGGAATGCTCCTTCCTCCTTGGGAAATAAATGTATGCCGCAGAGATGAACATGTATATGGCATGGACCAAGTGGCACCTCTACTCTTAAAGGTCTCCCAACATACTGCCATAGTGCATTACTCTTACCTTTCTAAGAGTAACATAAAGGCTCAGTTAACCATTAACACAGGGGTGTGAATTAGATCTCAAAGCGGAAAAAGCCCTAGACTGGGAGTAGAGAAACATGGCTTTTTAAAAAAAATTTTATTTTATTTTGTCAATATACAATGTGGTTGATTATTGTGGCCCATTACCGAAACCTCCCTCTGTCCTCCCTCTCCTCCCCCAACAATGTCCTTTCTGTTCACTTGTCATATCAACTTCAAGAAATTGTAATTGTTGTGTTTTCTTTCCTCCCCTCCCCCCTCAGGCTATTTGTGTATTTATTTATTTATTTTTAGCTCCCACAAACAAGTGAGAACATGTGATATTTCTCTTTCTATGCCTGACTCGTTTCACTTAATATAATTCTCTCTAGGTCCATCCATGTTGTTGCAAATGGTAGTATTTCATGTTTTTCTATAACAGAGTAGTATTCCATTGTGTAGATGTACCACATTTTCCGTATCCACTCATCTGATGATGGACATTTGGGCTGGTTCCAACTCTTGGCTATTGTAAAGAGTGCTGTGATGAACACTGGAGAACAGGTATACCTTCGACCTAATGATTTCCATTCCTCTGGGTATATTCCCAGCAGTGGGATAGCTGGGTCATATGGTAGATCTATCTGCAATTGTTTGAGGAACCTCCATACCATTTTCCATAGAGGCTGCACCATTTTGCAGTCCCACCAACAATGTATGACAGTTCCTTTTTCTCCGCAACCTCTCCAGCATTTATCATTCACAGTCTTTTGAATATTAGCCATTCTAACTGGGGTGAGATGATATCTCAGTGTGGTTTTGATTTGCATTTCCCGAATGCTGAGTGATGTTGGGCATTTTTTCATGTGTCTGTTGGCCATGCAAACAAAAGACCATGCATAGCCAAAGCAATTCTTAGCAAAAAAAAAAAAAAAAAACTGGAGGCATAACACTACCTGACTTTAATCTATACTACAAAGATATAATAACCAAAACAACATGGTACTGGCATAAAAACAGACACATTGATCAATGGAATAGAATAGAGAATCCAGAAATCAACCCACACACCTACAGCCATCTGATCTTTGACAAAGGCACCAAGCCTATTCACTGGGGAAGGGACTGCCTCTTCAGCAAATGTTGCTGAGAGAACTGGATATCCATATGCAGGAGAATGAAACTAGACCCATACCTCTTACCATATACTAAAATCAACTCAAAAAGGATTAAAGAATTAAATATACACCCTGAAACAATAAAACTTCTTAAAGAAAACATAGGAGAAACACTTCAGGAAGTAGGACTGGGCACAGACTTCATGAATATGACCCCAAAAGCATGGGCAACCAAAGAAAAAATAAACAAATGGGATGATATCAAACTAAAAAGCTTTTGTACAGCAAAAGAAACAATTAACAGAGTTAAAAGACAACCAACAGAGTGGGAGAAAAATTTGCAAAATATACATCTGACAAAGGATTAATATCCAGAATATACAAGGAACTGAAACAACTTTACAACAAAAAAACACAAGTAACCCAATTAAAAAATGGGCAAAAGAGCTAAATAGGCATTTCTCAAAGGAAAATATACAAGAAACATGGCTTTTAAGCTACTGTAGCTTCAGCCACTTTATCAATGCTATAGCCAAATCTCATTTCCTTCTGCAGAACACAGCAGTGAACTAGATCAAAGGTTACACATGGTCTGTGAGCCACTTGGAGCCCAGAGACATGATTTGTCTCTATTAAATTTTTAAAAAATTTTTAATTGAGATAATTTAAAATTGGGTTTGTCCCAGACCCCAGTGTTCCCCAACGTCTCAAATCTGACTGCCTCTTACATGTGTTACACCTGCCTAGCCCCTATAGTTATTTGATTTTGATACCGGATTATAAACATCAGCTCTGGATTCTGATGCAATGAGAAGGAGCTGAAAGTTGAACCCTAAGAGGATGGGACTCTGGTCAGGTAAGTTTTGATAAAGAGGAAGGCAGAATGTCTTTCCCCACACACAAAGAACCGTGAGGAACTGAGGGAGAAGTGGAGGGCAGTTTCTTCTACAAAACTTTAGTGCCTCTTTTTAACACAGGACATATACATAGTGGGAAGAGTCTAATCGAAACACCAGGGTTCAAACCCAATTTTAACCTCAGAAAGGATGTTTCCCTTTAAACAGAAAAACAAACAAACAAACAAACAAAAAAACACGGGGGCCAGCGGGGGGCAGTGGTTGGCCAGTTGGCTCAGTTGGTAAACAGGAAAAAAAAACACAAAAAACAATGTTTCCCTGGACAAGTTACTAAATCTCTCAGAGGTCCTTAATCAACTAGATAATGATAGTCATTTTCTCCCTTTTTTAAAGTTCCTATACAATATAAGACATTTCTACATACACTTTTTCTCTGCTCCACAAAACAAGGTAGAAATTTTCACTGCTTTTATAGATGAGAACATAGAGGCTCAATGGATCCAGAGACTGTAGGAAGTCACACAACAAGCCAGCCATGGGCAGGATTCCAGCCCTCATTTCTCTAACCTTCAGAGCCCACACACCTTCTGTGTCACCATGGTGACCACACTCCACCAGTCAAACTGGGATGTTGATGGACCTCACCTCCCAGTGCAGGTGTGAGGATTATTTCCCTACTGCCACCAAGGAGAGCACCGTGCTAGGCACACTTGCGGCACTGCAGAGACTCCTGAATCCCAGCTGATTACAACTTAGTTATTTCATCTAGAAGATTCTTGCTCATAAAGCAATTCCATTTCCTATTTCTGGTGAATTCAGGCAACAAGGAAGGAGATGCCCAGAGGAATCCACTTCCTGCCAATTCCCTTGATTTAGTAAGCAATTATCGAGCTACTGCCCACAGGCTGCCCACAGGCCTGAGAGGGAGGGAGGGGAAGTCTGGCTCATGGCCGGAATTGGTGGTGGTGGTGGTGTTTTCTCCCAACTGGTAGATTCTCTGGGCTTGTTTCTGAACAGCGTGGGGAGGGATGCTAACACTGAGAACAAGATGAGAGCCTTGATGAGCTGTTTCCTTTCAGAATCCATCTCAAGACGAAGAGGAGGCCCCTAAGGAAGGAGGGACCTGGGGCCTGGTGGAAACTGAAGGACACTTTTGCAGACTGTTCCCAAAAAGAATTACCTAGCAGCCATTCAAAAGACAGTGATGGAGAGCAGGCCGGGAAGTCTGTGCAGGAGAAAAAAATCACACGGCACTTCCCGTGACCGTACATTATCCTAGTTGATCCAAGTGGCTTTGTTTTTCCTTTTTTATTATCATTATTATTATATTATCATAACCATTATTCTCCCCATTGAGTTTCATGGCCTGTTGTAAGGGGTTTTCCTCTGGTATAGAACAAGACATAAATTCTCTGAACATTTTCCTCCCTCAGCCTGAAAACACAAATGATCCTTATTCTGTGATACTGACTCCTCACGGTGAGCAGAACTGCAGAGTTATCCAGCATATGGAACAAGGTGGATCTCGACTCCCACAAATAATAATAGGGACCTCTTACCTCCATACATGTCTTTTTAAATTTTTTTTAACTTTTCAAAGCTGGGTCAGAATCATGATCCCATTTCAGTCCCACCAGCTCTGGGAGGTAGGAAGAACGAGCATAATCCTTCCCATTTTACAGGTGGGAAGGGCTGGCTGGTTAGCTCAGTTGGTTAGAGCATGGTGTTATAACACTAATATTAAGGGTTTGGAGCCCCACACTGGCCAGCCAGGGAGAGAGAAAAAATGAATACTTTCTACAAACGGGAAAATTGGGGCCCAGAGTGGTTGGGTGCATTTTCCCAGGTCACAAAGCAAGTCCTAGCAGAGCTGGGTCTGGACTCGGACCACCTGACCCCTCGTTTGGGCCTGTCCACCACATCCCCTCCTGCAGGTGGCATGTGGGAGGCTGCTCATTTCCTAGGCTGGAATCTAGTCCATAAAGACAGACCAGACACCCAGATGGGGTGTCCCAACCAAGAAATGAGGTTTATGAACCTTCACATTGATGACTGTCCTTGGCCTCTCTTACCTGGAAGGCCTGGCTGGGCAGGTAAAGAGGGCTTTGGGACAGGAGGAGAGAGCTCCGAGATCCACAGGCACCTCTGGAAGGACTGAACCTGGGGCATTCACTAGATGCACCCCCACTACCTGTCTCTTCCACTTCATCTATATTTCTGTTTCTGTTTCTGCCTCTCTCTTCACACACAACTGCATCCCCATCTTTCTCTCTCTATCTCTCCTGTACACATGCACACACACACACACACCCCTTATCTAGCAGTTTTTCTCTTCTTCCTCAAGTGATAACAAGGAGACAAAGGCAGCTCTTTCTCTCCAGATGGGTAGAATCCCTTGATCTGGAAGGTGTTAAATTTTTTCCCCTATTTGCCATGCTCAAGGTAAGTTTCATGACTCTTTGTTCTCTCCATTTGATACCATATTTGGAGCATTTTCCTGATTCCTTAATTCAGCAGCTCAGTTTTGACAATGTTCATTTCATTGTCCCTCCCAGGTCTTATGTCCCACACTTCTCTCCCCTCCCCCCTCTTTATTTATTCCATACTTGGTTCTCATAATATCCTCACAATTGATATATTTCAGGGAAAAAAATGATTTGAAATACCTTTGGATCATTTTAAAGCTGTTGGCAACAGGACAGCTGTCCTAGTCAAAAAGACTGTCTGCAAATCCCCTCCTCAGCATTCAGGGACAGAGAAATAAGGTAAGAAGTGGAGACAAAATGATTACACAAATCCTGTGTTTGATGTCTTTGTTTCTTGGCTTCCCTATCAAATATTAGCAACTTGCCTCAAGGTGAAAGAAGGAAAACTGAGATCTCAGATGGAAACAGCAGGAATCACCAAGAAGTCTGTTCTCTCAGCTCCTGGATTCAGTTCACCCCACCTCAGTGACAGCCACCCAAGAGACCCTCTGCTTAGGACTCAGAACTGGGCTCAAATCCCAGCTCTGCCACTTAATGGCTCTGTGACCTTGGATACTAATTTTATCTCTCTGAGCCTTGGGTTCCTCTTCCATTACCCATGGGGTTGTTGGAAGGGTTTATTAAATAGTATTGATAATATCTGGCACTGATTAGTGATACTGACTGTGCAACAACCAGTACGTGCTATGCACCCTTGGACAGGATTCTAACTCCATCCTCACTATGATCCTATGAGGGTCAGTGTGACAATTATACCCATGGCACAGGTGCAGACACTGAGGACCAGAGAGGCTCAGAGATGAGCCCAAGGTCACACAGCTAGTGTACATATGCAGAATCTGATTCTGATGTCACATTCTTAACTGCATGTGAAAATGTCCAGACACTATATCCTCCCCTAAGGACACTGTTAGGATGAGCGATCAATCTCAGGCCACTGCATAATAACTCTGTGTGCGCTTTGTCTCCAGAGGGCTCTGGAATAAATACCACTTTAATTAGTAGAATGGCGCTCTTTAGGGCCAAAGTAAAGAGACAATAAAGCAACTCCCAGAGTGGACAAGCACAGGAACTTGAGCCAAGCACTTCGTCCTGACATGGGGGAGATTAATGGCCTGTAAAGTGGTGCAGCAACTATTAGGTTTACCCTGCAGCTTCTGGAAAGCTGTCAACATGCGGTGGTTTTGGAGTCACTGAATGAGGGCATGTCAGATCTCCCCTTCCATCCGGGTCAGTTAGCTGTGGTCATGGAAGCCCTGCCCAGCCAAGATCAGCAGTCTGCTCTATACAGTGGGACCCAGAAACCCCAAAGCAGTTTAGCCCTGGGACTGATCCCAGCTACCCACAAGGAACTCTGAGCTTTTACATGCCTGTTACATTGTAACTGTCGTATCTATCTTGTTCTCAGATTTGCTTATACTCTTAAATTGTTAAAGACCCCAAAGAGGGGCTGGCCAATTATCTCAGTTGGTTAGAGCACAGCCTTGTAACACCAAGCTCATGGGTTCAGATCCCTACATCTGCCATTAAAAACAAACAAACAAACAAAAAGACCCCAAAGAGCTTTCGTTTATGTGGGTCATATCAAGAAAATGTACCATATTAGAAATTAAAACAAAAGCATTTTTTAAACATGCATTTATTAATTTACAAATAACAATAATAAACCCAGTGTAAGTTAACATATGTAACATATGCTAGGGAAAAATAACTAGATTTTTGCACAACCAAAAAATTACTGAGAAGAGTGGCATTTCTTTACATCTTTGCAACTCTTTTTAATGTCTAACTGAACAGAACGCTTAGACTCTCCTAGCTGCTTCTGCACTCAATTTGTTGTGATGTGTTGTTAGGATGAAGTCTATGAAGAAAATCTAGCCTCACACAGATATGCAGTTAGAGAAGGGAGGATACCCAGGACCTTCTGAAAGGCTTTTAGGGACTCCCAAGTGTCCTGGGACCACACTTTGAGAACCACTGAATTTAAGGTCAAAATTATTTATGCATTCATCTATTTATTCAGCAAATGGTAATTGAGTATTATTTCAGGTACTTCAAAAACTGGAGAGATGGAGGTGAATAAACTGTGGTTTTTATTCTCAGTGTCTTACTCCCTGATTAGGGACACAGACATGTAAACCTTGGAGGAGTAACATCACCTCTATTAGACTCAGTCTTCCCATCTACAGTGGCTAAAAACATAGATCTGTTTCTTAATCATTCTAACCTCAGGATGATTGATAGCAGAGTGTGCTTTCATGGTCTGTATAATTTAATTATGAGGATGCTGATGATAATGATGGCAATGGTGATGATGGTGATGTTAATGATGGTGATAGTGATGATAATGATGATGGTGATGATGGTGTTAATGATAATGGTGATAATGGTGATGATGATAATGATGGCGATGGTGATGGTGGTGATGGTTATGATGGTGATGATGATGATGGTGATGGTGATGATGGTGATGATGATGACAGTGATGGTGGTGGTGGTGATGATGATGAT
The DNA here is from genome assembly GCF_027409185.1 of Cynocephalus volans. Lineage (NCBI taxonomy): Eukaryota > Metazoa > Chordata > Mammalia > Dermoptera > Cynocephalidae > Cynocephalus > Cynocephalus volans. The sequence continues at coordinate 200,340,293 of NC_084461.1, forward strand.
GATGGTGATGATGATGGTGGTGATGGTGATGATGATGATGATGACAGTGATGATGATGGTGATGGTGGTGGTGATGATGATGGTGGTGATGATGATGGTGATGGTGATGGTGATGGTGATGATGGTGATGGTGGTGATGATGATGATGACAGTGATGATGATGGTGATGGTGGTGGTGATGATGATGGTGGTGATGATGATGGCAATGGTGATGATGGTGATGTTAATGATGGTGATAGTGATGATAATGATGATGGTGATGATAGTGTTAATGATAATGGTGATAATGGTGATGATGATAATGATGGTGATGATGATAGTGATGATGATGATGGTGATGGTGATGGTGGTGATGGTGGTGATGGTGATGATGATGACAGTGATGGTGGTGGTGATGATGATGATGATGGTGATGATGATGGTGGTGATGGTGGTGATTGTGATGGTGATGGTGGTGATGGTGATGATGATGACAGTGATGATGGTGGTGATGGTGATGATGATGGTGGTGATGGTGGTGATGATGATGGTGATGGTGGTGATGATGGTGATGATGATGATGATGGTGATGGTGGTGATGATGATGACAGTGATGGCGGTGGTGATGATGCTGATGGTGATGGTGATGATGATGACAGTGATGATGATGGTGATGGTGGTGGTGATGATGATGGTGATGATGATGATGGTGATGGTGATGATGGTATGACAATGATGATGGTGATGATGATGATAATGGTGATAATGATGATGGTAATGATGATGATGGTGGTGATGGTGGTGATGATGGTGATGGTGGTGATGATGGTGATGATAAATGAGTTCACATGCGAGATTCTGTCTTAACATCATGTTGAATTTTTACAAAAACTCCATAAGGTGAATCTGCTATTGTGTTCATTTTACTAGTGGGAACACAGAGAGGTTGAGCAGCTTACCCAAGGGCACACACTAAGCAGCAGAGCTGGGATTCAAATCCAGGCTGTCAGGCTCCAGGTACTGCATTCAGAGTGTCAGGCAGAGAATCATGTCGGCCAAGGTAGTAAATTTCTGGAGTTTCACTAGGCAACCAAAAATACCAAGTGCATGCTAAATAGGCAAGGCTGGGTTTTTCCAGTGTTCTGTTTGTTAAATATTTGATCTGGGAGAATTAAATGGCATCTTCTCTCTAGAGAACTGAGGCTGACAGGACTCCAAGAAGTAAAGCTGATGAAAATAGCCCTAATTGTAATCATACTCGGATCTGTATAGTTTACAGAATCCTTCCATATTTGTTAGCTTATTTAATCCTCTATTTAAATTATGCTCATCAGTCTTCCCTCAAATCTACCCTCCAGGTTTTATCACCACAGCTTCAGCCTTGAATCACTATTTAACACTGCTGGTCTGGACTTGCTACAGCTCCCAAACTCCAATCCTCTCTCCACTTAGCAGTCCATGCCACCTGCACACTGCCTGCAGAGGCTGCCTTCAGTAATAATGGCAGTTAATATTAATTGATCACTTACCATGTGCCAGACACCCTGCTGAATATTAGGTATTGATTACATCATTTGCTCCCCTCTGTAACTCTGAGTTACTTGTTTTTATTACCATTATCCCCATTTTACAGATGAGAAAAGCAAAGCTTACAGAAGTCAAATAATTTACCCAAGGCCGCATAACTAGGAGACACAGATCTGAGCTTTGAACACAGAAGTCTGACTCCCCACTCAGCAACCCTACCTCCTATCAGCAGACCAGCCTAATCCATCCCTGCCCTCTGTGGACTCTTTTCGGTCCTTTTTTTTTTTTTTTTTTCCTTTTAAAAATTGAATCATAGTTGATTATACATATTTTGGGATTCAATATTGACGTATGTTGATCAAATCAATATTACTAGTATATATATTGTGACAAATTGTACTTGTTCTTTATGTCCCTTGTCCAATTTCTCCCTATCCCTCTCTCCCTCCCCCCTCCCTCCACTGATAACCTTAGATTTCTTTTCTACCTCTGAAAGAGTAATGGTTACTCTGTTGATTAGTTGCCTAGATGATCTGTCCAATGCTGAGAGGTGTGTTTGGGTCCCCTAATATTATCACAGAGCAGATGCTTCTTCTGTCACTCTGGAATGGGCTTTGTAGAGAGAGACACCCTCTTCTTTTCTTTGGTCTCTGCTGGTGACTCTCCTTGTGTCAATGCACTCCAGTGGCTGGTGGAACATCTGCGTGGTGGTTGTGATGTCTAGCCACTTTTGCAGAAGCCATGGTTACTATGGTGGCTGTGGTGGGCCACCCACATGGAGGAGATATTTTTAGCTTGCTTTTTGGCAATGGTGGTGTGCCTGGTTGTAGGCGGGGGTTCCTGTCCCAGATCCAAGCCCCGGGTCCCTGGGCAGTCCCAAGGCACTGGTTCTGTGCCTGGATGTCAGAGTGGGGTCCAGTCTCTGGCTCTAGCCTCAGGTCCCTTGGTGGGCCCCAAGGTGCTTGCTGGTGGTATTCCTGGGCTGGAGCTAATTTTTTGTCCTTTGCTTACTTCTAAATTGGCGGAACATCCTGTGGGAACCAGTAATTGAGCTGTGTGGTTGAGCTAAATTGCTGCTTTGCTGCTGTTTCCCTACGGAAGGCTTTTTATGCAGCTCAGGGTTTAATGGTTGACCTTATAGGTACTTCTGGCTCTCCAGAGACCAGGTGCACCCAGGTTGTGTACAAACTCTGATCTGGGCCAGAGTCTTTTCATCAAACTGCACCCTGTACTCCTGAACAGTCTCCTCTGAATGGTCCTGTGCTGACTGTGGGGTGATCGGCTGACCTTGCTGTGCCTCAGTGCTCCCCTGGTGGGCCTGTCTCCACCACCGCCCATACTCCAAACCTTTCCCATGGGATGGGCCCCACCAGTCCCTTGCAATGACTCACCAGCCTCTGAATGGCTCCTCTTTTCGGTTGCTCTGGCTCCTTGCTCCTGTGTGGGTCCACAGGAACCCTATTAGTGGTCTTCCTGTCCTGGGGGCCACCAATGCCCTCTTCTTCCCTGCTGCCTCCAAGCAACTCCATCTGAAGGGCACAGCTGCGACTTCTGCTGGCTTCTGATCCATGCACTCAGCAGCTCCAGCATGAAAGCGGCCATGGCATGAAACATTCCCAGCAGTTTTCTTCTTTCTCTCATCATGGCTTCTCCCACCTTCATGAACTCCATAGGTCTCTCCTCCTCTTCCACTGAGCTCTAGTGGCCCTAGCTTGGCTGTTGTTACATTTTTATAGTTGTAGATTGGTTGGTTTGTGGGAGAGAGTGATGCTGGGGACCATCTATTCCACCATCTTGACAGGAACTCTCTTTTGAGTCCTTGATGGTCATAAGATAAAATTGCAAACATTTCAATATGGCATTCAGATCCTTTAAAATAAAATTCCTGACTTACCTCCTGGTCTCTCTTTCCTGCCTCACCTCCCACTGGTTCATACCTGGTGTCTACTACTTACTAATTGTGTGTAACCATGCTCAGGTGGCTCCACCTTTTTGAGCCTTGGTGTTGTCATATGTAAAATGGGTCTGATAAAACGGTTACCTGCTTTCACAAGGCTATTCTGATGATGTGGTTGGGGGGGGCAGACTTTATGGATTACTGGAGAGGAAGGTAGAGATTGTCCAGGCTCACCTGGCCACTGACCCAGCCTTCTCCCAACAGGTGTGGCCATGGACCTAAGTTTTCTGCTGTAGGATGCCTTTGCCAGAATGCTTTCACCCATGAGGCTCTCCTGGTGCTTGAGACACCAGGAGAGACCCAAGTGTCTGTAAAAATGTACTAGCAAGGGTGTAGGTATGTAGATTCTATCTGAAAGGACAGCCCCAAGTAAATGGTGTTGTAGGGCTGCAAGAAATGAGCTTCTCTTGGATTTGGCAGGCCCCTTGGTTTCAGTATCTAGGTCTGATCTCACAGAGCATGTGTTGGGGTTGGGATAGGGTAAGGTCTTTTCTCAGACAATCCACCTGGGAGTCCACAGAGGGGTTAGCTGAATAATCTATGAGCAGAATCACTTAGTGCCCAGGACAAAGTAAGTGGTTTATAAATGTCACCTGTTTTTACCCACAAGAACAGTACAGCGCTGTTCTTTATCTTCTGCTTGAGGCATCTCCCCATGGTCTCTTTGTGGTAAGAACGGGGGTCATCTCCCTAGCTACAAAAAGAAAAGTTTGCCAAGGCAAAGGGCCCTCCTGGACATTTGAAATGACCTATGTGAAACATGTGTGCATGCATCTATGTGTCCACATCTGCACAGCACCTGAATCCCATCAAGTGAACCACCCCTGCTACACACACACACAACATACATGCATTTGTGCACACATGCACTCCCATGTACACACACATGCATTCGTATATGCATACATGCATACACATGCCTATGCATGTGTGCGTGCACACACTAGACACATGCACAGCCCCCCCCTTCCCCCTCACATTGGGCAGTAGCCATGCCTGGTGCTTGTCTGCCTTGCCCAGCTTCAGCTCAGCTCATCCTTCCTCCACCTTCCGCATGGCTGCACCTCCTCCATCCTCTCCTCTCTCCTCTCTTAGTTCCAATTCTTGCTGGATGCCTCAGGAAAATCGCATCCTTTCCAAACACACTGCCACATTTCTGACGTCTTTCTTCTCATCCCATTTCTGAGCCACCCACCATCTTCAGCCCAGCACCAGGGACTCTGAGAAACCCTCAGCCCTCTACATTGAGCAGAGATGTTGCTGCTTCCATCCAGGTGAGCAGAACTGCAGCTGGAAGCATCATCACCTGCAAAAGGCATGATGTTCTCAGCAGCGGGGAGGTTGAAACCTCACAGTCCACCAACAGGGGCTGAAGGTGTGGCCCTGGTACACACTCCCCACATCTGGGCCTGTGGACACTGAATAGGTGGCGTTCTCTGCCTAAAACTCTCATTTCAACCCCCACCTCCTCTTTGCTTGTCTAACTTCTCCTCTAACTTCAAGACTCCTGCTAGACTTTACCTTTTCTAGGAAGTCTTCTCTGATCTCCAGACTGAGTTAGGTCTGGAGATCAGAGAAGATCTCCAGCCTCCTCTAGGCTCCCACAGCTTCCTCAGCTTCCCCCCATTAGAGAACTCAATACACCACATTATAGCTGCCTGACTGTGACCCCATAAACCGTGCTTGCTTGCACAACGTTTCCAGGACCTGGAATGTCATATGAATTCAATTGACTTTTTTGAAATGAATGATGAAAAGAGTGCTATCTTCCCCCAGTGAGACATGAGCTGTGTGCTTATGAGTGATTTTCCACAATGTTTCCCCCATCTACCTTCTGCCCCAGAGGCAGCCATGCCAAGGTGCTGTCCAGCTCAGGGTTTTCTGCCTCACCATGTGTAAGTTTGCAATAAAACGACTGAGGATGTGGCTGAGAATAGAGTTTGCTCTTCTTCATCCAGCCTGGTCCTGGGTAGAATCTCCATGGGTTTATGTAGGGATTGGGTGAGGAGTCCAGTGGGCCCAGGAATCATCATCATACGCTCTTCTCAGATGGGGAAGTGTTCTCCTTCAAAAATGACATGAGCTGCTGGGTCCTTCAATCCCGTGGGTCAGGAGTAACTGGGGAAGGGGGATCCATAGTATGCTCTCTGCTAGGCACCTGGAGAGGGCATGAACTGATGGGTTTGTCTTTTATAAATTCCTTTTGGGCCCCTGTAGTCACATACCATGGAAGGTTTGGTCCTAGGAGGATAATGTTGTGTTGTAGAAATATGCGTGGTTTCTGCCCATTGTTATCCAAACACTGCCTTTGCTAGGGAGCGTTGATGATATATTTTTGCCTAGGAGCCATGAAAGAACTTGGCAGGTTGTATTTTTTTTTTAAATATATGTATGTGTATGTGTGTGTGTGTGTGTGTGTGTGTGTATATATATATATATGAGAATAGTAGAAATGATGCTGTGGGACTTGCAAGGTAAGGTTGTAAGGAGGATACAGTTCCCTCCTGCAGCTCCCCTCCCCCTCCCACTTCCTCTCCTCTTTCTCTCTCATTCTCTATTCATTTTTGGAACCCATCCATCATGCTAGGAGGAAGCCCGAACAGCCCATGCTGAGAGACCACATAGAGAGGAGCCACGCATAAAAGGACTGAGTCTGCCACCGACAGCCAACGTCAACTGCTAGACATTAGAATAAATGCGACTTGAGCTGGTTTCAGCCCCAGCTCCAAGTCTTCCAGCTGAGACTCCAGGTATCATGGAGCAGAGACAAGCCATCCCTGCTGTGCCCTGATCTGAATTCCTGGCTTCCAGAATCTGTGAGCGTCTAAATGGTTGTTTTACACCACTGAGTTCTGGGGTAATTTTTTATGCAGCTGTAGAAACTGAAACAAGACTGGACCCCCAAAATATAGAGACTCAAAGAAATTATGTGTGCATAAAAATTGGCCTTAGAGGCCGCCAACCTCCTATTTCTGTCTAAGTAAGGGTGTTGAAGTCAAAAATCATCAACTAAATGGGAATATCAAAAGTGATCACATCAAAGGATTATAATGATTAATAATCCCATTTTATAGGCGAGGAAACTGAGACCCAGAGAGACTGCCCATGAAATGGTCAGGCAGAGACCCATCTACACCCAGGTGTGTAAGGCACCTGGCATACAGTTGACATAATGTAAGTGTTCTCTCCTGGTGTCAGTGGTAATAATAACAAGGATTAATTGAGCACCCATCAGGAGCTTCGTTTACATTGCTAAGTGTCTTCACCATACTCCTTCCAACTAGGTATTATTGTTTCCATTTCACAGATGTTAAGATTAAGGCTCATGGAGAGGGGGAGTCACTTATCCATGGTCAGACAGCCAGGAGTTGATGGCACTGAGTCCAGAACCCGGATCTGTCCAGCCCCAGTGGCTTCTCACTGTCTGTGCTGTGTTCCCTTATCACTTCCCCTCTTCCCATCCCAAGAGCAGGAAAAACATGTTCAATGTTCATGCACATGGAGACACTGTGATAGAAGAGGGTGTGGCTATTGCCTTCCAAGTCCACTGCCCATGCTTTGAATCTCTCATCTGGTGCTTATGACCTGTGTGACGTTGGGCAAGATGTCACTTCACCCCATTGAGCTTCAACTTTATCGCCAGTAAAATAGGATTAAAATACCTTCTCAATACAATTATTAAGCAAGATGTGTAAAGGGCCCAGTACAGCTCCCGTTATACATTAGGTACCCAATCCAAGTTGGTTTCCTCTCCTAATCCCCATTCAAAAATTTCCCCACCCCCAAAAGTGCTTTCAATAATAAAACCAGCAGCTTACAGTGATTGAGAGCTTGCCATGTGCCGGGCACTGTTTAAAGTGCTTTACATAAGTTTAAGCCTCAGAACAATGAGGTCTAGGTACCATTGTTATCTTTATAGATGAGAAAATAGGGGCACACAGATGTAAAATTTTTATATTAGTGTCCTACGGTTGCCATAACAAAGGGCCACAAACTGAGTGACTTAGAACAACAGAAATTTATTCTCTCACAGTTCTGGAGGCCAGAAGTCCAAAATCAAGGTGTTGGCAAGGCCATGCTCCCTCTGAAAGCGCTAAGGGAAAATCTGTTCCAGGCTCCTCTGAGCTTCTGGTGGTTTGCAGGCAATCTTTGGCAGTCCTTGGCTTTGTAGAAGCATTTTCATGATCTCTGCCTTTGTCTTTACATGGCATTCTTCCTCTGTGCATATCCATGTCCAAATTTCCCCTTTCTGTAAGGACATCAGTCATATTGGATTAGGGAACAACCCTACTTCATCTTAACTAATTACACCTGCAACATCCTTATTTCTAAATAAGGTCATGTTCTAAGACACTGGGAATTAGGACTTCAACATGTACATTTTGGAGGACACAATTTAACCCATAGCAGTCATCTTGTCCAAGATCACACAGCTAATAAATGGTGGAGCCAGTCTGCAAATCCAGTTAGCCTGCCTCCAGCATCTGTGCTCTTGATCATGCCGCTAATAATTATATGACTGTCCCCTAGATGGATAGGGCAAAGGAGTCCCAGGGAAGAAGTCATAGCTTGCAAGCCTGGCTGTGCTGCCTTGGGAGATATCTGGCTTCCCATGACCAGCCCCCATCCTGGTGGTGACTCAGAAGCAACTTGGGAACACTGGGGGTGGCTTCTCCAACAATTCCACCCGAGCACAAGAACAGTTCGTTTGCTAAAGTAATTAAAAACATAATCTGTGCTATTAAATTCCTCCTCCATTTTTCTGCTATATGCATTCCCCAGTGTGCCAAGTTATATGCCTTCCTTAATCATTGCTGACATGTCGGCTCTACCCCCAACCCCTTCCTAAACTGCCATCCATTAGAGATGACGAGGTTTGAGACAGTTTGTTTTAATGTCAGGATCTACATCTCTGATAATTATATACACATACTCCATTTGCTGGAAATTCACTGCTCAAGTAAGAGGCTGGGTTGACAGCTCTGACACCCCAACCCTCTTGTCAGCTGCAGATAGGGGTGCATGCCAAGGGCACCGGTGGCAGTCCTCGTCACTGTGGGAGTTCATTCTGAGCTAGCTTTTGGTGGTGGTAGATGACAGTCGCCATGGGGTTTGAACTGGAAGAGTCAGTCCTTGACAGCCTAGACCATGCAAGGAAAGATCACCCAACCCACCCTCACTGCCTCTCCCACAACACATACCCTTTTTACATGTGAGAATAAAAAATGACATGTGCACTTAGTAGAAGATACTCTGGTTCTCTTTTAGTTGAAAGCATATATTGATGTTTCTATCACAGGAACATGAAAGGAAAAATATCTCTTATTTAAGCACTTACTATGCATCAGGTACTACTAGACCATCCTTATTGTCTAAATCTTCATACTATTCCTGAGATGGTATTTTATTGCCATTACTAGATGATGAAATCAAAGCACACAGAAGGGAAGGCATCTAACCAAGGTAGCTCAGCTGAAATGAGATTTCAAAACTCCTGTTATGATTTGACCTCTTTTTGCCACTTTGTACTTTTGATTATGTCTTTCCCTGAAACTCCTCTTCCATTAGGCTCTGAAACAACTCTTTTTCTTGGTTTTATTTATACCTCTTTTGTCCTTTCTTTATATTCTTCTTTCTACCCAAGTTCTTTCCTGCTGCTTCATCATTAAATGTAAATGCTCTCCAGGGATTTCTGAAGTTCATCTCTCTGCCTTTCTCACTACCCAAAACTCTGCCTAGAAGATCCCACCTAAGTCAACGGTTCCAACCTTCAACCACATACTGAGGCTCCCAAGTCCATAGGTCTACTTGGGGCTTCTCAACTGAGCTATAAATCTGCATATTAAACCACCTCTATACATCTCCACTTGGATGACACATAGACTCCCCCAACGAACACATATACCACCTCCAATTTTCTTCTCCTTTACAAGCCATGACTTGGGAATTGGTGCCATTTGCCCAAACTGGAAGCCTGAGGGTTAGTCTGGACGATCGCTTCTAACTCCTCCTCCAAGACACACACGGGGTAATTAACCCTCAGACTCCACTCCCTCTTTTCCATCAACATCTCCTCCCTGAAGAGTTGCAACTGCCTCACAGTCACCTCCTTTCTGTCTCCCACCATGGTGGTTTTAAAATATGTTCATAAATTCTTTAAAAATCATTCCAGCAAAATGCTGAACCTAATTCTTCCCCCTCTTGAGTGTGGGCTAGGCTCACTTCTAACAAGTAGAGTGTGGTGGAAATGACAGTGTGTACCTTCTAAGATTAGGTCATAAAGGCATTACTCTTGCTCCTTTTCTCTCCTCTCCTGTCCTCTGCCCTCCCCTCTCCTCCTCCCTTCCTTCCTCTCTTCTTCTTTTGCTCTTTTCTCTCCTCTCTCCACCTGCTCCTTCTCTGTTTCCTCCTCCTCTTCTTCTCTCTCTCTTAATTAAGTGCACTGGGAGAAGCCAGCTGCCATGTTGTGATGACACTCTAGCAATCCTATAGTGAGGCTCATGTGACAAGGAACTGAGACCTCTGCCCACAACCGGCAAGGAACCAAGGCTTCCTACCATCAGCTTTGGGAATATGCCATCTTGGAACAGGATTCTCCACCCTAGTCAAGCTTCCAGATGACTGAAGGCCCATGAGTGACCCTGAGCCAAAATCACTCAGCTAAGATAATTCTGAATTGTTGACCTACAGAAACTTTGTGTTGATAAATGTTTGGGTTTTTAACCTAAGTTTTGAAGTAATTTTGGGGGAGCAATATATAACTGATATACTTGACAATCCATTCTCTACAGAGCAGAGAGTAACCTTTCTAAAATGGAAGTCTGGCCATGATACCCTCTTACCTAAATCTCTTCAATTGCTCCCATTGGCTTTGGAATAAAGTCTAAAATCTTTGACATGGAATATTCAAACATTTAGGAACTGGTTCCTGCTGACTTGTCTAGGAATCTTCTCTCTCTTCTATCTGCCCATCAAGCATCCTCTATAACAGATATACAAAAATATGTGAGTTTCATGAATATGGCATACAATTTTAAGCTTCTATCCCTCTCTCTCTGGTCTGGAATTCCCTTCTCAGCAGATTTTAATAAGAGAACTACTCATCTCAAATATCACCTTTTTAGATTCCCCTAATACATAAGTTGAATAATTAGTTAATTGAGGTAGTGATTACTTTATCCATCAAATATTTGCAGATTTGGGGGTGGAAGGGGTAGATAGATAGATAGATAGATAGATAGATGGAAAGAGAGAGAGACAGAGATATGGGGGTTGGCAAGTCTGACATCTGCAGAACAGGCCACAGGCTGGAGACCCAGGAAAGAGCTGACATTGCAGCTGGAATCTGAAGGTAGTCTGGAGGCAGAATTCCCTCTTCCTCAGGGGATTTCAGTCTTTTTTAAGGCTGTCAACTAATTGGATGAGGCCCACCCACGTTATAGAGGATAATCTGCTTTACTCAAAATCTACTGATTTAAATGTTAATCTCATCTCTAAGAAATACATTCACAGCAACACTTAGACTGGTGTTTAACCAAATATCTGTGTACCAAGGCCTTGAAAAGTTCAAACAAAATTAACCATTACATAGAGCAAAAGCCAATAAGTCCTCTCTGGATTTGTGAATTTAGAAAGTGAATGAACAAATTAGTAAATTAATGAACAAACAAATAAGTTAGTGGATAGATGTACGGATGGATGGATGGGGTGATTGGCAGATGGGTGGATGGGTTGTAGTTCCTTGACAATATTCTTAAGAAACCACTGACCTGGTGTCTGCATAGGGGCAAACATGTCCAGAACTAATGGAGTCATGGCTTAGTAACAAAGTGAGTCCTGAGGTATAAGGATTACCTGCTGTAACAAACATAGGAAACACACCAGGTGAGCAGAGGGGAAGAGGAACTGGGGGAGGTTTTCCAAATAAAATGGAACCCAAGATGGGTCTGGAAGATGGAAAGGAATTCCACAGATGGAGATGAAAGAAATTAGTCTTCTAGGAAGAGAGACCAATGACATACATATACATTTATTCTCTCTGTTTTACAGCTGAGGAAACTGAGACTTGGGTGAGGTAAAGTGAGAGGTAGCATTCATTTGTCCATGGTCACCCAATAGGCAACCACAATGAAGTGGAATTTAGACCCAGTTTTTTCAGCACTAACTGTGAATGTTTATGGTTTACAGATGACTTAAGAGTAGGGAAATAGCTAAATATAAATCCATTCTTGAGTTTGGATAAACAGGGCATGAATCTCCTGTGGGGGTCATGGTTTGTTGTTCTGAGTGCCCACACTTAGCCAGCATCAGATGAGAAACAAGCTGAGGCTGTGATATCCAGGGCAAGGTGGAGGCAGAGCTCATGAGAGAGGACAGCCCATTAGCTCAGCAAAGAGACAGGCAAAGCTGGTCTCTGCTGGGCAAGCCGGTCAGCTAAGTCAGACCCAAGTCAGGAGCTGGTATAGAATGAAAGGGCAACCCTAAATGTTATTACTCTCCTACTGTGTGCCATGCACTACACAAAACCCCCATTTATTGAGTCTTCACTACATACCTGGGACCAGATATGAGGAAGCACCTATTATAAATATCTTCATTGTACAGACAAAGAAACTGATGATCAAGGAAAACAAGCAACCGGCCCGAAGTCACACAGCTTATTAATGATGAGGTGTGGAATGGGGCTCAGCTCTGTCTGACTCCAGGGCCTGAATACTGCCTCCTTATATCAGAATAGTTAACCCCTCCAACCACTTGATGGCATAAGTCTTATCTCCTACCCCCTCACTTTCCAGAGGAGGAAACTGAGGTTTCAAGAGGTACTGTAAGTTACAAAAGATCACATAGGAGTGGCAAGACAGAGATTTGAATGCAGGTCTAGCTTTACGGCAAAACTCTCCTCTTTGCATTGATGCAGGTTCAGTTATATGCAATGAACCCTGTGGGATGGGAAGGAGGTGGTGGGGGTGTGGGACCTTGATGTCTCCTTCTGTCCTGGACAGAAGTGATGTATCTAGACCAGTGGTTCTCAACTAGGGAAAATTTTGCTCCCAAGGGACATTTGGCAATGTTTGGTGACATTTTGGGGGGGAAGAGGAGCTACTGGTATCTAGTAGGTGGAGGCCAATGAGGCTACTAAACTTCCTTCAATGTACGGTAGAGCTCACCACAACAAAGAATTATCCAGTCCAAAATTTCAATTACACTGAGGTTAAAAAACACTAAACAAGACCCTCTGAGTGGACTGTGGTTTAGGATGCAGCTATGTTCCAAACATGGTAAGTAGGAAGCTATGGATTGGGGTCCAAAGCAGAAGCTTAGCTTTGGGTCAGAGAGGAACAGGGACACTCCCTCCCTTACCAGCCCCTTACCTTGGGCATATGACCTCAACTCTCTGAGCCTCAGCTTCCTCATCCATAAAATGAAGATTATACCTACTTCAGGGACGGTCGTGCAGCTTAAGTGAATTAACATAGTGATTCTCAAGTTCGAGTGAGCAGCAGCATCCCCAGGGGGGCTTGTTACAACACAGATCACTGGGTCGCACCCCCAGAGTTTCTGATTCAGTAGGTCTGGTGCTGAACCCAAGAATCTACGTTTCTAATAAGTTCTCAGGTGACAGTGCTACTGGTCCAGGTACCACATTCTGAGAACCACTAAGTTAACTTATATAAAGAATTTACCATAGTGCCCAGCACCGAGTAAGTGCTCAGTCAGTTACTAACTGTTTGTCAGCTTTGTCATCATTGTTGTCATTATCATCATCATCACCAGTGCATGGTCCTTTGGGCTGAGAACTTTCTGACAAGGGGTTCTAGATGTTGCTGCCAGCAAAGATGACAGGAAGCAGGAGAGCCACATTGGGAGTCTGTGACTTTGTTCTATGTCTCCTGCTCTGTGAGGGGAAAGAGAACACTAAAGGACCTGCCTAGAGTGACACTTCCTGAGACAATGAAGGTAAGCAGAGGGGCTAGGAATGCAGGGGGGTATTAATCAAAGAATCCAGCTGTAGGAAAGTAGGGTCTGAGCCTTCTGCAACAGTGGGGTTCCCTACAAGGGCTCTGACATCTGACAGAGCTAAATTTGAATTCTGGCCTTGCCTCTTTCTGGCTGTGTGACCTTGGGAAAACCACTTGCTCTCTCTGTGCTTCAGTATCCTCTGTAAAATGGGGGTGATAATAACCGTAGCTACCTCCCAGGGTTATTGCTGCAGATTAAATGAGATACTTTTAAAATGTGCTTAGCATAGTACCCAGCACACAGTCAGCATTCATTAAACTCCATCAGAAGTCTTCCACCCTCCTAGAGTACTGAGAACAGAACCTCAACTTCCTGGCTTCAGAATCCAAGACTCAGTCAGGAGGCCAGAGCTCTGTGTCTATGGATCTGTTTTAATTTCTTTGGTTCTTTCCCAAACAGCTTTTTCTGCCTGTACATCCTCCTCAGGGCACCTGCTTCTTTGGATGATTTGAATTGTTACCTCTCAAAGCCAATAATACACTTCACCTCTCTGCTGACAAAAGTAAATATAATTAAAAAATGATTATAATCTGGGACCACATTCATAAGCTTTGCTAGACCTAATTATACAGTGAGTGCAAGTCTCTGGGCATCAAATCCTTTCTAGATGGAATTTACTGACATCATCAGTTGCATGTCGGTGTGCTGGGGTGCGACTTGTACCATTGGCAGCAGTCTAAGCTGCAGAAGGAAGAAACGAACTTAGGGCTAGCTGTGTTTGAGCTTCAACAATGCTTCTAGTCCTGAGTTTGTTCATCTGAGGAACATTTATGGAGCATAATTCATGGGTCAGTTCCTGCTCTTAAGGAGTTTGTCTATTAGGGGAGAGGAGCTTGTCAATAAAGTCAGAGTAATCAGTTTGTAAAATAGCATTGGATACACAGACGGCAAATAAGCATATGAAAATATGCTCAATATCATTAGCCAACATGGAAATGCAAATTAAATCCACAATGAGATATCACTGCCCACCTATCAGAGTAGATGAAATAAAAAATAGTGGCAACACCAAATTCTGGCAAAGATGCAGGTAAATTGGGTCACTCACACACTGAGGGTGGGAATGTAAAATGGGACAGCCACGTTGAACACAGTTTTACAGTTCTTTATAAAACTAAATATGCAACCATCATAAGACCCAGCAATTGCACCTCAGGCATTTATCCAAGAGAAATAAAACTTTTATGTTCACACAAAAACCTGTACATGAATGCTTATAGCAATCTAATTTATAATAGTTGAAAACTATAAATAATCCAGGTGTCCTTCAACAGGAGAGTGTTTGAACAAACTGTGGTACTTCTGTACATGGAATACTACTCAGCAATAAAAAGGAATGAAATAATGACACCTGAAATAACTTAGATGAATCCACAGGAAATTATGCTTAGTGAAGGAAAGCCAGTTTCACAAGGTCACATATAGTATGATTCCATTTATATAATACTCTTGAAATGACAAAGTTATAGAAGTGATGATAAGATGAGTGTTGCTAGGGCATAAGGAAGAGGTGGGGTGGGAGGGGAAGTGGAGGTAACTATACAAGGGCATCCTTGTGGTGATGGATGTATTTGTATCTTGACTATATCAAGGTCCATAGTCACTTTTTGATATTGTAGTACAGTTTTGCAAGATGTTACCATTTGGGGAAGTTGGGTAAAGAGTACGCAGGATCTCTATTATTTTTTTAAACTGCATGTGAATCAACAACTATCTCTAAAAACCTTAATTTTTTTTTTAACAAAGAGGTTTGGCTCCTTGCTTAAACCCTTCCAAAGGTTCTTACTGCCTTTGTAATAAAATCCAAACTCTCATCTTGGTTTCCAGACCCTGTTGATCTCCCAAATGGTCCTGTGCCACCCCATTTTCTAGACTCCAATCACCCTGGGCTGCTTTCATTTCCTTTCTCATCTGACTTTGAGCCTTTCACTATGGTGTTCTCTCTGTGCAATGTTTTCTCCTGACTTTTCTCCCAGCTGGCTCCCTCTCATCATTTGGGTTTCAGCTTAAACCTCGACTCTTCGTGGAAGCCTTCCTTGATTTCCTCCAAAGCAGCTCCCGCCACGGTTCTCTCTCACTGTCCTCTTTGCTTTTTTTTCATAACACTTAAAACCATTTGTAATTAATTATTAATGTGTTTTCTGGTTTACTCGTTTTTTAAAATCTTCTCTACTTGGCTATACGTCCCTTGGGGACAAGGACTGTGTTGACCAAGCTCACGAGCTCTTCTCCAGAGTTAGCCGAGTGGTTGGCACGTAGAGACTCAATGAATACTTGCGGGCAGGGGGGAAGAAGGGAGGACAGAAGGGAAGAAAGAATGAAAGGATTAAGGTCAGGGGGGAGAAGAAAAGGCAAGAAGGGTACGAGGGAATGAGGGAAAGAGGGAGAGAAAAAAAAGGGGGAGAGGAAAGAGGGTGAGGTGGGTTGGGAGATGTCAAAGAGGTGGCTCAAAAGGACTTTGGCTGTGGGGAAAGGGGGAGAGGAGGAGTGGATGGTGACACATGGTTTCGGCGTAGGCAAGCTGGCAGGTACTGGTGCCGTTTGTCCTTCCCGAGGAAGGAAAGTGTTTGTGGTAGGGGGAAAGAGACAAGTTTGAGTTCAGTTACAGTGTATTGAATTCCTCCACCTCCCTACCTCCCCCAAGTCCTTTTGCAACTGGTTATCTTGGGTATAAAGATGAGTCCTTTTACCAAACACACGCAGGACCAGTAATCAGTCAAACTAAAGGAAAGCGGTTGAAACTGAGGACAAAAATGATCAACTTCTTAAAACTCTTTTAAACTTGAGGATGTGTGTATTGACTAATCTTAAGACAAAAAGTGAGGCTTTTTCACTGAGCATGATTTTGCTATTCGAATTTTATATAGTTTTTCTTGCAAAGTTATTCCTGTGTGATGTGCATTGACTCTGATCCTAAACAGTCACCTCCCACACCTGATTTGATAGCAGTTCTTCTTTCCAGGAACTCTCTTTTATTGAATCTTCGTATAGCACTCAGGTTCCTATTCACAGAAACATCCCCCCTTTCTTTTCACACTAAATTTAATTAAATTGTGTAGTTATAATAACAAGTACGACAGGCATAAACAGGTGTGGGAACAAACACCACTGACTTGGAGTAAGTGTGTGACTTGAGGGAGAGGTGTCAGGCACTCAGATGAGTGACATTAATTTACCAGCCATCAGTGGGCAGTGGACATCAGTCATCATGTTTTATAGCAAGAATAAGAGTCTGTAAACACGGCAAGTTGGTTAAGAAGAAATTGCCTAAGATTCAGCTAAGTATTTACTTAAACATTTAGTTAAATATGCATGAGATAAATGAATAAAAGTTGGGATCTAGTCTCAATAATTTCTCTGGCCTCAAAGTTCTCAATTGTAAAATGCGTTTGAGACTAGTCAAGTAGCAAAGTTATTGTGGACATAAAATGAGGACAGCGTTTATAAAAGCCAGGACACCTGGCTCCTGCCCAAAGCCAGAATTGGAGCCGATCTTTCCAGAGCCCTCAGTCTGCAAAGTCTGCATGTTGAGGACAACTTATTACAAAAGCAGCCAGGACTCCCTTGCTACTTCCCTGATGCCCAAGAGACATAAAATAGAAATCTAATTTATAGTATCCCAAAACTCAAATGACAAAGGACCATCATTTGGAGAAACCCTAGGAAACCTGTTAAGCAGAAATGGCTCAGACATTAAGGGCTAGAAGACTGGGTTTGAATCCTGACTCAACTTCATATTGGCAGTGTCTTCTTGGGCAAGTGACTTAAACTTCCAGAGCCTCAATTTCCTCATCTATAAAGTAGGAGTTAAAATTAATGTATATAAAGTACCACACTCATGTGCAGTACATAGTAGGTAACTCATAAGTACTAGCTGCTAATATTATTATTGGTTATTATTATTATTGAAAGCTGGAAGAGACCCGCAGCCTGCCATACAACCTTTGGTCACGAACAAAGGGATGTTGCTTCTATGTCCAAGAGAGGGAGAAGCAATTTTCTATTTCCTCTCAACTTGAGTTGATTGTTGTTTCCTTCTGACTAGTATTTATGAGGCTGGCTTTGTGCCTTTGCAGAGAGGGTGCTGTTTGTTGAGCAGAGGTCTAAAAATCTAATGGTAATTACCCTCTCCTTCATTCCAGTACACCCATAAGCAAAGATAACTAAAATAAGGCACCCATGAGTTTATTGGGCAGGAGACACTGGCCATAGAAAAACCACATATGCAAAACCTGTGCAGAATATATGTTGAGGAAACTTGAGTTTTCCAGACTCCTGGATGTCAGGGTTAGAGGATCCCCAGAAGTTGTCTGGGCTGATTTGCTTGCCTAGCATCTACTCCACCTGTTTCTGGTCACACGCATCACTCTGATGCTCACTGGAAGCCATCATTCCCCAACTACAGACAGATTCCAAGATCAAGGTCTGGTCAATTATCATAGCCCAGTCCCCTTCTCCACAGTGATTAGTTTATAATGGGTACATGACTCAAGCTGGCCCAGTTGGAATGAATCTTGGAACTCTGTCAAAAGAGAGGTGCTGCTAAGCTGGGAGAATGTCAGAGCTGGCTAGGAAGAGAGCCTGCCCATGAAGAAAAACAAATCAGAACCTCTGGAAGACAGAAGCAGCCAATTTTTGATAATATTGAATACTGAACGCAGCTCTGCCTGAAGTTTTGCTCCCTGAACTTTACAGTTGCACAAACCAATTAATTATTAATTCCTGCATTAAGCCGGTTGAGTTTAGCTTCTGCACTTGAAACTAAAAGAATCTGACTAAAGTTTACTCCCCGATTTGATAGATAAGGATACTGAAGTCCAGAGAGGGGAAGTGGCTTGCCCAAGGTCACACAGCAAGCTTGTAAGGGGACCCAGTATGGGTGAAGAAACTTGGGTTCACTTTGATTTTTGTATTTTAAAAACACCCATTAGACAAAGCTTTAAAACAATGCTGATCACCAGTGTTGGCATGATATAAGGAAATAGCACATTCATACACTAACTGGAAAGTATGCAAATTGGTAAAACTTTCCAGGAGCTGTTTTGGCAACAAAATAGCTATAAATCACATTGATATTTACTCTGCAGATAGATGATCTTATACCACAGGAACCTTGGATGCATAAATTCTGCCTCAAAAATATGTATACCTTCTCACCCAGGAATTCCTCTTGAAGACTTTGTCCTGAGGAAATCATCCATCAAGCCTATGAAGATTTAGGCACAAAGATATTCATTACTGTGTTGTTTATTATAATGAAATTCAGAAGAGAGGAGAAACCTTAATAGGGAAAATGGTTAAATAAGTCGAATACATTCATCAAATAGAATACCATGAAATGATTAAAAATCATGTTATGGAAGAATATGTTCTTACACAGGAGAATGTCCACAAATATTAAGTGGAAAAGACAGGTTACAATCTGATTTATAGCATGTGATACCACGTGACCCACACTGAGGGAGGACGTGCCAATATTTATGTGCATACTCATATGTGAGTACAGTATGGGACTTAGACGGAGAGAAAATAAGCCAAGGCGTTACCAGTGTTTATCTCGGGGTGTTGTTTATTCACTTCTTTGTGCTTTTCTGTGGTTTCCAAATATACTACAATGAACATGTGTTCCTTATATAATCAGAAAAAAAAATGAAGTATAATATTTTTAAAAAATGATTAAGGTTGGTCAGAAATAACTGGGCCAGCCAGTCATGGGGATGTGGACAGCTTCTGTCAGCCACTTTGTGGACTCCACAGAGGCTCCAAAATAATTGCCTCAGCAACAGGACTGCAGCCATAATCGAAATTACTACAGTAGCATACTCGGGCTCAGAGTGAGGCAGTGCACTAAATGTGTTACATAATATCTTTTTTTCATTGTACATGTTCACAGGGTACAGTTGTTGTTTCAATACATGCATAGATTGTATTATGATCCAATCAGAATAATTAGCGCATCTATCACCGAAACATTTATCTTTTCTTTGTGGTTATAGCATTCAAGATCCTCTTTTCTGGCTATCTTGAAATATATAATACAATATTATTAGCTCTTGACACACTAGGGCTGTGACTTTGTAACTGTAACTTTGTAACTTTGTACCAATCTACCGACCTTTCCCTGGCCCCCGACCCCAGTCTCTTTCCCTGCTTCTAGCAACCACTATTCTAACTCTCTATTTCTCTTTTTTTTTCCTCTCTTTTTAATTTGTTTTTCTTAATTGACCCCTGATAGTTGTATATGTTTATGGAGTACAATATGATATTTGGGTACATTCATACTGTGCAGTGGTGTTACATAATATCTCAGTTCTCCCAGTGACCTCTAAAAATAGGCATTACTAAGCCTCATTTTACAGGTAAAATAGCTGAGGCTCAGAGAGAATGAACATCTTGCTCAAGGTCATACAGCTGGCAAGGGGCAAAGTTGGACCTCAGACTCGATCTAGCTGACTCAAGATTTAGCTTGAATCCTGATTTGACTAAGCCGTTAGCCAGCTTTCGTGGGGTGGGAGCTTAAATCTCAGCTAAAGCATCACTGGAAGCAAATTCTCCACCTTCTTCATGATAGTCCTGAGATGGCTACTGTTCTCTGATCTGGTGAAGGCCTGGAGTGGCCCCATTTTACAGAGAAGGTCACTGAAGCTATAACACTGTGTGGGGTGAAGGCATTTCCCTGAGAGCTCACAGCTAGGAAGTGGCCCATAGGTCATCCCTGAAGCCCGGGTGCCATCTACAGTCCTGGTTGCCTCTGGACTATCCCAGCTCAGGCTGCAGTGGGAGGGACAGTCTCTCAGGCATCTAGGCTTTAGAGAACTACTGTGTTAATTGCCAGAATCAATTTGTACTAATCCGTCACAACTTTAAGCCTGGTGAGATGTGTTTCTTTGGGCAGCAGGCCTCAAATTGACCACAGGTAATGGAAGTCATTTCTAAAGAGGACTTTATTGTTATCAACCTCATCTATGTTCCAAGCCAGCATCTATTGCTCAAACAAGCAGTATGGAAAGGGCTTCTGAGAAGGAAATCAGAAAACTCACAAATTCCATCTGATCTTTCTAGAAACTGCTTCTAGCCCACCTTTGGCAAAGCAGTTGCTGAGAGAGAGAGATCATTAAATTTAAAGTCTGAGAGTAGAAACAGGTTTATGCTGACTCATCTGTGTTCACTTGCCTAAATCTGTCCTTCTATGGAACTCTTGTCCCCATCATTCTTCCAGCACTTATTAAGCACCTCCTGTATACCCGAAATGATCCTAGGCACTGAGGTAACAGAGAGGGAAAAGACACAGTCGCAGCCTAGAGAGGGAGGCAGAGAGGCAGACAGAGCTACCATTAATTCAGAGGAGTATTCAATCCTTCATTTATCCACTCAGGAATTATTTAGTGAGTAGCTACTCAGTGCCCCCGAATTGTACTAGGACTGAAGATGTATCAGGTCGGGTTCTCAGGGAAGCAGACCCTAAGACAGAGTTAAAGAGCAGTAAATAGGACCCTTAAGAGGAACACCTGTAGAGGAAAGGGGAAGGATGCCCAACTGGGCAGAGAGGGAAGAGGACCCAGTCTTGACCATTCCAATAAAGGGCCCTCAAGCTAGGATGGCCTTCAGCACTTTCCCAAATTTGGCCACTATGATCAGACTTTATACCCCACATCAACCAGTCATTGGATGTGGGCCACAGAGAAGGGCATGCCCTTGAGCCAGGTGGCTCTCTTCAGCTGAGGCATCCGTGCAGGGGTGGATGGCAGAGGGCCACCTGCCAAGACCATTTGAAGAGGGATCTCCATGTCCACCACAGGGGAGACAGTAATGAACAAGAAAAACACCACCCCGGCCCTGACAGAGTGTTCCTTCTGTCTGGGGAAAGCTATTCTGCAGAATAGGAAACATTGAACAACCAGAAAAGTGAAAACGCATTCATTCATTCATTCACTCATTGATCTATTCAGTACTGATTAAAGAACTACTGTGTACCAAGTACTGCTAGTCGCTGACGATGACAGCCATGGCAACAGAGATACAATCCCTGCCTTTAGGGAGACATTAGACAATTCCATAGTGAATGATTTTGGTGGAGTTGTGGCAAGAGCTACAAAGGAGAAGCACGGCATGGGTTATAACAGAGGTACATGTACTTCTAACAGGGTACAAGGTATGAAGGCATCAACTATGAGAAGGACTAATTCTAGGCAGATGTGTTCACGAAAGGCTTCCCAGAGGAGGTGACATTTGAGTGAAGTTTTGAAGGCTGAGCAGGAGTTCATAGGTAGGTGGAAGAAGAGGAAGGAACATTCAAAGCTGTGCAGAGCTGTAGAGGTGCAAAATCATGCCCCTCAACTACATGAAAAGAAGACTTGGGACCCCCATACTGAACTTCAAGAGCCCACTTTCAGCCAAGAGTTGATAGGTATTAAATGTGGGCTGAGATCCAGCAACTAAGGCAACAAAGTCCCTGCTTTGAGGAGCTTATGCCAAAGAGCTCTGCCTGGTACTTCAGTAACATGGGGTCAATGCCCTCTAATAGCTACCGCTTTTTCAGCCAAGGAACAGTCAAAGTAGCCTCAGTCGGTCACTCCTCCATGGTGTGACATGACAGTGACTGCATAAACCTATTTGATGCAAGCCCTTTTGTAGATGCTGTTGGCAGCTCCTGGGAGAAGGTGAGTTGCCCTTAGGCTGAGTTTCTGCCTCAGCCACGTACCAATAACTCCCCTCACAAAGCTCGACAGAGGCTCATTGACAACACCACTTTTCTTTCAGAGCAAATGCCCCTACAGCCTGCTTCTTTCAGATCAATGAAATCTGTATTCTTTGGCTGTCAACAGTTTGTACAAATGTCTTTTTAAGATAGTCCCTTGGCAATAGTAATATTAATTCTAGCTGATGCTTATGGAGACAATCTATATGCCAGGCACATTTTTAAGTGGTTAGCCATATCCTTTGAATAATTCCCACAATCCCTATGTAGGGTTACTATTATTATCTCCATGTTGCAGGCGAGGACGTAAAACCTGTCACAGGGAGATTGAGTCATTTACACAAAGTAACACAGTTGGTAAATTGCCTGCTCAGGACTCAAAACCAAGCCCAAGTTCATAAGCACCATGCACCATGGCTTCCTGCGCTGCCTTTGTCTCCTCCCTCCCCTTGAGCACTGTATCACCAGTTGAAGACCTGGCTTCTTACAACACTCAGACCATTTCTCTAGTATTAAGATAAATGGGAAAGATTTTTCCTTATTAAAAACAATTTCCCCCATTATCAAATTCACACAATAGAGAAATATTGTTGTGTAAATTAAAACATTGCAACACAAGCGTCATTAATATTTTGATACATTCTCTTCTGGTTTTATTCTGAGCATTATGTTTTCTGTTGTGGATTTGTCTTTCTGTAGTTGAGATTAATTACGCACACACTCAACTCTACTATAACCATTGCCCAGGTTGACATACATACTTTGTAATCATTTCTAATGGCTATGTAATATTCCATTGAGCAGAATGGTGTAGAATTTACTGCCCCCAGTTTTGCATAGTTAGACTGTTTTTGACTTCTGGTCAAGATGAAGGAATAGATGGTCCCCAGCATCACTCTCTCCCACAAATCAACTAATTTACAACTATTAAAAAGTAATGACAGCCAAGCTGAGGCTGCTAGAGCTCAGGGGAAGAGGAGGAGAGACCTGCATGAAGGTGGGAGAAGCCACAATGAGAGAAAGGAAAAACGTCTCCAATCATTTTGAGCCCTGGCCACTTTCAGGCTGGAGCTGCTGAGCACTCAGAGCAGGAGTTGGCAAAAGCCGCAGCTGTGCCCTCCAGATGAAGTTGCATAAAGGTGGCAGGGGAGAAGAGGGCCTTGGTGGCCCTCAGGCCAGCAAGACCACTAATAGGGTTCCCGTGGACCCACATAGGAGCAAGGAGCCATGACAACTGAAAAAAAAGGAGCCACTCAGAGGCCAGTGAGTCACCACAAGGGACTGGTGAACAGCCTGTCCCATGGGAAGTGTTTGCAGTATGGGCAGTAGGGGAGACGGGCCCACTGGGAGAACACTGGGGCACAGCAAGGACAGCTGATCTGTCCCCCAATCAGCATAGGACCACTCAGAGGAAACTGGTCAGGAATATAGAATTGCATGGGGTACAGTTTGATGAAAAGACTCAGGCCCAGACCAGTGTTTCTACACAACCCGGGTGCATTGGATTTCACTAAACCCAGAAGTCCTATGAAGTCAACCATTAAAACCTGAGCTGCACAAAAAGCCTTCCCCCAGGGAATCAACAGCAAAGCAACAATTTAGCTCAACCACAGAGTTCAAGTACTGGTCCCCACAGGAAGTTCCCCCACTTTAGAAATAAACAAAGGACAACAAATTAGTTCCAGCACTGAGTTAAGTGGTGTGAACAGCAAATAATCCAACACAGAACTAAAAGGAAAAACAGAGTACCTAAAACCAGAGACAAAGTTTGATATTAACTAGTAAAGGTCTCATTTCACCAAAGAACACCTATAACACCTAGAAGGACCAGAAGTCCCCTGGGATACCAAGCCAGAAAGGGGGGAAAACCAGGTACACCACCAGTGCCATGGGGCCCACCCAGGATCCTGAGGTATGGATCCGAGGACCAGACCCCCTCCCACAACCATGCACACCGCCATCACCACCACTAACTAGGTAAGGAGCAGGACAAAAACATCACCTCCATGTGGGTGGCCCACTACAACAACCACAGCTGCCACAAAAGTGGCTAGACACCACAACCACAGTGCAGATGATCTGCCAGCCACTGGAGTGCATTGACACACGAGTCACCAGCAGAGACCAAAGAAAAGAAGAGGATGTCTCTCTCCACAAAGCCCATTCCAGAGTGACAGAAGAAGCATCTGCTCTACTATAATATTGGGGGACCTGATTACACCTTTCAGAATTGGACAGATCATCTAGGCAACAAATCAACAGAGTAACCATTATTCTTTCAGAAGGAGAAAAGAAATCCAGGGTAATTAGCAGAGGGAAGGGGGAGAGATAGGGGGATGGGGAGAGATTGAACAAGGGGTATAAAGAATAAGTATGATTTGTAACAATACCTATGCTAGTAATATTGATTTGATCAACATATATCAACACTGAACCCCAAAACTACGTATAATCAATTATGAGTCAATAAAAGTTAAAAAGAAAATCAGTGTCCTCTCAGAGGAAAGAAAAAAAAGATTGTTTTCAATTTTTCATTTGTTACAAGTAACACTGCAGCAAACATGCTTCTATCCATAAAGCTTTGATTTCATATTTAGGATTATTTCATAAAGAAGGAATCTCAAAAGTACAGTTATTGCAACAAAAGCCACAAACAATTTAAGGAATCTTAATACCTCACTGCCCCCAATGCTTTCTGTAGGCGTTTGCATTGGTACATGGAGCCTTTGGCAATGAATGTTTTCAACCGTGTATTTTTTCCTTTATTTTATTTTTTTTACACAAGTAAAACATGGTTGTTGCAGAATGGCAGTGCAAGTTTTTAATAAACCTAAATAGAGGTTTCTTCCCCAAGGTCATATGATCCATCTTTCCTTCAGATACTGACAATTTAGACTGCCCCATTCTTCTAGGGTCTCACTTCTGTCACCCAGAAGGGTTACTGTAGCAGCACAGGAAACATAAGGTGATCATTAGCTCTCATGAGCTCACCATTGTGAGACAAGAATAGGACACTTAGGGCACACACCTCACCAGAGCCAGGCTTTAGAATTTTTCAACAATAGCCTTCTGTCAGTTGGTCCCACTAGAATGTTCTATCAGCTTGCAGAATTGACAGCTGCAACTGCAGTAAACATATGGAGACATTCCAGCCCTCCTGGACATCAGGTTTGCCTTGGTACCATGAAGTCCATGCAAGCAGGCCCCAAGCCTCAGTGGGCTCATTACCGAACCCCTTGCCCCAACCACTGTCTCCCTCTTTGCTTCCAATTCTGATCTCATGACTTGTTTCCAGTGTACAGCCTTACCCACCTCAGACCACGATCTGGCTCAGGTGTCTCATAGGAGACCTGGCTTCCGATTCCTTGCTCATAAGGGCCACTTACTCATTGCCAGTGGCTGGACTTTCTTTCCACCCCCACTGCCACCCCTGTGTGCCAACCCACCATCAGCTCTCACCTGGACTAGTGCAATAACCTCCTAATTGGTCTCCCCCCTTTGCTCTTGGATCCTATAGTCCATTCTGCAGGAAAGTGACCTTTTTAATGAAACTGGAGGGAGTCAGCTCTTTAAAATACAAATCTGGATTCAACACAGGACCCCACAAATATGTATAACCAGTTATGTTTCAATTAAAAAATTTTTTTTTTAATTTAAAAGAATAAAATACAAATCTGATCATGGCAAATCTGATTATAACCTTCCAATGATTTCCCACTGGACTTTGAATACAGGAAAATACAGTTGGTCCTCCATATCTGTGGATTCAACCAACCCCAGATCAAAAATATTCAGGAAAAAAACTTGAATCTATATTGAGCATGTACAGACTTTTTTTTCTTGCCATTATTCCCTAAATAATACATTATAATATCCATTTACATAACATTTACATTATATTAGGTATTGTAAGTGTTCTAGAAATGATTTAAAGTGTACTAAAAGGTGTGCATAGGTTACATGCAAATACTACACCATGTTATACAAGGGACTTGAGTATCTGCAGAGCCCACTATATGAAATTTTACTTTGCCCTGTTAGTTTAAGGTGGACATGGACAAATAATATAATTTAAAATGATTTGGGTACATACAGTGTGTCCTGAAACCATCTCTGGTGAATACCAAGGGATGACTGTACTCTGGTTTTCTCTTCCTCTTCATCCTCAACTCTCACTGTAATATCACCATCTCTTTTATTTTATTGTCTCTTAATTTATTTTAATTGATGTGCTGTAATAGTACATATTTATGGGGTGCAATCTGAAGATTTGAAATATACGTATGTTATAAAATAATCCAGTCAGAGTAGTTAATGTATCCATCACCACATACCTTTACCGTTTCTTTGTGGCAAGAACATTCAAAAGTCTCTCCTCTAGCTGTTATGTAATAGGCCCATCTTTTTTCAAAATGCCCCACCCACAGACATCCTGCCTCCCACCATGGTCCTTTCTTGTGCTGTTCCCTCTGCCTGGAATGCTCTTCCCTCTCTCTGTCTTCTTGACTCCTCCTCCAGGTCTTGGTTTAAGTGTTACCTCTTCAAGGAAACCTTCCTTGATCATTCATCATCAGATAGGATTTGGACTTCTCAGAGCTCTCTTCCCACATCACACTTGTTAGTTAAAGTTTAAAACCATGCATTTGGGTAAATTTTTAAAATTGTGGTAATAAAACACATAGCACAAAACGTATCATCTTAGCCATTTCTAAGTGTACAGTTCAGGAGTGTTAAGTACATTCACATTGTTGTGTAACCATCACCATCATCCATCTCCATAATTCTTTTTCACCTTGCAGAATTAAAACTCTGTATCCATTAAACAATAATTTCTCATTCCCTATTCTCCCTAAGCCCAGCAACCACCATTCTCTCTTCTGTCTGTATGAATGTAATCTCACAGGAATCTCATGTAAGTGGAATCATACAGTATTTGCCTTTTCGTGGCTGGCTTATTTCACTTCCTTTTCAACTCTACCAACAGTGCTCAAGGGTTCCAGTTTCTGCACATCCTCGCCAACACTTATTTATTTTTTTATATTATCCATCCTAATGAGTGTGAGGTGGTATCTCATTGTGGTTTTTATTTGCATTTCCCTAATGATTAGTGATGCTGAGCATGTTTTCAAGTGCTTATTGACTATTTGTATATCTTCTCTGGAGAAATGTCTATTGAAGTCCTTTGCCTGTCTTTGAATTGTTTGTTTTTTGTTATTGCTGTTGAGTCGTAGGAGGTCTTTATATGTTCTGGATATTAACCCCTCCTCAGATACAAATTTTAAAGTATTTTCTCCCACTTCATAAGTTGCTGGGTAATTTTTTATAGTGTGTCTCTACCCTGTGACTGTAAGATTTGTGAGGGCAGGGAGCCTGTTTCCTCTGCTCATCAATGTATTGCAAGCACTTAGCACAGTGCCTAGCACATTAAGATGCTTGATGAAGGAAGGAAGGAAGGAAGGAAGGAAGGAAGGAAGGAAGGAAGGAAGGAAGGAAGGAAGGAAGGAAGGAAGGAAGGAAGGAAGGGAACAACTGTTGTTTGGAGACCTCTCTGGCTGAGCTGCCTCTCAGGGCAATGCCCTTCTTGGCTTTTGTTCCTGGCAAACCTCCCAGCAGCTGGAACCTAAGTAGACTCCTTTAAGCTAAGGGCAAGAATGTTGCCCCAAGAGTTAAATTTTTACTTCCCCTCCTCTCCACAGCTTTTCCCTGATGGCTTAAAATCTATTTTATGGGAAGCCGCAGTCTTTATTTTGCTGTTTTTTGTTGTTGTTTTGTTTTTTCCTGCAACAAATTACGTTTTGGTTCACTGCTAAGCAGAGCATCTCCAGCAACTGTGCCAGTAACAAACCTTGAGCGAATAAGAGGGGGAAAAATTAGCTTAGTCAGGCAAAAGTAAGCCGTGGAATCCCTGAGAAGTTGCCTGGAGCCAGAGTTCCTGCAGGAGAACCAGGGCCGGGAAGCTGCTGGCAGGGAAGCCAGACTGATGTTTGATTTGTGAGCTCAGAGTGGAGGCTGAGGGTGAGTCTTGACTGCAGTTATACGCGTGGTTATTAGATGTGCAGTTCCCTCAACCAGACATCGACTCCACGATGCTTAGAGGAGAGGGGTGAAGTGGATATACATTGTGACAGTGCTGTCAAAGCAGAAATATCCACACATTAGGCTGAAGGCAGAGCCACTCAGAGGGAGAAAAGTGCCACACCTGGGCCGAGAGAGGGCAGACAGGCAGCAGTGCTGTGCAGTGCTGTCCTCAGTGAACAGGGGTTCGTGTGGATTTTCGCATATGGCAGCAGAGGCTGCCTGTAAGTAATGCAGTTGAGGATGGGCTCTGAGTAGCTGGAAGAGACAGCCCCATCCTCACCCCCACCATCAGTCCCTCAGATGACCCCAGACTCTGTCTGTCCCATCACCTGGAATGGTCTCTGTCCTGTGGACCTCCTAACAGCCTAAAGCCACCCACACAGAGGTGATGCTGCAAGATGCCCCAAGGGCAGAGACTGTGTCTATCTTGTTCACCATTGCATCCCCCACACTGAGGACTGGCCTGGCATAGAATAGGCTCCCAATAAATATATGATAAATGAATGAATCAATCAATCAATCACTGTGTCTGGTACATGGTAGATGCTCAATTTGTTAAATTAATGAACATGTCCCTATATAATTCCTTGTGGTAACTTTGGTTTCCGTGGTACAGATCCACAGGGAGATAGTAAGAAAGTTGATGAATGAATAAATGAATGTAGAATGAACGAATCTCTCTTTCATATTCACTGTATCTCCAGTACTTACCACAGGGCTTGGAAAAGAATAGGTGCTCAATAAATGTTCAGCAATGAGTCAATTATATCAACGATATGGCAATGTGTGCAAGCTACCAGCCAGAAGTGTAGCCCTCACTGCAGAAGTGATGTTCATTACTTTTTTACCTTCCTAACTTGGGTATTAAAAGCCCATAAAATAATTAATTACTAATGCTAAATGCTGAAGTTAAGAGATTTTTTAATTTAACAGTTTTATTTTTCTCTACCACTGGCCCAGGTATCTTTGAGATTCATTACCTCCACCTCAGAAAGGGTTGACTAGTAGGTCTGAATCTCCCCCTCACACACATCCTCTTTCTCATGCTCATGCTATGCTCCCACGTGTAAAAATTCGACAAGGCAGGCATTAGCCTTGTTCTCAGGCATAAGGGGCTTCTTGCTAAGGTTTGGGTTCATGAAGAGAGCAGTACCCTTGGCCAGGGCCAATGGGGAGCTGTGGGGTCTGGGGTTGCTCCCTCCCACCTTCTCCCTGCATGTCCTCTCTCACCATCCATGGCTGCAGAGTGGCTCTGGAATTAGCCCATTCAGGAAGACCCTGAGGAAGTTTCCACTCCCTGCTCCACACTCACACATGTGCACACTCACACACACCCATTCACTCACATGCACCCACAAAATCGTCCGCTCCCACTCACTCAGCAGCCAACACTCACGCACATGCACAATCATCTGCACACTCCTATACTCTCAATACTCACACAATCTCACACTCACTCACAGACTCACACTTACTGAAACACACACTGTCATGCAAGCACACTCATATACTCACACTCACTCACTCATGGCCTCCTACTTACACACAAACACTAACACACACTGCCATATTTTCACTCATACAGACTCATGAACATTAACACACTATTGCAAACAAGCACAGACTCACATGCATGCACTCGTGTGCACCCAGAGGCGCACCCATTCTCACACTGCAGTCATACAGTCACATAAACACATTCATATGTACTCTCACATGCTTATACACTCTCATGCTCATGCTTAAACCCACTATCATTCATACACTCACACTTGCTCACAGACTTGCACCTGCTCTCACACATTTGCACAATTGCTTAATCATAGACTCTCACACGCAATCTCACACTTATAAACTCACAAGCTTGTATACTCCCTCGTGAACTCTTACTCACTCATAACAAGTTTACACATGCTAACACACATTCACACCTCTTCTCACTAACACAGGCATACACTTATGCACACACATTCATACACCCACAACACTCACACACACTCGTGTGCACACACACTATACATGCAAATACGAAACATGCTCTGACATTAACACTCAAACACATCTCAGACACATATTTACACACACACATAAACACACACATACACTCACACACAAAACTGCCTTTCTTTGATGTCCTCAACTGCACACAGAAGGGCAGGTAATGTACTAAGGCAGAGGTCAGGCAGCCTAGTTTCTGCTCCTGCCTACATTCCCTCCTTCCATAAGCCCTACTTGAGCTCCTACTGTGTTTTAGGCACTGGGCATTAGCTACACCCGTGAACTTGGGTAAGTCATTACCTTCATCATACCCATTTTTCCTTCCATAAATTGATGGATAATTCCCAGGTTCAACTCATATTTATGGAGCACCTGCTACAGGCCATTTTCCATGCTAGTTCCTGGGTAGAGCCAACTATAAGATCCAGCCTGTCCTCAAGAAACTTGCAGTCTGATGTGAGAACTGCATGCCCACATGCATAACTGTTATGGATAGAACTGTGCCCCTCCAAAATTCATATGCTGATGTCTTAACTCCCAGTATCTCAAAATGGGATGTTATTTGGGAACAGGGTCATTGCAAGTATAATTAGTTAGGCCAAGATGAGGTCATTAGAGTGGGCCCCAATCCAACATGACTAAGTGTTTCTATAAAAAGGGAAAATGTGGACACAGGGACAATGCCATGTGAAGATGAAGACAGAGATCACGTGATGCTTCTACAAGCAAAGGAACACCACAGATTGCCAGCAAACCACCAGAAGCTAGAGGAGAGGCAGGCAACAGATTTTCCTTCAAGGCCCTCAGAAGAAACCAACCCTGCTGACACCTTGATCTCAGACTTCCAGTCTCCAGAACTTCAGGACAATAAATTTCTGCGACTTTGCAATACACTTGACCATGAGCTCCATAAGGGCAGAGGCTGTCTCTGGTTTATTCATTGCTGGATCTGTGAGAGTGCAGGTGTAAGAAACACTATGGATGAATAGCTGAGGCAACAACAGAGAGAATGAATGAAAAACTGGCACCAGGACTCTAGAAATAATAAGGGTAGCTGAGATGGAAATTTGATGATGGGTAAATGGAAATACCCTTGGGAAAGCAGAATTATAGCCAAAGGTATACAAGCACTCCTGGAAATAAATCAGACAAGATGCACAGCTTGTGTTTACATGACCATATTTTTGTATCACAGATAGAATCATATTGGTTTGTGGATTTTGTAACTTATTCTGATTTTATCCATAGCAGCATAATATATTGATATTAAAAATTGTATTAGATGCAAGTCCTGTACTCCTTTCACCTACCTTTCTAGCAGCAGTGAGGGATGCTATCAGATAGCCCTCAGTGAAGGGAGGCAAAAAATAAAATAAAAATCAAGAATCAAAGTATTACCTTTGAGTTCTTAAGCAGACTTTTGGGAATCTATAACAGAAACTATGGTATTGAAAGTACCAGCATCATGCCCTGTATGTGCAGGAGTGAGGGGACCAAAGATTCATCCCAGTATGTGCAGCATGATACCTGGACCAACCACAGGAGGGACAGGTTCTGCCACTCAAGTGACATTCAGGGGCAACAGGAAATTTGTTCTGAAGCCACAGTCCTGAGTTCAAATCCTGGCCCCTGCATTTACTAGTTGCATGGCCTGGGACCAGCTACTTTTTAATCTGAACCTCAGTTTCCACATGTGTAAAATGGGGACTGTTAGTATTGACCTCGCTGGGTTACTATAAGGACTAAATGAGATAATATACAAAAAGCCCAGCCCCTGGCACATCTTAGATGCTCACAAAATGGTACTTGGTACCATTCTAAACTCTGCAAGACAATTATTGTACCACTGAAATCCTCTTCTCCATCAGCTGCTGTTTAAACGGCTTTCTTTGCATGCAGCGAGCTGTCCAAGGAGGGCCTCACATTTTGAGCTTCACTAATGAGTCATTTGTACCTAAGAACAAGCAAGTAAAAAAAATGACATAGAAGGAAGAACAATTGGCATTGGAAGAAATCTGGATGACAAGTCATCACTTTCCACTCTGGGATGTTTTGCAAGCAACCTTACCTATCCAAGCCTCAGTTATCTTGTTTGCATAATGGGCATAAGGACAGTGCCTCTGGGCACTCCATGATGGCAGAGGAGAGGATAGATTGTGAGTGCCTGCTCCTGCTGGTACTGTGAGCTTTCACA
Organism: Cynocephalus volans; assembly: GCF_027409185.1. Lineage (NCBI taxonomy): Eukaryota > Metazoa > Chordata > Mammalia > Dermoptera > Cynocephalidae > Cynocephalus > Cynocephalus volans. The sequence goes on from NC_084461.1 coordinate 200,372,744, forward strand.
CAGCATCAGGTCCTTTGCCAATGGCACTCTGGCCTGGCACCTGGCCCATGGTGGACAAGGTTCCCTCAGCAAGAGGAAATGAAGTTTGACTCAGGCTTTTACTAACACTCCACTGCGGCTGGCCAGGCCTCTCTCCACCGGGGTTAGCTGGCATCATGGCTGAGCTTGGCTGGGAGAGCAGGGTTGCAGGAAAGCCAGCTCTGCCAGGCTGAGGATGGGAGTGTCTAAGTCACACATCACTGCAGTCAGGGGTGGATCCAGTCCAGAAGAAGAAAAACAGAAGCAGAATCCAGACGCAGCTTCCTGGTCTCTCATTTCTGTCCTCTCACCAGTCAGAGGACAAATATCATATAGATTGAAAAACTCACCTCTCCTGCCCGGAATCTTGAACAGTTGAGGACACCAAGGTACAGAGAGAGTGAGCAAATTGCCCTGGGTCTCACAGCCAAGAAATGGAGAAGCCAGGACTTAAATCTGGGTCTGTCGGATTCCAAACCCAACTGTTAACCAGCTAACCTGCCTTCTATGAGAAACCTAGAGTGTTTGGAGAAAAAGAAAGAGAGAAAAATTAATAATAATTAGGCACATACCACAGGCTGAGCATTCTACTGGCCCTTTTCACATTCACTTTTCACATTACAACCCGGATTATTTTAATTCTGTTTTACTGATGAATAAACTGAGGCTCACGTGCTTGAAGTGGCAGATCTGATGTGGCATTATTGTGGCTCTGAAGTTGGGGCCCTTATCCTGGCTCTTTCACACTCCCTGGCCAATGGCAAATGACTTCCCTTCTCTGATCCTGAGCCCTTTTCTATAAAACGGGGACACCATAGTACCCACCTCATCAAGGTGTCATAAAGACAACATGAGTTTATCAATATAAAGTACGGTGCTTGGCACATAGAGTTCGGCAAATATTTATTTCTGCCATTGTGGTTGTCATTATTATTATTACCCAAGACTAAACTGCAACAAAGTGGTGGGTTACATTTAAAACCAGGCCTGGAGGGCTGGCTGGTTAGCTCAGATGGTTAGAGAGCAGCCTTAGAACACACCAAAGGCACAGGTCTGGATCACTATACCAGCCAGCTACCAAAATAATAAATAAATAAAACCAGGCCTGTAGAGTTAAAAAGTAATTTTAATAATTTCGCCCCCATCCTCATGTCCTTGCTACCAGGACAGTGGTTTTCAAACATTTAGATATCACTTATCAGTCAAAAAAAATTAAAGGATTGATAGATGTAGTGTATCCCATTTTCTATTTTGCTATATAGTACATTTTATTAAAATGACTACCATACCATCTTTTGTCACCATTATTTCATATACCAAGGGCATTATGGTACCTAAAAGGCAGGGAAACAAACATAATCTTAGAATAATGGAGAACCCTTTAAATGAAATAAATGGGGCTTTCCGAACACTCTCTCAACATTTCTTCTTTTCTTCTCCCCAAAGACCAGTGGAAACCTCATCAGAGGCCAGCCCAGGTTTTCAGGCCAGCATCTTGAAAGCACTGCCTGTCCTACCCCCCACCAAGGATTTGCAGGGGTTGCGCAGAGGTTTGGAATGTCAGAACACATTTCTAAAATAATGTGTTTTCAGAAAGGTGTCAGCAAATAAATAGCTGGAGGAAATATATGTTTTTTCTTCCCCAGGCAATAGCACAAATTCAGAAAACCTGAAAGAGATTTTCTTATAACAATCATGTAGTAACAGACTCTAAGAGCTTACCTCGCAATTTATAGGGCATTTTAGTCCATATTATGCTGCTATAACAGAATACTACAGACTGGGTAATTTATAATGAGCATAAATTTATTTGGCTCGCAGTTCTGGATGCTGGGAAGTTCGAGATTGAACAGCTGTATCTGAAAGCCTCCTCGCTGTGTCATAACATAGCAAAAAAGCATCACATGAGTGAGAAAGAAAGGGAAGGGGGCTGAACTCACCCTTCATAAGGACCCCACTCCCACAATAACAAATCCACTTCCACAATAATGGTATTTATCCTAATCACCTCCTAAAAGTCCCATCTCTGAATACTGTTGCATTGGGGATTGTTTTCAACACATGAAATCGGGGGGGCACATTCAAACCATCGCATATGGGATGCATTAAGTAGAAGCTGAGAAACTCCTGGTATGAATACCCATCTGGGAATATGCTCACAGGGCTTGCACAGCTAAGCAAGCACTGTTTTCCTTCTACATCAATTCTACAGAGGCAGCAGGCATGGAGGGGGTCTTTTTCTGCAGCTAAGTCTAGGGAGCAAACCTGCAGTCCCAGCCAGCCTCGAGAGGGACTGGGAGATGGATGGAAGGGGTTCTGGGATTGGAGCATGCCCCTCTGGTGACTGAAAATGAAAGTCAGGGCTGAGCTTCCAATGAGAAAGAGAAGCCGTTTACAAAGCTCGGGTTTGCATGACAGGCCGGTGTGAATTTCAGTCTAGTTTCAGCTACCCCTCACCTCAGTGTCTTAGCTCCACATCTGTAAAATGAGGATAGTAATAGTTGAACCACATGAAATATCATTTTTATAGGTCACAAAACAGTTGATAATCAAAGAGATTGACCGTAGCTGCTGTTTGTGAATATGTAAAGAAACTGGAACTCTCATGTACTGCTGGTGGGGATGCAAAATGGTGAAGCCACTGTGGAAAACAGTTTGGCAGTTCCTCACAATGTTAAACGTAAACTTACCATATGACCCAGCAATTCTACTCCTAGGAATCCATCCAAGTGACGTAAACGCATATGTATACACAAAGACTTGCACACATATCTTCATAGCAACAGTATTCATAATTGCCAAAAAGTGGAAACAATCCAAATGTCCATTGACTGGTGGATGGACAAACAAAGTGTGAGACATCCGTACAATGGAATACTACTCAGCAACAAAAAGAAATAAAGTACTGACACAAACTGCAACAGGGATGAACTTCAAAAGCACCAGGCTAAGTGAAGGAAGCCAGTCACAACAGAAGACCGTATATTGTAGGATGCCGTCCACATAAAACGTCCAGAAAAGGCAAATCTATAGAGTCAGAAAGCAGATTAGGGGTCGCCTAGACCTGGAGTAGGAATGAAGGATTGACTGCAAACAGGCAGGAGGGATCTTTTGGGAGTGATAGAAATGTTCTAAAACTGGATTGTGGTGATGCTTGACCAAGTTTATAAATTTACTAAAAATCATTGAATTGTACACCAAAAATGGATGAATTTTATGGTATGTAAGTTATATCTCAATAAAGCTGTTTTAAAAAGTCAAATGTTGGCAATTTTATGATTCAATGAAATACTTCACTTATGGGGGATTTGAAGTTTAAATCTACATAAACACAATTAAATTTCTGTTTGTTACCACAAAAGTAGACAGTGTATTAGAGTACTAAAGTGGCTCCAATTCTCTGCCCCTTTCTTTACCCACACCCTTGTCAACATGACCTTGCAGCTCCTCCCATCAGGAAATGGGGTCTATTCCCTAGCCCTTCAATCAGGGCTCAGCCATGTGACTTGCTTTGGCCAACAGAATGTGTCGGCTCTGAGTCTAGGCCTCAAGAGGCCTTGCACATTTCCTCTTACTTTCTTGGAAACTGGCCACCACAGTAACAACTCCAGCCTTGCCTATTGGAGCATGATGCTTATGATCCTGTCACCCCTTTCTCTCCAGCTCACAAGCAGCCAACAACTGGACACACAAAAGTCCTAAGACGATCCCAGTCCAGCCAGTCCCCAGCTGACCATAGATGCAAGAGCAAATCCAGTCGAAATCATCTGAGCTTGGCCCAAATCAACAGAACCACCCAGCTGACCCATAAACTTATGGATAATAAATTGTGGTTGCTTTAAGCTGCTAAGCATTGAGGGATAGTATTTATGCAGCAATAGATAGCTGATGTAATAAGTTCTCACCATGTTTGGATGGTGTCTAAGGAATGGCCTGGCATAAAATGCAGGTGGTAAAACTGATATCTTTTTTGTGAGCATTGTGGGTCACTGCACTCAGGAAGAACATGTCATATGTCCTAAGATAATGCAGATGGAGGAAATGGACAAGTGGCCTCAACTACAAATTAAGGGTCATAAACCAAGTTGCAGACCCTGATTTGTGATCCATCTACTTCTCATACAGGCAACTATTAGAGGCACCTCCAGAGTAAGCTGCCATGAGGACTGGTTTATTTAACAGTAAATAATGATTGTTCCATGCAATGCCAGGGAGGTCAACTAGAAGATCACGTTAGCGACTGGCACGATGGAGGCATTCGGTGCCTTTATACAATTTTCAGAAACTGGAGAATAACAGACTCTAGAAGCACCAAATGTGTTAGGAGACTTCATGAAGGAAATTGGAGGCTCAAAGTCCAAACTTTCTGGCTTCACAGGTTGACAAAGAGGTTGGTCCAAACTTCTTTGGGCCCAGGTGCCCAGTGAGTTTAACTGCTTTGCTGTTGATCTTGCTGCACTTAGAGAACAACTACCTTTCTTCAAGTGTAAAGGTCTGACCTCAAGTCTCAGTTCTGACCCTTGCTTGTCTCGGCAGACCAATTTGGTGACATTGTTATTATTGTTACCATGGCTGTATAATGATTCAGGATATTTAGTATCACCTAGTAAATGTATTCATATAGGTTTGTTTCCAAGGCCTGAAAATCTCCACCTTTGATTTTCCCCTACTTCAGTGGATTAAGAGAAGGTCCTTGCCTGAAAACCAGTTATCTAGAGAAGAGAGACAATGCTTTGGTTTGACTGGTCCCAGATTGGGCTGCTCAGTGGAGGGGAGTCAGTCATGGGCCTTGTCATTCATGCTGGCTGCTCTCCTCTCCCTCTGTTATGGACTGAAACTTGTATCACCTCCAATGTGATGGTATTTGAAGGTGGGGCTTTGGGAGGTAATTAGGTCATGATGGTGACGCCCTCATAATGGGATTAGTGCCTAAAAGAATTTGGATGTGTTGTCCACACAAAACTTATGTAGAAATCTGATCCCCAACTTAGCAATGCTGGGAGCAGTTTGGCTTATGGGGGCAGATCCCTTGTGAATAGATTAATGCCCGGAGGGTGGGGTAGTGAGTGAGTTCTCACTCTATTACTTCCTGCAAGAGCTGGTTGTTTAAAGGACCCTGGCATCTCCTCTCTCTCTCTCTTGCTTCCTAACACCATGTGATCTGCTTGTACCCATGGGTTGGCCTGCTGTCCTCTGCCATGAGTGGAAGCAGCTTGAAGCCCATGCCAGATGCAGCTGTCCCAGAATCATAAGCCAAATAAACCTCTATTCTTTATAAATTACCCAGTCTCAGGTATTCTGTTACAGCAACACAAAAATGGACCAATACAGTGCCCTTATAAAAAGAAACATAAATCCTCTCTCTTTGCCCTGTGAGGACTTAGCAAGAAGACAGCCATCTGCAAGCCAGGAAGAGAGTTCTCACCAGGAACTGAATCAGCTGGCACCTTGACCTTGGACTTCCCAGCCTCCAGGACTGTGGGAAATACATGTCTGTTGTTTATGCCACCAGTCTATTGTATTTTGTTATAGCAGCCCCAGTGGACTAAGATACCCTCCCTGCCCCATATTGGGGTACAAAGAGAAGCAATGAGGTATTGGCTTTTCTAAGCCCTTGCAAGACAGGTCTCTATCCTCTGGCTACAAAGGGAGAGTCCTCCTTATTTTCCCTGTGAGCAGGCTGGCTCAAGAGAAACCTAGGGTGTAATCTCAAGGTAGGCACATGGAGATGCTCTCAACTCCTGTCTCTTTCTAGAAATTGTCCACATATCTAGTTAAAACCACTACTTGTTTTCCTTAGAATCTTAGGGTGGGAGTGGATCGCTAAATTACAGTATAGGAAGGGGGATCTTATATGGAGCCCATGCCTATACCTAATGACCAACCAGGACTCAGAGACACGGACAAGGCTTTGTGGAGTTCTCTGAAAAGGGAGCTGGATGAACCTCAGAAGGTCTGGTTCTGGATTGTCCTCTTCCAAGAACTTGCTTTTTGGCTTTGAGTGAATCACTGCACCTCTCTGGCTTGAGTTTTCTCATCTATAATGTGGGGGTCATGAACCTGCCTTCCTTATAGGCTTGATGGGAAGATTAAATGAGAGTAAGGCTGGAAAAGCTTTTTTGTGCATGGTAAGGAGTAGGCCACAGGGGGATGGTGGTCACTACAGCTTTAGATCTTCTGCCCAAGAGAAGCCCAGCCTTTGTTCAAGCCTTCTGAAAACTGCCCCACCCTCCACCACCCACTATGTCCACCTCCTCCAGTTACCCAAAGGATTAGCTCTCCCTGTTGGACTTCCTGAAGCATTACAGCCTCACGCTGGGTTCTGCATACTCTACACCAGTCTCCGCCTACTGAGCCCCTACTATAGGTAAGAAGACCCTGTGGAGATGGAGTGAACAGAAAAATGCTGTTTTTATCCTCAGGGAGCTCACAGGCTGAGAAGGCAAGAAGGGTACATGTGAAGAGTTACTGGCTCTCATCCCATGTCCTCTATGCTTATCACACTGAATTATTGGGATGTGGTTTTCTCCTCTAGAACAGTGGTTGTCAAACTTTACTGTGCTTCACAATCACCTGGAGGGTTTATTATGTACAGATTACAGGACCCCACATCCAGAGTTTCTGATGCAGTAAAGAGAGTAGAACATTTGCATTTCTAACAAGTTCCCATGTAATGCTGATTTTGCTGGTCTGCAAATCACATTTTGAGAACCACTGGTCTGTACTCTGAGTTTTTGATGACAGATTCTGTGTCTTACTTGTCTCAGGAGACTTCTTTGCCTAGCATTTGTTTTAAACTCTTACTCTTCCTTCAAGACCCTTCTCAGATATCTTCTCATCCTAGAAGCCCCACATGACCCCCTACACAGGGAAGGTAGGCTCTCCTGTAGTTTCTTAGGGCACCAAGCCCAGTTATCTATTTTAATGCATATGTGAAGCTGTCATATATCTGTACATATGTTTGCCCTGCCAGACTGTGAGCTCCTTGAGGTCAGGGATTATGCCTAATTTTTTCCTAGAATAGAAATACTGGGCATATACACAAGTGTAGAGAATGGTTCGGATGGATGGCTGGATGATGGATGATGGGTGGATGATTGAGTGGGTGGATGAGTGAGTGGATGGCCAGGTGGATGAATGACTATAATACAAAGCAACAAATAAGAAGAGGTGTGAGCTAATTCAGAAAGCTTGGACCCTGAGACTTCAACTGTTGCCTGTTTGGGGAAAGCGGTGATAATAGAAGGTGAAACAACGTCTCCTGAAGGATGAATCGTTGCGTTACTACGCTGTGGCCTTGTCTCTCTGGGCTTTAGTTTCCCCCTTGGGCAAAAGAAGGGAGCTGGATGAGATGACCCTTAAGAGTTTTTTTTAAACTTTGAGCTGCAATGATTCTCTCTCATAAAACGGGGAATAATAGCAAAAGCCACCACTTAGTGTGACTGTAATGTGAAATTAGCATGCAAATCACTTGGCCCAATTCCTGAAAGATAGTAAAGAGCCAACTAATGTCAGGTATTTTCTTCTTCATCATTATGATCATCATTTCATAATGTATCTACATCTTTGCCAACCTGAATCCCTTCTATAACATCACTCCTGTATTTCTGAGGAATATAACTGATGTCTTCACAAAGCATATTTCAGAGTGAAGAACATTAAGCAGAAATAAGGAGGGTCATTATATAATGATAAAGGGGTCAATTCATGAAGAAGACGTAATTGTAAATATGTAGGCCTCAAAATATAAAAACCACGAAACTAAAAGAATTAAAAGCAGCAATAGAGAAGTCCACAATTATAGTCAGAGATTTTAACATCTCTATCTCAATAATTGATAGAACAGTAGACATAAAATCAATAAGGGTATATAGAGCTGAAAAACATGATCAACCAACTGGACCTAACTGACATTTATGGAACACATTACCTAACAGCAGCATACATATCCTTCAAGTGCCTATGAAATATTTTACCAATATAGATCATATTATGGGCCACCAAACAAGTCTCAATAAATATACAATCATTCAATTATACAATGCATATTTTCTAACTACAATAGAATTAAATTAGAAATCAATAACAGATATCCCAAATATTTAGAAACTAAAAACACTTTTCTAAATAACCAACAGGACAAAAAAATCAAAAGAGAAATTAAAATACATTCGAACTAATTTTCTTTAAAGTCCAACATATCAAAATCTGTTGCATTCACTAAAGCAGTACTGAGAGGGAAATTAATAGCATTAAATGCTTATATTAGAAAAGGAGAAAGGTCTCAAATTAATGACTCAGTTTCTACCTTTAAAAACTAAAAAAGAAGATTAAAGTAAACCTGAAGTAAATAGAAGAAAAGAAATAATAAACATTAGGAGAGAAATCAATAAAATAGAGAACAACAAAACAACCACAAAAAACCAATATAATCAATGAAAGCAAAGCATGTTCTTTGTGAAAAATCAATAAAAGCAATGGAACTCTAGCCAGAATGATCAGGAAAAAAAAAATCACAAACTACTAATACCAGGAGGTAGCATTATAAGTACCAAAAGGTAATTAGAGAATATTTTGAACAACATTATGCCAATAATTCAACAACCTAGCTAAAATGGACAAATTCCTTGAAAAATGCCAAAGCCCACTCGAGAAGAAATAGATTGTCTGAATGCCCTGCATCTATTTTTTTAAAGAACTTGAATTTGTAGTTAGAAGTCTTTCTACAAAGAAAACCCTAGGCTCAGATGACTTTGCTGGTGAATTATACAAAACATTTAAGGAAGAAATAATACAATTAAACACAAATATTTTCAGAAAATAGAAGAGGGAACTTCCCAATTCATTCCATGAGAGCAGCATTACCCTGATATCAAAATCAGGCAAAGGCACTATAAGCAAAGAAAAGTTCGGATCAATATTCTTTATGAACATAGACACGTAAAGTTTAAATGAAATTTTAGCAAATCAAATCCAACAATATATGAAAAAGAATAATACATCATGACTAAGTGAGGTAGATCCCATTAGTGCAGAATTGGTTTAAAATTTGAAAATCAGCAAATGAAATTCACCATACTAAAAGACTGAAAAAGGAAGCTAAGTAATCTCAATAGATGCAGAAAAATCATTTTCCCTGATAAAAGGCATCTATAAAAAACAAAAACCTACAGATAACTTCATCTTTAATGATGACAGCCTGAATGCTTTCCCCTTTCTATGGGGAATGAAGCAAGGCTGTCCAGTTTCATCATGCCCATTCAACATTATGAAGGGAAATGAAGCAAAACACATAAAATACATGTATACATTATATATTATATTAATTATATTCAAAAAATATATATTATATGTTATATTATATATATTTTATATATATGGCATAGAGATTGGAAAGGAGGAAGCAAAACTAATATTTTTGGAAAAGGCATAATCATATCTGTAGAAAATCCTGAGAAATCTACAAAGAATTCACTACAAGTAATATGTGAGTTCAGCAAGGTCAATACATAAAAAACAACTCTTATTTCTATAAACTAGTAACAAGGCTTTGGAAACTCAAGTCAAATAATACTAGCACTATAGCATGAAAAATATGAAATACTTAGTGATAAACTTAACAGAAGATATTTAAGACCTGCACCCTGAGAACTATAAAATACAGCTGTGAGAAAATAAAGGCATAAATAAATAAAGAGATAAGCTGTGTTTATGGGTCAGAACACTTAATAATGTTGAGATGCCAATGCTCTCAAACATTGATCCACAGATTCAATGCAATCCCAATAGAAACTTCAGCAGGCCTTTCTGTGGAAATTTACAAGGAGATTATGTAATTTATATGGAAAGAAAAAGCCTAGAAAAGCAAAAACCCTTTTCTGAAAAATAACAAAGTTGAAGGATCTACACTGCTTGGTTTTAAGATATATTATAAGGCTACAGTAATCAAGACAGTATCATTGTGATAATGACATAAAGATAGACATATAGGTCAATGAAATAGAATAAAGAGTTGAGAAATAGACCCAAACATATATGGTTAATTGATTTTCGACAAAGTTGGCTAGGCAATTCGATGGAGAAAGGACAATCTTTTTGTTAAATGCAATTGAAACAATTGGATAGCCATATATAAAAAGAAAGATTAAAAAAAACCTTGACTCTTACTTCAAACCATATACAAAACTTACCCAAAATAGATCACAGACCTAAATTTAAGAGCTAAAACCATAAAACTTCCTGGAGAAAATATAAAAGAAAATCTTTGTGGTATTGGATTTGGCAAAGGTTTTTAAATTTTTACCCAAGCACAATCTATAAAAGAAAATATAAATTAGTTGGGCAAGATCAAAATTTAAATATTTTGCTCTTTAAGATGCACTTATAAAAATAGAAAGACAAACCAAACCCCAAACTGGGGGGAAATATTTGTAGAACATGTATCCAGCAAGGTTTTGTCACTAGAATATATAAAGAGCTCTTACAACTCAAGAATTTAAAAACACACATACACAAAAATAAAAATGAGCAAAGAATTGAACATACACTTCAGCAAAAAAGATATGTGGATGATGAATAAGCACAGGAAAAGATGCTCGTCATCAGTAGTCTCCTCCCTTTGGCTCTATTCAGGGGGGTGCTAACATATTCGTATATTACAAGATAAGGTGGATTCAAAATTTAGCTCTTCCACTTACTAATGATGTGACCTTGGATGGATGACTTAACCTCTCTGTATGTATCTCAGTTTTCTCATTTGGAAAATGGAAATAACCATAGCGCTGTCTTCTGGAATTGCTGAGAGCAAAGCTCCTAGCATTGGGCCTACACTAAGTGGCCAACAAGTATTTGCTACTTTTAGTACCTGAACCCAATTTCAGCAAAGGATCTAAAGGGCCGATTCACCATATCACATGGTGTCGTAATAATCAGTCAATAGATTCTGACTGGGATTTCGGGCATGATCAAATAGGGCTGGGGTAGAAGAGAGGATAAGAGCAGCATTACTGTCTAGGACCAAATTGTGTCCTCATCAAAATGTGCATCAGAACCACATGAGAAGCTCATTGAAGTCAGCATCTCTGAGGAGTGGCCTCGAAATCTGCATTTTAACAAATCCTCCAGACAATTCTCCTTTCCAGCTCTACGGCATGCACGTCAAATATAGATTTTTTTTTTTATTATCTCTTGCTATTACATTCTTATATTTATTTCTTTTCCATTTCTTTCCCTTACTGTTGTGTGTATGGGGAGAGGGGGGCAGAGGGATGGTCTAAAAAAAACCTTAACTACCTGGAAATTCTTTTTTCTTTTTATTTTGTTCTTTTCAGAACTTGTGTAGCTTCATTCTTTTTATTTTTATATCTCTGCAGTGATGTATACGTAGAATTTTATATTCTGCATCCAATTAACATTATACCATATGAATTATTTTATTCTGATACATCTTCTTTATGCCTTTTCTTCCCCATCCAGATAATCATTCAATGTGGACAGGCAGGTGCACATTCGTGAGTCCACACTCATACCGTCCTACTCAAATATATATACATTGCATTTGGGAATGTATATATATATACATTCCCTGATATAGCTTCAGTTTCTTTTACTGTATATATTTTATAAGCACCCTAAAATATTTTTTTCTGAAAGCTAAATGAATAAATAAACAAAACTGAAAGGGATGTGGTTGGCCTATGTCTGTGCTTAAAGCTTTACATAAGATCTCTACAATGGAGAAGGTTGCTTTACATTAATGAAGATAGTATTTACTCTTTTAGCCTCACCTGCAATTATTGGGTGAACTCAGGTCTCCTTAGTTCATTACTGCCATTAGTGCCTGTCAATAACAGAGAGTGTGCCTGAAATGACCAAGTACCTGGGAGCTCTAGAAGTCTCATCTCTTCTAGCAGAGGGCAGCTCTGGCTTGTGAAATGGAAGGCTCAGATCCTGATCCTATGGGTTACTGCACCTTGGGTTTCTCCCTAGGTCTCAGTTTCCCTATCCACAAAAGATGGCTATTAGGCCTAAGCAGTGTTCCTTCCAATGTGCCCTGTGGACCAGCTGCTTCAGAATCACCCACACACTAGTGAAAATGCAGATCCCCAGGCTTCACCCTAGACTCATTAGATCACAGTCTGATGTGGGGCCCAGGAGTCTGCATGCTTCACCAGTCTTGCAGATGGTTCTCATGGAATATTAAAGGTTGAGAATCACAGATTTGCAGTTAAACATCTTGTGTGATTAATCTCCAAACTCCTGTTTGTTCTTTCTTAGGCAGGAAGGAGTCAACCCAGGCTAGCCAGCCTGGTCCTTCTCTGCATGTGCTAGAACTACACCAGTCTCCAGTGAGGGAACTCTACTGACACCTGGCTACCTGCCTTGCTATTGCTTGGCCTCTCACAGGTCATGGACAGAAGACGGAGCAACCACGGCTGGACTGCCCCATAATCACTCAGACCTAGAACACCATTCCAACCTTAGCTGGGCCTCCAATCTGCAGAGAGTAGACTGGGATCTGTCCACCTTCCTCTTGCAGTCCCTATGGGAACCTGTTTTGCTTCCTAGGATCTGAGATTAAAGCTGAAACCCTATGTGTCCAGCACACACCAGGAGCCCAGTGCAAGTCTGATGAATGAATACAGAATAGTGAGTAAGTGGAGTACCCCAGGGTGGATAATGTGAGGAGTGGGAGGGGGAATCTTATGTGCAAGGTAGATAGTGGTGGCCAATAAATACTTGTGCAAATGTCACTAAATGAAATTCAAACGCCTTATGCATAGTACATATTTTTAAATGCTGCTATAGTAAGTGTACTTGGTCACTCTCCCCCACCCCATGCCATATCCCTTCAACCCTCAGCATGTCATTGTGCTGTCCCCCAACTGTTAGTATCTGCATCTCTTTGCCTGAAGGCTTTCTCTATTCCCTGCACGCAGGACAGACCAGAAGCCCTAGGGAATTAACTCATGACCTCCAGTTGTACTAGAACCAAGGACTGATTGTCCTGGGTGCATTGTTGAAGTATAAATACCCCGTCTTCCTCAACCCTCAGGAGGATAACTCTGAGACAGGGCTACCACACTGACCACCAGAGTTCCCCAGTGGGACAGAGCCCCAGATGCCCACCATGGCCATTTGCTCGATAACATGCCCTTTCTTGGGTTTTTTTCCTCCTTCCCTCTCTCACTTCTCCACTCCATTACTGATATTTCTCAGGATCACCTCCCAAATCTAATACTTGTGCTCAAATCCTTTCCTCAAGGTTGGCCTCAGAGGGACCCCATAGTAGGATAACGGTTGAATGGATGAATAAACGAGTTAGAGGCCTGAAATATTATATGCTTGAAAACATAGTAAGCCTTTGTGTAATGAATAGCTTCCAATAAATGGATAGAGTTCAAGGTGGACCCCTACAAATCTGGTACTTCAATTTCTGACACCAAAAAATAAAAAAGCCTTTTGAGAGAGTGAGTACTTGAATGAATGATCATTAAATGGAGTCAAGGTCTGGAAGTCTATGCTCTAGTACATAGCTAGTGTTCAATAGATGTGCTTCATATGGATAGGAGTTAAAAAGAAAGGAGAAAGGGAAGTAAAAGACAAAGAAGGAAGAGCAGAAGAAGCAGTCTCAGAGGCTTGTAGCCTGAAGCAGCCAGGCATTGAGCATTTATGAAGGGGCCTATAAGACCCCACGTGGTCTGGTTCCTGCTTAGGCCCCAGCTTCTTCCTCCACCACTCAATCCCTTTTTTTATAGCATTCCACATCAGTCTTCTTTCAGTTCCAGGCCTTTACAAATGCTATTTCCTTGGCCAGCAATGATCTGTTAATGCGTTTGCCTACTTAATGCCTTCTTACAGGTAAATTCTTATCTCACCTAAGAATTTGCTTCCTCCAGGAAGCCCTCAGAGATGTCTCCATTATGCCAAATGTATATGTAGCTATACTAACGCTCATATCACCTAGTATTTCCACTTATGTAATTAGTTGTTTAATGGTTGACTCCTCCCAGTGAAATGAAAACTTATCTATATTCCTGGTGCTCTTCACAGTACCTGTCATGTAGTAAGTGCTCAATAATATTTCATGAAGGCTCACATGAATGACATGGACATGACACCTAGTCTAGCTTTAACCTTAGACCCAAGGCTTTCCCGGGAAGGGCCAGGGTTCCTGGAATCCTCACCCCCACACACACTGTTCCCACCACCAGAGCACCCCAAACCAGCCAAGTGGCAAAATGCATCCAAAGTCTGAAAAAGCCTTCGACCAGTCATCTTAGAATAGCAATAGCTTCTGTTCCAGCCAGTGCTGTCACAGGCAGCTTAATTATGGTAATTAGGACCCACATTAAAACATGATTATAACATAAAATTGGAATTAACTGTATAACACATCCAAATTTTTCGGTATGCTTATTGATTTTCTTCCCCTGCTAATCAGAGGGCTACAGTAAATTCAGATAGATCTGGTATAATTAAAACTGAGCCTGTAAATGCTAGTGAAAACTCTAATTAGCATCTGTCTTTTGTTAAGGGCAGCGAGGTGGGAATGTATATTTTCACAAGGAACATAATCAGTGCATTCATGTTTCTTTCCTGGAAGCTAGGTGGGGCAGGTTAGGCTGTTCTCATCTCTTTTTAAGAATTATTTTGAAAAAAGATGCACATTGTAAAGACATCTAAGAAATGCCTAAACAAGAAGTGGTTGGTTTAAAGAAAAACAATTAGTCAAACGTGGCTATTGGAGGCATGCCGACAAAACAACCAACGGAACTGTTCTCTGCTCTGTATGGTAAAATGGTTTTGAAATCAGGCAACCTTGAGTGCAAGTCTTCACTCTGCTGTTTGCTAGGTATGTGATCTTGAAAAAGTGTTGTTTTGCCTGTCTGAGCCTCAGTTTCTCATCTGTGAAGTGAGGATGACAGAACCTCCCTAACAGGGCGATTGGGAGGACTAATGCGATCACAGACTTTCAGCGTGTAGTAATATGTTCACAATTAGGAGTTGCTATCATCTTCATCATCATCATCACCGTGATCATCACCCCACAACTATCATCTGCATCATCATTTTCATCATCATTATTATTTTCATCCAGTTAAGAGGAAACTTGCAATGCCTGCCATGGCTCTGGTGAGCTGCGTGGTGCAGCGGACACACCATGACTTTGGATGCAGGTAGCCCTCCGACCTGTGCCACTTGTAAGGTATGCGACCTCAGTTTAGTTTCCTCTAAGTCAGTTTCCTCATCTGTAAAATGAGCACAATTTTCAAGGGAATGTTGTGGATGTGATGAGGCATGTGGTTTACGCACTACATGGAGCTAGTAGTCACTTTAATCGATGTTGACTCCCTGCCCCCAATATCCAGTCTTGTGTCCTCGACAGACTGCTTTGGTTGGTAGTGGTATATCTCAGGCAAGGATAGAGTATAAAATCAAGAGTCTCTAGGTCTCTAATTACCAGCCTTTGCTCAGAGGCATGCGTTTGCTCTTCTGTGCTGCCTCCTACAAAGCTGATGCTCCACCATCATGGCCTTAATTGCTGGGGAGTGTTTCTGCATCATATGTGTAGAAGACACTGTAGAGTGCGTTAAATATTCCACATGCTCCTGTGCATTTCCTGCCTCCCTTGTGGTTAGAGTGAGGCCACGGGACTACTTCTAACCAACGGACTATGAGAAGAAATATGGCACTTGCATTTGGAGAGAGTTAAAGGGCAGTGGCCAGGAAGCCACATGTAGAGGTCAAAACTACAAGACATAAGTGACCTAGATCATCAAGTCACTGCAGTGAAGACAGCTGTCCTGGAGAGCAGCTGAAACCCCATGGGACTTCTGTGAGTGAAAAAAAAAAAATCATTGTATTAAGCCACTGGAGTTTTGAAGTTTATTTGTTATGACGACATAACCTAAACTATACTGATTCAAACAATGAGGGGGCTCTGCAATCAAGTCTGCTGTGTTGCTTGTGCCTCTTGCTCTGAATGCACTAATTGCTTGGAGGCTATTGTTCATTCCCAGACTGATGGATCTTCCTCCAGACAGATTTTGGGTAGATGGGAGGGGACCAGGAACTTCTGAGTCCAGAGATTTATCATGATGCTAATGCCCTTTTATGCAATCTGCAGCTGGTCCCTCACAGTTCCGATGCCTCAGAAGACTGAGAGGAAAGAACATGGAAAGCCCAAAATATCAGGGGTCTTGATTGGCCCCAGTGGCATTGACATGCCAAACATCATGGACAGCTATTGTTTTTCACTTGACCACAATCCACACCCACATTTATTTATTTATTTATTTCCTTTTCAGCTGGTCAGTACAGGGATCCGAACCCATGACCTTGGTGTTATAAGGCTGTGCTCTAACCAACTGAACTACCTGACCAGCCCTCCACTTTTATTTTGATATCAGCACCTTCGTCTTTTTTTGAGAACCATTTATCACATGCAAGCTTGATGGAGTTGTCTATCTTTGCCCAAGAGGAGGGCATATAACTTAACTTTGGTAGTTGATTCATATCAAGTGCAGCCCCTTCAAAGGACTGTGTTGAGTTCCTGCTTCCTTAATCTCTAGAACTGCTTTGTCGTTGTTCCCAGGTCTGCTTTTCCAATTCTTCTTTGGTCTGCAAGATACCCCTATCCTTCTAACAAAGCCCTTCCACTTTGCCCTAGCTAGATTTAGTCAGCATCAGCTCCTTTCCACCAAAGAGCCCTCAGTAATACACAGTATGAATTTCATGCAATATCAACAAAGCCCCTATCACGGGCTGGTTGCCTTGCTGGATCCTGTTGCCCTATTATTCCAAGTTTGGAATGCATTTTATGATAGATGTAGACATAATCAAGTAAGTAAACATAACTAAGTAAACCCAGTAAACCTAAGTCAGAAAATAAAGAAAATGTGGTTTTTCTTATTCATTCAACAAACATACTGTGAATGCCAACTACAGGCAAATGTGCTTCCAAGTGCTGAGGATAAAGGAATGAACAAAACAGACCAAAATTGCTGCCCTCCCGCAACTGTCATTCTAGCTGGAAGAGGCAGACATAACGCAAACAAGTAACAATATAGAGGATTCAGATCCTGAGAAGTGCTACGGGGAGAAATAAAGCAGGACAGGAGGACAGAGAGCCCATCAGGTAGGGGCTGGGATAAAGAGAGGCTGCAATTTGAAATGCGGGAAGACCTTCCTGAGATTTGAGCAAAACCTGGATAATAGAGTCATGTGCTCTCTTGTCCTTGTTTCCAAATTCCATCTTGCAGGTGACTTGGTTTATAGGGCTGTTGTGGGAACATTTAATAACTTTACAAGTGTGTGACACTGAATAAGTACACAATAAACTTCAGCTGGAAAACCAGAGCGAAGAAGCCACCATTCAGATGCCAAGTCAGTGCCGGAGTATTCAGGGATCACCAGCACTCACCGCCCCCCCCCCCCCCCCCCCGCATCCCGAGCCATCACCCTTGGGCTGCTGTGTCCCTGGGCCCCAGGCAAAGCCACTGTTCCTTCAGGCCCTAAAAACTGCTGAGGCTGCATCTTCAGAGACTGGTGCAATCCTCAGACCACACCTCCCAGGTGGCTCTAACTAGGAGCCTAGGGAGGCTCCAGCTGCTGGCTGGTTCTGCTGCTCCTGCCACCCACCTTCTGCTCAGGAAGAACTCAGGGAGAGAGAGACAGAGAGAGAGAGAAGGAGAGAAACAGAAAAACAGGGAAATGTACAATCCAAGCCAGAGAGAGGCAGGTGGAACTCCAGGCCCTCTGCAATGGGTTAGTGGGTTTTGTTCCAGGTGGACAGGGTACTTCTAACATCTCCAGTTCCTTCCTGATGCCCCACTCTGGTGGCCAAGGGCATGGATTTGGCACAGAGGTGGACCTGGGTTCAAATTCTATCTCTGTCATTGCCAGGACATGTGAACCTGGGCAATCTCACCACTCTCTGAGTCTCAGTTAAATAATGCCAACTTCATAGGTTAAAGTGAGCATTATGATGTGAGCCACAGAAAGCACCCAGGCACGTGCCGAGCACACAGTGGGCACTCAGTCAACATTAGATGCTGCTATTATCACTAACCAGATACTGGGATCTTGACTCAGTTCTGGCTCTGGGTCCTCAGAGTCTGAGGTGGAGTCAGCCCCAGAAGAGACCTGGTTCCTGCACATTCACAGAGAGCCATGGTTGGGACTCTGAATGAAAACCTGGAGCCCAGTGGCTCTTGGCTCTGGCAGCACACTGGAATCACCTGGGGAACTTTTAAAAACATAGATGCTTGGGCCCACTCCCAGACAGTCTGGTATAATTAATTTGGGGTATAGCCCGGACATGGGAATTTCTAAAAGCTCCCAGGTGATTCCAAGGTGCATGCAAGGTTGAGAAACACTGCCCAGGGCTTTTATTTAAATCCCCCACATTTATTCCCAGAGCGGAAGGTACACACAAACATCATGTCCCAGGCAGCCTCTCAGACAATCTGATTTTCTTTTTCTTGACAAGCATTAGTTGAGTATCAACTGTGGTCTTGGCACATTATTAGACACTGAATAAGGCACTTGGAGTCCAGGTGGCCACACAATTGATAAATGCTATGCTTGAGGGGGCTGTGGGAACAGGGAGGAAAGGAATCTCACCCAGATTAGAGGAGGGATGGGTGGAGAAGGAGGGTGTTGCAGGGCCATGCCTAAGCCAGAACTTGAAAAAATGAGTAGCAGTTGGACTAGCAGAGAAGTGGGAGGAAAGAGGGCAGCCCAGGTGGCTCAAACAGCTATTGCCAATGTGTGGTGGTATGAAACATCAAGTAGAGAGAAAGAAAATGAGGAGGGGGTTGCCTGCTGGCAGGTCTATGTGGCAGAGGACAAAGGGCAGGAGAGGAAACCACATAGCAGAAGCCTTACAGCCATGCTCAGACCTGTAACCTTCATATCATGGGCACTGGGGAACCATGGGAGGCTGTAGGTTGAGGGGCTATAGGTAAAGTTTTATTCTGTGCATAAGACTTCAGTTTGCTGCTGAGAGCCAGGGCGTGGGGCATCTGGAGAAGGAAAAGGCTTTGTTTGGCAATTTCTGCCCAAGCAATTTTATTCCATTTCCTTCCATCATGTAGAAACCTGACGTTATCCTGAGAACGTTACTGCCATGGTAACGGTAAGAGAAACAAACAATACACGCATTGTATAAAATTGTACATAAAGGCTGTTTATTTTTCATACCATTATTTTAATAGGTGGGGATGGTAGTGATGGGCTGGAAAATAGCAGGCTTTAATGGTGCTGCCTTTTCTTGAAATGACTTGAAATGCTCACAGACATTCAGACACTGGCACTTAGGTCATGTCTCTGGATGGGAAACTCCGCTGGTTTAGAATCTCACCACCAGGAAGCATCACCTGTTCCTGGGTCTGAAAGGCAGTGTTGCCAAGTGGTAATATTCTTGAGCTGGAGGTCAGGTAGCCCTAGATTTAAGCCAGTTCTACCACGCTTCCTGATTAGTGACTGTTGGCAAGTTCCATCACCCTCTGAGTCTTTGTTTACTCATCTGCAAAGTGGGTATTCATTCATTCATTCAAAATTCAACAAGACTTCATTGAAAACCTCCCATGTGTTTCTGTTGAAAAGGATCCTTCTATTCATAGGGCTTAGAATCTAGTGAGAGAACACAAATAATATACCTGTAAACACAAAAATAAATAAGAAAGATAATTTTAGATAGTGATATGTGCTTAAAAAGATTTAAAACCAAGGAAATTCTCTCTAAGGAGGTGCCATTCTATCTGACCACGGAAAGATTAGAAAGAGCCAGCTCTTTATATATCAGAAGGAAATGCCTTCCAGGAAGGGGAACAGCAAGAGGAAAGGCCCAGGCCAGTCTGAGACTGAAATGTATGCAGCTGGAACTATGTAAAGGGAGGTACAAGATTAGTACAAATAGAGAGGAGGAGCCAGATCAGGAGAGTCCCATAGGCTGGGGTAGGAGTTTGGAGCATAATAATGCAAACCTCCAAGGGCAGTTGTGAGAACTAAGTGAAATACCAAATGGGAAACTCTAAGCAGCTGCTTAAAAATGTTAGCTTTTACTCTCACCTGTAGTAGAATCCATCGTTTCTTGGATATGGAAGCTGATGCCATAGAATCATTGAATTTCAGGACTGGGAGATCATTTTTCCTAGTTATTCTACCTTTTCATATATGTAATTTAAAGATCAGAGAGGGTAAGGGACTTATAGAACACACAGGAGCTAATGGAAACTCTGGGCTTTCCAATTTCCATTCACTGTCCCTTGAGTTCTTGAACTCAAGCCTGTGCCTTGATATCTCAGAGGAAATTCCTTGGCCTCTGTTCGCACTGGTGCCACTTCTTTCTTGGGAACAGCTTGGAGTAAAGGAAAACCATAGACTCGGTGCTCTTGAGTATGTCATTTCTCTCTCTGAGCCTCAAAGGTTCCACGGACATTAGTCCTCTTCTCCCCACCCCCTGCATCCTCCTGAGCACAGAGGCTGGGCTTTGGCTGCAGAGCTGGGAGAAAGGACAAGATATTGATTAGCAGGGACCTGATCTAGCCTGGCCTTTTCAGTATTCCATATTGAAGAGAGCGGTGAGATTTGAGAGGAAGGCAAAAGGCTAAAGATTGTTTCTGGAATTGAAGAGAACAGTGCTGCTTTTGTTAATCCAAAGTGAGGCCAGTCTCATGAAAAATGGGTTAGATTGGCTAAGTCCCAGATGGGCTTGGGAGGTTTACTTATTCTGTACCTTTAACCCCAGCTGGACTTTCTTCTAGGTCTAGACGTACATGAATACACTTTAAAAACCCCACGAGAGAAGAGCTTCCTATAGCATTTGTGCTCTGTTTTTCACCTACAGTTTATATAATACATTATCATTGCTCCTGTTTGTTGAGCACCTACTACAGGCTGGGTGCTCAGTTCATCACTGAACAGGCATCTCCTATCTTACCCCACAATAACCCTATGAAGTACTTACTAATATTCCTCACACTGTATAGACAAGAAAAACTGAGGTTTAAAAGTTACTCATGCTGGAGGGAGCTCTGGCTCAAACTCAGGCATGTTTAACTCCAAATAAACCTACAGATTCAAAAGGATACAGGGGCTTTTGGGGTCCCCTAACATGAAAGTCTTAGAGTAACCCATAGGTGTGTGCTCCTGTGCTGAAACAGGCTATTCTTTATGCTCTGAGAAATGTACATGTCAAAGTTTATAAAGCCAACAAAGTATATAAATAAACACAGTATCTGTAATTGGGTTTTTTTTTCTCACCTTTGAGGCCCAAGAACATAACCCCGAGTCAGAAAATCTCCTCCGTGTTTGCAGGATCTTGACTGTGGGATCTGTTATGATCCGAAATGTTTGTCCCTCTCTTTCAGCCTCCTTTGTGTTCCTGACGTTGCTCTGGCTTTCCTTCTCGTCTGACCAGACAAGCCTTTGGAGAATGCATATCCATCTTGCAGGCTCACTTTGTATTCTGTAAACTTTCTGTTTGAAAATGAAGGCATTGTCTCTCTGTTGAATCTCTACCATGAATGGGCATTTCTCAAGAGCCAGGGCAGGTGGTACAGACAAATCAAGCATTTCCAAGGAAACCAAAGGAGCATAACAGCTTCTTTCCAGGTAATGTGGACTAACTGGATGGGGTTGGCTGTGTGACAGCTTATCATTCCCTTGTTAGCATCTGGCCAGATTGACGTGAGGACACAGGTTTGCTGAATGGGGCTGCACAGACACATCTGCAAGTTATTAAGACCAGACTGAAAACAGAACATGAAGACACTGGTTGCTCTGCCTTCTACTCAAAGACCCTGGGTAACTCTGTTTCCTAGGCTATACTATTGCTGGGCTTTTTAAAATTTTTCCTATTTATTCTCTCCCTCTGTTTTAAGATAACTTCTCTTGTATTCCATTTTTACTCCAAGACAAAAAATTTTTCCCCTTTTTTTCCCTCAGTGATTAAAATCTTCCCAACAACCAGATGTTCCTGAGGGAAATACACGATGCTGAGTTTGGGTGGGGTGGGGATGGGAGTAAATGCTGTGTATTGATGGAGAGAGTGGTCACTGAGCCCTTAATAAATTATGACCTGTGTATACAAAGACATGGCATCACAGAAACATGATGGCAGTGGATACGACTGATTGCAGGAGCCTGCTGCAGCCTCGGGTCTTTGTACTTGCTGTGTCTTCCACCTAGAATGTGCTCTTCTCCAATCTGCACCTGGTTATGTCCTTCTCCCATTCATTTCTCTGCTTAAATGTCTCCTATTCTAGGAGGTCATCCCTGATCACTCAAAAAGAACTTGCTGTGGTCTGGCCGGTTAGCTCAGTTGGTTAGGGTGCAGTGTTGATGACACCAAGGTCAAGGGTTCAGATCCCAGTACCAGCCAGGAGCCAAAAACTAAAAATCTTGACTCTCAGGTCATCTTGTTTTATATTTCTCATAGAACTTAGAGCTCTCTGAAATTCTTATTTATTAAACATTTTACTGTCTATCTCTCACCTATACAAGGTATGCTCCAGAAAATAGGAGCATTGTCTATCTTGTTTACTGCTATATTGCCAGTATCCAGAACCACGTGCCTGGCACATAATCAGTGCTCAAAAAAATTTTGTTGAAAGGATAGATGGATGGATGGACGGATGAATGGAGAGTTTACTATATGCTAAATATACTATTCTAAGTGCTTTGTAATCATTGTCTCTCTCACTTAATCTTAAATGACAGCCTTTCATTGAAAGAGTTTCAGAGAGGTTAAGTCAGTTGTTCAAGGTCATACAGCTGTAAGTAGAAGAGAAACCATTCAAATTGACGTCTGTCAGGTTTTAAAGCCCAGGCTTTTAACCACTCTGTTATACTGCCTCCCCTGGCATAGAACATTAATCTTGGAAAGGATTTGGACTCTTATGTTGCCAGAGTTCACTAGATTGTCAGCCATAGAGAGCAAGAGATGGAGCACAGAGTTTAAATTATCTATTTAATTATTATCATTAATAATATTAATATTATTTAACACTTCTTCTCTACCAGTAGGCCACAGTGACTACAAGTCCATCATTAGAGCCACTCCTTTTGGCAAGGGCATTGAGGTATTAAAAAATATTGTTATTATTATTATTAAATTATCTAGTTAAACTCAGCACAGAATTTGGCACCTAGTAGCCACTCAGTAAATAGTAGATGCTCAAATAATACTTGTAGATAGATGGATGGGTGAATGCGTGAGTGGGTGGGCAGAGGAGTGGATGGATAGGTAGGTGGATGGATGGATGAATGGATAAATGAATGGAAGGAAGGAAGGGTAGGTGGAGGGATGAATGATTGATGGATGAGCGGGTGGATGGCTGGATGGATGGATAAATGGATGGATGGATGAATAAATGGATGGGTGGTAGATAGATAGACAGAGAAACAGAGTCTCAGAGAGGTTAGTGACTCACAATCACACAGTAAGTCAACAGAGGAGGAATCAGAATTCAGGACTCTTATCCCAGTGCTTGCTCTCTCACAACACCAAACATTTGAGAATGAAATTGAGTGTTTTCCTTGTAGTCTATGTAGTTACGATGATGGTGTTGATGATTGCTCCAACTGTGTGCCCAAAACTGGACTAAATACTTCATCTATTCATGGGATCCTCTCTATAACCCTATGAAATAAATGCTATCGTATCCCCTCATGCCACAAGGATATTATTATCCACTTCTGTCAATCACTCCATGTGATAAGTATTATTTTTATCCCTACTCCCCAGAAGAGAAAAATAAAGCTCAGAGAGGTTAGGTAACTTGTCTTTGCTATCCCTCAAGAAAGAGGTGAGGCCGGGATCTAACCCTTGGTTTCCACTGGACTAATTTTAACTGCATGAGCTGATTTATTACATGGCAACATATAAGGTGGACAGAATTGTGGACACAGATCATTTACTCTGCAGAGAAGCTGGGATTTCTCCCCAGGCAGGAGAGGTAACAGGAAATCCGCCCTGACACCAGAACCTAGGCTAGAAGTATCCTGTTGTAACAGAGATAGCACAAGCCTGGGCAAAAGGTAGACCAAGTGTATGATATTGAGCAAGCCACTTTGCCTCCCTAAATCTTAGTTTTCTAATCTGTAAAATGGGTATCAAAATTGTGATGAGGAAAGATTTTCATGTGCAAGCTACTCTGGTTACTTGCAGAATTCTATTCCTATTATGGTATTTCTTCTGGCAAGAAGAAGGAGAAGAGGAGGAGGAGAAGAAAGAGGAAGAAGAAGTCATCCTGATATTGCTCCTAGATAATCCCCTTACATTCCCGGCATCACGATTTCCAATAACAGGTCTGTGTTCCATTCTCTCAGGACTTTTCTTTGTGCCATGCTTCAGCTGGCAAGTGGAATAAATGGAGTAAATCCCTGCCCACATGTTTAATGAGTCAATGATTTATGGTGTCACTTCTTCCCCATAAGACACCTGAGTGCAAGCAATGATCTTCTAGAACTTCAATGCAGTTGCCAAAAGGAGTGGCCCTAATGATGGATTTTTAGTCATTATAGTCTACTGGTAAGGAGGAGGTGTTAAAGCACCAGGGGATATCCACCAAAATGTAGCACAGAGGCAGACACCAAATTCCTGGGAAGCAGCATGTTTAGATGAAATGGGTTCTGTCTTTGGACCCAGACCCGGCCTTAAATCTGCTGCATCTCACAACTTCCCTGTTGAGTGAGCTCAGCTAGGTTGGGATCCTCTCTAGAGGTCAGATCCTTATCTGTGGAATGGAGATAACAACATCTCATTGTCAGGATCATTGTGAAATTTAAATGAGAAACTCTGCACTATGTGTACAGCACCTGGCAAACAGTAGATGCTTATACACATTCATTTCCCTGCCTCCAAAAGTGGAACTGGCCTATGTCTTTGTTTTTCTTTCACTCACTTTTTCCCCTTTCCCTTTTCCTCCAAATGCCTTGCTTCTTTATGCTTCTATTCAACAAGTACTACTGAGTTCACACTGCATGCTAGTACTGTGCAGACCCTGAGCGTATGGTGGCAAATAAGACAGGCGAGTCTACTCTTTACAGAGCTTCCAGCCTAACATACAAAGCAATGGAGTGCTTCATCTTCCCTAAAGGAGAAATCCGTCCTTCTGCACCCCCTGCCTCAGCCTCCCTCTTTATAAAACCAATTGGCTTTGCTGCCAAGAATGGAAACTTGCAGCCAAGGATAGGATTTTGGGGGGGATTCTCTGTCCCCCAGAGCCTGAAAAAGTTCTGGGCTTTTAGTGAGTGACCTGTAAAAAAAGCATTGCATGAATGAATGAATGGGGAAGCTCTGGCCATGGAGGGTCTTCTGAACCAAAGGCTCCCTCTCCTCTCTTGTCCTCCCCCACCCATTCTTTCCAGGGACTCCCAGCTCCACCACTCTGCTAAAGACATATTCCTCCTCGTTGCTGCTTGCAACCTTCTCCCCATCTGCTCCCTCTGCCTGTTCAGGCTGCAATGTGTAGACAGTGTGGCAAGGTGGGGTAGGGGGAGGGGGAGAGTTTCTAAATTGGGTGAGAGGCCTGGGAAGCCTGCTGGGTCTGCCAAGCCTTGGCAGTGCCAGGCAGTGAGTCTCCAGAAGTGTGTGGCCAGTGCCTGTTTCCACGTATCTCCCTCATCGATAGTCCCCCTCCACCTCTATTTGTGAAGAAGAGACAAGTTGTTTGAGAATCAGGGCTGCTCAGGAGTACAGCAGTATGTGGACCTTGAACTCCAGCTCAGATAGGGGAAGGGGGCAGGGCAGGGGTAAGTAGCTGAGCTGAGAGGAAGCCTTTGGGGCTCCAGTGCCCTGTTGACATTGGGGATGTGCGAGGTGGAGCTCAGGTTAGAACAGGGATGAATCTTAATTTAGAGTTCGTGGTTGGACTTCAAGGGAGCCAGAGCCCCCTGGTATTAGATGCACGGTTTTGTGGCTGAGTGTATTGTTCTAGCGACATTCACCACTCTCTCTCCTCAGGTCCATTGAGTTTGAGACTTTGTAGGTTATGGGGACTCACTTTGGAAACACCAGGGCTCTGGCAGGGAAGAGGGCTGGTTGGGGCCCAGAGGAGCCTGGAGAAAACTGGAACTGGGACCTATCCGGATGCCTGGGCGGGCGATGGAAAGCCCCGGGCTGCTCACAGGAGCGGCTTTGAGGCCTCCACCTCACCGTCTGCAAAATGGTCAGGGCGCTCTCCGGCCTCGCCTCGCCAGGCAGGGCTGCCGTGAGCACCCCCAGAGAGCCAACGCTCGGTCCACAGGACGCAAGCGGAATTGGCCTTAAACTTTGCAGGGCCGACGGGCCGGCGGCCAGAGGCGGAGGTGGCACCCCGGGCGCCGCCGCGGCCCCTCCGCCCCGCCCCGCCCCGCCTGCACTCGCTCGGCTCAGGCTCGGCCCCGGCCCCCTCCCTCCTCCCGCTCGCTCCACGCTCGCTCGCTCGCTCGCCGGCTCCTCCTCACTTGCCCGCCCGCGCCCGGCGCAGCTCGGCCAGAGCGATCGCGGCGGGGCTGAGCGCGCGTCCGCCCGGGGGGCTCCGGCGGCTGCCCCGGCCCGCGGCCCCCTCCCACGCTCGCTGCCTCCCGGCTCCCGCGCCGTCCGCCCGCCCCGCAGCCACGATGCCCGCGGCCCGGCCGCCCGCCGCGGGACTCGGCGGGATCTCGCTGATCCTCGCTCTGCTCCTGGGGACCCCCGCGGCAGCTCTGGCGGGAGGTAAGCATCGGCAGGGGCGGGCCGGGGGAGGGGGCAAAGTTGGCGCGAGTGCGGGGCGGCTGGGGGTCGCGGCTGACCCGGGCGACTCCCGCACCACGCGCCGGGATGGGCAGCGGAGGCAGCCGCTCAGATTTGGGGCTAGGAAGCGCGTCCCCCTGGCCCGGGCTGACGGGAGAGTGGAGGCGGGGATGTGTCTGAAGGACTCGGGCGCTTCCCTGCTTGGGCTGCGGACTCCCTTTCTGTCCTCCCCGGCTCGGGGGCTGACTCCCCTTTGCAGCCCCGGAGGATCTCCTTGGAGTGGGGTCGCCTTCAAACCCCAGATTCCCGGAGCTCTCCGCAACCGCACCCGGGGCTGGGCGCCAGATAATTCTCACCCTCGCGGGGAGAGAAGGGGGGAGGGGGAGCAGCTGACCCGCAACTGAGGACTAGACTCAAACGGCGTCTGGGGAGCGTCGTGGTGCCACTCCCTTCCACCCTAGGACCCCTCGCGTCCTTTGGCTCAGACTGCCCTGGGGGGTTGTGTCCGCAGATCGCTCTCCACGGAGCGTCAGGAAACAGGACTTGGGTGTGGCTTTCGCCTGAGGCCAGTGGAGGGGGCTCAGAGCTCTCAGAACTTAGCAGGGGAGGGGGGAGAGATGTTAGGTGGCCGTGGGAAAGCTGAGCGGACCCCCCACACACGCGCACACACACACACACACACACACACACACACTTCTCTCTCCCCGGACAGCCTAGCCTCTCATCACTGCTACAAATGGGCGGGGGGTGGGGGGTGCTAGTTTTACCCACCACGTGCTTGCCGGATGGGAAGGGGGGCCCAAGTTAAGCGGGGAATAGCAGCTCCTCCTTGCCAGACCTGGAGCGAAACCCTCTCTCCAGCCGGCCGAGGTCCTCCCAGGAAAAGTTGTGGCGGGGGGTTAGGATGGAGAGAGGGAGGCAACGCTTAACTCACCCAAAGCTAACCCCAAGAGCTGCGGGGATTTGGTCAGGCCACCAGGAGACCTAAGAGTCAAAGGGAGCGTTGTTACGCCATCCGACCTCGCCTTCTCCCAAGGTCCAACTGCTGTTATGAGAAACTCGCTCCTCACGTGGAAAACAGCAGGCAGCTCAGGGTCCGCCCAGGCTGGAGACAGCCGGAGGATGTGCACTCAGCCTATGCGGAGCCCCGTCTGTGTCATTTGGACCGTCTTGATCCAGAGTTGGGGGATAAGCGGTACCCCTTCTCCGCGGGGAGTTCCAGGACCCCTGGCGCGCACACCTGCTTTCAGCACCAAAGGCCTCGGACAGCTCTCAGCTGCGTGGGCCCTCTCTCGGGGTCCCTTTCCCTTCAAATCTTCCCCATGGCCGGGAGTGCCCTCCTCAGCATAAATCAGGCATTTAATTCCCCACCCGCTTCTCTTTCAATGTGGAGCCCGAAGTGCAGAGCAAAGGAAATAATTCGTCACCTTTTGTTTAACAAAGCATGTCATTAAAGAACCCACCTTTTATGAAGCAGTAATATTCACAATTTACGCTAGGTCTAGGCAATTTCTCTGGGAAAGGTGGGGGAAGGATATTTGATTTAAATAAATTGTTTCCACCACAGCATGCCCTTTCTTAATTAGCTGTCTCTTTCCAGCAATGGCTTGGTGGCCATTGAACTGAGTCCAGACCTCCCTCCCCGACCCCCCTTTTGAATCTGTGTCGTGACTAACACACACGTAAAAAAGAACCCAAAGCTACCTAGTAGCTTGGCGGCTTTTCTAAAGTGATTCTGCCTCTAAGGACTACACACACCAATACGCAACCCTCCAGCTAAAAAAATGTCTTAATGACATATATTGAATTGTCATCCAAGACAAGGATTCCATATCCTGTTTTCTTCACTGGCTTCAAACATGTTGGGTGGGGGTGGGGAGGTGGGGGAGTTGTGTGTGTGTTAATTTTTAAGACATTTCGTATTATATTTTTCCAATTGCTCAACATCATGGCTAGCCAGCATATATTTTTAATTAACTTCAGGTCACCACCAAATTAAAGTCAACTGATGTACTACTTCAGAAGGCTCATTAATAACTGTGTGGTTCTGACTCCGAGACTCTGAGTCATAAGGAGGGTGTGAGGGTAGCCAATGAGTATTGCCAATTCTCATGGTGTGTTTGGAAACAATTGACTTTCCACAATAAATTCTATTTTTAACTTGGAGCCTAACATCCACTAATGTCAGATGGAGGAAAACCATTCACCTAATTCAGTGTTGCAAACTAGTCCTTCTGTCTGTAGTAGAGTGAGGGGATTTGTAAATACTTGAAAGGGACTTGTTGCTACATTTGTATGCAGGTCACATGATTCTCTGGGCCATTTTGCTGTAAGGCATGAATAAGTATAAAGTATAACTTGTTTTTGAAGAGGCTCCTTATTGTCTAAGACAGGCATGTGGGGAATAATTGTAACTACGTGCTAAAATTGCAGAGCCTGAGTGTAATTTCTTTTCTTTTTCTCTTGAATTAATAAAACAAATTCAATATTGCTCAATAAAACTCAAATTTGCTGCTTTCCCCAGTCTCTAATGTGCATTGTTGTTAGATTTTCTTAAAGACTATTTTCGTTATGGATTGGCACTCTTTCCCATGGAGTTTTGGCCGCCCCTGCCAGGGGCCACCTTATCTAAGCTTGATGGCTTCTTATGTTCACATGGCTCAGCTGGGCATTAGGAAAATAATGTTACATTCCTTTCCTTCCTTTTCAAAGGCAAAAGAATGTTTCCTGACCAGAGTGGCTTTTTTTCTGGTTTTTGCTCACGAGTCCATTTCTGCAAACTGTTCAAAGGGGCTCAATTTACTGGCCCTCCTATTTGGTCCACAATTTCTGCAACACGCCCATGGTTCAGACCTCCACTAGGGGCACTCAAAGCTACAGTTTGTTGCTAAGGTGAAAGAGGTAGATTCTGACCCATGGAATCACCAGGTGTGTGCAATGCCAAAGGTCAGCAGAATGGAGCTCTCCTCAGCCTTCAGGTGGCCTTGCCATCATCTCTGCCCTCCCTCTTTCTGCTTACTACACTTAGTTCTTATTTCTCAGAGAGAAATTGTTGGTGACCCTTGACACATGCAGTGAAAAAGAGGAAGAAAAGGAAAAAAGAGGGTAGGAGAATACTCCAGGGAAGGCATCATTAGAATACAGAGTCGAACTGCCCTTCGTATACCCAGTTTGTGATTTCCGTTATGGAGCTAAATTGCACAATACCAAAGAGGCCGCAGCAAGGCTGTTCTGGGAAGTTTGACAAAGCTGGACATTAGAGTTAGACTTTAAGAGCTTAGGAAAAGAAGGTGGCTTTGGAATCAGAGCAACCTGGGTCTGGATCTCGACTCCATTGCTTATGAATATGTGACCCTCAACAGGGCTATTTTATCTGAGTCTTTATTTTGCCATCTTTGGGATGGAGACAGGGAAAGGGCAGCTGGTGTTACCAGCCTGGCAGGATGGTTGCAAGGATTACACAATGGGTGTAGAAGCAGCCGGCATGTTGGTGCTCAAGTAATGTTTACTCCCTTTCCTTCCTTGCTTTGCAAAGAGCAAATTGTTTCTGTTAGTAGGCATCAAGAAAGCAAATCCCTGAAGTTGCTGTGAAGCAGGTGTTGGCATAAATATTGGGATAATTTGAGCCAAAGTAGAACGGGTAGAGGTGGGGTACTGAGTAGCCCCAGTTACCTATATGTTGCCCTTGGCAGGCAAGAATTTTACATTGCCTGATGCAGATGCCCGTCCTTTCCAAACTTTCATGCTGTATCTCTTTGAACCTCAATGTTACCATCAGGAGCCAGGGTTCATGGTACTGGAGATGCAGGAGATGTAGGATGGCAGGTTAATGGTTAGAAAGAAGACATAAGAAGAAAGTCTTCTGGAAAAAGACCTTTACTCATTCATTCATTCATTCATTTATATTTACTGAGCACTTCTTACATGTCTTAGTTCAGGCTGCTATAACAAAAATACCTTAGACTGGTTGGCTTAAACAACAGAAATTTATTTCTCACATTTCTGGATGCTGGGAAGTTCAAGATCAAAGTGCAGGCAGATTTAGCATCTGGTGACAGCCCTCTCCCTAGTTTGCAGATGGCCACTCTCTAGCTGAATTCTAACATGGACAAGAGAGACAGAGAGTTCTGGTCTCCTTGTCTTACAAGGGCACTAATCTCATCATGAGGGGCTTCACCTTTATGACCTCATCTAAACCTAATTAGTTCCCAAAGGCTCCACCTCCAAATGCCACCACATTGGATATTAGGGCTTCAACACATGGATTTGGAGGAGACACAGATGTTAGGTTCATAGCACTATGCATGTGACAGACCCAGTGTTGGGTGCTGGAGACAGAATAATACAATAAGGTCCCTGCCCCAGTAACAGCAGCCTAGCAAGAGAGATCTGCAAGCAAACCATCGGCATCTATGCCGTATAATAAGTGCTTTGATAGGGGGATATCAGAGAACTATGAAAGCCCACAGGTGGGTATGTTTAATTTACAGGAGTAGTCAGTAAAGGCTTCCCAGAACAAGTAGCATTTGAACTGGCCCTGAAGGGATGTGACAGGTACCAGCAGCCAGAGGAGAGATTTCTACAGTAGGGTAGTAAAAATCCTGAAGAAAGCCTCTCTCTCAGAATGCATCACACCCCTGTGGAATTGGAGAGAGGGAAACAGAGGAGTGAGTGGGAAGGGACAGTAAGCACATGTTCACACTCAAAAAAGATCATTGGACCCATCAGTCCTCCTTGGTCTCCCCTAGACTTCATCAGCTCGGTGGATGAGAGCTGGAACAAAGGACTGTGAGCCGCGGTGTTTGCTATTGTCCACTAGAGGTTGTGATGACACTGAAGAAATCTTTCTGGAAGGCAGGGAGGCCCAACTGCTGAGTACGGACAGCACCACACAGCCCTGGGTAAACGCTGCTTTGCTGGATTCTCATATCTGCATAATCCTCTGGTCACTGTAGTTCCTTGGAAGCAGGCTTTTGGTGATATTGACAACAGGGAGCACGGCAGAACACAAGACTGCTTTGAGGGGCATGTAAAAGGATGGTGAATTGGAAGGAGGTTACTGGATGTGCATGAAATAACTTACAAGAACATGGCTGAGACTGTGTCTCTGCAATGAAAACAGCATTTATTGAGTGCTGATTTTTGTTTCAAGCCCTGTGATAAGTGGTCTGTATAGATTTGTGCAGAGAATCCTCACAACAGCCCCACAAGAGAAATGCACTTATTATCCCCACTGCATGGACTGGGGAAATTGAAGCACGGACACGTTAAGCAATGTGCCCGGCATCACAAAGCCAAGAAGGGGTTGTGGTCCAGCATCAAACTCAGGCCTGTGCCAGAATCTCTTAACACCAAGTTTTACTACTGCTTCTTCTATCCTGTATCCCCCAAACCTGTGTATAGATTCTGCTGGTACATGGGAGGCAAGGGCCAATAAATATTTGCCAGATGCATGTTGAACATGTATCCAATGCCTAACACAGACCTTGGCACATAGTAAGCACTTGAGTAAAGCTGGTCAAGTTGCAGTGAGTCATAAAGTGAAACAGGTTATAATTTTACTCGTAGGCAATTAATTCATAATTGTTATAGCTAATGAGCACATAATATGTTTCAGGCACTAACTTTCGTTATTTTATCTAATCTTCATAATTTCCCCATTTTATAGATGAGAAAATCAAGGCTTAGAGAAACTGAGTTATGTGCCCCAGGTTGCCAGCTAGGAAGTGGCAGAGGTAAGATTTGAATCCAGGTGGTCAGACTGTTGATTATGTGAGCTTGACTGATGGTCATGGTGCCCTCCAAGCTGGGTCCTGCTAATTTCCAAATGAAAGGGGTAGGAAAGTCACCTTCACCATTAATGTGCAAACAGTTAGCTGGGTGGGTACAGCCCCCAGCTCACCAAACTTCAAAGACTGACAGAACAGAAACCAAAATCAACTATAATTATCCCAAGGAATAATCCCCCAAAAGATGAGCATAGGGATTATTCTTCCCAGCCACAGAAAGGCAAAGACTTTATGTAAAAGGGTGAGCAGTCTGGCTGGTTCATTGGTTGGCACTGAAATTCTGGGTGTTTGTTTTTCATTTCTCATGTTCCCAGTCACTTAACCACTAATGGAGAACTCAAATTGTATAAAATTGGTTTCTATAAGCCGCTAAATTCAGGACCTAAGCTCAACCATTTCCTAGCCATGAGCCTCAATTTTTCCATCTGTAAAATGGATCACAATACTCACTACTGCATTCACAAAGCTGTCCTCACAGGGCTGGGATGAGACAAGGAAGTTAAGATGCTTTGTACATACCAGGAAATCAAGCCTCAGAAGGGTGGGTGCTGTCATGGAAGGCTGAAGACCCCAAATACTCTCTGGTGTTTCTTGCTGGGCTTGTTATGAGAGAATGACAAAATATAACACTGCTATTTGCCATTTACTGTGGGCCTACTCTGTGCCAGAGGACTATCCATGTGCTTATTCTACATTTACTCAGTTGGTCCTCACCCAATCCTATCAGGTGATATCAGAAACTAGATTTTAGTCTTAGAAAAGGTACAGGCACTTGCTCGAGGTCTCAGAGGCAATGAGTGCTGGAGGCAGGATTCAAACCCAGGATGGTTTGATTGCAAAGCCCAGGCTGGTTCTAGATGCTGGGGCACAAGGGTGTGCATCTCACATAGCACATACCAGAATAGAGAGCTGATGCAGGCCTGGAAATCAAGGTGGTTTGACTGGACTCTGGAAGGGAGATGTTTTTCTCACCTAGCAGCAAATGCTGGGTGTCCCAAGTCAGATTGCCAAGAGAGAAAACAGTGAGTGAGTCTCCACCTCTTCCCTACCTACTCTGACAGCTTCTGCGTGAAGCGTCATTCTGGTCTTCCTCACACTATTGCTAACAGCCTGGACTGTCATCCTAGGAGAATGTATAATTGGTTGTATACAGAGGACTAGATTAAATTCCCAGCTGGCTTATTTTAGCAGCATAATCTTGAGCTGTTTGCTTTAGTTCTCTGAGCCTATTTTGGCCTGATTGTAAAATAGAGGGTCATATCTACCTTGCAAGATTGTTAAAAATAGTCAGCGTGTGTGGTTATGTCTAGCTCATCACAAATACTCCATGAAAATTTGCCATTATTGCTACTATTATTCACCTGGTGATTTCTATTCATCCTTCAAGACCCAGTCGCCAAATCTCTTTTTCTGTGAAAATGTCTCTTGCCCTCTCCCTGCTATGTCAGTTGTGAATGATTCTCAGAGCTCTCCATCACATTTTCTCCCTCTATTATGGGTAACTCATGAACTAATAATGGGTAACTCATGAACTAATAATGCAGTAATAATTATTATTGCTTGAGTTACCAGTTTACATGCCTCCCTCCTCCTAGGCAATGAACCCTTAGAAAGCCTTGGCTGAATCTCACGCATCCACTCTCCCTTACCCTATATCTAACCCAGTGTAAGTGCTCGACTCATTTGTAAAACTATGTTAAATTACCTTTCATCTTTTTTTTTTTTTTGGCGGCTGGCCGGTAGGGGGATCCAAACCCTTGACCTTGATGTACTGTGGGGAGGTGGAGTTAGGGTCCTGAGATCTGAATTTAATTCCTGACTTTTTCTTCCACATCTGTGTGGTCTTAGGCAGCTTATATAAACCTCTATTCCTCACCTGAAAAATGGGAATAATAACAGTGTCCTACCTCATAGGACTGCAGTAAGGAAAATCAATGAGATAATAGATGAGAAATCACTGAGGAACCCTACAAAAAAGGAGAGTGAAAAATTAAAAGACAAAGGAGAGAAATATACTTTGTAAAGGGGGGGAACCCTTTGTACAAACATGGAACCACAAGATGGGCCATTCAAAGCACCCTTGCTGAAGCCCTCTTTCTTTCCAAAGGAAATATTGGATGCAATTATCGACCCTATTCCTAATCTCATTTCAGAACTGAAATTTTCTGGACACAGTACGTGTCGTTGTAGAGTCTGCCTTCTTTCTGGTCCCTGGCAGCTACAGAAACAGCAAATGCCCAGCTGCAAACTGGGAAAGTACAGCAAAGTGAATAAAACCCCAGGCTTTAGAGTCAGAGCAACCTAAGTTTAAATCCTGCCCACTTCTCAGGGATAATGTGATATGGGGAAAGGGCTGGTATAGTTAGATTAGATCTTCCTGGTGCCTATAATTTCATCAGATCATAGCATTTTTTATTTTTTTTAAATTTTTTTTAGGATTTCCATCTGCCTCAGTCCTCTTCCTGATATTTTTATTTTATTGAGGAAAGAGACCCACAGACATACTCAAAGTCCCACTGCAAGTGAATTGCCATGCCAGGACTCAGACCCCTTGCTTCTGTCTTCTCATTCCCATTCTAAAGTGACTTCTCCCTTCTTTAAGAAAAATAGAATTCTCACTGTCTTCAAGTATATGTCCTGAGATCCAAGGAAATGTGGCAGTAGAAGTCTTAAGGGCATCTGTCTCCATTAAACCAACGGCATGCATTACCGATGCCGGGTATTTACATTATGTGGCCATGGCAGAGTGACTGCATAAAAGATGCTTTAGTAGGAGCCGAGATCGAGCCACAACTCCCCTCAACCCCCACTGATTCGGCACCTGAGTCTACAAGGCACCAGCAGAACAGCTTGCACCTGAGAATTGTGCCATCCAAGCAGATGGCTCAACTCAAGCAGGCAAGAGTTAACCAAGGAGGCTCAGAGAGGCCCAGGACCCAGGCCAGGTGGCCCTCCTGTGCTTTCTTGCTCTCTCAGGGCTCATGGATAGTGGCTGACAGAGAAATCCAGGGGTCTGGAGTGTGGAGATCCAGGGAATGGTTGAGGGAGTCATAGATGATGTGGTTAGTACCAGCCTTGGGCAAGTGTCTGGACACCAGGGATGATCACGGCTTGGAGGCTAGAATGAGGTAGGTGGATACAGTCTAATACACAGGGTCTGGAGCTTGGGATAAGTTTTAAAGGGAAGACGGGCTGGGTATGAGCCTTTGGGTGACAGTTTCCTTGTGGGTCTCATTCGCTTCCAGTTTAGGGGATAGGCATGTGCCAAAACGTAGCATCATAAATTGGTGAGTTAGGAATGCCAAAATGAAGCACTGGCCCAGCAGGAAGAGCCCAGCTGGGCAAAGCAGTAGAGCACAAGGAGGAGACAGACTCTGGAGTCAGAGATATCAGTTCCAGCCTAATTGTGTGATTGTGGACAAGTCACTTAACTCTGAGATGGGGGGTGGGTGGCAATGACGATGATGGTGATGAGTTGTTGCTGTTGCTACTCTGAGCCAATTCTCAGAGTCTCCGATCAGTGCTGGCTTTAAAGAGAGGAAGCATTATATACTGTCTTCCAGCACGGTTCTTTCAATTGCATAGGGCTATGGTCTGCATGTTTGTGTCCCCCCCCCCATTCACATGTTGAAATCCTAACCCCCAGGTGATGCTCTTAGGAAGTGGGGCTTTGGGGAGATAATTAAGTCATCAGAGTGGAAGCTTCATTACTGCCATTATAAAAGAAGTCTAAGAGAGATACCTCTCCTCTTCCACCATGTTAGGACACTTTAAGAAGGTGCCTGCCATCTGTGAGGAATGGGCTTTCACCAGACACTGAATCTGCCTCGATCTTGGACTTGCCAGTCTCCAGCACCGTGAGAAATAAGTCTCTGTTGTTTATAAGCCATCCTGTGATATTTTGTTATAGAAGCCCAAACAGACTAAGACATTTAAGACTCATTCAGGATAGTTCAAGAATAAGAAGGTTCGCTGTAAGGATCCTGTAAATATTGAGCCTAGGATGTCCCAGGGACTGGGTGCTTTCTGTTTCTCTGTTTCATGGCATCTGCTTTTCTCTGTGTATCCATTGGGTCTCTACTGCCCAGCTCCTGCCCACTCACTTTGCATCACCCTCATCACCTCCGCTCCCCCATGGGCTATTATGGCTTCTCCAGCTCAAACTCTACATGTACACTGTCTAATATGGTAGCCACTAGCCACATGTGTCTATTAACATTTAAATTAATTAAAATTAAATTAGATTAAAATTTGAGTTCCTCAGTCACATCAGCACATTTCAAGTATTCTGTAGACATGTGTGGCTAGTGGCTGCCATATTGGATTACATGGAGACAGTGCAAATTTCCATCTTACCAGAAAGTTCTATATTGGACAGTTCTGTTCTAAATCATGGCAGTCTAGACATATCTCCTAACCATAAGACTCTTTATATTTCCCAGTTCAGGTTCCTAAAAGAAATATGACTTGTCCTGCTCAGCCCTTTGCCCCAGACAATAGGTTGGTTGTTCATGCTTAATCCAGTCGTCTGTGGCTGGTGTGGTAAGCATGCCATGTGGCATAAAACAGGACCACCCAGACTCACAGCTTGGGTAGAGAAATCACTGTTAATGACCTCTCACACCTGCTCTGCTGGCCTCAATAGTTGCTCCTACAACACTTCTCATTGCTAGGGTGTCACTCTGAAATCCTTTTTTAGTACATACATATTCATCAAGCTGTGACCTCACTGATAAACACATCCAAGAGATCTGGGAAGAATCATAATGTGTTGTCACTGTGTGTTGACATGTCACCCTTCTTGGCTGAGCAAGGAAATCCTTGGCATTAGGAGTTAACTCTTATTATCTATTTTCAGCTGTTTTGTTTAATGAAAGAGTGAATAAATGCACAGATGAATGACATGCAGTCTTCTGCTATGACCCAAAGTGTTGGGGCATAGGACACAAGAGCATTTGCAGAGTACAATCTTCATATCGTTTGGGCAAACTTGACTTAGGAAAAAATAATTTACAAGTACAAGTCAGGGGTGGCAGAGGGCAAGAAGAGAGAGCTCCTCATAAACAGGTATATTTAGGCATTAAAAGGTGATCCATTGTCTTTGAAAATCAGGATGGAATGGAAAGTGAAGAGAAGCTTCAAGATAGGGTCCCAGGAGATTCAAGATAGGGTCCTTCCTATGAAATGTTCATCTGGAATAATGACAATGCACTTAGGAGCAATAATGAAGGTCAGTGGGGACACAGGATGTGCTTTTCAAATGCATGGCTCCATGCATGGTTTTAGTAACCATTTCTTCAAAGCTTTTAAGATTATGGAAACAAGAGAGGATGTTGAGAGGAGTGTACTCAGAGTGAACTTTCTGAGAGTGGTAGACTCAGCACTGGATTAGGACTGAGACAGGACTGAATATGGATCCTAACTCTGCCATTGATGTGTTGTGTGATGCTGGAGGAAGTCACTTAATCACCTCAAGCCTCAGTTTCCATCTTAAAAAGGAGCATATAATGCTTCCTTTACCTCTTTCTGCAGGGTACATAGAATGCAATGCACATGGCCACCTCCCTGCACAATTCTGGAAGGAGGCATTCATGCTGCAGTGTATGTGAATGGTAGCCCCTGAAATTAAGCAGTGCACAACCTATGCAGCTATATATGTGGCATCCCTGGACATGCAAGTGCCCCCACTAAACTGTAAATCAATTTGCAAAGCGAGAGGGACAGAGCTCCTCAGACTTCTCATTCCCTAAAGACTTCTAATCAGGCCTCACCTTCTATGCCCCCCCTTTAAAGCAGGTTTACCAAGTTGTAAAGATAATTTGGGGCCAACCACCTTGGAAATTAATGCAAAGTATGCAGAATCAGGACTAGTTTTGCTAGGGCTTTGGAAGGAAAAATTTGCCTAATTTATGGCATAAATAAAAAATGATGTGCTGAGGCTAATTTGCATACTCTTACTTCACTTGTGGTTAAAAACAAAGGGTTTTTGGTGGTGGTCATTGTTTTTAAAGAAAACCTCAAAATTCTCTTGTTAATTTAAATGTGTAAACTTAAGCAAGTTACTTAACCTCTCTAGGCCTTTGATTCCTCAACTGTGAAATGAAAATGATAAATGGACCCACATCATAGAATTGTAGTGAAAAGTCATGAATTGGCCCTGTAAAACTCATAGAATAGTGGTTAGTACGTAGTAGGAGCTCAATAATTATAGTAATATATATAATATGTAACAACATATGTCATATAAGCATCATCATCATTAATTCAGCAATATATCTAGTCCTACACTTGATATTACAAAAAATTTTAAAGGATGCAATATTGCTGTGTACACACAAGTAGTTATTTTGACCGCAGAACCTACAATCATGCTAGAACATAGCAGGTGCCCTATCATGGAATTCATGACTGCATTACAACAAATGGATTATTACCTTTATTAGTCACTGCCCCATAGATGCAGGTGTTTGAAAGCCTTTCTCCCCTCTAGACTCCGAGGTCCTCCAGGGAAGGGACTATGTCTTATTTCTCTCCCAATCCCCACCTCTCAACACTTCATCTTCCAGATAATAGAAGCTCAATAAATACAGAGTTGTTGAAAGCATGAATGCTGAAGTGTCATTATTCTTAATTAGTATGCAGGAAATACTTCTAATTAGCACACATACTAATGCCTGGTTTTCTTTCTCACAGACTGGGAATTCCTCGTGTCTATATCACCAACATCTAGCTCAGAGCTTGGCACATCAGGCTGTCTGCAGGTGTTCATTGGGTGTATGGCAGTGGCCAAGAGCTCAGAATTTATGGTCACAGAGGCCTGAGTCTGAATTATTTACTAGCTGCATTACCTTGGGCAAGTTACTCGTGCTTTATGAAAATAGTATGCATAGAGAAAGTCACTGTACCTTTTTCATTGAGTTGAAGTGAGACAGAAATAAGGAATTTTCCATCAGGAGCTTAGCACAATGCTTGACACACAAACTAGGTACTCAATATAGATACTACTATGAGTAAATGAATGAATGACCTTTTCCAAGAGTCTTGATAGAGGAAGAGGGCCTTGGTGTATAGTAACCAGCTGGAGCAGAATTCACAATTTATGACCCCCACAGATAAAACATTCTGTGTGAATTCAAACAGGAGTGTTGACTTTACAACCATCACATCTATGCTCTGCTTCCGAATTTAAGGTATTTTATTATCTTCTTTAACAAAATGGAGGTTCCAAGCAGAAGGCAGGGGTCCGGGTGAGTGAATCTATTACTTGCTGGCCATGTTTTATGACCAAGGTTTATCTCAGATTAGCCGCAAAACCCTGGAGGAGGAACCACATGGGCATGGCCTGTTCTCTGTGAGCCTTCTTGCCTGTGAATGAATCGTGGCAGGGCAGCCTCTCAGTGAGGGGCTTCCAGCAGACAATGTCTGTCTCTCCATTATGCCCTTTCCCAGTTTCCAAAAAGAGTAGACCCCTGGAAAAGCAACAAATCCTATAACACACTAGCATCCCCACTATGGCTTCATTTACAGAATCTAGCTTAATTATTAGCAGAAGCTTTAAACATGACTACAGGTTGAGAATCCCTTATCTGAAGTGCTTGGGACCAGAAGTATTTCCGATTTTGGATTACTGCAGATTTTGGAATATTTGCAGAATACATACTGGTTGAGCATCCCTAATCTCAAAATCCAAAATCCAAAATGTTCCAATGAGCCTTTCTTTTGAGCATCATGTCAGTGCTCAAAAGTTTCAGATTTTGGATTATTTTGGATTTCAGATTTTTGAATTAGGAATGCTCAACATGTATTACAGCCATTTGATTATAGATAAGAAATCAGAAGCTCAGATGGCTAAACAGTGGTGGAGTTAGGATTCATTCATTCATTCATTCATTCATTCATTCATTCATTCATTCATTTGCTCTTTCTTTATTCAAGACATTCTCCTCTGTACAAGGAACTTGATAGATACTAAGGATACAGAAATGAACTAAACTTATTCTTGCCCTCAAGGAA
This sequence comes from Cynocephalus volans, assembly GCF_027409185.1. NCBI lineage: Eukaryota > Metazoa > Chordata > Mammalia > Dermoptera > Cynocephalidae > Cynocephalus > Cynocephalus volans. The sequence goes on from NC_084461.1 coordinate 200,413,289, forward strand.
CTTAACATCTAACCATTCTTCAACTCAGGTATGACTCAAGTGCAGGTTCTTTACTTCTCTCCTTCCCCCCTTCCTAGATGCCCAGATGACTTCCTCTCAGGGGCACCTCTCTCAGGGTTCAGGGCTGGAAGCCCTGAATTCCCAAGACCACTTCCTATAGCTGTGGTTGGTATGTAAACAAAGTAAGCTGGTTTTGGTCTTGCCCACCCTCATTTCTAGAAAACAAAAATTTAGTTGATGCTCTTTAATGGGCTAAATATATGTATCACTTTAAGAGAATCTTCAATAATTATCCCAGACTTCACAGAGACAGAGGAGAACTCCAACAGGGCCTGCTGGGAGCGATGCTACTGACTTCAATTATCACAACAATATGTTGGTATTTTATTCTCTTGCACGCATGGGAAAATATATCCTTAGCAGCATTGCAGAGAATTATATAGATGCCGCTGAGTGTGTGTATGTACATAAATAATATTCACACTATTTCCATAAGGCATAAACTTGGACAATCAGTTAATGAGGTTTGGCCAAAAACAAATTAATTTTTTCAAGTCCTGGGGTAGTTTTATTCTAAGTAGTAATAAAAATGGTCATTTTTTCATGTATAGCCTGTGGCAGAGGACACCCATTATTGCATTAGATTGTCACAAACAACGTTAAGGGCTAATTCTATGGAAAATTAGTCCTATTATTCAGATGAGGAAACTGAGGGTCAGAGAAACTCCACGATGGAATGTTTTCTTGGCCTTTGTTTTTGCTGACATTACCATTTGTGAAGAGTACAGGCCTGTTATTTTATAGGATGACCCTTAATTTGGGCATGTAGATTTTTGATTCTTACAAAAATGGCAGTGTGACTTTCATATTGGCCTGTAACTTGTTTTTCCTTCTTGAGCTTCTTTCCTGTGATTGGAACAAGGCCCAGAATTCTCCCGAATCAGGCTGTCTTTACTGTCTCCCTTCCTCCCCAGTGTCCAGTACCGAACAAGAGTACTCCTATACCCCCTTCTGAGATCCATTCCATGATGTGTCCCCTCCCGCACCCTCCCTTCACCGTGCTTCCACAGCTCTGGGCTGGCACTCCTGCTATAGCAACAAGCCTGCTCTATTCTTAGTATTTGTTTATGCATCTATCTTTCCCACTAGGCCATGGGAAATTCAGGGCTGATTTACTGATTCAACCCTAAACAGCAAATATGGAATGAATGTCTACTACGTAGGCTCTGCTCTAGGTAGTGAAATGAAAACCAACAGTGCCAACCCTCAAGGAACTTACACTCCATGTGATGTTTCATTCATTCACAATTCAACACATTCATTCATTCATTTATTCAATAAATATTCATTAATATTCTATGTGCTGGGCTGCAGCAAGCTAATCACTCAATATTGGCATAATGGGTTGGAAAGAACAGCCCTGCAATGAGAGAAAACGTTAGACTTGTTAAGCTTGTTAATCTGTGATAGTAAACAAGGAGTTTGCAAAGAACTTCAGATATGCTCATGGGCACTGTGTACCTTTAAAAGAGGTTTTAAAAAGTGCGGGTGGAGGGGGACTTTGAGAATATCTAGAAGAGCATGAACTGAGTGGGGGTCCCTCCCTCATACCGCCCTTGGGGACACCAGCCAGAACAGACAACTTGATCTGACTTAATGTTATTTCTTGGCATGGGCTAGCAGAAAGACTTCCCAACTGGGAGTTAGAGACCCAAGTTATGGAGCTGACACAACTGCTGAAAATGTGCTGTGTGACCTTGGGCCTATCTCTGTCCTTCTCTGAGCCTCATTTTCTTCATCTCAAAATTTAGTAGACTGGGCCAAATCAGTAGTTTCCAAAATAGACTATGAATTAAAATCACATGGGGCACTTTCACAGACCCAGAAGTCTAGGCTACACCCCTGCCTACTGCCTCAGACCCGTGACTGAGCTCCACACACTGCCTCCTGGGTATTTCTGATGCATCAGTAACTTTGCCTGGATCACCTGACCCCTAAGCCATGACCTTTTATGATTCCTTTGTTCATAATAATTATGCTTATTATTTATATGCCAGGCACACACACACTGAGCCCTTTACTCACATTATCTCACTTAAGCTACATAATATCCAAGTGGGGTAGGGACCGATATCCCCATTTTACAGCAGTAGCCACTGAGGCTTGGAGATTAAGTGATTTGCTCAAGGTCACATAGCTAGTAAGACCCAGAGCTGGGATGCATATCCATGTCTGTGCAACTTTAAATCAGTTCTCCATGCGCTGCTCTGTGGTGTGAATGTGCGTGAGAGTCTACTCTCAACTCACCATGTTCCCTGAAAATCTAGTTAACTCTTTTAATGAGCCAAATAAATGTGCCCCGTGAAGTGTGTGATTGATCACACCCCAGCTTCCCGTGAGCCAAGCCCTGCTTTGCCGTGCACCGGGGACAGGCTCTCTGACATGAATTATTGCAACCATCAGCCCTCTGTTCCGTCCCTGCACTTGCAGGGGAGTGGCTGAGCCAAGGAGCATTGGTGATTAGGATTCAACCCTTGGCTTGGCCAGGGATAAGAGGTTGGGGCATTTGAAGAACTGACGAAAAGCCAGTGTGGCCAGGGTATCAAGAACAGAGAAAGAGTGGGCAAAATGAAGTTAAGAGATGGTGTGAAAGAAAAAACTTATTCAATGATATGCCTGTTAAGGCGTGAGAAGGCAGACTTCACTCAGGACCGTCGAGATGGGTATAGCGACCACTGTGATGGAATTTTGCAGCTGGGGAGAGAGATTGGGCTCAACTCTGAATACAGCGTGGGCAAGTGGGAATCTATAGCCAGAGAGCAGAGTGGAGGTCAGAAGACAGAAAGTTATTAAGAGGAAACATCAGGGGGAAGGAAGATTCTGGCTGAAGACAGGTCAGGGGGATCAGACGTCACCTGGGAGATGGTGGAGGATGAAGAACCTGATCAGATGCAGAGGGGGATCTGATATCGAGGGTGGGGGGTCTTGCTAAACCGACTTAGCAGGGTTCCCTCTAAAAATGGATTTTACAAGGAAGTGCACCGATGGGCTTAGGAGAAGGTTCAGGAGTCTGACTAAAGTTTGGTCAAGCAGAGAATTTTTGTGGTGAGTGGAACCAGATCCTATATTGCAGGGAGAGCTTCCAGGAGGTGTTGGGAGCTTGTTCTCAACTGTGCCTAGAAGCCAGGGAGGAGCCTGCGTGGGTTTGAAAACACTGTCTATGAAGTAAAAATGAGAAGCATTAAAGATGGGAAGAGGGACCATTTAGGAGACCCTTGCAGACGGGACTTGTAGGAGTTAATTCCACCCCTGACCCCCTACTGTGAAACAAGTTGACCTCCTCATGCCTCCCAGCTAAGGTCAGAGACCATTTGAATTCCATCCCCTCTAACCCACAACTCCTGGTGCAATTTCTCTCCAACTGCAGAGGAAGGGAGGCTGATGCTCTGAGCCTGCTAAAAAGTCCACAGGATTCCCAGCCCTTGACCCTGTGTTTAAAACCTCCCACTCATCCACAAAATGACTTTTGCCCCCTCAGACCTGGCCAGGTGCTTAGAAAGCTTTTATCTGTTCCTCCCCCATGGTGTCTAGAATACAGAAAAAGCAGCAGAGAGGAGAGGAAAGGAATATAAATTTGGGCAAATGATGATTAAATCCACCACTCCCCTCCTTCCAAACCCTGATCAGACTGTACAAAAAGGATCTTATGTATATTATCACTGGCGCTCAGTTTAATGTGAGCCTGACATTGCTGGGTAAATTAAACGACATTTATAATATAGCTTAACTATAAAAATGTGCTTGGGGCAGAAATTAGACATACCAAGGCTTTTCTGGCAAAAGACATTTTTACAAATGCATGAGCACCTAAACCAATTTGGAAGCCCTGTCATTTTGATTTAAAGCTGGGGAAGTGGGGCTGATCCCTAAAGAGGAGAAATAATTTTCCAGGTGAGAAAATATTTTAAAATTCTGGTCCTCATTACTGGCCTGCCTTGGATTCAGAAGCATCAAGTAGAGGAGAGGGTTGGCCCATGATTGAGAGCTGGGACCTTTCTTCACCTGGGCAACCTACAAATCCCATATGATTTCCACTTGTCCCCTCCTGCAGGGAGCCGTCTTTGCCCATTTAAGTTGAGTTAGTTGAACCTCATTGGAGCACCTCATCCACTTTGTTTCAGTTAACTATCGCTGCATAACAATCCACCCCAAGACTTAGTGGCTTAAAATAACAAACATTTATTGATTATCTCACATGATTCTGTGGTTTGACCCTTCTCAGCTTGGAGATTTTTCTTCTGCATGTAGTGTTAGAGCCAAAGTCATCTTGAGCCTTGACTGGGCAGGAAGTTCCAAGGGGCTCACCCACATGTCTGGCAGCTTGACCTGCTTATCACCAGAGCATCTCAGTTTTCCCTCAAGTGGCCTTTCCATCTGACTTGGGCTTATTCCAGCAAGGCAGCTGGATTCCAAGAGGGAGTGTTCCAAGAACGAAGGTGAAAGCTGAACATCTCTTAGGGTCCAGCTTCAGAAGTCGCACATAGCACTCTGTTGGTCAAAACAAGTCACAAGCCAAGCTCAGGTTCAAAGGGAGGGGAAATAGACTCCACCTCTTGATGGGAGGAGTGGCAGAGACTTGGCTGCCATCTTCAGTCTCCCTCTCTCGTACTTTATTCGTGATATAGCACTGCTATCACCATGTGCTTGGCAGGTACTACGCTAGGTACTCAAGACACTACTCAGTCCTTTGTTTATGTCTGTGTCTCCTTGCACAAAGGAACCCTTGTCTAATTCATTTCTGGAACAAAGGAGGTACAGTTGATTTAGGTTCAATAGAAAAGCCACAGCCCTGAATGTTCATCATAAGTGTCATCACTCTTAACTTAGAAGATTATTGTAAAATATTGTAGGAATCTAAAGGCCAATATTAGTATTTTTTTATAGTAGCAGCAGTAATAATCATAGCAATAGTCATAAAGATGAATAATAATAGTAGTGCTAACAATAGTATAATTCCTACTGCTCTGGCACTAATAAATGTAATACTGCCTTACACTTAAGCAGCATTTGGCCATTTAAAAAGTACTTATATTTCCATTACCTTACTACTCTATCCAACAACCTTGTGAAATGCCCAAGGAAGACTTATGTTATAATCCATAGCTTATAAATGGGAAAACTAGGCTGAGAAGAGATGAAAACTTGTCAGTAGTAATCAAAATGGATATAAGTTATCAAGGACCTACTTTGTGCACTTTGCACTGATGATTTGATTTTCTTCTTGCAGCAATGCTATGCGGTAGTTACTATTATTGCCACTATTTTACAGATGAGGAAACTGAGGATCAGAGAGGTGAAGCCCTTTACTTGTCCATTTCATGGCTTGGATTTGCTTCTGGATTAGTCTAACTCATGAGTCAATGACTCTTTCCACAATGCTATACTAACTTCTTCCCAAATCACCGTTATCTAAATTACTTTGAGCTGGAAAATCAGATAACATTTGTATAAAAATAGTCTGCAACATCAGAGTGAGAAAATCGTCTATGAAAAACTCCCACCAGCTTTACAGCCCACCCTGTGCAGCATGGTTGACCACTTTGAAGCCTTTATTCTCCCCCTGCTCTTAGTTCTTGGTGGCTTCCACATAGTGAGGTTACCAGGAAGTAAATTTCCAGATAAGTAAGTTGTCATATGTATAAATTTACATGAGGTCATTGAGTCCAATTCTCCCAGGAATTAATTTCCTTTGAAGTCAAGCTTGTGCTCACTCATATGTGGGAGCTAAGAGGAAGGAAGGAAGGAAAGAAAGACCACAGTAGTGAGTTGGTCTTACAGAGAGAGGGAACATTACTAGGGCTACAAAGTGGAGTGGAGGGGAAAGGGGGAGGGAGAGGGAGGTTGGGAGATAATTGGGTGGGGGACACGGGATACAAAAGTAATTTCTGGTAATGGATATGCTACCAGTTTGAATTTGGCCCTCGCATCATGGGCACAAGGGGTGACAATTAGCTCTGTATCTCATGATTATTCATAAGCAAAAAAACCCCAAAACCAAAGCAACAACAACAAAAAAGAAGTTAAGCACTTCATGGGAGTAAACATACGTATTTTTCAGCTATGATAAAATGCATGAACTGGTATTTTTGGATGACATACTTCAAAAAGTTCATGGAGAAATATAATTAAAAAATAATACAAATCTTTCCACAAACTTTCTGAATACCCTCATATATACATCAATTACTAAAATGCAGGATATTGCAGGGTTAAGCACGCTGACTTGAAATTAGGCTACCTGAGTTCAAATCTCATTTCTGCCACTTATCAGCTGTATAATCTCAGGCAAGTTATTTAACCTCTCTGTGCCTTGTTTTCCTCATCTTTAACAGTACCTATTTCACAGAGTTTTGGAGTGGGTTAAGTAGGCTAATAGAGTATATGTGCTATATAATCAGACTTGGTTCATGTGTTCATCTTTGACAAGGCACTGGGGCTGGAGTGGTGCAGGACCCTGATTGGCCAGCCCTGGGCTCCCCCAACATAGGACTGAGAGTGGGGGATGTGAACTTACTCTCCCAAAATCAGTGTGCTAAAAAAGAGAGAAAAATCACAGAGAAATCCAATGTGTTAGGGAACCAAGAGCTTTTTTTATCCTGCCATGTCTCAATCAATATCTGAAGGACTCAGGAAGGAACTGAGTTTGTGCTAAGAATAAAATGACCCAAGTATGAATTAAGCAGATAAGTCTGTCTTCAGCAGGGTCTACAAAGTGACTTGGGCCCAGACCCAACACTGCCGTTCACAACTGTGTCTTCTGCAGGAGACAGCAGGGAAAGTGTGCAGGGAAGATTCCAGGGCTTGGAAAGACAGAAGCCTGTCAGTTTAGCAGCGAGTTGTCATCAGTTGTGAAACACTGTCCTATAAATATGTAGAGTGCCTGAGAAATAGGCCTGTGCCAGGTGTCTCTAAGAGGCAAACATTTAAGCAACAACCTCCTGTTTCATGAGAGTAAAGAAAATGTGCCATTGACTAGGTCCTTTGCTTCCTCTGTGCCTCAGTTTCCTCATCTGTAAACTGATCAAGTTGTGCTAGATGGTCTCTTAGAACACTTCCAATCCTTGTGCTCAAGAATTGTGAAGTTTTTTTCTTTATTATTATGTTCTTTTAATTTTTTTTAATTGGTGCATGATTGATTGTATGTATCTGTGGGGTAGAGCATTGAATATCAATCCCTGTGTGCAGTATGTAATGCTCAAATCAGGATGATTAGTATATTCAGCATTATACAATGTAATCAATTTTCATGGCCTTTTACCAATTCCTTACCCACCTCCCCCTTTCCCACCTCTAGTAATCTCAGTTCTGTTCTCTTTTTTCAAAAGTTCAATGTATTATTGTGATTGTTGTATCTTTCTTTCTTTGTTTATTTGTTGCTGGTTTTTTGTTTTTGTTTTTTTTCTTTTTAGCTTCCACTTTTAAGTGAAGACATGCAGTATTTCTCTTTCTGTATCTGTCTTATTCCACTCAACATAATTTTCTCTACATTCATCCATGTTGCTGCAAGTGGTGGTATTTCATTCTTTTTTATGGAAGAGTAGTATTCCATTGTGTAAATATACCACATTTTCCTTACCCAGTTGTCCAATGGTGGACATTTAGTTTGGTTTCAACTCTTGACTATTGTAAATAGATTTGCAATAAACATGGGAGTGCAGGTATCTTTTTGAAATGATGATTTCCATTCCTTTGGGTATATACCCAGCAGTGTTGCTGCTGGATCATGTGGCAGTTTTATTTGTATTTGTTTGAGAAAATTCCATACTGTTTTCCACAGTGGTCGTACTAATTTACAGTCCCACCAACAGTATAGGAGTGTTCTTTCTCCTCATCCTCACCAGCATTTGTTATTCTCTGTCTTTTTGATTATAACAAGTCTAACTGGGGTGAGATGATATCTCAATGTGGTTTTGATTTGCATTTTCCTGATGACCACTGATGTTGAGCATTTTTTCATGGGTCTATTGGCCATTCGTATATCTTCCTTTGAGAAATGCCTATTCAGCTCCTTTGCCCATTTTTTAATTGGGTTATTTGTGTTTTTTACTGTTAAGTTGTTTGAGTTCCTTCTACATTCTGGATATTAATCCTTTTTTGGATGCATAGTTTGCAAATATTTTCTCCCAGTCTGTAGGTTGTGAGATTAAATTTAAATGTCTTTAATAACAGCCTGAAAGTGAGGAGTCAGGGCACATCCACTAACTCACTGAGTGATATTGAGAAAGTCATTTCATCCATCCATCTATATGTCCATTCGTCTATCTGTTCATCCATCCACACACCTGGTCATCCATTCCACTGTCCATCACTCCCTGCCCATCTGTTCATCTATCCTTCACCCCCCTTTCATCAGTTCATCCATTTATCTGTCCACTCATCCATCCACCTTATATACATCTGTTTATTCACTCAACCATCTTTTTATTCATCTGCCTGGTAATGAATCCTTCCATTTATCTGTCCGTCCATCCATCCTTCCATCTATCCATCAACTTATCCATTTGTCAACCATCCTATGTAAGACCATTTTAAGACCTTGATTGGCCCTAAGCAGTCTTATTTTGGAGCCCCACACTCACGTCATAACATACATATTAAAAGCATTTTTATAGTAACATTTTAAAAGAAGCATTAAAGTTATGTTTTTAAAATTACTTTTGTTACCAGTAATTTTCTCAATTTATACTTATCTGTAATTTCTTGAAAATCTAGCATACTCAGGAATTCTTATGAAATAAAACTCTAACCCATCAACTCTTTTCAAATATAATGAAACTTTTATGAACACTCAATTTAAAAATATACTGAGGTTGATGTAATATATGTTATGGAGGGATTTAATTTAAGCCTGTATTAATTTTGCTTTTGCAGTTTTCTTTTACTATTTTGGAGCCAATATATTATTTTCAGCTATTAGATGTTTTCCTGGGCCCTTAAAAAGCTTGTAGGCCTCAGAGCCTAATAGGGTAAAATAAGCCCATCTCCCAAGTCCTTTACTATCCTTCCTGCACTTCCTGGATCCTAATTGAATGAAGGGAAGGGAGGTAGGTTATGCACAAGAGCTATCTGGCCAACCCAGATAGTGTTATAGATACATGAAAGAAACACATGAAGCATAAACATCATACCAAGGACATTTGTTCACATTCATCCTCCACCCCTTTAGGCATTCCTGCACCAAACAGGAATGATAATTCTGGACAGATGAGAGAGGAAGATAAAGGTGGTTTCAAGCACTCACCGTAAATTGTAATGAGTACCTGCTCTAGCAGGGAGCATTTTGATTACTTTTTGGAATGTGAAATTGCAGATTTATCTCTTGTGATCACATCAGGAGCAATTTTTTTCCAAATAAAAAGAAGTTTAGGATAATGAAGGCAAATTGCTCTTACAAGAGCAGAGAATTGGAAGCTGTTTACGTGTCTTTGAACATGGAAAAATTGAGAGAATTCCCCAGGGAAAAAAAATTCCCAGTTTTCATCAGAAAAATCCATGTGAGGAAAACATGGCTTGGTACCTGAGGAATACATATGAATTGGAACACTTAGTGAATATCCTGGTCTATCTCCCTTATTTAAAGATGAAGCATGTATGGCACAGAGAGGGAAGGCAACATATTCAAGATCACAAAGCAAGTTTGTCTCAAGCCCAAGAGCTGACCCTGGCATGATGCTTTTCTTCTATCACATGATGCCATGTTTTCCTAAAATAGTGGAAAATGCATGCATGAAAAAGGTTTTTATTTTTTCATTTTTTTTTTTCTTTATTTGATATTTTTGACCATTTGGAAGATGTATGGAGAAAGTTAATTATTCCATTCCTACCCCACCACATCAAGGAAGTTTGTGCAAACTTTTTCTTTTGTAACAATTTTGAAAAGTAATTTTCCCTGTATATTTCTATATGCTTCTTGAAGCTCTATAATGTTTAGACTTTCCATGGCATTTAATTCTGCTCAATTCTCTGAGGCTGTTTGGCTCAAATTCTTCCAGGAATAATTACCATGCTGGAATTTATGGTGTTGTGTGTACAGTGCCGCAGGTTGGGTGTCTTCTGGTTATCAGGAAATGTGCTGGTTGTTGAGGGAATGAAGTAGAATTGACTGAGGCAGAATTTTGGTCCCCAAGAGACTCAGAGGCTGGAGGGAGATTGAATGTGTAAGCAAACAATTTTGCCAAAGAGCAATGTGTCTTGTAATAGGGATAAGCCACAGAAGTCCTGGGATGAACCTGACCTAAACTGAGAGTCAAGGAAGGATTCCCTGAAGAGGTGATTCCTGCTGCATCCCAAAGGACGAATAAAATGTAGCAAAGATGGGAGGGAGAAGGGCATTGCAAGCTCAGGAAAGAGCAAACTCAAAGCTTGGAGGCAAGAAATTTGGGATGAAAGCAACCTTGGATGCAACTAGACTATACTCCCACAATTCGTATTCACAGATAGGAAAACCAAGGTCTTTTTGAGGCTCATGATGCTATTTCATGGGCTAGTTCATTCTGTTGTCATTTCCAACCTCTACAGAAGCAAATGGTATTGTCTAGGATGATTATCCTGCACATCTTTGTTATAACTTGTGTGTCCTGAAGCTAAGGAGATGTACATTAAATGTGTACATGGAGCTTTGTCCTCACCCCTGAATTCACAAAGCCTGTCCCTATACTCACTGGTTGGCTATGCTGGGCTGCACACCAACCATCTTTAATCCACAATAACTGTTTTATTCTGGCAAAGCTGATAATATTTTAGAATCTGCTTATGAATCAACCATTGGCCATAATATGTAATAGGTTCTTAGAAAAGCGTTGTAGGATTATGGGAGGAGGTGCTCCTGATGGTGTAGGAAATAGAATACAATTGTTAAGATCTTGCACTCTGGTCCTTTACCTAGCTTGATTTGAATCCCAGCTCCACCACTTACAAGCTGTGCAACCTGGAGCAAGCGACTGTGTCCCTCTATCTCCATACCTGCCAAATAGGGACAAGAATAGCTCCCATCTGGAAGGACTTTGTGTGAATACAAATGCGTGTAAAGATATTGCTTGAGTGCTCAGCACATCCTAAGTGCCCAGCAAATGATGTGGTTTCCAGTATCTTATTTTATCTTATTTTCCTCAGCCTCCAGAGCTGTTTGGGGCCAGCTACTTCCACTGACATATTCCCTTTAATAACGGATTGTGCTGGACATAAAGAGATAGGTAGATGCTCTGTGCTGCAAAGCCTCCCAGGCACAATTGGGAATGACTCAGTGTGGGGAGTTATTTTAGGTCACCCTTTATCTGCTCTGCTCTGGTTGTTTAGATAACTGCACTTTACTTGACTGTGCAAGAGCAGCCAGATTGAGCCCACCTAAAGTGCCACCTGAGATCCAAGCTATCTTTGATACACCTGCTGCCAATAAGTGAAATATTTCTCAAACAACAAAGCGGGGGGGGGTGAGAAAAGTATTGTAAATTCAGACTATTAGGAGTTACGTAGTGATTTTAAAGCCCAGTTTTCAGAGTCAGAGTAAGCTTAGTTCTAATGTCAGCCTAGCCACTGTGTAGGTGTGTGACCTCAGTCTTATCAGCTCCTGTCTCTGAACCTCCGTTTAGTCATTTCTAAATTGGGGGCAGTAATGCCTGATTCCTTAGGTTATCACGAAGATTAAGTGAGATCATAATATGTAAACTCTTTGGCACTGTGCTTGGCATGTAGTAAGCACTCATTAAATTCTGACTATTATGTCATATTCATTTATTTATTTAGCAAAAAGAATTATCTAAAAATTATCTATATATGCCGGGCCCTGAGATAGGTGCTGATGATACAGTGGCAAACAAAATAGATGTGGTCTCTGCCCTCAGGAAGCTCGATCTGTCAGAGAAGAAAGACAATAACGTGTGTGTGTGTGTGTGTGTGTGTGTGTGTGTGTGTATATTACATATTTGTAATTACAATTAGGTGTAAGTGCTGTGAAGGTGTCACAGGTACTTGGATCTGGTGGTCAGAGAGGGATGAATAGGGGTTTAGCCTGCTCAGAACAAAGGAAACAGCATGTGCAAAGGCCCTGAGGAAGGAATGAACTTGTGCTGTTTGAGTGAAAACTAAGACCAGTGTGGCAGGAGCATGGTAAATGAGGGCAAACATCATCAGAAATGGGGTGCGAGAAGTATTCAGGCTCCAGAACACTCAGGACTTTGCAGTAAGTGTTTGGAAACAACCTGAGAACAGTGGAGAGAAAAGCCACTGAGAGACGTTAAGCAGAGGAGTGAATAATGAGGTCACTCATTTTTTTTTTTAAACTCATTTTGGCTGCAGGATGGAGATGCATGTTAAGGAAAGACCAGGTGGGTCGCTATCATGGTCATCCCAGTGTAGCAAAATGGTGGTTTGGACCTGAGTGGAAGCTATGGAGATAGGAAGAAGTGGCGAGTTCAAGGTCTATTTTGAAATTAAAGTCAATAGACTTGCTGATGGATAAAATGCTTTCTGGGGAAAGGAGAAAACAGAATCAAGGACATTCTTCTGATTACTGCTTGAGTGACTGGATACATCTGGTGGTACCTTTTGCTGCAATCAGAAAAACTTTGGAGATTAAACAAAACTGCTCTAGGGCTCTTGCAACACCAACACTGAATGAGAAATATCTATTGGCAGAAGTGCTGTGTACACAGCGTGTGGACGTGTCGTGTATACTGATATATTTTAGAGAGGTGCATTTAGATAGCTTTAGATATAAATACATCCCCTCCCATACACGCAGGCCCTTTCCATTATATCACATTATTTTGTTTCCTTCAGAGCACTTACGACAATCAGAATTATCTCAATTATTTATTTATTTTCCTATCAATTATTTATTTTCATTCTATCTCCCCCACTAGGAATGTCAGGTTCATGAGTACGGGACAGGTACTACCTTGTTACCTGCCAATTCCCAGTGCCTAAGCCTGGGCCTGGCACATAGTAGGTGCACCATAAATTCCTGTTGAAAATGTTAAGTATGATATGTTTTCTCATATATATGGCAACCAGTATATATATATATATATATATATATATAAAACACATATATATGTATATATTTTTCACTTGGCTACATGCACATTTAACTTCTATTGCTTGCCAGGTGTTCAGTTTCATGTAACTAAAATGGCTAAAATGGAGAATCCAAACGGATTCTCAAGGGTTGGGGGAGCCTGAGGCTGGTCTTGCAAGGTGAGCCGCACACTGCCGCCTCTGTTGTTCTTCTTCCCAGAAGGAGAAAACTGCAATTCTAATGAAGAGAGAGCCTAGAGGGGTCCTGGCATAGGAGCAAATGAAAGGCATGAGATTTCTGTTATGGAAATGGGGTGGCTGGTGGCCTTCCAGGAAGACAATGTCGATTGACTGCAGGAAGAGTTAATAACTACTCCCAGCCCAGCCAACTGGGCTCAGTTGCTAAGCAACTGCTTCCCCGGAGTTATATAATGTGTAAGAGAAAGACTTTTTCTTTTCTAAATGGAGCACAGGCTTCCTAGGTGACAAAGGCTTTTCACCTTTATGTTTCCAATCCGCAGTGGACTTGAGTGACTTAGACATGAGCTTGGCCTTGAGGTAGCTTTCAAGTTGCCCTGAGCAAAGAGAATGCCCCCATCCAGTAAGGGATGAATTTAGAGAAAGGAGTAAACAGACAATCTGTATAATTCTCCTTTACTCACATGGAACTCCCAGGGAACTCTGGCATGATCCAGTCTCCCTCTGTGGATTCTCCAGAGGGCTTTGGTGACATCAGATCTCCCTGAAGATGTGACCAAACTTATAGCTGGATTTGGGCAAAAAGGAGAAGCTACTGGTCTGCCCAGGGTTTTATTAGCTCATGCAATTATCCGTCTCCTTACTCTTTGAGACGACAAACGTGTATTGAATAAATAGATAAATGACTCATTCAAGAATCATGGAGCACTATTAGAGAAGCAGAGAGGTTCAGGGGTGAATCACAAGCTTTGAACTCAGACATAACTTAGTTCAAATCTTGGTTACTGCTTGGCAAATTATTTAACCACTCTGAATCTCAATTTTTTTTTTATCTGTGAAATGGAAGTGATACTGATGGTGATGACAAAAGCAATCTTCAGTGCTTTGCAAGGCTGTGGCCAAGATCTACTGGACAATATATGTGAAACTACTTCAGAAATCTCCTAAATGTATGTAAATGTCGATTGTCACTAAAATTATGCAGAGACTCTACATTTAGATTCAGGGATTCTTCTAAAAGCTCATGGTGTGGACGCTAACAGCAGGAACACACACACCGAGACAATGAGAGAAAAACGTAAAATAAAAACAGGAAGTATCTTAGCTCACGCTGCTATAATAAAATACCACAGACTGGGTAATTTATAAACGATAGAAATTTATTTCTCACACTTCTGGAGGCTGCCACTGGCAGATTTGATGTCTGGGGAGGGCTGCTCTCTGCTTCCAAGAGGGTGCCTTGTTGTTGTGTGTCCTCTGTCCTCTGCAGGGAATGAACACTGTGTCCTCTCGTGAAGGAAAGCAGAAGGGCAAAATGCACATAACTAGTTCCCTTGAGCCCTTTTATAAGGGTTCTAATCCCATTCGTGAGGTTGGAACCCTCATGACTTAATCACCTTCTAAAGACCCCACCTCTTAATATCATCACATTGGGGTTTAAGTTTCAACGTGAATTTTGGAGAGAACGTGAACATTCAAACCATGGCAGAAAGGGAAAACAAGATAAGGACAGCTCACGAAGTTGCGGCTGGTAATTTTCATGATAAGTGCGTCCGATTTGCATAATAAGTAAATCAGGAATGGATTTACTCTTACTAGAGTTCTTTAATTCAGTCACTATCGACTACTCAGGGAATTGGGAAAGTTGTAAAATGCACAGATGACCAGATCACACTCCAGACCAATGGGTCAGAATCTCTGCAGGTGGATTCTGGAGCATTTCTTTTTTTTTTTACTTCTCAGGTAATTCCATTGAATATGTATAAAGTGCTTTACTACATGCCATGTGCCATGTTAAGGACTTTGCATTCTTTATCTCAATTAATCTTCACAAAAATCCTATGAGTTTAATACAATTGCCTCCACTTTATAAATGACAAATACTGAAGCACAGAGAGGCTAAGTAACTTGCACAAAGCCACACAGCTAGTAGTAAACCTGGGACTCAAATATACCTCTAAAATCTTACTGTTACAGGGCACACTCAGCTCCCGGCTGAGGCTACCTAAAATTTGATACTGGGCATGCACAGCTCTGGGTGCCTGCCCCAGACAAAAAACAAATGACCCAAAAGTCAAATGTTGGTGAAAATGGAAGTCAGCTTTTATTCAGGAATACCAGTGGCCGGAGGAGAGATTGTAGGCTAATCCATCTTTCCAGTAGACCTGAAGGAGAACGGTCAGGCTAAAGCCATCTCCCCAGTAAACCTGAAGGGAATGGCCAGGCTAAAGCCATTCCCAAGACTCAGGTTTACTGAGGGATTTTTAAAGAGGGGGATGAGAGAATGGAACATGGGAAATGAAAAGTAGGAGGGAGGGGGACATGAGCAGCAAGGGTCTCAAGTCTCAGGTCTCAGGTGCAAAGTCTTGCCAAGACTCCATCTGGTTTCTGCTCCTGTCCTTGTTGTTATGTCGGGGTCCTGATGGACGGATGGAATCAGCATAGCTTTACTGATATCTTCCTTGGTTTATAGTATGTGCAAGTCTGCAGCTCCAGGCTGGCCGGAAAACAGTTTTACATTCATATAAGTAATGTCATCTTGCCCCATAACCAAGGTCCAAAATATGAAATAACCACAGGAAAAGAGGGAACTGAGAGAAATGCATGCTAAGAAAACAAAAACAAAATCAAATAACAACAGAAAAAACTGCGTCCATTTAAAATCTTTTAGATCCCATGTGGTTTTAGGTCCCAACATGGCTTCAGTCCTGCTCACTCCAACTCTACTCTTTGCGAACCCAAAATTCTGCTTCTCCAGGCACATTGAAAATGTGATTTAAGGCACATTAATTCCATTTACTTACATATTTCCAGAATCTTATTATAGGGTAAAGCAAGAATCACCTTTGCAGATTGCATTAGTTAGCAGATCCAAATATAATTATGGTTCACCCAAGAGAGAAGCCTGTTTCTCTGTTTTGTTAGTATGGATGGTCCAGAGCTAAGAAGGCAGCTCTGGAATCATCAGGGGCCCAGGCTCCTTCCAACTCATTGCTCTGCCATTCACAACATACAGCTTCTGTCACATCATCACCAACAGCTGCTCCAGCTCCCATCATCACATCTGCCTTCCAGCCAATGGGAAAGAAAAAAGGGGCCATGCTGGGCACTTCCATCTGTGGGCATTCATGGAGGGCCACACCCATCACTTCTACCCACTCCCCATGGGCCAGAGCATAGCCACACAGCCATATCCAACTTCAAGAGAGGCAGAATTGTAGTATATTCTAGGTGGCCATGGCTTCAGCCAAAATGTGAAGATTTTATTATTAAAGGAGGGAGGGGAAGAAGTCTATTGGGAACAATTAGCAGTCTCAGCTTCACAAGTCCTAGGGGGATTATTCTCAAGAATTTGGGGAGACTGGAATAATCAGAGTCACCAGGAGTTTCATGACAAGTTTAGCCTACTGAGGACAAGTTAGGGATTATCAGATCCAGACAGATCCCTAAAATAAGGCTCTTCTGCCCATTAGGAAGATGAGAAAATTGAGTCCTAGAGAATGGAAAAGACTGGCCCAAAGGACTTGCAAATTAGCAATGGAGAAAATCAGCCTGTTGCAAATCACTGACCAACCTTGTGCACCAGTTACTGTGCTAGAACCTGCAGTACAAAAATGAAGACGAAGAACCACACCCAGCTCTCAAAGAACTCAGAACCTTTGCTGAGTAAGGACTGCGTGTAGCTCCCAACTTCCAGCTAGCGTTTACCTAGGCTAATCTCCAGTCTACTCTCTCCACAGCCTAGGAGGGAGAGGGATGTCTGGGAACTGATTTAACTTGTTTCTGTTTATCCAGGAGGAAGCCCACAGTTTGATGATGTTGGAAGCTACTTTATGCCTAATGATAACAAAGGAGAGACAAAAGCAATCTCTTTAATTATACTGGTTTGATTTGTCTATGTGATGCTTTGGGGGAGAGGTTAATCTGATTGATTCTCCCATAAGTGAAGTCCCTTTACCTCTGGATGTTTCCAAAATGTATTTTTGCAGCAAAACTTAAGCAAAGAGAGGTATATTCAGGAGCAGAGGCAAGGATTCCTTTCAAACTGTCAGTGCAGCTATTTAGCAGTTTGGTGAATACCCTTTTGCTAATTTTTACTCTCGGCAAATGGGTTGAGTCTTCTTTCAGTGTGCCAAGATTAGGAGTTGTTTTAGCTTCATCCCCAAGGGCTTTTAGACTTAACTAAACATAGGAAGAGAAGAAAAGGGAGCTGAGATCTATACAGCACCTCCCACGGCCAGGGAGTCTGAAGCTTCTCCTTTGTTACCACCTTCAGTCTGTGTTTATCAGGAGTCACTGGGCCAAGCACTTTGCCTGCATTGACTCCTTTAAATCTCACAACAGCCCTATGAACTTGGTACCGTTATTATTATTTGCATTTTACAGATGAAGAAATTAAACTCGGTGGTTAAGTTACTTAGCAAAGATCACACTGATAGGAAGTGGTAGGGGTGGGATCGGAGTGTAGCTGCTTCCCAGGTCTTCCCATTCCCTCTCCTCCCTGCCTCAAAACATCTTCTCCCTAACGTGTATAATTCCTTTTAACTCCTTTCCTTTCTTCCACCACTGAAGCTTGGGAGGGGTGTGTGTATGTGTTTGTGTGTCCGTGTGTGTCTGTGTGCATGTTTGTATTTGTATGTGTCTATTTGTATGTATGTGCATGTGTATGTGGCTTAGCCCATTCAGGCTGCTGTAACAAAATACCATACACTGAGTGAGTGGCTTATAAACCACACAATTCTAGAGACTGGGAAGTCTGAGATGAAGGCACCAGCAGGTTCAGTGTTTGGAGAGAGCCTGTTTCCTGGTTCATGGACAGCAGGCTAGTCAGTGTCTTCACAAGGTGGAAGGGGCAAAGGGTCTTTCTGGGGTCTCTTTTATAAGTGCACTAATCTCATTTATGAGGGCTCCATCTTTTGATATAATCGCCTTCCAAAGGCCCCACCTCCTAATACCACCACCTTGGGGGTTAGGATTTCAACATATGAATTTGGAAGGGATACAACTATTCAGACCATAGTGGTTTATATGTGTGCACAGGACTGTGTATGTGTGTGTGTTTATGTGTATATGATCCATCCTTTCAATAATTTTTTGAGCACTAACTATGCACAGGATGGGTGGTTGATGCTGGAATTGCAACCTCTGCCTTTATGGGGCTCTCAGGCTGACGGCAAGTCCTCCCTCTTTCTTCAGCCCCACATCAGGTCAGTGGTCAGGGCTTCTGGAGTCTCTGCCAGCCACTGTCTTTCCCGTGTCAGCTTCCTTGGCCAGGATCTCACTGTGTCTGAACCACTGCAGTAGTCTTCTCTTTGAGAAGGGGTGGAAGGAAGGCAGTGTGGTGCTGTAGGCACAGCCCAGCCTTTGGATTTGGTTGAGACTTTAAAGACTAGCTTGGATGCTGCTCCCTGTGTGCTGCCAGCCTTCCCAGCCTCCAGCCAGTTCCTGGATTTGTCATTTTAAAGGACTTCTCTGATCATGTCTGTCCCCGATTAAACAGACTTTGTGTCTCTGTACGGAGAACAACCTTCCCAGCTTCCATCCTGGGACCCTAGTAACATATCTAACCTCATTCTTGCACTCACTATCTGCTTGAGACAAACTGGGTGGTTCTCTGTCTCCCAAACAAACTCCCCACCTCTCAGCCTTTGTTCAAGCTGGGCTCTCCACCTGGCTTACCTCCTCCACCATCTGCCAGTCAAAATCCCACCCAGAATCCCAGTTCAATTCAAAGACTTCCAAGCCTCCTCTGGTCGCCCCAATAGGGATAGAGCCCTCCTCCTTGAAGCCTCATGGCTCCCTGCACCCTTTTTTATATCTCATGTAGGCTTCTCTCCTCAGAAGACTTGTCTTTTCTTCCTGCTGATCTGTAAGCTCTTCCAGACACAGTGTGTTTTATTCACTTCTGAGCTCAAGCCTCTGGCAGAGCCTGTCATACAGTAGACACTCAATAAAAGTTGACATAATTGATTAAAATGCTTCTGGAGGTGGTAGTAGAGTTCAATGTCTAAAAGCACAGGTCTTGGAAATGACTGCTTGCATTTGAAGTCCATGCTGCCACTGTTTGTGGCAACTGCCTTAATTTCTCTGAGCCTCAGTTTCCTCATCTTTAAAACGGTAAGAGCTATATCTGCTTTGCAGGGTGGTTGACAGGGGTTAAATGAGATAATACCTCCAAAACATTTTCACAGCCCTGGCCCAAAGTAGGTAACTGCTATTATTATTTTGAAAAAGAAGAAGAAAAAGACTATAGTTGAGGAGTCAAGTTTTCTATCCTCCCTTATACCTCTGTCTTCACATGTATCCCTTTAAACAAATGGTTAAATTTCTGATTCACATAAAAGCAAAATCTATTGCTAGATGACCCCAATAAGAAAATGGAAAGGTCACTTCCCCAACTCCTTAGCTGCAGTATGGTATAGCTGAAGAGGCACAAATGTTCTCATGGGTCTCCATAAATTCACGATGGCACATTCTCTAATAGTCAGTGAAGGAGGCATGGCTGTCTAAGGAGTGTTCCTAACCTTTGAGACTGATGGATGAGAAGGGCACCCAGCCTCCTCCTCAAAATTCTCCCTCGAGGATGCTGTCAGACACAGAATTCTGAGATAAAGGGACAGGAAGGTGACAGGGGTTAACTCTGATATTCTTTTCTCAGTAAACAATTCATCAATTTTATGTCTGATTTTTTTCTGATGAGGTTAGTGGCAGAGGAGGGGAAGAGTTTAATGATGATGTGGGCAGAAGGACAGATCTGCTATTCAATCACAGCTACACAAAAATAGAGCAGACCTTTAGAAGAATGATCACCCCCTGGATGATTTAGAATATTCTCCACTAAGTGTGTTATTGAGCTTGCATGCCATGAATCATTAATCACCATTAACTACATTTTAATAGAAATAATTTAAAAAATGAGGCTGCAATAATTTTCCCTAATTATAATACTTAAACTACACAGTTTCCAAGTTCTTAAAGTTTCTGTGTGTACCACTTTAGTTTTTCTATTCTTACTGAAAACAGCCTATCGCTGCAGCGCCTCCTGATGGAGCAATTCCTAGAGTTCCCCGGGTGAGAAGCAGCTCACCTGAAAATCTATGCCTGCAACATGGAGCCTCTGCCCTTGTGATTTGTTTATAAATAGTCAAGGTGTCATAATCTAGAACATCTCTCTAGGGCCTAGAACACTGTGGGGTACATAAGCATGCCCCCACGGACATTTGTTGAAGGAATAACTGAAGCTGGCAATCACAACTTGCTCCCGTCTATCTTAACGTCATGCACCTTTCCCTGGAATGCCCTTAGCCTCTGCTGGAACCCTCCAGACTGGATTAGGTGAGACCTTTGTGCTTCCTTAGTCCCAGATATGTCACTTCATGAGTACCAGCAGTGATACATGTTGCAACTGTTGACTTATCTCTCCCCACCATCCCCACTAATCTCTATGATCTCAAGGTGAGCACTTTTCTTGTTCATCTCTTCGCCAAGCAGTAGACATATAGAAGGTGTTGGTGTATGTAATCTTCTTAAACGGATGAGTCAAATCACTTGTTTTTGTCCTTTGTAACATTCCTTCCCTCTCTGAGACTAGTTCCCCTATGTAAAATAAGGACATAATAACCACAGGAACACTTACTAAGCACATACTGTGTGCTATTTTCTCATTGAAATCTCACAACAACTGTAGGATATGGACACTTGATTACCCCCATGCTACAATAAGGAACCTGAGGTTCAGAGAGGTGTTGGGACTTGACCAGGGCCCCAGTTAGCCAGGATTGGAACCCAGTATATTTTACTCAAGAGCTTAAAACCTTAACCATCACATGAACCTCCAAGTGAGGGTCACATAGGGTTATCTGGAAGAGTTCTGAACAATGTAGATCCCCTAGGTGCAAGAGGAGTAGGAGCAGAGACAGTGTAAGATTATGTTTGAACACGTTTTTTTTATTGTGGCTGGCTGGTACCAGATCCACACCCTTTGACCTTGGTGTTATAAAACTGTGCTCTAACCAACTGAGCCAACTGGCCAGCCTCAACTTCTTTCTGATCATTTGTTCTGCATCTTATGAGGCAAAAGTCTTGTTACTACCTTGGTTTTGAATGGGGAAATTTTAAAATTTCCAAAGTGCTTCCCCAAATGTTCCAAATCTTCAGAAACCTTAATTCTAAAACCCACTCTGCAATTCTAATACCCTCTTTCTCTGGGACCTGGGGCAAGTACTTTTCTATCTCTACATTTTATTGCTTACCCATCTGTACCATCAAGATTTGATTAGGTACTATCATTCAACCCTTATTTATTGGGTATCTACAATGTGCCATACAGACATACTCCCTCTTGGGGCTTTTAACTTACATGGGGAGTCAGCCATGACAGAGATGATCACACACATAATTATAAACAACCATTGTGATGGGTGTTCGGAAAGAATAGTATGAATGGCTCTCTGAGGTACCACAAATACAGCACTTACTATGTTCTAGACACTGTTCTAAGCACCTTACATGCATTAACTAAATTAACAATCACATTGAGTTATAAGGTAGATGTTATTAACATTATCCCCATTTTAGAGATTAGGAAATGGAGGCTCAGAGAGATTAAGGAGTTTTCCCAGGGTCACACAGTTGCTAACTGGCGTAACCTGAATCCAGGCAGTCTGACTCCAGAGCCTGTGTTCTTAACCACCAAGATATTTAAGGGTACTTCAAGGAGTTCACAGAAAGATAGAATTACAAGATAATATGGATCTTTCCATGAACTTTTGAAGTACCCCCATATTGCTTTGAGAGTATCTAAAACCGGTGTTTAGTCTGGGGTTGGGTAAGGCTTCCTTAAGGAACGACCTTTCTGCTGAGAGTGGAAGGTATGAAGTAATTTACTAGGTGGAGAACAGGTAGAAGACATTCTGCCAGAAGGAACAGAATATGGAAAGGCTCCAGGCAGGGTGGAGCTTAACGAGTTTGCTGAAGACAGGAGCAGAGATGCTCTTATGAACTGAATCCATTTTCTTGAACTTCTAACAGCTTTCTTGAGAAACTTCATAGCAATTTGTGCAGTGTTTCTGCGCACTGCCCTGCCCCACTCTTTCTCTTTCTGATGAGAGACCTCACTTCAAACCAAAGTGACATGTGCCAACCAGCGACCACTGGGCTTGCCAAGTGAACAGACCAACATCGTGTAACCAACAGATATCTGAACCACCAGACCTGGTCTTCTTTTGCCCTTGTTTTCCTCCTCATTTTTTCTTTCATTGATATAATTGGCAAAGCAATCTCAATGTCTGATCTAAAGAGAGGGGGGAGTCCATTTATTTGGCGGATTTCACTCTCTGTTCTTGATCAAGAACAGGTATTGCTATCTTTGGCACAACCCATCAACTTAAATACTATTATTATTAAACACTATTATTGCCACTGCTTACCTGACATTCAAGGACCTCTCAAATTGTTTTTTGTTTTTGTTTTTGTTTTTATAATTTTTGCTCTCCAAGGTTATCTTCAATGACTTATATCTGCCAAAATGGTTGTATTAGTCCGCTTGTGTTGCTTATAACAGAATACATGGAACTGGGTGATTTATAAAAGAAATGAAATTTATTGCTTACAGTTTCTGAGGCTGGGAAGTCCAAAATCCATCTTGTAGCGGCGACGGTGACCCAGTGGTCTCACCTTGCAAGATGGTGGAAACAGAGAGAGCAGAGAGAGAGCAAGACAGACTCTCTTTTCCTTTTAAAGGCCTCAGAACCACACCCCTGACCACCATTTTTAATCCATTCACTACTACATGGTCGTACAATTCAATCACCTCTTCAGGGCTCCACCTTTCAACTACCATAATAGGATTTCCCACCCTATTAACAGTCACAATGGGGGCTAAGTTCCTAATACATAAAACTTGGGGGACATAATTTAAGCTTCAGGATGTTTGGCGGTGGGGGACATAATTCAATCCATTTACAATGGTTTTCTCATTGACAGTGAGCAAACGTCAGTCCTATTCCTCTCCTGAATGTGTTTCCCACTCCTGTTCTTCTTCTCCTTTAAGATTCAACTCACACCTGACCTTCTCCCTGAGGTTTTCCCTGATTGCTTATTCACAAAGCCCTTGCTTCAGTTCAATCTTGCACGACTTTATAACTACACCATGCCTGTAGCTCTTTTTTTCCTAAACCACTGTTTCTCTAAGTATGAGTCCTGGACCACCTACATCAGAATCACCAGGAGCACCTATTACAAATGTGGTTTCTAGTTCTCCATCCTAGACTCTCTGCACCAGAATCTCTGGGTAGGGGTGGAGGCTAGAATTGGCATTTCTGGAACTCCTCCAAACCAATCACACTGCTCTAACTAAATTGCTTTCTTTATGAATTCATTTTAATTCTCCTAAGAGTCCCTCAAGAATTAATTTAGCAGAATCTTCTCCTCCTTAAGTGAATCTTCTTTTTTCAAGCATTTCCCAGTGACTGGTTAGTACTCTCTGTAAAGATTTGAGACACCACTACCCTGTCTAGGCCACCATTCAGGTTCATGGAAACACAGACTTCCCACTTTCACAATAGACTTTCCAAACCCTTCAGGTCTCCACTTTATGCCTCTAGAATCCATCCTCTAAGCTCCTGCTGCAGTTTTCTTCCCCCAAAAGAGTCTGATGTGTCACTCTCTGCCTTCAATATCTTGCTGGCCTCTTCTATAGAATGAGTACTCAAATCCTTTTCTCCAAAATATGACCCCTCACAACTTTGCCGTATCAAAAATGTCCAGCCTTTTTCTTATGACTCCAGCCAAGGCTCCACCACGTAAGTCTTTATGAATGCTGTTACTGCTATCTGGAATAGTCTCTTCACCCTGCTTCCTTAGAAAATTATTGTTCCCCCTTTAGGGCTCAACCCAAATTGCCTCTCCTTGGAGAAATTTCCAGAACCCAATTTCTTTCCCACCAATTTCTACTCCAGAGCAGAGATAATAGCTCATTCCTTTATGGTCCAAGAATTCTGCATAGCATCTAATTTTTAAAACATTTAATTTAGTGCTTACTGTATGACAGCCACTGTTATGTCCTTTACATACATTTTCTCACTGAACATTTCAAAAATCCTCTGCAAAAGGGACTATTATTTTTGTTATTTTCAAAACTAGGAAACTAAAACCCAGAAAGGTAGAGTCACTTGTCCAAGGTTACACAGCTAAAAAGATAAATAAAGATTCAAAACTGCAGCTATCTAACAACAAACAACTGCTAATAACATGAAAAAACTCAAAAACCCACATAGTAAAAGCTGACCCTTGTCTGTGCCAAAAAAGCAAGACGGTCCAGCCATCCATACTGCACTGTTTCTATGGAAAATGGTGAAAATCAGAGTATTCCAGGAGATAGGAAACAGCAGCTATTTGAGCACTGTCACACAATCTAGAAAAACTTGTTTTAAACTAAACTATCAGAAAAAGGTGGATGAACCCAGAGAAACTGAGCCATCTCTTTCTGAACAGAAAATTGAAAACAGCATTGAAGCACTGGACTTAAAGCTGATCCACTGTGCCTGATGAAGCCACAGTAATTTATTTTGAAAACTCTAGGGACAGTTTATTCCTAAAGGGGATCTCTGGAATAATCCAGGATTTTTTTTTGAAACCTGACAACCCCAATTTCCTTCTTAACGCATCTAAAATTTTGTAAAGCAAAAAGCATAAATTTCACTATTAGCTTTACTAGGGGTAGGCATATGGGGTCACTCTTGCTGAAAGTAGACATTGGGACAGGTATTTTCTCTTATGGTGCTCTTTTCTTGCTGTTTTTTGTTTTGTTTTGTTTTCCAAGTCACTTGCACACACTGTAATTGTTATGGGATAGTGGGGAAGAGGGGGCACCATGGTATTTCATTCTTCTCGCTCTGACACCACAAATTGGTAACCACCATAGAGGCGAGATGCTATAGAATGATTAGAAACTTTGTAATGAGACCTAAATTCTTAGTTTTATCAGTTATTCACTTCATCACCTTAGGCAAAACACTTAATTTCCCTGAACTTCAATTTCTTTATGAATGAAATTGAATATTTATCTCACAAAGTTGTTATCAGGGTCAGATAAAATAATTCAGGTAATGTACCTGGCACATTGTAGGTACTCAGTAAATGTTAGCTATCATCATATTAACATTAACCATATTTCTTCATATCAATGGATTTAAATCTTCCATCTTAGTAAATTTTTGTGTTTGTTCTTCTGTTTTTTCTTCCTCTGTTTCTCCTTTCCAGCCTTCTTTCAAATTATTGGATTTTTTTGTTTTAGAATTACATTTTAATTTATCTATTAGTGTTTTCACTATACATATTTGCATTTTGGGGGGGGCAGTTGTTCTAGGGATTACAACATACATCCTTAACATTTTTTTTATACATACATGTAGAGTACAACATTAATTTTCAATAATTGTGTACAACTTGTGGTGGTTAGATAAGTATAGTTAGCTTATTCATCATTACAATACACAATCATTCTTTGTGTCCGTTGACCAATTCCTCATTAGCCCCTCCCATCCTTAACTTTTTATCTTCTTACAGTTAACATTGTACCACTTTACACAAGCTTTATAAATTTTGTAACAATTAATCCTTGCATTGACTCCTTCAACTGCCATCCTTTATGCTATAGTTGTTCTGTATATTATGTCTGCATACATTATAAGCTCACAAGACAATGTTATAATTTTTTGCTTTAAATAGTCATATGTATTTGAAAGAAATTAAGAGAAAAAAAGTCAGTCATTTACATTTACTCAAACGTTACCTACTTTCAATGCTACTCCCATTATCATTTTCCTTCAACCTGAAGAACTTACTTTAGTTTTGCAGGCTGAAGAATTTTCTTAGTTATTTTTACCTGAAAATCTCTTTGCTTCTTTGATTCTTGGAGGATATTTCAGCTGGATATAAAATTCTGTTCTGAAAAAACTTTTTCTCTTTTAGCTCTTCAGAGATATTGGTCCATTGACTTCTAGTCTTTACACTTTATAATATGAAATTCATAAAATTTCAAATTATCATACATATATAATACGTATGCATAAAATACATACACAATTTCAAACACATCCTGTATATGATGTGTTGGTTTTCTTTGGATTCTTTCAAAGTTTTCTCTTTATCTTTGGTTTTCAGTAGTTTGACTATAATGTACTGTCTTACCCATTTTCTGCTGCCACAACAGAATACCAAAGATTAGGTAATTTATAAGGAAAAGAGGTTTATTTAGCTTGTGGTTCTGAAGGCTGGGAAGTCTAAAGGCATAACACTGGCATCTGCTCAGCCATCTGGTAAGGGTCATCCCATGTCAAAAGGGCAGAAGGCAGAAGCTAGCACATGAGACAGAGAGGGAAGTGGGCCAAACTTATCATTTTTTATCAGAAACCCACTCCTGCAATAACTAATGCACTCCCATGATAACAATTTTAATCCATGCTTGATGGCAGAGACCTCACAACCTCTTAATGGCCCCACCTCCCAATGCCATTACATTGGCAATTGAATTTCACTGTGAATTTTAGCAGGAACACTCAAACAATAATACACTGTAGTTTTATTTATTTTTATGTTGTTTGGAGTTTGCTGAGAAACTTGAATATGTAAATGTATGTTTTTCACCAAATTTGGAGAATTTTCAGCTAGAATATTTTTAAATACTTTTTCCTCCCCATTCTCTTTTTTCTCTACTTCTTCATTCCAATTACATTTATGAGGGTACTTCAATAATTTCATGGAAATATTTGTATTATCTTTTAATTCTATTTTTCCATGAACTTTTTGAAGTACCCTCATATATTAGATCTTTTGATATTGTCCCACAAATCCCTGAGGCTCTATTCTTTTTAATGATTTTTTCTTTCTCTCCTTCAGATTGAATACTTTCTGTGGATCTATCTTCAAGTTTATTGACTCTTTCCTCTGTCATTTCCATTCTGATTTTAAGCTTATTCAATGAATTTTAATTTTAGATATAGTTTTCAATTCTAGAATTTTTATTATATTTTATAGTTTCTGTTTCTCTATTAATACTTTGCATTTATTAATTTCAACTATATTTTCTTTTAGTTTATTGAACTTAGTTATAATAGCTTCCTTAAAATCCCTGTCTCTTAATTTCAACATCTGGGTCATTTTGGGGTGAGTCTCAGTTGATTATCTTTTTCCTCAGCCTGTGTCAAATTTTCCTGATTCTTTGTATGTCAAGATATTTTGGGTTGTATTCTGGATGTTGTTAATTTTATATTGCAGAAACTTTAGATTTTGTTATGTTCCTCTGAAGAGTATTGATGTTTTTGTTTTAGGTGGCAATTGATTTGGTTGGATTTTAACCAACTCTGTCTTTTGTGTGACAGTTCAGTTCTCTTGTCTTTAGCTAAACTATTTACTGTCTACCCTATAATGTAATGTAAAGTTGATAGATCAGACAAATACTTGGGCAGTTGATACACAGAATTTGAGGATCCTCCTTTCTAACTATCTCTTTTCAGGGACTTTTACTCACTTTCCAGAATCTGTGGTCATCCCAAACTCTATCCTCTGTTTCTTCAGGCCAGAAAAAGTATTTCAGGTTCCCTAAGCAGCACTGATCTCAGTCTGCTTGATTAAGTTTGGATGTGTTGTCCTCACCAAAACTCATGTGGAAATCTGATCCCCAATGTGGCAGTGCTGGAAACTGATTGAGTCAGCGGGGTGGGTCCCTCATGAATGGACTAATGCTTTCCCTAGGTGGAGGATTAATGAGTGAGTTCTCAGTCTATTAGTTCCCATGAGAACTGGTTGTTTAAAAGACCTGGCACCTCCCCTGTCTCTCTCTCTCTTGCTTCCTCTCACCATGTGATCTGCTTGTACCTGCTGGCTGCCTGCCTCTTTCTGCCACGAATAGAAGCAGCTTGAGGCCTGTGCCAGATGCAGCTGTCCCAGAATCACAAGTCAAATAAGCCTCTATTCTTTATAAATTACCCAGTCTCAGGTATTTCTATTATAGCAACACAAATGGACTAATACACTGTTCTAAAGCTACAAAATCAAATAATTCACCCCATACCATTTCCCTCTTGCAAGTCTTGACTCTTTTAAAAAGTCTGTCTATTCTTTTTCATTTTCCAGTGCCTTCAGAGTTTATAATTATTATCTGTGGAAGGGCAAGAGCCATTCGTCATCATCATATTTTTTACATTTTTTGAAAGAGTTTTAGTCTTTGAGCTCTGAAGAAACACTTTTGGAATGTGAGTCTGGTTTTACAGGATTTTAAAAAGGATACCATGCACCAGACACAATATTAGTGTGTGTGTGTGTGTGTGTGTTTCTCATTTATAAGCCACAATTTGGGGAGTTGGTATTTTTGTCTCTGTTTCAATATGAGTAAAACCACCCGGACTAGAAATGTTGGTGAACTGAATTCCAGTTTGATCCAGGACAGGACTGAGTGGGCTTCTGAAAGAATGCTTAGGCATTTCTTACTATAATCACTTGGACAGTTAAAGCCAAGTAAACACTCTGCTTGTGTAGAAATGGTCCAGGTGACTGAAATTTATGTAAATAATGTGTGTTGGAAAGATGGGAGCTGAGGTGTTTACCTCCTCAATTAACCAAATTATTGCCTTAGTTTGAATTGCCTTTTCTATTAACTATCCCAGAGGATGTTTTATATGGAGAAATCACATTTTAGATCTGTGGCTGAGACTCTAAGGTCAGCTCATAAGGTAAAAATTGCATATTATGGAGCCATACTGGAGAACCACATACCTCCTCTCAATCCAATATGGCCAGATTTTAATTCTGTCTTACAACAAATTATCACTTCTTCATTTGATATATTAGTTAGGGTAAGTAATGCTAGTGACTGTAACAAATAAACCCCAAAACCTCAGTGACTTAGAGCAATAAAAGTTTGTCTCTTGCTCATAAAGTATCTATTGCAGACATTCCAAGTCAACATGCAACCTTTCTCATGATCATGCAGGCTTGCAAATTCCTTCTGTCTTGAGGCTCTACCCTCCTTGGTCCTTGAAGTTCTTTGATGGATCCTCAGGGTCCATTTGGAAGCCAAGGGAAGAAAGAATATGGAGGATCACATAGGGGCTTTTAATGGACTGGGCCTGGAAGTGGCACAACCATGTTTGTCTTCAGTCCATAGACAGAACTCAGTTAGTGCCTACCTGTGGTGGAAACTGGGATATGTAGTCTAGCTTTGTGCCCAGGAGGGAAAGGAACTGAGTTCTGGTGGAAACTCAGAACCCTCTGCCACACTCGTCTTATGTTGTGATCTAAAATAATTCAGTGGAGCAAGATGCTCACACTCTGAAAGATACGAGAGGACTGAGACTGACTGAGCAAGCAGCAGGTACTCCTGGCCTATCACAGGCTAGCTTTTGGCAAATACTGATTTAGGAGAAGGTTAAGCCAAATCACTCAAATTATTTAGCTTCCTTTCTATCTCCTGAGCTTGTGCAGATGAATTTGTATAACTTAAATTTTCATCTAATGTAACTCAACTAGATGCATTTTATCCATTCTGCCTAGCACAGTGCCTGGCAGATAAAGGATGCTCAGTAAATGTTTACTAAATAAAGGAATGGATGGGTGAAGAAGAGTAAGGAAGGAAGGAAGGGAGGGAGGGAGGGAGGGAGGGAGGGAGGGAGGAGTGGAAAAATATGTCCTGTGAAGCTACAAATACTACACACTTATGTTAGCAAAAGACATGGTTTGTCTGTGAACCAAGGTGAGAATGTGGGAAAATGACACTTAGTCCAACCACCTGGAAAGCCTCTCAGTAGATATGAACCATAACTCTTCCCCCATCTTTCACCCCAATGCACACACCATATTTTCCCATTGGTCATGATCTGGGACCTATCAGGCCAATTTCTGTTGCAGGGGAGACAAAGCAACAATGAAAGCAAAAGAAAACTTGTCAATGAACTAATGAAAAGCCATAATCAGTTCTTCTCCCTGTTTCCTTCTCTGCCCCCAGAGAGAAGAAGGGAGGGCTCACATTCAGAGAGCTCATTTCCCTGAGTGGGTTCCGATAAAGGACAGAACATTAGGTTTTTCTCTTTAAGGGAACACAGCGCTCCTTTTAGAATTCATTGGGACATTTTGGAACACAAATAACAACAGCAGAAGGCACTCTTGTGGTGATAATTTAATGTAATTCCAATGTCAGTGACACGCCGTGATAGCCTCGTCAGCTTCCCTGAGGCAGTTTCTTTTGCGTTTTGCCTGAGAGAGTGGGTGCACATAGACTCGTACGCTAGCCCAGCACCCTCATGCACATTTCCCCTTTCTCATCTCCATTCTTAGAATTGTTTTCTAATTACAATCCAAAGGATTCCTGGAGTGACAAAAGAAGTTGGAAGATTTTCCAAACTCTTAATCGAGTCTACAAGCCAGAACTAGCCCACTTGCATTTCTGGGTTTGGCCTGGAAATATTTTACAACACTCTCAATTAATTATTCCAACAATTAAAACTGAGGATTTTGCATGACAATCCTAATTAAGGGCATTCCTAGAAAAATTGAAAGGGGCTCACAGTCCTGCACTCCCACAGTTTGTTAGAGTACAATAACAGGAGAATGCTCCTTAATTTGTCATGGGTTTCAAATATGCCATGGCCCCACCTGATCCACTTCACTCATTTGCATTTTCCACCAGCCTTTGCGGGCATCTGATCCTGTCAATCCTACCCCTATGCCTTGGAATCCCCCAAGCCCTGGTCTCTTCCATAGACTTGCCCAGGTCTCCTGATAGAATAGAACTGTGGAAGCCAACCAGGGCTGTACTGTTGTAATGGAAATTTCCACCCAATAAAAGAAAGAACTAGTTCAAGATAATTTTTTCACTCAAGAAGTTTTGCTACAGTTAACTTTCAGTCCTGCCAGTGTCAATGGAGTCTGTTGTAATGAGATTGGTCTGTTAATGGCATTGACCAAACTCTTTGCCATTTCACTGAAGAGCAATGCAATCTGGAAGCAAGGATATAACTCAGCCTGCTCCCTCCAGGTCCTGGGCCAGGAAATAAAGTCTAAAGGAAGGTAGACTCAATTCCTCCCACCATCCTGTGCTGCTACTTCACTTTATATGCACTGGAACTGAAACCATAACTCTATAAACCTTTAGGCTCAAAAGATGCCTTACAAAAGATGCAGTCTGGTGGTTTTTCCATCTGGATCCAATGGAAATCAGGGAAGTGAATGGTCAGGACACAGGACATTTGAGCCTCTCATCCCATGCAAGCATTCATCATGTATTTATCAAGGACCTATTTTGCAATAGGCAGACAATGGAGAGCAAAAATAGACAGAATCCATGCCCACACAAAAGAAATCAGATGTAAACGAGGAGTGGCCATGGGGTCAGGTACTCATGTAGCCGATTCCAGCCTCGGCTTGGTGGTGGGGAAAGACTTCCCGATGAGGTAGTAAATGTGAAGGACAAGTGGAAACTGACTAAGTGAAGGGGAGCAAGCAGAGAATGTTCCAGAAAAAGTAATACGTCAGATTGAAAAAGCCCTGGGATGGGAAGAAACATGGGGAGTTTAAGGAATTAGAAGCAGGTCAGTGGGCTGAGATGAGCCAGGGAAACGGGGAACTTTCAAGCCATGCAGGGCCTCTCAGATCATGGTATGGAGCCTGGTCTTTATCCTAAGAAAAATGTAAAGGTTTTATAGCCCCGTGGAGTCAGCCAGTCAGTCCATTTTCATCTTCTTTCTGTGTTGAGACTTATGATATGTTCTCATTGAAATAAAGTATCCTAAAGCTAAAAAAAAAGCTGAAAAAATTATTGTTCCAGCAATGCTTTGAGACAAGGGCCCTTGAAGTAGGTCCTGCCCCTTGAGAAGGAGAGATGGCAGCAGGAAGAGAGGCAGCTGGAGATGAGCGGAGAGCAGAAAATGGTGCCTGCAGAGTAAGACTGCAAATGGCCAAGCACGAGGGCAGGATTAGAGTGAGAAGCTGGACCCCAGCCTTGAGGGTAGCACTCCTGTCCTTGGGACAGGGACTGGCAAAAATAAGGCTGAATTAACAAGGCACAGGCTGACGCTCCCAATGGAGACAGAAACTCTGTTATCAGATGCAAAGCCCAATGTCAGTTATTTGAGCATTCAGGAGGGCTGGGCCCTAAATCCCAGAGGGTGGGTGGGTTGAGGTTCCTTAAACTGCTCCCACCAACCATCAGAATTACTCACCATGAATTGTGTGGCTGGCTGAGACAAGGCTTAATTTATCCACATAACCCTCTCCCTGACCTCCATCTTTTAAAAAAGCAAATAGCTGCTTCATCATGGGAAAGAGCCTTCCACTTACCACTGGAATATTACATTCCAGATGAGAGCGCCAGTAATCTAATACAAGGAAGCAAGGAAATGAATTTAGTTCCTGGCTCCAGGCACTGGCTGAATGGCTCTGGACATGTCCCTTTACCACTCTGGGCAGCAGCTTTCCAATCTGCAGAGTGGAATATGATGTCCCGCTTTATCTTGAACTTCACCTCTACCATGGGAGCTATCATAACACACTCAATCTTTATCTGTTTAGAGGACTGTGACCAACTGAAAGCTATGGACACTGTCACCCCAAAACGTATACACTATCAGGCACGTAACTTCAGTTGGTTCACAGAACCCCCCAGAGCCTATTTCTGCATTCCAGATTAAGGACTCCTGTTTAATTTTTGTGTATTTATTTTCTTCTTTAAGGGCAGAGACTAGACTTCCCCATTTCTCCCTAGCACCCAGCACACAGCTGGACTCATCCAAAGTTCCTCAATTAGAACTCGGGCAATAAGCATGGACTGGACCCATGTGATAAGCCTAACAGTGTGCAAGGCACAGAGGCTGTTCAGGGGCTACAGGATGCTGGCCTCTGCCCGCACATCGCTTGTAACTCAGTTACACTCATAGTAGTATTTTGAGGACTAAAAGAGATCTACCCCCTGCAAGGGAAACTGATGACTTTGGGGGTCAGTGACTTCCTCAAGCATCTGAAGAGGGGGAAGCTGTAAAGTCTAATGGTTCAGAGTGAGGATTTGGAGTAAAGTTTGTTTTAAACCTACCTGTGTGTCCTTGGGCAGGTCACTTCACCTGTCTGAGCCCAGTTTCTTCATCTGAAAAATGGAAGCAGCTCTGCCTCACAGAGCTGTCTCGAGGATTAAATGAGCTGATACTTGTGAAGTACTCAGTGCAGAACCTGCCACACAGAAAAGAGCCAATAAATGTCAACTATTTCTAGCTGTTTGCATTCTAGACCCATTTTCCCAGACAGAACATTTTGCAGAATCCTAGATCAAAGGTTATGGATTCCCAGACGAGGAAAAACAAGGGATAAAAACTTTAAGGTCTTGAAGGAGCCAGAACTATACAAAGCAGGAATGTCATGTGGAGTATTATATATGAGAATTGGCTGGCTGGAGCTCATATGGAATTTCAGGAAGGAAGCAGCCTGTCCAGAGGAAAGGTGTGAACAGACAGACAGTGACACCTTGTTTTTTAAGAAGCCTCAACAGAAGAATTTTGGAGCCAGTTAGCCCAAATTTGGAGGGGAAGGAGAAAAGAGTGGGCAGCCTGCAGCTAAAAAGAGACTGAAAGAAGAGGGAAAAAAGTAGAAGAACATAGAATCATGACTTAAGGAATAGACAAGGTTTGGGGGTTTGTTTTTGGAGGGTGAGGTGGGGTGCAGTGTTAAACTTTCAATGTTGTTGAACAAAAGTATATATGTGACTTAAATTCATAAAAGGACCACATGAGATAATGTGTTTAGAGTGCTTGGCATATGACAGGAAGTGCACAATGTGAATTACTAGGTATTGATGGGCAGGCATTAAATCAGTGTTTATTGAACCAAAAAAATAAAAAGTGATGCATACTCTCCAAGGAAGGAGAACAAAATAATTCAAGAAAAATGTTTCTTGGAACTGAACTTCCATCAGTTTTTACATGGGTGGTACTTGGTTAGAAGCGTAGACTGAATTACATGTGTGTAAATATCTTTTGTAATTTACTTCAATTTATTTTTTTTCATTATGGTGTTAAATGAGATCATTGAAGGGTTCACTTTTGTCCTAAGATATGCTTCTGCTTGCTTTTGGTAAGGACCTGGTTTTCTTTTTCTTTGCTTGGACAACTTTCTTGATGGATTATGCCCCACCATCTTGGAATGGCAAACCAAAGTGGTAGAGGCAGGTGCACTTATTTTCAAAAGGAAATTGATCCCTAATGGAGACTCAGGAAGGGAGGAGAGAAAGGAAGAGAAGACTCAATCCAACCAAGCTGTGATAGGTAGAGAGAAAAAAGGAGCAAGAAAGAAACCCATGAAGAAGTAAATGAAGGCCTAAAAAGAACTCCTCAGGCCTTCATTTCATAGTCTGAAAGTTGTGCCCCAGCAGCCTCTAGCAAGTTTGAATCAAGTTTTCAATTCTAATGACTTGTCAGGGATTATTTCAAATGCATTCACCTCCGGGAAGAAGGGTCACTGGGCAGGGTGAGAGGGGATCTGAAGAAAGGTGTAGGGCATCTTGTCTGATTAGCTGAGCCTTATCTACAGAGTGGTGAGACCGGCCTAATGTGAAGAGCAGACTCCGCAAGGAGCTGAACCATCCCGACTTCTCGCTGACAAAAGCAGAGCTGAGGTGCCCGCAGCTCCTTATCGCGTGACAGGAGCACTTGGTGAAGACACGGAAATTGGATTTGAGGGATTCCCATTCTCCTCTCTCCCTGCCCCCAGCCTAGAGCATTCTGATCATCCAGTTAGCTGAAAGGGACAGCTCCTTCTGGAAGCAAAGCCCAGAGAGGAAGAAACAGAACGAGGAAGAGCTGAGGCCTTGCCGAGGCCACATGGTCAGTTGGTAGAGGGGCTGCAGATGGAATCCAGTTCTTTCTGCTACATCAGTCTTTCCATTGAATTGTCTTAGAACTTTTTCTGAGAGCTCACTGCACCCCTAAGGATACAGCTGACCTGTCCCCAAGGTGGTGGATGTTTAGAAAAATAGTAACGGCCACAATTTATCAGACACCATGTTATTAAT
The DNA here is from genome assembly GCF_027409185.1 of Cynocephalus volans. Classification (NCBI taxonomy): domain Eukaryota; kingdom Metazoa; phylum Chordata; class Mammalia; order Dermoptera; family Cynocephalidae; genus Cynocephalus; species Cynocephalus volans. Next base: position 200,448,609 of record NC_084461.1, read on the forward strand.
TTTCATTAAGTCAAAACAACTGCCTCATTAGGTAGTTCCAATTATTGTCCCTAGTTTGCATGTGGAAAAACTGAAGCTTGGGAGGAAAATCATTTGCAAAGGCTACACAGCTAGGAGGTAAGTGGTGGGGTTGGGCCTGGACCCCAGATGTCTGATGTCAGCACCAGAGCTTTTAACTGCTGAGTTCTTCTGCCTTTCCAGAGAGGTAAATGCGCAGAACTGGGATGTGAACCCAGGACTCATGACTCTTTAACCCAGTGCTCTTTTGACTAATGATAATAACAGCGACTCATTAATTATCTCATTTTTACTCTGCTCAACAGCCTTATGAACTGGTATGAGGACCCACACCCCCCTAGGGTCACACTACTAGTAAGTGTGAAAAAACTCCCCATCCATCCCTTCCCACCACCATAGTGACATTGCAAAACCCAACCTGATCATGTCAGCATATTGCTCACAATCTCCCACTCTTAAAACCAGACTCAGACTCCTCCTTGGGGCTTCCAAGACGTGCATTTATCCAGCCCTTGCTTACTTTTACTTCCACATTGCTAACATCCTCTTTACTCTCTTTTCTTCTGCCACACTGATCTTCTTTGGGCTCCTCTGACCACAGGGCCTTAGTACCTGCTGATCCTTCTTTCTGGACATCTTCTTTGTAAACTCCTCCCTGTCTTTTGGCCTAGTAAACTTCTCCTTCTCCTTCAGATCTCAGCATGTTTCACATCCACAGACAGCTCTCTCTCTTCTTCTGGGGTATCTATCCATCCATTTGTGATTCCACATTAATGATGTGATTACTTAATTAGGGAATTATTTTAGTCCCTCCTCATCCAATTCCTATTCGTGTGGCCATGAGCAAGTCCTCCCCGCTCTCTGGGCCTCAGTCTCCTGATCTGTAAAAGGGATGACAAGGCCCCAGGGCTCTTTCAAGATGGGCTCCTGTATCCCCAAGTGGGCCTGGCGAATACAACATGGTCTTCTGTGGGACTCCTTCTCCTCGAGGGATTTCCACTTAGTCCTACCACAGAGCAGCTTTTAAAATCCCCTGCCACCTGCCATGATGGAAGGCAAGGCACCTGCCTTTCTCTCATAAAAGGTGGATTGAATTCTGAATGCAGAAGATGTTTCTGAGGTTGGAGTTAACAGGAAATAAACACAGACATTCGCTCCATCTACAAGCATTTCTGGACACCTTTCTCTGTCCTGTCAATCTCCTGAGTGCTGGAGAGCAGAAGTAAATTAGACACCCATCCTGCCTTTTATGAACACACACTTGAGCAGGAAAACAGATGCAGATATATAAACAACCAACAGGTAGAAAGAAAACAATCATGGTATCTCCTACTTGTTTGGGGCATGTTATGTGTCAGTTCGGTGCTAAGTACTCTTTAAATATCATTTTGTTATCCCTTTCCAACCCCAACCAAAGCCCTCTGAAGTGCTAGTAACACATACCCATTTCACAGATGCAGAATCTGAGGCTTAAAGAGGTGAAGTATCTGGTCCCCATGAAGAGTGTTGGGCTCTACTGTGTTTCTTTGCCACAGATCATCCCTCAGTCATAGCCAGAATTCTTGCACATCTTCAGGAAGAGGGCAGGCTGTAGTATTGGAAATCCCTGGATTCAAGTCCTGGTTATGTCACTAATTAGCACATCACTTTTCTAAGCCTCAGTTCCTTCAGCTGGCAAAGTAGGGGTAATATCTCCTTCCTCATGGGGTGGTTTTAACATTTAAATAAAACAAATCTTGTGAATATTCCTGGTTCCTCTTCATAGAAGATGCTCATAAAATACTAGTTTTCCTCACTCCCAGCAAACATCAGTAGGACAGCAGGTAGGACAGGAATATTCCCGCAACAAAAACATAAACAAGATCACCTGAGGCTGAGCCCTTTGTGCCTTTTTTACAAAATCTGTTTTATATACAGACAGTTTGAAAGAAATAAAAAATCAGAACTTCTTATGGACCAAATGATTTGCTACGTTATTTTCATGTGGACTCTTGTCTCAGACGCCAAGAACCTTTTTGATATGACTCCATCTTTTGAGCTCAGGGAACTTACTTAAGCCAGTAAATTCAGCATTTTCTAAAGGCATTTTTCTTAATCTCATGCCAGGAGAAAAACCAATAAAAACAACTAAGAGGAGAAGTCCTAGGAGGACTCATTAAAGTTTTGGCTTCATGAAAAAGGAAGATTTAGCCTCGGCAACAAAGAGGTACATGTGGTGCCCAGTGACAGCAATTATAATAAAAAGAACGTTGTCTGTCCAACAGGGTACCAGGTGGGTGAAGAGGCAGGTGGGGTGGTGATACCAGTGATTCGATGGTGGAATTGAGCCTCACAGGAAGTGGAAGGACACAGACGGTAAAGTCTGATAGCTCTAGTTAGAACCAAGGGATCCACCACCTACTTGCTGTGTGACTGTGGGCAAGTGGCTCCACCTTTCTGGACCGCAGATGCCATATCTGCAAAATGCAAATCATCATATGTTCATTCATTCAACAAATATTTACTGAGTGCCTGCTATGTACCAGCCACTGCTCTAGCACTGGGCTACATTGATGAAAAAGACTGACAAACCCCTGCCAGTGGAGCTGACATTTGCGTAGAATTTTTAAGTCAGCAACAGTAGTAATAATGAACCTGCCACTCACCCTCTTCTCCTTAATCCCCCCACACCCCTTTGAGGCAGACAGAGTGGCTATTGTTTCCCCACTGTACAGATAAGGAGACTGAGGCTCAGGTACACCCAGTATTAGGTTGTGGGGCTCTTGACTCTCCATGTAAGGTTTCTTCCACTCTGCCAGCTGCCTTTAGTGAACCAGATCTTATTGCCAGGCAAGATCATGGGACAGGTACTTCACAGGCTTCTTTCTCAGCCTAGAACTCATCCTAAAGATGCCATAACATGCTGCATAGACAGAATCTGTCACAGTAATTGCCATAAAGTTCCACAATCCTCTGACTATCTCTTTGCCATTAGATTGTGAGCTCTTCCACAGGAGGGGCCATTGGGTATTCCCAGAGCTTAATTTGCATGAGGTCTAGCACCCAGTAAGTACTCAGTTATTAAACACATGTTGAATAAAAGAATTGATGAATGAGGAAGGAAAAGAAGTAAAGAGGAAAGGAAAAATGAAGAGAGGAGGGAAGAAGGAAGAGGGAATGTCTGGCTTACATCACACAACAAATATTGAGTGGATGAATGGATAAATGTATGAATGGATGGATGGGGGGTGAGTGGGTGGGTGGGTGGATGGGTGGATGGGTGGATGGGTGAGTGATTGAGTGGATGGAAAGAAGGAACGAAGGGTATATATATAAAAGAATAAAAAGAAGAAAGAAGAGATGGAGGGACAGAGGAGAGAAGTAGTGATGTAGAGAGGGAGGAACAGGCAGACTTCCTTTGGAAGAGTCAATGAATGTATAACAAATAAGGAATGGAATATAACTCAACTCCATTCTTTGGCTCCCACAGCTTATTCCTACCCTTGCTTATCTGACTCTCCCCACGAGGCTTAATTAAATCTTACCTTTGTTGTCTGTTTTGGCCCACATTGACTGGTCTTTTTTCTAACCTTGTAGTGTTCCCACTGTCTAATTGCCAATTAGCATCTTGGTTACACATTCTCACCTCCCCTAATTGAGATCAGCTATAGTACTTGTTAGCATCAGGTAGTGGTTAGCATCATAGGGCTGTAAGATGAATACTGTCTGGGAGAATTTTTGCTCTGCCACTTTCTAACAAGTCACCTGAGAAAGTTACTCCAACTCCTAGAGCTTCCATTTCCCCAGGTATGATAGAGAGACAGGGGCACTGCCTCACAGAGGTGTTAGAAGATTTCCACAATGGGAAAGCATGCAAGGAGCTTTATGGGAGGACTGGCACATAGCAAGCAGGCACTTGAACAAGTTGCTACCATTATTATTGCTGTCATTTGACCTGTGAATGTCTCTTCCACCCCACAACACTGCAAGGTTCTAAGGGACAACCACCATCGGTACACACACAGACCTAGTATAGGAGTGGGTATCCAGAATGCTTATTGGTTGATGTCTGTTTGGAGCCCAGTCCAGGAAGTTTCATTTCTAAAGATCCGTTAAGTGAGATTCAATTTGTCAGTGATTTGCAGGCCAGCCTCTTAGAAATGGCTTTATTGCAGGAAACCAGGAAAGAATGGAACAGCAATCTGGGTGTGTGTTCTCATCACACTTGTGGGGGCCTCTGATGCTGCTACTTTTTTGGCTTATCGGTAGGAGAGAAGACAGTGCTTCCCAGAACGTAGGCTCAGATCTCCCTGCATCAGAATCACCAGTAGCAGTTGGTGACTCATCAAAAATGATTTCTGGGATCCAGCCCAGAGTTACTAAATCGGAAACTCTAGAGGTTAGGGCCTTGGAATATTCATAACAAGCTCTTTCGTTGATTATAGTGCATACTTAGGGAACCACTGCCATGTGCACCTCATAGGAACCTACAGCACAGCACTTGACATGCCACTGACAGTTTTTAGTTCAATTTCCTCACTTTACAGACAAGGAGCAAATGATGCTCAGGGAGGGTAAGTGAATTATGCAAAGTCACACAGCAAGGGACTGACAGGGCTGAGACAAAATCCAAAGTCCTCACTGCCCAGCTGGCCTTACTCCATTGTATTGCCTTCCTTTTTCCCTGGAAGAAGTTCTTGCTGGCCCTCCAAGGGGAGGAAGGTAACTAGCATTTATTGAGCCCTTACTGTGTACTAGGCACTTGATATAGGACCTTCTGGTGATCCTAAAGGCTAGGTATTATCGTGCTTATCATTCTGGAGGAGGAAGCTGAGAACTGGAGAGAGAAAGCATCATATTTGCTGCAAAAAAAAAAACCTGCTGGTGTGTAAGACAAATCCCAATGTCACGGGGAAAAGCTGAGGAGAGCTCTTTCATCACACATGGTGAAAATGATTTCAAAATGGTTTAATATGAAAAACACACATTTTTCATTCATGTAAACAGAGTTTACTATATGATACGGCCCCGTGGGAAATCATCCACTGGCCCATGACTTGTTGTTGCTGTTAGAATTTTATCCATAGTAGTGGTTCTCAATTGGGAGCAATTTCTCTCCCCAGGACACATCTGACAATGTCTAGAGTCATTTTTGATTGTCACAACTGGGAGGTGCTACTGGCATCTAGTGGGTAGAGGCCAGAGATGATGGTCAACGTACTACAATACACAGGACAACCCCCCACAACAAAGAATTATCTGGCCCCAGGTGTCAATGGTGCCTAGGTTGAGAAATCCTGATCTGTAAGATGTGAAGTTCTTACTTTTGTTGTGAGGGCTTTTGTAGCCTCCTCCACCACTAGGAGGCAGTATAACCACTAGTTCTGGCAGCTCACCCCATATGTGATAGTCGTCAACTCTTCATCTAGATGTTCTGTCTTCTATCCACAAAATGGGTATATTACGTTGATATTAGATACTGTGGGTAGAAGAAGAGAAGGCATAGATTATACATGAACGAAGTCTCCTATCAGGGATCATGCAACTGCTAAGAAGTACAGTTCAACTTCAAATCCAGGTCTGATTCCAAAGCTAATGATATCTGAAGTGCTGTCTCTTGCCTGATAGATAAAACCCCATGTACTGAGATCCTGCAATATAAGCCACTAAATTCGCTTGCACCAAACACAGTCTATTTTTAATTATATTGTAGAGTAAATTGAATTTCTCAAGTTTAATTTCAAGAATAACCTGTGGCTTCTCAACCTCCCCTTCAGTGAGAGGAAGCATTGCTTAGGTTAAGGTTAAGCATACAGATTTTATGGTCAGCCTGAGTTTGAATCTGGCTGACTACTACCTCTGTGACCCTGGAAAAGTCCCTTTATTTCTCGGGGACTCAATTTCCTCATCTGTAACATGAAGGTATAAAAGAACACTCTTCAAAAGATTATTGTATGTTTTAGCTCAGGTAATGCCTGTATTGAGGTCCCGGGATAGGAAATTGAGAGTTTGGGGAATACTTAGCATTTGTAAAGCAAAAATGGTGCAAGATGAATCTGATCATTTATAGCTCACTAAATCAAATCCGTCATGTCTGCTTTTAATGAAAATATATTCAATATTGGAATTAATTACTATTAAAGTGGCCTTGTTATTAAGCATCGAGGGATCAATGACAGGCTGAGTGGGTTATCACCATTGAGTAAAATGTCTTAAGGGGAAAAAAAGCTGAGTTATGCATCATCCTGGATCTAATTGAAAAATCCCTAATAACACTGGCTGCTGTTGACAATTCAAGGAGGTTGTAAATCATGAGCGAACTTTGGAGGCAGAAGCTAAGGTAGGAGGGGAAGTGAGGAAGAATTAAACTTAGCCTGGCTCTCTCAGAGATTTCTAAATGGGTGATAGTTCTGTAACTCAGGGGAGAGTTGGGGAGATTTGAGGACACCTGTTACCCTAAGAAGGGGGTCATCCTATGGAGCACTAGGAGAACTGGACTGGGAGTGGCAGGCCCGAGCCCAGCTTCTGTTCCCTAAGACCAGGTATGTGGCAGAGTGGGAGAGAAATGTGAGATATCAGAGATGCAGGCAGAACAGATCCTCTACCACCTTGGAGGCCATGGCAAAGAGTTTGGGCTTCCTGTGTGTGTAATGGGAAGTCTCTGTTGTGGTTGGAGCAAGGAGTGATTTAATATGATTGCTGAAAACTTACTCTGGGTACTGGTTGGAGAACAGAGTGAAGAAGGGCAAAGTAGGAGACCCTAGGAAGTTATTGCAGCTGTCTGGATGAAAGTCTACAAAGGCTTGACATAGGATTAGGGTGGTGGTAGTGTTGTTAGAGAGAAGCACATAAATATAGGGTATGTTTTGGCAGTCAAGTTAGCAAGAGGTGCTGATGGATTGGATGTGGACAATAAAGGAGAAAGTAGGTAATCAAGGATACCTCTGTAGATGAGAGCTGAAGTATCTAGGTGAATGCTGATGCCCGCATCAGTCAGCTGTTGCTGTAATAATGCTGCATAACAAACCACCCCAACCCAGGGACTTAGAACTGCAACACCATGAATCTACCATCATCTGTGATTTGGCTGGGATCAAATTAGGAAATATCTTTTTAGACATGCCACTAGCCATCATTACAAAAGTTCTACAATGAACGTGTTTTCTTTGGGATCTGGAAAAAAAAAGTTACTAAAACAAGTAAGCTTCTCTGAAAAAAAAGTGGGGAGGGAATCAATGGCTTGAAGAATTTGGGGTGGTATGATTCTAAAGCAACTTGAAAAGATTTTCCCCAGCCATCTTACAACTCAGGGCATCGAGAAGAGTACAGTCCAATTTCTCCCAGGCTCTAGCAATTTGAGTTCTCTGATTAGCTATGTGCAGCCAGCGGGAACTTTGCCAGGCAGATAGCTTGTCATGCCAAACACAGGACGAGCTTGTCACTGGTCAGGAAGCCGACTCAGTCAGAGTGATTGGCTTGCCTTCCCCTAATCGATGCCACCCACATAACACTAAGAATCACAACCACTGCCAAGCCAGTCCCCACTCCTCCATTACTGGTTTCCAGCAGCGAGATCACTCAGACTGTCAGAAGTCATTAGACTCTGGGGCTGGCTGATTTTGAGAAGGAGGATGGGGGGACTTTTCAAGGACAAGCTGAACACATAGAAGGGAAAATAGACAATGACCCTGGCCCAGCATCCCTGGCAGAGGAATTAGATGACTCAAAGAAGGGAGACATTCAAAAAGATGACGCTTTTAGCCATGTTGGGGTAATGCATTGTTTCCTACGGTGAAAGAGGGATCAGGCATGTGCTTGAGGAAAATTGTTGCCATCCCAAATGGCAATTTGCAATCTGGACAGGAAGGAAGTAAATGGGACTCCACAAGCAACCTGAAGCAGCTGCATTTAGGAATAAACAGGGCTGACCTTGACTGCCTGCAAGGTGAAGGGCTTTGCAAAGAAAGGATGACTTCTCATTCCACACAGCAGCAAACCCTCCCTTGGTTGGAACTCCTCAACTCACAATTCCTCTGCATGCCACAGGCCTGGTTGTCTTTCTGCAGGATCAGCTGGCTTGGTGAATAGCGCTGCCATATGTGTGGTTGAGCAAGACAAAGACTGAGAAGTTGTCCATCATTCCTTGCTCTCCCTCACTCCCTTATCTGTCTGTCTCCAAGTCCTGTTCATCTTGCCTCCTGAGTATTTCTTACAGCAGCTCACTTTTTCTCCACTCCTACTGCTGTCAGCCTGGTCTCAGCCACCATCAGCTCTCACCTGGCCAGTGGCAACAGCTTCCAGCTTCTTGTCCTTTCCATCCATTCTCTGCACTGCTGCCACAGAGATCTTTTCAAAATATGGATCTGCCAACACCACCTCCCTATTTTAAAACTTTCTGTGGCTCCCCATTGCTTTTAGAATAAAGACCCAAATTATTAACATGATCCCCCGGTTCCAGCATGGGCTGGTGCCCTGCCCGCCTCTGCTGCACAAGCTGTTCTGTCAGCCTGCAACAAATTTCCCTCCTACTTTTCCCAGCTTCAATTTGTCATTCCTCAAATTCCAGCTCAAGCATCAACTCTGCAGAGCAGCTCTCCTTTGTCCCCAGCTTCCCCCAACAGGGGAGATCAGAACCTTAAATATACCCGGAGGATCAAATTCTTTCCCGTCAGAGCCCTATCTCAGCTATTAATGGTGTCTTTTATTGCTCTGTGATTATTTGGTTGAAATCTGCCTCCCTGTGAGTTCTGTGGTTGAAACTGTGTGTGACTTTACAGAACACTCAGTCCACTTCCATCCTGTCCAGCTTTCTCTCCTGTGGCTGAATTTCCAGCCTTCCTTGCACATGGGAATGGCCACATGACACTGACCAATGACATGTAAACAGAAGGTGGCAATTAAGACTTATGGGAAAGATTTTCAAAAGAAGACAGACTCAACATGGACACCCTGTGCCCTTTTGCCCCATCGTTCCCCTCTGAAACACAGAAACCACACAGATGGGTGCAGTGATCATCTTTCAACCATGAAGAGCAAAGCCCCACAATCAGGATGGGGGAGCAGAAAGAGGAGCTGAGGTCCTTGTTGCCACTGTTGGGTGGCCCACTCCGCCTTGATCCACTCACCATTGAGCTCTGATTGCCACTGAATTAGGGTTTCCTGTTACAGCAGCTCAGTTAAATGCTAACCAATACAAGCTGCAAAGGACATGAGCCATGTCTAGATTTGCTCCCCACACATCCCCCACACAGTGTCGGGCGCATAGTATCTACTTAGCAAACATGAGCAGCTGGAGATAGCACTGTCTTTGAGCTTCACAGGTCTGGGCTCAGATTCCTGCTCTGCTGCTGATGGCTGCATGGCCACTTAACCTCTCTGATCCCCAATTTTCTCAAGTTAAACTGGGTCAACAACATCATCCTCAAGAGGTTATTCTGAGGGTCTAATGAGATGACTTGTAGAAAGTGCTCAGTAAATAGTAGCTATTGGTATTATGACTGAGTGATGGCACCTCCGACTGCCACTCTGAATGCTATGTACATGGCTCTGTACAAGGCACTCGGTGGGGCGAAGTTCTGTAGAGTGGCCTCCAGGACTGGGCAGCTCAGTTGGCGAAAAAATATTTGCACGATTGCATGGAGAACTCGCAATGCCTCTCAGTAAAAATGTGCTAATGGCCATGGAAGGCACGCAGACCTTAGGGGAAGTGGAGAAAAAGGCAAAATCATGTGCACTTATAAGGTTGTCCCAGGGAGCAGTGCAAGAGCAGGAAGCCTGTTTTCATTCACTCAGTTAACAAGCACTTATCAATCACCTACCATGGGACAGCTGAGTGCTAGGCACACTCCAACAGAGGTGCAGAAATGATTAAATGAACATGCTTGCTTGCCTGAACGATGGATTAAATGAGCCAATGAGCGAACGGATGAACTTCTGGAGAAAAATGAATGAGCTAGAAATAAATGTAGGTGCTCCTGAGGAAATAGCCTTGCTCTGGAAAAGGAGAGTCAGGGTCTATGGAGGGCAGACTTCAGGCTTGTGACCCTAAGTGGAGGTGGGAAATGTGGTCAAGAGAGAAGGCAAATGAAGGTGGAGGGTGGAGTCAAAGTACATAAGTCTGCAACACACACCCTGCCTCGTCCCCATGTCCTGTATGTGACAATGTGCCACTTGTCATTCCACCTATTATTACTGAAAGCTGAGCATTCACCAGCACGGTGCTGGGCAATGGACACCCAGTGGAGAAAGTAGACAAAACTGTTGGGCACTTGCACCTCCTCACCTTTCCCAAACCTCTCTCCTTCCCAGTTCCGCTTCCTCCTCTCAGCCTGCCACGACAGTAGTGGAGCTGGTGGTGGACTTCATATTAATAGCAGTTGCACGAGTTGGGGGCTTACTCTGAGCCATGTGCTCTGCAAATATCCCCTTTAATAATCTTGATAACATGGTGAGTCAGGAACCATCACAATGAAGAGATTGAGGCTCAGAGATGTGAAGCAACTTCCCCGGAGTTCCACAGCTAGTAAACAGCTGCACGAGAACAGGAACCCAAGTCACCCTGAAGCCAAAGTTGGCCCTCTTCATTACTGTGCTCACCTGCTCGAGTTTTTACTCTTAGTCAGTGAGGCTCAAAGTTTAAGGCACATAAAAGGACATTACTTTAGTGGGTGATGAATATGTCCACTCTTGATTGTATGGAGTGATGATTTCATAGGTGTACATATGGCAAAAAAAAATCAAACTGTACTCTTTACATACGTGCTGTTTATTACATGTCAATTATACCTCAATAAAGCTGTTTTGATTTAAAAGCAATGAAAATAATTCATTGCAGTGGGACCCACTGCCAATAAAGATGTTGAGTCAGCAGGTCTGGGGTGAGGCCCAGCCATCTGTGACTTAACAAACATTCTCCAGGTGAATCTGACTCTGCTGCCCCCGTTCGTGTAACCGGTGGCCCTCAATGTGCAGCCAGGGCTAAGAACCACCACTGACGCCAGCCTGAGGTTGCACAAAGCCAGGTGCAGGTGATAAGTGCCCCTGCTCTGCCAGGAAAGGCAAGTCAGGCCCTGCAAATGTCCTAGAAGAAAACAAAAGCCCAAACACTCTTGCTAAACTCTTTCTCTGCCCTGGAATTGTTCTTAACGCACACAGCATCATGTTTGGCAATAATCTGCTGGGCACCATGTCTGAGAAGCCATGCACAAGGCCCTCAGCTGCTATAAAGGTTTCTGCCATGGAGGAGCTGAGGCTGAGCCATGGTCCTGGCATTGGTGTCCCCTGGAACAGGCAGTCCCCCAGCTCAGCTAATAGGCTGCAGAGCCAAGGACGACTGAAACCAGGAGAAGCTGCTGTTTCATAGTCAGAGCCAGCAGGGCCATGAGAATGGCCTCATTAACCCGCTCTTTACAAGTGGGAAAACTGAGGAAGGAGAAAGGTTACCACTTGAGAATTATCTCTTGATTATAAATGTAAAGGGGACAGAAAGGGTTTCTTCCCCATGCAGCCTGTCCTGATTGCACTGTCTCTCACAGGCATTTGAACCTTGGGCAGGTCATTCAGTCATTCAACAATTTCTTGTTGAGCACCAGCTTTGCACCGGGCATGGGGCTGAGTGCTGGAATCATAACCAGGAACAAGACAGGCAAGGTACCTGCCTTTGCAGCTCTTATACCCTAATGGGATAAATCAGATAAAAAAAAAAAAAAAAAAAAAAACACATGCAACACAGCTTCTCAAATAAAACTGCAGCCAGAACAAGCACTTACAAGAAAATAATTCAGGGAAATGAACTGGTGACTGACTACAGTGACTAGTGACCAGAGTGGCCAGACAAGGCTTCGATGAAGAGACGTGTAGGCAGAGGCCTAAGTAAAGGGACAGGGGGAGCCCTGGGAGGAACTAGGGAGAATTTTCCAGGGTAGGGAGCTGTGAATGAGAAGGTCCAGAGGAGGGGACAGGTTGGATGTGTTCATGGCACCAAACAAAGGCACAGCAGCTGAAGTGTGGTGAGCGTTGAAGGGCATGGTTGCCAACATGGCCAGGGAAGTGACCGAGAGACAAGTGGCCCAGAGCCTCACAGGCCAGTGTAGGCGTTAGCTTTATTCTCAGTATGCTGGGAAGCCCACAGAGTTTTCTGTTTTTAAGGGACCCCTCTTATCTGTACTGGAGGGAGACCACAGCCATTGTCCAGTGAGAGTTTACACTACGGGTCCCCCCCTAGTGTAAACATGACAATCACATCCAGTCCACTAAAGAATGGCCTGGAAGAAGAATGTTGCCCACACTGGTTCTCTTTACTCTTTGGTGCTGCCTCAAAACTCATGGCTTGAGTCAAGGCCCAGGGGACAGGACATTCACCACCTGCCCTGCCTGGGCATCTCACTCTGCCACTTGGCAGGGACAGGAGCCTTTCTGAGCTGCCTCACCTGCCCCCATGATGCAAAATTGCCCAGCACCCTGTGGCCAAGCAAGTGACCACTGGTCAAAATCAATTCCAACCCAAGCTTTGGCTCTTAATCCTTGCCTGAGCAGAGAACCACTGCATGAGTTTTAGGGAGAAGATCCTGTAGGCCAGTTTGTCATCATGTGATGTGGAGAACACACACATGTATGTGGAGAGGAAGGCTGCCTGCCCAAAGGTCTCCAAACAGCATTTCATGGGGCATTGTGACAGATCTGGGTTCAGGTCTTAACTCAGCAATCTACTTGCTCTGTCATGCTGAGTAGTGGCTTAGCCTCGTTGAGCCTCAGTTTCCTCATCTGTAAAATGGAGCTAATGTGCTTTCCTCCTCCTTGGGTGGATGAGGAGACAAATGTGAAGGCTTCTTACAGTGTTTGGCACCTGGTAAGCACTCATTCACTCAAAATTTCTGTTCTTCTAGCAGGGGCAAAGTGCCAAGAAAACTGCTCTCCCCAACTGAGCCTCAGTTTCTCCATCTAAGAAAGGAAGTATAGCCAAAGGAGCTGACTCTAAAGTCCATCCTGCCCTGAGAGTCATTAAGTCACACACACACACACACACACACACACACACACACACACACACACACACTCATGCTTATGCTAATAGCACAGACTCTGGAAACAGGAAGACACAAGTTTAAATTCAACCTTACCTTCCCTGACTGTGTGACCTTGTACAAGCTGCTTAACCCTTCTGACCTCAATTTCCTCATCTTTAAAATGGATATGACCATAGTGCCTATGTCAGAGTGGTCTAGGTCTTCAGAGGGATACTGCAGGTGACATGGGGGTTTTAGAAACACTGTATAAATGACTCTCTCCTCCCCCTGACCACACATACCCACTGCATACTCAGTGGCGCTCTGCCATGGGTTAATTTGAGATCAGGGCAGAAACACAAATTTTCCATTCAAAACCCACAGACCATTTTTGTTCAGTAATAGATTTAAACAAGGTTTTCTCTCACAGCAATCGTCCCTAATCTTTGATTGTTCCCTTTTTAGAGAGGCAGTGTCCTTTTGTGCAGCACAGAGAATACAAATGGTACATTGTCTGAAGCCTTCCCTTGTCTCCCGTGGCATCGCTTTGTCAGGGACGTGTGCTGTCTCTCCTCATACGAGGCCTCCTCTTGGAGCCGCCTCGTCCTGTCCTGTGTGGAGTGATTCTCCCCAGCACATCCTGATAGATGGAAGGTGGACGTTGGCCCAGGACTGGGGGCTGAGGAAGGCCCTGTAGTGGCTTCCCCCAAGACCCCGTTCTGACCCTTCACACCCAAAGAAGAAATAGTAACAAATGAAGAGGGCCATTGTATATTTACAGCACTCAATGCCTTCCAACACCAGCATGAGGAAGGGGATTCTATGATGCCATTTTACGGAGGAGAAACTTGAGGCTCAGAGAAATCAAGCACTTGGGCCAAGGTCACACAGCTTTTTCCAGCCCCTGATTCTCCAAGCTTGGGGCAAATGTGCCAGATCAGAATCCCACTCCCTCATTCCACATGTATTTAATGAGCCTCTGATCTAAACAGGGGACACCGATGACAAAACAAGTAAAACACAAGCTAGGTGATTTGAGATTGTGTGCACTGCTATGCAAGGGGGTGTAGCCATGTGTGCTGGGGGTGGGTAAATGTGGTTCCCTCCTAGAAGGTGACACCTGAGATGAGACCAGGGCAGTGAGGAGGAGCCAGCCACATAGAGACCTGGGAGAAAAGCAGCCCAGGAAAGGGGAGGCACTTGATGGAGGACCAGGCTAACCTGGCCACTGTGGCTGGGCTTCAGGAATGAAGAAGTGCAGGAGGCGAGGTTGGGAGCTAGGAGGAGTCAACCCACATGGGGCTCTGATGCCAGTGTAGGAGTTCGGTCTTACCCTCAGAGTGACTGGAGGCCAGGGAGTGGGGGATGTGAGTCAGCCACTTGACACTTTAGGGGACCCTTCTGACTGCCTTGTGGAGACTGGAAAGTCAGGATCCAAGAGCGGGCGCAGGGAAGCCGTCCTGATCCATCAGGTAGTTTCCTGCTGCAGTTCAGGGAGCTCTGAGGAAAGACAGTTTGGCCATAGTGGAGTGAGGTAGGTGAGAGGTGGGGACAGATGAGGAAGGACAGGAGGGTGCAGGCCAGGCCACCCGGGGACTTGTCGTTTGTATGGTATTCTAGGTGCCGTGGGAAGCTTGAAGGAGAGCTGCTTTGACGTCAGTGCAGGCACTGGACAGCTGCCCTCCTCGGCTCACTGACCAGCTTCATCAGCCGGGAAAGGGGAGAAGCCACGTGGTGGCTGCGCCACGGGCAGGAGGGACAGCGTGGGAGGGGTGGGTGCTCCCTGCAGTGCTGTCTGGAGTCAGAAGCAGCTGTGGGGGAGCAGGGAGTGTAGGGAACCAGCTGTCCTGCGCTCCTTGGGCTGCCTCTCTCCTCTCTTTTATTTTCTTTTCTTTGTCTGTCCCTCTCTGTTTCTCTTCCCACTCTCTCTTCTTCTCTCCTCTTTCTCTGCTTCTCTCTCCTTCTTTCTCCCTCTCACTCTCCCTTGATCCCTCTCTCTCTCTGACAGATAACACCGAACCATTGGGAGGTGGGGAGAGAGTAGCCTGGCAATTGAGAGGTGGTGCTTATTAGTCAGGCCCTCCTGGGTTAAAATCCTAGCTCCACCACTTACTAACTGGGTGACTGTAATCTCTCTAAGCCTCAGTTTCTTCCACTGTAAAATAAGAATAAAAGAGTGTTTACCATGTAGGGTTTTTTTAAACAGCTTTATTAACACATAATTGGCTTTCAATAAACTGTACATGTTCAGAATGTACAATCTGGTAAGTTTCAGGAGATATATATGCCCGTGAAACCATCATCACCATCAAGATAATAAACATGTTCATCACCCTAACAAGTTTGTACACCCTTTTGGAATTCTTTGCTCTCATTTCTCTTTAGTCCTCCCACCATCCTTAGGCTACCACTGATTCGCTTTCTGTCACTGTGCACCACTTTGCATTTCCTAGAATTCTATATAAATGGGATCATGTAATATGCTGTGGGTGTTGATAGCACATCCCTCTCTACTGACCAGCAATATTCCATTGTATGAATGCAACACTGTTTGTTTATCCACTCACCCACCAATGGACGTTTGGGCTGTTTCCACTTCTTTGCTATTATGAATAGAGTTCCTATGAACATTCCAGTACAAGTCTTTGTGTGGGCAAATGATTTCATTTCTCTTACATAAATGCCTAGGAGTAAAATTTCTGGTAGATGTAAATATAACTTTTTAAGGAACTTCCAAATTGTTTCCAAAGTGGTTGTACCATTTTGTTTTCCCACCAGGCATGTATGAGAGTTCTAATTCCTCCTCATTCTCACCAGCATTTGCAATTGCCTGTCTTTTTACTTTTAACCATTCCAATAGGCATGTCAGGGTATTTCCTTGTGAGATTGATTTGCATTTCCCTAATGACTAATAATGTTGAGCATCATTTCATGGGCTTATGTGTCATCCATATATCTTTTGAGTACAAAATCTCTTCAAGTATCTACCCAATTTGGGGGGTTGCTTGTTTTGTTATTGAGTTTTGAGAATTATCTATATACTTCAAAAAGTTCATGGACAAATAGAATTAAAAGATAGTACGATCTTTCCATGAACTTTCTGAAGTACCCTCATATTCCAGATACACTTCTTTTATCGAATATGAGATTTGCAAATACTTTCTCCCCATCTGGGGCTTATCTTTTCATTTTCTTATAGTGTTTTCAAAGAGTGGAAATTATTAATTTTAATGAGGTTCAGTTTATCCATTTTTCCTTTTATGGGTGCTTTTTCCTCCTAGGATGTTAAGATAACTCATTAGTAAGCACTTAATGCCGGAGACCAGCTCCGCAGGATTCGTTGGATCTGAATAGGTGGTGTGGATTCAGTGAAAAGGAAGAGACGGACCGCAGATGTCTAGTGCAAGTGTGGACAACAACCACAAAAATCTTGCTTTATTTATATGTTTTTACCTAATCTTTTACACATTGATTTATCTTTTAATCAAAACATTTTTTTATTTTGTTTCTATTGAAAAAGAAAGGTCAAAACGTTCCAAGGCACTCATGCTGTGACAAAAACACCTACTCATGCAACAATAGTTCACCCCAAAGCCTGTGGCTCGTGGCCAGGAAACTATACAATAGCAGCATGCTTGGCTTTAAAGAGCATCAGACTTTTAGTTTAAACTCTAATCCTTAACCTTCTTAACTTACAATTTAACCCTTTTTTAATCTTACTTATACTTACTATACTTGATTTTAATAACATTGATTAGTTACGGTTAACAATTTAATATTGCTTATACTCTATATTGATCATTTTAATTTATAATCAAAATCACAATGTTTATACCTTTTACTTCCCTGCCGATAGACTCCGGGAACAGCACAGGGGACAAAGTGAAAAGTTAAATGATCCTATTTGAACTAACAAAAACACACCATATCATTCTTATTATTACTAAAGAAAGAACATGTTCTTGGTAAATCAAGTGAAACTATGGGAGGGGGGAAAACAAGGAAATCTGTAACTGGTTGATGATCAATTAGTTATAAACGTTACTGTACCCAGACCCACCGTCTCCCTGGGGGAATGTGGATAGAAATCCAACACCATAACTTCATTCCACACGTACAAGAGCATGACCACAGCCACAATGGGTCCATGCACACATCACTAACAAGGAAGATTAATGACAAAATTAAATGGAGCCAACACATGCTGGAACATGCCTCAGAAACACCATTAGTACTGACAATGCCCTTTAAATAAATCAGTTAATTTTGATGTATTTTAACATGTCCTTTGAGAAACTCCAGGGAATTTCCCAAAGCCATACTAAGCCAAAAGGTTAGGCTGTTTAATTCCGGGAAGGCTCGTCAAGCAACCAAAGGTGAACAAACACGAACTTCCATGGAGCCGTACCACACACATGGGACCCCCTTGTAGCCTGCAGAATAAAGGGTATCACTCAGGCTCCCATGCCGTTCCCTATAGCAGGATGGCTCACGGCAACTTAATAAGTGGCAAATGCCATTGTTGTGACTATGACAGAGACAATGCAGCACACCATAGAGGTCCAGGAGGTCCAGGGTCTCTGCATCCCCCTCAGAGTGGCCCCTCACTGGGCCTCAGTTTCCTCATGTGTGCAGTGAGAAAGTTGCATGTCTATGTGATGTTTGAGGGTTGGGAAACATCCTTTACCTTGGGCTTGAATGTTAATATTTTCAGAAGGTTGAAAAGGAACATTGAGGAGAAAGGGTTGGGAATTGGGAGCTGGAGATGAGGAGGTTTTTTCCAAGGATCCAAAACCCTGTCTCCCTTTTGAGCTAAGCAACCTGAAGGATGGTTTCATTTATGCTCTTGCGTGCATGTGGGAGAAGCTGGACTGGAGGGCGTGGGAGAACCTCTCGCCCCAAACACCTATGTGCTTCCCCGAACTTCTCAGAAGACAGGACTTTACAGGTGAGGACAATGAGGCTCAGAGAGACAAGGCTGAGATGTGGCAGAGCCAGAATTTGAACCCAGGTCTGTATGATCTCAAAGCCAACACTCCCTCAGCTCCAACCAGGCTGGACCCTGGAGGAGGGCAGGCAGAGAGGGGGGAACTTAGCCAAAGAAATGTTCCATCTGAAAGTCACAGTGCATTCCCTCTTGAGCAGCTGTGAGTAAAAAATAGAGTGGGTCGGAATTAGCAGACCTTTTTTTTTTCCTTTTTAATTTATAGCTCAATAGTCGACGTGCTCATTGGGAGGACGTCTTGCTCTCTGGCTTGGCAGCAAAATCAATGTCAAAGTACTGATTGCCCAGAACAGCCTTCCTCTTCCATGCGAGGTTAAGACCAAAGCTGGAGGCTCATCTCCACACCTGGTCATCTCAGCAAGGTAGTCCTTACACAGGCGTTCCCCAGGTTCTAGAAGGTGCGGAAACCCAACTGTTGACTTGACAACCACCGTAGACCTATTTCTGATGTTCATTTCCCCAAACATTTAGTAAACTACTCACTGTTCTCTAGAAACCTAAAAAAGAAAGGCAAGTAGGACACAGCCCCTGTCCTCATTCTAGAGAGGAGATAGTCATGTATACAAATAATTACAGGACAGTGTGATAGAAACTGCAGTAAAAGAGAGAAGGGGCAGATGGAGCCTGGGTTGGGGCCTCAGGGAATGCTACCTAGAGGAGGTGATATTTAACCTGGGTCTTGAAGGTTGAGTAGTTCAACAGGATAGAGATACCACAAGTGCTTGATACTAGGGGTTGTTTAATACATGTTAGTGTCCTATTCTGTTTTCTCAGAGGTTGCTCTTGTGTGCCACACCGGATTGAGTGCTTATTGGGGGTAGGAATATGGCTTTGTCTTCTGTTCCATTCCCTACAGCAGTGAGCCAGGAACCAGCACAGATCTGAGTCTCTCAATTTTGGCACTATTGACCTTTTGGGTTAGATATTTCTTTGTTTGGGGCAGGAGGGTGGATAAGGGGGGGACATCCTGTGCATTATAGAATTTTAATAGTATCCCTGGCCTCCACTCACTGGATGCCAGTAGCAACTGCCCCCTTTCTCCAAACAGAAACGTCTCCAGACATTGGTGAATGTCCCCCTAGGGGAAAAAAATCTCCCTTGGTCGAGAACCACTGTCATAGAATATCCATATATTCATTCATTTATTCATTTCATTTTTTCTTCATGCATTCAACAAACGTTTACTGAATACTTACCACAAGCCAGGCACATTGCTAGGCACTAGGAATACAATGATGTGTAAGGGACAGCCACAGCCACTGCCCTCAGGGAGTTCAACAGGCTACAACTGGGAAGGAGCAAGGCTATGGGAGTATGTGGGGCGGGGGCATCTGAGAGGTGCACATATTCCAGGAAGGCTCCCTGGAGGAGGAGATAAACAGAAATAAGTCGTGATAGGGAAGAAAGGCATTCTAAGCCAAGGAAGAAACAGAAGACTATCTAAGCCAAGAAAATTGTTTAGGCAAAGGCCTCGAGGCTTGGGCTAGTCTGGCCCTTTTGGGGGAGTATAGAGGTTCTGCATACCTGAGCATAGATCTCCAGGGTGGCCAGAGAGGTAGAAAAGAGGTCCTTGAGTGTCGCTGAGTGGAGTCTGTGCCTTAACCTGAGGGCCACTGGGGAGTCACTGGAAGATTCCAAGAATAGAAAGAAGGAACATGATCAGATTAAGTAAGAGAAAACTCTCTGGTTGCAAAGTGGCAAGAGGCCCCATAAAGCTGCACGAGCCACTGGGCGTGTGGTCTGGGAAGATGCTCTCATAAGATCAGAGGAGCCTCCCAGCCTTAGCCCTTCACTCCAGGGTGGAGCTGACCCCCCACTTGGGACGGCTCAGTCTGCATCTCAGTCCTGACATCCCTACAAAGGGTTTCTCAGTCATGACAATCCCTCCAAGCTGATGAGGGAAAGTGTCTTATCAACCCAGGCCATTAAACCTGCCACTGAGCCCCTGATTACGAAGGGTTTGAAGGCAGCCTAGCGTGCAGCTCATCTCTGGACAGTCGGAACTGCCAGCCCATTAGGTCTCCCAGAGATGAACAGAGAGGCACCAACCCTCTAATTGCTAGAGAACTTTGGTGTTATGGAAACTCCCTCATGCCTAAATGATGTATAACTCTCACAGTGTGGCTCAAGAATTTCCAGCGGCTCTCCAAAACTGACCACATTTTTTTCTTTCATTTATTTATGCATTTGGTTGCTCTCTCTGGGAAGGTAACTTTTTATATATTGGAATGGAAAATAGTCAAACTTTCCAAGCCTGTGGACTTGATTAATTCTGGTTGCAACACTTATTTCCAAAGGACCCTTTATAAAGGTAGTTATAAACCAAACTATCAGTTCCAAATCTGGGGTCCCCAAACCCTAAGAGTCCTTAAAGGGAGTGATGCAGTGGTGACAGGGACCAGGGGGCAGAGAGGCTATGAGAGAGAGGCTACAGGTTTTGAAAATCCTAGTGGAAAGTCCTTATTTAGCAAAACTAAGGTTGAATCTGCTATCTAAAAGATCAGATTTTCTAGCTTAAAATTCATCAATACCATCTGAAGGATGACATCCTGACTGTGGCCTGAGACCCAACTTGGTGAGGCCACTGCTAGCTTCTCCTCTGCCCTCTGGCCATGCAGAAGCTGTACACAGCAGTCCCCCAAACACACCAGCTTCTTTCACATCCAGAACCCTCTACCAGAAGCTTCTCTGCTCCCCTTTCCATCCTCTGCCTCACCGAGGACTCTGCTTGGCTCCCCCCCCCTCCCAGAAGCAGTCACTGGTCATCCAGTCTGGGCTGGCTGCCAGGGGCCCTTGAGGCAGTAGGATGTTGAGTCATATGGACCTGGGTTCAAATCCAGACTCAGTCACTTAACTCAAGGCCTGGCTTCACCTCCTTGAGCCTCAGTTTTCCCATGTATCAAACAAGAATAACCAAGTTTCCTGCCACGGTTGTCATGAGAATCAAATGGAATTACCATTGTTCAGGCTCTTAGCACTTACTTGATGCTGAGTAAGCTGTGATCAATGTTAGCTGTTGCTTCGTGTCTGCTTCCTGAAGCATCTCAAAGGGGCAGGGACCGGGTCTCTCGTCCCTTATTGTCAGATTCTGGTGCAACACATAACGAATAGGAGACTCCCAAGAAATGTCTGCATGAAGGAGTCCAAAGAAGTCAGAGTGCTAACCAGAGCCACTTATGAGCTGGGTGAACCTAGACGAATTACTTCACCTCTCTGTGCCTCAGTTTCCTCATCTGTAAAATGGGTATCCTGATAGCATCTATTTTGCAGGGTTGTTGGAAGGATGAAATGAGTCTATACATGTAAAGTGCTTGGCACAAAGTAAACACTACATGAGTGTTACTCTTATTATTTGATTAATAAAACCAAGGGACTGAAAGATTTATTACTTCGCCAATGCAGCGTAGAAGACAGAACACATTTTAAAACACACTGCATGGGGAGTGGGGGCTGATAGTAATCTTGAAACGGTTATGGCTACTGAAGTGGCCCCATCTGCCACCCACCCCACCCCACCTACTCCCAGTCCTCCAAGCCTATGGCCATGGGGAATAATGATTAGGGATTTTTTTTTAATCAGCAGAGTGTGGGCACGCTATTTCACACGCCGGCTGTTTAAGTGTATACCTAGTTACAGCTGACTGCCTTGGATGATTGGTTGAGGGGGCCAGATTCCCGCTTGTCCCCAGTCAATCTGGAAACTGAAAAGCAGCCAGAATATTTATTTTCCACCATCAGGCCTGCAGTCTGGAACTATTCTTGATGAAGGAGCTCCTGGGCCCAAGTGCCCAGGAGGAGGTGGAAAGGTAAGGGGTCTTCCTGTTGTCTCAGAGCAGTGGATGGGCAAAGGCAGGGGACTGAGCAGACCATGTCCCCATCACCCATTAGGGAAGCAGGGCATTGGTCAGAGGGGGCAGGAGGGGATCAGGGCTAAGGAGTGGCTGGTATTTCATAAGCACCTACTGTGACCTGCCAAGGGGCAGAGCACTCAGGAGGGGAAACATAGAAAGACGTGTAAGAGCTAAAAATATGCATTCGATCTGGAAGAAGCTAAAAGTTGGGGAGCCGTGTTTATAAAGATGGCCCCATGACAAGATGGCACTCATTCAATTGCTCCTTCATCCACTTCAAAACTGTTTATTAGCACCTACGAGGAGCCAGGCATGGTTCCCATCTCTCAAAGATGCCAAATAGGGGGAAAATGCAGGCCCTGTTTCCCAGGAGGCAGCAGCAAAAAAGCCCAGATAAAGTACATAAATAACAACAGCAGCAGCAATAACAGTAATAGCAAAAATAGCGGTATCTGTTTATTGGGCA
This sequence comes from Cynocephalus volans, assembly GCF_027409185.1. Taxonomy (NCBI): domain Eukaryota; kingdom Metazoa; phylum Chordata; class Mammalia; order Dermoptera; family Cynocephalidae; genus Cynocephalus; species Cynocephalus volans. Next base: position 200,470,932 of record NC_084461.1, read on the forward strand.
TCAGCAGTGAGCCAGGATTCACATAAGTTACTTCATCGAATCCTCACCACAGCTCAGTGAGATGATAGGCCCTATTTTTACCCTCGGTTTGCAGATGGCAAGCCTGCGGCACAGAGGAGGTTAGTCACTTGACTGAGTCTCATGCAGTTAGGAAGTAACCAAGATTCAAATCAGTTCCTCCGACCCGAGCCCCTGCTGGTAACCACCAGGCAGCTCTACCTCTCAAAATAACTGGAACACAAAGTTATAAGTGATGGGTCAGAACTACAGAAAGTCCAGTGGGACTTCAAGAAGAGGGGGTGCCCACCCAAGTGGGGGGGGGGGTAGGTGAGCCATGGCAGTGACTTTAGTCCCACATCACCAGCACATACCTTGGCGCTTGCACGTAGTAGGTGGTCAATAAGCACTGGCTTGCCCAGGTTCTTTCTCTCAGCGTTAAAGCCCCCTGGAGGACTGATTCAAAACAGGACTCCAGATCCCAACCCCAAATTCTTTCAGCTCCACATGCTGCCCTTTTATCAGATCCAAGGGGCAATTTGTCTCACTCTGATGACTTATCAGCACAGACCGGCTATGGTTTTCTGACTCCCAGAGCCTCTGGGGTTGTAAAACATTGTCTTTTCACTTTCTTCTTGGGCTGCTGAATGCAGACCCACACACAAAGCCATTCATTTCACGTCACTCTCCTCTCCCCAACCCCCCAACAGCCCCCCACTCCCACCTACCAGTCATCCCCAACCAGGCTGGGGCTTCTCGAGCTACAATTATTTATTAAGTTGTGGAATTTGTTTTGCTCTTTTTTTTAATTGCTCAATGGTGTTTCACAGGTGCTATTTTCCCCCATCCCCCTCCCCAAGGCAGGGAAGGATCTCTTTACATATCCTCCCCGCCCCAAACACCCATTGCATCTTGCCTAGGTCTCGGCATGTAGTAGATGCACAAGAAACACATCCAGTGGCCTTCCCACACCTTTGCTCATGCCATTGCCTCTGCCTCGTATACCCTCTCTCCTTCTCTCATGTTTGATGCCTTTTTGCAAAGCCTCAAACCAAACAACCCGTGCTCCCTGCTAGAAGGGAAGCCCCATTCATCAGGTCCCTCCTACATTCAGGCACCAGGTGACTAGGGCTGGCTCTGAAAAGAGAGCTTGGAACACAGACCCATGTGACATAGTATCAACCCCCTCTTCTTGTCAACTGTGTGAATGGGAGCAAGTCACTTCATCTCCCTGAGCCTCCGTCAAATGCAAATGATAATAGTACCTCTCTTACTTGGTGTTGGGAGGACTGAAAAGGTAATTACTTAGAGGCATCTGGTCCTATCCATGCCTGGCAGACAGTAGACACTTAATTCAATGTGAAAACACTTGGCTTGAGGCAATTTAAATAATAACTTAGGCTATCATGTATCGACCTACTACTGTGTTGTGAGCACTAGCCTAAGTATTTCACATGCATCATCTGTTCAGTGTTAATTGAGTTAATTACTATGTGCCAGGCACTGTTCTAGGCACATGAGATTTATTAGTGAAAGAAAAATACGAGCCATAAATACTTGCGCTTAAAGAGCTTACATTCCAATAAGGACAGATAGTAACAAACCTTTTTAAAAATGAGTAAGCTATGTAGGGTGTTGGAAAGTGTTAGGCATGTTTTAAGGGAAGGAGCAGGCAACAGGGTTGTTGCAGAAGGCACAAAAATGGTGATGTGTCACCTTCGTGTCCACCAACCCCAGCATAAAGGACTTTGCCAGAGGCAGACAGAGGGGGACCACATATGGCAGGTGTCCATGCACCCAACCTGAGGGAGTGAGCCATGTGGACATTTAAAGAAGAGTATCCAGGCAGGGGAACAGTCCGTTTATTTATTCATTTCATCTTCATGAAATGTGTTTAGTACTACTATCCCCATTGGAGAGATGACTCAGTGAGGTGACAGTCCCACGTGAGGGTCACAGAAATAGCAAGGGATGGCCCTGGCTGGTTGCAAATCCAAGCCACCAGCTTGGATGACCCAGGGGTTGGTGGCCCAAATGATAAAGAGCATAAGAAGGACTCTCATGCCCCTCCCCCTGCCCCCTGCCTGTTGCTGCCCCTGCCCCTGCCCCTGCTGGTTTTGTGACCTCCTGTCCACTCTGCCTCTACTAATCTAGCACCAATTGTGTCTCACGGGGCTTTGCCTAATGACCTTCAAGGGACCCAGCACTGGACAGAGGCAAAAGAAAGGGAAGCGTCTCCTTCTCCTTTTGGACTTGGCTCCTCCGTCTTGGAAAGCGAATCTCAGAACATCTGCTAAACCCAGCCCCAGCATATTAAACAGCCGCCGAAAATGTATTGTTGCCTCCTTCAATACATAGCAATTAACATGGCGTGTTTTGCTCATTAGCAGGAAATTGACACAGAGGCAATCCTGCTTTTTAAATTACCACTAATCTCACTGCACCTGTTTGGGAAGAAGGCAGGAGGGGGGAAAAAGTTGGTAATAACCATTTCATGATATTTTAAAAACAAACACTTCTAGAACTCCCTTAAAAATAGCTTTTGGGCTTTCGGTTCCCGTCTTATTTTAAGAGCCCCTTTGCCTCATGCCACAGGGTTCCCGTCTTATTTTAAGAGGAGCCCCTTTGCCTCTGCCACAGGCTGGCGTTATTATTCTCTGTCAGTTTCACGGGCTTGAATGCCGCATGTGTCTGAGTACAAGGGAGCCCCAAAGACAAGCTAGGCTTTCTCAAGGGTTATTAAAAGTGAGAGGCCATGATTAACTATGTGTAAAGGGACTTGGTGTTCACACATTGATGAGAACCATCATATACCTAAGAGGCTCGTTGAAAACCGATTTCGGGGGGGGGGGGGGGGGGGGGGTAGGTAGGGGAATGCAGATACCTTCACAGGTGTCCCCAGAACTCAGAGAGGGAGTCACTTGGCCAAACCACACAGCTTTCCCTGAAGCTGGTGTTCAGACTTGCTGCCCACGCTGGCTGCTAGGAACACTGCACCTCATCCCCTGCTTCTGTCTCAGTACGTGGAACAGCTTGCTGTGCCCAGCTCAGCAGCTTACTGCATATAGTAGGTACTCAATAAACATATCTTAATGCTACCTCTGTGCTGCTTCCTAAGACTCTCCTTCACTGAGCTCCTCGGGGCCCCGGGTTCTGTCTCATTTTGTACAAGGCAGGCTGCCCTGTGTTCAAGCCCCTGTCCAGCTGGGAGATCTCAGGCAAACCTCTCTATCTCTCTGAGCCTTCACCTCCTTGTTCAGAAAATCAGGATAATGACAGCACAGCTCAAGCTTATTGGCTTGCTGGCTTGGTGGCAAGGACCATGTGTGATAATGGGGCTGAAAGTGCTTGAGACCTTGGAAAATGGTCTAGGAACCAAAGCTATTATTCTGGAATTGGTCACTCCTTGGAGGAGTAGGTGCCAGGCAGCAGCCTCAGACTAATGTGAAACCTCTTCAGAACTTAACACAGTGCTGGGCACATAGTGGTTCTCAGTGAAGTGCTATAAAGTGAATTCTTTCCTTCACCTGAAATAAAATATCGATAGAGTGTCTACAATTGCCAGGCACTGGTCTAGCTGCTGTGGACTCAGCAGGAGGCAAACACCTGGTCCCTGTCCTCCTGGAGTTGATATGCCATGGAGGAGGGTGTTAGTGACCTAGGGACGCCATAACTGATACCACAAAACAACTGGCTTAAAACAACGGAAATTTATTCTCTTACACTCTTGAAGTCTTTAAGTCTGAAACTAAGGATTCATCAAGGTTAGTTCTTCCTGGAGGCTCTGAGGGAAAAACTGTCCCAGGTTCTAGCTTCTGGTGGTTGCCTGAAACCCCTGGCATTCCTGGCTTGTAGATGCATCACTCCAGTCTCTGCCTCTATCTCCTATGGCCTTCTCCTCTCTGACTCTGTGTCCAGTGCCCACTTCATATAATGACACCAGTCATTGGATTAGGGCCCACTGTAATCCAGTATGACCTCATTTTAACTTGATTACATCTGCAAAGACCCAATTTCCAAAGAGGTCACATTCACAGGTACAAGGGTTAGGACTTGAACATATCTTTTAGGGGAGCCAAGTTGACCTGCCACAAGGAGCAAGAAGGTAAACAAAAATACACCAAGTATGTCAGAGGGTGGTGGGTGCCATGGAGAAAATTAAGCAAGGTTAAAGAGGATTTCGAGTGATGCAGGAGCAGGGAAGACCTCTGTGAGGAGGTGACATTGAACAGACAGAGCCAAATGAATGAAGGCTCAGGTCAGGCAGATAGCTGGGAAAACAGTATTCAGGTTGCAAGAAGAGCTAGTGCAAAGGCCCTGAAGCAGAGCCATGCAGGCACTGAATGAGTGACGGGAGGGAGGAGATGGGACAGGGCAACCATCCTAGGGAGAGAAAGAGAGGGAAGCCACTGGAGGATTTTGAGCCATGGAGTGGCCTTGTAGTTTCCATTTTATAAGGATGATTCTAGCTGATGTGTGGAGAACAGATTATAAAGAGACCAAGGACCGGAGCAGGGCAACTAAAAGAAGAGGAGGAGAGAACACTGAAGTTCATCAATGCACTTGGTCTGGTGACTGATTTAACTCATTAAGCTCCCAGAGAAGAATCAGAAGGGAGACGCACCACCCACGTTGCTTGTGTGTTGAAGCTGGGCACTTTGCCAAATGAGGAGCCCAGTAAGGAAGCTCTGGAATGATGGAAAATCACAATGGCCTTTGATGTAAATAAATTTAAAACTTGCATGTTTCCTGAGCACCTGGTGGTGTTAAGTCCTAGCCACTGGGGGCTCAGAAATAAAGAATGCAGGCTCACCCAAGGGATTTACAGGGGAGAGGGAGAGATATTCTTTGTGCTCACAGGGCTCAGCCACAGTGAGCTCATTCATTCTAAATGGAGCATCTGGGAAGTTTACTGTAGGAGGTGGCATCTAAGCTGGGCCTTCTATGGATGGGTAGGATTTGGCAGGAGGAGTTGAGGTATGTACCTCCCTGGTCTTGGAGGAGGGACCTTGAGGAAGGATGTCGAACTCTGATTTGTCACATGGGTTACTGAAGCAGAGGGTATGATGAGAATAGAAGAAGTTGGCACTTTTTATTCCTCCCTTCTTTCTTGTTCTTTTTTTCCTTCCCAAGTGCCTACTATGGGCCAGGAGCTGTGCTAGGCACCCAGGAAGGAACAGTGAACAAGCCCATCATGGTCCTTCTGGAAGCCCATGGACTGGTGGGATTTTAATGCTTATGTGCAGCTGTATTACGGAGGGGGGAGGGACTTAAATACCAGAACCAGGAGTTTCTGCTTGCTCCTTCAGGCAGTGGGGAGCCATGGAGGGTTTTGAGCAGGGGAATGACATGATTTGAACTGGACAAGAGATAATTATTCAGGCAGCCTGTATAGGACAGATCTGAAGGAAGCCAGAGGCAAGGAGGGAAGTGTGCATGAAAAAAACCTGCAGTGCACCTGCCTTTGTCAGGCTCTCTGGTCTCCCCTGCCCTGTGTGTGGGGGAGGGTGGAGGGGGTGGAACACAGGGAAGAGAGAACAAGCTGTAGGTCTGGAAAGAGAAGAAGGGTTTCCATGGCAACCTTTGCTTGCCCTAGCCGAGGTAGCTATGCAAATTCCCCATGCACCATCCTCATGGACCTTGAAGCCAGCATCCCCGGCAGCTGAGAGTCTGACTATAGAAAGACTGGGATGTGGTAGAATTGGAGGGGAGAGGGAGAGAGAGGAGAGACAAGGCTGTTCTGCTGAAGCAGGGATGCAGGCTCCCAGCAGCCCTTGAAACTCCCCTGTACCTGTGCTGCAGGCTCCTCTTACCTCCTCCAGGCAGGGACTCCCCAAAGCCCACCCAACCTCACCCCCTTGGCACACATTCTACACCATGGCGGCCTGGACCATCTGGAAAATGGGCTGACCTGATAGTGCCTCCTTTCAGGACTACTGTGATGATTTTCAAGATTCTTTGCCAAGCTCCCTACACATGCCTGGCGCTGGGTAGGCAGGTCAGAATGCCAGCAGTTATTGTTCTCTTTGACATTGTTATTAAGGAATGCTGCCCTGGTTGTCAGAACACCAGGTCCTCCTCTCAGATCAGGCACTGACTGCCATGCAACCTTGAGAGAGCCATTTCCTTTCTCCTCAACGTCCCTGTCCTTATGTGCCATATGGAGATTCTGGCCCTTTTCCTGAGCCCCGCAAGCTCTTTACCCTGATTATTATTAAGGCTGCTGCTGCTGCTGCTACTGCCACCATTATTATTATTAATATTATTACTATTAATATAACCCATATACCATTAATTCTTGCTTCAAAGGTCAAAGACGATGACTCCTGTGCACCTATTATACCAGTGTGAACAGCACAATACCCCTTTTCTTCCCTTTTTGACACATATTTATATCAAAAGACTTAACAAATTAAATATTATATTATCTGTATATGAAGACAGGCTAGCATGTGGGTGCTCAGACTTTTTAGGCAAGTTAGTCCTGAAATGTTCACTTGTCTTAGTCTTAGTGATTGACCGAAATCTCCTATCCCTGAGCTCTCATACCAGGTCGGAGTTGTATGTCCATTCTTGTCCTAGATGACCCTAAATTCGATTGAGAATCCTGAGTTCAAACCTTTATAAGATATAGTTTTTCCTGCAGAAAAACATCCATTCATCTGGGCCAGGTTTAGTTCACCACTGTATTTCTAACCCTAACCCTAACCCAACCTGAGCATTTGGCACATAATAGACACTTGTATTTGTTGGAAGGAAGTAAAGAAGGGGAGAGAAGGAAGGGAGTGGGGCACATTGCTTTCTGAGCCCAGCTCCCACCAGTCCTTGATCTTGAGAAGAAGGCAGAATCAGACCCTCTCATATCTCTGTGGGTGGAAAAGCCAATTATTTTCTCTCTGGCCCCCGACTTTTTCGCTTTGCTTTTACTCACCAATGCCCAAAGGAAGAAAGCATAATATTTCTAAGGTACAAGGTTATCAGACAAAGTTTCAAACCTGCTAGCGCTCTTCCTTACAACAGTCAATTAATCCCACAACATTTCTCCTGGGTTGTTGTTGTTAATTGAATTAAATGAGATAATATTTGTTGAGTACTTAGCACTGTGCCAGGAAATGTTTATTGCATGGAATTGAATCTGTAATGGGTAGCAACTATTAGCATTGCTCTTGCTGCTCTTAATTAAGGTTATTAATAGTCCCCGTCATTAGCACAATGCTTTGGAACTTCCAATCCCTTTTCTAATGCATTTCCTCATGACAAGGTCTGGGTCTCAGTTTTCCCATCAGACAAATGGAGGTGACAATGTGAACATGTGAAACTCTGGGGAGGCCACTCATACAAGGCCATGTGCAAATGTGCTTTGCAGACTCTGAGGGGCTTTGCCAACATCAAGGGTGTGCTGTTTTACTGTTGTCTGAGTTGAGAGGTAGAGATGGCTCTGTCATATCTGTAGGAAGACCCCACATCCTCTTGCTATGGTGTGAAAGGACTGCCTGGCTGTGCTTCTTGCCTAGACCAGGCATGCACAAGGTCCAGTAAACAAGGGGCAGTTTTAGGGCAGAGAGATCCCAATTACGTTGTTAGGGAAATAGCTAAGGGCACAGGCTTGGGCTTCATAGAATCTGGGTTCAACTCTGAGCTCTGTTACTTCCTCAGATAAGCCACTTCTCTGTACTGGGTTGAATAGTGTCCCCCCCAAATTTATGTCTACCCAAAACCTCAAATGCAACATTATTGTCAATAGGATCTTCGCTGATATAATTGGTTAAGATGAGGTCATATTGGATTAGAGTGGGCCTTAAATCCAATGACCAGTGTCCCCATAAGAAGTTCATGTGAAGATACAGGGAGACATTCTCAGGAAAGAACAGCATGTGGCCATGGAGGCAGGGACTGGAGTGATGCACCTGCAAGCCAAGGAATGCCACGGATTGCCAGAAGCCACCAGAAGCTGTAAGAGTCAAGGAAGGATTCTCCCCTAGAGACTTTGGAGTAGGTGGCCCTGCTGACACCTCGATTTTGGACTTCTAGCCTCCAGAACTATGAGAGAATAGATTTCTGCTCTTTTAAACCACTCAGTTGTGGGTAATTTGTTATGGCAGCCCTAGGAAACTAATATACCCTCTTTAGACCTCTGTCTGTAGAATGAGGACAATACAGTAGAAATCTTGCATCTGGCTAGAAGGGTTCCCTGAGATTATCCATGCTCTTAGAACAGGGCTGGGCACATAAACAGTCTCCAGATGATCGCACATTGACACCACCATCGGGCAGGACTCAGGATAACTCAGATGTCTCCCACTGATGTCCCTGCCTACTTCCAGACAGTCACTGACTGATCAAGAAGGCCAGAGCTCCATCTGTGCCTCCATCACAGAGAGCTACCTCAACAAAGAGTTTGCTGTGCATTTGTAGGACTGCAGAGCAGGGTCAGGGAAAAGCTGCAATACCCGGACGGAGGCCCTGCTTCCTGCCCGGCATCAGGACCTCATGTGTGCCAGGCACTTTGCACGCATCATGCTCGGGATGCCCTCCAGGGTCAGCATCGCTGTACTACCTCCCTGAGCCACATGTCTTCATTTGTCAAATGGGAATGATGACATTCCTGCCTCATCAAGTCGTGGTGAGGATTATCTAAGGAAACATAATGCCTTGCTCATCAGTATTCAGTAAATGGAAACTGCTATTGGTATTTTGATGGTTGCAATTACCTCTTTTTCATAGGTGAGAAACTGAGGTGCAGAGAGGTTAAGTGACTGGCCCAAGGTTGCACAGCCATGAAGCACTTGATCCACAACTTGCATGTGGGATTCTGACTCTGACTTCATGTATCCCAGGCCCTCCCTGGAGAAGCAACTTGGCTCCTGCTTTCAGCAAGGAGATGAGGTGGTTGGGTTGAGTGTGGGGTTTTCAGCTCTGAAAGGTGAGGTTGATGTTGCATAAAACACTGACCCCATTTTACTTGCTGCAAAGGGAATCTGGTTTTGAGGCCAAGAATCCCACGGGGTGGATTCTACTGTAGGCTTGGTATAAACAGCCCCACAGAGGAAGCTGCTATGCCAGGCTGCCTCCCTAGGGGACCCTGCCAACACCCCACGCATTTCTTATTCAGCTCTGTGTCCCCCACAGGCTACTCCAGGTGTGGTAAAGACTGGAGGGGTCACTGAGAGACAGGCATCATGATGTGTGCATTTGGGGTCAGGGGGAGGCTTGACGTCAGCCCTGCTGGTTGAGTCCTTGCTAAGGCAAAAAAGTGCCTGCCTGTAGTCAGTGTCCTCTGAAGAGGAGCTGTCATGACAAGGACTGCTCAGTGGTGTTAGGGAGTAGAAAAGCCTCATCCCAAGGCCAGGCAGACTCAGCCCCTGAGCCAGGTTGGGCATCTATGTTGAAAGACACATTCAGATCTTCCCTGTTACAGCAAAGGGGTAGGCCTGGGTGCAGGCTCTCATACCGCAGCGGTAAGTAGGGATCTGCTGACCACTCTCCCCCGCCCCACATTCATCTCTCTGGACGCCTTTAAAGTCCTGAGAACACCCGCCACCCCACCCCCGTCTAAACCTACTGAGACAGCATAACTCCAAGTGTGGTCTGTGATCAGCAGCAGCAGCAGCTAGGAGCTAGTTAGAAATGCAGAATGTTGGACCCCTTCCCAGACCTACCAAATTAGAATCTGCATTTTAACAAGATCCCCAGGTGACTCGTATGCACACTGAAGTTTAAGAAGCACTGGGCTAGAGAATTTTTTAAAAGAAAAAGAAAAAAAGGAAAGAGCCTGGAAAAAGAGTAATTTCGTTTTTCAATGACTTATGTACTTCTTTTTGGTTTCACATCTGAAGGTCACACTCTACCCAAGACCCTTGAAAAATCTTCTGGCAGAACCATCCCTCACCCCCAAATATCTGATGACCTTCAGGCAACTTTCTTGAAATTGACAAAGAGTAATGTTAATAGTGAAAGCAAACAGTCTTTGAGCCCCTGGGCCAGGCACCAAGCTAAGAGTTTAGGAAGCATTATCTCACCTAATCCTCACGCGTACCTAGAAGAATGCGTACTATTACTCTTGCCAATTTTGCAGATTTGGAATCCAAGATGATGTGGCTGGCCCAGAGTCACACCACAAGTAAATCACAAGCTTGGCTTTGAACCAGGTCTTTCTGCTCCTAGGCCCCGCTTTGACCATCAGGCTACCCATCCTTATGTACAAGAAGGACGTCTCCAGTGTGATCCTTGGCTCCAGCTCTCTGATCCTGTGTAAAATACACCTGTCCCCACCCCCACCCCACATCTGTTGCTGCTGCTGATGCTGTTGTTGTTTGGTTGTTTGGTTGGTTGGTTGGTCGTTTTGACTGTCCCCAGAGCTTTCTTCAGGCCCTCCTACCTGCCATTAGCAATGCCTTTTCGCAACTTTCTCATTCGTTTGCATTAAAAACGCTGGAAGAAACGATATCAAGGCTCCTGACTTCCTCACTTTTGAATCCGTAGTTATTAGCTCATTGCTTGTACATAAGAGAGGCACAGAAAATATTTGTTGAATTTAGTTTATTTAGTTAGTTAAATTATTATTTAGTTCATTATCATTAGCTCATTATTACTTAGTTGAACTATTTAGTTGAATTTAGTTTGTTGCCTACATCTCAATGAGGGCAATATTGCCCCCAAGGGGACAAAAAATGGTTCTTGGGTTCCAGTGTATGCATAAAGCACAGATATTCATATAGTACATATGTAGTTATATTTTATAGGTTAGGTTAGGTTTAGTACATATGTATATGTACTATATGTAGTTATACTATAGTACTATATGTATAACTACATATAGTACAAATGTAGTTATTACAGTATATCTACAGTATTAAATTTTCATGAATAAATTATCTCAAAAGGCTCCTGGAACAGGTGATAATGAAGAAAAAATTTATGTGCAGGTATAATATGATTCATTCAAGTTTTAATTTTAAAAATCCGAGGTCAAGAGTTTGGATTCCTGAACCAGCAAACTGCTTTTAATAACAAAAAATAAATAAAAATAAAAATCAAGATCACAAAACACAAATACAGCACATAACTAAATAATTCATCAAGAAAAATTCATGGGAAATGTTAATCCTTCAAAGAGGTCAAGTAAATACACCTGAAAGTACCCTTGAGGGACCACATTACACTGACTAAATAAGCTTAGAATGCTTAAACCAATGACTAAATTAGCTTAGAATGTTTAAGCCAATAACACTTGGTGCTGGCAAGGTTATTGCAACATTGGTAAGCTCAGATATTTTGTAATGTGAAATACCTCTTAAGAATTCTGCTTGTCTAGAGCTGTGAAAGTCTTCATGCACTTTGACTAAAACATTTCATTATGAGGAATTCGTGCTTGGAAATGGGTTTGATGGTAGCAAAAGTTGTATGCATAAAGATGCCCATTAGCTACAGCCAGCATTGGAGAGGGGGAAAGGGAAGGGGAGGAAAGGGGAAGGAAAGGAAAGGAGAAGGAAGGAAGAAAAGATGAAAGGGAGGAAAGGAGGGAGGGAAGGAGAAATTTCAAATAAAATTAGCACATGTAAAGCACCCAACAAAGTGCTGAGCATCTGGGGAGTGCTCTAAAGATAGTGGCTTCCCCATCCAACGCCCCTCCCAACTAACAGTAAGGTGAGAAGAATTGAGCATTGTCCCATCTGGAGGGCTTCAGGAAGGACAGGGAGTGTCAGGGTCAGAGCGAGAAAGTTCTAGAATACAACCCCAGCAAGCTTGAGAGTGGTCAGGGGGCATCCTACACAGCTCTCTTCATCAATGGGCAGGTGTTTCAAGGCATGAACTTGAGAGCTGTCTCTGGTTTCCAGAATTCTCTTACTTGGTCCTAGCTCATGGCAGGTGAGGAAGTAGGTGTTTCCAGTGTCCCTGGTTAACTTGCATTGGTTAAAGAGGCCTCCAGTGGAGCCATCCTGGGATCCACTTTGTAGACCAGTGCTAAAGAATGCTTCAGAACGCTCTCTTTTTCTAAACTCTTTATTGAGGTGTAGTTGACCTAGAAAAAGCTGTAGATAGTTGATATACACAACTTGATGAGTTTGGAGGTGAGTGTACACCTGTGAAACTATGACCTCAAAGCCTCCACTGCCCATTTTCTGCTGGCCTAGGGATGTGAAGCCATCTTAAGACTGATCCTTCAAGGCCTGGGCTTATGCACTTACAAACTTGCTCTTGGTTCCCCCCAGGAGCCTAGTTAACGCCCTTGGGAGGTCTATGCTAATCCCCACAGTTTTCCCACCTGAGGAGGCCTTAACAGAGATGGAGAATCCCCTCCAGTGTGTAAATGTTAGATCACTAGAGATTTCAAAGTCTTAATGGTGTCCCAAACAAGCAAACAAACAAACAAAAAATGGCTAACACAAACCTCCCTTCCTAGTACATGGAAGAGAAGCACTTTCTGTGGGTTTTGTGAGCCTGGGTCAAAACGTCAACTTTTCTGAGGCCAGCCTGAGAAATCACTCATGACCACTGAGGATAACTTTTGCCAAGATAGTGGGGATTATTTCTGCCTCTATCTCTCCTAGGAAGCCTCATAACCCATCCAGGCCCACAACTGCTGGGGGAAGAGACCCAGGGTTATCACCCAGCACAGCAACAGCATCCCAGCACAGAGGCAGACAGGGGAGGGTGTTGATGTTCCCTCACAGTGTTGACTGACTCAGGGCAGACACAATGCTAGACACTGGGAATCCAATAAAAACAAAGTGGACAGGGCTGCTGCCCTCACAGAGCATGTGTCACATGGAACAGACAAGCAGCAATCTAATTTAAAAATCATGTAAACTTACATCCGGGGGAGGGATGGTTAAGCTGAAGTCTAAAGGAGGATTGAAGGGGAGGGGACAGGAGGAGATGAAGGGAAGAGAGTTCCACATGCAAAGGCCTATTGTCTTAGTCATCTTTTCTCTGAGCTTCCTGCTCACAAGTGTGGACAGGAAAATAAATGAGCAAAGATAAAAACGGGGAGGAGAATGAACATAAGGAAATGAGTAAGAGACCAGGAGAAGCATGAGTGGCAGACAGGCAGGTGGGATGTGAAGGAACAACAGGGAAGCATGCATGAAAGAATAAACTAGCACAGTCACAGGGACAAGGAGGTAAGCTAGCAAGTGAACAAAGGCAGCAGGTAAGGGGCCAATGAGGGAGGAGGAAACCAACACATGAATGAAAAGCAGGATTCCTCCATGCTAGCATCTCCCCATGGCCAAAATAGCCAAAGGGCCCTTTTTGAGTGAACGGATTGTAGACAATAGTAGGAGAGACTCTCGTGACTCATTCTGCTGTGGCATACAGGTTCTCAGGCTTGTCTACAACCTTGGAATCTCCTGGAAAGCTTTAAAAGATGCAGGTGCCTTGATGCCACCTCAAAGAGGCTGATGGAGTGAGCTGGGGTGTGTCCTGGGCATGGAGATGGTTAAAACCTCCCCAGGTGACTCCTGTGTCCTTCCAGGACTAGGAACCACAGTCATAGGGCACAGTCTGGTCACTGTACTAGCAGCATCAGGGTCACCAGGAACCTTGTTAGAAATACAAAATATCAGACCCCTTCCTCACTAGGACACCCAGGGGATTCTGATGCCACTCAAGTTCAATATCTACTGCCATAGAGGGCATTTGTCATCTGCTGAGATTTCTTCAAGGGGGAACATGCTCCTGTGCAGCAGAAAAGGTTCAGGTTGCAAAGAAGGACAAAGTTCAGACTCCTCAGCATGCCTATCAGAGCCACCATGGTTTAGGCCAGGGGTTCTCATTAGGGGTGGGGAGCAGTTTTCTCCTCCAGAGGACAACAGGCAGTGTCTGGAGACATATTTGGTTTTCACAGCTGGCAGGGGTGGAGAGGTTACTGGCATCTTGTGGGCAGAGACCAGAGAGGCCATTGAACATTCTACAATGCACAGGACAGCCCTCCACCACAAAGAATTATCCAGCCCAAACTTCAGTAGTTACTTCTAAGGCTGGGGAATCCCCATGTATGTAAATGCTTCTAGCAAGAGAGGTCTCAAATAGGAAATGCTTTCTTCCTGATATCATTCCTATAAGTTCACAGATGATGGACTGGAAGGAATCCTACCAAATACCATCAACTCCCTCATTTTACAGGAAAGGAAACAAACCAGAGAAAGGAAATGATTCCATAGGGTTCCATAGGACTGCTAATTCCTATTAATTTGTTCCATAAATATTTATTGAAGATTTACTGTGTGCAAGGTTATGCTAACATGAAGGACATAATGGTGGAACGGACAGATGATTCCTGCCCTTATGGAGCTCACAGTAAACAAAGATATCAGTAAAATTATAAAAGCTTTTTATCTTAAGGTGGCTGGAGAAGGTCCTTCTGAGAAAGTGGTGTTTATGCTAAGATCTGAGGACGAGGACAGGCGGTCATACATGGGGAGAGGGAGCAGGTGGTGCAGAAGCTGACCCATCTCGGTCACTCCAGCCTGTGAAGAGAACCTGGCTTCTCCCTGCAGTCAGATGTCTGCTGCTCACTGATCTGGAGGGAGTTGCTGGAGCTCGAAGGAGAACAGGCATTTAACTCCAGTCATCATTCAGAGTCTTATAGAAACCCTGGGGAGTTTATCACATCTAAGACCCTGATAGCATCTGCATTAGAAACGAGAATCCAGCCAGACTGCTTGTGAGAGATTAGCTTTAGTTCTTTCAGGAGAATAAATAGCTTATACCAGCTCTGGTCTGCTTTATCTGTGTGCTCCTGCCAGCCAGCTGCCCTCTCTCTCCATCAAGATGGCCAGGCAAGGACTCCCGGAATGAGTCTGTCATTTCCAATTCATTCTAACTAAAAAGTCTTTTGTGAGCAGCCAATCTGCCTGGATCTGAGTGGAGAGCTGTGGAGGGGGCACCAGGAGAAAAGGCACAGCCTCTATCTTTTAAATACACACAGGCTCATAGGAGAGTAAGTTTTTCACATATCCATTCATTCCACAGGTGCTACCTGAGTGTAAACCCCTATGCCAGGCACCACACCAAGCACTGAGGATGGAGATAAGAAAGACATAGCCCATACTCCCATGGCATGTGTCAGGTATGCAAATGATTACAGAACAGTGTGTTAAGTGAGCAGGGAGTCATTAAAGAATCCAAATGGGTTTCCTGGAAGAGGTGATGCCTGAATCCAAATGGGCTTCCTGGAAGAGGTGATGCCTGAATTGGGAGTTGAAGAGGACTTAGCAGTTAACCAAGTGCAGAAAAGAAGGCAAAAGCACCAGCATGAACCAAAGCACTGATAACACAACACATTTAATGATAATAAAAAAGGCACTGTGTTAAGACCTTTGTGTGAATTATCTCATTTACACTACAACAATCTTTTGAAGTAGGCACTACTGTGTGTTTGTTTTGTTTTGTTTTTTGTATTTGTTTTGGCAGCTGGCTGGTACAGGGATCTAAACCTATGAGGTTGGTGTTACTGGCACCATGCTCTCCCAAGTGAGCTAACCAGCTAGCCCCTGCACTACTGTATTGTTGTTGTTGTTGTTGCTGTTTTTCTTGTGTTTAAATAAGGAAACTTGAGTACAAAGACATTACATATAGCTAGCAAATTGCAAAACTGAATCCAATCCCAGGCAGTCTGACTGTTAGAACTATGTTTCTAACCACTATGCTATATACTACCTTTATACATAAAATGTATATATAATTCTGTACAACTGAATAATTAAATTATAAAGGGTCTGAGGTAGCAAGAAAAGTGAGGGAGTGGAGGCTATAAATCCAGGCATGAACTAAATTTGAATGGCCTTATACACAATGTTTGAAAAAGTCAGAGCCTTTTCTAAGGGTAAAGTCTGAAGGGTTTTAAGCAGTGGAGTAACATGGTCATATTTGAATTTTAGAAAAATCACCATGGGAAGAGAATCTTTTGGAGGGAGAGATTGGAGCCAAGGCAATCAGTGAAGAAGCTATTGTAATTATCATCTTAGCAAGAGATGATGGTATCTTGGGCCAGTGGGCATGGCCTGGTAATGGTAAATGAAGTGATAAATTAACAGAATGAACAAAACATTGTGACTGACTGAATATGGAGAGAGCAGAAATTGGAGTTTTTATTATTTCTGCCTGGAGATAGGACTACCACAGTAGCTAAAGTGCAAATAAAAAAATTTTTCATCCAAAATGAGAGAAAGAAAAAAGCTTTGGGGTAAGATTAGACTTAGAGTGTCAGAGTGAAATGGTTGGCACAAGAGTGACAGGGTATTAATTGTTGGTATTTTCCTCTATCCTTGGCAATCTTAAAAAGAACTGGGCAAATACCCTATACCTATAATAATGATTTCAAAATAGAGTTTTGCCTAGAAGGGCTCTCTGAGGAGCAGGTAAAGGTGAGGAACCCATGGGATCACAGCTAAAAGACTACTCTGCTCTAACTAGCTTTCCTTCTTAACTCAGCCTACCAAGAAAGAGCCAAATGGGGATCTAAAGGGGCTAAGAAGAGGCAAAAACTAATTACAAATAACGAGACAGCAGGCGAAAGCATGGCAGAATAAAGGGGTCAGGAGGGCAAAGAGAAGACAGGACTTGGAGAGATATCTTGAGGTGTCTTACCACAGATGTAGCAGCTCTTAAGGGCACAATCCCTTTAGGTCACCATCCACCACAGAAATAGCTCAAGTATTTCAAGGAAAAGTCCCATGTGAGGTGCTGTCCCTTGTCCTGAAATACCATTGTGCTCCAGGCTGTTTACAGTGTCTCCTTCTAATTCTGAAACACTGATCCTATCCATCATGTCTCTTTCAGTCCTCACAGTTTATTTCAATTTGTTGATGAAAAGCTGTGATTTCTCTGCTCTTAAAGGAAAAGAAAATGACTTACGCATGGCCATGCAGGTATCTAATTGTATAATCATTGCATCATGTTTCCAACAATTACAAAACGATTTTCCCTCTGAGAACTTCAGTGGGGAGATTATTACCGCCCCCCATCCTTATTTGACATGCTTAAGGTCATTATAGATCTAATGGAGGAATAAATTATTCTCAATCCAAAGCTAAACGTCAGTTTGAGGCATGCATTTTGTGCGTACATCCAACAAACATTTATCATGCACTTACTATACTGCAAAGAATCAGGAAGTGAGGGGTATAGAGATGAATCATGGTCTCTGCCCTCATAAAACATGCAATCTAATGGGGAAGACAGACATTGAACAAGGAGTGACAGGAGAAATGATTGTTGCACATAGGAGACAAGTAATGTGTGCCCACAAGCATAAGGTATAAGTGCTGTAAAAATACCAAGTTGGCCAAGACAAGGTCTCTTCTTTCAAAGAATATAGTTGAGAAGATGGGTTAGACACAGATAAAACAAGAATAAAATAACAAAAACAGTGGTTCAGATTACATGGACACAGGTATTTCAAAGAAGTAAGATAGGACTGGGGTGAGTGGGCGTGGCTTTGCGGAGGAGATGGGATTTGTCGTGGAGGACAGTGGAGTGGACCTGTGGACTCTGGTCAAGTAAGCATCCCACAGGTGAGGAAGAGTAAGACCAGATGAGTAGAAATCGGAGGAGAATGCAGTTGGAGAGGCTTGTTGGACTCGGACTGGAGGGTCTTGAAAGCTTAGTCAAATCATGTGGATTTTTTCTTGTCCACAAGAAGGCATGGCAGGTGGGTTGTACTAGATAAAAGAGGAACTCTGGCAGTAATAATCTGGTGGCCAGGGTTAGAATGGGGGATATATTTTTAAAAAGAAATTCACAACCCTTCTCAGGAGAAGGACATATGTGTGGTAGTTGTGAGACCCAGACACACACCTCCTCATGTCAATCTGCAGAGATCCCTGAGAGAAAGAAGGAAAAGATATTAATCCAGATGTGGTAAGGAGCCAGTACACAATACACAAACTTACTTATCCATTTATTCAGGTACTCATTTAGCCTCTTTAATGTGCTGGTATCACAGCTGCCGGTACTAGTTCTGTAAACACAGTTATTGTTCCCACTCTCAGGTATCTTTCCTAGTGAGAAAAACAGATAATAGATGTTACAAGCACAGTGAGCATGTAATGGGTGACCAAACTAATCTAGAAAGCTGCGTAAGTGATGTTTAAGCAGAGAGCCTGAAATCTGGGTAAGAAAGGGTAGCCAGTTGAGACCAGGAAGACTAACATGTGCACAGGTTGATGGGGGAGCTACCCAAATCACTTATCAAGAGAAAGTTCAGTTCCTAAACAGAAACCAACTTGAGGTCACTAGAATCTCAGAGCAAATCGAAAGGGAGAGGGAATGGTTTGAGCACAAGACTGAGAACTTTGGTTCCTTTTCAATGCATAAAATGACTAAGTTCATATTTCGAGCTGCAACATCCATTTTCCCTTCTGCCCATAGTCTTGTCTTGGTAGACTGACTACTATTCAGTCTCAGAATTAATGCCATCTCCTCCAGGAAGCACCCAGGTCTGGCTCCTTTAAACTCCTATGGGAAGGACTCTTAGTATCACTTAGCACTTCCATGCTGCCCATGGTCTCTTGGGTGCCAGATAACAAATTAGCACTTCCCTTGGTCCTATTCCCACAACCACTCAGGAAGCAGATGTTATTACCTCGATGCCATAACCTGCAGAGTCCACAGGCCTGGATTCCAAATCCAGCTCCACTGCTTACTGTGTGACCTGGGTCAGGTGTGTTCACTTCTCTGAACCTCATTGTCCTCATGTGTGAAACAAAGCTGTTAGTAGTAGCCCCTACTTGTCAAGGTGCATTTGAGGGCTAATGGAGATATGCAAGTCAAGCACTTATCACAGTGTCTGCTCATCCATGTCTCCATGTCACTAGTTGAGGAACTATCACTTGGATAAGTGAAATAAGACATCCAAAGTCTCTCTGACTCCAGAATCCACATTCTCACCATCCTGCCATAATACATTTCAATGCCTTTGTTGATATACTTTCATTTTCTTAAACCATGCATTTAAGGGTCACAGACTATATGTTCAGTTCTGCATGAATATTATCTCACTTAACCTTCCCAACAACCATCTGAGATAGACAATTTCCCTATTCTGCAGTGACATACATGACAAATCTAATCTTCCCCCAAAACTGGTCCTTACTCGATATCTCCCATCTCAGAAAAGTCTCTACTCTCTACCCAGTTCCTCAAGGAGAAGCCTGGGCATCATCCTTGGTCCTCCCCCTTTCTCAGTCCACTCTCCTCCCCATATCCAATTCAATCCCAAGACCTCTTGACTCTAAACAGATCTACTCCAAATCTTGTTTGTCTCTTAGTCTCCTCTGCTACCCAAGCCTCATCCTCTCTCTCCTGGTCTGGTCTTTTTGCCTCCACCCTGAACACCTCTCCAAATTCCAACCAGAAAGTGAAGTGATCTTTGCAAATCTGGTTATGTCACCTCCACCCCCATGTTTAAAACCCCCCATTGCTCTTGAGATAACATCTAAACTCTTCAACATGGACAACTGAGATCATCTTTGGCTGTCTCCCAGATCAAGGATTCCAATCACAAAATTTAGTGCTAGAAACACAAAGACTAAACTCAGGTTGATTCTAATTCTGGATTCTTGGCAGATCTGAGGCTGCATTTACTAGGGCAAGCACTGCAGGGGAGGATGTTAATATCTGGTAACTGCAGGATGGTTGACAACAAGCACAGACTTCATCAGGGCTCACTGGAAGGAGGCACAGGGAGCAGGAAGAGCAGTTACCTTGGACTCGGGCCCGGGGCTCGTGCCCTGATCTTGTCACTTTCCAGCTGTGTGACCTTGGGCAAGTCACTTATCCTCTCTGAGCTTCAGTTCTGTTTACTATACAAATACAAATGAGGAAGAAGAATGAAATGAGCTGTATGACTTCTAGGGTTTAAAACCAAAATGAGGCATTAGATTGAACCACATAAAATTGCCTATATTTGACCTTTTTTTTCTTTTTATCTACTAAAATAGTCATTTCATAGTACATACTTCAAACCAGGGGTTGGCAAACATTTTCTCTAATGGGTCAGATAGTAAATATTTTAGACTTTGATGGTCATTTGGTCTCTAAGGCAACTGTTCAACTCTGCTGTTGCATAAAACCAGGCATAGACATTTTTTTAAAAATGCATGGCTGCATGCCAATAAAACTTTATTTACAAAAACAGGAGGAGGGCCATAGTTGGCCCATGGGCCATAGTTTGTCAACTCCTGCTTTCAACCCATGGGATTTTTGTTGTCAATAGAAAGAGAAATGATTGGGATGTAAAATTTGGAATTTTCATGGAGTTGCTGCAAGCACTCAGCAGAGTGCCTGGTGAGCACAAAGTGTGGGTTTATTTCCTCCCTTCCTTGTATCTTTTTCCAAGAAAAGCAACTTAGAGACATCCGATATGCAGATATCCTTCAAGCTGTAGTGCATTTTTATTGCACTAGATGTGTTTTAGAGGTAGAGGAAGCTTACAGGCAGGACCACACATCAACGACCCCTCCTCATCTTAGCCCACACTCTTAATGACATCATGATCAGTGCTGCAGGGCCCTACAAATCCCAACAACTGGCAGCAACTCCTTGTGTCTAGGCCTCATGAAAACTCATCCTGGGAGGAAGTGAAGACAGTGTAGCTGGGGCACATTTTTTTAAACTACCCTGTGCACCTCTCTTGTTGACATGGGTTGCCTTAGTTTATGCTCTGCCCCCTTCCAGTAACCCAGAAAAGTCCTCTGAACCTGGTACACATTTAGCTCTGCCTTGTGTGAACAGAACCTCGTACATGGAAGTTCTGAGCTGGGAGGGAAATGAATGCCTCCACCAAATTAGGCCAAGTAATACCCGACTCCTCTATGGGGAAATTATTTAAATAGCATCAAAATCAATTTCCATGCCATTAAATATTCTGGTCTGTGTTTTAATTGAGACGATTACATATTCCCAAAAAGAGAAGAGCTATTTGAAGAATCATATCTTTTCTTTCTCCCTCTCTCTGCAACTGACAGGGAAAGCACCTCAGAGGGCTGCAGCTGTCCTTTTGACTGCCTCCATTTTTATCCATCTTCTTTAGAGCTAACCTGGTTTATTACTTTTCTTTAAGAAATAAAAATGGAGCTCTGAGAGGTACCCAGGGCACTGGGAACTCTGAGTTCTTCAAATAGAATAAACCAGGTCATTCTCTTTTCTTCTCCTTAAGGGTTTGCATATGCGGTTGGTTGCGAGTGGTAGACACTGTCTTTGACATCCCAGGAGTTGGCAGGTATGTTTAGTTAAAGAAGCCAGAGGGTTGAGGGTCATCCCCAACCTTTGGTGCCCCCAGGCCCTCTCCCTACTCACTAAACATTTCTGGTGCATCTTCTAGGGTCCAGGCACTCACTCTGGCTCCCTGAAAGAACTCCCAGTCTGGTGGCAGAGATGTGCCTGAAAACAAGTCTTTGAAATGTAGTGTACACTAAGAGCAAGAATAGAAACCTAGGTACCAGTAAGTGTCTGCATAGCTCTCATTCTGGCTGCAGTTCATGATCCATATCATTCTGTTTCACATCTGGATTTTCTTCTAGACCCAGGGCAGAGACCAGGTTAGCCCTGTTTCCACTGTGTCCCCAGTGCCTAGAAGAGTGGCAGGCATAGCATAGGGGCTTAATCAAAATTAAATGAATATAACAATGAATGAATGGATGGACGGATGCAAGGCGCTGCAGGAGCATGGGAGAAAACACCTATCTCTTCCAAAGGGATGTGAAGAAGTCTGTATGGAGACATGACGTCAGAACCAGGGTAAGTAGAGGTTCACCAAATGGCAAACAAGTGGGAAGATTTTGCCAGCAGAGAGGATAGTGTGTACAAAGTCACAGTAATATAATTAAATCAAGAGCTAACATTTATCAAGTATTTACTATGTTCTGGGCCCTTTATATGCAGCTGCTCACTCAATTTTCACAACTCCCCTATGAGGTGGTACTCTCATACCCTTTCACAGATGAGGAGATTGTGGTCATGGAGGTTAACTCTAAGCTCACACTGCTAGGAAATGGCAAAAATATGACCCAGTGGCTTCAGGGATTCTGTGACTCCAGTCTTGACTGTAACCTCTGGGTTCTCCTGCCTTCCCTTCCAAAACATGGAATTTTGAAAGCATCAAGGGATTTGATATGGTTGTAGAGTGAGTGTTGGAAGGTAGTCAACCATTTTTCCAGGGAGAACTTTGAGTGCCAGGTTAAGATTTTATACTTCCATTTATAGTGTTTCCCAAACTGGATTTCTGTGAAAAACCATTCTACAAGATGTGAATAAGTGAGATGTGAGTAAAGGGAATTACAGGATGGGAATCATGTGCAAATCTTTGGGGAAACATGGTTCAAACCAAGCCGAACACATTTTCTTTTTGCTATAGGACTTGTCAGAGCCTTTACCATGAAGGTGGGCATTGCAATTGTCCAAGAGGAGGAGAAAGCGTCTTTGAACTTATTTTTGTGACATACTTCTCAATAGCCTGCATAATAGTAAATTGGGAGATTGCTGGCAAAGATGATGGAGATCCACGGAGGGGATTTAAGGCAGTGTACGGCATGGTCAGATGACTGCAGGGAAGGTGACTGGAGAGAGTAAGAGGCAGGAGTTAGAATTTGGAAGGTTTGCTGAATTCAAGATCCTTCCAGCCAGGATGTGCATAAAGGCCATCACGGGGCTGGCCTACCTCTGGCCCATCTACTCACAGTGGCTCTAGTAGGGACTAAACTGAATTCATATACATGGCATTATCCAAACAAAGCCATGCCGTTTCTGCATAGGGCGATAGGCTGGCTTTTCAGGGCAGTTTAATGACTGTGGCATATCGCCCATACCATCAATTAAATTCCAATCCAATTTCCTTCCAAAACATTCTCTGCCTTGGGAGTTCCTTTTTAACATAGAACAAATCTGGCTGATGAGGCAGGAAGATGGATTGGCCAAAATGCAGTGACTTTGTCTTCCAAAAAGTGCCAGACTCTCAGATCTTGTCGCACCTTCCAAAAGAGGTCACCTAGTATGAACAGAAAATTAGATAGAATTAGATCATGGAACATTATTAAAGTGATAGGAGCAGTCTCATTTAGCCTAATCTCTCCACCCCTGTTTTACTTAAGAGGAAACTGAGGCTCAGTGAGGAGGCGCAGCATGGCCAAGGTCACACACTATTAAATGAGCTTCCTAAACTGGTCTCCTGGTTTTACTCTTCTCCACTACAATTCACTCTCCCATCAGCAGCCAGAGGGATTCAGTACCATAATCGGATCAAATGGCTCCTTGTGCTAAAAACTCTCCAGAATCATCCCAGTGAATTTAGAATAAAATCTGAGTGGGATGGGGTAGAGTGCACATAGGCCAGGGTTTCTCCACCTGAGCACAATGATTTGGGCTCGTTAGTTCTTTGTTGTGGGGGATTGATCTCTGCATTATAGGAGTTTTAGAGCATCCTTGGCCTCTAACTACTGGATGCCTGTAGCACCGCCCACCCCAGCTGTGACAACTAAAAATGTCTCCAGACACTGCCAAATGTCCCCTCAGCACAAAATCACCCCAAGTTGAGAACCACCAACCTAGAGAAAATCATAGAGAGAAAGATGTGTTCAAAGGATGGTTAGGGAACAAATGCTGGCTGCTTCGTTTACTGAAGGTGGGGCCTTTGGCTCAGCCCTTTGTCTCTCTGAGCGTCAATTTTCTCATTTATAAGATGGGAAGGATCATTTCTCCAGGATCATAAGGCAATGGATGTGACTGTGCACTGCACATGAAAAACTGCTATAAAAATATTACACGATTATGATGCTGTTCAGTGCAACTGAACTGGTGCGATGACATGTCTGGGGGTGTCTTATGGGATCTAATTTTCTCCCTGCCCAGAACTCCCAAAGGCAATGGTTCTCAAACATCAGTGGGCATGTACTTCACCTGTTGTGCTTGGTAGACGTGCAACTCCTCAGTCGCACACCCAAAGTTTTTACTTCAATGTTTCTGGATGAAACCTAGGAATCTGCATTTTTAAAATCAGCCCACAAGATTTTCTTGCAAGTGGTATTTTGAGAAATCCTGGTCTGGGGGAAGTCCCCCCATCCCCTGCTCTAGCAAAATCCATGGTTATCTGGCACAGCGTCAGGAACTTAAGTGAATTGGTAAACCTGGAGCGTGGGGAGGAAAAAGTGTTGCTGTCACAATCCCAGGGTCAGCGTCGGAACCCTGACCTCGTCGTTTGGGAGTCTGAGCATTCATCGCAGTTTCTGCATCCCTTTGGAAAGTTGAGGTTAATCCCAGTCTCTGGTCTGCCAGCCCCCACCATTGACTTTATTTTCATTTACTACTTATGCAGCATAACTGCTTCCCAGATATATTTTGATGCTAACATCACCCAGTCTCTGATCAAAAATTATGGTAAAACATTGTCTTGTCATGAGGCTAATAAAGCATGTTATCCTGCCTGTCACACAAGCTGCTTTACAGACGCTGCTTGCTATCCACCAGGGCCCTGCATTAATCTCCCTTGCACTCAGCTACAAGGAATACAGTCTACCATGGGGAGATCAATATTGTATTATCTCGCCCACCACTGTCATTGGCCTCGTGTTACAAGCCTAGTGCACAAAGGGAGGGAACCAGAACGAGGGAGAGTAGAAGCCATCCCAGAAGGGGACAGGAAGGGTGGTGTCAGGGAGAAGTGCTCTGGGGAAAGTCAGAGGCCCAAGGCTACAAGAAGTGGTTGAGGCCACTTGCCCCAGAGTTGGACAGACACAGGGACAGTGCTAAACCTGCCTTTAAAAGCTTCATGATGAAAATTTCATTTTTCTGAACCTGTTTCCACACCTATAAAATGGACAAAAAAAAAAAAAAAAAAAACTACAGGACCTGACACAGGAGGATTAAATAAGATGACACATGGTGAAATGTTTAGCCCAGTTCATGGCACACAGTAAAGTCTCAATTATTAGTACTGAGATATTATTGTTGGAGACGGTGTCATCTTCATTACTTTCTGGGTAACATTGGACAAACCACTTTTCTTCCCTGGGCCTCAATTTCCCAAACTATAAAATAAGAATTCCTTTGCATCTCTAAAAAACAAAAACGAAAACACAAAAGCAGGGTACTTAAATTATAATAGCAGAATTATCAGAGATTTTGGAAACAGATGTTGGTGCTGATGGTCGTGAGGTGTGTGTGTGTGTGCGTGTGCCATGTGCCAGGGTGTGAAGTTCTCCTGGTGGAAGAAACAGTATAAGCAAACCGGTGTGCATGTGCCATGTGTCAGGGTGTGACGTTCTCCTGGTGGAAGAAACAGTATAAGCAAACCGTGATGATTTTAAAAAAAAAAGTAAGAGACAAATTTGTAGAACAGGAAATGTGAATGTCTTCAGTGCCCTGAGGAGAGAGGACATGGATCCAGACCTTCTGGAGATTTAAATTCTGGACCATTGCAGAATTGCCCAATTTCATCTTTATACCCATCCTTTTATCTTTTTCTCATCAAGAGGAGGTCAGGTTGAAGTGTGGGGAATACACTGACCCCAGCTTAATGCCTGGCTGCCCAAGGCTGGCTCCCATGGAAAAGCCCTCCCTGGTGTCGGCTGGCACACTTGTCATTCCTCATTCTGCCCCCTGCCTGGGCTCACTGTCCCCCACCCCCAGCCTCCCAACATGGGAAGCCAATGAAACCTCATTGCAGGTGAGCCCAGCCCCCTGGATCCATTTCATGTTTAAAGAGGGAGCTTCGAGAAGTAATCTCCATCCAAGGATGTAATAAGATGTCCACTAATGATCCAGATGCCAAAACAAGGATGAAGCGTGGCCAATCAACTCTTGGAAAATGAAGATTTGTATTGGAATAATCTCTGATTGGCCTCTTTGGATATTCATTGGTTTGGGTTTTTATCCAAACCATTCATATGGCACTTAGCATGTGCCTTTGTTCCCAAGTCCTCGAAGGATAGGAACCATAGAACAGCAATAAAAAATAGTAATTACTGTTAGTATTTATATAAACAACATCAGGTTTCTGTTGGCCAGCTAGTTACTGCATTGTAGGAAAGCAACTGAGTAGATTTTTTTCATCAAAATTGCAAGATCTGCACTAAATCTTTAGCAAGATCTACTAGAGACAAAAGTGCTATATACTGTGACTGGCATTCTGTTGGGAATACACCTAACAGCAGTGAGTATCAGTGCATACCAAAAACCATGTAATAGAATGTTCATAGTTGTGCCATTCATAATAGCCAAAAATTGGAAGCAACTCAAATACCCAGCAGCAGTAGGATGGATAAATTGTGATGCAGTCATAAAACAAAATACTATGCAGCCATAAAAAAAGAAACAAACTACCACTACACACAAAATGAATAAATCCCAGAAATATAATGCTGATTGAAAGAAGTCAGATACAAAAGAGAACATGTTGCCTAATTATCCAATGAATTTGTAAGCAGTCAAAACTAATCCTCAGCAATAGAAGGTAAAATAGGGGTTACTGTTTTGAGTTTTGAGCTAGTTGCTAGCTATCCAGGTGTGTCCAGTTTGAGAAAGTTCATTAAGCTGCACTCTTACAATTGGGTGGACTTTTCTATGTGTATGTTACACTTCAATAGTAGTTTATGAAGAAGATTAAAAGGTATGCATGGACTAAGAGACTTTATTTTTATTTATTTTTTTATCTAAATGATTTCTTTTATTTTAACTTCTCTATATACATTGTAGTTGATTTTCATGACCTTATAACTGTTCCTCTTCCCCCCTCCCTCTCCCGCCCCCCCATCATATCTGTTCACTTGTAAGAGACTTTATTTAAAGAGGGTCTACATTATATTCCTCACTTTGGGTGCTGGACACAAGAAACATGAGTTCTCATCCACTGCTCTCATCACCAGGCCAGGTTGCATCTGGTTGTCTTATGCCAAGGGGAAAACACAGATTTTGCGATCAGGTGCAGCCCTTGCTCCAGGTTTCACAGCCTCAGACAGGTGTGGATGCCGAGGAGGAAAAGCAGGGTCTCTGGACTTAGCTCACCTTTCTTTTAGTCCCCTCTCCCCCTGAGAACCAGGAACTGTTTCTAACATGTTTTATACCTCCTTCTACATTACCTAGCAGTGTCTGGCAGCCACTAGTTTCTCAGTGAATGTTTGTTGAATGACTATATGAGAGTATGCATGAATTAATGAATTAGTGAGTGAATGGATGAATAAATTGCCATTGTGAAAATTAAATAATGTATTTAGAGTGCTTTGAACTGCACCTAAAGTGGAATAGATCTAGTAGTTAAGGGACTACAAACTACCTGGTTTGAATCCCAGGTCTACCAATCTCTCCCAGTGTGTTATTTGGTGACTTTCTGAGCCTCTATTTTCCCATCTGCAAAATGGAGAAAGTTTCCACATCTCAGAGTAGTTCTGAGGATTAAATGAGATAATGTTTGTAAAACACTTAGCATATCATAAGGTTCAAAAAGTAGAAGCCCACCAAGATCAAGGGTTTGGATCCCCATGCCAGCCAGCCACCAAAAAGTAAAATGCAACAGCCATTATTGTCATCATGAAAAATATATTGGAAATATTGCAAATGAAGCTGCAGTTATTGTTCATGGGGGAGGGAGACTGGCATCTTTCCTTCTCTGTCTCTCTGTCTCTATCTTTCTCTGTGTCACAAGCCCCAAGTGTGCTGAACCAATCTTGGCAGACTTGGCTGCTGATTGAATAAAAGGACATTCTTTCCCCACCTCAGGGAAGATGGCCCAGTGCCACCATGAGCAGGCACAGTGCCTGTGAAGGGGGCCAGGTGGGCGCCAGGGACTGAGGCTCTCTGTGTAGCCCCTGCCGGGTAGGGGCTAACAATGGTCACTCTGAGGACCATCAAATCCACCCCCTCCAGTGCCTTCCCCAGGCCCTGCCCCCAGCACCTGCCCACTCAGCAGGGCAGTCCTGGAAGTGAAGGGAGGCTCTGTGTACCACCTTGGCCTCAGCCCCATACACATCAGAGGCATTGTTCTTGTTGGCTGTGAGAGCTCGTTAGGCTCTGGGCAGAGGCTGGCTGGACTCCAAGAAGAAGACATCAAGGCCCAGGAGTCAGAGAATGGAGGAGCCTGTGGCTTGGCATTAGATGGTGCCAGCCCTCTCCCCATCATGCACCGGGACTCATCTGCCCAGTGAGAACACTGACTGTAAAGGAGGGTAGAGATAATGTGTTATGCATCCCTGCATTCTCCTAGCACAGAGCAGTGCTCAGTAAATATACGATTATGGGCTGGATGGACTGAGATGAAATGGGATGAGATGGAATGAGTTGGGATGGGATGGGACAGGACGAAATGGGATAAATGGGATGGAAAGGGATGGAATAGGATGGAATAGACTCAGGACATTTTCTTCTCCAACTGGGGCCCAAGTTATTCTTGAAGTTGACCTAGAAGTTGGCAAGTGTAGGCCTGGCATGGGCAAAGACACCTGAGAGAGCAGGAGAGAAGTGGAGATAAGCAGAAACTATTTCTCCCTCCAAGCCGCAGAATTCTCACCCATGGCCCCCAAAGAAAAATTGTCCCTTAACATCAGTTATCCATAAGACATCATATGTGCAAGGGATGTTAGAGACCTTTCTGTCCAGCGCTTTCTAGATTATGTTCAAATCCCAACCCCACCATCTACTCCCTTTGTTGTTTTGGGCAAGTGACTAAACGTCTCAAAGCCTCAGTCTTCTCATCTGTAAAATGGGAGTAATAATGACAACTACCTCCAAGGAGTGTTGAGAGAAGTAAATGATCCATGTAAAAGCACTTGCTATAGGACCTGGCATGTAGTAAGCACTTATCACAGTTAGCCTCTATCACCCTCATCATTCTCATCAAAAGTGACTCAGGTAGGAGGAAAACTTAGCAGGGGCAGCTTTCAGACTCCTTCTCCCAGTCCTGATTCAATCCATGTGCTTTCATTTTTTACTGATTATTAAGGTTCAGTGGTCCCCAAGACCACGCTCAGGTTCAATAATTTGCTAGAGGGACTCACAGAACTCAGAAAAGCCATCACACCCATTCCTATTAAAAGGAAAGGACACAAACTAAAATCCGCAAAGGGAAGAGGCACGTGGGGCAGGGTACAGGAGAGACCAGGTGCAAGATTCCAGTTTTCCTCTGCCTGTGGGGTCATGCAAGCAGTGTTTTCTTCTCCCAGCAACAATTTTGTAGCAACACCCACAGAATATTGCCTACCAGGGAAACTCACTTGACCCTTGGCATCTGGGTTTTTATTGGGGGTGGGTCACATAGACATAACTGACCACCCACATGGCTAACCTTATTCCCCAGCCCCTCCAGAAGTGTCAGGATGATATCAAGCCCAAGAACCCCACCAGGGAAACAAAGACACTCTTAGCAGGCTGGATATTCCAAGGATTTAGAGGTTACCTCCCCGGAGCCAAGGTCAAGGGCCAAAACTTTTTTTTTTTTTTTGGAATATGCAGAGTGTGGACAGTCCAGACCTACTGAGTCAGTTCTTTAACTGCACAATTATATATTGTCCTCTTCTTAAAGTTTTATTTGAAGAAATGATTCCATTATACAGAGGGTAAGCTGAGGCCCAGAAATGAGAATGGGCTTACCAAAGGCCACAAAGTGAGCTAATGAGGCTTCCGGACTGTCCAAACCCAGGGCTTTCTCCTTCACACCACAAGCCTCAGTTTGTCCATCTGTAAAATGAGGATGCTAGACCAGCACCCCCACCTCCAAGGTGCCTTTTGCTCCTGCCTTTGTAGAAACTGTTCTCCCACTTTTTTCTGCAGTCCAGTTTTCTATTGGAGCACCTGGTTCTCTGCTACCTTTGGGCCACCAAGTGTCCTCCTTCACTAGGGACCTTTTAGCCAGAGAAGATCCTGTGCTAGTTTGTTTGTAGTAGGTGGTTCTCACCCTGGAAGCATCTGGGCCAGGATTCAGAGGCCAGCTGCAGGAGAGATACAGAAAAACATACAGCCTCTTCCCTCCTTGCTGGGCCAAAGGTTTGGGGATGAAACAGCCCTGCTTCAAATCCTGCCTTTGCTACTTACCAACTGTGGCTCCTTCACTGAGCCTCGGTTTTCTCATCATTAAAATGAAGATAACAATAGTTACTTCTCAGGAATGTTTTGCATGTCCCCAGCAAATAAAGCCACTGTTGTCCATGTTACGTCAGAAGAGAGCATAGCTCCCATCTCTTAAATGAGTCAGACTAAGCCTCGCATTTGTAAAAGTGCTTTCAACATCTTAAAACTCCATGATACACATCACTCCCCTCACCTTACCCCAATTTTTCGTTCTTTAAGAATGGACAAGAAAAGATTACTGTCCAAATTTTACAAAGCAGGACACTAAGACTTTGAGAGATGAAATTTGCTCAAGGTCACAAAGCAATTTGGGGCCAAAACCAGTGCTCGAACCCAGTTGTCCTGATTTCCTGGATCTTTTCCACCTCTGAGTACATCCTTGTAAGCATCCTGGAATGCCAATCTGCTCTTTATTCTGAATCTGCGAGTCAGATTCAATCTGCGAATCGGAACAAACAGGTGAGGAAAAGTTGTTAAATTCCTCATGATGTCTTTTAAACTCACTCACAAACTGGATTCATTCCCAAGTATTGTTTTTGTCTACGTGGGTATATAGGTAATTGAATCTAGATGGGTTTCCCACCCTGGCTTCCCCTCGGATCTGTCTGGTATGTCTGTCTTCCTCCCTCAATGACTCACTGATTTCTCTGCACACAAATACATCACATTGTGTTCCTCTCCCCCTCGCTGCTGGCAAGAAACCACAAAGTCGCACCATGAGATATGAATGGAGTGGGGGTGGGTGGGGGGAGGTAGAGATGGAGGTGGGAAGGGAGAGGAGTGTTTAAATGCTAATCAGTTGGCACTGATGTCAGCCTCAGTTAATCAGATTGTTCAAGACACAAGGGCAAGATTGCACTCCGGTGCCAACAGCTATTCGGGCTCATTCACAGGGAAGATGAACGCAGCACCCAGCCGACGCTCTGATGAGATGTAACTGGACATAAAAGAATGTTCAAGGCTTTCTGAACCCAACATGAATCACAAAGGAGGCCCATTTGTGGGGGAGAAGCCAGCTCACAGAGGACAATTATCAGATAATTACTCCTGTAGCCGGAACACTGAAAGAGTCTTTTCTTGCCTGTCCAAGCCTGCACACTTAACACCTGCGGCAAGTCTCCTGTGGCCCCCTGGGTTTCTGCAGCAGACTCCGGAGGGGCTTGGGATGTCAATTCACATATGCAGTTTGATGTGCTGTTTTGGGTGGCATGTACATTGCACCAAAATCTCGCTTCTGTCTATATGACCACAGCATGTTGATAAGTGTCACAAAAATAAAGAGACCAACAAGCAAATGCACCAGTTGGGCTTCTGTGTGTCTTCATGATGCTAAAGCTAACCATGTGGTTTATGTGAATGGGCCACCTTCATGCTCTCTGCTTGTAAACCAAAGCATGTATCTAGGATTAAGTTTACCAAAGATTAACCTTAATGATAGCTAGTAGTGTAAACCATCTATAAGTCTATAGGCTGTCATTTAAAGAGGTGAACTTTGTCTAACACCAAGTCTTGTTCTCAAGCCTCAGATGTAGTCATGATTCATTAAATGGATATTCATTAGGGGCCTAATATGTGTCAGGTCCATGGCCATCCAATAGGTTCTGGGGAGACAGTGATGAATAGGGGAGACATGTCCCCTGTCCTGGAGAAGCTTCCTCCGAGAAGGGGCAATGATGGGAAAGAAGCCAAGCAATTATGATAGTGTAATTAATGCTTTGACTTATGTCTTTGGTGGTGTTAAGAGTTAAGGGAAGGAGAGTAAATCTGAGTAGAGATAGCAGCATATGCAAAGCGTAAGAGATATTAGAGGGGAGGGAAAGAGAGAGACATTGATTGATTGAACTTGGGAGAACTGAAAGAATTTAGTTACAGCGTGGCAGGCAATGAGAAATAAGGATGGGGATCTGACTGGGACAGACAACCTGGAACCTTCCAGGGAAAGGTAAGGAGTCTGAAGTTCGAAAAGATGCCTCTGGCTGCATGGATGGAACGAGCTGTGGGGGAAGAGTAGAGGCCAGTGTGGAGGCCGATGCAGGAGGTTACAGTGCGAAGTCCAGGTGAGAAGCAGGCTTTCCACAACAATTGCTGTGAGAATAACAGGATATCTAAAAATGTCTTTTTAAGATACAACTTGCTTTCCTTGCTCCTGTCATGGCGGGACCCAGGTTCTTTGGTGCATTGTAAAAATGAAAAGCTGAGCTCATTCAACTCCCTGTTCAACTGGATTGAATGGAACCCTGGGACCTTGACTTCCCATGGGTCTGGCCTGCCTTGGACATGTCCAAACTCTGTCTGTGACTATACAGAGCCACTGCAAATAATCTCCTTAGATGGTTTTTTTCAGAGTGATGAGCCGAGCCTAAGAGATGATCATTGGATGATCTCCTGGCTTAGGCATATCCGATATTGAGGTGATTTCCCCATCTCTCCTCCCATGGAGAGCGAACTGCCTGCAGGAGAATGTGATGGGGCTTTGCTCTGAGGTCTCACTTTTTTCCATCTCTCATCAACTCTAGAGTTAGAGGAAGGCTGGGAGTCTTGGGGTCTTCCCATGCCTTACAATGGAGGTGTCAAATCACAGGTAGTCAATCAATGACCCTAACCTCCTCTCCTTCTTTCCTGTCCCTCATCTCAGTGCCGATTAAGCCCTCTCCAGGTGGAGGGAGGGCATGGGATAGAAATCTGTCCATTTTAGTCCTGAGTAGAAAAATGGGTGGAAAGGGAGAAAGTTGGAAGAACCGATCCATGAGAAGGCTGGAGCCACGGTTCAGTAACTTTCATCAGGATGAGTCCCGGGCACTTGGCCTTGCGTAAGTCATGCCTGCACCCTGCTTCCTGCCACCCTGCACAACCACATTCAGAATGCTAAAATTTCTGGAAACTTCCTCAGCTTCTAAGAACTTGCTAAATGCCCCCAAAATACCCCTCCTTTTTCTTCTCCTGCAATATTCATTGGATGTCTGGTGTGTGTTAAGCACTGCAGGATGTCCAAAGGTGAATGACACGTCTCCTACCCTAACTTCCCTTCTTTTCCCCCATCTCATCTCATCTCCCTCCTCTCCTCTCTACTTGGCTTTCCTCTCTAATGAAGTCAACAAATATTTATTGGATTTTTTTATGCATGGGAGACACTGTTGTAGGTGGTGGGGGATATAACAGTGAGCAAAATAAATACAGTTTATATACTTTTACTTTTCACTCAGCACTAACTTAACTTAGCTGTAAGAGAGGATACAGGGAGACCACAACTCAGCACACAAGATAACAGCGTAAGGGGGTCCTGAGGTTACAAGACAGCATCCAAACATCTCGGTCATTCTGCACTGGGACATGCGTGATCGCGAGAGGTAGTGCTGCATGGCTGTGGACCATCTCGTGGAGACAGACAGTGAGCAAGGAAACAAATCACAAAGATTAATTCAGATTACAATAAGGTCTCTGAAGGGAATGGGATAGAAAGTGATAAGGGGTACCTTGGGGGTGAGCTGAGATCTGAAGGACTGGATGTAGCCAGCTGCACAAAGAGGCAAAGGAAGAGAATTCCAGGCAGAGGGGGCAGCATGTGCAGAATGCACTTGGCGTGTAAAGAGCAGGGAAACAAGTGTGTGTGGACACACTGTAG
Source organism: Cynocephalus volans (assembly GCF_027409185.1). NCBI lineage: Eukaryota > Metazoa > Chordata > Mammalia > Dermoptera > Cynocephalidae > Cynocephalus > Cynocephalus volans. The sequence continues at coordinate 200,504,605 of NC_084461.1, forward strand.
TGAGAGAGGGAAAAATGGCAATAGAAGACCTTAGAGACAGAGGTCCGAGGCCAGAACCCAAAATTCTTTGTAGCCCATTGAAGGAGTTTTGCTCTTACTGTCATTGTAAGAGATCCTATGATCTGATCATCTGCCCCCTGTGATTTTTTTCCCAACTTAAAATGCAAAATCTGGTCATTTCCAAGGGCTCATTTGGTTTAAGTCCTGACTAGGGATCAATCCTGGAGATCTGGCAGGAAATCGGCAGTGCCTGGTGTCCTCGTCATGTATGAAGATTCCCATCTATCATGCCAAAGGTGGAGAACCATCAGAGGTCATTTGATATTACTGTGCTAGGTGAAGCCCAGGTTACCTGTGCTTAACTTAAGTATAATCGGTCATAGTGAGACCCACTTAGAAGGTTTTCCTGAGACTCAGGAGTCTGGTTAGCCAGCTTGGGGGTGGAGATGGTAATAACTCAGATCACTGTTTCTCACCTCTGATTTTAACCAACTGAAAATAAGCACAAAGAGCCAGATAGGATCAGCTTTGTTACTGGGGCTGCAGATCACAGCTTGACACCTGCACTGTGTCCTCCTCAAGTGACTTTGATTTGTGTACCAAGGCACAAGTGCAGGAGCCTGGAGAGATGGGGGACGTAGAGGGAGAGAAAAGGGGGAGAGAGAGAGAGAAAGAGAGAGAGAGAGAGAGAGAGGTAAGGAGGAGGAGGAGGAGGAGGAGTAGGGGGGGAGGAGAAGGATGATGACAATGACGATGAGAACGAGGACAGAGTTCGACCCTGCCAGCTTTTCAGTCTAGCAGCTCTGCCCTGGAAACAGGATCCACTATATCTCAGTGACTTCCTAATACCTCCAATCAAATCATCCCTCCTTTTCCTTGGGAAGGGAGGGAGGGATGGAGAGGAGGAGCAGAAGTATTATTCTTGGGGGTTCCCTGCTGGAGGGAAGCAGATTTTCCTGCTCCTCATAGAAATGTGAGAGCAGTTGGATACCCCAAGAAAGCCTGGGGTTTGCTCTCTGCCCTCTTCTGAAATCAGGGTGACAAATATAAGGACATTAATTATTACATATTATTACTACAAAAATAGCACACACATGGCAAAATGGCCAAACTGTAAAAGATGATACACGATAAAAAGTGAATCTCTCTTCCACCACAAAGGAAGATATACGAATGGCCAACAGACACATGAAAAAATGCTCAACATCACTCAGCATTCGGGAAATGCAAATCAAAACCACATTGAGATACCATCTCAATCCAGTTAGGATGGTTAAAATTCAAAAGACTGAGAATGACAAATGCTGGCGAGGTTGCGGAGGAAACAGAACTCTCATACATTGTTGGTGGGACTGCAAAATGGTGCAGCCTCTATGGAAAATGGTATGGAGGTTCCTTAAACAATTGCAGATAGATCTACCATACGACCCAGCTATCCCACTGTTGGGAATATACCCAGAGGAATGGAAATCATCAAGTCGAAGGTATACGTGTTGCCCAATGTTCATCGCAGCACTCTTTACAATAGCCAAGAGTTGGAACCAGCCCAAATGTCCATCATCAGATGAGTGGATACGGAAAATGTGGTTTATCTACACAATGGAATACTACTCAGCTATAAAAACGAATGAAATACTGCCGTTCACAGCAACATGGATGAACTTAGAGAAAATTATATTAAATGAAACAAGTCAGGCACAAAAAGAGAAATTCCACATGTTCTCACTTATTTGTGGGAGCTAAAAATAAATAAATAAATAAATAAATAAATAAATGTACAAACAAATAAAGGGTGCAGGGGGAAGACACAACAATCACAACAATTCCTTGAACTTGTTAAGACAGGTGAACAGATATGATATAGTTGGGGATGGGGGGGAATAAAATAAAATGAAATAAACTCTAACATCAAAAAAAAAAAAACACCTTAGTCCTACTCTACTGAGGAAATCCCCATTTCCTTTTTCAAATGTCTCCCTTTTACACACAAGAGAGCTGGTGTACACACTGCCCAGCCTTGACCATTCCCAATTCAGGCTGAATCGGGTTGCCACATAGCTCTGCTATTCTTTTTATTATGTTTAAATTTGTTACCTAGTTTTTGACTAGGTGATAGTCTCCCTATAGACGGCTCTTCAAAAAGCTTATGGAGAGATGCATATTATCTTTTAATTCCATTTTCCATGACCTTTTTGAACTACTTTCATATACACATACATATGTATATATACACACATATTCATATATATATATATATATATATATATATATGTATGAGGGTACTTCAAAAAGTTCATGGAAGGATTTGTATTATCTTTTAATTCTATTTTTTCACAGACTTTTTGAAGTGCCCTCATGCATGTGAAAAGGTCTATAGTGAAAATTGTCCTTTTCTCCTTTCTTCTCCATTACCCTATTTCCAATGCCCCACGTCCCCTATAACCAGTATAATTAGTTTCCTGTGTCTCCTTCCAAAGTTCCTTTATGCACATATAAGAAAATGCAAATATACGTAGTCTTACTTTCTATTCCTGTTTTTACAAGGAAGGTAACACACTCTGCACACCATTTTGCATCTTGCTTTTTTTTTTTTTTAAGAAAAAAAAGGTTTCTTTTCTGCTAATAGGAGTAAGCAGCCACTTGTTCATATGGTCTGGAGATATCATTCCTAAAATTTTACTCTACACCGCCACCACTGCCTACCCCACCCCTGCAAACACAGAACTGTCATTACAGGTCAATTCCGAGCTACTCACCTCCTGTGTCTATGTTGACATTTGGCTGAACACAAGTGAAACTTGGTGTCCAGAGTATTCATTTTTTAAATTTATTTTTAATTGACAAATCAAAATTGTATATATTTAACATATACAGCATGAGGTTTTGAAATATGTATACATCGTGGAATGGCTAAATCCATCTAATTAACATATGAATTAGTTCACATACTTATTTTTTGTGGTGAGAACACTTAAAATCTTGTCTATTCATGATTTTTAAGAATTCGATACATTGTTACTAACTATAGTCACCATGGTGTATGATACAAGGTGCTTCAAAAAGTTCATAGAAGATTCATATTTTCTTCTAATTCCATTTTTTCACGAACTTTTTGAAGTACCCTCGTAGATCTCTTGAATCTATTCCTCCTGTCTAACTCAGACATTGTATCCTTTTACCAACATCTGCCCCCAAGCCCCTGGTAATCACCATTCTACTCTTTACTTCTATGAGTTTAACTTTTCTAGAATCCTCTGCACCTTGCTTTTTGTATTATTATTATTATTGATTATACATATTTATGGAGCACAGAGCTGACCATCAGCACCTGTGCCCAAGATGTGATGATCAGATCAATACTATCATCATGCCCACAACCCCAAATGCAATTACTCCCCGTATCCCCCACCCAACCTCTCCCCAATCCCCCTCCCCCTTCTGCTCCACCCCTGGCAATCCTAGGTCTGTTCTCTCCCTCTGCAAGTACAATGCACCACCATGATCTCTTTCCTTCCTTCTTTCTCTCTTAGCTCCCACGTATGAGTGATGACACACTATACCTTGCTTTTTAACATCACAGAAACCTTGACCATCTATCCTCTTCAGTCCATAGAGAGCTTCATCATTCTCTTCTTACAGCTGCACAGCATTTCACCTGAATGTTCCGTAACTGATTTAACCTTTCTGATGGATACTTGGTTTGTCTCTGCATCTTTTGCTACTACAAACAGTATTGTGTTGCTTAACCTCGTGTGCACGTCATTTTGCATGCAGGCAAATTTCTCTCTGCAGGGTAAATTTCCAGAAATGGACTTCTGAGTGGAAGGAAAGATGTACTTGTAATTTTGAAAGTTCTTGCCATGCTGTTCTTTATGGTATTCACCAGTGACTTTATCTCATGCCTTTAAACCTGCAGGGTTTAAAGGCATAAAGGCATGACATAAAGTCACTGCAGGTATTCCATTGTGTGTTTCTACAACCATTTAACTAATCTCCTATAGATGGGCATGTAAGTTGTTTCCAGATTTTTACTACTACAAACAATACTTTGTATTGTGAAGACTTTGCACCATCCTAGTGGGTGTTAATGACTGTAAATGTCTCTCTGCTTTGGGACATGAGCAGGCAGCCCATTTACCTAGAAATCTATCAGTGTTTAAGTAGAGCTTCTTTTGCTCTCAGGCCATTGAATCTACACTTTTTTTCCTAGCCCTCGTTTGCCACAGATCTTCAGCCTGGTCTATTGCATAAACTCTGGCTGATGTGAGGCATACCCACAAAGCACCCTAGAATGAGCTCCCTAGCTAAACTTGAGCAAAAGTTGGGAGGCAGGTGAAAGGTCGGGACCTACTATGGGCACAGCTTCAAGTAAAAGTGGCAACTAGAGAAGGCCAAAGGGTACCTCAAAATCACCTGGAGGACTTTGTAGAAGTTGGCCTGTATCCAACCGACCCAGATTCCAATTCAGATGATCTAGTTTAAAGCGAAGTGAAGTGCTGATAAGGGGGGCAGCACTACTCTCACATAGATTGGCAGCTGGGTAAATACATTCAGATTGTTCTGGAAGGTAATTTTTCCATGTCAATCAAAAATTTAAATATCTAAATTTTTTGGCTGAGAAATGCAACTTCTAGGATACTCTCCTGAAGAAATTATATGTTCACCAAAGATACATATTGATTGCAGTATTATTTGGAGGAGGGGGTGGGGAATGGGAACGATGTAAATATTGATCAGTAGGAGATTGGTTCAATAATGCATAGTTTATATTTTATTGTTTTTTAATTTTTATTTTATTTTGTCAATATACAATGTGGTTGATCATTGTGGCCCATTACCAAAACCTCCCTCCCTCCTCCTCTCCCCATCCCTCCCAACAATCTCCTTTCTGTTCGCTTGTCATATCAACTTCAAGGAATTGTAATTGTTGTGTCTTCTTCCTTCCTCCCCTGCAGTTTATTTGTGTATTTATTTAGCTCCCACAAATAAGTGAGAACATGTGATATTTCTCTTTCCATGCCTGACTCGTTTCACTTAATATAATTCTCTCTAGGTCCATCCATGTTGTTGCAAATGGCAGTATTTCATTCGTTTTTATAGCTGAGTAGTATTCCATTGTGTAGATATACCACATTTTCCGTATCCACTCATCTGATGATGGACATTTGGGCTAGTTCCAACTCTTAGCTATTGTAAAGAGTGCTGCAATGAACATTGGGGCACAGGTATACCTTCGACTTGATGATTTCCATTCCTCTGGGTATATTCCCAGCAGTGGGATAGCTGGGTCATATGGTGGATCTATCTGCAATTGTTTGAGGAACCTCCACACCATTTTCCGTAGAGGCTGCACCATTTTGCACTCCCAGCAACAATGTATGACAGTTCCTTTTTCTCCACAACCTCGCCAGCATTTATCGTTCAGGGTCTTTTGGATATTAGCCATCCTAACTGGGGTGAGATGGTATCTCAGTGTGGTTTTGATTTGCATTTCCCGAATGCTGAGTGATGTTGAGCATTTTTTCATGTGTCTGTTGGCCATTCGTATGTCTTCCTTTAAGAAATGCCTATTTAGCTCTTCTGCCCATTTTTCAATAATGCATATGTTTATATTTTAATGTAGCCATTGAAAAAGAATGAGGTGACTAGGTATGTGCTAACATGAAAAGATATTTATGATAGATTCTAAGTAAAAAGTTGATAGTGGAATACAGATGCAATGTAATACTACATAGCAGTAAGAAATGAATCCATCAGAACTACACTTATCAGATGGATCCCACAAAGTACTGAGCAAAAAAAAAAAGAAGAAAAAAGCCAGAAAAGGGAAAAAAAGTTTGCAGAAAAATTCATATGGTATGGCAGCATTTATATAAAGTTTAAAACATGCCACACAATGCCACATATTATTCAGAGATATTGAGATATTGATATCTGTAATAAATGAATGCATATTATAAATAACAATAATAAAATAGTTTTTAAATGCATATAGTAAATGAGAAAGCTAAATGTCAACTTCGGGACAGTAGTTACTTGCATAAGGTGAGAAGAAGACGGGGACTCAGATGATGGAGGAAAAACAGGGGTTTCAACTGTATCGGTAGGATTCAGTTTCTTAAGATGAAGGTGTATATGCGTGGTTATTTGTTGCCTTAGTCTTTAACTTTTTTTGAATGACTGAAATATTTCAAAATACATTTCTTAGTGACAGAATAATACATGTCACGTAATAACTTCGTGAATGTTCAGACAGACAGAAAATGCCAACGGTGCTCACAGTGACTGACAGGCTGCCTTGACAGTTCTGTGTTTTACAGGCATGATTTCATTTTACTCTCTAACAAGCCTAAGAGATAAGATGGGAACAATGACATCCAGAGAAGGAAAGTGACTGTCCAGGGTCTCAAACATTTCTGCCCCACAACTCCACACTCCTTGGTGCTATCACACCTTATAAAGTAAAAATGCCTTATTATTTTTATGTCAATACATTTTATTTCAAGATTAAGCAAGATCCTATTAATTCTGATATTCTTTTGAAGGTAGGATTGGTAGACAGGGCAGGGTGGGGAGAGGCGGTGCTTATATTTTGATTTCCTATCTTTCAGATATTCTCCCATTTTTTGAATAAACTATTTTATAGGAAAAATAATTATTTTAGGGCTAGCTGGTTAGCTCACTTGGTTAGAGCATGGTGCTGATAACACTAAGATCAGAATCCCCATATTGGCCAGCCTCCAAAAAAAAAAAAGAAAAAATTATTTGAAGACATGGGAAAGAGGAAAGAGCACAGGAAAAAATGTCAGACAGTGTCTAACTTTATCCCAATTTGCTCCACTGTCTTGGCCAAGTCACTTTCCTTCTCTGAGCCTTGATTTTTTTTTTTTCCATCTACAAAATGGGAAGAACAAAATATCAACTTCACAATACCATTTGGAGGTTGGGATGAGATTACGAGTGGTAATGCCCTTTGTGGAGTGTAAATCACCATCTAAAGATCAGTATTGCTAGTGTGGGCATAGAGGGCTGCAACTGAGTCAGTAGATGAGACTTCTACTGACCTCGAGCCAACCCCGACCTCTGCCCTTTGTCCCAGAGAGTCTTCTCAAAGTCCAGATGGGATCAGCACCATGAATCTATCCAAGGCAGATCTCTGGGTGCCAGCGCCTGCTGCCTGGTGCAGAGGCTGGTATGTAGTAAGTGCTAAATGAATGAATGAATGGACAGGTGAATAAGTGAGTGAAGCAATGATCAAATATGCTGGGACAAGGAAACTCAGCCCTCACTCAATCCGTGTTCCTTATCTATAAAACAGGGATTATGCTAAGACCTTCTTCAGTGCTAAAATTCAGTGATATAAGCAAAACAAAGCTGATCAGCTCCAGAGGTGGAAGGGGAGATTTGCGCAGTTCCAAGTGCAGTGCCAATGGTCACTGTGGTTAACCCAGTGGTCCTGAACCAGAGGTGATTTTGTCACCCAGGGGACATTTGGCAATATCTGAAATCATTTTTGATTGTCACAACTGAGGGTGGATGGGGGGAGGTTTGCTATGGGCATCTAGTGGGTAGGGGCCAGGGATTCTGTTCAACACCCTACAGTGCACAGGACAGGCCCTTGCCCCAGGTAAAAATATCCAGCCCAGATACAGAAGGCATAGAATTAACTGACTCTTCAGGGAAATCCAGGTGCTCTCAGTTTTGTTTTTGGTTTTGTTTGACATGTTTGGGCATGGTTTTTCAATCCTCAAATAGGCTTTTTTTGTTACTGCTTCTTGTAGTAACAAGAAGCAGTATGACCCTGGGTATGCTGTGTGACCCTGGGTAGCCATTTCCCCTCTCTGGACCTCAAGTTTCTTCTCTGGGCAGTTTGAAACCACGATCTGTGGGAGACTTTTGATCTTTAAGATGTGATGTTTACCTTTTGGGTTTGTCCCTGTTGGGGTCAAACAAACCAACGTGGGCAGGCTGAGCAAGTCCTCATTGTGAAGTCCAAAGGTACAAGAAATAACCAATGAATTGGATATTAATAATGATGGCTACAATAGTGACTAACATTTTTGTAGTCCCTTTTACCAAAAATATATCCATTGATCCACCCATCAGTCCTGCCTCCTAAAGATAGTCACTGTAAATAGTCCTATGAGGGAAAAATTATCACCATCCCTGGTGAGGAAACTGCATTCCAGAGACTCAATGACTCAGTCAGTAAATGAAGTGCTTCTGTGATTACAAATATGTCTCTGCCTTTCCCAGACCTCTCAACCACTAGGTGCTAAAGCCAGCACTTAAACACAGCTATTTTTGTAAGTATTTTTTTCACTTAAGAATGTATTAGATGCTTGTTATGCACACTTTGGAAAATGCCAAAAAGTAGAAGGGAGAAAAAACATCATCAACAATTTCACCACCTAGAGGCAATAAGGTTCACCACCCCGGTGCCATTCCTTCAAGTCAAAATACAACTCTCCACATGGCAATCTGTTTTGCTTGGTTGTTTCTAGTCGTTTACATACACACCATAGGACTGCTCTTTTCACTGAACGTGACGGCAGAAGCACTCTGCAGCTCCCGTTCCTTCACTCACATGGCTTTGTGCCTGCAGGACGACAAGCTATTGCTTGGGATTCTGTGTCCGTTCCAGCCATCCTGCGGCTGCCGGGCATTTAAGAAATAAACCTTCAGCTTCAGAACTTGTGCTTTTTCCACTTTAATGGGCTGCTTCCCCATCTGATCTCCTATCTCCCATCAAAGTTAGAGAAAAAGGAGAGAGAGAGAGCTGTTCCCTCCCCAACTTGGATGGCAGGACAAATGCTCAGCTGCCTTTCATGTGGCTTAGTTTCATCCCTGGAGAGAAGAGCAACATCTAAATTCATTTAATTAAAGAGTCATCTCTTCTGTTGGATCTCTGTACTGGGTTATCAGTGTGTGTCTATCTTCCTGACTCCTTGAGGGCAGGGGCCATATCTTAGAGTGTTGACTGTCTCATGCCAAGTGTCAACCAGAGGAGAAAGTCAGCACCCAACACTTTCATTGATTGATTTATTGATTGACTACATATGAGTAGGGAACTGAATGTACATGACAAAGGAAGAATCAGCCAAATGTGACAAATATGATTGAAACTTTTGAAGCTCAGAGAGAGAAGAGTGAATTTAACGCAGTAGTATTGGGGTCTCAGGAAAAACCAGCCTATTAGAGCACGTTATTAAATTGCTGCATTTCTGAGGCCCTGGAATCCAATTCTGACTAATTCTCAGTGGGACTTGGTTTTGCATGTCGCTCATCTGGCCAACATCCCAGCTTCTGAACAAGGCCTGAAGGCTGCATACATTGCAGACCACAGATACATAGTCAACTGGCTTGAACTTGGCCTTATGTTTGATGCCAGCCAGCAAGATCCCACTTGTGTGTGATCTGAGGGGGAGGGCATGTTGGAGGCAGGCAGGTGAATTGAACTGGTAAATACAAAACTTTCCTTGACAGTCATGTTTCCAGTGGGAAAAGGCTGACTTTCAACCTAGCTGCGTTTACGTCCTAAGTGCTTTATGGCTGCTGTGGTTAGTATCCTTTTACCCTGGGGACCCCAAGGGTGGGAGCAGTGGCTGTGAAGAGGAAGCCAATTGCAGAATCCATTCTCTTGTATTTGCTTCTGCTTCCATGGGCTGTGTTTGGGTCTTGGAGGGCTGGGATCACCAGGGGAGGTCACAGGCTTTGGAAAGAGTCAAAGAGTCACCACCTGCTGGGCAAACTCACACCCTGTTTCCTGCCACCTGCAACCTCCTCGGGTACCTATAAAGCAAAACTAAAGAGGAATATTCAGAAAGTCAGGCAAGGTCACAGATTCCTGAATTTCCCTGATCACCCTGATAATAAAAAGCACTGGAGGGGCTTTTCAATCCTCAACTTCCCAAGACCCACCCCTGGAGATTCAGATGTGGTGAGTCTGAATTCGAGGTGGGGAGCTGGGATTACAGCCCACTCAGCAGAAATACAAACAAAATGAGAATTTGGGAGGAAAAGGGGAAGAGCCTGCTTCAAGCTGAGGAGCAGGATGCCAAGTGACCACAATACCCACATTTCTAAAGAGAGCTAGTAGAATGGACTTTGAGGTCAGGGAAACTTAGATTTGAACCCCAGCTTTGCTATGTGACCTTGAAAAGTTATTTAATATCCCAGAGCCCCAGTCTGCTCATCTGTAAAATAGGAATAATATTTTCTACCTAATAAGGTAGAAAGAATTAAAGGAAGTAAACTGCAAAGCATTTAGCACATGCCTGGCCACCTATTCAGCATTCAGGAAAGCAATCAAAAATAAGATGTTATAAATATCGTATTATTGTGTGCAAGGAGAATTGATGCGCTTTTTGTCACCTTGTGTGTGCAGGTGACACAACTTGTTTTTCTAATCATGGTTGCCATCCTTCTCTCTCAACCTCCCCTTGTGATCAAGGAGACATATTTGTCAAGGGGCTGGCTGGCCACAGGACCCAACGCAACTCATCAACCACTAGGGATTTGGCAGTCACTCTTCCCATTTATCATGGTTAACAAATGGTTCTAAGAATAATTGTGAATTACCTTGTCATGTCAAAAACCAACAATGTCAAGAGCTAGAAGGGCCCTTACATCATATCTAGTCTAGCTGACACATAGAGAACACAAAGAGGAGACACATGCAAAGTCACGTCAGTGAGTGGTGACCAGGATAGGATAACTACCCAGATCCCCCAACCCCTGGTTGCATCCAAGCCCTTTGCATCGAACCACAGCTGGATCTCAGGAGCTGGATGTCCTGACCTCAGCACCCTCTTCTCACTCCACAGTCTACAAAGTTGTTTCACAGCAATCATTTGATAAAATCGATGGTGTACATAAAAGCCACAGCTTTTGAGCAGCCTCATGTCTGATCTAAACCTAGGAAGTAGACAGAATATCTCTATTATACAAAAGAGGCTGCCCAGCCTCAGAAAAGTTAATGGACTTGTCCAGGTTCACTCAGCTTGTAACTATAGCAGGCAGGATTTGAACCCAGGTCTAACTCTGAAGCCTCAGTGCTTCCCAACTTGGACCAGGAAACCTGCTTCATCTCTGAATGACCATGACCTGCCCTCCTGTCAATCACGCTCCCTCTCCTCCCTGGTACCTGCTCTAGCCCCAACGTCACCGCCAGCCTGGAATGAGCACTGGCTGGTAATCAATGTTACACAACAGGAACATTTGTTGATGCCGGTTGCAAACTGTTGCAGTCTATATAGATTAAGCCACTGCCACTGACTCCATGAAAGTAAATGAGCCTTTCCAACGACTACTGAAATAAATTTAAATGACAGCACCGAAGGGCCTGGAGACTGTGGCTGAGTGAGTGTCTTTCTGCAGAAAATCGACAAGGACAGCTACCAGTCCAAGGACCTTTGTCCTCATGATGTCATTCCTCTCTGTCTCAAAATCATCATTGGAGATGTTCTGACTGCTCCAGCTTCCCGCTGTAGGACTGTGATTACAATGACGACAGTTAAAAAAAAGATGACAGCAGCTGGCATTTACTAAGCACTCACTACGGATGAGGCACTGTCCTAAGTTCTTTGCATGCATTACTGAATAATGACAACCCTAAGAAATAGCCCCATTTGATAGCTGAGGGAACTGAGGCTCAGACAGGTGAAGCCATTCACCAGCAATTGGCAGAACTGGGTCTCAAAAAAAGTAAACAAAAATGATTTCAAGCACAATACTGCCAGATAGGTGCCTGGACCAGACTCCTTCAATATTACTAGATGTTTTTACTTTCAACACAAAAATAAATCACAAGGGATTAGCAGGGTATAAAAGGGCCTCTGGACCTTGGTCCCTACCTTCCTACCTTGGCTTTACCCCTAATCCCCCTCCACCTGTGCGTTCTGCCCCTTGCAAGTCCTCATGTGCACCCACTTCAGCCAGACCCTGGTCTCCATGGGTCTTCACACATCTCTCTGTTTTTAATCTGCTTCATGATTCTGAATCCTCAAATAAATCATTTTATGTCTCCCACAAAGTCATTTTTATATATAAAAGCTTTACTTTTATTTTTTTAAAAAGTGTGCCCCCTCAATCCCAGACAATATAATCCTGAGCCAAGGCATAGCACACAGCTTGGAGAAGAGAGTGTGGCCTGGTTTACATTCCCACCATCCTCTTAGCTAGATGTCCTTGTGCAATGAACAACCTGCCCAACTGTACATGGCAGTCCTGCCCTGCAGATTGGGTTAAGGGCCCATCCTCTTTGTCCTGTTATCACACAGGCTTCTCTCTTTCTAAGCAATTATCACACCAAATAAGATTGTTTGTACTGTCCTGCCCCTGCTTCCCCTCCCCCAGTACATATACACTTGGGTCATGAGACTCTCATGCCCTTGGTTTCTGTAGTCCTAATGCTCAGTGCAGTCCTGGCATGATCAATTCCAAATCTTCAGGAAAACAAAGGGAGTGGGGGAGTGAGGGAATAAGAGGGTGAAGGACGGAAGGAAGAAGGAGCACAAGGGGGAACAAAGACAATAAAGGGAGAGAAGGAAAAAAGGAAGGGAGGGAGGAGTGAGGAGAAAGGGAAGGGGATGGTTTAGAGGCCAGCCCGGCATGACTTGGGTGCCACCTGTGGGAGGGCCACTTTCAGAGTCTGACGGAAGGTAGAAGTCCTGAACCTCCTCAGCCCCAAGCTAACTGGTGTCTTTTCTCCTCTCCCAAGATGCTCACTCAGAGGGAGATGCTGGCCCTTCTGGTCCTCACCTGCTGCCCTCTGGAGCACTGGACAGCAGCAGTCTGGCTAAAGACAGCCCTGAAAAGAGAGTGACAACAGCCCCTCCGAATCCCATGCAGTCGGGGGAAGAGCTAGGCGAGCTAGAGTTGGAAGGGACAGCACCCTCCGTGCATCACGACTCCCCAGCCCTGTCACCTCTGCTTCCAGAGGAGGCTGGCACCAAGCACCCCTTCTCCCCCAGGAAGCAACTGCCTTCTCTCAAGCAGGTGAACTTGGCCAGGAAGCAGCTAAAGCCGACAGCCACCTCCACAGCCACCGTCCAGAGGGCAGGGTCCCAGCCAGCATCCTCGGGCCCGGGTCTCTTCTCCTCCTCCACGGAGAAGCCCCACCCACCAGGGGACCCGGATCCTGTCGTCTCCTTTGAGCCATCGTCAGAGGTGCCCTTCTGGCTGGACGAGAAGAAAGATGCGGTCCCCACGACGCCAGCACCCCTGCAAATCTCCCCCTTCACCTCGCAGCCATATGTGGCCCACACGCTGCCCCAGAAGCCGGACCCCGGGGAGCCCAACATACCTGACCAGGCCCAGGAGGCTGCCCCTGAGGATGCCAGCCCCATGAGCCTGGGGGACAAAGGTGAGAACGAGTTGACGGGGTCAGCCTCAGAAGAGAGCCAGGAGACCACCACGTCCACCATTATCACCACCACGGTCATCACCACTGAGCAGGCCCCAGGTATGCAGCCCCCAACTCCACCTGCCCTCCTGCAACAGCCATGAGGCACCCACTGTGTGCAGGGCAGGGAGGTGGAGGGGATCCAGGGACACCCAGGCCCCCACAGTTCCCATCTATTGAGCACTAACTATGAGTTTGGCCCTGTGGCTCAGAATTAAGATCTCCACTTCAAAGAGGAGACCACTGAGACCCCGGGACCCCAGCAACCTGCCCAAGGCCACACCACTAATGAGCTGGATTCAAAACTTTTTCATTTTGAAAGAGAATTGCCTAACCTGCTTAGAAAGCAGTAGCCTTTTCAAAGTGCTTTTACTTTGACCATTACATGTATTTCTCTTGACTGATAAAGTGCACTTGTGTGTTCCCGTCTTTCTTTTATCTTCTCTCCCATCTTCAAACACAGGAGAGTGACCACCACCTGCCAAGCACACATTGGTTTGGGGCAAATGCAATATGACCACTCATTAGAGAGTGAGCTCTGGGTTTGAATGGTGCTTGCTGTGTGAGCTTGGCCCAGACACAGCCCTTCTCTGGGCTTTTGTTTACTTGTCTCTAAAATGTGAATGAAAATCAGTCCTTATGAGGATAAATGGGATCACCCTGTGGACAAGTTAGAATGTCATCTACCAGCATATACCAAGTGGCCATTCCATGTCAACTATTGCTATTTTTATTATATGTTGATTCTGGAGCTGAAGAAGAATTAACAGCATTGGGAGGGGTGGGGACAGGAACATGCAGGTCCCCCTAGAGGCCCAGTTCCACCCCAGTTGTTCCTGGTGTCCTAATGAAAGTGCTTCCCTCCAGCTCTCTGCAGCGTGAGCTTCTCCGATCCTGAGGGGTACATTGACTCCAGCGACTACCCACCGCTGCCCCTCAACAACTTCCTGGAATGCACGTACAACGTGACAGTCTACACTGGCTACGGGGTGGAGCTCCAGGTAACCCCAGGAGGGTACCCTTCAGTGGCTTCCTCTTCCAGCAGGAAGGCTGTGGAGGACTGCCTGAGTCAGGCTTACTGTTACCTTCCTAACCAGTTTGGCTGTCTCTAACCAGGGCAATTTTAGCTGGGTTTCAGCGAATGAGTAGGAGTTCCCAACTCACTGCCCTGCTGAAATAGCTTGGAACACATGGAGGGGATGTGCTGATATATTGTGAGGCATTATACCCAGAAGGACTGTCCCTTGATACCTGCTTATCAACACACACACACACACACACACACACACACACACACTTGAAGTCCCACCTGGTTCACTTGATTAACTTTCACCTGTAAACTAAGAAAGGAGAGGCAGGGTGGCATAGCGCTCAAACAACCAGGTTTTAAGTCCCACCTCTTCCAGTTAAAGCTGCCTGACTTGGGCAAGGAACTTCCCCTCTCTGAGCCTCAGTTTCCCTTCCAGTAAAATAGAAACAATGTTACTGCTTTACAGAGTTTCATGGAGGAGTAAATATGACTGTGCACAGAGATCAGAAAGAACTTGACCAAAGCCCAGCAGAGAGAGAGAGAGATCATTTAGCCAGAGCCCAGCAGTGAGAGAGCGAACACTCCACACGTTACCAATTATCCTCAGCATGCTAATCACCCTAGTTCCCAGCCTTCCCCAACTGACTGCCCATCTTTAGAAGTGTTTTTAAAATGGACCAAAGAGACATGTCTGGGAGTGGTAAGCTATCCAGTTCACTGTCTCACAGAGGAGAGGAGGGATGTGAAGCCAGTGAAGGAAGCCATTATCACGTGGTGTCAGATCCTTCTAGGCCAAGGTCAGAGATCTAGATATGTTCTTTTTCTGGGAGGGTTTAATTTAATTTTGGGGGGGGGGGCAGCTGGCCAGTACAGGGATTGAACCCTGGACCTTGGTGTTATCAGCACCACATTCTAACCAACTGAACTAACCAGCCAGCCTAGCTATGTTGTTTTTCTAATCAGCAATAAAAAGCCATCGAAAGTTTTTCATCTATGTCAGTTGCGTGACCTTACCAAAACTTTACTTTAGAAAGGTTTTTTTTTTTTTTTACTTTTGCAAAAGTGTAAATGGTAAGCCATGCAGCAGAATCTGAGGTCTTTGTAGTCCCCAGAGCTAAGCATAGCCTGTGGCACATTGCAGGTGCTTAATAAATGCTTGTGGAGTTCAAATAAACTGAAGGAAAGTTGCGGTGTTTCTGATTTTGGTGCTTAATGAACCCTTCCCTCTATACCATGAAGAGATCCATCTCAGACTGTATGGAGCTCTTTGTCAGGCACAGTAGAATTCATTCATTGAGCACTTACCATGTACGAAGCAAAGCAGAGTGATATGGTGGTGTAGAAGGCTGAACTGACGCAGTGTCTGCCCTAAAAGAGTTCACAGATTAAGACAGAAACACGTTGGATGACACTCAATAAGAACTCTAGCAGGTGTTTATAGGGTAAGTTGTGGAATCACAGTGGAGGGACGGGCAAGCTCCTTGGCAGTCACGGAAGGTCTCACAGATGAGGGCAGTTTTAGTGGGGCATTGGCAAATGAGTAGGAGTTCATCAGAAAGAAAAGAGAGTAAGACATATGGCCTGCATGATGAAGGGCACTGGGAACTGAGGAAAGTACCCCCCCTCAAACACACACACACATGCTCCATTTGTTCAGTCTCCCTGTGTACAATTAAAGTATCTCCCTACTTTGTCCTCCCAGCCTTGAAAGTGGAAATGGCAAATCACTTGCTCAGTTCTTCGAGGAAGGGGCGGATGGCTCTGAGTTGCAGCCACCATTTAGAAGGATAAGAGAGTAGGCCTGAGAGTGCCCTAGAAATGAAGCCCCCACCCCCTGACTTGCCAATTCATGCAGAAGAGGAAAAAATGTATTCAATCATTTATTGAATTTATTGAGCACCTACTACATGCCAGGCACTATTCTGGGCACTGGGGACACTGAATAGCAAGGAAAAATCCCTACTTCCATGGAGTTTACATTCTCTCTGGAGACTGGACCTCAGGTACAACCTGATCAAACCCCTGCCTCCACCTGCCAGCTCCAGGAGAATGTATCTCAGCCACCAGCATCCAGACGCCTCTGTGACGGGCCTCTCTCATAGGACACAGCTACAGGGACCTCACAGACTACAGGTTCCTTGCAACAGCACTGTCCTGCAGCTTGCTTTCATTCTGTCTCCTTGGTCTTGAGGAAATGAGAGAGACCTAGATGTTCTCCGAGCTCCTATGAATGGGCTTGGGGCCCATCCGTCCCATTGACTAGTGGCTGTGTGAGTGTGATGTGTTAGTGATACCTGGGCTGGCTGGGGGTGCTGCATTGGTACGCTCAGCCTGGGAGGACCCTGTCTCCAAAATGACTGAGTTTCTCTCTGTCTGCCCCTGCCGGCCCCCAGGTGAAGAGCGTGAACCTGTCCGATGGGGAGCTGCTCTCCATCCGTGGGGTGGACGGCCCCACCCTGACAGTCCTGGCCAACCAGACACTCCTGGTGGAGGGGCAGGTAATTCGAAGCCCCACCAACACCATCTCCGTCTACTTCCGGACCTTCCAGGATGATGGCCTTGGGACCTTCCAGCTGCACTACCAGGGTAGGGCCAGGCCAAGGCTGGATGGGGGTGTCTCAGTTTCTTTCTTCAGCTTCTTTTTGGAGCCCACCATTCTCAAACTTTTTGTGCCAAGGACCCCCCTCTGGTAGTTTGGTAAAACTTACCCCTTCTCAGAGTAATGTTTCTAAAAGCACAAAACAAGATACGCTATATACAATTTTTAAAAAGAAGTCAGTCATTTTGAATTACAGTTGTCAAAATATTGTTCTAATTTGTGATATAATAATCTATGTGCTTCCACATTACTACATTAAATAATAATATCCCCCGATGGTTCTGATAATTACTGTAATTTTAGAGTACTGAGGAGCATAAGAAATATGTCAAGATATCCATTGGGATAGGAAGGTATCTGTGAATTCTCGTAGAGACAAAGTCGCAGGTTCTACTACTATGTTACAGTCTGTTGCCTGCACTCCTGATTGAAGGCAATACTGCAGCTCGGTTAGAGGCGATGAAAATCAGCAAGCCACTCTCCGCCCTTCAAGTCCATGACCCCTGAATTCAGTACACGAATCCCCTGGGAGTTCATAAATTCCTGGCAGAGAACATGTACCACAGATCCTTCCCTCTCTTTTCTTGCTCTACAATTTTTCTTTCTTTCCTTTTTGTCTGATTCGAGGTCTCCTCTCTTGTTTTCTGTTTATTCCTCTCTTCTCTTTCCTTTCTCCTTCCTTCTCTTCATTTCTCTCTTTTCTTGCTTCCTTTATTTCTTCCTTTCCTCCCTCCATCGCCTCTTCCTTCTCTGTCTCTCCTAATTCCTCTTTTCCTTCCTTCTTCCTCCCCCCCCCCACCTTGTCATCCCCTTTCCTCACCTCCTGGGCAGTTCCCATGACCTCAGGTCTCCCTTCCCTTAGCCGGGAGCTCCCTGTGGATACCCACCAGCTGCCGGAATATCTGAATGGAAAGTGGATGCATCAGCCTCGCTTCCAGATACTGGGAATCAGCCACGTTTATATAAAATTGACCAGACATCTGGAAAAGCAATTCACTTTTAACTTTTCCCTCAGAGGTTTCTGAGACAGGTAGATGACTGTCTATGGGAGGAGCCGCTTCATCCCAACTTCTCAGTATTGAGACCACCCTTCGTTGTCATTGTAAATTTAAAAATGAAAAAAAAAAAGAAATCTTGCCGAACCATAAGCTTGAATTTATTCCTCCTAAGTAGTTCTGGAAATACAGAAATTCTGTGCTGCAGAAGAGGTCAGATCATGGCTAGGGGTGTCGCTAGGATGAATTTGACATCCTCCTGCAAAAGTTGAGGCGCTAACTGTGGCCACACACACCCTTTACTAGCCCCAGCTAGTGAGTGCTAACTATGAACCAGAATTGCGCTGAGAAGGCTCTTTCTTGGCATTATCTCACTTAGTGCTTACCACCACCGGTGAGGCAGGGACAGCTATCAATGCCACTAGAAAGGTGAGGAAAGTAAAGCTCAGGGCAATGGGTCATTGTCTCAAGGTTACATAGTTTCTAAGTGACAGAGTAACAATGTAAACTCCCTTTGGTCTCTCTCCAAAAGCCAAGCCCTTAGCTCCCAGGCCAGTTGTTTTCAAGCTTTCATATCCTTGGGCCTTTCCTGAAGAGCTGATCCAAGAGTCTGCATTTTTAACAAACACCTGAGATGTGTGTGCAGGTGGGACTATCCTACCAAGACGATCCTGCCCCTCCTATGCCCAAGGAGAAGCCTATTCTTTGTACACATAGGGGGAGGCTCAAATGAGGTATGGGAACTCATTTTTCACCCCAAACCTGCTGTCCCTCATTAAGCAGGGTGGGGAGTTTGAGCCCTTATAAAGTGCTAACTGGGCAGCTTCAGCATCATACGATCTGTGAGAGTCACAAAAATACTGTCCTCCAGTGCTGCGGAGTCCCCAGGGGCCTCATCTTTTCTCAGTACAAATTGGCTCCCAGAATGTGGGTCACATTCTTGGTCTCTCCCTCTGAGGGCTGACTGTGTCTCCTTTGTATCTCTTCCCAGCCTTTATGCTGAGCTGCAACTTTCCCCGCCGTCCTGACTCTGGGGATGTCACAGTGATGGACCTGCACTCAGGCGGGATGGCCCACTTCCACTGCCACCTGGGCTATGAGCTGCAGGGTGCCCAGACACTGACCTGCATCAATGCCTCCAAGCCCCACTGGAGCAGCCAGGAGCCCATCTGCTCAGGTATGCTCCAGCCTCAGCCAAACCAGACACCATGGTCTTACTAAGAGGGGAGAGATCAACCCCCAAGACATCAAGAGTGACCTCAGGAATTGGCTGTCAGCCCAGGGGAAGGGACTGCTCCAAATACAGATGACTGCCACCATTGAAATTTGTTTGAATTGGGGTAAAATACACATGACAAGAAATTTGCCATGAGAGGCATTTAGTGCATTCACAATATTATGCAACCATCACCACTATCTAGTTCAAGAAGATCTTTATCACCCCAAACAGAAACCCTGTACCCATTAGCAGTCAGTCCCCATTCCCTCTCCCCCAATCCCCTAGCAACCACAAGTCTACTTTCTGTCTCTATGGATTCGCCTATTATGGATGTTTCACATAAAAGGATTCACACAATATGTGACTTTTATATATGACTTATTTCACTTACCATAACATTTTCAAGGTTCATACATGTTGTAGCATATATCAGTACTTCATTCCTTTTTATGGCTGAATAATATTCCATTGTATGGATATATCACATTTTGTTTATCCATTAATTCATTGGCGGACATTTGAGTTGTTTCCATTTTTTAGCTATTATAAATAATACTGCTATGAACATTTGTATATAAATTTTTGTGTGGACATGAGTTTTCATTTCTCTTAGGTATATGAGTATACCCAGGAGTAGAATTGCTGGGTCCTATGATGATTTTGTGTTTAACTTTCTGAGGAGTCACCAAACTATTTTTCACAGCAGCTGCACCATTTTATTTTCCCACCAGCAGCGCACAATGACACCAATTTCTCCACATCCTTGCCAATACTTGCTATTTTCCATGTTGTTGTTTATTCTAGACATCCTCGTGGCTATAAAGGTATCTCATTGTGGTTTTGATTTGCATTTCCCTGATGACTAATGATGTCAAACATTTTTTCATGAGCTTGTTGGCCATTTGTATATCTTCTTAGGAAATATTTCCATTCATGTTCTTTGCCCTTTTAAAAATTGGGTTGTGTATCTCTTTATTGTTGGGTTGTAAGACTTCTATATATATTCTGGATACTAGACTCTTGTAAGATATATAATTTTCAAATATTTTCTTTCATTCTGTGGGTTGTGTTTTCACTTCACGATAGTGTTATTTAATGCAAAAAGTTTAAATTAATTTGTTTTTCTTTTGTTTCTTGATCTTTGGTTATGACTGCTGCCATTTTTTGAGCCCAGCCAATATGTGCTGAGCACCATGCTAAGGGCTGCAGTTAACCTTCCTAGCAATCCCATAGCAGCAATTATTATCCCCATTTTATAGGTGAGGCTCATAGAGGTGAAGTCACTTACCCAAACTCACTAGATGGAAATTGTTGAAGGTAGCCTGCTATCACAGTCTGATGCCCTCCAGTAAAGAGAAGTGGGCCTCTGGGCCCACAGCTAGAATGTGAGACTTCAAAGGCAGAAAGACTCCTAAGCCCACGTGGGTGGTTTTTTATCATTCAGATCCTTTCCTATCTACATGATCATTCAACAAACATCAAGTGCCCACTGTGTGTAGGCACTGCACCGCACCTCGTGCTAATGCTATTACAGGGACCCTGACCCACTCCATGCCCTCACAGAGTGTCTGGTCTAGTGCAGGATGCAGTGTATACATGAGCAACAGGTGAGCAAACATGATGGTAACAGATCATGTTAAGTACTGGGAAAGATATTCACAAGGTGGAATGATGCAGAGTAAGTGGGGATAGACAAGATGTCAGTTATTGGGAGAGGTGTTGCAATGGAGGAGGGTATTCAGGGAGAAGATATGATAGTGGACCTAGCCTTGGGGGGTAGGAGTGGATGGGAGAGGGAACAGGGAAAGATTCCCTGAGGACAAGACTCTTAAACCAGGATCTGGATGTTGAGTAGGAGATCATTAGACTGAAGGTAAAAGATGGAAAATATTGTTCCAGGTAGAGGAACTAGCATATGTAAAGGTTTAGAGGTGGGAAGGAACTCAGTGAGTTTGAGGAAGTAAAAAAGGACCAATCTGACTAAAGTGCAGGGAAAACAGCAGTATAGGAGACTGGGGCAGTGGTCAGCAACCATATTTCTCAAGGTCTTCAGACCATGAGAAGCTGTATGGATCTGGCAGGAAGTATTTACAAGGATTTAAGCATAGAAGAGATTGCTCTGGCTTCCATGTGGCAAACAGATTGTTGGGGGTGGTCAGAGTGGATCCATGGAGACCAGTTAGCATCTACTATTTCATATGAGCTCAGGGAGGTAGGATTACCACTTCACAGATAAAGAGAATGAGGCTTAGATAGAGAAAGTAACATGATTGAAATGTTGAGAGTGAGTCCAGAGCCCTTATCTCCTGGGCTCTGTCCCTCACACTTTCATCACTCAAAGCACGGTCCCCAACCAGAAAGACTATTAGAAATGCTCAATCCTGGGCCACATGTAAGACCAACTGAATCAGAATCTTCATCTTAACATGCCTCTTGGGTGATTCATGTGCACATTATAGTTTGAGAAACATTGGGCTGTTTCATACTGTTTCAGCACCAATGGGTGCAGCCTTGATCATCTTTAGCTATCAAGAGAGCAAAACCCTTTTAGATTCCCATAAGTCCTGGTGGTGGCCAGGAAGGTATCAGTTTTGCATAATAACTGGAGTGCCTACTGTGTGCCAGGCTATGAGCCTTGTACAGGAGAAAACTGGGAATAAGAAAACAATTCCTGCCCTCTAGGCATTCATAGTCAAGTGAAATCCAAAAAGCAAATGAGAGCTGGTGATAAATTCTGGGATTTAATTGCTGCAGTACTGTTCCCCAAGACCCTTCAGAATTTTTCTTTCTTTTTTTTAACAAAGAAAAAAATCTAAATCATAGGGCAGTTGGTCTTCACGCTTCTCTCACGTTAATTTTTATCTATGTGTGAAATCAGGGAAGAATTAAGCCTCAATTTGTGCTGAGAACGATGGATGGGGAGCCACGGCTGGCAAATTGAAACCAAACAGAGCCAGCAGTCGGCTTAATAAGGCAAAGAAGGAAGCAGAGAGGCAACAAATGTGTAGTAGCTCGAGGAGGACAGATGGCCAGCGCTCCCCACCAGGGACAGTGTCCTTCGTCTCTCAGCTCCTGAGCACAGCGCAATAATGCTGGCTACATTTTGAGTACCTACTCTATGCCAGGGACGGCACCAAGCTGTCTACGTACATCGTTTCATTGATTTCTCACTACAATTCTATAAGGAGGGTGGAATTGTTATCACCATTTTCCTAAACTGAAGGCGCAGAGAACTTAAGTGACTTGTCCTTGATCCTCAGCAGATCATTGCACAACTGAGATTTGAACCTAGGGCTGGCTTACTTGAGAGGACAATCTCTCCTCTGCAGCGCAGAATGGCAGCCTGGAGAGACAATGAATTCAGTGCTCTGTCCGTGGTTCTGAAATAAGCACAGCGCTTCTTGGCAATGTCTTCGCTGTAGGTCACAGCAGAGTCCAGAACAGAGAGGGAAGCTATCCACGCTTCTCCTCTACTGCAAGCCCTATTCCCTATTTATTCATACAGCCGTTCAATAAACACTCAATGAGTACCTGCCCTGTGTCTATCTTTGAGCTGGTGCTGGAGGTACAAAAAGGAAAAAAAATTCATTTCATCCAATAAACATTTATATAACACCCACTATGTACCATGCACCTTTCTGGATCAGCAGAATATCATCATGAAAAAGACATAGGCCAGAGTAGTGGTTTTAATAATAGATTCTGGAATGAGGCAGCTTGAGCTTGAGTCCCAACTACTCCACTTACTAGCTGTGTGTCCTTGAGCAAGTAGCTTAACACTTCTGAACTTTTTGTCCTCTTTTGCAAAACGTATAGTTGTTGTTTATTCCGTAAATATTTACTGAGCACGTGCTATATACCAGGAACTCTTCTGTTTACTGGTGGTATCATAAAAACAAATAAACAAAAAATAGTTCCAGCTCTTGTGGAACCTACATTTTACAGAGGGAGAAATACATAACAAAGCAAATAAACAAAGACATATATTCTATTTTTAAATGGGGATGAGAGTGATGAAGAAAGATTGAGCAGAAAATCAAAATGAGAGTGATGGGAGGCAATATTTGAGCAGAGACCTGTAGGAGATGAGAGAGGGAGCCATGAGGATAACTTCATATTACCCACAAAGTTTACACTTTAGTCCTCTGTGAGGTGGTTCCAAATGGCCTGTCCAAATTTTGCTTCCTGTCCTTCTATTCCTCTGAAAATGGAGAAGGAACCAAGGGACTTGTGCTTGAGAAGGAAGATTTTTCAAACTTCTTTGATCCTCCTAAAAAAAAAAAAAAAATAGAGATGGCTCCCAACACTCAAAACCCTGATTTTGGCACAGGGCTTTACCCAATCGTGATCTTCAGATGTACTTCACATCCCTTCCTCCTGAACTGACTGCTGAGCTCTGGGAGAGGTGCCTGTGCCCACCAGCTCTGCTTGGTTTTAGAAAATTCAGAATAACTCTCTCAAACAGTACATGAGAAATCAATTTCCTAAGAACCAAATAACTCCTAAGAATAAGAATGCCTCCTTACTTGTGAACTGGAAAAAGTTATACAACTCTTTCCAGTGCACAAATCACATTTTAATATTTCTTTATTAGATTTTTATGATAAAAGTAATATATGATTCTGGTAAAAAGAAAATTTGTCAAGAAATGCAAAAACATATAAGATAGGAGCAAATCACATTTCTCCTTATGGTCTCAATTGATCCTTGCAAATAGCTCATTGAAATAGGCATAGCAGACCATTTTCTAACATGCACTTTTTTTTCACTTAAAATAGTGAGCATTTTCCTATATTCTTAAGGGGCTTTGAGAACATGGTCTTTAATAACTGCATGGATGGAGTATATTTATTTTACTAAACATCTCTGAGTGGACATTCATGTTGTTTCTCATTTTCACTCTTAGAAACAAGGTAGCAGTGAATATCCTCATTCATAAATCTTTATGCAAATCTCTGAATTTTTTCTTAGGATAAATTCTTAGAACCATAATTGCTAGGTCAAAGTGTTTGAGCACACTTTCTAGACTTTTCACTGAATTGCCCTCCTGAAAGTTCCTAACAATTTGTACTCTAACCAGTCATGGATGAGAGTAAACATTTCTCATCACATTTACCATCTCCAAATTTTATTGCTGCCTTTTATTGTGACCAATTAGGTAGATGAAAGTAGAATATAATTCAGATTTGCATTTCCTCTATTATCAGTGAAGCTGAATCTTTTAGTGCTTACTAAACACTAAAAATACATTTCTTCTTTTGTAATCTGCCTATTAATGTCCTTCTTGATTACCATTTTATAATTAAAAGTCTGGGCACAACCATCACCATAGAAGAGTTCCTAAATCACAGTCATTCTCTACCTTGAAACACATGTTGATGGTTCCAGTCGTGAAGTGCGGTCTCCTGTCAAACAGGATGACTCCCTCCCAGGAGGACAAGTCCCTTTTAAGCCTTCTCTCTCCTCACTTTGTTTCCTCTACCTCAGGTCTCTCCTGTTTCACTCTAGCTAAGAGGTGGGAGGGGGATCAGGGGAGCATAAAACACTCACTTCCTCTCTCTGCTCTCCCCTCATTGCCTGCCCATTCCTACTTTCCGGACCCAGCCCCTTGTGGAGGGGCTGTGTACAACGCCACCATCGGTCGTGTCCTCTCCCCAAGTTACCCTGGAAATGCCAATGGGAGCCAATTCTGCGTGTGGACGATAGAAGCTCCAGAAGGCCAGAAGTTGCATCTGCACTTTGAGAGGCTGTTGCTGCATGAGAAGGACAGGTAAACTTCTGAAGGTCCCCAACCAACCAGCCCCATTCTCTCTCAGAGTGTTAGAATGGGGCTAGGGTGGGAGTCTTGAAATGGCTGAAGCTTTGGCTCATGGAATTCAAGAAAGGAAGAACTGGGAAGCATGGCAAGGATCTCAGAGACCATCAAGTGCAATCTCTTTCTTTTACACAGAAACACATACAGAGGGAGGGGACTTGTCCCAGGTCACACAGCAGGGTAGCAGAAGAGACAAGAAGGGAATATCGGTCCCCCACACTGCGCCACTTCATTCTTTCTCTTGCACATTACTTTTTGCACTTGAAAAAAGGGGGATTATTTATTGAGCACCTGCTCTGGGTCCGGTCATGTATTAGGCTTTATGGAGAGCAGGAGAGAAGTAAAGAACACTGGTTTCTGGTATGATAGGAAGTTAGATGGAAAAATGAGTCTTATGCACATGAAATAACTAGGGAGAAGTTACGAAGCAACATGTAAGTGAGAGCATGTCTGCAGACTCTGATATGCAGAGAATCCAGAATCTCAAGTCTTTAATATTCTAAAAACTCACTCTAGAATATTCTAGAAAACTAGGACCTTAGCTGCTTAGACTTGCTGTCTTAGGTTGGACTCCCTTGGAAACAGACATGGTGACAAGAATTTGAGGGAAAAATAGTTTATTTGGGAGCTGCTCCTAGTAAGCCATAATAGTAGGGCATGAAAAAGTGAGACAATATAGTACACACTAATAAGCAGGTGATTGCTGGGGAAACTGAGATTCTGTCCACTGGGGACATCTGAGGCACTGAGAGCACACCTCAGAGCAATCCTCCTGGAGGAGAGAGGGAGCTGGGGTATTTCTCCACCAACCCCTATCATAGGTGAAGGATGCTCCTGGGCATGCCAACTCCCCAGCCTTGCCTACCGCCCCTCGAGCTGGTTGAGCTGGCTGATTCTCAGAGACTTTGTGTAGGAAGGCAGCAGAAAGTGTGGGAGCAGTGAGTGCTAAGGGGATATGAGGGGATAGGACACCAGTAGCATTTACTACACTTCCAGGATGCCAGCACCTTAGAATTCTGGAGGCTTACAAACTTTGATCCTAGAATTTTAGTGTCCTGGATTCTTTGATATTTTAAACCTAGACCCATAACTCTTTAGGTTGGAAAGGACTCTCATAAATAAAATAATAATAATAGAAACAGACAAGTGAATAATTTGCCCATCTCTTGAGTCCACTTCCCTGCAAGTAGTCCAGCTTTATCCTGAACAAATTCATATCAATAAATCCCTGCTTTAAAGTGTAAAGTATAGAACAGGGGCTCCTGAACATGGCTTCTCGGTGGCATCAGAATAACCTAGGGACACCTTTAAAAATCAGATTCTCAGTTCTTCCTCCTGGAAACTCCAGTTGGGAAACCACGCATAGGAACCCTTGGAAGGACACTTTTTAAAACTTAGACCTCAGTTCTGCCTCTTTTGAATGGTTCTGGAGAGCAACCAAGTTTGTACCAGACAAAAAAATGAGCAGAAAGAGAAAAAAAGTTAACCGAAGTGAGTATTTTCTGAAATTTATTGAAATCATGACAGATGGGCCAAACAGACACACTGGCACTGCTCACTAGTAGTTTCTATGGGGCCCTGCAAAGATCATGAAAAGTATGAGCTGACAATCGCCAGGGAAAGCTAGTTCTCAAGTGTGTCTGTAGAGAAAGAAGTTTGTAGTATTTCATCAAGGTTAAAGGTCAATGCAAAAAAAGGTGAAGATACTCACTGTGCTAAGAAGAAAAGACAAATTAATTTTATCTGTCCCGTGCACTTTATTGAGGGGAAAATGTCTAAAATGCCACAATGTGTCAGCTTCAAGAGCTCAGAGCTAGGTAAGACTGCACATAGGAAATGGGACTCTGATCTAAACCTTGGAAAGAGAATGGATAAAGGAAGCCCGAAACAGTGGGAGGAGTACTTCAAGCCTGGAGAATTTAGAGGGTAGGAGGTGCTGCTGCAAAGGTTCTCATGGGAAGCAGGAGGAAATAAACCTGGCGAGGCAAATTGGGGTCATATCCCAAAGGGCTTTAGATGCCGGGCTACCTCTACAGGCAACAGAGAGCCATGGGAGGACTTTTAGTAGAGAAGGAACATGAAGAAAGATTTTAAGATGATTCTTCTCCAAATGAAGCCCTTCTAAACTCCAGCTCCATGATAGGCAGCATAAAAGGTGGGTTCTTTGGTCAGACATGTTTAGGAGACACTGTAGGCCCACGCTATCCCTGTCTTGGAAGGTCCTAACACACGTTAGCCAGAAAAGGTACTGACAAGTCCTGCAGGAAAAAAGTAATTTTTCTGTTTTGTTTAACCCAGCACTTCCCAAACCCATTTGACCTCAGACTATATAAGGATTTGAGATAAAATGTATTACTACTGAAGACATTTTCCTGAGAACATAGCCAGGAAATTGCTATTTTTAAAAGACTGATAGACTCTAGAGATTCTGAGATCTTGGGATTTTCCTCCAGAGCAACCCTCTTTGCCAAAGTCTTCTGTTCTTTAAAAGGGGAGTCCTGGCTCACAGTCCCCAAGATACAGCAGAGTCAGCAGGGATCAGAAGACGGCGGAGGTGCCCCTCCCTACTCCTGGGATGGCCCCTGGCCTCACAGCCCCCCGCTTCATCTCACCGACACTAGACACATGGAAAAATGAGCAAACTGTGGCTCCAAATGGATGCATCTTGGTGACATTAGAAACTCATCTGGGCAACATAAAATAAACCCTTTTTATGAGTCATAGTGAAAAATTCAAAGGGCTAAAAATGTGTGTCTGTGACTCCATACAAGAAACTTCACTGATTTGTGTACTGTTTTCTTCCCCACTTTTGCAAAATTTATTTTAAAATGCCAAGGTTAGCAAGGAGTCAGGTATAAAATGGCTTTAGTAAAACAATAAAAATGAACACCCAACATTTTGACTAGCACATTTTATTTTTCAGGGCACTTTATTTTGAAATATTCTCAAAGCCTACCTGTAAGATTGGTGGTGAAAGAATGATTGGAAAGATGTCATGATTCCTCCCCTCTCAGTTGGGGGGACTGAGAGCCAAAGTTGTGTTGAGACTTAAGTAAACTCAGACAGGGGGGAACTGGGAACTGGAAATCAGGACTCCTGACTCCTCACACAGTGCTCTTAGGAAATGAAGATCAGAGGCAGAGCCTGGTAGGAGCCAAATGCTTAGTAAGTATGACTTTCATACCTACTCTGGACTGGACACTTTATGCTCATGGTCTCTAATCCTCACACATTGATGTAGGTCTGATTGTACCCATTTTACAGGTAGGGAAACAGAGGCTCAGAGAGGTGAAGTGTTCCTGTCCAAAGTCACACAGCTCAGAAGTCACAGAGTCAGGACTCAAACCTAGGTCTGCCTCACTATATATGCCACTGTTTCAGCAATGATATTAGTCCATGAATCCCAATTTTTCAATTAATAATAATAATAAATGTCAATTAATTAGTATGGTTCATTACATCATACACATCACACAGCCTACAACCTCAGAATAAACCCATTAGGAATCTGCAACAAGCATTTAATCCCATTCTAGAAAAGAGGGAACAGCTTGTCTGAGCAAGTAAGAGGCAAAGTCAGGACTTGAGTCCAGGAATGAGACTCCAGAGGTAGCAGTCACTGCAGTCCCCTCCCACGGATGTGTGTCCATGACTCAGGAAGATCTCTCAGTGTCCCTCCTCTCCTTTCCCACCACCAGGATGATGGTCCACAGCGGGCAGACCAACAAGTCCACTCTTCTCTATGACTCTCTTCAAACCGAGAGTGTCCCCTTCGAGGGCCTGCTGAGCGAAAGCAACACCATCCGCATCGAGTTCACATCTGACCAGGCCCGGGCAGCCTCAGCCTTCAACATCCGATTTGAGGGTGAGGGTCGCTGGGGGCCTCTCCTCTTGGGGTTGTGACCTGGGAGCAGGGGAGTCATGGGGGACTGGGACAGGGTCCTGGGATGTAGAGATCTGGACTACTGAAGATGGGAGAGAGCCAGTGGTCAGACTGACCCTTTATTTTCAGAGACAGACTCTTGGTCTGATTGTTAATGCCTACCACTTACTGAACACTAACTGCATGCTGCATGTGCGCCATCTGTTTGGTACTCCCCACACTGAGATGTTAGAACTGTTACTGTCTCCGATTGTAAAGGAGGGAACTGAGCTTTAGGGAACTTGGGTGACTTGCTACCAAAGCTACCACTTAGTAAGAATGGGTCTGACTTCTGTCCAGCCTGCATCAGGGCCCTTGAACTCAGCTCTACCCCACCCAGTGAGACCTCTTAGAGTCCAGCTACCTCTTCTTCCAAGAGGAATTAGCAAGGGCCTCTCCTATTCAGACCCTGACACTTTAAAAAAGGTATTTTACCTACCTTGGGGGACTTTCTTTTCTGATGTTCCCAAGAAGGGTTGGTCCTTATTATAGACAAACATATGGTTTCCAGTGGCAGAAATGAGAACTCTGAAGTCATGGGACATGGGAAGGATACCTAGGGGATATGGAAAAAATTAAAACACAACAATTCTGCAGAACTGAGAAGGTAGAAACTCTTATTCCCATTTTAGATATGAAAAAAGTGAGTCTCCAAGAAGTCAAGCAAATGACCCAAGGGTTCTCAGCAGGTCAGCTGCAACTGGAACACGTGGTCTGGTGCTCGTTTTCCTCAGAGATTTCCTAAACGGCAAGAGGGGCCCCATGTTCTAAGACACAGCACTGTGGGGTGGCCCTTGACTCATCTGAGCTGCTGCCCCTCTTTTTACCCCCACCCCAGCCTTTGAAAAAGGCCACTGCTATGAGCCCTACATTCAGAATGGGAACTTCACCACATCCGACCCGACCTATAACATTGGGACCATAGTGGAATTCACCTGCGACCCTGGCCACTCCCTGGAGCAGGGTCCGGCCATCATCGAGTGCATCAATGTGCGGGACCCGTACTGGAACGACACGGAGCCCCTATGCAGAGGTGAGCGAGCCGTTACCCTCTTCCCAGGGCCCCCCAGGGAACTCCACCCCTTCAGCTGGGAAGACCAAGGCCCCAACAGAGGAATGTCCCCAGTTTACACACCGATTTGAGGATTAGAACCCACTCCAGGGCTCACTATCCTTTGGATCAGGGTTGCTGCTGGTCCTCGGGGAAATGACAAAATCACAAATTTTGAAAGGTGCCCCTTCCTCCAGGGTGAACAACTTGGTGAGCAGATCACTGCATGGATTTCAGCTCTTACATACTCTGCTATGCACCCTTGTGCAGTGCACAAACCACTCAACAATACATGTCAGCCCTGGCTCTCATTAATAATAATGATAACAATAGTTGTTAATACTTGTGAAGTAATTATGTCATAGGCACTCTGCCAAGGACTGTATGTGCATGATCTAGTTTCATTCTCACCACAACCCTAGATATTATTATCCCCATGTACAGATGAGGAAACCAATGCTGTGAAGTGACATGTCTAAGAACACACTGAGGGTAATTGGCCGAGACAGAAAAGGGACTCAGGTCTCTGTTCTCAGAGACTTAGGCTCTGAGCCCCTCTGGACAATGATGGCTATGTAGAATCCTCACCTGCATGGGCTACCAGTGGCCTGCCCTACTCATGTCCCCATATTTAAGGTCACCGAGCCACCCAAGCCTGGATTTCCTGGTGGCATGTGGAGTAATGAAGGGTGTCCTCCCTCCTGGCAGCCGCTGCCTGGATGGTGGTTGGTGTGAAATCACAACTTTGCCATGGTGAGGGATTGATCCCTGTATTAAATGTGCTGGTTTAACAGAGCAGAATTTATTGGTGCTTTGGCCTCTGCCATGTTGAGAACTTTCCAAAGCAATAAACACAGAGTGGAATTTAAAGGGCACCAGCCACAGCCACATTTCTCCCTTCACTTCAGGGCCAAAGCCTTTCACAGCAATGTTAATTAATTATTGAGCACCTGCCATGTGCCAGGCACAGTGCTGCATGTTTGACATTTATGAGCTCAATCGAGCCTCAAAGTAACCCAATGAGTCCAGCAGGGATGTTACCCTCATTTTGCAGAGAAGGAAAGCTGAGGCTCCAAGAAGTTGCATACCTTGTCCCAGGGCCTGTTGGTGGGCTGGGAACCTGGGCGCACCTGACTTGAGTGTACCGTCGCCTAGCCACTGCTCAATCTGCACGAGGGCAGAGCTAAAGAGGAGACAGGTGGCAGCTCTCATGTCATCATTCCACACACGTGTACTGACTGCCTGAGGTGAGGGCACCTGTCCATGATACAGAGATCCACGTTTGTCCGACTTCATAGTCTACACTCTTAACTGCTATGCCATATTGGCTTCCTTACAAATAAAGTTTGTCTGTCTTTTACAGCCATGTGTGGTGGAGAACTTTCTGCTGTGGCTGGAGTGGTGCTGTCCCCAAATTGGCCAGAGCCCTATGTGGAAGGTGAAGATTGTATCTGGAAGATCCACGTGGGGGAAGAGAAACGGATCTTCTTAGATATCCAGTTGTGAGTGTTTTTGATGGGTGGCCCCACAATCCAGCCAAATTTGGGATATTGGGGAATAAATAGGTCCTGCTTTATTCTTTCAACTAGTAGTAATTAAGCACCTACTATGTGGCAGGGACTGAGCAAAGAACTGGAGTCCCCACAGTGAGACCAATAAAAATAACAGCTGCTGCAGCAGCAACAGCACACACACACACACACACACACACTGAATCCCTGTCTTCAGAAAATTCAGTCTACTAAAGAAACAGATATTAAATGAAGATATGTACAAATATTGCACAATGTAACTGTAATAAGCAATGCAAGAGAAGATTTATAGTGCTATGAGGTTCTATAATGGGGATTTGATATAGATAGGAAGGTAGGAAAAGACTTCCCCAAGTATCTGATACTAATGCTCAGAACTAAAGGATGAATTGGAGTGATGCAGCCAAAAGGAGCAGAATGTGCAAAGGCCCTGTGGCAAAAGCAAACGTGTCATTTTCAAAGGAATAAATGGCCAGTGTGGTCAGAGAAATGAGGGCACTGTACTACGTACTCAGTATACTACAGTGGTTTGTTTTCCTGTCTGTCTCTCTCAGCTAGACCAGAAGGTCCTCTCAGACAGGGCCTCATAGGACTTACCTGTTTCCAGAATCTAGCACAGAGCCTAACACATAGTCGGTGCTCAATAAATAATTGCTGAATGAAAAAGTGTTTAATGAATGGATTTACCTGGCTGTAGGGCTGTGGTTTCTAAACTTGGTGGGAGTAACTATTAGATGCTCCATCCAGAACTTTCCTCCCTAACTCCCCAAAAGGGTGACACTCACAGGGATCAGGGAGGCACCTGCTCTGGGCCAGATGTGCTAGTGATTGCTCTACATATTTACATCTTAGGTAATTCTCACAAATAACCCTTCCTGGAGGGCAATTATCCCCATTTTCTGGATGAGGCAGCTGAGGCTCAGGGAGGCCACCCAGTTAGCAAGCAGCAAAGCTGAAATCCAGGCTTTTGTGGCTTCTTGGCCATGCTCTTCCAATTTCCTCATGTGAGATGGGGATGAGAAGGGGTCAGAGACAGGTGGCAGTGTCTGAAGAAAGCAGAAGAAAAGACTTCCCAGCAAACCCAGGTGGCTGAGGGGGCACAGGGTGGAGGAGGAGATGCCAAAATCCAGCAGGTTTGGAAACAGCACTCGAGCTGCCTGGCTCTGCAGAGGAGCTGTGCGAGAGAAGAGGGAAATCATCTGCAAATTATTAGTGACTGCCTTTTGAGGCTACTCCTTAGGGGAAGCAGACATATCCTCAGAAGATGTCCCAGGACCTTCTTCTGTGTCAGCT
The DNA here is from genome assembly GCF_027409185.1 of Cynocephalus volans. NCBI lineage: Eukaryota > Metazoa > Chordata > Mammalia > Dermoptera > Cynocephalidae > Cynocephalus > Cynocephalus volans. The sequence goes on from NC_084461.1 coordinate 200,537,466, forward strand.
GAGTCAAAGACTTAAAACAGAGCTTGAACAGTTGCTCCTTGTGGACTTGGGGCCAGGCTGACCTAGGAAAGAATTCCACCTCCTTCACTTCCCAGCTGTGTGACTAGAAGCTACTTTCTAGGCCTCAGTTTCTCTCATCGGTACTGGGGAATTGGAACGTCGGTGCTTTGTGGCTACTGGAGGCTCATTGCCTCACTCACTCAGTTCTCAATTAGAGCTCATCGTCTCCTCCACATTCCCTTCTGTCTGACTTCTAGAGCCTAGAATCAGATGCTCATTCATTCATTCATTCATTCATTCATTCAAGACATAGTTGCTGACTGTCTACTATGAGCCAAGCACAATTTTAGATGCTGGAAAGCTTCTGATCATTGTACCTTCAGCAGTAAAGTTTATATTAGATAAGAGTGGATTGGATTGTCTCTTTTAACTCTAGAAAAAAAACATGGCTGTATGCCTACTGAACACCAGCACCGGGCTAAGTGCTGGAGGTACAGTTGTGAGAAAAGCAGAACAGTCTCCACCCTCAGTGTCCAGGGTGTGAGGTGAACAAGAAACTGTATGAAATGTGATAGGAGAAATGATGGGGGAGGACAGGCAGCAGAGGGAGCCTGAGTAAAGTCAGGGAGGGCCTCCAGGAGGAAGTGACTTCTCAGCTAGGGTGAGAGAGAAGGTAGGCAGATGAAGAGGGCAAAGGAAGAGCATCCCTGACACCCATGCAGACAGCATCTGCAAAGCCTGGGAATGAGAGAGTGTTGCCCACTTAGTAACTTAAGGCAAGTTTGATGTGGCTGGAGCATGAAGATGGGGTAGGGTTACAGAGGGAATGGGTCAAAGGAAGGTTCTGGGGTCTTCATAGCTTCAGCTTCAAATAGAAAACTCCATTCTAAAGTTTCTTCCCCTTTCTTCCCCTAAGAAGCCTTCTGTGGTTCCCCACTACCTGCGTGATAAATATAAACTTACGGTCCCAGTAACCCCAGGAGTTACTGGACACACCACTTCAATCTTCAGCCAAGAGAAGGTAAAATCATCCCCTGGGTTCTTGGTTTCTCTTGCAGGGATTCCACCCAGCCCCAAGTCCCTCAAAATTGTCTGCGATTCCTCCCTTCTGCTTGGCTTGGCTGTCCTCTCCTCACAGAGAGCCTCCCAGATGGGTGGTTTTAGTTAAACAGGACTGCTGACATCTCCCTTTGGTGCCAGAGGCCTGGAGGAGGAAACAGGAAAATGTGAATCTTGCTTTCATCTTCTCTAGGCATCAAATATTCAGTTAACCTTCGGCGTCATACAGGACTTGGTTTTATTTCCACCAGTAAGCACAAGTGCAGCAGGGCGGCCCATCTGGTAACCTTAAGCAGTTAAAGCAAAAATCCTTCCCCAAAGCCAGGCCTTCAGCATTAGCCTCAGGAAGAGGACTCTCGCAGAGGGCAGACTTTCTCTCTTCTGGTCATTTTGGCAGCACCAGATTGAGCGTTGACTGGGAGGGAGGACCACTAGCTTCCCTCCTCCATGCCCTGAGCATCCCTGGACTCATCACCTAGCCTCTCAGGACTTCAGATTCCTCCTGTGCAAAATGATGGGTTCCCTAGAACCAAGGGTAGATGCAAACTCAAACCGCTTCAGAGCCAGGCAAGTCACATAAATACAGGAATTGGGCTGGTGTGAGATCATTTGGGGGAGGGGTGGTCTGTGATGAACTGGGAAGTACATGCCCCACCTAAAATCATCTAAATTTGAGCTTTTAGAATAATGCCCCCTGCAAAAAAATGTGTACTGCCTAGATTCAACCTGAGGGCCACCAGTTTGCAACCCTTGCTCTAGACAGTGACTAAGGCCCTTTCTCATTGCAACAATAAAGAAATTTACGTTACTGAGCACTTACTATTTGCAAGGTTCTTTACAAACATTAATTTTTATTTTTTATATGTAAAAAATAAATTGTATTGTTTACTCCTCAGAGTAATCCTATGAGCTGGGTACAACTATTATATCCAGCTCATATCCACTTGCTTCTCACCATTTTACTGGGAAGTCGAAGAGGCATCTCACATAAAATGTATCTAGAATTAAACTCCTGATTCTTCTTCCTAGACCTGTTTTACCCTATCTTTCCCATTTCAGTAAGGAGCCATTCTTCCTACCAGCTGCTCAGGAAACAAACACAAACAAACAAACAAAACCTTGGAGTTATTCTGGCCCAGTGGAGTGCTTATAAATGTTCATACTTGCTTTCTTGGCAGGTGAGAGGAGGAGCCAGATTTGTAGCATTTGCCAATTTCCATGGTGTAAATACTCCCACCATGGCAATTTCAAGCTACTAACATAAGGACAACAGGCTCGCCAAATGCCTGGACATTTAACAATTGGCTCTCACCAGCCAGTGTGAGCTGCCTCCAGCACACTCGCTGTGAACTGGATTCTTCTCTCTCTCCTCAAAACTCTACAGTAGCTCCACAGTTTATTCAGAATTAAATCCAAAGTTCTTACAAAAGGCCCTATGTGATCTGGCCCTGGTCACTTCTCCTACATCACTTCAGTTCACTCTCCTGTTCGCTGTCTACATTTGACCACACCAGCCTCCTTGCTGATCCACACACATACCCCAGGGCCTTTGAACTTGCTGTCTTCTCTCCCCACAGGATGTCCTGCCCCAACTACCTGCATAGCTTACACCCTATCTCTCTGTCCTGTTTCCTTGCTTCACTGTCCCCACAGCACTCACCACAACCCAACACACTGCACATTGTTTTATTTGTTGAAGTATTTCAACCCCAACCTCCTCCACCTAGAACATTACTTTTATGAAAACAGAAGGGGTTTTTTCATGTTTTATTCACTGCTATAACCCCAGCATATAATCCAGTGTCTGGCCCATAGTATGTGCTCAATAAATAAGAATCAATAAAATAAAAGTAATAGGGTCATATAGCCATGGAGTCTCAAAGCCAGAATTTGAACCCAAATTCATGTCCAGCTGGCTAGGATGCACAAGGAGGAAACAAAGGTCAGGAAAGTATGAGAAGACCCTCTGGAGACATGGCCTCCATTTGTCAATAAACCCATGTTTATTACATGACAAGAAACCTGGTTGATAAGAAGTAACATTTTGGCTAAAAATTATTAGGTAACAGTAGTGGAAGACCCCCCAAGAAAAAGGTTTTATAGAGTTAGAGTATCAAAGGATTCGCCAACACAGACCTTAGAATCAGAATATCTAGGGTGGGAAGACTTCACAGTTCCCTAACTGAGTGATGCTCAAATCCACTGGAAGAGCTTAGGGACTAAGTGGGGTGGGATTTGAGGAGACCATACTGTTTTTCTAGATAGTCTGGGCACCAAATGCTAAGCCAAGTTGAAGTTGCTGGTGGGACCATAGACGGGGCCAATGCGGAGGGCATTGTCCTTCCCAGGGCGGCTGCCACACCCTCCACAGGGCAAGCAGCCAGCATCAACCCAGGGCCTTAGGACTTGAAGTGACATCAAAATCTATTTGGTCACAGTTTCAATCATCATGGGCATGTTGTGACAACTGTAATTTTGTCATTGAGCAAGTTCAATTGTATTCTACAGATATTTATTGAGGACCCACTACGTAGCAGGTACTGTGGCTGGGATCCAGTGGTAAGCAAGACAGATGCAGCCCTGTCCTTGGGGGGAGACACATTGTAAGCTGACAAGCAAGAGGGAGTATAGGAGCCTAGGCGCCCAGAGGCTGGAAGGAGAGCTTGGCAGGAGACACAAAAGAAAAGTTTTCCTGAGAAAGTAATGTCTAAGTCAGTGGTTCTCAACTGGGGCGATTTTGCCACAGGGGACACTTGCCGATGTCTGGAGGCATTTCTGGTTGTAACAGTTGGGGGATGGGGTAGAGGGTGCTCCTGGCATCTAGTGCATAGACACCGGGGGTGCTACTAGGTGTCCTGTAGTGCACAGGACAGTCCCCACCACAAAGAATTAACTGACCCAAAGCTGAGAAACCCTAATCTGTGCTGAGATCTGAAGGACAGATAGAAGATGGGCAAAGATGAAGGGAAACAGTGTTCCAGCAAAAAGGAATAGCATGTTCTAAGGTCCATCCATAGGCAAGAAAGCACAGCTCTCTTCTTATTTGTTCATGATACTTAAGATTTGCTGAGCGCTTAGTATATCCCAGGCATCTTAACAACAAGCACGTGGAGTGGGTTCTGTTATCATCTCCATTTTACAGATGAGTAAATTGAGATTCAGAGAGGTGGAAGCAGGCTTATGACTGCACAGCTAGGAACTGGCAGAGCTTGGATTCCAACCCTGCTTGCCATGTCTCCAGGGCCCTGTGTGTCTGGAGCTCAGTGATGTTTCAGTGAAGTGGGACAGCCAGGCAATTATGGGATCCAGCAGGGCCTTGAAGGCTGCATTACAGACTCTGGGCTTCCCCCAGTTGGGCAGCAGGGGAAGGTTTTTAAGCACTTAAAGGGATTAAAGCTTTGCAGAAGAAAGCGGAGTCCTCTGGTTACCAGCCTGAGGCACTCTCTGGCAAACTCTGGCACACACTTGGCAGAGTGGCATCTGGACTCAGCACCTCCTCCCTCCCACAGAAGCAGTGAAAATAGCATCTCACCAGCCAGGGTTACGTGAGGCCCAAGAGCTGCTGGGTTTAATTTATCTTGCTTGGTTTCCGCTGACAGTTTTAGTAAACCAATTTGGGTTTGATAGTAAAAATAATTCCGTCCTCGGGGCCCCTCAGCACTTCTAAGCGTTTGCAATTGTTGTTTATCATATCGGTGAGGGGGAAGGAGTTTGCACTGCAGACTGAGCTGGTAGGTGGCCCATGGTAGGTGCTGGGCAATGTTTTCTGAGTCATGAGGACAAAGGCCACATGTGCCGGGTGAGAGGGGACCTTTTTCCCCTCCCCCTCCACTGGGAAGGCTTGTGATGGGTGGGCATAAGGATAACAGTTCTAATTAGTCACCATGTATTAAGGACCTACTGTGTGCTAGGCCCGAGTTGCATAGCTTACGCCCATGAGCAATAATGAATCTGAACATTATTATGTAGAGATAATAATTACATAAGTTAGAGCTAATGTGAGTAGAGATAATTACAGAAGGGTAATTACCCAAATTATAGATAATGTATGCAGAGCACATCCCATGGTGTCTGGCACGTAGTTGGGACTTCATAAATGGAGACTAAAATTATCAAAAATCCTCTAAGAAGGCAAATATTATCATTAACACTTTATGGATTGGGAAATGACACACAGAGAGGTTAAGCAGCTTCCTCCAATTACACAGCTCATAAAGGTTGAGTACACATGGTAGCCTCCACGTTTAGTAACTTGGACGGGCTTCTTGGGGACCAGCTATATGTCTCAGCAACAATGCAGGGAGCCTCCCAGGCATGCAGGAACTCAAAGTTCAGGAAAGGAAGTAGAGTCAGAAACAGACAACCTGGAAAAATAAAAGCAAAGTGCTGTGGCTTGGGGGGTAGGGCAGGACACTGGATCTATCTCTGCAAATTGTGCAAATGTCACAGAGAATGACATCCAGGCAGAACCGAAGAGTGGCAGCTGGCCAAGCTGTAATGAAGGTAGGACATTTCAGGAGGGGACCCGTGTGAGACAGTGAACATTAGTTAGGCATGGAATGGATGCCCCAAATCACAGCATTCATTAGAGCTATCTGCCTCACATTGTTGGTGTTCAAGGTGGGAAGGGGGTGAATAATCTTGAAATGAATCAGGAGCCCCCAGGCTAGACCTTCCTCACACTCCAAATGCCTCTTTAACCCATCATGTTCCTCCAAGTCTCATCAGGAATCTCCCTCTTGTCCTAAAACACAACTGAACATGAACCTTTTAAATTCCAGAAGATTTCTTACATCGCATGCTTTCACACACTCTCTCTCTCTCTCAAAATAAAGCACAGAAAGGAGAATAAAGGAATTAAGCAGCTATAGAATGGAAGACCTGGGAGGGGCCCAGAGATGGGAGGTAACTTGCCAAGCATCATACAGCAAGTGAGAGTTAGGATCTGAAAAGCAACCTGGGTGTGGCTGCAAGAGCTCAGCACAAGGCCACAACCTTGAAGATGTCACATGGCTAAGGAGACACAGAACCATCTAGAGTCAAAATGAGCTGCATTTAAATCCTGATCCTTCTGCTCAAGAGCTCTGTGGTCTTTGGCAGATTATTGAAGGTGATGATGCCTGCCTCACAGTGGGATATTTTGTTCTCTTTATCCCCCATGTCTAGCACACAGTTAAGTGCTCAATAAACATCTCTTGAATACAAGAGAGAGACAGTGAGTGTGTAAATTATTTAAATAACATAAAATTCTTGTAAGGTTTCTGGCATAAATTAGGCAAATAATAACCATAGTTAACACTATTTGTACCCCTGTAGAATGCTAGACCTTAATCTAAATACTTCCATGCTTCATCTCATTGGTGATGATAATCTAAAAAATCAATCTCTAACATTTATTGAGTGCTTACTATGTGCCAGTCACTAAGTGTTCTATGCATATTAAGTCCTTTAACTCTCCTGTGTGATACCAGTACCATATGTGATATCTACGTAATATCAGTATTTCTACCCCTTTTTACAGGTGAGAAAAGTGAGACTGAGAATGACAAAGTTGCTTGCTCAAGGTCACATGCCTAAGAAGTGGTCAAGTCAGGACTTGAACCCAGGTCTCTGGGGCCAAAGCCAGTCTTACAACCACACAGTAAATGGTAGTGAGGTTCTCCACAAGAGAAAAATTCCTAGCCCATCTTACAGAAAAAGAAACTGAGGCTCAGAGAGTTGCCTAACCCCCTCCATTTCCCAGGCATCTAGTGCAAATATAAACATGAAAGTACTTCAAAGAGTTCATGGAAAGATTTATATTATCTTTCAATTATATTTTTCCATGAACTTTTTGAAGTACTCTCATACATCTTTGGGGGAAAAAGTCGCTACCAAGCTCCAGCTTGCCTTCCTTGGCTCCACTGTTGAGTCCAGCCCCAGTATCTCTCCCTGTTTATGGGCCCCACACAGTTCTCTAACCAGGAGATAAAAGCACCTAATAACAAACCCCCATAACCATATGATTGGTAGCTACAGAGTATTTCACTTCAGCTTCTGCCAACCTGCTCTGTGCTATTAATTCCAAGCTCTAAAAAATAAGTGGCTGGTCCAGAGGCTCTTCAGTCTTTTGAAGTTCTGTTTGATACAGCTGCTTTGGGGTGCAGGAATTCCACCTGAGAGCCAGGCAAGGGAGAAGGGAGATTCAGGAGTTGAATGCAGCATTGACTCCAGGAGAACAGATTTCCAGGTATCATCAAAAATCATGAGAGAAATGGCCACAATAAAAATAAACCTAGCTGGACCCAGATCTGCCAGCCCATTAACAAAAGGAGACGGAATTTCCCCAGAGCCAAAAGTTCTAAGGAATCAGAGAAGGAGCAGCAATGTTCATGAAGCCCAAATTCCATCGGGTTGCATATGAGGCAACTGAGGCCCAGAGATGGAAAGAGACTGCCCCAAGATCAGTCCGCAATTGCTGCATAACAAACTACCCCAAGCTCAGTGGCACAGAACAGCAAGGGTGTTGATCATTGCTCAGGAGTCTACAGGTCATCGTGGTTCTGGTCTCAGCTGGGCTCACTCATGTGTCTGTGGGCAGCTACTGGTTGGGTAGGTGGCCCTGCAGATCTTGGTTGGCCTTTCTTATGTGTCTGCGGGTGGATTGGCTGTCACACAGTCTAGGCAGCCATAGACTGGGATGGCTTGTCTCTGCTCCACAAGTCTCTCATCCTCCAATTACTAACTTGGGTTTGTTCCCATGGTGACAGGCCAGGGTTCCAAGAGAGTGAGCAGGAGCACTCAGAGTCTCTTGAGCCTAGACTATGAACTGGCACGGCATCATGTCTGAAATATCTTTGGCAAGTCACAAAGCAAGGGCCAGCCAGACATATGGTGTGGATACAGAGAGGGACCATTCTTAAACTCAAGCTACTACATCCACAGAAGAGAGAGGATTAAAACTCAAGTCTCTTGGTTCCAGTCCAAATCTCCAAATGACATCACTATATACGATGATCTTATGAGGTGGGCATTATTATTCTTGCTTATAAATGAGGAGCCTGAGGCTCAGATAAGTGAAGTGACTTGCCTAAGATCCCAAAGCTAGGAAGAGAAAGAAAGAGACAAGATTTCCATGTAGGGCTTAGTACTTGACATTTAGAAGGCTTGGAAAATGCTCCTTTCTCTACACGATGATTTCAACATATGGGAGATACTCTGGAAAGATCCTGAGTTTTCTCAGGGAGAGGAAAGGTCTTTAGCCTCCCTTCCATGGCCCAATACACAGCCGCACACGCGCGCACGCGCACGCGCACACACAGGTTGATTCCCCTGAGCTGGGGGTTTGGGTGTGACAGTAAGGAATGAAGAGGATCCATCCAAAGGCACTGCCCAGGTATCCCACCTGATCGATTATCTCCCCCTCCCTGCAATTTGCAGAAGGTTGTAGTGGTAACCTAGAAACACAAGCATGAGGAATCCTCCCCCAACACATGCCCTTTTTCTGCTCCTCAGCCAAGCCACACTCTTCTCAGCCTTGGTGATTGCAAGAGCAGCCATGGGAGGGGACCTGCTCCCTGTCTAAGCAGGGACATTGCCTTACTGGTGCACCCCTACAAGCTCAAGACATTCGCATGCAATTAGGCCTGACATCTTAGGGAGCTGTGACTGCTTGGTTTATGGGTCCCTGACATGCACTGGCCTCGTACACTTACTCTTCAGCACATGTTTATTGCAGGCCTATTATGTATCTGGTATTGTATTTGCTTATCAGAAGAATGGAGACAATAATTATAAATCACATGGATTACTATGTGCTAAAATGCTAGTGTGCCCTACTATGTGCCAAACTGTTCTGAGGACATTGCCTCTATCAACTTATTTAATTCCCAGAACAACCTGAGATTCACACTATTTGTTCCCCAGGTTACAGATGAGGATGGCGATCCTCAGAGGGGTTGAATGGCTCTCCAGTTGACATGGGACTGCCAGGGTTCAGACCTGGCTGTATGACACTGAACCCAGGTCCCTTGTCACCCCCCAACCCTGCTTCATAAAGTAGAACCGGCAACCAGCCTCCCCTGAGAGTTTTGAACAGGCGAGCAGCATGGTCAGACCTGTAGTTTAGACGGCACATGCTTGCAAGAAGGTGGAGGAGGAGTGAGGGGTCAGAATGCAAGGCAGGGGGCAGAGGGACTCAGCAGGGACCCTGACTGGCCTGGGGAAGCCCCTGGAAAGCCCTCTGGTAACTTCCAAGTAGAATTCGGGCAAGTCCTGAGGTTTCAAAGGATTTGTTTTCCCTAGAGGAGAATTCCCACGCAGAGTGGTGCTCGACAGCTGGCTGGGCAGACCCCTGGGTGGGGTTTATGGGAGTGTCTTGGCAGCTCAGATGAGCCGCACCAAGCTGTAAAAAGGCGATGCCTTCAAGAATATATGGCATGACAGGGATGTGGGATGGCGGGAAACAGGCCAGCCGCTGCAGCTTCTGCTGGGAAAAGCTCTGGAACATCTTCCTCCAGCAATGCAGAGCCCTGGACCCACCTCCCCACACACCACACACATACACACACACACCACAACACACACCACACACCACTAGACAACACGAGTACACATCACACACATACACACCGCCGCACACCACAACACACACCAAACACACACCACACCACACCACACACACAACACACCACACCACAACACAACACACACCACACGCCACACCCATACATGCACACCACATACACACACCACAACACACACACACACCTCACATGACACACCACAAACCACTATACAACATGAACATACACACAACACACACACAAACACACCATACCACACACCACATGACACACCACACACCACTAAAAAACATGAGCACACACTACACCACAAACGCACACATACATACCCCATGCCACAACACACACCACACACACACACACCACACCACATACACACACACGCTACACCCATACATGCACACCACATACAACACACCACACCACACGCACACAGGTCCTGGAATGTAAAAGGCCTTAGGTCGCACCCACTAATTTTATAAATTTGGGGAAGCTCATATCCAGAAAGAGGAAAAGACGTGGGCATCACACGCAGGAAATTTATGAAAGGGCCATAGATTCCATCTGTGGTCACCCTGAGGTCTGGAAAACCCAGGCTTAACCAACCTATTTCCAAATCCTTGTATTCCTTTTTTAAAATTTGTTTATTATTAGCATATTCATTATTACAAATCATAATTTTTCTTTATGCCCTTTATCCAACCTATCACTCTCCAACGCCCCTCCTTCCTTCCCCCTATCTCTAGTATCCAGAAGGGTCAAACTCACATGAAGAAGTTTGAGGAAACCTAACAAATTAAATTTGCTTTAATTTTTTTCTTTAAGTATGCACAAGAGTAATTATAATAAAATCTATATCTACATAAATATTATAAAATTTTCAATACAAATAAAATAAAAATTTTTAATCTCAAGAAAAATAAATAAATAAATAAATCCTTGTATTCCCAAATCAATTCCTTAATTGCTGTTGAATAAAGGACTGGGGAAATGTAAGGCATAGCATTCTCAGTAGAGGAACAGTGTGAAGTGGTTTAGCCATGGCCATCATTAATTATTTAATTAATTTATTTATTTATTTTGCAATTTGTGGATTTTCATCTGGAGAAACAGAGGCCTGGGCTGGGGAAGTGACTTGTCCATAGTCAGAGATCAGAGGGAGTGCCTCTCACTGAGGTCTCCTGACAATGGGTTTGGTTGCCACACTCCCCTTGCCCCCAGCAAGTGTGCAGTTCGTCATAAGTAAAGATTTTTAAAACAATACAAAGACAGTAGATGCTCTTTTAGCTGAATTTCTGGCACTAATTACATCATTCGCAGCTCTCAACAACAGGATCCCCATTGTACAGGTGAGAACACTGAGGCTCAGAGAGGCTAAGCCATTTCCTCAAGATCACCCAGCTAGAAAGCAGCACATCTGGGATTTGAATCCCTATTTTGTTCTCTTAACACTCCTCCTCAGATGTAGGGAAAGCACTGGGTAGTTAAGGACTGACCACGTAGGCAAAGCAGCCAGGAGCTGTTGGGTCATCCCTGGTCCACAGTGCTGGGCATGAAACATCTCAGCATTGACCTTGCCAGACCTTTGCCCACTGCATTCTGAAGTGGCTCAGCCCGGGGCTGTGGAAGCCACCCAGAGCAGCCTTAAGTCTCAGCCATGGGGCAGCACACCCAGTGCTGGAGTCTCTTTCCTATTCTCTTTCTTTGGGGGATGAGAGGGAAATTGATTGAGAAGGAGAAAAAGGTGGAGGAGCAGGAGAAAAGAAAAAGGGAAGAAAGGCAGTGGAGGACTGAGAGCCGCTCCGAAGTCAGGACTGGCTCTCATCCAGGTTGAAAAATCCAGGGAACTGGCTTCCAGTCCTGGCTGCCCAGTGGAACTTCTGGGGAGCCCTACGTGACACTGATGCCCAGTCCCCACCCCCAAAGATTCTGATGGCCTGATTGGTTTGGGGTGCAGCCCAGCCTTCGGAGTTTACAATCTCCCCGGAAAGTGCAGCCAGGGCTGAGAACCCCTGGGCGAGGGCTGGCTTCTGAGCGTGGCGGGGACAAGTGTTGGGTGAGTATTTGGGGAGAGAGGAAGGAAGGAAGAGAGGGAGGAAGAAAAGGGAGAAGGAAGAAACAAAGACAAATAAGAAAACTGTTCATTTTTTATGCTTTAAGGTGTCCTTTTAGGGAGCCAGAGAAATTGGTTTTTGATGTCCTCCCTGGAGCTGACATGGTTTCTTGTCCTGGCTGTTATTTTATCAAATTAAATTAAAACCAAATTAGCACTCGGCCAAGGGTCCCGTTGGGGGTTCTACGATGCTGAGAAGTGCCTGGCACAGGCTGTACAGCATCTCAAAAGAGCACAGAGGCCCTAAGATTTGGGCCTTTGGGGGCTCAGTTTTCTCCTCTGTATAATGGGATTAATAACGTTTGCTCTATCCACCTCACTATGTGGTTGAGGGGGTCAGAAGAGAAAATAGACACAAAGGAACTTTAAAAAGTTTTTTTAAAGCCTTCAAGAAAAAATATATTCTTTATTTATAAAATGTTTGTTGCCCCTACAACTGCAGTTATGGGTCTTGATTCTCTTTTTCCCTTTATTTAAATCCTGTGGCTTATTTAATCACTATCTCTACTGTCTCATGGAGATCCGCCCTTAATGCAAGATAGTTCTTTCTTAGGAAAGTCATTTAATTCCACAGAGCCTCAGTTTCCTCATCTAGAAAATGGAGATAACTTCACCATAATTCATTCACTTAAATGACATTTATCTCACCTGTGCCAAGCCCTGTGCCAGGCTCCAGGGATATAGGGTGGAGAGCGCGTGCCTTCTGGGACCCGACACAGGCAGATGGAGTTTGGTAGTTCATTGTTCAGGTTCTGCCTCCCAGCAAAATAAGAGGGCATTTCAAAAAGTTCCTGAGAAAATAGAATTGAAATATGAATCTTTCCACTGACTTTTTGAAGACCCCGTCCTCATATGCTTAGATTCTAGTTCTCCTATTGACCAGCTATTTGAGCTTGAGTGTGTTTCTTCACCTCTGGGTGCCTCAGTTTGCTGATCTGTGAAATGGGTGCAAAGAGCAATACTTACAGGGTTAGTCAGAGAATAAGATGCAATGGTGCATGTGAACGTGGAGCATTAGAACAGCTCCTGGCATAGGGGGAAGCCTTATGAGAACCTCAACTAGTTATTGTATAGCTGTAAATGCAGGGCAGAGTAGGCAGCATAGAAGGACCTTGAAGAATTAGCAAAATGTTGTCAAGCAGAAAAGGGAGGAGAGGGTATTCCACATAGAAGGATCAGTAGGGGCTAAGGCATAGAAGTGTGGGTGGGTCTTTGGGCTACAAAAGGGCCTGGAATACTGAAGTTTGAGACCACAAGATCCGACTGTGGACCTCCTGGAAAGGCAGGCTGAGAAACTGGACTTTGTTCCGTGGGCTAAATTTTACTATTTCCACAGTCCAATTCTATTACCAGCTGATTCTTATTTTTTTCTTCCCTTAAACTGAGTATAACTTGGCTTGCCTTTTTTCCTTAGCTTACTCTAAGCAAAACAATGTCCATGAAATTAGAATTCAGATGTGCAAACCACATATTTATATATTTTTCTAATTCATATTTAATGAAATGCATAACCATTAGACATATTAAAGTGTTTGTTTACCTAAAATAATCTGATGAATACCACTTGGCAAAGCCTTTTAAAGGCAAGATTTCTAAGCAAGGGTCAAAGGTTTGTTTAGAAAGGAATAAAGGTCAGGTGGTTTGCTCGTCATTTCTTTCTATACCCTCTGTGCAATATTAACTGCAGCTCAAAAGTTACAAACATCACCTGCTGCCTTCTGACTACACCTAAGCTCCAGATTGGTTAGGGTAAGGGGGACGAGGGGCACCTGCAGCAGGGGATGTCAGCCTGCACCATGCTTAGGCATACACTGTCCTCTGCTGGCGAGGAGAAGAATTACTTCACCAGAGAAGTGTTTGCTGATGTGTCAGATTCTAATTTGCATTCTATCTCCACGTCTCCCACTCTCTAGACCCCAGTGAAAGCAATAAGGGTCCCTGAGCCTGTTTTTATCCTTTTTGAAGAGGTAATATATTCACATGATTCAAAATTCAAAGGTACAAAAGGGTCTACTGTGAAAATTAAGTTTCTCACCTTACCCCAGCAAGCAGACCCCTCTCCTCCCTAGAGGCAACCACTATAATTACTTTCTTGGATATCTCTTCCTGACTCTTTTTAAATATTTCAAAAACTTTAACAAAAATCTCTTACCTACCAAAGTAAAGCTTTCCAGACTGAGTAATAAGTTTAACACTGACTTTATTGCAGACTCTGTTATATATGATCAATAATAACAAACAAAACAAATTTAATTGTCATCAAGAAACATAAAATGTTTAGGAGACAAAATCTTTTTGAAACGGGGAGGAGTCTGTAGACAGAAGAAATATTACCTTGGAAATAGGAGGGAAAAAGTTGGGAACCGCAGGTCTAGTCAAATTAATATTAGCAACGATGTCATAAGAACACAAGGCATGTCAGCATTGGGGAGGCAGTAAAATGGGGTGTCCTAATCCCAAAGATTTTATTTGTAGTTTTTATTCACATTTTCTGATACAAGACTGAACCCAGTCATTTCTTGGAGACATGTATATGTGGCTTTTGTGGAATGTTGCATAAAATAGTGGTTCAGATCTCGGGCTTTGGCATTGAGAGACCTAGGTTTGAGTCCTAAGTCTTATTCTATGTGACCTTGGGCAAGTGGCTTCTTCTGGTTTAGCCTCAGTTTACTTATCTGTAAAGTGGGGACAATTGTAAGTCTTACTTTGTGAGTTTGTTTGAACGCTTAATATTTACTAGGCAGCGTTGTTATTCAAAAGCTAAATGTGGGTCCCGGGAAATCTTCTCAGATATCCGATGGGACCACTGCTTTTACTGCCTTGAGACAGGGAGAAGTTGAAAGAAGAAGCCAGAAGTGAGAGTACTTGATAGCGTGCCCACAACATGCTCAGGTCGCAAAAGGGGCTACGGAATGTGCCCAGAGCAGGGTCAAGGTAGGGAGGGAGAAGAAGCTAAAAGCCAGTTGACCAAGGCCATGGGTTGGCCCTGGAGTGGCTTATCAGGGCTGCAGGGGTGACCTTCACATCCAAGAAGAATGGAGGGCGTGGGCAACAGGAGCCCCCGAGGCAGGCACATCAGGAACCATTTGGGGCATCCTTTATCCAATGCTGAAATTTCAACTCAACCCCTGGGGAGTTGTGAAGTGCTGAAAGCAGCCTACAGACTGGATGAGACGAGTCCTCTACCCAAGGCTGGGACAGGTAAGAGTCCAGTCAGGGTCAGAGCCCCAGGTAGGGACCAGGGTCAGAGCAATGGGCCACTCCATGTGAGAGCCAAGGCTGAGACCCATCCACCTGCCCCGGGCTAGTGCTGGTTCACCCAGCACACTCGACACAGTGCTGCTGAGTGCTGGGGAGGCAGTGATGAGCAAGTGGGGAGGCCTCAGGGAGCTCCTGGTGTGGTGCAGGTGCATCTCCAGACCATCGGAGTCCCAAATGCTGAGCTCCGTATGAGGCATGAGCACAGAAGGGGCTCCAGCCCAGACTCAGTGGGGACGACGGGGGTTCTATGCATGAGTGACTCATGGAAGACTGAGACTAAAGGATGGGTAGGAGCCACCCAGGTCTGGAGTGAGACGGCTAAGTAAGGAAGCTTTTCAGGATGGAGAGAAGAGCATGTGGAAAGCCCCAGAGGTTGGCAAGAGCATCATGTTTTAGGGAGATTCACAAGGAATGCAGTCTGCTGGAGCGTAAAATATTGACTAGGAAGGGACCGTAAGAAATGAGCCTGCAGGGGAGTGAGAGGGTGGGAGAGATCGAAATACAGAGCCTTGAAACTAGGATCAAAAGTTTGCACTTTACTCTGAGATGAGGTGGGTGTGATTGTTTTTTAATTTAAGTGAAATTCATATTACATAAATTTAGCCACTTTAATATGTGTATTATGCTATATATAATATATAATAATATAATATATATAATATATATGTATGTATTTATTACATTTACAGTGTTGTGCAACCAACACCTCTATCTAGTTCCAAAATATTTTCACCATCACAAAAACAAACCCCATAAGCAGTTGTTCCCCATTCTCCCACCCCCCCCCAGGCCTTGGCAAATGACCAAGTTGCTTTCTACCTGTACAGATTCACCTTTTCTAGATATTTCATATATTTAGAATCATCCAGTATTTGTCCTTTTGTGTTTGTCTTCTTTCACTTATAATGTTGTCAAGGTTTATGCATGTTGTGGTACGTGTCAGTGTCTCATTCTTTTTCATGGTTGTATAATATGCCATTGTATGGCTATGCCACAATTTGCTTATGTTCTGGAAGGATTCGTCTCACTGCTGAGGGGAGGAAGAGTTGGGCTCAGGCAAGAATGGAGTTGGGAAGGCAGTGAGGTGCTGTCCAACAGTCCAAGAGAAAGATGATAGGGATCTTAGCAAAGCCGGCAACAGTGACCCAGGAGAAAGGGGTGTGCTGTAGAGGGAGACATGGAAGCTGATGTCTTCTTCAGCTCAAACCCTGTGCCTGTGGAAAGGCTTTCACCCTGGCAACAGAGAGGGGCTGGGGTAGGCAGGGGCTGGCCTTGGGAAGCTCTGTTGTCCTATGGAATTCTCCCTGAAAGGATCCCGCTACACCCAACTCCAATCATATCAAACCCACCTGCCTGCCAGCACCTCTTCATCTCCCCTTCGTCCTGGAGTCAAACCACCATTCTGACTTCTCAGCGCCTGACTATATTCTGGCTGACATCTCAGTTCAGACCTCAGCAGAAAGCCCCGCTCTGCCCCATGGCCAATTTCCCTGTGGTGAATTCACATTTTCATTTCAGTTGCTTAGGATGGTCCAGTGCCAGGGACCCTGTATGCACTTCATGTATCAAAAACATGGGGGAGCAAACACCCATGCAGCATTTCTATGGATTGGGGGTGGGGGAAGCTACATTGCCAATGTCTGTGTATTTCATTGGAACAAGTCTGTCAAAAAGGCAGATTCAGAGGATGCAGGAGAGCGTAACTTCATTCTTTCTCACACTGCCCTTTCAAGCACATTTTTGGTTATTTTGCTTCTCAGGGTGAAAGCTTTGTTTTCATAGGTCTTCTGGTTATAACAAGTGCATTCAATCTAATAATCATGCAACTCTAAGTATTATTCATTTTGAAACTTCATCCCTCCCACAACAGGGCTCCTCTGGCTGGGAATTTTGAGGGCTGATTATTTCTTATGGGAAAAGGGTAGAAGACCCTAACTTGACTGCAGTGTTATGGAAGATACAGAATGCTGTCTCTCTCTTGTGGCGTGCTTACTGTGGACCAAGCCCCCTGAGCCTGGCTGCCTGTGACTTTCCCCTTTGCTGGGACCCTATTACTCTCTTAGGCTGGGGACACTTTTAAGGAGACCTGTAGCTTGGCTGCCACCTGCAGGGTGCACAGCTAAACCAAGGAAACATGAATTTTATCCTCACCCTCATCAGTGAAAGGCTGCTATCTCCCAACACCCCACCTTTCTTTCTTTGCTCTGCCCCCACGATGCACTGTAGGATGTTTAACAGCATCCCTGGCCTCTACTCGCCAGTGCTACCCACCTAGTTGAGACAACCATGTCTCCAGACATTGCCAGATGTCTCTTAGGGGGCAAAACCACCCCTAGTTGTGTACCACTAACATTAAATCATCTGATGTCACTTGGCATAAACAGCAATCTAAATAGAGAAGGCCGAGGAGGAGGAGGAGGATGGGGATGATGATGGTGATGATGGTGAAGGTGACGATGATGATGCACATAGTGAAACTGGAACATAATGACACAACATCCAAATGAATAGACCAAGCTCACTATGGTGCTAATGGTGAGACTGGAATTTGATCCCAGACCTCCTGTATGCCTCCCCACCCCCCACCGTTCCCAAAGCTCATGGCATAGACAAGAAATTCTTCCCAAAGCCCAATTCACAGACAAGGAACTTCAGAAAAATACATGCCCTCCATGAAAGTGACAAAGCTAAGGATCTGACCAAGGCTTCCTAATTTCCAAGCCAGTGATATTTCTGCTCCTTCCTATTTTAAGGTGAACAGAGGGTTGTAGTAGGATTTTTAAATGAGAGCTATTTGCACCCTTGAAGATGTTGCTACTGCATTTAGATCATTGAAATGAATGACAAAATAAAGCCACATCTCACGCTGTGTGGAAGCCACTGTTACCAGTGGATGGGCTGTAGAGTCGGCTTAAGGAATAAATATTTGCTATCGACTGTGTCTCACACTAGCCTAATCCGGCACTTTCATGAGCAATTGATGTTTTCATGGTACTTAGACCTAAAGAGGCTCTTCCCTGCCATACTTCAAGAGCTGAAATTAGCCCCACTATTTCTGCTGTCAAATAGACTCTCTGCCAGGCTCTTTCATACCATAGCATTTATTGAGCACCTACTGTGTGCAAGGGAAGGTCCAAACTCCAGAATTTCAATGCAGTGGAGTCTTCGACTTCATTGAAAACTGGCAGGGGGTAGGAAGAGTCTAGGGTCTTTGTCTTGAAGCCATGTGTGCAAGCAAGCAGACAGCTTTTATTCAGGGAGATTGTTTGGAAGTGTTCTAGGAGAAACTAATGGAGATTATGAAGGGGCAATTAAGATCTTTCTAAGCCACTCCTTGAGCCAACTTCACATGAGGGACTATCAGAGGGTCTGTGGAAGGTATTGGGGTAGATAAAACACAACCCCTGCTCTCCAGAAGCAAACTTTCAACAGCGTCTCTTGTGCTTCTGTTGTTTCATTCTTACCACTTGAAACACCAACATGGGCAGTTGCCACCCCTCCTCTGTTGGGCCTTGGATGAATCTGTAAGGGGAGGGCTGTAGTCAGTCTGCATCAGTTCCAGGAACTTCACTCAAGAGGTGTTCCTGGAACACCTCTCCTCTGGAGTGGATTTCTCTGTCATGCTGCTCCCACTTAAAACCCTTCAGGGTCTCCCCATCTCCAGCAAGATAGTGTTCAAATGCCTATGTTTCGCTCCTTAAGCTTTTTAAAGTCTGATCCTTGCAGAACTCTCCAGGTTCCCATACCTCTACCCATACCCCAAGCACACTGACCACCTAGCAAATTCTTTCAGGAACCATGACCCCTCTCCATTCTTCCCTCTGCCTCATGCTTTGCCTTCTCCCCACCCACTGCCTGTCTACCTCAAGATCCTCTACTCTTTTTTGAAGCTTGGAACAAGCACCACCTTCTCCAGGGAGGCCTCCATGATGCCCCCAATCTGAGTTAAACATCCTTCTCTCCACTTACCTGATCATAACTCCTGTCACATTCCCTGACTCGCAATTCTTAATACATCACTATTGTGATTCCTCTGAGCACAGCACAGTGCCTGGCACATAGTAGGTACCCAAGAAACATTAGGGAGAGGAAGACAAGAGGAGGAGAAAGATGTAAGAGAGAAAGAGAAGAGAGAGGGGAAGAAGAAAGGAAAGAAAGGAGCCTGAGTTAATATCTACCCATAATTGATGCAGCCAAAGCTGAATTATCTGGCATTCTTTCAATCAGACATCAATGTTATCCAGCAAGCCTAAGATGGCTCACGTTTCCGTGGTATACTGAAGGGCCTTCTGGATTATCAATTGTCCATTGTGGTTCAAATATTTAGTGTCAAAGTACTTTCTTAGATCCAAGTCTTTAAAAATGTGTCATCCCTTAATACTATGAATAGTGGTAGCAGGTTTGAGCATATTTCACAAATAAGGTACCTCCATCCCACCCTTGCCCCACTCCTTAAACATAGCAGATAACTCAACTGACTTTGAGGAACTTGCCACGTGATAAACGGAAAGATCATTTCCCCTTATATGAAAATGCAAGTTGTAACTAGCAAACTGTCAGAACGTTCTGCATCAAAAAAGAATGAAAGACCCAGGTCACACCCTTAGCATGTAGCCCAATGCCCAACACATAGTTGACACCCCAGAAGTGGTTATTGATAACAGGAGTGTTGAAGGCAATTCTTCTTACAACATAGTATTTGGCTTTGCAGTGAGTCCCGTGCAGGCAAGAACGTTTCATGAATGGGTCTTCAAAACCCACAAATCTGTGTGCCACACTTGTAGGAAGGAACACAGTATCCTGGTCCCATTTACAGTCTATGCCTACATCACCCCAGTTCCTAGCCTGGGGCCCTGCACATAGTACGTCTTAAGATATTGGGTGCTGCCTGAAAAAGTTAATCAAAGGCAGATCGAATGCTCATGCTGTTCTTCACATGACTCCTTCTCTTCTCTCTACCCTCCAAGCTTGAACCTGAGCAACAGCGACATCTTGACCATCTATGACGGAGATGAGGTCATGCCCCACATCTTGGGGCAGTACCTTGGGAACAGTGGGCCTCAAAAGCTGTACTCCTCCACGCCTGACCTAACCATCCAGTTCCACTCAGACCCTGCCGGCCTCATCTTTGGAAAGGGCCAGGGATTTATCATGAACTACATAGGTAGGTGTTTCATCCGGTCAATGTTTTTCTTTGTGTTTAGATGCAGGTTAAGACGGTTTCCGACAGACATGTCCTTTTGGAGATTTTGTGTTACACAGGCCTTTTAATATACTGGTAGAGTAAAATAAATAGTTTTTGAGAGCCTGGGCTTTCTAGTCAGGAGTATCAGGTTTGAGTCCTAGGACCGTCCTCAATGGCTATGTGACCATAAGCAAGTCACCAAACCTCTCTGAGCCTCCTTTTTGTCATCTGTAATGTGAGCATAGTGATACCTACTCTACAAGGTTGCTATCAAGATTTAGTAGATGATGCCTCATAACTTTAAGATTTATCATGCTTCTTTTGTAGTCAGCTGAGATTTTATAGCACCGGCACACTCTCCTATATTTGCCACTTCTCAAAGCATTATCTTCACCTTGTCCCCTAAGCACTCTTCCCCTGCATCCCATCAAACAGGAACAGCTCTTTCTTTAGGACCTAGAGATGCAACAGATGTTTTCCTTGACCCTCAATGTGGCTGCCAAGCCATTTCTCTCCTGCTCATCTTAAAACAAAACAAAACATAAAAAAAACCTGTTATTAAGTTCAAGCTATGTTCACACTTGCCCATCCAACACCTCCTCCTTGTGCTTTCATCTGCTCACACCCTGCCCTCCTCATTGCCCACCCTGTAACTCTCCCTCATTCATTACTGGTTCCACAACCCACCGCTGCTCAACCTCTAAACACTGGAGGGTCCCAGGCATCATCATAGACCCTGTCCTCTTCTCTATCTAGATTCATCCCCCCCACCCTGTTCCCTCATCCAGTCCCACAGTTTTAAGCAATACTTATATCCATTGACCTCTGATGTGTACTTCCAACCTTGACCTTAAACTCCAGATTCATATCCAACTCCCTGCTAACTACCCTCTTGCATGTCTCATGCATCTCAGATTTAACATGGCCAAACAGAGCAATTTATTTTCCTATCCCCCAATCACCGCTACTCAACCACGTCTTCCTGCCATCTGCCCATCCCAGGAAATGGGACCACAACTCTCCTGGTTTCTCAGACTGCTTCCTCTTTCCTCATCCCGTATCCAATCCATCCTCTCAACTTTACTTCCATAATATGTCTCAAATCCAAGTGTGTCTCTCCATATTCCCACGGCCACCACCCTAGTCCAAGCCACCAACATTCCCAGCAGTCAGGGAACTGGGATGCCATGAAGTCCTACTTATCCCAGCCCTGGAAGAGACTTAAACTAAGAGAGCATGTGGTCCAATCCTGTCATGTCACAGCAGAAGAAGCCCCAGGCCAGTGAAGAAGAGGATCTCGTTCATCAGGGGCAGAGATGAGCTCACATTTAGGTTTCCTCATTCCCAGGTCTAGAGGTTCCTCCACCTCCAGTATCTTGGCAGTGGCAGAGAATCTGGAAGACACAAGGGAGTAATTAAGGTCTAACTTCTTTTGACATCCAGAATGAAGGGTGGTAGCAGCCTGAGGATTTCAATGAGTGGGATTCAGCCAGTGATTAGGTGCCTTGTTTGCACTTCCCGGGAACTAGGTTGGCATCTTGATTTCCAGGATGGAGCAGGAAAAAGGAGGGCTCATCCTACCAAGTCCCCTGCCATCACCACCAACACCAAAGACCTCTGGCTGGAACACAATTTCATGTGTTTGGTTCTTTCTCCCCCTTGGCTTGAGGAACTGCCCATCTCTATGTAATATAAACTGTCTTCTCTGTTCCACCCCATTGCATCTAAAATACAAGACACTCCTCTGATCATTGGCTATCCCAAGAAGCCTCATGCATGCTAAAATAAGTCCCTCAATTTTTTTAAATTTGTAGCTGGTAAACATTTTTCATCCCTGCCTGCTCATGGCCACCTCTCAGAGAGGCTAACCCAAGTATCGATCCTCTTTTTTATATTTCTCAGGGGCCTTTTTACCCTTGATTGTGCTGCTAAATATTGTCAGAGTATTATTGGTGTTACTTTCCATAGCTTCTCTGTTCTCTACTGGGCAGTGCCCTGGGCATCAAGGGATGCTCCTGTTGGTACCAGGCAAGGTGCCCTCCAGAATCTGCTTCCTTTGGAGGGAGATTCCAGTGGCTGGGCTTCAATTTATCTCCTTTGACTCCCCTCCCTCCCAGCTGAAAGATGAGGTCATAGTCTTGCTCATTTGTCCCCTCTGGTGCTTGAGTCAGTCTCCCAACACTGCATTCAATTTGATGGCAAAATTATGACTCTATCCAAGGCTGATCAAGGTTAACCAGAAAGTCTGGCCAATGTTCAGTCTGGCAACACATTGAAGAGGAGTTGTTCTTGTTAATTAAACTTGAAACTTAGATTTGTGTGACAATTTACATTTGGCATGCACTCTTACATATATTATTTTATTCCATCTCCTAATGCATTATCTCTATTTTCCAGAGAATTTGGTTCACAAAAATCTCATGACACCTCCTATATGTTAGGCTCTGTGCTAGGCACCAGGGTATAGGAATGAATAGAATACTCTCCTGCCCTTGAGCCAGTTCTTGAAAATGGGAGATGCAGTCCTATTGTTAATAGACAATGTCTGGATCATGTGCTGATGCTGTGGGAGAAGCAAGCACAGGATTGCAGAGAATCCTTCCTGGGATACACAGTCTGGCTAATTTGGGTACAAAAAAAGAAGAGTTCCATTCTGTTTGGCCTTATTTCTGTTAAAGAAACACAGTTAATTTCACAAGGATGGCAAATGGACCATTGTATTTAATTTTGATGCCAATCAATTGCTCACGACTACTTATGTTGAAAAGAACTTAGCAGTTGTGCCTGAAATCAGTGGAAAAGAATGCCATGATTGATTAGTGATGTCTGCCATGGGCATGGGAGATGTATTTTCTACCCTGGGTCTAGATTTGACCATACATAACTGCAACTCCCATTCAGTGGAGGAATCAGATGGTAAGATCAGAGGTTTCTGTGGTCATCTAGAGAATTCTGAACCTCTTAGACTGACCTAAAGGCCCAAACCCAGCTCTGGAAGGTGGCAAGGCTTATTTGCTATGGCTGTAAATCAGATCCTTCCATAGGAACACTCTGGGCCTACATGGTTCTGACATCCCAGAATTTTCCTTTGCACAGAGATGCAAAGGTGTATTTTGTTCACTGCTTCCTGTTCTTTGCCCAGTGTCTGTGGCCGAGTGCATTGGAGGAAAGGGAATAAATATGCAGAGATGAGTAAGCAGTGCTTTTTGAGGAGATAATGGTCATTTGTGTTCATTCCCCTAATCCTACGAAAATAAATAAGCTCCATATTGTAGGTCAATTCCAATCAAATGACAGTGGTTCCCTGGCATGATGTATTGAAGAGTATTGGCAGGTTTTAGCTTGATTCAAAGAGAGTGCTGTAATTGATCAGGGATGTCTGCCATAAACATGAAACCAGTAAATCCTGGTGTGAATTCAGTGCATTTGGGCATTTCCTTTGCCCAGAAATTGGACCATGGTGCTAATCTTGGCCATGAGACTAGAATTATGACTTCAGTTCCCTGTGTGTCTAGTGCTTGGCATGTACTCATAGTAGATTCTCACAAAACCTTAGCAAACAAATAAATGAATCTGTTTAACTCATCTTGGTGCTCACACAATACTGTCCTATCCTGCATATTAATTAGCTTTCATATTGCCATTTGGGAATGACAGGGTCATGATTTTTGACCCCATTCTACAGATGAGGACAATGAGGCTCAGAGCAGTTCATTGATATGACTGGAGTCACACAGCTTCTTGATCTTGTTTCTATTAAAGAAACAGAAATATAAAAAAGAGTAGGAGAGAAGTCTTCAACTCCTAGGCCAGTTTTCTCATTCTTAGCAAAGTTAACAGGAGCCCACAGGGATACATAATTCGAGAACCTCCAAGTAGAACTCAGTAAGAATGCAAATTCATAAATCAGGGTCTTTGGGGTGCTGTCTGGGTACTGAAGGACAGGAAGGTTAAGTGACTGAGCCAAGGCCACCCAGTTAAATCTTGATTTAAGCCAAGGCTCTGCTACGTGGTGTTGGCAAATGAGTAATTACAAATGCAATGAGTGCCACAAAGGAGACAGAAGGTCCTGCAGGACTGTGTAGCTGTGGTGGCTCACACTGAAAAGTAAGACGGGCAAGGCTTTCTCAGTCCCAAAGCGTTTGGTAGAAGACAGACCACATTTCTAGTATCTGCCCCCATCTCTCCACTTTCAGCCATGGTTTGAGCATTTGCAGCTGTGTCTCAAATCCCAGCCTTGTCTGATTTCTCAAAGCCCTAAAAATAGAGGCTCTTGTTCCCCACCAAGCAATTCTAGAAGCCATTTCTCTACTCTTTCTTCTTGCAGACGCCCATGAGATTTCCTTTCCCCAAATAAAATCATGATGAAATCCTGGGAAGAGCCATTGCTTGTGCTTCTGAATGACTTTCCTGCAGACAATGGAGGAGCTTTGCTTTCCCCACAAGCACATAAGAGCTGCAAATTAATTACACGACATAATTAGCTCTTCTCTCAAATCTGTGCAGTGGCCACTTTGAAGCAAGAGCAGTAATAGTGGGCTTTGGATTGCTACCTTAGTAATGAGTTTTTGAAGGAGGAAAACAGAATTATCGCAAAGGAAGCCTCTGATAATAAACTGTGGGTAGCATTTTCTGGAGTATAGCTAAAGCTATGCAATTTGATTTGCAAAATACACCAACAATTATTTTTATTTTAATAGTTAATGATTTATCTAAATGTGTACTACAAATATATATACTGCTAATTCACCAAACCCATGGATTTACAGATATTCTTAGGAGAGACTGAGTATACCCATTACCTATTGCTGTGTAATAGAGTATGCCCCAGATTAGCAATAAATATTTATTATTTCACAGTTTCTATGGGTCAGGAATTCAAGAGCAGCATTAGCTGGGATGTTCTGTCTTGGGGTCTCTCATAAGTCTGCAGCCAAGATGTCAGCCAGGGCTGCAGTCATCTGAAGGCTTGACTGGGACTGGAGGATCAACTTCCATGTGGCTCACATGTATGGTCAGTAAGTCGATGCCAGTTGGTGACAGGAGGCCTCAGTCCCTCTGCACATGTATTTCTCCAGAGGGCTGCTTGAGCATCCTCACAACACAGCAGCTGCTTCCCCCAGAGCAAGTGATCCAAGAGAGAGCAAGAAGGGAGACTCAATGTAGTTAATGACCTGGCCTCGGAAGTCACACACGCTCACTTTTGCAGTAGTCTATAGAGTGTTGGTGGGGACTCTAAGAGTGTGAATCAAGGAGGTGAAAGTGATCGAGGGACATCTTGGAAGCTGGCTACCACCGTGAGGCAGGCCTGGTTGTGACGTTCCCTCATGAAAGATGAGAAACCTGAGACACAGAGAGAAGTGATTGACTCCAGGTCTAGTCTGTGGTGGAGCTAGGTTTCTGTCGCACTCTGAATCCTAACCTGGTTTTATCAAACCCAGAGAACGTCTGGTAAGTTTAGTGGCCCATGGAGAGAAGTCATTGTAAAATCTCACTGTAGAAGAGTTCTTGCTCTTTAAGGGATTTCTGAAGTGTGTTACTTATTTCCAGAGGTGTTTTCTTCGACTGACTCTTTTCTCTAACATTCAGAAAGGGAAACCCAAGCAAAAAGGCCACCTCCCCATCTAAGGACGATGTTTTTGTTTTAAAGAGGTGTCAAGGAATGACTCCTGCTCAGATTTGCCTGAGATCCAGAATGGCTGGAAAACCACTTCTCACACAGAGCTTGTGAGGGGGGCCAGAATCACCTATCAGTGCGATCCCGGCTACGACATCGTAGGGAGTGACACACTCACCTGCCAGTGGGACCTCAGCTGGAGCAGCGACCCCCCATTTTGTGAGAAAAGTAAGAGGAATCTTGTTTTCTTCCTTTAGGTCACTGGATGGTAAATCCCTCCAAGGGGCATTTTTTTTGGGCGGATGCAGTGGAGTTGTTTAATATAAAATCTCACATTTCTCCTACCCCACCAACTTATTGGTATGGCTCACAAGTCATTTTGTAGCCCTAGGGCAAGGATCCAGACTTAGGTGTCTTCAGAAGCCTGGCAGGTAATGTAAATGAGTGAAGTAGGCTGGGTGTGAGATGATAGGGAGTGTTGTAGACTGCAGTTAATGGGAGTATATGCAGCCTGTAACAAGAACATTTGGTTTGTGGATACCAAAACCCGTGGCTGCTCAAGTCCCTGATGCAAAATGGCAGAGTACAGTCAAACGTCCATATCCGCGAGTTCCACATCTATGGGTTCGACCAACCACAGGTGGAAAATGCACACCGTCTGCCCTCCATATCTGTGGGCTTTAATCTTTGGTTGGTTGAATCCTGCTGATGTGAAATCTGTGGATATGGAGAACCGACTATATAACCATGACTTGAAATTACATTGACAACAATGCTTACTTACGGTACACAAGCAGTAATAAAATTATGAAGTAGAAAGTGAAAATCCTTTACGATCTTATTCTCTGGAAATGATGGCACTGTTAAAAGATTATTCCATATCATTCCAATTGTGTGTGCGTGTACACATATATCACATGTTACACATAGACATATATATGTTTGTGTGTATGTATGTGTGCATATATAGGCATATATAGCTGCAGATAGAGAGATTTTACCATAAAGGGATCCACTTTTACGAACTTCCCCACAACTGCTATTTTTTCCGACTCAGAAATACAAATATCTTTTCCTGTCACTCATGTTGTGCACTTCATTCTTTTTTTTTTTTAATTCTTTTCTTGTTTTCCATTTGTCTACATTGATTTTTTAATTTATAAAGTAATGAATGCTTGTATTACTACATTCAAGCACTACAAAGAAAGCACTGAAGGCCCCACTCACTTTGTGGTCTTTAGTGGTTGCTCAGGATTCTGTGGAATGGCTGTTCCAGACATTTAACTCTTCCCCTGTTAAAGGATTTGCATTGTTTCTTTTCCTTTTTCTTTTTTTTTTTTTTCTAACCATTACAAATAATAGTATAATGCACAACCTTATACATAGGTCTTTGGGCCCTGATGCAAATTCTTTGGGCAAGTTTCTAAAAGAGGAATTAAATTCAAGTCTCTTTCCTCCTGGACTATTCTCCGGACACCTTTCATGAGCAAAAGATGTGTTGTCTTTCAAAAGGGAAAAGAACTGTGTTAGGGAAGTTTCTAGATCATTCTGTAATTCTTAGCAAACCTATGATGATCGAGAGCTCTGATGCCCACTTGGTCTGATTTCGTCTTGTGTAGTTATGTACTGCACTGACCCTGGAGAGGTGGACCACTCAACCCGCCTAATTTCGGATCCTGTGCTGCTGGTGGGCACCACTATCCAGTACACCTGCAACCCTGGTTTTGTGCTTGAAGGGAGTTCCCTTCTGACCTGCTACAGCCGTGAAACGGGGACTCCCATCTGGACATCACGCCTGCCCCATTGTGTTTGTGAGTCTTGTTTATTGACTTGGGTCCCCAGAATGTAGATGTGGGTGCACTTCCTTTTATTTACAATGGAGGGCTGGGCTGCTAACAGGAGGTACTCTACTTTGGGGGGCTTTTATGGTTATTACTACCACATGACAATAACTAAGCCTGATTGCGAGAATTTATACTGTAACATTTATGGTAAATTAATCAGGTATTGCACTAAGTCCTCTACCAAATTTCCCATTTTTCTTCCTCAAGTAGCCCTGGGAGCACGGTATTACTGTCTCTATTTTAAGAAGAAGATGCTAAAGTTCAGAGGGGTGAAATCATTCCCCCAGGTCACACAGTTAGTTAACATTGGAGGACGGATGCAAACCCTGGCCTGTTTAAAATTTCCCCAGTGATTCTGATGTACATCCAGGATTTACAACCATTGCTTAGAGAAAATATGAGGTCCTGTAGAAGGAATAGAACTTCACACTGTATTTGGAGTTTAGAAACTGTCAGGTACACTAATATTTTAAATTAGCATGTTATCAGCAGCTCCATTAGGGATACAGCCAGCTCGAACCCCAGAAGCTATACTGAAATCTTGATAGTTTGGGGGAACCAAGAATTGAACTTCAGGGGGAAAAAGAGAGAAAAAATAGAATGCCACTGCATTTACTGTAAACTTACCTATATCTGATGTGGTTAACACTGAGAACAATTTATGGACTTGGCTATCTCCTACAGTCACTGTTTTGTGACTTCTCTCAACTACCTAAACTGGGCTTCACAAATTTTGATGACCACACTAGCAAGCAGCCCTACAATTTAGATGGGCAAAAGCAACTATTGTTGGAAGATGACTGGAAAGCAAGAAAGTCCTTGTCCTTTCCCATTGGATAAGCTGATACTTATTGAGCACTTTCTGTATGCCGGCCACATTCTAACCATGTCACATGCATTAACTCTTTTATTCCTGGCAGGAAAATGAAATGGAGATGTGTGCTGCTTCTGGTAGAGAACAGAGCATGGTCAATTCAAACCCACAGTAAACCATCCTCTCTGCTATATTCCTGAACCAGCCAAGGCCAAGGTGCCCTTTGCTAGTTCTTGAATTCAGCTTCCTCTACCCACAGCAAGGCTTTACCACACAGACCCAAATAAATGAAGAATTTTAGATCCACATCATTCACTTTGTAGATTTCCCTTAATCAATATTTGATTCCTTTAATAGAGGAAGATTTCTATTTGTGTTCCGACTTTCTCTTCTCAGAAAAGGGGGACTTTATTATTCTGTTTCCACAAGTAGCAGGGCCTCTTGAACCATGTGGCCCTGTGTGTCCATCCGCCTCTGTAGACAGAGTCCTAGAATTTCAGAGCTGAAGGGAATTGGAGATAAAATACAACCACCCCACTTTACAGATAAGAACAGTAGTTATTATTTATTGAGTGTGTAAGACACAATGCCGAGCACATTATGTATATTTGTAAACATGTATCTGTGTACATACCTATAGAAAGGTACTTCAAAAAGTTCATGGAAAAATTTATAACATCATTTAATTCTATTTTTCCATGAACTTTTTGACGCGCCCTTGTATATAGTGTGTGTACATAAATGCATATATATGTATACAGTGTCAAGGAAACTGAGGTTCAGAGAGGAATACAGATAACGATAGTTATTCATTGAAGGTGTAAGACACATTTGTAAACACATTATATATGTATATATTTGTGAATATGCGTGTGTGTGTGTGTGTGTGTGTGTGTGTATAATACATACAGTTCTGTCTTTTGTGGACAGAACCAGGACTCAAGCTTAGGACTCTGGTCTCTGAATCCCGTGCCCCTTATGCCAGCCATAGCCCCATCACTATTTTGCCGTGGTTAGCAGGGTACAGACCCACACAGGAACATCTCAGTGGAATTTTAGCCTATGGCCCAAGTCCCCTAAGACAATCACACCCTCCTTCCCATTCCCCAGACCTTTGGGCCAAGTCCACATTGCTTGGTTCTTATAATGAGTTGAATTGTATCCCAGAAAGGCATATTGAAATCTTAACCTCCAGTACCTGTGACTGTGTCCTTTATTGGAAATAGGATCTTTGCAGATGTAATCAAATTGAGATAAGGTCATACTGGATTAGGATGAGTACCAATCCAATGACTGGTGTTCGTATGAGAAGAGGAAAATCTGGAGGCAGATGGAGACACAGGGAGAAGGCTACGTGGCTGCAGAGGCAGAGATCGAGGTGCTGCACCTACAAGTCCAGGAGCCCCACAGACTGCCAGCCTCTGCCAGAAGACAGCAAGAGGCGAGGAAGGATTCTCTCCTGCAGGTTTGCAGGGAGCACGGCCCTGCTGACACCTTGATTTCGAACTTCCAGCCTCCAGAACTATGAGACAATAAGTTTCTGCTGTTCTAAGCCCCCCAGTTCATGGTACTTTATTACGGCCACTCTAAAAAACAAATACAGTTCCTATTTCCTTCTAGCGACCTTTAGGAGTGATCGGAACTTTAGTAACCCAAGCTGCAGCGACTCAGAGATGAAAAGCAAAAAAGAAAAGCTTATTTAAAAATACTGAAAGGTGGAGATATCATTTTTAAAAGAGAAAAGGCCCTCCACTTGTGAGGCACAGCTTCCAAAGACCCTCGGGCTGTGGAAGCAACTGGATTTCCAAGAAGCAAGCCTCCGTCCCTTCAGGGCCGCCTTTCCCTGAGACCTCAGCGCTGGATCTGCAGTGTTGAGCTGAGACGGCTTCCCTGACACCCATGCTAATGAGTTCACAAGCCAAGCGGGGTGTCAGGAGACACGTGAAACTCCCAGAAGCCTGAAGAAAACCCGGCATGGGGTGGCAGCGACGTGACAGGCAGGAGTGGCTGGCAGGAGGTGACACGTAAGGCAAGAGGATGGTCAAATTCCAGCAGTGTGGCACCTGATGAAGGAGGATGTTGAATCTTGGTTCTGGATATACTTTTAAGAATGAGATTGTTGAACCTAAAACAGTTTTAAATGTTTCATCAAGGGCCGACCCCGTGGCGCACTCAGGAGAGTGCGGTGCTGGGAGCACAGCAGCGCTCCCGACGTGGGTTCGGATCCTATATATGGCTGGCCGGTGCACTCACTGGCTGAGCGTGGTGCGGCCGGTCACAAAAAGACAAAAAAAAAAAAAAAAAAAAAAAGTTTCATCAACTGAACAAAGTGAACAGGCCCGGTTTGACGAGCACCTTCAGCGTGCCAAGCCCTTCCTCAACATTAAGAAGCTGAATCTTCACAAAACTGCATGGGTGGTATGTGTAGGCAAAGAAGGCCCAGAGAGGGTAAGTTGCTTTCCTGAAGTCACACAGCAGGGAAAAGGAGAACCCAGGTTTTTAACTCAAGCCTGACCAAACCCAAAAGCATCTTTTCACATCATCGTCCTGCAGTCCGGCTTCTGGGCAAAGCTCTGGTGCTTTGCAGTTGACAAAGCTCTTCCACCAACAAGCTCATGAAGCAGACTGAGAAAATTGTATAAGTTCTGGTTGTCCACAGCCTCTGTTCACACTTGCTTGCACAAGGCCACAGTTTGGTCCAGCTCGGACTCAAAGCCATGTCTTTTCACTCTTAGTGTCCCTGGGCACTTCAAGAACAGACGGTCAGGGAGAAAGAAGAGTCTGGAATTCACAGTCAGACACGCCCCCAGCTCTGCTGGGCAACCATGGACAAGTAACTTGCCCTCTCTGGGCCTCATAGTCCTCATCTATAAAGGAAGATGCTCTCTACCAAGCAAGGTAATTGGAAGTAACTCACTCCGTCATTCAATAACTGCTTCTTATTTGCAGGCACATGCTAGGACAGAGGATCCCAAACTTTCTCAATTAACAGGACGCTTAGTGTCTTAGGAATTTTTTCACAGATTTCCTAAGCCAAAATTCCTACTAGTTCCATTTATTAAGCAGGTCAGTCCAAACAACTTAATAAGTAGTTAAATCTTGACAACTTAGTAACCTTTTGAAAAAGTAATGCTCATAAATGGAAAAGAAAAATATTATTTTTATTTCATTTTTAAATAACTGCTATAGGGATGTGTGTGCCTGTTGGGCTGTGCAAAATTCTCAAACTTTAGGATCAGATTGGACTTAGACACCCTCATTTCCTGTTCCACATTGATTTTGTCACAATTCTTGCTTTTTAGCACAGCAACCACAGAAATCCCAGCTTTGCCAAGATGGTGCACCATCAAAAGGAATGTAGCTCTATCTAATGTTGAAACTGTGAACTCTGTCAACCTAGTAGTTCCTAAGGGTCTGTCAGATGTCACTGTGTTTCCTCAAAAATTTGAAAAATCTCACAGCACCCCCATGAGTTTGTGGTGACACCCTGGGGTGCTTTGATGCACTGTTTAGGAAACATGATGCCAGCCCCTGGAAATATAACAATACATAAATAGATATGAGCCATGTTCTTGTGGATCCAGGGGTCTATTGGAAATCAGGGGAAGAGAGACAGGTCTATGAAAGAAATAACAGTGAATCTTCAGCATTGCCTCCTCCTGGAAGTCCTCCCTGTCTCCCTAGGCAGGATCATGTTTCTGTGCTTAGAGCTCCCATGGAATCTGCAGTTACATCCATCACAGCATTTGCTACAGCTTATTGAAACAATCTGTTTATATGTTTATAAAGTCAAACATATAACTCACTTTCTAGGATAGTTTGCAATCAATCCTTCTATCTCTCAGTCCCAGCAGGCTCAACAAATGACAGTATTTGTTACTATTACTGATAGTTATTGTTGGCAATACTAATGTGGTCTTTATTACACTTCCCGGCTTTGTTGCGAATTGCCTTCTTTGATGGGGGCATGGCAGGTAACTCCTGAGGTTCGTTCCTATCCTGAAGACATAAACCATATCTCCAAAGTAGTCAGCGAGGGTTTTATGGTTGGCTCTCCAGGGAGGCACTTAGCTTGCTAAGAGACAGAAATTCCCTGGGAGACCCTTCACAGCCCTGTCCCAGAACACCTTAGACATGACATGGAGATTTCCCAGCCTGGACAGTGCCCAGAGAAGCTGTGGCCAGACAGTGACTGTGGTGAAAGCTTCCACTGATGAGCTCTCCCCAGTGGCTTCGCCTTGGCCAGCATGTCGGCCTCTAGCTGAGTGCCTGTCTTCATTTAGAAATTCCTGTCCCTGAGAAGGCAGCATCTCAGCAAAACTCATGATAACCACAGGGGATTTGGGCACAGGAAGGGCCCTTCATTATGGCACAGAACCTCAGCTGTGCCACTTACCAGTATGTGACTTTGGACAAGCTGGTTTCCTCATCAAAAAGATTAAAAAATGATTATGCCAACCACCAACATAAAAGTTCATAATGATGTGCCTGGCATATAGTAAGTCTTCAGTTAACATTGGTTGCTAATTACCACTCACTTTCAATGCTCCCCTACTTGTGGGGTATAGTACAAACCGTTTCTGACAATAACTAGGGTCCCTCATTTTGAGTATTTTGCTGAAATGTGCTCTGAAAAAGTACGTTTTTGTCCTATAGTCAAAGAGAGGGGGGAAATGAAAAAAAATTAAAACCAGGGTAGGTTTGTGATTATGCTTATAAGACCATCACTCATCAGCCCAATTCACTTGAATTCCTGGGAGAGAATGGGGTGGGGTTATGCCAATTGCAAGCAGAATTGTTTAAACCTTTAGACCAGTGGCTTTCAGCCTGGGGTGATTTTGCTCCCAAGGGGAGAAATGCAGTTTCTAGACACATTACTGGTTGTCATAACTTGTGGGAGAGAGGGTATGTGCTACTGGCATCTAGTGGGTAGGGTCCCAGTATGCTCCTCAGCATCCTACAGTGCACAGGACAGTCCCCACCACAAAAAATTGCCCAGCCCAATACGTCAATAATGTCTAGGTTGAGAAAACCTGTCTGAGTTGTAGCTGAACAATGACATGTACCCACACTTTGAAATAAGATCATCTTAGGCGGGTCTTGGTCTAACCGGTTTACTTAGCAGGGAGAAAAAATGGAGTCCAGAAACATAAAGTGATTCACCCAAGTTCACACAGCAGACCCAGGACTCCAGTTTCAAGTTCAAGTCACTTTCCATATCACTCTCTTGCCGTTTTCTGGGTACTGAAGATACACACAAATTTGTCCAAAGGTGAAATTCTTCTCAAACTCTTACTGATGGTTGGGTCAAGATTGAATTGGACTGACTTGAAAGCCAGAGAATCCAAAGCTCAAATCACAGCTCAGTCATTTCTTTCTTGTGGGACTTTTCACAAGTGAGGTCCACCGGAGCCTCAGTTTCCACATCTGTAAAATGGCTGCATGATGCCGTGGTTAACAGTCCACCTGGTCCACCTGGATCTGAATCCTGTCAGTATCACTAACTAGCCTGTGACCCTTGACAGGTTATGCAAAAGTTCTGTGCTCCATTTGCATCAGATACAAAATGGGGAGGATGATAACAGTATTTGTGTCTTAGTGTTATTATATTAAATGAGTTCATAGATATTAAGCTCAAAATAATGTCTGACTCATAGGAGGCTCAGCAAATGTTGGCTATTTTTGTCATGGCTGTTATTACCTTTAAGGATTTGGGAGAGGATTAGAAATAATATATGCAAATCATTTAATATAGAATGGATGTTCAAATATTTTGGAAATTAATTAATTAAATGATGAATTATGAACCATACCAAGACACCAAAGCAGCAGTTCTGAGCCCTGGCTCAACTTTAGAGTATCCTGGGGAGGTTTTAAAAGAATACTCTGGGGAACTAATTGGGCGGGGCAGGTGCCTTTTTTTGGTTGTTTTTAAGATTTATTTGTACATATTTGTGGGATATAGTATGTTGTTTCAATACGTTCATATACTGTACATTGATTCACTTAGGGTAGCTAGCATACCTTTATACCAGTTAATCCACCACCTCCCCTCCCTCTGGGGACTAATTAAATTAACATACCTTAGGGGGCGGAGCCAGGCCACTGTAGAACCTAGGGTGATTCTAGCACTTACCCCAGGTGAGAACAGCTGGGGGTGCCGCCCCCCACCTCTGCCTAAAACTGCTGTCAATATCCCCCTTCACATGCGGGTCTAATAATTTATCCTTTGCTTACTTTCTATTTCCCCAGTGCCAGGACAGTGCTAGCACAGGGTTGGCACCCAGGAGATATTTGCAGAATATATATACGGATGAATTGTTGCTAAGTAGCATGAAGGCAGGAACCGTATATATCTCGCACATCATTGTATGCCCAGAGCCAAGAACAGTGTCTGGCATGTAGAAGATTCTCAAAAAATATTTGTTGTATTAACTAATCTGTTAATCTACGAAAGAAAATTTCAGGGAAAAGTTATGGGGAAATCCTTCCGAGTTGCCATTGCCACCTGCTGGTCACTTTGTTGCACTGCAAGCAATGCACTTGGGATCTTCGTTCTCTTGAGTCACTTCGCAGCCACTAATAGGGACAAAAGGAAGCCTCTTCCACCGCAGGGGGAGGGAGAGTGAGGTTTCTCCTCCGCGCTTCCCGCAGCACAGCTGTTACTGCACTGGGTTGCAAAGACCTGATAACTGTTCTCTCTCCGCCACCAGACTGAGTTCTGGGAGAATAGAAAACCATGCTTCCCTAATTCACCGTTCTGCCCAGCTCCTAACGCAGACTTGACACAAACAAAGTGCAGAGTAAATAATTAGTGAACTGAAAAAAAAAAAAAAAAAAAACAGAGAACAAATTCTGGACTCTGGGATTCATAAACTGTAAAGTGCAGTGCAGAGGGCTGCATTTCCCAAGGAGTATTATTATGTGCACTACTGGTGGGACCAGTGTGGCTTTAGACAGTGCCAGGTGAACTTTTTGTGTGTTTCGTTTTGCTACAAAAATTAGAAAAATTAAAACTAACATTTGAAACCTGTGTCTATAGTACTATTAATATTTAAGATGAGGCTAAATTTTATAGCATAATTTAAACAGAAAAAGTTAGTAGAAATAAAAAAAATATTAAGTAAACAATAGTACAGTTGGTACAAAAAAATGACAAGAATTGTAAAGGTCATAAAAATAACCAATGTACTCACCTCATGTGCATGAGCTCCTTTAATCTTCATAACAACCCTATGAGATAGCCCATTTTACAGATGAGGACATTGAGACTCAGAGAGGTCAATTGTGCTCACAGACACACAACTAGGAATACATGAGCCCTAGCTCTTCTGCTCTATAACCTTCCTCTAATTGAGTTGATGTAAAGGCTTTCAAGAAACATTTATTGGGCACCTACTATGTACCAGGCTGCAGTAAGCTCAGCTGGCCTGAAGACCAAAGGCTTTTTCAGAATATTTTCAGAGGAATCATTAGAACAGGATCAGCACTGGGTCCTGATCATGATGTAATTCATGTTTATTATGAAAGTGATGCAGGCCCACCTTGTTTAAAAAACGATATATCAAAAGGCTATATAAGGCTGTTTAAAAAAAAAAAAAGCAAAATTTTCCCTTCTGTCTTAGTTCGTTTTATATTGCTTAGAATACCTGAAATTGGATAATTTATGAAGAAACAAAATGTATTTCTTACAGCTTTGGAGGATGGGAAGTCCAAGGTCAAGAGGCCACAACTGGTAAGGGCCTTCTTGCTGGTGGGGACTCTCCACAGAGTCCTGGGGTGGCAGGGCATCGCATGGTGAGGGGGCTGAGTGTGTGCTCACATGCTAGCTCAGGTCTCTCTTCCTCTTCTTATAAAGCCACCAGTTCCTCTCCCATAGTAACCCATTAATCCATTAACCCATTAATCTGCAAATAAGGGCAGAGCCCTCGTGACCCAATCATCTCTTGAAGGTCCCACCTCCCAATACTGCCACATTGGAGATTAAGTTTCAACATGAGTTTTGGAGGGGACATTCAAACCATAGCAACTTCCTACAGCCCATCCCCAAGGCACACTCTGCAGGGCTAATGATTCCTTGCCAGTCCTTTTAGGCTTTGCTCATGAGCACATGATAAGCACTGCCTTGAAGGGCTCCCCATGATTGATTTAGGAAGGTCTTGAGATTTGACTCTGAGCTCAGACACAGAATCCTTGGCTGCATACACAGGCTGCTCTGAAGTGTTGGTGGGTGAACTTCAAGCCTTGATGACCTTCGTCTACTGGAAGGATTAGCCTTGACCAAGTATCAACTGAACCATTCGGTGCCTCACATCTGGGAGTCTCTGAAAAGGAAACTCTAGTCAACATCTCTGCCTCTCTCTTGTCAACTTTTCTAACCACCCCTCCCCTTGGCTACATCAGGGGTCCCCTCCAGGCACCCAGGGTCTTCTGAGGTTCTCTCTTGAACAGCAACTGCCATTTCTTATTAACTTGTCTGTTGACACACACAGGTTTGCTCCCTTAGAGCCCCCAGACCATGAGCTCTGGAGGGCAGCAATGGAGTCTGACCCACTGCCCGATCCCACTGCAGGACGCATGGCCGGGCATGCAGTAAGCACTCATGGAATATTTTCTGAATAAATGCATGCATGCCTGCCAGAGCACATCTGTGTGGTCATACATGACACAACCCTAACTGCACATTGACGTGGACAGTGACCTGGACAGGCTGACTTCTGGGCTGGTTGGATCTGAAGAACAGTAAAACAAAAACAAAAACAAAACAAACAAACAAACAAAAAACCAGTTCTGAACTCTCAATGAAGGTTGCCATTGAAGTATAAAGGAAAATCCTTCAACCTCAAGAGTAGAAGCTGTGTTCCTACCCACCTACACATTTGAGGAGATCAAAGCCCAAATCCTTCGGTGGTGGTGATTACGGCCACCAAACATATTCTTTCATTGTTCATTTATTTGTTCATTGGAAAGGTGATACATTTAAATGCCTACAGGGCCAGGAGAGTACTGTGCGAAAGATGACAGGGAGTGATGGAGATTGTGGCTAAAATGAAACACATCCCTGTCCTCGTGGACAGCTGCTGCTCAACTCCAGCCAATCACTGCCATGTGACTACATGAACCAAGTATTTCTGGATGTTCTGATGTTTCAGAAGGAGACAGAGATCTAGATTATTATATGAAATATCTTGATTTGGGAAAGCTTAGTAGCTATTTTAAAATTTACATTGCACAAGCTAAATGGAGCCCATATGTAGGTCATATTCACAGAGAAAAATGTTCCTGGTGGGACCTCTCTTATGCCAGTGCCTCCCACCCACAAGTTCTATGGGGCCAGGGTTATATCTGTTTTATTCACCTCTGTGTCCTCAATGCTACCTATGCGCTGGCACATAATTATTGCTCAATAAGCATTTGTTGACTGCACAAATGCATGCTTCCTGTGACCAAGCATTGTGCTGGGCACTGGGAGTTCTGGCACAGACATAATACGATTCCAGTCTGGGAAAGAAGTGCAGAGGTGAGAACTAAGCAGTACCAGAAAATATTCTGAAGCTGTAATGGAGGTCTGTGCAGGTTATAGGACATGGTTCCAAGAACAGAGGAATTCATGCCACTGGGGACAGATCTGGGCCTTGAGGGGATCCTTGAGATTCATGTTGCACAATAAGATACTTCAAACAACATATGTTTATTGTCTTACAGTCTCTGTGGGCCAGGAATCTGGGCATAGCTTAACCAGGTCCTCTGGTTCAGGATCTCTCATCGTCGCTGGGGTCTCATCCAAAGATTCAATTGGGAAAGGGTCCACTTCCAAGCTCACATGGGTGTTTGCAAGATTAAGTGCCTTACAAGCTGTTGGCGAGAGACCACCCTAACTTCCTTGCCACATGGGCCTTTCCATAGCACAGCTCAGAGCATAGCCAAGTGTTTCAACAAAGACAGTGAGAGTCTGCTAGCAAGACAGAAGTTACAATCTTAGGTGACATCATTATGGAAGTGACATCCCATCCCCTTTGCCATATTCTGATGGTTAGAAGCAATTCCCAGATCCCGCCCACACTCAGAGGAGAGTGTAGGAATTATTAAGGGCTGTCTTAGAACCAGTCTTCCATATTCCCCTGTAAATAGGAGGAGAAAGGTGTTCCAGGTAAGGGAGCAGCACAGACAAAAGCACCACAGGTGACACAGCGTCATCCATCTGGCAAAATGCAAATATTTCAATGAAAGGTAAGAAACAGAGAGGGAGGCAGGAGATGAGACAAAGCCAAATCTGGAGAGACTGTGTCGTCTCAAGGTACATCAGAATCATCATGTAAGACATAAACGGCCCACCTGTTCCATGTTCTGAACAAGGATCTGCAGAGTCGACATGATGACGGGCTGGGGAATTATACTAGTAAGGTGTAAAAATCACTCAGATGTTACAGGAATACTTCAAGTAAAAGAGACAGCATGCTACCTCTCTGGAGAGTTTTGCCAGTCAAGCTGTTGGTGGAAGCTCTTTCCATCATGTTTCTTTGCAACACTGATGGCAGGTGCAGGATGTGATATTTGAAGACGTGGGTCTTCCTAAGCCAAAGCAAAGTCCAGAAGAAAAGGATAAACTGTTTTAGGATTTGATGTGGAGAAACTGGAACTCCAGTGCACTCTTGATGAAAATGAAAACTGGAGCAGTTGCTATGGAAAACAGTATGGAGAGTCCTCAAAAAATTACATATAGAAGTACCATATGATCCAGCAATTCCACTCCTGGGTAAACACCCAAAAGAACTGAAAGCAGGGTCTTGAAGATATATTTGTACACCCATGTTCATAGCAGCATTACTCCCAATAGCCAAAAGGTGGAAGCAGCCCAAGTGTCTATCAATGAATGAGAAGATAAACGAATGCTGTATGCATGCATGATGGAATATTACTCAGCCTTGAAAAGGAAGAAAATTCTGACACATGGTACACAACACGCATGAACCTTGAGGACATTCAGCTAAGTGAAATAAGCCAGTCACAAAAAGACAAATACCATATGATTCCACTTACACGAAGTACCTAGAGAAGTCAAATTTATAGAAACGGAAAATAGAATGGTGGTTGTCAGGGGCTGGGGGAGGGGAGTTGTTTAACGCATATAGAGTTCAGTTTGGCCAAATGAGAGATCAGATGCACGACAAGGTGAATGTACCCAACACTAGTGAACTGTATACTTAAAATGGTTATGATCAATTTTATTTTATATGGATTTTACAACAATTTGAAAATTTTTTAAATAATAAATTTTTTAAATGTTTTAGGATTTGTAGTCCTGTGTGCAAAGCAGTGTTTGCTGACTGTCCATTTCATCTGGATGCTGGACAAAAGCTAGATCACATGCTGGGCCTGAAATGGATTAAACCCGCAGGTTCAATTCTCCAACGTCTTAGGCTATCAAGGACTTTGTGTCTACAGTAGAGAAGAGCAGCCACCAGATGGCAGTGTGGGCCTATTAGTTGGGACCATTTATCCCAAGCCCAGAGCTTCAAGCTTGGCTTAACAAGCTCATCAGCTGGTGGTAGGAGGCATCAGGGAAGTCTTCCTGGAGGAGGAGAAATGAGGACTTCTTTTTTTTTTTTTTTTTTTTTGGTATTGAAAGACAAGACCTAGCCAGGCTGGCTGGGCAGGTTAGGAGTAACATGAGAAGTAAGAATAATAATTAACCACCACCCCCATCCATCATTTACTAAGTATCTTACACCCATTATCTTATTTAGTCTTCCAAATCTCTATGAGATAGGTACTATTATTATTCTCATTTTGCTGATGAGGAAACTGAGGATCAGAGAGGTTATGCCACTTGCTGGAGGTCACCCAGCTAATGAGTAGCATAACCCAGATTTTCACCCAGATCCCACAGCCCATTCACTCCATCATGCCCATGTGTAATCTGTGCCCAGCAGTGGGAGAAAGGTGAGTATAAAGAATGGGAAACAGTTTGTTGCTAACTGGGGGTGTAGAGAGGATGCTGGAGAGGCTGGCCAAAACCAGATCACACAGGCTCTGTGTGGGAGTCCCCAGAGATTTGCATCATCTCATCAGAGCTCCTTTTGGCTTGCATTTCAGCGGAGGAGTCCCTGGCATGTGACAACCCAGGGTTGCCTGAGAATGGATACCAAATCCTGTACAAGCGACTCTACCTGCCAGGAGAGTCTCTCACCTTCATGTGCTACGAAGGCTTCGAGCTCATGGGAGAAGTAACCATTCGATGTATCCTGGGACAGCCATCCCACTGGAATGGGCCACTGCCCGTTTGTAAAGGTAAAGAAAACTCCTCTCAACACGGGATCTGAGGTCCCTGAAGATATGTGAACTGGCTCACAGGAATTCTGAACTTGCTCTAAAAAGCTCGGCTACTGTACTTCATTAAATCTAAGATGCTACCATTCCTTTACCCACCACAGAGAAAGAAAAAAAAAATGCTGCCAATTAAACTATGACACAATGTCTTCTTGCTTAGCATTTTTATTTTTGCTTACAAAAGGAGCTAATTCAAGCTTAGATTTTTATCATATACTACACTTATGAAAACTTTAAAATGAAAATATAATGAAAATAAATTGTTTCCCTTGTCTTTAAACTTCCCCACCTTCAGAGTCTGCCACTTTGGAATCATTTGTGACTCGGGGTCTTTGGTGTCCTATTTTTCCACTCAGTATTGCCGGTGCCATCAAAAGTATCGGAAATGCAGACTTCCCTTGGAGGGTTCATAAAAGAACTAAAGTCTTCAGTGCTCAGCGTTTGCAATTATGCCGAGGCAGGGCTGGGACTGGGGCTGTCCTGTGATGCAGGGTCAGACTTAAAAAAGAATGTCTCCGCACACTTTACGCCCCCCAAAGCCTCTCTTGCCTCGCCGTTGTCCCAGCCCTGAGAGTAGACCTACTTTTGATTCCTGCTCCGAGGACGTGGCTTACACATTTCCCACCTTCTGCACCCCCTTCCCGCCACTTGGTTCCCATGGTTACGAGTGCTCCCCTGCTGCCTGCAGAGCGTTCCCCCAAGGCGCTCACGCCCCTCCTGCAAAGGCTGGTGCTCGGTGCGCTCCACGTTTGCGCACACACAGGAATGTGACGCCACCTGGTGGCAGCGATCATAACACACAATTGACTGTAAGACAGGCCCCCATGAAAAGTGGGAAAATTGCATCTTAGAGTTAATGAAATACTCATCATTGAAATTAAGTTGTGACACAGCAAGTGAAATTTGGCTCCATTTACCCAGGACTTCGAAGTGTACAATCAATAATAATATCCTAAATATGTTCAATGTTTTAGGCCAGTGGATTTTAACCTTTCATGGCATGAGTACTCCTTTGAGAACCAGTCACAAAAAAAAAAAAAAGCTCTAAATTCTCTCCCCAGGGGAACGGAAGCGTGAAGTTTTACATTCGTACTTGGAAACCCATAACTTCAGTGGATCCTCAATTACCTTAGTCGTGAACACTAGCTTTAAGGCTTAAAAATACTTTCCCAGACAGCCTTTTCACCCCTAGGTATATGTCTAAAAAATTGAAAACAGATATTCAAAATGTTTTCAATAATGTTGTACATAAATGTTCATGTCAGCATTATTCACACTAGCCAAAATATGGAAACAACCCAAATGTCCATCAAGTGAATGGATAAGCGTAAATGAGGTATACTCCATAAAAAGGAATGAAGTGCTGACACATGCTGCAACATGGATGAACCTTGAAACCAGGATTCCAGGTGAAAGAAGCCAGACACAAATATTCGGAATAGATAAATCCGTACAGACAGAAAGCAAAGTACTGGTTGCCTAGGGCTGGAAGGAAGGAATGAGGAGTAACTGCTTAATGGGTTTGGGATTTGTTTGGG
Organism: Cynocephalus volans; assembly: GCF_027409185.1. Taxonomy (NCBI): domain Eukaryota; kingdom Metazoa; phylum Chordata; class Mammalia; order Dermoptera; family Cynocephalidae; genus Cynocephalus; species Cynocephalus volans. Next base: position 200,579,791 of record NC_084461.1, read on the forward strand.
GTTGATGAAAATGTTTTGGAACTAGATAGAGATGATGGTTGCAGAACACTGTGGATGTGCTAAATGCCACTGAATTGTACACTTTAAAACAGTTAATTTTATGTTATGTGAATTTTACCTTTATAAAAAAATATTTTTTCCCTTGAGTCACTTCATTTAAGCCTCATCCATGACCACAGTCTAAGATGGGTGAGCCATCTTACCTATTATACAGATGTGAAAAGAGAAGCTCAGAGAAGTTAAGTGACTTTCCCAAAGCCACACAGCTCATACAAGACAAAGCTAAGACTTGAACTCATATCTCCTGACTGTAAATTTCCTGCCTCATCTACAGTGGGCTGCCTGGGGGGTGGGCTTCAGGGCTGTTAGGAAAGCCCCCAGCCAGCCAGTTACCCCAGCATCAGACACTGAGAGTGTTCATTAGAAACACCCCTGAATCTACCCCAGCCCTACAAAATCAGAATCACCGGGGGGTGGGGCCTGGAATAGGCATTTTAACAAGCTCTCAGTTGCTTGAGTGCACTTTGAATTTGAGGGCCACTTAAGGCAGTGGTTTCCAAACACAGGGTGCAAATGTAAACAGTCCTGGGCCCCTTCCATGGAAATTCTGATTCACTAAGTCTAAGACAGGTCCCAGGGACCAATTTAACTCGCACCACAGGTGAACCATATCATCAGCCAAGTGTGGGAAACGCTGGCATGAAGATGCAATTTAATCTCACCTGCAATCAAGTGGAGGCTTATCCTGTGAATCACAATGACTTGTACAAGTGCTTCTTAATAAGAGAATAAGAGGTCTTTCCAAAGAGCAGAGCACAGTAAGCAGCAGTTAGCATGTAAGACGGCTGCCTTTCCCCAGTCCCCCTTAATTTTGACTAAGTTCAGCCATGTATTTGAATTTATTTTTGAGAGCACAGGAAATCAGCTTTGTAGGGTTAAAGTACTGGTAAGTTTTCTTGAGTAAAGATTTCCTGTAGGGCCGAACCCGTGGCGCACTCGGGAGGGTACGGCGCTGGGAGCTCAGCAGCGATCCTGCCGTGGGTTCGGATCCTATATAAGGATGGCCGGTGCACTCAGCATGGTGCGGCCGGTCACAAAAAGACAAAAAAATAAAAAAAATAAAGTAGTAGTCTGAAGTAACCTGATGTTAACTAACCAGTTATTTAAAAAAAAAAAAAAAAAAAAAGATTTCCTGTAAACTCCCTAACCATTACATGGGCATGAATAGAAATTAATTTAATGTTCGTAAGTGTTCTGTTGGGGAGAAAAATTAACAGAGTTTGTTTTTAAGAAATCTAAGTAAGGACACCATGAGAAGGGTCATGTGGGGCTAATCACCTGAGTTTACAGTCTCACCTTTTCCTGGACTTAAACAAATAGACATAATTGGAAAGAGGTGGGAGGGGCTGTTTTTCTTCTACAAAAGAAAAAGGGGTCATACCATACATGAGTATAGCTAAGCCTCCAGTGGCTGCCCCTCCTATCCCTAACACTGCAGTCCTATCATCCAAGCCCTTCATGCTGGGGTTTGCATCCTTGGAAGAAACACCTATCTTTGTTGTTTTTTGGGTTTCGTTTTTTTTTTATTTCATTGTATGTGTTTATAGGGTACAATTTGTTGTTTCCATATGTGCATATACTGTAAAACAACACAGTTACAATAGTTAGCATATCTATCACCTAAATATTTATCATTTCTTTGTGGTTATAACATTCAAGATCCTCTTTTCTGCCTATCTTGAAATATACAATAGAGTATTATTAGCCATTGTCATCCTAGAGCACCAGAACTTATTCTTCCTGTCTAACTGTAGCTTTGTACCAACCAGTCTGCCAACCTTTCCCCAAACCCCCTAGCCTCGCCCTTTCCCTGCTCCTGGTAACCACTATTCTACTCTCTATTTCTCTTTTTTCCCCCTTTTAAATTTATTTTTCTTTTTTTTTTTTTAATGCAATTTTTTTCGGGGTTGGGGGTGGCTGGCCAGTATGAGAAAACAAACCCTTGACCTTGGTATTACAAGGCTGTGCTCTAAACAATTGAGCTAACCGGCCAGCCCTAATTTATTTTTCTTGACTGACCCATGATAATTGTATGTATGGAGTACAGTATATCTGGGAGCATGTTTTTTGTGCTCAGCTACTATGATGACTTTGAGGCCAAAGCATTAATTGCCATTCCCTTCATCTTCAACTTGAATAAAAATATTTATACTCGATCAAAGAGATATCTGCACCACCACGTTTATAGCAGCACTGTTCACAATAGCCAAGATATGGAATCAATCTAAGTGTCCATCCACAGATGAATGCATAAAGAAATTGTGGTGTATATACACAATGGAATACCACTCGGCCATAAAAAAAATGAACTCTTGTCATTTGTGGCAATGTAGATGAGCCTGGAAGACATTATGTTAAGTGAAATATGTCATACACAGAAAGATAAACATCACACATTCTCATTCATATGTGGAAGCTAAGAAAAAGTTGATCTTATAGAAATAGAGAGTAGAATTGTGGTTACTAGAGGCTGGGACAGGGTGGGAGAAGAAGAGTTAAGGAGAGAAGTTGGTTAACAGATGCAAAATTACAGCCAGATAGGAAAATAAGTTCTAATGGTCTACAGTAGTGCTAGGTGTCTATCATTAATAATAATTTATTGTATGTTTTCAAATGGCTACAAGAGAGGAGCTTGAATGCTCTCAGCACAAAGAAATGATAAACTTTTGCAATGATAGATAGGCTAGTTACCCTGATTTGATCATCACACATTGTACACATGTACTGAAATATAACTCTGTACACCATAAGTATGTACAATTATTATGTTCCAATTTTAAAATAATATAAAAGTTATCCAAAAAATAGTTATACATGAAATACGAAGCCTAGTCAAATAAACTCAGAATAAAAATGAGATTAGAAAGGTTTACATAAATATATATTTCGAAGCAGGAAAACAGCCTCACCTCTAGCTGCATTTTGTATAAAGTCTTAGCCTCATGGTCCATCAGTGCTGTGTCCTACACAAACGCAATGAGAAGAGCCTAACCACGTAGTTGAGAGCAGAGGTGAGAGAAAGCCTAGTAGTCCCGGTTTAAATCCTGCCTCCATGACTTAGAAGCTATGTGATGTTAGAGAAGTCATTTCACTTCTCTAAACCTCTGTCTGCTCATCTGTAAAATGGGGATGATAATATTATCTAATTAATGAGATTGTGTGAGGGTTAAATGAGCAAATGATATAGAGCCCTTAGCACAGTATCAGACACGTGGTGAGTGTTCAGTAATTATCCACTATTACCATTGTTGCTCTTGTGTCTTTCTTAACCATCTCATCTTCTTTTGGGAACTTAGGAAGTGAATGTGTCCAGGCATTTTCACTGATTACAGTCTCCCAAAACAAGTAAAAACATAGCTCTAACTCTAGCAAAACATGACCTAGGCTTTTGTATCTAATTTTTTTTTTTTTTTTTGCTTCATTTTGTGCAGAGTCAACTCACTTTACATTAACCAATGCTTCCTGATTTCTCTTTCAGTTAATCAAGACAGTTTTGAACATGCTTTAGAAGGTGAGTTCCATAATGAAAAAATCCAATAAATCAAGCTAATAGTAGAAAACAGGGCAGGTCCTTGAACATCTTTATCCAGGTACCTAAAAACATAAGAAATAAATTGTGGGGCCGACCCCGTGGCGCACTTGGGAGAGTGCGGCGCTGGGAGTGCAGCAGTGCTCCCACCGCCGCGGGTTCGGATCCTATATAAGGATGGCTGGTAGACCCGCGGTGCGGCCGGTCACAAAAGACAAAAAAAAAAAAAAAAAAAGAAAGAAATTGTGCCTTTACACTGCAGAGGATAATTTGAAAACAAATGATATTATAAAGTATGAAATCATTGGATTTTTGATTTGGGGCCCTAAATATAACTCAAAAGGGATTTGACACCAGTCCTATACATGAAAAGGTAAGGAAAGCTGAGAGTCCATGTGCCTGAGAAAGGTTTAACCCTAATTGTAACATTTTTCAACCACATGGTGCTATTTGGGGAAATAAATCTAGTGATCCTCACTTTCCACACCGAGCATCCTCTGTTTTCCCCTGAGTCTTTTTCTTCTCCAGCACACCTGTACCTTCTCTCCTTACCCCCTTATTTTATTAGGACTTCCCCAGTGAGGTTTATTAATGTGGAACAGATGTTAAAAGCTATCCAGGATTTTATTTTTGGTTTCGTATTTAGTTTGTGGTTCCTTCCCTTTCCAACTCCTCTCATACGTAAAACATTCTGCATTCTGTGTTGCCTCTATTAAATCTGAGCTGTGATGTCGGAAAAAATAAATAATATATTGTTTCATTTTTTAAGTGTTTCGACCAATTGAGCAGTTTTTATGATTATTGCTGGAGCCATATTTAGCTTGCTGGCACTCAGAATCTGGGGCTGTGTGAAACGCATTTCTTTAGTTGCTGTTCCTTGTAGCAGGCGACATTTTATTCCCAGAAGGTAGTCAGGCTTCAAACACAAGCGTAGGGGAAGAGTATGTATTAGTCACTCTGCTTGGAAAATAGAGGGCATTCTGTGTCATTCTCTGTTCAGGGCATCCTTTTTCTGCCTTTTGCCAACCAATGGACCATGAGATTGTCTCAAAGGGCAGGGGTTGCTCAGAAATTACAAGCACCCTCATAATGTTTTGTGCTCATGCATTTATTGTGGGCTTTAGGATTGATTTTTCAGACCCCATAAAGTGGTGGTTAATGGATTTTAGATTGGTGTACAGCTGAACGCTGTTAGATGTGACCATGGAGAATGGTAGAGGAACCTTGGAGGCCAAACTTCTAGAAGAGATGTGGGGTCTCCCTGCAAGCCCTGCTGGGAAAACACTCTGGGTCCCACAATAGCTACCATAGTTCATGCAATTGCCACAAACATTGGGAGGTAGTGGGAGCCTCCACGTGAGGCTGACAGAGCTGCCCAAGAACATGCAGCAGTGGCCTCTGGGAATCAGCACTGGGTCTTCACAGTTGGGGTGTCATCAGGGTGTGCAGAATTGCCAGCTGTCCCAGCTGCTCAGAGCCCACTCCTGGAGAGTCTGCCTGACTAGTTCTGGGAGCCACACACACACGCACACCCTCAACTGGGTGCAGCAAGCTCCCCAGCTGGGCAGCTGGGTTTGGGAGCCCCTGCTTAGAAACCTTGTGGCTGACCCCTAGTACATCCAACTCATGGACATACAGGTAGCTCACCACTCCCAAATCTGGGGTCCAGACCCATTCCTATTTCTCTTCTTCACTCCATGAAAATGTCTAGAGAATCTGCCTTCCCAGTTACCACATTTGGGATTTTCTCCAAGTCTTCCCTTGAATTGGATTTTAACCAGATTTCAACCACACCCACCCCCAGAAATGGATGTGGTCTGATTAGGGCTCCAACAGTGTGATTCTTGGTAGCCCCTATGGCCGTCATACCCAAGATGAGTCTGGGCTCCCTGGCAAAGCACCAGTGCTGTTGCCTCTAGTCCCTGCGTCATCTCCCCTCTGGAGATGGTTGTCCACTGTTGAAGACTCTGTGACCTCAGCTCTCTGAGTGGGTGTGGAGTTGGGAAGGCAGGCCATCACCTGGGAGCCAGGGAGCTGTGTGAGTTGGGTGTGTGAGAAGTGAAGACCTCACTGGCTCGTGTGTTCAGTAGCAGAAGCGGCAGCCGAGTCGTCACTGGAAGGGGGCAACATGGCGCTTGCCATCTTCATCCCGGTCCTCGTCATCTCCTTACTGCTGGGAGGAGCCTACATTTACATCACAAGGTAGGGGACTGAGGGGAGATGAGCTGCCACTCAGCCACTCAGCCACCAGCACACTGGTGGGCATTTCACTTCGCTGAGACTCAGGGTGTAGTGGCATTCGTGTGATTGTAGAAATGTTGTGTGTGACTCAACTCAACTATCTGGGATAAATATTTATTTGGGGCCCTTGCCAAGCCTCCATTGTAGGAGGGGTGAGCGTGCAGTATTGAATAAGATAGACACCGTTCCTGACCTCCAGGAGCTTATGGTTTAGTGGGGGACATTGACATTACCAGGCACAATGACCCATTCGTTTCATTGCTCACTTACTCAACAAATGGGAGCTGACAATCTAATAGGTACCAGACATTGTCCCAGGTGTTGGGGGTCATAGAATTTGCATTTGGTGAAGTAGGAAGATATTTAACCATGCCCAGGATAGTCACTAATTTATTCCAATTCAAATTATCGAGCACTCAATATGCACCAGGCAGCTTCCAGGGCTCTAGGAACATCACTGTGAACAAAACAGAAGAAAATCTTTGTCCTTGTGGGGCTCAGGTTCTAATGGGGGAATATAGGCAATAAGCAAAGTATATAAGAAAAGTATGTAGGACGTTGGAAGGTGATAAATGCAGGGAGAAAAAGAAAGCCGGGCAAGGTGGATAAAGGGCTCTGGTATAGAAGGGATGATTGCATTTTAAATGGGGCAGGCAGAGGAGGCCCTGCTGAGAAATTACATTTCAGCAAGGCCTTGAAAGCAATAATAAGTAAACCATGCCAGTATGTGGGATAGAAGGGGTTCAGGCAGAGAAAGAGCATGTGCAAAGGTCCTGGGGCTGGTATGTGCCTAATGTAAATTGTCCCTGCCCTAGTGGAGTTCACAGTCTGGGGGAGAGGGGAGAGAGTAAATACACAAATAAACTAAACCACAGTAAGATTAAAATGATCAGGGAGAGAGATCAAGTGTGGTAAGTAACAGAGGAACCCCACTTAAATAGGTGGCTGGAGAAGGCTGCTCTAAGACTTGGCATATAGTAGGTGCTCAATAAATGCTCATTATTGTTATTGTTGCTCTTTGCATTAAAGAGGGACTTGAGTCACCTTCCAAGTGAAAATAAATTAAGCTTCATCCCCTCCCCAGTAAGGGGGAGAGGAAGGCTTTAGCTATCAGTGACTGGGGTAGAAGTTGACAGCAGTTATAATTTCTGCTTTCACCTCACCAGGATTCTCACCAGCAAGAGGCTGTTTCCACACATCCTCGTTGTCATTCACAGAGGTGCCTGTGCTCAGGAAGTGGCACCAACTCTTCCTCTTTGGTACTGCAATGTCTCCCCTTCTATTTGGGGAGAAGTGACTTCTCTCTCCTTTCTCATCTCTTCTCCAGATGTCGCTATTACTCTAACCTCCGCCTGCCCCTGATGTATTCCCACCCCTACAGCCAGATCACCGTGGAAACCGAATTTGACAACCCCATTTACGAGACAGGGGTGAGTGGGTCTCTCTCCTCTCCCGGGTTCCTCCCTCTTTGCTCTGAATTCACTGACAACGAAACTGAAGGTTTCATTTCCTTTTGCTCACGAGAGGCAAGGCCAGGGGTCCTGTTTCATCCTCACCAAGACCCCTATTGAGATAACTGCTGAGAGAACCCAGCTCTCTCTGCAAGTGATTGGAGCCAGTGATGAGCCTGTGAGTCTGTTCACTCTTGGTGGAATGCTCTCAGAAAGAGGTGGCTGCACCCAAGACCCAAGGAGAGATGACTAAGATGGATCAGAGCCCACTGGTGACCTGGTGGCATCTTACTGAGCTCCATTCCTTACTGAGTGGCAGTGTGCAACATTCCTATACATTTGAGTGGCAGGACCTGTGCTGGATACTGGGAACACAGTCATGAACAAAACAGACACAGATCCTGCCATTACTGACCTTGCAGTCTTGTGAAGGAGACAGGTATCAATAATAATAATAATAACATGTACCACATGCCGGGCACTTTAAATGCATAATCTCCTTGGATCGTTGCAAATTTTTGCATTAGATTCAACAGTTACCTTTGATTGACCAATAAGCATATTAAAGTCCAGAGAGAGGGAAAATAATTTGGCCCAGGTTGCACACAGGCAGGATGTATGGTCTGGAGCTGGAACACACTCTTCCTGGTGCTGCTAATCACTATGCTATCCTGCCTCTCCTTCACCTCAGTCGATCAAGTGTGCCTGTGAATATCTTGATTACAATAAATTATAATTTTTAAGAACCATGAAAAACATTGGACAGGGTTCTATGAGGGTATATGATGAGGAACATGTGGAGAGGGTTGCAGAAGAAATTTTTGAGAAAGTGACAGTAAAGCTGAGACATGGAAGGTGAGTATAACTTAGATGGACTGAAGAAGATTCCAAGCAGAAGGGAGAGGATGTGCAAAGGTCCAGAGGTACATGTAAGGAACCAAAAGGCTGATCATGACTTTGCAAAACCACAACCTTCAAATTCACTGTGTAATGATGTGTAATCATCTGCCAGTGTTTGGGGGGCACAAACTTGACTTGTTCCTTGTCCCTGCTAACTTTTCCTCACCCACACTTCCTCAGACCTCCTGTGTTAGTTATCTACTGATGCATAACAACATTATTACAAATTAGGGGCCTGAAACAACACACATTTATTATCTCATAGTTGCTATAGGTCGGCAATCGAGGCACAGTGTGCATGGGTCCTCTGCTTCAGGGCCCACAATTGCAATCAAGGCATCAGCTGGGGCTGCAGTCTCATCTGAGGCTCAACCAGGGAAGGAGCCACTTCCAAACTTATGTAGTTGTTGATGGCATTCAGTTCCTTACAGGCTGTTGGACTGAGGGCCTCGATTTCTTGCAGACTGTTCTCTAGAGGTCACCCTCAATTTCTTTCCATGCTTGCTTCTTCAAAGCCAGCAAGACAAGGGGAGAGTCACAAAATGGAAGTCACAATCCTGTGTGCCATAAACACGGAAGTGATATCCTGGCACCTTCATATTCTGTTGGTTAGAAGCAGGTCACAGGTCCTCCCCACCCTTACGGCAAGGGCATGAATGCCGGGAGGTGGCAGTCATGAGGTCCCCCTTGGAGTCTGCCACCACACTCCCATCTACCATGAAGCATAGACATTGTTGCATACCTGTGTTGGTCCAGCAGGAACTGGAGACTTCCACTGATGCATGTGACAGTGACCACTTCCAGGGCCGAGCCTATGACTTCTTATATCTCCCTGCTCCTTGCCCCTGGGGCCTGGAATACATTATGCACACTCCATCACTATTGGAGAAATCAAACTGGTTGCTACCCACATGCTGTAGTCGTTTTAAAGGGCACTGCCAAGAACAGGCATATGTTACTTTGCATTCTAATCGAACTTACTTCCAAATCCTGAGAAGAGGTCAGGCTGGTGAAAAACAGCATTTTAGAGAATAGACTTTATTAATACTTATTAGTAGAGTATATCAATAACCTAGAGCTATAATAATGCTGATGAGTAACAAACAATCCCAAAACTCAGTGGCTTAGAGCAAGAAACATTAATTTGCTCATCAGTCTGTGGGGCAGTAAGCTAGTTTCAGCTGGATGGTCATCCTGGCTCATTGCTGACTGGGTGACTCAGCCTGGCTTTCTGTGTCCTTCATCCTCCTGTGGGGACATCATGCCCTGCTCATGGTGATGGCAGAAGGGAAGGACACAAGCAGAAGCACACAAGCACTTTTTAAGCACCTGCTGTGTGCCATTTTTTTTTTATAACCTATTGGCAAAAGCAAGACAGGGTCAGAGTGGAAGGATTCTACTAAGTAACATGGCCAAGGGCCTAGACACTGGGAGGTGTTGTATTAGTCAGGATTCTCCAGAGAGACAGAACCATTAGGATATAGATATAGATATATGAGAGGGGATTTACTAGGGAAACTGACTCACGTGATTATGAATGCTGAGAAGTCCTGTGGTAGGCCATCTGCAAGCTGGAGACTCTGGGATGCCAGAAGCATAGCTCAGTCCAAATCCGGCAGCCTCAGAACCAGGGAAGCTGACGCTGTCATTATCAATAGAAGGCCAAAGTCTAGAGAGCTGGAGATGCCACTGGTGGATGTCCTGGAACCCAAAAGCTAAAGATCCTGGAGTTCTGGTGTCCACCAACAGAAGAGAAGAGTGTATCCCAGCTCCAGAGGACAGAGAGAGAGATTCACTTTTCAGATGATGCCCACCCATATTGAGGGTGGATCTTTTCCCACCCAATCCACTCAGGCTGTCATGATAATCTCCTCTGGAAACACTCACAGACGCACCCAAAAGTAATGTTTTGACAGGTTTCTAGGTATTCCTTATTCTAGACAGGTTAACCAATTAACCATCATAGGTATAAGAACTAGAACCATCAGTGTATCATGCTAGCACACAGGTGTTTAACAGATCTGTTATTCTCTCTCTTGCAGGAAACCAGAGAGTATGAGGTTTCCATCTAAAGAGAGCTACACTTGAGAAGGGAACTTACGGATATGAACTCAACGACAACCTCCTCGAGACATTCATCCAGAGACCATGCGGCATTTGATGGAAACCCCAGAGTGTCAGCTGTCTTTTCTTTAGACTCTTTATTGAAGATTTACTGTTTTCTTCACTGTATTTATTATATTTAAAATTGAAATAGGTGTGGTTTGATGTATTGTGGCTGCAGCCAAATTCATGTGACATCCTCATATCTGAAGGCAGGTGGAAGATTTGCAAAATGGCAGACAGCAACACACACACATATGCGCACACACACGCGCACACACGTGGACACACACACACACACACACACACACAAACACACAACACACACCCCAGATTGGCTTCTCCCATCAGCAATGCTATGCTAAGGCTGCCTCAAATTGCATGCATCTTCAGGATCCATGCCCATGGCGTTTTTAGTACAAAATCTAAGTCCCAAGATTTGGTTGGAAAGGATCTCTTGTTGGATTAACTTGGGTTGGAATTTCACATGGGTACTGAAGCCCATTTTTTAGAGGTCTGCTTCAAAATAAATTCTGTGTCCTCTCTTCCAATTTTACCAGCTTCTAAAAGGTCTTGCCACATCCACTCCCTTCCATGGTCCTTCTGAAAGCAGCAAAGGTATCACATCATTGTCTTTTACCACCCTGGCCTCCCTGGATGCTGACAAAAGAAGAAAATATTTTCTTTCTAAAGAGGTGATAAATGACAAAGGAAAATTTTCAGAGAAGATGAGAGATTTGAGAGTTCCAATGAAGAACTGGGTGAGGGGGAATGTTGGGTAAGGGAATTGAGTTAATAAAATGTTCTTTTCTTTGACACTCCTTCAATGGTGAAAGAGCAGGTAATTTATGCTACAAGTGCCAGAACTGATCACCTTGTTCAGCAGACCACCCTCAGGCTGTGATAATAAATCCATAGGCTCGGGACCCACGGGCAGCTTTGCTCATATCGTTATAAGGGTTTGTGTTAGGAGGAAGGAGGTGTCCCATCTGGAATCCACGGGTGGGCTCTGTTTTTCTCCTGGGGTTCTGGAATGTCTTAGCCCTCAAAATAGAAGAGACTCTAGTGCACTGCTTCTCTGAAAGGTGTCACCTTCAGAATATACTTGCAATCCAGTATTTCAGGGGAAGGGAGGGTCCTATGAGAAGAAACTACTTTTTTATTCTCTGAAGCTCTGTCTGGGTGACGGATAGTGCTTTGAATGCTGACACTGGAGGTGCAAAGAACAAGAGCAGGGGATTTAAAATTGCAGCAAAACGTACCATAGAATCTGCATCATCCAATTTGAACATCAGTGAGGACAGGAGGAAGAATTTCAGGTCAAAAAGGAAGTCATAGCACCACATCTAATAATATGGGTGTCCTTGGATTTTATCAGGGTGTCCTTTTGCCCCAACCCAGTGGGACTGGGAGTGTGTGGTACTTTGAAAGATTCTTTTTAAAATACAGTCATGCGCTGAATAACGATGTTCGGTCAACCATGGATCACATATATGACGGTGGTCCCATAAGATTCTAATAGCTATACTATATAGCCTAGGTGTGTAGTTAGTACAGCCTAGGTTTGAGTAAGGATATACTCTGTGATGTTCGCACAATTACAGAATTGCCTCATGACACTTTTCCCAGGATGCTTCCCTATTGTTAAGTGACTCATGACTGTACAGGTATAAAGGCAGAGGTGAGGGTGAGTGGGAGGGATTGTACGTGGGAGGCAGAGTCACCTCCCTGGGACCACATAGTGACGGTCGATGGCTCTGACAGCTGCACAGGCTCAGTGGCTTTTGGAGCCCTCTTGGTGCCCTTCTCATGCTCTCTGGAATTGTTTTAAATCTGCTGGTTTTCAAACAAACAAACAAAAAAAGAACTTTCTGACCACCGTGCCATAGGGAGAATGGTTAAGAGCCTATTTGGGGGTAGTTCTTTTGGAAACATCTTGAGCAGGATAGGGAAGTTGGCTTTTTGCACACTTATCCTCCCGTCCCCACCAGGAGCTCGCACCTCAAGCTTGGGGGTCTGAGGCTGGATTATTTTCCTTCTGCCAGACAAGAATCGTGCATACATGCTCCTGGAGGCTTGCATTTGTGGTGCACGGCAAGAAATAACTAGAAGGCTGATTCCCAGACACCGGAGCCCACCCCCATTTTATGAAAGAAACAGAGAGGAAGGTTCCAGGCCATTAGTGAACAATATCATGTTTGAAGAAAGACAACAATACCACAATGTAACTTTTTTTAAGAAAGGCAAATTCCAATAGTTGGTTTTATTTTTACTTGATGCTTACTCTAACCCTAACCCTGCCTGGGTCATCTTGAAAGAAGAACTCTATTAATGATATTTGATTTCAGAACATACTATGGTTGTGTAAAAACTAAACATTTGCCTTTTGTAAAGACTGACAAAATATAAAATCTTTATTCTAACCGTGCTCCCTGAAACTTGGCAGGCCATGGCCCAGGTATTCTTACGGCCTATTGGAAGGATAGAAAAGGTGTTGATTTTTCTTATTTTTTCAGGAAATTAATGTCTTAGTTTCATCTTAGTAGTTCAGCACCTGTAACCGTGTTTTAGAAGTTTGTTTTAGCCTTGAGATGGATTATGCAAGTTCAGCAATGTACAGTGTGGTTGAAAAGTCAGGTTGGTGTCTAGTTTTCTTTTTAAAATATCTGAATGTGTATTTGTAATATGTAAAGGTAAAAAAAAAAATAATAGTGCCAAAAATGTACCAGGCATCTTATTTCAGTTCATATATGTCTGTTTTTATAAGATCAATATTAAAACACATTGGGATTAAATATTTTTGAACAGGATACGCTCTTGAGAAACTCGAGAACAGATGGAGCCTTCCTACAAGCCACTTTTTGTTTTTAAAACAGTGGGGAAATACGTTTACAGAGATTTTGAGCTTCGGAGAATGCATGTGATAGTGTGTATTACATGCTAATTCATGTAAGCTGTATCTGTCAGCTACTACCCTGTGCTTTAAAAATGCATACAACAACCCTCTTCAGCTTGAAGCTCAGCTTTTTATTTATTCATTTATTTTTTGGTAGAATTATTTAGCTAACATAAATATTCAGTTTGCTACTTGATGGCCATCTTTACTTAGTTCCATAGCTGTCCTTTAACTGTGATCTTTTGAAGCTAATTCCTTGGAGAGCCTATAGAACCTCAGGCTGATACCTTTGAAAACTGCCAAGCAGCCCAGAAGGAAACCAGATGGCTACATAATCAGGATGGTTGTATAAAAGGATGTCATTTGGCAAATATGCAGGTAGCTTTACTGAGCCATGAGCCTCAGACAAAAGTGACCTTTCCTTGGGGTAAATCCACAGGGCATGAACTTCCTAAGTCTTCGACTAGGCATGGTGGGTCATTTGAGGTCAGACAGTATTGAGCTGTTAGGGCCCCCAAAGGTAGGCTTTCTCCAGGGAAACTTTCATTTCCTTTTTATCACCAAATGGAATAAAATGCAAAACAAACTTTCTAAGCTAGAATAATGAAATTAAGTCATTTTCCACTTTGTATATATTGATGCTAATAAAACAAATGAAAAAGAGTCAACTCTGTAGGATTTGTGTTACAAACACTCCAGAATGGCACCCAGTGGAATATTTCCGCTTTCTGGGGATTGGGTTGGGGTAACACCTACTGATAGTTTGAATGCCAAGACATGACTGCCCACTCTGGAAAGGTTCGGGGCACATTTGAAGAATGTTTGGAACAAGACAGATCTCAGGGGACTGACATCAGACACACCACCATCCTCTCTGTCTTTGCTCAGGCTTCTATAACAGAATACCATGGACAAGGTGGCTTAAACAACAGAGATTTATTCTCAAAGTTCTGGAGGCTGAGAAGTTCAAGATCAGGGTGCCGGCCAACTTGATTCCTGACGAGGGCTTTCTTCCTGGCTTGCAGGTGGCCTCTTCTTGCTGTGGTGGGCGGGGGGAGGGGAAGGAGGGGGGGAGAGAGAGAGCTTCCTCTTCCCAAAAGGCCACAGTCTTATCAGATGAGGGTCCCACGCTTATGACCATTTTTAGCCTTAATTACCTACTAATGGCCCTGTCTCCAAATACAGTCACATTGGGGGTTAGGGCTTCAACATATCAATTTTGGAGGGACACAATTCAGTCCATAGCATTCCACCCCTGGCCTCCCAAAATTCATGTCCTTCTTGCATACAAAATACATTCATTCCACCCCAACAGCCCCAAGAGTCTTAACTCATTCCAGCATCAACCCTAAATTCTAATGTCTCATTTAAATATCACCCAAACTGGGGAGCCTCGGGCCTCAGCCATTCCCCACTACATGTGCAACCAGCCCAGCAATGACCATTGAGCTGCCACAAGAAACACCTCAGGCTCCCGAGTTGGGGCAGTGAGGGCCGAGGGCTTCAGCCACACACCCCTGACATCTGCATTCAGCCCAGAAATGACCATGCCACCACTGGAAGTCCCCCGTTCTCCCCTACAGGAATGAGGGGGATGCCCTGGGCCTCAACCATGCCCCCGTCTTTCCTCCTTCTCCCACCCTATTTCCTTCCCCCTTCCCCTCTCCCCTCTCCACTCAACTGCTCTGCAACAACATCTTAGAATGTAAAAAGAGATGGAGCCAAGGACCAATCCCTCCTCCCACAACCAGGCAAGGAGCATGCCAAAAACATCACTTCCACGCGGGTGGCTCACCACATCCACCACAATAACCATGGCTGCCGCAAAAGCAGAAGATGCCACAACCACTGGGCAGATGGCCCACGAGCCACTTGAGTGCATTGACACAAGGAGAGTCACCAGCGGAGACCAAAGAAAAGAAGATGTCTCTCTCTACAAAGCCCATTCCAGAGTGACAGAAGCATCTACACTATGATAATAGTGGGGGACCTGAACACACCTCCCTCAGCAATGGACAGATCATCTAGGCAACAAATCAACAGAGTAACCCTTACTCTTTCAGAAGGAGAGAAGAAATCTAGGGTTATCAGAGGGGGGAGGGGGAGGGAGAGGGAGAGGGGGATGGGGAGAGATTGGATAAGGGTCGTAAAGAGTAAGTATGACTTGTAATAATATATATGCTAATAATATAGATTTGATCAACATATGTCAATGTCGAACCCCCAAAATATGTATAATCAATTACGGTTCAATTAAAAAATAAATAAAGTTAGTGAAAAATTAGTAAAGGGCCACAAAAAATGATTACATTGTGTAATGATGAATACACAAATTACCCTGATTTGATCACCACATGTTGTACACAGGTATTCATATTCAACTCTGTACCCCACAATAGGTATAATCAATTATGTTTCAATTTAAAAGAAAATAAGGATGAGCCACTTTTAGGTTACAGAGCTCATTTAGAACATTCTGAACTTGCCACTAAAAAATCAATGCCATTTGAAGATTTCTTTTTCTTATAGAATTCAGCCAGTTCTAACTAGAATATAAACACTGAGAATTTAACCCTCAGCTCATTTGAAACTGAAAAAAAAAAGATAAAAGTGTTTTTCTTTAAAAATCAAACTGCTATACCTATAATATGGTCCATAGCAATTATTAGATTACCTATAAATAAAGTTAAGCAAATAAAAGTTTAGCCATGTAAACAAAAATAAATAAATAAATAAATGTCATCTAAATCAGGCACAGGTGAGACTCCAGGTATGATTCACCCTGAGGCAAAATTTCTCTTTGTCTGTCAACCTGTGAAACCAGACAAGTTACGTGCTTTCAGAATACAATGGTGGGACAGGCATAGGATAGACATTCCCATTCCAAAAGGAAGCAATCAGAAGGAAGAAAGGGGTGATGGGTCTCAAGCAAGTCCAAAACCTCAGAAGGCAAATTCCATTAGATCTTAAGGCTTGAGAAGAGTCCCCTTCGGCTCAGTGCTGCGTGCAGAGGCCCACTGGGGTGGCAGGCTCACTTCCACAGTACTTTAGAGCAGCCCCACCCACACAGCTCTCTCCAGACAGCAGCCCACTCCAAGGCACCAGGTGGGGCCATCCTGGTTGAAACCAGAGACACAGCCCTACTCTTTGAAACAGTGGAGGAGACAGTGCCAGCTCCCGAAACTGTGGTGGCTGTGGCAGCCCTGATAGTCTCTTAAACACCTTTGGGGTCATTCTTCCCCTCCTTGAAGAATACCCATGTCCACAGCTGAATAGCTCTATGATCTGGTCCTGTAGAATCCAAGTCCAGCAGCCATTCTTCATTCTGGCCTGCTTTTTCTATCCCCTTTAGTTCAAATTGACATTGTCTTTGCTGGTATAATTTCATTTCTATTGCTGGATTCTGCTGAGATGGCTGATTAAATCCATGAGTTGTACCCATGATCTCTTTATCAAATAATTGTTTGGCCATACCTTAGTGTTTTCTGCAGAACAAGTTTTCTAATTTTTTGTAATATGGATAGGTTGAGAATTTTCCAAATTTCCTCCTTTTTTTCCTAACAATTTATTCTTCAATTCATCTCCCTCCTTTCACATTTTACTGTAACCAATCAGGAGGAACCAAGCCACTCCTTTGACACTTTGCTCTGAATTATTCATGTGCATATATGTGTGTATATACACAGAGAGAGAGAGAGAGAGATTTATTAAGGAATTGGACCATATAATTATGGACACTGAGAAGTCCCAAGATCTGTAGTCAGCAAGCTGAAGACCCAGAAGAACCAAGGTGTGGTTCTAGCCCAAATCCTAAGGCCTGAAACCCAGGAGAACCAATGGTGTAAGTTCCAGTCTGAAAACCAGCAAGCTGAAGCACAAGAGCAGTGCTTCCATTCAAGTGTGAAGGTCATAAAAGACCAATATCCCAGCTCCAATCAGTCAGACATGAGGGGTTTCCTCTTGCCTGTAGGAGGGCCAGCCTTTTTGTTGTGTTCAGGCCTTCAACTGATTCGATGTGGCCCACCCACACTAGGGCAGGCCATCTGCTTTACTCAGTCCATGGATTCTAATGTTCATCGCATCAAAAAACACCCTCACACGTACACTCAGAGAATGTCTGAGAAACTGTCTGGGAAATCCATGACTGACATTAACCATCACACTTCTAAAAGCCCTATAAATGCAAGAGGACCACTCTATAGAACAAATGAGTTATAATGTCCATGCTGAAGTCTTATGATCACATTGTTATTTCTCAGTGAGAAACAGAGGAATATTATTATACCTCTTAGGATACAGGCATATTTGACATAACTTTATACCTTCAACTGGGCTCTCCCAGAAGCAAATCTTATGACAAGGATTCAAATGCAAACAATTTATGGTCTCTGTAATCCTATAGAATATTATTAGGGAAGTGGAAAAGTAAGGCTGGAAAGAGAAATGAGCCAATAAAAAATCAAGAGCCCCTGGGAACACTGGGGTTCTGTCCCACTGAGTAGTTCTGGGAGATGGTAAAGAACAAGACTCAGAGTCTTTCCAGTTGAGGGACAAGGGAACTGGAGTATTTATCCACCGATTCCCAAATCTCATTGATTGAGGGTTGTTTCTGCGATACATTAGCTCCTAGGCACCTCTGAGCTACTCTGTTCTCTAGGTAAATCAGAGAGTTGTGTATGCTCGCAGGTAGAAACCATCCAAGTAGAGTTCACAGGAATAACAAAGTGCCGAGGAGATGTGGGCAGAGCACTTACTACATCTCTTACACCCAATTATTGCCCAAGTCAACCATCAATTGATTCATTGCAAATATTTTTGCCCCTTACTATGTACAGCTCATTGTGCTGTCAACACCTTGGTAACTTGGTCAAATTCAGGAAAGCCTAGAAAACATAAGTAAGAAAATGTGGAATAGAAATTTAAAAGAATAAAGATTTCAAAGTAAGCCCATTGAAAATAAACTCTTCCCTTTCTGAAATAATAATTCTTTCAAGTAAATATACAGATTTGAATGGTGTTTTAAAAAGAAGCACAACTAGATTTTTTCTTTAAAAGGTCCTTAAAGGTTATTTTTCAATTGACAAGACTGAGTCCAATATGTTTCTTCTATAATACATGGGATGAAGAAGAAATGTTTCTACAATCACAATTTGTGTTTTTAAGAGCATTGGATCTTTCCTCAAATAAGGAAAAATCTGGGTGACCAAAGTCTGCTTGGTTGTGCTTTCAAGATTAATTATATCACTTCTAATAGTGAAGCGACCAAAAATGTTACAAAGGGAGAAATATTCACAGGATGGAAATGGACATAATTGTATAATAAGCAGGTCAGGGTAGTAAATGTATCAACCACCTCATGCATTTATCATTTCTTTGTGGTGAAAATATTTAAAAGCCTCTCCTCTAGCTATTATGTAATATAAAAAACTTAACCATTAACCATAGTCACCCTACTAAGCCCTAGAACCAGAAATTATTCCTCCTAAGTATGTACAATTACAATGTACAAGTTAAAATTTTTAAAAATTAAAAAAAAATTTTTAAATGGGTGTAATTAGAGACTAGGAAAGGACCAATAAAAAAAACACCAACAAATGGAAATAGTATGCTTCAGCTTTGATGAGGCTGAATTCTGCCTTTGCTTTACATAAATGTTCACCCTTAAAATAGGCATAGTAGGTGTATTAAGAATAAAAGAAGTTGATATTGTACTAATCCCAAAATTTTAGAACATGACATGAAGAAACAATGGCCATATGCCAGGTCAGGAAGGAGAAAAATGTAGAATTATAATCATAGAAACGTAGAAAAATGTAGGATTTTAAATGTGCTTAAATTTTTTATGGTTAAACCACTTCTCGTCTGGGCAGAGAGTCTGTGCTGAGCATCTCTTTTTCTTATTGCTTTCTGTCATTTAAACTGTTTTTACAAGTAGTGTTCATAGATGACCCTAAGAGTTTTGTAGCTGCTATTTAACCCACTCTTCTAAGTCGGGAGTCTCTATCTGTTAACACGACAGACACAGATTTGCAGTGTAACATAGATGTATGTTTCCATGCAACTTTTTTGCATGATAATTCATTCACCATTGTTTGCTTTCTCACAGATTGTTTCCTAAATCTACAGAAAAAGATGAATTGACTGTAAAAAGCCAGGCTATGATTGCAGTGGTTTCTACTAGCGTCCTTAAGCAACAGAGTAAATGCCTTTGGAACCACTGTCCTTGGTCCTGGCAGAGCCGAGTACCATAAAATTTTCCCTGCACATTACATAGGATTTAGAGTCAGCCACTGAAAATATCGCATTACAGCACTTCCAGAAATTGATGTGAAGAGGGCAAATTGTGTCTTTTTAGTTTACACTTGCTTCCGGGCCTGCATCCATTTGACAAAAGAATTCTACAGGTAGTGCCCAGAAGAAAGGAAAGAAGAAAATAGTGATGGGAAATAAGAGTCATAAAGCCAAAGGAAGAAAATTGACCCAAAATTGGTGTTCCTGAATTCTCCAAGTTCAATACAAATTGAACTGTTCTCCAGTCATTGGGCAGAGGACTAAGAGGTAAGAAATAGGGGAAGGAAAATGGTTTCATCTTTAAACAGTCTTTCCTCTGACCTGACATGCCACAAAATATTCAACCCATACACATGCATACAAGAGTAGAAAAATTAACTATGACATTTTCTAACCATTGGTTATGAAATAGAGATCATTTGCTCAATAGAGTGCTTTATCTAAAAAAAGAGAAAAAAAAAGAAATAGGGATGGCCAGTTAGGTCAGTCAACTAGAGCATGATTACACCAGCGTCCGGGTTTAATCCCCATACTGACCAACTGCCAAAAAAAAAAAAAAAAAGAAGTTGGGCCGAGCCCATGGCGCACTCGGGAGAGTGCGGTGCTGGGAGTGCAGCGACGCTCCCACCGCAGGTTCGGATCCTATATAGGAATGGCCGGTGCACTCACTGGCTGAGTACCGGTCATAAAAAAGACAAAAAAAAAAGAAGTAGAGATCAGAAAAAAATATTAAGTCTCTCTCTTGAGCTTCGCAATGCCAAATTCCCATGAGGGGGTCAGAATCATATTTATTTATCCAAAAATGACTCACTGACATCTACCTCCAGTTACAATGTAAAAGACTCAAGGGATCATTGCCCCCACCCTAACAATGAGAACAAACCAGCTAAGCTTAAAAAAAAAAAAAAAAAACAGAGATCTAGGGATACAAAATACCCAAATTAATTAAATTCCACAAATTGATGAGCCCTTTCTAAGAGAGAAGAGTCCCGTGACTGTTTTATTCTCAGGGGCGCCATGGCAGGGTAAGCAAACCAGCAAGATGAGGGTAAGAAGACAAGCATCTGACTTTTTTTGCAAATTTCCAATGGATACATGTGGACCAGGGTTACACAAGAATCCCGAGAAGCCTCAACCATAAAGCAAGTTGGTACCAACTCTTCAAATCTCTTCCACAGGACTCCTATTGAACAGACTGGCCATGCCACTGGCCATGCCAAAGGCTGAGAGCAGGGCAGGAGAGCCGGGTGAGATCCCTCTGTACCCTGGAAGGCAGTTACCTGCGATGAGTCAGAATCCATGCGATCCCACGTGGCTTTCCAGGAAGCCTCCTCCTGAAGGTCCCGAACCACAGCTGGACATGTTCCTGGTGCTATTCTAAGTGACAACATTGTCTCTCTCTCTTTAGTTTAATTGCTGATGTTTCCGAGATTGTGGGTTTGTTCAAATTAAAGCCCAACAGAACCATAATTCATAAGCTAGCATTTTATAAGTAGAGATAATTCCTAACTTAATCTTATAAGTAGCTCCCATTTTATTGTATTCTTATAGTATGTGTCATATTTTATTTGATTAATCAATCAACCATTTTGCATGAGATCTAGACATATTTGAAACTTAAAAAGCCTCTTCTGCTTGTCAAGAACTGTATTAACTATTGTTATAAGATAATTGAGAAAGTAGCTCAAGTTTACCAAAATATGTGCATATACATGTATGTATGTATGTATGTATGTATGTACGTATGTACGTATGTATGTATGTACGCATGTACGTATGTACGTATGTATGTATGTACGTACGTACGTACGTATGTATGTATGTATGTACGTACGTACGTACGTATGTATGTATGTATGTACGTATGTACGTACGTATGTATGTACGTATGTATGTATGTACGTATGTGTGTACGTACGTATGTATGTACGTACGTATGTATGTGCGTTATGTATGTGTGTACGTATGTACGTATGTACGTATGTATGTATGTACGTACGTATATGAGGGTACTTCAAAAAGTCCACAAAAACAGGAATTAGAAAATAATACAAATCCTTCCATGAACTTTGTGAAGTACCCTCATACATATATATATATAGAGAGAGAGAGAGAGAGTGAGAGAGAGAGAGAGAGAAAGAGAGAGAGAGAGAGAACCTACTGTGACAGACTGTATGGTCTGATGGTTAAGCATACAAATTCTGGAGCCAGACTGTCTAGGTCCATAACTCAGCTCTGATGCTTATTAACTGAATAACCTTGAACAGGAGGTGACAACCTCCTGCTGTTTCTGTTTCCTCCTCTGTATAATGGAGATCATTGGGCTGCTATGAGGAATTATGAGTTTAATTTTTATGAGTTAATCTATATGGAGGACTCAAACCAGTGCCTGGTGCCTAGCAAGTGCTCTGCATGTGTTTGCTAGTAGTAGCACAGTTGTCATCATAGGAGAGCTAGTATCTCCTTTACACTGTGGCTGGCCCTGTACCAGGTGCTGAACTACAGTGGAGATTATGACAAGGTCCCTGCCCACTTGGATTTTATGATCTAGTGGGAAGACAGACCCTAGTAAACTATCCATACAAATAAACATATGAGCACAAGCTACGACAGGTGCCAAGAACAGAAAGTGCAGGAAGTTACCAGGTGAGTTGTGATTGGGAGTCAGTGATCAAGGAAGTGGTTTTAAGCTGAGACCTAAAGCATGAGACAGCAGTAAAGAAATGGGGTAAGTTTCAGGGCAGAGTGAGCTCATGGAGAGAGGATGACAGGAGCTTGGCACCTCTGAGGGACAGCCAGTACCAGGAGGGACAGACTTGCCCCAAGGAAGTTCAGGAAGGACACAACTGGACTTCCATGGGTAATGCTTCCTCTGGCAGGCACATGGGGACTCTAGTCTCTTTAGTTAGTTCTTAAGGAAGAGTCGGGAGCTCCAAGCTCACCCTTTACCTTCATGGAAGTCTCCCAATACACGGAGAAGCAGAGGAGGCCCAGGGGGAAGCATCCTGGATGCTCCTTCCCTGCAGGTATCCAATCATTCTCCATTATAAAACAGAGGGTCGGGCTTCTCAAGGACCCCATGGGGAGGAGCTTTTTCAGTGGGCCTGGGGCAGCTGGCAGGACCATGATGGGGATGCACCATTCAGGTCCTGTCCCTCAATCAATAAAAAAGACTGGGATTCTGAGGAAGGGCAGACAGGGTAAAGAAAGAAGATGGAAAGGTCAGAGCATGGCTGGGATGCCTTCAGAAACCAAGATTCTGTTCCCCAGGCCTGGCTGCCCTCCAAGTTTAGAACAAAAGCAGAGAGACTGAGCCACCCCTGAGACCAGAGCCTAGCCTCACTAGTAGAGGAACCTCATACTGAATAGGATGGAGAGACCTGGGCCAGGAGGGAGATGGGGCCACAAAGAAGTGACCAAAGAGATCCCTGCCAGGCCAGTGTAGTAGCAACAGAAGCAATAACAATAATAGCTAGCATGTGTTGACTGCTTGCTAGTCCTTTTGTTTTGTTTTTTACATTTTAAATACAGTTTTTTATTTTAGAATAGTTTTAGATTTCCTAGTTATGTGATGCACTTTAATATCTCACTTTCTTCTGTGAGTAAAGAAACTACAACTACTTGTCTTTTACAGATGTAGTGTCCAAGGCTCAGAGAGGCTAAGTCACCTGCCTGCATTCACGTGGCTGGTACATAAGGGAATGTGACCCAGGAGGTCTGGCTCCTGGTCGATGTCCAGGGTAGAAATCACTGAAGGCCGTCCTGGGCAGAGCTACCTCCTCACAAGGCACCCAGAACCAAAGCAGGCCCTTTAAGCCATGGGTGCCCTAAATGCAGGGATCCTGACTTAATTGGCTTATGTCCCAGGAGCAGTTCAGGATGGGTTCGGCAGTGGCTAAGAGCTGGAACTCTGGATTCGAATCTTAGCTCAATCAATGATGAGCAGCTTATTGGGAGAGGAGCCCTGGTGGGAGAAGATAATTTCCTATATCACTGCGGAGCTCCTCAATACAGGGCCCCTATCTCTCTACATAAAAGAAAGCGGAAAAGATACCAACTGTCCGAATGGGATGGAATGGTGGTACAGACACTAAAAGCGCTTATCCAATATCTGTTTCTCTGCTCTTTGCTAACAGAATCCCAATTTTGTTCAGAGCTACAATGAACCCAGCCTGAGACCAGGAGTCATGGCTGGTTTCACTTAAGATAATCCTGTTACCCATTCTCCCAGCCTCCCCCGCTGTTAGGGTTGGTCCTCAGACCCCTCTGGTCAATGAGCCTCAGCAGAAATTGGCTTGGAGTGTGGGGGTGGGGTACCTCTAAGAAAGTACAGGATTTGCTTTCCTGATAAAAGGGGACAGACACAGCTGCTCCAGCCCCAACCCCACACCCCCTTTCTTCCTACCTTGAACCCAGTCCAGTCATGGTGCATCATGACTTTAGCAGCCATCTCACAGTGGGAGTGACCAGCCTGAGGACAAAGCAATATATTAAGAACAGTGGGATGGGGGGGCAGAAAACCCTGGGTCTCTGAGGATGCCATCGTTCTACCGGATATAAGCATAAGACATGACAATTCATGAAACCAGCTACATACACTGTGACATATGAGTGATAAATCTACATGTTCTGCAATAGTATAAACAGAGAAAATCATTCATCCAAGTGGAACCTAAAAACAAAGAAAAGGTATGAGTGCCATTGTCTGGAAAGCTCTACAACTTTTCAGATCTTGTGTCCCCATAAACCTTCCATTCCAAGTTCTCCCTCTCTCCCGCCTCCGTATTATGCTTCTGTCCAAGATTAACTAATTCTTTGCAGTGAAAGATGACGTAGGACAGCAAAAGCAGTTTCAACATTAATTTCATGGCTTAAAAGCTTTAAAGACCTAGCTTTTATTTCCTTACATTTGCAGTATAAATTGTTATTTGCACTAAAATAAGAAATTACCATTCTAAACTATCCTATTCATACTGTTGCTGGGCGTGCTATCACAGTGCCTGGTACATAGTAGGCTCCTTAAATATTTGTTGAAGAAATGAATATCAGCCAGTAGAGAAACCCAAAGTATGGTCAGTGTCACGAGCGAGCTGGGTCCTTTAAGCCACCAGATGGCATCCTCAGTATAACTTATTGAAAGACACTGAGCATCCTAAAGAAACACTATCACACTGTATCCTCACGACTGTTATTTTCTTTGGACAAAGACATCTGATGAAATGGATTCTTTCCGATAAAACAGAATTCGATTTGGGGAATTAGCTAGCTGACCTTCACTCTTGGCAGAGAAAGGGAAACCAGCGTCATTGCTATCTCATCCTTGCCTATGAAAAAGGCCCAGTCTAAGTGTTATGGATAAAAAATGGGTCACCTTGGACCCAGGGCTCCTGTAGTGTTGCCCTCAACTGGAGAACCACTCCAAGTCCACAACTTTTACTGATGTTCTCTAAGGGGGACTATGTGGGAGGCATATTACAAGGCACAACACATAGGGAAACTTCTTTAAAATCCTCTGTACCCGTTATTTCTGTCCCCAAGAGTCTCACCTTCCTGGGAATCTGCTCCAATCCCTCTCCCTCCCCACACGTGGGGACGCAAGTTCTCGCCCTCTATACACGCTCCTCTACCCACCAACCCCAGCTGACTTTCTTCCACATAGGATTACCAAATTTACAAAATAGAAATACAAGACACCCAGTTAAATTTGAAAATCAAACACAAAACACATAAACCTTTAGCAGAAGTTCTGACTCTATGGGGCACCTGATCATGGTCTGGTCAATTAGAGGTTCCATGGTGAGTTCAGAGATGGTCACACGACCCAAGCTGGGTCAATGAGAAAGTGCAATATCTGGAACATACATATACTAAAAAATTATTCGTCATTTATGTGAAATTCAAATTTACCTGGGTGCCCTGCATTTTATCTCGCAACCCTACTCCCACACACCTTATATAAAAGCAGTGCAAACGATGAACAAGTTCTAGAGATCTGCTGAATACCATTGTGCCTATGGGTAATAATACTGTAGTGTACACTTAAAAAACTGTTAAGAGGGTAGATTTCATGCTAAGTGTTCTTACCACAACAAAAAATCTTTCAAAAGAACCAAAAAGAAAAAATGCTATTCATAGTGCATCGTTAACATCTATTTGCAAGTACAGTATTGCACATAACAAACCATTTGATTTGCAAATTTCTTAATGCCATTAATCCGACAACTTCTGTGCGGGGTAAGATTGCCTGAGAGAGCTCCCTTCACAAATACAATCTCAAGGCTGAATAAACAAACAAAACAAAAACAGTATATCCCTTTTCATTTCCCCATCCACCAACCTGCAGGATCCTTCTTAGTCCTCACCCCACTTAGAGGGCAGGGGTAGCGGAAAGTATAAATCTGTAGAGTTTAGTATTTGGGGGTTGTTCACCAATGCAGCATGTTTTTTACCCTTTCTACATTTTGTTTTATTGCATATGAAATATATACATGGATAAAAATGTCATATGCTTATTATAGCAATTCAAACACATAGGACTAGTAAGCAAGCTATTAACCTTTCTTAAGCCGTCTCGTCTCACATCTTTGAAACATCTGTGTGTACTATTTGGTGTATTTCCTTCCACACCACTCCCTCTGCTCATAAAAATACACGTGAGAGCTTTTGTTTTCCTCAAAAGCAGTCATTACGCACCTTGCCTTTTTCCCACTTGATATCTCTATATTTATATCTACAGCGATAGCTATATATTCAGAGGGAGAGGACATATCTATAATGAACATCTCTCCAGGTCATTACACAGAGCTCTAACTCATTCTTATTAAAGCTGAGTGATAGTCCATAGTGTACTGCCTCATAATTGATTCCACGTATCCCATGGAGGTACGAAGCACCTGGGGAAAGAATTTTTGTGCAAGGTTTATTGCAGCAGTTGTTGTGCCAGAAAGCTAAAAAGAAAATGAAGGCTAATTAGTAGGGAGTCATTGTGCTTGTTTATCTCAGAAGGCTTTCCCAGTGGCTCTAGAATTCACCTCTTCTTATCAGTCAGGTTCTATCCTTCAGTACTCACCTGCAGGGAGACTTCTGCTTCGACCTGAACCTGCTCTCCAATGGATATTTGAAGCCTTGTTCTGCCTCCCAGTTTCCCTCCCCACAGTTTCTCCTTCCTGACTTTCAACTACTTTCTACTGGAGAATTTTTTGGCGGGCTTCTATAATCAAAATGATTTTATCAAATGAAGATGAAAGATCAAAACATCATGGGCAAGTAATTGTATGTTTCTTTAGCTTCCCTGGTCCATTTTGGCTTAGATCCCAACATCTTCCAAAGGGAGGGTCCCTTCTTTATGTCATAAACTCCACGTGCTGGTTGTAATGGAAACTCAGCCTCCCTTTTCTTGGTAAGAGCTCCCCGATTTTCCTTTGGGGAACCACCAGAGAGAGAGGGGCTCTCAGTCCATGTGCTTAGATGGAGATAATCCTACCTCCTGACACTGTGAGCACATGATCACAGTCTGGCCAATCAGAGATTCCATGATTAGCTCAGTTAAGGCCACATGACCTAAACTAGACCAATGGGAAACTGGATCCGTCTTTTTGCCAGGCTGCTAGAAGCTATGCCTAGACCCACTGGCATATCGTGGGTCAATCCTGCCTATAAACGAAAACAAGAGGAAGAAAAATGAATTGCAGAAATGGAAAAGGACAGATTCCTGGTGATGTTGTTGGGGTTCTTAGATCCAACAGGACTGAAAGTCAGACCTACCCACCTCCCATCTTCACAGTCATATAAGCCAAACATTCTCTTTGGGATAAAGCCAATTCAAGTTAGGTTTCTGCCCCTTGAAACTGAAAGAGGTCTTAGTAATAGAATACTGTTTGTATTACAAGTAATTTAGAAAATATACTGTCTCCCCACCCTATCCTGACTTCACACATACACAGAGCTGTTAAGAATTCACTCATACCCAAAAAACATCTATATTTATCGAAAAAATATAAAATTTATATAATATACAAGGTTCTCTCCTACATCAAGCAATAACCCAACTCCTAAGGATTCAAGACCCACAGGTGAGAATCAAATATTCTATGTCAGTGGATCACAGGGCATCTGGAAGTGCCAGGGAGACATACCTGGGAGAACCCCCCCACCAGAGGATAGGGTTGGGGGATAAATATCCCTGATCTCCCCCCACCTTTGGAGTGACAACTCTGAAGCATGTTCTACGCTGTCCCCAGAGTTCTGCAATGGGATTGAGCCTCAGTTGTTCATGGTTCTCAATAGCATGATTTTACTGGCTTCCTTCCTTTTTGAGCTTCAGTTCCTCATTTCCCTTCTGTTGCATCCTGGTGTCACTTCCAAACAAACCACTTCTTGTGGAATCCTTGACTCCGGGTCTGCTTCTAGAGACCCCCAATCAGGAAAGCTACATCCAAACTTAGGAGACTCCCAACAATCCAGAGCCCACCCACATCCCCAGACTAAGAAACTCTGTGCTGCAGGACTCAGCACAACCACCAAGCAGTGCCCAACTGCAAAGCAACCTGACGTGGTGAACTAGCAACTTACTGAAAAATAAACAAACTTCCAAAACTCTGTAAATCCTAGCACCTGATGTTCTAATCACCATCAGATTCTGGATTTTTGAGCTCCTCTAATCCTCAGGTTCAGAGGGCATAGGCAGGCTGTGCTTTTAGAGGCATGATTTATTGTTTCCTGCCAAGTTTGCCCATACCTCCAGTGTACTAAAAATCCTACATTTCTGTGGGACAGCCTTGTATTAATCAGGGTTCTCTGAAGAGACAGAATCAGTAGGATATGTCATAAATATATGAAAGGGGATTTATCAGGGGAATTAGCTCATGTAAATATTAAGAAAAGTCCCATGATAGGCCACCTACAAACTGGATAATGGTAGCAGGGCTCATTCCAATCTCCAGGGGACACATCTGGTGAGAGACTTCTTTGATGGTGGCTTTACAGCAATGCTGGGGTCTCACATGGCAGAAAATAGTGAAGAAGAGAGAGAGAGACTGACCTCATTCACTCTCCTTTTAAAGCCCTCAGTACCATGCCCCTGACCACCACTAGTAATCCATTCACTACAGCAGGGTCCTACAACCTAATCACCTCTTCAAGGCCCCACCTTTCAATTACCATAATAGGATTTCCAACCCTCAACAGTTACAGTTATTTAACCCAAGGCATTCCACCCCTGGCCCCCCAAAATTCATGTCTTTTTCACATACAAATACATTTATTTCATCCTCAAAGTCTTAACTTATTTCAACTCAAAAGTCCAAAGTCTCAAGGTCCCATCTGTGAAATCACAACAAGTTATTTACCTCCTAGATACAATGGTGGGACAAGCATAGGATACATATTCCCATTCAAAACAGGAGAAATAGGCCAAACAAAAGGGGTAAGAGATCCCAAACAAGTCCAAAACCCAGCAGGGCAGGCATTAAATCTTACAGCTGGCAAATCATGTACCTTGGCTCCATGTTCGACACCCTCTGCACGCTGGTGTGGGGATTGGGTCCCCAAGTCCTCAGGTAGCTCCACTGCCATGGCTTTCCTGGTCTTAGGCCACACTTCAGCCCTCCCAAGCTGGTGTTGCA
Source organism: Cynocephalus volans (assembly GCF_027409185.1). Lineage (NCBI taxonomy): Eukaryota > Metazoa > Chordata > Mammalia > Dermoptera > Cynocephalidae > Cynocephalus > Cynocephalus volans. The sequence goes on from NC_084461.1 coordinate 200,608,885, forward strand.
CGCTGGTAGCTCCACAGGTCTGGGGTCTCCATGATGGTCCCACTCCTATGGCTCCACCAGGCATGGCACTGGTAGAATTTTTCTGCTGCATCTCTGACCCCATGTTTCCACTCGGCATTGCTCTAGTGAAGGCTGTATGTGGTGAATCCATCCCATTCTCGGAACAGGCTTCTTACTGTTTTAATTCAGCTCCCCTTTTCCTGCCTCTGATCTCCCTGCCCACTATGAGAATTCCTAAGGTAGATGCTCCTTCCCCACCTGCTGAGCCTCACTTCCAGTCTCCTGTCCCATTTAGAAAAGGAATAGCAATGGGAATGGCCCAAAGGTAGAGAGAGGACTCTAGGCAAGCAGACCTGGCTCCATCTCTTAATAGCCCTGGGACTTTGGCCAAAGGCCTTAGTCTCCTCATCAGTAAAACGGAGCTGAAATAAATACTATATATAGTTAGTAGTGAGAATAAAGTGAGGTAATACAGGTAAAATGCTTATCACGGTGCCTGGTACATGGAAAGTGCTTGAGAAGTAAAGGCTTGGGCCGAGCCCGTGGCGCACTCGGGAGAGTGCGGCGCTGGAAGCGCTGCGACGCTCCCGCCGCGGGTTCGGATCCTATATAGGAATGGCCAGTGCACTCACTGGCTGAGTGCCGGTCACGAAAAAGACCAAAAAAAAAAAAAGAAGTAAAGGCTTACATCGCCACTTAAGGCTAGCAGTCTTAAGTATTTGTTGAATGAATGAATGAATGAAATCAACAGGGAAGTTCAAAGTATGGGCAGTGCCTCTTGCCACCCCAGAGGACCTAGGGTCCTGCCTCTCCCATGCTCACCGTGCAGTGGCTAAGTGAGGGCAGCAGGCAGGGGGGCTTCACAGGTCGTCTGTGCTTAAAAGGGTCTCCCCCAACTTGGTTTAATGCTCTGCTGTCACTGCCTAATGTTCTTAATAATTTCGAACAAGGGACCTCGTATTTTCACTTTGCCCTCCAATTGGCGTGGCCAGCTCTGGCTGTTTCTGTTACTGTCTGCTTTTTTTTTCTTTCTCAGTCTTCCCATTCTCTCATTTCCATCTTCTCTCTCTCTCCCCCTGATTCTCTGTCCCTGTCACTTCTAATTCTATCTCTGCCTCTGTGTGTTTCTCTTTTCCTCTCTCTCTTCTCTGTTTCTATGTCTGTTTCGCTCTGTCTCCATCCCTCTTTCTGCTTCTCTGTCTCTTTCTGTCTCCCTTTCTCTGTCAGTCTCTGTCTGTATCCCGCCCCCACCCCCTCACTCCGCACCTGCTCTCTCTCCCAGGGACCCAGTTGTCAGGCTGCTCACGTTGTGGGCTGCCTCGAAACCTGCCACGCACATTCTCATGGCTGGATTTTTCCTGGGTCCACCTCTGCTACAAAAATCTTTCGACATTTGAGATTCAAATGAAAAGGGCGTAGAGTGGCCTCAGGGAATAGCAATGCTGGAACAAAAACCTCCTTCTTAAACTTCATTTTTTGAACAACACACAGCACAACCCCTGAAAGTCCTCGGTGGGAGTTGCTTCTCCCCACCACCCCCATCCCCACCATAAACACCGAGGTGACTTGAGCTGATGACAGTTTTGTTTTCTGGGATCTCTCAACATGTGCAGCAGATGTGCCCAACAATCGCCTCCTAATCCTGCTGAGCCATTTGCCACAAATCCCTCTTTTGTCACAATTTAGCTGTGAGCTTAACAGAGTGACAAGTGTGAGGGTAGGGGAGGCCAGGAGTAAGATGAGGCTGTGAAAAGATGCTGGGGAGTTGTTAAAAGCACAGTAGCTGGGCCAGACATCCCTGGGTTCAAGGCAGGCCAGAACACTTAAGGGCTGACTAACCTTGGGCAAAGTGATGGCTAACAAGTGTTAAGCACTCATCGTGTACCTGGCATTGGGGAAAGCTCAGTCAGTAAAGACAGTCTCATTTAATCTTCCCAGCAACCATGTAAATGACAAACCAGTATAGATAAGGAAGCTGAGGTTCAGAGAGGCTGGGTAACTCACCCAATGTCACATAGCTAAGTGGTCACCCTTTGAACAGTCTGATTCCCAATGCCTAGAGCTTTTGGGGGGATGCTGATTCCTGGGACATTCCTCCCACCAATGGGACTAGCTACAATTCAATGAACTATGGTAGCTCAGGGGCTGGATCTTATTGGCCCAGGCTGGATCACCTGCCTCTCCCTGGCCAATCACTGCAGCTCTAGTTGTAATGACTTAGTCACGTGTACCTCTGGGGTTGGGGTTGGGGTCAGTCTAACCACCACAGTCATTCTCAGTGGAATTTTTCATCCATCACAGAGCCGCCTCTGGGAGCTATGTAGCTGCTTAGAGTGCTGGCCCCCTCACCAGAATGGAATCCACGCAGTCCTGCAAATTCAAGGAACCAGAAGACCCTGTTTGTGGGGGAAAATGGGTAAGTGAGAACAGGGCATTTTCAGCAAGTCTTGGAGGAGGACGGGTCTGCTTCCTGAGCATCCAGAGCTCCAGCTAGTGGCCTCCCCATGTGTGTTTCTGCGCCACTGGAGAAGGGGAAGGAAGGGGTGGAAGGTTAAAGAACTCTCCCTGGAAAACACGGCTCAATGCTTCAGATGAGCCATCTTCCAGGGAGGGTGGGATGGCAATTAGCAATCTAAGACACTCTTTTTCTTTTCACATATGAACATCTCTGAAATCAGGATATGTCTTACAACAATGCTATTTTATAATTACTTGGAAGCACTTTCTTTAGTGTACAGGAAAGAACAGTGAGTCCTACAAAGATATAGCCTTCTATTCAATGAACTATGGTAGCTCAGAGGCTGGCTCTTATTGGCCCAAACTGGCTCATGTGTCGCTCCCTGGTGAATCACTGTGGCTCTGGTTGTAATGCCTTAGACACATGCACCTGTCAGCCTCACCTAAGCAGGTGGACCAACAGAAGGATGTGTGTTTCTGAGAGGAAAATCAAAGTGTCACTACCAGAAGAGAGGGCTGTGGATTCTGGACAGGCAGAAACAACGACTGTATCCTCTACCCAGGCAGTCATTCTGAGATTTAGTGAGCATATGTGCTTGAGACAATTGGCCCATAGAAAGCACTCAATAGGGCCCACCCCGTGGCTCACTCGGGAGAGTGCGGCGCTGGGAGCACACCAGTGCTCCCGCCACGGGTTCGGATCCTATACAGGGATAGCCAGTGCACTCACTGGCTGAGCGCGGTGCGGACGACACCAAGCCAAGGGTTACGATCCCCTTACTGGTCACATTAAAAAAAAAAAAAAGCACTCAATAATCTCATCTGTGGTTATTATTAAAGATGTTAAGTTGAAACATTTCACACAAACATATTAAGGCCTCTAGACGAAACTTCCAGTTTACAGGAAATATTCAATTAGAAGAACAAGTTAAATGACACCGCCAGGAACTCCTCAGACAAATCTGGAATGTTCAATCTAAGTAGAAGGTATGCAGGAGGTGTTCTGTGTTTGTTTGTCAACTACTTGATGTGTCTGAAATTTTTCAAAATAAAAAATAATAACAACAGTGGGAACAAGCACATAAAAAGATGCTTAACACCACTAATCATTAAGGAAAATGCAAATCAAAACCACAGTGAGATACCACTTCACACTGACTAGGATGGCCATAATAAAAGAAAAAACAAAAACAGAAAATGGTAAGTATTGGCAAAGATGTGGAGAAATTGAAACCCTTGTATAGCTGCTGTAAGAACAGTTGGGTGATTCTTCAAAGAGTTAATTGAATTACCATATAATACTACAATTTCTCTTCTGCATATACACTCAAATGAGCTGAAAAAACAGGTATTCAAACAAGTACTTATATATGGATATTCAAAGCAGCACTATTTACAATAGCTAAAAGGTGGAAATAACCTGAGTGTCCATTAATGGACAAGTGGATAACCAAATTGTGGTATATCCACACAATGGAATATCATTCAGCCATAAAAAGGAATGAGGTATTGATAACGCGCTACAATGTGCAGGAACCTTGAAAACATTATCCTGAGTGAACGAAGCCAGACACAAAAGGTCTTACATTACATGATTCCATTTATATGAAATATCTGGAATAGGTAAATCCATAGAGACAGGAAGCAGACTGGAGGTTGCTGGGGGCTGGGGGAAGGAGGAAAGAGAGAGTAACTGCTAAACGGGTACAGGGTTTTCCTTTGAGGTGATGAAAATATTTCAGAATTAGATAGAGATGGAGTTGCCAACATTGTGAATGTACTAAATGCCATTGAATTGTACACTTTAAAATAGTGAATTTTGTGTTATGTGAATTTCACCTCAATAAAAAAAAAAAATAGTGAGGAAATGCAATAAAAATAAATATGTAAAAAGCCCTCCCAGGGAATATCCATAGGGAAGCAGGGAAACGAGACAGGGAAGGGGAGGCATCCATAAAGTGCATAAAGCAAGTTACTCCTGTGGACTACTGGAGCTCCAGCCCACAGGGGAGCCCTGGGAGCAAGAGTCAAACACACTCTTTAGTCTCCCCACTCCAAGTGATGAGGGAGCAGAGATATTTGTCCCCCAGCTCTCATCAGTTGTTGGCTGAAGGCTGCTCTCAGGGAGTGTTAATTCCCTGACATTTCTGGCCTGCCACCTGCGCCAGCAGATGGGACTCTCCAGAGAAAGCCCTCATGGCAAGGGACACGGGTGCATAGAAATGCTGAAGACTAAGAGGATATTGTGGTGTCTCCTGCAGATTCTAAGATGCAAATATATGACGATACAAAGGTCGTTCTTCTGTGGCGAAATGGCTTGAACAATCAAGAGCTAAATAAATATAATAGTTTCTCCTTTTGATTTGTGAGAGCAGCAAAGTGTTTCGCTGAATCTCAATGAGGATTCCCCCAACCCCCCTTTTTTTAAGACATGCCCCTCTCAGCTCACTAGGAAGCTGCGGGGGAAGGTCAACACTGCTCTCCTGTTGCTGGTGCCCCATTCCTGGTCCATAAGTAATTGGACTTTTATAGGTGGGCCACACACCTACAAGTCAACCGGGAATGTCTCCCCAAATCCAGCAGAATCCCAGGGTTTGTGAAAAATGTATGGTCCTCTCTCCCTGACAAACGCAAATATGTAAAAGTCATGAATTCTTTAAAGCAACTAATGCAACCTGAAATTTACTAGCAAGAAAAGCTAGGGCTCCTGGGAATGGATCCCACAAACTAGGAAATGCCAGCCAATGGGAAAGGCACCTCCCGTTGCCAGAGCCATCTCCCTAGCACTGTGATCACACAGGTCCTACAGGCGTCAGTCATGGCATCTGCTCTGCTGGTGGCTTAAAAGTGGGAGTGCTGAAGACAAGTTGGAACAATGGCTTGGTGGTATAGAGAACAGTATATAGGCCCAAAATACTGGTAAAAAAAAAAAAAAAAATGACTTCATCATTCTGCTTCTCTTTCTTTAGACAGTCAAGTTGGCTGTGTTGGAGAAAGCTCCAGAACGTGGCAATTTTGCCACTGACTTTAACAGATAGACTGATATGTACTCCCCATGGTAGCTCCTATGTGCTGAACCTGTCACCGCCTCTTCAAAACATTGCTGGTTTCCATGGAAACAAAAAAGCACTTTCTGAAAGAGCTGCTGGAAATTTCAAGTCAAGATGTCCAAAACTACCCCTGCAGGATATTTTCTGAGACCTGATTTGAAAGAGAAACAATAGCACAACTTTCCAAAGAGGACAAAGGAAAGCAAACAATCATAAGAATGGCTTGACACCATTTCTAGGTCTCAACATCTGTCTGGATCCTGTCCTTCTAAAAATAAGCTCCAGGGAGCTATCAGATGAAGCAGGTCCACTGATCCGCAGGCTCCCGACTTCAGATATGACTTTATTATGGTCAACAAGCCAGTTTGCTGTTCAGAGTTTAAACCCCGACACGATAATGCAGCACCATGACCCTGTTAATAGGCTCGCTAAGTGAACCCAAAGTCTCTTGCCTGCCAATCTACCTCCTACTCTCAGGCCTAAAAAAGAGCTCTTCAACTCGGATGATTATATATCTATTCTTTAAATCTACTCTGTAAGGCGGTGATGCAAAAATGGAAGATAATAGCCTCCTCTAACAGCTGTCAGATTGGCATACCATAAGATGAAATTTTAAAAGAAAACTCCTAAAGACATCACTTAATTTATTTTTTAAATAGATTCAAAAAATAGTCAGACAAAGTAGAATCTTTTCAATTTCTCTATTATGATATAAAACCTTATTAGCTACATCCTCCTATTCTGGCCTTTGTTATGCTGATGAGTTTTGTTTGGGCAGTTAGAAAACTGTGTTTTTAACCTCTTGGTTTTTCCCTTGATTCAAACAGTCAGTGGAAAAATTCTGACTTCTCCATTTCAGATGTTGGAATCACCATTCTTCCTTCCAGTTGCCCAAGATAGAAACCTGGGAATCAATCTTGACTTCATCTTCTCCCACAACCTGTACATTCACCAAATCTTAAATCTTATTCGTTTGATCTCCCAAATGTTTCCCAAGGTCTTTTGCTTCTTTCCATTCCCTCTACCTCTGTTCTAGTCAAGATGCTTATTATCTCTTACTAAGACCATTGAAGTAGCCTCCTAGCTTATCTCTCTGCTCTTGAACTTGCCCTCCTCAAACGTACTCTCTATGTAGTAGCCTTGTTTTCCAAGGGTCACAGATATTATAATATGGCCAGATATTATAATATGGAAATCGGATGTCACAGGAAGGCATACGTTTAGCTGAGAAGCTTGAGAGGTGGATTATATCAGTCATAATTGATGCTCCCCCTCTTGGAAAGCACAGGCACCATTCGCAGAGCCCCAGCCTCCACTGCCTCACCACTGGCTCTCTTGCCTCCCCTGGAGTGAGGCTGGGGTCAGGCACAGCCTCCATTGCACTTGCCGTGGCAGGAGCCGTGGCAGCTTGGCACCCAAGTTCATCACCACGCCAGACTCATGGCAACTCTGCTCTTCTCATCAAGTCTAGGCTTGGATGAAGCACCGTGCCCTAGGGTCTGGGATCCGGCCTCCCCAGCAGCTCTCCAAAAAGGCTAGTTTAAGTGTGAGGACCTAATGCCCCATGGGATAAACTCTGATCAACAAGAGTCAAGAGGCGAGAGAAAGGATAAAATCTCCGTCTCTTCCTCTCTTCATCGAATTGTTCTGAGGACCGTGTTTCTATACAAGACCTGGCCCAAGTATTGCTTCCCTATCAACTTCCTGAGCTCCCCCCATCCCCAGCCCACAGAAAAGGTCTCAGTCAGGTGCCCCTTCTCTGTACTTCCACAGAAATCTGAATTCTTGAAACAATCAGCTTTATGGAATGATCTGCTCCTCCATATATTAGACCATGAACTCCTCTGAGAGGAGGGCCATCCTGCTCAGAAATTCATTTCTGCCTTCCCCAGCACCTAGCAGTGTGCCTACAACACTCATTAAAGATTTGCTAAACTGGAGGGCCCATTTATGGGCACTTTGTGTGGCTTCAAATAGTGAGCAAGATTTTTACAGCCACAAGATGCTAAAGGAAGGCATGCCTGGACATAGAGACAGCCTGAGCAAACACCTGGAGGCGGGAAAATGCCAATGGATGAGGATGAGGTTGGCCAGGTACATTGGGGCTTTCTTGTGGAAGGTCTTGACAACTAGGATAATGAATTTGTTTATCTTTTTGGTGGGTAAATTGGGAGCCATTGAGACCAACTTGTTGATTTAGAAAGTTGAAAGTCTCAGTGGTATGTAAGATGAATGGGTTGTGTCAGTGGGGAGAGGTGCATACAGACCGGGGAATTGTGCAGATCAGAATTACTGCGGTAGCAAAGAGCATGGGACAGAGAGATTGTGAGAGACAACAGAAGTAGAATTTATGGGATGTAGCAAGCACGTGTGGTTGAAAGGCATCAAAGTTGGCTTCTAGTATTCAAAACAAGGGCTCTGGGGGAATGGTGGGGCCAGCAACAGAAAAAGAAAAGACAGGAGGATTTTTTGGTTTGGGGCTGGAAAAAAGGACTGAAGAATTGTCAGAAGCATTTTAATAAAAGATGAGACGATTTGCTGCCACACACACACACACACACACACACACACACACCCCACCACCTCTGCCATCACCCGCAATGGTCCTTGCTTTCATCTTCTGCCACCGCTTTTGTCTTCAGTGATGGGTGCAGAAGTAAAGTAACATCTCCACAAATCAGAGGGCAAGAGCCTCCGGTCCTACCACCTTAAGCTTTAAACATAAGGTGAGTTAGCAGCAGCAAAACCCTTTGGCCCTCCCATCTCTCTGTGTTCACCTGAGCATTCGTACTGTGGGCATACACTTCTTGAGCCTCCGTGAGTAAATTCCTTTAGGGACAGATGATGTTGATGGGCTAGGAAAGAAAGCAAACTGTGTAGAGAAGAAAAAGTGAAAGTTACATAACAATAGGAAAATTCCTCTTTCCTTACACCAGGTCGTCAGGCTTATAAAAAGGGAGCAGCTCAGAGGCTGCATTTCCAACGAGCTGTTATTATTATTATCGCACTTGTCATCATTTTCACGTTTCCAGCACTTACTCAGTGCTCAGCTATGGCTGTTAATTGGTCAGTAAGTTAAGAGCATTAATGGAACATCCTCTTGAACAGCTGGAACTAAGGAAACATGGAAAATAGACATGGCAATACCTGCTCTTGGAGGTTACTCTCTAAAGTGAGCAATTCAAACACAGAGAATCATTCAGAAATAAGAGACCAGAGATAACAAACAGTACAGGGCTAAAGGTAAATTACAATAATGATAATAAGTATTTTTATAGTGTGCAAGCAAGTAGAACATTTAGGAAGAAGTGTTTTGGGGAGGCCTGGAGCACCATTTTGGGTTTGGTTTTGTTTAGATTAATAGCTTTTTAAAATTTTATTTATTTATTAATATTATTTTTTTACGATCTAAGATGTTGTTGCAGAGCAGTTGGGGAGGAGGGAGAAAGGGGAAGAGGGAGGGAAAGGAACACAATTCTGGATGGAACCATTTGGAGGAAGTTACCTCTTCCTTTCCATCAACTTATTCTGGGTGGGCTTCACCAAGATGATATATAAAGATATGAAGAACTATTCGATGGGCTAGGTGTGTGGATGCTGTAAAATGACTCTGAGGTAAGTAGAGAGGAGAAACCCATTGCGGAAGGAAGACATCATTGGAGAAATCCATCAGCTTCTATAAGACAAGTTCAGTATTTCTCAGTGTGGGCCTCAGAACATCTGCATCTGAACCACCCGAGCAGCGAGTAAGTGCAGACCCCCATGTTTCACCCTGGAGACTGATTCAGTGGGTCAGGAGTGGCGCCAGGGACTCTGCACTTTACCCCAGCCCCAGGTGAGTTTGAGAAATCCTAAGTTTGAGAACCCCTGCCAGTCTTTCTCCCAGGCTTTCCCATCCCCATCCATCCCTGGAATAGCTCTCATGTATTCAATCATTGATTCAAATATACTTACTGAGGTGCTGCTTCGTTCCAGGTTTTGTTCTACACACTGGAGATACAGAAGAGAAAAAAGAGACGAATTCCTTGCTCTGGTGGTGTTTATGTCCTAGAGGATAAGACAAACAATAAAAAAAAACTGTACAATAAATATGCAGGATGGTAATAAGCCCTCTGGAAAAGTGAGGCAGAGCAGGGGCTAAGAAGACTGATGGAATTCTGTTGTACATTGAAGGTCAAGGATGTCCTCTCTGATAGGTGGCATTTGAGCAGGAACACAATCCTTCTAAGTCCCTTGAGACCACCACTGGTTTGCCCATGCACTCAATCCTTCCCCAATCCTCCACATTCATTCAATCACCAGTACTTATTGAGTGACTCCTGTGCACCAGGTAAATCTCTCCAACACCAACACTCCCTGCCCAGCCCCCTTAGGGATGCTTAGTTTTTATTCCCTGGACTTCTCAGCAATTCCACAGTTTTCCACAGCCCCTCTCACTCCCCACAAGTCCCTGCCACACCCTCATATTTCATGACCCTCCACTCACCCCCACTCTGCACTTCCAGCCGATTGCTCTGAATCTACAACTTCCCAAACCAACACGGCACTTCAAACGTGACACTCTTCATATGACATGCCCTGGCTGAAAGCTTGGCAAGGGCCCAATGATGACTGCATGAAGGGACTACAAGGAGCAGTGAAGTCTGTGACCAACAATAAGTTTCTTCGAGTTCGTGTGAAGTCTTCTCTTGGTTATGCAACATCCTGGCATCAGCAGTTTGAATGAAAATGGTTAAAACATGTATGCTTGGGTGGATAAGGAGGCTGAGTACAGAAGGAAACTAAAAGTTTTGAGCACCTCTAAGTCAGACTGTGTGAATGTGACCTGTCTGTATCATCTCATTTAATTCCTGCAACAATGCTACAAGATTGATAAGAGAAGCCCATTGTTACAGATGGACACCTGAGGCTCAGAGAATTTAACCCATGTCTAAAGCTGCATAGCTGGTGATGGGTAGCACTGGGATTCAAACCCATATCTGAGTCTAAAGTTCCTTGTTTTCTTCCACCAAATGAAGTAAGAGTTTGTAAAAGCAAAAATTCTGAACAGTGCACCTCAGGTTAACAGAAATCATGACAACTTTGCCAGTGAAGACTCAGAGGAACTTTGAGTACACAGGATTTCAATTCTAGGTAGGTCATATGTGTCAGCCAGTGGGTTGAGTTTATAACAATCACATCATGACCTGACCACCCTCTTACTCCACCACAGAATCAACTAGATAGAATCTGGCAAGGCTGATAAATCACCACCTTAGACAGGTATAAGCAAGGGGGGAATATTGGCAAAAAGACAGCAAAAAAGAAGCTTGCAAAACAAAAAACAAAACTGAACTAAACCCTAATGCATCTGAATCAGGCTTCTGAAAACTTGCAGATACATGAGAACCAAACTAATTACTGAAAAAGGCAAAGAAGACTTAGCTCTGTGGAGCTGTCCTCAATTCATTTCCTGTGGCTGAGTTCATAACAAGGGTCCAGGTGACTCCCAGGTATAGCCCATTGGTGCTCACCTTGCTCCCTCTAGGAATGTGACTGGTGACAAGAGGACTTTTACTGCCTGGTCTCTTCAGACATGCTTCTTTCTCCCTGGAATCCAGGACATTCTGGCTACCTGCAGTGTGCAAAGGCAGCTGGCCCAGCAAGGATACTAGCGCCAGGTCCCGGGGCCCCTCCCTGGGGAGAACAGATGGCTCTCGGATTGCAGCTGCAGAAAGAGGGAGGAGAATGGGGAACGGGATGGTGTGCTGCAGAGGCAGTGGTTTGGATGTCTACTCAGTGAGTCATGCCCCAGGCAGCTTTTTTACAGGAGTTGCAAATTCCAGTAATAGCAGATCAGGAACATCTCTCAAGGGACACCCGACCAATCGAAGGTGCCTCTTGCTTCATCTTGGCAGTTCTGAGTCGGCATCTGAATAATTCGTCTTCAAAACCAGATCCTGCTGTTCTTCCTTGCTTTGGTCCCTGGGCCTTCTGAAACCGGAGGTTATTCTGCTCTGGAGTTGGAGGAGTTGGATAGTATTCATTGTTGGCAGACACCACACCTGGGTCTTACCCCTACTGGTCCAAGTAGGGATGAGAATTTCTAGTCCTGTGTCTTAGGTGGTGAACTGGGTGCCCTAGGTGGTGAACTGGGTATCTACCTTTTGCCCCCTCCAAAAACCACTCTCTGGCCTTCTCCTGCCTGTTCTCGGCCCCCAGGAGGCTGACTGTGGACTCCATCAATGAGCTTCCTTCTCTTTGGCTTCCGGTTGGGTATACCCATGGGGAGTCCAGCAGGAGATGAGAAGGCAGGAGAGGAGAGTGAGGTCATTCCTCTTTGTGGAGTTGCCATGGGATGATTGCATCCCTTATGGGAACAGCACAGCCCTGTCTGAACAGTCTCTCTCTCTCCAGGTTCTGGTAAACACTTTCTCTCTCGTCCATTCAGGCACAAGCAGGTAACATCTCTCTCCCTGTTTCTAGCCTGGAAAACTCTACCATCCTCGAGGTTTCCCCAACTCTGTTCAACTCTTTATTAAGCCATCTTCTGATGACCCAATGTGGGAAATGCCATCTCCCCATTTCTGGGCACCTGAGTGATGCTAATACGAGTAATTTAGGTAAAAGCAAAACTTACCCCCCTCTCTTCTCTCCTGTGGCTGCCACCTTAACCTACATGGAATATCAAGAGACAAGCCTTGCTAAGGATCATCTGGAGGTATTGGGCAGAATCCATGTCATGGCAGTTAGAATAAAACCCAAGCTCCTCACCTTGGTTTCCGAGGCCTGAGCCTGCTCTCCAAACTCACCTCCCTCCACGCTCCCTCTTGTCCGCCTCAGCCCCATGGACATCTTGCCATTCCTTAAGCACACCAATCTTGTTCACACTTTTAAGCCTTTGCATTTTCTGTTCTTTCCTTTCCTCTGCCTGTGGGGAGGATTCTCATAGGTTTCAAGTTTAATCTTCACTCCTGCAAACTCCCTGAGGCCGACATCCATTCTTTTTTTTTGTTTTATTTTTTTGCATCGCTGTATCTGGGGAGCTGCAGACTGAAGTGCCCGTGGAACGTGGCAGGTAACATAAACAAGGGAAAGCGCCAAGGCTAATAAAAATCTTTCATCCCTCTTGGTCTGGCTTTTGTTTCCCCTCTTTTGAGAGAGATGTGGAAGTGGAGAAATATTTCCATGCTATAAACACTCGCACACACAGTGCAAAGACTTGGTGGCAAGTGACAATCATCACTGGTGTTGAGACATAATAGGAACCCGGTGAAGACACACATCACCAATTTGCCATTTTGCAGAAATCTGAGCCATTGTCGTCAAATATTGCCAGTTTTCAAAAGAAGCTGGAAATCTAGATTTTTATGTAGTATCTCCTAACTTTTAAATACTGGCAATTTTTTAAAACCCTGTGCAGGCCACACTAAACATATCTTTGTGCTGGATTTAATGCTGAGGCTGTCGGTACACAATTGCTATTATATATGCAGTGGGCTTGGCATAGTATATGCTCAATAATTACATGTTGTATGAATATATATTCTCCCCAGTTGACTTCTCAGAGTATACAAGTATCTGACAAACAATACAATTCCCCTGTGTTGGGAATGTAGAAAAAAATGGGTTCAGAATAGGACTGTCTCTGCTCTAGCTGGGATCTTTAAGGTATGTCTGCTTCTGGGTTCAAATATGACCCATCTGAATTTTCTTGAAAATTAGATTTCTGTATCACTTGACCTGGAGCTGATGTGGATTAGTATGTCCTGACACAGCCCTGCCTGTTTTTATAGCCAGCATCGATTCTGGTGGTCAGCACCATGGCCTACTGGTTATTAAATAATTTTAATATCACCCCTAGCAGGGGCAAATATGGAAACCTATAACTGGTCATGGTCTGTTGCCACTAAGAAAGGCTCATGGAGGCGGGAAATGAAGCGTAGCATCAAAACAAGATCTAGTTCATTTAGGCGCTGAATTCTATCCCAGGTTTTGTAGAGCGCTGATTCCCTCAACTGTCTTGTTGGAACCTGGCCATGCATCTCATCTCTGTTTTCCCATCTGGGAGACACACAGGCTCTCACACCTACCTTCCATGCCTAGACAAAGCTATTCCAAAGCTCCTAGAGAACATGGAATGACAGGAATGATTCAGACAAAGGTAATGAGGCGGAACAAGTGTGGAGTGACCCAGTGGGAGGCAGTGGTGGAAACAGGCGATTGTTTGGGGACGAGGCTCTAATCGATTCTCTTATGCCAGTGTATAAAAGCAAGCCCTCCCCAAGCTTCAAAAGCAGCAGGCTTGTGTCTGGCTCTACCTGTTTGCAGGTAGTTCATCATCTGTTCCAATGCTAAATAGATGTTAGCAGCACTTTACTGGATCAGTTCAAGGTGATTTAGATTTGTTCTTGGAACACATTGATCTTTTATAACATGTAACATGTGGCTCTGCTTTGTGGACAGATAGAAGTACTCATCTGTATGCGCCAACCAACCAAATTATATCATCCAATGTGATAAACTCATTTAGAGAGAGATTCCCTAGAATAAATCCTAGCGAAGTACTATTCTAAGCAAACGTTCCCTAGATTTCTGACTCAGGTTTATCTTGATATTTCCTGGAGCAAAGCTTCCCAATTTTTATTTGGGGTAGCCTAAGGCAATGGTTTACAAAGTTATTTTAGTCCTAGCATTTTTCAGTCCCCAAATACAGAATGCCAATCAATATACAAAGCTGATAAAGGGAAAGTCACTTAGAGAGAAGCAACTGGGAAACCTGAGCATGCGCTTGTCACGCCATTCTCCCGGCCCCTCTCTCTTGTTCCCCCTATGGGGACTATCAGAAACCTCAAAGTTGAAACCCACCTTAAACAGCTGTTCTTGCGTGTCTCCAAATAGCTCAAGTCGTTATGGAAACTCACAACCCAAACTTCCAAAAACAAAGTTAATTTTACCTAGTCAAATTGCACTTTTGGAAATTAATAATTGTGTAATATTTCAAACATTCATAGAAAAAGTAGAACAAGCATTTATGTACCCACCTCTTAAGTTTATCAATCTTAACATTTTGCTTTATTGCTTTGGTTATATTTAAAGGAATAAAATATCATAAATATTGTTGAGGCCTCTCTATGTGCTCTTTCCAAATTCCATTCTCCTCTCCTCCTCCCTTCCTCCCCAGAAATAACTGCTACTTTGAATTTGCATTGACTACCCCCATGCAAGATTTTCACTATTATTACATATTAACATATACATTTTCCTCTGGGAAAAAATATATATTAAAAATACTACACATACCAATCGGCAATCTACTCTTCTGGTTCAATATTATATTTTGGAGATTTATCTGTGTTGACGTGTTTAGCTCTGGCTCATACACTTTAACTACTGATCATATTCCTTTGTATGAATTTATGTGTGTTTTCCTCTTGATGAATGTTTGCTGCCTCCAGTTTTCTACAAAAGGTTGCAATAAACATTCTTGTACATGTATTCCACTCTAAATATTTCTCTGGGGCAAAGTCTTTCAAACTTGCCTGAATGCCACCCACTATCAGAAATGCATTTTACACTGAAACCCAGTGCAACACACACACACATACAAACACACACAAAATTAGACAAAAGTTTCACAAAACAATACTTACTACACTTTCAGAAACACTCATAATTTTTATCATAATTCTCTTTATCAGTTTGACAGTTTCCTTTCATTCCTAGTTTTTAATAATGAATGAGTATTGAATTTTGTCAAATTCTTTTTCTACATATTTAAGATATTTAAGATGATTGTGGGTTATTTTTAGTAATAATTAAAATTATTATTAATTTTAATTATAATAATTGATACTTATATCAATATCTATAATAATTGATTTTCAAACATTGAACCAACCTTGCATTCCTGGGATAAGCCCCACTTGGCCATATGATGTTACAATGAATGTCAAACTGCAGAGTCAAAAGGCATAGCCCTCCACAAGACTGCCCTCACTTCAGATACCAGTTGCAATTTCTGGGGTCCCTAGGGCCACCCTCACTTCCTAACAGCTGGCTACAAATTTGAGGGTGCCAAAAGATTCCCTTAGGTCTGAAAATTTAGTAAAATGAACTCAGAAAAACTCAGGAAAGTATTATACTTACAATTACAATTTTATTATACCATAGGATACAAATTAGAACTAGCCAAAAGAGACACATAAAGTAAAATCTGGGAATGTTCTAAATATGAAGCTTCCATTGTCCTCAGGGGCATATTACTCTCTAGGCATCAAAGTGTGACAATATCAGAAGAGTACTGCCAACCAGAAAAGCTCACTTGAGCTTCAGTGTGCAGAGTTTCTATTGAGGCTTCATTATGTAGGTATGATTGATTGAATTATTGGCCAGGTGGTTAAACTCAATCTCCAGCACCCCTCCTTTTCCTGGAGATAAAGCTGGTATCATTTGCTCAAAGTCCCAACCTATAATCACATAGTTGGTCATTCTGGTGTGGCCAACCCCTGTCCTGAGTCCTCTCTTAGCATAAACTATCTAGGGGGCCCCATGAGTTACCTCATTAGCATGAGCTGTCAGGTAGAGTCTGAGGAGTTCACCACAAATAACAAAGACACTTATCATTCAGGAAATTTAGGGTTTAGAGGTTACATCCCACAAACTGGGAACAAAGACAAGCCAAATTCTTCATCATACAGATGTATTATCCTTTCTAATGTTTCTGAATTTGATTTGCTAATCTACTGTTAAGGATTCTTATGTCTATGCTCATGAGAAATATTCATCCATAGAGTGGTAGGTTTTGACAGATACCTTTTATCAAATTTTTAAAGATTCCTTATATTCCCAGCTTGCTAAGAGTTTTAATCATGAATGGAAGTTTGCCTTTTGTCAGATGTTTTTTCTGCATCTGTTGAGATGATGGCATGGTTTTTTTCTTTTAGCTTGCCAATATGATGAATTCTATTAAAAGATTTACTGGTGTTTACTTTCTTCTTGAAAAATGATTTTTAATGTAATTTAAAACTTTATTTTCTTTTAAAAATTTATTTTAATATCATAAATAACATACCAATATTTCTTTTTTAAAAGTTCAAGAACTTCTGTATATTTGTAAATGCATAGCATATTCTTGGAAAGATGCATAAGAAATTGATTGCCATGGTTGTCTCAAAGAAAGAAAACCAGGTGGTTCAGGGATATGAGAGGAAACCAGTCCTACTAACTCATTTGTCCTTTTCTGCATTTTTTTTCAGGACCACTAAAATGCTTTTGAAGATATTAAATTAAATGAAAACATTACAGAAAATGCTAGAATTCTCCTTCTCCACCATTCCTAATCCTTGTTCCTTTTTGGCCTCCCCTGAAGTTATGACTCATAAATTTGCTGTGCTTCCTCTCAGTGATATTCTTTGAATTTACAAACATGAAATAACTTAAGTTTTAATTTTTTTTTTTTTTTTTTTTGGCAGCTGGCCAGTATGGGGATTTGAACCCTTGACCTTGGTGTTACAAGGCTGTGCTCTAACCAACTGAGATAACTGGTCAGCCCTTTTACATTTTAATTAGGAGAATGTACTAGTGTATTCTTCTATTTCTTTCTCACTCTGCTTTTATATAAATAGATGTATATACCCACATGTGTGCATGATATGTAGTTGAAATTATACCACAAGCATAATTCTGCTTTTTTTTTGCTCTATTATTTGTTTAGGAGCTTTATCCCTCTTGTTACATATATATCTAGCTCCTTCGTTCTAATAGCTTCACAGTATTATATAATTTGAAAGCACAACTGTCCCTTTATCTACCCCAGAATTTCTCTAGGGTGGATATAGAGCAGCGAAATTGTTTTTTGGCTCTTAGCATATACTGATTTGTTGTTGTTTTACCAAATACTACCAAATTGCTCTCCAAAGTGACCAGACCAGTTTCTTTAATGCATCAGTCAAGCATTTTCTCAAAAGTCTACACATTCTCTGCTGATTTGCTGTGACCTTGAATGAGCAAAGTATGTTTTCTCTCTGGGCCCCCAGTGGCTCCATCTGTAGGAGGAGGGAGTTGGGTGGCCCCCATGAGTGTATGAGATGGTGTAATGATAGGTTGTGCAGTCCCAGAGTGGGTCGGGAGTGACTGCCCTAGAGAAGACAGTGAGAGGAGGAGGATGCAGGTGGCAGCCAAGCAGAAGGCTGGCAATTCAGATGCACTTGGTCCTCATCTTAGCTCCTCCATTAGTGCAGTGATAATTTATCTGGAGCTCTCACCCAAAAGCCCCCTCTGGAAGGCCCGGATACCCTTTTCTGGCAGAAATCACTTACTAGGGTCTCCCAGAGGTTGACAAAAGCCCCAGTCATTTCCATTTTTCAAGAACCCCAGCAAGTTAAAACAATGAAGAAATGGCAAGCAAGGTTAACAAAATTGTGTGTATGTTAATATTGTCATTGAAAAATAAATACTCTTAACAAATACAGAACAATATAATTGCACTGGTCAAAGAAAATTACAGGATTAATAGACAATATTAATTCATAATATACTACGGATGGTGTGGTCCAGGAATGAAACACATATTTACAACTTTATATGAAAAACATCTCTTTTTCACCCCTGTCAGAGTGATGCTGTGACTGAATGTATAAGTGCTTTGGAGAAGTCTAAATTTGAGCCACTTTCTGAATGTGAGGCAGGTCAAATGCCCTCCCACTTCCTCCACCCTACTTAGGCCATACCACTCTTAGGCTAACAGTGAAGAGAGACATCCTAGTTAATGTTTCTAAGTCTTATACTTGGGTTGATTACCCACATTTTGAGCAAATCTAGGTGCATTTTATGTTTTTCATATGTGTGTGTGTGTGTGTGTGTGTGTTTGTGTGTGTGTGTGTGTGTGTGTGTGTGTGTGTGTGTGTGTGTGTGTGTGTGTGTGTGTGTGTTTATTTTAATAGAATGAAAGAGAAAAAAATGCTCTTTCTCCTTTGGAGTTGAGAAAAAGGGAGAAATGACAGAGATGAGGTAGATTCCAATACATGGAAAGGTAGATTCTAGGACAGGGACAAGGTGGGTTCTGGATCATTGTAGAGGTGGCTTCTGGACATGGCGGAGGTGGATTCTGGAGGGTCATAGAGGTGGGTTCTGGAACAAGGAGGGGGTGGATTCTGGGACATGGCAGAGATGGGTTCTGAAACAGGGAGGAGGTGGGTTCTGGGACATAGCAGATATGCATCCTAGAAGAGGGAGGGGGTGGGTTCTGGTACGTGGCATAGATGGGTTCGGGAACAGGGAGGGGGTGGTTTCTGGGACATAGCAGAGGTGGGTTCTGGAACAGGGAGGGGGTGGGTTCTGGGACATGGCAGAGATGGGTTCTGGAACAGGGAGGAGATGGGTTCTGGCACATGGCAGAGGTGCATTCTAGAAGAGGGAAGGGTGGGTTCTGGCACATTGGCATAGACAGGTTCTGGAACAGGGAGGAGGTGGGTTCTGGGACATAGCAGAGGTGCGTTCTGGAACAGGGAAGCGGTGGGTTCTGGTGAATGGCAGAGGTGATTTCTGGAGCATCTTAGAGGTGGGTTCTGGGTCATGGATGAGGTGGATTCGGGGACATGGCAGAGGTGGGTTCTGCAGCACGTAGAGGTGGTTGCTGGGTCATGATAGAAATGAATTCTGGGACACAGAAGAGGTGGCTCTGGGACAGGGACAGATGGATTGTGGGCAGGCCTTCCCACTCCATGCTCCCAGAACCCACCCATGCATAGTTTCCCTGGATCTCCAAACACACCCCCAGCCACTGTTAGCTTAGCTTATTTGTCTTCCACGGGCCTTGGCTCCAACATCACTTCTCTGTGGCCTCCTGGGTCCTCCATCCCCACCTATCAGATCCCCTTTTACACCCTCATCCTGGCCGAACTTTCTCTCCCTACCACTCTGCTGCCGGTGACTGTAGATTCAGACCTGCGTGACTTGGCCATGACTTGTCTACTCCTGGCTAGACTGTGACTTCCTGAGGGCAGGGGCCGTGTCTGAACAGCTCACCGCGGATTGTGCACAGAGGACAGGGCCAGACACCGAGGCTGGCAGAGCATTACTCGCATCGAACGAATGAGTTTTCCATGAGCCTCAAGATCCCGTTTGATTAGCAATTTCATTCCAAGTGCCTGAGGAGCCTTAGAAGTAGATGTGGACAGAATGAATAAGGAAAGGACGAGCGGAAGTGAGGGGGGAAAGTGAAAGAGAACGGATAGGAGGAATGTAGAAGGGAGAGACTCAGAGAGCCAGAGAGGGACAGAGGAGAAAGGGAGGGAGAACAGAGAGACAGAGAGGAAAAGGCCACAGCGAGTGAGACAACGAAGCCGGACCCTCCGACCGGTCGGGCAGCGCGCCCGGGGGCCCGGGGTCCGAGGCCAGGCCCCTCCGTGAAGGCCCCCGGCCGGCGGCGCGCGCAGGTGGTGGGGGTCCCGGCCCCGCCCCGCCGGCCCCTCCCCGCCCCGCCCGCTCCCCCTCCCCCGGCGGCCCGGCCGCGCGCGGCATTGTGGGAGTTGTGGTCCTCGCGGCCCCGCGGAGCGCAGCGCGGCGTCGGCACCGGCGGGGACACCGGCTCAGCGCGGCTCGGGCTCGGGCTCCGGCGGCGCGGGCCGGGCAGTGTCCAGTCGGTGGCCCCGCGGCGCGGGCAGGGGGCGTCCGCGCCCTCGGGCGGCGGCGTCGCCTGGGTCCCAGCAGCCGTCCCCGCCGCCCGCCTGCAGGTAAGCGGCGTCTCCCGGGGCTACCGGGGCGGGAGGGCGGCGCGGCTGGGCCAACCCCGGGAGGGGGCAAGAGGCGAGGGCCGGGCGGCTGCAGGCCCGCGGTCCTTCCCCGCCGCCGCCGAGGATGCTCCGGGACGATGCCGGCGCCCGCCAGCGCCCCGCATCCTGGCCGGGCCGAGTGGCCCCGTGTCCGGGCGCCCGCTACGTGCTGAGCGCCTCCGCCGCCTCGGCTCTTCGCGGCCGGGCATCACCCTCCTCCTTGCACCCCATTCTCCTCCAAACCCCTGCCCCATCGCGGTCCCCTCCCCCATCTCCCTCCTACCCCGTGACCCCCCTTTCCTCGCCTCCTCTCCTCCTCCCCCAGCCCTCAGCATCCCCCACTTCCCCTATTTCCCATGGTGACCGTCCTCCCCTGTCCCATAAGTTACCACGCGCCATAAACCTCCTTCCCTAATCTTTAGCTGACCGCCCACTTTTCCTGGCAATACTCACCTTTCCATCGTCCCATTCCATTCCATCGTCCTCCTTCACCTCCTGGTGGTCACCATCTGTGTTAACCCATCTTCTGCCCTGCCCTCTTTCCCACTCTCTAGGGCGGGTGGGTGCTGAGAAAACTGGCCAAGAGAGTGAGGAAGGAAGGTCCCCAGGTTCCCAAGGGGGAGGGCTGGCCCCAGGACAGCCCTCTGACTCCTGAGTGGAGAGGGTGATGTTCATCCCACACCTTGCCCAGGCTGTGCTGCTCCCTGGGGGGTTTCCAGGGCGGCCTGGCCTCATGCTTAGGGTGACCAGAAGTTCTTTAGCACAGGGCAGCCTCTTGGACTGGTAATCTGAACTGGGTTAACCAGGTTAGACCTGATACTGCCTCCCCAGGTGTTCGTTGTGTCAGGTGTCATATTTGATTGGTCTTGCTCATCAAGTGGCCATGAATTTGGAGCCTATTCCCCAGAGCCAACTGACCTTTAATATCTGGGGTTGTATGTTATTCAGGTGCAGAGCTGCAATGAGATGTCCCCATCCCTGATGAGGACAGAAATGACACAGATGAAAGTGAACAGATATATGCAGGAAGCTGGAAGTTACTATGGTCACTGAGAAAAGGAGCTGGGGCAGGGGAAGAGAATCCCTCTCCTCCCTGTCAGGGGGATAGGGAGTTGTCACTGTGTGGCTGTGAGGTTCATGTTTGAAGCAGTGTTTAATAAACTGCCAGTCACCCTACATGGAAGGGCTTCTTTTATTGTCACAGTTCAGCTGTCAGCTTATCAATCCACCTCTGGACACAGGGGCCTGCCAGCATATTTTGGCTAAAAGTGGCTGACAGGTATGAAAAGTCCTAACTTCAGCTCTCAGTGCTGTTTAGGATCTTGAGAGGAGAGTCCAGAGATGGGCTTCAGGGCATCAGGATTTTCTACTACCTTTTGGTTACAACTGAGCCTTAGGGAGGGGTGGTGGCCTGCGCTCTACAGAGTAAGGCTTCCCCAAAGAGGGGGTAAGCAGCTGGGGTGTCCAGTAGAGAGGACCTTCATCATCTACCCTATTTTCTATGTCTACATTTTGGTTGACAAACTTTAGTGATTAGCAGGGCTGATGGGAGCTAACACTTAACAGGTTCTTGTTAAATTACACCATCTCATTCTTAGAGCATTTAAGAAAAACCTTTCCTCCTGAGAGACTGAGTTTAAAAGTTCGAATTAGGGGTTTATCTCAGTGATGGGGGAAATCTTTTTATTTAAAGTGCTTGTTATCATACAGATGATAGTTGCACACTGAATTTCAGGAATACTGAGGTCCTGTTTGGGAGATGGCTTGCAAACAAAACACCTCTCTTCCAGACTTTCTTCTCTTTTCCTGAAGAGGAAACAGCTGCCAGTTTTATTGTACAACCAGGAGAGAACCAGGAGGCTGGTAGGGTCCTGTGGGTCTCAGCCTTTCCCTCGTCTGAATCTGAGAAGAAATTGAGAATATGTGAGAAAGGATTTAGCTTCTAACTTCCCCAGTCTTGTATTTTTCCTAGAAACGTAAAAAAAAAAAAATGCCATGAATATTCAGCATGTGTGTTTTTGACTTACTAAACATTATAGGCAAGTGATTCTCTATTCAACTGAAACTGAGAAGAAGCAAGTAGGAGTTAATAAGCCCCTAAGGTTTCCCTTGCATTTTCAGCTTAGCAACTCTGGGGACACGAAAATCAGGAGTGTCCAGGAATCATCTTTAGCTGTTGGAATTCTGAGTCTTGAGATACCTTCTCCCTTGCTCCACCTTTGGTTTGCTGGCTCATCAATATGGGATGCCACACATCCCAGCAGTCACCAGCACGTATTGAGTACTCATGTGACATAGTCATTAGTGCTTTATATCCATCATCATTCATCTTCATCAAGTGAGATGAAGAAATTAACACCATTTAATGGATGAAAAAATTGAGATTTAGAGAGGGGAAGTGACCTGCCCATAGTTGAGACTCGTATTGGTTCAGCCCATCTCTAGTTTGGGCTCTTAACCTCTCTGCTATGCTGTAAGAAGTTTCAGGCCAAGTTTAGTCCCTGGAGAAAGGGGAGGGTTCAGGTTTCCAATTTCTTTAGCTGCCCTCCCATATTCCTGAGAGAGAAGAGAGAGGTACAGAATGAGCGTTCTGAATTATGCTCCTCAAGATGAGGGAATGTATTGGACTTGTAGTGGAACAGAGACCTGGTTGTTGTCATTGGATTAGAAAAAGTGGGATGGACAAAGGGTTTCAGAGAACACCAGGAAACATGGCTGGGGTTTTATAGACTTAGGCACATGACATTTGGACTCTGATCATACTTTTAGATTATTAGGATGACCAGAGTGCTAGAAACAGGCCCTAACCCTCGGCAAGATAAGTGGCAAAGCACTTCTGTCTGTTTTGGAAATCATGGTTACTGTGCTGTCAGTTGTGGGAAACTGAGTCAGAGGCCTGGAAGGACTTTAATTTCCATTCTACCCCCATCGCTTCACGGTCATAACTTCATGGGTGAGGTCAGTAGGTAGTCTCCAGGTAGGTAGACAGCATATGCCCTGTGTCTGTCGTGGATGTGACCCCAGAGCACCCACTTCCTTTTCCAAGTTGGCATTAGCCCAACCCCTGTCAGAAGGGCAGGAGAGATTAAATAAGAATGACAAAGTGCTTGAAAAGAGAAAGTAAAACAGAGAATATGCAGTTTTAAAGCTCCTTTGCCATTTTTAAGATGCTTTTGAATCTAAATTTTTTTTTAATAAAAGGCACAGAGATTAAAGAAGAATAAGCATTTATTAAACATCTACTGTGAAATAGTACAGCAAAATGGATAGACATAGGCTTTGAAGTCAGATGGGGTTTGTATTCCTGCCCCAGTTTTGTGACTGTAGTGAGCTCTCTGAGCCTCAGTTTCCTCATCTGTAAATGGGAATAACAGCACTTCCTACAGATGGCACAAAGTAGATAAGACTGCTGTAATTATCAAACAGTACTTGGTAGACATTAAACACTACTGGCCTTTTGGGAAGTAGGGGTGGTGGTAAGATGGGGAGAGAATACACAAGATTTCAAAGTGTGTCACCTACCAACAAGGACCTTACAAAATGATCTGAGGCCTTATATTTCCATGGAGGACCTTTCCAGGTAGAATATTTATGCTGGTTTTTTGTTTTTTGGACTTTTTTTCATCCCAGGTTTGGGCTTCCTAAAAACTCCTTTCATGGTGACCAACCCCGCTTGCTAACGTGACATAACCCAGCTCCTTCCACCCCACCACAGTGACTTTTGCTGGGAGTGGAGTGGTGGGCATGACATTCACCAATGCAGCCCTTGGCAGGATCCGAGGAGCAGTGGCAGCCATGCCTCCTCCTGCCCCAGCTGCGCCTTCCCGCCCGCACTAACCTGCATGGTGTGGGTGCCCTTGGATCCCCAGAGGACTGATTGTCTGACCTGGCTTCACATCCCCAATAACAACGCCCCCAAGATGTCGCTTGAGTGGCTGGTGGCCTGGAGCTGGTCACTGGATGGCCTGAGGGACTGCATTGCCACGGGCATCCAGTCTGTGCGGGACTGTGACACCACTGCCGTGGTCACTGTGGCCTGCCTGCTGGTCCTGTTCGTGTGGTACTGTTACCACGTGGGCAGGGAGCAGCCCCGACCCTTTGTCTCTGTCAACTCACTCATGCAAGGTGCAGATGCCAGCGGGCTGCAGAACGGGTACGTGTACTGCCAGTCCGCTGAGTGCATGCGCTGCACCCACAATGATGGCCTCAACCAGAAGCTCTACCACAACCTGCAGGAGTATGCCAAGCGGTACTCCTGGTCCGGCATGGGCCGCATCCACAAGGGCATCCGCGAGCAGGGCCGGTACCTCAACAGCCGGCCCTCCATCCAGAAGCCTGAGGTCTTCTTCCTGCCCGACCTCCCCACCTCGCCCTATTTCTCCCGGGACGCACAGAAACATGACGTGGAACTGCTGGAACGGAACTTCCAGACCATCCTGTGTGAGTTCGAGACCCTCTACAAAGCTTTCTCAAATTGCAGCCTCCCACAAGGATGGAAAATGAACAGCACCCCCAGTGGGGAGTGGTTCACCTTTTACTTGGTCAATCAGGGGGTTTGTGTTCCCAGGAACTGCAGGAAGTGCCCACGGACGTACCGCTTGCTTGGAAGCCTTCGGACCTGTATTGGGAACAATGTTTTTGGGAACGCGTGCATCTCTGTGCTGAGCCCCGGGACTGTGATAACGGAGCACTATGGGCCCACCAACATCCGCATCCGATGCCATTTAGGTATGTTGCAGGGACAGGGGTCTCCTGGCATGCACGCTTGTAAGTACAGTCCCTTTGACATACAGGAATGGAAACATCAGTTGTGCCTTTTCACATTCTTCACTGTACTTTTATCAAAAATTGGTGAATTGTATGTAAACAATTTTGACAGCAGAGATTGAGTCCAAAAAGAATTCTGTGGTCAGTATAAACATAATTTCTGACAGAAGCTCTGTCCAAAAGAACTTTCTGCAGTGATAGAAAAATTCATCATCTTCATTGTCCAATATGGTAGCCACTAGCCACGTGTGACTATTGCGTGCTTGAAATGTGGCTAGTGCAACCGAGCAACTACATTTTTAATTTAATTCATATTTAAATAACCACATATGGCTAGTGGCCACTGTATCGGACAGCATAGTTCTGGAACCAAAGACCATTACAATGATTACTGAGGTTCATAAATGATGTCCAGGAGGCTGTGAAAGACACTCAAATGCTTTCTAAATCACCAAGGCTGAAATGATACTTGGTGTTAAGTTTATTTTATTCAGATTCTAGGAATATTGGTAATATGCATATTGTGTATGTGGCAGTGGTTTTGCAAACCGGGTCTGCAGTTAGACTGCCTTTGTTTGCGTCCAGCCCCACCACAAGCTCGCTGTGTTACTTTGGGCAAGTCACATCATCCCCCAAACCTCAGTTTCCTCACCTGGAAAGTGGAGGTAAAAAGATCATCCCCTACAGAGTTATTCTGAGGATTGAATCAGATAATGTGTATTGTAAGGTATTTGCTTAGACAGAGCCTGATACAGAGCGAGTCCTCGATAATGGTAGGCTTAACTACAACTTGGTAAACAGGGATATTGTTTCCCCAGAACTCATTATTTCTGCTGAGTGGTGCAGAGGGTTGGTTACTGGGATGATGGCATCCCTGCTTAGCAGCCCAGACTTGAGTGTGCTGAGATGGACTTGGCAACATCCAGCTTTAGCAACTGCTGCCCAGCTTCAGAGAGGACGGAGGAGGAGCAGAAAGAGGAGTCCGCTGTAGACTCCTGTAGAGGTTGGAGCAGGGGGTTCATAACGATGTTCTGTGAAGGATCCCGAGCTGGGTGCCTTGGGCCCGCCATCTGCTCATCACCCACAGCTGCTCTGCATCTCTTACTGTCTGGGTGGGCACACTGAGTGAGATGTGGTTGGGAAAGAGGACTTCAGTGGTTAAAAAGAAGAAGAAATCGCTAAGTGAGAGCTGTTGACCTGGTGAGCATTTCAAGAGTAAAGGCAGGACAGTGTAGAGGCTCTGGAGGAGTGCCCTGTATTCACGGTCAGCTGCGAGACCTTGGTAGGTAGCTGAGTCTCTCTGTGCCTCAGTTCCTCATCTGTAAAATGGAGAGATAGTTCTCACCTCATGAGTGTGTTGGGAGGATTAAATAATTCATGTCTTATATGGCAACTTGGCACAGTTCCTGGCATGCAACAGCATTCGATAACTGGTGGCTACTTGCTATTATGATCAAACACTATGTTGGACAGTGTAGAAAATGGTCCAAAAGGTATGGTCTCTCCCCTCAGGAATCAGTAGAAAGTGAACAGCCTTTGGAAGCAAACAGATCTGGACTCGGGTCCCGGCTGAGCCCCATTTACTGAGTCACCTTGGGCAGGGCCCTGAAACTCCTTATGCCTTCATTTCTCCTCTCTGCAGTGGAGGTAATAGTACTTGCCTTAGGACTGTTTGGAGGAGTAGGAGTACTATGTGTAAAGTACTTGGCAGGTAGAGGGCAGTCATGATATGATGTGATAATCCAAATGATGACCACGATCAATAAAACCGCTGTGCCAGGCCCGAGGTGCACTCTGAGAGATCAGAGGAAGCAAGGGCTGCAGATGGTGTGCTCTGGGGAGATGAGTATGACCCTTGAAGATAGAGGGAACCCACCAGGGTGGAGCGGAGGAGAGGAGCCTTCCCCCGGAGCATTAGGGAAGCTGAGCCTAGGCTTTCTGGGGAGCCCAGTGGTGTCAGCTGAGGTTGCACAGGCCGGGTGGGAGCAAACCACAGTGGACCTCAGTGCCAGTCTTGGGAATTGAGACTGTAAGGGGGTGGGGGGTGGAATGCTTTTCTTTTAAAAGTTTTCCTTTATATGCTTTTTTTAAAACTTCAGAATAACACTTAGGGAAGGGCATTTGAAAATTGATGTGGTACAATTTCAGGCAGGTGTATTGAGTATGAAAGGCTGGTAGCAGGAAAATCTAGGGTTTGCTTCCTGTGTGTTACTGTCTGTTGTGCATCTGTACAATACGCGTATGTGCACGTGTGTGTGTACATGTGTGTGTGCGTGTAAAACATGTCCCTGTGGACCCTCATTATGGCCTGTCATTCCTTTCTTGGCGCAGCTAGTTACTTGCCAGAAAAAGTGGGTCCTCCATGTTCCCGTGGATGACAGCCTTCAGCTGTCCTACTGGGGTGTGGCTGGTGCTGCATGGCCAAAGCAGACTCCGTGGTTGGGTTTTCTCAGCGTTTCCGTCTTTACATTGTGTGCTCATGTTCATATCCACCCCAAAAAGAAACAAAGGTGTGTTAGATTCAAGTGACCGTGTGTGTTGGCAGAGAAGGAGTCCAGAGAATGAGGTCAGAAGGAAAATAAGCCTGGTACATACCTGGTGGCCACATCTCTGCTGACCACCTGGCTAAAGGTGGACAAGGCGCCTGCAGTTCCAGAACTGTGCTCTGGAAATGCCAGCCCTCTCTCCTCTGTTTCTCTGCCTCTGTCTGAATTGTGATTGATGGAACTGTCCCTCCAGACCACTGAAACCCCAGCCACTGCTCTACATTCACTCAGTGCACATTGTTAGCCTTGTTGTGAGTTACCTCTAGAGGTGGCATCACCCAGTGCCAACACCATGTGGAACCACAGGACAGCTTCATACTCACCCATCACCCAGCATTGTGTACAGAGCTGGGATGTTCAATTGCACTGCCACAAACTTCCAGAAAACAACCTCAGAAATGCCCCTGAAACTAACCAGACAGATGTTACTGGGGAAGCAAATACTGTATAAAAATGCACGAGTGTGTTCAGCAAATTCTAACTAAACACGCACAGTTAGGCTCTTGTTTTTCTTTTATGTGTATGCCATCGGATTTTTAGGGAGGCTTGCTGGGTGGTGCCAATGGATCAGCCCATGTTTGCCTGGCCCACCCTCAGTGCCAGTAGCTGGCCTCCTGATGTGGGGACCGCTGGTGGACAGAGCCTTTTCTCCACCCCCCTTCCTCCTTCCATCAGGGATTGGTGGGGATAGAGCAGCAAAGCCCTAATACACAGAGTAGCCTGGGATGTGTGGGACTGTCTGAGGCCATGTGGGGCACCTGTCTTTATCCCCAGGAGCACCAAATGCTCTGTTTCGGGAAGTCTTGATCATTTCTGCCAACTAAGCTGGTTTGTGGGCAATAGGCAGGAATGGTGGGCCACTGGAAGGCTGGAGCAGAATGGAGCAGGAGGCAGAGGACAGGAAGCAGGGGGCTGTCAAGCCAGCAAGCCAGGCCATTTTCCTGTTGCATGGCAATGAGTCACGTAGTGGCCAGAGAAAGGGGAGTGTCTTTCTGAAGCTCCCGGGGTAGACTGTCTCTGCAGAGAACTGCCTATTCTTAAAGGCCTTCTCCACCTGAACCAGCCAGCAAGGGCACACACAAAAGAAACCATGCCTGTGGGCCATCTGAGCCAGCAAGCAGCAGGCTGAGCACCTTTACAACCCTGACTGCCCCCAGACATTTTTAACAGCAGTGGGAAATCATGGTTCCAGAGTCAGGTGGACAGTCTCAGATTATTTAGATTTAATTTTTATTATTTTGGTAGCTGGCTGGTACAGAAATCCGAACCCTTGACCATGCTCTAACCAACTGAGCTGACTGGACAGGCCAGTCTCAGCTTATTTAATGAAACGTACTAATGAGAGTTGAAACATATTAACTACAAGAAAATCAGCAGTCACTTTAATACCACTGTGCTAATAATCTATAACTAACATTTACGTCACAGCGTCCAGTTGTATTAGAGCCTATTTTTGGAGCCAGACAGACTCAGCCCCAGCGAGGACTAAATAGTAACTTTCAGCAGATCACTTAACTTGTCTAAATCTCAGTTGTTCCATCTGGAAAGTGGGTGAAGTGATGTCTGTAAAGTATTTATTTAGCACAAACATGTACACAGAAATCTTCAATTATTGGTAATGAGGCCTAAGGTCGCGTAGTAGCCCTGGAAGGTAAATATGCAAATGTCCCCTCTTTAGAGAGGAGGAGGGTATGGCTCAGAGAGGTTGAGTGATTTGCCCTAAGTAATACAGCATGTAAGGGTCAGAGCCAGTTGTCTGTCCCCAAGTCTTCTCTCCTTTCCTCTCCTCCATTTGGCCTCTTAGTTTGAATTATTACTCATACACACTTCCTGCAGCCATCCATTTCTGGTTCAAAGCATGCATTAATATGTTCTGCTGCTAGAGAGAAAGCTGTTTTACTTTTGTCCTAAGGGACATTAAATCAGAGATGCAGTGCCAACTTGCCCAGGGTCATTGTTGTCACAGTGAGGCACTGAAGACACCAAACCACCACTGTCCTAGCACCTCTTCAGGGCTCTGTTTCCTCCTGGGTCATCCTTCCTGAGAGCTGTCGGGCTGACCCCACCCCTTCTGAAACCATCACACAGCTGTGGTGGTGCCTTCATTTATGAACATTGAGGTGGTGACGAGGCCAAGTGTATCTGCAGACCCTTGGATTGGAAGTGGGACGTGAAGGTGCACACATGGCAGCATTCCAACCAGAACCCCCTCCTGAGTGATGGCACCCTAGTTTGGTCCTCACCACCTGCATTTCAAGTATGTAGCTCCTTACAAAGGTGTTAATCTGTTTCCTCTTGAAGCCTAGGTGTTTCCTTTGGGGTGTCCAGTTTCTCAGAATGAGGCCTGGGAAGCTTAGACAAAGAGCGTGCCATCCTTGGGCCTCAAAATGGATTTGAAGGTTGGAACCCAAAGAGGAGAGCACTGTGTGAGCCTTTGGAGCGGGACTATAGTAAACACAGTTATTGGGCAAGTTATTCCGGAGCTCCCCTGGTTGGGCTTAGGAGTCTCAAAAGGGTAGTGCAAGGCTCAGTCTGTGGCTTTAATGCAGGGAGAGTAGATTAAGCCAATGAAGGAATGAGTTTTTGCCAAGAGCACAGTGAGGACAGATGCACAGCCTGTATTGCCCTTACCGAACTATCCCCTGCCCCCAGATGGGCTGTATTAGGCCAGTAGGGCTACTGTAACAAAATACCATGGACTGGGTGGCCGATAAACAACAGAAATGTATTTCTCACAGCTCTGAGTCTGGAAGGCCAAGATCAAGGTGCCACCAGATTCATTGTCATGTGAGGGCCCACTTCTGGTTCATAGGTGGCGCATTCTTGCCGTGTCCTCACATGGTGGAAAGGACAAATGAGCTCTCTGGGGCCTCTTTTTTTTTTTTTTGGCGGCTGGCCAGTAGGAGGATGTGAACCTTTGACCTTGGTGCCACCAGCACCACACTCTCCCAAGTGAGCTAACTGGCCAGCCCCAGGGGCCTCTTTTATAAAGCACTAATCCCATTCATGAGGATTCTGCCCTCATGATCTAATTACCTCCCAAAGGCCCCACCTCCTAACACCATCACCTCGGGGTTAGGTTTCAACATATGAATTTTGTGGGGACACAGACATTCAAACGTAGCATAGTCTCCAGGGGGGTGAGGCAGAAGGTCAGGTGCTTTGGAAGCTGAAAACTTTCACCACAGCAACCCACCCCCTGCTTCTGGCCGTGCCTGAATCCTGCCTTCCTTCACTCTCTCTTCTCCGTTTCTTCCACAAGGTCTGAAAACTCCAAGTGGCTGTGAGCTGGTGGTTGGGGGTGAGCCCCAGTGCTGGGCGGAAGGACGCTGCCTCCTCTTTGATGATTCTTTCCTGCACACGGCATTCCATGAAGGTGGGTGGCTGCCTTCCTCCTTAACTTTTTTTCTTTTTAATTAATAGTCTTATTTTTTAGAGCAGTATTAGGTTTCCAGAAAAATTGAGCAGAAAGTACCAAGTATGCCCGTTAACATCAACCCCCGCAACACACATACGCACATACACACACCATTTCCTCTTGTCTTAGCTTCTCTTTTTTTGGTGGCTGGCTAGTATGGGATCTGAAACCTTGACCTTGGTGTTATCAGCACTACGCTCTACTGACTGAGCTAACCAGCCAGCCTATGAGCATATACTTGTGAGGGCCTTCTTGGTGAGGACTCTCTGTGGAGTCCTGATGGGGTGCAGGGTATCACATGGCAAGAAGGCAAGAGCAAGCTCATGTTTCTCCCTCTCTTTATAAAGCCACCAGTCTACTCACATGATAACCCATTAATTCATTAAGCCATGATTAATACTTAGCCCTCATGATTCAATCATCTCTTATCCCATTGTGGGATTTTCTACCCTCTTAGTACTTTTAAAATGGGGATTAAGTCTCAACATGAGATTTGGAGGGGACATTCAAACCATGGCACCCCTATTATTAACAGCTTGCATTAGTGTGGTACATTTGTTACAATCGATGAGCCAATATTTACATATTGTTTTTACCTAAAGTCCATAGTTAACATTAGAGTTCACTCTTGGTGTGTTCATTCTGTGGACTTTCACAAATGTATAATGACATGTATCCACCATGACAATACCATGGAACAGTTTCACTGCCCTAAAAGTCCTCTGTGCTCCATCTAGTCATTCCTCCCTCCACCTCCTCAATTCCTTCCATCCACCCTGCTCAGAACCTGATGAAGCCATGTTAACATTCTTGATCAGAGAGGAGGAGGTCTTTCGATCGGGGCCAAGGGACAGGATGGGTCCCTGCCCCAAAGCTGTGTGGGGTCCAGTTCTGCATGGGTCCTGGCTCTGAGCCAGTTTGAACCTCTCTTTCCATCCCCTGCCCCACAGGCTCAGCAGAAGATGGCCCACGGGTGGTTTTCATGGTGGATTTGTGGCATCCAAACGTGGCAGCTGCCGAGCGGCAGGCCCTTGATTTCATCTTTGCTCCAGGACGATGAGGACATTTCCTATGCTGGAGTCTGCAGGAGGGCCGAGACCAGCCCGGGAAAACTGTGGCGCTGTCCAGCCGCCCCCACCGTGTTATGATTCCATGCTAAGAAACCTGCCTCAACAGAAAGCTCTTCTTCGGGATTTTATATCATGTGGGTCCCTCCTTCCTTTGGTTATTGTAAATGGAAAACTTTCAGCTTGTATTTCCTTAGATCTTTTTTCCTCCCCATCATTTGCTTCTGAGATTCCTTTCTGGCCTAACAGCGTATTCCTTTGACTCCGTGACCAGAGACTCTGTGCCCTTGTCAGTTTGTGTTATGTTGCTATTTGGTTTTTTCAGTGCTCTGAAACAGAGTAACCAAATGGTTATTTGTCTGAATGTAATGATGTAAAACTTCTTGTGGTCATCTTAAAAGAACAAAACAAACAAAAAACTGCAAATCACAGAGGTGGAGAACTTGGCCTCCGTTGCTGGCACACAGGGGACCCTTCAGCTGCCCCAAGGCAAGGGAGAGTCTGTAGTCCCCACACCTGACCGGCTTCCTTCGCAGGGTGGAGAGGCTACCAGACACAGTCAGGGGTGGTGCACAGTATCAGGGCCTGGGGAAACTGTCACCATCACTCACTTCACCCCGAACCCTGACAGGTTCCCTGATGGCAAAGAGCATTCGGCTGGTGGGACGGCAGGCTTTTCTTTAAACATGACTTTCCTACAAAGCCGAGGCTGGTGTCCTCAAGAACCATGATGGGGCTCCCATGGACCAACCACAGAATGTGTGATCTGCTTACCTCACTGCCTACAGAAGCCCTACTGCCAAACCGGGCCCGGAAAATTCCCAGTTTTAGCTGTTTTGAGTCCACCGCAAGGAATGTTAAGACCACCAGGCTGGCTGATAGGAGCTGTGGTGGGATAAGACCTCACTCACCCAGTGACATTCCAGGAAAGCCTTTCTCTGGCAAAACTGGAATTATAGATCTGACCAGAATGTCTGTTTTGCTTTGGAGTTCTGTTGCCTATGATTTTTCGTTATTTGTCTGTATATAAATGTTCAAACGCTAGGCTCGGAAATAGTGGAAGAGTTGGCCCTGTGTCTTTGTCATTGCACGAGCATGTGCGCTGAATGACAGTGACCCAAGCCAATGTGTATTTGTGAGGACACAGAGAAGACCTGCAAACTCAAAGGACCCAAGGTCACTGTGCTGGCTTTTTGGTCTCCTGTAAAGAACATACAGATCTCTTCCCAAAGGAAGAAGCCAGTTTGAGGCAGTAGGTCTAGAAACAGCCTCCTGTTAGCAATGTGTGAAAGCAAATCCTACCAGCCATACTAGAGATGCCTTTTTTGAATATTATATTATAGGCAGTGTCAGATTTATAAAGCCAAGGAGTGGTATGGGATATACAGCTTGTCGCAGGTACAGGTCAGTATCTGTATCCAAATGGTAACCAGCAGCTTCTATGAGATACAATTGTCAGAAGCAAACACTATCTGAAATGCACTAGGTAGTCACTAGCAAGTGTGCAAAGAGAACATGTCTACACTTGAGTAACATGTTTACACAGATATTTTCCAGTGATTGGAGTGCAGGAAAAAGCAGACATCTCAAACACACCTGACGTCTTTTACTCATTAAGTCTCTTGTTAACAACTGAGGTGCATGATTTCTACACATTCTGACTCCTGCTCTACGTTTACAAAACCAACAGCCCAGACAGGTACCTGGCGACCTGTACTCATGTGACGTGGTTGGGGAACAGAAGATAAATAAAGGATCTTGCTGAAAACCAGAGTGAAGTGGTGAAGTAGTCTGTTGGAAAGGAGAGTGATAGGCAGAAGCCCTGGGAGGGGCACTTGTGTAAGTCTGAGGCTCTTGTTTTTTGACTTGTG
Organism: Cynocephalus volans; assembly: GCF_027409185.1. NCBI lineage: Eukaryota > Metazoa > Chordata > Mammalia > Dermoptera > Cynocephalidae > Cynocephalus > Cynocephalus volans. Next base: position 200,642,814 of record NC_084461.1, read on the forward strand.
CCACAGAGACAGGCAGGACACTATAACTGATTGTGGAGAGTGGATGAAGGCAAATGTACTGAAATCATGGGCGTGGAGTCGGGGAGCCAGAGCAGATCTGTGGAATGTTAAGGAACTATCGATGTCAAACTGGGGAAAGACAAGGGCTTTGACTTCAGGAAAGCTGTGGATTTGGAACTCAGTGCCAGGAGTTTTCTCCTTTGTGACTTTGAGCAAGTCACTTAGCCTCTGGCACCCTCAGTCTGCTGCTCTGTAGAGACAGCACCTGGCATATAAAGGGCACTTGGCAACAATGTTGGTTTCCTTTCTGCCAGAGCAGAGAAAGAGGTTGTAGAGAAACGGGTGAAGAGGCAGGACAGCATAAGGAACAGGTGAATGACACATTGGATTAGCAGTAGGTGTGACTAAGGAAGCTGGTGGCCACTTCTGCAGGCCTACGTCTAATCACAAAAGCAGCACCATGTCCCTTAATAGCTACGTTTTTTACTTTTTCCCTTTGTCTTAGAAGAGGAAGTGACTGGTGGCCAGCAGCCCCAGGAGCAGCTTGGCTGCAGGGCATTTTCGTGTGCAAACCCTGTTCCAGCCCGCAGTGCCAGCAGGGCTGCCACGGCAGGTGGAAGAAAAAAGTGCCACTCTTCCTGGGACTGTGATATTTCTCACCCTCCTGAAGTGTGCATTGCCACCTAGCAACTGCTAAGTAATTTACATGTGATAGTTAAGGATGTGCAAGGGGAGAAAGGGGAGCTGGTGGCCACCTGGCTGCAAATGGGAATCCCTGTCTGCCACCCTGGGACAACCCGCATTCACTTCCAGCTCCCTTCAGGCCCACATGATCAAGGCCAGGCCAGGGAGTAATTGCACCAGGTCATACCCCAGGGCTCCTGATCCCAAACCCTTTCTCCAAGCACCTGCTCATCATCCCCCAGAGTCACCTAGATTTTCTGGTTTATGTCTTTGCTGACAGTGATCAAACTTGTAATATTGAGTGCCCTACAGCATACAGTGGGAGAGAGGAGAGGCAATCATAATCCGCTGGTTCTTGACTTTGGCTGCACAGTACAATCACCTGGGGAGCTTTTGAGAAATACTGATGCCCATGGCCCTCCCCCAAAGCATACCATTTCTTTGTTCTGGGAGTGGGGCCCAGGCATGGGTATTTTTTTTTTTTAACTCATTCCTGTCATGATTCTAATGTGTAGCCGGGGCTGAGGGCCACTGCTCTGAGCAGCAAGAACGGTAAGGCCTTTGAAACCAGCCAGCTGGAGGTTCAAATCTGGGCTCTACCCCTATGTCATGGTAGGCAGACCACCTAACCTTGGTTTCTAGAGGACAGCCACTGTTTTTAACCCTCTCTTGCCAACAGTACCCTGCTGAGCCTCTTGCAAGACCATAACAACCCATGCTTAGTCCTTGGGTTTCCAGGGCTGGGGCCATGAACCAGACCTGACCAATTGGGGCTTTCCAAGCTCCTGGCCACTCAGAAACTGGGTAAGGGCTAGGCACATGATCCACATGCTTTTGCTGGGACCACTGAGAAAGAAGCAACTTTTTGGGGGTGGGAGTGGGGGATCTAGCAGGAAGAAAACCTGAGTGAACCCCATAGCAGTAAGCAGGTCCCACCCCATGGAGATCATCTGAGTCCTGAATACAGCTCTGCCTGAAACCACCTCTACCTCTGGACTTTTCAGTTACATGAGCCAATAAACTCCCTTTTTTATTCTTTAGCCAAGTTTGGTTGTGGTTTCTATCCCTTGCCACCAAAAAGTCCTACTCCACTCTTTGAGCTTCAAGTGAGGTTTCAGTTTTGAGTGAATTAGGAGGTGCTCCATACATATTTTTTAAATGTAAATATTAGTAGCAAAGGCTAAATACAAAATGCTATTAGTGTGTGTGTGGCTAGCCAGGAAAATGCTATGGGGGTGGGGTTGGGGGGTGGCTGGCCAGAACAGGGATCCAAACTCTTGACCTTAGTGTTAGAACATCATGCTCTAACCAACTGAGTCAATTGGCCAGTCCAAAATGCTGTTTTTGAGGACCATCGTGCCTGCTGCCAGCAACCTTCCATAACATTTACCTCCCCAGCTGAATCTTGCTAACCAGATGTAAACACAGGGAACAGGACAGAAATAAGGCCACATATTTTAGAGCTGCTGACAGATGGCAGTGAAAATATTCAAGCAGATTGCAGGATTAGGTGGCAGGAGGCAACACACACAGGGACTGGTTTACTTTCCGCCTTCCTCCCAGGCACACACATCACTCCTAACTTCTGGTCACCTGCCCTTCCCCATGTTTCCCCACTTCCAATGAGTTCACCACCCCAAGTTCAAAGTGAGAATGTTTTCCTTGACTACAGACAGCACTGTGCACCCTATGAGGCTCCTTCTCATACATTATCCCATTCAATACTTGGGGCCACACTTCGATAAGCAGAATTTTTATGCACATTTAACACATGAGAAAACCGAGGCTCAGAGCCAGCGGTTGATGGGAACAAGGTCCTGTAGCCAGCTGGAGGGCAAGCTGGAACTAGAAACCACATATCACAGCCCGCAGCTCAGCGCGTCTTCCGCAGTCTGCACAGAGAGTCAGCCCGCACTCCCTGCGTGCAGAGGGCCCCCAGGGGAGGCCGACTGCCATCTCGGCACACGGAACTCCCTTTTCTGAGGACCCACAAGAGGCCACGCCCTTACACACATGCCTTCTCTTCTCCATTTTAAAGAGGAGGACACTGAGGTTCAGAGAAATAAAGTGAGTTGCCTGGTTTCCACAGTGGCATGTCCCAGAGCTGCATAGTGAACCCAGGTCTCCAGTACCAAAGCCCAGCACTCCTGCTGCCACCACAGGAACCAGCTCGGGCTGGCTGAGGAGTAGAGACATACAGGCACCTTCTTAGCAGCAGACACAGGAGGTGGCCTGTCTCACTCTCCCCTGCCCAGAGGACTCACTGGGTCCAGCAGTCAGGGCCTCAAGCATTTTCCCAGCTGACAAGTGGGGCAAGGAAGAAGGCCTTGGACCCGAGCATGCCCAGGCAATCACAAAATGGCTTCTTGGCTCTTGACGGCATTCAAAAAGCACTCTGGGTTTTATTCTCAGGAGAAACACAGCTGATTTCAGGGTCAGACATGTAGATCCTGAATCAACAGGAGGTGTCTTTTTTCACCTTGAAGCCCAGAACCTTCACCATAAGTTTCTCAAACTCAATGAATATGTTGAAAAAGATCCAGAGTATATTTTTTTCCTAAGCAAGGATGACGATGTGGATCTTACACCCTGCCCTTTCCAGTCTCCTCACAGAGGGGCCCACTCGTGGTCAGAAAAGAGAAGCAAAGAAGGGGACAGGTGTCTTCCCCCCCCCACCCCCCGCTGCTCTTTTCCCAGGAGAAACCAGCAGTTGAGGAGTGGGGACAGGTGTGTGCATGCACATGTGTGACACACACACTGATGGCACAGTTTGCAGGTATCAGCCATCGGGGTCCTGCTTCCTCCCTCCATGAGCTCCACAGCAGCAGGGATTTCATTGGGTGCCTTCTCCATCTTCAGACAGTGCCTGGCATCAGGTAGGCACATCCCTCTATCTGCCCCCAAACCTAATCCATACCCAAGTGCAGTCACTTCCAGTCTCCTAAGTATTCATTCCTCAACTCTGCCCATTGTCCAGCCACCTCTCTGCTCCAGGCCCCTAACCCCTCCCACCTGGACAGCCACAGCTTTCTAGTGGTTTCCACTCTCACACTGTTGATCATCCATTCAGGAACCAGTGACCCTTCTCTCTCCAGGAATCACTCTCCTGCTCCCCTTTGCCCAGTGCCTTGGCAAACTCACAAGGCCCTTGGGGGCGAGGGCTGTCTCTCCCCACTCCCTACCCATGTTCTGTGGCACTGCTCTGTTGACAGAAGGGAGCCTAGAATCACAAGGTCAAACATCAAGTTTCCAGGTGGACCTATTAGTTTCCTGTGGCTGCTGTAACAAATTTCCACAAATTTGGTGGCTTACAACAACCAAAATTCATTCTCTCACGGTTCTGGAGGTTAGAAATCCAGTCAGTTTCACTGGACCTGACTCACTGTGTTCACAGTTGCACTCCTCCGCAGGCTCCAGGGCAGAGGCTATTCCTTGCCTTCTCGGGCATCTGGCGGCTGCTGGCGTTTCTTGGCCTGTGGCTGCATCACTCCAGTCTCTGCCTCTGTCCTCACATGGCCTTCTCCTCGGTGTGACTGCTCTCCCTCTGCCCTCTCTTATGAGCACACTTGTGATGGCATTTAGGGCCCACATGGATAATCTAGGATGATCTCCCTACCTCGAGATCCTTACTGAAGCACACATGTAAAAACTTTACCACACAAGGTAACTCTCACAGGTTCGAGCAATTGGGGGCCACCATTCAGCCCACCACACAGGGCCTGTAGCCTGCTGCAACGAGGTTCACACCAGAGGAGGTCACGTTGCTACTAATCTACTCAGGGCAGGATGGGAATTAGGAATGCAGCAACTGAGGGAATAGAAGAGCATCCTGGTCACATTGGAAAGGACCACCAAGGGGGTTAAATATGCAAGAGAGACCAGAGAGGGTAACTTCAACAAAGACCTGGGTCTCCACTTGCTACCACTGGGTCTCTGCTGCTGTCACTGTGGAGGTAACAAGAGCAGACATGCCTAGATACTTCCCTCCAGGGGAGGAGACAGTTTGATTAGTCTCAACCCCCCCCCCCCCCCCCGCAGGGAACAGAGGTCCTTTCCCCATGGGAGTCTGATCGCCACTATTAATCACTCTTGGGAACTTTTTCCTCCTGGTTCACAGGTGGCAGACAGCTGGCAGGAACTGACTCAAACCAGAGCCCTTCACTCCCTCTCCCTCCCGTCTGCTGTGAACAGCCAGTGGAATCTGTGGTCCTGGATCATCAACAGTGTCACGTTAGGTGTCAACTGTGAGCCCAGGGCAGAGCGGGCTGTCCGCAAACACTGCCTTCCTCTGAAAAACATCGCCGTAGGAGGGCATGTGCTCGCTCCAGCAGAAAGATGCTGCCGTGGCCACCGTGGGACCTGTGCACTGGGGGTGCTCCTGTTTAGAGGCTAATTTTGAGGGTACAGGTCTGGGGTTGTGGCATAAACCACATCCTGAGAGCCCCCCAACCCTCTGAAATCATGCAACAGGAAGACGGGGTTAAGCATTCCTTTTCCAGCAGACTCTGGGCCGCAGTCACCAGCATTCGGAGATGACCAGAGCCCCGGGGCTCTGAGGGGCATGAGTTGAGCCTCTGTTGCAGAAACTAAGCAGGATCAAAGGAGAAAAGGAAGAGGTACGGCTGCACAGGTTCAGGACTTCACTTTTTCTAAGTTCCTCCTGGTGGCTGAGACATGTACAAGCAATAGGATTTATAAGCTTCCGTTTTGGCAGAGAGTGGAAGAAGATTCACAACACAAGCAACATTACAAAGTTGTCTTCTCTGGGCTGGTACTGGAGGCCACCGGTCGAAGACAAAGCGAGACATTTCAGGGGCTTCTTGGGGCCACAGTGGCAGCAGCCGCAGCAGCAGAGAAGCTTGGGGGGCAGGACGGGGCTTGATGATTGTCAGAGGCAGCAGAAATGTACATGGTATCTCCAAGCTGACTGTGGCTTATTAACCAGAGAAAAAGGTGAGGGGCTAGCCCTTTACCCTCCTCTTCCTGCCAATCACCCCACAGATACATCTGAGGACTGGGGAGGGATTCCCAACCAGAGACCCTCCCCCAGCCTCCACCTGACAGGTTTCCTCAAACTGCAGGGAAAAGCCTCACTATGCCCTTGGGCTTCTGTCATGTCACCCCCGTCCCAGTGAGGCTGGGAGCAAGGAAGATAGCTTGGCCTTTGGGAACCACTCTGGGGGACAGCCCACTCTCAGAAGAGGGTGCCCTGCCGCAGGGGCACCTGAGATGCTGGAGAATGAAGACAGACCAGAGCAGGGCTCAGAGGTGAGAAAGCAGAGGCCCAGCTGGCCATTAATATCAGGCTCTGGATCTTCTGGAGGAAGAAAGATGAGGGACGGCTCACAATTTCTCTTAACGGTCTAGCCCAGTTCTCTAAGGTAGGAAATGCAGGTAGCTGGGATCCACACTGAAGCTGTTTGAAAACAGAATGCTTTGTCTAGCATTTGGCCAGGGGTCCCCTGTGCTAAAGCTCTACAGAACCAGGTTTAGTGGATGGGATATGACATGCAAGTGTATTAGTTAACTACTGCTGTGTAACAAATTACCCCAAAAGAGTGGCTTAAAAAACATACATTTATTATCCCACATACTTTCTGAGGGTTAGGAAATTCAGCAGCAGCTTAGCTTGGTGGATCTGGTTCAGTTTCTCATGCACTTGCAGTCAGGATGTCAGCTGGTGCTTCAGTCTCATCTGGAGGCTTGACTGGGGCTAGAGGATCTGTTTCCAAGAATATTCACATGGCTGCTGGCTGGAAGCCACAGTTCCTCACCACAAGGGCCTCATCATAGAATGGCTTGAATGTCTTCATGATGTGGCAGCCAGCCCCCAAATTGAGTAAACCAAGAGAGAGACGGAAACTTGAACGTTTTATAACCTACCATCAAAAGTCATATTTCTGTCATTTTTACCACATTCTATTCATTAGAAACAAATCACTAAATACAGTCCACATTCAAGGGAGGGGACTTAGGTTCCTAATTTGTAGCAAAAAAATTTATGGTATTCACATTCTGCTGTGATTATCTCATGCTCTTGATTTGGTTGTAAAGACTCAATTTGGGGGTATGCTTTACAGGGGAAGCATATGGCTGCCCAGAGTACTGATACTTAGAAACAGGAGCATTTTGTATTCAAAGGATTTTTAGGCTCAAAGGCAGCCCTGTGAAATTAGATGGGAAGAGAGGTTTCTGAAAACAAAGCAAATAAGATTAAGATCTGCCAATGGCTCAATGTCCAGGAAAGGGCCCAGGGATAGCTGAGAGATTTTCTTGTGAAACAAATCTTATCTGGAAAAAAGTCCTCCAAACACAGGCAGTTAGTTTAGCCACCAGTGGGGCAGATGAAACTAGGATCTGGACCCCAAGTTCTGTCCATGTTTCAACACAAAACAGATTGTCATTTCACCAATCTCAAGACTGGAGACTTCAAAATTCTGGAGCATCATTTAGCAAAAGGAAAAGTCTGGCTGCTTAAAAATGCCCTGGAAGTGGCCAGTTGGCTCAGTTGGTTAGAATGTGGTGCTGATAACACCAAGGTCCAGGGTTCAAGCCCTGAACTGGCCACCAAAAATAAAAAAAGCCCCCCAACAGAAAAGGAATGTGTTGTGCATACGTTCGCCATGGGAAGGTTCCTTAAGAGGTTGGCACAGAAACTTCTAATGAATTTTTTCTTGGAGAATTTAGCAGAGGAGTAGTACGATACACGTTTATCCTAGCTTGAGGTAGGATCCTCCTCCACCTGGAAAGGTCTCCCTCTTTGGCCAGCCAGTGGTAGGAAGGACCCCAGGACAGGTGAGAGAAGAGGGTGACATGGGCCTGGTGTACTGGACCAGCCACACTGAAGGTGGTGCTCACTGGAGCAGGGGGCTACAACCCATCACCCTTGCAGACAGACCAGCGTGAAGTGCACGGCTCCTCACCTGGCCACACAGAATCCAGGAGGGAAAAGAGAAATGTGTTGACGTAAAAAAAATACATGTATGCCTACACTCACTTGTACACACACACATGCACATACAAAGGTACTTAACCCTTACCTTAACTTTGTCACTAAAAATATTACTAATTAATTACTCCAGAACTCAATAGCATTTTTGGCTATTTGATATTTAGCCCTTGGAAACTTGTTTCAAGAAAAAGATACCATGCCACAAACATTAGATATTTGTTCACTGACATGAAATTATTAACATTGCAATTTTCATATGGAGTCTCAGGTACTTCCAGTAAACACTAGGTTAAGATTTTGATAAATGTTTTCATCTGTGATCTGCAACATAGTATAAAATGTCTGAATATAACGTAATAGAACTGATGTTTTATTACCACACTGGCCCAGAAACACACAAATGAATGCCATTCCCTTCCACAGCCTCTGCTGAAAAGCACAGTTCGACTTTTACCCCAGAACATCTTGGAAACTCCTTTTTGGGGACACTCACTCAAGTGGAACCAGCTGTATAGCCCACTCCTAACCAAAGGCAGCACAGTTTGGTTCTGTTGCCACCAAATTCTTCGGTCTCGGCCCCCCAGAGCTTTTACAAAGTGATCTCTAAAGCCCAAAATCCCTTCTGCATTAGCAAGACTTGCCCCCCACTGCAGGTATTCCCAAGAACTGGCTCCTGGATTTGGAAATAGTTCCAAGAGAATTCAAACCAGGTGGTCTCAGCATGCTGCCTGCTTCTCTGCATGAAGTACTCAGACCCCCAGGAGGACAGATGAGGAAGAAAACCTGGGAACTGGGAGTGGGGCTGCTCACCAAGAGATCCACCTCCTCCCTGACTTCACACTTCACAGCGCCCACCTGGCCACAGGCTGGAATAAACACTCCAGACTAGGGACGAACAAATTCTAGAAGAAATGCCAACCTGAAATGTTGTGGCACCAGTCCAGGCTGGGATGGAAGAGCAGCAGGAAATGTCAAATATATCAGGCTCAATACAACAGGGAAACTAACTGACCCTGTATGTCTTTGGTATAAGGCGCCAGGCTCCCAGCCTGGACCCAATACTGTCAACATAATAAAGTTCTTTATCAAGTGCTCTATGTCTGCTGACTTGAAGAACTACTCCCCCCCTACCACACACACATCCCAATCTGCAAAAAGAGTAACACAAACCCAAATATCATTACGTTTCTAAAAAAGGGACTGTTCCAAGAAAAATAAAATAGAGGGACCTTTTCTATTAGAAAAGGCAGAGCTTCCTTTGCTGGTATTCTCTTGCACAGTCATCTCCTGGGGTAATGAACTTAGCACTACAGTTCAGAGTAAGTTCACCCCATGCTTCAGCAGCTTCTGCTTGGCTTTGCCTGAGAGGCTGAAGGCACCGTCCTGAGGACTCGGGAAGCCAGAGCTCCGTGCTGCGGACGCCAGCTGCTGGAAGTAAGTTTCCTGGACAGGGTTGCAACAGGCATACACAGCTGTGGAGGCATTTCTGTTGGAGAAGGAAAGAAGACAACAGTCTGATGATGCCAGCGCAAGTCCCAGATCACACAGGGACCCCAGTGAGGTGCTTGTCACAGTGGCCCCCGCACACCAAGTACTGTGACATACAGCTGCCATGGCTAGGGATTCCACTTACTCACTTGAGTTTCAGCCTTCAGTGCCAATAACTGTGTTTCCTTGCTTTCCACTCACTGGATTCTAGGACAGTCCATGGTGGGACTGTCCACAGTGGCTGTAGCCACAGAACCTGAAGTTGTAATTACTGAATACAGGCACTGCTGAGCACCTGCTTTGATAGAACAGCAGCTATGCAAAGTGCTTTTCATGCAGTCTTGCTTCATGCCTTACATAAGCCTCGCTAGTGGTGGCCTTATCCCATGTGACAGACAAGAACTGTGAGGCTCACAGAGGGTGGGTGATGGTGCCCTGTCTCTGTGACGATACAGTGGCAGTGTCAGAGGAAGGAATTTAATCCTCTCTCCACACCGGGGTGGTTGGATAGACTGAGGGGGAATGAGGTGACTATAGTGGGATGGAAACGAAGCAATAGGAAATGTGTAAACAAGGAAGTAGAGGGAGGGAAGAGGGTACCGGGTAAAGGAGGGTCTACCCAGGAGGCACCAACTCCACGGCCAGGTGACCACCTGGTTCCTGGATCTTGCCTGTCTCAAACTATTTCCTATGGGCCTCAGTTTCCCCAAATCTAGTAAGAGAGGGTGAAGGAAGGGAGCACTAAGGCTCCACTTGCCCAGATCTCTCCCTCCATATAAGGAAGGAGGAGAATCCCAACCTCCTCCAGCTTCCCCATCTGGGACCTCAAGGAGCTTGAAGGGCCCACCTAGCTTAAGTGTCTTCTGCCACCCACTGGAGCAGCAGGACAAGCTCTTCTTACAGCCACGGGGGGAGGCACTGCGGCCAGGTGGTTATGAGCACAGATCTGAAGTCACACACACCTGGGTGCTAATTCCACCCCTACTACTTGCTAGCTCTGTGCCCTGGGCTAAGTTACTCAGCCTTTCTGAGTCCCAGCTTTCTCATCTGTACAGTGGATATGACAACAGCATGTGCCCTCAGTGAAGCTTTTTTAAAAAAAGAGATTAAATAGAAATATATATAAATTGTGTAGCACATGGTGAGTGGCTAAGAAATGGTAGCTGTTGTTTCTATTACTATTAATAAAATAATCTCTCAGCAAATGCCTTAAGCTATGTACCCCAACACTAAAACCCTCTCAGCCCCAAGGAAGGTGAAATACAGTGGGGCCACAAGAGGGGTGGTGGGGCAGGTGTTGACATTTTACTTGTTTCCACCTCCCACAAAATGACACCCCCCACACACAAACACAACCAGGACCCAAACCAGTGACTGTAGATGCAAACCACATCCAGGTAGCCAGCCTGGGGCAGGTCTGAATTACAGCCAGAGAAGACACAGTTATAAAGGAGAGATATACTGGAATATTGGCTGGAGATGGCTCTGGGCAGCAGAAATACCTCCCACTCAAGTGTGGCAGATGACAGGGCATTAGACCTGTGTGTGTCTGTGACTCGAGCCTTGCCCCTCCCACTCGACCACACTGCCCCCTCAAACTGAAATGTGTGTAGAAAGAGACCTGGGTTCAAATCCTGACCCCACCATATAATGAGGATGTGATGCTGGCAGTTTGTGCTTCAATTCCCCTGTCTGTACAATGAGGATAAGAAAATGCACTTGACTAGATCGCCCCAAGGGCTAAATGAAATATCACACAAATAGCAAGCACTCCCCTTCTGAGCCTCTAATTTGCCTGATCGCAAGAGAAGCAATGTAGAGAAGAAAAAACAGTGTGTGGTTGGTTAAATACTGTAAACTACAATCGTAAATAATAGATCTCTATCTACTGGCCTGGAGGTGTTCAAGATATGTAATAATATGAAAAAATCAACTTTAAAATAATACATTAGAATATTTTCTAGAAGAAAGAATATTAAAATAATTCAAATAAAAATATTACTAATCTACACCTTGTATGCAAAAACTAAAAACCGAAAACAATAAAACCTGGAGTGATACACACCAAACTATTAAATGGGTTTATATGTTGGATGTGTGATAGGTGGGGGAGGAAATAGTTTCACCTTACAGACTTTTTTTTTTTTTTTTTTTTTTTTGTCTTTTTCGTGACCAGCACTCAGCCAGTGAGCGCACTGGCCATTCCTATATGGGATCCGAACCCGCGGCGGGAGAGTCGCCGCGCTCCCAGCGCAGCACTCTACCAAGTGCGCCGCACCTTACAGACTTTTGAGCAGTCTGAATGTTTTTATAGTGAGCATGGATTCCTTTTTAAATTGCCAAGACAACAATGTTATTTCCACATTGTTTCTGGCAAGGAGACCAAGAGCCTCCTTCCTCAGTAATGGATGTAGCTCCATGAGGGTGAGGACCTTCAAGTTTTTTCATTGTTGTACCCTGAGTGTCTAAAGCAGGAAGAGACCCAGAAAACCTATGACATGTGCATGCATGAGATTAGACGATAGCAGCCACCGGAGCAGATAAAAGAAGGCCTTAAGCAAAGTAACTAGAATGTTCTTCATTTAGTTAGGAATTAAGGCACTGCCTAGGCCCTGGGTAGGTGGTTCCTGTGGGCAGGACTGTGGAGAGCAAGTCTGCGACAGCAACCCCGGAGGCTCACCTGACCGTCATTTCGTACAGCGCAGGCAGCTGGGCAAAGTCGGAATGCATCAGGCTGACGGCCTGGAGGAAGCGGCGGTCCTGGGGGGTGGCCACCTGTGGCAGATTCGCTTCCAGAAGAGGACACAGAAGTTATGATAGCAGACCCCTCCTTTACCCCCTCTCAAACCCCAGCACTGTACACTGGGACCAAGCATAGCTCAAAGCCATGGGTGTGGAAGCCAAGGGGAGAGAAACAGACCCAGGGTGCTGGCCCTACTGCTGCCACCATGCAGTAGAGCACATGCTGTCCCCAAGAATGAGCAACACCCAGTTTCTGCAAATGGATCTCTAAATTCTGAAGCAGACCTTATCACAGATATCTGAACATGTGTGAGCTTCTGTCAAAACATTGGGGAAAGACAAAAAAATGACAAACAAGCAAAGAAGTGTTTTTGCCAAGTGGATTCTACACTTGGTGGAGCTGAGCTCGCTGTGAGCAGCAGCACTCTGGCTGCAGGTCAGACAGCTCTGCACAGAACAGCATTATCGTGGTGCTGGGGCCCGAATTCTCACCTCTGCCCACCTCTAGAAGGTGCCCCCAGGCCCCACGGGCCTCTGTGCCCCGTACCTGCTCCTTACCCATCAGCATGCTCTGGATTCGGTCATAATGTGTGAAGTTGTACGTGCTGTTCGTGGGGGCAGCCTCATCTTTGGGAATCGTCTCTTTCAGGTGGACTTCCAGGCCATTCAGGGATGCCAGGCTGCTGTGGTACTGCAAAGGGGCCAGGAGAGGGTCACGGACTTGCAGTATAACTTCAGCAAGCCCTCTGAGGGCTTTCTATTTGACCATGGACTTAGTTAAAAAATAATAGTTCAAAGAATCTTAGTGGCTACCTGATTTAGCAAAATGAACCCTGACCAGTGTTTCTGCCTGTTTTTAGAAAAGTACTAACTTCCATCCTTATGTTCTAATAGTTTTTAAATTCAGGATTAGACAGTAGAAAAGTGAGAAAATAGAGACGAGCAGAAAAATAAACAAAAAAAAGAAAAAAAAAAGCAAAGAAAAGTGATCTATAATCTCACCATCCAGTAATAGCCACTATTACCACCCTGTTATCTCTCCTCCTAACCATGCCTTTCCCACCCAGGCTGTGCATTTTAACAACATGGGTGGCCTGGGACCACCCCCCGTGATTCTCAACTGGGCCTATGTGGAGAAGTCCCCCAGTGCATGTAGTGAGGTAACTTCTCTCTGGTGCATCCAGAATGGTGCTGGCTATGCACTGTTCCTGGGAGGACTGAGGTCAGTTAAATGGTTTTCTGCGCTTGGTGGTTCGGAGGAGGAACCCAGTTGGGGAAGTTGTCAGGGAGGTGAGACCCAAGCATCTGTATTTTAAAAAACCTCCCAGGAGATGAGTACTGTATAAGAACAGTTAAAAACAATGGACTATACCATTTTGTATAACTCTTTTTTTTATAAAACTAAAATGGGATCAAACCACAAGTAATGATTGATACTAGTTTTGTAACCTAATGGTATAGCATGAGCTACTTTTCCCTGTCCTTACAAATTCTTCAACATCATTCTTGAAGGGCTGTGTGGTATTCTTCAAGCTCCACTTAGGGCTTGACTAAGTACATCAGTCATATCCTGATAGACTCAGTCTGAAGTGGGGCCTCCTGGGCCTGCTTCAGCCACAAGAAGGCCACGGTTCCCAAGCAGAAGACCACTCAGGTGCAGGCCATCTGTGCTCAGACTCTTCCCAGCCAGATGACCAGGGGCAAGTGACTGAATTTTCTGTGCCTCATTTTTTTCATCTGCAGAATGGGAATACTACAGGACTGTTGAGTGGACTAAGTGAAATAACACATACAAAAGCCCTTTGTAAATTCCAAAGTGCTATCCTGAGGCAGGGCATTTTTATATAGAGTCAAGAAAATGAAAATGATCATTATTAAAGAAGTGATGTCTCTTTAATAGGCACAGATAATTTGTCTGTGGACTAAATTTCAACAGATGTATAAGAAAAATAAGCTCACATAAAAGTACAGAGACTCAAACAGACTTCTGAAGTGAGTGTCATGAGGCCTGTCTTTGGCAGTGTACTGGGGTTAAGTCGGTTTTTCTATTTTGAATGTCTCAGAAATGATAACTGAAGTCAATAGGTTTCACATACAAGGTTTAATTTTATGCACTCATCTTTGTATCCCCCATGCCTCGCAGAGTGCCTGCCTGACACCTAGTAGGTGTTCAATAAATATCACTGAATGAATGAAGACATGAACATATCCAGTGCCAAGCACTTTCAACATATGTGCCATTTGGTTTAAATGAAGGGTGCAGAGTTAAGTAAAAGGACATGTGCTCAGGAAACACAAGAATACTATCTATCTATCTCATGTTCGGATCTCTGGGATGGGCCTCTCCAACACTGAGTTTAACAGATGCTAACAAACCCCCTATTTGAACTAATATGTGTGCACACACGCATGTGAGCACATGGGCACACACAAACATTCACCATGAAGTCAAAACACAGCCTCACTGGAAGTTTCTGGATCTCGGTAATCTGCTAACAGTCATCTCTGCCATCCTGACCTGGTACACAGAGGAAGGAACGATGGGAACAGAGAGTAAGCCACGTCAAAATCCACTTCCCCTATAGGCATGGATCTCATTCCAGAATCTTCTGGCTAACTTGTACTCAAGATAAAATCACCTAACCATAAACACACAGTTAATCACAAGACATTATATCAAATGACATGTGGACAATTTTTTACTGATAACCAAGTGCTTTCATATATACCAGGGGTCAGCAGACTGTGGCCTCTGGGCTAAATCCAGCCTGTTGCCTGTTTCTTTACAGCCTGAGAGCTAAGAACGGTTTTTATATTTTTACATGGTTGGGGGGCGGGGGGAATCAAAAGGATAATATTGCGACATGTGAAAATTACATAAAGTTCCAATTTCTGTGTCCATAAATAAAGAATTATTGGAATATAGCCACACTATTTATTTACATATTGTTGATGGCTATTTTGGTACTACGACAGCAAAGTCGAATAGCTGTGCAAAGCTTAAAATATTTGCTTTCTGGTCCTTTACATAAAAAGTCTGCTGGTCCCTGATATATACTACTATATAAAGTGACCCTCAAAACAGCCCTAGGAGACACAGAGCTGAGGCTGCTGCCTGGACGCCTGCACTTCTAGCAATAACAGAAGCAAACGGCGTGAATACCACTGCATGCTCATGACCGCAGGAGAAGCATCAGACAGGCCACATATCCACGTGGAAGCACCAGTTTCATAGCTGGGGGGGCAGGGGGGAGGTGCTTTTTCATAAAGTATTTCATGCTAATACTCTCACACTAACTTCAAGAATTGTCTACTGTACACAGACAGCTCCATGTCCTATTGTAGCAACAAATAATTGATCTGATCACTGTATGTGAAGGTCAATGTGATTATCTTGGGTTGTGAGCAGGAAACTATCAGTGGCTCCATGCTGCCCTCTGGTGTGGGCCTACTCCATTCCCTCTGAACAAATCCCAACCCCAACCCTCCTGGCTGCTCCTCCAGCTGCTCCTTCCACCACCCCACTGCTCTACCCCCCACTCCCTTGCAAACAGAGAGAGGTAGAAGTTGAGCCACTGGAAGACAGATAGTAAAATGACACAAGGATGCCTTGGTGATAGGTAACATAATCAAGGAGCCCTTTCAAAGGGGGTGTGCTTACTGTCCCATCTGGGCTGTAGCTGACCATTGGGCAGGAGATTTGGCCCTTCTAGATAGCAGCAGAGGGGTTGCAGGGAAATTAGGTCAAGTATTTCCTATGCAGGTCTGGGACAAAAAGGCAATACAGGATCCCTCCCAATTATAAAACAGATTTTGGGTCTGATTAACAAACCTGCTCTCCAACCAGCAGGCTGACCAAAGTTAGTCACTCCTACTCTTTTTAGAAAAGAATAGCTTTTCTTCTTCCATAAAACTGCATTCTACTTCCTGAGGCCTAGCCAGCACTAAACCCTACTTTACATGAAAGCCCATGGAAGCTGTTGTCCTAATAACATGGATGGGCCTTGACAAACGAAGTGATATGTCCATGTATCAAGAGCCATAGGGCTCGCAGGTTAGCTCAGTGGGTTAGAGCGTGGTGCTTAGAACACCAAGGTCAAGGGTTCAGATCCTCGTACCAGTCAGCCACCAGAAAAAAAAAAAGAAAGAGAAAGAGCCACATGAAGGCAGGGTACATACCCCCTTTCTTCACCCTCCTACCTATCATGGCAAGGGCAGATCAATCAGGACACAGGGAGGCTGGGGCGAGGGAAGAAACAAGCAAAAATTCTGGACGCACACCACTTGCATGTGGTCTTTTTATCCCAAAGAGGCTGTTTTCTTACTGGTAAAATGGAAGGTAGGTAAACACTACCACTCAGAACTGTTCTGAGGCTTGGCTAAAATAACAGATGTAAGGTATTCAGCATATAGTTAATGCAGAATACATCTCCCCAAACAGCAGCTTGTGCTATTTGGGAGGTGTGGGGGAGGCAAGGGGAATAAAAAGAGAGGTTTTATATCCACTTTATTGCATCCAAACACTGGGCCTTCAAAATAACATTTCTCAGGCTCAGTTCTGTGCAGCACAGACAATGAAAACCAAGGCACCCTGAGGGCACTGAGATGTAATAACTGCCACCTTGACTACCTATGTTGTCATAAGAAGAACGTGGATAAAATCACTCACAGCTGTGGTGAATGAGAACACAGGAAGCAAACAAGCCACAACTCGGTGACCTGGGATCTGTGGAAAGGGGACAGATAAGCCAGACAGCTCTAGTGGGGAGCAGTCTCCTGCCAGGGGCTCTGTGCAAAGGAAGATGCTTGGCAGCCTTCCCACCTCCTCTGCATTCCAAGGTGACTTGGAACTTATGGAGGGTCACAAACCCTGCATGCTAATAAGATTGGCTTAGAATAATATAGATTTAAGAATAAAAACAAGGCAAGCCCCAAGACACCATTTGCCCTGCAGCAATTTCAACCTGCTGTTCTCACTGTTACCACTTTCCCTGCCAACTAAAGCAAGGCTGTTACTATAGCAACTGAATCTCCAGTGGGGGCCTCGGCCCAGAGAAGGTCAGTGCACTGCTCCAAGCAGAGAAGGGGCTGGAATGGTTTAAGAAGAATCCCCTAGAGCCAGTTAGGATTGCAGATGTCCCAGGCCTTCTTGGAAGGAGCTTCAGATCACCACGATACAATGCCAGGCTGTAGAGAGAAACACAGGGTTTCCGGGGAACTCCCACCCCAGGCTGTGACACACTGCAGTGTAAAGTTTCCAGCTGACGTGGAACCTAGAGGCCAGACTAGGAAGTGATGCCATTAGCTGGGCACACAACAGTGCTGTGCATGCAGTCTCTGCCTGCACTACCCCACTGCATGGGGGCCAGCAGGGCCTATCACCACCCCACACCACTGATGAGGAGCCAGAGACTCAGAGGGGCAAGGGCTTGTGCGAGGATCCCATGGCTGAGACCGACAGAGCCAGGACTCCAGCTCAGGCCTCCCTTCCTCCAAGGCCTGCACTCTGGGAAAGAGGTAGCAGCGGAAGAGGAAGGGAACTGACCCTTGCTGGGTGCCTTTGCACCAGTCACTTTGCTGCGCACCTGACTCTCTCTTACTTTGCCCCTGACTTGCTCTTACTCGCCCCCAGCAAAAACCTATGGACGGAGGTACTACCATCATCCCCATTGCACAAGAAGTTTTGCCAGGGTCACACTGCTAAAGGCTGAGCCCTTGTCCCCTCTCCTCCGCATCTGTGCGGTGCTGTGACGGACGTACTTCCTTGCTTATCTGTTTCTAGGAGGTAAGGAGAGGCTACAGAGGGGCTGGGGGAAGTCTGAGGGCACTCACCACCTCCTCTATGGCTGCACCGTTGCCCAGCAGTGGCTCCTCAGCCAGCAGGGACAGCACCAGGCCTTTAACACTGTGAGTGTAGAGGCTCATCCGCACGAGTTCCACGTGGGATCCTGCAGGGGTCAATGTGGACTCAATTCTGTCTGCAGAGGGGCCACTGTCCCGGCAGCCTGCCAAGCCTGAACTGCATTCCAGACCAGGGGCCGCGTGGCTCTCATGGTCCCCACCAACACACAGATCCACATCTTGTTCTCCTACAGGAAGCTTACGTCCTCTCTGCTCTGGATCCAAGGGAGGCAATGACAAGGGCCTCCTGGTCCCTTTGGGAAATGGGTCTCCTCTGGGGACAGGGACATGGCCGCTGTTGTCAAAAAGGTCTTCACACTCTTCCAGGCCTCCGTTCTGGGTGAGCATCTCAGGAGGGGAGAGAGAGAGCAGACTGCTGACGGCTATGTCCTCAGGTGATATGGGTTCCGGGTTGCTGGAGTCACTGACAGATTCCTTGCGGCAAGGACCTCCACCAGCTGGAGCACACACGTGCGGGAAG
The DNA here is from genome assembly GCF_027409185.1 of Cynocephalus volans. Lineage (NCBI taxonomy): Eukaryota > Metazoa > Chordata > Mammalia > Dermoptera > Cynocephalidae > Cynocephalus > Cynocephalus volans. Next base: position 200,661,062 of record NC_084461.1, read on the forward strand.
TCAAAATGCCCTGAGTATGTTCCCACTTCCCGAGCTTCTGGAATGTGGATTTCAGACAAGTCCAGTTCCCCTTGGGGAAAGCTCGGTTCCTTCACTGGGAGGCAGCCGAGGCGAGGATCCCAGGCCCTGGAAGTGCTGTACAGTCCTGTGGGCCCAACGCTCTCCAGAGCATGGTCAGACAAGTGTCTGCTCTCACCTTTGCCATCTGGCCAAGCTTGGTCAGGGGACGTGGGTTTCGAGGTAGTCGCCAACACCCAGGCCATGGATTCCACACGCCCGGCAGCGTTTCCTTCTAGGGTAAATGTGCTCCTACCCTTTGAAGGGCACTGGGCTGAGCTGTCTTGGAGTCTGGCTGGAGATGCAGGAGAGCTGGCAAACAAAACACACGTGAGGAAGGGGCACATCAACTGTGCACAGGGAGGGCCCCTTCCACCAGGAAGACTAAAATGCTGAGTACCTAACAAGCACAGGTCTTGGTGCCAAGTGGGTGCCTAAGGCCACAGAGCCTAAGATGCCACCATGGTCAAGCCACAGGAGTAAAAATAAGGCAATGTTTGGCCCTCAGGGCTTCATGTAGTGATGCCAGGATCACTTACTGAAAATGACAGAGCCCAGTGAATAAGTCACCCACACTTGGAGCATCTACCATGAGTCAGGCCCTGTACTGGATGTTACACACATACTATTTTCGATGGTCACAACGAGCCCATGAAAGTTATTACTGGCTCCATTTTACAGATGAAAAAATTGAGACTCAGGCAGGGAATATACTCGCCCAAGGTCACATAGCTGATTAAGTTTTAAACCTGGGATTTAAAACTCACTCTCATCTCACTATGTGGCACTGCCTCTTACCAATATACTCAAGTTCCAGACGCTCCCTACAAAACAGAGTGTGGAGAAGATGGAATTAGGGAAGGATGGGATGTAGCAGGGGGTTGTTTCACATGAGGGAGTCCCTCAGCATGGTTTAAGCTTCACCCCCTGTGAGTTCCCTTACCTAGTCATCCCCTCTGCTGGGAACTCACGGAGGCTGACGGCTTCCTCTTTGGTCAGGAAAACAGGGATGACCTGGACATTTGGGAGAAATGCTCCTCCTGGAATTACAAAGCAACAAGGACAGAGAAAACAGAGGGGCAGCCGTTGCACTGGAAAGCAGTGCTATGGGTGCATTCCTCAGCCCAGAACAAAAGTCAAAGAACCGCAGGTCCAACTGCTGCAACCAGCACGGAAGCATCCCATGCAGGCAACATTACTCCCAGCTGTGGAGAAGGGAGATGTTCACTGGAAGAAAGTCTGGTGGCACTTAAAAAGACATGAACTAGAAAAAAAGCACTTGCAACTGACAATAAGTTCTGTTCCGACTCAGACTTCAAGATAAAATAAAACAAGCCTCTTGGGAACACTTCCACATCCTGCAAAAGGTCTTCCTGGCAGTCATCAAATATCTTACCCTCTTCCAATCATGATCCTCTGGGATTTGTCTGAGCAGACTCACAATACTGAGTTAAGGAGGATCTGAAAGGAGGGATTTCAAAGGCATATGCCTACAATCATGAGCTTTACAATTAGAATTCTGATGGGTAACTATTCTTGAGGCACTATTATGTCCATTTTCCTACTCTTATGAGCAGAGAAAATTGACACATGGGACTACTTGGCCTTCCACATGACGGGTACAGGGACAGGTAGCATAAAAGACTGCTGTTCTCAAGATGCAGCAATGCACCTGAATACTCACCACATTCCTGCGGGGCATCCTCTCCTGTGGGCAGCCTCTGAAAACGAACACAAACAGAAGTTGGTGCTGGGCACCGCGTTCTCTTGACCTAACCATCAGGAATTCACTGTGCCATCTGTTCATAAAACCTGGCCAAGCCCAAAAGCTTGTCCCAACCACATGCCAAGAGCCAAGCAGATGGAACAGAAGCTCGCCCAAGCTGCTTGTTCCTGCCATGGCTGGGAGGAGGCAGGGACCTGGGCCCAGACGGGCACAAGGCAACAGCTCTACCCAAACTCACATCACGCCTTCAGTTCTGAGTTTCTGTCTCTCCCGTCTAGGAATAAAAGTGAGGATCTGTGTTCTCTTACACTTTTGGGGAACTCATATTCCGGAATACAGGCACATCTGCCACGGCCCTTGACATAGAATTCACATCAATTCCATAATAACAAAAATGTGAAAGTCTTGTGACCTTCACTATAAAGGATTTGACCTAAACAGAATCTGCTATACCAGACCTCTCTTGTTTATTCTGGTTCACAATCCAGGCCAGAAACCTGGGGATTTTCTCAGAAGAAAACCAAACCTTCATCTCAACCTCAAGGTTCCAAAAGAACCCACCGAAACAAATCAAAAGCCAGACAAAAACTGCTCTCCTAGCCAGAATGACTTTCACTCTGACAAAATAATATGGCTTTCTTTTTTGTTTTTTGGTGATTTTTTAAAAAATCATATTTTAGATTACTAAGCCATACATTAGTCTACTCTAGAAAAAATTCTTACAAAAAATAAAAAAATCGCATATAATCCCTCACCCCTCCCCAAGCTAAATCTGTTAATATTGGGCAGTTTTTTCTTTAAGTCTATATATCTTTTTATACTTTTGAGATCACATTATATAAAACTCTTCATAAAACTTGGCCAAGCCGTTTTTCTGCTTAAAAGTGTAACCTTCAGTTCCTGTCTTCAAAACATCTGGGGCCATTTTAAATGTCTGACTAAAATTTTATAAAGTTTAAAGCAGTACAGATAAAGTAAGCATTTCCCTGCCTTAGACCAGTGATTAGCAAACTTTTCCAGTAACGGGCAAGATCGTAATATCAGCACCGTACTCTCCCGAGTGAGCCACGGGCCGGCCCAAGATCATAATATTTTCCATTTTGAAAGCCATATGGTCTCTGTCCCAACTACTCAACTCTGCCGTTGAAGCTCAAAAGTAGTCCAATAAAACTTTATTTGTAGATGACTGGCCCACTGGCCACAGTTTGCCAACTCCTACCTTAGACATTTAAGTTTTATGTGATTTTTCTCTTTCATAAAACCTGTTACGATAAAGTTTTAAATATAAATCTTTTACTGCAGTTAGATTATTTTCTTAGAATAGATTCCCAAAGGCTGAATTACTAGGAAAAAGGAAAGGGCATCCTTAATACTCTCATTATCAACCTGTTTATCAGAAAGGCTATTCTAATTGACACCTGCACCAACAGTGTTAAGGAGCCTGAATAGAGCCCCACCACACTTTAAATGTCTTGATTTAATAAGTGTAAAGAGAGAGCCTTATGATACATTTGAAGCCATAGCTTCATACACAAAAAAGAAACAAAGCAAAAGAAAAACGGGCTGAGAGGAAATATGCCAGATGCTAACAGTGGTGTTACCTCCGTGCCATCCAACTGTGAGCAATTTTATTCTCAATGAGCATTTGTGACCTTTTTTTCATAATAAAAACAATGAAATAAATACAAAATGGAAGTATTGTTTTAAAGTTTCTGTTTCCCTAAGTCTTTCTAAGAACACATCCTTTACAGTCTGTCTCTGAAAAATCTACCATATCCTTGACCTAAAAGGCCATTCTCGTGGGAAGTCACGTTCTCATAGATCCACTAGGTTTGAAGAAACACCAACTATCCAAGACTACCATGTAGAAGACATTTTTTCGGCCTCACCAGTGGCTTCACTCTTGAGGAAAGCCACACTGATGGACATGGGGTTCTGACAAGATTAAGTGAAACAACTGTCCCATGGCCATCGCTGCTGCTCTCAATCCATCCGGCTTTCGGGATCAGTCCTGCCAGGAGCAGTGACAGATACTTTGGGTGAAGCATTCTCTCCAGGCAGGTGACCTTTACAATACCTGGTCCTCATGTGCAGTGCGGTGAAGCAGGACCTTGGCGGTGAGGGAGGGTGGCAGCTGGGTGCTGACAATCCTAGGAGATCAAACACAGAAACAAGAATACCATGAGAAAAAATACACTGATGGACTCTGAATTTAAAAGGTGCCTGACAGCCCAAGTTGTCGAGGATCTTGAGGACATGGCTGGTGGGAGGGCTTTCTGGCAGTTCCTAGCAACGTTTATAATGTCTAAACTGTACCCACCCCCAAAAAAAGAGATCAAAACTGTGGTTATAGGAGGTGGAAAAGGGGGAAAGGAAGGAGATTTGGCAAGAAACAAGAGTCACAAAGATTGATGATATTTTGTAAACATGAGTATACTAATCATCCTGATTTGATCACCACATATTGTACACATATATTGATACTCAATTCTGTACCCCACAAATATATATAATCAATTATCTTTTAATAAAAAACTGTCAAATAAATAAATAAACAAAATGCCTAAACCCTTTGATTCAGCTTATATCATGACGTGTAAGTAAGAATATTCACTACAGGGAAAATGGCAAAAATGTTCAAAAAAAATGGGTAAACAACCTAAATGTCCATCAGAAAGAGAATAGTTAAATAAATCATGGAACAACCGGAACACCAAAAAATGTGCAGCCTTTACAAGAATAAGGTGAACCAATACAGACTGGTAAAGAGATCTCTACTATGCACATTAAGTCCAGGAACCATATGATCCTGCTTACGTAGACAGAAACTCCACCCCCGAAAAATCATGCATATACACACTATACAGGTGTGTGAAAACACTTAGAAACTGCTGATGGTAGGTTGAGAGTGAGAGAAAGAGAAGGGAACTTTTAAATTGTGCTCTGTGTGTTTACCGGTTAATTTTTTTTCACAATGAAAATGTGTTCATGTCATTAGGTATATAATTTAAAAATACCTAAGAAATCGATTACACCACAGTACAGGGTTAAATCTCTGTACCAGCCAGCTGCAAAAAAAAAAAAAAAAGGAAAAAAATATGAAATGAAAAATAAGGAAAAAAATACTCTTTGATGGCTATGTCACTGGTGAGCTAGGAAGCTCCAGGAGCTGATTCAGAACAGTCAGGACGAGAACAGTGAAGGGGGTAATACATGCACCAGGGACTGTGCTCAGTCCTTCCACATCTGTTATTTCATTCTCCACAAAATATTATTTCCCAAAAGAGAAAATAGAGGTTAAGTAAGTTGCCCAAGTTTACACAGCTGGTAAAAAGAGAAGCCAGGATTCTAAGTCCAGTTTGCCAGTTCTGAGGGTCCCTGTGAGAGCCTGGAATGCTTCTCCAGCCACAAGCACCTGGTCGGCAGAAAACTCTGCATGCAGAGCAACAGCCCTGCCTGCCCAGGGCTGAGAGTAAACCCTCCAGGAGGAGGGAGGCCCTGGAAGATGCGTCAAGTGGCTCTTAGGCACTCAGACTCATGAGAAGGCCCTCCAGCTACGTAGAGAGGTGCAGTGAGTTCTCAGAGGCCAACCAAGAGATGGATCTGGCTAAGAGGCTGGCAGGAGCCTGGGTAAAGGCCTGTAAGGCTGCTCGGCAGAGCTGAGCCACAGCCAGCACACCAGGGTCCCCTGGCAGCAGCAGGAAGGCAGCAGCAGGCTTCCAGCCCTATTGTTTACGATGCTGACTGCTGGCGACATTGGGGGATTTGCATTATTAGCATTTTGTAGACTGGCAACTATAACAGCATGCCCCACACTGAGAATTACATGGGTCCCTTTTATATTCCTAACTCCTCAGAACATAACAGTTTACTTCCCAGCTTTGCTCAAAGACAGGTGCATACCTTAAATCAAATCTAAACCACCTGGTATTTGCCAAACCAGCCCACTTGGAACTAGCCAGAGACTGAGCTTCCCACCCCTGATCTGGAGATGGCCAGGTTGGTCAGTTCTGCAGCAGGTGAATATGAGTGAAGGAGAGCAGTCTGGCGTTACTCACAGTCCTTTATAGAGGATGCAACCAGCGAGAATGTGAGGCGAGCGCTGGCAGGTCTGCAGAATGAGGGCTGCCTTCAGCAACAAGAGGGGCTCCACCTGTGCAGGGTGAGAAGCACACCCGCCATCAGCCAGGGAAGAAAGGAAAGAGGGCTTTATAGGACACATGGGCAAGTTCTAACCCAAAGTCTGGAAAAAAGACAAAGTGTCACACGGTATAATTGGCATCATGCCTTGGTACTGTACTACCTCTCTAGACCCAGAACTGCTGACACCACAAAACGCCCAGTTCTTGGAACAAGGAGGCCTCTCTGGAAGCTGGAACATGCAGTGAATATGGCATATGGCTATTCACAGGGAACACAGCAGATCACCTAGGAGACCCTGACTATCAATGCTGAGACCAGACAGCAGCAGAAGAGGAGGGCATACCCTTCAAATACAACACCAGATAAAACCCATGCTGCACCCTCCCTCTGATGTGCAGTCCCCATGGCAATACAGTGGGCTTGACTGATGTCTGACCATGTCCCGTAATTCTATTCCATAACATAAAATGAAAACATTATGGTCTTTCACTCAGGGAAATATGCCTCAGTTCTACAATCCTTATAAGGAGTCAGTTGCCTAGAAATCCCTAAAAATACATGAAAAGCATCTGAACCTGGTCAAGAATGTCTAGCAATAACCAACAGCCTCTTCATACTTCCACCTGCCTGCTTGGCAGCTGGAAGCTGTGAGTATCCATTAGGTGTTAGAACTCAGTATTTAAGGGAGCCAGGGTCTGAAGCTGTGGCCACGTGAAGAAGTTAAGTTTATTCTTTCATGGCCTCAAGGCTGTGCCCCTCCCAGCCAGAAATTCTGTAAGGCTCTGGGGCCAACTTCAAGAAGTCCTCCACACAGGAACAGAGAAAACCTGATGGATTTTGGACAAGACCAGCACCGTTGTGCACACAATAAGCACAAAATAGCTGCCGGCCTTGTCTTCCACTCCAGCACCAAACTCCTCCCCCCTTCCCTTTATGAGAAGCCTCCTGACTTAAACAGAAACCCTTTTGCTTCAGCAAGGGCGCAATTCTCCACGCTGGTTGCGTAGTTTCCACATTAGCATAATGCCCTCCTTGATGGTATCAGACAGCCCTTGGTGTACTATATAAGCTCTCCTACCCCCACACCTGCTGCTGTCCCCCATTCTGGGCAGCCCTGGGCTGTCTCCCACTTTGAGCACAGCCTGGCAGATTCTTTTCCTTTAATAAACCTTGATCGGTACTTGGCATCTCGGCTCACTTTCTTTCAAAACCCTTCCCCATTTCTAGCAGAGCCATGCTCTATGAAGGCTGAGTCACAGTGCCACACCTTTGTGGAAGTGACACTATTTACCACAGCAGCGTGACACAGGGGGGCTGACAGTGCAGAACATGCCTCACCTCCTGAGATGCTCAAGGATCTGGTGGTTGGTTCTTAAGGGGCAGCAGAGGGAGTGAGGCCAAGTAAAATGGCTCAGACACCAAAACACTTCCCAACCACTCACACTCAGATACAGCAACCCTGTTCTTAAAACGTAAGGGCATTTTTGATGTTGAGATTAAATCATATGATATTAACATCAAGAGAGGAGGAGACCTTCAATTACTGAGTTCAACACTTCTAAGGCATTAGCAGAACAATAATTCCCTTTACTGAGCATTTACTTGGTGTTATTTGGGGTACTGACTCATTTTATCATCAAAACAGCCCTGGAAGGTGGGTATGACCACAACACTTTCTGGGTAAGGGGAGTTAGGTTCTGAGAGGGGACCTGGATTGTCCAAGCTCACCCGGCCACCTTTAGACAGCAGCATGGAACTTTAGGGCAGGGCTTAACAGCCACCCTGCCTGGGACAGGTCATATTCTGTTCACTTCTCTAGATACAGTTCAGTTAAGGAATATTTTTAAAGTGTCTAAAACCTCTGTTATATATGAAAAGAATAAGGAGGATAAGAATGTTACTTTTGTTCGGTCCAAGTTCCAGAGGGAATTGAATATCTTATGCAGGTCACTGGTGTTTTCCAGAATTTGTTTGATGAAGGTGTCCCATTCCCTGCTCAGTTCTTCCTGAGAACAGTTCTAAAACAGAAACAGCCTGAGGTCAATAGCTGAGATTTTGTGGGACAGACTTTTTGGCAAGGATCCCAACAACCACAGAAATTGTTCCTCACATAGGAAAGTGGCCAGGAGGGAAGGCCTGTTTTGAACTTTCTCCAGACGCATGAGCCCCTCACTATCACCCGATAACTGACCCCATTACAGACCCAGGGCACATGCTGGGTAAGGGTGGCAACCAGAGCCTGCTCTTTCTAACCGTCCTAGGGAGGAGGAAACGGGGATAAACATCTAGGAACAAAGGCACCTGAGAGGGGCTCCAAGGCCCCTTGAATTTGTCACTAGACACAATGTGTTTATGTTAAGTATAACTGACTCCAGACTAAGTGCTGTGTTCCAGCAATATTAGTTTTGCTAAGGAAGCTCAACCTAAGCCTCCTCAACACTATACACATACCTTATAAGCCAGAGAAACAGGTCCATTGTAAAAATTAAAGAATCCAATTAGCTGATCCAGAAACCGCTTGCAACTGACATCAGGGAGCTCCACAGCACAGCCCAGCACCTATAAAGAGGGAAAGCAGGAAAACAGGCATTTTCCTTTTCTTTGAGTTCAAGAATCCTGGCATCCAGGGCTGTCCATAACCAGATTTCACCAGCCCATGGAAAAGGAGCTTTTACTGTCCCTGAACCCACACCCTCCACCCCAGCCAGGCTGGTCTCCACAGAAAACAAGTACTTGCTGCACCTTTATTCATGCTGCCCAACCTGAAAGGCCCTGTTCCTTCCTGTTCCTTTGCCCAGCACTTACCCATAACCTTCAATGCCCACTACAGATTCCAGCACCCCCATGATGTCTGATCTGTTAACTCTAGCCAAAGCTGACCTCTTTTCTGCCCCTTGTATTCTTAGGATTATTTGGACATTGCATGTTTAATTTGGGTTTCATTAAACACCGGACAGGACCCAACTGTTTCATGAATGGCATCTTGTCTCTCCAGCTGAATGAAGTGCTTCAAGAGCAGAAACTGACTACATCATCACCATGCTAGACCTCCAAAATGCTGAGGGTAGTGCTTAGTTCTATGGAAGATAAATACTTGCTGAGTTAGAAGGCAATCTGGTCATATGTTTAAAGAGCATGAAAAAGTTCATATTCTTTGATCCAGTAATTCTACCTCCGGGAATCCATCTAAGGAAATCATCAGAAATTTAAATAAATAAATTCTGATTGAAAACAAATAAACAACAACAAAAAAACCCACTCTGAATGTAAGCTACAGTAGGGCCAGGATCTTTGTTTTGTTCATGGATGTAATCCAAGAGCTTACAACAGTCTAGCACACAAAAACTGCTCACTTCTTCCCCACTTGAGCTATAGGTTGAATGCAACTGCAGTTGTAATCCCACCAGCTTTTCTTTAGAAACCAACAAACTGATTCTAAAATGGAAACACAAAGGATGTAAAATATCCAAAGCTATCTTGAAAAAGAATAAGGTTGGAGGACTTACACTATCTGGTTTCAAGACTTCTTATAAATCTCCAGAAATCATAACAGTTATGTGCATAGAATCTTCAAACAGTTAAATGGAAAAGAAAAGCCCAGAAATTGATCCATACTTAAATGGTCATCTGATCTTTGGCAAAGGAGCCAAAGGAATCCAATAGAGAAAGGAAAGTTTTCCCAACACTGGTGCTGGAACAACTGGATATCCAAATGGAAAAAAATGACCCTTAACATCTATTCAAACCATTCACAAATATTAATCTGAGATGGATCATAGACCTAAATTTCAAAGCTAAAACTATAAAACTCTTATCAAAAAAAAAAAAAAAAGGATGGAGAGTATCTTCTTCAACAGGGTAGGTTTCTTATAGAGGATACAGAAAGCAATAATCATAAAAGATAAAAGTGATAAATTAGACTTCATTAAAATTAAAAACTTCTGCTCATCAAAAGACATCATTAAGAAAATTAATAGGCATGTACAAACTGGGAGAAAATATTTTTAAATATATATATCTGATAAAGAACTGGTATCCGGGAAATATAAACTACAATAAGATTTAAAAAAAAAAAAAAAAAAGAAAATCCAATTTTAAAAATGGGTAAAAGCTTTGAAAAGATACTTCACAAAGGAAGATATACAAATGGCCATTAAGCACATGAAAAAGCCTCAATATCGTTAGTCATTAGGGAAATGCAAATTAAAACCACAATGACATACCACTGCACATCCAGCAGAATGGCTAAAATTAGATAGACTGACCATACGAGGGTACTTCAAAAAGTTCATGAAAAAATAGAAGCAAAAGATAATATGAAATTCTTCCATGAACTTTTTGAAGAGCCCTCATATCAATGTTGATGGGAATGTGGAGTAACTGGAATTCTCACACATTATTGGTAGAAATGTAAAATGGTGGGCCGAGCCCGTGGCGCACTTGGGAGAGTGCAGCGCTTGGGAGCGCAGCGATGCTCCCGCCGCGGGTTCGGAGCCTATATAGGAATGGCCGGTGCGCTCACTGGCTGAGTGCCGGTCACGAAAAAGACCAAAAAAAAAAAAAAAAAAAAAAAAAATGTAAAATGGTACAACCACTTTGGGAAAAGGGCTAGCAGTTTCCTATAAAATCTAACACATCTACTCTATGACCCGGCAATTCCATGGATATTTACCCAAGAGAAATGAAAACGTGTGTCCAAAGAAAGACTCATATAGAAAAGTTCCTAGGAACCTCATTCTTAATTGTCCAAAACTGGACACAGTTCGGGCATTCATCAAAAGAAGAAATAGACTGTGATAGATTCAGACAATGGAATATTATTTGATAGTAAAAAGAAATACTGATACATGCAACAACATGGATGAATCCCATGAATGTTAAGTGGCAAGAAAGAAGCCTGCAAAGCATGTAATACTACACATATTATTGCACTCATCTGACATTCTAGAATAGGAAGAAAAACTTAAGAACAATGATTGCCTAGGGTTGTAGGGAGGAAGTAGAATTAACTGGGGAGGGGAATGACGGAGCTTTCTGGGGGTGATAATATTGGGTGTCTTGACAGGGATCTGTGTTGCACAGGTGCACCACTTGTCCAAGTGTATCCAATGGCACACTCGAGATCTGTGTATTTCACTGTTTGTAAATTTCACCTCAAAAGGAAAAAAGAACCACAAACATTGAATTCTAGTTAATGACAAGCATGATGAAGCATTTAGGGGTGAGGAGCACTCTAATGTGTGCAACTTAATTTGAAAAGCATAAAAAAAAAATCTAGTGTGATGAGAGGATATAGGGATGGACAGGCATGTGATAAAGCAACTACAGTCATCTCTCAGTATCCACAGGGGATTGGTTCCAAGATCCCTACCCTCCTATGTCAGTACACCCAAATCTAAGGATGCTCAAGTTTCACAGGCAGCCCCGCGGAAACTGCAGATGTGAAAGTTGGTGCGGAAACTGCAGATGTGAAAGTTGGTTCTCTTATCTGCAGGTTCCTCTGTATAAGCATGTTCCAAATCCCGTGAACACTGTATTTTCAACAGTGTTTCAACAGCAGTTGGTTGAAACTGCGGATGTGGAACCTGGAGATACAGGGGGATGGCTTTATTTACTGAAAAAAATACACATATAAATAGACTCTCATAGTTCAAATTCATGTTGTTCAAGGGTCAACTATATAATAAAGCGTTAATTGTAGAATTGAGGTATATGAGTATTTTTTTTTAATAATTTATTTATTGAATCAAAATCGATTATACATATTTTGGGGGTTGAACATTGAGATATGTTGATGAAATCAGTATTACTAGCATATCTATTGTTACAAATCATAATTATTCTTTATGCCCCTTGTCCAACCTCTCCCTTTCCCCCATTCCCTCCCCCTCCACCCTCTAATTGCCCTAGATTTCTTCTCTCCTTCTGAAAGAATAATGGTTACTCTGTTAACTTGTTGCCTAGATGATCTGTCCAATGCTGAGAGACGTGATCAGGTCCCCCAATATTATAGAGCAGATGCTTCTTCTGTCACTCTGAAATGGGTTTTGTGGAAAGAGACATCCTCTTCTTTTCTTTGTCTCTGCTGGTAACTTCTTATGTGAATGCACTCCAGTGGTTGGCGGACCATCTGCGTAGTGGCTGTGCCGTCTAGTCGCTTTTGCAGCAGCCATGGTTATTGTGGTGACTGTGGTGGGACACCCATGTGGGGGTGCTGTTTTTGGCATGCTCCTTGGCACTGGCGGTATGCCTGGTTGTGGGGTGTGTTTGGTCCCCTTCTCCTTGCCTCAGGTCCCCGGGCAGGCCCCGAGGTGCTGGCATGCTGTGCCTGGTTGTGGGAGGGTGGTCCGGTCCCCTTTCCATGCCCTGGGTCCCTGGGTGGGGCCCAAGGTGCTGGCGTGGTGTACCTGGTTGTGGGAGAGAGGTCCCCAGTCCCCTTCTCCATACCTCAGGTCCCCAGGTGGGCCCTGAAGCGCTGGCTCAGTGTGCCTGGTTGTGGGAGAGAGGACCATTCCCCTTTTCCTTGCCCTGGTTCCCTGGGTGGGCTCCGAGTTGCTGGAATGTTGTGCCTGGTTGTGGAGGGTGGTCCGGTCCCGACTCCACACCCCTGGTCCCTGAGGTGGGCCCCAAGGCGCTGGCTCAGTGTGCCTGTTTGTGGGAGGGTCATCCGGTCCCCTTCTCCATGCCCTGGGTCCCTGGGCGGGGCCCATGGTGCTGGCGTGGTGTGCCTGGTTGTGGGAGAGAGGTCCAGTCCCCTTCTCCATGCCTTGGTTCTCTAGGTGGGCCCTGAAGTGCTGGCTCAGTGTGCCTGGTTGTGGGAGAGAGGTCTGTTCCCGTTCTCCTTGCCTCAGGTCCCCAGGCAGGCCCTAAGGTGTTGGCATGGTGTGCCTGATGGTGGGAGGGGGGTCCAGTCCTCTTCTCCAAGCTTCGGGTCCCCAGGCTGGCCCCAACGCACTGGTGCAGTTTGCCTGGAAGTGGGATTGGGGTTTGGTCCCCAGATCCAAGGCCCCAGTTCCCAGGCAGGCCCCAAGGTGCTGGTGGTGTGCCTGGGCCGGAACTAATTTTTTGTCCTTTGCTTCTAACACGGGGGAACTTCCTGTGGGAACCAGTACTTAAGCTGTGTGGTTGTTTAAATTGCTACTTTGCTGCTGTTTCCCTAGGGAAAGCTTTTTGTGCAGCTCAGGGTTTAATAGTTGAGCTTACAGGTACTTCCCGCTCTCCAGAGACCCAGTGGATCTGTGTTCTGTAGAATCTCTGATCTGGGCCTGAGTTTTTTCATCAAACTGCACCCCATGCAATTCTGTACTCCCGACCAGTCTCCTCTGAGTGGTCCTGTGCTGATTGGGGGACAGGTCAGCTGTCCTTGCTGTGTCCCAGTGATCTCCTGGTGGGCCTGTCTCCCCCACCGCCCGTGCTGCAAACACTTCCCACGGGACGGGCCCTGCGCCGGTCCCTTGTGATGACTCACCGGCCTTTGAGCGGCTCCCTTTTTTCAGTTGTTCTGGCTCCTCACACCTGAATGGGTCCATGGGAACCCTATTAGTGGTCTTGCTCTCTTGGGCGCTGCCAAGGCCCTCTTCTCCCCTGCCGCCTCCAAGCAACTCCATCTGAAGGGCACAGCTGCGGCTCCTGCTCCATGCGCTCAGCAGCTCGAGCCTTAAAGCAGCCGCGGCCTGAAATACTCAGAGCAGCTTTTTCTTTCTCTCATCGTAGTTTCTCTCGCCTTCATGAACTCCATAGGTCTCTCTTCCCCTTCCCCTGAGCTCCAGTGGCCCTGACTTGGCTGATGTTACATTTTTATAGTTGTAAATTGGTTGATTTGTGGGAGAGAGTGACACTGGGGACTGTCTATTCCGCCATCTTGATTGGATCTCCGGTATATGAGTATTCACTGTAAAATTCTTTCGACTGTTCAGTATATTAGAAAATTTTTGTAATAAAATGTTGGAAATAATTCCTACTAAGTTGAATATACCATCCCACATTTAAGCATCCCTTCATCTCAGGAGGTGTTAAAATAAGTGTAGAAATGAAAAAAAAAAATAAGCGTAAGCATGGGAAAATAGGACTTTAGCTAATATGGTACTACTAGATGTAAAGAAACAGTTTTTAATTTTTTTAATAGGTTCTTTGAAACCTAATATACGCATCAATGTATTTTCTGCATCACTTACCAAATAAGTGTAGAGAGTATAAAGTACAGAGAAGAAAAGATGGGGATAAAAACTCAGTTTACAACACACAGTAAATAGTATTTCCATAGGTTGGCCTAAGTCTTTCAAAGGAAAGGAGAAACCAGCCATGTGCGATGCAGGCAATAGCAGAAATGTTTTGGAGCACTCAGTTACGATGGGTACATGCACAGGAGGTGTGGACGATTACTGAACACAATACACAGGAGAGGGAGGGGCCAAGGGGGCAGGGACGAAAGTCCAGGTTGAAGAGCCATGGAAAGCATAACTTTCTAAACTTTACCATCACAACCCTTTAGCACTGACTCTGCCGGTTAAACTTACCCAAAGGTGGGCCGGCCCATGGCTCACTCGGGAGAGTGCGGTGCTGATAACACCAAGGCCACGGGTTCGGATCCCATATAGGGATGGCCGGTTAGCTCACTGGGTGAGCATGGTGCTGACAACACCAAGTCGAGGGTTAAGATCCCCTTACCGGTCATCTTTTTAAAAAAAAAAAACTTACCCAAAGGTAATCTCCATCAACCTTTACAGCAAACTTCAGTTTCCTCAGACGAATGAGAGTGGGAGGAGAGCCAGAAATGTCAGAAACACAGCAGACAACTCCAGCAATCTGTCCACAGAGCAACTCCTGTTGGTCAAGCAGGGTCTGTGGGTAAGGAGCACATTCCAGACTTGAACTCTTGTGTTATTCCTTAGAGCAAACTAAAGCCTGCAGGCCAAATCCAGTCTATTGCCTGTTTTTATATGGCCCATGAGCTAAGAATGGTCTCTATATTTTTTAAGGGTTGTAAAACAACAACAAAGAAGAATATGTGATGGAGACCTTATGTGGCTTGCAAAGCTTAAAATATTTATTATCGGGCCCTTTACGAAGTCTGCCAACCCCTGCCTGGGAGAACTGAACTGTTAGGGAACACCCACAATGAACACATAAGATGACTGCACAGAACTATCGTTTATGTTCTTGGGATTATAGGCACATGCTCAAGCAGAAGCAGGAGCCTTTCATTTCTATTCAAATCCCCTGCACAGAGTGGCCGGCATGGCCTAGCATAATCACATGAGCGAATATACAGAATCTCTGAATCAATCTCAGTCTTAACCATAGAACAGCCAGACATTACGTGATACAAGAGAAAACGTACACACCACCTATGAAGAATTCTTGCCTAAAAGAACTGAACTCAAACCTAATCAAGATCTTACTACTAATTTAAAGAAAATACAGTGGAGAAGACATTAAATGACACCACCGTGAGGAAGTAATCAGTAATCACAGTGTGGGACATTCTAACACTCTACTGCACATATGACTTGGTTTCTTCAATAATTTAATTGCATGGAAAGAAAAAAGGATGAGTGGGTGGGTGAGGAATATTATAAAAGGGAATTAAAATACAAAATAACCAAATAGAATATGTGGACATTGTTTGGATCCTGATTAGGAAAAGGAGCAAGAAAGAGAGATGGAAGGATGGAAGGATGGAAGGAAAGAAGGACCGACTCAGTATCATCTAAGATAATAAAGCAAAATTTGAATATAGTCTGGGTATAAGATGATTTTAAGGAATTATTGTTACTAATTATTCTCTTGTTAGATGTGATAATGTTTAACATAATTTCCTTTTCAGATAGAGATGTTATCTGATACTGATGAGATTACAAAACGTCTATAATTTGCTTCAAAATGCTCCAGAAAAAAATAAAAATAAGAGGTGGAGAGGTTAGAATAGGTTAGGATAAAATTGGTGAAGTGTTGGTAACTGTTGAAGCTAGTGATGGCAGATGAGGGTTCATGACACTCTCCTCTCTACTTTTGTATATGTTTGAATAAAAACTTTTTAAAAATAAACTGATCAAAACATTGGGGGCAGACAAAAAATCACGACGGTAACAGAGAGCTAGAGAAGACGGAATTTGCTAGATGAGCTGCCTGAGAATTTTAAGACCAGAACAACAAAAAATAGTACAACTAAGAATAAGACACTAGAAATGCTAAATGCCTGGATAAGCCAAACAAAACTGTCCTAACCTAAACCCTATACATTTGATAAGTACCACTTGGAGGCAATGGGATCCCTACTGAACAATAAAATGCTATTCGGCTTACCTGAGAGGGGTAAAAATAACAAATGCCAGCTCTTGTTGGATCTCCTTCTTCCTTTACCTTGGAGCCATCATAAAGGAAAAAATAATTCCACCTGGCAAGAGAATAGAAAAGATTCATGTTCCCTTTTATCCAGAGCTCAGGGCATTTTAAATGCAGTTTCCTATTTCCCAACTTAACAAGGGCTCATTACTCAGTGTTTGAAAGCCTTCTGGTGGCCCTGGAGGAGAAAGAACCCTAGTAACTACAAATAGATAAAACAATTCCATAAGTGCAGGAGAGTCAAACTAAAAATATGCTCTATCCAGCCGTCAGACCATCTGCCTAGAAATACAGGAGCAGCTAGAGGAAAAATGAAGCAGCCACAATGATGGCTCTTATCTGAAGCACTGAGCCTCAGCTATAGCCTCAGCTTTTAAGGCTGGGGTAAAATAAGTTAGGGGTGTCTTAGATGCACTCCTCACAACTCTTGAGCACGATGCTCTCTGGCAACAGCCCTTCTACCCAAAATTCATGCATTCACTTAACAAACATTTGCTGAGGGCCCATAGTGTGCTCTGTCACCATTTCACTGCAGGACAGTGCGTCCATGACAGTGGGAAAACAGGGGCCCGTGAGAGTTTACAGAGAAACACTGAACTTGTCTACTAGTCATAACCTTACCAGGCCTCTGAGTATCACTCAAACATGCTTCCTCTCGACCTCTTTCTGATTCCCTAGGCCCAAAGGAATGTTTTTTCTGAATTTCCATAACCCTCTGTTCTTCCTTAAAGACTCTTGTAACTCTGCAGTATAATTATAATTACTTAATATTATTATTTGATTACCTCTTTAAGACCACAAAGCAAACTCCCCAAAGGCTGGGTTTCAGTTTTACTTCTAAATCTTGAAAACACCTTTATCAGGCTGTAGCATAAGGAAGGGGTATGACCACTTTGTCACCTGTGCTCTTCTCTGGATCTGCACCCTCTCCTGGGCCTCCCTCCCCGGCTCCCACCTCATCTTCCTGATGACAAGCACCAACTCTGTGCTAGCAGGGTCCACGTTCCTGAGCTTCAGGGTCAGATGTTCAATTGGCTACAGGTTAAGGGTCAGATGTTCAATTGGCTACAGGTTAAGTCCAGATCAAAAAGGCTCAAAAATGTTTCAAAGCCAACTCAGAAACTCACAACTGGCCCCATCCTCCCCTTTCCCCATGATCTCTGAGTGAAAGACTCCTGCTCTGCCCGGCACACAAAAGAAAACTTGGGTGTTATTTTGAACTGCTCTATCTTTTTGATTTCCACCTATATACATAATCAGTCACTAAATCCTGCTAATTCTAGTTAAACCACACCTTTCACTTTCAACTCCCCAATTAGTTTGCTGAACCAAATTAAGAGAAAGGATTAACCAATTTGGGGTTGAGAAGGGAACCGAGTTTCAGGTAGGCACTGCGTAATACCCAAATACACTCTTCTCATTGTGTAATTGTCAGTTGCAACCTTTCCTTGTCTCTCCAAAGTGAAAACTACAACACCCACATTATTATCAAAGCTGGCTGCATGATCCAGCTGCAGCTATCTTTTCTAATCTGCAATGCCAGATTCTTTCGAACACTGCAAGAGGCTTGCAAAGTTAAAACACATTTGCTTTGGAAAGAAATGGTTCACATGCTCAATTTGGCTGCTCTGAGGACATGGCATTTTTATTTTCTTCTTGATAAAATCAAGACAATCTGGCCGGGGATTTTCAAGGAACTCAAAAGATCCATCCGGCAGACTGGCGAGAGCTAAACCATGAAAGGCCTCGATACTCACCAAGAGGCTGGCTTTGTCTCTGTGGAGGTGGAGGTGGCCATTTACTTTCCAGTCACCCTCATTCTCTTCCGTTGGGTTTTCTTTTCCAGTCTCACTTCTTTCTCCCCAGCTGTGACCGTTCCTCTGTCTCCCCAATCAAGTGAATCTGAACGTGGTAGGTTTAAGTGCTTTCAACCACAACTGCCACTTGCTTAGGTTTCAGCATGAAAGTGATACTTCCCTTCCTTGCAGGCTCTTCAGTTCCATGAATATCTCTACACCTCTTAGAACTCTGAGAGGGAATATAATAAAGTAAGATAATTCTACCAGAAAAATCAAAGCCACTAGTCTGGTTCCATGAGCGTCAATATGTCTGTCTACAGAATAACCTCTTCAAGCTCCTATTCAAGAAAACCCAAAGGGAAGGTGCATGCTGGAGGCGATGTTCTGAAGGGATTTCTAGGTTGTCTAGTTCAAAGCCATCCTGAAGGTTCTTTTAAAAGTTTTAAAGTTTCCAGTTCAAACATCAGTGCCTTGGCTCTGAAACAGACACAAGGAATAGATTATTTCAGAAACCCATGAGAAAGCATGTGACCCAACAGTGTTAAACAAATGGTATATTTCAAAAGAGCTTTCTACAGTAGTGAAAATTATGTTTCAAAATAAAAAAGGGAGGGGAGCAGAGACTTCAGAATGTCTCAGTTTCTTGAACAGTTATGGTAAATATAGCACACCTTACAGAAGATAAGATTAAATGATTAGGGTGAAAAAGCTCTGGACGTTAAGGACAAATATACAAATAAAGCGGCTGCTGTAGTAAAAATGGAACCCAAATTAAGGAACTGTCACCTACACAGACCTAAAGTAATCTGAACATGCAGAATTCTAGAGCAGGGAAAAAAAAAAACAAAAACAGAAAGAGAACTTAATCAAGTGGCTTTCAAACTCCCGCAAAAGAAAAACTCAGCGTATCATGTAATTTCAGTGTCAGAAGGGGCCCTGGCATCATTTACTGTAAACCTTGTCTCCTGCACTCTCCTCCAAAAACTACCTTGACTACCTCTGGCTTACTCCCTCCAGAGACAGGCGGTTCACAGTGTTAAATTTACCCTTCCACCAAGCTAAAATCGACCTGCCAGTAACCTCCACTCACTGGTCTGGATAACACTCTCCAGGAAAACACAAAACAAGGTCTACTTCTGCAACATGCAAGCCTTCAGCCACTTTAAAACTGTACTGCTATTGTCACTTTCTTCAAGTTTCATGTCTCTCAAATTCTTGCTCACCATCCTGCCATCTGTGGGAACACAATACAGTTTGTTAAAGAGAGCAGTCCCTAGAGAGGACCCCACTGAATCTTTGATAGCCTATAAAATCTCTATTTTTCTCCAGCTCTAGACATCTTGGGGTGCCCCTCCATAGGATCATATTCATCGTATTCTATGGAGCATTTGGAGGGCGGGGGGCACATCTCAGTTCCTGGAACCAAGGACAGCAGCCTGAAATCCCCTATCCCTTGATCCAGAGAACTGGGCCCTACATTGACAGGGTCCACTCTCTTATCTCTGAAAGGTCCAGAAGGGGCCAGTAACGGCCCTAGGTTACGAACAGGTGTCAGGATGTGACCAGAAAAGGCTCTGGTAGCCTGGGAAATGACAGTAACGACCGGGAGAGGCAAGAAGTGGCTGGTAAAGGCCTGGGAGTGGTGGGAGTGGTGTAGGAAGTGATCTCAATGGGTTAATAGGACTGGCAAAGGGGCGCTAATGGCTGCAAAGGGCCAAGAAGCTGCCGGACACAGCCCCTGATCTCGGGAAGCGATCGGTAACCGCAAGAGGGCTCTGCAAAGTGTCTGGCCTCAGCTTCAGTGGACTGGAACATGGTGGGCAAAGGCCTAGGGGTCGAACGGAACCCGGTCACGACCTCGGCTGGAGTCCCGCCCTCGGTGTCCCCGCGCCTCCGAGCACCGCCCACCCACCGGAATAGCCAGCAGCCTGGCGCTCGAGGTTCTGGTCTCAGGACCCGGAATGTGGGAGGTGGCGGGACGACCCCGACTCCTGCCCAGTAGCTACGCGCACTGCAGAGGTCCTAGGTCTGGCGCCGCCCCGCCCACCGCCCACTAAAATTTCAGGCGAGCCGGCGCGCGGCGATGTCGTAGGGCCGAGTGCGCCGCGTGCTGATGAGGTCAGAGGCCAATGGCGGTGGCCTCGGCGGCTGCGTTGAACCCGAGGCAGGCGGCGGCGGCGCCGCGGAAGAGACGCTCGGCGGTCCGGCGGCTGCGGCGCAGGGAGGCAGTGCCTTGCGGCCGGGAGGCGGACCTCGAGGTAGACAGCGAAGTCGTGCTTCATCGCATCCGGGAGGCTGAGTGAGTCCGGGGTCTGCCCCTGTTCCTATCCTCGCACCGCTGGTCTGCCCCTGTTCCTATCCTCGCACCGCTGGGCACCTCTCTGAACCTCAGTCTCTTCAACTATAAAGTGGGGATATACTGCAAATTCTTTAAGAGGTCATTCTGAGGATTCAACGGAGGTAACCAGTCCATTACAGGTCTGGATCATAGTGAGAGCTCAATAATGGTTGTCAGTCTTGTTATTGCAATTACAGATGTATGACCTTGGGCAACTTGTAACCTCTATTCCTCAGTTTTCTCATCTGTGAGATGGGGATGAAAATAGTACTTATGTAGGCTTGTTTTGAGGATTCAGTGAATTAGTAAATTTGAGCCATTTCCTGACAAGTGGTAAGCGCTGTGCCAGCGTTTGCTATTAAATTATACCAATGTTGATTATTACTGGTACTGTTAACACTAGGGAAGCGGCATGAACATGTGATTGTCATCATTATTAGATCATTAGGTTATTCAGTAGTTGCTATGTTCCTGGCACTGGCTTAAGCATTCTACACACTTTATCATTGTTGAACATCACAGTCACGCTAGGATCCTGGTAGGTCACGAGTTTCAAAGAGACATAGATAATGTATGGAACTAGATTTAAAACCCAGATCTTCGTGACTACAAAACCAGTGCTACCAGCTCTCCATTATTCTGGGCACTTATCCCACCCCCAATGCCCCAGTACCTTGCTCTGTACCTCGGAAAGCACACACACAGTGCCTGACACAGAGGAAGCACTCAGTAAGTGTTACCCACTGTTGTTATTTAGTATTATTACCTTTATTTGCAGTCCTGTTAGGCTCAATAAATAACTTTAGTTAGCACTTCCTCAGATCAGCATCTGAAGGGCCATCACGGGCACAAAAATTAGACTAATTTTGTGTGCTCCTCTCCCCTAGAATTAAGGTCAAGAGGCAGTGGTGACCCAGAGGTTAACTCTATCTAGAAAGAAGTTGCTAACCAGCTGGCTGAGCCTGAAAAAAAGGACAGCAGCTACTTGGAAGGTGCCAATGAAAGTGAGTGTGCCTAGGGGTTTGGAGAACTCTGAAGGCATTTTTCATATCCCTTGATATTGTTACCTAAACTTCTTCAGTGTTTCCTAGGATCTCCCTGCTCCTCCCAGCACCCCTGAGTGTGTTGGGGTCACCGCTGTTGTGTGTAGAGAGGGGCCCAACTCTTTACATGCCGATCTGCAGTTACAAAGTATTACCATGTACGTTAGTGCTCTCCATTACCTTCTGTGAGGAACATGGGGCAGCCTCTGGGGAGATTTTTTTCAATTCTCTCCACTTCTCTCTGTGCCCTCTAAACACTGTCTCTTGCTTATGGCTTGTTGGTTCAAATCCAGTTTATTTTAATTCGTTGTTGACTTGGTTTTGCTCTGGGTTTGCGGAAACCAGTTGACATAAATAAGAAAAGCCCAGGCATTTGGTTTTGTCTCTTCTTTTACTTTTCCCTTAGGATTATTTAAGGCTGTTTATTGAGTACCTGCCATGTGCATGGGCACAGGCACTGTGCTAAGAGGGTTAATCTATTTAATTGCTCCTGTAACACTCCATGATAGGTATGATGTTAATCCCCGTTTCAGAGATGAGGAAACTAAAGCTCAGAAAGGCTAAATCTGAGTATTTAACAACCAATTTATTGAGCTGCCACTCAGTACTGGGCTCTGTTGTGTATGAAGGATACAGAAAGACCCAGACTCATTCCTGGAAATCAGGGGCCTCCTCCAGGAAGCCCTCTCTCCTGCCCTCTCTGAGCTCCAGCAGTACACACTCTGGCTCTGGACGTGTTCAGTATATATCCCCTTCCTATCATTCAGGAAAGGTGGGCTCTGCATTGAGAGGCACTTAATCCTCCGTGCATCCAGTTCATGGTGAGGAGAGTCACTGTTGTGCAGCCCTGAAATGGATGGTAGATGATTGTGCCATTTCTTTTCTCAACAGGGAGGACCTGCTTATCTCTGATTTCTGGAGTTCAGCACTAGGTAGGTACCACCTGGCTGAGGGTAGGAGTGGGAGGAGGACCCAAATGTGGGCAAAGAAGGGAATCCAATCTTCATTTGAGAATATTTTACTTCACAGAGTGGTGTACAATGCTGGGTTCTAATTCTGACTTCCCCTTTAACTGCTATATGTCTTTTGGCATTTAACTAACTCTCACCCTCAGTTTCTTTATTCATGAAATGGGGATGATAATATAAATATCCCGTAGTGTGGTTTTGAGAATTAAATGAGGCTGGTAAGTGCTTAGAACAGCACTTGTCTGCTATACAGAAGTCAATAAATGTTAGCTGTCATTATCATTATTGCTGAAATTTATATTTATCCTGCTCTTTTTTCCTTGATATTACAGTGTATGTTTTTTCTCATACAGTTATAATCTCTACCTAAACATAAGGTGTGGCAACATAATGTTTATGCGTGGAGTGTGAACCTACTATAGTTATCATTTTTATTGAGGGACATTTAATTTTTTTTCCTTTATTTGGTTTTCAGTTATTCTTATACATAACTTTACAATGAGCAACTTTATGCAGAAAGCTTTTACCAAATTTAGGATAATCCTCGTAGGATATATTCCCAGTAGTGGAATTGTTAAGTGAAGGGAAGTGACCAACTTGATATCCATTGTCAAGTTGTTTTCCAAAAGCTTTTACCAGTTATTTACCAGCAGGGACATAAACAGCTGGCTTTTCATGCAACTTTTCCTAGCCTGAGGTCTTATTTAAAGATATCTTTGCAAATTTGATAAGGGAAAGTTGGTTGTGTTGTTGTTGGAATGTATGGCTTTTTGTTTTTTTGTTTTGTTTTGCGTACAGATTTATTCAACTAAATTCAGTAGCAGTATAATAAAAGGCAGACAAAAGAACCCATCTCTATATGAGAAGATTTAAACAGAGTATTTTTCATGAAACTCTTGAAGCCCCCACCCTACTTTTTTCCTTTGAACTTTTTCCACATTAAACATTCTTACTCCCAGCCATTTATAGTGTGATTTGAGAGCTATGTTCCTCTATTCTTTGTTACCATCAAAAAAATAGGTATTTCAGAGTATAGCCTGTGTTTTCACTGGGACTTCTGTTAAATTAGAATGGTCCACATTAGAGTTTTGGAAACTTTGCCCATGAATGAATCCTTTTTTACTTAAGACATCTCCTGGGTTTTGGGCATGGGAGTCCAGGGGCCAGGACAGCCTCTCAGTTTGTGGTAGACATGGCTGTGTGTCTGAGGCATGTTTGGGAGTGAGGCTGGTAGCTTTTCTCTCTGAAGAGTTGAAGCCGTTACTGCCCTGCTCCCTTCCTCCCTGGGTCTGTGCGTTTCTCTTGTGGATGATTTGGTTCGCAGGGTCAGAGCATACCCTCTGATTATATTTGGGGGCCTTCTTTTTCAGAAACCATCAACAGATGTCTTACAAAACATCTGGAACAACTAAAGGCCCCTGTGGGGACTTTTTCAGAAGCCCTTGGAAACCTGCATCTTGACTCATTGCAGGATGAGTCAGATGTGGCCCCTGGCTCCATCTCAGGAGAGAGTCTGGTCCCGGGAACCTACCATTTGAAGTGTGTGTGTTACGGTATTGGGAAATTTGCCACCTGTGTCATAGCTAGAAACCAGCTAGCGTTTTTGCTTCTCCTCCTGGAAAAGTACCAGGTAAACAAGTTTTTGGATTCATCTTCCTCTCTCCCTCCCCTGGTTTTGCACACGGTGTGCAAGCAGATGTTGTGTTGAAATAAGCAACTCATTCTTCCCTTCTAGATTCCCAGAAGTCACTGCTGGGTGTATGACCCTCTGTTTAGCCAACTTGAAATAGCAGTTCTTAACCACCTTGGTATGAGTGTTCTCAGTGAGAACGAGGTAAGTGGTTTAGGAAAAGGAAGTGGGGAGAGTTTTATAAATCCAGTTTTCTTTGAAGTGGCGGTCATCCCTCTCCACTGCTCGCTTGCTTTTCCAGTGCTTATGTGACCAATCAATTATACACATTTTGGCTTCCTTTCTGCCCATCAGAAAAATTTAAATTACACAAATAGCAGGAACCAGAACATGTTAGGATTGCAAAATTCTTCTGAGAATTTTGTCCAGAAATTATGCTAAGTTGGTATTTACTATCACTGTTAAAAAATAAAGATGGCACAGTCTGGGAACCTCAAATGAAGTCCATCTGGTTGGAATGACCTTGTCCCAGGGGAGGTAATGAAAGGAGATGGAACATCTCCCCTTTGCATTTGGGAGCCTTCTCTTTCAGAGAAGTATAGCCCAGTTACACCCATAGCACCTGGCTGAGTTGTCGATTAATCCTCTGCCCACCCCTGCACCCCACAAACCTCTGGAAAAAAGAAATTCATTTCACAAGCAGAGGGATAAAGCCAGTATGAGCAAATACCTGTGAATTTAGTTTTGTGTTATCTTGGGGATTATAGAATCATTTGACTCCTCTGTGTGTCACAAAACTGCCATGTCATTGCTTATGACGTAGCATGAAAATTAGGCCCAGCTGAGAAGAGCCATTCCCCAGTACGGGAAAGTCCCAAAATACTGTCATTCGTTTCAGATCTTCTCTGAGTGCCTGCTCTGTGCTAGGCAGGGAACTTTAGAGAGACCAGGAGCCAACCTCTGTCAGGGATCCCATGGTCACATCAGGACATATGGACTATATACAGTAAATCATGAATGAAACAGTGAGGTAGAACCTTGTGCTAGGAGCTTAGACAGGAGAGGTTTGGAGGGATCGAAGAAGGTTTCCTAAGTCTGAGCTGGGATTTGAAGGTCTACCAGGAGTTTGCTAGAGGGAGAGAACCAAGATCGCAGGCAGTTTGTGCAGAGCTGGCTGTTCAGGAAACCACTACCAGTTTGTTATTAACATAAGGGAAGTTGCGAGAGAGGAGCCTTTTGTTCCCTGCTAAGGAATTCAGCTATAGAGCAGTGGTTCTCAGGAGCAGGTGATTGTGCCCTCTAAGGGACATGTGAAGAGGACTCAGTTATGATGGGGATCTGCAGAAAGTGACCTGGGAAGTGTGGAAGATCGCTGAGCACAGTACATGGGGAACAATAACCGCTGTCTTTCCTCCTGTCCTTGCTGTCACAGACCCAAGAAGCCCCCTCGTTAATCCAAAGCCTTATGTGATCACGGAAAACACATTTGTTAAGTAAACACGAGTTCTTTCTGAAAATCATGATTTCCTTTTTTTTTAGCTCCATATAATTGTGTAGATTTCATGTTGCACGGTGTTTAGTTTTTTGTTGTTGTCTTCAACTCATTAATCTCTACCCTTACCTCTCCTTCACCTTGCTGTAAGCAGTATCCCATGAGTGTTTACACCTGTTAAAATTGTATCCCCAGGAAGGGAAACGGAGTATTTGTGGTGAGCCCACCATCTTTTACATGCTCCACTGCGGGACAGCCTTGTACAACAATCTTTTATGGAGTAACTGGTCACTAGATGCTCTTTCCAAGATGGTCATCATTGGGAACAGTTTCAAAGGACTTGATGAAAGGTGAGCCTGAGAATGTCGAGTCTGTCAGGTGTACCTCAGACCAATTCATAAGCAGAAATGTTTCCATGACTATTCTGTACTTGGAAATGCTCTTCCTAAAGACAGAAGCTGTCGGAACCCAGAGTCAAGCTGTGAAGCAAGTTAAGGAGTCTTTTGGCAAATAGTCCTTCCCTTCCCTTCCCTTCTGACAGACAGAAAGGCTTTGAAAAACAGGAAAACCATTTGATGTCTCTGCCTACAGCCCTGCACTCTCCTGTCTCACAGTGCTTAGGTGTCTGCTCTGTCATTTCTCTCTACTGATGAAATGGGCACTAGGGTATTCACATTTTCTACTATTTAACCTATTCAACACCCCAAGTTTTCTTCTGAATTCTTACTATACTTAAGTCATCTTGCTTTTCTGTGTGTCTTAATTGGGTAAAACTATTTTCATACCTCCTAATCATGGTTTCTTTTTATTTCTAGGTTGCTGACGAGGATTCTGCAGAAAAATTACCCCTACATTGCAAAGGTATGGGGGACTGGGACAGAAAAGGGTATGAAATTATACTATTTCTCCTTCCCTGTGAAGAATTCCTCCTTTACGTGTATAGGAGGAAACTCAAGAGGGGATAACTGAAGACAGTGATATGGGTCTGTGATATAGAAAGCTATGGCATTTTAGCGCATCTTAGTTTCTTCCTAATTTCCTTTGCTCTCTGTACAGTCCAACATATCCACTGCCCTTGGGGCTTCCAATTCATTGCACAAAAGCATTTAAAGCAAAATATCCTATTCCTTATTTTTCGAAAAGGATAACAGGGGTGACAAGTAAAATGGAAATTTAACCCAGAGGAATAGGGATTACTGTGACTATGAGGTTTTTACATTTGAATTTTTCTGCTCAGATTTTAAAAGGACTGGAGGAGCTTGAGTTTCCTCTGACTTCACAGTACATGGACATATTTAATGACACCTCCGTCCACTGGTTCCCTGTACAAAAGCTGGAACAACTTGCCACAGATATTTGGGCATTTAAGGAAGAACCAGATTATCAGGACTGTGAGGACCTTGAGATCATCATGAACAAGACCAAAGACCCTTCAGGTGCTGACCTGAACTCACTGTAATGTACTCAGTGTTGGCTGAGGTAGAAGCTGCCCTCAGAGACTAAAGGAAAAGTCACCATGGAGGGAGGCACTGCAGACAACAGCTTTCTTTGCAGTGGCCAAAGTTCAAAAATAAGAACAGGAAATCTATCAACTTGGCTGTCCTGTTTCAAGGACAATACACCGTGTAAGGTCTTGGTATAAAGATTTATGCACTTCTAAAGTAATATCACTGTGTTTTACATCCTTCCCTGGTGACCTGGCCTGATGTGGAATATCTCCTGAATAGAGAGGTCACGGTTTCAAAGAGGATTTAAAATACTGTTTATTCATAACACGTCCCTCTCCGGTTCAAGACTCCAGCCTGCTCCAGACCGCTGCTGTCTATTTGGCCATGTCGATCAGGCTCTGCAGGGAGGTGGGCACCCAGGTCTTCTCACCCTGGACAAACACTACCCCCCGGTCAATGTAGATCACAATGCGGCCAAAAGTATAGAGCTGCTTCCCTTCGTGTCGCTTCCCAATTACAGGCATGAAGACAATGTTGTGCTCCTCAGCCTTAGTCTCAATGAGGTCCTTAAAGTTCATGGGCACAGAGCTGGTGGCCACACCAATGCCCCTCTGGGCCATGTTCTCAGCCTCCCGTCGCTCCTGCATGGCCTCATACTGGAAGTCCTTCCTCCGCTCCGTGTGGGTGAGATAGGCAATGTTCTCCCGCGCTCCTGGCTGCATGTAGGCACCTGAGACAGATGGAGTGGAATGGCAGTGAGTAGAGGTGTTCCAAGATGTATGGAAATTGACACTGTGATGCTTGGTCCAGGCCTGGGTACACCAGACTGCTAGTGGCCCACTGAAGGGCCCCTCTGCCTCAAAGACACAAAGCACTAAGACAGATAATCAAAAACCTTTGGGAGAAGTTTAGGCAACTGGTTAGTCTCAAAAATTATTCTGAAGGTTTCTGGCTAA
The DNA here is from genome assembly GCF_027409185.1 of Cynocephalus volans. Lineage (NCBI taxonomy): Eukaryota > Metazoa > Chordata > Mammalia > Dermoptera > Cynocephalidae > Cynocephalus > Cynocephalus volans. Next base: position 200,689,006 of record NC_084461.1, read on the forward strand.
TATCTAATAACCTGAGAAATTATTAAATATTCAACGCAAAATGAAATATCTGCAAGGGATATTTCAGGTATTCCAGCTTTCAGAGCTGGAAACCTTGACAGCATTAGCCACTGTTCCATTCCCACGCTGCCAAAGAAGAAGCTTTTAGTACATTGAAAAACATATGGCCTGTACTGGTTTTATATATATATATAAATATATATATACATATATATATATATATATATATACACATATATATATACATATATATATATATATATATACATATATATATACATATATATGTATATATATATATATATATATATATATATATATTTTTTTTTTTTTTTTTTAAAGATAACTAACTGGTAAAGGGATCTTAACCCTCGGCTTGGTGTTGTCAGCACCACACTCTCCCAGTGAGCTAACTGGCCATCCATATAGGGATCCAAACCCATTGCCTTGGTGTTATCAGCACCACACTCTCCCAAGTGAGCCATGGGCTGGCCCTAATAATGGTTATATTTTTAACTTACTCTTACAGACCCCCTACCCTACAAAAATTTAGAATGTATCTGGGGAGCTGAAACAGGGGTATTTAGAAGACAATACAGGACCACAAATGCCAAGTGCTCTGGGTCACAGACAAGGAACAGTTCTGGGAACATGAGGCCTGGGGTGGCTAAGGAAGACATGAAAATGGAGATGGCCTTCAAAGGGCCTGGATAAGTAGAGAGAAGCATAAAAGTATATTTGTCTCATTAAACATTATATATAGTTATACAATCTATGAATTCTGTTTTCATATAATAGGCTATGTAGAAAGACTTAGAGACTCAGGAAATAGAAATTCTAGCCCCAACTACCACCCTATAGCCATATGACCCTAAATAAGCTCTTGGCCTCACTGAGTTTCTCTCTGAAACAAGGTTAGACTAGCTGCAGTTTCACTGCTGCACATCAGCTAACGAGCAGTACTGGCCTTTGCCTGGTGATGGTGAACTGTCTATTTGTGACACAATGACACCACTGTTGAGCACCATACATATTAACTTACTTAAATTAACCCCTCTTATAATATGAAGTAGGTACGATTAGTTTTATGGGTAAATAAAAAGGGGGGGGGCTCAGAGAGGTTAAGTAACACTTAAGTGTTAGATTGTACCCCTTGACTCCACACTATGAGCTATTACACTTAAGAAGCACACCGAAGGCTGGCTGAGCAGACACGAATGGACTTTTTAGGCTACACAACACAGTGTTTAAGAAGGTGTACCCTGGGGTTAGACTGACATCGTCTGAATCCAACTCAAGCCAGTCTCCATTCAGGAAAAAACACCCGTCAGTCACGGCAGATATGGGCAGTGGAAGCTAGCTGACCACATAACTGTCTAGTGGGTAAGAGTCAGTATCTGTAGGAGCAGAGAGGAAGCTATGGTTTAGGCACCTGAAAATTCTGACTCTGTATCACTTACTGTTTAGAAACATGGAACTTGGCCAGAACATCCAAAACACAAATCTTCACTCACCAACATTGGAGGACACTGCCCTATTCATGATATCAAGTGCTTCATTAAATTTGTCTTTGACGGATGGATGTGCCAGCACTTGGTCTGAAAACATGGATTTCCAACCCAAGTACCACTTGGTGATCTCCTCATAATTGGGGCTGTTACTGAGCCAGGAACACAGCACCTGCCAAAAAGAAACAAATAAGAAACTTGCATCCACAGTGGCAACATATGGGAGCAAAATTTCTGAAGGGGGCTATTTGTTTCAATCCTGGTCCTACAAGCTGGTGACAGTACTTTACAGGGGATGAACAGAGTGTAGATTTTGGAGTGAGCTTGGTAGCTAAGTGCCCTTACACATAAATTCTGAGCCTCAGCCTACATGACTATACAACAGGGATACCACAGTCCCTACCCCATAGGGTTGTGAGGAGTTGAAATAATGCAAATAACATGCTCAGAACAGCATCTGGCATATGACAAATGTTCAAAAAGTGGTCGCCACTACTATAATTATTTAACGCATTCCTACCCTATCATGTAATTTATTTTCATTATGTAACTGCACCTGCAGTCAGACCTTGGCAGAAGATTAAGTGAACCCTCTTCTCTACCCCTACCCACCAAAACAAAGCAAAAAAAGCATACCTGAAGCCACTTGGGGAAGAAGTGCTTTTCAAGAAGTCCCACAAGGCTGGAGACAGAGATCATCCCTTCCCAGTCGATCACCCAATAAAAAGCATCCATGTGCTGCTGGTGGGGGTTAATGACTAACTCTCCAAGACACATCCCTGGAAAAGAGACCCAGGCTCTAAGACTTAGCTTTAATACAGGCAAAGCCACAGAAGCACAGAGAGCAAATTACCAAACAATGTCAGTGTTTGATCTGTTTTTGAAGGGCAACTTTAAGCTCTTGACATAACAATTCTTAAAAATCATTTTTTTCCTCTAACCCAGAAATAACTCCCTAATAATTTACAATAAAATACCATAAAAATTTCAGAATACCAATAGCTATCCTGTTATTAGAAGCCAAAACTGGACCAATCAGGAAAACCACAAGGCACACTGAGTCTAACAATGTCACTGTACTTTTAGTCACTTCTGTAAATAAATAGCAAAAAGGACCCCAAAATGCTGGCTGGTTAGCTCAGTTGGTTAGAGCACAGCCTCACAACAACAAAGTCCTGGGTTCAGATCCCCATATTGGCCAGACACACACACGAACACACACTCATACAAAAACGACCCCAGTTACATCTATATTCAGCCTCAGTGCACAACATGACATCTATTTTTACAGTGAGAAATACTGTGTGCTAAGCTTTGTCATGAACTCAGAAGCCCAGTTTTGAAGACACAAAATCGTTACCGCTGGCCCAGAAACCAGGGCACTGAAGCAGTTGGACTTGGAATGCATTCTTCCCATTTCCTTACCCAGCTTGGGTACTATGTTCTTAACCATGAATGCTTCCCAGGAGCCGGGGGTGAAGACATCTTTCCAGGGCTGGAGGATAAGCTTGGCAGAGGAGTCACTGGGGTGCCACTTCTGTAGGGCACTAGACAGCTTGCTGCGGATGGGGGAATAGAGTGGCTCCAGCCGTGCCTGCATAAGGGGCAGCCATGGGTGAATCCAAGAGTGGATGGGAACAGTGTCTGTCAGTGGGTTCCAGTTTTCCACCTGCAGAGTGAGTAGGGGAAAGACACAGTTCATGAAGACTGGCAGTCGCATGACACGCCTGTGTAGTTAAAGGCAAGCACTGTCCTGGCGGAGGAAGCTTCATACTTTCTTGGTGTGGCCCACAGTCCTTTGCATGTGTGTGGAGGACAGAGTCTCCATTTACAGGAGGAAAACGTCAGATATAAAGAGGCGGCCAAAGTGCCTTGTCGGCATTTTACATTCCACCTAAACACAGACCCAAACAAATATACCCATTCAATTGTATTACATCTCAGAAACAGCACAATTCTAATTTTATGGAAGAAATCAAGAAAATGAATTCTCTCTTAAGGGGGATTTGGGGAAAACTGCTGAGAAAAAGGCTGTAATTAACACTACAGGACAACAGTTGCATTGACAAATTTGGTTAATTGCATTTTAACAGCACTGAGATAATAAAGAGAAATACTAAGCAAGTCCCCATGGTTACTGATAACAGCTATTTCCCATGTCTCTTGCCCTACCTCCTTCTGCAGCTTGGGGAAGATGAGTTGGTCCAGTATGTTATCTAAGATCCACACAGGAATAATGTGCACCCAGCTATCCAAAAAGTCCACCATTGGATCACAATTTCTTGGCTGCCACTGGGTGACGATATTTCGAACAAAAGGCATCCAGACTTCCCATATCAACCTATGGGAGAAAGGCAGAGGACAGGCCGGCTAATTGCCTGGACTGGTTTCAAAGTACACAAAGTACACCACCCCCACCACCCACCTCTCTAGAGTAAGAAAACAAAGGCAATGGCATGGAGATCCAATTACAGAAAACCATCAGGCTGGTCCCCAGATTGGCCAGACCTGAGCCTGCCTCTTCCTGCTCTTGTGGCTGTCCTCTTACCTCAGGGGCCTGTCTCCTCGGTAGTGCCTGCCCCCCTGGGAGTGTTGCTCAGGATCACTGGGGCTCTCAGCACAAGGCCCAATTTTCAGGAATGCAGTGCTTTCCCACCTACAGCCCTTTACCCACAGCTGACACCTTTCACCCTCTGAGTCACAGTTTAAATGTCACCTCCTGTGAGAGCCATCTGCCCCAACTACCCCTCCAAGTTATTCTCTATCACTATAGCCATTGTGCAGCCTGTCTTTATTTGTTCATTTCCTTGTCTGCCATCTGCCTTTTCCTGTGTACTGTAGACAGAGGCTGGCTGCCATACTCCCGGGGTAAGCCCAGCACCTAGCACATGCGTGACACTCAGCAGACACTTGACAAGGGTAGGTTGAAAGAAAGAATGAATGAATGAATTTAAATTCCTAGAACAGTGCCAGCAAGGAGCAGAGGGTTAAAGGACAAGTATTACCACCTTCCCCAGCCTTTAGCAATCCTTCCCAATCCCCCAGGAGTCAGCAGCAGGAGTGCAGAGCCCAACCCCGCAGTACCTGTGAAAGGCGTCTGCAGAGAGGTCCTGCCCGCCATGGGACAAGAGCTGGTCATTCTCCAGGAGACTTTTCCACTTGGAGATGATCTCGGTGCCATAAGTGCAGTCCTGAGGAGACACACAGAGCAGCTGAGGGGCAGCAGATCCACTACCCTGCTCACCCTTGGGGCAACCTCATTAAGCAAGGGCACACCCCAACCGAGAGGCAAATAGGCTGAGTTTCTCTACAGCTCACTTTGAGGGGATCCCACTCCTTGAAGTACTCCTTCATGAGAGGGTAGACAATGGCCACAGCGAGGTCCACGCGGTCCGACATCCTGTACTCTTCGTAGTACTTGTCCTGGAGGGTTTCAAAGACACGGGCGCACTCATCCAGGGTGAGGGGGTTGCTACAGTTGGGCTGCATCCGCCGTTCACACTCCTCCACCATCTCCAGGACCTTGCTGAGGTTGGAGATGACCCGCTCCTCATGGTCCAAGACCTCAGACATCTTCTCCAGCTCATGGGAGAGGTTGACCACCATGTCCCGCTCATACTGCAGCTGCCGGTCATTCTGGATGATCTCCTGCTCTGTGAGGTCGATGAGCAGCTGCAGGTTGTGCTCCAGCTCAGGCAACGCAAAGCCTGGGGCCTTGGCCTCTTTGCCAGGCTGTGGCAGCTGTTGGGACTGCAGCGGCAGCCCATCCTCAGGGACATTGTGCTTATGGCTGATCTGGCTATAGCTGTAGTAGACCTTCTGCTCCCGGCCTGTCATGTCTATGACCTTGGAAAAGGCGACAGAAGGGACACAGGTTAACACTCACCATTGCTGCCCTGATAAACATACTAACTAAGCCCAGGGGAAGGCATGATGCTAGTGGAAGTGTGTAAGAACCACATTATGCAACACAGCTGGAGAAGTGCAGTGTTTCTTGAAGTGGAATCTGAGCTATACTAGATTACAGGGGACTCCAGGGACAAAACAATCAGATGCAGCAAGCAGTTCTAAATTGGATCCCTTTGGAGAAGCCAGATGGAGAAGACTTTTTAGGAAGACTGATGCAATTTCAACAGGGACTGTTAGTGGAGATGAAAATTTATTTAAATGGAAAAGTAGAGGCTGTACTGATCAAAACAAGTAATAAACATATACAAATACAATCAAGATATCACATTTTGGGGGCTGGCTGGTTAGCTCGGTTGATTAGAATGAGGTGTTATAACACTAGGGTCAAGGGTTTGAATCCCTATACCGGCCAGCCACCAAAGAATATATATATATCTATATGTATCAGACTTTGGTAAAAAACACATATATGAGGGGTCTTCAAAAAGTTCATGCAAGTATTCATACTGTCTTTTAATTCAAGTTTTACACAAACTTTTTGAAGTACCCTTGTATATGCATATAAGCATAGAAAAAAGATCTAGAGAAATGTACGTCAAGGTGTTAAAATTTGGTAATATTTGGGAGGACAGAACATGATATTTTTCATATTTTTGCCTCTCTGTATTTCCTAATTTTCTAAAATGTACTACACACTGTTCTTGTAATAATAAAAAAATGTTTTTTAATTTAAAAATAAAACATACCAAAAAAAAAAACTAATTACTTGACAAAGGCAACCTAGGAAATGAGCTAATTCCAATGTTTTAGGGAAACTGAGGAAATATGAATATGGACTGTACTTCTGAAACAAGTATTTATAGTCACTTTAAATGAGAGCGTGATCCATGAACCACCTGCATTAGAATCACTAGGGGAAAATAAGAGTCCCAGTTCCCAGTCTCAATCGACTGACTCAAAATCTCTGGGTGGGACCTAGACACCTGAATTTCTTATCAGGTCCCCCAGATAATTTGATGCACAACACATTGATGTTTAGGAACTGCACTTAAAGCTTTGAGTTCTATGATACACACATTATAACCTTACAGCAAACTACAACAGGCAACTGTCGCCATTGTTCTCTGGCTACTTGGAAAAGTAACAGAAAACCTAATACACTATATGCACATAACCGTGGCTGAAAATTTAATCTATCTTAGAAAAAGAAAATACTCCATGCTGGCAAAGGTGCCCTGAAGACTCTCCTGCATTCCTGGTCAGAGAGAGTTAGTACAAACTTCCCACTATTTAAAAGCGTTAAGTACTTTTGTATTCTTTAAGCTGGTGATTGTACCTCTAGGAATCTATCCTAAAAAATCTCTGAAACAAAGACAAAGCTTTATGTATAAACCTACCAAAAACCCAAATCAAACCAGAAAAATGTTAAAGAACTAGCAATAGAGGTAGGATCAAGTGACATAGTACAGCCACTCTTTGGAATTACGCACTCATGCAAAATGATGCTCCCGTTGAGTTTTTAGTAACAGGAATGTGACTAAATTCACCGACTGTAAGCTCCAGAAAGATGGGAACATTGTTTGATTGACCACTATAATGCCATGAAGAGTGCCTGGCAAAGAGTAGGAACTTGGTAACTATTACTAAATAAGTGAGAGTAATGAACGGGAACATGCTACTATCAAGTGAGAAAAGCAAGATACACACCTGTATGTGCATGCACACACCCACCCAAAAGCCTGAAGAGAAGACCAAACAAACCTTAGAAAATGTTCAGTGATCAACTCTGGGGTGTGAGAATACTTTTTTACGTTTTCCAACAAGTCCTGGACCAGGTATTGAAGGGCCTCCATACCTTGACCTGAGAAAGCTCCTTCTGGGGAGCAGTAAGTTTCTTGCTAATCCTGCCCTTGGCCTTCAACTCTTCCACTGTCTTGTAAGAGTATTTGGGCTTCTTCTTGCTTCCACTTGGGTCCTTCCTCCACTGGCTCAGTTCCTTCTGAAACTCCTAAACCAGAGGGATGCAGTCAGTCACAACAAGGAACAACCACTTTTTTTTTTTTTTTTAATTTTATTTTGTCGATATACATTGTAGCTGATTATTGCTCCCCATAACCAAAACCTCCCTCCCTTCTCCCTCCCCCCTCTCCCCCAACAATGTCCTTTCTGTTTGCTTGTTGTATCAACTTCAAGGAACAACCACTTTTTACAAGAGGTAAGGCCAATGAGACCATTAACAGACATTTACCAGCCACTGTCTTAGATTTATGTACCCAAGGTTCTATGAGAAGGATTGCACCTGCCTGACACTAAAACCATCTGATAGTCCTTGACACCCACCTGCCCTCTTATTACAAATAATGAAGTTCAGAAGGCAAGTGCACCAGACTGGAGGTAGAAAAAAAATGAAGATAATGGCAACATTTACTGAGCATTTACTATGGGCAGGCACTACAATAGTTTTAAATTGACCTCGTATAAAATTTAGAAATACGACATAAAGGATTTTTTAAGTACAGAGATCCTTGGTTCTGATTAAAAATGAAGATAAATAAGGAGGCCCTTATGTCTCAAGGCAAAGATGTACTTTACAGTCAGGGCGTGCAAAACCTTTCTGCAGGAGGAAACTGGCAGTCAGGATAGTACCACTGAGCCCTCAGAAGCTGGTTTTGTGGCTAACATTTTGTTTTATTCACACTGGTTTAAACCTGTAAGTTTTTCTTTAAAAGTATCTGGATTTCTGGCTACTTTGAGAAAGTCAGAAGATCAGGCTGTACTGACTCCACAGCCTAATATGGCAATAATCTCCTAGAGCTGAATAAAGCCAACCCCTTTAGATGGGCTGCACCCTCACCTGTGTGCCTCAGTCCCCACCACTGCTTGTTGTCTGAAACCTGCTCATCTTAGTCATTTCTGTTGCATGCCTCGAACCTGTCAGCTTCTAAGTCTGAGAACCCCAACTTAGAGTTGTCAATCCCACATTATCAAAATGTCTCTTTCCTCATTAAAAGGAGGGGGTCAGGGACAAGAATAATAATATCATGTTTCTTTGCGGCATCCTGCTTTCTCCCATAAATACACAGAGAAAAAGAGTAATATTTCAATCAAGAGAGCTGGTCCCTCTATTACTGGAGTAAAGGGACACATAGCTGCCAGCAGATGACTCCCTACTGCACTTAGAAAGAAACCCCAGCACCTAAAACTGGCCTTCAGGTCCCTGTGGTGTGGCCCGTCCACCTCTCCAAATGCACTTCCTTCCGCTCCCTGCTTTGTATGTCACAACGGCTTCCTTTATGGTCTCTTAATCATCAAGCTCAGAGTTTCTCAGTGTCCTCTGCCTTCTCAACTCACCCTATGGCTGGTGCCTTCTCTTCCACTAGGTCTCAATTGAAATGTTTCCTTCCCTAAGAGGTTTGCCTGACCATGCTATTTATTAAAAGTAGGTCAACACCCTTCCCCCAACCTTATTTTCTACCTAGGCACCTCCTAGCAGGTACTGACGTTCCTAACCATGCTGTAGTTGCTTGTTTACTGTCTGTCTCTGTCCACTAGGCTCTAAGCCCTTTCATCATGGTACACCCAACCTCCTCCACAGTACCTGGCATGTAGCAGGTATGCAATAAACATTTGAAGACTGACAGAATGAATGAACAGACAGCTATCTGAAATGGCACAGGACACCACCCACCCACATCTCCTGACTTCTGGTTACCTCTTCAGCCTCTTCTTCTGAGTCAACCACAGGGAAGTCTTGCAGGGACTGAGTGGTACGCTCTGAGCCATAAGCCCCCACAGCTCCTTTTCCTTTTCTCTGTTTGGCTTCAATTGGGTTAATGATACCTGTCAAATTTCAGCAAAAGATAAAGGAAACAGCAATTCATATATGTGAATAGTGATTCAGTGAAACCATACTTCCTTGCTCCTTACACAAAATAACACACTACTCAGGAAGGAATGCTCTTCCCTGCCCTCAGAATACGGTTCATGTCCCATGTGATTTGAAACCTTTGAGCATTTATACTACCACAGAACAGTGTTCTGACCTTACTTAGGTTATTTATGTCCTAAATACAGATTTCCGTTTCCACCTGGAGTCATTGTTTCAGCAGATGAGAAAAAAAACAGAACAATTCACTTATAAATGAGAATTTAGGCATACTAAATTCTGCACTTCATTAATTTGGAAGTCTCTACTACAGAAAGTGTAATAATTCAGATAATATATTGATTCTGGGTTTTTGGTGGGTTTTTTGGTGACTGGCTGGTATGGGGATCTGTACCTCTGACCTTGATGTTATAAGGCTGTACTCTAACCAACCAAGCTAACCAGACAGCCCCCCAATATACTGATTCTCATTAAAGTGAAGCTGCAATTTAACAAGAGACTCCCCATCTATTTTTCTTAGTAGGTCATATCTCCTCTGCTTCACTTTTTTATGACATGTTTAAGCCCTGGAAATAAATGTTCTATTTTTCTCATAAAAGAGCTTACAAGCAGGACCACAACATTTCAATGAAGATTCCTCCTCACTCCAAACTTTTCATCTTCATCCCAGCTTTCATTTAGTACTGTTGAAATCTCAAATAAGAACTGTCCCCTCATTCTCATTCCAGGTCAACATTTCTATCTTCACTCAAGTTCATGTGTTTTTCATAAAGCTGATGTTTTCAACACATAACCTGGATTTAACTTTATCAATTATTTAGACACTAGATTTTTGAGTTATAGAGAATACTTTTGATTATATTCAGTTAGACTGCGCATGAGAAATAGCTCAAGAAGAGGGACAAAAGTTCCTGCAGGAAGAATCTAATTGCATGGTCTGAGTGGCTTTGGTAGCCAGGATGTAAGAATATGAGGTAGGGGCTGTATCTGCATGGAGCTGGGTGTGAGAGGACATGAGGAAACTCTGCTACTGAGCGAAGATGAAGGTGACCAATGCATGATTTGCTCCACCAGTTTTACAGCTATATGTCTCTAGCTATTAAAAAGCTATGTACAATGTCTTATTGATATTCCTGAAGGACAAATAACTGTTTTTGCAAAACTGAAACCCTGTGATCAGGGAATGAAAACCTTAATGCCTTTAGGGCCCAGGAAAGTTCATGTAAATGAATAAAGTGGGCTGGGGTGGAAGACAACAGCGATTGTTGGTGGACACTGCTTCCAAGAGAAGGCCATGTGCACTGTCCAGGGGCAACTATGAGTCTAGAATTTGAGGTGAAAAGTCTAGAATTTGAGGTGAAATTATCTGATTTTTAAGCACTGACAACTAAATAATTTTTTTAGAAACACTGGTCGGGCCAAAAAAGAAGCCTGTCTTCAGCTGTTTGTAGCTGGTTTTAGACCCTAACCTTTTTCTTCCCTCTGAAACAAGTATTTTATGAAACTTGAGTTTGGATAAAGCAGAGTGTTTAGGAGCACAACTGTCTTGTGCTGGCAAACCAGGCTGCAGAGATAAAGTACTTTTAAAAGGGAAAAAGCAGAGAAACAGCAAACTGTCCTCCTACTACCCCTCTTCTTCCCTTTGTCTAGCCTCTGCTGTGCAAGATGACAGGGCAATGGTGTGATACCTTGTGCATTCTTCCCAAGGCCCCGTCCAGGGACATAGCCCATCTTCTGAAGAAGCTTCTGTCCAATTCCTTTTGTGTGTCTTTCCCAGCTGCCAAAGTCCATGAAAGACTTGGTTCCTCCTGCAAAACCTTTCTGACTGGGCTTAAAATTGCCACCCTGCAAAGAACAATAATCAAAGTTTAGTTGATAGAAAAAGAAAAATCAAAGAAAGCTTGGCCAAGAGGGAAAAGGCTTGGCAGTTATAGGGCCTTAGTGTCATAGGAATCAAAAATGTATCTATGGGCTGGCTGGTTAGCTCAGCTTGTTAGAGCATGGTGCTGATAACACCAAGGTCCAGGGTTCAGCCCCTGTATAGGCCAGCCACAAAAAAAAAAAAAAGTATCTGTGATGTGTGTCAGGAGAGAAAAGCTACTGCACTACATGCTTCACACCTCACAGCAACTTGCTGCCACAAAGAGAGGCCCACACAACCAGTTCCAGCTGAGCTTCTCCCTCGCTAGGAAATGTTTTGGCCACAATGACCTTTGAAGGATATTATTAAGGTCACAATACTTCAATAAAGACTCTACCGTTTTTAATTTCTTTGGTCCAAAATCCTTAGGAAAGTCATCCTGCTTAACAACTGATTTCTCTTCGTCATCAGAATCTTCCAAGTCCACCTCCTCTGCTGCTCCTTTCTTGAGCCCTGCGCTGATGAAGTTGACTGGTGCAGAGTAATCACGGGCACTGCAGGCACAGACACAAAGTCCCATGAGGTCTGTAAAGACTCTTCTGTAGCTATCCTTTCATAGAAACTTTGCTTACTAGAGAATTCCTTAGAGTGGACCTCATAGGATCCATTTAAAAAGAATAACTACACATTTATTTATATGTCAAAATACCCCAGATCTGGCTTCCTGTAATCACACTTAACGTTTTTATCTGACATGTTCAATTCAAATCTACAGCTGAAGAGTTATCAATATCAATGTAGAATTGATTATAAATTCAAAATATGATAATCCAATTTCCTTTTTCTTTCTTTTTTTTATAATTAATTTGCCTTAGAAAACATTTGTTTTGGACACTATTTTGAATACAAAAATCAAACAGGAGCAGAAAGAAATTCTAATAAAAATCATAAGTATATAAAGGCCATTAAAAGATTACATGCAGCACTCTTCACAATAGTTAAGAGCTGGAACCAGCCCAAATGTCCACCATCAGATGAGTGTATACGGAAAATGTGGTATATCTACACAATGGAATACTACTCTGCAATAAAAAAGAATGAAATACTGCCATTTGCAACAACATGGATGGACCTAGAGAGAATTATATTAAGTGAAACAAGTCAGGCACAGAAAGAGAAATATCACCTGTTCTCACTTATTTGTGGGAGCTAAAAATAAATAAATAAATACACAAACAACGAGGGGGGGGAAGGGAAGAAGACACAACAATTACAATTCCTTGAAGTTGATACACAAGCGAACAGATATGAGGTTGTTGGGAGGGAGTGGGGAGAGGGAGGAAGGGGGGAGGTTTCGGTAATGGGCCACAATGATCAACCACATTGTATATTGACAAAATAAAATAAAATTTAAAAAAAAATGAAGATGCATTCTAAATATTCGAAGATAAAAAAAAGAAAAATATTGTCTCTTAAAATTTATGAGGGTATATAATAAAGCTCAGATATCATTCGTGAAAAAAAAAGATTACATGAATATAAAATATATTAACAATTACATTAATCAAACTTGGAAAAAGCTCATTATACATTAAATTTAGTTGAATATGAAAACTGAACTAAAATACTTAAGAAATTAACTCAGTAAAATTAATGTATTGATTTAAACCCTGATGACCTCAAGAACAGCATTTACAATAAGTCATTATCCCCAGTTCCCTTCTGTGTAAAATGAAGCTGATATATTCATATTGTGTGGTTAAAGGAACATAGAGAAAAAATTCCAATGAAAATCCCTGGGAATACTGCAAAGTAAATATTGTTTTATAAAATGGCCAACCTAGTAATTAAATCCCCATGGCAGCAACAGAATTCAGGGAATTTTTTTCTAAAAGATGCAATATAACTTAGTCGTTAAGAGCCCAGACTCTAGAGTAAGATAGGCTCAGATTCTAATTCTAGCTTTGCCTCTGCCTAGTTGTGTAACCTTTGGCCTTGGTTTCTTTTTGGGAGGTGGTTGGCCAGTACAGGGATCAAACCCTGGACTTTGGTGTTATTAGCACCACATGCTAACTGGCCAGCCTGGTCCCAGTTTCTTAATCTGTAAAGTGGGGTGATAATAATGGTACCTTTCTAATCAGGTAAATTAAACCAGACTTGTGAAGTAACCGGAACAAGTAAGCAGCCAGCAATTGTTGATTAATGTCTGTCTCCATGCACTAGAGTCTGGGCTCCAGGATGGCAAGGACTGGGTCTATAGCACAAGGCCTAACACACAGTAATTGCTCAATAAACACCAACTGATTATTAAATTGGTGAAAAAGCAGCACTCTAGCCTAAAGAGGAAACTGGACCTCTCAGCTGATATCGTATCTAAGGAACTGAATAGGGCCAGCACAGAAGCATGCTTGTTGGGGCATCTGCCCCTGCCTCTCCATCTTCCGCTCTTCCCTAAAGCAAGGCGAAGCAGCCCCATTCCAGGCAGTACCGTTTGCCTCCAAAGCTGGGCCTCTCATCATCAGAATCACGCTCTGCCCACACCCCGTAGGTGGCCTCTTCCTTGGTCTGCCAGTGGCGCTGCCGGTTGGGGTTGAACTCATTCTGGAGGTCCCAGTCAGTGATCTCAAAGTTCTCCCGCTCATCGTCATCATCATCCATGCAGCCTTCCCCGTCCCGGTACAAGTGGGACAGCGACATAGCCAGGCACTAAAAGAAGGAACAAAAAAGGGCACAGTCTGTGATAAGTCCTGGGGGTAGCAGAAGGATTTCCTGTCAGTCTTTATTCCTTGCTGCCTTCAGAACTTCCTCCAAACTCAAAGCCGATTCAGATCAATATTATTATTCAATAAAGCAGATATTAAAAGCATATCTTAGGCTGAGCCCGTGGCTCACTCGGGAGAGTGTGGCGCTGGGAGCGCCGAGGCCGCGGGTTCGGATCCCATATAGGGATGGCCGGTTTGCTCACTGGGTGAGCGTGGTGCTGACAACACCAAGTCAAGGGTTAAGATCCCCTTACCGGTCATCTTTTTAAAAAAAAAAAAAAAAAAAAAGCATATCTTAGAAAACAATCAATGCTAAAACAGGTGAAACAAAAGACTAGTCCCAAAAGTCTACAGGATTCTTAAAAAGTATGTATTTCCTTGTCCTAATCAATGTCATAAACATCACACACACTCATATATAAACAAACCACACAAAAATAACTAATATATTATTCTATATAGTATTGCTTCAGAAGTTGGGTGGACATCTTCTTGGATCCCAGATTTTATTATTTTTTCTCATATTGAGGAAAGAGTTATATCTGGACCCTTGGTAGTCCCAGGGGAATGATTTTCTAGAACATGCTTTCTGAAATACATTACTTGACGAGACTCAAAGACTCATAGTCACAGCTCTTAGTTTTTCTCCCAAAACATGATCCTCTTCTGATGAGCTGGAAGGCTGTAGTAATTATAAACACTACCTTAACAGTCAGACATTTATGGATTGGAATAGAGAATCCACCTCTTGGTAGCTGGGTGATGAGATCTGGCTGTCTCTTAAATTGAGGTTAACTACTTAACCAGCCCTTGAAAACGCTTGTAAGGAAGATTCAGTAAAATGGCACTTAAAAAACACTGAACTCACAATATACGTGCTCAAGAAACAATAGATTCTACTGTAGCCCCCCGATGAGGTTCATCATTACTATTATTGGATTAGGAAGTGAACCTAGCAAAGTGACTGTGAAATCAAACGCGTTAAAATCACAGCCTGAGTTCAAATCTCAACTCTACCAGATACTCAGTGTATGAGTATTAAATGCACACAAAGTACCAAGCATGGTGCATTACACCGTAATATAGTAAAATAATACAGTAGTTCCCCCCATTTGTGGTTTCATTTTCCGTGAGTTCAGTTACCAGTGGTCAACTGTGGTCCTAAATATTAAATGAAAAATTCCAGAGAGAAACAATTCATAAGTTTTAAATTGCATGCCTGAGTAGTGTGATGAAATCTCACGATGTCCCGCTCCATCCCTTCTCCATGAGAAGGGTTAGTACAGTACAATAAGATATTTTAGGATAGAGAGAAATCACATTCACATAACTTTTACTATAATATATTGTTATAACTGTTCTATTTTACTATTAGTTATTAGTAGTTATTGTTGTTAATCTCTTACTATGCCTAATTTATAAGTTAAACTTTATCATACATATGTACGTATATGAAAAAACACAGCATATATAGAGTTCGGTACTGTTTCCGGTTTCAGACATCTACTGGGTCCACTGCGGGTCTTCCCCACCCCCCCCCCCGCCGCAGATGAGGGAAGAATATTGTATGTTCAATAGGTGACAGCGATTGTGACTCTTGTCTACCAGTCGAAAAGCAGAGCTCAGAGAGTCACTACTTCTGCTGGCAGCATCGAAGTCTGGTCGGCTCTGTCAGAAAGTTCCCTGCTTCTTCTACTCACTGTGCACGGATTGGGTGCAGCTGGTCCCAACCTCTTCCAGGAGTGCATAGGAGAGAAGTGTTCTCAAAGGAGGTGGGGAGGCTCAGACACAAAGGATTAAATAATACCGCTGCCTCCTTGGGCACAGAACGCGGTAGTAATTCCAGAGCAGTCACGAGTTATACAGCCCTCAGTAGGTGCTAAGTACATTCTGGCCGTCTGAGGCCGATTATCTAATGTCAGCATCGAGACACTACTACGAGGTAGGTACTATTAACGTTCCATGTTTCAGATAAGAAAAAGGAGGTTCAGAGAAGTTAAGCAACATGCCCTAGGTTTCACCGCTGGCAGATCTCAAAACCAGGAGGGCTTGAAACCAGGACTCGGGATTCTCGCCACCCTGCTGTCTAGGCTTCGCGGAGGAGGCTCGGGTTCCTAACTCGATCCAGGCCCCGACCTGGACCCCCTTCCCCCGAGCGGCGCCACCCGCCTCCGGGCCTCAGGCGGGCTTCCTGCCAAACGGAATCTCACACCGTCTCGGCCGAGGCCCGCCTTCCCCGAGCCCCGATCCATCCCCACTGGCGCGGAGGCCCCTCATCTTTTTCCCACTCCCTACCCTTGCTCACCTCTCCGAGGGGTCCAGCGCACCAAAGTCGGATTCACATCCCGCGCGAGAAGAGCGTCGCTCCGGCTGCCGGAACCCGGATGTGCCGGAACCGGCGCGCCGGAAGTGACGTTACGCTACGGCGAAAATGTCGCATGGCTGCAACAGCGGTGACGGAATGCTAGAGCGGCTTTGACCACAGAATGGCTGACTAAAGTTCTAGAAAGGAGAGGCGGATGTGCAGGGCCCGGAGTGGCTGGCGAGCGATTTCCCGGCGGCGTCGTCCTCCCTGCCGCGCCTGCCTCGTACCGCGATGCCCAGCCTGTGATGACTCGTATGGAAGTCGCTGAGCCACTTTGGCCTAAGGAGACTCTTGCTAATCTGAAATTCTAAATCTGTGAAATGGGGATATACGACTAACTCATAGGATAGTTATGAAGAATACTGTAAGACAGTAGGAGACCTGGGTCACAGCATTCATAAGAGAATAATAAAGATCAAGACTGTCTCCTGTAGCTTTGGCTTTCTCAGTATAAGCACCCTTGAGGCCACAGAGCACTTGGGTTACGCAGGAGTTTGAGAGTGAAGGAATGAAAGGGTAAACTCTAGAGTTCCCAAGAATTCTCTTCAGGAAATACTTCCATTCTCTCCCTTTCCAGCAGTGTGGTAAATAAATTCATTCATTCACTGGTCTGATGAAAATGTACTGAGTGGTTGCCCTGTGCTATGCCCAGGGAATGCAATGAACAAAACAGGCACCAGCCCTCCAGGGAAGCCTTCACTGGCCTTGGGACTCCACCTAGACATTAAGAGCACGGAGGCTCTGGAGTGCCAATCTCGGCTCTGCAATTTACCAGCAGTGGACATTGGACTAGTCATTACGTTGCTCTAAGTCTAAATTTTCTCTCTGCAAGATGGTTGAGGATTCAATAAGATAAAATTGGTAGGCAATAAGAAGTGTATCTGGCACACGGTAAGTGCTTAGGAAGTGTTAGCTGTTAATTTTTGCTTATGTTTTCTCTGTGATGAAAAGATACAAGAGGCAATTGTTGGAGTGTATAAAGAGCACTGGACATGGTGTCAAAACACTTGGGTGTACACTTACATGGTTGTTACGAATTAAACAAGAAACTATGTGAAACCAATTAAACCCAGGTTTCTTAGGAATGGGGACTGTGACTTTATGGTGTCTGTATCTATAATGACATGTAGAGTCACTGTGCCTGACACATAGTACGTACTCAGGAAAGAAACTAGAATGAGGTTTTAAAATTCACAGAAGGCCAGGGGGAGAAGGTCTAACACACTACAAGGTCCACTATACCAGAGCAAGGGAAACAAGGAGAAAAGTGTTTTCAGTGTGGGCCTGGAAATGTAGTACATCTGTTTATAGCCTGAAGCCAAAAATATAAGTAAGCTTGGCTTTTCTGTAGCTATGTTTATGGCTTTAGAGCAGACTTTATGGAGCTGCAGCTACTTTGATCATGAGGGACTGATGCTACTGGATTTGTTTCACCAAATGGACCTCACTATGGGCTTCTGGAGAACAGATCTTTGAGGTCTTTTGTGGGATGGTTAAGAGTGCAGGTCGGGGCTGGCCGGTTAGCTCGGTTAGAGCGTGGTGCTGATAACACCAAGGTCCAGGGTTTGATCCCTGTACTGGACAGCTGCCAAAAAGACCAGAGTGTGCATTGTCACGAATGGGACAAATTGAAATCAGTGCCACTTGATAGGATGCCCTGAGAAGATTGCAACATCACTTCTGTGATATTCCTGTCAAAGATGCATAACCTGAATCTAATCACGAAGATATATTAAACAAACCCAAGTAAAGAAACATTCTATGAAACAACTGGCCTGTAATCTTAACAAGTGCCAAGGTCATGAAAGTCAAAGAAAGAGCCTGGAACTGTTCCAGATTGAAGGGGACTAAAAAGATATTACAATATGATTCTGAATTGAATCTTTTCGCTATAAAGGAAATTATTGGAAAAATTTAAATGGGATCTAGATCCCATGATAGTAATGTGTCCATGTTAATTTCCTGGTTTTTATGGATTGTTTCTATGGTACCAACCTATTTAAAGTTGTAACTGAGCAAGAACAACCCATGGTTGTCTGTTGGTTACATCAGAGAATGTCCTTGTTTGTTGGAAATATTGAAATATTTGGAGGTGATTAGGACATCAAATGGTTAACTTAATCTCATATGATTAAGGGGGAAATGTTTATATATGTAAATTTCTGCTTTGTAATTTTTTTTTTCTTTAATGAAGACTCTGAAGTAAAAACATCAATTATCCAAATCTCTACTTTGCTGCTTTCTAGAAGTAGGTCCTGGGGCAGGTTGCTTCATCTCTCTGCACCTCAGTTTTCCCACCTGTAAATTAGGGATAAAGACAGTGCTGCTCTAAGAGGATTGTTTTTAGAACAATGGCAAAAAGAGCTAATTAATACATGTAAAGCTCCTTGCATTGTAAGAGCTTGGTAAATGGTGGTGGCTGTTTTCATTTTTAAAAAGTCCCAGTTTCATACCCCTCAGTCTCAAAGATCAATGGTTTTTCAGGATTTATGGGCTCAAATGCCCAGCCTTTGAAAAAGCAGGGAGAGAAAGCAACCAGAGGTTTTAGGTTCAGGATCTTATATCCATTTTGTTCTTCCTTCACTCCCCCCAGCAAAAAAACCCTTGCTTTGAGACTTGAGGACATCAGGCCAATGTCTAGATTCCCAGTGAGGTTCTCAGATGTGTGGCCTTCCCAGAGGGGAGTGCTGAGCAACAAGTCTCCTGGGCAGGAGTCTGGCAGGGTCCTCCAATACTCGTAGGTCCATACCTCGCCTTTCACAGATGAGGCAATGGGGAAAGCCCTGGAAGAGGGAAGGTGCCAGTGCCACACAGAGAGTTTAAGAACAGAGCCAGGCCTAGAACCCGGCAGCTCAGACTTCCAGGCTGGTGCTTTCTCTGCTCTACCATCCATGGGTCCTCACACTGATTCTGCTTACTTAACAGAGTTCTACTTACCATCCCAGAGTCCACACTTCTAACCACTCCCTTATGCAGCCTATGAATTACAGCATGGCTTCCATGTTACCTCCAAAAGATTTTGGGGAAAAATTCTTGCTCAGTTATAACTTTAAATAGGTTGGTACCATGGAAACAATCCATATGTGGCATTTCAAAGCTGATATATTTAAAGTCTAGCACATGTACTTTTTTCTAGGACAGTGACATTATCCAGTTGCACATGGCTTATTCTTATTTTGAATTTTTTCACAAAAATATATATGGTGTCCTGAACTTGGCAGAATTGAAAATCCAGATCAGCTGACATTAGCAAATCTGATTTCCCTATAAATGTTCCTTACAGATGGTTTCTACCCTACTTATCTTTCAAAAATTCTTGAAGACTTGTCTTTATATAGAAAGCTGGAACATGAGGTTCTGCAGGTCTGGGGTACTATCTATAAAGCAAGTATCTTCAAAAAGCACAGAGGTAAAGTGAACCACAGCCTTCATCATTCATTCATTCATTAACAGTATTTAATTAGTACCTATGCATTACCTATAGTAGTGTAACAATTGCCTCCAAATTTAGCAACTTGAAACAGCTGTAAACATTATCTCACAATTTTTTTGGTAGGAACTTGAGAGTGGCTTAGCTGTGCGGTTCTGTCTCAGGGTCTCTCATGGGGTTGCAGTCAAGCCATCAGCTGGGACTGCAGTCATCTGAAGAAGGCTTGACCAGGGCTGTATGATCAACTTCCAAAGTGTTTTTCTCACATGGCTAGCAAGCTTGTCCTGGCTGTTGGCGGGTCTCAGTTCCTTGCCATGTGAACTTCTACATAGTGCTGCAGAGTGTCCTCAGACATAGTGGCTGGCTGGCTTCCTTCGGAACAAATGAATGAACCAAGAGAAAGGCAGAAGCCACAAGGTTTTTCATGACCTACTCTCCAAAGTCACACTGTCATTTCTGCAATATCTTATTTGTTACACAGTCAGCCCTAATTAGGATTGCCAGATATAGCGAATAAAAATATAGGATACCACATTAAATTTGAATGTCAGATAAAACAATGAATGTTTTAGTATTTCTCATGCAATATTGCTAAAAAATTATTTTATCTGAAATCCAAATTTAACCCTTATCCTGCATTTAACCTGGCACCTTAGCCCTATTCAGTGTGGAAAGGAACAACATACCAAAGGGGGCATGGATACCAGGAGAGGTTCCCCGAAGGCAATCTTGGAAGCTGGCTATCAACCTATGATATGCTAAGCATGGTAGACTATTGGGATAAATGATAATCAATTAAAAAGAATGGTACCTGCATTCATGGAGTTTACAACCTAGTAAGACCAACTTGTGTCAACTCAACAGGCAATTAAACACAAAAGCTTAACTATGACAAAGTACTTCAGAGAGAAGTGCCTGGGCAGGGATGGGCTCCTCATCAGAACAGCCACTTTTATTTGTTTTATAGATTGAACTCTTACATGTGATTTGATTTGAGTGTCTGGGTGTGTAATGGGTATATGGGGGTTCTGCTGCTTAAAGAAGGAAACAAAACACTTGGCTTGGAACCTTGTCAAAATCTCCCCATAATAAGTAGAATTGCTGGGGTGAAAGGCATAAATATTAACTTTTTTGATAGATTCCACCCATGTACCCTGATTTGGGCTGAAATTTGACTTCACTGTGAAACTAAAGCCTTGTTCCAGAGCCTTTCTTGGGATACCTTGGAGTGGTGAGCCAATCATCACTTGTGCCCTGGCCCATCCACTGTCCAGCTTGGGCAACATACATCATCTCTTCTGATTCCTTAACTTGCCATATGTGAAAACATTGTAACATTACTTGGTACATTACTTGGGTGCTATTATTGTACATAATCAGCTTTGGAGTCAGAACTAGGGAAGACTCAAGACAGGAAGAAACAACTCATACAGTTGCACAAAGAGGGATACACAGGAATACCTACTGTAGCTTGCCAGTCGTGGTGAAAGCCAGAAACAGGCTAAGGACCTAGCAGAAGTGGAATGCTCTAAAAGGATGGTGTGCTCTAGAATACAGGTAGCTGTTGAAGGGACGGTGTCAGAGCTTCACGTGTTCACTTCGAAAACCCTCCAGTGCAATTTATTAAAGTACACTTTAGAGTAACCCACTCAGAGTGTTATTTTTATGCATCTTTAAGACTATATACTTAGATATAAATATTTATATGTATGGACATTTACAGGAAAAGTCTGGAATACTATGTTCCAAACAAAATGGTAGCATTACCATTAGGGAAGGAAGGAAATGTTGAGACGAAGTGCAAGAAAGGCCTCTTGCATTCTTACAATTAATTCTTCTAAATGTTTCTTATTTTATAATATATTCATGTAGTATTCTAAATAAAAAATCTTTTCAGATCAACTCAGGGAAGATGAAATGGGAGTGGATTTTGAGACTTATTTTGGGGGATACGACCCAATCCCACCACTTGGGGGCTGGAAACAGAATCTGTTCCCTCTTTTCTCTCCCCATACTTTGGATGTTTTCCCAGGCAGTTCTGTGACTACCCAGGGTCTCATGGATGCACTTCTCATCTATGTGGAACCAGACATAAATGGTTTTCTGTTGGGAGGGGATGCACAGCTGTCACCAGATTCTTAAAGAGACAGCACCACACTTGGCAAACTGAGCAGGAGACTGAAAAAAAGGAGTCTCATACCCTCAAAAGCCTAATTACCATTCCACTGCAGTCTCAAGTTGAGAAGAGACAAGAGGTACCTTACACTGAGGGCTCATCAGGTACCAAGCACCACTGCCAACATTACCCACTAGGCATTCCCAATAAACCCGCGAATAGCTCAAGCCACATAGCCAATATGTCGGCCTGGCTCCCAAATCCATACCCGCATCCACCGTAAGTCACCACCTTCCCAAAGCTTCATGTATTATCATGAGATGTAAGGCAAGGAAGTGCAAGTAAAACACCTTGACCTTAATGAAACTGTTGATCCCTTAGCATTTAGGGACTGTGTAGTAAAGGGTTAACTTTGCAGGTGGAGTGTCTAAACCCTGGCACATTTCAAAGAAAGGGCTCCTGGGAGATAACGACTAAGCCCTTGAAATATCTTCCCTAATAGGAGTGTCTTTGTATACCTGGGGCCTTGGGCCATACAGGGCCAGATAGTTTGTGCTAATGAGACTTATGGTGGGAGCCTTGGGCCATGATGTATCACTTTGACCTCTGGAGGGGCTTGTGACGGAGTAACTAAGGTCAGTTATGCGGTTGCTCCATGGCCATGTGACTGACCCCCAATAAAAAACTCAGACATCACAGCCCAGGTGAGCTTCCTGACTAGATATACATTGTGCATGCTGTCACACATCACTGCAGGGAGAATTAAGTGTATCTGAAAGACCCCACCAGTAGAGGACAACTGGAAGCTCAATGCTGGTCTCTCCAGGACTACTCTGTACTCTGTACTCCAATGTCTTGCTTTATAATCCTTCCTTACTTGAATGACTTAATTAGCAATAGAAAATACATTAATATTACCTTAGAAATTAAACTGATTAAAAGCTGACTATCGGCTATATTTTTCCTATAATTTAACTTCATGTTTCTTTGTATTTTTGCTTTTACGTACAGAATTTACCATCACACACTTTCTTCTTTTGCTGATTTTAACCTGTATCCTTTTGCTGTAACAAACCATAACCATGAGTATAACAGCTCTTCTGAGTTCTGAGTCCTCCTAGCAAGTCAGTGAACCTGAGGATGGCCTTGAGGACCCCTGATAAAGGAGTTCAGCTGTGCTTTGCATAAACCTATATTCTCTAGCTTCTGCTTGTCACTAATCTTACTAGCAAAATGCAATATGGAAAAAAAGAAAAAAACAGCTATTCACTGAGTAAAGTAAGGCACAGACAAATGAGCCCCTGTTCACTTTATTCAAATAATTTTTTTTCCTGTGAAACTGAACTGAGAAGGAATTAAAGAAAGCCTCATATATTAACTTCTTAAATAGATTCTTTGAATTCAAAGTAAGGGTCATTAGGAGAGGCACGGGTTGTGGGCCTTGTCCCAGCAAACAAAGCCACCAAGGTAGTCCTGCAATTTAAGGAGGATGGCAAATCCATTTCTTTAAAAAAAGTTCTTTAGGGGAAAAATATAAAATACCTAAGTTTCAAAAGCCGGACTACTCTACGCTCTTCACTCTCCACCTTACAGTGTCCAAAGATAGAGAGTTTCGAGGTACATTTTCGATGATTCAGCTTTTGCAAACATATGCAAATACATTCTTCATTAGCAGTCCTGTTTTGGCGATTAATAGCAAGCAATATGCTTGGATTAGAGGTCCGATTTCCACTCGAATGCAGTTTCTTCTCTTCTTGGCAACAAAGCCATTCACAGAGATCTGAAAGGGGGGAAGACTGTGTTAGACCCAGAGAAGCAATTCTGAAAGAAATCTTTTATATTTATATGTGTGACTGCAGAACGTATAGTCTTCATCCATTCGCATAAGCATAGTTTTATATATGCAACCCAGATGGCCAGAGAGAATTTAAATTTAAAAATGTTTCTTGATTTCTTACCCACATCTCAACCTACATCCACTTGACCTTAGAGATATACTTTTCTTATTCATTAAAGAGCAAACCAAGCTGGCAGGTTAGCTCAGTTAGTCAGAGCTCAGAGTTATAACACTAAGGTCAAGGGTTTAGATTCCTATACCCATCAGCCACCAAAAAAGAGCAAATGGCAGTAATTATGTGATGAACACCAGTGGATTTCTGGAGGCAAGGTAAAGATTAGCATTTGTTCAAGGCCAATTCTGTACCAGGGATTAGCTAGAACACTCCGTATGTAGTATCTCTTTTAAACAGTAAAATGAGGAATAAATCTAGTCTTATTAATGAGAACATTCAAGATTCTACTAGTAAATCTGCAGAAAGCAAGTGAGGCAAATAAATTTAAGGAGAAACATGAAGAAAGACTGTTTTCAATGTGAGGGTTCTTTTCTTTGGAATTAAATAGAACTCTGGGATCTTAGCACAACTCAAGATGGGAACCCTGATAATGTTCCCAGCCTTGCAGGTTGCTACAAAGTGAATTTAAAAAATTAAAAAAAAAAAAATTAAAAAAACTAAAAAATATGCTGATTATCTAAAAATAAAGAGACTAAAAGTAGAATCCAGGCTAGAAGTTCTGTTTCAATCTAAAACAGTAGAAGTGCAAGCTGGTCTTGACCTATCTGCAGGCTTCCCTTCAGTTTCCTGGAGTACAATCAGGGACGCAGGGGTTGCATAAGAAGTGAGCTCACTCACTGGAGCTTTAACTCCAGCCCCAGCCACAGGGAGGGCCCAGCACTTTACAGTTTCCCACCTGGACCAGCTCCCTTCATCTCATGACCACCCTGGGAAGTGGGCACTGATGAATCACTATTCTCCAGATGTGGAAAATAGATGGTAAGAGAAGTTAAGCCTGGAGTCTTAAATCTTTGAATTGCCAAATTCAATCTGCTTTCCTACCCCTTAGCAAAACAGGGATGGATAAACATGCGCTTAAAATTGCTCACTAAAAGCAAACTCTGGAGGAGATGACTTTTGGGGGAAAAGTCATTCTGCCACTTGGTGGCTACATAGCCTTGGGCAAGCCAAAGCCATTCTCTGTGCTTTGGTTTTCTCTTCTGTAAAATGGGAGAATTGTGTCACTTGCCCCTCAAGGACACTGAGGGTTAAATGAGCAACACAGGAGGAATACTTGGCCCAGTGCCATGGGAGTTATTCTTAGAAGAGAACTGCTTGGACTATTATTAGAACATTAACTGCTTTGGGCCAACCCTGATGCTGTTTATAGAAGCCAGATTAGCAGAGAGCATTCTGTGCAAAAATGGTTCCAGAATCCCCCCTCCCCATCATAGTGGTCCTTCCTGCCCCCTTCCCAGTGTCAGTAAAATCTTTTTCTGGTTGGTTCAGCATCAATCCCTGCCCCCATCCTTGATCCAGAGCTAAGAGACTAATTCTCATTTCTATAAATAGCTCCCCCAGCCTGTCACCATGGAAACCTCTGATGGGGCTGGGTCAGCCCACCCTGGTGGACACTTCTCCCCAGGGAAGCTCTGGAAAGACAAGCCTTTTCAGAAAAGTGGCTCTTGGGCTCAGAAGCAGCAGGAGCCCTCAGTGGAGTCCACAGGCCTACCTGGAAATCACGAGCTTCCTAAGTGGGAGGAGGTGCTGTTCTGGTTCACCTGCAGGAAGACAACACAGACAGGAAGAGGTCATGGCCAGGGTCTTGCTGCCTGAGGTTCTCCCCTCAGCATCACTGAGTTATGCTCATATTTACTGCACACCTTCCATGTGCCAGATGCTAGGGATACTGTGGTGAGCATGTTCACCCAGCCCTGTTCTCATAAAGCTTTCATTCTAGTTGGGGGGAGAGCCTGTTAAACTCACACATATTCAAGATAATGTGAAATCCAGGCGGTAGAATAGGCTGATATGAATGACTGTGGTTGGGGCTACCTGAGATCAGGTGATCAGAAAATGACTCTACAAGATGACTGTGTAATAAAAAAAAGCTGCAATGTAATAAAAAATAAACATTTGGTCTTTGTCTCCAGTTCTTGGCACAATCTCCCATTCCTGGCACAATCTCCCATTCCTAGCACTATCTCCAGAGTGATGAGAGTATCTTTTTGTATGCTAATGAAATGACTGAGTGGGAGTGTGTGTGGGGAGGGGAGGGGGCAGTGTCAGAAAGACTAAGGCAGGATTAGAGGATTGGAACTTTCAGCCCCATCCACCTCTTCCCCTCTGCCGACCTCTGGAGAGCGGAAAGGGGCTGAGGTTGAGTTAATCACCAACAGCCAATGATTTAATCAATCATGCCTCCATAATGAAGCCTCCATTAAAATCCCTAGAAAAAGGCATTGGGAGAGCTTCCTGGTTGGTGAACGTATTGAGATGGTGGGAGGGTGGTGGGCCTGGAGAGGGCTTGGAAGCTCTGTGCCAGCCCCTCCCCACACTTCACTCTTTGCATCTCTTCCATTTGGCTGTTCCTGAGTTGTATCCTTTAAATTTCACAGGCAGTAGTAAGCAAAGTGTTTTCCTGAGTCCTGTGAGTTGTTGTAGTGAATTATCAAACTGAGGGGGTTGTGAGGACCTCCAAATTTGTACTCGGTTGGACAGAAGTGTGGGTAGTCTGGGCACTCCACTGCGGCTGGCATTTGAAGTGTCTGATGGGACTGAGCCCTTAACCTGTGTGGGCTGATGTAACTCTGGAGTAAGTGTCAGAACTGAACTGATTGGTGAACACCCAGTTTGTGTCCAGATAATCAGAGAACTGGTTGTTCAGAAAACACCCCATAAACCAATATCTGGAAGAAGAAAACTAAGCCAGCCACGCAAAGATCTGGCTAGAAAAGCATTCCTGGCAGAGAGAATGGCAAAGGCTTGGAAGAAGGGGGTGGATGGAGCCCACGGAGTGAGTATACATTTTTGCATTAGTTGCAATTCCAATGTACCAGCTGCTTCATTTTACGTTAATATTTTTTGTGTTTTGAGTTACCATTTTGGATGGCAACACAGTGTTCTGTAGAATGCATGTGCCACCATTTACTTAATGACTTCTCTAGACAGTTTCCAGTTTTTGCAATATCCAGAATGACATGTGTGTAGTGGACAGCGCAGGAGATGAGGACAAAAAGGAGGAGTTTGATGCAATTTGCAGGGCAGCTGTCCTGAGGGTGGGAGTGTTCACGATGACAGGGCACATGACATTCCTTCATATTTTGCTCCTGAGCGTAGCAAAAACCAGTCCCAGGTCAGCTAGATATCTTGTATATGCCACATGCTGCAGGGGAGTGTAAACCGGTCCAACCCTTTTGTAAAACAATTTTTGTCTTGAGGTTCAAGACTCTTAAAAAGATTCAGGCCAGCCAGTTAGCTCAGTTGGTTGGAGTTTGGTTTTGCAACACCAAGGTCAAGGGTTTGAATCCCAGCACCAGCCAGCCACCAAAAAGAAGAAAAAAAAGATCCAGACCTTTCCACCTACTGAATCCACTCCTGAATAATGTGTTCTAAGGGAATGATTCAATAGAGTCCCCCGACCCCACAGAAGAGGGGGGTCAGGATGAAGTGTCTGACGTCATTCAGGATACTGTGAAAATTGGAAACGATCTTAGGGAAGTAGCTAAGTAATGTTGACACATTCATTCCACAGAACACTATATAGCTATCCAAAATGGTGATGGTGAAACCCAGAATATGGAAGAATATTAAGAAAGCAAAGGCTAGCCGGTTAGCTCAGTTGGTTAGAACGCAGCCTTGTAACACCAAGGTCAAGGGGCCAGATCCCCATACATGCCAGCTACCAAAAAAGAAAAAGAAAAAAAAAAAGCAAAGCAGCTCATAAAATGGAATTACAACTAATGCAAAAATGCATATTCAGGTGGGCAAAAAAAAGGTGATACACAACAAGGAAGAGTTACAGATTGTGGCTAATTGCCCTCACCCCCACTTCTGTTTGTTGTTACATCATCTTTTTGGTGAAAACAAATAATAAATTAATGTTTGCTCATTCTGCCACATTTTGTCACAGTGGCAAGAGATGGGTCTCTGACTCCCCCAAAGGAAACATTCTCCCCCAATAAGTAGAAAGTACTCAAAAGCTGTGGTTCCTGGCTCTCAGGTTACTAAACTGGGGACTGCCAGAGGGTGACCCACCCTTTATTTTGCCAAATTAAATAAAACACATGCACAAACTAAAACTACTAATTTTAGCAACACCACTTCATTTAAAAGGGAGCATTTTAACACAAAAAGTAGTAGATATAATGTTGGTAAAGGGGTCGCCTAGGCTATGTGTTAAGAAAGACGGCCCCAGGGCTGGCCGGTTAGCTCAATTGGTTAGAGCATGGTGTTATAACACCAAGGTCAAGGGTTCAGATTCTCATACCACCAGACACCAGAAAAAAAACCCCATCCCATTACCAACAATGACGTGGAGCATGGATCATCTCCCATGGACATACTGGGGATGTCTGGGAGATACAGCTGGTGGGGGGTGCGGTGTGAGGTGGATGCACATGGGAATGCAGGAGTGTATGTATGTCTATGTTAACACATATACATGTATCACATGACCCTCATGTTCCCCATTTTTTGGTATACTGATGAAAATTTTGCCCTAGGTTGTGTTTGGAAACTGCTGCTTTAAATAAAAGTGAATTTAAGGCTAGTGATAGAAAGCTCAATGGAAGTCCTCACAAAGTCCCTCCAACTGCATTGCAGCCAGGAGACAAGGCGAAGGACTGCTCCAGCAGAAGTGCTGCTGAGATTTGGCCCCAGCTGGATCAGACACTTAGAGACCCTCTGGCCTGACCCCCATCTCCCTTTCATGATGGGAAAAATGTCAGCCAGACTGGAGAAGTGAAGTGTTCAAGGGCATGCATCCAGCTACTGGTATAGCCAAGAAAACAGAATTCAGAATTCCCCGTGGAATTTCTAACCTGAAAATATCCTTTCAGATTGGCTGGTGTTTTATAGTCCCCTTTCAAGACCTAGGAAAGATAAAAGAAATATTACTATTAAGGAAGTGACTAAAAAATAAAATTTAGTCCATCCCAAAATATCTACCTATCCACCTACCCAATACGCACCAACCCATCCATCCATCCACCCATCTATATCCATCCATCCATCCATCCATCCTTCCATCCAAAAAACACTTATTGAGCTACTCTTACTCCAAGCATTATTCCAAACACCGGGGTTACAACATTAGCCAGAAAATTGAAATGCCTATTCTCCTGGAGCTTCCATTCTAGCAGGGCACCAGACAATATACAAGTAACAATAAAATGCAAATAAACAAGAACACATCAAATCACAGGAAGTGTTATGAAGAAAGTAAAACAAAGGGGTATGTATGATTAGGAGTAACCAGGGGGCTTCTTCTGAGTGGGTGGTCAAGAAAGGCCTCTTTGGAACTGGTGACCTTGGAGCTGAGACCTGAATGACAAGGAAAACCAGCCAGCTTAAGCTTGGAAGCTAAGGCATTCCAGGCAGAGGAAACAGTAAGGACAAAGGCCCTGAGGTGGGAACCAGAACATTCCAGGCCTTTCCACTATCTCTTGGTATGGAGACATCATACTGACTACCTCCGTCTAATAGAAATATAACGTGAATTGACTATCTAACTTCAAATTTTCTAGTAGCCATGTTAAAACAATAAAGTGAAACAGGGGAAATTAATTCTAATAATATCTTTTATTTAACCTGATATATCTAAAATATTAATATTCCAACATGTAATTCATATAAAAACAATTAATGAGAAATTTTACGTACTTTTTTTTTGTCCTAAGACTTCAAAATCCAGTGTGTATTTTACACTTATGGTACCTCTCAATTTGGACTAGTCTCACTTCACAGGATCAATTGCCACACACGGCTAGTGGCTCCCATAACAGACAGCGGAGGTATAGACAATTTCATGCGCGGAGACATCCTTTCAGTCACTGAGTTTACTGTGACTCAGGATCCATCATAGGAACACACAATGTCCACAGAAGACACAGAAACACACGCACGCATGCACACACACTCACACATGGCTTTTAATGAGGGGAATTATCTTCACAGTAACAGCAAAGCTACTGTAAAGATTAAACAAGGTGTCTGGCAGTTGCTAAGACTTTTGGAACCCTCCGGGAAGAAACCTCTTTGGAAGGAAACTAGAAATATCTTCCATTTTAAACAAACAAAAAAGCTCCAAAGAGTTGATTTTAACCTATTAGTACTCATTAGAATTATTTATATATTATAAAATAAACAAAGTCAGGCTGTACACTAAGAGCTTCTGACCCACAGTCTGGAGCAAGTCAGGGGTCTCCACCTTAGAGACCCCAAAGGAGCAGGTGCTGAGCCCTGGCTAAGCAGAACAGCCTAAGGAGGGCTCAGCCTGGTACTGCTGATGTCCTCATCCTGCCTAAGCTGATGCTTCTCAGAAGCACCTGGGAGCTGGATTTCAAATTTGTCACTATCTTCTTTTAATCTAGTTAATTAATTTTGTTTGTGATGGCATATGTACAGAAAAGTATATAAAACACATAAGCAGTATTTAAAAGAATAATAATGACTATTATTATTAAACAATAACAAAATAAAAATTAAAAATAGTATTTATAATAAAAATAAACCACATCTGGGATGCAAACATCCACACTGTCAATGTAGGCTGTGTATGTACATTGGATCTGAGTATTTCTGTAAATAAATGTCTGCAAAATCAACAGACATCTGGGAGAAGAGGAACCCACAAGAGCCACAGATGGGCTTACACTTCAATCATTAGGGCAGTACCCCCAAAGCCCAGTGTTAGTAAATTCTCTTTGTTAAAAAGAGAGATTAGCAAGTGTTGGACAGGTTCTAAAGACTCCTGAGCCAACTGAAGAATTAAGGCCTGAGATGTGAGAGAGGAACTCTGTTGCTATGTGATTCAATACAGGAACTGTTTACTTTGTAAAACTAGCTCGTGTTCAGAAATGCTGAGTTTAACTTAAATGAATACTACAGGTCTTAATGATGTAAGGGGTAAGAGGGCTTTTCCTCAAGCCTGGGTCCTATTTTCAAATATTTTAACCAACTTAGTACCTGTAAGGAAGTAGGTACACAGCACCCAAAATAAATTAGAAGCTGTAACAGCAACACATAAATCATGAAGTTATTAACTGTTCTTTTACCCAGCAAGCATTTGCCTACTGTAACACTTCAAAAATATCTCGTCAAAGTCATTTCCCTTGACCACCTTAACTAAGGAGCACTTAAAAAGTCATTTACACTGCTCTAAACTCATGTTTGTCTAAGAAATCAACATTAATCCTTATGGGAATAATAGAGGGACCAATCATTTATTTATGCCCACTATCAACAAGAACTTGCAGTGCTTTACAAACAGATAAACAAACAAATAGTGAGGGAAATAAGGGGGAAAAGGGAAAATAAGAGTAGAGAACTAAGATGAAATTAGTGTACAAGTGGGCCTGCCGTTAGATGTTACAGTATGAGAGGCTACCAGTTGGCCTTGAGCATCCTGGCAGCCCAAGCAAAAATGGAAATATTAGCAGTCATACAATTCACCATGTCCATCAGATAGAAACAAATCAGATGCTCAGGAATCAAGAGACTGAATGTTTTTTTAGGTAGCTGGAGTTTTCACCTGTGCCAAGCCCCAAGAGCACATCTCTCACACTCACCCGATGTGTGTTGTTGATGACGATGGGGTCGGGGTTGCCGTAGTTAGGTGGATTTGCATAGGGGTCATAGCCAAGTCGAGCCAGCATGGGGGCAATCTGGGCCATGTCCCGGACCACGTCCCGAGGGATGTGGCCAGTCCACTTGGAGAGAGCTTCTAGGTTCACAGGCTTAATGACCTGGTCTGTGGACCGCTCGATCCTGGGGAGAAAGGACAGGCTAGATGGGGCAGGACAGACCTAGATAGAGCCTAGTGGGCTCTCTGCTCAGCCACTCTGAAGCAGTGGGAATGGTTGGGGGACCTGGGCTCTGCCCAGTTCTGCACCCAGCAACGATGAGACTGCAGGTGAGTCACTCTGCCTCATCACACCTCCTCTGTACAATGGGGATAAAAGCATGTGGTGGCAAGTCAGAAGAAAGTACTAGCAGTACATACTATTGGTACATAAATTCTGCTTGACTTCTCTTTTTAAAAAAATAGCATTTTATGTATATGACTAACATGAATATTTCTTCTTTGAAAAAAATATAAAACACTAATGGTAAGACTAAAAGTCCCTGTGGTCACCACTGCCAGTCCATCACCTTCCTACAGGTACCCAGTCTTAGCATTTTGAAGTACACCCTCTAAATTCCTTTCCTGTGATTTAAATAGAAATGCAATTAAGAGCAGACTCAGGAGCCAGACTGCCTGGGTTCAAATGTCTGCTGTACCAACACCAGCTGTGTGGCTTTGGGAGAGTTACTTCACCCCTCTGAGCCTGTTTCCTCATCTACACATGGGAATGATAATAGTACCTACCTATATACTGGCCAGCAGCCACACAAAAAAAAAAAAAAAGAGAGAGAGAGAGAAAGAAAAGCACCTATCTTGTTGGGCTATCCTGAAGAGCAAATGAGTTAATACAAAGAAAGTGCCTAGAGTGTAGGGCACATGATAAGCTCTCAGTAAGGGTTACTGCTCACTCATGCCCTCTCTCTCTCTCTCACACACACACACTTGAAATTTTAAAAGAAATATGCTACATGTATTGCCTACAATCTTTTTCCTCACTATCTCATTCTTTTTTTCCAGCTGTGTAGCATTCCTCCATAGCTTATTTTTCCATTCCCTTAAAGATGAACATTTAGGTTGTTTTCAACATTTTGTTTTTACAATAGAACAACCATTATCCCACACGCACTTCCTCATTCTCCCCTGCAACAGGCTTACCCAGCCATCCGAATCATGAAGGTCTTACCAATCATAATTCAGGGACCTTGTAGGATGGAGGGAAGGGAGCCCCCAGGATGGAGGGCATATTTCTGGATGCTTTTATCCCAACTAAGAGATGACTTGGGGAAGAACAGAAACAGAAAGAGGTAGCAAAAGGCAGATGGGACTGGGAGTGAGAACAGAGGGAGGTGAAAAGGTGTGGATTGGTAGGAAAAGCACAGATTTGGAGTCTGTGGACCCGAATTTAAATCTCAACTCTATCCAGTGTTTCAAAAATCTCAATTATGTGCATGGCTTTTGCTACAACTCTTGTGTCTCCAGGACTTAACAGCACAGACATTACATAAACACATCCTAGAATCTGAATGGGAGCAATGCTTGAAACTTGTCAATAAAACTAGAAATAATCATAGTGTCCAACAATAGCAGAGGTTAAATAGAATATGGTAATCCACCTGACATGACCATTGCACACTGAGTAAGTGGACCCAAATATCACAGTGTACCCCATAAATATATTCAATGATCATGGGTGAATTAAGAAAAAGTAAGTTAAAAAAAATAATAATAATTTCAGAGACAGAAGGAGATTAGAAGTTACCAGAAACTGGGGGAAGGGATAATTAGAAGTTATTGCCTGATGGGTACAGAATTTATGTTTAGGACGATGAAAACATTTTGGAAACAGAGGTGATGGTCACTGCATTGTAAATTTAATGAATCCCACACAATTACATGTTTAAAAATGCTTAAAATGGCAATCCTTATGTTATATGTATTTTACCGCAATTAAAAAATATATATATATGTATATATGGTACTATCTGTAGTGGACTCTTATGCAGCCATTCAAAATGATGTCACAGCAGAAGGCTGTTGCCTTCAACAAGTGGTCCTGTTACACAAAGTGTAAAAAGGCTACAGAGGAATATGTTCAGCTGGACTCCAGTCTTATGAATATGCCCTGAAAAAGGACCAGTAGGTCACATATCAAAATCTGGGTGGTGGAACTGTGGGTTGTTTTTCCTTTCTTGTTTGGTGTATTTTCCCACTTTACTAGGATAAAGATGCGTTCCTTGGGTAATTCTGTGTTTTTGTCATGATAATGCACAAAATCCCAGCACCGACACCACCTGGCTGGGGTACCTGGCATGCAGGCACTTCACTGCCAGGGGTGAGCACTGACAGCCTCCAGAGCTGCTCAAGGCTCAAGAGCTGTTGGGGATGGAGACTCCTAGGGACGAGCCATGCGAGAAAGGGCTTGTCCCAGGGAGGACTACCCTTTCACTGGGCTCTCAGGGAGGCCAGGGCCTGATCAGGACAGGGACACACAGAGATTGCATATGCTGCTCCTGCACTGTTCAGTTGCTATGGGTCTCAGGAGAAGGACAACAGCCTCTCCCAAGGAGGTGCTGTGGATTGATTTCCCTCCAAACTTAGTCCCCACTATGTGACAGTGTAAAGAGGGTGGGAAATCCTATTATGGTAATTGAAAGGTGGGGACTTGAAGAGGTGATTAGATTGTAGGCCCATGCCATAATGAATGGATTAATAATGGTGGTCAGGGGCGTGGTTCTGAGGGCTTTAAAAAAGGAGAGAAGAGAGTCTGTCTCTCTCTCTCTGTTCCACCATTTTCTACCATGGGAAACACCTACATTGCTGTAAAGCCACCACCAAAGAAGACCCTCATCAGATGTGTTCCCTGGACTTTGGACTTCCCAGCCTCCAAAGCTGTAAGCAATAAATTTTGTTTTCTTAAAAATTACCCAGTTCTGGGTATTTTGTTATAAGCAACAGAAACGGACTAATACAGGAGAGAAGGAGGGGAGGGAGGAGAGTGTCTTGGGTGTGGAGAGCTCAAGAGCACAAGCTCTGGAGTCCAAGAGACCTGGGCTCAAACCCCAGCAGCATGCATTGTTAGCTGTGTGGCCTCAGGCCCGTAACGTCTCCTCTCTGAAATTTTGTATCTTCATCTGTAAAATGGGGGTAAGAGTAGTTCCTATGTCCTGAGGTTGCTGTGGGGATTAAAGGAGATAATGTTTGTCAGGGTGACAAACCCTGTACTTGTCACATATAGTAGGCACTCATTAAATGAGTGAGGCTGATGAGTGTTCCCATAAAAGCAATAGTAACACTAAAATGATAATAATAGTAATAACAGCACCTAACATGTATTAACCTATCTGATGTTCGCAGGTATTTATAAGGTAGATAGATTACATCCCCATGTTACAGATGAGGAAATGGAGGCACACAGAGGTTGTCACCTGCCCATGGTCACACAGGTAGGAAGGGGCAGAGCTGGAGTTTGAACCCAGACAGCGTGTTTCAGAACCTGTGCTCTTAATTCTACCCACTACTGCCTTACTACAAAGCATATTCAAAGCCTGCTGATTCTCACAGAAAACAGAGGAGTGATCGTTCCCATTTTTTAGATATGGAAACAGGCTCAGAGAGGTACAGTGACTTGCCCAAGGCCACACAACTGGAAGAGGCAGAAGCGATCTTCCTGCCTGTCTCCAGGGATGGGGTCTGGGCAGAAGAAGCATTGGTGACTCCACTCACTTGGACAGGGAGACACCACCGGGCTTGCCAATGAGGTCCTCATGATGCAGGACAGCGTCGCTCCAGGCGATGCCCAGGAAGTCGAGGATGAGCTTGAGGGAGCGCCTGGGGTGCAGCACCAGCTGCTCGTAATACACAGGCAGGCACTTGTCCTTGCCCACCTCCATGCACTGGGCGTACATCACCTCGATGGCCTTGTTCCACTTGGTGAGGCAGTCGCGGTAGCTGCTGAGGTCGAAGCCCGCGATGGTGACCTTGCGTGTGATCATGGAGTGCACAGAGGCCCGGCCGTCCCGCACCATCAGTAGGAACTTGGAGTTGGGGAACAGGCGCGACAAGTAGACCGATGACTTGAGCGTGAAGGGATCCTTGTTGCAGAGCACGCGGGCGGGCTCGCCGTGCTTGGCGATCACCTCCAGGATGAAGGCCTGCATGGCGGCGTCCAGCACCTCGTCCGTCACTCCCGCTTCGTCCAGCCGCAGCTTCTCCCGGCCTGACTTGGACCAGGCCTGGCGCATGGCTAGCACGCGGGGGATGATGCGGGTCTCCTCGCCGCAGCGCACCTCGGGGTGGGCGTCCAGCATGGCGCGCATCAGCGTGGTGCCGCTGCGGGGCACGCCGCCCACGAAGATAAGCGGCATGGCCTTGCCGTAGCGGTACTCCACGTGGTCCATGCCCACCATCACCAGCTCCTCCTGCTCCGGCCGCATGGCCCGCCGCGGGCTCCGCAGGCCCTCCAGCACCGCCCGGCACTCCAGCACCTGCTGGCCCAGCTGGACTGCCAGCACCAGGACCAGGGCGCAGCCGGCCACCAGCAGCGCCCTCCGCACCGACAGGCGCATGCCGGGCCGGGGGTGGGGCAGGCCCGGCCTGGGGGCCCGCTTAGGTGGCTTCAAGGACGGATCAGCAGACAGCGGCCCCGGCTCACATCTGCGGAGAGAGGGAGACACACATGGTCAGGCAGCCTGCGAGCTATGGGTCCTTTACTACACAAATCCCAAATCGCAAATGTGACGCTGCTGACATTAAGCACAGAGCACATTTCATAAGCACTGACTGTGTGCCTGGCATGTGCTAGGCACCTTACATATCTTAACTCCTGGGATCCTCCCACAGCCCTAGGTAGGTATTATTATCACCCCTAAGGGACTCTATAGACCCACACGCTGGGTTCAGATCCTTCTCCCCATTTCCTAGCTGTGGGACCTTGACAGGTTCCTTAATCTCTGAAAGCCAGAGATGTCTTATCTGATAAATGGAGAAAATAATAACTATAAAATTTACTATTGATAATGCAGAAAATAATAATCCATTGGAACATCAGGTTCCAACAGCACCTCTGTTCCATGAGGACAGGGAATTTTGCCCATTTTGATCACTGCTGTATCCCCAGCTCCTAGCACAGTGCCTGGCACCTAGTAGCTGCCCAGTAAGTACTGATGGAATGCACCTTGGTAGAATGAGCAGGGCCTGGCACAAAGTGAGTACTCTGAAATCATCACTACACAGAGAGGCTGCTCAATGTCGCCCAGGTGGGACGCAGCCACCCAGGAGGCCAAGATTCAAACCCAGCCAGCCGGCTCCTGCCCTTGCTCTGAATTACCACAATGTCTCAGCAGGACAGGTTTTTCAGGAAAAGGCTCAGTACATCCTCATCTAGATTTCTTCCTGAATCATCATCCATTCATTTGTTCTTCATTCAGGAAATGTTTATTAGACACTAAAAGGTGCCAGCCACCATGTGGGGTGCTGGAAACAATGTACATCACAGTCAGGACTCTGACCTCAAGGAGCTTAGGTCCTAGTGGGGAAAGCAGATAATACACAATGTATAGACACACTGTGATAACAACTTTCAAGGAAATGATCCAGACACTGTGAGAGGAATCAAGTTCAGAAGAAGGAGGGTAGCCAGGGAGGGCCTCTTGGAGGAGGTGGCCTCCAAGCCAAGACATGGATAAGGAGCTGGCCACATGGAGATGAGTGGGAATGGTGCTCCCGGCAGAGGGAACAGAGAGGGCAAAGGCCCTAAGATGGGACAGGGTATCTTCAAGAGCCTAAAAGGAGACTGATGGGGCTCGAGGGGAGTGAGGGGGGAAGGAGGGAGAAAGACGGTGGGGGGCCACTGGCCAGGCAAGTCCTTGGAACCGGTAAAGAGCTGGGCTTACTCTATGGGCAGCCCCTGAGGAGAGGGCCTGCAGGGGTGAGGATGGAGGCCAAAGGGCCAGTCAGGAGGATCCTGCCAGTATCCTGGGTAAGCTCAGCTCAAGGACAATGGGGGGACAAGGGGTGGAGATGACTTAGGACGTGAATTATGACCCTGAGCCTATGCTCCTCGCCCCTCCCAGGTGTTGCTAATTAAGAGGAACAGATTTTAATGGGAATTCATGTAAGGGCTTGTTTTAAAAAGCAGGGAGGGCTACCTTGTTAGCGCAATTGGTTAGAGTGTGGTGCTGGTAACACCGAGATCCAGGGTTCAATCCCTATACAAACCAGCAGCCACCAGGAAAAAAAAAAAGAGGGGTCCACCCAGTCCAGTCATCCCCTTCTTCACACCCCTCAAGTGACGAATCCACTTCCCTCCTTAGTTCACCCCCACGACCCCCCGATTTTGCAACCTGAGCACAATGCAGAAGGTGCAGAACCCAGATGCTGGATGGACACTCAGCCAATCTCAGACCACCCTAGCCATTCTCTGCCTCGCCTCTGCTGCGTCACTGGGCCTTAGTTTCCCGGAATGCCCTTCCTATCTCTTTCCAGAATCAAAGTGAGGGCTTGAGGTCTCTGGGCATTCAAGGAGTCAGGTAGGCCAGCATTCAAAACCCACCTCTGCCACTTCCTGGCTGCGTGATCTTGGGCAGCAAACTTACCCTCTCTGAGCCACATCTGTAAAATGGACCTATGAGTGTCAACCTCAGAGAGCTGTCATGAACAGTAAATGAACTTCTATATAGACAGTATTTAAGAAGGTGCCCAGCACATAGGGAGCATTTGAAAGAATATTAGCAGTTTCTACCATGATCACTTGTTATTCATTTATTGCAGCATTTAATAAGCACCTACTGTATGCTGGGAGTTGGCGTACAGAGCTAAGAGACACAGTCTCAGCCTTACTCACACTGTTGATCCACACCTGGAAGAGACTGAGGGCTTCTACCTGAGTAGGTGAGGGAAGGCCTCCTGCAGGAGGTAGCCCTCACGCTGAGCTTTAAACAGTGGATAGGAAACAGGCAGGTGGAGGAGAGAGAGAGAGGGTGTTCCTGGCAAAGGAAGCAGCCAGCGCAAAGGCACAGGCAGGGAAGAACTGGCATGACTGGGGACCTACGAGTGACTTAGTGAATGGTGGAGGGGCTGGGGGAAGAGAGCAGGGAGACAGCTTTCTTCTTTGGACATGACAATTCACCTGAAAACACCAAAGGAGCCAGTATGCAGCGGGGCCTATCCACTCACAAGGGTTGGGCTGCCTGGGTCTCTCGACTGTAGCAAGTGGAAAATAAACCTCAAAGCTGAGGGAAAGCATAGTTTCAGGCCTGGGGTTGAAACTGCTGAGACACACTGGCACTTCCTGGCTGTGTGGCTTTGGGAGAGTCACTTCCCCCATCTCAGCTACAGTTTCTTCAGCTGCAAAATAGGGTGGATCCACTGGCCTCAAAGAAGGTTCTAGAAGCAGCTGACAGAACAAAAATAAATGTCACCTTGGGGTTACTGGCCTCTCTGAGCATCAGATAATAGCTGGGACCTTCTTCTCAGAAAATTGTGCCTATTAAATTCTGCTGACAATGTTGGTGGTTCACTGGTGCCCCCAATTCAAGATCTGCAATGGGAAAAGTTAATTTCAGGACTACTTTCGGGGGAAGGCAAGCTGGACAGGGCCTGAAGTCATTCGGAAATCCCTCCAATGACCCCCCCAGCTTCTTTAAGTGCTCAATGAAATTCTCCCCTTAGACCTGAGACTAGAATTCTGCCAATTATTATGATTTCAGTGTCAGTGCCCCTGGGGGGCTGTCAATCACACTTTAGCTTGAATTAGAATAATTACCCTTTTGGGTGAACACATGGAGGTGAGGGAATACTGAGAAAGGGGGACAATCTGGAAACTGAAAGTTGCTTCCAGAAAGGGTTGGTATAGTGTGCATGCTACTGAGTGTGTGTGTGTGTGTGTGTACACTCAAGCCTATGCTTGGGGTTTGGAAGTGATTTAGATATTAAATACCAAGGCAAAAGGCTTGGAAGAAGGTACAGACAGAGTAAGGAAAATGTTATCAACTTGCCAGTTTTGCTCCATACTGATCATTCATTTGGCTCCAGCATTTTAAGTTTAGCAAAAGTCCTGAGTTTTGTGTCTTTACACATTTATGGTGTACGCTCACTCTGCCAAAGCATTTTTCATGTGTCCTCTGACCTCAGATAGATAAAGCAACTTGCCCAAGGTTGCACAGCCAGAGTGGCAGGCCTTGATCAAACAAGGCCAAGGCTGAGCTGTTCACCAGAAGAAAAGAGCTCGACGTGGGCAGGTCAGACATCAGCAGAAGACAGCAGAGACCTGGAAAATGGCTTCAGAAGAAAAAAGCAAGACAGAAAGCAACTGGGAAACCACAAAGCAAAAGGCAGCTTCCAGAGTCACAGTCAGTAACCTCACTCCAGGAGGAGCTAGAGGGCCCAGCCCAGGGACCTGGGCCTGCCCTGCACTTTTACCACCCTGCTGGACCCTGGCAAGGGAAGTGTCCTGGCATCCTGCCAGTGAGGATGGTGGGTGAGGTCTTGGACTTGAACTCCTACAGCCCCAGATTCAAATCCTGCCTCTGCTACTTGCAAGCTGGTAACCTGGACAAGGGTCTTCATTTCGCTGACCTGTTTTCTCCTCTAAAATAAGGAATAATAATCTTTTCTCATGGAAGCTATTGTGAGGGTCAGGGAACTCTTGCGTAAGGTGCTGAACAAGTACACCAAAAATGCCAACATTGGCAAGATGAGACACAAGAGGGTTTGGGTTCTGGCCGTGACACTGGGCAAGTCCCCTGCCTGCTTTGGGTCTCAGCTTTCTCTATGCTATCACCAGGAGAATCATCTTCCTAACAGACAAACAAGAGCAGAGACCTGCTTTTTCC
Organism: Cynocephalus volans; assembly: GCF_027409185.1. NCBI lineage: Eukaryota > Metazoa > Chordata > Mammalia > Dermoptera > Cynocephalidae > Cynocephalus > Cynocephalus volans. Next base: position 200,729,352 of record NC_084461.1, read on the forward strand.
ACACTGCCTGGACCCAGCTCTTTCTAGTACTGGATTTCTAACCTGCTGGCTTGATAGAGAGGAGAAAGCCAGTCAGAGAGTTTGCTCGACCACCGGCATGGAGTGACCGTGCCAAGAGCTGGCTCTGGAAAAGCCGGGACTCTGTGGGGCCTTCTGGAGACACTTACCTCCCCTGGGCATTCTCATCTCTGGGCTTCAGCCCTCCAAGCTTGCCAAGGCTGTCTGCCCGCAGAGCCCTGCAGGGGCAAAGGAGATACTACATCAGGGATGGGCGCTGTGGAGAAATGCTACCAGGGCAGGGTCTCCCCAAAGAGGCAGAGGGGGTTTTGGGCTCCCAAGGGCACCTTACAGGGACATTTAGGGGAAGGACTCTGGAGAATGAGCTCCAGTGCAGGGGGAGGCCACTTCAGCCCATGATGCTGCAGCAGGTATCTGAACTCGCCTGCTCCTCCTACAGGGAATGAATTGGCTCGCTTCACAGACCAGAGGTATGAGCTGAGAGTGTGAGTCTCTGCCAAGCTCTGGCCTGGTCTGATCAAGGCCTGCCACTCTGCCATTCATGCCTCCTCTCTCCTCTTGACGTAAGGACCTTGGACTTCAGGAAAAGTAAACATAACATCAAGCATCAACAACCACCCTTATACCACTATTACCACATGAGACTGTTGGGTGCAGCTGACCAGGCTGTACCCAGCCTACGATTAATATGGCACTCCCTGGAGTTGGACAATATCCTGCCGCCGCCACCTAATAATGACCAAATGACCAAATGCCTACTATGCAAGTACGTTGTGTCATTCAAAGCTCGGTAAAAGGGAAGTATGATGATCCCCATTTTACAAATGAGAAAATGACACCAAGAGGAAGAACAACTGACCACAAGAACTGACAGAACCAGTTTTGCCATTCAGATGTGTGAGGCCCATGCCCAGGTCTTAACTACCTCATTATAGGAATGAGGCTGTGTCCATGATGGGCCCAGCATGCAAACAGGACCCAGCTAACAGGGAACCAAGGGGATCCCTGTACCTTAGGGGCAGGGCACATGTATCTCAATGCTGTGTGTAAGAACCCAAATGCCCCAAGGGATCACACTGAGGAATGTAAGAACCCAAATGCCCCAAGGGATCACACCCTGATCACATAAGTCCTTCTCGGCCACACCCCATTATGGTGCTGGTTGCCCTCTAAGTAGGGATTGTATTTTAAGCCAATCAGCCTTCCCTAAAAGCCCTATATATATGTGTGTGTGCTGCCTAATAAACGAGCTCTCTCCGGTGGATTGTCAACTGGTGTCGACTCGTCCTTTCATTTGGTGCCAGAACCCGGGACGGAGCTTCTCTTGAGCGGTGACACTTTTCGAATCGCAGCAGCAACACCTTCCAAGTCGCCCCTCGGGAACTCCGTCCCGCCAGGACCGGCCTCCCTTCCACCGCTCACCATTGACGGTCCACCCTCGTCCATTCTTTTCGGCGCTGGCTCCTTCCACTCACCACCGGCTCATCATTAGGTAAGCCCCCTTTCCTAAAGGGCACCAGCCCTTTTTCAGGCTACCACAGGGAGTCTAGACCGTCTGGTAGCCCCTAACACCCATACTCCACCCCACCACGGTCTTCACGACCACCATAAATTCCCAAACTATAACAGGTTCCAAAGCCCCGGTAAACTTTTACTTTCATTTTTGGAGGTTAAAAGCCCCATTCTGTTCTCTCCTTCACCCTCCTGTCCACCGCTCTCTTCTCACCACTTCCCGGGTCCGGGACCCGACCAGAAAATCCTGGCGCTAGGTTTCCTTCAGGTACCGGGCTTTTGCCCTAGAGAAGTGAAGGTCTGGGTGACGACCCACACCTCCCTTCTCTCCTCCTGGTTCGTACCTGAACCTGCCGGGACTAACGTGACCTACTGGGGACGCCCTCTAGGATCCCGCCTTTCCCAACCGCGGAAGGATCTGTCCTATCACTAAATCTCTGTCCGATTTCTGTCTAAATTCCCATTAAGAGACCAGAATGGGCGCTTCCTCCTCCTCCCTAGGGGACTCTCCACTTCAATGCCTTCTGAAAAACCTCACCAACCTTTCCCTCAGGCCGGATATTGAGCCCAAACTCCTCACCAAACTCTGCACACAAGATTGGCCTTATTATCCTTTAGATAATCAAAACACATGGCCCCCTGAGGGCACACTAGATCCAACAGTCTACGAGACCTCTTTAACTACTGCCAGCGCCTAAAAAATGGAAGGAGATCCCCTACATCGAGGCTTTTCGCCTCTTGGCTCAGAACCCCGCCCTCTGCTCCTCCTGTGCTCCCTCTCAAGTCCTTTTAGCCTGTAAACCCTCTTCACAGTCACCCCTCGATCCTTCCACCTTCGACCCTGCTGATGAACCCCCACCCTACCGACCTCCTCCTCCCCCAGTGCCTCCGGCGTCCGCTCCTCCTCCCCCGTCATCCGCGTCACCTTCTGCACCTCCAGCGCCATCCACTCCCCGGTCTTTACCCTCACCTACTCCTGACCGACTAAGCCCCCCTTTCACCCGTTCCCGAGGACCTCCCCCCGCCCCTTTAACAATCGCCCCACTACGTGAGGTAGCTGGGGCTGAAGGAGTAGTTAGGGTCCATGTTCCCTTTTCCCTAGCTTACCTTACAGAATTAGAAAAAAGACTAGGCTCTTTCTCTACGGACCCTACCACCTACATTAAAGAATTCCAATGGATCCTGCAGGCCTACAGCCTCACACATCATGACATCTTCATGCTCCTAGCCAATACCCTCCTCCCCGAGGAACGCCGCAGGGTCTGGGATACAGCCCAAACCCATGCCACTGACACCCATCGTACCAATCCGAATCACCCGCCAGGCCCCCAAGCAGTCCCAGAACAGGAACCTAATTGGGATTATAACACAGCCCAGGGAATCCAGGCTCGAGACCGTTTTGCCTCTTGCTTAATAATTGGCCTCAAAAAATCGGCTCGCAAGGTTGTCAATTTCCAAAAACTTCAAGAAATTGCCCAAAAAAAGGAGGAAACTCCCTCCAAGTTCCTCAATAGATTAACTCAGGCCTTTCAACAATACACTAACTTAGACCCCAACTCAGAAGATGGCCGGCATGTCCTTATGACCTATTTCCTGGCCCAATCCTACCCCGACATTAAAACTAAACTTAAAAAATTAGAGCAGGGTCCTGCAACCCCTCAGACCGAAATCCTGTCAGTGGCCTTCAAGGTTTTTCATAATCGGGAGGAGGAAAAGGAACATCGAAAACAAAAGGCCGACCACGCCAACTTCCAGATGTGGGCCCAGCTTATCAAACCCCCTGGGCGCCCTCCCACAGCCTCCACCTCTAAGCCTCCACCTGGAGCCTGCTTTAAATGTGGAAAGGAAGGGCATTGGGCAAAGGCTTGCCCCACCCCCAGGCCACCCACCACTCATTGTCCAAAATGCAAAAAGAAGGGACATTGGGGATCTGATTGCCCCCTTGCCCGAAGGGGTGAGGGACCAACTGCCCCACAGTCCCCCGAACCGTGGACACCACCTATGGTGGGCCTCGCTGAGGAGGACCGACGGAGCCTTGGGCCCTTCCCGACCATCTCTATAACAAAGCAGGAACCCAGGGTATCCATGGTTGTGGACGGCCACCCAATATCTTTCCTCCTGGACACTGGAGCCACCTTTTCGGTCTTAAGGGAATATAAAGGCCCCACCACCTCCAGCAGCTCTCCTATAGTCGGGGTAGGAGGTAAACAAATCTTTCCCCAAAAAACCCTCTTTTAACCTGCTGCCTTCAAGGTACTCAATCCGTTTTCTCCCATTCCTTTCTAGTCATGCCACAATGCCCCATCCCCTTGTTGGGTCGGGACATTCTATCACGGCTTCAAGTCTCCATTACTTTGCCCCTGTCCTCTTCCTCTTCCCCCGTTTCCTTCCTCCTAGCGCTAGTTCAAGCCCAAGATCCTACTAATTCCGCCCCTCCAAAGAAGTCCTTACCCATCCTGACGCACCCTGTTAACCCCACAGTTTGGGACACTGCCAGCCCCGCTCTGGCCCAGTGTTCCCCTGTACACATAAAACTAAAAGACCCCTCCAAATATATTTGTCAGGCTCAGTATCCATTAACCACAACAGCCCTCCTCGGGTTAAGCCCCATCATTCAGGACCTATTAAAAAAGGGGTATCTCCGTCCCACTCGCTCCCCTTTCAATACTCCCATACTCGCTGTAAAAAAACCTAATGGTGCCTTTTATCTCTATAATATGAGTAAGGGTCCTCCTGAAGAACCTTTGCTCTCCTCACCTCAGCGCCCTTTTCTCAAGCTTCGATAGGCCCTTCTAACAGCCCCTGCACTTCATCTCCCTGATCTAACTAAACCCTTTTTCCTCTATGTTCATGAAAATACGGGACAAGCTCTGGGCGTTTTAGGACCTATCAAAACAATTGGACCCCACTGTACAAGGCTGGGCACCCTGTTTAAGAGCCCTGGCAGCGGGGCAGTTACTGCATAAGGAGGCATCTCACCACATCACCTTAAAGACCTCCTTACCTATAAGGCTCTCCAATCCCTCCCACCTTCCAGAATCCTAACCCTCCTATCCTCGTTTCTGGAAAATCCTGCCCTATCCTTCACTACCTGCCCACCCCTAAACCCGGCTACCCTACTGCCTATACCAGATTCCCCCAACACCCCTTTGCACAGCTGCGTAGAAAGCCTTCAGAATTTCATATCTTACCATTCTTCCATCACTGAGGGGCCCCTGTCTCACGCTGATCTCGCATGGTTCACGGATGGGTCCTCATTCAAGGAAGGAAACACTCATTACACAGGTTATGCCATAGTCTCCCTTGATTCGGTTATAGCTGCTTAACACCAAGGGTAACACAATCACCAACTCAGCTTTAATCTCCACATTAATTGAGGCATCCCATTTACCTTGTAAATTAGGAGTCATTCATTGCAGATCCCACCAGAGGGACGATTCCCCAATCACTCGCGGGAATTGTAAGGCTGACCTCGCCGCACGCACTGCAGCACGGCGCCCACAGACACAAAACCAACTTCCCATTCTTCCATACGGCTCCCAAGGTTCACAGACACCCTCTCAGCCTCAACTGCCTAATGATGATAAGTCCTCTCTCTTTCGCTTGCTCCATGACCTGTTTCACTCTAGCCCCCAAGCTTTATCCTTCTTCTCAGTCACCCCATCTGACAAAGCCCTCTTGCAAAAAATTTCCTCCTCATGCACAATCTGCCAGCGTACCAATCCTAACACCCCTCTCAAACCTGGGCCATACCCCTCCCACCAGGCCAGAGGTCTCACACCCGGGGCCGACTGGCAAGTCGATTTTACGCACATGCCTTCTGTCCGGCGCCTCAAATACCTCTTGGTGTTTGTTGATACCTTTTCAGGATGGGTAGAGGCATTCCCAACATCCAATAAAAAGGCCTCCACTATAGCCCAGACTCTCCTTTCCCAAATCATCCCACGATTTGGGATGCCCACTTCCATTCAATCTGACAATGGACCTGAATTTACCGCCCAGATAATACAAAAACTTTCCCAGTCACTCTCTCTCTCCTGGCACCTACATTGCCCTTACCAACCTCAGGCATCTGGAAAGGTAGAGAGAACCATACTAACTAAATTGTCTCTGGAATTACACCTTGATTGGGTCCGTCTTCTACCTCTCGCTCTACTCAAGACCAGAGCTCTCCCAAAAAGGCCCTCCAATCTTTCCCCTTTTGAAGTCATGTATGGTAGGTCCCTCCTACCCCCGGGGATCACAGCAACTGAAGGACCCATACCACCCACCATGGCCTTACCCTTGCTCTCCCACCTTCGCACCAAGCTATGGAAATACCAGGACTGACTACCTCCAGATCCGTCACTTTCCATAAATAACCTTTCACTCAGCCCAGGCCAATTAGTATTCTACACTTCCCCGGAACCCAAAACCCCCCTAACCCCTAAGTGGGAAGGCCCATGTCCTGTCATCCTTTGCACTCCAACTGCTGCTAAACTTTCCCTGCCAGGTAATCATGTTACTCCATGGATTCTCCTGTTCTTTTCATTTCACCCAGGGAGCTTTCAGGCCCCTCTACTAGCTCCCCTGGGTCACCCCTTTACACCTGTCAACAGATCATTTCTGAAACACTCATCTTTCTCTCTCTCTCCCGGAAATTGTTTTCTCTCATGCGACCGCTCCTGGCGGCCGTCTCCTTAAACGCTTCCCTTCCTCAACCATTTATAACCACACCATTGCCCCACCAGGCTCTTTCTTCTGGTGCAATGGAACCCTCTCTACCTCCATCCTGCCTAATCTTACTGCCCCATGCCTTCTTGTCACCATCGTCCCTCAACTCACTCTGTACTCCAGTTCAGAACTGTTCCATCTTCTTCATCCCCCCTCAGGGCAAAAAAGGGCCGCCTTCCTCCCGATCATGGTTGGTATTTCCCTAACAACATCAGTGGTTGGAGCCGGCCTGTCGGGAGGAGCCTTAGGACACAGTTTATGGGCGGTTGAAGACATAAATGCTAAACTTGAAGGGGCTCTGACCTCCACTGCCGAATCTCTTTCCTCTCTACAGAGACAAATTACCTCTTTAGCTCAGGTCACCCTCCAAAACCGCAGAGCACTAGACCTCCTCACTGAAACAAACATCATCAAACTCACCGACTTAGCTTCCAGCCTACGAACCACATCCAGTTCTAACCCCTTTTCTTCTTTTATCTTAAACCCTATCCTAACTTGGATTTGGCCCATTTTGGGACCTCTAATCATTATCCTCATAACCTGCCTTTTCTTGCCCTGGATCATTAGGTTTCTTCAAACCCAAGTGGGAAAAATCTCTAATCAGGCCTTTAACCAGCTTCTGCTTAGAAACTACCAGCTCCTAGATACCGATGAACCCCCCGCCTCATCTCGTGAGCTCCTCAGCCGATGCTGAAGAGACAGCACCTTACAGAGGGAACGCATCCTACACGCCCTTGCCACCGATGCCTGGCTGCTCCCTCCAGTCTCCAACTACGAACAATGGAACTGGTGCATACTCGACTTGTGGCTTCAAGGAACGTTTATGGACTTTTCCCCTTTTGAAATTACTTGTTTCTCCACCCTCCTTTGGGGTTTCATAATGGGTATTTATGTACCTTCCTCCCTTTGCCCCCCCCACAACGCCCCAGTTCAGCAGGAAGTAGCTCGATGACTTCAACGTCCCCTTTCCTAAAACAAGAAAAAGGGAGGAATGTAGGGACCCAAATGCCCCAAGGGATCACACCCCGATCACATAAGTCCTTCTCGGCCACACCCCATCATGGCGCTGGTTGCCCTCTAAGTAGGGATTGTATTTTAAGCCAATCAGCCTTCCCTTAAAGCCCTATACATATGTGTGTGTACCGCCTAATAAACGAGCTCTCTCCGGTGGATCGTCAACTGGTGTCGACTTGTCCTTTCACTGTGTGCTTACCATTTAGGGTGGAGAAGATTTTTAGTCCAATTCTCACTTCCCCTCATTTTACAAATGGGACAATTGAGGCCCAGGAGGGGAAATCACTTTACAGACTCCCTGAAGTCTGAGGCTCAGCATCCCTCCTCTCGGTCCTGTTTCAGGAGGCAGAGGTGGTTTGGAATGCAGCTCTGGAGTTGGACGACTCCCTGACTGTATAGATGGTCACGCCTCTGCGCTTCAGTTTTCCTGTTCTGTAAAAAGGGCTGTTGAGAGGCTTAAGCAAGATAACAGTAGGCACTTAAAAATCTCAGCTATTATCACTATTTGTGCCATGATGGAAATCAAGTGGCTGTAGGCTACTGTCTGCATATCTTTGTCCTCTCTTCCTTCTATTCGCGCGCTTCTCACCTCTATACAGTTTTTCTTTTCCTGCAACACCAGCCCCATTAGTACATCTAAACCCAAATGGAGAACGGTTCCCAGGTGTAACCACAGCAACCAGCCCCCCACCCCCACCCCACCCCCAGCCCACTCCCAAGCCACAGAATACTCAGGCCTGGCACTCCTGTCCTCCATTGTTGGCTGCCCTCTTGGAACGAATAAAACCAATTAGGGACAGGCACTTAAAGCTCTTTCGGAGGCAGGATGGCTCAGGCCCAGCTGCCCTGAGGCGGCCCTTGAAATGCCAGCGAGCCAAGAGGCCTGCCAGCTGGGCAGCTCCCGGGGCTCACGGGCTGGCCTGCCCCCTCCAGGGAACACAGGCCCTTTCAGAGTGACTTAGAGCTCCATGTTCAACATGCAGCCACCGGCCACTCATAGCTATTTCAATTCAGATCAAGCAAAATTAAGTAAAATTAAAAATTCAGCATCTTGGTTCATACTGGCTGCATTTGAAGAGCCCAGTAGCCACATGGGGCCAGTGGCTACAGTTTTAGACAGTGCAGATCTAGAGTGAGGTTGGCAAACTACGGCCCTTGGTCCACATTCAACCCATGCCCTGTGTTTCTATGGTCCTTGACCTAAGAGTGATTTGTACATTTTTTTCAAGGGAAGCTGGCGGGGGGAGGGGAGGAGGAAGAGGAGAGAGAGGAGGGACAGCTGCAACAGCAACAACCACCGAAACTTACTATCTGAATGTTTATAGAAGTTTGCCGACCTTGCTCTAGAACGTTCCATCACCACAGAAAGTTCTCTTCTATTGAAAAGCACTGACTTAGAGGACAAACAAGAGGCAGGGATGGGAGACAACGAGTCCTCCTTTTCTTGCAGGAGGATCATCAGTAATAGCGGCTAGCACTTATTAAGTACCACTGTGTATTTAACACCAAATGCAGGGCTTTCCATGCACTGCCGGTTTCACACTCGCATCAGCCCAGTGTGGGATGGACAGGTGCCATGTTCCCCACTTTACGGACGAGACCCGTGTGTGAGCATGACAGTGCCACAAAGCAAAATAGCCAGATCAGCCGAACCATCCAGTAATCAGAAACCACAGGCAAGAAAAAAAGACAAGAAGCAAACACACTCAAAATGCTACCAGGGGTGATGCTGGGGTTGGAAGTGACATTCTTCTCCTAAAAATGCATTTTCATGGTGTCATACTGTCTTTCCATATGAGAAAATAATAAAGTGACTGGTATCTTTTGAATTGTTTGCCAGGCATAGTATGGGACCAGACTGATAGGATTCAAATCCCAACTTCAAGAGCTACTGGCTGTGTGACATTGGCAAATCATTTAACCTCCCTGAGCCTCAGTTTCTTTATCTGTAAAATGGGGATGATGATAATACCTCCAGGAACTAGCCGCATAGGAATACTGGGAGTTGTCAGTAATTGAGAACATGTTAGAACATGCACAGAGCAAGTGCATTCATGCACTAGCTCTTGTTTTCAGCATAACCTTGTAAGGTGAGGATTTTTATCTTCATCTGGTAAGTAAGGAACTTGAAGCTCCAAGAGACAAAGTGATTAGCAGAAAGCTACACAACTAGTAGGAGGAAAAGCCAGTTTCCAAATGTGGCTCTGTCCCCAAAATGCCATCCTTGGTGTGTCATTTTGTGGCTCAAAAAATGCAGAGGGACTGGCCTGTTAGCTCACTTGGTTGACGCTGATAACACCAAGGTCACGGGTTTGGATCCCCATACCGGCCAGCTGCCAAAAAGCAAACAGCAAAAAAACTGGGGGCAGCAGGAGAGGATGGGAAGGAGCTTTGCACCCTCTTTCCACTGACCCCTGAGCTACCCTGGAAGGGAAGGGAAGAGAAGGGAAGTTAAGGAGGGGAGAGCTGATCAATCTAAAATATCCTCTTAGATCCACATTCATTCGCTCCACAAATATTTACTGAGCACCTACTATGTGCCAGGTACTGCTCAAGATATTGAGATGCATCAAGGGCAACAGACAAATATCCCTGACTTCATGGAGCTGACATTCTAGTGGGGGACACAGAAACCCATATGTGAGACAAAGACACCAGTGATAAATGCTCAGCAGGAAAGGCCCACAAGACGAGAGGTGGAGACATTCCATGGGGGCTAAAGGAGGTGATATTTATACTGAGACTGCAATGATTTTGGTTCAAACCTATTTGAACTTTGTAAATGGGCATCATTTCTCCAAGCTCAGCAGATCAAGAGGTTCCCAAGAAAAAAGTGGCTGGAGGGGAGAAGAGCTGGGAGCACACAGTGCCAGCTAATGAGGTGGGTCACTGCACTTACAGAGTGGCCTTGGAGGGGGGCCCAGTGCCCATGTGCCCAAGCTCAGCCATCAGCCTCACAATCCCTCCCCATGGGAACCAGCATCCAAACATTCCATCGCCACAGCTCCTGCCGGGCCACGCTGACCGCACCATCTCCCACCCTACACGCTGCAACCCTCCATGCAGAGGTGGGGGGAGACTTTAGCTCTCTCAGGCGGGAACCCTAGGAATCAGAGACCCCCAACCCACTCCAGAGGGAAGCCAGCCAAGAAAAGTCTGCCAGATTCCAATGAGATGGGGGGAAGGGAAAAATAAGTCTGAGTTCCTGGGTGCTGTTTGCACATAAGAAGCATGCAGAGTGGTTCCATAGGGGAGAAGGGCAGGCAGGCTAGGCTGGCAGACTGCCTTAAAAACATTACATCATCATACTTATTGAGCGCTTATGGTATGCCAGGTACTGAGTTAAGGGTTTTTACACACGTCATTGCATTTTGTCCTTGCAACCCTCTCCTTATGACCCCATTTGACTCTCCCTCATTAACCATCCATTTACAGGGGCTCAGAGAAGTGAAGTAAACCTCCCAGGGCCACTCAGCTGGTAGGAAGGGCAGCCAGCAGGAAAAGCCAAGTCTCACTGTCTCTCAAGAGCCCACGCTCCTGATCTGGGATCTTTTGTCCCTAACTGACTTCACATTTTTTTTTTACCTAAAACAATCAAAGCAGGGCCCCCATACACTGCCCCAACCTCCCCCTCGAAATAGGCTCAGTTCAACACTTTGTGTTAGGAACAAGCTGGGGATGGGAGTGATGAGGCTGGGTGTCCTGGGTTCCTCTGGGACAGCTCTTCTAGCCTCAGTGTTCTCATCTGAGAAATGGGAATAACACACAGAACAAAAAGCGGCATGAGGAACTACATAACTTCCATCAAGACTGGCACAGAGTCAACATGTGAACAATGTATTTAATAATATGATCATTGTCATCACAGCACATAGACGAAGAAGACTAGAAGGGGCATACATAAACTAAGGAAGGTGTGGTGTGGTGAGGTGGGTTAAGGAGTGACTTCTCTTCCCTGTATCTGTTTCCCAAACTTTCTGTGACCTCATCTTACCATCTCTATTAGGGGTCAGTCAACAAGCTTCTTCTGTGAAGGACCATAAAGCTGATGTTTTTGGCTCTGTGGGCCAGATGGTCTCTGTTGCAACTACTCCACTCTACCGCTGGAGCACAAAAGTAGCCACCAATGACACACACACAAATGCACATGACTGTGTTGCAATAAGACTTTACGAAAACAGTCGGCAAGCAAGATTTTGTGCCAGGGCCATAGTCTGCCAGTGCCATGGTCTATGTCAGGAAAGGGCAATTTCAGCAGCTTATGCCCAGTGCAACTTGGGCAAGCTGGCAAGGCACAAATGCAGGTTGAGCTGAGCTGGAAGCCACTATGTATTTTGGTTCTGGGCCCCAGCTCAGAAGGGCCAGTGGCAGGACTCTGGTGGCCAGCCTTTGGTGAGTAAGAGAAAAATATACAATTCCAGAAAACAAACAGTTGATTTAAAAAACAACAACAACAACAAAAAAAACAGCACACACATGCATAGGGAATCATCTGGTACCCTGCCGGTTTCCAAGTAAGGACTTAAGGAGAGAGACTTATGTATGCTTGGCAGTTTTATACACACTTTGGTTCTAACAGCAACCCTAGAGGTTAGGTGCTATTATTAGCCCCATTTTACAGAACAGAGATGGGGAAGCTACTTGCCCCAGGTTGGGCAGCTGACACACACACACACACACACACACACACACACACACACACACACGACCCTGTCTCCACTCCTTTGCTGAGAAGCTGTCCGAGGTGGGGGCTTCCTGCACCCAACACACACACACACACACATACACACACACACACACACACACACACGACCCTGGTGGGGGCTTCCTGCACCCAACACACACACACACACACACACACACACACACACACACACACACACACACACACACACACACACACACACACACACACACACACACACACACACACACACACACACACACACACACGACCCTGTCTCCACTCCTTTGCTGAGAAGTTGTCCGAGGTGGGGGACTGAGCCCTGGAGTAAAACTCCTACACACCTGGCTTTGAGTCCCTGTTCCGCTGATTACTAGCAATGCAGCAATGGGGGAAAGGAGAAGGTGCACCTAACTTCTCTGTGCTCAGTGAAAGGGGGATGCTAATAGCACTAGTGAGTATTAAATACACGAACTAATATAAAGCACTCAGAACAGAGCTTTGTTACTTACGTATCATTGTTATTCTGTCCATTTAAAGTGGTTCTCAAACTTCACTGTGCTTCAAAATAGCCTGAAACTGTTAAAAGGCTAACTCCTGGGGCCTGCCCCAAATCTTCTGATTTGGAAGATACGGTGGGGCCCAGGGATCTACATTTTAACAAGCGCTGCCTCCCCTGCCTCCACTCTATGGAATAACACTTAGGCCACTGAGCTCAGCATTCAAGGACTATTTACTGGTGCTCACCTGGGCCAGGCATGGGGAACACAATGTTCATAGGCTGTGGGGGTCAGGAGTGCACACCCCAATGTTGGACAGACCCGAGGTGCAACCTTGGCTTGGCCATTCACCAGCTGTGTGACCTTGAGCCAGTGACTTCTCGTGTCTGAGCCTCACTTGCCTCATCTCCAAAAAAAGTTTGAAAGTGACACGTATCTCATCGAGCTGTCACGACGCTGGCTCAGAATATGAGCACAGTGACATTAGCTATAATTATGTGCTATTATTTATGAGCACAGACACAGTTCTGCCCATAAGGACCATTGGGAAGGCAGACAATCAACACAGAGTGGGAGGGATGCCAAGATGGGGGACGTGCAGGCAGCTGTGGGAGCACAAGCAGGAGCAGCCCAGTGCCACGTCCTGCCCAGAATACCAAGTATCATCCGACAGACGGCCAGACAGACAGACACCACAGCAAAGCTGCATCTAGCAACCCCGTCAGGGAGAAAGCACAGCTCTGCCCAGGTAACAGATAAGAAATGCTGAGAGGGGAGATGGCCGCCCATACTCTTGCAGCTGGGGCTGGGCAGCATCAAGACTCAAGTCCAGATCTAATGGGCCTTTTTGTGCCATGAATACCTTCACCCTCTGGTGAAACCTACAAACCCCTTCCCTTTTAAATGGAATAAAATAAAATATACAGGTGTTTTTAGAGCGCTTGAGATTTTCTGATCAAGAGTAGCGATTGCATATAAAGATGGACGAGATGTAAAATGAAATCAGCAAAATGTCTTCGGTAGAGGGCAGGAAAATTGTAACAAATAAGAAGTTCTTCTGCAATAATTTTCCAGATACTCTTAAAATGTTATCCTAAAGGGATATCACTCTAAGTATCTTTTAAAATAGACAGGAGCCATCCATCTCCATGGGCACGTGATTCATTCAAAATGGATATTAAAAATAAATAAATTAATTAAAATAAATAAATAAATAAAATGGATAAAACAGTGTGTTACTGAAAATTAGGTGTAGAGCTGTATATATTCTATAAGAATAAAAATACAGTGATACCATTTCTGTAAAGTTGTTTAAATGAATAAACAAAGAGAATTACTTGAAATAGTTATTTTAGAATCGCAAACTACTTTTCTTTTGAAATAACTTCTTTCTACCCTAAGTTGTTACTTCTGTTTTCTTTTTAACAGGTGACTTGAAGATTTTTAAAACTAGAAATTGGAACTAGAAAATCCTGAGAATCTAAGGTGTTTTGTTTAACATGATAGTTAAATTGAACTCATTTGACTACACTTAAAAGGCGTTACAATGTTATTGAATGCCTAGATTATACTACCTTTAACTTTAGATAAACTGTCTTTTACTTTTAAACATGTTTAATCAAGAACCTTCTGTTGGTGTTGTAAACGTTTTATTTTTTATAAAATGTTCTCTAAATACAACTACTATTCTTTGTAAGTTTATTTAAAATAAATTTTTAAATCTTTCCTCTTTCAAGTAAACAAACTGTGATCGATCTTGATCTGCCTTAAAAAAAAAAAAAGGGAAACCGACTACAGCAAATTTTGGCTGAGGACACAATTATAAAAAATGCTATGATATAGTAACGTATATGCTCTCTTTATTAAAGCAATTTAAACAACAAGATCTAGTGTCAGTCCAAATTACTAGTGTAATTTGCATGTAGTGATGAGCTGACATATCTGCAATAAGTGAAATGTGATATAAAAAAATGTCTGGTAGGGACATGTACCAGAAAAGCTTGATGGCATATTCTAGAGCATAGTTTGGATGCTCTGATTTTACTTTAAGAAGTAAAAGCAGGAGACAACAACTATTACAAAAGAACCATGCCTCCAGGTATCACAGGCCAACACAAGACCTTGGATATTAACTCAGGTCAGAAGTGTGGATGGAGGGCCGGCGGCCCGTGGCTCACTTGGGAGAGCGTGGTGCTGACAACACTAAGTCAAGGGTTAAGATTCCCTTACCCATCATCTTTAAAAAAAAAAAAAAAAAAAAGTGTGGATGGGAGTGGGTGTGACCCTGGCCATAGCCACTACACACATGACCCCGAGGGGAAGCAGGAGGAGGCTCCACCAACACTGGATGTGTGAGGCGTGGGCAGGTGGACAGAGCCCAGGTGTGTTGTCAGCCAGCCTGGGTATGTATGTGCCTCTACCTCAGACCCTCGGCAGCATCACCTCCACTCTCTGGACCTCCATTTCCTCATCTGTAAAATGGGCCCAATAATTTTTACTAGCCAAGGCTCCTGTGAGGATTAAGTGAGATGGAGGCTTGATTGGGAAAAAGAGCAGAGGGCTGTGGCTGATGCATTACAGCTCTCCAATAAATGTGGGTCCCACTTGAATCTACTGATCAGAAATCAGCAGTGGTGAGTAAGAGGATGGGAAGGGAGGTCAGCAGGCTCCAGACTGTGCCCAGCCTTGAATGCCAAGTCAGGAGCTTGGAGTTGCACTGGGGGCAGTGGGAAATTCTGACTGTTGGGCTGGTTGTGATCCCCCAGGAGGGAACACAGGCTCTCTCTGGTGTAGGGCAGCTTAAAAGACGAGGGCCGCCGGCCAGGCGAGAGCTGCTGGGGGATCCAGGGAGCCATCTCAAAGGAGAGAGAGGGGAGAAAGTGGCAAAGGAACCAGATACCCTGGGCCAGGGGAGAAGGTGATGCGGACAGAGACCCCCCTGTGGTCCTCACACGTGACTCACTTGTGGGACAATCAACTCACAGCTTCTCTTGGGATGGGCCTCGCTGACCTCATCTGTCAAATGGGGAGATGCTGTTGAGAGCAGGAAGGGACAGAGTGACAGAGTGGCAGGGAGAGCTCAGCCAGCCTAGGAAGAGCAAGAGGCCTGGCTGGCAGGGCTGGGACAGGGCGAGGCATTGTCCTCAAGCATAAAACTCAAGAGAGCACCAAAAACTCAGTAACCAAGATCAATAATGTTTTAATGCAATTTTTTTTAGATTAATGGAAAAAAATCCGCAATGAACAAAAAATCAAAATTTTAAATAAATAGGACAAATACTGGGGCTGTGCCTAGTCATACCGGAGCCTGAGGCAGAAGGAGAAAAATGAGTAACACTGATCCTGTCTTTGTGCAGAATTTTGATATGCTGTTCATCATGGACATTTTTGCATTAATTTGGATAGCCTGGTAACAATTTTATTGAGATACAATTCACCTACTTAAAGTGTACAGTTCAATGTTTTTGTGTATAATCACAGAGTTTAGGATATTCTCAGGTTTCTAGTACATTCAGAGTAGTATATTCACAGTTCTAGTACAGTCACAGCCCATTTTAGAACATTTTCATCACCCCAAATAGACCTTTAGGTATCGACCCCATTGCCTCCTCGTCAAGCCCGTGGCAACCACTAATTTACTTCCTGTGGTTATGGAGTTGCCTGTTCCGAACACTTCGTGTAAACGGAAACCCACAACACATGGTCTTTAGGAACTAGCTTCTTCCACCTAGCATACTACTTTCAAGGTCCACCCATTAGTTTTGATGTTTAAACATTTGCATTAAAATATTACTTATCTTGATTACTCAACCACCCAAATCCCAGCCCTGCCATCTAGAGTTCTTCCGGGTCAAACCCTGGTTTCTGCAAACCCCCAATTGATGGCATGGTTCTGGTCATACCTTTACCCAGAAGCCAGGGAGCTCAGGACCCCCCGAAATCCCCCAGCCCAGACAGCAGTGGCTACTGAGAGCCTCCCGAGGATATCCACACACCATGACAGAAGCAGGTTCCCCTCAAAGCCCTGCTCCTTCTAGAACCACACTGCCTCAACTTGCCCAGGGAAATTCTATCGCAACTTCTGCTTTGAAGCGAGTATTTATTGAGCTCCAGATGTATATACCACGTGTCACTTGCCCAAACACAGAGCTCAAATTGCAGCCATGTCGCTCCCACCAAGGCAGGCAGTGAGGGACGGGAGATGAGTAGGGGATAGGAGTCGCAAGGCCACAGAGCTGGGTTCATCTCTGCAGCTCACTCAGCCTCTCTGAGCCTTGGTTTCCTTATCTGTTAAAGGGGGCATTCAGGGTTATCTCTAGGAAACAATGACAGTCCTTGGTGAACTGTCACTTAGGCCACCAGTAGCGACCACTGAATGCACACACTCACTCTCAGCTGGCACTGAGCAAAGGCCGTCTTAAACACTGCACCAGCTGATCCTCCCAGCCACTCTGGAAGGGAGGTACAAGGACATCCCATTTTACAGATGTGGAGTCAGAGACTCGGGAAGGTTAAGTTCCTTGTCCAGCACCACACAGCTGATAGGGCAGGGCAAGGATTTGAATTGAGGGCTGACTCCAAAACCCTGGGGCTTAGACATTGAGCTGGCTTCATGTTCATGTGCAAGGCTCTTCATTTAGAAGACCCTGCTCTGGGTCGCTATGGGTTTAAGGGAACAGGACACACATGAACAACTACCCGAGGATACAAAGGCCCACCTCTAGGAACCCCCAGCCTTCCCCCAGCATGTCCTCAGAGGTGGTGGACAAAACTCAGCCCCATCTTTGTCCAAGCGCCAGCACCCCTTCCATGAAAGTTTAGTCATCAAGTTTGTGGCCTTTGGGGGAAAACCCAAAGGGGATGGCCAGCCTAAAAAAGCCTAAGGCAAGGGGGATGTGGGTTCGAATCCCGGCTGCACTGCTGAAGCACCATGCAACCAGGACACACCTCTTCCCTCTCTGGGACTCAGTTTCCCTATCACTGACTTCTAGGGGGAGGCTGAACCCTGTCTCCCTCCCCTGGACTATGCCCAACTTCAATGGCTAGCACCTTCTCTGATTTGACACCTGAAGTGGCGCTTCGTGGCAAATTTCACCTGAACAAGGAGTTCACAGCTAACATTTTTAAAAGTACAAAAGGTGTCAGTTTTCACGTCTATAAAATGAGGACATAAGAGCAACTCCCCGAGTTGAGTACCCGACTCAAGCCATGTTGCTAAGCCCACGATAAATGCTAAGCCCTCAATAAATGTTGGCCAGGATGCCCCAAAACTCCCAACTATCTGTGAATAGAGCTGTGTTGGTGACCTTGGATGGGGCACTTAACCTCACTGAAGCTAGGGTCCCCACCTGAACATGGAACCCACTTCACTAGGTTGTTGAGAAGGTTCGATGGCTCAGGGTGGCCACAGCAGGTAGCCCAGCACCTGGCACCCTGAACACCCTTAAGGAACAGAAACCACCATATCCAGTGGCCCCCAGGATCCACAGGGAAGAGGCCTTGGCTACACACACTTTTGAGGCTTGGGGAAACTGGCCAGCTGAGCCAGTCCGAATTTCACCCCAGACAGCTCCAGCAAATTCCTGCAAGCAGGTGCTTCTCCTACGCAGGAGGGACTGTTCCAGCAGGAACACTCAGCCTTTCTTTGACCAAAGCTGCATATCCGACCACTGTAGGCCACTGTGCTTCTTCTAATGGGTCTTCCTTCCTTCCTTGGCCAGCACCCAGCTCACTCACCTGCCCAAAGACACATGGCATTGTGAGAACACCGGAGATGAGGCACATGGCCAAGTTGCCCAGTGTGGTTAAGGGTTTGGGTGGAGGACTCAGGCAGGCTGGGGCCAAGTCTGGCTCTGCCAAGGACCGGCCATGTGACCTGGGGCAGGTTAACTTCAATAGCCTCAGTTTCCTCATCTGTAAAATGGGGCTAAACTGCCTGTCTCAGAGGGTTGCCGAGGTGACTGATGAATCAAGTGCTTAGGGCAGGACTTGAAAGGAGAAGGATTCAGTAAATACCAACTATTAATTTCTCATCACTTCTAATAAGGGAATGGTTAAATATTCCACAGGACAACTATAATGGAACTAGATACGACTGTGAAAAAGAAGGATTTATTACCCTATGAGACATCCGGGATAAGATGTCAGATGATAAAAAGGTTATCTGATCCCTTTCTGATAAATATTTATGTTGAAAAAAAAAAAATCATCAGAGAGAAACATCTTAAAATGAGAATCATACAAGCAGCAGCGCCATATGGCTTTTGTAAGGATTAAATAAGATACTGCATGTAAAGCAGTTAGTGCCATGCCTGGCAAACAGGTGTTCTGGTTCCTATTAGTAGTAGTAGCAGTGGTATTGGGAATCTAGCTATCTCACAGAGAGTCCTTTGTAGGGCATGCAATGCTAACCCAGCAAGCACAGGAAGGAAAATTTAGACTTGGGTACTGTGGAGCCATGGCAGGTGTTTGAGCAGGAGATGAGTAGCATGACTTCGAAGCTGCATAGGGCTGGCAGCCACTGCCCACTGACAAGGAACATCTCTGCCAAGGTCCTCCCTCATAGGCTCCACATCACTAGCAGTCCTCCCAGTGCTGCTGTTAAAAACCAACAACACAACTCCCACAGGCTACACCCCTGCCACTTCCAGCCTTGCTTGTCTCAATTGGGCTGGTAAACACCAAGTAGCTAACAAGATGGGGCACTTGAAACAGCCCCCACAGCCTCAGTCCACAGGTGTGATGACCAGGAGGCCCAGAAGCCTGGTGGGCGTCACAGTGTGACAGGGGAGAAATGGCTCCTACTTCAGAGTTCTGAAGGCTGACTTCAATTGAAGCCTAGCTCCCACTTTGCTGTGTGACCTCAGGAAAGTCCCTTTCTATCTCTGAGCTCCAGTCTGCCCATATGCAAAGAGGGTCTTAACTGCTTCTGTAGGATTAAGGGCTGTTGGAAGGATGCACCACAATAAAACAATGGTTTCCTTTGGCTGCACTCCAAGCACAAGCCAACCACTTTGTTGAATGCTCCCACTATGTACTTTCATTAAATCCTCACTGCTTTAGAAGGCAGTCCTTGTACCATCCTGATATTTAAAATGTACTTAATTGCTCAACTCATAGGTAAAAATCTTCATATTCAAAAGAACTACAGAGAGAAGACTACGTCTCTTTAGAGCAAAATCTCTAAACCTGTCCTCTTTCCCCTTTTTCTAAGAGGTAGCCACTGTTCATCAGTTTGAGGGGCCACTCACACCTGCTTTTTCAAGGAGGTTATGGCCAAAAGCATATCTGAATGGAAATTACATAGGACCTTTCTCCCTCCCTGCCCCCCACCCGTCCTTCCATCCATTCATCCTTCCATCCGCATGCAGTCCTATCACACCAGTGCTTCTCAACTGGGGGTGACTTTGTCCCTCGGGGGACAACTGGCAACATCTGGAGACAGTTTTGGTTGTCACAACTAGGAGTCATCTGATGGGTAGAGACCAGGGATGCTGCTAATCATCCTACAATTCCCAGGATGGCCCCAACCGCAAAGTATCATCCAGCCCCAAATGTCATCAGTGCCAAGGCTAAGAAGCCCCAGATTATACAAAGCCTGCTAAAGCTTGCTCGGTTCACTCAACATGAGGTCTTTCCACATCAGCATACTTGTTCCACCACCAGGTAAACATCGCTTGAGCACCTACTGTGTGCCCGGCCTTGTTCTAGCACCAGGGCCACATCAGCAAACAACACAGGCAAAAGCACAGCCCTCAGAGGGCACTGCCATCCTCATGTAACCCAAGACCTGTCAATATGCAATACTCTGACAGATCCCTCTCCCTCTTTTCAATTGTTTCAGAGTATCCCTGGCAGGGATGATGCACCATTCATTTAGCCAAGGCCAACCTGACAGACATTTAAGCTCCTTTTGTCTTTTATGCAATGACATACCTGTCACAAAGGAACATGCCTCATCGTGCCCCTGTGTGAGAGGAGCCCTAGAGGGCCTTGTTAGGGTCTAGCAAGCAGCAGGGTCACCTGAGCTTGCTAGAGTCATCCCGGAGGTACTGAATCTGCAATCCAACCAGACCCCAGGTACTTCCATGCACATTAAAACTTGAGAAGCACAGTTCTAGGTAGCAAACTAAAGAGGTCAGCTGGCTCAGGGTCCATGCACACTCCCTTCACATTTCAGCAAATACTGCCAAAGTGCCCTCCAAAAACCCTCCCCCCAGCAGTTTGCAAGCTCCCATTCTGCACCAACTTTGTATTGCCTGATGCTACCAAGCTGGCGATTCCTCCCATTTTGCGGATGTAGAGATTGAGGCTGAACAAGGCATCTAGACAACCAGCACCAGGGGTCGACGAGCTTTAAGTCCTCTCCCAGCTCTGCCTTTCAGGATTTGGCCACGGCCCAGGTGTTTTCCATGCCACTAGCTGCCCAACCACTCTGCCTGTCAGGAGCTGCTTGGAGCAGGAAAGTAGAAAGCTTACAGCTCACCTAGCAGAGGAAGAAGAGCTCCTGAGGGAGGGAGCAGGCTCAGTGGGCTGGACGAGGCTGCCCTGTGCCCATTCATGCCTAGTCATGCAGAATGAAGGACCAGGCTGGGCACAGGGCAAGCCTGCCCTGTCATGCACATCAGGTAATACCAAGGAACCATGCAACAGAGGGGAAGGCCTCTGGAGCCAAGGAGTGGGGTGGCACCTCAGCTTTGCTCTGACCAGGTGCACAGCTCAGCCTCAGTTTTCTCTGCCTTAAAATGGGCTCATAGAAAAAAAAAATGGGCTCATAGAACTCATTGCAGGAGGCTGCAGTGAAGACTTATGTGCAGATCAGTCATCTGGATCCTTGCCTTGGGCCAGCGTAATGTGGCTTCACCCAATTTACTACATACTCCCAGAAGCCAGCTGTGGTCAGCACTGTTTCCCTCCCCACTTGACAGACAAGGGAACTGAGGCTCAGATAGGTGCAGTGCCCTGCCCTTAATCAAACACTGAGTTATGGCCATGGGAGGGGCAGCCTGGGACCTATAAAGTCGGCCCATCTGAATTCTGCCTCTGCAGAGCTGTGTGACCCTGGGCAAGCTGCTTCTCCTCTCTGAGCCTTAGACTTCCTCAGCAGTGAAACAGGAAGAGCAAGGCCAGAGATCAGAAAGAGCAAGCCACCCTGCAAACAGACAGTACCATATGCACGTGTACACATACACACAAACACACACACACTGCTGGGGCTCCATAATGCCACCCCAAAAATACCCAGCCCAGGAAGACCTATCACCTGTTGGAATATCTGGTCTTTCCTGAGTTCTAAGTGGGATATTGGTAAGTCCATGCAAAGCTGGTAGTCCCCAGAGAAGGGAAACCACTTGCTCAAAGTCACACAGCTAGTAAGTAGTAAAGAGAAGGGCCAGGCAGCAAGAGGTAGGGTATCAAACCTGAGTGGGGTGCAGGCAGCATCCAGAGTGGGGAGGAGGGTCAGACCCCAGCTGGCAGGTGTCTGGAGTGATACCCACCAGGACCTGGCAGACCTGCAGTGGCTGAGGTCTCTCTTGCTCTTAGCTGAGAGCACTAGGAAGCGTCTGCCTCTCCCAGAGGCTTCTCCTTCCTCTGGCCCTAGTCTGGTCGCTCACCTGTGGACTGGCAGTGGGCACCAGCTCTCTGATGCATCAGGGCTTTTCTCTGGGACTGTAGCTCAGGGCTTCTAGGCCACGCAGTCTCCCTACGACCAGATGTGCCCCATTCTCTGGAATCCTCTCTCATCTCCATAGCTACAGTATGCAGCCACCACAGAAACCCAACCACATCGCCCCTGCCCAAAACCTCCCATGACATTCTAGCTACCTCCCACAGTTTGCAACGGCACCATCCAACAGAAATCCAATGCGAGCCACACATGGAATTCTCAAGTAGCCACATTAAAGAAGTAAATTTAATAACAGATTTTATTTAACCTAATATACATGAGGGTACTTCGAAAAGCTCATGGAAAGATTAGTATTATCTTTTAATTCTATTTTTCCATGAACTTTTGAAGCACTCTCATATAAAATATTATCATTAATATGAAAATTATTGAGATATTTTACATTCTTTTTTTTAATTTAAGTACTACGTCTTTCAAATCTGAGGTGTATTTTCCACTTTCAGCATATCTCAATTTGCATGCTAAATTTTCAGTGGAAATACCTAATCTATACTTAGGTTTCATAAAATTTACAGTTATTTAAAAAGTACATTCACATACCCAAATTGTTCCACACAAACTAAAAAGTTTCCCAAGAACAGAATCGAGCATATGTTTTGAAATTTAAATAAACATTAAAACTCAGTTCCTCGGCCAGCGGCAGTAGCCATATTTCAAGGGCTCTGCAGGTGGCCTGTGGTTCCTGTAATGGACACGCGGGTTGATAATCTCCTTAAGGTCAGGATGACATTCTGGTCCCTCTGCTCATCCCCTCCCCTTCCTCACACTGTGTTGCAACTGTCCATCTTTCAACCTCAGCACTACAGACATTTGGGACAGATCACTCTTTGTGATGGAGGTTGTCCTACACATTACAGGATGTTGAGTAGCAACCCTGACAGTAGCCCTCCTTTCCCAGTCGTAACAACCAAAAATGTCTTTAGGCATTGCCAAGTGTCCCCTGGGGACACAATCACCCCCATCAATAACCACTGGTCAAGAGGGGTGAGACCAAGTGAATTCTCTCCATCTCCCAGGTGCCCATTCAATGCCTAACGCACCAGGATGCCCAAACCTGTGCCTGAACAAAAGAGGCTTTACTCCACTGTGAGGCTCATTTCCTCTGGGAAGCCTTCTGTGATGCCCCAGCCCAGTTAGTGCTTCCCCTGGGCTCCCACAGCCCCCTGCACTCATCCCTGGCACAGCCCCCTCCAAGAGTAGGAACTGGGTTAGTTTACCACTATATTTTCAATGTCTAGCCTGGAGATTGGTATACAGTGGGCACATAATATATACTTGTAAAACTGACAAAAATCCCACGTGGCCAGTTTTGCCCATTTTTGTTCAGGGCTTTCTCATCCCACAAAGGTGTTAACAACAATCACAGCTCTCTTTATACACCAGGCAGTGGATTAACAGCCTACAGGGTTTAGAGAGGGAAATTGAGGCTCACACAGGTGAAGGGCTTGCTCTGTGTTCAAATCAATGATTTTGAGGCTCAAAATTCCTGGTTCCTCCTCTTACTGATCAAATGAAGTCACACATGAAAGAAGATATTTGCAATACATGTCAAACAACATATCTGCATCCAGAATATATATAAAGAGCTCTGTGAAATCAATAAGGACAAGCAACCCAACAGAAGAAAGGGCAAGTCTAAAAATATACTTCATAAAAGAGCTTATCCAAATGGTCAATAAGCATATGAAATGGTGTTCGATTTCATTATCCATCAGAGAAATAAATGCAAATTAGAAGTACACTGTGGGATCACTGTGTAGCAGCCCCCGCTTATCAGCAGGGGATACATTCCAAGACCCCCAGTGGATACCTGAAACTGCGG
Organism: Cynocephalus volans; assembly: GCF_027409185.1. Lineage (NCBI taxonomy): Eukaryota > Metazoa > Chordata > Mammalia > Dermoptera > Cynocephalidae > Cynocephalus > Cynocephalus volans. The sequence continues at coordinate 200,753,303 of NC_084461.1, forward strand.
ATAGTACCAAACCCTGTATATAGTATGTTTTTCCCTACATACCTATGATAAAGTTTAATTTGTAAATGAGGCACAGTAAGAGATTAACAATAAGATAGCACAATTATACAAATATACTGTAATAAAAGTCATGTAAATGTGGTCTCTCTATCTTTGTATCAAAATATCTTATTGTACTGTACTGACCTTTCTTCCTCTTGTGATAATATGAAATGATAAAATGCCTATGTGATTTGATAGCTCAACAGTCGATCTGGTAACCGAGACAGCTACTAAGTAACCAATGGTTAGTAGCACATATATAGCACAGATTTGCTGAACAAAGGGATGATTTGCTTCCCAGGCAGGCTGGAGCACCATTTCATTATGCTACTCAGAACGGCATGCAATTTAAAACTTATAAATTGTTTATTTCTCGAATTTTCCATTTAATATTTTTGGACTGCAGTTGACTATGGGTAACTAAAACCACAGAAAGCAAAACTGTGGATAAGAGGGAACTAATGTACACCTGAATAGCTTTTAAAAAAACAAAAAGATAATCCCAAGTGTTGGCAAGAATGCAATGCAACCAGAACTTTCATGCTCTGCTGGTGGGAGGGTCTCCTGGCACCATCCCTTTGGAAAACTCTTTGGCGTAACTGAAATGAACGCTGAACATGCACCTTCTCCACAACTCAGCAATTCCACTGCCAAGTACACATCCATCAGAAATGCATCCAACTGTTCACCAAGGGGCACATTATCAAAATGTTCCCAGCAGCACTACTGGTAACAGCCCGCAACTGAAAACTGCCCAAACACCTATTAACAATAGAATGGATAAATAAGTAAATACAAATAAATAAATATATACTAAACAGTCAGGAGAAAGAACAAGCTAGAACCTCACACAATAATGGACACTATGCTGAGTGAAAAAAAGTCAACACAAGAGAGAACATAATGCATGTTTCAATGTATACAAAGTACAAAAGCAGGCAGAATGAATCTCTGATGTCAGGATGGTGGTTACCCTTGGTGGGGGTGGGGAGGGGTGCTGGAACATTCTCTTAAGCTGGGTGCTGGTCACATAGACACATTCCCTTCTGAATACACATCGAGCTGTACACTTATGATATGTGTACTTTTCCACATATGTTAGACTTCAATAAAAATAATTTTACAGAATCACACTTGTTCAAACGCTGAGGAATGGTGTTGCTGGCCATGACCCTCTGCCACCCACACACCCCTCCTGGCTGCTCCCGAGGAACACACAGCCCCATTCATTCACTCGATCAACACTTGCTAGTTGACGCTCTCCCTGGGCCAGGCTTGATGCCCGGCGCCAGGAACATAAAGGTGAATTGAGCCTTAGCCTCCGATTGTGCCACCCACACCCCAGCTCCTGCCACAGCCAACCCCAGACCCACACTCAATAAATGAGCAGCCAGGCTGGCGTGGCTTTTGATCAGATGCCAAGGAGCTGATGTCTGCTTGTCTTCCTCCCTCGCTGCCACCCTGAGGCGCAAGATCGTTTACAGGGTTTTTCCTTATGCTGGGCCAAACCCAGCCATTCTGGCACAGGTGTCAGGAATTTCAGACTCTGCCACTTGTCTCTGCTGCCATCTCCCCTCCCTCCCATCCAGTAGAGGTGGGCACCCTTAGAGGCCCCCACCAGCCTGATAACTCCTGGACTGTCATCTCCAGCCCAAATCTGTCCCCTTGACACCACTCAGGTGTCAACTGTCTCCTCACCTCCACTTGGATGTGCAGCCTGGTCTTTCCCCCGACATAGTCCACTTGCACTTGGTGGCAGCTCCATCTTTTATGCTCATGCGAAAAACCTTGAAGGCAGCATCGATTCTTCTCTTTCTCTCCCACCCCCATCCAACCCAGCACCAAATCCTGTTGACTTTACCTTTAAAACACAGCCAGAATCCAACACTTCCCAACACCCGTGCTGTCGGGCGTTTGTGTTCCAGGTGCCCACACTTGGTAATGGTCCGAGCCACCCTCATCTCTGGCTGCACAACACCTCACTGGCCTCCCAAATTCTGCCCTTGTATCCTCAGTTGATTTTCAGTGAGCAGCCAGAGTGACCTTATGAAAACAGAAGTCAGGTCATGGTCCTCCTCTGCTCCGATTCCTCCCCATGGCTCCCACTTCATCAGAAAAAGCCAGTCCTTGTATCCCCTACAGGCTCAGCCCCACCTCTTACCTTTCTGCCCACATCCCCCATCTGCCTCCCACCTCGCGCTCTCTCCTCCAGCCACGCCGACCCCCTCACTGTTCCTCAAACATACAAGCACACTCCCTCCTCGGGGCCTGAGCCCCAGCTGTCCCTGCTGCCTGGATGCTCTTGCCCCAAACATCCATTTGGCTTTTCAAGGCCTTCTCATCACCCACTGAACATTGCAATCTGTCCCCACCAATGCAGCACTCCAGCCCCCGCTACTCTGCATGATTTTTCTTTTTTCCCCAGCACTTACCACCTTCTAACACATCATATAATATCTGACTTACTGCATTCTACATTCATTGGCTGGGGTCCTTGAATGCTCTGTTCATTGAGCCCAGCTCAGTTGATGCTCAATAAATATCTATTGCATAGAGTTCCCACTCTGCAACCCTTCTCCCGAGGCCACAGGATCCTGACCTGCCCCTCTCACCATGCAACCATAAAACACCCAAGCCCCCGCTTCTCAGTCACTCAGTCCATTGACAGCATCTCAAACTCAACACAAACCTGCACTCACGATGTGATCTCCCAAGCTTGGTCCCTTTCTAGGCTTCTCCATTTAGAACAAGCCAGAAACCCAGGATCACCGTGACCCCTTCCCCTCTGTCGGCCTCTGTTCCAATCAACAGCACATCTCATCCTGGCTACACTCACCCCACCTCTCTCTGGGATCCAGCCACTTCCCTCATCACCACCACGAGGTGCAAGCCCACATTGTCTCCTACCCGGTCATCCTGCTCACACCCCTACCCGCCTTCCCACGGTGGGCATGTCACTCCTGCTTTCATTACGTTTCCGAGGCTTCCCACTATCTTGAGGATACACTTCTTCGCATGGCTCACAGGGGCCTCATGATCAGACTCCTGAACTCCAGCCAAATGGGCCTTCCATCAGTCCCACGGGTGCCATGTGTCCCCGATTTCCATATCCTCATTCTCAGTCCACTATGGACTCTAGGATTAGACACGTGACCCAGGCCTGGCCAATCACAGCATTCCATTCACAGGTCAGTGTTTGTTCAGGGATGGATACATGACCCCATTTAGGTCAATTCGAGTCAACTGGAGACTTTTGCAGGATCCTACAGGGAGGCAAAGCAAGAAGGGTATAGGGCTGGAGGGGTGAGGCCATCTCTGGTCACCATGTGTAGAGCCTACCTGAGAATGAAACCAACCCCGGAAGGCAGAGCCAAGAGATGGTGACGTAATCCCTGATGTTAGTCAGGCCCCTAGATCCAGCCATACCTGAAGCCATCACTACCCCTGGGTGTTTTAGTTACATGAGCCAATAAATTTACTTTTTTGCTTAATTCCATGGAAGCTGAGTTTATCCGTTCATCAAAAGTCCCAGCCAATAGTATCTACATACCCTCCCTCCTATCTTGGGCAGCTTATTATCACCCCAGCCAAACATCCCTTCTCCCGGAAGCCTTCCCTGAACACTAGACTAGATTAAGCACCCCTATATCTCACAGTCCCCTGTGCCTACCCCTCACCTTTCTCTACAGTGACTGCTGTTTTGTCCCTCCATTACACACATCCAGGGGTCGTGATGGCTTCATGCATGGCTGGATCTAGGGGCCCGACTAACATCAGGGATTTATGTCACCATCTCTTGGCTCTGCCTTCCGGGGTTGGCTTCATTCTCAGGCAGGCTCTACACGTAGTGACCAGAGATGGCCCCACCCCTCCAGCCCTATACCCTCCTTGCTTTGCCTCCCTGTAGGATCCTGCAAAAGTCTCCAGTTGACTCGAATTGACCTAAATGGGGTCATGTATCCATCCCTGAACAAACATTGACCTGTGAATGGAATGCTGTAGGTGCTCATGGGCTAAGGCGCCCAGCACTCTTATTTTCTTTTTCTTTTGTTGTATTCTGGTAACAAAAAATCTGCTCTGACCAGGTCAGCCAAATTATAGTGCCTTGGGAGATTTGGGACAAGCCAGCAGTCACGTCCACCCATCCTGAAAAAATGTTACCATACGACCATTCTACTTAGAAGCAGCCATAATGGTGCCAGAAAGCCATAAAGATTAGAATCCCCTTTGATTTCTCTCCTTTCTTGTGATTATAAAATGGTAAGCCCTGCTTGCCCATTCCGGAACACATTTTAGAGCTACTTCATCTATGTGTCTCCCTGGTTGCAATTGTTTATATTGGCTCAATAAATCCTTGTTATACATATTTGGCCTCAGTTTCTTAGGTCAACAATTCCCACACTTAACACAGAAACTGGCACACCCACAGGCTCTCATATTTTATTTTTTGAGGTCACCTCACTGATCAATGTTTCCTCAGATATCAGGGAATGATGGAAAGAGAATGGGTTTTGCAGGAAAACAGACCTGAGTTTGAATTCCCCACCTATTAGCTTTGTGACCTTAGGCTAATCACTCAACCTCTCTGAGCCTCATTTGTCTCATCTGTGAAATGGGAGAGTAGCTAAATACACATAAAGGACTTAATACCATATTGGAGCAGGGCAAATGCTTGATTAATGGCAGTTCCTGCTTCCACTTTCTCCTCCAGAGAAGAAATCCTGCCTGTGCCTTTCATTTCTGCCCCACCACTGGCATGGGCATCTGTCAACCCACCTGCCCAGAAAACATACTCCAGTCTTCTGAGATCAGTCCTTGTGACCAGAGTGGGGCTGACCCCATGTCTAGGGGCAATGACTGAGGCCTGGATGGTGAGAGGGCACAGATGTTCATGGATGGGCAGAAGACTCCCGGTGGGTACATATGAATCAATCCCAGGATTTGCAAGAATTGCTGGGGAAATGGCTCTCTTCTAGGCAAGACAGCCAAGCTTGCAGGATGTTTGCCTGGAGCTGTTATTGGGAAGAACATGCCTGAGAATGAAGCCACTACAGAAGAAAGCCCCTCTGAGAGACAGAGCAGAGACAGTGTCCTGACACACTGGCACACCTGGATACAGCTGTACCTGAAGGCAATGTGTCTTTGACTTTCCATTTACCTGAGCTAAGAGATTTCTTTCTTTTCCTCCTTAAGTTATTTTGAATTAGGAAGCTATCACTCACAGCCTGAGTGATAAGGCTACATAGTTTTGTTGTTGTTGTTTTGGTGGCTGGCCAGTACAGGGATCCCAACAGGTGACCTTGGTATTAATCAGCATGCACCCTAACCAAATGAGCTAATCAGCCAGCCCCCAATAGACTCTTCTTTTTTTAAAAAGATGACTGGTAAGGGATCTTAACCCTTAACTTGGTGTTGTCAGCACCACACTCTCCCAAGTGAGCTAACCGGCCATCCCTATATAGGGATCCGAACCCTTGGCCTTGGTGTTATCAGCACCACACTCTCCCAAGTGAGCCACAGGCTGGCCCTAGTAGGCTGTTTTTGACCTCAGCATGCTTACCACTAAACAGTCTTCTTCTAGCCCCCAGCATGACCTTTTCTTTTAATATATTTTGACAAAACTAAGAAAAATTTATTTCCACAGTCTTATCTGAAGACTTGGGGTGATGACTGGGGTCAGCCAACCACTCTCGCTTCTGTCCCAAAGACGTGGATTTAAATTTCCACATAGAAAGTGGACTCTGGGGTGTCTATACCAAAAGGTCAGAAGGTTATCTGAAGTTTTTTGCTTAGAAAGTCTCTGACATACTTCCCCCTTCCCCACCCCCACGGTGGTGGACCTCCCACTTCTTTGTTGTGGCAATGGCCAAGGGCCAAAAGGTGGGAAGGCTTGAACCAGAACAAAGCAAGTCATAAATACTTGCTGGATGTCATGTTCCCAGAGCCGGCCTAAACATTTTCTTGTGGTTCATCCCAGAAGCACTATGCTTTCATCCCAGGGATATTTGGGGCATATTATCAGAGACAGGAGGTGAGAATTACGTGGGCGTTTAAACTGCATAATTTGTTGGCCCCAGTTCTGAGGTAGCACGTACTGGAAATCCATTAACCTGCCCCTCTGCCGCCTTCGCGAACAATCCAGGAGAATCTCCTCCTTCACACTTACTCCTAGAAGCAGGAAGAAAGGAATGAATTTCAAAGGCTTCAAGAGCTGCTCAGAACAAGAACACTTAAAAAAAAAAAAAAACCGGGAGGGAGTGGGGGCATGTTCTTAGATGATTCAGTCTTCTCGGGGCTGATTCAAAGTGAGTGAACAGACTTTTCCAAATGATTTGGGGAGCTGAGTGGGCCTGGGACCTTGTCAGAAAGTTATTTCCACCTGCAGACTTGCCTGGTCATTGCCAGGAAGCAATACGCCACGGAAATAGTCCCTTAATTATCTGAGTCTCAGTTTCCTCATCTGTAAAATGGGTGAAGAACAACAACAAAAAAAAACCCTTGTTGCTGTGAATTACTGAGCACCTCCATGCATCAGGCCACACATAACTACCATCTGTAATCCTCACAGCAACCCATGATATGTTTTACAGGTGAGGAAACTGAGGACTAGAGAGGAAACGGATCTGGCTCAAGGTCTCACAGCTCATGGCCAAGACAGCTGGAGTTCTGACTCAAGTGTGTCTGATTCGAGAGCTGCCATCTTTCTACCACTTCAGGCTTCCTCTCGATGTCTGCCTCATGGTCACAGTGATGTTTCAATGGCATCACACCCAAAAGGATAAAGATACTCCCCAAGGCGCCTGATAACTGGGGAGTACATTTTCAGGGCTACCTGATCTATGTGTCTCCCTGGTTGCAATCATCACATTGGCTAAATAAATCTTTGTTATATGTATTTGTCCTCAGTTTCTTTTTGGGTCAACACACCTCTTTGCTCAGGAACTGGCAAGCCATAGGAATCTGAGAGCTGGCTGGCTGGAGACAGATACAAGTACCTGGAGTCTTCATTACCCCTCCTCCTGGGCTCTCCTTGTCCCCAGTCCCAAGTGGAGAGGGTTCCAGAGAGCAGAACTGGGAAAAAGGCAACAGCAAGCCATTGTCTCCTTACAAAGAAGGAACACACAGCCAGCGTCCTACACCTCCAAAATGTGGCTCCCAGCCACGGGTCGTGCTGTGCCCATCACTTCCTGCCACAACCCCTGTTCTGTCAGGAATATGCCACCCACCAGCTGACCCAACCAGAAGCGGAGCCGGGGAGGAACCATTCTTTCCCACCTGCTCTTGGAGGGGCTTCATGCCACTGGTTTTTCTGGATCATGAGAGAATATTCCATGAACTTCCCCACCCTGTGCATCCTGAGACCACCCAAGGGACTCCAGCAGGACATGCTCCCCAGCCCCTGAGGCTTCAGTCCTCCCCACCTGCCCCACCCCACCCAGTCTCACGGCCCATCACTCACCTGTGGGAGCCCTAAGCCCCCCAGCTAGAGGGGTAAGAATGTGCATTTGAAACCCACTCCTCCACTTCCCCAGACAACTGGTCCAATTCCCCTGGGCCCCATTTCCTTCATCTGTAAAATGGGAATAATAACAACACTTCCCTGGAAGGTGAGATAAATTGTACTTAGGAAGTCCTTAGTAGAGTAGCTGTCACACACTAGGATATCAGTAAACACTGGCCATGAATATTATGACTTTGGCACCAAATGCTTTCTTGTCCCTGTACTATTACTGATATTATGTCTTCTTTTTGACTCTTCTCTTTTTGATCCCCATCCCTTTTTGACTCTTCTCCCTAATAATTATAGTAAAATAATAATAATAGTAATCACCATACCTACCAATTGCTGAGGGCCTCCTATTTGCAAGACCATGCACAGAGCGTTTCCCCATGGACCACCTCCTTCCCAGAGCATCTTCCCGGGACAATGACACTACCATTTGTGTACTTCTCCTTTGTCCATCTTTTCACCTAAAATGTCAGCTCCCTAAGGGCATGGACAGTGTCTTGCTCACTGCTGGATCTCTGGTGCCCAGCACAGAGCCTGGCACAAAGAAGGTGCTTAATATTTGATGCATAAATGAAACCCCGAGTCCTCGCAAAAACCCAGTGATGTAAGTGATGACAGTATCCTTTTAAAATAAAGATGCAATAAATAAATAAATAAAATAAAATAAATTAAGAAAAATTTTAAATTTTTTCTTAAAATTTTCTTTAAATTTCACCAAAAATTTAAGAAAATTTCCAACGGCCACGCCACACTAACTGGCAAAACCTAGATTTCAACCTGGGGCTGTGTACTAATTAAGGAAATCCCACTTCCCCAATCAGCTTCACCCCATATGCCTAGGAAACCTTCTCTGACGTCTGCCACCTACAGGGCTACCTTTCTGGAAACTCATCAAGGCTGGACTTTGGGGGTAACATTCCTGGGGGACCTTATTTGTGCCAGTGAAGCCCCAAGAAGTCAGATCTGTAGGAGCCTGTAGGCCAGCGCAGGAGACTAACACCAAGTAACCTGACAATCAGCAGAATGAAATAAGAGCTTGATTAGAGGAATCAATAAGAGGAATAAATAAAGGAAGTGAGAGGAAGGAGCCATGGATTCCTGCTGGGGTGGGGGTGTGGTAGTGAGGATCAGGCAAGAATTTCAGCTGAGCCTAAAAGGATGAGCAGCATTTTAACAGGTGCAGTGATTGGAGGAAGTGTCCCAGGTAGAGGGAACACCTTGAGCAGAGGCTTAGAGGTGTGAAAGGACCCTGGAAATCTGGAGAATGGCAAAGAATTTGCTGTGAGCAGAACAGCCTATGGAGGGGGGTTAGGTAAATAGTAATGGCAATAAGATAACAATAATAGTAAGAACAGCATACAGTGCTTACCCAACGCCCAGGCACCATTCTACACATGTTAAAAGTATTGGCCCATTTAATCCTCACAACTAATCAATGAGGATGATGTTGCTATCACCCCATTTACAGATGAGGAAGCCAAGGCACAGAGAGGTTAAAGTCCTTGCCTGAGATCTCACAGCAGGTACGTGGCAGAGCAGGATCTTGAAGCTGCACTGTCTGGTTTTAGAGCCCACATGCTTAACTTCTACTGCAGCAGATCTCAAAGTGGGTTCCCGACCAGCAGCAGCAGCATTTGGGAACTTATTAGAAATGCAAATCCTCTGGCCCCATGGGGAATTCTGGGAGCAGAGTGCAGCAATCCATGTTGAACAAGCACTCCATGTGCTCTGAGGTCAGTGACCTCTGACCCACAGACCTGACTGACCTCTGCAGTCCTCAGGACTGTGCCATGTCCTCACCTGAGTGGTAGGTAGAGACCAGCCAAGCCTCTAACCGGAATCTCCTGTCTCCCAGGAGGGTGCTTTCACGACATCAGAGCACCCACCAGCTAAACACTCTCCCTGCACAGCTTCCAGAGGATGGGAGATTGAGAGCCCATTCTTTACTCCAAAACTGTCTCTGTGATCCTAAGCAAGTCACCTCGACTGTTTGGGCCTCAGTTTCCCCATCCGTGGAAGATATGAACCCAATTTCCAATCTTGCTTTTCTCCCCCAAACTCTTAGCCAGCAAAATATGCACTGCTGGCCTACTGTGCGCTCGAGCACAGCAGCGAACACGCAGCCGTGGTGGCTCTTGGTGGCAGACTGAGGGGCAAAAGCACCGACTGCGTGCAGGCACCGGGAGGCCTCAGAGGCAGGGTAACAGATACTCCCCTTCCCCCACTGCTGACAGCCATGCTAAGCGCCCCAAACCAAATCAAACCAAAACCGGCATTCCGCCCTCTCGCTGCCAACTCAGGCTTCCTCTTCCTCCACGGCCCGGCCCGGTGGGGCGGGCCCTGGGGGGTGGAAGCGGCCACTCCACCCTTCTCCCACGCCTCCAGGGTGCCTGGCCGGTCCCCAGAGCTCTGCGAGAGTCCGGATGGTTCTGCAGCAGGATGTCACTTAGAAGCCAAAGGAAGTGGGACAGAGAGTCCCTAATGAGAGATAAAAGGGCTCTCTGCTTGTGCGGTGCGCGAGCATGGGGGTGGGCACGGAGAGAAGGGGAAGTAGTGCGGGAGGGACGGAAGAAGACGGAGACCACACGCAGAGATGGGGAGAGACAGAGACGGGGGAGACAGGTGGGGAGAGACAGAGATGGGGAGACAGAGATAGGTGGACACAGAGATTAGGGAGCAGACAGACACCAAGAGAGACAGAGATGGGGAGAGACAGAGACAGGAGGACACAGAGATCAGGGAGCAGACAGACACCAAGAGAGACAGGGATGGGGAGACAGACGGGGGAGACAGGTGGGGAGAGACAGAGACAGGCAGAGACAGAGATCAGGGAGCAGACAGACAGCAAAAGAGACAGAGATGGGGGAGACAGAACCAAGGGGAGACAGAGGTAGGAGAGAGAAAAAGAGAGTCAGGGAGAAACAAAAATACAGACCAAGTCAGAAACACTGAGCAAGAGCAAGATGGGAAGCAGGCACAGCCTGGAACAGGAACCTGAGCTCCCACAGCGTGAATCTGTAGCCACATCGCTGTGCCCACAGCTTGGCTAATGGAGCTGTCTGCATCCCTCCGTCGAAGCTCCAGGGAAGGAATGGGACATTAAGAGTGGGGTCACTGCTGGCCTGGCCCCGTTCAAGCCCCCTACCACCTGTCACAGGAGTTTCCCAAATTCCTACCTGCTGAGGACCACTTTCCCAATGTTGACTACATCCAGAACTCCCTTAACTCTTACATATTTTTGTTAAATGCATTCAATATTTTTAAAGTATGTTTTCAAAGGAAACTATCATCTACCAGCTTAAATGAAAAACATGCCCTAATTAAAAAGTCACTGCCAAAATAAACACAAAGGAAGCAATGCTGTGCCTCCTCGCAACGCTGTGCCTCCTCGCTGGAGGCTGCCGCCTGCTCAAGGATCCCAGGAGCCCTGCAGGGCCCTGCTCGTTGTTAAAACAGAGGAGTCTGGGGAGAAACATTAAAGACACCAAATTAGCACCCTTATAGAGACTTTCTCCTGGAAGTCATCAGAGGATGGAGAAAACTCTCTCATTCTGTGATTGAACACTGCATGTTCTGTGATTTAACACCCCATACTAGGCAACAGCAGCCTCCAGGACAAAACCCAGGTTCTCCTGCATGGCCCTTGAGGCTCTGTTGCAACTGAACTCCTGCTGGCCTCCAATTTTAACACCATCTGCTCCCCTGCCCCCAACACACACTCTACCAAACCTACCAAGCCACACTTTTGCACCTGTAGTTACCTCCCCCCAAAAACCTTTCCTGCCCTCCTCTACCCAGCTAACTCCTGCTGGCACAATTTGCACCCCTCCTCCAGGAAGCCTTCCCTGATTGCCTCCCATCCTGTACCAGGATCCCCCAATGTGCTCAGCACCCTGTGTGGTCTTTGGTGTGGCCTTGCTGCCTCCCCCATTGGAATGTGCAGGGCTGGGACCCCGTCCTAGGCCTCACACCTTCTCATGACCCAGCATGGTCCCCAAACTCCCAGCACGGGCTGCACAGATATTTGTCGACTAAATGGCAGAATGGAAGAATAAAGAAATGAAGGCACATGAATGCCCTCGGATAGACCAAAATCAAAACAAAACCATCTCTGTGTTCTGTGGAAAAGTTCCAGGCAGTAGCTCCTGTCCAACATGAATCAGACAACTTGGCTCAGATCAGCCTCACCCACTCACTGGTCCGCAGACTTCAGCCAGTGATCAAGTCCTCTAGAAGCCTCAGTTTCCTCACCTATGAAATGGGGCAATAGTACTACCTATGATAGAGCTAAGAAAAATACACGCAAAGAGCTAAGTACCCAGCAAGCACTCAAATATTAACCGCCATCATTATTTTTATCACCATCTAACACTTAGCAAACCACAAAATTTTATAACTTGAAGGGACCCAAGAGATGATTAGAATAGGGGTTGGAAGACTTTTTCCATAAAAGGCCAGACAAATATTTTCAGCTTCATAGGACCTATGGTCTCTATGGTAATTATTCAAATCTGCTGCTGGAACATGAAAGCAGCCATAGACAAAATGTCAATCAATAAGCATGGTTGTGTTTCAATAAAACTTTATTTACAAAAACAGGTACTGGGCTGGATTTGGGCAATGGGCTGTAATCTGCCAACTTCTTGTCTAGGCCCTCACTATTCCCAACGTGATCTTTAGAAAAGCAGCATCAGAATCCCCTGTCAGCTAGTATGGCCCTACCCCATACCTGCTGGTCAGAATCTTCAGTTTAACAATTTCACCGAGGAGTTCATGTACACGTTAAGGTTTAAGAGGCATCAGGCACTCAATTTCCTAGGTCAACATCTCTGGTCAGATTTGTGGTTGACTCTCTTTCTTGCCTCATGCCTCCACCAGAATGTAAACTCCAGGTAAACCGAGACTTTGTTTCTTCTTAACTCCTACATCCCAGCATCTATCTAGCATATCTATCTCAGCATTTGAGAACCTGCCATTTGTCCTTATTCAACAAGTATTTGTTGAGTGCCTAGTATGTCCAGGCCCAGTGCCAGGTGCTGGGGCCATTGCAATGAACGTACACACTAGTGGCAGGCGTCACTCAGGAGCTATCCGTACAGATGGGATGAATACATGACACTTGCAGGCAACCTCTGGAGTTGGGCAGATAGGGCTCAAATCCCAGTGCTGTCACATCTGGCATATATAACCTCGGGAAAGCAACTCAACTATTTCCAAGCCTCAGTTTCTAGGAAATGAGGTGGCCAATGACAAACACATACCCACTATCTTGTGAGGGCGGGGAAGGGACAGTAGATGGTGTCCTGGCAGCCATGCAGGTGGTGCAGATGTATTGGAATCACAGACACACACTAACCAGTACTCACAGCAGAGAAATCTCAGCTGGCCCCAAATATCTCACTGTGGGTTAGGTGGGGACCTAAACCAGGTGGGGTGGGACTCTGGGCTCAGAGATAGGGGCTCCTCACCCAGAGAATGTGGAATGAGAACAAACTCTATACGTGTTAAAAGCTCTGAGGGCTTATAATGGCAGACAAGGTATCAGGAGGCCTCAAACAGCCTGATGTCCTAGAAAAGCAGAACTGGAAGGGCTCCTCGAGAACATCAAAACCAGTGGTTAAAAAATAACTTGTTTTTAAATCAACGGAACTGTGTGACATAAGGCAGGCCTGAGGCGTCCTTAGAGCACTGAAGATCTGCAGCAGGCCAAAGGGGTCTGGGACCGGACAGGTCACACATGTAATAATGGGGAGTGTGGGGACTACAGTGACCTGGAGAACACAGGCTATCTAAGGGGCAGCTTCAGGCCACTCTGGTTTGTCCTGAGCTCCTGAGTTTCCAAGAAAAGTGAGAAATTGGAATTTTCCTCTGGAAATGTTTGAATGTTGGCTCAGTTTTAAAAAAGAATCACATAGCATGAGAGCTAAACAAAACCATGCTGTAGACTGAACCCACCCATTTAACAGGTAGGGAAACTGAGGCTCAGAGAGAGGAAGCGCCTTGCCCAATGTCACACAGTGATTTGGAGGGAGAGTTGGGACGTGGATGCCTCCAAGCTCTTGCGCACTGCCCATGAGAGTGTGGGGCGTGGGAGAAGTGGAGGGAACTGGGAGGGGCGGGTGGGAATACACACTTCAAAAGCCAAGAGCCCTACTTGTCTGTCCATCGAGGAAGGGGTGTGGACAGAGGGATGGGGAATGGATGAACATTTATTCATAATATTTATAACAACTGACATATTGTGTGTCTTCTATCGCTGGGCCTTAAGATGGGGTACTGAGATGGGTTAAGGATGTAAATTAAGACTGTAGATCTTACAGATTTAGATTCAAATCCTGTCTCTCCCGGGGCTGGTGGTTAGCTAAGTTGTTAGAGTGAAGTGTTGTAACAACAAGGTCAAGGGTTCCAGCCAACCACAAAAAAAAAAGGGGGTGGGGGGAGAAAAAGAAAAAAACTCACAAAAACAAACAAAAAAACCAAATCCTATCTCTCCCAGGGGTGACCTTGTGCAAACTGCTTCACCGCTCTGTGCCTCAGCATGTTCATCTCATAGGAATGTTAGGAGAATTACATGAGTTAAAGGAAACAAAGTGCCTGGAACTTTCAGCTGTACTTATAATTACAGTTGACCCCTGAACAACATCAGGGTTATGGGCACTGACTTCCCCCTCCCCTGCAGTGGAAAATCCACATATAACTTTTGACTCCCCAAACACTTAACTACTAAGAGGCTACTGTTGACCAGAAGTCTTACCAATAACATGAACAATTAACACATATTTTGTATGTTATATGTATTAATACTGTATTCTTACAATAAAGCAAGCTAGAAGGGGGGGGAAAGAGTAAGCTACAGAAAAGAAATTTCAAGAACAATTTCCAATATATTTAGTGAAAAAAATCTGCACGTAAATGGACCCACACAGTTCAAACCCCTGCTCTTCAAGGGTCAAATGTATAAGGACTTTTGACGGATGGGGAAGCTGAGGATCATAAGGGGCATGCTGAGGATTTCACAGAGCCTGTCTCACCCAAGGCCTCAGCTTCTGCCTGGTACCAGGGTAAGTACTTTACTGCCATCCCCTCCCATCCCACAAGACCAGGAGGTGGGCCCCACTTGTACCTCTATTCTGCAGATGAGAAAACCAAAGCATAGGGAAAGTAGTCAGTGGCCCCAGACACACAGCTCCTAAGTGGAGCAGCCGGAGTCTAACGCTGGCCCAAGTCCCCTGGCACGCCACCACCCTGCCTGCTTTCTGGCCACCTGCCTGCTTTCTGGCCACAGAGACCTGGGTCAAAAGTCTGGATGATGCAAGAATTCACTTGGCAGACAACCAGCTGCCCATTATCTGAACACACAGGATAAGAGGTAGCTCCCTGACACACCAGCAGCCCCAGACGCTCCCCAGGGCACCAAGCACTGCCCTCTGCGGTCCTCCCCTGCAATTTCTGGGGCTTGGCCCAGCTCTCTGGCTGCTTTGAATGAATCATTCCCACAAATCCTCCTCAGGCTGCAGCCCAGGGTAGGGGAGATCTGAGAAAGGGCATGGCAGGGGGCAGGCATCCCAAACCTTCCCTGCAGCAGCCCCAGACAGGGCAGTGGTGTGTGTCTGCAGAGAGCAAGGAGCTTTGCCTTGGAGGCACTAGGAATACATGGCACAGCAAGTGGGGAAGCCAGGAGCTACTGCTACCCACAGAAGCTTCCACGATGCCACATGGCAAATCAAAGCCACCCACCCATACTCAAACTTTCAAAAAGGCACATACCGGTCACCAACCCCAGGCTGTGAAGCCATATCTGACCTACTGCTCACACTATAAATTCATCTGCAAAGTCACATCAATAATGCATTGACAGCCTTACCAATCCCAAGATGCTAACCACATGTGAGTTCTGACCAGTCTGTGCCCATTCCCTAGAAGGGCACACTGAGGCCCAGAGAGGGGCAGTCCATTGCCTAGGGAGCCTCCTCACCCCATCTCCATTTCCCGAGGCTGCTTTTTTGATGCACAGGAATCTGGATTCCAAAAGGACAAGGGAAAGCCGGTATACAGAAAAGAGTAAAAGCAAGAGGGGCTGATGCAGAGACTGGCAGGCATGGCCTCAACGCCCCTCCCAAACAGCAGCTTCCCAGGTGAACTGAGGCTGGTTGCTGGGAATCTGCGATGTACAGATGAATCTGGCTTAAGTTCTCGAACCAGCAGACTAGAGTTTTAACCTCAGGAGAACCGACTACCTTCAAGTAATTTCATTCCTCTGTGAAAACACTGCATTCTGACCTGCTCTTCTGGAACAGCCTCACCTCATGGAAGGCAAAGAGCATGAGGGAAGAGGTGGAGGTTCCAGGTGTGGGGGAGACACCCAAGAGAAGAGTGGGGGAAGTCTGTGTGTCTGGGTGCTCACAGAGGGGCATGTGTAAGCAGGGATTGCTCGCCACGCCTGTGAGTGGCACCTTTTGAAATAAGCAGTGGCTCACTGTGGCCCCACATGTGGCCCACTCCTGTGGCCTCAGGGGGAGGGAGGGCACCTTCAGAGTGAGCATGGGGGCTCAAGGTGGGGCATGGGCATGACCAATTCAATTTCATGGCCAAGGGAAGAGCCTTCCCTTTGGGTTACAGTCTACGAAAACTACAAAGGATGTCCCTATCCTCCAAGGAGCCTTAGCTGTAAAGGGGGCAGTTTCTGTCTTTCCTTCACCCCCCCCACCAGTCCCCTAATACTGTGTCAGGTCTCTGGGTGTGTGTTGTGAGCCCCTGGGTCCCTCACTGCCTCCCCTTGTGGCAGCGAGTATTTATCACTGTTCCTAAGAGAAACACAAGGGCACACATACCTTGGTTAACCACTCTACAGGATTGATCTCTTTCCTTAACTAATTTTCCCAGAGACGTTCATGGCGACACATGGGGCACACCTCACTCTGCCAATGAGGCACTTAATTTAATGTGCATTAGAAAATAATTTATAACTAAAACATCAAAGCCAGTGATTTCAAGGATTATGACTGCTTAAGAGGAGACTAAATTTATTTAGGATTATTGGAACTCACACACTGCTGGTGGGAGTGAAACAGTGCAGCTGCTTTGGGAAACAGTCTGGCAGTTCCTCAAAGGTTAAACCTAAAGATACCATATGACCCAGGAATTCCACTCCTAAGGATATACCCGAGTGCACTGAAAACATATTTCCATAAAAAGACTTGTACATGAATGTTCATAGCAGCATTGTTCATAACAGCCAAAAAGTGGAAACAACCCAAATGTCCAACAACTGACAAATGTATAAATAGAATGTGGTATATCCACACAATAGAATATTACTTAGCCATAAAAAGTAAAGTACTTAAAACAAAAACAAAAACAAAAACAAAAAAGTAAATGAAGTACTGACATATGCTACAATGAAATGAACCTTAGAAACATTATTCTAAGTGAAAGCACCTGTCATAAAAGGTAACAAAGTGTACAATTCCATTTATATGAAATGTCCAGCATGGGCAAATTCATAGAGACAGAGAGCAGATCAGCAGTTGCCTGGGAATGGGGGAAGGAGGGATTGTGGAGTGACTGTTAATGGTTACAGGGTTTCCTTTTAGGATGACTAAAATGTTCTAAAATTAGATAGTGGTGAAAATTGCAAACTGTGAATATCCTAAAAAACCACTGAATTGTATACTTTAAAAGGGTGTATTGTATGGTATGTGTATTGTACCTCAATAAGGCTGTTATAGAAAATGTATATGGGATTTTTAAAAATAAAGTGATACAGAGATATCTATTAAGCAAATAACAGTACAGTTGGGGTTCAATGGAGGTAAAATGGTTCAAAATGACACAATTCCTTTAGAACGATGCAACAAACCCAATTTTACAGTCATGGAAACTGAGGCTGCAGGGGAGGGCATAAATGATTCGCCCAGGCCGCATCAGTGACCTAAATAAGAGTGAGTCACACCCAGATCTGTCCAAATCCAGAAATCTGGCCTATAAGACCACTCTGCTAGAAAGGAGTACAAGATGGGGGATGGGGAAAGGTGTCCCCAGCCCAGTCCAGAGACAGACATGCAAGGAGGTTGGCAAGTGAGGAAAGGGCCAGTTACCTCCGTGCGGTTCAAAACAGGAAGCAGCCAACAATGATGGAGAATGCCAAAGAAGGCTTCCAGGAGGAGGGCTGCCTTCAGAAGTTGCTGAAGGATGAGTAGGAGTTCGCCAGTCCCCCATTCCCAATATCCCTATAGGACATGAAGTCAAGAGGTCTATGGGTGAGATTCAGTTCTGCCACAGCCTGGCTGTAGGTCCTAGGGCCATGAGCGCGTGACCTCTCTGAGCCTCAGTTTCCCCATCTGTAAAGGAGAAGGAGGCAAAGTGATAGGTATAGTGCCTTCTAACTATTGCACTGAAACGGATGGTTCCCGCCCTCCCTCCAGAGGGAGGAGGCCGTTGAGTGGGAAAGCCAGACCCCGACCTCTGTCCCATATAATAGTAATGGCTTTGCCAGGTTAGGCGTGCCCAGCCTCGGTAACCATAGCCCCCTTCACTTACTGCCACTTCCAGTCCCAGCTCCTCCCGCCAGCTCACACTGAGAAGGGCAGGCTGCCGGAGGGGTGTGTATGGGGGGTATTCTCTGGTCAAATGTCGCCCCTCTCCTCGCGGTGACCTCCAAGTTCACCAGGGCTCTCCCCAGCCCATGCTGTCGGCGCCCACCACCCCAGCCAGCGTTTCCGCCCCCACTCCACTTCTGACACGCCTGGCAGCTCCACGGTGGCTGTAAGTTAACTTCCACGCGCCCCAGCGCCCGCCTGCGGGACCCCGCGTGCCTGAGCGGGGCTGGGGACTCCGAAGGCAGTGACACGCCGCGCCCCCCCGCCGCCACCACCACGAACACATGCAGACGGTGAGCGTCTCTCGGGCGCAGGGTACGAAGCGGCACGCGCGGCAACAGGGATCCGGTCTGTGCCGCACCCCGCGAAAAGCGCTCGGGGCGCCGGGCGGGTGCAGATCCTCCCACCGCCCGCCCGCGCCCCTGCCTCCCGGCTCTCAGCTCCCAGCCCGGAGCCCGAGCAGCCGCGCCGGGCCCGGAAGAAGCCGCGAGGACGGAGGGCTCCCGAGCGCCCGAGGCCGGCTCGCAGGCGCCCCGAGCCCGCGCCCGCAGCCCAGGCCCCCCGCGCCGCCCCAGGGCCACCTACCGTGCCGAGGCGCTGCGAGGCAGCCCCGCGCGCCCAGCGACTCCCGGCTTCCAGCCGCCCCGGCCGGGGGAGGGGGAGGGCCCGTGCGGGGGCGTGGCCGCAGCGCCATGACGTCGTGAGGGGGCGGGCCCGGTACGCGGCCACGCCCACGACCCTGCCGCCCAGTCCGGCACCGAGCAGGGGGGTTCCGCGGAGCTCCCTGGAGGCTCGCCGGGGAGCTCCAGGAGTCCAGCCCCACCGCCCTGGGAATCCTTGCCTGCACGCGGGCTTACCCCCAGGACGGGCAGATCACCACTTTTCCTCCCAAACAACTCTATTTAGAAGTTCCTCTCTGCCTATAAGCAGTGAAGTGGAATGATCGCCCAAGAGTGGTGTAAGAGAAGAAAACTAGACCCAGAGCAAGGTGCATTTGTGCTACTGTTTGTGCAAAACAAAGAAAAAAAATGGAGGGGCTCTGATGTATATTCATATACATCAGTGGTTTCAAGGGGGTTGCGATTTTGCCCTGACATCCCACCCCGACCCTACATTTGGCAATGTCTGAAGACATTTTTGGTTGTCACAACTGAGTACGGGGAGGGCGAGGGGGCTAGGGGGGCGGGTCCTGCTGGTATCTAGCGGGTAGATGTCTGGGATGCTTCTAAACATCCTACTATGCACAGGACAGCCCCCGCGCTCAACAGAGAACCGTCCAGCGTAAAGTGCCAATAGTGCAGAGGTTGAAATGAATGAAATAGAACTTCAGGCTGGTAACCCTCAGCTCAGTCTAAGATATAAAACCTCTCTGTGCCTCTGTTTCTTCATCTGTAAACTGGGGGAAATAATAGACCTATTTTTGCAGAATATGCATTGAATACCTGAAGGAAAGGGGAGGGAGGAGTGCAGGCTTACTTTTCACTGTGAACCTTTGTTCTCTTTTAACTTTAAAAACACTGTATGTATATATTATTTGTTTTAAATAAATTTCTTTAATATTTACAACTATAACTGCAAACATTATGTACACACATGCAAACCAAAGCATACAGACATTGAGTAATTTGCCCGTAGCCAGCCATGTGTTCATTCATAGTTCATTCATTAATTCATTCATGGGTCCAATAAATAATTAGTGCCTGCCATGTGGAAGATGCTGAGACTGACAAAATGAAATCCCCTGCCTCCATGGAGCCTGTTGTTACTGGTCTAGAAACAATAAAACAATATTATATAGCATTTATTGAGTGCATATTAGAGACTTCATATGACAAATCTGATGAACTGACAGATCAAACACTGGCAGGGTGTTTTATAATGTCCCTTTGTGGGTGGAGAAATGTAGATCCAAGAAAAAAGTCTGAATGGGGGCATTTGTTTAATAACATTCTAGCAACAGCATTTCCTGAGCACTCTGTGCTGGGCACTGAGATTCAGGAGGTAACAGGAGGACTAGGACCCTGCGTCTGTGTAGGGGAAGCCGGACTTGGCGCCGACAAACCTTCACAGTAAAGTGAGTGCTTGTAACTGGTGACGCAGGAGCAGGTGGGATTAACCTGGTCCGGGGAGGGAGGGTCAAAGGTGTTTACGCATGACTGAGGCATGAGTGGATATCTGTTGAAGAGGGAATCTGTCAGTCATAGGGAAGAGCAGGTGCAAAGGCTCAGCAGGAAGGAGGTGAGTGTGGGGCCTTGCATGTAGAGCGGAGTGGACAGGATGGGGTGGATGTGAGAGAAGAGATCAACGGTTCTGCAGGGCTGGATGCCGCAGGGCTTTGTGGGCTGTGGGAAGGATCAGGGCTTTGTGTTGCAGCAATGGAGAGACAGAGAAGGTGTTCAGTAGGGGAAGAGTGTGGTTAGCTTTGCGTTCTACAGAGATCCCTCTGGCTGCTTCATGGAGGAGGAACAGGCAAGCAGACTGGTTTGGAAGCTGTTGAAATAATCCAAGGGAGGTTAGTCAGTCCAGGAAGGGGACGAGGGCATGGAGGGAGTGTTCTAGTTCCAAAGATGTTTGGAAGACAGAAATTGGCAGATCTCAGTTGAAGGGCTAAGGAAAAGGAACAGAATGATCCTCTAGTTTCTAGATTGTTCTTCTCTTCTCAGCACCCCCAGCTCAGCGAACCTCTTAAGGTCTCAGTCTGGCTGTCACCTCCTTGAGGAAGCTTAATGATCCCTGCCTCCCCACAAGGACATCCTGATAGATCAGACGCTGGACCATGCAACTGGAGAATTTGATGTGACTTTGAAGGCAAATGAAAGAGTTCATTACTGTCTGCATCCCCAACAGGAGCCTCCTCTGTCTTCTCTGCCAGGCTATCTCCTCAGCATCTAGACAAAGCCTGGCACTTAGGAAGTCTTCAATCAATATTTGTCAAAAGCAGGAATAATAAACGTAGCATAAAGCATATTGATTCTAAAACTCTTTCTAGCTCTGACATTCAAGGAGATGGTGTTAATGCTATATCAATAACTAAACTTTATTCAGGTGCTTGCTATGCGCTAAGCACCTTATTAGTATTATATTCCAGCTGATCACTTACTTCTCCCAGCAACCTTTTAAGGTTGTATTATCATTACTCCCATTTTACAGATGAGCAAACAAAGGCCCGACAAGGTAATGTGATTTGACCAAGGACAATAGCCGCTATTTGTCAGAAGTGGAATGTAAACTCAGATCTCTCTCACACTTTCCAGTCCACTGGTAGAAGGAGGCAGCTCAGCAGTGGAGAGGAGGTGAGCGTAAACAGGGAAGTTCCCTTCTCCTGCTGGAAGGATGTGGGATTACCACACCTAGCTGGATATGCAGGCTTTACCAAGCACTCTTCAATCCTGGGTGTCTGACCCAGTGACTGGCTGTCATGGCAAAGTGCTTCTAAACAAGATGCTCATCTCTTTAGAACCTCCTCAGGGCACCCTGGACCACATCTTTTTCTTATGTGCTTCACTCAGTTGCTATGTGTCCATTAGCATCTGATGCTGGCCAATGCCTCTGAGTGGTCCTCCTGCCCTCACCCCACATACACACGCTGCCCACTTTGTGCCCATACCCCACAGCCTAGAAGATTGTGGGTTGCCTCCTGTCATCACAGATGGGAGGTGATGTTCCATAACTCAGATGCTTTGCCTTCCCAACAACCGAAAGATTCATGATCTGGGATGTGACGTTGAAACATGGTGAAGTCCCCAGCTTGCCCAGTCATTGAGCTCTAAAGCCAGTGTTTAGGGCAAAACTTCATGCAGAGTCAAAATCACCCCCGAGAAGTCCCCTCAAAGGCTGTGGGCACCATGGCTACATGGGAAGTCCATTTCCGCTGATTTCCTCCAATATCATACCCACTATCATTTCTTGTGTTGAACACCTGATGAAGTTGAAACTCGAAGTTTTGGTTTCAAGGCAAAAGTATGATTTATTTTTAAGCTCTGAAATTCTGCTCCAGGTGGTGAGATGATCACATTTCAAGAGGCATGTTGGAACTAGGACCCATGGAGTGAACACCAGGTTTATAGCTCCTCCATTACATTCACTTCCAGCCTTTTTACATGTTATTTTCTTTTGCTTGTTTCTTTTTATCTTTATTATTTATTTTTGCTTAATTTTTCTATGTTCTCTGTTTTTTCATTACAACATGTTTTGTTTATTTATAAACGTGTTATCAAAACATCAAATTAAATATAAAATAATGGCTTTATTAGTTTCTTCCAGTTTTTGCTTTGCCAAGTGTACATATCTTGTTTCAGCAATGTTAATATGTACATTTCTTTTTCAAATGTTAACACTTGTGAGAAAATAAGGATATCTTATTTGAATTGAAAGCAATCCAGGAAATCTGGACTATGAATACAAAGAAGTTTTAGGACTAACCTAACTGATTAATTTCTAGTATGTTTTCTTTTTATACAGCTCACCAGACTGAAACACTGAAAAAAAATCCTTCTTATTTGTAAATAAGTCCAAAATATTTCTTTCAATAAGTATAAAATAAAAATTTTGAGTGATCAGAAAGCAATTGTGTTATGTTTTAATGGATAGTATTTCTCTTCTTCTTTCTTGGATTGTAAAATTATAGTGCATCTTGCCATCAATAGGGCCTTGGAGCTGAGGAAATATGAAAGTTAATTTCATGTGGCTCATATGATTGTAAGGCTCAACTGCAATAGAATTTTAAAGCAGTATTCATAGACCTTAGGAACTAATCTATATAGCTTGTCCTTGGAATCAGAACCATAGAAGCTTAGAGATAAATTACAGAATCTTAGAGAACTGTGGAACTTTGGAACCACAGAATCTTGGGGCTGGATGGACATTTGAGCTGTCGTTTTACAGAAGGGAAGAATGAATCCCAAGAAATGGAAGCAGTTTGCCCAATTCTTTCCAGCTTTTAACAGTAGAGCATGGTTGACACCTATATCTCCTTATTTCTGCCCAGGAATCCTGGTCCACAGGCAACTCTGTCTTCTAGTCCAAGATGCTGGCCAAGTGGGTGGAGGTGGGGAGAACTAGGGTGGGAATAAGAAAGAAGGTGAGTACATCAGAGATAAGACCTGAGGAAGGCTATGTGAGGTGGTGTCTCAACTTTGAAGCTCAGGAAAACCACAGAGTGGGATGTCACAAGGCCCCACCTTTCTTGCCAACTTCATCTGCTGTTACACTCAGCAACCCCTTCCCGTCCCCCACTTCTGCCCACACAACCACCAAGCTACTGTTCCCACCTCAGTAAGCTTCACTTGAGCCCACCACAACAACTCTCTCAACCTCTCTGCCTTTGCTTATAGTGCTCCAGGGCTGCCAAGGATAGCTGTGCAAGTTGGGCCCAGCACAAAGGTGCCACATTCACATCATGGGCATCACAGATGTATACCAGTAATTTCTGGCAGATGGCAGTAAAATGTCTTGAGGAAGAGGCATCTTTATGTTATTTGTACAAAGGTGCCATATGGGGTAGTAGGAACTCTGCTCTTTTCTTTGCCTGGAATATCATATCCCCCATTCACCGTCAAGGAAACTTGTGCTCCATCCTTTTTGCTTTTTGTTTTTTGCTTTCTGGCAGCTGGTCAGAACCCTTGACCTTGGTGTTATCAGCACCACACTCTAACCAGCTGTGCTAACTAGCCAGCCCAGTGACCCATCCTTTGAGTGTCCCTTCAAATACTCCCTCCTCCAGGAAGATATTGAAAGCAACACAGCCCTCCTGCCACACTTCCTGCACAGATTAATGGCTAATAACATCAATCAGGGTTAACTGTTGATATGGGAGTCAATAGTGCCTGACAGAGATTTCCAAGAGAGATGATTCTAGGTGGAATCTGGACCCAGGATTATATAATACTAATCAGAAACAAGAAAATAATGCTCTTTTCAATCTTCATTGATTAGATTGAGGGAAAAAAATCTCACTTTCAGGCAAGCATGTTTTTTGTACTTTTCTCTGACACCTGCTAATCACCCATTTTGTTAAAGAGGGAAAAGACTGCAGGCTGAGAGCCTTTGGCAGACATTGATGTCTGCTGGGAATTTGATACTTGGCCTTCTTTAAATTGTATTTGATTTATTTATGATTGCCTTCTATCTATGGTATATGATGCTTCCCATAGCGTCATAAAGTTTTATTCACAAATCAATACGTTTAAGCACAAAATAGTAAGTCTATTTAAATAAAAAAATTAAGTAAATAATATAGTACAGATGGAGCAAAAAAAATCATGAGTGGTGCATGAAAGCCTAGAGTTTGAAAACAGATTTATTGAAGAGCGCAGGCTCTGAAGCCAGACTACCTGAGTTCAAATCCAGACTTGCTGGCTGTGTGACCTTAGGCAAGTCAATTCCCCTCTCTGAGACTCAATTTTTTCATGCATTAAATGAGAATAATTATAACACCAGTCCCCTAGGGTAGTCTGAAAGACATACTAAGATCATGTGTATAAAAAACTTTGCGGTGTTTGCTGCTTTTGTTATTATTATAATTATTAAAAATAATGATGGAGGACCTGAGGCACACATCTGTTCACAGACCCAGGAGACCTTTTGGCTTTAGGAACTTTTATTTGCATGGGAAAGATGGGGAAACTGAGGCTGAGGATGGGGTGCGGCAAGGGTGTGCAATGGAGCGTCGACTCACTTGGGGACTTCAGTGGCCAGGACAGGGAAGCAGCCCTCGCGGTGCCACTGCCTGTCACGCAGGCGGCGCACGGACTGCATCTGTGGCTGGAAGGACCCCCACTCATTCCAGTGCCGGAAGTCGCCAGGCTCCAGGAGGTACTGGTACCCGCGGTAGCCAGGATACTGATAGCCGACCCAGCTGGGAGGAAAGCAAGAAGGACAGAATGGAGATGGCAGCCTCACTGCCTGGCACCTGTCCCCTGCTTGGACCAGCCTGTTCTCCACCTACCCATTCCGGGCTGCTCTCTCACCTCTGGGGGCTCAGGCTTGGATCACATGGGGCCCCTCTGTCCTGGCTTTGCCCCTTCCTGCTGTGTGCCCTTGGGCAAGGACTTCCCCTCTCTGACAGGCCTCAGTTTCCTGTTCTAGAAAGTGGGTATGGTCACAGTGCCTGTTTTATTATGGGTGTTTGGGGGGTTAAGTGGGAAAATGCACTTCGAGTGTTTGCTAAGCATATTGCCTGCATACGATAGGGACATTAATACTCATCCCACTGAATGTGATGACCACTGCGAGGATGGGGTTCAGCAACTGGTTAGCAAAGAGTAAATAAGAGGGAGGAGGCTTATTTCAAACAATGGGGTGCCTTTGTACGTAAGTGAATTTGTGTGCAGTGGTTGGGAACACATGCTCTGGTATCAAACATATCTGGCTTCAAATCTTAGTTTTGCCATTTACAAGCCATGAAAATTTAGGTAGATGAGTTATCAGAACTCAGTTTACTGTCTGTGAAATGGGGATGATCATGCACCTACCTCATTGGTTTCTTATAAAGATTCAATAACTGTTCATTTAAATTGGTTAGTACAGTGCTTGGTATATAGCAAGCATTCAATAAAAGTTATTACTATCAATAATTCATTTCTAACTTCTGTCATTGTCTCTGCTGGGACGGTCTTTCCAGGCTTCTCCCAGACTCCCTGCCCACCTTTCAAAGTCTGTTTTAAGCTCCAGCCTCTTCAGACAAGCCTCTGATCTGCCTTCCACCCAACACACATAACCAGGTCCCAGAAACCTTCCTTCCTCCTATGACCTCCAGCAGCACCGATGCCCTGTGTGGACCATCTCTTACCTAGTATCATTGAACAGTATTGTGAGATAGTATCTCACAGGTATTTTTGGGTCTCCCCTGCTAGGCTGAGTAAGCTCCTTGGAGGCGGGAACTGGGAATTATTCATTTCTGCCTCCCCAGTGTGCCTAGCACAGTGCCGGGCTCATAGACAAGGCTTAGTAAATTTGGGGTGATTTGAATGGCATGGATACAGGCTTCAGGGAAGAAGGAAGAGTCAAGAAAAAGGCCAGGGCCCTGATGGTGTTAAATAAGCTCCAACAGTCTGGGGGTAGAGAGACAGAAGGCTTACATTTGTCTAGAGGAGACCAGGGGTGCCCAGCAAAGTGACCTCCTCTGGGCATTCAGCCCTTCTCTGTGTTCTCATGGGGATCTGTTTTAAAAGCTTCAAATCCTGAGAGTTCAGAGCAGAAAGTGCCTCTTTAGAGGAGGGGATCTGGTGTGCCCATTGTATAGCTGGCAACACTGAGACACAGAGAGGAGTATGGGTTCACCCAAGTCCCTCAACATGACAGTAGCAGAGGCAAGGCCTTCTCATATACAGATTCATCTCTCAGAAGTCATTCTACTCATTTCCTCAGAGGCTCTGGATTTCCCTGAACATTCTGTTTCACTAGACACATCCAGAGTCATCCATCCACATTAGCTCTGACCCCCTGACTTGATTATTCCTTCGACCACAGCTTGGGTTTAGCAGCTCCTGTTCTCTCCATCTTCCAGCGTTTTAGAACCCATTGCCAGATTTATTTATAACTGATGTGGAACCCGTCAAACTATGACTCTGTACCCCAGAGGAATGAAGCTCTATTGGCGAATCCCAGGTACCAGCACTAGGAAGGGCTGTGGCCTTTCCTAGGAATCTTCTGTTCTGTCCCATTAGGAGGGCAGCCTCCGGGTCTGTCTGTGCTTGAAGCAGGGGACAAGGACCCGGCAGGAGGGATGCTTACGTTCCACTGGAGACCTTCACGCTGCCCACGCGGTCACAGAAGCCATGGGCCCAGAGACTGGGCACGTCATCCTCCTGGATCTCCATGGTGTTGCCCTTGAAGTTGGCACCTTCAAATAGGCAGATCTTGTGCTCCTGGGAGTCCTGAGGAAGGAGAGGCTGGGTCAGGTGTGCGGTGTATGAATGGGACAAAGAGAACTAACTTAGTGGAGAGAGAGCTGAGTCTGCTCAGGCAACTGTGGGACTGCTGCTGTCTGGCCAGGAAGGACCCTCCTAGTCTGTGAAAAGTGGATGACAGCCCCCATGTCATAGAGCTGTCTTGAGGATGAAATGAATTAATCCATGTAGAGTACCGAGCATGATGTCTGGCATACACCAAGTGCTCAAAAAATGTATTTATTATTTTTATTATTATGGTCAGGGACACAGAGGCTCAGAGAGGTCAAGGTTCTAGATCAACATCACACAGCCAGTGAGAGGCACAAACTTTGAAGAAACATTGCATTTGGTCTCTCTGTGCCATCAGAAGTTTAAACCACTGCCCTTTTGGATACGTTTCTTACAAACTGCGTAAAAGTTACAAACTGACTCTGGGGCACCATGGGGCACTGGAGAGGAACACAGATCTGGGTTCAAATACTTCCTTTGATATTTATGTGCTGGTAACCTTGGCATCTACCTTGCCCCTCTGAGCCTCAGTTTGTTCATCTACAGAATGGGGTTACTATTACCTCACAGGATTGTGAGTAACAACCACTCAACCCATGGTTGACTGTCAACTATGTAACAGGCCCACCCTCGCATCTGGGCACATGATTCAACTCTGGCTTGCATCAATTTTTAATGCTTTCATGACTATATGTCTTGTTTTTTAAGTTGGCCTGTTATTTCTGAAGATAAGAATCATCCATCTTTTTAGAAGTTATCATGAGATATTACAAGCCCAAGGGAATGAAGTGCCACGGAGATGAACAGGAAATCATAGCAGAGTGATGCCAACCTTGGTCTCTGTCCCACGGACCTGGATGCAAATCCCAGCCCCATTATTTCCCAGCCGTGTGGCCCTAAGCGGTCATTTTCCACTTCTGAACCTCAGTTTCCTTGTCTTTAAAATGAATGTTACGATAGCCTCTACCTCATAGGACTGTTGCAGGTATTACACGAAGGGCAGGTAAATCCCCCAGCACGTAGTAGGTATTCAATAAATGGGCGCTATGATTATCTACTATTATTCACCACCAGGAGGAAGAAGGGCTGAGGATGTAAGTGCAGCCTCTATGGAAGACTACAATAGAAGATTGTAGATGAGGAAAGGGCCAGTCAATTCCTCCAGAGGGACAGAAAGTGGATCAGAGCAGGCTTCATGGAAGAGGTGACACTTGAGAGGGGCCTTGAAGGTTGAGTAGGAGTGTGCAAGGCTGAGAAGGGATGGAGGGTGAGGAGAGGCACCAAGGCAGAGGAGAAGGCACTGGGAAAGGCTGGGAGGTTGGAATGTGCAGGGTGGGTGCATTGAAAAGCAAATATCTGTGTGGTCAGGGTGCAAGAGGGCACATACATGGTTCAAGACAGGGATGGGAGCACAGGGAATCCTTTAAGCTATGGAATGACAAATGCTCTGAGTGGAATTACCAGCTCATGGTAAGTGCTTAATTAGTAGTAACAACTATTACTTAATTACTTTTAAAGCTTTGAAGGCCTTGAGAAAGTTAAGCCAGTCCATGGCTCCCCATCGCTGGTGGAGTCAAGACCAAACTCTTTGCCGTGGCCTGTGAGGTCCTGCAGGACTTGGCCTCTGCTGATGGCCCCTCTCCCGTCTTATGTCTCTTTCCCATCCACTCCCTCTACTGCAGCCACACTGGCTTATTTTGATTTCCTTGGTCACACCAGTTTATCCTTGCTTCAGGAATTTTGCATACACTGTTCCCTGGAGGGCTTTTCCACCTACTCTTCCCATGGCTTATTCAGTTCCCAACCCTTGGGAGCTGGTTCCCCCAACCACCCCCGACCACTCCCACCTCCAACATCAGAGCCCTCTTCCACTCTCCTAGCGAGACTGCACAACACCTGTGCAGCACATATCACAGTGTGTGATTATAGACTGATTTCCATGATTAGGTTTTCAATAGCTGCCTCCTTGGGTACAGCATAAGTCCCACGAGGGCAATGTCTGTCCAATGCACAGTTGTACACCCAGAGCCTAGAACAGAGCCTGGTAGAAACAGACAAACCTATAGTGGTCGAATGCCTGAGTTTAAGTAGAGATGGTCAGGTTCTTATTTTGGAAAGATCCTCCTAACTTCCCAGGAGAGGGGTTGAAAAGAAGTCAGGGAACCCAGTGTTGGTAGCCTGGACCAGGATAGTGGCAGGGAATAGAAAGGAGGGATTAGACCATTGAATCTCAGCCCTGGCTGCACAGAGAGACTACCTAGGGGGCATGGAAAAAGATATCGTTGGCTGGGTCACAGCCCCAGAGATTCAGAATGAATTGGTCTGGGATGGTGTCTGGGCATTGGGATTTTTTAAAAAATTTTTTGGCAACTGGCCAGTACAAGTATCTGAACCCTTGACCTTGGTATTATAACATCATGCTCTAACCATCTGAGCTAACCAGACAGCCCCCAAAATTTCGAATAATATATTTTATTTAAACAAATACAACCAAAGTATGCTAATTTCAGTATATAACCAATATAAAAATATTAACAGGATATTTTACATTCTTTTTTTTTTTTTTTTTTAAAGATGACCGGTAAGGGGATCTCAACCCTTGGCTTGGTGTTGTCAGCACCACGCTCAGCCAGTGAGCAAACCGGCCATCCCTATACAGGATCCGAACCCGTGGCCTTGGTGTTATCAGCACCGCACTCTACCGAGTGAGCCACGGGCCGGCCCTATTTTACATTCTTTTTAAAAAATTTTTTTTTACTGTGTATTCAAAACCTGGTGTGTTTTTTACACTTTTAGCACATCTCCCTTCAGATTAGCCATAACTCAAGTGTTCAATAGACACATATAGCTACTGCCTTGAAGGCACCGAGGCAGAGAGCAGCCAACTTTTAGAAGCTACCAGAAATGCCCTGGCTGGTCACTCTTCCACACAAGCTTCCTTGACATAGATTGCCACATAAGGACCATTCAATGATTGAGAGATAAATCTATGAATTCTTACAAAGAGCCCATTATGAAGGCTGAAAATTCAGCCTCGAATTCTGAGAAAAAACACTGTGAATGATCTGGCTTAAAATAAATTTGGTGATGCCAAAACAGTTGGTGTTGGCATCTGATAGCCTCAAATGGACATTCATGAATATTCCCATGATGAAGACAAAAGTTGGCTACCATCAGAGACTAACATTGGTGAGTGAGATGTGGCTGGTTCATAACTCATAATGAAGATAATTCTGGAAATACTGTGAACCACTTAAGGATATATTCACCTATCTTGGCCTTGAATCTTCTTTAAGCTTACTCAGTTAAATATTATCATAGACTAACTCAGCACGTTGTCTTATTATCAAGAAGTTCAAGCTGCCTTTCCACAATATCCCTCGTTTTAGTCCTTGTGTGATCTTCAGCCTGCATGTTTGGTGTTTTGGATGGGCATTAGGATTTTGAAAGCTTCCCAAGAGACGCTAATGTGCAGCCAGGGATTAGAAACGTTCTACAAAGAGAATCAAGGAAAATGCAGAAATTTCTAGCTCTAACAACTGGAAGGTTTTGTGTTTATCATTTGCCCAGGGGTCCCAGCACGGGGCTGGGTACATAGCGAGTGTGTCTGGGACGCCTGATGAATTGATGAGCATGAGAATGGCTGTCACACCTCCCTGTCCACCATCCCCTCCTTGTCTCCCTTGCTCAGTCAGACTGGTTCCTGCCCTGCTCCACTGACTCCCCAGCCCCAGCCTGGGCCACTCACCATCTTGACAGGCCGGAAGGACATGAGCCGGTCACTGCGGTAGCTGCTCGACCACGTGTCCCAGCGCGGGTACTCTCCCTTCTCCAGGACGAACATTTCCCCGCGGAAGTTGGACTGCTCAAAGGCGACCCAGCTGGACATGAGAAAGACCATGAGGTTAGGGAGAGCCAGGAGGGTCAAAGGCAGACAGGAGAGAAATTGTTAGCCGAAGACCCCCCTCTCCACTTGCAAAGCAGCCTGAGACCAGTAGGAAAGTCCAAAGGGGGCCTAACATGTCTGGATTTGATTCTAGGCTATACTACTTACTGGCTGTGTGACTATGGGCAAGTGTCTTCACCTCTCTGAGCCTTGGTTTCCTCATCTACACTAATACACTATTTTCCTGGAGTTGGTGAAGGATTAAATGAAATAATGCATGAAATTATCTGAGAAAACTATTTCCCCAGATGTAGGATTCACACATGATTTAACTGCATACTATAAGGACCTGGAGTCAAATAACACATAAAGAAACATTTTCTTTTAAGTCTGATGAGAGCTAGGAAAAAGTCTCTGTTTGATGCTAATTTGTCCTTAACCCTTTCTAATCTCTCTTTTTGTAACAAAGGAAAAACAAGACACCAGCCCAGAGCTTTGGGCAGGCAATGGTATAATAGTACCATTTTTGTGTTCATTATATTAATTTTTTATGGATACCTTTTATTTGTAGCAGTGGCACTAGCTTTCCATTTACAAAAATGATGTAAAGATTCTTTTAAAATATATTTATTTGTGATTGATTAGAAGGATCATTTTAAATGAAATATATTAAATAAATAATAGTCTCCTAGGTACAGAGGTAAGGTAAAAACTGACACAGGGGCTTGAATCTAATGTAGGGTAAAGACTGGCCCAGCATACAGGAGACACACAGTAGCTGGTATGGGGGTAGTGAAAGGAAATGATGGTGACAATCTACCTCTCGGACACCTATGAGAATTAAATATGATAGAGTATATGAAGGTGTTCAGTTTTTTACAAGGACTAATTAAAATTTAAAGTCAAATGAGGACTTTTCCTATCTTTCCAAGTATAGCTTGATTAAGGATAGGGAGTGAGCTTGTGTCAGAGAGACCAGGGATTGGGGGGAAATAGGATGACCCCCAGTCCTCAGAAGGCTGAGACCAAGGCCCCTTGACCTTTGCTCTATATGTGTTCTGGAGTTCTCAGGGAACAAAAGAGGGCTGAGAGGACACTGACACTAGCATCATCTCTCTGGGAGTTGCCAAAACCTTCCTCTCCCTATAAGGAGATGGGGTAATGAGCTACCACCATGGACTGAGACAGAATGTGTCCCAGGAGCCACAGGGATGAGCCACCCACACTGAAGTGACAGAACTGAAGATGTAGACTCATCCTCCCCGAATAGAATTTAATCTGCCTCAGCCCTGTCTTATCTGGAATGAAGGGAAAAGGATACGTGGATGAAGGGATGGATGGATGGATGGATGGATGGGTGGTGGAAAATGGATGAATGGAGGGGGAGGGGCAAGTAGATAGATGAATAAACATATGGAGAATGGATGGATGGATGGATTGATCTACAGATAGATGGATAGATGGACGGGTAAGTAGATGGATAATGAATAGATGGATGGATACATAGATGGGAAGGGAGCCTTATCACAGTGGAGTTAAGAACATAAACTCTGGAAACAGACAGACCTGAGTTCTAATCCCAGTTCACTGTTTATTTGCTGTGTGACTTTGGGCAGTCACTTAAGCATGCTAAGCTTTGGTAAAGAGAGGCACTGATTGCATCTACCTTCTCATGAGGTTATGCATGGAACCTAAAAGAGGGAATGCATGGAACAGATCCAGCACAGAATAAGCACAATAAATAAAAATGTTTATGATTAAAGAGGGAGAGAAGCTACTGGAGGTCTGGGCTTATAGAAAGACAGACACTAATGTGGTCCTGCCATCCTGCCCACCCTCCCCCAAAACCTCTCCTGTCTTCTTCAGGAGGACCAGTGAAGATCTGTCATATGAGTGAGAAATTTAAAATATTTATGTCAATGCCAGGAGAGAGGTAGATTGGGAATTTTAATTTACAGATATGGAAACTGAGGCTTATAGGGGTTAAGTCACCGGCTGGCACACGATGGTGTCAGGTGTCAGGCTGAAGTCTCTCAGGTTTCAGACAGGCACACCTCCCCACCGCTGTGCTGAGGGCACGCCTCTACTCCCTTCCCCTGCCTACCTCATCCTCCTCATCCTTTCTCCGCACCTGTTTATCTCACTGCCCAGCCAGCTCTGACCCAGATCCAGGCCCCTGGATTTCTTTCCCCATCAGGCACAGACCAAGAGTACACACTAGAAATCAGCTGCATCTTTGTTTGAGGAGAAATACTCTGGGTTTGAGTCACTGGCACCAAAAAAAGCCTGAAAACCCAAGCTGGCCACATCCGGCAGTTTCTGTTCCCAGCTAGCTCTGGGGCTGAGGGTGGGGCTGAGGTTGTGTTGACAACACCGGGGGCGGGGTGGGTGCAGGAGGTAGACATGGCCCCCAGAGCCTACTCTGGACCAGGATGACTTGGCTGAACTCACAGGGCCATGAGGAGGATAAACAGTCATCATAGTCACCTGCCATGTTTGGGTGGCCATGAAGTGCCAGGTCTCAGAATAATCCCGGGAGGGGTGGTGGGGACTGTCACTGTCCCCATTTTAGAAATGAGAAAACAGGTTTGGAAACGAAATAAGGCAAATGGGGGAGTCAGGGCTTGACCTCAAAGTCCATCTCTGCTCTTTGTACTGCAAAGAGCCCCACGATGTTCAGAATACAGGCTGACCATACCCTTTGGGGGCTTTCTGAGGGGGGAGGTGAGAGCAAAGAGGCCACGTGGGTCTTGTCCTAGGGCTGGCCCAGCACCTTGACCTCAGCACACAGAAGCTGGAGCTGAGGCAGCACCTCTATCCAAGGGATGATTTTTGCTGCTTTCTTGGGGGTCACTAAGGCCCAGAAAAGCCCAGAGAGCTAGAAACAGGCAGTGAGGTATGGTGATTGAGAGCACTGGGAATAAAATCAACCAGCCTGAGTCAAATCTCAGCTCTGCCACTTACCACTAGGTGACCTTGGCCAAAAACCTTAACCCCTCTGAGCCTCGCTGTCCCCATCTGTCAAATGGGGATAAGAACAGCCCCTCTCTCATACACTGTGGTGCAGTCATCTAGGTAAAGCCCTCAGTCTGTGCCTGGCACTTAGTGGGTGCTCTACAGATGCTTACTCTTACTCCAGGGGTTGTTTGATGCCCAGGAGAGGGGATAGAGTGGACACTTGGCTCTTTGGCCTCCTCCTGCCCTTAGTGACAGGCTAGGGTTCCTTATATAGTAGAAGCAGTGTTTTTCTGGAGCCCAGAACCATGACTGTCAGTGTGACCTTATACTAATCAGATCACGTCTGTGAGCCTCAGTTTCCTCATCTGTAAAACAGGAAGGAGAATAATTCCTCCCTCTCAGGTTCGAAATGAGGATTGGAAGTAATATATGTGGCACTAGTATGGTTGCAGGCACGGAGCAGGTGCTCTGTAAATGGCAGCTACTATTAATGTGCTATTATTATTTTACTACAGCAGAGGGAGTTGCCCTCCCCCGCCCAACACTCACGGCCCCGAGGTGACAATGAGGCTGCGCACTCGGTCAAAGCCACGGTCTCCCAGGTTCGGGCACTCCCCCGAGAATTCCATCCGACGGCCCTGGAAGTTTTCCTGCTCGAAGACCACCAGCTGCAGGAGAGAAGTCCCCACGCCGAGGAGGAGAGTGAGTAGAGAGGAGTACCTCCAAACTGGAAAGGCTCTCAGTCAAAAATACAGTAAGTAAAGTCCCTATATAAATCAAAACAGGCCAAACATGGGTCACGTGAGAATGTGTCATGAGCCACAGTTTGTGAAATGATCCCATCTTCCCATTTCCCCACTTGTGAACTTAAGGTCTGTGTCATCATTAGGAACTGCTGAATCTCCCTTCCACGACTTTCTCTGTGCTGATCCTCCTGCCTGAAATGCCTTCTGCACCACACACCCCCATCTTGGAGCTCCCACCGCCTAACTCATGTTCCCTAACTCATGTTCAAGGCTAGATGTCATGGACTGTTTTCTGTTCTAGGCTCAGTTGTCACCTTCTCCAGGAAGCCTTTCCTGATTGCGCTCCCACCCCCGCCCCATGCAGGCTTGGTTTGTGTCCCACACTGCTCACCCCATTAGCAGCACAAGTAACAACACTACACAGTCAGTGCTTCTTTGCATTGGGTGTTTCTCTCTCTGTGTGTGCACCTCTCTCCCTTCTTACCCAAGCCCTACAAAGACCAAGGGTTCCTCCAGGGCAGGGCCTAGGCCTGATCCATTTCTGTATCTCCAGCCCTAGCCCAGCACCAGCCACAGGGCTGATTCTTAGGGAACACTGGCCCGTCTATCCTTCACATCACAGGGGTGCACTTGAGCTAAGCTTCTGTCCTCACCAAGCCTCTCATTTTGGTTCTTTACCCACTTGCTGGCCCAGATTGGGAAAACTTTGCTATTCACTTGAACTGAGGCAATTGTCTGCCTTGTTTGAGCCTTAATTTCCCCAACTGTAAAAGGAGGAGGTTCACATAGCTTTGACCCAGCACTTCCTCTCCTGCTCTTGTCCGCACAAGAGAAACTCCTGCAGTAGGGCCCCAGGAGACAGGGATGAGAACATTCAGGCCAGGCTGTTCTCAACAGCAGAGCTAACAGCCACCCAAGTTGTCCTCAGTAGGATAGTGATGGTCACACTCTGCAGAATCATTCAGCAGCCAAAATGAGTGCCCCACAGTGGTGCACAACAGCATGGATGGATATCAGGGACCTCACAGTAGGTGAAAAGCAAGGAGAAAGACCCAGAGTAATCCCATACAACGTATTTCAATAAGTTAAGCAGAAGTAAAATGAAAATATATACTTATAAAGGAATAATGCATAAAACAGTATAAAAAACAAGCAAGCAGATGATGGACGCACAATGACAGTTGCCTGGAGCTGGGGAGGGGGGCAGTGGGCTCATGGGGGGCACCTTAGAGTTAGGAAGAGGATTTTTACCAAGTCCTGGCTTTTATATGGGTGGTGGGTTTGCAGGCACCTGTTGCATTCTTAAAAATTAAATAAAAATTAACTATTAAATAAGTCACTACATAAATAAAAGCCAGTCATGCATGAACCACGTGAAAGCGTGTCATGAACCAAGCCTCGCAAAATGACCCAGCTCTGTGCACCTGACGTTTGAAACCAAACCAAGCCAAGCCAAATTCCAGAGGACTGGACAACTTGCTCTCCAGGACCGCTTTCAGCCTGAATCACTTTGAACAATTTCCAGGAGGGTCTGAGGTCATCCTGCTGCCTTGGTGAACCTCCCAGATAGGTGGTTCCTGTTGCTGAGCCAGACCACTTCCTTTCCTTCTCTTTCTGTTTCTAGCTTTCGATAAACTCTGAGCATGTCTTGTGCAGGTCTGGCATGACTGCAGGTGCCCTGCAGCTGTGAAGCGTTGTGTTTTAGTTGTTGTTATTATTTTACAACCCCAGAACATGTCCCTTCTTTGTAGGTGTGTTGAAAGTCCCATCCATTTTCCTGGGCTCCCAGATTAGCTGGGCCATGTTTGTGTCTGGGAAGGAGAAGGAAAGGGAGAAAAGAGGAGGGAAAGGATGGGAGGTGGAGAAGAAGAAAAGGAGAAAAGAGAAAAAATAGACAAAGGAGAAGAAAGAGCAAGAGGGGAGGAGGTGGAGGGGGAGGGGGAGGGGGAAGTGGAGGCGGGAGGGGGAGGTGGAAGCTGAGAAGGGGCAGGAAGGAAGGGGAGGAGGAGGCAGAGGGGTGAAGCCCAGCCACCCCACCCCCAGGTCCTTACCCGGTAGCTCCCAGGAGGCAGGTCCCCTGCTTTGGCACTGGGTGTGGGCGCAGATGCCGGGGCCAGGGCAGGACCGGGGCCTGAGGCTGGTGCGGTGGGTGAGGTCCCCTTTCCCTTGCCATCAGATGCTGGGTTCACCGCCGTGGTGGCTGAGGCCGTGGCGGCCTTTGCAGCCTGAGACATGGTTCCCACCTGCAAAAACCTGTGAAGAAACCTCTGGCCTAGGTGAATTCGGAGGTCGCACCCTCCAGCTGTCTCCTGCTCTCAGACCCTCTCACCCTGTGTTTCCAGGCTTCTTTGAACTCATTTCCTCTCCTTCTCCTGAAATGTAAGATTGGAAGTTTTTTGTCCCATCCTTGCACCCCAGCCAAGAATGCCCTGTTTGGGGACTACTCATCCTTAATATATCTTTCCTCCAGGCTTTGTCCATGCTATTCCCTCCACCAGCCGCACCCTCCCTTCTACCCTCAATTACACTGCTAGGTCCTTCCTGAGCCCCCTGCCTCTTTCCATACCACTCATCACACTTATTTGCATGTGCAGCTTTGATATTTCTCACTAGGTCAATAACAAGTCACATTTGGAAGAACTTAAGGGATGCAGGCACTGGTGCATGCATTAATGAACTCCTCTGACCCTGACCCTGACCCTGACCCCACCCCACTGAGTAGCTGCTATCATTCTCTCCTCTGAGCAGTCTAAGGCTTGCAGAGGGGAAGTGTCCTGCCCAAGCCCAACTACTAAGTGATGGGGCTCCGATTTCAACTCAAGCAGACCCAGCAACTGGGTTATTAAACGCTCTGCCCTTTACTTGGTTGGATTCATCCACCTCTCCATCCCTAGAGCTGGGGCCCCACAACCAGCACACAGGAAAGGGAATGAAAGCATGTTCCCAGCTCCCCTCCCAGTCTGCTGCCTCTGGCATGCTGTGCGTGTGTGTGTGTTTATGTGTGTGTGGAAACAGAGGTGGAGACTAGGGCATGAAGGAGGACCCCAGGAGACCCCCTGTTTACTGCATGTGGAGGGTTCTGAAAATGAGGACTGTGGCTGTGAGGGCATTGGGTGGAGAGGGCTCTGGTCAGTTACAGTGGTTACTCATGGCTCATGGGGTCATGGACTCCTTTCTTTGAGTGTCTGATGAACACCTTGAACTTGTCCCCAGAAAAATAAAGTCCCCTTTAATTTTGGAGACAATTTCAGGCGATGCAATGACCCCCTGACAGCGCAGGTAAAGACCCTCTGGTCTGGCTGATTCCTGAACATTCTCTGTGAGAAGGAGCTAGGTAGGGCAAGCAGGTCCCACCCCCAACCTCCCCTGAGGAAGACTCTGGGGTGCTCTGTGCACCATGGGCAGGCCAGATGTCTGGGCCACATATATGGCTTTTAGCTTTGCTGCCCGCCTCAAGTCTCTGAAACCTGCCTCCAGGCTGGTGGCTGGACTCATTCCTTCCTGAGGATGCTCTTTCTCTCTCTCCCTCTCCCTCTCTGTCTTCCTCCCTCTGCCTGTCTCTCTATTTCTACCATTAGTTCTCTCCCTCTCTCTCTGCCTGTCCTTCTGTCTCTCTGTCTCTGTTTCTTTCTCCCCCAATTCTCCGCCTGTCTCTTTTTATCTGTTCTTTATTACCACCCCGACATCGTCTCTCTCTCTCTCCTGTTTATTTCTGTCTTCTCTGTTCTCTCTCTGCCCCCTTCTCCCTCTCCCTTTCTTCCTCTCTCTCTATCTCTATTTTGGTTGCCCTGCCTCGCTGACTCTCTCACTTACTGCCCTCTCTGCCTCTCTCTCTCTCTGCCTCTGTTCTGCTGTCCCCTCCCCTTCAGCCCTCAGCAGCATGGTGGGTTCCCTCTTACCTGGGGACTTGCTACTTCCTGCTGGAGGACAGGCAGGCGGGCAGGAGGGCGCTGTGGGTGACTAGGGGCCGACCCCCCATTTTATAGTCTGGCAGACATCAGGCCCTATGGTCTGTGGCACAAAGGGGGAGCTGGCTCAGCAGGCCTGGCAGGGGGTGGGAGACCAGGCAGACCCGCCTGGGCCACTGCAGCACTTTCCATTGTGAGTCCCGCGCACACAGCAGAAAGCCTGGCCATTGGCAGCAGCTCCACCTCCCCACCTGACCCAGCCAGTGATGGGCTGCCAGCACGGGGGCAGGGAAAGGGGGAGCTCTGGGGAGGCAGGAGACCTGGGTTTGAGTCCTGACTCAGCTACTATGTGCTGTGTGGTCTTTGGTAGGTCTCTACCCCTGGGGAGCACAAGTGTCCCTATTGGATGCCACACAGAAAAGGTGACAATGAGCATAGGAGAAATGCTTTATAGAGGCAGATGTGAGTGGGACATCGACAGCTCCATTTAGTGAGCGCTTACTGGGTGCTAAGTGTTTTATCCGTGTGGCCTGGTCACTCTGCAGCCCCGCCTGCCTTATTTCATCACGGTCACTTCACGGGGGACAGAGCTAGGGCACAGGGAGGTCGAGCAGCCTGTATCCCTGCTTCTAGGGAGGCAGAGGGATGGGTGGAGTCTCTCTGTCTCAGGTGGATTGAACATTAATTCCTGGTCTTGTTTTTTTGCCCACATTGGGCACCATTCTTTCCTGACCTGCCCATAGGCCCCCCCCAGCCCCCATTATCTGACCCTAGAGACAGACTGGTGGCGAGGAATATGTCTGCCTGTCTCAGAGCCTCCCTCTCTGGTAAGCCCCTAGCCCCACCACAGCTAGCTCACCACCAGCACCAGCACCAGCACTGGGCCTGGCACACACATACATGGTGACTAAATTCCTTGGTTGTTCCAAGGATCAAGACAGAAGTGGGGTGCAGGGAAGACAGGGAAACCAAGGTGAGAAGAGAGGAATAGGGAGACTGATGGGGAGAAGTGGAGAATGACAGAAAAAGAAAGATGATAGAGACAGAGATACAGAGGGGCCGAGTAGGATGATGGTGCAGGAGAGAGAGACAGACAGAGGTCAGGGTAGGACAATAAGGACTCAGAACAACAGAACATGCCAGAAGTCATATGGTCTAACTCTCTCATCTCACAAATGGGGAAACTGAGGCCCAGGTGGGAAAAAGTGACTTCAACAAGATCACACGGTGTGAGCTCACAATGGGGCTGGGGCCAGAGGGATCCTCAGAACCGCTCAGCCAGATCATCTGCAGTCTGACTCCCCAGCCCCAGGCAGGGCGAGTGGCGGGTGTCTGTACAGGTTCCTGTCTCTTCTTTGGGGGTCCAGGCTCCCCATGGAGCCCAGCTCCGCTTTGTGCCTTGCGATCACCCTGGCCTGGGGCTGGCTCTGCCTCTGCCTCTCCACCCACCCGGCACTCTCCACTTCCCAGCCTGGGCTCAGCCTTTCATCCTGCGCCAAGGCCTGGGGGTGGGGTGGGGCAGGAACCACAGGATGGGGCAGCCACTGGAATCAGGGCCAAGATGCCTGTGGTGCGGGCCACCCACAGGTCTGAGCTTCAAGGCCAGGCCGTCTGGGGCAGTTCCGTGCCCCTGTTGGCAATGGGCCATCTGTCAAAGGGTGGGGGCAGAGAAAGGGGATGGCCCACCATGCTGGATGGCTCCACTCTGAGCATTTTCTGGACTCCTCACTATGAGGGTGGAGTCTCTGGGATTAACCCCATTTACAGATGAGAAAACCAAAGCAACTGTCTTTCACCTCTCTGAGCCTTCTTCTCATCTGTAAAATGGAATTGGGACTCACACCTTTTTAATTCCTGAACCCAAGCTCTTAGAAACTGTGCACTGCCCTCTTGCTTTTTATGAATGATTATTTAACGATAATCATTTTTATTATTAGCAATGGTGATGATGAAGATGATGGAGATACATAATGCTTTTAATGTTCCAGGAGCAGCTCCATGTGCAGTTCAGGGATAACTCACATTTATCCTCACAATACCCCTGTCTGTTAGGCTAAACCCAATTTACTTTGCTATACTCATTTTATACACGAGGAAACTAAGGCTCAGAGAGATTAAAAACATGCTCAAAGTTATCCAGCCAGCAAGAGTGGGATGCAAACCCCAGGCTGTCTCGCCATAGACACTGCATTCTTAACCTTTAGTTTTCATAGCAACACTTCATCAAAGTCATTCATTTGATAGAGCTGCATTTAATCCTCCCAGGAGGGAACTGATATTGCCATTTTACAGGCCATGAGCAGGACTCAGATATCCTCCAGGTCACCCAGATGGTAAGAGGCAGGGTTGGATTTCACCTCGAGGGACCTGGTTTCTGGCCATGCTCTTTCCTATGCTGTGAGAGACCCCCTTAGGCCAACTCAGAGGACAGGGTGTGGGGAGAGGATGCACCCAGCGAATTCTGCAAGCCCTGGTATTTGGCAGGCGTGCTACAGTTTGCAAAGCATGTTCACGCCCAGCACCTCCTTTCTTCTGCCCACAGAGCCATCTGGACTCATCCTGGGCTTTGTGGTGCCTGTAGGCTCTGGCCCCACCCACCTCTCCTGCCTTGCTCTCCTTCAGGACTCCTGAGCTCTAGACCAGTTGGGCTACCAGCGTTTTCTTGTACACACACGTTCCACAAGTTCCCACCTCTGCATTTGTGCTTAAAACACCCCTCCTTCCAGCTCAGTCTGCACAAATTCTCACCATCCATCAGAGTCTAGTTTATATACCACCTCCAACAAGTAGCCTACCCTGATTGTTTCGGCTGGAAGGGGGAGGAGGATGGGAGGGGAAAAGGAATAGGCATTAATTGAATGTTTACTCTGTGGCAGGCATGTTACATAACCTCACAACAACCCTGGGATATAATTTGTTTCTGTCCCATTTCATAGGCAGAAACTGAGGGGAAATGACTGGCCCAAGGTCACATAGCTAGAGAGGATGCTTTTTAACTCCTATTCCAGTGCTTATTCTCCTGCTCTAGGCAGGAGCCCTGGGCAGCTGATTAAGGCAGACCTTTTACCTCTCCCCTTCTTCATGGCTGATCCCTGGGGGAGGTGACATGACCCATTCCCTCCCAGCTAAAGCCAGAGCTGCTGACACCTCTGCATTGGGGCTTCAGCCAGGGCTGGCTTTTGTTTCTGCTGTTCACTTGCTGAGTCGGGGCTTTGTCTCCCAGGGGCCCCTCTCCTGTCCCTGCCTATAAGAGCCTGACCTCGACTGGTCCCAGGTCTGACATATTCTCTGGGCCCATCTGGGTAAGTCTCAGGTTTGGAGAAGGGGTGAGATAAGAGTTCTGAGTGACCCTCTTGGCGGGGGGGAGCCCAGGTCCCCATTCCCGGGGATGTCATCCTAACCAAGGACAGGCCCCAAACACCAAGACCAGTACCTGCTACCTTCATTTAAAAACAAAATTATTCTGGTAGTCTTTTTGGATTAGGTACTGTCTTTGGAAGGGCTCTCTTAAGTTAAGCACTTTGGCACTTGCTGGAGTGATGGCTGCATCCACGCACTAGCAGCCACAGTGACTTTCCCATAGCAAAGATAAAAAAATACAAAGCGGGGCTCAGAGGCACTGGGACCCGAATGGGTAAGTTCTCAGATGGTGATAGAATGGAAGATGGCATTGGTCACAGATGGAAAGGATAGGAGAGGGACAGGCCAAAGCCATGCTTTACCCCTAGCCCAGTCACATCTGGACCCCATCTGGATCCTGCCTTGGCCCAAACCTGCTTTCAGCACCAAGGAGGAGAGCAGAGCCAATGTGGAAAACTATGGTATTCTTCTCCTGTGCAGGAAGGGGCCAGCATGGCACTGCAATGCACCAAGTCAGCAGGACACTGGAAGGTAGGAAGTGGCTTGGGGAAGGGGTGTCCATGGAGGGGGTGCAGGTCAAACCCAAGTCCAGAAAATCCACCTCCACTGAATCCTCAGATGAGGGGGTTATGAATGCCCATTTCACAGAGGATGCAAACAAGACACAGAGTAAGGAAGGGACTTGCCCAAGGTCATACACAGGGAGCCTCAATTTGAACTTGGTCTTCTGGTTCCCAAACTTGAACTGTAATACTCTCCAGCAGAGATTGCACAGTCTTTGGGCATGATTTCTTTGACCATCTCTCTGCTTAAAAAGAAAACTTTTGAATTTGTCATCAGCTTCTCTCTCTCTCTCTCCCTTTTTGTTGGCTGGCTGGCACAGGGATTAAACCCTGGACCTTGGTGTTATCAGCGTCATGCTCTAAACATCTGAGCTAACTGGCCAGCCCTAACAATCAGCCTTTAAAAACCTGAAGGATTCACATAAAAGTTCAGATTTAGTGATTGTCTTGAAAAATCAGAAGGTCTGACCCACGTGTCCACTTGTTAGCAGTTGGCGGTGCTGAGGAGCAGACACCCACCCATTTACCTCGGGCCCATTCTCTCCAGTGCCGCACAACCCTCACCTCCCTTAACCTGCCTCTGGCCCCTGGAGGCATCGGAGTTTGCAATCCCTGCTTTCCCTGCCCTGCTCTACCCTAAGTCCTGGGGTCAGCCCCCAGCCCTTCACCCCTGCAGGACTCTCATACAGGTCTCCACCTTTTCTTTCTGTACAGATGGTGGTATGGGACGAGGAGGGCTTCGAGGGCCGGCGGCACGAGTTCACAGCCGAGTGCCCCAGTGTGCTGGAGCTTGGCTTTGAGACCGTGAGATCTTTGAAAGTGCTGAGCGGAGCGTGAGTCCAAGGGCATACTGAGTCGGGGTGGCGTGAAGGACAGAAAGGGACCTAAAGAGGGGTGCTGGGACATTTAGATGTCCTAGGCCCTATCTTCCCAAGCTCGAACTGTGCCATGGTGCCCTCCTGAAGTGCTAAGGAGTGTGCAGGACTGCCCCGTAAGGTGAAGGGTTAGGTACTGCCCAACTATAGGGACATTCACATGACCCTGCTCACTGGATGACACTGCCCCGTAGGAGCAGACCCCTAGAATCTAGTGTTGGGCCTAAAATATCTCTCTTAGGCATAGATTGGAAGCCAACACCACTCACCAAAAATAGAAGGTAACTGTAAAAATAAATATAGTAAAAACATGGTATTAATTTTTAGCTAAATATTGTTGCCTGACCTAGACTCTAAGCACAAGGCCTGATCTCTTTTTGTTTAAAAAGAGAGAGATTAGTGAGATGTAGAGAGATGCTAAGGACATGTTAATAGCACACTGAAACTTTCTACACCGGCCTCATTCAGCAGACCTTTCTGCAGTGATGGAGATATTCTACATCCACGCTGTCTATCTAATTTGGGGCCACTGGCCACGTGTCGCTGTTGAGGATTTCAAATGTGACTAGTGTGACTAAAGAACTGAATTTTAAATTTTATTTTAATTTAAGTTTAAATTTAATTAGCTGCCTGTGGCCAGTGGTTACCATATTAGATAGAAAGTTCTAAAAGTTTGGAAAGTAGATTGAAAGGAGAACAATGTTCTATGTGATTCAGTCACTTAATGCTATGCCTGTGAGTGCCACCGAAGGTCATCTTGGGTGGTTTTTATGCATCTCAATGGTGGTAAACATTCTTTTAGCTTCTGCTTGTGCAGGTGAGGAAATGGGGCTCAGATGGGGACAGTGGCCTGTCTAGGGATATGTAGTAAGGAGACAATGATCCTGGATAGACTCAGACAGTTCATTACCTATATAGGCAACAAGTGCAAGGTCCACATGGTGTCGGCCTCCTGTCCCTTGTCCCAGAGGACAACACCAAAGTAAAAGGGGTCCAATGACCGGCAACAGGACAGGTGGGCACCCTGTAGCTGAGGAGCCACCTGCGTGCCTCAGATACAGCCTGCTGCTATCCTCTGTGGGGGGCCAGGTGGGGAGCCCCATATCTCATGGCAACCAGAGAGGCAGATGAGAAACTGCCTTGTGGAAGCCTCCTCATGAGAGGAAGGTGGACGAGAACCCGTCTTGTGGCATCTCCTCACAAGACTGCCCATCTCCCCATGTCCCAGCAGGATCGCAAGAAATTCCACAAAGGCTTAGGGCAGCCAGTGGTCAAGCCTTGCCTATGGGACCTGTAGGGACACATACATGTAAGGCTGTCAGGACATCTGTGCAGAGCAGTTCCCCTACCTACGGGACTCACAGCAAGTCACTGGGCTGCCAGGGATAGAGCAGGCATCTGTAATCTCGGCACTCTCGATGTTTG
This sequence comes from Cynocephalus volans, assembly GCF_027409185.1. Lineage (NCBI taxonomy): Eukaryota > Metazoa > Chordata > Mammalia > Dermoptera > Cynocephalidae > Cynocephalus > Cynocephalus volans. The sequence goes on from NC_084461.1 coordinate 200,798,074, forward strand.
GGGCTGGCTCATTCTTTGTGGTGGGGGGTGTCTTGTGCAGTGTAGGATGTTGAGCAGCATTCCCAGCTTCTACTCACTAGATGACAATCGTTGCCCCTCGTATCAACCGAAAATGTCCCTGGGCATTGCCAAATGTCCCCAAGGGCAAATCACCCTTGGATGATAACCACTGGCCTAGAACTCAGGATGGTGGTTCTCTCACCTCCTGCACTCTCTGCCCTCTGTCCGCAGGTGGGTAGGTTTTGAGCATGCTGGCTTCCAAGGGCAGCAGCACGTGCTGGAGCGGGGCGAGTACCCAAGCTGGGACGCCTGGGGCGGCAACACAGCCTACCCCTCCGAGAGGCTCACCTCCTTCCGGCCTGTGGCCTGCGCTGTGAGTCCTACCACTGCCATGTCCCAGGGAGGCCTGAGCCCCTCCAGTGGGCGCTTGGGAATCAAATGTCCAGAGTGCCGATTCTCATGTCACCTCTTCAAGCTGTACATGGACAGTCTCTCCCCTTTCTAAGCCTCAGTTCCTTTTTCTTGAAATGGGGCCCTTGTGGCTATGTTGTGAGGAAGAAGAATGCATAACATCTGGCCAGAGCCCGCCATGGACTCTCTGCCCACAGCAACTCTGTTCCTGATATGAGCCCCTGTGTGCTTTGTGCTCTTCTTTATAAGGCTCAGGGACACCAGCAGAAGCTGGGTTCCAGAGATGACAGAGCTGGGTGGGGAGCAAGGGTTTAATTTCTTGCTCCCAACTCATTATCAGTGCTCCTGATTTTATATTTTGCTGCTGTTTATGGAGTATGGGTGGAGGTGGGCATTATTATCCCCGCTTTACAGATAAAAAAACTGAGGCTCAGAAAGTTGCAGTTTATTTTTTTTTTCTTTAAAAACAACTTTTGTTGATTTAAAATTACACAAGGCAACAAATTTATCATCCAAAATTCAGAAAGAAAAACCTGATATGGCAGAATAAGAAAATAAAAGTCACTCCAACACACATCTGAGAAAGAAGCCTGCTGTCAACAGTGCTGGAGATTTCTGCTGGCCTTGTTTGCTATCCACAGATTATATCTATGTCTATGTCTATATCTACATCTATATTTGTATAATCTATATATCTAAACACATGCTAATTTTGTTATAAAAATGGAATCATAATGAACCTAAAGCTCGGAAATCAGCTTTCTCACTCGGCAAATATGCCACAATCATTCTTCTAGGTGATTAAATCTCATTTACGACATCATTTTTTTTTTTTTTTTTTTGTCGTTTTTTCGTGACCGGCACTCAGCCAGTGAGTGCACTGGTCAGTCCTATATAGGATCCGAATCCGCGGCGGGAGCGTCGCCGCGCTGCCAGCGCGGCACTCTACCAAGTGCGCCACGGGCTCGGCCCACGACATCATTTTTCACAGCACTCTAGTATTCCATTTTATGAATAAGTTTATTTGTTCATTTATTCCACAAATGGCTGAGGCATTGTGCTAATACAGCGACCCATAGTGGGCTGTGACCCATCCGACACAGTCCCTGATTCCATGCAATTTACAACTTCTGATTTCACTTGGTCCTCAAAACAACCCTGAAAAATAGGTGTGGTTAGTTCCATTTAATAGATATAAAAACGGAGGCTCAGAAATGCTGGGTGACATGTCTAAGTTCAGTCAGCTGGTAAGTGGTAGAGTCAAGATTCGAACTCGGATGTCCACACGCTTGTTTTTAACCACAGTGCAATACCCCAGTTTACCACCTGATTGCCTATTGTTGGACATTCAGGTTGATCCCTTTTTTTTTTTTTTTTCTCCTTTTTTTACTGTCATGATGAACGCTCTTACAGCTTCCATGATTATTTTCTTTGTATAAATTTCTGGAAGGGCAAATGGTACACTTGTAAATTTTCTGGTAGCTGTTATCTTATTGCCCTTCCAAAAGGTTTGCAAGGAAGGCTGATTTGGAAGACAGGGCCAGGGGTGTGGGGGCGAGCAGAGGCTCCTGGTTTTCCAACTGGATGCCTGGTGGTCTGACCCTGTTCACTGTGTCCACAGAACCACCGTGACTCCAGGCTGACCATCTTCGAGCAGGAGAACTTCCTGGGCAAGAAAGGAGAGCTGAGCGATGACTATCCTTCCCTCCAGGCCATGGGCTGGGATGGAAATGAAGTGGGCTCCTTTCATGTTCACTCTGGGGCGTAAGTGGATCCAAGGCTCTGCTGGCAGGGTAAAGAGAGATTGTTGGGAAGGGTAGGGACACCTCCAGTGAAAACCGTGTACTGGGTCTTTTATGCTCTGATGTCTATATTCCAGAGGAGAACCCGGAGGCACAGGGAGGTATCGGGCAGAATTTGTGGGATGACAAGTGACAGAAACTCACATCAAACTGGTTTCAGCCCAAATGATATTTGTTGGCCCCTGTAATTAGATTCAGGCACAGCTGGATCCAGGTGCTACAGCAGGGATCTGTCTTTCTCCCTCTCTTGCTCTGCCTGCCTCAGTGTGTCTATATTCTTAGATGAGCTTTTGCCTTGTGAAGGCAAAGATGGCACTTAATTTTTTCATTCCAGCCCCAGGGAAAGAGAGTGTTGCTTTCTGAATGATTCCATGAAAATTTCCAGGAAAGGTGCCCATTGATCCAATTTGGGTCACGTGCTCAATTCTGAACCAATCACCATGCCCACAGGAGTGGAGAGCTATGATTGGCTAGGCCTGGTCATGTGCCCATTGCTAAAGTCAGCCCCATTTTCCCACCTTGACTGGGGTCAGAAGGTGACAGGGTCTATGACCAGAAGAGGGGAGAATGGATGCCCAGCCATAAAGAAATGAATGTGGGTCAAGTAACTCACTCAAAGTCCAGCAGCAGGCAGGTGACTGTATCTAGCTTCAAGCTCAGCATTGGCTGAGACTTCTCACCCTTTCCACTGAGGAGGTGGCAGGTGAGAGCTGAGGTGTGAGATCCTCATTTAGGGAGGACATCAGAGCCACCTTCGGAGGGCCCCCTGGGCTCCTGGTAGGCAAGGGTGAAGGTGGGAATTAGGATCTTTTGTTTTTTGTTTTTGTCTTTAGTTCCTCAGGAACCACCAAGGAATGACATTGTTTCAGAGTAAGATGGACCCCTTGCAGTTCTTGAGTCCGCTTCCCTCTTTTACGGAAAGATAAATGGGTGCTCAGAAAACTAAACACCAATCCTTGTCTTGAACAAGGATCGATAAAATGAAACAATAGCCTTATTCTTGGAAGTGCTACCGAGTAAGGGAAGAGGGGGAAAGAACAAGATTCTCATTCATTCTTTCCTTCATTCATCCATCAAATGTTTATGGAGCTCTCCTCTATGCCAGGCATTGTGTTACGCATTGGAGGTAACAATGAACAAGACACACACATCACTACACCAAGAGCTTACCTGCCAGTGCGAGAGGCTGACATTTCACAAATAATCTGAAAATGGTCGAGTTATACATGAGTGCTACGAAGGTCCAATAAGGGACTGTGGCCTAATTTGGGAAATAGGTCAGGCTGCCCTTATGAAGTGATGATTGATCTGAGGCCTGAAGGACAAATACAATCTGGCCAGGCAAAGAAGGGCTGGAATGGTGTTCCTGGCAGAGGGAACAGCATGGTCATAGGCCTGGTGGTGGGGAACAGCATGGCCCATTCCAGGCACTGGAGGAAGGCTAGGATGGCTGGAATGTGTTTGTACCATGGATCCCTTTGTTGCTGTCTTGATCACTGCACCGGTGTCTCTGTAGGGTAACTGTCTGCCTCTTCCCTTTTCCAGCTGGGTTTGCTCCCAGTTTCCTGGCTACCGAGGTTTTCAGTATGTGCTGGAGTGTGATCATCACTCAGGTGACTACAAGCATTTCCGGGAGTGGGGCTCTCATGCCCAGACCTTCCAGGTGCAGAGCATCCGCAGGATCCAGCAGTGAGCAGGGGCCCAGCACCGAGGAGTGTGTGCGGAATGGAGGGGCGCATGCCTGCATGCATGTCTGGAACGCTCGTACTCTGGAGGCTGTTATGCGCACTCTTATTCCGCCTCCCCTGTAACCGTGTGAACCCAGCAGTCCATGAATAGTCAGCACAAAAAACTCAAAGTAATAAAAAAGAAAAAAAGGTCCAATATTAGCAGTGCTTTTCAATTTTATTAATCTTTTCAAAGAAGCAGTTTTAGCTTTGTTAATTTTATCTGTCATTTGTGTTTTATTTCACTGATTTTTTTCTCTTTAGTATTTCCTTCCTTCTGTTTACTTCAGGTTTACTTCATTCTTGATTTCTCTACCTTTTCAAGGTAGACTCTTAGGTCATTCACATTAGGCCTCTCTTTTGTCCCCAGTATAGTCATTTTAGAGCTATAAATTTTCCTCTGAGTATGGCTTTAGCTGCTTCCCACAAATTTTGATTTGATGTATTTTCATCATCATTCAGTTTGATATTTTCTAGTTTCTCTTAGATTTCTTTCTTTTGAACCATGTGTTGCTTATTTATTTATATGCTTATTTATTTATTTGGTGGCTGGCTGGGGATCTGAACCTTTGACCTTGGTATTATAATACCACACTCTAACCAACTGAGCTAACCAGCCAGCTCTCATGGGTTATTTAAAGGTGTGTTACCTAAAGTCCAAATACTTTGGGATTTTCTAGATATTTTATTGTTATTGATTTGTTATTTAAGTCCATTGTGGTTGGAGAACATACTCTATAAGAATTCAGTCATCTGAAATTAATTGAGACTTATTTTATGGCCAAGCATATGGTCTATCTTTGAAAGACTTGGAGGTACATTTGAAAATTATTTATATTCTGCCATTTTGGGGTATAGTCTTCTGTAAATGTCAATTAGGTGAAGCTGGTTGACTATGTTGGCTAGATTGTTTTAATATCATCACCAATTAAAAAAAGAACAATTTTTATCAATTACTGGGAGAGGGTTATTCATATCTCCTATTATGATTTGGATTTATCTTTTACTTTTGTCCATTTTTGCTTCTTGATTTTTTTCTTCAAAAATTTTGATGCTCTGTTATTAGGTGTACATATATTTATGATTGCTATGTCTTCCTGATGGATTATTCCTAGTTTGCAATTTTCAAAGCCATACATGGAGACAGCTGGTTCTCCTTGCTAGCAAAACTACTCCTATCCCTTTTCTTTCTTCCCAATTCTCTCTGACATATACTATCCCAGAGTCTCTCATTTAACACCCTCCACCTTCCAGAGAAAGCCTATAAAACAAAGAAATAAACTCCCATTCCACTTGCAGCCTCAGTGGTGAGATTGTTCTCTCTCTCTACCTCTCTCTCCTTTCTTTTCTCTCTGTCTCCCTCTCTCCTTTTCTCCCTTTCTCTCTTTCTCATCTCTCTCTTTCCCTCTTTTTCTCTTTCTCTGCCTCTCTTTCTCCTTTCTTTTCTCTCTCTCTTCCTCCCCTCTTTACTCTCTCCTGTTTCTTTATTATATAGAATTGTCTTAACCTCTGGGCTCTCTTAGCCCATCATCCTCTGCCTGATAGGGACAGGAAGGGGTGAGGCACTGAACAGCCTGCTGGAAAAGATAACATTATCTTGCTCAGGAAGGGGAGGGGAATGTTTAGGAACATTTGCAATTAAATAGTTTTTAACCCCATATTGTATCATTCCATTTATTCCACAGATCATTTGCCTGAGACCTACAGGGAGCCAGGCCCTGGGAAATACAAGGGTAAAGAAGACAGAAAGTCCTTAACTCTCACCCAGTTCAAGACAGTCAGATACCTAACGGATAGCAAAAGTCCTGTGATAAGACCTGTGGTGGGGGAAGTCCAGGGGGGATGTAGGGCTAGAACAGATGACAGGGAGAGAGGCTGGGGACAGATTCTCCTTCATGCTTATCTCTTCTCAGACCTCCCCTCTGTGCTTTGTCCCTGAATATCCAACAGCTGGACACCTGCACGTGGTTGTCTAATACACATCTCAAACAGAACCCACCCAAAATGGAAACTACACTTTTCTAGTTGCTCAGACCAAACCTTTGAAATATCCATAAACCTTCTCTGTCTCTCATGCTCCACAACTGAATTCATTGGCAAATCCTACTGGCTCTACTTTAAAAATGTACCAGAGTCCAACCACTGATCCCCATCCACGCTGCTACCACCTGGTCCAAGCTTCACTCTTCTCTCTCCTCCTCATGGTCTCTCTATTTCCATTTTTGCCACTGTAGGGTCTGTTCTGTACTCAGCAGCCAGAGTGGTCCCGTTAAGAACTTAAGGTGGCTGGCCAGTTAGCTCATGGTGTTATAACACCAAGGTCAAGGTTTGGATCCCCATTAAAAAAAGAAAACATAAGACAGATTTTGTCATTCCCCTGCTTGATACTCACCCATGCTCCCCATCCCATTCCAAGAAAACAAACAAACAATATGTTTCCTTGTCCTGTGAGGCTTGCTGTGATCTGCCTCCCTCCAGTCTCTTGGACCTCGTGTCCCTACATTGGCATGTAAACATGCCCAGTGTGTGAGTCTGCTCAGGCTGCCATAACAGAACACTGTAGCCTGTGTGGCTTCACCACAGAAATTTATTTTCTGGTAGTTCTGGAGGCTGAAAGTCCAAGATCAAGGTGCTGGCAGGATTGGTTTCTCCTGTGGCCTCTCTCCTTGGCTTGCAAATCTTGCAAATGGCCCCTTTCTCACTGTGTGTCCCCATGGTCTTATCTCTGTGCACATACATCCCTGGTGTCTTTTCCTCATCTTATAAGGACATCACTCTACTGGCTAGCCACCAAAAAAAAAAAAAAAAAAATGACACCAGTCCTACTGCATTTGGGTCCTACCCCAACAGCCTCGTTTTAACTTAATCATCTCTTTAAAGATCTCCAAATATGGTTACGTTCTGAGGAGCTGGGGGTTGAGACTTCAACATATGAATCTTGGAAGCACAAAGTTCAGTGTACACACAAACCCAGGTTTCTTCCCATCTGAGGTTTTCGACTCTTGCTGTTCCCTGTTCCCGCAACACTCTTCCCTCAAATATTTCTCACTAACACCTCCCCTACAGTCAAAGGTTCATAGAGTGTCAGACCTAGAAGGAACTTTCTAGATCATCAAGCCTAGAGTTCTTCAACTTTTTTTTAACTATTACCCCCCAAAGAGTCTTTACAGATGTTATTTTCCTAATCACCTCCTTCCATGAAGTTTTAATACCACAGATATATAACGGATATAATGGATATCTGTATATACTGTGTACATATATTTGTGCTTTATATATAAAAGGAATAAGATTTTTTTTCTCCCTGAGAACCAAGTTTTACCTCTTGGTCACGCAATTGCTGCCCTTGAGAATGCTTAATTTTGTCTCATCCCTACATTTCAACATGTAGGGAAATGGAAACCCAGAGAGGGATGGGGACTTACCCAAGGTCATACAACAAGTTAAAGGCAAAGCCAGGATTAGAACAGAGACCTGCCAACATTATCCAGGCCACCTCTATTCATTCATTCATTCATTCATCAAACATTTATCAAATGTCTTCTGTGTACCAAACACTGTTACAGGCTCTCAGGATATGATAGGGAACAAAAAAGACAAAATTCCTTCCCTTGAGGGATTTACATACTAGTTGGGGGATACAGATATTACTCCCAAACCTCCATGGTTCCTCAGTCACGATTTATTAGACTGTCACATGAATATTACACTATTCCTTGAAAAAAAAATTATGTCCAATATGTTTGGGGAGTTTTGGTGTTTATACTGCAGGACTTCTCAGAGCCTACAATAGTTTAACAGGTATTGTGAATCTCTGGAAGGGAGAATAGAGTATTCAGAGTTTCCCAAGTTTATTTGACTATATAACAATGATTACCTTTTCATTTTTGGTGGAGCATCTTGCATTATGAGTGACTGCGGAATGTAAGGCGTAAAATGCTGGAGTTAGTCATAGTAGCCATTCACAGCCTAGTATGAGTTGTTTTCCTAAAGAGCTTTAGGAAATGGACTGTGGAAGTGGTAAGTATTGCTCTGGCAGCAGGGGTACTGTCCAGAAAGTGGTATCATGGTCAGTCCTAGGGAATAGGCATTAGAAAGATACAGGGGTGAGGACAATTTAGAGAGAAGGTCCTGAAGTCAGTCTCTGTGGATTTGGGGTTTGCTGAGGCCTGGGACAGGGACTAGGCCTGGCTGCCATCTTTCAGACAGATGTGTTCTCACTCTGAGCTCCTGGAAGGCACTGGATGGGAGCTCAACTGTTCTCACCACAGAGGGGCAGCTGTCTGACCTTGACAACTTGGAGTCGGCTCCAGCCTCTGGGGAAGAAGCCATCGCAGCCCTGGATCTTTGAAATCTCAAATTCCTCATTTGTTAATGATACTCTACTCTTTGCTTGTGAATAGTTAAATGACATACTCCTCGGGGCCGGGCCCGCAGCTCACCTGGGAGAGTGTGGTGCTGATAACACCAAGCCAAGGGTTAAGATCCCCTTACCGGTCATCTTTTAAAAAAAATTAAAAAATTTAAAAAATGACATACTCCTATTATACACAGGACCTGTAGGAGGTACTTGGTAAGCTCTCAGTAAAGGTTGGCAGAAGTTAAGATCATCCTTACTATTACTACTATTATTCTCCCTTTTTCTGTCCCTTTGCTTTGACCCCATCCCTCATCTCCACCCCAAACCCCTTAAACAGAACATGCTTTCCTTATAATATTGATAGTAATAATAATATTGGTGGTACATATTGTATTTGTCCCTTCCACATGTGATGTAATTTAAACCTCATAATAACTCCTTGAGATAATTATTATCCATTTAAAACACATCGGGAACTTGAGTTGTCAGAGGCTCAGAGAAGTTAAGCAAATTGCCTGAGGCCACCCAGCCTATAAGAACATTGAGCCCCTTATAGGTTGTGCAAGGTTTGGGGGAGGGGATTAAAGTGATAATGGGCACAAATATGATTTATAAACAATAAGTTACTGGGTCTGTGTCCTCCCTTAAAAGAGTTAAGAAAGTAGCCCCTCACACTTTAGTATAAATAACTGTGGAGCTTCTCATCTATTATAGGAAAGACTCAGCTCTCTGGGTGCAAAACCAGCAATATATCCTGAAGAAAAGAATGTATGCATGAATGAATGGATGGATGAAGGAGCCTCATTGGCACTTGATGGCAACCCTATTAAAAGCCAGCCCTAGTCAGAACTCAGTGTGAGGCTGACAACCATAAAAAATGGAACCTCAGATGCAAGATGATGATGGAGCCACAAGTAATAAAAAGACAATTTGTCAGGGGCAATCTTGGAAGAGAAGGAAAGAGAGCGTGAAATTATTTTTTATATCTTGCCAGGAGACCAATTTTCTTAGGTTATAAAGGAAAGGGAGTTTATATTATTGATGCTATTTGGTCAGAAGTAAGTGGTAGGCACAGAAACCCATCACCTGGAACACTGCGCTCAGCAAACAGGACTGACCCCAGGGTCTAGGACTGCAGATCCTAAGTCAGCAAACCCTTGGCCCAGAGAGGGGAAGGAACTTGTCCAAGACCACACAGCAATCACTGTCCATGCTGCTGCTCCTTTCAGCCTCATCACCCAGCTACTCACAGCTGTGACAACACAGTTGGAGTTGCACACACCTGGGTGCACATCCTGGATCCCGTGTTTACCGGACAGAGTGACCCTTGGGGAGCTGCTTTGCCTCCCCGATGCTACAGAGCTGGCCAGTCAGCTCAGTTGGTTAGAGCATGGTGCTGATAACACCAAGGTGCGGGGTTCCATCCCTTTACCAGCCAGCTGCCAAAACCAAAAAAAAACAGACAAAAAAATGATGCTACATAATGTAAGGCTTCTCTTTCTTTTTCTTAATTAATTAATTTTAAACTTGTATTTTTAATTGACACGCAATTGTGTATATTTATGGGGTACAATGTGATTTTTTGATATATTTTTGCAATGTGGCATGATTAAATCAGGCTATTCCACAAATCCATCACCTCACACACTTGTCATGTTTTTGTGGTGAAAACATTTAAAATTTACTCTCAACAATTTTGAAATATAAGATGCATTATTTTTTATTATAGTCAGCATTCTGTGTGATAGGTCATGAAAGTTTATTCTTCCTGTCTAACTGAAACATTGTACCTTCTGATTGACATCTCCCCTTTTCCCATCCACCCCTCTCCCCCAGCTTCTGGTAACCACCATTCTATTTGCTGCTTCTATGAATTCAACTTCTTTAGATTCCACATATGGGTGAGATCGTGTAGTATTTGTCTTTCTGTGCCTGGCTTATTTCACTTAGCATAGTATCCTCCGGGTTCATCCATGTTGTCCCAAATGATAAGATTTCTCCCTCTTTAAAGGCTGAATAGTACTCCACTGTGTATATAAAGCACATTTTAAAAATCGATTCATCCGTTGATGGACATAGGTTGTACTGGCTATTGTGAATAATGCTGCAATGAACATAGGAGTGCAGATCTCTTTGACATACTAATTTCATTTCCTTTGTATATATACCCAGATGTGGGGTTGCTTGATCATGTGGTAGTTCTATTTTTGGTTTACTGAGGAACTTCCACACTGTTTTCCATAATGGCAGTATTAATTTACACCAACAGTGCACAGCCTTCCCTTTTCTCCACACTCTTGCCAACACTTGTTAACTTTTGTTATTTTGATAATAGCCATTCTAACAGGTATGAGATGATATCTCACTGTGGTTTTAATTTGCATTTCCCTGATGATTAGTGATGGTGGGAATTTTTCATATATCTGTTGGCCATTTGTATGTCTTCTTTTGAAAAGGGTCTATTTAGGTTTTTTGCCCCCCAAAAATCTCCCATCAGTGAAAAGCCCAGGACCAGATGACTTCACAGAGGAATTCTACCAAACATTTAAAGAACTAATACCAGTCCTTCTCAAACTCTTCCAAGAAATCAAAGAAGAAGAAATACTTCCAAATTCATTTTATGAGACCAGCATTACCCTGATGACAAAGCCAGACAAGGTCACTATAAGGAAAGAAAATGACAGGCCAATATCCCTAATGGACATAAATGCAAAAATACTCAACAAAATACTAGCAAACCAAATTCAACAGTATATTAAAGGCACATTCACCATGGTCAAGTGGGATTTATCCCTGGGATGCAGGATTTATCCCAAGGATGGTTCAGTCAATAAATGTGATATATCACATTAACAGAATGAGGGACAAAAATCATCTCAATAGACACAGAAAAAGCATTTGACAGAATCCAATATCCTTTCATGATAAAAACTCAGCAAATTAGGCATAGAAGGAATGTACTTTAATACAGTAAAGACAGTGTATGTTAGTTCATGGCTAACATCAAACTCAGTGGTGAAACATTGAAAGCTCTTCCTCTAAGATCAGGAACAAGACAAGGATGCCCGCTCTCACCGCTTGTATTCAACATAGTCCTGGAAGTTCTAGCCTGGGCCATTAGACAAGACAAGAGAAAGCTTCTCTTTCTTATTGTTCTCTTGCTCCCTCTCTAACCCCCTCTGCCCCAGTCTGTCCAGTTCATCCTCCTGTCCTGTCCACCTGGTTTTCTCACTACTGTTCCACTGTGTCACTCCCCCAGGAGCAAAGAAGCTGTGACAAAGCCTTGAATGGGAGCCACCAGGTAAAAAGGAACAAAACCACCTAGAATGAAAGGGGACGAGAAGTTGGATATCTTCTACATCTCAGGTTTATTGATGAGACAGAAGGGGGGGAGGGAGAGAGAGAGAGCTTTCTCTTGCACAACCCACGAAGAAGCAGCTATGTGGAACACCTATTCATTATTAAAGAGGATCCAAACCATGATGCTTACAGTAACAACACTCATCAGCTCAGCCCTTTTTGGAAAGGAGAAAGAGACAGCATCTACTGGGTGCCAACTGTGTGCTAGGCACAGGGCCAGGCACTGACACATCCATTATCTCTGAGCCAGCAGCCAGGCACAGGCCCGTTCCCCTCCAAGGAGGGAGTGAGGCCCCCACCTGGCCTGCGGGTGGCGAATCCCCGCCCACCACTCCCACTTCCTGGGGCCTCTGTTTACCGTTGCTGTAATTACAAGATTAATGGAGGGGAAATATCGGTGGGGTGGGGAGGCCCTTCCTTTTCCTGCTGCAAGTGCCCAGAATCTTCTCTAGACACAAAACTTCAGGGAGGCAGGCCAGTGGGTCATAACAGTTTCCTCCACGAGATGACCTTCTGCTGTTTTTATCCTCCTGGGACCTTTTATGGCTTCTGGGAGGAGCCCCAGTTTTAGTTTAAAGAATGCCCCCCCCCCCAGTCAATTTGTCAAATGGGGTTGATCCACCTTGATTACAGACATGACCCAGGTCTAGCCAATACTAGTCACAGATGGGTGGGCACATGACCCAGTTTGAGCCAGTGAGAGTCAGCTCAGAATTTTGGTGGGACGGATTGGGAAATTAAGCTCTGTTTGTGTTAGGCTTGTGAAGTCGATAGAACATAAGTTTGGAACTTGCCACCAAAGCCAGCCTGAAAACAAAACCAGTGTAGAGGAAAGCAAAAGCCAGAGATGGAGAGAATGAGTTTAACCATCCTGTTTTGCAGATACCCCATGCACTTTTTATCACAAGCCAAAAAACACCCTCTCCCCACTTTCTGTGTCTTAAGACGTTTTAAGATGGGTTTTTGTCACTTACATTTGAAAAAGCCCTGACTCTTTTACTCCCTCAAACCCACCAGAGGAAACAAAGAGAGGCTCACCACTTTTCTTCTCCATTCCTAAATTGGAGCCCTGATGGCTTTTATTTCCAGAAAGATGGGCCCCTTTTTTTCCTCTTCTGTAGCTCAGAAGCTCTGGGTACTTCACCCTCTGACAGTTCCACGCCTTAGTGACCATGATCACTCTTCATCCCTGTCTCAGTCTCCTCTTCCCTTAATAAACATTATTAACCCCCTTGCTCAGATGAGAAGACTGAGGCTAAAGGTGGCAAGTCGGTGTGCTCAAGTTTGCAGAGAGAACTGCAAGGAAAGCTGAGATTTGAACCTTGGACTCCTGACTCTCTGTCCAAGGCTCTTCCTTCTATCCCCCCGTGGAGATGCTGTGCAGCCTGCTTCCACCGTACAGGAGATTGATTTCTTTGTTGGGGCGTAACCAAAGGCTCTGGTACTAACTTGCTGAGGTTCCTCAGGCCTCTCCCACCCATAAGGCTCCTCCAAAGCTAAGAAACCTGAGACCTGCCCCGCACTGACACCTGGTGGTAGGTTGTAAAAACACACCCTCCAAGGCACTATCAGAAGATGGTGATCCTGCCAGTGGAGTGGTGGGGTAGTGGAATGGGGAAAGGAAACAAAGAGCCACTTCCTAGGAGATTAGCGATCTGAGGTGAGGTTAAGGGGCTGGAGCCTCCTTTGTTTTCAATACCAGCCATGGTGTGTCTCTATGTATCTAGTTTCTTTTCTCCTTGCAGACATCAGACTCTTGTGAAACTAATTGCAGAAGGTAGGCCAGGTCTTTCCCTTTTTGTATTGGCTTCTAGGATGCTCAGAACCAATGCACAGTCCAGTATTAGCAACTGGGCAGAACTGTGTGGCAGGACTTTGGAAGAGGAACTTAAACTCTAGCCCCGTATTCCTTTCTCTGGGACTCATCTTCCTATCTTATTTTGTAATTAGTTTTCTAGTTATGTTGAGGACATCTTTATAGCCACCTTAACTCTAACCTTTTGGGGGTCAGGAGGGACAAAGCCCAGTTATACATTCAGCTTTCTGAATGTATAAGCTCTGTAGCTTGATTACCTTCTGCAAGCCTCATTTCCTCCTCTATGAAGTAAGCACAAGAATCCCTGCCTTGTAGGGTTTCATGTGGGTTCAAGGATATGCTCAATTACTATTAGTGTCCACACTATTCCCCATCCCACATCCCCCCAGATTCTCTGCTGGCTGCCTTGTGCAGGCCAGGATGCAAAGGGGATCAGAAGCACTGATTACTTTGTCCCTAGCCCCACTCTGTGCTCTGTAGGTCCAGTGGGTGCCCCTACTGGAGCCTGGCACCCAGAGCCCAGACCCGGTCTGCCCCTTGGAGGACTTTTGGCTCCAGAACGCTCCGTCTCCCTCCTGCAGCCACTGTGGCATTCACAGCTGATTTGCAGGGAGCCCAGATGCATCTCATAAATAAAGAATGTACTGTTCTGCAGAATGGCTGTGGTGTGGCCACGTGGGGGTGGGCAGGCTGGAGCAGATGGAACCACAGGAGGCAGGGGGGCTGTACAGGGGCTGCTGGTCAGGTGGGGGATGATGGGAGCCTGGAGAGGAGTAATGGGACTGGGGTGGGGAGGGGCCTCCATGAGGCCAGGATCTGGATGTAGACCACTGGGGCTGAGTCTTGGCTCAGATACCTTCTAGCTGTGTCTGCTTAGCCTCAGTGTCCTTGTCTGAAAAATGGGGATAGTACCAATACCTGGCACCACTGGGTTGTTGTAGCTGTTGCATTTATAATATTTATCCCAGAACCTGGAACACAGCAAGTGTTCAATAAACATTACTATTTTCCCCAAACTTCCTTAGTATCTCCCCTAAGAGCTTTGTTGATTGTACTATGGGGAACAATGAGGGTGAAGTGGGGGCCCACTTGAATGTCTGTGGGGAGGATCATAGGCCCCAGAAATGGGCAGGAGATGGGTAGAGATGATCAAGGTGACAGAGCAGGTGTTTGGAGCAAGAGATGAAGATGCCACCAAGCCAGAAAAGCCAAACAAATCCCTGAAAGGGCACTGCATTTCTGCAGTCAGTTCAGGGCAGGTACTTGAGGTGTCAGATTGTCTTATAAAGGAGAGGATGACTTTTGGAAAGCAGGAGGAGCTGGGGACTGGGGAGACCCTGGGATCACACAGCATGGCCATGTTGGGACAGGAACCTTGGGCAAGCCACTTTTCTTCTCCAGGTCTCTCTTTGTCCATCCAAAAAATGGTTTCCAAGAGGCCCTCCAGAACTGCAGAATTTTAAGTTTCAAGATTTAGTCATTCTTTTGACAAGCATACCTTGAGAGTGTCCTGTGAGGCAGACCCTTCCTCAAGCCCTGGGATGCTGGGGTGGAACCAGGAGAGCAGATTTCTCCCATGAGGAATCTCACAGGCTAGTTGTGGAGTGTGTGTGTGTGTGTGTGTGTGTGTGTGTGTGTGTGTACAACAGAAGAGCAAATGGATGTATAATCCCAAACTGAAATCAGCCCTGAAGGAGGGGTCCTGGTCAACCCAGGAGGATGCGTACCTAAAGGAATCGACTTTGACCTAGAGGTCAGAGAAGGTTTTCCCAGAGACCATGCGGCTGGGCTGGGCTGGGCAGGGACTTGGTGAGGATGGATGTGGAGCCGGGCCAGCCAGGGTGGGGCTCTGCAGCGGAAGGTAAAGCTTGCTCTTCATCCTGAGACCAGTGGGACCATGGGCAGGGGAGCGATGAGATGAGGTCAGTCTTGCATTTTGAGAATCTTCTGGCTGCAGCAAGAGGAACAGATTAGAGGGGGGC
The DNA here is from genome assembly GCF_027409185.1 of Cynocephalus volans. Classification (NCBI taxonomy): domain Eukaryota; kingdom Metazoa; phylum Chordata; class Mammalia; order Dermoptera; family Cynocephalidae; genus Cynocephalus; species Cynocephalus volans. The sequence goes on from NC_084461.1 coordinate 200,813,532, forward strand.
CTAGTAGGGGAGTATGAAGGCAGGGACCATGGTGGTGACTCGGTGGGGATGAAGATGACTTGGCAGAATTTTAAGGGGATGGGGTGGAGATGCATCAGATCTGGGGGTGAGGGAGAGAGGGTTGGATGATCACAACATCGGTGGGGGGTGTCTCTGTAAAGTCTTCTTCAGGGCTCGATTCCCCTGCCGCATTTCCTTTGGGTCCCATCTCTGGCTCTGTCAGTGTCTGTCCATACAGGAAAAAACGATGAGAGCCACCTCCTGTTGTGGAGAGAGGTGGCGGCAGGAGGAGGGGGAGGGTGGGGAGGCAGCTGCTGTGCTGGCGGCTGTGGCCTGAGTCTTTCTTCAGCAACAGCAGCGGCAGCGGCGGCGTCAAGAGGCTGGCCGGCCTGCAGCACCTGCCGGGTGGCTGGGAGGGCCGGGGAGCAGGTGCGAGGCGTCGGGAGGGGGTCTGTTTGCAGATGGGTGAGAGCAACACACACTCTGCCCCCCTCCTCTGTTGTCTGGACACAAAAGCTCAGACAAAGAAGCAGTGGGGATGGAGGACATGCACACACAGAGGCATGCACACACCACACACACATGCTGGGGACAAAAGGGAGATGGGCAGAGGCGAGGGACATAGAACAAGGAGCATGGGGTCAGGGGGAGGACTCCTTGCCTCAGATCCTTGCTCTGGGCACCACAAAATGAAGGATTGGGGCACCAGTCGTCCCGGACTTCACCAGTCTGACTGTCTTTTTCTTAAAGGGAAACAGATTATAGACGCCATAAAGTAGAGGATACACTTGCAGGTCCTGACAATGGAGAAAAGGCCTGACGATTTAAAAAAGAGTGACCATGAATGTGACATAGGGGTGACATAAACCTGTATTGTAGTCAAACCAACAGCATCCATTGACACATGAGAAACAGTGATACATCTGGGAACCAGACTTGTTATTTGTAAGCTCTGCAGACAGTGCTGGTGCCTGTTTAGTTACTAAGGCCCTTTATAATAACTTCCTAGGTCTAAGAACTCCAGGTCTTGTGGGGAGCCACTGATGACCCTTGAGAGAGAGAAAGCAAGAGAGAGAGAGAGAGAGAGAGAGAAACACTGAACTCAAATCACTTGCATGAGGCCCAGAGACTGAGAGGAGAAACCACAGAATATTCACAGGAAGGAAAAAAATTCAGAGAAATCAGAGATCAAGGTGTGTGTGTGGGAGGGGGGAGAGCACATTTTCTGAGCACTTTAAGTGGGTTATGTATTTTGTATACTCAGCTCACCTAATTCTTCCAAAAGCCCTGCAAGAGAGCTTACATTGTCCCCATTTTACAGAAGAGGAAGCTGAGGCCTGGAGAGGTGTAGTTTCTTGCCCAAAGTCACATGGCGAGGTGGAGCAGAGGTGGGATTCAAACTCAGATCTGCCTGGCTCCCGAGTCCATGTCTTGGCTGCCAGCCCCGGCTGGGAGGAAGGCAGAGAATGGACACAAGACAAAGAGCCAGGTGGCAAAGCAATCTGATATGATCATCGCACACAGCATGACTATACCCAGATATCACTTCGTACTTTATAAATATATACAGTTATCCTGGGTCAATTAAAAACAAATTAAAAAGAGACAAAAAAAGAGAAATAGCAAAACAGTGGTTTCCCGAGGCAGGGAAGGTGGGGAGGAGGTGTCAGGGAAAGATTGGTAGATGGTACAAAGTTACAAAGTTAGACAGGAAGAGTAAGTTCTGGTGCTCTAGGGTGACAATATCTAGTAACAATGTATTGCATAGTTCAGGATAGCCAGAAAAGAGGATCTGGAATGTTATAACCACAGATGTGATAAATGTTTAGGTAACAGATATGCTAACTATTCTGATTAGATTATTATACAGTATATGTATGTACTGAATCAACAAAGTGTACCCCATAAACATGCACAATGGAAAAAATTAAATTAAATTAAATTAAACAAACAAACAAACAAACAAACAGAAAAGCTCAGTTAAGATGACGTCTCATTATAACCTTCAACATTTATCACTCCCTCCTCCGTACCACTTCTTCGTCTTACTGCCACTTTAATCGCTCCATGTGAGCAGTGTATTTGTGCATGTAGCTTCTAAGCACATAGTAGCATTCAATAAATATTTGTTGAAGAAGAAGAAGAAGGAAAAAGAGCCGGGTAGCAGGGGCCTGGGAGTCCCTTGTGGGCTCCTCCCCACTACTAGTTCTGCATCTCACCTCTCTGAGCCTCAGTTTCCTCATATGCCAAATGCAGACTGCAGTGCCCACCTCCTGGGACTGCTGTGTCAATTGGATAAGATCATAGAACTGTGAATTGTGAGACCACTGTGTGCTGCATGAGTTAGATGTGGCCCCTGTCTTAAGGAGTTCAGAGTCCAGCATAGACCAGGCAGAGGGATGGCCTGACATGGTGCCTGGCACAGAATAGATCTTCAGTAAAAAGGCAGTTATCCTTCTTAAAGTATACAAACCCTGGCCCAGCCTCGCACGTGGTAGATAGTTGTAGAGAATGTGTGTCACATAGAATAGTGGCTCCCCCAAGATGTTCACGTCCTAACCCCTGGAATCTGTGCATGTGTTAGTTTACACAGCAAAGAAGGATTAAAGTTGCTAATCAGGTGACTTTGAGATAGGGAGATTATCTTGAACTATTAGGGTGGGTCCCATGTGATCACAAAGGAACTTAAAAGTGGGAGAGGGAGGAAGAAGAGAGAGACAGGGAAATGTGAGTACAGAGGAAGGTCAGAGTAATGTGATGTGAGAGGGACTTGATCCTCCATTGCTGGCTTTGAAGGTAAAGGAAGGGGCCACAAGCCAAGGGATGTGGGCGGCCTCTAAAAGCCAGAAAGAGCAAGGAAAGAGATCCTCACCTAGACTTTCCAGACAGGAATGCAGCCCTGCTGACACTTTGAGTTTATCCCAGTGAGGTCCATGTCAGACTTCTGACCTCCAGAACTATAAGGTAATAAATTTGTGTAGTTTTAAGCCACTGAATTTGTGGTAATTTGTAACAACAGCCATAGAAAACTAATACATGCCCTAGTGTATCATTCTCCTTTTGTTTAATGATTTTTTCCCCCAAATTAGTCCATCTTAAGGACAGCAGCTGGTTTCTGTTTCTTTCTCTCTTCTTTTGGTAGCAGCACCTTGAGTTTCCACTCCACTGCTCCCTACTTCCCAGTTCATGGACATGTGACCCAGCCAGGGTGCTGAGAGTGGGCCCTGGGTTGGGGCTGGAGCTGGAGTTGCTAAACTGGCAGGTGGAGAGCCTGGAGCTACCAGAGGCCTTTTTGTCTTCACTAGGGCAGGACCTACTTGTGAAAGAAGCAGCACAGAAGGTAACAAAACCAACATATGGAGAAAGACTCTTGGTATGGTTGTTTAAACACCTAGATACAGCTGTGCCTGAAGCTATGTATAGCCTTGAACTTGTTTCTGCTGCTGGAAACCAGAAATGTCCTGAAAAAAATAGTGATTGATACAGTTATTCTAATGATTTTTAATTCTCAGCACCTGGTGTAGTATCTGGCATTTGATAAGTCCCTTTGTGACCTCAAAGACTGTTGTGTCACTAATATATGTTCCCATAAGCCCCCTGAGCTCCTTCATTATGGCGACCATCATGGTAACTTCTACATGCAAATTGACATATCTTTTTCTGATAGGCTGTGAGCTCTAGAAGGCAGAGGCTTTACCTATCATATCTATCACCAGAGTAGTATGTAATAGTAGATTTCTCAAACTGGGTAGACCCTGAATTTGTTGGACTCTGGGTGAGCTTTGCTGGGGTACGATTGGGCTGTGGATAGGTGATGGGGGCATGGATGATCCACTGTCCCCATGGTGGATGTCCCTTCAACACTCACCATCGCCAGATACACCAGTGGCTTCTTACTGCAGGCCTCTGGGACTCCCTGCGGATGGCTTTCTCTGGCCAAAGGCACATGCTTGGTCCATGCATGTGGTAGCCTGGAGGTGGAGCAAGTTAATGCACAAAGAGCATCCTTCCACCATGACAGATAAAAGTTGGTGGGTAAGTGCCCAGGCTTCCATGACCTCAGGTGTGACAAGACAGGTGTGTCCCAAGCAGTCTCCTAGGGGACCTTAGCCAGACTGGGTCCTAGTCTCCCACAATAACTTGTTCAGAGTTATGAACTGAATCGTGTCTCCCCCACCCAAATTTGTAGCTTGAATCCCTAACCCCCAACGTGTCTGTATTTGGAGACAGGACCTTTAAAGAGGTAATTAAAGTTAGATGAGATAGTCAGGGTGAGGCCCTAACCCAGTAAGACTGGAGCCCTTATAAGAAGAGAAAAAGACACCAGGGGCATATGTGCACAGAGAAAAAGGCCACGTGAGGACACAGTGAGAAGTTTCCACCTGTAAACCAAGAAGAGAGGCCTCAAGAGAAACTGACCCTGCCAGCATCTGGATCTTGGACTTCCAGCCTCCAGGACTGAGAAATTGATTCTGGTTTAAGCCACTCAGTCTGTGGTGTTTTGTTATGGCAGCCCTAGCAGAGGAACACACTCCTTAACGTACTTATTCCAGCTTTCCTCTCTTCCTTGTCTCACTACCCTCCTCCCTTACCAATGCTTCCTGGGCTCGTCTCCCAAATAACCTACTTGCACTTGGATCTTTATCTTAGGGTCTGTGTCTGGGATGATCCAGGCTAATACCCTCATCCATCCTTTATCTAGCAGGACTGCTCGCCTTCACAATTCAGGCCGCCACTGGGGGCAGAACAGAGGTAAGACTTCAGAGACCATTGAACTCCAGTCGTCCATGACAGTGATCCTGAACCAATGATGTTCCTTGAAACAGAGGCAGAGATTAACCACCACTGTGCACGTGCAGGGCAGGGCAATGAACAGACCCCAGAGTGACCCCAGCAAGGTGGTGGGGTCATTGTCCAGTGGCTGTGGGGCAGGACATCTCTTCCGAGGGGAAGGCAGGGTTCAGTGTGATGGAGACATATTTTCAGAGATCCCAAGTACAGCTTTTGGAATCAGACAGTGCTGGGCTCCGATCTCAACTTCACCACTTTCTAGCTGGCTGACCTCGGAAAAGTCATTTCCTCTCTCTGGGCCTCGCTTCCCTCATCTGCCAGGTGAAGATGATGCTGACACTTCCTCAGAGTCAATGTTGGAACAGTGCCGTGGCAGGAAAGTGGTCAGGGGGCTGAATTCATTGCATCTGAAGGTGATAATGGGGGGGGGCAGGGGAATTTTGTAGCTGCGGGGAATTGTTGAAAGGCACATTCTTTCTAGACCACACTGAACTTGCTCTCCTCTGCTATACAAGCACATGCCCCTGAATTTGGGGAGCCCCACCCTCACCCCAGGTGAGAATGGCTGCTTTGATTTAGTCAAAACGAAATTTTCTGAGTGAGACTAGGAGCTGATGGTGCAGGGAACAGCTGTCAGAGAGGAGGCACCCTGGTCTTCTGATAGACATGCATAGTTTCTGTCAGTAACAGGGTTGGAGGGCAGACAAAACCTGGCTTTTACCAGAGCCCATCATCAGAGTGCTGCAGGTGTAACTGGACAGAGAAGTGGCGCTGGGGACAGGGGATGGGCTGTGAACTTACTTCAGGTAACAAGGTGAAGAAGCCCACTTGCTACTGACTCTAGAACCCCCCTGACTACGCTCAGTGGGGCAGTATAAAAGGAAATGAGGCGCAGAGATATATATATATATACCCAAAGTAATTGAAAAGAGGAACTCAAACAAATACATGTATACGCATGATCATATCAGCACTATTCACAATAGCCACAGGGTGGAAACAACCCGTGTGTCATCAACAGATGAACAGATAAACAAACTGTGTCCATACAATGGAATATTACCCAGTCATAAAAGGAATGAAGTGCTGATCCATGCTACAATGTGGTTGAACATGATGCTGAGTGAAAGAAGCCAGCACAAAAGGTCACATGTTGTATGATTTCATATAACGGAATGGACGAGAAAATGGGGAGTAACTGCTTAAGGGTGTGGAGTATTGTTTTGGGGTGATAGAAATGTCTAGGAACTAGGTAGAACTGGTGGTTGCACAACATGGTAAATGTACTAAATGTCACTGAATTGTATACTTTAAAATGGTTAGTTTTCTGTGATGTGAATTTTGCTTCCATTAAAAACCCAAAGAGGCACAGCGGGGGGACTAAGTGTTTATTCAGAGGCATCCAGAGGGTTGATAACAGAGTTTCAACTGGAACCCTGGACTCCTGGGCCACCCTTGTTTCTCCAGAGGCTACTCTAGGTGTAAGGAGAGAAGGGATTCAGGTTCCCCTTTCCTGGACCTATTGCCAGTGTCAGAATTCCCCTGGAAATCTTGGGCTGTGAGGCGGTGTCATGAGCTCAATGAACACAGATCCCTGGAGCCAGGCTGCCTCATGGGACTAGGGAGGTCCAGCTTGAAGGAGCAAACTTTATTCTGAAGGACATCTTCCGAAGTGTCTGATGGCACCTCCTTCTGTTGCCATGGCAACCTACCCTCCATGATAAGTAGCTCAGGTCATTTTCAAGAGAGGTAGAAGGGGGAATGTTGATATGTCTCTTCAGCATGCTCTTATCTGCACATGGGTTCTTGGGGCCCAAGTTAGCCCCATAAATGACTTTTGGGAGACTGGAGCTTTTGGCTGGAAGATGACACTTGCCATCTTGGGACATGCTCTTCCATATTCTGGGAAAACCTACAAAATAAGGTGAGGGTCAGAGTTACATTGATGGGGAGATAAAAAGAATGCCAGCTCTAGGTCTCAAATTAGACATGTCTCTCAAAAGAGGTCATGACAGTGTCCCAAGACTAAAGAAGATGAAGGAAGTCACTAAACATCTCTAACCCTCCCTAGGAGAATGGAGGATGCTGCAGAAGGCTTCTTTATCACAAAGGCACTCAACAGATGGAAAAAAGGAGGGCAAGGGACCAGTGAATCCCCCAGGAGAGCCAGTTTGGTCTACCCCATCATAAAGAAATGCACCGTGTTAGAGAATCAGGGACAGAGGACAGCCAGGCAGGTGTCTGCTGGATGTGGGGTCTGCCCCTCCTTGCATTCCTCAGTTTATGGCTCACCCCAAGTCCATCTGAGTTAGACATGGTCTATTTGCACCGAGCCCACAGTACCTTATAGTGGCCATGTTTTGGGCCTCCCTGCTTGCCTGGAAGATTCTCTAGAATCAAAGATGCTTGGAAATAGGATCATGGACTCATTATTGCTCATCAAGAAGCCCCAGGGTATAGAGGAAGTGTTGCAAGTTTGGAGGCAAGCAAGTGGTTTGATTTTTTTTTTCAAATGGATATTGGAAATGATGGGCCAATAAGTGGGATAATTTGGGAACAGATTATGAAACAGCTGGCTTGGGAATATTTAAACAAGAAAGTTGTGATCCCTGAGTATTCCCTTTGTTCATTTAGAACATGTCATGCCAAACCCCACTACCATTTTTGTATGTAGTCTAGGGAGACTAGACTGGTGAACTAGGGGAAAGCCGTAAGACCTGGGTGATGACCAGTGTGGCTTTGCAGTCTAGGCGATTCTGTGACCACACCTGGTCTTGCCTTTTCTCTAACTGTGCCACATGTGTCTTATCTCCCTGTCAGGACTGTCTCTTGGCTCTGCCAGGGTGGAGACACTGTCTGAAGCTTCCCTGGGACCTTCAAGCTTCCTGCAGTGGTCTTGGGCTGGGCCCACTGGAAATAGGATATAAGTTTGTTCAATTTTGAGTTTGTATTTTCTGAAAACAAGAGCTTGGGGCGGTGGGGATGGAGGGCAGCAGGAGATGTGTAGTATAGAGGACAGCTAGTAAAGTTGGAACCTGAAAGGGTGGGCTCAAATCTCTGAGCCTTTTTATCTGAGCAATGAAGATGATAAACAGTATACACAGACATGCGAAAATTAAAGGGGATGGCAGTCTAATAATGAAAATATGTTTTGAGCCCTTACCAAACTGGGCTAAGCCCCTCTCCCTCATTTAACCCACACAATCCTACCATGAAGATTTTATTATTTGCCTCTACTTTACAGACTAGTAACAGAGTCTCAGGAAGGGTGTGTAGCTTGCCTAAGGTCACATTTGGTCAGGGCCATGGACAGAGCTGAAACTTAAACCGAGGACAGTCTGGTTCTAGAGGTCACTGGAATGTTCTAGTATAGTGATTCTCCAGCTTGAATATGCATCAGAAGTTCTTGGTGGGCTTGCTGAAACATAGATCTCTGGGTCCCACCCCGGAATTTTCAATTCAGTAGTTGAGGGGGAGGGGGGCTGAGAATTTGCATTTCTAACAAGTTCCCAAATGACTTGCATGCAGCTGGTCCTGGGACTAGCTGTAGAACCACTGCTTTAAGATCACTTTCTAGCATCCCTGCTGAGAAAATAGAAGGTACTAAGGAGAGGCAGTTAAAAATAATAAAACACCAAACCTATAAATGTTGTTAGACCAGATGGTGGAAAGGCATGAAGTCACAGACACGGGTTCAAACTTTGCCTGTCCATAAGCATGTGACTATCTAGCAGGTTTAACTGAGAAGCGGGTTAAGCACTCCCAGGCCAGCCTCTTCTGTCCTCTTCCGCTGGGATTCAGACCTCTCCAGCCCTGAGCTCCCCGCGGCCAAGGCCAGCCCGGCAAGCGTTGCCATGGCAGCGCCGCGGGCTGGGATGCAGGAAACTGAGCGCAAGGCGCAGCTCGCCCCTTTGTGCGGCGGAGGCGGCGGTGCATTCTCCCCACTCCCGCTGCACCCCGACTCCCCCGCCCGGACTGCAGGGCGGGGATAAGGAGGTAGAGTGTGGGGTTGCAGGGGCGCGGGGAGGCGGGAGAAGGGCGAGGCGAGGGCCAGGGGTGGGGCGCCTCCGCCCGCCAGCCGCTCCCGCATTAAAATTTCATGGGCGCTGCAGCAGCTACAAAGACGACGCCGGCTGCGCTCGGGGGACCAGAGGGAGGGAGGCTGCGGACGAGTGAGGGAGGCGTTTGTGATGGGAGGCGTTTGCAGGGGCTCCCCCAGCTCTGCGCTGTGAGCCGGGGCACAAAGAGCCCTCTGCACTCGCGCCGCAGGACCGCGGACCGGAGGTAAGCAGCTGTCCCCATCCTAGCGGCCCTCCCTCCCCAAGTGTTCTTGTCCCTGCGCGCGGAACAGCCTGCTTCCTTGAGGGTGGGGTCGAGGGTGGGTCCCAGAGTCCCAGGGCAGGGTTCAGGGGATGGCAAACGCTGCCTGAAGCGCCCCGCATTTGATGGATGAGGAGGCTGTCCAGCCTGCAATTGTCAAATGCAGACAGTACTCTGGCCCGCGTGGGACGCGGGGAAGGGGAAGGGGACTGTGTGCCGGGAGTCCACTGCGGTTGGGGGTCTTGCAGTCATGATGTGAGGGGAAACAAAGACCCTTCCTTTCCCCGGCTACCAGACAGACATGGCGGGGGCGGGGCGGGGTGCGGATCCTGGACCTCTCGGCCCACCGGGTCAGCAGTGAACTGGCCAAGCCGTGAACAGAGGCCAGCTGGTCTCAGAACTGGGGGTGCGGAGGAGGGGCGGGGCCTTTGAGCTCCCCTTCCCGAGTATCCAGCTCACCCCGTAGCGCCTGCCATTCCTTCACTTTTGGGACTCAAATCCCAGATGTCCGACATCTAGTGTGGCTCCAGAAGGATGGAGAGAGCCGGTAAGCCACCTCGTTGAGAAAAATAATGGCATTGATAATGGCAATGATAATACATCAGTTTATGGAGAGGTTGCTCAATGCCAGGGACCCGCTTAGTGCTTTGCATGCATTATTACAACAGTCCCACGAGGTGGTAAGAACCCCATTTTAAAGATGAGGAAATGGAGATCCAGAGAGGGTTAGCGACACATCCAAGGTCACACAGTCGGTGATTTTAAATCCAGATATGTCGGGCTGTAAAGCCCATGTTGCATCCCCAAAAGGGTCTTGGGAGACCCCCAAATCCACCAGCTCGGTTCCCCACCTCTCCTCGGCTGGAAACCTGGGAGGGAAGGGCCCACACCTTTCCTCCCCTCCAGCGGAGGGCCCTGGGGGAGAGAAATTGACTCTAGGGAGACCCCCGGGGGCCCTGAATTCTCCACTGTCATCCCAGACTCCACACCAGAAGCTGCCGTGCGCCAGTGATTGCTGGCGCTCACACCCCACTGCAGTGCCTCGGCGGGGAAAACGCCCCCACCTGCCGGGGGAGGAGGGGAGTAAGGGAGGGAGGGCAGCGAGAGAATTTGCGGGAAGCGGCTTTGTTTTTCTCGGTGCCAACCTCGGACTGAGCGCAGCCTAGAGCAGAACACTCGCTCTGGACACAGTGGTTTGCTTTCCAAAGCGCATTCCCATTTGGGAGCGTGTGGGAGCGTCGCGATCGCCCGGGAAGGGGGGCGGGGAGGAGACGCAGGGTAGGGATGAGTAATTCCACTTGACATACGGGGAAACCTGAGGACGCTGGTTTTCAGATTTTAGGGGCGTTGCTTCAGATACGCAGATGTCCGGGCCACGTGGCCCGGGGGATGCGTCAGCAGGTTTGGGGGGGGCTGGGCATCTGAGTGTTTACTCTGACCTCCTCCTGCTCATGATCATGCAGACCAGACCATAGGTTGAGGGAACAGTCGTTGCCCCCCCAACCCCCCACTCCCACCCCCCCAGCCCAGAACCATGTAGCCAGCAGTCACGGCAGGACGGTTCCACCGGGGCACTTTCCTAGCTCCTAGCTCGAACTCATCCCGCACTGAGTTCGGTTGATTCCATGTTGAAAGAATTTTTATGTTAAAACCTTCCATGCACGGCCCGTCCGCGCGCCCCGAGGCCCACCTATTCCTGTTTTATTTAATGACCCTTGTTACTGAGAATGGTTCTGAAATCTAACCTACATCCTTCTTGCTGCATTTTTAGCTTCTGAATTTATTTACACTTCTGAATTTATTCATCGAGGCATATGCTGTGTGATGGAAAGAGAAGGGGTTGAGAGTCATATAGATCTGTGTGTGAAGCTTTCTTCCTACCCTACGTCCGCTTCAGTAAGGAAGTCATTTCTCTTCTGTGAGCCTCAGTCTCCTCATCTATAAAGTGGAAGTCATAATCCCGGCTTTACAAGGCCGTCATGAGGCTATGAAACAGTGTGTGTAGAGTGCCTGACACCTGTAGGTGCTTAACAAAGGTAGTTGATGCTATAGTGCAGCCACTGGGGTGCCAGCTGAGTTCACTTACATGGCACCTGAATCTTGTATTGAGACTTAGTTATTTGCTTTTATTTCTGTTGGAGCTGTTGGTTCCTCTCCTGGGTGATCCTTGGGCTGTTTGAGCAGAGTGTTTCTGGGGCATTGAGTCCATTGTGCAGGTTCAATGGGCTGGTGAATAACTTATAGGCTAGTCCTTTGTTCCAGGGGAATCCCTCCCCTTGCCTCTGAGGCCTGGCTCATCTGTCAGCTTCAGCTCCATGGAACAATAGCCAGAGATTCTCAGTGGCAGAGGCAAAGTCTGGCTGAGGGTGACATCTGTCTCCCCATCCCTTTAACACACTGATCAGATCAGATGAGGCAGGTGTCCCCTTCTCCCTGTAGTGCCAGGTGGGCCCCTCTTTAAGCTACTGGATAAGTCATGGAAGGGGGGAGGGGCTGAACTATTGTGGACTCAAGGTGTAGAGGAGATGATGAATGTAACCAATGCCAGCTACCCTTTAGTAACCATTTACCAGGGCTCTTGTGTGCTGCCTCATGGAGACCCCATGATCTCTGATTGGAGACCCCAAGAGATTTCTGAGTAGCCATTTTATTCTGGAGTCAGAGAAAAAGACCAAAAACCCACAGGGATCCTAAAATGCAACCAATGTATGTTTCCCTGGTATATGTTTATTTATTACCAGAAACAGTGCACACAGTTTCACGGGAAAAATGAAGATCCCATGGATGGTGTAATGAGCAGTATGGGCGGGCAATAGTAATAATAATAATAACAATGTAAGAAAATGGTAGAATTTGAGCTAATAGGTAATAATTATCATCTCAATTAATCCTCACAACAGCCTTGTGAGGCAGGTACTTTTATTATCCCCATTTCATGGATTGGAAGACTGAGCTCAGTGTGGCAATGGACTTGCTCAAGGTCACACAGTCAGCCTGTGGCAGAGTAGGATGGCAATCCACTCCATAAAGTCCATGTCCTTTCCAATGTATTGAGATATTTTGGTTGACACTGGACTGACCAAGATACCTCCCAGTTTCCTGTGTTGCTTTTGATCTGCATCAAGGAGATCGGTTTTGGCAAATGCTGTGATTTGAAAGAGAACCCTGGAGTTTATTCCCCAATTTGCCCACAGGTATGTATTTATTCTCTCTCTCCTTTCTCTTTCTCTCTTGATGACAGCTGGAGGCACCTCCCTACCTACCCCATGTGGTTCCAGACACCTTCATGTGGCTGCCATGACCCCAACGGCATCAAAGGAGTAACCAAGGTGATCCTCTCTTTCCTTCTGTGTACACTGGGGGTGTTAGAAACCAACTTCATGTGATGAGGTCAGGTCCACCACGAAATCCATATATGCTGAGACCTGAATCTCAGAGGCAGGAGAGTCCTCTGATGAACCTGTGGGTTCCAGTCCCTCAATCACTACTACCCTGCTGGTCTCTTTGACCTTGGCTTGAAGCGGAGGGTCCTTGTGGCCTAGTGAGAGCTGAGATGCTGGGGCCCTGGCACCCACCACAAGGTCTCTGTATGGTCTTTGATGTGGCACTTCTAAGTTCTAGTCTTCTTTCATCACCTATAAATAAGCTTTGAAAAAATAACCTTATGAAGGTGTAATTTACATATATGAAAATGTGTTTTAACAAATGTATACATGTGTGATCATCACCATAATCAACATATAAAACATTTTCATCACCCTAAAGTATTTCTGTGTCCCTTTCCTGCCAGTCCGCTCCAAGCTCCAGGAAACCACTCATCTGCTTTCTATGACTATAGATTAGATTTGTTTTTTTCTAAAGTTGCATACATATGGAATCCTCTGGTTTGGCTTCCTTTGTTCAGCCTGATGTTTTTGAGGTTCAGCCTTGTTGTTGCAAGTCTCAGTAGTTCAATCCTTTTTTTGTCCAACTTTATTAAGGCACAGTTTAAATATCATATAACTTGCCTATTTAAAGTGTACAATTTAGTGCTCTTTAGTAAATTTACCAAGTTGTGCAACCATTGCTGTAAGCCAGTTGTTAGCTTTCCACTGTCCTGGTAAGATCCTTCATACCCGTTTACTGTTAGTCCGCATTTCACTCCTAATCCCAGACAACCACTAATCTATTTTTGATCTCTATAGATTTTCCTTTTCTGAATGTTCTGTATAAATGGAATCATACATATGTGTTCTGTTGTGCCTGTCTTTCAAGGAGCATAATGTGTTTGAGGTTCATTCATGTTGCAGTATGTATCAATAGTTTGTTTCTTTCAATGGCTGAGTGGAGTCCTTTGTGTGGATGTGCTACAATCTGTGTATCCATTCACCAAGACTGGAGATTTTAATTTGCTCTGTGCTTTCTAACTGGGGTATATACACCCCCCACCTTGGGGCATATAATGCCACAGGATAAATACGGCCCATATTTCTGGAACATAAGTCTTACATCAAGATTTATTCAAAGTTTAAATCATTGATTGGTGGAAATAATTTTTGAAACACTGTGTGCCAGGCACTGGCTAAGCTTTGAAAATAATTAATCTTGAGTCATACAATGAATATGTGCGGTTTGAGGGGGATAGTCTCATCCAGGTTTGTCTGGCCCCAAAGCCCAGGTCTTCCTTTCTGACCTTTAAGAGAGTGTCAGTTTGACATAGGAACTAAAGTTCCCTTGAAACCTCCATTGCTTTATTAATATCAGGGATTCTGGGCTCACAGAGCCAGGGGAAGGGGTCAAGCAATACTCCCTGAGCATCCCAAGGTCTATTTACAGAGTATAACAAGTCCTGGGAAAGAGAAGAGAGAAGGAAATTTCCAGGTTCCTCAAGACATTCCCACCAGCAACGTTGCAGATAAGTATTCAAACTTACCAGCCCACAGCCTACCTGCCTGCCCTGTCCTGGTCTGTGCAGGAAAGTGTAGTGTCCTGGGATCCCAAAGTGGGAGGGGAAATTGTTGACGCAGTTTATTTGCTTTTCTATTTCTATGCCAGAAAGAAAGAGCTTGTCCCCATTTTATGGGGCCCCAGAAAAGGTGATTTTCACACCCCACTTTTGTCATCAGGGCTAGTATTTTATAAACTCCACTGTCAGGAACTTTTGTATAGCTGAGTTAAGTGACTTCATCTTGTGTACCTGTAGATCTGGCATTGAAAGGGCGCTGGCTGGGGGCTCCCTGGTGATTTGGACTGGCCCTTCTCAGCTCTGGCCTTTTGTGATCATATTTATAAAACCCTGGCCAGGGCTCCTTGGCCTTACAGTCAAGTGGGGACCTCAGTACTGTGCCTGTAGGACACATTCTTCTGAGTACATTCTGCCTGTAGTACACAGTCTGAGTATATCTCCAGCTCTGGACCAATGCCCCGAGTCTCAGGTGCTGACTGCAAGGTCTGATAATGTGCCGAGAGGGTCCCCTGACTCTCCTGGCTCAGGTGTGCCAGCTGATGAAGATAGCAGAGCTGTTACCAAAAGTCAAATCTGGGAGATGGTTCTGGGTCAGGACACAGGTAGTCTTCTTCAGACTGGCAACATAGGGTGGTCTTAAAAGAGCCCTACCCCACCCTCTGGCTCCCCAAGTTTCCTCTGCTGTATGGGTCATCAGGAAAGGGCAGAAGAAAACAAGTTGGGGGGGAGGGGGAAGGGGAAGCAGAAAAATAACTGAGGCTGGGCAGAAGGGCCCCTCCTGTTTCTCATCCATTGCCTAAAGCAACAGGTTACTATCGTGCACTTGGGGCGAATGTCAGGGCTGGAAGGGTCCCAGGGCCCAGAGAGAGGGCGACTTCCCATGGCCACACAGTGTGGCAGGGGCAGAGCTGGGATCAGAATTCCAGACTCCTGACTCTCCGTTCAGTGCTCCACTTAGCTGTCACCAAGCTGCCCAGTTTGTCCTGCTTTCTTCTGGGTTACTTTCTGCTGTTACACAACAGCGAGGTGGGTGAAGAGAGCCCACCTCCTTCCCCCTACACACTTCAGGGTGTTCTGGGTGGGAGGAAGGGAGGTGGAGGGTGGTGTGTCCAGGCCCAGCCTCCCTGACTCCTAGGCCTTCTTCTCTTCAGCAGAGAGTTCTGGCCAGGCCCGGGCCTGGGGAGGGGGCCTGGGTGCAGTTTTCTCCTGCGGCGTGGTTGGCTCTTTTGTCTTCCAGGATGGGCCTGTGGGGTCTATGTGGGGAAGGAGCTGGATGCTGTCAGGTAAGCCTGGGTGGGTGGGGGGGGGGAGGGAGGTGGCATTGAGCTTAGTTTCATGGGGGTAGACTGTCCTCCCCCTCACGTCCCCTTGCCAGGCCCCAGCCTGGCTAGAACACTGGTTCTTGTGAGAAGAAAGCCCGGAGCCAGGTGGCTAGAAGGCTTGTTCTGTGTGACAAGGTGGGGGTGGGTGGGCTCACGGCACAGATGTTAGCACATTTCTTCATTCAGCACAAACAGGGACCAAGCACCTTCTCGGAGCCAGACGCTAGATCTGAGGTGAACACTGGATACAGGGTCCCATCCTCTCAGATCTTCATGTAAGAACTTGCTTTATCACAGAGATGGGGGGCTCCCCGCCCTGGGAGGGATGGGTGTATGTGTGTGTATGTAGTGGGTGGCGTGCAGAGGGCCTTTAAGAGGGAATACTGTAAAGGGACTTCAAGCCCCCGAGGACTCTGAAGGCCCTTTCTGCCCACCCAAACCCTTGGCTCTTCTCTGCCCACAGTGCTCTTGGGGCTTGCTAGGGGCTCCCTTTACTGCTTTCCCCCATCCCCTGAGCTGACCCAGCCCGGGCGGGGCACTCAGAGCTTGTATCACTTCCTCTCTATTCCTAAGTTTCTTCTACAAGCTTTGGTGTCCCAAGCCCTTACCCACTGTGTGTGAGTTTGGGGGCACGAAAGGGGTTATGGGGCCTGTGGATGGAGGCTATGGCCTTATCCTCACTTGTCCTGCCTCCCCCCAGCTGGCTCTGCCCTGGATGCATCTCCAAGACTCCTGGCCTGGTCTTTTCTTTGAAGCCCGAGTGACTCTGGACTCTGGCTGCAGTGACCCAGGGAGCAGTCTTTGATGATTTATCTGGAACCCTGGGCGGTCCTCTGAAGACCTCATCCTTCCCAACTCTTGGGATGAAGCCTCCCGTGGATAAGAACCCTCACTGGTAGACATTCAGCAGAGGACTGGACGTGGCTCTGGAGGACAGCTCAAGGGGTATGAGGGAGGCCTGGCAGCCCACCGCCCCCTCTCCTCCTGCTGGACCCTGCCTGCTGGGCCCTGCTGCCTGGGGCAGGAGGCTGCTTCCTGACCCTGTGTGGACCTGACTCCTCCTCGCATCCCTGTTGGTGACCGGACAGAGCTCGGCCTGGGCCTAGGCCCTGCTGGCCACACCCTCCCCAAGGCTGGGTCTCAGAGAACCCTACAGATGGAGGCGGGAACAGGGGTGGGAGCTCCTGGGGGAGCTTCTGGCTGGAGACTGTCTTTCTTCTGCCATTTGCCCTGTGAGCAATTGCCATTTTGTGGGGGCTTCCTGCCATTTTTGTGGGGGCTTTTCCATGCTTCTCTCCTTGGCAGTTACAGGGAGGAGGCAGTCAGGGCCTGGGAGGAGCCCAGGTCTTACCCCAGTGTTGTCAAGCTCGGGGGGGGGGGGCAGGGAGCTAGAGGGGCAGAGGGGGCACTATCCTGAAAAGAGAGGGTTTCAAAGAGATGGGGAAACCCAGGCCAGGGAAACACATTAGAAAGAGACAGATAGTTTGGGTCTTATTCCTGCTATTGAAAGGGAACCAACCTTATCTGAAGGCTTGAAGGGTCACCTGAGTCCGATCTCAGGACACTCTGCCCCATTCAGACCCCTGCCCCTTGTTGTGCGGCTCCTGCATTCTGTCCTTGGGGAGCAGAAGCTGGCAGGACAGCTCCCCACGTCCACCTCCCATGTGCAGCTGCCCCCCACGCTCACTCTCCACTCTGCACCTCTCCTTAGTGTCCCCTCCAGAGGGCAGCTTATAGCCTTCCTTAGGCAAGTTTAAAAGCCCAATGTCCTTTTCCCAGGGTGGGCAGGCGGTGTGTATTCCTCTGCTAGGGCCACCATAACAGAATCCCACTGACTGGGGGGTTTAAACACCAGAAATTTATTTTCTTACAGTTCTGGAGGCTGGAAGTCCAAAATCAAGGTGCAAGGGTTGGTTTCTGGTCAGGCGTCTCTGCTTGGCTTGCAGATGGTGTCTTCTTGCTGTGTCCTCACATGGCCTTTTCTCTGTAGGGAGAGGGAGAGAGAGAGAGAAACCACATGCTCTGGTGTCTCTTCCTCTTCTTATAAGGACACCAGTCCAATCAAATTAGAGCCCTACCCTTAAGACCTCTTTTAACTTTAATCAATCCTTTAAAGGCCCTACCTTCAAATATAGTCACATAGCAAGTTAGAGTTTCAACCTATGAATTTTTAGGAAGAAAAAATTCAGTTCATAACAGGGTGGTCACCACAAACATGGAAAGCTGGAGCTATTTCCCCTTCAGAATTCCCACCCCCACAGGGAGGGGGGAGGAGGAGCAGAGGTGTGGGAAGCAGACGCAGAATGGCAGGTACTGTGCTAGGGTGGGCTGGGGGTGCTTTGGGGACATACGGCACTGGCTGGACCCAGTGCGGAGAGGAGGATCCCCTAGGAAAGTGAAGTCCTGGGGAGAGCCAGGGCTTTGAAGCCAGAGCAGGTCTCAGGTGCACATCTGCTGCAGTCTTCGGCAGCTCACTTCACCTCTGAGCCTTGACTTCCACTCTGTGAGATGGGAGCCACGTGCTCGCCTGGTGGGCGCAGGGAAGATTCAATGAGATCACGTACCTAGCACAGTGCCTGATTCTTAGTAGGTGCTCAGTAAATGCTCCCACCCATCTGGGAGTTTAGATTTAGGGTTTATCTGTTTTTGGCTGTTTGGACTACAAAACTCAGCATCTGCTGATCCAGGGGCTTTTCTGCCTAGCCTTTCCCCTCCTGTTTTCCTGATATCCCTCTCTAATAAGCTTGGGGAAGTGGCCGCATTTCATGGCTTCTGTAGTAACTCACAATGCTTCCTGGGGTCTTCAAATTATACTCCTCTCATTAGAACTGAGCACCTACTTCAGGCCCTTTCCTGTGCTAGCCACTTGGGGTGGGCTGGGGGTGGGGTATAGGTGATCTGGCCATGGTTCAAACCTTTAGGATTTCACAGCAAAGCCAGGCCAGCTCATATGAAGAGTTGGAGAATGGGGCAGTATCATAAAATAGTCTACTGAGACCCAGGTTCTGAGTGCTTGGAGGGTGGGAGTGCACCCCTAGAGGGGGCTGCAGCAGTCTGGAGAGGTTTTCTAGCAAAGCTGAACCAACCAAGACCTCGAAGGATGAGAAAGAAGTGGCTTAGCTGAGAGCTTTTAGGGGGAAATTAGAACAGAGATTCCCCAAAGTAAATTCTAGGAGGTGTTATTGCTCTTTCATAAAACAAACAAACAAGCAAACAAATTCAGCAGGTTTCTGTAATGCAGGACTTATTAGAGCCTTTAAAACACTAATGGAAATTTTGAATACTCAGGGACAGGACAGAGGAGGAAGTGTTCCCTGACTTTTTTGGTTGCAGAATCTTTTGGTTGCAGAGCATCATTTAGAATTATGGGAGATGCTAGGCTGGGGGTTTTGTGGGAAAAATACAGTGGTGATAGGAGACAGCACAACTAGGGTACACTCAGGTGCTTCGTTCCATTGTCTGGAAAGGAAGCAGACCAGGAACGATTGGGGAATCTGAACTTAGTATCAGGAGTCTGGCCAGTTTGATGCAGTTTTTGTGTTGAGGGGAGGGCAGGCCAGTTGTTGGGGCAGCTAGGGTCTGGCAGTTGGTGGTGGGAGAGATGTCCCCTGAGCATGGTGGCTCTAGGGGATCAGATCTTTTGTGGAAAGAAGCAGGTGTGTGCGTGTGTACTCTAGTGATAGGATCCAGCCCTCTGGGGAGGGGATGACCAGAACCAGGTAGGGGGTTTCCTCCCATGACAAGGAAGGTCCGTCTTCAGGGGAGCTGAAGTGTTTGGGAGGTGGGGAGGCTCTGAGACCCACAGCCAAGGAATAGTGAAGCAAAATGTTTCTGGCAGGGGTCCATGTGGTTAGGCTTGATTCTGGTGGAGCTGAGGGGTTTAGAGGCAGACCCCCTGCCCTGGTCAGACCCCACTCCAGGGTTGGTGGGGGTGGGAGACCTGTGGGGCTGCAGCTCGAGGGGCCGGGGCAGTGTTGCATGGTGTGATTAACCTACTAACCCAGGGCTCGGCCGGGACGCTGTGGTGTGTGACGAGGTGCCTGGCCTTCTGCCAACCAACTAACCCACTAACCAGGCCCGAGCATGCCCTACTAACCACCCTGCAGCCAGACCCTACTAACCGTGCAGCTGATGGGCATTTCAAGGGGCTGGGACGTTGGGGCAGATGAGGCTCCGAAAGTCCCTGTCTGTGGGCTGGGATCTCTGTGCAGACTCAATCCAGGACAGGGCATGCAAAGAAGACTCATCAACTCTGCTACTTCTGGTTGGTGACTTTGAGCAAGTCGCCTCTCTTCTCTGAACCCTAGTTCCCTCAGTGCTTAAATGGATGTACTGATACTTACCTCACACGTTGCAGTGAGGAGTCCCATGAATATAAAGGTCTTGACCCATGGCAGGTAATTAAAAAAAAAAAAAAAAGGATGGTGGTGGGGGTGGGAAGCCCAGAAAACCTGGTTGATCACACCCCTGCCCGGGCCCTGGTCTCTGGGTGTTCTGCACACAGAACCTTCTGCCTGGGGCCAGACACTTGCTTTGAATCCCTAACTGTCTCTTCCCCCTATTCTTCCTCTTTCCCAGCTTTCTTTTCCATAGGCAGCTCTTTTGTTCGATTACTAACCTGTCTAACCTGAGGGTGCCTCCATTGCACCCCAACCATCCCTTAACCAACTAACGGACCTGTGTGCCTTCTTCCTTTTCTCCTAGCGACTCCTGCGTGTGTCTGCTGAGGTGCCCCTGTCCGCTGGTGCTGTGCGCTGACTTACTAACCCAGCCCCTACTAACCCTGTTTTCTCTTCTTACTAACCCCAGCCCTGCCGAGCTCTGGGGGGCTGGTCCCCCGCTCCTTTTGGCAAGCAGATGTTCTGGGGCTGGCCCTGCAGACAGACTGTTCACTTTGCTGCCCCACATTGGCTGCTTGTGAGATCAGAGTCCACTGGGCCAGGTCTAAGTCAGGGGATGGCCCTATTAACAACAGAGGAGGAGGAGCTGGGCCTGTGGATGTGGAAGGCTGGACTCTGAACATGACATCTCCTCTGTGCAGAAGTCTGGTTGCCACTGGGAGTGGGCGGGACCAGGGAAGCCTCTGGCGTGTGAGTGTGGAGGCCTGTGGGTGTACAGTGTGGAGCTCTGGGCTCTTCCCAGCCAAGGGAAAGAGAGAAGGGGCCTGGTGTCCCTCTCGCGACGGAAGCGAGGTAGAATTTTTGCCACTGTTACATGACTGGGACGGGAGCTGTCCTGCACGGGAAGTCAGGAGCAGGGCGTGTCCCGCCCTGGAAATCAGCTGAGGCCTGTCTCACACCGGAAGTCAGTAAGCCGAGACTTCCCTTCCCTACATCGGAAGTCAAGGAAAGGGGCCCTTACCACGCTGAAAATCACTGAGTGGAGCATTTAGTGCACAGCCAGTCAGCCAGAAGGGCCTTCCCAATATTCGAAGGCCTGGACGAGGGGTATTTCTGATGCCAGGAGTCAGTGAGAGAGGATTCCTCACCACAAAACTTGAGGAGGAATGGCCAACAATCAAGGAAAGGGCCCTTTTCTTACACAGGAGGTCGGCTAGAGGGGCCCTTTCCACACGTGGAGCTGGGAGAGGCGGGTTTCCTACACCGGAAGTAGACGTGAGGCCCTTTTTCCATACCGGAAGGAATTGAGAAAGACCTGTCCCTCACCTGGAAGCTAGAGGGCGGTAGTTGGCATGCTGAAAAGGTAAGGGAGGAAACTTCTCTACCCCGAGCTAGGAGTTTGCAGGAGGAGGAAGTGGGGAACAGGAAACGAACCCTGGGGGCCCACAGATTTTCTCAGGCTGGACAGGAATAAATTTCTGGCTCCCTGTCCTGTTCCCATCCACACCCGAGCCCAGCCCACCTCCCCCAGAGCCCGCCAGTCGCTAAGCCAGGGCCACACCTGGGGGTGATTTCATGCCTCACCTCCAGTAGGCACCTTGGTCTCTTTGGGCTAATCTCTGGCTTCCTTGCACTAACTCTTGCTCTCACCCAGCTAATCCCTGCCTCGCCCTGGCTGCCCGAGGGGCTGACCACTAACAGCCAACCCTGCCCATCTGGGGGCGCCAGGCTCCTGGCCTGGCTCTTATCTGCTCTTAATTAACCTTTCCTTCACCACCGCTAACTCCTGCCCTCCTGGTCTGTTTCTTTCAGCAGAAACTAACGGCTTGTGGATTTCTTTCTGACTAACAACAGGTCTAACACTACTTGTTATTACTATTAACAGCTTGGATATCGGCATGGATGGGGTGGGGCTAACAGGTTTGGAACTTAACACAGGGAGAGACATAGCTAGTAGTGTTGGACTTGGTGACTGTTTTTGGTCAGAGGGATCAGAAATCAGTAAAGATGGTAGTTCTCTAAAGGAGGTTCCAGGTCTGGGGGTGCTACAAGCTGAGTTGGGTCAGAAGTATAGTCAGTCTTCCAAGGTTTTGGCCAGTGGACATATCCTATTAATTCATAATCTGCACTTTGTTTCAGTTCTTCTAAACAATAACCTCATAGCTACAGTAATATAAACAGTATATAAATACAAATAGGTGCAGCTCTTATAAACCTTAAGACACCTGTTTGGTGTGTACAGAGGATATTCCAGTACGTATGAAATAATCAGTTGCCAGGCCAGGGCCTAGAGTCCTTGTTTTGGCGACTTTAGAGTTTTGCAAGTCCTAGGACATAAAGCTTTAGATCAGAATATTCAGCAGAATTAAATCCATCACTCATTTACACTTTAGTGTAAATTAGCTCAGCTTTCTCTTCTAAGTTATCTAACATAATTTCTCTATGCAATTTGGTTGCACTGAGGAGATAGGAGTTTGGCTGGAAGAAAGTTTGCATCTCTTTAGGCTGAGGGAGGGTCCTTTGGAAGCTGAGGGTGGAGCCGCAAAGCATCCGTTCCTGGATAGGGGTAAGAGATGGCACCAAGTCAAGGTGAGAATGGGAAGAGAGACCCGTTTTGCTGGCTCAGTCTGGTAGTCTGAGTCTGTGGGAGAGGACAGCTCAAGGCAGGGCCTGGAGGATTGGATCAGGGTCAAAGGCTGATCCAGAGGACTTACAGGCAGGTTGCTTGGGCCATTGAATTGCAGTCTGGGGCCAAGGGCCCTTTCTGCAACAACCATGGGCTCAGAGTTAACCCAATGTAGCTGGCAGTGAGGCCTGAAGGGTGATCCAGAGTCCTGAGCTACAAAGAGAACAAGGGAGGAGAGAGAATGTCAAGAAGAGCTTTGAAAAATTCATTGGCTGCTGGAAGGGCCCAGGTATTCCGCAGAGCTCACACTGGGGAAGCGCCCACTTGCCGCCCTCTAGTGGCTGCCTTGCCTCATTTCACTCAAAGCAGGACGCTCAGAAACAATTCCCATGTCAAGAACTCTTTCATCAACTAAAAAGATTTGATGCTGCTAAAGACCTACTATGTGCCAAGCACTGGTCTGCTTACTGGGACCTGTACATGGGCTTTTTCATCATGGTGCTATATAGCTTGGTGGGGGTGATGAAATAGACAGGTGCAGTGAGGTGGGTGCTATGATAGGGCTGGTCAGGGGGCTCTGGGAGCATCCAGCAGACAGACAGTGTTGACATGCACGTACTCTGTGCCAGTCACCATGCTAGGCATTGGGGATGTGATGGTGATTAAACACCATCCGGGCTTACAGGAGCTTTAATTCTAGCATGTTGGGTGGAGTGGGGGCTTGAGGGAGGAGAGATAATTCATCATAATTCAGGATGCCTAATTCATCCTGGGGCGCTGGCAGTTAGGGTAGGCATTCTGCTTTCTGAAGAGGGAGACATCCAAGCTGAGCGCTGGCTAGGCGGAGTGTGGGTGGGGATGAGTTCCAGATGGCAGGAATAGTGGATACAAAGTTCTGGGGATCAGAGAGGATCCAGAGGTTCTGGAAGATTCATCATGGGGAATGCAGCAGGAGACATGGACAAGTACCAGGCCTTGTTGCCTGGTACTTTTAAAATTTGAACTTTATGCTGCAGACGCTGGGGAGCCATGGATATGATGTGACAAGGGGAGATGTTGGATTTGAGTTTTAGGCTGGCCATTTGGCTATTTCAGTCAAGGTGGAACTTGGAGGAGCTTAAAATGAGCTCTGGTCACATTTTAGACAACGGATTAAAACCTTTTGAAACAGGAGGACCTTTTGATCTGTCTTGAAATAAACAGGATCCCTAATGCTTACCCCAGTTGGAGGTAGCACTGCAATGACTGGAAAGCAAAAAGGACCAAGGTGACAGTGAGGACTTGGAAGGAGAACAGTCTTAAAAACGTGTCCCTTGGGGGTATGTAAGCCCTAGAGAAGATCCTGGGAGACTTGGTTGTGGGCTGCAAGTCTACAAGAGAATGCCACTGGAGAGGGAGCCCATTTGTCTTGCGTGGCTGCAAGGGGGAGACGCAAGTGTGGAGTAAACTTCCGAGGGGCTGCTCCTGGCCCCAGAGATGGAAAAATATGTCTCAGTGGGTAACAGACCCTCTGTTTCTGGAGGCAGGTTGAGACCAGGTCGATGTTGAGACTGACAGTGGTTGTGAGATTTTAGGAGTGTGTTTGTGTGTTTGTGTGGTGTGTGTGGCGTGTGTGTTCACCTGATACTGGAGGAAGCTGAACCAGAGTAGACACGTTCTCTTTACTCCTCCCTGCCCCGGGCCTGCGAATGTTCATTCACTCTGCCCTTGAGTCTACGAACATCAAGCTTGGTATGAGCATGGGCTTGTGAGCCGAGGAATTAGCTTCCCAATCTGAAAAGGTGTCTTAATCCTTTCTTAATCCTCTCTTAATAGTGGTGCAGAGGGAGTAGCCACTGTGGGTCCTGCCTCAGGGCTGTGCTGGTGTAAATGGTGACATAGTGAGCTGGCGGGATGCCCTGGGTTGGGGACTGATCCCATCCCAACAAAGGATCCCGAAGGCCCTCTTGAGAGTCTATCCAGGGACCCATTGTTTTACTCTAACAGACCAGAAAAGAAGTTTGTTTTCCATGTCATTACTTCCAGGGCATGCTGAATATGGGGACAGAAATTGCTCTGTAGATTAAAAATTAGATTTTATGTGGATACAGCAATGGAGCATTACTTGGCCTTTTGTTTTCACCTACGAATGTAGCTTCTGTGCAAAATACCATTTGGATATTAAAAATCAGTTTACACCCAAAGGATGACTGGCTTATGAGGCACAAGGGACATATAGTCTGGGGGAGAGGGGACAGCCAGTGACACTTTCAAGGAATGAGTGGGCTCTGCCGATGAGTCAGCCTCAAGACCGTGACCTTAGAAGTCAATACAATGGGCATTTATTTTTATTTTTAATTGTGGTAAAATACATGTGATGTAAAATTTACCATCTTAACCATTTTTCAAGTGAACATTTCAGTGTTATTAAGTACATTCACATGGTTGTGCAACCATCACCACTATCATTAATTTTTTAGATAGTAGTGCTTCAGAGAAGATTCAGGTTCTTGTTGCCAGGGAGCTTACACTTCATTGTGGAGGCAAAGAGTTCCTTGGTGGCAGAGAAAAAGGTGGAGTTTGTGTGTGATTGTGAAGAGCTGAGGAGTATATGGCACACACATTGCCACTCTCTCCGCCCACGTTCATGGCAGACATTACCAGTTCATCACCTATCTCTGTTTGCAAACTTGGATGCACCTTCAGGCTCTTTCTCAGGACAGTGTTCTGGGCAGCCAGGACCAGTCTGTTGGGGTGTTTTTAAAGAACTTTGGAGTCAGTCCTGTGATTGAGACTCCTGACAAATCTTGCTTTGAATCCCAGTGATGGAGTTTGGATGTGTTGGCCCCTCCAAAACTCATGTGGAAATCTGATCCCCAATATGGCAGTGTTGGAAACTGATTGAGTCATGGGGGCGGATCCCTTATGAATGGATTAATGCTCTCCCTGGGGGAGGGGGGAGTAGTGAGTGAGATCTCATTCTATTACTTCCCGCAAGAGCTGGTTGTTTATAGGACCCTGGCACCTCTTGCTTCTCTCTCTTGCTTCCTCTCGTCATGTGATCTGCTCGTACCCTCCGGCTGCCTGCCACTTTCCGCCATGAGTAGAAGCAGCCTGAGGCCCGTGCCAGATGAAGCTGTCCAAGAATCGTAAGCCAAATAAACCTCTGTTCTTTATAAATTACCCAGTCTCAGGTATTTCTGCTTTAGCAACACAGAATGGACTAAAACACCCAGCTTCGCCACTTACCTGCTGTGATATCTTGGGGATAACCTCCGTCTCTGAGCCTCCGTCTGCTTTGTAAAAAGGGGACAGTACTCTCACCTGGTATAAGTGTTCTGAAGTTTCACAAGAGTTCTTGCAGAACTAGGACAGGATATGATGCCACACAGGTGTTCCCCCAAAACCTCATTCTGTGTTAGCAGCAGATGGTGGGCTGGGGGCTGGGGGAAAGGGGTGTTGGAGAGAAGGGCAGGGGTAGGGGAAGGGAGGGTGGAGGCAGTAAGGGAAAGCTTCCTGGAAAAGGGGCACTTGAGGGAAGCTTTGAAGGATGGGGAAAATCAATTGAGAGAAAATTGTAGCTATGGTGGTGCAGGGCATTTTGGAGTGGCTCCTCCGGGATTCATTAGACTGATTCCACAGGAGATGCAGTTATCTATAGGATATTGGGGCAGGGCAGGGTGTGTATTCCAGAGGAGGTTACAGCCTTAGCTGGCCTGTGCAGCAGCGCCCAGGCGTGATGAGGAGACTTAGGAATCTCCCAGGGTTAGCAGGACTTGAGAGCCCTTCTGCCCTCGAAGGACTAGAAGGCCCTTAACTAGGAAACAGCTTCCTCTTACTGCTCCTCACAGCTTTCAGCCGCCCACTGGTGTTTTCTCAGCTCTGTTCTCTCCTTCCTTCTTTCCTTCCCTCTCTTTACCCAGAAACCATTTACTGAGTCTTTCTGTATACAGGCACTGCCCTAGACTCTGGGATGCCAGGTTGCTGGCCTTTCTGTTACTTTAATGCACCTATTTGTTCTCTCTTGGGTACCTTTGCACTGGCTGATCCCTTTGCCTGAAACATTTGTCCCTCTGCTTTTCACATGGCTGACTTCTTGGTGGTTCTCATGTCTCAGGTGAACATCACCTACTCAGAGAGGCCACCTGTGACCACCCCATCCGTGGTACAGACAGCCCCCAATTTAAGATGCTTTGACTTACAATTTTTTGACTTTACGATGGGTTTATCAGGGTATTAAGTGCATTTTTTTAAAAAAAAATTGATTTATTGAATCAAAATCGATTATACATATTTTTTGGGTTGAACATTGAGATATGTTGATTAAATCAATACTACTAGCATATATATTGTTACAAATTGTAATTATTCTTTTTACCCCTTGTCCAATCTCTCCCCATGCCCCTCTCCCCCCCCAATTGCCCTAGATTTCTTCTCTCCTTCTGAAAGAATAATGATTACTCTGTTAATTTGTTGCCTAGATGATCTGTCCAATGCTAAGAGGTGTGATTGGGTCCCCCAATATCATAGAGCAGATGCTTCTTCTGTCACTCTGAAATGGGCTTTGTGGAAAGAGACATCCTCTTCTTTTCTTTGTCTCTGCTGGTGACTCTTGTGTGAATGCACTCCAGTGGTTGGTGGACCATCTGTGTGGTGGCTGTGGCGTCCAGCCACTTTTGCAGCAGCCATGGTTATTGTGGTGGCTGTGGTGGGCCACCCATGTGGAGGTGCTGTTTTTTGTATGCTCCTTGGCACTGGCGGTATGCCTGGTTGTGGGGTGTGTTTGGTCCCCTTCTCCATGCCTCTGATCTCTGGGCAGGTCCCAAGGCACTGGTGCCATGTGCCTGGTTGTGGGAGGGGTGGCCGGTCCCCTTCTCCATGCCTCAGGTCACCGGACGAGACAAGGAGCTGGCTTGGTGTGCCTGGTTGAAGGAGAGGGGCCCAGTCCCCTTCTCCATGCCCCAGGACCCTGGGTCTGCCCCAAGTTGCTGGCACAGTGTGCCTGGTTGAGGGGGGGAGGTCTGGTCCCCTTCTCCATGCCCCAGGTCTCTGGGAAGGCCCCAAGGTGTTGGAGCCATGTGCCTGGTTGTGGGAGGAGGGTCCGGTCCCCCTCTCCATACCTTGGGTACCCAGGTGGGCCCCGAGGTGCTGGCGTTTTGTGCCTGGTGTGGGAGGAGGATCCGGTCCCCAGCTCCATACCTCAGGTCCTCAGGCAGGACCTGAGGCATTGGCTTGGTGTGCCTGGTTGTGGGAGAGAGGTCCAGTCCCCTTCTCCATGCCTCGGGTCCCCAGGCAGGCCTCAAGGTGCTGGCATGGTGTGCCTTGTTGTGGGAGGAGGGTCCAGTTCCTGGCTCCATGCCTCGGGTCACTAGGCAGGACCTAAGGCACTGGCTTGGTGTGCCTGGTTGTGGGAAAGAGGTCCAGTCTCCTTCTCCATGCCCTGGGTCCCTGGGTGGGCCCTGAGGCACTGGCACAGTGTGCCTTGTTGTGGGAGAGAGATCTGGTCCCCTTCTCCATGCCTCGGGTCCCTGGGCTGGCCCCAAGGTGCTGGCTTGGTGTGCCTGGTTGTGGGAGAGAATTCAATGCATTTTTGACTTATGTTATTTTTGATTTATGATGGGTTTATTGAGATGTGACCCCACCGTAATTGAGAAGCATCTGTACTCTATCACTGTAGTTCTCAAATATTTTGGTCTCAGCACCCCTTTATACTTTTACCATGAGGCAGATGGCTGCTCCTGTCTGTGTGGACACCGCCCACTTGCAAGGCTCCCATTTCATTCATTCAACAAAATGTTGTTGACCCCTACTCTGTGTCCATCATGGTGCTGGGTGCCTAGGGTACAGCCATGAAGCAGGTAGGTATCACTCCTGCAGAGCTCATAGTCTAGGGGAGGCAGTAAGAGAGCGCCTAGATATGGACAGGAAAGAAAAACTTATAGACATGGACAGGAGAGGGAAACATACAGATATGGACTTCAGAGAGAAATGTATAGATATGGACAGGAGAGAGAAATATGCTGATATGGACAGCAGAGAGGAACATACAGAAATGGACAGGAGAGAAACATAGAGATATGCACAGCAGAGAGAAATGTGTAGAATGTACAGGAGAGAGAAACAGAGATATGGACAGGAGAGAGAAACTGATGTAGAGAGGGGCTACCACATTAGAAATTAAAACAGACATTTTTCAAAAGACTTTATTAATTCGCTGAAAAATTACAATACCACTAATAAACCCATTGAATGTTAACATAGATAACACATGCTTTGTGAAAAATATTTCCCAAAACAAGACAAATTCAGTGAGAAGACAGCATTGTTTTACCTAAAAAAAAAATCTCTTTAATATCTGGCCTCATAGGAGACAGTTTCTGTTGGATTCTAATATCTGCTGCATTCAATCTGTTGCAATATCGCATAATTTGTAGCTCCTGGAAGGCAGAGTCCCAAAGCCCACTTGGAGGGGTTCCATGGTTGAACCAAAGCTGTAGTTCATAGAAATGGCCAGCAGATGGTGGTGTTGCACCAAACCACTGCTTCTAAGTTCCTGGAAACCTGCTTCCCCCCTCAGGGGCGTTTGGGGTTGCTGTATTGGGATACTTTTGGGATCCCAGAGTTTTAGGGCATTGGGTAGGGCCTGGCATGGGTGGGGGAAGGGAAGGGGCTGGAGAGAATGCAACTGAAGACAGAAACTCTGGAAAAGCTCTGCTCATTTCTGCTGAGGGCTTCTGTTCTTAACAGAAGCCAAGCCAAGTGACTTCCCGTCTCTGAGCCTCAGTTTTCTCCTTTGCAAAATGAGCAAACTATGACTTTGCTTCCGTTTCATCATGCTGCTCTTGATAAGGGTTGCTTTATTTTGATAACACTAGCGTTTCAGGCAGTGCGTGGTCCCCCCAGCGTCCTCCTCCTGAGGCCTATGGTATTCTAAGAACCCACTGAACGCTGTGAGCTCTGCCTGCAGGCAAGACCGTTTCTCCTCATTCTACCTCTGATCCCCTTGCCTTCATCCACCTGGGGTGACATAAAATGGCTGTTACCATTTTCTGAGTGCTTACTATGACAGGCTTCGTGCTAAATGATTCGGACACTGATTCATGAAGTGCTCACGACCATTTGAGTGTTTCATCATCCCCATTTTACAAGAGGGGCCACTAAAGCTCAGAAATAGGAAGAAACTTGCCTGGAGACACACAGCTGGAGGATGGGGAAATCTGGCCTCAAAATGGTTACCACCCCCATGGAGATGCATCCCTCCAAAATGCTGACTCCATGTTCTCAGTAAGATTGAGCCCAGTCACTCTCTGTGCCACTGTCTCTCCTGTCACTCCTTCCTACAAGGTGTCTGTTGTCCTCAGAGAGCTGAGCAGTTTGTGATTTCATATTTTTTGCTCGTTTACTGCCTCCCCGGACTGTGAGCTCCACAAGGGCAGGACACATACCTGCCTGCTTATCACCTGTAGCCCAGGCACCCAGCACTGTGCTGGGCACAGAATTGGGAGTCAACAACATTTTGTTGAATGAATGAAACAGGAATCCTTGTGAGTGGTCTGCCCAGGCAGACTTAGGGGGTGGCCAGATCTACCCCTCACTGCCTGTGTGACTTAGGGCCGGGGACCTTGCCTTTTTAAGCCTCAGTTTCTTCACCTGTAAAATGGGGATAAGACCTTGCCCCTCTCAAAAGAGATTGTAAGAATTCAACAAGAAGGCGTATGCAAAGCATCAGCAGGTAATGGGCCCCATCCCTATTTCATACGCACATGGTTTCTCTTGGCCCTGAGTGGGTGTGGCTCGCCCACAGAGTCCAGGAGGGAGGTAGAGCAACCTGAGGATCATACAGTGCAGCAACTGGACCAAGTCACCATGCAAGCTGGCAGGCAGCCCAGGCTTCTTTATGCTCGGAGCCTGCCTGGATGTGAGTATCCCCGGGTGCCACAGTTACAGCAGCCCATTCCCTATGGGCATTTCTCACCAGGCACATGGCAGATAAACAGATCCTCCCATGGAAGGCACCCACAACAGGGGCAATACCATGTAGCAAGGGAGACAGAGGCCCCTGTCGGGGGTGGGATGTAGTTCAGCCTGAGACATGACTGACTTTCTAATCTTCACACAAGAGGCCTCTCTCCTGTGGGAAGGAGGCTTCCTCCCCGAGAAAAGCCCTGGAATGCGAAGAATGTGTTGGAGCCTCCAGCCTGGGCCCCAGGATGGAGAATGCCTTGGAAGTGCAGGGCTGTGGGGGCGTTTTCCCAGAGATCTCAGGGTTGCTGGGCCACTGGGGAGCTCATACCAGACATCACCTTCTGGCATTGGGGTCAGGTCTCAACTGCCTTAAAGCTTTCCCAGGTTCTCAGGATGGGAGTGAAGGAGTCCCCTGCTGGACTCTCACGGCCTTTGATCCCAGCCTCTCACTGGGCACCAGCACCCCTGGGTCTGGGCCCGGCCCTATGCTGAGCACCAAAGTGTAGAGAAAATGAAGTGGGAAAGATCCAGTGTCCCATCTGGATCTGTGTCACCTTGAACAAGTCACCTCACCATGTGTAACATGGGGATAATACTAGGATTTCCTTCATGGGACAGTTGTGAGGTGAAAGGGCCCCTGTAGGTGAATGTGAAAAACAGTAGCTATTATGGTTACTGTGTTTGGCTGTATTTTCCAAAAATAGATGCAACAATATTCCCCACCCTGCATGCCCTTCTTGTAATGTGACTTTGACCCTCCTCCCTCTGAACCTGGGCGGGTTTGTGACTTTCTTGGAAGTGATGCTATGTGAATTTCAAGCTCAGTCGTACAAGGGGGTTAGTAATTATTGGAACCCAGCCACCACCATGCTGTGAGGAAGCCCAAGCAGCCATGAAGAGGCCCACCTATAGCCCTGTCTGAGCTCCTAGGACCAAGTTGTCAATCATGTGAGTGAACCATCTTGAAGGTGGATTGTTTGGCTCCAGTGATGCTGCACAGAGCTGAGACAAACTGTCCCCATTAGCCCTGCCCAGATTGCAGGGTCCTGAGCCAAATAAATGATTGTAGTTTTAAGCCCCTAGGTCTTGGAGGGGTTTGTTATGCAGTAATAGACAACTGGTACAATTACTTTTAAAAAACATTGTTGATTCTTGATAGAGTTTGGATGTGTTGTCCCCCCAGAACTCATGTGGAAATCTGATCCCCAATGTGGCAGTGCTGGGAGCTGTTTGAGTCATGGGGGCAGATCCCTCATGAATGGATTAGTGCTCTCCCTGGGGGGTGGGGGTTAAGAGTAAGTTCTCGCTCTATTAATTCCTGCAAGAGGTGGTTGTTTAAAAGACCCTGGCACCTCCTCTCGCTTCCTCTCTCTTGCTTCCTCTCGCCATGTGTTCTGCTTGTACCCGCTGGCTGCCTGCTGCTTTCCGCCATGAGCAGAAGCAGCCTGAGGCCCATGCCAGATGCAGCTGTCCCAGAATCGTGAGCCAAATAAACCTCTTTTCTTTATACATTACCCAGTCTCAGGTATTCTGTTATAGCAACACAAAAATGGACCAATACAATTCTCTCTCAGCTACATTCAGGATCTTTTCTCCCTAAGCCTGATCCAGCATTTCCTATCTCAGCCAAGAGCCTCACCATCTCTGGTTGCCCAAAGCAGAAACCTGGGAGACATCTTTCCTCTTCCCTCACCCTTGGTACAACCTTTGGGCAAGTCCTGCCATTTTACCTCCATCTCCTGCCATGGCCTACTCTAAGCCACCAGCACTTCTGTCTTGGA
This sequence comes from Cynocephalus volans, assembly GCF_027409185.1. Classification (NCBI taxonomy): domain Eukaryota; kingdom Metazoa; phylum Chordata; class Mammalia; order Dermoptera; family Cynocephalidae; genus Cynocephalus; species Cynocephalus volans. The sequence goes on from NC_084461.1 coordinate 200,845,601, forward strand.
CAGCCGTAGACCTTCCTCCCTGGCTTCTCAATTTCTAATGCAGAACAGGAGCCTTGACATATCAATGATGCACCAAATAGGTAAATCATAGGCATCTAATTTCATCTGCCTCGAGTGCTGGGTGTCAGCTTGAGGCCTTCATTTGTCTTTTCCTGGACTGTCCTCTATGTTCTCTGACCACCGCGTCTTGTCTACACATAGCACTCCCCCCGGCCCCCCCCCCCAACTAAGACTGAGCAAGTTTGTTCACTGCTTTGGTCTCTAGACAAGCAGGTCCAGGTTTTATCCCCCCCCCAGGGGGGGGTTAGACTTTGGATTTGTATTCAGTAGTTGATCAGGTATGCGCTGAGCACTTTCTGTCTGTCAGGCACTGTGTTAGGCACCTAGAGTAGAGTGGCGAGAGGAAACTAAATTTCTGGCCTCGTGGGACTCACAGTGGGGGAGACAGACTTTCAACATGGAAACACAAATGTTAAATACTTCCCACACCCGTTCATTGCTATGCAAGGAGCACAGCAGGACAATGGAACAGTGAGACCCAGGCACTGGATGGAGTGAGGTCTGGAAAAGATCAGGTGGTGGTCAGGGAGGGCTTCTCCAAGGAGGTGGCATGTGGGCTGTCGAGAAGGAGTCATCGTGCGACATAAGGAGGAAGAGAGTGTCAGGCAGGGGGAGCAGCAGGGGCAAAGGCCATGAGGTAGGAAGGAGCTTGGCGTGTTGGAGGAACAGTGGTGAGGCCATAGCACTCTTCATCTGTAAAATGAAGACATTTATGGTGGTCTGGTGGGACATAAGGCTGGAAGGACAAGTGGGGGCTGGGCGATTCAGGGCCTGTGAAACCACAACAAGGAGTCTGATTTGACCGTAAGTGTATTTAGAAGTCATTGGGGGGTTTGCACTGCAGAGTGACGCATCTGATTTATGCTTTAAACAGTGGCCTCCAGCTGCTGTGGGGAGGGTGGGGATAGATTGGAGGGGGACGAGGGGAAGCAGGGAGCTCTGGGAAGAAGCTGAGAAGATTCCAGGAGAGAAACTGCATTTATCACAGACACTGTTTGCACAGGCATTGCTGAGCTCCTCCATCTCCTCCTTGTGACTTTTTTTTTTTGGTGGCTGGCTGGTAAGAGGATCCAAACCCTTGACCTTGGTGTTATAACACCGTGCTTTAACCAACTGAGCTAACCAGACAGCCTTCTCCTCATGACTTTCAATCACCTCTATCTGCTGTTCTTTAAAAAGCCTCCCTCCTCATTTCTCAGTCGAGGGTCTCTCTTAATAAACTTGCTTTGGCATCCTGTAAGTCTTCCAGAAGCCCAGCCTAGCTGCCAGAGTGAGGCCTTCCTAGCCCTGTCCTAAAAGCTGCCATTGAACCATTTGTCACTGTCCCACCCTTCAATCCTAACCACGCCCCTGACACACCCAATCCTCTTTAGTATTTTTTTTTTTTTTTTTGGCAGTTGATCTTTACGGGGATATGGGGATCTGAACTCTTCACCTTGACATTATCAGCACCAACCACACTCTCCCACATAAGCTACCAGCCAGCCCTAAGTAATTAAGTTGAATTTTTTTTTTTTTTTTTTTTTTTTTTTGCGGCTGGCTGGTACCCATCCTCTTTAGAAGGGCTATTTTCCCTGGCGAGGTGGCTGCAGTGCCATCGTGCATGAACACTGCGCTTAGGGTCTTGTCCAGATGTACCAGCCATGTCACCTCTGGCAAGTCACTTCACCCCTTCAGGCCTGTTTCCTCATCTGTGCCATCTTCACAGAGTCATCACGTTGGTTCAACAAGATGATGGCCAGTAAAGGGTTTGTGCATTGTGAGGTGCCATTTGGAATCGAGGAACAATTCAAGGTTATTTATATATTTGTTTTCCCGACCAGCTTGCTAGTCCCTTGAAGGACAGAAATAGATGCCCATTGTCTCCCTGGTGGGGCTGGGCACACTTCTGTGCATGCCACTGGTGCCTATTAAAAGTGACCTTTTATGGGGGAAACTGTTCTTCAGGTTCGCCTTGGGATATTCCTACTCAGTGCAAGCCTCACCTGCTTTATGAGGACTTCCAGGTTCAGCTGACCTTGCTTCTCTGTGTCCCACTGGACTCTGGACAAGTTTCTAGCAAAGCACCCAGAGCACTGAATTGTAACTTTTGTGTAGCTTTTTCTTTCTGATCAGGCCAGTGTGTCTCAAAATGATGTTCCCCAACTGCATCCAAATTTCTGGGGTGGGGAGGGCTCATTAAACATATGGACCCATTTGGATCAGAATCTCAGAGGGTGGGCCCAGGAACCAGCCTTTTTAGCAACCACCTGCCAAGTGAGTCTTGGGCTGACAGGTGTTTTATAACCACTGCATAACAGAGGGAATTCCTAAGCAGAGGGGCTGCATCTGATACAGCATCTCATCCCCAGTTCCCCTACCCAGTAAATGTGTGTTGAGCGAACAAATGAGATTTTAGGTGGGGATGTGGGGGAGAGGAAATTTATTCCTGTGGGACCCTCCCCACTCACTGACAGTCCTCAGGTTGGACATGACGTCTCGCCACATTTTTCTGCACTGGGAAACTTCTCCAGTAAGAATTCCCCCACCCTCACTGTATAATCTGTTCATTAATACACAGTATTGTAAAAGTGATCTATAATTAGATGCTAACCGAGTTTGCCTTAAAATTGGGTGGGCGAGGTCAGCAAGGTAAGCGGGGAGTCAGCTGATTGTTATGATCAATCAATAACCTATTTATTTCCCAACATTTCTATTAACCTCTGCCAGCCAATCACAGTTTCAGTTTGAAAGGCTGAGGTCCGCTTTGCTGACTGGACAAGTCTGATTGAAAGCGGGCCCCTGACATGACCCAAGGGCGAAATCCAATTAAAATCATTTTCACTTGTAGATTAATATTTTTAGCATGTTCTACATCCTGGGATTTATCATTCCTGGCAATAACTAATGTCTTGTGACATGAACAGGTGGATTGGCACTGCCATCAATAATAATTGTGATTAATTAGCTCATCAGGTCCTAGGATGGCTTTGGGGTGGCAGATGGTACAGCTTCTGAGAGCTTCTCCCACCAAACACTGGTTGTGTGGACATCTCTGAGTCATATTCCTGTAATGGCCTTTTCTGAGCAAGAATGGAGTTATCTGTGTCTGGGTTTGTCTCCCTTTTGAAACTGTGAGCTCCTCAAGGGCAGGTATTATTATGTCTTGTTCACCTCAGCAAGTCATTTACTGTTCGGCATACCCAGCTTCCCATGTCTGGAGGCGGCTTCGGACTTTCTCCATTCGTATTGTTATACTAGGAGCTTCCATATTTGTGCAACATTGTCCCACCCGTGGATGCTGTTGATTGGACTAGGTGTCGGGTTCAACCCAAGCTGGGCCAAATGAAAGTCTTGTAGCCCCACCTCTGGATGCTGTCGATTGGACTAGAGGTATGTCCCTACCCAAGCTGGGCCAATGAAAGCCTTCCTTAGGAATTTGGAATTAGGCTTAAGGAAAGGGCCCTACTGGCCCAGCTTGAGTATTTAGGGGAGATGTCGACTGCCATTATCTGTCCTGTGGAATTGGAAGTAGTTACAAATGAAAGCAATGCCAAGAGAGGAGAAAGGATGAAAGACAGAGAGAAGGAATATCTTAGATTTCCTGGCACATCCCAGTCTCTGTTTCCAGTCCTTTCTTGAGACCTGGCTGCATTCCAGCTCTTCCGCATTTTTATAATAATTATTCTTTCTTCCACCTGCCCTGTTTGAGTTAATTTGAGTAAGTCTGTTACTTTCAATGAAAAGTATCCTAACAAATTCAGAGCCCAAGAGGTATCCAGTGTCACACTGCAGGCTGGTGGCAGAACCATTCTCTTTCTGCTGACTGTCCAATGCAAAACACTTTGGTGGAAGAAAAGAAGGAATAACTCATGTACTAGGTACTTTGGAATGTCATGTATTTAATCTTAACCACTTTGGGAGGTAGATTTTATTCTATTTTATTTGTTTACACATGAAGAAACTGAGGCTCAGAAATTTTGAATAACTTGGCCAGAGAAAAACTTGATTTAATTGTTTTGACAAATTCCATGATTTTCTAGTAACCCATGCTGCCTTTTAAAAAGAGGTGTGCTGCTTTGCTGTAGATACCGGCATGAGGCTGTTGGAAGATAGTGAGCTAGTAGATTGGAAGTCAGTTCCTTCAAATTCTGTAAAGTACAGACAGGACCAAGAATTCAGACATAGCCAAGTCTCTCCCTCCTTTAAAGACCATCTCCTAGAACCCACTCATCGCTTTCTGATTGCTTCAGGACTCCCTCCTAGGAACCACCCAGACAGCCCCCCTTCCAGCCTCTGGAGACATTTCATTAGTGGATTCTCTGAGTGGCATTCCAGCCCCTGCACCTGCATTTTAGGAAAATCCAGAGCAAAACCAGATTTTCTAAAAGGGGCTCCGCAAAAGAGAAATCCTAGCAGACCAAGGTGCATGGTGTGCTTTGGAGCTCTCAGCGATGTTTGTCTCCTAGCACTAGGCTGGGGGTGGCAGTGCTGGGGAAAGGAACAGGCTCCCTTTAATGGCTCCCTACACATCTGGATTGGACTGGGATTTCCACAGTAGATTTTCTAAGAGGGAATGAATGAAAACAGGGAAATAAACACAGCTGAGACCACGTATTTGGACCAGTGCATACTGAAGAGAGTTCAGCAGGTGCCAACAGATATATTCAGGAGTCAAAGAAGCTTGGGAAATTCCTACGGTTCCAAATTTCAATCTCGAGATCCATTTAGCTGACCATCGAGACTCAGCCTGGAGACCTTTGAACTCTGCAGTTTTCTGAGCCAGACTTCTGAGAATTCTGATTCCACACGTCTGTGGTGTATTTGTCCTTTAGAGACACCTCCAAGAAGATTCTGACAACTACCCAGATTTAGAGATTTACAAGGCACATCATCACATTAAAGGCACTGAAAATGCCTACAATAAAGACACCCATGTAACTTCATTGAACCCAGTTTGCCAAACTCACTTAAACACAGATCCTACTCTTTGTTTTTGTTTTGCTTAAAACGTGTTTTTACAAGGTCCATTGCTCAGAGAGTCTATCAACATTGCCCCCTTAGTAATTGTATACTCATATCATAAATACAGTGATTCTTTCATGCTTTTCCTGCCATTTTACTGTATCCACTGGGCTGTTTCCTCCCTGAGGACAAGAACAGTGTCAGTCTTATTAGCAGTATCCCCAAACAGAGCCTGAATAAATAAGCGAATCTCTTAAAATCATCTCTGAACAGGGGACATAGTCCCCTGCCCACCAGTGACAATGTTGATATTGGAGGAAGAAATTTGAAACTCAGAGATGTTGGTTTCCCCTTAATCTCCCCAGACTCAAATTGCCTGGTTTTCACCCGCCAGCAGGTCATAGTTGGAAAGCCTGCGGAGCTGCCCTTGGATCACACTTGTAGATCTTGAGTGCCAGCAGTCCGTCCTCCTCCTCCTCTGGGCTGTTTCTCCACTGCTCTGAGATTTGCCTCTTAATAAACTTGGTTCCCAGTTAGGAGCCCTCCTGAGAGAGTTGGTTAAGAGGGGGAGTTTCCCATTTCTCTGCTTCCTCTTTTTTCAGCCACCAGGGGATTGAAGAGAGCAGTGCTGAGGCCATTTAAATGGGCTTCTCCGCAGAGGGAGCCCTTGTGTTGGAAATTAGGTTAAATTCAGCATGCATAAACCACTCACAATGGCTTTTTACACCCCAGGAGCACTAAGATCTTCAGTCAAAACAATTAGGGCATGAAGGATGGTATATTCATCCAAAAGGCACTTGGGCATCTGAAAGTTAGGAAGAAATGGGACCACCCACATTGAGGGCTTTGACTTTCCAGTGAGGCAATGACAGGGCAGCAGACCTGGAGGATTTTGCTGGGTATTGCAGAAAGGCAGCCTGGTCAGAGTCAATCTGGTTCAGTCAATCTATCTCTTCCTCCATGTACTGAACACTTTATAATATTCTTTTTTTAGCAGCTTGCCAGTGTGTAGATCCAAACCCTTGACCTTGGTGTTACCAGTACCATGCTCTACTGAGTGAGCTAACTGGCCAGCCCCTGAAAGGCACTTTAAATGTACCATCTCACTACATCCTCACAATAGCTTTGCTACCATTATCTCCTATTACAAAAGAGGAAACTGAGACACAGAGAGGTTAAATTATGTCTCCATCAGGGCTCAGCAGTGAATAGATGGTGTATTCAAATTAGCCTAGTTTGTGAAGTTTAATAAAGGTATTATTTAGAGGTGAGGACAGTGTATTTGTTTTCTGTTGCTCCATAACAAGTGACCACAAACAGTGGCTTTAAAAAATACCCATCTATTACAACTGCATCACAGTTCCATAGGTCAGTAGCCCAGGTGTGGAGTAGATAGGTTTTCTGCACAGGGTCTCACAAGGTTGAAATCAAGGTGTTGCTGAGCCTGTGATCTAATCTGAGGCTCAGGGTTCTCTTTCAAGCTGATTCAGGTTGGTGGCAAAATTCAGTTCCCATGGTTGTAAGAGGAAAGGCCCTGCTTTCTTGAGGGCTGTTGTCCAGGGACTGCTCTCAGTTCCTAGAGATCACCCTCAGTCCTTGCCACGTGTCCCCCTCTATAGGCAGTCTACAACATCGATGTTTGCTCCTTCATGGCCAGCAGGTGGCACTCTCACTCTTCAGATCTCTGACTTTTAAGGATCACCTGATTAGGTCGGGCCCATCCAGGAGCATCTTCCTTCCGATTAACTCAAGGTCAACTTAATCACAGTGTGAAATCTGATCATATTCACAAATCCTGCCCACACCCAAGAGGCAGGGATTATACAGGACATGTTCGCCAGGGAGCAGGGATCTTGGGGGCCTGCTTAGTATTCTGCCTCTCTCAGTCAGGAAGTAGGAAACCACCAGGAATAGCGCAGTTCTCTGGGGATGGTAGTCGTGGGACTTGATTACCATCCCTAGTCATGAATAGATGAGGATCTGGGAGACAGATAAGGCTGTGTGGAGAGGGCCACCTGGCAGAAGCTGAGATCTTTGGTTGAGGAACACAGCTAGCCCATGGCAACTTAGCAAGAAGGGAGCTAGGGAAATAAATACCTTGACTTCAGTTTCCTTCCTTCCTTTCATCTTCTGCTGTTGCTGCCCATTGGCTGATCTCAATAGTAAGCTGGAGGGTAAGGGAGCCAGCCTATTTATGCAGTCAATAGAGGTCAGCTTCTCAGGGCAGAGAGCAATACAGAGGGGGATGCAAGTGGATTAGGAGGAGCAAGCTGAAGATATACAGCACTAGTAACTTCTTAGAGTCACACACCTAGTAATAATAGAGCTCAGATTTAAGCTCCAGTCTGTTTAAAGTCAAAGCATCCATACACCCATCCATTCATTTCCTGAGTACCTACTATGTGCCAGGAACTCTGCTAACAACCCAGTGAGGCACACACTTATCTTCCTATTTTATAAGGACCCAGAGAGGTTAAGTACGTGGCCCAGAGTCAAATAGCTAATGAGTGGCAAAACTGTGAATCTAATTTGATTTCAAAACTTGCTTTCCACCCTCTTCACCCCCATCCATCCATGTATCTTCCCACCAAATCCGTTCATTCATCAGACTTTCACTGTATGTCTTAAATAAGCTAGGCACTGAGTGTTCAGAGCAGAATGAGGCACCAGCTTGTATCTTCATGATATTCACAGTCTGGTAAGAGAAAGAGAGCTGTAAACAGGTGATCATGCAGTGTAGGGGGACAGAGGGTTTGAGAGAGGAACGTACCATGTCCACGTGTGGGCAGATAGGAGGGAGAGGTCTGCACAGTTGGGGGAGTGTGGAAAGGCATCATCCTTTCCAACTGGGATTTGAAGGATCAATAGGATCCTAAGGGATGGTGCATCTTGGGAGAGCAGCATGTCTTTGTAGTCCAGCTGCCTCTGCTCTGCTGGAGCTTCCTCCTCTCTGTGCATAAATTTGAAGAACTGGGTTTTACTGTTATGGAGGAAACAGAATTTTCTAAAATGCATAGCCCAGGGGCAGAAAAGGGATATAGAATGTGTGTGTGTGTGTGGGGGGGGAGGGTAAAAACCACCTTGGTTTGAGTTTCTGTTTGGCCTGTTTCTGAGCTGTAAGACCTTATGGGATCTTAGGGGGCCCCTCTCTGTGTGGTCATCTGTACAGGAGACTTCACATCCTTACCACACCGATGTCAGGTTGGCCAGGTGGCTTTCAGCCAATGGGATGTGGGTAGAAGTGGTAGGTACCACTGCTCAGCAGATGCTTTAAGGTCCATTGTGTTGTCTCCCCTCCCCCTTTTTGTGACGCTATAGAAAATTTCTATTTGATATTTTCCTAGTGCTGTGCCTCACTTTCTGTGTTTACTTCTGCCTCAAGACCATCAGATTTCCATCAGAGTGGTTGCTCCTTTAGCCTCAATCCAGGAATGGAGTGACAAGGAGCAGGGCCAGAACTGAGCTGTGAGGGTGCGTCACATTAGACACAAATGAATGGTTGCTATTCTAAGCCAGTGAGACTTTGAGGTCTTCTGTTGCCATAGCACAAGGGAGTCTAAGCTGACCAAAACAGCAAGCATGTCACCTTGCCGTGTGTTAGTCTGCTCATAGAGTGTGCTCACCTTATAAGGTGTGGTGAAGATTAGGTGGAATAGCTAAGTAAAAGCACAGTGTCTAGGCCATAGTGTGTCTACATTTTGAAGATGTCAAAAACTCTTCAGTCCCTTGTCTCGGTCATACTTATTTCTACCTCAGGGCCTTTGAACATCTATGTTGTTTCCTTTGCCTGGGGTATTCTACCTTTCTCTATTTCTCTTCTTTACTCAACATTCTCTATGCAGACCTGGCTCTCCCAGGAGGCCAGCTAAAAATGGGCTTAGAGCCCCAGAAGTCAGGATACAAAAGGGATGCAGAAGGGATAGCTTCAACAGACTGAAGCAGGAAATCTAGAAAAGAGTTCCTTTAACATCACCATGTGCACATATTTTGTGTTTTATGGTTTTGCATTGTTTGAGTTTTGACATACACGGGGGGGATCTTAGTGGGGTCCCCTTCATCTTTATTGAGCTTAGGGCTTCTGAAGATCTTTCCCTAGTTTCTGTCCATAAGCAGCAGAGCCAGGGGAAGGAACCAGGAGAACCTCTCATCTCACTCTTTAAGATGGATAAAAGCTTCCCCTTCATCAGAAGGAAGAAAATGGGGGCAAGGGTGCTACTGACTTTTGAGGCTGCTTGCATGCTGGTCAAGGACATGGACTTTGGGGTCAGGCTGCCTGGATGTAAGTCTTGGTTCTGCCCTTTCCCAGCTATGTGGACTTGGGCTTCTCGTTCTTTATAATTGAATCTCGGTTTCCACATCTGTAAAATGGGAATAATAATATCAGCTGTTGGGTCCTTGTGAGGACAACTAAGGTAAATGCCTCTATGAGTTTGACTGTTTTATTTTTCTTTCTTTCTTTATTTTTACTGAAGCATGATTGATGATACATACTTTTTGGGTACAACATTGACTACCATCACCTGTGTACAACGTGTGTTGCTCAAGACAATATTATTAACATGTTCATTATTACAAATCCTAATTATTCTTTATGCCCCTTTCCCAGTCTCTCCCTACCCCCTCTCCCTCCCCCCATCCACCTCTAGTACCCCTAGATTTGTGCTCTCCTTCTGAAGACCAACATATTATTGTGGTCCTTCCTTCCTTCCTTCCTCCCTCCCTCCCTCTTTCCTCCCTCCCTCCCTCCCTCTTTCCTTCCTCCCTCCCTCCCTCCCTCTTTCCTTCCTTCCTTCCTTCCTTCCTTCCTTCCTTCCTTCCTTCCTTCCTTCCTTCCTTCCTTCCTTCCTTCCTTCCTTCCTTCCTTCCTTCCTTCCTTCCTTCTTTCCTTCCCTCCCTCCCTCCCTCCCCCCAACCCCAGGCAACCACTAATCAGCTCTCTGTCTTTATGAATTTGACTATTCTGGGTATTTCAAATAAATGAAATCATGCAATATGTGTCTGGCTTCTTTTGCACAGCATGTTTCCAAGGTTCATCCATGTTGGAGCATAATCAGCACTTCATTCCTTTTTATGGCTGAATAATATTCCATTGTGTGGACATACCACATTTTGTTTATCCATTCATCCGTCAATAGATATTTGGGCTGATTCCACCTTTTGGCCATTTTGAATAATGCTGCTGTAAATATTGGTGTACAAGTATCTGTTTGAACACCAGTTTTCAGTCCTTTTGGGTACATATCTACACACAATGTGAATTGCTGGATCATGTGGTAACTCTAGGTTTACCTTGCTGAGGAACTGTCAACTGTTTTTCCAAAGTGGCTGCACCATTTTAAATTTCCACCAGCAGTGTCTGAGTGTTCCCGTTTCTTACATTTCATCAGTACCTGCTACTATCCATATATTTGATTAGGGCCATTCATATGGGTGAGAATTGGGATCTTACTGTAGTTTTGGTTTGAATTTCCCTGATGATTAATCACATTGAGCATCTTTTCATGTGCATGTTGGTCATGTGCACACCTTGGAGAAATGTCTGTTTAGGTCCTCTGTCCATTAAAAAAAATGAGGTTGTTTGTCTTTGTTGAGTTGTAAGAGTTCTTCATATCCATTTATTTTTATTGAGCTATTATCATGCTGTTGCTGCTTCCCCAGTAGGGCTCTGCCTGCACCCCCAGGCATCATGAATGTCCTCTGATTAAAGGAAGGGGCCTGTAATACCCTTCCCTCGAGCAACTCACTCTCTGACTTGTCTCCGTACCACCCTCCAGAGAGCAGAGCTAATAATCGCCTCTCCCACAGGTCTCAGCACCCCTTGAAAATTACTCTGAAGGCTCCCTGGGGTTCTCTTACCTAAATGCCTCCCTGGGGGCTGCTCTGCAGTTTTGTGGGGAGCTCTCCAGCTGAGAGAGGAGATTCTCTGGGGAGGAGAGCAGACTCTCAGCTCCCTAGCCCTGCCTCATTACCCATCCCTGGTGGGTTAGAGACTCCGAGCCCAGGATTCTGCCTCCAACAGGCCTCTTTGCCCTCCTGTCTCTTGGTGAGGTTTAGGGACAAACTAGAAAGTTAATCCAGCCAGGGGATCCTTCTGTATGAGGAGTCAGAGAGCCCTGACTTTTGGTCTCTGGTCTACCACCATGAGGCTGTGTGGCTTTGCCAAAGTTACCTGGAGTCTCTGGGCCTCATTTCTGAAATGGAACTGCATCTCTGTTGGAAGGGGCCAGTTTGAACTTTTGAGATCCAGGATTCCGTGATCGGTTTTAAAAGTGTTTCATTCAGGATATCACCTCCTCTAGGTAGCCCTCTGACCTATCAGATTGGATTAGGTGACTGCCCAGCTACCTGGGTTTACCCTGTCATAACTGTGTCTGTTTGGTTGCGATCCACATATCTTCCACTCTTATTGGGAGCACTTCAAGGGTAAAAACTGATCATGTCAGTTACACTCAGAACTCTTTGAGGATTTCCTGTTGCTTTAGGGTGAGGACCAAGTCCTTACTCTGGCCTCAGCTACTTGGATGGGTTTGCAGTCTCCTTCCTCACTGTCACCTAGCAAGGCACTCCCCCTGGTTCTCTGTTCCACCCCAAAGAGTCTTCTTTGGGTCCTTTGTGCTTCCTACCACAGGGCCTTTGCACATGGTGTTCCCACTGCCTGGACACCCTTTCTTTCCCTCCTTAGATTTTTTACTCCTTCAGATTTCAGCACAAGCTTCACTTCTTCAAGGAAGCCTTCTTGGGTTCCCCCAGATTAGGTAAAATTCCTGTTATTAGCTCTGCAGCTCTCTCCACAAAGCACTGACTACTTTGTGGCTTTCATTTTCAGATAAGCAACGGTCCGCCTTGTACAGCTCCCTGAGAGCAGGGACCATGCCTGCTAGTTTCCACTGTAGCCTCAGTGCCCAGCCCAGTTCTTGTAGCAGAGTAGGACTTAAACTAATCTGTGTCAAATGGCCAATGAATCTTTGTGCTCTCGGAGTCTGAGCCTGGCACATAGCAGGCACAAAATGCTCAGTTTGGTTTTTGCTGGATCAGTGAACGGGTTTTCTGAGGGACTGTGGATCCCATCTCTGCTTCTGTGTGGTGTCACTGGCACATATGCTGAGGTGAACAACCCGGGGTTTGAATGAGGGCTCCTCTAACCTCCCAGCTGTGTTACCCTGGGCTCGTCTTTTCTTTTTGGAGCCTGTTTCTTGGTCTGTCAACCATGGACCTTCAGTCAGGGCTGCTGAAGGGATTTCATGGCTAGTGGTTTTGCAAACCCTCTGTTAACCAACCCTTTCCCAAATGTACTGAAAGAAATACTGCTTCCCCTAATACCCTTCCACAGAAGCCCGTGGTCAGACCACGGTAGGCTCAGGGCTGGCGTCTCCTCCTCCATCAGGGGCACTTGATAAACAGTAGCACTGCACTGAATTTCCCAGTGCTGTGAGTGAGGGGGCACAGTGGCCGCAAATCTGAACAGCCCGGATGTAATTTCTGAGTCCGGACGCATGTGTCGCAGGCAGGAGGAAGGTGGACAGATTTAGCTGTTGGATGTGCAGCACAGAGGTTTGGGTCCTGTCCTCCTGCTTTATGGTGGCAAAATCCGAGATCACTTGCAGCCCTGCTCCCCCACATAGTTGGGAGAGCATTCCCCCCCCGTGACTAATTTACTTTTTACTGTTCCTTCTCTCTTAATTATAAAGTAGAGCATGCTTGCCGTAAAAAAGGTTCAAACAACACAAGAGTGTATAAAATAGAAAGTGATGGCTCCTCCTGCTCACTCAAACCCCATATTCTAGGGTAACCCGTGTAGAGTGTGGTGTGAACACCATCATCACCCTGTCTCTATAGGGACATCAAGCATGGTAGCATATCTTGATAGTAGATGGACAGACAGGCACATAGTAACAGTGACAGCAATGACTATTAATTACAGAGTGCTTACTATGGGCTAAGCATTATGCTCTAAGTTGTAAGAGTCAAATGACTTAATTCAAGGCTGGTTCTATCATTCCGTTTCTGCTGCTTATAACATAAATACCTGAAACTGGGTGATCTATAAGAAAATGAAATTTATTTCTTACAGTTTTGGAGGCTGGGAAGTCCAAAATCCAGGGAACACATGTGGTGAGCGTCTTTTTTGGTGATGGCTTTACAGACATGCAGGGATCTCACATAGCAGAAAATGGCGGAGCAGAGAGAGAGAGATGCTCAAGTCCTCTCCTTTTAAAGCCCTCAGAACCATGCTCTTGACCACCATTACTAATCCATTCACTATGGCATGGTCCTACAATCTTATTACCTCTTCAAGGCCTCACCTTTCAATTATCATCATAGAATTTCCCATTCTCAACTGTTATAGTGGGAATTAAGCTTCTTTTTTTTTTTATTTATTGAATCAAAATCGATTATACATATTTTCGGGTTGAACATTGAGATATGTTGATCAAATCAATATTACTAGCATATGTATTGTTACAAATTGTAATTATTCTTTATGCCCCTTGTCCAATCTCTCCCCATCCCCTATTCTCTCCCCCTCCCCCCTCTAATTACCCTAGATTTCTTCTCTCCTTCTGAAAGAATCATGGTTACTCTGTTAATTTGTTGCCTAGATGATCTGTCCAATGCTGAGAGATGTGATCGGGTCCTCCAATATTATCATAAAGCAGATGCTGCTTAGGTCATTCTGAAATGGTCTTTGTGGAAAGAGACATCCTCCTCCTTTCTTTATCTCTGCTGGTGACTCTCCTTGTGTGAATGCATTCCAGTGGTTGGTGGACCATTTGTGTAGTGCTTGTGGTGTCTAGTCGCTTTCACGGCAGCCATGGTTATTGTAGAAGCTGCAGTGGACCACCTACATGGAGGTGCTGTTTCTGGTATGCTCCTTGGCACTGGTGGTATGCCTGGTGTGAGGTGTGTCTGGTTCCCTTCTCCATGTCTCTGGTCCATGGGCAGACCCCAAGTCGCTGGTGCCATGTGCCAGGTTGTGGGAGGTGTGTTCAGTCTCCTTCTACATGCCTCGGGTCACCGGGTGAGACCCAAGGAGCTGGCTTGGTGTGCCTGGTTGGGGGAGGGAGGTCTAGTCCCTTTCTACATGCCCCAGGTCCCTGTGCAGGCTCCAAGGTGCTGGTATGGTGTGCCTGGTTGAGGGAGGGCGGTCTGGTACCCCTCTCCATGCCCCAGGTCTCTGGGTGGGCCCCGAGGCATTGGCATGGCATGCTTGGTTGTGGGAGGAGGATCCAGTCCCCTTTTCCATGCCCCGGGTGGACCCTGAAGCACTGGCATGGTCTGCCTGGTTGTGGGAGAGAGGTCCGGTCCCCTTCTCCATGCCCTGGCTCCCTGGGCAGGCCCCGAGGCGCTGGCACAGTGTGCCTGGTTGTGGGAGAGAGGTCCAGTCCCCTTCTCCATGCTTCAGGACCCTAGGCAGGCCACCAGGCACTGGTGTGGTGTGCCTGGCTGTGGGAGAAAGGTCCAGTCCCCTTCTCCATGCCCCGGGTCCCTAGGCAGGCTCTAAGGTGCTGGAACGGTGTGCCTTGTTGTGGGAGGAGGGTCCAGTCCCCTTCTCCATGCCTTGGGTCCATGCTGGCCTCAAGGCACTGGCACAGTTTGCCTGGAAGTGGGAGTGGGGTCCGGTCCCCAGATCCAAGCCTCTGGTTCCCAGGAAGGCTCCAAGGTGCTGGTGGTGTGCCTGGGCCTGAACTAATTTTTTGTCCTTTGTTTCTAACACAGGGGAACTTCCTGTGGGAACCAGTACTTGAGCTGTGTGGTTGAGCTAAATTGCTGCTTTGCCGCTGTTTCCCTAGGGAAGGCTTTTTGTGCAGCTCAGGGTTTAATGGTTGATCTTATAGGTACTTCCGGCTCTCCAGAGACCTGGTAGGTCTGTGTTCTGTAGAATCTGTGATCTGGGCCTAGATTTTTTCATCAAACTGCACCCCATGCAGTTCTGCATTCCTGACCATTCTTCTCTGAGTGGTCCTGTGCCGATTGGGGGGCAGGATGTCTGTCCTTGCTGTGTCCCAGTGTTCTCCCGGTGTTCCCATCTTGCCCACCACCCACGCTCCAAACACTTCCCATGGGACTGGCCTGGTGCTGTCCCTTGCGATGACTCACCAGCCTCTGAATGACTCCCTTTTTTCAGTTGTTCTGGTTCCTCACTCCTGTGTGGATCCATGGGAACCCTATTAGTGGTCTTGCTGTCTTGGGCGCTGCCAAGGCCCTCTTCTCCCCTTCCGCTTCCAAGTAACTCCATCTGAAGGGCACAGCTGTGGCTCCTGCCGGCTCCTGCTCCATGTGCTCATCAGCTTGAGCCTTAAAGCAGCTGTGGCCAAAACACTCAGAGCAGCTTTTTCTTTCTCTCATTGTAGTTTCTCCCGCCTTCATGAACTCCGTAGGTCTCTCCTCCTCTTCCCCTGTGCTCCAGTGGCCCCAGCTTGGCTGATGTTACATTTTTATAGTTGTAAATTGGTTGATTTGTGGGAGAGAGTGACGCTGGGAACTGTTTATTCTGCCATCTTGACTGGAACCCCAGAATTAAGTTTCTAATATATGGACTTTGGGAGACACAATTCAATCAATCCACAGCACTGGTAGAATAGTTGCACCCATTTTACAAATGGGGAAACTGAGGCTCAAAGATTTTTTTTTTTAGTATCTTGTCCAAGTCACATAACTAATAAGTGAGACAGTCAGGACTTGAACCTTCCATGTGTGTTTACATGATATGACCTGTGTACATGTGTACTCACAGGTACACAGAGTTTTATCCACAAAAATTGGTTTACACCATGTTTTTGGTTCTGAAACTTTTCTTAATAATGCATTGTGGGCATCTCTTCAGGTCAGTGTAAATAAAAGCATATATAGTTTTTCAAGTATTTTAATATCTGAAGAGTATTCCAGAGTCTGGATGAACTGAAATTTATTCAAACCATCCCCAAGGGAGAAACACTTATTTCTAAATTTTTGGTCAAAAAACCTTGCTACAATGATCACCTTTCACAGATTACTTTAAAACATTTATAAAAGTGTTATGTGAACACGATAACCATTCAAATGGTTTTTTCAGGATGAACGATCCCTGTCTGTCTTTCGGTTCCTTTGACAAGGGAAGCCATTGTTAGCAGTTTCTTCTGGATTCTTCCAGAGAGAGAGAGTGTGTTTCCAAGTACGTGTGTGTGTGCATGCATACACGTATATATGTATGTATATGTATGTATGCACATACACATTTTTTGGTACACAAATGATAATATACACACTGTTCTACAAACTTGCTTCTTTTTTGTTTAACTATATGGGAAATCGTTATACATCAGTTCTTGCTGACCTCCTGCATTCATATTTATTTAATTTTGAAGGAGTAATATATTCATTATTTAAGTATATAATAAAATATATTAAATATATTTGTGTGTAATACAAATATATTTGAAGGAAAACAGTATAAAACCTCCTACTTCGTATAATTATCATCATTACTAGTTTTTTATAACCTTCTAGAGTCTTTATGTATATATTTCTATATAAACACAAGCAAATATATCTATATTCTTATTTTACATCCCTTTTCTGCTCAAGAATAGTACACAATTATATACATTTCTACATCTTGCTTTTTTTCACTATATCTTGGAGATATTTCTATTTTAGTACATAAACAGATTCCTCATTCTTTTTTCTTTTCTTTTTTTTTTAAAAAAACAACTGCTTACAGTACAGCATTCCATCATATGGATAAATCAAAATATGTCTCATTCTTGTAGAAATTATTATTTTAATTCCTTAAGTAATATATACACAGGTACAAAACTCAGAAGGTATAGAGGAGTAGCTGGTGAAAAGCCAATTTCCCCTACTTCTAGTCCTGATTATTCAGGTTCTCCATCTGGCAACAACCACTGTTCCCAGTGTCACGTTATCCTACTTGAGACAGGCTGTGCATTATGACTGTGTGTGCAAACACACAGACACTCACTTTCCTTTTCTTAGTGGCTGTGTAGAATTCCACTGCCTAGGTGGACCAGGGTTTCTGTAATCAGCCCTCTATGATGGGACAGTGTATTATTTTCCAGTCTTCTGTCACCTCAGGCAATGAGGCAGTGAGTGGCCTGCACAAACACCTCTGTGCTCAGGTGTGAATGGATCTAGATGCGTTATCACTGAGCTCAGGGACATGTGCATTGACAATTTGATGGATATTGTCAAGTTTCCTTCCCAAGAGTTTGCCATATCCACCTCTACATGGGCCCCACAATGCCCAGGGCCTGGGCTGGCTCAGGAGAACCAAGGAGTCAAGGGGAAGACTGCCTTAAAGCTTTTGCTCAGCTTTCCCCTTTGTGTCCTTCCTTCCAACATTTCTCTCCAGCCTGGGTTTCAAAACCAGCCTTGTCTGAGCAGTGTGCTTGCTCCTGAACCTTCATCAAGTTGAAGCTCTGTCACCGGCCTTATGTATCACCATATGCCCCAAACATTCTTCTCTGGAATATATTTCTGTAGTTAAATAGGTGGAGACTAACAGTTGTTCCCCCGATCAAATACATCTGAGCGGGCCGGCCCATGGCTCACTTGGGAGAGTGTGGTGCTGATAACACCAAGGCCCCAGGTTTGGATCCCATGTAGGGATGGTTGGTTAGCTCACTTGGGAGAGTGTGGTGCTGACAACACCAAGTCAAGGGTTAAGAGCCCCTTACTGGTCATCTCTGAAAAAAAAAAAAAACATTCTGAGCAATGCTGTGTTGAGTGATATTAAAACAGGTGTTTTCTTGCAGGACTTTTCAGAGCCTTTAATATACTAGTGTATATTGGAATCTCTAAGAGGTGTTAGAATTTGTGGAGTTTATCAAACTGCTCTGACCACATGAATTCAGAAAGGTTGCTGTGATTTCACTGCTTTATTGTACTAAAGGGGAGTCTGAAGCCCAGAGAGGGAATGTGACTTGTCCAAGACCACACAGCAATGGTTGAGATCTGAATATCCAGGCCTACTGTGGTAGTGACAACATTGAAGTGCTCCGTGCCCCTTCCCTGTGTTAGCAGTTCTTCATTAGGGGCATCAGGATGTCATGGTGTTCTTACAGGATACCAAGACATATGGATTCATTAAATTTAGAATAACTGCATAGTACCCTTCAAAAGCATCAAGATCGTGAAAACAAGGGAAGATGAGAAACTGTCATAGATTGGAGGAGACTAAGGAGACATGACAGCTAAATGCAACATGTTATCTTGGGTTAGATTTCCTTTAGTGCAAAAAACTGGTGAAATCCAAATAAAATCTGGAGTACAGTTAATAGTAGGGTCCCGGTGTCATCTTCATAGTTTTGATAAATGTGCTATAGTTAAGGAAGATATTAACATTGGGGGCTGCTGGGTGAAGGATATCTAAGAACTCTTTGTATTATCTTTGCAATTCTTCTGTAAATCTAAAGTGATTTCAAAATAAACAGTTAAAAAAATAACTGCATATATTATTTATGCCAAACCAAACCATCTTGTATTGGATTCAGCCACAGATAAACAGAAGCAGGCCCAAAATATTTTAGACTACTGTTGGAAAATATCTTTGGAAAAATACAAATATGCTGATAATCTTGGTTACTTGCTGTGGGGGCAACTGACTGGAGGGTGTCAAAGGAGGGAGGCTTTTCACAGTTTATCCTTTAATACCTTTTGGATTTTGAAACATGTAAATGTATTATCTTTCAACAATTACATTTTAAAGGTAATTCCAGGGAGAAAAATCTTAATAGGAAAAATTTAATTTTGACTTTATTCTTTGCAAATAAAGTGAATGCAATAGTAACAATAATGACTGTTGCTGTTAGTATGTATTGGAGTTCCTAGTATGCACCAGGTAGTATGGGAAGCATGGAACAGGGATTAGCTCATTGAATATCCGCAACAATACGAGATCCCCATTTTGCAGAAGAAGAACTATTCACCCAAGATGTCACTTAGAAAGTGAGAGAGCTATTTTTTTATGAATATGCTAATTATTCTGATCATCACACATTGTACACAGGTATTTATATTCAACTCTGTGCCTCATAAATATGAATAATCAATTATGTTTCAATTTAAAAAAAAGAAAGTGAGATAGCTGGAATTTGAGGCAAGGCCAGGTCTGGCTCGTTCTGTATTCTAAGCTTTTCGTCCCTTTCTGCTGCTAAGAGACAAATATACACCCAGAAGCCTATGAGAGCAAACACAATGGGCCTGCAGCAGACCCTGTTGGGCCCTGTCCATATTACTTCAGCTGGTGCCATTTCTGTGCACACCAGCATGGCTCCCACGCTTCTGCATTTCTTTTTCTAAGGGGACTCTCTCTGGTCACTGGATCTGCTGGCACTCATGGCCAGCTGGAAGTGCCAAGGAATTACACCACCGCTCCCAGCAGCCCTCAACCAGTGACTAACAGAAGTTGGTGTAGGAATACCCCAGCTGCCTCCCCTCAGGGGGATAACTCTGAGTTGCATGTCTCCCGGAAGCCCCTAGGGGTCTGAGCCCCTAGGGGTCTGAGCCTGGTTGCCCACAGTGTGGTAACCTGCTTGATAACACACACTTCAGTGGCTGCTTTCTCTCCCACCACCATTTCTGTAGCCCTCCTCCCAAATAATTACTTACATGCAAATATTAATCTCTGGGTATCCTTCTGGGAGCTCCCAGGCTAAAGTAAGTCCCTAATCTAATGTGGAGGTGGTGGAGAAGACTGCCCAGAGTAAGTGAATTTGATTTGTTTTTACATTTTAAAAAATGGGGTATACATTATATTCAGAGAAATGCTCCATCTTAAGTATATAGTTAGATCAGTTTAATAAAGGCATACACTCATGTAACCCACATCACTACTGAGAGAGAGGGCATCTGCACCACCCCAGAAAATTCCTTTGTGCTCCTTCCCAGGCAATTTCTCCAACACCAGAAGCAACCATTGATCTGATTTCTATCGCTATAGTTTAGTTTTTTCTGTTCTAAAACTTCTTTTAAATGAAATCATACAGTATGTACTCTTTTGTGTCTGGCTTCTTTCCCTCGGCACGATGCTTTTGAGATTTAACCATGTTGTAGCATGTGTCAATAGCTCATTCCTTTTTTATTGCTAAATAGAATAAATATGCCACAGTTCATTTATCTGTTCTCTGTTGACAGACATCTGAAATATTTCCGGGTTTTTCCTATTTTGAATAAAGCAGCTATGAACACTCTTGCACAAGACTTTCTGAGAAATATGTTTTCATTTCTTTTAGGTAAATTCCTTGGAGCAGAATTAGTGGGTCATATGACAAGTATATGTTTAACTTTTTAAGAAACTGCAAAACAGTTTCCAAAGTGGCCACACTATTTTGCACTCGACCTGCAATATCTGAGCATTCCGGTTCCTCCTCTTCCCTGCCAACGTTTGGCATTGTCAGTCATTTCCATTTTGCCCATTCGACTGGTGTGTAATGGTGAGCTGGACTTCAAAGGGTGGGGAAGGACAGGCTCTTGGGGTGTTAGGCAAAGTCAGATGAGGACAGTACCCAAACACATTATGGTTGCCAAATATGGGTGATTTCTTTGACAGTTTCAACAAAACATGAAGACCCCTGTGGAGAGCCAACTCAAAACACCTTTTCTGCTGTTTCCCACCCATGCTGGCAGCAGGCAGCATGCCCCTCAGGCTCATGCCAAAAAGAAATCTCACTCTGATGTCAAAGTCTCTCAGGTGTGAACAGGTCATTTTGTGTTTTGTTTTGTTTGGGCTTTAAAAATTCTTTTCTTTCTGCTGCTGTTGGACCAGGGTAATCAGATTATTTACAGAGTGCAGGTGATTTTACAGGAAGTTGAAAAGCAGGCCCGTCTGTGCTGAGCTACCATGTGCTGATTGGTCAAGGCCTTACGGTTACTCATCCAGTAAACTGCAGAATGGAAAAGTCACCACCCACGGTGACCAATCTCACGCCCAACCTTCCAGCCATGCCAGGCTTGCTGAGTCTGCGATCTGAAAGCTCACTCCTCTGCTTGAAATCATCCATCAGCTCCCATCAACAGAAGAATAAAATGCACACTCCCCAAGCTCTTGAGAGTTGACCACTGCTGACTTCTCCACCTCTTCTACATCTGCTTTCTCTCTTCCTTCCACCATCACTGACTCCATTGGGTGCCTCAGATGCACCAAGCTCACTCCCGCCTCAGGGCTCTTGCACTTGCTGTTCCCTCTGCCTGGAATGCTCTTCTTCCTGTTCTTTCTGGCTGGACTTTTCTTTTCTTTTTTCTTCTTGTGGATGGCCGGTATGGGGTCTCAAAACCTTGACTTTGGTGTTCTCAGCACCATGCTCTTCCAAGTGAGTTAACTGGCCTCTGGCAGGACTTTTAACCTTAGGTCTCAGCTTTTCAGCATTTCTTCTACCTCATCAGAGATTATCTCCCCTAATCACCAAATCAAAATCATCTCTTTGTAGAACTAGATTCCCAGAGTTTTTGTTAAAAGTACAGAATCCAGCAGAGTTTTAGGCCTTCTTCCTTAATTAGCATTGAGGGAGAGGAAGAAAGTGCCAATCACCCCCCTCTTGTTGACTCTACAGTCCTACATCTATTTCTGCTAGAGAAACACAGAGATGTCCACTGTAACATCCCAGGCGACCCATTGTCAGTTAGGATAGCCAATCAGAATGCCATAATTCTCTTTAAAAGTTATTTTCACAGGATGTGGCAACAATTTCTAAAGTCTTATGATTTTCCCAAGACCCTTTTGCTCATAGGATACTTTCAAATCCAGTTGTTAACAATTATACATATTCACGCAAGCCTCCATATTGCACTGGAAAACGAGATTGCTCCTAAGAATGTTCTCAATTCCACATCTTATCAAATCTAATTCTTTGAACTTTGTTTTGTGATGCAGAAAGATATATGTTCCGTGGTTACTGCAAGGGAGAGGAACTTTCCTCTTCGTTTCCTTCTGAGATTTCCTCTGTTAATTGTGAAGACTTGTATTGTTAAGGCCAGGCCCTGGAATTTCATTATTTGGCATCATAACAAAAAAGCTGTTTCCTAGAACTCAATTTTACTGGCAAAAATGGAAAAAGGGGACCAAAAAAGGGTTTAAAAAAATCTAATAACAGTGAAATAAGGATCATATAACATGAATCCTCAAAAGAACTTGTTATACTCTATAATTATTTTATTTATTTATTTGGTTACTTATTTTATTCTCTATTTTCTCCATGAAATGGTGAACTCCATGGGGGCAGGGCTATGTGTGTCTCATTCATAAATATATGTCCAGCACCTAGCACGGAGTTTGGCACATAATAGGTGCTCAGCAAACATTTGTGGAATGAATAGAAAAGTGGATGGATGAATGGTGTATTTCTTGGTTGAAGATCCCACAAAAATGGCTCCCCTAGTCAGGATGTTCATTGTGTCCTCTGTGGGTGGGGAGGGGTCTTTGGTTCTCAGCAACTCCCAGTGTTTTGCCAAAGAAGGTAAAGGTCACACACACATGTAACTTTTCCCATTCTTCTATCTCCAGCTCCCATGTCAAGGAGCCAGTGTGGTACAGGGGAAAAGATCCCCAGCCACCATGCTGGGTGACCTTGACCCCTCCAGGCTCCTGTTTCTGGGATAACAACCTTTCTACTTTCTGTCACCCAGAGATGTTGCAATCACAGCCATGGGAGTGTTTTGAAAAGGATCAAGTGACCTCCAGAGGGGAAAAGTTAGTCATCATAGCCAGAGGGCCTGGGGTTCCAGTTGACCCCATTTTTGCTCTATTTCAGGGTGGCCAAGGCTCTGTCAGATGCCCCTGGCCTCTCCTGGGTGAGCCTTTTGGAAAAGTCTTGGCAACATTTGACTCCGAGAATCCAGGCCCATCTAAGGGACCACCACAGGCAAAGTGGTTTTCAAATGGTGCCAGGGCTCCCAGGTTGGGTGGTCAGATTTAGCAAATAAAAATATAGGATGCCCATTTATTTTATTTTATTTTATATTTTTTAGCTTGATTTTATTTATTTATTTTTTGGTTATGAATATTCGTGGTGTACAAAGCTAATTGTCACCACTTGTGCCCAAGATGTGATGGCATGATCCATACTGGCAGCATGCCCATTACCACAAATTGTGATTATACCTCATGTCCCCCACCCAATTGTCCCTGACCTCCCTCCCCATCCGCCATTCCCTCACTCCACTTTGTATCCCTAGGTATGCTCTCTCCCAACGCACCACTGTGGTCTTTTCTTTCTTTCTTTCTTTCTTTCTTTCTTTCTTTCTTTCTTTCTTTCTTTCTTTCTTTCTTTCTTTCTTTCTTTCTTTCTTTCTTTCTTTCTTTCTTTCTTTCTTTCTTTCTTTCTTTCTTTCTTTCTTTCTTTCTTTCTTTCTTTCTTTCACTTCTCTTTCTTTCTTTCACTTCTTTCTTTCTCTCTCTCTCTCTCTCTCTCTCTGTCTCAGCTTCCACTTATGAGTGAGGACATGAGGTATTTAGAGGATGCCCATTTAAATTTTATTTCAAATAAACATGAATAACTTTTTAGTATGAATATGTTTCAAATATTCCATGTGGCATACTCATACCAAACATTATTCTTTGTTCACCTGAAATCCCAGATTAACTGAGCGTCCTGTATTTTATCTGGTAACCCGACCTCCAGCTCACAGTGGCTGTGGTAGAAAGTGAGGAGGCAACTTTGAGGGTGAAGGTCAGCGTCACCACCCCTAGTTACCTGTTTTGTGTTTTGAAGTTGTTCCCTTGACTTACTTTGTAAGAAGAGTTCCACTGATTAAAAAATTTCTTAAAATTGTTTCAGAGCTTTCCATGTTCCTTCTTGACCTAAACCTACTAACCTTCAGGTTGACTTTCACATGCAAAGTGTATTAGTCAGGGCTCTCCAGAGAGGCAGAACCAATAGGGTATGTATATAAATATATGAGAGGGGACTCATTAGGGGAACTGGCTCACATGATTATGAAGTCCCACGATAGACTGTTGGCAAACTGGATGCTGGTAGTGTGGCTCAGTCCAAGTTTGTGACTCTCAGTCTGAGGCCAAAGGCCAGACAGCTGGGGGTGCCACTGGCATAAGTCCTGGGACCCAAAGGTCGAAGAGTCTTGAGTTTGGATGTCCATAGACAGGATAGAACAGTGTATCCCACCTCCAGCAGATAGAGTGAAAGATTTGTCTTTTACTCTGGTTTTGTTCTCTCTGGGTCCGCAGTGGATTGGATGGTGTCCACCCATATCGAGGGCAGATCTTCCCACCAAGTCCACTCAGGTTTACATGTTAATCTCTCTGGAGACACCCTCATAGACACACCCCAAAATAATGCTTTACCAGATTTCCATGTATTCCTTAATCTGGTCAAGCTGACACCTAAAACTAGCCATCACACAAGGAGAATGCCAGATGCAGTGGGCGCATGTCCAGGTTGGGGTGTGGCCCCTCTGTCGTCTGTATCTCAGGTCAGGTGGTAAGCAGAGAAAAGAGTTCATGGGGACTAAGCAGGTCCAGTGAGGTCTTGAACTTGTGCTATTGGCATAACCAGTGTGCATTTCCAGGAGCCAACACCTTGAGCTAGTCACATGCAGCAGCCTCTCTGGCAAGGTGGGCATGGAAGTTTGAAGACAGATCTGGGAAGAGGAGGAAGTTGGTGCATTCAGAGGGATCCCAAAGACATAAAGTCAAGGGCAAGGGGAGGCCTGAGACTTGGGTTAGAAATATATGTTTGAGGTCAGGTTCCACCAGAAGCAGACTCTTAAACCACTATTTTAGCACAAGTAATTTACTGGAGGAGATGATTCACAGTAGGGGAGTGGGAAAGTGATACAGGGAAGAAAAAGACCCAACATGGGTGCACTAATGAGCAGGTGATGCTGTGGGCAACTGGGGCTCGGTCCTGCAGGGGACTGCTGGAGACTGTGCAGAGCACACCTCTGGTTCCTTCATCCAAGGGGTGGGGGAGCAGGGTTCTTTATCTACCACCTACCATCAGCCATTGGTTGAAGGCTAGAAAGGGGGTAGTGAGGTGCTCCTGGCCCTTCCTGTGAGTCCTGTGTGTGAGCTGGTTAACCTGGTAGCAAGACAGCAGGGTCACAAGTACTTGCATTAGGAAGCTATCAAGTCAGTGGGCATGGGAACCGCTGTTTCCAGGGGGTGTGGATGGGGTGCTGACAGTGTCTGCCAAGCAACAGTGGTAACAACAGCAGCAACAACAGTGGCTTCTGTTGACTGAGCACCATGCACTAGGTCCTCTGCTTGAGGCTTTATGTGCAGTCAAATTTTAAATTCTCTGGGCAGGAGGTACTATTATCTTCGGTTTACAGAGAGGGAATGTAACTTTCCTATGGTCACGCAGTTAATAAATGAAGCATCTGGTTTGTAAACTCAAGTCGTTTTGGCTCCAAAGGCTAGAATCTATGCTATGCCCAATCTACAGACCCTTTTTAAAGCCTCATCTTAAAGGAAGACACGAGCAATTGCAGGACAGAGCATTTCTCAGGAATGGCTGAGAACAGGAACAATGGAGTCCTCATCACATGCCTTTGGAGAAGGTGATTTTTATTAACTCCTGTTCCATAGATCAGGACACCGAGGCTCAGAGAGGTAAGTGACTTGCCCAAGGTCTCCACTGGTAAGACCCAGCTGAACTTGAAACCTGAGTTTCTTTGTGTATTAACCACTCCTCTTGACTGCCTCAGTAAACCTCACAGATCCTCAGTTTCCCTACCTGTCGTAGGAGGAGGTTGAAGAGATGAGGTCTAAGTCCCTGCTGTGGGTTGAATTGTGTTCCCCAAGAAAAGATTTTGCAGTATGTAATCATATTTGGAAACAGAGTTGCATCTAATTACAGATGTAATTAGACATTAAGAGGTAGTCATATCAGAGTAGGGTGGGCCCTTAATCCAATGTGACTGTGAGCCCATAAGAAGAGGAAAGACAATGTGAGGACAGATACCCAGGGAGAACGCCGTGAGGTGACAGAGGCAGGACTTGGGGAGATGCGCTGTGAGCCAAGGAACACCAAGGAGCAACAGCCACCGCCAGAGCCTAGAAAGGCAGGGAAGGATCCTCCCCTGCAGGTTTCAGAGGGAGTACGGCCCAACTGACACCTTGATTTTGCACTTCTAGCCTCCAGAACTGCAAGGGAATACGTTTCTGTTGTTTTATCCCCCCCCCCCCCCCAGTTTGTGGTACTTTGTTATGGCAGCCCTAAGAACCTAAAAGAGTCCCCTGTAGCACCAAGAGTAACACAGAGCGGCTGCTGCTCCCCACCCTGCTCACCTGGGAAGGACGGTCCAGAGCCCCTGCATTGTAGATTTCCCGTGTAGGACGGAGAAGGTTGGAAGTTGCTGAAATATGTAGTGGGCGGTCCTGACGAGAACCATTGGCACAGTCCGAAGAAATCACGATCTCCAGGTGGGGGAGCATTGGTGGATAGGGTCCAAACAAATGTCACCGTCTGCTGGCTCTTCTGTAGCTCTGAGTGGAGTGGAGGAACTGTGGGACCCAGCTCACTCTGGGGAACACTGCCATAATTAATATGTCCCAGAGCACAAGGATGGGGAAGCAATTTTTATTTCTAAAAAAGAAAGGCTGGAGAGACCCAGGATGGGATGTCCCAGAGGTCAGGCCAAAAGGGGGGAGTCAGGTATGAGGGGAGCCCCCTGAGGTAGGGAGAAGAAATGGAGGAAATGACAAGATGGCTCATGTCCCAATATTGGTCAACGGTAGTAACAGTGACTATGGTTGTAATTTATAAAATGGTTCATGAAACTGGTCACCTACTGAGTGCCAGGCCCTCTGCCAAGTGTTTTATTTGCATTAAATCCTCACAGTAGCTTTGAGAAGGTGGAATCTACTTTTGCTCCCATTTTACAGAGAAGGATAACTGAGGTTCAGAAGGGTAAAGCCTCTTACCCAAGGTCACACAGAGCCCATGCTTTTACCCACTTAGTGCCTTCAGTTTCCTTCTCTCTTCCCCTCCTTCCATCTGCCTCCATCCCACTTTTTCTCCTCATTTCTGCTTGCCCAGACTTCTTGCCCAGCCCAAATGTCACCTCTTCCAGGAAGCCTTCCTTACTCCTCTATCTACCCTAGTGAGGAATTGTTGTTCTGAATTCTTGTAGCCCCAACTGCCACCTCTGGGTTGAGAGTGTAGACATATGCTCATTGGTGGAGGTCTCTGTATGTGTGCATGTGAGCGTGTCTGGGAATCTGAGGAGCTGGTGCTTAGGGGGACAGGTTCTGGGCACAGCGGTCCTGGGTCTGAGTCCCAGATCTACTGTCTCTTATTTATTTGTCTCTTAGACAAATTACTCACCTCTCTTGAACCTCTACTTTTCATCTGTGAGATGGAAGTAATAAATATTGTGAAGAATACACAAGATAATACAAGGAAATACTTTGCACAGTGCCCAACATGTAGTAAGCGCCAATAAGCATGAACTATAATTATAATGGTTGTAATAATGGGAGAGGAAGTCTGCAAGTGTGTGTGACTGTGTGCCATTGCTTTGGTGTCTCTAGATGGCTCCGTGTGTGTGTGTGTGTTTGTGCAGATACATGCTGTCTTTCTAGATTGTAAGCGCTGTCCAAGTAGAGCCTCTCGCAATACCAATGTTGGTACTGTGTTAGGTTTCTCTGACATGTTAGCAGTACAGCCGTGCTGGAGCTCTACCTAGCTCTGCTCTGATCACCTTCACCAGTGCTGCTCACCCATCTCTCTGCTCCGGTATGCTTTTCTGCTCATGGCTAGTAGATGCCTTGGAGTTTATTGGCCCTTGGGATGGCCAGTGTCCGTGGACTGGCTGGTGTGGGATAGAAGAGCCCAGCCTCCTGTGCTCCAAGGAAGGTCCAACTCTCAGGTGCAATTCAGGGTCTGGATCTCCCTGCAGGATCAGGCTGAGGCTGATCCTTGAAGTTCCATCCTTACTTAGCTTTTTCCTGTTTCCTGCCCTGCTTTTCTCACTCCCTTACTGATTTTCCTGGGACTACTTCTTTAATAAACCGTTGCACTTGAATCTTTTCCTTAGGGTTTGTTTCTAAGAGAATCTGACCTCAGACACAACCCAAACATAAAGTTGCTCCCTGCAAAGCAAAGGGCTGTGGGTTCAAATCTTGGCTCTGCTGTTCATTCAGTTGAGTGAACTGGGCAAGAGGTAAGTTTGGTAAAGCTCCCAGCATGTAGTCTGTGCTCAACAAATAGTACTTACCATCATATTATTGTTTTAAAATTGTATTTTCACCATGGCCATCCCATTTAATCATCCACAGCATCTTCATGGGGGAACATGGCTCTTTCCTTTTACAGATGGGGAAGCTGAGGCCTGGAAAAGTGAAATGATGTGCCCACGATTACACAGCCAAAAGCACTTACGTTAGGTGCATCTGACTCCAAGACCCACCCCTGTTCACTGATTTCTACAGCCAGCAGGGCGCCTGGCACACCACCCAGATACGTGCCTGCTGGGGGGTGTGTGAACCACAGGGTGTCAGATCTGTAAAGGGTTACTCTTAAAACCCCTGAGTCCAGTGCTCCCATTGTTCAAATGGGGACACTGAGTCTCATAGAGGCGACAGGACTGCCCAAGGTCTGATGGCGAGGCAGGAAGGGGAACCTAAGTTCCTCGATGCGAAGTCAAGCTGTGTGGCTGACCTTCTCCTTCTGAGGACTTCAGCCCACACAGCTTGCACTTGGGTGTTGCCCCAGCTCCGGT
The DNA here is from genome assembly GCF_027409185.1 of Cynocephalus volans. NCBI lineage: Eukaryota > Metazoa > Chordata > Mammalia > Dermoptera > Cynocephalidae > Cynocephalus > Cynocephalus volans. The sequence continues at coordinate 200,874,284 of NC_084461.1, forward strand.
TCTAGCCTGGGCCTGCCCTGCCTTCTGGCATGAGGGGGCGATCACCTCCTCATTCTGGCCTCCTGGAAGCCCTTATGTGCCCCATTGCCTCCCTCCGCAGTGATCCTGCAGGTCTGTCCTCCCTTCCTGCTCTTGGCTGTTGGGTTATTTTAGGGGTGCTCATTCCTGTTGGACAGACAACACAGTAGCTGTTGTTACTAGTACCATCAATATTACTACCATCACCCCTGCCACTGTGCAGGTGTTGTGATTACCTTTACTATTACAACTACTTTTCAGACCATTGCTAAAATTACTACTGTAACTCTTTCTATTATCACTGCTATTATTACATCAACCACTACCACTACTAGCACTATTGCTATTAGTACTGTCACTTATTTTTACTTGTATTACTATTACTACTGTTACTGCCATATTATTATCACTGCTACTACTACTACTATGACCACTACCAGTACTAGAACTATTAATATCACAATTATTCTTCTTATTACTACTACTATCACCATGTCCCCACTGAGAAGCTAGAGATGCAGACTCCTGCCAATCAAGATGCCCACCTGTAAGACCCCTCGGGGGCTTACTGCATGGTGACCTGGAAACCCAGGTAAGCCCTCTGAGCCCAAGGCTGCCCAAGTGAGCAAGAGTGACCCAGTGACCATGCAGGTGGCTTCTTGCTTTTGAGGACTGCCAGTGCCACCCAATGGATTTTGTGGCTGTCACCAGGAGGATTGGTAAAAAGTCAAGGGTGAAAAGGAAAGCAGAAGTATTTCCCACAGCATTTTTCTGAGTGGGGAAAAGGTGTTGCCAAAGTCTCTGTTTTTTAGACAGAGGAATAAAATAGGAGAGAATAACAGAAACCTCTTCCTCATGTAATCTCCCCAGACTTTGTCTTTGCTTAGCTGGTCCTGCTTCTTGTAGTTTCTTTTATTTGAGGTAGGTGAAGTCCTGTCTTAGTTTGGGTCCCCCTAAAAGCAGAGCCTGAGACGAAGGCTCAGGAGCAGGAGGTTTAGCTGGAAGGAGATGCTGGAAGCAGGAAGGGATGGGGATATGGGAAGGAAGGTGGGCGGTATGGGGGTGTTGTGCAGCTGGTTATTATTGCCAGGACCACTGGGGCTTGATCCTGCGAGACACCCTCTGAGGAGCCGTGCCTCAGAATTGCCCTTCTGAGGGATGGGGGTCCATTCATCCCCAACTCCTGTCCCCCAGCAGAGGGCTACCCCTGGGCGTGTGAACTCCACCACCTCCTGGCTGCACCTACTAGAAAACTGAGCTGCTTCTGAGTCTTTGGAGAAGACCCTAGGGCAGAAAAGTGGAGCAGTTCCCCAGCTTGTTTATTTATTTATTTTTGTCGGGTAGCCAGTACAGGGATCTGAACCCTTGACTTAGTATCTGAGCAAGTGAGCTAACCAGCCAGCTCTCTGGCTTGTTCTTGAGAAGGGATGTTACTGGCATGCGTGGAATTGCCTGTCACAGTGACGCAGAAATCGGAGCGGGTTCAAGGGGATGTGATGCGGGCATAAATGCTGCGGATGTCAACAGACAGTATGGAATCATGGTCAGAAAAGTGGGCTCTGGAGCCAGACTGCCTGGTCTCTGATTCCAACACTGCTCTGTGACGTTGGGGCAGTGTCTTAACCTCTCTGACCCTCGGTTTCCTCATCTGTACAATGGAAACAACCACAGAGCCTCCATCCTGGAGTGAATATTGGTTGGAATAAGACACAGGAAGCTCTCAGGACAGTCAGAACCACAGAGAAAGCTCTCAGTAAATATTTGCTGTTGTCCAGATTGTCCTGACATGGGCTTTGAATTCTATCCTGATGGCTCCCTGGTGGAAGGAGGGGGCAGATGATGGGTATTCCTGATCAGAGTACTCAGCAATGCCCAGGAAAGCTAGGAAACAAAGTGTGGAAGATGAAAAGCAACTGAGGCCACATCCAAATGGACCAGGAGGGATTTTGCCATTTCAGGCACTTGCCCCAGGCTCAAGTTCACAGCTTGGCCCCCCACCCTCTGCCCCCTCCACCAAGTGTTAGTGATTCACTGGGAGCACGGGTTCCCTCCCTCTGGCTCCTCTTCTCTCTCCTCCCCAAGTCCTCACCCATCTCCCGGCCCCAGCCCCGCACCTCGCCGATTCTCCTTGTTAACCAAAAGCACAAATCCTGTTATCTCCCCTCTCTCCCAGCACTTGGCCCTTGATTTAAGCTACCTTCCCTTCCTCTTTCATCAGCCCTGGGCCCCTCCCGTCATATATCTTCCCATTTATCTGCTTCCCGAGGCCGCCAGCCTTCCTGGGGCGATCGATAGGTGGGGGAGATGGCAGGCCGCCCGCCCAGCCTCCAGAGCCCGCTCTGCTTCTTGGGATCCTGGGCCAGTATTTCTTGTTAAGCTTCTGTCTGGCCATGTTCAGTTTCTCATTAGGTTTCTGCCTGGGTGCAGTAGTATTTCTTGTTCCTCAGCCGCACAGCCTGAAGATGCCTAGTAATTCTTAACTGGTGAGGTGGAGAGGCGCGTCTTTAGCTCACTCTGGAGTCCATCTGGTTGTGGTTTTGTGGGAGGGATGGCTTGGCAGCCCATGGCTCCCACAGGTAGGTGGGTCTTGGTGGGTCCCTCGGTCACACCGTGACTTTGCTTAGCACTGTGGGTTAGCACCTGCACCTGCTGCTGCCGCCACCTGATGTCATTGCAATTGGCTCCTCACTGGGTTCCCTGGGGCCAGCCTGCTGCCCATTCTGTCACTGGAAAGGCCGGGACCAGAGTCCAGCTCTGGCAATAACTCAGGTGTGGTCCTGACTCAGTTCCTCACCTGTGAAATGAAACAGTTTCTCTTTCTCTCTCTCTTTTTCTAGGTCCCTTTTCTTTCTTTCTTTTTTAACAAACACGAAACATGTAAGTAGTGTTCATTAAGTGCCAGGTAATCTGAGCATTTGACAAACATTAACACATATAAATTCTCCTAGCCACCCTGTGATAAAGGTACCACTCTTGTCTCTGCTTTATAGATGAGAAACTGTGGCACAGAGAGTCTAAGCAACTTGCCCAGGGCCACACAGCTTGTAAGTGGCAGGGCCGGGATTTGAACCTAGGTAGTTTGGCTCCATAACATATGCTCTTAAGAAATGGTTCCTCTTGGTAGTCTGGTGGTCTTCTTATAGCTCTGAAATGTTGGTATAGTTGATTCTCATTCTTCATGCTAATTATGTTCTATAAAGTTGCTGCAAACACTGAATTAGTGAAAATTGAACTATTGTTTCTAGGGGAAATGGAGGGTTAGGTTCCTGTGAGCCTCCAGTCACAATATTTTTGTCAGCCAATCATACATAACCTTGTTTTATGTGTAATTGTGTAAAGACACCTTGTTTAACATTTATTGTTGGTTTATTAATGTTAAACTCCTGTCAACAGCACTATTACTCATGCCTGAATGGTATGTCACAGCCTTCTTGCACTTAGGAACACTAGACAGCACTTCAGCATTGTGCCTGTGGCCCTTTTAAAGAGCAAAATCACCAAGAAAAAGCACAAAAATGTGAAAAGCATGGCACTAAGTAGGCTTCAAGAGGGATTCTAGTTTACAGTCTGAGAGCCAAAATGAATGTCTCATTCAGCCTCAGCTGGAAACAACACACGCATCGGGGACTCGGATGCTTTACCATGCTGCAGGTGTCCTCAAAAGACCTGTGGGCATCAATTTGGGGGTTGCAAATAAATTTTAGCAGTAGGCAAATCCACAAATACAGAACTCCTGAATAATGAGGATTGACTCTATCTTGTATTACTCCCCTGATCAAACACCTCCTAAGGCTCCCTATTGCCTATGATATCAAATATAAACACTGCCTGCCTACCTTTCAAGGGCTTTAATAGTCTGACCCCACCCCATCTGTTAAAACTCATTTCCCATTACTCCTGATGGGGCAGTTTTCTTTCTGCCTGGCCTGGCTCCTCTTCCTCACTGCTCTGTCATGTAACTGACCCAGTCCTCCCCCCGCAGCTTTGCTTTCTCTGTCCCCCTAACCCGGGCATGCCCTCCCTTCTTTCACCCAGCCACCACATCCCACCTGTAGTTTTGAGGTCACATCAAAGTTCTTCTTTGTGCAGCTTTCTCTGATTTATTCCCTCTTGGGTGTCATAGACTCATACCATAGTGGAGGTTCATTTTTTAAATCCCTTTTTGTGATTTTTCTCACAAATAGCCTGTATGTGGGGAAGTTTCCACAAACCCCCTTTTGATGACGCCTTCTTGGAATAGAGACATGCAAGTTACACTGACCATGTATGGATTTGGATATTGAGAAGGTTTTGGTTAAAAGTGTATGATGAGAGATAATATTGTACTTGTGAATGAGACCTGGCTGGAGGAAGGTTTAATTCCCAAGAAATACCAACCAGTGTCCTTTTCTAATTTAGAACAGTGAGCCAAGAATAAGTAGACAATCAATGGGGGTGTTAGCAGGAATTGATCTGTTTGGAGAGATAAGATGCTGCCTCTAACAGCCTCGGGGCAAGCTGGTCACATGTGGAAGGATGGGAGTGAGGTCTGGGGGCTCTATTTGGGTAGGGGTTGGGGCATCACAGGAGTGCTGGGACCCCCTCTCTGGGACCCAGCTTAATTCTGATATTCCCCCCATGGAGCAAGTAACTGAAAATGGAGCCCAACAGCAGCTAGTCCAACTTAGTAGTCCGAAGGTCACTTGTTTCTTGTTCACTTTCCCACTGCTTCATCCTAAGGGAAAAGACCCACAACATGAGTGCCCTGCCTAGGACACGAATGGGGGATGGGTGGGGATGGGCAGTGGGAGCCAATTCCTTCTGTACCTGTCACATGTGCCTTCTTTGCCTTTTAAGAGTATCTGTAGTTGATAGAATCCAGTTAGGTTGAAACCTGCTGATGGACCAAGGCAAATTTGGATAAGTTAGTCTTGTATTCCACCAAAAAATTCACAGCATGCAGAATTTCAGAGCTAGGAGGAACCTAAGGGGGTGTCAAATCCAGCTCCTTTTTGTACCTGAAAAGAAACTGAAGTCCAACTTGGGTAAGATCACACAACTAATTCATGTCACAGAGAGACTCAGACCTAGGGACATTATGGTGCCCCCAAGATTGGGACTGTCCCTCAAATGTCCTCGCTTTCTGTCCCTAACCCTTTGGACTTTTTTTCTCCCTATCCTTAAAGTAGGTTCTCCAAGCTTAGGTGTTAGCAGGTATGATGGAAAGTAGACAGGTTTAACATTGGAGCTCCAACCTGGCTCTGCAGCACATCGGCCATGTGACCTGGAACAAGTTACTTAACCTCTCTGAGCCTCGGTTGCCCCATTTGTAAATATGAAGCTAGTAATGCCCACCTCATTGCTCTGTTGTGAGGAATAGGTGATGAGATCTTCATAATGTTAAACTAACGTTTACCAAGTCCTCCCTGCAGATAGCATGTAGTAGGTGCTCAAAAAAATGTTAGTCTTTCTTCCTTTCTCTTCATGTGTCACAGCATCCACATAATTTATGCACATGCTCTGTGTTCCTCTGAGGGGTGCATGTCATGCTTTATACAAAAGTGACTCTAATGGTGGCATTTCAGGTGCCATGGCAGGGTGCTGAGATACTGATGGAGATGTTTTAAGTTGGTGTGTGTATCGGGGGGGAAGGCAATTTTAGGGCCTCTCATGTCAATCCTGAGCCCTGCAGTGAACCAGACTGACCCTGACTTCTGCGTTGCTTTTATTCCTGCCAGGAATGTTCTGGAATGGAGCCAATACCTGGAGGATCCAGGAGGCCTTTGCCCTCCTCCTTCCTTCCCCATTCTGTCTCAGGATGATTTGGCCACAAAGAATTTTTCTTATTGTCACAAGATGATAAATAAATCACACACTCAGACACTTCTCTGAAGGGTGACATTTTTCACAGTTCCTCTCCCTTCTCCATAGCAGACGGTAGACAAGGATAGGGACTGGGGATTTGGTGCTAGACTTCCAAGGTTCCATCCCAGCTCTGGCTCTAGCTTACTGTGTGAATTTGGGCAAGTCACTTTACTTCTCTGGGCCTTGTCTATAAAGAAGGATTATTATCCCACCTCAGAGTGTCATTAGGGGATTAAATGAGGGGATGTATGTAGCCAAGGGTCCAGCACATGGTGACAGCTTCCTAAATATTAGCCATCAATACAAACTAGGAAGGCAGGATTCCAATGGTACAATTAACTTCCAGGAGGTTGGATTGCCTTAAATATTGGGCAAGTCCTGTTCCTCTCTGGGCCTCAGCTTCGCCATGCTAAAAATGGGGATGGGACAGGTGGAACTAGATCACAGCTGTTAACATTGCATTCTGTGATTATTTGGGTTCCGTGGAGGCAGCATTGGGGATCAAGGGGCTCAGGCGACTAGCCCACCTTTGCCATCTGCAAGACTGTAAATCCAGCCGGGAAGGACCCCGCGGCTCTCACCAGTGATCCTCAGTCCCCAGCCCACGGCATCTGGCACAGGGCAGATGCTGAGGACATACATGTGAATGGATGCAGGAGCTCTGCTTGATCTGTTTTATCTGTTGGGTTTTGCTTATGATTTTGTTTGAACAAAGAACCACATGGTTTATCTATCAGTTAGGCCCCAGCAGGAAACACATGGCATATATAAATTGGGATAATTTGAGAAGAGTTTAATAAAGGAATTGTTTACAAAGGTGTAGGCAGGGTGTAGGAAGACCACACAGGGTAGGGCTGTCCCTGGGGTCTAGGATCAGCGAGCACCAACATCAATCCCAGGCTAGAAGAGGGAAGGTGAAGGGTTAAGTGGAGAGAGTCTCTGGGCAGGTGAGACCCTTCATTGATGCAGCCAGCCCTGGAGACCCTGGCAGGTAGGAGCAGTGTAATAAATACCCTGACTCCATCTCCCCCTCCCCCTGAGTTCATTCCGGGCCTCCCAGAAGAGTTGGCAGAATTCAACCAGAAGGCAGAGAGCAAGACAGTTTGTTGCGGTCCACATGGGGCTGAGACTGGGAGGAGAAGGGTGGAAAGGCAATCTGGGTGGGTGGGGGACACAAAGAAGATACCCAACACACACAGCCAACACCCCCCTGCCCAAAACACACTCACAACACAGGATTAGGTGGCAGACCTTCACTTTCTAAGGGCCCTTCCAGGGCTGTTGTGCACAGATTCTTCAATTTTAAACCAAGGCTAAAATATATCAAGCCTTACCAAGGTCTTGTAGCAGCTCAGAGTTATCAGCGAGTTGGGTGTGGTGTACTGCTACTAACGGTACAATTTTATTGCATTTAGGTCAAATCGTGCCTACATTCCAATGTTGTATTTTTGGGTAATGGGCTTTCTCTCTCTCTCTCTCTCAAATGTGTGGAAGTATTCCTTCTGCTCCTTTGGTATGCTCGTAGGGGAGCAGATATACAGCATTTCTGCCACAATATAAGGGCTGCTGTGGTACATGACTGTCTCCCAAGAAGGCACTGCCGAGCGTAAAACTTTGCTCTTCATCATCAGCGCTGGTCTTCAAGATCTGTTGGCTTCTCCAAAAATCCTTATAGAGCAGTGGTTCTCAAATGAGGCAGATTTTATTCTCCCAGGGGACATTTGGCAATGTCTGTGGAGACATTTTTGGTTGCCACAATTGAGGAGGTGCTACTGGTGTCTAGCAGGTAGGGGACCTGGATGGTGCTCAGCATACTACAGTGCACAGAACAGCCCCTACAACAATGAATTATTTGGTCCAAAATCTCAATAATGCCAGTGCTGAGAAACTCTATTGTAGAGGGAACCTATTCATGGGGCATTGGTCTTGGAGTCTCCCCCTTCCTGAATACTGGAATTCCCTCTATACCTTTTTTGTTGTGTGATTACCCAGACTCTTGGATACCTCTAGAAATGGGGCACTCACCACCTGTTTTGAAGCCAGGCAGGTCTGGGCTTGATCCTGGCTCCTCTACTTGTAGCTGTGTTACTCTGGTCTTCCCCACGTAGGAGCGGCTCTACCACCCTGGGCCTCAGTTTCCTCCAGTGCCAGAGGATTAGCCACAGCCCTGCCTCACAGATTGTGTGAGGATGGAATGAGATGACACGCCAAAGTCGGCTAGCTCAGAGCATGGCACACAGTAAGTGCTCAATAAACATTCCCTGCTATGAATGCTGCATGCTGGCTCCCTCTCCTGGGTTGTGGGTGGATCAAGAGCAGATAAACTGCAGCGTCTCTTCTGCCTTGAAAATTTCAGGCTTCTAGACAGATTGAGCACCAAGAGAAGAGGAAAATGTAGATCCTTGGAGGAACTTTCCCCTTGGGGTTGTTTCTCTAATGGATGCTTATGAACATCCTGGGTGCGTTGTCTCTGTGGGTGTTGGAAGGAGACCTTATAGCATAGTTTTATGGTCCTCTGTGAAGGAGAATCAGAATTCCTACTGAAGGAAGCTGCAGGCATCGGTTAAGTTGGGAAGCCGATGGCTCTGGGGGCCACCGTTCCTCCCATGTCACTGAGGGGCAACTCTGCCCTTCTCCCAACAGGGCCCAGCTCCAGAGACAGCAGCTGGGGAGGGAGGATGGCAATCCCAGATGTGCTCAAACATGTGGTCCAGAGCCCCTGCACCCCTGGAGGAATTGCTTAGCAGCCTCCCTGTGCTCCCCCAAATGCATGACTCTGGAGGGATACGTGGGGCCAGGGGAGGAGTGTGCCTGGGGCTCAGGCCCAGGTCTGCAGACTTTGAGAGAAGATCCCACCCCCATTCTGTTAATGGCTTGAAGCTGTTCTTTTGCCAGGTCCCATGCTAATTCTTTCAGCTGATCTTCACAATAATCCCGTGAATGAGGTGCTGTTATTACCCCCATTTAGTGAGTGAGGAGGCTGAGGCTTAGAGAAGTGAGACCCCTTTCCCGAGGTCACACAGATGAGAAGGGGCACAGCTGGGATCCCCCCAGGCATCTGGGCTCCAGAGTCTGCGCTCACACTCCTGCAGAGCCTGCCGTGTGGGTCGGTTACCTGCACTCACCCTGGTCCCCCTCCATCTACCTCCCCTCAGCCCAGGAGCCTCTAATCTGTGCAAGAAGCCAACTGTTGAGGACACTTAATCTCACCTGGAGTCCGATAGTGATAATATGTGGCCTTGCCAAGGTGGGGAGGATTATTATTAAAAATAAAGCCAATAATGATATAGAATGCAGTATGAACAAGGACATAGAGCCAGCACGACACAGGGACAGTGGTAGAGATGGACACGCCAGGGGACCCAGACCCACGGAATGCCACAATTGAGGAGGTGCTACTCAACACTGCCCACCGTACCCACTGTTCCGTAGAACAGGGGCCAGCTGGATTTTGGGGGACAAAACGGGAGAATGGATTTTGGGGGACAAGATAGGAGAATGCGCTAACCGGAAAGTACGGGTAGATGAGGAGGAGCTGTTGTCCTGAGGAAACAAGAGAAAAATGGGAAATGAGAGAGAAGCTGGAAAGAGATGGAGGGAGAGGGACAGCAAGAAGAGATGACAGCTGCAGTGACCGTGGTGACTGTGCACTGAGCTGTTATGTGACGGTTGTGTGCTAACCCTCTCACAGGCAGTACTTCTAGTCCTTGGGACGTCGTGGTGGGCAGGTTCATTTACTCCCATTCTGCAGATGGGGAAACTGGGCTCAGGTGCAAGTGAGCCTCCGCAAACCAGAGAACTAGCCAGTAGCCAAAGCTGAAATTCACACCCGAGATCGACACCCCAGAGAAGAGAGAAGTTCTGTTTTTTTTCCACTTGTCTTGGTCCATTTGTGTTGCTATTACAGAATACCTGAGACTGGGTAATTTATAAACAAATTTATTTGCAGTCATGGAGGCTGGGAATATCCAATATCAAGGCACAGGCAGGTTTGGTGATTCTGATTCCAAGAGGGCCCCTTGAAGGCTGTGTCCTCTGGGGGGGAGGAACGCTGCTTCTTCACATGGTGGAAGGCAGAGGGGCAGCGGCAAAGGGGGCCTGAACTTACCCTTTATACTGTCACTGATCCCACTCATGAGGATAGAACCCTCATGGCCCATTTACTTCCCAAAGGTCCCACCTCTTAACACTGTTACTCTGGCAGTTAAATTTCTACATGAGTTTTTGAGGGGACAAACTTTCAAAGCGTAACACCGCTGGCCAGGTTTTCTCCCAGGGTGTGTTTGAAAGAGCACAAAAAGTGGGGGCAGAGCTACCTGGGTTCAAGTCCCACCGCTGCCTCATGTGCCCTCAGTTCATTGGAGCCAGAGAAGCCAACATCTGGGAGTAGGTTCCCAGCCTCTTGTGTGCTACGTGACCTTGGACCTGTCACATCACCTGTCTCAGCCTTATTTTTCTCACCCGCCCAATAGAAATGATAACATGAACCTTCACAGGGTGGTTGTGAGGATCAAGAGAGCTGATCCCAGGTTAGCAGTGTCCACACTATAAAGCGTGGTGCTTGTGCGAGGGCTTCTACTCCTTGTCGTCATTTGCGGTTTCCCTAGCCTGGGTTTTCACCAACCCCCTCCCCCTCAGCCGCAAGACCCTCAGGTTGCCCCAGCGACAGATCTGTTACCTTGCAGATCACAGCACTGTATCTGCAGCCCGTTCTAATTTCCTCCAGTCTGGACTTATTGTAGCAGCCATGGGTCTCTTTCCACTGCTGTAGCCTTCTGGTGTCCCCTGCTGGGCCACTGTCCTTGTACCCAGTCATCACAGATATGCTCTGTGCACTCTTGGGAGCATAGGCCTGCATGGATCACCTATGTTGCCTTCCCTACTTCGTGTGATTTTTATACCTTACTGCTCCTGATATAGTGTCCCATGTGTCTGCTGTTATACGTTTACTAAATAGGTGGCCGTGGTAAAGAGCTTGTATGGTCTCTTTACTCACTTACCATTAACTGATTCATTCATTCCTCTGGTTATTTGTGTGTCTATCCATCCAGTGATTTTTTTCAGCAACATTCACACAGACTTTTACTTAGCACTTACTATTTATAATTGCTGAAAATATAAAGACAATAACTGCTTTTCTTATTGTGGTAAAATATATATAACATGAACTTTGCCATTTTAGCCATTTTTAAGCATACAATTTAGTGGCTTCAAGTACATTCACAATGTTATGCAACCCTCATCACTATCTATTTCCAAGTGTTTTATACCCCAAACAGAATCTGTACCCATTAAGCTATAACTCCCCATCTCTCCTTACCCCCAGTCCCTGGTAACCTCTAATCTACGTTCTCTATGAATTTACCTATTCTAGATATTTCATGTAAGTGGAATCATACAATATTGGTCCTTCTGTGTCTGGCTTATTTTACTTAGCATAACGTTTTCCAGGTTCAACCATGTTGTAGCATGTATCAGAACATTATTCCTTTCTGTGGATGAATAACATTTTATCATGTGGATATGTATCACATTTTGTTTATCTATTTCTCTGTTGATGGACACTTGGATTGTTTCTACCTTTTGGTTGTTGTGAGTAATGCTGCTATGAACATTTGTGCACAAGTATCTGGTGGAGTCCCTGTTTTCAGTTCTTCTGGGTATATATCTAGGAGTGGAATTGCTGGGTCATATGGTCTTTTTGGGAAACCAATAGCTGCCTCTTTTGAGCAGTTATTATAAGTCAGGCATGGAGTTTTATACTTTATTCACAATATGTCATCTAATTGTGATAGCTCCTCAAGAAAGTTGTCATCCCTCAGATGAACAGACTGATTCAAAGAGAGTGTACTAGTCAACTTCTATGAAGTAACAAGCCACTCTCAAACTCAGTAGCTCACAGAGGTTATCACTTATTATTGCCCACACATTTGCAAGTTGGCTCAGGGCTGGTACCAAGGCTGGGCTCTGCATGGGCAGCTCAGCTGGGGCTGCTCAGCCACATGTCCCTCAACTTCTTCCTGAGAGCAGCAGGTCAGCCTAAGGATATTCTCCTCAAGGCAGGAGTGCAGGAGAATGGCTGACACATGCAAGGCATCTTTTGAAACAGACATACTGCCACTTTCTCCTCATTCTATTGGCCAAAGCAGTCATATGGCCAAACCCAAATTTAAGGGATAGGGAAATATACTCTGCCCTTTTAGTGGGATGATGTGCAAAGTCACTCAGCAAAAGGCACAAATATAGGGGGAAGGAAAGAATTGTGGTCAATAATGTGATGTGACACAGAGATTTTATTGATGCTCCTAGGATCAAAATTTGTGCATGTTAAACCCAGAATTCAACCTAAAGCCAGTGAGCTCCAGTTCCTAGGCTTTTCTGATTTTATGTCTCTGCTTCTCAAAGACAGAACAACAAAGCCTCTGCTCTCAAGGTACCCATGGCGTAGAAGAGAGAGACCCAAGGATAAACAAGCACTTGTAAGAAAGTGCCCAGATGCCATGGGGTGATGATGTATGCACAGGGAGCAGTGGGGGCAAAGAGGGGGGAAGGATCAGTTCCACCTGAGGACAGAGGGGGTGGCCTTCAAGAAACGTTTTCTAGAGGAGCTAACTTTTAAGTGGAATCCTGAAGATTTGGAGAAGGAAGAGGAAAAAGTATGCTGGGCTAAGGGAGCAGAGGGACAGTGTCCTGAAGGTTGGTAGGTGCTGGTGAGCTCGGGGATTGACATGTAGTCCAATAAGAGTGGAACAGCTTCCAGGCATGGAGTGAAGGTGCAGAAGTGGGAGAAGTGTCAGAATTTTCAATGGGCCTTGGAAAGGGATATCCAGAGATAACCTCAGATCTTTGTACAAATGAGAAAACTAAGGTTCAGAAGAGTGATGGATCAGCCAATACGGCTTGGTGCTGTTACTGATCCTGTCTTTATACAAATTTTGAGATTTTGTTCATTATAGATTTTTTGGCATTAATTTTGATTTTTTAGAAATAGTGCACTGAAATCTTATTTATCTTGAGTACTGAGTGTTTTAGCACCCCCTGAAGTTTTGAGCCTAAGGCAACTGCTTCATCTCTGACTCCTATCCTGCTGCTCCCAACATGGAAGGCCCTCAGCAAATGTTTATTGGATGAATGAAGCTCTCACCTGTGAGGCAGATATTTATATCTATGTTCTTTGGAGGAGAAAATTCAGGGGAGGCTCAGGTAGGTGAAGCAACTTGCCCAAGACACAGGAGAGAGGGTGGGATTCATTCCCGGATTGACTTTCTCCAAAGCCTGGCCGTTTCTCCACTGCGTCCAGCTGCCTCCCCTCCTCCTACCTCCGATGATCGTATCCCAGGGTGAACCCTCCCAGGGGTTCCCTGGAGGGTGAAATCTCAGGGCAGAGGAGGCCAGTGGGGGGGAGAGAGGAGAAAAAGGTCGGGAATTGGAGAGGGCATAACACATGTTCCAGGAGTTGGGACGGAGAAACATGATCGGCTCATTCCGGGCGAGACAAACCCCCTGCCTTTGTCACTCACTGTAAATTGTCCCCCAATCACTGGGCTGACAGAGATGGATTCCCAGGCCTTGCAGCACAATTAAGCTTTCTTGGGCATCTCACAGGGGAAGGAGGCAGTTGGTTTACTTGCGAATGCTTGGGGGTAATTTTCTAATGTCCCCTCCACTATTACGAAGCCTCTGCTCCAATCTCTTATCATATGTAATTCCTAATGATTTCTCTGTTATGTCCTGTTTTATTAAAGCGTCATTGAACTATACCCTATTGATTTAGATTTCACAGACAATTGAAATTTAAATTGACTCCAAATTGAATGTCTCCATGTAATCTCTGTTCTGCAATAAAGATAGATAAAATGCTTCTATTTTTGATAACAAGTTATACTGGAGGCACATTTTAATTTTGGGAGGGATAAAAAAAACGTGACAAAGTCTTGACTTTCTTTGAAAAGTGGCTGATGGTTCAGGGCCTGGGAGGTTGTTTCTGTTTTTCTCTGGGAGCAATGCTGGAACTATAGAATTTTGGAAAGTCTGGTATGGCTCACAGATGGGAGCAGAAGGTGATTGAGTGTGACCCATTAATTGATTCGTTAGGTAATCCATCTCCAAGTCCATCCATTCATTTAGGGAACACAGCATGCTTGGAGGGCCAGGGGCAGGGTGGGAGGAGAGAGTGAGCTATAGCCCTGTGACATGCATGACTCTAAGCTCATGTCATTTGAGGACTGGGTCCAGAGAGCCGTCATGCAAAAAGAAGGGAGAGATGTCATGGCAACCAGCCAAGGGATGCTGTCAAAGGATCCATCCCCACTTAAGCCAGAACCTTCACGGTGATGGTCACTCACCATTTCTTTCTCTTTCCTCTAATGATGGAGGACAGCTACTGGGGCATGGGAAGGATGAGTGGAAGAGGAAAGAAGGTAGCATCCCAAGAATTCTTTATTCTTTATGAGACAGATGATCTAGAAAAGGGAGAATAAATACAGCATCTATCTGAAGCTGGAGAGAACTTAGACTAGCCAGATCCTTGAAATCTGCCCAGAACAGTTCAAAGTGTGAGCAGTTGTGGCCTCTAGAGGGTTCTATATCGACCGTGAAATCTACCCTACCTGAATCCCAGCATTTGGGATACATAGGTTGGATGGTGGAAGGGTGAATTAGTTTCCATTAGAACCATAATAAATGACCACAAACCTATTAGCGTAAAACAACACAAATTTACTATCTTGTAGTTCTGGAAAGTGGAAGTCCAAAGTGGGTCTCTCAGGGCTGTAATCAATATGTCAAAAGAACTGTGCTCCTTCTGTAGGCTCTAGGAGCGAATTGGTTTCCATACTTTTCCAGCTTCTAGAGGCTGCCCACATTCCTTGGCTTATGGTTCCTTCTTCCATCTGCAAAGCTAGCAGCAAAGTGTCTTCAAATATCTCTCTCTGACCTCTGCCTCCATCCTCACATCTCATTCTCCGGCTTTGATCTTCTTGCCTCACCCCTGTGATTATACTGGGTCCATCGAGGTAATTCAGGACAATATTCCCATCCCAAGATCTTTTATTTAATCACCTGCAAAGTCCCCTTTGCCATGTAAGCTTCCATAGTCACAGGTTCTGGGGTTTAGCATGTGGACATCTTTGGGGGGGGCATTATCCTGCCTCCCACAAACGGATTGGAAACGCCCACGTTGCAGCCACCTCTTTTTACCCATAGTCTTCCCTACTGTGCTCTTTTCACAACAAAATCCGCTGGTGTTGTTCCAAGACATCAGCCACTGTGGAGATGAGAGCAGATGATGGGGGTCGGGACCCTTCATCCCCTCCCAGCTTTATCTCATCAGGTGGCCTCTGTACTTTCTGTGCCTGTGAGGGAGCTGGGTCTGAGGGACCTTTGAGCTCCTCAGATATAAGTGAAAAGCCGGTTTGAGTCTCTCCAGTTTTCTCTGCCCCCGTGCCAAAGGAATTACATCACAATAATAAAAATGTGGAGAAACATTTATTTTTTTATGGAGGGCTAGAGGACCCCAGGGTCTGCTAAGCAGTGAATGGGACTGAACAAGGAATAAGTATGTGACTCATCCATTCAGTAAAATTTATTGATGCCACAGTGAAATTCCCAGCTTAGGGTGGTAACGAGAAATGCAAAAGGCAATCACCATTCAGCATAAATGCCATCTTGGGGTTAAACACAGGTGCAGAGGAGAAAAAAAGGGGAGCCCTGAGCCCACACTGTGGACCAGGCATGGCTTCCTGAAGGAAGTGACCTCTAAGCCAACAGCCATAGGATCAAGAGGAACTGGCCAGGAGAGAGAGCAGTGGAGTCGAGAGAAACTTTCAGGGAGAGGGAACAGCATATGCAAAGGTCCTGCGGTGTGAGAGAGCATTCTCATTCAGGGAACTGAAGGCAGCCCAGTCTGGAGCAGGCATTGAGTTTGAGATGGAGACTAGTCAGTGAAGCTCAGAGATCTCCTAATTTTCATCCTCAGAACTTAACACAGTTATAATTATAAGGTTACTTGTGGCATTATTTAGGGTCTGTTTCCCCCACTAAATTGTGAGCTCAGACAGGCAGTAGTTGTGTCTTAGTCATGGCTGAATCCCCAGGACCCAGCGTGGTGCTTACTGTCTATACAGAGTATTGAATGAATGAAGGAGTTGCATAGGCAGGCATGAACCAGGTCCTAGAAGGATTTGAATACCGTTGTAAATTGTCCAGCTTCTCTTCATGGAGGGTGACCTGGAGCTGGACGGGGCTCTGCTTCGGGCTACTAGAGAATCAAATAGACATTTGGTGGTGAGACTGGAGCCATGAGAAACACACCTTGATAAAGACACCCCCAGCAAATGGGGGACTGTTTCAGGAGTCCTATGTTCAGACATTAAATAGCCAGGAGTGACTGGTTCCTGCCTACCTTGGCATTTATTGGTTATGGCCCTTCACTGGCCAAATGCCAGGCACATTCCTGACCCTGAGCCTACCAGGTGTCTCTTTAGCCTTGATGGGCTGTTTGTTGAGAGCACAGCTTGTGAGTTTCATCTTGAGCTCCCGTCCACTGTGGCTCCAGGCCAGCAGAAGTCCTAACCCAGCATCCATTCCAAGCCATCTCAGATTCACTCCTGGGATGGCTGGGTGCTTGGAGGAAACACCCAGTATTATAATTGGCTGTTCTGGGGGAAGGGATGGCTCCTCCAGTAGACTGTAAGAACTGAGCATGGGGCCAGGAATAGAGCAGGCACTTGGCACATAGTTTTTGAATTATGAAAAAATGGTTGCTAGAAAGACTTACAGTGTCTCAGAGCAGGTGAATCCTTAGATATCATTTGGTCCCAGCATGCATTTTACAGATGAAGAAGCTGAGGCGCGGAGAGAGAAAGGGCCTTGATCAGAGTCCCACCGTGAGTAGACAGGAGACACAGTTCTAATGCCCTTGACCCCTGCTCTCTGTTTTATTGGCTCAGTATAAGTAACTGGGTATATCCTGCCAGCCCACTCTATTCCAACCCTTTCCATTCCATCCACTTTATCCTGTCCTGTCCTGTACTATCCCACTCACTGTACTCCACTCTGTCCCATCCCATCCATGCCTTTCCATCCCAACCCATCTCAAGCCATCCCATCTTATCCCTTTACTTCCCGTCCCTTTCTATCCCTTCCTATCCCTTCCCTTCCCGTACCATATATCCTGTCCTATCCTGCATATCCCATTCCATACCATTGCACTTCACTCCATTCCTTTCTGCTCCACTCTAGCCATTATTCCATTCCAGCTCACTCCACTCTGTCCCACTCTGCCATCCCGTGTCATCCAGTTCTGTCCTGTCCCTTTTTGTACTGCCTCACTCTACTTGTACCCACTGCATTCCACTCTACTCCATCGCATGTTATTCCATTCGCTTCATCCTTCCTGCCCCGGGCTTTCCATTCTACCCCACTCAAAGTGTCCCTCCTCATCCCCCTCACGTCCCTCATGCTTAGAAATATTTACAGCGTGCCTCCAGGATGCCAAGCCCTGAATTGTCCAGGATGAGTGAGCTAAGACCCTGACTTTGGAGAGAGAGAGCACACTGGTTGACAAAGTGCTGCCATGTCCCCATTGCAGCTGTTAGCTAAGCCAGTCACTGAGCAAGGGCAGGAGGGTGAGATGCTTGTCCAGCTATTGATAAGCAGAACTTTGCTTCCCATTTGGCTATGATTTGGGGTATACGGTAGGGACTCTCAGCAGGAGAAGAGGAGTGGGTGGTTAGTCATCAAGTCCCTTCCTGAACCTTGACCCATCCTTAAGGAACGCTCAGGCTGATTTTCCTCATTTGCATCCCTGTTCTCCTGTGGGGGTGGGCGTCTTTCCAGAAGCCTAGAGTCTCAGGAGGGACCTGATAGTCAGCTGGACTGGGTGTGGTTTCCTTCTCTAGTGCCCTCTGCTCCCACGTGGGTTTCTTTCCCCAACAGGCTATCGCTTCCCCTTTATCCTACCTTTCTCCAGCATGTCCTCTGTGCAGGACCTCAGTAGCCATGCTCTGATGGACTTCTCTCCCACAAGCACCTGGTCCAGGCTCGAGTTGGCTCTGCCTCATGAAATGCTGGGTATTCATATGACCTGCTGCTGAGCTCCCTGAATGTCCCCTGGTGCTTGGACAACAAGTCCACCCTGCAGACCCCCAAGATGCAGCTGCTCTCTGCCTTCTCTTTGCCACCCCCTCTTCCCCAGCCTTCCTCATGCCATATCCTGCTTGCCCTTGAGTCTCCTGGGCTCGGGAGTGGGAAGCACCTGGCACATAATTGCTGCTTAATAAATGAATCAATCCTCATTAGGGCTTGATTAGTCATTAGCCTCATTATCCCACAAACAGGGCTGGGGAAGTTTTTAGAATGCCGATGCAGAGAGACACTGGTGAGAGTGTGGACTCCAACCCCCATCTTGTGGACAGGATGACACCCAGAGGTGGCCAGAAAGAAGGTGACCTTGACCAAGAATCCTCAACCCGTCTGCAAGTGAGACCCACTAGGGGAGCCTTAAAAATATGACACCCAGTCCCCAGCCAGACCTGCAGGCGCAGAGTTTCTAAGGGAGGAACCAGCCATCAAGGCTTACAAAGATCCTTAGGTAATTTTAATGTGCATCTAAGGAGGCCTGAGACTTCATTTTTAATCTATCAAGCAGAGGAAGAATCCAAAGTTTGGCCATTGGAGCCTTGCCTTATACTTAATAAACAGCAAGTTGCCTGAGATCTTGGACTTCTTTTGGGGACCCATTAGCTAAGGCTGACAACAGTCTCATGAGCAACATCCTGTGTCCCATTGATACTTGAGGCATTTTCTGTTACCTTCTTAACTACCCGATGGCCTCCATATTCATGGGCTGCCTGTATGCTTCTGTGCTTAATGTCATTCCTTACATTGAGTTTAAACCCAGTTTTTAAATACTTCTTTAGTCTACTCTCTAACTCCAATCTTGTGGGAGTGTGGGTTTGCTATTTTACTTGTACTTAACGCACAAAAACGTAAACATATAATCATGAAAGATTCAAAATAGGTTCATTCTCTACCACCAAAAACCACCTTGCCAACTACTGGTTGTGCTTATAACAAACACCCTTTGGGAAATACCATTTTATAGTTTTCAATTTTTTTTCACAAATTAAATAATTAATGTGAAGTTCTGAACATTGTACAGCTCCACCCACGTATGAGATATTATTTCTTCATTATAGAATTCTGATAACCTTTGAGATATTAAAAATGGCACTATGTTTCTAAGTAATATCTTTACAGAGCCCCCCTGGGGGGGGGTCTACTTTTGTGTGACTTTTTTTGTGTGTATGTTTATGTCCACGGATCTGTTTGACCCATAAAACCTCACTTAAGCAGAAACCAGATTTCTCATTAAGAATCTTAAAAATACCCTTAGACCCATTTATTGCATTTGGAGGAATTTATAAGAAGGAACTAATTTAGAATACAGGTAATAATTTACATACAAAAATGCCCAAGGTACTATTATATATTAATTTGAGAAACATTAATCCACACAAATGTCCAATAGTATGAGAATGGCTAGTTTGAACAGTATGTATATTCAGTTTATTAAAAGGTGTGTTTTATAGGGTCAGGAACCCTAGAAGATTCTAGTCCTTAGAGGATTCTAATCTTTAAATCTTCTCCATTTAGCACAGTGCTCAGCACAGATTAGATCCTCAAAAATACTTGGTAGAGGTTGAAGGATTCATTAAAGTGACGGTGAGTTTATAATTACATGGAACATCACTTATTAAGTGAAAAAACCAGGGTGCAATACGAAACCTGAAGAATTGTCACATTTCTATTGAAATATACATTGGCCCCATGTGCAAAAATGAGGTGAATTAGTGAAACTTGTGGTGTATCTAGGCTATATAACATTCTGCAGCCACTAAGATGATATTTGGAATAATATTCATGGTATGAGAAAATATTTGCGATATCTCAAGTAAAAGCACAGTGTAAAAATATGCATGTAGTATAATTCCAATTTGTCTGTGTATGTATATATTATATATAATTGTAGCTATTTACTACATATTATAAGATATAATATTAATTATAATTATATTTTTATATATTATATATTTATTTTATAATATAACTATTATTGAAAATAACATAAACATGGTATTTATATATTTTATTACAGATATTTACTATTAATATACAAGTATATTTTATCTATGTTTATGTGCAATGTGTGTAATATGTATTATATACACATACGTATGTTTTGGGCCACAGATCTGTTTAATCCCTAGAACCCCATTTAAGTAGAAACCAGATTTCTCCCTGAGAATCTTAAAAATACCTTAGACCCATTTATTGCATTTGGAGGAATTTATGAGAATAATTTAGAATAGAGGAAATAATACGGAATAGAGAATATGTATACGTGTGTGTATATTACACATATCCATTTTATATATGTAATATATATTTATATATAAAATAATAAAATGACATATATAAAATTTTCTCTATATATAAAAAATGAGAGACACACACATACACATATACACACGAGTGGAAATACCCCAGAATACTGGCAGTTGTTTTCGGTGGTGAGACTACGATAGTTTTTTTTCTTCCCTCTATATTTCACCTTTTCCCACTTTTCAAATTTCCTCCTCCAGTGAGTATGTGCTACTTCTACCAAGACAAAAGAGGGCAGGCTAGGTGCGTTTCAGACGCGCGGCGGGCGGCAGAGCCGGGGAGGGGACTGCCGCGGGGGTGCAGCAGGCGGCAGCGCTGCGGTCGCATCGCATCAGCTGGTGCGCGTTGATCCCTCCGAGTCCAGGGCCTCTTCTCCGCGGGAAGTCGTGGCGGGGCCGGGGCTGGGGGGACGCGTGCTCCCTGTGCCGGGGAACGTTCCTTGCGGGGATGGCTGGCTGCCACAGCAGCCCGGGGCCCCTGCTGAACTCTTCTGGAGGAAAGCCTCCTTCCCCTCATTGGCCGGATCCCTCCAGTTGCTAAGAATGATCGGCAGTAATTAAAACTAAGCTAATAACCTCCTCACTCTTGACATTTCTATGGGGTTTTTGTTCACCATTATCTACATATAGATTAAAAATTGTAATTGGACTGGCGTTTGGGTTAGGAAAATCAACCACCTTCCAACTCGTCGTTTGCTGGGGACTGACACTTTGAAATTTTATTTAATCTGAGAAAATTGAGTTGAACTCTGGCACCCTGGGACGGGGAGGGGGAAACTAGCATTTATCCTTAAGGACCATGCTAGCTAAGAAAATATTCATGCTCCTGGCAGGCAGGAGTGGGGTCCAGATACACCCTGGCCAGGGGGGTACTGGGAGCCATGTATCCATACAGCAGTGCTGGGGCGAAGACAGAAGGCCTGGGAGGGGGAAGAGATACTCCACCGGGACCCCGTATGAAGGAGGTTTAAAGAAACCGAGGCCCCTTCCTCGGGAGGATTTCTGTGTCATTTAATAAGGGCTTAGCCTACCTAGCCCCACTGAATCCCCAAGTGCTGGCAGAGTGATGTCACTGATTCATAATCTGCGCTTCCAGGCCTCTGCAATGCTGTGAAGACAGGGGATCCACCTTCTATTTTTCTAGTTTCTGTATGTCTTTGCAGTCTGAGCTGCTTTGCCTCCCTTTTTCTGAGTCGATGAGGCAGAGTTTCTCTGTTTCTGGGAGTCTGTGATTCTGGGAGCTCATTGGGGGAGGATTCTAAAAGTGAGTGATTATAATAGCGACTTCAAAAGGTGGGGAAGTGTCAAACTTGCCTGGCTGCCCCTACTAGGAAGCCATTCATTTGTCTAAACTGAAACTCTTAAACTGATATTAATTCTTAGCCTGTGTCCCCAAGGTGATGGACCAGCTGAAGATTTCTTATCAATGTACAGTATGGCTGTGTCATGGCCCTGCTTAATATACTTCAGTGGAGTCTCACGGCTTCATTTGGATCAAGTCCAGCCTCCTTGTGATAGCTTCAAATCTGCTCCAGGTTTACCTTATGCCTCTGCAGACGTAGCCTCCGGACTCCTCACACCCATCCTCTAACATGAATGAGCTCTCTCCCTTTCTCTCTCTCTCTCTCTCTTTCTCTCTCTCTCTCTCTCTGACTGCACGGTGTGCTTTCCATTTACTGTTCCCGCTGCCTGAAATTACCCACTCCCCACCCCTGTCCCACCCTCACTCCCAAGATTTACCTCCTTTTTCCCCCGTAATTTCAATTAATCTATCATGTCTCATCTTGGGTTCGCTTTCTCCAGGAAGTGTTTGCTGTCCTCCAAAATCTTGTTTTCTGTTTCCTCAGCCCCCAGAAGTGACAACTCTGGTGTGACTCTGCCGACTTCTCCAATCAAACCAGGATCTCCTTGAAGGCAAGAATGTTATCGTGATCACTGCTGTATCTCCCAGTCCATGTTGCAATATTGAGTGAATGAATGAGAGAGTGAGTGAATCTGTGTGCCAAAAACAGGAAATTCATGACTCCTTTACCCTTGGAATGATAAATGTTCATTTATTTATTCACTTAAGAAGTAATTGTTGACTATCCACTTTGTGGGATGCACTTTGCTAGGCCCTGGGATTATAGTGGTCAGAAAGACAAAGAGGAGTCTGTGCTGTCTGTGGCACTTATAGAGGAAATAGACCAGAAGGATGAATTGCGATCAATGAGCTGAGAGAAGAGCATTCCAGGTGGAGGAAACGCAATGCAAAAAGACCTTAGAGAAAGAAGGGGAGACACAGTCTCAAAACAAAGAAGCATGGTGGGACTGGGGCATTGTGAGAGATGGGGCAAGGCTCCAAAATGAGCCCAGAGATGTGGGCAGCACACAGATCATGAGGACCTTGCAGGTTTGCCAGCATGGAGGGACAGGATCAATTTTGCACCGTAAAAAGAGTGTTAAATGAGCTAGTCTGTGTGGAAGATACAGACCTGTGTCCCTTTATTCTGAGGATGCGCATTCTTATCTTTTATGATTATTGCTTTCATCTTTCCAACACACATTTACCTCCTGGCGTGGACCGTTGAATTTTATCTGACTAGAGGTTTTTCCCATTCCCCTTCTTCTGGAAACAGACTCTGCCCACCCTGGCCATAGAAGTGGTCACATGGCCCAGATCTGACCCGAGCATCAGATCCCTTTGTTGACAGTGATTGGTTCAAGAGACAAGCACATGACCTAAGCAGGGCCATTGAGAGCCCTTCCATGGGATTGGTATTAGAGAAAGCTCTTTTTCCACTGAGGTTTGCAGGGTGGGGAATGTTTGTGTCTGGAGAAGGAGAGAGTAAGGCCACCGTGATGAAAAGAGGGAGAGACAGAGAAAGAACCATGAGGACTTTTCCTTTGAATGTTTGAACTACCCAGTATCCAAACTTTTATCAAGAATCAGGGACTCTCTCCTTTCCCCATTAAGCTAGTTTACATTGGGTGCCTATTGCTTATACCCACATGAGTTCCAACTCACTCATCCCATATCTGATTCCCATACCTCTCTGGGATATAGTCAGGGAAGTTATCTTTTCATTTTATAGAGGAGGAACCTGAGGATCATAAAATTGCCTGAGCTTATGCATGAAGTTGGTGGCAGAGCTTGAATCAATTGACCCATCACCCCTTCTGTCAATCAGTAGAGATGTATCAAGCTTTTATTCTCAGGATGACGATTCTGAGGATTTTCTGGACCAGCTCCAATTTTAGACATTCTGTTCCAGAGTCCTCTCAAACCACCAGTTGGCCCACTAATGTGAACTGACAAATATTTCCTTAAAGTTTGTTCATTTTTAGAAATAGTAAAAAAAAAATTATTAAAGCATAGTTCTTGATTTTTCATTTGAAAGGCACTATAATGAGTCGGTGGTGTGCTGGTGAATGTTTAACAACCAGCTCTGTAGATCTGACATGAGCATTGTCTGATATTTTGTTTACTTTAGTGAGTAAGACAAAAAATGAAACAACAAAGACATATGTTGGTACTTTACATGTTTGTCAATGATGTGAGCAGCTCTTTTGCTGAACTGAATAGTGGTTTTCAAATACTAGAAGACGATTTTCTCAATCATTTGTGCTATTTGCAATGCAATGGCTACAGGGACACCACACCTTTAAGTTCAATCAGCTTTATTAGCATTTTTTACATCACTTTCTTAAATCTAGACAATCAACAAAACAAATCAAGCCCTGATTTTGCTATAAATCCATGGGGTAAATATTTCCACTGTGGCTTATTGCAAGCTACCAGCATGATATCATTCAACATGGAGTTGGGGAGAGATATGCAGATACCATTGTATGTGTTTCCAAATTGTAAGTTTCTATAATTTAATTTTTAATAATGGCTACATTTTAAAATTAGTTCATAAAATTCCTGAAAATTTAGCCACTGTTTCTCATGGGCTGGTATGATCTGCACCTGGCACATTGCTGCAAATCCCTGTAACTGTGTCCTCCCTGCTCACTGGGTGTTGAATGGCAGAGACTCCATGCCCCTGTTCAGGTGGCCTTTCCTCTTCTTCCTATATTGCTCTTACGCTGGAGGCTCCTGCTAAGACCATCCATCCTGTCCAGATAAAGCAGATCCTCCCATTCTTTTCTTTCACAGCCCCCTTTATTTCTCCCTGCATAGCACTTGTCACAGTGTGAAGCAATGTCTTTTATTTTTTGGATGTGTGTTTATTTGTTACACTCCATTTGACTGTGAGTTCCTTGTGAGCAGGACAATGTCTGTAATCATAGTATTTCCTGGACCTGACTTCATGTACAGTTCGGGGGAGGAACTCTGAGTATTTGCTGAGAGTGCTAAGGAATAGTCACAGCTAAATGCTCATTTGGGAGAAGAGGGATGTTATTATCCATGTTCGTAGCAGTATTATTCACAAAATCCAAAAGATGGAAGACACCTAAAAGTCCATCCACAGATAAATGAATAAACAAAATATTACATATCCACACAGTATAATGTGATTCAGGCATAAAAAGGAATGAAATTCTAACACATGCTACAACATGGATGAATCTTGAGGACATTATGCTAAGTGAAAGAAGCCAGTCAGAAAAGGACAAATACTGTACGATTCCATTCACATGATGTACCAAGAGTAGTCAAATTCATAGGGACAGAAAGTAGCATGGTGGTTGCCAGGAGCTGGGGGGAGGGGGAAATGGAGAGTTGTTGTTTTGTGGGTACAGAGTTTCAGTTTTGCATGATGAAAAAATTCTGGAGATGGACGATAATGACAGTTGCACAACAATGTCTTAACAAGAATGCACTTAATACCACTGAACTGTACACTAAAAAATGGTTAAAATTGTAGGTTTTATGTTATGTCTATTTTACCACCATAAATAAATAAATATACAAAACTCTCCAGGCTTCTCAGATCCTTTTCACGGAATAGACTGAGTGCTGGTTTCTGTACGAAGATACTTCAGAATGTTCGTGGAAAGATTCATATGTCTTTCATTTCTATTTTTCCATGAACTTTTTGAAACACCCTCATATTTGGAAAGAAGTGAGATTACACAGTTATAGAATGATGATGATTATGATGATGATGATGGTGACAGGTACAATAAATTGTGTACCTCGGATTACACAGGTTTGATTTGGAGTGTTTCTTATGTGTGATCACTTTACAGTATACAGGTGAGGAGGGTATTATTACTTCCATTTTATGAATGTGGAAACTGAGGCTTAGAGAGGTTAAGTAACTTGCCCAAAGCTACACTGCTTAAATTCAAGGTTAGTTGACTCTAAACCCCATGCTTCCAACACCCCCTCTCTATGTCTTTATCTTATTTAGGAGGAAAAACCTGGATGGGAGGCACGAAACCCACTTTGGCTGATAATCCCTTGCTCATTTTCTTCTCAGGGTCGCCTTCCAGCTGTAGAGGGACAAAGATCCTGTTCCCTTTGCTTCCTCTCTCACATTCATGGAGCTTGGCCAACCCGGCGCAATGACTGAGTTGTCAACCAGGAGATAGAAAAAAAGAAAAAGCAATTTCTTCTATTTCTTGGCTCAATCTATGCAGTCAATACTGTTAACAGTAAATCAAATATCAGGACTGCATTGACCCAGGAAAAGGCCAAGGAGAAAAAAAAAAAAAAAACAACAAAAAAACCCGAGCAGAATCCAAAAGGTAGAAAATAAATTTCAGCCACAGGCATAAATCATACCTGGAGACCTGAGCCTGCAGTAGAAGTAGCAGCAGGAGACTGAGCTGCTCCAGCACGCTGGGTCCCAGGGATGCCTAGTTGGGCTTTCAAGTTTCTAGGACTCGGTCCCGGTAGATCCAGGGGACAGGAGGTCACTAGAGGAAGAGCTGGGGATTTCTGATTTGAGGTCCTTCTGATTTGGGACCTCACCTCTCAACCACTGGGTGAACTGGGATGGGGTATCTGCAGAAAATGGCTTTTGGGGTAAGCTCCCTCCACCCTTACCTTGCAAACTCATCTTAAATTTCATAGCGCTGCATGCTGGCTCCAAAAAGCAAGAGACTCCAATGTTCTAAAATAAATTTCAGGTGTGTCTGAGCCACGTTGCTGCCTGAATTGTAACCTCCTTTTATTAATGTGCCATTCAACAAATATTTATTAAGTGTCTACTGTGTGCCAGGCATTGTTTAAGGCCCTGAGCATTCAGATGTGAACAAAATAGAAACTCATTTCTGAGCTTACTGAAGCTACATTCTAGTGAGTGGAGGAGGATGATTAGATAATTTAGATGTTTATAGTATGTTGGAAGGTAATAGGTGCTATGACGAAAAACAAAGAATTTAAAAGGGATGTGGAGCACTGGTGGTGGGGGTGGGGGGGATCAGGTTTAATGAAGGAAAAGGAACATTTGTGCAAACACTTAAAGCAGGTGAGGATGTGAGCCCTGGGAATATCTGTGAGCCCTGGGAATATCTGGGAGAAGCGTGTTTCAGGCAGAGGGAACAGCAGATGCAAAGGCCCTGAGGCAAGGTGTGCCTGGAGTGTTTGAAGAATGAGGAGGTATGGCTGGAGGGAGTGAGGGGGTTGGTGGTGGATGGTGGGGTCGAGGTTGGAGAGGTGACCAAGGGCTAGATCATGCAGGGCCTCTGGGCAGGTGTGGAGACTTTGGCCTTCTTGGGTGAAGTAGGGATTGTTGGGCTTGGAGTGGTGAAGGGACCTAATGTAACTTGGGTTTTAATAGGAACTTCTTACTAATGAGTATGTCATCCCCACACCCCGACTAGTTAAGATTAGAAAAGACTACATGGATTTACAGGGCAATTTGTGCACCCCTGAGAGCCCATCTCTCTGAAAATCATCCATAATGCCTTTGCACATTCTTGGCACTTGATACATGCTTTAACGTATTACTTGACCATAGAAAGAGGTCAAATGGATTGCTTGACAAAGAGTTAACGGTGCTTGCTTAGGAGGCAGCTGGAGCAGCTGTGGCAAGTAAAAGGGATTCTCCTCTTTTATTTCTTACCTTTTTGTATCGTCAGATTTTTTTTCATTTTTTATAGCTTTTTTGATTATTTTTTTAAAGATGTGTTAAATGGATGGATAAAGACTTTGAGGCCTGTTTTGAGTTCTGTGGCCTTGGGGAAGCCCCTTGTGTTTCTGAGCACCCACATTTTCATCTTTATAGTGGGGTAAACTTCTAATACCTGCTCATGAGCTTCTTAGTGAGAATAAATGCAGTTAAGAATGTGGAGCACTTTGTACAGTGCCTGGCCCACAGTAGGTGCTCAGTAAAGGATGATTTTAATTTGCAGGGAGCCATGTAAGGTTTTAAGGAGAGAAGTGGTGGGAAAAGATCTGGGTTTTAGGGAGAAGGCTCACGGGTTGCCCACGCCAGTCTCCAGCTACTGCCCTGAGCAGGCCTGGCCCCCCGTCATCTCCCTGGGCATCCAGGGGCCAGCTGACCTTCCCTCCTTCCCCTGACCCCCTACCCCAGCTTAGTCCTCTATATCTTTCTTGGGGAAAGCTGGCTGCCTGCCCAGCAGGCCGCCCAGCAACGAAAGGACTTCCTGAGGCCCAGGGAAGAAGCAACATCACCTAGTGGAACTCAATAGAATCTTCTTTCAGGCAAACTCCAGAGACTTGTAAGAAGCAGCCTGGGGACTTGTCTCCCATTCAGTGCAAGAACCGCCTGCACAGTGTCCAGCTACTACACTCTTGAAGTGGGCAACTGTTGGTTTGGACTCTTTAGCAACTGCTCCCTTTCTGTTAACAACACCCTGTTTTCCTTGAAGGGCCACCCTCTGCCATGCCCAGCCCACCAAGCATGAGTGGGGCTGACTCCCCTTCCCCATCTCTGGAGGTAGGTTTGGCCCATGAACCAGGCTCGAACCAATCAGAGCACTCGTGCCCTCTGCTTAGTGATTGGTTCAGTGAAGGGACTCCTAGCCAATAAGAACCAGTACCAGGATTTTGGTTCAGACTGATGATGTAACAGTCAGAGTGGACTAGGTTGTGCTGCAGTAACAAACAGCCCCTACCTCTCCATTAGGTCAGCTCAAGTCTTATGGCACAACAGAGGTTGATTTCTTGCCCATGCTCCATGTCCGCTGCAGGCTGGTGGGGATTCTGCTTCTCCTCTCTCTCGTTCAAGGATGCGGGCTGATGGAGACTACACCATCTGGAACATCATCAGTTACCATGGCAGAGGGAGGGAAACATGGAGTTGGATGGATGTGACTTCAAATCCTGACCTTGCTGCTTAAAGTGAGGGACCTGCCTGACCTGCCCAATAAATAGTTATCACTCAGGGACTATCAACTTCCCCCTCGTCCAATTTCCCTATTCCTTATGTACCCAAATTGGATTTTCAAGGCTTGGCTCAAATGCCTGCCTCTCCAGGATGCCTTCTGAGACCCAACTTCATTGCCAGTGCCCCTCCATCATCTTAGCATAGAAGGAAGCACATAGTAGTGGCTGTCTTCTGTGCCCATTGGTATCTAGCAAAGGTTTCAGCACTTAGTAGGTGCTCTTCTTGGTGTCACCCAAGGTACTTTGCATTGTCAGGCACAATAGTGGGTATTATTATTTGCACCACTCACAATGCCAACCCAGTGCCAAGCAGGTCATGTGTTCTTACCCTTGGTGTGCAGTCTCCCTCAGTGATTCTAGCAGTGTATCTCCAGGAAGTTATCTCCTGAAACACTTCCCCCAGGCCCCCAGCCTCTAGCACCTCTGGACCTGGAGTTTGCGATCTGGAGTTCCTACTAGGGTGTAGTTTGCTGAAATAGGTGGGGTTGGGTGAGGGAACCTTGAAGGGGTGGTCCAAGGCTGCACCTCCCTCTGGGGGTCATTAGGGGTCAGCGAGCAGCGACTTGGCTTGTGTATCTCTTTCCAGGGCCCCAGACAAAGAGGGAAGTCATTGGCAATGCAGTTACCTTGGCAACTCTTTGTGCTGGAGAGTGGGAGTGGGGAGGGAGGCAGCTGAGGGAAGGGGGTGGCAGCTGCAGGGGGAGGGGGAGGAGTAGGAAGGAGCTGGAGGGGAAACCCACCTTTAAAAGGAGGAAATGACTCCACTTCCAAGCAGAGTGAAGGAAGGTGTCTTCCCCATGCAACATAGAGGCTGGTCTGGCTGGGATGTCCTGCCTCCCCTTCACGCCTTCTGTAGAAATTCTTCCAGCAGTTTTAAGAACATCCAGAGAACTGGGTTCGAGTCCCAGCCCTCCTTCTAACTTGCTGTGTGACCTTGTGCAAGTTAGTCTCCCTCTCTGAGCCTCACTTTCCTCTCCTGTAGAATGGGGGTAATAGTTCACAGGGTGGTTGTGAGCATTAGATGAGTATTTTATGTAAAGTGTGTTGAATAAGCTGGGCCTTAGCAAGTGTTCACTACCTGGGGGCTGTTCTTCATTCATTCATTGTTCTTCTTTTGCACTGGCTACGTAGGCTTAGGTAAGTGGCTCCCTCACTTCGATCAGTTTCTTTACCCATAAAGATTGGGGAATTTCTATGGAACATGCCTGGAGCTAAGTGGCTGTCACTGGTAGCTATGGTTACTGGTGTTCCTGCCAGGTTTTTGACATGGTGGGAGTGGGTTGTGTGTCATCATTGTGTAGATGTGGAGACAGGTTCCACGGGATGTGCCCTCAGGGGAGGGATCGGGGTGAGGTAACCTGCATCAGGGCCACCATATTGCCCAGCACTCTGCATTCTGTGTTTCTTGTCCTCCTAGAGCCCCAAGGCATACCCTGCTCCCCCTGCCCCCCACATTGCACATGTCCAGGAGCCAGCCTCCTTTCCTGGCCTCCCTGGGCTACTCTATGCAGGAAGGTGGGCAGAGGTCTGAGTGGGAGAGGTGTTCAGGATAGGGGTGGGGACTTTGGCTTCCTGAGAGCAGGAATGGTGAACACATGGGTGGATTCGTGGGATGCCTCTGCCAGGGTGGGGTGGCTTCAGGGTCCCAGGATGCAGTTCCTCTTCTGCCCCAGAAGCCCCACCCCGATCACTGGCAGAGACCTCAACCTTTCAGCCACCATCTGGAAGATGCGGTCATGGGAAAGGAATGTGCTCCCCACTGTACACTGGCAGCAGTTTATCAGTCTGGCGTAAGGAGTGCAGCTTTCTGAGTGATTTCCCAGATCCTGATCCAACCCCAGGAAATGAGCACCCGGAGTCCCAACGGTCACTGGGACCTGCCTTAGCTGCCCAGAGCCCTTCTGTCTGTCTGTACATCTCTCCTTTGTCTTGAGGAGCTGTCCTGTCCCTGTGCAGACAGACTCCTGAAGCTCTGCTGGAAAAGACCCCTTGGGCTTTGACCCCCAAATGGTTTGTGATTGCTGTGGACAGACACACTTCTCAACATCTAACTGCTTTCAGTGGGTGTTACCTGGTGGCAGGGGCAAGCAGGAAATGCTTCTGGTGTTCAGAGGGCTGGAGAAGTGAGGGAACGCCTCCTGGCGGAAGTAGCACACTTCCAGGAGGGAGGAGAGAAAACGGTAAGTGTCAGGGCCAGGCACTTTCAAGACACCTCTCATTTAATCTGTACAGTAACTTGGCAAGGTGGATACTGTGATTACCCCCATTTTACAGTTGCGCAAACTGGGTCTTAGAGAAGTCAGGGGGCTGTCCGGCCAGTCCAGAGGCCAGGTTTGAAGCTGGGTGTGTTTGATACAGACCTGGGGCTTGTTTCATTTTGCCCGGCTGCAGTCTGAGGTGACTGTGTCCAGGTGGAAGGTGTAGGCGGAGAGGGAGAGAGAGCGTAGAGCTGGGGATCCAGAAGTCTGGCTCAGGGGAGTAGAGGGTGCTAGTGGAGCCATTCTAGGTGGCAGAGGGGCAGGCAGTGGGGTTTGTATTTATTATTGTGGAAAATTTGACTATGCCACTCTACCCGTGTAAAGCCCTTCATGGCTCCCCGGTACCCTTGCAAAAAGCATTAATTCTTACCATGACCTTCAGGGCCCTCCTTGCCCTGCTCATCTCAGTAGGCTCATCTCTCGCTGTGCTCTCACATGCCCACCTCATCCCCTGAAGTTTCACTCTGGGGCCCTACCTCACAATTCCTTCTCTCTGGAGCATTCTGCTCCCCTCCCCTGCATGACTCACCCCCACTCATTCTGCTCTCAATTTAAATGTCACCTCCTCCAGAAAGCCTTCCTTGATTCCCGAGTTGGGTCAGATGCCTCCTCTGAGTGCTCCTGACCCACTTGGCTTTCCCGTCACTCTGTTCTAATTATCTCTTATTTGTTCAGTGTCTGTTTCCACCTCCCATCCGCCATCCCTGCCTTAGACTGAGCTGTATGAAGGGCAAGAACCATGTCTGTCTATCACTGAATTCTTAATGCCAAGAGCAGGTGGTGCCGGCACATAGCAGATACCTACTAGAAATTTATTTAATTTATGCACAAGTAAAGAATGAACAAGGTAGGGAGGCAGTGAAACTTTTGGTGGAAGAGCAAATTGGCAGAAATAGGCTAGTAGCAGGGCAGGATCTGGGGCAGAGAGGAGCCCGACTCAAACAGAATGTTACCTACTGTGTCTCAAAGCCCTCAAAGTGCCCTCTATTCCCCTCTTACTGCCTCTGTTTTTTTGCGTGGGTCCCAGTGGCCAGGTGGGGAGGTGTCTTGGCTAGCACCCTGGAGAGACCCCTGCTTTACTCCTTCTCCCTGTCCCCCAGCCTCCACCTGGATGCACCTTAGAGTCACTTCCCTGCTCTATAGCCTACCAGGGGCACTGCTTTCTGGAGGAAGTCTTAATGGGAATCTCTTAATGGAAGCTGTCTATTTTTGGCTCTGTGAGGAATTAGCAACCACAAAGTGCTCTTTTGCAAGGGGATAGTGTTAAGAGGCTGCTCTCTATACTTTTTACCAGGGCTTTGGTGTCCACCAGGGAGACCATCAGTTATTGAGCACCTGCTGTGTGCATGTCTCATAAATGGTTCCTATTCTTTACCACCACTTTGTGTGGTTGATAATTTCCTTTGCTTTACTTTATGAATGAAGGGAATTGGAACTCAGAGGAGAAGAGAAGGTTGGAAACTTCATGCCCAAGCCTGTACCACTCCTAAGCCCCTGAGTAGAGCCATGGTGGAAGGGGTACTGGAGCCAGCTGCTGTAGTTTAGGTGTGGTTCTTCCATATAAGCTGCATCATGTTGGGCAAAGGGCTCTACTTTTCTGTGTCTCAGCTTCCTCATCTGTAGAATGGGCATAATAATAACATCTACTTCCCTGGGTCATTGTGGGGAGTTAATAGTTGAAAAGTGTTTAAAGTGTTTGTCATAGTTCTCTACACAGAGCTCAATAATGTTGGCAATTCAGATTAATTCAACAGACCTTGTCAGGTGCCTTCTAAGTGCTGCAGCAAAGGAGCAGAGCAGACCCCACCCCACCTTCATGTACTTACATTCTGGTAATTGACGTGCCAGATAATAGAAGGCATTGTTCGTCTCTGGCCTTACTGTATACATTTACCCATTTAACAAATATTGAGTGCCTACTATGTGCCAGGCTAGGCAAAGAAGAGCTTGCTGCCTCTCCCTTTAGGTGGAAGACAGGCGGGGAGGCAGGAGTCTGAGATGCAGCAGACAAGAGAGCTTCAAGGACTCGCACGAATGGATGAGTCAGAGAGAAGCCTCAGGAGTTAGTCAGGGAGGGGAGGGTATCTAGGCACAGGGCACAGCACATGCGAAGTGCAGAGGCAGTGGTCGGGCTGGCTCACGTTCAGCTTAGTGGCTGTTGGATTTCTCTGTTGTGCTTGCCTGTTTCTTCTCTGAACTCTGCAAACAGGGTGTGAACTGGGACATGACAAATTTAACCCCCACTGGCCGTGACCTTGATTCTCTTTAAATTCTTTGCACCTATCATCTCATTCAACCCGCACTACAATCCTGTTGTTCCATGTGTGTAGGGTTAAAGTATAGCTTTCCTTATTCTACAGAAGCAGAGATGTGAAGTGCAGTGCCCAAAGTCACCCAGTTATAGGGCTGCCAGATTTACAAAAACAAAACAGGACGCCCAGTTAAATGTGAATGTCAGATAAACAACCATTTTTTTTTTTTTTTAAGAATAAGTATGTCCCCTGAGGTCTTTGGGACATACTTGTAATAAAAAATTATCTGCCACCCAGTTTTTGGCAACCCTACTCAGTTTTTGAACCACGTTATACCCGTTTATTCCTCTGAAAATAAAGGTAATGATAATTATAATCTGGATGTCTTGAAGGCCAGCTAGGCACCAGGCTCTGTGCAAAGTGCTTTATGTATATCTCGTACTTAAAGCTTGAGCTAAGGGAATCAGCAGCGCGCACAGCTCTGCTCACCGCCGGCAGCGCCGCAGTTCCGCAGATGGCCACGAGGTGTCGCCCTCGGCCCGCGGTACCCGGGTGGAGGCGGGAGCCACCGGGCGCGCGCGGCCCATTTATCACGGCTCGGCCGCGGCGCGCAGACAATGCGGGGAGCGGCCCTTGCCCGCGCCCGCGCGGCTGTCGGTACAAAGGATGCGCTGTTAACACGTGTACTGTAATGGGCTCCCCCACGGCCTCTTCCCGGGCCGCCCGCTCCCAGCCTGACGCATGGCCCGAGCCATCCATCTAAATTATGTCACGGGCGATGAGCATCCTCCTCTGTCCAGTCCGTCTGGCCGCCCAGGACCAGCCTCGACCTGTGTCCTGCACTCTACCTGGGCGACCCACGTCACTTCCCACTGTGAGGAGGGAACCTCGTGCAGGGTGAGCACCTACTGTGTGCTGGGCCCCAGCCACTGTCTGCTCGACTTTCATGCAGGCTGGTGTGATTTATTAGCCCATTTTGCAGAGGAGAAAACTGAGTCTTGGAGCTGGAAAGTCTTTACGCTAATGTCACACAACCCTGGGGATTGCCAGAGCTGGGTTTTTTTCTTACAGCTTTATTGAGATTATAGTTCTCATATCATAAGATCCAGACATTTAAAGTGTACATTTCAGTGGTTTTTAATTATTCACAGAGCTGTGCAACCATCACCACAATCCAATCTTAGAATATTTTGGTCATCCCCCCAAAAAACCCCCACCTGTTAGCAGTCGCTCTCAATTCCTCTCTCTTCTCAGCCGCTGCCAACCACTACTCTGCTCTGTGTTTTTATAGATGTGCCTATTCTGGACATTTCATGTAAATAGAATCATACAATATTGAGGTCTTTCATGACTGGTTTGTTTCACTTTGCATAATGTTTTCAGGGTTCATCCATGTTGTGACATGTATCAGTTCTTCATTCCTTTTTATTGCCAAATAATATTCCAGTGTATGGATATACCACATTTTATCTATTCATCTGTTGATCACCTACACTTTTTAGCTGTTATGAATAATGCTGTGGAAAAGCTTTTGTGTGGATATATATTTTCAACTCTCTTGGGCACATACCTGGGAGTGAAATTGCTGGGTCATATGGTAACATTAGGTTTAATTGTTCTAGAGCTGCTGGGCTATTTTCAGAGTGGCTGCACCATTTTATGTTCCTACCAGCAGCATATGAGCATTTGGATTTCTATACATTCTTGCCAGCACTTGCTACTACCTGACTTTTTAATTCTAGCCATCCTAGGGGGGTATACGGTCTCTCTCATTGTGGTTTTGATTTGCATTTCCCTGATGACTAATGATGTCAAACACCTTTTTTTTGTGCTTATCGGCTATCCACATGTCTTCTTTGAAGAAATGTCAATTCATATCTTTTGCCCAGTTAAAAATTATTGGGTTATTTGTCTTTTTATTGTTCAGTTGTAAGAGTTCTTTATATATTCTGGATACAATTTCCTTATTCAATATAGAATTTGCAAATATTTTCTCCCATTCTTTGGGTTGTCTTTTTACTTTATGGTATATTTTTACAGCACAAAAGTTTGAAATTTTGGTGCAAGTCCAATGTATCTGTTTTTTTCTTTCATTGTTTGTACTCTTGATGTTGTCTCCAAGAGCCCTGCTCTGTGTGACTCTGAAGTTGGTACTCTTTTTGCCACACTGAGATGGGGAGTATTTGACCTCCCATGAGGGTCATGGAAGGAGCTGCTCATGACTTGGTGGTCGTCTTAGGCTGATCAGGGCGTGAAGCTGTGGGGAAGCACCATGACCCTGGAATCAAACAAATCTGGGCTCCAGTTCTGGCCAGGCTGTTGTAGGTCATTCATTGCCTCTCAGCCTCAGTTTCCTCATCTGTACAATGGAGATAATCACATCTGTCCTCAAGGTTGCTGTGAGATTAAATGAGGTACAAGCATATGGAAGATACTTCATAAACATAGCTGTGATGACAATGTCCTGCAGGGTCCCTGAGAGAGCCCCCAGCTTCCTACACCCCTAGCATGGTGTGGGACCCTGCACACAGGACTCACGACATCGGCTCCTGCCCTGAGAATGCTGGGTATCAGGACACATGGCTGGGAATCCCTGAGCCTCCCTGTCCAAATGAATCTTTTTCTGGAGCCTGAACTCAAAGCATAGTTTTCCTTGGCCCTTGGTACTACTGAAAACTGCAAGGGCAGCAGAGAGAACCAGAAGGAATCACCGGACTGCCAGGAAGAGAGAGGCAGTGGCTCAGGTTTAGTTCTCGTCTCTTCCAGCTCTGCCCTGGCTCTCATAGCCATTCTGACTGATGCGGATTCTGTGGGAGAGTTCAGGAATGGACGAAGACCCCAGCCAGGAATAGGCACCTGAAAGAGAGGTGTCATTACCTCCCTTGTTACTAGTGAGGCAGCTGAGGCCCAGAGAGGTGAAGCCACTTGACCGAAGTCACACACCCCACCTTGAAAAGCAGTGCAAAGATCTGCTTGTCTCTGGGCCTGGGACATACCTGGGACAGTGGGCCTTCTCTCTGTGGGGTCAGGACCTCGGGAAAGTCCCTGCGCACAATGGCACCTGCCCTTCTCACCATCAGGGCGGGGGATTTGGAGCCACACAGACCCTGACTGGAATCTGACTGCACACCACATGCTCTCTGAACCTCAGTCTCTTCTTCTGTCTGATGGGGATTCTTATTGTTCCTGCCTCCAAGGCTGCTGCGAGGATGAAACTGGAGCAGAGCCTCACACCATCTTAATACAGACTTGACCCTTTGTGAGTGCTCGGTAATGAAGACTGTTCCTATGATTATTAATAACACAGACAAGAGCTTTGCAATGTAGACTGGGGATTCACACTGTGACGATGGTGGGGGGGGTCAGACTATCCCCCCTTCCTCCAGACATGAGCCTCAGAGCAGGTATTTTCAGGGCAGCAGGAAGCCCAGGGCGCTGTCTGCTGGTGGATGGAAGTGGAGAAAATTGATTCCAGCCCAGAAGGCCGCAGGTGGCAGGGCAATTACCGAATGCGGAGCTGCCGGAGATGAGAAGACCTCAGGTCATGGCTCTCCTGACCCCATGCGCTGCAGTAGGACCTGTCTCATCATAGAGCCTCCTGTCCCAGATCTTGGGCTGTGCTGTGGGGGGTAGGGGGACCAGGGAGGGCTTGGCTGCTCCTCCACACAGACATGCCCACATCTACCCCACTGGGCGAGCTTCTCACATTTCTCATTGGTGCTGCCTTCCACCTTTCCAGCATCCTTCTGGAAATTTCTTTTCTTGGCTGTTGCTTCTCTCTGTGTTCATTGGGACCTGGCTCATAGCAGATGCTCAGTTAATGCCTGCCGGGGGGGGGGAGGGGTAATAAATCAATGTGTCTCTTCAGAGTCGAGGTTGGAAGTTTTAAACTCAGCTCACCTCACCAAGCTGTGGCTGTCCTTAGCATGAGGACAGCCCTAGCATCTGGGCTGTGTGCAGAGCTCCAAGCCAGCTACATACTATCCTGTCTGTGGCCTCATGTGGAGACACTATGGACACGGTGTGGTGTTGGGGTCAGAGGGCAGGCTCTGGACTCAAATCTGGCTCCACAGCTTCCTTGCTGGATGAGCTTAGCAAGGGACTTGGCCTCTCTGAGTTTTAGTTTCCCCAGTGCCTGCTTTGTGGTATTTTCATGAGGATTCAATAGTTCATAGAATGCAGGCGGCTGGGCCAGGGTCTGGCCCCTGGTAGGTGCTCAGTAATGAGCAGAATTATTACTCCAGCACGAAGAAGATGGATGGGGTCATGGAGTGGGGGTGGCTGGAAGACTCAGCCTGCTCAGGCAGTAGCCAGGAGGGATCAAGGTCTGGTTTTTCCGTTTCCTAGTGGTGGAAATGACCACAGTTGAGCCATGAGCCTTCACAGAACCTCAGTGTCTTCATATATAAAATGGGGCCAGTCCAAAGGGTTGCTGCAGGGATTCAGTGAGGCCACAGTGTCAAGGTTGAGCACAGTGCCCGGTCCAGAGGGGTGGTCAGTAAATAGTTGGTGTCGATGGAGGAGGAAGAGGATGAGGAGTTAAAAGGGGAGGAAGAGTCGGGTTGGGGGAGGAAAGAGGACGCACCCTGAGTAAAGATTCGTAGAACCTAGTTCATTGGCACCTCACTGAATGACATTGAGCAAGCTGCTCTGCCCTCCTGCTTCAGTTTCCATACTGGTCAATGAAGGAGATGCGTGAAATCCCAGCTGACCAGGAAACATGCTCAGGTACTGGGTAGGGGATGTGACAAGACCACAGGAGGCAGCTGGGTCACTTGAGGTCATGGTCAGGGCTGCTGGTGACATCTCCCCTTGGCCTCAGCCTGCTCCCTTGGCAAGGGTGGTGGAGGAAGAGCGGACACCATTTACTGACCACCTCCCATGAGCCAGGCCCTGAAGCAAGGACCACGTGGATGTTAACTCCTATGTTGTGCTCACTGACCTCACAAAGTAGGGACAGTAATGAGCCTATTTTCCAGTGAAGGAAGCTGAGGTTGTGCAGCCCGGAAGTGGTGGGCAGTCCTAGAACCTGACATCAGACTTCAAAGCTCTGAATCTTTACTGCTAGCTGTTTCCCTTTAGATGAGCACAGCCCCAGCCTCCTGAGCAACTGTTCAGCCCCAAACTGTTTAGGCGGGGGGGGGGGTGGCTCGCACCCACACTCAGCCCTGACCTCCCCTCTGAGATTTGGTGATGCAAGGACAGGGTACATGTCTGTGAAGCCCTAGGCTCTGTGTACCATGAGGGCAGGCTGCATCTGTCTCAGTCACCATCCTGTCCCCAGCCTAGCACAGTGCTTCATACAGAGGGGGGACTGGGAAAAATGTCGGATGGGCAGATGAGCACTGGCTTCTTCTCTCTCTTCTCTGCAGTGCCTAGCCAAGTGTCTTGTCTGCAGCACGTGCTCGTTATGAGTAGAGTTGCCCAGTTTTAGAGCAAGAAGGGCCTTTTGAAATTCTGTAGTGTACCCTGCCCATTTTACGGATGGGGACACTGGGGAAAGTGGCTTTTCCAAGGATGCACATTAATCCATGAAGACCCTCGTGCAGAACCTGGGTCCAGTGTTCCTTCCTCCCTCCGTGATGGCCTGGCTTGATGTCATCTGCACAGTGAGGCTGGCCCAGCCCCTGCATTTCACTCCACAGTGGGGCAGGAACGGGGAGGGGGGCTGAGAGACAAGATGCTTCAAGCTGGAGAGAGCTCTTAGATAATCACAAATCCTCCTGGCTTCAGAATTAAACTGATGCCAGTGACTAAGTAGCAAGGAATGACGAGACATCTCCATTTTAGCAACTGTCCACTCAAGGGTGAATGCTGCTGTTCTAGTCCATTTTGTGTTGCTATAACAGAACAACCTGAAACTGGGTAATTTATAAAGAAAAGAGGTTTATTTGGCCTATGATTCTGGGACAGCTGCATCTGGCATGGGCCTCAGGCTGCTTCTACTCATGGTGGAAAGTGGCAGGCAGCTGGTGGGTACAAGCAGATCACATGGTGAGAAGAAGCAAGAGAGAGAGAGGAGGTGCCAGGGTCTTTTTAAGCAAATGAGCTCTCCTGGGAACTAACAGAGCGAGAAGTCACTCATTAATCCCCCCTCCCCCATGGGGAGCATTAATCCATTCATGAGGGATCTGCCCCCATGACTCAATCAGTTTCCAACAGGGCCACATTGGGGATCAAAATTCCACATGAGTTTTGGAGGGGACAACACATCCAAACTCCGTCAGCTGCTCACTGGCATAAGCGACACTGCAGAGAATTTGCAGCCCGGCTGGGCAGCCCCATCACCCTCACACTGTGTCCATCACACCTAATCGGGGCCCGGCAGGCCTGGGTGCCCAGTCTTGGGATGCATGGGGCCTTCATGCGGTGGTCTTGCATATTGAGAAGAGTCAGCACCATTGAGAGCATCCTCTGCATCGTTAGGTCCAGGCTGGAGTGGCTCTGGAAGTCTGGGAAGAATCTGTCCTCATTGAGTATTCACTTTGGAAACTTGTGCTGAGCAGCACTGGACTGAGGCAAACCTGAGTTCAAATCTGGCTTCACCCTTCCCACCTGGTGATTTTGGGAAGTGACTTTGCTCCTCTGTAAAATAAGGCAAGAAAAAGTCTCCCTCAGCTTTCCAGTGAGGGTAAGACAAATACAAAGAGTTGTCTTTATTGAGCACCTGCTGTGTGCTGGGCCTGCACTTACTGTTGGCCATTCTGGAGAAAAGAAGATGGGCAGGGGTTTCCATAATAATCTCTGCTATCCTCAGCACAGCTCCTTGGGGACAAGCATTATGTCCTCATTTTACAGATGAGGAACCTGAGCCTCAGAGATGGTAAATGACTTGACTTGGGACACTCAGCACTTGTTGACATCTGGATCTGAAGCTGGGCACCTCTGCATCCATGTGTTATTGTTTAAAAAGTCTAAAGTGTTCTACAGACATCAGGTGGGTGTCCCATCTGTGTGACTTATCTGGTGGCATCTTCTCACCCTGATTTCCTGGTACCCTCCCTTTCCTGCTTCTCTCCTTCCATCTTCCAAGGGAATCCCAGCTTTTCAGAGGCTGGCATCAGCTTAGGGGCTTGTTATTTGTCAGTTAAATGATTTAACAGATAAACCCTGAACACCTGCTCAGTGCCAGGCTCTGTGCTGGGTGCCAGAGAGCACAGAAATGAATAAGACATGGCCCTGAGGGGCTTGGAGACAGACACATAGACACACAGACAAGATTTATCTTTGCATGGCATTGGGCACAGTCCAACATATGAGTATTAATGTTGTTTAAATAAGTGCTGGTAAATGACCATTGGAAGAAGGGATTCTGTCCCTCTGGGGAATCAGGAGGTGGGGAGGCCTGAGTTCTTTTGAGCTGAGGATGCCTTATATCCCAGGACTTCTGCTGACACACCAGGAGTCTGATGCAGTCCTGTCAGAGGCTTTGGGCCAAGACAGACCTTGTATTCATTTCTGGGGACTGCCGGAACCACGTCCCACAGGCTGGGTGGCTTATATAACAGAAAATTATTCTCTCATAGGCCCACCCTAATGATCTCATCTTAACTTAATCATCGACAAAGAATCTATTTCCAAATAAGGTCCCATTTGAAGGCCCTTAGGTTAGGACTTTAACATCTTTTTTGGGGGGGACACAATTCAACCCATTATAGGCCTGTAATGGAATATACTTCTACATTGTGCGGTATGTTTTGAGCACCAGCTCTATGCCTGCCACTATGCCAGGCCCTGGGCATTCCGAGATTCAGAGGTGACATTTTTGCTTTCATGGTGCCCAGAGCACATGAGGGAGAAGATGAGAGGAGAAACCGCAGCCAGCGGTGGGGAGCACAGAGTGGGTGTGGATGGGGTGGTGGGAGATGAGATATGTCTGCGTCCTGCAGGGGGCATACTAGGAGATGGTCCTAGAGAGGAAGGTGGGGCTGGTGGTGATTTTTATGCCAGGTGAGGAGTTAACAGTTGAACCGTTGAGACATTTTCAGCAGTAAACAGAGTCACAGACTGATGAGCTAAAGAGCTGTACAAACAATGCTTCTTTTTGGGGGGAGGGAAATCTGTGTTTAGAGCTCAGCTGGTCTCAATTGCATTTTATGGGAGGAGAATCTGAGGTTCTGAGTGGGGAAGTGACTCTCCCAGGGTCACATAGCAAGCAAGGACCAGCAGTGGCACCAGAAGGTGGTTCTTCTTGTCTCTGTGTCTTTAGAGCACGTGGCCCAGTCTACAGTTATAAACATGCTTATTCAAAACACAGCTGCCGTTACCAATGACAATAGAAGCTGTTTGCTTGATCTTGCTCATCCCAGTCTCCAGGGGTTAGTAAATTTGCAGCCAATTTTCAGGGGTTTCAAATTGAATTTCTAGGTAGGTTCCATTGAGATGTGGCGAAATGATCCCTAGTTTCTGTTTATCCTATAAGGTGCTGGGACGAAAATTCATCCTTCCAATGAGTGTTTACTGCACCTAGCATGTGTCAGGCCCTGAGATGAGACGTGAAAATTCAGAGCTTTAAGAAGGAAAATCTCCCTCAGAATCTAAAAGTAAGCTTGCTGCCTCAGCCTCATGAAACTCAGTGTCTAACAGGTATATGCTCTCACAAATGTATCATCAGAATCCAAGTAGCATGACTGGAGCAAGCCCAGGGGGCCATGGGGGTTGGGAAGAAGTGTCTGAAATGCCTGGGGGGTGGGCAGGGAAGGCTTCCTGAGAGAGCTGATGCCTGACCTGAGTCCTGAGCAAGAAGCTGGAATTCACCACGTTGGGGAGAGGAACAGGTGGGCATTCCAGGTGGGTGGCATGGCATGTGGAAAGGCCTGGAGGGATAAATCTTATAGAAAGTTATTAAATGTGCCTGGCCATGAAACTGGAAGTATGGGAAGTAGAGGAGGAGAGATTACCAAAAACCTTGGAATTCACGGGAAGGAGCTTGGGCTTTATCTGGAAGGTAATAGGGAGCTATGAAAGGGTTTGGAGCAGAAGTGTGATCTAGTATCACTGATCTTTTCTAAGAGACCCTTCTAGCTACCATGAGGGGAAGAGGTGGGAGCAGAGGCAGAGGCCAGTGAGGAGATGGCTGCAGTTGTACAAGTGTAATATCTTTAATATTAATAGTAGTTATTATACTATATCATTTACTGTGCACCCAACACTGTTTTAAGCATTTTACATGTTTTTGCTCATTCATCTGTATGTGCTAAAGTGCATGTAAAGCTTTTAACCTGGAGCTTGGCATATGGTAAGCATCTGACAAGTTATTTACATAGAATTAGCAATCAATATGCACTGTCTATCCCATTTTGTAGATGAAGATTGAGGTTCAGAGTATTTAACTAACTTGCTGTATTGGGTGCTATGACGTACCTATCAGAAGGAAGGATTTCTTTTTTAACTACTGGGAGTGCTGCTCTCTTTGGGGCTGCCCCAGCTTACTCCTTTCACGGTCAGCACATATCCACGGACTGATAGAAGCAGGAGGATAAAGACCTGATCCCCTTCTCCAACTTGAGACAGCTCTGAAGAGCCATCCCAGCTCCTGAGCTCCCCATGGGGTCCACTGAGACCTTTGTTGGACCTTCATCATGGCTCAGCTTCTTTCTCTGCCACATTCTGCTTCTTTCTCCTCACTTCCACAGGTGTTGATCCCAAGAGCACTTCCTACTAAACATCCTGCACATTAAACTCTGTCCCCGAGTCTGCGTCCCAGAAACTGTGACACTTGCCCAAGATAGCACAGTCAGGAAATAAACCCTGACTCATTTAACTTCAAAACCTCCATTCTGCCTTCATGCCACTCAACCTTGATAAAGTCTCTTGACTCTCTGAACCTTAGTTTCCTCATTTGTAAACTGTGAGTGTATCGTCAGCTTAGTCCAGTTTATGCTGAGGTAACAAACATCTTCCAAAGTCTCTGTGGCTTCCCAAAATAGGGCAAACAAAACTTGTTTTTGGTTTGCCCAGGACTTTCTTAGTTTTAACACTAAAAATCCTGGAAAATCTCTTGGTTCCAGGCAAACCAAGGTGGTTGGCTTGAGACTGTCCCAGTTTTAGATCTGAAAGTCATATATCTGAGGAATCCCCCTCAAGCCTTTGAAAAGCAGGATGGCTAGTTACCCTATAAAAAGCAAAGGTTTATTTTTCACTGATGATACATGTATGTCCATCATTCACACATTCATCATGCTCATTGCATTACATGTTGGCTGCTGCTTTGCTTAAAATAGTTTTTGCCCTTGACCTAGGTCAGTGGAGTAGCCTCTTTCTAGGTCATTGCTGGTCTTGAGGCAGAGGAAAAAAGAGACCCAGAGAAGCATGCACTATCTCTGAAAGATTCTGCCTGAAAGTGACTTGAATTACTTCTGCTCTCATTTCATTGGCCAGCACAAGTCACATGACCAAACAGCCTGGAATGGAACAGGATGGTATAGAACCTCTGCTGGGGGGTGGGGAGGCACCTCAGGGAAGGGGTCTGGGATGTTTGGATGCTGCTTGGAGGAGGCCACTTAAACATCTTGGACGGTAGCTAAATGCTTTTTCTCATAGCTGGGAGCCTCCTCCCCATGTCTGTACCGCTTCGCCATGCTAATGATTTGAAACAGTGGCTAATTTGACAAGCCAATTGGAGTCCCCATGATTGCATTTGACTTTCTGACTAACGACAAGAGATGAACTCTCTTTTCTTAGTGCAACTTACAGTTGGATAGCCTTGGGCCATCACCCGGTCCCAATGTTCAAAATGTTGCCTTGTAAAT
Source organism: Cynocephalus volans (assembly GCF_027409185.1). NCBI lineage: Eukaryota > Metazoa > Chordata > Mammalia > Dermoptera > Cynocephalidae > Cynocephalus > Cynocephalus volans. The sequence goes on from NC_084461.1 coordinate 200,918,138, forward strand.
TGTCTAATAAAGTAATAAAGAAAGGGACTTGCTAAATGATTTGTCTTTTAACCATTGTAATGGGATTTTTTGTAACATTGTTTTATGTTAGAATGCAAAAATTATCACACATAATTAGAATCATTTCAATTCAAGTCTCTGCCAGGCCTCTGACATATTCTGCAACTTGCGCCATGTCGAGCAAGTCAGCTCGTAAAACCTAATCAAATACAATTTTAAAATGCAGTCACATTTGGAGTGGTGCAGTGAAGACTGCTAGGGAAGCCTGCCCAAGCCAGCTTTGCCTTGGAGGGAGAAGAGAAAAAGGGTGAAGAGGAGGGGGAAAGATACAAAAGGAAGGCGAGAAGAGAAAAGCCACATGATCGCATGATGTCTGTTCGGCCTCACCAATGGAAAGCAGGTGGCTGCTATCTGCAGGGGCGGCTTCAGACTGACTGGGCCTGGCCATGGGTCAGACTCGGTGATTCTAATTACTTCCCCTTCAGCCCCCTCTCAGATCTAACATGTGTGCCCCAGGGTTTCATTTCATTCAGGCAGACCAGGACTCTGCCTGTGCACCTTCTTAATATTTAATCCTAATCATGTGGACACATATATGTATCTATCTACAAAAGCTGTAGTACAAATGTTTAACCAGAAAGCACGCAGCAACTCAGATCATCTAACAGACAAGCTTTTGCAGGGGTGCAAGGACAGGCAGGTTGTCTAGCCCTGGGGTGAGGATATTCATAGAGAAAAATGTCACTGATTCCCAAAAATGTCCAAGCTGGGTCTTGCGGGGTGTGAGGGGGTTACCAAACTGTTGCTTTGTTCAGTCAGCTTGAAGGAGAAGCTGCTTTCTCCTGGCTAGAGCACCAAGGTGGAGAATGGAGACTCCTTCCTGCCAGATGCTGGTGGCAGCTCAGGCCCTAAAATTGTCCCACGATGTCCCCGTGCACCAGTGACAGCCCAGTTGTCTTAACTGTGGCCTGGAATTTAGTTCTAGGGAAGAGGAGGTTTCTGCCTAGGCTGGGAAGTGTGGGCGGCATCGGAAGATCACGTGGGAACAAGTGACGTGCGGTAGAATAATGGCACCGTAAAAGGGACGTGATGCCATCGGGGAATGGCAGCACGGCTCATGAATATTCTGGGCACTTGTACCCACAGCCAATGCCAGGCCCAGCTCCTGATTCATCAATATTACAAATCAGCATGGTAGCAAGCAGGCCGTCAGCAACTTTAATTTTTGCTTCAAGCTCAAGGAATTACCATGGAAGTATTTCCCAGGGACGCCTTGCAAGAACTCAGGGCAGTGCCTTCCTGTGCGGTCAGAGAGCAGGAGACTGGGCCTGAAAAGCTCTGAGTTCAAGACCCAGGTGGCCCACTAAAGTTCTATGTATGTGTGGGCAAGGCCTGAGCCCCCCAGCGAGAGCAAGAAGGGGGCACGTGAGCACTTATGATGTGCCAACACTACATTCCAGCAATTCTGCAGAGGAGAGATGATTGGCCCAATTTTACAGGTGAGAGAAACTGAGCCTCAGAGCAGGCCAGGTGGTTGCCTAGTGCTATGGGCTGAATGTGTCCCCCAGTAGTTCATGTATTGGAAACTTGACCTCCGTTGTAATAGTGTTAAGAGAGCGGAAAATCCGATTATGGTATATGAAAGGTGAGGCCTTTAAGAGGTGATTGAATCAGGAGGACTATACACTTGTGAATGGATTAATCTATTCATGGAGTAATGGGTTGTCATGGGTGTGGACTGGTGACTTTATAAGGAGAGCACATGAAAGAGCTCTTGCCATCCTCACCATGGGACTGCCTTTGTCACCATGGGACCCTATAGAGAGTTCCCACCCAGAAGGCCCTCACCAGATGCGGCCCCTGGACCAAGGACTTCCCAGCCTCCAAAATTGTAAGAAATAAATTCTATTTCTTTATAAATTACCTAGTTTCAGGTATTTTGTTATAAGTGACAGAGAAGAGACTCATACGGCTATCTAAGGGGTGACAATACTGAGACTGAGCTCAGTTTGAGTTGCAGGGATTGGTTTTCTCACCTGCCATGTGCAGGTGATGACAGCCACCTTGGAGAGTTATGAGGGTAAAACGAGGGACAGAGCTTAGGGGTGCTCTGGAAGTATCTCAAGTCCTCGAGGGAAGGGCATCCAGCATCCTGGTATAAGCACTGCTCACATCAGCACAGTTGCTGCAGGCTGCAGAGTTCTTTTACCTCCACTGTGCCTCAGTGGCCAGGTGACGTAGGCAGGTGAGGTGAGTGTGAACAAGAGGTCCACCTTGCAGGTGAGCAGGCAGAGGCTCCGAGAAGCCAAGCACCTTGCCTTTCCAAGGCTCCACAGCTTGGAAGTAGCAAGATCACCACTGAAGGTCATGGTTGAAGGTCTCTAGCAAAGTAAGGAGGGTAAGTGCTATGTACCCATTTTACAGATCAGAAGTGGGAGGTCATGGGTGGAAAGCTGGAGGACTTGCCTCTACAGAAAATGAGATTTGTTTAAAAAGGGGGAGGGAAGGATGACCCCTATTCTTTCAGTCTCTCTCTCTCTCCATCTCTAGTATTTCAACTAAAAATAAAGTGGAAATGATCTTTCTTCCCTCCCTCCCTCTTTCCTTCTTTCCTTCCTTCCTTCCTCCCTTCCTCCCTTCCTCCCTCCCTCCCTCTCTTCCTTCCTTCCTACTTTGTGATGCTTTTAAGAGCCAATGTAGAATTAGCAGCAAATGCAGACCTCATGCCCACTGAGGGTAAGGGTGATGGCCTGGTCAGAAGTGAAGTATTTATTAAATGAAACATTTATTAAGCTCCTACTACATGCCAGGCCCTGTTCTACTGTGTAGGGAACAGACTGAGGTGTTGACATTTCTATCAAGGAATTCATAGTCTTGAGATTTCAGGGTGCTGTAACCCAAAGGACCTTGAAAATGGCCCTCTCACTTGACAGAAGTGAAAATTCCACCCCAGAATGGTTATATTATTTCCTCCAGGTCACCAAACCACTATCTCTTATACAAGAAAGAAACAGTGCCAGGATGGAGTGAGCAAGTTCAGCAGTGGGATTGGCAGGGCTAAATTTGGGCTCTTACCACTTAAGCTGTGTGACGCTAGGCTAGTTATGTAATTTCTCTGAGCCTCAGTGCTTTCTAATAGCAACTGGGGTAAGTTTTGTTAGCAATGGGAGGGGGCTATGACAAGAGATTCTGAAGTGCCTGGATCCTGACCTGTCATTTATCTCCTCATTCCTGCAGGGTTTTTGGCTGATGAAGATTTGAGGCACAATACGCAACAATCAAATGAGGAAGAAAGTGTTATTTATTCCTCAGTTCCAAGTTCAGATGAGACTTCTGACTTCTCAATTTCAATATGGATCTTGGCACCTACTTGCTCAGGGTTGCCTGTAGCAAGAGAAAGATGGCCAGATCCTAAGAGGGGTTCTGAACGCATGTACCTTACCAGCTACATAAAGCAAATAAAGACAGTGGGGATACCCAGGGATTCCCCAGGGGTAAAACTCTGTTTAGAAAGAATCAGGCAAGTGGGTGTTGATTTGGTGGCACAGTAATCCTGCCTATGACTAATACTTGGCACTATATATATATCCTACTCTCTGACAAATACAGTCTTAGTTATTTTTTCTCTGGTTAAGAGCTGGAAAAATGGTAACCAGAGGGGCAGAAGAATGGGGAGAGGTATGGAAATTTCCTCCCAACATCTTTCTCAAAGGGTTGTCTCATAAATGAGAAAGGTTGGGTAAATTGTTTTGCATTGTAGTGACTTGCACATACAGAGTGAAAATATGAGCTGCTGTATTGTTGCTTTCATCAGTGGATACCCACTGCTAGCACAACCTACTCTTAATGTCTAGTTGAAATTACAAGTCAGGTTTTCTGACTGGCTGTATTCATCAGGATGCATCAGGAAAACAGAAACCCTTCTAGGTATTTCAAGCAGGAAGAGATTTAATACAGGGAATGCAATGATTGAAAAACTGTTGCAAAGTCAAGGAACTGCTGCAGCATTTAGAACAGCAGGGTGTGCAGGAATTACAAAGCACTACCATTGATGTCCTCAGCTGCCTAAAGCACCAAAGTGGGTGATTTAGGAGAGAATGCTCACAGGATGCTAGAAAACACCTTGTCTGCCCCCTGCTGGTGGAAGAACAATGCTTTCATCTCTTCTGTCTTCTGTATCTTACACAAATACTTCACCTTGAAGGCACCTGAACTAGAACTGCTGGCAAGGGAGTTGGGGAAATACAATATCAAGGCTTCTAGTTCCACGATAGAGGGGAGCATGTGGAAAGGAGTAGGAATGGTGCTGAGATGCCAGCAATCCGGCTCACTTGCATTGGTCACCCTATCTTCTTACAAATTTTCTGGCTGTGCCTGGGGCCCCCAAGGAATGTAAGGAACTATCAAGGGGGGAACAATGAGGTGCACAGGATTTCAGGTTCACTTTCTGCTTTTAACATGAGCAGCTCTACCTATTTTATTTACTAAATTTTATTTGAAAACATTTTCCACATGTACAAAGTTTAACATTTACTATTATCACAGCACACTGGTTGAAGAGTGTTAAAGAAAAAATTATTCTGGCACTTGTGAAAATGATAAGGAAGACTTTATTCAGTACTATACCATAGGTGTCAAGACTCTCAAACTCTCAGACAATAAGGAAGAAAGATCATCTCAGCACCCAATACAACAAGAACAAGTAGAGATTTATAGCCAAGAGGCAGGTTGGAGGGAGGTCAGCATGTGGTGGATGGAAAATTACCAAGAGGAGGGACCAAGGGTAGGAAGGATTCTTGTTAAACTGATTTAGCAGGATTCTTGATGAAGGTGGGCTAAGGTGATCAGATCTCACCTGGGGGATGGTGAGGGGGATGACGAATTTGACCAGATATGGAGGGTGACCAGATATCAAGAGAGGGGGATTCTTCCTAAACTGACTTAGCAGGGACAGAGGGCCAAGGTCAAGGCTTAGCAGAGAAGTAGCTCAGGAGCCTGTCTAAAGTTTGGTCGGGTTCTTTGTCAAGACATAAGTGTAGCTTCCTGAAAAAGATGGTGCAGATTCCCTGCTGGGCTTACATGAAGCAAAGGAATCAGAGAACATATTGCTTTGTCTCCCATCTTTCAGGATCTCAGGCACAAATCTTGCTTTTCCTTTAGTCCACAGGCCTCATACAAATAGATGCCTGAGGGTAGAGCAGGACCAACATGACAAATTTCCACTTAGGCTCAGCTGGGACCTATAGTTCTCTGGTCTTTTTATGATTCTGTGGTCTTTAGTATTCTTTGATTCTTCAGCACTATATCCTCAAATTCTATAAAGCTTTGATTTTGCATTTCTTTGATTCTGAGATATGATGACCCTGGGACATCACTCTCTGGCTCAATTATTCCAAGAAAGAATTTTTTTCTCTTTTTTTGGATCAATGTGTCTAAGCTCCTCTTGTGAGACACTGGTCCATACCAGGGTGGGGCACCGGGGGTAGGAGAGATACCTACTGAGAAGCAGTCTTATATACTGGCTGCATCTAAGGTCAAAATAAGAGCAACCACTCCTGCCTTCAGGTCCTAGGAGCCAGTGTGCGGCCAAGAGAGACAGAGGTTCCCAGGTGATTAAGAGTGGGTGCATGGAGGATGGGTGGAAGATGGAGGAAGGATGGAAGTGATGGAAATAAAGCAAGCATCATACATTTGATATGAGAGGATTGGGATGCTCAAAATCCTCCCACTGAGTTTGCACAGATCCTATGGTTCTCTGTGATAAGCCCTTTCTATCTCCTCTTCCCACCAGACCACCCTGTCATATCATCTCTTATTCCCTACCAGGGAGCTAAATAGTGGTCCATATATTCCATATGCGTCAGTCAGTCAACAATCCTAGGGAACTTATTTGAATTTAAATGGGGGTTCTTCTAGACACAACATGACAATTTGAATCAGTCAGCATAAGCTGGGTTGCTGTAACAAAAAACCCTAAACCTCAGAAGCAAAGTTTATTTTTTACCCCCGTAAAGTCCATGCAGTGACTCAGTGACCTAGGCTCCTTAAATTGTCTGCTTCTGCATTGCAACATGAGGTCTCCTCGTTTGCTGTGACAGGAGACGAGAGAGAGACTGGATTATCTCCCAGGGACTGTGCAGTGCCTTGGCCTGGAAGTGATGGTCATCACTTCTACTCACAGAATCAGTTACAAGACCCCTTAACTGGAAGGGCACTGGGAAGAGTAGTTTTCTGCATATCCAGGAAAGATGAATTTACAACAGCATTTAGTGAGCACGTAGTCCCTCTCTGTTGCAAGTACCATTTTTTATTTCATAGTTACCACAAGACCATTATTCTACATTAATTTATGTAAATCATTATAAAGATTATTGCAGATGAGGAAACAGGCCTAGAGAGATTGAGTAACTTTCCTAAAGTCACACATAAGACGGCAGATCCAAAATTTGAACGGAGGTTTCTCTGTCTCTGAAACCTGAGCCCTTCACCTCTCAGATGGTGGAGTCTCAGACTCTGGGGCAGCTGCTGGGGTAACTTCCTTCTCCCTCAAGCTACAGCATGTAAACTGCTCCTTTTCCTGCCCATTGTAGCCAAGTCTAGATCCATGAGAGGAAACAGACCCTGCTGGCCCAGGAATCCCACATCGTGGACGTGACACTTGCAAATGGCAATCAATGGTTCCTGACAATTCTTTTTTATTTAGACAAGAAATATGGAAAGCATATTTTGATCTTTGATTTTCTTCCATTTCCCATCTGTTCTTCATTAGGAGTTCAAACTTAATAACCTTTGAGAGTTGGTATCAAATTCAGATGCTGACACTCTTTGGAGAGGTTCTTTGCTGCAAGAGGACAGAGAGCGTTGCTCTGATTTTTTTTTTCTCCTGTTGCTCTGTCTGTAAGTCCATCGGTTTCTCTTCTCCATGTTTGATCCTCTGCACTCAAAAAGGTCAAACTCACTTGTGGGTAAGGGACTACTTGGTGTATAATTTCAGGGGCATTGGATTGGTTTCATGTGTCCTTTCACATCCTCTCTCTCTTGTGCCCTGTGCCTAAAATCCCACCTTTCAAGTACCTTCCCTTTAGCTTAAGAGGGTTCATGTCTATCTCTTCAGCTACTTGAGAAAGGTCCCTTCTTGTAGTTAGGGAAAAATCTTTAAGAAAGCATATTTCAGAGGGGGAAAGAAGGCAGAGAATGCAAGGAAACAGTGCAGTGTGGCAAGAGTGCAGACTTGAGTCAGAAAACCTGGGTTGAGTAAGGCATAAGCCACCCACCCTGAATAGGGGCTTAGCAAGTCACCCAGTCTCTCTGACTTTGTTTCTTCATCTGTAAAATGGGGATGTTTCAGATATTTCTTACAAGATTACAGTGAAAATCAACAGAGATAATAAACACAACTTATGTTAACATGTTTTTTATAGCACGCCAGGAAAATATTCTGAAATATTAATTAAGGTCCCCCTCCAACCTTTTCTTTCTATTTTTTTTTTTAAAAAAGGTGATTGGTAAGGGAATCTTAACCCTTGACTTGGTGTTATAAGCACCACGCTCTCCCAAGTGAGCTAACCGTCCATCCCTATATAGGGATATGAACCTGTGGCCTTGGAGTTATCAGCACCACATTCTACCAAGTGAGCCGTGGGCTGGCCCTGTCCCAACTTTTTTAATCAATGCTTGTATTTATGTCCTATAACCAGTTTCCTCCTTCAGGCATCAGCCAGACCATACTTTGCCTCGGGGAAAGAATGACACAGCACAAAACGGATGAGAAATGAGTCAAATCCTTGCTTTTGAATTTTAAAAGCTGGTCGAGGACTGGACAGATGATTTCTCCAAGACTAGAAAAGACTCTGTGAGGTGCAGAACAGACACTGGTGTATCCTGAGAAAAAGCAGGAAAGGCTTGAGGTAAGGAGTGAAGGAGAGTATTTGTAGAGTACCCCAGGCCAGACATAAGCAACACATCTCAGCAGAAGCCAGTGGGGTAATATACTGTCAAAAGCCAGATGACCCCCATCCCTGATGCCCCATGTGTGGCCAGCTTCCAAGATGGCCCACAGTTAGTCCCACCTCCTGGGATTCATATCTTCATGCAGTCTTCTCCTTCATTACATCAGGAATGCCTGTGTGATTAGTACTATACAGCAGAGTGATGTGTAACTTCTGAGGCTATGTCATAAAGGCTTCTGCAGCTTCCACTTCATCCTTGGATGCCTTGCTCTGAGAAAAGCCATGTTAGGGGGACACCTAAGCAGCCCTGTGGAGATGTAGAAAGACCTGAGGCCCCCAGCCAACGGCCAGCACTAACTTGCCAGGCATGTGAATACACCACCTTTAAAGTTTAGACTCCAGCCCCAGTCAGTCCTTCAGATGAGACTGCAGTCCTAGCTTATGTCTGACAGCAACCTCATGAGAGACCCAGACCCAGACTACCCAGGTAATCTGCTCATGAATTCCTGATCCACAGAAACCATGCAACATAATAATTTTTTTGTTGTCATTTAAAGATGCTACATTTTAAGCTCCCAAAACTGAACCATGAAGATGTAGAAAATTTGAACAGACCAATAACAATAAAGGAGATTGAAGCTGTTATCAGAAGGCTCCCAACAAAGAAAAGCCCAGGACCACATGGATTCACAGCAGAATTTTACCAAACATTCAAAGAGGAATTGACACCGATTCTCTACAAACTATTCCAAAAGATTGAAACAGACGCAAATCTCCCAAACTCATTCAATGAAGCAAACATCATCCTGATACCAAAACCAGGTAAAGATATAACCAAAAAAGAAAACTACAGGCCGATATCCTTGATGAATATAGATGCAAAAATCCTCACTAAAATACTAGCAAACAGAATACAGCAACACATACGTAAAATTTTTCACCACGATCAAGTGAGATTCATCCCAGGGATGCAAGGTTGGTTCAACATACGCAAATCAATAAATGTGATACACCATATTAATAAACTCAAACACAAGGACCATATGATCATCTCTATAGATGTTGAAAAAGCATTTGATAAAGTTCAGCACTCATTCATGACAAAGACCCTCTATAAGTTAGGTATAGAGGGAAAGTATCACAACATAATTAAAGCCATATATGACAAACCCACTGCCAATATCATCCTGAATGGGAAAAAGCTGAAAGCTTTTCCTTTAAGAACAGGAACTAGACAAGGATGCCCACTCTCACCACTCCTATTCAACATAGTGTTGGAAGTACTAGCCAGAGCAATCAGAGAAGAGAAGGAAATAAAGGGCATCCAGATTGGAAAAGATGAAGTCAAACTGTCCCTGTTTGCAGATGACATGATCCTATATATCGAACAGCCTAAAACCTCTACAAAAAAACTCTTGGAATTGATAAATGATTTCAGCACAGTAACAGGATACAAAATCAACACACAAAAATCAGTAGCATTTCTTTTCTCCAATAGTGAACATGCAGAACGAGAAACCAAGAAAGCCTGCCCATTTACAATAGCCACCAAAAAAATAAAATACTTAGGAATTGAGTTAACCAAGGAGGTGAAAAATCTCTATAATGAGAACTACAAACCACTGCTGAGAGAAATTAGAGAGGATACAAGAAGATGGAAAGATATCCCATGCTCTTGGATTGGAAGAATCAACATAGTGAAAATGTCCATACTACCCAAAGTGATATACAATTTCAATGCAATCCCCATCAAAATTCCAAAGACATTTTTCTCAGAAATGGAAAAAACTATCCAAACATTTATATGGAATAATAAAAGACCACACACATAGCCAAAGCAATGCTGAGCAAAAAAAATAAAGCTGGAGGCATAACACTACCTGACTTTAAGCTATACTACAAAGCTATAATAACCAAAACAGTATGGTACTGGCATAAAAACAGACACACTGACCAATGGAATAGAATAGAGAATCCAGAACTCAACCCACACACTTACTGCCATCTGATCTTTGACAAAGGCACCAAGCCTATTCACTGGGGAAGGGACTGCCTCTTCAGCAAAGGGTGCTGGGATAACTGGATATTCATATGCAGGAGAATGAAACTAGATCCATACCTCTCACCATATACTAAAATCAACTCAAAATGGATTAAGGATTTAAATATACACCCTGAAACAATAAAACTTCTTAAAGAAAACATAGGAGAAACACTTCAGGAAATAGGACTGGACACAGACTTCATGAATACGACCCCAAAAGCACGGGCAACCAAAGGAAATATAAACAAATGGGATTATATCAAACTAAAAAGCTTCTGCACAGCAAAAGAAACAATTAACAGAGTTAAAAGACAAGCAACAGAGTGGGAGAAAATATTTGCAAAATATACATCTGACAAAGGATTAATATCCAGAATATATAAGGAACTCAAACAACTTTACAAGAAAAAAACAAGCAACCCAATTAAAAAATGGGCAAAAGAGCTAAGTAGGCATTTCTCTAAGGAAGATATACAAATGGCCAACAGACATATGAAAAAATGCTCAACATCACTCAGCATCCGGGAAATGCAAATCAAAACCACACTGAGATACCATCTCACCCCAGTTAGGATGCCTAAAATCCAAAAGACCCTGAACGATAAATGCTGGCGAGGTTGCGGAGAAAAAGGAACTCTCATACATTGTTGGTGTGACTGCAAAATGATGCAGCCTCTATGGAAAACGGTATGGAGGTTCCTCAAACAATTGCAGATAGATCTACCATACGACCCAGCTATCCCACTGTTGGGAATATACCCAGAGGAATGGAAATCATCAAGTCGAAGTTATACCTGTTCCCCAATGTTCATCGCAGCACTCTTTACAATAGCCAAGAGTTGGAACCAGCCCAAATGTCCATCATCAGATGAGTGGATACGGAAAATGTGGTATATCTACACAATGGAATACTACTCAGCTATAAAAACGAATGAAATACTGCCATTTGCAACAACATGGATGGACCTTGAGAGAATTATATTAAGTGAAACAAGTCAGGCACAGAAAGAGAAATACCACATGTTCTCACTTATTGGTGGGAGCTAAAAATTAATATATAAATTCACACACACACACACACACAAAAAAAAAAACCGGGGGGGGGGGGAAGAAGATATAACAACCACAATTACTTGAAGTTGATACGACAAGCAAACAGAAAAGACATTGTTGGGGGGGAGGGGGGAGGGAGGAGGGAGGGAGGTTTTGGTGATGGGGAGCAATAATCAGCCACAATGTATATCGACAAAATAAAATTAAAAAATAAAAAATAAATTTAAAAATAAATAAATAAATAAATAAAAAATAAAAAAATTAAAAAAATAAAAATAAATAAATAAAGTAACTATGCATGTTCAGAAAAAAAATAAATAAAAAAAAAATAAGGATGCTACATTTTGGGGTAATTTGTTATACAGCAGTAGATAGCAAATGCACTCAAGCTGGCATACTGTGGTCCCCCCAGAATTTAGATACAGCCCTGGAGAAAGGGGCAGGGGATCCTAATCGGACTATGATGATATTTCTGCCACCTGCCAGAACACAGGCTGTAATAGAAATTATACTCAGCTATAGGAAAGTAAAGTTATATTTCTAGATTGCCTATGTTTCTAGACTACCTGTACTGTCGCAACCCATTCCAAGGAGCTTCTGTAGATATTTTCAGGACTGGGGAAGTAAGGACAAGAGCCACTAGATTTTTGGAACAAGCATATTCTTTTCCCCAAATGGGCGAAAAGGGAGCCTGAAAATACACATTTCCCCAATTCGAGAATTTGGGGACCACTCATCCTGTGCTCTCTTTTCTCTGGGCTCCCTTCTACTCCTCACTGCACCTCCTTCTGTGAGCATGTGCAAGCTCAGCTTGACGCCCAAGCCCTTCAATTTATCTCGTTAGAAAACCCTTGTGTTAAAGAGACCATTAAAAAAAGAGGGAAAGATAAATTGCCTGAAGCTGCAAGACTCAGGAGGCAAGAGCAGAGCAGGTGATGGAAAACAGGCCTGTGATTAGAGGGCAGGGGTGGCACAGGAGCCAGAGCAGGCAAAAACCTCCACTGGAGATGTCAAAATATTTGAAAATCCTCTTCCTTTGGTAAATTGAGTTACCAAAATGTATTTTTTCTTTTTACATACAGAGAAGAGTCTGGAATAGAGGCTAAGAGCATAGTTTCCAGAGTCAGGCAGAACTGAGCTCTGCCTTTTTACAGCTATTGTCAGACCTCAAGCAAATCTCTGAACCTCTCTGACCCTCGGTTTTCTCATCTAGAAAGAGGTGATAATGATAAGCATATAAAAATGGCCCTGAATCTCCACCTTGCTTTGTCCTTTGCAATGTGACTTTAGTGCTTCTTGCCATCACGATATATAGTCTTTCCCCACCCCTTGATTCTGGGATGGCCATGTGACATCTTTTGGCCAGTAAAATATAGCAGAAGTGAAAGTATGTTGGTCCTGAGCCTAGGTCTCAAGAGGCTTTGAGCACTTTGTTCTTTCTGAACCTTGTGACCCCCATAAGGAGAAACTCAGGCTAGCCTATGGGAAGATGAGAGGCCACATGGAACAGACACACACTGTCCCAGCTGAGGCCATTCTAAAACACCCCGCTTCCAGATGACCACAGATGCCTAAGTGAGCCAGCCAATATCTGCCAAGACAACCCCAGAAAGGCAGAACAGCTGGCTGACCCATGGACTATGGGCAACAATAGATAAGTGGATATTGTAAGCTGCTAGGTTTTGGGTTGGTTTGTTATGCAGCAATAGCAAATGGCTGCACCTCTATCTTAAGGAGTTGCTGTGAAGATAAAGCAGTTGTATAGGAAAATGATAGTAGCTATAATAGCTGCTATTGATTGAGTGCTGACTCTGCCTGGCACTGTGCTCAGGATTGACAGGCATGATCTCAAAGACTGGAAGGTCTGCAGCCATGTTCCTGGGTGGGGCACCACGCTGCCTCACACAGAGTGCCTGGCACATAGTACCTGTTCAACCCATGTTAGTTGCTGTATGTGGCTGATATTAAGACTCCTGATCAATGCCTTTGATTTGGTAGCAGAGTCTGCAGTTTGTAACCTATGTGTCCAGAGGTCTTGGTGAATTCTTAGCCGATGAAGACCAGGAGGCAGCATCTATGGTGAAGGAGGATTATTAGAGGGAACAACACTGGGTCGGGGATAGGCTAAGGCATTGGCCAGTTGCCCCATATTCCACCCTCACTAGTGTGGTCTCTGGTCCAACAGCCTCAGCATCCCCTGGGCCCTTGTTAGAAATGCAGACTCTCAGGTACTACCCCAGCTTACTGAATCAGTAAGTGTGTTTTAACAAGATCCCCAGGGGATTTGTGTGCATGTTAGACACTCTTCTCAAGCTAGCTATGCTGAGGGACTTTATTTTTTTTTTTTTAATTTCCAATCCATTGCAGAATAGCACTTGTGTAAAACACAGTAAAAGACAAATTACTAGAAAAATTAAGTTAAAAAAGTACCTACAAAAGCTAAGCCCCTGTTTTTTATTAGATTCAATAGATATAAAATTGGTGTCTGTCACATTGCTGCAAAAGTTTCTAAATCCTTATTCTTTTTTTCTGTAAGTACCTAACTGTGAACAGGTAGGTAACACAGTTTGCCACCTGGCATGGGCTGTGGACTACACGCTATAAATAGCACGATCCTAAAGTTGATAATGACAACGCTACTCATACAATAGGATTGCCCATGATTGTGTGCTTGATGTCAGCTAGTGATAAGGAATTCTAAGCCTATGTACCCTGGAATCTTCTCAGCAACCTGTGGGGCAAGTGATGTTTTTATCTCTATTTTCTAGCTGAGGTAATTGAGGCCCAGAGAGGGTAAGTGACTTGCCTAAGGTCACACAGCAGACATGTGGAGTAGCCCAAGCCCACCGGTTTGACCACTCCAAGGCAGGAGGAGGGAGAGGAAGGCACCACCAGTGAGAGGTACAAGGACGTTGTCCCTGTACCCTGTGTGAGTGACAGGCATGGGATACTCGCTGTCTGGGCAACCCCCTTGCAGGGGAGGCCAAAGGCTAACAAGCTGTCTGCCAGCCCTGGGTTGGGAGGGTCTCCCTCCTCCTCACTATTTGGTGCAGCCTTCAGAAAAGGAAGCCTTCTGTGCAGACCAGCCCCCAGCACCACCCAGCCTGCCGCACTGCCAGGGGTGTTGGGGGTGGCAAAGACCAGGGGTGAGGGGCAAGGACCACTTTGCCGACAGCCCTCTCTCTCTTGCTTTCTTTTTTCCCTGGAGCCATGGGGGCCGGGCAGAGAGGCCTGGGGTCTGGCAGGCTACGTGATAGCTAGTTATCGACAGGTTGATGGCTGCCACCGAAGACTGCCTGAGGACATCCAGGCGGGAGCCACTTCTGAGGCCCGCTGCTCCTGGAGAGCTGGCTGCCAGCATCTCTGCCCAGGGCTCGGAGCTTCCCCTCACCATCTCATTAAGCCTGATTCACAGAAAAAGGCAGCAGGCAGGGGCCCTCTTAACAGGCCGAGCAGGCGACTGATTTGCCTTCACTGAAGACAATAGTGCCCAGGAGACCCGGCATTGCTGAATTATTCAAATCAGCTTTGGCAGGGAAATCTGAGGACACAGAGTGGCGGGCGGCCCCCAGCCCCTCAACCAACCCTCCTTTCCTGCCTCTGGGGTGGTGGTACCCGGAGGCTTGGGGTGGCCGACACAGGTCCCCTTGCCAGAGACACGGGCTGCTCCTGACCTCCCCTCCTCCCTGGATGGAAATTGAAATTGGTGTTGATCATCTCCGAGCACCTTAGAGCTCTAGTAACGGATCCAAAATGACATTTCCCACCTGCTGGTCCCTGGGGGCACATTCTGACAAGGACTTCTGGATGAACATGTGACGGGGTGGGGGAGGATGAAGGCGGCAGGAGATGGCTGTTCTGCCAGGGTGTGTGTGTGTGTGTGTGTGTGTGTGTGTGTGTGTGTGTGTGTGTGTGTGTGTGTGTGTGTGTGTGTGTGTGTGTGTGTGTGTGTGTGTGTGTGTGTGTGTGTGTGTGTGTGTGTGTGTGTGTGTGTGTGTGTGTGTGTGTGGACATGGATTGAACCCTGGCATGGCAAACCCTGGTGTTTCTGCTCCTGAAAAAAAGACACAATGAATAGGCAGGTCTCTCTGGAAGATGCAGAGATCCAGGAGCAAAACCCTCATACTCAGCACTGATGCTGGGTGAGGACGGAGCATGCACAGAGGACTCCCAGTAAGGAAGAAGACTTTGAGAGCACAAGGGGTAAACTCAGGCCCAGAGAGGGGCAGGGACCTGCCCAAAGTTGTCAGTTAGTTTGTGGCCAAACTGGAATGAAAAGCCATGGCTTTTGGGGGCTCTCTTTGCTGAACACAGACTATATGCCAGGGTCTGAGTTAAGGACTTTTTAGTGTATTAGCTCTGTTAACCTCATGATAATCCCATGAGGCTGATACAACTATTATTACTATTCTACTGCTGAGGAAACTGATGCTTACAGAGATTCCACCAAGGCAGGCTGGGATATGGCAATCTGGGATCAGAAAGGTGGTCTGTCTGATGCTGGACCCTTAATTGCTATTCGTCAGTGGGAGGTCAGAGCCACTCCAGCCACCCTAAAGCATACCCCCTCTCCAAGGCTGGAGTGCCGGCACTACTTCAATTAGTGACAGCTTCCTGGTGTTAAGTGTGGCCACCTACGCATTGTCCCCTGCAGGGAGGGGCACACGAAAAGTTTCACCCTTCTTAGAAAGACTGACTGTACAGCACCTCAGACTGTCCCAGACGTCTGAAAGGAGGTCCCCAAGGAGGGATCTTTAAATGATGGAAGGAAATTTATGAATGAAAATGATCCAAATCTCTGGGCACAAAATCCACCTGTCTGGGGAAGACAATAGTTTCATCTGAGTAGATCTGACCACCAGCAGACAACTTTCTCTAGGGGATGCAGAAGCTGGGGGCAGGTGGGCTAAGCCAACCATGTGCATTGGTAGAAGGGAGTAGGGGCTAACGGTGTGAATGACAGCCTCAGCTTTTCTTTATCAGCCAAAGAATAACAAGAACAAAAAATAGGAGTAGAATTAGTGACCTTTATTGAGAATTTACCATGTGCTAAGCCCTTTCTTTAAATGTAGAAGCTCATTTAATCCTTGAGACCATTTTATGAGGTCAGTATTATGAGGCTACTTGAAAAAGTTCATGGAAGAATAGAATTGAAACATAATATAAATCTTTCCATGAACTTTTCTTGATGGAAAAAACCGAGGCTCAGACGGGAAGCCATTTACCCAGGATGCTGCTGCTGGGGTGTAACAGAGCCAGGATTTGAATCCAGGGCTTCGTAGCACCACACATGTGGTCTCTAGGATACACTGTGCCTAGGATTCCCTTCTCTGTTCAACTTGAAGTTCCTCTTACCAGAGTGGACGCCCTCTCTCCCTGCCTGCAGGACCCCCATTAGCGACCTATTCACAGGGGCCACGATCTGTGTCCTGCAGTCCCCAGAAGGGGATTTAGGTGGCTTTGAAGTAGCTTTAACGCACCTCTACATGATCTTTCCTTTTTCTGAGAGCAGTCTGCCTTTGCCAGGGAAACTCAGCTCCCTCCACCCTCAAATCAGCTCCCATTTGGAACAAGCAGTATCTGAATTAGTGAGGTCTCCAGTATTTGTAGTGCAGCGTGGGCCTCCCAGGATCCCCACTGCAGGAACACCAAACTAAGAGAGATTTATCTCCTGGGTCAGATAAAGGTGACTAAATGCAAACTGGCCGATTCCTTTTCGGCAAACGGTTCCCTGGGGAGGGCTCCTACAAGGAGGAGAAGAGCCGATCGATCAGGGAAATGCTTCGAGGTGACTTACAGGGGAGACTTAAAGGAAAAAGCCCTGTCTTTACAGCCTCCGGCGACTCGTTCAGCCTTGTAAAGCTCTCCCACCCGTCTGTGGAGCGAGGAAGGAGGGGGGTGCAGGCAGCTCTCTTTTTACCACTGTGGCAGAGGAGGAGGAACTCTGCAGAGTTTGGCCTCTGAGATCCCCAGCTGAGTTCTTCTTTATCTGTAAAGCGTCCATCGAGTGCCTGCCCTTCCCACGGAACCCTCCAGGTGGCACATTATTCTCCCATTATACAGAGGAGAAACTGAGGGTCCTACAGCAAGCAAGGGGGTGCATTCTGGGATATGGATTCAGACCCACCAACCCCCTCCATCCCCCTCTGTCCAGTTTACTTACTGTATGGCCACCTCTCTAGTCAGATCTGGTTCCTGTCCAGCTTCAGCTCCAAGTCTGGCTCAGGCTTCCTCTTCACCTGCCTCTGTTTCTCCCCATTTCTGAGTTCTCCCTTCTGCTCCCAGACTCACAAGAGACCTTCCTTCTAATTTGGGGAGACAGTCAGTGAATCTTGGAGACTGGGTTTTCCCTTGTGATCACCAGGTTCATGCCAGTCTTTTCTCCCATAGTTACCCCAACCTCATTTCATTAAAACAAGTAGCACCTGCTGGGAAGGGTAACTTGACCTGGCAGCGGTCTGCAAACTTTTTCTGTAAAGCACCAGATAGTAAATATTTTAGGCTTTGTGGGCTATTAAGTCCCTGTCTTAACTATTCACTCTGCTGTTGTGGTGCAAAGACAATAAGTAAATGAATTGGGATGTCTGGGTTCCAATGAAACTTTATTTACAAACACAGGTGGGGCCAGATTTGGCTAATGGGCTATTGATGGCTGACTTTTGGGATAGTGGATAAAAGATCTGGTTTTGGGGTTTGCAGACCTCTGTTAGTCTTTGTTAGTCTCTCCCCATGCCACTTCTACTTCATTGCTATATTACCTTAGGCAGGTTGCTGTATCTCTCTGAGCCCCGTTTCCCTTCTGTAAAATGGGATAATTATAGCACCTGCCTCATGGGCTGTTGCTAGGATTAATGAGGCCTTGCAGAGGGCAGCACATAGTGTGCAAACTGGTAGCGGTTATTTTATAATGAATGACTTTAATCCTTTTGTGAAAGCCCCCCTCCCTTCCTGGTTCTGGGGTAAGGGAAACTGGTGTGCTGGTGTTCTGATATTTCTTGGCTCATTATGCTGATAAGATTTCCATTCTGCCCAAGTTAACACACTTGCATTTTAATGATGTAGAAAGGATGCAGAGTGTGTCTCCTTTGGGGCAGAATCGGCTGGCTGGCCTTTCATGGGGTGATGGTGGGTGAAACACCAGATGCCCCCAAAGCCTCTTTGAGTCTAGTCTCTGGTTCCCTTTCCTGGCTCCAGAAGGACTGGCTCGGTGGGTCCAGCATGACTGCTGGTGATCCTCTGGTTGAGAGCTGATCACAAGTGGCCAATTAATCCATTACTTGCAGATACATTTTCCATTAGTGGTGGTGGAATCAATTTGTCAGCATAATGAACTTGAGTCTGGGCAAACAGGAAGGAGAGGTTAACCCCTTGGTTCCCAAAGGAGGCTGTGATGATGGGGATGCTTGGAGAAGATTTGGGGAGAAGGGAGAGGCTTTTCTTTTTGTCAAGGTGGCTTTTCTAGTCATGTGGACATGTATGGATCATTTTAACCTCAGTTATCTCATCCACAAAATGAGGGTCATAATAGTACCTTCATAGGATTGTTGAGAGGACTGAATAGGACATCTGCCTTGTTTTGGGGCATGAGGAGGCAAACAAAGGGCTTCTGGATTTAGTGCTTAAAACAGAAGAAACTTCTTTCTAAAACTGTCTCATCTCAGATCCGCATTCAATTGTATTGCAGAAGGCAGGATTCCAACAGGTGTCTTTACTGCAGGCCTTGTCAGGGACTTACACTTCTGATGTGTCCCATGACTCCCCAAAAGGAACTAGGTCAAATTTCCTAGACCTATTAGAATGAAACTATTAGAATGAAACAACTGTTCATTCCCATCTCAAAGCATTGCATAGGACTGTGGGTTTTGTCAAAATGGTGGAAAATGGTGCATTTGCCAAATTCTACCCAGGTCAAGTTCACCTTCCCCTAAAGCCCTCCCCATCTATGCAGGCAACCTTCTTCCTCCTCTGGCCGACATTTAGCTGTTGCATTTGGCATGCATGGAAATAAAAACCTCATGTTTTAGGTTTTTTCGCATCATCCATACTGCCTGGGACAAGTAGATGCTCAACGAATCTGGAGTTTTGGTTGCATCTCCGAGGGGGATCCAGAGAGCATCCAGTGATGGGGGGACAAATTGTATTGCACATGGCTATGGAAGGTCCAAGAAGAAAGTGGGGGCTGCCCCAGTGAGGTTGGGTTATGGGACAAGGGGATGAAGGAAGGTGGGGGAGGGGAAGATTGACTTTCCACTTGAGCTTCCATTAGAATGAAACAGTGAAATAGGGGATCGGGCATACAGTGGAGGGTATGGTGGGTGTAGTTAGTCGGGTGGCCCCCGGATGCCTCTGTGTGGAGGTGACTTTGGGAGTGAGGCCCGAGTGTGAGAAGGAGGCCATCAGAGAAAGGGTGCTCCAGGGGGAGGGAACAGCAACGGCAAAGGCTCTGAGCTGGGAGCAAGCTCCATGTGTTCCAGGGGGCAGAACGTGGGGAGCCAGGGGAGGCAGGCGGGGTAGGAAGCAAAGTCAGAGAGGAAATGGGGGTGTAGGACCCTGTAGGCCCCAACGGGGAGTGTGGATGTCATTCTAAGAGACCATGGAGGATTCTACGCAGAGGAGGGATATTTTTGTTTTTTAAAAAGTCCCCCTCTTCATCCACGTTGTAGTGTGTATCAGAACTCCATTACTTTTTTTTTTTTTTTGTCTTTTTCGTGACTGGCACTCAGCTAGTGAGTGCACCGGCCAGTCCCATATAGGATCCGAACCTGCGGCGGGAGTGTCGCTGCGCTCCCAGTGCTGCACTCTCCCGAGTGCACCACGGGCTCGGCCCAGAACTCCATTACTTTTTAAGGCTGAAGAATATTCCAGTGTATGGACACACAGCAATTTGTTTATCCTTTCATCCACTGATGGACATTTGGGCTGTTTCCACCTTTTGGCTATTGTGAATCTGCTGCTATGAACAGGCATGTACAGGTATTTGTTTGAATACCTGTTTTCAGTTCTTTTGGGTATATACCCAGGAGTGGAATTGCTGGTTCATGTGAATTTCACTTCAATTAATAATGATAATAAAAGAGCTTCCTCTGGCTGTATGGGGTAAGAGTAGGGCCCAGAGAGGAGGGTGTTGCAGTAAACAAGACTAAAGGTGATGATGACTGGACTAGACAGGCCGCACTGGAGGTGGTGAGAAGGGGTCTGGTCCTTGAAACATCTTGAAGGTTGAATCCGCAGGAGGTGCCAGTGGGACCAGGTGAGCAGCAAGGAACCATAGATACCTCATTGTATTACTGACGAAGCCCTGATCAGGCTGGTATTACAATTCCATCTCCCAGTCGCTGTGGGTCAACCCATCCCTGAGGAAGGAACTTTCTAGTCTTGGCCTGAATTTGCCACATCCCCAGAAGTCTCCATCCACCCTCATCCTCTAGATATTGGCAGACAGCTGTCCCAGGAGGACTGCACGTTTCCTGTTCCACAGTAGCAGGGACAAGTCATTCATCAGCCTCTTGGTGCCTGGGAAGCCATTCTGCACCTTCGTGTCGCCGCCACCCCCTGCCAGGGAGAGTGCGTGCTGTACGCATTAGCAGGTAAACTGCCCCCCATAATGGAGATGGATGGGGCCCAATTCTGTAATAGAGAACCTTTCATTAAGAAAACCAGTGCCTTTGGATGATCTAAAGGCGCTAATGGGCCGGCCCCAGCTTGGGACTTAATTATATTATTGCTAACGAGCTGCGAGCTGCGGCTCCCTGCTTGCTGGTGCATCTCAACAACAACAACCGCTTGGCCTTGGGCTCCTTTTTCCACCGTGGGCCTCAGGTTACGCTGTTAGAGATTGTAGGGGACAGTGATGGCTGGGAGGGTCAGTACTTCCCAAGAATGGTCTCCATCTCCAGGAAGATCGAAAGAGGTGCCTGCAGCCAGAGGGAGGAAAGTCAGACAGGTGGAAGTACTTTCTGAGGGAGTAGCTTGGAAATTCTTAATGTAAGGTTGCTGAGTCTTAGCTATGTCTGCATCCATCCCCAGCCCTTGTATCCTCCTGTGGTGAAGCCGGATCAGAAGGCCTGGGGTGGGTGGGAGAGAAAGGCAGGGATACAAATATAGTATATGCAGGAATGTCTATTATATTCTAGGACTTGCTCTCCTTCCAGCTGTGTGCATGGCTGGTTGCTGCAGGGCTCAAGGGACAAGAAGCCCAGTTGAGACTGTACTCTCCAAATAGAGAACCTCCCTCCCCATCTCTCTCTAACACATTGCCCTGTTTTTATCCTTCCTAGCCTATCCCATCCATAATTATCTCATTTATGAATGCATGTACTTGTTTACTGCCTGGCTCCCGAGTTCCTGTTCCCTCCATGACAGTGGGGATCTTTGTCTGTTTGGCCTCTGCCTCCCCAGTGCCTGGAACTGTGCTTGGTATGCTGTTGGTGCTTAATAAAAACTTGCAGAGTGAATGAATGAATGAATGTATGCATGAACTGCTGAGTATGGTAAAATACAGACATAGCTCAGACTAGCACAGCATATGTTTTTAAAGTTTTTTTTTATTGTGTTAAAATATACATAACATAACCTTTACCATGTTTACCATTTGTATAGGGTGCTTCAAAAAAGTTCGTGGAAAAATGGAATTAAATGATAATACAAATCTTTCCATGAACTTTTTGAAGACCTCTCATTAAGTGCCAGTTTAGTGGCCTGAAGTACATTCACATTGTTGCAAAACCATCACCGCTATTCATCCACAGAACATTTTCATCTTTCCAAACAGAAACTCTACACATTACATAATAGCTCCCATTTCCCCCTCCCGTCAGTTCCTGGTGTCTTCTATTCTACATTCTGTCTCTATGAATTTGCTCTAGGGACCTCCTGTAAATGGAATCATACATTAAAAATGCCAGCCAACGTTTACTGAGCGTTGGTTATGGTCTGGCACAGTGCTCAGCATTTTGCCTGACACGGAGTCAATTTGTCCTTTTGTGGCTGACTTATTTCACTTGGCCTAATGCTTTCAAGGCTCACTCACATTGTCACATGGATCAGCACTTCATTCCTTTTTATGGCTGAGTAATATTCCATTGTATTGATACTGCATTCATTTGTTGCACCGTGAATTTCTGAGAGAAGATGAGTAGATGGTAGAAGATGGGGAATTAGATATTTCTGTTTCTTCAAAAACTGCAAAATAAGAGAGGTTTCCCATCCAGCTTAATCTTCTGCCTAGTGGCTTATGCTTTAGTGACACCAGATTGGTTCACACCTCCATACCTTTGCCTGTGCTTGAAGTTCCTGCTGCCTGATGTTGGCAGGAACAAGTCTCATTTGGTAGGTTTTAGGGTCAATGAAAGCAGAGATCATATCTGTCTTATTCGCCTCTGTATCTCCAGCCCATTAGACACAATGCATGCATGCATGAATGAATAAATACCTCATTCAAAGCCACACTCCTGTGGAGAGTCCTCCCTGATTGCCATTTGTGCTTTGCAGCTAATGCCAGCTCTCCAGTCACGACACTAGTTGATTGATACTATGTTTATCTCTTCTACTGGATTACGTGCTCTTTGAGGACAGGTTGTCTTGCTTATTTTTCTGCCCCTCCCTTGTCACGTAATGGCTTCAGAGTAGGAATCTATTGAATAATGACAATGATGGTGAAGGTAGTGCACAGACATCAGCTGTTGCTACCTCTCCTCCCTCAACCATCCCACCCTGGCTATCTGGCTTCAGGCAGACTCGTCTTCATGTCAGCAGGGGTTGAGAGACCACAGGACCCTCTTGCAAGCTTATGCTCTGTAAACAGCATGTTGTGCGGTGATATGATGTAGAAGTCTCTCGCTACAACTATGATATGACCTCTTACGCGTTTGTGGTGCTCAGACATTCATTCACTTCCTTGAGCCTCCAACAGCTCGCTGATGGTTAAGAGAAAAGATTATGCTGTTCCTTTCACAGGACAGGAAACTGAGGCTCATTGGTGGGCATGGCTTTGGAGCTAGTTTGTAATAGAAACCACATCCGCACCCAGATTGCCTACCTCCCAGGTCCTGATTGTTTCCCTCTTTTCCATTCTGGGGAAATTGCTTTTATAAAATGCTTAAAATTAATTATCACAATAACAACAAAAACAATACAAATGGCAGCTAATTTTTTTGGAGCATTTTTTCTGGGCTGGTATAGCACTGTGCATTTTGCCTGGCATGGAGTTGGCATGAATCATTTCCCCAAATGTGTTCTTTTGAAGAAATTGAAACCTATATGTCTTTTGAATCAAAGGAACATATGGGGCTTGGGTATGGAGGAGACCACATTTTATCCTATGGTTCTGGACCAAGTCACTGCATCCATCCCTCCAAGACTCAGTTATCCCCATCTGTAAAATGGATTGTTGGATGAAATGAACCCTCCAGGTCTTCCCAGAGCTGACATTGTATAGATTCATCAGTGGTCTGTTATGATGCTCCTTGGATGTGGCTTTGTCCTCTTGAGGGCAATCCTGGAGTCAGCGAGGGCGACAATGGTTCCCTCTGGAATCTGCGGACAGTCGGGAGAGGGAGGAGGCACGAAGCACCACGAGGAAGCCACATGTGCCACATTCTTCAATGGCAGCAATTTTCTGTGTAATTAAGTTTATTCATCATGTATATTAAGGAGAAAATGGAGACACATGATCATCACAGCCCATTTGCCATCAACATCCATCTCTCAAGCATTGCTTCTGTTTTCTCCAAGACCAACAGCCGTGATGGATGCAGGGCCTGGTAGAGCCATCTGTTGGGAGGACTGGTAGGAACCCAGCCCCCACAGGACTCAAGTCTCACCCACCTGGACAGACACTTCTCCAAAAACCACCCCTGCCCTCAAGGAGCTGCTGGCCCAGGAGTCACGGTCAATGATGACATTGGTTAGCATTGGATACTGCTTTCAATTAGTATAACTAACTTTCCTCTAGTGGAATGCTGGCGATGTTACTGCTGAGTTAGCATTGTCGCAACGTTTCTGCTACTCGAATCATTGTAACTTCCCCTGGCTTTCTTTCTAGGGTAAACCTTAGCCTGTTTCCTTTCATCTCTAGGGAATTCAGTTCATTTACCAATTCACTCAACAAATATTTGAGTACTTCTCCAGTGGCAGACACCATTCCAGGCTGTTAGGATCTGTTAATGAACAGAACAGACTCTCAGCCTCCTGTAGCTTACTGGGTGGATATTTTGGAGTCAAAGAATGAATGAGTGAGCAAGCACATACCATCACTTTATTCACTTGACAAACATTGAGTGCTCCTGTAGACAGCACTGTGGTAATCACAGATGGTTAAAATGGGGCCCAAACAGTCTGTTCCTTGCCATCATGGAGCTTACATTTTAGTGGAGAAAGAAGATATAAATGAAAAAATCACACCAATGAGTGTAATTACAAACTGAGATAAAGCACTATAATGGAAAAGACTTTTTGAGAGTGTGTGAGAAGGGCTTGTTCTACACTAAGGGTGGGGAATTCAGGAAAACTTCTCAGTGGAGGGATACTTAAGCTGAAATTTGAAGCTAGAGTTTGTATCAGGTAGGAGAAGAAAGTGCAGTGAGATAGGGTAGAAGAATACCCTGAGGGGTCTGTCTGTTAGGATGCCCCCAGGCTGCCAGTATATAAAGACCCAACTCCAAATGGTTTAAATAAGAAGGACACTTTGTTATCAAGAAGTCCGAGGTAGGGCAGCTCCAGGGTTGCTTAATTCAGGTGCTCAGTGGCATCATCCAAGATCCAAGTTCTTTCCGTATGTTCTCTCTGCTTTCCTCAAAGTGTAGGACAAAATCCTCAACACTATTTCTTCATGGTCACAAAATGGCTGCTGTAGTCTATCCTCACCCAACAGCATCCAAAGCTAGAAGGGAGATTTCCGCTTCTCAGACTCCTTTTAAAGAGAAAGAAAACCTTTTCCAGAATTCTCCAAGGGCATTTCTCTTTGGCCAGAACTCTGTTGTTACATTTGAGCCACTGGGGTTAGGAAGGAGCCTGTCCAGTGGGAAAGTAGCCAGGAGGTCTGAGTTGGAGTCCTAGATCTGGCATCAATTTGCTGTGTGGTCTTGGTTAAGTCTCTTTCCCTCTTTGGGTCCTAAGCCCCCAATCTGAGAAACTGTAGTATGGAACTAAATGATCTCAAAGGTCTTTCCATGTGTGAAGTTCTAGGATTCTAAATGGGCCATTGCTGGTGGAGGACTCATACATATTGTTCACCAAATTTTTGTCTTTCTGCCTTCTGGGCACTTGGGAGCTTGCACTTCCTGGACTCCTTGCAAGTAGGTGGGATCATGTGATGAGTTCTGGACAATGAATCAAGGGCATGTTCATTTCCAGGCTGCAGTATGTAATTGCTGATTCCAGACTCTGGATTTCTCTTTCTCCCTAGCACAGACATGGGTGTATTTGAGATGGTGGCTGTGCCCTATCAATCTGAGTCTCTGAGTGAGTATAATGAGATCCTGTCCCCTCCATGACAAACTGATAAACACGCAACAAAAACATGAAATAAACCTATAAAGAGTTGGGAGTTACTTGTTATAGCAGCATAATGCATCACATCCTGACTCTTACAGGTATAGTAATAATAATTTAGCTAACACAAAAGGGGAATTGACTGTGCCAGGTGCTAGGTGAAGACCATTAATTGCATCTCACTATTTAATCCTCACAGCAGCCTTGTGGAATAGATACAGTTCTCATCCCTATTTTTTAAGATGGAGAAACAAAGTCTCAGAGAGGGAAAGTCACTAGCTCAAGGCCACACAGCAGCTGGGAAGGAGCAGAGCCAAGAGTCAAACCCAGGTGTGTCTGACTTTGAGTAATTAATCCCATTGCTACCATGTCTTGATGAAGCTTGGTGGACCTTTTGATCAAGGCTAAAGAATGGATGAGGAGCCTGTGTGTGTCTGTGTGTGTGTAGCTGGCCCTGGCCATGCTTCCCGTCAGATGAGTGAGGCTTTGCTGGTGGATAGAGGGGGCTATTCTGAGTCAGGAGAGGTCCCCATCCTGGCCCAGCTGTGTCTCTGAGGACATCTCCTCCCCTCCTTGCAGCTTCCTCTGCCCCAAGCTCCCTGCAGGCCCGGAGCCGTTGCTGCCTTCTAAGAGACCTAATTAAGCCCCAGTGAGAGGTCAGCATCCTGAGTTCCTGGCAGGCGGCTCCCTGGAGTGGGGAGGATGGTGGGTGGGGCAGCCATGGATCCTGCAAGAAAATAAGAATAATGTCTGTAATAATAACAGTAACCATAACAGCACTGTGCTAGCCCATATGAAGAGCTGTAAACAGGAGCTGCCTTTACTGTTATAATGATTATCAGAAGCAGCAGCATCAACCTGGCCCTGGGGTGTAATTAGCATTTATGTAGCCTTTCCAGGTCAGCATTAGGGCTTTACTGGAGACAAGATCCTCTCCTCTTTGTTTTATCCTCACCCCAGCCATTGTTTTTGCAGATGCCCCACCAGCAAAAGCCCAGGCTTGTTCTTCAGGTCAACTCCTTGCCCCATTTTACAGAAAGGGAGCCTGAGGCCTCAACAACAGTCCATGTTCAAGGCTGGTCAGTGGTGGAGCCGGAACCAAAGGGTTCTGGTGTATGCGGGTGGACCCTGGTCCCACTTTGGGAGATGGGGAGACTGAAGTTGGAGAGGGCCAGGTCTCCCCAAGGGTCATCTGGGGGCCATGGCTGGCCTTGGACCACCGGAGGGCACAGGGTCATGGTGGGCCACTGTCCTGCTGACAAGGCAGCCCAGTGAGGGGCTGCGGAGCTGAGCCCCGAGGCTCTGACTCCCTGGTCTGCTCCTGCAGCAGCTGCCTCAGGGAAAGCAGCCTTATTAGTGCAGCTGCCTGCACGGCCCTGGGTGCCGCCGGGGGCGGAAAAGGCCTCATTTACCCCAGTGCCGGACACTGTGTGCAGTGGCTATGCATGCTCCAGATGACATGTGGATGCAGCCACATGCACATCTCAGACTCTGGGTTGACACAGCCGCAGTGCAGAGTGTGCACTGCCAGTCTTACATGCTCAGGGACACAGATGTTTACACACACATGCACCCAGACATGCAACTGCAAGGATGTACCTACATCCACACAGCACGGGGCACACACATATGCATCTGGGCATGCAAATGAGGGCACAGACCCCATGTAGACATGTGTGTGCACACACTCACACTCACATCCACACTCACCTCTCTGCACACACAGGTGCACAACAGGTGCTCACATACTCAGGAGCACAGAAATACACAGAGGTGCAAATATAAACAAACACACACACATACAGGCTCCTGTCTGTTCACCAAGATACAGACTGGTAACACATTTACCCTGAAAACACACACATGTGGGCAGATCTCCAAAGCCAGGCCCTACATCCAAGAAGGCACACACACCCTTTTATATCCACTGTGTCTGCAGACAGGCATGCCCTGATAGATATTTACATAGATTGGCTCCACGGACACACAGTGCATGTGTTGATCTGTTTTTCCCCCTGTTATTCTGGGACTGTGCTAAGTTCTACTCATCTTACCCAGGATGGCATTTGATACATTTTAAGATGTTGTGGGCCAAACTCATTTTATTCCCACAGCCTTCCTTGGGCATTGTCTATCCCCATTTTACAGATAATAAACTGATCTTCAGATGGAGGAAAGGATTCTACCAAGGACACCCCACTAGAGAGTGACGAAGCAGGCAGTCACATTCAGACATCCTGATCACATCCCAACATGTCTGGCATTGTGGGAAACAACACACAGGCTGGGTTTGAATCCCGCTCTGCTGCTTACGGGATGTGTACCCTTTCAGTTCTTGTCTCTCGGAGACTTTGATCTTGCTTAGCAAGCTGAGGAAACAAGAGCAGCTGCTTCATGGAGTGACATGGAGGACCAAGGGGAGAACTGATGTGCAGGGACAGGCACAGTGTGGGAGTTAGCAGATGTCACCCATCTTTGTTATTATTATTATCATATCACTATTGCACATAAAGACCATGTGAAGACACAGGGAGAAGACGGCCATTGAGAGGACAAGGAGAGAGGCAGATCCTTCCCTCACAGCCCTCAGAAGAAACCAACCTGGACAATACCTTGATCTTGGACCTCTGGCCTCCAGAACTGCAGGACTATACATTTTCGTTGTTTAAGCAGCCTAGTCTGTGATACCTCATTACAGCGCCCTAGCAAATAACAGAGATTTTGGTTCATGGCATTTTGCTTGAAAGTAAACCCAGTAGGCTGCCAGCAAAGACCCACTCGGTATCATCCACCCCCAGTCCATGTCCTAGTGTGTCTCGAGCAAGGGGAGCCCAGCATCTCCAGGATGAACAGGACCTGCACCTGCCCACGAGGAACACAGGGCAGCCGGGATCCCCGAGCACAAGCATTGCAGCTGCGGAGACAGCCAGGCCTGTTGTAACAGTGACTTAGAGCTGATATAACAACCCTCGTATTCTTTTAGTGAGGCCTGAAAGGTGCTATTAAATGGAATATTGAGATAAGAATGTGGGAGTCGGGAAAGGTTAGACACTATTTATTCAGGTTTTCATAGGGCACTAAAATATCCTCACCCGCTGCCACCGCTGCTTCTCCCTCCTTCCTCCCAGACTGTGGCTCGGCTCCCAGCACTCAGGAGGCACTGGGCTTCTGTGCTGTGTGGAAGGCAGCCTGGACCTGGAAGAGTCTGACTTCCGGACCTGAGAGGACCTGGGTCCAAATCCCATCCCAGCCTGCTGATTGGCATGTGAACAGAGCCTGTGTGCTTGGATAGTGGCGGGGAAGCAAGGACACATTGACATGCAAAGCAGATAGCAGGAGGCAAGGAGGATCACTGCCCTCCCCTGCCTGAGTCCCCCCTGGGGCAGGAGTGGGGAGGGACTGTCTACAGCATCCCTTTCCCACAGCAAGCCCCTTACAGCCTCCCAGGCCTCCCTCCCTCAAAGTCAGAATCCCAGTCCCATGTCTCTGCTTGCACATTTCTGTGACGGGGACCTCACTACCTCCTGCTGGTTTTCTCTCCCGACTGCTCAGTCCCTCAGGGACTCTTTTGGAGGTAGAAGTTGACTCCTTTGACCAGCTTTCCTCAAGAGGACCCCCCACATTCTGGATTTTACAACCCAGAGGAAACCTTCCTCTTTCCTCTCCTTAAGTTCTTTGGGGGAGAATAATGTCAGGGAAGGGGTGATAGACCATCAGCCCCACCAAGGCAGGGCCTGTTGCTATTTTACTTATTGCTGTATCCCCAGCCCCCAGCAGAGGTCCCAGCACATAGTAGGGTCACTAGGAGTGTTTGGCAGGCAGTTGTAGCAGCAGAAGAAAACCAGGATTTGGCACAGACAGCCCTTGGTTGAAGACGGGTTTGTGTAACCTCCCTGAGCTGCACTGGTTTCATCTGCAGAATGGGTATATGATGAGACCATGTATACAAAGCTCTCAGCACACAGCAGGTGCCAGTTAAGTGTTGATGTTCTCCTTCCTCCACTGATCAGCCCCTCTCTCTTCTCCTTGGCAGCCCCCAAGGGGGCAGAGATGCAAACAGAGGTGGGTAGCTATGGATGGACAAGTTTCCCTTCTAAAGGTCATGGTTAGAAGTTGGGGGTGATTGGGGGAGATTTGTTGAAGGTGTGATTCTGGATGATTCTGGAGACAGGCAGGCCCTGGGACAGGCAGCTGGATCTGTTACAGGTAAGACAAAGAACCTGCCAGCTGGTTTTAACAGGGTGGCAGCAGCAGCAGAGAGAGGGGGAGGAAGAGCATTCCAGGTGGAGGCAAGTGCCTGTGCCAAGGTGGAACCAGGTGAGTAGGGAGGTTGGGGCTGGGGGCAGGAGGGTATTGGGGGCGAGGTTGGAGTTGAGGTAAGGAAGGAAGAGAGGAGGAGACAGGGCTGGGGACTGGCAGGGGCCATCTGTGCATGACCAGGAAGCTATGTCTGGATTTCATTCTGAAGGCGATGAGTTTATTCTAAGAAAGTGAGAAACTCCAGGATCTGAAGCAGAGGCCTGAAACGAGGAGGTTTGCATTTGAAGAAAATTCCTTTGGCTGTAGTCTCAAGCTGAAGTGCAGACTGGGGGGCAAGCGTAGAGGCTGGGAGACCAGCAGACGGGGGTGGAGAGAGGGTGGTGGCCTGGCCTGGAGAGGGTGAGGACACTGAACTGAAATCAGTTCTGGGGCCCTAGAATCCTGGGAACCCAGGATGAGAGCGAGGAGAGGTGGAGAAGGGGTGGCACAGCTCTTGTTGGTCTGAGCCCCTGTGGGCACATTTGGGGGATGAATAGAAGCAGTGTGGGGAATGTGGGGTGCCATCTCAGGTAGGCTCTTGTCCCCAGCTCAGGGCGGTCAATGGGGCTGGTTAGTGAAATGGTACAGGACAAGGGGCAGGCTGTTCTCTGGGAAATGGTGAGGGAAAAAGGGCACATGTGAATATGTGTGTGCTCACATGTGTAAGCAAAGCCTGTCACCATCTGTATGAGCATGCATAGGTGGGGACGCGTGGTGTGCATATGCCAGTGCGTGGGTACGGATAGACATGTATTTATACAGGGGGTGCCTGGCCTCACTGTGGAAGGTATGTGTAGACCACGTGCCCTCTTCTTCTTGCTTCTGCTTTGAAGATTAAACCCAATAAGGACAACATTCAAGAGTCCCAAGATCCCCAGGAGTAAGAGAACACGAACAGTGAATCCCAAAGAAATCTGGCAGTTGGAATAATGTGGGAATAACAGTAATTTATTTTGTATAAATAGGCGCTGTGTGCTTTGCATACACTCACTCATTTCATCCTCAAGACAATTTCTGAGGTTTCATGCCCATTTTACAGATGAAGAAACTAAGGCACAAAGAGGGTAAGCAAAGGGCCAGGCCTTACACAGCTAGTTCATGAGCAGGTGGGAGATTCAACCCCTCAGGCTGTTTGGCTCCAGGCTACACTCTTAAAAACCACATTGGGCCATTTTACCCCAGTTTACAGGTGAGGAAACTGAGGCTCAGAGAGGTGAAGTGACTTGCCTAAAGTCACACAGCTACAATGAGGTGGTTCTGTCTGACTCCTGAGTTTGAGCTTGTGACTCTGGTCTCAATGAGATGACCGCTGAAAGGAAGCCTTTGGGTTTGCCTCTTTAGACCCTCTCAGGAGGTGAAGGCTATGGATGATGGTCTCAGGGTCCACCCATCATTGAGAAGTGTTTCTCCTCTGCTGAGGGATTAGGTCACTAGAGTGAGTGGGGAGTGGAAGGGCAATCCCTCAAGATTGTTAGGGGGCAGTAGGGAGATGAGCTGCCACCCTCTTGGGATGGGATCTCAGCTTTCTAATGATTTTTGGCAGCCCCTGGCCATCTGGGTGAAGACGGGTTAAACATTTCCATACCTGTGCCTTTCCTCCCACCAAAGGGAGAGGTAGGCTGTGCTGAGGGTATGAGTGGTGCTACCAGGCGTCCCTGCTGGGGCTGTGTCCACCCATCCACACTGCTCCCAGCCACCCATGCTTGTGACAGAACCTTGAGTCTATTCTCCAAGCAATTTCCCAGGCTTCTCTGTTGGACCAACTTGAAATGAAATCAGAGGTAACATTGGTCCTGATTAAGGAGAAAAAGGAAGCAAGAGGAAGTGACAGAGGGCAGGAAGAAGAGCAAGTGACACTTACTGTCTCTGTTCATTACTGGCAGGTGCTGGGAGCCAGGTACATACAAGTTCTCATTTCATCCTGACCTCAAGCCTGAAAAGAAAGGTCTCTGATTAGCTCCACTTCACAGATGAGGATACTGAGGGTCAGAGAGGCACAGTCACCCATGGAAGGTCACCCAGTTAGTGTGTGCCCAGGTTGAGATTTGAGAGCATCCTTCTATCCATGCAAACACCTGTTTACTGAGGACATACCAGGTGTCCAGAGCTGGGGGGTGGGGAGGGTGGTGGGAATCTGTGAGTCATGAGGCAGATGCAGACCAGACCCAGCCAAATTGGCTGAGGGGAGAAGGGTGGGAGGACATGTCCAGAGATATATACAGGTAGATAAAAGACTTCAGGCACCATGCTGAGTATGTGCATTAACCCAGTCAATCCACGCCACAACCCTGTGAGGCAGGAACTATCACCACGCCTGTTTTACAGATGAGAAGACAGAGGCCCAATGGGGAGATAGGATCTTACAGCTAGTAAGGGAAAAGCTGAGATTCAAAGCCCGTGATTTCAAAACTGTACTGAGTCTCAGAGAGCGATGAAGTCAGTGTGGATGATGATGGCACAGAGACGGCATCACACACGACGTGTCAGACACTGTACTGATGTTTTTACAGATCATCTCCGTCTACTTCACAGCAACCACAATGAGATAGGTACTGTGATCCCACTCCCACATCCCTACCCACAGATGTGGAAAATGAGGCTCAGAAAGGAGAGGTGACTTGTCCTTTGGGATTCAAACCAGACATCTTACTGCAGAGTTGGTGATGTTGACAAGGAAGTCACCTGCCTCAGTTTAAAGATTATAGATATTTTATGGTCTACTCTACTTTTTGGGAAGACCCTGGGGAGTTTCACACAGATGCTGGATGTGGAATTGTGTTTTGAAGGATGGGGAAGATTTTTTCCCTCTCTCCCTCCCTCCTTCCATCTTTCCTTCCTTCCACGTCTGAGTATATACTGTGTGCCAGGAATGTCACAATGGGTAAGAGAAGCAAGCTACTTGCCCCTGTGGAGCAAACATCTAAGTCTACAACAATGCTATCATTGTCCCCATTTAGCAGATATGACAACTGAGGCTTTGATAACTTGGGCAAGGCCACCTAACTAGTCTGAGGTAGAGACAGGCTTGAAACTCAGCACGGTCTCACCCTCAAACCCAGCTCTCTCTGTATTGGGGGTTGCCTGCAGGAACTGATGTGGATGCCCCAGAAAGAGTGGCCACCAAATGACAGCATGCTGAGGGGGTGCATGTGAAGACAGTCTGGGAAGAGCTGCAGCAGGGCCTGGGTAAGGAGACAGGAACAGTGAGGACATCTCTGCATGTGGAGTGGTCTCAGCAGTGGGGTCTGCCAACCTCACACCTGATTCTGGGATGCCGAGGGTAGGCTCCTTTTCAGACATTGGATTATCCCAACCTGTCTCCATCCCCTCTGTTGATGGAAGGAATTTGCCTTGAGATTGTAATGGGCATTAGGGCAGGCAGACCCGAAATCCAAATCCTACTTCTGCCACTTCCTAGCCGTGTGATTCTGGGTAAGTGACTTAAAACTTCAGATTTCTCATCAATGAAATGGACATAATAACACCGGCTTTCAAGCATTGTGAGAGTGTTGGGGGCTCACAGAGGTAAGCATGCTTTGTAAACTGTCAAGTGCTGCCTGGCCATTATCTGTTTATGTGTCTGTCGTTTCTATGCACTCTGAACACCCTAGAAGCAGGGTCCTTGTCTTACTCAACCCTGTACACAGCTGGTGCTCAGTAAATGTCAAAAGCATGACCTGTTGTGTGGATTATAGTTTGTTCATTTTGTTTATTTCCTTTGTGGATGGGTAGTGAACTGTGAGTTCCTCTGGGACTCCAGGGGTGCTTCAAAGATGATGATGATAATTAATATAATTAATAATGGCAATGACAACAGCTTATTTTATTGAGCACTTTCTGTGTACTTGGCTCATCTAATCTTCACAGCAACCCTGAGAGATAAGTACTGGTATCATCCCTACTTTGCAGGTGAGGAAAGTGAGGCTCAGAGATGTTGTGTTACTTGCCAAGGTCACACAGCATATAAGTGTGGGAATTAGAACTCAAACCCAGGTCTGGGGCTTTCTGTCTCCCAAACTGGCCCATCCAACTTCCGGCGGACCCTGCCTCCAAAGATTTCTGTCTCCAGCCTTGTACAGAAGATAGAATGACTTGGAGCCTGTCGCCAGCTGGGTACTCACATCCGCTAATAATACAGTCAATTGCTCCTTTCAAATTACAGTAAATGTTTCCCCCCCTTGAACAAATCATTTACTGCAACTGCAGAAAGAGTGTCCTGTTTACACGCAGAGCCAAAGGAATTCCAATCTGAGTCTAATTATTGATGCTACAGCTTCTATGGCCTTGGGAAAGGGCTGTCTAATTGCACCAATTAATACCTGCCACTCCTGTGGGCTCTGTCAGTTTTAAGGTTTGGTTTCCTGCCTCCGCGGGTATGAGGAAGAGATGGGTTGGTGCAGCCACTGTGGTCCAGACCTTCAGGCCACAAGCTGGGTGCAGAGAGACATTTTGTATTCAGGATGTTGCCATTTTTGGTGGTGCAGGTTTATTGAGGACCACCCAGGCACCCGGCCAGATCTCCCTCTGGCAGGGGCTGTCTTCTTTCAGGAGGATCTGGGGCAGCTAGGGATGGGAGTTTTAGGTTCCAGTCCCTGTTCTGCTTCCGACTCACTCTGAGATCCTGGGCAGGCCATATCTCCTGCCTGAGCCTCAGTTTCCCCGTGGGTAAAATGGAGTTTATACTCATTGGTGTTACTGTGAGGATTTATGGGAGCAAATGTAATAGGTGCAATTGCTGTGTTAACTCTAAGCGGCTAGACAGGCTGAAGGAAATTTTACTAGAAATGGGGAGTTAGCAGCTGGGTGTTGGAAGACCCTGGATCTGGTCTTGGTTTCATGTCTTACTTGCTGTGTAGCTGTGGGACAACAATTTTACTTCCCAGAATCTCAATTTCCCCAGATGCAAAATGGGTCTGTTTCCACCTTCCCTGTCTGATGCTTTTGTGGAAACCTTGCAAAGAATACCTTGTCC
Source organism: Cynocephalus volans (assembly GCF_027409185.1). Classification (NCBI taxonomy): domain Eukaryota; kingdom Metazoa; phylum Chordata; class Mammalia; order Dermoptera; family Cynocephalidae; genus Cynocephalus; species Cynocephalus volans. The sequence goes on from NC_084461.1 coordinate 200,952,945, forward strand.
CATATGGAGGCTATGATGGTCCCGTGACACTGATGGGTGGGGTGATGAGTTGCCAGACTGGGAAAGGGAAACCACTGGGGACTGGTTGGGTGACAGATGGAGTGCTGGGTGGGAGTGGGGAGGCAGGGAAAAGGTCACGGGCTTTCAAATGAAACTGACCTGGGTTTGAATTTCACCCCCAACGTGCCTTTTGCTAATAATAATTACAACAACTACGCTTTATTTGTGCTCGCTGTGTACCAAGTTCTGTATCACACCCTCCACATGATCCCATAAAAGCCTCTAAGAGGTAGGTATTATTTTCTGTCCATTTTACAGTTGACGAAGTGGAGTCTTAGAGAGGTCAAGTAAGTTCCCCAAGGCCACACAACCAGAGATTGTAAGAGCCAGTATTGGGACCCAGTTCCCTGTGATTTCAGAGCCTATGCCTGCAACTGCTACACTTTCCTGCCTCTAATTGCCTCAGTCTCTCCATCTGTATAAGAGATAATGGTAACTTCTTCCAAGCAAAGATGTTGCTAGGATTGGGCGAGATCGATTATGTGATACCAGTGGCCCACAGTGTGGCACCTGGAGAGCAACATGGCCTGCAGAATCCACGATTGTTCGTGGATGTGTGTGGGTTGAGAGACTCAGCCACTGTCTCACCATCTCATTTATCCTATATCCATGAGGCCTGGTGGAAAATTTGGCTGTTTACTTTTCTAAGACATGGAGAGAGGAGTAGGCTGAGGGCCTTTTTATTCCCCCAAAGCCCCCTTTGCCGGAAATTCTCTATCTTTGATTTTCCTAGCACCCCTGGGGCTTGTGGTCCCACCTGAGTGCATTTGGGACTGTTTTCTGATGTGACATATTGTCACCGTACATTAGGTGTCATCAGCCTGGCAAAGCGGTGACACCAGAGACTGATCCACGCAATTGACAAAAAAGATGTGGGTCCCCCAGAGGGTCTTGGGCCTTGACAGGAACCCTGTGGTTCCCCCATCCCTGCCTTCCATGCGGAGCCCCTCTGCAGCTTCTTGGCAGGGCCTGCAAGGCCCTGAGGGGGCGGGGCACCGCAGGCAGGGTTGCAGCTCACATGGGGATGAGCTTGATGTCCCAGTGCCTGACACACGCCTCATATGAGGTCCCCAAATTACAAGCAACAAAGCTTCTTAGTCAAAGGCAGCCTGGGCCTGGTGGGGAGACGTGGCAGAGTTCCACAGTGCGGTGACTGACTGATTTCCCCTAATTACCTCTGGTTTAATATTTATAGGGTTGGTGCCAGAGGGCTGCAAGGGAGGTATTCAGCCCAAACGGCTGCTGTCACAGGCCTTAGAGGGCGGCACCGAGCAGGGAAAAGTCTGCTTGCATTCAGGGTCCTGGTTGGCCAGACACACTGATCTGTCCCTGGCACCTTTCTGAGGCACAGAAAGCATCCATTTATGTAGCACTAACTATCCTGGGGGCTGGGCTCAAACCCTGATGGCTTGGAAGCTCCCATGGCCCAGGAGTTCAAGGTGGGAGGCTTGGGAGTCAGATGAACTTGGGTTTCTTATTCAAGTTTGCCTTTTTTCTGTCTATGTGCCCTTGTGCAAGTGACCACACCTCTCTGAGCTGTAGTTCCCTCGTCTGTAAAATGGTGAAAATAACAGGCCTCTCTCAGGTGATGGTTGTAAGGATGCAATAAGCTAAAACACTCAAGGTGCTCATGTGCCCAGTACACAGTTGTGTTCAATAGCAGCAGCCATATCTCTGAATCCATAGACATACACTTTGTGGGACTGAATTCCTTTGTATGAGTTAGCTATGCTCTGGACAATGCTGTGTCACAAACCCAAAACATGGTGGCTTAAAACCATCCCTATTGATTTTCTTGGATTTGTGGGGTGGCTGAGCATTGGTTCATCTAGGCTAGACTCAACTGGGTGCTCTGCTGACCTTGCCTGGACTTGCTCAGGCTCGGCCCAACCAAGCTGGATTCTTTCCATGTGCTTTTCTCCTCCTTTTGGGACCAGCACTAGCCTGGGAATGTTCTTCTCTTGGCAATGGCTAAGGCATGCAAGATTACAGTTTCTGAATAATAATTTAATCTATTGTGCCACCTAACATTCTTATGTGTATGGGTGGAGTTATTATTCCCATTTTCCTGATGAGGAAACTGAGGTTCAGAGATAGAAGTCACTAATGATGGACCTAAGATCTGAACACTTCAAAGAGCATATTCTCTTTAACCACCAAATACTCTGAGCCACTTTCCATCACAATAGCAGGTACCGTTTATTAAACTCCTATTATATGCCAAGTTCTTTGCATTAATTATCTTAATCCAAAAACAAACTTTGGATGTAGGCATTTATATACCCGTTTTACAGATGAGGAATCTGAGGCTTAGGAGGCTAAGTAACTTGTCTAAAATTTCATAACTAATAAATAAGTGATTGACTCAAGATTGGAATGCATTTTTCTCTAACTTTATGCCAGTTTGTCTTTGCACCTGAGGTCCCCTTTGCCTGGCCTCTGGCCTGCCCTTTTTTCTCTCTGTGTGTCTTTTTGGAATTAGATTATACATCCATAAGAATAATAGGTGTTCAGTAAATTACAATAAATAACAGACACTGTGAACTGAGGTGGCCCTGTCCCCATTTTAAGGATGGGGACATGTACTCACAGAGAAGGGAAGTCTCTTTCCCAGGTCGCAGAGCCGGAAGTGGTTTGCAGCACAGACCAGCACTTGAACTCTGGGCTAGCTGCCACTGACACTGGCGCTTTTGCTGCTCTCAGGGCTGAAATACCAACATGGACCAGTTACTGTGTTGTGTAATGATCTGGCTGTCTCTGCCCTTCCTCTCTCCTCCTCTCTGCTTACCCTACTCCCCTTTGAATTAATTGATGCCTTTCTGTACTGAGGAATCTGCACCTAACAGGTCCCGCACTTTTCCCTCTTCTATCAAATGTGCTCCTCCCGAGTCCCGATGCTCTGGTCCTGCTGAGAGCAGGTGCTCACCTACCAGCTAATATGGGCTACCTTGGGGTGCTGACGATGGCAACTCTTAAGGCCTCCTCTCCTGACCTCTACTAGGCTAATCTGGGTGGACATCCCCCCAACACCCCAGACCCTCAGCTCCCTCATCTGCAAAATGGGGAGAGTCATACACCCTCAGGGGGCTGCTGTCAGCATCAAACATGCTTGCATCTAGTCTTTGCACAATGTCTGGCGAAGAGTAAGTGCTCAATAAATGTAAGCTATTGTTATTGTCAATCGGGCCCTGCAATATTTTTTCACTCAGAGGGGAAAAAAAAAGCTAAAAATTATGAAAGCCAGCCGTCTTAGGTTCCTGAGCCATCATTCTGCAGACTGGGAAATTATCGAAACTCCATCATAGATCCAGGAGTACAGGAGAGAGACTGTGCAGGGTGGCAGTGACAATGTTCTGCCCAATGCCCTTACTTTACAGACCAAAGAGTCAGAGGGGCCTGGGGGTGCTGCCACGGCCACTCAGGCAGCTGCTGAGTGGCTGAGGCCACTCTCTGGCTAGATGCTTCTCAGCTCTTCCTTTTAAGCCCCTTTGGGCTGCAGTTGGGGCTCCATAGGGTGTCCTGGGAATAGCAGCAGAGCTCTCCCTGTGTGGGGAGAGGGGGGCAGAAAGCTGCCAAAGCAATTCTCAGTGAAATCTCCGGGGATTTGTGTCAAGGACAAAATAGTGTGTCCCATGGGTAAATATAGTTAACACAGCTGCAAAACAGAATTTATTTCTTGTTTGAGATATCATTTTTAAAGTATGGCATAGGGAGAGCTTTAAAAATGAAATTATAGCCAGCAATAAAAAAACCCTCATAGGCACTGTATTCAAATTATGCTACAGTAATAGGCCAAGTTCATAAATAAACATTGCCCATTAACCCTTTGGTGAGTCCTGTGAGCAGGCTGGCTGGGACACGGTAGGAGGAGGTGGAAACAGAGTCACCTTCCCAGCGTCCCTCAGGCACCCCACCCCCCAATCTTCTCCATCTAGCTTCTCTGTTCAGGTGTTAAAGATCAATAGAGTATTCTCTCCTAAAGTGAGGGGCTCAGGTTATGCACTGGCTTTACAGGAATGTGCTATGCAGACCTCTGAGCCAGGAGTATTTTAGGGTCTAGGTTATGTAGGTTTCTCCCAAAGCTCTCTGCATTTCCCACCTTCTCTAATTATAATATTATATATTATTATACAATATATTATATATATTATCATATGTATGCACTGTATTATAATATATAACACATGCATATTTTATTGTATCATTGTCTCTCACTGTACTTTAGTAGAGTGGTTTTCATCTGGAGGTGATTTTTGCACCCAGTGAACATTTGGCAGTGTTGGGAGCTATTTTTAGTTGTCACAACTGGGAGGTTCTACCAGCAGCTGGTAGGCAGAGGCCAGGGGTGCTGCTCAACATCCCATAATGCTCAGGACGACCCCCACAAAGGCTGATCCGGCCCCACGTGTCCACAGTGGCGAGCCTGCTTTCCCATACTTTGTGTTTGGTGTCTGCCCTCCTTACTGAGAATGTCACATGCTGCCACACACTGCTGAGTTTCTGTCCCCCAGCCTGGTGCTTGGCACACTGTAGGTCTTCAGTGGAGATTAAAAAGATTTAATGAGTTAATGGAACCTCATCCCCTTTCTCCCCCGGCTGCTTCTGACCCATCCTGTTGTTCTGAGCTTGAAGACTGCTTTCTCAGGGAGGCCTGCCCTGAACCCCCCACCCCAAGGTTACTGACCTCCGTCTCCTTCAGACATTCTCACGACACCCCTTGTCCTCATCCTTGGATTTGCTAGTTCATTGTTCACATCTCAGGTCAGCTGTCACCTCCTCAAAGTAGCTGTGTGACTGCCTTAACGAAAGGGGCCTTCCTCAGACCACTCTCTTGTCCTCTGTTCGTTTCGATCACAGCATGTGTCCGTAGCTGAAATCATCTCCTTTATTCTGGGCTGGGTCTCGGCCACCATGAGGTTCCCTGTGCCCCGCGTAGTACCTGAGCCAAAGTAGCTACGCAGGAAACACTTGCCGAACGTGTCAGCGAGGGTCAGAGAACAGGAAAGCCCCTCCTGCCCCCCCACCCCCTTCCTTCCTTTACATGTCCTGCTTGTTATCTGGAATCCCCAGTCTGCTTCCTTGGGACATGAGAGACCACTGTTCTCCCTCTGGGCTCCTCCAGTAACTTGCTGGGAGATGCTGGCAAGTCACTTGCAAGTCAAGTGCAAAATAAAGGTTCTGGGGACATCTGTGCTTCGTAACTGAGGGCACGAGCATAAGAGTCACCTCCTAGGATCTTTTCTAAGAGACAAAACCCGACCACAGACCTGCAGAGCAAAATTCTCCAGAAGAATGTGTGTACTGGTCTGTGCTGGTTACATTACCTTGTTGTGAAAATTCCTCAGGTAATCCATATTCATAGCATGGTTAAAAGCCAGAAAACCAGGGGACTTCCAGAGCCCCTTCCAGCCCCAGCACTGGACCTCTCTGTGATTTTAAGATACCCAGCCTGGGCCATTTATCTGAATGACTCTCTTCCCAGGCTCTCCTGGCACTTTTGCTAATTTAATAGCATTTAATTTAATTTTAAAATGATTTTTTAAAAAAGGCTTGTTGCCGCAGAAGCCCCAACCGCCTCATTCCTCTTCCTCCCTAAGGCTGGAAATACATCTCGTGGCTGAAGCCAGATTTCTGGCCACAGATGTCCCTTGGAGGACCCATAGCTTTTTGTGAAAAATGCTGAGTTTGCTCTCTCTCCATTGGGCATAATTACCTTTCTCCTCTCCAGAGCCTCCTGCATGTTCCAACCTGAGGAGAAAAGAAAGGGCTGGAAAAGCAGACCAAGTTAGAGTCTGACTCATGAGCTCTTGTTTTAGACAAAGGGATCAGCATAACTCAACACACACTCATGCACTCCTCCCCAGTCTTTAGGACCGAGCAGCTACAACTGATGGCTACATTTAGCTTTGGGTTTTCTCCTGGACAACTGAACCCAGAGGAACACCACATCAATTTCTTTGCTATTTTCAATTACTTTTTTGTTCTTTTTTTAAAAAAACCCATTTCACATGTGCTTGATCCTTATGAGTGACCTTAGATTTATTTGTTCATGCATCAATTAATTAATTAAATTTTTATCTCGCATCTACCAAGTGGCCCATGTGAGGACAGGCATAGTAGTGAGCTGCATAGACCTGACCCTGTCATCAAGAAGCAGAGAGCCTGCCTAGGAGGAGAGACAGGTAAAAAGCAAGGCCCTTTGGGTAGACTTGGGAAGGAAATATGGAGCATAGAGGATGGGCAGGTAATGCCAAGAATTTTGGGGGGTAAGTACCTCCCAGAAAATTATATTCCATTTGTCAGGATGGTGACCTTAAGCAAAAATACTGTATTAGTCAGTTTGTCTGTTGCCTATAACAGAATATTTGAAACTGGGTAATTTTGAAGGAAATGAGATTTATTTCTTATAGTTTGGAGACTGGAGAGTTCAAGGTCCAGGGAACACATCTGGTGAGGACCTTCTGAGTGGAACTCTCTACAGGGTCCAGTGGTGATGCAGGGTATCACTTGGTGAGAATGGCCAGAGAGCACTTTCAGGTGTTCCTTATACAGCCACCAGTCCACTCCCATGATAATCCATTCATGAGGGCACAGTCCTCAAGGTCCAGTCACCTCTCAAAGGCCCCGTCACCTCTCAAAGGCCCCACCTTTCAAATATAATACTAGGATCTCCCACCCTCTTAATCCTATTTATAGTGGGCATCAAGTTTTCAGCACATGAACTTTTAGAGGACACATTTGACCCATAGCAAAGACAGAATGGAGATAGTAAAAGCATCCCAGTACATCCAGACAAGTCTAGGTTGTTCTCCCTCCAGTGGCAGAGGTTGCTAGCTCTTCCCAAATTTGTTGTGTTTTCTTCTAGGCCTCACAGCTCAGATTCATCTCCCAGCCTCCCTTGAAGTTGGCGTGGCCATGAGACTAAATTCTAGTCAAATGTGTTTGATGTGCTCCATTTCCAGGCTTGGTCCATATACCCTTCTGTATATGTGATTCTCCATGCACCTTTCCCTTCCACTGATCTAATTCAGATCAGTCAGATGAGCTTGAGGATGGAGGAGCCACAATATGGTGGGAACCTGGGTCTCTAATATTTCTGCGAGGAAAGTACTCTAGAAAGTTGCCCGACCAGGAATGGCTGCATTGGACTTTGTATGGGCTAGGAATAGATGGTAAGCCATTGCGTATTTTGGGGTTTGTTTGCTACGTCAGCTGATATTACCTGATACCCTGGGCCCAAACCTTCCTGCTGGATGTGTCTATGAATTAAGTTTTATTGAGACACAGTCTATGGCCAGAGTTGAGTAGTTGCAACAGAGACTATATATCTTGCAAAGCCTAAAATATTTACTATCTGGCCCTTTTCAGAAAGTGTTTATGGACTCCTGTCTTAACTAACACAACAAGCATATGATAGTGTCAGAACCAGTCCAGGTTCTTCTCCTTGTCTGCAATACTGGTTTCTTTGGACAGATCACCCTTATGCTCTGACTTCCTGCACTGATTTTGTCTTGGTTTCCTCTGCTCCTGTGGCCCCGTTTCTTGTGTGCAGATAGGCTTTGTGAATTAAACCCAGAGACTGAAAGAATAGTTAGTGGCAATCATTCTTTAACCTTCTCAACTGTTAGCCCTGTTCTTCAGAATCATCTAGTCCAAGTGCCTGACTGTCCAGATATGGAAACTGACACCCAGAGAGAGGGGAGTGTACTTTCCCAGGGTTACTTGGCCAGCAACTGGCTGAGAAATCCTACAAAGAAAGTTGGAGGCAAATAAACTGTTTCCTGGATAAAATCAGCTAGTATTTATTGAGAACTTGCTATGGGCGAGGCACATGTTCACTTTTTCAACATACCTCCAAGGTGTATACTGCTGTTATCATCAACATGACTCCCATTTTACAGATGGGGAAACTGGGGAACAGAGAGAAGTTAATTTGCTCAAGGTCTGCTCCTTTGGTGAAACTAAGATTTGAACACAGCAGTATAAGTTCAGTGCTCCTTTTCCTATCCATGGTGCCATATTGGATCTATCATCCTTGCCTACTCTGAGCCTTAAAACTTCCCCCTAATAAGCACTGATAGAAAGAATAAAATCAGGTGTACAGGGCACTCTTTTTTGGTCTCTTCTCTCCTGTCCCATCTCCCTGTGATTCTCAAATCCCAGAACGGTTCATCAATTTTGTTTGCATATCCAACTTGAGACACTGTCATTTCATTAACTCAAGTGAAGGGCTCTTCATACAAGGTTGAGCTTCAATAATTCTCTTTAAAGTTATGGAGAAATGTATGCTTAATTATATTTGCATATGAAAAATAGGGTCTAATTAGTTTGATTGATTATTATTTTAACCCTAATGGCATTTTGAGTATCTGTCCCAACTAATAGCAACTGTATCGCTAATAAATCATTGAATTTTTATGGCATGGTCTATTGAACTGGCTTATGAAATATATTTTATTAATATCCTGGAATGTATTGAAACTGATACAAGTCAAACAACTGCTCATTTATTAAACTGTTTAAATGTCAGTTTTACACAAGAGTAATAATACAGGAAATATGTTCATTCAGAAGACATCAGTAGGCCACGGGTACTCAAAATATTAGTTATCTTGGAAAAATATATTATGGAAATAAAAGTCCAATTATGTCATTTATTACATTAAATAAATCTATATGGACTAACATAAATGTTGCACATTAGCAGATGCACTTTCTTACAAACTTTTTAATTCTCTGGGGTTGAGCTCGAGGGTATAATGGAGATACAGAGCCTGAGTTTCCTGGGCAGCCTTTCTGGGGTCAGAGGAGTCATTGGGTAGCTGGAACTCAGTTATCCTCATTGTGGGCTGAGGCTGTCCTGGGCACTAAATATCTCCAGGATGTCCTTGCATAAGGGTTTCTCTTCTGGAATATCTGCAAAGACTGGAATTCATATCACAGCTCTTCCAGAAGCTTGGGTGTCGCCATCCTTCACTCGTTTGTTCTTCTGATGAGTACTGATGGGTGCATGCCATGTGACAGGTAAGGACCCTGCACTCAATGGAGGTGACATTCTAGTGGGGGAGACAATGGACAACAGACAAATGAGATCATTTCAAATAGCGATATATGCTGTGAAGGGGATAAAGCAGGCTGTTGGAGTGGGGAATGCCATGGGCAGGGTCTCTTTAGATGGGAAAGAATGTCAAGAAGGAGGCAACCAGGTAAAAGAGCCAGGGGCACTGACTTCCAGGCAGAGGGAACAGCAGGTGTGAAGGCTCTGAGGATAGAGTGAGCTTGGCTTGTTCACAGGACAAAGTAAAGGCTGGTGGGGCAGGAGGAGAGCAATGGAGAGATAGCTGGGCTCTAGATCATGAAAAGTCTTGCAGACTAAGAAAAGGAGTTTGAGTTTAATTCTAGGGTTGGACCCAAGAGAGGGAGATGGTCTGACTCCTATTTTGCCAGGGTCACTATGTTGCTGGGAGGAGAATGGACCGCAGGAGGCCAGACTAGCCATGGGGAAACTGGGAGGAAGCAGGTGTAGTTACTAAGGGCGTGACAGTGGGGAGGAGAGAAGAGGATGTTTCAGGATGTTGTGGAGGTCAAGCTGATGGACTGTATATTGTGAGACAGAGAGAAAGCAGCCAGGGATGCTCTCAGTGTTTGATCTGAGCATCTGAGAAGGGCGTAGGAGATTTTGGAGTTAGAAAGAGGCAGGATGGAGTGGTTCAGAGCTAGAGCGCTGCCATCTTGCTGTGTAACCTTGGACAGTTCATATAACCTCTCTGATCCTTGGTTTCTCCACGTATAATTGGATGTAGTAACGATAGGAAAGAGAATGTGGGCAGGAACTGTTTGGGGAGTGAAATCAGGAGCTTATTTTTGATCACATCAGTGATGTAATCAGGAGGGGCCAATAGGAATCATTTAGTATGGGGTTCTCACATATTAGGGTGTATTAGAATCACCATAGATGCTAGTTACAATGCAGAGCCCTGGTCCCTTCTCCTAAAGCATTTTGTTTTTTTTTTGGTAACCCCTGGTGATTCCAATGGACATCTATGTTGGAGGACCATTTTTCCAGTTCCCTCATTTTGCAGATGGGGAAACTGAGGCCCAGGGAGGTGGCAGGACTTGCAAATTGGTGGCAAAACTAGGATGCAAACATGGGAATCCTGGCTCTAGGCTTGTTGTTCTTTCCATGGCTCAGGCTGCCTTTGTCAACATTAGGAGCCTGAAGATGTATTCTAGAGCCCTGTGTAGGCAGGGCCCAGATGCTGCTGCTCAGCCAGGCTCAGAAATGTTTGTGAGAGAGGTGGGGTATAGGAGGTTTTGAAGTTAGAAAGGGGCAGGAGGGAGTGGTTCAGAGCTTGAGCACGGCCATTTTGCTGGGTAACCTTGGGCAGTTAATATAACTCCTTTTATCCTTGACCTCTCCACTATAATTGCATGTCGTAAAGATGCCTCTTCACAGGATGTGGGGAGGATTAAATGGGGCTCTCATGTGAGGTGCTTAGCACAGTGCCTGGCACATGGTAAACCCTAAATATACACTAGCTATCATATTAATACAAATACTATCCATAGCCAGTGGTGACCTGGGGAGGTGCTCTAGATCGATGATAAGAGCATGGACTTGGGAATCAGACAGATCTAAGTTCAAATTCCATTCTTTTGCTATGGGAACATAGACAGGCATCCTACCTCTCTGAGCTTGTGTCCTTAACTGTGAAATGAGAGAACTAGAGTAGTAACGCCCATGTGCAGGATTTGTCTGTGGATTAGAGAAAAATGTGCATCAAGTTTCAGGCTCAGAGCCTGGCTCCCCTCAAGTACTAGGAGTTATTGGAATTATTATCCTAATTTTAATGCACCAATCTAAATATCCCAGGCAATTGCAATTCTTCCAGAAGCTGCTACAAACTACTGGGGCCCGGCCAAGTGACTGTCCACCAAAGGGAGTACGAGCCTGAGGGTTTTTCCCAGGCCCCACTAACTCGCTGTGTGACCTTGAGTGAGCCCCTCACCCTCTCTGGCCCCTGTTACCTCAAGTGTGAAACGAGGAGGCTGGTCTGGTTAATCTTCAAGGTCTTTTTCAGAGCCTTTTTAAAAAATCGATGATTGTAAAGGTCTGTGACTAGTGAGAAACCATCTGCCCCAGGCAAAGCCCAGGCCCTCCCCAACCTTTCCGGGGAAATAAAACAATAAGCAGACGGCTCAGCAAATTGCCATCTCATAGGCCTTAAAAACGAATATCTGCTTTTGTATCAGACTTGATTGAAATTCTTATGCTATGGCGGCCGTCCCTGCCATCAATGCCTTAATTAGAAATTAGGACGGTCACATTGGCATAAATTAAATCAGACTAAAGATGATTAACAAAGTAATGCAAGAAATCATTAAATTAAACCATTGTGCCAAGTCCTCTGCTGATCTATCACAAATTTGGGCTGCTAATGAGGTCTTAATTAGTAAGTTAGGTCGAAATAATTCATGTCACTCACTTCAGAGACAGCCCTCTTTCTTTCTTTCTTTCTTTCTTTTTTTTCCTTCTTTCTCTTTTTCAATCCAGTCCCCAATGCAAATTTATCATGGGCTGTGGATGGGGGTGGGTGGACGTCATAGTAAATAACAGCATTTCCTGGATTATCAAAACCCGCCTGGCACTGAATATGCTTGTTGGGAGGCCCATTCTGATGTCAGACTAGGCTGAAGGGGCATAAACAGCTTGTGATCCTAAAATGACAAAATACCAGGAAAAAAAAGGAAACAGTTCTGAAGGTCATCCCTCAGGATACAGATGAAAAAACTGAGGGCCTCAGAAGAGAAGGGTGGTAGAGTGTTTTGGGGGCAGAGCTGGGAGCCCTGGTGTCTTGAGTAAGAATCCATTCTTCTTTCTATTGATTTGTGATATTTTCCTCTGTCCAGAAAAAGCAAAGTATTCAGTAAAGTAGATATGATCATGTTCCCTCTATTACTGAGGAGGAAGCTGAGGCTCAGAGAGGTGAATTGACTTGCCTAGGGTCACACAGCCAGGAAGAGGCAGAACTGGATTCTGACTCTGATTCCAAAGTCTGAATGCTTGACTGCTGTGCTCTCCTGCCTCAACGGGTTTGTGGTAGGAACTTGTTGGAAGGGAGACTGGGGAAAGGTAAACCCGCCACAGAGTTGGTGCGCTGGCTCAGCATGATTTAGAGCAAGGGGTGGTTCTTGGAAGACCAATAGCTTTGGAGTCAAGTAGACCTGAGATTGACAGCTTGTTTTGCAAACTCCTAGCCATGCAGTCTTAAGCCAATTACTTCTCCTCTCTGAGCCTCAGTTTCCTCATCTATAATATGGGTGCAATTACTACCTACCTGTGAGGAATTTGTGAGGTTTCAATGAGATCATGTGAGAAATGTGCCTTGTGCACAGCAGGTGTTTAATAAATGTTGCCTTTCATCACCTTCTCAGTGGTTGTCTGGTGATTCAGTTAGCTTTTGCTGTGTAACAAACCATATGAAACTCAGTGGCTTCAACCAAGAACAACATTGGTCCTCAGGATTCTATGCGTTGGCCATTTGAGCTGGGCTCAGCCAGGAGGTTCTTCTACTGGTCCTAGCGGGGCTCTCACAAGAGTCGGCCATCCGCTGCTGCTCGGCAGGGTGGCTCCACCATCAGTGGTGGGCTGGCTGTTGGCTGGGGTGACTGGGCCATGTCTCTGTCATTATTCAGCAGGCTAGCTTGCGCTTGCACTCTTGGTGCTGAACATAGCAAGAGAGGGAAAGCCCACAGCAAAGCACTACTACTTTCATCACATTTGCTGACGTTTCACTGGTTATTGCAGCCTGAATAATGACCCCTACCACCCTGAAGATGTCCATGTCCCAATACCTAAAACCTGTGAATATATTACCTTTTATGGCAAAGGGACTTTGCAGATGTGAGCTAAGGAATTTGAAATGGGGAGATTATCCTGGATTATGGGGTGGGCCCAATGTTGGAATCATAAGTGTCTTTATAAGAAGGTGTCAGAGGGATAGTACAGAAGAGGGGGTGGTGAAATGATCATGGAAGCAGAGATTAGAAAAATGGGCTAAAAGGGTGGAGAAAAGGGCCACAAACCAAGGACTACAGGCAGCCACTAGAAGCTGAAAAAGACAAGGAAACAAATCCTCCCCTGGAACCTCCAGAAGGAAGGAACCCTGCTGAAACTTTGACATTAGCCCTTAAGGCTCATTTTGAGCTATTGACCTCCAGAAATGAGAATAAATTTGTGTTGTTTTAAGTCGCTAAGCCTGTGATCGTTTGTCACAGCAGCCATGGGAAATGCTGACCAAAGCAAACCACATGGCCAAGCCCAGATTCGAGGGGTGCAGAAAGAGACCCCACCTTTTTGATGGAAGGAGTCACAAAGCCATGTTGCAAAGAGGCTTGCATGTAGGATGGAAAGAAATTTTGGTCATATTTTGTAGTCTACCACATCTAGGAATACTTCACCCCAGTGATTTTAAACTAATAATAATAATAATAATATAGTTAGTGAGCACTTACTAGGAGCCAGACAGTGCCAAGCACATGGCACACCTTATTTATTTATCATGGTAAAATATACACAATATAAAATTTACCATTTTCATTTTTAGGTGTGCAGTTCAGTGGCATTAAGCACATTCACAATGCTGTGCAAATATCACCACTATCCAATTCCAGACCTTTCCATTGTCCCAAACAGAAACCCTGTACCCATCAAACAATAACTATACAGCCTCTGGTAATGTCTATTCTACTTTCTGCCCCTGTGAATTTGCCTATCTTAGCTACCTCATATAGGTGGAGTCATACAATATTTGTGCTTTTGTGTCTGGCTTATTATTTCCCTTAGCAAATGTCCTCAAGGTTCATTCATGTTGTAGCATGTGTCAGAATTTAATGCTCACAGCATACCCCTCCCCCACCCTCCCCCCAAAAGCTGAGGCTCAGAGAGGTGCAGTGTCTTGTCCACACAGCTGTTAAGTGGAGGTGTCCGGGCCTGAACTCAGATCTCCTGGACTCTGGGGTGGGCATGTTGATCACTTTTACTTCTGCATCTTTCCTCCCATGGCCTGTGCTGGGCCACCTGGTCTCACAGCCCAATCACAGCTCAATAAAGCAACCCTCTCCCACAAAGCCATCCAATTTATTTCCCACAGCTGGGGTGGTTCCCCACCCAGCCAGGGCCAAAACAATCACGTTTTCATTGATTCTTCTTCTATTAATTAAAAAAATCCATCTAACCACTCTACAGCTTGATAGACTTTGAGGATTCAGGAGGATTCAGAAGGAAATAAATAAATTAGTCCTAAAAAAATGTGTGTGTGTGTGTGTGTGTGTGTGTGTGTGTGTGTGTGTGTAAGGTGGTGGTGGTGGTGGTGGGTTGGTGGGTGAGCAGAGGAGAGGCTTGGATCCAGGGCCCAGCTCCATGCTGCTATTTGCACAGCTTGCAGGAGGCCTGGGGGACCTTGTTGTATTGTTATTAATACTCTTTTTTATTAGAGGGGTGGCTGGTTGGTGTGGGGATCCAAACCCGTGACCTTGGTGTTAGAACACTGCATTCTAACCAACTGAGCTAAGCGGCCAGTCCCTATTAATATTCTTAAAAACAGCTATGTTTTATTCAACATTACTTGGTGATGGGCATTTCACATACATTTTCCATTCTTTTTTTATTAACCCTCACAGCAGCTCTGTGAGCTAGACAAGGAAACTGAGGCTCAGAGAGGTCAGATCGCTTGTCTGAGGTCACGCAGCTAGAATCTGTTGGGAAAAACTCTTGTTTCTTAGCCCATTAGTGCCCCTGTTTTGGGGTATGCTTTCTGATTTGCCCAGCAATGAGGGAAAGGGGCATGAGGCAGGGTTCTGTGCCTTGAAGGGAGTTTGGGAAATTATCTCCAAGGGGGACGACTTGGGTATAGAACTCCTAGGTTGTTATTTAGATCTGGAAGAGACCTTACCAGGTCATTTGCTTTGATGGTTTTCAAACTAT
Organism: Cynocephalus volans; assembly: GCF_027409185.1. Taxonomy (NCBI): domain Eukaryota; kingdom Metazoa; phylum Chordata; class Mammalia; order Dermoptera; family Cynocephalidae; genus Cynocephalus; species Cynocephalus volans. Next base: position 200,967,991 of record NC_084461.1, read on the forward strand.
TTTTAACCTGCAGAATCCAATGTTGAAGTGAAACCTCAAGTAGATTTGTTAAAGAAAAAACAACTAACAAAGCTGCTTGGTTGAATAGTAATAATACTAACAAAATAATAAGTGGCCATGTGGTGCTGGAGCTACTGCATACCAGTTCACTAGAGCTGATCGTTAAATATTCAGGAGTTTTGTAAGCCTGTTAAGCCATCAGCTTGAAATCATTCATGGTGGGTGTATTTATACCACGGAAATTGGCAAGCGCTATAAATCAATACTCCTCCCCATCCCAACACCTGAGAGCTGGTTTACCAGCACACCAATAATAGATAATAACCATTTAATGAACATTCGCCAAGTGTCAGACACTGTACTAAGGACTTGATTTTAAAAATACCACTTAAATTTAAACCACATTGTGAGGAAGATACTATTAGTAGCCCCATCTCGCAGATGAAGACCTTGAGGCTTGGAGAGGTATATGTAGTGTATTAATCCATTTTCTGTTGCTTATAATGGAATACCTGAAACTGGATAATTTGTAAAGAAGCAGAATTGGTTTCTTACAGTTTTGGAAGCTGGGAAGTACACAGTCCATGGGGTGTATCTGGTGAGGAGCGTCTTCTTGGTGGGGACTCTGTGCAGAGTCCCATGGCAACATGGTGAGAATGGCAAGAGCATTTTCATGTGCTCTCCTTATAAAGCCTCCAGTCTACACCCCTGATAACCCATTACTGCATGAATGGATTAATTCATTCATGAGGGCATAGTCCTCATGATCCAATAGCCTCTTAAGGGCCCAACTTTCAAATGCCATAATTGGATTTCCCACCCTCTTAACACTGTTACAATGGGGATCAAGTTTCCAACACATGAACTTTTAGGAGACACATTCAACCCATAGCAAGTAGCCACTTACATAAAGTACCCAGCTGCTAAAAGTTAGCACCTGCCTCATTCAAATCCCACATGCTATCTCATTGATCATAGAGTGCTTTTTAACTGGGTCCCAGAGAGGGGAATGGACTTTCTTAGGATCACACAGGGCACACAGTGAGTTGAGTGGAGGGCTAGGACCAGGATCCTGTGCCCTGCCTTCCACCTGCACCTCCGCTGGGTTAGCAGGCAGCAGGTGGGGATATTTTTAGGTGGGAAAGTAGAGATAAAAAGTAATTGGGACTCCGTCGTAATTTCCCCACTCCCTGGAACATCTGTTCTTGGGGTTCCACAACACCTTTGCCTCCTAAATGGGGGTGAAGGGAGGTCAGTCTGCTAGATAGTAGCAACCTTCATCCTGCCTGGGAACCTTCAGTGGCCTCACATCCCTGGCAGGATGGACAGCAGGTGTCCTCAGCTCTCAGGAATGCAAAGATAACAGTCGCCTTGTCTGCCTCTATTTAGTTCAATGCCTGGCTTCTCCCCAGCCAGAGAGGCCAGCCCTCCAGGCCCTTAAAACTCAGGCCAGGTTAGAGGGCAGGGGCAATTCTCCCAGCAAGGTATATTTACCTGCTTGGGAGCCCTGCAAGCTGCAGAAAAGCAGGAGTGGAAACCAGGAAGGAGAAGGTGGGCCAAGTCTTGCCTCTTGACTCTCTTACCAGCCTCGTTCTTATTTTTGCAGCTCTGTAAACACCGGTGAGAGATGCAGAGAGTCCTTGAATGCTGAAGGTTCAGTCCAGGTTTGCACATAAGGAAGGGAAGAATCTTCAGTTATATTTTCCAGTTGACCATGTCTGGGAATGCCTCACCTCACTCCGGAAAACAGCCTGGGAGGTGGCAGCCACCATTCTAAGGATGGGCCTGAGATTCTGCCTGAGACTGTATCCCTTGGAGATCCTAGGTAGAAGAGCTTGCATGCCTCAGCCAGGAAACCCCTCCTGAGCCTCATGCTGGTGCTAGCATTGTAAGGTCACAGCCATTAAGTCCTACCATGAAGGAGAATGGAGGCTCATATATATCGAATATGTGATAGATGCTGCAAATATAATGATGTAGACCCATTAAATCTCCTCAAAAAATGATCTCCATTTTCCAGATGGAGAAACTAAGGCTCAGAGAGGGCAAGCATCTCATCCAAATTCACACAGCCAGGAAGTGGCTGAACTCAGAATCGAGCTCCAAAAGTACATGTATATTTCTTTTTAATTATTCAGAGCAGTGCTGTCCAATACAAATGTCATGCAAACCACATATGTAATTTTGAATTTTCTAGTAGCCTCATTAAAAAAACTAGAAAAGAAGCAGGTAAAATTAATTTTAAGAATATACTTAATTTAGCCAATGCATCAAAATTATCATTTCAATATGTAATCTATATGAATGATTATTAATGAGAGGCTTAACCTTTTTTTTTTTTCATTCTAAGGGCATTTTACATTTGCATCGACAGCACAGTTCACTCAGATAAGCTACCTTTCAAGCGCTCAGTAGCTACATGTAGCTCGTGGCTACCGTATTGGACAGCACAGCTCTAGAGAGGGGGACATGGACTTGGAGTCTGAAGAAGAAAAGTGATTCTCATGTTCTCTCACTTACTTTCTCTTTTCTTCTTCATTGTACGGTACACCTGTGTCATTAGCTAAGCTGTAATATTATAATGACACTTCTTACTTCTCATTTGAGAGGCCTGGGCCTTGGTGCATGACTATCTCATTATGGATGACCCCAGCCCTTGGAGAGAAATAGTACTATCCCTATCTTGCAGTTGAGGAAACTGAGGCTCAGAGAGGGAAGCATTGCCTCAAATCACACAGCTTACACATGTCACAGCTAGGACACAAACCCAGGGCCTCTGAGGCCATGCCTGGATTCTTAGCTGCTAAGTCAGATCGGGGGTCAACTTCCTCCCTGAATCCCTGCTCTCCCAGTTTGCCCTCATGCCCCACTTCTGTCACACTCAAGGCCACAGGAAGCAGCTGCCTCAAGTCTTCTAGTCGTACCTGTCATAAGTGGGTGGCCATTTGTATGTCCTCTTTGGAGAAATGTCTGCTCAGGTCCTTAGCCCACTTTGTAATAGCATTACTTGTGTGTTATTTATTTGTTTATTTTTGCTATTGACTTGCATGAATTCCTTATATGTTTTGGATATGAACTCCTTATCTGAAGACCTACTATATAGCATAGTGCCTATAGCTAACAAAATTGTACTGTATACTTAAAATTTGCTTGGGGGTAGATCTTATGTGAAGAGCTCTGACCACTATATAAATGAATAGCACAAGAGGAAACTTTGGGAGGTGGTGGATATGTCTATGGCCTCAATGGTGGTGATGGTTTCCCGGGTGTATACTTATTCCCAAACTAACCTACTTGTAATATCAAATACGTACAGCTTTTTATATGTCAGTCATACCTCAATAACATGCTTTAAAAAACTACAATTTTTAAATAAAAAACACACACAAATAAATACATTAAATATACCTCTTCCCTCCCAAAGAAGTAGATGGACCCACTCTGGCTTCTGGAGGTGGCCATGGTCCTCAAGGGCCAGCGGCATTGCACATGCAAGAATTCATAGGTCTGTACCATGTTCCAGATGGGACACACCTTAGAAATTTGGGTGCTCTGGAATCAGGAGTCCTGGAGCAGATTCCTGCCTTTGCACTTCTTGGCTGTGTAACCTTGAGCAAGTCACCTCACCTCTCTGGGCCACAGTCTCCTTATATCCGACAGTGGTCTCCAGACTACCCTTGCTCCAGGATTCAGTGAGAGGAAAAACAGGAAGCAGAAGGCATGTTGTCTGACATAGGGAGGCTGCCAAGAAGAAATTCATTTCTCCCTCCCATTTTGTGGATGAGTAAGTTGAGGCCCAGAGAGGCCAGGAGGCTTAGCTGTTGTTTCCAGGGAAGGAGTGACAGTATTGGGACAGAATTGGAGCCTCTGAGGCCCAAGCACCTTATTTCCACAACTCTTCCCAGCCCTGGACATCTAGGAGGAGAGACACCCCTTCTTGACTGTCATTTTACAAACAGTTAACTGTCTCTCTCCAGCCTCAGTTCCTCACTGGGCATTGGGTCTGATAACCCCTGATCCCTGCCCCAGGGATGATATTAGGTGAAATGGGCCTTCTGTCAAAAAAAGATTTATCTGGGACTTGGAGTGAGCAAGAAAAAGAGACAGACACTGAGGCTGCTCAGAGAAGCCCAGTCTATTTTCCTCTAGTGGGGCCATGGAAGGGTAAGAACACCTGCCATACCTTATTTTTGTTTGTTTGTTCTAATTTCCCTCTGAAATAAACAGTTTTAAGTGAGAAGAGTGATCTCCTGTGCACTCTATCAAAGGTGCTAATTGAGCACTGACTATATGTAAAGCCTTGAGGCAGACTTTGTTGTGTGTGTGGGACAGAGGCTTAGGTTCATCCAAAAGGCATCTCCTGAAAGCATACAATAAATTCATTCATTCATTCATTCATTCGTTCGTTCATTCACTCCATCACTTATGTATCCAACCAGCAATCGTGGTTGCTGACCACTGGATGAAAGGCCAGGCCACATGCTAAGCTGTGTGAATTCAGAGACTAATAAAACTACCTTCAAAACTCACTGTTGGTATGGGGTGACAAACATGACACTGTGGGTCAATTAACACTGTGTTGGTTCTTCCCAGAGATGTGCATCCAAACTTGTGGCAATGAAGGGGTGAAGGAAAAGCTTCCCAGTTGAGGGATCATTTGATTTGGGTTCGGAGGGTTGAGCAGGAGTGTGTTAAGCAGAGAAGGCCATTGCAGGTAATGGGAATACAACGAGCAAGGTAGAAGAGAAAGTTATGTATCCAGAAGTGAAGTGTTGTTTGACTAGCACAGGGAATATCTGAGAAGGTATATCTATGTGTGTGGGTGGGAGCTAGGGGTGATAGTGGTGAGGAAAGCTGGTAAGGTATATCGGGGCAAATTAGCAAGAGCCTTGAATGCTGTGCTCTGGATGGTAAATTTTGTTTAGCTGGTGTGGTGGAATACAGCAAAGAATTTTATGTTATAAAAAAATGGGATCCATGTATTCAAAAAATGATGCTGGATAAATTAGGGATTTTGCTCCCTTCAGGGTCTTCTAGAGAACTGAGTGAATAAGGTAGACCATACCTCTTCCCCAAGAAAGCACAGCTAACTGGGACTCTAGAACTCTGAGAATTTAAGTTCTGCCTCTTCCAGGTAGCCTTCCCTGATCACTCCCCCTCCAGGTGATATGGTTTGCGTAGTAAGAACATTGGAGTGTCAGCCACACCCAGCTTTAAATTCTAGACCCATATTTTACCAGCTCTGTGCTTTTGGAAAAAACCCTCATCCTGGAGTCTCATTTTCTTCCTCTCAGAAAGGGGCAAGGTAATGATTATAACATTAGCTTTCAAGACTGTTTTGAAAATTAAATGAGATCATGAAAAGGAAGGTGGTTGGTGTTGAGTCTTACTCTTGGCAAGAGAGGCCAGGAAATGAGCCTGCTGCATCTTTCAGTCTTTCCCTGCCACTCAAATCGGATGCACTGAAAGTTTCTGGCCTGTTGCCCCCTCCCTTCCAGAGATGTCTGCTCTGACACTGTTAGTTTTATTTCTAGAATGGAGGATCAGGGACAAAGCAAACCATCTTAGTTCCAGGAGTACTCATAAATTATGGGGAGATGAGAATATTTTAATACAAACCAAAGAATCTCAAGTACAAAGAACTGCTCTGAAAACATGTTTCTCCCCCCTTTCTCCCGCTTTCTATTCTCCTGATATTTGGAGCTGAGAAGACTCCTCAGGGAATTTATAACAAGTAGAATATTTAAGGGTAGGGAGCCAGAGGTCTCTTTGGCATTTTCTTTTCAGGGAAGTCACCTCAGAGTGTCTGGTACGTGCATGAGTGACATGAAAGGAAGGCTGTGCACAGAGAAGGAGAGAATATGCCAAGAATTGTCAATTATGTAAAAAAAAATTGCTTGTCCAAAAGAGTGATGTGTCTGGCTTTATTCCCCAGACAGAGTTCAGCATTCTGACCAAGGCCTTTGCCAGACTGAAATTTTTTGGAAGTGCCTTGTGGCATGGCTTCTCCATCTTGCCTGTGATGACAGGTCACTTGGTCAGCTGGGGGTCACTTTTCACCTGCTCCATCAGACAGCCTTAGGATTTGTGCTTTGACCCATCTTGAAGAGACCCTGCTATTCTGATTTGTTTGGTTGGGTGACAGTTTCTAGGAGGGACCTAGATTGGTGATGGGCAATGCCCAGTGTTACGCATGGGAGAAAATTCTGTTCAATGAGTGTATCAGTTATCTATTGCCACAATAATGCTGCATAACAAACAGCAACATAAACTCAGAAGCATGTAACAATAAACTTTTTTTGGCTCGTAGATCAGGTGGTTAGTCCTGCTGAGCCAGGCCAGGCTTGGCTGACCCCAGCTGGGCTTGGTCTCACTTGTGTGTTCCATGGTTGAATAGCTGTTGGCTATTATTGGCACCACTATGTTGGGTCCTATGCTGGTCACTGGCAGAAGAGGCGAACATGACAGTTCCATTCTGAGGGTAAGAAACAGATGATTATGACCCAGTGTAAGTGCTATAATGGGGAGAGCTCAGGCAGTGGAGCCCAGAGGAGGCACTACACACTCCCTGAAGGTCAGGGAAGGCTTCCTGGAGGAGGTGACTTGCAGGGTGAAGGAGGTGCTGACCAGGGTGGTGGGAGGAGGAGAAGCCAGTCCAAGAACAGGAAAGAGTGTGCACAAAGGCATGACCATGGAGAGCCTGGGGGAGGCTTTGGCCACAATGGAAGGTAGCAGAGGAACATTGCACCTGGTGCAGGATGAGGCAGTGACCCCGTGGGAAGGAACTCTGAACTGGCTCTCAGAGCACCAGGAGCCTTGAAACTTCCAGGTGGGAGAGTGACATGATCATCAGTGTTCTTAAAGCATCCACCTGGCTGCTGTGTGAGGACTGGTTTGAGAGAGTGAGACCAGGGGCAGAGGGACCGAAGAGGCCGGGGGTATATGTGACCTGGATGAGGGCATGATGTCCCCTGGAATTGGTAGGTTATTGGCTTGAGATAATCACCATGTGCAGAGTGGGCTTTTGAGGAATGTTCTGATAAAGGAGTGAGGGAAGGGATGAGAAGAGAGTTACTAATAATAATGAGAACTCTCCACTCACCCACCTTCCCCAAATACTGAGCATCACCTGTAAACCAGGTCTTGTGCCAAGAGCTGGGGTCTCAAATTGGATATAATTCTTGCTCCCAAAGACCTCACTGGGACTCAGAGCTCTTTGGCTTTCCAGGGTCTGCAGCAAGGGCTGAGTGCAGACCTCCCTGACCGCGGTCCCGTAGCTGCATCACTCCCGGCCCTGTGGAGCCCATCACCCTGCTTCATTTCCTTCTCGGCGATTAGTGGCTGCATAGGATGTCTTGGTTGAATCCTTGACAGGCCAGCTCACTGTGAGATGCTGAACAAGTCACTTGCTCTTTCTGAGCCTCAGTTTGCACATCTGTAAATTGGGGACGCCGTGCAACAGCCAATCCCGCCAGTGTTTTCTCAGCCCCTTCACCGGGGTTGGATGCTGGGTATACAGAAATGATTCTGACTCGTGAATTTTCTTGCCTGTGGACAGTGTCAGGACTGTCCCCCTCCTAGGCGGCAGGGATAGATTCTGAAAAAAGGACATAAAGCAGGTGGCAAGAAACCCTGCAAAGGGGAGACATGTCAGTCCCACTTCACATTCCCCATCAGCTGGGCTTTTCAAAGTTTTCTCTGTCCTAAGGGGGTGCCCAGGTTTCCCTGTGCTCGTAGAGGAAGGTGGGGTACAAATAAACACGAGTTATTTTCCAAACGTGTGATCCATCCCTCCCCTATCTTTATCTTCCCCCACCTGCTTTTTAAAAGGGTTCCAGACTCCCACTTCCACCTTTTTCCAGAGCTTTGCTTCCGAGCCTCTTTTATTTGAATCCAGTGGAACTGGCTGGACATAAAACCATCAGAACCAAAGTGGCCCACGATGTCCAACTGGCCCAAATGGGCCAGAAAATAAATATTTCCTGGCCACCAAGAGGGTCCTGAAACCTCATCCCTCTCTTCCCCAGGAAGAAAAAGGAGTGGCTTGTTCAGTGGTTTCCCCCAAATCCTAGCCCAGCAGTGGTTAAAATGTGATCCCTTTTATTCAAGTAATAGAGACGAAGTTCCCGGGCCTTCGAGGAGCATCAATCCAGAGATTTATTAACCAATTTAAAATACTATTGTCTTTCACTTCAGAGCAAGATTGAGGGGTGTTGTTGGAGGAATGAAAAGGCAGTGACTGAGCCTCAGAGCCAGGAGGGGTCTGTACCTGGGACTCAATAGATATTCATGAACATTCCCGTATTTAGTGAAGGAAATAACTTAATACCGACAGTGCGATGGAATAATAGCTATTTCCTGGCTGACTTGCAGGCCTCAGAAAATGAGATTGCGGCGGCTTCATTTTTCTTGTCTTTTCCCGCGCTCCCTGCCAGAGAAGGCAGCCGCCGCTGGGATTCTCTCTGCATTTCCAATGAGCTCGGGTGGGCCTGCAGCCCCTCCCAGGCCTGCTGCCTCCCTCATCACCCCCTCTTATCTGCTGTGTCCTTGGCCTGGGCTTCGTTGAGAGGTCACCCTGTGCCCTGTTTAGTAGTCCAGATGGGAACGAAAGAAGCTCAACCTTTGTTCAGGTGGAGGGGCGGGCAGACTGGTTGGTTTTGGATAGTTTCAACATGTCTTTGTTCATTCATTTATTCATCCATCCACCCACTCATTCATTTATTCACCCACCCATTCATTTACTCACTTATTCACTCATTTAATACTCGCTAAGTGTCTACCTATCATATACATGTGCTGGATACTGAGGACACAAACATGAATCCCATCAGGTCCTTTTCTCTTGGAGCTCACAGTCCACTGAAGGAAATACATAGAAGGCATTGCAGGGACCCCTTGGAGCTGCCACGTAAGGCTTGGAGGTTCAAAGAAAAGTGAGACCTTGATATTTACAGGGATAGAAGGAATGGCATCAGGAAAGATGTGCCTCTTAAAAATTGCCCATAGTATGATTCATTGGGTGGCCAGCTGCCAAGCAGTTTATGAGCTTTGTTTCATCTGGATCTTATAGCAACTTCATGATGTGGGCTCTATTATTCTCCCCATTTTATAGTTGAAAAAATGAGGCTCAGCCAGATGAATTGGCTTCCTCAAGGTCATGCACCTAGGTCTGTGTTTGTTGGATTCTGATTCCAGGCTCTGAACTGTCTCACTGTCCTGCTGGACTTTGCCTGGGTGGTGGGTGTAGGGAGGGCACTCAGGAGGTGGGAACGGCCTGAGCAAAGGTATAGAGATGTGAAATGACCTGGTGGTTTGGGGGAATGGTAAGCAGTTTCTCACAGTTAAGGGTAAGATGGGAGTGTGTACTGGAGCAGGGATGGGGAAAGAGGAGAAAGGGGCATCCTGGGCACTTTAGACTTTAATTTGTGGGCAAAGGGGAGCTAATGAATGATTTCAGCCTGGAATGAGAGGCATCTATGCAGGATATATCCTGCTTGCCCTCAGGACTGATCTCCATCCTTTTCCTTCCTGCCTCGAGCCTGGGGAGCTGACCTGCCTGGAGCACATCAACAGGTTCCTGTGCCCTCTGGCCCTGGCTGGGTTCAGCCTATGGGGATCCCTGGCAGGAGATCAGAGGGAGGGAGGAGAAGAAGGTTGGGTGTTCCATTTGCCTGGCTTCCTGGGCTGGCTGTGGCCTTTGGCCGAAGGTCACTGAAGTGCTCTAACACTCTCCCCTTTCAGGTTACAGTAAAGCCTCCCCGTTCTCATCAGGCCTAGCGGTGGTAGTACTAGCTGCTGCTAGCCCAAGTTATCTGCCTCCCACCCACACCTTTGCAATGAGTCTCTTTGTAAATAAACTTTCACCTGACCTTAAGGTTAACCTTAATTTGAGAGTGTCACCTACTTCCATCGGACTGACACAACTCCTTTGGGCCATTTTACATGCAGGTCAGAAATCCTAAAATCAGGGTGTTGACAGTTCTGCATTCCTTCTGGAGGCTCTAGGGGAGAGTCAGTTTCCTTCCCTTTTCCAGCTTCTGGAAGCCACCTGTATCCCTTGGCTCATGGTCTCTTTCTTCATCTTTAAGGTCAGCAGCATAGTATCTTCCAATCTCTCTCTCTCTCTTCCCCCTCCCTCCACACATCTCTTCTCTCTTATCCAACCCCCTGCCTCCCTCTTATAAGGACCCTTGTGATTATGATGGTCCTGCCCATCTCAAAATCCTTCATTTAATCACATCTGCCAAGTCCTTTTTGCCATGTAAGTTAACGTATTTACAGGTTCTTGGGATTGGGATGTGGACATCTTTGGGGGCCATTATTCAGCCTACTCTAGCCAGGAGGGTTTTAACCCAGACATCAAGCTAGGACAGTATCACAAGTAGCTCTGTCCTTCAACTCATTCATGGGAATTAGCATACACTAAGATGGCCACAAGCGCACACCCTGGCTCTAGATTTCCTGAGTGACCTTGTACAAGTCACTCAGCCTCTCTGCGCATCAATTTTCTTATCTATAAAATGAGACACCTGCCCTGGATATTCTCTGACTCAAGCTCAATTTCTCATGAAGCTTTCAATGAGCACATGTGTTCTCAGGGAATCAGTATTCACAACCATTTATTTGGGTAGAAAAAGATAAACCCACCTGCCCACACCCAAACCACACTCCTGACTTGGGAAGGAAGGCATGTGCATGTGGTATGGGTTCTAGAGCAAGATTTAATGCAGCGGTGCCCATCTCCCTGTGCCCCCCTTGCTGAAGGATGGCATGTGGGATGTCAGGGAATTGGTGGGGAGGTAGGGAAGGAATGGTGAAGGGGGGGGAGAGTGAGGCTGGGGGAGAGCTTTGTCCTAGCCAACCAGGGAAAGCTGGAGAGGATGAGACTCCCCCACCCCTGCCACCCCATCCCCAGTCCATGTAGCTTTTCAACCCCACAGAGGAAAGGAAGAGTCTGCAAGCCTCCTTCTCCCAAGACCAGTCACTCATGCAGTCACTGCTGGCTGCCGTCTTTGCTCTTGACCTGCTCTCCCTCTTGCTGCTCTTCCTGAATTGGGGAGGACCCAGCTTACACAGCTCCCAAGGCTCCCACTGCCTGTGGGGACAGCCCAACATGGCCACACATTTGGGGTCGGGAGGTGCAAAAAGTAAGCCTGGAGAGGCATGTGGGGGCCAGGTCACCAAGGCTAGGTAGGTCGTGGTAAGGGTTTGGACCCTATTTGGAAGGCAATGGGGAGCTATGGAAAGGTTTTAAGCAAGGGGTTATTGATGAGATTTGCATTTTTAAATAACCTCTCTGGATGCCGGTGGACAGTGGATTCTAGGGGGACAAACATGGAGGCAGGGAGACCATGGAGGAAGCTGCCGAGGTCGTCCAGGCAAGAGATGGTGGTGTCCAGCCATAGGATCATTATAGTCAGGGTGGAGGGAGGTGGGGAGACTTGAGTGAGGTCAGAAGATCCATTCAGCAAGACCTGGTGATGGGCTAGGTGTGGGGGCTGGAGACGAAGTGACAAGGAGACCTTCTGTCCTGGATGCCTGGGTGGAGCTTGGCACTGTCTACTAAGCTGGGGGCTTGTGAAGAGAAGCAGGTTGCGACAGAAAGAAGATGATGAGTTTATCAAGTGCATTGACTTGGAGGAGCTGTGGATCATCCCATGGGATCCATCCAGATAGACAGCTGGGTCTAGGCAGAGCAATGTGGGTGTCAGCAGCTCATGATGGCAGAAGCAAAAACCCAGCAGCCCAAGTGATGCTTGAAAAAGCAAATCAGATCAGGCCACTTGCGTGCTCAATGGCTTTCCAACTGATTCAGCATAAAGTCCGATCTTTTTACCAGGGCTGCAAGGTCCTACACGTTCTGCCCGCCATCTGCTCTCTGCCTTTATCTGTTCTTCGCTCACTCTGCTCCAGGTAAATCGGCCTCCTTGCTGTGCTTCAAACTCAACCAGACACAGCCAATCGAATTTTTGTTCCCGTTGTTCTGTCTTCATTCTCCCACACAGGAATATTCTGCGACTGTCAGCCTGTTTCTCCTGGTCTGAAGATGTAGGGTTTATACATCCATTGATGCTTCCAGCAAATGTCTTTCAGTCCTGAATGCCCCCTCCCTCTGCCCTGTTATCTCCAACCCTTGGGGTCAACTGTGCTCCTCGGTCAAGGGCAGAAGGTCTGTTTCCTCTTGAGAGTCTCTGGAGCCCATCACAGCCAGTCCCCAAGCTGGGTCCCTCAGCAGCTTCCAGGACAGGAAGGGCTGTGATCTACTCTGGGACTTCTAAGAGACATGGAGACAGCACTGTATGGCAGGTGCCTGTGGGGGTCCATTTCCAAAGCTGCTGGAGGCTGAGATTGTAGAGAGCACTTGTCAGGAAAAAAGATCAAGAAAGTCATTGGAGGCTTTTTTGAGTAAAGTCCCTTCATTCATTGAAAAAATATTACCAAGTGCCCACCATGTGCTATGCACAGTAGACAAGTTGATTAAAGATCCTGTTGTCATAGAGCCTACATTCTACCATGAGGCAGGTAATAAACAAGACCATAATGTTATGTAGTGATGAGGGTTATGAAGGAGAACAAAGAAGTTGGCTGGAGAGGGATGGGCGAAGTGAGTTTTCCTCAGGGACCAAGTGAAGTGGGTAATGAGGCATGTGGTAAGAATATTCCAGGCAGAAGGAACCAGTGCAAAGGCCCTGTGGCAGCAGGGTCACAGGGAAGTCCAAGACATGGGAGGAGTGCACCATGGTAGGAGGGGCCTGGGGAGGAAGAGAGGTTAGCAGAGCCCAGACCACCCACTACTTTGAGGTCAGGATCAGGAATGGCTTTGGATCCCAGGAATGATAGGAAGTGTCAAAGAGTCGGGAGGCGGGGGGAAGGGCGTTGGAACAGTCAGGTTTGGTTTTGACAAGAGCCCTCCTGGTAGGAAAAAGGAATGGGAAAGAGAAAGTGGGGATGTCAGTTTAGAGCCAAGCCCATCGAGAGTGGCTTGGATGGGGTGGGTGAGACATGGCAGGCCAGAGAGTGGCAGCAGGCAGCAGATCTGTGAGAGGGGAGAGGCATCTGCAGCCTGTTCCCAGCCCCTCCTGTGAGGCTGTTTTAGAATTAAACCATGGACAGTCTCTTTTGCCCAACCAGTTTGCAGTATCTAGAAAACTTGGGCTCTCAGAGATGGCCTAGGGAAAAATGTTCCTTAGTGTAAAAGGATGTAGAGAAGTTTCCTGTTGGAAGATTGCCAGCAGGTCTTTAAGGGAAATCCCTAGCACTGGGGTAGGGGGTGGGAGCTGCTTTTAGGGACAGAAAGAATAACATACGATGGTGAAAAATATCTGTTTTCACTCTCAGATGTCCAGTTGGAATGTTACAGCTTCTGTGAGAGGGCAGGATTATCATTCCCATTTTCAAAATCAGAAGGATCAGGGCAGTTGGCAAATTTATCAAGCCCATTGGAGACAATGTTGGGGTAAGGACCCATGTCCCCTCTATCCTGGGTGATAACGTAATGTTTTCCATCTTGTCTGGCTCCAAAGGACTCTGCATATGTCCCGTCTCATCTCTGGTCTCAGTTGCCTCATCTGTAAAGTGGGGACAATTTCCATAAACTGGACATTCCCTCCAGTTGGCACTCTGAGTTTTAAGTGCAACAGACAGTGGGACAAGACTTTGTCCTCTGTGCACATCAGGGCAGTTATGTGGGCTCGATCACATGGCTCCCTTGTGTTCCTTCGCAAGACCTTTCACTGAGCTGTTTCCTCCTCTCTGAGGGCTGACTACTTGCTCTTTCAGGTCTTTGTTTAAGTGGCACTGCCTTAGCTCTCTAAGGCCTTCCTTGGCTGCTCCATTTAAGGAGACTCCCCTGGTTAGCTTCAACTCAGTCCCCTGTTCATTCCCCTCATAGCACTAATTGTAATGAAGGCTGGCGTGTTTATTAATGTGCTTGTCTGTACAATGCAGTCTCCCTTAGGGCAGTGACCACGTCCGTGGTGGTCACAGGGCCAACATGATGGAATGCTTGCTAAGTGCTGGGAACTCTTCTAAACACTTTACCTGGATTAATTCTCTTAATTCTGGCAACAGCCCTCTCCTTCCCATTTTCCAGATGGCACAGGGAGAGAGGTAAAGGATCTTTCCCAAGCTCACACATTTAACAAGTACCCAAATTGATTATTGAACCCAGACCATGCTTGGCTCAGAGCAGGTACTCGAGAAATATTTGCTGCAAGAATAAAGGATTGGGTTTTGCTAGAAAAGGGCTAGATTGTGGACTGACTTTGTGACTGTCAAGTCTCGTAGCACTTCAAATATCAGAGCTACGGATTAAGCTGCTCAAGGCTCCCTCTGGGTCCCAGGCTGCGGCCAAGCCTGGCCTCCAGCATTCAAGCAGAAGGGAACAGACGTGGATTGTGGGGCTGAATTACAGCTTTTTTGTGCCCTAGACACTTGTACCTTCATGGGCTCCTTCCTCGATTAAAAAAAAAAATTAAAAATATATTTTACGACTGTGTTGGTATAAAGAAGAATATAATTCAGGTCAGATTATATTCAATCGTTGCTTTTAATTTTAAAAGAAATGACAACATTTTCGTGGGTCCTTAAAAGTATTCTGGTCCCTAGATAAGCTGCCTACTGTGTCTAATGGAGAAGTCAGCTCTGATCGATGGAGCTCTCACCAGACACTGTCCTGGGCTCAAAGTATCCATTATTTTGTTTCAATCGCACAGCAAATATTCATAGAGGGAATGATTATGCCCATTACCAGAGATGGGAAATCCGAGGCTCAGGAAGGTTGGCCAGCTCACCTCAGAGCACAGAGTGAGTCCATGGCACTGCTTATATCTATCTGACACTTTGCCACACCATCACAGAAAGTTCCAACCAGGGTGCTCTTTGGCCATGCTGAGGAAGAGTTCTACATGGCAGGGAATTTGTCATGGTGTCAAGATAAATGCAGAATTGGAGCAGGGTGACTGAGGGGACAGAGAGATTTGGGAGACTCAGATGGATTCTTGTTTGACTTATGGCCCCAGAGTGGTGGCTGGGGATGAGCGTAGAGGAAGAGGCAGCTCTTTGACTTCAGACTTGAACTTTTGGGCAAAGCTGGTGGCCTCTGAATCTGTGACAGCTAGTGGGATGAAGACTGGGGCTATTTATGGGCTGGGGATTATCACTCCCAGCTCCGAATGCAGGTGGCAGGTGATAAGGTGCCTGCTCAGTAATGAGCTCAGCAGGAAGTTAATAAACACCGTTGTACTCCACCATTACACTCGGGGAAGCAATTGCAGACTCAAGTATGAAATAAGAGGAATAGCCAAGGGGCAACGGGGGTGGCAGGACCCTGAGCTGAGGAGCAGCTGCCCTCAGAAGCCCCTTCCACACCCTTGCCATGCTGGAGGAGCTGTGGAATTGGTCAGTCCCAGGCTCTTGCAACAGCTCAGCTGCTCTCCGATGCACAACCTTAGGTGAGTCACTTCACTGTCTTAGCCCTGCTGCCTCCTGTGCAAAACAGAAATAATGAGAATTAAAATAATAGCAACAGCCCCGACCTCCTCGGCATGCTACAATGCTTAAGTCCAGCATCCTGTTGAGGGCCAATAAATGGGGCTACAAATAGCTCTTCTCAAATCTAGTGTATTTTCCATTACAAATGAAGAACTGGAGGCTTATTGGCTCAGTCCACAAATATTTGAGTTCTTATAACATGCCCCGTTCTGAGCTTGGTGCTGGATCAGACAGGTCCTGTGAGGCTTTAACACTCAAATGGGAAAACACAGAAACTAACAAACAGGGGTTATACAGCATGTCAGATGGTGGCAGTGATGGAGGGTAAGGGGTTAGGGAGAAGTGGGGGGATGCTCTTTTACTGGGGGCCAAGGAAAGATGGTTTGATAAGGTGACATTTGAGCAGAGTCCTAAAGATAGTGAGAGAACAAGTCATGAGAACAGCTGGGGAAAAGCAGTTGAGGTGGAGGGACAGCAGGAGCAAAGGCCCTGGGGCAGGAACATGAAGGTGTGTTTGAGGAATGAGGAGGCCAGGTGGCTGGAGTGGAGAGAGGAGAACTGAGGTCGCAGAGGTAATGGGGGAGGATTCTGTGGGGGCCTTTTAGGATTTCCCTTGGAGGAATGCCTGATGGCCACAGTGACTGGGAATGCTGTCCCTGGCCTGGGGCCCTTGGCTGTCAGCCTCACCAGAGATGGCTCAGCTGCAGAGAGCCACCTTGCCCTTCCTGGTTGCCCATATCCAGTGACTGGCCACAGCAGGGGTATAAGGGCCTGGACATGTCTGCCCAATGTGGTCCAAATCTGATGGTCATTCTAGCTCCAGGGCTCCCCACTGGACTGACCAAGGCTGTCCAGGGACCTGTATCTCCACCTGGCTTCTCCCTCTGCCCAATCCTGCATCCTTCTCTTCCCTTCCATGGGACTTGATCCCAAGGGTGCATGCTTAGCTCTATCTCAGGACTCACTTTCTCCATTTTGAAGATGAAGTCAGTGACCCCAAAGGTTCTTCCCTTTCAGCATTCCAGATTGTGTGATAAAAGACCATTCTGGCGGACCAGGGGGACCCTCCTGATGCCTTTTTTTTCCTAAAACTCAACCTGTAACAGCCTTCTAGGAAATTTTAAGGACTTGGGCTTTTGGTGAGATGGGGGGACATGGAGGGTCGTGGCCAGAGGAGAATGTGACTTGATCTGCCTTTGCAAAGATTCGCCCAGGCTGCTGTGTGGAGAAGGACAGGAGTGGACTCCAGGAGGTCAGGGGGAGGCTGTTGCAATCTCCAGAGCAAGATAAGTTACTTGTCCAGAGACTTCCAGCCAGAGATACAATGACTATGATCACTATTGTTACTATTACTACTAAGAATATGTCTTGAGAGGGGACAGCAGTCCTGGAAAATAGGGAAGCAAAAAAACCCCTTCTGTTTGATACTCTGAGAGGTCTTCTGGGGCATAATTTTCCCAGGACTCTTGGCAATCCCTGTTTTTGCTCTGATTTAACTGGGGTTCACTCTCAATCTGTGCCTCGTGTGTGCCAGGTTTGGGGTGAGGCACCAGGGATGCAGCTGTGAACCGACTCAGCCCAGTCCTCATGGGGTTTACAATCTGGTGGGGAAGACAGACAGGTTGCTCTGATGGGAAGTGCCAGAGTCTGGATGTGCAGAGGAGGCACCTAAACTAATTCTGGAGGTGTAGTAAGGGAAGGGGGGTGATGCCTGAGCAGAAACAGAAGGATGAGTACGAGTCACCAAGGGAAACAGGTGGGAACAAAAGGAGTCCCAGGCAGAGGGAACAGCTTGGGCAAAGGCCTGGAGGTGAGGGAGATAGAGATTGTTCTAGAAGTTCAAGTGTCCCAAAGTGGTTGTGTGCAGAGTGTGAGAGATGACACTAGAGGTGCAGGGTGGAGGGGCTGGCAGGGGTTGTGTCAGGTGAGACTTGGCCTAAGTTAGGGCTTTATTGCCTTAGTCAAGGCTGCCCTCACTCAATGCCACAACTGCTTGTACAAGCAACTTGTGGTCCCGGTTCTGGTTCTTATGGCTAACAAGGCACCCAGAGAGGCCCCTGACCCCCAGAATAGCCCTTTTCACACAATCTGGAATGTTGAGATGGAAGCACCCTTGGGGCCATCAATTCCATTTTCTAAATGGAGAAACTAAGTCCCAGACAAGGGGAGGTGGCTTGTCTAAGGACGCACTGCAAAGCTGAGACATAGCATTGGACTTGGGCTCCTTCCTGCCTCACACATCAAGGATTTGCCCCTAAAGCTTTGCCCTGTGATTCAAGCAAGCGTCTAAACTCAGCTGATGCTCTGGGTATGCGCCTAACTCTAAACTCAGCTGATGATCTGGGTATGCGCCTAATGCGTAGCGTGCTTGGTCACTGTCAGTTGTCTTCCCCTTTCCTTTCCCAAGTCCTAGCTCTGCCACCGCTCCCTGGCTGTGCAATCTTTGGGCAAGGCCTCACCCTCTCTGGACCTCCTCTTCTTTATGGGAAGATAGGACAAGAAGCTACCTGGGGCATCTTCCTGTGCTGACATTCTGACACTACAAAAGGGACAGACACTTAATTGGCTGCTAGGATCGGTCACACGATTCTATTTCTGCTAAGATTTCTGCCTTCCAGAGCAGCCCGGGACATCTTGCTTCACCTACAGACCTGTGGTGCAAATTGGAAACAGGGCAGGGGACCAAGGGGAGAATCCACGAAAGGCTGAGGTGGCCGCACAGTGTGTGTCTGCATTTGGGTTTTGTTCCTGTGGAAGAGTCACTTCCAAGACTGCAGCTGCCGGTCTTGTTTGAAGAGCCTTTGTGGCAGCCACCATCCATCACCTGCTTGGCACGACTGCTAAGTACCAGTACTCAGTGCTGAGGGCTGTGGGAAGGGACTCCGAGAGGGGTCAGTCTAGGGCCAGGGAATTAGAAAGAGGCATTCGAAGTAGAGGCACTGGGCAAACCGATTAACACGCAGGCTGTGAGCGAGGCGGCACAGGGTCAAGTCCCGGTGTAGTGGGCTCTTGCGGCTTGGCTGCCTCTTGTTTGTTCTGCGGTCTTTGGTAACACGTTATCGTTCTTCCTATGTGGGAACAGTCCTCTCCCACACCCTGCACCTCTCCCCAGCCTCAAGGGTGGGCATGAGACTCTGACCTGAACAACCAGAACATTTCGGTCCTCCAGTCTCTAGAGAGCAGGAAGGGTGGTCACACAACCCCAAGTTGGTCCAATGAGACAGGAGTTTCAGCTGGTGTTGCAGAGTTGGTTAGGGGAACACCCAGAGCTGCTTTTGACCATCTTACCTCCATGAAGGGAGAGTCTTCCCAAGAATAAAACTATCACAAAGGAAAGGACACCAAAAAATGGAGGAGATAGATTCCTCAGTGCCTGGATTCAGCTGTGCCTGATGCTGTTCTCTTTGACTTTTCTGATACATAAGCCTATAAGCTCCTTCCGTTGGCTTAAGGTTTGTGCATTTTTCTAAAAAATTGAGTTGATGTCAAGAGCTGCCAAGAGTCCTCACTATTACACTCATTAAGCATGTGATTTCACTTCTCTGGACCTAGGTTTTCTCATCTGGAAAATGGGGATGACAACGCCTTGTATGAAATAATCCAGGAGAAGCACTCATCAAAGTGTCTGGCTATAATACATGCTTAGTTCAGTTCTAATTAACCCATGCCCATCCTCTGAATTTCCAAAAAGCCCTTTCTCATCTACTTGTTCTGCTAAGGGTTCTGTGAAGTTTGAATGAGGTATCACAAATGTAAAATGCTTACCGGGTAGTCTGGCACACTCACAGTGTGGCTGTTAAGTGGTTTTCTAATGAGAGAGTTATGGAAGCCCAGGTAGTTTGGGAACAAATGGATTGAGAGTACTGTAGGGCCAAGGAGATCTGAGTAGGACAAGTTGTCCCTTTGGGGAACGGTCAAGAGGCCATCTGGACCTGCAACACTGCCGCCGTCCACTCAGCAGCTAACGTGGTGCCCGGGATGCTGGAGTGAGTGCATGTGTGCACACATGGAAGGATCAGTGAGTATTTCAACCTCAGATGTGACTTTGCCTTTTTCTCCTAGATGGTGAGGAGCCATGCAAGTTCTGGAACAGGGGCAAACAAGAGAGCATCATTTACGTCAGATCCCTTTGCAGCAGGCAGGGGCCTGGATGGGAAGCAGGGAGACTGTGAGCTGAGTGTGGGGTCAGGGTTGGGGTGAAGACCTCAGAGACATGGATAAAACAGCAGACATAATGGAGAGAGCTCTGACTAAACTAAATGCAGGACCACGTGCAAGTGAGCATGCGTGTTTAGGTGCTGCTGGTGAGCTCACATGTATTGAGTGTGAGAGTGTGAGCATGAGTGTGTGGGTGAATGAGTGGGACTGCACAAGGTGAGTGTGCACGACTGTGCTGGTGAGTGGGCAGGGATAGGTGAGTTCAGTGTGTGAGTGTGGGGGAGTGAGGTCAGTGTAAGTGGTAAATGTGTTGGAGTATGTGCTGGAAAAGCTGGTTAGATGGCTCTTCCTCCTGTGCTGAGCTCTGGCCACGCTCCAAATGCTAATCATCTGCTTTCTTGCCTGTCTCCCTCCAGACTGAGCCTCCTGAAGGCAGTAGTTGGTCTGGCAAAGCTCTGTATCCTTAGCCCCTGGCATGCCGCAGGGGCTCCGTAGATAAGTGTGGAATGTGGAATGAAAGGGTGCAGGAAAGGACCCCTGGCCCCTGCTCCAAGGAGCTCCCACATGAACATGTGCACTCCGTGGAAGGAATGTCTACGCTGTGCTGCTCTGTTGGAAGCTCTGTGCAATATCGAACTTAACCCCTGCAACCAGGCTAAGCAGATCTATATGTGCATATTTCTATCTATACTAATAACCTTCCTACTATTTAAAGAACTATATTCTGATTACAAATGCAGTGCATGCTCATTGCAGTAAATTGGGAAATTAAAAAAAAAAACCATCTGTAATTCCATCCCCTGGAGATAGTTACTATTCTCATTTTTATGTATATCCTTCCAGTCTCTTTTAGAACATATTCACATGTATTCCCTCCTTCCCTCCATCCTTTCCTTCCTTCCTTCCTTTCCATCATTAGGGTGCATGTGGCAATATTATTTTTAACTCACCCAATAATTCCTCCTGAATAATCCCCACGTTGCAAAATACTCTTTGTTAATGTTATTTTGACTGGCTCTATAGAAGTTCGTGATGTTTAAAAACACATTTCTTTATTTTGACCATTTTGCCATTTTTTCCCAATTTTCAGCCATTCTAAATGATGTTTCTGGAACTCACCATTTTCTCTTCTTTCTGAGCCTTCACAAAGGCTCTTCCAAGTACACCCGTTTTCCCACCTTTCCATGGGCTCATTTGAGTCATCCTCGGGGTTGCAGCCTAGATGTGCCTCTTCCAGGAAGGCTTCCATGATGCACCAGTTCTGGATCAGATGCCCCTCCTTCCTGTAGAGGCCTTTCCTTCTCCCTTTACAAAGTGTGATAATGGCTTGCTTCCGGCAGGACCAGGAGTTCTAAGGAGCCTGGGGCCACATTTTATTCATGACAATACGGTGCAGCACAGAGTGGGCTGTGAATAAATATTGGATAAGTGTTGGATAAACACATCTCTGCGTGGCTACCTCGGATTATCATGAGGAAAGTACTAGTACCTCCCTTTGATGGATGATGAACTTGAGACTCAGAGAGGCTGTGAAAGCTGAGATGAGGCAGAGCTGGGCTGAGAATCCAGTTGCATCTGATTCCCAAGTATTGTCCCCACTTTGCTGCACCTTCTCTGTCCTAGCATCTTCGATTCTACTTCCATTCCTTCCTCCTGCCCCCAGCCACCCAGCCCCTGGAACAGGCCAGGGCAGAGGAAAAGGAGCTGGGGAGAGGGCTCTGTGACCTGAGGAGGAGAAGGCATCACCTGCTCCAGCAGGAGACGAGCCGGGGACACTCACATGCTGCCAGCATTTCCCGTTACTGGTGCTTTCTTCCGGGGGAGAACTTGGCCTCCTTCCCTCCTGCTGGGGACTCACAAAATCTGATTTGAAATCCACTCAAGTGTACATCAACCAACTTCCTCTTGGCACAGGCTGGGGAGCCTGTAATTAGAGCAGACACCATACCATTTAGTGGGTTTCATTCACATGAAGAAAAAGTGCACTTGCAAAGGGAGATGGCTTGAGAAGCAGACTGGGGAATGTTCTCCGGAGGGTTTGTGCTGTCTGTGTGCCAAAAAGATGCCCAGGCCAACTGCCTTCCAAAGTGCCGAGATCATGGCTGTCTGGGCTTGGATGGGAACGCTACCTCGGAGAGGTGTTGCTGTATGGTTCTTAAACACCCCTGGCTTGGAATCGGGCACGCTTGTATTCAAATCCCAGCTCCAGCGTTCAGGTAAGCAACACAACTTCTCTGAGTCTTTTCTCATCTGTGCAAATGGGACATGATCAACCACCAGCCTCACAAGGCTGTCTTGTCAAGGTCTAAATGAGATGGAGGAGATATATACATATATATGTGTATATATATCAGAGCAGATGCTCAACAATAATAACGATACTTACTACTGTTATTAAAACCACCACCACCAACCAAATAACCAGCATTTATTATATCTCTGCAAAGCATCAGATAGCAGTTCCCCATTCCCTGGTTCTAACACTGTACGTGCATTAGCTGAGTTAGTTTCACAACAATCGCATGTGGCAAGTGATATTAATATCGTCATCATACATTTGAGGAAACTGAACCACAAGGAAGTTATACCACTTGCACAAGATCACACAGGGTGAAAGCTTTTCACTAATATTTCTTTTTTTTATGTTAAAGCTTTTTAAAAATTATTTTATTTTATTTTGTCAATATACAATGTGTTGATTACTGTGGCCCATTACCGAAACCTCCCTCCCCCTCCCTCTCCCCCCTCCCTCCCAACAATGTCCTTTCTGTTTGCTTGTCATATCAACTTCAAGGAATTGTAATTGTTGTGTCTTCTTCCCCCCCCCCCCAGGTTGTTTGTGTATTTATTTATTTATTTTTAGCTCCCACAAATAGGTGAGAACAGGTGATATTTCTCTTTCTGTGCCTGACTTGTTTCACTTAATATAATTCTCTCAAGGTCCATCCATGTTGTTGCAAATGGCAGTATTTCATTCTTTTTTATAGCTGAGTAGTATTCCATTGTGTAGATGTACCACATTTTCCGTATCCACTCATCCGATGATGGACATTTGGGCTGGTTCCAACTCTTGGCTATTGTAAAGAGTGCTGCGATGAACATTGGGGAACAGGTATACCTTCGACTTGATGATTTCCATTCCTCTGGGTATATTCCCAGCAGTGGGATAGCTGGGTCATATGGTGGATCTATCTGCAATTGCAAGGGCTGGAGGAGAGCTGACGGTAGAAGACAGTGTATGGGTGGGCTCATGGAACCTGTGAGCTTACTGAGGCTAAGGTCCACATTTTCCTTGTTAGGATACTGGGACCCAGAAATGGGAGAGAGTTCAAGGTAAACTCTAATTTATTAGGCTTATCAAATATGATTTAGGTACTTTTACAGATTTTATTTTATTTCATTCTTCTCCCTGGGAGACTGCAGGTGTGAAAGAATAGACTCAGAGAGTGGTGTGTCTTGCCCAAGGTCACACAGAGCTGTGATGAAAATCCTGGGTAGTCTAATTGCAAGTGAATTACTCTTTACAATCCTGCAAGATTGCATAAGCCAGTCAGGACTCTTTGGGATGTAGAGGCTAGTTGAAGGGAAAAAGGAAATTTGTTGGATCACCAGTAGACCTTCAGGCATGGCTGAATCCAGATGCCTGAATAAAGTACACCAGAATTTATCTTTCAGTTTCTCTTTCCTCTGTGATGGCTTCATCCTCAAGGGGTTCCTCTCCTCATTGTGATGAGATCTCCACTTGTCTTGTGGTATTCGATGCTTGCCGACCCTCCCAACACTCCTAATTTCATTATCTCACCAACCTAGAAGACTGTGGTCCCCAGGGGCCAGCCTCCTGGGACTCAGAGCACAGTTGGGAAGGAAAGAGTATGGGCTTGGAGTGGGGGAGAGAAAGCAGAATAACCAGCATCCCCTCCCACTCCCCACATCCAGGCTCCAGTCTTGGTTCCCTCTTCAGTGCTACAGATTTTCTGCAAAAGCTGGAGACTACCTTGAAGCTCAGTCTTTGTCCTAGGGATGGGATGTCTTCTTTACACTCCCATGCATTGGTGGGGGGCCCTTCTCCTGATGAGCTGATGTCCATGTGAGTTGGGATCTCTCTCTGTCAAAACCCAGGGCCCATCCATGGGTGTCTGGCCTTGTTTTTTTCCTTCCCACAGCTGCCTGCTCAGCTCTTGCCAAAGTTCATCAATTTCCTGTGACTTCCTTGGGCTCCACTTCTTTCCTGCATGTTCTCCAGCATCCAGCGCATTTTCTGTCCAACTGTATCTGTTCCTCACCTCTCTCCCACCCCACCCTCCTAGGCCTTGACCCACTAAAGATCCCTGTCTTTCTCCCACCTCTTTCCAGACCTGGCATTGGGGACCAACCCTGCTCATCCCTTCTCTGCTTCCATGGCTCTTGCCCAACTAGGTGCCGCTCACCTGCTATGTGATTGAGGGCAAATTACCTTCTGCAGACCTCAGTCTTCTGAGCTGCAGAAATGGGAATGATGCCCTCTGATCTGCTGGCCATGGGTGAAGCCTGAGCTTGGTGATAGTATTTACAGTGACATGAGCACAATATGTGAGGAATTACTGGAAGGCTCCAGGCTGCCACCAGGCCGGATCTGTACTGATATCGCCCCATTATGAGGTGTCATGTTGCATTTGCAGGAGGTGGCTATATGGAATTCTACTCTCTTGCGCTGTATAAAATATTCACCCACCTCCTCTGGAAGGGATGCAGCTTCCTCCCTCTTTCCTGGCTGTTCCACCTCGGAGGAAGCCAGGCCCCAGACCGTCACTAATGCAGGATGACATTCGGATCTGCAGCAGAGCCTTGGGCACCTGGGACAGAAGGGTGAGGCTGGTGGGTGGTGCAGAGTGGAAGGAGGGGACAAGAGGTCCTGTGACCCAGGATCAGTTAGAGCCTCATTTCCTACCTGCTCCCAGTAGGCAAAGATGCATGGGATTGGATGAAATTATGGGATGAATTGTGTCCTCTCCAGAATTCATATGTTGAAGTCCTAATCCCCAGGACCTCAGAATGTGACCCTATTTGGAAAGAGGGTAGTTGCAGATGCCATTAGTTAAGATGAGGTCGTGCTGGAGTTGGGTTGGCTTTAATCCAATGTGACTGGTGTCCTTATATAAAGGGGACATTTGGACATGGAGACACATACATGCAAGGAGAACACCATGTAAAGATGAGAGTTTTGCTGCCACAAGCCAGGCAACCACCAGAAGCTAGGAGAGAGGCCTGGGACAGATCCTTTCCCAGCATCCTCGGAGGGAATGTGGCCCTGTTGACATCTTGATTTCAGACTCCGGCCTCCCGAACTGTGAGACCGTAAATTTCTGTTGTTCTAAGCCACTCAGTTTGTGGTACTTTGTTACGGCAGCCCTAGGAAACTAACCCAAAGGGAAATTACAGATCACCAGGGACGTAGGAGTCCTGCAAGGGCAGGACATCGAAGCCTGGGGTGAGCCAGAATTGACTTTGAAAATGAAAGTTGAAGTTTTAAGAGGAAATTCAGTGTTGAGCATCAGAATCAGGGTTCTGGAGGTAGAATTCAGACATTCTTACTTCCCCACAGTACACCATTGGGTGACTCATCTACTCTCTCTCTGCCTCAGTTTCTCGTCCATGAAAGAGGGACAGCAATGTACCTCATAGTATCGTTGTGGCATTAAATGGTAGGACACCTGTAAAGCACTTTGCATAGTTTCTGGCATGCAGCACACATCTGAAACATCACAGCTTTCTTCTTTCTTCTTGACCTTGGGCAAGTCACTTTGCTTGTACAGGCCTCAGTTTCCTTTTCTATAAAAGAGGATTAATAATTCCAACTTCACATTTTTGTTAAAAGCATTTAATAAGGTATGAAAACTTTTGTCTCAATAACTGTCAGACAGTGGAGGCTAAATAATTGTTTAGCTTTATTCTTCCCTTTTAAGTTTCCCAGCTCCTGCTTGAATACCTCTAGAGACAGGCAACTCATTACCTTTCATGACATTCTTTCTGCTGGGATTAGAAGACTCACACACATAGAATCCTTGCTTAAGGAGACTTTCCAAAGTCCCATCCATGTGTGATTCCTGATCCTCAAGCTTCCATTTTATAGATGAGGGAGCTGAGATCCAGGTACCAGACAGAAATATTAGAGGTGAGGTCTCCCAACTCCCCCCGACTTATGCTCTGACCCCCACACAGACGAGCTTCCCTTCTTTTGTCTGCCCATCTCTTGAAGTTCCATGAGGGGGCGTGAAGATGAATGAATGAGTAAGCGTGGATGAGGGCGTGTGAGAATATGGGGCATGGCCCCCCACCATAGCCTCCTTTCTGGCTTCCTCTTCTCCCCACTTGCCCCTTCCCCACCATGTCCTAAGATATGAATTGGCTCACACCATTCCCTGCCTCTAACCTTTGGTGCCTCCCTACTGCACTTGGAGAAAACCTCTAGGGCCTGCACCTGGCAAATGAGGGTCCACGTGGCCTGACTCTGGCTCCTTTTCCAACCCCACCTTGGGCCCTTCTACTCTCACCTCCTTCCCTCTGACCTCGTGTCTTCAGACATTCAACCCTCATGGTCACCTTGGGGCCTCCCTGCTCTTGTCCTTCTGCCTGGACATCACATGGCTCACCTTCTCATCCTTCAAGTCTTGATCTGAAGCTCACCTCCTCCTAGAAGCTTCACCTGCGTCTCCTAGCTGGGTCAACCTCCATCCCCACATGTCACCTTCCTCATCGTGCCTGTGTGCTCCACCATCACCTATGGCACCAATGGCACTAATATATTCATTCCTACACCTGTTTGATGGATGCACTTTACTCTCACCAGACTGAAAGCTCCTGGGAAGCAAAACCCACACCTGCTTTTATTCCCAGCTGGACGCCTGGTACCTGCTAGATGCTCATAACCACCTTTTGAACGGTTGAATTGCAATCATGTGAGTTTGGGTGTGGTGTGTATGGGGTGGAACATGATCATGGCTCCCAGGGAACAGACCTATGTATCAGGTTTATAACTCTGAGATGACAAATTGGTGAGTGACCAGAACCACAGCCTAAAAGAAACAATGGAAGAAACTATAGGAGTTTAATTGAGGGATGTGACAAGTGTCAGTGTGCCCATTGAGGACAGAGACTGTTCCTGATCACCATCATGTCCTCAGAACCTAACCCAGTCTCTGACACGGACTATGAACTTCAGAAAAGATGTGTCCGGGCCGACCCCGTGGTGCACTCGGGAGAGTGCGGCACTGGGAGCGCAGCAGTGCTCCCGCTGCGGGTTCGGATCCTATATAAGGATGGCCGGTGCGCTCACTGGCTGAGCGTGGTACGGCCGGTCACAAAAAGACAAAAAAAAAAAAAAAAAGAAAAAGAAAAAGAAAAAGGAAAAGAAAAGATGTGTCCAACAAATGTCTAAAGAGAGAAAAATACCGTAATGAATGAAGCTTGAGCTTCAGGAATACAGATCTTATCTCAATCAAAGAAAAATTATTCTCATGTTCAGAGCTGTCCAGAGCAGGCACAAGCTTGGTGGAGAGTGGGGGACCTTCACCAGGCCTTCCAGACCTAACACCTTTCCCCGGCTAGGCAGAAATGGACAGAAAACAGCGTAGCTTTCCTTACTCGTGCCTGGGAGGCGAAGGGAGTTCTGAGCAGTGCATGAAAACAGTCCAGTGCTTCCCATCTTGACCAGAGGACAGTCCTGTTGTCTGAGACCTGAGTCTGGAAGCAACAGTACATTCCATGACAAAAATCTCCTTCCTCTTTCTCCCTCCCTTCATCCTCTAGCATGAGTTCTGTGTACTCCTTGCTGCATCTCTGCTTGCTTTACGATTTCCCAGGCCTAAGAATGCTCGTTATCTAAGTCACAACAAACAATTATGGTCCTCCTAATTAAAAGGCAGCCTGAGGTCTTTCTGCTTGGGACTGGAGCATGGCATCACCTGTATCCCAGAATAAGCTAGTTGGGAGAGGCCTTAGTGAGAACTTGGTAACCAGGAAAATGGGACAGAGCCACACCAGAGGGGCGGGGGCAGCCTGGGCATTTTCCCCGAGTCAGTGGGGCTAGTCAGAGCAGAGCGTATGTTCAAAATGATCCTTGAGTGGCATGCAGTATAGCAAAACAAATTTGGACTCAAACATTTAGGGTTTAGAGTTTTAGCTGCTCTGGGTGATCTTGAATGATCTCCTTGGGCTTCAGTTTCCTCATCTGTAAATTGGGGACAGTGATGGCATTTAGTTCCTTGGGTTGCTGTGAGTGAGCAAAGCAGTGAACACAGAAGGCCTTGCGGTCAGTGGTTTGCCTTATGAGAAGCAAAATTTCATCTCTTATGCTGGGGAACTTATATTCTTGAATTTATGCTGTTTGGTCCAGTAGTTATGTAATAGAGGAGAAATGCTTTTTTAAAGGCAATTTTAAGTGAGAAATGTGGTCGTTTCTTTTAATCCTTGAAAAAAATTGGCTGAAGAATTTCAGAAGTCAAAAGAGGGATGGATGACCTTATCATTTGTTTAGCTCGATGCTGTCACTTGTGGTACCTAAGAGCCAGAGAGGGAAAGGTGCTTGTCCACAGCCACACAGCATGTCAGTGCAGAAGCAGCATTAGAACTTGGTTCTCTGATTTGCCCTCTTACACTTTCTAGTTAGAGATGGAAGGAATGGCTGTAGTCTAAGTCCTGCTGTGGAGATAAGGAGCAGCCTCCATTAGTCAATAAAGCTGGGATCCCGGCATTCTCTTCAACCCAAGGCCTGTGCCGGGCCAAGCCTCAACACAGGAATTTGGACACAATAAAACCACAGGCTGATGGCTTGTACTCACAAGGCTGTGCTATGTTGGGGGCAGTGAAGGGGAAGAAAATGCTCTCTTGACTTTCCAAAGACAAATAATTTTCTTTCTTGGTAACTGCAGTTACCTGAAAACCATGTCAAAACAGTAGTGTCTCTCCAATAGTCTCTCTCTCTCCCCCTGTCCCTCCCCTGTTCTTCTCTCTCTCCTCCCTTCCTCCTCTGTTCTCCCTCCTTTCTCTCACCCAAGTATTAAGGACCACGGACAGAGACACACTGGCCCTACCCCACACCCCTAGCTGAGCTGGGCTGGAAAGAAGGGCATCAGTAAATCATCACCTAAGATTTGCTGAGCTTAGCTCCTAACATGGATATTTCACAAGGCATTGATATTTGGTTGCATTTCCTTAGGAGCTGGCGAGCTCATACTGATAGACATTTGTGAGAAGCTTGGAGGGCCCTCATCTCTCAGGGATGTCCTAGAAAGCCTCTCTGCACTAAGTGAGAGTTGCTGCCCATTCCAATTAAGGTCTCTTTTGACTCCCAAACTTTCTGAATAATAAATAGATAACAAGACTGAGAAAAACAAAGGATATGTCATTAACTAAGCCACAGACCACAGTTCATTGGCAACTTTGGGGCCATTTAGCTCTCTGATTGCATGGACAACTGTGTCTGTACCTGAAACACCCAATTAATGGTCATATTCCCACTGTCTGATTGCTGAACAGACTGGGTGAGAGGTCACCAGATTCCAGCTCACAGAACTAAATAAGACACCTTTTTGTAGGTTCTCTTCAGTGTCCTCTCATTTAATTACAGAAGCAGTTGTTTAAACAAATTAATATATCAATTTAGCAGAAGGATAATTGTGCAAATGTAAAGTCTCTCCCAAGCCAGGATAACAAGGATGTAACTCCCACTTCTTCCCCAAACAAACCTGTTTTAAGTTCACATTTGTGACCTATTTGGAGTATCTTTGTCAACCATGTCCTTAGATGTCCTGTCCCATGTACGTGATGGGCAGTAATGAAAACAATATATGCCCCATGAGACTTTCACATCCTCAAGGCCGAAGTATTTACCTCACCTGACTGTACAGTGCCAGACACACAGTAAGGGTTCAGAAGATATATAATGAATAAATGAATGAATAGTGAATGAATAAGTGTTAAAAGGGAAATCAAATTTAAGCTCAAGGAAGGCAGGAATTTATGTCTTACTTTTTCCCATTGAAAACCAAACATCCAGAACAATTCTTGATACATAGTAGGTCATCACTAAGTAATTGTTTATTGCATGTGTGAGTGTGGAATGAATGAATGAATAAGAGAACAAGGGCTCTCTTTCCTTGGTAACTGTGGGCGCTATAGACAGTAACATTCCTTTTCTTATGAATGAGGAAATGGGGGCTCAGATGAAATAGTTTATGGGAAGTTGCTTGGTGAAGTATAAAATGATATACAAATGTGTATCAGTTTTCAATTGACACAATAATGCTGTGAAAGAACCACAAACCTCAATTGTGTACGACAATAAATGTTTATGGCTCAGGCAAGGTGGTCTAGGCTGGGTGGTCCTTCTGGTCTCAGCTGGACTTTCCCTTTCTGGGCCTCAGTTTTCTCATCTGTAAAATGGGTATGACAGCAGCAGGACCCATTTTGTGAAGATTAAATAAGATAACCTATGACAAGTGCTTTGTCCATATGTCCTCAAATGTTAATTGAGGGCTGGCTATGTGCCAGGATTCGGGGGATATGATGGAGGCAAAAGCAGACACTGTCCCTACCTCTGTTGGAAGCAGAATAGTGGTGATGATGGGAGAGAGAGACATCATGAAAAGGAATGTGAAATGGAGCTGTGATTGCTGCCATGAAGCGAGGTGTATACGCCTCTCTGACAGTCTCTAATGACAAGTTTGACCTCATCAGGGAAGTCAGAAAATGCTTCCCCGAAGTGTCCCTCTTGGGCCAACATCCGAGAAGCAGCACCTAGTGAGCACTCAATAAATATTAGTAACTATCATTATCCTCTTCTTCCTCATTTTCAGAGGCCAACTTATGAGCCAGTAAGGGCAGGATTTAGTGTGTGAGCACTGGCTATATCCCAGGCAATTTGCACTTTAATATCTCATTTAATCCTCATGGCAATCTCCTAGGAAGTAAGTAGGATTGTTATTCTCATCTGACGCACTGAGTCTCAGAGAGATTAAATCATTGTTCAGAGGAATCGACAAAAACGGAGTTAAAATCCAGGTTTTTGGGACTCCAGAGTACTTTCCCCTGTAGACATAGCCCCCTGGGTCATTGATGAGCAACGAGAGCCTCCACCGAATCTCAGCAGTGCTATCTGCCCAACACCTGTCTTCCCAAAGGTTCAACAGTGCCATGAGCTTGGCAGCCCTTCTGGTACTCCTCTTGGTAGAATCTTTTTTTTTTTTTTTTTTGCCTCCTTTATAATGACCAAGAAAATAGGTTAGTTTCCCATGAGTGGAGATACGTGTAAGATCTTAACCAAAAGAACAGTTGGATTTTGAGAAAGAAGAGAGATCTGGAAGCAAGTATAATGAAAGGAAAAATGAAGAAGACACATAGACCTCTCCACCCTTCCCCAGAATATTAGAGAGAGTGAGAGTCTTAGGGAGCATCTAATTCAACCCATTCCATTAACAACTGAGAAACCCTAGGCTCAGAGAGGGTTAGGTATTTGCTTGAAGGCACACAGCATATACATGACTTACAGAGCAGGGACTTACATCTGGGTGTCTTAATTGCTTTTGTGTATGTGTGTGTTTTCCCCTTTGTACCATACTCCTTTCAGTTTGGGGGGCCCTTAAAAATCCTTTCCTAAAGGAAGGCAGCAGATTTATGGGTTAATAAACATTTACAATGAGCTGCAGAAAAAACAGACTCAGGTAGACAGGAATTATTCATTCAAATTAACTATAAATTAAGATCAACCTAATTTAGGCCTATTAAAATGGAAAGCATATTATCTCTCATTCAAAGGAATTTGTATTTGATGCAAATGGAACAAGTTCCTAAACTTTAGAAATCTTCTTGGATTTCTCATCTGCGTAGTTAACCAACGGAGAATGGGCCCCCCCATTTAAAAACAGGGGAACATAAGGAACAATAATTAGTTATGTAAATAATGTGGCATTCTTGTTTATAATTAGTTCAAGAATAAAATAAAATTCACGCATGTCACAGGACTAATTTTCGTATGCAAATGAACAATCAAAATTATAAACGGTAATAATGCAGTTTGGGAGATGTGACATTCTCAATTTATTAGCAGGGGTGCCAGTTACAGCTGATGATGGCTGACGTTGGGAGATTTCAAAGGTTCCCAGATCTGGAAAATTCTCACTCATCAAGAGGAGAAGATCTAACCAAAATATTTTCACCGGCTTTATGTTGGTGATGGCCACAAAGTGAACCCAGGTCTTTTCCGTGGCTGGAGAGGGAGGTGTCACACCAGGGAGAGAGAACTCCAAGGGAATCTTTGAAAAGGTTGCTCTGGAATCTGGCTGGTGGAAAAAGCAAAGACAGGGCATTCTAACCTGGGCTTTGGACTTCAGCAATGTGTGCAAGCCATCTCCTCTTACTGGGTCTCAATTTCCCCATTTAGGATGGAGATTTCATTAAAGAGGAGCTGGGAGTTTTGTAATCAAACAGACCAGGGTTGGAACTTTGGTTCTACCACTTGCTAACTGCAGGGATTTCTTCTCTGGGCTTTCTTTTTTTAAAAAAATATTTTTTAAAAAAATTGAAACATAATTGATGGTACATATCTGTGGGGTACAGCATTGAATATCAATACCTGTGTACAACATGTGATGCTCAAGTCAGGATAATTACTATATTCATCATTACACAATGTAATCATTTTTTGTGGCCCTTTACCAAATTCTTTCTAAACTCCCTTTTCCTCCCCCTTTCTCACCTCTGGTGGTCTCGGTTCCATTCTTTAATTTTGAAAGTTCAATGAATTATTGTGATCATTTTATCTTTCTTTTTTTTTTATTTGTTTTTTTTTAGCTCTCACTTATGAGTGAGGACATGCGGTATTTCTCTTTCTATGCCTGGCTTATTTCACTTAACATAACTTTCTCTAAGTTCATCCATGTTGTGGGCTTTCTTTCTTACCTATATGTACTTAGGTGTCCTCATATGTAAAATGACAATGACATTTCCTGTCTCTAGGCAGTGCTAAGTTACTTCAAAGAAGGACTAAACACATGTTTGGGGAACCAGGAAAGTAGACTATCAGGGGGAAAAAAGTGAGATAACCAGAAGGTCTAAAAAAAAGCTGCTTAAATTTTGGCACTCATGAGAGCTTTGCGTCATTCTGAAAAATAATTTTAAAGTACTTACTGATTGGGAACTATATGTGGAAAATATGTGTGTGCATCATATGTAGAATGTGCTTTGTTCCTTGGAGTGCTGTGAGATTGAATGCAATTACACATGTGAAATAGTTAACACAGTGCCTAGAAGTTAGAAGAACTCTTTAAATAGTTATAGTAGTTATTGTTGTTAAATGAGTGAGTTGTATTCCATAATCCCCAAGGTCCTTTTTTAAGCTCCAATCTTCTAGGATTCTGCCTGAAGGGAGAATGTTTAGATCCAGATAATGGTTGCATCAGGACCAACATGGGCTGATGGGAATTTTCAAAAGAGGATGACCCAAGGCATGCTGGAAATTGGTAGCAAAATCTGTAGTAAGCATCATTGAAGTTGATGATGTAATGAGACACAGTTTATCTAGTTTCACTGGTCCCAAACCATTTTTCCCAGCAGCAATGGTACTCAACATTTTGCAACCAGAAGTCCTTACCTCCTAGCTCTCAAGACTGGGAACATGTATTGATGATGTCACTATGATGTGTATCATGTTACCTAAGATTTACTTCATCCGTCCATCCATCCATCCATCCATCCATCCATTCATCCATCCATCCATCCATCCATCGGAACACTCTGAAAGCTAACTATACCATACGGTGGACAGAGACTCTAGTTCTCTTTAACTGATGGCATTTGAAATTTGGGCTGGGATTTAATAATTATTGAGAAACCACTCTGTTCTGGGCATTATCTAGAAGCTTTAGATACATTATCTCATTTAGTTCTAATGACAGCCCTAAGAGCTATAGATAACAATACTTATAAAATAACAATAGCCATAATTTATTGTGTTATTATGTGCTAGGCATTGTGCTAATCTCTTTGTATAAATTATCACATTTAATGTCCCCCACAGTTTTGAGAAGGAGTTACTTTATTTGCCAGATTTACCATATTGCCCAGATTCAGAGAGGTTGAGTCACTTGCTCAAGGTCGCACAGCACATTAGTGGTCAAGGCAGGTCTCATCCCCTGTTCTTTGGAATTCCAGTTTGGCCACTATCTGCTTCAACATGCCTTCAGGTGACTCATTTCCTCTTGGAGGGAGGCAATCTGGCTTCTAACCTCACTAGATAATTGTGAGAGGAGGGAAGACAAGTGTTTTCTCCCAGAGTTGTCTCCCCACTCCTTTCTCCAGGGGGGGCACCCCCTTCTGAGCACCCTGACAAGTCAGCCTGTACTCAGAGCAGCCTGGGCAGGCCCTTGATGGCTCTGAAATGTGAACACGCACAGCTGTCAGGCTCCCAGGAGTTTCCAGATCCCATGAGCAGTGGGGGACCCTGCAGGATTAATTGCTTCTCTGGCTCCCCGTAGGGAGGTGTGGTGCTGCGATGGCTTAGCTTGGTTAAAGATGAAGGGGCAGGTACACAGGTGGCAGAGAGCAGGCCTCTGTAGTTCAGAAGGCTCTGTTTTGCAGGACCAAAGGGCAGAGAAAAGCTCATGGCAGGAAGGGAAGCCCAGAAAAGGCCTTGCTTCCTCTGGGGGGTAGATGTTGGCAGACCCCAATGTTCTCTTCCCCTGTGTAGTTCTAGAATCACACAACTGGAAGAGGAGCCACGGAAAATTTGTTTCTATCATCTTTATTCTTTTCACATGGTCTTCGTCTCTGTCTTTCATGCTACTTTTCCTCCACAGTTATTTTTGGGCACTTTCTTTATCTTGTGCTCTGGGAATATTAAGATGAACCACGCAGACCCTGACCCCACGGAGCCAACAGTCTAGTGAGGAGGACAGACATCATCAAATTCTGGCACAAATACAGGAATGCTTACCAGTTGGGTTAAGTGTCATGTCAGGGAGTCACAGGACTGTAAGAGAGCACAAACCAGAGTGTGACCTCGGTCAGGGGTTGGTCAGGAAGGGTTTTCCTGAGGGACTTACGTTTGCACTTGGGACCAAAGGATGACCAGTTGAGAAGTTATTTTACCTCTTGAAGCCTCGGTTTCCTTGTCTGTAAAATGGGATAACAGTAAAACCTACATTTAAGATATTTGTGGAGATGAAATGAGATGAGACAGATGAAAATGTGTAACATGGAGCCTGGTACATAGGGAGTGCCCAACATATAGCTTTGGCCATGTCACTTGATGTGAAATGTCCATAGATTGGAAGGCCCATTGTTGATTTATACCTGCTGCCTGAGGGCCAAAGAAAAATGCAAGCCCAGCTCACTATACAAAATGCTGCAAAGGTGGAGCACAGAGAAGAGGAAGGGTCTCACTCTGCTCTGTGTGTGTGTGTGTGTGTGTGTGTGTGTGTGTGTGTGTGTGTGTGTGTGTGTGTGGTGAAGAAGGTTGCACTGAGAAGCTGGTGTCTAGGCCAAGTCCTGAACTGTAAATAGGAGTTTACAAGGGAATGAGGGAAGGAAAGGTGTTGAAGGCCGAAGGAACAGCAGATGCCAAGTGAAACAGGTGTGTGTGTCATCTGCCTTGTTGTCTGACACCTGGGGAGATTCAAATGGGAACATGGAGCAGATTCCCAAACAAAACTATCTTTAACAGCACAGTACTATTACTCCTCATAACAATAACTGCAAAAGCAATGATAATATTGAGCACGACAGCAATCACCACCAGCATGCATTGGGAGGTTATTCTTTGCCAGGCACTACACATGGGTAACTTCACTTGACATGCTAAAAATAAATCTCACTCATTCTGCCCTGGGATATGTTGAATGACTTCATGCCCAACCTTGTGTGGGCTACTCACATAGGTTAGGAATTGAGGACAGATCTATGGAGGAATTTTTTGTTAGACCTCAGAAGGGATGCTCTCAATCCTTCAACAGCTATCCTGAGCAACACGAGTGGTCTAGACAAGTTCATTCATTTTTTTTTTCTCTGAGGGGTCAAATGGGGATGCAGATATTTAGGAGGTAGATTTAGATCAGTCCAAGAATGACTGTGCAGGGCTCTAATAGGTAGTGAACTGCCTGTTGTGGGGATATTCAAGTCTAACCTGGCTAGTTCCTCAATGAGGACATTCTGAGGGTGATCAGAACAAAGTCATAGGAGGAAAGTATGGGGAATTGGACCAGCAGACTCCTTGGAACCCCTTCAATTGCAAGATGCAATTTTTTCAGGAAGGCAGGAATGATCTCCTTCTATGAAAAGTTTTTACAGCAGCATTTTGGTTGTATTTGTCTCGAGGAGGCTTGAATGCAATTGGCATAGCTGCAGGGGCATGGACACTTTGGACCTCTCACAATTCATTTCAAGCCCCCAAAATCATCCTATTTGCAACCCCCTTCAAAACCTCAGCCTGAGCCACCTCTATCCTTCTCTCAAACTATTGCAACAGCTTCCTAATGGGTCCTTTTGTATTCTATTTCACCCTACTATAATCTGTCCTCCACCCATCAGCAAGAGCCATTGTGGAAATGGAAAATTGGATAGAATTTTCCCCTAGTGTTAACTTATGACCATGGCCCTTTACAATCCAACCAGGTCCCTTCTCCATCTCTCCTCCCCTGACGTGCACAGCCACACTTCCTTGTATATTGATCCTCAGATGCTCAGGGCTTTTGCACTTTCCTCTGTCTGAGCCCTCTTCCCTTAGGACTTGCAAGACCAGCTCCTTCTCATCATCCACTTCTCAGCTCAACTGTCACCCCAGAGAGGCCTCTGTGACTGTTTCTCAGTCACTCCAACCCTATTGCTCTTTTAATTTTCTTTTTAGCATTTATCAATACGTTTCTGACATGTGTGGTCTATCTCTCCTACTAAAATACAAGGTCCTTGAGAGCAGGGTCTTGGTTTTCTTGTTCACTACTGTCATATCCCCAGTGCCAAGGTGAGTCTGGCACATACTTGGCCCTTAAAAATATATGATGACTAAACTAAGACTTACATGGGGGCAGCAGTGGGCTATATGCAGAATATCATGTTTCGTAGAAAATTCTTTTAAAATACACCATCCACAAAAATCAACAAAAAACCACAGGCACACAAAAAGAAAAAAATACAATTAAAGAAAAAAAACCATAAATAAAAGAAAGAAAAATAATTTAAAAACCCCACAAATTAAAAAAAAAAAAAAGATAGAAAAATAAATAAATAAATAAAACACACCATCCACAATTGCATTTCCTCATTTTAGGCATGTGAGATAAGAACAGGTTAGGCCATCACTGACTTGGTTCTTTCTATTCACAGCAGCATTCCCTCACCCCAAAATACTGGTGGGATCCAAAAATAGATGTTACATTAAATTAAAGATTAAAAGTGAGAACGTCTGTTTATTGAAAGACATCATTAAGAGAGTAAAAGTTAAGAAACAGTGGGAAAAGATATTTGAAATCCATATACTTGATAGATAAGTCATCTCTAGACTATATAAGGGACTCCCACAGTCAACATAAAAGAGCAGACAACCATGTAGAAAAATGGGCAAAAGACTTGAACAGACACTTCACCAAAGTGGGTATCTAGATGACTAATAAGCATATGTGTTCAGTTTCAGGAGCCAACAGAAAAGTGCAGACTAAAATCACAATATGATAACACTGTACCCACACCATAATGGTTAAAATATTTTAAAAAATTAGGAAATACAAGTGTTGGTGAGAATGTGGGGTAACCAAAACTGTTACACATTGCTGGTGGGAGACTAAATTGACACAGTTGTTTGGAAAATCTGTTTGCCAGCATCTACTAAAGCCAAACTTATATGTATCCTATGACCCAGCAATTCCACTTCTTGGTGTAAATCCAATAGAAATATATACATATGTGCACCAAGAGACTTGTAAAAGAAAGTTTATAGCAGCACTCTTTGTAACAGTTTCAGCTAGAAACAACCCTATGTTCACCAATGGGAGTAAACTAAATAAATTGTCGTACATTCACACAGTAGAAAACTAAGCACCAATGAAAGTGAATGCATATGAGAACCTGGATGAATCTCACAAACATAATTTTGCATAAAAGAAGCTAGACACAAAAGAATACGTATTGTGTGAGTCTGTGCACATCAAGTTGAAAGCTGGACAAATGAATCTGAGTGTTAGAAGTTAGAACGGTGGTTACCCTTGGGGGGTTGTGACTTGGGGGTATGAGAACATTTAGGGGGCTGGGGAATGAAGCTGGGGGCTGGGAATGTTGAGTGTGTTGAGCTCATTGCTGGTTATGGGTGTGTTTGGTTTGGGAGAATTCATTGATTGGTACATGTATGACTTGTACACCTTTCTCCATGAATATTATGTATGAATGGGGTCCTGCTATGTGCAAACTGGGCTTGACTCTGGTGAGCTATCAGAATCAAGAGAAAGTGAGTCCTTACTATCATGGAGAATTCTGCACTCTAGTGAACGCCATGGACTCGCTGGGTGGCCTCAGGTAAGAGACCTCATTTCCCTTACCTATAAATTGAGAATCCTAATTCCTTCCCCTAATCAAACCCAGCTGGTGAATTCCCCCTTCACAGCTCCTGGATCCCCTCAAAGAGACAAGCCTTTTTCACCACATGCCTTTTTGTTTATTTACAGAGAGCTGCCTTTCAAATCCTGGCCCCAAAAGGCAAGGCAAAGAAGTGCCCTGGCCTCCACCTCTGAATCCCACAGCCCTCCTCCTGAGATCTGAAAGGGGAGCATGAAATATTTAAAAGCTCAAATTGAAATCCTGTTAGTGCCAGGTCTTGTAAAGCCAAGTTCTCCAGCCCCAGAACATCAGTATCTGTTTGCTGGTGTCATTTAGGGACCCTGGCTTTCCAAACCATTGACTGAACCTTTCTGTCAATCCAACACTTTTAGGGTAATTTAACTTAATAATACCTTTGTCGGCACTGGCACTTGTATCTGAAGGGTGATTACCATAGAAGTTATTTTAGGTTGTTTAATGGAATGTAGTAAATTCTCAATTGACAGGGCAGATCCTCAGAATGGCTTTTCAAAGTGTTTACCTTTCAAAGCTTCCCCCCTCACTTTACCAAACTTCCTACTTTGAGCCAGCGAAGACTTCATAAATTATTAGCAATTGTTCTCCCTCCTCATGTTCACATGCATCATTAATTCTTTGTAAAAAGTTCAAACTGTCCGGGACTTAATTGTTATCACTTGGAGAATGGCTGGAAATGGATGCGGGCTCTATTATTTCTGTCAGAAATTTTGACTTACTGCACTTGATATTTTACTCATCACATCATATCCTCAGCACTGGAGAGAGGAAAAAGAAGAGGGGGAGGGGAAGAGAGAACCTAAGTGCTTTTCCTTGAAACAAACAAAAAAATAATAATACATATATTTCTGGGGAGAAAGGTCAAGGATCCAGCTGACAAAATAATAATTCCAATCCCCCAAAGAGAGAGGAGAAGGGCAGCATTTAGAGGGAAATTTATATTGCAAATTTTATTGGCTTGAACAGTATTTTTACTCTAAGTTTTGAAAGTTCTATAATTCTAGGAGTCTAATATCTCATGATTCTGAGATGTTGAAATTCTATGTGTCCAAGTTCCCAAGGTGTTTGATTTTAAGGATAAATTAATCCAACAGTCCAATATTCAGGACTGCTAAGCAGTATGGTATTTTGGAGTTAGAATGATATTGACAGTAATCACAGAAATTGCTAACATTTGTTGGCAGCTTACTATGTGCATGCACTGTGCTAAATGTGCATCACCTTACTTAATCTTCACATCACTCTAAATTAGGTACTACTGTTATGAACCTCTTATAGCTGGGAAACTAAGGCACAGAGAGGTCGAGTAACTTGCTCAAGGACACACAGCTGGTAAGAAGCAGAGTTGAGCTCTGACTCCAGGGCCCGTATGTGTAGAACTCAATGATATTGTTTACCATCTCAACACACTGCTCTTTTGCCCCACCTGGTGCTATGGATCAGTGCATAGAAACTCAAGTGACTACACTGGTATGTGAGTCTATTTACAGACCACTTCTCAGGTGATCCAGCCCTGGCCTGTCTCTTGCCTTTGTTGACATTGCTCATCCAGCTGGTCTTCCGTTCCTGTTCATTCTACAATGACACCTCCTCCAAGAAGACTTCAACCCTGTTCTGCCACAACTGGGAGTGATCTTTCTGTTCTTTGAATGCTCATGGCTGTTGGTACCATGGAACAGGAAGAGGAGGCCAAAAGAATGGACTATGGAGTCAGTGCACTTGGGCTGAGATCTTGCTTCTGCCACTAAATCAATGTGCTGAGCTTGAGTTAGGCACATCATTTAAACCTCAGCTTTCTCATCTGTAAAGTGGGTGTAACAACCTCTGCCTCACAGAACTTTTGCGAAGATCAAGGGACCTGCTCAAAAGGCGCCTAGTACTGCCTCACCACAGTCAGTGATCAAGAAGTGTTGGCTGTCGTTCTGTCTTGTACTGTAGTGATCTGTGAGTATGTCCTGTCTCTCATACTGAGCATTTAGTGGGTTAGAGTGTGAGAACCAATATCCTTATTTTTTCTTTCTCAATATTTATTCTCATGGGATTTAGAAATTTTTTGCCAAATAATTCTAGGAAATAGTATGTTACATATACAAAATATACACACACATATGAGTATACATATATAAATTTTATTTTTAATTGACAAATAATAATTGTATATATTTATGGGGTACAATGTGATGTTTTGATGTATCTTTACAATACGGAATAATTAAATCAGGTTAATTAACAAATCCGTCACCTCATATACAAGTACTTATCTTTTTTTTTAAGTGAAAACATTTAAAATCTACTTTTTTAAAGCAATTTTGAAATTGTACAATGCATTATTATTTATTATAGTCATTATTCTGTGTAGTAGATCACTAAATCTTATTCCTTCTGCCTAACTGAAACATTGGACCCTTTGATCAACATCTACCCTTTCCCTATCCACCTTCCTCACCCAGCCTCTGGTAATCACCATTCTACTCTTCTATGAGTTCAATTTTCTTAGGTTCCGCGTAAGTGAGATCATGCAGTATTCATCTTTCTGTGTCGTGCTTATTTCACTTAGCATAATGTCCATCAGGTTCACCTATGTTGTTGCAAATGACAGGATTTCCCCCCGTTTAAAGGCTGAATAGTATTTCACTGTGTACATGTACCACATTTTCTTCATCCATTCATCTGATGTTGGACACCTAAGTTGCTTTCATATCTTGGCTGTTGTGAATATTGCTGCAATGAACATGAGAGTGCAGATACCTCTTCAGCCTGCTGATTTTTCTTTTCTTTTCTTTTCTTTTTTCTTTCTTTCTTTCTTTCTTTCTTTTTTTTTTTTTTGTGACCAGTATGGGGATTGTAACCCTTGGCTTGGTGTCGCCCACACCGCGCTCAGCCAGTGAGTGCACCTGCCTGAGGCATCGGCGCTCCCAGCGCCACACTCTCCCGAGTGAGCCACGGGGTCGGCCCAGCATGCTGATTTCAATTCCTTTGAATTTCAATACCCAGAAGTGGGAATGCTGTATCATATGGTAATTCAATTTTTAGTTTTCTAAGGAACCTCCATACTGTATTAATGGCTGTATTAAATTACTTTCCTACCAGCAGTGCACAGGGTTTCCCTTTCTACACACCCTCACTAATACTTATCTTTCATCTTTTTGATAATAGCCACTCTAACAGGT
This sequence comes from Cynocephalus volans, assembly GCF_027409185.1. Taxonomy (NCBI): domain Eukaryota; kingdom Metazoa; phylum Chordata; class Mammalia; order Dermoptera; family Cynocephalidae; genus Cynocephalus; species Cynocephalus volans. The sequence goes on from NC_084461.1 coordinate 201,009,399, forward strand.
GTGTGTTCATATCTCATCGTGGTTTTAATTTGCATTCCCCTGATGATTAGTGATGATGGGCATTTTTTCATATACCTGTTTGACATTTGTGTGTCTTCTTTTAAGAAGTGTCCATTTAGGTCCTTTGCCTGTTTTTGATTGGGTTATTTGTTTTCTTGCTATCAAGTTGTTTGGGTTCCTTATATATTTTGGATATTAGCTCCTTATTAGATATATGGTTTGCAAAATTTTTTCCCAATCTGTGGGTTGTCTCTTCACCCTACTTATTGTTTCCTTTGCTGTATAGAAGCCTTTTAATTTGATACAATGGCATTTGTTTATTTTTGCATTTGTTGTCTGTGTTTTGAGGGCCATATTCAAGAAATCTTTGCCAAGGCCAATATCATGGAGCGTTTCCGCTATGTTTTCTTCTAGTAGTTTTATAGCTTCAGGTTTTACATTTAAGTCTTTAATCTATTTTGAGTTGATTTTTGTATATGGAATGAGATAAAAGGTCAATTTCATTCTTCTGCATGTGGAAATCTAGTTTTCCCACCATAATTTATTGAACAGACTGTCCTTTTTCTATTGTGTTCTTAGCACCTTTGTTGAAAATCAATTGACCATAAATGTGTGGGTTTATTTCTGGGCTCTTGATCCTGTTCAATTGGCACACATGTTTGTTTTTATGCCAGTACCATGCTGTTTTTATTGCTATGGCTTTGTAATAGATTTTGGAATCAGGTAGTGCTATGTCTCTAACTTTGTTCTTTTTGCTCACGCTTATTTTGGCTGTTTGAGGTCTTTGGTGGTTCCATAAAAACTTGAGGATTGGTTTTCTGTTTCTGTGAAAAATTACATTGATATTTTGATAGGAATTGCAATGAATCTGTAGATCACTTGGATAGTATAAAAATTTTAACAGTATTCATTCTTCCAACCCATGAACATGGAATACCTTTCTATTTATTTGTGTTGTCTACAATTTTTCAACCAGTGTTTTATAGTTTTCAGTATACAGATTTCTATGGTTAGAATGTGATGGGCACTTAATTGCCAATATGGTATTTGAAAGGTGAAACCTTTAAGAGGTAATTGGATTGTGTGAACTATGCTCTCATGAATGGATTTATGGAGTAATGGATTAATGCTTTAATGGGTTACTATGGTATGGACCAGTGGCTTAGTAAGGACAGCAAATGAGCACATAAAAACTCTCTTCTCCTTCCTTGCCATGTGACACCCTGGGTTATCATGGGACTCTGTAGAGAGCCCCCACCAAGAAGAAGGCCCTCACCAAAGGCCCCCCTGGACTTTGGACTTCCCAGCCTCCAGAACTGTTAAGAAATAAACCTCTTTTTTTGTACACATTACCCAGCTTCAGGTATTCTGCTGTCAGTGACAGAAAACTGACTAATACAGAGATCTTTTACATTTTTTGTTAAATTTAATAGTATTTTATTATTTTGATGCTATTGTGAATGAGATTGATTTTGTAATTTCTTTTCTGGATAGTTTGTTGTAAGTGTGAAGAAATAGTACTGACTTTTTTGTGTGTTGATTTTGTACCTGTAACTTTACTGAATTTGTTAATCTGTTCTAACAGTTTTTTTTTTTTTTTTTGGTGGAGTCTTTAGGGTTTTCTATATATAAGATCATGTCATCAGCAAACAGGGACAATTTACTTCTTCCTTTCCTGTTTGAATGTCTTCCATTTCTTTTTCTTGTCTAATTGCTCTGGCTAGAACTTCCAGTACTATGTTGAACACAAGTGGTATTGTTCCTGATCTTAGAGGAAAAGCTTTCAACTTTTCACTATTGTGTATGATATTAGCTGTGGGCTTTTCATATATGGCCTTTATTGTGTTGAGGTACATTCCTTCTATGCCTGATTTATTGAGAGTTTTTAATCATGAAAAGATTTTGAATTTTGTCAAATGCTTTTTCTGCATCTATTGAGATGTTCATATGGTTTTTGTCCATCATTCTGTTAATGTGGTGTATCGGATTTATTGACTGGCATATGTTGAGCCTAGGATCAATATCTTTTGAGCATTTACTATGGGATGTCTCTGTGCTGAAGGCTTTATGTTTGTGACATCACTTGACCTTCATGACAACCCTCTGAGCCAAAGAATAATTCATTCAGCAAATGAGAAGAATGAGTCTCAGAGAGGTTAGCCATCTTGCTCTTGGTTACAGGGCTGGTGCTTAGTGGTTCTGAGATTCAAAATCAGATGGGAAAGGCTGGGTTTGTCCACTTTGCTGCACTGCCAAAAAATGGAGGGTCATGTCTTTCTCCTTTGTGTCTTCCAGAAGCTCAATGAAGAATGTTTGAGAGGAGTCTCCCGGCTGGTCCTTGTCCTGTCTTTAGACGTCTGCCAGGGAGGTAGGGCCATTGTCTTTATGAGTCAGGCAGCGGGGGAGCAATGCTTCTCTGGGGGTTCTAGGGAGCTGCTCTGATTTGATGCACCTCCTTACACTTGCTTCTCTCTTCTTGCTGGTGTTTATGGACCTCCTTTCCCAATGAGGTAGAGAAGGAGAGAAGGGCTTGATGTGACAGTGACGGCAGGAGTTTCCTCTGGATTGAGGGTGCAGGTGGGTGGGAACAGTTGGGCTAGGAGTCAGGACACAGGAACTGGAGTTCTGGCCCTGCCATCTGTATGACTTTGGGAACATCCCTTTCTTTCCCTGCACATCACAACTTCAAAATGTTCACAACTGCCAAACGTGTGCATTGGGTGAACAGCTCAGTGGCTTCTATATCATTTCTGTTTTTGAAGCGTGGAATTGGATGTTCTAATGAAATCATTATAAGAAAGCTTACACTTAAGTCAGATATAAGAGAGGCTGCTGTGGATGGAAAGGGAGTGGAGCCATTAATCCCACTCCTTAGCTCCTCGAGGAATCTGCAATGAACACTAGTATTCCACAGAGCACAGTTTGAAAAGAGATGACCAAATGGTCCCTAAGTATATTTTCTCCTCCAATATTCTCCTTTGCTTGTCATCCTCAACAATTCAGTTCAAGGATAGAACTTCTCAGTAGAACAAAGTGAGCCAGTCAAATGACCTGGGAGTTTGAGTACAGAGGGAGTATAGTGGTTTTGGCCATTTATTTATTCATTTTTAATTGGTTATGAATATTCATGGAGTATAGAGCAAATTGTCACCACTTTTGCCTAAGATTTGATGGCCAGATCCATACTAGCAGCATGCCCATTACCACAAATTGTGATTATACTCCCTATCCCCCACCCAATTATCCCCCCATTATCCCTGACCTCCTTCCCTATCACCCTTTCTCCACTCCACTGTGTATCCCTAGGTATGTTCTCTCCCTGTGCAAGCCCAGAGCCTCACTGTGGTCTTTCTTTTCTTCCTTCTTTCTCTCTTAGCTCCCACTTATGAGTGAGTAAACATGGTATTTATCCCTCTGTGATTTGCTTATTTCACTCAACGTAAGTTTCTCCAAGCTCATCCATGTTGTTGCAAATGGGAGAATTTCGTTTTTTTTATGGCAGAGTAGTATTCCATGTTGTATATATACCACATTTTCCTTATCCAATCGGCCATCGATGCACATTTATTTTGATCTGGTTTTGAAATATGGGTTTACAGTTTCTCCCATGTCACATATTGTGGGTCAACTCTCAGGTCCCTATGTAGCCACCTCTCCAGATGCCTCCCTGCTCTCTTGCTGAGCAAGAAAGTGCCACTATCAGCAAAGGAGGTGAGAACATTGTGGTGAATTTGAGCATATCAGAGATTTTCTAGGCCAGTGGTCTACATCTTGGCTGTCATGGGAGGGAAAAAAGGGTGGGAGCCCACCATCCCTGATTTCACAGAGCCCTACACTCTGACTTCTTTTCATATGCACATATGCTTTTAAAATTATTTTTGCTTAGGGTTTCCTTTTTGCTTTCCTCTGTTTCACACAGAAAGCAGTAGAGACTAACACAGTGGTGTGCTCGAGCCGGTTCCTTCTGGCTCATAAGAACCTATTGTGAGCATCTTTTCCCAACTTTGTAATCACTGAAGTCAAGTTGATAGCTTGAAATTGGCCATGGTGGGCGTATTTACATTATGAGAATTGGTCAACACTACAAATCTAGCTTTTCTCCTAGGATAGCCAGTTGTTAAACATTTACCAGCACACTGCTGGACTAATAAAACAAACACTTGTGCACCCCACACAACTCTGGTAAATCTTGACATTTTGCTATATTTGTTTCAGGCCTTTTATATTTCTTTTAAGGGCTACAGTAATACAAAAACAGTTGGTTCCATCTGTATTACCCACCACAATCCCATTCATTTGCTTCCTGTTCCAGAAATATAGTCCCATCCCATACTTGGTGTTTATCATGTTTTAAAAATATTTTTACTACATATGTGTCCATAAATAATACATGGTATTGTTTTGCATATTCTTAGTTTTATATCCGTGGTATTATACCATATGCATCATTCCGCAACTTTTATTTTTGAATACATTTTATGTTTTTTTTAAATTTTATAGATTTTGATATGTGTAATTCTAGTTCATTCATTTTAATTTCTATATGGTTTTTCATTGTATAAATCTATCAACATTAATGTATTCTTTTTTCCATTGATGGACATGTAGGCTGTTTCCAATTTTTGTGCGTGTTTGCTGGTGCACATATGTAAGAGATTTTAGGGTATATACTTAGAAAAAGAATTTCCAGGTACAGGGACATGCATGTCTTAGTCTCTACTAGGTATTGCCAAATTGCTCCCTAAAATGATTGTACAAATTTACACTCCTACCAGCAGTGGATGAGAGAGTTCTTGCCAACAATTGATATTGTCAGATGGTTTAATATTTTCCAATATGATGGGTTTAAAATGATATCTCTTTGTGGGTTTAATTTGCATTTCCCTGATTAGTAGTGAGATTGTGCATCTTTATATATGTTCATTGGAAAAATTTTTTTCTCTTCTGTGAATTACCTATTCATTTCTTATGCCACTTTCCCTCAGAGTGTTGTTTGTTTATCTTTTAATACATCAATTTAAAAATATATTTTTTGGTTACTAATCCTTTGTGATTATACAAAGTGAAATTTTTTTCTATCAGTATATGTTTTGTCTTTCAATATTATATAGGATATCTTTGGCTGTGCAGAAGTTTTAAATTTTATCTATTCACATTTATCAATCTTTTATTGTATGGTTTGTGCTTTTGTGTCTGGTTTAACATAAATAGTCCATCCTAAGGTTTTTTTTTCTGCCTGTAAGATATTATACAATTTAGAAAGTTTTATTTTCCCCCGTTAAGTCTTTAATCAACCTAGAATTTGTTTTTGTGTAATGTGTGAGGTAGGAATCTGATTTATTTGTTTTCCATGTATGCATCCAGTTGTCCCAGCATGATATAAGAAACAGTTCGTCTTTTATCTTTCATTTTCAATAATGTTTTGTAGTTTTTAGTGTAGTGGGTTTGGACATTGTTTATTAGGTTTATTTTTAGGTATTTGATATTTTTGATGCTATTATAGTTTTATGATTTTCTTAAATTTTATTTTCAATTGTTCATTGTTGATATATAGAAATAAAATTGATTTTTGTATATAGACTTTGTATCTAGTGACATTATTAAGTTGAAATCTTAATCCTAATAATTTATAAAGATTTTTGGATCCTCTACATACACAATTATGTCACCAGTGCATAAAGACAATTTCATTTCTTCACTACCAATCCTTAAGCCTCTAACTTTTTTTCTTTCCTATTACTCTGGCTAGGACCTCCAGTACCATTACTATCACCTAGTGACAACAGGCAATCTTGTCTAATTTTCTATTCTGTGAAAAAAGCTTTTAATATTTCACCATTAAAATAATGTTTGCATTAAATTTGTAGATCACTTTCAGTAGAATGGCTAGTTTAATAATATTAATTCTTCCAACCCATGAACACAAGATGCCTTTCCATTTATTTATGTCCTCTTCAATTTTTTTTCTTCAAAGTTTTACAGTTTTCATTGTAGAGAGCTTCCATCTCCTTCACTAAAATAGAAACCAATTCTAAAATTCATTCGGAACCAAAAAGACCACAGCATAGCCAAAGCAATCCCAAGAAAAATGAACAAAGCTGGAGGTATCACACTACCTGACTTCAAATTATACTGCAAAGTATAGCAAACAAAACTGCATGATACTGACATGAAAACAGACACATAGTGTACTGGATTGAATTATGTCCCCCTAAAACTCACTGAAGCTTGAATTGTGTCCCCCCAGTTTTATGTATTAGAAATTTGGTCCCCACTGTGACTGTTAAGAGGGTGGGAAATCACATTATGGTAATTGAAAGGTGTAGCCTTGAAGAGGTGATTAGACGAATGAAATACTGCCATTTGCAACAACATGGATGGACCTCGAGAGAATTATATTAAGTGAAACAAGTCAGGCACAGAAAGAGAAATACCACATGTTCTCACTTATTGGTGGGAGCTAAAAATTAATATATAAATTCACACACACACATACACACATACACACACAAACGGGGGGGGGGGAAGAAGATATAACAACCAGAATTATTTGAAGTTGATACAACAAACAAACAGAAAGGACATGGTTGGGGGGGGGGGAGGGAGAAGGGAGGGAGGTTTTGGTGATGGGGAGCATTAATCAGCTACAATGTATATTGACAAAATAAAATTAAAAAAAAAAAAATAAAAATAAAAAAATAAAGTGAAAAAAAAAAAAAAAAAAAAAAAAAAGAGGTGATTAGATTGTAGGACCGTACTGTAGTGAATGGATTAAAAACGGTGGTCAGGGGTGTGGTTCTGAGGACTTTAAAGGAAGGAAGAAGAGAGTCTTTCTTTCTCTCTGCTCTCTCTGCTTTCACCATCTTGCAGTGTGAGACCCCTGGGACACTGTCGCCACCCAGATGGACTTCGGACTTCCCAGTGTCAGAAACTGTAAGCAACAAATTTATTCTCTTATAAATTACCTTGTTCTGTGTATTTTGTTATAAGCAACAGAAATGGACTAAAACACATAGAGAGCCCAGAAATAAATTCACGCACCTACAGCCAACCAATCTTTGACAAAGGTGCCAAGAATACACATTGGGGAAAAGACAGTCTCTTCAGTAAATAATGCTAGGAAAACTGGATATCCACATGCAGAAGAATGAGACTAGACCCCTACCTCTCGCCATATACAAATATCAACTCAAAATGCACTAAAGATTTAAATGGAAATCCCCAAATTATGAAACTACTAGAAGAAAAAAGGGGAAACAATCCACAACATGGGGTTGGGCAAGAATTTTTTAAATAAGACTTCAAAAGCACAAGCAATAAAAGCAAAAATAGGCAAGTAGGATTATACCAAATCAAAAAGCTTTTGCACATCAAAAGAAACTGTTAACAGAGTGAAGAGACAGCCTACAGAATGGGAGAAAATATTTTCAAACTACGCATCTGACAAGGGGTTAATATCAGGAATATATAAGGAACTTAAACAACTCAACAGCAAAAAAACAAAACAAAACAAAACAAAAAAACCCCCCAAAATCCCCCAAATAACCCAGTTGAGAAGTGGGCAAAGGATCTTAAAAGAAGACACACAAATGGCCTGCTTAATCATGAGGGAAATGCAAATCAAAACAAGATACCACCTCACTTCAGTTAGAACAACTGTTATCAAAAAGACAAAAGAAAACAAGTGTTCGTGTGGATGTAGAGAAAAGGGAACACTTGCATACTGTAGGTGGGAATGTAAACTAGTACAGCCATTATGGAAAACAGCATGGAGGTTCCTTGAAGAATTAAAAATAAAATTACCATTTGATCCAGCAATCCCACTACTGGGTATATACCCAAAGGAAATAAAGTCAGTATGTTGAAGAGATATCTGCACGTCTATGTTTATTGCAGCACAATTTACAACAGCCAAGATATAGAATCAACCTGTGTCCAAGAAAGGACGAATGGATTTTTTTAAAATGTGGTATATATACACAATGGAATACTATTCACCTGTAAGAAAGAATGAAATCCTGTCATTTGTGGCAACATGGATGGATGTGGGGGACATTATGTTAAGTGAAGTAAGCCAGGCACAGAAAGACAAGTACCCTATGATCTCACTCATATGTGAAATCTAATAAAAATACAAGTTTATATTATAGAGTCAGACAGTAGAACAGTGGTAACCAGAGACTGGAGAGAGGAGGAGGGGAGGGAAAACAGGAAGAAGTTAGCAAATGGGTAAAAATTACAATTAGATAGGAGGAGTAAGTTCTAGTGTTCTATTACACAGTAGGGTGACTATAGTTATCAGTTAAGTTTTGTATATTACATAATAGCTAGAGGAGAGACTTTTGAATGTTTTTGCCACAAAGAAGTGATAAGTGCATGAGGTGATGGATACATTAACTACCCAGAACTAATCATTATACAACATATATGCATCAAAACATCAGTTTATATCCCATAAATATGTATAATTACAATGTCAATTAAAATAAATTAATTAATATAAAATGTTTGCTATTTAATATTTTATCAGTTTAAAGAACTATTCCTAATTATGTTTTTATCATGACTGTACATTGAATTTTGTCAGATGGTATTTTGCATCTATTGAGGTGATCATGTAATTTTTCTCTCTTTTTGGTTAAAGTGAAAAATTACACTAATTGATTTTTACCATCATATTTCTGCAGTAAATATCAATTAGTCATGAAGAGTTATCATTTTTGTTTATTGCCTGATTTGATTTGCAAGATTTTGCTTGGGATTTTTGACTGCGAGTTCATGAGAGAGACTGGTCTGTAATTTTTCTTTCTTGTATTTTTCCAGTATTAATATCAGAGTTATTCTGGCCTCATGCACAATATTGGGAACTGTTTATTCTTTTGATAATATTTGGAGTAGTTTGGATAAGATCAGAGTTTTCTCTTTATTAAATATAAAGAGTTAACTATGAATCCCTCTAGATTTGGGGTTTTCTTATGAGAAGTTTTAAATAACATGTTTGATTTCTTTAACAGATTTTGGACTGTTCAGATTTTCTATTTTTTCTTTTCTTAGCATTGCAAAGGTGTATTTTTTTGAGAAATTTGCCCATTCTAATTCAAATTGTCCAATTTAAGTAGTTCACAGCATATTATTTATCTTTTAGGTGTCTGTAGATCTGAAGTGATGTCTCTGTTATTCTTGGTATTGACTGGTTTTCTCTCTCCTTTTTTCTCAATTACTCTTGCCTAGAATTTATCAACTTTATTATCCTGTTTAAAAACTAACTTCTGGCATTGTTACTTTATTCCTTTCCTATTGAACATTTTCTATTTTATTTCTTCTTTTGTCTCTATTATTTCCTTTCTCTGCTCTCCTTGTATTTTTTTTTTTTTTTTTTTTAGTTTTTTGAGATGGAAGATTAAGTCATTAATTTTTGCCTTTCATCTTTTATAATATATGCATACTGAGGGTATGAAGTTTCCCTATGATCTGCTTTACCTGTACTCATAAGTTTTGATATGTCATAGCTTCATTAAAATTTCATCTAATTTATTTACTATTTATAAGACCACTCAGTTTTTTTAACCGGTTTTGTGTGTGCGTGTGTGCGCGTGCGTGTGTGTGTGTGGCTGGCCAGTATGGGGATCCAAACCTGTGAACTTGGTGTTATAAAGCTGCACTCTAACCACGTAGCTAACTGGCCAGCCCCAGATTTTTAATTTTTTTCTAATACTAAATTTGGCAGTTTGAGTCTTTCAAATTTTTTTCATTTTATCTAAATTGCGAAATTTTTTGGCATAAATTTTAATAATATTTTCGCATCACCTTTCAATGTCTGTAGGATCTGTTGTGATATCTTTACTTTTGTTCTTGATATTGGTAACTTGCACCATCTTTCTTTTTTCCTGGAAAGTTTGGCTATAAGTTTATCAGCTTTATTGATCTTTTCAGAGAATCAGCTTTTGGTTTCATTGATCTTCTTTGGTGTTCATCTGTTTTGTATTTTATTGTTATATTTTAACCTTTAAAATTATATTTTATTGATATTTATTGTCCTTCTTTCTACTTATTTTAGATTTAACTTGCCCTTCTTTTCCTAGCTTCCTAAAGTGGGAGCTTAGATAACTGAGTTTAGACTCCCTTTTCCAGTATAAACATTTAAAGCTATAATTTTCCTCAAACCACTATTTTACAAGTATCCTACAAATTGTGATCTGTTGTGTTTATTTAATAACTTTATTGAATTTTACTAGACATACAGTCTACTGCATATTTTTAAAGAGTACAATTTGATCAGTTTTGACATGTGTATTTACCTGTGAAGTCATCACTGCAATCAAGATAATGAACATATTCATCATCTCCAAAAATGTCTTTATGCCCCATTTTAGCCCCTTCCTCCCAACCCCTCCACTCAACTCTCCAACCCTAGGCAATCACAGATTTCCTATATATCACTACAGATTGTATAAATACAGTCTGTACTATACTCATACAGTATGTACTTTTTTTTCTTGGGTTCTTTCACACAGCAGAATTATGTTGAGATTCACCCATCCGTATCTTTTTTGCACCAACAATTAGTTTTTGCTTTTTTTTGTATTTTGGGGGTTTTTTTGTTTGTTTTTTGCTGAGTAGTATTTCATTGCGGTATTTTTGTTTATCCTTTCACCTGCTGCTGGTCATTTGGGTTGTTTTCAGTTTTTCACTGTAACAAATAAAGCTGTTATGAATATTTATGTATGAGTCTTTGTATGAACCTGTGCTTTGTCTCTTGGGTAAATATTATGATGGTTAATTTGTGTGTCAACTTGACTGGGCCCTGGGGTACCTAGATATTTAGCCAGGCAGTATTCTGGGTGTGTCTGTGAGGGTGTTTCTGGATGATATTAACATTTGAATTGGTAGACTGAGGAAAAAGCAAATTTCCCTCCATATTGTGGGTGGGCCTCATCCAATCAATTGACCTGAATAGAACAAAACGGTGAAGAGGGAACTCTTCTTGCCTGATTGCTTGAGCTGGAACATTGTTTTTTCTGGCCTTTGGACTTACACTGAAACATCAGCTTTCTTGGGACTCAAGCCTACCAGCTCTCCTGGGTCTCCAGCTTGCCAATTGCAGATCTTTGGACTTCTCAGCCTCAATAATTGTGTGAGCCAATTCCTTATAATAATTTTCTTTCTATATGTGTGTGTGTACATATATGTATGTATGTATACATACACATATGTGTGTGTACATATATGTATGTATGTATACATACACATATATGTACACATATATGTACTTACACACACACAGACAGACATATCCACCCTACTCATTCTGTTTCACTAGAGAGCCCTGACTGATACAAACATCTAGGAATGGAGTAAATATATCATATAGTTGGTGTGTTCTTTAACTTTCTAAGAAATGACCCAAACTCTTTTCCAAAGTTGTTGTTCCATTTTACATTCCCACCAGCAATGTATTAGACTTCTAGTGCTCTACATCCTTACCAACAGTTGGTATGTTTTTTTTTTTTTTCAAGTTTAGTCATTTTAATAAGTGTGTAGTGGTATATCATTGGGGTTCTCATTTGTATTTCCCTAATGACTAAGGAACATCTTTTTATGTGCTTATCTGCTGTTACTATATCTTCTTTGGTCAAGTGTTTGATGAAATATTTTGCCCATCTTTTAATTGTGGGTTTGCTTTCTTATTTGGAAGTTTTGAGAATTCTTTATATATTCTTGATAAAAGTCCTTTATCAACTATATGATTTGAAAATGTTTTTGTGGTTTGTATTTTCCTTCTTTTGACAGTATTTTGAAGAGCAGAGTTCTCGATTTGATGAAGTCCAATTTACAATTTTTAAAGAATGGATTGTGATTTTGGTGTGTTGTCTAAAGACAATTGTTGTCTGACACAATTTTCAGCTGTGGCACTGTGAACATTTTGGGCCAGATGATTATTTGTTGTGAGGCTGTCCTATGCACTGTAGAATGTTTAGCAAGATCCCTGGCCTCTACCAGCTAGATGTGAGTAGCACCCCCCGCCCCAAGTTGTGACAACCAAAATTGTCTCGAGACATTGCCAAATGTCCTCCTGGGGTGGGAGTGAGGGTGCAGAATTTGCAGGTTGAGAAAAGACTCTCTTGCAAGAGAGGTTTCTTTCTGGTTGCTGCAGGACTTTTCACTCTCCCACTTGAAGCTGTCCTGTGCGTGTATAGTTTAGTTGTCAGTAAGAGATTTAACTGGCAGCTAAACTCTTCTGTAAGATTTCCTTCTTTAAATATTTTCCCTTTCAATGTCCCGTTGCTCTTACAACCCTGTACTGTAATTCTTGGCATCTTGATCTGGTAAGTCTTTCATTTCCACAGTTATTCTCTTCTTTAGCTCTGAGGTTTGTGGAGTATCCTCAGGTTAGGAAGTCACAAACATGCAATTTCGACCACTCTTAGTTGTAATTTTTCAAGATTAAATTCTCCTCTAGAGTCTTTGAATAGGTTTTATTTTATTTTATCTAGGGTGTATATTTGTTATCTGCAGGAGGATTCACTGCTTTGCCATTTTCAGAAGTCTGCATGCATTGAGTTGTTAATATCAGATGTTTTATTTTCAGTTCTAGAATGTACATTTGATTCTTTCTTTTAAAAACTCCAATTTTTTGGTGAAATTATTTATCTTTAATCATTTTCAATCTTTACCTCTGTTCTCTTTACCATGTTACCTACTAAAGTAATTAAAATTCCTTGTCTGCTAATTCTAATAACCATTTCTGTTTTTTTTTTTTTTTTTATTTCTTGGTATCATCATAGCATCCTGCATTTTCACATCTAGTACTTTTTTATTTTATGCTGGAAATTGTAAATGATAGAACAATAGAGGTTCTAAATCATGTTATCTTTTGCCAGAAGATAACATAATGGCCTTTATTCTGTTAGATAGGGTGGAATGCTGATTGCCTTAATCCAACAAGCAAGCATGTTTTCAGCTCTGTGGCTGCAGTTTTGTTAAGGTATAGTTTACCTCTGATTTGCTCTGTTTCTAGGGCATGGCTCTCTAGTATTTTGGAGTGTCTGGCAGATGTTTTTTGTTCTCAATTCTGCAAGACTCAGGAAGATTCTGTTCTGCTCTTCAGAGGTTTTCATTTTAGTTCTTTAATCTCATTCTTGCGTAACTTCAGCATTTAACAAATGTCTTCATGGGGAGAACATCCATGTGCTTGTGACCCCTTAGTCTCCAATTCTTCACAGGAGCTTTGCTTGAGTGTTCAATCTCTGCTGATTCCTCAATTTTCCAGCAGTTCTCTTCTTCTGGGATCCGATCCTGAGATCTCAGCCTCTTGCTGTTCCCAGAATAAGCAAATACTGTAAGGGGAAAGAGCTGCTGATCCTCTCTGTTAATGAGGTGACCAACCATCCTCGTTTGCCTGGGACTGAGGGGCTTCCTGGGACACAGAACTTTCTGCTTAAAAACTGGAATATTCCCAGGCAAACCAGGAAGAGTTGGTCACTCTAGTGTCAATGCCCTGTTCCCTTTGGTCATTTCCTCTCTCTTGCCTGTTTCTATTTCATCCACCCCTTCTCTGGGAGGGTTTTTTTTTTTTTTTCTTAAGTGCTGCAATACTGTGGAGAACTTCACTCTACCTTTCAGAAGCTTTTGGCCTTGACCTTTTGCCTCCCATGAAGTTGTGGAAGTCATTAAAAATACCTTGTGGGAGATAACTGGCCTTTCAAATTTTAAATTTTATCACCCCAGCCCCACAACTACCAAAAGCTTTGCCTGTTTTTCCAGTGCTATCCTTTGCATATTAAACACTCAGAGTGAATCTTTTTTAACACCATCTCTTTTTTCATAGGACAAAATTGTTTTGAGTAATAACCATGTAATAACCAGAAATAATCATTATTTTAAAAATTTGCTCTTTGGTATTACAATAAATAATTGACAATTAACTTTCAATTTTAAGAATACTATTTAAATTCAGTATTTCATGTGTGAACTAAAATTTGTGCTTACCAAACAATTACATCTCAATTTACACTCTATTTCCCTCTTTTAAAATTTAACATAAATAAAAATTCCAAGTGGTCATATAGAATGACAGAATTTAAGTAAAGTTCTGCTGTTATAGGGGCCACTCAGATCCTATTTGAGGTTCCCCCAAATTTGATATCAAACTCACAGGTCCAGCTGCCTGCCCCCAGACAAAAACCAAACAAACAAAAGTCAAATGTTCAAATGTTGGTGAAAATGGAAGTCAGTGTTTATTCAGGAATACCCGTGACCTGAGGAGAGATGCTAGGCTAACCTATCTCTCCAGTAAACCTGAAGTAGAATGGCTAGGCTAAAGCCATCTCAAGGACTCAGGTTTATTGAGGGGTTTTTTAAGAGGGGAATGACGGAATGAAATACGGAAAATGAAGAGCAGGAGGGAGTGGCCAGGTGCAGTCTCACCAAGACTCATCTGGTTTCTGCTCCCATCTTGGTTGTTATCTCAAGGTGTGGGTAGTTCATGCAAGTCTGCAACTTCAGTCTGACTGGAAAACGATTTTACATTCGTGTAAATAATGTCATCATGCCCCATAACCAAGGTTCAAAATATCAAATAACCGTGGGAAAAGAGGGAACTCAGAGAAATATATGCCAAGGAAAAAGACTGTGTCCTTTTAAAATGTTTTAGATCCCGTGAGGTTTTTGGTCCCAACATGGCTTCAGTCCTACTCACTCCAACAGTGCCCTGTCATTGCTTATTTACATCCTACTCTTTAAATGCAGGAATATAAAGGACCACAGAATTTTGGGACAAGACCGCACCCCACACAAGCTCAAAAGTCTCTGAACATTTATGAACTTAGTTTTGAATAAATTCCTTTAGCCAAGTTTGCTTATAGTCAAGGCTGACTATATAACAAAGTTTTACGAATTAACTTCCATGTAAAATACAGTATTTATTAAAAGATAAGTAGTAAAAATGTGCTGATTTGAAGATTAAATTTACTATTGAACCTCAACAATAACTGCAACAATTGTTTAGAACTTATACCAAAAAAATGTTTTGGAGGAGTATTTTATTTCTGAAATTGTTTAGAATTCCTAACTCACGATAATAATAAAAAGCAGTCTGACTTTTAGTTCTATTATTATTTTTAAATCCTCTACACTCTATGCACCCCCCTATGACACCTTCATTTGGGGCAGAGCACTCCCACTGCCCACCCTTGGTACTCCGCTGTTTTCTGTTCTCCCTCAGCAGTTACTCCCTGTCCGGGCAAGTCAAGAATTTCAGCCTGAGTCCAATATCAATGAGGTTCTCAGGGTAAAACAATAGTAGCCAATTGTCTTCCCATTTCTGAATGGCTCTCCTTTTTCTAGAATTGTGATCCTATGCCTTTTTCTTTGCTTCCACTGTTCTAGATTCCTTTAAAAATATGATTTCTAAGAAGAATGGGATCTCGTGTTCTTTGAGTAGCTAGTTGAGATGATATTGAATGTTCTCAGCACAAAGAGGTGAGAAATGTTTGAGGTGATAAATATCCTAAGCATCTGATACGATCATTGTACACGGTATAAATGTACCCAAATATCATATTGTATTTGGTAAATATATACAATTTTCATGGGTCCACTAAGAAAAATAAATTAAAAAGAGAGAGAGAAAAAAATGGAGAAATAGGAGAATAGTGGTTACTAGAGGCAAGGAAAGTGGGGGGCCGCGAGGAGGGGAAGGTGGGGCCAGGGAAATGTTGGTAGACCAGTACAAAGTTACAGTTAGGAAGAACAAATTCTGGTGCTCTAGGGTGTTAGTAGCTAAGTAGCTAATAATATTCAATTGTTTATTCAAGATAGCCAGAAAGGAGGATCTTGAATGTTTTAACCACAGAGATAGGATAAATGTTTAGGTGATAGACAGGCTAACTATTTTGATTAGAACATTATATAATATATGCATGTATTGAAACAACAAACTGTACCCCATAAACATGTGCAATGAAAAATAAAAAAATAAGGTCAATAAGTGACGAAAAATATGATTTCTGTGATTCATCCAGTTTTTTTTCCAGTCATCAGCACAAACACGTCTTACTCTGAACCTATTATATTCTACTTGGAAGCAGAAGTCACTATTGCTTTTTGAATGCTGATCTTATATTTTGGATCCTTAAAATTTATCTATGATTCTCTTGAAAAATTCTCTTCAATTTTTCTTTTAATGACAATTTGAATCATAAAAGAGGGTTGAGTTTTTCCAAAAAAATTCAGAATATATTGAGCTGATTATATTAATTTCTCTTTTGTGGTGTATTATACTAAAAGCTTTCCTGATATGAAACCATCCTTGCATTGCTTAGATTCATCCTATCTTGTCATAATGTATTTTCAAAAATATTACTAAATCCAATTTGTGAGCCTTCCATTTCATATTTTTGTGTCTATTTTTATGTGAGATTTTTTTCTATAGGTTTCTTTAGTTGTATTATTCTTATTGGATTTTGTATAAAGGACTTACTAGCCTCGAATGAATTTGAATTGTGTCTTACCTTTCCCATTCTTTAAAATAATTTATACACTATTGGATTTATCTGTTCCTTAAAGGTTTGCTGTAAATAGTTTATAAAATACCAGCTCCCAGGGAATGGGGTGGGATGGTCAGAAAAGGGGATAATATAGGTTTGATACAATTTTCAATAGATATTAGAATGTTCTGTTTAAAATTTTTCTTCTTGTGCCAATTTTGGTCATTTTTATTTTCCAAATTATCTATTTTATTTAAGTTTTGAATGTATTGGTAGTATGCTGCTTGTAGGACTTTGAAATAATTTGTAAAAGCTATACTCTTTCTGCAGTTTAAAACCTTTTGCTGTATTTTGTGTCCCCCTTTTTCACTCTCTTTATCTCTCTATTATTTTTCTTAATCAGACTTGGTAGAGGTTTCCAGTTTTATTAATTTATTTTATAAGTGGTTTTTGTGTTTGTTGATACTCTCTATTGTTCCAGTGTCTTGGGGTCAGAGTTTTGGCAATTGCCCTGCTGGTAGTCAGATCTAAGGATGAGGAGTTTGTCCAAGGGAAATAATATTATATTGGACAGTAATTATTTGGCATCATTAATTCCTTGTGGACAGGAAAAAAGCATTATTTATTCTTTAATCTTCAGTACCCAGCACAGAACATCACATGTGAAAGAGTTTCATGATACTTGGCAAATGGGTGCATGGAACAGGACCAATTGAGATGCCAGACATGAGTAAGATCCCTCTTACCTTTGCAATATTCAACCCTTGACACCCTCACTGCCACCTCTCCAGCAAACAAACTGGAATTTAGCAGAGATAGGAAGATCCAGTTTTCTTTGGACCATCCATATGGGTCAGACCTCCACAAATGCAAAAAAGCTTCATCCATTGTGCTTTTGGCCCTAAATATAGAACTTTCCAG
This sequence comes from Cynocephalus volans, assembly GCF_027409185.1. Taxonomy (NCBI): domain Eukaryota; kingdom Metazoa; phylum Chordata; class Mammalia; order Dermoptera; family Cynocephalidae; genus Cynocephalus; species Cynocephalus volans. Next base: position 201,026,807 of record NC_084461.1, read on the forward strand.
GGCAATTCTAGTTGTTAGACAGGAAATGGCCCTACACCAGAAAGACTGTATAAAAAAATGGATGCAAGTCAGTTTCATTCATGCCAAGCCAAGCCAACTGAACCCAACAAAATTTATTCAACCCAACTCAATCCACATCAACTCAATTGAAATTAACCTACGTAAACCAACTCAGCCTAATCTCACCAATGACATAATACAACCCAATTCAACCTGACCTTAGTTAACAAAAACCAACCTAACCCAACAAATTTCAACAAATTACAACTCAACACAATATGACAGACCACTTCTCAGCTCAGATAACCTAAGTCAACCCCACACGATCCAAGCCAAGTCAACACAACTCTGAGCACAAGATGTTCTGACAATGCAATTATATTTAGTCTATTGCAATTTAATAAGCTGTTTTCAACAACTCTTCTGTTTAAAGACAGTTTAAGGGTACTTTGGACACTATACTAAAATAATGTCTGTTTGTTTGCAGTAGCTCTTGATTTTGGTGGCTGGCCGGTACGGGGATCTGAACCCCTGGTCTTGGTGTTATAAGGCTGGACTCTAACCAACTGAGCTAACTCGCTGGCCCTTAAAGGAACTCTTGAAATCATAGTCTCTTCAAACCTCTTCAGTGTAAGTACAAGGAAACTGGAACTCAGGAATTAGAGCCTTCTCCCTATTCATCTCTTTCGCCTCTCTGGTCCCCTGAGTCCTCACAACACTTTATCTTATTTTATGAAGTTACCGATCTCATATGTACTCAATTGTGAGTGCTTGGGGGCAAGGACAGTGTCTAATTCACCTGTCTGCCCTTAGTACTTTTCGAAGGGCATTAAGGAAATGTAGTTTAGATGTATGAATGACTGGAAGAAGTAATTTGAAAAGCTCATTTGGTGCGTCGGGAGAGTGTCACCCCCTTTGGGGACCTGGTGGAGGCGGATGCTCAGCAGGACTCACACACAGGCCTAGGTTTGAATCCTGGCTGTGCCACTATGACTTGGGCAGGTCATACCACCTTTCTGGAGCTGTTTTTTTGTTTGTAAAGTGAGGAATATAATACCAACTCTAGGGATAGTTTGAGGATAAATATTGAGTTGATACATGTAAAGCATGTAACACTGTGTCTGACGTATAACTGAGAGAAATAAATAGCTGCTATAATTCTTCCCTGAATTTCTTTGTTCAGCACTTACCCTTTGCAGTTTAGGAACAGCAGTCCCCGTGGACCAGAAAGATTCAAAAACTCCTTCTGGATCCCTTGTAGAATAACACCCTCTTTTGTCATGATTTCATTGGCATAATTATTGATTAGCCACCATTTGTTTTTATTTTACTATGGTTCTTAAGTTCTGATAAGCTTGAGAACGATTGATCTGGTGGAAGCATAAATTTGTATGTTTAAACAATTAGAGTACAACACATTACAATAATCACAACCATCTGGACACCCACTGTTTGCCAGGTTGGTGGGTGAAGATGTAAAAGCGATGTGATCCCTGTCCCCAAGGAACTTACGGTTTAGAGGAGAAGATGGTGCTGAAATAATATGAGGAGCTAACTGACTGCGGGCTCCAGCTCCAGCTCCAGCAGCCTTGTGTGCTGGGCAGTGGGGTTGTCATGCAGGAAGGTGGCCTATTCTGGACTGCCATTTGCATGCTTTCTACCAGGCTGTTTCTCTCTTTGAATCTCTTTCTTCTCTAGTGTGGGGATCATGATGCACAGGATGCCCACCTCATCAGTTGTTCTGGGGATTCAGTGAGAGGATGACTAGTTCCCAAAGCAATACTCTCTCCTCGTGTCTTGAAGGATGTGTTTGTCTGACTCCACAGTCTACTATGTGAGACACACATTCCATCATCTGAACTACTGGACAAGCCAGCAGGAACAGTCTGGCCAGCACCATCCCTCTGGGTGCCAGATTGCCCCGGCAGGAGTTGCAGCTGACCCAACATCCTCAGATTGCGGCTCATGTCTAAGTCACATTTGCCGAGCTGGGCCTGCAGGACAGCTGGCTCCAAAGTCATGCCTCCCCTGCTGAGGAGCCAGGGCTGAATTCTTCTTCATTACAGCCTGGCTGCGGGTTAGGCATTATAAATAACACTGTGCCAACAGGCAGATGAACAGCGTGCCTGACCGGGTGATGCTTCATCTGTCCCGACGGGGACAGCCCTGAAAATAGAATCCAAGGGACTGGGCAAGACCCAAGGTGTCACTGTGTCCTTCCCTTGAGTCTGGTGGGACCCTCCCTAAGCACATCTCAGATAGGAACATGCCTATCTTATTTCTTTCTTATAGGACTTCATGGAGAAATGAAAGTCTTCTTGGGACACTCTTCTTTTTTTCTTTTGGCAACACTAGTGCAGTGTTAAAACATTCTGGAGTTAGAGCTGGATTCATATTCTGGTTGAGTCACTCACAAGCTGTGTGACCTCAGGCAACATACTGAACCTCTCTGAGCCTCAGCTCCCTCAACACTAAAATGGAAGATGAGAATAGTGACCAGCTCAAAGAGTTGGTGTGGGTTTTAGATAGAATAAGGATCACAGGAAATGCCCTGGCAATGGGAGGTATGATTTTGGAGAGATGCCAGATCATCAAGAACAATTTCCCAGCCATCTCCCTTGATGTGCCTTGTGAGAGCTGCCGATCAGGCAGGGCAGGTGTAGCTCTGTCTGGTTCCAGGGGCTAAGTAAGATCCCCAATGAAGGGCCAATCTAGTGCCAGTGTACCCTTTTCCCAGGCCCTACACTCTAGTGCCAGTGTACCCATTTCCCAGGCAGAATAGCATAATGGGAGGACACAGGACTGAGGGTCAGGTCTCAAGTACTGGCCAGATGACCTCAGTACCTCCGGTTTTCTCTGGGCCTCAGCAGAGGGGGAAAGCCCTGGGTGCACCTTCAAAAAACAGTCAGTTCTGTGGTTCTCAAACTATCCTGCAGAGAACAGAAGTGCCTCTGCTCACCCCAAATGTCCAGCCCCTGGCTGCTCTCCTGACATCTGATTTTATGTCCTAAAACTCCATTAAAAATAGATTTGTGCTCCAGGGAGAAAAGTTGAGCAGCTGCTGTTGTGGCCAGTGGTCCCTTGGATTATTTGGAGGTGGTGAGGGCAGTATTCTACCTCCAGTGGCAGCATTCTTAAAGTCAGTGGATGGTGACCCTGCTTCCTCCTTGGCTTCCTGCTGTCTGTTGGGATTCAGACCTTTGCTGAGTATTTAGGGCTTCCCCAAGCTGACCTGCCCCCACCAGCCCACTCCCACATTTCTCGCACACTTTGGTGCCTCACTTATTAAACCCCAGGCCACTCTATGACTACTTTAGATGTATCCAGCATTTACCTTTGCTCACTGGGATTCCCCTGTCTGGAATGCTGTTATCTGCTTTTCTATGCAGCCCCATTCTGCACTTAATCTTCCAGGACACAGTCAAATGTCCTCTCATGTCAGGTTTCTATTTTGAATCTCCAGGCAGAGGGCAGCGATTATTTATGTATTCCAATGTTTATGAATGCTTACTATGTGCCAGACATTGGGGATAAAGAGTGAATTAAGAGAGACAGGGCTCCCAACTTCGTGGAGCTTATGATCCAGTTGGAAAGACAGAGACAACGATCAAATACATCCACAATTGAACATATATTTAGGAACTTCAGTTAGTGCCCCTAATGAAACAGGTTCTAGAAGAATACTTAATAAAGGGATCTGCATCAGAAAGAGCTTCCCTAGAGAAGTGATGCTGAAGCATCAGGACCAGTTAGCCAGGTGAGTGGGGAGTAGTGAGAACAGCATGTGCAAAGGCCCTGTGGCTGGACCCAAAATGTACAGTGACCACACATCCTGGTCTGCCCCAGATGGTCTTAGTTGTCCTGGCTTATTTATTAATAGCACCTTCTTTTTCTCTCCAAAGTGTCCAGGTTTGGAAGGTAAATTTTATGGTTGACTAATTGAATAAAAAGAAGCCCAGGGGCATCAAGACTGCAGAGAAAGAAGGGTCCAAAGCTGGAGAAGTTGGCAGGGGCTGAACCATGTGGGCCTTGAGGGCTGGGGAAGTGGATTATTCTCTATCCTAAGAATAATGGGAGGCCTTTGAAAGCTTTCAGGTAGGATGTGGTGGGATCTGCTCTGCTTTACAACCCCCTCCCCTCCCCTTCTCTGTTCTCCCAAAGTGTTTTTGGTCCCTCCTCACTTGAGGACTCACCCTGAATATTAGGGTTGTGGTTATTGTATCTCTCCACTCCCTAGACTTTGAGCTTTGGGAGGGAAAATAGGAACCTCTCACAGATGATTCTTCATGTTTGTTCCCTTTCTGCTTGCTGGATGTTGGTGCCCAGAGCAATTCTGGAAGCCATGGCAGAGCCTCTATCAATTTGGTTTGAGCAGAATTTAATCCCCTACTCCCCGAGCCAACCTGGAACCTCATTGGGTAGTTTAGTTTATGTGAACAAGAAACTAACTTCTACTGCATCTGAACCGTTATAAATGTCTTGTTAATATTCAAAGAGAAAATACTAGCTACTGTGCATTGAGCTCATGGTGTATGTCAGGCTCTGTATACTTTATGCACACTATTTGCTTTAATCATTACAATATCCACTTTATAGATACGGAAACAAAGATTCAGAGAGGTGAAGAGACTTGCCCAGGGCCACACAGCTAACGAGCGAAGGAGCTGGAATTTGAACCTAGGAATGTCTGGCTCCAAAGCCAAAGCTTTTCAAACAGCAACCATGAAATTACCAGCCCTTAACTGCTGTCTCTCTGCTGTAGCACTGAGGGTCTCCCTATCCCATGGACACAGGGTTAAGGTTGGCCATTGCCCTGGTAGGCAGAATTTCATCAGAGAAAATGTTGCGGTAGGGAAAGTGGGTGGGAGAGATGCGGGGGTGTCCCACATCCGCAATCACAGCCTCTGGTCCCATTTCTACATCAAGTTCCCATCTCAGGCAGGAGGCGGTGGTATTTCTTTCACCCGCCTACAGTTTGGCAGGTTCCTTGAAGAGAAATGCTCTCAGATTCATTTAAAAGTCTAAGCAGGGACAGCACAAATTATTAGTGTTTGAAATATTTATAAAGTCTCTTGTTTGCCATGGCATAGGAGGTGATAGACCACAAATAAAAGAAAACTGCGGATGCGCCACTCACAGGGAGAGATGAGGAGGGAAGGAACGTCGTCTGCCTGCTGCCGCCTCGTTTTCTGGAAGGCTGCTATGCCCGGGGCATTTTCACACTGCATTTGCACCAATGGACTTCCTTCCAATGGCTCCCCCTACATCCCCACCTTTAAGATGACCCCCCCGGACATTAACTTGAAAGTTTAAAAATCACAAACCTCTAATATTAGGGCAAAGTGGGAGGAGGGTATATGGGAACTCCCTGTTTTAAAAACTTCTCTGGTAGTCTAAAATTATTTCAAAATTAAAAAGTTAAAGCAAAAGTCATAGAACATAAACTTATACCATGTGTAAGCTGGAAGAGAATGCAGAGAAATTTTCTTATCTGACACATGGAAAAATGGATTCCCAGAGCATGAGAACCAAGGTCACACAGTAAGTTAAGGACAAGAACCAAGGTCTTTCCCACTCCCAGCCCAGACCTCCCCTTTTGCTGACCTTCATCCTCTTCAACGAACAAGCCAACAATTTAGAAAAGAAGGGCTCTGGTCCTGATTTGGGAATTTATTGGCTAGAATTCATTCATTTATGTGTATATGTACATATGTCTGTCGATCTGTATGTTTGTATGTATGTATTTATTCACTCATTCATTCATTCATTCATTAACTCAGCAAATACTATATACTATGTGTAGGAGATATACCAGTGGGCAAGAGAGAGATGACCGTACTTTTACTAAGCTAGTAAAAGATGTGGGATCAGTTAAAGTATAGACTTCAGCTGATCCCACAAGCAGCTCTGGAGTTTCAATAGCACCATAGAGTTGTCCCACCTTGGAACAAAGAGGCTGATCTTTTGTACCCTTGTGTTAGTCAAGTATTGGCTATGGGACACCCCTCCCAGGTATTTCCAGGTAAGGTGGCTCTTGTTAGCTGAGGGTCATTCTTAGCTGCAGGACGCAGCTGTGAGCATTGGCAGCCAATATTCACAACAGGTGGGGGCTGGATGCATTTTTAAAGGAGATGTGAGCAGGGAACAACAGAATCTACTATGTGGGAAACTGGAGTTATCTCACTGGGGAGATGGTCTAGAATTCATACCCCCATGTGATCTCAATTTGAGGGCTGAGGGAGCTGGGCTATTTATTTACCCACCAACTCCTGTCAGTCATTACTGAAGGCGACTCCCAGGGGAGGTTAATGCCCAGCCCGAATTAGCACAGCCTTGCCTGTGTGCAACCATAGGGAGCTCCAGCAGAGAGAGAAAGCCCTCTGGCAGTAAGACCTGTGTTCTGGAGGATGGGAGTTGGGCAGGTGTGCCCAGAAATGGGAATTATGGAGGAAACATAGTTGCATGGGACGCGAGATCATCTGCTCCTGGTGGCCTGGGTCAATCAGGCTTGTCCTACAGAAATGTGGAATCAGGAAGCTGGTGGAAGCTTGGAGTCTATTGGCTGGAGCACCAGAGCAAGAAAATCAGAGTTGTGGCTGGACTAGTTGCCATGGCCTTTTGCATGCTGAAGGTGTGCGGGCATGAAGCAAGCCATCATTAGAGTAGATGGGGACAGAGTGGGCCAGGAAGCTGTATGCACAGAGAAGCTGGGAAATCATTCAGGTAAGGGTGCAGCTGGCCTGGGAACCTACCTGGTTTCACCTCATTCATTCATTCTATGGATATATATTGAGGGATGATAATGTGCTAGGTTCAGGGAATATGACAGATGAATAAAGCAGACAAGGTCCTTGCCTTCTTGGAGCTTATATTTTGTGTGTGTGTGTGTGTATGTGTGTGTGTGTGTGTATGGGTGAGTGGGGGACAATTAAGTAAATAAACAGGGTAGCCACAGATACAGATACATTTAGGAAAGGAAACCAGCAGGGTACTGAATGGAGAGTATCTGATGATGAGGGGTACTTTTGACAGGGGATCAGGGAGAAACTCTGAACTTCTCCACTTAACAGATGAGGAAACTGAGGCTTTGAGAGGTTAGATAACTTGCCCAAGCACTTTCAGCTGGTAAGGGGTCCCTTTTGTGTCTCTCAAGTCTTTCTTCCTGTAGTGGCTTCTGCTCCTTGGCTCAGGCTTCATTCCTTGACTCAACACAGATGAGGTCCACTCTTTCTTTTTCCCCCATCAATCATTTTGTTATTTGGAGACCATGACCCTGACCCTCCCCAGGCCCAGCCCAGACTCTTCTGGGTGTGCACTGGCCCTGGGATAAGCTGTGACCAATAAGCCAGCATCACATGGGCAGCTATCAGGATCCAGGAGGGTACTATTGTGGCTCTGGGGACAGTGAGACCTGTCCTGACCCACCACTTGCTCACTGTGGGACCATAGGCAAATGATCTCACTTCTCTGAGCCTCAGTTTCCTCCTCTGTTATGTGCCGACATTGCTTGTCTCTACCTCCTGGCATTATTGTGAAGATTAAATGAGCTAATGTTTGGGTAAGTCTTGGCACCATGCCTGGAACAGAGTAAACACTCACGTCAAGCTCAATAAGGGCAACTGCTTTCCCAAATTTTCTGATCACCTGCAAGGGAAAACAGGGACTCTCAGCCCTGGGTCTTTAAGGCCCTTGGCCCTCAAGTGACCCTGAGCCAGGGCCGGGGATGGAGAGGAGACGATTTTCTGATTCTAGCTCAGGACTGCCAAAGCCAATTAGAAAAGTCAGACGGGTGGCAGCCTCTAGCACCCAAGCAAACCGATGTGGCAGCCAGTGGAGGGGCCAGTTCACTCTGACCTTAAACCCAAATGCTCCTGCCCACATCTGCAGCTAAATAAACCAAGTAAATCATGCTGGCAGATAGATAATTAAATAATTATCAGGCACTTAATAACAAGGAGTGGGTGTTCTGAATTACCATATTAGACAGTGTCTTTGAGGACTAATTGTTGCATTACATCAGAGTTACTCATTCATTATTCTTGTCATTTCGGGTGATAATTTGCACTTTAGGAGACAGCGACAATTTTAGCAGGCAATTAGAGACGTGTCAGGCCTGGCCCCGTGAGTTACTGTCACAATTATTGCCTTTTTTCCAGGGTCCTCATTTGCAGCCATGTATTTAAGGGGATTTGGGTAATTCTAGGCCTGGGCAAAACAACCAACCCACGGGATAGTGGCAGGGTAAGGACACAGCAGCCACCACAGTTGGAACAAGGAAGAGACGCCTTCCAAAGTGGAGGTGCAGAGCTTGGGCCAGCAGGCGAGACTGAGTGGGGCCACCCCCTCTGCTGTCAGAGCCACATCCAGTCACTGAAAACTAGGGATCTACCTCTCAAATTGTTCTTGCAACTGCCTGCTCCTCTCCAGGCTCTGTGTCACCCACTCAACTCAGCCTTCTATTACCGCTCACCTGAACCTTTGCAATGAATTCTTTGCAGATCTCTGGGAGGCAGAAGGTAGAAGAGAAAGAGAAGAGAGAAAGGAAGGAAGATGTATTAATCATGTTTTTTATTTTCTGTGTTTTATGATGCTTTGACATCTTTGGGTCTTGAGGATCCAGGGAAGGACTGCCCCTCCCAGGGTTAGCTAATTCCTAGAGATAGTGAACCACTTGCCTTCTGAGCAAGCCTTTGCTATGCAGAGCAACCAATCCTGAGTATTTTTTATCAGGCTCCTGCAGTCCAGGACACTGTCCCCCTGCCCTAAATCACACCAGGGCCAGGCATCTGACAACAAAGGATCACCCCTATTGCCCAGAGTCTGCTGAAATTATCCATACTCGTCAATCCTAACTCTGGATACCCTGCCTCACCCATTCTTTCCCACAAAAACCACAATAAAGGCTCTGTCCCATGCTGTCCCCTTACTCCTCTGCCTCCTGACCAACTCTGGTGCTTTCCTGTGTGACCCTGCATAGAGTGGCAGGCCCCCTCCTCTTGGGAACTGTGAGTAACAAATTATCTTTTCAATGGCAGTCATCTCCTGATCTGTTGGCCTTACTACACCTGAATAAAAACAAAATCCTGGGTACATTTTAAAACAGAAGAGAATAGAGGAGAGAAGAGAGGAAGGAAGCGTAGAAAGGAGGAAGGAAAAGAAGAGATTGAACGGAGAGAGGAGAAGATTGAAGAGAAGAAAGAGAGGGGAGAAAGAGGAAAGAACAGTGAATGTGGAAAGAAAGGGTGGGAGGGAGGGGGCGGAGGGGAGAACGGAGGGAGAAAGGGAGATTGCATGTGAAAGTTATATTTGAAATCAACATTTTTCCTCCCTGCTTGCAGTGTTAACTTTTTAGTGGAATCCACTGTCTGAGTTCATTTAGCCACGGTTGACTCTCCTGACCCTGGGCAACTTAAGAACAGACACCACAAATCAGTGGCTCAGGGTAGGCCCTCAGAAAATACTTTTGGCTGGCCACATAGTGAGAATCAAGCGAAATAAAGCACGATCAAACACAAATGCAAAACTCCACGAAAAGAGAAAGGCAGATTTCAACCTCAAACCAGATGCTTCTCAGCCCTGTCCTTAGCAATTAGACAAGGAGAGTCTGCAGTGGCTGAATTGGGTCTCGATTTTCCGTTGTTTAGCCCTGGAAAGGGTTATCAGCTCAGAGTGCCTAGCACCGGGAGAGAGGACAGCTGCCGAAGGGATGTGGAGGCCCAATAACCCTCAGAGGCAGCGAAGCTCAGGGGTTAAGAACGTGGGTCTGGAGTCTCAGTTCCACCACGTGTTCACTGTGTGACCTTAGGCACATCACATTTCTGAAATCTTAATTTTCTCATCTCCAAGTTTATACGGTAGCAGTCATTGCTAAGCTTTAAGGAAATTTTGTCTATAAACAATTGAGCATAGAACCTGATGCAAGCATGGGCCCATTAACAAGTGGGGGGCTAGTGTTTTATTACTATTATTTTAAATTTACATTATTTGATGATTGTTTGCTCCTGTGTGGCTTTGATCTGGATCCCCCGCCCCATCTCCCTGGTCCTTATTGGGTTAGAAGTTGATTCTGGTGTGTGGTCTGGCTCCCACTACTGTTGGGACTAGTTCTTCCTAAGATGGTCCTTCTGAGAGTTATGGTCCTGCCTTGACCTCACTCCTGAGAGCATTCTACCCTGCCCCCAGCTTCACAAGTCTACCCCCTGACTGGGGAGCAGAAAGATGAGGCATCTACAACAGGGACTGAGCATCCACTGCATGCCAAGCCCCATGCAAACAACCTAACATTCATCATTTCATTAAGCCTCAAGGTAACCTCTAAAGTAGGTGTCATTATTCTCATTTTACAGATGAGGAGACTGAGGCTAAGAGTGGTGGAATAGGTTCCTCAAGGTGATACAGCCAGCAAATGGAAGAGCCAAGATCTGAATCTAAATCATGATCTTTTTGCAGTCCTCACTGCCTCCGAAGATGGAATATCATTACTCCATGTGGTCACCCCACAGGAGAGTGAATCGGGAAACAGTACTTCGAACCCATTTCTGCAGTGAGAGTTGGCTTCACGCAGCAAAGTGTGCTTTCGTCAAATATTTAAAAAATTGTATTTGAAGAAAAACACAAACCATTGAAAAGTGAAAGTTATTGGGTGCAATGCATTTTAAGGATGTATATAACGTGTGCATGTAAATATATGCATAAGTTAAATGGAGTTAAGTTAAAACCACAGCAAATCTGACAGACTCAGATTAACATGATGGTCAAAACTGTGGGAAATATAGTATTTTGGAAAAGAATAAATCCAGTCGATTACAGATTTATGTTGACGTCGGCATAGTTACTACAGTTTTACAATAATCATTGATCAATCAACGCTTTATGACAAAACTATAATTTTCATGTGTTTCACCCTCACCTAAAAGTTTCCTCGTTTCCTTAATTCCCAGAATGTAGTTCCATAAATCTTTCTCTCTGCAATATTAAGTAGATAATAAGAATGCCATGTAAGATTTGCTTATGGTTTAAACCACAGTTGCAAATGATTTATAATTAGGGCCAAATCTAAGACAAAACATTATTAAAGTCAAAATCTGCTGTAAATTGGCCTGGTCTGCTTGGATCTTTAGCAATTTACTGCGGTTTGAAGATAGTATTTTGTCTGGTGATATGCAAGGGGTCAGCTGACACCAAGGGGGGATATTTATCATTAAGGGGATACTATAGAAATCACTGGGGTGTCCCTGGTGACATTGGCCAAGGACAGTGACAAGTCTGACTCCATGTGCCATTGTCAAAGGCTAAACCCTCAGTAGGGGTTCCTAGAGGCAAGTCCTCTCTGAGGGGCTGACAGTCCTTGCGGGCTGATCTCCTTGGAGTTTTCAGCTAAGACGTTATTTGGAATAAGTTCAACCACTAGAGAGCATGCATGCAATGGGTATTTGTTGAGCACCTACTATATGCTAGTATTGGGGATACAGTGGTTAGCGAATGGGGTGCATGTCCCTGCTCTCACAGAGTATAGTGGAGAAGAGGCAGAACACACCTCTTTTCCTCATACATATGAGGGGGGAGCAGATATAAGTGAGGGGTGGGAGAGACAAGGTGGTGAGCGAGAGAGAAGCTTGTAGGAAGTGAGAGAGATGCTATGTTGATAGGGAGTGGGGGGAGGATGATGGAGGTGAGGAGGAGGCTGGTGTAGGTGAGGAGGGGGCTTGTGGAGGCAGGAGGAAGCTGGTGGAGGTGAGGAGGGGGCTGGTGGAGGTGAGGAGGGGGCTGGTGGAGGTGAGGAGGGGGCTTGTGGAAGCAGGAGGAGGCTGGTAGAGGTGAGGAGGGGGCTTGTGGAGGCAGGAGGAAGCTGGTGGAGGTGAGGAGGGGGCTGGTGGAGGTGAGGAGGGGGCTGGTGGAGGTGAGGAGGAGGCTGGTAGAGGTGAGGAGGGGGCTGGTAGAGGTGAGGAGGGGGCTGGTGGAGGTGAGGAGGAGGCTGGTAGAGGTGAGGAGGAGGCTGGTAGAGGTGAGGAGGAGGCTGGTAGAGGTGAGGAGGAGGCTGGTGGGGGTGAGGAGGGGCCTGGTGGAGGTGAGGAGGGAAGCTGGTAGGAGGAAGGAATTAGGCTGGTAGTGTCCTTTTAAAGTAGGTGGTCAGGGAAGATCCTCTGGTGGAGGTGATATTTCATCAGCATCGGCAGTGAAAGAGCACCCTGTGGGCTGTCCTGAAGAAGGAGCATCCCAGGAGGAATGGTCAGGAAATGCAGAGGCTATGAAAAGAGTGTCCCCAGCATGCATGCCTAACAGCAAAGAGCCCAGTGTGACTGAAGCAGAGGGAATTAGGGGGAGAGTGTGAGTGGGAGCAGGGCTCACACAGAGCCCTGGGAGGACCTTGGCTTTCCCCCTGATGGGGAGGTCAGTGACGAGTGTTGAACCAGGTGTGACCAATCAGATTGATATTTTGTTCTGGCTGCTTCTGTAGAAGTGACTGTATAGGACAGGAAGAGATGGGAGGCTTTTCTGCCTTGCAGGTGTTAAAGGATGGTGGCTTAGCCCAAGGGTCATGGTAGAGAGGGCTTGGAGAGAAGAGCGCACTGGAAATAGTTGCTGTAGTGGAGTTGCTGAGACTTGCTGACCAACTGCATACTGGATGTGACAAGGAGAGGGGAGTAGAGGTTGAGTCATAGGTTTTAGGCTTGAGAGACTATGTGAATGATGGTGCCAATTTCTGAAATGGGGAGGGCCGGTGGGTGGTAACAGGTTAGGGTATGGCATCACGATTTTGGCAATAGGCATGCGCAGTTCTAGAGGCATTAGTGTCCAGATGGCAATGTCAGGGGGGCAGGTGAATATAGGAGTCTGGAGTTCAGGAGAGAGGTAAATTTTGAAAGCAACAGCCTAAGGATAGTTTTAAACCACGAGGTCACCAGAAATAGGGACAGAGAAGTACAAGGGCGAGTTCATGGCTGAGTCCTGGAGGCTGCAACATTTAGACATTGGAGGAAAGGAAAAGCACCCAAGCCTGGACATGGAGAAGGCACTGTCATTGACAGAGGAGGAAATCCAAGGGCATGTGACGTCCTGGTTGAGAAAGAAAACCAACAAGGGTGACGTCATCCACGGTATCAAATACCTCCCAGAAGATGTTAATTAAGAGGAACAATGGTACTTGACCGCTGGCTTTGGAAACACAGTGGTAATCAGCAGCTTGGACATCAAGAGTTCTGCATTCTTGTTTTCTTTTTTTGGCAGCTGTCTGGTACGGGCACCCAAACCCTTGACCTTGGTGTTATCAGCACCACGCTCTCCCAAGTGCGCTAACCAGCCAGACCGTGAGTTCTGAACTCTTGGACTATACTTTGATATTTCATCATCAACCTCACTGAGAGACATTCCAAGAATCAGTGGTATCAGGATTGCCTGATTTCTCAGAGACGTCTTTGAGGCGTGTCCTCCACCGCATCACAGGAGGTATTGCTCCCAGCAGAATACCAAGGAAATCTGTTTCTTGTGAACAACTGGCTTAATTTTCCATCTTTAAACATTTAGATGCCTGTTCCCTTCTTTGCTTTGGCCACCAGTTGCCTAGCAACTGGACAGGGACAGAATTTTTGTACGCCCAACTTACTCCGGGCTCCATCTTAGTTTTTATTCTCATTTCCCTTTGCCCCGGTTACCTTCTTGATTTTTATTTCAACCCTCTTCTATGTGTACATTTCTCTCTAAGGTGTGTATTTCTGGTGTGTAAATTTCTTTGGTACCTTTGGAAGGTAAATAGTGTTAACAAATGCCAAATGTTCTAACTGTTACATAGATACCTGGGCCTTGATTAAGAACCTGCATGCATCCTGATGGTGAGGAAAGAGACCTGGGCATGGAGCCAGGCGATATTTATTCTAGTTCTGGCTCTGACACTACATAGCTGTGTGACCCTGGCAAATTAATTCTCCTTTCTGAACCTCAGGTACTTTGACTATCACACACAGGGGTTATGCTAGCTATGAGTTAGCAAACATGGGGCACACATGCATGGACCATCACCTAGTTCCATAGCAGACAGCACTAATCAATAAGACATTCTTTGGCACTGAGCTTAAACAAGACATCAGAATCCTTCTTAACACAGTACCTCAAGCCACAACTACCCATTGACAGTAGATGACATGCTAAATGAAGTCTGCTTGCATTACAGGACTAAATAACATCTCAGCATGAAGTTGACTGCTGTTCATAACCTGGAACTGAAGTAGCATTTGTAGTGGCATTGTACTGCACCCAAGATAAAATTCCAAAGTGGAGGGGTGGGAAGGCATCGTGGGAAGGCTCTATAATAATTATAAAGTATATCCTGGCATTTGTCATTGGATATATCATCAAGAATGATGTTCAGACCATACCCCCTAACTACTGAAGCTGAGAGTTTGGGACCTTGGGATATAATATCACAGTGCATACCCAAGTCTGCATGCTTATTCTCAGGGATAGTGATTTTTCCTCTATTGGAGTAAGCAAGCTCATTTAATTTCCACAACCTTTGAAACACTGTTCTTGTTTTTTCTTTCCAAATAGAAATAAGGACATAATGCAATATTTATATATTTCTATTTAAATTATCCTTTATAAGTCGGTGGTGGGGGGGCTTTCCTAAAGGATAAACTGGAAAACTAATTTTTAATTCATTAATCAATTAAAAAAATTCCCTGTCTCTGTGTATAATTGAGTTTACCTACATCTATGTTCTTTGTCCAGGATTCATTGGGCCCCAACTATGTGATTCACTCAGTACTAAGACCTTTCTATTTAACTTCTTCCAAATAACCCTGTGAGGTAGCTAATTTTATTATTCCTATTTTACCTTTGAGAAAATTGAGGCTCAGACAGGTGAAGTGACTAGACCAAAGTGTTTTCTAAAACCATCTTCAGTGACATCTCTGATGTCATAAAATTGTCATCATAGAATTCTTATGAGAATTCTGGTTTTCTACTTTTGTTTTTGAAGCCCCAATGAGACGTCAATGGCTTTAAGAGAGGTTTTTTATCTCAGAGAGTGGGTGATATTTTCTACATTTTACCCATTTCCTTATTTAACACCCCCTTCAACCTGTGGAGAAGGCACTGTTATGACATCCCTTTTACAGACAAGAAAACAAAGGCTTTGGAAGCTGTGCCTTGCTAAAGGTCATAGATTTAAACCCTTGTGTGACTTCAAATTCTTTCCTCCATGAAAAACTTCCTCTCAGGATGAACTGTCCTTCTCAGGATTAAGCACAGCAGATGTCATTCCTTTTCAGAAATGAAAATGAAAGGACAAGATGATCTGGGGGGATTTCTGAATGTAGGTTCTTTTTCTATTCAGATGCCAGGGTGTTAGGTGTAGAGGTGGGGAGACTTGGCCACCTAAAGAAGTGGTGTCAGAGAGCTGTTTGCAGATGATCATCTTGGTCCGCTGCAGCCAGTGACAAGTGGGTTACCAGGCTCTGCAGGCAGAAATGGATTTTGGGACACACTCTTGGCCAGGCACAAAGACAGTGAATATTTCCTGAATGAATGATGATTGAATGGATGAACAAATGAACAGTTGCCCTGTTTGCCCCCGCTCCATATTGTCGGAACAAACCCTAGTGAATATTTTCTATGCTGCATCTTTCAAAAACCCTGTTTACAGCATCAAGCCCTAAACAACATGCCTGCTCTGCCCCCAGAGCTCCAGAGCAGTCACTCCCCACACCCTCACCCCCCATTTCTGCCTTTGGAGCTGCATCCAGGAGATTTGCTGCAGCAGCAGGAACCAGCTGACAACACAATTCTTCCTGTTTCCTGGGAAAGCCTTTATTTTGCTTTGTTCTGTACTTGAAAGTGAGCATGCACAAGACTGTCAAAACGGCTCCCTTTGCTGTGCTGTTTGGGACCAGGGATGTGGAGCAGAAAGGTCCAGACTGCATGGGAGAGTGGGAAAAAAGCTCCCTTGGGTGGCAAGGGAGGCTGCATTTGAGTCTGTCCCTGCAGTGTGACCCTGGCTACTTCTTCGGTGCTTGCTGAACCTCCGTTCAACTGTCTTTAAAATCAAGGAGGCTGAATGAGATGCTCCTAAGGTCTTTTCTAGGTCAAAAACATACATGTGGGATTAAGTTCATAAACAGTGCCTTGCACAGGAGCTCGATACATCCTTGCTGGTCTGATTTCAAAAATACCAGATCCCGATCCTTTTTTGAGTGGCTATTTTGAGAGAGAGAGGGAGGAGAGAGGGTATTGGGTCCCTGGCTTTGAGGCTGGGAGGGGAGGGTGATGTAAGGTGGTAGAAGAAATATTTGAAGATAATGAGAAATTGCATCAGCTTTCCCCAGGCTGTTTCTGGTTCTAGAAGCAGGCAAAAATAAAGCGGCAGGGGAAAAACGAGGCATTTGTTTTGGAGCTGTATCAGAAAGTGTCAACTGGCTGAAAGGCCGCCTTCTCTTCCGGCTGGAGGTGTGGGCGACAGCCCGCACATCCAAATGAGGGAGCGGTTAGACCGGGCTTGCATCTGAAGATGGATTTCTTGGTTGGGGGAGTGGGTTGGGGGGCTGGGCTGGTGTAGAAGGGACGGCAACATTAGGCTTTGGCAAGTTAATTAGGGTTCAGGAGTCCAGCAAGCGAGCAGGGAGAGAGGCTGAATTTGCATAAAGTCCATTTACATAATGTTCTTCACAAATTGTGCAGCCAGAAGGCTGCTGGGCTGGGGGGGAGGGAGGGGAGGCAGTTAGACGCCCGAGGCAGCAGCAGGCAAAGCGGGGAGGGCAAGGCCCAAGATGAGAGACACCTACCCCCCCCCGCCTCCACCCTATCAGCCCCTTCCCTGCCCTGTCTTCATTGCCCACTCTGCAGCAACTTTATCTGAGCACCCCCATCCCACACTGCCCCCCACAACCAGCCTCCCCAGGGTAGTCAGAGAGAGTCCCACATGGCCTCTGTTGTCATAAGTCTCCCTTGCTTACAATCTTTCTGTGCCTCCTGCTCCCCTCAGGACCAAGTCCCAGCTCCCTGGCCAACCTAGGGGACCCCTCATGGTGGTCTGGCCCCTTTGACCCTCCTGACCTCAGCTTGCCTCTTGTCCCCTCTTCTTACCTAAGCTCAGTCCCATTGAGTGACTCTTGCGTCCCTGGACTCATGGGGCTCTCACACATCTTCCTTCCTTGCTCCTGCTGTCACTGTCTTGGAATATCTGTCCCACAAATGCTAGTCGCTTTGTGGCCAACCCCTAACCCACTGTTCCAAGTGTCCTGATTTGGGGGTACTCCCTGATGTCTCTGTGCCCTCCTAAAGGGGACCACTGTGTAGTAACTAGTTGGGGGGAGGGTCTCTTTCCCCATCAGGCTGTGATTCCTCCAGGAAGAAACTTGCTTGGCACATGTCTGCATCCAGCCAGGCAGGGGCATGCAAACAGTGGGTGCCCAATAAATGCTGAATGAATGAATGAATGAAATATGTCATCCTAGTCCGAGACTGAGACCAGGTTCCAGACTGCCTGAAATGAACGAGACTAGCCCTTTGATTTCTCTGGGGTTCTATGTCCACCTTCTTTATCATAATCATCAACCAGTGCTGTGTTAGAAGCTGCAGAGGATGAGGAGGAGGCATCTAGGAAGGTGTGGTAGTCTCTGAGCTGAACCTCCCCTGAGAGTAGGGTGCCAAGGCAGACACAAGGGGGAAGGGCATCCCAGGGTGGGCAACCTGGGATGGGCAATGTGCAGAGGCAGGGCAGTCGGAAAGTGCATGGAACGTTTGGAACATGGGAAGGGGATTGAGTGGGTAATCCTGAGCTGAGGCTGAACTATATCTGGTAGGTGTTGTGAGCCTCTGAAAGGTTGTGATTAAGGGGAATAAGAAAAAAGTTGCATTTAGTGTACTGAGCACCTACTATGTGCCACTAAATAGGTGATTTAATTCAGTGGCCAAACCTGGTAGGTATTATTTTCCCCATAATTACCAGTTTGGAGGACAAGCCTGCTGAAGCCACCTGTCTGAGGTCTCACAGCTACAGGAGGTGGTACAGAGCTTTGGACCCTGGTTTCCAAATCCTGAGCTGCCTTCTGAGTCCAATCTGTTTATGTTTTAGAAAAGTGTGTAAAATGGAAGGGAAGTAGAAGAGAGAGGCAGAGAAAGGAGCAGAGAGAAAGACAGTGAGGGGAGAAAGCAGACACTGCCAGAGAGGAAGGAAGAGGGAGAGAGAGGAAGAGAGAGTAGGAGGAAATGGAGGGGAAAAGGCTGGGAAGAAGGGGAGGAGAGTCACAGATGTCGGTGACCCTGGACAGCAACAGGGATGCTTCCTGCTGTAAGACAGAGCTGTCTAATAGAACTTTCTGGGATGAGATTCTAGATCTGTTGTCTGATACAATAGCCACTAGCCCCATGTAGCTACTGAGCACTTGAAATGTGGTTAGTGCAATTGAGAAACTGAATTTTAATTGTACTTACATTTAAACTGGAATAATTATATGAAGGTAGTTTCTATAGTACTGGACTGTGCAGCTTTAAGAATAGTCCCTTTTTTTTTTTCTATCAAGGGCCTTGCTTGGACTATCTTGGGGTCATTCTCAGCCTCCCAGTCTGTGACTCTGTTCTGAACGAGGCATCTCTGACGTTTCTCTCTCTCATATTCCTGGACATCCCACCCACACTGAGGTTTAATTTTAGCTGATTCTCTCTCAAGGACAAAGTATATATTTTTATTTTAATTTATGTCGCCTGAACCATTTCCAACTTTCACTTTTAGAACCTGTCAATATTAGTGACATGTGGCATTTTAGGTACTTTTCTGCTGGTGGGGCCTAAATTTATTGTCATTTTATGTCACTCGGCAAAATGCACAAAATGCCAGAACTGTTATAAACAGGGACGATTTATGTTCGGGTTGGGGTGAGGTTAAGAGAATGAATATAATCAATTTTTTTTTCAGAGACTTTTATGCGAGTGTGCGGGCCAGCAGGTACACATTTGACACTCGGTGAGAAGTATTTTCCAAGCAACGGGAGACAGCAGCTGCAGACGGGGCCCAATTACTGCTGCTCACAACTGATCATGCCACGTGCTCATGTGTGGATCTGGCCCCTCGTGCCAGCCCAGCATCGGGCTGTGCACACAGTAGGTGCTCAGTTAAACTTGTGGAAGAAAGGATGGGGAAAGGGAAAGAGACATAAATGTTATTCTAAGGACTCTTCTATTCCACCCCCATCAAAGTGATCCTTCTGGACCTTGTCACTACACTGCTCAGAAGCTTTCAGTGGCTCCCTAGTGCCCTTACATTATGGCTTACAAGGTCCTTCAAGATCTACACCCGAGGATGTCTCTGGGTGACTTGCAGTGCTCTGAAAGTCTCACATCCTTACTCCTTCTTGCCTTTGCATGTGCTCCTGGGTGTGTCCCCTCCCCTCTTACAACTCTTGGTCATTCTTCAGTAACCAGCTCAGACCCCTCTGTCCTTTGCAAACTTTACCCCTCCATCGCCCTAAAGAGAGCTGATTGCCCTCTTTGGGGCATCTCCTGCATATTATATACACTCGTATCTTTATTGCAGGACTCCTCACGTTGCCTTCTGTGCTTCTCTGTTGCCACCTGCAGATCATGTGCCACCCGATAGCATGGGGAGTCCCATTCCTCTCTATCCTGGGCCTGTACGGAGAAACTGACAAATGAAAGGTGATTGGCTGATAGAACAAATGGGTTGGTCCTCACCGCCCCCACTTCTGATTTAGGATTCAGCCATGCTGGATCTGCTAAGTTAATTATCATTGTCTACCTGCTTTCCAATGTTCAAACCTTATAACTAGTCTTTTCCTCCGTTCTCCTTGTTTTTACAAGTTTATGCCTTTAAAAAATTCCTTTATTATAGTTTTATTGGGTTTTATGGAGGGAAATATGTTAGAGGGATGTGTTTAAGCCACCATCTTAACTGGAAGTCAGTAACAAATGAAAGGAAAGTTTTCTGTTAGAACTTGAGCAAATCACTTCTCTGCCTTGGGTTTCTGGTTCTTCATCTATGAAATGAGGGAGTTGGGCTGGATGAGTTCTAGGGTCCAGCCAAAGTCTGAGAAGGGGCAAGGTGGGATCAGACGTGCCTGATGGGCCGTGGGCAGGAGTTTGGATTTTGTATGACAGCAGTCACTCTCTGTGATCCTTTTTACTCCCAATATTTTACGTGTGCTGCTAATTCTCTTTCCACACCCGTGTCCTGCCTCCCAAACTCTGCAGATTCTGAGGTTCTCCCTTGTACAACCAGTAAGACAGTAATGATCTTAGTCCATTTGGGCTGCTTATAACAAAGTAGCGTAGAATAGGTGGCTTATAAACAACAGGAATTTATTTCTCATTGTTCTGGAAGTTGGAAGTTTGAGATCAGGGTGCCAGCCCAGTTGATTCTGGTGAGGCCCTCTTCTGGTGTGTACACTGCCCACTTTTCATTGTATCCTAGCATGGGGAAAGGGGGTTAAAGTGCTCTCTGGGGTCTCTCTTAAAAGGGACCCATTCATGAGGGCTTCATCCTCATGATCTAATCACCTCCCATAGGCTCTACTTCCTAATACCACCACCTTGGGAGTGAGGATTTCAACATATGAACTGTGGGGGACACAGACATTCCATTCACAGCAGTAACTGACACTTGTCCGGTACTGTTCCTTACTCAGAATTCTTTCCTTGACCTAATGGAACTCTTGTGCCAACCTGGTGAGAAATTTTGAATCCCATTTTACAGAGTAGAAATTGAGGGTTTGGAGAAGGGAAGGGACTCACCTAAGGTGCTAGGGTGAGTCAGTAAGGAGCCAAGGTACCGGTCTTGGTCTAACTGACCTTAAATCCTCGATGTGTCCGGCATCCTGCCCTTGGTGGACACTCTGCCAGCATTTGTTTGGAGTGGGAGGTGACAACACTTGAGTTAGTCAGGAGTGTGGTTATATACCATGAAGGCAAAAAACATCATTTAAAAAATGAGTTACTCAGAGTTACGTCTTTAGGGTCCATCCATGTGGCAGTATGTATCAGTGCTTCATTCCTTTTCATGGCTGAATGACATTCCATTGCATGGATGTACCACATTTTGCCTATCTATTCATCCAGTGGTGGACATTTGGGCTGTTTCCACATTTTGGCTATTGTGAATAGTGCTGCTGTGAACACAGACGTAAAAGTACTTGTCTGATGCTAAGTGAAAGAAGCCAGACACAAAAGGTCACATACTGTATGATTCTGCTTATGCAAAATATCCAGAATAGGTAAATTCATAGAGACAGAAAGCAGATGAGTGATTCCCAGAGGCTGCAGGGAAGAGAGAAAAGGGAGTGACTACTTATTGGGTCGAAGGGGTCCTTTCGAGGTGATGAAATGTTTTGTAACCAGATAGAGGTGATGGCTGCACAGCATTATGAATGTACTAAACACCACTGAATTGGTTACTTTAAAGTAGTTAATTTTATGTAATGTGAACTACACCTTAATAAAGCAATGAATTCCTAAATCCTTCTCTTGAGTAACATTCAACAAAGCCTACTGTGTATTGGTAAGTATTTGGATATCCATTCTAAAACATAGTAGGCACTTGGGAAACATTTGTGGTGTAAATTCACAAATGGTCAAGTTGACTGTGTCTGTCTTCAGCCTTGATACTCCAAGTCTGGTCCCCAGATCAGCACTTCAACAACCCTGGGAGCTGGTTAGAAATGTAGAATCTTGATCCCAAAGCCAGACCTGCTGAATCTCTGCTGTATAGCCTGAGTTTGCCTCTGGAGCTCACTTTCTCAATCTTCTTTTCTAATCACTGAAGAGAGAAATGGCAAGAGCAGGATTGAGCCTGAATCCCCCTGAAGTCCGTCTTCATGGAATGGAATGTATGCCTCACCTCTCTCTGTCTCTCTCTCGGTCTCTCTCTGTCTCTGTCTCTCTCTTGTCTCTTCCTCCCTCCCTCTCCTCTCTCCCATACTTCCTCCACTCAGCAGTCTCTACCCTCCTGCACTCCCTGAATTGATTTTTCTCACTCATCTTGGCAGGTTAGTAATCACCATTCTCAGCAGAAATTCCTTCCATTTCATTATACTGGGTGAGAAATACTGGGCAGCAGGGGGTGGGGTAGGGGCTGTGTTTCATTTTGCTCCCATCTCTGTCAGGTGGGGAGGAAGGAATCTCCATAGGAAGGAGGCCACTGCTGTGGATGGGAGTGGAGACCCCTTATGGCTCTTTCCATCTCCAAGGTCCTGTGGCACAACTCACCCCAGCTCTTGGGACCCCTTGCCCTGCTTCTGCCCTCAATGACCCCTCTCATTTTGAGGGCTGGCTATGGCTTACAGAGCCCATACCTGTGCATTGCTCCATATAATCTTCACAACACTTCTGAGCGGTTGGAATTGCCACAGGTGAAGAAAGTGGGGCTTAGAGATAAGAAGCCACTTGAAATACACTTGGGAATGAGTACAGGTTTTCAGGCCATGGCAAGGTCATCCTGGACTGCACCAGAGCTGGTTAATAAAGGGATCACTCCATCTGTTCACCTGCCATGGTGCAGTCCTAACAGAAAGAGTTCCTCTTTGTGGTCTGATGGACTTGGGTTCCAATCCCAGCTCTGCCACTTACTGGCCATGCTGCTCTGGGCAAATTGCTCCATCTCTCTGGCCCTCCCTCTTCTTAGCTATTCAAACAGGGTGAGGGATGGGACAGAGCTGGCAGCTCCTAAGAACAGAAGCTCTGCAAACCAGCTCCTCCACACCCCCCCCAACCCCTGCTGTGAGACCCAGGGGAGGCCACCACACCTCTCTGATGTTCCACTTCCCCATGCTCAAAGCATGTTTAGGGAAAACACCTCCCCCTCTGAATTACCGCAAGGAGTGTGTGAGCTACATTCCATGCAGCTTTTAGCATGTGCCTGGCACACAAGCAAGTGCTCAACAAATACCCTCGATTGAAGTAATATCACTACATTTTATTGAACTTAAGAAGCTACCACAATGGCAAGATGTACCCTGAACTCAGAGATAGTAAAATGTGAATTTAAAAAGAGCATGCTTAGAATTAAGAACACCCTCTGGTGTACAGTGCCTGCTTTGGGTGAGGAATAATTTGAGACTGTTTACAGACATTTTCCTATTGGATCCTGATAGTAGTCTTAATGGGTAGGATTCAGTCTTCCCCATTACACAGGTGAGAAAACTGAGGCTCAAGGAGGTGAAGTCATTTCCTCTAAGTCATATAGTTTGTAAGAGGTGAAGCTGGGATCAGCTTAGGTCTGTCTGCTACCAAATCCAGAGAACAGAGGAAAAAAAGAACAGATATGAACATCTTTTGCAAACTACACAGTTCCAGTCATGTGTGTAGGGTGAAAGATGCAGGAAAACATAATAATAACAGTACTAACAACACCTGCTAAGCATTAGATGTCTACCATGTACCAGACACTGGGCTAAGGAATTTACATGGATTACCTCATTTAATCCCTACACCAACAACTCTGTTATAATGCCCATTTTACAGATAAGCAAACTGAGGATCTAACCAGGTCACACAGCCAGGAAGTGGTGAGACTGGATTTGGACTCCAGGGGTTTGGGCTCCAGAGTAGAGTCCTTAGCCCTTAACCTGGAATCAGAAGCTGCTGATGTTGGGAGCAGGGAGTTTACTGGAAGGACCCTCTCAACCCTTGAGGGCCTCCCTATGGCCCCTTGCCCCAATCTGGACTCCAAGCTGGGAGTCAGTCAGTGAGGCTCCCACCACATCTCTGTGATTAGTCTGTCTTCAGCCCCTCTCCTAGCCTGTCGTCTGGAGCCACGACCAGGGCTGGGGCGGCGGGCCTGTAGAGAGAGCATGCAGTATGCAGATCACCCCATTAAAATTTCATGTGGATTCAGAAATTCAGTGTTGACTTGGTGACGCAAATAGGTATGAAAATTCCGAGGAAGGCACACTCATTGTTACTGAAATCAAATGGTTGAACAGCCACTAATGAGGCAGACAAGGAGCCCCGCGCACCCTCTGAGGATTGAGGGGAGACGAGAGGAGCAATCACGCTACATAATTCATACCCTCTTGTTTGAGTTTCAGATCTCAAGGAGGCTCTGGAAGGGGAAGGCAGAGGGGGCAGTGGCGGCGGGAGGCGGGGGTGGCAGCAAAGACGGGCCCCACTCTGCCATCTGCAGAAGGCAGGGTGACTAATTGACAACTACTCACAGGTCCCTTTCCCCAGGGCAGCCTTCTCTTCCATCTTTCATTTTTAGCTCTGGCCCAGAAGCACCTCCCTAGCACCTGCCACAGTGCCCAGATTCCCCCCATCGGTGGCTATGTGTGTGTGTGACATGCTGAGGACAGCAGAGGACATGGCCTCGGGTTGGTCCTGGCTCTGGGTGACCCCGGGCAGGTGGCTTAACCTCCCTGAGCCTCAGTTTTTTTCCCCTGTAAAACAGAGAAGCAAGGAACAGCTCCTCTACCTACGTTGGAGGGAGGTAGCATTTCTGAGGGTCAGGTGCCACGTGGCAGTACTTCTCAAACTTGAATGCTCACACACACTGCCTGTGGAGCTTGCTGGAGTGCAGGCTCTGATCCAGTGTGGGGTGGGGCCTGAGGTTCCACATTCCAACCAGCTCCAGGCTGGAGTGCAGCCCACCCTATGGGCACCCAGGCCATAATGATAAGAACAAGACAATCTGCTGGTCTAGTCTCTCTGAGCATCAGCATCACTGGGGAGTTTGTGAAAACACATGCCCATCCCCATCCCTTGAGGGACTGGTTGGGTCCAGGCACCTGTAGTTTTTCACCCTCCCCCTGCCGCCCCACATAGTTCTTACATGCAGACAGGTCTTTGTAATTCTTATTACTAGTACATCTCTATCGTTTATTCCCCGTATATTTTCTGACCATTTTGCAAAGCTCATCGTCCCCAACTCCCCTTGAGTATCCAGTGCCACCATGCTGTCTCTCTTTTCCCTGAGCAAAACTGCATGTAAGAAAGAGCCCAAAGAACCAATCACTCCCACTCTGAGGAGGAAGGCATGCTGGTGCACCCCCAGGAACGGCCTCTTTCCAGGGAATGACACCTCCCGCCGGGTTTAATGATGCACTTTGGGTTCCTCTATAGGTGGGGCCAGTTTGCACTGGGGGGTGACCAAGGCAGCCTCCCCTTCTGTTCTCTCTGAGATGAAGGCCTGATCATGCTGATAATACATTCTCTAAAAGTAGAAAGCAGACTCCAGACAAGCTGTGGAAGTAAAACCAGCTCTAGAGGGAAGGGATTGATTTCCGCCAGTGAAACCTGCATGGAATGTACAATCCCATCGTTGACCATGCACCCGGCATAACCAATAAACAGGTTCCCGAGTCCTCCCTGCATTTCCTAATTATTACTCGGCTATAAAAATCCCTTCTCCCTCCTGCCAACATTATCTCAGTAAACGTTATGAGTGCTCGCGAGGTTAATGCAGGGCCGTAAATCCGCAGTGGGTCGAACAAGTGAGACTTGAGGAACTGTTCATAAATCTACGGGAACGGCTCTGGTTTGTTTATTTAATAAAATATCATTTCGTAGGAATGCACAGGGCACTGTGAGGTTCGCACCTCAGCGGGCGCAGGTGGGGAGGGTGTGTGTGTACACGGGCGTGCACGCAGCGGGAGCACACGGCGTCGGGGGGCCATCGGTCTATTATTATGCCAGGCATTCTGAACTCAGTACTCGCTCCACTTAAGGCAGCCTGTTCTCTCAGAATTCTTTAATGGGCCTCGTCAATATTTGAAACGGTGCTACAAAGCCCGGGACATGTGTAATGCTGTTTGCACTACATGAACACCTCCCCGAGACAATCTTCTGGGATTTGTTAGGGGCGCTTTGCCCACACTGGGCTGTTAAATCAACAAGAAGTCAGGCTTCCTCACATGTGTGGAATAAAATGCTGGAAGCATGGGCATTGGGGTAAACAGACATGAGTTCTACCACCAGATTTGCTGCTTACTGGGAAGATGGCCTTGGCATTCACCTCTCTGGCCTTGGTTTCCTTCTCTGTCCCATGGAGATGATCATTTGTACATTATGGAATATGGATATGATATGCAGAGAGACTAGAACGGAGCATAAAGATTAAGCAATCTCTCCCTCTTTCATTTATGTGTTTTTGCAACATTGCAGCAGCTCTGAGGTGCCTTTGTTAATTAGTTTCGGCTAAAGGTCATCTACCGGGCCCTCATTCTTTTCTTTCTAGTTGACTGGTCCCCAACCTGGAAATAAAAGGCAGTGGGATGGGATCAATGGAAACCGCAGAGATTCTGCAGGACTGGGAGGTGGTGTTGCTCCCTCAGTCTCTGTGCTGGGAGTCAAGTCACTCACTGGAGGAGACAGGCAGTGTGGTGTAGTGGTGAGGACCACGGAGTTGGCAGCCCTGGGTTTGAGTCCTAACTCAAACACTTGACTATCCGAGCAGTCTCTGTGGTCCAGTAATTTAGCCCCTGGGTTCCTGGGAATTGGAGATCTTGATACCTACCTCTTAGGGTTCTGAGCATTACGTGAGCTAATGTGTGACAAGTGTTTGTATAGTCCCGGCACATTGTACAAGCTCAATAAATAATGCATAGATGGATCGTGGAGGAAAAGAAGAGAGAGGCAGAAACTTTGGGTGCCAAACATGTCCCAGTTTTCTCAGCATTGCCCCAATCTTAAAATTGAAAAGTCTGACATCCTGGGAACTCCCTTAGTCCTGGAAAAACTGAGTGGTTGGTTGCTCTAGCAGGAATGAACAAGGCAATGCTTGAAGCACTCTTAACTCTGGGTTTAATTTGGCCACAACTATTGGTGATTTAATAACAGCTGGCTGATTATGTAGGCTTCATCAAAAGACACTAATTCCCCAAGGCTAATTGCTGAGTGTTTGATTAACCTAGTGGCTCTCATCCGAATCACCCGAGGAACTTTCCAAACATACCAATGACTGAACCTCACCCCAGACCAAGGTTTCTCCACCATGGCACTATTGACATATTGAGCTAGATCATTCTTTGTTGTGAGGGGCTATTGGGTGTATTGTAAGATGTTCAGCAGCAACCCTGGCCTCCACTCACTAGATGCTAGTAGCAATGCCCCAGTCTCGTGGCAACCAAAAATGTCTCTAGACATTGCTCAGTGTCCTCTGGGGAGCAACACTCTCCTTCCTCCAGTTGACAAATGCTGCCTTACACCAATTCAAGAATCTGGGAACAGGGTAGGAACTGAGCTTTGGTATTTTATAATAAGTCCCCTGCTCCAAGTTGACTGGTAATTGGCCAGGGTCAACCTTATTGTTAATGTGGATGGTGCCAACCTCCGAGGGGACTTTGGAAGGGGCTGGAGCTCCCTCTCTGCTCACTACACTGCCCAAATCATACCATTAGATATGAATTCCTTTAGGAAGTTCAAAGTGCTCTGATTTGCATTCTCCTCTTTTAAGACATTTCTGGAAAGCAGCACACAACATCGTCATGGGTCACTCATGTCTTCAGGGTGGAGGCTATGCTAGTTCCCAACATGTTTTGACATGCTAAATCATTTGCTCCTCACAACTCTCTGGGGTGGTGAGGATTTATTTGCACGTGTTACAGAAAAATGTCAGAGAGGTTTAAACCATTTTCTCAAAGTCACACAGCTGGTTGGCAGCATGGCTGAAAGCAAAACTGGGGAAAAGACATTAACTTTGACTCCTCCCATCCCTTAAAGAGCCAGATGCTGGCTGGCACAATGCGGGTAGGACATGAGAAAGTCCCCCTGTCCCACCGTGGTCCAGAAGGAAATATTCACTGGGTGCTTCCTTTATGCCATGCCTTGTACTTATCTCCTTGAATCGCCCCAATGTCCCCATACAGCAATTGCTGTGATTCCCCTTTTGGGGAGGAGAAAGCTGAGGTTTGGGGAGAGCAAGCAATTTGCCCAAAGTCATGCATCCTGTAGTAAGTGGAGGTGTCCTGACCTCAAAACCCGGCTGGGAGAACAGCATTCCATGGTGAGTCATTTACCATCTGAATGGACATGTTGCTGTTTCTTTAAGTTGCTCAGCTGTTGATATGAGAGGTGCTCCACTCTTCTGCAGCATTCCAGTGCTTAGAAGTACTTAGCTCTGAGTGGAAGTAGCCACCAGTTAAATGTGTCTCCTTGGCATTTCTGTTACTCTAAACATCAGAGGTCTTCTGCAAGGGAACTTCAAAAAGTTCATGGAAAGATTTATATTAACTTTCAGTTTTATTTTTCCACAAAGTTTTCGAAGTACCCTAGTATGTTGGTTCATCAGAGCAGCCGTGGTCCCTCAGCTAACGAAGTCCTCTTTCAACTGGGAGATGTCAGCCCAGCTCTGCTGTGATTGGCTGTTACCTCACAGGAAGCATCTAAAGGTCTTGGAGCCGAGACAGGAAGTGACTCTAAGTGAGGTCAGCGTTTCTCATCTTACCTCCAAAGCCCCCCTAAGCCTTCTGAAGTGAAGGGTAGTCACAACGTAACTG
Source organism: Cynocephalus volans (assembly GCF_027409185.1). Lineage (NCBI taxonomy): Eukaryota > Metazoa > Chordata > Mammalia > Dermoptera > Cynocephalidae > Cynocephalus > Cynocephalus volans. The sequence goes on from NC_084461.1 coordinate 201,055,240, forward strand.
TGAAAAGTGGTTAAAAGGATCCTAACAGTACAAATGGAGAGTGAGGTTTGACTGCCGGGAGAGGAAACATTTCAGTGGCAGTGAATACAATATTCTCTCTCATTTTAGAAGCATTCTGAGACAGGAATAGGTCATACATGTCTTTGTCAGGACGTAGGTCACTTACATTTTCTGAGTCTAAATGTATACTGGTTAAAAAATTATGTTGAAAGAAAGTTCCCTTTCTCTAGAATCACACAAGAAGTTCCTAATGTAACCACAGTGTTTCCTAACCCACATGGAACTATGTATTGGTTGAAATATCTGTGTTGCTAACCAATAAACTCGGAAGTGAGAGAGAAAGGAAGGATGTAGTTCAAGGGAGCCAAGTCCACATGCACTGCAGAGGAGACCTGGGAGATAAGAAGGAGTTCGTCAGAGAAAATGGGAAGGTTATGGAGGCAAGAACAGTGCGTGCAAAGCCATGGGGACATGAGAGACCCAGCCAAGGGTCAGTTTCAAAATCAGGGCAAGTTTCAAAATGATGGAAGGAGGAAGTATATGGGATGGGGAGGTCAGGAGATGTGGCAGGTTGGGGAAGGTTTGAGCATGCGCTGCGGTCTGTGTTTGCTCTGACACCCAGCAGAAGCCGGCTTTCACTCCCCTCCCACCTCATCTTTGACAGCCAGCTGGATGCCTGGCTTCCTGACCTCCATCCTTACTGGACTCAGTGGTGGACAGGACACTCACCTCCACCATGCTGTGGACCTGGGACTGTGTCAGGTTACATGCTAAAGGAGAATTAAGGTTGCAGATGGGATTAAGGCTCCAGAGCATTGAACTTAAAATGGGGAAGTTATCCTGGAATATATGGTTAGGCCTAATGTAACCAAGGGTTCTTAAAAGAGGAAAGCAATTGAGAGAGAGAGGCAGAGACTTCAGATGGGGCATAACCTTGCTGACAACTTCGTTTTAGCCCAGTGAGACCCATTTTGGACTTCTGACCTCCAGAACTGTAATATAATAAGCTTGTGGTGTTTTTAAGTCATTAAATATGCAGCGATTTGTTACAGCAACAATAGGAAACTAATATTGGCTCCTATTTCTTGATCTGATTAGTGGGTTTAATAATTATCCTAATTTTGTAGTGTGTTGAAAATTGAGTTAATGTACACCAAGCATTTAGCACAGCCTCTGGCCAACAGTCTGTGTCCTTTTCTATTGGTGCCATACATGGAATGACTCCTGGGACTACCAGCTTAGCCTTCTGGCTGCTCTAATGTGGGACTAGAAGAAAGATCCGTAGGTTAAGAATCAGGCAGACCTGGGTTCAAGTCCTGACTTTGCCTCTTATTAATGGCCAAATTACCTTGGACTTGTTCCTAACCCTCTCTGGGTCTCAGTTTTAAAATCTATGGGATGGGTGGGTAGGGAGATGACCTATAAGCCTCCAACCAACTATGAGCCTCCTGTGAGTGGACTTCTGTAGCCCACTTAAGGCCCTCAGAGTAGTTTTCTGTAAACATGGCACCTTGTACCATCTCCTTGGGAAGAAATTCCCTTAGTCTTAAGAGCTGATGGTGATCATCCCTGACCTACCGGCTCCTCTCTCCAGGGAATGTACCTGCATTCCTGAGCAGTCTGGTGCGGGGGTGGGAACACGCAGAGGCTACCGACCTGGTTGACTGGTCCCTGCTGACATCTAGTCCATGTGCTTGTTCACATCAGCTCCTTCCTGAACTCACTAGACCCAAATCAATATCTCTTGGTTCCCTTATCCTGGTTGATCCCTGAAGCCACATGGTGCACTGGAAAGACTTGTTTTGCAGCCAAGAGAGATGGATTTAAATGGCAGCCAGGTCACTTGCTTGTGGGCAAATTGCTTAGCCTCCATGAGCCTTAATTTACCCACCTGATAACTGGGGATAAAAATAGTCAATGTTAGATAACAATAGGCATAAGGCTGTTATGAGAATCAAGGTGTTAATTCAAATAAAACAGTATGATAATCGCTGTGATGCAGGAAGCAGGAGGAAGTGTGGGAAGTATTACCCTGCCAGTGGGGTTGGGGCATGATAATCATAGAAAACTTCCCATGGGATGTTATACCTGTGCTGAACTTCAATAGGGGTAATGGATGTAAACAGTTTAGCACATGTCTGATGTGGATTGTGTGCTCAGAAAAAAAAAAAGAGAGGAAGAAATGGGGTTTACTGGAGTTGGTGGGGGACCCAGGACCCCTCCTAGTCCCCTACTGAGCTTGACCCACCCAAGTCCTGAGCCTTCTCCTCTTTTTGCTTCTTCTTCCTGCCCCATCATTTGGTCCTGGCTCCTCGCCCTGCATCTTACTGATGAGGCACCCAGCAGACACCGACATGACAGGAGACAGAGAGAGACAGAGTTGGGAAGAAGATTGATGCTGGCACTGTTGTCATGGCAATGGCAGGATGGGCTGGAGGCCCCACTACTGGGAGCAGCTCCTCCAGCTCTTCTCAGATTTTGGAGCCTTTGAGGGCAGGCAAGAGGCTCAGGTAAGGGTCCAAGAACACAGGTGGGGCCTCAAGGCGAGAGACAGTGAGAGGGAAACCCAGGACCTGAGATGCTCTTCTGGCAGCATCTGCTGAATCAGTGGGCCCTTAGAGAAGACCTGTCCAAACCCCCTGAATTGAAAGATGGGGAAAGTGAGCACTAAGGAGAGAGAAGGAGAGGACACATTTTCTGAGCACCTACCATGTACCCGGTACTTACAGCTAACTTCTAATTACTTGCCTCTCTTTCCACCAGACTGTGATCTGCAAGGGCAGGAAGACATCTTGGGCAAAGTCTGGGTGTAGAGAGACCTGGGTTCAAATCCTGACTCTGCCACTTACCAGCTGGGTGATAGTGCATGTTGCCTCCCCTCTCTGAGCCTCTGTTTCCTCATCTGCAAAACGGGTAAAGTTCCTATTCTATAATATTACCTGCCTCATAGAGTAGTTGAGATTTTCTAACATAATAGTTGGTACAACATGCTTACTGCAGTGTTTGATAAAGCATACACTCTTAATAAATGTCATATATAATAATCAATAATATTACAAAGCTACTCAGAGGAAAGGAAATTTGCATGTTGCTGGATAAATAAAATACAAAGTGTTTGTAGAGCTGCGAGAGGAGAGGGATCTAGTTTACTTCTTGAACCATCTGTTTCTTAGAGAGTAGAGCTCTATGAGCTAATGGGAGCACATAAGTCAGCAGTCAGGAGACATAGGTTAATAATAATAGTAGTTCTCATTTATTGGGACTTTATAATGTGCCAGGCTCCCTGTTGAGCATTTAACATGAATTCTTCACAATAGCTCTTTAAGTTAGATGCTCTTATTATCCTGGGTTTTTTTTGGGGGGGGGGATTTCTTTGTTTGTTTGTATGTTTGTTTGTTTTGTGAGAGAAAACTGAAGATTAGAGAAGTTGCATAAATTATTCAAGGCCACACAGCTGGTAAATGGCAGAGATGGAAAATCAGTCATTGGTGGACTTTACTGTTGAGATGGAGAATGGAGGAAGTGTTCCTTTGCCTCTGACCTTGGTCCTGAAACATCAGTGCGCAGTGGGGCTGAGATGCTCTTTGGGATGCTGGTTTACTGATGACTCCTGTCCTGCCTTCCCCGGGAATCCAACAGGTCAGAGAAAATGAAGAAGGGAAAGGGTGTAGAAGGGAGAATGCAGGGAGATGTTGAGTGAGAGGATCAAAGTCTTCTGGCAGGACCCAGCCCCTGAAAGATTACACCAGAGAAATAAAAGTGACCTGATTGGATATACATTTTGAATAACAAAGTTGGTAGGAAAAGTGCTTTTCCTTCTCATTGGAAGGAAGACATTAGGTTCCTTCCCTTCTTGCCACACTAGTCATCAGTAACCTGTTTTTTTGTTTTTGTTTTTGTTTTTGCCCCCTATAAATGGGGTTCTTATTATTCCTTCCTCATGGGTTGCTTTGGAGAGTCAAGGAGAGAATATTGAAAAACTTGAGCATGGTACTGGCACATGTGGGTGCTGGGTACATTCTCCTCAGCTCTTCTTCTGGTCTTCTTGGTAGCCTCTGCCCATGTTTGCCCTGGCTCAGGCCAATGATGCCTAGCAAGTCCCCGGCCCAGAATGTGGGTTTCCTGGCAAGAATTTTTTCAGCCCAGCCACCCTAGTTCATTTATAATGTGGACATTCCCCACCATAAAGCTTCAAGCTGCTCAGAAGAGCTAGGCACCACGTTTCCCTGCATTAAAAAGTGCTTCAAGTAAGGATCGTGTTCCAATGGCGGCATGCAAGTACCTCTTTCAAGATGGGAAATTGCTTTGAAGTTACTATTTCCCTGGCTTTGATAATAATCTGCTTAATGTCTTGTGTCAAACTAATTACAGCATAATTACCTTTTTTAATAACAGGTACTTTTAATTGGTGCAGGGTTAAACAATTCTGTTGTAAAAATCGGTTGTTTTACATTCATGGCTATAGTTTACGAAGAACTGGGACAACGTTGTAATATTAAACACTCCATAGAGCTGGGATGGGGCTTGAATGAGGGTACCACCACGCCTCCTCTCCACCATTGGACATTTTTTCTTGAAATGCTTTACCTGCTCACAGACTTCTTAGCCATGCTCTTGGAGGAGGAGAAGAAGGAGGCACTTAGGGCTACCTGTGTACACATACGTCATCTTGCTTTATTCTTATGTGTATGCCCACAAAAGCCTCAGAAAGAGCTGTTGCTATCTCCATTATACAGATGGGTAAACTGAGGCTCAGAGAGATTAAGTAACCCAATTCTGATCACAGCGTCAAGTGATTGAATCAGACTTTGAACTCATACTCCTTGCTTTCAAATCCTGAGGTTTTGAAAGGTAATATAATTGGGTGGTTAAGAACTTGGACAAGGGGTCTGGAATCCAAAGTATCTAGGTTTCATCTCAGCTGTACAATATGATTTTGGGGGGTGTTGTGTAGTTTCTTACCCTTTCTGGGCCTCAGTCTCCTTATTAGTAAAAATGAGAGGTAATAATAGTATCTATCTCAGGGGCTGATAAGATAATATAAAATAACACAGGCTAAGTGTCTACCATAGTAGGTACTCAGGCGACAGTCACTCCTTCTATCTCCTCTGAGCATCGATACAAGGCTGCTTTCCTTCTCCCTGATCAGATTCTTCCCTCGTAGACCCCTTAGTACCCTATGGATGTATTTCCTCATGTCTTGGCTGAAAAAGTGCACACACTCATCTCATTACTGCAGCTTTTTGCATTTCATTAAAAAATCTGACAGGCCATTTCATAATAATTTATTAGCACAGAGTCAATTTTTATTAATTACAATCATTAATTTATCAGTGTTCCCGTCATCTGAAGTTTGGTTAGAAATGAAAGGAGAGAAGTGCCGAGAGAAAAATGGAGGAAAATGGAAGCTGTGAGGATCAGGACCCCGTGGGGCAGGGGAACAGGGAAGGGGCTCTTTGGGCTGGGAAGCTCAATGGAGTGGGGGGCGCCATCTTGAATGTGGAGTATTGGGCAGGGGCAGCAACTGGCACTGCAGCCCAGGGGCTTCATTAGTGAAGAGACAAGGGAAGTATAAGAGTGACAAGTGGCACGGCTTCACAGAATTGGGGACAAAAACCCTTCAAATTATGGCTCTGTCTTGCCTTTCAACTTCGGCCCCTACCCTGTTTCCTGTTGCTCACTCCACTTGGATATTTATTTTTCTGGTTGATGTCTACCTTGCCCTCCATGTTCAAAGCTCCTTGAGAGCAGCAACCTTGCCGTGGCCATTACTGAATGTCCAGAACCTAAAAGAGCACTCGACAAACACTTGTTGAATGGATGAATACATGAATTGTCTACCCACTCCCTGCCCATTTTATGGAGTCAGAAGCTAAAGCCCAGAGAGGACAATCTACCTACCCAAGGTCACACAGCTAACTGATGGCCAAGTCAGACCCAGCAATTAAACCTGCTGGACCCTTGATGTTGGCCTTTGTATGTCTTATGTATTTCTCCCTTTTGTGTTTTGGTTTTTCCTCCAGCTCAGCATTTGGGGGTCTCTCCATTTCATCTGAAAAAATGAAATGAAAAGAAAATGTTTGGACTGAGAACTATTATGGGGTTTTCCTTCAGGAAGTGGCAGAGTCTGTCTCTCTTGGGGCTCTGGTCTTGCTAAAATGGGTCTCATCTCTGGCACGCATATCCTGGCTCAGTTTCTGTTCCCCTTTGGGCAAGTAGCCCCTCACAGACTCACTGGGGGCTGGGGAAACACTTGGTGCTGGGGTCCATCACCTTAGCAGCTGCGATCCGTGCTGCTCACACTGGGGCTGTCTGAATCAGGGAGCCACTGCTTCCAGTGCTGACTGTACCAAGTCAACTCCATCACCCCTCCTGCATCTCACGTCTGTGTAGTGCTTCCTCTTCCCTATTCTCTCCTCCCTCTGCTCTTACAGACCAGGGAGGGGTTGGGCATCAGCATCCTCTCCCATCCCACGTCCCAATCCCAGTTCACCACGGCAGAAGTACATCTGCTTTGAGAGCTGGAGCCCTGGGATCACACACACTTGGGCTGGAATCCCAGCCTGTGGGTTATCGTGAAGACAGAATGTCAGTGCACATACCTGGGGGGAGGGATGTTGGTGAGCAGGGAACGCTTTCCACAGCAGGGTCTAGACAGATGGGCATGAGTTAGCTGGGGACTCTGTTGAGGAAGGGGGAGAGGATATTCCAGGCAGAGGTGATGCTGTACATAGAAACGTGTAGGCGAGACTCAGCACAGTGTGTGCCAGGAACCCTCTGTACGTGCTGAGTGTAAACTGCATGGCAGAGAGCGTTAAAGGAGGGCAGCAGAGATGAGATTGTGTAGGACCTCGCGGGCCATGGTAAGGTGAGTGGCTTTTGTTTTGAGGGCAATGGGGAGCCATGGGAGGGTGTGGAGCCGGTAGTGGAAAGACCAGATTTGAATTTTAGAATTCAGATGTAGAGAGGGATTTGAGGGGGAGCATGCAAACAGCAAGTGAGAGAGCTGCAACAACTGTCACAGGTGACAGATGATGGTGGTCTGGCTAGATCAGGGGGTGGGAGAGTGGCTGCACCCCACGTGCAGACCCTTGAATGAAAACATCATGGGCCATCAACCTTCCTGAGCTGGAAGGGTCCTCCCCTTTGACCTGTGCAGCTATCCAGATGTAGCATTATGAGATCATGAAGTATCTAGGTCTTGTCTCCCTGGGGAAGGGTCTGTGCCCACTGCATTCTGTTCCCCAACATCTAGCTCAGGGGTTGACTCAGATTTGGCACTAGACAATCACTGGATAGAAGAATCAAGCAGTGTTGGAGCTGTAGTACACACCCTGCTTCCAAGAGCCCAAGACATGGAAAAGATATGAAGTATATCCTACATCATCCTTCAGAAACCTTAATGGTGTTACCCTTTTTCTTGCCCAGAAAGTAAAGCTGAGCCTTATTGACTGTTCTGGTCTTTGTCTTCCCGAACAGCTAATGAAATCCCAGGACTCTAGCTCAGTTCATCCACAGTTCTCCTATCTGGGCCTCAGTTTACCCATCTGAAATTGGGGATACCCATACTAATCTTGCGAGGTGGCTATTTTCTGAACCCTCTGAAAACATGACCATTTCTCTGGATTGAAAGGAAGCCCCAAATGAACAAGCGCTCTTCACCCAAATGATTGCGGCTCTTTACACTTGAGCTGTGGGATCCGTTAGGATTGCAGCAGGAGCCCCCGACAGAAAGGAATTATGGGGCCAACCTGTTCCCTGGCCAGGGAAGTGGCACATGGAAGAGGCTGGGAAGAGTGATTCAGGATTAATAACCCAGTTATTGGAGGCACTTTGTTCTGACCTGAGGACAGCCATCACGGGCCAGGCTGGGGACATATGGTCACTCGCAGATCCAGATCTGCCATGGGTTTGTTGTGGCATAGTTTTGCCAGCCCACAGCAAGGTTGGCAAAGCATCTCTTGAAGGCTCCTCTGGAGTGGGATTAGTCCAAGAGCTCCAGGAGACCTGAGACTGCCTGGGTTCCAGGCAGAAGGCGGGGACTCTGAGAAATGGCATTTGCAAAGTCTAAACCATGTTACATGCTTGGAGGTTGTGAAGCAGTGCTCTTTGAATTGAATTCAGGGGCTGGATTCAAGTTCTGGATCTGCGATTGGAACTCTAGGAACTTGGGCAAGGGATTTAAACTTACTGAGCACAGTTTGCATCATTTAGCAAGCTCTCAGCACGTGGCGATAAGAAACATTCAATAAGCCCAAGACCACACAGAAAGTTAAGAACTGTCCCAACTTCTAGGCAAAGGTTTTCCATGGGGGCACACTTATGACTGCACTGAAGGGGATTTATTTTGGTGAATTCTTGTCTGGGTAGTGATGTTAAGGGAGGAGAAGAGAGAAGAAAGAAGGAGGTTTCTCCTAATATCAATGTCAGGAGTTGCAACAAATGCCGCCTTCCCCTTTTTTCTTCTTTAGTTTCTTTTATTTTTTAAAAAGGAAGAATAACTATTTTATTCCAGATTATGAAAGTGTGATATGCTCATTTTTATGCCATTCAACTGATGTTTATCGAGCACTTTTTATTTAGTAGCAACTAGGGATAAATCGATGGTAAAAACAGATATATCCAATGGAGGAGGGTACTTCAAAAAGTCTGTGGAAAAACAGAATCAAAAGATCATGTGAATCTTTCCGTGAACTTTTTGAAGACCCTCATATAGCTAATGTATGTATTATCTCCCTTAGCACAGTGCCTGGTAATGTAACAAATGGATACTGTGTTTTTCCTGAGACAGTGGCTCAGGTGCACAGAATTGAGTAGACTCCCTCTGCAAGGAATCTTCTTTTGTTTTAAATTATCCCCAGCCTCTCATCTTCCATCCCAGTGCCTCTCCTCTTGCCCACATTGGCACTCATCCTGGTTTGTATACCCTCCAACCCACTGTCCAACCATTCGTATATATTTGCACCCTTCAAAAATATATATACTGATATGGTGTGTGTTCTTTTGTAAATGACAGAAATGGTTTCCAGTTCCCTTCTGGCTCTTCCTCTCCTTGCTCAGCATCATTTTTGAGATCTGCCTGTGTTGCTGCATATAGATCTGGCGCATTTCTTCTGACAGTTGCAGAGTATTTTCTAGTTTGCTTCCTGCCACATATTGCTCCCTGCTTCTCTAGTGAAGGGAGACTCCAGTTCATGTCAGCATGACTAGAATGCAATGAACGCCCTTGTGCCTGTTTTCTCATGGCCCCAAGTAAGAATTTCTTCAGGCTGTTATCACTAAGGATGGGATTGCTGGGTTCTCGGATATCTGCACATTTAATTGCACCAAGTCCAGCCGCATTGTTCTCAGAGGGCTGCATTGTTCACACTCTCTCCAGCTGTCCATGAGAATTCCTCATTCACCACATTTTTACCGAGACATGATACCACGTTTCTCTCTGACCTTTGCTAGTCAAAAGGGGATAATGTGCTACTTCATGGTTATTTTCATTTGTTTTGCCCATTGCTAGTAATTTTGAATGCATTTTTATATTCTTATTAGAAAATTTCTTTCCCTTTTTGTGAATTGTTTACGAATATATTTTGTTCATTTCACTATTGGAGTTTCTAGGGGTTTTTTTCCCCCCTGACTTGTACATCTCTGGGTTTTTTAGATAGCTGTTCTTTGCAAATCTCTTGTTTCATGCCACTAGCCTTGTGCTGACTTTGTCTGTGCGGTCCATGGGACAGATATCTTTAATTTTAATGTAACAAATTCTATCCTTTGCCATTGTCATGATCCTGAAATTTCGATATTTTCAAGAAATCTTCCCCCCTCCAACTGAAGGTCACAAAAATATTCTCCTCTATTTTCTTCTATTTGTTTTCTAATTTTTACTTCATGTTTAGGTATTTAATCTATCTGGACTTTATTTTTGTATATGATGTGAGGTCAGAATCTACCTTGTTTGTTTCCCACAGGGTGATTCAATTTTTCAACATAATTTACTTGTTAATTCATCATTTCCCCACTGTTTGTGATGTCCTGTCTGTCTATCTATCTATCTATTTCCATTTTGCTTCACTTGTCTGCTCTTTAAAAAATATACCATTAATATGGCTTTAATCAACAACACAAAAGTAGAACTTCTCGACAGGGATATAGGAAATCAAGCCTGCAAAAGCACCTTAGAAATTACCTGATCTGATCACATCGTATCACACATGGCAGGATTAGGCTCAGGGAGGGAAGCTCCACGTTCAAGGACATCATGTCAGGAATGAAATTCCTGTCTCCTGACCCCACCCTCATCAAGCACGTCTGAATATTTGTTCTATTATGTGACACCTGGGGGTGTTTGGATGTGAGTGCCTTTTAGGGGCAAACATATTCCAAGCCTTAATGATAGATTAAATACCAAATACCTTAACATTTGAAAAAATGACATTTCTTATACCAGGTTGTAAACAGAGAAAAAATTACAATAGAACCCAGTGTAGATCTTACATAAACGGCACCCATTCGGTGTAATGACTCTGAGAATGTCAGTGCTAACAAGCACATAATTGGCACCAGGGAGATAATTTTTGCCACCTTATGCAGAGGGGAAGCTGTTCTGCATAATGATTTTACTAGGAATATTCTTTATTCAACAGGCCCATTTGCATAACCCTCCCAACTTTCTCCAGTTAATACAAAATGCTCTGGAGACATTGCCAAGTCCCTTCCAGAAGCCGTCTGCTTCTTGAAATAAGCTTCCATTTCCTGAGCATGCATTATGTTCCAGGCTCTGTGTTCCCTGCCTCAGGTACATTATTTACGTTTACGGACAAGCTTCCTGTGGCTGGACATTTCTTGGAGTCTGGGTGTTTCTGTCCTATTCTCCACCATATTCCCAATATCCAGCATAAGGCTCTGGATGCAGGAGGTGCTCAGTATTGTCAAATCAATATATGAGTGAAATCATGACTATCCTATGTAGTAGAGGTTTTTGTCACTATAAATTGAAATTGCTTTCTAAGATCAAATGCCCGATATGATTATTGCACACTATATAAATGGACCCAAATATCACATTGTACTCTATAAATATATACAATTATCATGGGTCAATTTAGAAAAAATGAATTAAAAGAAAACAAATTCAGAGACAGAAGTAGATTAGAGGTTACCAGAAATTGTTGGGAAGGAATAATGGGGGAAGTTAGTGCTTAATGCAGACAGAGTTTATTGTTAGGGCGATGAAAAAGTTTTGGAAATTGATGGAGGTCGTGGTCACACAGCATTGGGAATGAATTCATTCCATGGAACTGTACGTTTAAAAATGGTTAAAATGGCAAATCTTATGTTATATATATTTTACCACAATACAAAATGCTAGTAAGTAGCCAATTGGGATTTTAACACTGGTGAGGCTGACTCTGGATATATTTGTTTTACAAACATATTTCATCCTCTCTTCAGGGTGTCTAGTCTCCTGCTGTCCAATGTAGCTACCACCAACTGCATATGGATTTTAAAATTTAAAATAAAAAATTAAATTAAATTAAATTAAAATTAAATAAAATTTAAAAGTTAGTCCCTCAGTCCTTAGAGCCACTTGTGGGCTACGGTATTGGACGTCACAGCTCTAAAATATTTTCATCATTAGTACAGAAAATGCTATTGGATAGTAGTATGTTTGTACCTATCCTTTTGCATGTCAGCCATGTATGGGGCTGTGTCTTAGATATTTGCATACGTAGTGCTAGTATGTATTTGAGCTCCAGAAGTGCACAGACCTGGTTTCAAATCCCAGGTCAGGATTTGAATTTAGGTATGAATCTTAAACCTAGCCTGGGGTTTGTCTTCTGTAAAATGGGGATAATAACAGGACCTAAATCCTAAGGCTGTTGTGCACAGGTGATAATACACAGAAAGCAGTTAGAACTCTCTCGAAGCCTTTCCTCTCACAGGATGGGGACAATTGCTGTGCCACAACTGGAGGTAGCCCAGAGACTACAGGGAGTGGCTGAAGGGATAAGAGAGGTGTGCATGACAATACAGTCTTCCTCATGACCCAAAGAAGTCATTGTTCTGCACAAAAATTTAAAGAAAACATTTTATTAAAAAAGAAAAATACTTAACCAAACAAAAGACAACGTTCATTTTACATAATAGAAAACTGGGTCTGGTGAGGGGAAATAAGTTCACTAGGATCACCTACCTGCTTAATCTAAGAACAAGAGTAAAATCTCAGGTCTTCCAACTTCTAATTCAAAGCTCCTCTCTTCTGCATTTCAATGATGGTTAACAAAGAACTAGATTTGGGAAGCTTTGCTTATCCATTAGGACTCTTTTGATGACAGATGCCAGGAATCCAAATGAAACTGTCTTCATCTAGAAAGGGGATGTATTGATTTACAAGAGTAAAAAGGGAGTCAGATTCAGGTATGGCTAGCTCAAGGTGCTCAAACAATGTCATCAGAAATATTATTTGTCTCTTTAATCCATTTGCTCTGCTTGTCTGAGTTTGGTTTTATTCTAGAGACAGGAATTTCTCTCCCTTGCGGTAGGATGGCCCCCAGTAGCTGCAACTCCATTTGAATTGTTTGTCCTTTATTGCCAGCAAAAAGGGAATCTTTTTCCTGAGAGTTGCAGCAAAAGTCACAGGACTGGCTCTTGTTAGTTGGCTTGGATGAATAGGACTCACTTATGGAGCTAGGAGGAAGGATCAGTGCAACTAGAGTCCCGTGGACTGAGAATGGAGGAAAGGTGGGTCCCCAAAGGAATATAAGCACCCTGATCCCAGAAGACAGGGGAATGGATACTGGATGGTCAAGAATAACTGATGTTTACTGCACATTGTCCAAGTCACTGTTTACAATTGCTCTGCCCACTTACCTGACACATCTGAATTGTCACTATTGTGGTCCTCCTCAACAAAAAGAACTTAAAGAGTAATAACAGGAGAACATTCAGTCTCTTGCACTCATGACTATCAGGGAGGATTCAGAGTAGCTGAGAGCCCTGAGCCCAGAGAGGTATGGATGGGAAGAGGGATGCCTTCAAAAGGCCACCAACCTATAGCAATGAAGGCATCACATCTGTGCTCAAGACAGAACTCAGCTTGAAGATTAAGCTTCAGATTTCTCAACAGAATCAGGAGCTCCCTTTGGGAGATGTGTACTGTCAGCAAGGCTTCCTGGAGTTGGTGATGACAGATCTCGGCTTTGAGGTATAGGTGGGATTGGCATGGATGAAGGGGAATGCAGCTGGGGGAAAGAATACACTAACCATGAGATGAAGTGGACAATGTAGCAAAGTGCAGAGCAGAAGGATCAAAGATGTTGGTCATTTCCTTCCCCTGCATTCCCCTTCTCTCCGTTCCTTTCATCCTTCCGTCTAGGACTGCGCTAGCCCATTTGGCGCCTATGTGCAAATTAGTAACAGAGACTCCTCTGCACAGAACCCATATACAGCTTCAAAGTACAATGTGAGTTGGATTTCAGCCCCTACTTGCCCCGTTGGCTGAACGTCCTTGAACAAGCAATGACTGAGACAACCATTCCCAGCAGTCCTCTGCCTCCTTTTCTCTTCCCTTCCTTCCTTCATTCTCTCCCACTCCTCCCTGTTCTCATCATGCATGTCCTGCACATCTGTGCTCTGTCATCTTTGGCCATCCAGTCTCTGCCATTGCAGGGAAACCTTGTCGTTCTTTTCTTCCTCTGAGAGCCCCCAGCTCCAAGGCTGCCAGAGGACCCCACTGCTGACCAAATCCATCTCCAGTTCCTCCCTGGCTAAAGGGCTTTAACTCATAGGCCCAGGGCCCCTGCCTTTTGACAGGCTTGATTTGGCTCTCTGCACATCTGGGCCTCCCATCTGGCCCTGCACATTGCCTGTGCACGTTGCTTTATGGATATAATAAATATTACTTCCTTAATATGATTTTGCTTAGGTTCCCTGTGACTCACTCAAGCAAATCTTCCATTTAACACATGACTTTCTCTTTGGAGGGAGCAGAGAAAATATTGTTATTGGAAGAGGCACAGCTGTGAGGGGTTAGGGGAGAGCATGTCCACCTAAGCTCAAAGTTTGCTGCTGCCCATGGGCCTGGCCTTGGCAAGACCTCAGCATTCCATGGGTCTACTGTGGGTAGGAAGGTTTCAAAAAATGTTCCAGCCATGCCCAGTGGGGGTATCTGCAAAAGGGCTTCAAATATCACACGCAGTGCCATGTTGGGTCTCACCTCCACTGCTCAGTGTTTGTGTATGGAGTGGGGCCAAGGCCATCATATCATTCATCTGGATAGTGCAGAGGACCAAGCTTACCACCCAGTTGGTTTGTTAGAGGCATGCAAATAGCCCTTTCTTTCAATGTAAGTTTTGCAAAGATTTATTTTATCCAGTACTTAAAGTGTGAATGAATGGGACTGTCAAACTGGAAAATGACATGGGTAGGGGAGGAGGGTCCTGTTAGCACTACCTACTGGTTGAGTGGAATATTGCAACCCAGTTCTACTTACGTTACGACCCTTGTGGGGTAGAAGAAATCAACACTTATTGAGTGACTGCCATGTGCTAGGTTATTTACATGAATCAAATATTTACTGAACCCTCACTTTTTTTTTAAAAAGTCAGGCCTTTTGAGGTACGATTTGTCAATAGTACAATTAACTCTTCTAAAATTGCGCGTTGAGAAATGTGGATGCTAGTGTAACTACCAACACTATGAAGATATAGAACATTTTCATCTCCTCCAAATATTTTCTTATACTGTGTTACAGTCAATGCCCTATTCCCAGCCTCAGCTTCTGACAAGGCCTGATTAGATCTCTGTCCTTATAGCTTTGCTTTTTCCGGAATGTCAGGTAATGGAATCACACAGTTTGCAGCCTTTGGTAGTTGGCTTCTTTCATTTCACATAGTACTTTTGTGATTCGTCCCCATTCTTGAATGTATAAATAGTTGATGTGTTTTTATTGCTGAGTAGTGTTCCATTGTGTGAATACATCATAGTCTGTTTATCCATTCACGATCATCTGTTTACCACAATCATCTTTTGAGGTGATATATTGTCCCCATTTTAAAGAGAAGAAAATTGAGGCCCAAAGAAGTGAAATAAAGTATCTAATGTCACTCAGCTAAAAGAGAGATGCCACAGGACATGACGCAAACCCAATCCCAAATTCTGGGAGTGGTTCTAATGTTTACATTTCCTGTTCCTCCTATTCAGCTGAAAGACTTCGTTTTATCAAGAATATACTTCCTCCACAATGCTTCATTTTCTTCTTTTCTCATAGATGTAGAGAGTAGAGTAATGGTTACCAGAGGCCAGGAAGGGAAGTGGGGATGGGAGGGAGACGTGGATTAACAGGTGCAGAGTTACTGATAGACAGGCAGAATAGGTTCTGGTGTTCTAGCTGACTGTAGCTGAAGATACTATATTGCATATTTCTAAATAGCTAGAAAAGAGCATCTTGACCATAATCACCACAGAGAAAAGATAAATGTGTAGGTGACGGATATACTATCTACCCCAAGTGAGTCATTGTACAATATATGTGTCTATTGATATATGTACAATTAAAAATAAATTTTAAAAAGTGTCAGCAGCAACAACAAAAGACTCAACAAATGAGCAGGTAAGAACCACCAGGACTGGAAAGGGAGCTATCTTCAGGTGTCCACGGGCTGTGCTGGAGGGAGTGAACTAGCTGTCAATTCATGTTTTCAGCAGAGGTGTGTGAATGCTTTGCAGTGAGGTGCCTGCTTGCAGGGATTCCAACCTCGGAGTGAGAGGTCAAGTCACACAGATAGCCCCTATTGTCCCTTCTTTCCTTGGCTTTCTCAGTAGGGGAGGAGTATTTGGGGGAAGTAAAACCTAAGCACAAATTCTGATTCTGCTATGTAACATTGTTATTTCTGTTCCCTCAACCTGTTTCCCATCTGCACATTGGACATATTTATCCCTTTCTCTGAGATGGGGAGAGGATCTTTTGAGGTGACATGGGAAGACATAGGTTTCCATCCCATGGGTTCCTCACTGAGCTGTATAAGGACAGAAAAGTTCTTTCCATTTCGGTTTCTCTGCATGAATGGCTGTCTCCTCCACGGAGTAGAAGACATACCTTCAGTTTCCTGGGAACTTGGGCAGTGTTGGGAATCCATTACCAACCCCTGCCTTCCTCCCACACATGCTTCCATTACAAATCAACTTTCTCTGCATTAATTCTTCCAAGGCATTTACATCAGCCAGGGGCCATATATCATGGCTAGAGAATGGCTCCTTTCCTGTCTTATCACAACCATCTGGGCCTGTCAGTGCTATGCGTGCCCTGACTAGTCCCTCTCCTTAGACTCCATACTCCACCCCCATTCCCCCAAATCCCCTGCTGGGCTGGCTGTCGGATCTTACCTATCTGGCTAAGAAAATGGTCTGGGACCAGCTGAGCAAAGGGGCTGCCTTCTATCTCCCCAATCTCCCACCTTCCTCCCAAGTCTCATGGGAGGCTGAAGCTGCCCTTGTTTCTTGCCATTGTGCTCCATCTGGGCTTTTGTATATGAGGACATACAAAAGGGGAA
Organism: Cynocephalus volans; assembly: GCF_027409185.1. Classification (NCBI taxonomy): domain Eukaryota; kingdom Metazoa; phylum Chordata; class Mammalia; order Dermoptera; family Cynocephalidae; genus Cynocephalus; species Cynocephalus volans. The sequence continues at coordinate 201,071,784 of NC_084461.1, forward strand.
ACTGAGGCTCAGAAGAGATGACATACATTGCCCAGGAGAGCACTGCCGACAGATAATAACAATTGATTCACCACTCTTGAGGTAGTCTTCTGTGCAGGCAACTTCATCATACTGTATCATGAGTCTTACAGAAACCCCATGAAAGAGGTGCCACACTCATCCCCATTTTTCAGGTGAAGACACTGAGTCTCAGAGAGGTTAAGCCACTTGTCCAAGGTCACACAGCTGGTACATGGTGGAATTGGGAGTCATACCCTATTACTCTGGCCCCAGAGTGCATGCTCTCAGTGTTCAGTCTGTGCTTTATTTGACCCATAATCTTTGCAAGATGCTCAGCTAGGCACTGCAACAGAGACAAAGACTGGTGGCTTGTCCTCAAGGAGAATACCATAAAGCTAGGTTGAAGATATAAATACTGGAAATGCATGGCTAATTAAGCCCCAGAGGAATAATACTTGGTGTGAACAGAACATCATTTGAGTTGAAATTTTGCTTCCTTTTTCTGTGTCCTTTAGCTCCTTCACTTTCCTTCCCTACCCCCCACCCCCTATCTTTTTGTGTGTCTCTGTTTATCAATTTTCCACTGCCTAGCCTGGAGCAGGATTTAATAATGGTTTTGTTAATAAATCAAAGGAAGAATGACGGTACTGAAAAAAAAAAAAGAATGAAAGGAAGATTGAATGAAAGTGGAAGGTACAAAAGTGGAGGGGGAGGAAGCTGTTTCTAGTCTCATAGAAATCTCGAAATAGACCACTTGGCCTTTGCCATATGAGCCTGGAGGTGTGATTATGGGTGGGGCTTCAGCTGGGTGTGGATCTAGAAGGAGTGGGGTTGGGAGATAGAAGACTGTTCAAGGCCAGCCTTGGGGTGGGTGGAAAAGCCTCTGCAGCTGCTCTGGCTTTTGGCATCTGTATTTGTGAAAATGAAACATCAACCCCAGACCCTGGTGTCCAAAGCTCGCTGGGACGAGGAAACAGGCATCCTTGGAAAACAATGGCCACAGTATAAAAACATGGAATATGGAGTGGAGTACTCCAGTCCACATCAGGAAGACATCACAGGAGCTCTAGATCTTTGTTTGCTCACTTGGACACTGGGGGAAAATACTGCTGACTCCACTCATCTGACTGTGAACCAGTGACCAGAGGACCCTTCAATTTGGCCAACACTCCTGCAAAGTAGAGCCTGGCATGGAAAAAGAGAGCCCTGACCTGGGGGTTCAGGGGACCTTGGTTCTGTGTCAGACTCCATGCGTGATCTCTGATCAGCCATTTCCCCTACCAAAAACCCTCCCTGGACTCCTATTGTGCCCAGAATGAAATCCAAAGCCCTTGTCTGGCCCCTGCCATCCCTGGCCTCATCTTCAACCCCTGTCCCCCTCACTCACGCCAATATCCCTCCTGCTGTTCCCACCTCATGGCCTTTGCACGTGCAGTTTCCTCTTGCTGGAACACCTTTCCCCAGATCGTCAAATAGCTCACACTTCCCTCTCTTTCAGGCCCTGCTCAAATGTCACCAAGTCACACTCTCTGACCACTCTACTGAAGAGGCACATATGGCAAACTTAGGTTTTCCGACTTGTTTGTTTACTTTACCTCTGTCTCACTGTGAAAACAAGGACCTCATCTGCCCCTCTCACAGTTATGCCCCCGAGGCCTAGGAGACTTGACATTTGATTAGCTATATGGTGGATTAATGAATGAATGAGGTTGCTGGCTCTCTTGACCTCAGGTTCCCCTCTACAAAATCAGGGAGGGAGACTTAGCATCTTGGAAGGTGTCCCCATGCTTTCTCCCCCACCACCCACAAGGAGGGAGTGCGGTGGGCAGCAACGGAACTTGGGTGGCCCAGAGTCTCCTGACGAATGAGGCCGATCCCAGCGACACTGCCGTTATTGATCTGAGCAGGTTGTCAGTGAAGGGGAAGTTGTAATTGCTGCTGTAGTTTCATTGTAACCACCAGCCCCGAAGGGAAATTAAACTTTGCGGCTAATGGGGCTATATGATCCTTCAGCCTTTGATGTATTGAATCCAGCGTGGTCCCTGGAATACTGAATGGCTGTTCAGAGCATCATTTTTAAGCAGAAGGCGCCTCAGAGCTGGTATTCTTTTTAGACTTGGGGAAGGGGTGAAGCTGAAAGATTCCTACATTCTTACATTTCACCAGTTTTCCCAAAGAGGCTTAGAGCATCCCAAAGAATAGTATCATGAAGTGTTTGAGCTCAAAGGAACCTCAAGGCACAAACACCCAGCCCCAGGCTCACCCCCTCCAATCCACACTCCTCACAGTAGCCAGGTAAGCTCTTAAAGGCCTGCTCTGTCTCTATCACCTCCTGCTTAAAGGCCACTCATGGAATCCCATTGTCTAGAACCTCACTCCTCAAAGTGGACCAGCAGTTTCACCCATCCTTGGGGGCTGGTTCAAAATGAAAAATCTGGGTACTACCCCAGACCTGCTGATTCAGAAATCTGATTCCTGGGCACAGTAAAGTTTGAGAAGCACTGGACTAGAGGATACACCCTAAGTTAATTTTAATGGCCAATAGGCCGTTTTGATCTGAAGAGGTAACGTAGTATGACGTGTCCAGGGTTTGGAATTAGGAGGACTTGGATTAAGTCCTGACTCAACCACTTACCAGAGTGTGGGTTTGTGTGATTTCCCTCTCTGCTTTGAACCTCGCAGGGTTGTAAAAATCAGATAAATTTTTGCATGCAAAATACTTGAAAGAGTGTGTGGTAAATAATGAACACTCAGAAACAGCAATTCCCTTTAGCTTCTGCCAAAAGCCTGCATATAGGCTCTTGATTCATACTAAAGTGTAAATGACTGATCCAGTCCACTAATAATCAACATTTTTTTTTTTTTTTTTGTCTTTTTCGTGACTGGCACTCAGCCAGTGAGTGCACCGGCCATTCCTATATAGGATCCGAACCCGCAGTGGGAGCGTCACTGCACTCCCAGCGCCGCAATCCCCCGAGTGCGCCATGGGCTCGGCCCTAATAACCAACATGTTAATGATTCTTACGTAGATTCATTTTTCCGAGGAAATGAGACTCAGAGAGTAAAGCAAATGGTTCAAAAGAGATGGAGAGGGGATTTGAGCACAGAACTCTCTGACTCCAGAGTCTAGATGCATAATAATGCTTTACTTAATTTAATTTAATTTTTTTTTTTTTTTACCAACTACCTGGTTGGTAGATTTGCAGATGGTGAAGCAAAGGCCCAGAGAGAGGAAGTGGCATCTAAGATTCCCAGTTCACAGACTGTAAGGCTCTAGTTCTCCTAACACCAACTTATCCATTCATGCAACACGCATTTACTGAGCATATGTTTCATGTGGCACCATTCTAATCCTGGGAATGCTACAGAAGCTAATCCTGGCCTCCCAGAGCTGAGAGTAGACACAATTGAGAGGGTCCATGCTCTAACTTCTAGATGTCCTGGTGACTTAGACAACTCTCTCTGTCCTTCCCACCTGCTCTGCTGCCTGCCCTGCCCCCACCAGCCCTCACTCCTCCTCCCTTCTCTCTCAGTCCCCATCCCAGCACAACACATCTCCTGGGCTTGCATCCAAGCTGAACAGGAGATGGGGCATATGTTATCCTGGGATCATTTCTCATCCCATCGTTAGCTTACAGGAAATTACCATTTCTCCCCAGCTGACTTTCTCAGCTTGTCGCGTCTCTTGGAGAGGGACTGGGGTGGGCCCTCCATGGAGACCCCAGCAATCTGGCTGGGGAACTGAGTTCTCTGGGGCTGGTGACTCCCAACGTGTAAGGTGTTGGGGATGAGGATGCAGACAAGGTGAGGACGGAGACCAGGTCCTGGGACAGGAAGCAGTACTACTGGATCTGCATTCCTGTTCTGCCATGCTCTTTTTAAAGATCTTGGACAAGTCACTTAGGCCTTTGTATCTCCATCTATTAAACGACGTTCACCTGCTAAGCACATTGCATATGAGACGATGCCCAGGTCCCCATTTACAAAAATGTCTTATGCTAAGACATGTGAGTGTTCCTTATAAACATATGATCTGTGTTTTAAAGATGATATATGCCACAATAATTAGGGAAGTCTCCCGGGAGGAGAGGAAACTTGAGCTGGTCCATTTCTTCCCTCACCCCCAGATTCCATTTGAGGGCCTACAATATGCCTGCCACTGTGTGCTGGACATCCTGCATCTCATCAAACCCACTTCAGAGAGACATCTCAGTGCCCTAGGAACAGAGACAGCCCTAGGTAAAACCCCAGTCTGGCCATTTATGATGGTGTGATCTTATGGCATTCATGGTCACGCACCAGTCTGTATCCCCACACAAACTGTATTAGTGTCTTATTGTTGCCATAAATTATCACAAATTCAGTGGCTTAAAACAACACACATACTTATTATCTTATAGCTTTGGAGATCAGAAGTCTAAAATCAAGATGTCAGGTGGGCTGTTTCCTTCTGGAGGCTGCAAAGGAGATCTTGTTTACTTACCTTTTTCAGCTTCTAGAGGCCACCTGCCTTCCTCGGCTCCCAGCCCCTTTCTTGTGTCAATCTAACCTCTTCTTCTGTGGTCACATCTCCTACTCTTAACTCTGATCCTCTTGCCTCCCTCTTATAAGGCCCTTTGTTATTACAGAATAATCTCCCATCTCAAGATCCTTAACTTAATCACCCCTGCAAAGTCCCTTTTGCTATGTAAGGTAACATTTGCAGGTTCTGGGGATTGGGATGTGGACATATTTTGGAAGCTGTTATTCAGCCCACCATACCAGCCCTTGCAGACAGTACTTCTTATCATTTGGAAACAGATGCTAGAGAGCTGCCCCAAAGTCACCTGTCACAAATGGCCACACCGGGGTTTGAACCTGGGACTGTCCCTGCTCCCTGTACACTGAGATGCTTCTCTGGAGAGGATTTGATAACATGGTTGGATGTAGGGCTGGAGAATGTCATGAATAAAGGCTAGATGGAGGATTCCAGGAGAGTAAAGACCATATTTTTTCTTGCTTATGAACATCTGCTCAGGGCTTAGCACAGTACCTGGTCCATATAGCTGCTTAATAAACATTTAATTAATGAATCAACATGAAGAAGACAGCATGAGGGATTTTACTGAAGGAAAGCACTGATAGATCAAGTGGAGGATATAATCAGGGTGTTAGATTGTGAAGGGCCGTAAAAGCCAGAATAAGGAGGTTAAGCATCACTGTGAAGACAGCCATGAGCCACTGGCAATATCTGTTATGAATGTGGTATTTCAGGGAGATGAGTCTGGCAGTGTTAGGCAAGGAGGACTAGAGGGGAAAGAAGCCACAGGCTGGAGAAAGGAACAATTTACTGGAACAATCCAGCATTTTACCAAGCCTGGAAATTCTTGGAATAGCCAAGAAAATAGAAACAAAAGGGGCTAGTACAACATATACAATTGCATTGGAAAAACAGGAAAAGAGAAATAACCTGACACTGGTTGGAATAATCATAGCTCTAAATAACTAAATACCTACTATATGTAATAAATTGGACTAGGCATCCTTTGTATATACAGTCTTATCAACTCTTAAAAAATCCCCATTTTGTGTTTGTTGCAACTGAAACTCTGAGAGGAGAGGCAACTCACCAATGTGGGTACTGCTAGGAAGTGGAAGAGGCAGCATTTGGACTCCTGTCCCTCCACGTACAAGCTGGACTTTGCATCTGGAGCAACATCCTATGTCTGGAGGATATGCTGAGGGTGACGGAGCAAGGACATACAACAGGCAAAATTATTCCACTCTGGGCATACAGAAGATGTGTGGTGAACATGAGATGATGACATGTGGGTGGGATGCTGGTTTGGGGAGCCCAGGAACTCCAATGGAGAAGACCACCCCAAGTTGGAAATTGGGGTCTGAAACTTGGGAGAAGAGCCATAGATGGAGATGCAGATCTTGGAGTTGAAGCAGAAACTGTTGGTACCCCCACCCACATCTCTGGGGTGTTACCTTTGTAGAGCTTGCTGGGCTGACTTCCAACAGAGGAAGGTTTCTGTTGTTGTCTGCCACCTGCTTTGCTTACATGCACACAAGCTAGAAGTGCCTGAAAATTAACACCCTCCAGGAGCAACCCTCAACCAAGAATTGAAGGGAGCTGGTGAGTAAATGGCCCTAGTCCCCTGGCTCCTCAAGTGGGATAACTCTGAGGAGCACATTCTACATTGCTTCTCAGCATCCTTTAGTGGGATTAAGCTCCCGTTGCCCACAGTAGAATCTGACTTGATTAGGCACCTTTGATTGCTGTCTTTCCTTCCCTGTTCACTTCTGCGTGCTCCTTCTCAGTGTTTCCTGGGAACAGACAAATGAACTACTTGTACTCAAAACTTTGACTCGGGCTCTAGCTTATGGGGAAACTCGATTAAAATGGGATTCCTCCCCAGTGAACTGGACCATAAAGCTAGGAGCTTCATGGAACAAGAAGAGAAGTCAGAATCAATCCTTGGAGGAATAGATACATATAAGTGGAATAAGGAAGAGAGTTCAGAGGTAAGGAGAAAGCAGGAAAGCTAGAATTCTAGAATCCAAGAAGGAGAGAGGCTTAGGTGTATTGATCAGCAGTGGCAAGGCTGCACACCAGGTTAAGTATGAGAATTGGCATGGACTCTGAGGTGTAGTAATTTTATGATTATTGATTGTTTGGAGAGCAATTTTGGTAAAAAACGATGGTATCAGAACAATATTTCCAGAAGTTGAAGCGGGTGGAACAAAATATATTAAGTGAGTATTATATTTTCAACAAATATTTATTAAGCACATTTTATGGGTGGTGTACTTTCATATTTATATCAATAAGTCCCCAGTGTATTGCTAAAAGTAGGACATGATACCCGTTTCATGGATGAGGGACATGGAGCTCACATGGTTGGGGCGACAAGCTGGATCATTAGCAGTGGAAGAAAGGAGGCACATGACGGAGACTGAGGGAGAGCAGGATATAGAGTTACTTTCTATTGAACACCTACTCTGTGGAAACCCTAAAAATTACTACTTGTGTCATCTTGTGCCTATTAACCTCTCTGTTCTTCAGTTTCCTTATCTGAAAAATGGGAGTATTTGGGTTTCTGTGAGGATCTAATTAGTTATTATATGTAAAACATTTAGAACAGTGCCTTGTACATGGTGAGTATTTAATAAGTCAGGAATTATTATTTTTATTATTAATGCTAAAACTATTAATGTTACTAATACCATAGCTTTTAGGACCTATATAAGGATACTTCAAAAAGCTCATGGAATCCATGAAGGCAGACAAAACAACAAATAAACAACTACACTTGGACAAAAATAACTAAAGGAGAGCACTGGAGCACATTAAAGGAGTAACAGAAACACTAGTGAGCACAGAAACTCAAAATAGCCACATAGAGGGAAGGAAACACCCAGCCTCCATCACCCATTCCCCAGATGGGAGCAGCAGGGAACCAGGAGGAACTTCTCCCTGCAGGGAAAAGGTAAGTGAAAGGACCCCAGCAATCCTCATCCACTGTTTACACCTCTTGGGACTCTGGCAGTCCTCACAGGCACCAATCCCAGCTGAGGGAGCTGCCTGAAGTCCACACAGTTGTGCACCACCAGAGGAGCTGACACTGTGTCCCACCCTCTGTCAGTCGCAAGACTACTGCCCCATCTGGGACCTGGGACTGCTGCTGGAGGGTGTCTTATCCTGGGGGTGAGTGATACCCTCTCATTCAAGAGACTAAGCTGTCATTGAACTGAATTCCCCAAGCTGATCTGAGAGCAGCTGTTACACCCTACCCTGAGAGACTAGGCAGTAGTGGGACTGCTCCACCCATCCCTGCCAGTTGCAACAGTGTCCCTCCCCCTCAGGCTAGAACTGAAGCTGCAAAGCTGCATATTGTCTCTGGCGGAATCTTAAAGTACCCCTTCCAGTCGTGCTTGTGCCCCACCCACCAAGACTGAGCTGAAGGTGTGCATCACCCCCTAGGGAATTGAAATTTGCTTCCCTGGAGCTGGACTATTCCCCCAGAGACTTAGGTGCAGAGACACCCCTTCCCCCAGGGAATGAAGTCAGCACCATGCTGCTCCCTGCCCCCTAAGGCCCAAGCAATAGCTGTGCACCACCATTCTGGGTTCTTGCTGCAGGTGCACCTGGCCTTACAGAGACTGAGATGTTGCTGAGTCCCACCACTCCAGGGGCGAGAGGCACTGCTACAAGATGCCTCACCCTCTGGGAATTGAGTGACAACTGAGTTTCATTTGCTCTTATTTCTGTTGCAGCCAAACTCTGCTCCCTGGGCCCAAACCTCCAGATCACCCCTTTTCCCCCAGAATTTGGCCAGTGCTGTGTTCAGCCCCCCAGGGTCAGAGTCACAGCTATAACCAGGCACATAGAGGTCAAACTGCTAGGAGGGGCCTCAGGACCACAGGCTCTAGAGCTGTGGGCACTTGACATCCAACCCTGACACAGAGAGTAAACCTACACCCCAAGACCCAAGATAGGTGTTAAAATAGGTTTGTGAGACAGTGAACCCAGGATTCTCGTTCCACAACTTCTCCGAGCACCTGGAACCCAGCACCACTGCAGCTGCTTATAGGTTGGGTTATACCCAACACCAAGAGGAATCCCCTTTAAAAAGTTGTTCTATTGTGGGGAAAACAAGAATAGGAAGCCCTCAAAAGCCTTGCCACTGAAGACCTTAATAACCTATGCTGCCACAAACTTCTACAGCTTGGGTCCCAAGAAACTCAGTGTCAGTGTGGATCACAGCTGAGAACCTGACCAGAGACTAAATCACTGCATTTACATGGAAACAGAACAACCACAACCCCAACACACTAAGACCAAACTGTGGGTGAAAGACTCTGTCTATGAAAGCCACTCTGTAGAGTTTGGAAGAAGCAATTGTTTCACCAGATGCACAGACATCAACTCAGGGATGCAAGAAATGTGAAAAAGCAAGAAAATATGACACCACCAAAAGGACACAATAACACATCAGTGACAGACCCCAAAGAAAAGGAAATTAACGAACTTCCAGAAAAAGAATTGAAAATAATGATTTTAAGAAAACAAGATGCAAGAGAATACAGATAAACAATTTAGTGAAATTGGGAAAACAATTCATGATATGGATAAGAAATTTAACAAAGAGATAGGTATCATAAAAAAGGACCAAACAGAAATCCTGCAACTGAAGAATTCAATAAATGAAATAAAAAATACAATAGAGATTTTTCAATAGCAGACTAGAGCAAGCAAAAGAAAGAATCTCGGAATTCAAAGATAGGTCATTTGAAATTATGCACTCAGAGGAAAAAAAAATAATAAGAATTTTTAAAAGTGAAGAAAGCCTAAAGGAACTATGGGGCACCATTAATTGAAAAAATATTTGAATTATGGCTGTACCTAAAGAAGAAGAGAAGAAAAAAGGCATCAAAAACCTGTTTAATGAAATAATAGCTAAAAACTTTCCAAGTCTTGAGAGAGATATAGACATACAAATACAGGAAGCTCAAAGGTCCCCAAATAGAATCAACCCCATAAGGTCCTCTCTGAGGCATATTATAGTCAAAATGTCAAAAGTCAAAGACAAAGAAAGAATTCTGAAAACAGCAAGAGAACAATGTCAGGTCACATTTAAGGGAATCCCTATTAGACCAACAGCCAATTTCTCAGCAGAAACCTTACAGGCCAGGAGACAATGGGATGATACATTCAAGGTGCTGAAAGCAAGTAATTGCCAGCCAAGAATATTATATCCAGCAAAGCTACTTTCAGGAATCAAGGAGAAATAAACTCTTTCACAGACAGTCAAAAACTGAAGGAATTCATCACCACCAGACTGGCTTATAAGAAATGCTCAAGGGAGTCCCACATTTGGAAGCAAAAGGAAGATAAGCACCGTCAAAAAAAAACATGTGAAAGCATAAAATTCACTGGTAAATACACAAATGGGAAAGACAAAAGAATTAAATCATAGAAAAATACAAAATTGTAAAGATAAACAATGAGAGGAAAAAAAGGAAAAAAAGATGTGCCAAACAACCAGAAAGCTATCAACAAAATGGCAGGAGTAAGTCCTCATCTATTAATACTAACCTTGAATGTAAGTGAAAATAAGTAGCATTTCTATACACCAATAATGAGCAAGATGAAAAAGAAATCAAGAAACAATCCCATTTACAATAGCTACATATATATATCTATATCTATCTATCTATCTATCTATATATATATATAATATATAGGAATTAATTTAACAAAGGAGGTGGAAGAACCCTACAAGGAGAACTATAAAACACATGAAAGAAATAGAAGAGGACACAATGAAATGGAAAGACATTCCATGTTCGTGGGTTGGAAGAATTAACATTGTGAAAATGACCATACTACTAAAATTTATCTACAGATTCAGTGCAATCCCTACCAAAATACCGATGACATTCTTTACAGAAATAGAAAAAAAAAATCCCAAAATTCATATAAAATCACAAAAGATCCCAAATAGACAAAGCAATCCTGAGCAAAAAGAACAAAGCTGGAGACATCACACATCTGACTTCAAAATGTACTACAAAGATATGGTAACCAAAACAGCATGGTATTGTCATAAAAACAGACACACAGACCAATGAACAGAACAGAGAACCCATAAATAAAGCCATGTATTTACAGCCAATTGATTTTTAATAAAGGCGCAAAGAATATTCAATAGGGAAAGAACAGTCTCTTCAATAAATGGTGATGGGAAAACTGGAGTTCCACAAACAGAAGATTAAAACTAGACCCTTATATCTTGCCATGCACAAAAACAACTCAAAATGGATTATAAACCTAAATTTAAGACCCCAAAACTATAAATATAAAATGACTAGAAGAGAACATAGGGAAAATGCTACACAAAATGTGTGTAGGAAGTGATTTTTGAACAAGAGTACAAAGGCACAGGCAACTAAAGCCAATATACACAAAAGGGACTACATCAAACTGAAAAGATTCTACACAGCAAGGGACACTATCAACAAAGTTAAGAGACAACCTACAGAACTGGAGAAAGTGTTTTCAAACTACACACCAGACAAGGGGCTAATATCCAGAGTATTTAAGAAACTCAAATACAGCGAAAAAATAGATAACCCAATTTAAAAACAGGCAAAAGACCTCAACAGACATATCTCAAAATAAGATATACAAATTGCCCATAGGCATATAAAAAAATGCTCAACATCCCTAACCAACAGGGAAATACAAATTAAAACCACAATTAGATATCACCTTACTCCAGTTAGAATGGCTATTATAAAAAAGACAAAAAATAACAAACGCTCACGAGGATACAGAGAAAAGGGAACTCTTTTCCAATGTTGGTGGGAATGTAAATTGGTATGGCCATTGTAGAAAACAGTATGGAGGTTCCTCAGAGAACTAAAAATTGAACTACTCAATAATGCAGTGATCCAGCTACCGAGTATATACCCAAAGGAAATGAAATCAATATATCGAAGAGACACCTGCACTCCCATGGGCATTGCAGCACTATTTACAATAGCCAAGAAACGGAATTGACCTAAATTCCCATCAACAGATGAATGGATTAAAAAAACTGTGGTATGTATATGTACAACGGAATACTATTCAGCTATAAAAAATTGAAATATTGTCATTTGCAGCAACATGGATGGAACTGAAGACCATCATGTCACGTGAAATAAGCCAGGCACAGAAGGACAAATACTGCATGATCTTATTCTTATGGGGAAGCTAAAACTAAAAATGGTTCTCTAGAAGTAGACAGTAGAATAATGGTTACCAAAGGATGGGAGGATTGGGGATGGGGAACGTGGGCGATTAATGGGTACAAATCTGTGCTATCTACCCTAAGTGAATCAATGCATGGTATATGAATGTATCAAAGCAACATACTATACCCCACAAATATGTATAAATAAATTTTGAAATAAAAAAGAAAAAAGTTCATGGAAAGAATTGTATTTTCTTTTAAATCTATTTTTCCATGAACTTTTTGAAGTACCCTCTTACATACATCATCGCTAATTTCTATAGCAGCCAAACATAGAGATTATCTTCAGTATACAGATGAGATCAATAAAGCTCAGAAATTTGCCAAAGGCCACAGAACAAGGAATGGAGCTTGTATTCAAATTATTCTCTCCTTAATTTCAAAGCCCATTTTTTTCCATTGCATAAGGCCTGGGCAAAATTTTTCCGAATAAAGTGACTTGGAATAGATTGAAGAAAAAAGAGAAGGAAAAATCTGAAGGCAGAAGAGGGTAAGTGGATAGCAGGTGTGTCTAGTGTTGTGGGTAAGAGAGAGTGTGATCAAAATGCCAGCTTTAGAAATGTTCCCTGGACCTTATCACACAAACAAGAAAGAAGGAAGGAGGAGAAAGTGAATTCGGCATTTTGGCAACAGTGAATTGTGAAAGTTCCTGTTCAGGGTTTTTTCTGACCTGAGAAGGTTAAGTTTTATATTTTTAAGCTGAGAGCATGGGAGGAAGGAAGGGGGCTGTTAAAGAGCAGTGAAACCTGGCCTGGTCTTTATGGGCATCATGGCCAGTAACAAGAAAGAATCATTTAGGAGCCCAGAAAATCCAGGGGGTATTCCCTGGACTAGATAGCTCAATCTATCTTTGTGATAGGCCAGCTGTGTCCTGCTCCTAGGTCAAGAGTTGTGAGTCTCATTGGCTTAAAAATCAAGGGATATTACCAGAGGCAATGTAGTGTGGTAGAAACATTAGGGACTTGAGTCAGATAACCGGGGTTTGAAGCCGGGTCCTATCAATTTCTGACTGTGTGACTTGTTACTAGTCAATTCCCTCGGCTGAGCTTTAGATTCTTTGTTTATAAAGTAGAGTTAATAGTAACTTTCTCACATAGTGGTTGGGCATATTAAATGAGATCATGTTTATAAGTGTGCCTGGCATGTGGAAAATGCCAGTAGTAGATATTAACAATGACATAGTCATGATTTACGATTTCCTCAATTTCCTAATACGAGCTAAATTGATGTCTCTCTCTGCACCTTGCCTTCCCCCATGGGAAGACTGACAGAGCTCATGTTATTTTCTCTTCATCTTGTTCTTGAAGTCTGCACTGTCTTTGATGAACCTGAGCTTGAGCCTTAGAAAGACTGGATCTCCAGGAGGACAGATTTTTGATGGTCCACATTTCCTCAAATGTGGGCTGGTATTCCAGACTTGCTGGAGAAAGGGACACCTCAGAGGACGCCCAAGTCAAGCACATTGTGGGAAGTTCTTGCCTTAGAGCTCTTGGAAGTGTCGGGGCTATGATGTTGTTGGTGTTGCTGCATGGAAGGTTCAGGCCTCTATATACATCATTCCACCCAAGGGAGAGATTATGATCCTCTAAGGAGAAAAGTACACACTAAGAGTTTACTTCTTTTTCTTTTTCTTTTTCAGTTAATTGGACAACCATTTACTGTACATTTACTACAGTCCAGGAAGCTATGCAAAGGCCAGTACCAGGACGTGCCAGTGAGAAGCTATCCGTGGTTCTGAAACCTTTGCCTTAGCACTCTTGCGTTGCGGAGGGGAACCCATCTCTGGCTCTGGTTTATGAACTCTAGTCTGAGAAATCCTCCTGATCTCATCTACTCATGATACAATCTGGAGCTTCTGATACATGTCCTGTATGTTCAAAAATAATCTTCAATCACCTAACAACCCTGATTCTGGTCTAGTCTCTCATTTACCAAAAACTCCTGTAATTAGCTCTGGCTGGAAAATGAATGAGCAGTTTGAATTCCTCATGTTGTTCCTGACTTTTTATTCCAACCCCCACAGGATGTCCAGCTATGCTCTACGAGCACATGTCTGGCAGGTTTCAAACCACATTTAAAGAGGGCTGTGCTCTTCACAAAAGGGAGGCAGAGGGTAGTAAAAAAAACCTGGGTGGAATCATGGTTTCAATATTGACCAGATGTGTGCCTTAGACAAATTGTTCAATCTCTCCGGACCAGCAAGTTTTCACTCTCTTCAAGAATGTTGCCCATCACCTTCTGGGAAGCTGTTAGTGCCACCTTCAACCCCCAATGTACCCCTCCTCTGTGGTCACCATATATCTATTTTTGTATTAGCCATCTCTAGGTTCCCAAGGTACACATTTACTCTGTATTTATTTAATCAATGTATATCTCTCTCTATTTTTTTCCAGATTGATAGTGCTTTTTATTAACATAATTGTACTTATTATATATATATGATTAAATATTCACTGATTCAATAAACTTTTTCTTGAAAAAATGTGATACAAACTTTCATGAATCTCATTTTGTATAAGTTTTTTGCTCAGTTTTTGTTTTTATTTATTTATTTTTTACCTGGAATAAGAATATTCTAAATATGGATCTGATTGAAATCAAATAAATATGGTGGCTTGAACATGGAATTAGCAGTCAGGACAACTTGGATCTGCTCTGATTCTTCTGTCATTTTGCTGCATGGGCCTGGAAAATTCTCTTCCCCTCTCTGAGGGCTCAATTCTTTGCTATCTGAAAGATGACACAGTTGTATTCGGTGAATTTTAAGGGTACGTCCAGCTTTTTATTCAATACACATTCAATGAGTTCTTATTAAGCATCCATTGTGTGGTAAGTATTGGGAGCTCTAACAAAGAACAAAACATGTATCTGACCTCAAAGAGTTCTTATTCCAGTGGTGCAGAGAGGAAAATGATCACACAATTACAAGGACACTTAATTTGATAAGTCCTATGATTACAGCTGGTATCAGCACAGTTGGCTATGGCAGCTCAGAAGAGAGGTACGTAGCCCAGCCTGTGGTGATAAAGGACAGGAAGGCTTCCTGAAGGAGATTCTCTCTAAGATGATGCCTAAGAAAGGAATAAGAGATGGCTGCTACACAAGTCTGGGGGGAATTTGAGGAGGAATTCTCAGAGACAAAAGACGCACTTGCAGAGGCTTGTGTATGTAAAGGACAGTGCATATTTTTGAGGTCACAGCTGAAGGATGAAGTGTATGTGTACAAAGGGGGAGTATAGATGCCAAGAAGATGGGCTAAAAATGTAAGCAAGGACCAGAGGTTTCACGGGTCACGTTGAAGTGTTTGACCTTTATCCCAAGGGAAGCACTGAGAGGTTTAATCAGAATGATCTGGTTGAATTGCATTGTAGAAAGCACCTCTTCTGCAGTACTGGATTGGAGAGAAGTGAAAGCCAGACTCAGCAGGGACCAGTAGGGTTCACGTTGTAAGAATCCAAGTGGGAGGGTTAGTGGCTGTTACCAGGGTAGTGACAGTAGGGATGGAGCAAAGTAGGTAACACTGAGAGACATTTACTTGATCCTGTTGACTGAGTATTGATAGCGTGTGAGAAAAGGAATAGAGTTCGAGTTGTCTAGATGGGGAAACTGAATTTCTGGAGGACCATCTACTGAACAGGAAAACGAATGGAAACAGGGCTGGGGGTGTGTGTGATGCTTTTCATTTTGGACATATTGACTTCGTGGTGCCGTGGGCCATCCAAATGAAGATATAAAAGTCCAGAGCTCAGAAAACAGGTCTTGATGGAAGATAGAGATAGAGCTAAGATGCAAATAGCTCTGACATTCTCTCTTTCCACTCTGTTCCCCAAAGGATCTTCTTCTTTTCTGAACTCTTTCAGCTTGTTGTTGCCACACAATTAGGCACTTAATTACTTTCTAATTGATATGTGTCCTATCCCGTCTCACCAGAAAAATTTGCAAGCTCCTTGAGGGCAGAGAGTTTCTTCTAATGCCCTCCCCAGGCCTCCCCCTGGGCACCACGTGAGATTTATGAGATATCTAAATGGACGAGGGGAAAATGGTTAGATGGTCAGTTACTGATGGCTGTTGTAGACCTTAGTTTTCCCATCTGTAGAATGGGAGTCACCAGGCTTCCTCCAATCCTTTTGTGATTTCTTAGGGATTTTAGTTTTGGTTATCCCCTCAAATGGTAGAGGGAGCTCAGGGACGGACTGCAGCTCATTAGACCTCTGAGATGCACCCCCCTGGACTGGTCCAACAACAAGATGCTTAGCCAGGAAGCAGGAATTTTAAAAAAGGGGGGCGGGGAGAAGCAAATTGTTTCTCTCCAGTAGTAGCAGGCACTCAGCAAAACAAACAAGTCTAACGGAATGCTTTGGCGATTATACAGACAAACAAATCACTTTCCCGAAGTGCTTCTTGGGGGAATTACAGCTCCTGGAAATGAAACACAAACAGATTATTAAAAAAGAGCTCCCCGTTGGGAGAGAAACAGTATTTACAAGAGAAGATGTGCCTAGCCGGACCTCTAATTGCCGTTCATTATCTCATATTGATTTAATTAGCTGCTGCACTCAGGTCTGAATTGCCTGCTGCCCGCAGCGGGGGACTGGTGGAGAGAGGGGGCTCCGATTGACCGGGCAGGCTCCTGCCATCGCTCATCTTCCTCCTTCCTGTCCCCCGAAACACGGAGGTCAGCTCACAGGGTGTCCTTGCGGTGGCCAAGTGGCAGCCGGTGGCCGGAGGCGGCCAGCCACGTCCGAGGCCTCACGGGCTGCTCTGTTTCTTCTGCACTTCAACTGGGGTGGCTGTGAGGAGGTAATTAGCTGCAGTAATTAGAGAGAGTGTCTTCATAATGTGGAATTAGAGTGGCTTGGTGAAAGCATGGGGAGATATATGGCCCAGCCTGGCTGTGGTAATGGGGAAGAAGCAGGCAGAAAGAAGATGAGGTGGCTTCCTGGAGTGTCCCCTGGCCCCTGCAGGGTGACTTTTCGACCCCCTTCTCCAGGGTCACCACTCCTATGTCAGGCTATTCAGCCATTTGTGGCCTCTCCACCCCTCTGTGACCCAGAGACTCCAACTGAGCAGAGATTTCCAGACGGAGAAGGAAGGTTATTAACGTTTCTCTCTAGTGGGCGTCTGGGACCAATTGTTTTGAAGATTTGGGGTTTATAATTGCAAGTGATTAATGGGGGAGTTGGCAATCAGGCTTAAAAGGTTGTTAATTGCTCTTTTGACATAATTGTGTCCGAGCAAGCGAAGAGAGCAGCGTGTGCATGAGCTTGGCGTGCAGAAAGCACAGTGTGGGGCGTTAAGTGGCGTCTGTGCCTTTTCTTCCTCCATTCAACAAATCCTGATTGAGAGTCTGTGGGGCTCCTGGCCCAACGCTGGGTACTGGGGACACAGCCGTGAATGAAATAGAGCTCCTGTCCTCAAGGAGCTTACCGTCTGATGGGAACACTGAGGTATAGAGTTCCCTTACCTGCTCTATTTGTATCAAGGCAACTGAACAGATCCATACTTATCGCGAACTTCTAGGAACTTACAGTATTGTACAGAAAGACATGGAGGGTAATAGTGAATTCAGTAAGAACACTCTCACTTAGAAGTGTTAAATAGGACAACTGTACTAAGTGCAGCACAGTCAAGAACCAGAAGGAAAGCAAAGATGGTCTTGGACAGGCTGAAAAATATATCCCAAATCAGTGCATTAAGTTCCTGCACTGCCAGGAGAAATCCTCAGGTCTTCTCACTCAGAACCTAATAACTTTATATTTACATACAATTATACAAGCCTTGTGATCTGATTTTCCTTTCACAACAGATAAAAAGCAGTGATACCTATACAGGTCACATCTTGTAAGATTTGTATCATCTGACACAGAGGAATTTGGGGCTTATGGAGGTTGGGCTTGCTCGATTGCATAATCCGTAAATTAGATTTTAGTCTCCTATTCTCATATTCTTTGCATCAGGCTCATGGCAGATCCTCAAAGTTCAGATGAAAATCCCTTTGAGGTTGTTGCATTAAGAAGTGGCAAATAGGTTTCATCTTGCTCACACATTTCGCATTTCTTAGTAATGGCTGCTTGGAATGTTGCATTGAGAAAGGATTGTAAATGTACATCTGGTCACAGTAGAAAGAATCAGTGATCAATTAGAAATGTTTGCTTTGACTAAAGAACAGGATTCAGTGGTGTGGCTGACACAAATTTACCATCCTTCATAAAATTACATCTCCTTATATCTTACGTATGGAACCAGAGTCTCAAAGAGTGGAAATGACTTGCCCAAGACTCTTGGGAATCACTTCAGCACGGATTTATTTACCCACTCCCATAGGTCCAGTATGGCATGGAAAACAGGAGCAACAGCTTGGGTTCTAGAGGAGGTTGCATATCACTAAGAGAGACCAGACATAGATAAATAGCACATGCAGAGAGAGTCCAGAGAAATCGCAAAGGCAGAGCATCACAGAAGAGGACAATCTTGAAGGACTGGACAAATTAATTTGGGCAGCTGAGAAGATTGAGGGAGGATAGTTCAGGTGGGAGGCACAGCAAGAGCAAAGGCAAAAGAACTGGAGAAGTACTGTGTGCAGGTGAGAGTCAGGGAAGAGGCTGGCTAGGTAATAGAGGAGGCTGCGAGTTAGGGAGTGATGGGAGATAAAATTAAGAATACCATAAAGAAAGAAGATTGTCATCATTTCTGGTCCCACTGTAATGATCGTAGTGTCCTGTATACAATAGATGCTTGATAGGTGTTAAGTCCTTTTCCTGTCCTTAGTGCCATATATTCATTCAACAAACATTCAGTGAGTGCTTATTAGTATGTACCAGATCCAGGACTGAGTCCTGGGGATATGGTGACAAATAAAAAAGATGGTTCCCATTCCCATGGTGCTTAGCATCTAGCAGGAGAGGCAGTGTGGCCAGATGAATGAATTCTGGGCTGGGCACCAGGAGGCCTGGGCTTTGGTCTAGTGCAGCCATATTTACATCGTCATTCTGAGAAAATCACCTGCCCTGTCTGAGGTTCACCCTGTTGCTCCTTCATGATCTGGCCCTGCCCACCACTGCCAATCACTCTGCTCCAGGGTTCCTTTCTGCTCCCCTAAACTCAGCTCATTCCTACCTTAGGGTCTTCACAAATACCTCCTTCACCTTCCACCTGGCTGGCTTCTTGCCATACTTTGGGCTTCACTGCGAGTGCCACCTCTTCTGAGAAGCCTTCCTTGATTACTCTACCTCTGTAGGAGTCTCCCTTTGTGCTCTGCCACAGCCCTTTTGCTCCATGTAGCCACCCACCACGCTTTCTAAGTGTCTATTTGCTGGTTGGTGACTTTGTTTTTCTCTGTCTTCCCTTCTAGTTTAAGGTCTAGTTTACCATTTTGTTCCCACTGCCATGCCCAGTGCCCGGCTCATAGCTATACGTATGTACAAGAGCGAATGAACAAATGAAAGTATAAACAGTGAAAGTATAACCTTGGTGGGTTACAGCTGCTGGAAGGCTGATTTGGCTGGACTTTCTCAGAATCTGCGGTCAAGCCCTACTCGTTGGGATTCCAAAAACCTGTATTCATTCTGACTCTAACTGTCACCAGCTGTGTGTCCCTGAGCAATATTTTCACCTCTCTGACCCTCACTGTCTTCATCTGTAAAATGGTGATAATCAGTGTCTCCAGTACAGAGTGTTGTCCTGAGGATGGAGTGAGATGAAAAAAGCACTAAACTTGAAGTCTGATGCGCAGAACTCCTCAGTGTTATGTTACTTGATAACTCTCTTATTATTATTATCAGTGTTTCCAAATAGCTGAATGGGCTGCCTCAGGTAGGTAGAGGGGGGAATAGGCACAGGCATGGTACAGTTGGGGCAAGAGATAGGAACAGACTTTCAAGCTCCAGCCAGCCCTGCACATCAGAGTCTCTCTCTGGTCCTGGGCTATAAAGAAATCAGCCCTGTGGAGCTCTGATTTAATTAGCTCAGCGATATTGCCCTATCGATCACTCATTTAAAGTCTGCCAACTGGGGGAAGAGTGGTTTGCCCATCACCCTCTCACTTATCGGAAAGCAAAAGCTGACATCGACTTGTTTGTTTAAGCCCAGCTGGGGAGCCCCCGAGCTCCCTCCCTCCTCGAGCACATATTTGAGTTTGGATAAATCTCTCCCTGTTCCTGCTCATCAGCAAGTCCTTCATCCCCCTCCCTGAGCTTGCAAGGCCCTCTCCCCATCGCCTCTTTTCCAATTGAATTAGCTTTAATATTTTTTTGATGGAAAAAGTATTTGCTTTATCTCCGGTGCTAAATGTCCTAATTGTTTCCTTCATCTTGGGTAATTACTCATTAATTTAGCGGCTGTCTGCCTTTTCCAGAGCAGGCATAGCCTTCAGTTATTTTTTTTTTCTTCTTCTTTTTCTGCAGCTGATGATGCTGGGCCTAGAGGGAACCCAGTCAACTGGGGGCTCACTTGGGGGTCTTCTTTCTCTCAGCTCCCTCTGTTTATCTGTCTCTTCCCCACCATTTCTCTCTTCCTCTGTCTTTCTCTCCCTTCTGCCTCCTTACATCTCCCCTCACTCAACTTATTCTCTTTTCCTGAAAGGAGAATTCAGGCTAGATTAAATATGACAACCTCATAGGAAAGGAGAATACAAGGGTACTTTCAAAAGTTCATGGAAAGATTCGTATAATCTTTTAATTCTATTTTTCCATGAACTTTTGGAAACACCCTTATATTCCATTACAACCCAGAAGGGCCCGCTGGAATCTTGGTACACTCTGAGTGTCCTCACCATGGTCTGCCTGCAATACCTTATTTTCCTCAAATATGTGACATGCAGTGTGAGCCCCAGGAATCCACGGCCGGGGTGGGGGACAGAGGGACCTGTGGTCAAATAAACTGAGAAATGCTGCATATTAGGTAGGGAACTCTTGGAGAATCACAAAACAGACTGGGAAATTAAAGGCTCTGAGAAAACCCACAGTGATGAAACTTAATTAATTTTGTTTCCTCCAAAGATTTCTGAACTTAGCCACATTTTCAAGTGCTACTTAAAAGTAACTCACTTGGGAAATACTAGCCTCATCTAACAATGAGGCTAGTATTCCTTCTCCCTTCTCTTCCTCTTTGCCAATTTAAATTCTACTTTTGGGGCAGTCTCCACTGCCCAGAAGCAGGCAACAAGCACACCTGGGGTCCTAGGCAGGAGCCAAGGGTAGCACCCCCAGCCTGGAAGCAGGCAAGAAGCATGCCAAAAGCACCACTTCTGCATGAGTGGCCCACCACAGCCATGGCCACAGCCACGGCTGCCACAAAAGCTGCTCACTGCTATAGTAGTAGCCACAGCCTATACACAGGTGGCCCACCAGAGGCTTGACTACACTGATACAAGGAGAGTCACCAGTGGAGACTGGAAAAAGAAGAGGAAGTCTCTTTCCTCACAGCCCACTCCAGAGTAATAGAAGAAAATGCTCTACCAGATGCCCAGACATCAATGTAGGGATACTAGAAATATGAAAATCAAAAAAAAAAAAGTATGACACCATCAAAAGAATATAGTAATTCTCAAATACCAGACCCTATAGAGCAAGAAATGCTTGAAGTCACTGAAAAGGAATTCCAAGCAACAACCTTAAGGAAAATCACTGAGATACGAGAAGACTCAGTTAGACAACATAATGAAATGAGAAAAAATGTCCAGGATATGAAAGAGGAAATATACATAGAGATTAATACCTTAAAAAATAATGTAGCAGAACTCATGGAACTGAAAGATTCACTCAACAAAATAAAAAACACAAATAATAACTTAAGCGGCAGGCTAGAACAAGTGGAAGAAAGGATTTCTGATCTTGAAGATAGTCTTTTTAAAATAACCCAGGCAGAAAAAGAAGGAAAAAAGAATTTTTAAAAAATGAAGAAAATCTAAGAGAGCTAGTAGTCAACTTAAGCACACAGACATTCAAATCATGGGTGTTCCAGAAGGGGAGGACAAAGGAAAAGACATGGGAAACCTATTCAATGAAATAATAATTGAAAACTTCCCAGGTACAGGGAGAGACATGAACCTTCAGATCCAGGAGGCTCAAAGATCCCCAAACAGATTCAACCCCAAAAATCCTCTTCAAGACACACAAACATTCAAATCATGGGTGTTCCAGAAAGGAAGGAGAAAGGAAAAGGCATGGAAAACAGATTCAATGAAATAATAATGGAAAACTTCCAGTATAGGGAAAACATGGGCCTCAGTCTTCCCATCTATAAAATGGGGGTTGGTCAGGACGATATCCTGGTTACCAACTGCTCCAACATTCCATGATTTTAGACATCTCTGAACTTTCCAATGGGGTCACCATATCTGGGGGAAACTCTTATTAGTAATATCAGGTGCCAGTTTTGTCAGATCTCCACTCACATATCAGGCCTACAGGGTGATACAGGCAAAAGGGGCCTCAGTGTTTTTATCTATAAAACCAGGAGGGAAATGTTGAATTAGACTTCAGTTTTATGATCCTATGAATTCCACACTAACTGTAATGGAGCCAACATTTGTGCAGCTCTTCCTGATCAGTACACTAATGGGGCTGGGATTACTCATGCTTGATTTAAAAAAACAGTGTTCATACATAGAACCCATCTGCCGGCAGCTTGGTCAATGGCTGTCCAGGTAAACGTTTCCACCAAATCCCAATGTGATATCCAGAAGCACCCAGTATTTGGATGTGTTCTTTGGTAGCTCCTCATAGAGACATATTTTGACACACTAAGAATACCCACATTTATTTCTGTTAAAATGGAGCCATTGGTCAGCAGAATCTAATTAGAAATTAATGAATACTATAGCGCTGAAGTCCTGCCACTGACACCAGGGATTTGAAGAGCTACGTTGTCAATAGCAGTGGAGAGAAGAGGTTGGTGTTCAGGGGAATCCATTGTACTTGCTCTCTCATTTCAGAGAACAGGCCTAAGGGATGGAGATCCCACAGCTAGGTCTTAGAAGAAGGGTCCACTGGCTAGCAGTTATCTATGGGCAAGCAGGTCACGACAGGGAAACCTACAACTTCTGGGTGCTATGAGGCCAATTATATCACGCTGGCAAGTTATAAAAGCTGGCACTAGACTGTATACTCTGTGAAGGCAAGAACCGTGCTGTGTTATGTGTTTTGTCCAGTCATCTCTCCAGGACTATCACAGGGCCTCATTCTTACTAGGTGCTCAAAAAATATTTGTAACTTGACCTAAAGTCATGAAGCTGACATGTGGTACATGTGGGATTTGAACCCAGGCAACTTTAGATGGGAACATCTGAGCTTCCTACCTGATACAATTTTTCTTATTCCTCTGTACCACATGGTCATTGTCAGTCCATTTGTCCATCTCCTCTCCTGGACCATGAGTTCCTTAAAGAAAGGGAACATTCTTTTTGGTCTTCACATCTCCACTCTCCAGCACAGTGTCACGCCTCCAGTAGATGCTCATAAATGCTTGTCACATTAAGTAGGATGAAATCTCAGTGAGCCAGAGGAATCTTTCTGCAACAGGAGGGACTAGAGTTTAGACAGAGAATTGGGACTATTTTATACCCGGCACCCAGCCCTGAGCCTGGTGTGTATAGCAGAGCTTAGTATTTGCAGGTTAAACTGAAATGTATGAAGCTGACCTCAGTCAGCCCAAAAGATGAACCACATTGCAGGAGGGACATTTAAAATGTTGTCATTCTAGACACATTCCCTGAGGTGCAATTGTACTTAGGCTGTGCTCTCATTACCCTTATTTTTAAATGACCGAGCTGGAGCTCAGAGGGGATTGTGTTAGATTGGGTCCTGGGAAACAGATTCTGAGATGGAAATTTGCATGTGGAAGGCTTATTGGAGAGTGCTCTTGGGAGATATACCAGGAAAGAAGGAAAGAAGAAAGGATAAATGGAAGAAAAGAAGGAAGGAGGGAAGGATTGGGCAGGGAGCTGGAATAAACCTTTGGAGTCATCCCAAATTGAGATATGGGGGATGGGCCCCTGAGTACACACATGAGCCAGTCACTGGGAAGAGGTATGACCTTGGGTGACACAGTTCCTCACCAACAAGGGCGTCTCAGTGAGGGATGCAGCTATGAGCTACCAGTGCCCACAGTTCTCAGCAGCTGGGGATGGGGGTGGGGATACATCAGCCCTGAAGAGAGTCTCTCTGTAGGTGGATCACTACAGTAACTAGAGGGATAGTGGCTCCCTGTGTCCCCCAGGTTCTAAGTGGAAGACCTGAGACTTGGTTTCTGGTTTCTGAAGCTTGAGTATTCTCCTACTACATCAATGGACTCACTTTGTGGTAACCATACACGGCACACCTGTCCCTGTCACACAAAAGAGCACAAACCACTTTTGGGGACATTAGAGGAGAAGGGAAGGGCTGGCAAGTATCTGATTTGGGCAATGACCAATGGCAGCTAAAGGACAAAGGCAAGTAAATGTGACCTGTGATCAGAACATGGGGGATGATCCAGATGTCACAGGCAGGACTAGAACTCAGACTTCCAAGATTCCTGTCACGGTGCTTCCTCTACTGTGTCACCCCTTATGGGGTGTAGATCTACATGTGCCAGGCACACCATGATAGGTGCTGTCTTCTCCTTGTGCTCCTCCTTTCCTTCTTCCCCCTTTTCCTCCTTTCCCTCTCTCTTACCCCCATTCTTCTTTGGTATGGCTATTCTTACTGAATCCTCACCACAAGCCGGGGAGGTAGCAATAATGTATGCCCAATTTACACATGGGGACACCAAGGCTCTGAGAGTTAAAGTGGCATGTTCCAGGTCACAGCAGTGGTAAGTGGAGGATGAGGAAGGAAGGAAGACCTCGGAGCAATAGGTTCTAAATTAAGAGCTTGGCCTTGGAGCTTTAAGTTAAACTGACAATAAACTAGAAAGTCATGTGGATTTTCAGATATCCATGACTCAGTCCCGGCTGAAGTCATAGGAATCCCGTGATGACAAACTGAATTTTCGTGGACACAGTTGTTCCACAGATCCAGCCTGGTGATGATCAGGCTGCCATCAAGGGGTTGTCAGTGGGTGGGATACTCTAAGAGCTTCTCACACTAGGATTGTAGAGCATCTTTTGATGTGCTCTGTCAATTGACACATCTTTCTTTGTGACCAAGACTTGCTTTATTCCCTTTTTTATCTCCTTCTCCAGACATGCAAAATATTCCCAAATTAAATCCTAGAGGAGACACACAGCTTTATGTCACCCCCATCCTGGGGTAGCCCTGGGCTTCTGATAACTGTTTACCTAGTGGGGTGTCAGTGATGTTGGGGAAGATGGAGGTGAGGCACTAAAATATCACCAATCGAATGGGGCAAGGAATATGCCTAAGAAGGTGGCTGAGAAATCCACTTATAAGAACCCTCTCTTCTCTTCTCTGACCATGTCATCCCCAAGAGTGCTCAGGTGCCTGCAGCTTTCTGCAAAACATTCCACATAAAATGTAAATGGGGGAGGTACAGTAGCGTCTTGGGATGTCCGATGTACCACATAGTAGGTACACAATAAATGAATGGATGATTGAAGCAGATACCAGGTACAATGTAGGCACATGCATAAATTATTCATTTAATGTAAAAAAAAAAGAAAGGCCTCTGGAGTTAGACATTATCCTCATTTTCCAGAGGAGGAAGGTGGGTTATAAAAACAGGGTCTGTAACAGATGCTGTCCTGGCCCTCCCTGCTTGGCATTCATGTCTACATGTGGCAGGCTGCTGACACAAACAGACTCTCAGCGTGGGGGCTTTCTATTGGCCACAGGGCCATGCTCAGCCCCTGCACAGGACAGGTGAGAACTGCCTGAGAGTTAGGGGGGCAGTCCTCAAGCACATCTGGGAGCTGGTGGACCCATACCCCAGCCCTCAGTTGGGAAACTGAAGCACACACTGTACACTGTCTCCCTGAGTCCTACAGCAGGATTGAGCTCCGGTTGCCCCCCACGGTTATCTGTTTGGTGACACACTCTGCATTGGCTTTCTTCTTTTCTCTGTCTTACTTCCCTACTCCTGTATCTGTGTTTCTTGGTGCTGTGGTTGGAATGTACCCCCAAGTTTCATGTGTTGGAAACTTAATCCCAAAATTCATGTGTTGATGGCATTTGGAGCTGGGGTATTTGGGAGGTAAATAGGATTAGATAAGATCATCAGCAAGGAGACCCCACGATGGGAATGGTGGCTCTATAAGGAGAGGAAGAGAGTCCTGAGCTGGCAGGCACACTCTTGCCCTCTCACCATGGGATGCCTCCACCACATTAAGACTCAGTGAGGAGGCCCTTGCCAGATGCAACGCCCTCGACCTTGGGCTTCCCAGCCTCCAGAACTGTAAGAAATCAATTTCATTTCTTTATGTTACTTAGTCTGTGGTATTCTGTTACAGCAACAGAAAACAGACTAAGACATTTGAGTGACCCAAATCAACTGCTTGAACTAGAATCCTTCTCTGCAAGTGTGCTTCTGGGGGAACCCAAACTGCAAGAGGGGCTCAGAGAGGTAGAGCGATGCTTCCATGTCCACAGCAGGTGGGAAGCCAAAACAAGACTTGAACCCATGTCTTGTGCTCTATATAGTATTATTTCCTCACCCAAGTACTCATTTCAATCTCCAAGAAACTATTTATAAAATAGTAGCCAGTTTTTTCAAGATGGCGGCGGCTGCGGCGGCTGGCGCGGAGTAGCTGAGGTGGAAAAGGTGGCCACTGGGCCTCAGGCAGCCGGGAAACTTGTGGACCTTCCCCTGGCCATCTCTTAAGGGAGGACTGCTGCTGCTGGCCGGTCGTGGGGGCTCAACGCCACTTTGCCCCCGGCAGGAGAGGCTGCCTCATTTACAGGCAACAGCTTTGAAGTGTGGAGCAGGAAAAGAACTGATTCTTAGCTGCAAAAGTGAGTCTTGAAACAGGGAACACGGCGCCAGGGCTGCTGTGGATGCAGCCAGGATCCCGGAGACCGGGGCCGCGCTGAAGAAGGCGGCCAGCTGCCCTATTCAGGATTCGAGGTTTCAGGCCGGCATTAAAGAAGATTCCTGGGAGCGCCCGAGCGGCGCCGCGACTGAACAGCCCGAGGCGGCAGCGCCGAGAACACGGAAGGCAACAAACCAGAGACAGAGCGAGCGCCCGACCTGGCACAGCACTGTGAGTGATCCCTGGCACAGCTCTGTTCGGGGGGGTGGATGCCCACGCGGCTTCCGCCTGCACCACCAGGCCACTCATTGCCCCGGTGCTGCCTCCATTTTCCCAGGTGCGGGCAGCTCCGCCCTGCTCGGCCATCACTGAGCCCATTTGCTTGGCCTGGCGCGGGGCTTTCCGGACCCTGCGAGCCGACCTCCTCTCCCACTCCCTCCGCGGTTCTCTGGCAGGGCTGTGGGTGTGGGGCGTCCCGACCAGTTTTGGGAGGGCTAGGAAGTACGGGCGGGCCGACTGTCACTCCACCACACCCTGGACTCCGGCCCCGGTAAACTTCCTGTTACTGGGAGGCAGATACCATCTCTGCGACCACCAGTTTGGAAAAAAGCCTAACGAATTTCTGGTTGGGAATAGTGTGGTAGGAGAGTTCCCAGGTCCGCTTGAACCTGCCGGAGAGCAGGCTGCAGGCGGGCACTAGACTCGGTTTATACCGGGGGGATACAAAGGTGAACAAGACCCGAAAAAGATCTACACAGTGCTACAAAGGCACCCAGAGAGACCGGTCGTCTGTGCCTAGCAGAAACCTGGTAGACTTCCTGGGCGAGGCGGTGCTGAGCAGGGTCTTGAAGGCCCAGCTGATAGACGAGGGGTGCAGAAGACACGCCCCAGCCCAGCACAGTGTGCACAGAGGGGGGAGACGTGCGGCCAGGGAGGCGGAGACTCGACAGGAACCACACACCCGGTGGGGTCGCCACTGCACGATCTAACAGCCTGGGCCAGAGCACACGGAACGGGGAGAAGTCCTGTACAGAAAGTGAAAGCTCAACAGAGATCACACACCCTGTGGTACGTGATCCACCAGCCCAGCAGAGTAAAAGCTGACCAGAAAGGTGGCTCCCCGGAGAAGCCCAAGACCCGAGGCAACCACACACACAAGACACTAGAGGCCAACTGAGCAGTCACGGCGGGAGCCATACCAAATTGGCAACCACAGCAACATCCTAGTTAGTCATTAGTCTCAAACCGGTGGACTGTGAAACCCCCTGCCACAATGAATAAACACCAAAAAAAAGACACCAGAAATACAAAAAATCAAGAAAGTACACCACCAAAAGTTAATAAATCTCAGACTCTAGATCCTATAGAACAAGAAGCCCTTGAAATAACTGACAAGGAATTTCGAGTGATAATTCTAAGGAAACTGAATGAGATACAAGAAAACTCAGCTAGACATCATGATGAAATGAGGAAAAGTATACAGGATCTGAAAGAGGAAATATACAAGGAAATCAATTTCCTGAAAAAAAATGTAGCAGAACTTGCTGAACTGAAGAAATTATTCAGCGGAATAAAAAACACAACGGAGAGTTTAACCAGCAGGCTTGTCGAAGTTGAAGAGAGAACCTCTGAACTTGAAGATGGGCTGTTTGAAATAACACAAGCAGACAAAAAGAAAGAGAAAAGAATCAAGGACATGGAAGAAAATCTGAGAGAGATATCAGACAACCTCAAGCGCTCAAATATCCGAGTCATGGGTATTCCAGAAGGGGAGGAAAATGGAGATTCCATTGAAAACATATTCAACAAAATAGTGGCAGAAAACTTCCCAGGTATAGGAAAAAACACTGATCTTCAGATCCAGGAAGCTCAACGATCTCCAAACGTATTCAACCCAAAAAGGCCTTCTCCAAGACATGTCATAGTCAAATTGGCAAAACTCAGAGACAAAGAGAGAATCTTAAAAGCTGCAAGAGAGAAGCGTCAAATCACCTATAAGGGAGCCCCAATCAGGTTAACATCAGACTTTTCATCACAAACCCTAAAAGCTAGAAAGGAATGGGATGATATTTTCAAAATACTAAAAGACAAAGATTGCCAGCCAAGAATACTCTACCCTGCAAGGCTATCCTTCCGAAATGAGGGGCAAATAGTATATTTCTCAGACAAACAAAAACTGCGGGAGTTCACTACCACAAGACCACCCTTACAAGAAATCCTCAAGGGAGTACTGGGTTTGGTTCCTGAAAAATAACTATCACTGCCATAAAAACCCAAGAAAAATCAAAACCCGCTAGTACAATAAAAATGGCATTCATGAAGAGAAAACAAGCTAACAAAAACACTATCTACAACCTAAGGAACCAACAAACAAAGAAACCAAACAGTAAATCAGAAAGCAAGGAACAAAAGACACCTAAGACAACCAAACAACCAATAAAATGCTAGGAATAAATCAACACCTTTCAATAACAACTCTTAATGTTAAAGGCTTAAATTCCCCAATTAAAAGACACAGACTGGCTGACTGGATCAAAAAGCAGGACCCAACTATATGCTGCCTACAAGAGACCCACCTCACCCATAAAGATTCACACAGACTAAGAGTGAAAGGATGGAAAAAGATTTACCATGCAAACAGAAAAGAAAAACGAGCTGGAGTGGCTATTCTTATATCTGACAAAATAGACTTTAAACTAAAAACCATAAAAAGAGACAATGAGGGACACTACTTAATGATAAAAGGACTGATCCATCAAGAAGACATAACAATCATAAATATGTACGCACCCAATGTTGGAGCAACCAGATTTATAAAACAAACTCTATTAGACCTAAAGAAGGAAATAGACACTAATACCATAATAGCAGGGGACCTGAACACTCCACTGTCAATATTAGACAGATCATCTAGGCAAAGAATCAGTAGAGAAACACAAGATCTAAACAAGACTCTAGACCAATTGGAATTGGCAGATATCTACAGAACATTCCACCCAACAACCTCAGAATATTCATTCTTCTCATCAGCACATGGATCATTCTCCAGGATAGATCACATATTAGGTCACAAATCAAGTCTCAATAAATTCAAAAAAATTGGAATTATCCCATGTATCTTCTCAGACCACAATGGATTAAAACTAGAAATTAATAACAAACAAAACTCTGGAAACTATACAAACACATGGAAATTAAACAGCATTCTACTTAATGACATATGGGTCCAAGAAGAAATCAAGCAGGAAATCAAAAAGTTTATTGAAACTAATGAAAACAATGATACATCATACCAAAACCTGTGGGATACTGCAAAAGCAGTATTGAGGGGAAAATTTATTGCATTAAATGCTCACTTCAGAAGAATGGAAAGATGGCAAGTGAACAACCTAACACTTCACCTTAAAGAACTAGAAAAACAAGAACAATCCAATCCTAAAGTTAGCAGACGGAAAGAAATCATTAAGATCAGAGCAGAACTGAATGAAATTGAAAACCAAAAAACAATTCAAAAGATCAACGAATCAAAAAGTTGGTTTTTTGAAAAGATAAATAAAATTGACAAACCATTAGCTTGGCTAACAAAAAAAAGAAGAGAGAAGACTCAAATAACAAAAATTAGAAATGAAAAAGGCGATATTACAACTGATTCATCTGAAATACAAGGAATCATTCGAGACTACTACAAACAACTATACGCCAACAAATTTGAAAATCTGGAGGAAATGGATAAATTTCTGGACACACACAAGCTCCCAAAACTGAACCGTGAAGACGTAGAAAATTTGAACAGACCAATAACAATAAAGGAGATTGAAGCTGTTATCAGAAGGCTCCCAACAAAGAAAAGCCCAGGACCAGATGGATTCACAGCAGAATTTTACCAAACATTCAAAGAGGAATTGACACCGATTCTTTACAAACTATTCCAAAAGATTGAAACGGACGCAAATCTCCCAAACTCATTCTATGAAGCAAACATCATCCTGATACCAAAACCAGGTAAAGATATAACCAAAAAAGAAAACTACAGGCCGATATCCTTGATGAATATAGATGCAAAAATCCTCACTAAAATACTAGCAAACAGAATACAGCAACACATACGAAAAATTATTCATCACGATCAAGTGGGATTCATCCCAGGGATGCAAGGTTGGTTCAACATACGTAAATCAATAAATGTGATACACCATATTAATAAACTCAAACACAAGGACCATATGATCATCTCTATAGACGCTGAAAAAGCATTTGATAAAGTTCAGCACTCATTCATGACAAAGACCCTCTATAAGTTAGGTATAGAGGGAAAGTATCTCAACATAATTAAAGCCATATATGCCAAACCCACTGCCAATATCATCCTGAATGGGGAAAAGCTGAAAGCTTTTCCTTTAAGAACAGGCACTAGACAAGGATGCCCACTCTCACCACTCCTATTCAACATAGTGTTGGAAGTACTAGCCAGAGCAATCAGAGAAGAGAAGGAAATAAAGGGCATCCAGATTGGAAAAGATGAAGTCAAACTGTCCCTGTTTGCAGATGACATGATCCTATATATCGAACAGCCTAAAACCTCTACAAAAAAACTGTTGGAATTGATCAATGATTTCAGCACAGTAGCAGGATACAAAATCAACACACAAAAATCAGTAGCATTTATTTTCTCCAATAGTGAACATGCAGAAGGAGAAATCAAGAAAGCCTGCCCATTTACAATAGCCACCAAAAAAATAAAATACTTAGGAATTGAGTTAACCAAGGAGGTGAAAAATCTCTATAATGAGAACTACAAACCACTGCTGAGAGAAATTAGAGAGGATACAAGAAGATGGAAAGATATTCCATGCTCTTGGATTGGAAGAATCAACATAGTGAAAATGTCCATACTACCCAAAGTGATATACAAATTCAATGCAATCCCCATCAAAATTCCAAAGACATTTTTCTCAGAAATGGAAAAAACTATTCAGACATTTATATGGAACAATAAAAGACCACGAATAGCCAAAGCAATGCTCAGCAAAAAAAATAAAGCTGGAGGCATAACACTACCTGACTTTAAGCTATACTACAAAGCTATAATAACCAAAACAGTATGGTACTGGCATAAAAACAGACACACTGACCAATGGAATAGAATAGAGAATCCAGAAATCAACCCACACACTTACTGCCATCTGATCTTTGACAAAGGCACCAAGCCTATTCACTGGGGAAGGGACTGCCTCTTCAGCAAGTGGTGCTGGGAAAACTGGATATCGATATGCAGGAGAATGAAACTAGACCCATACCTCTCACCGTATACTAAAATCAACTCAAAATGGATTAAGGATTTAAATATACACCCTGAGACAATAAAACTTCTTAAAGAAAACATAGGGGAAACACTTCAGGAAATAGGACTGGGCACAGACTTCATGAATACGACCCCAAAAGCACGGGCAACCAAAGGAAAAATAAACAAATGGGATTATATCAAACTAAAAAGCTTCTGCACAGCAAAAGAAACAATTAAAAGAGTTAAAAGACAACCAACAGAGTGGGAGAAAATATTTGCAAAATATACATCTGACAAAGGATTAATATCCAGAATATATAAGGAACTCAAACAACTTTACAAGAAGAAAACAAGCAACCCAATTAAAAAATGGGCAAAAGAGCTAAGTAGGCATTTCTCTAAGGAAGATATCCAAATGGCCAACAGACATATGAAAAGATGCTCAACATCACTCAGCATCCGGGAAATGCAAATAAAAACCACATTGAGATACCATCTAACCCCAGTTAGGATGGCTAAAATCCAAAAGACTATGAACGATAAATGCTGGCGAGGCTGCGGAGAAAAAGGAACTCTCATACATTGTTGGTGGGACTGCAAAATGGTGCAGCCTCTATGGAAAATGGTATGGAGGTTCCTTAAACAATTGCAAATAGATCTACCATACGACCCAGCCATCCCACTGCTGGGAATATACCCAGAGGAATGGAAATCATCAAGTCGAAGGTATACCTGTTCCCCAATGTTCATCGCAGCACTCTTTACAATAGCCAAGAGTTGGAACCAGCCCAAATGCCCATCATCAGATGAGTGGATACGGAAAATGTGGTACATCTACACAATGGAATACTACTCAGCTATAAAAACGAATGAAATACTGCCATTTGCAACAACATGGATGGACCTTGAGAGAATTATATTAAGTGAAACAAGTCAGGCACAGAAAGAGAAATACCACATGTTCTCACTTATTGGAGGGAGCTAAAAATTAATATATAAATTCACACACACACACATACACACACACACACACAAACCGGGGGGGGGGGGGAGAAGATATAACAACAACAATTATTTGAAGTTGATACAACAAGCAAACAGAAAGGACATTGTTGGGGGGGAGGGGGGAGGGAGAAGGGAGGGAGGTTTTGGTGATGGGGAGCATTAATCAGCTACAATGTATATCGACAAAATAAAATTTAAAAAATAAAAAATAAAATAAAAAATAAAAAAAAAAAAAAAGAAAGTAAAAAAAAAAAAAAAAAAAAAAAATAGTAGCCATCATGTATCAAGTGCTTAGGATATATCAGACACAGAGCTGAACACTGTGCATGTGTTATCTCAGGATGGTCCAACTCATTCATGAGCACAATGCTTTCACTTGCACGCCCATCGACCACTTGTTAATAGAACCTCTTTAATAACTTTCTCCAAATCAATTTATTTATTTCCTAAGTAGATAAAATTACTTTACATGGGAGCATTAGCTCACTTCTACAAATAGAAAAGTCAAATCACTTTCTATAAGTAGAACCTAATTTTAAAAATAAAGACAAATTAAGTATAAAAATACTAATTTATCTTCCTATTTAAAATTTGATAGTGCACTTTCAGCAATACATGCCCCAAACTTTGGGCATATCTGAGAGGTAGGCACCATTCTCTTTCCCATTTTTTGCAGAAAGAAAAAGATGAATCTAGAAAATGGCAGAGAAGGGATTTGAACTCAGGTTTGCTGGGTTGAAAGCTCTTAGCCACTGAGCCCACAGAAGCGAGGAGACAATGGCCTGTCACTTAGCTGAATGGCCTCTGCATTATAGTGCCATGATGAAAATTTGAAAATAGCAAAACTTTTCCCAATGTCCCCCCCCCCAATAAAAAGGCGATGATGTTTGTTTTTCTGGGGATTGGATGAGGACGTATAAACGGAAGTGATAAGACTTGGTATTTAAGCCCCAGTTTTTTGGCTGGATCAGGGTCAGTATATTTGTTCTTTGAGAGCCAGCCCTGAGAGGAAATTATCATTGACCTTCCCGTGACCACATTCCACATGGTGCTCCTGCTCCAGCCACACCAAGCTTGTTTATGCACTGATTGTGCTGGAAGCACCCTGGAAGGAAGCTGTGACATGGAACTCCACACCTCATGCAAGAGTCCCCTCCACTGCCTCCTGCTCCCCTCTCACTGGACCTCCCCACCTCTTCTTGATAACCCCAGGGGGTCCCTTGGGTCACTTAATATGCTGCCACTGGAAGGCAGAGAGTGGGAGGAACCCAGGCACTATCTATCTGGATGGTTCAAGGTTTTTTTTCTGTATTTCTCTGTATTATTTTTTAAATGATATGTAATAATTGTACATATTTATGGAGTACACAGTGATATTTTGATAGATGAATATAATGTGCAATGTTCTAATCAGGATAATTAGCATATCCTTCACTGCAACCATTTATCATTTCTTTGTGTTGAGAACATTTGAACTCCTCTCTTCTAGGCATTTGAAAATATACAATAAATTGTTGTTAATTATAGACACCTAGCACTACTACTATACAACACTAGAACTTATTCTTCCTATCTGGCTGTAAGTTTATATCCATTAACCTACCTCTCCCTGTTTCCCCTCCACACTACCTTTCCCAGTCTCTAGTAACCACAATTTTACTCTCTATTTCTGTGAACTCAACTTCTTTAGCTCTCAGAAGATATACAAATGGCCAACGGGTATATGAAAAAATGCTCAGCATCACTAATCATCGGGGAAATGCAAGTCAAAACCACAATGAGATATCATCTCACCCCAGTTAGAGTGGCTATCACCAAAAAGACAGAAAACAACAAACATGGTGAAGACATGGGGAAAAGGGAATTCAAACACTGTTGGAGGAAGTGTAAATTAGTACAGCCATTAAGTATAACAGTATGGATTTTCCTCAAAAAAACTAAAAATAAAACTACCATATGACCCAGTAATCTCACTACTGGGTATTTATCCAAAGGAAAGGAAACCAGTATACCAGAGAGATATTTGCACTTCCGTGTTCATTTCAGCGTTATTCATAACAGCTGAGATATGGAATCAACTTAAGTGTCCCCCAACAGATGACTGGATAAAGAAAATGTGGTATATGTACACAATGGAATACTATTCAGCCATAAAAAAGAATGTGGATGAGCCTGGAAGACAGTATGTTAAGTGAAATAAATCAGGCACAGAAAGACAGATGGGTCATCTTGAACTCTGCCATTCAACGTGTTCAGAAGTCCTTAGGTTTTATTAGGTTAAATCTGTATTTCTCAAAGTGGGACTCCTGGAGAACCTTGAGACCCCTTCAGGAGATTCTCCAGTTCAAAACCAATTTCATGGTAATGCTAAGATATTATTCGTCCTTTCCCTTCTCATTCTCCCATGAGTATACAATGGAGTTTTCTGCCAAATGCTTTTATTTGCTATGTGCTAAATACTTTCTAGAGGTTACACGATGTGATGAAATCATAGCTTTAAAAATTCATGAAATATGTGCTTGTATATGTTGTTTTTAAATTTTCTCAGTTTTAATTTCTAATATAAATATCAGTAGGTATAACCCACATAAACAAATACTTTGGGGAGCTCCCAATCATTCTTAAGAGGATGAAAGGGTCCTGAGACCAAAAAGTTTGAGAATTGCTAGGTTGAACCACATAAAATGGCTGATATTTGATAATTTTTAACTTATAAAAATAGAAGCTTCATATCAGCCTACTACTTCCAAGACGGTTGTTGAAAAATATGAACATGCCTTTCCCTTGGTTTGAGCAGTCTTTCCTCCCCACCTTCTGAGTAGACTTTCCCTTGTGTTTCAGAGTTCAGCATAGTCTTTGCTTCCTCCAGGGAGTGGTCCCTGAGCCTTCCAGCCTACACCTCTCCTTAGAAGCACTTATCATGGTTGGAAGTTTACGTTCATCTGTCTGGTTCTTTGACTAATGATGTCTGCCTCCCACCCAGACTGTGAGCTCCTGTGAGTGTCATGATCACATGGGATTTTGTTCACCAGTGGACCCTCAAGCTCACAGAGCAAGTCTTCACAGAATGCACTGTTCTCTCATTCATTCATTCATTCATCTGACATTTATCAACATAACCTGAGTATCCATCTCTGGGCTTGGCGGCTTGCCTAACTTCCTATTTAATCTTGAGAGCTGTGAAAGAGAAATTACACTAGACACTTGGTAAAAACAGCAAGACAGATTTTATTCTAGCTACTGCAAAAGAGGAGAGAAACTTTGGTGCAGAATGGAGCTCAACTGGGAATAGAGCAAGGACAGCTGGGAATTTATAGCTAATGGGCAGGGTGAGGGAATCAGTGGATGGAAAATTACTAAGAGGAACTTGATTAGATATCAAGGGTGGAGGGGATTCTTTCTAAACTGGCTTGGTAGGATTCTTTGCTAAACCTGGTCTTGGCAGGCTAAAGATGAGACTTAGCTAAAAAGAAGGCTCGGAAGAGCCTGACTAAAGTTTGGTAAAAGAGGGAGTTCTTGCCAGAGGAAGGTCCAAATTTCTAGATAAATAAACTGAGGTTCAGAGAAGATCTCAGGCTAGAAAGTGGTAGAACATGTTCAAACCAGGTCTGTAAGATTTTCTTTGTGTTCCTTTCACAACCCTCGATGCCCTGCTACAGAAGGGGGAAATCCTGGAAGACTTCTGAGAAGTGGAGACTTTTCAGCTAGACATTAACTCACAAAGGGCGTTTCAGTTTCTTCACTGGGGCCTCTTCCTAGCTTCACTTTCATCCATTTATTCAATCAGTATTCTTGAGGTCGGATCCTAGAAACTGAGGATACAGAGGAATGTTAAAGAAATTGGGGCAGAGAGACAGATAAACAAGTAAACACCAATAAAGTGATAGGTTCCACAGTGTGGTAGGAATCAGGAAGGATAAGTTGCTATGAGAAAAAGAAAAACTAAGTTGGAAGAGGGTATTTATTTTAGAAATTTTCATGTAGGTGATTTCTCTTTTGAGCCTCCTGCAAAAAGTCTTGCTTCAGGGAATATTCATAAGAGAAAATTGAAGACACAATTTCTTTATCAAAAGTCAGCTGTCACATCCCCTGATTAGATATCGGTGCATCTCTTCTGGCTGTAGTGTTGACAATAAGCACTACCAAATGCTATTATTTGCTACGTGCCAACAACTTGAATGTATTCACTTCTTGACTGCTCACAGTCACCCTGTGAGGCAGGTAAGATTATTGGTGCCTATGCAGAAACTGAGGCTCACAGCTGCAATCGAAGCCTGGATCTGGGTCCAGAGTTCCTGTCCTTTCCTATGTTCACTGTCACCCACTATGGAGGGCCAAGAGCTTTTCCAACTCCCAGCTGGAGGAGGTGGCTAGAGTTGGCCCTAGAGGGTGTGTGTGTGTGTGTTGGGGGTGATGGCTCTAATCACCAGACCCGAAATACCAAAGACTCTCAGGAAAGGGAAGTTAAATTGCATGGTGGTTGCAGTCAGGGACCTTGAGCCAATAGTCATGGGTGTGCTCCCTCCTTTGCCTGTCCTATGCCACCCTGGTGATTTCCCCACCTAGCACCTCAGTTCCCTACTGCATTAAATGGGGTTAATACTTCTTAATGAACTTTAAATGAAGCAGCACAAGCACAGCAGCAAGGATGCACTCTATTCTTTCTCTCCCTCCTTTCTTCCTCCACCAGTGCTAAAGTGAGGGAACTCGGGTCTCTCAATTTGTGTTTTTTGTGTGTGGGATATTTGGCTCCAAAGCCAAAGCCAGGTTCACCAGCTTTTAATACAGGCCTCTTTTTACCCCCAAGAGAGGCTGTTTGAGTACATGCCAATGTTTT
Organism: Cynocephalus volans; assembly: GCF_027409185.1. Lineage (NCBI taxonomy): Eukaryota > Metazoa > Chordata > Mammalia > Dermoptera > Cynocephalidae > Cynocephalus > Cynocephalus volans. Next base: position 201,109,601 of record NC_084461.1, read on the forward strand.
GTTGATTTAAGAACTCGGTGTGCCTGTCACTTCTAAGGTACTACACATTCTGAAAAGTTCCTCCCAGTCCAGGAGCCATTAATCACCCTCTGTAATTAAATAACACGGCAACCTGTAATTAGGGTATCAATTTTTGGTTTGATTGTTTACTCTTGGTCTTCCCTCTAGCCTGTGAGCTCCATGAGGGCAAGGATTATGTCCATTTTTATTCACAGCTAGGTCCCTAGTGCCTGTCCCAGTGCCTGGCCTGCAGAAGACTATCAATAAATGTTGGTGAATAAAGGAATGAGTAAATATAGAGGTTTATGGCCAAGTTTCTCCCAGGTATTACACTAAGTTCGAGAGAGGGATTGACAGTTATCAAGGAAACTCAGTCATAATAATGATTCTTTGCACCTGAGCTACACTTCATAGCTTAGATAGCACTTAATGCTGATGAGTGCTGATGATGAAAATGATGGTGATGATGATGAAGATAACGGTGATGGTTGATGATGATGGTGATGATGATGATGGTGCTGCTGCTGCTGCTGATGATGGTGATGATGATGATGTGGATGATGACGATGGTGATGATGATGATGATGATGATGACATGATGATGTGGATGATGATGAGATGATGATGGTGATGATGATGATGATGATGACGATGATGATGGTGATGATGATGATGATGGTGATGATGATGATGATGATGGTGATGATGATGGTGATGGTGATGATGATGATGATGGTGATGGTGATGATGATGATGATGGTGATGTGGATGATGATGATGATGATGATGTTGATGATGGTGATGATGATGATGATGATGGTGATGATGATGGTGGTGATGATGATGTGGATGATGATGGTGATGATGATGATGATGGTGATGATGATGACGATGATGATGATGATGATGTGGATGATGATGATGGTGATGATGTGGGTGGTGATGATGATGGTGATGTGGGTGATGGTGATGATGATGATGATGTGGATGATGATGGTGATGTTGATGACGATGATGATGGTGATGTTGATGACGATGATGATGGTGATGATGATGTGGATGATGCTGCTGCTGCTGATGGTGATGATGATGTGGATGGTGACAATAATGGTGATGATTGTAATGGTGACGGTTGATGGTGATGATAATGATTGTTGAGGATGATGGTGATGATGATACCATTTCTTAGACGTTTGTTGTGTACCAGGTGGTTTATGTACATTATCACCACATGATTCTTACAAACTCTACATGTATTATTTTCATTTTACTTACGAAGAAATGAGGCTCAAAGTATTTTCTCCAAGTTATCCAGTAGGTAAGGGGCAGAGTTGAGACTTGAACTCACATCTGTCTAACTTTGCTATCAAGCACAAAACTCTAATGACTTTCTGTGGCCATGTTCTCAATTAATCCCTTCAAGCATGTAACAAGGCAGTCACCATTATCACCCTTGTACAGATGAGGAAGAGCTTCAGAGAGGGAAGTAACCTGGCCGAGGTCACACAGCCCAAGAGGGGAAGAGCTGGGACTAAAACCTCATTGTTCTTGTTTCAAATATGGAATCTTTCCTATGACAGGACAAAACTCGGAAGATTTGGGGGCAGAAGGGAACAAAGAGGCAGGATACGTAGATCCTAATTCCAGCATTGCCTCTAACTAGCCATGAGGACTTGAGTGTATCACTGAAATTTGACTTTCTCCTCCATAAAATGGGAGCCAAAGGCCTCCCTCATAGGGTGGAAAGAGGGTTCACTGAGGTCATAGGTAGGGAAATGATTTGTAAACCATAGCACTCTGGACCGTTAGATAGTGTCAATTCCAATGTCTTGATAAGCCAGTATCTCCATGCTTTTGAAGGTCCAGGGAAATTTCTGTGTGGTCAGTTTCACTGCTAATATGAATCTCTTCTAAAGTCCTTCTGACTCTGACATTCCATGGCCCCCAAGTAGCAACTTAAAATGCTTTATTCAAAAACTGAAGAGAGACACGATGCTTGTAGTGGATTCAATTATGTCCCCCCAAAACTCAATGAAGCATAAATTGTCTCCCCTGTGTTTTATGTATTAGAAACTTAGCTCCCACTGCGACTGTTAAGAGGGTGGGAAATCCTATTATGGTAATTGAAAGGTGGAGCCTTGAAGAGGTGATCGGATTGTAGGACCATGCAGCAGTGAATGGATTAAAAATGGTGGTCAGGAGTGTGGTTCTGAGGGCTTTAAAAGAAGAGGAGAGTCTGTCTTTCTTTCTCTCTGCTTCCACCATCTTGCAATGTGAGACCCCCTGGGTCACTATTGCCACCTCCAGAGGGACTTTGGATTTCTTAGCCTCAGAAACTATAAGCAATAAATGTTGTTTTCTTTATAAATCATGCAGTCTCAGGTATTCTGTTATAGCAACACAAAAATGGACTAATACAATGCTCAAATGCTTGACTTTAGTGTTGGTAAGATTTCTAAGGAAAGGCCCCTTATTCACTATGTTCTAGTCACCCGGCTCATCTTTTTGTCCAGCAACTCCATTTTCAGCCCCATCTCAGGACCTTTGCTCTGGATGTTTCTTCTGCCTGGAACAAGCTTCCCCCTTGACTCAGTGGGGTGTCAGCACAGACATCACCTCAACAGATAAGCCTCATGCCCACCCCTATAACGAAGTTCTGCCCACCCCATTTCCCATCATACCTCTCCCAATACATTGTTCTATTGTTTTTTCGGCATTCACCAAACCAGCTGGTATTACCTAGTCAGTTTATTTTATTCTCTGTCTCCAGCATGAAAATATATGGCCCTTGAAAGCTAGGCTGATACCCCCAATGCCTGAATAAGTGACTGACAAAAAAAAAAAAGCATTTAATAAATTTTAGTGGAATGAAACACTGAATAAATGAATTTTATTTTGTGTTACTGGGGGTGCCCATGTTGCGGACAGATTCCGACTCTCAGTCTCAGATAGGAGATGCCACATTCCACTTCCAGTCCCCTGAGTCACCGAGTGTCATGCCTGATAAATGGCCATCATTGTGGGAAGGCACCAGACCTTATTTCTCAGCTGGAGTTGACACCAGTGCCTCCTGCCAAATGTGAGTGAGGGAGCCGAGTCCACATTCAAGGGCCAGAAGGAGATGGGTGTCCCTGCCCGTGCTGTTTCTGGAAAAACCATTCAGTTTTCTTGTTTCTTTCCACTTGTGAAATCTGCTGTCACCCTTTTGTTAAGATGTCTGAGAAAGTGTAAAACCACATTTCCCGGATCTGGGGACTCAATACTTTGTGCAATTATAACCCAACATATCACAGAAGTCAGATCGGCACTCACTGCCTGCATAATTCATCACTCATTTTCCTGTCAGGGACTAAGACCTTTCCTATCTGGTAGACCCTCCAAAATTAGGTTTACATTGCTTGATTAAAAATTCAGAAGCCTAAGGGCAAGAAAAAAGGAAGATATAAGTTGTATCATCATTAAATAGATGGAGATAAATAAAGCACTGGAAGAGAAAGCATGAAAAAGGGCTGGGGGGAGAGACAATGAAAAAAATTAAAGCTTGCTGGTAACTTGTCATTCTCAGATTTACCAACGTCAGTAATTAAATCCATTAATTTCTTCTTCCTAATGGTTAAAATTCAGGGACTATGGCAGGATAGGAAGTAAGAGTCTTTGGGGCCCCGAGAATATTCTAATTCTCCCTCCCTTCTTCCCTTTCCTCTCTCCCTTTCTCTCTTCCCTCCTTTTCTCCTCTCTTCCAAAATGTTATTTAGGCTCCTGCTCTTTACAGCCACACTGCAAAGCCCTAGGGATATGAAGTGAATAAACCAAAGTCCTATATTGATGAGGGACCCACCCACTATTTGGAGAAAAGACAATTGCAGCTCAGAGTGATCAGTGATGTTATGGGGAAGTAGAGGAGGCTAGGGGAGCCCAGAAGAGACACCTGACCCAGCCAGAGAATGGTCAGGGAAGATTCTAAGAGACAGTGGTGTTTGAATTGGTTCTTAAAGGAAGCACAGGTGTTACCTGGGTGATGGACAAGGGATGGAGGGGGAATGCTATTCCATGTAGGAGTGACAACATGTGCAAAGACTCAGGGAGATGACAGAGCATGGTACGTTTTGCTGAGGGTGCAGGTTGGGCTGGGTGAGATGAGGTTAGACCTTGTGGACTGAATGAAGGAGCTTATACTTAGCTCCCACTAGATTGTAAGTTCCTTGAAGGCAGGAACTATGTATGCCTGTTTTTGTTCTCCCATCAGTAAGGCCCCATTTCCTAGCATATTGTCTGGCATACACCAGCACCTAACGAGTATTTTTTGACTGACTTTAAGATTCCAGAAGTCTTGGGGAGCCATTGAAGAATCTTGAGCACAGGAGTAATATGATTATATCTGCAGTCTAGAAAGATCCTTCTGGATGGACAATAAGTGAACAATGGCTTGGAGGAAGAAGAGAGGAGCTGGCCAGCACTGTAGGCTTGAAGACTGTGGTCAAGACTATTAATGGTCCCCCACTATTCAATCTTCTTCTCTTCCTTTTGGTAATAGAATCTCCTGAATCTTAGCAGAGACTGCATTTCCCAGCTTCCCTTGCAACTAGGTGTGGTCACGTGACTAGGTCCTAGCTGGTGAAATGTAAGTGGATGTAATGTGTGTAACTTTTACACTGCCTTAGTAAAAGGAAGTTGCTTGACTCATTTTCCTCTATCTCCTGTCTTGAATGTAGTCATGGTGGCTGGGAACAGCTTCAACCATCAAGTGGAGGATCAGTCTCTAGAGCAGGGACTGAAAAACTCTGCCTGCCAGTATTGGATTCGATACTGCTTAACCATCAGTTTTTGTACATAAAGTTTGATTGGAACACAGCCATACTCATTTGTTCATGTCTGTGACTGCTTTTTTGCTACAATGATAGAGTTGAGAAATGTGACAGATACTCACATAGCCCTCAAATTCTAAAATATTTACTATCTGACCCTTTACAGAAGGTTTACTGATCCCTGCTCTAGTGGTTGGCAGAGCAGTAAGATGGAAGGAACCTGGGCCTCTGGATGACTTTGTGGAGCAGAGACACCTACCCACTCCGGCAGCCCATTTACATCAAGAGTGATGGATGAGAGAAAAATTAACTTCTGCCTGGTTTTAGATGCTGATGTTGGGTTCTTGGTTATGGCGGTAGCTCAGCTGGTACCCTATTTAATACAAAGACTAAGAGCTAGTTGTATTGGGGCAGATGGAAGATGGTGGTGGTCCGAACCTAGGCAGAAGTGGCGAGGAAAAGAGAAGTGAATGGAGTTCAGAGATGCTGGAGAACTCAATTGGGAAAATCTGGTATCTGACTGAATGGGGATGTGAAGGAAACATTAAAAGTGACTCCCAGGACAGTGACATTGAATGCAGGGGACAGGAGGTCAGGTTGGGAAAAGATGCAGAGCTTGATTTTGCTGTATGGTGTTTGAGCAAAAATCTTCCCATTTTAGCCATGGATCTCAATGGGACTGGGAGGCAGTTGGCCCTGAGGGGAGGGTTTGAGAAGTGACACACTATAATGTATGAATGGGAGAGACCCCACCCCTTGGTAATCTGATGTGAGCACCAAATTTTTCTGAGCTAGAAAAAGCTTTGATCATCACACAGCCCATCTTCCCATTTTAGCACTAAAAATACTGATGCTTAGAAGAGATAACAAGCTCTTCCAAGATCACAGAGAGGGCTATTGGCAAAGCCTAGTCTCCCTGACTCCCAGTGTAGTACTGACTTCACTCATTCCCAGCCATCTATGTGCCAGGTTCTCTACCAGGCACAGGAGGTACAATGGAAATTAAGACAGATATGGCCATTGCCAAGTACGTGATGGCACATTAATTGTAAGAGGCACTCTATTTCAGAGATATTAGAACATGCCAGATGTGCATCTTAGAAAGATGAGGTATGGTGATAGGAGCAGCTACTATTCCTGAAGTATCTGCTGTGCCATGGGTAGAGAGAAGTGCCCTTCATGGATTACCATAGTCGGTGGTCACAACAAGGAGTTAGGTGCTGCTAGTGGCCCCACTTAGCAAATGAAGAAAAGTTAGATTCAGAGATGCTGGTCTTCAGCCAAAGGCTGCACAGCAAGAAAATGGCCAGAGTTTCTAATTCGTTAATTCACACATTCATTCAGTACATACTTACCGAGAACCTACTAAGTGCCAGGTGCCATTCTAGCATTTGGAATTATAGCAGAAAAAAAATTGATCAAGTTCCTGTTTTCCTGGGGTTTGCTTTCTAGTAGGGGGAGAAGGAAAGGAAAATAAATAGATAAATACATAATATATCAGATGGCATCAAGTTCTGAAAAGGGAAAGAAAAAAAACAACAACAAAAATAAAATGGGGGAGAGGCTGGAAAATGAAGGGGTAGTACTATTTTATAGAGGATGGTCAATCGGGGAAGGACTCCTTAATGAAGTGACTTTGAGCAGAGACCTGGATGAAATAAGGAAGGGACAAGTCAGGTGGGCATCAGGGAAGATGCTTCAGGCAGTGGGGACAGCAAGTGCAAAGGTCCTGAGGTAGGAGTGAAATGTTGTGTTTATCTGCATTTAACACTCTCTCTTCCCACTGTGCTATACTTTATTTAATATGTACCTTCCCAAGCACCTACTATGTGATGGCACTGGTCAGAGGGTGGATGAGATGTAAACTGCCCTCAGAGGGTTCACAGAGTGGCAGGGGAGACAGACACACTGACACACCCTGAGAGCCCTAGGCAGATACAGGAAAGGTGAAATAAAACATAAATGGAGGCCTTGTCTGGCAGGGAAGAACTTGACCTGACCTTCAAAGGCATATGGAGTTTCTTTAAGCTCCTTTTTTCGCAGTGTAAATACGAGTCGAACATGCCTAATTTGAGAATCTGAAATCCAAAATGCTCCAAAATCCTAAAAATTTTGAGCACCAACTTAACACTCAAAGGAGCATTTCAGATTTCAGATTCTCGGATTAGGGATGCTCAACCTGTATGTATTCTGAAAATATTCCAAACCAGAAAAAATTCTGAAATCCGATCTGAAATACTTCTGGCCCCAAGCATTTCAGATAAGGGTTATTTGACCTGTATCAGAGAAGTGCATAACTTGATAAATTTTTACAAGATAAATGTCCCTGTGCAACCAGAATCCTGATCAAGAAAAAGAGTGTGTCTAGCTTCCCATATGTCCCTTAAGGTCCCTCCAGCCACTCCCAGGAAACCCCTAATCTGACTTCTAGGACCAAAGATTATTTTTGCCTGTTTTAAGATACAGTATGTCCTCTCTTATATTTGGCTTTCTTGCTTAAGATTGTGTTTGTGAGATTCACCCATGTTGTATGGAATTAATTGTACTTCATGGGTTCCCATTACTATGCAGAATCTCAGTGTGTGAACATACCATGATTTATCTGCCTGTTCTGTCACTGCTGGACACTTGAGTTGTTTCCATTTGTGGCCATCACGTGCAGTGCTGCTATGACATTCTGGTACATATCGTTTGGTGAACATATGTACACATTTCTGTTGGGTATGACCTGGGAGTAAACTTGCTGGGTTATGAAGTGTGCATATGGCGAGCTTCAGTCAACACTGCCAAGCAGTTTTCCAAAATGGTTGCACCAGTTAACAGTCTCACCAGAGGTGTATGAGCATTTGAGCAACCTATCCTCACTAACATTTGGTATTTTCTGTCATTTTCATTTTGCTTCATTTTCAGTCTTGTGGGGCAACATGGCATTCCATCCCTCGCGGTTTTAATGTGCACTGCCTCAATGAATAACATAGCTGAGCATGTTTCTTGGCTATTTACTCATTCTCTTTCAGTAAGTGTCTGTTCAAGTCTTTTGCCTATTTTTTTTCTATTGGGTTGTCCACGTTTCTTGCTGGTTTATAGGTGTTTTGTGTGTATTCTAGATATGAGTCCTTGGTTGAATATCTATTGCAAATATATTCTTCACTCTGTGGATTGCTCTCTCATTCTCTTAGTGGTGACATTTGATGGACAGATGTTTTTACCTTTAATATAGTGCATTTTATCTTTTTTTTTTTTTCCTACAGCAGGATAGAATTTTCTCAAGCATATTCAAATGCACAAAGCAGGTTTTTCCAGTAGAGGGAGGGGTTTGAGCAGAGGTGGAGAGGTGAGAAGGTCAGGGCTTTGGAGGACGTGGGTGTGACATGACACTCAGGGGTGTGTAAGAGTCTGAGGAAAGGTGGGGAGGACGGAGGAGTTGTTGGGGGCTGCCCATGGGGGCTTTGGAACACCATGCTGCAGCGTTTGGACTTCCTTCCAGAAGTCCACAGAAGGTAGAACTTTTGACCAAGGGCTGCCAAGACCAGAGCTGGTGTTAGGAATATTAATCCAACAGCAAATGCCTGCATACGGGTGATGGGGTGAGGTAGAGTTGGGGGAGGTGGGGAGGCCCCAGCCTGGACAGACTTAGGGCAGCCTCATAGATGGGGCTTGCCATTCCTCTCTCCAGAGGGGAATAGCCTTAAGATGGAGCATAGGGACACATTTATGGATGACATATCCTTAAGAATAATGTCACAGCCCTCACTGGCCCTGCTTCAGTCTGGTGCTGTCTTTCTGGTCTTAAGTAAAAGCTCAGAGAACAAGCAGATGATTCAGAGGGTCACAGACCAGTCCGTCATCTGTCAGCTCTCTGAGAGCCTCAGAGAAGATGGGGCAAGTCTGCCTGTTCATGTCTAGGAAAAGTCTTGGTTCCCTGAGGTGAAGGACATGGCGGAGGCCTGAGAAGAATTGGGGAGCATGGGCAGGAGACTTGAGTTATAGACCTGCCTCTACTTCAGTTCATTGCTGTGTGTCCTTGGGGAAGTTCCTTCTCCTCTCTGGGCCTCTGTGTTCTTATCCACAGGGAGAGCTGTAAAACTCAGATGAACACATGGACTTAACATGGTTTGTAGATAATACTTCACAAACGTAAACGATTACTCGGCCCTCACCTTCTCTGCCCCAGGAGCCAAGGAGTCAGAGAAGTTTGCATTTACTCTGCTAACAATTATGTCAGAGGTGGTCTCAGGGACCAATATTGCTAGGCCCAACCCAGAATCTAAGGCATTCATCACCCACGCTTCCTTGCTTCCTAAATTACCAGGAATTCCCACCAATACCAAGCTCCTCTGTCTGAAATCTAAGCATCTTAAATCCAAGATATGGACATGGAAATCATATATTTTCATTTATAGTGTATTTTCTACTTCCTTCTAAAAATATTTGAGGTGGCTGACAAAACAATAACAACAACATCTGTTTAGTACATCCTCAGGGCAGGACACCATGTCAGCCACTATGATAGGAGACGTGCTTGGAGCTGTGAGCAGAGGAAGGTGCTGGGGAATAGTGTGGGGACCTCAAAGAGCCTGCGATGGTGAGGTGTGTGTGTCAGCTCAGCTAGGCCACAGCACCCAGTCACTCAATCTGACACTTATCTAGGGGTTGCTGTGAAGGTATTTTGTAGATGTGATTAACATCTACCATTAGTTGACTTCAGGTAAAGGAGATTATCCTTGATAATCTCCACGTGTTTCTCATCCAATCAGTTAAAAGCCTATAAGAGCAGAACTAAGGTTTCTCTGAGGAAGAAGAAATTCTGTCTCAAGACTGCAGCATCAGCTCCTGTCTGAGAGCTTCCAGCCTGCTGGCCTGCCCTGCAGATTTTGGACGTGCCAGCCCCACCATCGCATGAGCCTATTTTTTTAAAAAAATTATTTATTAACTATTATTATTACTTTAAATTCTAAGATGTTGTGGAGCAGTTGTGGAGGAGGGGGAGAGGAGAAAGGGGAGGGAAATAGGGTGGGAGGAGGACAAAAGAGGGATGAGGGGCATGGTCAGGGCCTGTGGCAGGCCCCCCACATTCTAGCAGGAGAGCCCAGGGGACTTCCAGGGGCTGCTCAGTCACGGCTGGACTGGATGCAGACTTCGGGGGAGGGGGCATGGCTGAGGCCCTTGGCCTCCCAACCCCAGGAGCCTAGGGAGCTTCTGGCGGGGGCTCTGTGGTCATCTGTGGGCTGAATGTGGATGTCAAATGGGCATGGCTGAGTCCCTCAGCCCCCCACTGCCCTGGCTTGAGAGCCTGGGGGGCCTCCTGTCCTTCTAGGTTTTATAGATGTTCTTTGGTGCTGTTAGACTTTTATTGGTTAACATCAGAACTTTGTCTCTGATCTGTGGGTTTTTGTTTTTTCCCTTAGTTCTGTGTTGGATCATTCACTATTCCCACCACTTAAACTCTGCACTGCTACTAATTTTTTGTCCTTTGCTTACTTCTAAAATGGGAGACCTTCCTGTGGGAACTAGCACTTGAGCCCCGTGGTTGAGCTAAATTGCTGCTTTGCTGCTGATTATCTGGGGAAGGCTTTTTGTGCAGCTCACGATTTAATTGTTGACCTTGTAAGCCCTTCAGGGTCTTGTGAGGTCTGGTACACCTGGCTTGTGTGGAAACTCTGGTCTGGACCTGAGTCTTTTCATCAAACTGCTCCCCCTGCAGTTCTATATTCCTGACCAGTCTCCACTGAGTGGTCCTGTGCGGATTGGGAGACAGATCAGCTGTCCATGCTGTGCCCCGGTGTTCCCCAGGTGGGCTCGTCTCCCCTACCCCCCTAACTCCAAACACTTCCCATGGGATGGGCCATGCACCGGTCCCTTGTGATGACTCACCAGCCTCTGAGTGGCCCTTTTTTTCAGTTGTCTGCAGCCCCTCACTCCTGTGTGGGTCCATGGGAACCCTATTCATGGTCTTGCTGGCCTGGGGGCCACCAAGGCCCTCTTTTCCCCTGTAGTCTGCAAGCAACTTCATACAAAGGAAACGGCTGTGGCTTTTTTCAGCTCTTGCTCCATGTGCCCACCAGGGCCAGGCTTGAAGTGGCTGGGGCTCGAAATGGTTGGAACTATCCTTTCTTTCTCTCATCATGGCTTCTCCTGCCTTCATGAACTCTGTAGGTCTCTCCTCCTCTTCCCCTGGGCTCCAGTGGTCCCGGCTTGACATCATTGCTTTTTAATAATTGTAAATTGGTTTAGTTGCATGAGTCTATACCTTGAAATTCTATGTCATCTACATCTATATCTATATCATGTCTATGTCTCTGTCTATGTCCTCTTTCTATCTACATAACCCATTGGTTCTGTTTCTCTGGACACCACTGCAGGATACAAAGCCCCAAATAAGAATGTAGGGCCAAGGTCGGTGGGAGCAGCGGTCAATGAGGACCAGCTCTCTGACCTCAGCCTCTTCTGTTCTCTCTGTTACTCACTCCGCTCCAGCCACGAAGACCTTCCTGGCCCTCAAGCATGCCAAGCACGTTCTAGCTGCCAGGCCTTGGCACTTGCTGCTCCTTTCTCCTGAGATCTCCCCCATGGCCTGAGCAGCCACTTTATCCCAGTCTCTGCTTAGATGCCACCTCTTAGACAGGCTCTCCCTGACAGCTGTAATCTAAAATATCCACCACCATCATCCTCTTTACTCAGATTAATTTTCTTTCCCAATGCTTATCACTACTAGCTATTTTATATCTTTATATTGTCTGTCTTGCCCACTGGAGTAGGAGCACCATGAGTGTAGAGACACTTTTTCACTCCTATGTTCTAGTCCCTTAGCACAGGGTCTGGCAGAGAGTGGGCACTCAGTGAGCTCCATATTGTGGTGGGTTTTGAATGCTGTGCCAAGTGATTATAAGGAGTTGAAACCAGCTTCCCTGACTGATCTCCTGACAGCTGTGTACTCCCAGAGAGACACCATGGGGGGAACTCACAAAGAGACGCCAGCAAGAAACAGCTTGGAGGTACTTGACAATTTTCCCTTATCTCCGATCCACGTTGCCTGGTAAAGTTGTTCACGAAGGAGGCCTTATGATGCATCTCAAAAAAGCAACCACAGCCTCTCAATCACTCAGCAAATTTTGGAAGGGAAAACAGATATCAAAAATGAAAGTGCACAACAGTAATATATGATATCAGATCCGTCATTCTTTACAGCAACATGGACGATGGCATTTGTGAAACAGCAGTTGCACCCAAAAGATAGACAGGCAGTTTTGACATGTCTTGCCAGAGAAGAATCACCCACCCCACCCTTGTCCCTCCACCCTCTCAACCTGATCATGAAGAATAAGAGAATTACAAACAAATCCATCAGGCAGAGAGCAGAAGCAGCGGAGTTTCGGGGATGGGGTGGTGATGACAAGAAGACGTTTCAGGGTGCCAGGTATTAGCATAGTCTCGAGCACAGCCAAGTGGGTGGCTGCTCACAAGGCGGGATGTGGTGGGCCCTGGGAGGACTCACTTGTCTCCAACTGCTCCTCCAATGGTCTGTCCATGGTGCTGAAATCGGGGTTGATTAGTGTCAGAGAAGGAGTCACAGGTGATGGTTATCAGCCATCGGCTCCTGTGTGAGATTGAGTTTATGATGGATTGGCAAAGCTGGAGTTGGGGGATAGATATCTATAAATTACAAACACACGAGCTGACAAGGGCCAGTCGATAACACAAGCAAGAGAAACGAATTGTAAGACCATAGGGAGTGGTAGGGATTGTAGCTAACTAGAGGGCACAAGCCCCAGTGAAAGAGGACAGCTGCCACTCAGTCCCATCTGTTTGAGGTCATGTGGGAATGTGAGATTAGGGTTTCCTTTTTTTTTTCTGTTTTATTATGAATATTCATGAGATACAAAGCTAATTTCACCCCTCGTGCCCATCACGTGAGGGCCAGATTCATATTGGCAACATACCCATTACCAGAAATTGCATTTGTACCCTGTGTCCCCCACCCAATTATCCCCAACCTCCCTTGTTCTCTCCCTCTCCCCCCCCACACTCCACTTTGTAGCCCAAGGAATGTTCTCTCCCTCTGTTTGATCACAGCACTACTGCGGTCTTTCTTTCCTTCCTTCTTTCTCTCTTAGCTCCCATGTATAAGTGAGTACATATGGTATTTATACCTCTGTGCTTTGCTTATTTCTCTCAACATAAGTTTCTCTAGGCTCATCCATGTTGTTGCAAATGGGAGTATTTCATTCTTTTTTATGGCAGAGTAGAATTCCATGGTGTACACATATCACAGTTTCCTTACCCAATCATCCATCGGTGGACATTTAGGTTGGTTCCATATATTGGCTATTGTAAATAGACCTGTGTGAACATGGGAGTGCAGGTATCCCTTCGACATGATGATTTCCATTCCTCTGGGTATATGCCCAGAAGAGGGATTGCTGGATCTTATGGAAGATCTATCTGTAGTTGAGAAACCTCTACACTGTTTTCCATAGTGGTTGTACTAATTTACAGTCAGAATTTATAAGAAGACCTGTAAACCTCTTTGATGTAGGATCTCTTGATTTTAAATACTGGCAGCTAATTCAAAAATGTTCTAGAATAACCCCTTATTTTAATATGTGGAGATCAAGGCCCAGAGAGGGGAAGAGACTTGCTCAAAGCATCTCAGCCGGTTGGCCACCAGGGGAGGACTATCTCATTGCTTGATTCCCAGTTCACTGCTCTTTCGCCTTCACTCCAGCTTGCTTTTCTCTTTGGCAGGACAGTCCTTTTCTCTCTGAGCCCTGGACCTAAGAAAGTCAGGTGAACAGATAGAATGTGAAGAAAGATGTTTGAGCAAGTCAGACTTAAATTTTAAAAGAGCACAACATAGCCATAATTATTTCAACATACCCCAGCTCAGCTAAAGTGCCAGGCCCAGGGGATAGAGACTGAGAAGAGGAGATAGCAGGACTAGAGGTGCATGGTGCCTTTGCAAAGATGTGTGTCCCTCTTTTGCCACCTGCAGAGTTCTGGGGCATTTCTTAGGGAGCAATTCTGAGCTCAGAGCCAGATGCTTACCTTCTCCTTTTATTCTAAACAAGCTTCACAAGAACAGATTCTGTGGCCCCTGACTTGAACCTCAGCAGTAGGAAAACTCTTCTTGTGGGAGTTTTCTGCACCAGACAAGTCAGAAAGATCATGAAAGAAAAATAGCTGGAGTGTGTCTGGTCCAGCCAGAAGCCCCCACCCTTCCTTAACCCCATCCTCCTCCCGTCCCCTGGCCTGGGGCCCCTGCGCCCTCATCCCCCAAAGGTGGATGAATCTTTCTCCCTCAGCAATGCTGGGGACACAGTCTGCATTACGTGAATTGACAAGGCCATCTCAGGAGAGACCAAATAGGAAATAAGAGGCCCCATTGCCTAATGGGACTTATCAATTATGATCTAGGGCCATATTTCTTTGAGGGGTGATTGTTTCACGGAGTCTGACATCTCATATAGGTTTAAATTACTCACAACCGGGACGGCTTACAAGATAGCAGTAAAATCAGGGGAGGATTGGGCAATGTAATTATAGGATGGAAATGATGTTGATCGCTCAAGCAGGGAGCAGACCTTGAATCGAAGCCCTGGCTCTGTCTCCCCACCCCCTGCTTTCCATTGCTCCTTCTTGGAGCTGTAGCCACCACACCTGGGAAACTTGGAGGTAACCTTGCTCCTTCTTGGAAGGTGGAAGGTGGCCAGGTCACTAGGGGTAGGGCATCATAAGCAGCATGGCTGGTGCGGACCAAGGGATCAGGACCAAGAGCAGATTCAATGTGCTCAGCAGACAGGGTCTTTAGGCTCATCCAGAAAGGCACAAGTCTGCAGAGATAGCCTGTTGCCCTAGTTTATGGATGTAACAGTTTCCTAAGCACTTAATATGTGCCAAGAATTACATTAAGTCTAGGATGATAAAGCCCTTCCTTCCTTCCTTCCATCCATCCATTCGTTTATTCATTTAATGAATACCATCTCTATGCCAGATTATATGTAAGGTTTTTGAGATGAATTATTTCAACTATTTATTGAGCATATACTATGTGCAAACATTGTGCTGGAATCCAAATAGAGAAACAATTATTTGTATTATTCATTCACATACTTATTGAAGATTGGCTAATTTGTAGGCCTGCTAACTGCTCATCAAATCCTCTTTTTCCTGAGCACACAGGTAAGCTACATTTCCCAGCCTCCCTTGCAGTTAGGTGTGGCCATGTGTAGCCAATGGATTGTGAGCAGAAGTGATGTGGGTCAGTCCCTGGCCTGGCCCAGAAAATCCTCCTTCATGAGCTCTTCCATGTTCTTTCTCCAGGCTGCCAGCTGGGTTTTCACCCAGGGTGACCCTGGAAGGCCACTATTTGAAACTGGCGGAAACATCAGGAGCCTGGGTTCCTGAATGTCCAAGTGGAGAAGAGCAGCCCCTCGCCCCGCCCCATCCTCTGCTGATCTGATCCTGTACTGCATCATCAGGTGAGTAAGATCAACCTGCATTTCTCGAGCTGAAGAAATGTGGGGTTTGTCAGTCACAGTAGTTAGCTAGACACTACCTCAGGTGCTGGGGCCATAAACATTCATTCAAACCTTTCCTTGGCACTTACTATGGTTTAGGCATTATGTTGAGTACAAGGAACGTGGAGCACAGTTCATTCATTCCAACACTTACTGTCCTAGGCTCTGGGGCTATAGACACAGGTGAATAATAATTAATTGATTATTTCAACAAACATTCATTAGGTCATTATGTGCCCTAGTCTTGGAGTAAAGCTTTGGGGACACAAAGAATAATTCATTCAAGCATGGATTATGATTTACCATGTGCTGGACACTGGGTTAGGAATTAGGGAATGAAAGGTAAACATGACTCCTGTCCTCAAGGAGTTCACCGTCTGGTGGAAGAGCCACATCAGGTCATGGGGGAGCGGTGTGGAAAGCGCTCAGATGGAACTTCTTATGAGATTCTTCAGCGACACAGGAAATGATCTCTACCTGGGGCGGAGGGGGTAGAGAAGGGGACTGGGAAGTCTTTAAGCAAGTGGTGGTTTTAAATCTAGGCTTTGTAAGATGAATACAAGTTTCCTTTTTTTTATCCCCCAGCATTAACCACTATTTTTTTATTGGTTATGAATATTCATGAGATATGAAGCTGATTGTCACCCCTCGTGCCCAGAGATTCAGGCAGAAGGAACAGCATGTGCAAAGAGGGTGTGATGTGGGATCAGTGAAAAGTTCAGTATGACTGTAGCTCTGGGATATGTGTCCAAGACAGAAGCAGGTGAGCAGAGCTGCAGCCTGATTTGAGGGCAGACGCTCCTCTCTGTCTACCTGCAGGGTTTGTGGGATTGGAGCTGGCAGGACTCAGAGGCTGCACATTAATTCCATCTTGGACTGAGGTGGAAATAGATGTTCTGTCTTATGCCTCCCTACCTCCACGGGCAGGGAATTGTCTCGTTCCTCCTTTTCAAATGATATCTTTAATGGAAGTGCAAACTTATGGCATTATCCCACTAATATTATCCCCATTTTATGAAGGAGCAAACTGATGATCAGAGAGGTCGTATTAGTCCATTTCTGTTGCTTATGACAGAATAGATGGAACTGGATGATTTACAAAGAAAAACAGAATTTATCGCTTACAGTTTCTGAGGCTGGGAAGTCCAAAGTCCATCTGGTGGTGGCAACAGTGACCCAGGGAGCTGACATTGCAAGGTGGTGGAAGCAGAGATGGGGGGAAGGAGAGAGAGAGAGAGAAAGAGAGAGTGTCTCTTCTTTCTTCTTTTAAAGCCCTCAGAACCACACCCCTGCCCACCATTTTTAATCCACTCACTACTTCATGGTCCTACAATCCAATCACCTCTTCAAGACTCCACCTTTCAATTACAATAGGATTTCCTGCCTTCTTAACAGTCACAGTGGGGACCAAGTTTCTAATACATAAAACTTTGGGGACACAATTCAAGCTTAGTGAGTTTTGGGGGAACATAATTCCATCCACTACAGAGGTAAATTACCCACTGGAATCACACAGCTGTCTGACCCCAGGGTAAGCACTTAAACCTCCAAGCGAGGCCACATTTCCAACAGACCTGTGGCCCTTGCTGAGTAGGAAAATGGGTTTCCAGGCCCAACAATGCCAAGGCTCTAAAATTCTATGGGGTTGATTGACTGTATTTGGCAAAGGCCAAGGAGCTTACCCTCCCCAAAGCTAATCAGAACTAGCTCAACACTGAGCTCATGTGTGTGTGTGCATGTGTGTACAGTGAGGGGCGTTAGGGTGGGAGAGTCCTTGTTGAGCCAGGACCAGCCCGAGCTGTGCTGGGAAGGAATAAATCTCTCCCTGAGCCAACATTAATATAAGCTTGGCAGGTTCTGGGCAGGCCCCTGGTTGATTATGCCAATGGACAGCGGGGAGGGGAAGATTGAGCTGCCGGGACGTGTGTGTGTGTATGAATGCACATCACACAGGGTAATGCCTTGAAAATATATAGTATCTATGCAGGCAGACAGCTGAAGCAGGGGTGGAGGGTGGAGGGTGGTATCTGTTTGCAGTGACAATGACCAGATCCCACCAAACAAGGCATGGGGATAAGATACCTATGACAACTACTTTAGGTGAGCTGCGAGGGTAGCAGTCATTCATTCAGCACATGTTTTTTAAGCACCTATTTGGTGCCGGGCACTGGAGGTACAAGAGAGAACATCCAGACACAGCATTTTTCTCATGGGGCTCGCAGACCTAAGTAGGCCATCATGCCAATTGGATACATGTAACTGTAAAAAGCACACTAAGGAAAAGAGCAGAGAGCAATGAGGGCCTGTGATGGCTTAGGTAGAGATCGTGGAGAACTACCTGGTAGAGGTGACATTTGAGAGCTGAAGAGTGTGTTGGGGGTTAGGTTGGTGCAGAGTGCATGTGTGTATAATGGCATAGGGGGCAGAAAAATGCATATATGGAGACCCTGAGGCAATAGGGTATTTGGAACTTGCGAACAGCAGAGAAGAGGCCAGGATGGCTGGTGCAGAGAGTCAGGCCCCAGACAGATCTGAGATTTTGGCAGAAGCAAGATCAGGTGTGGCCTTGTGGGCACTGTAAATAATTGGACTTCATCACAGAGCAAGGGAACCTCCCAGCAGGGTAGATATTGACCAGATTCTTAAGCGATTGAGTATAGATCCTCTGGCCCAACGTTCTGGACTCTTGCTTTAACAGGTTTGGTTTTCAAAATATGAAAAGAGAACTCCACCCCTGCGTATAGTTTCAGTGGGAATTTGACAAAAGTAACAAGTCTCAGATCAGAATTCAGGAACCATGTACAGGTGTGTCCTGGAGAAAGATCCCAGAGTCATGATGACTTGCCTAGGGATCTGGCTTGGAGATAGCTAAAAGGAAATATCTGAAAATTCCAACGGGAGCCAGACACCTCAAGCCAACAGAGCAGAGAAGGTGCCAGAATGGGCTACTTACCCAAGGGCTTAGGAGGCTGAGAAGTTGCCTTGAGCATTCATCCACCAGAAAGTCAAAAGGAAAATAACAAAAACCAAAATAAAATTTGTGATCCTCTCTCCTGGAAGCATATTCTCACCTCAAGTTTGGAAAGCGTGATCTAGTTCATCTGCCATATATTTGCGGGATCATATCAGCCAAAATAATGGTAATAATGGATACCAGTAACAAAAATTCATTCATCTGAGAAATAAGTGAAAACCTACCACGAACCCATTGAGAACCTACTAGGCACTGGGTATAGAATGGCAAAGACTGAGAAGGAGTCTGCTCCCATGGAGCGTGCTGTTTTGTCCTTGAGTAATCAGGGTAATATGAACCACTTTGTTGAGAACCTGCTCTGTGTCATCTAACAGGATGAGCCATATGTGGTCCCCTTCTTTAATCTTCACAGCCACATATGGAGGAGGTACTCGTAGTAGACATTGCTGGTCCCTATCCAAACCCCTTTCCCCTGCCAGTGCACCCAGCATGGAGATACTATGAGTGGTGGCTGTCAACAGCTTATACCTTTCCCTTTTTCTGCAGACTTGCTTGAGAGCTACCATGCTCAGAAATGCCTGGGGAGTTATGCGCTCCTGAGATGGTCTGCAGGACTCACTAGGAGGAGCTCTCCTGCCTTCATGTAGGGGCAACGTTTTGTTGCCGTTCACACCCCGAAGGGATCAGGCAGAGGTGAGACCTCAATTGAAACTACATCTTCACTTGGCTTCTTCCCTTTCTCTGTCCAGTTCCTCCCATCCTAATAAGTTTTTCTCCTGAGAACTCTAATAAATCTCTCACACAGGAGTCCTCATCAGAGCCTCCGAGATGGGACAAGGGTGAGGCCAGAGAGACACTCAGGGCACAAAGTTTAGGGAGGTTTCTACTGACAGGCGTTGACCTTGCATTTGTGTGTGCTCGAGAGTGCAGGTTTTCTTAAATTTTGCACCCTGGGCACCTCACTTGCCATCTAAACAAGATGTGCCATATACACATCCTCTTCACATGTCCCCATCCTGTCCCTAATCTCAGACTAAGATTCTCTTTCCAGAGAACATGACTCAAGACAGTACCTTTATTGCACTTAATCCACAGTTGGAAGCATGAAGCTGGACAGACTCAGAAATTTATCCAAGATACTGCAGTTTTTTTAGTGGTAGAGGTCAGACTATATGAAATCAAAGTACATGTATGCTTTTTCTATGATCTTATTGCCTTCAGGGCAATACGCTCACTTATCTTGGGAGCAGAGACTCAAAGGTGAGTTAAACTGAGAAAAGAAATCCCGGATCCTGGAAGAGACCTCCAGTTTCATCTTTGCAGCCCTGCCTCTAGGCACCTAAGACAGTTGCTATGGCCATTTTAAGGATGAGGCAACTGAGAATCAGGTCATTTAAAGTCCAGACTGAAGCTACTTTGAAGGCTTAACTTACTCTTCCAAAGCTACCTGGCTGGCGAGGGACAGAACTGGGACTTGAGTGCTGTTGTCTCTGGCTTGGACACTTTGAGATGCTCCTGGAGTCTGAAGGTGGCGGGTGGCGGAGGCAGATGGTGCCACCCAAGATGGTTGGCATTATCGAAGAAGGGCAAAGCTCCACTCTGGATCTGACCTGGGTTCCAGAGGAATGGGGGTTGCCTCCATGTCTGTAAGCCAGGAGTATGTGAGGGAGTGTATTGGATGGAGTTTATTTCTGCCCAAGATCTCACAGCCGACTCTGTTAAGTACTGACACATTCAAGTCTCAAGAAAAATGAGTTTTCCCTTGCCCTCTTATTGATGTCATTATTGTCTCCCCCCCCAACCCCAACAGAGCAGTTCATTGTGCCATTATAACAGCTGCTTAGAACATTTTCTTCTTTCCTAGTTCAGTTTCTGAGCTGAATCACCTGTTTCTGACCGCTGTCCTGGGATTGCTAATATTGAAATACAGGAAGGAAAGCATTGAATTGTGGAACAAAGGAGCTGTAGGTTGGAGGGAGGATGCCTGGGTGTGTGTGGTCTTGGGCCAGTCATAGCCCAGCCTGCACTGCAGTTTCCTCCTCTGTAAATTGGGGGTAAGGAGGCTCTGTCCAACCCTATTACCTCTCTTCATCCTCATCCTCCTAGGTGACCCCCCACCCAAAACTTTATGCTCTTCCAGATGTGCAAGGGATGTTCACTAAGGGTGCAGGCAAGCTAGGAGGGGTAAATTCTAGAATATGAGCATCTGGGGACTCAGAAACGAAGCAGATATTTATTATGCATCATTATGCACCCCACTATCTGCATATACTTCAGGGTTACTACACGGTATTCTCTGAATGAATTTCTCTGTTCCCATATTCCCATTCTCCCCTTCCTTCAGCCCGATTCCCCATTGCTTCAGTTTCCTGAACTCTGGGAACTGTTTCATTGGAAAGTTGTTGTCTAGGTCCAAATGGCTTTTAAGCCTTCATTGCATGGCCCTGTGCCAAACTCATGCAAGAGAAGAGTTCCAAAATTACCTGATTTTTTTAGACTCTTCATTCTGAACCACTTATTCCAAGTTGTTCCTTACACTGCACTGGACTGACTTCTACTTCCTCCAGGATTCCCGCTCCATTGTTCCTTTGCTTGCTGGCTCTATGCTTCTTGCAACATGATCCTCGATAGTTCTCAGTAAAGAGGATGTGCTGCCCTAAAGGAAGATCTATGTGTCGCTTGTGCTTTCGGCTAGTCTGAAGACCAGGAACCATCTCCCTATCTCTACCCTTTCTCTTGCTCCTCTGCATCTATGAAATAAAGGCCTAATTCTTTCAGCCCCACTACAGCCAGTCACAATGAATCTCTCCCATTTCTGTGCCATTGTCCAGGCTGTTCTCCCTAGTCCCACATTAGAAGGCATGCATCTTAATCATAGGTCAACAGCTAATTAGAACTCCTTCCGAGTTTTGATGACAAAGGGATGCAATTAGCAGTTTAGAGAGCTGTGGATTTCAGAAGGGGGAAGGCTGGATAAGATTGTCACTCTCTACTTTTATTTCCCTATAATCCACATGGCGAAGAGAAGGCTTGCTGCATGACATTCAGGAAGCCAGTTTTCCTCTCTGAGCCTCAGCGTTCCCCATCTGTTCAAATGGGCAGGCTGGGTGGGCTCAGAGCCAATGTTTCCCTGAGAGGAAGCATTAGAGGCTGTTTGCTGTGTCTTTCCTGGGTCTCACAGGGCAGGAAGGTTTTGAAAGCATCCATCAGTTAACACATCACTTGTTCATTAAAGATTCTTTCTAGACATTCTTGTAGCTCCCACTTTTCCAGGCATTCAACCCCCAGCTCCCACTGGTGCTGACAAATTGCTGTTTGAAGTTCGTGGTCCTATAAGCCTTCTTAAAATGTCCAGAAATGCAAGCATGTGGGGTGAGGAGGGGAGAGTGGGGCATACTGGCCAGAAGCCAGCAGACTCAGCCATGGGAGGAAGGTGCAGGGGGTTGGGTGCAGGCACCCCAAGATTGTTCAGGCAGTGAGGTGGTCAGCAGCATCCTGACTTTGAAAGTAATCCAAAACAAGGTCTGTGTCCTAGTCTGCAGTGATGTCACAGCTAATCATTAGCCTGGTAATTACATTGAAAGCCTTCTGCGATCTTATCCTCAGCAGGGTCATTAATGCAAGGCAACCACACCAGTAAATGTCTCATTAGTCTTATTTTAGACTTATGTATTTTTCAGGACTACAGAATTTTAATAGTCTGCCTCCCCCAGCTCCCGCTTCTACAACATTAATATCTATTCCACATGCCAGACTCTTCCAACAGCAGCCCCCCGCTCTGTTTTCCCTGCTCAAAGCCCCCCAGAAGGAAGCCCAAAGAGGATGGAAGGCAGAGTGGGAGGTCATAGGAGCTCACTAGCCCCAGCTCTGTTTCTGGCCCCAGATTTTTTTGTTGTTTTTTGTTTTTTTCTGCCATGACAGCCTTTTCCTGGGTATTCTATGTCTTCCTCAGGAAGCTTCATTCTTTTAATTTTAACCCTCTTTAAACCTTTTTCCTCATTATTAAAGAAATGCATACTCATTGCAAAGGCAGAAGAAAAAATTACCATTTATCTCAGACTCCAGGGAGAATGATCCCCACTCCTACCTCTTACTCACTGCCTCCAGCTGTGCTGGCTTTCCCTCTGCCCCTGGAATGGGCTGAACTTCTCCCTTCTCAGGGCCTTTGAACAGTGCTGTTCCCTTTGCCAAGGGTGTTCATCCTCGCTACTCTGACCCTAGCTGACTTCTATACACTCTTCAGGGTGCAACTCAAACACTGTCTCCTCCTGGGAGCCCTCCCTGCTTTCCTCCACATTCAAGTTTAGGATCGTACCTTTGTAGTGTCTGTTCTACACCGCACATGTCACAATCACTATTAACCATCTATATGTGATGTTAATTGTTTTATTGTAGTCTACCTGACTAGACAGCACACTGTAGATGGTCAGGGACTACCCCTATGTGTTTCATCAACTGTATCATCTCAGGTATAGTCGATACAAGGAGGCACTTGACAAATACTTGTTGAATGAATGAATGGATGGGTGAATAGATGGGTGGAATAGAAGGGTGATGAATAAATGGATGAATAGCTGAGCTTACTTTGGAATATTCTCCAGTCTTTCCTTGACATTTTTAGATATTGAAATAATACAATGTGTAATTTTGTATCTGACTTTTTCATTCTGCATTTTTCTATATTTACAACTATTAGTACTTTTGATGGCTGTATAATATTCCATTGGGTGAACACTCCCTAATTTGCTCAGTTAATTTCCTATTGGTCTGCATTTGGGAAGTTGGTATTTCCTGAAAGTTAAGGCATTGGGATCTAGCCCTGTCTTAGTTCATTTGTGTTGCTGTAACAGAATACCTGACACTGGTAATTTATAGAGAAAAGAAGTTTATTTGGCTCACCATTCTTGAGGTAGGGAATTCTAAGAACATGGTGCCTGCATCTGCTTGGCTGCTGGTAAGGGCTTTTGTGCTGTGTCATAACATGACTGAAGGTCAGAGAGGGAGTGGACACGTGGGAAAGGGCCAAACATAAAGGGGTCCTCACTTTATAACAACCTGCTCTCTCGGGAGCTAATCCAGTCTGATGAGAATGAAAACTCACCCACTACTGTAAGAACGGCATCGAGCCGCCCACCAGGGTGGAGCTCCCATGACCCAAATGCCTCCCAGTAGGCCTGACCTCTTAAAAATTCCACCTCTCAACACCGTCCCATCGGGAACCAAGCCTCAGCATGAGTTTTGGCAGTGAAAACTACTTTGAACCATAGCAAGTCCCTAGCACCAGGGTTCAGAAACTGCCCTATTGCCATCTCAGCAGAATGCCCATACGGCTATGGACAAGTTATGTAACCTCTCTGTGTCTCAGTTTTCTCGTCTATAAAACAAAGGTGATAAGTTCTTGTGAGGGTGAAATCAATTCCAGTGAAGTATGTAGAACAGTGCTTGGCACCCAGTAAATGTGAATTATTTCCTGTTGTCATTCATACATGGTTCAGGGAGGGGTGTCCAGATACATGGAGCATTAATGGTATCTCTGGTGATGCCAGGATCCTAAACCTTGGAATGTTCTGGATAGGAGCTGAAACATCTTCTCCCATCCTGGGCTCACAATTTGGGGAGGTCACTCTCCAAAATATGTCAGCCTGCAACCCAAACTACTGTTTCCTTTTAATTTCCCTGGTCTTACCCCCAGATCTTTTCTCTGAACAATGTGGCAGAAAGAGCCAGGACTTGAGTCAGGGGGGCTGAGCTGGGACCATGCAAACTGGGAGACCTTGGGAAAGTAGCTTCCTGTTTTTGAGCCTTAGTGTTAACTCTAAGTGGGGCCAAGTGCACCCAGCTCGCAGGGTCGCTAGAGAGAATTAAAAGGGCAAGTGTGTGTCTGGTGTTTGGCTTGTGCTAGTGCCCCCACCTCCCATTCCGTGGTAGTCATCGTCCTGAGACACGTGCATGGAGGCCCACCCTGGGGTAATGAGCTTAGTGCCCCCCATGTGCTGGGCCATGCACCAGGGGCTTATAGAAGGCGCTGTAACCCAGTGAACAATTGAGGAAAGGAAGGAGAAAAGACAAACAGAGAAGTGGGTGGATTTCAATGCTGGAGCCCAGAGATGCAAAGCAGACCTTTTCCTCTTCTTTATAAGCAGCAGGTCTGAGACATTCCAATTCCCACTGTGAGTTTTGGGGCAAATAACTTCACCTCTCTGAGCCCTCATTTCCTTATTGTCAAGTAGGGAGAGAAGGATCCTTGCAGGGTGGGTGCTAAGGATTCCGTGAGCTAGCTGTTGACACAGAGTGAGAGTTCAACTTGAGTTAGTTATTTTTTTTTTTTCTGGACAGAAAAAAGGCCAAAAATAACTCAAAAGTCACAGAATCAAGTGTTAGGGCTGGAGAGAGGCTCAGAAATCAGGTCATCTTACTCCTGGTGCATGCCCTCTGTCCTGAGCCATGTTGACTCTGGTTTCTATCATTAATGCTTATGAAATTTATACATGAGGCAACTCTCCCATGTCCCCTACCTCACCCTATTCCCAAATCTTCTTTTCCTGCCTACTGAGCCTGAAAGCCTGCCTATTCAGCCTATCATTCCAGTTCATGAATATGTGTCTTGAAAGTTGGGGACCTTCCCACCAGTATGTATGCACCATGGAGCATAGTCTGTGTTGGTCCCTTTTCTACTAGGTACCCAGAGCATGATGTCTGGCACACACCAGTGGGGGTTTAGTAAATTTCTCTCAAATAAATGAACGAATGCATTTTTACCTCAAGAAGAAGCTGCAAGCCTAGAGAGGCCAGCTGCCAAGTCCCCCTCCCTGCTCCTCCCCTGGAGCCTGTGATATTTAATTAATAGGAGCCAAGCAGAGTCCACTTTATAGTGCTGGCCTAGGGGCCACCCATAATTGAGAAATGATAGGAGGCACCTGCGACTTGACCTTGGCTAATGATGGATAGACCCATACGGAGACAAGAAGCCAGAGACCCACCGGCTGGAGCATCCGTCCAGAGAGCTCCGGTGGAAGAAAAGGAAAAAGGAAATTTGCAGCTCTGTTCTATGATCTCAGAAAGTGGGGCGGCTCCCAGGAAATTCTGATGATAACACGACTCCCAGGGAATGTTGAGGGCTCACCCCTAGCCAGACTGGCTGAGCACTGTGAAGAGCCTCACAATGATGGCAGGCGCTGCTGTGCTCTGTGTCTTGACGTAACAGGTACTCAGTACATACCTGTTGATCGAGGGAATAAGTGAAAAAATCCAGGGGCGCTTTAGTGGGAAGCAGAATGGAAGGAAAGTCTGGCCAGGTGTGGCGCAGACAGCAGTGAAGGGGAGTGAGGCTCAGACTGACACGGTCCTCCCTGCCCCTGCCTTGTGGCTCTGGTGATGTTTTGGGGGTAGGGAGGAGCTCTATGTTGCTAGCCCCATCTGGGGTCACCTCTTCTTCTCCCCTGGCTCCAGTGTCTTATCACCCAACAGTGCAGCCCCTTCATTTCTCTCCCAAGAGAAAGAGGGATCTGTTTAGGGGAGGGAGGCTTCAAGCCCTTGGATGTCTCCACACCTGTGCTGAGCAATGTCTGTGCACAGACTGGAACCAGAGGCCCCTTCACACCCTCCATGGGAGACATCACACTTGCCAAGGGCATGAGGGACAGAAATAGAATTCAGATAACAAGACTCCAGGCAGGTGTGTGTGTGGTGGGGGGGTGGCTTCAGCAGAAAGGGCGTTTGACTGCAGCCACAAGGTCACAGAAGCATAGACCTCCAATGACCAGGAGGTGAATGGAAAATGGCAAACCTGCAAAGAAAAGCATTTTAGAGTTCATAGAGCATTTTCGAACCCAGCATCAAGAGGAGGAAAAGACGATTAATGTTTCCATTTGATGGAGGCGCTGACTGCTGCTTGGAGGGCAGAAGCTGCCAGCCGGGGCCTGGAGCTGAGCTGTATCAGCGCCAAGACTCTAACCACAGACTCCTGTTCAGTTCCCTGCCCTCTGCTGCCATCGGTCCCCACCTCTTCTGAACCCTCAGGCTCTAGAGAGAGAGTGCCCATCTCCATCTCTCTTTTCTTAAATTTTGGTAAAAGACAAATAACATAAAACTTACCTTCTTCACCATTTTTAAGTGCACGGCTCAGTGACATTAAGTCACATTGTTCTACAGCTGTCACCACCATCCGTCTTTAGAACTCTTTTCCTCTTGCAAAACTGAAACTCCATCCCCATTAAACACTATGTCCCCATTCCCTTTTCTCCTGATCCCCTGGCAACCACCATTCTTCTTTCTGTCTCTATGAATTTGGCTACTCACATAAGTGTAATCACACAGTATTTGTCTTTTTCCAACTGGCTTATTTCGTTCAACATAAAATCGCCAAGGCTCACCCGTGTTGTAGCACATGTCAGAAGTCCCTTCCTGGCATAACATTGCATCGTATGGATAGCACACATTTTGCTCATTCATTCTTCCATCGGTGGACACTGGGGTTGCTTCCACATTTTGGCTATGGTCAATAATGTTACTATGAACACTGGTGTACAAATGTTTCTTTGAGACCATGAGTTCCATTCTTTAGGGTATATACCCAGATGTGGAATTTCTGGATCATATGGTAATTCTATGTTTAATTTTTCAAGGAGCCACCATACTGTTTTCTACATTCCCACCAACAATGCACAAGGGTTTCAATTTATCCACATTCTTGTCAACACTTGTTAATTTCTTTCCTTTTCTCTTCTTCTTTTTTTTTTTTTTAAATAGCAGTCATCCGATGGTGTGAGGTGGTATCTCATTGCAGTTTGGATTTGCATTTACCTAACGGCTAATGGATGTTGAGCATTTTTTCATGTGATTACTGGCCATTTATAAATATCTTTTCATGTGATGCAGGGAAAAGAGCCTAGACTGTTTGGAGTCCAACAGGACCCCCAGCCCAGTCATGGCTCAACCTCTGACTTCTTTACTGTGTAACTTTGGACAAGTGTCTTTACCTGTCTGGGCTCTAGTTTCCTCATTGATGGAATGGAAGAAATTATTCATACCCATGGGGGCTGATATGAGGACTTCAGGGGGATTTAGTATTCCAGTTCCTAGCCCATAGGCAGCACTAAATGCTAGTTCATTTTCCTTCATAGTTCATCATCTTCTTTTGAATTTGAGATAACGGTGACCCTGAATGGGGTTGCACTATCTCGGTAAGCTGGCCTCAGTGACCAGCTGGAGGCACAGATGGGCATTCAGGGAAGGGGCGACTCTAACCTGTGTATTTGCTTTTTTGAACAGTGGGCTCTAAGACTCTGTGCTGGTGCCTCACTACCCAGAATTCAGGGTTCTTTCAGAGCTGGAATCACGCCCTGTTCATCCTTCTCTATCATCACATAATGCCTAGCACTGTAGATAAGCAAAGACTAGCTAGTTGCTTAGCAAACCCATTTCCCATTCCTTGTAGCCAGGCTACATTTCCAGCTTCTCCTGCTGTGGGCTGGAGCTGTCCTACTGCATCCTGGACAACAGGATGAGAGCAGAAGTGCCATATGCCACTTCCAGGCCACAGAGCCTCCACTCCACTCTCTCTCCCCTTACCTGCTGACATCCACTGTGACCTTGTTAAAGAAGATAGAGCCTCCTTTAGCCTGGGCCCTTGAATATTGCCTGTGCTCACAGTGCATCTTTATTTCCACCCTGCAGCCAATTGCAATCCAAGTGAGTAATAAACTCCTGTTAAGTGAAGCCACTAAGATTGTGGGGTCTATCTGTTATAGCAGCTGATGTTGTTCTAACTAGTGCACCAGGATCTCCAAGGTCAGGGGTTAGGGACCTTGCACATCTGGGTCTCAGCTCTGTACCCCCAGGCCTCGGCACATAGTAGGTGCTAATTAATTTTTGTTGAGAGAGTCAGTGAAGAACATGGCACCTAGTGGGTGCTCAGTAAATGTTTTCTCAGTGGAAGATTGGTGAGAGCATGACCGAAGATTGCCAAGGTCACAAATTCTATCTATGGATGGACCTGTCAATGTTTCAGAGAAGATAACCAGCCTCCCAGAGCTGGGATTCTGGTTGGGCAACTCAGAGTTATTTCAGAGCTGGTGCCTGGGATGCTGGCCACACACAAATCCGTGCCACTGTGCTAAGACTGCCTCAGTGCACGAACTTGAACATGAACACTTTCTGAGCCTCTGTCTCCTCCCTTGTAAAATGAGGATCATTAAAATTCTCACTTTGTCAGGTTGCTGTGAAGTTTAAACAAGACTATGCATATCACAATGATGAAATTTCCTGGGAGACCTATTCAGTCCCTAGAATGTCAGCATCTGCAAAATGAACTTGGTGACTCACTGTGAAACATCAAGCACCCTCGTCATGTCAGGGGCAGACTTGGAGGAGCAGGGATCAGCAAACTATAGCCCATGGACCACATCTGGCCCACAGCCTGTTTTTTTGTCAATAAAGCTTTATTGGAACACAGCTACGCTCATTTGTTTACACATGGACTAGTGCTGCTTTTGCAATACAGTGACAATGATGAGTAGTTGTGACAAAGACCATATGGCCCATAGAACCTAAAATATTAATTATCTGGCCCTTTACAGAAAGAATTTGCTGATCACTAATGTAGAACAATATGGGTGCTTAGAAGATGAGAGTTCAAAACTCAGTCTTTTCCCTTCCTGGCTGGGTAGCGTCAGCACATATTATGTGAAATCACTGTTCCTCATTTGCCAAATTGAAGAGATACATTTATACCATAGGATGGTTGGGACAATGAAATGAGGTGCTCACGTAAAATGCTTCTTTCTGTGCCTGCGTGCAGGAAGAGCTCAATGAACCTTTAGGCCTTAGTGGCTTCAGCATCACAGTTCCTGGTATCCAGTGAGTGCAATATATTCTTGTTGCCTAACACAGGAATGTTCCCCTGTCATCTCTGCTTGGGTGGGGATTGGGGACCTCATTTCTCTGCCCAGAGAGTAGCTGATGGTCCTCTGTGGACACTCATGGAGAGCAATTCATGAGGCCACTCCAGCCCTTTGTGGCTCAAAGTGAAACCCCCAATTCCAAAGTCCTTTATCCTAGGAGTCTGTTTCTGTCCCAGTGCTCTGTACCCCATGCTCAACTCCCATCACGTGTTTATGTAAGTGATGGAAAGAAGTCAGTCAGAGGAAAAAGACAGATCGAGTGCCTCCGCAGCCCTGGCATTTCCCTCCAGATCTCTGGATTTCCATATATTTGAAAACCTAATATAAACAACAGAGAAGAAATTTGCATTTTGGGCAGCAAGGAATGAAAAATTGAGGCAGCGTAATGTATTGCCGCGCGCAGAAGAGGGATGACCGTGCTGAGTCCAACCTCTTACGACAGGCCCAATAGGCCGGTGGCAAACTCATTTCCTGGCAGAATATAGGGTTTATCTGCTGGAACATTTAACAGGCATCAGAGAAAGATCACTTCCACCTCTCCCCACCGCCCGAGATGCTGCTCTCCTGCCTCTCTTTTTGCCATTTTATTAAACCCCTTTATGTGGTTTTAATACAATATGTATGATCCACATGGAGACAAATAAATTCTTATGTACTTTTCAGTATTCAGAGAGTTCTAATGGTTATGTATGCTTTATTTATATTTTCTGAGAGACATTAAAAGGGCGATGTGTAAAAAATATGCAACCCAAACCGACGGTGATTTATGGTTACTCATGGAATAATGGCAAAATGGGAAGTTATGAAGTTAATCTCCAGAAGTGCAGAGGTGGGGGATGGGGCACTGCAGCCTGCAGTAGGGGCAATGGGGAGCATTAGTTCTGGCAAAGGCTGGATTTGGTGGCAAGTTTGTCATAGGGATGCTCACGGGGCTAGGGCCTTTTAAGGAAGTGGTGTGGAGCCAATGAGAACATTAAAGGTGTTTCTTTTGAAGTTGAGGAGGGCGAAGGGGGGGCCCAGAGAGGTTCGGTCAGTTTTCTAAAGTCACACAGCAAGCAAGTGGCAGAGTCAGGATTAGAAGTCCTTCTGTGGCTCCTCCTTGGGTTGTCGCAAAGCTGCTTAAGAATCTGTCACAGGTTTTACAACTTGCCCCCTCAACACCTGTGGCTTCCAGGTCGCAGAAAAATATGCAACACCTTCCAAGAGGGCAAGTCTATAACTTGGGGAGTGCCCTCCTTGACCCTCTTAGAGCATGCTGTGCCAGGGCAGAGCAGAATTGGCATGTACCAAAACACGAGCTGGAATCCATTCATGGGGGGACTGGGGACCTGGAAGCTGGCAGTACCACCCACTTTATGGCCTAGTCGGGCACGAACTTACATTTGACACCTGGTTGGGGATGCCAGCTTGTCTGGAGCCTGAGGGGTAGAAGGATTCAGAGTACTCACACTGAAACAAACTCTGTCTATTGGACTACTCCCTCCTATCCCCTGCTAGACTCCCCTAAACTCTGCCCTCCAAGTCTAATGTTTATTTAGCTCTTAATTTTGGAGTCAGTGATTTTAGAAAACAAATACAGACTCATAGTTAGAGCACAGGATCTGGAGCTACACAGCCTAGGTTCAGATCTCAACCTCACCACTTCTGAAGGCTAACTGCTTAACCTGGGGACCTCATTTCTCCCTCTGTGTAAAGGGGACAGTGACACTGAGTTTGGAGAACTGCGATGAGCAGGGGATGGTACAGTGTATACAAGGAGTTTGTCATAGGCATCCCTGGTCTTAATAGATTTTTTTTTTAATCACTGCTGTTATGGCACTTGTCTCACCTTGGGGAAGTCCTTATCCCTCTCTGGGCTTCAGACTTCCCATCTGTACAAGAAGGGAACTTAAAATAGATGGTCTGAAACTGGACTGTGTTCTGGATTTTAGGGTCTCTAAATATGGAAACTCCTGCATTCACTAATGCTAGTGGAATGATATTTACAGGGGGTCCGTCTACTTTTTGCCTCTGTGTATCAAAATCCATAAGAACATTTATTTCCTTTGACTCAGCAGCTTTTGCTTCTGGAGCTTTTACCTTAGGAGATTATTCATGGATGTATGTATGTAAAACAACCACTACAAGCATTTTTGTCATGGTGTTGTTTAAAATAGAGGGCATGTTGGAAGTGACCCAAATGGGAACAATAGGTAATAGGATAAATCAACTGTGATGTAGCAATAAGAGACCTGCAACTAGTTGAGCACTTACTGTATGCCCAGCCTGTGATGATTACTTAACACTTCGCATCACGTTTAACCCCCCAATCACCTTGTCAGGTTGTGATTACTTCCTCTAGTTTGGCCACAAGGGAGCCAAACTCAAAGAGGTAAAGCTACCTTCCCAAGCCTGCACAGCTGGTAGGTGGCAGAGCTCAGAGCCAACCTGGACGTCTGACACCAAACCCGACCTCTTTTTACCGCATCGCACCCTTCAGGTTGATGTCAGGAAAGTGGCACATTGATGACTGGCATGCGTGTAGAGTCATCTGTGAGTTGTGGGCCTTGCGAAGGTGAGAACACACAGCTGCACTTACACTACTGTGAAGCATCCATCCGTGACTTGTTGTCAATTTTACCACTGTGTGTTTATGGGTTTGCCCTGGACCACCTTTCTCTGGTTTTTCTCTTGTGGGAAAAATTGCCTTTTGTTTATTGCAATGTCAATCTCTAAGCTCCAAGATTCTGCTGATCCAGGATCAGGTTTAGGTTCCTATCCTCACTTCATCCATCCATCCAAACGTACATTGGGGTTCATCCAACCACCTACTCATCCATCCATCCATCCATCCATCCATCCATCCATCCATCCATCCATCCATCCATCCATCCACCTATCTACCTTCACATCCATCTATCCATCTGTTTACCTATCTATCCATCTATTCATCTGTCCATCCGTTTGTCCGTCCGTCCATCCACCCACCCACCCACCTATAAATCTGTATTAGTTTCCTGTTGCTGCTGTAACAAATTATCATGAACTTATTTCTTACAGTTCTGGAGGTCGGGAGTCTAAAATCAGTTCCACTGGGCTAAAGACAAAGTGTTGGCAGGGCTCCCTCCTTCTGGAGGCTCTCAGAGAAAAACTAGAGGCTCTCTTTTCAGCCTCTAGTGGCTACCTGTATCCCTCGGATAGTGGCCCCTTCCTCCACTTTTAAAGTGCATCACTCCAATATCTATTTCCATCATCATGTTACAGTAGTCTCCCTTTATCCATGGTGTCACTTTCCAAAAAATTCCAGAAAGAAACAATTTATAAGTTTTAGATTGTACCATTCTGAGTAGCATGATGAAATCATGTGCCATCCTGCTCTAGACATGAATCGCCCCTTTGTTGAGCATCTACACAATATATGTGCTCCCCACCTGTGAGTCACTTAGTAGTCATCTCAGTGATCAGATCCACTGCTGCAGTATCCCAGTGCTTGTGTTTCAGTAACCCTGATTTTGCTTAATACTAGCCCCAAAGCACAAGAGTAGTAATGCTGGCATACTGTTATAATTGTTCTATTTTATTATTAGTTGTTAATCTCTCACTGTGCCTAATTTATAAATCAAACTTTATTACAGGTATGTATGTATAGGAAAAAACATAGTATATATTGAGTTCAGCAATATCTATGGTTTCAGGCATCCACAGGGGGTCTTGGAACATATCCCCAGCAGATAAGGGGGCTACTGTACTTTGTTTTCTGGCTCTGACTCTCTGGTCTCGCTCTTACAACAATGTTGTGATTAAATCAGGCCCACCTAAGGGCCGGCCTGTGGCTCACTTGCGAGAGCGTGGTGCTGACAACACCAAGTCAAGGGTTAAGATCCCCTTATCAGTCATCTTTAAAAAAAAAAAAAAATCAGGCCCACCTGGTCAATCCAGGATAATTATCTCATCCCAAGATCCTTAACTTAATCACATCCACAAAGTTTCTTTTCCCACATAAAGTGACATTCACGGGTTCCAGAGATGAGGACATGGACCTGTTGGGGGGAGGCACCATTCAGTGAACCACACTATCCATTCACCCATCCATCTTTTCATCTATTCATTCATCTATTTCACTGATTAATTAATTAATTAATTCATTTTTCATCCATTCATTTATTCATCAAATTATCACATATTTTCTGAACATCTCCTATGTACTAGGCACTGTTCTAGGCACAAAGGTTGCAGAAATGAACAAGCCAGATATAGTACCTACCTTGGAGGAGCTCACAGACCAGTAGGATTGTTGAGTGAATAAACAAATCATTGTGATTATTTACCAAACAGTAAACAGTTATGTTATCTTGCTTAATTTTTCTCCATAGCATTTATCACAACTGGCCATATACTATATGTTTACTGTTAATTGTCTCTCCACATGCTAGCTCCACAAGATCAAGAATTTTGCTCTGTCACCACTACATCTTCCATTTTAAAAGACTATCTGCTCAATATATTATTCCTGAATTAATGAAGAAATGAGTATATGGGGTGGGGATTGTGGCTGATGTGATCTTGGGCTCACAAAGCTTGTCATGTCATAATGATCAATTTATTAGAAATGCGATGTCCGTTTGCAAGAGATGCACAGTGTGTAATGAGAGCCTGTAATGGGGTTTTTAACTCAGTCTGAAAGATTCAGGAAGGCTTCCTGGAGGAAGAGATACTTCACTGGAGTCCTAAAGGAGGGGTCAGGGTTATCCAGGTGATGAGGTGGGTGGGGCAGGCATGCAAAGAACAGCATGTAGGAGGGCTTTGAGCTGCAAAGAAAAGCTTTTAAAACAATCAAATTCTACCCATGTACCCATATACGGGGCACTTTCCACTTGGTAAAGCACTTCTCTCTTCCGCAGTCTCCTTCGATACCTGAAGTACATGTATGTGGCAAAGCAAGGAAAGGCAACTGTTTCCCCCCTCATATTTCCAGAAATAGAGACCGAGGCCCCAGAAAAAGGTCACATGCATAGAAAGTGGCAGAGTGAGGCCTGGTGACTTGACTGCAGGGCCATTTGGCACATGGCGCTGCCACTCAGCATCATGGTCATTGGGCTGGGACTCCATGTAATTTACAGAAAGTAGTGACTGCTCCCCTCAAATTATTGAAATAACCATTGAATGCCTTGTGGATTGGTGAGTGAGCTCTGCTTCCAGGTGAGGCAGTGGTAGCATGAACACAGACTCTAGGGCCAGGCTGATGGGGTTTAAATCCCAGTGGCAGAAAGACCCATCACCCATGAGTAAGTCCTCAATAAACGTAGCATTTCCTTCAACAAATACTGGTGGAATCTAGTCTGTGCAGACTCTGCACTGTTATCTGGGGATGCAGCGATGACTAATATAGGATGCTGTTGTTGTTCATATACTGGTAGGCTCTTAGGACATCTCTCTCTCCCCCTGACGTTTCCAAGGCAGATGTCTCCATGTCCTTTCCATGTGGGAGCCTGTGATTGTACTGTAACTTTGGGCAAATCATTGGGCCACTCCGGGCCTCAGTTTCTCCATATCCTTAATGATCTTCCCAAGTCAGACACTCAAGATTGCCTGATTCCAAGTGACCCGTGATGATGTGGGACTCTGTAGATTATGTGCCCACAATGTCTAGAGACCCAGAGAAAGGAACAGCCCACTTCTGAACACAAAATGGGACTGGGGGGCTTCCTAAAGGAGCCTTAATCCTGCAGAGGCTGCTCCCAAAAAGGGCTGAAAAGGAGCAATTTATCTATGACTGTTGTCAAAAGAGAGAATAAGACTAGTTTGTAGGCAACAAGCCCAGATATCTGAAAGCACAATTCCAAGATAGTGCTTCCTGCTGGAGGCCCTGGGTAATTTCAGGCCACCTCTGGCAAAGAAGGAGCCCCTCTCTGTCCTGCTTTGAGGGTCCACACAGCACTGGGAGGTGAGCTAACAGGGTCCTACCTCCCTGAGCCTCCATGCTGGAGCCGTGTGACTGCTGTGCACTGCTTACAAAACTCTACCTCAACAAGTAGTTTTGGAGCAAGGAGTTTCTTACGGAAATTCCAGTAGCTGGGAAAAAAAAAAAAAAAAAAAAAAGACAACTAAATATTTCTAAGAAACCCAGGAGTATAAGTAAAGGGCTCTCATCCATATTTTTCCCTCTCCTTTGAGCATCTAATGAATCCATCATCAGGTCCTGTCAGTTCTGTTTCCAGATTCGTCTATGCATATCTCTCATGTCTCTCCATCTGTGGAGCTCCAGCCCAGCGGAAGCCCCATCATCTCCCTCCTGGGGGGCAGCAAGAGTCTCCTGACCGGTTCCCATGCTTATTACATTCCTGCACCCCACCCCTGCCTTTTCTCCACCGCACAGAGAAGCACTCTCTGAGAAACCTTAACTCCAATGCTGTCTTCCCCTTGTGGAAATGTGTTAGTGGCTTCCCATGGACGCAGTTCCAGCTCCTGCCCCTGACTCATGGCCAGATCTTCTCATCACTGACCCCGATCCTCCAATATCATTCTGTTCCCCCTTCCCTCACTCCCTGTGCTCCAGGGACCTTCCATTTCCTTGAACATACAAAGCGCTTTCTACCCCAGGACCTTCTCACATGCTGTTCACTCTGGAAGGGGATGACCCCTCTCTAGACCTTTGGCTGCCACCCATCTCTCAGGTCTCAGCCTGACCACCACTTCCTTTCAAGTATATGCCCTATATCAGTACCCAGTTCACGACTCTTTTATAGCATTTATCATAATTTAGAACTATTTTTGGTTTAAATTTTTATCTTTGTCTTCCCCACTAGACTACAAGCTCCATGAAGGCAAGGGCCATGTCAGGTCTGCCTACTGCTGTCTCCCCAGCTCCAGTCTCCAAGCCTTCATTTTTGTTGGTAGCACAGGGACAATGACATGCTCATCATTTGCAACATGATGAAGAGGGTTAATGTGCCAAGGCTGAGGAGGAATTGTGGATGTGAAAATACTTTCAGAAATTGGGGTGGTGCATGGGATGAGGGGAGTTCCAGGTAGACCTTCTGAGACCAAGCAGTAATACCGGGACCTCCACTTGTTGAGGCAGCTCTGAGTTCAAGGAAATGACTTCAGTCTGGTGAGGGAGAAGAGTCCAGCCTTTGGAGCTGGGCAGCCCTGGATCAAATCTGTTTTCTGCTCCCTTACCAACCATGTGCCTCTGGGGAAGGGGCTTCGCATCTCTGAGCCTTGGTTGGTTTTCTCATGTGCCAACTGGGGATAACGATGCCTACTTCTCAGGCTATTAGAGGGTTAGTGGATGGATCTTCATAATGGGCCAAAGAACAATCTCAATAAACATCAGTGTCCATGTCCTTGTCTTGATCCTCAGGATGACCCAATATTTGATTCCTTGAGCATGGCCTCCATCTATAAGACCTTGATGATCTCTCCCAACTCTAAGGTTCTTAGAAGTCATACTAAGAAATTTATTTTAAAGGATGCCCAAGTCCAACCTAGAAGTCTCACAAAAAAACAAAATGTAGTGTCTTCCCAAAGTGGACGAGGAATTCAGAAATCAGCTGTGTTCCTCTTAACCTGTTTCCTCTCCAAACTGTCCCCTCCCAGCAGTGGAACCATCAGCTTGCTGTTGGGAAAGCCCACAGTGGGAGGCAATTGAATCCAGTGGTTAAACAAGCTTGTTCTGCTACTTTGGTGGTGTGGGACTACAGTGACTTGAATATCACCCTCCCCCCACCCCCCACAATATATGTCTTCTTGGAGCCCAGAATGTGACCTTATTTGGAAGAGGAGCTTTGCAGATGTAATTAGAGTAAGAATCTCAAGATGAGATCACCCTGGATTAGGACACGCCCTAAATCTAAGTTCATTACAAGAGAAGAGAAAGGGAGAAGATGATGACACAGAAGGGAAGGTCACAAGAAGATGGAGGCAGAGATTGGAGTGATGTGACTACAAGCCGAGGATTGCCAGCAGCCACCAGAACCAGGAGAGAGGCATGGGACGGATTCTCCCTCAGAGCCTCCAGAGGGAACCAACCCTGTTCACTGCTTGACTTCAGACTTCTGGCCTCCAAAACTGTGAAAGAATCAATTTCTGTTGTTTTAAGCCATCCAGTTTGTGATAATTTGTTATGGCAGCCCTAGCAAAGGAATACAGTGACCTTGGTTAGGCTTTTGAGCCTCAGCTTCCTCATCTACAGAGTGTCTGTCCTTGCAGCCTTTCTTTCTCTAGAGACAGCGTGAAATTGAGAGAAATCCAGTGGGCAAACTGCTTGGAACATTGCCTGGCACACAGTTGATGCTCAGTAGTTCTTCTGAATTGTTACTCTTGTTGATGAGCCTGGACTTCTCCCATCTTAAGTCACAGCAGCTCCTAACCCTCACCCTAGCAAGAAGAGAGCCTTCCTGGAGAAGGTGGGGAGTTGGGGCAGGAGGGCATGAACCGTCCTTCACATCGACCATGCCAGCACTACATCTCTCTCTGTACCATCGGTACTTCCTTCGTTCTTTTGACTATTCATTCTCAAGAAGAGGAACACATTTTTCCAGGAACAATACCAGAGAGCAGTTATGAAAATGCAGTGCTTGGTGATAAATGTGAAGGACTCATATTTCTCTCCTCCTGTCTCTGACTCTTGGTCTCTCTCTTTCTCTGCCTCCCCCTCCCTCCCTCAACCCTCTCTCTTTCCCCCTTGCCTTCTTTTTATTGCAAATAGCTATCTTTCAAAGGTTTAACAAATTTGTGAAAATAATCCCTCCAAAAGGCTGCTGTGCAGAAGAGAGCGTGCGAGTCAGAAGCAGCACCATAAATTGAGCATCGCCAGCCCGTGGAGAGCCAGCACTGGGCGGGCCCAAAGTCATAACTTTCTCCTCTTCCCCTCCCTGCCTGCCAATTCCCTGGCCCTTGCCCAACACCATTCTATTTTCAGGAAGGCTCCCTTGACCCGTGGGTCCTTCAGCCACAACAGAGGTGGCGCCGGCTGGAATCCAGGCGTGAAATTATGAAAGAATGGGGCTGCTGCTGACTCCAGTTGTGCACTGGCCTCAAATGTGAAATTGCCATTTTTTCTCTCCCCTCTCACACTGGCCTGTCGCATGCAGGGCGGAAAAGATTGTATTTATCACCTGTCAGGATCTGCCAGAACTGAGTTACGTGAGGCAGGACAGCATAAAATTATCATACACAAGCATGAAATTACAAAATCGCTCGGAACTGAACAACAAAATTATTTCATTTCGAAGGGAGGCCATTCCATTTTTTAGCCCTGACACCTTGACTGCCAAACTTTGAATTGAAATTGAGTGTGAGGGCCATGGAATAGAGACAGCAATAACAAGAAGTAGCATGTAAACTAGCCATGCAGACACACTACATTAATGGCCCCCGAAACCTCCCACCAGAGATATGTAACTAAATAAATGTCACATGTCCCAGTTACTCAACTTGCCTTCCATAACTAGAAACTACTTAAGACAACGTTAGAGTCCAGGTCCAACATCCAGGGGCTCCTGCGAGGAACAGGGTCAGGGATTGGTCCTTCTAATCCTCAGAACGATGTCCTGATGAGATAGAAAGCATGCAGGCTTTGGAGTCATGTGTGTGTGAGTTTGAATGCTGGCTCCAACGTTGGGGAGCTGTGTGACATTGGGTGAGGTTCTTAACCTCTCTGAGCCTCCATTTTATCATCAGTGAAAATAAAGACAGTGATATCTCTTTCATGAAGTTGTTTTGAGGACAAAAACAGCTCAGATATAGTCTGACACATAGTAGATTTTTTAATACAGGAATTGAGAGGGTTGGGAGAAGTGAGTTACCTACTCCTTTCTTTCCCCCTTCAAAGTTTTTGTGCCATTTTTATACTCTGTAATGAAAGCATTTATCCAACAAAATTTATTAATCATGGAAATATTAATTATTGTTCCCAATAATTATGGCTACTCCCATGTACCCAGGCCCTTTGCCATGTGACTTTGCAGCTCCTCCCACCGGAGGTGGGGCTTATTTCCTCATTTAATTGTTACTGGGCTTGGTCAGGTGGCTTAATTTGACCAATGGCCTGTAAGCAGACTTGGTGCAAGTAGAAGCTTTAAATATACTGTATGGTTTGTCTTGGCATCTTGCACTCCTATTATTTGCTTGAGAATGACATGCCCCAGGTAGATGCTGGTCTATGGGGGAAAAGAGACAGGTGAAGCAGCCTAGCTAGAGTCAAGTTCAGTCAACCTGTAGGGATTGTGAGTAAGGAAAATAAATGCTTATTGCTAATCACTGAGATTTTTAGAATTGTTTGTTATGCAGCAAATACTGACTAATAAGATAGCTAGACTCAGATGACTATAAACAGGTTTACCTTTATGAATGCTCTGCAGAACACTTAAAATTGATATGGGGCTCAGGGCAATTCTTTATTGAGTGTGGCTCTTCTGTGAATGGCAGTATGCCTAGAGTCTCTGGCTTTTACCACTCTAATGCCAATGTTGTCCTATCAACATGGGAACTAGTCTTGGATAGTGAGTCTCTACCTTATCAGATCCCACATTCTCTTCTCATTACATACATTTTATAATACCCAGTATACTATTCTGAAATGAAATTCATGTATTTAATCTACATACACACATAATTTACAAAAAAATCAATGTAACACCTTAACTCCCTAAATGTAATATAAAGGAGGAACAAAATGAAAGCAATTTATAATAAAATAATATCCATTTCAACATGTAAATTATCAAGAAACCACGATATGCTAGGAGACATAATGAAGCAGTCTGATGCTTGTACCTACTTATAATGCATAAGTTGAGATTTCAGACAAATATTCAATTGAATATTTGACATTTTGAATGAAGAGCTAAATTAGTATATTCATACGTATGGGTAGTATCACCGTGGATGAGACTGACACAGGTGTCCTGTGGTGGCAACTCACATTCCATGAGCAGCTTTGAGGCCAATGCCTGGATTTTCCAAAATGGAAAATCTTGATAGGGTTTTACTCAAAACTCTTGATAAGGTTTCAGACAAAACAAAGTACCTCTCCTTCCTTCAATTTACACTGCAACTATGTTCCATGAAAATCCTGTGTAAAGTAAATCTGTGAAAAAAGACTTTGTTGTATGTAAGATGAACTTAAATTCTAGGCTCAGATACTTGTTAAGCATGTCTTCTACCTACATGAATGTCCAGAAGGGCATTTGAAGTTCCTGATGGAGTTGGGATTGTTCTCCTCAGTGTGGGACTGTCCTGGGCATTGCATGTCCGGCATTGCTGATTTAATCCTCTCCAATCACTAGGATGGGTTTTCTTCACCTTGGTACAGTTGACATTTTGGGTCAGATAAGTCTATTGCGGGGGGCTTTCCTGTGCACTGTAGGATGTTTAGCAGCATCCTGGCCACTACCCACTGGATGCCAGTAGCACTCCCTCCCCTCAAGTTGTGACAACCAAAAATATCTCCTGGTGGTGCAAAATATTCCCCTGTTGAGA
Organism: Cynocephalus volans; assembly: GCF_027409185.1. Lineage (NCBI taxonomy): Eukaryota > Metazoa > Chordata > Mammalia > Dermoptera > Cynocephalidae > Cynocephalus > Cynocephalus volans. The sequence continues at coordinate 201,150,261 of NC_084461.1, forward strand.
ACCACTGGACTAAAGATCATAGAAAATGCCCCCACACCCTACATTCCCCAAATTTCCCTTGGGAGAAGGTACTACTTCCATGAAGAAGCACTTGTCCAAGAAGCCCTGCATTTCACTGTGTCATGTCATTCCAAGACCAGGTACTGAGCACCCAATATGTGCCAGGGTCATGGATACAACAATGAATCTGACAGTCCTTTAACTCAAGAAGTTCAAGGTGTTCAGGTCCCAACCTGGAAGTCACCGTGGTACCGCTCCATACCTCTTCCCCTCGCTCTACACTCCCTAGCCCATTTCTTACTCCATTTATTTCAACTATGGATTTCATCTTGACATTTTCCATTTCCATTTCCATCCTCTATTTCCAGTCTTGCTTCTCTCCAATCTCTTCTCCACTTTGTGACTAGAGTAATCATGTTAAATTGCAAATTCAGATATTTGATCCTGTCACTCTTCTACTTAGAACCCTGCCTTGGCTTCCCACTAAACTTAAGAAAAAACAGAAACATTGTTTCTACCATGACCTACAAGGCCATGGTCCTGTCCTGCTGCCACCCGCCCTCCGCATTGTCCTTGCTCATAGTGGGAAGCTGGCCACCCAGGGGGTTATGAGCTGGGACTGAATTGTGGAAGGCCTTGAAGGTCCAGCTAAGGAGTGGTCAGTCGCAGAGCAAGGGTGATCTTTAAGGAGCATCTTCACTAAAACTGGATCTTCTTCTGAGGGGATATTCTCTGTAGATCCCTTAAAAAGGAAAAAAAAATAGGGTGCTGGTGGCTTAGATTATTCCAAGATAAAACCAGAGAGTAGAAGGGACAAGGAAGGGCTACAGAGCTTGAGTGGGCTCTGAGGAAGCTTCTGCTGATTTCCATTCCTCTGTTGAACTATGAGCTTTAACATCTTATAGCATCTTCTCGGTGCCTTGCCTGGTGGATAGTGTTATTCCCATTTTATAGATGATGACACTGAGCCTCAGGGAGAGAAAATCATTTGCTGAAGGTCACTAAGCCTGTAAATGTCAGAGTTGGGAGTTGAACCAAATCCCCCAGGGAGGTGGCCAAGCCAATAATACCTCTTATGCAATGACCACCACAGGAGTCTCCTTAATAGTTTTGTTGGGTCTGTTTTGGCCACCCCACCTATCAGCCTTCCACTCCACCACAGAGGTGCCTCACAAAGTGCAGATCTGATCAAGTTAGTGCATATCTTCCCTCTTTCCACTGCTTTTAGGGCTGAACCCATAGCATGACCCACAAAGCCCTATGAGATTTTCCCTTTGCCTACCTCTCCAAACCCATCTCTTGACTCTTTTCCCAGTCTCTGAGCTTCAGCATCCAGGCATCTTGGCAACTTGATCCTGCCACAGGACCTTTGCATATGCCATTCCTTTTCCCTATTCAGATACTTTTCACCTTCTGCTCTCTCAAACCTCAGATGAAACATCGCTTTTTCATGCAAGTCTCTTTCATCTCCCTCCATACCCACCAGGTCTGGGTCATGTCCATTCATTATACACTGTCATGCAACAGTGTTTCTTTCCTATTTGCATGGTTAAATTTTCATCTAACCTCCTCCCCTAGACTGTAAGTCCAATGAGGTCAATGACTCAGCTTGCTTTGCTCATATTAGATCCCATCCCTTAGTTTAGTGCACAGCACATAGTAGGTGTTCAGGAAATGTTTGCTCAGTGAATGAATGAATGAATAAATGAATGTCTGACTCAGAGTCTTGTGCTCCATCTTCCACACCCACCACCTCAACATTTGGTTGGCACTGATCTGAAAGGATTTACCCCCGTCCAACCCCTTTGCTGGGCCCATGATAGCGTATCAGGGGATCATGGTGTCTGGAGCCCACAGAGAATGGCTGTTGGCCGAACCGTGCTGGGCTACCACTACCCACAGGGAGAGCTACAGGCTGCAGCTGGGCAGTAACGCTGTCATTTTGCAGAGTGCTAACAGCTACAGGTACTGGTCACAGGCCATAGCCCCCCAGCCTTTGCTACGTAAAGCCTCCACTAACGATTTGTATAAACTTCTGTTAGATGTGTTATTTATCACTGCAAATAACTTGTGCAGTGGGTTGGACTGTGGGCTTTGTACATTCACACACATGCACATCTCAGGTGAGAGCATGGTTTGAGTGGGGGAGAGGGGTCCTGTAGACTGCCTGCATGGGGCTTCTGCATCCCCTCTCACTTACAAGCTGTGCAGCTTTGGGCAGGATCCTACACTTCTCTGTGCCTCAACTACTCATCTGTTCAGTAGGAATAAGAATACTGCCCATCTCAAGGGGATTGGAAGGACTAAGTGAGGGCAGTTAAAGCACTCATGGAGCTGGACACACAGTAAGCACTCAATACAAGTTAGCTGCTGCCAGCACCACCACCACCATCATTATCATCATAACCACTATCTTCCCACATATTGGCTCTGAAGAGCAACATCCCACTCCATAAGGCGGTAGGAGCAAGATGAAGGGACTCCATGTCACTCATTTACCAAGTCCCCAGCACACATCCTGGCACATAGAAGGTGTTCAATCAATATCTAATTAAATGAGACAAGAGAGATTTGGGCTCAGAATCCATGACAGAACTAAGCTAGCTGCATCAAAGGGACCAGACTCACCCATTCATACACCCAGTTTCCAGGCAGTACAGATGGTCGTCTCACCCTGACCAGATAAGTGACCTTGGGTACATCACCTCACCTCTCCCAGCCTTGGCTTCCTCATCTCGATCAAAAAAGGGGGGTGGTGGCTTCCCCCTAACATCCTCCTAGATTTTGCAGGATCAAATGACATTATGGATGTGGAGTTCTTCATTCAAAACCTGGCATGTAGTGAGCATGCAATAAATGGTGGGTTTGATTATTCTTCAATCAACTGGCTTTAGTGGGTGTTGCTATGTGCCAGGTACCATACTAGGTGCCGGGGACATGTCAGTCACCAAAACGCTTTCCTTGGGAGCTTTTATTACAGTGGGAGGAGAGAAACATGAAACATAAATGAATAATATGGAAGGTCAAAAGGCAAGCCTAACTATTTAAAAAAGAGCAAGTGGAGTGGATTAGAAGTGATGGAGAAGCTTGCACTTTTCAGTAGAGTGGTCAAGTGAGAACTCACTGAGAAAAATGCCATTCAAACACAGGCTTGAAGAAGGCAGGGGTGTGGAACTTCTCTATACCTGTGGGAAAGGCATTTCAGGCAGAGAAAGCAGCAGGTGCAAAGGCCCTGAGGCAGGTGTGTGGCTATTCGAGAAAGAGCAAGGCCATCAATTTGTCTGGGGCAGAGAGAGAGGGTGGGAGGGGATGTGGTCAAGGAGTTAACATGGATCCAGGTCATGCAGAACCTGTGGGACATCATAAGGGCTTTTGGTTTTACTTTGAGTGGATGGGAGCATGAGAGGATGTGTGTATATGAGCAGCAGAGTGACAAGATCTTATATTCAGACTTATAATCTGAAAGGATCATTCCCGCTGCTGTGTGGAGAATGGGCAGGAGGGGGCAAGGGGAGAAACATGGAGATTAGTTAAGAGGCCACCGCAATGAGCCTGACCAGGGGCCATGGAAGCTGGGGGATACCTCGATACATTTGCTCCAGGGCTCCTCACGTTGTACTCTTAGGGGAGAGGAATGAGGAAAGCTTCCTCTGGCCATGGCACTCAGCAGGCAGCACTCATTTGGGCTGTGGGAGCCGCACCCAGTTTGAGGATAGCTGTTCCTCTTCCTGGGAACCTCAGACCTGCAGGATGTCGACAGCTTCTCCTGCCAGGCCACAGGTCTGTCCATGTCGCTCTGTCTCTCCTTGCTACCCTCCACCTGTCCTGCCAACCCCAGCTTCCCGGACCATAGCCTCTGGCCCAGAGGAGGGTATGTCTGGGGGCCCAATCCACCTGGGTCACTGTCTGGGCTTCGGACCACTTCCTCCTGTTAGTTTCCTAGGGCTGCTGTAACAATGTATTACAAACTGGGTAGCTTAAAACAACAAAATTTTATTCTCTCACAGTTCTGGAGACAAGAAGTCTGAAACCAAGGAGTTGGCAGGGCTGTGCTCCCTCCAAAGGTTCTAAGGAAAATCTGTCCCTGCCTCTTCCAGCTTTGGTTGGTTGTTGGCAATCCTTGGGGTCCCTTGCTTGTAGCTGCCTCACTCCAAATTCTGCCTGTGTCTTCACATGGCTGTCTTCCTTCTGTGCATGTCTGTGCTTCTGTGTGTTGCCGAATCTCCCTCTGCTTATAGGGACACCAGTCGTTGTCTTTAGGATCCAACCTAATCCAACATGGCCTCATCTTAAATTGATCACATCTGCAAAGATTCTATTTCCAAATAAGGTCACATTCACAGGTACCAGGTGTTAATGACTTCAACATATCTTTTGGGGGGACACAATTCAGCCCACTACACTCCCCATACATGGCTGTGGGGTGACTATCATCTCTCAGCCTCCTCGCTGGCCTCCCTGACTCCAGCCTTCCCCTCTCCCATCCAGCCTCCTGGCTGCAGTCAGAGACTTTTCTAAATTGTCTGAGAGTGCCACTTCCTCACTTTAAACTGTCCCATGGCTCCCTAGTGCCCTCCCAATGAGGCCTACTCCTTTAGCCTGTAATTGAAGGGCTGTCAGTCTGGTCCTTGTAGCTTCCCTTTTCTCCCATGTTTGACCTCTCTATTTTAGCTCATGGGTCTCACCCCTGGCTGCCCATTAGAAGCAACTACAGACTTTCAAAGACATACCCATGACCAGGCTTCTAGACTTATTAATCAGGGTCTCTGTGGATAGAGGGCTCGTCTCTGTGTGCTGGGACTGACCCCAGGTGATTCCAATGAACAACAGGGCAGAGCACCACTGTTCTGAAGGTACCAGTGGTTCTCCTACTGGAGTAAGACTCAGATCCCCCTGCAAGGCTTGTCACGACGAGGCTTATACCCAACCCCATCCCCAGAGTTTCTGATTCAGCAGGTGTGGGGTGAGGCCAAAGAATTTAAATTTCTAACAGGTTCCTAGGTGATGCCGATTCTGCTGGTAAACCAGAGTTTCTCAGCCTTGACACTATTGATATTTGGGCTGGGTAATTCTGTGCTGTGGAGCTGTCTTGTGCATCATAGGATGTTTAGCAGAATCCTTGGCCTCTACTGCTAGATGACAATAGCTTCACCCCTCACTGCCATACACACACTTGTGATAACCAGAAATATTTCGGATAACTCCCATAAGTTTGATGTGGCCTCTCCTGCTTCAGGGCCTTTGCACGTGCTGCTCCTTCTGCAGACAGCTCTCTCTCCAAGATTTTTCCCTGACTATCTGTTGGTGGTCCATAAGTTCTCAGTTTGACCCTCACCTCCTCCAGGAGGCCTTCCCTGACCACTGCCTGGCCCCAGCCTGATTTTTGCACTTCCCCCAATGTCACCATGTGGTGGAATGGTCAATCGACAACTGTTCCTATAACAGCACCTCAAAAGGGTGCATCATAAGCCATGCAAAGCTGCATGAGTTCAGAGAAAAGAAAGTTCTCTGAGGCCTGGCCAGAATGGGAGGTCTCTGGAGGAGGTGGCATGGGAACTGTGAGGATGGGCAGGAACTGGATAAGCCAAGGAACTGGGACAACGTTGGCCTGGGGGAACCCCTGCACCTGAATGTGGAGGCTGGAAAGCCATGGATGTTTCCTCATCTGTAAGATGGAGCCAATAGTCACACCTGCTTCATAGGGTTGCTGGGAGGAGCTCACAAGGGAACGCTTGGTATGCAACAGGTAGGAAGTGCCCAGCACATGCCAGAGGGGATGGAGATGGTGTGTGCAGAAAGCACTGGCCCTTCCAGTGTGGCTGGAATGGGGGTGGGGGAGGGGGCTGGTGGGAGGGAACCAGAGAGAGTGGCTAGACTTGAGTCTCTGCAGAGGCATGGAGTGTGTGTGAGCAGGGCAGGGGCACGTGGAATGGGGCATTTGGGGAGACCGTCTGCAAGGTGAGGGCAAAGCAGGGAGAAGAGAGAGAAGATGCATCAGGCAGGCTCTGGCAGGAGGCAGATGGAGTGTCATGAAAGGGACTGTTTATAATTGTGGGGTGGGATGTAGGGAAATCACAGGCCAGGGGTGGCACCTGGCGTTTGTAACAGCAGGAAGCTATCGCTACCTCTAGGACCAAAGGGGTGAAGGGGATGACCAGTTCCCAGACCACAAGACAGGGAAGCTGAGGGATGAGGACTCGCTGGCAGGAGCTGTGACCTTCGGTGGTGGGGCAGCTGGCCCAAGATGACTTCCCTGGAGGAAGGTCTTCAGCCTCACTTCTCCCATCTACTGCCTCCCATTGGCTGAACCCAACCGGAAGCCAGAGGGCCGGGAGCCCTTGACTGGTGCATATGGGTGACCCCCAGGACTGAGAGTGGGTCTAATGGGCTGACAGAAAATGTCCAGCCCGGATTAGAAGGGGAGGCAGGAGGCCTGTCTGTGCTCTAACAGCAAGTTCCTGAGGCCAGAGCAACGACCCCTGGAGTGTGTGGGGTGTCTGTGCGTGAGAGAGAGAGGGTGTGGGTATATGTGTGAGTGAGTGTGTGCTGTGAGGGTGTGTGTACATGTGTGCATGTGTGTACATAAGCATGTGCATGAGAGAGGGAGAGTGTGTGTATGTGTGTGGGAGAGAGGGATGGAGTATGTGTGTGTATACAGTGTATATAAACGTTTGTGGGAGTGTGTGTACATGTGTGTACATGTGTACATGAAAGAATGCATGAGAGAGGGAGAGTGTGTGTGTATGAAAGATGGAGTGTGTGTATACAATTGTGTACATGTGTACATAAACATGTGAAGGTGTGTACATGTGTGTGTGTGAGTGTGTACATGTATGTACATGGGTGTGTGTGAGAGAGGGAGAATGTGTACATGTGTGAGAGAGATAGTGCATGTATATGTGTGTGAGAGTTGTATGCATGTGTGTACATGGGTATAGGAGAGAGTGTGTATGAGAGGTAGAGAGTGTGAGTATGTGTATACAAGTGTGTACATGTGTACATGAGTCTATGAGTGTGTACACACATGTGTGAGTGTGTGTGAGATAGTGTTACCCATACACATGTGTATATGAGTGTGCACAGGCATGTGCACGCACACAGGTGTGTGACAAGTGTTTTCACATGTATACATGTGTAAGTGTACATGCATGTGTGAATGTGTACGTGTGTATGAGAGATAGTGTGTATGTGTGTCAAGCGTGTGTGTGTGCATGTGTACACAAGTGTGTTGGGGAGGGAGAGTGTATGTATACATGTGTGTACAGGTGTGCATGGAGGGTGCAGGGAGGTGGCAGCTGGGGTATAAGCTGAGGGAGTGCAGACATTCTTTAGCAGCTGGCCCAGGTTCTTCAGAGTGAAGGTCTCAGGTACGAGAGAGTCGCCAGGTACGAAGCAGTCGCCTCGTCACAACTTCGGAACCTTTGAATGGTGATGCCACTGCTGCAGACACCCGTCGCTGGAAGCCTGCTTACCACGTGCCGTGCACCTCACACACATTTGATCCTTGCCACCTTTGAAGCAGGTGCTGCTTTCTGCTTTTATGCTGAGGCTCTGAGAGGGAAAATGACTAACAGAGTTAGTCAGCGTCAGAGCCTGAACTCAAACCCGAGCTGGCCCCACTGCAGCACCCCCAACTGTGTGGTGCTTCGTGGACACTGTCGAGGCCACCTTCTCACTCTACTGGTGGGGAAATGGGGTTAGAAGAGGGCTTGGCTGGGAGGCAAGCCCACTGGGGAGGTCACCAGCTCTGCCCTGTGGCCCACGTGGGCACCAGCTGCATTGAAGGAGGAAGGGCCACTTATGCTCTGCCCGATACTTTCTGTACCTCGTTTTTTCCGTCATAATTTTTTGAAGTCCGTATCATTTTTTCTCATTTCACCAAGGAGGAAGTTGAGGCTCCCAGTGGTTAAGTCAGACACAAGGTCACACTGGGAGAATGTGGGGGTCTGGGATTTGAAGCCAGCCTGCTCTAAACCCTGACCTCTTGACACTGCACAAATATGATGTCTAATTTTTGCTATTTTATCACTCATTGTTTTGGTCGATAATTCAGCAAATTCTTGTTTTCCTTCTGGCCCAGGATCTAGTGAATTCTGGCTTTTCTGGACCCCAAGATGGGTACCAGCAACTCTTGGCACCTCACCACTGCTAGTGGACACCTTGGGGCCAGCCGCGTGCTCCCTGCCCTGTAGACTCGAGGATCTAAGGCTGGAGACACCTTGCTGCAGGAGACAGAGTAGGACAGACCCAGGTTCAAATTCCACTCAGCAATTACTTTGTGGTCTTGAGTGAGTCCCTTCACCCCTGGACCCTTAGTTTTTTCATCAATAAAATGGGGTTGCTCATCTGTGCCACAAGCCACTGTGATGTCATAAGGGATTACAAAGCGTCGGTGACATGCTGGTTGAATGTCTCTGGTGGCAAACAACTGTCTCCCACACTGGACCTTCTGGTTAGAAAAGAGCTTGGAGTTCTGTCATGTGGATACACAATCTGGTGGGCAGGATAATGACCCCCCAAAGTTGTCTCCGCCCTCACGTCCAGAACCCTAGCTGACACCAGCAGGGAAATGGACCCTCAATCCTACAACCACATGGAACTGAGTCCTGCCAACAACCCTAGCACCTCCAGTAAGGAACACAACCCTGCCGATACCTTGATTTCAGCCCAGAGAGACCCATGTGTTACTTCTGACCTAAAGAAACTGCAACATGGTAAGTGTGTGTTGTTTTAAGCTGCTACGTTTGTGGTAACTTGGTATGGCAGCAATAGAAAACTAAGACACACACCCACCTTGCACATGGATCTGCCATTTCTCAGATGGCATTCTGGAAAGGAATTGGCATCTTGAATTCTTATTTTGGGCCAGGCATTGTGCTAAGCACCTTACACAGGTTCAGCCACTTAATCCTCACAGGAGCCTAAGAGGATGGAATGATTGTCTGCATTTTACCGATGGTGGCACTGAGGCTCAGAGAGGCAGAGTGGTCATCTCAAGGTCACACAGCTATGAGGAGGTGGAATCTGAGTCTAAATTCAGGCCTACCTGGCTCCAGGCCCCACTTCTATTCAGCTCAGGCTCCACCTGTGCAGGAGTGGACAGCTAGCCTCTGCTGGCACATCCTTTGTGATGGGGCACTCACTTCCCTTCCAAGCAGCCTGCCTGACCTTGATAGGAAGTTCAGAGGGCCAGAAAGTCCTTCTTCCTATCAAGCTGGGGCCTGCCTGCTTTTCCTGTGTCTATCCTGCCCTGGCAAGCCAGAGTCTGAGTACCTCCCCTTTCCATGATTGTCCTTGGGAGATCTGTGATGGTCCTAAAACAGGTCCACAAATTCCTTGATATTTCTCCCACAGAAGGTTGAGTCTCATTTCCCTCTTTCTTGAATATAAGCCAACCTTAATGATTTGTTCGTAACAAACAGAATGTGGTGGGAATGATGGTGATTCCCAAGGCTCAGTTGGAAAGATGCTGCGGTTTCCACTCCATCTCTCTCTGGGACACACATCTTTGAACCCTAAAGCCATCATGTGACATGTTCTATTGCCCTGAAGCTGCCATGCTGGGAAGACCATGTGGAGAGAGGGCATAGAGACAGGGATGCCCTCGGATCCCCACCGTCCCAGCCCCCAGGCACCATGTATGCGGGTGAAGAAGCCTTTGAGATGTCTCCATCCTGGCCACCATCTGACTGCCATCTCAGGAGAGATCTCAAGCCAGTACCAACCATCTGCCCCAAATTCCTGATACCCAGAAACTGTGGGAAATAATGATGAGTTATTATTTCAGGCCACTAAGTTGTGGGGTGACTCGTTATGCAGCAATAGGTAACTGATACATGGCTGAAGATTCCTGTGTCTTCTCTTTTGGCAGCACACCCCATTTCCTACACCAAGAACTGGCTCTGAGCCCAGATTCCCTCTTCTCAAAGTGTGGCTTTATCAGAGTGGGGTAGCATTGACTTGTAGGTGGGTGGGTGGGCCTAAGGCAAGAAGAGTGTGGAGGAAGCAAAGAGCAGAAGGTTTCAGCCCCAGAGGCCTGGATGCAAGCTAGGATTGCAGACCTCAGAGGACAGGTCATTCCCAAAATGTCTCAGAGAAGTCCTAAATCATCATAGTGTTGATGGGAACTTCCAGTTATCAGCCAGTTGATTCATCTCTGGCCCTGTGTTCAAAGTTAGTTTATTGCAGGCATGATTTTCTTAATCTTCTCAACAAGCACATGAGGAAAATACCATATTATCCCCATTATGCATATTGGAAAACTGAGGCTCAGAGTACTGGAATGATGCTCCCAACTTAAACCTAAGCCTGGCTGTCTCATACCTAAGTATTTGCCCATCATTGGCCTGAGGGTCTGGCAAGAGCTAGGGGAGGGGTCCAGGATGTGGCCTCCCACCTGGACATCATAGGACTCTGGATGAGGCAGCTGGGCAGGCCAGAGCATGGGGTTGGATTGGGGGGCCTGGCCTGGAAGGACAGTCCAGAGGACGGGAAGGTGATTCTGCTATGAGGGGCTTTTTTAGCACCGGCGATCCAAGTCAGATTGACAGTCAGTTTCATGCTTTCTTCATCATCTGGAAGTGTGCTGTCTTGCCCTTGCCTGAGGAGGAGAGAAGTGGCACAAATATACAGATGGTCCCCGACTTACAATGGTTCAGCTTAAGATTTTTCCACTTTATGATGGTGAGAAACTGTCGCAATTTTGATGTGATATACAGTATTCAATAAATTACCTGAGATATTCAACTTTATTATAAAATAGGCTTTGTGTTAGATGATTTTGCCCAATGGAAGGCTTCTGTAAGTGTTCTGAACACATTTAAGGTAAGCTAGGCTATGATGTCCAGTAGGTTAAATTCATTTTCAACTTATGGTATTTTCAACTTGTGGTGGGTTTATCGGGACATAACCCCATAAGTCGGGGAGCGCCTGTACTGTGAATTTAGCCCCCCAAATGTGCTCTCTGCAGCTCCCTCTGCATCTGAGGCTGAGCCCAGGAGCCCTCACAAAGGTCCCTGCAGCCCAAGAATGTGCGCCGGGCTCTGCCCAGCACCCAAATAGCATCCACTCCGCCCAGTCCCCATCCTCCTGCCTGAGCAGCCTTCCCCTTTTTCTGTTCAGGCCCCCCATAGACAATGGCATTTCATTTAGACCAGTCACCTATCCATTTTTAAAGTATTAACAATTAGGTGCTTTTAAACTTTTTCTCTTTATAAGAACAAGGCATGTACATTATAAAAAATGTGCAAAAAAAAAACATCCTCTCCATCTATTCAGCAAATATTTGCTATGCACCTACTATGTGTCAGTGCTATGCCAGGAGCCAAGTATATAGATGTGAGCAAACCATCATGCCGTCCCTACTTTAGTGACTACAGGCCATGGAATTGGGGGAAGAACACTTTTAAAAACCCATTATTTCTCCCTCTCAGAGAAAGTGACCATTAGCATTTTGCTGTATGTGCCTCCAGGATGGTTTCCCCATAAAATGTATTTGTATACATATAAATATACATTTAAATAGTATATATCTTTAAAACATAGCATTGTGCCATACATATTACTCTGTAACCTGCTTTTTTCATTTGTAGTTTTTTTTCACTTAAAACTTGATTGTCAACATCATGTCACGTCAATACATTTTCTACAATATCACTCACGAAATACCAAGAAGAGGTGGGAGAAATTTTCCCAGGGCTCAGTTTATCCAGCTCCAGCAATTTCTGCTCCTAAAAAGAGTAATGAGGACAGGTGTGGTCGTGGGTGGGAGCAGAGGGAGAGAACACCATGACTTAGTGTTGGCTGCCCCCCAAGGTACAGCCCCTCCTATTCCAGATCTGCTCACCTCCACATATACCCACAGGCTAGACCTACTCCTGCAAGGTAGGAGGTGTTACCTTCTTCTGAGGGTGTTTCTATTTCAATGGATGGCTTTGAAGCAGAGAACACAAATGTCCCTGGGTTGTGCAACACACCCCAGGTAGGCAGCTGCTAGGTTACCAGCTGGGTCCCCTAGAGTCTAGCACTTGAACCAGAGGTCTCAGGAGCAGAATCAAAATAGTCAAAACTTGAAGGGGACTCAGAGAGCTCCTGGACAAACCTCCCATTTTATAGATGGGGCCACTGAGATTCAAAGAGGCTCAGGCAGTGCCTGAACCAAGACTAGAACCAGGTCTCCAGCCCTCAACTCTTCACTCTTTCCCAGGTAGATTAGGGTGGAGGCATTTCTTCTCTGAAGGTAGGAACATGTCATCTTTACATCAGCTATTTAGAAATTTTGTAGCATACATAGAATCCCAAGAGAGGCACGTTTCAAGAGGAATAGATTGCTGGAAGGTATGAGCAAGTGTGGAAAACTGAGTGGAGAAAGAACAATTGTATCCATGCAAGCCCTTTGGCTCAGGACCTGCCATCTCCCCTTTTGCGAGAGCTCATGGGGAGTGGAAGTGTATGTCCCTCCCATAAAGTCACCTCCAGAGTGGTCTCCTCTCTACCCTTCACATACAGGCAGTACAGTGAAGCCACTGGCTCTGGAATCTGCAACTCGAGTGGAGATCCAGAATCTGATGCTTCCTGGTTGTGTGACCTTAGTCAAGTGGCTTCACCTCTTTTAGGCTCAGTTTTACCATCTATAAAATGGGTCTGACAATGCCTCCCCCACAGAGTAGTGTGAGGCTTATGGAAGTATATTAAATGCCACATATATGGGAAGGGCTCAATTAAAATTAAATATTGTAGAGTTAACCACTAAGAGGCTGTACATCTTATTTTCATGCTTTATAAGGACAGAACATGGGACATCAGGTGACTGAGTTATAATCTCAGCTCCTGTGTGACTCTGGACAAGGTAGCTAACCTCTCTGGGCTTTGGTTTTCTTGTCTGTGAAATGGGAATAATAATAGAATCTACCCACAGATTTATGTATGGAGTAATTAAGATAATTACTACCTGTAAAGAACTTAGCTGAATGTCAGACATGTAGTGGTGCTCAATTCATGCTAGCCATTATTATTAGTAGTATTGTTGTTTAAATTATCACTATCTTTTGGAAACATGGAAGACCTTCCCCCCTTTTAACTGTTCTAGCCCCTCCCTTATCCATGTCTGGGCCATGGGCTGGTTAGGGAACTATGTTCATTGAGCAGCTACTATGTGGCTGCATATTGAGCAAGGTAATTTCCCATGCTGTAATTCATGCGATATTTCTAAAATCCTCCGAAATAGGAATTCTCCCCAATGTCACTAGTACAGATGTAGAAAAGACAGCTGAGTTACATATCTACCAAGTAGAGGAGCTGGAGTTTGAACTCAGATCTGCCTGACTCCAAAATCTTGGCTCTTCCTTCTACACCTGATCCCCACATTTGCCTCCACCCCCATCATTTTCCTAAATACCCATTTCTCAAGTTGTTCCCAGAAACTATGGTTTTCCTCTCTTGGTTTGTGCTTCATATTGTAAATATTGGTGTACTCATTTTTACCTTCATTTATCAGTTTTTGTTGAGGACCTACTGTGCATCAGGACTCATGGCTTTATTCACTCAAGTACTCATAAGCATGAAAAATAGTAATGGTGCCCACATTTGTACGGCCATGGTACATTGTAGCATGCTCTTGCATGTATTATCTCATTTGATCCTCATGACAGTCTCTGAGGTTAGGATTATTATTCTTACCATTTAACAGATGAGAAAACCAAGCCTCTGAGAGGTAGAATACTTTGCTTTATGTCATTCAACTTGTAAGTGATGGAAGGAAAACATCAACCTGATGTTTTTAGGTGTCATTTAGGAGCTCTTTCAATTGTCCTAAGTAAGCACTTGTTATATCCATCTACCCATCCACCCACCCACCCATCCATCCATCCACCTATTCACTCACCCATTCACTCATCCATCCTTCCAATCACCCACTCATGTATCCACCCACCTGCCCACCCATTTACCCATATACTCACCCATCCGTCCATCCATTGTAAAGGGGGGATTGAAAGGTGAATAATACATAGTCCCTGTTTTCAGGGATCCCTTCTCTAGGATTGTGCTGTCCAATATAGTAGACACCTGTGGCTATTTAAATCTAAATATAGGGCTGGCTGGTTAGCTCACTTGGGAGAGCATGGCACAGAATTACCAAGGCTAAGGGTTCAGATCTCTGTACCAGCCAGCTGCCAACACCAACAACAAAAACGTAAATTAATTATAATTAAATAAAAGTTAAAATGAAAAAATGCTCAACATCACTCAGCATTCAGGAAATGCAAATCAAAACCACACTGAGATACCATCTCACCCCAGTTAGGATGCCTAATATCCAAAAGACTCTGAATGATAAATGCCGGCGAGGTTGTGGAGAAAAAGGAACTCTCATATACACTGTTGGTGGGACTGCAAATTGGTGCAGCCTCTATGGAAAATGGTATGGAGGTTCCTCAAACAATTGCAGATAGATCTACCATACGACCCAGCTATCCCACTGCTGGTAATATACCCAGAGAAATGGAAATCATCAAGTCGAAAGTATACCTGTTCCCCAATGTTCATCGCAGCACTCTTTACAATAGCCAAGAGTTGGAACCAGCCCAAATGTCCATCATCAGATGAGTGTATACGGAAAATGTGGTACATCTACACAATGGAATACTACTCAGCTATAAAAACGAATGAAATACTGCCATTTGTAACAACATGGATGGATCTAGAGAGAATTACATTAAGTGAAACAAGTCAGGCACAGAAAGAGAAATACCACATGTTCTCACTTATTTGTGGAGCTAAAAATAAATGAATAAATATAGAAACAACGGGGGGGGTTGCGGGGGAAGAAGACACAACAATTACAATTCCTTGAAGTTGTTACAACAAGTGAACAGATATGAGGTTGTTGGGAGGGAGGTTTTGGTAATGGACCACAATAATCAACCACATTGTATATTGATAAAATAAAATTAAATTTTTTAAAAAAGTTAAAATGTGGTTTCCCACACCAGTCATGTTTCAAGTGCTCCACATGAAACCGGCGGCTCCCATATTGAACAGCGCAGGTCTACAATGTTTCCATCATCACAGAAAGTTCTGTGAGACAGTGCTTCCCTCAAAGCAGAAGCTGAAAGATACACGAGAATGGAAACATAAGGAAGACTATGGAAAGTTCTATGAAGTAGGTAAAGAACTACAGACACAATCAACCATAAGGACAAGAGCAGCAGCCACAGTCACTTTTTGGTAAAGAACCTTATAATTTGTAAAAATCCAGGTGTTCCCATTTGCTGTTTGAACACTTTGCCAAGTATGGATTTGAAAACTATTTTACAGATAAAGAAACTGAGGCTCAGAGAGGTGAAGAGACTTACATAGGGCAATTCTGGGACTTTTGTTTGTTTGTTTGTTTGTTTATGCTGCACCTCGTTGGAGATTGCAGAAGGAAGCACCAGAAGCCATGGTTCCCTTTTCCCTTGATTAAGAAATGCCAAGCACCCAACATACCTGCTCCTTGGCATCCTGTCATTACTTAAAAAAAAAAAAAAAAATTCCCTAGCTGTGGTGCATCTCATGCAGTCAGCCGCCCTGATTCTGGCTTCCATCCTTTCCATTCATCCCCCACGCTAGCCACCAGGAAGCTCTCTCTAAAAGGTAAAACTGTCCCAGTCTTTCCCCTGCTTGGAACCTTCCATAGCTCCCATTCCTCTTAGGTAAAGTCCAGACTGCATGGTGAGTCCTCCATGGTCCAGGCCCTTGCAAACTCCCCCAGCTTCACCCGCTGCCAATCCCCCCGGCCCCGACTCTGACCCTCGGATTAACTCTTCAGGGCTATTGCTGCTCACGTTGCTTAGCATATGTTATCCCTTCACCCTGGCAGCCTTTCACCCCTTTACTGCCTGGTGGACTGCTGGTCTTTTTCCACCACTTCTCTCAAATGTGGAGAGCCGTGTCTAATTATACATCTGTATGCGATGAAGAGGAAGAGGGAGAGAGAGGAGGGGGTGGAGGAGAAAGGGAGAGATGGAGGGGGAGACAGAGAGAAGAGAGACAGAGGAGAGGAGAGGGGGCGAGAGAGAGAGAAGGGAAGGGCGAGAAGACAGGTGGGGAAGAAGAGAGAGAGGGGAATAGAGGGAGATATCGAAAAGGAAGTTTGCCTTTTTTTTTTTTTTTTTTGGTGATTATCCTTGGGGAGAGAGTCCTTGGGTGTTTCACTTTCAGTTTTATATCTCAAAATTATTTGATTGACTTTTTAGTCCATTAACAGATAGAATTTTCAAAAAAGCATGCAACTGTAAGAAAGTAATGTTCAACTATTGCCAGGTCGCCTCAGCTGTGAATCTTCATCAGGACTCCTGTCCTCAGGATATGCACACCCTCCCCCGCGATGGAGTTGTGGGAGGACAGGGCCAGTGCCTCATCTGCCTGGGTCTCTGGTGCCCTGCACAGAGCCTGGCCAGGTCAGTACGGACCTTGTAAATGTCTGTTTAATGACCAGAGGAAGGAAACTCATTATGACACCGTGTATCATCCAGGTTAAAGAACGGAAAGGACTATTATAGCAGTGATGCTGCAGTATACCCTCAATTAGCCATGGCAATGAGGAACGCTTGGGACAGCTAATGCCACCAAATTAGCAACCATCAGAAGGCAATTTTCCCTTCTGTGGAGCTCTTTCACTCTTTTGTTTGTTTGTGTTTTAATTACTTGGAATTTTCCATGCACGACCCCTCCCAAGCTTTTTTTCTTTTCTAGGGCAGGGGTACAGATTCGAATCTCAGTTACATTTGGTTGAAATTGATCATTAAACCAGGTTTCTTAGCAGAAGTGATGACCCTGCAGTGAGCAGTGGTTCTCCAAGAGTGGTCCCTGGATTTGCAACATCAGCATTGCTGCCTGGAAACTTGTTAGAAATGCAAATTTGGGGCATCACTCCAGACCTCTGAATCAGAACCTTTGGGTTGGGGCTCCCAGAAATTTATGTTTCAAAAAGCCCCATGGGTGATTCTGATGCATGTTCAAGTTTGGGATCGTTGGCCCGGAGGTGGACTCTGGTGCTTAGGCTCAAATTCTGGCTATGGCATTTAGTGGTTGCATGCCCTGGGGCATGTCCCCTCACTGCTCTGTGCTTCTATGTCCTCATCTGTAATATGGGCATATCAACACTCCCCATCTCATTGGGTTGTGAGGATAGGCTGAGAGAATGTACACAGAATGTAGAACAGTGCCCACACTTAGCCCTACCAGACGTTACCTGGTGCTATATTTCATTGAGTAGAAGCTGCTTTTGATTTTCAGACTCATCCAGATTTCAGATAGTAAATATGAGGCGAAAGTTTGTCTTAAAACAGTGTTTCTCATGTTTCAATGTGCACACAGATCACCTGGGTATGTCATTGAAGTGCAGATTCTGATTCAGTAGTGCTGGGGCCAGAGAGTCTGCGTTCTCTCAGGTGGGAGGATGTTGCTGGTCTGTGGACCACACTTTGAGTACAGATTGGATCTAGTATCTGTGGCTAGCACTGGGCTCACATGATGAGCTGGCGATGGACATGAACTGGTCCAGGGAGAGGGTGGTGGAGCAGGGTGTAGGGCATTTTTGCCCACCCATCTCTGGCCAAAGGAGAGCAAACTTTAGAGTGAGAACTGGAGACATGGTTTGGGCTCCTTTTGTGCCCTCATTTGTCACTTAGAACACTCAGTGTATATCAGGCTCATTCCCAGGGCAGGTGGGGACAATCAAATACTGTACTCATTTTCTCATAAGGGGATTAATGACACATCTTTCTTTGGGACCATGGATTTGCCAGTTTAAAAATGGTGAAATGACATGGTAATTTAACAAGGCGTTGCTAGTGAAGTTGGCAAAGTATCACTGCTATGATTATCGTTGTTATTGGTGGGAGTGATAAACTCCATGCTGAGCTTCTCCCTCTAGCACCAGCCCAGGGAAGGCAAGTTCTTACAGAGTCACTCTGGAATTCTGATTGTTCCAGCGGACAGCTGGCAGGCCACCCTCCTAGGTGGGCTCAGCATCCTCAGGGCCATGCTGAGGGAGCCCCGGTTTTAGCCTCAAAGCTTCATTACTATCATTACCATCTTTGCAGCCCTTCAGATTTTCAGGTGCTGCTCACGTCTAAGGGGACATGACATGGCTGGAGAGGGAGGGGGTCATATGTGCTTACTTCCAGAGTGAACAAAGAACACTTCTGGGGGAGACGAAAAATGCCTCTTGCCCCACTCCCCTGACACGTGTGTGTGTAAACACACACACACACACAAACACACATACACACAAATTGGCTGTCCCAGCCTGCATGTCACCATCAATCAGCTCTTTCCCACTTGCTGTTTGCAGGCAGAGTTCCCTACAGATGCGCTCAGGGGGGGCTGCAAGAAGAAGGTGGGGCTGGGGCTGGTGAGGGAGGGGAGGCAGAGATGTCCTCAAAGAGTTAAAACCTTGCCTCACCAGACTGCGAATCCTCCTCGACTCTCCCCCACCCCACCCCCCTCAATCCAGCCAAACAACAGCTTGACATTTTCCATCCTTCAGGAGAAAGACAAAGACGGGAAGATATTCCCATGATCCTTTTCTGCATGCCTAACCGTGAGCTCAGGTGCCGTAGCGTTTGCCCTGCGCCGGCCCCATCAACATGAAGGGCGAACTCATCCCTTCTGCATCTTTTTTTCGCCACTGCTTGATTAATTGGCTGACTACTACGCCGGCGGAATACCTAATGCCTCTCCCTCTCCTATTCTTCCTTCACATTTTTTTCCCTCCTTTGCTCTATTTACATACACTTTATATTCCATAATTTTCACTCCCCCCCCCCAAAAAGGAGCGGGCCCATCTCAGTAATTTGATGTAATGACGGCATGTCACCAAAAAGAGGAATTAGAAAAATCTGTAGGTATTTAATTTATTCTTTTTTTTTTTTTCAAGTAGATCTCTCTGAGAGCAACATTAATATTCATTGGCATGGGGAAAAAGTATACTCAAAAGGAAAATTCCAGATTTTTTTTTTAGGGGTGGGGAGGTGGCTAAATTCAATGCATTTTTAAGCACCATTATTTAACTAATAGTGCCGGAGTCCCTCTGGTCCCTGTTCCACCCCTTCAATGAAAATAAGTGGGTTTTAGTTTGCCTTCAAGGGTTGTGTGTGTTGGGCTCACACCCACGCTGTTGAAGCAGGAAAACTGGGTTCTATGTTTTCCTCCCCTCCTGGGAGGACTTGAGTAAAGAAGAAAAACATAAATAAAGGTCTTTTCAGAGTCCCCAAGCTGGAGTTTTGGTTCTTCTCCAGCATTTCCTGTTGGCTGTAATCGTATTCTGATGTCTGTATGGGCAGAAGGATTTCCCTGAGGTTTCTGGTGAGGCTACCCTCTTCCCCTTGACTTGAGTTGAGGTTTTGAGCTGGGCTGGTAATTAACTACTTGCTTATCAGAATAAGTGTTGGGTTAACCCATAATTATAATAGTTACAGATGAAGCTGGGAAAAGAATAGTGAAGTATCAGAAAGATGCCTAAAGAGTGAGAATAGGCTGGAAGCAGTTTTTCTCTCTGAGGCTGGTTTTTCCAAACAGCATTAAAGGTGGTTGATTCTCCTGGTGACAGTGACGTTTGTAGGGTCTGAGGACCTGACCCAGTCTAATAGGAAGGTGGGCTCTCAGCCATGGGGACATAGATGCTCCCCCCATCTTAATCAACGGGATCAGAAACACATCTGAGTTTGTGGGCCCTGAGTCTAAATTATTTGCCAATTGATAACAATTATTATAATAAGCAATACTTTGTATTATTTTTTCTTCATTTTTTTTTTATTGGAAACTCACATACAATAAGCTGCATAAATCTTAAGTGTGCATCTTGATGAATATCTTACCCAGGTTTGTAGTCTACCCAGATCAAGGTATAGAACATTTGCAACACCCCAGAAGAATCTCTTTTGCCCCCCAAGTCAACACACCCCTTTCCAAAGATAGTCACTCTTCTGACTTCTAGCACCATAGATTAGACTTGCCTAACCTTGAATTTTATATAAATCCATTGTTCTGTAGATGGTCATTTGGGCTGTTTCCAATTTGGGCTATTATAAATCAAGCTGGCATGAACATTCTTCTACATGCTTTTGGGGGATATAAGCCCTTATTTCTCCTCGGGATAGACCCAGGAATGGCATTTCAGGTCATATGGTAAATGCATGTTTAGCTTTAGTAGAATCCGCCAGACAGTTTTGGTAGAAACTGCACCAATTTACACCCCCACCAACAGCATCTGGGGTTCCAGTTGCTCTGTATTTTCATCAGCTCTTGCTACTGTTGTCTTTCCTTTTAAGTTTAGCTGTTTTCATGCATGTGGAAGGGACAAAAGGAAACCCTGGAAGAAACCAACCAGAAACAATAAGAGATGCTAACTCAGAGAGATACAGAGAAAAAGAATCAGAGAGATACAGAGAGAGAGAGAGAGGAAAATAGAGCCAAGAGGAACCAGAGAAATACAAGAGGAAACCCAGACACAGAGAAAACTTGAAAGCAAGGTAAATGGATGGAAGGAAATGTCCAGAAAAGAGAGAAAGAAGAGAGAAAAAAAATAATAAAAAAGCAGAAGTTGAGAAGGAAGGTGTGATGTTAACAGCAGAGAGAAAGGCAGGAGGAGAAGGGAGGCAAAAGTGAACGACCCTGGGAGGCCGGCCCTGGGAGGAGGGCACACGCGGAAATGGGTCTCTTGGTATTTTATGAAACATGTCCTTTTTTTAAAAAGTGCTTCTTGATATTTTTATGTTTATATGTTTTAACTTGGGCCCAGCCTCATGGAAAATGCATGAGGAATAAGTGGTTTCTGGGAATGTTTTATACATGACCGGGGAGTTGCGGGGATGGAGAGGTGGGCGGGCGGGAAGGAGGGAGTGGACCGCTCCCTCCTGGGACCTCCCGAGCAGGGATCCTGCGGGGGCAGTAGGCAGGGGCTCAGGGCAGACGTGCTTCTGTCAAGGGTGCATGGAAAGCAACCCAGGTGACGGATGAGCTGGTGTGGCCGGGATCTATTCCCAGCTCCACCAACCTGGGTCTTTGGGCAATTCACATACCCTGTCTGAGCCTCAGTTTTCTCCTCTGCAATCTGGGGTGCTAGCAGTGCCAGCTTGTGGGAGGGCTGATCTGACCTGGGGCTGGGGGAGACCACAGGGCCCTAGGAAAGCTTAGGCAATCAGCAGTTTACAGCAGAGCATAAAAAAGCGAAAGTCGCCTCTGAACTTAACAGAGGCCTCACGAGAGAGGCAGCCCTGAGCTTCAGTAATTCTTCCTGGTGCTTCTACCAGCTAAGAGCCTGACCCAGACCTGAGAGAGGCAGGTGTTCTTGATGTGGGCCTCATCTGTTCCCCTCCACTGTCCCCAACCTCCCAGTGCCCCACCCCCCCCCCCAAGGACTCTCTTTTTCCAACATGCCACACTCATTCATAACCCTTGCATTTGCACATGTTGTCCCCAAGCTCGGAATGCCTCCTTATCCAACGAGACAGTGGTTCTTAAACTCCTTGCAGGGGAGAGGGAATTAAAATTCTTTTTGATAACCATATGAAAATTGTACAGTCTCTCCCAAGGAAAACATGCACATTCCTGCCATTTTGCCTGCAATGTCAATGGTTTCCCCGGCCTCACTCGCCCCATCTCCGAACTCTGGTTTAGGAGGTTCTACTTCAAGAACTTGGTGTTAAGGTCACTGCCTTCATGGAAGCTTCTGTTGAGTTTGCCCTAAAACATCAGCCCCTCTCCTGAGACTGCTCTCCCTGGGACTTGGGGCATTGTTCCACCGTGCTCGTTGTCTCTTCTCCACTGGCAAGGCCAGCAGAGGGGAGTTGTAATTTTCTCTATGCACCTGGAGACCAACACAGGAGCTGGCCCAGGGGAGGCCCTCAGGAAGTGTCAAATGCATTCATGGGCATGTCTCTTTGGGGAAAGTCCACAGTCAGAGAATCACAGTAGCGGCAAAGATGGAGTGGTAGCCTTCTAGAGCTTTCTTTCTAGAAGCTGGACCTTGTCTCTTTGGAAGGATGAAGGCAGCCTCTAGTGGTAACGCTGGTTGGGTAGAGAAGTCAAAGCCTCCAAAAAACCCAACACACTCATCCTCAGGAAGCATAAGTTTTGCAACGTCAGGAGCATCCTTTACGCTAAAATCAGCAGGGGCAGCTAGATACAATGGAAAAAACTGGATTGTAAGGAGTCAGCAGTGGGTTTCCATTCCTGCTCTCTCACTAGCCCCCTATGTGACCTTGAGCAGGTTGCTTCCCCTCTCTGGGCCTCACTTTCCTCATCTGTAAACTGGGGTTGGAATAAGAAAAGGTATAATGGGGTATCTTTAACGTCCCTTCCAATTCTGAGAGTTTACAAGCTCTGGAGATGCTCTTCAGGAAGGCTATGATTTATATCCAGATGTGCAGGAGAGAAACAGTTGCGTGGGAATCAATTTTCTCTAGTAAATAGGATCCTTTTTAAAACACTCCAGGGAGAAAGGAAGAAGCAAACATTTCTAGAAGTCCTACTATGAGGCAGAAGGCACTCAGTGCAAACCTGTTCTCATTCAGCTCCTTACACTATAGTTTATTTACTTTGCAAAAGTATTATATGCCTAAAATTTAGAAAAAATAATAGATATGATCTTTTGTCTCACAAAGAAAGAAACCACATGCTTCTGTTTTCTGTGGAAAAAGTAAGAAGTAAAAGGACATATAATCCATTCATCTAACAGATATTTATTGAATACCTACTATGTGCCAGTCATACACACACACACACACACATTTGTAAGCATGGAGTCTATAAAATTTAAATTCTGTAATTTTATTTCAATTTCTATTATATTCAATTTAATGTTATGTAGCTATTTCTTAATATGCCCACCACTGACAAATCAGCTTTCTTTTTCCTGATTAAGAAAGTAACACACATTTATTGAAGAAAATGTGGACGTTTCAAGCACATAAAAGAAAAAAATAAAGAGTCCTTGTAATCCACCACCCAGTCTTCTTTCTATTTATGCATCCAGACTCTAAACACCCAGGTGTATAACCTGCTCCTACCTAGCCCCAAGGGACCCCCATCCCCTATTCATCATTCATCCCTCAGCAAACCTACACATCCTAGAATATAGCAAGCTACTGAAGTCAGTAATTTTTGTCTGTTTAAATCACTGTTTTATATTCTGCACCCAAAACAGTGCCTGGCACACAGTAGAAGCTTGATAAGTAGCAAATGCTGTATATAATGGAAAGAATGAATAAAAATGGGGTCATGGAGAACATACACTTTTATAATCTTCTTTTAAAACAATATCAACCTGCCGTAAGTACTTTCCAGTATTATAAAATACTCTACTATGATATAACTGATGATGCCTTCATAGTATCCTGTCCTATAGATAAATCATAATTTCTGTAGTCTCATCTTGTGACCATCAAAATAACGCCTCCAGAAAGATCCTGGTAGCTATTCTCTGCACAATTTCAGATCATTTTCTTGGGGTAAATATCCAGAAATGAAAATGATAAATCAAAAAAGCAAGTGCATACAGTGAAATATTATTCAGCCATAAAAAGGAATGAAGTACTGATACAGTACATGCCACAACATAGACAAGCCTAGAAAACACCATGCTAGGTGGAAGAAACCACACAAAAGACCATATGATTCATTTCTATGAAATATCCAGAATAGGTAAATCCATAGAGATAGACAGCAGGTTAGTGTTTGCCAGGGGCTGGAGGGAATGGGTAATGGAGAGTGACTGCTTAAGGGGTATGGGGTTTCCATTTGGTGCTACGAAAATGCCTTGGAACTAGAGGTGATGGTTGCACACGCTGGGACTGTACAAAATAGCACTGAAATTGTTTACTTTAAAATAGTTAATTTTATGTTGTGTGAATTTCACCTCAATTAAAAGATAAAGCAGGCACAGTATCAAGGCCAACCTGTTGTACTGATTTATACATCCACCAACAATACATTTGAGTGCTTGTTTCCTCAAAAATTCAGCAGCACTGGCGATTTTCTATACAACCAGCCAGCTTTATATGCAAAATGTATTGATTGTTAGTGATATCAGTTTCACTTTTCTCATTGGACTAGTGGATATTTATATTCCATTTACATATGCACACTTGCCAATCATATTGGAGTATTGATTGTAATGATTTACAAGAACACATTCTTCATTGATGACATCAACCGTTGTCCTGTATATCTCAAACTTTATCACTCATTTATTATTTTCCTTTTAATGTTGACATAATTCTAACTTTTTAATTGCTGTTAATTTATCAGCCTGGGACTACCACACCATCCTGTTGATTGCCTACCAGATATTCAGTCCCTGCTCCCATATTCCTCCTCCTGGTTCAGCCCACATGCACGATCATTGTCTTGGAGCCAGATCTGCCTCCAGCCTCAGAGGGCAGGTCTTGACTGGCCAATCCAGTCACAACCATCTCATTTCTCATTTCAGGGTTGGCTAAGATCTGGATACACAACACAATCATAGGTGAAGAGATATGAAAGGAAGTTTAGTGGAGGCCTCTGGGAAAGTTTGCTTAGCTCTTACAAAGAGGCATTCGTGAAGAAATGCCCCTGTTCTTTCTCTGGATGTGGCTGCATCTGGGAGTCATAGCAGGACCTCTGCAGCCATCTTGTGCCCATGAGTACAGCCAGCCCAAGGACAAAGCCAACACTCAGGAAAGGACACAGAGGAGAAGGGCCGGACCCCTGGAGGCACCTTGTCAGTGTGCCCTCTCTTTGGGCTTCCAGTAAGGTGAGGCAACGGATGTCCTGAGCCTTTCAGACAGCTTGCGGCGTTAAGGAGCCTGTTACCTGCAGCTGAAAGTATCCTAAACCACCAACCCCATTCAGGGGCAGTTATCTCATTTTTCATTATTTAAATTTACAAATCAGCTGCTTCAATAAGCACTTTTTAAAATGAAACTTTTCCTATAATTTGACACATATCCTCAGGTAGATTCCCTAATGTGGAATTACGGGATGAAATATTCATTTTTAAAGTTGCTTGATTCATATTTTCATTTGCCTTACAGTTAGAGGCTCTACAGACTTAATCAGTCTCTCAGCTGGAAAATAGGGGGCAGGGCTTAGACCCCAGGTCTTCTGATATTACATCCAGAGCTCGATATTAAAAGGGAGCTGGCCTTTAGTCCTGATTAAGTCCCTTTAAATCTGAAATCATGGGTAATGAATTCAGTTTGATCAAATATAGCATTCCCTGGATAGCCAAACCTTGCTGCCATATGCTTATTCTGTGCCTTACACTGCATTATGTAGGATTTTAGAATGTCAGGATTGGGACAGACGTTCACGATTCTGATTTGGGGTGGGGTGGGTCAAGACCCCCACTGATAATCTGATGAAATGTATGAACTGTATTCTAGAAGAGGACATGCCCACCTGTATTCATTTGTTAGGGCTGCTGTAACAGAGTATAATAGACTAGGTGGCTTAGAGGAAATTTATTCTTACACAGTCCCAGATATCTGAAATCAAGGTGTGAGCAGGGCTGATTCCTTCTGAGGTCTGTGAGAAAGAACCTGCTCCACACCTCTCTTACAGCTTCTGGTGACCTCAGGGATTCCTTGGCTTATAGATGGTGTCTTCCCAGTGTCTTTACACTGTGTTCCCTCTCTGCATGTCTGTGTCCAGATTTCCCCTTTTTGTAAGGATACAGTCATATTGGATTAGGTCCTATCCTGTGACATCACCTTCACTCGGTCATCTACAGAGACCCTATTTCCAAATAATCCCATTCACAGGTTCTGGGAGTTAAGACTTCAACATATTTTTAGGGAACACAATTCAACCCATACCACCACCCAAACTCATGAGATTGTACATTGAATGTCAGGGGTCATGAGCCCATTAAGGTTTATCTAGAGTGTCCAAGGTAGGATTCTATTCTATTCTGACCTATTCACTTTAGAGTAAGAAATGAGAAAGAAGAAATGGAAATACCAAGGCCTGGATAGGGAAAGGCACATGTCCATGTTCTCATGGCTCATGTGGGGATGTGCAAGGACCAAACTTACGTCTCCTGGGTTTTCAGGCAGCATCTCACCAGGATCCCAGTCCTTGCTGGGCACAGTCCTCTGGCAGCCACAGAAGCGGAGCCTTTAAAGTAGCCAAGCTGAGAAAGCACCAGCGGCCAGACTTCCAGGGAGGCAGCGAGGAGCCTGCAGGGGCCAGAGTACCTTCCGGGGGACACCTCTTCCCTGGCAGGTAGAGACTAGAGTGCTGGAAGTCAGGGGCAGGAATGTGACACATCCCAGGGAGGCCAGATCTTGTGAAAATCAACACAGATTCTTAACAGCATGGAGATGAAGCTCGCTCACACTGCAAGTACTCAAAGTGATGGTGGGGTGCATTTTAGCTTCAGTTCCCATTGGCTGAGACCCCTGGTCATTTAAGGGGGCAGCCAGGAGGGGCCTGAGAAACCCTCCTCTCTGCTGCCTGTGCCAGCTGCCCATCCGTAGGAAGCCAACATGTCAACCCTCCTGCCCACTGCTGCCAGCCCAGAGGTGCCAAGGCACCAGGCACAGCACAGCCAGCTGGCAGCTTAATGAAGAGCCACTGGCCTGGCCGGCCGGCCCATCTGCTCCTCCCTGCCAGCTGCATGCCTGTGGGAGGTAGGCTGGTGGCCCATGTGAGTGGCCGAGGTGCCAGCCACCGGGCGCTCTGGGCCAGCTGGCAGGCTGGCAGGATTGGCCAGAATACCCATCTGCCCATCGGCGCCAGCTGAACGTGCAAGGGAACTGTGCCCAGGGACCTCAGGGTGCCAGCCTGCCTTGAGTTCCAGGGCATCAGAGGCCCTGGCTCTCCTCTTTTCTCTCTTCCACAACCCTCATGATCACTGAGATGTTGCTAAGAAAGACCTTAAGTGAAGGCATGGAGGAGCATGTGCAACAGGAGGCATAAATGGTTAGGAACATGGACTACAGGACCATGAATTCACAGACTGTTTAGAAGCACAGCACATCGCTGATCCAAAGCATGCATTCTGTGGCCAAATTGCCTGGTTCTGGATTCCAGCCCTGATACTAAATAGCTGCATGACCTTGGGCAGGACATTGACTGGCCTGTAGCCTCAGTTTTCTCCTCTGTATAATGGGTAAGTAGCACCTGCTTCACTGAGCTAAGCAAGGATGAAATAAGATGCATATACAACACTTAGAATGCAAGACACACTCAACATGTTCATTATTATTTTGTGATTATTATTATCAATAATATTATTAGCATCATAAGATTAGAGTGCTTTAGCTCAAATGGGCCTCAGCTGTCATCTTGTCCAATTTTATCATTTTCAAATTAGGGAACCAAGGCCCAGAGAGGAAGAGTGCCTTACTCAAGGTCGCAATTGCACAAAGAGTGATCTGGGCTGCAGGGGCTAGATTCCAGGTCTCCTGACACCGTCCCTTGTCCACCGCCATGAAATGCTTGCCTGAAATAGAGGAGAAGCAGGAAGGGGGCCTTCCTGTTCTGCACCAACCCACCTAAATGCCTCAAATGCTCAGCTGCCACACTCCACACTCAGCCTTCAGAATGCTCTGCCTGATGTGTGAGTGTGTGTGTGTGTCGGCAAACACATGTGCGTGTACATGTGTGTGTTTCTCTCTGAGTGCTGACATCTATCCTGTGTGTCTTCTGTGTGGGCATAAATGGACTGTATCTTCAAAATCTCAAGGGCAGAGACCATGTTTTATTCAGGTACACCTCCCCTATCCATAACTCACCTCTCTAGAAGCCTTGGATATCATATCCAGAAAGCCTCCAATGCCCCTGACCCCCTATGCTTAGAACAATACATGGAATATAGCTGGATCTCTATAAACCTATGATGAATGAATGAATGAATAAATGAATGAATGAAGATGGTGTCTGTTCAGGTGGTATAGCTCCTCTAATATGAGGGACAAGGACGCTCACCATCCATCCAGTAACCAAGAAGAGCAAGCACCCAAATGTTCTAAATCCTTTATCCCAACCAGCAGTTCTTGATTCTCACTCAGAGCCTAGCTACTCTGAGTTTGTACACAGTACTAACAAAGGTAATTAGCTGATTTTTTGGTCTGCAGATTGGACACGACAAATAAAAAGAGAAAAGGAACAGCTGCAGGTAGTAAAAGCAGATAGGTGCCTTAATGGGCCAGAACGAGATAGGACCATCTGAGAATAGCCTCACTAATGTCAAAAACAGAGTGGTCTAGGGCCATCCTGTGAAGAGGCAAACACCCCTCCATGGTGTGCGGAGCCTTCCATCTCTCACTGGAAAATAAGTGATGCTCATAATGATGGATCTGAGATTTAGCTCAAGGGCCCCTGTCCAAACTATCAAAGAACATTGTGCATTTTGCAGAGATTTCCATCCAAAATGTAATTTTTAAAATGGTAATTAAAGAGAGGTGATCTTCCATCAACCAGAAAGCTTGGCTTTCTCAAATGACTAGGTCAGAGAAGGTTACATGCTGCTAGGATCCACCGCTCTTTGTGCGGACAGAGCTGACAATTAGAGAATTTAAGGGAAGCAAAAGGAAAGTGGAAGGTGTTGGGAGATCAATCAAGATTGCTTTTCATTCCGGACATGAATGTTAACATTCGCTGGCTATGTCTGTATGGGCAGTTTCCAAAACTATTTCATACCCATTATCCATCCTCTCATTTATTGGGCTTCTTGTCTACCAAAGAGGAAACACATGCATATACGTATATGTACACACAGACATGCACACATGGAGTAAGCCCCATAGGAAGATACCCAAGAAGCAGTAAGTGAAAAATAATCCCTTTGCAGAAAAGTACACATAGTATACACATACTCAGATATGCACACACAAGTGAAGACACTTGCAGGCATGCACACACATACACATGGCTCACATACATACAAACATATATACATTTGTGTATTTACACCCAGAGATATGCATGCACATAATGACACAGTCATGTACACACATTGCCAGTCTTTTAACTCCACAGAACAATGACTCAAAAAGATTTTTTCACTATCTTGAATTGGTCAGACCCCAAGTAATTCTGGTACCATGATGATCATGGTGGGACTGATGATACTGTAGCTGCTACCAATCTGGTGGGGGCGGGGGGCTCGTATGTTTCAGATCTATGTGTCTGGCATTTTATACCCCACTTGCCAAAATCTCTACCTTTTTCTTCTCCCTGTCTTCTTTCTTCTTACTTTTGTCTTTCTTTCTTTACCTTTTTTCCTTTTTTCTCATTCACAAACAGTCTGTAAGTACTGTTTTAGTCCATTTTGTGTTGCTATAACAGAATACCTGAGACTGGGTAATTTATGAAGAACAGAGGTTTATTTGGCTTACGATTCTGGGACAGCTGCATCTGGCACAGGCCTCAGGCTGCTTCTACTCATGGCAGAAAAGCGGCAGGGAGCCAGTGGGTACAAGCAGATCACATGGTGAGAGAGAGAGAGAGAGAGAGAGGAGGTGCCAGAGTCCTTTAAACAATCAGCTCTTGCGGGAACTAATAGAGTGAGAACTCACTCATTAATCCCCCCTCCCCCAGGGAGAGCATTTATCCATTCATGAGGGATCCACCCCCATGACTCAATCAGTTTCCAACACTGCCACATCAGAGATCAAATTTCCACATGCGTTTTGGTGGGGACGACACACCCAAACTCCATGAAGTACTTTCTCATTGTAAGACATTAACATGTTTCTGACACGACAAACCTTCCCCTTTATATTTCCTGCCTCATAACCACTCAATTTCTGAGCAATAATAGCTGTGATCAATTTCAAGTGGAACCTGCATCCCCCAATTTGACATGCAGTTCTACAGCAAATACAGAAAAGAGCCTAAATGTCCATCAACAGGATGAAGCTTAAGCACACTCTGGAATGCCATGCGGCAGCTAAAAAGACCCAAAGTAGATTTTTGGAATAATGTTAGCCAGTGTCTATTGAGCCCTTACCAGGGGTTTGGCACTCCCTGAAGTCCATCACTTAATCTTCTCCTACATCATGCACTTGACCACCATCCCCATTTTACAGATGTGAACACTAAGGAAAGATGGGAGTAGGGCATTAGGACATTTGTCTAGCCAGCGTGTAACAGATCTGAGATTCAAACCAGATGATCTGTCTCTAAAGCCTGCATTCTGAAGCTTGGATATCTTAATATAGATACCCAAGAAGCAATAAGTAGGAACAAAAATCCCTTTGCAGAGTAGTACATACAGTATGACCCAATTTATGTAAAAATTGAAAACACACATGTAGGTGTATAAATGAATTTATGGCCTGCTTTAACTCTCACAGTATCCCTGTACGCTTTTAACACATGAATGGTGACACAGAGGTGAAGTGACTTTCCAAGGCCATGCAGCTGGGTTCAAGTCCACCTCTGTTTGACTGTGCAGCTCCTGCTATCTTCACAATACTTCCTATGAGAATAGAGTAAATTGGTGGGTTAGGTGGGGGTGGGAGGGTTGTTGTTAAAGGGTTTGACCAAAGAGCATCTTCTGGGAGAATACCTGTCCCTCCATGTGGCCCCTTTTCACGGTTCCTTGCTTCTGGAAGGACATGGATGGCTCCATGAGGTCAGAGAAGAGAGACGCTGGGCTGCATGAAGTGTGAGATACCTCCATAGCTGGCCATCGGAAGATGCCTCAAATGCTCCCACATAGTGTAGTGGTCTCCTGTCTAGCACTTCAAAGAGCCTTCCAAAGTCTTAGCAAGTTCTAAACACACAACGGGGATGAGGAAAGTGCTTGAGCTGGAATCCCAGAGACCTGGGATTGCTGTCTGCCCTTCCATACTCTGCTCTCAGGCTTTGCCTCTGCTCACTGAGGGTGGCTGGACTTGGGGAGACGGTGGGAATGACACAAGATTTAGCATTCATGACCCAGCTCTGTGCCTTACAAAATTTTCAACTTGAAGCAATGCACTTAGTATCCCTGAACCTTGCTTTTCTCATCCATGAAATAGAAATGACACTACTAATTGAGCAGCTGCCTTTTATGAGTTCTTGGTGTGTTCCAGACAGAGGAAACAGTGAGCACAAAGGTATCACTCTTGATGCCCTGTGACCACCATTGCAGAGATGAAGGCACTGACAGTGGGCCACCTGACGTTGGTCACTCCATCTGTACTCACAAGGAACAAAAGGACCAGAGTGGCCATGTGACTTGCTTGAGGTCGAAGAGCTGCCTGACGTCAAGACAAGAACTAGAACCACCCAGGACTCAAAAACTCAGCAGCCAAAATAAATAACACTTTAATGAAATACTTTTTAA
The DNA here is from genome assembly GCF_027409185.1 of Cynocephalus volans. Taxonomy (NCBI): domain Eukaryota; kingdom Metazoa; phylum Chordata; class Mammalia; order Dermoptera; family Cynocephalidae; genus Cynocephalus; species Cynocephalus volans. The sequence goes on from NC_084461.1 coordinate 201,181,567, forward strand.
AAAATGAAAGTTAATGCAAACAAATTCCTGATAAACAGAATATCAAAATCTTAAACAAAACAGGATTATTATTATTGCTGCCCTTTCCTTCTGCTTTGGGCTGCAAGACAGCTCTTCGTGGCACTTTATTTAAAATTTTAAAACTTTTTTCATCATTTTTTTTGCATTAAATTTGATTTTTTTAAATCCTGCATTAAAATATTTATCTTAGCTACTGGGTTTTTTGGTGCCCCTTAAATTTTGTGTCTGAGATGTGTGTCCCACTCACCTTACTCTAACCTGGGCCCTACGCATCTGCCAACCTGGATGCCTTGTTCCTTTCCACACCTCCTCATTCATTTATTCATTTGTTTATTCAGTCATTCAGCAAATATACTGGAATGCCCATGATTCCAGGAACTGGGAAAGTACCAGCAAACAAAGTACTCACGGTTTTGTCTTTCTTGAACTCACAGTCTAGTTTGGGAGACATGAGTCAAATAATCATACACACAAATCTAAGAGTAGAAACATGGCAAAAGTAACAAAGGGGCAGTAATGGGGGTGTTGACCAAACATGATGGCAGTCAGGGCAGGCTTCCCTGAGGAGGTGATGTTTGGGTGATAAGCAGTTAACCAGCTGGGAGTGGGTTGAAGGTGTGGCTAAGAATGTCCCAGGCAGAGGAGCTGGCAGGTGCAAAGGTCCTGTGGCAAGAGCAAGATTGTGGTGAGTTCTAGGAAGACAAAAGCTGACATGTTGAGCCAAGAAGAGTGTAAGGCAGAATGAGGATGGAGATATCAGCAAGGCCTAGAGACACAGTGAGAAAGGATTTGGTCTCTGGCTCAATGGCAATAGGGAGCCACTGCAAGGTTTGGAGCTGAGGAGTGACATGATCATGTTTGTCTTACAAGTGATCCCCTTGGCTGCTGGGTGACCCTTAGGTTTCTAACCGAGCTTTCTTCTTTCGTGTGGTGTAATCTTGGGCTAGTTACACAGCGCTTGCCTTCTCTGTGTTTCAGTCCACTCATCTCTAAAATGGGCTACCAGCCTCTTAGAGTTGTAGAGAAGATTAAATAATATATGTTGGTCTCCTAGAACAGGACTGACCTAGAGGAAGCACTCTATATATGTTGCCATAATTATTATTACTGAGGATGAATTTTAGAAAACCTTGAGAAAGCAGATCCTGCCCTCAGCCCCAGGGTGGCTCAGCCCAGCTCCTCAGCCTGAAGCTCGCTGCTTCCCTCATTAGAAAGTGGCTTTTCTTTCTGCTGTGTGCTCTCTGGAGGAGAGGGCATGGTGGAGGCTGCAGGAACACTGTGAAGGTCTTAAAAGAAATTATAGCCTGCATAAAAATATTCACTCCAGTGGAGGGCCTTAAACCATTCCCTTGGGCATTGAACAGTGACTGAGAGTATATTACTGTGCACTTAAGGCGACTGCAGCCACCCAAGGTCAGAGAGAATGGAAGGGAAGCACTTAAGCATGGAAGTGCCCCTAAATAGGAGTATCCTTCCTCCAGCGTCTCCTCTCCCCCACCCACCAAGCTTTCCCTTATTAACAACCCCAAGAATAAGGGCAGTTACTGAAATTCACTGGAAGGGGAGAAGAAAGAGGAAAGGCCTGGGCTGGGGACAGGAGTAAGTCCCCATCTTAGCCACTTAACACCTCTGACCTCCAAGACCTCATCTGTAAAATGCAAGCCCTGCCCCCGGCTGAGTTCTAAATTTGGTGAATACTCCATGAGGAACTCCAGTCCAGAATGCCACATAGAAAGTGCAAAGAAATGATCGTTTGTCTTTCTTGTTACTTCCTTCCCTCTTCCCAATGCGTTTTTTTCCTCCCATAGACTGTAGGTGATTTCACTTCTTGGGAAGGCCTCAGTTTGCTTATCTTTCAGGTGGGTGTAATGACAATATGGACTTATGAGTTGATCGTGGTGATTAACAAGACATGTTGAGTTGTTGCACGCTGAGAGCAGGAAGACTGGATCTCACCTGTCTTGGTATTTTTCATCGCTTCACAGCATGAGGGTAGCAGTAGGAACAGGTAGACCCCTCCTTCACCACTTACCTCTGGGCAGTCTTTCCTGCCCGTGGTCTCAGTGGTGTGGAATCATGGCTAGCCTTAATCCTGGACCCTAATGGACTCATGTATGCTCTGCAATTGTACACACAAACTCATCATATCCTTAAAGGGGTCCCTGACGTTCCAAAGGACTAAGGAGTGTGGTGTCATAGGTAAAGGTGCTCTGGACCAGGACTTAGAATCTGGACATGGGCTCTCCCCGGCTCAGGGAGATTGGGTTCTTCAGCCAGCCTTTCTGGCCTCAGTTTTCTCACTGATAAACAATGGGGATAACAAGGGGGAACAATGGGACGTACTTCATAGGGTTATTGTGAGGGTTCAGCCGGATAATGCTTCTGACGAACTTAGCACATGGTAGGAACACAGTACCTATGAACTCTTTTTCCTCTTTCCTTGTAGCAGAGACACATTTTGTGAAATATGTATCATGCTCTCATTTGCCGTCTGACAAGTATAAAAACGAATATATATATATATATATATATATGTGTGTGTGTGTGTGTATATATATATATATATATATTTTTTTTTTTCCATCAAGAGAGACTAAATAAAGAAAAATAATGCTCACTGCCTGGTAGAAAGACCCACCACTACCAAGGAAGTTTTTTGGGGTATGTGAAGACAAAAAAAGGCATTCTGTGGTTCAATAGGTCTGGCAAGCATTGCACTGATGGAAGTAAGTGGGGGTCTTTTCTGCAGGGTGGGCTGACCCCTTAGTACATGATGTGTCCTGCAAAGCAACAAGAGAGGTTATATTATTCAGTGTTTCCCCCACTTCTCTGGCCAGAGAGTACTTCACATGGGGCATCTCTCTAGACTAAGCCTCTAGGGGACACATTTTTTTCACGGGGGTTGTTATTAAAAACCACATTAGCCAATCTCTAGGGGTTTTTCTGCTGTTGAAAATTGATGCCCACATGTTAACTGTTTTATTTATTTTTTCTGTACATATAAGTCCTCTCTATTCTTGTCTGTGCTGGGCTTGTTACATTTCACAATTACGGTTTTAGTGACACTATTTCTCTATTACAAATTCACTCCACATTTGTGATTTGTTTAATGGTATCTCTCAAGAAGTTGCTCCAATCCCCCCTGGGACAGGCACCTGCCATGCACCACGGGGTGGGCCAAGATGAAAGTCTGCCCTGCCCCCGGGGAGCCTGCAGCCATGGGAGGCCCCCAGCTCTCCTCTGCCACACTGCCCTCCCTGTGGTGATTAGTTGGAATCCAAGACAGCAATACAAGAAGTGTCGCCGGTGGGAGTGATGGAGTGCCTGCTGAGTGGGCCGCAGATAAGCACCGTGATTTCGGAGGACGCTTCATCATTTCGCCGTAAGAACATGCTAACGGCTGATTGTTTGAATGTCTCCAGCTAATAGGATATTATTCATAACACTCTGGCTAGTTGGAATGGAAGATGATAAGAAATTAAATCCTTAATGGCTTTCTTTAAGGGAGGACTTTTCCCAAGGGAACCAGGAACCCTGGGAAATCTCTCCATGTGCCCCGGCAATATCTATATGGAGGGGATTGGCTTTAAGCAAATTTCCAAGGGAGATTCAAAGGGTAAAAGGAAGAGGACAGAAAGCAATTAACATTAATTAGGCGCCTACTATGTGCCGAGTACCTAGATTTTTTTTTTTACATACATTACATTATTTTATTCTTGCAATGTCTCTGTTGTGACAAGGCACTATTAAGCCCATTCAGAACTAGGAAAACTGAGTCTCAGAGAGGTGAATTGACTTGCCCAAGGTCTGGAGTCAGGATCTGAGTTCTAAAGCAGTCTTCTTTCCATGAAATGAAATTTATGGAACGGGGGTTGTCTGGAAGAAGAAGCCCTTGCATGAGATTTGAAAGGCAGAGAAATGTTACAACCCCAGAGGTGGCTGCAAGCAGGTACATGGTGAGGGCAGAGGGAAGGCATGGATTCTGCAGATGGCTTCTGTTAACTCCTAGAAATTGTCTACTTCCAGGATTCAGGATACATGCAGCCAACATTGCCCATAAATACTGCCTAGATTCTTGTGCTTCTAGATTTCCTGGAAGATTATCTGAACTTTGCTCTCCCTGTCTTTTCAACAATTACGGAAGCTTCTAACTCCCTGTATTAAATCCCTTCCTGCTTGAAATACCTAGATCGGTGACTGAACCCTGACTGCAAAGTACCCTGCTGGTCATTACACACATGCAAGGTACACACACACACACACACACACACACACACATACACACACACACAGGATTAACTCACAAGGATAAATTCCCAAGAATAGAATTAATTACAGGTCACACATTTTGAGGCCACATGATATTACAACAACAATAATAACAACAATTTCTGTTTTGCAATGTGAAAACCATTTCTGGAACAATTTCAGAAAGCTTGGGAATAAAGGGCCCACACTACCTTTTGCCAAACCACTGCTTTTTCCATGTAATTAAATCCTCCTTATAGATGAACAAGGCAGAGAGGTTGGTGAAATTCCTCAACAGGCCAAATTCACTTTCAATGGGAATTCACCGTAGCATCTGGCTGTGAATATTTGGAAGTGAATGCATTTTTCTGTTGGTTTGTTTTTATTATTGTAAGGTACAAATATCCAACATTTTCCCAGCCTCCCTCTTCTCTTTTCCTGTAGGTCTCATCAGCTCCCACAGTGGAAGCCAGCTTGGTTTTCCATTTGTAAAGTTCACAATTCACCCAGCCATGAGCTGTGCCTTTAACCACTGCTAAATTGTTTCCTGACAGCCCTCGCTACAATTTTCTCCCCTGACATTTGATTTACATATGATCTTTAAGCACTGCCATGGCGGTAATAGCGATTTGGTTAATATTCCAAGCGCTCCCCCATGCCCCACACCTTGCAGGGCCATTTCATTGCTGCAGCATGGCAAAATGCATGTACCAAATAAATGTATTGCTAATGAAATAAACGGATTATGGGGGAGAATCAATTGTCCTGCTGCTGGGATGAGGCACCAGGAGTTAATTTTGCCTGGATCTGCAAGGGTAGCTGTTAATAGAATAGGCTTTTTACCTAATTGGAGGGAAAGTAAATGAAGTACAGTAATATTCCATGATGCATTGGACGAATTTACTTCATTTTCTGTTCGTCTTGCTTGATGAGTGTTTACAGCACAATAGAATTTATGGTCTCTCTCTTCTCCCCATTTTTTTCTTCTCTTTTCTTTTTCTAGTCATCATTATCTTTCTTTTCCTTCCTTTTACACCTGATTTTCTTTCTTTTCTCTTTTCATTCCTCCCTTTTGTTGTTTTTTCCATCCATCCATCCATCCATCCATCCATCCATCCATCCATCCATCCACCCGTCCACTTATTTCTTTATCCAACTAATAAATCAGGGTCTCAAACACAAATGTCTTCAGGAACCAGTGATATAAATGAGTAAATCTTAGTGGCGCCTGTGGCAAAATGGAGCCATCGCCTTTGTCACCATCCCATCATCATCATTCTCATGGTTGTCTTTGTCCTCATAATATCTGCCATTTATTGAATCTGTGCATCCATCTTCCATTCTTCCAACATGTATTGAAGTCCGACTATGCTAGTGAAGACCCGATTGGCCTCTGTGACTGTGATAAAAGCAAAAGGTGTAGCTGAAGAGGACCCTTACACCAATTTGCATATCTGTCTAATGCCTAGATACTTACTCAAGGCTTTTTCTCTCTTCCCCTGATGGAGACGTAGAGATTCTGTTGTAATAAATGCACCTTCCAAGGACTAGAACCAGTAGGTGTTAGGTGAAGAGTGATCAGAACAGTGGGTTCAGGAGTAGGAGACATTTCTAAAAAGGAGGAAGAGAAGATTCTGGGAACATTTAGAGATTTCAGGACTTTTTTTTTCCTAGCATGGGATCATGCATAATAGGTCAGACACCAGTGGAAAGAACAGAACTTGGCTTACTGCATGCAGAGTTCACAAGTTTGGGGCTAAACCCAGAGAAACACCAGGGATAGCTACAAGGCTTCAGTCCGGGCAACTCTGACCTTGCAAAACAGCTCCTAAAATAATCTCTTCAATAACAATAACCCTAAATGGCATTTACCGAACATCTACTATGTACCAAACATTGTTCTTTTTATACATTATCTCATTAAATCCTACAGCAAGATTTCAAGAGGTGAATCACATTATGCAGCTATGGATGAGTAAAGAGACTTGGACTCTAAGGACCTGCTGTTGTGTTATGCAAGGTCACATGACTGATAAGAGGCAGGATTAGAATTTGAGCCCAGGATTCCAGAGCCCACAGTTGTCCTCCAACTTCAGCATATCAGAATCTCCTTGGAAACATTGATTCTTGGGGAGTACGCCTAAGAATCTCCATTTGTAACAAGCTCCCCATGTGATCCTGATGCAGATGCTTTGCAGACTACATTTTGACAAACTGCATTTGAGCCTCATTGAGACATATTTGGGGGAGCTTTGTTTTATTTCTCAGCATTCCTTGGCCAGTCAGTGTCATGAAGGATGTGACAGGTACTCAGAGAAGAATCAACGTGGGGTTGGGGTAGTGGCAGGGGCGGCCATTACTTGCACATAAACATTTTGTTTATGAAAGGTTTCAAGTTCCATTTTCAAGGGCATGACTTCATCTGCTTTAAAGCACAGCCTATTGAGGCCAAAATCTCTGCATGAGTCCAGAAACTAGATTTTGATTACTAGTTGAATACTCTGTCCAGGACGAATCATTTTCTGACAGCCTACTATGTACTGGGTACCATACTGAACACTAGTGATACAGAAATGAACCAACAAGATTTTTGTTCCCATGAGCTCAGTGTCAAAACCATAGTCACCCCTTCATTCTGCATCTTTTGGACTGAGGCCCCTTAAAGCATTTATCATCTCAATCAACTGTCTCCTTGTTTCCCTCTTCTCTTACTGCAGACTTCTGCTTATGTAAACTTTGCTGAAAATTTGAGCAGAAATAGTAAATAATGAAGCTCCAGAGGGTTGCACTAATTTCCTAGACATTTAATCAATACAGAGCTGCCCTGTTCATTACAGCTGTCAAAAATATGCAAAATCGTCCATCTGGTTCTCTCAGGTACGAAGCTCTGAGCTGGAGTCACCAGTTGCTTGCCTAATTACCACGCCCCATTTTCCCTCATTCTGAGGCCTCTCCATTAACCATGAGCTACCAGCTCAAGTATAAAGGCAAACAATAAATATTTGAAATGGCATTGCCTAGTCTTGGGTCCTTCACAGTGGTTGGGCTGGATGGTTGTAGGTGAGGAATACAGGTGGAGTTCTGTGGAAGAGCAGCCTCCCCATCTTCTCTCCCCAGTCCCCAACTTCTTTCCTTTTGAGGACCCTCCCTGCCCCTCAAATATTTAGACCTATTAAAAACCATTGGGGGGAAAAATGATCTACACAAAAGCTTTGCATAAAAAAGTGATCAATGCAAATTCCTCTGAGGAAATTGCTTCAACAGATGGAAACGGCCCATTTGCAACAAATGCCGCTGGCTGTGCAGATGGTAATTATGGGATGTATGTAAACATGCAAGCTCTGGCAAGCAGAGCAAACTGCACTGCTGAACTCAGCCTGCATTGGGGCCACCTGCCCTGGCACTGCCCTGCCCTGACTGGCCCACAGGCCAGGAGTTCAAGAGAAGTCCAGAGGCACCTATGGATTTGAGTTTGGAATTCCAAGAGCTATTAGCCTAGCCTTCATTTAATTACAGGTCTTTCTAAAATGGTCCGTGTAAGCAAACCACACATTCTCTTATCTCTGGGTAGACCAAGGCTATGGTACGGCCCCCTGAAAGAAAGGAATAGACATGTATTGGGCACTCACTGTATGCCAGGCATTGTGGGCTGTTAACCTTGAATGAATACTCTTGTTTAATTTTCACAAAGATCTTGGAGTTTGGTATTATCATAATTTTCATCATCACCACCATTTTGCAAATTAAGAAACTGAGTCTCCAAGAAGTAAAATGATTTTCCCAAGATCACAAAGTTAGGAAGTAAGGGAACCAAGGTGTATCAGTTAGCTATTGCTGGATAACAAACAGCCCCAAAGCTCAGTGGTTTCAAAAAAGTGTTTTAAGCATTTATTATTGCTTGCAAGTCTACAGGCCATCTGGGCAGTTCTTCCAGGCTGGGATGGGCCCAGCTAATAATGACTGGGTTCAAAGATGGTCTATGATGGCCTCACTTAAATCTGGTGGTTGGCCAACTTTTGTGCTGAAATGATGAGGGCTAAGAGCTATATGTCTCTCATCCTTTAGCAGACCCATGGTAGATGAGCAAGTTCCAGAAGAAAGTACAAAGGTGCACAAGGCCTCTTGAGGCCCAGGCTTGGAAGAGGCATGCTATCCCCTATGGTTAAAACAAGTAGACAGCTAATCCAAATTGAAGAAGTGAAGACATAGACACCACTTTGAAGGGACTGTAAAAACACATTGAAAATAGCAAAGGCACAGAGACGGAGAGAAAATGGGGGCCAGTTTTGCAAGCAACACATCACATAAGACTTGGACTTTGATTTCTATGGCTCCAAGTCCAACATTTTCCAGGCCATCTGTAACAGCCCATCATTCCAGACATAACTTGACCCTTTTGATCCGTGTCATCCTCAACTCTCTCCTGTCTGTGGGCAAATTTTGGCTCATCTCTTCTCCCTCCCAGGGATTCTCACTCCCACTCTCAGCCTCTTTTCCTTGGACTTCAGGGTGGGAAAGCGTTTTAAGCATGAAATTAGGAGTCAGTGTATTTGAGTTCTGGTCTCATCTGCATCAGTCATGACCTTTGGGGTCTCAGGCAATCTCTCACTGCCCCCTAGCCTCAGTGGTACATCAGTGTGGTAAGTGAGATGAAGAAGATTCTATCTGAGATTCTTTCCAGGCAAATTACTTATGATTCTATGAGTGGTAAGAGGTTCTCTGGCCCCAGTGATCTCCCTCATGCCTGTACCTGTCTTGAAATTCTCACCATTCTAGTCACTCTATCAGGGAAACATATGGGCTCCAGGAGGTCCACAGAGGATAAAGGAGATGTATAAAGCTTTGTTGTTGGGAGTCAACAATTGTTATCCTGAGTTCTGGAATCAGATTAGCTTCAGGTCTAAGGTAAGCTCCATCATCTACTGGGCTGTGTGGGCTCGGGTAAATAGCTCTACATTCCTGCAGCAGGCTGGCCTGGGCTTGTTCTCTGGGCTTGTTCTCATGGAATGGCTGGGTTCCAAGAGAGGGAGAAGAGTTGCATGAGGCCTCTTGAGATCCAGGCTTGGAAATGGCCTAGTATCTCTTCTGCCACATTCTCTGAGCTTCTGTGTTTTCATCTGCTCACAAGGTTACTGGGTAATTAAATAGCGCATAGTAGAGGCTTAACAAATGTTAGTATAATTATTTTTTATGCTGTAGAATAACTCTCTTTTCTATACATTATCTCATTGGAACCTGTAATACAAGACAGGTGGATATTTTTGTTACCAGTTATAGATGGAGAAATTGAGACCCAAAGAGAAGAAATGACTTGGAGATAACACAGAGTGTCAGCAGCAGAGCAGGAATGGCCTCTGCACCTGTGGCCTAGTGCTTAGTCCAGATGATTCATCAGGCCTGTCCCTCTCTCTCTTGATGGTTATTCTGGTGTCTGGTATACTCAACTTTGGCTTATTGTGGGGGTGGGGCAGGGAGCCCCAGAAGTGAAATGGCTGGAGAGGGAAGAAGCAAAGAGCTTGGGCTCAGATGCTCATGGGATTTGGTTTGTATGCCAGATCTGAAACTACCTGGCTCAGTGACTTCACCTCCTGATCATCAGTTTCCCCATGTGTAAAATGGGACTACTGCCAGGATTAAATGAGATAAAGCACATACAGGGGATAACATGTAGTAGGTACTTAGTAAATTTTGGTTCCTTTTTTTTTTTTTTTTTTGCTAGTTAGCAGTTACCAAAATACTGAGTTGGGGGTGGATAAGGAAGTACTTCAGGGGGAGATTAGTACAGGCTTTCAAGCTTTAAGGTGTGAGTAATTTTCTTATTTTCTTGTAAAATACAGATTCCAGGGTCATGCCACTAGAGAGTCTGATTCAAGAGGTCTGAGGGTGACACTCAGGGACCTGCATTTCTGAGCAAGTGATCTTTAAACTACAGTTTGAGAATCACTGGCTCAGACACCAGGATTCTAAACATTTTAGGGCTTCCTGAAATCATTTGGGTGTCTGTTGAGAGCTTCCTACACTCATTATTTTATTCCCAACCACTTCGAATGCTTTCTCTCACCACAGGGGCTTTGCACTTGCTGCTCTGTCTGCCTGGGAGACCTCTCCTGTCTCCTCTTCCTTTAGTCCTGTTTAATCTCTACTCAGCCCCAGTCTCTTTCTCAGAGAAGCCTTTCTCAGTCTCTCAGACAAGGCCAACTACCACTACCCTCTCTACCCTCTCTCCACAGTTGGAATATGACATATACTTGTGTGGCTGTTTGATGAAGGTCTGTCTTCCCCCTCTGGAGGGCAATCCCTGTGAGGGCAGGAAGTCCATCTACTTTGTTCAACTCTATCCAGTGCCCAGGACCTAGTCAGTGCCCAGGGACTGCAAAGCAAATGATTGAGCAAATCAATGAATAAATACACCAAACACAGTCAGCTTTGCATACAGTCCAGGATGGTCAAAGAGCCCAGGCTAAGAAACCTCAGTTATAGGTACTACTCACTCCCCTCTGTCCCTTTAAACCCTTTTAGCTTGCTAATATGGATGGATGGATGGAAGGAAACACAGCTAATCTCTCTCATCTTAGTACCCAGAGCAAGGAACAGTTTTGGGAGGAACTAGGAGGCAGATGTAGACCTTTCCAAGTGGAAGAGCTGCTTCCATGTGGAGCTGACTGTCTCAGAAGGTAGTGATCTCACTGTCACTGGAGAGTTGCTACTTGTTCTGGGTGTGAGTCCTGGATCCCACTCATGCAAATGTCAATTGAACTCAGGGCTTTGATCTCAGGGCTTTGAAGATGATAAATTCCCTGGGTTTTATTATATGAGCTTTCTAACTTGTTTTGCAATATTTTCCTTAATGATCATGATGATAAAGTTTCACAATGAGCAAGCACTGAATCATTTCATCATTCATTCATTCAACAAGTATGTTCTGAGCATCTCCTCTGTGTCAATCACAAGAGATACATAGGAATAAATAAGACAGGGTCCCAGCCCTCTCAGGTTGCAGGCTGCTGAGGGAGACAGCCATGCAAACAGTGACAATCTAAGTGTGAAAAATTTCAGGAGTGCAGTGGAACTGGGAGGGATGAGGGCTCACAGAGAATCAGAGAGGATTTCCCGGAGGAGGTGTGACTTGAGCTGCATCTTGAAGGAAAGTAGAAGTTAGCCAAGCAAAGGCGAGGTAGGAAAATGGGAAAGGGCATTCCAGGAGGAGCAAACAGCCAAAACAAAGCAATGGAGGTGGCAAAAAGCTACTGTGTTCTGGAAACCGAAAGGAGTCAGCAAAGAGGTAGACAGATGCGTACCTTCCTTGAGGTGGCCATATTGTAAATAGCATGGAGGGGCCAGGAGATGGGGAATGATGAGTTAGGCGAGAGACTGATGTGGGACTGGGTGGTGGTAGTGGGGCCGAGACAACCAGTGAGATCCAAGAGATGTTAAGAAGGGCAACTCTGCAGGAGCTGGCTTCTGATGGGAAACAGGGGAAGGAGACGAGGGAAGGTGTCCAAGTTTCTGGCTTGAGGGTGGCTTCCTTCTTGAGAGGAGAAGCACATTTGAGAAGGGATGATAGGTTGTCATTGTAAGCTCTGGGACTTTACAGCAGTCCATGACCTCCACCCCCACCCTGAGCACCCTGTGCATCTATCAAAAGCAGCACTCAGGAGCTAGCCCTTTGTCACAGCTTCTTCTCCAAGCATTGTCCTATGTTCTTTGCAGGGAGGAGCCATTTAAGCCTCATAGCCACCCTTTGAGTAGGAATTGTTACTAACTTTTCCCTTGAGGAAACTGAGGCACAGATAGGCTAAGTAACTTGCCCCAGGGCACACTGTCAGCAAAGAGCAGAGCTGGGAGGTGAGCTCAGGCAGTCGTGTTCCAGAGTTTATCTACCGTAATAGCTCTACACACACATGCAAGGAAACAAACAGGCTAAAGATAGTTTCACACATTAAAGAACAGAAGCAAGTTGGCCCAGAGAAGAGGTTGAAAAGGGAGGCCCCTGGGCTGTATACGACCAGCAGATGTGATTTTTTTTTTTCATGCAGAGTTGTGAAAATTCTGAAATCTCACATCCAAATCCAGAAATTCTGCTTCTCTTGAAAAAACCAGATCTGGCAACACCAGGCTGGCATGCTTGCACGGCAGCAGAATTCCCATGCTGGCAGGCAGGAAAGGGCAGTGCTGCCTTCTTTCACTGAGGCTTGTGCTGCCCATTTTGCCACAGTCTTCACCATTCCCTATTACCGTCCACCTTGCCCACCTTCATTTGCACAGCTGCCCAGCCCGTGTAGGTATTTAAGTTTGAAGCCTCTGGACTCAGAACCTTCCTGGCATTAAAATTCTCTGGATCTGTTCTATCTCAATAACCTTGAAAAGAAGATAGTATTATCATCATATCCATTTTACTGCAGAGGAGACTGGGGCTTAAAGACTTGAAGGGACTTGTTTAAAGCCTCGAAGCCCCTAAGTTTAACCTGAAGACAGAACCTGGGTCTCTTGACATCCATCCCACTGATGAAGGCCAGAGGCCTGAGATAGGACCCCAAGTCAGAGCTGGAACATCTCCCAGGCTCTGGTACTTGGTTCCTCAGTTCCATTCAATTGCTCAGTTAGTTTCCTTATCCTTCAGATGTTGCAGGGAAGCCAGATTCTTCTCCCTGATGTCCTCAGCTCCCCCCACATTGATCTCCAGCTTTATGAGGGTGACAGGCCATGCCTTTTAATTGCATTATTACATCTTTATGGTCTGCTCATTGAGCAGGTCTCCTCCGCTGGGCAGCCAGGCGCTGGAATTTATATGCGGAACTGAAACATTTATTGGAATCATATTGATAAAGGCATATTGTGAAAAGGCCTGTGGCTCTTAAGAAGAGACCAGGGTCCTCAGGAGGCAGGGGGAGAAGGCGGGTCAACATACTCCCGAGGAGAGAGTTGGTCACTTATGAGATATGAGGGCAGCACCTCACCCCACGCCCTGCCCAACTCTGGAATATTTCCTCTTCCATCAGCCTGTTAGGCTCTGGGTGGGAAAGAGGAAGTGCCTAGAAAAGGTACAGGGAGAGAGGTGAGGGGGTTTCTGAAGAGGAGCAGTATTCCAGGTTTACGGACAAGCTGGGATTGAAGGTAGGGATTGCTCATGCCGAGATGGGAGACAGCCCTTCAGGTAGAGACTCTGTGAGAACAGAGGCATATACAGCGGGGGCCACGCAAGAACAAAGAGTTGACTTTTCATGGAGCACAGGATCTAAAAGGAAAATATCTGAGCAGCTTGCCAACTCCTTTTGGGTGTCAAACAGGCATTTCAAACTCAGTACAGCCCAAATAGGACTGATTCTCCCCATTCTATTTGCTGCCATGGTCATCGCAGGTGGTGACAAATGCACCCTCCCAGGTGTTCAGGGCACTTCGGAGTCATCTCTGCCTCTTCCCTTTATTCCACTCCATTGTAGACACTGTGGGCTCTACTTTCAAAATGTTTGGGGAACTTGAGCTCCCCTTGCGTCTCCAGTGTTTCCACCACTGATGGAGTCCCCGTCAGCTCTCCTTGGATCGTTTCAGTGGCCTTGGAAGGAGGTTTTGGTTCAACTGCCTCCTTCTCAGTAAGATCTTCCTCAATAACTCTATTTTAAATCACAGTCCTTGCCTCAAAGTATTGTCTGGTGCCCAAACCTGCTTTGCAGTACTCTCCATCTAACATGCAATATACTTTATTATTGTTGTTATCTGTCTCTCCAACTAGGATGCAAATTCCTTGAGGGTAGAGACTTTGTTTTATTCACTGACATATCTCCAGAGCTGAGATGAGTGTCCAGCATATAGTAGGTGTTCAGTAAATATTTGTTTAAGAAGATCATAAATGGATTTAGTCGGAGCCAGTTCCTGGCGGGCCTTCAATGCTGCACTGAGGGCTCCAGCTTGTACCCTGAGCTCTGATTTCTACCCTGCATGAAACAGTGTTAGCAGAGTCTTCACACACATCTAAGGCAATCAGTATGCCTTCCTGGAGCTCTGAATTAGTAATATCATGCACCATGGAGTCAACCTTAAATGGAGAATTTGGAAGAGGAATAGCTCAGGGGTTAATTTGAATGTATTTCCATGTCTCAAAATCAGCACATTGTAGGAGAAAGAAATCTGCTTAGCATAGTAAATGGTATTTGATGCGTAGCCTCTTTCTTCACATTTGACCTGAGTTGTCTGTCTTTTTGATTTTGAGACAATTGTGGTGCCAAGATGGAGGGTGGTATGATGTTAATTGGCGGCAACTAATTAGACCTAGTTTGTGAACTCTCCTAGGCTGTAAGCCACCAGTGTTTTGGTTCAGTGTTGCACCAAACACTGTCCTTTTCTAAAATGCTTCTACCTTTGATGAGAAACAATGGCATATGGCCAAGTTCACCTCCAGGAATCTCTCCTCAAGAGGGAGGCAGAGGAGATGCGTATTTTAGGGCTGGGGTCCCACGTTGTAATGGTCATATTGCAAACTTTAGTCCAGACAGCTCTGGGTTCAAATCCTGCTCAGCCACTCACTGGCTGTGTGACCTTGGGCAAGTCTTTGACCATGCTGGGCCTCAGTTTCTTTATCTATATGATCGGTATGATACAGCTTTATTCCCAGAGTTCTTGGGAGGCTTAAATGGAATGACCAGGGGAAGAGGGACAGAGGGACTTTAATATAAACTGTGGCTTAGCACATGCCAGGTGCTTCATGCTGTAGCATAATTGGCCTTTACAGATTTTCAAAAAGTGTCTGCTGGATGAGTATCTGAATGCATGAGTGATTGTTGAATAAATAAGTGAATGATGCAACTCAGAGATTATAGGTATGGACAGTGTTTCAAGTAAAGAAAGATGGGAGGACTCAGGGTTGCTTGACCCTTTGGGCATTGAAAGTGTGGAGGCTGTTGATGAAGAATCCTAAACTTGACTAATCCTCAAGTATCAGAGCTTGGGGAGGTCTTTGAGAGCCTTCTCAGCTTGACGATAGTAGAATCAAGGCCCAGAGAGGGAAAGCGAGGGGGCCAAGGACACACAGTGAGTGAAGGGTAGAGCTGAGTTTCCCTTCACCCTCCCAACCCAGCATCTCCACAGATGCCCATCCTAAAACGCACAGGAGAGAGAGGGACAGAGTCCAGCTCTGTGGTTCAAACACTGGGCTCAGAAGGGAGAGGAAGAAAATAAACAACACCCTAAGGCCCCTTCCCAACATCTGCTACAGGCCTGGGACCTATCTGTGGCAGAGGATGAACAAGGACAAACCTCATGATGGCCAAAGAGATGCAAGAAAAGGAAGGCACTGTAATTAATAACCACCAGCAATAGATTGTGTTGGGCTGAGCATTGAGATGCCTATTGATCAGAGAAGTAAACACAAATTGCTGCCAAGTGTCCCTTCAGCCCTGGGTCAATATACTTCCATATACAAAGAAGCCAGGAGCTGTTGCTGATACCGAGAATGTCTTAATCGTGGTGGCCAGGAGAGCTTGCACCTTTCAGAGATGTAGCTGCATCGTGAGCTAGTGTAGTATAGATGCTTTTTTCATTCATTCATTCATCTGTTCCTTCAACATATTCTAAATGCTCACTATATGTCAAGTGTCTTTGAGGCCCTGGGATAGAGCAATGAATAAGAAGGCAATCCTTGCCCTGACGGGCTCACAAGATAGACACATAAATAAATGAGATTATTTCAGAATGTGATGAGTGCTGTGAAGAAAGTCACATGCAGTAGAGGAATAGAGAGTGGTGTTGGGGGGGTCTCACTGAGACTAGATGATTGGGGAAGGCCTCTCTGAGAAAGTGACATCTGTGCTAAGATCCAAATGAGTAGAAGGAGCCAGCCCCATGTGTGCAGTGGGGAAGGTGCTCAAGGGAGAGGGAACAGCATGTGCAAAGGCTCTGAGAGGGGGATGAGCTTGGGATGTTGGAGGAACAGAAAGGAGGTTGGAGGAGAGTGGCAGGGGATGATGTTGGAGAGGTGAGCTGGGGCCAGATCATTCAGCAGCCTTTTCCAGAATAAAGAGCTGGATTTGATCTAAGTGACATGGCCCTTAGATAAGGATCGGCTGTCCCCTTTCAGCCATGAGGCATTCTCCAGGAGTAAGGGACAGCCTCCTGGCTGGAGTAGGGCAGACACAGCCCTGCCTGAACATGGAAGCCTGGGCATGCTCCTCCCTGTTGTGGGACCTCCATTTCCTTATTCACAACATGCAGGACTTGGGCTTGTGATCTCCTAGCTCTATCATTCTGGCTTTCAAGAAGATGTGATGCAAACATGCAACCACAGCATGCTTTATTCATTCACACATGGGAAAACCTGGCCACTGGGTCACAAGGCTCTGGTGACCACAATCCATGGATGGCAGCTAACCACACTGAGGGAAGGAGGACCAGTCGATAATCCAGGGAACATCCAAGGACTCCCTTGGTTCAAGGTCACTTACCCTCTCAGACCCAGGTATCACCTTGTCTAACCCTCATGTGCCTGAGATGCCAGATGTGACCTGGGAAAACCAGCTGGTCTGGCCCATTGCCCCTTGGAGACTCAACTGTGGATTCTTGGCCAGCACAGGCCTGTGGCCCTCTGAAGACATAGGCTCTTCTGGGTGATGTTGGGTGAACTGAGTTCCCTCCATCAGTCCCTGTGTTCATGGGAGATGGGAGGCAGTGATTGTTGTACAGAGGAGGAAGAGTACAATTTGGAAATGTACTTGCATTAGAAGGGTACCACTTATAGGTGCAGTCCTGGGTGCTCATGTTTGCAGGTCCTTCTTGGTGAGTGTGAGTACACACACGTGTGAGACTCCGTGGGCATGTGTGAGCATTAACATAAGTGCCAAGAAGGCAGGGCTGTGTCTATTTCATTTACTGCAGATTCCCAGCACCTGGCGCATGGTGAGTGATCAATAAACATTTGCAGAGTGAATGAAGAAATGTGTGCTCATGTGTAAAAGTTAAAGTTATCTGTTTTCTAACTTGACAATCTGTTATTTGAGCTTTCTGTCCAGGAAATACATTGAGAAAATACTTGGCATCACTCTATACACCCACTGTTTCTTTTTTTATTTATTTTAAAATTTTTATCAACGAACAACGTGCATGTGGGAAAGTGTACACATCATCACTGTACATCTTGATGAATTTTCACACCATGAACACCCATGGAACTACCACCAAGATTAAGGATCAGAATGTTTCCAGTGCCCATAAGCTCCCATGTACCATGTTAAATTACTGTCCTCATGGATAACCATTATCCTGTCTTCTAGCAACACAGACTAAGTTCTGCCTTTGCACTGTATGCAAATGTGTTGTCTTCTGCTCAGTATCGTGTTTGTGAAAATCATCTGCATTTCTCGAGGAAGTTGTTTATGTAGCAGGAGTTGGCAAATTTGTTTTGGAAAGGTCCAGATAGTAAATACTTTAGGCTCTGTGGGTTATACTGTCTCTGTGGTGTTGTAGCGCAAAAGCTGCCATTTACAGTCTGTAAGAAAATGGACACATCTGTGTTTCAATAAAACTTTATTTAAAAAATAGGAGGTGGCTGGATTTGGCGATGGGATGGATTTGCCAACCCTGTTGTATGGTATACCGTTCTGGGAATGGGGCACAATTTATCCATTTAACTGTTGATGGGCATTTGGGTAGTTCCCAGATTCAGGAATTAGAAGAGTGCTGCTGAGAACATCTTCACAAATGTCTTTTGGTGCACAAAGGTGTCATTTTTTTTTTAGTGTATACCTAGTGAAGGATCTCTGAGTCATGGTGTCGGCATGTATTTAGGTTTAATAGGTGTCAAACAAGCAACTCTAGCATGGCTGGTTCTTCATTAGGTAAGCATTGGTGTTTTCATATTCTGCAACTGTTTTCTTTACTTTCTGCATGCTGTACCTCCAGTTGGTACCTTACAACAGTTGTTACTGTCACTGAGACCTGCCCTCAGTGGCTGCAACTTCATCAGAGGGACATAAGGAAGATAGCTACTAGCTCTTCCGAAATGTGTCTGATCCTTGCTGGCACCTGGAATCATGGGACAATCAATGCGATGACCCAGGCCCAGTTCAAAGAACTCAACTTCGATGAGAGATTTTATAAGCTAAACTCTTCTCTTCAGTCCATTAGCTTTTCTTGACACTTCAGCTGCCATTCCCTTTACCATAACAACCCACATTTCTTGGCAAGCAATGGGGAACTTCCCTACAAAATGAAAGAAAAGTTGGGTCTTTACTAGCGCTGCTTGGAAATAGTCACTGACGTCTAAGTGGGGCAACCAGTTTAGTGAACCCAATGTTGCTGTATCACCTTTTGGAAACCCCCATCCCAACCCTTCCAAGCAGTTCAGCCCAGAAAGCTAACTGGTATGATTTTCCATTTTTGCAAGCACCAGTTGTCAGCATACCTGGGTCTTGATTGCTGGCAGCTTGCAATATGATGGCTGAACAGACACACACCTGAGTTCAAATCCCACCTATATCGTATACTTTCTGAGACTTTGGGCAAGTTATTTAACCTTCCTGTGAATCAGCTGCTATGCATCATCTCATCTCTTTCCTCCAATGACAATAATGAAGCAGATGCTATCTGTTTTATCTTTATAGATCAGGAAACTGATGCTCAGAGATGTCAGAAACTTGCTTGAGGACACACCCACACTGAAACCCTGAAATCTATCCTTAAAGACCATCTGTTGCTCTTAAGCACTAATACCAGTTATGCAGCAAAATGGTTTCCTTTGGAAAAGTTACCGTTTTGTACTTTTAGAGCCCCGAGTTTGTCTAATCAGGAACAATCTCCCTTTCTTGGAGAAATAATTCCATGTTGGATGTTGTCTTATGGAAAAAGTGACTTTCCTCCAAATTCCTGTAACAAGACAGTCAGCACCAAGGACAAAATAGTGAGGTCTTCTGAGGAGACGGCACCTCTTAGTAAGTGGAGATACACAATTTTTTTTTTCTCTCTCAGCAAAGAACCTGCTGTTTCAAATTTCCAACAACTGGCTTACTGTTCAGATGCTGGCATGCAGTGAGCCTTTAGTGCCACGAGTCATTGCTGTGCTGATGAACTCCACCAATTTGGAGCATCAAGTCAGAAGTGAAACTGGTGTTTTCAAGTGTATTTCCATTTTCTCAGAAATAAAAGATGTTTGTTGGAAAAATTAAAGTTAATGATCCATTTTTAAACGTAAGAGGTAAAGGACTGGTGATCCTCTATCAGCTGACCACGGTTTGCGTGGTGAAGTTTTGTTCTGTCAATAATCTTGTCAAGTGTACATGGAACTTTTGCTGGAATCACCTGGCGAGTACGAGTATGCCCATAGTATTTACCTGTGGAATTGGGCAGGTGGATTTCTGGCTGGGTGTTTCATGAATTAACCTGGTTTAAAAACCATCAGGAAGAGCTGGGTTCAAAGGCTCAAGACATGTTCTTTAAGCATCGTCAAGCATGTAGGAGGCCGTTTACAATGATGCTGGAGTAAAACCAAGATAACACTCTACAGTGCCAGAAGAGGCTGTGTATACCCATGAGCTACTGAGGCTGAGAGTGGCAGGCCATGGGGTGACATGGAGGCCAAGCCCACAGCTATGGAAGGGTCCATGTTGAGCATGGAGTTGGGCAGACACAGAAACTGCAGGGTGACCTATGGGTCCTGGAACACCAAATGAGCCCTGGTCTGAGATCCTGAGCCCAAGAATACAGGCTTGTTCCACCAGAGGTCCCACAGTCGGAAAGACCCCAGCTTCTCAGCCAGCATGAGTATGGAGGGTAGATTCTAAGCAGGACCACTGAAGCGTGAGAGAATTCCTGTTTCCACTCACCATTTTCCAACTGAGACTTTGCTAAACACTGCTTTCTGTTAATTAAGCATTTTAAAGAGGCTTGCCATAGGCTGCTGGAAGGAGGTGGGCAAACCCCTGCTGACCCGTCTTGTAGGGACTTGGAGGAGTATTAGGGAAAGGGGCAAGAATGTGAATTACCTGTAGGAACAGGGAGATGATTGCTCCAACGATCAACATGGTCAACACTGGAAAACCAAAGCTTTTCACTCCTCTGGCCTCGGCCTGATTACAGACAAACCCTGAAGACAGCAATTCGCTGCTTTTTCCCAGCCTTGGATTCACCATCAGCCCGGGATCTAGGCTTTCAGTAATGAGCAGCCCAGGCGGCGAATGAGGTTTGGAGTCGAAATCCATCTGAGGCCTCTCTCCCTGCCAGTGTCTACAGCTTAATAATTGCTTCCTCGCTCCCGCTGCATGCGGGTTCAAAGAGGAGCACGAGCCCCTCCAGCAGCATTATGCAAATAGGGCCCACTCCGTTCCCGCGGCATATAGAATATGTAAATTTATGGCAGTGGCGGAGGCTGTGTAAGACAGAAGATTTCTCAATGATGAAATTAGATTTTCTGGAAAGAGGCTTCCGAGGACCTGTCTCTGTTCTTCTGCCTCGTGCTGTGCCGTAGCCACCAAACTGGTGTTCAGGGAAATAATTAACTGAATTACAGGCTCAAACCGATTTTTAAAAAATAGAGAAGGAAAGAAGAAATAGATCAGGTTTCATGAGACCACGACAAATCCATGCTTTACGGAACAGAACGGAATGTGTAAACAGGAAAGGAGGCTGCATGGGAGGGAGAAGGGAAAGAGAGAGGGAGAGAGGCAAGAGGAGGAGCATCTAACTCTGCTTAGCAGGAGAGATTGACCCATGGGCAGGGCTTCCACACCGCCTCGGCCTTCACACCGGGATCTGCAGAGTCTCCGAGTGGAGGGCGAGGATGGGAGGTGCGCAGAGCTGTGGGCAGCTTTGATCTGCTTTGTATGCCTCCCTTCTCATGATTTGGATAAAGGGAAGTATTCGTCATTTAAAAAATTACAGTCTTATCAATCTCGACCAGAGGTTCTCAAACTTGAATGTGCATCAGATTTACAAGGAGGGCTTGTTAAGCCCAAATGGCTGGATACCACTTCCAGAGACTCAGACTGAGTCAGTCTTGGGAAGGCTTGAGAATTTGCATTTCTAATAAGCTCACAGGTGATGGCTGATGCTGCTGGCCAAGGGAATGCATGTTGAGAATCACTGCGCTAGACTACAGCCTTTGTTTGACAGATGGGGGAGACTGAGTCCCAAAGAGTTAGGTGATTTGCCACAAGTCACGCAGTGGAGCCAGGGCCAGGGTACAGACTCACCTTTTTCCATCATCATTGTCCTTGTCATTGTCATCACCGTCATTGTCCCTTGCATTTGCTGAGGGCTTTCTATGTGCCAGGCACTGAGCTAAGCACTTGTACACCTTACTTCATTTAGCCCTCACCACAGTTCTATATGGAGCTGCCACTATTATCCCTAAGGAGGATTCTGAGACCCACTTCAAGTGACTTCACCTCCAGAGCCTCAGGTTTCCCATCTGTGAAATGGGAGTTCTGACCCTTCAGGATGTTGGGTGGATTCAATGAGATTTTACCCTTAATGTGCTGAGCACATAGCAGAGCTGCAGTTATTAGATATTACAGTAATTATTATTGTTATTATTATTAATCGAATTGTGGGGATTGGGAAACAGTGAGGTTGTGAAGTGAGCTTAGAGTTAAGAATGTGAGGATCTCAATTCCAGTCCTGATCCTTAAACGCACCTGCTGTAAGACTGGGGACATGTCACCCACACTCTCTATGACCCAGTTTTTGCAACAAGGAGTAGATGGAATTTAATGAACTCAGGACACTTCCAGTTGTTCCAGTCTCTGATCACATAATTCCAAGCGTGAGACCATTTCTCATCCCCACATTGCCCCAGTGTGGGTGCCATTCCCACTCTCCCAGACTGTTACCCAGCTTCCCCCAGGCCTCCTTTCCTCTGGTCTCATTCTAGCCAATGTATCTTTCTAAAATTCCCAAATGGCAACATGATTCTGTGCTCTCCTGCTCAAACTTTCCATGGCTACCTATTTCCCTTTCTTGAATCAAGCTCCTCTATCTCAGCTTGTCAGCACCACGCTCAGCCAGTGAGCAAACCGGCCATCCCTATATAGGATCTGAACCCGTGGCCTTGGTGTTAGCAGCACCGCACTCTACCGAGTGAGCCACGGGCCGGCCCTATCTCAGCTTGGAACCCCAAATCCTTCATGCTCTGGTCCCTCCCAGCCCCTCATCTCCAGCCTCCCCCTCTCCCCTCTGTTTTCCAATAATACATGAAAGTACATTTGGCTCTCATGTACCACACTATTTTGTGCCCTCTACCCTTGTTCTTTTGTCTTCTGCCTGGCACTGCATCCCTCCCCTTTCTTCATCTGCAAACTATTTGACCTCCCATGCTCAGCTCAGGGATTATGTGCCCTGAAAAGCACCTCGCCTGCCTTCTTCCTGCCTCTAGCCCCAGCCTGGATGAGGCATTTCCTCTGAACCATCAGTAGGTATCTCGTGCTAGGGCTTAACAGTTTGTATTGTAATCTTTTCCACCTTTTCCACTGGACAGTGACTAGTTGAAAGGAAGAGGCAACCTTATTCATAGGCTTTTTGGAAATTTTCTGTTTTATTGTTTGCTCGGTCTGCTCTCTGAGTGCAGGGGCTTTACATATTTTGTTTCCCAGTGTAATTGCAGCACTTATTACCATGCCTGGCTCATAGTCAACGTTCTATCCTTGAATTAATAAATCTGAAATCTCCACCCATTTTCACCGATTTCCTATTAACCATTATATCCCTGCTGCCTCCAAAATGTCTGGCATGGAAGTGCTCAGGAAATATCTGCTGAATGAACAAATATGAGAATAAAATGAATGACTTCACGTATAAATGTATCAGTCAGCTGTTGCTGCATAACAAACAGCCACTAAATCTCTGTTGCATACAACATAAGCATTTATTTCTCACCTAGCTTTATTCTGCAAGTCAGCTGGAGCAGCTGTGAGCTGTGGGTTGTGTGTGGCTCAGCTCTTCATGTCTGTTAGCCTCTGTGGATGAGCAGACCAGATGGAAAATGTTCCTCTCATGATGAGGGCAGAGGTACAAGAGAAAAAGTGGAAACACACAAGGTTTCTTAAGGTCTTGTCACAGAACTATCACACTGGCCCTGCTTCTTTTATACCAGTGGCAAAAGTTAGGCACATGGACAAGCTCAAAGTCAAAGCACAGGAACGTACCCTGTGCAAAGTCACATGGCAAAAGGCATGGATAAAGGGAGGATGCAGGATTGGGGCCAATTAGTCAGTCTACTCCAATGACAATATCCAAGCAGCTAGCCAGAGAGCTCATGGCACAAAGCAACAATTCACTATGACTGCTGGGACAAAGTGACCCTATGTAGATCCCCCGGGTGGCCTTCCCACATTCAAAGATCTAGAATATCTTTATGCTTTCTGGATAGTATGTCTTCCTTCACTCACCAACCTGAAATTTTTTGTGATTTTCCCAGGCCCTCATTAAGGTCTCAGTCCACAGTGTTGCTGATCTGGAGCATGTCACAAGCATCCCTGCAGCCTGTGCAGCAGAACAGGGCCTCCTCCACCCCATCCCTCTCCAGACCTATGGGGCATGTTGTGAGGGTCCCCCTGATGTTTAATGCATGAGTTCCACATCATCCCAGCAGCCATCACAGACAGATTCTCCCAGCATGGGAACAGCCATGAAATCAGATAACTGTACAGGAAGCAGCCCCCCCTCCCCAATTGTTGTGAAGCTGCCCTGCTTTGACTCACCCAGTTTTGTAATCGTTTTTATTAATGTGCCAGAGGCAAAGAAAAATGCATTTGTAATTTCCCCTTAATGGCTGGTGGAACTTCTTTTTGCTTTTTCTCCAAGCATTTGTTTGTTCTGTATACACCACACACACACACACACACACACACACACACACACACACACACACACACACACACACACACACACACACACACACACACACACACACACACACCAGGTCAGGATGAATTGAATGACAAGGCAGTGGATGTAAAAGCACAGAGTCTTGGAGTATCTAAGCAGGAAAGGATCTGAGTCCAGTGGCTGTCACACTGTGTTCCCAGAGCCCTGGGGTTCCTCCAAACAGCATCAGAGAGTGCTGTGGGATGAGGAGGAGAGGGTTGGAAGCCCCTCCCTGAACCTTGCTTCCACTGGAGCATCTCTGTTTTTACCTGTTTTGTGCACTGTAGTTATGCATAAGGTGGTTTGGAATTAAAGGCTTCATTGTTATACAAGATGTGCAATAACCCTTGTTTCCTCTAGCCTTGGTTTCACAGAAAGGTGAGTTGGGGGAAAGGGTGAACTCAGGGGACTGGGCACCTGGTCTACTGATTCCAAACTTGGTGTGTTTTTACCTGCAAAAAGTTATACCTCAGTGGGGGACACGGGGTACAAAAGTTATTTTTGGTGATGGGTATACTCCCAGTGTGAATCTGGCCCTTGCATTGTGGGCACGAGGGGTGACAATTAGCTTTGTATCTCATGAATATTCATAATATAAATAAATAAATAAGATAAAAAAATAAAATGTTAAAAAAAAAGAATGCTGAGCATCTTCACTGAAATGGTTTTATATATTTTTTTCTCCCTAATGCCTTGACCATGGATGCTTGTGCTAAAGGGAGACAGCAATGGTGAGGAGGAGGTCTCTTTTTCCTTGCTGTGAAGGAAACTAGTATTTACCGAGGTCCCAGCATGCACTGGGTGCTGGAGTGCAGCTGCTTTAGATGTATGTCATCTAACCAAAACCTCACTACTAGGTGGAAATTATCCTTTTCAGAGTACAGATGAGGAAGCTGAGGTTCCGATGGGTAAGCAACTTCTTCAAAGAAATATGACCCATGGTGGAAATGGGATTTGAACATGGGTTTGCTTTATGCTAAAGATCCTCATGGACTTTAAGATCCAAAATCATTCAAGTGATAATACATGATGACAGTGACCACAACTGCTGCCAGATGTTGAGTGTTTATCTTTAGCCTGGTGTGTGTTGAGTGCTTTACATGCAGGGTTGCCAAGTACAGTTGCACAGGGTGTACACTGCAGAAGAGCTCTCAAGTAAAGACATGAGTGAGAGCTGAACCTGGTCTCTGGGCTGCTCAGCAGACCCCAGCATAAGGCTGCCTCCACCTGAAGGAAGGGGATGTCATTCTCTAATTGCTCTGCCAGGAGGGGCTGACTTTTCCCAATTCTCACAAAGGTACTCTGTGCAAGCTGCTGTCCTGTTTGAGTACATGATCTCATACTCTTACTGCCTTTGGGGTAGCTTTATTACTATGCCCATTCTAAAGATGAGGAAACAGAGGCACAGAGGAGTTAGATTTCTTGCCCAGCATTCTGCAGCAATATCAGTGGCAGAATTGAAATTTGAACCCAAGGTCACAAAACTCCAAGGCTGGAAGAGATAGGAATTTGCAGCTGTACCCATCTCCCAAAAGACAGTTGAGTTTCACAAGGTTCTAAGGATGGAATCTGGGGATATGAGGTTTGAGGTTTCCTGGAAGGAGGTGTTCTCTGCCCTGGGTAATGGGAATAGAGAGAGATTACAAGGCAACAAATAGTACCTGAGGATAAATCCAGCTGGGCTTTTCAATCAGACTCTCTTTGTATCTCATGCCTGCACTCTTCCCCACCAACCCACTCCTCCAAGGAAGTCCCGTGCAGGGAGCAAATGACCCAATTGTGCAGATCTGAACTTTCCTCCCCCACTTCTCCTCCTCCAACACCCTCTCTCTTGGAATACCCTGCAGAGACTCTCCTGGCAATAAATATCTAATAAATATCTACACAAAGCCAATTGTCAGGCAATGTCCTGGAGCCAATTATTCATTCTGAGGGACCCCGAGGTGGTTTGAGGAGTTGACAAATAAAGAGGAAATAATTTGCAATTTGCTGCTTACACATAATCAGGGTGTACCAAGAAGAAGAAAATAGTGTCACAGTGCACAGCTTCCCATGTTTTATTTTGATCTCCTCCTAAATCAATACATAAGAGGCAGCGGGAGACAAATGTTTTGGGGGAAAAATGTTTGGATGCGTTTGGCTAAAGGAAGGACTTTCTGTAAACACAAAGGCTTGGCCAAAGAAGGTTGAATGAGACTTTGTCCCACCCCTTCCAAAAAATAGGGACTAGCGAGTGACAATTGTAGGACTCTTACTCACACAAGACACTGAGGCAGGCATTTAACTAAGTTATCGGTGTAATTCCTTATATCCACCCTGAGAGGGAGATTTTGTCATCGGCCCCACTTCACAGGTGGGGAAATTGAGGTCCCAAGAGATGAAGTCTCCTGTTCAAGAACATATGGCCCACACGGGCTGAAGCTGGGACTAGCCACCCAAGCCAGGCTGATGCTGGGGTCAGGACTTTTTCCCCTCATCATTCTGCTCCAGATTTGGTTCCTTGAGTTTTGATGCTGGTCATTTATTTTGGAACCATTAAGGTTATTTATTTTGGAACTTAAGACAGGGCTTCTGCTCTAGAGGAGAGGGTCTTAGAGAAGTGGTACTGTCATTGATTTCTCTCTGGGGGTCCTCAGCTGATCACTTAGAGTGCAAGCAACTAAGTGGGAGGGCTCCCTGGGGAGAAAGGAGACTTGGGCAGGGGATCTCAGGGAGAGACATGGTGACAGTGGCTGCTGCTCATGATTTTAGAGGAATGTTTCCCAGCTCTGAATTTTTTGTAGTTCATTCTTTCTCTTTCTTGGTCTCCTTGAGAAATTGCATATCTCTTACCAACCTCCTCCTTCTCTCTCACCTCCCCTGGACTTGAAGGAGTCAAGGTCCCTTCTTAGAACTTCAAAGTTGTTCTTCCTCTCCTATTTGAACATACTATCTCCTCTTATTATCATAGGACAATAGATCTTAGAGCCACAAGGATTTCAAAAGTTGATCTAGTTCAGTGTCAGAAACAAGGTAGATAAGGTGACCTCAGCCCCATTTTATAGACAAGGCCACTGAGACCAAGCAAGAGCTGCAGACCTAGAGTAGAAGAAAGAACTCAGATCCATGCTCTTGCCCCTCCCAGCCCCAACCTGGCTTCTCCAGCAGGGGAGCCTGCCTCTCTCTTTGTTCTCTCTCTGCCACTGAGTCTCCCAAGCCCTGTGCAATTTACATCTCCATGCACCCACATTTGCATGAAACACACAGACACACGCAGACACAGGACTGCTCCTGGCTTGAACAACAAGGGATGCCAAATGCCGTTCACATCTTTCTGGGGAGGCGCATATCCATTCCGATTCTGCCTTTGCCAAATGTGCCATACGTACCAGACGTACATATATTCCGCGTGAATTTCCTTAATCACCCTCACAGCTGTCCCTTTCCATGGCCTCTGCTACCGCATTCCCAAATTACTTGTCTCCTGGCTGGTCTAGCAGCCTGCTCCCTGACTCCCCCATCTCTTTAAAAACAACAACAATAATAACAACAATAATAATAATGGCTGCTGTTTACGTAGCCTCAACTATATGCTAGATATTGGGCTAAATGACGTGCAGGATGCTCCACATGTAGTAGCTCTGTCAACAACCCTGGAATGGAAGAATTCCTAGCTCCATTGACAGGTGAGAAAAATCCGGCTTCAAGTGCAGGTGCATTACGCAGGCAGTTGTTGAACCCTGGCTGACTCTGAGACTTGTGCTGGCAGCCCCTGTCCTAGGCTGCCCCCGATATCCCCCTCCAGCCCATCCCGCCGTGGCAGTGGCCACAACTCAGAAAAAATGTCCTTGTTTTGGAGGCCCCAGAGGGTAGCAGCTAAGAAAGTGCTCCATTTCCACCTCTGATGGTGCCATGTTCTGTCTGTGTGACCTTGGATGAGTCATTTAAGTTCACTGAGCCTGTGTCCACACTTGTAAAACGTGTATCACAGTAGTACCTAGACACATGGTGTTGCTATGGAAACTGATAAAATGATTGCTAGCAAAACAGCCAGCACAGTTTTTAGCACCCAATAAATGTAGGCTGATTAAAATATTGTGCAAGCACGAGGTGGTTTTGTGTTTGACACTCAAGGCTGTCTCAGGGTGAGCCCTGCCTTTCTTTCTACTGTTAGCGTCCACCACCACCGACTTGCATCCCAGCCTTCAGCCAGAAGGAGGCTCTCACTGTTTTCCACAAACTCCCCACCATTTCTCACCTGTGTTAATTTGTCTAGATGGTTCTGTCTGCCCACGTGCCTTTCATCCTCTCTGCAGACCCAGTTACTTTGTCCTCAATGCACAGCTCAGAGACTGGCTCTTACCTGCTGTCTTCCCTTTCCTGCTATAGGAGGCCACCTCTTCCTCTCTGGACATGGCCTTGGATTCTAGTGTGTTTCAGTCCATTCTGATATCCTCCTGTGTGTGTGCCAGGATAAAGATTTAGCTACAACTTTAGCACGTGATTTTATTTTATTTTATTTTTTTCCTTGTACTTCCTGCAAACCCACATTGGATAAGACATGATAAAAAAAAAAAAAAGTAGGAGAAACCAAGCTCTAGTGTTGGAAGTCAGGCTAGTTTTTATGTCTAGCAAGGCATGGGGAGGCAAAGATTGAGAGAGGCCCAAGGGAGGGTCTCTGGGCTGCTGACACATTCTTTTTCTAGACTTGGATGGCATTTCATGGGTGTTTCATTGTCATTGAGCTGTACGTTTATGTTCTGTGTGCTCTCATGGATGTGTGTCACATTTCAATTAAAAATGTAGTGCACATTCATTGAGGAAAACTTGGAATCACAGAAAAGCACAACAAAAATGAAAACCATGAACAACTTTACATCTCAAGGATGTCTTCTGTTCACATTATGGTTTATTTTTGATCAGTAGGTTTTCTCTGCATCAAGTTGAAGGGTCCAGGGGTGGTGTTGATTTTATCTGTATGGCCTTATTCCAAAGTGATTGGCACAGAGATTTAAAGTTAGAAGGTTCCCAGTAAATATTGGTTGAATTAGAGATTATTTTGCTGCAAACTTACTGCACTTGAGTTTGTCTGTTGTGGCTGAGACATTGCTGTGGGTTCACCAGTCACAGCACTATCATTTAATTTTCCTCCTGAGCACATAGGAAGCCTATACTTCCCAGCCTCCTTTGCTTTGTGATAGGGTCATATTACTAAGTTCTGGCCAATAGAAAGGGGGTAGAAGAGATGTCAACTACTTTTAGGCCTGGCTGTTGTACCTCTTGAACAATTCTCTATACTCTCTCTTTGCGGATCCCTTCAGAGGAACCTGAGGCCCTAAGGGACACAGGAACCACTAGATGGAAGGAACTCTGGGCCACTTAAATTAAGGCTATGTGGAACAATGCCCCACGTCCCACATTGAAGTGTGCTATGAGCAAGAAATAACCCTTTTTTGTGCTGAGCCATTAAGAATTGGAGGTTGGTTGTTATAGCAACTAACTTCCCTAGTACATCTAACTAAAATTTACTTTTTCTAGCCCCATGTGTTTCTGAAAGAACTTAAAATCATTTCCAAATATATTTTTTAAATGAAATGAAAATAGAAAAGTACATGTAGGAACATAAAATAGAGCCAGGCATAACACTTAGAAATTTGTACTATGAAAACCAACACTTCTACTATGTGTAGATCAAAAACTGAGCTCTGAGCTTCCTAGCAGCCAAGGTAAAAAAGGAGATGACCTGTTCAATCACACACTTCCCAGAGTCTTTGAGATAAATAAAAATACCATTGCTGAAGATAAATATAGTATGAGTGACAGAATTTGTTTTTATTTGACATTTTTATAAAAAAGATCAGATTCATAACAGCACAACTCTTCAATATCGCCCAGCACTTTTTTTGCATAGCAAACTTTTCCCCATGTCTTATCTTCTTTAAACACCCGAGAGTGTGTAGACACAAGCATAGCAATGGTTTTGAGAAATTCTGCTGATGCATCTCATAGGGAGGCACTCACATTTCTCTGTAGGGATGGGATACCCTTGAGGGAAGAGATTCCACCCTCTTTATTTCTGTATTTTTATGGCTTAGTGTAGAGCCTGGCATGTGGTGGGAACAGATAGTGAGTGTTATTACTATTCATACTAAATATGTGTGTGAGTGTCTGTACTGCCTAAGTGTGTCAGGCTGGTGCTCTGGGAACCATAAGCTCTACTCTGGGATTGCATGTGTGGTGTGTGTATGTGTGTGTGCACTATGGTGCACTGTGTGTATGATATATTTATGTTGAGTATGTGTGTTTTGTTCTGTGTGCATGTTGTATATGCTTGTGTTGTGTGTCCATTTTGTGTGTGTTTTTGTGTTGGATTGTGTTGTGTGCATTGTGTTTGTTGCTTGCCTGTTGTGTGTCATTGCCTGTATGTTGTGTGGATGGTGTGGTTGTGTCATGTGAACATGTATACGTGTTTTGTTTGGGTGTTGTGTGGGTGATGTGGGTACTCTGTGTGCGTTGTGATTGTGTGTTTTTTAAGGGGTGATGTGGATAATGTCAGTACTATGTTGCTGTGTTGTGGTGTGCTGTGGTGTTTTGTGTGTGCACTGTGTGTGCAAGTGATATGAATGTGTATTGACATGTATGTTCCAGTATCCTCTGTGCCCTGAATGTTCCACATATACTCTGCAGGCTCAGTGCACACATGTGTATACACCCTGTGTGTGACTCAATGCCACCGTGTGTATTTTTGTATGTGAGTACAGGGCATGTTTCTTGGTGTTGCCTGTGGGCACATCCATTTGTCCTCCCAGCCTCCGCACCATTCAGGCTCCATGTATGCATTAGGTGTGTGCCCTGTGAGTCATTGTGGATACATCTAGAAGGCGGTGACTATTGTCTTCAAATAGAGAACAGCCATTAACACATTCATTAATTAGGATCATGTTGACACTTCTATTGCCAACTAAAAACATCTGTTTGTTTAATCAGAGTCTTCTTAATTCCTTACACTTATTCTCTCAGTGAGAGAGGATGGGCTTGTTTTCCCCACGTGTGTACACTGGGGTTTTATGAGGTGGGAGCACAGGCTCTGTCAATATTGTCACAGGATGACAGCTCTCAGGACAGCCCACAGTCTTCCTAAGCCCACAAACAAGCATTCCTTTCAACAGAGAACCAGGAGTCGTGCCTGGGTCAATTTGCCAGTGGCCAGCCCCTGTTTATTGGCATAGCCTGAGTGACATAATATAGATCAGATGTAAGAACTGCATCACAGCGCTAAGTCGATCTAAATGCTACAGGATGTGATGTGGGGCTGGGAGGGCCAGCTGCTCTGTTCCTCTCTCCTTCCAGCCTAGGTCTATACCCTTAACAACAAGCATCTGTTACCCTTGGCCAAGTCAATTTTTATCTCCCGTGACCTCAGTTTTCTTGTATGTAAAATGGGATGATGAAAGAACAAAACTAAAAATCAAAGCAAACAAGTCTAAGTAAATACCCCTCACAGATCCTGATGCCAAGGAGATACCTGAGAAATGTCACCCTTCACCCCCTGCCTCACATGAATTCTCTGGGGTCAAGGAGAGATGGCTGAGGGAAGGACTCAGGGTCAGGGACTGACCCTGGCCATGGACCTGCTGAGTCGTTCCATCACCACCAGTCTCACCACTGGACTTCCTACTCATGTCCACCGCACCCCCCTCTGTGCCGTGCTGGGTGCTGCACACACAGGTCCCTGCCGTTGGGGAGTTCATCATGGCCAGATGAGAGAGACTTTGCCGTGGAGGCTGGGCTTGAAGCCTGAGCAGGATTTCATTGAAGAAGGGGGAAGAGAAGGGCGTTCCCAACAGAGGGGATGGGTGAGCTGAGGTCAGGCAAGGCTCCCAGGGCTGGGAGTGTGGGGAGAGGTGCAGGGGTGAAGCTAAAATGGACGAGGGGATGGGCTGCGAAGGGATTTTGCTTTTTGTCTTTTTATTTTATTTTATTGTTATTTTGTATCTTGTTTCATTTACTAATATATTTGGATATCTTTTTATAATGAACACACTCAGTTCTACATTCTTTTAAACAATCCCATCATTTCTTACACATGGATGTACCATATTTTAGAAATCTGGACTATATTGAGAGACCTTCAAGTTGTTTCCAGTTTAGGGATATCAGTGGGCTTTCCGCAGGGTACCTTCTTAGCAGTGAGTCAGAGGATATACATGTGTGTATGTGTGTGTAACATAAAATCTGCAATTTAACATAGAATGAGCAGGAAGATCTTTGTTTCCCTTTTAAGCAAATTAGCACCTAGTACTGCTGCTTTTCACCTGTAAAATGAGAACCAAGCCTCTCTCAAAGGACAGTAAGAGGATTCAAAGGGAAGATGCATACAGAGCCTTCCTTGCTTAGTACCAGGTACATGGTCAGTGTCCAAGATCCAGGCATTATTATTGGGAATTTGCACAAGTCCTTAAAAGCAAGGACTCTGGACTCAGGCTTGCCAGCTGTGTGACCTTAGGCCAGTTACTGCACCCTTCTGAACACAAATAAAGTGCATGGTGTCATTTGGGTGTGCAGCAAGTAATATTTTATCTTCAAAGTATGATTAGTCCCTTCTGCCCATTCTGTACTTAAAACAACAACAACAACAACAAAACTGTCACCTTAATGAAGCTTTATGAATTTTTGAAATGTTGTTTTTCAGCTTCAGTCCAGGTGATGCTGCCATACATCTCGCCAGAGCATTGTAGCAGATCCAGTTTGCTCTTGCAGATAATGGTAATGGTGGTGTCAATGGTGGTCTTTGCAATGACAGTTTTATTCCCTCTCATATCAAAGTGAGACTTCAAGGTGAGAGGAAGAACTGGCTGTATTTCATGATCCTTAAGAATTAGGCACTGTCTTATTTAATCCTCACAGCAACCCACTTTACAGGTGAAAAAACTGAGTTTCAAGAAGCTTAGGGCATTTACTCAGGATCACACAGCTGGAAGGTAATGGAGTCAGAGTTGGACTGTGGATCTAACAATGATGTCTGTGTTTTACCCTCTAATGTTAAGCAACTCATTTATTAGATGGGTGGACCAGGGAAAACTAATGGGTTTGCCAAAATTCTTTAATTGACAAGAGATAAAAACAAATCCCATTCAAAATAATTAGGCAATTCCCTGATGATTCATGGATTGAGCATTTTTTCATATACATGTAGGCAAAAGGAGAATTTATTATATTCATAACTAAAAGTCTAATTTAGATTTATGCCTGACTGAATTCCAGGGTCCAACATTTCCCCAGGTCAGTCTCTCTCCACCCTCCAACTTTTGGCTTTGTATTTTGGTGATGACACGATGACCCCCAGCAGCTGCAGGTTCCCTTACTCCAAGCCTGGAAGTCCTCACTAAGAATGGATCAGCTCCAGCAAAAGTCCCAGAATTTACTGTGATTGGCCTGACTTGGGTCACATGTGCATCCATAAGCCAATCATGACAGCCTTGAGAATGAGTGAGATGCCCTTATTAACTAAATCGAACCCACATGACCACCTCAGGATTGTGGAGGTCAAATTCATTCCATGCTAATCCAAATAACTCTGAGGTGGAGATTTTCCCAGGGGAAAATCTGGGTGTTTAACTTAAAGACGGAGACGTGGCTGCTGGGGAGAGAGCAGGCACTGGTGTCCTCTCCAGCCAGCTTTGGATTATGCAGAAAGGCAGCAGAGAGGTCTTAAAAGGCACTTCGGCAAGTCTAAAAATGGCAGTATTTATCCCCAGCCAGTCTCAAGGCAGGGGGACGAACCATGTGACTTTACTGAAGTCCTTTCCCAGCCAGCCTCTTGGGACAGCTCCAACCAGGACTTATTGTTCTGGCAAATCCCCCAAAGCCTTGGGAACTGAAAAGCTGAGGAAAATGCAGGACCATCTGCCGGGGTCCTTGCCTGCCTTCTTCTGCTTCTTTTTTTAATTATGAAATGTCTATTGCTGGGCTATTGATCTCCTGCTTGTAAGAGCAGCTGGGGTGATATACAGTGCACGAGTCCACTCCTTTAATTCTGCAGCACGATGGAATATTGCCTTCGATGAAGTGCTTATTAGTCATGCATTTGAGGAGCAGTGAAATAGTTTGTTGCTCTTTGGGAGGGCTTTGGGGGTAGGATCAGCAGCTCTAGGGGTGGAGGGAGGGTTTCTCTTTTGGTCTCCCTAAGGACAAGGGCAGATGCTCATCTTAGGGCAGAGGGAAATGTTGTCCCTATTGAAACCTTCTGCCTCCAGGCCAGCCACCGCTCCCAGTCTTTTACTCTTCTTGTCGGTGTGACAGAAATCCCA
The DNA here is from genome assembly GCF_027409185.1 of Cynocephalus volans. Classification (NCBI taxonomy): domain Eukaryota; kingdom Metazoa; phylum Chordata; class Mammalia; order Dermoptera; family Cynocephalidae; genus Cynocephalus; species Cynocephalus volans. Next base: position 201,215,967 of record NC_084461.1, read on the forward strand.
CCACTAGGTCATTCCTTGAGCTTAAAAAGTTACCCATAAAGGCCCCTGCTAACATGCACATGAATTCTAAAACTGCTATTACAACCACACTGGTCATCATTTGTTCAGCAATTATCTCTTCCGTCATTTTTTTTTTTTTAAACACATAAAGAAACAGGTTCAGAGAAACCAAGTATATAACAAGCCACAAGTGCTAGGATTGGAATCCACTTGGACAAATTCTGGTCTCTGAGTGTCCTTGCTGAACTATATGCTACTTCTAAGGTAATACACTAATCCATTAGCACAAAGTTTTAGGGGACTGGCTGAGAGGGAGGGTGGGTTGGGGAGAGGAAATCAGAGAAGCAGACAATTGTCTCAAGGAGTAGACCAATTTTAATTCACTTGATTGTTTCAACTCACTGTGCCTCAATTTCCTCATCTGAAAAGTGGAAAGGCTTATAGTTCATAACTCATAGGATTATAGTAAGGACTAAAGAAGGCAATTCATGTAAAGCCCTTAGCAAATGCCCAATACATATTAGCAGTTCTTGATATCAGTATTCATAATAGCCACTCCGGATGTCTGTTCATTTCTATATTGCATACAGTGAGCATTCTGTAAATGCTTAGAAAATCAATCCATTTGTTCTGTCCTCCATGACAAAAATCTTGAACTAGATCATTAGGGATACTTTAGTCTATGTCTTGCTTTCATCCCTATGTCAGTTAGAACCACCTGAAAATAATGATGTTGGCGGTGGAGGTGACAGTCACCATTCCCTTAGGTTCTGGGTTTTGAGAGAGGGGTTAGGTCAGTTAGAATCGCTGGAGCCCTGGTGGGGCAGGGGTGAGCAGGAAGACGAGGAGGATCTTACCCTTTACAGAACCTCTAAGAAATGATCTATGAAATGATCTATGCCCATGTGCCTTCTCCTCCTCACCCCACTCCCTTCAGGGACCAATGACCATGCAAACCAGATGACAGGCAGCCTCCACCCCAAACCCACAATACTAAAGACAGAGGGTGAGCTTTGTTCTGCCACCTGCAAGGGCGTTCAGGGACTGGACCCCACTACCCTGACCTTATCTTCTGCTCTGCTCTCCCCAGTTCTGCTGCACCAGCCTTCTTTCTGTTACTTGACTATGTCAAGCTCTTTCCAGCTTCAGGGCCTTTGCACTTGCTACCCCTCTGCTAGAAATCCTCTTTCACTGGCGCTTTGCATGGCTAATGCCTTCTCATCTTTCAGGTCTTAGTTGAAATGTCGGCTCCTCAGAAGGCACTTCTCTGCTCTTACATCCTAAAGCAGCCTCACCCCACCCCAAATCACCCTCTGTCCCAGCACCTTGCCTGTTAGAGTCATAACAAGGAATTAAAGTGAGCACCTAAATTCTTTGCTTATTTGTTTTCTGTCTCCTCCGCTAGAAAGCAGATTGAGCTACGTTCATGACTGCCTTGCTCCCAGAATCGAGCATACAGCCGGTTCTCAGCATGAAGTCTTGCGATGGAAGGAATGTGTCCTTATTTGGAGTAGGGTGTGTGTCTGTGGAGCTGTTGCTCCCTGCCTTATGGAAAGCCATCTTCATCAGTGGGTTCCCTCTGCAGATTTACGGTCTCTTTACAATGGGAGATTGAAAGGAAGGGACATCTCTGGTTCTGAATCCCCATCTGTAGCCAGTGGGAGAAACTGGACTTCTCCAAAGGGCTGGGTGAGCAGAGGACAGGAGAGGAGAACTTTGGCCGGAGGTTAGGTTTTCTCTCGGGGAGACAGCCAGAGGGAGAGGGGCTGGCTGGGGAAGAGGCTCAAGTCCAGGGTTCTGTGGGAGCAGATCAGAAGACAGAGGTTGGGACAGAGAGAGGTATAGGAAGAGACAGAAGGGGAGAGAGAGACAGAGACAGTAATAAATGGACAGAAAAAAAAACCAGGAGAGAAAGGGAGAGGGAGACGAAGAAAGAGACAGAGAGAGAAAGGGGAAGAGAGAGATGAAGAGATAAATAACTTAAGAGAGAAAGGGACAGGGAGAGATGGAGATAGAAAAGGGAAAGAGAGAGAGAAAAAGAGGAAGGAAGGGAGCAAATAATCTATGGAAAGAGAAAGACGGGGAAGAGAGAAAGAGGGATAAAATTATGGAGAGAGGGAAAGGTAGAAAAGAAACAAGAGAAAAACATCTTTTGTGCAAAAAGCAATCCCAGCCTGCAGGTGAGAGAGAGGGAGCCAGGACTGCGGTGCACCAGCCGCAGGAGTCCAGAGCATGCTCCCTCCCGTTTCAGCACTTTGGACAGAAACTCTGGGGAGGCTTCACCCCTGACCCTTGTGCTAATCAACCTTGTGACCTTGAGTAGGTCACTCCCTTGTCTGGGCCTCAGTTTCTTAGCTGTCAAATGGGGCTATTTACACCAGCCACCAGGAGGCATTGCTTGACAGATGATGTAGAGCAACTAAGCGTTAGAGTCACCTGGGGAGTTTAAAAGACTATCATGCCTCAGCCCAACTTCCAGGTGTTTTTATTCACTTGGTTCGGGACAGGGTCTGGGCAGTGGTATTTTTAAGAAATGCTCCAAGTCATTCTAATGTCAGACAGTACTGAGAAATGCTGACCAGTGTCAGGGCTTTGCCAACAGGAAATTCTGAAGACCGTCAGCACTGTTCTTTCTCAGCTCCAAAGTACTTGCTTTACTGATAGAGAAATTGGGGCCCAGAGAGGGAGATGGCCTGCCCCACGCCACACAGCCAGTGGGACAGCACCTTTGATGGTGAGAAAGCTGGAGTGGCCATGGGCTGCTATGAAGGCTTACCTGTGCCTCCCACACCTCCCTGCCCAAGGGGCCTCCCCCTGTCACCAGGCTGGCCGACACCCCCAGCCCCACGGGCAATCTGTAGACTCAACTCACTTCCCGCATGGATAAACTCCAGCTATGGAGGAACCCAAACATGTTAAATTCTCCTTCCTCATTTGTTCTCTGACCCATTTCACATCTGAATGCTCCTCAGCAAACCCACCTGCTGTCCTCAGCCCCAGCCGAGGGAGAATTAAAACTGGCCCTCCTGGGATGCCGACCAAATGCTTCATGCTCGGGTTCAAACGTGACTTCTCTGGATTGTGAAACTAATAAGAGCACCAGTGAAAAGAATCATCCTTAGGCTCTGCAGGGTTTTGTCCGTGGCGAAGCCTTTCTGCACGGGAGGAGGGACCGGGCAGGGGAAGGGGAGCTGGCTCTGCTCTCTGACTGCCAGGTCCGAATGCTGCTTGTTTCTCTAGGGATCTTATGGTGACACAGGGCAAGCAAATAAATATTTCCAACCTTGAGTTTTATCATCTGGAAAACAGGGTAATAGTACCTTCCTCCTAGGCTTCTTGTAAACTTTTTTGAAGTGTGTCTTCGGTATGGTGCAAATAATAAATGTGAGCTGAGAAAGAGGAGGAGGGGAAGAAGAAAGAGATGGAGCTGGTGATGGAGATAATGGGGATGATGATCTGTAGCTCCCGGATTACTTCAGTGAGTTGTTAAGACCCGTGATAGATGAAGCAACCGAGATTCAGAAAGGAGACACGATTCGTCTGGGTCCGTACAGCAAACTAACAGGGAAGCGCAGAGCCAACCTTGCCTTTCCTCGCTCAACATCCCAGAAAGCCTGAGAAGACAACCCCATTAGGAGACTCTCGAGGAAGCTTGTTTCCCTTGGAGTTGTCTGGAGCCCAAGGATGGTTTTTTTTCTCTGACCATCTTTGTGAGAAGGTGAAGGGTGTGATACGTAGAGACCAGAGTCCCAGCTCTGCACCAACCGGCTCTGTGTCTTTGCATAAGTCACTTGCCCGTTTCCCCTCTGTTCAGTGGGAAGGGGGTTGGACTAGGTGGCTGCTGAGCTCCTGAAGCATGACGTTCCTGGGCTCTCTGACATCCTGCCTGTGATCTGCACTTCACAATCGTTCCCAGGAGGCCCAGTGATTCCCTGGGGGCACTTAACAGTTTCCAGATTTTACATATGGGGGATTCTACTGATGTCTGGGGAGTTCTCTGGTGGAAAAGTGTATTTCAATAGACGTAGACTCAGGAGGTAGGTTCTCTGGAGACAGAGGAGCCTGGCAGGAGGAAGAGAGGTGGAACTCTCCAGAGCTTCCTGGGTCCCAAAGGCTGCATAAGGGAAGGCGTGAAAGCATGCAGTTCCCATGAGTTCGCTCTGGAACCAGCTTGGTGTCAGGAGCACTGGCTTGGTTGTCTCAGGGAGTCTTCCAACCCACTAAATGATGTAGGTGCTGTGACTCTCTTCAGCTGCAGCTGAATGAACTGAGGCTCACAGAGCTGCATGGACTCACCTTGGTCTGTGTCGCTAGGAGGTGGTGAGGCCAGGTGTCCCGACTCAGAGCCCAGTGCTCACTGCTGTGTCCCATGGGTGTGGGCCCAGCTTTGGGCTGGGTTCTCTAGGCAGGGCTGCGGGAGAATGGCAGGGGCTGACCCTGTCCTGTGGAGTTTACAGTGAAGTCCACAAGAAGAGACATGTGGGCATGAACAGTGACAGCAGAATCAAGAATCAAGCACTCATGATGTTAGAGGCAAAGGACGAGGCATGAAGACATGGACAGTCGACAGAGCCCATGGCCTGGTGGTCAGTGGCTTGTGCTCAAGTCCTGGCTCTAACACTGTCCTTTTGACCTTGGGCAGGACCTTGTTCCTCTTGGGGCAACATCACCCTCTTTAGCCACCTCTGTTCCGGCTCCCATGAACTCTCCTGGGCTTGCTCTTTGGGGAGGGGCCCAGAACAGGTTAGAACTGAGGTTTAATTTAGTGACAGATCGGTAAAGATCCGTGAGGAAAATGGGTTTTCTTGCTGCTCTTCTCACCTTCCCTGCCCTTCTGTGGGCACCTGGTGCCTGCTTTTCAGAGAGAAAAGAAAGCGATGCACTTATTCACAAAAAATGCCAAGAATGAAGAGAGGGAGCTTTGTTTCTGACACTCACATCATAGGTTCTTTATTTCCCATGGTGATGAGCAGCATGAGGCCTGGAGTTAGGCTCCCTGGGCTTGCAATCCCAGCTCCACCACAGCCCCGCTGTGTGACCTTGGGCAAGTGAACTCACTTCTCTGAGGCTCAGCTTCTTCATCTGTAAAATGGGATTGTCACTTCCCCTCCGTGAGTGTCAGCTTCCCCATCTGTACGGGAATCCAAAAGTATGCTGATAATCAGTGTTTGCTCACCAATTTCTCTCTTGCTTGACTTTTAAAAAACAATCACAATAGCTGACGTGTAGAATGTGCTCACTGTGTGCCAAGCTCTGTTCTAGGTGCTCCAGATGTATTAACTCACTTGATTGTTCTACAGCCCTGTGAGTTTTGTGCTGTTACTCTGGCAGCACTGGACAAATGGGAAACTGAGGCTCTGAGAAGTTCAGTCTATTGGTCAAGTTCACTTATTCTTAAAACAATAGAGCTATCTGAACCCAGGTTTTGTTGACTCCAGGCTCGGGTATGTATCCGTGACTCCCTAGGACACCCAGGACATGGGCAGGAAGGCAGGCTGCTATGGGTACCCACTTGTCCTCCATCCTTAACTGGGTTTACCAGCCTGGCTCAGAGTCCTTTTGCTTCGATGCAAAGTCCCCCACTCCCCCCCAAGCTTAGCAATCTTGCTGAGCCCTCCACAGGGCTCTGGCCAAGGTTCGGACTGATTATTGACAAATTAAAAATATAAGCTATTGACCAGACACTGGGATGGAGTCCGGGAGCTGCGGACCTGAATCTCAATGAGGCAGCTGAGCGTGGAGATCGATTCTGCAGGTGGAGGAGGAGGCGGACAAATTGCTCCATGCATAATGCAGAGTCTGATGCTCTGGTTAATAACTGCCCGGTGGGGAACAGGGGGAGGCCTCTGCCTGAGTCAGCTCTCTCATCACCCAGCAAGGGTTCTGCATTTTACACACCTGATCCAGCCCTCAACAGTCCTGTTGGTGTAGGAATCACTATCCCTATTTTACAGATGGGTTCATTCAGAGACACTGCAGAAATTGCCATATTACCTAAGGTCAGAAGCTAATACGTGTCAGGGATGGGATGTGAACCCGGATCCTCCTAACTACAAAGCCTGAAGCTTAGAAGCTCAGGCAAACTATGGTTTCAGTCCTAGCTCCATCCCTCCTAGCTGTGTGATTCTGGGAAAATCACTGTACCTCTCTGAACCTCAACTTCCTCTTTTCAAAAAACGTGGATAATGAAATCTACCTTACAGGACTGTTATAGGGATGAAATGAGAAGGCGAGGAACAGTGCTTTCTGAGCTGGGTACCTTCTGTGTGCCTGTCTTCTCCTCTTTCTCCTTCCCCACTCTGCTGACTCAGGCAGCTGAGCCACGTGGGCTGTATCAGCAGGCTCCCTTGCTCTCTGGCTTCCGGAATGGGTTGGACAATGGGAGGCAATGTCAGGAAGCTGGAGGGCAGGAGCAGAGTGAGGTGGAAGCTTTTCTTCCCTCTTCTCCCTCCCTGGCTGGCTTTGGGTGGGCAGTGGCTGTGTTGCTGGACCTGATGCCTCCCCTGCTGTTGGGCAGCTCTCTCCCACAGAGGCAGCCGCAGCTGGCCGTCTCTGAGATCCAGCATCAGTCCCCTGCTCAGGCCCTCTTAAGCCTAGGGATGGAAGGGCTCCCTGCTGTTCCTTCCCCCGCCCCAGGGTGCTGTATTATCCCTGTTACTTTCTCTTCCCCCTCCCATGCCTTCATAAGTATCCCATTCTTAAACTCTCTTCAGTTATCCCATCAAATGCACCAACTCTTTCCTGACTTTACAGTTTATAAACTGTAAAGCATGGTACACACGTGAAGTCCTATACTTGACATCATCGCCATCATCATTACCTTCAGAAATTAGAGTTTCTCTCCTCCGTTCCTCCGTCACCCTCTCACACCTTTCTGTGAGCACCTATCCCACCAAGTCCAAATATACCTGTTTGTACAGAGGCCATCTCTGTGGGGCTAGGACCTCCTCAAGGGCAGAGCCTGGAGTCTTGCAAAACTGTCGCTTGATGTACCCTTCTTATCACTCAGCCAGGGACTGAGGAAGGGATCAGGGAGTGTTTTACAAATTAATGAATGAAGCTTAGATGACTTTGCTGAGGCCACATAGCAAGAGTCCAATGTGGGACTAAAATCCAGGTCTCCCAGTTCCCAGACCCAGGCTATAAAAATGTCTATTAAATAAAAAAACAAAATATGAGTAGATGAATAGCATCCCCAGAGCCAACAGACCAAAAGTACTTTTTCCTCACCCCTGGATGCAGTGGTTCTCAGCCAGGGGTGATTTTTGCCTCCCCAGGAGACATTTGGCACTTCTGGAGACACTTTTGGTTGTCATAACTTGGGGGGTATGCTACTGGCATCTGGTGGGTGGAGGTGACAGATGCTACATCCTATACTGTGCAGGACAGCCTACTACGACAGAGAATTATCTGACCCAGAATGTCAACAGTTGCTGAGGTTGCTGAGGCTGCTGAGGTTGCGAAACCCTGCCTTACCAGTACATACCTTTTGAGGTTCCTACCTACCCAAATGGTCCCAAATTGAGGGGAGCTTTTCTAATTTTGCTGGATTGATTGCATTTTTTTTCTTATTGTAAAAATGTGATTATACAACCAAAAATGTATATACACAAAAACATAAGAAAGAAAAATAAAACAGTGATCCCAATTCCCAAACCCACTGTTAATTTCACAGTGAATATCCTTCTACTATAATTTCTGCATTGACGGAGTTGCACGCAGACATATGCTCACACACATTGGAGTCATGTCGAAAACACAGTTTTGTTACATTTTCACCATATCATTCCCTAATTGTTAGTCTTTCACAATTTTTCTATATGGCTGTACCAAATTCCATCTTATACACAATCCATAACATACAGTGAATATCTAGGGTGGTTCCAATCTTTGCTGCCAAGTCAGAAACCATGAATTCATGACACTTGATAGGTAACCAGATGCCCTCCAGAAAAGTGGCTTCTCCTCCAGCAGCAGTCAAGGGTCCTATTTCACCTTTCCCTTGCCCAACGTGGACTAAACTCATTAAAAGTCTCTGCCAAATCAACGATTTGCTCTATTGAGATTGGTTATAAGCATTTTTTCACATTTATCAGGTCATTTACATTTCTTCTGGGAGCTGTCTTCATTTCCTTTGAGTCTTTTTCTCTTAGGGTTTTAGTGTTTTCTATTTGCTATGCAAGAGCTTTGTAAAAAAATATTCAGGGCACTAACTATTTGTTTATCATATGTGTTGCAAATATTTTTCATTCATTTGTCAGTTGGATTTTAATTTCATTTATGATGTCTTTATTCACACAATTTTCTCTTTCTTTGTGATTCATTTCTTTGTTTTTCTGCTTAAGAAATGCCTTCCTCTTCCTGATATCATTAACTACCCATTTTTGTCTTCAAATTTTTTTAATTAATTTTTACATTTGATTCTGGGTTTACAAAATCCATTTGGAATTTATTATTATTATTATTATGCATAAAGTTAATCTCCTCTCCTACTCCCACTTCCACCCCACGCCCCCCAGAAAAAAGCCCAGTATTCCTGGGGTGGAATTTGCAATGTGACACCTAGTGTACCCACCCCATCTGCTGCAGCTTGGGAGGACCAGGAGGGCTGGGCCCTTGAGCTATCGCAGCACATGGCGGGCTCCTCAGGGAGCCTCACCCCAGACCCTGCCCAGTCCTCTCAAAGGCTGGGATGGACCCAGCACCATGGAAGCCCCAGAAGACAAGGGGCATGCTGGCCCCGCTTCTCCGGGGGACTCTGATATTAGGCCATCCTAAAGCCCAGCACTCACCTATCACGTAGGTCTGCTGTGACCCTGCCCGTATCAATTTAATTTACTATTTTGCCCTAGAAGTTAACTCAAAGTGGATGCAGAAACTGCCTTGATAAGTCGCCTCTTGCATCCACTGTAAAGCTGCCCTGACCTCCTTCTTCATTATAGTACCCTGTGTCTCCAGGTTGAGGGGGAGTTGGGCCAGCCTGGTGGGTGGAGGGGGAACAGGCTTAGGTGCCAGGCAGACTCCCCCCAACCCCTAAAATACCTGCTGTGTGACATGAGACTTCACTGAGTGCTGCATATTTTATAAGTTAAACAGGAACAGTCTTGTCTACCTGGAGGAAGTTACACATGTGGATTGCTTTCCATGGCAGCGAAAACACAATGGATACCTGCTCCAGAGATGAGACTACAAAAATCATGCAGCCATTTTCTAGATCAAAGCAGGAAAAATCCTATCTCACCCTGATTTGCTTCATGAGCAAATCATTTATGAGCTGGAGAGAATGACATAACTCTCTGGGCTCTATCTTCCATGTTGGTTTCCAGGATCGCATCAGCTAGGGAGGTGGTCAGTGAAGAGGTTCAGGGCAAAGACTCTGGATTTAGGCTCCCTGGGTTCACATTCCCCAGCCAGCACTCCCTGGCAGAGGCACTTCGTACTGCCCAGTCTCTCCAAGCCTCAGTTTTCTCATCTGAAAATTAGGAACAATAGTACTACTCTACTTCTGAGAGTTTCAAAGATAAAATGAGAAAATCCATTTTAAAATGCTTATCCTAGTGGCTCACAAATAAAAAGTTCCCATTTTATAGAGCTTTAAAATTTTCACTCATTCTTTCATTTTTTAAAATAGTCACCATTGTAGTGCCCAGCACATGGTAGGGACTCAATTAAATAATGATTGATTGAGTGAATGAATTTGTAGAGCAATTATTATGTGTCCAGTTCTAGACGAGTTGCTGCAGATATTTAGGAGCCCAGGATCTAGTAGGAAAGACAGACAAAAATATCATTTCGGGGTTCTTAGTGTCAAAAAGAGACATACCTGTGATTCTGAAGGATTTCATGGGAGGTATTGGTCCCATCTGGAAGAAGCCAGCAGGAGCAGGTGATTTCTAAGGTGGATTCTGAAGTCAGGCTGGAGTTTTCTGGGTGGGAAGCACATTCTCAGCATGTACATGAATTCCCACAGTTCTGGGCCTTATGTCAACCCTGAGAGCTGGGAAGACATTAGCTTCCCATTTCATAGCCAGGAAGCCTGAAGTCCTGGGTGGTTGCATGACAGTTTTTTGGTCACACAGATAGAAGTAGTTGAGACAGAGCTCAGCTGCTGAGCTCTTGAAGCCAACATCTTATTAGGAGTCACCTTAACCCTTGCGAAGATGCAAAGGTTGGAGTGGGCAGGTTTTAAACTACAAATACAGGGAGTGCACCTCAGACTCCAGTCATTTTTCCCAGATTACACCACCTTCCTTCTCCCTGTTATAACAATCTGTGATTGGGACATCTACACACTTGGCTCCAAAGCCCTGGAGAAACCCGCAAGTCCTGTTCATGCTCCCTCCCGGAGAACTTTTAGGTCTGTTCACCTCTCTCCACTCCCACCCATCTCAACCCTGGATTCTGCAGTGGCCTCCTCATTGGGTCTCCCAGCTTCTGCATCTGCCCCTTTGTGGTCTACATCATAGCCAGAGAGATCATTTCAAATCACAGACGTAATAACATTATTCCCCTAACACTTTCCATGGCTCCCACTGTCCCTGGGATGAAGTCAGAACTCTTCGGCATGACCCAAAATGTCCCGTGTGACCTGATTCCTGCTGACCTCTCCAGCCTTGTTTCTAGGTACCTTCCTTCTCTCACCCCTACTTCCCTGAGCTCCATCCCTGTTTGCATTTCTGAAAGGCATTCTGCTCACTCTCGCCTCTGGGGCTTTGCATATGCTGTTTCCTCTGCATCCTCCTCTCCCTCGTTACCACCCAGCTCACTACAGTTCCTCTGAGGAGTTTCAGTGTAGGATTTACCTCCTCCGAGAAACTTTCCTAGTCCCCAGGTCTAGTTTAAGCTTGCCCACAACCTCTGGGGCCGCCCTCACTACAGTGCACTTCACACTCTAAGACAGTTATCTGGTTGCCTTGCCCAGTGTTTCTCAAACTGTGTGCCATGGAACAACTATATCAGAATCATCAAGAAGCCTATTAAAATGCAGGTTCTTGAGCCCCACTCCAGGCCTCCTGAGTTAGCGTCTCTTAAAGGTGAATTCTTTAAAAAATTTTTTTTGACTTTTCATCATGGACATTTTTAAACATACACAAAAGTCAAGAGAATAGCATAAAGCAGAGCTACTCCAAGTGCAGTCTAGCAGCAGCAGCAGCAGCAGCAGCAGGATCCCCTCCCCTGGCAGCTTGTTAGACCTGCAACATCTGCCTCTAACCCCAGACCTACTGCAGGAGACTCTCTGGGGTGGGGCCCAGAAATCTGCATTTAACAACCCCCACAGGAGGTTCTGATGCCTGCTCAAGTTTGAACTCCAAGTGTGTAAAGAACCATGGCACACCCATCGTCCACCTTCAACAGTTGTCCACTCCTCGCCCATCTTGTTTCATCTATGCCACTCTATCTCCAATTTGCTGCCTTTTGTATTATTTGGGAGCAAATCTAGACACCATGTCATTTCATCCTTGGGTATTTCTCTATGTATCATTAAGATATAAAGACTCTTTCAAAAAGTATTTTGCATTCAAGCACTGTGTGATTATCACCTCAGGTGGTGCTAACATGTATTCAAGTCTGAGATGCTGTCCTGGATAGTATGTTGGCTCTGTAAGGGCAGGGGCCAGGGCTGTCCTATTGCTCTAGGCATTTGCCAAAATCCTGCTGAATGTCAGCAGTTTGGGCCGGAACTTGTAGTCAATAAGAAGATTCAGGACAGGAAGAGTTAAACTGGAGGAAGGAGCCAGACTTCACCGGCAAAAGGAATTTTTTCTTCCTTTCTCTCTGCCTCTGCAGCCTCAAGCCTGGAGGTTGGCACTCTGGGGAAGGTACCAATCAGATTGTTGCCTGCATGTTGGAAAATATTTATGTCACCTACCAAGATGGGAGCATACTCAGCGGGCTTCCCAGGGCCTCCTGATAGACAAGGTCGCATCCCAGCAGCTGTGAGGAAGGAGGCACGCCTGCCTGGCAGCTGTGCTGGGCACCAGAGGCTGCCAGGGAATGTGGCATCACGCAGTGGAGGGAGACACACTTCTGTGACCCTCTGCTCTTGGGCAGCATCAGGATGGGGGGGATCCCTGCTGGCTGAGGCAGCTCTGGGGAGCCTCAGGCCAGCTGGAGCAAGAAGTGGGGGGGGGGGCTGAGCAAGGACGAGGAAAGGCCATGGACAAGAGGATGGGGGTGAGGATGAGCCTAGGATTTGTGAGGTGCCAGTATCATGTTAAGAGCTTAAAAGTGTTATCTTGATGAATCTTTGTCACATCCCATGAGATGGGTAAGGTCATGCCCATTTTACAGATAAGAAAACTGAGGCTTTGAAAGAATTGATGAAACATGGAGCTGGGACTCCATCTCTAGTTTGTCTTTCTTAGATTCTACACAGCAGATGTTCATCATTAGGCCATAACTCCGATATACAAAAAAATAAAAAATCAACTACCATTATCTATCTATATGTATCTACCTACCTACCTACCTACCTATCCACCTATCCAGCCACACATCCATTCATCCATCCATCTTTATCTATATATCTGCTTACATACCTACCTGTCTCTATCTATCCACCTACCCACCCATCCATCCATCCATTCATTCCATCTCTATCTATCTATCACAGTTTACCAACTTGAATTCAACAGTGAAACCCCTTCCTGTAGAGTTGGCAATACTTCTAATTTTGATCACAAAGAACAGCGAGACACCAAAGTTGTATATCTGAAAACGTCAAGCCAAGATGCCAATGACCAACTTTATGTTCCCACCAGTACCATCAAGATGGAAATTACCCAAGGCTGCCCTGCCCAGTTAAGAATGTGAGCTCTGAAGCCAGATTGCCTGGGTGCAAAGTTCACTTCTGCCACTTACCATGTGGCCTTGGGCAAGTTACTTCTCCTCTCTGTGCCTCAGTCCCTCACCTGTAAAATGGAGATACTTATAGGACTTCTAGGATGTTTTGAAGATTAAATGAATGAATATATGTAAAATGTGTAGCATGATGCCTGGCACCCAGGAAGTGCTGTATTATATATAGCTGTTGTTCCAGTTGCTCTGGCTACTTCAAGACGTGGTGGTGTAAAGCAACCACAGTCATTTATTATGCTTGTGGATTCCATGGTCAGGAATTCAGACAGGCCACAGGAGGGATGGCTTGTCCGTGCTCCACGATGTCTAGGATTTCCACTGGAAGTCTTGAAGGCTGGAGCAGGGATCATCTGAAATCTCACTCACTAGTGTATTTGACAGTAGGGTGGGTTATAAACTGAGACTTTAGCTGGGACGATGGCCCACAGCATCCACATATGGCTTTTCCATGGAGTTTGGGCTTCCTCACAAGATGGTGGCTTGTTCCAAGTCTGAGCATCCCAAGAGAAAGAGGACCAGGTGGAAACTACTTCCTTTTTATGGCCTGACCCCAGAAGTAACATAGTATCACTATTAATATACTTTATTTTTCCAGAGCAGTCACAAGCCCTCCCAGGCTCAAGGGGAGGGGGAATAGACTCCATGTTTTGGTGGGATATGGTAAGATCTTTTGAAGAACATATAGGATTGGAAATATTGCTGTGGCTTTTGGGGAAATGCCATCTGCTACATCCAGGATTCACTATATTCAAGCTACAGGCATGAGGATCTTGGGGAAAGGGGTGTTAGGGAGCCCCTGTAGCCAGATTACACCTCCCATGGTGCACCCATGACTGTCCCTTCCAAAGTCACATGCCTGGCTCCTGCCTTGGATGAAAGAAGGGGAAAAGGTGGAAGATTGAACCCTGAGATATCTAAGCTCTGAACCAGGTCCAAATCCAACTCAGAGAGGCAAGGAGTGCCTGCCCCCTCTCTATCCTCTCTCCACGCTGAGGGAAGGTGTGAGGAGCAGGGGCGCTAGGACTGGAGAGGGAAGCCTTGACAGGGCAGCAAAGAGTTGAGAAGCCAGGTTCTAGCTTCAGCCAGCATCTACATGGGTGATGCAGCCAGACAGGATGCCTCGGGTTTGAGCAGTGAAATACAACTCAGACAACTTAAAAATGTTTACAGACCCCATGAAACCTTCCTCAAGGCTCTTAGCCCAGATGAAATTTTACCATTACCTGTGTGGCTGTTTGGTTCAAGTCTCAGTTTCCCCCCACAAGCTGTGTTTGCAGGGACCTGGTGTCCTGGGAGAGGAAGGACTGTGCCTAGTACTGACAGAAGTGACAGAGCATGTATTAGCTAATTAAATAATTCATGTAATAGATCAACCTGACCAAGTGACAATTACATTCCAGGCACTATTTTAGGACCTGGGGATATAGCAGCAAATGACACTGGCACAACTTTTATTGTCATGAAACTTCATTCCAACAGAAAACAATAGATGATAAGCAAGATAAATAAAGTTATATAATGGCAAAGGGCAAGAAGTGCTCTGAGGAAATTAAAAGGTGGGTAAAGGATAAAGAGTGACAGGGAGTTGCTAATTTACATCAAAAGTGGCCAGAGAAGGTTTTGCGGAAGCAGTAAAATTTGAATAGAGACCTAGTGGAGGAAGGGAGCAAGCCATGGGTGTGCAGGGAAAAAGAGCATCTCTGGCAGAGGAAAAAGCAGGTGTAAAGGGCCTGGGGTATGTTTGAGAAGCAGCAATGTCGAAGGGATTGGAGTGGAGTGGGAGAGGAAGAGTGGTGGGGGAGAGCCTGGCGGGGCAGCTATGTGGGGCTCTGCAGGCCACAGCAAAGATGCTGAATTTCTTAATAAGTTGTGTATAAAGTCAAATGAATGAATAAATAAATGAAACAATGGAGAAATGGTTGGGAGGATGGATGAACAAACACATGGATGGATGGATGCATGGAGACATGGATTGAAAAGTAAGTGAATAGATGGGTGGATGGATGGATTGAGGGGTGGATGGATGTGTGGAGAGACGGATGGGTCGATGGATGAATGGTTGCGTGGATGGGTGGTTGGGTAGATGTGTGAATGGACAGGTGAATGAGCGATATGTGGATAGATGAACAGATGGATGGACGGATGGATGGATGGTTGAAGAGATCGACAGATGGACAGACAGACTGTTGGGCATTAGAAACACATGTACTAAATTAAACCTCCTTCATTCCTTCTCTTAGCATTGCCTTTCCATTTTGTGGCCCATATTACAGTCCTGCCCCAGCATGAGAAACACCCAGGAAGAGCAAGGAATGGCCCAGCTGATGCTCAGCTGCTCTCAGGAGCACAGGCTGAGCCTTAAATAATGCCTCCTCCTTCTCGGGAAGAGCCGTTCTGGTGGCACAGGCACCGAGAGGCGTTTGGGGCAGGCAGCCGTCACTAACAGATTCATTAAGCTCGCTCCAGAGCAACGATAAAAAATCAATTTAGTTCACCAGGCAGCTTGAACGGGAGCCAGGAGCAGGGGAGCCCTCCCATCCGTGAGCCCGGGGCATGCAGAGAGGTGCTGTGGAATCAGTGGAGCTGGAGTGTGGCAGCGCCCCACTGTTGGGGACCCCCCCATCACAGGGCTGCAGGCGCTGTCACCTGATGGGAAGGCCTGCCTGTGGGGGATGGCGATGCGCCCAGAGCAGGCACCTCTGGAGCCCCCAGGCAGCACTGCAGACTCACTTGCCTTGCTGGCACACAGGCCATGATCTCTGCCCCCCACTGCCTTGACTCGTTAATTTATATTTTAACAGTCCCCAAGAACTGACTCTGCACGAGGCAGGGGCTGCGTGGGAGATCCTGGCAGGGTCTCTGCTCTTGCCGAGCTCCTGATCTGGCTGGTGAGCAGACGAGGACCCAGTGCAGAAGGGCGGGTGTGAGCAGAGGTATGGAGAAGGGGTAGGGGAGAGAAGAAGGGGGAGAGGGTGACATTTGAGGTTCAGCCAAAGTGTTTTTTGATGGTGTTTGTATCCATCCATGTCACAGCAGAAAACAGGCAGCAACTCAAGAGGGGTGGGTAAGGGAGTGTGGAAGGAGAGAAGAGCAATGAAGGTGTGTGCAGGTTAAGGGAACCAAAAGAGATGGTGCACCTCTGGGCTAGCAATAATGGGGAGCCATTAGCACCCCTCGGCCTGGAGGGAAAAGGAGGGGGTGTTACAGGAACCTGGAAAGAGGCATGGCTACAAGGAAGGGCTGCCCTCCAAGGCCACAGCGTACAGTAAAGGATGTCCTGCGGCCAACTCACCGCTGGCAGAGGAAGAATGAGGAAAAGAGATCCCCCCACCTGCCTCGCCTTCTGCACTTTGAGCTCCTCTGGGACCTGCACCAGGAAGCCAGGGCTAAGTGTGCCGGGTGGTGCTGTCTGCAGATGCTATGTGCACAGGGTTGGGGGGACCAGGGTAGAGGAGCTGGGCGGGGGCAGACAGAGAGGAGAGAGAGAAGACAGTGCAGCATTGCGACTGACTCTGACACAGCCCCGCGACTCAGGGGGGAGAAATCACTCATCGGAGCTTCATCAGGGAGCTCGGTGGCTCCCTAGAGTGTCCTGGATGCATCTGGGATGAATGGGCTTGTGGCGTTTTACTGGGAGAGGCTGAAGAAAATGAATGGACGGGAGCAGGCAGGAGGTGAGGGGAGACGGACAGAGAGGCAGAGACATGCACGCAGAGGGGGAGACACACACGGAGGGACAGGACGAAGTGATGGGGCAGAGGGCACGTGAGGGAGAGAGACAGACACAGAGACACAGACAGGGGAGAAGGACACACAGAAAACAGAGAGACAGAGGACACAGGGGGACTCAGAGAGATGGGCATACCGACCAAAAAGCAGGAGGGGAGAGGGTGGAGAAAGACAGAGGAGAGGAGAGGAAAGGACAGGAAGAGAAGGGGAACAAGGGAAAAGAGAAAGAAAGAGAGAAAACAATGCAGCTGGAGATACAGAATTCAGACTCAGGGCAGAGAAGACAAGACAGAAAAACACAAACATAGTCGAGAAAATTCTCAGGAGCACAGCAGCTGACCAGAGAGAGGGGCCAGAGTCTGCGAAGTTATCTGGAGATGCAGGAGGTGTCAGGAAGGGGAGGAATGGGTTTCGATCCTTCACTCGCCACCTGGGCCTGGGCACTCTCAGCGTGTTCCTTCAGCTGCTGTGCTTCAGTTTGCTCACCTGCAAAGAGGAGTCAGCGTGTGGTTCTGCTTCCGACGTGGGCATGTGGATTAACTGAGGTGATGAGCAGAAAGTGCTTGGCTCAGGGTCATGCAGATCTCTCAATAACGTGGCAACTAAACGTGTCTATGGAAAGACACACGAACATGCACACATGTGGGAAGTTGCAGAGAATCAGAGTCTAGGAGACTTTCATGAAACACGGCTCTGTCTTATTACTTCCGGGCTGTGAAGTTATCTACCTAGCAGAGAAGGGGAGATCACAACACTGCACAAACATCACACACACATCATATAAACCACACATATGCATGTCCACACAATACAGTTGCACACCACATCCACAACACACATCACACATGCATGCACACACAATACCCACACACAGAGCAGACATACAATGCTGAACACACACACCACACACATATAAGCCCATGCCATACACAAGCACCACACATGCATGCACAACACACATGCATACACAATACACACACAGCATACACACATACAATGCTGGACACATACACACCACACACACATATAAACACATGCCACACACAACACACATCACACACACATGCACATACAATACACACATAGCATACACACATACATTCCTGGACATACATACCACACACACACATAAACACATGCCACACACACACACACACCACACAACACACATCACACCACACAACACACATCACACATGCATGCACACACAATACACACCACATTCCCAGAACATGCACCCCACACACATGCACACAAAATACACACAAACCCCACACATACCACAGTTCCTAAGGAGGACCTCCAACCCAAATCCAGCTTGCACTGAGGAGGCCATCTGACAAGTCTGGAGTGAACCAGGCTGGTCCCGATGGCTAGCAAGATGGGCAGACAATCAACAAGGGTCTCTGCTGAAGGACACCCACTCTACCCACCCCCTCCAGCCCTGTCCTCCCATCTCCCCCTGCCTCCAGAGACCCTCGAGCACAGTGTCAAGAGCCCAGATCAATCCAGTGCAGAGAGAAGAGGAAGAAAACATCGAGTGTGAACAAGGAGAGAGTGGAGGTGGATGGGAGAGGAGCCGAGACAGGCCCAGATACAGCTGGGTCCATAGCAGAGACTCAGGAAGAAACTGCATTTGATGCCATGAAGTCTGGGGGTGACAGCCAGATGTGGGGCAGGATAAGGAGTCCTGAGTACGGGCAGCGAGTGGAAGACCAGAAGGGTTGAAGGCTGCCAAGCTGGGATCATGCTGTGAGTGGCTGCAGCAGGAAGGGCCAGACAATATAGGGAAAGTTAGGGAATGCGGTGTGGGGGAAACTGAGGCACAAGGATGCAGGTGACTTTGTTCAGGGCATCTGGCAGGCTATGGGCTTAACTTCTGTGTCAAGGTCTTGTCTAAGCCACCTCCCTGCTTTCTTGGTTATATGAAAAAGCAAACTTGAGATTAAAACAGGAGAGACATACAATTTCTCGAACACCTACTATGTGCCAGTGCAACTCACAAGAGTAGGGGGTGTATGTTTCCTATTACTATTCCCATTTTACAGATGGGGAAACTAAGGCTCAGAGAGGTGACTCCACCAGGAAGTGGCTTAGTCTGGATTGAGACCCAAACTCTTCTGGTGTCAGAGCTCTCTCCAGCACCCCTGTGAGTTTACCACTAGTTGTTCCAAATTCTCTGAAATGAAAAGGACCATTTGTGGATGGAGTGGAGGGGAGGGAGCTCTCCATCATTCCTCTGGGCCTCCCTCTGCCAAGGAACTCAGCCAAAATTCCTTGGAATCTGCTGCTTTAAGCTGTGCACAGGGGAGAACAAAATCAGACAGGGATGTTTGTAATGGCTTCCAAATGTCTGGCCGCAGCTGCCTCCCCGGCCGTGAGAGACAAGGAGGCCCTGGGGTGGGGCAAGCCTGCTCCCTGCCTCTCTCCTCCACATGGATTTTGGGGTCACTGACGCTTCTGGAGCCTTGGGTGGAGGGATGCGCTGCTCAGGTGCACAAGAAAATGAATGAATGGATGAGTGAATGAATGAATGGATTGTGCAAGTGCAACTTTCTGTATCTGTAAAATGGGGTTAGTTATATCATTACTGGTCACTTCTTCCATTCTATGAAGCCCTTGCAGGCAATAGCCACCTCAGTGAAATCTCACACGGACTCAATCAGCACGCCCATTTGACAGATACTAAAACCAAGGCTCAGAGGTGATGGTGGAAGGAGAATTTGAATCCGGTCTCTTTGTTTCTAGAAGTCTTGCTCTTAATTTCAGACCTGGAAATTGGGTGAGGGGCTAGCTTGAGGCCAGACACACAAGAAGTGTTCAGTTGACCTCGTCTGAAAAGCACATTAAGAGCCTCGTGGGGGGGGG
The DNA here is from genome assembly GCF_027409185.1 of Cynocephalus volans. Lineage (NCBI taxonomy): Eukaryota > Metazoa > Chordata > Mammalia > Dermoptera > Cynocephalidae > Cynocephalus > Cynocephalus volans. The sequence continues at coordinate 201,235,422 of NC_084461.1, forward strand.
GTCAGTGGTGAGTGCAGGTGATCCTTTGAATCGCACAGACCTGGTCTCCACAGGGATAGTCATCTCTGATAAATCACCTCTTCTTGCCAAGACTCGGTTTCCTCTTCTTAAAGTGGGCCATGATGGCCTCAACCTCACTGGGTTGTTGTGAAGGGTCGATGGGATAATGTGGAAAGCTTGACCATTGCGGCCAGGCACACAGTAGGTGGTTTTTAGTAACGTCAGTAGTGAGATTATAAAGCATGTCTAATCTCTTTTGACTGTCTGTTTCACACCGGCACAGAGCTCTTTATATGATTTTTTTTCTCATCGAATCATCCCTCCAATCCTATGAGGTATATTCAACCCCTGCTTTCTAAAAAGCATAAGAAGGCTCAGAGAGGTTAAGTGCCCTGCACAAGGTCACACAGCTAGGAAATGGCTGAGTTGAGAGCCTGGATGATTAACCTCCAGGCTTTTTAGTTAAAACATACGTGTAAAAACATGCCAATCCGTGCTTGGCTTTAAAAAAAAAAAAAAAAAAAGCTAACCCTTCCCCCACCCCTTTCTTCCCTATAAGAAGTTTAGTTCTTTTCTTTGTAGGTGGGGATCTGAGGTTCAGGGGCAGGACAACAGGCTGGGGCCACCTCACAGCGTTTGTTCCTGCAGCAGGTTGGTTCCAGGACACTACCCTAGAGAAAGAGGCTGACAAAGGCCCCCACCATGCTCAAGGCCCCTCCCCCAACAAGACCCCCTCCCACAGAACCACCTCCAGGTTGACGTGGGTTAATCATGATTTACTTTGAAACTACACATCTAGTTTTTAGTTTTCTGATGAAAAATATGAAAGAAGATTTGTGGCAAAGAAGAGAGAACACGATTCAAATCGTCCACAATTCCTCTATTCAGAGAAAATCATAGTTTGGCATTTTGTTATTCTTCCTTCTTGGTGCAATTGCCATCATCATGATCATACAGAACAGTCAGCTCTGCATGTATTGATTTTTTTCCCCTAAAGCCGAGTCTATTGTTTTCTATTGATGAGAATAATAAGTACAAAAGGATAAGAAGATAAAGTCCTACCTAGAGAAGGGTAGCTGCTGTTACTATACTGGCGTATATTTACCTAGTCACTGTGTGTGTGTGTGTGTGTGTGTGTGTGTGTGTGTGTATCATCTACACACACACACCCTCCACCCAGATGTATACATTTTTGACATACTTCAGTTCAGACTGTGGATCAGGGTCTCAAACTCAAAAGCCCTGGCAGGTCACAGGAGTGAGAGCGTGCTGGGTGGGGGCTGGGCAAGCTGCGCTCCACATGTCTCACCCCCAGGGGCAGCTGTTATCTGTCCACTCAGTTGCTGCCACAAAGGAATGCAGTTCCACTGTTATTTTGTGTTCCAATTTTCCAAGAAACTCCAGAAATCTAGATTTTTATATGAAAACTCCCATTTTTTAAGATCTTGGCTGCGGATTCCTTTTAAATAAAGCATATGTGGAGCAAAGAAGACACGTTGTGGGGCTCCCCTGAATTTGCAACCCCTGCCTGCCTGCAGACACCCTCGTCACTTGTTATTTAGTTTAGCACACTTGTACGGTAGGCCTTTTCTCACGGAACTGGTTAATTGCAAAATCCCTCATATATCTACTGTGCTGGTTTAGGGTCAGAAGAGCACTTTTTCTTCCTATGTTCTCCTTGTCTACTAACTTGTCTACTCTCCTCCTCCAGCTCCCCTCCCTCCCACCCCCACATTCCTCTCTCCCCACCCCCAACCGTTCAATTTTATTAATGGGTGATTTTCTTTTTAAACTGTCTGGAGGCTGCTGCAAGCTCTGTGGTTGCCAGTGACTGATCAATATCTGGGGGGGGGGGCGGTTTATTTCATTAGCTAAGTGCCATGTAATCTACTTGGTAAATCCCATAACCTCTTTCTGAGCTAGCCAGAGATGAGGAAGAGAAGACTGGCCAAAAGCCTACATATGCCATCCTGATGGAATCAGAAAGAAGTGTTTGGAGAACCCCACTGGTCTGGGTTTTTGGGTCCCTCACATTATCTGTATCCCATCTCCTCCCACCCTGTCTTCAGTCATAGCCCGACTTCTTCGAAGCTTTCATACAGCAGAATTTGTCTGTGCTAAGTAAATGCTGATTGTCCAAAGAACTCTGCAAGAAGAGCTGTGTGCCCAATTCACAGAGGAGAAAACTGAAGCGAGGAGAGGGTATGTGAATTGCAGAGATCCCAGCAGGCAGAGCAAGGATTTGAACCCAGGGCTGACAGCCTCCCTAAGCTGGCTTAGGGGAGATGGACACCAACGGAGGCTTGTGTGAAGGGGCCTGGATCCTTGGCCCAGCCACTGCTGAAGTCCCTGTGGCCCTGTGAACAATTTACCACATTCCTGTGGTTTCTCTTTATGGGGACTAGTAGTCCCAGATGTCATTCAATTACAGAGTTATGGCCACTGCCAGGGGCCAGCGAGCCCCTCTCTTCCATGGCTGGAAGGCATTAGAGCTGTAAATGGCTTTCCTGGGGGCAGAGGCCCTGTGAAAAGGTGAGCTGGCTTTATAGGGCAGCTCCCAGCCCAGGGACAGGATTTTCTTGTTATTGAGGGTCGGTTTCAGCACAGAGGGCTAGGAGACTAACTTGTGAGCAACCTGATACACAGAACACATGAATCCCACTGATTATCTCTGCAGAGCACCTCGGGACATGGTCCCAAATTGTAGTGAGCACACTTGTCAGACTACGGGGATACCCAACAGTCCTGGGCAACTTGGTCTACCAGGCTTGGGGCATGTGGAAGAGCTGGCGGTCCAAGGGGATAAAAGAAGTGGGAGGGGGAGGTGAGGCCGGGGGTTAAGAACGCTGGCTTTGGCACCGGATAGCAGGGTTGCAGTCCCAACTGCTCCACTTCCTCACCTGAGAACTGGATGCTCCACTGCCTCTCTCTGAGCCTCCATTTTCTCATCTGTGAAATGGGTATGATAATAATACTGACTTCATAGAGTTGTAAGGATTAAATGAGATGATGAGATTCAAGTGCTTTACATCATGCCTAGTACAGATTGTCCATATCAGATTAGATATTCTCACTAGCAATGAAGAAATAAAAGAAAAAGATATCTCCTTAATAAAAGAAAGGAGATTTACAATAATCCCCCCTTAATCCTCAGGGGATATGTTCCATGACCCCCAGCGGATATCTGAAACCACAAATAGTACCTAACTCTCTCTATATTATGTTTTTCTCTGTAGGTATATACCTATGATAAAGTTTAATTTATAAATTAGGCACAGTTAAGATTAACAACAATGACTAGTAATAAAATGGAACGATTACAAGAGTACTTCAAAAAGTTCATGGAAAAATAGTATTAAAAGATAACACAAATCTTTTCATGGACTTTCTGAAGTATCCTCATAATATACTGTAATAAAAGTTACATGAATGTGGTCTCTCTCTCGCTTTCTCTCAAAATACTGTAGTATTTTCAGACCACTGTTGACCACAGGTAACTGAAACCTCAGAAAGCAAAGCCACGGATAAGGGGGCTACTGTCCTCAGCAGTGATAGTGCGTGAGCACTGTGCCAAGTCTTTTACGTGTTGTAATTCTTCCAAGGACCCATTTGAAAGATAAGAAAATTGAGGCTCAGAGGAGAATAAACTGGTCCACTCTATCAAGTGGCTGGCCGGGGCTGGCCAGATAGTTCAGGTGGTTAGAGAGCAATCTTAAAACACCAAGGACATGGGTTCAGATCCCCATACCAGCCAGCCACCAAAAAATATATTTAAAAAAAGCCCAGGATTGAAGCCGGATGAGTCAGGCTCTTCCTGCTTTGCCATATGACCCCCTTTGCCCCTCAGGCATTGGTGATTGTGGCAGATTGAGGGAGGCAGGATCCAGAGCCCAAGTGAGCAGACCCTGAGGTCTGGAGACCCCAAAGAGGATCCTGATCCTGGCACAGATGCCATGTGTCTCCACCTGGGTTGCCTGGATCAGCTGAGGCATAGGGCCCTGGTCTCAGGGGCTCTTAAAAGTCAGAGGGGAGTCTTAAATATCCAGGGGGTGGTCTGCAGGGCAGAGGTTGAGGGCATCACAGTCTCGACTAACTAGAAGCCCGATAAACTGGGGTGAAATCCCAGCTCTGAAGTACCCAGTGCAGCCTAGATCGAGGCATGTCCCCTCTCTGAGCCTTGGGTTCATGACATAGGAAACAGGGATTATGCTATGCACAGTTGCCATGACGATTAAATAAGCAAATGCAAAAAAAGATGGCTGCAGGTTGCTTCCCTTGGATGTAGACCCTGAGACTCTGAGACTTGTGTGCAGGGGGCTATCTGAGTGAGGTGGCAGTGGACGGCTCAGGATCAACACCTGCTGGGGAAGGAAAACAAGCAGGATGGGCAGAGAGAGAGGCTGGGGCGGTGTTGAGGCTCAATAGGGGCCTCGACTGATCCCACAGGGAGCTCTGGAGCTGAGAATGCTCTTCAAAGTCATCCCACCCAGAGATAAGGAGGTCAGGACGGCGTCCCCCTTCACTGACCAGTCACTGGAAGGAGGTTTGACCTTGGACGAGGCAGCTCTCCAGCTGAGAGCAGTCGCTGGGAACAGGGGCTCAGCTGGGAGCTGTCAGCACTCCTGGTAGCAGGGGTGATATCTGGGTGACACACCTTAGCACCCAGCAAAGAGCCACTTTATGCCTGGTTGGGTACAAGCACATCAGGTGCCTTTTCCTCTGCCAGGGAGCCTGCCATTATGCCACCAAGGGCAGGCAGGGATGAAGGGTGCTGCTTCCAGGTGAGTAGGAAGCCAGGCTGGGAGGAGGGGGTGATGAATGCAACAGAAAATCTTGCCCTGCTGATGCTTGATGGGCTGGGGTCTTAGGTGAGCCCGTTGCATAGTGGGGGGGGGGGGTGATATGTACCCTGAATGACACAGCTGGCAGCATGTGCACAAGTGAGGCAGGAAGATGGAGGAGAGATGGCCATGCCATGCGAGCAGCCCCCACCTCGCCTGTCACCCCGCAGGGCTGTGCCTTACAGCCGTGCTCGACCCTGGAAAAAATTGACTGCCTGTTTCTGCCCGACTGCTCCAGAGTTACAGGCTGCAGGGGCGGGGGGAGGGGGCAGGGGGGGCAGCTGCCTCCTCATCAGGATGGATTTTTCTGCTTCTCTGCTTGTAGGAAGAGCAGGAACAGGTTACGGGAGGCTGCTCAAGGAGTAATCACTGTGCGGGCGAGGGCATGTCAGGGGTGGGCTTTGTGATGAAGGTAGGAGGGGGGAAGGGGTTAGGGCAGAGAAGGCACTGGGAAGGCGAAGGCCTTGGGGACCCTCTGGGAAAGTGGAACCAGGTGTTTCCCCATCTGTACCTATGTGTGTCCACTTCCTTGCTCCCTCCCTCCGCCCCTTCATTCCTTCTTTCCTTCCCTCCTTCTTTCCTCCCTTCCTCCCTCCCTTCCTTCTGCTTTCCTTCCTCCCTTCCTCCCTCCCTTCCTTCCTCCCTCCCTTCCTCCCTCCCTTCCTTCTGCTTTCCTTCCTCCCTTCCTTCCTTCCCTTTTCCCTCATTTCTTCCTCCCTTCTCCCTTCCTTCTGTTTATCCATTTATCATCCATCCATCTACCCACCAACCCACCTTTCTTCCCCTTCGTGCATTCAACCATTTATCCTTTCCTCCCTCCTTTCCTCCATCCATTCATTAACTTATTTATTCACACACTCCCAAACACATCCTTTTCTGTTCTTTCCTGCCACCCATTTGCTCAGCACGCATTCCTTGGGCACCTCCCATACCCAGCCTGTTCCTGGGCGCTGCTGTTGATGAGGTTCCAAGTCCTGCCCACATGGATTTCATAGCGTGATGGGGGAGGAGAAGGGTTAGCAGAAAGAAGAATTCAGTCTTGGTGGGTCAGAGTTCTTGGAGCACCTACAATGTGTTGCAATGTTGGAAACACTTGAGCAAGTCAGAGAGGGCTTCCCAGAGGAGGAAGCATTTGAAGTCAGCCTGAAAGAGACAGAAGCATGGAGGAATAGAGTGTCTGTGTCTTGGTGACTCCTTGTGTGGCCAGAGTCTGGAGTGTAGGGCAGTGAGGAACAGGGGTGGGAAATAGTTTAACTGACCCCAGAGAAATGGGTTGGGTCTGAATTACCCAAAGCCCTGGGCACCAGGTTAAAGATTTTGAACTATGTATTAAGTGGCATTGTTCTTATTTAAGGAATGGAACCCCTTTTCACATGAAATCCTATGTGCAATTCCAACCTGCCAAAAAAAAGATAAAAGTGGACTTGATCTGGCTAACGCAGGGGCAATTTCCAGAATATTTCCCACTAAACCTTCTCATACCTGCTTCCCACCATGGGCTGCTAGAAACATGGGCAAAGTACCCCAGAGTTCCATGGACTCAGTTTGAAAACCACAGGAAATTTATGGGTACCCTCCTCTGAACTTTGATGAGACCAACATTCTGCAGATTCCACCTCTTGCATGACAAAGAATCAGAGTTTGGGGGGAAAGTAAAGGCTGCCTTTACTCCAAGTTAGGGCCATGTCCCATCTCCTTAGAGAGATGGACAAGATCCTCCAGAATGTTCTAGTCCCCCAGTTTCATTCCCCACCACTATTAGATCTCCCTTTGCAGCCACATTCAACTACATATGGTTTCATGAACGTGACCCAACTTGTCTCTCCATGGAACTGCTCCCCACCAGTAACTGTGCCTGGCCTGCTCCCTGTCTCTCCAGTCTTCACTTAGAGGTTCCCTCTGGCAGGAAGCCCCCTGCTGACCTCCTTCCAGCTGGGATGTCTTTCCTGACCTCCTAAGACCAGCTCAGAGAGTTGGGGTCTGGCCCCACCCAGCACCTTGCAGGTCCTCAATACGTGCTTGTCAAATGTCCCAGCCAATAAACCCAGAGAGACAGCAATAAAAATGTGGACACACAAGTTCATGAACATTCATCTTTATATTCTTGGAATCAGCAAGTTCACATGGGGTGAGCAGGGAGAAGGCAGGGAAGGAGGTGGGGGCACCATCCCATCCCAAAACAGTCCCCAGCACATAGGTGCTCTGAGAATGCTGATTGACAGAAACAGTGAGCACAGCCATGTCTCCAGGAGGTGCTGTAGAAGTAACACCAAGCAGGATTTGGGGGCCTGAGAGAGAGGCCATTGGTGGTCTGAAAATGTCCTCTGAACCTCTGGGCACAGTACCAACGCCCGCCTTTGGCTAGCATGCTGAAGAGGGTGACACTGACATTCCCTATGGTGTGTATTTGAATGTGTGCCCTCATTTCAACTGTTTACATCATTAATTCATACAGCCCAATTTGCATTTGCACTCCAACTCAATACTTTTTATGATGCAATTACTACTCAGAGATGAATTTTTTATGAGTTTCCTTTTAATGTCTCCAGGGTCCTTTATTCTTGTGGAAATCTCCTTGTAGAGGATGGCTAATTTCTCTTGGAGAGGGAGAGGAATTTAAAGCCTACCGGTTCTCCCAGGCACCGCCAAAATGACACCTCTTCCAGGCAGCCTTCCCTAACCTGTATGCCTGGGGAGGTAGAGCCCCCTGGGTGATGGGCAGCAATGTAGGTCTGTGGGTAACAGAACAAACTTTGGGGTCAACATAACCTGGGCTCAGATTCCCACTCCAGCACTTAGTAGCTGTGCAACCTTGAGCAAGTAACTAAACTTATCTGAACCCTAAGACCTTCATCTCAAGAATAGGGTTCAACAGCCATGAGGCTACTTGGCACAGACGTAGCATTCATGAAATATCTGCTATTATTATTATAATACAACATTACAGTAGAGCAGCTGGCATCCATCTACTCAGAAAAACTAACCTTCTTGGCCTCCATAATTCATTTGGTGGTGACAAGGAGAAAGGTGCGGGGGATCACCCTCCCCAAGAGAAACACAAAGCGTATCTTAGGAGTTTAATGTCCATGAGCTTTGATATATATCATTTTCTTCCTTTACTTTTTCTTGATTGTCACTGTGTTGATCAGTGCTGCCTACTGCAATAGAAAAGGGGAAGCAGGAGGAGACAGGGAAGGGAGCCCTGGGGAGGGAGTTACCTTGTGGAGAGATTAAGGCAGCCTGAATTTGGATGCGGCCTTGGTGCATCCTAGAGTTTCCTATACCTTGTGCCGGGAGGTGTCCTCTTTCCACTGAACGGTTGCAGCACTTGAGGTCCAGAGAGGGGAGGGATGGCCCAAGGACCCACTGCTCTTCTCATGCCTGGAGGAGTCTGTGCTCCCTCCTCGGCACACGTCACCAGGCACCTCCTACCCATCCTCTATGTGCCAGCCCAAATGGCCCATCTTCAGGGAAGCTTTCTCTGATCGCCCAAGGCAGCCTGGATTTCCCTTTCAAAGTACTCTCCCAACTGCTCGTAAAAACTTTTTCTTTTCTCCCCATACTTTACACTTTATTCTCAATCTCTCTCTCCCCACTATCTAACATCTGTCTACTTTTTTCCTTTTTCTTAATTATTTTTTTAATTGACAAAGAAAAATTATATATACTTATAATGTAAAACACAATGTTTTGAAATATGGTGGAAGGGCCAAATCAAGCAATTAACATACGATTACCTCACATAGTTATTTTTTTTTGTAGTGAGAACACTTAATCTGTTCTCTTAGTGATTTTTAAGTATACAAAACATTGTTATTAACTATAGTCACTGGGTTGTACAATAGACCTCTTGAACTTACTTCTCCTGTCTAACTGAAATTTTATATCCTTTGACCAACATCTCTTAAATTTTCTTGCCATATTATTGGGAATAAAAATATTATACATTCAAAAAATAAAACATTCAACCAGCACAAAAATCTCTCCCACCTCCTTGGACCCTAGTGCCCCAGCTTTCTGCCCAAGGCATCCACTGTTCCCAATTTCTTGCAAACCCTTCCAGGGCTTTCTCTGCAAATACAAGTATATGAACGTCTATCCAAGGTCTCTGTTCTTTACAAATGGACACATACTGTAGTCTGCACCTGGGCTTTTTTTCACTTAGAGGTTGTTGTATGTCACCATACAGAATGGGATGTGACCATACAGATCACCACGCACAGATGTGTTTTATTTAAAGGCCACATGGTATCTCATTCCAGGATGAGCCAAATTGCATTTAGTCAGTCTCTCAGTGGACCCTTTGGTTGTTCTCCAGTCTTCATCTAGTATTGCCTTTTTGGTGTTTGTCTCTCCCACTTACTGTAGACTTCGTGAGGAGGAAGTAGTTTGAGTCTGTTTTGCTTATTTCTGTATCTTCAAAGTATAGTGTGGGGAATCTGACACATAGTAGGTGCTCAATAAATAGTCCCTGAATAGATGAGGGAGGGAGGGAAGGAAGGAAGGAAGGAAGGAAGGAAGGAGGGAAAGAAAGGTTAGTTATGGAGCCTAGACTAGGTCCTCGGTTTTTCTCCCCCTCTCTTGTGGCCTGAGGAACCCAGCCCCTTGACAATCTCACCCATGGAAGAACCCAGTGGGGAGCCCCTGTCTTCAGGCCGAGCTGACCATGCAGATGAGCACATGCCATCCTGCTGCGCTCATTGCTCCGTGAACAGGAGCAGGCTCCCTCCCAAAGCTCTGCCTTGGACACTCACAAACAGCAGTGGCTTCCCAAGGCCTGCTGATGCTGGGTGGAGTCACACCACATTATGGAAACTTCTATTTCTGCTGCATAAGAACAAAGTAGGAAAGGAAAGCCGGCTGTGCAAGAGACACATGCTGGCGCCGTGAGTCATCTTTATCCAAGCAGGACAAGAACGCCTCCCAGGACTGGGCCTCTCACCAAGCCTCTGGCTGACATGGTTGTGCCCCTCCTCTGGCATCCCTCAGCCCTGTGCACATGGGGGTTTCAGTCTCAAATGTCCCCAGAGGACGGGCCATAAGTGTACAATGAAAAATCAGACCAGCACATGGAAAAATGGAGAACACTTTTTTTATACCTAGAATCTGGATGTTTATGTGAGATCTCCCAATTTTTAAATTCCAAAACCAATTCAGATATTTTTGAATTGCTGCATAGGCTACGCCAATTTGCAGAGGGCTGGCTTTGGTCAAAGGGCCACTGATGTGAGCCTCTTTTGGACACTTTTGTGTACGAGTCAGTGACACTCTGGGTACCATTTGAGTTTCCACCTTCCCTGTGAACTGGGGTCCTCTCCTATGCAATTCTGGTCCCTGAGACCCTGCAGAATGGGAAGGTAAAGCAACTGTTGTGTGCTTTCTCTGCTTTTAATTAATGCATTGATTATACGGATATGCATTGATCACTCAATGTACGTGCCAGTCCTAGTGATAGCCATTTGGCATCTTTTTTCTCCCTTCTTTCCACTCAGTTGGATCTTGGTGGTTATAAGCTCAGCCTGTAGTTTCAAATTGCCTGAGTTCAAATCTTGCTCTGAGTGATCTTGTTGGACAATTGATTCAGCTTTTCCCCCAAGCCTCAGTTTGCTCACTCGTAAAATGGGGGGTCTTCTTAGTCTCTCTCACTGTGAAGATTAAATGAACCGATGTTGGGAAGTGTGTAGAACCATCCCTGGCTCTGTGTTCAGCCCTTAATCCATGAAGTTAGTAATAGTCCCTCACTTGCCACAGGCTTGTTAAATACCCATTTGATGTTAAGCTTTGTTTGGCATTAAGTTTTCTGCTATAAGCACAGCAGGGCCCAACCCCAGGAAGATCGTTGCATTAAATTCCCAAAGAAGGCCCATTATACAGATGCAAAAACTGAGGCCCAAAAAGAGCAAGTGACTTTTCTGAAGTCACACAGCCAGTCAGTGGCCAAGATGGGATTCCGATTGAGTATGTCTGTCCTTCCCACTGGAGCGGATGCTCCTCCTGGGGGCACAGGGAGGGAAGCCTTTCCCCCAAGGCTTCTCTTGACAAGCAAGGAGCTGGCCTCCACATCTGGGATTGTTCCTGAGAATGCTCTGACCATATCCAAGAAAAGAAGGGCTGGCCTGTCCACGTGACCTCTAGCCTGGGAGCTCAGCACAGTGCTGACCCTTATTACTGGGCATGGGGCCAACATTTGTAGAAACCTCTGACTTGCTTTCCCCTTCGGACCAGGACATAGCACATCATTTCTGTGTGCCTCCATTTATGCATTGTGACAGAGAATGGCCACACATACATGAAGTTCATGACTGAGGGTCATGCACCATGCACTCCAGGGTGCCAGCCCTCTGAAGGGTGCTGTACTGCTGCCTTGCCAAGAATTGTGATATCTAGGCCAGTCAGCAGCCAACATTTATTAAGCACTTACTATATGCCAGACCATGTTCTAAGAGCTTTATGTTAATGGATTCATTTAGTCTACGCAACCATCCCCAGAGAAGTATATACTATGGCACTCCCACTTGAGACACTGAGGCCCCATGGAAGTGACTTGCTCGAGGTCACAATGCAAGTCATTGTTAAACATACTCAGACCTCAAAATATGAAGTCTCAGATGTCTCTGGAGTAGACCAGCTGGCAGCACCTTACATGATGTGCCTCAATGCCTGGCATGCAGTGGCACTCAATTAACACAGCTCCATCTATTCCCCCAGCCACCCACTTATGAGCTGTGTGACCCTGGGTCCACCAAGTTACCTCTAGGAGACCCACTTCTAAACTGTGGATCCTGCACTCACCTCTTACAAGAACGAGGACCAGAACACCTGATTGGGCATACATTTGCTTTGGGAAAGTGGCATGCCATGTGGGCGGAAGGAGGTGTTAATGCCCCTATCCGTGGTCTCGATTAGGCTTGGCTGGGAGCCTGGGTCAGTCCAAAGGCACAGCCAGCAAGTGACTCACTTGGCTGGGGCCATAGGCTGCTGTTCTGTCAGAAGAGCTGGACCATAGTTATTAATTTGGGCAAGATAAGAATGTCTGGGTTTGCCCGTCGGCCACTGTGTGACCTAGAGCAAGTCCCTTCCTCTCTCTGGGCTTCAACATCTCCAGGGATGTAAACCTCATGGCTTCCAGGAACTTCAGCCTCAAACAATTGATGGAAAATTGCAAAGACCTCAGAGGGTCTCCCCTAACTAGTTTCTCTTTGCTCCTCCATCTGGAAATCTAGCAGCAAAAATGCCCTCTTTCTAATTCGTATCCATCTTCAGCACGAAGAAACCCCAAGACTAGATTTCTGTTTCCACAATTCATGATATTGTTGTTGGTGGTGGTGGTGCTGCTAATACTAACTGCATTACCTGAACTCGATGATAAATATGTGTTGAGTATTCTACATGTATCATCTCCTTGAATCCTCAAAGTAACCTTAGGGCTAGGTACTATGATCCCTTTCATTTAACAGATGAAGGAAGTGAAGCTCAGGGGGGTTGATTAATTAGCTCAAGGTCATTCTCAGTGCCAGGACCAGGAGAAGCAGCAATTTGAACCGGAGAGCTCTGGTCCAGCATCTCAGCTTGCAACCACGAGGCGGCACACCCTGTGGGTCAGCTCACAGACTCCCCCTCCCCCTGTCTGAAAGGCTCCATCACACGGGCCACCCAGCGTGGAAATATTCCGAATCCAGACAGCTAAGAAAGAACAACGAAGAAAAAGGGAAGAAAAGAAAATGAAGAACGCTTTGTTCCGTGAACCATTCTCCACAAACACGTTCTCCGCCAGGTACACGACTTCGCTGCAGAGGTGACCCCCGACCCCCCTGGCTGCCTCGAGCCCTCCTGGCAGCCGGGTGGTCATGTGATGCTCAGACAGCCCTGGTTGCTATTCAAGCGTGTCTGTGTGAAGCAGCTCCGGCAAGCACCGCTCCCATGAGGGGAGCAGGAGGGGGCTGGAGTTGGTCTTGGACATGGCCCCTCAGCCCCGTGCCAGAGGAGCCCCTGTCAGTGCCTGATGCCCCGCCAAAGATGCTGCACACTGAGCCTGCTCCTTCCTGTGCTTCTGCCCAGAAAGCAGCGGCACAGGCCAGATTAAACGGCCACCACAGGGTAGCCTAGCCATGGGCTTCTGCTGATCAGTCTGAGCCTGGTCTTTCAAATTCACTCATTCACTCATTCACCCACTCCATTCACTCATTCATTCACTTGTGTAATACTCATTAAGTAAATACAATGCACCTGCTACTCTTCTCAGCACTAGGATACAGCAGTGAGCAAAACAGATGAGAAATGTGGGGAGCCTACTATCTAGTAAGGTAGATGGCCATTAAACAATTAAATACTCAATTAATTATTCAATTGCAATAGTGCTAAGTTTCAGAAAGGAGGAGTAAAGCATATGATCACACATGATAGGGGCCCAGCCTTGTCAGACACCCAGTTACAAAAGTATAGCTGGCTCTCACTCGCCATATTGCAAAGCAGATATTTGCCAGCACTTAGAATCCTGCAGGCCTAAACACATGTCAGCATGTTGGAAGAAACCTCAACGATTATGTGGGTTCTCATGGCAAAAGGCAGTGGAGTGGTGTGGTCCAGGGATCAGACCTTCAAACTGAATGTCTGGGTTTGGATCCAGCTCTGCTGTCAGTTGCATGCCCTTGCACAATCTGCTGAAGCAATTGTCCTTGGTAGGATGAGGGTCAACAGAGTACTAGAGCTATGGAGGCAGATTAAATGAGATGCCACATGTGAACCTCTTACACGGGACTGCCCCCACAGCAGCAAGCGATACGTGTTATCCTCTACAATGGGTGAGTTTCATCGAGTACCTGAGGAGGGAACCACATGCCCCAAGGGCCACCCAGCAAGAGCCTGCACTTGACCCCATGTTTCTGGACTCCCAGCCCAGTGCTTTTTCCAAGCACAGGTGAACTTTTGATATACAATGGAGGAGCTGCCCTTCTCCTGTCTTCACCTGCCATTCACCAGCCTCTGTTATAAACGTCCCACAAATCTCACTCAAGATCGAATCCTGAGACCCAAGTGCCACCTCCACCCCCAGCTGGCCGCACAGCTTTCTTCCAGGGCACCTTGGTTAGCAGGAGGGGAGAGAGGAGAAAGCATCTAACACACAGCTTTGCCATGTCAAGGGCAGTAACTTCTCCTAATTATTTCCCAGCTCCCGGATTCATTAGCGACACTGGTATTAATTCAGATTGCTGCATTTATCCCCATCTGTCCCAGATTCGTCACCAAGACACTGACGATGCTAATGTGGTAGGTTTTAGCTCGAAAGGATCATTGCACAGTTAAAGTTGTTGCTCAGAGTCGGGTAGGAGACCCCAGCAATGTTTGGTTTAGAACAAGGAAGAAAAGCCCCCCACCAAACACACATGCACAACACCCCCAAGCCCTCAAGCTCCCAAACCAGGCAGCTCAAGGGCCCATGAGCAGATAACCTTCCACCCTGGCCTCAGCATCAGAGAAATTCCTTTTAAATGACTCCACAGACTTCCCCACCCACTGAGTTCCCCTCTTTGGCTAACAGATGGGCTTAGCTAACCATTCCCAGCTTTCCGATAAAGCAGTGTCAGGCAGTGAGGCCCCCTCAGAAAGGCATGCTTGGATAATAAATTCCAAGGCACCCCTGCCATCTGTAGGCTGCCAATCACAGGGGCTCCGGGCACACCAGGGCTCCCAGCCTACTGCTGCAAAGGAGCTGGGGTGGGACCTCTACGGGTGGGGATGCTGCCTGTGCCTGCCTGTGCTGCCTGCCTTTGCTGCCCTGTCCTGCTCAGCCTGTAACCTGTCCCAGCTGAAACGGCAGGGGCCATTCCTGCCAAGCCCCCTTCATCTATTCATGGCTCTCCCTGTCATGCAAGAACCAGCACTCTGTCAGCACCGTGATTCAGGGCAATGATCACGAGCGGAAAAGGCAGACAGTCAGATCTACCTGCCCCATTTCAGCTCAGCAACATTCCAGTGTTAGACTGGACGTCAGTGGCTTCCCCGGAGGAGCCTCAGTTTCCCCATCAGTAAAATGGGAGTTAAAGACACTCTCCTCTGGTGGGTTTTGTATGAGGATTTAAGCAAAGTGCATGGCACCATGCCTGGTCTGTGGATATAAGTGGCAGCTGTCATCATTACCGCCATTGTCATTGTTACTATTATTAGTGTTGTTATCATTTAGAATGCCACTGAACTTGAAAAATGGATTTCATGATACTTGCTTCACAAGTTTCTTGTGCTGGAGACGTGACAAAACGTATGCAGATGTCTTAACCTAGCATAGAGTAGGCATTCGGGAGATGTTAGTTGTCCCTGTCAATCTCCAATTCATTCATTCGTTCATACCAGAGACATTTACTAAACACTGTGCCTGCCCCTGTGTTAGGCCTGGAGAAATGAACAACAACAAATAGAGGGGATCTATACCTTCAAGTCACACAAAGTCTAGGAGGCAAATGAAGCAGCCCCTGCAAAGGTACAGGGTCTGAAGGTCCCACAGTTTCAGAGTCTGTTTGAGAAGAGGCCAGGCTTCCCAGATGAGCCCTGCCTGCCCGCCCCCGCCACGCACACAGCCCACAATAATGGAGGCTATTTGTACCACATTGCTTGAGCTCTTTCTGATTGCTGAGCAGGTTTCTTGAGGTCAGGGATGTACAATGCGCAGCACATATACTGTTGTCTCCCATCCTGGGCCAAGGCAGACATCACTAATTGGTCTCCACTCCCTTTTGTATGAACAGAGACATGTCTCAGGCTTGAAAAACAACCTCTTGTTCCTGGTGATCGTAGCCAGCTGATTGGAACTGGCACACAAGTTTTAAACAAACATCATCTCAGGCTTAGATCATGGTTCAGCTTTGTCCAGCTATGCCCAGCCCACTGCTTGTTTTGTAAATAAAGTTGTATGAAGACTCAACCACATCTGTATGTTTACATACTGTCTATGGCTACTTTTGCACTCCAAGGGCCCAGTTGAGGTGCTGACAGAGACCACGTGGCCCACAAAGCTCAAAGTATTTACCTTCTGGCCCTCTACAAAAAAAAAAAAAAAATGTAACTCATTCAGGGGAGTTACTATAAGGACTCAGTGAAGTGAGATGGGTCATTGTGAACTGAGACTGTTACAGTCTCACCCATGTCCTATCCACTCTTGTACTCATGCCTTCTCACTCTGAACACCTGTGACTCGCTGATGGTAGGTGTTGTTCTGGCCTTGGAAGCCTGCTCAACCACGTAGAGGGTAAGCTGGAAGCATGGGGGTCATTGCCCTAGAAGCAGCTCTCAACCAAGACAAGGGTGAGGTGGCTAAACACCCCAGCCCCTGGGCCCCAGCTGCGATAACTCGGTGACACGATGCCTCTTGGAGGCTCCCAGCAGAACAAAACTTCACTTGCTCTCTAGGGATAATAAAATTTCACCTCCCCACTCCCCACATGGTATTTGCTAGGAATCCTTATCTCAGAATAAGCTTCTGGGGGACCAGACTATGACCTTGTCATTTCCCTGTCTGCCTCAGGTCTTCCACTTCTTGAAAATGCTACATGTTTTAAGGGGACTGAAGCAGTGACTCATCCCACTGGGATGCTGCAGGAGGTCTGGAGACCACATCTCAGTGTGCCTCTCACATGTGTTCTCCCTAAGAGAGAGAGGGGTGCTGATCGGGTCACTTGTCACCACGTGATGTGACAGAGTTTCATGCCAAGCCCCCAGAGAAGTGTTCCCATCTCTTGCTCCAGCTTCTCAGCAGCTGTGGCTACACAACGTTCTGAGACTGAAGCTCTTGGCCTTGTCCACAAAAGCAGATTCCAATCCTAAAATGTCCTACTTCCCGGCCCAAAGCAGACATCATGAATCAACCACAGCCTGACTTCCTCCTTGCATCTTTCTCAGTAAAGCACTCCAGGCAGGAGCTGTTGATGAATGGGATCCAGTGCACGAGATTAAACACATTCTACGGGGAAATGCCCACAACAGAAAGCTGAGTGAAAGGTAGCACGATAGCAAGCACAGCGTGAAGTAGTTCTTCAAGAGAGGAACAAAGCAGGCAAGTACAAATGATAGATGCAGGGAAGTGACATCTCATAGTTGTGCGTGTGTGAGAGAGAGACTGTGACTGTTTTTCTTTTACTGTTTTGTTTGCCTCTACGCTGAGCATCTATTCATCCGTTGATGTTCATTGAGCACCTATTGTGTGCCAGGCACTGTGTTACAGGTACGATGACAATCAGCATAAACATGTAATTGCCTAATAGAAAAGGTAATGAGAACTCAACATTAGGCAAGGACAGGGGCGTGGGAACATTTGCAGATTGGGTTGCAGAGTCCCTGCATTTCTCCTTCGTGATGTCTGTCACAATTAGAGTGCTGCAGTTATTGGCCAGATCGTGTGCAGAATCTGTCTCCCTCCCTCTAACTTACGCTACAAACTCCGTGAGGGCAGGCACTGTATCTTTTTTGTTGGTTTCTGCCACATCCCCAGTGCCTAGAACAGTGCCTGGTGCAGGGCAGGTGCTCAATCACTATTTCACAATAAAGCAAGTCTATTCTGGCTTCATTGAAAGGTGGGAAGGTGGGCATGGTGGGGGCAGACTGATAAGAGCTGCAGTGAGGTGCAGGCTTCATAAGCGACAACAAGGAGTTTGTACTTTGTCCTGAAGGCAGTGAGAAACCTGTTGAAGGTTTTTCAATGAAATGAAATAAAAGAAAAGAAAAACAAACAAAATTGTTAAGTTTTGGTAGATAAACACAAAGAATGAATGACCTGTGTTAGCATCCAATTATTTGCAGCTCTGTTCTGACCAGAGTTTAATTTTCAGTTCACATGCAGACCTAGGTCTCCGAGATCTTTAGATGAGAGCACAAGAGCCAGCACCAGTGGACTATTGATGGATGGGTTTGTGCTCCTGGAGTGTCAATACGTAATATGCAATTTGTCCTTCACCTGTAGAGTCACCTCGGTTGCCCTTCATGTGTTCTACACACTGAGGTTTTAGATCCCCAGTAGAGAACCAAAGCAAAGGGTGCTGCTTTTTGCCTGTGATGTGCCAGTAACTGAGCCCCTTGGAACCTCAGTTTCTTTCTCTGTAAAATGGGCCAGTAATGATGACTCACCCAGAGCAGTTGTGAGTAGGGAGCCTGACACATACTGAGCGCTTATTATTAAAGCTTACCCTGATGATGACGATGATGATGATAAGATATTGGAACTGGCAAAAGCAGAGAAGATGGGAAACTGAGGCCTGGAGATGGGAAGCGACTGATCCAAGGTCACACAGGGAATCGTTAGCAGAGTTAAAATCCCGGAGAAGTTCTCAAGAACCAACTCACATGCTCTTGCCTCTTGGACTGGAATTCCCAAACTGTGTGCCGAGCCATCCTAAGGAACAACACAAGATGTTTAAAATTATCAAAGTAAATACGGTGATACTTGACATCAGTCAAGCACCATGAGAACTACCAGCTTGAGGTCATTCACAGTTCCAGCATTAGATCACACTACATTCCTCCTAATGATGTCACATCTTTGTGGCCCTGGGTTTTCGGTGTTTGCTGTGATAAAAAGGAAGGACTGCGCCAAAATCAATGTGGAACAGGAAATGAGGGTGGCGGACTCCAATCTGATTTTGAGGTTTCTGAAGCTGTGCAGAGCCTAACAGGCGCACATGTTTCAATGGGAAGTAATTGTGCTTATTTAAGAACAAAATAAAAATATTATTCTTTGATCATGTATGTGTGGTAATTTTTCAGATGACTACTAAGTTGTTAGGACATGTGCTTATTAAGTTGTTTTTCCCTAAATACCTAATAAGCAAAACCAGTAGGGATTTCTTTTGGTGAAACAATTTCTGAACACTAAGGGCGCCTTGATACAGAAAAGTTTGAGAACCTCTGCTCCATTACATGAGGCTCCCCACTGGCAGGGAAGGAGGCAGGCAGCCTCCAACCAGGACTGAGGCATGAGGGAGAGAGGTCAATGCCTTGCAAATAAGACAAGCAGGAGAAGGAAAGCCAATCTCTCAGATGCCACCAAGTCATTGTTTATTTAGAACCAGCAGCATGCATACATTGGAAACCCTGCCGAGTTTCCCAGCAAGGCAGGTCACTCATTCATTTGGCTAACACACACTTAGCACATTTACTCTGTGTCAGACACTGTGCTGGTACTGTGATAAGTGAGGCAGTCTCTGTCTTCAGGTAGGAGAGGAAAGAGAGGAGGAAGGATGTGAAGGAAGGAGGAAGGTGGCACTATTCTTACCTTCACTGATAAAGCTCTGAGAAGCAGACTCAGAAAGGTTGAGTAAATTACCATGAATCACACAGCTTGAAAGAAGTTAGATCCTGACTCACCATCAAGACAATGTCCTATACTACTCTGCTTGGGCACTCATGGTTTAATATGAGAGCTCAACACCATCATATAAATAATATTTGGAGGCAAAATTTGACCTCATTTAAGAAGAATATGGACAGAGTACTACTGGTACAAGGATAGACATACCTATCAATGGAATAGAATTGAAAATACAGAAACGAACCCAAATATCCACGGCCAGTTGATTTCTCATAAGGATGCCAAGACTATTCCGGTGGGAAAAAATAGTCTTCTCAACATTTGGTGCTAGAGACAAATGGACATCCACATGCAAAAGAGTAAAACTTAACTCAAAGTGTATCATAAACTTAAACATAAGAGCAAAAAGTATAAAACCCCTAGAAGAAAATATAGGAATAGTCTTCATGACCTTGGATTAGACAATGGTTTCTTAGATATGACACCAAAAGCTCAAGAGACAAAGAAAAAATAGACAAATTGGATTTCATCAAAAGTAGAAACTTTTGTGCTATAAACAATACCATTAAGGAAGTGAAGACAGTCCACAGAATGGCAGAAATGATTTTCAAATCATATGCCTAATAAGAAACTTGCATCTAGAGTATATAAAGAATGCTTAAGGCTCAATAATAAAAAGACAAATAAGCCAATTAAAAAATAAGCAAAGCATTTGAATAGACAATTCCCAAAGCACATATATAAATGTCCAGAAAGAATATGAAAAGTTGCTCAGCATTATTATTCACTGGGAAAATGCAAACCAAAAGCACTATGAGATAGCCCTTCAGCACCCACTAAGCTGGCTATAATCAAAGAGACAGACCATAACAAGTGTTGGAGAGGATGTGGAGAAATTGGAACCTTCATACATTGCTGGTAGGAATGTAAAATGGGGCAGCTTTTTGTAAAACACTCTGGCATTTCCTCAAAATGTCAACCTTAGAGTTACCACATGACCCAGCAATTCCAGTCCTCAGTATATATCTAAAAGAAACAAAATATATGTCCACCCAAATGTTATCAGCAGCACTATTCATGATAACCAACATGTGGAAACAACCCAAATGTCCATCCACTGATGAACAGATAAACAAAATATGATCTATCTATACAATGGAATATTATTCAATGGTAAAAAAGAATAAAGTATTGATACATGTTACAACAGGCATGAACCTTAACTACGCTAAGTGAAAGAAACTAGTCACAAAAGGCCACATATTACATGATTCCATTTATATGAAATGCTCAGAACAGGCAAATCTGTAGAGACAGAACATAGAGTCGTCGTCAGGTCCTGGACATTGGGGGTAAATGAGGAGTGACTGCTAATGGGCAGGGTTTTCTTTTCGTGTGGTGAAATGTTCTAAAATTAGATTTTAGTGATGGTTCCCCAACTCTGTAAATATACCCAAACTATTGAATCGTACACTTTAAGTGGGTGAATTTTATGGAATAGTTTATCTTAATAAAGGTATTTAAAAATAAAAACTATGTGTTGGGGTTATGAGATGGCTGGACATACAGCTTAGAGGAGGCAGGGGCCGGAATCTAGGAGCCAGGATTTTTCTCCAGGGGCAACAGCTCTCTATAGAAGCTTTTCAGCAAGGGAGCCTCAAGATTAGAGACCAGGGAGGAAGCTCCTATAGAAACCAGGGGCACATGATCAGGCCTGATTTAGGGCTGTGTTAGAGGAGAGAGAGGAGGGAGCCAGCAGCTTTGAATGAGGTTTAGCAGGCATAGTTGACAGGTCTTGGTACCAGATTGAACGGAAGTGGGGTGAGGAAAAACTGGGTACAGGGATTGGCACAGAACAGATACTTAGTCAATAGATGAACAACAAATAAATGAGCAGGTGCTGCTTCTTGTAGATCTACTGTTGCTCCTAGGTCTTGATTCAGTTCCTGAGAAACCTTCCTCAAAAGCTATCAGTTTCAGGCTCCAGACTACCAGCATTCCCAGCCTTGCTCTCCATGTCCCCTGCCACTGGAGAAAGGGTTGGGGAACTAGCAGTCATGGAGACCCACTGGAGTGGTGCACTTTGATGGGGAGATGTCTCATCTTGCCTCCCCGTGCACCTGACCCTGAAGCAGGCATGCAGTAGGTGCTTAGTAAGTATGTGCTACGATAACAAGTGAGTGAAATGGTATCTCGTGTGGAATGTTCTTAACAATCCTGAAGAATTAATACAATTCCTCCACTTTGACAATAGAGAAACAGAGACACAAAGAGGCTAAGTCATCTCCTCAAGGCCCAAAGGTAGTGACTTCTAGGAGTCAAGACTTAAAAGGCAAGTTGGCTAGGCGCTGGAGTCTTGGAGGGTCCCAAACTCACAGACCCTATCCGTTCATTCATCTAATTTAGTACAATTTTATGGACTCTGTAGGAAATGCTGTTGATGCCCTGACCATACTTCCTTGGTTTCACCTTTCCAGGGCCTCCGACCCAACTTCCGACTACCAACACGTGTGTCTCTTTTCCCAAGGCTTTCTTTGGGCACTGGAGCTGAGCTTTCTCTGCCCATGAACATGGTGGAATGGAACTGCCTGGGGGTTAATGATCCTCACCCCCACCCTCAGGAGCAGCTCTCAACCCACAATATGGTAGTTGGAGTATGAATACCCCAGCTCCCTCTCTCACTCTGTTCCACACCATCCCCCAGAGGTCCGCACTAGGATTAGGTCCCAGTGATCCGTGGTGGTAATAACCTTGATAACGTGCCCCATATTGGTGTCCCTCCCGTCCTGTCTCACCTCCACACTCCCATACAGGGGCTTCCTGGGATCACCCATGTGCACGGCAATCCTTGTCTCAGGGCCTGCTTCTGGGGAGCCCAAACTCAGACAGGCACCTCCTCCATAACAGGCACTAGGTACTAGGCATATGTGCATGAGTAGACTGGTGAGGTTTGATCCTCTTAGGGCTCCCAGGCTCATGGGACTGTCATGCACTATGGTGTGTAGATGTGCCTTCTCAACCCAGCCCAATTCCTGCTGTCTGTTGCCTTGAAACTGCATCTTCTTCTCTCTCCTTTATTCAACCCAGTTGCCCAAACCTGACTAATCACATTGAACACCAAGTTTCCTAGGGGCAGCCACACCTCTGGCTTTTGACGGTGTGACCAGGACAAAGGTGGTAGTTACCACATCTGGCAAAAGCTGATGCAGAAACCAAGGCAACACACAGAATCCAACTGGTGGGCAGGAGGCGTAAGGCGGTGGGTGGGGGGGCGGTTTTCCCCTTCCGTCATCAGGCAAAACCCTCCTGCTCCCATGACCCAGCTCCAGGCTAAAGCAATTAAGTCATTTACTGCCAGGACCTGGAGGTGGCAGTAACATATAATCACAAACATAAACAGTTTTATATGGTAATTATGAATTCTGCCTATTTTTTTTTTTTATCAGTGCAACCCAGACTGAAGATTATTTTCTGCTTGATATAATTCTAATTTTGATCCGTCCTCCCTGCCTCCATCCAACTTCAGAAGGATTAAGATGGGGCTACGGGTAATAATTTGGGATATGACAGAACTGAGGCCTCCATTTTCAGGTCTTGTATTACACGAATTGGACCAAAGTCGATTTACTGCTGACACTCCATCCTGTGTTACCTATCCAAATGGTGACAACTCACCATTGCATGGCCCCAGGCCGCCATCACGTTTTGTCTGGATTTCAACATCTGCCCCACCAGTCTGCCTGACTCTAGGACTATCCCTTCCAAACTGGCTGGGCCAAAATTGTTCTTTTCAAAAACATGAATCTTCCTACCTACCTGTTCCTCCCAAGGTGTTCATCATTTTGCTAAATGACATTCCCATTAGAGCTTAAGCTAAAAACCTGGGAGTCTTGGTGTCTTTCAAACTATCCCACCTACTTCCCAAATGTACCCACAAGTATCTACAGTTCTCCATCTACTCCACTAACCTGGTCCAAGTCATCCTCTCTCGTCTGGACAGCCTAAGATGCTCCCTCATGGCTGCTCAGCTTCCCTTCTCCCCACTCAACCCCAACAATCTACACCCCACCCAGAAGTCAAAGTGATCTTTTAAGACAAATCAAATCATATGATGCCTTTCCATTGCACTAGCTCTGGCCCGGCGTGGCCTGGTCTCTGCCTCCATTTCTGTTCTCTTGTCCTGTGTCATTCCCACCATCACATGTTGTACTCCAGGCATACTGGCCTCTCTTGTATTTCTCAGGCAGAATAACCTCATTCCTATCTCAGGGTCTTAATAAAACTTTGCTGGCCTCCTGCCTCAGGCACTGTCACCTCTTACAGAGGCATCTCCTGCTTCTTGTTCATGTCTAGCCTAAATGCCAGCCCCCAGAGAGACCTTCTCTGGCTGCCCTAGCCCAGGCTACACCCTTTCCAGCAAGCACATCAAATGCCATCACTCTCTCTTATTTTCTTCCTAGTTCTTATTTTAAATGATCACATGTGCATATGTATTTACTTATTTACTGCCTGTCTCCTCCTGCTAGTATGTGTGCCCCATGAGGGCAGGGATCTCACCTGATTTATTCACTATTCCATCTCCAGGGCCTCAAAGAGGACTTGGCACATAGTAGGTGCTCAATAAACCATCGCTGAGTAGGTGAATGAACGGCACCTTTCATCATTCCCTGAAAAGCCTTTCATGAGAGCTTCCCAGGCTTCTTTTCTCTCACAACGACAATTATGTATTTATGAGGTAATCAGCAATTGAAAAGTTCCCCGTAATAGTAACTGGAGCTTAACATACAAATAAACTGAACACCATTAAGGACGTTTTGTGGCCACTGGGGTGGATCAAGTGAGCTAATCGCCCAACTCACAGCAATTAAGTCAATTAACCATTTAGACATATGCTGAGCCATTTTCCGGCTTGAGTTTCCTCAGGCATCTGTGAAATTTGTGCAACTTATTTATGGTGTAGGCTTCTGGTCGTCATTACTAACTGGGGTGACTGGAGATGTGAGAGATGGAGCTGGATAAATAAGAAAAATGAGTGCTGCGGTAAAGATGCAAGAGGTCGGGCATGTCCCTCCGGACCCGTTCTCTACTCCCATCCTCCCTGTGTGCAGAAAGGCTGGGAAACATGGCTATTTCTTGCCTTGATTTGTCACTTAGCATGTTGGGGCCCATTTGGGACACCTGTGTGAGTTATTAAGGGGAAGGGAGGAGAGAGTTGAGGGAGGGTTGTCTCCTTGGGACACAGCCTCAATCCTGGGTTCAAATCATGACTCCACCACTCAGAAAATGAGCCTAAATTTCCTCCACTGGGGAATTGAGAATTACAGAGCCTGCCTCATAGGCCTGGGGGGAAGATTAAAGGAGATAAACAGTGTGAAGTCTTTAAAGCAGTGTCCAACACAGGGAAAGTGCTAAGCACATGCTAGTTATTATTTGTTATTATTGTTGAAAGATTAAAAGGAGGGAAGCAGAAAGAGCATAGATACTAGAGTCAGACACACTTGGTTGGAATCCCAGCTTTTCCTAGCATTTCATTACCTTATGCACTAACATCACCTCTCTGGGCCTCAGTGTGCTCATCTGAGAAATGGGGCTAATAAGCCAGGAGGTGTCTTAAGATCAGATAGGTCTGATGCTTGTAAGGCTCTGGTCTGATAGCCTCCTTACCCTGTTGGATTTTTCCTCGCATTTGTAGAAGAAAGAATGGTAGGGACTTGCTCCGGGCCACCAAATGAGCTAGACAGATGGAGCCCAGGTCTGTGATCCTGATTTCAGGTCTGCTTCCACCTTGCCTTGCTGAGGCACTTTACAATCATGTACAAAAAAAAAAAAAAAGCCATCCTTTTGAGGAAAGACATGTCCCAGAGATAACTAGCATGTATAGATTGGGTGTTCTTATTTATACAAAGCACAGCATAAAAACTTTCACAAATTTTATGTCATTTAAAGCTTACAAAGAAACTCTTGGAGGTGTATTTTACAGACAAAGAAAGGGCTCAGGAAGGGCAGGTTGCTTACCCAAGGCAACACAGCCCAGAAGTGGTGCAGTCAGGACTGGAACAAGGCTGTGGTTGAGTCTGATGCTGTAACCCATTGTGCTCTCCTGCCCGTGGTGTGCGTGCTTTGATTCTCTCCCCATGGCACTTTAGTTTGCAAAGAAACAAAAGAATCCCAATTTCAAAAGTAATCACTGACTTTTGGAGAGGGGCTGTTACCACCCTCCTCACCTCCTAGCTCCAGCTGTTACTCTCCTTTTTTACTTCTCTTACTTCCACCTTGAGGGCTTCCAGGAGCCAGCAGATCCTTGGCTGAGGATGGAGAATGGCCAGATGGATCAAGATGCTGAGACAGAGACAGAACCTCAACATCAGAGACAGTCCCCACACACTGAGTATGTGCAGGGAGCCACGCTGGACCTGCCAACATCCCAGGCCATCCAACTCAGCTCAGCAACATCCCTGCATGGGATTTTGGAAAGCACTGAAAACAGACATCCCTATACCTAAGATGTATCTCTGATCTTCTGTGGCGAGGGCAGCAGGGTTGCCGGAGACTGTTTCTTTCTGGCAATAGTCAACACCAGCTGGTGCCAGAAAGTGGAAGGAACAAATCCCCAGCTGAGAGCATTGCCTGGGTTCTAACAAAAGGCACTGATCTCTGGCTGCTGGTTCATTTGGACAGTGAGGTGGGGTGGAGGGACATTTTTCCCACCTCATCCTTCTAGACAGTGCTTTACACTTTGCAAAACTTCTTATTGGTATGCAAAATAATTTATTCACTATGCTTATAATAACAATTACATATATGCATACATATTTCACATTTGTGTAATATCTATATCCCTACTAACCTATCTTTATGAAGATTCTCACAATCTAGGGATTACAAATTAACAGCTCTGAAAACAAACGGTCATGCACTAACTGTTATAATAGAGAAAACAAGGTACCAGGGCCATGATTATTAAACTTTGGTGTATGCAAAAATTATCTGGGAACTTTATTTAAAATGTAGGTTGTTGGATCCAACACCAGAGCTTTCAATGCAGTAATTCTAGGTCAAGACTTGGGAACATAGATGTTAAAAATAGTCAACGAATTGTATATGTTAAACCTGTTAATTGTATGTTAATGTAAATTTAACCTGAATTTAAAAAAGAAAACAATTTTCCCGGTGATTCTGTTGCCAGCAGATCTTATACTACCATTGCCAAACTCAGTACTGAAACAGCTTCAGAGTACTTATACAGACAGGAACATTAGGGAAAGCTACTTATGGAAGGAATTATCTGAATCTTCATGGAGATTTCCAGGTGGGCAAGGTAGGGAAGGATATTTCAGGCAAAGGACACAGCATGGGAAAAGCTTGGAGCAAGAGAAAATACAGGAATATAGAGAACCACGAGAACTCATGCAGGAGAGTTGTAGGGTTCAGACACAGGAAGCCTCACCAGCCAAGCAAAGATATTGAGCATCACCCTGAGGGCCCTGCAAATCCCTGAACTGTGTTAGATGAAGTCGTGCTCAGAAACAATTGCAGGCTGACTTGTGGGGCCTGACTCAGGTGGGCAGCTATCAAAGCAGACAAGCTAATTCTAGTGAAACAAAAAGCCACTTGTTACATAATGCAGAAATCTATGGAGTTAAAAAAAAGAAGACTTCCCTACATCACCCTCCTTTGGAGTCCTTTGTAATATACATACTTAAATTAGTTACATAAATTGGATCATGGTATATGTGCTTTCTAGAAATTACTTTTCTCTCTTAACTATTTAAATGGACATTTTCCCATAGTATTGAACATGTTAAACTGCCTCATTCTTTTTAATGGCTGCATAGTATTCTATTATATGGGTATATTAGGTTGAAACTGTAAATATATAATTATTTCTGACTTACAAAAATACCCATTTTAATTTACTTAACCATTCCCTCCCTGAGGAGTAGTTAGATTGTTTCCAATTTTCTTCTATGCTGTGGCTAACAATGTTACAATGTTAAATTTTTCTAATTTTCTTCTGTGCTGTAGTTAACAATGTTACAATGTTAAATTTTTCTCCTTGAAAATTTATCTCTAAGCACATGTGCAAGTATTGCTCTAAGGTAGATTTCTGAAAATGGAATTGCCCAGTCAAACAGTGGACATATTTAAAATTGTGATGGATACTGCTTAGTACACTCTAAGAGGGGGAAGGTCACCATTACACTCCCACTGGCAGGAAACTGATACAGGGAAACTATTGAGACTGTATCTCTCAGCTCTTACACAAAGATACTACATGATAAATGACCACAAAATCTCAAGGCATACAACAGAAAGGCACATTTATTCTTGTGCTCCATAAAGGTTGTACCCGTGGTATTCAAGCATGCCTATTTTGCAGCATCCACATAAGCAGCGTGTGTTATCATTAAAGACAACTTTTTTCAGATTTGACATTTTAAACTGGATCTGTCTGGATAAGTTGCACTTCTTTTGCCAGTTAAGTTTAGCTTGTATTGTGTGCTTATTGGGTCTTTTCTATGCGTTCTTTGATAAATTTAACATTCATACACTTGGTTCATTTTTTTCCCTACTTCCTTCTATTCTTTGTTTCCTTAATAACATTCAAGAGCTCTTTATATGTTGTGTCTATTAACCCTTTATCTGGTGTTGATGAGGCAAATAATTTTCCCAGTGTAGTGCATGTCTATTTTTTTAACTGTAAATATTTTCATTTTATGCAATCTAATTAATCTATGCTTTCTTTTATAGATTATTATTTTGTTTTGAACTTAGAAATGTCCTCACTGTTTGAGGTCATAAAATTCTAACGCACTTTCATCAGAGGGTGATAGAGTTTTATGCTTTGCAGTTAACTTACTTCAATCCATTGGGAATTGATTGTGCTGAATGGCTGTGAAGTTATAATTTAACTCTATTTTTGCTCTCTAGTAGTTAAACAATTTTCCCAGTGCTATCTGTGGAATAATACTTTCTCAACTGGGTTGAAATGTTACCTTTCTTACAAATCCTCAGGTCTGTTTCTAGACTGCCTTATTTTTAAAGTTAATAAGTAAAAATGCCCCTAATCCTTCTTCAGTTTACATTTCCTGGATCCAGCTCTGCCTCTGAAGGAGTCCTTTTCTTTGTTTTTATTCATTCATCCATCTGTCGATCCATCCACTCATTCATTTATTCATTTATTCATCCATACCCTCCTTCATTCATTTTCCTACATTCACATTAATTCTAAAGAATTATGTGCCTTTTAGGGTTAATGATACAAAATCAGCTCATGCCAATGTGCTTTCTGCAACAGACACTGGGCTATCGAGGTCACTCAGTGAGGAAACAGGCTCAGAGAGGCTAATTGACTTGCCCAATATACCCTAGGTAGTAAGCTCCTAAGGAGAAATTTAAACCCAGGCCAGTCTAATGATGGTTTTAACTTTAACTCTGCTGCTTCCCTTGTATAATTATTGCTCACATTTATTGTGCATCTACTATATGCTGGAAATTGTGCTAGGCAGTGTGAATCCCCCGGTGGCCCAGATTCTGTCCCTACCAGGATATAGTGAAGGGAGGTCATTGAATAGACCGTCACAATCCAGTGTGACTAAGGCTAAAATAAGATGGTGAAGTATAAAAACCGATGATGGTTTCCCTGGCTAAGCAAAGGCTTCCAGCCTCTGGAAAGATGACTTGGCTGTCAGCCCAGCAAATTAAAAAGCCCACTTACAGGTGAGACCTGAAAGTCCAGAATCAGGATTTTCTTGCCCTATCGCTCATCCATTTGTACTTTGGCTGTGGTTGTGGTGCCGGAGATGAAGGACTGGACAGACTTCACGGAAGAGAGTGCAGGCAATAAGGGAAGATGAAAAAAAAAAAAAATCAACACCCTTCAAATCGGCCTTCTGGGCCCCATAGCTTCTGAAAACCTTGCCATCTGTCCACATAAGCATGTTCCAAAGTTTTAAGTACCTCTTTTCATGAACTCCGTTAAAGTTAACCTGGCTTCATAATATATGGGGGAAATCTGCTATAAATAGAGGTAAATAGAGATTGTAAAGATAAATAACAATACCAGCATGTGAGAAGTGTTAATGTACTCTATTTATGGCCCAACTCTAAAAAGGGATGGCCAGCGATACTGCGTTTTTAATGACTTACTTTTGCTCTGGCAGCCTGTGTTCCCTGTTAGGGCGCTAAAGATTCAGTGACACAAAAAGCTTACAGATAATTAAATATTGATTTTTGTTTTCTAATCCTATATAAAAATTGTCCTGGGTCTCCCAATGGTGGTTTTATCTCACCAGGACATGGGGAGGGGTGAGGGCGTCTTTTAACCCTCTTTGCACTCCCATTGTATAATGCTGGGATGTCCCTTGCAAGAGGGAGCATGTCCAGAGCCACCTTCATAGCCACTTGACCTATGCAGTCACACAGGGTGCCACCCTTGGTTGAAAACTCTACTGGAACCCTCTTGAAATTCTCAGCACTTTCATCATAAGGGGTCCTACATTTTCCTTTTGCATCGAGCCCTTCAATTATGCAGCTGGTGCCAGGGGGTGGTCAGTCTGAGAAATCAGTTCTGGACCCCCCAGCTCTCCACTGCTGCCTGCTCACTCACTCTCCTGCCCCACATTTTGCCAGGCATGCCAGGAGCTTCAAGTCTGGGAAGAGGGCCAGAGGGAAATTTGTGATGAGAACAGTTCTTCTCCCACCCTCTGCTACCTCTCTCTCTCTCTGTGTCTCCCCCCCCACTCTCTCTTTATTGAAAAAAAATTAGGCACCTTATTGTAATTTTGTGTCTGGAGTGCAGCAAGAGACATCTGGCAGTGTGGCAGAGTTTCTGGCTGGAACGCAGCAGAGAGCCTTGGAGAGGAGAAAGAGCCTGATTTGGAGAGCAGGGTCCTGGGTCCAGCCCTGACATCTGTTTGCTGTGTGGCCTTAGAGAAGTAAAAACCCATTGGTGCCTCACTTTTCTCATCTGCAAAATGGAGATATTGATTTTGGCCCCTCTGTCTGCGCCTCTCTCTCACCAGGACTGCTGGGGAGAGCCTAAGTTGAAATAACGAGAATCTGCAAAATGCTGAGAATAATAGCTCTGTTCACCTATTGCTTACCGTGTATCAGGCACTTCACCTGAGTTCTTTATAGATGCTAACTAATGTATATTTAGTAAAGGCTTTGCATATTTCAACTTATTTAAACCTCAAAACAATGTCATGAGGTAGATACTGTTATTAACATCCCCATTTTGCAGAGGGGGAAATTGAGGCACAGAGAAGTTGAGTAGCTCAGCCCAGGTTGCCCAGCCAGGAAACAGCAGACTGGGAGTTTGAAACATGTACACTGGCTGCAGAGTCCTTGCTCCTAACCACTGTGCAGGACCATCTCTGGCTCTTTGGTGCTGCCTACTGCAGGAAGTGCAAACTAGGGGTATGTGGGCCAAAAGTGGTCTGCAAAGCATTCTTTAAGTTTTATTTTTAATTGACACATAATAACTATATATGTTTATGGGGTACAATGTGATGTTTGATATATGTTTGCACTGTGGAATGACAAAATTAAGCTGATTAACACATCCATTACTTCACATACTTATTTTTTGACTAACCTGCACTGCATTTGCAATTTCAATCAGTTGCCAATATTGAAGAAGAACCTTAATGTTTCTACATTAACACACAGATTTCTAGCATCTCTTAGATGGTCTGGTAATGATGGGCTCTGTATTTACATGACAAAGATCAGCTGGAGCTGTACATCCTCCACCTGCCACAGTCTTCACTACTCCCTGTTGTATTCCCGACTCTAAAGTCCAGAGTTTATTTCCCATTATTTTATTGCATCTACCCATTGCCCTCACATGTATCACCTGCCTCACCTCTGGGGAATCTTTCTGTGACCACTTGCCCAGGGTGGCAATAATCTGGAGGCAGAAAGCTCTCTCCTTGTGGCTTTATAGATAGTGTTTCCTTTGTGGGTGGCACCACATGTGGAAGAAACAATTAATGTTGTTGGTGGGAGGACAGGACAAGGGAATCCAGAAGTAGAGCTTGGAGCCCTGAGTCTTCTTCTAAGCTTGGGATTCCTCAATTTCAGTAGTTCCAAGAAGCAATGCTTGCAGGATATCAATTTTTTTAATCTATAATTATAAAATCCTGAGATTTTATAACCCAAGTAGTTTATAATTCTAAGACCCCAATATTATAGTATTTCATCCATTAACTATTTAAACTCTCCATGGCAAAGATTCTCTGATCCTAAAATCTCACTATGAACAAAGAGTGCTAAAATGCTATGGTTCCCAGGGGCTAAGATCTCTTGATTCTGTGAGCTGGTAATTATCAGCTTTATAAAGTCAAAGAGAAGTTGGTCAACAATTAACTAAACAACAGAGACAAATGGGGCAGCCAGGTTGCCGTCCTGCTTCAAGGTAAGGCTGAGGTTTCCCCCAGACCATTTATTCTGATGTGACTGTCCTAACAAAATCAATGCCACCAAAACAGAGGTATGGAAGTCTGCATCTCACTTTGAACAAAGTCAATATGTAAACATCCAAAGTGAAGAAACAAACTGTAGGAACTCTGTATTTGTCATGCGAATGTAGCAGAACCATCAAAGCCCCACATATATACCTTTATCAGGTGGTATCTAATGAGCGAGTGCCCCTGATGAATGTAAAGTCCAATTAGATTAAAGATGGTTTGACCTATAAGGACAAGGAATGGGTGGAATGACTTTGGGTATGAGAGGATTAGACAGAACAAACTTGAGCTGCTTCAGCAGAAAAGAACAAGTTTATTATCAGGACATGGGAAATGTCATGGTATCTGAGTCAGGCCAATGAGAAATATGTTTTCAGCTCAATCTTAACTCCGAGGAGATGCTTCCCAAATCTTTTAGAACTGGCATGAATAGACCACAAATGCAGCAGGCTACGGACAGAGCGCCAGGCCAGAGAGAGAAAGTGGCAGGGCCAAGGAGAGTAAGAGGAGCCATGCTAGAAGACTAAGGGACAGACATCTTGCACAATGCATTCGAGGAACCAAATCTCACTAGATATCTCATTGCAAATGTTTCAGTACTTGGTGCCAACTTTTGACAATTACATCTATAAACAAAGAAACTTCTCTGCAAACAAAAATGGGGATTCTGACATCAGGATGCCAGAGACAGTACAGAAAATGTGAGTCTAAACTACAAGTTCTCAATCCGGATGCTTTTGACTTTTGGGGCCAAGTAATTCTTTGTTTTGGAAAGACTGCTCTGTATACTGTAAGATGTCAAGTGTCATCCTGGGATCCCTGGCTTCTACCCACTAACTGCTAATAGCATTTTAACCCCAATTTTGACAATCAAAGATGTCACCAGACATAGCCACATCTCTCTAGGGGTGTGGGGATGGCAAACTTAAGACCAACGTGGACAACATCAAAAAAGAACAGCAGAACTTGGAGAAAAATCTTCAGATTGCCCCAGAATATAGTTTGTGACTCCTAGCCACATCTAGATAAGAATTTCTATCAGTACCTTAATGTGGACATTATTAGCAATTCATATCAGAGTTCTACTGTGTGCCACTTGGAGTTTGTTAAGTGCAATTATGCTGAAATTATCAGTAGAGTTTTCCTTCCAGAGAGGAAATTCAGTCATTCTCAAAGAATTCTTTGTGTCAACTTCATTAAGTTTCAGTTAAAGAAAAGAATTCCTGTAGATAGTACAGTAGATCCAAGCATGAGAGTTGGGCTCTTTCGGACAAAAACAAATATAAAGCTACCCATATGGGAGATGGCATTAACTGGATGGATTTCTCTCTGAAGATTCTACATGGTAAGGTGGTAGGATGCCTGATATATAAAAAAAACACTCAACAAACATAAGATAAATTACCAAATAATTCTCATGGGTCATAGCTCGGAGATGGAACTTACCCTTCAGGGAAAATTGGAAAATAAGTTGCATATCATCTGCCATTTCTAGGCTACGAACAGTGCTGTCCTGAAGCACTGTGTTAAGAAGGATTCTGAGGGTATGCCCATGCTCAAGAGAAATGTGATTGACAGAGGATGTCTCCTGTAGGTGGGGGAGGAGCTCTGATAGTCAAAGGGCTAAGGGTTCACCCCTTCCGGGCAGTGATCTGATCAAACTGGTCATCAGAAGGATTGTTTCAAATACCAAGTAGAGGTTGGATTAAAAGAGACAAGACCTAAAGTAAGAAACAGTAACCACACCAGGTATTCTAACAGAGAGAATTTAATACAGGAGTCAGTTGATCTGGAGTTGACAAATTGGAAAAGTATAAAGGAGATACTGAGGAAGCACAGAGACAATAAACGCTGGAAGCAGCTACCTCCCTTGGGCTGAGAGAGAAAAGGTTGAAGTTGGAACAAAACTTGGAGGCAGGCACAGAACTCAGCTGGTGCTCAAAACTGAGAAGGGACCATGCAAAGCATAGGCACAGACTTCTGAAGAGGGGCTGCCAGAGGGGATCTGAAGAGGACGGTTACCATTGTAAGGAAACACTGCCCTGGAACCACTGTTATGGCTGAGATGAGGAGCCACTACTTAGGTGATGATGGCAGAAACTACAATCACGACTCTCTTTTTGGCAGTGGCCTCAAGTCTCCCTCTAGCGCCCTCTATGGACAGAGGTTCATAAAGGCCCAGCCGGCCAAGCAGAAATGCAGTGCACAGAATCTCAACCCTGGCACCAGAGGCAGAGATTAGAACAGTGGGTTTGGAGCTGGGAGACAATAGTGTAATAACTTGCACAACTAGGGAGGCTCAGAGAGATGAACTAACTCAGCCAAGTGACATGACGAAAGCTGGAAGAGGGCTTTCCTGCCTTCTAACTCTCATCCCCTGTCTCTGGCTACCAAATTACATAGAGATTTGCAAGCTTCCTGGCAGACAGGGGTGATGGTTTTCATCACAATCCTCTGCAGCCCCCAGCACACTTTCACATGCATCAGCCACTTAGAATCACTCCTTTATCTCTCTTTGCTGGAAACAGGTGTATGAGCAATACCTGTTTCCTGCCTAACCCACATGGTTATACCCACCACTCTTGGTATCACAATCGCCTTGGATCCAAATCTACTTTCCAAGTTGCTTATGATGCACCCAGAATGAGATGCTTGAGTGCAGCTGCATGGCTTGGCAGGCAGGTGAGGGTGTCTGTGAAAGGTGGTGGCACCACCCTAGCACCTCCCAAAACATCACAAGGTCCTACTTCCTCAGATTGCTTCACCAAACTGCTCAGGCCTCAGATGTGCAATAAATCATGTGATTTTGCATCTTTCTTTTAACTTGGCAAGTTGCATCTCTGCTGAAAGAAGAAGACTTATCATTCCATCACATCTTAGGGTCTGTAGAGCAGTAAGACTATTATTCCTCAAGTGCACTGGACAAAATTCCTTGGGCCCAAGCTACATTCTCTTCCAGAACCTGCATGCATGTTTATGCAGAAACATCAAATAGTTTGCCCAGAAAGGAAAGAAAAAAAAACAAAAAAAAAAAACAGAGAGTGATTTCCTGCAAAGTGAGTTTTGTTCTCTTTAGGGCTTCATCTGTGCTGAACCGAACAAGCCCTTTTGTGGAGGCAAAGCTAGCGAAAACCCGAGAATAAAAGTGGGACTTGATTTTATGCTAATATATGTAAAGAACGTGATGATAGAGTCATAGGTAACACAATGAACTTAACTTTTTTTCTCTTTTTATTGAATTATAATGACTAGTTTCCATAGCAATTACTGCATCACCTTGTACATTACTAGAAAGATCTACTGCACTATTTTCCAATCATCCTTGTAAACATTTCTACTTTTTTACGATGTTCTAGGGGAAAACACAAGCCCTTTCGGCTTGGCAGCAATTGGAGAGCATATTTCAGGAGATTAATAAAGCCGACCGGGATGTTTTTATTTTCTAAGTTCGGCAGTTGGTTTTCCATCTTCGCCCTCACCAGCTACTTGTCAGGCAGACAAAGAGGGAAGGAGGCAAGCGGGAGAGCACAGAGGTGGAAAGGAAGGCATGCGGAGTCACCAGGGAGGGCAGAGGGGACCAGGAAAGAGCTTGCCTCAAGAGTGCTTGTTTGCATCTCTGTTGATTCTGGAATAGTCTGGAGAGCAATTCCCTTGGGAACAGCCTTCTTCTCATGCTGAGGTAGGAACACAGTGATGTTGATACACTCACAGAATATCAGGCATGGAGCAGCTCCCAGGGGTATCTATCAATAGCCTGGAAACTGTGGGTCTTAGAGCTCCAGCCCTTCCTGGGTCCTTGAGGGGATAAGGAGATGGGATTCCGAACATCCTCCATCCCAAACCCCCACTTCTGCCAGCAGCTTACCTACTGGCTTCCCACATTGTATTGTACTTCCAGAAAGGCCTTTGCAGCTGATGGATATTTGCAGACACATCTTTCCAGTTGAGAAATAAGGATAGTGACACCCAAAGAGGAAGGCTGCAGTGAGTTAGGGGTATGGCCAGAGCTAAAACCCGGCTGTCTGAGGCTCGACTTGTCCCATTGCTCCCTGCTGGGGATCTGAGCTTTGGGGCAGGAGCCGAAGTCACTGTCATGGGCTCTGTTAGATGGGGACACCCCGATATGGGCTAGGGGAATCCATACAGCGTTTTCAGATCTCCCAGCCAGAGAGAGGGTTAGTGTGCACATTACCAGCCCTTAACATCTTTGTGTCATTTGATAGGGGGCCTGCTTCACCCCATTTGTGTGCCAGCTCACTGTCCATGAAGAGATCTGTATGAGAAAGATATCTAGGCACTGTGGAGAGGAACTTGTGTTTGGACGCTCAGGCCCCGAAGTCGGAATGCTTGGGTTCCAGTCTCCCATCTGTGTCTGGGGGCGAGTGACCTCCCCTTGCTCTGCCTGTGTTTCCTCATCTCTAAAATGGGGCTAATGGCAGTACCCACCTCAGAGGTGTTTGTGAGGATCAAAGGAGATGATACTGGTTAGGGTTAGGTGCGCCTACCTATAAGGTGCTCGGATGTGTGCCAGTGGGCATGCGTGGACTCTGTTGTAACTGTGGTGTGACCTTGAATGAGTTAACTAATGTCTGGGAGCCCTGGTTTTCCCAGCTGTAAAATGGGAAATGTTGGCTGGCTAGTATGCAAGGTTCCTGCTAGCTCTGAAATTCAAGGGTTATTGAATTCTAACAGTATGGCTGGAGGGAGGAAAGGAAAAAGGAAGGGAGAAAAAGAGAGGATGGGAGAGAGAGGGAAGGAAACTGGGGGGGGGAGAGCCTCTATGTAAGAGCAGATGCCTTAAGCAGAAGGAAAAAGTCCCTAAGTGACAAGAAGCTCTGAGTTCACCAAAATGCTTAACCAAGATAAGAAGGATGTAACCGATGTTGGAAAGATTGTTATGAGATTAATAAAAGTGATTAAGGGATTAAGACTTCTCAAAAGAGATAGTGAAGGGACCACCAGTGGGAAAATCCTCCCTCACCCTCTGTACTCAGCTTTTCTTCTTGATTTTTAAGTCCTCAGTCATGCCGGCATCTAACAAAATGGTCTCAGCAGATGCTCAAATAGAATCCTGGCTTAAGCTCATTTTAGACATTGGGAAAGGTCCCCTGTGCCACACACGTGCGCGCACACACGCACGCACACACGCACACACATGCAGTCAAATGACTGTGTTTCCTTCTGGGAACGTCTGGAGGAGGTTAAGCCATGGATTTTGGGTCAGGACTAATCAGCAAGGTGTCCTGCTGAGCACAGAAGTCCAGGATAGAGGCACCCACGGGGGCGGCCTGATGTTTAGGCATCATAGGGAATTGGGGCAGGTTGGTGGGAGGGAATGTACTTAGAACTAGGAGACCCTGGGGATGTCAACCTGCTCACTGAGCCTCAGTTTTCTCACCTGTAAACTGGGGACAAGGATATCCCCCCCCCAACAGGGCTGAAAGACACATGGGTGGGAAAGCACTTCGCAAAGGAATTACTGGGATTCCTTTGGAAACTGGTTTCAAGCACCCTCTTTGGAAGATTCTAGGCTTTTCTGTTGTTCTAGAATAACAACCTAGGCACCTGAACCTGGACCTATGGTGCATCCTCTTTTAGTAATTTGTTCAGAGGGGGTCTGTGTGGTCAATCCCAGGGTCGGAAACCCAGTCCCAGTCACTCCTGGGTTTGAAACCTGCCTCCATCTTCCCCGAGCTGTGTCGGTGGTCTCTCTGTTTCCTCATCTGAAAAATGGTGATGATTTTACTATCTCACAGGCTAGCTATGAGGATAAAATATAATAACACACAAAGGTAGTCTGGGATATGGCAGGCACCAAAAAGAAAAATCTAGTCCTTCCCCCTCTTCCGACCCTCCCCTGGTATTGATGGAAAGTCTCCGTCCTCTCTCCTTTGCCTTCTGCACCCTATAGCTGGACATGAACTCCAGATTCCATGTGGCAGCCAGCTTCCCAGATGGCTCCTGAAGATCCCACCTCCTGCTATTCACATCCCCCCAGGCTGTACCAGGGTTGGTCTGTGTGGCCTGTGGAATACGGTGGACACAGCGGCATGCCACTTCTGAGATTAGGTCATAAGAAGACTGTAGTTTCCACTTCAGCCTCTGTCGCTCATAACGCACTCACTCTGGGGAAAGCCATGTCACAAGCAGCTCTGTGGAGCAGCCCACGAGTTGAGGAACTGAAGCTTCCAGCTGACAGCCACTCAAGTGAGCTTGGGACCTTCAGCCCCAGTCGAGTCTTCAGAGACTGCAGCCTTGGCCAGCTGCTTGGCTGCAACTTCATGAGAGACCATAAGCCACAACCTAAGCTGCTCCCAGAATCCTGGCCCTCAGAAACTGTGAGACAATAACAGTTGAGTGTTATAAGATGCTAAGCGTTAGGGTAAATTGTCACATAGCAACAGGTAACGAATACAGGCAATATAGCTGGCGTAAGGCCAGCCTTTCTGGAGTTGAAGCTGATGGAACTATTATTGTACTGTCAAGGAAGCTGTGCAGGGCAAACATGGTTTCCTAGTTTATTTCTCAAAGATAATCTTGACTACAGCCCCTCCTTACCAGCCCCAAATTCCTATGCCCTGTCTTTAGGATTCGTGCCTTGTCGACAGTAAACAATGAGCTCCATTAAGTCCTGGAGATGGAAAGAGGCTTGCTTAAAGTCACACGCAAATCAGACGCAAAGTTCAGTATAAAAATCAGGTCTCCTAACTTGCCATTCCTGCATTCCTTCATTCACTGAGTAAGTATTCATTGAGGACCTACTATGTGTCGGGCTCTGTACTAGGTGCCCTCCCCTGTGCCCTGCCTCAGGGAAGCAGCCTCAGGCAAGCAGCCTCGAGCAAGCCTGGCCTCTAGGCACTCATGGGAGAGGATGCTGCATACCAATTCCAGGACTCATCGTGTTTCCCTAGCTATGTTCAAGTGGCAAGAGCTAAGGGAGGCAGACGTGGAGTTCCCACTGTGAGAGAGACCTGTAAGGCCCCCTCCTTGCAGCAGGAGAGAGCCTGGTAGGCTCACAGATTCTCTTGTGAGAGAGCCCTATGGCTGGAAGAGGCTGAGAAGTGCTCTCTCAGAAGCACACAGAGCCTCAACCTCGGAACCCTCCTGGCCTGGGAGAGCCAGGCCCTCCATCCCCACTCCGGTGGTTCCTGTAGTTCCTCACCCCCTGAGAGCCACAGCCAGGCTCTCCATGGCCTTTGCTGGTCGGGGGAGCAATGACTATCTCCTTGCTGCTGCTGGCAGCTGGCCAGCACTTGGGTGGAACAATTCCTGCTGGCTCAGCCACCACAGCCAATCCCAGAGAGACAGAGGAGGGACTGGAGCAGGAGATGGCTGCAGTCACAACATAGTGATGGGTTAATGAGCTCTAGGGGGTACCCAACCAGGAGCAGAGTGCTCAGCACTGAGAGTACATTGCTCCTGGCAGGGCTGGAGCCAGCTGGGAAAATAAACACCTAGTGATGGTCCCATGTGTGGAGAGACTATTTGGAAATGGGGATACCTCTGCCCTCTGCCCAAAGCATAGCAGCCACCTGGCCAGGCAGGGTGGTGGACAGCCTTGGCCCTCAGTGTCCCAGGCTGCAAGAGGGTGGCATGCTCCGTGCATGGGCAGGCTGAGTGCTGGGACCCCTCTCTACAGCCTGGTGAAGGCAGTGTCTGCTTAGACCTGGGTTTTTCCACCTCAGCACTAATGACAGGTGGGGCCAGAGGATTCTTCATGGTGGGGAGTGGGAGGCTGTCCTGTACACTGCTGGGTGTTTAGCAGCATCCCTGGTCTCTATCCATTAAATGCCGGTAGCATCCCCTCCACTCTCAAGTTATGAAACACAAAAATGTTTCCAAATGTCCCTCGGGGACTAATGTGACCCCAGATAAGAACCACTGACTTAGACCTAGAGCTCTCTCTCCTCAGCCCCCTCCAACGCCCACCAATTCCCATGTCCTGTGCTGCTTCTGGGTGATGAACCCCATGTATCCCCCAGAACTGACTGCACCCACTGCTTCGCTTACATCTCACCACATCCTGCCAACAGCACTGTGATGTGGACATGAGTATCATCTCCATTTTACAGAAGAGGAAATAGAGGTTAGGAAAAGTCAAGGTGGAGGGATGATTTGAATTCCATGTTTCTGATTCCCAACTTGGCCTTTAGTGACTTATTCTGTACCGTATGCTCAGTGCCTTGCATTCAGCAGGTGCTTAATAACTAGTCGTTGAATAAATGAATGAATGAAGAGACAGAGTTTCTCCTTGCCTACCTCAGGCAGAATGCTCCAAGCCTGGGGACCTGTGTGCTGTGGGCTGAGCTAGGATAAGCTGGCTGAGAGGAGACAGGCCAGAGACTGAGGAACTGCTACAGGCAAGGCCAGGTCTCTTCAGAACACACCAGAATACACTATGTCCTGGGAAGAAAGAGGAACAAAGGGTCCCGTGGCTCCCTTCCTCACCTATTGCTCCAGCCTCTCTCCCTCTCATCCATCTGCCTCTCACCAGCCAGAGCCATTCCCAAGCAGGCTAATCTGATCACATCAGGGTCTCATGTGCAAACCTGCTACGGCTCCCTATGGACCAAAAGCACAGAGTCTTTTGCCTATTTTGAAAATGCTTCAAAGTCTGGTCCAGGCCAACCTAAAATAATCAAAATAAGGACTGCAATCACAGTACGTAAAGGAAATAATTCAAGTAACAGCATGGGACACGTGGACAGGTCTCAATAAACGTAAGCTGTTAGCATTGTGCTTCTTATTCTGTGTGTCACGGTGCACAGCCTACAGCACCCTCGGGAAAGCGAAACAGCAGGCAGCGGCTGGGAGCACGGCTTAGGGGTTCCCGGCATGTGAAACTCTCAGCTTCTAGGGTCTGATGAGCCTGAGTATAAATCCCAGCTCTGCTGTGTGATCTTGGCCAGGTTACTCCACCTCTCTGAGCTTCAGTTATGACTTTTTCATGATGGGGATTTTAAAAAGTTGAATTTCCACATTGATTCTCAAAACAAAATAAAATGATATATGTGTGATACGTAATCACAGTGTGCAGTATACAATAGGTTCTCACTACTTGTCATGGCAAGAATTCATGAATTATTTGATCTTTATAACACCCCAGAGAGGGCAACATTGTTGCTATTTCAATTTAAAGACAAGAAAACTGAGGGTGTAGGGACTTGTCCAAAATGTCCTGGCCCTATACTTGACCCAAAGCCCCCTGTCTCTCCAGTCTGCTCCTCTAGAAACTGGTTTCTTGAGACCCCAGAGAAAGCCAAACATCTTGAGACAGTATCCCCAGGCACTGCCCTGGAAGTCTGGCTTAAGCCAGTCAAGGTAAGTGAGTGAGTGGGAAACTTCAGGGTCCCCTCCAGGACCCTCGTGTTTGTAGCTTCTGTCTGAGCAAAGCTGAGTCAGGCAGCAAAGAGGCAGAAAAACAAAATCCCCGCCAACCCCTTAGAGGCCCCTGGCACTGCTTTCCTCTGAGATGGAGCTAATGCCCCCAGACAGGGCAGCCGGGCCAGAGTCCTGCCACTTAGAGGGAGATTTAGGGGACGACAAGTGGGAAAGCCAGACACACTGGCTGCTGAATTTACTGGTCTTTTCAGTGAGGTCGGCAGGAGGGCCCTTCTGTGCGGAGCTCTGTCGGCAGCTGAGATCACCGTGCTGGTGACAGTGTCCAGTGTCTCCCTGAACAACAGGCTGGGGAGGGAAGCCAACTTGCTTGTGTCCTGGACTCTTTGGGCGTGATTTATGGTTATGACACCACAAAATTTCAAAGCATGAGCGTCTGCCAGGGGTTCTACTTGAAAGTTACAAGACCAGAGGAGCCTTACCTAACGGCTTATTGAGGGCTCACTAGGTACCAGGCACAAATAGCGCCCTTCATGGCCATGAAGGTGCTGTTGGCATTATTCTGTTTTACAGACAAGGACGTCTCAAAGGTAGGCTGAATTGAGCTTTGTATGCGTGGACTACCAAAGCCTCCCTAAATAGAGATTTGAAGAGGTAAACTGAATTGCACGGAGCCAGCAGTCCATAAGAAATTGAGACTTTCCTAAATTCCATTTTCTCACCCACAAATGGGAGTATTACTAATCCTTACCTCATGGGTTGCTGGTGGTATTCACCAGGATAATGCATGTATATTCTTAGTAATGTTCCATGTATACAGCAGGTCCTCAGTAAATGCTAGCAGTTGCTATTATCCCTGTTTTGATAGGAACTGACTAAAGAAACAAAAACATGAATGAGGACTTTCCCAGAGTCAGACTGTTAAAGCAATTCATTCATTCATTTAGGCAGCAAATGTTGATTGAGCAATAGCTCTATGCTAGGCTCTGTCCTAAGAGCAAGGTTGTGGAAATGAACAAGGCATGAAATTGTCTTCATGACTTTGAGCTATGCAAGGCAGAAAAAATATATTAATAAATGACTGTACATAGTGCTAGGAAGGTGAAGAGCAGCTGCTGTGGGGATAAATGGCAGAGGCTTGGTCTGAGAAGTCAAGGAGTGAACTCATGGAGTGATGTTTGAGACTTGGTGGATGAGTAGGTATAAAATTGCTAGAGGTAAAGTGTGTGTGTGTGTGTGTGTGTGTGCGTGCGCGCACTCGTGCGTGTCTACACGCATGTATTTGGGGATAGGTCTGAGCAATCCCGGCAGAGGGAACAGCATGTGCAAAGGTCCTGAGGCAGGAAGGATTTGGTATACCCTAGTTACTCAAAAGAATGATTGAACTAAGAGAGCAAGAGGAGTTGTCCTTTGAAGGGTAGGCAGAAGTTAAAACCTGCAGTGTCATCTCCCACCCCTGTACCTATCCCAAACTTCCCTTCCTGGCATCCATGGAGTAGACCTCATCCCCCACAGCAAGTACATCTCCCCACCTCCATGGTCATCATATCCTCAGGTAAGTAGCAGCTTCACAACCACGTATCTGTATCCCTGGCCAGGTATGATCAACTTAAGGGCAGAGATGAGAGGCATTTATCTTCATGAACTGAAGGTCTATAACACTGCAGCTAGTTAAACTAAACTACTGCCTGAGTAAATGAGTGAATGAATGAATGATGAAGTGGCCACTTGAGGATTCCTAGAATTAAATGTCATCTGCACATCTGCATACATGTTCTATTTTAAAAGCAGTAAATAAACATCATGAGGATTAGAAAATGGAGATAAGCAAAAGTAAGAAAATACTTCCAGACATTTCCATTGTTAATACCATAGCATCTGTCTATCTATCATCTATCATCTGTGTATTACTGACCAAAATGGAATCATGCTACCCATCAGGCTTTGTGTCCTGCATTTTCAGTTACCCATCTGCATGCATCCATGCCCTCTTATCTAATAACTAGTCCTCCTTTTCGCACCAAAACATTTCTTTGAGCTGGTTCTGTAGAATGTCCCACCTTCTGAGTTAGTCTACTTGCTTCCTTGTGGTGTCATTTAGTTTGTTCCTTGCTCCCCAGTATTTCTTAAGGTCTGGACATTGGTCCTGACAGCTGGATGGATTCAAGGTAAACTCTGAGGCTAGAGAGTATCACAGGACTCTTACCTTCCTTCTGTTATATCCCATCAGGAGGCCCGCGATGTCTGCATGGCCCACCTTCAGTGGTGTTAAGTGAGGCCAGCCCCTGGTTAGGGTGCTGGGTGTGATCTTCACCATGTACTTATGTGTTTCCTCTTGAGATGATAAAATGACATGCAGACAGAGGTCCAGTGTCCCCTCAGCCATACACCTAATGGTTTTAACTCCAAATAATAATCTTGCATAAGCCAGTTATTTAGCTGGGAAGTGCCTGAATGCTGGCTTCCTAATTCTGTATCATTCCTCTGCATTAGTGGCTGGCTTTCTTCAGGGAGGTAGAGCTGTCTGTCCCTCCTCAACTGGCCTATGGGCTATTATGAAATACAGTCTGAATTGTCTGTTATCTGCTCTGCCAGTGCAGTGACTGTAAAGTGATCTCATTTTAGCCACCAGTGCTGGATTACTTACCCCCAAAGATGTGAATGTGCCTGGGAGTGGAGCTCTCCAGTGGTGCTCTCATGGCAAGGTTTAAGGCAATTGCTCCAAGAAGGAGTTGAGAACATTTAAGAAGAATTGTAGAATCAGAGATCTCAGGACCTATAAAAGTTTTTAAAAGTCCCTCCTTCTGGCTAATGTGAAAATGTCCTATAGACCAATGTTTCTCAAGCTGCAATATACAAATAAAGCACTCTGGGACCTTGGTAGAGTGAAGATGCTGATTTCTTTCATACCTATGGGGGGTTCTGGTTTGCCTGTGCTATAGGTTCATGCCCTACACTTTGAATAACATTGCTCTAGAACCTCCCAACAAAGCCTCCTCCCAACCTCTACGTAGAGGTTTACTGAACAGTCTTCACAACCTTACATCACCTGGCCCCGTCCACCACTCCAGCCATAGAATTAGCACTTTTAATTATACCTTAAAGATTGAGAACCAAACCTATAGCATGCATCTTAAACGGATTGGCTAATTTTTGCTCATATGTATGTATCTAATTCTATAGATAAAAAGTAGTGAGCATTTGGGCCT
Organism: Cynocephalus volans; assembly: GCF_027409185.1. Classification (NCBI taxonomy): domain Eukaryota; kingdom Metazoa; phylum Chordata; class Mammalia; order Dermoptera; family Cynocephalidae; genus Cynocephalus; species Cynocephalus volans. The sequence continues at coordinate 201,279,574 of NC_084461.1, forward strand.
CTGCCTGTTTATAAATTCTAAACATCTTTCGGTTAAAGATTTTTCTCTCTCTGCTCTAATATATACACACGTGTGTTCTTTCCTGATTCACCTGTATAGCTGCCTTCACTCTCTACTTCTGGTTTCTTTTCCCTGGAGATGTTCGAACAGAGCATGAGTTTTCATCCACAAACACTTCACCTTACAAAAAAGAATAATGAGTGTACTTCTCATGAGCATTTGCAACCCGAATCACTTTGCAAGCATTTTTGCAGAGTACCTTTTAAAGGACCCCCCAAGGGACTCCAAAATAGTCCTTTTACAAATGAAGATGACTAAGGCAGGGGCTGCAGGCACTGGTATGGGATCAAGAAACCTGGAGATCAGCCCCATTCTGCCATTTTCTTTGGGTAACTTCACAGTCTTCTCTTTCCACCGAAACCTCTCCTTCCTTTAGTCATTGGACAACTTTTGTGCACCTACTATGTGTCAGACCCTGTTTGAATGGACTTTAGTGGAGAATAAAACAGACATGATGGCCCTTGCCCTTGTGAAGCTCACACTCTGAAAGGGGACACAACATTGAGCCATTGGTCATTGATCATATTGATGATGAAGCTCAACTTTGATAAGGGCTGTAGAGGAGCAGTACAGGTTGCAATGAGCTGGAGCCAGGGTGGGAGATGGGGACAGTGTGGAAGAACGTGGTGCGCAGAAGAGGTGCAGGTGTCAACACAGGTGAGGTTGATGAGCTAAATGAAAGAAGGAGTGAGAGTAGAGGGCCCCAAGGAGACAGGCATGGCTGCTGTGCCAGCACCTTCCAGAACCCTGGGGACCACCCTCCATGCTGCTCCTCCATGCTCAGTGCTCAGGACAATGTCTTTGACAGCACTAGTGACTTTAGGTTTGGTTCAGCCATCAGGGAGCCCTCAGTCTGGAAGAATGGGAGGAGATGGAGGTTGGGGTATTGACTCTTCCATCTTCTTTGCTTTAGGGACACCACAGGCAAGCTGCTGTCGTAGGAACTGGCAGGGACCTTCCCATATAATCCCTTCCCCAGGCTCCAGCAACAGCTCCCTCTCCTGTTCTTCCAGGCCTGGGAGTAGCAGCTCCCCACTGTTACAGGTCCTCGTGGTTCTCCCCCACCTTTGGAGATAGTCCCTTTATGAAAGTCTCATGAACGGACCCCATCTGGAGCTTTCCTTTATGTAGCCCAGATCACATGGGGCTTGTGGAGACTTATTTTAAGAGCAGCAGGACGTCACCTAGGGTCTCCAGGAGCAATGGCATCAGCCAATTTGTATTTTTATAAATTTTTGTGTTAATATAATTTTACACTTACAGAAAAGTTGCAAGAATAGTACTCTTCTGGGTTGAATTGTGTCCCCCCCCAAAAAAAGAGATGTTGAAGTCCTAACCCCCAGTACCTTGTAGTGTGACCCTATTTGGAAATAGGGTCTTTAAAGAGGTAATCAAGTGCATTAGTCAGTTTTCTGTTGTTTATAACAGAATACCTGAAGCTGGGTAATTTATAAAAAAAATGAAATCTGTTTTTCACAGTTCTGGAGGCTGAGAAGTCCAAGATCAAAAGGGTGCATCTGGCTAGGGCCTTTTTCCTGGTGGGAACCCTCTGTAGAGTCCCAAGGCAGCACAGGGTATCTATCACATTGCAGGGGAGAAGGGGTGGCAGGCAGAGTGTGTGCTAACATGCTTGTTTCTCTCCTTATAAAGCCACCAGTGCCACTCCCATGACAATCCATTCATCAATTAACCCACCAATCCATGAATGGATTAATCCATTCATGAGGGCACAGCCCACATGGTCCAATCACCTCTTAAAGGACCTATCTTTCAAATACAGTATTGGGGATTAAGTTCCAACATGAGCTTGGGAGGACATTCAGACCACAGCATCGAGTTAAAAATGAGGTCATGGGCTAGGCCCTAATCCAACATGACTGGGATCCTTATAGAAAGAGGAAATTTGGACAGAGACAGACACGCACAGAGGGAAGATGATGTGCAGACTCAGGGAGAAGGCCATGAGAAGACTGGAGTGATGCTGCCACAAGCCAAGGGGTGTCTGGGCTACCAGAAGCTGGAAGAGGATCCTACGCTACAGGTTAGAGCGAGCATGGCCCTGCCAATACCTTGATTTTGGACTTCCAGTGCCCGGAGCTGTAAAACAATAAATTCTGTTGTTACTAAGCCACCCAGTTTTTGGTACTTTGTTCCAGCAGCCCTAGGACAATGGATTTCCCTTTGCTTTTTACCAGATTCACCAATTGGAAATGTTTTGTCACATTTCTTAATCATTTTCTAACTAAAATTTTCACTAAATATATAGACACTACACGTATATATAGATATATAGATAGATTAGTTTGTTTTTGAACTGTTTGATTGAGTTGTAGTATTGATGCCCCTTTTCTACAGTGACCAATTGTCCTTTGCTTGGTATTTTCCTAGCTGAAGCACAGAAAGTCCCACTCCCTGGGAAACCCCTCAGAGTTCTGAGCAACCTGAAATGTCTGCTCACCCGAGAATTGAATATCTCAGTGTGTATTTCCTAAGTGCAAGAGCAATCTCGTACATAACCACAGGACAGTTATCCAAATGGGAAACTTTACCATTGATACTACACACTAGCCTGTCCCACAGCCCCTGTTCAAATTGCACCTATTGTCCCAATAATGTCCTTTGTAACTATTTCTCCATCCCCATCTTCCACCTACACCACGTTCAGGATCATGCATTGCATTTTAGATATCGTGTTTCTTGAGCTGCTTTTGGGCATCCAGTGCTTTATCTAGAATATTTTATCAGCCCATTTTTGTTCAATGACCTTAGTGATAGATTACAGACTACTGACTATAATAAGAATGCATTCTGATAGTAAATAAACAGACACAAAGAAGAAAAGGCCCAGTTCTTCTCTACAGTAGGCAGCCAATTCATAAATGCAGAGGAACAATGGAGTTAGAAAATAAGCATTTCGCAGTCATCATGGCATTAGTAAATTTGGGCAGCTATCATCAATGAATATTAAGGCCAGGGAATACAAATGTGATGAGAATCAGGATTTATAGTTTTAGAATTGCCTGGGTAGAGATTTGGATCAGGGGCTCTGTAGAAGCTTGCATCATCAGAATGTCAGCTCCATGTGGCACAGAACAGTTCTGCTCGCTACTGTAGCCCCAGCACTTAGACAAGTACCTGACATATAACATGTGCTCAATAAATACTGCAAATTGAATGAGTGAATGAATGAGTGAGGTCTCTTTGGGGGCAGGGGCTAGAAAAAGAGAAATAAGTTCTGCTGGATCCAATCCTCTTTCTCAAAAGTGTGTATTTTCTTCTGTACCAGGTTCCAAACCAGAAATGGGGGTGAGCATCCACTCTTTTAAATGTTAACAGTGTAATAAACATGAATCACCAAAAAGTGCTTTTAAAATAAGGTTAATGGAGCTGAGTTTATTCCATTTTGTTGCATGGTTAACTAGATCCGAAGAATTACCAGCTCCACATTTATGGATGCCTGTTTCCAGGTTATTTTTATGTAGCTCTGTGAGGCAAAGGCTTTTGTTTTTCCTCTCGGTTTTATAGGCCGATGTGGAGTAAAAACTTCAATAAAGGCCAGTGCAGAGGGATGGCCATCCCAGGGGGCAATTCCCCAATGCCCAGGCCCTCTGTGCAAGTTCACGTTTGGAGGCTGCACCATCCCTTCCAAATCCCTCAGAAGCAGGATACAGGAGTGAATCTTGTCCCTGAGCTGCAATCATGGCCCTAGGGAGTTTCGTGGTGAACAAAAGAAACTGAGGACAGCTGACCTTCCACTTGTCACTTCTCCTGCTGACATTATTGTTGCCCACTTACAATTAAGAACCACACCAGCCTATACCCCCTCTTTTTCTCTGCAGCATGCAAAGCTGAGTGCTTAATCAATGTTTGCATAAAATGCCATAAATCATTGCATCTTAAAGCTGCAAAAATGCTTAAGTTCAACTCCAAGCAATGAACAAAGGATCCTCAATCGAAAGGGAAGCAAAAGATTCAGGAAGAGACCGGTGGTGGGAATATGTGCCAAGCACGATGCTGCCCCATTTATAGGCATTGAGTCATTTAATACCCATGATTACCCAGCAGGGCCGGGACTGGGATGCCCACTTGATAGGTGAGAAAACCGAGACACTGAGTGATGGCTGACTTGGGCTCCCCAGCTAGGATTTACAGCTAGATCTGACCTTTCTGACCACAGCATTCATGGTCTGTCCATTGGACCTCAAAGGAACCTGAAGATCTGGTCATCTGGAGATATATTGGCTGGGTCTCCTTTTCTCCACCTGTGAAATGGGGATGAGGACCAGCATCCACACCATACTTGTCCAGCAGGATTCTGGCAAAGAGAAAATATGAAGGTGGATGTGAATATGTTCTGGAAGTGGAATGGATTATACCAACAGTGGAAAACTCACTCTTCCTCAGCACCCAGCAGAGAACCAGCTGCACAGAGACCCCTGGCTCTGTCCCTGGGAGTGATCAGAAGCAAAGTCTGGATGTGGAGTCAGACAGAACTAGGTTCAAATCTTTCTACCGAACCCATGCATCATCTTCAGCATGTGACTCTACCAGACCTTCCACCTTCCCTTTGTAAGTATCCACAGAGTAAGGGTCACATGAAAGATTGAGAAGTGGAACTGTCTGGGTCCAAATCAGCTTTGCTGTGGGTGACATGTAGGACTCTGCACAAGCGGTTTGTCATCATCAACATCATCATTATCATGGTATAGCATACATATAATATGATGCATACATCTAAATGCAAAGCCTAAAGAATTTTTACTATGCATAGTGTTTTGGACTGAATTATGTTTCCCCTCCCCCAAATTCACATGTTAAAGTCCTAACCCCCATAACTTCAGAATGTGGCTGTATTTGAAGGTAGGGCCTTTAAAGAAGTAAATAAGGTAAAAGGAAGCCATTAGGATGGGCCCTAATCCAATGTTATTGGTGTCCTTTTAAGAAGAGGAGATTGTGACATACAGGAGACCCCAAGGATGCATGTATACAGAGGAAAGGCCATTTAAGGACACAGTGAGAAGGTGCCATTTGCAGACCAAGGAGAGTGACCTCAGGAGACACCAAACCTGCCAACATCTTGATCTTGGACTTCCAGCCTCCAGAACGTTGAGAGAATGCATTTCTGTTGTTCAAACCACTCTTTCTGTGGTATTTATTACGGCAGCATAAGTAGACTAATACACATAACTTGTGTAACTACCACCTAGATCAGGGCCAGAGTACTTCCAACAATGCAGAGTCCCTGCCTTGAGCCTCTCAGTCAATCTTGCACTCTACCCACAGAGGTATCATTGCTGTGAGCCCTATCATAATCGGCTGCTTCTGTCTGTTCTTGAACTTTATACAAATGGACCCATACAGTATGCTCACCTGTGCCTGGCTTCTTTCATGCAGCATTACATCCGTGAGGTGCATCCTTGCTGTTGTGTGTAGCGTTCATCATTCTTCTGCATTGCTGTATAATATTCCACTGTGCGACTTTACCTATGTTTGTTTATCCATTTGCCTGTTGGTGCACAAGCAGGTTGCTTCTCATTTTTAGTTCTTTTGAATAAAGCTTCTATGGGCATTCTTGTCCACATTCTTGAGGCCCTGAACACAATACTTAGGAGTAGAACTGCTGAGTTGCAGCTTAGATATCTGCCTGGGTTTAGTCAATGTTACAGCCTGTGTTTCATCCTCTCTGTGCCTCCACTTCCTCATCTGTAAAATGGTGCCTGCCACCTAAGGCTGTTGGAGAATTCAGTGTGATAATCTATGTAAGATGGGAAGAAAAGAGCAAGATACAGAACGATATGTACAGCTAGATACCATTTATGTAAAGTGTAAAAACCTGTATGAGCAACACGACATAATGTTTATGGCATACATAATTGTGTAATAAACACGTAAAAACATCGATTGGCATAATAAACTCCAAATTTAGGCCTGTGGTAGGAGGGTAGGAAGAAAAACCAAGATCAGGGCTGGCACAGAGGGGCTACAGCTCTATCTGTAATGCCTTGTTGGAGAAGAAAAAGATCTGGAGCAAACAGACCACAAGATTAAGATTTTGAAAAGCTGGAATCGTGATTTTTTCTCTATTCTTGTCTGTGTTTGAAACACTACTAATTAAACGATATAAATTATTACCAAATATGTAATATTAACCTACAAAATATTAAAACTATATAATGATTTGCATACTGCCTAGGACACAGTATGCAAATGAGTGCTAGCTATTGTTATTATTAATACAAATTGCCTATTGCATGCCAGATTCTATATCCGTGGGTTCTGGGGTGCTGGGTGAATCACACGTAGAAAACTAGATCCAACATAGCCGGTGTAGACTCTGCTCTCACATAGTTCCTGACTCACAGTAGGCCCTCAGGGAATGCTAGATCTTGCAATTTCTTAAAGTGAAGCTTTCAGTAAACACATCAGCCCTTCTGGGTGTCCAACTCTAACCATACCAGGAAACAAAGTCACCCAGGAGACCCTGGCATTGAAGGGAGCCACAGAAGAAATGCTGATCCTAGCTCAGCTTGCAAACCCTGTTGGGTGAATTCTTCCATTTCTCCCAACACCTGCACGGGGTACCCAACAGCCAGGCTGCGCTTGACAACAGGCTCCAGCTTTAACAAATATGGTGCTGGCACTATTTATTTTCCAAACGTGGTTGAATTTCGACGCATTGTAGGGATGCAGTTAGGAAAAATAATGACCAGGAAACACACACGTGAGCACACGCACACGCACACACGGACACATGCATGCCCGTGTTAGCTCACACAAAATAAGGCAATGGCAACCAACCTTCCCAGGGAGAAAATGGAAAAGATAAAGATAAACAAAAGGAGCTTTTTTTGTATCACTTTAAGAGGAAGAAAAAAGCTTCAAGAGTGGGAACACGCACACACACACACGTGTGTGTGTGTGTGTGTGTGTGTGTGTGTGTGTGTGTGGTGTGTGTTGAAAGGAGAGAAATGGAGTGCAAAGGGAACAAGTACGCTTTGCTTGGGAGATAAGGGGACCTCCATGGCCGCAGCCCTTAATCCAAGCCACCCAAAAGATGCTTCTTGATTTGCATTGCACGAGCTGGCTGGGCAGAAGAAACATGGATTTTATTTTAACAATATCTTGGACAAGAACAAGGGATCCTCAGCCCCAGTAAAGCAGTGCCCCTGCCCTAGCATGGCACGCAGGATGGGATGCTATTTCTGAGCTCCGGCGAATGTGGAGCCGAGGAAGTAATTGTGCCACTAATTGCTCCAGCTCGGGCTCAGTTTACAGTGATATGAATGGCCTAGTCTCCAGTAGATCAGCATCATAAAAAGAGAGAGAGAAATAGCAGCCCATTAGGATGGGAATGGGGGATGCTGTGGAGCCTGTGATGGAAGCTTCGTGCTTGGGTCTGCCTTGTCAGTTGAATTTCACTGGTGAAATCTTGGGGATACAGGGGTGTGGGGTTTCTTCTCAAGCAAATTGTATTGGGAGCTTCTGCGTTTGAGATCAGGCTCTGCCACTTTTCAGACTATGTGCTGGCCCCTCAGAAACTCAGTTTGCTCTTCTGTAAAATAGAGCAATGCTATCTACCTTGGGTTGAAGGTGACAATTACAATGAAGAATGTCTAGCACTGTGCCCTGCACAATGCCATTAACATCAGCTGGGTCTGATTTTTGAAAGAACGAAGGAATCAGGCTCTTTGAAGGCAGTCAGTTTGGTAGGGAAGACAAAACCTCAAATTAGGACTGATGGCAAAGGGCTGAGGTGTGGAGGGCTCTGTAAGAAAGGCAGCCAGGTGCTGCTGAGGGATTTGTCTGAAGATGCAGCTGCAGCTGGGTGCAAACAGCACAGCAGGCTGAAGTCCCCAAGATACCTGCTTCATCTCATCAAGGACATGACCCGCGCAAGTGGAGAAAAGTCCTTTGTTAATCTCTGAATAGGCACCTACCGTATCACGTGTACTTTCCATGTGCTGTCTCATGTAATATTTTGTCCTTATAACGATGCTGTTTTCCTGTCTGCTGGCATCTGTTGATTTTGCCATCCCCATTTCCAATACTCCTTTCTGCTAAAGACAAATTGATTTTCTTCCTGGAAAAAAAAAATTTCCATGTGCCCCTAATAAGGCTGTTCTCTGACTGCTGTGGAAGAGCAGGAGTTTGGCCAATCAAGGAATTCCATTCCCCTGGTCTCAGTGATTGACAGAGAGGGCATGTGATGTATTCATAAATGAGGCTCAATTGCAGGACTTTATCTATGGGATAAAATGGGAAAAGGATATTCTTTCAATGCCACTGGCTAAACAATAAGAGGATATAGGCTTAGAGCTTCTGGCATCCTCTTTGTTACCATGAGGTAAGACCCTGCCTAAGAATGAAAACAGCACAAAGAAATCAGAGCAGAGATGAGACAGAGTCCTGAGAACATCCTTTGAGCACCTAGATCCAACCGTGCCTGAAGCTAGTGTCTTTGGACTTTACAGTTCTGTGAACTAATACACTCCCTGTCTCTCAAGCTACTTGAATTGGGTTTCTATACCTTTATCTGAAAAGATTTTGATATGTCCCATTTTTATATTCACAATACCTCCCTGAGAGAAGCTAGGAAGGTATACTTGTCTGAGGCCACAGACAAGTTTAGGTTTAAGTTAAGTTTGTTTAGGTGGAGGAATCGGTGTCAACCCAGATTCTCCTGAATCCTGACTCCATAGTCTCAACCACTGGGCAATTCTACTATTGACATGAGTTAAAAGAGATGTTGGATTTATTTTCAAGACTGAGGAAGGTAATGACTGGCTACCATCGCTACTGTGATTACTGTAGTTTGTGATTCTTTCAGGCCCCTCTGGCTCTGGAGGTGACGGTTGCTAATTATGGCCATGCTGACATTTCAGTGGGAAGATGAACTACATTTTGTGGTTCTACTGAATAACCCTCATCTACCTCTCTACCCTCATCTACCACCTCTAAGGGCCTCTGGCCACAGATTTTTAAAAATATTTTTTCATTTCATGTTTTTAATGCTGTTTTATTTTTAAATAGTTTACCATTTACAAGAAGTTGCAAAAATAGTAACAAAGGTCCCTACACACCCTGCCCCCAGTATCCCCCAATGAGGATATCTTACATAACCATAGTAAAATGGTCAAAACCAGAAAATGGACATTAGTACAATACTATTAACTCTAACACAACCTAATTTTGATTTCACTAGTTTTACATAAACTTCTTTGTGTGTGTGTGTGTGCAGTTCTGTGAAATTCTATTACGTGTAGATTTGAGTAACCATCACCATGACTGAGCTGCCGAACTGTTCCATTAACACAAAGAAACTCATGCTATTGCTGAGTAGTCACACCCCACCCCAACCCCATCCTCTGGCAATCACTGATCTGTTCTTCAGAATAATTGGGTCACTTCAAGGTTGTCATATAATGAATCCTGCAATACATAACCTTCCCAGATTGGCTTTTTTTTTTTTTGCTCAGCATAATGCCCTTGATGTCCAGTCACGGTGTTGCACACCGTGGTTCAGTCCTTTTCATTGCTGAGTAATATTCCACTGTATGAACACACCATAGTTTGTTTTACCATTCACTTATTGAAGAAAATTCAGGTTATTTCCTGTTTGGGGCTATCATGAACAAAGCTGCTATTTGAGTTTTTGTGTGAAGATTAGTTTTTATTTCTTTACAATAAACACCCAGGAGTGGGAATACTGGCCCACATGGCAAGTACATGTTTGAATTCATAAGAAATTGCCAAACTGTTTTCTGGAGCAGTTTTTCAGAACATTCCTCTCAGCACTGGATTTGGGGGCCCATTTTCTCCTGATGAGCAACATCACATTTAGAGACTATCCCAAGGTCACAGAAAACACACTCTCCTCCTCCAGTGACAGTGCTAACGAGCAAGTGGGAAATGAAATCCACAACTCACATTCAAAGGCAACTTTTTTTTTTTTATTAGAAACACAGTGTTCACTCATGGTAAGAATATTTGGAAAAATTCAGCCAAGAGTAAAGAAGAAATAAAAATCTCCCACAACCTCATGCCAGGACAAATCAGCCCTGGGGTCTCAGACTTCATTCTCTCCATCTCCTCTAAGCATCCACAATTTGCCATCCATCCTTCCAGGTGGATGCAACGTTGTTTTCTCTGTCCTTTAATAAGAAGGGAACGTGAAACCAAACCAAACCAAACAAATCAGAGGGGAAAATATGCCCAAGGCCTTGACGGCTTTTCCTCTCTTATCAGCCTCAGAGAGCAGGAGTTTCCTTTTACAGCCCTCAAGAATAGACATGTTTCTCGTCTATTCCCGTCACGCGCCTCAAGGTTGCGCGGCCCGTTCTTATCAGCAGAAGGCACCTGGCGCATTGTGGGGAGCCGGCTGGGTGGCGACCCTTTCCAGAGAGGCTTCCTCCGGCTGGGCCCCCAGCCCGCCGCCCTGCTGACCCGGAGTTCACCTGTGCTTCTGCTCCAGCCTCCTCCTCCACCACCTTCCCCTGCTGAAAAGAGGTCCTGGGCTAAATGGAAATGACCCGCCAATGCGCTCAACCCCAGGGGGACACCCTCTGAGAGTGTCCGCAGATCCCTGCAGAAGGCCCTCGGCTGGGAGGCCTTTGTAAGAAAGTTGAAGTCAGTCGCTTAGGGGATAGAAGATGCTAGGGGAAATGAGAACGTGCCTGTGTCCTCTCAGGCCCAGCAGTACAGACTCCAAATCTGGGGGTACGTGAAGTTAGTTGGCGTTGTTTTCCCAGGAGTCCCAGAATTCTGATGATTACGATTTTTAGTACATATACATAATTCCCATGGTTGGGGAAATCAGTTCAAGTTCATGGTGACCAGTCTAATCTGCTAGTGTTTTTCAGTTTTCAAATGCTCAGCCTAGTCGCTGTCCCGTTTCATCCTCACAGAGACCTTTAACCACGGTTGCTATTAGTTTTTGAGTTTTACAGATGCGATAGAGGAGGCAGGCACAGAGAGGTGACAGGACTGCCTCAAGGTCACACAGCCAGGAAGGGACAGAACTGAAGCTCTGACCCAGCCACATCTCATCTGGCTCTGACTTCCTGCTATTTCTAATACCCTCTGGACCTCAGTTTCCCCATCTGCACAAAAGGGGGCTGCCTCTAGATCCTCTCCTTGGCTCCTTCTTATCTGAACTTTTGATGACCCTGTTTCAGGATCAGATAATTGTAAAATCCAACTCACTAAGGAGCCCTGAGTCCTGCAACTGAAAACATAAACAGAGTCAAGTGTGGCTTTGCTGAAATGGGAGAAATTGGCCCAGCCCAGTCTCACACATGCTGATTATGGCACCTGGAGAGATGTTCAGGCAATCAGGCAGGAGAGGAAGCAGGATACCAGAGCAATACATTTACAGTCACTTTATTGCTTTAGGGGAACAAAATCATAATTAATATTAAAGATTCTAAAGGAATGGAAACTTACAGCCAAAAATCAACAGAAAGCCCACTGCCTTGGAAGATCACTCTTAACATTTAGCTGAAACGGTTCTAAACATCTCTTGGCACAAACGCATTTATAGGTGAAGGGCCTCAGTTGTGTACATAGCCACACTCTTGTGTCTGGTCATGGCTGGACTATGCCCCCAAAAGGATTTTTTTTCATGCCCATAAATGACTATCCACATGAGCATGGTGTCAGAATGTTCCAGTACTTAAATACACTGCAGTTTGTTGAATTAGTGCCCTAGTGATGAATCTTTCAGTAGTTTCCAAATGTTTGCTGTTATGATCAACCCAAAACTGAAATAAGATTTAGATGAAATATATTGTAGATACAGATGTACATATAGGTATAGATATCTATACAGATATTTAAAGAGGATTTTAACTGCTGATATCTTATTTTATCTTACAGTGAGGACTGGCTCTTTTAGGGGGTGCAGTAGATTGAATAGCCCTTCAAAGTCATTGACGTTTAATCCCCATTGTAATTGTTTAGGGTGGGAAATCCTATTATGGTAATTGAAAGGTGAGGCCTTGAAGAGGTCATTAGATTCTGAGGACCATGCCTAGTGAATAGATTAATAATGGTGGTCAGGAGCGTGATGCTGAGGACTTTAAAAGGGGAGCACATGAAAGTTTCTCTCTCTCTGCTCTACTATATTCTGCCATGTAAGACCCCTGTGTCACTGTCACTACCAATGAGGCCTTCACCAGATGTGTTCCCTGGACTTTGGACTTCCCAGACTCTGAAACTGTAAACAATAAATTCTGTTTTCTTACAAACTACACAGTTCCGGGTATTTTGTTATAAGCAACAAAAACAGACTAATACAGGAGGTAAATATCTTGATAGCTGATAAATTTCAAGGTGGAAGGTAGAGCCTACCTGAGTGTCTCTCTTTTTCTTGTGAGGTGACCTGGGCCAAGTGGCAAGCACATAGTAGGTAATCATTGCTTTCCCCTTCTCTCTTGTTCCATCCTCACTTGGGAGATGACAAAGAGGCAGCTCTCATTGAATAATTCATTCAAAAATTCAAACAAGTACTTCACACCTCCTGTGTGCCAGATTCCATGCCAGGCATTTGGGATGCAGCCATGGAAGAGGCAAGGACCTTACTTCCAAGGGGCTGCCAGGCAAGGGAGAAATGCCCAGATTAACAGTGCGGTAACACTTAGCAGTAGTGTAAAGAGTTCAGGCAAAGAGGTGCACTCAAGGTCAAGAGCGATGGATGCTGCTTGGAGTCGGTTTTGAGGGACAGGTGCGGATGGCCAGTGAACACTTTGTAGTGGAGAAAACACCAGAGCTGGGCTCAGGGGATGATGTGGATTTTCAGGAGGGAAGTCCGTTGCAGAGAGATGGAAGGAAGTCAAAAAGGCAGTGGACTGAAGAAAAGCTAACGCAGCGGGTGCATGGGGTTTCTCTTGCAAATAAATGGCAGGTTGGCACCTGGAACCCCTTTGACTCACTGCATTCAGTGATGGGGGCAGGGACAAGGTGCTCCCAGAGCTGGGCCAGGAGCAAAGGCAAGGACAGGGTCAACAGCAGTCTTCCACCTGTCTCTAGGGCCTGCTGGTTCTGGGCTCCAATGGACAGTGTCCTGTGAGGTGTGAGTTAATGTGTGGCCAGTTCCTATCATTTCCAGGAAGAGGTGAAAAATCACATTTTCGACTTGAACATCTCCTTTTTAAATGTTGGCAAGGGATTTGATATAAAAACCAAATAAAATAACCACCAGAAAAACAGACCCCCCTTGCCCCACCCCCACCCCAAAGTGCCTTTTGACTATGCAGAAGACATTTGAGTGACGAAATTCTGCCCACAGAGCCCCAGGTGGCCAGCTTGTCCCTTGACACCTCCCCAGAGACATGTGACCTGAAAAGACACCGTCCAAATATAAGCTTCAGAAAAGAGATCTCGGCCCCCAACCCCCCATCCGTGTGGCTGGGTTTATTTTTAAAGCAAGGCTTCCTTGTCTGTGTTCAACTCAATGGGTGGAGAAAATAATTAGAATTGATTTCTCTGCACCCACTCAGGAAGAGAATAGAAGGCGACTTTCATCTCTATACAGAGGAGAGGAGAGGAGAAAAAGAAAGAAACTTATTTCCAATCCGTGTCTAATTCTATGGATAGTCTTCTCACTTCTTGGGCTGTTTTAGTGGTGTCTTTTGATTACAACATTGGTTTGAAGAGACACTAATTGCACCCTGCTTACAATGCTTGTAATTATGCGTATTACATTTTGATTCATTTCCATATGTCAACACCACTACGAGATGGGGCGGGGGGTGGTGGCTGAGAACCGCTTTTAAAATCGGTTATTGTCTATGAAAAAAAAATCCACACAGAACATGAGTGAAGTGTTCTTTGTTGAAATTGGAAATAAGATTATACATAAAAGTCATCCTCTGACATCCAGAAAATGGACAGTTTAAAATAAATTGCCGCTACTGATCAACAAGATTGCTAGCACCCCTTCTCCCTTTTACACTAATGAGGGAAATACTTTTCAAGTCTCTAATAGCAATATGTTCAAGTGTGTCATTTCAATAGCTTTCTTCTTAATAAAAGATGACCCCAATATTCCCCCCTTAGCTGAAGACATTGTCCTACCCCGATGTATTTGTGATTTGAGGCTCCTTGTGGAAAAGAAAAGAGAGAAAAAGAGAAAGGAAGAGGGCAGTCGAGAGGGTGGGTGGGGCGGGGAGAGCGACAGTGTTTCCTGAGCTTGCAGACACGGAGCAGCTTTGCAGAAACAGAATCGCGGCCCCTCTGGTCTAAAGAGAGATGACTCTGAACCAAATAATAAATAAAGAGCCACAACAAAGCAGCCTCAAAGAGTCTGTATGTAGACACCGCTTCCTGCTGAGGACCGTTCCTAAGCACAAACACCTCTCATACATGAGATGAAAGGACTCCTACCTCTCAGCCAACATTTGCATATGGAGGCGGAAGCAGGTTGTTGCCTGTGACTCTGGACCCTGAAAGATGCTGAAGGTCAGGTCAGGATGGCACATCTTGAAGGTTTGAGTGAGTGGATGAACGAGTGCTTTGGAGCAGGATTTGCAGAGAGATTGGGGGCAGGCATGGCTGGAGAAATAAAGAACAAATCTAGGGTGGTCCCCTCATTTCACCACTCATGTGCTGGGTGCTGTGGCTGAATTGTGTCCCCTCAAATTCATATGTTGAAGCCTTAACCCCATAACCTCAGAACGTGACCGTATTTAGAGACAGGACCTTGTGTCCCCTCAAATTCATATGTTGAAGCCTTAACCCCATAACCTCAGAACGTGACCGTATATAGAGACAGGACCTTGAAAGAGGCGATTGAGTTAAAATGAGGCTTTTAAGGTGGGCCCTAATTTAATCTGACAGGTGTCCTTATAAGAGATTAGAATGTACAGGAGACACCAGGGATGCACACACACAGAGAAAAGGCCACGTGAGGACACAGTGAGAAGGCAGCTGTCTGCAAGCTGAGCAACCCACCCTTGGATCTTGGACTTCCAGCCCTCAGAACTGTGACAAAATGCATGCCTGTTGTTGAAGCCATCAGACTGTGGTATTTTGCTACGGCAGCCCTAACAAACGTCTATGGGACACTCACTTTGCCTCCGTGTGACTTGGTTACCCCATCTATAAATGGAGAAGATGAAGAAGATTCTACCTCATCCTGGTGCTGCAAGAATCCCATTGCCCACAGGGACAGTGTCTCCCCAAACTCAAAGGTGGGAGTTTCTGGTTAAGGAGGTGGAATTCATGTTGCAGTTAATAAACGTGTTCAATGATAGTGATAATAGAAACTACCATTCATCAAGTCGTGGAGCACTGGCCTTCTGCTAGTGCTTTGTATACAAGGATGTCCTCACTTAATCCCTCCACAAGCCCTATTGCTATAGTCTCTGTTCAGATGGGGAAATCATATGTGACCAATCAGGATTTGAACCCATTTCAGTGTACGCTGCCTCCTAGGAACTTTCGATCTCTTGGGCTTAGGTGTGAAAACCTTCTCACATGCCACTTGGGAAAATGCCAAGGGCAAAATTGGGTCACCCCTCCTCCAGCCATCCTCTCACCCCCCCCCCCCCCGCCCCTGCCCTGTCACCTTTCAACTCCAAGGGTTTGGATGTCTTCCCTTTGATTCCCAGGCCACCACAATGGGAATCAAACATTTTTCCCCAGGCTGGAGGTTAGAATTCAGGATCTGATAAGCGATCACTTTATGGTTTGTAATATACCTGAGGATTTTTTATTTTGCATGGCCTGGCTACACAACAACTTCTGTCATGTGCTCTGCACTCTTTGGGGGCACTAACGGCATTTCGCAATTCGGTCTTTTCGCAGGACCCCATGTGGCTTTCAACCTCCTGCCATACCTCTGGGTAGGACAGTCTCTGGGATGTTTGCTTCCTGGGATAAGCTGGCCCTGCTATGGAGCCCAGCTATCCAAGTATCCACAGTAACAGGCTGGTCTCTGCCTGAGAGGGTTGTGCTTTGAAGTAAAGGAAGAGATACCCCCAAAGGTTGCCTGCAGGCAGTCAGAAAGCAACCCCACCTGGCCAAGCACTGATCTGAGAACTTGTTCTCAGCAGTCCTGGCTCCTTTCCTATGAACTCCAGCCCGTGGTTACCAACATTAATGAATAACAGCAGCTAGCCTTCACTGTTGTGGAAGTCTATGCTAAGACCTTAGGCTCAACAGAGTGTGCAGCCCTCTCTACAACCCCACAGGAAAAGGCGAGGATCCCTGTTTTGCAAAGGAGGAGCCAGAGGCCCAGAGATGCATAGCAACATGCCACCCAGGAGCGTGATGGAGCTGATCTGAGATTCACACACAGGACTGTCTAACTCCAAAGCCCGTGCTCCAAACTGCCGGGCTGTCCTTTCTGTGGATACTGCTGAGCCTGCAACTCCTGCTTTGGCTGGGAGACTCCTGCTTTTTTGGTCCCAGTTGGCCTTGACCTTTCCACTTGCTTTTCACAGACTTCAAGGCCATCTTTGTGAGAGTCTGTGCCTTTGCCGATCCTGGGTTCTGAGGTTGCTGCCTCTGCCTTCAAGGTCATGATATAGACAGGATACCCTGAGGCTGTAGCCTCCTTGCCTTCTCCCTGTCTTGTAGACCAGCAGGAATTCCAGCAGCATCCTCTGCTTGTTTTGTCGGCTCTGCATCATCCCTGTGCTTTGTTCAACTTGTGTTCTTTCCCATTGTGTTTGCCCATAGCTTTTATGCTAATGTGTGTTGAACTGATGCCACCACAGTCTGCCATCCCCAGGTGTTACTGAGGAGGACAGAATGGCCTCGACTACACTATGGGCCCTGTGAGTGCAGGGTCCCGCTCACCACTGAGTCTCCCTGCCCCGCTAGGGCCTGGCTCACACTGGTGCTCAGTAAACAGTAGCTCAGCTCACATTATTATCCATTCATTCCTGCCAGGCACTGGGTTAGAGCTGTGGGTACACCAGTGACCAAAAGAGACAGAAATCTCTTCCTTTAAGGAACTTACATTCTAGTGGAAGGGTGACGATGGAGAAGAGGAAGGAGGGGAAGAGGAGGAGAGGGAGGATGAGGATGAGGGAGAAGAGGAAAATAGGGGGAAGGGAGCGGGGAGGGGAGGAAGGAGGGAGGAGGGGGCTTATGTCTAGAAATCACAGAATATCAAAAAGTTGTACATGTCCACAGAGATTGCCTTATTCTACAGCTATTCCTCTCCTTTCTATTGCCTTAGTTTGTTGCTTTTGCTTTCAACAATGAACCCATGCAACATGTTCAATAATTTTTTTTTAAATGATGCATTTTGGGACCTGATAAGGTGTGATCCATGGTCTGGTCCAAATGGTTCATTTTACCAATGGGAAAATTGAAGCCCAGAGCAGGCAAGTGACTTGCCCAATGTCACGATGGATTAGGGGCAGAACGAATACTGGGATTCAGGGCTGCCTTCTTTCCCCACAAACGTAGATGCTCAGGGAGGAATCCCTCACAGCAATGACTTGGGGCCAGGCAGTGGCTGAGCAGCCATACACCTCAGCCACCTGGGATCTCAGTTGCAGCAGTGGAGGACAGTTTCAGGTTACTTGGACTCACTTGGGTCATGGTGCCCATTTCCTGCATAAGCTGTGAGGCTTTTTGCTTTCTGCCTGGGGCAATAGTACCAACATGTGGGAGAGTGAGCCCCAAGGTGAACCTTCAACAATGGGGTCCCAGGGTCGGGATTCAATTGGCCATCACCCCATCCATGGACAAACAGTTCTGAGAGGTCCCAGGGAAACTGAGCCCATGTCCACAGCAGTGACCACAAACACCACCCTAAAATTGGCCCTCCCTCCTCCCCGTCTCTCTCTCCCAGCTCCCTCAGCCCTGCTTCCCAGCATTGTCCCCCCAATAAGTCACTTGCACCCAAGTCTAAGTCTGCAATTTAACATTCATTCATCCAGCAGGTACCTGTTGAGTGCCCACCACATGCAAGACTCTCTTCTAGGCAGTGTGGTTGTAGCAGTGGACGAAAGAGGCAAAGTTGCCAGCCTCACTGGATGGATGTGAAATGAGTAGATACACTTTAAGTAAGTGACATACTTAGCAGGCCAGATGGTGCTACCAGCTAAGAGCAAGATAAAGCTGAGGTTAGGGGATGAAGAGTGACTATTTTGGAGAGGTGGTCAGGGAAGCCCTCTCTGATGAGAAGGCATTTGGAAAGAGACCAGAGGGAGGGATGGAGGGAGCCATGAACAGAGGGAAAAATGCCTACAAATGCCTGAAGGGTGAGGACCTAGAATAGAGGCAAAGAGCAACACAACCAGGGTGGCTGGGAGGAAGAGGGGGGGAGGAGAATGATGGGCAGGTGAGGACACCTAGGGTCAGAGAAGGGAAGTGATCCCCCAAGGTCACACAACAGGGCTGGGAGTTGAATTCTGTTCTCTGAGTCCCTTCTACAACGTGCAAAGCATGATCCTCAAACATGTTGAATAGAAAAGAGAAGGAGTGAGAGAGAGGGGGGGGAAGAAAGAAGGGAAGAAAAGAGGGAGAGGAGAAGAGAGAAAGAGAAGGAGGGAGGGAGGGAAGGTGGGAGGGAAGACAGATGGATGATGAATGGATAGAGGGATGGATGGATGGATGAGTGGATAGAGGGATGGATGGGTGGATGGATGGATGGATGGATGGATGGATGGATGGATGGATGGATGAGTGGATGGATGGATGGATGGGTGGATGGGTGGATGGATGGATGGGTGGATGGGTGGATGGGTGGATGGCTGGCTGGCTGGCTGGATGGATGGATGGATGGATGGATGGGTGGATGGGTGGATGGATGGATGGATGGATGGATGGATGGATGGATGGATGGATGGATGGATGGATGGATGGGTGGGTGGGTGGATGGATGAGTGAATGGATGGATGGATGGATGGATGGATGGGTGGGTGGGTGGATGAGTGGATGGATGGGTGGATGGGTGGGTGGGTGGATGAGTGGATGGATGGATGGATGGGTGGATGGATGAGTGAATGGATGGATGGATGGATGGATGGATGGGTGGGTGGGTGGATGAGTGGATGGATGGCTGGCTGGCTGGATGGATGGATGAATGGATGGATGGGTGGATGGGTGGATGGATGGACGGATGAATGGATGGATGGATGGATGGGTGGATGGATGAGTGGATGGGTGAATGAGTGGATGGGTGGATGGGTGGGTGAGTGGATGGATGGATGGATGAATGGACAGATGTAAGGAAAGAAGAAAAAGAGGAAAAAGGAATAAAGAAGGATGAAGGGAAGGAAGGAAGGAAGGAAGGAAGGAAGGAAGGAAGGAAGGAAGGAAGGAAGGAAGGAAGGAAAGAAGGAAGGAAGGAGGGAGGAAGGGAGGGAGGGAAGGAAGGAAGACTATGTATTTAAGCCTCATTCTTCCTGAGCTAAATCTGGCCAGCTGGAGTGTCAGGGACTGCTGCCTGCACCCCACCCACCCTTTCTCTTTACCCCTCCCCCACAGCCTCCTTGCTGTTGAGCTCACTGAGCCCTTGTCCCAGAAAGGTAATTCTACCTTCTAATTACAGCACTTGTAAAAGTAGGAGAGGGGCTCATTCTTCAGAAATAAATCAATACAAGTTAAAAGGCCATCCTGTTTGTTTCTGTAACGATGCTCTTTAGAAAATTGGGTGCTGTTCCATTCGCTGACGGGCACCCCATCCGTCATCGGCAGCCTGAGTCACATCACGTTATGTTGCCAAACATAATAGAGCATGATCAGGATGATGCATCAAGTTGGAGATTGGCATGAAAATGAATTTTAGAGGAGAGGTCTCACTTGAGAAAATATATAAAACCAAGAAAGAGGAAGAGCTTAGAGGGAGTTTTTATAACCAGAGATGAAATTTAGAAAGCTCAATAGCACAGGAATCCCCAAACCAGGAAAATCACAGCAATAACAACATATAATAATAAAAGCATCAATAATTAGAAGGAAAAGGAAGACAAAACTGTCAGAAGTGTTCCCTCCACTGGGATACACAACAGTCAGATGAGACAGATTTTGTTATTCCCATTTAATTAGGAAATTGCAGCTCAGAGAGGTTAGGTGAGTTTCTCAAAGTCACACAGCCATGAAGCAGCGGAGTCAGCATTAGAAGTTGGATCTCCTGACGCTGGAACCAGGAACACCAAGGCATGTGGATGAACCAGGGCAAGTTTCCTATTTAGGTGTAAACATTACACTTGATTTTCTGAAAGGCCCGGAAGATTACCTAAAGCATCAGACTACACAGATATCACATTCTTGCCAGGGAGGGATGGCTGGCCCAGATGTGCCTTCCAGCCTTATGGTCCTCTGGGTCTATAAGTAAGTAGCACCTGGCCTGTGTTAGTTCAGTGGAGGGCAACTGCCTTCATTCTGGGAAGGCTGAAGCTCTGCCTGTAGCTGTTATTTCTGCAGTTGCCGAGTGGAGGTCTGAATTCGTAGCAAGGGCAGGGTTCAAAGTTAGAAAGCACTTCTCCCACTTATGGCCCCAGCTAGGCCCGCAGCTCTGCTCAGGCCAGGGATTGGAGGAAGATGGAGGTAGCTGCCAATCAGAGGGCTCTTCCCTGCCTTGCCAGGGCCCTTCCTTGGTCATGGCAGAGCGGCTTATCTCTCAGAGTCACACGGCTTCTTTTTTCTGGCTGATCCGAGCTGGTGAGATAGGGATGTGAATTTCAGTCCACCAAGGTGACTTGAACACCTACTCTGTATGGGAGAATTAGGCTCAGTCTCTGCGCTGGAGGGTCAAGGGGAGAATACATGTAAACAGACAAGTATAGTATGTTTTCATTCATTTGTAAACCTCTAATATCTCAACTGCTGCATACTGTGCCAGGCTCATAGTGGAGCTCAGTAGCTGGCAACTCAGACTGCTGCTGTGATGTGGAACGTGCAACCATAGAAGCAGGAAGAAGGAGAGTAATTAACTGAGCTGGGAGGAAGCAGAGAGGTTCCAGTTGGGTTTTGAGGGATGCATAAGAGTTTGGTGACAGGCAAACCTCCCAAAGGTAAAAACATTCCAGGGAAAGAGGTTAATAGGTAGAAAGGCAGGGAGTAAAGGCATGTTTGGGGAAAAATATAATTTAGGAAGGGAATGTTCTCAAGTTTTTCAAGTGGAGGAGGAGGAGGAGGAATGAGAGATATATTATAAAACTGTCTTAGTCAATCTACCAAGTCAATCTACCCTTGGGTGGCACTAAAGGCAGGGTTCAGGTGCCATTGCCCAAAACATCGTATCTCCCAAATATGATGCTAATTAGCTAGGATGTGCAAACATGTAGGATTTTAAAAATTATTCTCCTCGTTTCCTTCAAATGATAGGAAAGGGAATCTGTACTTCAAAGGCCATAAAAATGTCCTGAGGCACTTGTGGAAATGCAGATTCCTGGGACTTACCCCCAGAGATCCTGGTCCTGGTGGCGCTCAGACCACACCTGTAGAAACACCACTCCCTGCAGGCCTTGAGGAAGGTCCCCCTAGAGAGAAAATTCTTTATGCTGTAGCAGCCACACCAGGGATTTGAAGTCACTAATAGACATTCCCCCAAGGAAGCACAGCCGTTTCAAGTCCGGAGGAAGGGAGCTGGGGCGGGAGCGCTCAATTTCACAGCAAGTACTTTGTGAACTCACAACGGCATACTTTCCCGCAGAACCACAGCAGCACCTTATTAAAAAAAGATCAGCAGGGCCTTTGGAATTGATCATAAACTATTTCTGTCAGTGTCACACACAGCCACATTTTGGGAAGTTTGCAGACACATCTGCTAAATTGAAAGGCTTTGGGGTTTGAGAACAAACAAATAATAAATAAATGAATATATAATAAAATGAAGAGAGGGGAAAATTACTCTTTGAGTTGGGAGACAAGAAATCTTAAGAGAAGGGAATATGATGTACGTGCGTTGTACATGCCCAAAGTCAAGCACACAGGGGCACTCAGAGAGTGAGGAACGAACGAACGAATGAATGAATGATGAATAACAGATTTCAAGGGCAGTCTGAAGGCAGCTGTTCCTGGATTAGAGGCTTAGAGAGAACTCTGTTTCTGGTCCCTTGTGGTTGGTTTCAGTAGGGGGATATTCTCATTATAAAATGAATTGCAAGTTTGGACATCGTGCTGTACCCTCCTGAGCAGCTGTCTGCTCATTGAGAAGAGAGATGTGATATGAAGTAAGAAAACAGACTCAAATAAGAGAATTCCTACTCACAGAGCAGGAAGGGCCTTTGGGGGACATTTACTCACTGTACAGATAGGTCAAGTAGGACCCAGAGAGGAGAAATGTTTACTTGAGGTCACGCTGTTGCTCGCAGCAGGACCAGAACTAGAAACCAGGTCTCCGAAACTCCTAATCTAGTATATCTTTTTCTGCTCCATGCAGTGAGGGGCCAACATAGCCAAATGTCCTGGATCAAGTGTTTAGGACTAACTGGGGCACTGGAGCCAACAGCAGGCATAGCTACTTGCGCCAGCTTTGGGTGTTAAGTGGGACATGTGTGTAGGCTGATCTCATGTTTGTCTGTTGGCACCTGAGAAATGCAGAGCAAGGGCCACACGCAATTATCAGGATGGTTCTAAGTGGCCACGTTTATTCAGCAGGCATTGCTGGGTGCTCAGGGCTTAGCAAAGACCAGACCATGTCCTGCTCTTGTGCCTTTTGCCTCCTCCACCATCAACACCACACTTCTGGGCCCAAATGTCCTTGTTCTTCTAACCATAGCCAACTCTTACTGATGCTCAAGTCCCATCTCAAATGCTCTGTCCTAGCTGGCCAGTTAGCTCACGGTTAGCTCACTCAGTTGAATGTGGTGCTGAGAAGACCAAGGTCAAGGGTTTAGATTCTCTGGCCAGACACCAAAAATAAATAAATAAATAAATTTGTAAATCAAATATTCTCTACCCTCAAGCGTAGCTATTGCCCCCGTTTATCCTCCAGAAAGCCCCATTCACACATTGATTAGGGTGTTTTCCACACCAGTCTGTAATCTTACTTTACACAAGCCTGGCACACCATAGGATCTGAACGCAAGTTTGTTACATAAATAGCATGCATGGTGCTACCTGTGATAAATCTGATCTCAGGCTGGAGACCAACTCTTAACTCCAGACCTCATGAGGCTTGGTAGTGTCTTCTCACATTGGCCGCAATTGTCAGGCCAGCAGAGCAGGCTTCATGGACCATCCAGCGTCAGGGGCTCAAGTGATAGAACAGAGAAGGCTACAGAGCTCACATCATTGCCCAGCATCTTCTAGTGCAGTGTCCCTGCCTTCTACTGAAATGCAACCCATAGAATGTGGCTCAGTGAATGACGCAGACCTCAGCTTGAGAGACAAGAGCCTCCTTCTTCCTCTTTAGGGAGGGCTGAAGAGATAGTTGGGGACATTGAGACAGGCAGGAAGGAGTTAGGTTCTTCCCCACCCCACCCCCGCAACTATTACCACCATTTTGCAGATGGGGAAACTGAGAGACTCAGAGATGTTAAATAGCTTGCCTAATGTCACATACGGAGGGAGAGATGGAGCTGGGAGTCAACCCTATATAGTCTGATTCCAGACTAGAATTGTTTGGGCTCAGCCTTGCTGTGGGGGCAGGAGCTGGCCGATGGTGGCTGGCCTGGGAAGGGGTGTGGCACTGAGCAGAATCATAGGTGTAGTGGCACAGGGAGTCATTTCAGCTGCTCTTCCCACTGCAGTCTAGGAATTCCCAGTGATGTCTCCAAAGCTGCAGGAACTTCTGGGTACTTCCAGCACCCTGGTCATGTTCCTTTCCACCTTTGTCTAAGGTGTTCCCACCACTTAGGAGGCTTTACCCACGTGGCTCCTACTCATTTCTCTGATCCCTCCACAAGTGCTATTCTCTGGTCCCACTTAAGTTAGGTCCCTTTTCTATCCTCTCACCACACATTTCTCTCCTTCATATCATTTGCCTTCATTATAATTTTATACTTATGTGTGTAATTAGTGTATGAATCTGTCTCTTCCCCTAGACTGTAAGCACCTCGAGGGCAGAGACCAAGTCTGGGTTTGCAGCACAGTGACTGACACATAATAGGAGCTCAATAAAAATTTGTAGGGTAGGTAGGTGGATGGATGGATGGATGGATGGATGGATTATAAGATAAGTGCATGGATGGATGAAGGGATGGATTTTAGGAGAGGTGCATAGATGGATAAATGGTGGATGGATGAATGGATGGATGGAACGATGGATGGATTTTAGGGAAGGCACACGGATGAATGAATAGATTGTAGGGTGGGTGGTGGATGGGCACGTGGATAGATGGGTGGATAAATGATCCTGCTTCCCTTGACTTCCTCAAAGCAAAGTAAACATTATTCTTATATTTTATCCTCTTTTAAATTGTGGCCTTGCATGAGTCTTACATTGGTCCATCTAGAGCTGTTTACAGCATCCAGCATCTTTTTTGTTGACTCAACACTGTGAGGGGTTAGAGAGACTCCTGGTGTGGTAGTAAGATGGCGAGTTCTTCCATCAGTCTCACGGAGTTCATCACTCACTCCCCTCCCCTGTCCCCATCAGCTGTGGGATATTGAATTATTGGTCCCAGTTCTTGACTCCTCTGTAGTGGGAATGACAGGTTCACATCTTGGCCGGGGCTTCAGAGTGGGGAAGTGTAGTCCTCCATCCCTTGACTGTGGGCTGGACCATGTGATTTGTTCCGGCCCATGGGATGTTAGTGTATGTGTCGCCTGCCTTTTGCTATCAGTAGTTGCCAGTCCAAGAAGGATGGGAGACCTGTGGAGCAGAGCTGGAGCTGAGTCCAGTCAAGGCCAGCCTAGATCACCCCCACTAACCCTTAAATGCATGAGTCAGAAGTCAACCGTTGGTGTTTGCCACCAAGATACCTGTGGTTGTTTGTTATGTAGCGTTATTGTGGCCAGAGCTGACAATACACAACTGCGTGACCCTTGGGGAGTTATTTAAGCTTCTTATGCCTCAGTTTCAGTTTACATTATTATAGTAATAATGCTATTATCTACTACAATCAATCTTTCAGTGTTGTGAGAATTACAGGTGGTAACACAGTAAAGAATTTAGAACAAGTGCCTGGCACAAAAATGTCTAATGACTTTGGGCAAGTTAATGTCGTCATCATCATCATCACCATCATCATCCTAAGTGACTCCATAAAGATTGCTGCTTACATTGAAGCAGGAATTTTGGTTAGATGACAATCATGACCAAAGCCTAATTAAATACACCAGTTAGGAAATGAGTTTTCTTCATGTTTGCAAATATTAATTGCATTTGCTGAGCTCTTACCTTATGCCCAGACCTGAGCTAAAGACTACGTGAGTTTTCATCTTGCTGAATCCTCAGAACTGGGCTGTGAGGTAGATGTTACTGTTTACCCTTATTTACAGACCAGGAGACTGAGGTTTGGAGAGCTAATTCACCTAGCTAGGAAGTGATGGAGCTGGGATAGAATCTGAAGGAAACTCCAGACTCCCCATCCATAAACCCCATGCTCCACAGCTAAAGGCTTTCACACAGTTTATAGATGAGGAAACTGAGGCTCAGAGAGGGGAGATGCTCTGCCTGAAGCCACACAGCAGGTAAATAGCCAGGTCAGCTTCCATATGATATTGTCAAGTCTGTGAAATGAGAGGAAATCTCAGAGGGTGGCCCAGAGGGTCTCTGTTCCCCAGCTTAATTTCTGGATGCCTAATAACGTATTGTTGAAGTTGGATTAAAAAAGAAACTCCCCTAACATCCAGAGAGGCCGTGCTGTGCCGGGCCAGTGTATGCTGAGGCTAGCTGGGGAGACATTCCTGGACCAGCTGCTGGGGAATGTGCAAATACAGAAGTGTTTCTCCTGCTGGGTGGGGTGGTGTACAGCCGTGGAGTCCTGCAGAGCTCGTGGGCCGTGACTCACCCATCCACAAAGCTGGCCTGCTCATTTCAGGTGGGGATCAGGAGCACATAAGATTGAATTTGAAGTTTATTTCTCCTAAAGGACCCATCAGATGTGACACCAAGACAACCCCCTCTCCCAACCCCCATCTTCTCTCCAGTTAAGTTTTCAGAAGCAGAGACAGGGCAGAGTCCTGGAAGGAATAACAGGAGAACAATGGGAGAAGAGCATTGATAGAGCGCCTACTGCATGCCAAGCCCTGGCTGAGCAATTCCATGCATTATAAACTCTTGCTCTTCCAAGGATAATCCCAGTTGTATCAACATCCCCAAGAGCTGGTTAGAAATGCAGAATTTCAGGCTGCACCATAGACCCACTGAAACAGAATCTTCATTTTGACAATATCCCCAGGGCATTCACGTGCACTTCAGCCCTGTAAAATAAAAATCTCATTGCATCCCTTCTGATACAAGCATGCTGAACCCCATATTACAGAGGGAAGCTGAGGATGGAGGCAGCCAAGATTTGCCAGAAGTCTCCCAATGAAGAAGAAGCTGCACTGTGATCTCCTCTTTCATCTATCTGACCCCAGAACCTGTGACCTTTGGGTCACATTGCAGGCAAAATGGCTCAACATTCTGTGGTTTCAGGACCATAAAGAGGAGGGGTGATATCATGGGGAAAGCTTTTTCTATAGCAGCAGTTGAATTCTCAGCTCTGCCACTACTTGCTAAGACATCACTCTAAGGGCTCAGTTTCCCCATCCATGAAGTGGGGGCAGGTAGACATCAAACCACATGACCTCTGTAGTCATTTTTAGCTGGGAAGTTCTGATTCCAGGACTCTAAGTGTTGGTGCCAGGGGCCTCTCCCATCTCAATATGGGGTTGAACCACACCCAACCTCCAACTCAAAGAGCCTCTCAGGGACCTCTCCCGTCCCCCAGTCAAGGAGAACTGCCCAACCGCCTCAAACACCACACAAAATCGCAGGCAACAGGGCAGAAAACCCAATTATTCTCAGCTGTTACACTGCTTAATTTAATATTTCCAACAAGTTCCTTGAGCCTGTTCCTCAAGAATGAAATGCATATTTGGGCTCTGTCACAAAACATTACATTTTGCCAAGGCAATCCATTTTCCTACGATAATTTGAAAGCGAGTGCTGACCCCCCCACATGGTCTGGGGGCTTTTACTGTATCTTCTGGGAAAAGAGGCGAGAAAACGAGGGTCTCTGCAATGACAGACAGGGTGGGGATGGTACAGTGACAGAACCTGGTGTGGCATCTGTCTTTATGATACTCCAGAAAGAAAATTAGGGGAGAACCAGTGGAGCCTGGGCTTCCCTCACCACCACATTACAGATGCA
Organism: Cynocephalus volans; assembly: GCF_027409185.1. NCBI lineage: Eukaryota > Metazoa > Chordata > Mammalia > Dermoptera > Cynocephalidae > Cynocephalus > Cynocephalus volans. The sequence goes on from NC_084461.1 coordinate 201,306,843, forward strand.
GGGTCTAGGGAGGCATTTTACTGGTGCCAGATGATTCTGTGTTTAAACATTTTTAAAAAGATTACACAAATCATAATTCATAGTCACCAAGGAAAAAAAATTCTAAATGGAGATAATAAAAAAAGAAATCACCTGCAAACTCTCACCTAGAGATGAAGATATGTGTCGTCAAAATTTTGTTATATATCATTTTAAAGTGGTTTATAAACACACACACATAACCATATATGACCAAATGGGATCTCACTTTACATGCAATTTTTAATTTAAATTTGCTTTGCAGTAACTTCAGGCTCACAAAAAGTTACAAGAGCCTTACAGAGAGTTACTGTGTATCCTTCCTCCACCTTCCCCCAAAGATAACATCTTACATAGCAATGCTACAATATCACAACCAGGAAATTGGCATTCCGAGTACTATTTTATTATCTGTCTTTTCCCCTCAACACATTTCCATCAGGAGCCAAGGCTTTGATTTCAGACCTTTGGGGTTAAATCCTGGTTCTGCCTCTTTCTACCTGTGGGACATTGGTCTCTAGACTTTGGTTTCCCATCTGTAAAATGGGTTGATATGTGGAGTATTCACCTGAGGCAGGCTTGTTGTGAAAATTAAATGATATACTGCACAGTGTGTGACCTACTCGAAAGGCTGAGAAGATAACATCGGTCCCTATATCACTTTATCTTTGCATTGTCCCTTCGAATCCCAGAAATCTGGGGAGGTGCCTAAGAGGTAGGAGGTTCTGGGTGTGGGGAGGGGCTGAGAGGTAGGACCCTGTTCCCCTAGCTCCTGATAACCAAGGCCACTGTTTCACTTTTTTAAAAAATCTATGTAAAATCTATATATTTGAATTTCATACATAAAGCTTAGTTTGAAGAAAAGGGAGAATTCCAGGATTTTTTAAAAAGGGGAATTTCAAGGTTTATGAAAAGATTTTACTGATCTCAGATGGCTGCATAGGATTCCATTGCATGGAAGCCCCATTCTTTACTTAATCAATCCCATTTTGTTGGACATGTGGGTTTTGCTAATTTTTTTACTAACACGAACAACACTAAAATGAACATAGGCATGCATCTATTTTTACATACTTGTCCAATTATTTCCTTAAGACAAATTTTTATAAGTAGAATTTTGAGTAAATTGGGCAGATCTGATTAAGAAGAAATCAGGTGTTTCTCTTCCATGAATCTCAGACCTAGAGACTCCTCTTGAAAATCCATGAACAGGTGTCTCAGAGGGGGCTATGTATATGCTTGGCATTTAACTAGCTTATTGTTCTGAATTCTCCCATAAGTGGGTATAGTGGGAATTTTTCTTCCCATTTTGCTGATGGGAAAACTGAGGTTCCAAGAGGTGTAGCAGGTTTTCTCAGGCCATTTGGCTAAGAAGGAGCTTGAGCAGGGATTCAACATGTTGCCAACACAAGTTATTTCCAGGAGGTCTCAGACTACCCTGTCCCCCAATCCACCTCCCCGCCCCCGGCTGCAGACATACTCAGAGGCTCCACTGAGGAGTCTTTGAGCAATCACACACAACAATCTCTTGGTGCCTTGATTTCCTCAAGTGTAAAATGGGACATATATATATATGAGAGATGACATATTCTAGATATTTAAATTGACATGAAATCCAGGCATGGCTTTGCTATAGGTCTTCCTGTAGCCTTTATTAGAAGACATATTATGAAACTCTAAGAGGGGGATTTGCTGGGCTCCTAGACATTTATTACCGGGGAATCCTTTTATCAAAAAGCATCTTATTGGGCTGTTATTGCATGGGATTAATTTAAGGGACGTTACATCTAACTAGCTAGGTACCTGTCCCCACACATAACTATCCCCAACATTTACTGAACTCTTAGCATATGCCAGGCTTTGCACTGAGTACTTTATAAATGTAGCGTATTGTTTAGTCCTTGTGATCATCTTTGAAAAAGTGCATGACAGTGTTGTTGAAAGAGTGAAGGAGTGAGAGGTGGGTATCAGTTAGGGTCCAAGCAGGGAAGAGATGGCACTTTCAAAGAGGCTGTGATGGTGCAGAAGAACTGAGCATAACAGCAGAGGATACTGAGTCACCCTTGGGCTCACAAGAGTAAGGAGTTGTTACCATCCCTAGGCATAAGGGGGCAAGACCAGGGGACTACTGCAAGGGATCAGAGACAGTACCTGTTGAGGGGCTGCTTGGCAGGAGCTGTGACCTTTGGTGGAGGGTCCCAGATGGCCTGCAGTCCAGCAAGAGGAAGCCAGGGAATTAATACCCCCCCACCTTGTCCCTCTCATCTCTTGCCATCATCTCCCTTTGGCGGGAACTACCTGGAGGCTGGAGGGCTCAGGGACCCCTTAGTGTAGCTCAGCATCTCTTGGCACAGAGCAGGAGAAGAGGGGTGGAGAGTGAGTGTGGAGGGGCAAGTGAGTTTAGGAAAGATATAAGTAAGTGGGTGAGAGAGAGGGTGGGTAGCAAATGAAGCAGCTGTCTCCCTGTGCTCCAGGCCCCCCCAAAACGTCCTTATCCTCCCTACTCCAAACACCACCCAGGACCCAGGCTTGGGGTCAAAACCTCCTTAGCTCCCCTTATTATCCCATCTGATCGGGGCTGTCATTAGTCCACAGCACTGAACAAAGGGCCCTCGCCCAGGCGGCCATATCCATGGGGCTAATTAATTGGATTAATGGTAGAGCAGCCCACACTGGGTCTGGCTCGGATAATTTCAATGAACGCTGAACACCAATCCCCAAAGTCATTGGAATATGGATGAGGCAAATTGAGTTAAAATTGAGGAGATTGCTGCATTCATTAGCCCGCCCACCCTCTGAAGTCGCTGGTTAATATGCAAACTATTAATATGCAAATCAGTGCAAATGAAAAAAAAAGTGTGAGTCCCCCCAACCTGTTTTTTTTGGAAACTCTGCTACACATAGGCAGCTGCTTCTTGTGAAAGGAGAGGCAAGCTTGTGTGCAGGTCTCTGAGGCAGGAGAAGGGACTGGGAGCTTTCATGTCAGAAATTAATTAAAAGCAGCGGCAGGGACACAGCACACCTTTATCAGCCTGCAAACATGTGTTAGAGTAAGCAGGGCAAGGTGGGGAGACCGGATTCCAGGGGAGAAGCTTGCTGTTCACCTGGGAGCAGGTCCTTGGCAGCCACAGGGAGGTCTGTTTGGGTTTTTTTTAATTTGCAGTTGTGTGTGTGTGTTTGAGATATATATATATGTATATATATATACACACACATGAATATATTCAGATATTTTCTTTAACTGCATAACAATACATGTTCATTATAGAAAAATTAGAAAACAGGTTGAGTAATAGCTTAGTTATCTAGGATTAGTACTAAATCAGAACCAAAAGTTATGTAACTTTATCTAAAAAGTCACTTAAAACAAGAAATTTTTTAAGTGATGTGTTTATATATTAAATATTTTATTCATTTTAAATTAGTTGATTGTTCAATCAGTGATACAGTCACATGGTTCAAGATTCTAAAGGGAAAGAAAGGAAGGAAGGAAGGAAAGAAAGAAGGGAGGAAGGAAAGAGGGAGGGAGGAAGGAAGGAAGGAAGGAAAGAGAAAAAAAGGAAGGAAGGAGACAGATCCCCAGTTTTTCTGGTTCTCTGTGTCCTGGTCACCCAGTTCTCTTCCCTAGGGGCAACAATGCTACAGGCTCTTAAGAATTCTTCCCTAAATATCTTACATGCATATAAGCAATTATATGTACGCACTTTCTTTCACAGACAGCGATCACTAGGCATACTACTGTGCATCTTGCTTTGTTTGCTTAACAATACATCCCAGAGATTGTTTCAAATCCACCCATGAAGACCTTCCTCATTCTGTTTCACTTGCTCGTGTTCTGCCACATGTGGAAGGGCTATTGTTATCTTTACCAGTGCCCTAGTGATGGATATTTTGGTCGCTTCCTGTTTATTCGGTTATTTTGGCCAATGCAGCAATCAAAAACCTTGTATGTATGACATTTTGAATGTTTGAGAGATTGTTGTAGGATAGACTCCTGGAGGTGGAACTGCTGGGCTGTGTGGCAGGTCACGTGTGGTACAGTTACGATAGCTGTGGAAATCGCTCTGCAAAGTCACACTGGCCTCTGCTCCCACAGTGAGTGCCTGCTTGCCCTCAGCCTCACCCACATGCATGTTTGTGCACCAAACTTTCAGGCCAGGCCGAGGCTCTAGGTTTGAATTTAGCTCCTCTGCATGGAGATCCCTTGTACCCTGACTTTCTTGTGGAAACCTGTAGTCATAATGCATTATTTCTCATTACCAGTGTTTGGATTTGACTTCTTTTCAGTGAAACAAAAATTTAAAACATGTAAAAAGCCACCTAAATGCTGGATTTTTCTCAGACTTTTATGATTCCCCGTCCCTATTTCTTACAGTTTCTTGCTTGTACCTTTATGTGTGTGTGTGTGTGTGTGTGTGTGTGTGTGTATGTGTGTGTGTGTGTGTATGAGGGTACTTCAAAAAGATCATGGAAAAATAGAATTAAAAGAATACAAGTCCTTCCATAAACTTTCTGAAGTACCCTCATGAATATATATATATATATATATATTATATATATAAGTATATTTATATATTATATATAAACTTCTATATTTTTATATTTATATATTATACATAATGTATATATCTTAAGCAACTCACCTTTATTGTGTCTTTTCAAGAATCCAACTTAATTTTCATGGAAATGACAGTTTTTCCACACATTCTCATAAGGCATGGGTTTCCCTAATGTCTAATTAAACGATCTAATTATGCTGTCAAGTACAACTGGAATAAGCAGGTTTGGTAACAAACACAACTGACTTGTGGGAAGTTGGTAGCTTAACTAACGAAAGGAGACGTGCCCGGGTGAGGTGAAGACTGGCCCCTGGCCAAGAGTGCTTTGGGGGCCACAGGAGTCTGCACTGCGTGTGATGGGGGAATGTGCAGGAGTGGTTAAGCTGGCTAGCGTGGTAGGTGGAGGTCAGTGAAAGGAGTTGCTACATCAATGGCAAAAATGATGCTGGTGGCAGGGAATGAGCTGCCTGAGAGTCCCACAAGTGAGATCCTTTGAGGCGACTTATTTATCAAGCACTTACGACTTGCAAGCACCGCATTAAGCACTTCACAGGCTTTCCCTCAGTTCATCATACCCATCTTATAGACAGGAAAACTGAGGTTCAAAGAGAGGAAGTTTTGTGCTCTAGGTTGTGTTGGAAATGAGTACTATAATTTTTCGTGTTTGATGAATGAGAAAAATGATGAAAGAAAATAGAAATCACACTGAATTCCTCTTTTGAAACTTGTTTTTCACATAGGAGGTCACAAACACTTTTAAGAAATAAAATCGATGTTGGGTAGACATAGGTGACTGTTCATTAAGTCTGCGCAGGGTGTGAAGAGTGGCCACGAGTGAGCCCCTCATATCCACCATCCAGTTTAAAGAAAAGACCAGCACAGTGGCCTTTGACACTATCCCAAGTCCCTTTCCCTCCCCCACCCCCTGCCAGAGTAACCACCATCCTGAATTTTGTACTTTTCAGCTCTTGCTTTTCTTTATAATTTTATTACACATGTTCATAAGCCCGAACAATATATTACTTTTGTCCATTTTTGAGCTTCCAATAAACAAAATCATACTTATGGAATCGTCTTTCTCTTAGTGGGATTTCATGGGCATCCTTTCATGTCAATAGCTGGGCCTCTCATTACCCATGTTAATGAGAGTGCCATATCCGTCATGTGGTTGATCTGACACTTGCCCATCTAGGGACGACTGTCTGAATTGCACCTTACTTTGCGATGGGACTTGTTAAGACCATCCTTCCTGCCCAGGCCCAGAGTGGGAACCACGGCCACTGTGTTAAGTGAAAGACTCTTAGATTCTGTTCACCCTGCTGGTGTGTGGGTGAGAGGCCCCCAAAGAAACAGAACCTCCAAGCAGGGTTGTGACGGTGACAAGTGCCCAATCTCAATACAATCTTCTTTGCTCTAAGGCCTTCTGTGGCTCCTCTTTGCCTTGGCTAGACATCCAAAGTCTAAGATACACGTCTTGTCTATTGCTGTAGCTTAGCTCTGGGTTGGGAGTGGATTAGGGCTCAAGACGAATATTGAGTGAAGGGAGGAAGTCTTCCCTGATTTTACAGCCATAAGTCACCTCTTTCCTCTTTGATCCCCCCAATCCCCACAACACACACACACACATTCTCTTGTCCTTCTCTTATACCAAACTCTGTCCATCTTGCAAAATTTAGAAATAGGATCTGCCTGTAAATGCTTAGTAGCTCTGCTGACATGACAACCTCAGATGCTGTCGAGTCTTAAACATTAAAGACAACACATTACCAAGACCTGCCCCAGCAGAGAGACTAAGAGAGGGGCTTTGCTGGTGAACATTTCAAGAGTTTCTCATAGAGTCAGCCCCAAAATATTGATCGAGAATCTGCTACAAAACAGGCCCAGCTCTAGATCCAGTGCAGAAACAGGTGGGGGAGGAGCAGGAAAAAATTTAATTATCTCACTATTATCATTACAAATAGCATGTGGTAATCACTCACTATATTCTGTTTATACTTCCAAGCGTTTTACATATTTTCACTCGTTTAATCCTGAAAGCACAGTATGATATAGGTGCTGTTACTATCTGCATTTTGCAGAAGAGTAAACTGAGGCATAGGGAGCTTAAAGAAGTTGCTCAAGAGTCACAGAGGTTATATGAGAAAGAGGAGTTAGTATTTATTAAGGTACTATCATAGGCTAAACAATTTAACTCTCTCGCTGTAGTAAGCCTTACGATGAGCCTGTGGACTTGCTGCTCATCTTTCCGTACCATAGAAGAGAAGCTGAGGATCAGAGAGGTACAGCGGCATTCTCAAAATCACACAGCCAATTAGTAGCACGGTGGGATTCTGTCATTTACGAAGGCAACAGATACTTACCGGACGGCAGGAGGCTGGAAGGTGATTAGGAAAAGATGCTGTTGTTGAAGAAGACAGTCTAATGGCAGAGGTGGGCAAACAGCCAGGCAAGCGGGACACTGGAGATTAAGTGTGATTATGGAGGGTGCACAGGTAGTTGCAGGGTGCTTCAGAGGGCTCCCCACACTGCCTGGACATAACAGAAGGCCTTCTAGAAGAGGATGTCTGCTCTGAGGCTTGAAGGGCCTGGAGGGATACAAGGTAGAAAGAACAGAGCAGTCCGAGGGAGGAGTCGAGCAAGGTCTGGGGCAGGTCAGAGCCTGATGCCAGGGGAAAATGGACACCCTCATGGGGCGAGAGTTTAGGGAAGCACGGAGGTACAGTTATTGTTCCCATTTTACAGATGAGGAAACGGGCACAGAGGGGGAAGTGAATAGCTCAGGTCACATAGCTGAGAAGTGGCAAAACTGGGCTGTGAACCCAAGTGGGCTGGCTCTGGAGTCCCCCCAACTTCGCCACCTGGCAACAGTTCAGATGGGTCCAGCTGAGTCTCCCCAAGACAGGTTCACCCAGCAGCCCCCGAGATGTGCCAGATACTCATCCTCGGCACGGCTCCAAGCTGGACAGCGAGAGGTCTGCTCAAGGCTCCTCCTGAAAGCCCAGGGATGGGGACCTAAGCTGGGTCTACTGACGCTGTGGTGGCCCAGACCTGCTCATGAATGGAAGGTGCCTGGGGCTGCTTGTACCCGGTGACATCATGGCTCCAATCTAGTCCTGCCCTCTCCAAATGAGTGAGAAGGCAGTTGACTTAGAGTTAGGAGGGGTGGCTTCATGATTTCCCCGTCTGTGCTGTGTGGATGTGACCACTGCCGAGTGAGCTTGTGCTTAGCAGTCCCCCCAAGGCCTCATCATCATTGGGCGGGTGGGGCTGCTTCACAGGCAGCTGCTCAGAATGGGCTCTGAAGCTCCAAGGCAGAGAGACAAGGCCTCACTGGGCAACCCCAGCAGCGTCGGCTGCAGACCTATGCCACTGCCAGGCTCAGTGTCAGGGCAGGTCAGCCAGGGAGACACAAGCGCACCTACCTTGAGCACCTGCTGCATGCTACGCTTTGCGCTGCAAGGCCCGTCAGCACTCTGTGTCTTCTTACAAAGCCCAGGAGGCAGTGGTTCGTTTATTCTTCCATTTGGTGAGTCTTTCGTCAGACGTTTAGCAACTGCTTACCCCACGCCCTGCTCCATGCTAAACCTGAAAGGTGCAGCAAGGAGTTAAAATGCTCAAGTTCCTACCCTCAAGGGGTTCACAATCCAGGGTGGAAACAGACACTGATCGCCAAGTGCAACACATGCAAATCACATGCAAACACATGGAAAATAGTGACTATGAAAAGGGTGAGGGTGGGGATCTGCTCCTGCTCCCTAGGTCTGTAATTGTGGTTGAGCCCCGTTTTACAGATAGGGAGACTGTGGTTCCTAAACATAAGCAATGGGCCTGAGGGATAAAGTCCACACTCCTTGAGGCAGGTTAGAAGACCTCTACCCTGGACCTTCCAGCCTCAACTCCAATACTTCACCCCTTAGCTACAGGCAGCTACTTGCAGATACGTCTGCAGTGCGTTTGTTTCTCTCCTCTCCCTCACAGACCGTAAGTACTGTCTTAAACAAGAAGTGTGTGTATCCGTTTTATACCTATTTCCCCCTTCCCATGGCAAACGGATAGAACTATACCTGGCATATAGTAGGTGATCAGTGACTATTTGGAAGGTGGACGGATAGATAGATAGATGAGTAGATGGTTGGATGGATGGCTGAAAAGTTAAGGGAATATGCAAATAGATGTGTGGGATTTGGGATGGGCAGGTGGATGGATGGATAGATAGAAGCATGGTTGGATAGGCCAATGGTTAGATGAATGGTTGAGTGGGTGGACTGATCAGTGAATGGGTGATTGTACTGACGGATGGATGGATAGGTGGCTGGATAAATGCATGAGTGGATGAATGGATTGGATGGACACCATGTTTTTACTTATTTATTTTTATTCTTTGCTATCCTAGAACTACAAGTCAGTAAATCTTCAATAATTTAAGAAAGTTGATAATGGGGTGAAAATAGTATCCTAGGCTCTCAGATCCATTCATTTTGAGTCTCCTTTCATCCGTAGCTCCTTCCTCCTCATTCATTGCTCGAGAATGCACAATATCATCTTAAATGCTCTGGTAAGCCCTGAAATAAAAAGAGATTTAACTTCATGTAACCCAGAGTTTACCAGTTATAGTCAATGACAGATTTTATTTTCCCTAAGCACCATTTAACACAACCTGGAACTACTCTTCTATGCACTACCTTGTGAATGTAAGTATAAAACATCTTCAGAAAGTTTTACTTGGCAATCCCTTACATGAAGTGCTTCTGTGATCAAAAGTCACTTGATGTGTGGGTGTCTGTGTGTGTGTTTGTGTCTCTGTGTCTGCGTATGTATGTCTATATCTGTGTGCATCTGCATATGTATATGTCTGTGTCTCTGTGTATATGTGTGTGTATCTGTGTGTCTATGTATCTATGTCTCTGTGTATATGGGTATGTCTTCGTATGTGTTTGTGTGTGTACCTGTGTGTCTGTGTGTGTATGTGTATTTGTGTGTCTGTGTGTGCCTGTGTCTGTGTGTTAGTGTATGTGTTTGTGACTGTGTATATATATTTCTGTGTATGCATGTTTGTGCATGTGAGTCTAAATGTGTGTATATGGGTGTACTCCATGTGTCTGTGTGTATGTGTTGGTGTGTCTTCTTGTATTTATACTTGTGTGTCTGTGTGTGTATCTGTGTCTGTGTCTGTGTGTGTATATATATGCAGTGTATGTGCGTGTATCTGCATATGTGTACATGTGTGTATCGGTGTGTGTGTGTGTGTCCATGTGTTCTGATGGTGAGGTTATGAAAACCCCATACTAGGGAAAGCAGGTGAATTTTGCTGGTGAAGACACTTGACCATGGTGACCACTCTCCCTCTGGCCTCCCATCTATCATCTGTAAAGTTGGAGCACAATAGGCTTGGCCTCTAGGTTCTCTTGCAGCCCCAGCCTGGCTCTCCTCCATGATCCTGCCTGCTTTCCAAGGGCTGTGTCCATGCATGTGCCCTCCCTGGGCTTCCCTCTTTCCCCAGAGGCCTGCCCTTGCCCTTTGTCTACGGGACAGACATGACATGAAGGGTGCATTACCCACATTTGCTCCAGGCATCTGGACAGCCTGATGCTGTGACTCAATTTTCCATGCCAGCCCCCAGGCCCTGGCAGGGGAGATGTATCTGTTTTCCTAACACAGCCCAGCCCTGCCAGGGGCAGTCAGCTCCCAGCACCGGCTGCTCTGCTCCCAGCTTGGTGCCTGCCCAGAGCAAACGAACTCATCACTGTGTTTTGTCGGCAGCCACTTGCACCCCCTATTCTAGTCCCTCCTCTGTCTCTCAGGAATTGGCAGCAGTGACTGAGCTGGAAAAATTGTTCCATCCAAGTGTTCCAAAAGCTCAGAGCAGCAGCATTAGGATCACCATTGTGGCAGTCCTGGTGAGGACTGATGGGCCCAGCTGAGTCCCTCTGGCTTGGGGGACTTGGGGAAGGTGTCTGAGTGGAGATGGAGGGCTTGGCACCTGGGCAGAGGCTTGGCTCTCAGACCCCTTGGGGAGAGCTCCTGAGAGGCTGGAGATGGTCATTACCAACCCCAACCTTGCCCCCCAAAGTGGGATCTGTCTGCAACCCCCATGACTTGAACAGAGCTGGGGAATTGAACGTGGTGAAGGGAAAGAAACTCTAGCACATAAAACCCAACTCCCCAGGGCTTCCCAAGAATCCTGGTTTAACTGGGCTGTCCTCCCTAGATGCACAGAGTAGGGGAACCCTGCCAGCACAAGCCTGACATATAGTAGGTACTCAGTAAATACTATCAAAGATACCATTGATTATAATACGCACCATTATTTTACACCTTGCTAAGGAAAAAAAAAGCAAGCTACTGATTAAAATATTGCATATTATCCATTGTTAGATGAATCTCGATTTCAGAGATATTAAAATGGAAACAAGTGCACTCTAACCAACTGCATAGGGCAGTTGTTAAGAAAGAGGGCAAATGAGTGGACAGAGTGAGATTTAAGCTCACTGTTTTGTATTTGCTTTTGTATGTACAGATAGTGCTGCTGCTGACTGGCTTTGTAACCTTGGGGAAATCACTTTCCATCCCTGGACCTCAGTTTCCTCATCAGTAAGGTGGGATTCACCATCCTCATCAGCTATCCCATAGGGCTAGAACTCTCATAAGATCAGGGCAGCAACAAAACTCTGAAAGCCACAAAGACGTTTATGCAGGAAACTGAGATGGCTGGCAAACAAGTGAAATCCTCGTCCAAGTGTACTTCCTGTCAGTGTATTCACTGTGTGATGTTGGACAAGTTGCTTTGCCTCCCTGAGCCTTGGTTTCCCCCACTATCCCTGACAGAGAAAAAGATAAATATCTTTCAGGGCTGTCAGGAATGTTAGAGGAGATGATGTTTGTAAGGTGCTTAACCCCATGCCTGACACATGGTAAACAAGGCTCATGAATCCTAGCTGCCACTAGTATTCCTTTACATATTCACATTATCTGAGTGGTGAGAAACATGCTTTTGGTGGCCTTCTTCCCTGTTTTCTGTAAATCACCATTATATTTCCAGTGCCTTGTAGACAGTAGTTTGCTCATTAAACAATGTGATGAATGAATGAATGCCTATTTTTGAGGGGCAGGTGAAGCCGAGTTCCACAAGCATGAGATTTTTGAACTGCTCAGAAGCAAAAAACAAGAAAGAAATCACCTTGGAGATCATGTAGCCTCACCCCATTTCACAGAGGAGGACATTGAGGCTCTGGGAGGCTCAGGAAGTTGCCCAAGTCCAGACCACCCACAAGTAGACTCCAGCTCAAGTCTCTGACCACCATCCTGGTATTTGTCCCCCAGCCTCATACCCTGGGGCAATGGATGTCCAGTCACTCTCCAGCTGCAGTGACCAGGGCCATACTCTTGCCAGGGTGAGCACTGCACAGTTACCCCTACGCAACTGCTTCCAAAGGAAGGCATCCACCACTGCCTCCAGGGCCTCAGACCCGGCCCCATTATCACTCCTCTCGGTGTAATAAATACATTTTAAGAGAAACAGATGCCGGAACAGTTGGACAGGAAGGGTCCAGGCATGTGAAGAGGAATCTGGTTTGCGAAAATCTGTCTATTTGCCAGACGGTGAGCGACATGCTACAGCCGGCTAGGTCTGGGTCTGGGGGCTAGGTGGATTTATCGGGCCTCCCCACTGTGCCTGCTGGGCCTTCCAGACCACCATCCTCAGGCACCCAGATAGGCATCCAGTTGTTGTGCCTGTTGAAAATGGGCCTAGGATGCTGACGGCAGCTGCATTACAACTTCAGCCACTGCAGCAGGATGGGGACCCCCATCCTGGAGACCATAGCAGCTTGTGTCAAGCATGGCAGGGGCAGTGAGGCACTTCTGAGTCAGACCCAGCCACTTTCCATAAGCGTCTATTCTTTTCCTGATTTTGCCCTTGCTCGCTCATGCTGCTTGTTACCTGCAAGCAACTACCACAACACCTGACCCTGAGAAACCATGATAGGAAAGGGTCTCCTTGCTGCCTTTCCTGCCTGGTGAGACTCTTCCCTCTTCCTGCACCACTACCCTGATGAGATAAAAAGCAATGTTGACTGATTTACAAAAGGCAGTGTGGCTGCTGCAGGTGCAGGCTCCAGCATCAATGAGGCAGAGATGCCTAGAGCAGACTTTTGTCCCAGGATGGACGTCACTGCCCCCTTACATATACAGCATCTCCCTTGGCTTGAGCTCACAAATCCCACTGAAGTTTAGGAGGAAGAAGTGGCCCCTCGGCAGGGGCAGGAAAACCGAGCACTCAGTGCATGATCTGGCTTTTCATCCTCATAGCAATTTGGCTGGGGAGAAATGATCACCTCCATTTTTCAGATAAGAATGTAGAGACTCCAGGAGGGACATGACTTATCCAAGTCATGCAGTTCAGGAGGGGAAGTGTTGAGGGGGCGCACAGAGCTGCCTGACTCTGATTTCTTCCCTTTTCCATCAACCCAGCTGCCTCCCTAAGAACAGGCAAGCCTCCTCCTTTCCCCACCAACACTTGCTGGGGATGAAGATATTCCACAACACTCTCCCTCACCTTCTTTGTGGTCACAAGCAAAATGAGGTGTTCATTTCCTTCTGGGAGAATTAATGCCAATAACTCTTCATTCTTTCTCTCCCTGATATTTTGTTCCTCATCTCAGAGCTGACCTACAGAGGGTGCACCATATAATAGGCTTTCAACCCAATAAATTTGATAGTATTTCTGGTATTCTTTCCCAATGTCTCCAAAAAGCTAAAAAAAAATCTGGTAACCCAAATTATATTCCTGCAAGGATTCCTTGTCCCCAGAAGTAGTATGAAAATACTTTGTGGGATTATGTAGCCTGATTGGGGGAGGGGGTGGTGGTGGGAGGGGAATTGGTCTTTTTTAAAATAGCGGTGATGACATCCTCATTGCCTACCACTTGTGGAGGGCTTATGATATTCCAGGCTCTGCACTAAGCCTTACACACACATCATCTTTTTTAACCCTCTCAGTATCCCTATGATATGACTGCCAGCATTACTATGTCATAGTAAAAACACTTTCCCAAAGCCACGAAATTAGAAAGTGGCAGAGCTGGGATCTGGAATTTTGCTTTTGGTGACCTGACTGTGCCGAGTCCTCTGTGTGTCCTCATGAACTTCCAATCCACTCACTTCGGCTTGGAGAGGCTGGAAAGTCAAGATTTGCAGACTCTCTTGAAGCTACAGTTCTGGATGCAGGTTCCTTCCTGCCAATGAGAGGTGTTGATGTAAGATTTGGGGAGCTGATGTGAGGCTACCCTGTGGTGGTTTGTGACTCCTGCTGTTTGAAATATGATGGTGCAAACTCCAGACTTTCCTGCAGCAGTGATCTGGCTTCATTCTCCCACATCCTGGATATCAAGAGGCGGTGGCATTAGAAAAGCAGCAGTTTCTGGTGTAATCCCAGCAGCAGCTGTCTGATTGCCTCAGTTTGGGGAGTTACTCCAGGAGGCTCAACCTAGAACTTGCCATTTCTGCTCTTCAAGTGGTTTTACATGCAACTAACTCCCTGTATTAAATCCCTTCCTGCTTAAAATACTTAGACTAGATTTTGTTCCCTTCATAGAACATGGATTGAGACACTGGGTAATATCACAGAAACCCACTCTGTTTTCTGAGCCTGTTTCTACATCTGTACAATTTACAGCCACAGAAGGGCTGCAATGAGAGATTGAAAGCAAAAGGGATTTCCAACTGTAAAATGTTCTGCAGAAATCGTGGTGCAGTCAGGATGTACTCTCCCTAATTGGGAGCATGGGGCATGTTTTCTCCAGTAATTGGCCTATACCACCCTTTACCCTCAAACCCCCTACAGAATCAGGTACCCACACAGCTTGCCAAGGACTTGGGGAGCAGCTGGGGTAGGAAGCGAGAAGGAGGGCTGCTTGTAGCTCATGTCTGCTCACAGTGCCCCTCGCTTGTGATTCTATCACCTGTACCTGCTCTCCTGAGCCCTATATGACATGGAGTGAGAGCTGCTGACATGAACTGCATAATCTCTGTCTTTCTCTCTCACAGGGGGCATGGTAGGGTGCTCTAGGAGCAAATTCCACCCTCACTTTTCTTGAGATGTTGCAACCTCCAGAAGTGGACAGCACTGATCAGGGACCTCTGGGGTCTTATCTGCTTAACAGAGAAACAGGTCTGAGGTGCACAGTCATGAGAAGAGAAACAGGTACCTGCCAGGATATCTCAGCCACTGTCAAGACTTTTGTGTGCAGAGAAGCTGGATTTGAGGGGAGACCAAATGTTGAAGCCAGTGGGTTCAGTCATCCAAATTCAATCAACATTTTTTTTGTCCGCCTGCTATGTGCCAGGCCCTGTGTTTGTACTAGGATTCAGTAGTAAAGAAACCAGGCACAGTGCTTGTGCTCCTTGGGCTGATAGCATTCCAGTGGATAGAGAAATGAACAGACATTTATGCTTGAAAGTGATTAGTACCAAGTTGGGGAAAATACAGGGGGGAAGTGGGAGCCCAGGAGAGCCACCCAACCCAGCCAGGGGCAATCAGAGAAGGCTTCTTGGGGCCAGTGATATCTAAGCTGACATCTGACGAACATGTAGGAATTTTTCAGGCAAAAGGGGATGGTGCGGTGGGGAGTGGGGCAATGCTTCTAGAAGGAACAGCTTGAGCAAAGACTCTGGAATGAGAACAAGTTTATCCAAGGACTCAGAGTTGTTCAGAGGTGCCGGGCAAGGAGTGGTGGGGTGAGTGACAGGACACTTCCTCACAGGGCCCTGTAGACTAGAAGAGTAGCTTTGTCATGAGGACACTGGGAAGCCATGGGAGGGTTTGGGGCAAGAAAAGGTGCTCTAGTTATCTACGGCTGCACAAACCCATGGAGATTTTTTTAATAGACTGTTTTTCAGGACACTTAAATTCATAGCAATGTTGAGTAGAAAGTAGAGAGTTCGCCATGTCCCTTGCCCACACACCCAGCCTCCCCACCAGCAACATTACTGCAATCAAAGAACTAACAGTGTACTTTGTTATCAACCACACTCCATAATTTACTTTAGGGTTCACTCTTTGTGTTGCACGTTCTATTTGTCTTGATAAATGTATAATGACATGCATCTGCCATTATAATTGCATGCAGAAGAATTTCACTACCCTAAAAATCCCTGGAGCTCCCATGGAGCTTTTTTAGAATAAGGATTTCTGGGTCCAACCCTAGATCCATGGAACTAGAATTCTCTAAGGCAGGACCCAGGAATATGTATATTGATGCTTTCCTCACCTACCTCCATACACAGGGTGAAATTCAGGCAGCTCATCTAACCGTGGTGTCTGTACAGAAACTTCTGGATGATACAATGTCTAAGGTCTCTTCTCATTTTAAAATTGTGTGATGGCTTAGACTAGAAATCCACTCCCAGTCAACTTCAGGAAAAGCTAAGCAGTTCTCAGGGGACCCTAGAGACCTCCCATGAGTGATCAGTGTTGAGGAAAGATCCTCCTTCCCATGAGGCTTTTCTTCCCACCAGTGGGGGACCGGACTTTTTGGACATCTAGTCTATCTTCCAGGACACTCATCAGAACTCTTCCAGGGGAAAATATGGTGTGTGAGGGCCAAAGTTTGGAAACAAAATGGAGGAAAAAAAGAAAAAATATATATATTCTGGAGTTAGGACCCTCTGTTTTAGCTATAGTAATCAAGATTCCCAAAGTACTGTAGCAGCATCTTTTATACTTAAGTAAGCACTCTTTATGCATTCATGCATGCAGCTCTCACCATGTCCAAAGTGGAAAAAAAAAAAAAAAAAAACACTTCCTGGATTAAGAAGGGAAGATACTCATTTACTCAAGTATGAGTTCCTTGGAGGCCAGGATGGTCTTATTTGTTTCTGCACCTGCAGAGCCCAAAAGGACGCTGGGCCAGGGGACAGCTTAGTGAGTGTCTGTTGAAAGAAAGAATGAATGAATGAATGATTTAGACAGTGAATAGGAGACAGTCTGCTATAGTGTTTGGCACATAGTAGGTGCTCAACTGAACAGCATATTCTCTATTGTGAGTCATGGATCAGTAGTCAGGAATCTAGGTTATTATTCTAGCTTTACCTTTCACACATTGTAAAATATTTGGCTGATCTCTTTCCTTTTCTAGACCTGTTTCCTCAGCTGTAAAATAAAGGTCTTTCCAGCTCAGAAATTTTATAAAATGGGTGAAAATTCAGCTCTGGTTTTAAAAAAAATCAACTGGTCTTTACACAGTGAGATACTACTACACACCCACAACAATGGCTAAGATTAAAGAAACTGATAACACCAAATGTTGACAAAGATTTGGAGCAACTGGAACTTTCAAACATTGCTGGTGAAAATGTAAAATGGTACAACCACTATGGAAAAAGATCATATGAAGTTTCTTATAAAACTCAACATAGCCCTACCTTATGACCCAACAATTCAGCTCTTAAGTACTCAGTAAGAGAGGTGGAAACATGTTCAAAAAAAGATCTGTATAAAAATGTCCATGGCAGCTTTATTTATAAGAGCTAAAAATTGTAAACAAGCCAACAGCCACCAACAGGAGAACTAGAATCCTATACAGCAAATAAAAAGAAAACTTATTGCTATGTGTAGCAATCTGGATCAGTCTCCTGTTCAAAGAAAAATCTTTAGACAAATTAAATTGATCAGAGTTTATTTGAGCAAAGAATGATTCATAAATCGGGCAGCAGTCAGAAATACTAGAGGTTCAGAGAGCTCCATCCAGCAGCACGAGCAGTGAGCTTTTATAGGCTGAACATGGAAGCAAAGCAGAGCAATCATCCAATTGGCTACAGCTAGGCATTTGCCTTAGTTGGGCATGGTCTAGACAGTTGGCTGCTTGTGATTGGCTGAAGCTCGGCTATTTGTGATTGGCTGAGATCCAGCCATTTGTTACAAAAATATACTCCTAAGTTAGGTTGTTACACAAAAACTTAAAGAGATGGCCTCAGGCTAATGGCCTCCTACTTATTTATTTTAACACTTCAAAACTTTATGTTGAACAAGAGAAGCCAGACACAAAAAAGCACAAATTATATGATTCCACTTGTATGAAGTTCTAGAACAAACAAAACTAACTGATGATGAGAAAAAGTTAGAACCATGCTTGCCTTTGGGGTTGGGTACAAGGATTGACTGGGAAGGGGCATGAGGGTACTTGCTGGGGCAATGAGAGGTTTGGGTTACATAGGTGTTTGTATTTGACAAAATCGGTGTATGCACACCTAAGTTTATGCATTTCAGTATACTCATATGCTTTTTACATAAAAAACTGTAAACAAAAACTGATATTGCACTACTGAAATGTTTGCTTGAAATGCATCAAAAAATAACATGAATTGATGGATGAATAGAGAGATGGGTAGACATTATAAAGGAAGTATGCAAATGCTAGTAGTAGAATCTAGGTAGAGGATAGATATTTGCTATAAACTTCTTTCAACTCTTCTGTGTTTGAAATATATTACAATAAACTGTTGGTGAGAAAGGAGGATCTGGGACCCTTCTAAGTTTAATATAAAGTTTAACTCCTTCTCTTTGCCATTTGAGTTTCTTTTAGAACAACGATATGAAAAATGAATTAATCCTAGGGATTTCAAGGACACACAGAGTCATCATATATATGTAATTATGTGCATACATATGTGTGTGTGTGCATATGAGTCACATATGTGTATATACACACACATGCATGTATATATTTTTTTGTCTCTAAAGTCCTGTAAAAGGATAAGTGATTACTGAATAAACAATTCTTTATTCCTACATGATTACGAACCATTAAAGATCTCCTGGGACCAGTAACAGTAACACAAACTACAAAGATGGCAAGGTTCTGATCAGCAAACATTTACTGAGCTGGACTATGTCCCAGGCTTTGGGCCATATGGTTTCTTTGGCTTCATCTTAAAAACAATTGACATCTTTGTGACTATTTTACGGAACTCAAACTGAACTCAGAGGTGTTTAGACCTTTACCCAAGGTCACAGAGTGATCGAAATGGTCTTTAGTGATTATTATTTTTTTCTTCCCCCCAAAAGCACCTTCCTAAGATAAAAACCTTTGTAGTATAACCACAACCAGCCCTTTAGACACAGTGATTAAGCTAAAAGATGGTCATTTGACCAGGACAGGCCAATCACAGGCCTTCCCTGGGATTTCCTAAGTTGGAGGTGGTAAAGGACAAATTTCTCTTTCTCTTAGATCTCAAGCTCTAAATTTATAGGCTTGAGGACATTGCGGGTCATGAGCCTTTCATGAGAAGGACATTCTATGCCAGGAATTCTATGAGAACCATCCCACTGACATCTCACAGCCAGCCCTGTAAAATGAGAACTTTTATTTTTCTATCTTATAGGTAAGGAAGCTGAAGGCCAAAGAGGCTAATCAGCTGTTCCAAAGAAACACAGCTAGTAAGGGGAAGATTCAAAATCAGGCTTAGCCACCTCACAATGTGCCTGGAGGACTCACGCATGGGTTGGTGAAGTCAGCCTGGAGCTACCAAGGCATCCTCCCATCTGGAACTTCTCAGATGTCTGTCAGTCACAGTCAACTGAAAGCAAGAGACATGTAATGGGGGATGACTTGGGGGCTGGACTCATAGACCTGAATCCAAGCTAGAGGATACCAGCTTATCTCATTTGATCCTTAGAGGCAGATAATAGGAGTCCCATTTTACAGGTGAGGAAACTGAGATAAGAAAGACTTTTTAAACTAGTCTATATGAACTCTTTACTCTGTAGGATCCAGTACTAGACTTTCTATATACTTCACTCGTGTACTTGCCACACAGCTCTGTGATAGGCACTGCCCGTTCCCATCTTACAGATGACAAGACTGAGATTTGGAGAGAGAAGGGATTTCCCTAGGAAGTGGAAGAGCCAGGATTTGAACCTGCAACTCTAGAGTTTGTATGTTTAATGCCATACTCACCTTTTGAGATGCAGCTCTGTCACTGGTTTAGGTCAAGGCATGGATTGTGGCTGAAGCCTGTCCTACCCATGGGTATGAAATTGATTCTGCTATTGACACCCTAAAATCCATGTTTGATATTTAAGAAAAAGGCTTATTCTGTGCTGCCTTCAGAAGAAAGAGAGAAGTGATTAAGTCTTTCTTCCCCCACTGCCTGCCTCTCCCTCCCCTAAGATCCTTTAAAAAGTCCATAGTTGAACCCATAGGCATGGGCGTAGGGGTTATTGGTACCTACAGCAGCTGAGATGTGAACACTGCAGGCAACTATGGTGCTAATAATATTACAAAGTTCACAAGGGAAAAAAGGAGAGGAGGGAGGGTTAAAAAGTAACTTTCGCCAGCTCTCCAAACGGTTCCACCCACTGAGTCTTACTGTGCAGAAGGTGCCAGATCAGATTAGAGACACCAGTTGCCACATTATCCTGTCTTGAGTCCACTAACACTCATTAAGCTCCAAAAATCCCGTTTACGGTGTTTAGGACACCTCTGGAGGAGTTTGCTGTGTAAATATTATTCCACCATTAAATCCTGCTACTAGGCCACCGTCAACAAGTGGGATTCGCAACGGTTCCTCCCAGGGGATTGTGCTGGGGGCCTGTGAACTGCAGCCAAGGGGCTCCGCCAAGAAGCCTGCTCAAGTGAGCGATAAAGCACCTCATTCTCCCACGGAAGCCTCCTGCCACTTGGGCTTGCTTAATGCAAGGGGCCCACTGGGGCATGCGATTTGGGCTGGGAATCAAACACATCATCAGAAGCCACATAGAGTGAGGGGCTGCCTTCCACAGCTGGCCCTCCCCCTTGCCCCACTTCACGCTGGGGCCTCTCCCCAGTATCTCCTGCCTCGACAGCAGATGTGGGCATTGGTCTCAGGGAGGCAACTTTTTCCCAGCTGGAGGCATCTTTGACTTGGCTGTCCTTTTCATCCGCAGGCCCATGCCCTCGCTTTATTCATTTACGTGTTTGGAGGAAAGAAATCACTCAGTTATGAACCATCAATTATTGTGGATGGAGAACCTATCTGGCTCAGCAGGTGTTGAGCTGCTGTTGCTGCTGCTGGGGAGGATGTCACTGCTTTTTGCTTTTCTTTTTCTTTCCTTTTTAAAAAAATTTTTTTAAAATTAATTTATTTTTAAAGTTGATTCACAGGCTGCTGTCCTGGGATATGAAAGATGAAGGACTTAAATATAGAAACTCAACACATAGCACCTGGTCCAGGGTAGGGTGGGCATCGATTATTCCACAGATGTTCTTTGAACACCTTTCTCTGTGCCAAGTGCTGTCTAGGCGCTGAGCTAGAGAGCAAGACTGGTCCTTGCCTCATGGAGCTCACAGTCTAGAGGAGAAGTTTGCTTGGCAGGTTGGAGAAAAACCCTGGTATCTCCAAGAATGACGCAAGTACCGCACAATAACTGCAAAGTGCCATACCAGTGTGGGCAAGAATTTAGAATAGTGGAGGACAGGTTCATTAGCAATCTGGTTAGAGAAGGTACAGAGGGAATAATAATGATACTAGATCTCGTTCATTAAACACCTATTTGGTCCACTGTAGTTTCCCGAACAGTCTCAAATTCAGTCCTCCAAATGAACCTGAATGATGAGAGCATTAACCCACTTCATAGATGAGAAACTGGAAGCTCAGAGAGGTGAAAACACTCAGCCAAGGTCACAGCAAAGCACAGATCAGAACCCTCGGCTGTCCCACTTGCAAATCCATGCTCCAAATCCATACCTATATACCCAGTCATTTGCCAAACCATATCCTGAAAAGTTATAAAGCTACACATTGGTAAGAAGCAAGAAAAAAATTAAAAATGAAAATGGGCTAGAATCCAAAGTAGGATTTTTGCAACTACTCCCCACCCTCCAACATCCTGGATGTTGTATCCAGTTCCCTTGCTCCCCCAACTCTCGCAAGCTCCTCTGAAATCCAGCCACACTGCCGGGAAGGAGAAAAAAGCTAGGCTTCCCAGAAAGAGCCAGCAGGAGAGAACTCTCCAAGCTGAGCGGAGAGGCACGTCCCAGAATGTGAACACAGCAGAATTGGCAGGCCCGGCTCCCAGCAGCTGTTGGCTGTGCACAGAATAAACACAGGCGGATGGATGGGTTCGGGCTGGGAAGCCACCTCGCCTCATGGGCTCCAGGCAAAACCGAGAGGCGCTGGATGGCAGGCCTGCCAGCTGACGGGAAGTGACTCCTTGGGCGCAGGGTTTGTCTTTTGGCTGCTTGGCACAGGGCTAAGCAACATCGTGGGGGCATCGGATGGAGAGCTGGGAGATTCTGGAGGTGGAAGGTCCTGGCACTTCCTCTCTGTGTGTTGTGGGGTACCTGAGTAACCCACCTGAGCCTCAGTGTCCTTATCCATACATGGACATAGCAGTACGTACCTTTGGGGACAGTTGTGCCATGAGCACTGTATCTCCCTTGAAGGAAAAGCCCCAGCATCTGGGAATGATGTTGCATAGATGGCCCCAGCTCCAGAGACCCATCTCAACCAAGGTCATGCCCTTCTGGAGATGGGTGGTCCTTGTCCAAAGACTGATCCATGTGAGGTTGAAAGGCCTGGATGAGGGTGTGGTGGCCAACTGGTAAGGCATCAGTCTTGAAAGGCCTGGATGACATTGAAGGGCCATTCTAGCTCCATGGCTGCCCATGGAGTTGAATGAGGCCTGGTCCAGCTCAACTTCAACTTCTCTCTCTGTCTTCTCCCCTTCTTCCTTCCCTTCCATGGGTGTCATACCAAAGACCCTTCCTAAAAGTGACATGCATGCTCAATTCTGTCTCACTGTGATTCCTGGGCACCCAACTTGGGACTATTTGCTTGAGAAATTATATATCGAAAGTACACATGGCACAGAAGGGTTCAGTACATGCAAACAAGCAAAGGGAAGGTGCAAACTACAGAAAGAACCTACTACAATGTGTCCATATTCCTCTTGTTGTCAAAGACAAAGTAAATCTACATGTGTCTTTTTCCAAAGCACTGTAGATGACAGGGACATTTGGTTTGCTTGATTGCCATTACTTACTGAAGCCCAGCTATGCACCGGACATGCACAGACAACTAGAGAGATTATTATTCCCATCTGACAGATGTGAAGACCAAGGCCAAGAGAAACGAAGTGACATATCTGAAATTTGACAGAGTACCCCCATGTGGCCATTTATTCATTCATTCAGAAAATACAAGATGCTGGGCTCTAGGGTGACTGGAGCCTACTCAGCCATTGCCCTCACAGAGCTCAGCATGCAGGAAGGAGTCACCTGATGAGCCAAGCAATGACAGTGATGTGACATTTGAAAAGGGTGAAGATTGACAGGTATAGGGTGTGATTGGGAGATGTAATGGGAGAATCTGTGGCACCCAGGGTGATTCACACAGCAGGGCTGAAATTCAAATCTTCCAACTCTGTATGTACTGCCCTCTAAGCCTGTTTTGAGAGAGAGGCTGAGTTTTCAGCCTCCCCTCAGTTTCTCCCCCTCTCTGTGCTTATAATAGCCAGCCAAAGACCCCAAAGTCCCCACCCTCTCTGCAACTGAGGAGCCAGAATCCCTTGCCTGAATTTTTTCTCTGACCAAGGCTTAGCAAACCTAGTTGCCTCCAAAGCAAGATGACCAAGTTTGAAAGAGGCTCCAAATCCTCTCTTCCCTCTGTGTGTCTCCTGGCCCATGGTCAGCCTCGCCTTCCTATAATCAAAGACAGATTCGTGTCTTTTCATTTTTCTCCGTTCGCACTTGCAGGCTGAAGCATTTGTCCTCTGCAGAAGCTCTTTCCCGCTCTCAGGCACCCCACCCGGATCTTTCTCCTGGCAACATCAAGGAGCTTTTCCAGCCTGAGGAAAAGGAATCGAGGAGGCTTATGGCTCAGTGACAGCTATTGGATTTCTGGAAAAAGTCAGACTCAGAAAGAGCCAGAGAGGGTACTGTCCGATGTACCCATGTGCAGTCACGGGAACAGCAGAAGGGGTGGCACCACCTTCAAAGCCACAGCCCAAGACAGCTCTCAGGGCAACTCAGGGCACTCCGGCTTGTGTACCTCCCAGCATAACTCCCAGAAAGCCTGGCCCTGCCCAGCTCTGCAGCCTCCGAGCCCACCTCGCCACATAAGTGCCCCAGGCTGTGCTGCTGCCAAATTCCTCCCTCTCTTCATTCTGTCTGGAATGCTGCTCCTCCCTTCAGCTGGCACCAACACATTCTTCCAGTCTTTACTCAAATGGTACCTCCTCCAAGAAGCATTCTTGTCCAGCCCCCAGTCTTTGGTGCCCCTCCCATTGACCTTTCTCCATGTCAGAGAGCTTGGCACGCTGAATTATCTTGTGGTTAACCTGGTCCTTCCCTTACCAGTCTTTGAGCCACGTGAAAGCCGAGATCACCAGGTTTTACTCATCCTGGGACCATCAGAAGTTAGCTCAGAGTCCGGCACATAATAGGTGCTCTGATGTTGCCAGACTCCACCAGGATTTCTCCTCTCCCCATCTCTTGACTTCATTCTTTAAACAGAATGCAAATGATACCTGGGATGGCCATCAGCCTGAACTCATATCCCCTTGCTTACCAACCCACCAAGAGGAAAAAATCCTAGGGAAGGTTCTCATTGGCCCAGACTAAGTCATGTGCTCTTCCCTGAAACAATCACATAGCCTGAGGACAAAATGGCTTTGATTGACCAAGCCTGGGACTGAGGTCTCCTGCAGCTGGGAGTGGGGTCAGCCACATCAAGACCATGGGGGACAGGAAGGAGGAGGTTCGTTCCTTGATGATGTGGGGGAGGGGAGAAGTGACATATCTCCACCATGAGCAATATAGCTCAGTCTTGGGGAAAAACATGTTCGTTTGCCTTACCAAACTGTCTGATTGTTTTGGGGAGTAACTGGAGATTTTCCTTAGAAAGTGAGATTCTGAAATTCCTCATATCAGAGCTGATATAGAGTTATGCATGCACCTAGCAAGCAGTCAACAAATAGTTAAACGTGAGGCTTAAGAGGTAGCCAAGACAGAGTTTGAAAGGCTTTGAATGATACAAGCCCTTGGGCTGGCCATTGGTTTTATAAATAAAGCTTTATTACAAACAGCCACACGCATATTGTCTATGGCTGCTTTCACTCTATCATCAGGGTTGAGTAGTCATGAAAGAGACTGTATGACCACAAAGCCAAAAATACTTAATACCTGGCCCTTTACAGAAAATGTTTGCTACCCCCTGTGGGAAAGAGAGAACAAGAGGTTTTACACATAGAAGTGTCACATTCCACTGCATATTCTAGGAAGGGTATATTTTATAGATAGAGTGGATGGGCTTGCAGTTTATTTGGATGTGGGTGGGCCTGGAAGTGATGTCCGTCCCTCTGTTTCAGGTACGGCTCCCAGAAGCAGACATAAGAGTTTATTTGGAAGATGATCTCAGGAAGCACCATTAGGGAAGGGTAGAATTGAGACAGGAAAGAGAAGCCAGCCTTGAAGAGGTGCTTTATGAGCAGGTTACACTGTGGACAATAGTAGCTTAATCCCCGGGAACTCTGGGAGCGGTAAAGATTACGCACCTCTGAGAGGAGAGGGTGCTGGGGTATTTATACACCAGGCATCTGTTGAGGGCTGTTCCAGACAGTGTAAATTCGCAGGCAATTGCACCCTTCCCCATGCATGGGTAGAGCGGACTTGCAGACAGATTTACAGAAAACAAACAGCTGTGACATGTCGCATATGTCTGAGCTGGTAGGCGGGGTGCAAGCCTGCCGTAGGGATGGCAATAGTAGCCTGAATTTGCTGACAGCTCCATGCCCAGCATGCCATTTAAGCCTTGCCCCACCATGAGGCTTTTTACAACAGAGAGAAGCAGGGATCAGAGACAGTGCAGGTGGTTCCCCAAAGTCACACAGCAAATCAGACATGGCAGCCTGAGCCGAGAGTGTGTGCACTAAATCACAACCGCTTGGTTTCCCAAAGTTAGCAGCCTCAGCATCCCAGGGGAGCTTGTTGAAATGCAGGTGCCTGGGCCCTTCTGCCCTGAGATTCTCTCTCAGTAGGTCTGAGTTGGGGCCCAGGACTCTGCATTTGACCAAAAACCAGGTTCACACTGACACATAGCAGACTGGGAGAAATTCTATTCTACTTCCAGTGCATGAAGGAAAGCAAAAATACTAGATAAGAAGATGTGTCAGAAAGCACACTGTGAACATTTCAAGGCAAAAGAAAAATCCACTGGGACCTGGAGGGCCCAGAAGGCAAGCCGTGTCATCAGGATCACCCAAGGGTCCTATTTCACTCTCTGGGTAGTGAGCTCCTCAGATCCCAAGTGCCCAGCACCTGCACATATATAGTAAGTCCTCAGTAAATGTGTGTTTAATGAACAGTTATGCCTGGCACATAATAGGGCCTTCACAGATCCTCATTGAGTGAGTCAGTGAATGAATGAGCAAATGAAATGCAGCAGTGTGTCCGTGAGTGAGCGAGTGTAGACAGAGAGGCTAAGATACAGGATTCCTGAGCACTAGCCTGTGCTCTGCCTGTTTTCAGCTGTGGGACCTTAGGCAAGTCCCATTCCCCGTCTGGGCCTCAATTTCCCTATCTGTAAAAAAGGCTCTCGGAGTCCTGCCAGCTCTGAGACTCGAGGACTTTCTTGCCTCATCCCAGGCCTGGGTTCTGGATGATGCTGGTGCCACTGGCTTGTGCCCGCTGTATACATGAATGTGGAAAATGTGGCCTTGAACAGATACTCTGACAGCCCAGCCCCCACTGCACCTTCAAGGTGGTGCCATAGCCAGGGCTTTAGTTTTGAAATACTCACCAGGCAGCTGCGGATCCTGTTCAGCTTTCCCTATTGCCTATACCAACCCCCAAATGACGACAATAGAGCCGGCGACCTGCTCAATGAGATGGGGGAGTCAGAAAAGATGGAACCCTGCAGAAAAAGAAACACCCTCCCCAACAACTTAGATTCAAAACATTGTTCAGACACATTCCGTCTACTTCCCCCTCTCACCTGTATTACCTGTTTCATTCAACCTTTCCTCATTGGGTGGACACCGTTAAAGGATAATTTTTAAATAAAGGTAAAATCACGACTCAAGTGCAATTACAAAATGAACACATGTCAAAGACTTTATTTAATGCATTAATTAAGAAACCACAAAGCTGGTACAACTGGCTCAAAGGAGAATTCGCACACACACATATACAGGCCATCAGAAATGCTGGGATTGATTTACAAGTTGTTGCAAAACTGGTCAATAACTTTGGTGCAATCATCAATTGCACTCCACTGGAGAAAATTCATTTGCATTTCTATGGCATGAATCATTGGTATCACTGTCAGTTGTTTTTTAACTTACAGAGTTATGAAATAGCTCAAAGACAATGAAGCATGCAGATAACCTGGAGGGTGTGCTAGAAGGAACAGTCAGCAATCTTTAAAAAAATCTTTTTCCTTATCAACATCTTTCACAATTTTTCCTGTCAGCACAATACCACCACCACACCATCCCAGAAAAGAAGTGAAAGGCTGTTTTGTCTCCTAGGCCTCAGTTTCTTAATCTGCAAAATGGGCATAATAAGAGCTATTGACAGTCCAGGATCATGAGGTCCGGCTGTGACAGGTAACGTGGGAGCATTGAAACACGTGAGGAAAGGGTTTCCCAAACTTCAGTCGTGAGTGTCCTTCCTTTCTGATTTGGCTCACGTCCTCGTTCTACCTTAAAAGAGTTCATTTTTTCTGTATACCAATTTTGATACAATTATACCCATGAAATCAGAGGATGAGGTGCTAGTTTTAAATGTTTTTCTCTTCTAACACATATGAAAATAGCCCCTGAGATAAGAAAGTAAGTTCATTCTTGTACCAACTAATCCAGGGCTCTGTGGGAAGCAGTAAGTAAGAAAGATATTGAAGAAGAAGCTAAATAATAGCACACACGCATGCGCGCGCACACACACACACACACACACACACACACACAGCCCACCACCACCACCTTCCTCTCTGCACATCAACTTACAATGCACAAATCTCCTCCTGAAATAAGAGGCAGGGCAATTGAAACTATCCAAGGGAGTACTCGAAAACACAGGCCGAAGATTGAGCCAGGGAGGGGTATTATCCTGTGGACTGTTGAGGGGATAGATCCCCCTGTGTCACCGTGCACTCCTCTCCCTGGCCCTGCAATCCCCCAACGCACCCCTCAAATTCCCACCTCTCCTTTCACTCTGTGCCTTTGGAAGCCCAGACTGTGGCCCCTCCTGTGATTCATCCTGCAGGAATGTGGGAGTTCTCAACTGCTCTAGCTAAAGCCTTTTAATTCCCCTTCAGTGATGAATGGGTGAGGCCCTCAAATGAAATGTCGAGGGGCTCTGCGTCCCAGCCCCCCGCCCTCCCCTCCCCAGCGTAATCATTTCTGTACAGAACATGTCAAGTGCCCTGCTTCCCAGGAACTCGTTTCGCATGCAAACATTTGGTGATTAAGCGAGGCTTACTTAATTAAGCACTTTGTAATGACTCTTAAACCAAAGAACAGTGGATTAAGAGTCTGATTCATGCTGACGATGTGAAAGTCGCCTTTACATCTGAGGGAGGTGCATAACAACCCAGCATGGGGAGGCGGCTGGGCCTGGGAGCAGAGTAGGGGCTCTGGTAACTCGGATAGAATCATTCATTCATTCATTCACTCATTCAACTTATTTATGTAGCAGTTCTAGGAACCAGAGCATATGGTGAATAATATCGATAATAATAGCACCAGGCACTGTTCTAATGTCTGGTGAATGACATAACAGTGAATATGAAACAGGTGATATCTATTGAGAACTGACACGACTAGGCACAAGCTGCTGACGCTAATAATAACAATAACAATCAGCAGCAGCAACATAGCAACAAACCCTTGCATAGGATTTTGTTCTGGCCCTTCACGCCCTGGAACTCTGCTAGGTTTTTGTCATTGCCTTGGGCTTCAGTAACAGCTCCCTCTTTGTCACTGTCTTCCTGACTTGATGGCTTCTCATCCACTGGTGACTCACTTTTCCCATCTGTATAATGGGCAGTTTGATCTGGATCTCTCTAAGACTCAATCCGATGCTTGATGGTCTTTGGAGCCCATGGTGTCTCTTCTGCAGGAACGGTGGTGCCATTTAGAGGGCCTTGCATCTTGGGCACAATATCACAGAAGGTTTCAGAGAGCAGCCGTGCACAGATCCAAGCTGGAACAGGGGTGAGTCTCAGCTCTGACCTTCAGAAGCTGTGTGACTTTCATCAAGTGGCTTCCCTCTGTGAGGCACAGGCTTCTTGCCTCACCAATGAGATAACCCTTCTATTTGCTTCTGGGGCTGCTGTGAGTGAATCATATAGGCTCGTGGTCACAAAGGCCCTTTTAAAATCATCTACCTCGTGACAGAAGCTATTTTCTCATACAGATGCAAAAGCTGGAGCCACAGCAGCTATATTATAACCATGAGGCACTTTGAACTAGGTGGCTATGTGCTAAGGATCTTAGCACTGAAAAGCTATTTCCTGATGACTTTGACATGAGAGAAATAAAACCTCAATTCCTTAAACCACTGTTCTTCTGGGTGTCTTTTATTAGTTGCCATTCCTAACTGATACAGAGTTTACATACAGAAACAGGTCTAGAATGCCATCTTTTCATATAAAACCTGGCATGGGTAGTTTAGATTCATATTAAATTATGTTGATAATTTAAATTTTATGGTTCTATAGTTTTATTTATAAGGTGAGAGAGCTTTTTACAAAAATAAGATATAAAGAGTTAATGTGTTGATTTATGTTGATATCAATTTCAAGTAAATTTTAAAATAAACTAATTCACGTAAATATTAGGAGGCCTCTATTTTCGCTCCTTAAGAGGGACCCATACATTATTTGCATTTAAGAAATGCTGGATCAGGGACTTGCCTAAAGTTGTGTTAGGACTTCCCCCCCAACCCCTTACACTAATTGGAGCTAAGCAGGAGAATCAGGAATTCTCATTAGCAGGTGAGAAGAACTCAAGCTGGAAAGTCTAGTGTTCGGCTTGAAGTGAGAATGGGGAATAAAAGCAATGCTTACTGAGTTTTGAAAAACTTTCCCACCTAAGACAAGGCCCAGCAGCATTTGTCTTCTCAGCATTTCCTGGCCTGGAGCAAGGCCGGAAAATGGAAAATACGAAACACCTTTGTGAGAGGCTGTTTTTATAGGGTCCCCTGCAAGTGCTGGTGTTGGTAAGGCAGGGGCTCAAGGGAAACCCTACCTGATGAGATTTCCATCTTAGCGTAGGTGACACTGTTGTGACCAAGAGTGAATCCATATCCATCAGGCCAGGACTTACACTTCCCTTATGGCTCACCTAATCACATCCTTCAGTGCTCGCTTCGGCAGCACATATACTAATCACATCCTTCAGCAGTCCCTGTCTCTTCATCTATGCAGTGGGACCATAGGGTCAGCAGAGCATCTAAGGGGTATCTGTGGTTTAAAGCAATGTAATATCCTATGTTCACATAGGAGGTATGTAAAGTAGGGGAAGGATCGTATTGAAGTTAACTTTATTTAAGGTATTTCTTTTCCTTCCAAAGGGATATTTATTTTAACCTTTTTGTTGTAAATGGCATTTCCAGGCTTTACATATCAGGACCAGGGCCATATTTGAATGGATCAAGCAAAGTCTTGGAGTAGCTCTGCCTGAGTGCAGATAAATACCAGAGGCTCAGGCTGAGCCCTTAAAGAAGCTCAGAGGGGAAGGAGGCTTGGGCCAGTGGAATCATGAGAAATCAAATCCAAAACAAATCTCTCCCAGCCAATCGCCAAGGTCAGGGGAGAGAGTCTTTGTTTTGGAGGGGCTGTGAGTGCACCAAGCTACATGCTAAATCTAATGAGGTAACGTTTAACAAGAATGACAGCAAAGTTGTCCTGTTGGTCAATGATGCAAGTCATAGCAGCAACACTTTTTGTTGTTATCATAGCTAACATCGGGCATTTGCTATGTGCCAGGCACGTTGCCAAGCATCTGTACGTATGATTTCATTCCAAAGAGATGGTGGATTCCTCCAGCCAGGGGCTAAGTCCAGCCAGAAGAAGCACTAGGGTGCCTCGAGAACTCTGGAAGAAGGCTGAGTACACATAACACCTCTTAAACGGGCCCTGGACTCACCTGGAATCATTTACTTTCTGTTGGTCTCTCCTGCTAGACTGAGTCCAACAAGGGCAGCGACTGTCTCTGGCTGGTCCACTCTAAATCCACGGCTTAGCTCGGCACCTGGTACATGTAGCTTCTGAGTTAATCCTCGTTGCATGAATGAATGTGGGAATGAACGAAAGCCAGCCTCTTGGCAAACACTCAGGTCTTTAAGTGGCATATGAACCTCCTTGCTATTCCCAGAACAACCTTAAATCACGCATTTGGCATGACACACAAACATGGCAGTCCTGTCATCCAAGATGGCACATAGGCTGATTGTGGGTCTGGAGGCACATTTCCTCTGCCTCTGAAAATCCACTTGACCATCTACCAGCTGGAAGGTCTTGAGCATGGGAACCAAGCCTCAGATTCCTCCACTGTAAATGGGGATAATAACTGAACTTGCTGAGAGGGAAGTTGTGGAAGTTATATAAAGCTTGCATGCAATGTTCTTGGCATAAAGTGTGACATTGTGAGCTATCGTTACAGTTATGATGATTGGCATTGTGAGCTACCGTTACAATTATGATGATGATGATTGGTGCAGTTGAATTTTGGACACAGCCTTAGGATTTCCATAGTTCTCTGTTAAATTTCACCTTGTCAGATGTGGCCCATTCTCCAATCACTTGAGATCCTTTAGGGTCCTGGGTGTGTCACCGTCAGGTGTCATGGCGACATTTGGTCATGGGTGCAAACATGCCCCTTTGAATCATCAAAGGGAACATTTAGAAGTCCACGGCCAAGGCAAAGCCACACGGGATCTTCTGATGGAATAGCTGCACTTCCAGGGACAAAAGCAGTCGTGATAAACAGGGTTGTGCAATGGAGTTGGCCTCACTCCCCAGGCAAAGGAGGGGCACAAATGTGACCCAGGAGTCCCCAGAGAGGCTTGAATAATGGTCAACTTTGATCAGGTCCATCTGTGTGCCAGGAGCAGCGTTCAGTATTTCATGTGCTTTATTTTATTTAATCCTCGCGAGGACCTGTGAGATGACTTCTGTTATTACCCCCATTTTAAGGATAAGAAACCATGGTTCACAGAGCCCAAAGTCACACAGAAAGTGTTGACGTGGAATCTGAACACAGTTCTGTTAAGTTGAAGCTTTTTACCTAAGACTTAAAACATGTCTGACTCAAAGGTTTTTATTAGATGGCTACAGTCCACGCAACTATAGAGTCCAGGAATTTGGGGCCGGAATCCCACCTCGGAACTCACCCACGGCCACTCCCAAGGGCTCTCCCTGCATGACAGGCTGCCTGGGAAACACTGTCTTTTTCAGCTGACTCCCCGGCTTCAATCAAAAGCCACTTATATGGATAAAATGACACTCCCCTCCAGGGACCAGTGCAGTGATTTGTTTTGGCTGAGTTCAAAGCCAAGCTCAGCGGTGAGGGCCTGATTTCCCACCCTGGAGTGACTCAGAGCATTAGAGAAGAAATGAGAAGTTTTGAAGGAGAGGACACAGAGCCTTGCCTACATCCAGGCATATCTTGCCAGGACATTCACCACTGTAATTTCTAAAGGTGAGAAATCAGACACAGCCCATGACCTTGACAGAGGAGAAGTGTTTTCACATCAGCCACCGTTTTATACCTATTTAAAAATATTTGCATTTATTTATCCTCTCTTCTGTTTATTTATTTACCCAGCCAATATTTATTGACCCCCTACTATGTGCAGAACACTGAGCAAGATTCTGCGGATATAGCAGGAACCAGAATGGCTGTGTCCCTGCCCTGGGGCAATGGTTAGTCAATCACAGCAGCCCAGCAAATAGATGGGCAATTCCAACACGCATGGGACTAAGGAATGTACAGGCAGCCAGACCATCACGGGACCTCCTAGTGTGATTACAAGGGAAATTTTAATGACCTGGGAAAATCCTTATATGCAAATGCTAAGTGAGAGAGCAGGCTACACAATTCTGCATGAAGCATAATTCCAACTTTATTATAAAAATCTATGTGTTCGCGAATAAGGAAAAAGACCACGAGGAAATACATAAAAATGTCAACAGTGGTTATCGCTGAGTTGTGGGAATTAAATATTCTTCTCTTTCAACTTAATGCAAAGCTCAGATTCCCAACCACAAGTAGGTATTCATTTCGTTTTATAGGTTTATATACATTTTAATTATAAAAGTAATTTATACTCACTGGAAAACTTGCAAATCACTAATTCCCTTCTTCCTACGCCATTTATTTAGCAGCGTGATGTGCAGCCTTCGGGTCTTACACACCTATCTTTTTTGTTTCTGTTTTGTGTTCTGCTTGTAATAATGGTCTGTTTCTTAATTAAATAAATATACACTTACATATATATAATTTCTGAAACTTTCGCTTAAGAATATTCTTTGGTCATCTTTTCATAACCGTGCGTTCTTGTCCACAGCTGAGAGGTGTTCCACAGTATGACAGTAACAAATTTTCTTACTCTTCCCCCACTGCCCAGTGATGGACATTCTTAAACAAATGCCTTGCACACCTCTGCAAACATTTTAAAGGATGAATTCCTACAAGCATGCTTCCTGGCTGGGTCAATGGGTGTGATATATTTTTAATCAGTCATTAAATTAGTATTGAAACAATACTTATTAAGTTTGGGTGAATGGAAGAACAGGGCTAAGAACACACAGTAGTACTTCTTGTTCCCATTTTACAGATGGGAAAACTGACGCTCAGGGAGAGCCAGTCTTGGTCAAGGTCACATAGTTGAGTGAGTGCTGTGGCCAAGTCTAGAATTCGGGACTACTCTGATACGGGGCTCTTTTCTTCCTCCCCTCCCCAACCCTCACCCTATACTCGCCTGGGCCAAGACCCTAGAGACCTCTCTGAGTCTCTCCCTCCAAGCCGACCTGCCTTTGGCCACAGCCAGGTTATTGACCACGCTTTCAATGTGTGGCCTTGTGAGTGGAATTATTGGCCCTTGATTGAGTTGAAAATAAAAAGAGATTGAGTTTTATGGGAAGCAAGAGGCCATTGGAGGGAGGAAATCAAATGTAAGACAAGCATGAAGGGCTCATGGAGGAAGATCAGCAGCAGGTGGGAGTGTAGGGCTGCCTCACTGTTTAGCTGTTTATGGGTTTGAGGCAGGAAAGGAGCTGTCACATTTAAGGTCAGTGCCTCCCTGCAGGTCCCTCTGAGCTCACTCCCCTTGCTCCCACCCAGTGCTGTCCTCTCTGATAGTGCACACTGCAGACACTGAGTAGTATCAAGACTCCCTCCCATGCAGGTGGCTGAAATGGGGCCCTGGCTCCTGGTGACGCTGGGGTCTTGGGTCTGGTTGCCCCAGGTGAGTGAGAGAGGCCAGCCCCTCACTCCAGCAGCCTGATTGAGGAAGGAAGTATACCTGCATTATCAATCATTTCTGTGCCTGTTCACAGCACCTCTGTAAAGAACGCAAGGCAGAGAGTACAAAAGGAGTTCAGGAAAGTCCCACCACCAAACAGGAGCCCACCCAGGACTCAAATCTAGGGCTCCAACTCCCCAAGCCTAGTGCTTTTTCCTTTCCATTTTCACCCATTCACTCCCTGTATGGTGTGTATTTCTACATCTGCAGACCGAGTTGCTTGAAAGCTGGGCTCAGAAGCTACAGATTATTTATTTCTGCTTCCTAGGCTTTAGCTCAGTGCCTGGACATCCTTGGTCCTCTTGGAGCTTTGCTTAATGAATAGATGTATGTTTATAGAAGTAAATATTCACGGAGCCGAGAATGTTGCTAGGGTGGGATGAGGATGAGACGGCCTCTGCAAGGAGGTGCCTATGAACAGAGAGCTTGCTGTACACACAGTGGTCCTGGCAATGGGGTGTGTGAGCAGAACGAAGGAGGCTGAAACACGGGGGATGTTTAAGGGGAAATAGCAAACTGCTTTCTGATGAGCCGGAGAAGGGTGGCAGGAGGTGAGAACTGGAGGGAAGCAGAGGCTGTACTGGGAAGATCTCTACAAGCCAAGCCTAAGGGCTAGACTTTGACTGTGTATGTTTTGATTCTTAAACTGGTCTTGCGCTACCTCAAGTGGCACATGGAATACTCTTGTGGGAACACAAAAATCACTGATAAACACAATGCATCTTCCTGGCATGTTAATTAATCTTTTAGGGTTATTTTTAACTGCAAGATTTTCAGTCTTACAGATGGTTAAGTGTGCAGCTTCTGGAGTTACTACCAGGTTCAAATCCCGATTCAAATTGCTGGCTGTGTGACCTTGGGCAAGTCAATTCCGCTCTCTCATCTTAGTTATCTCGTTTGCTAAAGGTGGATAATCACAGAAAAACCTGTGCATGAGTGTTCTTAGCACTTTATTTATAATAGTCTCTAACTAGAAACAACCAGGTGTCTTTCAACAGATGAATGGATAACCTGTGGTATGTCTATATGGTGGAACACTATGGAGCAACTAAAAGGAATAAACTATTGATACCTGCAACCACACGGATGCATCTCAAGGGCATTATGCTGAGCAAAAAAAAAAAAAAAGTCAATCTTAAGGACTACATACTGTATGACTCCATTTATATAACATTCTTAAAGTGACAAAATTACAGTGATGGAGAACAGATCAGTGGTTTCCAGGAGTTAGGGTTGAAGGGAGGGTGCAACTATTATGGGGATAGCTCAAAGGCATTTTATTGTGAGAATGGAAAAATTCTGTATCCTGGTGTAGTAGTGGTTGCTCTAATCTGAACATGTGCTAAAATGTCATAGAACTATTTTTTTTAAGTGCATGATAAAAT
This sequence comes from Cynocephalus volans, assembly GCF_027409185.1. Lineage (NCBI taxonomy): Eukaryota > Metazoa > Chordata > Mammalia > Dermoptera > Cynocephalidae > Cynocephalus > Cynocephalus volans. The sequence goes on from NC_084461.1 coordinate 201,342,309, forward strand.
CTGATAAAACTGGTAAAATCTGCATAAGGTGTGTAGCATTTTCCTGGCTTTGACAATGAGCTATGGGTTTGTAAGACGTTATCGTTATTGGGGGACATTCAGGGAAGGGTACCTAAGCACTCTCTGTACTATTTTTGCAGGTTCTTGTGAATCTTAAACTACTTCAAACTAAGACATTATTTTTAAAATGTAGATAATCACGGTCTCTACCTCACCGAGTGGATGACATGAGAAGATTTGTGTAAAGTATCTGGTACCCAGTAAGTATCCGATAAATGTTAGCCAGTGTTACTAGTCACTTTCAGAAAGGGGGCAAATTAAGGACAGGATTCTGGGAGCATCACTAAAGCTGACAGAATTTCCTGATGGAAACTCTTAAGGGCGAAAGAGAATTCAGATTTAATCTCTCAAGGAAAAAAAAGAAAGAGAGAGCAAAAGAAAGGAACAGCTCTGGTTTGTACGTGAGCCTACACTCCTCTGTCAAGCGACGCCTCCAAATGCTTTGCAAGTTCCTTGCGCAACATCTGTTAATCCTGTGATGTCAAACCCCCAACTTACTGAGCCTGGGAAATCGCTGCTGTGTTTTACTGACTTCCCACAGTTGGCAGTTTCCCTTGGAATCGCTGTGTTAATCAGAAACACGCCGTCCCTATTGTCAACACTTTGTTTAACCACTTCTATAAATTCAGCATTAGTGTTGGAGCGAGCCTGAGTTGATGGATGAAATCGTCGGCGGCCACAGACAGCCAAACCCCATAAAACAAAGTCCAGGGCGCGGGGCTCTAAAGCAGGAGACACTTGACATTCACCGAGACACGTGACGCATTGATGACTCACCTCTGGGCTTGAAAGAATGGCATGTCCCAGGAGGGCGCCATGGCTCCAGGAGCAGGGAAAAGTGAGAACATGCTGCTGTCTCCAGGGGGGAATCTTCAGGGAGTTTGCGGGAGAAGTCCCTGCCCCCCAGATTCAGGAGATGCCTGGAAGGAGGCCAGGGAATGAGAGGAAATAGGGAGGGAGCTTAGGGGAGAAGAGAGCCCATGGGACGGAAAGGCTGGTCTACACGGACCAAATAAAGCCTTTCTTTTGAAACACCTGGCTTTTGTTGACCAAATAATGAAGAAGGGGGAATACGCTGATCCCTAGAGTGAGAGTTTCCTCAGTAATCTCAAGAAGAACGTCGAAGAAGGCCTCTCCACCTGTCCATCAGTCTGTCTGGTGTCTGGGGTCCGGCAGACCAAGTCTGAGCTCTGCCCTTGCCCTTGGGGCAAGACACACTGCTGTGAGATGTTTCTATTTGTCCATTGAGCACCTACTGTGCATTAGACCAGGTACCAGGGAAACCACAGCAAACGAGAAGGATGTGGTTCTTCTGCTCATGGGCCTCAGAGTCAGTAAGGGAGACAGACGTTGGACGAGTAATTACAGAATCTATTGTGAAGTTTGTTCCAAAGAAATGCAGAATGCTAGGAGATGTATAACAGGGGCCCCTCACTTGGTTTGTGGCATCAGGGAAGGCTCCCCCGAGGAGGTGATATTTAAGTGGTACCTGGAGGATGTGACAGAGGCAGGTTAGGAACAAAGAGAAGGGTTCCAGGCAGAAGGAAAGGTCCCGAGGCTGGCAGAACTAGGGGTCTTCAGGAGCCCTGGTAAACGTTGAGTGAAGTCAGAGCCCAGTGTGTGAGGAGGAGAGTGGTGTGGGGTGAGGTTGGAGGGACAAGCAGGGGCTGGGCCACACAGAACTTTCAAGACTCATGATCCCAGTGGGGAAACTGAGGCACACAGTGAGTCAGTGACGTCTTGGCAGCACCCCATGGTCACCAACCTTTAGCTCAGGTCTTACAAAGCTAACCAAGATGGCAGCTTGGTCTGTCTGCCTCTCCTCCACCATCATTCCTGCTCCAGAGGGGAAAGACTGGCTGAACCAGGCGTATTCCTCAAGAATGAGGCAACAGACGCCGCGACCAACTCTCATCTTCCAGCAGCCTCCTCCTGTGGACGCGGGCCAGGCTCCCAAGGAGGCCCAGCTCAAGAAGAGACAAGCGGGGTGCAGGCCCGTCTTCTCCACACTGCCTCCCCCAGCCCCTCCTCCCCAGGCCAGCAGCTCTCCATTCCACATCCTGCCGGCCTCGGCCAACTCTTTCCAAGTGCCTGTTTTTCCAGAAACATGAGTTGAGCAAAACAGTCCCCCTCCCTGAACTTGAGTCTGAAATAATAACCCCAAGAAACACACGCTTTCTTGGAAAACCCTTCAGAGCCTCCTGCTGCCTTTGGACACGTCAAAGCTGGGTTTGTTAAAATAATAATCTTTAGGAACTTGAGTTTCTCTGCCGCCAAACGCCTTGCATAAGAGTATCACGCACCCCCATCCCTGACCCAGAAAACCCGGCCATGAGCTAACGTGGCCCAGTGTTCAGAGTAAAGTCATTTGGTTTCTTTTTCTTTCTTTTTCTTTTCGCTCTCTCTCTCTCTCTCTCTCTCTCTCTCTCTCTCTCTCTCATCTCTCTCTCTCTCATCTCTCTCTCTCTCTCTCTTTCTATCTCTCTCTCTCTTTCCTTCCTTCCCTCCCTTCCTCCCTCCTTCCTTCCTTCCTTCCTTTTTTCTTTCTTTTTCTTCTCTCTCTCTCTCTCTCTCTCTCTCTCTTTCTTTCCATTTTTAAAGGTACAGATGACTTCCTGAGTCTTGCAAGGTCTGAAGCAGCTGGGAGATGTGTTCACGGAGACAAGCTATTATGAATAGGGCTGCAGTTGCGTTTGGGGGAAGAGACAGATAATGAGGTCAGAGGCTCTGAGGAGTGTGAAGTCTGTGGATATGGTGTCCACTGAGACACCAGCATCCAGCAGAAAAACAAGGAAGCATCCAGTTCAGCTGACTAGCCGTGACCTGGCAGGGCCATGCGGTCACGACCTGCTCGGGCCAATGCAGGGGCCTTCAGTGCCTTCACTGGGTGTTTGCAGAAGAAATTCACACATCTTAGCTCAGCTGATGGTGGATGGACACTTGGGTTCTGGAATAGGGCAGTCCTGGGCTCTATCCTGGGCTCTGGCTCTTACCAGCCCTGTGACTGGGGCAAGGGATCCTGCCTTTCTGACTTCAAAGCTAAGAGGATTTCACTCCAGGGTCGTAGTTAAGATTTCATGGGCTGATGCTTGTGAAGTGCTGGACCCAGAATCTGCACACTGTGCAGTGAGAGCCCCCTGGTTGACATGATGCTGAAGAAAATGTCTGCTGCCACACTCTGGGCAGCAGCTTCGGATTTCCTCCAAGTGGCCTGGGGAGGAGGAGGCATCTGAAGGGGGTTGGTGAAGAGGACATGAAAATCTGCAGATAGGCTCAGCTCACCCATCCTACCTGACCTGCACCATTGCTGGGCTCCCACCATTGAAAGCTCACGTTTTTTCTGCCTCCAAAAGCCCGCTACAAGTTACAGATTCCCCTAGAGGTGATGAAATATTTATGGAGCATTAATTAGTTACTTTAAAGACATGACATTATTCAATCCAGAATGATGAATTGAACAACCCAGGAGGCACTATTTGTGTCCCCATTTTAGAGATAAGGAAACTTTGTCCCAGGGAGTTTACATCACTTCATTAAAGGCACACAGCAAGTGAAAACTGGAGAGCTAGGAAACAGGCAGGTAATCTGCTTCCAGAGGCCCTGGGCTAACCACCGACATTCACTGCCTTCCAGTGCATCCCCAAACTGCTTTTATTCCTATACCCTGTGTTGGGGGAGGGGGGACTCCTTATTGCTTGGCACAAGCTCTGGACTCAGTCCTGCGTCTTCATCGCAGCTCTAACCATTCCTTGCTGTGTGGCCCTGGGCAAGTCGCTTTCCCTCTCTGAGCTTCTGCATCTAAAAAATGGAGATAAAAATAATAATACCTATTCTTATGTGGCTAGGTGGGGGGACACAATGTGACAAGCCAGGTAAAGCATCAGACATTTAGGATATGCTCTAAATAGTTGTCTAAATAGTGATTCTCTTCTTTTTCCAAGGTGGACAGATACACTCATGGTCCAACCACTTAGAGTATTTTTGCCCAACCCAAGGGAATCTCCCCCCTTCCCCTTTTTTCTTTTAAACCTTTGCTCCGATGCTAAATCAAAGCTGAGTGCTGGTCCCTGACAGGCCTTGCCTTCAGCCAGCCGCCAGAGACGTCCAGCATGTTTTATGGGCCCTGTACCTCTGCAATTAACACCTCGGCCTCAGCGGGATGTGCAGGCCTGAAGGACAGGCAGTGTCCTCTTTTCTCCATAGCACCAGCTCCTCACACCCAGACAGCTAGCCCACATCTTCCTTGGAGCAGAGGGAGATATGGGGTGCTCCTCCGGACAGCCGGGCACCTCATTGTCAGCCTTGGGTAGGAGCACGGGGCTAGGAGTCCCACGGTGGGGGGTCAGATCACGTTCCCGGTTTTCAACCTTAATTATCATTATTATTATTGTTGTTGTTGTTGTCATTGTTATTGATTCAGCAGAAGGATACTTTTTCACGTAGGTTAAATGGAATCTTCAGGGATGCTGTATAGACATGGTCAGTGCTGAGCCCACTATTCACTCCTGTTCTCGGGCCCACTGACCCCACAGCTGGCTGCTGACTTTGCCTGGGACTCTGTCTGGCCCACAGGATGCGCTGGGCCTGTGCAGAGGGTTAGGCCAGAGATGCTGGGGCATTGGAGAATAAACGGCCCAGCTCCCTGGCCCCAGGGTGAGACAACTCTGAGGTGTGTCCTACACAGAGGTCCTCAGCAGGACTGTGTGCCCACAGCCCACAGCAGCGCCTGCTCACTAATACACCCTGTACTGGTTTCTTCCCTTCCTGTCTCCCTGCCCGCTCCCCTATGGGGGCTTCCTGAGTTCACCTCCCAAAGGAACCACCTGCACTGAAGTCCTTATCTCCAGATCTGCTCTTGGGGGAGCCCAAACTAAGACAGATGCCTAAAAATGACCACAACTGCTCACATTTAGTTTGCAGTTTCCACGTGCCAGAGGGCACTGTGCTAAATGCTTTCCAGGGGCAGAGTTCATTTAAAGATCACAACAGTCCTACCTACTGTTATCATTCCCATTTTACGAGCAAGGAGCAAGGAGATGCAGGCCCGAAGAGGCTGAGTAACTTGCTCAAGGTCACATAGCCAGGAAGCGGCAGAACTTCTCTGTTAGGGCAGAGGTAGGTGCCTGGACTCCACCTGCTGATCCCTGCCTCTGCCCTCTGAGTCACCCCAGGTCCCTGCAGTGCTCAGCTCCGGGATTCTGTGAACATTTGTCCTGACACTGACTTAACTGTATACAGTGAGGAAAGTCTCAGCCCCCATCAGAAATAGGAATGATTGTGCTCGGCTTACAGGCTGAAGAGAGGATTAAATGAAACACAGCTGGTGGCGTGCCTGTGCATGCTGCTTACCGCAGCCCGGTAGCCCTGCATTCTACACTATGGGGACACACTTTGCAGTTACCCTCATTCTATCTATTTTTGTGGCTGATGAAGCAGCCGAGGGTAGGGTTGGAGCCAGAGGGGGCTGGAGTCAGACTGCCTGGGTTTAAGTCTCATTCAGCCACTAATGAACCATGTGACCCTTCAGCAAGTCTTGGGCCTCAGTTTCCCCATTTGCAAAATTGAGGTGATAGTAATAGTATAACAACAGTGTCTATTCACAGAGTTTGTGAGAGGACATTCAAGGAGGTAACCCCTACTAGGCACTCAGAACAGTGCTCCTCCATTAATAATCCAGCTCACAGCCTTTAGAGTATTTAACCTTTCTGGGTCCTGAGGTTCTCAGCAGTAAAATGGAGACAGTGATGTCACCACATTGAGTGGTCTGATGAAAATGAAGCAATGCCAGGGACATGCCTGGGACATAGTAGCTACTCAGTAAATTATGAATTTTAATATTAGCGTTAGTTAGCGTTAATAATATAATTAATAATAATATAATAATATTAATTCATTAATATTCATATTTAATATCTAGTATTGTTGGTCTGACTCTAACAGGAACTCTAGCAGGTTCCAGTCACTTTCTATGAGGTTAGGCATGTCATAAAGTGTGCATACTCTCCATGTCACTTTATTATTACAACAGCTAGGGTCATCAGGTCAAATATAGGATGTTCCACTAAATTTGACTTTCAGAGAAAAAAAGAAAAATTTTCTAGAATAAATATATCCCAAATATTGCATGGAATATACTTATACTAAAAAATGTTATTGGTTGTTAATCAGAAATTCAAATCTAACTGGCTGTCCTGTGTTTTTATTTCCTAAATTTGGCAGCCATAACAACTCATTTTATAAATGATAAAGAAACAGAGATGCAAAGAGCTGAAATGATTTGCCCAAGACTCTCAGAGGCAAGTCCCAGTCAGGTCTCTTTTGATCTGGGACCCCTGGGCTCATTCACTGCCCTGTGTTGGCTATAGCTAGCAAGGGGTTGGATTCTCTCAGATTAAGCTGCTCTTTTGACCAGTAGAACTATCCTGTTGTGTCACGATAGGGGTACAGTCTGCTGGGGTTTCAAGGAGTCTGCTCCCATTTCTTACTTCCCCTCAAGACCCCAGGGACTCTTGGGCATCTGCCACTGTCTCATCGGCCCCCAGGCAGGCCACCTGCTCGCATACACCCTGGGTTGGTCTTCCTGGCTCCTGGCTATGGAGAGAACAGGACCAAATTCAAGACTGGCTGGTGTCAGGCAACCCTGCAAGAAACAAACAAACGCAAGTGGAAAAGGGGGAAAAAATCCACCGATTACTTAATTTTTTCCTGGTGTCCAACTATTTCTCCTCATGTGAACTGAGCGCTGAGACCTGGCTAGGAGAGTTAGGGGAGCAGGAACCCAGAGACTTTGTCGATGCAAATCCAGAGGGATGAAATTGCACTTTCAGATCCAAAGAGGGGGACTGGGCATCCCTCAGCTGAAAACTATGGAGGTCAAAATCCAAGGTCAAGGACAGGAATCAGGCCTGCTGAAGATGTAGAGCTCCCCTGGGCCACCCTCCCCAGCCTGTTCAGCCACCATTTCCTGAAGATGCTGCTTCAAGCCTGATTTCTCTCCTGTTCCCCACCCATCTGCACCAGCTCCCCTGCCTTGGCGTGGGATGCTTGCCCTTTACCTCCTCAGACTTCCCTCCTCTGTGAAGGTGTCCCTAAGCATACCCAGAGAAACAGACACTGAGACAAGGGTATCTGGATGCAGCCCCACTTCACAGATACAGAGATTGAGGCCCAGAGAGGGGAAGGGGGTTTCTCTGAGCTTCAAGCCAGGTCTCTGGACTCCGAGACCAGAGTCCCCTTCGATGCTGTCTGTATTTCACAGTGTAATAGCACCAAAGCTGAGCCCTGCTTCTTAGCCACTGGGGGATCTCAGGGATGTCACTTAACTTCTCTGAGATTCATTTGGGTGCATAGTAAAAAGTACACTTGCTAGAAAGAATAGTACCCAAGTTTTTGTGCCAAAATTTTTCATTCATTCATTCACTCATTTATTCATTCTTTACTCATTTATTTAATTAATGGCTCTGAGCCTCCCTCTATGCTATCATTACCCCAGGGTCTAAGGACATGGAGTGAATGGGGCCGAAACCAAGTCGCCAAGGACCTCCCAGTACAGACAACGTCAAGAAAGATGTATCTGGGGGGTGGGGGGGCGTCCAGGAGTTCACGGGACTACAAAGGAAGAGTGTCCCACCCAGCCCAAGGATGTGCCAGGGAAGGCTTTCCTAGAATGCAGTGTAGGGCTGAGACCTGAAAGGTGAATGGGGATTATCTGGGTGAAGAGTGAGGGGAAGGGGATTTTAGGAATAGGAACAGCTCATGCAAAGGCCCATGATAGCCAGGGTTATTCCAGGCCATGCACACAATTCAGATGGCTTGAGACTGAAACAGGAGGGGAGGAAGGGATGGTGAGAAGGGTGAGCTGATCCTGAAGGGTCTCGAATGCCCGCCAAGCCTCCTGGGCTCCATCCAGAGGGCCCTGGGGCCGCAGCTTTCTCACGAGCCTCTCCACGTGGCTTCGCTGGGTTTCTTCTCTTTTCATCTGGTTTGGGCCAGATCAGAGTCACCATCCCATAGGCCTCCAGTCTGAGACCTCTGGACTAGACCAGCTCTAAGAGCCCTGCCTGCTCTAATGCTAAGGCTCTGGCAGAGAAAGGGGTGCAGGGACCCCACCCCCGCCATGTGCAGGGGGAGATTAAACAGGACGAAGCCCAGAGCCTGCTTGTAAACCACAAAGCTGAGTGGAAAGAGCTGATGAAAGTGTTGGTCACGAGGAGGACTCGCCTACCACCTTCCAAGCCACTAGTGTCTGTGACTCAATCAACTGAAAAAAAGAAACTACATCTGATTTCCCCCGCTGGTTCTGGGCAGAATCCTGCCCTTATCTCCCGTGCTGAATTACATGCAGGCTCACACCATCCTTCTAGAAAGATAACAGCCAATCTTTATTATAAACCCACACTGCCCATGTGATATTCCCGACAGCTTTGGAAGTATTTCCAAGATCCACTTTACAAGTGAGAAAATGGAGTTCAGAGAAGTGAAGCAACCTTCCTGGGGTCACACAGCACACAGAGTTTAACAGGGATTAGAAGCCAGGTCAGTCTTATTCCAGGGCCACCTGAGCCACAGAAGTTCTTGGTTAATGAACTCTAAAGATGCACTCAACCCCAGGAATCTGAGGTTTTGGGGTAGAGGAAGGTGTTTAAGGATGTCTAATTCATTCCCTTGGTGAAACTCAAATGAGAATTCTCTCCTTCCCAAGGAGGAAGAACTGACAATTCCCTATGGGCTCCCTGGATTTGTAATAAGCACCCTCAGCAACCCAGAGCCCACCCAATTTGTTCATGATTGTCAGATGCTGTCTGCTATACAAGCAAAATGCCAGAAGTGACTCCAGGTTGCAAGGCTAGCTGGGCCCCTGGTGGTGTGATGCCTGAGTGATAGGAAACTCAAAAGAAAGCCGGCACACATACACACACACACAAACACACACGCAAACACACACTCACAATTGCAGCTCACTTCAGAGTTTATAAAGTCACTGCATCTCTGCATTCACATGGGGCCATGCATGATGGGTTTACCAATATTATCCCCATTTCTCAGAAGAGGAAATTGAGGTTCATTGAAGTTAAGGATTCAGGTGGTGAAACCAGCAACAGGTGCCATGATCTAGCACCTTGTTCACCCTGCTACATCTCCATCACATCATAATTCTCCAGAGAGCAGGGATATTGTCCTCACCCCAAAATCCCCCATGACCAGCTCTTCCTTGAATCCCAGAAATTATTTGGGTGAACTGCACACAGGTAGGGACAGGTCTGTCTCCTTAAACTCCTAACCACAGAGCCTGGCACAACACCTGGAGCAGAATAGTGACACTTGTAAATACTTGAGGGTTAGAACTGAATTGAAGGTTGAGTGAATTAATGACTGAATTAATGAATTAAAATATATAATAAATAGACACATGCTTAAGTGAATAGATTCATTAATTAACATAAGGGCACTAGGACGTTTGGATGAAATAAAAAGTATATGGATGGATAATGGATGAATGCAGGATGGTTGGATGGATGGGTGGATGGTTGGGTCAATGAATGAATGGATTAATTAATAAGTATAAAGGTATAGGATAGATAATGAGTTAATGTAGATATAAATAGATAAGTAAATAATAGAGAGTTAATTAATAGCTGACTGGGTGGAAGGATAGATAAATGCATAAGTCGGTGAGTGATCAGACCGGGGCACCTTTTGGGCTACTCAGAAAAAAACAGAGCTGCCTCAATCCTCAGCCACATAGCACCCACCTCCTACCTCCATTGGAATTCTGCAGTGAGGCTATTTTTGTCCTCACTGTGAAGGGAGCTGGTTTTTAGCAGCTTGCTAGAGGAGAAAGCACACAGAGCCCTTCCTCCCACAGGTGCCTCTCTAGCTGCACAAAATCCCCTCTGTCAGGCAGCCAGAAATAAAACCAAGCAGAAAATCACAGAAAGAGCAAGAAACCAAATGCAGAAAAGCAGAAAAGGGAGTTGGGAAAGCTTTCCTGCTCTCTCTAGGGAGACAGAGATCACAGGAGGGAGGTTTCTTAGTCTGAACCTGAAATTGCTGACCTTCCTTCATTCATACCAGAGTTACTTAGTGAGTTCCATGCACCTGGCTGTGGGGAGGCAGAGGAGTCGTGCAGACACAGCCACACCCTCATAGGACTTACCATCTAGTGGGAGAGAGAGAGAGACAAAGACAAAAATCAGTGAACAAAAATGTAGTGTGAGATCAAAATAATGGAATAGAGAGTGTATTATTTATGTATTGCTCCAAAATGGATTGCACAAAATATAGTGGCACAGTTTCTGGGGGCCAAGAGTCCAACTGTGCAGCTCTTGTTCAGTGTCTCTCAGGAGGTTGCAGTCAAGATGGTGACCAGGGTTGCAGTCTCATCTGAAGGCTCAACTGTGGCTGAAGGACTTACCTCCAGGGTGGCTCATAAATGTGTCTGGCAAGTTAGTACTAGCATTGGTGGGAGGTCTCAGTTCCTCTCCAGGCATACATCTCCAGAAGGCTGCTTGAGCATCCTCATGACATGGCAGCTGGCTTTCCCCAGTGTGAGTGACCCAAGAGAATCCAGTGAGAAGCTCCAGTGCCTCTGAAGACTTAGTCTCAGAGTTCACACATGATAAGTCTCCGCCACATTCTATTCTTCAGGAGAAAACTGCAAAGTTCAGCCCACACTCAAGGGGAGGGGAATGGAACTTTGCCTTTTTATTTTTTTAACTTTTATTTTGTCGATATACATTGTGGTTGATTATTGTTGCCCCTTACCAAAACCTCCCTCCCTCGGGAGGGGAATAGAGCTTTGCCTTTTGAAGGGAGGAAAGTCAAAGAATGTGAGGACATATTTTAAAACCACCATGAGAAGTGCCAGGAGGCCTGACTGATATGACAAGTAGATGCTGTCCAAGTTGGAAAGAAGAGCCCCCCAGCGAGAAGGTCAGCAAGAACAAAGGTCTGGAGGTGGGCAGGTGGGCGTGAGCTTGTGATTGGGAATACTCTGGAGCATGTGAAGGCAGCAGAGGTCAAAGGAGGGGAGACTGGAGAGAGGCAGGCATGCGGCTTTGCAGACCAAGGTGTGCAGCGTGGATTCTAGCCCTCTGGAGAATTTATGGGATACTTGCTGGGTCACTTTGTCGACTTCCTCAAGAGCTCACACAGGCAGTCCTGTTGTTACTCCCATTGCAGAAACTGCCGAGGCTCAGAGACGTTATGGAAGGCCACACACCTACCTGTGAATCCAAAGGTAGGACTTGCACCCAAGCAGGCCAGCCCCAAGGGCAACTGTCCCAATGAATGTTAGAGGAAATGCTGCCTTGAGCATAGAGAAAAATGAGGTGAAAATGCCTCTGAAGAGAAAAAAAGTGGAGAAAGAGAGAGACCAATGGAGATGGAAAGAGAAACGTGCCAAAGAGAAACAGAGGAGAGACCCAGAGGTACAATGATCGAGCAAGACAGCAAGGGAGATAGAGGGGAATTAGGAAAGGGAGATCTTCAAGCAGACAGACACAAGGAAGTGAAGAGAAAAATAAAGCAAGAGACACAGACCTGGAGACAGGGAGGCAGGGGACAGGGAGGCCGGCCGGCATGGCATGGGTGTGCGTGGGTACAGGGTGAGGGGCCGGGGGTGCCTGGGCCTTGCTAACGCAGACCATCCCTCACTCCTGTCTCCCATCAGCAGGAGAGCTGGGGGAGGGAGAGGAAGCTGACAGGAGACAGTGTGATTCCAGTAATTCCAGATGAAATAGCAGCCAGAAAGCTTGCCAGGAAGTCAGGGCGGAATGGCCAGGGAGAGGGAGGTAATGTCCAGAGAAAGTTTAGCAAATAGCTTTAGAATTCCCTCCTCCAGACCCTCACACTGCCCTAGATAAGGGGGTGGGAACGGTGGTCCTCAGCCTGGGGTGGAAATCAAGACATGTGAGGGGAGCTGCACCCATGAGAAGGAGGACATCAGCCTCTATCAGCACAAACAAGCGTGGCTCCCTTGCTGGGGACCATAAGATGACAGAATTGGCTTCGGACATGATAACCCACCCTGCACCCAGGGCAGTGGGCTGTTGAGGGAGGAAGGGAGTGGTCTGACCTTCCCCAGGCACCTACTGTGCATGACGGGTTCATTGCCCCTCAGCTGGAAGAGTGTCTATCCCAGGCTCAACATGTACCCTGTCTCATTCCCACACCACCCCACCCCACAAAATATTATGTACACAGTACCATCCCCATTTGCAGACAAAGACAGTGGGGTTCAGAGAGGGCCAGTCACCAGCCCACTGTCACCCAAATGGAAGTCAGCAGCAAGTTTCCAACCAGTTTTGAACCACCAAGCAAAGCTACCCTAAATGTCGTAATTAAGCCCCTTAAACTCCAGCGATAGAGATATCAGCACCAGCCCTCCCTAACTGTTACAGAAAGTTGTAAGAAGGAATGGGGCTTCTTTATCCTTCACGTAGATCCACCCACAGTTCTTATCTTGCCAGGTGTGCTTTCTCTTTCTTCCTTCCCTCCCCTTCCCCCTTTATTCTCCCCTCCCCCTCTTCTCCCCTCCTTCTGTCCCTTCTCCCCCCACCCATTTAAAAGTAAATGACAGACACCAGCATTTTCCACTCCTAAATACTTCAGTATGTATTGCTTAAGAATAAGGATCTTCTCCTATATAATCACACCACCATTATCATATCCAAGAAATCCCACAGATACAATAATAGCATGATCTAATGCATAGTCCATTTTCAAGCATGTCCAATTGTCCTAAAGCTTTTTTTTTTTTTTTAAGTCAAACATCCAATCCAGGATCACCCATCGCATTTGGTTTTCATGCCTCTTTCCTCTCCTTTTATCTACAACAACCCTTCGCCTTCTTTCTTTCCTTTGGATGGTGTCAACGTTTTTGAAGAGTCCAGACTAATTGCATTTTGAATGTCCCACAGTTGCAGTTTATTCGATTGAGTCCCCGCCATCAGATTCAGGGCAAACCTTTTGGGCATACATGTCACAAATTACGTGCTTCGCAAGGGACACATGATGTCACTTGGTCCCATTATTGTGGGTGCTAAGTTTGGTCAATTGGTTCAAGTGGGACCCGCCATGTCTTTCCATTTTTAAAGTATCCTTTTCTCTCTGTAATTAATACATCATCTGCAGGGAGAACTCTGGGAATGTGTAAACATCCCCATCTCTGATAAATTTTCTTTTTTTCTTTTTCTGGTCAACTTTCCACCAGTAGTTTTTGAATCCATTAATCAAATACTGCAGTGATAGTTGCAACACAGAGATTTTTTAAATTTATCATTCTTTTTCTACACTTATTAGTTGAAATTCTTTGGTAAAAAAGAGGTTTCACACTACCCCTCTTTTGATTCCCTATGTAATCCACTGGCATTTTTTTAATGCTCAAATTGTCCAGGATTTGGTCAGTGGGAGACCCTTCAAGCCAGTCCCTGGCATGTGTCTCCATATTCTTTGAGAACTCCCTTACTTTATGACACAAAAGAATGTTCCTGACTCATCTTGTATTTTCCTTGCTCCAATCCTGGAACTGGCCATTTCTCCAAGATGCCCTGGTTCTTTTCAGTGGAGAATATTTAGAAGCCAAGCTATGAGTCCTAGGTCTGCTCATGACTGTTGGGGTATCACTGTTTAACAGAAGAAACACATTAGTTCATTCTCATGCCTCCAATTCAAATCCAGCATCTCAAGGTGCCTCCTCATAATTCCCCCACTCCTTTTTTGTATCTCTCCAATTACACTGTGAGAACCCCATTTTCCCCAAATATCAGTACATTTTCTTAATAGTTTTAGAACTGCGCCAACCCAATTATCAATGACAACCTATTCATTAAAAATAGAAGATTTCTCTTTTTAAATTTAATTTTCTTTTTATTGAAATATAATTGCTTGTATATATCTGTGGGATATATATCTGTCAAATGCCCCATTTTGTATTCCTACCCGCAGTGTATGGGGCAGTCTGTTACCCCTCATTGGCTCTATGTCCCAATACAGTGTGTTGTCAGGCTTTTTAATTTTTATCAATATAAGAGGTGAGAAATACTACCTTTGGGTAGTTAATTTTTATTTATCTTATATGTGAAGTTGAACTTCTTTTCATATTTTAAGGTCCATTGTACACCTCCTTCTGTGAACCATCTATTCATGTTTTTTGCTTATTTTGAAAAATTGAGTTCTGGGTCTTTATTCTTGATTTTTAAGAGCTCTTTTTATATTAAAGAAATTTGCTGCTTATCTTTAACATAGATTGCAAATATTTTCTTCCTCTTTCTCTCTCTCTTTTTATGTTTGTTGCAATGTATTTGGACAGATTTATCAGTCTTTTTTATTTTATTATAGCTTGAATCATAGTTAAAAAGATTTTGCCCATACTTCAGTCACACAGGAATCCATCCATGCTTTCTTCTAGTGTTTGTATGATTTTGTTATTTTTACATTTGGATCTCTGAACTATTGAGATTTCAGTCAGGTAGAAGAATATCTTCACTTTATAGAGGAGAAAACTTCTGAGGGTCAGAGGATTTAAGTGACTTTTTCTAGTTCACACAGATGGTAACAAAAGTATTTGTTTAATATCTACAATGAGCCAGGCACTGGAGTATGCATTTTGTATGCATCATCTCATTAAATGCACTTTGTATTTATTATCTCATTTAATCTCTACCAAAACTATGAAGTAGATTGTGTTCCTTTTCTACATATAAAGAAACTGAGGTTTAGAGACATGAATTAACATGATCAAGGTCACCTGGCAGCAAATGAAGGCAGGCACAAAGAAAAACTGCATGTGCCCACTTTCATTTAAGAAAGATTTGTAGAAACTGCAATAAAACATCCTGTAACTGAAATTCCAACGGCCATAATGTAGTCTCATGAATACAGCTAGCTACAAGGGAGATGGGGAAAGGTAGTAGGTGGTCACGTATCCAACTAAATTTATGGATGCTGTTACTGTGGAAAGAAGGGAGAACAGATTTCAGAAATCATCCAGCAGAGGTGGGGAAACTGAGGCCTGGGGATGTTACACAGTTCTTCGGTCAGAAGCAAATGATGAGACCCAAAAATTAAGTGCCAATTCCCTTGGCATTAGCTCCACACATCGTTTCTGTTTATTGACCTTAATACGTGGATCCAAGGTGTGCATGCCCAGAACCTGCTTCCAGACCTTCTCTCAGGATATCCACCCCTTCCTCATCCCTGGAATTAACCATCTGTCTGTCTGACTTGTGTCCTATAGACTCTGGTTCACAGATAAGGAAGAATACAAATCTGTCTGTGTCTCAAGGTCAGAAGTCAAGGAATGGCCTCATTCCTAAAGAAGACAGATGAACAGGTAACCTAATGGAGGGGATCCAGACTAGATTTTTTTTGACCCGACTATAGTGAAGATAACAATGGCTACTGACTTCTAAGTACCTAGTGTGTGCTCGTCCCTGTGCTGGGCATTTTACATGCATTGTTCCTCATCAGCAACTCAACTTTACAAATGAAAACAATGAACTCAGAGAATTTGGATAACGTGCCCCTGATCTCAAAACTAGAAAGTGACAAAGGCTGAATTTGAACCCAGTTCTACCTGGCTGTGCAGGACCCTGTTTTTGATCCTAACTGTCCAGACAGGTGCCCATTATACAGTTGACATTTAACAGATTGAAATTTTACTATATTCACTGATTTTTTAAATATACGTATGAAACACCTACTGTATGCCTAGATTCTACCAGACTCTGGGGATGCAGAGAAAACAAGATAGAGTTCCAGCCCTCTGAAGGTTGTGGTTTCATGGGAGGACCAAGGCAATAAACAAGTACACTGGTAAGTCCACAAAATGATTTAAGATTGTGATAAGTACAAAAAAGAACATGGAAAACTGGAATAGATCATGGCCAGGAGGCGGGAGGTCGGTGGATAGGTACTGATGATGAAATGCTGAGACCTGAAGCATGAGAAGGAAGCATCCATGAGTAAGTGGAAAAGTATTCCAGGCAGAGGGAACAGCCTGTGCAAAGGCCTTAAAGTTGGGAAAAGTTAAATATATTTTTAAAATTGACCTAAGATTAGTAGGAGTGTGGTAGACGAGAGGATCCCTGGTTTGCAATTAAGCTGGAGTGAAAGGAACACACTAGATAAAGTAGAGCCATCATAGGGATGGTGAATTTACCTTCTGGTTTCCCTAGAATGGTTAAGTGAAACTAATAGTGTCCTCTTTTACTATCAGAAGTATCCAAGCTTGAATGATACACTCTATGGTTTATCAGTTACCTACTGCTGTGTAACACATCACCCCTAATTTGTAGTAGCTTAAAATGATAAACATTTAATTTGCTTATGAGACCGTGGCTCAGTTAGGGTTTTTCCCAATCTGGGCTGGGCTCTCTAATGTGTCTGTGGTCAGCTGCTCTGCTCCTGGAGGTGGCCAGCTGTTGGCTTGGGTCGTGGGAGGGAATGGGCCACACATGTCTCATCCTCCAGCCAGATAACCTGGGCTTGTTCTCATGGCAGCACTGTGGATCTACGAGAGAGAGAAATCTGCAAGGCCACTCGAGTCCTAGGTTTGGAACTGACAGTATTGCTTCTGCTACATTCTACTGATCAAAGTAAGTCACGTGGCTAGTTGCAATTCAAAGGATGCTGAAACAGACCTACCTCTTGACTGGAGGAACTTCAAAGTCACATTGCAGAGGGTGTGATGGAGAATTGGGACATGTGGAAAAATGGGACTTTTAACAAAAGTAATAGCATGTGCGGTCACCTTATTAACAAGCCACAGCGAGGAATTTAGATATTATCCTAAGTCAAGGCTCTGAAAACTTTTCCTATAGAAAGGCAGATAATAAATATTTCAGGCTTTTCAGGTCCTATAGCCTCTGTCACAACTATTCAAGTCTGCTGCTGTTACATGAAAGCAGCCATATAAACATTGTCAACAAATGAGTGTGGCTGTATTTTAGTAAAACTATTCACAAAAACAGGCAGGTGGCTGGATTTGATCCACAGGCTGTAGTTGGCTGGCCCCTGTTCTAAGTGCATCCGAAACTATGAAAAGTTTTTAGGTAGGAGAGTGTTAAGAGTAAATTTGAAAAATTCCCTCAGGCTGGCTGGAGATGGATCGGGGGGGGTGGCGACAGTGGTGGAAAGATGAAAATCCCTTCAGAAGGCTGCCGTGGTGTCCAGGAGGGAGTTGACTGTGGCCCTAGAAAGATAGTGGTGGCAGGCATAGGGGAGACTGCATACATTGCAAACCCATGAGGTGGAACACACCAACTGCATAAGGGTGGGATGTGGGTGATTAGGAGCAGGAGCAAAGGGTGCATAGAATGATGTCATTTACCTAGATGGGCAAGGCTTGGGTATGGGCAAGGGATTAGAGAAGCTAAAATTAAAGACAGTGTTTCTGCTCCAAGGAGCTCATGTCCTAAGATGGTACTAAGAAGCATTCTTTATGTCAAAGAAAAAGAGCAACAAATACCAGAGATTCCTAGCAAGGGAAACTGAGGCTCAGGGTGGCCAGATGACGTCTCTGAGGTCTGACAGTGAAGTGCTATGAACCCCTGTGCTGCGAGCCAGTCTTTAAAGCCCATTCCCCTAGAATGCATGGTCTCTCTTCGGTTGCTATCTGTCACCCAACTCCTTAAAAGAAAAAAAAGGAGAAAAACCTCCTCGGCGGATTTGTAAGCAAGTGCGATGACTTGAGCGATAATTCACCTCCACCAGGGCTGATGGGTATCTGGCTCAGCCCTGAATAGGGTCTTCAGTTTTTCAAAGCTTAAAAGAAAAAGGACTTTGAGCTTCGGGGCTTTAACATCACAAGGAAATAAAGTCCCTCACAGAATTAGAGGATCAGATAAGTCGAAACAAAAATGGAATTGCATAAAGTAAAAATATCTATCTGAATTTTTTCCCCTAACTGTTTGAAATGAGAAATGGCGGGTCTTGCCGGCAAGCCTTACTCTGACGAATAGCTTCTCCCCCCTCATTTGGATTCCACTAGGTTCTTGACAATAGAGAGGTGATTTGGGCTGGTGAAGAGGGGACTCCAAAACACAATTTTCCCCTCCCCAGCCTGCAGAAGAGATGCTCGCTGGATAACCACAGGAAAGCCCCAGCTTCGTGAACTGGCTCTGACCGTGCGTAGCATGTCTTATAAACACTCAAGTCAAAAGGGATGGCATTGCTCCTCAGCTGCCAACTCCTCCCGTGCGTCCTCCAGTCCTAAGAACAAAAAGGCTGTCCCGAGGGGATAATGCATCCCGGCCCTTCATGCCCATCCATGGCCGGATGCTAGGCTCTTTGTTGACTGCAGGAAGGAGGAATGCAGAGGCATATACTCGAGTTAGACAGGGCTCCAGTCCCACCTCTGTGTGACGATGGGCAAGTCTCTGTGCCTCTTGCAGCCTCAGTTTTCTCATCTGGACAATGGGGATGATAACGGTATGCACTCATAGGGTTGTTGTGAGAATTATATAAGATGAAAAAGGACACACAGCAGGTGCCGGTTTATCAACTGCCTTAATCCTTTTTCTAAGGCCTCGAGAGTTGGAAAAGAAGGTTGAAGGAATTGGAAAATAGCATTTACAAAGGCCCTTTGATGTGCTAGGCATTTCAAAAAACATACTTCATAATGTTCTCATATAAATATCCTATGAGATAAGTGTGTGGAATAGAGACAGAAAGAGAGACCGAGACTTCAAGGTTCAATCGGAACTGCCACAATAAGACCATAAACCCAAAGCATAACAGCAGAAACCAGCACATACCCTGGTGTCCAAACACAGAATTTCTCCTAGATCAGGTGTTGGCAAACCAAGAGCCAAATCCATCCTGCTGCCCATTTTCATAAATAAGTTTTTGTTGGAACACAGCCAGGCCCATTCATTTGCACATTGTCTGTGGTTTTAGGGCTGCGATGGCAGAGTTGAGTTAGTTGAGTGTGATCAAGTCCCCCAGGCCCACAAGCTGGAAATATTAACTAACTGGCCCTAATTTCCAGAGTTTGCTGGACCCCTGGTCTAGAGCAGTGACAGTAGCAACCCCGCTACTGCTGGTGGCCTCACTTACGGTGTGGGGAGGTGAGTGGGGGTGGAGGCGGGGAACCACACAAGGGCAAGATTTGAACCGAGGTCCAGTCTGGTTTCAAAGCCTTCCATTTAACCCTTTGCAGGAGGAAAAAATAGATACAGGGTCTGGTCTCTTCAATCATGCTAGAAGATTTAACCTGCTATTCCCAACTTGCTGCTCACTAGAACCACTGAGAGAGATTTTAAAACTAGATTCCCCTCCTTTCCCACAACCAGAGAATCTGACTTAATTGGTCTGAGTTAGGGGCAAATATTTTTTACTGTTCCCCAGGTGATTGCAACGTGCAGCAAAGGGTGAGATGCTAAAGAAAGGAAAAATGACCAGTGTCCCAAACCCCAGAATGACAGGAAACCCACCTGATCCCGGGACCCTTTGGTATTGGCATCACTGGGCATGCACCATTAAGTCCTCTGATCACAGCAGACATAGGAAAGGACAAACCAGTCCTAGGTTAGACAGCCCCCATAACCTCTCCCTCTTGTTACAAAGTGGCCCTAAGGCACATTTTGTGTGGGGTTAGTTAGTTAGTATAAGGCTACCCCTAAAGGACTGTGGGAAAAAAAATCACTATCTTATCCTAGCTGAATTCACCACTATGGTCTACGAGGATCAAGAAACTTATTTCTCTTTGCAAGCAATGATATTAACAGCAAGGGTATACTGAATACCTTCTCTGGGCCCATCACTAAGCCAATCACTATGTGTGTTTATTTTTTATTTTTTTCTTTTTTCAGTATTACCAAATTACATTTTTAAAATTTATTTTTTTTCATTGTACATGTCTATGGGGTATAGTTTGTTGTTTCAATACATGCACATATTGTATAATGATCCAGTCAGAATGGTTAGCATATCGATCACCTAAACATTTATCTTTTTTGAGTGTCTGGTTATAATATTCAAGATCCTCTTTTCTGCTATCTTGAAATATACAATACAATGTTATTAGCCATTGTCACCCCAGAGCACCAGAACTTATACTTCCAATCTGACTGTAACTTTGTCACTTTGTACCGTCTACCAACATTTCCCTGGCCCCCTCTCCCTTCCCTTTCCCTGCTGCTGGTAACCACCATTCTACTCTCTATTTCTCTCTTTTTTTTCCTCTCTTTTTAATTTATTTTTCTTAATTGACCCATGCCTTCTTTATCTTATTTAATCCTCGCAACAATTCAGTGAGGAAGGTGATCATTAGCCACGTTTTACAAATGGAGAAACTGAGGCCCAAAGAGAGGAGCTCGGTGCTGGAACGTGGGTCTCCCGGCTCCCAGTCCCAAGAACATTCTTCGAGGCGAGGCCTCTCTGGAATGCCGCACACGGCGTCTCCTTGGCTCCGGAAGATCTTTGTTCTGGGAATGCGTGCTGAAAAATAATAGACCGGGCATTTCTTTTCCCCCTTTATCGGGCCCTCAGCATTCTCGAGAGAGAACTAAGCGATCAGGAGAAGGTTACTCTGCAGCAGAGCCCCCTCGCTGCCACAGGTCTAATAAAGCAAAACCCCAGCCAAATTAGGGGCATATTTCATCTAATGGGAGGAAATATATGTGGCATTTCTGCCTGGCGGTTGACCTGCTGCATTTACGCGCAGAGAGAGGGTTCGATACATCACAGGGCAGTTATGCGCTGCTTAAGTGGCCTCTCGGGTGGGGGATGAGAAGAAAAATCTCAGGCTCAGATCCCTGTCTTCTTGTGTTTCCACTGCCTCGCTCTTGGGCCAGCGCTTCTAAGAGTGTCACAAGGTTCTGGTGCTGGGGAAAGATCCTTGAGAATCCAAAGACCTGGTTAGTCCCCGCCACCATGCTCTCTAGCTATGTGCCCTTGGGCGAGCCACAGCTCCCCTCTGAGCCTCAGTTTCCCCATCTGTGAATGAAAAGGTTGAGGATCAGTGTCTTCGAACTGGACCAGACAATGATGCAAAATCTGGGGGAGAGGGCTGATTTGTAGGACCACCTTGAGGAGCAAATATTGACCAAGAGGTGCATTGTTTGCCCTGGGTCTGCCAGGTCTTCCATGCCCCTGCTTGTGTCTGTATAACTTGGGGGTGTCCAAACTGTCTGAACTCACACCCTAATAAATGCATACATATATATGCACTCATATATGCACACACATATACATATGTGGATATACAAACACATGAACATATATGCATGCTTTTATAAATTGTGATCATGTCGTATTCACAGGTTAAGTTCATTATAAAACAGACACAAAGATAGAAGTTTTTAAAGGAAAAGCTAAACTATACATATAAATTCTGTTAAATTCTAACACCCCCTCTCACCCCTAGGGCACCCAATCTCCCTTACCCTCCTCTACTTGTTTCTTTTCTATAATACTTATCACCTTCCAACATATTCCATAGCTTGTGATTTATAACTTCTGCATTCCACCAGGCCGTGAAATCAGGCTGGAGGGAAGAGAAGACCAGGTACTACACCTAGAACTGGGGGTTCTCCTCTTAACCCACATGCTTCCCCAGAAAGGGTTTAAAAAATATACAGGTTCCTGTAAAACTAGGAAACTAATACAAATGCATTAAGAAAATGTGCTGGCAACTGTTTATGGAATAATCTGGAGATGTTAACCCAGAAGTGGATTCTGTCCAAAGCTATAGACGGGTAAATTGCATTGATTCCACAAAATACACTTTAGAGACTTAGAGTGTGTTTTTAATGAGAGAGAGAGAGAATGTGCTTGCCAGACCCTACTAGATTCACTCACATCATTGTCTCTTTTAATCTTCACAACTATTCAGGGAGGTGGTTCCTATTAATATCCCCACTTTAGAGATGAGGAAACTGAGGCTAGTCACCCAGCCAGGCAGTCTGAACTGAAGCCCAGGCTTGTCCGACTCCACACTGTTCCCCTGTTGCAATATCACTCAGCTGACATGAGCGGGGCCAGGTGCCCAGCTGTCCCTGGCTGCGGTGGGAGGGTGCATGTGTCTGGGATGCTGACATGCTAGAATCTGAGCTTCTGGGCTTTGGTGTTGGCCTGGATCCAGGCTCCGTGCCGACTGCAGCCTAAGGAGGAAGAGCCCACTGATTTAGGGCCCGTCTGGATGGACAGCCGACAGGAACCGGGCCGCTCCAGACGCTTGCAGAAAGTGATAAGCACGGCCTCTGAGTGCCCCGCATTCCTGGTCAGTGATGCTTCAAGGAGGCAGCTGTGTAGAATGTCTCTGCAGGTCTCCCTCTCTCCCTGCCACCCCTCCCTGTTGGCAGTTGCCTCCCGAGGACCCTCGAAACTAGCAATTACACCTTGCTCCAGAGAGCTGTGACTTCATCCCACCCCAGGCTGCAAGGGCTAGAGGCCTGGAGAGTGCACTTGGGTCATCAAAGACAACCTGAGCTTCAGGGACACGCCCTGTCCCAGGAGATATTTCCTGGCTACCTCCTGCTTATTTCCTGAAAGAGAGGGCCACTTCCATCCTCAATTTGTTCTCCACACAGCACTAAGTCTTTCTCAAAGTCTTACCTGAACACATCCCTCCTCTGCCTACAGCCTTCCATTAAGTCCCCACTTCCCCACTTCCCTAAAGTCCAAACCCCTTTTCCTTTTTGGCTGGAAGATCTGGCCCCTGTTGATCTCTATGTCTCCTTCCTCTATAATCCTCCAACCCCCACTCCTGTCAGACACACCCACCCAGCCCACCCTCTCTCTGCTTTTCAGTTTGTTGAAAATGCATTCTGGTCCTCCAATGCTCCCGTGCCTTGCTCCCCACCAGGCTTTTGCATATGCTGATTCCTCCACCTGCAACCCGCTCCCTACTCGCTGCCTTCTGATCAAGTCCCACCTATCCTCCAGGTCTCTCCTGCAGGATGCCTGCCCAGCCTCCATCCCATCCCCAGCTGGCTCAGGGGCCTCCTTGGGGTTTCTCTTAGCAGCCCTGATCACTCTAGGTGAAATTGTTTGTTTCCTCTTCTGTCTCTCCACTAGGCTGGGAGGCCCGTGGGCACATGGACTCTGCCTGCTTGCTCACTATTTCCCCCTCAGTGCCTTGCCAAGGGCCTGGCACATGGTAGGTGCCCAATAAATATTTGTGGTTGACAGTGGGTGGTGGACACCTCATTCTACTGGGGTCCATGGTGACAACTCCAGTTTGTGGCACACCCCTGCTCCAGAACAGTGATACAAATAGCAGTAGCACTAGTAACAGTAATTTGTATCAAGTTCCATGATGTGCTGGCATTGTTTAAGTGCTTTACACATGGTCACAACTTTCACTGTCACCCCTATGAGGCAAGTACTATTATAATCTCCAGTTTGCAGGTGAAAAAAGGAAAGCCCAGAGAGGTTAAGTAACTTGCCCAAAGTCACACAGCTGACAAAAGGCAGACCTGGGCAGGCAGGTCCCAGAGCCCCTGCTATCACCACCCACCATGAGACCAAGGAGCTGGGACAAGCTCTTGGTAATGAGCAGATGTGGAGCTGGGGCCTGACTGCACAGAACAGGCCGAGCATCAGGAAGCAGGCAGGGAGTACAACTCCACACCCAGCCTGGGCAGTCACTGCCATGTTAGACTGGAGTGTAACTGTTGATCGCCGGCTGCTGCCCCAGGCTGTGAGCTCCCTCCACCCCAGGGTCTTCCCTGCCCTGCTGGTGCTCAGCTCACAGCCTGGCTTCGCCCACACCGGAGGAAGCTTGACTCCATCCTCAACGGGGAAGCCGCACACATAACAGGTAAGAGTGTAGACCTGGCTTCAAACTCCAGCTTTGCTGCCAACTGGCAGTGTGATCTCGGGCAAGTTACTCAACCTCTCTGGGCTTCAGAGTCTTCAGTTGTAAATGGGGATAATAATAGTCTCCTCGTAATGTTTGGAGGAGGCTTGAGTGAGTTAATCCTTATGTTAACCTGGAGGTAGTCTTATGTGAGTACTGGGAGTGGGGGAATTGCCTACTTTTTTGTCTTCTGCCCTTATAAGAGTGGGTCCCATCATATGTCCTAATCACTCCCTGAGAGTCATCTCCCTCCTAGAAGGACCAGCACATGAGTCTCAGCTCTGCTCGTCTCGCTGTGTGGCCTTACCCCAGCAGCTCACTGTCTCTGAGTTACAGTCACCCTACCTCCACAATGAGAAAGAAGTTTTTGTTTTGTGAGTGTCCTCCCAGCTCTGACCTGAGCCCCTGAATTCCCCATCAGGACCATGAGGTCCCCAAGGCAGTGAGGAGATGGTCACCATGGAGAAAACACAGGTCTGGCCCTGAGCAAAGAGAGGAAAGTACCAAGAGCCGGGATTGACAAGTCTGCCTTGTCTGCCAAGGTCCTGGGACCTTTCAGCCTCTGTCGGCACTGAGCCAAGCTGGGGGGCAGACTGCCCAGGGCTCCAGCTGCCTCCTGCCCGCTGCCCCGTGCTCAGCTTATGTGGCCTGACCAGCTCCCTCCGGGGCTCATGAGCTGGGCAGCCAGCTGGGCCCGGGCGGCTCTGCTCCCACCAGGTCCTGCGGGAAGGCGCTCACTCGGCACCTTCTCCACGCCATCCTACCCCATGGAGGGGGGACAGGCAGGCCTACGAGGGACCCTGGGAGCGGACGCACCCACGCAGGGGGCCTGCCCCTCATTCCTCAGGTGCCACCCTCCTCTCGTCTCCCTACCCTGCTCCTTCACCCTTTAACCTTTCTCCTGTCAGCTCTGCATGTCTGGCAGTGTGAGCCTGGACACGGGGCCACCCAGACCCGGGCTCATTCCCCTTTTGTGCCACTCGCAAGCTGGGGCTCCCTCAGCAAGTGTCTGCCCCTCTCTGAGCCTCAGCTTCCTCATCTGTGAAGTGTTGTAACTCCTGTCTTGGAGATTTGCCCGGACGGTTGAAAGAGATGTCAGGGGAGGCCCGGTTTGGACGAGAACTGGCGTATTGAACGTGCTGGACAGACGTCCTTCCTTGTCCTCTCTCTCTTGTGGCTTCTCTCTGTGCTCTTTCCCTGCTGTTGCAGGTTCCTACGGCCACTGATCTCCCTTCCTCAGAGGCTGAGGGTCAGCGGCTGCCTTTTCTGCCTAAAAACATTCCCCTTCATCTTCCCCTGGGTGTTCACTTCAAGCTCCTCCCGAGGGTTCTATCTCTTTCCTCCTCTTGTTTCTCTCTCTCCCCTTAATCTTCTACTGATCTAACACTCTTCTCAACATGGGTTACATTCTTCTTATCTTGGTTAAGCATTTTCGTGAACTCAGAGCTTCCTCTCTCTCTCTCTCTCTCTCTCTCTCTCTCTCTCTCTGTCTCTCTTTCACACACACACACACACACACACACACACACACACACACACACACACACACACACAATAATGCATTTCACCATGGGGCACTTGGCCACTTACTTCCTGAGGCCAGTGGGGAGGTGCCTGGGCTCTGGGTGGGGGAAGGGACAGGGGCCATGTTTCCCTCAAAAGCCAGACTCTTGCCATCTTTTCAGAGCTCTGTGCACACTGTGGGCAGAGCCTGATGTGATCAGCCCCATCGTCAAATTAGGCTCTGTGACACTCCCCCAGGGCAGGAGGGCATCGCTTCTTATCTGTTGATTCATCCCTGTATTCATGAGACATGTTTGCACTTACAAGAGAGATGCAACTGTAGTAGGGGGCGTCCACCTCTGCACAGAGCAGCTGGGGAGGACAAGGCCTGGGCAGAGGAGGACAGGCCTGGCAGCAGGCACTGCCCTGGTAGTGCAAGGAGACAGGACCGTGCTTGGCAGGACACATTCACAGAGGGCCATGAGGGTGACAGACATGATGTCAAGGAGGTAGAGAGAGTGAGCCCAGGAAATTCAACCCGAGGCCACTCTTGGGAAGACCTGGAAAGCCAGACTAATGTCCCCTCCTTGGCAACAACGTTCCTGAATGCCCCCTACTCTATCCCAGTCATTTGGCCCCTGCCAGGGTAGATTCCTCAGCCTGGCCCTGCTAAGTGTATGCTAGTTCTGGTGCTGAGCACCATATTTCTAGGACTCAGATGCTGAATGGTTCTGCCATTTATGCACCAGAGGGCTGGAGCAGGTCACATAGACCAAGGATCAGCAAACTATGGCCCTGGGGCCAAATCTTGCCCAGCTCCTCTTCTTGTAAATAAAGTTTTATTGGAACACAGCAGCACCCATTCATGCATGTACTATCTGTGGCTCTTTTCACACTAAAATGACAGTTGAGTGGTTGCAACTGACCCCATATGACCGGCAAAAGCCTAAAATATTTACTATCTGGCCCTTTACAGAAAAAGTTCACCCATCCCTGACTTAGACACATGGTGCCTCAGTTTTCCCATTGGGAAAATAGGTACAGTAATAGTACCTTTCTCATAGAGTTGCTGGGAGAATTCAGAGGGGCTGGTGAAGGGTCTGGCACATAGCAATAACTAGTAAATGTGGCGGCCATGGTGGATGTATTGTTAGGTGATCAGATGAAATGATATGAAGCCTCTAGCTCTCCAGAAATGGCCCCTGCCAAAGAAGGCGAGGTGGCCAACCCCAGGCAGAGCTGGGATCATTTCCAATATGAAGGAGCCACTCCTGGGCATGAGAAATAAAAGGCCAACCAGGGAAGTCAGGCTGAGCATCCATAATCGCCTGTAATTTGGACTCAGCCTCTTGAGGCAAAAGGGTTTTGTCAAAGGCTTTTCACGGTCCAGTACCCCCATAACCCAAGGTCACTAATCGAGTCCTCTCCGACACATATTTATTACCAGGTGGAAATAGCACTTGGGTTTCTCCCAAGCCCTTTGCAGATGCTGTCTCGGGCCACTACCGAGCTCCCCAGCCTGCAGCCTTGGCAGAAATGCTGCTGAGAGAGGGGCCGGCAGTGGGGAGGGTTTGTGAGTTACTGGCAGTGGCCTGGGGAAGAGTGGGCAGGGGCTCTAACTCCTGCCCACTCAGCAGCTGTGAGATTTACCATCAGGTCAGGATTTAAACTGGGCCTCAGTTTCCTCATCTGTAAAGCATGGATAATAAGTGTCTAGAAAGTGCTTAACAACGTGCCTGGCCCATGGTGAGCTCCTGATGTCTTGCAGTCACTGTGCTTTCTTTTACGAACAACTTTCTCTTCATATCGGAACCCACGGATGAAACCACAGCACAGTGGGTAAGACCTTGGCCTTGCAAACAGCCAGAGCTCAGTTCCAATGCCTGATGCTTAGTAGCTGTGTGACCTCGGGCAATCTACCCAATCTGAAACTTGGTCTCACCCACAAAACAGGTTAATGACAGCATTACCCTCACCAAGAGTCTGGGTGCATTAAACAAGGCACAGGCTTCAAAGTGACCAGCACACAGTAGGGACTCCAGAAATACCCCTTTCCCTGATGGAAGAAATCTATGCCTGGCATAACTCCAAAAGCAATTAAGGAGACCAAAATGGGCAAATACCACACGGACAAAAATGTGCCCAGAAGGCATTGGTTTTTCCAAAGAGAGATACGTTCTGCATCCCCTCTGAGGGCACCGCTATGAGTCAAGATCAGTCCATGTTTCAGAGGAGACCCAAATGGTATTCCAGGATGGTTAATGGCCTGAGCTCTGGGCTCAGGCAGATCTGGGTTCTAATCCTGTCTGGGAGAAACTGAGCAAATCGCTTCATTTCCTGAGACTCTGTTTCCCCTTTTATTTCTTTATTCTTTATTTCATGCAATATTTTATTGAATGTCTACTGTGCACCAAGAACCATCCTAGGTACTGGAGATATAGCTGGGAACAGGATGGACAAAGTCTCTGCCCGCTGAGTGTGTAAGACAAACAACAGATAGGTAAATGAATAAATATTGAAGATAATGTGATAAATGCTAATGGAAAAATTAAAGCAGATTAAGGGGACTGAAAAGAAAGAGGTGCTGCTTTAGATTTAGTGATCAGGGGAGACCTCTTTGCAGAAATGACACTTGAGCAAAACAGGGATAATAACAGTACTAACTTCAGGATGTTGTCAGACTTTCTCCAGGTAACTAGATAAAGCTCTTACCACATTGTTTAGCACATGATAGGTACTACATGCATGTGGTTGAATGGCAGATGGATGAATAAATGGATACATGAATGGATGGATACATGGATGCATGCATGCATTGATGGGGATATGGGGATGGTGGATGGATGGATGGATGGATGGATACATGAATGGATGTGCATGGATGGGTAGATGGTGAATGGGTGGCCTGGTGGATGGATAGATTGATATATGGAAAAACAAATGGATGAACAGATAAATGGATGGTTGGGTGGATGGGTGGACAGGCGATGGATACATAGACAGATGGGTACATTGATCAGTGGATGGTGGATAGATGAGTGAATGGGGTGGAAGGACAGTATGTCAGTTAAAGACCCAATGGGAATAAATGTATCCTCATACAGTTTCACTCAAGAGATGTTAATGAAGGAATTATGCACAGAAGTACAGGCAGCGTTTAGGGAAACAAAAATAAAGGTTAAAGCACACAGGGACCAGCAACAAAGTAAGGTGTTAGCACTCTTGGTCTCGAAGGGTGGAGAGAGGGATAAGTGTTCCCAGGACCTGTACCAAGGCCTGGTAGGAGCTATAGCTGCAGGTGGAAAAGCCCAGTTTTTGCCAAAACAAGAGCTTAGGAGGGAAGGAGGGGCAATAAATACTGTAATCTCTCCTCCACTCTCTCATCTCCTCCTGGTGTCTTCCACTGACCCAGCTCACCTGGAAGCCAGAGGGTATGGGGGCCCGGGTGATGCAGCCCACAGAGGTGAGCCTCTTGGTAACAGAACAGAGCAAAGAGGGGTGGAGAGGAGACCTGGAGAACAAAGGGAAAAATGAGCATAAATGAGCAAATGAGTCTGGAGGTTACTCAATCAGCAGAGAGGCCTTGGTGACAAGTAGATGTTCCATCTCAGATCACAAGCCTCCTTGTAAATACTATTCTTATTAATCAAGGTAGGAGAGCATAATTTCAATTTAAAAAATAACTAAGACTTAATAACAGAACATAACGCCTATTTCTCATTTATGTCACAGTCTGATACAAGTTGGTGATCATCCTCTAAGACGTGACACAAGGAAGCAGCCCCCTTCTTTGCTGGGACTCCACCAACTTTAATAAGTGGGGGAAGAGAGAGAGCTGCAAGATGCACCCTGGCTTTTAACTGCCTCAACCAGGAAGTGATCATCACTTACTCTTACACTCTATTGGTGAGAACCGGTCACATGACCCCTCCTAGAAGAAGGAAGCTGGGAAGTGCAATCTCCTTTTGTGCCTAACACATGTGATCAGGTTTGCAGAGCAGCTGTTTCATGTTATTTTAGGACTCAGCTGCCTGATACAAAGACAGAAAATCAGTCTGCCCTGACCTTAGGTCACAACATTTAGGACGGTGGACAAAAGCCTGGATTTTGGAGTCACACAGACCTGGACTTGAATCCAGCTCAGCTCCTCGCCATTTGTGTTAAGCTGGACAAGTCATTCCAGTCAGTTTTAGTGTCTCTACAGTGCTGAATGATCAGAACATTGGCGGTTGTCTACCATAGCGCCGGGCATAGAATAGGCGCTCAAAGATTTGTTGAGTGTTTATAAATGTGCTTACAAGGATGGAAGATGGTGAAGCAGGGAAAGCCTGTCACACCAGGCAGACACACGACGTGTCCTCCACCACGTGAGTGTCGTCCCCTAGGCCATACTTGCAGTGAGAAGCTGATAATAGCCCTGGAGGGAAGGCAGGAAGGCAATATGCCTGCTGAGACCACACTTTACGATGCAAAAATAAGGATGAGGGCTGTTTCCCTGATTTGTGAATTTCTTTATGTGCAACATCTTACATAGGTATAAAACTGACATCACATTTAGTTATTCATTTCTCAAATGGCCTTTATCAAGAAGAATATGACTGTGTGGTAACCTGGGAAAAGCAGACTCCATTTGCTGCTACTGGTAGAGGCTCTGTCCAGCTGCAGGCTCTGCCCGGGGGCTCATGTTCTGGGGACACCCTGTGCTGGGGTCCCACCCCCGGAAAAAGAGGCTCAGAGGTGGGCAAGAGGTTGTGGGCTAGTGGAATGAAGAGGCATTGGTTAAGGACAAGGACTGTGAAATCTGAATGCCTGGATTCAGATCCATATGCCCATCTCCTGGCTGTGTGATCCCAAACAGGTTACTAAACCTCTCTGTGCCTCAGTGTCCTCAACAGTAAAATGGAGGCAGTTGTGGAACTGACCTCACAGGATTGCTGTGAGAATTTGAGTTAGTACACATGAGCATTCTAGGGCAGGACCTTGGAAACAGGAAGCCCTCAGAAAGTGTGTTTATTATTAAGGGAGGGTGAGTCTCTTTTTGGTTGAATATTCATGCAACAAACGTAAATCAAACACTCACTGGGTGCTGATCACCAGGGGAAACAAGACAGATGTGGTTACTGAGTGCACAACCTGGACACTGGGATGTACATAGAAGGGACAATTCCACAGACGCCTCTTAAACTGCAACTCCAAGGAAAAATCTGGGGTGAGATGTGGCTAGAGTCCCTGTGGGCCCCCAGATGGCCTTTAGGATCCCCAATCTTGTGATCCAAGGGCTCATTGTCCTAGAACCTGAAGTGGCATCTCAGGAGGCAGTGCCCCAGGACACAGCATGTGTGTGACATCACAGCACAGA
The DNA here is from genome assembly GCF_027409185.1 of Cynocephalus volans. NCBI lineage: Eukaryota > Metazoa > Chordata > Mammalia > Dermoptera > Cynocephalidae > Cynocephalus > Cynocephalus volans. The sequence goes on from NC_084461.1 coordinate 201,373,037, forward strand.
CCCCAGGCATCAAGGCCACAGAGTCACAAGCAGGCAGATGCATGGCCAGGCGAGGCTGAGATGGAAAGTACTGGACAGTGGCTCAGCCCCACCAGCTCTGAGTCAAGGCCTGCCTCCTCCATCAATAGGTACCTGTCCTGCAGGCCAGATATGTCAGGAGGCAAAGTGGAGAGCAAGCCTGGGTTGGGAGTCAAAGACCACAGCTCAAGTCCCAGATCCCCTGCCTGCTATGCAACCTTTGGGAAGCAAGTTCTCTGGGTTCTCAGTTTCCCCGCTCATACAATGGAAGTAACCATCGTGAGAATTAATGAAAAAAAAAAAAACACATTTGGAAGGATCATTAATTAAGAAGACCTTTGTCAGAGGCAGCATAGCATGTTTTTAAAGGGCAGTACCAGGCTTGGGAGCAGTACTGGGTCTGGGTTCCAAACCCGGTGCTACTAGTTACCCACCATGTGACACTGAGCATGTCACCAGACCTAGCCTCTCTGGGTCTCAGTTTCCTCATCTGCAAAATAGGAATCATGGAACCAGTACCTGTATCTTTGGTCTTTGTGAGGATTAAAAGAAATACTAGATCAAAAACACATTGTGCAATTCTAGTTTGGAGGAAGAACTCTGTAAGTGATAGGTAACATGATCAGCAGTGAACAAATATTTTTTGAGCAAATACTAAGTGCAGCGGGTCACCTTTCTAGGCATTTGTGATAGAGCAGGAAACAAGCAGCTCTCATGGAGCTTACAACCAAATTGGGGGGGGGGTAGGCACAGATCAGACAAAATAAACTATATAATAAGTTAAATAAAGGTAAGTGCTTTGGGGGGAAATAAAACAGACAAAGGGGATAAGGAGTGTTGAGGTGGTTGTAATGTTGGAGGGGTGACCAGGGAAGGTCTCAGTGAGAAGGTGATATCTAAGTGAAGAGCTGAAGCCATTGTGGGAGTAAGGCATTGAATCATCTGTGGTAAGAGCAGTCCAGGCAGAGGTACAGACAGTGCAAAGGTCCTGGGGTGTGCATCACAGGGGCCAAAGAAGGGGGAGAAGGAGGGATGAACTCAGGGAGGCCTTTTGGGACATTGTAAGGGCTTTGACTTTTACTCTGAGTGAGATAGGAACCCTGGGAGAATTTTGAGCACAGCAATTATGTGATTTGACATGTTCTGAAAAGAGCACTTTGGCTGATGCGTTGAGTCTAGACTAAGAGGCAAGGGTGGACACAGGGACACCATTAGGAGGCCATGGTCCAGCCAAGAGGGGATGGTGATAGCTGTTGAGGGGTAATTGTTATCATTGCCTGGTTTCCCTAGCCATTGCATGTCAGCACATGCCTGATTCACAGTAGGTATTTCTTTCCAGTAGTTGGGCAGGCCCCTGATGACCATTCATTGCAGCGTCTATGCCCAATCTCCAGCCAGAGTCATATCTCTTGTCCCCTCTCCCAGATATTGTTCAGCCACCTCCTTCAGAGCAACCCAGCCAAGCCGAGAGGTGTCAGTGCCTATAATCTTCCTCCAAGCCAATCTCCCCTTTCCCCTTAATTGTGGCAACTGGCTTGCACTGGCTCTATTCCAATTTGTCTACATCTGTCTGAGACCCAGGGGCCTAGAGTGAACTCCAAAAGCTCTGCAGATAACCACAAGATTATTGCCGCTTGAAGGAGCCTCAGAGAGCCCCAGGTCCAATGCCCCCATTTCATACACAACTAAAGATCGGCGTGGGCAAGTACACTGCTTGCTGGTTAATTGCACTCTTGGTTATTCGCAGAGCCACCATTGGAACCCAAGTCTGGGTCCCAACTTTGCATTTTCTAGCTGCAAGTGGAATGATTCCCACTCTTTGAGAAATTTTTGCCTCCTCCAGCAAAAGACCTCATCTCTCTCCTCTACAAGCCAATGGCCCTCCTTCAGCAAGCCTGAGGAGTTGTGGGTTGTAACCACATTGAATAGTGACCCTGAAGTCCACTATGACCCCCTGATTTGCTGACTTCAGTTGGCTGTTGAGTGACCAGAATTGTCTTTGTTCAGCTCTGCCATGCAGGAAGAAGAGGACATCAAAGAAGCAAGGTAGGATGCAGGGAACTCAAGCAGAAGCTGACACTGGAGGTGGGAAGGGGCTTTGGGACCTGCCTGGCACTTATTTCTTCCCTGGACCAGGATGGCACTTGCTTCTCCAGGTGGCCAGGACTCTGCTCCCAGGAACCTCACCAACACGGTGTCATCACACTGTTGATCTTTGTCTAAATAACAGGCAAAAAACAGGACTCCTGATGTAGTTCTAATCTGCATTTTTTTATTACAGGTAAGGGTGAGCATTCTTTTCACTTGTTTCAGAAACATATTCTTCTCGATTTATACTACTGCTTTATAGAGTAATATAATTAAACCCTTTTCTGTGATATAAATTTCAAAGGTTTTCCTGAGTTTGTCTCTCTCTTTTTTTTTTTTTGGCATAAATTTTGCTATGCGAATCTTTTTATTTAGTTGAATTTATTAACATTTCGCTTTATTGTTCCTGGATTATATTTTTACCCCATCACTTATTCACACACTAATTTATTTTTAAAAATATTTATTGTCACCCACTGCAGAAATACAGAACTAACCAGGACAGAGAAGGCCCTGCCCAGAAGCAGCTCAGAATCTAGTGGGGAGACGGAAGAAGAACAGGTAAACTCTGATAAGATACTCTCAGAGAGTGGCCAGTGCAATGATAAAAACAGGAAAAAGTGACATGAAAGAAGACCAAGGTTGGGAGAGAACCTGTGTTAGGTTGTATTAGTTATGTATTGCTGCATAACAAATATAAATTTAGCAGCTGAAAACAACACACATTTATTGTAAAACAGTTTCTATGGGTCAAGAGTCTGGGTACGACTTGCTCAGAATCTTCACAAGGCAACATCAAGATAGTGACCAGGTTGTGTTTTCATTGGAGGCTCAGCTGGGGAACAATCTGCCTTGGTTTTCACTCAGTTATTGACAGAATTCATTTTCTTGTGGTTGTTTGAGTGCAGGCCCAGGCTTTTTGCTGGCTGTCAGCTGGAGACTGCCATCAGGTTTTAGAGGCTACCTGCAGTCCCTCACTTCATCAAGCCAGCAAGAAGGGTCTCTCCCCTCAGGAAGGGCCCAGTCCCTCTTTTATGAACTTTTAGCTGATTAAGTCAGGCCCATCCAGAATACCTTCCTCTTTGCTAAGAAGCATGACCAATTCACAAGAATAACGTCCCACCACCTTTGCCATGTTTATTGGTTAGAAGCAGGTCACAGGTCTTATTCCTACTCAAAGGGAGGAGATCACACAAAGGCATGCACACTGGGAGGGGAGAATTATGGAGGGCCATCGTAGGGTCTGTCTTCCACAATGATTGTGTTGAAGAAGCCCTTTCTGAAGAGATCACAGTTAAGCTAAAACCTAAGTAACCAGAAAGAAACAATCATACAAAGACATAGAGAAAAACCATACAAAGACATGGTTTTTCCGACAGAAGGAACAGTAAGTGGGAAGGTTCTGAGGTGTCTAAAGTTATGAGTTTGCAGAAAATAAAAAGTTGGATTTGACCAGAGGATATTGGATAGGGGGAGGTTGCAATAACACAATAAATGCAGTGAAATCAAATTCAGTTAGAGAGGAGAGAGTTCCAAGTAGGACAGCAGAACTGGAAATCAGGAGACCCAACCTCAAGTCCCAGGCCAGCCCTAGCTTGCATGGTAACCCTGGGCCACTCCCTTTTCTCTGTGGCCTGATCTTCTTCCTCTATGGACTGAAGAGGATCAAGTCTGATGACCCTGAAGATGTTTCCAGCTTGTGCAACCTCTGAGTCTCTGATGGACTGAATGACATCTCCAGCTAATTAGCCGATGACACCAAATTAATTAAAGCCTGGGAAAGTGATTATCTCAATCGCAGGCTTTCTCATGCTTCTTAGATATTATTGGTGGAACAGAGGGGACTATACAACAGCAAAGAATGCAAGAAACACCCAGGGGAGCAGGAATGGGGGCTTTCAGTCCCCCAGAATCAATGCACAGCTCTCACTGGAATGCTGCAGATCTGCACAAATCATTAAGCCCTGCTCTCTTGGCAGGATACTGGGCCTGGGGTCCAGCCTTCCTCACTGGCAATCCACACGGGGTTAGTTTGGCCCCATGAAGTACGGGGATCAGATTTCTCTGCTCATCCTTGCCATGGAAAAGCAGAGACTTGGTGGCGATTGGGAGTTTGGAGTTTGTTGGGGATTTTATTCTTCTTTTTTTTTTTTTTTTTTGGTCAGTTCTAGAGGAAACATCAACTTTCGTCTGTTCTGAAGTGAAGGCCCTGGATGGAAGGACAGGGTGAGCCCCCATCAAAGTGGAATTGCCCACATTCCCTTGCATTTACTTCGGGGAGAATAAGCTATTCCTCACCAGGACGAGAGCAGGAGGGAGGGACTTTTCATAACTGAACAATCCGTTCCATTGGTTGTGTGGTCACCTTGAAGGCACAGAGTTCAAAGAGGAGCATGCATGTTGAGATTAAGTGCTACAAAGGGAGGTTCAGAAGTGAGAGGGGGCCTTGGGCTGGGTGCTGTCCAGCCTTGGGGCCAAGGGTCTCAATAGCCCTTCACTAGCATGAGTTGAAAATTTAGCACAAAACATCCCAATGTGTGGTGAAAATTGATATTATTTTTGGAATAGCTTCATTTTTTTTTTTTTGTAAAGTTGACATTTTCAAACTGTGTATGAAAGAAAAAGGAGGAAGGGAAGAAGAGAGAGAGGGAGGACAGACATGGAAACGTACTAGGAATAAAGGAGAAGTCATCCTTCCATGTCTCTGGGTCAGCTCATCCTTCTAGACTTGAGGATGGGGACTGTGACGTGTCTCACTTTTACCCCCAGGGTCTCTACTAAGGGGGAAAGATGCTACTGTGGGGAAAGCAGAGTGAGCTCAAGGGTGTTCCTGGGAAGACCATCAACCCCCACCCCCACATCCGTATCCAGTTGGAAACCATGCTATAGCACAGGAAGGGAGGCAGGACCCCAGTGTGCCTACACGCCCACCCCTCCAAAGCTTGGTGCTGTGCCCCAGAGGTGGCGAGCTCTGCCAATTGTGCCTGCGTTCACTTCCCATAGTCTTGGGGCTGTCAGGGAGGGAGGAAACAGGCAGACTGTGGTTTCTGGGATTCATAGAAGAAATTGCCAGGAGGACGGTGAGTCAGGCCTGGAGGATGAGGGCACAGAGCTCTGGTTTTCAGTCATGCTCTGGGCAAGCTGGTGCCACTTGTTTCTGGTACCTTGAAAGGCAAACAGCATCTGGATGCCCAAATAGGGGATAATTTTTTCCTCACTGTTTTTGTCTCTGATGATAATCTCATAATTAGAATCTGAGCCATTCAATTACACAAGACCAGAGCGTCCAATGGCAGAATACTCTTCCCAGAAATGCTTGATGCTCACAACAGCCTGAGAGTTCATCCTTCCTCATTTTCAAAACTGAGAAAACTGCAGCTCTGGGAGTTGAAGTGACCTCCCCAAGGTCCCATGGCTACTCCGTGTCAGAAGAAGAATAAGTATGCAGACTTCCCCACAGCTGGCCTTAGTTCTTACCTCTCCAGCTTCATTTCCCACCACTCCTCCCCAGGGTGTTGTCCAGTGCCAATTTTGAACCATGCATGCCTTTCACACCCTACATTTCTTCATTTCAGTCCTGTTTCCCATGGTACTTCCTCCCTGTGGAAATTCTTCTCCCTTTCTGGCAAGTTCCAACTTGTATTCTTAGACCTAGTTCAGAAGTCCTCTAATCTGTCTTCCCTCAAAGTAACTCCTCCTTTGTTTCTGTACTGGATTTGTGTCTTTTACATTTATTGTTGTAATCTCCTAGTTTGTCTCCCCAACTACATCAGCATGCTTGAAGGCAGTAGCTATGTCCTATTTAGCTCTGCTTACCTAGAGCTTCATATAAGTAAATATTTGTGAAATGAATGAAAGAATAAATTTGAATTTGTAAATATTCTTCTCATACCTCCCCAATAAAATGGCAACCATTATATGTACTAAGTTGCTTCATTCAACACCAAGGCACAGACACAGAGACATGTAAGTGCCTGATGTCTTATCACAATGGTTCTCAGCTGAAGGATACCAGATAACAGTGCTCTTTATTCTGTTCCAGCACCACATGATCCCCCATAAAGCAGATGGGAAGGGCCCACCCCACTCTCCCACTTCCAGGAAAGTGATGTGCCCTCTCTTCCTTGGGTTGTCACCAGCAGCATGATGAAGCTGATTGCTTCTCCATGATATCTTTTATAATTAAAATGTGAATTATAAATATTTCTCCTAATTTTCTAATGAAATGACCTTGTCTCAAAGTCAATCAACCTTAGAACCAGGAGGAGATTGAGATGATAAATGTCCAAGAATCCCTAGAAATTGCTTTAAAGATTTAAGGTGGCTTCCCACATGTTGGCCTCAAGCCAGTTTGTCTTCACAGCCAATGGCATGCTGTTATGACCTTGGACACATCAATTACCTCCTCTGAGCCTCCATCTCCCCACCTGTAACATGGAAACAAATACACTATCTACCCTCAAAGGGCTGCTATAAGAGGGCTTCATGAAGTACCAGACATGTACCAAATAATAGCAGTTAGTAGTAGTAGTAGTAGTAGTGTTGTTTTTATTGGCTATTGTTGTTCTTAGAACAGCTCAACCTAATTGCCTGGGTTTCAATCCTGGCCTTGCCATTTAACAAGCTGGGTGACCTCAGACACATAACCTGATGTTTCTGAGTCTGTTTCCTCGGTTACAAAAGAGGATAATAATAGTTCCTACCTCACAGGATTGTTGTGAGGGTCAAATGAGATGAAACATATGAACTAGCATGTAGAATAGTAGCAGATAGTAAGTCATAGCCATTGTTAGGGTTATTGTTGTCTTTATTATCTTTCTGAAGTTTGCTTATTTGTTAAGGATTTAGAATTAAAATTCTAAAATAGTGGAACCAAAAGAAATCTTAGGAATCATAGGAAGACATTCTTCCCATTTCTCAGCTGGGCAAACCGAGGCCCAGAGTGGTTAGGTCATTTGCTGGAGATCTCAAAGCCCAAATAAAAGGTTCCCTGGCCCCCAGCCTCCCCCTTTTGAGTCCCTGTGTGGGAGGTGGCTGGGGCTCTGCTGGGATCCTTCTCCCACATAAAGAGCCATGAGCTGTCAGTAGCAACTACTCCTTCTTTCTGGCGTCATCATTGTCCCCCACTCGCCCAAACACAGAACCCTAGGACTCCAGACAGAGCTCCTTTGATTCTCCCTCCCTAAGAAGCGGGGGGGGGGGGGCAAAGAGGGTCTTGGAGGAGAACTCCCAGCCACTTTGTGGGTGCCTTTGTGACCAAAAGGAAAATCAAGAATCAAGCATGGCCTGAGTGTGTTCCAGAAAGTCAAATACATCATTGAATGCCTAAAACAGACCACTTGGCCATGAACAAGAAAGGGCACCTGCCCTCTTGGAAAACATGTTCTATTTGGGAGATGGCAACAGACAAGTCAACATTAAGATCATGATGAAATAGAAGGAACTAAGTACTGGGCCCTTTAGATGAGGAGATCAGAGAAGGCTCTGCCATTGGAGCTCACACATCATGCCTCAAGACCCCATTCAATCCCCAAATGCATTTTTCCAGGAACCCTAAGGGTCTGTATGCAAATTAGCTCCTGGTGATTTGCCTAAATATCCCAGAATTCCTAAAGTGAGTTAGCAGAGCAGCTCCTCATCCCCAATTCCCTTGGAGAATGCTTTAGCATTTCTTCTTTTTGCCTCTCCATATGGTATTGTGACTATGAATTTGGCCTGATCCCAAGTTCAATGTGTCTGCCTTCAATTCCTAGATCCTCCACCCCTCTCTACTAAACCTCTCTGAACCTCAGCTTCCTCGTTGCCAATCCAAGCTGGTTATAATAATAATAATGCCTATGTGATAAGGCTGATAGGAAGATTCAATGAGATCATAATAAAAAGGCACATAGGTAGGGCACAAAAATGTAAGTCATCATTTATTTTATTTATTTACCCTTTCACCTCCATCTCTGTTGGCTCCTTTTTTCTATACTCTCCTCTTCTTTTCATTCAGTCTCCTCCATTTTATACCTCTTTCTCTTCATCCTTTTCTTTGCTGCGTACTCCCTTTCTTCCCCCTCCTCCTCCTCTTCCTCTTTCTTTTGCTCCAGGTAAATAGCAAAATAAATTTTACCCGAGTGCTGTGGTTTGAATGTTCCCCCAAGCTCATTTTGGATCTTAATGCCCAGTATGGTGGTAGAAGTAGGGCCTTTAAGAGGTGATTGGATTGATCCATTCATGGAGTAATGGGTTGTCAAGGGCATGAACTGGTGGCCTTATAAGGAGAGACACAAAGGCGCTCTTGCCATTCTTGCCATGAGATATACTGTGTCACCACGGGATCCTGCAGAGAGTTCCACTAAGGAGGCCTTCACCAGATGCACCCCCTGGACTAGGGACTTCTCAGCCTCCGAAACTGTAAGAAATAAATTTCATTTCTTTATAAATTACCCAGTTTCAGGTATTCTGTTATAAGCAATAAAAAATGGACTAATACACCGATCAAGGCTAAGAATACAAATGTCCTCAAACTATCTCCCAGTGGCCAGAGCAAGAACATGTTCTGCCCAGATGAGCAAAACAAGAAAGTATGGTTGAGTGACACTGCTGGTTAGCCTCCTGGTAGCAGGTCCACAGAGGACGCCTTACTCCATTTCCTGGGCACCAAGGTTGTGGTGGGATCCACCACCTCTGTTGCCTGCATGTGCCTCCCTTTCCTCCATGAGTGTGGAGGATACGTACATGATGGCCATATTGTAGCAATGTGGGGGGGGCTTAGGAGTTCCTCTCAAGAGCCGGAAACAAAGGCATATTGCTTCTAACTTATTTTAGCAGTTTTCACTAATAAAATTTTCAGTTCATTTGGTTATCAAAAACATACTTTTTTCCCCTTTCTTCTCACCAAAAAGGCAAAGCAGATCTTGGCTTTGTTGGGGGTGCTAGTGGTTTGGTATTCTATGTAAATATACATATATATATATCCCCACTAATTTCTCCATGCTGTGGAGAATTTGTCACATGCGCAGGTCTGTTTGATTTCATTAAACAGAATATTTAAGCATAAAAATTGTTTAATCGCCTTGTGTCATTATGAGATGAATTTCATTTTGCATACATTTGCATATTTCATCAGAATTAAGGCTGCTAATATGCAAATGAGAGACAGGTTGCGGCTGAGGTGTTTATTGTAATAGCTGCAGGCTGTTCCACTTGGACAGCTTTCTAGGTGGTGGGGAAGGAGGGGAGGGAGAACTTGGGGTGGCTGCAAACACTTCAGGAAGCCCAGGAGAGTCTCTGGGGCTTCTGCCTCCGCGGAGCAAAGGTGGGTGGGAGTGGCCCACCTTGCTCTCCTGTGAGACTAGCCAATCAGAGCCGGCCTGGCTGGGGAGGTGGGAGGAAGCCAGCTGTCTGCCCCAAAGGCTCCAGCCATGGGGCGAGGGACCAGGGCAAGGCTGGGGCCATGCTGTTTGCCCAGATCCTCCCTCAGGAGGGGCGGATGGCATTCTGGAGGCCTCCCCAGACTTCTCTCTCTTGTTTGTGAGGCTGCGTCTCCCTCTGACTGCTTTTTTCCTACCCTTTGTTTCCTCCTTGGCTTTGTTTCAAGCCCTGTTTAGTTTCTTCTTACCCTTTTTTCTTCCCTCGTCTTTGTTTTTTCTTTGCCTGTTTCTTCCCGTGATTCCCTCCACCCCAATGGGCTGGCATCCTTGTCTATTGTCTTTCCTGTCCTCCCATTCTTGTCTGCTTTGTTCTCTTGCCCGCCCTGCCTTACTTGCTTCTGCCTCAGCTTCCTCCTTCCTCCTCTCCCCTTTCCTTCTTGCCCCATCTCCCTGGAGGGCATCCGCAGCAGCCAGCAGCAACATGAGGTGGGGACAAAATCAGGCAAGGCCCCACTTGCGCAGCCTCCCCGCCCCTCCATCTGAAATCCTTGATTAATCCCTGTCCTCATTTGAAGGTCAGAGATTAGATACATATCGTTTTCCTCTGGAGGGCTGGAGCTGCTGATCCCCGGGAGAGCCAGTTCCGAGTTGCCCCCCAGGCACAGATGGAGAAGAGAACTTGGTGTGTAATGAGCTGGCTGCAAGGTCCAGGGGGGTGTTTAATACAGACGTGAGTTTCAAAAGAAAGTAGTGTGGTGAGCTTTCCCCTCCTCTTCTGCACAGCCTTCCTGCAACAGTGAGGGAGAATGATCTGGAAAAGGGTGATTCATATGAAGCAAAGTTGAAAAGCAGCTTGAGCCACACACTGGCCTGAACAAACCGAGCTCATTCTCTGGGCCTCAGTTTCCCCATCTGTCTCTTGCAATTCTCCTGAGACTTCTTTGGCAGTTGCCGACAGGAGATGATTTGGAAAAGGCAGAATTTGTTCATTCAGTCAACCACTATTTATCGAGCACCAACTATATGCCAGGCACTGGGTGGGCACTAAGTACAGCCATGAACAAGACAAAGCCCATGCCCTCAGGCAGCTAGCATCGGGGTGGGGAAAGCAGACCACAGGAGGGACACAAACAATACCATGTCAAATAGTGATGAATGCCTGAATAGGCAGTTGACTAGATCACCCCTTTCCGTTGCTCTCTGTGGCTCTTGTTGGTGGCATGTCTTAGGCCCATTTGCTAGGCCACACCCCCAATAGCCAGGGATCCCTCCCCTCCAGAATACTTGAGGGCCCTACGGAGAATCACTGTTTTTTTTTTTTTTTCTGTCTCTCCCCACATCTCCCAAGAGCTGGTAGGGCAGCATCTGCCAGGCTAACCACCCTCCGCCAGATTAGCTGTTCAGGCCTGTGTTTTAAAGCCTGAGCAATTAAAGCAGAATTAATTGGCTAGTAGGCAATCACCTTCCAATTCAAGCAGGGAGAACGTGGCAGGCTTGTTTTGCTGAGTCGACAAACTGAGCACAATGCTCATCGACCAGGGGCAGTGGGGAGGGGTGACGAGGCGAGCTGGTGGGAATTAGAGACACCCTCCCCCCCATCTGCCCCCTAGCCAAATACAACAACCAGCCATCAGGATCTGAGCATCTCTGTGGGGAATCTAGCTTCGCTGGTGTGGAACTTTCTGGAATAGAACTTTGACTTTGCAACTTCAAAACGTCCAACTCAAGGATGTTTTTAAATTTGATTTAATTTTTAATATCTTTATTCTCTTCCCAATTGCAAAAGCAATACATTTCCTATTGATTTTTAGAAATCAAATATTGCAAGTATGTATGGCTTCGGAAGCCCATAAAATTATACATCTGCATATATATTAACATTTGACAGGGGGGAAAATCTGCAAGAGTACACACAAAACTGTCAAGTGAAGTTAGCCCTGGTGTATGTGTGGAGGCGGGAATTCAAGGAGGCTTGGTTCTATGTAATACATTTAAAGGAAAATTTAATGGGTAGCAAGATGTATCATGGTGTTTGTTGTTTTATTTTGGATGATGTTTTGTTTTAGTATTGTAAAAATTAAGCATGTCCACGGTGAAGAAAACAGATGCAGAAATATGTAAAAGACCCCTAAACTCCAGCCTCCTGTTTTCATCTGCAAGTAATAATCCAGAAGTGGAGCGCTCTACGGCTAGAATTCAGGCAACTCTGTTTGACTGCTGTGTGACCTTCTCCAAGTTGCTTGCACACTCTGGGCCTCAGTTTAATCATCTGTAAAATGGGGAATAGACATAGTACTTTTCTCAACCTCCTGAGAGAACTGCATGTAGAGAACTTCCCACAGTGCCTGGCACACAGCAAATGCTTAACAAATGGGTGGCATCATCTCGGTTACTGCCAACCCTTTCTAGCAAGGTGCCAGGCACACACGTTTATAAAGGGACTTGACTCAAAGCATTAAATCCCCTAGGATGCCAGGGCCACAGACATCTTCTCCACTCCATTGCACCAAGTAGGATGCCAAAAATAAGGACATACTATTCTCAGGTACCTCATATTCTAGTGTTTCAGGAGGTGTCAGGAGATTCTCAAAAATAATTGTTGAAAGACAGGGCACAGCCCAGAACCCAAAATGGAGAAAGAGTGGGATTCAAAGACTGAATTGCATCAAAGCTGAGATGACACAGGGAGCCCAAAGGTCTGAGGTCAATTCCTGGCTTTGCCACTATTCACTTCATTGACTTGGGCCCATCTCTTTCTCTCTCTGTGGCCTCAGTTTTCCAGGCTGAGACACGGAGCAAGAATAAATAGGTAATCTAGCACATGTTAGCTGATGGAAAATTATTTTGCATTCACATTGTCTTTTTTTCTGTTAATGAACTTGCACGTCCAGTAGTCAGGGCCTCAGGGAGTCAGTTGGGGACAGGTAGCAGCAGTGACAGGAATGTAAACCAGCTAACTTTGGGGGTTCAAGAGTGATGGACAGGGGCCTACAGAACTGCGGACAGAGGGCCGTGTTGTAGGGCATCGAAGCTCCCTCCTGGAAGCCGGTGGCTGCGTCTCACGCAAGCAAGCGTGCAGGAAGTCCTTGGCCTGAAGGTAAGTGTTTGTGTAAGAAGCCAGAGTGGGGGCCAGGAGGTGGGGGCTGCAGGGATTGCACCGAGGAGGCCTCGAAACCTGAGCACGTCCTGCCGGCAGTCAGACGGGGTCACCAAACCCAGACTAAATAGTCTGGTGGGCCGGGCTCTGGGCTGTCTGGAAAATGATCCCGGGATGGAAGAAATAAGTCAGGGAGGGGGCTGGGAGGCTGGGCACAGTCAACAACACAGAGGCCTGTATCAGCGGCCACTCCGAGGCTGCCTCCCCATGGTGGAGCCTAACCATGAATGAGATGGCGTCTTTATGTGTTTTTTTCTTTTTTTTCCATTTCAGTTTCCGCTTCTTAATGGGAGAGGGGGTGGGGAAGGAAGGCTGAGGGGCAGCCCCCCAGGGCCCTCCTCTGCTGGCCTGTGCAAGGGTCTTGGCTATACACCTTGTTCTGTTCTGCAGGCCTGGAGCCAAAGGGATCCCAGCACCTCTGTGTGGCCTTGGTCTGGTTAATTAGCCTCTCTGTGTCCTACCAGCCTTTTCTGCCAGGCAGACATAAGCTTGTGTGCGTATGTTGATTGAGGTTGGGGCTACAAATATCCCTGTGGATGGGACAAAGTAGCCCCCTCTGGGCAGATGCTGTCCCCTGGATTCAGATTAGCAAGTCGAGTATCTGGACCAGGTGCCCTTGGACAGTGAAACACAGCTTACTGTATCTGCTGGCTTCTCCTCTAGACCCAGAGAAGATAGTGGCCTTGTCTGCTCCATCAATCCAGTGTCCCCCAAGGCCAGCCAGTGCCTGCATCAACTTGGGAAATAATTCTAAATGAATAACACCATCTATAGACGAACAATAATGCAGTTTGTTTAAATTTATCTGATTAGAAAAGAGAGTTTTCATTAACCCGTACAAATATCTGGCTTCCTGAACCACATGGGAAAAGCCCAGGTTTCTCAGAGAGACCTCTGTGGTGCTCATCTGGGGGTCGCAGCACAAATCTTCACTGTTTCCTCTGAAAGTCTTGGAGAAGCCCGGCAACATCTCCTCCAGGCGTCTGCGTCCACTGAATGTGAGTGCTGTGAGCAGGGTACGGTGACCAGGCTCTGTCCTGAACACTGAGCATGTTGTTCTCCAAGCCCTCGTGGTCCTGACACTGTTTTCCAGCTCTCAGGGAGTCAAGCCCACAGTGTCACAGGCATCTTGATGCCCGGGGTCCCTCCCAAGCTTGCCCTCATCTCCAGTTCCTTCCAGACTCGAGAGCAGCCCTCTCTGCTCCAGAGCCTTCTGCAGAGCACTGAAAGGTACCAAGGGATGACAGAACCTGAGCCCATTTCAGAGTTGTAGAAACTGAGATCCGAGCTAGGGATACGACGTCCTCGGTGAGACTCCCCCTACAGCCCATTTATCAGCACTGGAGACCAGATTTGTTCATTTTTCAAATATTTGTGAGCATCTTGCCAGGCATAGGGCTGAGTGCTGGAGATAACAGGGGTGAGAGGGAGGGTCAGAGGGGAATGCAGGGAGGGCATCCTGCCTTTATCAGACTCACAGCCCAGGGATGGAGACAAACGTGCAGTAAAATCTCCTTAATCAGTTTAAATTGGGAACTGGGATGAAACCAGATGAAAGAGAGCAAAGAGGAGGTCCAAGAGCTGACATAACAGGAACTCTCGGCCTGCTCTGCAGAGGCCCTGGAGGGCCTCTCTGCGCTTCTTCAGATTATCACTTTTGATAATAAGGCTTAAGTCTGTACATGGGAAGGGGCAGAGAATTTTCCAGGCAGAGGGAACAGCATGTAGGAAGGCTGGCATGGTGGACCAAGCAAGGTTAGTGCAAATCACAGGAAAAAGGTCAGTGTGGATATGGGAGGGAAATGGGGGTTGCCGTGCAGAGGGGGCAGGGGCCAGCCATCCTGCTGCAGGGAGGAGTCTGGCCCACAGCCTGGGGACAAGAGGGAGTGTGGGAGGGGCTCACCAGGGCTGAGATGTGATTGAGCGTGCAGTGGATTGGAGGCATCTGGAAGGCAGACGGGAGATGTGGTAAGAGGCTACATAGGCTTCCAGGTGAGAGATGGTGGTGCTGGCAGCAGAGAGGCAGTGGGGGATGAGGAGGAGAAGTTGACAGGTTTGGGAGAGATTTAAGCAGGAAACTCGAGAATCTGGGGTGCTGGGGGCTGGGGGTGAGGGAGACAAGGGTGCAGGATGGCTCTGAGGTTCCTGGCTTAGCAGCAGGAAAGACAGACCACTGTGACAGGGACCATGAAAGAAGAGCAGGTATGGGGTGGGGAGAGAGGAGGCGAAGAACCTGCAGTCTCAAAATGCTCTTGGAGGCCAGTAATCTTCACCCTGTTAACCTGCAGATGGGGAACTGCACAGCTTAAATGCAATGTACCTTTCCCAAGATAGCTCAGTGAGGCCATGGCCAAGCTGGGACCAGAATTCAGGTACCATAGGAATGACTGTGAGACATCAGCTATAGTCCAGCCGGAACAGAAAACTTCATTTGTTTGTTCATTCATTCAATATGCATTTTTCAATCAGATGTGGATACGTCCCAGTTCTTGCCTTTAAGGAGTTCTTGGCAGGGTAGACAGACACACAGATCTGCCATGATTCACCACAGCTGCAAGAAGCACAGAGAAAGATGCACTAATTTGCTTGGGAGCTTGAGAAACCACTCTCTCTGAAGGAGGTGCTTTTTGAGCTGAATCTCTAAGTATGAATTTGCTGGTAGTTCAAAGGAGAGAAAAAGAGTCATGCATCAGGAATAACATGTGCAAAGGCCCAGGGGCATAAAACTGCATTGGGCATATTCAGGAATTGAAGAAGTGTTGGTTGGAATGGAGAGTAAGTGCCAGGCAGCAGGACTGGCCTGAGAGCCTGGCTCAGGTGCACATACTATGGAGGGTGAACCTCAATTCTCAGGCAACCAGTCCTCAAATCCCACTGTTTAGAGCAGCAGCACCAGCTCTGCAGGTGATGGCTTTTGTGTTATTGTTGTTAACAGGGAGGCTCCTTTTGCACAGTAAAACCTTAACATCTCACAGAATACAAAAACATGTGATGTTGTTAGCTTTTCCCATGTGCTATTATATTGCTTTGTTTAACCAAGAGCCAGTATAGGGTTAGGGTAAAAAGGAACTCTGGAGCAAGTTCACCTGGGTACTAAGCCCAATTGCATGTGACTTTGGGCAAGTCACCTCACTTTCTTGGTTTCTTCCTTTTTAAAATAGGGTCAATCTAGGATTGGGGGAATTAACATATGCAAAGTGCTTAGAAGAGTACCTGGCACATAGTAGATACTCGTTAAATATTAGCTATGTTTATTGATTTCACAGCAACCCTAAAAAGGAAGCCGTGATTAGTATCATCTCCATTTTAAAGATGAGAGCTGTGGCTTTAAATAGGACTTACATGACCAAGGGTTCACAGGTAGAAATTAGTAGAGCTGGGATTTGAAACCAGGTCCTAAACTCTCAACCACTCTGCTATACTGCATCTGATCTCAACCTTAAGGTCAAGGCTACATGCAAGTGATTCCAGATCAGGGAATCCAGTTTCAAGCTAGAAAATGATATAATCAGCCTCCCCCAAAGCAGGGCTGGCTTCGGCAGGCACATCGAGGGAGGCCAGGTTCCACGTCTGAGCCACAATTGTTTGTCTGGAATTGAGCATCACTGCAGCAGGAATACAAGCTCTGGAGACAGATAGCCATAGGTTCAAATCCTACCTCTGACCACTTCCTGGCTGAGTGACCTTGGGCAAGAACTAATAACCCTGAGCCTCAGTTTATCCATCTGTGAAGTGTCATTGTTGGCTCAAGTCAAAGGAAACTTCCAGCACTGATGTGACCTTTTAAGTAACGAGAATCTGTTGTTAGTTCATAAAAAGGAAATTGTGTTTCCTTGAGACCTCTCCTAAAGTGTTCTGCAGCCACCTAACCTTTCTGAGACTCAGTTTACTCACCTGATAAATAGGCAGAGTAAGTATAAGAGGTGCCCTGCCTCCTCTCAGAGTTATCTATGCAAAAAATGTGGCTTTGGAGGCCAGCATCCTTGAGGCTGACTCCCAAATCTGCCCTTCCCAGAAAATGCCTTTGGGCAGGTCTGAGTCTTAAGAGTCCTCATCTGTAACACAGGCACAGTAACTCCAGTTTTGAAAGTTCATTTGAAGATGTAGACGTAACTTACACTTAGCATCTGGCACATAGTAGGCATGCAGTTAATAGTAATTAATGACAATAACACCAACAAGAGCTAGGATGTCTCCTCTGGGCCAGGCACTGTGCTGGCGTTATACATCCTGAACTCATAGCATATCTCAGATCATGCAAACAAAGGTGCTTAATATAAACTGTAAAGTCCTGTGGACACACACATGACCCAGCAGAGGCTCATCAGATTGCCCCGGGGGCCTCCTTAAGAGCAGGACCTCCCCTCCCTGCACCCGTACATGCAGACCTTACAGTCACCACAGGATGGCTGGGTGCATACTTCCCTCCCTAAAAGTTTTCATTTGTTAGAATTTGAGACATTCACGACTCAGAAAAGATGTTGGTGGTGGGTGATGACGGAGCCTCGGCCTGGCCACTCCAGCAAGGTGGAGCTGAATCACCCATAGAGTTCTTTTCAAGTTCCAGCAGCACATAATGACGGCCTTTTCCTCCTCTCATAAACCACATATGGTATTAATAGCACCGGCATCAGACCGGACGAGCTGGGTTTATTCACCAGAAACAATGAGACGTTAAGAAAGCAGGGCAAGAGAGGTAGAGAAGGTTTTAACAAGCTTCTAGGTGGGATTTTTATTCCCTCTTCCCTTTTCACTTTATTGAATCTGGTCCTTGCTGATTTGGTTACAGCCTGTGATTTCAGTTTATGATTCAATAACCCATTTGAAAGCTTGTAAATAGCATGGTTCTGCTATCTGCTCCCTGCTCCCCAAGGGGGTTGCCACCAAGGAAAGACAGGAGCTTTGCTCATTCTAGTAGATGGTTGGGCAGCCCTTCAAGGGATGTCTGAGGGTTGGCTCTCTGAGCAAAGCGGACCTGGGGTGGGTGGGGTCTTGACCATCAGATAAACTAGACTCAGCACCAAGCATCATCTGGACCACAGGGACCCACCAATCCAAATGAGGACTTCTGTCACTCTGGACATGACCACATCTGGGTGTTCCTGATCCTCCCCACCACACCCAGAGCTGAGTACCCCAGTGGCGCAAACCTCAACTCACCCCCCTCCCCACCCCAGCAACCCACAGAGTGACCTCAGCAGCTCTGGTTCACAAATTCTTTGCATCCTCACTGTCACAATTCCTCTGCCACTCCCTCCGCCACTCCCTCCCTCCTCTTCATTCCCCAGTCCACTGCTAACCTGATAGCCTACTGGTCTCAAGAGGAAGATGAGAGACACATGTATGAGAACCCGACCCCTAGACATGCCCAGTCTAGAGCAGAGTCCCGGCTGGACTGCAGATGCAGGACTGAGCCCAGGCTATTGTTGATGTAAGGCACTGAGATGGAGTGGTTTGTTCCACAGCAGTAACTAACCGATATACTATCTCCTCGGGGCTTTTCAACTTTGCTAACCAAATGACGGAGTGAATAAATACATGACGCAGCTCTCTAGATTATCAGGTCCGTGGGTTGAAGAGGTCTTAACAGTGGGAATCTATGCTTCTGTGTTCCTATGGCTGAAATTCCCAGAGCAGAAGCTGGGTCATGATTCTCTCCAGGGCAGCAGCATGGTTTATGCTGAAAGGTCTGTGCTGATCTTTGCCTCATCCCAGGTTTCCCTTTGACCTTGATGAGAGCAGCCTGGTACCAGAGAGCTGATTGTGAGGGGAAGGGGAAGCCATGAGCAGCTGAACTGGAACACATCCTTGCTACCCCCCTGCCCACAGGGAAAAGTCCAAATGCCATTGAAGGACCTTCAGGCTCTGGCTTTATCCACCTCATGACCTTGTCTCCTCCAGTTCTGTGCTCCCTAAGATGGGGAACATGATTCTGCTAAATGGTCTGCAAACAAACCATGCTTTTCCATGGATCCCTGCCTTTGCTCCATTAGCCACCTAATGAACTCCTATTCACACTGCAAATCCTAGCTGACAGAGCCCTTCTGTGAAGTCTTCCCCGAACTCAGCTCACTCTTGGTATGATACTAAAGTAATTTCACAGCATGTCAGATCCCATTCCCCCAACTAGACTGTGAACTCCTCCAGAACATGCTCAGTAAAACTGAAGAAAGTGGATGAGTAAATAAGTGAATGAGTGATCAGTGTGGAGAGTTTTCCAGCAAAATAGGATGATTCCATGCAAATACCATGGGCACTGGAGTGAGCAGACCCTGAGTTCAATTCAGACAATCTTTACTCCAGGAGACCAGGCTAGTTTCATTGTTTCGCAAGCCTCAGTTTCCCCATCTGTAAAATGGACCACAGAGTGATGATGTGATGACATACCATTCCCGGGGGAAGGGTGGCTCTGTCCCTTCCCCCTGCCAGGGGATTCACAGTCCTCCTCTTCTTAGGGGTCTTGGCTCCTTGGCCCTTCCTGGCACCAGTGATGAGAGGTCCCAGGGTTTGGGAAATAGGGAGAGGCTGGAGCTCAGGCTTCCCTGAGGCAATTTTCCCTCCCTGAGGAGGTCCCAGAGAGCAGTGTGACACCAACATCATGTTGATAATAACAACTCCCATTTATCAGACTCCAATTAGGACTTTCCATTCATCACCCCGCAACAGTCCTGCAAGGCAGATATTCTTGATATTCCCATTTTAAAGATGAGGACACTGAGACTCAGAGAGGTGATGGGACCTGGTGAGATGGCTTTTCTGGGCTCCTCTCCCTCTCACTGTGCCCTTCTGGGTCAGAGAATGTTTTATCTTTGACTCTGTATCTCTGTGCAGTTGGCCATTGGGATATCATTTTTTGATTTGGTAATGACCTGATGAGCCTATAGTTTGGGTTTCCAAGGATCTGGACTCTGCTCCCTGGAGACCAGGGAGTGGGAAGTGAGAGGAAGGATCCAGAAGAGCTCCTAGGGTTTGGGGTGGCCTTAGTGAGGTGTTTCTGTATGTGTTGGTACAGCCTGATGGGTTCTCCCCACGTCTCAGATTCCCGCACTCGACAGACATGTTTTCAGCACCTAGTGTTTGCCAAGCTCTGTGCTAAGAGGAGGAGATGCTTAAATAAATGGCATTTTCATGTCCTCAAGAGCCTCCCAGTCTGATGGCCAAGGCAGCCGTGAAGACAAGCTTCTGGAGGCCATTTATCTAAAGCCTCTAGTTAATGACACTTGGAAGTGAGGACCCATTAGGGTGTTGTCTTGGTGCCAACTCCAATCAATTGCTCATGGCTGCCTTGAAGCTCCTGGGCTCAGGAAGAAAGGGTGCTATGATTGATTAGCAATGTCTGCCATGTGCACGATTAGGACTGTTCTGGCCTGTTTGCCAATTATCTGCCACCCCTGCATGAGCAAATGTCACCTGCTAGGTATGACAGCCTGGCCAGCAAGCAGGGGTCGAGAGAGCCATAAACAGTGAGAACTGGGAGGATCCTGTTCTGAGCAGGGGCTGTATGCCTCAGAGGAAGGAGGGATTCCTGCTCCTAGGGAAATCTAGAAGGCTTCCCAAGGTACTGACAAGTAAACTGAGCTCAAAGGATAAGTAAGATTTCAACATCTACATGTGGATCCATTTGACATACATTGAGCACCTACTGTATTCTATATATTTTCCAAGTGGAGAAGATGGCTGGGAGAGCTTCCAGAAAGCCAGATCAGCCAAAATAAAATATAAAGGATGTCAAAGAAACTAGTCATGAATGCAGCATGACAAGGACGAGGAAGGAAAGTGAGGAAAACAGGGTTGGGGCAGGGGCAGCTCCTGAAGACTCTGGAGTTTGGAGTCTGGCTTTCATCCCATACACTCTGGGAGACATGGAGTATCTTGCACTTGAGCATAATTTCCCTTGCTCCTTGCAGAGGGAACACCAGCAAGGTGACGGCTGCAGGGCTGAGGAATCTTTTCCCTGAGTGTTCTCAGCCTGGAGAACCAAGCTCCTAGCCTTGAGGACACGCTGCTATTTTAAGACGCCTGCCAGCAGCCTGCCTGCCTCCCCCGCTACTGCCTTGACATGCGGCTCCTGACAGGGAGCCGGGTATCACCCCGGCAGACAGCGTTGGGCGGCTGGATGCAGACGCACACCCAGGCAGGTGACAGCTGTGAGGACCCTGAGCTCCCTTCCCACTCTTCCCACCCTTAGTGCACAGCCTCCTTGACCCGCCAGCCCCTGGGGGACTGAGGGGAACACGCCATCCTGTCCAACTCAGACAGTGGGCAGGCAGACATGGGTGCTAGTCCTGATCTTGTACTGCTTCGATGTGTGACTGTGGTAAGGCACCTACCTCTCTTCTCAGAGCCTCAGTTCCTCATCTGTAAAATGGGTATGATGATGTAATAAAGGCACCTACCTTACAGGGTGTTTGGGGAGTTCTTCGTGAGATCAAATATGTAAGGCACTAAGCACAGTGTCCGGCACATGTAGACACGCGACAAAGGTAAGAGCTTCTATTCCAGGCGCTGTCCCCTGTCATTACCCTCCCTCCACCTCATCCTGCTTTGTTTCTCACCATCTGACATTGTTTTAGATATTTGTTGGAGCACACTGGCAAAAATGTTAGATCCACAGCATCTTTAACAGTGCTTGGCACATAATAGGTGCTCGATAAGTAATTACTGAATAAGGAACGATCCTTGTTAAACTGCTTAACTTTTCTAAGCCCCAGTGTCTCTCTCATCTGTGAAGCATTTGTTCTCACAGATGAGCATTTACTCACTTATTCACTCACTCATTCATTTATTTGGTAATGAGTCGCCAAGTCCCTACTACGTGCCGAGCACTGTGTGAGGCTCTGAGAATGCAATGCTCTGCGAAACCTCCACAACCTATGCTTGGAGCATGGCGTCGAGACTGGACCTGTACTGCCTGGTTCAGAATTAAGTTTCTAATTCTAGAAGTGTCCAAGTTACAGATTATTCGACCTCAAAACAGGTGAATTTGTACCCAGTCTCATTCACTTTTATGAAACAAGAGCCAGCTTAATTGCTGTTGCCTGCCACCACCAGATCTAGTCAAGAAGGAGGGGGAGAAGAAAGGATTATCGCAGTCACTAGTCTGAGTGGTGATCACCAATCCAAGTGGGTAAGGACAGCATTTGATGGTGGAAATCCAGGCATTACTCCAGTGGCCTCTGGTTCTCAGAGAAGCCTGGGTCCTCCGGCCTGTTGGGAGAAGGCCAGCAATTCCACCAGCAGGTTCCAGATCAGGGATCAAAGTGTGTGTCCTGACAACTCAGGTTGACCCAGAATGAGAGAAAGAGAGAGAGGCAGGAAGCTCTGCTCATGGGGTGAGACCGAGTGAAAGTGACTTTTCTTGAACATGTCCAGACCCTCAGAGGCTGCTCTGCCCTAGCCCAGGTACCACCCTGCCCTGCCCACTGATATTTCTCAAAGCCAACTGCACTCTGACATTTCAAATACAGCATCTGCATCCAAAATTCAAACTTCTGCATTACAATCCAGTTTCACCTCTGGTGGATCAGAGCCTGCTCAGTGGAGAGCCTGAGTTCCTGCCTCTGCCTCTAAACAGCTGTGTGGCCTCAGGCAAATTACTTTACCTCTCTGTGCCTGTTTCTTCACCAGTAAAGCAGATAATAATAGTACCTACCTTGTTGGGTTATTAGGAGGAGAAAATGAATAGATATACACAAAGCACTTAGAATAGCACTTGGTACTGTAGACATTGGGTGAGGATTTGCCAATTTGATTATCATTATCATTTGATTAGTAGATATCTGGCATCATTTAACAAAGAGCCCAATCTAGAGACCAAAGAATATACCTCTTTTGGCAAAAATTGTATTTGCTTGGGGAAGTGAGGTGAGAGGTCCTGATTCCCAAAAGGGATTGTACTGAAGACTCCTTCTCAGGACCTAACTCTTTGCTCCCCGGCAGTCTTAGAAATTCACAAGCTTGCCCGGAACTCATGGTGGGTGGATCTTATTTCTCCACCCCTTGATGCTGGTCTTGGTCATGTGACTTGCTTTGGTCAATGGGCTATTAGCAGACACGATGCAGGCAGAGGCTGGAAATGTGCTTGCCCTTCTGCCTTCAGGTAGCCCTTCCCCTCCAGCCTGGGCACCAGAATGAGACACACAGAGCAGATCTGACCCAGACCTTCAGCCAGGCTGAGCTGAGCACAGCCGAGATCAGCATGAGACTGACCTACCTGCACACCTCTGAGCTAGAAAACAGCTACTGAAATGTCGAGGCCATTTGTTATGCAGCATTATCATAGTAATAGCTAACTGTTATATCCTCCCATGCATTGTCACCAAGGGGTTCTTGTGATGATTAAAAGAGATTAGGCATGCAATATGTTTAGTATAACTAGACACATCATAAGCCTGCAGCTAACCTTAACTGTTTTTCTTATTATTATAATTGTTATCATCATCGTCATCATTATACTCTCTCCCCACAGCTGGGGCCAAGGTTTCCCCCTCCTAACATAAGGTCAAGTGCCCTCCAAGGGCCAAGTACATGCCCCACCCACCTTCCACCCTGCCTCTCCTTGATGTTCTGAAGAAATGAGAAAGTGTTAAATTTGTTCTTGGCTACTTTTCCTTGCAACTCCCAGAGGCCCTGCTTACAAACTGAATCAGTTATCAGCTAGTTAGGCTGGCGGTCCCCGGAGGTGCCGCTTGAATACAGATAGGGACCCATGCATTATTCAGTGCGAAGACGGGGAGAAATGAGCAATGCGTCCAAAGCCAGAACAGCAGTGGCAGTAAGGGAATAATTAGCGAGCTGTCACTTGTCCCTGTCACTGTTTCCTCCCTTAACACATGAGGGAAAATAAAAAAAATATATATTTTTTTTTTAAAAAGGAAGAAGAAAAAAGGCAGAGAAGATCATCTTGCTTCTCAAGGCAGCTGGTAGGTTCAAATGTGACACTAAAGAAGCTCGAAGACGGAGCTCTGGTTCAGCTCACAAAAGCCATGGCCTGAGGACCCCTACCCCCAATCTTTTATCGAACTCCTCTTCTCCTCTTCCTGTCTGATGATTCATGAGCGCTGCCTCAGCCTTCCATTCAAATTTTGTGCACGTTTCCATAGCACTGGGAATTAATTTCTCCCCTCTAAGGAGTAGGTAGGGGTCCAGGGAGGAGGGCCGGGGGGAGTAAACATGAGGGGCAGAGCCACCAGGCCTGCAAAGGTTTGAGGTGACCTTCCAGGAGGAAACTGGGATAAGGTTGAAAAGAGACGCGCTTGGCTCATTTGGGGACTGTGCGATTTGATTATTCATGAGTTTATGCACACAGAAAGAAATCATTTTGTTGCGTGACTCCTCATCGTTTCTTGTGGAAGCTATTTTTATTTATCTATTAATGTCTTGTTAGATTTTTTTTTTTTTTTTTTTTTTTTTTGGTGGTGTGTGCTGGTTTGCCACTTGGGGTGTTGAGCCAGATATGTGAAGGTCTGGGGTGTGCAGAGGTGAGGTCAGTGATCTCAAAGACTTCCCCTCCCTTGGAAAAATAGCAAAGATGTGAAGAGGGGGCAGGATTAGGAATGCCTGATTGTTTGATTCACGCCTCTGCTTCCTGTTAGAAACAAGCAGGTTACCTTTGGGTAGGACCGTTGCTTTTTGCTGTTCTGAGTGCTGTGAAACTCAACTCAATGGAATGGGGAAAATGCTTCACATAAAAAGAGTCAGGAAGAGGTCACAGAAGGAAGCAGGGCCTGAGAAGGGGCAGATGATACTGACGGGCTTTCCAAAATCAGGGCTCAAATGGCATGCAACACGAGTTTATGCTTGTGTGACACACACCTGGTAAACAAGTCACCCTTCTTCATAAAAATATCTCGGCTTTCTCAGTGCATAATGAAGGTCACTCAGGGATGGAAGATTTCATCCTGAAAGCCCAGAGACAAATGGAATCCTTTCATGAAGCCATTAGCCCAGGTTTAGTGAGGCCATGGCAGGCAGACCGCTGCTCCTTTACCCAGCACCCAAGGCAGACATCACTAATCAATCCCAGTACTCAACCCCAATACAGCCACCCAAGTCTCTCCGGCAGCCACAAGCAAGCAATCAGAGCTGCCACCAGAGCCATGAGAACACTTATACTCCTGGCTACAGGACAGTGGTGGATTCTTAAGGGAGAATGGCCGAATGCCAAAACTTATGGAATCAAACTGCACACTAAAAAGATCATGAGTTGTGGACTAGAGAAACGAAGAGTATGAAACCCAGTGGGAGTCTAGGTAGCCTTGTGATCTCAGGCAAGTTTTTCACAGCTGAGGCCTCAGTTTGGACATCCAGAAAATGGGTATAATAATGCTAACTCACTGCACAGCCAGGAGGATTCAATAAAATTCAGCATAGCAAACACAGAGCTCCATGCCATCTGAGTCCCCTCATCCCACTTCCCCCTTTTGGACTGTTGACTTCTTCCCACATGCTGTTTCCTTAGTCTAAAATGTCCCTTCTCTCCCAGATAGCACCTACCCAGCTCGAATGCCACCTACCCCTTGGAGCCTTTAGCAGCAAACCCTCTGAAATCCCTGCAGAGTAAATGACTCCCCTCTCAAGCCTCCTCTCTTCTGTATTTTTGCATTTGCTATGTATGTTCAGAAACAAATGACCAATTAATTTGCCATCTCTTTTCCTCAGTAGATTGAGACCCAATGGATAGGTTGAGAGATTTGATCACTTCTCTGTCCCCAGCAGCCAGCACAGATGTTGACAGAGGGAAGGGGGTCCATAAAGGTTTGTTAATTAAAGAAATGATTTGCTGTGTGTCTTTGGGAAAATGTGGACCCTCTCTGGGCATGTTGTCTGGCATTCAGCCCAAGCTTAGACTTAAGGTGACCAGGCTGTGTGCAGGGAGCTTGTGGATGGCACTCAGGTAGGAGGATGTCATCCCATCAGCCTCCTCCTTGGCTCTGGTCTTACAAATCTGATGCTGAGAGAGAAAGTGGGGACAAGTTGACACAGGAGAATGGTCTTTTTCTGCAATTCTCAGCCCAGGGAAGTCTGGGATCTGTGGTCAGGAGGAGATGGTAGGAAAGTCAGGGATGGAACTGCTCATGCTGATGATTCCAGATAAAAGCCCTCAAGTCACGTATAGGCTGAAGTAGGTCCCCTAAAGATGTCAGATCTGAATCTCTAGAACTTGTAAATGTTGCCTGATAAGAAAGAAGGTCTTTGCAGATGTGATTAAATTGAGGATCTTGCAATGGGAGGATTTTCCTGGATTATCCAGGTGGGTCCTAAATGCCATCACAGGTGTCCTGATGAGAGAGGGCCAGAGGAAGACTTTACATACACAGAAGAGAAGCCATGTGACCTTGGAGTGATGCAGCCACAAGCCAGGGAATGTCAATGGCCACCAGAAGTCGGAAAAGGCAAGGAAAGGATTCTCCCCTAGAGCCTCTGGAGGGGGCGTGGCCCTGCCAGGCACCTTGATTTCAGCCCCGTGATACTAATTTCAGACTTCTGGCCTCCAGAACTGTGGCAGAAAAAATATCTGTTGTTTTAAGCCACCAAGTTTGTAGAAAATTTTTACAACTTGTAATTAACATAGGCTGGAAATAGGTTGATGACAGAGGGCAAATGGGTAGGAAAAGGGGAGTTTGGCTTGTCTGGAGAGTGGCTCCTTTTTCCCCAGATGTAAACATCCACTGGAGCGATGTCACAACCCCACAGGTGGTATCGTCCGCTCCTCATCCCCGTGTCCCTCAGTGGAGAGGGAGCGACAGGAACATCAAGCACAGGTGTTAAGAAGGTGAGCTTGGAAGTCACCCTTTTCTGGGTTCAAATCCTGGCTCTGCCCCTTTCTAACTGTGTGACTATGGGTGGGTTGTTTGACTTTTTTGAGCCTCAGTTTCCTCATCTGTAAAATGGGGATAATGAGATGCAGCTACTTTGTGTGGTCATTGTCAGGAATAGATGACAACTGTATGAAGAGGTGACTAGCACCTAGTAGAAGCTCAATAAAATGCTAGATATTGTTAGTACTAATTATTTTTTATTCCACATACATTAACTAAGCACCTGCTAAGTGCCAGGGATTCAGCTAGGTCCTGGGGATATAACTGTGAACAGAAATTTAGAAAAAGGGACGGAGACAGGGAACCCAGAGACACCCAATGGCAGAGACATTGTCCCTCATGGACAGTCCCTTTTCTGTCCCACAGGTGGCATTTTGCCCTCATCTTTATTTGCCTTGGATTCTGCCCCAGATAATCTCTTGATTGATTTTCCTACCGAGATAGATCACCCACAAGGGGAATTTGGGGTCCTTGGTCTGGAGACTCGTTTGTATTCTTCAATTTCTTATTTGTTTGTTTGTTTGTTTGTTTAATCAGGACAATTGTACAATGAATTAAGGTTTGGCAAGTCTTTAAAATCTGTGACCTCCTTTCTTATGACACTGACCAGGTAGCTGTTTTTAATTTTCATTTTGGAAATGGGAAAATAGAGGATTCAAAGGGTTAGAATACTTTCATCAGGTGGGGGGACGCAGCCCAGATTCATCACAGTCTCTGCCACTGGGTGTCTCTGGGACCCTGGGCAAGAGACCTCTCCTCTCCACATCTGGGCTTTTCCATCTGTAGAATGACGAATTGAGGCCATATCATGAGGTGACATATGTAACGTCATTTTCTCTCTCTACTCCCTCTGCCCTGAGACCACAGTCTAATTGGGGGTCCAAGACCCACTTTTTCCTCCTGTCATAGTCAGTGCACCTGGGGACATGGGGATGTCCTGAACTTGGGAAGGGTGCATCCGGCAGCCCACCGAATATGAAGGTGCCACCACAGGCTCGGTTCCACATACTTTCGAAACGATTTTCTAAGAGTTGGGTTGAATGGAGGTTGTCTAATTGATATGATGTTACATTGTATAGACAGTTAGTTAAGCATTTCTTAATTTTAATTTTGCAGTTGTCTTTTAATATTTTGTAGCCAGTAAGTTTTAGAGAGAGTGGTCTCAAACATTTTTGTAAATCCTTGGAAAGCTGTAGGCAAGAGGTAATAGATTTGAGAAAATTTCTGCCTGTCTCTCTCTCTATCTCTCTCCCTCTCTTCTCCCTCCCTCTCTCTGTCACTGACTCTCTCTCTCTCTCTTGCATGTGTACACAGACCCCAAGACTCCAAAGGGGAACAATGAAGATGTCTTTACTCCCCCATGCTGTCCCTTCTGGACAGCAGTCTCTGTCTTCCAGGCCATTCCTCCTACGCAGATGCTTCCGAAGGTGGCCCACATACATCAGGATCATAGCTCCTGACCGTCTTCCCTTTCTCCCCTTTGCAATTTCCGTCAAGTACCAGGATCTGCTCAAGGCTCAGCATGTGGCCAAAATCAATGCCCTCCTCAAAAGGAGCTGCAGGATTATGTCACCAGAGAAGCAGAGAGGAGCAGATCAAGCAGGAGCCAGTGTGATGAGGGAAACAGCAAGAGAGCTGGCAGCTGATAAGTCAAGAGCTTGGCTGTTAACTGGCACAGAAAATCCAGCAGCTGGGCTCAGCTCATGGAGCCCAGCTTTCCCTATGGAGCCCAAGACAGCTACAGATGACCAGTGACAGGGTGCAGAAGAGGCCGGTTCCCCTACGGGGTATTGGCCCGGGGGCCGCCATGCCTCCTATTCAACTGACATTTACCAAGAGCATCCTGTGTGCTCAGCCCTTTGTGGAGAACTCTGCTTCTCAGAGTGTGGCATTATTCCATGTGGCCCTGTGACTCACTTGAACTTTAAAAAACATGTTTAATAGACTTTTTTATTGAGGTGAAACTTAAACATAAAACCACACCAATATTAAGTGAACAGCTCAATTAAGTTTTGCATGTGCATACTCACACCAGAGCCAAGATGACACCAATTTCCAGGCCCCCAGGCTCTCCCTGGTGTCCCTCCCTGTTAACACCTGGCCCACTGTAACTGCTGTCCTGGCTTCTGTCACTTCCATTTCATTTTGAATAGAAAATGAATATGAATAGATTTATCCATTATATACTCCCTGGTATCAAATTTTCACACATTGTATCTTTGTCATGTTGCTGCATATATCAATAGTTCATGGTTCTTTCATTGCTGAGTAGTATTCCATTGCATGAAGGAATACATCACAATTCATTTATCCATCACACTATTGATGGACATTTGAGTTGTCCAGATAAAGAGCTACTATGAAATTCTACCTTGTGTCTTTTGGTGATTACAAGCATTTTTTCCCCTATAGTTTATATATATCCAGGACTGGAATTGCTGGGCTAATGCGTATAAACAGATAGCATAAATATATGTTTAGCTCTGGTAGGTAGAGCCATATGTTTTTGCAGAGATTTTAAACATATATAGCATATATGTGTATAGTGGTTCCAGGAATATTATATTGCTTAGAATGAGGATATAATTTTTAAAAGTGATTCTGTCCAGAGTTAAGCTGAAGAAGGCTATTAAGTAAATAAAAGTACCTCTGACAAGGTATGTCGAAAACCATGTAGGCTGTGTGGAAAACGGCTGATGTGAGGGACTCTGAGTGCTCCATTGCCTATACAACATGTTATTCAAATCACGATTCACCACATGCTTCATTGTTTCGGTTTCCTTATCTGTAAAATGGGAATGATAAATACCCCTTCCTGGGGCTTAGTGAATATTAAATGGGTTGACGTATATAAAGCCCTAAGACCAGCACATGGCACAGAGTAAATGCAAAATAATGTGAGCTATTATTGTTGGTGTTTATTGAACACCTACTGTGTGCCAGACACTAAGAACTCTGGGCAGGTCATCTCACTGGATCTGCACAAACACCCTGCGGGGAGCTTCCTTACCACTCCCAGTATACAAATGAGGAAACTTGAGCTCAGAGAGGCTGAGTCCCCTGCCTGAGATCATACAGCTGGCAAACAACAGAATGGGACCTCAGGTCATAGTCTCTTTATCATCCCTAGAAGATAGGTGCTTCTTGGTCACCAGCAAAGCCAGTGATTTCTGCAATGTTGTATTAATCAGAGATTGGTTGCATGTAACCTAATATTCAAGTATAAATGGCTTAAACACAATAGGGAACTACTTTTCCCTCACATAAAAGAAGTCAGAAGAATGGCAGCTCCGTGATGCCATCAGGGGCCCAGGTTGTTTATAGCTGTTTGCAAACAGCCTTAAAGTGTGCCCTGCATCCCAGTGCTCTCAAAATACCTGCCAGAGGCCCAATCATCACATCCCCTGGGTGGACTAGAAGAAAGGGAGAGTCTGATGATGAAGAGATAAGTGTTAGCTCAGATTGCCTCCTTTGTAAGGAAGCTTTTCGGTGAGATGTACCCAGCAACTTTCTCTTACAAGTTATTATACAGAAGTTGTCCCATAGACATCCCATATGCAAGTAAGGCTGGAAATGTGTTTTTATTTGGAAGCATTGTTACTCACCCTCCAAAAAACTGAATGTTCTCTACGTGGGAAAAAGAAGTGAATAGAGATGCGTGGCCAATAGTAGCTCAGATCACAACACTAACCGTGGAATCCAAAGTCCTTCCTCAATCAGGCATAGGGAAGGATAATAACTGTAAAAGTCCTGAAGATGCCCATGGTCCTGCACTCTTATGTATATGCATACATATATATATATATATGCATTATAACCTGACAAGTTTAAATCAGGCACTATTACTCAAAGTAAAAACCTGAGAGACCCAGGGAAAAGGAAGAGCATAGCGAACATCACAGAGCATGTGGCAAATCCAAGACTTGGGTCTATCTCTGCACTCCAGGTCCAGTGCCCTTTTAAGTGTCCCAGGCTTTTCTTTTTCTTTTTCTTTTCTTTTTTTTTTTCCTCTCTCTCTCTCAGGTTCAGCACATTTCTTCCACTCTTATCCCAGCTTTTGACCTTGCAGATTACATAACCATTAGAGCAGATCACCAGATATTTCTGGTTTTCTTCCCTTCCAGATCATGTGGGGGGCTTCACTTCTTACACCCCCATATTCCTATATTGGGGTAAGTACATGTGAATAGTTCTGAACAGTGAGTTGAGTGCAGAATCAAGATGTGCCCATTCTGGGTAGATTTAGTAGCCAAGGCAAGGCCTTTCATGGCTCACTTTTCCCTCTGGCTGTCTGACCAACAACTTTTGAGAAGGCAACCGCCCATTAGCCTGGGTACCCAAGCTTCTTGCCAATTGGTGATGAATAGACAACAGAAGCAAGAAACAAATCTCTTTTGTTTCAAGCCACTGAGATCTGGGGATTGCTTGTTACTGCAGTGTAACCTGTTCTATCCTGACTGATACACATAAGACTCATGAGGTTCTTTGTTTGTTTTACCAGATCAGGTGACCCAAGCTGGGGTTGTGATGCAATTGAGAACTTCTTCAGTTTCAGTGGTGCTCCCTGTGGGCAAGTAGGATCCAAACCACAATGGGAAATTGGAATAAAATGGTCCAGAGTTCTAGTAACTGTAGCACAGAGGGTCTTAGATTCATTAATTTGAATCTCTCAGCACCATTTATTGAAGAGGCTGCCCTTTCCCCAGTGTATGTTTTCATTGACTTTGTCAAATATCAGTTGGCTGTAAGTACATGGAATGATTTGGGGGTTCTCTGTTCTGTTCCATTGGTCCATGAGTCTGTTTTTATGTCAGGAACATGCTGTTTTGGTTACTATAGCTTTGTAGTATAATTTGAAGTCAGACAGTGTAATGCCTCCAGTTTTATTTTTTTGCTCAGTGTTGCTTTGGCTATTTGGAGTCTTCTGTTCCATATGAATGTTAGGATTATTTTTTCTGTTTCTGTGAAGAATGTCATTGGTATTTTGATGGGGATTGCATTGAATCTGTAGATCACTTTGGATAGTATGGACATTTTCACAACATTAATTCTTCTAATCCACGAACATGGAATGTCTTTCTATTTTTCTGTATCCTCTTTAATTTCTTTCATCAGTGTTTTGTATTCTCATTGCAGAGATCTTTCACTTGGTTAAATTAATTCCTAGGTGTTCTATTTTCTGGTAGCTATTGTAAATGGGCTTGCCTTCTTGATTTCTTTTTCTGCTAGTTTGTTGTTGGTGTAAGAACACTACTGATTTTTGTATATTGATTTTGCATCCTAAAACTTTACTGAATTCATTTATGAGCTCTATAAGCTTTTTGGTGGAGCCTCTAGGTTTGTTTGTAGAATCATGTCATCTGCAAAGAGGGACAGTTCGACTTTGTCTTTTCCAATTTGGATACCCATTGTTTCTTTCTCTTGCCTGATTGCTCTGCCTAGTACTTCCAATACTATGTTAAATAGAAATGGTGAGAGTGGGCATCCTTGTCTTGTTCCTGTTCTTAAGGGAAAGGTTTTCAACTTTTCCCCATTCAGGATGATGGTGGTGGGTTTGTCACATATGGCTTTTATTGTGTTGAGATACTTTCCTTCTGTACCTATTTCATTGAGAGTCTTTATCGTGAAGGAATGTTGAATTTTGTCAAGTGCTTTTAAGTAGCACATAATAGCTAGTGGCTACAATAAATTAAAATAAAAATTCAGTCTCTCCTTTACGCCAGCCACATTTCAAAATACTCAATAGCCACATGAAGCTAGTGGTGACCATGCCACCAATGTTGAAAAACACTGATATAGAATATTTCCTTTGCTGCCATCTCTCTCTGCTCAAGTAATTTGCCACGTGACACCCTGATTCACTGAATAGAGCTGCCACCAAGGGCTTCACCAGATGTGTTCCCTGGACTTTGAACTTCCCAACCTCTGAAACTGTAAGCAGTAAATGTTGTTTGTTTACAAATTTTTTTAAAAGAAAAATATTTCCATTGTTGCAGAAAGTTCTCTTGCATGGCACTAGTCCAGAATTTTGGAAATTGAATCCAGAATCCTAGAGCCTAGGAATGGTGGAATCTCAGAAATATAAGATACGTAATCTTAAAATGTTGACATCTTAGTACTGTTGACTCCCAAGATAGTCTTGATCATGAAATGGGGGACGTGATGATCATGATGGGGGACAGAACATCCCCATCACCTTGAAACAACAAATGCTACCATTAGTCCACAGCTACCCACAGGCGGGGCTCAGGAGTCACAGCATCAGCATATGATGCAGGATCCAAACCTTCATCTTTTGGGCCCACCAGGGTCAGCACCCATCAGTGTCAATTACAGAATGTGATGCCCAGAGCTGGTTAGGAAATCCTTAACAGGCTGTGAATGAGCAATGCAAGAGGAAGAGAGGATTCTCACGTGTGTGTAATATGAAAGAAGTCAAGGGTAATATTGCCAACAGAGGACTCTGTAGCCACCCAATCACTGGGTCACCATCACTGAATGACCTTGACAGAGTTACTTCACCACCATGAGCCTCGATGGCCTCATCTGTAAAATGGCAATAATAGCTTGTATTTATAGAACTCTTATTTTTGCTGGGCAACATGCCAAGAACGTCATATGCTTCATCTCCTTTTATCTTCACTAGAAGCCCAGGAAGCAGGTTCTAAAATTACTTTTCTTTCTGTCTCTCTCTCTCTCTCTCTTTTAACGATTGGCCCTGTCTCCCCAAGTTGAATGTGATCTGCTAGAAGGCAGTTCATCCTTTAATCCCAAGCACCAGGTAGAGAGCAGATAACAACAGACGGTTTCATCTTCTCACCTTTGGGGTGAATGTGAGACACACTGAAAGTCTGAGTCAGGTGCCAAGCTCTTCCATCTTTCGAGGCAGATATTACTTCTTTCTGGTATTTCCATTTCACCTCCCCTTCAGGGAACATGGGAGGATTATTTGGAGTTGGGCACTTTTACATAAGCAGATGGGATGTGTGTCACTTCTGGGCAGGAGAAATTAAGAACCAGGATCCAATTCCACATTCTTTCTTTCCCTGCTGCAAAAGCAAGTGTGCCTAAGATTGAAGCATCCCACACTGTTGACCTGCTGGATGAAGGACAGCTCCCCTGGATAGTCACCCAAACTCACCATGAACTTTGTGGGAATGAGAAATAAGCATTGGCTTTGTCATATTTGGAGAGGGAGGGTTGTTTATTACTGCAGCATAGCCTGACCTATCCTGTCTCATACAACCAACTCGGAATCTTACTCACCCTTCGCTAAACTCCACAGTGCCCTGCCTGCTGCTCTAAATCTCCAGCACAGGGTGGCTGATGCCTATGGCCGACAGGGGTTCCAGGCAACCTGGCCTGGGCCATCAAGTGGACATCAAAGGCATAGATTGCTGGAAGGATGCTAACTATCTTTACTTCCTCAGAGGCAGGTCTTGAGGCAGGTCTTTGCACACTTAAAGTTCCTAGTCAAGCACTAATTATCATTTGACTTCTCCCATGCACTTTCTGTGCAGAATCAGGCAGCTTTCTCAGACCAAGTTTGCTTTTGAAACTATCTCCTCTCTCCTTAGAAAGGAAGAGAATAGAAAGCCCTGGTTTCTGTGTAGAAATGCTTGGGTTTTCTTGATTAAGGGCAGGAGCATGTAACCAGGAGGAGCCTATTAGAACACCCACTTCCCTCTGATCACAGAGGTTGGTTCAGAGGTAGATGTGGGAACTGAGCTATCCAATCAGAGTGGATCTCAGGGCTTTGGGGCAAAGCCCAGATTAAGACACGTCTTTTCCTTCATGAAGGGTCGGAAAACAAAAGCAGGAGGCCATGAGTTGTGCAAAGAGCCCGGAGCAGCCATAGAGAGAACCAGACTTAGATAAGCTGACACCCCAGGAGACAGATGAGAGACAGAAAATAAAGTGACACCATGGTGCTATTGGACCCAGTTTCACATGATAGCCAAAGCTTCTAACTTTTCTATTACATGAACCCAGCCTCTTCATTTTAAAGCAAATTTGAATCAGGTTTCCTGTTACTTGCACCATAAATTTCACTGTCTGGTACACCAATTCTAAATCAGGGGACTGGGTCTTCTGTGAGGCCACTCTCTTCCCAGTGTCCTATAGTTAGAAACTCCGGAAACATGAGTTTATTCTGTCCAAGATCTGGAGAGGTAAGGGATGTGTCCAAGTTCACTCAGGAAGTCCCTGGAAGTTCCTGGCTCCTGACATTCTGCCCAGAAAGGGAATCGTGCTGGATGTGAGCTCACATTCAGAAAGAGAGAGAGTGAGATGCTCCTTTTAGCGCCGGCTGCCTGTGGCATAAATACATGCAAATTTATTCAGAGTAGCTCTGCATGGCATGGGCAGATATAAGCAAAGTGAGGAGAAAAATTCATCTCAGTCTCAGGGATCTTGCCTCTGATAGGGTACTCCTTGAGATGCCTGTGAAACCCTCCATTGTCCCTCCTTTTTCTCTCCAATGGGTCCCTAAGTCCCAGCTGATTCTACTTAAAAACACATTTCTTGAATCTGCCCCTTCTCACCCGCGCCTCACCAGCATGCTGCGTCCTGCCTCCTTTGCTCTCCAGGGAGCTATTTCTCCAGCCCCTGCCTTGGGTTCCTCCCTCTACATTTGTTCTCTGAGTGGCAGAGCTGCCTAAGGTGCCAATTGGATAGGGCCATGCTCATGATTAAGCCCATCCAATGGCTTCCTGTCATCTCCAGGACAAAACCCAAGCTCCATATTAAGCTCCATATTCTGATATTCAAGACCTTTGAGGGCCACTTCAACCTGTCTCCATAGGTCCCATGCTCCAGCTGCACACCCACAATCTGCTAAATCTTCAGTCACACCTTCAGGCCACAGAATTTTGTGCAAGCTTCTCTCTCTGCTGGCTACTCTATTCCCTTCTGGCACCTGAGCAAAGCATCCCTCTTCCATAAGCCCAGCTCAGAAGTCATTTCTTCTGTAACATCTTTCTTCATCTTCTCAGTTGGACATAACTGCTCTTTCTTTCCTTGTCCCTATTATTAATGTAACAGTCACAATAGGAAAAAGAAAAAAGTTTATCGAGTGCTAATTAGGGCCCCAACACTGTGCAAAGCACTCTATATGGTTATCTCATCAAATCTTCACAACGTCCCTGCCAGGTAGGCATTATTATTATTACTCCCCTCTTCTCCCACTTTATAGATGAGGAAGCCAAGGCTTGGTGAGATAAAGTTGTTTGCTTGTGGTTCCACAGGTGGAAGGAAGCAGGCCAGCCAAGGGCGCATGCCCTAACCCATTACATATCCCACACGTATATTATATTTTAAAAGTGATTTACAGTTTATGAAGTACTTTTATATGCATTGACTAATTTGAACTTCACAATGACCCTGAGAGATATGTGTCTCCTTCACTTAACCATGAGCTTTGTGAGAACCATGTCAGTTTCTTGGCCAACTCTAACTCCCTGGCATTCAATACAAAGGCCCTTATTGTTAAGTGTGTATTGGATGCATGGATGAAAGGATAAATGAATGGGTAGTTGGATGGGTGAATAGATGAATGGAAAAAGGGGTGGATGGATAGATGGATGGATGGGTGGATGGATCAATTTTCTCTCCAGGGCTGCCCAGTTAGCTCAGTTAGTTAGAGCATGGTGCTGATGGATAAGTGAATGGGTAGGTGGATGGGCAGATAGGAAAATGAGTGGATTGGAGGAAGGAAATATGGAGGATGGATGGATAAAAGGATAGAGAAATAGAGGGGTGGCTGGAAGAATGGATCAATGAATAAATGGTTAGAGAGATGAAGCAATAAACCCCAACAAACTCCCACTGTCAATTCCAAAACTTCCTTGAATCCCGGTGTCGCATTAGCTATAAGAGTTATGCGAATGAGCCAAGGAACTCAAGCCCAATATGTCCCAGCCATCTTCTCTACTTCCTTCACCCCAATCCCTGCTCTCTGCAGAAGAGCAAGCACACTCCTTTTGGAAGGCTGTCCTTCAGCATCTCATCTCCACGCAGTGACTGAGCCTAGCACCCTGTGTGTTTGCACACACTGGGGCACTGGATTCACTAAAGGTGAAACTCAACAAGACACTTGGAACTGGAGTCGCCAACTCCAGCCCGGGGGAAGCAGACATCCCATATGACGCAGTGCTCCACAGCCTTCCCCGACCACCGTTGTCTGCTTTCCAAATAAACCCTGAGACAGAGCCGTGTGGGGTTATAAATCAGCCGGAAATCAAATGCTAACATGTAAATAAATTGCAAATCAGCTGAGAAATTGGTTTCATTTTGAGACGATAAAGCACATTTCTCTTGCACTGATTTTGTAAGGCGCCCCTTAAGAATTGTAATATTTCTGTGTGGTAATGATAAACATTAGTGAGTTGCTTTAGAAATGAAAAAATAGACAGCCTCTGGGGATTTGAAAAACATATGCACTTCAAATTTGAAAATCCAATTTAACTGTCCATTATAAGGAGAATAAAAAGGTAAGGATAGGATAATTTTGCAGTTACGCAGCATTTGACTAAATCTGATTCCGCGATGACAGGCACACTTTAAAAGCTACGAGTCTGAATGCAAGGAGACAGCAAATCATTTATTTATGATTGTAATCTAGCTCCTGTCTAACAAGTTAGCGACTGTGCCGCTTGCTCCCTGGCTGCGGACGGCATGTGTACACTTGTCAGCTAGCACTCTTAAAAACACTTCTCACAGAATTTCTGCATTTGGAGAAAAAATAAATAAATAAAGGATAGAGAAGACAAAAGAGATAATCCTTGTCAAATTTACCCAAACAGGCAGATGCTGAAATTGCAAAACTTTAGTAAGAAACAAATCTTTTCTTTAATTTTTGCTTGAAAGCAACTTTGGAAAATGCCCACGTGTGTGTGTGTGTGGGTGTATAAACATGTATGCACTCCCACACACGTGCTTAAACATGGTGCTGAACACTCACATGCACGACCGGAGGCTTTGTCTGCAGCTGGGAAAGTTCACATCGCAAAACTTAAACTCAGCAGCTGGTTTTCCTCCTGCATATCGGCTTGTCTTCAATTCTGTCGGCAGAATCTTTCTAGTGAAGTCTCTCTGCCTTTAAGCACCCCCTCCACCCCCTTACCTACAGGAGCCCCGCTACTGCAATTAAAATGCAAGCATGTTTTCTCAAAACATGCCAAGTTTTCCCCAGAAACAGACTTGGAAGGTGCTAGAAGCCTGGCATGGAGGGAAAGGTCAGCAGAACTAAAATAAATGCAGTCTCTAAATCCCTGCACTATGAATGCCCAGATCCAGGACTCCAGCAGTCACATAGTACTAATTTTGATCACAAAATGGAGTCACCGCTATGAATAATGTGTCCCCATGCCAGGCACTAGGCTAGATCCTTTACACGTCTGTGGCTGTGGCTTCTTGAGTCCCACAGTGCTACAAATGAGATAAGTCCAATCCCTATGTCCTTTTCCGCAGATGGGGAACTGAGTCCAATTACTATGACCTTTTTCACCAATGAGGCTCATCAGGATTTGAGTTGCCCAAGGTCACAAAGCTAGTGTATGGTAGATCCTAGAGAATGCCTGCCATGTATTTGAATCCTGTGCCTGTCCTATTTGTGACTGCATTAACTAACTGCGTTAATATTTGTTCAATCAAGCAAATATTTATTAAGCACTAGTGTGTGCCATGTGCTGCTCCAGTTAGGAGGGATGCAGCAGTGGGTACACCAGTCAAGAACCTGCTTTTGTGGACGTCACAGTGAGTGGATGGAGATAGAAAGTAAGAAAAAAATCAAAGAAATTAGATAGTTTCAATTAGTAAGTGCTATGAAAGAAATTAAATGGGAGTAATAAAAAGAGAGTGATTTGGTGCAGGGCAATGACTATAGGCAGAGGATCAGGAAGGGCTCTGTGAGGAGGTGGCTGTTCACTGGAGACCTGGGTGACAGAAACGAGGCAGATCTGTGAAGACCTAGGAGGGAAGGGCATTCCAGGCAGAGGGAATAGCAGTGCAAGAGCCCTGATTTTAGAATGGAATCTGTTTGCTTAAGGTGTAGAAGGAGTCCAGGGCAGCCAGAGGGGAGTGTGGAAGGAGCAGAGCTAGGTGGGGTGCTGTGGGAAGCTGCTAGAGCATTTTAAGCCAAGGAGTAGCAAAGTCTGATTTAACCTCTATAACTGCCCCAGCAGGAGCCTGTTGCCCAGCACCATGTCAAAGCTAAACCATAATCATTGTAATAAATTGAACTGCTTCCATCCACCAAGACTAAGTAGCAGAAGTCAGGCCCAGCTCTCACCACCAAAGTCGGATTCTCTTATCCAGGCATGGCTTAAGGTACGTTGATTCAGTCCCATTCAGCAATGGCAGGAGTTTATTCCAGCGCATCTGGAGGCAAACTTATATTTACCAGGATGATGTTCAATCACCAAATTAGAAAGGGAGGGAAAAAAATAAAGGCAGGTTATTTCTTGTCCTTGCAAACAGGCATGGAGGGAAAAGTAACTCCAACGGGTAGATGAAGACTTAGGGGGACTGCAGTCCGCGGGTGGGAAGCACGTGATTTCTTTCTGAGGGTGCAACAATTAAAACCACATGCAGAAGCATCCTTCCCAGGAGGGGCTTAGTTGGTTAGAGCGTGGTGCTGGCAACACCAAGGTCCAAGGGTTCCATCCCTGTACTGGCCAACTGCCACAAAAAAAAAAAAAATCACTGACAACATGAATATGCTAGACATCATGATTAGTCAAGCTATTATTTGCAATAGTAATAATAAAACCAGAACTTATTGAACTACTGTGTATGTGGCAGACCCTGGGCTGGAGGCGTCACTACAATAACCCTCTTGTGTGGATGCTCTTATTATCCTGAATTCAAAACTAAGAAACTGAGGCTTGGCAAGATTTGGAAACCTAATAAAGAGTGCACAGATCCCAAACAGCCAACTCTGGATTCAATCCAGCCTGTTTGGCTCCCAAACGCATCTCTTTCTGCATACGCTCGTGTCCCTCCTGATGCGGCCTTGTTTTGGACACTTTCAAAGGCATATCACTATAAATATATGTACGGTTGTTGAGAACATCCGGCAGCCCACCGTACGACAAAATCTTTCTCACTCAGGTGGTTGTTGTTGTGTGGTTGCTGTTGTTGTAAATATCAGTTATGGACCCATTAGAATCTGTAGGATCTGGTTGTGATTTTAGCTGTGTTCAGTCTCTACTTGTCACCCGGGAAGTTTACATGAGATTTGATCAGAATTTCACAAAACTGGGCAGAGCCTGTGTGGAGCTGTCAGATGAAATAATTTGTCAGTGATGATTGTGTGAATTCGTAAATATTTATGAATTCACAAGTTATAAATGTGCAGCTTTCGGGAGGGTGGAATTCGATGCTCACCAAGTCACAGATTACAATGAATATTTACAGAAACCCCAATCTGCTAATATTAGTTCTTTGTGCTTACGAAAAAGCTTTTCTTGGGATTGTAACCCTTTCGGGATAAAATGTCTAAAGGAAAAGAAGCATAGCTAAAGGAATAATCCAATGCCAATAAAAGCCATAATAAAATCATGATACATTACATTTGTATAGCATTTATGATCCTCACTGTGCTCACATATGCATTATGCCTCCTGCCAGTCATCCTAAAGCTGTTTGTGGAATAGGTTTGGAACTCAATTGGATTGAAAAAGCTCAAGGTGGCAAAAGAACAATTTTTTTAGTTCTTGCCGAGTGACCTACCTGTTCTGAGACCTCGAACAAGTCTCTGAATCCCTCAGAATGTGTTTCTACCAAGGGCAGTATTTCTTGAATTTCGTCACGGACACACAACACACACGCTTCCCGTTAAACACAGTTGCTGGGAAGGCTCTGAGCCGGAGTCTTGCTATCTCTTTGTTCAGAAATATTAGTGAGCTTTGGGGAGGTGTTAAAGACAGACTGACATCAAGTTGAGGCTTTCTCCTTGATGCAGTCAGAAGAAAATGACAGAGGAGTGTAGAGGGAATGTGTTCCATTCATGAGAGGCTGAGGGACATAACACAGCGATTAGGAGCAGAGACCCTGCGCCAGCAGCAGTAGCTCACTAACTTTGTGTGACCTTAACCAAGGACTAAACTCTGCCTCAGTTAATACATCTGTGAAATGGGGATAGTAATTGTATTTACTTTAGACGGTTGCTCTGACCAAGATAACATGAGCTAATATCTGGAAAGCACCTAGAACTGGAAGATGGTAAATACTCTGTGTATGTGTTTGTTAAACAAATACGTCAGTAGGGCCTACATTCACCCCAAGTACTGTGTCAAGCCATTATGAGGACGCAAGAGGAACCAGCCAGGTATGAGTCCTGGGTATCTAATCTCACTGAATGGATGGCCCTAGCCAGTCTTTTTACTTGTCTGTAAAGTGGAACTGGAAGAAGGGTTTGGAGGAGAGGCTTGGACTAGCTGGCTTCAGGGAACACCTATTTTATAGGGTCCACCCAGCAGCCCAGGACCAGAGACTGGACAGGGGATGCTCTTCTGTTTATACTCCACAGCAGGACTGTTTAGAAAACTGCCTGGAATGGCACTCACAGAGAGATGCCAGCCTCCATCCCTCCCCTGGTTTTCTAACCTTCCCATCCCATCTGCAAACCCCAGTCCAATCCACTGCTCCCAGGAGGGCAGCAATTGGAAAATAAAGACTTTCTCATGCCCTGTAATAAAACTTTCCTCCAAGAGAGCTGTGGTTTGGTAAAGAGAGACACCACCATCAGAGCTATTTTCCTATAAAGCAAATTGGTGTGGATTTGCTTCTCTGGAACAGCTGTGGGACCTCAAGCCTCAGTTTCCCCATCCACAAAATGGG
This sequence comes from Cynocephalus volans, assembly GCF_027409185.1. Classification (NCBI taxonomy): domain Eukaryota; kingdom Metazoa; phylum Chordata; class Mammalia; order Dermoptera; family Cynocephalidae; genus Cynocephalus; species Cynocephalus volans. Next base: position 201,414,319 of record NC_084461.1, read on the forward strand.
AGCAAAAGATTATCATCTATATTTGAAGTTGATATGCTACATCTAAAACCATGGCCCATCTGTCTCCCATAGGCACTAGCGCTTGTGAACAGCCTCCTTCCCCTGTGTGGCCAGTCTGTGCACACAGTAGGCCCTTCTGTGGCTCCACTGACACTGGTGTCCACAGGGCTCAGCCTCAGAGCTGGGTACAGCTGGAGAAGCTCTGCCAAAAGGCACCCATGAGGGAGAAAAGGAACATCACTCTCCTAAGCTAGAATCGTCTTCCATGAGCAGAGGGGAGGGAGTCAAAGGGGAGATGAGAACCGGCATAAATGAATAATCTTTTTGTCCTACTAAAACACAAAGGAAGGTTTTTATTCATTAAATTGTCTCTGAAACTAATATGCCTTTTTTCTTAGAGTTCAGTATATTATTTTATAGGTATTACTGTCTTCATATTACAGGTGGAGAAACCAGGCTGAGTCCCCTAGCTGTTGTAAAGAAACAAAGCCATGCAGGTCTTCAAGACACCAGTGGCCAAGGGTTTCCCATGGTGTGCACTCTACATCGAGGCACACCTTGCCACCTTGACTTCTAATGATAAAAGCAAACAGGTATTGGGCCAGGCAATTTTCCAATCAGTTTATATGTACTGTCTCATTTTATCTTCATGACTGGTAGAAGCTGGGAGTGTTTATCACCCACAGCTGACACACAAGTCAGTTGAAGTTCAGAGAGGTTAAATAAGTGGCCCAGAGGTACACAGCTAGAAAGTGGAGAAGGCAGGATTTAAACTTAGCAGGCCAACGCTGGTCCCCAGACCCCTAAGACAACATCACCAATGAGTGCAGCCTGGCTGGTGAGTCCTAAAGGGTTAGGGCCACTCTGTAATCATGCCACACCCAACACACACACTTCCCAAGTACTTGTCCAGTGAGTTTGTAAAGAATGCAGCAGTCTTCCTAATCCTTAAAAATCTCAACTTATAAACAGATATGTCAGGGAGCAATTATTCGCATTACTCAAGACATCTTCGTTTTATAAAAAGGATTTACATCAGGGTTCCTTTAAATAGCAAGTCCTCCTAGTGCGTTTAAAAATACGATTCAATTTATAGCTCAGAACTACACACATGCTTTCAGAAGCCCTTGCTTGAATAAATGGAATTGGCTTGAATGTCATCCATTCATCTAGTTCTGCAACAGGCAATTATTGAGTGCCTGCTGTGTACTAGGTCCTCTGTAAGGAGCTGGGAATTCAGAGGTAAACTTCATGGCCACAGCCCTCTAGGGGCACCCAGTCTGGTGTGGTAAAAAGATAATTAACAGATAAGTTTTCCAACTTGGAAATGAATTAATGCTTTAAGAAAACAGAGAAAGGAGTCACATTTCACTCCAGGTGCACAGGTAGGAAGACTTCCCTGAAGAAGAGCAACATGAACTGAGCCTTGTGGGATGTATAGGAGTTCACCAGATGGAAATTCCCTCCATATTGAACAGTTTTCCGAGGATTAGAGCAGTAAGTGTACGTGTATATATTTAACATTCATCAAGTTTGATAAGCAATACTGTTCCTAGGCAAGTATGATTATGCTTTCTATTCATGTCACACTTGGAACTTTTGCAAATATGTTACACAGTCTCAGTTGATTCTGCAAACAATATTGTAAGGTGAGAATGCATGGAGCTTTCCTTTTGTGTTATTTTATTAGACAAATAATGCATATGCACTATAAAAACATACAGACAAACAAGACATCAATATGACCTGCAATTCCTACCCCCAGCATATCCAAGGTCAATAATTCAGCATATATACTTCAAGTCTGTTCTTTCCATGAATCTGTATTGTTTGTTCACAAAAGCAAAAAAAAAGTAGTTTGTGGTTCCATGATTTGCAAACAGCTCTTTAGAAAATATGATGCAACACAGAGAATATTTATCCACGCCATTCAATATTTTTCTCCAGCAAGTTTTTAAATGATTTTGTGGTTTCCATTAGTGAGAGAGTATGTGTGTGAGTGTGTGTGTGTGTGTGTGTGTGTATTTTTTTTAACCAATCCCCTAGTAATGGATGACTTCGTTGTTTCCAGGTGCTTTTTCCTAATGTAAAGCTGCATGGAGCATCCTTGTAGCTACATCTCTGTTGAGCATATTCATCTTGGTTTTCTCCTACTACTACCCCTTACCATCAGTAATATCAGTAGGTCAAAGAGTAGGCAAAGTAAAAGTCTCCGAGAGTAGAATACATACCCCACATTTTACAAGAGAAAAGACAACCAGCCTCAGTCCCCAGAACTTGCTTGAGGCCTCCTGCCTGTCAACCCCAAACCTTTCCCCTCCTACATGGCCCATCTGGGTCTTTTTGCCATCAGAGAAAAATCAAGTCCCACATCCCCCGACTCCCATGGAGGGGGTGGGATTGGGCGAGCAGGGAGGGAGATATGAATTGATGCCAGGCTATTTTTTTTTTTTTTCTCCAGTCTGATCCTGTCTGTGGGCCTGGAGAGAAAAACACAGAGTCGGTGTCTCCAGAGCTTCCCTTAACAGATACAAAAGCTAGTCTGCTCAGGCAGTGGGGGATTCTGCTGATGGCTGTGCTGGGAGGAGGGGCCGCTGGCAGGCAGAAGCCTCGGTCTCAGTCTCCACCTGAGACCTTGCAGTGGGGACGGGGTTATGATCCTATTAGAACAAGGAACATAAAATGAGTGTGTCGTGTCGTGGCTAAGCAGTCTGAAGGTGCCGTTTTCCAGGCAGGGGGTTCAGTCTCAGCGGGGAGATCTTAGGAAAGTAGTTTAGCTCCTCTGAACCTCTTACAAGTCAACAGAGACTCAAGGCCCCCTGCCGTGTGCCAGACACCACTCCTGATGCGATTCTGTAGGTACAGAAGGAAACGCAACTGAGGGGGCCCCTATTTCGCAGGAACCCACATCGCAGTTAGGCAACACAGACAACAGGAGGATAGCCACTAAACAAATGACCACGCCAGGTAATCACCAGAACTCGAAGAACATACACCCAGCAAGGTGATGGAGAATAACTGGGGGTGGGGGCAGCTTTGGATTCGGGGGGGGGGCACAGCGCTAGATGTGGATCTTGCCAAGGCTGTAATGTTTGAGATGGAATTGTGGTAAGTGACAGATGCCAGAAAGGGACATTCTCCATCCTGGTTTCACGTTGGAATCAACCAGGAAATTAGAAAATGCTGATGCCTGGGATCCACACTGGGGAGTCTGATGTAATTGGCCTGGGACAGGGCCTGGGCAGCACCAGGATTTTTATTTTTATGATTTTTGTTTGATGTATGTGTGGATGGATGCATTTATTTTGGCAGCTGGCCGGTGTGGGGATCTGGACCCCTGACCTTCGTGTTACAAACACCAAACTCTAACCAACTGAGAACCGGCTAACCCACACCAGTTTTTTTAAAAAGCTCCCCAGAAGGTGCTCAGAGGGCTGAGAACCACTGGTGGTTTCTGGAACAACATTTCAGGCAGAGGGAAGAGCAGATGCAAAAGCTCAGAGGTGCGAATGAGTGTGTCCTGTTCCCGAAATGGGAAGGCAAGTGGCAGGACTGAAGTGTGAGGGGGAGAGGGACACAGCAGGAGGGAGAGGGGATTTTGTTTTCAGAATGCCCACGAGACAAAGGAGCCTCAGTTGTCTCTCTAGTCACATAGACTGATGCGTGTGCCCACCTCAGCACACGGTGAGAACTGCATGAGGCACTGAGTCAATACTGAGCCCAAGGGCTTCCCCAGAGGAAGCACATAGAGGGGGACAGTGGTGGCGGGCCTGCAGGGTGGAGGCCAGGGTGATGGGAGGGACACAGCCACACTGCAAGAGGCCCTTTTGCTCAGAACCTGAGGGTCAGGCCATTGAAAAGCAGCATCCACCAACTCTTGTCGCTTGGCTCAAGCTGCCACCCCCAATCTGGTATGCTCCCACCTGCATCCGTAAAAGACATGCCCCTCCAGATATTGCCTTAGGGCAGGGCTTCCAAAAACACCACTGTTCAAAGAACAGGTCACAGCCCTGCACTGAAGTCCTGCAATCAAGAGGTTTGTGGGATCTGTTGAAACTAACAAAAGCAAGGCTGGCTTCACCCTCCCTGTGCAGGAGGCAGTAGAAATGTCACCACTGCCGAGGGGCCTTCCTGGACCTTCCTTAAAGTGGTCCTCCTACCCGCCTACTGGCCACACCCTGTTCCGTCATCCTGGGTCTTTTCCCTCATAGCAATTGTCACTACATGAATTTATCTTGCTTGTGTATTTGTTTACATGTTTCATAACTTCTTTTTCAGAAGGTAAGCACTATATGGGCAGGAACATGATCTGTCTTATCAACTGCATGATTCCTAGGTGCTTAATAATTATTCATTGAATAAAGAATCTGGAGGAGAAAAGGGAGGGATGGAGGGAGGGAGAAGGGAGAAAATGAAAGAAGAAAAACAGGATGGAAAGATGAAAGTATGGAAGGATGGATGGGGGGAGGGAGGGAGGAAGGAAGGAAGGAAAGAAAAGGAAGAAAGGGAGGCAGGGAAAATTAGATGAAGTCAATATTTCCCGAACTCAGTTGGCCACAGAACTTTCTTTCTGACAGACATACATAACACAAGGGAATCACCTTGGGAAAGAAAACAGAACCTATTGGTCTGACCCCACTACAGAGAGCAGGGACAAGCGGGACCCTTCAGCTCTGGTCTCACTATTTTATTGATGTACTTGTTTTCATTTTTTCAGCTTGATACCTTCCCCCGGAGAGCAACAACCTGCTTACACACAGTCTCCGGGCACCACATGGTGCCGTGTCGCCACTTTGCTGCCACAGCTCGGCCCCAAGTCTGTCGCTGGCACCTCAACCCCACCCGTGCTCAGCCCATCTGCCTGCTCGGCCAGCCGCAGGCCTGGGGAGCCACGGCAGTGCAGCACCCACCTCGGAGGGAAACCGGCTCTTGAATGGAAACATATGGATCTGAGAGGTGTGGGAGTCTGTCTTTTTTCCATTGCATCAAACCCTTCCTTTGCCTTGAGAGCTCTACGTTTTTCAAAGCCGCTGAATGTGATGCCAGGCTGCATCTCACCTTTCCCTGTTCACCTGCCTTCAGAGCACGGAAAATAATGAAGCTCTCCCTCCTCTCCCCTCCAGCCTGCACAAGGAAGAGGGAAAACAAACAGCCACCTTCTTCCTAACCATTTAACATATCTCGACACCTTCTCTTCCCCCATGGAAGGAATTGGCATCTTTTTTTATTCCTCTTTTTGCAAGAGGTGTTTGTGGTGTGCAGATCAAACCCCTTTATTCCCAGTCTCTTGTCGGCCCCTGTGTTCTGGAATTTCAGAATGCCACAGTGGGGAAGGCAGGGCTGGCAGTGGAAAATAAGAGGAGGCACTGGCTTGCAGAGTGCGGGCTGTTCATTCATTCATTCATTCATTCATTCATTCACACAGAAAGCATTGAGCACTCAGCTGTCCAGGAGAATTCATTCATTCATGAACTAAGTTTTCACTGTGTGCCTGGCACTATGCGGGGCACAAGGAACACACTCAAGATTCAGTGAAGCCCTCTTCAGAGACCACACTGCAGCTTGCAGACAGGAGGCTGACTTTGTTTTTAGCAGGAAAGCTAGTTAGGAAGCTAAATCCCAAGGAAAGGTGTCAGTGCATGTAGGTAATATTTGGAGAAGGAGGTGGAGGTGAGAAGGGGCAAGAAGCACTTTGCACATTTTATTTAGGCTTCACCAGCACCCTGTGAGTAGGCACGAATATGCCCATTATACAGCCTTCGCTAATGGCAAAACTGAGGCTCAGAGAGTGGAAGAGGCAGAACCAAACTTACATAGCAGGAAGATGGGCACAGGTCCCTGTGTGGTCAGTAGACAAGCAGAGCCACAATAATCATAAGCATGTCAGGACAGGGTGGGAGGGGGCATGAAGGGGGTCCCCAGCTTCATTTCATTTTACCCTTACTGCAGTCCCCACGAGGAGGGAAGAGAAGGTTTTCTTATTGTCTCTGCTTTGCAGATGAGGAGACCTAGGCCCCCCAAGAGGCCACAGGTTTGTTTAAAGTCACACAAGTGACAAAACCAAGACTGGTTGCAATGCCCCCCACCCCTCCCTCCGTCCACCCCCTCCACCCCCTCCACCTCCGCCCCACACTCAGCTAGACCTGATTCCACCCACAGCAGCCCGAGGACACTTGGAGCCTTGAGTGTGGCTTTTCCCGACAGAGCCAGCACTCAATTATTGGGAAGTGCCTCCGCTAGCCGTTTCTGGATCCATTTGAGAAAAATAAATAACGCTGGGGTCTGACTCTCTGGTGATGAGATGACAGGGTGGATGCGGGGGGAGGTCAGATGGCTTTGCAATGCCACTGGTGAGAACAGACGACATTCCCCATCGCTAATGGGGTTCAGACAAATACCCCCACACCCAGCCTGGGGGAAGTGCCAGTAATCAAATTTGCATAAAATCCTAAGCCCTGCCACTCCTTCCCGTCCATTTGATCAGATTACTTTTTTGTTATAGCAGCAATGCCTCTAGTATGGTTCAGATAAGATTAAAGGGACGGCAACCTAAGAAGGGACGCATATTTTAAAGTCACGTGGGCATTCCTTCCTCTCCGCCCCCACCGCCCCACCTCCAGCTGAAAAAAAAAAAAATTAAACAGTTTTCAGGAAAGGTGAGCTCTGTGTTAAGCCAGGGCAGTAAAGGACTTCACATGTATATGTCTGGATCAAAAAAACCCAGATAATTCATTTCGTCTTGGGTTGTCCCAAACTGTCATTTCCTTTCCTCCACTTCTCCTCTACCTGAGGAGATGTTATTTTTGTTTTAAATGGAGATTATGATCCTTCAAACAGAAATATTGCCTCCAAATTTGGAGTAAGCAGATAATGAGGCCACTCTGGTAATTTCACACTGATGACAAGAGAAACATCTACATGACTGATTGACAGTTGCCACGAGAGAACAGAACCCTCCAAGAAATCCCTCCCAGGCGGCTGGAGACGGGAGGGTGGGGGCGGGGCAGAGGCTGGGGGGGGGAGGAAGCAGGGAGGCTGGTGGCCCGGTCACCCGGTCACCCCTGCCCACAATCTGTGGGGTCTTCACCATCTCGTCAGACAACCAAGCTGACAACTGTGTGAAATTGAAATTGTGGAGTTGATTAAATGATGTATTTAAGGCTTCGTGAAGGGAGGAGGTGTGTATGGGGGCGGGGAGGAGGGGGGAAAAGAAAGGGAAAGGGGAGGTGAGGGAAAGAATGGAGGGTCTGGAGGGAGAAGGGAGGAAGGAAGCTGAAACAGATGGAGGAAAGAAATGAGAGAGACAGACATAACGGGGAGGAGACAAGAAAACGAGAAAGGATAAAGAGGAAGGAGGAAGTGGGAAGAGAAAGAACAAGAGAGATGAGGGTGGAGGGAAGAGGGAGGAGGGGGCCCAGCCGGGGAGGGGGAGGCTGAGCAGCAGCCAGGAGGCTGTGGAGGAGCAGGAGTCTGGGGGCGGCTCAGATGCGCCCCCTCGTCCCCCTCCGCTCCCCTGTAACGTGGGGAGGGTTTATCTCACCAGGAGCAGCAGGCTCAGTCACTGATCTAATCAAATTATTCAGCATTAAAAAACTGCCAAGACATTCCAGTACTTCAGCTCGCAGAGACCCAGCTGGGATCAAATGCTAATCAACATCGCCACGATATTTATTCCCACTGTCAGGCTGCTGCGTGTTTGTTTTCCGAGAGCTGCATACTAAAGCGGAGGAGCAAGACAGATCGGCCTGTGGCGAAGGGAGGAGGAGCCAGGGATGGTCAGGAGCGGGGCAGGCAGGTGGGCCGGAGAGGGCTGGACACGGGAGAGGCACCCAGACAACTGGGGAAGTGGCCCCTAAATAGCCCCGCCAAAACGTCCGGAATCCTTCTCTAAGCTGCCTTCTCTTCATCTCCACTCTCAGGAATCCCATTTCAGGACAAGTCAACTGCCAGGTTGGACTCAAAAGGACCTACCTTTGAGCCCGGGCTCTGTGACCCCAGGCAGGTGTCTGGCCCTCTCTGAGCTTCCATTCCTTCCTCTGTAACATGGGGCTCTAAAGCCCACCCCACCAGCTTGCTGTGGATTCAGTGAGAGGAAGGTGATCAAAAAAGCAGGACCTGGACATATCAGATGGATGCAGGTCTGAGCCCCGGTAGGGTGACTTTGTAGTAGTTATTCAGCCTCTCTGTGCCTTGTTTCCTCCTCTGTAAAATGGAGATGATAACAATAGTACTAATCCCATGATGTAATCTGTTTTGACAAATTCTGTTTAAGCAAATTAATGCTCAAAAGGCAAATTAGAGAGCACTCAATATATGTTAGGAATAGTTATTATCATTGTTGCAGGGGTTAGATGAAATAATGCATGTAGAATTAAGCAGGGGAACTGAACACATGAGATCTGATGACGACGATGGTGACTAAAGGATCAATTAAGTGCCTCCACTGTTATTGTGTTAAGGTTTCTGGGCCCATACATTTCTCAGGGTTCCCTCCCTGGATCCCAGCTCGGTGCCTCTCCAGCTAAGGCAGAGAGGCCCAGGGACTTCCCAGGAAGTTCACAGGTCCCAGGATTCCTTCCCTGCTGGGGCATCAGAAGCCAGAGAGGACCAGCTCAGCTTCCCCCCTGAACTTGACGCCCCTCTCCTGGGATCCTGCCCACCCCTTGCTCACCCCCTGAAGGTCACAGTGCCTGTGGGAAGACTAATTAATTTCCTTTGTTTTTCAGAGTTTCATTTTTTAAATTACAGCCTTCCCTCCTCTCTAATAAATACTCAACAATTAAAGCTTTTTTTCCGAAAGTGTGATTTCAACATTTCAATGTCCCTCCCCTCCTGTCACCTTCGCTGCCATAAACAGATTCGTAAAAACTGCTTTTGACGCCCCAGCTGCCATTAGCCACTTAAAATCCCGTAATTATCATCCTATCATGGGCCTGTTAACGAGCAGTAAAAATAAGGCCATTGAATATGGTAATTTATTCGTAAATTAGCCTAATGAGAATAGGTTTCAGACACTGTTTACTTGCGGGCTGCCTGCGCCTGGCCGAGGCAGAAGCGACAGGAGCGATGCCTGGCAGGGGCCGCCTGCCCACCGGGTGGCGATGCCCCCCTCCCCACGGCTCCACACCCACAGCATTGATTCCTGTTCCCTTTATCAAGACAGTGGATCCTGTGGGCCATGATACAAGTGACCACCCAGCCCTGCCTGCCCCAGCCGGGCTCCAGACAGTGAGACACAGGCCAGGGCCTGTGGTCAGTGCTGACAGACACTGGGAGACATTTACAAGCTGGGTGACCTTGGGCATGTCCACAGAAAACTGTGGCCCTCAGTTTTCTCATCTGTAAAATGGGATTCATGTGCCAACTAATGGAGTTATTTTGAAGATTTAGTGAGGTAATATATGTAAATGCTTAGAAGAGTGTTTGGCACATAGTAGGTGCTTTATACCTATTATGGCCACTATTGTTATTATTAAGACATTAGCCCCAGCAGATAAAATCCAGAGCTGACTGACTTGCTCTTAGAATGTATCCCTATGTAGTGGGTTGAATAGTGTCCTCCCCAAAAGTCACGTCCACCCAAAACCTCAGAACATGACCTTATTCAAAAATAGGGTCTTTGTGGATGTCATTAAATTAAGATGAGCTCATACTGGATTAGAGTGGACCCTAAATCCAATGACTGGTGTCCTTATGAGAAGAGGAGAGAGCACACAGAGACACACAGGAGAGGAGAAGTTCATGTGAAGAGAGAGGCAGCGACTGGAGGGACACAGCTACAAGCCAAGGAACCCCTGGGGCCACCAGAAGCTGGAAGAGGTGAGGGAGGATCACACCAAGATTTTGGTCTGAAAGCCTGGGAAGACAGAGGTAACGTTTTCTGAGATTTAACTTCAGTTAAAATTTGGGCTCAGGGAAGAGCCTGAGTGGGTCTGGGCCACACCACAGGCCAGGGCCCTAACAGTCTGTCCTGCTCCCTGAGGGAGGGACTCTGTCCACCTGGCTTGGCATTGCTTATTATGTGTGTAATGTGTATCTGTTGAGCAAACTAAGCCTGTGTGAGATATCTACAGAGACACTTCACCATGTACCAGCACCTTGCCAACCCAGGACCCATCTAAGACCCAGCCTGCTCCCCAGGGCTCCAGGCTGATGGGGCAGCAGGCATCAGAGGAGCTTGTGGGAAGTACAACTGCCTCCCACTGGGTAAGTCTATGGACCACGAAGCCCAGAGAAGGCCCAAATGGGGCTGAGGTCTCAGGTCTTGCTGAGTACATGGGCTTTAGTCATGTGTTGATTGCTCAGTAGGGAGGAACCAGCAAGTCCTCAGGGTGATAGAGCATGTCGGTTCATGTGTCTGAGCCTCAGTTTCCTTCTCTGTAAAATGGGTACAATGATCTGCACCTCCTAACCTTTGGTGGAGAGTATGTGAGATACAACATGTGGAGCATGTAGGTGCTAGCTAGGACATGGGCAGCAAACAAGTTGCCCTTGCTACTGCTGTTATCATTACTACTGGTCTTAGTGATCTTGCTCCTCTTCTGGGTCTGCAAAGCCAGGCAGCTTGGCCGGGTGTCCTGACTTCTCCACCTTGTTGCTCACCCTTCTCTCCATCCGCTCTCATTCTATTCCAGATCCCTTTTCCTCCAAACACAGCACCCGGAACTGGGCTTGAGACAGATGCCAAGATTCACACCCTCCAAGAGGATGTTGTTGTCCCCATATTCTAGATGAGGAAACTGAGGCTCAGAGAGGTGAAGGGACTTTCCCAAGGTTGCCCAAACTCACTGCCCACTCTGCCTGAGCCAGCCCAGTGCTTCACTGGCCCCTTCAATTCGGCCCCAGTGCTGCCCCCAGAACTTCCCAGCACCTGATATGGTGACATCTGGACCCTACCCTGAGCCCAGGCCAGTCTCCCAGAGTCTAGAGGCTCCTATGGCTGAGCTTCAAAGCTTGATCCCCAATCTGGAGGTAGAGCGTGGAAGGAGCACTGAACTCTAGTGCTGGCTCTGCCCCAACCACTGCTGTGTGACTTCGGGCAAGCCTCTTACCTTCCCTGATCCTCTGTTTCCAATAGTAAATGTGATGAACATAAATTATGAATACTGAAATTGTTATGGGGATTAAATGAAGAGAGCTGATGCCCAACATGGATTTACCAACCACCCCCATTGCCTTGCTTGGCATGTTAAGGATGGCAAAGAGCTGGCAACAGGTCTTTAAAGTAAGTAATTAAACAAATATTTATTGAGCACTTTCTGTATGCTAGGCACTGGTAAACCAAGCAGACATGGTCCCTACCTGTGGCTCACATTCTGGTGGAGAGATGGACACTATATGATAATCACCAGGTAAATGTTAAATTGCACCTGTGATAAAAGGCGAAGTGACAGGAACAAGGAGCTTGAGAGGGGACTTGACTTAGCTGGGGGTCAAAAAATGCCTCCCCAGGATGGTGATGCCAGAACAGAGACCCAAAGGAGAACAAACAGGCCAAGAGATATGGTCAGGAAGAATGCTTCAGGCAGCAGGAATGACATGAGCAAAGGCCCTGGGGCAGGGGGAGTCCAATACAATGCCAGAGCTGCTGGAGCCCAGATTCATAGGGGGAGCTGATGTGGGACAAGGTGTGAGTAGTGGGCAGGGGCTGGGCCATACAGGAGCCTATAGGCCTTGGAGAGTAGTTAGATCTTTACCTCAACCGTGATGGAGGGTTTAATTTGAAGGAAGGACACCTGAGCAAATTAACATCTGGAAAAGGGCTGGAGGGGGCTACATATGGGAGCAAAGAGATGAATTAGAATGCTGTTTCATTCATTTCCCAGGAAGAATGAATACAGGCAGGGAGCTATGGATGCCAAGTACAGATGTTCAGGTTGTTGACTGTGCAGGGGCCTTGCAGGGCTAGGTCTACCTGAAGAAGGGGTTCTTTTATCCAACTCATCCAGAAGTGCTATGTGGGCTGTGTCTATCATGAAAGGAAGCACTCTACACTCCTCATCTTCCAGTCCTCAATCCAGCGCAGTAACTGATTAATACAAATAAACTATCAGGGCCACACTCTGACACAGTCTCCTGCTTCCCACCCTGAGGAGCCCTGCCACCCAGTTCCATGCCTGAGTTGGGAAGTTGACCTTCTCCCAGCTCACAGGGAAGGCAGCCCCCTTTTGAAACTTCCTTTGAGTCCAACCTTTCAGATGACTCGAAGCTTTGCCCCCAGAGCATCTCCAGTCTCACAGAAGACAAGTATGCTCTTAAGAGCGGTTATAGTCTCTCTCTGTCTCTCTCCTTCTCCTCGCCCTGAACCACCCCCAGTGTAATTTTCCCTGACTCAGGCTCAAGTTCCCTGTGTCACCAGCACTCTCACATTTGCCAGCTGCCTGCATCTTCTCAAGGACTCCTCTCCATAGCCTTGATTCTCCCATTTTTATACAAGAGACAAATGAGGCTCAGAGAGGTCCAGTGACTTTTCTGAGGTCACACAGCCCAGAGAAGGCAGAACTAAGGCTCAGACTGGAGTCGGCTGCCCTTTCCAGGGTTTTCCCTCTCGCCGTAGTTGTCGGGAAGAGAACCGCCAGTTGAAGTGACACCACTGGCGGCACACCCTCGGGCAATCTGTCCCCTTCTAGAGTCTGTTTTATGCCATAAAAGTAGAGTGGAGTGCGTCCTTCAGTTTCTGTTTGCTGTTCGGGGTGCCCTTTCCAGCTGTGCTCACACCTGGCAAAGGAGAGAACTGTGTGAGGCTGGTGCCAGAGCAGTTGGAACCTGGATTAGTTTTCTCTTTGAAAGCAGAGGAGACCTGCGGCTTTACCTCCTAAATTCACAGCTTAAACCACCATATATTCTGGTCCTCGTAAAAGTTTGGACCCACGGGTAACATTTTTGAAAAATCACACAGCCTCTGCCCAAGGCAGCCCCCGTTATGCCCATTCATGGCGCCATCACCTCCACTTCTGCTGTGGACCTGGGCCATTTCTCTTCCATCCCTTGACAGAGGCTGTGAATTTTCAGGGGCAATGGTGATGAGGTTTCTGACCGACTTTTGACCAAACAGATTTCCAACTGCATTTGAAAAGGAAAATATCTTTCCAATGTACCAAATAATGAAAAATGACTGGGTGAGTTTATAACTGTTGATTTAGCCACCAAGTTCCCCCCAACCCTGACTCTGGTTCTCTGGAGGTTTTCACCGAGCATTAATTCACTCTCCTTCTCAGGACACAAAGAAATAGGCCCTTCGGAATCCATTCTGCAGCACATTAGCTTCAAGGCCTGTTGGAAATGGTTTAGCATCTGCTCTTAATAGACACCGCCATATACAGGGCAGGAGAGAGCTGGGGTGGGGACTTATGGCGTCAGGGAACAAACGTGAAATCTCAGGGAAGCGGAAGCCTGAGAAGCTGTTGCCTGCAACAACCACTGAACATAGCAGGGGAGTTGGTTTCTGGGGGCCCAAAGAGACACAGAAATGCGGGGGGTGGGGGGGGTGAGCTAAGCTGCACACGTAAGTCCTCCAGCCCGTGAAGCCGCAAAGAAAGTCAAGATACGGAGTCAAAAGATGAAAGCTGGCCAGAGATTTTCTTGCTGTATTGCACATTCAAAGCGCTGGGAGCTTTTAAAAAGAAATCCATGCCCAGCCACACCCCAGATCAATTACAGATGGTCCTCAATTCATGATGGTGCTATGTCCCAATAAACCCATTGTAAGTGAAAAATATCCTAAGTCAAAAATGTATTTAATACACCTAACCTACTGAATCTCATAGCTTAAACATCCTCAGAACACTTACATTAGCCTGCAGTTGGAAAAAAAATCATCTAACACAAAGCCTATTTTAGAATAAAGTGTTGGATATCTCATGCAACTGATTGAGCGCTGTACTGAAAGTGAAACACAGAACAGTTGTGTGAGTACTCAAAGTACGATTTCTACTACATGCAAATCACTTTCACACCATCGTGAAGTCAAAAAATCATAAGTTGAATCATTGTGAGTTGGGGATCGTCTGTTCATCAGACTCTTTGGGGAAGAAGCCCAGGAATTAGAGTTTCCTTAAATTCCTGCAGGTGATTCCAATGGGCAGCCAGGGTTGAGAGCCAGTGAGCTAGGCAGCTAAGACCAGTGTTTCTCAAGGTACAGTCTCCAGACCAGTAGCATTAGCATCATCTGGGACCTTGTTAGAAATGCAAATTCCTGGGCCCCACCCCAAGCCTGCTGAATCAAACACTTCTGGGTGGGCCCAGCAATCTGTGCTGTGACAAGCTCTTCAGGAGATTCTGATGCTTGCACAAGTTTGGGCACCATTGAGCTAGACCTTCCCAGGGTAGGGAATATATGTTTATTCTCTCAGCCATTCATTCACTCACTCCCCCAATCGCTCATGTATTCAGCATGCAGAGTGTCCCTACTATGAGCCGAGTACTGTGCCAGGTAATGGGCATCCAACGAGAGGTCAGAGGTGAATTTTGTGCTCAAAGAGTTTACAGGCTCCATGTGGAATTTCCCAGATAATGGAACCAAAGTTGAAGGCCAAAGTCAGGAAAGAGTTTGACCTTAGCCTTCCAATAACAGCCTCAGTTTCTCTCTTTTCTCTGTGTGCATCCAGTTTGAGCAGCTAGCATCACTGCAAAAACATCCATGATATGTATTCTCTCACTCACCCAACATTCATTCAGCAAACACTTCATTAAGCATCTGTGGAGCACTAGGCTCCAAGCTAGGGGCTGGAGATTCAGAAAGACCCAAGTGTCTCAAATTACAAACTCCAGAGGTAAGCAGGACAGATAAGAAGGGAGGAGGGTTCAGAGAAGACCATACTTACTGGAAGCTCACCCTATGATAAATGGCCCACAGGTCTTCCCAGCCTGGCCAAACCCAGGTACCAGCCAGTTTCCTTCACACTCACAGAGGCAGAAAACTGCAGCAGTCAAGACCCTGGACTTGGTCTCCAACAGCCTGAGTTTACATCTGGCTCTCAGACCTACTAGCTGGATGGTCTTGAGCAAGTTACCTTATTTCTTCATGCCTCAGTTTCTTGATCTGTAAAATGGGGATAAAAACAGTACCTGTCTCATTCAGTTGTTATTAGAATTAAATGAGAATCACTAAAGTACTTAGAACAGTGCCTGGAAGGTACCGTTAGTTGTATTAATCACAAACATTACTTCCGAAGAAGTAGCTCAAAAATAAAATCCATTTTAAAACCAGATTGCTTTTCACATGTACTGGGGACCTAACTTAGTCAATGATCACTGTAGGTGATCGATTTTTTTATAACCTGAGTATCTGTGAAGGTTAATTCTAGGTGTCAGCTTGATTAGATTAAAATGCCAGAAACCTGGTAAAGCTATCTTTTTAGGTGTGTTCATGAGGGTGTTTCCAGAAGAGATTAGCATGAGGGCCTGAGTGGACTGGGTGGAAAAGATCTGCCATCAATATGGGCATGAACCATTGGATCTACTGGGGCCTGGAGAGAGAAAAAAAAAAAGAGAGAGAGAAAAGGCAAATCTCTCTCTCTATTTGCTGGAGCTGGGATACACTCTGCTCTCCTGTCCATGGACATCAGGGCTGGAGACTCTTCAGCTTTTGGGTTCCAGGACTCATGCCAACAGCACCACTGGCTTCCCTGATTCTAAGGCTTCAGACTTGGGCAGAGCCATGCTGCTGGCATCCACTTTGCAGACGGCCTATTGTGGAACTTCTCTGCATAATCACATGAGCTAATCCCCCTAATAAGTCCCCTCTCATATATTTATAACATACCCTATTGATTCTGTCTCTCCAGAGAACCCTAATACAGAATCCATATGTTGAATTTTCTTAAAGTGAGGTAAACTTGTCACCTGCTTCTGACAGTGGCAGGATGGGAGCTTTGCTAGGAAGTGTGGCAGGATTGTTATGAAACATCCATCTCAAAAGTATCTGGAAGTTTCTTTAACTCCCTGATTTTGCTTCCATGCCAGTCTTTCTTCTTTCCTTTCTTTGCTCTGAACGTTGTCATGACACTAGGCAATGAGAAGGTGTTTTAACTGAGAGAGCAACTGCCTTCTTCACTGCTCAGGATGGGAAATATGAAGAACCTCTATGAACCCACAAGCCACTCCTACTCTGAAAAAATGGCTTCCTGTAAATTTCTCCCCACTTCCTGTCTCACAGGAAGTGGCCATCTCCCATCTCCTGGGCATGATAGCCAAAGCTCTGTACCCGAAAATGCTCACCTCATCAGAGCCCTGGACATGGGTTACCCATCACTGTCTCACACTCAGTGACGCAGAACCACTTAGGAGTGTCAGGGCCCAGCAGATGATCTGAAACTTACCACAATTATTACAGGTGTCAACAGGATGGAAATAACACCAGAAGCTATACTGAGATTCAACCATCAAGAATGGAAAAGGAGCATTCTGTTTCCCAGCATTTCTTGCCAAGGATGATCTCAGATTCATCTGTTCCCATTCACAGTGAGCAAAGGCCTCGCTTTTAATAAGGGTGTGGCTCTATCCCCCCACCCCCTCCTGTTTCTGAAATTGGGCTGGGTGGGGATGTGGATGGTCTGAACTGGGGCAAATCCAGAGAAAAGTGTCCTCACATTGGCAGCTTGTGACGTCTGCTACCTATCAGGGTTTTGGCATCTCTCCTTGCAACTCTGCTCCCACACAATTAGCTCTCTCTTGTGGGCCTCTGCCTGCTCTGTCTCCTAGATTGCTTTTTTTTTTTTTTTTTTATGTTGAACATTTATTCTGGGAATACAGAGTTGGATAAGACGGCTCTGTCCCGTGGAGCTCACAGCTGGAGTACAGGATGGAGGCTAGTAGACAAATAAATAGGCAGTTAAACATGGATGCAGTAAGCATGGCATTTGGGGAGAGGGTGCACAAAAGCATGGGGAAGAGGCATTTGCATTTAATACAGCCTAGAAGTTTCCATGAGCAAAGGGTATACAGACTGACGAAGGTTTGTGACGCATCTCTGTTGGAAACTGCCTGCATCTCTCAGAACTCATTGATTCCAGCTGCAAGTGTCTTGGAGCCTTAGGGATTGTTCTAGAGATCCACAGGGTAAGCCAGAAGTACCAAGGAATTCTTCTGCCCCAACCCAGAACAGCCTTTACCCAATGACTCTTAGAAGATGGTGTATCAATACCCCAGCTCCTGCACTCCCAAGGTGGGAAGACTGTGAAGTTTGTGTTTGATGTTTTCTAGAAATTGCCTGCAGGATTTGAAAGGAGAAATTTACAGCTGATAGGAAGGAGGAAAGAAAGAGATGGCAGAAAAAAGGAGGAGGGAAGGAGGAAATAAAGGAGGGAGGGAGGGAGGAAGGGAGGGAGGGAGGGAGGGAGGGAGGGAGGGAGGGAGGGAGGGAAGGAAGGAAGGAAGGAAGGAAGGAAGGAAGGAAGGAAGGAAGGAAGGAAGGAAGGAAGGAAGGAAGGAAGGAAGGAAGGAAGGAAGGAAGGAGAGGAGAGGAGAAGGACCATTCCTCAGGGAGCTAAAGTTGAATATGAAAGAGCTGATTTCTAACCCCGGTTCCAGTTCCTGAGAGTTGTACAGCTGGCAGCAGGTTTCTCAACCTTTCGATGCCTCAATTTTCTCATTTGTCCAATGGAAGCCTGCTTTATCCATTCATGTATTGCATTTTTAAACGTAGAGTAACACCACCACCATTGGCAACAACAATATTATAACACTTACACGGAGCTTGTCCAGCCCTGTTCTAAGTACTTTATAACCTTGCTTGGCTCATTGGATTCTCAAAAGAACCCTAGGAGTAGGCGTTGATTCTATCCCCTTTGCAGATAGGGAAACCAAAACACGAGTGTGGTTGAGTCACTGGTGCGGGGCCACAGGGCAAGGGATGTGAGCACAGGGCAGGGGTTTGTAACCACCTGGCTGTGCCTCTGCTCCCTGACCAGGCATGACACTGATGGGACCACCAGCAGCTGGTTGGGAGAATAGTCATGAAAGAGCCTCGCCTGGGGCTGGGGAGACAGGAGGTGCTCTGTCCAACCTGCTCACGTCAGTCTCATAGGCACCAGCCTCCTGAATCTGCAACCTTCTCCCCTCCTGTGAGGTACTCTCTGAATTTAACCATAGCCTTGCCCCATCCCTATTAGTATGGCCACTCCCAACAGGAGTTCCAGGCCTGTGAAGGCCAGGACCTTGGGCAACCAGTGGGGGCCTAGTACCTCATTATCATCCTGCCACCTTCCAAAGGAAATTATAAGTACTTTGTGTCAACCCTTGTCCATCCCAGCAGCCGCGCTGGGGGAAAGCAATTGAGGTCAGGGAAGGCAGACAGCCTACCCATCATGCCCGCCATGGCCATTCCTCACGCGGTGACATGCAATCTCCTGCCGAGGGTCACCTCTGGGGAAGTGATTCCTTCAAGCCCAGAACAAGTGCCAAATTGCAGCTTTGCCAAATAATCACGTGGAACACATTGAAAATAGCCGCCTCAATAATAAATGGTTAACCAAAGCAGCCCCTTCTTCCAGCATCACCAAGAAGGTATTTACTATAAACATATTAACCTACTCATGCCGCAGCACATGGCCCAAGAGCCTGCTTTACAGGCAGCAAAGTGCAAATCCCAGCCAGCCTGGGAAGAAACAAGCATGAGGGAGAGGATATCATCAGTCAGAAAAAGAGATAGATGGGCAAGGGCTGCACCTGACCCCACAGCCCCATCCCAGAGAGATGTGGCTTGAAGAAGACCTGGCTTCTGCCTCCTGGTGTCACCTCTGTGCGCCATGGAATCTGTGAATTCAGACTGGTTCAGAGAGAAGCTGTGTTTGTGTTTCTCCTGACTTCCTGCTCACGTGGAAAGTCTGTGGTGTGACAACTCCAAACTCCACAGGATGACTGTGGAGGGGTTGGGGGGAGGAAAGAAGGAGAGAAATGGGGGGTTGGGGGGAGGTAAGTGATGGTGAGAGACAGAAATATGAATGAGAAACAGGAAAAAATTGGAGAAGATGATTTGAAGCCTGAAAGAAAGAGACAGCAATTTAAAACGCGGAAAAAAGAGCAATACAGAAAGAAAACATTCTGAAGGAGAAAGGAGGAGGGGCAGCAAAGAGGGACAAGGAGAGGGTGGAGAGAGAGATTGAGAGGGCATGAGCCTGCCTCTGGAAGGCTGTTTTGTTTCCACTGGGAAGAAAGACTGTTCTTTGTTGTCAGAAGCCTTGAGTGACACCAGCAGCTCTCCCACAGTCCTCTCTAATACACCAGACTGGTGCATGTGCACACATGCACATACACACACGAATGCACACATGTTCACTGCATACATGCATACACACACACTCACACATGCTCACATGCACACACACATACTCAAGGCACGCACTCACATGTACACACATATGCACACTCATATACTCACATGTGCACACTCATATGTGCACAAACGTGCGCACACACATATTATCACACATACATACATGCACATCCACATCCACACATGCACATTCATGTGCACACACACATATTCACATGCACACGCATATCCACATAAACACATGTGCACATACATGCACACTCATACACATGCACAGTCACATGCACACTTATGTACACACACACGTATACTCACATGCAGCCCATAGTTGATGTCCTCCTCCCAGTCCTGAACACAATTCATTCCCAGAACAGATAGAGCAGTCATGGTCTGAGCCAAAGGAAACAGACCAAAGCCAGACTGGGGCTGGGCATGGAGAAGGATGGGGGAGGAGGCAGCCGCGGTCAGGGGCCGGGAGAACCAGACATGCAACTGGAATGGGGAGGAACCAGGAGGCCTGCTGTGACACTGCAGCCCCCAGACCTGGGCCTCCCTTCATGATGGCATCAGGGTCCAGTCTTAATCGGGCCATGGTCCCGGCTACCTAAAGCAACAGTCAGACACTGGCTCCAAGACGGGAGAAACCCCGGCAGAGAGCGGCCAGTTTCTGGGTGAAGAGTGGCGCCATGGGCTCTCTCTTGCTTGCAGCTTCTCCCTGCTGGAGTGGATGGGCAGTTTCCAGCCAACCTTTTGCCTCTCTGTCTCCAGCCGCCCCTGCTAACTCCCAGTAATTTGCCAAAATTAACAGATTTATGGCAGCACGTTGGTTTGGATCAACTTTTCATACGTACTTTGCAAGAGAAAAACATTTTCTTCTCCCCCGACTTACTGTTTGCCCATTAATACGCTCTACATTCGCTGGTGCTTAATGACTGTTCAAATTTTCTCTGTTCATAGAGAATGTTGTTGTTGTGATTAAGGGTGCCAGGGTGCTCGCAAGTACAAACACACCAAAGCCATAAAAAGGGCAATTAATTCTTTTAAAAAAAAAAAAAAGCGCAAGAGAGTGGGAAAGAGTGAATGCTCTGTCTACAGAAGAGCAAGAAAGAAAACATCTATTTCTAAGAAGTGTCCTTACAGGACAGCAATGTCTCCTGTAAACAACTGGAAAAATGTTGAAACACAAATGTCTGTGGAAAATGCTGTCCTGTAGACATTTAGTCATTCAACGACAGTATGTCAACCATTTCTTATGGGCCTGGTTCTAGGCTGGTCCCTAGAGGAAGCCACATGGGTGTGGGTGAGGTGGACATCCTGCCTGGGATGGACACCTTGAAGGACAGGGGAGAGCTGGCCCATGCACCTGGTATATACAACTCCTACATATTGTGAGAGTCATTAAAACAAAGGTCAGGATACACCCGCTGAATGTTTCCTTTCTAGGAAAAAAAAAAACCATTCTGATCACCTACTATGTGTCAGAAGATGTGCCATGTAGTAGGAATGCAGCCACAAGGAAAGCAGACATGGTCCCTGCTTCCTGGCACTTACAGTGAGTGAGATTTGGGAGTGATAACGGAGCTGAGCTGGGAAAGGCAAGTAGGAGGCAGTGAGGGGAAGGGAGCATGAGGGGGAACAATGTTCCTCACAGAAGGAAGAGCATGTGCTTGGGGCCAGAGTAAAGACACTCAGCTTCTTCTCCCTGCTCTGTCACGTTGATCCCCTCGAGCACTCTCTGTTTACCTCACCATAAAATGAAAGGGTTCCTTTGCCTGTCCTAGGAAAGTAACATACAAGTCACAGGATAAGTATGTATCGAGTAACCTCCTGCATGCACATCCATGGACTTAGGAGCTAAGGTGATCATGAAGTGCTGTGCTAAGCAGACCTGGCTCCAATCTAGGCCTAGTTCAAGAGGAAGATGTTAATCCAGTAACAACAGAAACAAAGGTGAGATAGGCCTCTGCTGTGCCCCTTCCCCTGGTTGGTCACAGAGTCCCCGGTAGCCATGACTCACTGGGTCTTGCTGGATCTCGCAGAATCAGATCACTTCTGCCTCCTGGAAAGGAGTCCCCGGCTCCTTCTCGGGCAGCCCCTGTCCTACTCTGTTGCCATGTCACTGGCCATGTCATTGGTCAGTTTTGACGGCCAGGCCTCTCACCTGAACTCCAGCCTGGAGCACCCATCTGCCTCCTCTTTATCTCTACTTTGACATCTAAATGACACCCAAACCAAACATGACCAAAACTGAACCTTAGTCCCACTTGATCCCCCAACCCGATACACCTGCACAGGTAAGCTTATGTCAGCCGAGGACAGCACACTTCCCCTTGCTCAGGTATGGAACCAGCAGTCATCCTGGACTTCTGTCCTTCTGTTCCACATTCAGTGGAGATGGTTGGTTCCAACTTCACCGTGTCTGCAGAGTCCAGAAAATTACCACCTCCACAACTCCCACCCAAGCCCAGGCCACCATCATCTCTTGCCTGTGTATGGCAGCCACCTCCAAATGTCCCCATGCTCCTTGTGGGGTGCCCCACTGTCTATTCTAAAAGGTGAAATTATGTTGGGTCACATCACTCCTCGGTGGGGACCCCCAGTGCATCCCATCTCCCTCAGAGTGAAAGCCTCAGCTGTCCCATCACCCCATCTCAGCCTCATTGGCATGGTTGCCTCAGGCCCTTTGCACTAGCTGCTCCCTTGGCCTGGGAGATTACTCCCCCACATGCCATGTCTCACATCTTCCAGGTATCTCTGAGCTGTACCCAGAAGGGCTTGCTCACCACCCATGCAATGTCACAACACTTCCCAGCCTCAAGTCCTGCTCTGTATTTCTTTGTGGCACTTGTTCCTGCTGACATTCTAGATCTTTTACCTATTCATTTACTCATACTCTCTCTCTGTCTCTCTGTCTCTCTATCTCTGTCTCTCTGTCTCACTGTCACTCTCTTTCTCTGCACTAGAAGGCTAACTCCTTGAGGCAGAAAACTTTGTCTGGTTTGTTTGAGGGTAGGGAGGACACTCTGTAAATATTTGTTGAATGAATGACTTTTGTGACTCAAGCAATGACTAATTCACTAGCTGTTTGACCTTAGAAAGACGCCAAGGGGCACCTTCTATGAGGACCAGAGCAGCCCTCCTGCAAAGGGCCTGACCTGCCTTGAGCTAGGAGCCCTGCCACCTGTCCCAGGTACCCAGATGCCAACAGGAGGGAAAAAGGGGCTGAAGCATCATGCTTCAGACAGGACTCACTTGAATCCCAGCTCTGCCACTTATTTGCCATGTGACTTGCTGATGCTCAGTTTTCTCACCCATAAAATTGGAATGTGTAATGGGTTGAACTGTGTCCCCCTAAAAGATATGTTGAAGTCTAGCCCCTGGGAAAGTGACCTTATTTGGAAATGGGGTCTTTGCAGATGTAATTAGTTAAGATGAATTCATACTGGAGTAGGATGGGCCCTAAATCGAATGTCTGTTTTACTTACAAGAAGAGGGAATTTGGACACAGACACACAAACACAGAGGAGAGACCAGCGTGTAGAGATGGAGGCGGAGATCGGAGTGACGCTGCTGTCACAGCAGGAGCTGGGAGAGACAAGGAAGGACCCTCCCCTAGAGGCTTCAGAGGGAGCACGGCCCTGCCAACACCTTGATTTCAGACTACTGGCCTTCAGAGCTGCGAGAGAATAAATTCTGTTTTAAGCCACCCAGTTTGTGGCACTTTGTTACGGCAGCCCTAGGACATTAATACAGAATGATAACCCCTACCTTTCCTGTGGACTGCATGATGTTGGCAGGGGTCCAAGGGTCCAGGTCTTAGTAGATCCTCTTTGAATGTCCTGTGGCCACCTCTGCAATGCCAGAGGTCACCTCTGCCGGCTCTGATGAGGAGAGTGAAGTAGACAGGAAGGAGGGTGTATATGAGTGACTCAGTGAACCTACTGCTGCCCATACAGTGCTTTGTCCCCAAGATCTGGGCACATGAGGGGCCCCTTACAGTCAGCTCCTCTCACCTGTGCAGGGGCCAGAAGCCTCGAGGAGCAGCAGCCATTTAGGTCCCTCAAAACTCTGTTTAAATCTCTACCCCAGAGCCTGGGAGCCACCAGCTTCTTCTCCCTGACACCCCTGCAGAGAGGCAGCCGGACTCTTCATCGGATTCTCCTAAATAAATCCCATCCATCCACCACCACCCCCTGCTTCCCACTTCCATCTGCCCCATCCACTGACATTTGGACCTAAGAGCTAATTGCAGGAGCTTCATCTTAAAGGAAACCACAAACACGCTCTCGCCTACATTTTACGACTTTATAACTCACCAAATAAACCTGATTCCTATAACCATAAAACAAAGCCAAAACGAGTTGGACATGTACCAGCGAGGGGAAACAAGAGGGAGGTGGAAATTGCCGGAGGGAGCTCTCAGCTGCCGAGTCGCAGCTCTCTGTGTGGATTTCGGCTCCGCAGTCTTGCAGAAACTTAATATTCCAATCAGCACCCAAGCAAGGCATTAGAAGCCAACGCGTGCACGAGTGCCCCCATAGCTGGGGGAATATTACTCACCAGGTCATGGTCGGCTGCGTAAAATACAACCCTCATATATCATTATAACTGCCAGCCAACGACAGTTATAATTGAGATGGCAATAACTAGGAGAGAGTTCTTTAATTTAACATCCAATTATTACAAGTTATCACTTCTTAATAAATGTAATATAACAGACAATCAATGTTGCATGCGACGGCCCAGACTGCAATGGGATGGGAAATTTATATCCTGGGGAAAAAAATATACTCTGTGTAGTGTGTGTGCGTGTGCCTGCGTGTGCGTGCGTGCATGTGTGTGTGTGTCTCGGTTTTCTAAAGTCTGCGGTGGCTGTGATAAGTGTTGCAAGACTCCAGCTATAAATAGCTGAGTTTGCCTCAATAGCTGACATCGCCGCATTTGCATATGTACAATAGCTCTAGGCCAAGGGAGAGGAAAGAATAAGAAGGAAGAAAAAAGATTTCTTCTCCTTGGTACAGGCTCTGAGGAACAGCAAGAGGAGGCGAGGCCCCTTGGCCCAGCTGGCGCCAAGGTCCAGGGCTGCAGCTGGAGGAATCACCCTAAATGAACTTGGCAAAGCAATTTGTTTTTAAATAAAAAAATGTTTTGATGTGGGACATACTCATATATACAGAGAAGTGAACACATCGTGAGTGTGCAGCTTGATGACTTTTTATAAAGTGGACACACCCAAGAATCCATCCAGCACCAGGCAAGGAAATAGAAATAACCAGCACCCCCAACACCACCTTCTTAGCACCACCCCTTCCTTACACCACCAAGAGAACCACTTCCCTGGTTTCCACCTGCACAGATGGCTTTTGCTTGTTTTTAAACTTTATGTAAATGGAATCATAGAGCATGTTCTCTTTTGTGTCTGGCTTCTTTTGTTCATTATCATTTTGTGAGATTCTTGCATGTTGTTGCGTGTAGAAATGGTTAATTCATTTTTATTTCTAGGTAATGTGTAACTGTGTAAATATGCCATGACTTATGTGTTCATTGTAGAGTTGGTGGATATTTGGGTAGTTTTCAGCTTGGAGACTCTCACACACGGTGCTGCTATGAACATTCTTCGCTCATCTTTGGTGAACCTATGTAGACATCTCTGTTGGGTGTGTACCTAGGAGTGAAACCATTAGTCTATCGGGTAGGTGTGTGTTCAGCTTTAGTAGATGTTGACAAATAGATCTCCAAAGTGATTGTACCATTTCGCATTTCTGCCAGAAGTCTGTAAGAGTTCCAGTTGCTCCACAACTTCAGCAACACTTGACATTATCAGTCATATTGATTTTAGCCATCCTGGTGGGTGTATAGTGGGATCTCAGTGTGTTTTCATTTGCATGTTCATGGTGACTAATGAGGTTGCATATCTTTTCATATGTTTACTGGCAGTTTCTATGTCCTCTCTGGTGAAGTGCCTATTCAAGTGTTTTTGCCCAATTTTCTCTTGGATTTGGTCTTTTTCTTACTCCAGATACAAATCTTTGTCAGTTGTATGTATTGCAATATTTTTCTCCCAATCTGTGGCTTGTCTTTTCACTCTCTTTCTGTTGATGAAGCAATGTTTTTAAATTATAGTATAGTTCAATTTGCAAGGCTTTGCTTTTATGGTTAGTTCTTTTCCTGTGCAATACAGAATTTTGATCATTTTTTAAAAGGAGAAGATGCTCAAAACAGGTCTTAGCTAAGATTCCAGAACAACAAATTGGTTGACAACCAAACAAGTTTGGTTTGGTTTTTATTTTTGTTTTTGGCCACCTATTTACCCTCAACTCAATGCACATGGACTTAGTGGGTGGAGAGTAGGGTAAATTATTCCTTCACTGCTCAGTCATCTATATATTTATTCATTTGTCGGGACTTATATACCAGACACTATGCTAAGAACTACAGTCACAGAGGTGAATGTGAGAGACATTGTTCATAACCTCAAGATATCTCAAACTCCTAGAAGAAAAGACAGGAGAAAAATTTTAGTGACCTGAAATTTGGTAAAGATTTCTTAAATAAGACAAAAAAGAACAGAAATGCATCAGCTATGAAAGAAAAAAAATCAATATATTGGACTTGATCAGAATTAAATAATTTTGCTTTCAAAAGACGTTATTAAGAAAGGCTGGGGGGAAAAAACCCCACATCTTAACAATAAAATATAATGATGTTTCTGGAACTTTAGAGTATGATACTTTAGAGTATGGTTCTAGCCTGTTTTTACAGTTAACCCTTTATTGAGCACATACTACATGGCAGGGATAGTGCTAGGCCCTTAAAATGCCTTCAAGGAGATTACACTCAGAGGAGAATGGGCAAGCAGACACATTACAGGGCATTATGTTCCAGGGCTGCTGTGGAAATATGTGTGGTATTTATAGGAGCAATGAGGAGGACACCAGGAAAGCTTCCTTGAGGAGGTGATGTTTGAACTTGGCCTTGAAGAATGAGTAGCAGAGAGTAGCCAAAGGCTCGGAGGCAGGAAAGAGGTGGCAGGTTCTGGAACTGAAAGTGATTTTCAGACCTGGTAGAGCATCATACAGAAGGGCAAAAGGTGAGTCTGACAAGTAGGCGGCTGTATCCATGTCTTGACGGGATCAGAGTGCCCCGAGGAAGATTGGTATTTTTGCGCAAGTGACAGGGGATATTGGGAAGATGGGAACATCCTCTTGTGGGGTGAAGAACTGTCACATTGCAAATAAGAGCAGGTGGTATTTCAGAGAGGTGACTTGGAGTTTAGTGGCTAGGTTTCAATTGTGACTGTATGATAAGAGCCATACTGGGCCTCAGTTTCTTCGTCTATAAAATGGGAATGATAATGCTAACGAACACTTGATGACTTATTCTGTCCCCAGCGCTGTTCTAAAGGCTCAAGTATTAATTCATTGAATCCTCTCAATCTCTCTGTGAGGTAGATTAAATAACTCTCCTCGTTTAACAGATGAGAAAACAGACCCTCACCCAACCTGGTAAGGGTCAAAGCCAGGATGCAAGCCCAGGACATCTGGCTCCAGCAGCTGGCTCCTTAACCGTTGCCTGTCTTGGCCTGACGGTGAGGCTGGCCTCTCAGGGCTGCCATGAGGACTGATTGAGGGGATGTATGTAATATCTGATCCAAGCTCAATGCTGGGAACAGAATTGGGGCTCTCTAAGTGCCAGCCACCATTAATAAGCAGCCCAGACCAGCTGAAGGCTGTGATGGTTTCTAACCAAGGGCACTGGCTTCTATCAGGACATTTTGGTGTCCTCCAGCTCACAAGTCTCTGCCTCCAAAGCTGTTCACACACAATACCTAACTGTAGCCCCATCCCTGAACTCCCAGGGGTGGCCTCAACAGGAGCCAACACACCCATTTCACAGATGAAAAAGTGGAGGTTTGTAAACTGTGTGCCGGTACACACAGGGGAGTCAGAGGTGGGCTGGGATTTGAAGCCCTCTCCATGTATATCTCAGTCCTGGGAACTCACCCATGCCCCACAGTCATGGAGCCCTTGCGGGGCCTGGCACAGAGCAGGGAGCCCCTCAGGATGGCTAGGCTCAGGCCCAGTGAAGATCCATCCTGAGAGTAGCAAGAGTTCTCCAAGCAAAGGCAGTTCATGGAAATCTTTCAATACAGAGAGTATTAGTCTGCTCAGGCTGCCATAACAAAATGTCCCAGACTGAGTAGCTCAAACAATAGAAATGTATTTTTTCACCATCTGGATGAAAGTGCTGGCAAATTCAGTTTCTGGGGAGGGGTCTCTTCGGGGATCTCAGACAGATGAAGAAACTGAGGCCCAGGGTGGCTCTGGTCATATAGTCACAATGGGAACCTAGCCACCAAACTCCAAGCCTCCTCTCAGAAACACCACCTGCTCTTATTTGCAATATGACAGCTCTTCATCCCACCTCTCGGTATCCTCACATGGCCTTTCTTCTGTGCATGTGCAGAGACAGAGACCTCTGGTGTCTCTTCCTCTTCTTACGAGGACACCAGTCCTATTGGATTAGGGTCCTGCCCTTATGTCCTCATTTAACCTTAATTACCTCCCTACTCTTAAAGGCCCTATCTTTTTTTTTTTTTTTTTTTTTTTTAAAAGATGACTGGTAAGGGGATCTTAACCCTTGACTTGGTGTTGTCAGCACCACACTCAGCCAGTGAGCGAACCGGCCATCCGTATATGGGATCCGAACCCAGGGCCTTGGTGTTATCAGCACCGCACTCTCCCGAGTGAGCCACGGGCCGGCCCCTTAAAGGCCCTATCTTCAAATACAGTCACATTGAGGGTTAGGGCTCTATCATATGAGCTGGGGGAGAGTAAGGATATAATTTGTCCACAACACAAGAGAATGAAAGGAGGGAAGGAGGAAAGAGAGACCACAGCACCAGCAAAGAAAATGAGAGGAGGAGGAGAGTTGAGAACAAAGAGAGGGTAGGCAAGCCAGGCTGGGCGTATGACCTGGGTAGGACAACTGAGAGGTCTCTACTGGCAAAAGATGAAGTTTACAAAAAAATAAAGGATGAACTTAAAATGAACGAAAATCTGGTTGTCATGGCGGAAATACCGTTCAGAGTCAACTAGCCAAATATCTTTGTTTTGCAGTTAGAAAAATGGAAGCCCAAGTGGGGAAGGCACTTGCCCCAGGCCATGCAGCCACTCTAATCCAAGTCTCCTGATTGTAACTGCAGTTCCTTTCTGGGGGTCAGAGGCTGCAGAGAGAGGCAGCAACGGGCCGGGTCAGAAAACAAAAGGGAAGAACTGGAGAGTGTGAGACAGGACAGGGCTCAGGATCTGAGGCCAGAGCTATTGGTAGAGCTCTGGGCTATCAGGGTGAAATGGAGACAGACAGCTGTGCAGGTTGAGCACTGCACAAGAAACCCTGACTGAGAAAATGACCAGTGGTTGAAACCCAGTTTCCACTCTGTGACAATTGTGCACCGTGGCAGAGAGCTTTTACCTGCAGGAAGGAACAGACTTCTAATTTTCAGAAAAGCAACACATGGGCTGTCAGAGGCCCTTTGGTGGGGTTAAAATTTATGGGACACCTACTATGTGCCGGAACTTTGCAGGGATTCTATGTACATTGTCTTGCTTAATCCTCTGTGACTAATCCTGCAAGGGGGATTGGTATTTTCATCATATAGAAGGAGACAGTGAGGCTCAGGGCAGTAAAAACGCTTGTCACAGAGCCACCAGCATGTGGCTTTCTCCTCAGAGCAATGGTAATACTGTTTGTCAGGGGCTCACTGGGAGCTGCACCTCAGCTGAGAGCTTTGCCTGCAGTATTGTACCTAATACTCATGGTATTATTCCCTCTTTATCCTCGTGTTGGAGAAGGGAAAAAGAGGCTCAGAGGGCGAATGACTTGCTGAGGTTTCCTTCAGGTGTCCAGTTCCCCCATGCCAACACGACTTCTGGGGAGCAGGTCTTTGCTGTCAGGCTGGACCTCAGGCACATGTGGGGCTCCCCAGGCTCGTAAAGGCAGTGACCATGTATGTCCTCCACCCCCACTCTTCCCTCCCCTCCTGGAGCCCCGCATGGGGTGGGAGGGAAGTCCACACTCCCCAGACAGAAGGTCCCACGTGGCTCCCAAACCTGGGGTGTCAGTTCCCGCAGCTCAGATGCCGCAGCCAAACCCACCCTCCTTCTGGGAGAGGCGAGATGTGGAGGGGCTGGGGGCCCGAGCAGCAGCCGGACGGACAGACTGAGGGGCTCCCTGCCAAGGGAGGTGTGATCTCCCCCGGCTCGGCGTCCTGGAGTGCGAACTTCAAACACCCGATTCCCAACATTTGGCCATGTATTTTTTTCCTTACCCCAAAGCAAATGCGGCTCCAATGTGGGCTCCCGACGCCTGGCTGGGATGCACTTGGCTGTTTTGTGGAGTGAGAGTAGCTGCTCACACAGGGGAGATGAGAGAGGGAAAACTGAGTGGGGAAAGAGGAAAGCAGGGGAGGGCTACTCTCCCTGTGGCTGACCTTGGGAGGGTCATTGATGCGGGGTAGGTGGGTGGATGGACGGACAGACAGATGGAGACATTAGCAAATTGGCATGGAGCAGGCAGTCTGGAGAGGACAAGATCAGGACCCACACATCACTTCTTCCTCCCCTGGACCTCATGGCCCAGGCCACCTTTATTAATGCACTCACCTCCTGGACAGCAAAAACCCCTGTCCTTGTATGTCTCCTCGAGGGCCTGATGGCTGGGCCTGAGCACAGGCTCTGATGTGGAATAGATGACCCACATCAGCATTCAGAGAGGATGGAAGAGAGAGAAGGGAGAAAGGAGGTGGGAGAGAAGAAGGAAAGAGAAGTTGAATCAAGGGGAGTTTGATGTGTATGTCAATAACGTGACATCCTACACGCAGTAAAGAACAATCTGCGGTGACATCCATGCACAAATCTCACAGACATACGCATAAGCACGAGATGCCAGACACAAAAGAGGAGGAATGGTACAATCTCATTTGCATGAATTTCAAAAGAGGCACAACCAAGCTATGTGCTAAGGAGTCAGAAAGGTCAGCTGTGGGGAGTATTAAATTAGATGGACAGGAGGGTGTCTACTGGGTGTTGGAAATGTTCTAATCTTGGTCTGGCTGACGATTCATGGGTGCCCACATATATGAAGGTCCATCAAGTTATACGCTGAAGATTGGTGTAGTTTGGATATACACATTCCTATGTGCAAGTTTTATAGTTCAATCATTTTTTAAATAGATAATACAACAAAAATGGATGGGTGGATGGACAGACACTCATTCACCGGATGTTATGGACATGTGGTGCATGCTGGGTCCTGTGCTCGTGTTGGGACATAGAGACAAATGAGTCCATCCTGGTCTCTGCCTCCAAGGAACTCAATCACTGTGAGACAGGCACACGCAGGCATCCCAATAAAACAACAGGAGGAAAAGAAGGGAGGAGCTGGATCAGAGGAGAAAGAATGTATTTGCTAAGAGCATCAGATAGGTAGAATGGAATGAAAGCAGAGAAATAGATAGGAAGCAGGATAGTGCAACAGAAAGATATGTGAAAAACAGAGGCGGTTGAATGGTAGGTGGGTGGATGGATGGAGGAATGGATGAATTGATCAATCCATCTATCGATCAATGGACGGATAGATGGAGAACTTATTTTACTCCTTGAAGGTAAAAATTGCCTTGCACCTAGTAAATATTTAATTGCATGTTGTGATATTGTGCAGTATATTTAGTCATCCCAGTATCCTGGCATATAGCTCCTAAAATCCTTGTAACCTCCTGAGTGATAAGAATGTCTTTTGTACATTAATGAGTGACTGACGGCTGGCCACCCCTAGGTAGCTTCAGGATGGGGCTGGTCACAGGAAAGACCAAGGCATGTTTAGAGGGAGGGACTTTCAGCCCCACCTCCCTACCTCAGGGAGGGGAGAAGGGCTGGAAGTTAAGCTGATCACCAATGGCCAATGATCCAGTCAATCCTGCCTACATAATGGAGCCTCCATAAAAGCCGAGAAGGACTGGGTTTGGAGAACTTCCACATAGATGAACACGTGGAGGTTCCTGGAGGGTGGTGCTCCCAGGGAAGGCACGGGAGCTCCATGTCCCTTTTCCCATACCTCGCCTTATGCAACTCTGTCTGTATCCTTCGCAATCTCCTTTATAATAATAAAATGCATAAGTAAAGTATTTTCCTGAGTTCTGTGAGTCAAAGCAAATTAATCAAACTCGGGAGAAGGGTCGTGGAAATACCAATTTATAGCCGGTTGGTCAGGAGTTCCAGAGGTCTGGACATGTGGCTGGCATCT
Source organism: Cynocephalus volans (assembly GCF_027409185.1). Classification (NCBI taxonomy): domain Eukaryota; kingdom Metazoa; phylum Chordata; class Mammalia; order Dermoptera; family Cynocephalidae; genus Cynocephalus; species Cynocephalus volans. The sequence continues at coordinate 201,445,895 of NC_084461.1, forward strand.
GAAGTGGGAGACAGCCTTGAGGGACTGAACCCTCAACCCGCGGGATCTGACACTATCTCCAGGTGGATAGTGTCAGTATTCAGTTGAATTAGAGGATACCCCACTGGTGCCCACTGGAGAATCTGCAAGAGAAGAGAATTGGTGGCCAGTAGAGAGAAATCCCCACACATTTTGGTGACCAGAGGTGCTACATTGTATTGATTAGTGAGAAAGAGTATTCTTACACACGTGAAATGAATAAATAAATGAATCTAATATGTTTTAGTTTCTCTAGCATGAATGCCAAGCTTAGTAAGCTAGATTGTCCAAGCAAGGGATAAGAGGAGTTGCCCACAGCTACAGAGTCCTTCCTTCATGCCAGGGATTTGACATGTATCATTGACTAACCTCCATCCAGCCCTATGAGATAAGCACCATCTGCCTTTTACAAACAAGGAAACTGAGGCTCAGAGAGGCCAGGTCATTCACCTAAGGACACACAGAGCCCAGACATGGCAGAGCTAGAGCCTGTGGCTCTGATCACAAGGCCACCCTCTCTCTGTGACCTACTCCAACCCAGGGGTCACAGTGATCACAGTCAACTTGGGCAGAGGGCCAGCAAAAAACAATGAAAAAATAATGTAATGTCAGGCCATGGAAAATTCTGTGAAGAAATCCAAGCAAGGTGAGAAACCAGAGCTGACAGAAGTCGGGGAGAGAGGCAGCTTAGAAAGGATGGGCTCAGGGACACTCTTCATGACTTATGACATTTAAGCCAAGACCTGAATGATGGAGCAAACCATGTGAAGAACCACAGAGAGTGTCCTAGGTGGCAGGCACAGCAAATGCAAAGGCTCTGGGACAGGACGGGGGAGCTTGGCACAAACAGGGAACAAGGAAGATGCCAGTGTAGCCACAGTGGGGTGCGCAGGAGATAAGGAGGACGGGACTAGGAGGTGAGGATGAAGAGGTCAGGGCACTTAGGGCCTTGGCAGACTGAGAAATGCCTTGGGGTGCTCAGCATCAAAGGATTTTGTACAGAGCTCACATAACAACAGGACCCGGCAAGCTACTGTGTGGGGGACAGGCTGCAGTGGGGCAAAGGTGGAAGTGGCTAGTGCAAGAGTCCAGGTGAGAGATGAGTGTGACCTGGACAGAAGTGACCCCTCCCCACTAACAAAACAAACTGGAACATGTCTATTTTGTAATGAATTCAGACAAACTGTTTGAAGATACCATCTCCCTCTAGAGTCTCGCAGCACTGGGGCAGGTCAAGAGCAGGCTGGCTGAGAGGGTGGGGGGTCTGAAACATTCCATACCAGGAGGAATGCTTTAAATGGCCCCTCAGCTAGAGAAGTGGAGACCCTCCCTTGATTGCCACCCCCACCCCTCCAGGGGAGATCCCTTGGTCAGCTGCCGTGCCCTCTGTGGGATTTGGTTGTGCAGTGAGCAGAGACTGAGTCTCTCTTGACCACTCAGTTACAGATGAGGAGACTGAGGCTCAGAGAGGCCTACTGTGTGACCTAATCATTGTCCAATATCATACAGCTGGTAAGTAGCCAGGGACTGGGTTTGAATGGGGACAGCCTACTCCTGGGCTGACATAAGACACACTCCCGTACTACCCTGGCATCCCAGTTGATGAGCAAGTATTTTATGGAATAACAAGTCTATGAATCACTTTCCTGGGACCCTGTTTTGCCCATGTGGCCTCAGAAGAGAGAAAGAGGCCCAACTTGTGGAATTTAGAGAGAGCCAGCATGAAGGAGGCATTCGGCAGTCAGAGTTCTTCAAAGCTGAAATTGGCTGCGGTAACAAGCTCCCCAACCCTGAGACAAGCAAGCAGAAATTAATTAGTCGCTGCATACATAGACTTCAAATTTTCAGTAAGGAGTGTACTAGATTCCCTGCATTACTTTTCTCGACCTTAATATCCTATGCATGGGTCATTCATTTGTCCATAGGTTATTCATTCAATTGTTGAACATCTTCTATGCACCAGGCATTGGGTTAAATGCTCAGACGTGAAAAAGAAAAATATCAGCCTGGTCCCAGTCCTCTTGAAATTTACAGTGAAAGTGATGTCATTATGCTTTTTGATAACATTTGCTCTCATCAAAACTATTGCCCATTGTCCAAAGATATACACATCCTTTAATCTCATTAAACTTTCCCCAAGAAGAGGTTAGCATTCTCCTTTGACAGAGCAGAAACTGAGGCACAGAGCAGTGCAGGGACCTGCACAAATGATGTGTTAATGACAGTGTCAGAGAGCAAATCCTGATCTATTAAAGTCTCTGTGGAAACTGTCCCCTACTCAAGGAATGTGTCTACAACCCCTACAAAAATACAGGTTCCCTGAAAGAACCCCCCCCCCCAAAAAAAAAAACCCCTTTATGCCAATTTCCCAGGCCAGGGACGCGCAAGGAAACACCCATCTTCCTTCTCAGGAGAAGTGCCTCGGCCAAGAGCCCGTCCCCTTTCCTCCCAGCTTAATGCATTCTCAACTAAATTAAAGTCGTATTTCATTTTAAATTAAGGGATTTTCTAAAACATAAAATATCTGCAACATTTAAATATCATTAGTAATTACACTTTATTTTATTTTGAGCTGGTTGGAAACATTTTATTTCTAATTAGGTACATTTGTTTTTTAATATCCAACAGAAAGACCTTGCTGAACTAAATGGGGGCCTTGCCGGGCCTATCAGGAGATTTAGGCAAGGGGGCTCTGTCAAGATCCAGAAGACCCCCAGACCACAGACACTGCTCCTTCAAAACTCGCAGCTCTGGGGCCAGCATCTCCTCTGCCTTTTTTATTAGTCATCAAAGAATTAATGGAGAAGATACAGAACTGGATACTGGTTAGAACTTCTAACAGTAATTACAGCAAACTTTTGTTGTTGTTGTTGTTGTTGTTAGCATTTACTATATCTAAGGTACTTATGCTAAGCATTTACTACTTGAAACACCACTGCTAATGATGATAATCAGCTAACATTTATTGAATAGTTGCCATATGCCAGGCACTTTGAACACAGGATTTGCTTTAATCCTCACAAGAAACTTTTTTAGGTAGATTCAATCCCTCCTTCTCAGTTCTATAATCCAAAAAGCTCTGAAAACTTCAAGCATTTGGCAGCAAATCCTGACCTCACCTGATGGGAGGCACTCCGAGTCTTTATGGATTCCAGGTAAAGGGAGCCCTCACAATCTGCTACAGAAATGCTAGTGGGATCGTGGTAGGCACTGCCCAGCCCACTGGTGGTGAGATCTCCCTGAATTCTGAAAGAGACCTGGCCCTGAAAGATTTGGATGAGGGATCGTAGATCTGTAATACTATTCTACCTGTTTTACAGATGAGGGAATAGGCTGGATGTCGAAATAACTGATCTTAGGGCCACATGGCTCTGGAATGTGGATTTGAGCCTATGCCTTCCTGTCACACTGTTCAAAAAACAGAGTATCAGCCCTAGGGGTCCCCAGACATGCTCATGTCTCTCCCCTTGGTCATGGGAGTAGGCTGAGTGTCCCAGGTAGGACTAGAACCCAAAACTCTGCTGTATTACCCCATCCTGTTCCTTTTCAACCAACCAGCCAGAACGTTTTTTGTCTGGCTCCATGACCAACCTCACCATCTTCACAATGAAGGGATGGGCTTGGAGTTGGCTAATGACTGAGCTGGGAAGAACATCCGATGTTATAGAAAATCTACAGCTAAAACTTTGGGGGGGGGGTTATATAAAAAGCAGGTATCTCACCCAACCTGTAGAATAAGAATCCCTAAGGGTGTGGCCCAGGATTCTGCAGTTTCAATATTCTCTCTCCCTCATGATCTGCTGATGAGCAGTTCAGATGCTGGCACTTTGGAGTTTAATCATCTCGTCCCCTCTCCACTGCCACTTGTATGAATCTTCTCTCCAGCCTCCCTGACAAAAAGGTCCCCAGGCCTGAAAGGGGTAAAGTATTGTGGGATTACTGGTACCTGGAGAGAGAGAGAGAGAGACTGAGGGAAGGGCTTCTTGGCAGGAGGAGCTGAGGTCTTCAGGCAAATGAAGAAGCCAGCCTGGTGGAAACAGCTCCCCTGTCGCTAACCCTGGGGTGCTGCATTGTCCCTAGTGGCTGTCCTATACTCTGCTCTTGGAGGATAGCCCCTTGATTACATGGCCCCAGTTTGAAACATTCCATCTCTTTCCTGCAGGGATTCTGGCTATACCTCCTTGAGAGGTTGTGATTGCTTGTTACCTTTTACGGAAGAGGAAACTGAGGCTCAAAGAATGTGGGTGAATTGCAACCCTGCAGATCTCCTGCTGGGGCTCCCTAATGGCTGGACCCAGCCAAAGCAGGAGGTCAGGGGAGACTTCATGGGTTGATGCAGTCCACGAAGAATGGCTTCCCGGGCTACACAGCCAAAGGCAGTGGGGTGCTGAAAGGATGTGAAGGAGCAGATGAGCTGAAGATCCAATGCAAGAGGAGCTGAGAAGCTGGCATGGTCCCTGGTGCATGCATCAGCCCGCTAAATGTGAGGGCTGTCCTGCCACCCTGCCACCCCTACTGTCCTTGGCATTGACCAACACTGCAAACAATACCCAACTGGAAGTACCTTGGGTCAGACCCCTCAGAGACAGTGGGACCCACCAAGTGGCCAACCCTGGGCACTACACAGACACGGGGCATGGCTTTGCTAGGAAGTCAGGCCAGCCTGAGGCCCAGGCCACTGGGGTTGTTTATGAAATTCCGGCTGCACGTAGCTGTGAGCTGTCGAAATGAAGAGGCTGACATTTAACACGCAGCAGCTTCCTGTGATGGATAAATATTAAACACAGCACGACCGACAGGACTAAGTAAACATCTATTAGTCTCCGAGATGGAGTCTGCAGGCACAAGGAGAGGATGTCCTAATTGTTCACCCTTCTTATAATATTAAATAAGCATCTTGCTAGGTTTTGGCCAGGAGGAGCTGCCTTGCTTGGTTTTCTCTCTTTTTCTCTCTTTCAATCTCTCTCTCTCTCTCTCTCTCTCTCTCTCTCTCTCTCTCTCTCTCTCTCTCTCTCTCTCTCTCTAGTTCTTTCAATCTCTTTTTACTTTAATTATATTAATTCAAACAATCTTACATTTTTTTGAGGCCAAGCCAAAATATATATATATAGCATATGGAAAACTAAGCATTTCCATTACCTTCTTCCAAAAACTAGAATAGAAGGTAAAACTGCAGGAGGCCTTAGTGATGGTATAATTCAACCTATCACTTTAAAAGTGTTAAAAAAAATAAAAGGCTGAGGAGGAAGATTGTGACCAAAAAAAATCACCCAACCATGAAGTATGTCTTGCTCTGGCTATCTTTCATCTACTTTGGTAAGTCTAAGTCTAATTCTCTACTCTGTGTGTGTGTGTGTGTGTGTGTGTGTGTGAACACATTATATTATCTACTGTATTATATATATTATCTGCTATATATTAGCTACTATGTGTAATACACATACTATATGAGGGTACTTTGAAAAGTTCATGGAAAAATAGAATTGAAAGATAACACAAATCTTTCCATGCGCTGTAAGTACCCTCACATTACATATATTATCTACTATTTATACACACGCATGCACGCACACACACAGAGATGCACACACAGCCCTTGGCAACAAGCTACAGTGCCTGGATGAGTACCGTGCATTCAATCAACCAACGCATGCTCACTAGCACCTCCTGCAAAGAGAAACACTGTGCTAGGCTCTGAGCTAGAACAGCAAACAAGCCAGAGTAGGCCATTGCCCATAGTAATTATCCACTGCTATGTAACAAATTACCACAACTTACTGGTTTAAAACAATATGCATGTTATCTCACAGTTCTCGTGGGTCAGAAGTCCAGGCACAGCTTTGCTGGGTCCTCAGCTTCAGGGTTTTTCATGAGGCTGCCGTCAAGGTGTTGTCAAGGGCTGCAGCCTCATCTCAAGGGTTGATTGGGGAAGGACTCACCTGCTTATTGGCAGAATTCTGCTCCTTGAAGGTTGAGGAATGATGGCCTCTGTTTCTTGCTTGCTATCAGCTAGAGGTTGTCATCAGTTCCTTGCCATGTGGGTCTCTCCATAGAATGGCTTACAACACAGTCACCTGCTTCATCAAAGCCAGCAAGGGAGAGAAGGTCTCAGCAAGATGGGCATTACAGTCTTATGCAACATAATCACAGAAATGACATCCCATCCTCTTTGCCATATTTTATTGGTTAGAGGCAAGTCACAGGTCCTTCCCACATTCAAGAGAAGGGTGTCATGCAAGGGTGTGAGTACTAGGAAGTGGCGCTCATAGGGGCCACCTTAAAGTTTGTCCAACACATTGTCAATGAAGCTTACGTTCCAGTAGGGGAGGCAAACAACACGTATGCAGAGAAAGAAAATCATCACTAATGGTGAGAAATGCTAGGAAGAAAATCACCAGGGTGCTTTCATGGAAGATCGTGAGGGGCCAGTTCAGAGGTAATGGGGAGACAGAAGGACCTACTTTGCACAGGGGCCCAGAAACGACCCCTCAAGGAGGGAACGTTTTAGTGGAGATGAAGAGTGGGAAGGACCCAACCTTGCTCTGGTGAGAGGTCACTCAGGCAGAGGGAACAGCAAGAGCAAAAGTCTGGAGGCAGGAAGGAGGCCAGTGTGGCCGGAGTGTGGCAGGCACAGCAGACAGTCGTGAGATGAGATTGAGGGGGCAGGATTCAGGCCACACAGGGACTTGCAGATGCAGGGGAGGCATTTGGGTTTGATTCTTAGGACTGTGGGCTGTGTATCAGTGTCCTAGGGCTGCTGTAACCAATTGTCACACACTAGGTGGCTTTTAACAAGAAAAATTTATTCTGTCACCATCCAGAGACTGGAAGACTAAAATTATGGTGTCAACAGGGCTGTGTTCCCTCTGAAGGCTCTAGGGATAAGTCTGTTCCATGCCTCTCTCCAGGCTTCCAGAGTTTCTAGCACTCCCTGGTTTCCTTAGCTTGTAGACACATCACTCCAACATCTGTCTCTGTTGTCACATGGTGTTCTCTTCCTGTGGGTCTCTGTGTCCCTTCTTCTTTTCTAAGGACACCAGTCATATTGGACTAAAGGCCCATCCTACTCCAGTCTGATCCCATGTAATGTACATCTTAATAACATCTACAAAGATCCTATTTCCAATAAGTTCACGCTCACAGATACCAGAGGTTAGGACTTCAGCACATCTTCTGGGGGAACACAATTCGGTCCACAGCAAGTAGTCATTGGAGGGGTTGAAACAGAGGAATGTCACTTTTTAAAGAGCCCTTTAGCTACTGTCTAGGAAATAAAGTTTGGGGCAGGAGTTGAAGCATAGAGAACAGCCAGCTAGGCATGGCGACCTGAAGACTGTGACGAAGATGTGTGGTTGGGAGTGGGAGCAGTGGCAAAGAAGGGAGGTCACAGAGGGGGATGAGGGCCACTGGGGGAGGGTGCATTCTTGGGGAAGAATGGCTATGACCTCCTTGCTGTGACCTGATGTCTCGGTCTTCTGAGGGGATGGCTCTGGCTGGGGAACAGAAATAGAAGGAGGAGGCATGGGGTGGGAAGTACACACTGGAGAAGGCCATGGTGGGCAACCGTTAGGGTCTGTGTACAAATGCTCTGTTTCTCCTCCTTCCATGTAGGATGGAAGTGAAGACTGTGAGCAGAAGTGAGCGGATGTTATACGCATCACTTCTGGGAGGAGTTTAAGAGCCAGGGTGTGATTGGCTGGGCTCTCATGCCCTCTGCTATGATGACAGCACAACCTCCATCAGCCTGGACTCCTTAGCAGGTCCAGCTTCACAGGTGTGCAATCCGAGCAGTCACACGGGGGCCCACACTCAGGAGGACCCCACAGCTCTGCTGTTGCCATCTTCACATTCTTCAGAGTTTTTGATGGAAGGGTCCTGCATTTTCATTTTGCACTGAGCTTTGCAAATTACGTAGCTGATCCCGCCTGTGAATGTGGACACTGTTTGCAGAGTCCCAGCCACCCCAGGGGGCACATGTAGCATAAGCAAGAAATAAACATTTGTCTCAGGTCGCTGAGATCCTGGGGTTGTTTTGTTGCTGCAGCATAGCTCAGCCTGTGCTAACTTCTGGAGGCAACATCAAGGCCAAGCTCTCCAGAGAGAAGAGAAAGAAGCCTGGATGGAAGAGAGCTAAGATGTGTTCGAGCACCTCATTGTGAGTTCTGAGCCCTGGGTGAGATTTGCTCAAGAGGTATTTTTGTTCTTATCCCAACAGCTGCCACATTCCTAACTCAGGCTATGCTATGTTGGTGTAAAGAGTGGCTAAAAGCTCTCAGACTTAGGATGGGACAGACCTGGGACCCACTCCTGGTTGTCTGACCTTGGGCAATAGCTCACCTGCACCATGGCAGCAGTAATGGCAGTTTCTCCCTCCTAGGGCTGTGATGATGAGCCAAGTGAGTGCTCAAATAACGGCAGCAATTGTTGTTGTTGTTTTTATTGTTGACTAACGAAGAGCATGAAGCCTCCCCAAAGCCACCTTCCCTGTCTGATCCCTCTGAGTCCCGTCCACTTGGCTGGACTGGCCCAATCTGGGGACTTTCCCCCAGGGAGTGTTTAGAAAAGGGAACACCCAGCACAGAAGATGTTTTCCAGCGATATTCCAAGGAGCCCAGCAAAAAAGAACAGAGCCAAGCATCTCAGGGAAGGAAACTAAGTCTGCAGCAGAGCACTCGGAAGGGGGGTGCTGCTGTACAGCAAAGGGGAGGAAAGTCAGGAGAGGTTACAGCATCAGCTTCGAATCACACTGAGAATTAGTCGCAGACATGGGATTCACTCCAAGAATTTCTAATGTCAGAACCTGGTCTCTTAACCACGCCACTGTGAGGTTTTTTGCAAAGCTGTGGTTGATGAACTTGCCCTCTTTTTTATTCTGTGCCCTTCATGCCAGTAACTACCATGGTAAATACCCATGCAAGTTTATTTCAAGGTTAACACTTGCCTTTGTAGATGACTTCCTCTGTGCTCTCTCACCAGAAATCCCTAACTTGGTAGGGTAAGCCTGGATGGCAAGAAGTTTAGAACACTAGTCAGTGATCATGGGCCTGCAGTCATCCATCACTTTGTGTGTCCCTTCAAGGGCTTCTGACCTCCTCTTCCTTCAAAATCTTACTTTGTGCTTTGCATCTCCCCAGAAGTTGGGCCAAGTTCCCCAGCGGATGGGCAGAATAAAAATTTTTTCAAATGTCCATTCCAATTGAGTGGTCTTAGAATCTGTTCAGCCTTGCACGGGGTTGCTGCAAAAGCCTCTGCTGTTGGTAAAACAGTGAGATTCTAAACAAATCAGTTTCATGTCACACCCGGGGCAACAGTTATCTGTTGACTTAGTAGTGCTGCATAACAAATAACCACAAAACCTCAGCAGCATGCAGCAATAAACTTATAATACTCATGCATCTAGAATGGTCAGCCAGGTGGCCCTGCTGGTCTTGCCTAGGATCACTCACTTGTCCGGGACTCAGATGGCTGTCGGCTGGTCTAGGGTGGCCTCAGCTGGGATGAGTCAGGCATCTCAGTTGTGCTCCATGAGTCTCTCATTCCCCAGGCTAGCCTGTGCGTGCACTTCTCACAGTGACAGCAGGGGGCAGGAAAGAGCAAGCCCAGCCACACAAGCACACTCCAAGCCTTTGTATCACATAGATTGACATCTCATTGGCCATAGCATGCCACGTTGGTGGTCCAGAGTCAGTGTGGGAGGGTACTACAAGGTCACATGGTAAAAGACATGGTTGCAAGGAGGAGTGAAGATCTGGAGCTATTGCTGCTGTCTACCGCCATGGCATTGGGCTAAGGCCACCCTTCTAACAGGTGAGCAAGTCTAAGTGGAATTGGTCAAAGTCTAGCACACAAGGCTCACTTCAATAGGCCTCATCTGGTTTGAACAGCTGCTAATCATTCACGAGGTACCATGTCAGAAAGATGCTGGGTTCCTTTGATTCAGCAATCCTATCACTAGGCACTTTTCTGTCCTAAGGAAGTCACTGGGCAGTGGAAATGATGCGTGCACAAGAATGCTCCTCCTCGCCAGAGGCTGGAAACCCAAATGGCTGTCAGTAAAGACCAGTAAGTTATGGCAGTTTTATGCAATGACCAAAGAAAGTTACAAGAGAAATGAAAGGAAATATACAATGCCCTAGAAGGTAGCACGTGATATGGAAAAAATAAGTCAGGGGAGGGGGATAGAAATGGGGGCTGTTAGGGGGATGATATGGGAAGAAATAGGAAGGGCAGGCTGGGGTGAGGAGGTGAGGCCTGGGCTGTGACCTCAGGATTATGAGGTGATGGGGAAGAGGGTTCCAGGCAGAGGGAGCAGCATGTGCAAAGGCCCAGTACATGTGGGGAGTCCTGATGTTAGTGATTACCACCAACCCTCTGTGCCTGGCTCTCTCTAGTGCTCCTCATTCTTCTTCCCCATCCCCCACTTCTGTCCCTCCTCCCTTGCTTCAGAATTCTTGGCCTCCTGCCACCCTTATCCCCACCTTCCCCACTTGTCACTCTCTCTCCCTCCCTGCCAAGTCCTATCCCCTGGGTCACATATGCTCCCACACTTGCAAATGGCTTCCAAAAAAGCCTCCTGATTCGCCGGGCTCAAGCTGTCACCAAAAAGCCACCTTGACTACCCAGGAGTCACTCAATTTTCCAGAGACCAGCCAGCCAGGTACAAGGCCAGAGGGGTTGCAGCCACACAGACCTGCTGGAACAGCTCTTTGCAGGGACATCAACCAGTGTTTCTAATAGAGTGTGACCAGAGGGAAAGGAGAAATCCACGGCATCAAAGGCAGCCTGGGGCGGAGGAGAAACAGGAGGCTTTGCAAGCTGACTGAGCTGGCTTGACCTGGCCCCACCATTTACCTGCTTTTTGACAAGGAGCACATCACGTCACCTCTCTGAGCCTCAGCTTTCTCATAATGAGAATGATGCCCAGCTGCCAAGGTCATAGAGATTCAATGGCATACACAGCATATGCACACTGGATATACTCAGTGAACGGCAGGCAGATATCACTGTCGTGGTGGTGGCAGTTCCTGCCACCTCCATCCCCTTTTCCTGACTGCATAGAACAAAACCAAGATGCATTCGAGCAGCATCCAGGATTCTATGTAGCGTGCAGCAGCCTTCATTATCCCCAAACCCTCTTCTAGATTTGAGATGATAGATTTGATTAAGGATTCAAGATATTAGGATATGAAAATACAAGTAATGTTCTACTTCTGCTTGTGGATCCAGGTTTTCTGCTTCCATCCCTCTCTTCCATGGACTTTGCTGTGTGGTGCCCAGGGACACATGCAGGCTGGCATTGGCTGTCCCCCCAGCCCACTGCTGCAGGCCCCAAGGCCCTCCTTACAGGACTTGGTTAGGGTGGTCAGGCAGTCAGCACCTGGGTAAAACCAGGCCTGAATTCATTCATTCACTCATTCATTCATTCATTCATTTGCTAGTGAGGTCAGCACTTACCACACGCAAGCTAGGCACTGGAATCAGAGAAGCAGTGAAGCCAGCCACAGAGGCTGCCCTCAATAACTCCCTGTCCTAAGTGCCATGATAATAATAATGACAACTCTTTACTGAACACTTGCTACAAGCCCTGCCCATTTATTTGCTAGTTCTATTCTCATAACATCCAAGCCCTTGCCACCTGACCCAGATGCAGGACCCCCAGCAGAGAAGGGGTCTCCAGCAGAGATTGGGTCCCCAGCAGAGAAGGGGTCTCTTCCCAAAGAACGGAGGTGGCAAAGCATGGCCCTGCTGGTCACCTCCCTGTACCAAGCCATGTACTCAGAGAGGCATGAGTAGGAAGAGAGGTCAAAGAGGACCCTGCAGTAACTTCACTGGGGAGGGCACGCTTCTTAGGTCCACACACCCACTGTGGACCACAGCAGGCTGGCGCAGGGATCTTTGGTCACTCCCGAGTGGCTCTGTACTAGATGACATCACTTTTTACTTGGAGACAGTGAGATGAACACAGAGTTCCCACTCTCTGCCAGGCCTCAGGAAGCAGAGGCATTTTGGGGAGCACCTGACCCCAGCATGGGGGAGGGAGGCAGGGGAGGCCAGACAAGTGAAGTGATCATTACACTGGATGTCTACTCATGTGCCCACTTTGCAGGAAGGGAAACTGAGACTCTGAGAAGTTAAACCATCCATTCTCATTCTCATAGCAAGCATGAGGTAAGGTGGGGACTTGAATTCAGATCTGCTTGATATAAACTGTAAAGGCTTTGACCACTGCTTCCTATGTACCAGGAGAAGTTGGGCCTTGGAAGAATGATGGAGTTGGTGTAGTTTCCATGGGCTGGTCATTACCAGGGGCTGATAATGGATTCCAATTGCCAAGAGCAGGAGTCTGTGATTATGTTTACTTTTTTAAATTCTTTCTTATTTCATTGGTTTCGGCATATGTGCACACTCATAAAACCATCACCACATTCAAGATCATGAAAGTATCAATTATAGTTAGAAGTCTTTTTGTGCCCCTTGGTCATCCCTCCCTCCCTCCATCCCCCACTTCTACCACCATCCCCAACCCAGGCAACCATTGATCTGCTTTCTGTCACTATAGAAAGTGACAGAATTCATTCATTCACTCATTCATTCATTCATTCATTTGCTAGTGCATTCATTTACTTTGCCTATTCTAGAATTCTATACAAATGGAATCACATAGCATGAAATCTTTTGTGTCTGTCTACTTTAACTCAGCATAATACCCTGGAGATTCATCCAAGTTTTTGCATGTATCACTAGCTCATTCTTTTTCATTGCTAAATAGTATTCTATTGCATGAATGTACTACACAGTCTGTTGATCCACTTATGTATTGACAGACATTATTTAGATAGCTTCCAGTTTGGGGCTATTACAGATAAAGCTGCTATGAACATTAGTGTATAGTCTTTGTAGGGACATCTGTTTTCAGTTGTCTTCGGTAAATACCTAGGAGTGAAATGGCTGAATCATATGCTAGCAGTATGTTTAAATACTTTAAAAACTGCAAACCATTTCCCAAAGAGGCTGTACAATTTACATTGCCAACAGCAGTGGATGAGAGTTCCAGTTTCTCCATGTCCTTGCCAACACCTGGTATGAGCAGCCTTTTAAATTTGTACTTTCAAATGGGTGTACAATTGTATCTCACTGTGATTTGATATTGCATCCTTTTAATAATCACTTATTTTGAGTATCTTTTTATTGTTTGTTTGCCATCTGTATATTTTCTTTGCTCAAGTGTTTATTTAAACATTATTGCCATTTTGAAAACTTAGCTTCTTATTTTGAGATAATCGTAGCATCAGTTTTGAGCATATGCCCATTGTTTAATCAGGTCATTTGCTTTCTTATTTTTGAGCTTTGAGAGTTCTTTATGTATTCTAGATAAAAGAACTGTATCAGATATGTGATGTGCAAATACTTTCTCTCAATCTGTGCATCTTTACTTTTTCTTAACAATGTCTTTCAAAGAGGAGAAGTTCTTAATTTTTCTGAAGTTCAATTTATCAACATTTTCTTTTATGAATCATGATTTTGGCAGCGTATTGAAAAACTTTTTGCCTAGCCCATGGTTACAAAGATTTTCTCCTATGCTTTATTCTGGAAGTTTTATATTTTGGGGTTTTATATGTTGGTCTCTGATCAAATTTGACTTCATTTTTGTTTATGGTATGAGGTATGGACCAATGTTATTTTTTGCATATGGATATCCCATTTTCCCAGCACCATTTTTTGAAAATACTATATTTTCACCACTAAATTGCCTATGTACTTTTGTTGAACATCAATTGATTGTATATGTGTGGGTCTGTTTCTAGACTCTGCTCATTTTCATTGATATATTAATCTATCTTTTTGCTAATACTACGCTGTCTTAACTTTGGAAAGCAGATAGTGTAAGTTGTCTTTCAACTTTGTTCTTATTTTTCAGAATAGTTTGGGTATTCTAGGTTCTGTACTTTTCCATATGGATTTAGAATCATTGCATCAATTTGTACCAAAAAGAAGCTTGCTAGGATTTTGATTAAGATTACATTGAATCTATAGATTAATTTAGGAAAAATTGGCATCTCAACAATATTGGGTCTCTCAATCCATAAAGATGGTATATACCTCTCCATTTATTTTTATGTTCTTTAATTTCTCTCAACAATATTCTATTATTTTCAATATGTAGATCTTGCCCATCTTTTCTCAGACTTATCACTATCTCATATTTCACATGCTATTGCAAGCAGTAGTGCTTTTTTAATTTCAATTTCCAATTAATCATTACTATTGTGTAGAAATGCAATTCATTTTTGTGTATTGTTCTTGTATTCTGCAACCTTGCTAAACTAATTTATTAGGTCTAGTAGCTCTAATGTAGATACTGTAGCATTTTCTACAAAGACTATCATATTGTTTGCCAATGAATCTGGATGTCTTTTATTTTTTCCTTGCCCTTCTTTAATGCCCTGGCTAGAACATCCAGAACAATGTTGAATAGAAGTGCTAATATCAGACATTTTTGCCTTGTTCCTAATATTAAAGGAAAAGCATTCAGTTATTTCATCATTCAGTATGATATTACCTGTAGGGTTTTCACAGGTGACCTTTATCAAGTGGAGGAACTTTCTTCCCATTCCTAGTCTGCTGGGAGTTTTTAGCAAAAATTAATGTTGAATTTTGTGAAATTCTTATTCTGTGACTACTGAGATGATTATATGATGTTTCATTTTAGTTTGTTAGTATGATGAATTACACTGATTTTTTAATGTTAAACCAGACATATATTCCTGTGATAAACCTTATATAGTGATGATGTATTATCCCTTCCATATATTGCTAGATTTGACTTGCTAAAATTTTATTAAGAATTTTTTGCATCTGTGTTCATGAGAGATTTTGGTCTGTGTTTTCTTTTCTAGAATTAGTGTTTTTCTGATTGGATATTAAGATAATACATAGGGGAGTTTTATCTAATTGGGTGTTTAAACGATTTATATTTAATGTGATTATTGATATGGTTAGGTTTAAATCTATTCTCTTACCATCTTACTATTTATTTTGTATTTGTCTTGTCTGTTTTTTGTTTTATTATTCCTTTCTTTCAATCTTATTGAGTGTATTTTTATGATTCTATGTTATTCTTTGTTGGCTTGTTAACTATAACTCTGTTGTATTATTGTAGTGGTTGCTTTAGGGTTCATAGTGTACATCGTTAACTTATTACAGTCTACCTTCAAACAGTTCTATACCACTTCATATATTTTATAGAAACCTTTCAGCAATATACTTTTATTTTTCCCCACCTGGCACTTGTGCTTTTGCTGCAACATTTTACTTACATGTGTGTTACAAACCTCACAATATAATGTTACTGTTCTTACTTTCAACTATAAATTATCATTTAAAAAGATTTAGATGTTAGGAGGAAAGTATTTTATATTTACATATTTAGTAATCATTTCCAGTGCTCTTTATTCCTTCGTTACCCATATTCCTCTCTGGTATCATTTTGCTCTGACCTGAAGGACTTCCTTTAACATTTCTTGCATAGCAGTTCTTTCATCTTTTATATATCTTTTCAAAAAAATCTTTATTTCACTTTGTTTTTGAAAAACTATTTTCCCCTTACATATAATTCTAAATATATATTTTTTAAATTTTAGGACATTAAAGGGACTTCAGTCTTCTAGTTTGCATTTGTTTCTAACAAGAAGTCTTCTGTAATTCTTATCTTTTATTATCTGTATATAATATGTTTTTTTCCTCTGTATGCTTTTTAAGATTCTCTATTGTTGCTTTAGGTATTTTATAATTATTTGTGTTGGAAGAGGTTTTGTTTGTTTGTTTCTCATGCTTAGAGCTTGTTGAGCCTCTTGAATATGAGATTTTATCAAATTTAGAAAATTCTCATTTATAATTTCTTCAAATATTTTCTCTATCCCTCCCCTTCCTTCAGAGCCCTCAATTACATGTGTATTCAATTACAACTGCTTGAAGTTATCTCAAAGCTTACTAATACTCTGCCCAAGTTTTAAATTCTTTTTTTTTTTTGTCATGTGTTTGATTTGGTTAGTTTCTATTTTTCACATCTTCACGTTCACTAATCTTTTCTCCTGCAATGTCTAATCTTCTGTTAATGCCATTCAGTATATTTTTCATTTTGGACATTGTCATTTTCATTTCTGGACTATTTTTATATCTTCCACACCTTCATTTAATGTGCTCAATCTTTCCTCTAGGTTCTTGAACATATGAAATAAAGTTATAAAAACTCTTTCAATATCCTTGCCATTTTTGAGTCAGTTTCAATTGATTGATTTTCTCCTCGTTATGGGAGAGGAGAAAATCATACTTGCTTCTTTGCATACCTGGTAATATTTTGATTGTGTGCCAGCTGTTGCGGATTTTACCCTTTTATGTGCTGGATTTTTTTTTAAATATTTCCATAAATGTCCATCATCAGATGAGTGGATACGGAAAATGTGGTACATCTACACAATGGAATACTACTCAGCTATAAAAACGAATGAAATACTGCCATTTGCAACAACATGGATGGACCTCGAGAGAATTATATTAAGTGAAACAAGTCAGGCACAGAAAGAGAAATACCACATGTTCTCACTTATTGGAGGGAGCTAAAAATTAATATATAAATTCACACACACACATACACACACACACACACACACACAAACCGGGGGGGGGGAAGAAGATATAACAACCACAATTATTTGAAGTTGATACAACAAACAAACAGAAAGGACATTGTTGGGGGGGAGGGGGGGAGGGAGAAGGGAGGGAGGTTTTGGTGATGGGGAGCATTAATCAGCTACAATGTATATCGACAAAATAAAATTTAAAAAAAAAATAAAATAAAAAAATAAAAATAAAAAATAAAAAAAAATAAAAATGGACAAATTGATGCAAATGGACAGAAGTATGCTAGTAGTTGTTTAACCTGTCTCCAGAAGAAAATAAATAAGTGATTTATAGCAAAAAAAAAAAAAAAAAAAAAGAAAGAGAAATACCACATGTTCTCACTTATTGGTGGGAGCTAAAAATTAATATATAAATTCACACACACACACACACACACACACACACACCGGGGGGGGGGGGGAAGAAGATATAACAACCACAACTACTTGAAGTTGATACGACAAGCAAACAGAAAGGACATTGTTGGGGGGGGAGGGAGAAGGGAGGGAGGTTTTGGTGATGGGGAGCAATAATCAGCCACAATGTATATCGACAAAATAAAACTTAACAAAAAAAAAAATATTTCCATAAATATTCCTGGGCTTTGTTTCTAGATGTAGTTGCTACTCAGAAAAAGTTTGATTCTTTCAGGTCTTTCTTTTCAGCTTTGTCAGGTGGGGCCAGAGAAGTGTTTGATCTAGGACTACTTATTTCCCACTAGTAAGGCAAAACTCTTCTGAGAGCTCCACCTGATGGAACAGGAATTATTCCTGGATTTTGTTCTACCTTATCTATTCAGGTCTTCTACTTTGCCTCAGCTCATTTCCTCGCAAACATGGGTTGATAAGTAGTCTGCTGTGCTCAAAGAGCACTTCCTACAGATCTTTGGAGCTCTTTTACATCCAGCTCTCTTCTCTCTGGTACTCCATTCTGCCAAATGCAGCTGTGCTGGACTCCCTGGACACCCAGCTCTATCTCCTTGATGCAAGGAAAACACCCAGATCTGTCTGGGTTCTCCCTCCCTATGTTATGGCCTGAAATCTCTCTCAAAATAGTAAGGTGGGGCAATTGCAGGGCTCACCTCATTTCTCTGCCACCTCTTTGGGATCACTGTTCTTAGATGCCTGGTGTTTAATATCTTAAAAACCACTGTTTCACATGTTTTGTGTTGTTTTAGTTGTTTCAGGTGGGAGAGCAAATCCAGGCCCAGTTATTCCATCCTGGATGGAAGCAGAAGTCTTGTATGATTAAATTTTGATCAAAAGAAATAACATGAAGAGTGGCTCTGAAATTGGTGTTATCTGGGGATTTATTCTGAATTAGGCCTTCCAATCTACCTTTTACATAAATCATCTCTCTCTGACACTTGGGGGTGGTAATGCTGTATTCTATACTCACTTTACAGAGCAGGTAACTGAGGTTTCAGGACTTTGAAGAGTTACAAGTCAAGAACAGGGATTTGAAAACAGGTCTGTCTGATTGTACTGGCCATCCTATCTCACCAACTTGCTTGTTCAGGGGCAGGAATGAATGAATGAATGAGTGAAGGGGTGAATGAATGAAGCAGTAGGACAAAGCAAATGAACACATTCACGAGTGTTTAGCGCACCCGTGGGTCCTCTCTTTTCTCAAAAATAATGAAAATGCCAATGCTGGCAGAGAAGACCCGTGGATAGACTATCTCGACCCATTTGAGAGGCTCAAGAAGGGCAAGGCTTTACCTAGGTTCGCACAGCCAGGAGCCAGCCCTGAGAAAGATCTCCCTTCCCCCTCTTCTTTCTTCAATTCAGGCTAATAAAGCAAGAACCGCATTCCCATAGTATATATGTGTACATATATTATTTGGCTTTAAAGATGTATTCAAATATGTCTCTTTCACCTGGGCTTGCAAACAGTCAGGTTTTATTTGGACAAATTAGTCTTGAGTGCATGGTGGAGTGCTGGGTGAGGGGAGAGAGGTCAGAGCTAACAAGGAGAAATAAAGCAGGAATGTTCGGTTAGGCTGTGTCGGGGCTTATTTAGAAAACATTCACAGTCCACTTTCCTCTGCAGCTGGTAACTTAATCTGGAAGGCTCTTCTCCCGGACTCACTCCAGGCTGTGCTCACTCTGTCGAGCCTGCTGGGACTGTTTTCTTAGCGAACCAGTTTGGAAGCAAAACCATTAAAAAATGACTTGTATTAAGGGGATTTGGGGTTCAGGCTGAGAAGGACTGAGGAGAGAACATGAGTTTGGAATAAGATAAAGTCCAATCTGGGCTCTAATGGTGTATTAATTAGGACTCTTTCTGCTGTAAATTACAAAACCCAATTTAAACTAGATTAAGACAGACATATAATAAATATATATTAATAAATTATATACATATATACATGTGTGTCTACGTGTTTACACACATGTGTATGTATATATATTCATGTAACTGGGAAGTCTGAGGAGGACGACTTTAAGGTACGGCTCAATTGTTTTCATTCCCTTTTTAAATAACTTCATTATTGCTATTGTATAATGAATCCATGGCCATTTTAGAAAAAAAAAATATGTTAAAAAGTGGGAAAAACATAAAAGTCATCCAAAACCTGTCATCCAGGAATAACCAGACTATTTTGCTGAGCTTTTTTAAAACATCCTTAAGATTGGTAAGTATGTAACTATTGTAAATTCTGATTTTTTTTTTTTCTGATTCTAAAAATCAATAAACACTCATGGTTGAACATTTGGGAAAGAGAGAGAAGTATGAAGTAGAAATAATCAGTCAGAATCCAACCAACAAAGAGGTCATTTCTGTTAACTTTGTGGGATTTGGTTTTTTGCCTTTTTTGCCATCTTTTTTGTGTGTGATATATATACTGTATATCGTACATATATGTACGATATACAGTATATATGTATATCGTACATTTATGTGTATGATATATATGATATATGATATGTACAATGTATGATATTTAAATGATGTATGATATAGATATAGATATAGATAGTCATTCAAATGAAGGTAAAATTAACATTGGATCATTTAGGAATCCCAGGCAGAAGACAACAGGTTGAGTACTTTGATATTACCTAATATCTACCACTATGCAACTAATTTGTCTTTCCAATTAAAAAAAAAAAAAAAAGCCCAGTGAATCAGGTCATTCAATGCCAGTTTCAAATATTTAGAAAATAATTTCATGAATTCCTGAGTGGTAAGAGTAGCTCTTGTGCTTCCTTCTGAAGCTCTCCTTTTGTGAACGCAGAACAGGCATGTGGCTTCATCCTTCTCTATTTACCTCCCACTGAATGCCCCCCCACCCACCCCGTGTAAATGTTTCCACCATTGTGACAAGTGCTGGGACAGAATGGTTAAGTGCCATCAATGTGGGCGGGTAGTGGCGAGTTTGGGGTTAAGTAGGACTTCTGACCCCTGTCCAGTCTCTGCTCCCATCCAGCAACAGCCCAGAAAAACCTCCTTGTCCCTGGGCTTCCACGCTGACACCATTAAAGTAATTATTGAGCCCCAATTGTGTTTTACTTTGAAAATATACAAATACATCATACTCTTGGGGGCTTGGAGACAATCTCCCTGTATATGGACAAATTTGGCTTGGCTGTGAGGCTGGGGCTATGGCCAGGAAAACCCTGCACTATTTTAAAGACCGTTCTTGGGAGGGAGCTTGTTTAAGAATTTTATACACCACTGCTTCCCACTGGGCATGTAAGAGCTGCTTCTAGAGCATACACAGACATAGCTTTAAATAGCCCTGACCCATGGAATGAAAAAGACCTTCCACAAATCCCTTTCAATCTTTCTCATTATATGGGAAGATCTAACTTGTTACTACTCTGTTTTAAACACCTCTCTAGCACTTGCTAATCTCCCATTTTTAGCAGCACATAGTCTTCAAACAGAACTTTCAGCCAGAAGTGGTATCAAGCCAGCTACATGTAATAGCATGTTATTCCTGTCTTTCATCCACTCTAAAGTGCTGTAATTGTAAGATGCACCATTATTTTTCCATACCTCTAAAAAAAAATCTTCCTATTAGTTGTAAAAACACCACTCATTGTAAGTTATATCCCAATTTCAAACTTGCTGAAATGTAAAAAAAGAAAAAGACAAAGACAAATGAAACAAAAGCAAACGAACCCCCCTCCAAAAAAAAATCCTGTACATTCTGTTCATGACAAAATTCAATATTTTCACTGTTTTTACGTTTATGGTTGCCTTCTATCTATGGTTGGTGGTGAGGGTTTCTCATTTCCAGGGGTTAAATAAATTAGCTTTTGAAATAAATATGTTTAAGTAAACCAAGTGGATTGATTTAAAGAAAACTCTTAATTATGGAAATATTGATACAGATACTGCAAGTTGATTTGTGAACAACAAAAGATTGGGAAATCCAATTACAAGTGATTTGTCAAGGCTCGGTACTATGTCATCTCCAAGTCTTTCTTAACACTGCGGGAGAGCCTCCTATATTTGGAGACATTCTAAATGACCATTTTGTCTGTTTTCTCCTTTATGTTAGATGGTAAAACTGAGGGCTACAAGAGGAAGAAATGTAAGTTCATCACTGAGTTTGGATTCAGACAACTGAAATCTAAATGTATTGTGTATCACTAGCTACATACTCCTGCTCAGGTGCGGAAATCAGCCATGTAATGCTTCCCTCAAGAGTGTCTCTTCTTCCTCTTCTTCCTTTCCAAGGACCAAATTCTAAGCCACATCATTCACTACACTATTCACTTGGAATCTCTCCCTGGGTCCAAACTAAGAAATGGTTTGTGTGCATGTCCTTTCTTAGTACTGTTTAGCCATTCTTGAGTTCTACATTTTGATTTGTTCATTTGTTGGATGGAGTACGTCCTCAAGTAATTTTTTCAAGAAGTGTGTAACAGAATATGTTTTTTTCAAATGCTTAAATGTTTAAAAATGTTTTCTTCTGTCACTTTCATACATTAAAAACAGTTTGGCTGGGTATAAAATTCTTGGATCATATCTATTATTCTTTTAATATTCTCTTTTGGGGGCATTAATTATTGCAGAGGAGAAATTTTAGTCCTTTAAAGATAAAATGATGCTTGTAATGTTTACATTGTTTTTATCTAGATGCTTAGAAGATTTTAAATTTACCTTTGGAATTCAAAGCCAGAATTTATCTGTTCATGGTCATCTTTTCGTTATTTTATCCATAATGTAGTGATATTTTTCAAGATACATTGTTAAGATTTTTTAAACTCTGGGACTTTTTTTTCCATTGTATCTTTGATTCAGGCTGGATCTACAATACCTGCCTCCCATAATGGTCATTATAATTAATTGAGATTTCTCATAAAACAATTAGGGTGATGCCTGGCATCCACTAAGCATCTGACAATTTTAATGCCTCTTTCTGTCTCCCTCAAAGTCATTTTCTGAGATAGCTGGGCTTCTTATTTGTATAAAGTTTGTATTTATTCATAAATTAATGTTGCCCATCATTATTTTCATCAGATCCCTAGTATTTATGATCTTTATACTTTGTGATCTCCTGGAACACATGAAACATCTCCACCTCAATGAAAGAGGCTTTGAGATTTGACCTGAATATCTGGGAAAGCTCCAGGGTTTTAATCTCATTGAAGCCAACAGCTGACTCCCATGAAATATTTTGAGGGCAGAGATATGCATTCTGAACTTTCAGTACATGAAAAAGCGTAAAAATTCAGCAAATGATAAATTCTATGTATAAGTGCAATTAGGCTACCTAAGCAAATGTAAACAGGATAAAAGAGTATCTCTTAAAAGAGGAAGAACTTTTTTCAAGCAGTTATTAAAGACCCATCTACAAATTGCTTATACATTAATTATAAATCAAGTACTTGAAACACCCATTGATAAATGATTTTCATGCAAATTATCAATCACTTAAGAGAACTCATTCAAAAAATGATCTGTGCAGTAATTACAAGTCAAACAACTTAAACATACACATATACAACTGATATATGTGCTAATTACAAAAGGCATTTTAGAAACTATCATTTACAAATTAAATATGTGTTCATTGGCCACTAAATACTTCGGAAAATTCTATGCACCCATGATTTTTATGCTAATTACACAGCAATTAATTTGAAACATATATTTGCAAATAATCCATATGCTAATTACATAGCAACATTTTCAAAATACTAATGTAGAAATGATTTATGTGCTAATGACATACCAAACACCTTAGAAACCCCCAAACACAAATTGCAGATGCTTCTCAACTTACAATGGGGTTACTTCTTAATAAACCCAATGTAAATTGAAAATATTAAGTTGACTTCCAATACTTTCATCTTAAGATGGGCTTATCCAGACATAACCCCATGGTAAGTTGAGTAACGTACTAAATGTATATCACTTTTGTACCATCACAGTCAAAAAATCATAAGTTGAACCATCTTGGTTCAGGGACTGTCTGTATTTATCTAATTGCACACCAGACACTTCAGGAACATCCATGGGCAAATGATCTATGTGCTGATTATATATATCAACACTTAATTTCAAAAATGTCCAACAACAAATTACTTGTGTGCTAATACAAAGCCAAACATTTGCAACTCATTTATATTCTAATTATTATCTATTCTTACTTGTTTCCTTTAAGGACCTACTGTCATCGACAAATTGACAGCTTTCTTCTGGTTAGCAGTTATTACTAATAGAAATAAAATGTCCGAGTACATAATGAAAAGGTTTTAGCATCTTCTGTTTATCCTTCTTTCCTTTCTCAATCCTACCCAATTGATGCAGTCTGATTATATTTTGGGGTACTGTGAATCTGAGGAACCACCTCTTAGAACAGGCTCAGAAGTATTACCTATGGTAAGAACAATCTCTTCCTTTTGTCTGTTTAGAACCATCAAATTAAATTAATAAATGAAGTATAGGTTCTGATTAGCCACTTAGTCTATGTACCAATCCTTCACATTCAAAGGGGTATTACTGTCCTCAATTTACATATATATATAAATTTTATTGTTCTGTCAATCACAGTCATTACAACTTCCTTATACCCTCTCTAGCATGTAATAACTTCCAGAAGATTTCCATATCATTATCTTATTGGACTTGCATCTTATAAAAGAGTAAGGAATGAAGAAGGTCCCATTTTGCAGATGGGAAAACTGAGGCTCAGGGTAGCAAAGCAGTATTTCTCCTGCCAGACCTAGCTCCAAACTCAGCTAAACTCCCTAGCTCGTGGTTCTTCTTCTACCTGGTCTCCAACCAGCATTTCCTCCACAAGAAAACCTCCCACAGTCATCCTTCTGGAAGTCTCCAGAACCAAACACCAACCCTACCCATAGGATCCACTCTCTCCTGCGATCTCATCCCACCCTCTCTCCTTCAGGCTTTCTCAGGTTGGCGGTGTCTCCCTCCACACCATGCTGGCATTTCCAAACCAGACTGGGGCCCCAGCATGCTTCTCACCTCTTTAAGAGTGAAAATGTATATCCCAGAGATTGTGGCTTAATTGACTGATTAATAACAGAAAACCTAATTGAATGCTCCCAGCTTGTATGTACGATGTCTTAATGTTAGAGCCTTGGGAATAAACACACAGCAGGGAAGTCTGAACTGCAGCAGAAGCACCGGCACTTTCAATTTAAGAGTCAATCTCATTATACAAGAAGCTGTTCCCTTTATCCCCCTGGAAAAGCTCCCACTCGCAAACCAGATTCCCCCTGTTCCAGCGTCCTCAACTCGGTCCTGTCTGTGAGATGCAAATGTCAGTGTGCTCCTCCTCTCTCTCTCCCTCTCTCTCTCTCTCTCTCTCTCCCCCGTCTCTCTCTCTCTCTTTCCAACCCTTCTTGCTCTCTCCCTCTATCCCTGTATCTCTCTCTCTCCTCTTTGTTATTTGTTCCCACTGCATATCTGAGTAGCTCAGTAAATATTCATGAGATGTGAGGTCTGTGAAGAGCGCAGACGTGGGCCCTCGGAAGGGACATGTAATTTGGCATCGCCAGCACTGGGGGGTTAGGGCTACAGAGAGGTGACTCAGAGTCGGGCCTCTAGCTAACCCTGCTCCTTTCCAATTCCCCCTTCAGGGCAGCCTAATCGGAAGTCTTCTGGTGCTCAGAAAGCTGAGCAAGATGTTCTAGGCTGGGCTCAGGGTACTCGGGATGGAGTTGGTGAGGACCCCATGGACCCTAGCCTCGTTTTCTGACCTGTTGTCATTCACAGCACCTAAGGCAGGGCTGGGCCTCCTGGTGTCTGTATGAGTCAGTCTGGCCTGCCATCACAAAGTTCCTTATTTTCTCTCCATTCTGGAGGCTGGAAGTCCAAGACCAAAGTGTGACAGGTTGGCTCGAAGACGGATGCTTTCTCGCTGTGTCCTCACATGGTCTTTCCATGTGCAGACACATCCCTGGTGTCTCTCCATGTGTCCACATTTCTTCTTATAAGGACAATGGTCTGATTGGATTAGGGCTTCACCTATATGACTGTATTTTATCTTAATTGCCTCTTTAAAGTCCCTGTCTCCAAATACAGTCACATCCCAAGGTACCGAGGGTTAGGGCTTCAACGTATGGATTTGGGGGAGGACACAATTCAGCTCATAACAGCATTTCCACTTAGACATCTCCAAAACCCCTCAGCCTCAATGTGCCCAAATGTACCCTCATGATCTTGAACTTCTGCCCAGTCCCCTGGTCCCATTTAGTCTTCCCCAACTAACAGAATGTCAACAACACAAGCTGGAGACCTAGGACACGTTTTGACTCATCTTGTTCCCTCACTGCTTGCCCATTTCATCTCCAACTCTCCCCACTTACCTGACACCCCAAACATCACATCCCCAAGCCCACATTTTCATCATCTCCTTTCTGGCCCTCTGCTCCAGCCCCCAGGTGTCTTCCTGCATCCAACCTTGCATATCTGCAGCCCATTTTGCAGGGCAGGGGGGGGGGGAGGAAGGAGGGGATCTTCTACAATGCACATCTGGTTACATGCCCCCACACCTGCTCAAACACCCCACCTTGCCCTCTCTTTCCCCACCTAGACCTGATGTCAGTCAATCACACCATTGTCTCCTGGCTGGCCTGTGGGGCACAAACCATATCTCAGCCTCCCGTGTCTTCCCTGACTACTCTTAGAATTCAGTCTTGTCCATTTCTCTTCTCTTCACACCATCTCCCTGCACACTCTCAGCCACTT
This sequence comes from Cynocephalus volans, assembly GCF_027409185.1. NCBI lineage: Eukaryota > Metazoa > Chordata > Mammalia > Dermoptera > Cynocephalidae > Cynocephalus > Cynocephalus volans. The sequence goes on from NC_084461.1 coordinate 201,471,770, forward strand.
CTACAGCTTCAGTTACCTGCTCCAACCTGGAGGCTACTGTTGATGGCTAGATTGATGACTTCCAGATCATTCCCAAAACCCAGGCCTCTCAAACCACCTTTCAAACCTGAGTATGCAATGTGCTTTAATTCATGATCTCTAATCAAGATAACATCCCTATGGAGTAAATATGTGTGATGAGATACTTGCTGAAGCAGAACTTATTATCATTTTATTTATGTTGAAAGAACCTGCCAGCCATTTCTGTCGGTGATCCATAGTACGTCACCCTGGGGTAAACTTTTGGATCCTAGAAGAGCCTCATAAGTGGTCCTCCAGATAAGATGAGTGGACACTCATTTCTCAGGGGAAAAATGAAATAGAACTATCGACCCATGACTGTCCCTCTCCCCTCCAAGATTTCTCAATAAGCAGGGATAAATTTGCATAGTGGATGGGAACAGAGCCTCCTAGGAGGAAAAAGATTGATACCTGGACTTATTTTGTTTCAAGATTCAACATTTTTAGAACTTCTCTGCATGACTGGGGAGGTTGCAGATGAAGCGAATTGGCTGATAGGAACATAAAAGGCCCTACAGTGGAGTTCACTGTGGAGGAAGGGGGTGTCTGCTCTGATAGTGCAGCCCCCACAGTAATATCTGGGTGGTTGGGGGAAAGGGCTATGTCTGTAATGGGTAGACTTTCTGGTCACAGCCCTCTAACTTGACGTTTCTAAAACACAACCACCAACCTGTGGTGTTCAGTGACTAGGTGGGTGGCTATGACCACTAAAAGACTATCTGAGACCTTGAGCATAGATCAGCTCTAAGCTGGGAAAGGACCTGGCCCAGCCCCCTCATAGCCAAGGAAAGAGGTCCACCAGACTGTGCCAGACAAGTTTCCAACAGCAGCACCTTGTGAAGGCTGTAAAGTAGATCTTGATAGTTTATGGATGAGACTGTAGTATATTCTCTGTCTGGCTTCAGAAGCAAGACTGACCCCCTCAGACCAGACTTTTTGGACAATTAGCTGGCAGAGAAAGAGGCCTTAGAGGGAGAAAGTGGACTTCCTGGTAAATTTGGCACACATGGGTTTGATTAATAAATTTGAATATTTAAAAGAAATTTTAGTTTTACTAAAAAAGATATCTAAATGGCAAATAAACCCATGAAAATAGCTCAACAGCATTAGTTGTCAGAGAAATGCAAGTTAAAACCACAATGACATATCACCACACATCCTCCAGAAAGGTTAATATAAAAGGACTGACATTATCAAGTGTTGGGGAAGCTGTGGAGCAACCGGAACTCGCATACCCACTGGAAGGAGTGCAAGTTGGTTCAGCCAATTTGGAAAACTGGCAGTAGGTATGAAACCTGAATGCATAGATTATGACCCAATAATTTCATTTCAGAGTCTTATTACACATAGATACACAGAAATGTCTATGTATTTTTACCAAGGTACCTACCCTAGAATATTTATTATAGCAGCACTACTCATAATAGTCTAAAACTGGAAACTATCTAATGATCTTCAACAGGTGACAAGATAAATACATTGTGCTATATCCATGTAATGGAATATTGCTCAGAAAAAAAGAAACAAAATGAGGAGGAGAAGATGAAGGTGGAGAAATGTGAAAACATGGAAGAATCTCACAGGTATATGGTTGAGTGAAGGAAACAGACACACAGAAAGTGGTACATATGATCATTCTATTTATATGAAGTTCAAGAACTGGCAAAACTAATCTATGATGATGCAGTCAGAATGTGGTTACTTTTGAGAGGAGGAGCATTAACCAAGGTGGGGCATAAGGGAGACTGTTGAGGTGCCTGAAATATTTTTGCAGCAATCTGGGTGGTAGTTTATGGGTATTGCTATGGACAGAACTGTGTCTCCCCAAAATTCATCTGTGGAAGCCCTAATCCCCAATACAGCTGTATTTGGAAAGAGAGCCTTTAGGAGGTGATTAAGCTTAAATGAGGTCATAGGGCCCTGATTCCATAGGATTAGTGTCACTATAAGAAGAGATAGCAGAGGGTTCGTGTGCTTCCTCCTCCTCCTCCCCTCCTCCTCTTTCTCCCCATGTGTACACACCAAGAAGAGTTCATGTGAGGACACAGCAAGAAGGTGGCCGTCTGCAAGCCAGAAAGAGAGCCCACCACACCAGAATCCAAATCAGCTGGCACTTCAGTCTTGGACTTCTGGCCTCCAGGACTGTGAGAAAATAAATTTCCATTGCTTAAGGCACCAGTTTGTGGTATTTTGTTGTGGCAGCCTGGACTAAGACTGGTGTGTGTGTGTGTGTGTGTGTGTGTGTGTGTGTGTGTGTGTGTGTGTGTGTGTGTGTGTGTGTGTGTGTAAAACTCTATGTTTTACATATATATGTATATACCATATATATATTACAGATCTATACCACATATAGGTAAAATATACATATAATTTACACATATTTAAAATATATGTATTTATATATTATATATACACCATATATATATATTACATATGTGTATATATATGTAAAACTCTACAGAGCAATTTGTGCCTTTTACTCTGTGGAAGTCATACCTCAAAATAAAAATAAGCAAAAGAGAAAGAGCAAGGGGCAGCACAAGCTCATTTGTATGCCCCGAGCTGGTGAGCAGGTGAGGCAGGTCACCCATCAATTGTGCCCACTTGGCTGATGAGAAAAGTGAGGCTGTGGATGAAATGATTCATGCCTACAGAGGCAGAGCAGGCTACATGATATAATCCTGTTCAGTCTGGTGAACAGTGCTGATAAGTGCCCTCTGCCAAGCCCTTGGTGACGATGGCATCATGATGTGCAGGGCTCAGGCAACCTTCCAGGAAGCGCCCAAGTCTGAAGACACAGTGTGGTCCACACTGCGATGGGCTTCATGTAGGTCACGGAAGCACAAAAGGGCCCCTTTGAACAGCCCAAGATGAAGGAAAGGGGACTTCTGAACCAGGACTTTGGGGGTAATCAGGCAAAGTCTGCATTTTAACCTGCTCTCCAAATCAGTCCAGGGACATCTCCATGCCCTGCTCCTCAAAGTGTGGCCCACAGAGCGGCAGCAGCCCTGTCACCTCGATGCTCACTGAAAATGCAGAATCATGGTTCCCTCCAGACCTAGGTCATCAGAATCTGCATTTTAACTAGATCCCGTGGGAAAGCACATTCACACTGGAAAAGTGCTGGCCTGGAAGGTTCAGAGGACACAGGAAGCCAAGGAGAAGTGGGAAAAAGACATGGCACCCTCCCAAAGGACTGAATACCCCACTCTCTTGGTCCTCGCTGCAGACACATTTGAGTACTGGTCACCTACTCAATTCCCACTGACCCAGGTAACCAGGTCCCAGGGGACTGTGTGTCTATGCTCACACAGCAGGTGTTCCTACCCCAGCAGGTCTTCCCTAGCAGGTGTTTGAGACTGTGATCTGGCAATTAGAGCCGCTGATTGGAAAATGGGCTGCTTACCTGTGACAAAGAGGGCTTCTCTTCTCTGAGACCTTGGACAGAACAGGCTTCCAGGGTGGCTAATTACCTGTTAGGTAGCAAGGCTATCACCTATGGGGCCTTTTAGCTTGGTTAATAAAGCAATTTGCTTGGCCTTTTGTCCTTCTCTTGTTGTGATTTCTTGGCTGACATGGGTTTTACAAAATGAGAAAGTTATACAAAGGCTGCTTAAGCCAGAGTTCAGCACTTGGGGCCCTCCCAGTTACTTGCCAGGCTGGAGTCAAGTCTACCATAGAACCATGCTCCTAGGAAAAGGTGTGGGTCCACTCTTCTTGGATCTGTAGATCCAACAAGGTGTGTGAATAATTGCACAGAATTTGTAGGTTATCCTAAGAATTAATTTAAATAAGATCATATATATATAATAAGATTAGTAAAACAGACACTTTATTTAAATGATAGTAGTTATTTTCTTAGACCAGATCATTGAAATTTAATAGGGACATTTTTATTTCAAAATACGTGCACTCTAACATCCAAGGTGTCCAATCATTCCAGTTTGCCTGGAACTGAAGCGTTTTCTGGGACACAGGACTTTTGATGCTAAAGCCATTCCAGACAGTTGATTACTCTGTGAACAACTTTGGGCCTGGGTCTGGGACTGGCCCTGTTCCAGGATCTAGAAATACAACCATGAACAAGACCCAAGACCCTGTCCTAATGGAGCTGAGTGTCTAATGGGGAGAAAAGAAAAGTAAGTAAACAAAATATTTACAATGTTAAGTGTGATGCTGGAAACAAAGAATTGCAGTAGGGTGGTCCAGGAAGGTGTCTCTGAGGACTGACAAATGGCAAGGGTTCATCCATTGGAAGAGATGTGCATGTGGTGCTTGAGAGAGAGAGAGAAGTGAGAGTTCCAAGAGGACACAGCAGCAAGTGCAAAGGTCCTGAGGCAGGGCAGTGCCTGCTTTGTGTTACCTCAGAAGGAGGCTGGTGTATGTAGCATGTGTGTGTGCGCCTGTGTGCATCTGTAGAGGCAGCGAGAGGAGGTGAGATTGAGGTTGAAGATGTGAGCAAAAGCCAGACTATGCAGACCTCGTAGACCAAGGCAGGAGTTTGAATTTTACTCTCAATGTGATAGAAAGAACTGAAGGGTTAGCCCTGCTATTCTTTTCCTGAACTTCTCAAATCATAGACTTTGCTTGGTCTCCCTTGTTTTGTCACAAGTGCATTTCAGGTCTATATATCTGCCACTAAGCACAGCTATAGCTGCTTTGCATGATGTTTTAAATTAATAAACCTTATTAATTGTGTTTTATGTCCACAGAAAAATTGAGCTGAAACAACAGAGTTCCCATATACCTCCTTTTCCCACACATGCACAACCTCCCCCACTATTGAAATCTCACAGCACAGTGGTACATTTGTTACAATAAATGAACCTACATTGAAACATCATTATCACCCAATATCCATGGTTTACATTAGGATTCACTCTTGGTGTTGTGCATTCTATGGGTTTTAACATGTACCCGCTGTTGTAGTATTATACAAAATAGTTTCATTGCCCTAAAAATCCTCAGTGCTCTGCCTATTCATCCTTCCCTTCCTGCAAACCTCTGGAAACCAGTAATCTTTTTACTGCCTACATAGTTTTCCTTTTATAGACTGTCATAGTTTGCAGCCTTTTCAGATTGGTTTCTCCCACTTAGTAACATGCAGTTAAGTTTTCTCCATGTCTTTTCATGGCTTGATAGCTCATTTCTTTTTTGGTGCCAAATAATATCCCATCATCTAGATGTGTCACAGTTTTATTTATCTATTCACCCACTGAAGGACATCTTGGTTGCTTCCATGTTTTGGCAATTATAAATAAAGCTGCTATAAAACATCCATGTGCAGGTTTTTGTGTGAACATAAGTTTTCAACTTCAGGTAAATACAAGGAGCTTGATTGCTGGATTTGTGATAAAAGCATGCTTAGTTTTGTGAAAAACTGCCAAACTGTTTTCCAAAGCAAACATTTTGCATTTTGCATTCCCACCAGTAATGAATGAGAGTTCCCATTGCTCCACATCCTGTCCAGCATTTGGTGTTGTCAGTGTTCTGGATTTGGACCATTCAAATAGGTGTGTGGTGGTATTTCATTGCTGTTGTGTGTATGTGTGTTTTGTTTTGTTTTTGTTTCTGTTTTGTGGCTGGCCAGTACAGGGATCTGAATCTGTGACCTTGGTGTTTATTGTTGCTTTAATTTGCATTTTCCTGATGATATCTGGTGTGGTGCATATTTTCCATTGCTTATTTTTCATCTGTATATCTTCTTTGGTTTTCAGTTTGGGGAGTTTCTATCATCACATCCTCAAGCTCAGATATTCTTTCCTCAGCCATGTCTTATCTACTAATGAGCCCATCAAAGGCATTCTTCATTTCTGTTATAGTGTTTTGGATCTCTAACATCTCTTTGTGGTTGTTTCTTAGAATTTCCATCTCTCTGCTTACATTGCCCATCTGTTCTTGCATGTTGTATACTTTTTCCATTAAGGTCCTTAGCATGTCAATTACAGTTTTTTTTTAAATTTTCTGCTCTAATAATTTTAACATCCTTGCCATATCTATTCTGGTTCTGATGCTTGTTTAATCTCTTCAGATTATGTATTTTGCCTTTTAGTATGCCTGGTACTTTTTTGTTGAAAGGTGGACATGATGTACTAGATAAAAGGAACTGTGGTAAATAGGCCTTTAGTAATGTGGGGGTAAGGTGTAGGGTGAGGACAAGTGTTCTATAGTCCTATGACTAGGTCTCAGTCTTTTGGTGTAAATTTCACTAAAAAAACTGAGTCCTTCTCAGTTTTTTTTTTTTCCCCCTCTTAGGTGGGACAGGAGAGCTAGAGGGAGCTGAAATTTGGTATTTCCCTTCCCCCACATGGAAGGCTACAGCCAGCTGGAGTTGGGTATTTCCCTTCCCCCAGGTTGGTTTGGCCCTGATAAAACCCCAGCATGTTAGGCCCCAGGAAAATAGTTTCACCCGAGGACAGACTTTGTTAAGAAGAACAGAATGCTCTAGCATATTTCATAATGGTTCCTTTTCCTCACCCCTTGCTGGAAGCATGAGGGGATTTTTCTCCTGTATTCACTATGAGGACCTGGTAAAGTTCCTGCAGGTAAAACTCATAAAAGTGTGGGGTCTCCCTCTCTATGACTGGGTTCCCCTGGAATTTGTAACTCTCAGATTTGTTCATGCTGAGCCTCCAGCAATTTGTCAATTACAGCTTAGGTTTTCCTGCCCTGGCACTGGCCCTCACGGAGGATTCTGCTCATGGATTTCTGCTCTGGTAGATTAGGATTCTCTGTATCCACCTGTTCATCCCTCCCAGTTTGGGGCAGTGGTTTGCTCTGTCATCTCATTTCTCTGATGGATCTAAGAAGAGTTGTTAGTTTTTCAGTTTGTTCATCGTTGTACTTATTGTCAGGACAGACTGGCAATTGCTAAGCTTCCTACATGCTGGACTGGAAACCCAAAGTTTATAAATTTTGTTATATGTTTTTATTGTCTTTCAGAACTAAATATTTTTTTGTAGAGTTCACTACAATATTTTCCTTGATGACTAAATTACTTAGAAGTGTTTTAATTTCTAAACATATGATAAAGAAGAAGGTGCCTATCTTTTTTCTTTTTTCTTTTCTTTTTTTTTTTTTTTTTTTTTTTTTTCCATTATGGTCAATGAATAAGATGTGGATTCTTTGAAATATAAAGACACTTTCCCTGTGGTCTGGTAAATGGTAAATATTCTATATGTGGTTGAAAGGATTTTGTATTCTCTATTTTAGGGCAAGCATCTATAAATGTCAAATCCACCAGTTTTGTTCAAATCTCTTGTGTTCTTCTTAACTTTTTGTCTCCTGGATCTATCCATTTTTGAGAGTTATGCTAAACATTGATTCTGGATTTGCCTATGTCTTCTGTCAATTTTTGAAGTAGATTTTGAGGCTTCATTATAAGGAACATATAGTTTCAGAATTATCTTGCTGTCACATTTTGCCTTCCAGCTTTATGTAATGATTCTCTCTCTCCCTAATAATTTCTCTACTTTGCCTAATATTAATATTGCTACATTGAGATTTCCTTTGGTTTAGTATCTACTGGTTTGCTTTTTTTCATGCTTGGCTTTCAATGATTGGTTTCTTTTTGTCTTATGAGAGTCACTTATAAACAATATATAGATAATTTTTTATAATTTTGCCTTAATTCAATCTAAATGTGCATTCATAGTGACTTCTGGTATATTTTGACCCATTTCTTCTTCTCCCTACTCAGTTTCTATCACATGATATTTTTTCTTTACAACCTCTCCCCTCCTCCCCCTTTTATTTAATTCTATTGATTTGGAAGTTATTTTTTCTATTTTGTTCTATTTTGTTAATTTAATGATTGTTCCTATCTCCCTGTCAAGCATATAAAAACTCTAAAACTCCTAACCCACCCCCTTCTTTCATAACTAATATTTTGGTTCCATTTTTTATGTCCTCCTGAAAGAAATTATTATTATACTTTTATATTCTTCATGCTAGTTTGGATGTTTAAATATGTTTTCTTATTTTTTTGCTCATTGTTACTTCTATTATATTTCTTCTCACTATAGTACATCCCAATTGCTACTTAAATCCTTCAGTAATTCTTCTAGTGAGTAAGGTTTCTGAGGAGCAAACTCTCTCTATTTTGTTTTAGAGTGTTTAGATTTAGCCTCCACTCTTTTATAATGGTTTAGCTGTGTAGAAAAAGAAAAAGAAAATTTTAACCTGACAGTCATTTTCCCTCAGCAGTTTGAAAATATTATGTATGGCCTTCTGTCATCTAGTGCTGCTAAATAGAAGTCCCCGTCAGTCTGATTCTTGTTCCTATGAAGGTCATTTGTCTTTTCTGTCTGAGAGCTTTTAAGATTTTCTGTCTGTCTTTGGTGTTCTATATTTTTACCATGATGTGTCTAGGTAAAGATAGTTAGCTTATTAGTTAGTTAGTTGTTTAGTTGCTCATTCATTTCTCTGTTGGGGAGGAGGGCTCTATATAATTCTTCAATCTGAAAACACATCTTCCTTCAATCCTACCTTTATCTCTTTGACTCATGCTTTCTCCCATCACTGATTTTCTTTCCTTTTGGAAGTTATAGCACACTTACATGATGAATTCACTCATCTGTTCTACACGTGTCTCAACTACCTTTTTCTGTGTTCCATTTCTTGACTTCTCTCTGCTGTTTGCAGGATGGTTTCTTAAAGTATATCCTCCTATTCACTATTTCTCTCTTTCTTTGTGTAATTTGCTGTTCGTCCTATCCATTGAATTTCTACTATTTATGAGCAGGTAGGTAGAAAAATAAATAGATAGATAATGTATTTAGAATAATATGTACTTAGAATAATACATATTTAGAATAAATACAAAAATACTCCTTGATTCTTTTTCAAATCTGCCTTTTATAACATCCTCTTTTCCATTATATTTTCTTGTACTTTTATACATTTTTAATCATTTTAAATATCACTTTTTATCTCTTTCAGACTGCTCTATATGCTTGAGTTCCCCAGGTACTGAGTTTTCATTAATTTCTCCTGCTGCAGGCCCTCCCCTGGGGTGATTTGTTTCCTCCACTTGTCCATAATTTTTGTTGAGCTCATCTTCAGCACAACTGATTGTCCCAGGGGGTTCTAGTGTACCCTGAGTTACAGTACAATCCACAATCCACAATGAGTGCTTTCTGGCTTCCTGTTGTGCAGCTCAAGGGATTTCAATTGTCCTGGGCCATTTCTTATGTTACTTTCTCATTTGTGGTCCTCACACTACAGAGGAAGTGAACCTTTGTATCCCACAACCATGCATGGGGCAGGATAAGTTTTTGAGTTTTGGGGGGGAAATTTATGTTCCCTTGCCACCCCCTACCTAAGGCCCCATATTACCAGGTTCCTACTTGCTGCTCTGGGCTGGGAGGAGGAGTGGATTTTTTTTTTTTAGTCTATGTGACCCAGGAGCACTTCTCAGACAGGGGGAGAAGGGAGATTAGTTTCTGAGCCCTCTGCCTCGTTGCATCTCTGGTACCTGTGCTGTTAGGACCCCAGACGCCAGCCTCAGGGTCTATGTCTGCTCTGACCTGGCAGGCTGCTTTAGTGTCAGCTTCTCCTATGCTTCTGGCTTTGATCTCTGTCTTTGTTTCTGGATTCTGGGGATTTTTCTCCTTTTGTCATGCTAGGAAAATAGTTATAATTATGTTTGTTCTCTTATTATTATATTGTATTCAGAATTCTATGTGTTTGTATTAGGAGAGGGACAAGTGCACACCAATTCAGTCAACCATGCTGCTGAAAGTCCTCCGTGATCTACTTTTTCTTTAGTAAAATATTCAAATTGAAACATAACATACAAAAGCATGAAAGAAGAACATGTCATAATGTACAGCACGATGTACAGCTCAAAGAATCTTTGCAAAGTCAACACACCACATACCTAGCACCCAGATTAAGAAATAGACTGTCAGCACCCTAGAAGCCACCCTTGTACCCCAGTCGACCTCCCCAAAGATAATCACTGTCCTGCCTGTTGACCCACACATTGGTTTTGCCTATTCTTGACTTTTGTAAAACTGGAACCACACAGTATGTTCTCTTTTGTGTGTCACCTAATTCATTCAACATTATGTGTGTGAGATCCATCCATGCTCTTGTGTGTAATTGTAGATCACTCACCATTTTATTACTGTAGAGTATTCATCCCATGAATGGACCACAATTTATGTATCTGTTCTACTACAGCTGGGCAGTGGATGGCTATTGCAAATACTGCTGCTATAAATATTGGGCAAACATATGTATTCATTTACTTTGGGTATATACCTTCAAGTGGGATTGCTGGCTCTAGGTAAGTGCATGTCCAGATCTACTTGCTAAGATTCTTCTTGCCCTCTTGGAATTGTCTGTCTCCCCAGCTATACTTAAGGTCCCTGAGTGTCAGGTCCTTGTCTGTATTCACTGCTATTTGCCCAATGCCTTATACACCATAAATGCTTAATAAATGTTTGTTGAATAAATGAAGGTATGGAAGGCATAAATGAGTAAATGTAGATCTGACAATGAGCCCAGATAGCAGATCCAGCTGCCTATTTATCTCCCCCCATCCCTACCTGCTGCTGCACACCTGGAAAGTTGGGTGCAGCAAGGGGGATCCCACACAGAGGCTATAGGATGGCAGGGGCAGGGGCAGGCAGCTGAGCAGAGCTATCCACCCACCCTGACACTTGCTGCCAGCATCTCCAGCCTGGGGCACATTCCCAACACAGTGCCCCTCACATTTCCATCTGGGCCACGCCATCTTTTGAAACAACCAAGTGTGTGACCTTCAGCCATAGAGGAGTCCTGGCCTCCAGAAAATCCAACTAGACATGTTCCTTTGCTTAATGCGGGATGTCAGGGAGCCGGTAGAGGCAGTTTTCATTCCCAGTCTCCTATCGTTTTCAGAAATGTCGAAAAGGCTGACAGGTCTGGGAGAGGAGGTAATTCCCCTTCAAGCTAATCAATACCAGAGACTCAAGGTGCCTCCTGCCTACGTCAAACACGGGGTTTTAGCAGCAAAGCACTTGCAAGACTTGGGTGAGTTCTTTTTTTTTTCATTTTTCTTTTCTTTTCTCTCTTTTTTTTTTTTCTTGGTCTGTCAGGTTGGTAAAGGCACTGTACCTTCAGTACATACCAAAGTCATAGTGTCTGGTCCCTGATCTTCTGCCATGTTCTCAAGGAAATATGTGTGTGTGTGTGTGTGTGTGTGTGTGTGTGTGTGTGTGTGTGTGTGTGTGTGTGTGAGAGAGAGAGAGAGAGAGAGACAGAGAGACCGAGAGAGAGAGAGAGATGAGGAGGTGGAAAGAGACAGGGCAAAGAGGAAAAGAGAAGGAAAGAGAAAAGAGAGATGAAAGAACGTAAAAAGAAAATAGAGGAAGAGAGAAGAGGTGAGGACAGAGGGAGAAGGATGAGGAAACAGCAAAGAAACAGTGAGGTGATGAGTGACATGGCCAGAGAAAAGAAGAAGATGGAGAGAGAAGAGACAGGAAAAGAAAAAGAGAGAGAGAGGAGAGAGGAAATGAAATAGACAAGAAATTCAGAAGAAAGAAAAGGGAAGAAGGAAATAAACACTGAGGAAGAGAAGGGAAAGAGTGAAAGATGAGAATAAAAAGGCGAGAGAGAAGGGAGGTGCCCTAAAGGCCCAGCCCGGGGGACTCGGAGACGTCCACGTTTTCTCACGACCGTCAATGCAGACAGGTGTCAGATGGACCCTGGGAAAACCCTGAGACCCAAACAGGAAAGGAAAGTGCCCAGGCCCCAGTGAATTTGCCCTCTCTGCTCTTCAGAATGGAAGTAGGATAACCTGAAATGTGGCTGAAAATCCATCCTGAGCTCCCCAGTGGCACCAGCAAGGAGGTGAAGCAGCAGGTTGGTAGCAAAGAGGACTGAGTCTTTGCTTTTCTATGGGATCATGAGTGTCTTTGAGTTGGCTGGGTCCACACCCTCCATGCGCCAGGATCCCACCCTGTCCATGTGCCCCGCTGCCCCCACTCCCTGGGCCCTATTGAAGTCAAAGGGCACATCACTTTCAGCGTGAAAGTGGCCTTTCAGCTTCTGGGAGACCTAATGCTGTTTATATTCTGTCCCATATGAACTTCAGATTATTTCAAGGATGTATTATGCCCCCATTTGGATGATCTCCTCAAAGAAAAATACTTTAGCATAGAGTCCCTATTACATAAATATTAGTGTGTATGAGGCAGGGTGCATACTAATTGTATATAAACACCATCTGAACTGAATAAAGCAGAGAGAAATCTGATTTGTTGTCTTCTGCTTTTTAAAATAATATTTGTATCTTATTACTTTTGGAAAAAATGATTTCAGAAGCTTCTTAAGAAAAATAAAAAGAATTATACCATAGGACTAATCTAATGGAAATTTTTAAAAGAAGGTATAAAAAATGAATAAGAATGTTCTGGAATTGGAAGTGAAATCTTGCTTAGAACTTCCCAGAGGCCTGGGCAATAAAGTAAAATAAATAAATAAATAAATAAATTCAGAAAATTTCCTTAATGTTGACCAAACACATTCTTACTCTGAATTCTGAAAGAAATGTGTCAAAAGGGCCTTTATTTAGAGACCAACAAATGAATTCATGAAGAATGCCCTGGAAGGAGAAAAAATCCATAGCAATGTTCATCACTTCAGTAAAGACAGTTCTGCAAAAATATATCCTTATGTGGTCTAATTCTATTTTTTGCAATCCCTTGTTAATTTGTTTTTCTTGCTGCTTTGTTCTTAGCTGCAGAACAGTCCTAGTTTTGCAATTTGGGGAGGAACCTGAAGCTAAACAGTTAAGAAACAGTAAGAGAGACACCAATTTGTACCTAGGAGTAAAATCTTACTTGAGGATTTAAGAATTTAAAATATATTTTATGATATATATAAAATAAAATACATTATATAAAATATAAAGTATATGTGTGTATACATCTGTATGTATCCATACATATATGTGGGTCTACGTGTGCATGCTTTATTCTTTAAAGTTGTAACTATGCATTCATTATGAAGAACTCAATTTCGAAAAAATATTTAGTGAAAAAAATATATTAATCCTTAAATTAAGTCTGTATAATGGTAAAGGCCTTTGGTTAGGCAGACCACACACCCAACGCCTGTCTCCTGGTGGCAGCAACACTGATTTCAGGCAAAGGAGCCAACCCAAAGCTCACGGATGTGTGAGCAGAAGCCTGCTAAGTGTCTTAGAGCAGGTGTTTTACCTTTAATAACTCACGGTGCAATTATGCAGGAATTTGTCCAAGCCTTTTTGCAAACTATTTATACATTTGGCATTTACTCGATTGGGGGAGGAAGAAAGGGGTAAAAAAGAAATTTTAATCTCATGAGATTTATTTTTTGTCTTAAAATGACTTAAAGGGAAACGGGGTAGATTTTGCCAACGTTGGTGGCAAATTGTCCTGTATTAACAGCATGCTGTGGGCCAGGCACCACACTGGGGGCTTTATAAACAGCCTCTCATTTAATCCTCATAACACCCCTACATGGTTGAGATCACCGTAACACTTCATGGATGAGGAGCCAGGCTCAGAGAGGTCCTGGCAGTCGTCCAAGGTCACTCAGCCTGCACAGATAAGGCCTGAAACCTGGTCTGTTTGCTCACAAAGCCTGTGACTTCTTGTATGACACCAGCTCTTCTCCGGGTGCCAAGGGTAAGGGCACCGCCTCGTTGGAGCTGAAGTCATATGTACGGTCTCAGCTATCTTCTCCAAATCCCTCCCCATCTAAGTTCTCCCCACTTGCCCTGCTCCTTCCCAAAATCCAACTCAGTTTTCCTGGAGTTTCCAAATGCAGAGAAGTTTGGGAATGGGAAGCTATATGTTTAAGGGGTCTCCCAGCCCTGAGAGTCTGTGAAATACTCAAGTAACCACAAGGACTTTCATAAAAAGGCAATTTCTACAGCACGCAGTGGGGGATAAAAGCCACGATATTTTCCCATTCTTTTTCTTCAAAACTTGATGAAAACATGAGACCATCCACAGGCAGGAAGCAGAAAATGATCATTTCACAGCAGGGGCCACTGCGCCAGTACACAGAGCACTACTGAGCGGGAGGGGGCTCTCTGGGCTGGTGCCTCTGAGGGATGGTCTTCTCTCTGCAGCCCAGCGGGGTCCCTCGTCCTCTGTGGGCCTCGGCACCCCCATTACCACTCTTTGTAGGACCCCCTTGCTCTGCTGGTCATGGATGTTCCAAGTCCCCTGGGTAAGTTCTAGGGTCTGGGTGAGCCTTACACATTACTGTCACCTTAGGTGTAAAATAGGTCAAGCAAACGCCTTCTGGTTTCTGGCTGGAGAAGATGTTGGGGGGTGCTAGCAGATCTGAGTTTATGTGCTGCTCAACCTCTCACTGTTTGAACTTGGGAAAGAACATACGTCTGAGAAAGAACATTCCTCCTCCACCTGAAGCTGCTGGACATTGTTAATGTAACAGGAAAGTTCAGATACCTGTTTCCACTTCCCACAAATTGCTTGGGCTTCTACTGTTGGAGTAATGGGATTCTGCTAAAGATTAAAATATATATACATACACGTCACACAAGCACTGGTGCCACAGAGGAGAGCAGGATTAGAGTCCACTGGCTGTGTGACCTTCGGCAAGTCACTTCACCTCTCTGTTTCCTCTCCTGCACAGTGGGAGTAGGGACACTCACATAATTTGGCTGTTGGAGAAATGTGAGGAAATCATCAATCAAAGAGCAAGCCCAGGACACGATGGCTGGTCCCAGTGTGTGGTCAGATGGGTTAATCCACTGCTGTTGATGAGGGTTACACAAAACTCAGCCGGGTTTATTCTACTGAAAATTCAGAGGTGGAGGAACGGTGGGAATGCAGGTGGGTTGGGAAGGTGGAGCAAGGCAGTGCATAGTGGAGCACTCGGGACGTGACCCATGGTCTCAGCAGGGCCAGGTCGCTGGCGTGTGACCACTGCCAAAGCCCCAGCACTTGGTTTAATGCTCTGCTGTCTATGGTTTTGAAAATCTTGTCATTTTTGGACAAGGGGCCCTCGTTGTCATTTTGCACTGGGCCCTGCAAATGATGTGGCTGGTCCTGTGTCTCAGCCTATGCAGGTCTTCCGTGGCTGCATTTCAGCTCCTGAATCTGCAAAACAGGGACACTGGATGGTGACCAAATGATGCTAATGGTGATGGCCCTTTTCCAAGGCTTTCCTGGGTGGTGCTGAACACCTCCCTATGCCTACCACGGTGCTTGGCACTAACTAGGTGCATAGTAAACACCCTAGTGAGTTTTGGACTCTACCCAAATTCCCACCTGTAGAATAGTGAAGAGTGAAAT
The DNA here is from genome assembly GCF_027409185.1 of Cynocephalus volans. NCBI lineage: Eukaryota > Metazoa > Chordata > Mammalia > Dermoptera > Cynocephalidae > Cynocephalus > Cynocephalus volans. Next base: position 201,487,129 of record NC_084461.1, read on the forward strand.
CAGAGGGATTTAGAGCCAGACAGACTTGGGTTCAAATCCTAACCCCTCTGGTCACCAGTCATGGGACCTTTGGTAAATTCCTGACTTCATGGCTGAAGTGGGGGTGACAATGGTATCTCTCTTCTAGGTTGCTGGGAGGTTAAATGAGATCGTGTGTGCTAAGCGCCATGCCAGGCACTTAAATAGTAACTGCTAAAATTCATTTATTTATTAGTTGAGCACCTACCATGAGCTGGGCACTGCGCTAGGCTCTGAGCAGATAGCGGCAAACAAGAAGGATGCAGTCCTGACCCTCGAGAAGCTCTCACAGCCCAGACGGGGAGGCAGAAAATAAGCAAGGAGACGGGCAAGGGCTGAGGGTGACTTCTGATGGTGGCCAGCACTCTAAGCAACTAAGAGAGCAAGGACAGAGAGTGGGGCCCTGCTGTTAACCCTGCGACGGTTCCTTCCCACTCAGAAATTAAACTCTTTGTGATGAGCTTGAGCCAAGGATTTCAAACCCACTCCACAACATATCACTTTGGAGGAAGGGAATTGTTTTCCAGAAATTTCCAGATGATTTCCCTCAACTCCACATCTGGAGAAGGTGCTGAGTCTCTCCCACCTCCAGGAGGGCAAAATCCCCTAGAGGACCCCAAGCAGAGCCCCCTGACCAGGATCCCTTGGACCCCACCCTAGAGCTCTTGCGAGCAACTAAGAACAGATAGAATGGGAAATGAGCAAATTATCCCAATAATTTGTTTAAGAAGGAGGAGAAAAAGTCGCCCAAGAAAAATGATATCCAGTAAGACGGTGGGTTTCTAATGAATGTGCGGGTAATGAAATAAACCCGTTTAGGCCACGCTGGGCCCTGATCTTCCCAGGGCCTAGATTAAAAAATGGAACATCTGTGATGATTTAATTTACATCTTAATAACAAACAGGCCTCGAGAAACCCGCGGATAAATGCCTTTTATTGCCGGCGTATCTTTTGCACTGCAGCTTGAATGAAAACTGTGGTAATTAATTGTTTTAAGCGATTCTATTAAAAAGTGTCTGCAAGTGCTGCGTGCCGAATGTTTATGCAGCCCGGGCTGCCGACAGGAATGCAGACAAGCCCAGAGAACAGGCACAGAACGAGGTACCTTATTTTATTTTTTTCCACATGCGCTGCCTTAAAGACATGCAGTCCTTTTATTTATTTATTTCCAAAGAGACAGATGCAAGGCCCGCTAGTTTCTCTTCTGTTTTTCTGCTTTTTTTTCAAATCGTAGTTGTCAGTCTTGGAACTGACAAATGGATGCTGTCCTCCCATCCCAATGTTTACTTAATCCTCTCCTCCAGTCCCAGCTGAGGATAGTGCCCAGGCCGCTTCCTCTTTCTAACACTCTGGTACCTTATCTGGAAAATGGGGACAATGCTATAATCCATCCATCATTTGTTCCAGCCACTCAGAATGACTGCAAGGTCCTCAATGTAACATTGATTCTGTGGTGGCTGAGATGTACAAGTCGGGGTTTCTGTTGAAAAAGTATTCCCCAAATTAAGCATCTCAGATGTGCCAGGCTCTGAGGATAGAGCTGTGGTTTCTGCCATTTGTGAAACTCACATGTGGCAGGGAGAGGGGGAGGGGGGCTAAGTGTGACAGCCAATAAATAAGCAATGAATAAGCAATAAATAAATGAGCAGCCATATTATAGACATCCGAGGTCTCAGCCCTGACTGCGCACGAAAATCCCCTCGGGACCTCTTAAAATATACCCAGGCCCCCGCCCACCCCTCAGAGGTCCCAATTTAATTAGTCTGGGGTGGAACTCAGCCAGCAGTATTTTTTAAAGCTCTATGGGAGATCCATCAGGCATCCTGGGTGGAGAATCAATGGCAGGCAGAGGAGCCAAGGACACTTCTGAGGCAGCTCCGTGCTGTGAAGGGAAGAAATAGGGTCTGGGGAGGGAGAATCTGAGGAGCAATCAGGGTGGGCTCTGTGAGGTGGTGACATTCAGCCTTATGCAGATCTCTGGAAAAGCATTCCAAGCAGATGGAACAGCAGGTGCAAAGTGCACTGTGTTTGAGGCATAGAAAAAGCAGGTGTTCCTGGAGAGAGGTGAGGGAGGGAAGGGGAAAGGAAACGAGGCTTGAGAAGCTAAGAGGGCCAAGTGAAGGAGGCTGGGTAGCCTCAGGTAGCGGGATGGGTCAGGTAGGGGATTGAAGGATCTGATGTATGTGGCTGCTGTCTTGGACTGGCTGGGACAGGACCACAGAGGTACTAAGATAGAGAAAGGAGGCCAGTGGGGTGGTTCTGTGCCATCCCAGCAAGTAGTGCTGGTGGCCTGGAACCCCTGCTGGTGGGGGAGGGCAAGGAGAAAGTTCTTCCCCAGAGGGCTGTCCCCTCCACCCCCACTTCTGCCACCTGGGCTAGCCCCATCCCAGCCCAGAGCACAATGGAGCATAATTGCCTTGGTCTTATACCCAGAATGGGGATGACTCTGGATTCTGGATGGTAGATGGGTTTCATTCCCTGACAAACTTGCCCTCTCAGCCCCATCTATTCAAGGGACGTCTCTGTGTAGGGACCCCTGTCCACATTTGAGTCTTCCCAGCCCCCTGACCTCCACAGAAGCAGCACCCACCTCAGTGCATCAGTACATTTTGTGTCCCAAGAGGGGAGTGAAATCAGCCGGATGAGTTCAGGGGACAAGCTCAGGGTCCATTGCCTGCTTTCTAGTTTCCATCTTAATGTCTTGCTTCTGAATATTTTTTCAAATTCTATTTTAACTTCAAGAATATTCCTCCCATAAACAGACTCTGTGCAAAAGTGGAAATGTGTCTGGTTAACAAATATGGGGAAAGCTCTGCTTCATGGGACTCAGAGGAAAAGAAATTAAAGAGACAAGATTTTCACCTAATTTTTTTAAAAAAGATATTTTTGTTGTTAAGGTGATTTGTCCAGGAAAACCAGGATATGGTGAGAAGGGCCACCTCATGTGTTGCTGATGCGGCTGTAACAAGAGGGTAGGGGGACTTTGCAATGTTGTGCTTTGTACCAAGCTCTGTACAACAGGCACCGCTGGCCCTGTGCTCCAGCTTCTGAGGAGCATCTTAGGTATGGAAAGAAAATCATGCACAGAGAACGATGTTCCCTGTAGCATAAACTGTGAGCCCCCAAATGGGCAGCGACCTAAATGTCCACCCAAAGGAAAAATGAAAAGTGAATTATGACTTATCTATAGAAAAGAACATTACATAGCCATTCCAACCTTTACAAAAATGAATATCCATATGTAAATATAATTATAACACAATAGTAATTGAAAAGGGAAAAAAGTCACAAAATTACAAAGCAATTGAAAAGGAAAAAAAAGTCACAAAATTACAAGCAAATATGATGTCAAGTACAAAAAAAAAAAAACAGGCACAGGACAAAGACTCTAAAACAGCAAAACAATAAAATGGAAATTAAGGCATCTGGTCTGTTTTGTTTTGTGGGCATTTTTTTCTGCCATAGTTCATTCTTCTGTTCTTATGGAAAATTATGATTTCCCCACCACCACCACCACCACCACGCCACTTATCCCCTTTCCACACAGAGCATTCAATTTGGATCTGTGTCCCTGTTCCTCCATTCACAAGCCCTGTGACTTGGGGCAAATTGCCTCCTTCTCTGAACCTGTTTCCTCATCTGTAAAATGGGTGTGATCATTCCTTGTAAGGCCATGGTGGAGAAATGAAAACAAAAGGTGTAAGGTCCTTGGTGCCAGTGGCCTGAGCATGGGTCAGCACATAACAAATGGTCAGCAGTGTTCTGATCATTTTCCCTAAAATTCAACATTTCTTACCGAAGACCATTCAGTTTTGTGCATCAAAAAAATACAAATCTTTCCGATGTATTCATAATAGCCTCTGAATCTGGACCATAGACTGATAAACGTAAGCCATACTTAATCCAACACTTGTCCAGACTTCCCCACATGCTGCAGGAGGGTCCCTCTTCTCCTGCAGTCCTTGGTCACCAATATGATGTCTTCAAGAAGCCCCTTTCAAATGGGGTTCTGGGGTGTGGAGATGGGGTGGATGTGGAGAACCAGGCAGAGCTATCCTGGAAGTCAGAGACCTGTGTCAAGATTTGGAGACCAAGAACTCAGTTTTCTGACCTGTGTAGTGGGCAAGTGGGTCCAGACTGGCTTTTCCCAGCCACTGTCCCCCAGATGCAGGTCTGATGCACCCAGCCCTATGTAATGCCCTCCTAAAAGAAACCGGTCTGTTACCACATGTGTTTGAGTGTGGAAATCCCCCCACAACTGTATTGTTATCGTTGTTTTGTTGCATAACAATATTTACCAGCCTGCTGACAACACTTGGGAAGATGGGAGTAAAGATGATGCATTGATTACACACGCGTCTGCTGAGCACCTGCTGTGTGTCAGGCAGCATTCTGGCTGCTGAGGCTATGGCAGGGAACAAGACAGATAAAAATCCCTGCCCTCGGGGAGGTGGACAAAAATAAACAAAGAGGTAAATTATAGAGTTTGATAGAAGGCGATAAGTGCTATAGGAAAAAAACAGAAACAGTAGGAGAAATGGGGGGAGAGACTTGTAATTTTCAGCAGGGTGGTCCAAGCCTCACTGAGAAGGCAGCATTTGAACAACTTGAAGGAGGAGACGGAGGCGAATATGCAGATATGGGGAGAAAGAGTGTTTTCTGGCAGGGGAAACAGCCAGTGCAAAGGCCCTGGGGCAGGGGTGTGCTTGGCTTGTGAGGAGCGGGTGCTGGAGCAGAGGGAGGGAGGGAGAGTGGAGAGGATGAGGGCAGAGAGGTGGCAGGGTCACCGTGAGGATCTTGGCTGACATCCTATGGGTTTTACAACTTGAGGTCTGTAAACTATGCTCCTGTCATCCTTTTCCTGTCTCCACGTGCATCTGTGAAGCACAGCCATGCCAAAGCTGGGACGGGCAGGGGGGCTTCCCTCTCATCTTCCCCCTCACACAGCCCCTCAGTGGAGTCCCCCAGGCCCTGCAGGTTCGCTGTTGTTCCCCACTTACAGAGGAGCAAATTGAGACTTGGCCAGCTGCGTCCCTTGCCCATGGCTGCCCATGCAGGATGCAGGGAGAAGGTGCAGGTCTAAATGGCTCCGTGGCAGGGCGAGCCCATCAGCATCATCGGGCCACCCCTCAGAGAGACCGAGGCTCCGTGCGGAGAGGCGGGTGCGGGAGAAGCCAAATACACTCCTCTCCTCTCACCTACATCTCCTGGGGACACTCAAAGCCATTTTAGGAAAAATTAAAGTGCTGTAGTGCTTCACCCAGTGGGAAGTAAACGTATGAGACTCATTATCCCAAGAGGTGGTGCAGGCTAAGAATATACACTGGTTCACTGAGAGTTTCCATTAAAAGCAGGAACGATGGATTCAGAGCGTTGTGAAGGAAAGCTGGGTGAAGGGACAGGCCTAGAAGGAGGTGAGGTCACAAAGAGCGGGAGGCCACCTCCAGTCCCTACTGTTCAGAGAGCATTCAGGGGGCAGCTCAGAGGAGGGGCTTACAGGACTTTGGAGCCATGCAAGTGAGGCTTGGATCCCCAGCTTCAACATGTAAATGCCCTGGGCAAGGCTTCCCACCTCTCTGACCCCAAGCTCTTCCTCTGTGAGGTGCAGTGAGCAGTATTCCCTCATGGAGCTGACATGATGATTAGATGAGACCATACTTGTAATCAGCCAGCGCTGTGTCCCTTTGTAGTGCATGTCTGTAGTAGTTCAATGTCTGTCTCCCCACAGGGCTGGAGCCCCAGAGGGCAGAGCTCATGTCTGTCCACCCACTGCCTGGCACATAGGAGACATTCAGAGCATATTTGTGCACCTATCCATCAGCTTCCTGCCTGGTCAGGGGTAGCTCTCAAGCCCCAGACCAGCCCCTTCTATTTCTTCAGGGTACTACAGAAGTCCTAGCAAAGACCCACCAGCCTGGAGAACCGAGAGGTGGGGCTCTTTCTGTATCAGGCCCTTTCTCTTACCCAACCAGCTCTCTGAGGACAAAGCTCCAGCCAGCAGCAAGAGAAAGAATCTCAAGACCTCGAAGTCTATAAACGCCTCCCAATCCAGACAGAGGTCACCCTGCACTGCCTGTCCTCCATGGAGCAGACCCGGAACGGAGTGGGGATGGGGTGGGGTCCTGAAACCCACATTTCCAGCCTAAGCTTTCATTAATCCTTCCATTCTAAAAATGATTCCTTTCAGTTGAGTGGAATATTTTCTTTTTTTCTACAGTAAGAAAACAGTCATGAGAATAAAAACAACCACAAACAAGGTGGCTTCATGTCTCGGTGCAACAAGGCTGGCTGAATACTTCCTTGGTGACAGGGACAGTATTCAAGTTCTAGAGCAGCCTTGTCCAAGAGGGACAGAATGCAGGCCACATGTGTCATTATTAATATTCTAGAAACCACATTTTAAAAACTAAAAAGAAACTGTAAAATCAATTTAATAATATCTTTTGTTTAACCCAGTGTATCAGTAATATTGGAATCATCATTCCAATATGCAGCCAATGTTAAAAAAATTTTTAATCAGATAGTTTGCACTTATTCTTGGCACTAAGTCTGCAATATCCAGTGTGTATTTTACACTTATAGCACATCCCGATTCAGACGTTATGGTTAAAAATGTGGATTCATGTGGCCAAGTTATTCCAAACATACTTAAAAGTTTCCCAATGATTGAATGGAGTATCACTTTTTAAATTTAAATAATTAACATTAAATTTAAATTTCAGTTCCTCAGTCCTACTAGCCACATGCCACATGCCCAATAGCCACTAGTAGCAAGTGGTTACCCAAGAGAACTCTCAGGAGCAGTGGCGGTCCCAGCCCCTCCACCCCTGAATCCTGTTTTTATTGTCTCCTGCCCCAGCTCCCCCAAAGGCCACAGTCCCAGAGAGGTTCTCCACACTGGACAGCCTCTGGCAGCCTCAGGCCCCCTGCCCACCAGGGAAAGGCCTCTCCAGACCCTTCCACCCATGCCTGCATACGCACACGTGCACAACACGTCTCATACACACACAACACACACACACACACCCCTGTCTCTCTCTGGGCTCAGCATCAAAAATAAATGTGTGGGAAAGCAGACCCTTGCGCAGAACCCCAGGAGCATTTAGGGGATCTCTCTGTGGGGCTGGAGAACGCAACCCCTTTCCCTGACCCACAAGCCCTACTTCCTCCCAGGCAGCCCCTCCCCCGGCTCCCCTCTTCCCTACTCTCTGTGGTCTCTTGACTCGGCCCCTCCTGGACATGCAAATGCCAATGCCTGTGCTCTTCTGGCCCAAGGGTGGAAGGGGGTGGAGGGGAATCTGCAAGAACAGGGAGGAGGATTGAAGCCAGGGCAGCAGGGAAGGGTAAGAGAAGGGAGGAGAACAGAATAGGTGAAAGGAAACGGGCAGGAGGACAGACAGACACAGCAGAGAGGCACAGAAACAGAAAAAAGCCAAGAGGGTCCTCGAGGGGAAAAGGCCCAGGATACAAGGTGACCAACCTGCCTGGTTTGTCTGGGACCAAAAGTGTTACTGGGATGTCAGACTTACGTTCTAAAGCTGGGGAAGTCCCTGATCAGCCCACCCAGGACCACAGATGGCAGGAGGTAAGGCCTGAGACATGCAGAGAAGGGGTGGGGGAAGGACAGGGACATGGACAGAAAGGGGCTGGCAGGTGTCCCTCCCCCGGGCCAGGCTTGGGGATGGGTATTGCCTTTGGGACATGGGGCCTCAATCCCACAGGCCTCTGTGAAGCTCAAAGAACAACCCCCAAATGCTCTTGTACTGGACGTTCCTCTCTCTGAGCAGAAGCAGAAAGGGGATACCTGTCCCTCCCTAATGCCACCTCTCCAGGTGCTTTCAGCAAAGGAAACCACAGACACTTCTCGCTGACCCTTCAGTGATCCTGGGGCCTGCTCCCTGCCTCCCATCTGGGCCTCTCTCTCACCCCTTCCCAGATAGTCTGGAAGCTCCCCTGCCTGAGTTTGTAGAACCCCAACCCCCAGATGGAATCAGAAGGGGCGGTGGAATGATTTCATCATCTGCTCACCTGAGCCTGTGTGATCTTGGGTGGGTGACTCGACCTGTCTGAGCTTTAGTTTCCCATCACATCATGAGGCTAGTAGATCTCATGGTACCACACACATGCCATCATTTTATTCCATCCTCGAACAACCCCAAGAGGGAAGTGCCATTGCTATCATGCTATCATCCCCATTGTGGAGATGAGGAAACTGAGGCACAGCGAGGCGAGGTTAGGTGGAGTGCCTGGGGCACACAGATCAAACTTGACAGAGCCAGGATTTGAACTCAAGTTTGCCTGGGTCCTGAGCTGTAGTTTCCAGTCACAATGCTACAGGGTGACCTCCTGAGAGGGCTGCTCTGAGGACAATTCCCCTTCCAACCTCTGACAATCATTCTAAATCCCATGATACATTTGGCCCAAGAGGGTCCAGCTATAAGAGTGTGACCTCCTTACAGCCTCCTCCAACCTTGAGCCATCTATCCCAAGCCTGAGCTCTTCACCATAGGCCATAGCCCTCCCCTGAGGAAGTCACTTGCTGGGTACCTGACCCCTCGGCATCCCCACAGCTCCCCCAACTCAGGCTGCAGCATTGTCCATCTTCAGCTGGATGAGCTGTCACCCAAAATATCCCCAGGTCTAGGCGCCTGGTGATTTTTCCCCCCTTTTTTCCCTTTGCTTTATAACGTTAACCGGGAATGGATTTATTTCAAACCAAATCACCTTTCCCCGTTTCCCAGGGAAAGTGTGACAGTTTGCAATGCCTGTAATTCTTTACTCCCGAGTTAAGATTTGCTCAAGAGAAATAGTTTTCCCCACACCGCACAAAGAATGCAGGGAAGAGAGGAGGAGGCATAAAAAAAAGAAAAGAAAAGCATTTGTCAGATTTGGAGTATGTGAGAGCGTTCGCACATGTGCATGTGTGTTTCCTGCAGTCGGTCGATATTTCATATAACTTTGTTTTCAGTGGTTAGTACAATTAAAATCACAAGGAGAAGTCGGGTGTAAATCAAAGTTCCTTTAAATTTTACCAGAAAGATGTACATATGACTGTCTTTACTCAGCATGAACCAATAAAAGATATGTGGTCGCCTTTGGCAGGAGAGGCAGAAATAAGCAATTTAGGATCTTAAAAGATAAAAGATAATAAAAGTAATTAAGATAATTAACCACCCTGAAGAGAGAAGAATTTACTGCTGTAAATTTTGTATTTCGTTTTGCTTGGCAATATCGCAGCTGCCACTCTACTTAATATACAGAACATCAAGTATCTGAGAGTCTTTTGCTGTCAAAAAACATATATAATAAAAAATTTTAAGAAACGAGGGGGGTTGTAGAACAGGGGCTGCCATTGTAATTCTTTAAAAATCTGGTTCATCGAGTTTGGAGCCAGGTGGGCCCACAATTAGGTAGCGTGGGCTCTCCCTGCATCTTGCAGGTTTGGCAATTATGAAATCCACAAGCACAGAAGAGATTGCTCTAAAATTCCGATATGACTGCATCCCTCTCCTACGTACATCTGCGTCAGGTCTCACCAGGGCCCTTAGGATTAAACCTTAATTCCTAGTCTGACATTCAATGTTCTGCAACCTTGAGATTGGGTCCCTGTCTCAGCCCTGGGCCCCTCACCCTTCTTGCTATAGCACTGGCACCAAGCACCGTCAGTCTTCCTGAGCGATGTGATGTTTCTCTCTGCTGGACCCTTCCCCACAGGAGCCATCTATCAAACTCCTGCTCCTCCTTCATCAGCCAGCTCAAGTGCCATCAGCTTGGAAATTACCGCTGGCAGATCCCCTACCCCCTACCACCCCCATGGGCACCCCACCCTCCTACCACTTTGACCATGCATGCATAATATACTTATTGCTTTAGCACATTGTCTATTCGCATGTCCCCACATTTAGTTGAACAACTATTTCGTCCTTACTGTGTGCCAGCTACTGCGCTAGCTGTTGTAATTTAAAAGGTACATTCATGTATTCATTCAAAAAATTCTTTTTTGATCACCTATTTCATTCCAGTCACTGTTTCAGGTACTGAAAATACAGTGGTGAAGTAAGGAGACAAAACATCTGCACTCTTGGAGCTGAAATTCCATTGGGGGGAGGAGGAGGCGACAGACAATAATCAAGGAAAGAGAACTACATACCGTGAGAGGCGGTGATAAGGGCTACGATAGAAAATAGAGCAGAGAAGGCACAGAGAGTTTAGAGTCAAGTAGAGACATGACAGAAAGGAGGGAACAAGACAGGCATTTAATGACAGCATGGCAGTCTTGGCAGGGGACTCAGCGAGTGCAAAGGCCTGGAGGTAGGAGCAAGCCCAGAGTGTGGGTCGCTGCACGGAGACCTGAGTGGCTGGAGCAGATCAGTGAGGGTAGGTGATAGGAGGTCACACCATGCAGGACTTTATAGACCATTCTAGGACTCTGGCTTCTTCTCTGAGTGGGGCCACTGGGCTTAGGGCAGAGGGATGACATGGTCCACCTCACTTTCCAGAAGCTCGCCCTGGGCTGCTGTGTGAGGAGTGAATTTAAGGGGGTGGCGGGGAGGTGGGAGACCAGGGAGGAGGCTGTTGCAGCCATCCAGCCCACAGGGGACAGTGACCTATGGGACATCGAATGACCTGAGCATCCAGCACCTGCATGGTGCATGGGAGACTTTCACTTTGAGTGTGTGCATGAGCACACACACACACACAAACACACACACACTCACACACAGTCTAAAACTGTGCAGCCTGGAATGTAAGTGGTGAGCAGGACAAGATCTTATGACCTTGAGGTGGCACACTTGAGTTCTTGCAAGAAATGCATATTGTGCTCCAACTGTTTGTCAAGCATACAGTTTAAGAGAGTCTCTGTCATCTATTGTCATCTCTTTACATCAAGCCCTGATGAATCACAGATGCTTCAGATATCTTTATTGAATGAATTTATTGATTGAATTAATGAATGAGATAGTAGGGCAGAGAGGCTTGTGAACATAGATACAATGAGATAGCCCTAAGCCAGAGAAACAAAGTGGAAGCATAGCATATATAAGTGCAGGGACCCGCCCAAGAAATGAGATGGCCCGCTAAGGAGGCAGCACCACCCTGGCCCAGCATCCACCCCTGGCATACCTTATTCTAGATATCCCTCCATTTACCTCCAAGTCCTTCCTCTCTGAGACCCAGCAGATGTCTCCCGTCTGCATCCCCATGGAGACGCCTCCTCGAGGAACCTGCCCAGCACCATGTAAATCTGGGCCCAAATGAGGCAGGCACCTCGGATCTCTCAATAATTAGACTTCAAGTGGCCCCCATAACTCAGCATCTAATTACCTTGCTGGCTCCGTTAGCTTGGCCCTCTGAGGCAACCAGCCCATTTCCCTGGCAGACTGGCCCATAAAAATCCCTGAAAGCACATAGATTTACTGTATTTATTTATTGGGATTTGGAGAAATATACCTGGTACCCAGAGGCCTTAAGATGTGGGGACATAATTTTGAAATGCAGATCATTAAAATGAGGGAGAATTACATGAAAGAGGCAGCAGGCTCCTACATTCCCAGGTAGCAGAAAAGATGCCACTGGTAATGAATTACTGGATTGAAATGATATGGCAGAAGCCATGTGAAGATGCTCTCAGTGGGGATGAGGGGCCTATGTCCCCATCACAGGGCCTTTGCATGTGCTGTTCCCTCTGCCTGGCACTCTGTTCCCTACATGCCTTGGCAGCATGGCTCATCTCATTGCTTGATTAGTTCTCAGCTCAAAGAGTCCCTCCTCATGGAGGCCTCTCCTGATCACCTTCCTAGCATGTCCTCTGTCCAGGCATGCAATCCCCTCCCCTGCTTTAAGTTCTTCACTGAATTTATTCCCGCCCTGAAAGTAATTTGTGCATCTACTTACAAACATCCTCCCAGGAGAATGTATGCTTCTTGTCCATCTCAGTCATCTCTGTTTCCAATGCTGAGCTCTGGGCCAGGCACACAGAAGGAGCTCAGTACATGTTTGTTGAGCGAGTATATGAACAGATCTTGCAGAGGGCGGTCGGTGGCCTCTGGCTGTGGCTCACTCCCCCTCTTCTGTCTACAGAGTCCTTCCCAATCAGTTAATAAACATGATGTCATTGGGTTTCACAGAAACACAATAACGTGACTCCTTCTTATTCCCACTTTACAGGATAGGAAACTGAGGTTCCGAGAGGCTCAGAAATTTCCCCGTGGTTGTTCAGGTAGGAAAGGACAATGATGGAAGTCGGGCCGGGTATGACTATCTCCACAGCCATTTTTCAGGGTGTGGTGAGGGTGCCGTGCCAAGTCTCAGACAGCCACAGTCACAGCCCTCGAAGATGTGGGGTCTGAGTCTTTCAAGTTTCCATAGATGTGCTGAATGGATGTGCCATTCACACTCTGAGCAGAGAAAGGCCCTAGAAATCATTCAGTCCACCCCCTCCTAGTACATATGGGGAAACTGAGGTTCGGAAACTTGCCCGACGCCACACTGTGCATTTGTGGCAGAGCAGGGACCAGTATCCAAGTGGTGGAGTGCAAGAAATGTGGAGTTTGGAGTCTTCCCACCCCAGTTTGGGGTCCTGGGCTATGCTTCCCACCTTAACCTCTGGGGGACTCAATCTCCTCAGCTAGAGTGGGGAGTGTCACAAATAGGAACAAGAGAGCACATACCGGGCACTCCTGGCACTCAGGAAGAGCTCAGCAAATAACGAGAGGGGGCACACACTGAGCACGTTCCCCAGGACGGACCTCACGCTGAGCGCATCACAGGTGGCACCTCATTCCCTCCTCACACTGGGTGTGAGGCTAGTACCACCCTTAGTTCAAGTTTACAGAGAGAAAAGCAAGCTCAGAGACATTGGCCACTTGCCAGAATTTAACCTGGCCCTGCCTGACCTCAGAATCTGAGTTCCCCGTCATTCTACTCGGAATGTGGTTTCCTCATCTATAAAATGGGAAGAGCCAGGCCAGTGGTCATCCTGCAAACCGCTGGTGTATGCTTGGCAGAGAGTTGGGGTGTGTGGATGGAAGTGGGGGTAGAAGGGTGAGCAGGTTGGTGGGCAGATGAGTGGATGGATGGACAGATGGATGGATGGACAGGTGGCTGGATGGGAGGGTAGATGGATGGATGGATGAGAGTATGGATAGTTGAGTGGGCAGGAGGGTAGATAGATGAGTAGTTGAGAGGGTGGGTGGAATGAAAGTAGAGGAACCTTGAAATACTCCCTGCATGCCACAGGTATTGTTTCTCCCTCTGAGAGGCAATTCCTACCTTTGCATGGCAACTATTTTCTCTCCCATCTTGGTCCCCTACAGGCATATCACCCCAGTCAGGTCTCAAGACTCCTGCTGGGGCCCCCACCTTGTGCATGCCTCTCTGCTCACACACACAGACACACACACAGACACGCACACACAGACACGCACGCGCACGCGCGCACACACGCACACGCGCGCACGCACACGCACGCACGCACAGAGAGGGAGGGAGAGAGAGAGAGAGAGAGAGAGAAAGAAGACCGCACAAAGGCACCTCCACGAATGCTGTAGGAGCAAAAGGACCAGGAGGTGGTCTCTTGGGCTTCTCATATTAACATATCAATGTAGGTCCCAGAGCCAAGGGACTTGGAGATGTAGAATTTGCAAAGCAAATTATTAATTCTATAGAGTGCTTCCCCAAACCAACCTAAAGAGGGGGAAATTATATTCTTTTTTTCTGTGCTTTGTGTCCAACAAAAGTGTCTATCCTCTTACTGCTCTTATGGAGCTCCTCTTACTGTCAAAGCTCCCATCAAGAGGACAGTTTCAGCTGCCATCCAGGCCTCGGTATCTGAGTTTTCCCAACCTGGAGGATCTCATTGGATTTTTCTCTGGAGTAAGACAGACCCTTTAAGACCAGCCGTGTGGCTCGGGGCTCTGCACACACCTCCCTGGGCCTCAGTATCTGCCCTGGACTCTGAGGTTAGAAGGTCTTCTTAGTGGGGGTTGTTCAACCAACAGATACTTGTTGAGCACCTACTGTGTGCTGGACACAAGTGTTCAGGAGGGACACAGAGCAGGAGTACCGCAGAGGCTGCTGTGAGGAATAAGTGACATAGTATGTGCAAACCCCTCCACTCAGGGCGGATGCGCAAGTGCTCGATGCCTAACAGTCTTTACGGTCATCGCTGTGATCATCACACAGATAACATGACTCACCCGTGTAACAGGAGTCACAGCATGGACCAGCTCATCGCCTACAGATGCATCTCCCTGAAAAATCTGTGGGTTTTAGGGCAAACTGGGATCTGGTAGAAAGAGCTCCAGGAAAGCCCTTAGTCTTAGTTTCCAGCTTTCTCCTCATTTGCTGTGTGACCTTGGTCAAGTCACTCGCCCTCTCTGGGCCACAATTACCCTACCTACAAATGCCTAGGTTGGCTTAGACAAGTAGTTCTCCATCTTTTATGGAATAAACTCCTCCATTATTTCTTTTGTTTTTTCTTTAAAAAGAAAAGAAAAGAATGGACTAAGGATTTACATACATCGTTGCTTATAAGCACCATGCCAACCCTGAGAGGTAACTCTGTCAATATCCCCATTTCATAGGTCACAAAATTGAGCAGGCTAAAGAGTTGAAGGTCAGTGGCTCACGTATAGAGTCCACACCCAGACCCTGACTGCCTGACACCGGGGCCTGCACCCCTCAGCGTTTCCCTCTGCTGCGTGTATGCTTGCAAGTACTGCAATAGTATGACTACTCCAGGATGCAGTGTTGAAACTTGCTTCTGTATTCCTTAATACATCATCAGCATCTGTCCACGTCATTTCATGCTTCTGTCTCTGCACAGTCAACAGCAGCATGTGTTTCAATGTGTGGGGGCCCCGTGTCAGATCCCTCCCCGTGAGCATTTAGGTTGAGTCTGAATCAAAATCATTTTAAGAGCTAAATATTGTGCAGTCTTTCCCAGGGCAGGGCGGGATGGAGTTGTCTTTTTAGAGTCTGAGTTTAGAGACTGTAACTTGTGACACAAGTGACTGGGTATTAACAGTGGTGACAAGAACACGAGAGCAATGTATCCTGGTTGCATCCGTCGTTGGAACATGGGCAGCTATGAGAATAAGCTTGTGGAAGAAGCTGGAAAGCAAAGAGACCTGGCAGTCTTGATTCTCATCTTCCTCCTCCCCTCCTTCTCCCCACTCCCATACCAATACCCGGAAGCTGGCCCAGGAACCCCCCCCCCTCCATCTCCTAATCCATTAGCAGCCCCGCTTTAACTTCTAGCTTGCAGGATCATTTGGCCTCCCAGACTGGGATCAGCCAACCATCAGGGAGCAGCCCCTTCCAATTTCTCTGAAATATCTATCTCTAAGTCCCATAGGAGAGGGGCAGCTGCAAAGAGAAATAGACCCATCTTAAAAGTGGGATTCTCATGCCCACACTGCTGGTACTTCACTCACTGGATAAACTTGAGCAAGTCACTTTATTCTCTGCAGGCCTCAGTCTCCTCATCTGTAAAATGGAGCTAATGATCACTTTAATCAATAACCACCCTCCCCACAATCCTGGGGACAGCTACATAACTTAGCTTCTCCGAGCCTCAGTTTATTTGCCTACAAAATGGGTTAATAATGATAATGGGCCTCACTGAGTCACTTTGAGCAAGCCTTCAATGCTGTTATAGATAGCAGAGGCCAGCAAAGTTTTTCAGTAAAGGGCCCGATAATAAATATTTTCAGCTTCACAAGCCAGATGGTCCCCATTGCAATGACTCAACTCTGCCATTGTAGCACGACAAAAGCAGCCTCAGATAAAACGTAAAAGAATGGGCGTGGCTATGTTCCAATAGAAGTTTATTTATGGACACTGAAATTTGAATTTCATAGAATTTTCACGTCACAGGATATTATTCTGCTTTTGATTTTTTTTTTTCAATAATTTAGAAATGTAAAAATTACTTTTAGCTCACAGGTCCTACAAAAACAGGCGGCTGATGTAGTTTGCAGACCTCTGATAGAAACACAAGTAGCACTGTACTTGGCACCTAGGCCCTTCATTAAATGTTAATCTTCTCTATTTCCACTTCAATTGCACTTTCAGAAAGAACTTTAGAGGTCCAGTATTACTTCCACTTCCACAAGATCACTCATCAGACCCCACAGAGCCAGCTGCTGGCTTTCTGAATATAAATCTTCTAGGATGGGGCACTCACTTTCATCCCCCAGAGCACTTTGCTATCGGTGGCCAGCCTATCAGACAGTGACTTTTCAATGAAGTAGATATTCATAGTGAACATGTTTCAGTGCTTATTTTCAATCTTTATCTTTTTAATTGCTCACAAGCCCCCGTGAGGTAGCTGCTATTATTCTCCCATTTTTCAGATGAGAAAAATGAGGCACTGGACCAGGAATGGAACCCAGGCATTCTGGATCCAAGGAGAGAGCTGCCTGGTGGTTGAAGCCTTTCCCCCTCTGCTAGGATGGAGGTCCGGGTACCATTGGCCATCAGTCCCCAACTCCCGACTCCCACCTCCCCAGAGACCCCACCTCACAGGCCGTCCCCAGCAGTTACACCCATTCCCCTGGATTCAGGGAAGCTGAGCTGTTTTCCCGGCAAGAACATCGTTCTTGCTGGGACGTGAAGTTCTGGTGTTGGGGGTGGGGGCGGCAGTGTGACAAGCAAGAAATCAGCACATAAACAATTAAAACAAATAAAATTAAATATATATAGCTTCCTCCGCACACGCAGGCTGCAGATCGTGGCTGAGGGTCTCACAGATGCTCGGTGCTGTTCTGTCGCCGGAACACGGGAACGTATTCCGCTAATTGAAGCCCCGATGTAGTGCGTGGTGGGGGTGGGGGGACCCCGGGAGTGATCCATCTCCCCTGGCAGGCTCGTTCCGGGAGGCGAGCGAAGGCGGGCTTGCTGAGCGCGCTGCAAGACTAATATCCCCGCAGAACGTGGAACGGGAAGCGGGAACACCCTCGTTTGTTTTTCGGGATTTTTTTTTTTCTTTTCTTTTTTTTTTTTTATGTAGGACTGACGTGGCAGTTTTTTCCTAATTTTTCAAAGCCACCCTTACTTACTGCTCTTTGTGCATCTTCAGAGAAACATGACCCCAAATCTTTGCCTCTTTCATACAGCAATGCGTGAGGAAGAGCAAAAAAAAAGAATTATTGCATCTTCTTTTAAAAAACAAATCAAATTTTGTATTTTATATTCATATACGATTAAAACAAATTATAACTGCATAGAAGGGCATGAAATTAAAAGGTCAAGCCTCCCTTCCTGGAAATATTAATCCATCTCTATGACAAGTATTTATTGAGCACCTACTATGTGCTAAACAATACTGAGCACCTACTAATTGTTAGGCTCTGGGTAGAAGTGAGCAGAACAGCAAAATCCCTGCCCTGGTCCCTTTCCCCAGAGGTAATTAATGTTAACTGTTCCTTGCATTATATTTACAGAAATTGTGTATAATCTTTTTATAATTAATTGGATCAGACCAGGCACAATGTTCTGTGCCTTGGAGTGACTTTTTCTTTAATTTAACAATATATTTGATGCATCCTTTTTTCCATTTTAACAAATAAAAAAACTGCCTTGTTTTTCTAAATAGCTATGTGATACTTCAAAGTGTGCCTTAGCTACATTTAATGAATCCCCCATTGATGGACAAGCTGGTTATTTCCAGCTTTAGGCTATGGCAATCAATGCGGCAGCAAATATCCTGAGCAAAATTCTGTTTTCATAAATGTAGGAGGGTCTCACAGAGGACCTACATGGTGGTCCCTCTGCTGCTCACCTCCCACTTAGAGATGGGTGCGGCCACAGGACTGGCTCAGTGTCATGTGTCGTATTATGCATGGAAGCTTCAGGACTTCTATCCTCTGCTCTCTTTTCCTTCTGTCACAGTGACCAACCACATTCCAGAAAGTTGACAGCTATTCACCTCTTCCTGGTGCCCAGCACAGGGACTGGCACAGGATGAGGTACTTGGCAAATGTTTTACCAAAGAATTAGTGAATGGATGGATGGATGGATGAATGAATGAATGAATGAACAAGTGTTGATCTTCTGGTCCTGTCCACTAGCAGTCTCACCTGCCAAGGTTCTAAACTACAGATAACGGAAATGTGTAGCAGTCCCGGTGATGGACATGTAGTCTGAGCCAGAAAACAAAACATGTTGTTTCATACCTTTCAGATCTGGGCGTTATTTGTTACTGCAGCATAACCCAGTTTATTCTGACAGATACAAGCAACTACAATTCATACATTTCGTAGACAGGGAAGTGAAGGCTACATTTATTCCTCTAATCACTCAGGTATAAATCTTTTGATGGCTCCCCATCACCTACAGGTTAGAACTCAGGCTCCTTAGCATGTTATTCAAGACATCGGTCATTTTATAACTACCTACCAACCACTTCAGTCATATTTCCACCAGATTTACACTGTGCCTCAGTCACACCTAAGATCCACTATATCTACAGATTCTGCAACTTGGTTCATGCTATTCCCTAATCCTGGACTGTCCTTCCCTGCCTTTGCTCCAGGAAGAACTCCTACTCATCCTTCAATACCCAGCTTAAAAAAGTACCCAGCTATCAAGTCTTGCCTGGCTCTTTCAGGCAGCTGTTGCCTCCTTAGTGCTTCCTCAAGAGCCTCCATGGGGAATGCATCACACTCTTACCCAATCGCCTATTTATACGTCTGTTTCCTCCTAGATTGTAAGCCTCTTCAAGGCATGGACTCTTTCTAGTGCCCAGCACAGGGACTGGCACAGGGTGGGACACTTGGTAAATATTTTACCAATGAATTAGTGAATGGATGAATGAATGAATGAATGAATGAGTCTTGACCTTCCAACTCTGTCCACTCTGCACTGGTCACTCCTTCCATGATCCTTCCAGCATCTCATCACTGAATGGCTAGTGCATGATTCAAGGGTATAAAAGCTTGCCCTCAGATATAAATGGTTAGGACAGCGATGGTGAAGAGAAAGCTTCAGGATTCCAATGTGATACCTTTATGTCATCAAGGTCTGCACAGTAAAACAGTAAGGCAGTCTGGGAGTTCCTCAAAAAGTTAAACATAGAATTACCGTAAGACCCAGCAATTCCACTCCTAGGAATATACCCAAAAGAACTGAAAACAGGAACTCGAACAAATCCTTGTTTACAAATGTCCATAAAAGCATTATTCACAGTAGCCAAGAGGTGGAAATAAATAATCAAAATGTCCATCAACAGATAAATGGATAAACAAATTGTGGTCTATCCATACAATGGAATGTTATTCTGCCATAAAAAGGAATGAAGCACTGACACATGCTACAATGTGGGTGAACCTTGAAGATATTATGCCAAGTGAAAGAAGCCAGACACAGAAGGTCATGTGTTATATGATTCCATTTATATGAAATATGCAGACTAGGGAAATCCATAGAAATAGAATGCAAATTGGTGACTGCCAGGGGTGGGGAATGACTACTTAATGGGCATGGAGGTTTATTTTGGAGTGATGGGAATGTTTTGGAACTACATAGAGGTGGTGTTTGTACCACATTGTGAATATGCTAAAGACCACTTTAAAACAGTTAATTCTATTTTATATGCATTTCACCTTAATTAAACAATTCTTTTAAGTAAAACAAGCCATTGAGACAGCTGGCACCCTCCTTCCAGTTTCCCTCTTGGATGCTGCGTGGTGGACTGAAAGCTGGGGCAGGGCAGGTGTCCAGAGCAAATGGGCACAGACACTGAGCAGCAGCAGCTCGGTTCCCATGAGGGCAGTGCCTCCCAGGAGGCAGAAATGATCCTCTCCCAGGGTCTCAGCAACATCCAGATACCAGAGGGAGGGAGAGAGAAACAAAGAGGAAAAGAGAGAGTGGGAGAAATAGGAGGGAGGGGAGGAGAGGGAGTGGTCTTGGATGAATTAAGCAAGACTGGAGGGTCCTAATCCCCCTCGAGGCCTCAGCTTAAACACCACCTCCTCCAGGCTGCCTTCCCTGATCACCCTGCCTCCCTCCCTCCTTCTCACTGTGCCCTCTTCATTTCCTCCAGATCTCTTGTTGCCCAAATTTGCAATCGCTGGTGTTTTCTTTACTTACTGTGCATCTCCCTATTAAACAGCAAGCCCACACGAGCCACAAATGCACCTGTGCCATTCACCATAGGGCCCCACATGCTGAGCACAGAGCCTAGCACATAGTAGGTGCTCAATAAATATATAAGGAATGATTTTAATGACCCAAAACTCAATGCTCCTCTCTGAGCCTCACTTTGTTGTGAGGATTAAATGAATTAATTGCTGTAAAGTGCTTAGAAATTTCATGTTAATTAAATGAGCTGGTACTAATAAAGGCTAAGCACAAGGCCTCACCTAGAGTAAGCTTCCATTACTGGTGAAGAGTTACTATTATTATCATTGTCACTGTTGTTTATTTTGTATATAGCACTGAGTAGGAGCTTAATAAAATTGTGAACTACCAAGGTCGTGTAGCCCTGGATCAGCCACATGGATGGAGGATGTGGCTGCTGGAGGAAGCCTCCAGCCTGGTGAGGAAAGCATGGCTCAGAGAGGGTCATACACTGGCCCAAGGTAACCCAGCAAGTCTGAGGCAGATCCAGTACTAGATACATGGTGCACCCACCACCATGTATCCTTGGGCAGATCTCCTCTCCTTTCAGCAGAGTTAGAGAGGTCAGGTACACCCCTGCCCCCAACCTCAGACCCCAAACCTGCCCCATGGTGACTTGGGTGGCCACTTGGTGGCACTGTGGAGTTGCTGCTGACTGGGAACCCCAGTCCAGTTTAGCTTGGCCAAGAGACCTCATTCCAGATGGGAAAACTGAGGCCCGGAAAGGCGTGCCTCACCAAAGTCACACTGCTAGTCTGAGGAGGAAGAAAAAAAAAAGAAGGTGGCTTATTGAACACCTACTATGTGCCAAGTTTGCATCTACCGTATCATCCACTCCTCACAACGACCCAATGACATGAGAAATATTCTCCCATTCACAAGATGAGGAAATTGAGGCACAGAGTGGCAATACAGGAGTGACGACAATAATAACAGTAGTAGATAATATTTACTAAGTGCGCCACATGTAAACAATGCCAGTTTATCAGGCCAGTCCTATAACAAGTCCAATACTCGGACACCAATGTCAACCCATTTCACAGAGATGGAAACTGAAGCTCAGAGAGAGGAAACCATTTGCAGAGATCACACAGCCAGGAAGTATCTTTTGCCAAGACGTGCCCCTGCCCTACACCCCAGCTTCAGGCAACCCCAGGCCAGCAGATCTAGGCTTCCAGTAATCAAGGAAGGCCCAGTCCCTTCTCAAAAAGCAAAGCCTGCTGGAACAGGCTCCTTCCTGTTGGGTTGCAGTCAGGCGTCTGAGCACCCACTGGAATTTGGGGTGTGGAGGGGTCCCTGCACCTCCCCATATGGCCCAATAGCTGCTGATGCAGCTGTGAGCGGGGTGGGGGTGTCTGATGGATATCCTGGGGTGGTTTCCAGGACCCCCTTAGGAAGAGGATGCAGGAGAGAGGCAGGGAGGGAGACTTGGCGTGGGGGACTACAGAGAAAAAGCAATGGATAGATAATGAAATAGAAAGAGAGAGAGACACCACACGATGACAGAAGGAAAAGAAGAGAGACAGAAAAACAAAGTAAAATCAAACTGAACAAAACGAAGAGAGATCAACACAGCCAGAAAGACAGGGGCAGAGAGACGCACATTGAGAAACAGAGACAGACAGGCAGACAGCAGGCAGACTGACAGACGGAAACAGATGCGGATAGAGACAGAGAGACAGAGACAGGGCGAGATGCGAGGAGAGGCCGTGAGGTGCAGAGAGTTGGCAATGGAGACTCGGAGTGGACAAGCGCCAGGAGGACACCGCAGTGAGTTCTCAGAGGAGAAGGACCAGGAGGGCGGGCAGAGAAGGAAGAGCTGGAAGGAGGCTGAGAAGAGAAAAGAAAGACCAGAGAGAAGCCGAAGACTGGAGAAAGGGCAGAGGAGGGGAAGACTGGAGGGCTAAGAGAAGAGGGAAGAGGGAGGAAGACAAGACAGTCAGTGGGTGGAGGCCAGGACAGGATGGGGTAGAGGTGGGGTCAGGGATGTCCCCACCCTGGGGACTCTACTTGGCCCCCTGACACTGGGCAGCCAGGGTCCTCCATCCACCACCTGCCCCCTCACCCCAGAGTCCACCCCTCCCAGCAGGAGCCTGGCCAGGGCCCTGGAGGGCAAAGGCCAGGAGGGTGGACCCACTTGAGCCCCAGGAAGGCATCTTCCATTTCTGCCCACTCAGCAGGCCCCGAGCATGTCGTTTGCATAAAACAATATTCCTGTGGGGGATGCTAATGCGCCTGGCTATTTTTACCTCTCCTGGATTGTGGTTTGCATATATTTGCATACCCTGGGAGAATTAAGCTGGGATCATGTAAATGAGCCCACCAGCTTGGGGGTGAGGGGGGCTCTGGGCTCCCTGCCTCCCAACAGGCTGTGATGGCCACAGCCTTCCCCTGGGGGTTGGCATGAAAGGTTGGCATGAAAGGATCAGCCAAGTGTATCCTCCATCCTGAGGCCACTGTCCACCCAGGACAGTTCAGGGTAGCCATAGGGAGTTTTCAAAAACCCAGATCTGAGTCACACATTCTTCTTTAAATCTTCCATGGCTTCTAGAATCTTAGACTAAAAGTCACCCTCAACCCTGTACCCACAAGGACCAACCCCTATCATCCCCTCTAACATACACTGTCCCTCCCTCCCCACCCTCCACCCACAATGGAACTTTCTCCTCTCAGGGCTCATCCTCACCAGGCTTCAGCCCACCACAGGACCTTTGCACATGCTGCCTCCACTGGCTGCAATGTTTTGCCCTCCTCCTATTCACTTCATCATAGCTAATTCATCCTTCAGACTCCAGGTCAAGTATCACTTCCTTATGGAAGCCCTCCCGTCATCGCTGAACTTATCCCCTCATCGGGCACTCTCAGCCCTCCTTGAGTAGCTAGAACTACTACTGATGCAGTGACATAGTTTGTGCCTGACTCCTCCATGAGACTGTGAGAGCCATGAGTGCAGGGGCTTTGTCTCCATCACTGCCTCCTACCCAAAACCTAGCAGTGCTGGGCACATATAGGCTCCCAATTAATATTTGTTGAATGAATGAATAAATGAATGAATGAACAAGACAAACCCATAAATTTAGCCTCTAACCTGGAGTCTTCAAGGACCCAGCTCCCAAACTCCCATGGTTCACAGGCTTTTTTAAAAAAAATCTGTCTGGGCTGGGTGAAGTATTTTATATATGTTATCTCGGTGACTCGTAGACATCTCTATGTATGTGGGAGCTACAGAAATTATGTGCATATTACAGATGAGGAAATGGAGGATCAGAGAGGGAAAACCACAAGGTCTAAGTCACACAGAAAACACATGGCAGAGTTGGGAGTCTACCTCAGCTCTTTGTGCCTCAAAGCCCCCTTCCTGTGAGAGAATCCATGCTTCTTGCGTGTGTGCCCACATAGCCCTGCATGGACTCGTGGGAACACATGCACTGCACACATGCCTAGGCTTACATGGACTTTCACTCAGTCATTCAACAAAACACTTCAGGCAAGCCCACTGTGTGCCAGGCACCGTGTCAGGAGCTGGGCGTGTTGTGAGAATGAACCCAGATTGACCATGCCTCAAGGGAGCCCTTGCAGCTTCCTTTCTAGTGACCTCCCCTGGGGGGCCTGCCTGATCATGACACACATTCGGATATCTGCGCATATGTTCTGCCAGCACAAGAATGGAGAGCTCACAGGCTGCGGATGCACGGAGATGCGCTGTCACACATGCAGCCCCCCACACGCCCACACGAAGGGTCTGCAGTGGAGCAGGGTTGTCTGTTGCAGTGTCCTCATTCTCAAGGGTGAAATGAAGAAGGCAAGCAATGCACCCAAGTTCACCCCAGAAGTCATTGCCTGCGATAGCCTGAGTGCAAGCGACCATGGGGAAACTGAGGCCTGGAGCAGTATCCAGCTTCGCTCGGTGCCTCCTATCCCCCTGATAGACATCCAAGTGGGTCTGAATGCCAGCTCTGGATGACACACTGGGGTTCCAATACTGATTCCACACTTGCATCCCAAATGACCTGCTTGGCCCACCGAGACTCAGTTTTCTCACCTGAAAAATGGCAACAGTGCTCAGATTTCACAAGGCTGTGGTGATGGTTAAACAAAATAGTGCAAGGAGTGTGCTTGGCACATAGTGGGTGCTCAATAAATGCACCATCTTTATTATGACAATTCTCATTAAGCCTTGGGTTTCTGCTGAGTTTACCATTTCCCCCTGTGGCCTTGGACAAGTTCTTATCCTCTCCAGGCCTCACTTCCCCCACTTGAAAAGCAAAGGAATTGGCCCAAATGATCTCTTGGGACCCTTGCTGCTCTACCATTTCTGGTCAGAAATTCTATCACTTCAGCTCAGAGCATTCTCTGTGGCCACATTTAGACCCACCCATTTCCAGGAGCATCAGCCATAAGGGTAAAAAGGTCAACTTTAAAATTCAATTAACAAAGAAGAATCCACATTGTTCTCCATTAAATCCCCCTCCCCACTCTGCCCCTGACTCCCCCAAAAGTAATAGTATCAGTGACAGTAATAGTGGCCACATTGACACAGCACCTACTATGTGCCAGGCACATAGAAAACAAAAACTCCATGAGATATGATTAGTACCTCCATTTTACATATGAAGAAACTGGGGCACAGAGAGGTTAAGCAACTTGCCCAGGATCACACAGCTCAAAAGTGGCCCAGCTGGGATATGAACACAGGCCATCTGGCTCTCAAACCCAATGCCCCTCAACCCAAAGATGCAACAACTGTTAGAAGAACATCACACATGCGACAAATGTATGGCAGGAGACATTTTGGGTTAGTGGAGGCTTTCAGTGATGTAGACACTATCCCGTTCTCAGAGGGTGTCCCAGAGTGACTTCGTGGAACCACATTAGGAGTCCTGCTCAACCCAGGGGAAAACAGACGTCCCCCTTCAAACCTGTTTGTTTAAAGAAGATATTTGATTATCTCAGCTGCAATATTGGCTCACACGTGCTCTGATGAGCAGAAATGTGAGAATGAGGAGCCTAAACCACGACCTGTCGGAGATAATTAGAGGTAACATCACTTTTAAGAAAACAAGCCTGTGGCCAATTGTTCAAGACTGATTCAGTTGGTGGCCTGTACAGGCAACCAGAAAAGGGGACATTGGTCTGCCTTGAACACATGGCCCACACTTTGCAGAGG
The DNA here is from genome assembly GCF_027409185.1 of Cynocephalus volans. NCBI lineage: Eukaryota > Metazoa > Chordata > Mammalia > Dermoptera > Cynocephalidae > Cynocephalus > Cynocephalus volans. The sequence goes on from NC_084461.1 coordinate 201,512,439, forward strand.
TAACCTCAACCAGGAGCCATGGCCTGGGTTGGGTGGGCAGGGTATATGACTGGTAACCCCCCAGCTACCTCCTCCCTGCCTTAGGGGCTGCTGGAAACTGCTCTAATGGGGACTTGTGGGTAGATGTGTGGGAGGAGTTACTTTCTCCCTCAAGGCAGGACGAGGGCAGATTTCAGGCCTTGCTAGGCTGTGGGCATGAGCTGGTGGCCTCAGGGAGGGGAAGACACCTGAGGGCCTTCATCTCACAACTGTTCAGGCATTGTTTATTGAGCCCCTACCATGCGTCAAGGAAAATAGCTGGAGAGTGGATCTAGGCAGAAAGGGCAGCGTGTAGTGCACAAAGGCACCGAGACAGGGGCAGGTTTGGCACATTTGAGGCCACTCTGGAAGTTCAGTCTGGGTGGAGCGAAGACGCTCAGGAGGAGCACCAGGCCGAGGCAGCACCAGATAAGGCCTTCTAAGAGCCGGGTGAATAGTCCCTTGCATTTGCTGAGTATTCCTTCCATGCCGGGCCTTGTACTCCATCCGCCCTGTGAGGAAGGCACTGAGATGCATCTCTTACAGATTACAGATGAGGAGTCTGAAGACCAGAGCGGCGAAGTCCTTGCCAGAGTCCCATACGTAAAACGTGGCAGAGCTGGGATTCTAACCCATGCCTGCCTGTCTCCAGAGCAACTTAACTGTTCCTTTTCTAACATGACTTTCCCATGAGCCTAAACCCACCTGTCCCAAAGCACAGCTTTCCAGCCGGTTAGGACTAGAGGTGACCTTGAAAGGCTACCAGATGAACCTTGTTCATCACACGTAATGGGAAAACTGAGCCAGGGAGACAAAGTGCACAGAATCAGGGATGAATCATCCTTCTGTTGGCCTCCACAGCTGCCATTCTGAGGCACCCACAATAAACAGGAATCACCGTAAGGAACTGCTGTAGCAGAACTAACGTGCGTTTTCTATGAGCTAATGGGAATTATCCTTTTGTTTGACATTTACCACTCCAGAGCCACATTAAAACAATGTTTCTGACTTGTTTTCTGGGTACAGAGAAGCCCTCTGGGATGCCCTTTGAAAACCCATAGTCTCACAGTCACTTGAGTTTGTAAAATTCTGCTACTGTACCCCCTTTGGAGAGTGACAGTGTGCATTTATCAAATGAGGCTCTGATAAGTCCTGCTGCAAAGGAAACTGCTTATATTTCCTTAAGCCAGAATTGCTGAATTTTATTTGTACATGAAGTCCTTACAAACATGACCAGAATTGGGATTTTTCAGAAGGAACAATAGGAAATACATGTCTTGGTAATGAAGAGAAGTTAAAATAATCCTTCCTGACCTTGGAGAAAAGAATTATAAATACGTTTTAGAGGGCAGGTGAGATGAAAAAGTGATGAAGAAAGAGTGAAAGAACCAGGGGGCTATTTCATGCAGAGAAAAAAGAGACTCAGAACAGGGAATGGTGATTGTCTTCAATCTGTGGGAGGTCTCCAACGTGGACTATAGAGAGATTTCCTCCCTAGTTCCAGAGAGCAGAGCTAGGACCAGGAAGCGTAAGAAAGGAGCTGGAGCTTGCATCTGAGACTGGCTGTCTCGATAGGAAGTGAGTTCCCCATCTCCAGAGGTGTGCAAGTAGAAACTTAAACCTATTGTATTAAGTCTGCTAAAGAACACTCCTGCAATTCTGGGGTTTCCAAGGCAAAGAAATGCGACCCGGACCCAGGCCATGCTAAATTCCCCTCTTTTCTCAAGAGTGGGCAGAAAGAAACCAGGCATGTCACATCCATCTGACATTAGGAAAATTCTTATAAATAAAATAGTTCCTATAAAAGCTGTATGAGCTCTCTACAGTCCATCTTATCTCGACAGTAATAAAACCAAGCCCGTAACTCCAGCGTCATCTTGCCATCTACAAGAGGAAACGCTTATTTTAAGAAGTATAAAAAGAAAAGTAATTTACAGTCTATTAACATTTTAAAAAGTGTGTTAGCAAGAAGGGGGAATACATTACTGGCTCGATGAGGGATCCAGAGAGATGAAAGTAGAATCATATAAATTTCCCTTGGTCTGCATTTTAAACTGGAGAACGGCAAACTCATCCTGAATCTCTCAGCAGCTGTCTGACCACTTTCCCTCTTTCTGTAAGAAGAAGATTTGGCTGAGAAAGTGTGGCCAGGAGGGATGCAGTGAGGTGGGTCTGCGAGTCCTTGTACTGGGCAAGGTAGGGTATGGACTAGGCATCAGATCTGGGTTCCCAGGCTGGCTTGGGTCCCCGGTTGCTCTGCTTTATTGCAAGTGACCCAACTTCTGTGAACCTCGGGCAAGTTGTCTAATCTGCGGAGATAGTAAATCCCCTTGCCCACCATCTGCCTTCCCAGAACTGAGCTAAGCCCTGGGTCGGTGAGTGGAGCAGGGAGGGGATGGTTTCAAACTACAAATCAAGGGAAATACATGGAAATAATTATAGAAGGGTAGACTTCAAGGGAAAACAAGCCGTTCCCTCCTAGGAACGCAGCCATACGTGACTAGCCAGCGGGAAGAACTGGGGCCCTGGCAGGGGATACCAGGTGGGTGGGTAGGGGGCACCCCTGGAGGGGGTATGCTCCACGTCGTGGTTGTCACTCGGTGCTTGGGCAAAGGTTGAGCCCTGACTCGGGCCTTCACCTGCAGTGGCATCACAAACAAACCCCTCCCCCTTCTAGTGCACACACACACACACACACACACAGTCACACACACACACACACACACACACACATCCCCTTATACCTACACACGCACACAACGTAGCTTATACATACACAGTCATGGGCCAATACAATCTTGCACACATGTACCTCACACACACACAATCACAATCGCACACACGTGCACACAACATAACTTATACATACACACATGCCAACACAATCACACATGCAGGCACACCCACATGTTCATTCCTTGTGCACAGGTGCCAAGATAATCACACAAGTACACACGTGCCACACCTTATACATGTGCACGCGTGCATATGCACATGATTGTCCATGTGTGCACTTTCACGTGCATGGGCTTAATGCATACGCGCATGCACACTCCCAGTCATTCACATTTCTACACTTGTACACAAGAGATATATACATGCATCCAGCAAGTGCATGTGCCAAACACACGAACACGCCACATATGCCACATACACACACATACTCATGCAGCCACCTTCCCACCATCCACTGGGCATCACACACCCTGGCCCCCCACATACCCAGGCCTGTGTTTGTACAGCTGTTCCCTCTCCCCCAAGTGTGGGGAGAGGCAGGAAGAGAAACACTGGGGAGGGGGCAGGCCAGGGACAGCCCTCATCAAGAATTTCACGCACCCCCCACAGTGACAGGCCCCTCTGCAAGGGCCCCACATCCAGCTGGGAGAAAGCCCAAAGCCAGCTTTGTTTACCGGTGGCTGAGGACTGTAGGGGCCCCACTCCAGGACCATGTCCCTCCCTGTTCAGAAGCCTAGGCTCATCGTGGGGCATCTATGTGCCTGTGTTCTCCTCCCCCAGCTGGGTACAAGCCAAGGGCTGGCAGGTACCAAATGGGCTCAGAAAACCCTCCCCTCATTACTCTTTCCCAGACCTGATTAGGTGGGGTGGGATGCGGTGGAAAGCCATGGCAGCAGGGCCCAGGCACAGAGGCCGGCACACTGGGTTTCCCAGTGAGGCCAAGCATGTCCGATTTTAAGATTTGAATCTGGAGAGGTCCACATACCACCCCCTCCCTTCCATTTTCCAGCCAGCTCAGCATCCTCAAAAATGCCCCATGGTCTCACCTCTTGGCCTTTGCCCAAGCTGTTTCCCCACTACCCATCTTGAAGACCTTTCCCTTCCCCTTAGTATGAACAACCCTTATGCACTATCTTTCAAGATAGCAAGGTGCCACCTCCTCCAGGAAGCCCTCTCTGACTCCCTCCCCACCTCACCAGGGTGTAGTGGGCAGCCCCCTCTGTGCTCTCTGTCCGCCTGCTCTTTCTCCACCTTGCCCCTCTCACAACTTCATGCTTTACTTGTTCATATCTCAGGAGATCTCAAGGGCAGGCACTGGGATGCCATCACTATAGCAACCCCCAAGCTGGCTCAAGGCTTGGCCCCGGGTAGATATTTGTTGAAGGAAGAAAGAACATTATTCCATGGAGAGATGGGGTGGAGCTCTACCTCGGTGCCTCATATCCTCTGGCCTCATGGAATGAATTAGGTTCCTGATCTTAATTTAAGAGTTAAATAATACCACACATATATTACAAAAGTTAGGTAAATTTCCCCTTCCCTCCTGTCATTACCTAGAAAGCTGCCAACTTCTAGATTGTAATTATGTACATGAATAATGAAATTAGCATATCTATCAGCTCACTCCCTGCTCATTATGTGCAAGGAAGAGCCCTGTGTTCCTATTCCAAATCACCCTCCTCTGGAGGCTCCCTGGGCTCCAGGCTCTGGAATGGCCCCTGGGGAGGGGCTGCAGGCCCACCCCCAGCTCATCCTCCTGCTGAGGGATTCTGGTAGTCCTGAGAGACCTTTCTGGGAGGGGGCTTCATGTCTGATCAGCCTTTAACTGCATCTGATGGGGTGGGTGGGAAGCACTGGTTGCACCTGACTGGCAGGGGTGGGGCTGTGGGAGTGGGGACAGCAGTGCAGGTGCAGGTACTGGGAGGACCACCTGAGTTCTGGGTTCACCCCACACAGCTGGAGTCCTGTGGACTGCCCTCTCCGGGGCTTCTTCTGTATAGTGGGGATAACAATGAAGTGGGTAAACGGGATGTCTCATAAAAGCAGCATCTGGATACAAACAAGGTAGGATTGATGTTCTGGCTCCTTCCTCCCTCTGAGCCTCAGTATCCCCTCCTGTAGAATAAAGAGCAAGTGTAAGGATCCAATGACACTCTATGTGCAATGCTGAGCATTGTGCTCGGCACATAGTAAGTGCTCTGTGAACATGAGGTGTTGTGGTTGCTGATATCAAGATTGGTGTCAAACCCAGGCCCAAGGCGGACTCTCTTCTAGCAGAAATTCTCATCACAGAATGGGACTGGAAATAAAACCAAAAAGTAAGCACTCGAGTTTGCCCTGTGTTTCTACTGGGCATCCCCAACTTCTCAGCTCCCCCTGGAATTCAGTGGGAATGCCAAGTTCTGGACTCTCCTTACCCCACCCTGTCCAAACGTACCTTCCAGGTGGGGAGGAAGGACCAGCCAAGCCCAAGGTTGCCTGCATGTGTGTAGTGTTCACTGTTCACTCAATCACATTTGCTGGTTCAAACTTGTATGGAGGGTTCACTATGGGCAATGTAAGAGGCAACGGGAGACAATGAGTGCTCGTGAGCAGGGGAGGGCTGGCTTTACAGTCTAGCTTTGCAAACAGTAAATGTCAGGTTGTTCAGGGGATCTTTGTCTGGACTCTCTTGACCCCACAGAAAAGAAAAAGAAAAAGGGCTCAGGGCATTAGCTGGTACCACCCTGGAACCATGACTCCACCTACCCAATGCTACAGGGCTGGCCAGCTCCTCCCCAAGCCCACTAGACCCTGTCTTGGCTGGGCACCTTTACAAGCAGCAGTGCTGCCCCTGGGGACACTGAGGTGGTCAAGGCCTCCTCCCAAAGCTTACTGTCTAGAGCTTTGCCACCACAGCTGGGCTTCTTTGCCCAGTGACTCTGACTGAGGGCACGCTGTTGCCCACTTCACAGACAGGGTCATGGATAGAGTCTATGGCCCTTCTAGCTGGGACCTGCAAGGTCAACTTCAGAAGAAGAGGCTACACATCCCTCATATTTTTCTAACCTCTTCCCCACCCACCTCATCCCCTGGCCTGTGGAGGACACACCTCACTGCAGGTAGACGCATGTTGGTAATAGTAATAATAACAAGAGCTAACAAAATGAGTGCTTCCTACATGCTATACACAGTTTTCATATATTCCCTCATTTAATCTTTGCAAAGCACTTGGCACAGTGCCTGGCACATAATAAGAGCTCAAAAATGTTTATTGAGTATGGATGAGTGCATTAAATAATAACCAAAAAGTGAGTCTCTTGATTCCAGCCCAGTGCTGGGAATCAGACAGACCTGGGCTCCAATTCTTGTTCTGCAAACTTATTAACTTGCCACCTCGATCAAGTCACATCCCTTCTCTAAGACTTTAGTTTTCCCATCTGTAAAGTTGGCATGATGATATCTGATCATCAGGTTGATGTGAAAATTAAACAAAGCTCAGCATATAAAATGCTTGGCACAACTCCTGGGTCAGCCCAGAGCACAGACAACAGGTTTTCACTGTTGCTATTGCTGTGGATGATGTCATTGTTTCCATCTGTCCATTCAGCTTGCAGTCGTGGGCCAGGAAGCTAGAGACCGGAGGTCACACATTCACGATCTGGAGGCCTCATCCAGTTCCCAGATGTGTTTTGTTTGGCTAACACAGCGCTTCATCATTTTTTAAAATTAAATTAGTTGCCAGTTTTTAAAGATTGGGAGATTTCACATAAAATACAAACTTTCAGTCTCTCTTGGAATTTCGGAAGTTGGGGCCACATCAGAAACACATTCTAATGAGCTGTGGTAGGCTGGAGCTGAGAAGCGTATACCCCTTTAGATGGGGCAAGAGCTCCCAGTCTGCCCCAGTCCCCACCCCTCCATATTGCCTCATTCCTGGCCAGCTTCATTCATTTAGGTAGTTTGGCTGCCACTGGAGGATTTTGCATTTGGAAGCCCTGCTCTAGAGTTCCTCCTCTGTGAGATCCACCAAGAAAGCTTCAAGTCACAGTTAACCAAAAGGGGTTAAAGAAGAAAAACATTCACCTCACAGCGATCGTCAGGGCATTTCTCCCAACTTCACAGCCGGGGCCCAGACAGAGTCCACACTCCCCTTCAAAGCTCCATCATCCCCCAGACACTGAAAGCCACTATCCCACCCATGCGCACTTGAGAAGCCTGCAGAAAGCCCCCCAAAAACCCCTGCCCCTCCAGGAAGGAGGAGGGTAAGCAGAGAAAATGACTCCCATCTGACCAGGCCAGGCCACAGCTTCTTGACTCTAATTGGGGACGCGGTAATTAGATGATGGCAAAGTATACCCAGGGCTCAGCTTTCAGGCCGAGGTCCCACCGACAAACCATCCCATTTGGAAAGTTCGCCTGACATTCCTGAGCTGGGCCGCCTTGCCAAAGAAAACTGGAGCAAGGCTTGTCTTGGCACAGACTCAACCCCTAGCCTCAGCAGGAAAACCAAAAACATTTACACAGCTGGGCCTGCGACGCCCGCTTCCCTCAAGACTTTGTCAGGGCTCGGACGGCGTGGCGGGCTCGGGGCCGCTTCTGAAGGGGCCTGTGTTCCCCAGCATGGCCAGGCATGGCTGGCCAGACAGAAAACACTGTGGCCACCCCCAGGAGGTGGGAGAGAAGGTGCTGGAAAACAAGAGCAGTGCACAGGCTTCCTGGGGGCTGGGGTTTTGTCCACCCGTTGATCGCTGCCCACCTCCCCCCACACTTGCAACCACATCTGCCCGGGTCATTCTGGCCAGCTACCCACTCCGCCTGTGCATGTTGGCCGATCCAATGATCCCAAGAAAGGGCTAATGGAAGGCAGGCGCCTGGGGCCCATGCTGACAGCTCTGAGGGACAGCCTCTTCACCACCTTCTTTGCACTCAACTCCCTGGCCTCTTTTCCTGACTGCCTTGCCATGGGGTTCTCCGATGCTCTCCACATCCTTTCCTCTGCCCAGCACCCACCAATGAGGCCCATCTGGCCTCCTGGTTCAGAATGCCAGGGTCTGTGGTCAAGAGGTCCTGGAGCAAGGATTCAAAGCCAGGAGCCCAAACACATGGATGAGTGCACTGAGACTGCCAGATTATCTGCTAAGTCCCTTACGAATCCCTCTGTGGCTCTCCACCCTGTGGTGTCCCAACCACAGCCCAGGCCACCATCACCTCTTGCCTGGGTGGCTGCAGCAGCCTCCCGCCTGGCCTCACTGACTGGATGAGCACAACCTTTATTATCCTCTCCGTGGTAAAATATAACCTACATACAGCAAACAACAGAAAATATGGCTTTGCACAATTTAATGATTGAATATCAAGCACCTGTGTAACCACCAGCCAGGTCAAGAAACAACCTCAGAAGCATCTTCTGCCCCTTTCAATTCCACTCCCTTTCTCCCTGTGAAATTTAATTACTATTCTTACTTTTACAGTCAACATTTTGTTGGGATTTCTTTAGACCTGAAAACAACATGGTTTGACATTGCTTACTTCTGGATTTTTGTTTTGGTTTGGTTTGGGGTTTTTTTGGTGGCTGGCTGGTACAGAATCAAACCCTGGACTTTGGTGTTATCAGCAACACACCCTAACCAAATGAGCTAAACAGACAGCCCTATTTCTGGATTTTATAAATAGAATAATAATAGTAGTAATATTAATCACGTCACTATTATTTTGGTTCTTCCCTTCAACACTATATGATAAGATTCAGCCATATTGTTGCAAGGAGCTATAGCTCATTCTTTTTCACTGCTGTATAATATTCCATTGTGTGACCATACCAGAGTTTCTTTATCTATTTTACTGTTGGTAGAGTTTGAGTCATTTCCAGTTTGGGGCTGTTTTAAGACTATAAATATTCTTATCTTCTGATGTCCAAGTGCATAGCACACAGTAGTTTTTATAGTCATAGACAGGTACTGTGGTCGAACACAAGTGCTAGGAAAGCTGCATTACACAAAACTGAAATTGTTTGTTTTCCTGCAGGACTTGTCAGAGCCTTTAATGACTTAACGTGTTGATGTGCATCGTGACTCGTCATAAGTACCACCTCTGTTCCAGGTGCTGTGCCAGGCCCAGATGATGCAAGGACGAGCAAACCTGCCTTAGGAGCAAGTGGGATGTAAGGAAAGTATTGGCCTTAAAATCTGGTCAGGGTGTTTACTTCTTGCCTTGCTGTGCTGGCTTGGGTGAGTCCCTTGCCATCTCTGGGCTTCTGTTTGCTCATCTGTAAAATCCAAGTTTAGAAATTGTGATTCCCTGAGAGGCTCTCCCCTCTGAAACTTTAATACCCATGTATAATTATTTTAATTGGCCAGAAAGATTCCAGAGGAGGGGATCCTTGGCCTGGGTCTTGAAGGTTTGGGCACTCCTGAGAAGTTAGGAAAACAGAATGACAAAATGAATGGAAGCAGACTGACTAGAGCTAGTTTAGGCGGCAGTAAGGAGAGCTGTAAGGCAAATATGGAGTGTTTGTCCAGGGAAATATGAAAGATAAAAGATTATACAGATCAGACCACCTCATTGCCAGTCCCCTTCCTGACCCTACCCCACCACAGGAGCCACTAGAAATAGGAAGAGCCCTTATAATCTAAAGCATGCATTCTCAACAGGGGTGAAATTTGCTCCTTGGAGGGAAAAAAATATTACAGATATATGTACGGTACATGAGCAGATATCTAATGTATCTATGGTATATATAGATATAATATATCTAATATTTTATTGGCAGGGAAGAATAGAGAAAAATATCTAAAGAATACTTAGGGGGTCAATAATAATAATAATAATACTGTTGAGGAAACACTGATCTACAGGTTGCCAATTCAAATGCCTAAAGAGGCCAGGCAGGGAATCTCCTAAGTAAGGTAGATGGTGTATGAGGCAGTAAGGAAGGGTGGGGATTGTGGCAAACTGATATGCCCAGACTAAATACATTACATACATTTTTTTAAAAGTCATTGTTTAGGTCAAACGAAACACATCTGCAGGTTGGATCAGGCCTGTCATCCACCAATTTTCAACCTCAGATTTAAATAAAGAATCCGGCCCAGGCCCTGCTGCTGTGGCCAAGGCAAAGGCAACACTCAATCTGGCCTAGTGCCCGTTGGCTGCTGCCATGTGAGGCTCCCTCTGCCACACACACACATCCTCCTCCAGATAGGACCACCAGCAGCTTTGTTCCACAGCGTGCACACATGCATATTATGGGGATTAATGCCGCATGATGCATAATTAATGATACTGAATAAATATGCAGATCGGCAATCACTGATTGACTGCTATGATCAGATTCCTGAGCATGGGCTAATTGATTGGCTGTCTGTAATCACCATATTCAACTTTGTTTTCTTTAGCACATGTGCAAACAAATCCTGATGAGGGGGCCGATAGCCTTATCAGTTTTAAGAGACACAGACCCAGTGTTTAAAAGTTCTTCACTGCTGTAAGTAAGGAGCCTTTCGCCCACAGCCTCTTCTCCATCCATGGGCCCCAATGACATGCCAGAGCAGACCAGGTGTTTTACAATCGTCCAGGGAAGTGTAATTATCACCATTTTGCAGTCAGAGAAAGAATGGTTAAGAAGGGTGCTTTGCCCAGGGTCCTACAGCTAATAGACGGTAAAGCCAGGATTCCACCCCAGTCTGTTAATTCCAAAATCCATGCCCTTTTTCCAGATAGTTTGTGACCTCCTAAAGGTGATGGTGCAGGAGAGGACAAAAGGGATTTACTCACTGATTCATTCAATATCTGTGGGGCATGAACCCTGTGCCAGGAGACATCCCAGACACTAGGGACACCAGCAATGAACCAAACAAGCCCCACCCCCCGCCCCACCCCAGTGATAGCTACATACAGATTGTGTTTCGAGATTCCCAGAGAGGGCACATGATCAGGGTTTTAAGGAACAGGAAGCATTTGGAAAGGAGATCATAGAAAAGCTAACTGCAAAGGTGAGAAAGGTGTCACCTGAGAAGAGGCAACTGGGATTGGTGGGGTCTCCAGGAGGGTGACGGTGGGAAGGTAATGGTAGGAGGAGCTCGGGGCCATACAGGGGGACCCCTGCATGCCAGGATGAAGGGAATGGAATGGGGTAAGACTGGGCCCTCAGCCCTCCAGAACAGAACAGATGCTGAATACTGGGACCTTCCTTGGGTTTTGCAGTGGGTCCCTGCTAACCACCACTCCTGGTATCTACCTACTTCGCCCACAAACAGCACCCAGATTTTTCCTCTGAGGAAACACCTCTCCCACATTCTCACCCATGTGGTTTAGGTGGGGTTGGTCTGACCCTTAACAGAAGGAGTGGGATCTGATGGATTAAATGTATTTATCTCTCCCATTCTCCTGGATGCAGAGATTGGTACAGAGGTCATCAGGCCCGTGACATGAAAGGACATTGTGATGAGATGTGGGAAAAGATTTTTCTCTTTTAAGTGAGGGTTACCAGAGGATCATCCATGGCCCATTGCATGGTGCAGAATGAACCATGGGACCTGCTGAAGCCATATCCACCATCATGAAGGGAGCCTCTGGATCAAACTGTACCTGAAGCCTATTCTGCACAGGAACTTTTCTGTATTAGAAACCAGTAAATTCCCTTTTTTGGATTAAGCCACCTTGACCTGGGTTTTCTGTTTTTTACAACCAAAGCCTCCTAATAGAAATGGGGAAATTTTACTTCCTCGTTTCTCCTGGAGAATGCATTTAACAAAAGGTCAGAGCACAAAAGACCTTGGAGCACTCTCCATTGTAGAGAGGAGGAGAGGGTGGTGCACAGTTTGTCAATTTCAGCAAAATCTTTTGGTTCCTGTTTTGTCATTCTTCGCTCCTCCTTTCCTCCTCTCATCTCCCTTTCCTGCGCACCATACCCAGGGCCCCGGCCCTTTTTCCCCAGTGTCCCTGGAGGACCTGCTCATAGCAAATGACCAGGATTTCAGTCACTTCACCCTACTAATGAAAAGCCATAACACATTTTGCTGTTGAAAAGGTTTCACAAGCACTCCCTCATCTAGTGTAATTAAAATGAGGTAAACATATTCGAAGGGCTTAGCACAACACCCACCCCATGGTAAATTCCCATAATTCTCACAGCCAAATTTTAGAGCATGTATGTTTACCCTCGTTTTATTTTATTATTATTTTTTAATTGACAAAAACTGTATATGGTTATCACATACAACATGTTTTGAAATACATACACATTGCGGAACCGTTAAATCACGCTGTTAAGATACACATTACTTCACATTTTTTGCATATGTAGTAAGAACACCTAAAATCTACTCTCTTAGCAATTTCCAAGAATATAATACATTGTTATTAACTATAGGCACCACATTGTATAACAGATCTCTCAAACTTATTTCTACCCTCTCATTTTAAAATGAAAAAATGTAAATTCACTAAAGGCTGAGCTCTCTCCTGCAGGACTTGTCAGTGCCTTTACTGTGCTCATGTGCATTGACCACTCAGAGAAAGGGAATGTATGTGGCATTCCCAAATGTATTTGCCCACAGAACCCTTCAGGACTAGTATTCTGGGGAACGTGGTTTGAGACTCAGTGGCTTGAGATGGTCCCTGATGACTCCTTTTGTACATTATAGCCTTTCCACAGGTCAGGAGGGAGCCCCTTGACAAGACACTTCCCCTGGTTGGCCCTGGTTTCCTCACCTGCAAAGTGGAGAAGAAGCCTGACACAAATACACATGGCAGTGGCGAGGCGAGGGGCCCCCAGGCGTGACCCCAGAAGGTATACATGGCTGCCTGGCAAGTGTGAACTCCAGGCCTGGCTCCTCTCTCTACCCTTGCCTGTCTTTGAAATTAGAGATGACAGTTGAAAGCAAAATCAATAAAGGCATCTGATGACAGATTGGGCCTGCGGGTCCCTGACATCCATTGCTGTCCCTATGAATATCTGCCACATCTCCACATTTCAATAAATCACTTCATGTCTTCACAGGGGAGGAGTTAAGGGAGGACACAGCAACAGGATGACGGTCACTGTCACTCTTGATGTATCACCAAAGAATGATCTCCCCACTTTGGTTTTACTCATCTCAACTTTTTTTTTCAATTATTCTACAATAATAAACATCAAAAAATTGTAAATTCGTACCCTGATTGAAACAGTCTTGGGAGCCAGGCCACCTGGAGTTCTGATTCCAGTTGTGGGACCTGAATAGTCCCTTCCCTTCTTGGAAGCAGTTTTCCTTTTGCTGTGCGATATGCTACCCCAAAGCTTAGTGGTGTAAAAGGCCATTTTGTCTTGCTCACTGTGTTGCAGATCAGGAACTCAGGAAGGGCTCAACTGGATGGTTCATTTCTGATGTATGAGGTATCAACTGGGCAGCAGGGGTCAGGAGATCCACTTCCAGAATGGCTTCTTCACGCACACATCTGGCACCCCAGGGTCTCTCTCTCTCTGTCTCTCTTCTGCCTGACATCTTATCCTCCAGGGCCTCCTTAGATGACTTGGGCTTCCTCACAACATGGCAGCTCAGAACTCCTAGAGCAAGTGTTCCATGAGATCCAGGTGGAAGCTGCAGGACTTATAACCTAGCCTCAAAAGTTGCAGAACATCACTTTTGCTGTTTTTTTATTGGCCAAAACAAGTTACAAGGCCAACCCAGATTCAAGAGGAGGCACACTGATCCTGCCGCTGGATGGTACAAGTGGCAGAGAGTTTGCAGCTGCCTTCAACCCACCACAGTCACCTACCCTCTTGAAGACTCTCGAGAGAAGTAGATTTCAGATGTCTGTGAAGGGCTTAGCTCCATGCCTGCCATTTGAGATGCCAAAAGTGTAAATCTAATCATGTTGCAACCACCCCCAGCTCAGATCACCTAATCTTCCCACATCCTCACAAAGGTTTCCAAGACCCTGTGAGGTTGTGCGTAGCCCACCCCTCTGACTGCCTCTCCCATCCGTCCCTCCTTTCCAATCACCTGTGTTCCACCCACCCAGACCACTTTTCCTTCCTGAACATGTCACTACTCCTCCTGCCCCCCAGCTTTTGCCTACACAATTTCCTCTACCTGGGATGCTCTTCTTCCCAACTCTCTTTATCTGGACAACTCTTCCCCATACTTCTGATCTTGCCCAAAGCATCACCTCCTCCAGGAAGCCCTCCCTGACTGCCAGAGCAGATTGGTTACTTTGCTAAATGGTCTCTCTCCTCAAGTCCAGTGGCTCTCCTTCAGAGTGTGGGTCACAGTTTATAATCACACAATCGTTTGTGTCATTATTGAATTATAATCTTGTCTCCCCATGACACCGGGAGTGTCGTTTCCTGTTATGTCCTTAGTGCTGAGCACAGAGCTGACACCAGGACTCCACGAATGCTTGTTGGAGGGAGGAAAGGAGAGGAGGAGATCCAGAAAGATTTATCATCACTCCACCCTCATCCACATTGTCCCCATCAACAGCAGTCACAGGGACACACCAGCCTCTGCTCTCACTTTCTGTCATCACTTGGAGGGTCACAATTGGGCATCCAGAACCCCCTGCACTCCAGACAGCTCTGCTAACACTAGTCCCAATACAAGGCTTTTCCTTTGAGGCACACCTGCCTCCCAAGTTCACTGTGGAACAGCAAAGACCTCAGAAGCCCTGGTGGGAGCCATTTCCTTTCAGCAAGGACAGCTGCTGAGCAGGCCCCTCTGCTCTGTGTGCGCCTGTGAACACTGAGCCAAATCAGAAAGAGACCCATCGGTCTGTGGGTGACCCCTTGAAGACTGAGTAACTCCCCACCTTCACTGCTCATGGCTCCGGGAGCTGGGATGAGGTTTGAAGAAACCCTTGTTCAAGCAGCAAGCAAGCATGCACTCTGTCCAGCTCAAGAAGAGTGGAATATGTCCTTACATAAAAGGTTCCCTTTGCAGTGTCAGGAATGTGGTCATGGCTGTGGCTACCATTGAAAGGGCACCTGCTGTCTTCTAGGCACCTCCTGACCTCCCCAGGAGGTGGGCACTGTGGTTAAGCCCATGTTTCGATGAGGAAACTGAGGCCTAGAGAGGGGCAGTGACTTGCCCAAGGCCACACAGTTTGTAGGCGGTGGAGCTGGGAGATGAGCTCAACTCTGTTAGGCTGTGCTCTCTACCCATGTGGTTAATGGCCTTTGGGGGCCCTGAGCAGAGATGGAGCTAGAGTCATTAAGAGAGGAGGGAGGGAATAATAACGACAGGAGAAGTAGCATCCCCCAAACGCATCCCTGCATGTGTGCACACACGTACACTCATAGACATGTGCACACTCCCCACACGGTCTCACACGCTCACACGCTCAAGTTCACATGTTCACACTCACACAGCCCCTCACAGGCTCAGTCGCACGCTCACACACTCACATGCATTCTCACACGATTGCACAATCACATGCACATACAAACACACACCCACATGTAGCTCACACAGAACTATGTGGCTTCCGGAAGCATCCTTTGCCTGAGTCGGAAGCTTCCCGTTGCCTGAAGCCTCATGGTACCTGGTGGCATGTTGCCTGGTGGAGCAGGTGCCACGCAGGAAGCGGTTGCTGCACTGCACAGCACAATGGAGAGGGGCCTGGGTGCAGCAGCCCCAACCCCAGCGCTGGATGGATGCACACTCTGAGGAGCCGGGAGGACACCCTCTGAGCCCTTCAGCCACACCTTCTGGGTAATGGGAATGTGCAGAATGACCTGGGTCCCTCCAGCTCCCTCCCTTGGCAGCTCCTTTCCTCTCCTCCTCGGTCAGAGCCCGAGCTTGAGAGTTACTTCGGGTTCAGGTCTGGCTTCACCTCTTTCTTGGGCAATTTCCTTACCCCGCCTGGCCTCAGTGTCTTCACCTAAAAAATGGGAATAACAGAAAAAAAAAAAGAAAAAAAAACCCTTAAGGGACTGAATCCAAATAAGATGATTTGTATAGAATATTTGGCTACAGCCAAGCTTTCAATAAACGTCAGCTCCTCAGGGTTATTACTTGTGATTATTACCTGTATGATTGCTTCAGCAGAGGGCTGTTGCTATTTTGCAGTGAGTGTTGCTGGAGGCAAGGTAGGGAGCTGCTCCTCAAAGCAAGCTTTGGCATCAGTAGGCAGTGAAAGGGAAGAGACCAGAGTAACCAGAAAACACAGAGGTTGGGGGCCATTTAGCAACAGGGCCAACAAGCAGGCTAGTGTGCCCCTCAGCATCCCCGGGGGGTCACAGCGCATGGCCTAGGAAACATTACACCAGCTGGTTCCACCAAATCCCAGGGTCAGGTCTCAGAAAAGCTAGCACCATCATCCCCCCAAAAAGTGACTCTAGTTTTATTCTAACAGGTTGCAATGTAGAAATCAACAGAAACGTCGCCAAGAGTCTCTGACGCTGCAGACGATTTCCTTGGGTTGTCCTTCAACTGCGTTGAAAAGGAAAAGGACAGAAGACGCAATTAAAGCAACGTATGATTCACCATAAATAATAAATCAATAACCGTCGGTGATTCGCCCATCTCTCTTCAACGGGGTTTAAAACAAAAAATTAAATATAGAACAAAGGAAACTATAAAGGAAATACAAGAAGCAGCAGGAGAGAGATTTTCCTGCTGTTTCTTGCCTTAAAAAAAAAAAATACCCTCCAAGGGAATCGGTCTTGGCGGAGGAGGAAGGCTGGGTGGCTCTGTGGGGGGTCGTCACAGCGGCATGCCGCCTGACTAAACACTCTCCCTGAATGATGGATTTCGTGCTGCACAACAAAGAAGGAAAACCACCCAGAGTGGGGCTGGGGGCTGCACCGGGAAGAGCCAAGATTTGGGAATATTGGTCTGGACTCCAAGCTCTGTCATTTTCCCGGCTGTGTCACCTAGGGCTTTGCTGCACCTCCAAGGTCTTCATTTGCAAAATGAGGAACAAACCCTCCCCTCCATCCTCCTGGGGCTGCTGGGAGGATAGAATGAGATGTACCCGGAGGGTGCGGAAACTTGGAGGTAACTGAGTGAGCTCATACAGGTCAAATGCCATTTTTTGGAATGAAAATGTGTCACCATTTTTGTTTAAAGCAGAGTCTGTGATAGGTATTTCCTTGGAGGGGAGGACCCTGTGAGTCAAGCCCGTTCCCACAGCCACCTCCAGTGCACACTGGAGCCAGTGCTTGCCTGCTGACCCACAAAGGGGTAATCCTCCAGCCTGCCTGGCTGTGTTCCTTTGGCTCATATTTTGTTGAGCACCTATGTGCATGCCAGATGGGGCCTCCACTGGCCCTCTGGGCTCTGAGGTTTCAATGGCAGAGGAGGGTTGGGAGGTAAAGGGGAGGGAGAGGGTCATCCAGGTATCCAGCTCTCCTCTCAGCCATATCACTGGCCTGGGCAAGTGTGGCTGTCCATGGTCAACAGCTCTAATCCATGAATGTTGCATGTGGTTCCTACACATGGCTGGTTTGCCAACCTCTCAGGGGCCCCAATTCTTCCCCACTTCTCATATCCATGACCTTGACCAGGGGACCTTGCAGGTCCCTTTTCATCCAACTCTGGGCTCAGCCATGTGCTTACCTTAGCCAGTGGGGTGTTAGCAAACCTGATGCAAGCAGAGTCTTGAAAAGCACTTGAGTGATTGGGATTGCTCTCACTCTTGCACCTCTGCCAAGGCCATGTATGAGGACAGACTGCAGCTAGCCTGATAGAGAATGAGACATGTAGAACCAAGCTGAGTCATTCCCACCATGCCAGATGCAGCCAGCCTAGATCAGCGGGCAGCCAGCCAAGTCTAGGACGTGTGAGCAAGTCCAGCCAAGATCAGCCAAGCCAGCCCGGAGCTGCCCAGCCAGCAGAGCAGCTGATCCTCATGAACACATGAGATAAATTGATGTGGAACGCTGAAATCCACTGAGCTTTTGTGGCTGTTTGTTATGCAGCATTACTGTGGTCATAGACAAATGATACACACACCAACTCCTCAGACTTGACACATGTCCAGCTAAACTCACTTTTTTTGCCCCCATACTGCCCATTGAAACCCCGTCACCCTTCCCTCTGACCACCAGGTGCTGTGCCATGAATTCCACCCATAAATGTCTCTCAACTTGGACTCATCTCACCTGACCCCACGGTCTTTATAATCCCAGGCTGGGATTATTGCCATAGCCTCCCACCTCTAAACCAGTCTCCCCCATCCAGACTTGTCCCTGACCCACCCAGCCCCCAGACAGAATTTTCTAAAAGTGCATTTGCTTAAAACCATCCACCACCAGCCAGAAATGCACACCAACCCAGCTTGCCTCCCCAGATGCATACCCATATTTCACTCCCTCAATATCCTTCACTCCACCTCATAGAACTACAACAACCTTCTCTGCAAACACCACCCTGTTTCATGACTCTGTGCCTTTGCACACGCTGTCCCCACTGCCAGAGATGACCTTCCCCACCTCTTCCATCTTAGTAATTTCTATAAAACTCCCTCATAAACGATTGCAAGTGCCTTCCTCTTCAGGGAGTTGAAAGCTGCCACAAGGAAGGGGGCGCAGCAGTCCAGGAGAGAACCCCTTATCTGTGGGACATAACTCACACTCTTCCAGGAACTGAGAGAAAGCTTTGACCTCCCCCAGCCTGCTGTGAAAAGCACACAGCCCTTGGGGACACATACTGCTGGTTTTCAATCCCAGCTCATCCTCTCTCTGGCTGGGATTCCAGCTCCCTGGGCCTCGTTATTCTCAGCAGTCCCCAGAGTTAATTAGTAAAATGTAAAGACTGAGGATCCATAGACCCATGCAAGGACCACAAGGGCCCATCGGGTCCTCCCCTTACCCCACTGCACAGGGAAGAACACTGAGGCTTCAAGAGGCTGAATGATTTGCTCAAGGCATGGGACTTGGGTGCAGACAGGCCTGGAGTTGGAGGTGCACCCCCCCAGGGGAGAGCAGCCCCACTTCCCTCCAGGATCTTCCCTTCCCCCAACTCACTCTCTCCCCCTTCCTGACCCTTTGGATCACTGGCCTCCTGTTTCATTCCAGCAGTGGCCCTGGCCTCTGTCCTTGGGACCAGCATTAGATTACAGATAAAGCTCAGCTAGGCAGGCAGGGAGGCGCCTCCCCCACCCATGACCTCTGCCAGCGGATGGCTGGGGGGCAAGCGGCAGAACAGAGGGTGGAGAGAAGAACATAAAAGCAAGCCGATGGATGGGAGAAGGGTCAGGAGCCCAGCATACCACTGGGAGGTGGGCGAGACCAGGAGATGGGCCCCTCTGTGTCACAAAAGGGAAACCCACGATCTGTCCCATGTCCCCTTGACTCTCAGTGGCCACTCTGGGCACAGGCCTCCTGACCCAGTGCTACTCCAAGTGGTGAGAACAAGCCCCATCTGACCTCAGACAAAGTTCCTCATTTCCCAGAGCACTGTGAAGGTGACGGGTTTATTTATCTTCTGTGCAACCCGGAGAGGTGGGAAACACTGCAAGCCTAGACCCATTTTACAGATGGAGAAACTGAGGCCCTGAATGTTGCATCTCACAGAGATATAGTGGAGGGGCTAGGATAAAACCCTGGCCTCATCTCCAGTTCAGTGTAGACGTGGGCATCCTTAGATCCTAACATGAGGAGGGAGAATGGCGTAGCAGAGAAGCATAAATGTTTGTTGGCACCTACTATGTGTTGGGCACTAGGTTACAAGGTGAGCGAGACAGGTATGGGCCCCACCCTTTCAGAGCTCACAGCCAGAGCTGGGAGACAGAGCCACAGCCCCAACAGTGCCCTCTGCTGGAGCAGTGACAGGGTCCCAGGAGGGTGGGGTCAGAGGCACTCTGAGAGGAAAGCCATGGGGCACCACTGTGTGCATATCACAGATGAGGAAAAGGAGCTCAGAGCTGGGATGGTGACTTGTGCCTCCACCCCAGACTACCTTTTCCATCACCTTATTGCCCTCCTCATCCTCAGGACCTTCCTGGACCGGATTCTTGGGTCCTAAAGCTTGGGATGGACTTTGCCTGTCCCTGTGGGAGATGCAGCCTGGCTGGGCCACCACATGCCATGGGCATTGACCAGAGTCATCAGGAGCTTTGAAAGCCTGGAGAAGGGCTTCCCCATCAGGGACCAAAAGCCAGCCTCCTGGGACAACAGGGAGACTCCAGGTGCCTTGAGGCCTTGGGGTGGGTTGTCACGTACAGTGGGGTGTGGATACAGGCACACGCAGTCATGCTGGCCTTGGAAACAGCTAGCGGCTAGCTGTCAGGACCAGTACCAAAGTAAATACAGAAATCAAACTTCTTTCAAAAGCATTTGCAACATGCTCCTGTGGGGCTGAGAAATCCCTCCATCTTGTGGCTTGTGAAAGATGCCAACTCCAAGACAAAATAATGCTCTTTATTTCGCAAACGGTGTGTTCCTGCCTAGCTTCCCCCGGCTTCCCACCCGTGGCGGGTTTTCCACTCTCCTCGGCATCTCTGGAGAAGCCTGAGACCATTAAGCCCTGGGGCACTCATTTGACGGATAGGGCAAGTGAGGCCTGCGGGCGGGGGCCTTGCCTAAGGTCACAGGGCCAGGAGGTGAATCAAACCCAGGTCTGTCTGAGGCCAGGTCCTGGGGATTCCAGCCACAGCCTCGTAGACCTCTAGAAAAAATCTCAGGACCTTTTGTACTTTTCTCCCACCTTTACTTGCTCTTCTCTCTTTGTTTATCTCTCTCCGTTTCTTAAAATTCTGTCCTTCAGTCATTCCTCTCCTTGCCCCTCTCCTACGTCCCTCCATCCCCTCCCCCCGTCTCCTTCTCTCCCCCCTCTTCTCCATTTCGCCACCTTCTTTCCCCTCCCACTCCCCTCCATCACCCTTTCTCCCCCTCCTCAATTTTCTCTCTGTCCTCCCTCTTTCTACCGAGGCCCCTTCCCTCTCCCCCTGCCCCTTCCTTCTACATCAACCCACCCCCTCCCCACACTCACCTTTAGGGGGTGCCCTCTACCTCCCCACCCGCCATCAGCAAAATCCCCCAGCACTGGCTCCAAAGTGCAAGGCAACCCAGAGGGATCTGGACCCACCAAGAAGCCCCTGCCCCCACCCAGGACTACCAGGTCCAGGCCTGACCATATTTGCAGCCACAGAGGAGCCCCCTACCAAGGGGAGAGAGCCAGCCCCCAGGGGAAGCAGGGTGGTGGCTGGGTAGCCATGAGTCCTGATTAAAGCATGTACTTCTTCACAGCCGCCTGGTTTGCATTACATGGGGCCGGCCAGACTCCAGGCTGACAGCTGGACACACTTTTCCAGGGCGCAGGGACAGGAGAGGACCGTGTGCGCACACATGCGTGGGCCGTAATGGCTTTCGCATGGAGCACGAAACAAACTTCTCCAACCTCAAGCACCGATTTTCCTGTCAAGAGATTTTGGATTCAAAAAAAAAAAAAATTATAATCACAAAGAAAAGGGCTTTAGAGTTTGCACAAAAGGGCCAGGCCATGTGAAGTCAGATTCTGAAATGGAATCAGAATCTGGAGACAATAAGGGCAGGAAGAAAGACCAAAGACCTGGAGAAAGGCCCAAGCAACCATCCCCAGTGGCACAGCCAGGGTAGAGGGGACACACTCATGGCCCAAGAAGGACAGAAGAGAAACCTCTGCCTAAAGGGCTGACTCACCCTGTTCATCCCCTCCACACCACCCCCAGCTTTTACCCTTTTATAGTTTCCTCCTTCCCAGTGGGATAGATAACCCAAGGTATGACCCAGGTTCCAGCATCTGGCTCCAGGTTCAACTCCCAGCTCCTTCACTTACAGCTGCGATAGAACACACCCAGTCTCAGCTCCTCTTTCTGTTAAACCCCTTGTGCCTCACTCCTGGGGCTGTAAAGAAATTCGCTCAGCTGAGACAGGCACGCCACTCAGCTCGAGGATGGAACATCTCCTAGCTGGCATGAGCTCATTCTCTTGGGAGGAAAGCACTGGAGCAGAAGGCACCGGATCCATCCTGGTTCTGCCTGTAGGGGCTCAGTGTGCCCATCTGTAAAATGGGCAGCAGGATCCTGAGCCCTCTCACATCCTCCTAGATTCCGGACCTATAAAGGGGCTCAAGGGACACATGACCATGGCTCTTCCCTGTCTTGCAGCCTTTGCCCATGCATCTCCCTGGCCTGGAATGCTCTTCCCTCAATCTCAGGTCCTTTGGGGAGACTACCCCTCCTTGGGGAAGTCCTGTCTGACCCCCAGCACACCAGATTTCACTCCTGTAGCCCTGAACATCCCCTCTATGACCTTTTATGACACCTAATATTTCTATGAAGACTCATTCAGTGTCTTCCTGAGGCTTCTGCATCATAACTCCATGAGTGACCTGGGACCTGCCATGTTTCCCCTGTCCCTGCCAGTGCAAAAAGCATCCAGCACTACAGTTGCATGTCTAATTATCGGAAATTAGTATGCCTAGATAGAGCATCAATTATGTGCCAAGCCCTGTGGCCACAGCCATGGATGGATGGATGGATGGATGGATGGATGGATGGACTGACTGTGAGAAATGAAAGCTTCTATAGCAGTTACTTGTGCCCGGTCTATGCTAAGTCCTCCACACGAATCATCATATTTGATTCTCACATCGACACCAGGAGGCAGTGCTATAATCCCCATTCCACAGGTGAGGAAGCTGAGGCCCAGAGAGGGCGATATCTTGCCCAAGAACAGACAGCCAGTGCAGTGGAAACAAGATTCATTCTGCAGAAGTCTGGTTCCAGAGTCCATGGGCTCAACCACCCAGCTAGATTGGAGCTGAAGGGAAGGGATCATGACGGTTCATAGACCTGTCTCCTACCACCCCCATAGAACTGTGAGTTCCTGGGAGTAAGTGCTGGAGCTGGCTCATTTCCACAAGGAGCAGCCTGGGATGCAGAACAGAGAGTCAGGCCCGGGCCAGCCTGAGAAGCGGCTTCAGATCCTCTATGGGGCAGTTTGGGCCCATTTTACAGATGGGAGATGTTGTGGAATCAGACCTGACTCTGAATCCCCCCTTCCCTGCTCTATATGTACAAAGGGACCCTTTATCTGCTGTGTGACCTTGGGCAGGACACCTAACCCCTGTGATTCTTGGTTTGCTCATCTGGGCAATGGGAATCATAAAATATGCCCTGCAAATCAATGCCCCCACATTTCAACCACACACCCATCCAGCTTAGGGCTGGGCATGCCCACAGGGATAACCTGGGGGGACATTTCAGGGGCAGCCAGGGCTGCAGCTGGGGAAGGACTCACACCTCCCAGGCCCAGCTGGCTTCTGGCTTGGGTCCAGCCTGGCCGCAGCCACCAGTCCTTTGAGCTTAATATCCTTGGCGGCAAGGCTGGAATAAGCTGCCTTTCAAGAGGGGAACTTTATTTATACGCCGATGCCAGTCGCACTCCTGCTATTAGAAATTTCATCGGCTCCTTTGATTTAGGGCTTGCCACAAGCTGCCAATCGAGGCCGCCTCCTGGCCCTGCCCCGCGGCTCGGCCAGCCTTGTTCCGGCTCACAACAGCAGAAACGAACATTATTTAATTTCCCACCAGTGGGCAGTGAAAGCCAGAGCTCCCCTTCCCACTGGACATATTTATTTAATCCTTTTTGGAAACAGTGTCTGGGGATGGATCTGCAGGCCAGCCCAGGGGACTGTGCAAATCCCCATGGCCTGGATAGTTGGGGCCCAGGGTCCACTAGGGGTAGGGGGCCTCTTGGGAGGATTCTTGGGGGACCTCAAGCTGGGAGACCAGAGAAATCTGCCACCCACTCTCTCCTGAGGTGTCTGCGTGGCAGGTGTCAGCAGCAGACCCTGAGATAAGCACTTCAGAACCAGTTTATCTGGGAAGGGAACCCAGGAATCAACAGGGGACTGAGGAAGTAAGACTGGGATGGGAGGACAGCCCAATGTGGCTGCATTAAACCAGGTTTCCACTGGAAACAACTGGGGTGCAAGCATGCCCTGAGACCTCTGGGAGACTTTGTAGAATACTCACCTGAGCATCACCCACCCAGGGGCACGGAAGCCAGGGTATTTATATTCCAGCACCCATCTGTCATTGGCTGAGGGCTGCTTCCCTCTGGGGGAGGGGCATTCATTTCCCAGCATCTCTCCCTGCCCCACAGTAGGCCAATACGCCCCTGCTGCCACCTCATCAGCTTGCAGGGGAGTGATGAGCGACAAAGGGTTATGGGCAGGCACCGGCCACATGAAGCTGCTCATCCTCCATATCGCCTGTCAACTCTTCCTCTTTCTTCTTGCATGTGCTCAAAGGGCACCCCCTCCAGGAAGCCCTCCTTGACCACCCCAGGAAAGACTCCTTATCCATTAGCACTTTGTCACCCAGATATTTCTTTCCTAACATATATCATGAGCCAGGATTATCTATTTACTTATTTGTTTGTGAGTGTATTTCCGATCTTCCCCACTAGACTCAAAGCCTCCTAAAGCAGGGAATAATGTGTATCTTAATCTTTGTTGCAGACCTTGCACACAGTAGGTGCTCAACAACTATTTTTGTAATGGGTAGGTGATGCCTGATTTATTCAGTATTCAGGCACTGTCATTTACTTGGCAATAGGCTATGTTCTTTACGTGTGACAATGGCTCCTTTAACACTCAGGCCAAGCTTTCAAGGAATATTGGCATGCCCAATTGACGGATGGAAAGATGAATGTGCAGAGAAGATGGTGCATCAAACTCAGCTGCAGGTTTGCACAACACCCAGATCTTACTCCATCCTCCCTGCACCTCCCAAGGAGCAGGTAGAAAAGTCTTCTGGACTTCTTTTCACAGTTTTGAGAGCTGAGGCCCTCTGGGATACCCCAGGAGGGAAGCAACTGATGTTCCTGCCCTCGAGGAACCTATAATGTCTTAAGTGCTGGAGGGCATCAGTGGAGAAAAGTATCAGAAAAGGCTGGAGCAATCAGGGAATGCTCCCTAGAAGAGGTGACTTTTTTCTCTCCTATAAACACTAAAGTAAAAAAGAAAATGAGTCCTTTTAGGGAAGCAGAAAATTCAAAATATTTGATCACCGATTAGCCCTAGCAGCATGGAGCTTAGAGATTTTTTTTGCAGAAAACATTTCCAAAACAGCAATGTTTTATATATAATACTTTTAACATACAATTATTCCAAATTGCCTAAGCTGAAAGATCAAATACAGAAAAGTTGGTAATAAAAGAGGAAGAGGAAGAAACCAAAGGCAAGGAGGTAAGGGTGGATAGAGCATGGTTGGGCATGCATTTTCCCCAGGCAGTTGACTCAGTACAAGGGACGCTTTGAAGCCTTTGTCTATGGGACATGGTGGCAGCAGTGGCCTGGCAGTGTTAATTGTCCACGAGTTCTAATAGGTATAATATTCTCGCAAGTTACATGTGCATTAATTAAGTAACACTGCATTTAGCTCCAAATCATGCAGAAGGCGTACGTGGTGTTCACACAGTCATAAATATCTGTGCAGTTAGCAAGTGGCTGGCACAGTTTTCTCTCTGCCCACTGCAGTCCAAGAAGGCATCTTGGGAGAAATGGGAAGTGGTGGCGCCAGCAAAGAATGTAACGGGTGAGAAAAGCTTCCCCCACTCCCCAGGACAGGGGGAAAGAAGAATTAAAGATGAGCTATGTGTATATAGCATAGCCAATGGACTTTGAAGTCAGACAGATGCAGGTTTGAATCTCAGCACGGTCACTGACTTGCTGTGTAACCTTGGGCAAGAGGCTTGGCCTCTCTGAACTGTAGTTTCCTTATCTGGAAAGGCAGGGGTCATAATAGAACCCACCTTATAGAGTGGTTGAGAGAGGTCAATGGGATAATACATGGAAAGTGCTTAGTACAAAGGACTTTATAATGTGTGGGAATGATGGTGGCGGTCACTTTAACTTCCTTTTGTGATAGGTCTGGGATTTGCTAAATTGGGGTGAGACCCCAGGTGAATTCCCTGTGTTTAGGATGTTCCAGGACTATAGGAGGTGGGAACCACATCCTGCTCCATGCAGCCCTGAGCTCCCCACGCAGAAGGGAAGCACACACCAACACCTGGCCAGGAGACGTAGCCAGGGGTGGGAAGAGGGGAGATATGTCCCAGGATGAGGGCACAGATATGCTGTCTGGTCCTCATGCTCCTACAGGACATGGTTTTGGCTTTTTGCTTGGTCCTCCACTGCTCTGAGCTGCAGCCTATGAAATGGGATGATAATCTGGCCAGCCTCCCTGAGATGAGCTGAGGGCACCAATACCCTATTGAAATAAGAGAGATGCTGCCGTAGCAAATGAGTCAAGGGAGATCTGCAGAGCAAGAGGAAGTCACAGGGGTCCTCCCTTTCTCCACAGGGACCTGCTGTGATGATCTAGTCAGTCCTGCCTCAAACTCAGTGAGTACCCTCCGCTACATCCCACTCACATTTCAAAAGACAGCATTGTCAGGCTTCTTGCCATCCCCCTCTGCTGCAGATGGGGAAACTGAGGCCACAAGAAAGGAAATGAATTGCTCAAGGACACCTCACAATTTGGGGACAGCTTAGAGCTCAGAACCCCAGACTCCTGTGCAGGGCCTTTCATTCTATCCCCCTCAGAACCCACAGAGATTCTGTTCTGTTCTCAGCCAGCACAGCAACCCACCCCACCTCAGGTGACCACAGCCACGGGGTTGTTTGTCTGTTTTATATACTCACATTGCCGTGTTTTTCCTTTTTCTTTTAAGGGCTTAGGATTCAGGAAAACCAACTCAACGTGCATAATTTGGTAATTATTTCTTGTGCTCATCCTCACGGCCGTGCCTGCATACAGATATTGGAATTTGCATAAAACAATCTTGCTTCCAGTCCCACAGCTTCCCTGGAAGAAGACACCCAGGTGGGGGCGGAGGAGGTCTCAGGTTGGGCTCACCTGTTCCCCCTCTGTCCTTAGCCACAAAGGGAAAGAAAGGTAGCATAGGGCGGGGGCGCAGGGTGCTCAGCTCTCAGCACCCACCCCAGGGGAGACAGAGAAAGGTGGGACCCAGTGGGGCCTCAGTAGCAGGAAAGCACCCATGGCAGCCCAGAACCCTCCCGATTAGTATTCAGCAAGCATCTCGCTCAGAAAGGATTAATGGAGTCTGATGCTTAATATCCTGGAGAACAATTAATTTGCCCACAGTTTTGTCATGGTTGAAAGTCAAATGCTGGAACAGATCGATGCTCACACGGCAAGCCAAAGCCCAGAAACCTTCGGCAGGAGCAGAATTTTAATTTTCCAGTCCTGGGTCCCCCCTCCCCCCATCATTCCCAGCACACCCACTTTCTAATAGTTCTAGAAGCCACTTTATCCATGTACAGTCCTTGATGCCTTCATGACAAAAGTCCACTGGGAGCCTGAGAAGGCAAAATCCCTGACAACTTCCATTATGGGATTGAAGTCTTTCTTGGGGGTCTGACCTCCATTGTGCTCCAATTGTCCTGCCCAGCGCCCCAGCCCTACCCTCCTCCCCAGCGGGACCCCTGATGTCTGGACATTGTCACCAGGATGCTTGTTCTGAAAAGACACCAAAACGAAGAGGGACGTGTTGGTGCGCGCTTGGGATTTGTTTGTTTATTCTCTTGCTGGGTTTTCGCCATTTGTGTGTCCCTTGGCATTGGCTCGGCTAGGAAATCGCGGCATGTGGTAGTGGGATTGGAAACTCAGGAGATCCCTAGGCTCTCAAGGAACATGGGTTTTGTTTAAAAATCCTTTCCAGCTGGGCTGCACAGAGCAGGCATCTTTTCCAATTTGATCACAGCAGGTGTTTGGGAGGCCACAGGTTGGGGGCCTCACGGGAACACAGGGTGCCAGAGGGAGGTGGCTGAGAGGCCATCTCAGCTGACCCCCTCACCTTCCAGTCAGGGAAACTGAGTCCCAGAGAGGCCAAGGTCATGGTCCAAGTTCACACGGCGTGCTGAGGTCTGGGACCCGAGTCTCTTGACACCAGCTTAGTGTTTAATGTTTCCATTTGAACCCCCACTTCTCAAAGTGTGGCTGGGGCCAGAAGCATCAGTCTCACCTGGAGCTTATTAGAAATGCAGAATCTCAGGCCAGCTTCATGAGCTTGCAACCTGTGCAGTCGCATGGGGCCCTGAGCTCAGAAGGGCCCATGCTTGACTAATGCCCCGCTGTTGCTGTCTTGAAATTTTCTTGAACAATTTTTGAACAAGGGGCCCACATTGTCCTTTTGCACTGGGCCCTGCAAAGTATGTCATCAGGCCTGCTGAATCAGAATCTGTGTTTTAACACGAGCTCCCAGTGCTTCCTGGGCACACTGAAAGTTTCGGAAGTAACTGATTTAAAATCCCACATACCAGCCCCCCAGCAGGAGGGCTGGCCAGGGCCATCATTATCCAAACATCACAATGGAGCCAACAGAAGCCACCCACCCTCACTCT
Organism: Cynocephalus volans; assembly: GCF_027409185.1. Lineage (NCBI taxonomy): Eukaryota > Metazoa > Chordata > Mammalia > Dermoptera > Cynocephalidae > Cynocephalus > Cynocephalus volans. Next base: position 201,540,515 of record NC_084461.1, read on the forward strand.
CCCAGGAGGAGAGAGCCAGCTGGCCTTGAGACCCCATCAGAGGGGCCAGTCTGGGTCCTGGCTGCCCTTGCCCTCAGTCTTTAAGCTGTCTAGAGGTTCCGTGGCTTGGGGAGATTTCAAGTTCATTTCAACATGAACATTATTTAGAAACTTCAGGCTCGAGAACCTTTAGAGATAAAAAGGCTGGAGCTCAGCTGGTCCTGGGTTCAAATCCCAGCCCCACCTCTTCCAATCTTGTGTCTTTGGGCAAATTACTTATGGGACTGAGACTCGACTTCCTCACCTGTAAAATGGGGACAGCACCTACATTGTGCGGTTGCCTGATGATCAAACAAGGAGCCGACTGTCAGTGTTTAGGGTTCTGGGCAAATGGTCAAGGTCGCCATCATTACTAGGATTTTTCTCATCACCTTTGCCTTATTTAAATGCCAGGCCCTGGGCTGACTGCTGGGATATGAAGGTGCCTCTGGTAGGGCTGTTCCAATTTAGCCTGGACTCAGTTTCCTTCACCAGAAAATAGGTAGAGTGTTTTGGCCGAGGTCTGTGTGCCCCTGCCCTTGTGTGCCCTCTCCTGACATGGCACAGGAGCCACATTCTCCAAGGAACATCAGAGACAGGCCTGGTTGTGGTGGGGGAGGTGGAGACACCATCCATCTTCCGGTCTTTCTCCACGCGCCTGCATGGTTATTAGCGCCGTGAAGGGACGATAATGGCGCTCATCAGTCTGGGAGCCACATCACTTTCCAGCTGTCTCCCACCGTGGCCCACCCAGATGCCAAGTAAGGGAAGAAGTTGGGACAAAGCAAGCACTGTTCTCTATGGGCCCTGGGGAGCGTGGGGCAGCCTGAGCCAAGACGCGGTGTCCCCCATCAGGGCTGTCTAGGAAGAACCGCAGGCTCAGGAGACAGGGTTCAGGAGGTGGCTTTGCCTCCTCCGTGTTGTGCGGCTTTTCCTCTCTGAGCTTCAGTTTCCTCATCTGTAAAATGAGGGTCACGGTAACGATTAGGGCAATACTCTGGTAGTGCTGGGTGCCCAGTCAGGGCTCAGGAAACAGGAGATATCGGTGTTATTATTACGTCTGATCGGCAGGCTCATGAATTGCCACTTATGTCCCCAGACCCTCAACAGCACTCCCTGTAGCCATTGTACTACGTATTTGAAATGTGCCTCATTTGGAGACTCCGTGGAATTTGAGGAGTGCTAAATGGGCTGAGCCCAGCCTGAGCAGCATGGGGCAGGAGGGAGAAATAGATAGAACTCGGTCCCCAGACCCAGCCAGGCCCAGTTTCGCGTCCCTGTGCTGCCACTCCCCACTGTGCGAACCCCATCCACCCCTCTGAGTCTGTTTCCCCATCTGTGAAATGGGCAGAGCATCTCTACCTTGTAGAATTTGAGGAATATGAAAAAGAACAAGTCAGTGTTAAGTTAATGTAAAAACCATCCTGGCATACAGTAGGAGCTGGATAAACATTTACTTTATTCCTTCATGCTAGGGTCAGGCTTTTTATTCTTTATTAAAGCAGCTTATCGCCTTCTGTTTGATAGGGAATGATGTCTTTATTCACAGATAGCCAGCTTTGATTGTACTCATTTCACAGATGTTTCAGATGGTGCCAAAGCAGGAGAAAAGAGAGATGAGGAGTCAGGAGTTTCTGGGCTTGGGGATCCCAGCCCCACCATGAACTTATTCAGTGATCTTGAGGTGCCCCGATCACTCTAGCTGAGTTATAATTTATCTGTTTGTATCATGAACATACCTGTTACCAGTGGATCCTTGAATGCTTTGGCCCTATCTCACAAATCTTGTCACAAAGTGGTAGACTGGTTAGGTAAATGGGGGTATGGGTGCTTGGGATGGACGCATGCATGGATGGGTGGATGGGTGGATGGGTGGATGGATGGATGGACAAGTGGATGGTTGGATGGGTAGGCTGGTGGGTGGGTGATGGATGGGTGGATGGATGGTTGGGTGGGGGTTAGTTATGAGGATGGGTGAATAGATGGTTAGATGAATAGAAGGATAGGTGATGAGCAAATGAAAGAATAAACAGGTAAGTGGATGAATGGTTAGAAGGGACATCAAACAAAGAAAACAGCTAAGCGAATGAACAAAAACCCCATTGATTTGCTGGTAGGAGAGAACTCCCGCATGTTCTCTCCAAATCTCACCAAACAAATTCGCCAACACTTTTCTTCTAGGAGATTCCACAGATGGCAGAAGAGTGAATAAGCCTAGTTTCCTGCCTACCTTTTATATCATCCCATCTCCCACCGCACTGCCCCACAGGGCAGGAAGCTCCTGTCATGCTCCCTGTGCCTGAGGACCCAGTGCCTAACACAGATGTCACAGCCACTTAAAACCTAGTGGCTGGGGATAGAGGACCAACTGACTGGGATTTTTCCAAGCACTTCAAAGGCAAAATGGGGTGGGGGAGTACCTGGAGCTAGGAGGAGTCCTCTTGGGCTTCAAACACAAGCAGCCTGGCCCTGTGTTCTGAGATGCAAACCACAAGCCTAAATATGCTTCAGCAGAGTCTGATCAGTGATGCCCTGGTGCAGCTGCTCATCCAGTCACTGAATCATTCACTCAGTCAGTCATCCATCCACCACCCATCCATCCATCCATCCACCCTTCCTTCCTTCCTTCCACCCATCCATCCATCCTTACTTCCATACTTCCATTCTTTGGTCTATCCATCCTTCCTTCCATTCATCCAACATACATCCATCCACCCATCCACCCATCCATCCATCCATTTATTTGGTGTTTATTTGGTGCCTGGTATATGCTAGGCACTGTGCTAAGTGCTGGGAGCCATAGAAATTCCATTTGGAACTCCAATATGCCAAGACCTTAAGGATCCACAGCCCAGCTTGCCAGTTATACAAAATGGGAAGGGGAGACCCAGAGAGAGGAAGGGAGTGCAGTCTCTGGGTCTCCCATGCCCTCTGCCCCCAGCTTAGCAGGGGCTAGCTGAAAGGTGGACAGTTCACTAGGCTCATCAGGCCACTAGCCTGGCCACTTACTTGCCTTTAGCATTTAGCACATTCACAGTCTTTCAAGCAGTTCACACCAAAGTGTGAATGACTGAGTAGTCCTAACCCCTGGGGTGTTTTCCATTGAAAGTGAAAGCTGCTGAACCCCAGACCTTCTCTCCTTCTCTGGCAGAGCTTCAGACTCAGAAACCTAATTAAGGGAGAACTTAAGACAAGATCTCAGTGGGGGTATCCTGATGGGGTGGGAGGCTCCAGAAAGTCCCCTTTGCATTAACAGCCTGGCACCAGACAGAGAGTCAGGAGTTATTGTCCTATGTTGGACACAGATGTCTCCAGCTCATTCTCTTACTCAAAGCGCTCAACAGTTTGCACAGTGTGGCTGGGCAGACACCCACATCCCATCCTGCAGAGAGGAGATTGTCCCAAGGCCAAGGCCAGGCAGCTGTCCTCTTTCTACTGCCATCAATCAATAATACATGCACAAGGCTTGTTTGCTCCCAGAAATACACTTGGCCTTAGGAGGACAGGCCTTTGAAATCAAAAGGCAGAACAGAGTTGAGAAGGAAGGAAGGAAGGACCAAAGGGTCCCTGGGTGCCTGCCATGCACAGGGCTCTGTGTCAGCCACCCCCACAGACGTGATCGCCTATTCCTCATAACACCTCTCAAGGGTGTTGACCTAGTGCCTGTTTGAGCTGTAAGGAGACCAACATCTGGAGAAGGATGTCACTCAATCCAGGGGACAGAGCAAGTTGGTGGTGGCCAGCCAAGGCCCACCAGCCTCATCTCCTACAGGGGCAACCCCAGCAGCATGGTCTCTGCTCTCCCTGCATCCTTGCCTCATCCCCATGCACATCCATTTTCCACGCAGAAGCCAGGATGAGCTTTTTAAATCACATATCTGATGTCCCTATCTCTGGCCCTCCCTCTCTATGGAGGTCCTTGGAGCCCACCCGGTCTAAGATGGACCCTACCTTTTCCTGTGCCATCCACTGCTTCTTCTCCCCTCTTTCTCTTTGCTGCTGCAGGACTGGACAAGGTCTGTGCCAGTCCTCAAAAGCACCATGCTCCTTCCTGCCTCTGTGTCTTTGCATGTACTCTTCCCCCTTCCTGATGTTCTTTTTTCCACACCCCATCCCTTGATCTATTTAACGCCTTCTCAGCTGTTAAATTTCATTTCATGTGTCACTTCCTCCAGGAAGCCCACCCTAACCACCTGGCTGACTCCAGCTTGCCATTCTACCTGCATAGAAGCTGTCCATGGTGCCAACCGCCACACCCTCTTGACCCACGAGTCCAGCACATCTGTGGTGAACACGACCTTGCCTGTGGCCAGCATCCCATAAGTGGTGTCTCCCTGCTTTCCTTCCTCAGGGTTTTCTCGAAGCTGAGGCCCATCCTGAGCTGTTCCTCAGAAGATCCCCAGTGGTGTTGAGCCCCAGTTGCCCACAGTGGGAACCAGATCAATGACATGCTTTTCACTGGAATTTTCTTCCTTCTCTGTCTATCTCCCTGCTCCCCAGTCCTGCTTTCTAGGATTACCTCCAAATTTCCTGTTCCCCATTCTGTGTCTCAGGCCCTGCTTTGGGGGGAACCTAAGTGAAGACATTCTGTGAGCCAGCTTGTTCTCATGGCCATACTTCCTGGTTCCCTGAGGGAAGAATCTGCACACATTCGAGTCATTACATAATAAGGGTGCCTAGCACTGGGCCAGGTGTAAGGTTGCAAGTCAGCAAATATTCTTGGAAGGAAGGGAAGAAGGGAGAGAGGGAAGGGAGAAGAAGGGGAGGGAGAGAAGAAGAAAGGTCTTGAACCCAGGTCTATCGTGCTCCACTGCTCAGACACAGCCACATCTTCCCCAGACACAGCCTGTGTAGACAAAAGAAGCCCCATCGTGGACATCCTCTGTCACTCTTTTCTAGATGCCATTCAGCATAATTCCCACTTCCTCCACTGCCTAGCCCCTGACACACACACACACAATGAATTATATACTCCGAAGGTCCTACTTGGATATAAAAAAAAGCCCATGATAGAAAACTCTGTCTGCCATTTTTTTCCCCCTTTTGTCCCCATGAGCAGGTGAACAATGCAATGACCCTGGTTTTCAAGATCTGATTAAACTGTCATAGACAAGGCACAATCACAATAACTCCTCTGCCTTGGTGAGACCCAAATTATTTCAGAACTGTGCACACCCAGAGATGCTATAGATAAGGGTCTGTCAGCATTCCATTACTGGGCCCTGTTTGGGGGATTTGTTTATCTTAATTGGATGGATTGGGTGCACAGGAGAGTGATGGATGGGCTTGCAGCATGGGTGGTGGCTGGGTAAAGACAATGTCGTCTTCATGCCACCACTTGTTGACATCATACATGTCTCAGGCTCAATGGGACATGCCCCAGTGACTTATGGGAGATGGAACAGGAAGTCAGAAGATGCTCAGTTTGATGAAGCAGGCAGAGCAGCTGCAGGGAGCTGAGGAGAGAGGAAGTCCTGGGAAAGGCGGAGGGGGCATATGAGGTGGGGACAAAGGTCATATCCAAGCCAGTAGTGATTCTGTAGGGGAGTTGAGATGAGGGACCAAAAAGAAGTGGGGAAAGGAACCAGCAGACTTTGAAAATGTATCATGTGTAAAATAACCTCATGACAGGCATTTGAGGTACAATATGCATAAACTTAAGTTGGATCTTGTCACTTGCTCGTAGACTCAAATTCAAACTATTGCCATGGCTTCCAAGACACCAAGTGATTAGGCCTCATCTCTGCCATGCCCTAATCTTGCTTTCATCCCAGCCACATGGCCACTTAAGTCCTTGAACATGCACCTCAGGGCCTTTGCACAGGCTAAACTCTCTTTCTGAAATGCCCTTCCCCAGCGCTGCCCACCTTCAAGCCTCAGAATAAATCACCTCATCTGAAGCCGGTGCTTGATCAATAAGCTCAAGACCCCATCGCCATTGCCCACCTCACCCTCAGTCACTCTTACAAGCATCCTGTTCTTTGCCAACAGAGCATTTGTCACCATAGATAAATATGTACTTCAGTGTTTGTTTATTTGTTTATTATCTGGAGAGGACATATGTTGCTTTTGTCTTCCTCCATTCCCTTTTTGGAAAAATCTCAGTGTCTCATTGCCTGTGGCTCTGGTCTGGCTGCCAGTCACAGACTCAGGCCTCTCCCCATACATTCACACTGGCCCCAGAAATGGAGGTTTCACCCAGCACTGGACAGTCACAACATCCTGTCCCTCAATAAGAGGAACTGGTCCAAGGAGTGCACACGGGACCTGAACAGGGATAATCAGTGTCCACAGAGCAGGAGCTGAATGTATTAAAACCATTACAAAATTCTTTGACACTGCTCCCAGCAAAAGGTGGAGTCTAGTACCCCTCCCTTTGAATATGGACAGCCTTTTGTGACTGCCTCAGAGAATAGAATGTGGTGGGACAAATGCTGCATAACCTCCAAGGCAAGCTTACAAAAAGGGTGGCACAGCTTCCACCTGGCTCTCTCTCAGGACACTCACCCTTGGAACCTGGCCCCCATGTTGTGAGGAAGCCCATGCCACATGGAGAGGCCTGCGTTCAGTGTTCCAGCTGACAGCCCCAGCTGAGGTCCCATCTGACGCCAGCATGAACCGTCAGACACGTGAATGAACGAGGCTTCGGATGTTTCCACCCCCAGGCTCTGAGTCGCTGCAGCTGACGCCAAGTGGAGCAGAAACAAGCTGTCCCACTGGGTCCTGCCCAAATTGCAGGTTTGTGAACAAAATAAATGGTGTTGTTTTAAGACACTTAGTTTTGGGGTGGTTTATTACACAGCCATAGAAGACCTAAACAGGATGCTAAGCTGAGAGGATGTGACATGGGGACCCAGGGCAGCCATCCTCCTGCTACCTGGAGAGAGCCAGTCTGCAGACTGATGCCACGTGATGAGCACTAATGGAGGACAGATGGACAGAGGCTATAGCCAAGCCTGCACCCCACAGTTCTTCCTGCAGTCCCATGGAGGCCACCTCCAGGGTCTTTCCCAGTAACTGGCATCAACAAGTCCCCTCACTGCCTAGACAAGTTGGATTGTGCCCACGGCTTTCTGGACTAATTTGCCCTGTACCCACTGGACATGAACTCCACAAGGCAGTGTTCATCTCCATTTGGGCCTTTGCTGTGCCCACAGCACCCACGCTGAGCCACACGGTTTGGTGGTAAAGACTGCTTCTAGAAGGGAATGGGCTCATTAATCTTCTTGCCAGCCTCAGGACTGGGTAGAAGTTACCAGGGAGGCTCAGAGAGGTGAAGGGCTCTTGAAGGTACCTGGATGATCAATCCTCGTGATGAGATTTGAGCCCAGGTGACACCTCAAAGCTCAGGATCCTGAAGCTGGCTGAAGACAGGAAGAGAGTAGTGGAGGGGACTGCCAGGGGCCCCATGAGGGGCCCAGTGTGAGAGGCATCAGGCAGGTGCCCAAGAGAATAATCTGTGATGAAGATGGGCGGAAAGATAGGGACATGCTCCAGTAGTCAACAAGAGCCCTGTGGTCAGACCAAGGTTCTGGGAGGCCCGACTAAGGCCAGGCTGTGGACAGAAGCTGAGGAGCGGTCTCCCACGCCTGTCCCAGGGGGCATGGGGACTCTGGGAGGGGCCAAGCCTACAGGGAGGGACTTGTGCTAAAGCCCATCACTGCCAGAGTAGAGGTTCTGTTCATCTTGCTGCGCATTTGTACATGGCACAGATGCCAACAGTGCCCCCCATATCCTCCCATATTCACCACCCCCGTGCGGGCTGATGGCATTTACAGCAAGCACCTGCGACTCTCCTCCCGGGGCTTTCTGTCAGGTGAAGTGCTCTGGGGGCAGGTTGAAAGTGCCAGGAGTTAATGCCCCAGGAGCAGCATTCCTCCAGTGAAGAATAGGAATTGGAGAATCCCCAGCTCCCTTGCTCCTTGGGCGGATGACTGAGGTGTGTGTTTTACACTGGCTCCCGGAGTTCCCCAATGAGATGAACCCCAGCTGCTCAAAGTGTACCCGGCTCATCTATGTCCCTTGTACTGCTCTTCTCCTTCCCTGTCTCCCTTCCCTCCTCCCTATGCAATGCTTCCTGGGTCCCCCTCCAAAAATGCCACATGTGTTGTCTTGGGGTCCATTTTTAGGGGCATCTACATTCAGTACACACTGTGGATGTAGGATTGGACCATGGCAGGCACTCCTGCAACTTAAGGGAAGATCCTCCTTTTCACATTCCATGTAAAACACTTGTTCTGGAAGCCCTTCCTGCCCAGGCTGGGTCTCCCTGGCATTTGCTCTCAGGGACTCACTGAACATTCACTTATCTTTGGGATGGCTTTTTTTGTACTGGGCTCTGAGCCTCATGAGGGCAGGGCCACCACTGCTCTCCACCACTGCATTCCCAGCACCTGTCACAGGGCCCAGGGCTGGTCCAGGAAAGATTTGTTGGCTAAAACATGAAAAATTCATTTCTTAAGTTCCTTCTGGGCACCAGACCCTGCATGAACATTTCCCACTAATTTTTCAGGTTCATCGCACCCACTTTACAGATGGGGGATTTGGAAGAGTTAAATTCACTTGTCCAAGGTCACTGTATTAGTTATCTATGATATATAACAAATTATCCCAAACAAAATGTCTTGAAACAACATTGATTATCTCGTGGTTCCTGTAGGTCAGCAGTCCACATTAGTCTGGGTCCTCTGCTTTATAGTCTCTCACAGGCTACCATCGAGGTCTTGACTGGGGCTGCAGTCTCTTCTCAAGGCTCGGCTGGGCCAGGATCTCATTTAAAATTTATGTGGTTACTGGCAGAATTCAGTTCCTCCCAGGCCGTTGGACTGAGGGTCTCATTTCCCCACTGGCTATTGGCCAGAGGCCACAACCGGTACCTTGCCACATGGACATCTCCAGCATAGCAGTTTGCTTCAACCAAGTGTGCAAGTCGAGAAGGCGACAGAGAGAGAGAATGAGCAAGAAGGAAGTTTTAGTCTTTCTTAGCTAATTTCAGAATTGACATCTCATCCCTTCTGCAGCATTCTATTCTTCAGAAGCAAGTCACTAAGTCTAGCTCACACTCCAGGAGAGAGGATACCAGGGTGTGAATACCAGCAGGCAGGCCTCAGGGAGCCACATCAGAAGCTGCCTGCCACTGTCATCACTAAGGATTGGAACCCAGCAGTCTGGACTTTCTCAGTGCCACAGAGTCTGTCTGAAGGAAGATTGTGTGGACAGAGGGGTATGGAGTGCACCCCAAACAGCAAGGAGAAGAAAAAGCCCTTTCCTAATATCTGAGCTCTCCGTACTGCATAGGACTAGTGGAAAGAGCAGGGTGGGAGGTGAGGAATACAAAAAGCTACCAACTCCTCCAAACAGCCTCGAAGAACCAAACTGGCAGTATTTTGGAGCCACCTGGGCTGGCAAGGGGCTACAACTTTTGGATCTGGAGAGATCTAAATACCAATCAGCTGATCTGAGGAACTTTTTCCTCATTTCTTCCAACATCTGCAAGCTGCGCAGGGCCAAGAATGCTCCAGCTGGAGAAAGGGCTTTGTAGACCTGCCAGCAGCTGGCTGCTCCCCAAACTCCAGGTCCGTCCCTATCCCAGCCTTTGGGATGGCTGACTGTGTGCTTGCTCACAGATTAGGGAGCAGGAACAGACTGAATGGAGCAAGAGATGCAAGGAAAGTTGTATTCACATTAGGATGGAATAATCCATTAACCGTTTTGCTCCTGAGGTCTCAGGGCCAGGATTAGATTGACTGTTGACATCAACCTAGAGGCTTCCACACTCCCTTCTTAGGGATTTATAATTATGACTAAGGCCTACTTCTGCTTCCTGGACTTCTATTTCCTCATCTATAAAATGACATGACTCATGCTATACCATCAACCTGGAGGGTTCTCTGTAAGCTTGGCAAACTCCTACTCATCCTTCAAAACCTCAACTAAAATGTCCTTTCCCTTCTGACCCCAGGTAGGATGTAGTAGTTCATTGGTCTTGTAATGCTCCTATAAAAATAACAAAAGCTAATATTTATGGAATGTCTACTATGTTCCAGGCAGTGTTCTAAGTGCATTACATAACTAATTTGATCCTCACATCAACCCATGAGGAAAATGCCGTCATTATCTCCATTTGCAGATGAGGAAACTAAGACTCAGAGAGACTAAATGATTTGCCCAGTGTCACCCAGATAGTAAGTGGCAGAGCCAGGATTTGATCACTGCTCTGCCTCAAGTCTGGCTCCAAACCAGACTTGCTCTAAGCAATCAGAGTCCTTGCCGCCTTGCCTGGGTGGCTGGTACTTGGAAATTAGTGTGCTCTATAGGACTGTGAGCTCATGGAGAACGCGGCTGGTCTGATTTTTTAACTCTGAGCCTCATAGTTCTTCCACCCTTAAAAGCCCCGAGTCTCCCCTCCTACCGCTGGGTCCCACCCTCTCTCCCAGAGACTCTGGTCCCATTTGCCACTTGCCCCTTTCTCAGGCAGAGTCCCTGGAGGGGGGGGAGGTGCATTGCGATGTGAGCTACTTGAAATTCTGAGCCACTCCTGACTCTTCAGACCCATCAGGGCATAAGCTGGGGCTCAGGGCACTGGGGACAAAGTCTGCACTGGGGTCTGCAGGGCCCAGCTGCTTGTGGGGAGGCAGAGAGGCTGATTGCAGAGAGAGATTCTTCTAGCTGAGTGGGGAGGTTGAGACAGAGACACGGGGGCAGGGACAGAAGGAGAGAAGAAGAGAGAAATATTGAAGGAAACAGACAAAGGGCCAGACATAGGGTGGGGAGAGAGACAGAAATATCAAGAAAGACAGAGACACAGAAGGAAGAGAGAAATGTCAAGGGAGAGTCAGAGAAAGAGAGATAGAGAGGGAGAGAAAGAGATGGAGGGGGAAGGGTATCAGGGAGGACACACACAGGGACAAGAAACAGAAAGTGGGAGATACAAGAGAGACGTGGACAGACGGATAGAAACCCAAGGGGACAGAGACCCCGAAGCCAAGAGAGACTGGGAGAGAGACCAGCAGGACTCAGAGGCAGGCGAGGGTCGGAGGATGGGCCGGCGAGGAGGGGCAGGGGACAGGGGACAGAGCTTGAACACCCTCATCCTTTCCCCACCCTCACTATTGATTCCTGAACAAACACGGGCTTTGTTGGCCAAACAAACCCGGGCTGAGCCTGGGCTGGGATCTCTTTCGTGTGGCAACTGTTGCCATGTGGAGAGAAAACCCGATCTAAATAATTCCACATTTTCCCTCCTCCTCCTGGTTCCTGGTCTTGGCAGGCTGGGGAGAATGTGAGATGCGCAGCCCCTCAAGGAGGTGGAGGGAAGGGGGTGCAGAACGCCTGCCTCCCCCGGTCTGGAAAAACAAAGTCACAAAGTCTTCTTCTGCCGCTGTCCTTTTTTTTTTTTTTTTTTTAATTTTAAGGAAAGCAAGTATTTCGAGACAGAGGTGACCCCAGCGGTGATAAGAGAGGAGGTTCACCTGAGAGAGCGTTATCAGCTCCCGGCTGGCCGGGCCTCAGATTTCTCATTTCGATGAGGAGGCGGTGGAATTGGACGCAGCCCGCCGCTCCTCTGATGAGCTCCCACGAGCAGGGCCGCCGGGCAGCTTCTGGGCCTCATCCCGAGAGGTCGAGGGGAAACCGAGGAGCCCTGAGGGCTGCACTAGCCCCTCGGGGAGTCCAGAGCCCCCAGTTGCACCCGGCGCATCAGGCAGAGGCTGAGGCAGGGAAGGTGAGGCCCGGGAAGGATTTTCCAGAGTGACCTTCTCCTCTCACTTCATGCTCTTTCTGTGGCTTCTGGTCTGGCCTGTCCTCCAGCTCCCCTGCTCAGTTTTAGCCAAGGCACCTCCCTGGGTAAGGAGGAGATGCTGGGCCATGGGTGCAGCGTTTCCTCTGGGCCAAGTCACCTCGACCCCGTCTCCTGTTCTCATCCTTGCAACAACCTTTCAGGGTTGCCTAACTCAAGTGCAAAAGGCCAGATAGTAAATAATTATTCCAGCTTTACAGGTCACACAGTCTCTGTCACAACTCCTCATTGTAGCAGAAAAGCAGCCATAGACCATACATAATGAACGTGCGGCATGTTGCAATGGAGCTGTATCTACAAAAGCTGATGGCAGGCCCACAGGCTGCAGCATGCCAATCCCTGATCTAGGCTGAGCCTTTTCTACTCAGGATGTGTCCCCAGACCTGCAGCGTTGTCATCCCAAGGAGCCTGTTAGAAATGTGGAAGCTCAGGCACCACCCAAGGCTCCCTGCACCATAGCCGGCATTTAACAAACTCCCCAGCGATCAGCATGCACAGCAGTCTGAGAAGTTCTGGTCCACGTAAACAGATGGGTCATCCTCTTTTGCATATGAGGCACTCTGTCCATCTGGCAGATGAGGAAACTGAGGCTCATAGAAAAGTCAGTTGTCCAAGGTCATGGACTAGGAGCAGCAGAAGGGAGATTTGCATCCAAGTTTAGAGTCTACACTCTTGACTTCCAATTTTATATTCAAGGAGGTTTGTGGAGAAGAGACACGGGTCTCTCAAAAATCCACAGACCGAGGATACAGCCAGGCCTCCTAAGGGACAGGACCATCAGGGTGTGAGGCTGTTCTTGGCCTCTCTCCCACAGACCATGTGGCATCCCACAGACTGTGGCATCTCTGTCTCTGTATGGGGAGAACCCCCTGCCTCCCTGTGTCCCCACTTCCTGCCGGAGTTGTGGCTTTTCCTGCCTGGGCAACTGTGGAGGGAATCCACTGTGTGCTGGGCTCTGGGCTTGAAACAGATATAAAAATGAGCTTCTGTCTAACCCCAAGGAGCAGAGACTCTGTTAGGAGAGGCACCAAAGTTGTCCATGGTTCAGGGATGCCAATGTTGTTATTATTATCAGTGTTATTTTTGCTGTTGACAGTATTTTTCTGCCAGACTAACCACTTCAGGAGTTGTAGATTTCCCCCATGTTTCTGCCAACTCTGAGCAACTCAGTTTCCCTTATTCTAGAAGGGAAGACCAGATAAAAGAAATACCTTCCCCCAATTTTATCTATTAGGGTTAAGACTGGTGAGGAGAAAAGCCAAATACCAGTAACTTTAATAAGGTAGAAGGTTATTTCTCACTCACAGAATAGAATTACAGAGGCAGGCAGACCATCCTCTGGATGCAGCTTTTTCTTCGTGGTCCAACAAGACTGCTTCAGGGTCAGCCATCATGCTCACATTCCAGTCAGCAGAAGGAAGGCAAGGAGGAAGAAGAGGCCTATTCATGTCCTACATCACTTTGCTTACACTTCGTTGACCAAAATTTAGTCACCTGGCCACACCTAGCTACAAGGGAGGTTGAGAAATACAGTCTTTATTTTGAGAGGAAATGTACCCAGCCAAAAATTGGGAGTTCCACTAGTAAGAGTGAGAAAACAGATTTGAGGCAGGCAACTCAGTCTCTGCTGCCCCCAGTCCTTGGGGGGGTGGTCTCCCAAAGCAGCCTGGGACCCAGCCACTGAAGGATTAATCTTTGGACGGCCCAGATCCAATAAGAAGAAACCCATCGTACGCATTCAGGTGGCACTTCACAGCATGCCAGGCACTCTTCCATACCTGTAGCCTCAGAACATGCTGTGAAGGAGGAGGTGAGATGACCCAGGCTCAGAGAAGGAGTGAGTTTCTCCAAGGTCACCCAGCTGGCCAGGGATAGGGCTGGGTTCTGGGAAGCCAATCTCAGGCCACTTTCCAGTGTAGCTTGCCTTGATCTGTCGGGGATGTTTTTCCCCTTTCTTTCTCTCTTGTCTGTTTCTTTCTCTTTCTCTCTATAGGTAGATAGATAGAGATACAGACAGAGATGTGAGTCTATGTACATATATGTATGTGTGTCTGTCTCTCTTTCTATCCCCATCTTAGTCTCTCCCTCCTTTCCCTCTTCAGTCTTTAAAAACAATTTAAAAGTTACCAAGGCTCACCCTTGCCCCGATGAGGTGCTCCCAATGAACACAGACACCCCTGCCTCCTCCTTCCCCGGTAGGACCCCCACCCACGGCATCTCTCCCATCCTTGCTGCCACCTTGGAGTTAAACAGGAAGATAGGCTCAGCTCAGGAAGCTTGGCACCATGCCGGGGCCTCTGCCAGGAGGAGCTGGAGCCGATGTCTCTGGGCTTTGAGGAGCATGTCTGCACCTGCCCCGAGCACCTGGTGTCCTCCCTGCAGCTGGGGGGTGGAGGGTTTCCTCCATCAGGGCCTGTGGAGGCAAATGCCTTTAAGACCCCAGCCTGGGAGAGGCAAGGGCAGTCCCTGTAGACAGATATCACTGAACCCACGCAGGCATGTGCTGGTATGGTCCCGTTTCACTAGGGGAACTGAGGTTTAGGGCTACCAAGCTCGAGCCACAGCCTCCCTGACAGAAGTGGTGACTCCAGGATTCCAACTGGGGAGACTCCAGAGTTCTGGCTCTTAACAAGTGTCCTCATGGCCCCATCTCAGCCCCATCCCAGGGGAGTCACTGGGTGCCAAATTCCTTAGTGTCCTGCAGTCCCAACAAAGGTCCAGATGAGGGGCTGGCCCGTGGCTCACTTGGGAGAGTCTGGTACTGATAACATCAAGACCACAGGTTCAGATCCCTATATAGGGAGGGCCGGTTAGCTCACTTGGGAGAGTGTGGTGCTGACAACACCAAGTCAAGGGTTAAGATTTCCTTACCAGTCATCTTTTTTTTTCAAAAAAAAAAAGGTCCAGATGACTCAGATAGAAGTGGTAGAGGTGAGGCAGTTTTCATGTTTGTGCACAGACACGTACAGAGGCACACGCATGAACACATACCGGCATGCACATGTGTACACACATACACACAGGCATGCACATTGACACACATAAGCATATACACATACCTACGCAGGCACGAGTATGCACACACGTGCACGTTCATGTGCACACACAGGCCCACACATGTACATATGCATGCATGTGTACACATTTAAGAACATACACACACATACTCTCACACACACATGTGCATGCTCTATGTGCCAAGCAGGAACACACAGTCACTCTGATCTCAGCATGGGGGAGGGGACAGTTTCCACAGACATTTGTTTCTGTGACCTGCCCCATACTGGAGACTCAATCGAGGGTAGAGAAAAGCAGAGTGCAGAACTGGGATCAGCCCCCAAGATCTAAATCCTTGATCTGACCTCAACTCTTCACACCCCCATGGGGGAGTCTTTGGGGTATTTTAAAGTCAACCAGCTCAACCTCCACCTTACAGAATCTTTCCCCAAGTCCAGCCTATGAGCTTGAATACCCTAGAGGCAGGGAGCCCATTACATTACTAGGCACCCACCCCAGTGTCAGGCAGCTCACAACATCAGATAGACTCTCTCACACCAGTCATGTGGCACAGAGAGTGCCTCAGTTTACATAAACATCAACGGGGTCATAGTGCCCACTACCCAGCATCATGAGACCAAGAGGAGTAACGAACGTGGTCCGTTTGTTAATTTTAATGCTTTGGCTGGGTTCAAGAGAGCAGATAGGGAAGAAGTCAGTTTCAAGAATCAACCAGACCTGCATTTGAATTTAAGCTCTGGCACTTATTAGATGTGAGAGGCTGAACAGGTTGCTGACCCTCTCTGAGATTTGTTTTCCCCATCTGGAAATGGGGAGCATGACAAGCTCATTGCTGACACCGCGAGGCTTAAATGCCATTGGGCACATACAGCTCTTCCCCAAGGAGATGGAACACATGAGAGTAATTATTCTTCAGTATGGCCTCTCCAAAGCCAGCAGGCCCTTCCCCGTCTAGTGCATGGTGTTCTTGCCTCAGAGAAGGGAGAAGCAGGAACTGATGGAGAGAGCTTTGTATCCTGGGATGCTGGAGCGAAGCCAGGACAACGGTGGTCCTGTCCCCTCCCATGAGGGTCTCCAGCCCTCACAGGGCCTGGCCATCCTCCCACAGATGAGTGGCCCCTCGTCCCCAGGGCCTTGACTTCTCAGGGAGAGCTGAGACAGTGGTCAGTGGGGCCTCCCTGCAGGTGGCTGGCCGCCAGCACGCATGAGCAACAGCATGCAGGAATGCAGTGGAAAAAAATACAGGCCAGAAACTCAAGCAGATTTCTGATGTTGCCATTCAGTCCTGTGTTGTCACCAGCAAGCCTCCGTGCTACCCTGGGCCTCAGTTTCCCCATCTCTCCAATACAGATGAGCACACTGACCTCAGCAGGCTGTCATGAGGATCAAATCCACAAGCAGATGCCTGTCCCCCAAATAATAATCATTAAACAGCATAATTATTCATTTCAACCAAAGCATTCTATAGACAGAAAAGCTGAGGCCCCGAGAGGGCAGATATCTAGCCCGCGGCCACACAGCATGCATGACCCAGCTTACATCATCCCGTTCTCTATCCCTATTTCAAGGAAGGGAAGGAACCTTCTCCATTCTCCCGGCACAGGGAAGACCCTGTTTCTGTCCCTCCAGAATGTACACCAAACCCACAGGGCATTGGATCAACTCTGCCTTTTGCAAATGATCCCCGACAGAAAACTCCAGAGACAAGGGAAAATATTTCCCCCAAACCTATTTACTTTTCAAATTTCAGTTGCCATAACAACTCAGCACAACTATTTATGTGAAATCTTTGCTTTCCAAGTCTCACCGAGCACCACGCTCTGTGGAGAGTTCAACTCAGCCCTTTCAATAACAACACATTTTTTCAATCAATTTGGGTCTGGGATTTTTTTTTTTTTCTATAAACACACATAAAATATGTTGTGCAAAACTTTTAAAAGCTAACAGGGAAACGCCACATTTTATAGACCCATTCTTCTCTAACCACCCCCAATAGATATTTTCTGAAGCATGACAGCGACAGAAATGACTGGTCAGCTTGTTTTTTGTTTTTTTAAACTTTTGTGAATTGTTTCCACTCCTTGTCATCTGGGAAGTGCCTGGATCGGCGGGGTCCTTGGTGAAAGGCCCTGAGCACCAGCCGGGGCTCAGACCCTTCCCCCTAAAGCATTGTGTGTGCTTAGAAAAGTCAGCACAGGTCTCTGGCCCTGAGAGGGACACATTTTGGTCCAGCTGGGCCCCCACCCAAAACTGAGAATTGAGGGGGTGGTGGCAGGGGGTCGCCAAAGCAGGAACCTTATGCTGAAGGTGTCCTGCAGATGCCCTGGGATTACGGCAGAGGCATGTTTGGATTTTCGGAGACAATCCCTGTTTCAAATTTTCTGTTCCAGGATCTTCGTAAGCCTTTGTACAAGCTGTTCCCTTTGCCTGGAATTTCCTCTTTGTCAACCTGTCAAGCTAACATGGAGGGGCCTGAGCTTGGTTTCATGCTCTGCCGTGCTGTCGAAATTCTTAATTATTTCTGAACAAGAGTCCCCGAGTGTTCGCATTGCAACCGGCCCCCCAAATTCTGTAGCAATTCTGGCCAGTCTCTATTCTAGAGTGTGGCGCATATCAAATTATTTAACCCTGGACAACCCTTTGAGGCAGGCACTGTTGTGATCTCCATTTTACAGGTGAGGAAACTGAGTCCCAAGAGGTCAAGGGTCATCACCATGCCCATGGTGGCAATGCAAGCCATTACACACCAGGCCCTGCTCCAAGCAGTCTTCCTGTGTTACCTCATCTAATCCTCATGAGCTGGGAACTATTGTAATTCCCATTTTCCAAAACACAAAGAGGTTAGGTAACTTGCTCAAGGTCACACAGCAAGTGAGTCGGGGAACCATGCTTTCCTGAGAGGCACACTCTATCGCTCCCCTGGATGCCAACAGCAGCTTCCTCAACAGGTCCTGGCCTCCAGGCTTATTCCTTCCAGTCCATCCTCAGCATGGTGGCCAGAACCATCCATTTCCCTTAACTTTAGTTCTAGATAGTCCACTTTCTGGCTGCAAATCCTCCCATGGCTCCCAGTGCTCTCAAAAAGCGCCTAACCTCCTTAGCCTCACCATTGAGACCCTCAATGATATGACCTCTGCCAACCTCTGCAGCCTCAGTGTCTACCTCACCCCCAGGCACTTGGCACTCTTGCTCACCAAACTGCCAGCAGTTAGAGCTCTGTACCCACGAGGCTGCTTCTTGAAGTGTCAGGTTAGGAACCACTGGTTCCCTACACAGTGGCTGGCACACGGGCACTCTAGAAAAGCTTGTTGGACTGAACCAAACTGGCCATGATGGGCCTGGTCCTTGACACTCCCTCTCCTTTACCCCCATAGTCAGGATGCTAATTCTTTAAAGTGCTCCAATCCAGCTCCTTTTCCCTGTCCCCTGCCAGTCCTCCCTCAAGATCCACCCTGACTGCTCACACAGATGCCCACCCCACCTTCTCCCCAGCTTCTCCACCTCAGTCATGCCCCTTCCAGTCAATTCCCTCAACTCCAGCTGGAGGAAACTTTTTAAAACAGATATCTAACCACCTCACTATCTGCTGAACACGTATCATTCTCAGAATGAATCTAAAAGCTCACAAGCCTGATGAGGCCACCACATCTGACCCCTGCCAACCTCACTGGCTGCGTCTCCACACCCCCAAACACCCCACGCCCAGGTAAGCCACTTCTGACCTCTGGCTCCCCATAAGCCATTCCTTCTGCTGCCTCAGATAGACAGCTCTTCTTCCAGGAAGCTTTCCCTGACCACCATTCCTCCCCTCAAAGCAAAGTCAGGCTCCTCCTGGGCTCCCATGGTCCCCTGTCCTTCCCCATGCAAACATGCATAACACTACTGCAAGCACGAGGCTGCATGGTTGCTCTGTCCCCACACTGAAGGCAAGCTTCCCAAGAGCATAGATCATATTTTGTTCTTCACTGTACTTCCCCTGCTTAGAACATAGAAAGTATTCAATAAATAGATGGATAAATGATGGATGGTGGATGGATGGATGGTGGACGAATAGATGGATAGATGGGTGGGTAGGTAGATAGGTGGATGGATGGATGGATGGATGGATGGATGGATGGATGGATGGATGGATGGATGGATGGATAAATTGAGTGGATGATGAGCAAATAGATGGGTGGATGGATGGATGGATGGATGATGGGTAGATGGATGGATAAATTGAGTGGGTGACGAATGAATGGATGGGTAGATAGATGGGTGGATGGATAGATGATGGATGGATAGATAAACTGAGTAGGTGATGAATGAATGGAAAGGTAGGTGGAAGTGTGGATGAGTGGATGGACATGATGGTTGATAGACAGGTGGGTGGGTGGCTATATGGGTATGCAGATGAGTGGACAGATGGGTGATGAATGTATAGACAGATTAAAAAAAAACCTCAGGAACCACCTTGCAACAGTGAATATTTGGGTGGTAGGTTATTCAACATTCCTAGCACATAGTATGCCAGCAATGAATGTTTATTGAATTAATGGTTAAGTGAGTGTCCCAGAGCAGCTGGTCATCAACCCTCCACAAGCACCTGTTTTTCATTTTGTTGTCTCCATTCTCTCCTACCTCCTGCTTCCACAATCTCCCAGCCTGCCATTGCTTCCCACGGTTGCCACGTGATTCACAGTGGCCAAATACCCTGGATTCAAATCTGCACATTAATTATTGAGTGCTATAATCCAAATTTATCTAATGAATTAATAATACACCATAGGGGTATTTTAATAATGAAATACTTGGAGTTGTATTTTGGTAATTTCATAATTATACCACGGCTGTGAAAATAAAATCAAAATCAATTAGGTGGTGTGCAATGACACCCAGGAGTGCCCCTCAAAGCTGCGATGGATAGACCCACCAGGAACGGGAAGATCAGTTTATATCTGAGCTGGATGGTGTCTCGGGGTCAAGAACTTCACAGAATTCTGCAGAGAACGAGGGAAAGAACATCACCGAAAGTCATTCAATGTTTGAGTCAGAAAGCACCTCAAAGGCCAGCAGAACAAGCCTCTGCTTTTACAGGTGAAAACAATGAAGACTCACAAAGTTGGCCTCTTAACAGTGACAGAGACTGGACTGTGTCTCTGGACTCCTAGCGCAGTGCTCTCTTGGCTCTGGACCACCCAAGTGCCCTCCATCTACCCCCTCAAGGGCCTGTCTGAGCTCTGGCCGTGTTGCTCATCTCATCCCCTGCAACTCCCCGTACATACAAGCAAACCGCATATGTTCATGAACTTGACTGCTCCGTGCCCGTCTGCCTTTGCCTGTGCTACTCCCTCTGCCCAGGATGCCTTCCCCTCCCCACCTCCACCTCCTGACATCTGTCTGGCAAACTCCTCCCAGCAGGGGTGACCTCCCCTTCTTCCTGCCCTCAAGGGCCCCACTATGTGATGATTGCTCATCTGTCTCCCCCCAAAAAGACTGGCAGCTCCTCGAAGGCAAGGACAAGTCCCGTTTGTGTCGTCTCCCTGGGATGTTAACACAGGACCTGACAAACAGTATATTCACAACTTAGGTTTATTCAGGCCAGATGGATGGAAGGAGACAGAGAGGAGAAAGGAAGGAAGGGAGAGAAACAAGGAAGGTTGGCTCCAGATTTATTTCCAGAATGTATTTAACCAAGGCCACCAAAACGACACTGACTTAAAAGTGCTAGTTTGGGAACACCTCACTAGATATTTAAGCAACAATAAAATTAAATACATTAAAGCAAGAGAAATCTTTCAGGAAGACAAAGAATGGTAATGATGGTAGACTAGTAGATTCTAAGCCACCACCACGCTCAACACACACACAGTACTTGTCAAGAAGCCGGGGCTATTGACCCCAAGGTCCTTCTCTAAGAAGTGTCCTCAGAAAGCACTTGAACTTGCCACAGACACTACCCAACATGGGTCCCCCATGCAGAGCTGACAAGAGGCAGCTGGGACTGGAACTGATGTGATTACGATCTCTTTCTTCAGACTCAGTGGTGACGTTACAGAACCACAGTCGAGCTGCAGGTGTCAGCCAGGTTTGGCCGTCTTTGCACCGTCGGGTCAGGGTGAGGACTAAAGGATAGGAGGAGTTTGGTGAAATTAAAGCATCCTCACCTTCTCTACTTCTCCCCTTCCTCCCTCACTTCACCTCCAAGGAGGATTTACTGATTTCAGCTCTAAGCTTTATTCTGAGAGGCAGCCCAGCACTGCTGTTAAAAAACGCAGACTCAGGAGCCAGACTTTAGAGTTCAAACACCAGCACTGCAGCTTACAAGCTGTGTGCCCTTGAGTGAGTCTCTTAGCTTCTCTGTTCCTCGTGGTTTTGGGGGAGATCAATGATCTGATTTACCTAAGAAGCTGGATCAGGGCACTCCTATTATTCTTACCTTCTTTGATAAGAGCATCTTGATCTGCCCTCCCACCCTCATGCTCAGTGTGGAGTGAATGGCACTGGCCCTGCCCACCACCTCAAGGACTTGAGCTCGTCCCCTGTAACTAACCCATCAGCCGAGTCCATTCCAATGGCTACAACTATTGGTCAGGATCAAGTCCTGAAGCCCACCAGTGAGAGCTAATGAGGGTCATCGTCAACAAATATGTGTGTTACGAGTGTTACTGCTAGATGATTGTGACAAATGTTGACTCCACCCCCCACCTCCAGCTGAGTCCCAGTAGGCGGAGGGCGAAATGATCGAACCAAGAGAGCTGTGGTGGGATCCTTGGGCAGATCCTGCCCTCCCCAGCAGGGTGGGGTTAGATGCCCTCCGTCTCCGCTCCCCAAAAGCCTCTTGCTTGCCCCTGTTCCGAGATGAGGTAAAACGTGGGATTCTGAGCATGGGCCTAGAGCTTGACAGACCAGGTTCAAATCCCATCCTGACTCTTCCTAGCCGTGGGACCTCGGCCCTCACCTCTTGCCCCTCAGTTTCTTCACCTGGAAAAAGGAAATGACCAGGGAACCCAGCCCTTGGAAGGTTCTGGGAACTCAGTGGAGTCAGGTGTGCCTGAGGCCTGGCACAAAGGAGGGACTCCAGTAAAGACGCCAACCATTAATAACATGCCCGTTACTGCCTTCTGTTGTAACTGGCTGTTAAGTGTCTATCTCCCGCCAGACTGGGCTCCTACGGCAGGGATGGGTGTGGTCACTGTTGTATCCTCAGCGTACTGTGCAAGGCTAGACACGGAGAGGGAGTAATGAATGGATTAACGGAGGCAGGGAGGGCACGAGGAAGGGAGTGAGAAAAACCACAAGTCTCTTTATGACACTGAAAAGTTCAGCTACTCCAGATTCAAAGAGCAGGCACAGCATGGAAGACAGAAGACCAGCCTCAAGCCCTTCACTCTGCAGAGACAGAGCCCAGAGAGGGCATGTGACTTCCCCAGGATCACACAGCAGGATGTGATGGACTAGGCCCCAGGATGGAGTGCCTCCTTCAATCCCCAACCCCCTCCCCAGCCTGTCGCTAGCTCCCTGGCATCTGGGGCCTCCTCTGCCTGCCCAGCCCTCTCCCCCTCTCTTCATCCCCACAGGCCAATTCCAACACGTGGTGCTTCTCCCTGTCTGCAAGCCAGGTGCTCCCCTAAGGTGTCTCTTCCCCAAATGGGCTGGGCTCCTTCATTGGAAAATATCCTGGGGCCTCCAGGCCGGAAGGAGCAGGGTGACTCAGGGCCAGGTGGGGGAAACTCAGGGAGAAGGAGGCTAGGGGTGCAGGTGGGGGGAGTTCTTTGTGAGAGTGTCAGAAAAACAAGCTTCTCTCCAAATAATACCAAGAATCTCTTGGCCTGAATTCAAGTATGCAGGACATGAACATGAGTTTCCTGTAACTGAACTTGCAGGACGGAAGCCACACTGGCTAGGTTCTGATCTCCCCTGCCATTTCACTCGCATCATGGAGTGACAGTGGCGCCCAGCCTCCTTCTTTGCTTCCCTCCTGCCTGCCCCACCTGGGGATCCTCCGTCTGGTTTGGGGATGGGGGTGGGGTCACCGATCCCCAGCTCTTCCCATCCTGCTGTTTACACCCAAGATTCTGATTTTCGAAGTTTATCATTCCTTCCTCAAGGTGATAAATGCAGACTGCCTCCCTGCCTAGATGGGAGGAAGGACAGGGGTTACAGGAACCCTGGAGAAAAAATTTTGGTTCATGTTTCAAAGGACAGTCCCCTTCCCGGTTGTGGAGTGCGGTCTGCCCCGGCTGGGACAAGAACTGCTCTGCTGGGGATCTCCAGGAGCCGCTGTGGAATATGCCCGGCAGTTGTCCCACCCAAGGAGCAAAGGTCTCCAACTCCCATGGGATCTGCCACTGGCTGAGGGCGTTAACCGCCTGGCACTTTATTGGGTCAGGAGCCATGGGGTGGGCCCCCATGGGGGCTGGGGACAGTGAGAGCCAAGGGGTGGGCACCAACAGCGTCCCCCACACTCACACAAGCAATAACCACAATCTGGCCTGTCCACAGAGCTTCACCCTCCACACGGTAGTCTTCTATGATCCCCATTAGCACCTGCGATCACTGGCTCCCCTCCCCCCATTACAGATGAGGAAGCAGAAGCCTCAGCCAGGGCAATGATAAAAGGCAGGAGTCACAAATCCAGGTCTTTGGCCCCTAAATTGAAGAGAACCTGCTCTGGAGTTAGCCCAGGCCTGGGTTCGAATCCCGGTCCGCCTCCTCTTGGCTTCATGATGCTGCACTGTATACTTCGGTTCCCTGTAGCCTCAGTGTTCTCATCTGCAAAGAGGAGACAGGATCGTGCCCCTCACAAAGCTGATATGAAGGTACAAGACAATGCACGCACAGTGCTGTGGACCAGGCCCGGCACACTGTAGGTGCTTAATAATCATTTCCCTGTGTTCCCTTCTTGTCCTTGTTCTGCTCTGGGATTTTGGGCCAGTCCACTGTTCAATTCAATAAACACAGAGCCGCTGAGGGTTCCTTTGTTCTGGAGCTAGTGCCACGGCTGCATGTGAGCAAGACAGGCCGATCCCCACTCCGATGGGGAGGCCAGCAGGTAAACAGATAACTCCATAATGTACCCCCGGAGGTGAGAAGGCCAGGAAGAGTGGAGGGGGCAGAGGTGGTGGGGGCAAACCCGGGCGGAGATGGCGAGGCCGGGGAGGCCAGCAGAAGCTGGGCGGCCAGACCCAGGATGTGGGCCGGCACCGAAGCAGCCTGGAGGCTTATAAGCAAGGAATGGTGCGATCGGATATTTGAAACTCCCTCTGCTGCCGTATAGAGCTGGCCAAGGAGGGCCACCTCCTAAAACAGAGATGAGCAGAGATGGCCACCTGGCCTGGTGGGTCGCTGGCGTGGCAGCCAGCGGAGTCTAGAAGAGCCAAGGACGGCTGCCGTTTGGGAGGCCGGGGGTGAGTCCAGCCCATCCCAGGACCTCCAGTGTGTCTTCTGGATACACCCTCCTCTGCCATCCCAGCCAGGGCTGTCCCCACAACCAAAGCTGCTCCGTGTGCCCACACCCCTGCCCGCCCCTCAGGGCTGTGACTGTGACCCGCTGGCCTGTCTGCTTCCCTCAGCTCCAGCATCATCATCATCATCGAGAACCTGCCTGGGCTCCACACATTTCTTGCATCAACAAACAAGCCCCCTTGGACAAGCTCTGAGACCCAGCTCCTGCTGAGAAAAACTCCACTCAGAGGCCCAGGCACTATATGCATGCCTGGTAATGATACAGATAAATGATGCTGGGAAAGAACTTTTTGGGAGACAGGCCCACCCAGCCCCCAGGCTCTCTGGCTTCCTGGCAGGGGTTGAATTGGATGCCAGAAGCCTCCTTTATCTTTGATGTCATCATTCGAGGGCCCCACCTGCCTTGCCTATGAGCAGGGATGCGTTCTGAACTCACAAGCCAGGTCGAAGGCTTCCCAGCCAGATGAACAGGGGACGGAGTGAGTGCGGAGAGATCCTCAAAGTCAGAAAGTGGCTCCAGCAGAGAAAAACACAACACTTGAGAGGTTACTTCAAAACCATGTCAACAGAAAGAACGGTGGCAGCATTCAGAGTGACTTTAGCTGCTTCTCTTTTTTGTCCTGGGTTGCTTCGGTTTGCTTTGGTCTGGCTTCTTGCAGCTTTATCAAGGGGTCTGGAAGGGAAAGCAGGGAGGATTGCTCCACTTGTGGAACCCTGCCTAGGGGTGGGGTGGATTTTCCCAGGACGGGACTGCCCCAGACCCCGCTGGGCGCCCAGTGGAAGCAAGAGCACTGCTCCCGAGTCCTTGCGACCTGAGTCCTGGGCTGATATGACTATGTCAAAGCACTGCAATGTGCCTGCAGCAACACCCAGGAAGACAGAGAGGAGGGTAAGAACCTGGTGTGAACTGCCAAGACATGATGGAGGAGGAGGAGGGGAAAAGAGCTGCAGGGGGGTAAACTGAGGGCTGAGGAAGTAAGGTAACAGCCAGGAATTCAGGTTATGATTTTCAGCTTTTACCTCTATTGCTTCTTTAGACTTTGGGGGGAATGTTGGGTAACAAAAAATTGATGTTGCTGAAATAAAGGCAATGATATTGGAGATTTCGCGGGTTGAGTTCCAGACCACCATAATAAAGCAAATATCGTGATAAAGCAAGGCACACGAATTTTTTGGTTTCCCAGGGCAAATAAAAGTTATGTTTACACTATACTGTAGTCTATTAAGTGTGCAATAGCATTATGTCTAAAAAAACAATGCACATAACTTAATTTTAAAATACTTTATTGCTAAAAACTGCTAATTATCATCTGAACTTTCGGTAAAAAAAAAAAAATGGCCATAGACTTGCTGGGTGCAGGGTTGCCACAAAACTTCAATTTGTAAAAAATGCAATATCTGCAAAGTGCAATAAAATGAGATATGCCTGTATTCACTACACCTCCCCTTGTTTAATGGGCACCTACTACACATCAGGCATGGATGACATCCATGACCTCCTGCAAAGCCCACGACCATTCTGTGAAGCAGCGCATGACTAGGTCCGGCTTTCCAGGGGAGGAGCTGAGGTCTGTCCAAAGGCCTACACAAAGCAGGTGGCCGAACCACCCTTCCAAAATCCCCCCAGCTCCCTCCACGCAGGAACTACTGAACTTCCCTGCCAGCAGCAATGGGGCCTCTCCTGGGAGACAGGCACTGGTCCTGGGGCCACAGAGACACGGGGAACTGGGCCCCCAACTTTTTTCTAGCTCCTCTTTCTCTCCCTAACCTCTTCCCTAGTTTTTCCTCCTTACGCTCCTCTGCCTGGCACCTCTCCTCAAGTCATATCTTTAAACAACAGCTTTTTTAAAGCTTTTTATTAAAAAAAAAAAAAGCTTTACTGAGATATGATTCATATTCATATACCATTCGATTCACCCCTTTACAGTGCACAATTCAATAATTTTTAGTATATTCACAGATATGTACAACCGTTATCACAGTTTTAGATCATTTTCATCACCCCAGAAAGAAACTTCATACCCCTTAGCTTCACCCACTATCATCCCAGTACCAGCCCCCAACCCTGAAAAACCACTAATCTACCTTCTGTCTTTATAGATTTTTCTATTCTGGACAATTCATTTGAATGGAATTATACAATATGTGTCCTTCGTGTCTGGTTTGTTTCTCTGAGCATTATGTTTTCAAAGTTTGTCCATGTTGTAGCATGTATTAGTGCTTCATTGCTTTTTAAGGCCGAGTAGTTTTCCAGTGTATGCATCTACCACATTTTGTTTATCCATTCATTTGTCGATGGACATGTAACTGTTGTGAATAGTGCTCCTGTGAACATTCATGTGCAAGTTTTCATATAGACATCTGTTTTTCTTTCTCTTGGCTAGATAGATACCCAGGAGTGGAATTGCTGGGTCATACAGTAACTATATTTAATCATTTGAGGAACTGCCAGACTGTTTTCCAAAGCAGCTGCAACTTTTTCCACTCCCATTCTCCCCCAGTTTTTGAAGGTACAGTTTATATGCATCATCTCTTTGAATCCTCACCACAAACTACCTACAGGATAAGTAGACATGACTACCACCCCATCTTCCAGATGAGGTAATTGAGGCTCAGTGATGCAAAGCCTAGGTCATTCTGTCAGTGTTCTGGGATGCTGACTACCTGGCTTTGAACCACACCACCAGGGCCATCCGTCTGTCCCTAGTGGGACTGACATTTTGGAGGCTGGGATGAAACATTGGGCCTGCAGCAACTCCTGCTCAAAGGAGACCCTCCCCCATGCCTGACAGGTGATCCTGGAAGGAACATTTGCCCTGGAGCTCAGACTGCAAGTGGGAAAGCCCTTGGGGCTGTAACTGGAGAGGCCCAGTCTTGGGGCTCGGCTGGGGCAGGAGAAAAAGCACAAAGGGTCCTTTGTCCTGCCCATTGTTTGGACTTGCAGCAGGCCTTGCTGTGCCCCTCGGACCAGCAAGGGGCACACTGGGTCTACACAGCAGCTGGGCTGTCTCAGGTTCTCTGAGTGGCCCCCTGGGGTGGACCAGAGGATTCATCAGGGGGTTGGCAAATATCGGGGGCTTTGTAGGCACTCAGTGGATGAGAAATCATTCACCTGATTTTTAAAACTAGTCTTTTGTCCTTGATTGTAAATTCACTGGGCACAGGCTTAAAAAGAATCAAATAGCCTCGATGGAGTGTGCGCGATCATTCTCCCACCATGAGGCCAGCAGCCATGTCCATGCTTCTTGGGTATCTTTCCAGAACGTTTTCTGTGCTTACACATGAAAATGTACAGACGTGCGTGCATCTGCCTTTTTCACATATGCCGTGCCACGGCTGAGCTATGGCAAATGTCTGGAATCTTGTCAACAGCGCCAATTGTAGCACTCTTAATCCTGTTCATGATGCCAATTGTTTAGCTACAGGACCACACCAGTTGTCGGGCTCTTTTACCTGCGGTAATCCTGCACCAACTGGGCCGATTGTTGAGCTAGGGCTGGGTCTGGAGCTCCCAGACCCCTCAAGCCCATTCACAGACTGGGTCACAAACCCTTCATACACTAGGCTGGGTTACCAGACCCCTTCACGTAGGTCTATGAGCTAGGTAACCAGCCAAAAGGTCCTTGGAGCCATAGGTCGGAAAGCATGGCTGCACCAGGCGGACGCCCAAGGCAGAGGCCCACCCGCCTGCGTCACTGAAACTCGTCTCTACGTTTCTACCTCTCTCTCTCTCTCTCTCTCTCTCTCTCTCTCTCTCTCTCTCTCTCTGAAAAACACAAGAATAGCAACAAAACTAAAAAGATACATTGGCACACATGCGCACTAACTCCACACACACACACACACACACACACACACACACACACACACACAATTTGCTTACAAAGGATGTGCTAAAACCACACCCAACTGGACCCAAGGCAAGGGCCCTGACCAAACTATTCTATTTTCCCAGCAACATACAAGTGGCGGCTTTCTACATCCACTCCTTTTTTCACTGCACAATGTCCCAGGACATCACTCTAGCCCACTAATGAGAGCATCCTTGTTCTTAGGGACTGCATAGTATTCCATCTCTGATGAACTGTCCTTTACTCAGCTAATCTGTATGTAAGTTGTTCTTGGTCTTCTGCTGCTCCAGATAATACCAAAATCAATGTCTTGCAAACACATCTTTGCACACGTATGTGAGCATGTGCTGTGGGTACATTCTTATCAGTGGTGTCATTGGCTCATAGGAGATGTGCTCTTGCTTTTGCATGTGACACGCACAGACAAATTGTTTCCCATGGGGGTTGCCCCAGTTACCCTCTCCCCAGCTTGGTTTGGGGGTGTCTGTGTGCCCATAATCTCACAAACACAGGCTATTGTCAGCCCTTCCTTTTTTATTTACTTTTTACTCAAGTGAAATGTACATACAAAAAAGCACACCTGTCTTCAGAGTCCAGCTCAATGGATTTTCACAAAGTCAGCACCCCCATGTAACTAGCATCCAGATCCAGATAGAGAAGGCTGCCAGCCCCTGAAGACTGCTTGTCACTTTCCTCCCAAGGTAACCTTTGCTGGCCTTTTTTATTCATTAAAATTCCCCTTCCTTTCCCACATGCCCTGTCTGCTCCGATTGTGCCAGTGCCACCCAAAGCATATGCCAGAAAGTTTTAAAAACTACAGTGCTTTGATTTTTTTTTTTTTAAAGAAAAAATAAATCAGTAAGAACAAGTGTCCCCACACTACGTCCCATGGGCCAGATCCAGTTTGCAGCCCTTTTATGTATGGCCCACATGCTAAAAATTATAGCCATTTTTTTTAATGGTTGGAAAAATGTCCAAAGAAGAATAAATCATGACACGTAAACATTTAATCATATTCAAGTTTCAGTGTCCATAAATAAAGTTTCTTGGTACACAGCATGTCCTTCATTTATATATTGTCTCTGGTTGCTTTCCTGCTACAATAGCAGAGTAGCTGCTACACAGACCCTGTGGCCTGCAAAGCTGAAAATATTTACTACCTGGCCATTTACGGATGGATGATGACCTAAATCATCATCACTCATAGGGTAAGGAAGGGACCTCAAGGCTGTCCCACTCAGGGGCTGGAGCTCCAATGGGAACCTATGTCACCTGCCTCCAGGGCCCGTGGTGTAGGGCTGCGGCCAGAGCCCTGGCAAGAGATACTGCAGCCTGAATTCCGGCAAGGCAGCAAGGATGGAAAAGAGAGAATGAACTTGAATTAGACTCAGGGTCACACCAGCAGCCATGAGTGGCTGATCAGGAGAGAAGGGTGAAGGAACCAGAGATTAAGCACTGATTAGCCTCCATCACCCCAGTAATCATCTCGTCTTTGCACAGTAAAAGGGTCCAGGATACATGTAACCAATGCAAGGAGCAAAGTGAGAGAAGATGATATTGTTAATCACAGGAGGTGATGGATGTGGTCAGAGAAGACTTTGCAGGACCAGCGAGGGAGCGGTTATTTGTGTGTGGCGTCAGAGAGGAAGTGCCCAGGAAATTTGAGGATCACCTCGCCCAGTTGTCCATCAAATTGAATAATGACTTGTCTTTAGGGGATTAATAGTGATGGCAATGTTTCCAGAGGTTCCTGTCATGCACTCTCCCAGCTCCAAGGTTCAGAAGGCACACAGAGGCTCAAGCCTGCCAGGGAATCCTGATTGTACTACGTAGGA
Source organism: Cynocephalus volans (assembly GCF_027409185.1). NCBI lineage: Eukaryota > Metazoa > Chordata > Mammalia > Dermoptera > Cynocephalidae > Cynocephalus > Cynocephalus volans. The sequence continues at coordinate 201,570,481 of NC_084461.1, forward strand.
ACCCCGGATGGGTCTTTTCACCCCCTGAGGTCTCAGTTTTCCTTTCTGGAAAATGGAACCACAATCCCAACCTTGTAGAATTGCTACACAAATACCAGGAGACATCGTGTGTTTCTCCTCCACTTTCAGCTTCCCCTTCTACTGACCATTCCTCATAGAAGCCACAGCCCAGATGCCAGCTCCTCCTTGGGCCTCCCAAAAAGTCTCTGTAGATCGGCAGCCACAAGATCCACCACTTTCTTTCTTTGGGGAATTTCCGCTGAAAGGGTAACTCTGTAGGAACAGAGGGAGGCATTCCAGGGTGTGGGAGAATCTGGTTCTGACTCTGAAAGATGCTGCCTCAAACACTTACTGTCATAAAGGAAGTTAGTCAAACACAATCAATTAGGCACCCCTATTAGCATATTTTTCATTGTAATATAGCCGCAAAGAGGAGATTCTGGAGACTGTTTATTGCTGTTCTGAGCTAATATTTGTTAAAGTGATTAATATGTTTTTCAAATATCTGTGACAGGCATAGCAGGCATTGTTTGTCTCCACCCGCAACAGCCTGAAAGGGTGAGGGGTGGGATGCCAAGTAAGGGCTTTGGGGCCTCTGGGGATCACGTCCTCCTCTGGGCCCCTTCCCTGCCCGATCCTTGTGTCTTCCATCTTCCCTGTCTCTTCCACCTTCAGCTTCCCCCTCTACTGACCATTCCCCATTAGCGTTCAAAGACATCTCCCACCATAACAAATAAAGACCTCCTTGGACCCTCGTCCCCCAGCTCCTGCCTTGATGCCCCTTTCCTACCACTGTCCTGCCATCTCTCTCCCTCCCTCCATAGTCAAACTCTTCAAAAGAACCCTTTACCGCCCCTACCTCCTTTGCTTACCTTCCAGTCCCTGCTTTTTAAAATTCATCATGAACTATTTAAAGCACATAGAACCTTCTAGAATATCACTATCTAAAAGAACTTTCTGCATTCATGGAATGTTCTATATGTGCACCATCCAGTACAGGAGCCACCAGCTGCATGTGGCTATTGAGCATTTGAAGTGTGGCTAGTGCAACTGAGGAACCAATTTTTAATTTCATTCACTTTTAACGAATTTACATCTAAATTGAAGTAGCCGTATGTGGCCAGTGGCTACCACATTGAATCACTTAACTCCAAAGACTGATATAATGAACACCGGCATAGACACCACCCATGGGTGTTATCAATTGTTTACATTTTGTCATATTTGTTGCAGAATTTTTTTAAAGTAACAAAAGCTTACAAATCTGTTTCCCTTTTCCCTCTACTGAGTTAATTACTGCCTCGAAGTTGGTATTTATCATTTCCACTTATGTTTTTATGCTTTTACTATATATGTATGGATCCATGAGCAATATGGTTGGGTTGTTTTTACATTTTAATACATTCATGGTAACCTACTTTATGTATCATTCTGTAACTTTGTTTTTTTCAAATTGTTTTCCAAATTGTCCCAGCACTGGTTCATTTTCACTGCTGTATAATATTCCACTGCAGGAACATACCTCAATTTACTTCTCATTCTTCTATTGAGGAGCTTTTATTACTAAAAGTGCTGTAGTGAACATCTTTGAACGTGTCCCCTTGGGCAACAGGCTAACATTTCTAGAGGCTATTTACCAAGAAATACAATCATTAGTTAGGTCAAGTTGAATAGCTTTCACTTACTAGATGCTCCCAGGGGCTCTTCAACATGCTTGTGCCAATTTATGCTCCAACCTAAGGCAAGAAAGAGGCCCTGCTTCCCACAGGCTCATCGATATTTGGTATTAAAAATTTCCAGTTTTAAAATTTCTGTCAAACAGATGGGTGGTATCTTGTGTTTCCTGTTTCACTTTGTATTTCTTGTTTCTAGTAAGGTTAAACACTGTCCAAGACTATTGGCCATTTGGGTTTTCTCTTTTGAGAACTGTCTGGTCACACTTGTTGCCTTTTTGTCTACTAGGTGGATAGTGTCTTTCTTATTGATTTGCAAGAGCTCTTTGCATATTGTGGATTCAATCCTGTCTCAGTTATATGTGTTCAGTTATCTTTTTCTAGTCTTGTCTTCTCTTTTAACTTATTTATGATGACTTTGGATGAAAAGAAGTTTTTAATTTTAAGGTAGTCAAATCAATCAAACTTTTTCTGTAGGGTCTGTGCTTTGTATGCTCTGATTAAGAAATCTTCCCTTAGCATCTGGTTATAAAGACATCCTATAAGTCCATCTTTTAAAGTTTTCCTTTTTGCATTTAGATTGTTAATTCACTTTGAATTTATTTATTTGTATGTATGTGCCTGTATGAGTTTGGGATCTAACATAACTTTGTTTACATTATTGTCTATGCTGCATAACAAATTACCACAAATTTCATTGTTTAAAACAACACTCATTTATTATCTCACAGTTTCTGTGGGTCAAGAGTCTGGGCAGAGCTTAGCTGAAGCCTTTGCTTAGTGTGTGACAATGCTATAATCAATGTGTTGGCTGGGGCTGGGGTCTCATCAGAGGCTTGACTGGGCAAGGATCTGTTTTCAAGCTCCTCAGGTTGTTAGCAGAATTTGTTTCCTTGCAGCTATAGGATTCATGGATGTTTATTTTTTCAAAGACAGCAATGGGGACAGAGCGATCAAAAAAGAGAGAGAGAGAGACTGAATGTAACAAGCAGGAGAGTAACATTCCATCCCCTTTGCCATATTCTATTGAACAGAAGCAAGTCACAGATCCTTCCCACACTCAGGGGAAGGAGATCATGCAAGGGCATGAACATCAGGAGGTAGGGATCATGGTGGCCACCTTGAAGGCTATCTGCCACAGTGTATGAATTGTCACTTTCCAGCATTCTTTTCAGATGGTCCACCTTCTGCACTGACTGGTAATGCATCCTCCATCTGATATAAAGTTTCCATGGGCACAGAGGTCTGTTTCTGGGCTTTTTTGTTATTCTCGCTGTTCCAGTGGTCTTCCTGCCCCTATCACCCTCCAAATATGCTCCAGTTGGGGGTCTCTAATGCCTGCCATGTTGCTGAATTCCATGAGGTCTTTTCAGACCCCAACCCACTACACCCTCAGAGGTATCGGGCACTGTGGACATCTCCTTCCCTTTTGAATCATTCTTCCCAGACTCGAGGCCCCTCATCAAGGATCCCCCATGCTAGCTGCCCTTCCTACCTGATTGTCCAGGTCCTTCACTCTATGTTCCCGGCCTGAGGGATCTCATCTGCTCCTGGGACTAGATCCCATCTTCAGGCTGAGGATGCCCAATCTTCCTCACAGGCTGGAGCCTCCTGGAGCTGGTGGCCTGTCCAACTACACTTGGAAGACCCCAATCATCTCTAACTCAACACACCCATGCAGAATTCTTGATTTCACTATCCCCCTAGAAGGCCCCCATCCCCTGTCATGGCCACCTCTTCCTATTGAAATCCACCATGGGCCTGACCACCTCCCTTCATCTCTCAGCTGCCACCCTACCCGAGCCACGGTCACCTCTGATTTGGGTGTCTCCAGTAACCTCCCAACTTCTCACTCCTGCCCCCTGCAGTCAACTCTCCACACAGCAGTCAGAAGAATATTTTTTTAAAACATAAATCATTTCACATCATCCCCCCACTTAAAATCCTTTCCATGGCTTCCCACTGCTTTTGGAATCGGATCCAGATTCCTCACCATGCTGCCAATAGTGGGCAGCCACCTCCTCTCCAGCCCCATCCATCACCACCCCCTCACGACTCCCCCTCTCTGGACCCCAGAGATTATATGATTATTTCTCTAAGTGGGAGACTTTGGGGGTGGTCCAAGTGGTCTAGGGGGAAAGGTGCCAAATTTCCCCTCTGAGTGGCAGGGCCTGGGCAGGGCCACAAGCCCCAAGGAGGTCAGGTTAAACGGCGCTATTTACTTTAGCCCTCTCCAAAGTGTGTTTTGGTGGTGAGAGAGAGTTATGAATAAGCTCTTAATTCCAGCGAGGGCGTGGGTCAGCTCTCCGACAGCGGCGTTTATTGACACACGCGTCTGCTCCGCTATCCGCGTCCCGAGTCTGAGGGGCCCGTCTGTGCCCAAGGGCTGGTGGCCCCAGCTCACCTGGAAGGGGGCCGGGCCTACCTGCCCACACTCTCCAAACAAGCCGTCAACTTTTCCACAGACACCGGCATAGGGGGTGGGGGGCAGGGAGGGCAGGAAGGGACACATCTGTGAAAACTGTTGTGAGCAGGGAGGGACCCAGACCCCCTGCCCAGGAGAGTCCAGAAGCCAGACGCCACCCAAAGAACTAGGCGAGTGGGAGGTCACGGGGCTGTGTGGAGATGTGTCACCTGGTCAGGCTGTCTGTTCATGTACTCACTGAGTGGACAGAATCTGTGGGGCACAAGTTAGGAGCAAGCTGAACGCACCAGCCCACTTGCTGTGTGGCTTGAGACCCTCTCTGGGCCTCAGTCTTGGTCTCAGATAGCTCTGGGGGCCCTCCCACTCAGATGCCACACCTTCCCTGTGTGGGGCTGTTTCTAACTCCCAAATGGCGTGGCCCATGCTGGTGTGGCCGAGATGACCCTCTTCTGTGCGGTGGGGCCCTGTCTTAGTGTCCTAAGGCTGCTGTAACAAATGACCACAAATGTGGTGGCTTCAAACAACAGAAATTTATTCTCTCACAATTATGGAGGCCAGAAGTCTGAGATGAAGGTGTCAGCAAGGCCGTGCTCCCCCAGAGGCTCTGGGCAGGGTCCTTTCTCGCCTCTTCCACTTGCTGGTGGCTCCAGGGGTTCCTTGGCTTGTGGCTGCATCAGTCCAGCCTCTGCCTCCATCGTCATGTGGCCTTCTCCTCTTCTCTGTCTGTCTCTGCTTTATGTGTCTCTTATAAAGGCACTTGACATTGGATTTAAGGCCCACCTGGATAATCTAGGATGATCTCACCTCGACATCCTGACCTTAACTATATAGACAAACACTCTTTTTCCAAATATGTTCAATTCACAGGTTCCAGGATTAGGAGGTGGACGTAACTTTCAGGAGGCCACCGTCCAACCCACTACAGACCCTCTGCATCAGTTATGCGGGAAACTGAGGAGATCATGACACCCCTGCTTCAGCTCCAGAGTCCTTCTCCACTCTGACCCAGCCCCCACCTTCTGTGCCTCTTTGTGCTCTCTCTGCCACAGGGCTTTTACACATGCTGTTTCCTCAGCCTGGAGCATTTGTCACCACTTGTCAGCAGTTTATTCCAGACTCTCCTTCAGCTCTCAGCTCAGATGCCCCCTCGAGCTCCCAGTTTGGGCCTAACCACAGCTACAAATCCTTAGAACTCTCAGAACCTCTGCCTTGCAGAACTCATCATGGCTGTGATTGCAACTTCATTTGTGGGCTCCTTTGGTTTGTGTCAGGCAAGCCAGGCCAACTTCTCCATCACTCACAGGGGCCACGGTGCCTAGGTCCTCAACTACTTTTAGAGGCCCACAAACATGTTTTTATTTCTTTTAAAATCAGAAGAAGAAAAAAAGAATATAATCCAGCCTGGAAAACAACGCAATCATAAAATATAATTTATTATGTTTGTTATAGGGGGAGGCGCCAAAGAAGGCAAAACATTTGGGACCCAAAAAAGTCATCCTGCAATCTAGGGGCAGGGACCCTGCTCCCAGCGTCTGACAGAGGCTCTGCACATAGTAGGTGCTCATTGAATGCCTGACCGATGGCAGGCAGGAAGAGGAGTGGGCCCTGGCATGTCACAGAGGACAGGCTCTGAGTTCTTAGACCTGGGATCAAATCCTATTGTCTTCCTCATCTGTCCTTGGCCTTGGGCAAACCACTTCCCTTCTCTGGACCTGTTTCGCCATCTGTGAGGTGAGAACAACCACACTCACCATCTGCATGTGTTGTGCTTGTTTCTTATGCTCAAGAGACACACCCGATTGTGTCAGAGCCTGCCGTGGGAGCTGGATGTGGGAGCCCAGGTTATGGAGGGTATTTATCGAGCACTGAGAACCCAGCTGTGCTCAGCTGTCTTCACATCCTCAGTATCCTCATGTCGGGAGCTCTGGGTTTGTGCCCATTTTACAGATGAGAGACTGAGGCTCAGATAGAAAAAGGAACTGTGAGTAGTCACTCAGTTGGATAGTGGTCACACCCTCAGATACAGGTCACACTCAGCCAGTGAGCCATCACTCAGTCAGACAGCAGCCACCCAGCAGTCTCTCAGCAGGTGAGTGGCAGGCTGGGATTCAGACCAGGTCAACTGTCACTGCAGAGAAGGAGCTCCGACACCAGCATGGAAAGCTAGACAGTCTAGGCTTTCTGGGGGCCTGACTCGTGTGGGTCCCCCGGAAATCACAAACCTCCAGGCCCACTGCTGAGGGGCAGTAGGTGGATGAAAACATGGGTGTACTCTTCCTCAGAAATACCCATTTGGAAATAAGTATCTAGATCATGGCTTTTACCATAAACAGCAGTAACCTGGGGCTCTCAGAAAAGCTGCAGAAGCTGATGTTGTCTTGTGGGGGGTGAGGGTGGGTGGGGGGGTTGATAAAAGCTCTCTTGGGCAAAAAGGCAGTGGGGAGAAGGTGGAGTAGAAGCTGGTGGCAGCTCCTAGGAAAGAAGGAGGTGAGAACAGCTCCTCCTCCAAATGCCCCAAGAGCCCTGTTTCTTTCTTCTCATGGACTGGCCACACAGAAGGGGTGGAGACAGCAAGGAGGCCTTGACGTGTAGTGGGTACAGCCTGCACGTGGGCACCGAAACCCAGCCTCATCCCACCCTGCCCCTCACTTGCTGCACGGCCTCATGACCCACCTTCTTCTTCAAGCCTCAGTTTCCCCATCTGTGAAATGGAGCCAGTATGAGACCTCCCTTGCTGGGTCACTGTGAAGATTCAATGAGGACCCGGATGGCCACGTGCTCAGCAAGAGGCCCAGCAGACACCCAGGACTCAGTAAGAGGCTGGCTCCTTCTCTGTTTTAATGAACAGTCAAAGCTCTTTACCATCTGTCACCCAGATCTGAGGACAAATTACACATCCTGGCCTATTATGGGGATGGCCACCCCAGAAGAGTTTCAAGAGGGTAACATAAAAGTCTATAAAAAGGATTTCAGGTGCAATGAAGAGAACAAAAGAGGAATACATGAGTGACTGAAACAGTGAGGACAGAGGGCACCTTAGTTGAGGTGGCCAGGGAGGGCCTCAAACTGAGATCTGAGTGACAAGAAGGAGCCAGCCTGAGGGCAGCGTGATCCAGCAGACAAAACGGCCACAGCAAAGGCCCTAAGGTAGAACGAAGCTGAGTGTTCCCAAGCAATAGAGGAAGATCAGTGTGGCTGGAGCAGAGTGGATAGGAACAGAATTGGTGAGGGCTGAGGTCAGAGAGCTGGTCAGAGAGCTGGCCAGAGGCAAGGTCACAAAACATTCTTAGGCTGGGGTAGAACACATTCTGTTCCAAATGCAGAGAGGACGTATTGGAGAGTTTAAGCAGGTGTGAGATCTGATTTAAAAGCTCTTTGGTCCTAAGGAGAATAGTTTGGAAGGCACCAGAGTGGAAGCTGGGAGACCAGGGAGAAGGTTGTTGTGACAGTATCAGTGATGAATGAACGTGTCTGGGTCTTGGGTTGAAGGTTTGGATTCCAGAGACAGGACAGGAAGACCTTTGACAAGATGTGCTTGTGCAGGGTGTTCCAGTTCCTATTGTGTGTAACAAACCACCTAACCTTAGGGGCTTCAATCATTTTATTGTTCATGATTCTGTGGATCAGAGTCCAGGCAGGCTCAGCAGGGATGGCTCATCTCTGTTCCACGCAGTGTCACAGGGGCCCACTCATATGACTACATCCAGTTGGGGGCTGGGCTGGGCTGGGAAATACTAGATGCATCCACCCACATGCCTAAGGCCATGGGGCTGGCTGCTGGCTGAGTAACCTTGGTCCCCTCTAGGTGGCCTCTCTCTCCAGCAGAATAGCCTGGGCTTCCTTCCCTGGAGGCTCAGGGCAGCTCAGGAAAGTAAAAGTGGAATCTGCTAGGTCTCTTGAGGCCTAAGCCCAGAAGTGGCTCAGAGTCACTTCTACTGCATCCTGTTGGTTGAAGTGAGTCACATGGCTGAGACCAGCATCAAGGACAGGGAAAATAGGCTCCACCTAGTGGTGGGAGGAGCAACATGCATGTGCAGAGAGGGAAGGAATTTATCACTGCCCTATTTGCCAACATTAGCACAGATGGGATGTGAGTGGGTAGGAGGGGGACTCAGGATGACCCCCAGGAGTTCGCCTGAGCCTCTGAGTGGATGGTGATGCCATTAATCAAGATGGGGAAGACTGCGGGAGGAGCAGGCTGATGGTAGGGAAGGGAATCAAGAGTTCTGCTTGGGCCGTGTTGATGCTGATCTGCCAGGTGGCCAGGGCTGCACGTGGAAGGGGAGAGAGCTCCTTCCATGTTCAATCAATGACCCTGAGAGTTAAGGATGATTGGCCCCATTCTAGAGATAAGAGTCTGAGGCTCAGAGCAGCAAAGCGTTTTGCCCACGGTCTCCTAGGAATGTACTCTCAGAGTTGGGATTCAAACCCTGGTTGAAAAGCAGGAAGCATTTTATCTTCCCCGTCTTGCTCACCATGGGCCTGAGGGGCTGGTAGAGAAATGCTGCCTTTCTATCACAGAGAAAAACAATGGCCGGTGGTTCTGGTAGGCTCACCATGCACCAGATGTTGCTACGTTGTCATCCCAACAACCCCGTAGAGTAGGTACTATTATGGGCTACATTTACAGGGGAGGGAACTGGGGCTCAGAGAGGGGAAGTGACTGGCCCAGGGTCACACAGTAGTTCCTCTTTAGAGATAGAAATCAAGCCCAGGCCTGCCTGACCCCAAAGCTTTCAACCATTCACCTTGCCCTCTGCCATCTTCAGCACCACCTGCTGTCATTTGGGACTCATAACATGGCAATCCTAAGGACCTTTACCCAAGAAGCTATACACCAGGGGCTGGAAAATAGCCCACTATAGGCCAAATCCAGCCTAGTGCCTGTTTTTGAATATAAAGTTTTATCAGAATACAGCCACACTCACTCATTACCATCTAGAGGCCCTTTAGAGGAAAAGGTGCCGAGCCCTGATCCAGAGCAAAGGTGGTGAGATCCCGGCTTCTCATCATGGATGTGAAAAGCATGATGCCTGGCGGGGTATAGAGGCCTCACGACTCTGCCCCTTACCCATTTAGCTAGTGGAGCTGTGAGCATGGGACTCAGGACAGATATGCTTTGATGGGAAGGCGAGGGAAGCAGAGAGAGGCTGCTTCCCTGCCTGGGAGAAAGTTTTCTTCTAGTCCAAGAGGAGAAAAGCCAGGAGATTTTGGCTACTTTGATTTTTTGATCAAGCTAGCTTTCGGGAAACCTTGCCACCCTGTCCTTTCATCAAGAGCCCTTTCTAGAATTTTCTAGAGAATGTAGCCCCTGACTTTCCAAGTCACCAGGAACCTCCATTCCCCAAGGGAGCCCCTCTTGCAACAACTCCGAATATAATGAAAAGTCAGCAGAGAAACCCAATCTGGGCTATCAGGTGGGCAGCTTAGCCAGGGCCTCCCCCGCCACCCCTTGGGCCGATCCCTTTCCCTCTCACAGACGACGCATTCCTAGCATCAGTTGGATCCTCCCAGCTGAAAATAAAAGTCCTTCAAACCTTGCAGAGGTTCAGAAGACTTTTTTTAAAAAAAAGTAACCCCCTAAACAGTGGCTTTTCAAGCCACACACAGACAGAATCAAACTTCATTTGTTTCCAGAAGGCCGAGGGGCAGGGGCTTCGAAAAAAGAACCTTCTCTGAAATTCACGGGGAGGCGAAGGCGGGGTCAGAGGGCACATTCCAATTGCTAAGATGCATTGACAAGTGCCCAGGCCCCCCTGGGCCCTGCCAGGAGACCTGCGGAAGGGGAGGGGGCTGTGGCGGGAGGTATCGGGGCCTCCAAAGCAGCCGGCCCCAGAAACACTCCCCCGAGTTGGCCACAAAGAGTTGGAGGGCAAGCCACCCTCCCTTGCTGGGCCCCCCACCTCCTGCAGATATGCCAAAAAAAAAATTCCCAGGTCTTCTGGAAGGAACAGAGAACAAGGAGGTTTAGCCAAGAGAGTTGGTTATTTATTTAATTTTTTGATTGGTTTGATTGGTTGGGTTTTGTCCCGAAATTGGAAACTGGGAGGGGGAATGATAAATAATGGACACAAGCTGGAAATTTCTCTTGACCATTTGCAAGAGCAGAACAAACATGGACTAGGGGTGCTGGTGTGAGTCCCCGTTCAGCCATCTAGGGTTGGGTGACCTTGGACAGTGTCCTCACCTCTCTGAGCCTTGTTTTCCTTGGCTTTGACTGGGCCACTAGTTCCTGCCTCCTGGGGCTGGGACCATCTGCTAAGAGGACAGAAAGGTAGGAGCGCCTGTGTGTGGCTGACCAAGTGTAGGTGCTCAGAAATGCCAAAGGTGGAGGTGGCTGGAGGGAGAAAGGGGAGATGGTTGTGAGCAAGGTGGCAGTGGGGTAAGTCCCCAGTGGTGGGCAGGGAGGGACCTCGGCCTGGAAGGCGGGGTGCCTGGCAAAGCAACCTTGAGCCATGAAGTGGCTCAAACAGAAAGAAATTCCAAGAGCATCTTGTCGAAATAACTTTCTGGAGGTAAACTGAGGCCCGGGGATCACGTGGGCAAGCCAGTGAGGGAACTCCAGCCAGCAGTGCTCTCCACCCACCTCCTCTTGGAGGCTCTTTGGCCAAATACCTTGATCCATTCCTTTAAAGGTGGGTCAAGGACATCCTTTCCCTTCAGAAAGGGGGAGGGAGATTTCCCTAAAACATTAAGAAATGGGGGGAAAAAGCTCACCTTTTTCCCCACAAAGGAGAGGAACTCAGGCTGATTAGCTCAGTAGTTTAGAGCGCAAACTCATAACACCCAGTCACAGGTTCAGATCCCCGTACTGTCCAGCCGCAACGACAAGTTATAAAAACTGTCAACATAAAAAAAAACAAAACTCAGAGCCAATGTGTTTTGGTGTCAGCTGGGACATATCACAGAAAATGATAGCTCATCGTGCAAGATAAACTCACAGGGCTTGATGGTGGGGTCACCGTGGGCTGGGGCAGCCAAAGAAGCTTCGGGCTTTTAACCCCCATAACCAAGTCCTAGAGGTACAGAGGGAATAAATAGCAGGCAGGACACTGGGGAGTGGATTTAAAAGACATCTCCTATGTGTCTTTTACCTCCTTGGGTGGCTTAGTGGCCCGATACCCTCCTAAAAACCCTCCCGGAGGACACTGCTCTGCAGAGGAAGGACATGTCCTGCCTCGTGTCTTGGCCATTCAAACCCAGGCTCTCAGACACACTGTGATGGAGGCCACCTTTGGCTCTCAGAGCCTCAGTTTCCTCGTCAGTTGGTCCCACGCATCTGCTGATAGCACCAACCTCAAAGGCCAGCGCTGCACAAAAGCAACGGCAACTTTCTCCTTTCTTTTCTCAGCACCAAGAGACACCTGTGTCCACCGCCCCTCCTGCTTCCTGCCCCACGTAAAACCAGGTGATCCGGATTAAACAATTAGATGTTTAATTAGTCAATTAAACAAATTAAAATTAAAAATCAAAATTTAAAAATTAAGACATTTAATTAATTAAACCATTAGACGTTTCAAACTCACCTCTGCTGACGTGCTCGGGAACTGAGTTCTGTGTTCTTAGAAGGAAATAGTACACAGCTCCTCAAGAAACTTGAAACTCCAAGGTATGAATGAGCAATCTTATTTCCTCCAGCAAAATTCCCAAGATTGGAAGTGATGAAAAGGCCCTGGGGTGGGTATTCCGTGGCCCGCAGTTTCTTCCCGAGCGTTTTATGGCACGGGTGTTATCCCAGCTTCTCACACAGTGCCTGAGACCTGACCTGCATGCCCCACAAATGCCCACTACCATAGGTGGCTCCCAACACTTAAGGGGAAGCCTATACCTCCAGCTGCCCCATCAGAGTCCTTAAACCCACTGCCCCCACACTCCCCCCAACACACCTGTGCTCAAGCCAACCCACTTACCTGCTGGAACAACTCAATTCCCCTCAGTCCCTACCTGGGTCTCCCCCCATTCCATCTCAAAAGCTGCTCCCACCAGCAAAGGGTGCTTCCCCAATGTCCTGGACCATCCCTCCTCTGCATTCCTCCATCAGCTCTCTCTGGGCCTCTGTTGTGGGGGACAATCACAGTGCCTACAACACAGGGTTGGTGGGAAGATTCTGTGGCTGTAAAGTGGACTCTGTTACTGGACTGGCTCTGGGGATCAGCCCCCAGGAAATTCTAAGAGTGGCAGAGCACCAGGGGAAGTGTAAAGGTAACATGCGAAGAAGCATCCTCACCTGCACATGCAAATGACAGGAAAAGCCCACGCCAGCCTGCTGCACAGCCCTTCATAGTTTGCAAAATGCTTTCTCTCCAAGAGAGCTCCCTGGCTCTTCTGAGCAGCCTTACAAGGCAGGAAGGGCAGGGATCCTTATCCCCACTTGACAGATTGAGGATCCTGAGATCAGAGAGGACCAGAAGGACTGAGCTGGGAAGGGCACTTGGCAGGAGACAGGGCAACTGGTGCAGGCCCCCACTCAGGGGCCAGGCTGTGGAGGAGAAAATCCTGGATCCACTACAGGTTAGCTTGTGGGGCCTTTTCAGGTAGCTTAATCTCTCTGTACCTCAGTTTCCTCATCTGTCAAATGGGGGTACTAGTAAATTCCTATATCCTGGGGCTATTGTAAGTATTAAATGAGTTGATGGCGAGCATGAGAACATTGGTTGTAGTTATTATTTATCATTGTCGTTGTCATCATCATCATCCCAGCCCTGCAGCCAACCAGCAATGGGACCTCACGTAAGTTTCTTTTCCTCTTTGAGCCTCAGTTTCCCCACTGGCAGAGTGATCTCGGTCTGATGGTCTCTAACAGCTCACTGTGTCCAGAATTTCTGCCTCCATACCCAACACACAGGCCAGAAACAGGGTAGGAACCAGAGGTTCACAGAATCCCCACAGATCACCTTCTCTTTTCTAGGTCTCAGTTTTCTCATGTCAGGTGGGGAGGTTGGACAAGTAGCATCTTGAGAAACTTAAAGCACAGTCTTTGCACTGTGATGTCACTGGGGACCTAGAAGCCATATGGAGCTCTGGGGGAAATTGAGTCACCTGGTTTTAACTGCCCTTCTGTGGCATCCCAGGCCCGAGCAGGGTGCAAAGGGTTAACCCACCCCCACCCCTTGGGCTAGGTAAAGGGAACTTTGTGTGCTGTGCTCTGACCCCTGTTGTCCACAGCCAGAGCCCTGGAGGGAAGAGCCCCCCCATGTTTGCGTTGGCAGCTGGGTCAGACCGTGGGAGGAATGGATGCCCAGCAGGGCCTGGAAAAGTCGGCTCATCTGCAGCTGGGCCAGGCCAGCCTCGCTGGGGTCCCTGCTCCACCACCCGCCACCCCATTACCTAAGCCCTATACAGGACATGACCACACAGCCCAGGGGTGAGGGCAGCAGGCAGCTGAGACAGGGCAGCCATTCACAGAGCTGCTCCCAGCCTGGCCCAGACACAGCCCTGAGCAGGGCCTGCAGCAGGGGCACCTCACCCATTCATTGGGAGGCCCGTGGGTGCCAGGCATGGAGGATACCCAGGGGAGAAGGGACGAGGCAGATGTGGCCAGTGCCCCACAGAGCTCATGGGCAGAAGGAAATGGGCTTTAATGGCGGAACAAAGTCCAAAATGACTTAGGAGCAAGGAAGACCATATTCCCCTCTCCTGAGTCTGTGGAAAGGGGGCCTTGGTAAAGGCGCCTTGGTGAGCACGAGGCCGGATCCCATTAGGAGCTTGCCTAGGGAGAATCACAGAAGGCTGCAGAGCAAAAACTACATTTGAAAGGCCTGGGAGGAGTTGACTCATTAGACAAAGAGAGGAGGGCACACCAGATGGGGGGAACTGCCTGAACAAACCTGAGGCATCACAGGGGTGTCTTCGTGTGGGAGGAGCGGTGGGGGAGTGATGGGGGACGTGATTTTCCCTGTGGTGACAGCCACAGCCCCCTCTCAGGCAAAGCTGTGGGGCACTGTGTTCTGAATAGCAGACTTGGGGTCAGACCTTCAAGGGGAAACCTCTGCTCCAACCCTTAAGTCTGTAAGAAAGGATTAGGCAAGCCAATTTTTCCAGCTTCAGTTTCCTCATCTGTAAAATGGGCACAATCAATGGGTTGCAGACAAGGTGGACTACGCCTGACTGAAGATGTCCATGAATACTGGGTCTCTTTCCCAGAGGCCCTGAATGGGGTACTAGTCCTGCTCCACTGAGTCACTCCCCTGCCTCACTGACCCTTGGTTTGCTTGTCTCTAAAATGGGATTGTTTTCTGACCCCTTATCACTGTTACTGTACTCAGGCTGGCTCCCTAGGATGGGAAACCAGAAGGTGCTTTGCCAGTAGGTGAATTTATGTTATTACTAGGACCCAGAATGGCACTCTGGGGTGAGACCAGCCTGGGTGTGAGTCCTCGTGACAAGCCGCTTTGCCTCCCTGTGCCTCGATTTTCTCATCTGTAACATCAAGGCCATTGCAGTATCTGCTTCATGGTGGTGAGGGTTAAATGAGCCAGACCAGACCACCTTCACGGCTGCTCAGAACACAGATGGCAGGGCCCCTCCCACAGAGTTGTCATTCAGAGTGTGCACTTCTAACAAGCTCCCAGGTGATCGGAAGCTGCTGGTCCAGGGGCCACGCATTGAGAACGGCTGCACACAAAGGGCTTGACACAAGACCTGGCATATGGGAAGCATTCAAAATTGTAGCTCTGGTCATGCTGTTAAAAAATAATAGTAATAAAATTCCTGTTCCACCTAGAACTTCTGGCCATGCAGACCCCAGAATTTGACCCAGACCCTTATGCCCCATTTTATGCCAGCCCCAGACCCCCAGGCTGCTGGTCATAGCCCTGAGTCAGCAGCGACAGCCCCCGACCTCCCCAGGACTCCACACAGCTGGCCCACTAGTGCACCAGCTCTGACCACCCAGGCAAGAAGGAGGTGGAACAGTTAGCTGCTGTAAAGATATGAGCCAGTCTCAGGCCCCGTATTCTCTACCCTCCATATTCCTCCCCTCCCCTAAGTCCCCCTACTCCTCCATAGCCCAAAGACCTCTAAAAAGAAATCTGAGCTGTCTCTTTTATCTTTCCTTCCCTTTGTCTGGCCCAGGGTGGGGCTGTCATTGGAACCATCTCCTATCCCCATGCAGGCCCAGAGGCTCTTCACCAGAGCCATCCCTTGGGCTCCCTCCTTTTTCTAGGAAATGTTCAAACCAGTAAGGAGATTCAGACATTCATACTCACCTCCAGGGCAAATCTCAGCTTACTGGGGTGGCACATGACGTTGTGGGTCACTGATAGCAAACTCAGAAGGCTTAGGGTCAGACAAGAAAGGTAAATGCAGAAAGAGAACAGGGTGCAAGGCAGTAGGGAGTGGTGGGGACTATGACAAACTGTAGAGTACAGGCCCTGCCCATAGGAGGAAACTCAGTTCCAGCTCTTCGTTGCCATACAGGAATGTGGACTCAGGGTTCTCACTTATTTCTTTGAGAGAAGCTGAAAAATTAGTTTTTTTGTTTTTAAATGAGTTGTTCACTTTTAAAATCATATAAGGGCCTAATAATATTTGAGGGCTGGATTTGACCTGTGACCTTATGCCAAGCCAGTGTGTCCTGCAGGCCAGGAATTCCACAAAATGGTCCCTGATAAAAGGGTCTCCTGGTCAATACTGCTGGGAAACTAGGCATTCTTAATTCTCTCTGGGAATCCCAAAGTACATTGGCATATTAAAGGCTCTGAAAAGGTCTAAAGAAAAGAGACCTGATTAATTTTATGAAGCCCGGGAGAGCATTAGTACTCCACTGAACCCATGTTGTGTCCTAGCCACTCATAGAGCTGTGACAATGCAGACATTGTCTTTTCAATTCCAAGGTTTGCAGGCCCCTTGTGATACATCTGAGTTAGGAACCTTCCTTTCTCATCTGCTGATCAACAATAGTTATGAAGACTGTTCTGGGCCAGGCATGGTATGAACACCAGGGATGCATGGTGACATGACAGGTATGTGTTCCTGCCCTGCCTTGTGGAACCCACAATAATGGTCGCTTTGTCTATGCTGGCTCCCACCAGCAATTCTAGCCTTCCCATCCCACAGCACTCATGCACACATAAAGGCCTTGTCAGCCAAAAGCAGGAGCTGACAGAAACCACAAAGACCTAGGTTCTATCCTAGCTCTGTTGTGAACACACCGTGAGAGATTTAGTCAATGGAGCACCTACTATATCCAGGCACTGAGTTCAGTGCTGGTGACAAAGGCGAGAATAAGAGAGACCCCAAGACCTGGTGCCATAGAAAAGCAGATAGAAAGCAAAAACAAACAGGAAGTGGGAGGGACAGCAAGGAAAGAAAAATAAAATAATGGAAATTGCAGTTGTTTTAAGTCTCATGAAGGACTTAAACAAGAGACTGAAGTAATGTAATGGGCTGGAGACTTACTTTTGATGCGGTGGTCAAGGGAGGTCTTTCTAAGGAGGTGGCATTTACTCTGAGATCAAAAGAGAAGGAAGAAGATAACCATGAAAAAGCTCTTCAGGTAGAGGGCACTGCATGGGCAGAGGCCCTGAAGCAGAGAAGGGTACTAATTACAGAGAAGGACATGGGTGAGACTGGAAAGGTCAGAAGGGCCTTGAAGTATGCAAGGTCTGTGGACTGTATGCATCAGTCAGCTATTGCTGTATAACAAACAACCCCTAACCTGGGGGTGTACAGGCGCTATCAGCTATTATTACAGCTCACACTTCTGAAAGCCAGCTGGTGAGGGCAGGGTGCTCTGCTATCTGCTGGGCTTGGATGAGGCATTTAAGCTGGAGTAGTTTGGGGATCTGAAGGCCAGCCTGGGCACATCCCTCTCACAGCAATGGCAGAAGTGCAGAGTGAGTGGAAGCTGCAAGGCCCCTTAAGGCCCAGCCCAGAACTGACACAATCTTAGTTGGGCTTCATTCTATGGACAAAGTCACATGACCACCTTCAGGAGTGGGGCAGAATTACATCCCATCAACAATAAGAGAGCACAAGAGAGAGGGAGAGGTGGTGGCTTGGATGAGGATGGTGATCATGATGTGGAGAAAAGTAGATGAATTCTGGAGCCATTTAGGGGGCAGAATCAACAGGGATGTTGCTGATGGGCTGGATGTAAGGATGTGAGGAAAAGTATAGAATAAAGTTTGGCATCTGGATGAGTCCATTTCTGTTGCTTATAACAGAATACCTGAAACTGGGTAATTGTGAAGAAATGAAATTTATTTCTTACAGTGTTGGAGGCTGGGAGGTCCAAGGTCCAGGGAACACATCTCTTGAGGGCCTTCTTTGCAGGTATCACATGGTGAGAATGGACGGAGCAAGGGAGCTAACCTGCTCACTTGCTCTCCTTATGAAGCCATCAGAACCACACCCATTACTCCATGAGTGCATCAATCCACTCACGAGGGCACAGTCCTCACAATCTAATCACCTTTTAAAGGCCCCACCTTTCAAATACCATAATCGGACTTCCCATCCTCTTAACACTGTTATAATGGGGATTAGGTTTCCAACACATGAACTTTTGGGGAACGCATTTGACCCATAGCAGCTTCCAAATTTCTTCCAGAGCAATGGGCGGGTGAGTAAGGGTATTGAAGTCAGGAGAGAATAGACATGGGGGCTCACCCCAGCCAGCTCTGGCCCCTGCCTTCCTCATCTGCCCCATCAGAGGTTAGCCCAGGCCCCTCTTCACACCCACCCCCAGCCTGGGCCCGAGCTGCCTGTTGACCATGGCCTCCACCATGTGCAGTGAAGACCAGCCAGTCCCACCGTGATATATGACCCCCCATAGCTCACAGCCGAGCTGCCGCTGGGATGACGTGTTGTTGCCATCCGTCACCTGCCTGACAGGCACCCAGCTCCAGAATTCGGCAGCTGTCCTTCACTGGGACACTTAATTATAAAGGCCTGAAATTTTTCCCCACCAGCCTGGGAAATATAGGCTTTGTTTACCTATGGCAAGTTGGGAGGCTCCCAGGGGAGAGCCGATAGATCAGAGCAGCCTGACAGAAGCAGTGCAAATCCTGTGGCCTGATGAGGGGGAGGTCCAGGGAGCTGTTTCCTCAACCCCCAGTGCCACCTCCAGCCCTGCTCTCTGATTCTTCCTGGGAATATTGATCTCCAAAGCTCTATGTCATTTTCTTACCTGTGCTGTGTTTGAATGTGCTGAAAGCCAACGCCATGGTTGCAGTGGCTTTGGTTCAACTCTCTGAGCCCCTCTTCTGGGTTTGGCAGAAAATTCACAGGGATATCGTCTCTGTCAGGGCCCACCTGGGGAAGTGGCTCATGGATCAGTGGGTTGGCGAGGGGACTCAGCAGCACATAGAAAATCACTGCTCAAAAGGATCTGAGTTCGCCTAATCCAGTGGTTCTCAAAGTGTGGTCCCCAGACCAGCAGCATCAGCATCACCCTGGAACATGTTAGAAATGCCCAGTCTTGGGCCCCATCCCTGACCTAATGGTGAATCAGCAGTTCTTTGATGGAGGAGGAGGGGCAGCCATCTGGGTGGTAACACACCTTCCAGGGATTCAGGTACACGCCCAGGTTTGAGAACCACAGACTAGATCACTCCCAGCCTCAATTTTTGCCTCTGGGCCACCAAAGCTGTAGAGAAGGAGGCTTGCCCCAGGTGACCCAGAAAGCAGAGACAGGGCTAGACCCAGGTTCCCACACTCCCCTGTGTGTGACTCCTGGCTGATGGATGAGTCTCTCTCTGAGCCTCTGTTTTTTCTTCTGTAAAATGGGGTTACAAATATTAACTTATAACTTGTGGTCAGGGTTAAATAAGGAAAGCCTTTAATACACAGAAGATGCTGGACATAAGTGGGCCTTGCCTGGGTCTCCTTGCACTGGGGTGTGGCCACTCCCTCCCATCTAAACAAAAGGGGCCTCCCCAGCATTCCTGGGACCCCCTGCTGCAGATAGGTGATCAATCTTTGCTGGTGCCCAGCTCCAAGGCAGAGCAAAAACCTGTGCCAGGTGGCACCTGAAAGATTCCCAAGCAAGGGTCACTTCTTCCCAGTCCTTTAGATTCATTTCTGACTGCAGGAATTGGGGGGTGGGGGCAGGATGGAGGCTTCAGCTGAGAGAAGAGGGTTCCCAGAGCACCGAGGCCAGAAATGAGAAGGCAGCCTTGGCCATACCAAGCACCTCTGGGCACTTAGACTTCTTGCCTTACTGCATCTCAGACATGCAGGGTCATCGCAGGCTTAGCTTCATACCCACCGACTCTTTTTGGCTCCTTATCCAAGCTTAAGGTGAAGGGCATACAGAGTCCCACAGTCCATCCGCAGCAGAGCCAGGACTTGAACTCAGGTCTGTCTGGCTCCCCCTCCTCTGGGGCTCTGTCTAACAAAGGGTTGAAGTTAAAGAAGGGTAGCTCCCCTCTGGGGAGAAGGAAGGAGGTCCTGGCACTGTCAGACCTTGGAATATGTGCTGCAGGAGGAGGGATGTGGGTGAAGGCTGGGCAGCCTCTCATCAGAACTGATCTCTGCCAGGTGAGTAGGTCCAAGCAATGTCCTCTTCCAGATCCAGTCTCCTCAGGATATGGGGAGACTGTGGTCAGAGTGGGTCAGAGAGGGTTGTATAAACTATCACTTGTGATCACAGGTTACTGCTGAAGGACCAGCTAGTGGACAGCCTTCAGGGGAGAAGCTTCCTTTGGGACTCGGTTTCCCCAATTGTGCAATCAGAGGGTCGGACAATGTGATCGTGCAAGTTTTCTCCAACCCTGAGTTTCTGCACCTATGAATCCTTTTGTAAGGTGACAACAATCCGACATCCATCTACAGGATCCAGGCACACAGCAGGTGCCTACTAAGTGCAGAAGTGCTCAGGGAGTGACTGCCCCAAGCCATATAGTGGGACATAGTGAGGCGAAATCAGAACCCAGGTCTCCCAACCCTTAGCCCCTGTCTCTCTCCTCCTTCCGCCTGCCACCTCCCACTGGAAATAGCATCTACAACTTGGCTTTTGGTCCCCAGTCACCAAGGAACCTCCTCTTTAGCAACAATCAGTTGATTCAACACAGAAATGTCAGCTCCTTCATTGTCCAGTTGAGGAAGTAGCTGCGAAACACCAACCTTTTACCAACTGCAGGATCTTTTTTTGATTGAAACATAATTGATTGTATGTATCTGTGGGGTACGGCATTGACTATCAGTCCCTGTGTGCAATATGTGATGCTCAGTCAGGATAATTAGTATATTCAGCATTACACAATGTAATCATTTTTTGTGGCCCTTTACCAATTTCTTGCTAACCCTCCTCCCCCTCCCCCTTTCCCACCTCTGGTAACCTCAGTTCTGTTCTCTCCTTTTGAAAGTTCAACATATTACTGTGGTTTTTCTCTCATTCTTTCTTTCTTTCTTTCTTTCTTTCTTTCTTTCTTTCTTTCTTTCTTTCTTTCTTTCTTTCTTTCTTTCTTTCTTTCTTTCTCTCTCTCTCTCTCTCTTCTTTCTTTCTTTCTTTTCTTGTTCATTTTTATTTAGCTCTCACTTATGACTGAGGACATGTGGTATTTCTCTTTCTGTGCCTGGCATATTTCACTTAACATAATTTTCTCTAAGTCCATCCATGTTGCTGTGAATGGTGAAATTTCATTCTATTTGTGGCAGAGTAGTATTCCGTTTTGTATATGTACCACATTTTCCTTATCCAGTTGTCTGTCAATGGACATTTAGGTTGGTTCCAACTCTCGGCTGTTGTAAATAGAGCTGCAATAAGTATGGGAGTGCAAGTATCCCTTTGACATGATGATTTCCATTCCTTTGGGTATGGGAAATCCCCAGTGGGATTGCTGGGTAGTATGCCAGTTCTATGTGCAGTTGTTTGAGGAACCTCCATACTATTTTCTGTAATGGGTACACTAATTTACAATCCCACCAACAGTGTATGAGAGTTCCCCTCTCGCCTCATCCTTGCCAGCATTTGTTATTTTCTGTCTTTTTGATAATAGACAGTCTAACTGGGGTGAGATGATATTTCAATGTGGTTTTGATTTGCAATTCCGTGATGCTTAGTGATGTTGAGCATTTTTTCATGTGTCTGTAGGCCATTTGCATATCTTCTTTTGAAAACTGCCTATTCGGCTCCTTTGCCCAATTTTTAATCAGGTTACTTATTCTTTTACTGTTAAGTTGTTTGAGTTCCTTGTATATTCTAGATATCAATTAATATTGTCAGATGCATAGTTTGCAAATATTTTCTCCCATTCTGTAGATTGTCTTTGCACTCTGTTAATTGTTTCCTTTGTTGTCAGCTTCAGGATCTTAATGATCCAAGCTGTTAATCTACCCCTACTTCCCATTCCCAGGCTTGGGAAGGACCCCAGTTCTCCCAGAAGCTCCTTGGGTGGGGGCTGAGAGGGACAGAATTTCTGCTGACATCCCCACTCTAGCCAACCCTGTTATTTGTATGGCACCTGTGTCCTCCAAATCCAAATGGGGATACCCAATCTGATTGTTGGATAGAGGAGTGGGAATGGGGGCCTGCAGCTAGCACAGTGCCTGGTGCACGGTAAGCATTTAACTAAGCTTTGCCGGGAATGGGTGAGCAGGGAGGGAGAGAGGTGATCTTCAGGACTTTTATCAGTTAAGATTCTTGCTATGCACAATACAGAAAACCCAATTCAAATTAGCCTGAAGCAAAAATAGAATTAAAAAAAAAATAGGACAGGGAGGGAATACAAAGAAATTTGGGGATGGAGGGGTAATGGAACTGTTTCATATTCTGATTGTAGCAGTGGTTATAGGACTACATGTCTTGGTCAAAATTCATAGAACTACACACTAAAGAATGTGAATTTTACCATGAGCAAATTATACCTCAATAAATCTAACACCCATCCCCCCCAAAAATAGAAATATATGAACATATGTATTGAAGTGTCCAGAGTTATGCTGCTTTCAGGCAAGGCTTGATCCAGCAACTCAAACAATATCTCCAAGATCCCAGCATCTCTATCTCTTCACTCGACCTCCATGGTGCTTGTTTCTCTCATTTCCCTCTGCAGCATCCAGCAAGCTCTAAGGTGCCCCCTACAAAGTGCCCAGAAGCTCCAGAGTCTCTTGACCACAGGAGTAGTTTGGCCACAGCCATCTCAGACATTACATCCTTACTTCTCATTCTCAAAGAGGAGAGAGGACATGTTTCTGTTCTGGAACCCCCAGCAAATGTCTCCTTGCAGCTCCTTGGCTTTTGATGGGCTTTTGTGGTCCATTCCTGAAGCAATCACTATGGCTTGGTGGTGGGAAATGCTGACTGGTTTAAGCCACTCGGGGTCCTTCCTGGAGTGGGGGGTGGGCTCTGTACCACCCCAACCACAGGGATAAAAATGGGAGAGGAATGATGTCCACAGTGCAACAACAAATTGGCCTGGGAGGAGGGGGATAAGGACAAATGCCCATTACACCCCCTCTGGGGAAATTCCCACCTGGTGCTCATGGCCATGCCTCCTCTTCCTCTTGGCTTCTTCAAATAGTGTCATTCTATAGGAACTCTTCCCAGCCCCACTTCCCCTATTTGGAGTACATTCAGTCAACCTTCATCAATTGCCAACTCCTCAGAAAAGCCAGCACCCAAGCCCCACCCAGCAGGGCTGGAGCTGTTTTCACAGCAGCACCTACTGGCTACATGGGCCCCCACACATACCCCCTCCCGGCTGTCCCCCACCTCATTCCAGGGAATCATGAGGTCTGGCATCTGCTCCAAGGGAAGGAGGTGGTTTGAGGCTGAGGGGCAGAGGAGGATCACCAGCCCACAGGGGAAACATACCTCGCCCCCTGCTCCGTAGCACCACATAGTAACATGTAGAGAAACTGAGTCATGGAGCCCTGAAAGATACACAGCAATTCACAGTGGTGTGGAAATATACCAGGCCTGGAATCACAGCCTCCTGGCCTCCAGTCTGCTCGGCACAGCCCCTGGCTCTGTGTTTCTGAGCAAGTCACTTCACTCCTCTGGAATCTTTGCCTGAAAAAGAATGACGATGTTCCCTCCTTGGGCTGGTCTAAACCAGACAAGAATGGCAGATTCCAAGCCTAATCATTGATAGTGTGTCACTCCTCTCATTTCAGGAATGTGGCTTGTTAGTGATCCATGCTTCTATCGGTTCTTCTGTAAAAGAAAATTTTAACTAACTGTCGCATGGTCTTAGTTTGGATTCCCCCAGAAACTGGACCTGAGATGAATAGTTTGCTTGGTACGTGAAGGAAGCCTGCACTGGAGGGTAAGAGCATGAGATAGGGAAGAACTGGGGCTCAGTCCCACTGGGGAACACTGGGAGACTCCACAGTTATTCCACCCAAGGAGGGAGGGAGTGGGGTGCTGACACACCAGCTCCGAGTTGTTGGTGGTTGAGGACTTCCTGGGAGTTTTAATCTCCAGCCCCTTCTGCCTGCCTCTCACAAGGGCAAGAGCAAGCTCTGGTGGCCAGAAAAACCCTCAAAGAGCATTTGGTGCTGGCCATCAGAATGGGGCTGGCGTGCATAGAAGTGTTTTGTGCCAAGGGCATTATGGGTGGGGCACTAAAAGCACATGTGACATCCTCCTTCCTTCTCCACCTGGAGAAACCCTGTGTCTTCCTCAAGACCCAGCTCAGAGTATAATTTCTTCTGTGATACCTCAAGGAGAATGGGCATTTGCCTTCTTGCAACAACATCATCTTGTCTCTATCATGAACATTGGTTCCATTCATTTGCCAGATATTTCTTCAAAGGCAGCCAGTTCCGGGCATCGGGCAGGTCTCTAATCACTGTACTGTAATTGTTCTTGACTTGCCTGTGAGCAATAGACCATGAGTTCTCTGCAGGTGCAGCCGTGTGAGGTTCATTCCTGCCTCCCCAGTGCCCAGCACATAGTAAGCACTCGATAAGTGTTAGCTGATTGACACTTCAAAGTAAAAGTTAATCTAATCATATATACAAAGCACTTGGCTTGGTATCAGACCTGCCGAAATAAAAGTTCTGAAGAAATAGTAGTTAATGGTGTGTAGGTGCAAGCCACATAGGTGCCTCTGGAACATATCACTCCCCCAATCTGTTCTGGAAGGCATCCACCTCACCCCAGGAGCTCCAAACAACAGAGCCTGCCTGGATTCCCTCGGGAGCCCCCAGCACAGGAGCTATCTGAAATTAGAGCTGCCCCTGCTGGGGCTTAAAATTAGAAGGACTTTGCATCCCAATATACCAACAGGTTCTGAGCAATAGCTCACAGACCAAAATAAATTGGTGGCACACTGGGCTTAAAATTAGATGTACCCTCTCAGTTCAAACTGCTGTCAGTGTCAGGCAGTTGTCTTCGGGAAAGGGTAGACTGAAGGCTGTTCAACCCTTAGTGCTTGAACCTGGGACACCAAGGAAATCCACATGGACTGAAAAATCCACCTGGTGCTGGGCCCTATGCCCACAGCCTGGCTTGAATTACACAGCTGCATGTGCATGGTGGTGCGGGGAAACAGCGCTCTTATTATCCCACCTTGCAAACGACAAAGCTTCATTCTGGGACTTGTCCAAAGTCACCCAGTTGACAGGAATCAGACAGAGCAGAGTGTGAGCCTCTGCTTCTCACTGGCTGCTCCAGGCTTATGTCAGTGGCCAAACCACCCATTTCTGGGAGGACCCCCACCCACCAACCCTCCCTAAGTAGGCTTTGAGTGAGTCATGTGACTGGCCCGCCACACTGATTGGGCAAAGCAATGGGCATCTGTCCTAGCGCATGCCACCCATTGGCTAGCCAGTGGCTTGTGGGGTCTGGCTGGGAAGGATGAACTGGACCAATCGGATGTCCCCTAGAGAAATGTGCAGTAAGCAAGTGTCCTAAGAGGAGTGGATGGAATAGACTCTACGGAGAAGAGAGAGAGGGCAGCAGCCCAGAGCTAACACCAGGAAGCAGGTGAGCATGTCCACTACATTCTCAATCTATCCCTGGGAATTTTACCCCCTTATACAGATGAAAGTAACTGAGGATTACAGACTTCACCAAGTGACCCCCAGAGAGAGATGAAGCCAAGGTCTTTTTCCAAAGTCTTCCAGTGTAGTGTGGGTACATTTATGTTGGGTGGGTGGGGCAGGGTGCATGCATGTGAGTGGGTGTGTGGGTGTGTGTGTGCTCATTGTGCATGTGTGCACAGATGTGGGTGTTGCACAGGAAGGAAGTGGCAATTGGGGATTCAGAGCAGGTGTGGTTCTCAATGCAGCCGCAATGGGTGCCCCCACTTCAAGCCACCAGTGACTCTGGGAACCTCTCCACATTTCTCCCATTTTCTAACCATGGGGCCATGTCAGCCCACCAGGAATCAACTGGGGATTGTTGATACCAAGACAGAAAGGGCCTTTCACTGCCCAGGTCCCCATGGCCTGGTTTCTCCCCCAGGGCCAGTGCAAGGACTTTCTGTGAGTTCTGGGAGAGAGCAGGCTCTGCTTTGAAAGAAAGTTTCCCAAAAGAATAGATTTGAAGTCTGACTCAGTTGAATGCCATTGATCTCCCTCTAAAAGAGCCTGAACTAGCAGGAAAGTCCTACACTGAGTTTCTGGTCAAGGCTAGGCAAGGCTCTGCCCTAGCAGCCCTTGTATGCCACTGAACAAAAGCACCAGGCTTTAGAAGCAGCCACCTTGAGGCTCAAATCCTGAGTCTTCCACAAAAAGCCCCTGAGCCGGCTCTAACCTTCCTGAAGCTCAGTTTCTCCATCGGTAATGTGAAAGAAATAATAGTTCCTTCTTCATAGGTAGTCGCAAAGAAATTAAAACTATAAAATCATTGCTCAGCCATGGTCAATTTCTTTGAGTATCTTGCATAATGACCGAAAAGAAACTTGGTGCTAGGAGTCAGGAGCACTGGATTCTGCTTCTTCACTCAGCCCCTAACACACTGCATGACTGTAGGCAAGTCCGTTGTCCTCTCTGGACCATAGTTGTTCTTAGTTCTATAATAAAAGTATTAGCCCTGATCCATGCATTCATTCATTCATTCATTCATTCATTCATTCTTACTATGTGCTGGGTCTTGTCAACATGGTAGGTACAGATGTGAATGAGACAAAGAATGTCCCTGTGGCATCTAGGAGGGCTTCCTGGAAGAAGAGTCCTCTAGGCTGATTCCTTTCTTTCTTTCTTTCTTTCTTTCTTCCTTTCTTCCTTTCTTTCTTCCTTCCTTTCTTTCTTTCTTTCTTTCTTTCTTTTTCTTTCTTTCTTTCTTTCTTTCTTTCTTTCTTTCTTTCTTTGGAGGTTGCAAGAGTAAAGGGCATGTCTAAAGAGAAAAGGAGGTCCCTTCCAGAGTTCTCCTGGGTCTGCTTGTTGACTGCCTCAGTGAGTACATAGCCTTTAAGGGCACACACACATCTGCACAACCATGTATAGACACGCAGTGCACACACCCGCCAGAAGACAGGGTTCAACAGGCCCAGAGATGACGTCTTTGGGAAAAGGACTGATTCAAGACAAAACAGGAAGCAACTCCAAATGTTCAAGCCTCCCTCACAGCCCCGTTCTTTTCCTGCACTTTATGAAAATGAGATCGGACATTGAAGGGTGGGGGGTGCCTAATGCTCCCACTATTTCCTGACGTCCTTCCCAGTGCCCCAGAGGCCTGGATGGAGTGGAGTTATCTCCTCCCTGGCTGGGCAGGGGCTAGTTGAGAGCCAAAAACACCAAGATAAGGGGATGGAGCATGAAGAACATACAAACAAGCCAGGCTCGTGGCTTCAGGACAACAGGAGCTGAGCCAACAACCCCCCCCAGCCCCAGTCCCAACCCAAATGCTGGCAGGTCCCCCAGCTATTGGCCACAGAGGTGATGGGAGTCCAGCGTTGGGATCTGATCTGAGACTGACAGGGGAGCCGACGTGTGAATGTGGCAGCCGGGTGCCTCTCTCTCTCTCCTTCCTGCATATTTGGGTCTCCCCAGCTCCACTATGCAAGGGTGTCTGAATCTCTGAATCTATCTTTATACCTGTGTCTCAGCATCTGCCACTACCTCAGTCTCTGTCTCACTGTCCTGTCCCTGTTCCTGTCCATGTGTGTCTTTCTCTCCAGAGTCTATCTCTTTGCCAGAAATCTTTTTCTCTCCCAAACAGAGTGAAGCTGAAACCATGTCTGAGGAATCCGACACCACGAAAAACCTGTATAAAATACAAGTTAAAATAAGATGCCATGTTCTGTTTATCAGACTAACAAAAAATGAAAAGAACAATGATAGCCTTCATTAACAAGGGTGGAGCAAACAGGTTCTCCTGAAAACTATTAGTGCGAGTAAAAACCAGTA
Organism: Cynocephalus volans; assembly: GCF_027409185.1. NCBI lineage: Eukaryota > Metazoa > Chordata > Mammalia > Dermoptera > Cynocephalidae > Cynocephalus > Cynocephalus volans. The sequence goes on from NC_084461.1 coordinate 201,597,823, forward strand.
TTACTTTTTTGGGTCATTTGGAAGTATCTATAGAAATGTTAAATGAGCATGCCCCCTGGCCAAGCAATGTCGGTGGCAGGAACCAATGTGCACAACGATGTATACGGAAGTGCATTTTATATACATTGTTGTTCATAACAGTAAAAAGATGGAAATGATCCAAGAATTATCTAAAGGAGAGTGCTGAAATATGTCAAGGCGTGTCCTTAGTACAGAATATTACACAGATATTAAAAAGAGTGAGCTAAATCTATAGGTCAGGACATGGAAAGGTGTCCACAAGTTAAGAAAGTCATATAACGTATTAGTTGAGATAGGTTAGGCTGGGCTGCAATAACAAATATGTCCCAAAACCTCAGTGGCTTAATACCAAAAATTTATTTCTTGCTCACACGTAGTTTGATGGAGGTTTGGTCACTCTCCAGAATGGCTGTTCTCCATGCAGTGACATGGTATAATTCAGTCTGAGTCCACCCTGTGACTCTATTATCTTAATCCTATCTCAGCACCATGATCACTACAGGAGGGAAGAACGCACATAAAGAATTCACACGTGGTTGGAAGTACTAGCCAGAGCAATCAGAGAAGAGAAGGAAATAAAGGGCATCCAGAATGGAAAAGATGAAGTCAAACTGTCCCTGTTTGCAGATGACATGATCCTATATATCAAACAGCCTAAAGCCTCTACAAAAAAACTCTTGGAGTTGATAAATGATTTCAGCAAAGTAGCAGGATACAAAATCAACACACAAAAATCAGTAGCATTTCTATTCTCCAATAGTGAACATGCAGAATGAGAAATCAAGAAAGCTTGCCCATTTACAATAGCCACCAAAAAAACAAAATACTTAGGAATAGTGTTAACCAAGGATGTGAAAAATCTCTATAATGAGAACTACAAACCACTGCTGAGAGAAATTAAAGAGGACACAAGAAGATGGAAAGATATCCCATGCTCTTGGATTGGAAGAATCAACATTGTGAAAATGTCCATACTACACAGAGTGATATACAAATTTAATACAATCCCCATCAAAATTCCAATGATATTTTTCTCAGAAATGGAAAAAACTATCCAGACATTTATATGGAATAACGAAAGACCACACATAGCCAAGGCAATTCTGAGCAAAAAAATTAAGCTGGAGGCATAACACTACCTGACATTAAACTATACTACAAAGCTATAATAACCAAAACAACATGGTACTGACATAAAAACAGACACACTGCTCAATAGAATAGAATAGAGAATCCAGAAATCAACCCACACACTTATAGCCATCTGATCTTTGACAAAGGCACCAAGCCTACACACTGGGGAAGAGACCGCCTCTTCAGCAAATGGTGCTGGGATAACTGGATATCCATATGCAGGAGAATGAAACTAGACCCATACCTCTCACCATATACTAAAATCAACTCAAAATGGATTAAAGAATTAAATATACACCCTGAAACAATAAAACTTCTTAAAGAGAACATAGGAGAAACACTTCAGGAAGTAGGACTGGGCACAGACTTCATGAATATGACCCGAAAAGCATGGGCAACCAAAGGAAAAATAAACAAATGAGATTATATCAAACTAAAAAGCTTCTGCACAGCAAAAGAAAATTAACAGAGTTAAAAGACAACCAACAGAGTGGGAGAAAATATTTGCAAAATATACATCTGACAAAGGATTAATATCCAGAACATACAAGGAACTGAAATAACTTTACAACAAAAAAAACAAGTGACCCAATTAAAAAATGAGCAAAAGAGCTAAATAGGCATTTCTCAAAGGAAGATATACAAATGGCCAACAGACACATGAAAAAATGCTCAACATCACTCAGCATTCAGGAAATGCAAAACAAAATCACACTGAGATACCATCTCAACCCCGTTAGGATGGCTAATATCCAAAAGACTGTGAATGATAAATGCTGGCGAGGTTGCAGAGAAAAAGGAACTCTCATACACTGTTGGTGGAACTGCAAAATGGTGCAGGCTCTATGGAAAATGGTATGGAGGTTCCTCAAACAATTGCAGATAGATCTACCATACGACCCAGCTATCCCACTGCTGGGTATATACCCAGAGGAATGGAAATCATCAAGTCGAAGGTATACCTGTTCCCCAGTGTTCATTGCAGCACTCTTTACAATAGCTAAGAGTTGGAACTAGCTCAAATGTCCATCATCAGATGAGTGGACACGGAAAATGTGGCATATCTACACAATGGAATACTACTCTGCTATAAAAAAGAATGAAATACTGCCATTTGCAACAACATGGATAGACCTAGAGATAATTATATGAAGTGAAACTAGTCAGGCACAGAAAGAGAAATATCACATGTTCTCACTTACTTGTGGGAGCTAAAAATAAATAAACAAATACACAAATAATCTGGGGGGGAGGGAAGAAGACACAGCAATTACAATTCTTTGAAGCTGATACGACAAGCAAAGAGAAAAGACATTGTTGGGAGGGAGGGAAGAGGGAGGAGGAAGGGAGGTTTCAGTAATGGGCCAAAATAATCAACCACATTGTATATTGACAAAATAAAATAAAATTTTTAAAAAATTCTGTAAATCTATATATTGAATAAGTTGAGCTATTCCTATTCATTTAAATGTTGTATTCCCTTTAGCTTAAAATTTCCTGAACTCAAAAGTAAGAATTAAACTTTTCAACAGAAAACATCTGGTTAAGGTTGCTGCAAACGTAGGAAAGAACTGATCTGTAGCCATGGCAACAAGTAGCCAACCAGAACCAGCTCTCAATCTACCTAGTGACTGCTGACATCACTCACCAACCATTGGACAACCCGGGGCCCTGCACACACCCACTTAGAACTCTTGGCCACCAGGTCTCAAAAAAAAAAAAAAGAAAAGAAAAGAAAAGAATTCACACTTGGGTTTCTCAAACAACCACAGAAGAACTACCATGTGATCCAGCAATTCCACTACTGTGTATATACCCAAAGGAATGGAAATCATCATGTCAAAGGGATACCTGCACTCCAGTGTTTATTGCAGCTCTATTTACCATAGCCAAGATATGGAACCAACCTAAATGTCCATTGGTGGATGACGGATAAGGAAAATGTGGTATTGATATACAATGGAACACTACTTAGCCTTAAAAAAGAATGAAATTCTGCCATTTGCAGCAACATGGATGAGCTTGGAGAAAACTATGTTAAGTGAAATAAGCCAGACACAGAAAGAGAAATACCATATGTCTTCACTCATAACTGGGAGCAAAGAAAAAAGAAAGACCACAATAAAACGGTGAATTTTCAGAAGGAGAGAACAGACTTACAGTCACTAGAGGTGGGAAAGGAGGAGGAGGGAGCTTCGGGAGTATCTGGGTAAGGGACACAAAGAGTAATTATGACTTGTAATGATGAACAAGCTAATAATATTGATTTGATCACCACATACTGTACACAAATACTGATATTCAACTCTGTACCCCATAAATATGTAGAATTCAAAATAAATAAATAAAATTTTTAGAGGGGTGAAAAAAGCTCACACACGTTCTTGCATGTGTCACCCTAGGCTGGGAAGTCACGTGCTCTGACTAACAGCAAGAAGAAAGGGAAATTGGAGGGAGCATATTGATTTCAGGTGAGCAGTAAATGACTCTGCCAAATTAAATTATCATACATAAAGTATAACCTCATTTACATGAAAAAGTTAAACCATGTTGGAGAGTGTGTCATACATGCAAAAGCTAAGAAAAGACCTGGAAGGACATATCAAGGTATTGATAGTTGTTCTCTTAGGAGGGAATAGCATTGGAATTGATGGGCTGGGGCATGGTGATCTGAATTTTACACCATATTCACTGGTATCGGTTAAATTTTTGTGAGCAGTTGTTTGTTAAAAAAATAAAATAAAGTAAAAATGGATAAAAGGTTGATCCTCTTTCAGCAGATCAGCTATCTCAGTTTACTGATTATTGATCAACCACTTCAGATCAATCCCTGACCTATTTTTTTTTTTTCCTCTTTTCCCAATGGCCCAAAAAAGATGTTCTCTGCACTGTGTAAGGAGGACTTTGTACCCATCTGAAGTCCCCTGGAAGACAGGGGACAGGAGCAGGACTAGAAGAGGAATGACCAAGTCCAGGTATATTCCGTGAGTTTGACATTTCCCAGACTCACAGTCCCAAAACAATGTCCTGCAAGAGATTCTTCAACAACAACAAACAAAAAAAGATCTAGGGGTCAATTAGATTTGGAAAACTGCCTGTCATGTTCCACTCTTACAGTCCCCCAATGTCAACTAACATACTAAAGGCACTGACAAGTCCTACAGAAAGGAAACTCACTAAATGTTATTAAATACAAGGTTTCCCAAAGAGGTTGACTGTAGCACCTTTGTTCTTTTTACCGTGGCACATATTTTGGGGGCCCCTACTCTTGATTCACTGAAACACAGAATGACAGCAGCCTATGTAGGTGTCATAACCATCTCCTTATGTAGACAAAGGGATTTTCTTCATGCCAGATACTGGGCTAAATATTCCCATGCATTGTCTTACCTTATTTTCTCAAGGCAAACATAAGAATCATCCCCATGTTACATGTGAAAAAATGAAGTCTCAGAGAGGCCGTCCCTTGCTACAGTGAATGTTTTTACATTCCCAGCATCTATTTGCCTCTTCTCCAGCCAATAGTATTGCTATTGTCCCTTTAGAAAGGCCTGGCTTCTTCTCACCCACGTGGAATGAGTGGAACCTGAGTGGTTCAGGTTAGTTGCTTCTCCCATCTTCTCCTCCATTACGACTGTTTCTAGGAGGTGCATGTAATCCAGTTGAAACCAATGAAACAGATGGACACATTCATGGGAGCTCTTTCTGTTCTCCGGAGTTGAAAAAGGTGAGGAAGACACATCTTGGAGCCACAGCCCAATCTCGCCACCACTTCATCACTGCATGCACCAGTCAGAAGCTGGAGAAGCAGAGAAATGGAGCCCTGGTGATCCATTCCAGCACCTGGATCAGTCCATTCCTGAAGCTGATGCCAATTACTTCAGCCAATATATTATTACTCTTCCCTCCCCCCACCCCCACCCCCACCCAATATTTTTGTTTTGTTTTGTTTTGATTTTTGTTTTAATTTTTGTTTTGTTTCATTTTGCTTACACCTCTTAGAGGCTGAGTTCTTCATCAGGACTTAAACCCAGGTCTTCCAGATTCCAATGTCAACTCTCTTAAGCAGAATATAAGGTGCCTTGTCCTAGGTGATGGAATCAGAGAGACCTTCTGTATTTTCTGGTCCAAATGCTTTTATTTCACAAATGAGGGGACTGAGGCCCAGGGACGTCAAGTGACTCCCCTGAAGTCACACAGCCAGCCCATCTCAGAGCCTGCATTGATGTCTATATACCCCTGATCTTTCCACAAAGCCCGCACTCACATTCACCTGACCTTGACCCCTGAAAGCTCTGAGGCCCTGGGGATGTCAACATCATTTCTGATTCAAACAGATGATGACGAAGGCCCACCCAGGTACCCTTGGCTGTGAACTGTGTCCTGAGCCATTTGTTGCCAATAACAGCTCAAGTGCTGACACTGGAGAATGACTTAGTTCCTTTTTCATTTCATTGAGTGTGGATTCTAATGACATCATCCTCACTTGATTTCGTTCTGATGGGTTTTATCCAGCGGGATAGACAGCCAGGGATTTGCAGATGACCTACTGCAGGAATTGCATGATCCACCACTCCAGTCCTCCAAGCCTCAGTTTCCTCCCCTGTAAAATGGTGATAACAGTAGCACCCCTTCAAAGGATGTTGTCAGAATTAAATGAAACCTCGCATGAAAGTGCCAAGCACAGCATGTGGTGGGAACAACGCTGTGGGAGTGCCAGTTAGCATCTTCCTCATCATCCCTCCGTAAGGCCCAGCCTGGTGGGGTGAAAAGAGTTTGGGTCTGTGTCAGGGCCCCTCTGTTCATTAGTTCACCAGTCCTTGTGGGTGGATACTTTTCCCCAAAATTGCAGAGGATGAAATTGAGACCAAAGAGACCCAGGAAGACTCACATCGGCAGTCCAGCCCCAACATTCCTGGACATGTTCCTAAGCAAGCAAGTTAGACTCTATTCCAAGTTTCCACAGGCTCTGCAGCATGTTTTCTATGTTTCCTTGGGATGAGAGTCCCTCGTTTACTGATGGGGAAAACCCCAAGTCCAGAAAGCTTGATTGACTTGCCCAAAGCCACCCAGCCATCAGTGGGGGGCACAGAGTTGGAACCCAGGGCACCAGACTTCCAAGAAAGGATTCTTTCCACCAGATCACATTTTCTTTGGATTGAGAAAGCCCTTCTCAGCTCTCTCCTAACAGCAAAGCCATCGGAGCTGTTTTCAGAAGCAAATGAAACTTTGCTTCATGATTTTTGAGATCAGGAAGTGGAAAGAATCTGACTCCAAAATCTGGTCTTTCTTAAGCTTAGGTAACTACCACCAGTGACCTTCAGAATCAGCCAAAGTGGTCCCAGGATGGTTCTCAAGGAAGAAATGAAGATACCTGAGTGCAGCGGCCAAGAACAGATCCAGATTCTGCCTCCCAATTACAGCTGTGTGGCCTCTGGCAAGTTACTTCACCTCTCTGAGCCTCCAACTCTTCATGTGTATTATGGAGATGATAACAGCTGGTTTTGAAGATCGAAGTTACCAGGCAGCCATAGAAAAAAGTGAGATTGGTCTGCATGAAATGATAGAGAACTAAGACCCCAATGTGTTATTAAGTGGAAAATGATATTGCAGAACATTGTGGTTTGCATTTGTGAATATGCTCCCCTCTCCCTTCTGCTCCACTCTTACAGCAGACAGCAGTAATGGCCCCAGTTCTCCAGCATCCACACCCTTGCCCATGTGACCTTACAGGCCCTCCCATTCTGACCTTATAGTGTCTTCCCAACCATGTGACTTGTTTTGGCCAATGAGATGTTAGCAAACACGATGCTTGTGTATTTCACTTGCGCACTCCTGTTCCTCTGTGATTGCCACAGAACATGCCCAAAGTAGCCTATTAGAGGGTAACTGGTGAGAGAACAGAGCCAAGTCATCCCCAGCCGAGGCCATCCCAGACCAACCAACAGCCAGGTCAACCCCTGGATGTGTAAGCCAGCCCAATGAAGATCAGAAGCCCAGTCTAAATCATCAACCTGCCAACTCATGAGCAAAACAAACACTCATTAATTTACACCACTACATTTTGAGATGGTTTGTTATACAGCATTCCTGTGTCGATAGGTGAGCAGTACACCCCTCACCCAATCCTGTTCATTCTACCTTCTAAATCTCTTCATTTACTTCCCCTCCTTTCCCACTGACTTCCTGTTCTAAGCCACCATCTTCCCTTTCCTGGATTTCTGCAAGAGCCTCCCACAGATTCCTGGCGCCTCCAATCAATCCTTCTAACATATCAGCAACATTGCAGGGGTTCTTTGGGCACGCAGGTGACCTTTCTGTGTCTCCAAGCATGTGAAGTAGAAACACTCAAGCATAAAATTCAAGATGCCTAAACATGGGCACTAAGCAGACACCAGGAAGTCAGAAGACAGCCAAGCGTGGCAGCCCTAGAATCCCGTGTCAGCCCAACACTGCTGCCCTGAGGATTAAATAAGAACTGGGCTCTGCCCATTGTGAGGAAGTTACAGCCAAATAACTCCAGAGCTAGAAGAAACTCTGAAATCAGAGTCTGGTCTCCTCATGTTAGAGCCACGGAAACTGAGGCCCAGAGAGGGGAGGCAACCTGTCCAGAGTCACAAAATGACAAGGATCCTGAAGGGGAATGAGGAATGTCAGTGCCATGGGGCAGTGTCCTCATGGGTCACTGGTGTCTCTCGGCACCAAGCACATGGTTGGGCTCGTGTTTGTTAAATGAATGAACAAGGGTCCGATTCCTCCTTCCTCCCTTTTGCCACATCCCTCTCCCCTCCCACAGACACCTGCCTCCATCCTGAGCAAAGTTGGGGCTTGGGGAGGGTTCTCCCACAGCCAGCAGAAAGAGATCTGGAATTACCTTTCTGTGTGTTCACTCGATCAGCAAACCTTGGCTCCATGGCACCACGTGCAGAGCTGCTAAGAAGCCCCAGGAACTCCAGGCAGAATCCAAGATGGGTGGGGTTGCTAAGGGAGTAGCTAACAATTCAGACAATCCTAGGCTCACACCTTGGCCCCACCAAACAGCTGCACCTTTCTGTGCCTCTCTTTGCTCATCTGTGAAATGGGGATGACAGAACCCAGCACACAGTAGGCACTCAGTAAACATTAGCTCTTCTTGTTATAGCACTGGGTCCGTCGTCGCCTCTTTACATTCTGTCAGTCAAAAAAAAAAATGTAGATAGAAACAAAAAGATGACCTTTGAGGGGGCCCCCAAGGAAGTCATCTGAGAGGAGGCTACTAGAGGCCCCCTCTCCCTGAGTGTGTCCAAGAGTGGGGAGACCCCTTCATACCACGAAACCCTAATAGTTGTTTTGCAACTTTTTTTTATCTCAAATATTCACCATACAAGATGAATTCTGGCTAGATGTGGAGGAAAGAGACTTGGGAGCGGTGGCTTGACCCCACCAGAGGAAGCTGGGACTGAGGGCCCATCGCCTCTGGGCCTCCAGCTGCAGTCAAGCTGCACACAGGCCAAACTGCACAGTGGAGAAGGGGGTGGATTTGAAACCAGCCCCCAACGCCCAACCTGGAGCAGGGATCTAGAGCCAGAGACCAAGGTTTGAATTCCAGTTCAGCCATCTCCTGTGTGACTACAGGCAAGTCCCTGCCCCTCTCTGAGCCTCAGTTTCCTTATTCTATGGGGGGGGTGGCAGCTGGCTGGTTGGGTCCTGGTGAGGATAAGAGAGAAAATGAGCCTGAGGTATTTGTGAACAGTGTGAGTACATGTGCTTGAGCATGCATGCTGTGTGCAGGGCAGGTGTGAATATCTAAGCAGGCGTGAGGGCCAGGGACCAAGTCGGAGGCCAGAGAGGTGTCCAGAGCACACGTTTTATGCAGGCATCTTGTCTCAGTCCTGATGGGGTCCTTATTTCCATCCCTCCACCACTCTCTGGATGACCAGATAGGAAAAATGAGCATAAGCCCCCAGCCTGGCCACCCCCTCCCAGATCCCAAGTCCCCTCCCTTTCTAGTGAGCCGGGGGCAGCCTGCCAGGCAGGAAGGAGTTAACTGGAGGCCCTTCCAGAGCAAACAGGGCCCAGAGCAGAAGCCAGCCCTGAACTCAAAACACATGGGGGGAGGAAAGCCCCTCTCCCATTCCTCACTCCTTTCCCACCTCCTCCCCAACACTGGCTGCCTTTGAGAGCTCCATTCTCCTGCCCTCTTTCACCCTGGCCCCTGGCTACCAAATCCCAGGGATTCTGCCTCATCCCTCCCTCATCTCTGTCTTTCTGCTTCTGCTGAGGGTGGAGTCTCCAGGGCCACCCACTGACCTGCTCTCTGGGCCCCTTGGACATGCCCCACCTCCCCAGCCCCAGGCCCCCTCCTGCCTCGAGGGAGCCCTGCCTGGAGTCTCTGCTCCAGCACTGCTGTCACTGTCTAGGAGCACCGGGCTCTGTTGACATCTTTGTTGCCTACAGATGACTCTGAGGGTGGAGATGCCCTTGAAGTACACACAAGAGTCACCCACTTACTCATGGGCCCAGAGGGACCCTCCCCAGGGGGTTCTGTGGCAGAGGCAGGGCCGACAGCAGCAAGATCTGGATCTGTGTCCTCTGTGTGGGCAACTCACAGCCTTCGCCGTCGGGTCTCTGGTCCTCCTGGTAAATGGAGTCACCACAGTCCAGCTTCCTCGGGGCCACTGTGAGGCTCAAGGAGAGCTGGGGTTGGGCACCCTTCATCGACTGTGTGGGCATCCCACCTTTGCTCACATCATGGCACCTCCTCCTTCAGGCTCTCACTCCAGTGACATTTTCCTAGAGGGAGGGGCCTCTGACTCTTAGCATTCCTGCGTCTGTAAAACAAGGGCAGGCTGGAAGTGCTGGCTGCATTGTCAGTAAGAGCCCTCATATGAGTGTTTTACTGATCCCACTTGCACCCCACACTGAGCAACCCTAAAAGGTGGTGGCACTTTCCCCTTGTCACAGACAAGGAAACTGAGGGTCAGAGAAGTTTTAAAACGTATCCAGTTGTGTTTCTCTCTAAAGAAGAAAAGAAAGAGGTCTGAAAACTTCATCAGTCTCTCTACCATCCTCATCATTCGTCAGTTACCAAAACAACAACAAAAATTCCTTTTCAGGAGTCAGAGAAGCTTCCACTCTGTACCGGGGACCAGGGAAGGGGTGACCTGTGGGTGCCTATGTCAGTGCAGACAGCCCGCCCAGGTAACCCCAGGGCCAGAGTCATTCATTTCCTTATTCATAAAGGTGTTTTACAAATGATCTGTGCCTAGGGTGCTTTATATTGACCGAGCACAAAGCAGTGTGTCACTTTCAAAGCCACCTGCAAAGTGGATCAGAGCTGCCCATTTAACAGATGAGGAAGCTGAGACACAGGGCACGGAAGCAACGTGCTTGAGTTCACGAGCCTGTTGGATCCAGAAGGAGCCCTCAGTTCCCCGACTCCCAGGCTAGGACCCCAGGGTTTAGCAGAGGCTGTCAAGATCTACACAAATGAATCTCAGACTTGTGCAAGCCTTGGAATCCCCCAGGGAGGACTTGTTATGACACAGACTGCTGAGCCTCACCCTCAGAGTTTCTGATTCAGAAGGTCTGGGTGGACCCAAGAATTTGCATTTTTAACAAGTTCCCAAGTGACGCTGGTGCAGCTGGCCAGGGACCCTGCTCTGAAAGTGAGTGACTATCATGGGGGCCGGCCAGGCATTTTTGAGTTCAAAAGAAGATATCCCAGATAGGGCTGGAGGTACTCCAAAAGTCACTTCACGCAGCCAGTTGGGTCCTCCCATTGTGCAGCTGGGAGATAGCCGAGGCTGTGAGTAGACCCCCGGGCAAAACAGGCTACATAATTTGCCAGATTGAGTGCAAAATAAAAATGCAAGGCTCCTTGTTTTAAAATGTAGAAAGAATTTCAAGATAGCAACAGTAGAGCAATCACCAAATGTGGGACCCTTCTGAGCACAGGGCCATGTGCAATTGCAGAAGTCCCCTGCCCTGCCTATAAAGCCAGCTCTGTCCCCAGGACTCCTGGTTGCACCCCAAACTGAGTCCCCAGTTGACAGTCTGGAGTCATAATGGGGGTCACACGGATGACCCCCCAGCTCCCCAGCTGAAGCCACCTTCCCGGGGAGCAGCCTGCATTATCCGTCCTCCAGGTGAGAAGACCAAGGCGACCACCTGCATTGCATTTCAGTTTGTTTTCTTTAGGTGGAACGACACCACAGGAAGCCGATCCCATGGAAATCCAACCCCTGAAGAATTCGGCCTGCCCTGGCCCGGCTCCCATGGCCCCCACCGGGCCCCCTCCTCCTCCCGCCCTCGCCCCAGCCTGTGTCCTGTTCTTGAGCATTTTAGAAAGCTTTGTGAAGAAGCGGGAAGAACTAGCTGAGAAAAAGAGGGAGAACATTATTTTTAAAGTAGCAGACCAGGGTGATGTGGCCCTGAGGAGCCACTGAAGAATGGGGCAATTGTTTTAGAACAAGCTGAGGGTCGAGTGATGTCTAACCAATGTCCCCTGTCCCTGCACAGCCTGGGCTGGCACCATTCAAAGAAGCCATGTCAGGAGAGAGAAAGGAAAGAAGGGCCCCCTGATGCCCAGCTGTCACCAGACTCCTCCTCCCATATGGGGACACCCTGGTGGCTAGACTCAGGCAACTGGGAGAGTGCTCCAGGCTATGGTTCTGGAACCCTAAATGAAGCCACCACATCATGGCAGATTTCCAGGGGAAAGTATGTAGAACTAACACCTTCTTTCCAATGGCTTCAGAGGAGGGGGAAGCCAGTTGCAGGACAAGGTGTCTAGAAAGACCCCATCTATGTCACCTGGCAATGTGTGCATGTTTATGACAACAGTTGACAATGGCTATCTGGAGAGGGAGGTAGGAGACAGGGTGATGTTTGTTTTTGACACTAAACCTCCCTACTATCTGAACTTTTCTAACAATGCACACATTTTAGATGTTTATGTCAAATTTTTAAAATATTATCCATCGACTGAATGTGGTCTATTGGTTACAATGAAATGTTATTCAGCTATAAAAAGGAGTGAAGTACTGACACATGCTACAAAGTGGGTGAACCATGAAAACAGTATGCTGAGTGAAATAAGCCAGAACCCAAAGAACAAACATTGTATAATTCCATTTATGTGAAATATCCATGGGCAAATCCAGAGATACAGAAAGCAGATGAGTGGTTGCCAGGGGCTGGGGGGGAGGGAGGAATGTGGGTTTCTCCTTTTAGGGTGATAAAAGTGTTTTTGAACTACATAGAGATGGTGGTTGCAAAACATTGTAAATATATTAAATATACCTGAAGTGTTCACTTTTCAATAGTTCATTTCATGTTATGTACATTTAACGTCAATTTTTAAGAAAATTTTATATATGAAAGTAGAAGCTGGGTGCAGGATTTGGCAGTATCTGCTGAAGCAAGGCATGCCCCTGCCCTGTGAGCCAGCCACACAGCTCCTAGGAGGACAGCCAGCAGCAAGCATGCACATGGGCCCCAGGGACCGTCAGGGTCAGGCTGGCAGGGCCACTCCGCCTAACAGCCCCAAACTGGAAACTACGCTGGTGCCCACGATAGGCAAATGGATACAGAAGCCATGGAAGATTCACAGAAAATGCAAAACTCCTTAGCAAAGAAAAAGAACAGGGAGGAGGGTGGGAGAGGGGAATGGGGAAAGACTGGATAAGGAGCATAAAGAATAAGAATGATTTGTAGTAGTATATATGCTCATAATATTGATTTGATCGACACACGTCAACACTGAACCCCAAAAATATGTATAATTAATTATGATTCAATAATAAATAAATAAATAAGTAGATAGATAGATAGATAGATAGATAGATAGATAGATAGATAGATAGATAGATAGATAGATAAGAAAAAGAATGAGCTGCTGACACCCACAGCTTCATGGAAGAATCGGGAAGATGCAACGCAAGCAAGAGAAGCCAGACACAAAAGAACATGCGTTCCTCGACTGCTTCAGTTGACGTTCAAGAACGGGGATCGCTGGAAGTCAGGATCAAAGTTACACCTGGTAGAGGGGGCATCAACAACAAGAAAGGGAGAGTAGTTCTCATGGATGGAATGATTTTGAGAGTCCCCTGTGATCCAGGCATCAGGCCAAGCACTTAGTGGACATTGAATTCTTATACGTTTTATACCCATTTCACAAATGAAGAAACAGGCTCAGAAGGGTGAAGTCTTTTGCAAGAGGTCAAGGGAGGATCTAAGTGACAGGTTGCAGACTGGATGCACTTCTGCTCGGTGCCAAGGCCTATGTCCCTAAGCACTAAGTGGGGACTTAACTGAAGACTTACAACAGCCTTGCAATGGGACTTGAACCCTGGTCCTTTCTAAAACCAAAGGCCTATGCTCTTAACCCCTACCCTCTAGGTTAAAGTGTGAAAAATGCTTGGCACACAGCAAGAGTTCGACCCACGTTGGCTATGAGTATCAGTAATAACAGTGTCAGGCCTTGTCTAGCAAGAGGTATAGGATGAAAGAGAGAGTACAGCCTCACTAAGAAGCGGACTCGTGATCCATGGGGGACCAGCAGCGCATGGTGGGACTACGGCAGAAGCCATTGCTTAAGAGCCTGCTAGCCAAGGCAGGTTTACAAACACCAGAGCCCAGACCCCTGGGGCCTTTTCTCCCAGAGACCCCATGACCAACTGGACCAACCCCATGGTCCACTCCAGGCCTGGCTTGGATAGAAGGAGCTTAGAGAGCCCCAGACAGAGCAGCTGGGGGGCCAGGACTAGCATGGTGTGTTCTGAGCTACCCCACTGTGAAATGTGCATTAAAGATATGTCCAGATCGATCAGAGGCCCAAGGTCAGGCTCCCAGGACAATGCATATTCCCTGCGTGCCTGAATGTCCCTAGCAATTTCAGAAATGAAAATCGAGAACACCTTAATTACCTCTCCGGGAGCAGACAGGAATGGGCTCCCCAGTGTCCCCTTCCGAGGCTGGTTTCTCACCCTGACTAAATCCCAGGCTGGCAGAGCTGGGAATTGCCTCAGTAACATCTACTCCACTACCCCCATTCTAGAGATGGGGAAACTGAGGCCCAGAGGAGGAACTAGACCTGCCTACTGTCAAAGGGTGAGAGTTAGAAGTAGAACAAGAATTCAAACCCAGGTTCCACAACTCCTAGGCAAGGTTCTTGCTTGACATCCCCTCTCTTGGCTAATGTACTCATTGTCTGATCTAGAGGGTCTTTGAATCACTCACTCCTTTCACAAATATTTATTGAGCACCTGCTATACACCAGCCCCCATGCTAGAAATGGGAAGGACAGCAGCAAACAAGCCCGGGCACCGTTCCCACCCTTGGGGAGCTTATCGTCCGAGGTGATGGAGTTTTCAGACCAGCTGGCCACCCAGTCAACTCATTAGCAGCCTTGGAAACTCATCACCTCGGCATTTCATAGACATTAAGTGCGCCCTTCCTGCATGCCAGGCACAGTGTCAAGACTGGACAATGCAAAGATAAAGGAGGCACGGTTCAGGGTCCTAGAAAATCTAGTAGATACTACATGTACATAAATAATTACAAATCAAAGCAAATGAGTGATGGAATTTAAGACAGACCAAGATGGTGCCATGGAGCCCAAAAACGTTAACAAGGGCTTCTCAGAAAATATGGCCTTTGATGTGGGTCTTGAGGCTGTGAGGGTTTTGGTAGGGAGCTGACAGGGGAAAGGCATTCTAAGTGGGAGAAAGGGTTTGAGTAAAGGTGCAGAGTTGGGCCCCTGAACATTCTGTCCAAGAAATAGCAAATAGCCTCACTGGTCCGAGCAATAGATAGAAGCTGGGATAGTAGCTCGGGGTTGTGTCGTAAAAGGAGGTCAAAGCCAAATGAGAAGGTTGTTCTTTATTCTGTGGTGCAATGGGAAAATGGTTGGAAATTTGGATTCCTCACCTCTACCCCAGACCTGTTAAGCCAAAATGCCTAAGACCAGCCAAAAGCTGAGGTCCACGTGACCTAGCAATTCCACTCCTAGGTGTATTTCAAGAGAAATGAAAATATGTGTCTACCCAAAAACGTGTGCGTAGGTGTTCATAGCAGCATTATTTGTAATAGCCCAAAAGTGGAAATAACCCAAGTGTCCATCAACAGATGCATGGATAAACAAAATGTGGTATATCTGTACAATGGGATATTATTCGGCCATAAAAAGGAATGAAGTACTGAGTTCAACATGGATGAACTTTGAAAACATTATGCTCGGTGAAAGAAGCCAAACAGGAAAGATTATATATTGTACAATTCCATTTACATGAAATCTCAGAATAGACAAATCTATAGAGAAAGAGTAGATTAGCAGCTGCCTAGGGCTGGAGTGGGGATGGGGAGGTTGGTAGTGATGACTAAGGGTTTCTTTTGGGGGTAATCAAAATGTCCTAAAATTGATTGTGTTGATGTAAATATAATAAATGCTATTGAACTGTACACTTTAAATGGGTGAATAGTGTGGTGTGTGAATTATGTCTCAATAAAACTGCTACAAGAAAATTCCTGGGACTTGGAGCCCAGAAACCTGTATTTTAACAGGCTCCCCAGGTGGTTCTTTTGCTCACTGAACTTTGAGAACACCAGTATAGACAATGGGGAGCCACTGAGTGTCGGGGCCAGGGGTACACATGGTGTAAGGAGTAGTGCAAGAGGGTGGACCTAGCACAGGAGAAAAACTAAAGAGGCATCTCAGAGCAATGTCATCCCGGCATCAGCGGGGGAGGGGGAACCCAACTTTGTACTTATAAAGTTTAGCTTTGGCCAACTCTTGAGTCTATGGAAATGCTCCCCATAGTTCTGCTGGTGCCTGCACCATCTACCCTGATTATCTAAGCCCCTTTTGGAGGACCCCTTGATCCTGCGCCCCCCTGTCAAAACCCCCATTTCCAAATACTTTTCCTATAAGCAAAGGCGAAATCCCTCCTTGCTAACCAGTCATGGAGGCAGGAATGCCCACAATGACCCTCACCGAACAAGGATCTAAAGGACTGGCATGTCATGTCATTCTCAACCAAAGGGTCTCATTCCAGCCACCCTCTTCTGGTTTAAGCTGCTGGTCTTAGGCTCCCCCCAGATCTGACCACATTGGCTCTCCAACTCAATCCACACTGTGTTCTGGCTGTTCTACCCACCCCCAGCCCTGGATTCCCATGTCCCCCTTCCTCTACCCCAGGCACTGGGTGGGCAGCAGGCACACCTCAGGGCCCTGGAGCCCCTCCTGAAATGCAAGGCAGAGCCAGCTTGGGGCAACCCTGGGCCACCCCCTTCCCAAGCCTGCCTCGCTCAGGCATGACCACCCAAGCTAGGAGCTCTCCCTACACCTTCCATGTGGGCTTTCCACAAAGAAACAATGCTGGTCCCCACCACTCAGGTCATGAAGGCCTCCTATGCACCCCATTTTACTATTTCCTGGGAACTGTCCCTCCTGAGTCATCCTGGAATGTGTTTGCAGGAAGGCTCACACTTCAAGGCACATCCATACACGGTTACAGAGCCTTATGATTTGCAAATCACTCATTGCTTCACCTCTCTCAGTTTTCTCATCTATGAAATGGGGGCAATAATAGTGCCTACCTCATGGGACTCTTGTTAGGCCTAAGCAGATTGTTTACTCTCTCAACAAAGGTTTATAAAACATTTAGTGCATGCCAGGCTCTGTTCTAAGTGCTGAGGATACATCCATGCACGGAATAGATTAATTGGATTCCTGCCCTGAAGATGATGCCCTAGCAGGAGAAGCAGAGAATAAGCATGATAAATTAGTGAATATCTGAGTATGGCAGGGTGGGAGGGGGGATGTAAAGGGAGTGGGACAGTCCATTTCTTAATCTGGGTGCTGTTTATGGGAGTGTTTGGTTCACCAATGTGTGCCAAGCTACACTTAATATGCGGGCATTTTTCTGAATGCACATTACACTCCAAGAGAGGTTGCTTTAAAATATGGTAGAGGTACTAAAGACTGGTAAGAGGAGGAGGGGAAGGGGAGAGGGTGGTCAATGGGTGCAAAATTGTAAAGAGATAGGAAGAATAAGATTTAGTGTTCTGTAGTGATATAAAGAGACTACAGTCCAAAACAGATCACTGTACAACTTCAAGCACGTAGCGGAGAGGGTGAATGTTCCAAACACAAAGAGTTGACAAATGTTTGAGGTGATGGATTTGCTAGATACCCTGACATGATCATTGCACGCTGTATAAATGTACCCAAATATCACATTGTGCTCCATAGATCTACACAGTTATCATGAGTCAATTAAGAAAGAATAAATTAAAAAGAAAAAAAATTTTCAGAGACAGAAGTAGGTTAATGGAATAATAAGTTATTGCTAATGGGTACAGAGTTTACATTTAGGATGACAAAAAAGTTTTGGAAATAAGATAGACGTGATGGTCACACAGCATTGTGAATGTAATTAATTTCATGCAATTGAACTTTTAAAAATACTTAAAATGGCAAACCTTATGTTATATGGTTAATGGACACAAAATTACAGCTAGATAGAAAAAATAAGTTCTATTGGTGTACTGTCAACCCAGGAATCTGTAACTAACAGTGACTGACCACATGTTGTCAAACTAGAAGAGAGGAGGTCGAATGTGCACATCACAGAGAAATGATTGAGTTTTGCAATGATGAATATGCTAATTGCCCTGATTAGATCACCATACATCATAAACATATTGAAATATATTTCTATATGCCATAAATAGGTACAATCAATATGTTTCAATAAAAAATTAATAATTTTTTTAAAAATAAAAAAATATGGTGGAAGTTAGGAAGTGACAGGTGCTGTGAAAAAAAACAAAAAACAAAAGTACAGCAGAGCAGGGGGGGTGGTGAGTGCCAGCGTGGGAGGAGTAGGTTTCTGTTTTAAATAGGGCGGTCAAGGAGCGTCCCCATGGGAGTGTGACACTAGAACAGTGACACGAAGCAGGTGGGGAACTGGCCTTTGGTTATCTGAGGGACACACCAGAGCCACGCCAGCAGGCGGAAGGCAGTGACTGAGAGCTATTGATTTATTGATTGTGTGGTTTCTTGGTTTTCCTCTTCACTCTCCACACCAACCACACGAGAACAGAAAGAAAGGCCTCTCTCTTATAAAGAAGCAACTGAGGCCCAAAGAGGGGAGTACCTTGTTTAATATCACACAGCATCTTATTGGCAGACGTGGGCTTGGGTGGGGGGATCTCCCTACACCATTCCAGCTGGTGAGGTGGGGAGGGGCAACTTGCAGCGTCCCCCGAGCCTCACGGCATAGCAAAGGGAGAAAGTGCTCCCCCTGACCCCACTGCCTCAACCACCACCCATAGGTGTGCCTTCAGGAGTGTCCAGGGAAAACGCGCACCCCCCACTCTTACCCGGCTCCCCTAGCCCCCCCACCCCCACCCCAGCACACATAGGATCAGCCCATGATCTCATGGAGGCTCTTGCCAAAGCAGCTGAACTCGTTCAGGTCTTGGCTAGCAAGCGCCTGTTGGCGAGGCTGGGGGTGGGAGGATCTGGGGGCTGTGGGGAAGGGGAGGGGGAGAAACCAAGCCTTCCTCCTTAGAGACAGTTTGTTCTCTCAACGGCTGTTGAAAGTTTGAGGTTTTCATGCTCCAGACTCAGAAAGGAAAGCGAGGAGACAGCTCAGCTGACACGTGACTCACGGATATCTGTGTCTGAGTCTGGGCAGGAGCACGTGCACCTACTTTGTGCACCTACCACTGGCTGTGCACCTACTACATCCCAAGGCCCTGCAGGCCGGGAGCAGGCCCAAGCTGGGCATCCAAGGGGGTCCCAATTGTGATGCATTCACGACTCCACCTCTGACTTCCTACAAGCAACTTTGCCACTCTGAACCTCAGTTTCCTCATCTATGAAATGCCCGTGACAATAATTCCTTCTCCTTGGTGTGGCTGGGAGAGTTAGTGAGTCATCACTGTCAAGCACTTAGCATGTGCTCAGTCAATGCAAATTATGGTAATTATTTATGTACATGTGATTATAATCGTTGTAGTTGTTGCAGCAACACTGTGGGGTTGAGATGACCACCTTCCCTTTCAAATCAGGAGTTAAGGTCCCAGGAAGACTAAATGACTTGTGCAAAGTTTCATGACCACAGGACCAATTAAATGATTTGTGGGGCCCAGTGCAAAATGAAAATGTGCGGTCCTTTTTTCAAAAATTATCAAGAATTGCAAGGCAGCAACAGTAGAGCATTAAGCCAAGTGTGGAGTCCTCTTGAGTGTGGGTCCCATGGGAATGCACAGGTATCATGCCCACGAAGACAGATAACACTGCACAGCCAGAGTGGGCCATGCCAGAACTCACATCCAAATCGACCTGACTCCAAAGCCAGAGCTCAATCTATTTCCAAACACCACCATGGCTTAGAACTTGACCTCACCAGACCAGCAGTGATTGTGATGGAATCTATCATCCCCCGATAAGCATCTTCTATTATCTCAAAGAGAAAACAGGTGTGCACATGTTCAGGGATACACCCAGTGATTGGAGAGATTCAAACCAATCTCTGCCCTGAAGTTATCAGGAGGTGCCCCCACCTTCCCTACCCAGCAAAGCTTCCCCCAGATTCAGATAGAAAGTTACCTCCTTCCAAAAGTCTTCTGTGATTGAATGTCTCCTCTCCCTTGCATTCCTTCAACAGATCAAAAGATATCGGATCAAAAGATATCAAAAGACATTGGGTGAATCTCTGCCCTAGGCCCAGTGAGAATCGGGCACATACAGAAGGTGATTCCACCCTCAAGGAAACTGGATGTCAATAGCAAGGTATAAAAATGCTAGACATTGACAGTGGTCTCTCATCTGCCTAAACAACTGAACCTAGAACAAAAGACTGGAAGGAAGTACTTCGGTATGTGGAGTACTCGACCCTGGGTGGTGGACTGGGGTGTTTTCTCTTTGAGGCCAAAAAGAGTCTTGGCCTGGGGCTGCTAAATCTGCACAGGGACTTCCGGGCTGGTAGATTTAAGTATTAGGCTGTAGGAATGTTTAGGTTTAGACTCAGCTTTTGCCATTTTGTCCTAATTTTCTATCATGATCCCGTTGTAGTTGCATCATTAAGAAAAAATGAATTTTATTTAAATATTTTAAGGCATGATCTGTGACTGGATGATGGGGCAGGGATAGGAGCCTATGTGTGACTGACTCTCAAGTTTTGCATTTCACCTTGTTTCTCTGTGCCTCAGTTTCCCCCTCGGATGATAAGGAGATGGTATGAGCCGCCCTTTAAGGTTCTGCTATCCTGAGATTCAGAGAGTATATGACACCATGAGCTGCCAAGCAGGAAAGACTGGGGTGGTTTTTGGTCATCAGCTGAACCAAACCACTCAGTCACAGATGCTCACTGTATACCTATGATGTGCCGTTCCTGGGGACACCGTGATAAAAAGCCCACATGACACCCATAGCTTGGGAGGGAAAAAAGCAAATAAATAACCCCAAATGATCATTTATATAAGTCCACGTTTGCAACATGTTGCAGAGAAGTACAGAGGGTTCTGGAATGGAAAGCGCCAGATCTAATGTGGAGGTCGGGTGAGGCTTCCACTTGGAAATAGCCCTTAAGGTTAAATAAGGATCTATCCGTTACTCCATAGAAGTTTCCTGAGGGCATCTTTCTTGCTCACTGTTTGAACTTCCATGCTTGGTACAGAGCAAAATTATCAATAATCATTAGTTTGAATGAATAAAGGAATGAATGAATGAATGAGCCATTGTGCCAGACAGACTCTACAGTGTTCCCCCATGATGTTAGTGCACCTCCTGATGTTAATGCCTTTGCATAGTCCCCTCCCCTGGAGTGCAGGTGGGACCTGTGACTGGTTTCCAGCCCACAAAATATAGAAAATTGATGGGATGTGCACATACAGCATAGCACCCATCTTGCTGGCTTGGAAGAAGTGCGCTGTCATGGAGTGGGCTTCTTATGTTGGGAGGCCCATGTGGCAAGGAAATGCAGGCTCTTTCTAGGATCTGAAGGTGGCCTCTGACCAGTAGTCAGCAAAAAGCTGAAGCCCACAGTCCTGCAACCACAAGGAACTGAATCCTGTCAGTAACCTGAGTGATCTTGGAAGCAGATCCCTCTCCAGGTGATCCTCAGATGAGACCACAGCCTCCGCTGACACCTTGATTGCAGCCTCTGAGACCCTAAGCAGGAGACTTGGTTACACCGTGCCTGAATTCCTGACCCACAGAAACTGTGAGATAATAAATGTAAGTTGTTTTAAGCCACTAAATTAGTGGCAATTTGTTACATAGCAGCAGAAAACAAATACAGCCATAGACAGCAACATCCACAGTTCCCAACTTGGCTCATTCACAAACCAATTCCCATTACATAGTTTCAATCAGGAATATTTTATGAAGAAAAAAAAGTAAGAAAACTATTTGGAGCTGGGGGAGGAGGGGAAAGGGGTAGTTCCTAAAACTGTCCCTGGGAGCTCAGATGTGGTTGAACGTGAAAATATACTCTTAGAATTGGCTTGGGAACAGGACCTGATGTAATTATCTTAAACAAATCCGTAAGGGGAGAGCATTCCTGCTTGAGGTCATCTTGACTCACCAATGCAGCCTCACTCTGCTGGCACGTGATTGTGGCTGCTTTGTGCTCCGCAACCAAGATCTCAGGTCTTGTGGGTGGCATCTGCTCCCAATTTGCTGTGGCTCAGCCAGACATGGTGCTGAGCCTGGGAGGTTGACTCAGACCTAGCAAAAGTCTCCTCTGGCTGCAACTTTTCCACATAGAGTCTCTGAATGTCAGAATGTCCCTGGCTCCTTGAGTCTAGGTGTCATGAAACTCCAGACCTCAGCAGGCACAGGAACACGGGCTGAAATGCCCAGCATGTTCATCCTAATGGCCAACGTGTTTCTGGATAATCCAGTCTGGGTGGTGGAGGCATAAATGAACATAATTGGCAGTGTGTTAATGAATGTTGAAGCAGGAGGTAGGTTGGGTACCTGGGGGTTCTCGATACTATTCTTTCTGCTTTCACATGTTCGAGGTTTCCCATAGTGAAAAGTTAAATCAGAAGGGAGGCAGTGCTGTCCAATGGTTAGGCACATGGGATCTGGATCATGCAGAGTCCTGGCTCATCCAAGCTAAATCATCTCAGGCTTACCTCTGAATCTTTCTGGGCCCTGGTTCTTTCCACAGTAGAAGCAAGCCATGCCTCCTTCCCACCCCTACTGCTAAGCCTTACTTTCCTCATTTATAACATGTAGAAAAAGTGGTCAGCAGCATGGCCAGCACAGGGTGAGTGTTCGACAGACAGGAATAAGACTCTCCATTTTCAAATCCTTCCAAAGAGCCCAGCACTGCACTGATGCTCCACAGTAGTGACCTCAACAAGATTTTAGCTCCATTTTACAGACAAGAACTTTCAGGCTGCCTGTGACTTGCCTGGGTTCCCACAGCTGGAAAGGGGCTGAGCCAGGATTCAAATCAGATCCTTTTACCTCCAGAGCCTTTTCTCTTACCTGCTACACCCAGGACTGGCTACATAGCTTGTGGAACCCAGTGAAAAACAAAATGCGGGGCCCTTTGTTAAAAAATGATTGTGAATTTCGGGTTGGTGACTGCAAAGCATGAAATTGAGCATAGGCCCTCCGTGACGGCATAGGTCCCATGCCCACGAAGACAGCCCTGGCTACACCAGTGGTGTTAGCTGCTGTTATCCTCCTTACAATTTCATATTCATAAACTCCTGGAGTCTTCAAATCACAGAATAGAACAACAGAATTCTGGTGTCTCAAGGATCTCGGCAATCTGGAATTATAGAATGATACCCACTGCCTCAAATTCTAGCTAGATCAGGACTTGGAAGATTAGAAAGATTAAAAACTAAGTTGCCAAATACAGAGTTAGTTGGAGCTAGTAAAGGTCATCAAATCAACCTATTTTACAAGTGTAGAAATTAAGCCCTAGAAAGTAATGGCTTTCCTGGTATTCAAGACCCCAGAAACCTGGATTCTCCCAAAACTCTGAGGATAACACTTGGGTCTTCCCATTCATCTGACAGGTCTCCCCCATTTCTCCTGTTTCCAGCCCCCAGAGCGGGATTCTCCACCCATCGTCCCCCTTGTGGGCCAACTTCCTCCCAAGCCAGCCATCTCTCTTAGCTCAGTGCCCTGGGAGAGCATTACCGGCAGCTGCTTAACTCAAATTATAGCTTCTTTAGAAAGAAAAGAGGATAAGAGATCGAGGCAAACATTGCCACTCTAAAGAGGCCCTTGTCAGCCTGTTAGGGGAGAGAAGTTTGTTTTTTGTTAATATTTTTTCTGCATGGCGTGCTGCAAATAAGAACATTCAGAGAGCAAATTGATGGTGTATTTATTGCTGTTGGTTCTTCGGCAGCACTAAGTCAGTAATAACGGAGAAGCTGCTTGAAGTGTAAGCTCAATTCCGCCTGGTTAAAGTGATCAGTGCTCCTCTTGGGGGCTGCGTTTTGTCGAGTAGATACCCAGCGCAACCCCAGAATGCCCAAGCTGATAGCATAATAGGATTGAGCCTACTACATGATCCCCACATTCCTGTGGGCTCCTCGGGGCAGGAGTCAGGCTCCAAGCTCCAGGTACCCACTAGGCACCTAGCCTGGGCCCAGTGAGAGACAGCCAAGCTTTGCTGTTAGCATTGTGCAATGCTCCTGGGTATCTGATTGGAATGATAGTGTGAGACTTAAATCATGCACCAGGAGGGTGGAGGTGTCCCATTAAGCAGAGGGTTGGACAGACAAGATACCAAGATGGCCACCTGAATTCAGATCTCAGAACTGGCAGTTCCTGGTTGGGTGACCTTGGGCAAGTTACTTAACCTCTCCATGCATACGTGTACTCCTTCATATGTAAAATGGGTATAATAATGAGTACCTACTTCCTAGGACTATTATGAGTATTCAACTGAGTTAATACACAGGAAGCCTTAGGACAGTGCCTGGCCCTCAGAAAGAATTAAACAAGCCCTGGATTTTATCGTTATTGGCAAGATCATAAGGTCTGGAGTCTGCAGCCTGGATTCTGCACACTTCGAGAACTTGGGCAGATCACTTCAGCCTTGAGTTCTTTATTGAATAGACATAGGGTGATAACTCACGCCTTTGTCACAGGAGGCTTCGAGGGTTAACTGGGGTAAGGAATGTTAACAGGTTTTGTAAGCAGTGCTAAACAGATGCTGTGATTGCAGCCCAGTTTGGGGCCTCTTAGGAATAGCACAGTACATCATGAGAGTGTGAATTATTACAACCACTTGGAAAACAATTTGGCAATGTGGCATCAAGGGGAAGATGCACATACCCTCTGACCCAGCAATTTCACCCCTGAAAATACACCCAAGAAGAATTCTGGCCAATGTGCTCAAGGAGATATACATGTGGATGTCAAAGAAGCATGGTCAAGAGAGCTCCCCAGCCAGAAACCACCCCAGTGCCCATGGGCAGGAGACCAGATGAATCGATTGTGGGGTAGTCAAGGGATGGGCCACCACACAGGTCTACAAACTAATTACTCACACTATTAAGGGGTAACACCTGGGAGTTTCTTCATAGTGATGAAACACCAAACATACAGAACAATTCTGTATCCTGACTATTTTGGTGGTTATTCAAATCTACATGAGTTTTCATAGAATTATATATGGAGGGGATAAAAGAATGCGTGTAAAAGAAAAACTGGTGACATCCGAATAAGGCCTATCCCTGAGTTAATAGTATTGTACATGTCAATTCTCTGGTACTGGTCATTTTTACTGAGGTCTTGTAAGAGTATATTATCAGGGGAAGCTGGGTGAAGGGTTCACAGGAAACTCTCTGTATTATTTTTTTTCAACTTCCCGTGAGCCTTAAATGATTTCAAAAGAAGAACTTAAAGTGTTTAATTATTTAATCACAGCACATGCAACAACGTGAAGGAATCTCAAAAACAAAATGAGGAAAGAGAAGAAAATAGGCAGTGTGATTCCATTTATACTGAGTTCGAAAACAGGCAACCCCTACAACATATTATTTAGGAATCTTACACATGTAGTAAATCACTAACAAAGAGCCAACCCTGAGCTTGGAAGAGGGGCTTGCCTTGACAGCAGGGAGGGGATGTGAACTGGGAGGGGTCCACAGGGGTTGGCAGCATGGGTAGCATTCGATTTCTCAAGCTCAGTGGTGGGGAGACTGGTGTTTATTCTGTTTTGCTTTATATCTTATGCCTGCATTGTGTATTTTATTTTATTAGTATAAATTATCTCAGTAAAAATAAATTTTTAAAGAGTTTGGTCTTTGGAGTCAGAAAGGCCTGGGTCGAGTGCTGGCTTGGCCACTTAGCAACCAGGTGACCTTGGCCAGGTCACCTCCAGACCTCAGGGTCCTTGTGTGAAGCCCAGTGGGTAGGAAGATAGCTATCATGGGGTGACTTCCCTGGGAAATACCCTCCCAGCACTTTCAGGTGTCTGGGCCTCCCTTTTTACAGGGACTCAGAGCAAGGCTGCAGTGACTACTCTGTCTAGAGGCACAACACGTGAAGGCTCTGAGGTTTTATGCTGGGAGAGGGGATGTGTACACTCTCTCAACACCGCCCTTCCCCAGCTTGTCTCCCCTCGCCGAGAAGTTGTTTAGATTTGGGGCAGAGGCTGGGCCAGGTTTGCTAATGGGCAGGGCCTCGTTCCACATGGAAGGACCAAGCAGCCTGGCTTCCTCTCTCTTCTCTGATTTACCCACGTGGGCACAGACTTCACTGGCTTTCTCTCGCTTCTGCCACAAGCTAGAGTAAGGCAAGCTTCAGCATTCAACTTCACCAGGCAATCAGCCCCTTAGACCTCACACCTAGACCCAGCTCGGCCAAACCTCACTACCAACCATGCAAGTTCATCTCCTGTCCCACTCTTTCCATTCATGTCTAATTTGAAGACCTTGTTGCCTTTATTGCTTTGCACAATTTAATTCTGCTCCTCAGAAGGACACACTTGGTCCTGTGTTTATTTAAAGCTCCAAGACCGAGCAAGGCAAGCTCAACCGCTATTTGCCTCTCTTCACCTGCTCTTACCACACGGTCAGAGGCTCAGTTATGAAACATGACTACCATCTAAAATAAACCGGAGTCTTTCTTCCCCCTGCTTCCAGCTCTCTAAATGTATGTGAATATAAAATATAAATACATGTAAATATAATTCTGTAGCCAGTTGTGTTCAGGATTTAGAATTTCCTCCTAGAGGGAAAAGGCAGGAAGGGAAAGGCTTGTAAGCACAGGCTGCGCTTCATTAAGAAGCGTGTTTGGGGTGGCAATCACTTTTCTCTAACCTAGACAAGCCGGCTGGAAGCTGACCTCGGTATATCCTGAAATTTCATCAACTCCTTTTCTCCTCTAAAGAGCCTCTCCCAACCCCTCCCCCACCAAAACAGAGCCCCTTCCTTCCTGTCTCCCCAGGGACCTGCAGGGGTCACAGGGACTGCGTGAAGTACACTCCCCTGCTCCAATCCATGGGGCTCTGGGCTTCCAGACAGCTTTAGATGCCTGGCAGTCGGCGCGCCTGCACGTGATGGGGCCCCAGGTCATGAAGAGCGAGGCTGAAGGGCTGAGGATCTGGAGGGGGCAGCCACTGCCTGAATTGGCGGAAAGGAATCCTTGCCCTAATTTTAGCAACAGACACATTTTGTAGCACTTTGCATCATTAACAAACCCTTCCAGAATAATAATAAATAGCAATATCAATAATAACACTGATAATCATAATAGCTATATTTCAGGGCTCTCCCCATGTATGATAAAGCTGGAAATTGTGCCAGCCATTGATTGGGTGCTTATAAGATGCTAACATTTTGCAAATATTAGAGTATGTAATTCTCACAACTGTCCTATGAGGGAAGATGGTTTTTCTCCCCATTTTACAGATGAGGAAACGCAGACTCCAAGGGGCTTCCTTCCCTTGTCCAGGGGCACTCATGTGGGAAGGGCTAAAGGGTGGAGTTGTACCTTGAGCCATCCCTTTCTCTCTGGTTTCAACATTTAACACAGTGTGGAGACATCAAAATGTTTCTTCCTGGATTTAGTCCAACAGGAAGTCTCCCCCTGAGCCAGAACACTTGCTAGGTGACCCTGGGGCCCCAAAATGGCCTCCCAGCCCCCCTCCCCTGTTTCCTCATCTATAAAATTCCAAGATTCCCAACCAAGGCCCATCCTACCAGAGCCCTGTTAGAAAACTGTTGCCTGCCAAACCCCCAGCATGTGCATTAGCCCAGTCTTTGTAATATTAGAAATATTGAAAATAGCTCACAGACATCCCCTACAAGCACTGCCAGCCTGCACTATTACTGCCTTTGGGGCCAGCAGGTACCCCCAGTGCCTGGCTGTTTGAGGACCTTCAGGGCCACCATATTGGTTTCCGTTCTGGACAGGCCAGAGGGCAGTTCTGCAGGAGGCAAAACCTTTCGGTGCTCGCGACTTAACCTCTCTCGCCCAGAGTCAGCCAGTCACGGGGGGGCAGCGATGGGCTGGAGGGCCCGTTCAGCCTGAGTGGTGAAGCCCCCTTCAGCTGGCAGGACATCAAAACCTGCACAAAATACTTCCATGTGGTGCCAGCCCTCGTCCTGCGTCCTTCACGTCAGATTAATCCTCAGGCTGCTCGGACAGACGTGTCCTCACAACTCCGCTTTCATGTTTGCCCACAATTTGAATGTCATCACACAAAATCAAGGCTAATTGTGAACAGACCTCCCCCTCCCGCTACCCTGCCTCCCCTCCCCCCTCCGCCTTCCCCAGCCACATCTGGATCACACAACCTCTCCCTGGGGCCTTGGAGACCGGCTCAGGCTGCGAACTCTCAGGATCTAACTTGATTTCCCATTCCCGTCTCCCAGCCTCCTAAATATATATCTTGGAATGTTCTTTTTTTTCCCCCTTTGCCATTGACTTTGCCACTGTCATTGCCAAGACTGCCCTGAGAACTGTCCATCTTTCTGGGCTCCCTCCAAGTGAATAGCGAAGCTCTGGCAAAGCCAAGGGAAACCCTCCCTCTACTCCACCGGGTAAAATCGGTCCCCTCCTCCTGCCAGCCCCATCCCACTCTTCCCACACATGCCATGCTACCCATCGTGATGCAGCCATGTACTCGCCTGCCCCCGTCCCTGCCCATGCCAGACCATGTGGTGACATGTCACCCATGGGAAAGAGGAAGTGGCCCAGCTCCAGTAACCTGTGTAGCCAGAGCCCAGGATGTCAGGTCCGGGCTACATATATGTGTGCTAAGGTTCAACAGAAGAGCAGGTCAACAGGATGGAATGAAGGCTCTGGAACCAGCTCCCTGGGCTCAACACCACCTCCTTCACGTACTCGTCGTGTGACCTTGAGCAGCGACCTAACCTCTACAGGATGGAGTGGGCTCCCACAACCTTCTCCACAGTGGGTGTCAGTGTTTGCTACATGCCGGGGGCAGAACAAGTGCTGAGCCCTAGTGTAATCCTTGGCTATCATCATTCCCATTTTTCAGGTGCATAACTGAGGCTCCCATGTACATAAGGATATACAAGAAGTCAGGATTCAAGTTCAAAATCCAGAGTGATTAGGGGAATGACTAAAGACAACATAAATTATTTAGAAAACCAGTTAACTAATAAGCAAGCAGATGAATGATTGAACAAATGAAGGAATAAAGTTTGCCCTTCTCCCTGGCTCTAGGGCATATTTTGCTTTTCTCCTTTGAGGTAAAATGCAGTGATGTAGAAATACCCCCACGTCATTTCCAAGGACTGCAGAAGGGAACTTAAATGCACACTCTCTTCCCTATCATTGGCATCTGCCAAGAATGAGGCTGAAGCTGCTCGGACAAATGAAATTCTGACAAAGCATGTCACAGGCTTGAAGCTTCTGTCACTGAGTGGGAGAGACGCACATTTGAATCGGGAGAAGTGCCGCAAGCTTTCGAATGACAATTGTACAGTCCCCGCCCGGCTTTCCCTCTGACCTTCTGACCGGCTCCGAAGGGCTCTCTCCTGTAAACATCCTCCAAATAGTTTATCTTAATAAAAGCGCCTGTAATGGAGATGGAGTTAATTTGAAATGGTTTCCTCAGACGTTTGTCTTGTCGGCCAATTGCTGGACGATGGCTGTAGTAAACATGGCCTGTGCACAGAGGGGTTCTGCCAGCCTCAGATCCATCCTCAGCCCAGGCAGCCGACGGGGCAGCGTGATGCTGTGTAGTGAACCACTGAGAAGCCTAAGTGCATGATTCTAGCCAGTGCTGGACTTGACCTCAGACACATTCAAGGGCCAAGCTCCCACACTCTAACCTCTTCATCCTGGGGCTCGAAGAGCAGGAGACAGGCCACCGGATGACCATTTTGCAGACATAGAAATAGAGGCACAGAAAGAGGAGACAGCAAACATGCGGTCACCTAGCAAATTGTCAGGAGGCCAGAAATTGTGTTTCTTTGTCCAAACACACATGTAATCACCGGCAATTTGCTTGGTGCTGCAGATGTAAAAGTTAAATAAATCAATAGGAACCTCCAGCGCTCCCTACCCCCACTTAGGAGGAAGAGTAAGTGCTTTGGAGACAGAAAGACCTGGATCCAAATCCCATATCGGCTGCTTCCTGGCTGGGTCACTTGGAGGACGTTGCCTAACTTTTCTGAGTCTCAACAAGAAAAGTGCTAATATTTCACAGGAAGGCTTGGAGGGTCAGATGGCTTTGCACAGGGATAAAGACCTCACGCAGTGCCTGCCACAGAGGAGTCCTCGCCAAGTGTGAATCCCCTCCTCCAGTACCTAATCCATTGCCTTTTCACCCAAGCTCCTCTGTCTTCCCATCTTGCTGAGAGGCCTGGGCCTCCCCACTGCCCGACCCTGGACTTTGCAGATGTGGCAACGCGGAAAGCATTAGGCTCGCTGGCAATTGTCTGCACGGCCGTGTTTATGTTTGCAATAAAAGCAAGCAGGTGCTGGCAATTTAACTAATCAGGTACCATCCCAGCCCCAGACGCCTGGCTGCATTCCCCCAGCCTGCAATTAGCCTGGTCCCTGGTCCCCCAGCCCTGCACACGGCTCCGATTACCGCCACAGGATGGACAAATCGTGAACAGGCAGACCCTCAGCAATCCCAGACCAGTGACGTGGGGCTGAGACCTCTTGAGGCCCATGCCCTTGGTAACATCAAAACGGGTTTCTCTTTCTTTCTCTTGGACCGTCTTTTGGGATCAAGCCTGCTAAAGGAATGGAGTCTGTCTGGGGTTTCCACAGGGGAAGATGAACAACTTCTAGAAGTTGTACAGTCCCCAGACATTCCAACAAACCCCAACCTGGGTCAGGCTATATCCCCAAAAGTTACTTGGCCTTGATCCACTTGGCCTATGGAATCTGACCAAATGATCTCTAAACCCACAGAGCTTAGTGCAGTGCTAGGTACACCCTCCAGGGACAGAAATTCATGAGTCCTGCTGGCTAGACCCTCCATATATTCCCTGTGTGACCCCACACACATCCCGTCAGCCAGTCAACCTCAGTTTCCTTATCTGTCAAATTGATGCATTAGTCTATAACAGGATTTCTCAACCTCAGCACCACTAACACTTGGGGCTGGATCATTCTTGGCGTGGAAGGCCTGTCCTGTGCATAGTAGGATGTCAAGCAGCATCCCTGGCCTCCACCCACTAGTGCCAGTAGCTGCTCCCTCTAGAAGTAACAACCAAAAATGTCTGTAGACATTGTAAATATCCCCTGGGGGGTGGAGGACCACTCCTAGCAGAGAGTACTGGAACACAGCAGCAGCTCTCAGCCCTAGTGGCATGTTTAAATACCTGGGGGACTTCAAAAACGAGTGATGCTCTGCCTCACAGCTCCAGGTGCAACTGGTCTGGGCAGGCCCCAGACATCAGTGCTATGTATTTCAAAGTCCCCCAGGGGATTCCAATGATCTAGTAGGGCTGAAACCCTCAGAGGGGTCTCAAAGACCTGTATGGACCACCTGCCTCCTTTCTGGGCAGCGATGTCCCTACAGAAGCTCGGCTCAGCCTTTCACAGCCGGGGTCCAGCATCTCCCAGCTGCATTGCAGGTCTCCAGGAACCCACCTCATGCGTGGCCCTTTTATGTTTCTTAGCAAACATTATTTAGCCAAGTCCATGTTGAGAAGAATCCAATAAATGTAGTCCCTACAACACTTTTACGGCTAATTGGTTTGACTGGTACATTGTAAATGTGTGAAGTGACTTTAGGGACAGACAATGAGGACCTTGTTAACCTTTCCATGGGGCTTAGCTCATTTGTGTATCTCTCACAAGACCTGTCCCGCTCCAGGGGGCACCTTCTCTTGCCCACAGAGGGGACTCAGGCCCTCAGAACTCCCTGCTCCTAGCAGCTTGAAGTGAAGTCCCCCAGAGCTTCCTGGCCCAATCCTGCCCTCTCCCCTGCCTCTCCTCCTCCTTCATCCCCTCCTCCGCTCCTCCCCCCACCTCTCTTCCTCCCCCTACCTCCCTTTCTCCCATCTGTCCAGCTACACTGCCATCCAGGCTGCTCCTTGGACAGCCAACCTCTTTCCCTTCTTATGGCCCTCACCCATGCTGTTCCCTCAGCTTAGAAATCTGTTCCCTGCATCTCTGCCAGCTTAGTGCCCCTCCATCCCTCAGAACTCAGCTATAACATCACTTCCATGGGAAAACCCTCCCTGTCACCAACTCTCTTAGCAGAAGCAATCTCCTTCAAAGGATCAATCACTGTCTGTGATTAGGGAAGTTTATCTGTGTAATTATCTGTCTCCCTAAATTTGACTAGGGGCCCCTGGAGGGGAGGCACTGGTCTGCCTGGTCAATCCTGTCGTGGAGGGAGGTCACTGTGCCAGGCCCAGAGCTGGGCTTCAGTGTAGAACGCTGGGGGCCAACCTCTGCCCTCAGGGACTCCCATCACGTGTGGGGTCAGGGGATCCCACATTTGGCTCCAGGGAGCACGTGGCTTGGAGCCCATTCCAGCGCCAACCCAGCCTGGCTGCTTTTTACGAACATGTGGGAATAACTGCCATATCTATCATCGGGGGAATCGCTCCATGAGTCAACATGCGGCCAGGCTGGAGGCTGTCATGTGACTATTAAAATTAGAATCGGAACCTCCGTGGTCTGGGGATGCCAGCTGACACAGGCTCACTTTCCACCTAAGGACTTGAAGACAGTTTGAAAGTTCCTTATGGACAGTTGTCACTTTTTGTAACTTATCTTTTATTTTCTATAAAAGAAATGTTGGCACATAGTTAAAAAAAATCTGATGGCACAAAATGCTTTAGCCTAAATGAGGGATCCCCACCCCACCCCCACCCACTTCTCATGCTGCTCCCAGAGGCAACTACTATCCACACTGTTAGCTAGTTCTTAACTATATATCTGAATAATATGTATGTTGCATATTTCACTGTTTCAATTTTAAATACCTAAAAAAAAAGAAAAGAGTATGTATAATATTTTTAAGTACAGGCTTTAAAATCCAGCAGACACCATGTGTGGTGATGCTGCATTCCAAGGCTTCAAGGCTGTGTGGTCCTGCGGTGGTTTCTTAACCTCTCTGAGCATCAGTTTCCTCAGCTGTAAGATGAAGATAAGAGTGCCTGTTTGGTTCAGTTGCTGGGGTTTCAAATGGGATGGTTGTGTAAACCTGGGGCTCAAGACATGTGCAGTAAACTGAGGCAGTAGCTTATAGTCACGTCTTGGATCGTAGACAAGCTGTGGGACCTGCATCCCAGTTTCACCCTTTGTGGAAAACGAGTAGGTCAGTGCCTGGCACTTAGAAGGTGGGACAGTTTTTGTTCCCTGATGCTCTGAAACACAGGAGAGGAGAGAGAGTAGCAGAAAGACGGGCAGGGGTAGGAGACAGGAGCAGCACACAAGGCGTGGTCTGATGAACACTCTGCTACGGGCCCGACTTTTGTGCGGCCATCAGTGGCTCCTACATAAGAGACCGTCACTGGCTGCAGTGCTCGGGGCCCCATCCCCTGGCAGCCCCGTCCTCCAGCCTCCTATCTTCTCAGTCCATGTTACACCCTAGTTTTGGCCTCCTCCCCAAACTCCAATTCACTGGACAAACAGCTGCCTTTGACCTTGCCCTGAACCTGCCTGGCCCATCTCAGAGGGCTCCTCCTCCAGGAAGACACTCGTGATCTTCCCAGACTTCAGCCCTTCTTCCCCTTCCACAGCATCCATGACTATCCAGCTAGGACACTGATAGAGTTTGGATGTGTTGTTCCCCCAAAACTCATGTGGAAATCTGATCCCCAATGTGGCAGTGTTAGAAACTGATGGAGGCATGGGGGAGGACCCCTCATGAATGGATTAATGCTCTCCCTGGGGGAGGGGGGAGTAATGAGTGAGTTCTCGCTCTGTTAGTTCCTGCGAGAGTTGGTTGGCGCCTTCTCTCTCTCTTGCTTCCTCTCACCATGTGATCTGTTTGTACCCGCCGGCTGCCTGCCACTTTCTGCCATGAGTAGAAGCAGCCTGAAGCCTGCACCAGATGCAGCTGTCCCAGAATCGTAAGCCAAATAAATCTCTGTTCTTTGTAAATTACCCAGTCTCAGGTATTTCTGTTATAGCAACACAAAACGGACTAATACAGACACTGACCACCCTTGTCAGGTGCAAGTTCTCCCACCCAGATCTGGTTTTTCCTCAGCATCATGAGCCCTTAAGCACAGAGTCTTCCGCTATTCCCTCCCACCTCCTGCCCCCCCAACAGGGCAAGCACGTAGTAGAGCAACAGCCAATGTGTCAACTAAGGAGGAAGGTCCCATGTGGGATCCCTGTTCTGATGAAGCTATTCAGAACGCTGTGCACTTCTCTCCTCTGTGCCTGCATTCCCTCCTCCATCCAGCCAAGTGTTTATTGGGCACCTACTGTGTGCCAGGGACTGTCCTAGGGGCTGAGGACAAAGCAGCTCTTTATGTATTCATCCAGACACAAACATTTATCAAGCACTAACTATGTGTTGGTGCCGGGCAGTATGGGTACAAGGGTTGCGATGTGGACAGGGCTTCTGCCCTCTCACAGATGGGTTCAGTCACATCTAACAAAGAGGGTCATATGCTGGCATCTGGCTCAGTCAGAGCTCAAGATACAATTGCTGAATTAAACAGAAAGTCCTTATTTCTGCCTAGTACAAATTATATTCAAATGGACTGCGAGCTGGTCATGAGCTTTCGTGGAGCTCTGGTGCAAGCTACCAAGCTGGACTCTGGATGTACTGAGAACAGTACCAACCTCTCATTTTACAAGGGGGGGAAACTGAGGCTTCAAGAAGCTGGAGTGACCAAGGTGACCCAAGTAGAAATGAGACACAAAGTCAAGTCCCTCTGAGTTTAGGCTCCTTCGTGCACATCAGTTGTGATTCTTTTCTTTCTTTCGACTTTCCTTTCCATATTGGAAGTTGGGTATCCGCTTCCTGGCTGGTGTTTGGGTGGACTCTCAGGTGAAGGAAAGTTTGGGATTTCCTCAGAAAAGGGGGCTGGGTAGTATAAAGAGGCAGCACCTAGATCTGCCCACAGTGATAGGGTCATCCTAAAAAGAAGAGAAATCAGCATGTTCAGGGCTACTGGACAGGCCTCCCAGAGGAGGTGGACTGAACCTGAGTCATGCAGAAGTCACAGATGGGCTTGGTGAAGTCACAGAAGACAGAGGTGCAGACAATGGAACAGACTGGCCCGAATAGAAGTGAGCATCCCATCACAAAGCTATCTAAGCATTTGTCAATTCCAGCATTATGAATTGGACTAACTATGTTTATTAACCATAATAAATCATATTTATTATATAATAACACCCAGTCAAGAAGGTGGTATTATCTGTCATTTGCAAATGGAGAAACTGAGGCTCAGAGAGGCTAAGTGACTTAGCAAGCAGCCAAGCCTGGAGCCATCAGTCTGTCTAGCTCTAAAACTGTGCTCTGAACATTCTGCTTCACATGATCTGTGAAGTCTTTACCACCCGTAATATGTGTGATTATCTGCTCACTCTGGGGTGGAGGACGGGAGACTCAAGTTCAAGGAATGTTGAAAGGAGCACATCTAACAGGTCTGTGTAGCTGGACTGTGGGGCCTTTAGGAAACCGTGGCGGGAACTAGAACTTGTAGGCCCCAGGGGACCATGAACCTCCCAAAACACCAGGTTCAACTCAGGCTCTGGCGGTCCCGCCGCTAGGATGCTGGGGAGGGGTGGGGGGCTGCCCTTCCCCCACCCCACCAGGGAGAGGCCTCTGGGGGCTTTGGCCTTCCTGTTCAGCCTGCCTAACGTTTTCTATTTAAATGCAAATTTTGACTTTTCACTTGGCAGCTAGCAAAAGTTTTTTGCACTGGAATGAGGGTCACGATAATAATTTATCCACAGGCCTTTTTCTAACAATTATTATTTGTTCAAGGGAGAGGGTGGAGGTCCCAGGGGCTGGAAGAAGGAGTTCAATCCTACAACACCACACAGAGCAGCCTGCAGGTGGCAGGGGCAGAGGCCAAGGCCCTCTCCCCAGGGCAGGGGGAACAAGGTGTAAGTAGAGGCAGCCCCCCCCCCCCCCCCCCCGGCAACCCCAGCCGCTGAGGCATGCAGAAAGAGAACTGGTACTTACTCAGCCCTGAGCCCTGTGCTCAAGAAGCCTGAAGACTCCTTAATAAACGAAGTTTGGTCTCAGGTCTCAAGTCTTGGGGAGCTCCCAGTTTGATGGCAGGGACAGAAACAGAAACAGACCATTACAATACAAGGTGCCACATGCTTGGTGCTGGGGTGGGGGCCTGGACAAGGCTTCTGAGCCAGCTCAAAGTTCTCGGAAGGCTTCATGGAGGAGATGACAACTGCTCAGTCTTCAAAAATGCCAAAGGACCAGCCAGATCACTCTCAGGCTCTGCGGGAGAGAGTGTCCATTGGTATCCTCTGTTGGGGATAATTAGATACAATCTATCAATATAATACATTGGCAATTTCGGATCTAGGAATTCATACTATAGAGTTTCTCCCCTACATGCAGATCAATGCACAAGATTATTCAATGAAGCATTTTAAGTAATGGCAAAACACTGGAAACAATCTAGATACCCATAAATAGGATAAATAAATGATTCCATGCAGTGGAATCCTATGCAGCTGTATAAAATGAATGAGGAAGCAGCTTATTAACTCATACAGAATATCTCCAAATTATGTGGAGTGGAAAAAAGATGGAGTGAGTCTGGTGCAATCTGGAAAATGCTGCAGGTGGATAATCTTTTTAAGTATTTGCTTATTTTTGCATAAAATGTCTCTGAAGGGACTCATACAAATTAAACACATGGTTGGCCTGTGAGAAGGGGCATTGGGAGGCTGAAGGACAGGATTGAGAGGGAGATTTTCAGTTTTCAGTATATGCATTTCTGTGTCTTGTGTATTTTGATACATCTGAATGTGATACTGATGTAAAAACTGATTTTTTAAAAATCTCAAGGGCTGACCAGGCTATCAGGAAGACAGCAAGAGTCCCAGGCTAAAGGAACAGCCTGTGCAAAGGCTGCGCTCACTGGTTGGGATGAGGGAGACCCTGGCAAGGCTCAGAGTAACTGGGGAGGGCAGGAATAAGGCAGGACAGGGTAGCCCTGTTCACAGGCTGAGTGCTGGTCAGCTGTGCTGTAGAGTCTATCCTTGTCCTAAACACCCCCAGGGCCAGGGGATGGGGAGAGATTGGACAAGGGACATAAAGAATAAGTACAATTTGTAACAATGTATGTGCAAGTAATATCGATTTGATCCATATATGTCAACGTTGAACCCCCAAAATACGTGTAATCAATTATGATTCAATAAAAATTTTTATAATTAATTAATTAATTAATTTACTAATTAACTAATAGACAAAACATAATAAAATAAACACCCTGGGGGGCACTGGGAGGTTTCACGTAGGGGAGAGACAGCCAGATTTGCTATTTGAAAAGATGACTCTGGAGAAAGGATTTGGGGAGGGCAGGAGGAGGCCCATGTGAAGGCTGTTGCAAGGACACACGCATTGCATTCACCACTCAGCATCACACTCCCATTTTAGAGATGAGAAAATTGAGGCACAGAGAGGGTAAGTAACTTGCCCAAGGTCACAGGGCCTAGGATTAGAAACCAGTGTGTCTGACACCTCAGCCCTAGATCTTGTCTTCACCTGGGTAGCCCAGGAGAAAACAATGCTGGGAGACAGTGACTCTGGCCCTGGACAACTCTTCATGTGTCCTGGAGCTGGCCACTGCCCCTTTCTGAGCCTCACTGGCCTCATCTGTGGAGGAGAGAACTGTGCCTTCTCTGCTGATGTCACTGGGTTGTTGTGACAGCAAAGAACCAATGGTAGGAAAAGGGCCTTATAAACTGTAAAGTGCTGTGCCCCAGGGTCAGCCTTCTCCCCTTTGAGTTCACTCTTCTTCCTTCAGTGTTTTTGCAACAGGAGCCATGTTGGGGAGGGAGTGTCACATCCACCCTGATCAGTGGCTTCTCCCATTCCCCTCCCGGACACCCCCTGCAGCTTCAGGATGACGATCTCTTGGTGTCCCAGCCAAGCCTCCACCTGGCCCAGCAGAGGGCGAGGCCAGTATCTTTGCTCAAGAAAGCAGTCCCTGAGACAAGGACATGGGGGCAGGTGACGTATGTGGGAAAGGATCCCAGGAAAGAGCAACGAGGGAGCAGAGAAGGTGAGGCAGGGAAGGAGGGAAGGCCAGGAAAGGGATGATGTTGGGGGACTGCTGCGTGGGCTCTGGGGCTCCATTCCACTGGGAACCTCCCCAGTAACCAAATAAAACATGCCTCGGGATTGGCCCTCCAAAGAATAGGAGCCTGAGACAATTTTCCATGATCCCATTTCCCCATCTATCGATGGCATCCCACAGTGCCAGTCTGCATCTGCACAGGCTGAGGGGCCTTTGAGATCTGAGACAGATGACGGAGTGATGCCGGGGCTCACGTGAGGTGCCTGCATCATGCATGGGACTGTTCACACAGCTGCCCTGAAGCCAGAGGTGGTCCGAAGGTGCAGCACACAGAAGACACCTGCTTCACTGGGCAGTGCCACCTCCCCTTACAACCTTCCCTTTTCATGCCCCAGGCATGCCCCAACCCCTGTTCCCCAAGTTCCCTGGACTCAACTGGAGGATGAGGGACAATAAAGAGAAACTCCCCTTGCCCCCATGCAATGAAGGAAAAATTTCAAAACTGGAAGCCAGAAAGGACCATTCCCAGAGTGGAAAGCTAAAAACCCTCCGTTATGGAATGAATTGTGTCCCCCCCTAAAATCATACATTGAAGTCCTGACCCCCAGTACCCCAGAATGTGACTGCATTTGGAGATAATTAAGGTAAAATGGGGTTATCGGGGTGGTCCCTAATCCAGTGTGACACCCCCTATCAGAGAAGATCAGGACTCAGACAGAGAGGCACCAGGCACATGCTTGCACAGCAGAAAGACCATGCAAGGACGCAGCAAGAAGGCAGCTATCTGCAAACCTGTGACATCTTGATCTTGGACTTCCAGCCTCCAGACTGTGAGAGAATACATTTGTGTTGTTCAAGCCACCCAGGTTGTGGTACTTTGTTATGGCAGCCCTAGGACACTAACACACCCTCCTAGCACAGAGGGTAGGGACAAGGAAATCAAGGGGTGCTCTGGCCCTTTGCCACCAGCCTCCATGGTAGCCTCTTCCTGTGCCTTCTCATACGTCCCTCTGTTTATACACACACACGCCAGACACCGTTCCCCATGCCCATTCAGGCCAGGCCCATATGTCTGTTAAACCCACCTCTTCTCCCACATCCTGCCACTTACACCGTTAAAATAAGCAGCAACATCAGCGGCCTTAATTCACACTCCTACTTGTAGATGGTAGGATGAGAACCCAGGTGCATGACTACTATTCTTCAAACACCTTCTTCCCTTGCCTCACCAGAACCTTCTACAGGGTCACGGGACTTAGCCCAGTCTATCTCTCACCCACATCCCATGCCACCCTCCTATGTACCACATTCCAGCCACATCAGCCTCCATTCTTTCCCCAAAACAAGTCTCCACCTCAGAACCTCTGTGCTCGCTGCTCCATCTCTCTGGAATTCTCTTCCTGCAGCTTGTCTCACCATTACCACTTGCTCGTTCTTTGGGTCTCAGATGAAATGTCACCTGCTCAGACTGATCTTCTGCATCAGTTATTTACTGCTGGGAAGTGGCGGGTTAATGGGTACAGAGCTATGCTATCTACCCTAAGTGAATCAATGTACAGCATATGCACCAATTGAAACAACACACTGTACCCAACAAATGTATACAAATAAATGTTTTTTAAAATCTCAAAACTTTGTGGTTTAAAACAGCAGGCATCTGTGTAGCTCATGAGTCTGCAGGTTGGGTGAGCTGTTCGATTGACCTAGGCTGGTCACATGATCCCAGCTTTTGAGGTTGGCTGGCAGATAGGCCGAGTTTTGGTTGATCTGGGTTGGCTTAGACTGGGGTGGCTCATCTCTGTTGCACATGCTTCTCATCCTCCAGCAGGCAAGCCGGGCTCACTCTCAAGGTGGTGGCAGGGATCCAGGCATGCAAACGGAAACATGCAAGGCCTCTTGAGGCCTCGAGTCGGAGCTGGACCTGTATCACTTACATCCTATCAGCCAAAGCAAGTCACCCAGCCAAGCCCAGATTCAAGGGATGGGAAATAGATTCCACTTCCTGATGGAGTGAGCTGCCAAGGCACGTTGCAAAGGGCAGCGGCTACAGGGAAGAGTGAAAGGTTGGGGACATTCTTTGCAATCAACCTATCCCACCTTCCCCAAAGAGTGTCACTTCACCTATCTGATTTCCCTTGTTGCAGTAGTTCCAGTACATTATTATCTTGTTTGTCTAAAGTTAACCCGTTCTCATCAGTGGCCCTGTGAGGATGTAAGCTTCTGAGGACCAGGACACAGGGACAAGCACAGTGCCTAACAGGCAGGAGAGGTTTAGAAAACCCTGCCCTCATTCCCACCAGTACAAATACTTCTTCCCACCCTGGAGGAACAAAATAAGCCAAATCCGTTCAAGCTCCAGGCAGGGGAGGACAGGCGCTGTACCGGTCTGGATATTTCCTCTGAAAAGCAGAGGCGCAAGGGTTCAGCCCAGCCAGGACCACTCTCCCCAGCTTCTGAGCCCCCTCCCCCTGAGAATGGAACAAGTCCTCCTCCCACCCCCATTCCTGGGGCCCCCGCTCTGAGGAGGCTGTTTCTTGCTTCATAATTGCATCTGAATGCAAATGGCTCTGCCAGTATGAATATATTAAAATCTGCATTGTCAGCAATCACGGCGGAAAGGAAGGGAGAGGGCCATGTGGAACCCGAAACACAAATGACGGTCTGGATTATCGTTCCATCCCAAGGAGGCTGGGGGACAGGAACTTCATTGTGCGCTTGGAGGGTTTCTTGCTTAGCTCACCAAAAATGCTTGCCACTTAGGCCAAACTTATCCTGGCGGTGGAGCTGAGGCACCAGGAGAAGGCGGAGGGTCCCAGATGGTGCAGGTGGTGCTTTCAAGGAGGGTCACCTGCCAGATGGGTCTGATTGGCAAGGGGCAGGAGAAGAAAGAGGGCAGGACGCTGAACTCCAGTGGATCATGGTGTATGAGGAGTGCTCCCTTACCAACACACTCACTCACTTATTCTTTCATTCACTCAGCATTCCCTGGATACCCACTCAAACTCAAGGCTCCCCACAGTGCCAAAGACCAGTCTATACTCCTCCCAGTGCCTGAGAGGCTCTTTACCATCTGGCACCTTCTTCCCTTGCCTCACCAATTCTCCCACCAACCTGCCCCCTGACAGCAGCACTTCTTTCAGGCCTCTACTACTGTCGCCTTCTCCAGGAAGTCCTCCCTGACTGCCCCCTTGACAATGGCATCTGTCCCCAATCCCTTACCTTGCTCCATATTTTTTCATAGCCACTCACATCCTCATTTACATTTGTTTACTTTTTATCTCAGTCTCCCCATTGAAAATGTCAGCTCCATGCCCATCTCACTCATAGCTGGGTCCCAAACATCTGCACATTGCCTGGCATATGGCAATAAATGTTTGTCGAATGACTGAATGAGTGATCAGGATAAATGGTGGCTGTTGCACATCAATGCTGCCCAGCACACACTGGTTTTCAGGAGAGAGGGCAATAATGTCAGAACCCTGTGGTTTGAATCAGGAGGTCAGTGGACACAAGCCCCAGGATGCAATCCCGGGACGGCCCCACTACAGGTCTGGCAGTCATTTGTGCCTCTGGGGACACAGTAAGAGCCAGGTGGACACAGTCCCTGTTCTTAGGAACTTAGAGGCCAGCGTGGGAAGCAGACAATGATCAATTGAACAAACATATGATTTAGTATAAAGTGGTGCTTCGTGCTAAGGAGGAAGATCAATCTGCAGAAGGCAATCTGGGAAGACCTCTTGGAGGTGGTTTAAAGCAGAAAACTGAATGGAGAGAGGGACAGCCCAGTGAGGACCTGGGGGAAGGGCATTCCAGGCCAAGAGAACAGCCAGCACAAAGGGAGTACAGCTGGCTTAGCCAAGGGACAGCAAAAGCTCCGGGCTGGTGGGAATGGAGCTAATTGGATAGGGGCAGGCGGGAGATGTCATAACAGGGGCCAGGTTACCAGAGCCTAATGGTGGGAGCCATCAGAAAGTTCTGAGCAGATAAAGGGGAGATCTGACATGCAGATTCAAGGCGTCCCTCTATTCTTTGCAAGGGGAAGGACTGAGGGGCCCAGGGTATAAGCAGGGAGCCCCTCGCGGGGCCATGGCAGGTACTGTGTAACAGGGGTGGAGGTGGAGAGCTGGCAGGCCTGGGACATTTTAAGGGCAGAGCTGGCAGGACTGCAGAGGGACTGGTGTGGGGTAGAGGGAAGGAGAGGATTCGAGGATGCTTCCTGGGTAGGGGGACTGACTGCTGGAGGCAAAATGAGGCCACTAGGGACTGGGGACAGGGTGGGTCGTGTGGGCAACAAAACAAGCCCAGTAGAACTTTTGATCACTTCTGGTAAGTAGGCTGGCAG
This sequence comes from Cynocephalus volans, assembly GCF_027409185.1. NCBI lineage: Eukaryota > Metazoa > Chordata > Mammalia > Dermoptera > Cynocephalidae > Cynocephalus > Cynocephalus volans. The sequence continues at coordinate 201,639,980 of NC_084461.1, forward strand.
CCAGGCCTGGACAGATCCCTCAACTCATACGACATCAGTCATGACACCCTCTACAGGTTGTCATCAGCTCCGCCTTACAGCACAGTGATGGCAGGAGGCTCACCATGTAGCGAGGGAGCAGGATTCATTGTCACAAACACATCCTTTTTACTAAACTCCTCTCTGCTTTCCTGAGCTCTCCCTCCACCTGGTCCCAGCTCGGCACCCCTCTTGGAATTCCAGAATCCATGGAAGAAAACAAGGAAAGGAAGTAAGGCAGGGGGGAGGAAAAGGGGATGGGCCAGGGACTCCAGCTTGCAGAACTTCACTTTATCCTCCCAGCAACTCCACTTCAATGAAGTCACCACCTCCCTGTGACTGCCAAGGAGAGTGTGGCTCAGAGAGGTGACCAACCTGCCCCCAGGAGGTGAATGGCAGAGGTGAGAGTCCAGCCCAGGTGTGGGCTCCAACATTAACACAGCTCCATGATCTCGCACAGCCTCTGCACAGAACCGACTGGGGAGGTCATGCTGTCCAGCCCATGCCTCCCAGCAGGCATGAAGAGAGGCGAGTGCAAAATCCAAGGCAGCCTCCTCACTGCAATGCCAAAACCCAGCCCAGTGGTGCAAAGATGGGGCCATCAGTTCCAGGGCCCCTCTGCCTTGGGGAGAACTTACAGAAATGATTTGGGATCCGCAGTCTCCTGGGACTCAGTGGGACCCACTCTGACCTCTCCTGACACCTGGACCAACCTACTTTGCTGCTCTGTTTCCTGCTTCTAAGTCCAATGCCTTGCCCCAGCACCCAGCACAGTCCCTTGGCATACAATTGGTGCTCAATAAACATTGTTGGGTGTGTGTATGAATCATGGAGTCAAGTCATGACCTTGTGTCTACCCCTTCCTCCGTAGTAGAGGGAAAAGATCGTCAAGACTTTTTAAAAACATATATAATTTTTAACAAGTCAGTCCATCACAGGGTTTCCATTGCAGGGGCCAAGAGACCGGGCGAGTGTGCCAAGTGGAGCCAGGACAGGGAGACCGCCTCAGCCCCACTGCGAGCCACTGATAAGAGGGGCTCGGCCAGGGAATCCAGACGGCTTGTCTATCAGCCTATGAAACACCATTCTTACAAGTTTTTTTTTTCCTCCCCCCTTTTCATTAATACACAGGGTGAATAGAACGTTGAATAAAAATCAGCCCTTGCTGCACAATTGCGGGATTGAAAGGTAACTGTCAACAGAAGGATTTGGGTGACAAAGGGAACCGTTTCGGTGCTTAGCAAATGATTTTCGGCTTGTCATTTCAATGGGCTGTGTTTTTCAGAGATTGTGGGGTGGGTTTTTCTTTTTTTTTCTTTTTTTTTTTTTTTGAATAGCATTTATTACCATGCTTTAAAAAAAATTTGTGTGTGTGTTGTCTTTTTCCAGACGCCCTTCCTTCACAGATGTTGTGTTCCCCTCCTTCTGGGTCTCACGCATGCAGCTTTCTCCAAAAATAAAACAAGATAAAATAAGATGCATGAGCAATCTAGCAGGGAGAAGACGTTTTGTGAGGAGCAGACCACAGCGAGGTGGGAACAGAGGGTGAGGGGCAGGGAAGGGAGAAGGGCACGGCTGGGGGCTTGAACCCTAACCTGTGGCTCGGCTGGGCCAGCTCTAGCATCGAGCATCGCTGGTGGCCGAGTTTCTCTCTCAGGGTGGAGAAGAGTGACTTACCCTTGCATGGAGATGCAACTCCTCTGTCTCCTTCAGGGGTCAGGTCAAGCAGCCCCTTGCTGGCCAGACCCTACCCTTGTCCCCAAGCCAGCTTATAAAGGCTCCAGTTCTGAAAAGAGGGGTGTCCACATGGTACAGTTCAATGGTCATCTAGCAAAGTTCTGCTGTGACAACTCATCCGTCAGAGACAGCATGAAGCCAGCTCTCCAAATAAGCAAGAATACAGAGTGACAGGGCATATCATAGAAAGCAGGCATGCATCAGTTAAAATATCAAAATAGAGCTTTCCACAACTCCAAGTAAAAGTAAGCATCCTTTTAAAGAGCCTTTTTTTTTCTCTCTCTCTCTTTTAAGAAGGGCACATGACCAGGAGTCAGGGTGAAACCTGGAGGATACAGCTGCAGGTGGGCAAGTCTGTTTCAATCCCTGGGCCTCAGTTTCTCCCATCTGTAAAATGGGCAGGTGGGATGCAATAGTGGTTCAAGACATTTTTTTTTTTAAGCCACAGAGCAAGGGATCATTACATTAGGGAAATGCAAATTAAAGTCACAGTGAGATATCAGTACTCACCTATCAGAATGGCTAAAATAAAAACTAGTGACAACACCAAATGCTGGAGAGGACGAGGAGAAACTGGATCACTCATACATTGCCAGTGGGAATGTAAAATGGGGAAAACAGGTCGGCAGCTTCTGCAAAAAGTAAACTCTCTGCCATACTAACGAGCAATTGCACTCCTGGGCATTTGCCCCAGAGAAATGGAGTCTTCTGTTCATATAAAAACCTGAAGGTGAATGTTTATAGCAGTTTCATTCATAATAGCCAAAAACTGGAGAGAACCCAGATGTCCTTCAACAGGTGAATGGATAAACTAACTGTGGCACATCCATGCCATGGAACACTACTCAGCAATGACAAGGAACAACTACGGACACACAAAACAACCTGTATGGATCTCTAGAGGATTGTACTGTCAAAAAAGCAAACCCCAAAAAGTTACATATTGTGTGATTCATTTGCATACCATCGTTAATATGACAAAATTGTAGCAACAGAGGTAAAGAGTGGGTGGGGACAGGAGGCAAGTGGATGTGGCTGTAAAAGAGCAGCTTAAGTTCCCTCCTGTAATAGAGATGTTTTGTATCTTTTTGTTTTGTGTTGGCTTTTTGGTTTTTGGTTGTTTTGTTTGTTTGGTTGGTTGGTTGGTTGGTTTTGTTTTGTTTCCTTTTCTTTTGGTGGCTGGTGGGTTCCAGGATCTGAACCCTTGACCTCGGTGTGTTTTGTATCTTGACAATATCAATGTCAACATCCAGGTTGTGACATTGGACTATGGTTTTTGTAAGATGTTACCATTAGGAGAAACTGCGTAAAGCAATAAAGGGTACATGGGACCTCTCTAGATTATTTCTTATAACTACATACGAATCTACAATTATTTCAAAATAAAAATTTTATTTAAAAATAAAAATAAAAACCACAGAGCCCATCTTATAAATAGAAGGTTATGCAGCCCAATGCGTGGACATGCTCTTATTGAACTGGGGTCCTGGCCCTCAGCATCTGCTCTGTCTTCCAGGGGCACCTGCAGTTTGGAGACTTGTGGATCCCCAAGATATCCCCCAGCTGTGGAATGTGCAGGTTCTAGGAGGTGTCACTGGCGGGCATGCCAGCCTTGGGTTTCTGTACCTCATCTCTTTGGGCCCCAGAAGGCCAAGACCTTTTCATACTTTCGGCCATTGTGATCACTCACCACCTGGGCCCTGTGGAGTTCCTGAATGGAAGGGAGTGAACAAGACATGCCTGGCCAAGGTAGGGGTGACAGTGTGCCACCTCCCATGCCAGGTCTGTCTCCACTTCTGGATGTGGCTGGGCCACACCCATGCCCACGCTCACACCATGCCCCTTGGTGGCTGACTATCTCCCCACATGGGTGAGCCCAGCCCTGCCTCCTCCCACACCTCAGCTCATAGAGTCAGACCCTCACGTCTCTGGTCCAGTTGCCCCACCTCACAACAAGGCTGCACAGAGACTGGCAGAGAGTTATGGGCACTCACAGAACAGAGGGCAGGAGGAGCACCACCCACCCCGCTGTCTCCTCCTCTGGACTCTGCCGCCCACTCACTGTGCAGTGAGTACAGGATGCGTCCCTTCTCCTCTGTGAACTTTTGTGTCATCATCTGGAACTGAGCATGCACTCGGTCCTGTCGTTCACATTTACTGAGCACTGCTTCTATGTGGAGCACTGTTCCACATGCTGGAGAGGCCCCATGAACAAACACAACAGGCTTGGCTCACTCTCCAGTGGGGGAGCTAGATGTTAAGCCAGTAAACACATAAACGAGAAAGTCTCACAATAAAACAAGGTGGTGGAGCAGGAGTAATGTTGAGGGGCCTCTCAGGAGGGGAGGTTTCGGCAGGAGACTGCCACGTGAAGGTCTGGGGAAAGGAGGTTCCAGGGGAAAGGAGAGCATGTGCAAAGACCCCAGGGTCCAGACAAGCTCAGCTTGTTGGTGGCACAGAGACAAAGTTGGTGTCACTGGAATGGAGGGGGAAAAGGCAGAGTTGCAGAACCTGAGGCACCATAGTGGGGAAGGGACCTGATCCTCCAGGGCCGGGGGCCGGGGGGAGCAGGAGAACTCCAGTTTCCCTTCTTAGGTGGGGGGAGGCATCAGAGGGACTGATCTCATGTGTACTTTGAAAGGATCACTGTCTGCAGTGGAAGGACTCAAAGACATGAACAATGTGGGGAAACCTTCCCTGGGACCTCTCAAGTGAAGTTGTACGGATCCCACAATCTGTGAGGTTCTGTTGATAAGCACAACCTCTAACCAGCCCTAACTTACCATCTTATTTGTCCAGCCCTGTGGCTGCTAGTGGCCTGGACCTCTGAGGTGTCCCAAGGATACAATCATGACAGTAGTCCCTAGGGTTATCCCTAGTGATCACTGCCAAGACGTGCCAGCTGCTGGCTGGAATTAGGGCTCATCATTTGGGACTTGGGATTGGCACTTACAGGGCCTCCTGAAATGCCACAGGTTCCCAGAAGAGACACCTCCCACCATGTCCTGGGCTGGAGTACAGACGGCAGGGCACACTGGAACTCAACCAGGTGACCAGGTGTGGCCTCACAAACATGGCACAGGTACCACAGAGCTTCATCCAGCCAGCCCGGGCAGCAACAGCAGCAACGGCAGTAACAGTTGCAACACGGCCACCACCATCACTGCGACCTCTCTGGGCCAGCACCGTGTTGAGGGCTTTACACACTGGCTCACATTCACTCCTGTCTGCGGACTAGGAACCACTATAGGCTCTCCTGGGTAGCACTGCAAGTACATGTAGCAACTCTCTGAACCCTCACATAGCCCTAGGAAATAGACACTACTGTATTATCCCCATTTACAGATGGGGAAATGGGGGCACAGAGAGGGGAAGCGACTTGCCCAAGGTCACACAACTAATAAGCAGCCACAGAGCTTGGATTCAAACATTGGCTCCAGCATCCACGCCCCTAGCCAGCATGCTGCCTGCCCTTTGAGGCTGGCTGAAGGCCACGTATGATACTCGGGTGCTGTGAGTGTGTCTGTAAGTGACCCAGGCACCAGTCTAAACCCCTCAGGTGGCTGGCTTCTCTAAGCAGAGAGGAGGGAGCTAATGAAAGCCACCATTACTCCTGCTGCACAGATGAGGACACTGAGGCCCAGAAAAGAAAGTCCACTTGCTGTGCCACACAGGGAGGATGGAGTAGGGCCAGGACAAGGACTCCAGCCCTGTTAGGACTTCAGGTGCAGCCCCTGCCCCTATTTCTGTCCACAGGACCAGGGCTTGCTGGGGGGAGGGGACTGTGTAGAGGGAACGTGGCAGAGGAGGGGACCAGGCCTGTTTCTTCCCTTCTTCCTGCATTTCTTTCTCCTGTCCTCCTCTAGTGCCTGCCAGGCTGGGCCCACCTGGTAGCTCGGACTCAGAGCCAGCAGCTCCAGGCCAATACAAGGGTCTCCCTCCAGAGGCCCCCACTCCCGCACTCTCTCCAGCCTGTCTGCCTGTTTGCCATCAGATCATCCCCACCTCCCCACCCTTCCCTGCCCTGCTCTGCATCATACAGATGGTCCCTGTGTCTACAACCCACCAGCTCCCTTCTCCATCTACTTCCCCGTAGGATCAGCCAATGGGAGGGGGCCAGTGGGAGGGGAGAAGCCAGGGTATTTCTCCCCCTCTCTGGCTGCCTTGAGGGTTTTTAGTAGTGCTGCATCTCCTCTGTGGCTCCCAAGTTCTGACAACACACCCTCCTCCCTGCATCCCCAGCCTTGGGGATGGGGGACAGTGGCTTCCGGTGACTGATTATCCCAGGGCTGCCTTACCTTCTCCCATGTGTCTGTCCAGCTATTCCACCACCCCTGGAAAGAGTTCCTACTATTAAATTCCTCCATTTAACATACCTAGCAAACGTTGCATTTTCCTGACTGGACCCTGAGGGCCACTCTGGACACTTGTCACCTCAGGCCTTGCCATTCTTTCCTCAGGTCATTCAGAGAACACCTGGTCAGACTTTGTCCACCAGCAGCCCCTCCTGAGGGGAAGGTCACTGTGATGGTTAATTTTGTACCAACTTGATTAGGCCAGTGGATGCCCAGATGGCTGGTTAAACACTATTTCTGGGTGCGTCTGTGAGGGTGTTTCTGGAAGAGATTAGCAGTTGAATTGGTGGACTGAGTAAATCAGATGACCCTCCCCAGTGTGGTAGTCCCCATCCAATCCACTGTGGGCCTAAACAGAACAAAAAAGTGGAATTGAATTCACTCTGCCCGACTGCACTTGTTCTTAATTGTAGAAGGCCTGTGTGCTTGGTGAGTGAGAGACATACAGAGAGAATCCTAGACCCAGAAAGTTCTGAGGTCAGATATGAGTTTTAATCTTGGCTCTAACACATCCTTGCTATGGGATCCCAGCCACATTGTTCCCCTCTCCAAGCCTTGGTTTTCCCACCTGTAATATAAGGAGAGTCACCCTAGACTGTGAATTCCTGGAATGCAATGACCATGCTTTGGGGACCTATAGATAAGTGGGGTCATCCCTCCCCCAGCCATTCTGCATTAGAGAAATTCAGCCCCTGCTGGGTCAGGTTGAAAGAGGTTTCAGAAGAATCAGGAACAATCTCCTTATCTCAGGGCCAGAGAGTGGGAGAGCCTTGCCCAAGTGCCACTGGCAGGACTCAAACCCAGAGCATTTGGCCCCACCTAGGCTATTCTGAGCTTGTCACAGCTCTTGCCAAGGGGACCCATAGCCCAAGAGGGGATGTCACCTTTTCAGCCAGCTTTTCAGGCCCTGCCTGACTGAAGAGTCAGAGAAAAGAAAGAGAGAAAGAGAAGGAGGCCTTAGGACATCGATGGACTACTGCTTCATTCAGTCAAGTCTTTGGGAGAGACAGCATTTTATTAGTACCAAAGAATCAAGTGCTGTGAATCATGGGCCTCAGGAAGAATTGGCTCAGCGCCCCATGCATATTGACAGGTAAGCCGGAATTAGAGGTGGGTGGAGAGTTTGCCTGTGGGTTTCTGGAGGGAAGTGAACTTCTTATGCCAGCCTCTCCCCACCCCACACACACTGTCTTCCAGGGGGGCCCTCTGATGCTCCACTCCAGTCCCCACACCAGGTGGAAGACCCCCCAGCAGCCTGTTGTCTCCTGCCTCTTTCCAGCAAAGCTTAGACTAAGGTTCCAAAGTGGTCCAAATGTCCAGTCATGATGGTTGATGGTCAGATCCAGGATGTGGTGACCCTAGGAAAAGCTCTGGGGTCCCCTCTGATCCCCAGGACATCACCCATAAGGAGTAAGGGTGGTTACAGCCTGGCATGTGCTTGATTAACAATGAATGGATGAATGGATGATGGATGGATGGATGGATGGATAGATGGATGGATGGATGGATGGATGGATGGATGGATGGATGGATGGATGGATGGAAGGACAGATGGATGATCAGAAGGGTGGATGGATGGAAGGAGAAAAGGAAGGATAAATAGGTAGTAGGTAAGGGAACACATGGGTGAAAAATGAATGGATGAATAAATGAATTCTTTTGGAATCAAACCCAGATTCAAATTCTTATTCCTCCATTAATCATCCGTGTGACTTGTTCAAGTTATTTTCCACCTCTGAGCCTCAGTTTCTTCATTTAAATGGGGGTCATACTGTTTAGCTTATGATGCTCATCTGTAAAATGGCCGTGACAACGTGAGTTGTAACAACACAGTGCATATAAAGAGACTAGTCCAATTTCCATCACACCCTTCTCAGAGTCTCTGGACCTGGCTCATCTGGCTCGCTAAAGATCCTCAGGAACAATGGGTTAACCTTAAGGGGCCTGACTTTAGGCCCCAGATCACCTGGTTCCCTTTAGGTCTCTGAAATCCCTTTCTTTTGTAAAATCAAAGGGGGTTTCTAATGTCAACTCCCGCTGGGGGGTGAGCGGAGCCAGGCTGGGGCAGACACCCACCCCAAGGCTCGTCCTGCTCAGGAGTCTGCAGATCTGGAGGCCCACAGCACGCACCTCCCAGGTGACTTCCCCACAGGTAGGACCCAGGGAAGAAGTAAAAGTAGCAGCCCTTTTCCTCCACCCTCAGCCCCCAGAACTGAAGAAGAGGAGACTGCAAGATCAGAAACAAGCCAGGGCACGCCACCTCTCTAGGGACCAGAGACAAGTTCCCAGCTGCCCACCAACCAGCAAAGGGGATATTTGGGACACTGGGGAATTTTCAAACTGGGCTTCAAATCCACTCCGCTTATGCACAGTGCAGGAAATGGTAGAGGCTGCGGAGTCACGCAGAACCCGCGCTGGCTTCATCCACTCTGTCCACTGTCCTCAACTGTGAAATTGGTCGGGCTGGAAGACACCAGCAACCTCATGGGGTGGACGCGCCATGCCAGAAGATCATGAAAACTGTGTCGTGTCAAAGAGATGTGAGCTATAAAGAGTGGTCGACCGCGTGAGAGTGGAAATTCTCAACCTGTCACCCAGAATACATGCCACAGAGTGAGCAACAGAGGTTACATAGTGAGCCTGGTGGATGGAAAAACAGTCTTGCAAATCATTGTTCTCTGTTCTTAGCCTGTTCTAGCAAGTGTCAGAGGCTCTGCTGGGGAGATCTGCCATCTTCTGGGCTGAAGCTGCCCCGTTCCAAGCTCCCCAAGGGTTACCCATTAATGGTCCCAGCTCCTCTAATCCAATCCTTCTTTCCAGAATAAAGCAGCAAAGAACTTTCTTCTCTCTGCAGATGCATCCTCTAACAAGGGCCCCAAGAAAGGGCTCCCAGAATAATTGAATAATCCCAGACGAGTGTGAACAGCAGTCGAGGAGGTATGTGGAGGAGGAACCCAAGGTGAAATTTATTTCTGTCAACTGGTGGTCTATTTCCCTGATACTATTTCCTTGTATACAGATAAGGAGTTATCTTAAATGACCATGTCTTTTTCAATTTGTACTTAACAGTCAATCCCATTTTCCTTATATGATACTATCACAGCTGGATGAAAAATGCATTCAATAATCCCTAAGGATCTTCATATATCAATATCAAATGGTCTGAAATTGACCTGTTATAAAATCCAGTCCTTCAAGCTAGCAAGAAACTAAATCAAAAAGAAGCAAATTTTAGCACTCACAGTGTTTTGCGTAAATGGAGTGCTCCAGCACCAAAGCTCATGTTTTCTAGGGACTTAATGAGAACAAATGCTCGACATTCATTAAAAAACAAAAAATTACCTAGAAGATGTATCTGGATTATTGATACATCTGCTTAATGAATGGGGCTTCTCAGATGGCCAGGCCTGGCAGGAATACTAATGAGCAGAGAAGGGTTAACAAGACCCTCCCAAGGAAAGTTCTTAGAAACCTGAGCTTTGTGCCCCAAGATACAGTCATGGTGCCCCAGGGGGAGGAGCTCAGCTTAGGAAAGAAGGCTCAGATACACACCAAGGAATTGTCTGTTCATGTGCCTTGATTCCTTCTCAGCAGGAAATGAGATGGCTCAGTCTGAGCAGTCGAAATAAGAGGGGTTCAGTCACTGTTCACACTCTTCATCTGCTCTTATAGCAAGCCTTCAGGAGCTCTACTGGGGAGAGCAGTTTTCTTCCTGGCTATAGCTGCTGCATTCCAAAGTCTCCCAGATTCACTCCATTGATAGTTACAGTGGAGGAAACTTCTAAATGTTATCTTATTTAATCCTCAAAATAACCTTCTAGCATTAGAGATGAAGAAACTGAAGCTCAGGGAAGTAAAGGGACTTTCCCAGTGCCACGTACCTAGTGGCAGAGCTGGAGTTCAAGCCCAGACTCTCTGAACCCAGAGATCACGCCATCAGCCACTGAACAGTTCACCCCAGTAGGTGCTTAATTAATATTTGCCAGTCAGAGGAGGGGGAAGGGAAGGGAAGGAGGAGAAGGATGCCAAAAATACAGATAATACCACAAATGATCTGGGATCTCTGAGGTAAGAGAGAGGAGGTGAGGTCCCCGTGATTGGGACAACCAGGACAGGCTTCCTGCGAGACGTGGGTTAAGCAGGGCCCAAAAGGGGATAGATGCTGGAATTGGTTTTGTTTGGTATCTGGGTGTGATGGAAATTGGACTAGTCTCTTTATATGCACTGTGTTGTTACAACTCACGTCGTCACGGCCATTTTACAGATGAGCATCATAAGCTAAACAGTATGACCCCCATTTAAATGAAGAAACTGAGGCTCAGAGGTGGAAAATAACTTGAACAAGTCACACGGATGATTAATGGAGGAATAAGAATTTGAATCTGGGTTTGATTCCAAAAGAATTCATTTATTCATCCATTCATTTTTCACCCATGTGTTCCCTTACCTACTACCTATTTATCCTTTCTTTTCTCCTTCCATCCATCCATCCTTCTGATCATCCGTCTGTCCATCCATCCATCCATCCATCCATCCATCCATGCCGCACCCTGCCTACCTGTTCAGCAACATGCCACGATCTGTGGGGAACAAGGATCTTCCTGTCCTCAGGGAGATCTGGGGTGGGAATGGGGTCACCACAGGGGAAGAAAATAATGGCAACTTCCAAGTTGGATTGTCTCTTCCACAGAAAGATGGGGGTGGGGGAATCAGGCAGGCTGGTCCAAATCCCTGGGTGGTCACCCCAGAGCCCATGACCTTGGGCAATTGACTTCACCTCTCTGAACCTCACATGTTGGTATCTGGAAAGTGGGGCCACAAAACCAACCTTGGGTGGTTATGAGTACAAAAAACCATGAGGGAGAAATTTCTAGCACTTACTAGGTGCTCACAAAACATTGGCTCCCGTTTTGTTCTGTCTGGAACATCAGCTCCACGAGGTCAGGGATGGCATCTGTCTTGTTCACTGCTGAGTCCCCAGTGCAGGCACTGTCGGTGCTCAGTGAATAATTGTCTAATGGATGGACAGGTGGACAGACAGATGGATATGAAGTGGCCCAAGCTCCAGTCATCCCATTAGCATCCCCTCCCAGGGAAAATGTCCTTCTGTACTTTGAACCAGGGAATCAGCCCCAGGGGTCCTGTGCTCCCTGCCTCAGGCCCTCTCCCAGCTCCTTCTGGCTATTTGACCAGTGTCCAGGTCGCCATAAAGCCCCACACAGATCTCCAAAATGTATGAGGACCATTAATCCTGCCAACATCAAATCTGAGAAACTTAAAGTAACAGCCAGATAGCAAACCTAAACACATCCCTAGCCAATGCTCAAGGATTTGATGAGCCAAACTCCTGTCCGTGTGTGGGAAGGTGGGAGCAGGCAGGGGCAGGGTGTTAGGAACATGAGGGTAGCAGGGACTGCCCCCCAAACCTTTTTTCAACAATATCTTCTGAGCATAGGATAGCAAGTGGAGCTAACAGCCGTTAGCACTCGCTGTGTAGCAAGCACTATGGTAAACTGCTTGTAAGCATTTGCTTACCAAATCATCGCAGCAAGCCACCCCGGCAAAGACTTCCCCATAAGGGGAAACTGAGCCACAGGAGTTAAGGAGCCTTCTGAGGTTGCCCAGCTAGCTGATGGTAGACTCAGGATTCAAACCCAGGCCAATATCACGTTATCCACCATGCTATGTACATACTCCTCTGTGCCAGGTGTCACTCAGTGATGAGAAGACACAGATGTAAAATGAGGCTGAGCCCTCTTGGAGTCTGTCATCCAGCAAAATGGGCATTGTCTACAACTCTGGCAATGTATTGGTGTATCATGGTATATTCATCATGTGTCCATCATGAATGCTTTGGTGGAGGTGAATATGAAGCTGTTGGAGCAGGGCAAGGAAGACTTCCTGGAGGAGGAGGCATCCAAGGTCTAAGTTATAATGGAAACGATGGCCACATTTACAAGAAGTTTCCTAGGGTATAGGTAAAATGATAATACTTTACTTGCCAAAGGATAGGGATCTGGCCCAAAGAATGGTGTCCTGTGAGCCCTTTATCATCTAATCATATAACACCTTCCAATGGCTTCTCATCTGACTCAGAATAAAATCCAGCTCTGCTGTGTTGCACATGTGGTCTGGCCCCTGCCCACCTCATGGTGCTCTTCCCCTTGCCCACTCTACTACAGCCACACTGGCTTTCTTCCTATGTCTTGAACACTTCTGGATCTTATCTGCGCCAAGACCTTTACACATGCTGTTCTCCCTGCCTGGAATGGCATTTCCCCCACCTTTCATATAACCAGCCTCCTGTCATCTTTGGACATCAAACTAAGAGTCTCATTCTCAGAGGGGCCTTCCCTGACCAGCCCTCTAGTGTAAAGTTGCTGCCCCCTAGTTCTCCATCTAAGCTTATTTCCTTGGAGAAACATACACCTTACAGATATTTTATGCATATGTCTCTTGGCTTGTTTGACCTGTGTTGCCCATGGGGCTGTGAACTTCATGAAGGCAAGGATTACATACCTGTCTAGGTCACTGCTGTATCCCCAGCACCTGGAATGCAGTAGGTGCTCAATAAAGTCATGTCAAATGAATGAATAAATGAATGAACCAATGGCTTCCAAGTTGGAAGGACTGACATCAGGCAGAGGAATCAGACATCAGGCTTTTCTTGTGTGGTTCTGAGGGACCGAGCCAGAAAAAATGAGGTGGGTAGGCACAGGGCTATTACAAGTATGACCTGTTCTAGGAAAGACGGGGTCAGGGATGGCTCCCTGGAGACACAGCCCAGCTGGACACTGAATGTGACCAGGAGTGTGCTGGGCCAAGGGAACAACGGCCACAGGGTCTTTCCTCCACACCATGTGTTTTTCCAAGAATGGCCCAAGACCACCTGCACCAGTATCTCTGTGGAGGGGTGGACAAATAATAAAAATGCAGATACCCAGGCCACTCTCCCTAGCCTTATGAATCAGAATCTCCAGGGCTGGCGCCTGGGCATCTGTATTCTTACCAGCTATCCTAGGAGGTTCTGAGCATATCAGAGGTTGAGGAACACTCCATTTCTCAATGTCAGCCAGAGATTCAGAGCCAAACTGAGCCAAGAAGCAAGCTGCTGACAACTGCTCTGGTGCTCCGTTACTCCACACCCCCAGAGCTTTCTCTCTCTTTCTCTCTCTCTCTCTCTCCTTGCCCAGAGGCATGTTTCTGCACAGTCCTTCCTCCCTCAGGTCAGTAGTTCCCTACTTCCTGAAAAGACCCTGAAAATCCTTTCCTGCTTAACTCAAAAGGTCTTGAGTTGCCCCTGAGTCTCCACAGCTGCACCCCAGGAACCTGCTAAATCAGGGAGGAAAATCTGCAAACACAAAGCAAACATCACTCATCCTGTTTGGTGGTGGGAGAGTTTTTCTTTTTTAAAGAGAAGAGAAAAATCTCTGATGATTGACTGCGTTTTTGCATCTTTCAGCCATTTGTTGCCATGTAATATAGACATTTGCCTGTCAACAAAAACGCCGTCCGTTTTACAAACACGCTTCTTCTGCTGGCTTCGTCGGGGGGAGTGTTTTGACTGGCTTCACTTGTTGAGTGTCTGTGCACTGCTCTGCCACAACCAGCTGCAAATCAGACTCAGGCGGTCCCACGTTTTCTCCTCCCAGCAACTCTCCGTCCTTCCAGACTGGCAGAATCCAACCTGCAAAGTCACTGGGTTTATGGGAAGCAGCGGGTGGGGAGAAAGAATCCAGACCTGGAATCAGGCTGTATAGACTTCAAGCCTTGGGCAAACTGGTTTCCTTCTCTGAGCCTCAATTTCCTCCTCTGTAAAATGGAAATTGTTGTGAAGATTGAACAAGATCACCTATATAAAGGAGGTACCCCATGGTAGCCAGCCCAAGATGGCCCCTGGTGACCCTCACCTTCTGCTAACCACACCTTTGTGTGGCCTCCTCCCACACTGATTCACAGCTAGCCTGTGTGACTGACAGGTTAGAATATGGTGGACAGGAGGGCGTGTGTGATTTCTCAGGCCAGATCATAAAAGCCATCGCAGCTTCCACTTTCGCAGAGGCACCCAGATGGGTGAAGATTCTCTTGGATCACTCATTCTGAGAGAAGCCAGCCACCATGTTGTAAGGATGCTCAAGTAACCCTGAGGACAGACCTATGGGGAGACCCAGAGAAACTGAGGCCCCTGATCAACAGCTAGCCGTGGGTGAGCCTCATTGGAATTGGGTCTCCCAACCCAGTCAGGACTTGGGGTGGCTGCAGCCCCAGACACTCAACTGCAATAAGAGAAATCCTGAGCCAAAACCAAGCTGCTCCCAAATTCCCGATCCACAGAAACTGTGAAAGATAATAACTGGTTATGTTGTTTTAAGTTACTAAGTCTTGGGGTAATTTGTTTCACAGCAGTAGATAACTGATACACACAATAATTGATATATATATACCTCAAGATAAATAATCACCAATCTTTTTTGTTTCTTGTGTGCCAGGTACTGTGCTCAGTGGTTTTCACACATGTATCACTCCATCCTCACACAACACCTGTGAGGTAGATACCAGAATGAGGCTCGTTTTACAGATGAGGAAACCAAGACTCAGAGAGATCGAGCAACTTGCCCAAAGTCACACAGCCTGAAATTGGCAGAGGCAGGATTTGAACCCAGGCCCAGGAAATTCTGAATTACTCCATCACACTGCATACCCCTTATCAACATGAATTATTATTATCACTAGTATTAACTTCTAAAGGGGAGTTTTTTCCCAGTGGGTGGACTAAGCGAAAAAGCAAGTTGCCTTTGAGTCCCCAGTCCTCCATGGCAAATCAGACAAACCTCTAGTCTCTTCTGCCCTCAGGACCCAAAGTCAGGAGGCTGCAGGTGGCCTGAGTAGGAGGAAGGAGGAGGCACAGAGACGGGTGGGGATTCCCAGCGTGGCCCAACAGGGACAGCCTGTCTGCTGCTGCCGGGGCTGCAGGGGTTAAAGAGAACCGCCTGGCTGCAAGAAAATCTCTCCAACGGTGTTAGAGCAGGGAAAAAAGGCAAAATGATTGTAAATTCCGCCAGGGGAATTCTGCCATGAATCCAGCTCACCTTTCGAAGACCCCCCTCCCACCGCCCCCCGCCCCGCCTGAGAGGGTAACTGACCTTTGGAGGGAAATAATGAAAAGAAGAAATTCCTTGGAGAAAATAATGTGTCCGGGCCCCAGTAATGAGATCGGCTCCTTTTATGTTGCCATGGCGACGGCAGTCATTTTATAATACAAAATACATGAATGGGTGCAGGCGGGCACAGCCTCGCCAACCAAGGGAGGCCACGGGGCAGTGGGGATGAGGGGGTTAGCCTCTTGCAGGCTGTGGTGTGGGGGTCAGGCGAGCGGCTGGGGTCAAGGGCCACCGTGCCTCATTTCCCCAAAGGAGCAGGCCAGGCTCCAGGGGTCTTCTTCATACTGGGGCCTTGGGACTCAGAGAGGGGCTGGGGGCCTGATAGTCAGCGTCAGCCTCCAGTACTGCTGGGGGTGCGGGGGGCTGAGGCCCTGACATTTTAACAGTACTAACAACAGGATCCACCTTTCTGTGGCTGTGCCAGCTGTGGAACCTAAGGTGGGGTTTTTCTGCAGCTGCACAATGAGGGAGAGGATAGTCGCTCCATTTTACAGATCAGGAAACTGAGGCATAGGGAGGCGAATCAACTTGTTCAATGTCACGCAATAGGGACTCCAGCCCAAGCATGACTGGGGCTATTGTTTGGGGTTAAGATTGACGACTCTGGGTGTCGACTGGGAAGATGGCACCAGGGAACTTTTTTGGGTACTGAAAACACGGCTGTTTTGTGATGGGCAGTGTATGTATGTAAAAATGCACTGAGCTACACACTCAGACTTTGTCACTTGACAGTTTATAAGTTAAATCTCAATTTTTAAAGAGTTTGTGTGTTTGTGTGTGTGTGTGTGTGTGTGTGTCCAATGCAACACAAAGAAAAAGTGTGGGGTATCTGGTGTCAGCCAGACCTACACCGAGCCCCAGCCCCAGCTTCACATGGGACCTTGGCAAGTAGCTTCCTCCTCCAGGTCCCCCTGTCCTGTCCTTGCCTGTGAAATGGTACAATAGGTGCTCACCTCCTAGAGTCGTAGAAGGATGTTTTGCATGGGGTGGACTGAGTGCAGTGCTTGGATAGAGGAAAAGCTCAAATGTGCAGCTGAATGTCATCACTCTCACCTGATGTGTTTTCAATATTATCACAAGGATGACCACCACAGGAAAAACAGCTGGGGTAAGAAGACTTCTGGAGAAAGAACTGGAAGAGCGGAGGAAAGGGGAAAGGGAGGAGACAGGCAAGAGAAGGAAGAGTTTGGTGACCGGAGAAGAGGCAGGTGGAGAGGGGCTTCAGAGCTGGTAATCCAGGAGAATTGTGGGCTCTTCTGCTGTGTGTCCTTGGGAAAAGCACTTTCCCTCTCTGATCCATGTCTTCCTTATTTGTAAAAGAATTACCTGGGAGGTCCTGGGAGCACACAGGCTACTGAAGGAGGGGAGAGGGAAGAGAGGAAGGGTTGGGGTGATGGGGGCTGCCCCTCCTTATACTGTAAATCCGGACCCTGCCCCCAGGCAGCAGCTCTGTCTGTTCCTTGCCCTTGAAAGCCGGTTCAGAGCTCTGCCACCAGCTGTGGGAACCACAGACCAGTTCCAGCAGAGACCCTCAGAAGGAAGCACAGTGACAGTCCTTAGAATAACAGCTCCAGTCAGCTTTTTATAGGTCTGAATCTAATTGGGTGGCACAGGGATCAGTTACAAGGATTTTTGTCTGAAAAGAGAAATTAGGATTGGCGAGTGCAGTGTCTGCAGAGAACCTAAGGTCTGTTCCAGAGGGAAGGCCTGGAAGAACAAAGTCACACACGACCCAAGGGACTGGCCTGCAGCCAGAGCCAGCCCTGGGCTCTGACCCAGCCATGTGCCTTCTGAAGCTGGGCTGCTTTGGATGCATCCCTTCCTCTTTCTAGAAAACAGGCTTAACAACCAAGTGCTTTTGTGCCAACCCTGCTGGGCACTGCACATCTGTTAACTCATTTAAGCCTCCTGGCTTGTTGTCATCTCTATTTTACAGATGAGAAAACTGAGTCTCAGAGAGGATGTGCCCAAGGTCACCCAGGCTGGTGAGATGCCTGGCTGGAATCTGAGCTCACACCTGCTTCAGTTGGGAGCCCACACTCCTAACACTGATTCTCTGCCTCCTCACTACCACCTTGAGAGGAGAGGGGCCACCCATACCCGGCACACAGCCATATCAGTACATGTGCTATGGTGTTCATGTCCTTGCCCTTGATCCTAAGCTTCTGAAATCCCACAACTGGATGGAGGAGCCTGGGGTGAAATGGAGCAAAGCCTGGGGTTTGGAGAAAAGTGAGTGTTATGTCCAGGGCCTTGGTATTTGGACCACGTGGATGTTTCTCTGAGAAATTCCATCTCGCTCATCAGTAACCCCTGAGAAAAATGTCTTGGGGCAAAAAGAAAATGTCAGAACAGGCCTGCTAGCAGGAAGACAGAACAATCTTTTCACTCCCATGTTCTACTACATGTTGCCGCTGAAGGAACTGGTTAAATATAAAAAGTTATCCAGCCAAGATTTGCAGGACTAGGTTTTCATGCCCAACTTTGCCAAGGTAACTCTCAGCGTGATCACTGGCCTCAGTTTTCCCATTGGCAAACTGGGAACTAAGAGATATTTAAAATACCTTTCAATTCGAAATGTGAACAGTCCCCATGACACCCTCATAACCCGAGTTGGCCCTGCCATCCACATGGTAAAACATGGAAACTGAGGCTCAGAAAAGGCAGAAGACCAGCCACAGTTTTCACAGAGGCCTCAAGCCAGACTCAGCCTTAGGGTTTCTGCTTGGAGCACAAAATCTAGCCCTGTCCCCCAGCTGCCCCTGTGTGATGGGAGCCCCACCACCTTGCAGGCCGATGGGTCCCTTTCGAGTGTCTGGCTTCTCTTGGCCTGGGGCTGGACTGTGTTGCAGAGACATCTGGGGGCAGTCTGGCAATCCCCTAGCCTCTAGGTCTCTGAGACATCCTGGGCCATCAAGCACATCTGGCCGGTTGGCTGGAACCACAGCAAACATCTGGGGAGAGAGAGGGAGGGGCGGAAGGAAGCTGATGCTCCCAGGGTCTAAAGGACAGAGTCCTGGCCCTGCTCCAGAAAGCCAGGTGAGCACTTTGGTTTTGGATCTTGGAATGTGTGTATGAGTTAGTGCATGTGTGCACATGGTGTACATATGTGTGTACATGTGTTTGTGTGAGCACTGTGCCTGTTGTGTCTAGTATGAGCATGCATGTTGCGTATGCATGTGCATTCGTGTGCTGTATTCATGTGTTTGTGTGTGCTGTGTGTGTAATGTGTTGTTCCTGTGTGTTTATGCACATGCACATGTGGGCATGTGTGTTTGTGTGTACACATGTGTTGTGTCCATGTTTGTGCACACACATGTGAGTGTATGTCTAGGTGTGCATACAGGGTGGTACAAAGACTGGGCTGGAATTCCAGCCGGCCACTTCCTAGCTGTGTTACCCTTAACCAGTAGCTACACCTCTCTGGACTCAATTTCTTCCTCTGAGATGATGGGTGACTGACAATGGCATCCAGCTCATGACGCTCTGTTGAGATAACACATGAAGACCGATTAACACTGGCCCATGGCAAAAGCTGCATAACTGCCTGCAATTATTCCTCTTATTTTCCTGCAGGCTGTGTCTCTGGGTGCCGCAGAGATCTGGCCATCAGGGCCGGCTGGTTGCTCATGGGCCTGCCTGCCGCCCCCTGTAAATTCAGGAACTGTCTGCTGCAGGAATGCCATATTTCTATCATCTCCCAGACAGCATCAGCCTTTTCAGAGCTGTTTCCCTTTGGCTCGCAGCCAGGTTTAAGAGTTTTACAAAAATTCCCAAGACCTTTAGCCGTCTCGCCTTGAGAAGATGGGGCTGCCAGGGCTGGGGAGAAAATGAGAGGCTACTGAAGGCAGGAAGCAGGCTGCATTCCTGGTTCCAAGGAGGTATGGCTGGCGGGAGGCTCAGAAGGGCCAGGACATTCTTCTCCAAGTTAAAAATATGCAGCACGTCGGCTGCAGCAAAGGCCTCTGCAACCTAAATCTACTCCAGAAAGCAAAAAGGTATGGCTGCATTGATGGTTCAGGAAAAGAGGAAAAGGAGGTTGATCGGCCCAAAAACTGAAGGTTCCCAGCTGTCCCGTGTGTTCACTGCATCATCACTCAGGCAGTGGCGTCCCTTCTATCAGATCCATGTGTCCTTAGTTATATTCTCCAAAGCACAACACCCAGATCTGGGGTTCAAATCCCAGCTCCACCCCTTACTCGCTGTGTGTCCTCTGGAGAATTGCTATACCTCTCTGAGCCTCAGTTCCTTCAACTTTAAAATGGGAACAAGAAGGCATTCCCGAAGAAGTGTCTCTAGAATTAAAAAAATGGTGTCTCCTTCCAAAGTCAGGCAGTGCTTACCCCAGGGTGAGCTCTGTCTCTCCTGACACACACACATGTTTGAGGGGCAGGGGACATCCCCAGCCCCGAAAGTCAAAAAGCCTGAGCTGTGTTTGTTTTGTGGCTTTAGGCAAATCACTGAACTTCTCTGTGTCTGGATCAGCAGTTTTAATGCCCTAGTGAGTTTTAAACACCCCAATGGCTGTGGTAGGTGGCGCACAGGCAGAAAACATTTCTTTAAAATTTTCAAATATCTATTTTAATGTGTGTTAAAAATAACATCATCACTTCCAACCTGGGATATCATGGATATTGTTGCTAAGGCTGAGGCTAAGATCTTTTTTAAGTGAGTTAATATAATATGGATTTAAAGAATGACACTGGGTAAATAATGGTGTAAAAACCATGGAGGTGTCTCACAAAAGACTGAGGTTGGGGGAGATCCTATAGAGAATATAGGTTCAAATCCTGTCTTCTCCCTTTCCCAGTTTTGAAATTATAAGTCTTGGCATCTCTGAGCCTCAGTTTCCTCCTCAGTGAAATGGGGGTGATAAAAACGCTCCCCCAGGGCATAGGGAGGATTTAATGAGATTTGTAAAGCGCTTCACAAGACACTTGGCATAAAATAAATGCCTAGCGTAATGACTGCAATTGCAGAATTTATATCACAAGTTCTCACTGTTATTACAGAACTTATAGTGTAAGCCTAAATAATTAATCGTAATATTCCAGATTACTATTAACTGTATCATTATTATTTTCCAGACACTGTTCCAACCACTTTGCATGAATATGATAGTGATCATTTATTAAGCACCTGCTGTGTAAAAGGTTTTTAACATATTTTATCTCATTTAATCCTCACAACAGCTGTATGGATAACACTTTCAGCAGATAGTTACTGAGCATTTACTTGATTCAAGACACAGAGGATTCCAAGGTAAACAAAACAGAGGAGGCTTCAGTGATACAAGTGTTATTCCTCATCCGCATTTTACAACTGAGAGGGCTCAGAGACAAGACGAAGCCCTAGGACAAGGCAGAGCGAGGATGTGAACCCGAATCTGCCTGATTTGGGCACTCAGGTTCTCCCCCAGGGCTCCCTGCCCCTGTGCACCTGTAGCAGTGTGCAGTGAGGGCATCCCACCCCAGCAGCTGTGCAGGAGACTGGAGACCCATCCATGTAAAGCACAAGAGCTGGCGCCAATAGGAACTCTCATCCTCGATGTACCCTCCATTGCCCCCACTGGAGGACACAGGTGTCCAAGAGGCTGAGACAGCACCAACTGCTCTCATGTGAAAACAGAGAGATGGGGCTACTGCCTACCCCCTTCCCATGCAAGGGGGATCACCATGGGACAAAGAGACTCCACAGTGATCTTGAACTTGATAGAAACACTGTAGACTCCAACTCATGCCTAAGTCCTGGACTCTAATTTTGCCCATCGTGGGGCTCTGGTTCCTGCCATTCAAAGGGAGTCACTTTGTCACTTACAGAGCACTAAGTGTTGCATTGAATGAGATGAGGTCGGATGTGGGAAAGGACAAGAGGGCAACTGCAGGAGTTGGGATCACCAGGAAGGCTTCTGCAAATCAGGCAGCAGACAGGGCATTTCCCCCTTGCTTCTAACTTCCCAGCTTTTTGGCCTTGGCCACAAGACCTGAGCCTTGGTTTTGTAAAATGTCTGTAAAATGCAGATACTTCTATAAACCTTGAAGGGTCCCCTGTATGTGAACCTGTACATGTTGCACACGTCACAGGGAGCAGCATGGAAGTGGCCCTGATGTGGACTCCCTGAAGGGCCACTCAGCTCTGGGTTCTGTTTCACAGGAATGGGCTAAGTCTGACTCAAATACTCCTCCTCCAGGAAGCCTTCCTTGACTGCTTCTTGCCATGCTGATTTCTCTTGCCCTGAATCTGCTGCAGGGCTTACATCAGAATCGCACACTACTCTAATGCCTCCTCCTCCAGGTTTGGCAGCATTTAGTAGTACCCAATTGCCCTGCTGGTTTTACAGATGAGAAAATTGAGGCCCAAGGGTGAAAGGTAGGGCCAGTGTGGCTCCCTCTCCTCTCCCTGCTCCTCCCAGCCTTGTCTTTCCACCCCTCAAAGGGCAATGCCATTCAAAGAAACAGTATAAAGCAAGCAGCTTGTCACTGAAATCAGCCTTAAACCTGAGCCAAGGCTGTCCCTTGACTTCTTCCACCAGGAACCCCCTGACTCACGCCCTTGCCCCAGCCCTCATAGCTCCAGACAGGGGGTGGGGGGTTGGGGAAGAATTGGAGGTTAGGCAGGTCAGCAGTTAATCACCTCCTGGCCACTTCTGCTAAGTCAAAACGCCATAGGTGTGCCCCCGTGTGTACTGTGTGCATGCGCCTGAGAGCCCATGCACATGTGTGCTGCAGCGGCTGCCACACGTGCATGTACCCAGGTGAGTAGCACACGTGTGTGAGCCCCAGAGTAGGTCCCATGTGTGTGCCTGAGGGTGTACGGCACACACGTGTGACTGTGGGGGTCCAATGGGTGGATGCGGACATCTTAGAACAATCTCTGAGAAGTTTCTGTGCTCACAAGCACCCAAAGCCTCCCACTGCACGAAGAGAAAAATCTGAACTCCACACCACCAGGACCACAGGACCCTGAACATGCTGCCTTACCGCCCCGTGACCTCATCTCCACCTGCTGCGTCCTGCCATCTTGCCACTCCTCAAAGCTTTTGCTGTTCCCTCTTCTGAAACATTCTGCCCCTGGATCTTCTCATGACCTTCTCATCCTCATGGTTTCAGTATGGCCTTTCAGGAGGGGTTTAGGGAGGTGTCTCCAGGTTGTTTCCACCCCAGTCTGAATGATTTTGTCCTGTGTGGCTTGTTTTGGGCTCACTGAAGAGTTTGCCTCCCGCATTAGACTAGACGCTCCAGGAGGACATGGTCCTTGTCTGCCTTTCCAGGAGATGGGGAGGGTTGCCTAGCACAACCTGCTCAAAATACACTCACTGGGCTTGATTGAGTGTGTGTGTGCATGTGTATCCGTGTGTTTAGTGCAGGCACACATGCTCGTGTGCTAGTGTGTCTGAATGCATGTGTCTCTGCCTATCTCAACATGGACATGTGTCCACACCATGTGTGTGTCTGAGAGAGTGAGCATAGGTATTAGGGAAATATGCCCCAGAAATAAATACATCAACTGAAGTCCAGGAAGGGCCCTGCCCCTGAGTAGGTTTCCTGGTTCCATCTATTTGCAGAACCCACAGGTGCAGGGGAGGAAAAGCACCCACCATTGCTGAGCCCTGAATGTCTCAGTGCATGGCCCATTTCATCTTCCCTACTCCAAGCAAGGTGAGTCCTACCAGTCATCCCCATCATCCAGACAAGAACCTGGGGCTCAGTGGGGGAAGCCATTCACCAGGCCCCACAGTGAACAAGGGCCAGTCGAGATCCAAATACTCTGGGTCCTGCTACCTCGGCCAGAGTCTTCCAACAAGACCAGAGGACACACGGGGAGCAGTGGGAGGGGGAGAATTCGGAAAGTTTCAGCCCCCACCCAGCACTTGGCGTCACATCCCCACGCATGACAACAGTGTGAACGCAGAAATGGGAGCAACAGCTGGTCCCTGCCTGAATCCAGATGTGGGAGAGACAGTTCTCCCAAAATACTCTCATTGTGAAGTCAGAAACCACCCAGTATAAACAAAACGTGCTGCTCAGTGCTGGTAAGGAGCTGCTCACGTCCCCAGCAATAGTCCACCGGCTGCTGAGAGCTCACCCAGGCCCCACAGCCCCTCCAGCCATCCCTCTTAGTATCCTCTCTGGCCAAAAGTCTCTGGGAAGCCTCTGTTAAAATGTGAATCCATGCATTTTTGTGAGAATCCGTGACTCCATCAGTTCTAAGCAGAGGTTAGGAACCAGGAGAATGGGACACGGCAAAGACAGGTTTTGATAGGGCAAGGGCCCAGTAGGTGATTCTAAATCTGGCCTGTTCAGCCTCTTTCCTTGCCAGTCCCTAACTCTGTCTTTGTCTCCATGGGAGAGTTTTCTAGATCCCCACCTGGGTCCTGGTCTGCCCCACTCCTGTTCACACTGTTCCAGCTAAGATTTCATTCAAAGGAAGAATGTTGCTGACAATAAAAGAAAAAAGGAGAAAAAAAATAAAGCAATTCTCTAAAATCACTGATTTGACCTAACCCAAATGTTGGACAGGAAGCTGAGGCCCGGAGTGGGAATGTTACCTATCTAAAGCTAACCGGTGGATTGTTTGTAGAGTGGTGCTCAGGTCCCCTACCTGCCAAGGCAGGGCTCTTTGTTAATCTCTCTGGTCCACTGAGGGTGGCAGCAGGGGACTCTGGATCCCACAAGGTCCAGAAGGGAAAGGGGCCTTAAAAGGGTAGGTCTTCTGCACACAAGCCCCGCTTCAGGCATAGGGTCAGGAGAGGGACAGTAGAGAAATGACAGGTATGTTGAGGGAGTCTCGGAGAATAAGCAGGCCTATCAGTCACCATAGACACACAGCCTTCTGCCTGAAATCAAAGAGAAATCCACTGGGGTGAAAATGTCAGGATGAGCGCTGGGCTCTGTTCCTTCATCCCAGGAGGACTTTCTCATCACCCAAGCCCATCCAGGTTCCCTCAGAGAGTCAAAAGTTCTGTCACAATTCAGATGGACGCAGAGAGAGTCTAGACACTCTGGCTGGGCATCTCCACAGAGAGGATTAAGGATGGGGACAGGCTTCGAACTCAGACAACCCAGCTGCAGAGCCTGGGATTTAACTCCACCCTACCCAGCCAGGAAGACAGTCTCCTGGCTGGAGCTAGATGGAAAAACTAGGAGCTCTTGTGAGCTCAGGGTACTTGGAAACATCCCCATCAATGGATTTCCACCCAAGGGACCGACCCAGACAGGAGAAAGAAGCAGCTGTTGCTTCCAGAAAGCAAGAAAAAGACCAAAAGTTGGTGGCTCAGAGTGGGGCACGGATCCAGCGTCACCCCAGCAACCCTGGACAACAGCCTCATAAACAGGACAGGCCCAGGAGGAAGCAGGTGAAGAGCACTCCCTCCCCCAGCTCCAGGACTGGGGGTGCCCAGCAGAACCCCACAGGTTTGAGGAGCCAGAAACCAGTGTGACACAGGCAGGGAGCAAGGAAGCCTAAGTGCAAATGGGCTGGGAGCACAAATCAGGCTTAGGGCAGATCCGTGGGAGGGGATCCTGCCCAGCGTCCAGTTCATTGTCAGGGACACCCAGAGCTGGGAGAGGCCTTAAAAGTGTCCCGGCCCAACCCCCTCTCTGATGCCAGAAGCCCTGTCCAGGAGCCTGGCCCTTCGTGGAAGATCACTTGGGGGTGCTGAGTAGGTAGGCTGAGGCCAGAATGTGAAGGGGAGGAGTTTGGACTCCCTCCTGCATACATGGGACGCCACTGGGCAAGCCTTAGGGAAGTAGCAAAGAGCAGTGAATATAAGTAGTGGCCGATGCTTGGTCAGCCGCTCACTTCCTCACTGTGAGACCTCAGACCAGTGAACGGACCTCTCTGAGCCCCCTTTTCATCATCTGTAAAATGCCAGTAATGAGAGTAGCTGCCCATGGGGTTGATGTGGACATGACGAGATGTTATGTAAGGCACAGCTTCTTTCACACAGTAATTGCTCAATAAATGTTGGTTGCTTTTATC
The DNA here is from genome assembly GCF_027409185.1 of Cynocephalus volans. Lineage (NCBI taxonomy): Eukaryota > Metazoa > Chordata > Mammalia > Dermoptera > Cynocephalidae > Cynocephalus > Cynocephalus volans. The sequence goes on from NC_084461.1 coordinate 201,665,232, forward strand.
AAATCTTGAAAAGAGGCATCTCTCCAGCCTCTCATTACACAGCTGGGTTCACCAAGGGAAGCTTCATCCTCTACCCTCGATAGCCCTCCCTATGCCACGGGGCATGGGGGTTCGGGCAGGGGAGGTGTGGAGGATGGGCTGCCTGGTGCTGCACCCCGAGTCCTGCGCCATTGGGGCAAGGTTAACCAACACACTCTGTCCATCATCATGGCTGCTTATTAATTTTGCTCTCAGGAACACATTTCTCCCAGCCCCTGCCAACAACCTGTCCTACTACATCTCCTTACTGTGAAGCGAGGAGCTGATAATTTACTAATTTTGCATATGTTCACACCCAGGACTGGAGAAAGATGGAAGCCTCCAGAAATCATGGTTTGCTCTGAGAATTTATCCTTCCCTCTATCCATCATCCATCCGTCCATCCATCCTTCCTTCCACCCATCCATCCACCCATTCTCCCTTCTGCTCCACCAACAGTCATTGGGCACCTACTCTGTGCCAGGTCACATGCCAGCTACTGAAAGATACAGGGGTGAACAAGATACACCACACTCTACCCTCATGGAGTTCACAATCAGGCAGGGGTGGGGACGGGGAGGGAGGGGCAATACAGATATTAATCAAACAACCAAATAAATGTGTTTTGCCTTCTAAACCCATTCTCCACTCTGGAGTCAGAGAGCACCATGAAAAACCCAAATTCCTGACTCCCATTTGGCTGGAAAGAATGACCCCCACTAGACTAGGGAGAAATCACCCTTTCGGTCTTTGCTGCTGGAGGTGTACAGTACTACAGCCTTTTAGAAAAGCAATCTGCTACATCTCTGAAAATGTAGGATCTACCTCACGCCCCAGCAATCCCCCTCCTTGGGATCTCTCCGACAGAAATAACTGCGCAGCACTTAGGGCCGTGTGCTTGAGAGCATGTACTGCAGCATCCTTCGTAGCAGCAACAAATAAGAAAGGCAAACCCAAACAAATGCTCTCAGTCAGGGGTGGTGAATGCATGAGGTACATCCACACTGCGGAGTACTATGCAGCCCTTGACGGGAGGGAACTGAGCTATTCCAGTCAGCTCAAGGGATTACCAGGAGACGTTTAGAGTGGGAAAAGCACGAGGGAGGAAAGTGTGCACCATGTGATCCTGTTGTGGAAGGAACTCCAACCACAGCACTTCACACATGGACTTGCATGTGTCTGGTAGGGATGACACCAGCATGGAATGATTATGACAGTTATGGGAGAATTGAGACTAGGTTGTTAACCTGGGTGACCTGGATGGGAGGGTGGTCTGAGGTAGAAGGAGGGAGTGGAGTAAGCAAGGAAAAAGGAAAAAAAAAGAAACAAAACTGTCAGCAGTGAAGAAACACATGGGTGACATGACATTTATGCATGTATCTAAAATTGTATACGTGGGCACTGTATAAAGGAATTAGACAAAACACGATTTAAGGGAAAAACTCTTATCTGGTCATGCCCCCCGTGCATCACCCCACCCCCATCAGGTCTCCTGAACAACACTGCCCCTCTTCTCCTGTCACCCAGAACGTGTCATGGTTTCCTAAATAACCCCAGGTTTGGTCCCACCTCCAGACCTTTGCACATGCTGTTCCCACTGCCAGGGATGCCCTTTCTTGCTGGCGTATACACCAAGTCCCATTTTTGTGCATCACTAAGAGAGATTTTTTAAGCCTCCAGACCAGGCATGAACCGATACTGGTGAGTGCCTGTTTGCCAGGCACAAGGTGGGCTTTAAGCTGACTCACCGGCTCATCCCAGTGCTGCCCCAGGGTGGCTCTTCTCTGCTCTGCTACACACTGCCTGTACCAAGTGCGCTCAGCTCCATCCACATCCACTTCTTCTTCTAGAATCTCGGCTGCATTTGATTCATTCCAGTTCACAGAGCAAGAAACTGAGGTTCGGAGCAGCAGGATACAGTCCCCAATGTCACATAGCTAGTGAGGCAGGATTTGAATGCAAGAGTCTGATGGCTAGGCTCAGTCTTCTTCCTCTGCATTCAGGCTGTTCCTGGAGAGGGAGGACAAGATGTGAATTTGGTGTAGGCCATGCAGTTTGAGGGTGAGTCACTCCATGTCAGGCGGGTTCTTTGCTCAGGCACACTCTCTGGAGTGGGGGATGGGGAACTGACGCAGCTACCCCAGAGCCCCAGACACAGTCAGGACCCCTCAGGCTTCCCAGCTGAGGAGACACTCTTGGCCCAGCTCCCAGCCTGTGGCCACTGACCCCCGCTCACCCAGTATTTACCCACCTCATTAAACACTTTCTTCCTCGTACCCTCCTGGCCTCCCTGCCCCCGATACCAAACAAGTGCAAACATCACAGCCTTCGGGCCAGGTCCATAAATCACCCGGGTTTGGCAGGAGAACTGCTGTGTCCACCTCACCTCTGGGAGGCAGTAGCCGGACTCCACCAGGTTTAGCTTCTGTTGTTGGGTATTTACACCAGAAGTTTCCCCAGGGTTTGAGGACAACGGTTGCTTTGGCAAGACCTATCACTCAGAGCCTCAGCCAAATGGGCAGGCCCAGGAGCCACAGGCCGTCATAGGGCATTGCTGGCCATTGACATCTCCAAGTGGGTGGTCCAGGCCCAGAGAGGGAGAGGGCCTGGCCTGAACCCACACAGCAACTTTTTTTTTTTTTTTAGCAGCTGGCTGATATGGGGAACCAAACCCTTGACCTTGGTGTTACAAGGATACGCTGTAACCAACTGAACTAACTGGCCAACCCCACATAGCACTTATCCAAGGAGCTGGCATTCCCCAATAACACAGGAGGCACCATCTCCACAGGCAAAAATCATCATTATCATCATCATCACCATCATCATCTTGCAGCCATCCATCCTGGAGGCCGTGTCTAGCCTCCGGCTCAATGCTACGTGCTTCACACGGCTCCCTTGGAACTTGACACGCTCTGGTCCTCTGTCCACCCTCACCATTTTTTTTTTTTTTTTTGGCAGCTAGCCAGCACAGGGATCCAAACCCTTGACCTTGGTGTCATCAGCACCACGCTGTACTGAGTAAGCTAACCAAAAGCCTTACTCTTACCATTTCTACCCTCCAAATAAACCCTCCCCCACTATTTGTTCACTTTTTTTTTTTTTTAATTTTATTTTGTCAATATACATTGTGGCTGATTATTGCTCCCCATCACCAAAACCTCCCTCCCTTCTCCCTCCCCCCTCCCCCCCAACAATGTCCTTTCTGTTTGCTTGTCGTATCAACTTCAAGTAATTGTGGTTGTTATATCTTCTCCCCCCCCAGTTGTTTTTTTTTTTTTTTGTGTGTGTGTGTGTGTGTGTGTGTGTGTGAATTTATATATTAATTTTTAGCTCCCACCAATAAGTGAGAACATGTGGTATTTCTCTTTCTGTGCCTGACTTGTTTCACTTAATATAATTCTCTCGAGGTCCATCCATGTTGTTGCAAATGGCAGTATTTCATTCGTTTTTATAGCTGAGTAGTATTCCATTGTGTAGATGTACCACATTTTCCGTATCCACTCATCTGATGATGGGCATTTGGGCTGGTTCCAACTCTTGGCTATTGTAAAGAGTGCTGCGATGAACATTGGGGAACAGGTATACCTTCGACTTGATGATTTCCATTCCTCTGGGTATATTCCCAACAGTGGGATGGCTGGGTCGTATGGTAGATCTATTTGCAATTGTTTAAGGAACCTCCATACCATTTTCCATAGAGGCTGCACCATTTTGCAGTCCCACCAACAATGTATGAGAGTTCCTTTTTCTCCGCAGCCTCGCCAGCATTTATCGTTCATAGTCTTTTGGATTTTAGCCATCCTAACTGGGGTTAGATGGTATCCAATGTGGTTTTGATTTGCATTTCCCGGATGCTGAGTGATGTTGAGCATTTTTTCATATGTCTGTTGGCCATTTGGATATCTTCCTTAGAGAAATGCCTACTTAGCTCTTTTGCCCATTTTTTAATTGGGTTGCTTGTTTTCTTCTTGTAAAGTTGTTTGAGTTCCTTATATATTCTGGATATTAATCCTTTGTCAGATGTATATTTTGCAAATATTTTCTCCCACTCTGTTGGTTGTCTTTTAACTCTGTTAATTGTTTCTTTTGCTGTGCAGAAGCTTTTTAGTTTGATATAATACCATTTGTTTATTTTTCCTTTGGTTGCCCACAATTTTTCTTTAATTCACTTTTTTGTTGTTGTTTTTTAACCTCAGCCTCATCTGAAGCAATAATGTCCATGAAACCACTGGTAGGATGTGCAAAGATTTGTGTCCAATATACACTAGAACAAATATATAAACATTAAAAATAGATACTTTGCTCATCTCCTGTCCCATCCACTGGTGAAATGCAGATAACCCCTTGGCAAATGTTGTGTCCTTTGGTTTAATCTTTAGTATGACCCTTCACATTTAGAGTGCCCATTTCATGTACCAGGTAAACTGAGGCTTGGAGAGGTGAAGCAGTTTGGTCAACCAGCCCAGAGCTGCAGAGCTGGAATTCAGACCTAAGTTTGCAGGATGCCGAAACTCAGCTCAAAACCCCTCGCTCTGCTGCTTCTCGAAGTAAAATACACCAGCACCCTTTAAACCCTACTCAGAAATCACAGAATAATGGAACTGAAAAGCACACCCAGTCAGTAGTGCACCCATTTTACAGATGCAGAAACTGAGGCCCCTGGGGGCAGATCACCAAGCCACAAGCAGGTCCCAGCCTCTGTGCCTCCCCACCTCTTACCCACAGCCATCCCACTGAGGCTTTCCCAGGGCTGTTCCTCCTTTTTGCATTTGCCTTTTGCTCCCTGCCATACTTGTCCTGCGCACAGAGCTTCAGATATGACAGGGAGAGTCAGCTCAAGGAGAAAGCCTGGAAGAGTGGCTGAATTTTTCCACTTGCTGAAATGTAAAATCTCAAGTGGGCCAAGATCCAGGCCAGAGGGATACAGGCGCAGGTGGCCCAGGAGGTGGAGAATGAGCCACCCCACTCCCAGAAATCCTGCAATGGCCACAGTATCCCCATGGTATCTTAGCAGTCCCATCCCCTCCTCCCTGAAGCTCCTCAGCTCAACTCATTCACCCCACTCAACTTAAATGTCCCCTCCTCTGCAAGCTTCCCTAACCACCTTCTCCAGGTGGGACCCCTGCTTCTTCTTTCATCCCAGCTTTTTCTCTCTCTCTCTCTTTTTTACTTTATAGCCATTCTGCACAGTCAGTAATCATCAGGATTGCATTGATGGGTCGATTTGATTAATGTCTTGCACTGAACTACCAGCTCCAGGAGGGCCAAGGTCCCGTCGGTCTTCCCAGTTCTCTGCTGTTTACCAGTGCCAGGCACAAGTCAGCCCTGAGTAAATATTTGTCGAATGAATGAATGAATGAATGAATGAATGAGTGCTTGCCTTGAGGGCTAGGTCCCTTATAAGTTTTATCCAGCACAGTGCATAACACAAAGGTCTGTAGGCAGAGGGAAAAGGGGGAAAGGGGATGAAGGAAGAGAGGAAAGAAGGAAGAGAGGGATGATGAACAGAGGGAGGGAGAGAAGGAGAAAAGAGAGACGATGAACTCACACATCTTAAAATAGGGGAGCCAAGGCCCAAAGAGAGAAAAAGAGTTTCCCAAGGTCACGACGCAAGACAGAGGCCCAGTCACCAAGTGTCACAGCCTCTCAATAAACCCCATTTTTCACGTGCTCTCCCATCTTTTGTGCACGCACCAGGAAGGCCCTCATTGGCCTTGAGCTAGGTGCTGGCAGTGTCATCTGGGACTGGGGAAGGAACCATGGCAGGCAGGCAGCCCCCTCACCAGGGCTGCCCAGCGGCTGGATCTCAGAAGCCGGACTAATGCAAGCCAGAGACCTCCCAACACTCCCTCCTGTAGGCCACACAGTCCCAGGCAGAAAGCAGTCAGGGAAATCGGCCCTCTTGTCACAGACAATTGAATTCCAACCAATTTATCTGTCAGGACGGCACTTGTAGACCCGAATCCTGGAGCTTATGGTTCTTTAGTCAAAATACACCCCGATGCCTTCCCCGTGTGAATTTCCCATGTGAATTATGGGCCGACGCCCATCCGCAGGCGGGAGGGGGGCTCCCACTGACCTACTTCCCTCTTGCTGCTCGGCTCTCCCGAGCCTTGGGTCGGGGTAAGGCTGCAGGCAGTGGCTAGGAGGGTTTTAACTCACTGTGGCCAGTTTCCTGTCCATCAGCTGTAGGAGGGCAGTGTACCGGGGTGGGAGCATGTGCCTGCAGGGCTGAGGACCCAACATCCATGTCCAATAGCGGGCGGTGGCCCAGAGTCTGCTGGCATCTGGACAAGCAACAGGAGCTGTGGGTTGGGGCTGCCAAGGCCCCTAGGGCCACCTGGTTGAAGAGGGGGCTGCAGTATCACCTCCGGGTGAGTGGCATTGAGGGGGTAAACCACATGTGTTTAAGGGGGCAAAGCAGCCATTGGCTTCTACATCTGCCTGTTCATTCATTCACTCAAGCTATCACTCATTCATTCATTCATTTGTTCATTCAGTCATTTATCTACTCATACCCCCGGGGACACAGCCAAGACTCAAACTCTGGGGTTGAGTGGGTATCGGGCTCAGCCGCCCACCTTTGGGAAACCCTGGGCTCGCACTTCACCTCCCCATGCCTTTGTCTGCTTATTTGCAAGACGGGATATAAGAGTTCCTACCTCACAGGGTTGGTGGGGACATCTAATGAGATGGTGAAGGTACTGTGTTAGCACAGGGCCCAGCATGAAGCAGCCAATGTCAGCCATTACTGTCATCATTAGTCCTACAGTTCACTAATGTGAAAAGAGCACCATTCCAAGAGTAGGAGGCTTGATACACCAATTTGCTGGGCTCCATCAGCCGATTCATTTACTAATCTCTTATTAAAGGGTGTAACCAGGTGAGTAATTACATACCAGGCACTGGATGTTAACAGAGAGAGACAGGCAAACAAATAGGCTCTGTGCTGGGGCCCCAGGATTGCCTCAGGGGTGAAGGGTGATCGTGGAGGACGTCCTAGAAGAGGTGACTCCTAGACTGGGTTTTGTAGAATGAGTAGGAGTCTTCTGAAGAGATGGAGGGGGAGGGCATATCTGGCAGCAAGAACAGCATGGTTAAAACCATGGAGGCTTGAAAAGCCTACTATGCTCGGGGAACTATAAATAGTTCCAGACAGCTGGAGCATGGGATACACATGGGGGCATAGAGGAGGTAGAAGATGCCTGATCAAGAAAGTGCCTGATCAAGAAAGTGCCTAATCAAGAAACAGCAAAGCTGAGAAGTGACACCATCCAACACGATGGCTCCTGGCCATCTGGCTGCTAGTTCCAAGAGTCACCCTTTCCTGAGCCCTACTATGCACCAAGCTCTTTATCTATGTTGCCTCCCCTAACTCTACAGCCACTTTGAGAGATGATGGTTCTCATGATACCCTTTGGACAGATGGGAAAACCGAGGCCCAGAAAATTAAAATATCTACCCAAGATCACAGAGCTAGGAAAAAACGGAGCTGGGATTCAAACCCAGGTCCTTGTGTCTCCTCACTCAGGCCCTCCCAACACCTGCACACCAATTGTGGAGGGGCGCAGCCTGGGCCAGGGCAGTGTGTGTGGCATGAGATTGTGCGTGTGTATGAGTATGCACGTACATCAGGGGTATGTGCGTATGTGCGTGTATATGCATGAACACCCATGAGCGTGCATGTGGGCACGCCTGCAGTGTGGACGTGCAAGTGTGAGGGTCCAGTGGGCCTGAGCATGTGCATGTGTGTTTGAGCGTGTGGTGTGCATGCGCATGTACATGTAAGCATCTCTGCTATGTGCGCTTGCATATGTTTGTGCAAACATGCCCATGCACTAAGGCTGGGTATATGCATGATCATACATGCTTGTGACTGGGTGCATCCCTATGCACATATGTATGGGTTTGTGTGTGTATATGTATGTATATGTGGGCATGAACACAGCATACGTGTGCACATGTGTGTTTAGCATAAACATGTGCTGTGGAGGATACATACACATGCACATGCACTCCCAGAACGGCGTGGGTCTCCCTGTGTGTGCATCTCCCGCCACTCCCAGGCAGCCTCAGCCACACCCCCCAGACAGAGGTGGAAAAACAGGACTCCTCCTGTCTCTCAGTGCCTCTCAAGCAAATATTTTCAGGTAGTGATTTTCATATTAAAAAAATGACAGCGTTATAAATCAGGCCAAAGCCGCGGTCATCACAGCCTCAGGATTAAACACACGCAGTGGCTTGTTTCAGCATAAATCACATGTGTTTGATTTGGGCCGGGCTGAGCAAAGCCATGTTATGTAAGTACAACCTATGGTGGTCGCTGCTATGGTCCATGGCAGGCCCAAAACAGCAGCCCTGCTCAGCCAGTCCCTAAGAGGCAGGTGCTGGAGGGTAAGCGAAGGGTAGGCCAACCACTTCTGGTTCTCCTAGCCATGCTGACCTCAGGACAGAGGAAGGGAGAGACTGAAGGCTGGAGAGAACCATGTTCCTCCCTGTCTCAACCCTGCTGCTCCCTGCTGTGCATCTTTGGGCAGTTTGTTCAACTTCTCTGAGCCTTAGTTTCTTTACTCTATAAAATGGGGGTCTTGATGATACCTCCCTGGGATGTTTTGGGATTTGGTGAGATCTGAGGCAAGGGCCTGGCTCTGATCAGGGCACAGGGTAGGAGTGCAGCACGTGTTCCCTGCTGCTGTGATTGCTGTTGCTGCTGCCAAGGAAATGAGCTAAGATCTGGAGGGAAAGGCCCACCATGGGGAGGGAACCTGACCGGCCAGCTCACTTGATCTGAACTGACGCTGTACTCCTGGAACACATGGGTCTCTTGGGCTAGGGGCAGGGATGTACCACTGTTTGGACAGCCTGATCAGCTCTGGGTCAATGCTGCCTGGAGTCTGCAGGCAGGATGGACAACCCGAGTGATCGTGTCAGCCATGCCCCTGCCTCCATGTGCTCCTGAACCCATCGCAGCTACAGGAGGATCTTGCACAGCATAGAGTGATGTATAAGCAAGGTCAGAATCAGGCCCTTCTCTTCAGCTCCCTAAACCTCAGTTTCCCCATCTGTAAACTGGAGACAATAAAAGCACCTTCTGCCTCTCCTCCTCTCCTCAGTTTGTCTGTGGCTTGCAGCTCCTGAGGTCCCATTGGTCCAGAGGCTTCATCTGGAGGCAAACTTGACAGGTCGCTTGGAAGCATCAGCCCCACTGACATTCAAACTCTCAGACCCCAAGGTGCACCCAGAGATGGGGACCACAAAGGACAAGGCCTGTGGGAGGCCTCCTTCTGAGCCAACAACACAACCACCCATCACCAGGGGAAACTGGGACCCAGAGCTCTCAGGCCTTCCAGGAAAGCAAGAGGGCAAGTTCAAGAGGCCAGCCCATGTTCAGATTCCACCCGGCCCCTCCTGAGCCTCAGTTTCCTCATCTACAAAATGGGGCGAGTGCTCATTCTTAGGTCATAGCACAGGTTGTGAGTCACTCTGCATGTTTGTGCCTGTTGGGGTGGGGGTGGTCAGTTGACCATTTGACACCCCCACCCACCTCCCAAGCCTGAAGGGCCTCAACTATCGACTTTAGATAGTGCCTCCCAGTGACTGCATACGTTCCACCATGGAGACATGCGAACAGAGCTGAAGGAAGGATGCCTTTGGCTCTGCCTGGTCCCCGACCACACCTCCCATGGTGCCCTGCAAGTTAATTTTTTTTTAAGTGTAGTAATTTTTCCCCTACACACACTTTCCCTGCATGGTGGCTTTCCCGCATTAAAAGCTGCGCTTTAGTCAAGTTGAGCATATAAGAGACACCTGTGTGTTTGTAAGCCCATGGCCCCACGGTTGATCATATGTATCAGAAGCCTTAGAAAACTGCAGAGCCAGGGCTGGCCACTCCCCTTCTCCCTGAGAAGCTTCGGGTATCAGGCACCATCTTCCCACCTCTCCCCACACTGGGGCCCCAGGAGCCCCGGCTTGCTGTACCCCACCTCACACCCACTCACCTTCCTCCTAACACAGACGCCCATGTCTTCCCTTCTCAGCCTCCATCTTCCTTTGCTTCTTTCCTTCTGTCCTGGAGTCTCATGGATATTTGGCAAATAGTTCTGCTTCTTCTTAGACTCTCTCCATCAAAGCTGCCAAGATGTGACTCAGTTTCTCTGTCCTCCTCTGCTTCCTCTCCTTTCACCTCTGTCTCATCTCCTTCTTGCTCTTCCTCATTCCCACATTCCTGACCACAGATTCCAGCCAGGCCTCCCCAAATCCAAGACCTATCCCTTATCCCACCTTCTCCTCTTCCCAGGTATAGGCCTTAAGCGAGTGACTTCGTCCCTCTGGGACTCCTTCTCTGTAAATTCAGGATAATAAAAGTCTCCCCCTCACGGGATTGTTGAGAGAATTTAACGAGAGAACGCATGGAAAGCATCTAGCAGTGCACCTGCTCACAGAAGGCACTCAGTGCACATTCATGCCATTGCCATTGCTGCTGGTTCTCCTGCTGTATTTCTCGTTACTATTACCCTTGGGCGGAAAAATCTGGAAAGGGTGACCCAGGAAGATGGAATCGCTTGGGGAAAAGCCCCTGAAGGGTAATGTAACATGGCTCGTATGGTGGGTTTGAAGAAGGGACCATCGGGGAAAAGAGAACAGGCTCCTCAGAACTTGTAAGAATTTTCATCATATCTTTAGAGTCAAAGTTCCCAAAGTGGTGGGAAAAGATTGTTTCCCCTGGGAACTAGGGTAACATCCCCGTAAATCACATCCAGTCAAATGGAGCCAGCAGCGTTACGAATTCCTTCCCCATCCTCCCAATTTCCATCAGGCGGTCTCTCAGGTCCCCTCCTCAGAATAGTGCTCAGATTCCAGCACTGGGAATCGTAGGGGCTAGCCAGCTCTGGAATGCAGGCTGTGTGGTCCTGGGACCCCTCCAGAACTGAATGCCTGGTCCTCCTCACCTCCTGCCTCATACAGAAGAACCAGAAGTCTCAAGAAGAGCCACCCATAGAGACTGATTTCCTTCCCTTAGTCTGTCCTGTTCCCAGCAAACAGTGCTCCATGGGCCCTGGTCCTCTCCTGCTCAAGAACTTACCATGGCTTCCCAGTACCTGCAGCAATAGTCCAGCTCCACACACTGACATTGAAGGCCCTGCACAGTGAGCATCCCCTTCTTGTCCACATCATTTTCTCAAGCCTCCACCCTCTCATCACCCTCAAACCCCCTACTTTAGCTAAACCAGATTATACAGTCTTCCCCAAATGCCTTGCAGTCTTTGACACCTCCAGGCCATCTGCACATGCTATTCCCTCTGCCTGGAATCCCATCTGCTTCCTGCTTCTCTCTGAAAAACTGCTAATCCTCCAAGATCCACTTCAAATAGTGACTTCTCGCGAAATTGACCTGGAGTCAGCCCTCTGTCCTCTGTGTGTGCCAGCACCTAATTCATACAACTGTGTACGCACACACACATACACACACACTCACCCTGGTGTCATCACCTAAATATCACAGCTAAAAGGGCCCCTGGGAATTATCTACTCCTAGCCCTACTTTTTAGTAACAGAATCCTGTGTTCATACAAAATTATAAAATGGAATTCCAAATGGATAAACATAGGTTGGCTCCAGTTGAAGTGGGATGAGACACAATGTAAGTTGGGACTCTTTGGGTTGTAAGTTACAGAAATTCAACTCGAAGTTGCTGAAGCAAAAAAAGGGAACTTATAGGCTTATTATAATTGAAAAGTTTAAACATCAGGGAGAGCTGGATTCGGGAATTGAAAAGATGACATTGGGAATCTCTTTTGTATCTTGGCTCTACTTTCCTTTCATTCATTCTCCGACAGGCTCTTCCCAGATCATAACCAAGATGGCTCCCATCCTCCCGACTCAGCCACCTCCAAAGGAAAAAGAGAGCCTCGTTCTAGACAGCTCCAGCAGAGGTATCAGGGAAAGTGTTCATCGGCCCTGATTAACTAGACTTGAGTCATGTGATTGCTCCAAACCAGCCACTGTAACGAGGGCAATGTGCTGCCTCACTAGCCAATTCTGGGTCATATACCACCCTCTGGAGCCAGGGTGTGAGATAACCCCTCCAGAACTATGTAACTACATAAACTAATGACAATGAGGAAAGAGAGGTTCCCCAAAGTGAAATTAGGGTAGTAGCACCCAAAAAAGGAATCTGGGAAGTCCCCCCAAATCTGATTCTCACTCTACTGAAACCACACCTCGCTTGCCTCTCTTTTAGCCCTCATGATGTTTTTTGAAACCCTAGGGCTCTGCAGGACATAGTTTGAAAAGCCACTCATCTAGTCCCATTTTGTAGAAGAAAAAAATTGAAGGCCCAGAGAGAGAAAGGATCTCCCCAAAAGTCACACAGCACACTCTGTCTTACGCTCCCAATTCCTTGAAAGTGCCTATGCCTCCTTGATGAATCTCCTCCCCACGGGGTCCGTAGCATCTCCATTACCAGGTTTGGCTGAAAGGATTTGTCAGTTGTCGCTTGCTTGTCTAACTAAATTAATGTTTTACATTTCTCCTCCAGTTTGCAAACTTTTTAAAAATTAATCCCATCATTTCAACAAGTGTAACAACTAAATTATCATCTTTACATGATTAAGGAGCCTGACGCGTCTTCTCTTGGCAAACACTGCATGCACATAATTTTACTAAATGTAATAAACCAACCATAGAACTATTAATTTTGCCATGGTATTCATAACAATTAGAAACGCATGAACCTTAAAATGATAAAAACTGAATGGAATACTTAAATTGCAGGAAATCCCCAATCCTCTCACTGCAGGCTGAAGACAATATCATGAGATGCAGATTAAGGTCGAGAGACAAAAATTGGATGTCATTTGCCTCTTAGCTCCATCGCAATACACCCAGAATGAGACAGATCAGGGTGGGAGCACTTAGCTAACTCAACAAAGCTTTCCCTGAAATCTAGAACCTATGAGGAACAAGGTATCAGGAAAAATTCCCTGCCTTTTCAGAGCTTTAATAGCCTCTAAGAGTGTTTAGTCCTGGGATAGCAAACACATGGCAAAGATGCCACCACCCCACTTCCCGCACCCATGGCAGACATTATTAATTGATCACAGCATTCTTTCCTGCTAAGTTCAGGTGACATGGCAGTCTCAACAAAGACCTCCAAGACAGGCATTATTGGTCAATCATGAGATGATCTTATTTACCATTCCAGATGTATTAGTCTGTTTCTGTTGCTTATAACATAAATACCTAAAACTGGGTGATTTATAAAGAAAACAATTTATTGCTCACAGTATTGGAGGCTGGGAAGTCCATAGTGCAGGGAACACATCTGGTGAGGATCTTGGTGGTGGCAACAGTGACCCAGGGATCTCACATGGCAGAAAATGGCAGAGCAGAGACAGTGCTCTTCTTTTAAAGCCCTCAGAACCACACCCCTGACCACCATTATTAACCTATTCACTATGGCATGGTCCTACTATCTAATCACCTCTTCAAGACCCCACCTTTCAATTACCATAATAGGATTTCCCACCCTCAACAGTTACAGTGGAAATTAAGTTTTGGGAGAACCCAAGGCACCAGATTTAGTCCAATGCTGCTAAACTATGCTGCAGAGAAGGAAATTACTTGATCAAAGTCAGACAGAGATTCAGAGTAAAGTCTAAGGTAGATGTCGGGATGTTCTGGCTTTATTACAACAGTCCAGGAGGATGAGCCCTCACCAACAGATTGCCTTCTCCACAGACCTCTAGCAGGACAAACACCCCATGATCTCCTCTCCTTTTTCTTCTCCCACTATTTTAAAAAGGGCTAATTTATACTAGCCTTTTTCTTTCCTGCATCATCAGTGGAATGACACACTGGCACAACTTTCCTAGAGAACAGTTTGGGAGTTTGTATCAGAAGCCTTAAACATCAAATATTCTTTTGCTTGCAAGTTCTAGAATTTATCTCAAAAAAGATGGACAAATGCTCCCCCAAAAATGTTCATCATGGTATTGTTTAAATGGAATAAAATTGATACAACCTAATAATTTATTTTTAAAACATTTACAAATGAGATTTTTGTTAACACAAAAGATGATGACAGGTTTTTTGTGTGAGAAATGCCACTTTTCAAACAGTATATGTGGCTTGGTGTTATTTCCCTCTAGAATGAACACCAACAGACATATACATATCCAGGGTTGCCATTCATAGTAGCCCAATCTATGCACTGAACAGCTATAGTTATTCCAAATACACTATGAATGATGCTCTCTGGAATTGGGCAATGTGACATCCTGGGATTTTACATACCAACATAGTGATAGTTCCTGTGGGGGAGGGGGTGAGTTATTTTTATTCTTGTCTTGATTTTCCAGTATTTTTATAATGAACATGGCTCATTTTGTTAAACATATAAAATAACCCTTTCAAAGCATTTTCCTGACTGCTCATTACGTATCCTGGCTTACTTGGAAGGTGTGGGGGGGGGGGTGCGCGTGTGTGTGTGTGGGTGGGTGGGTGGGTGCGCGTTTGTGTGTGTGTGTTTTATAATATTAAACAAGCATGCATTGATGGAGGACCTATGAGTGCCAAGCATTGTTCTAGGGATGCAGTTCCAGTTTCCATGAATTTCAAATCTGATGATGCTGCAGGAACACATCCCTGGGAATTTTCTGTAAGGTGTGTTAAGGGGAGCCTGGCCTTCCCAGTAGACCAAGCATCTGAGAGAAGATACTGTGCCTTGTCAACATCCTTCAACCACAGAACTGAGATGCCAAGTCACACTCTAGCGGAGGCTGGGGCTGGCTGGTTTCTAACATGGTCCTACAGGTAGAACACTGAACCACCGTGCTAGAACAATCTGTGACACTCAGAGTTTAATGTCTGAGCACTCTGAAGACAGCAGAATTGGGTTTGAATCCAGACAATTGAACTTCAGTTTCCTCATCTGTGAAGTGAGAAGAATCATGGATCCCTGACTCCTGAGGTTAAATGAATTAAGACTGACTGTATACAATGTCTGGCTTGGAAAAAAATGTTCCAGTGATGGTTATGATTATTATTTATTGTTATTATAATTGTATCTGGGCCTCAGCTGATGAAGGAACTAGATGGTAGCTCCACACAGCCTTTCTGGACAGGGCTGGAATAGAATCCGAAAGATCTGAAGACCTCCAGTTAGTCCCAGATGACCAGAGCAGCTGCTGGCAGAAGTGACATAGATATGTGTAAGAGTCACTTGACTCTGCTCTCCTTTTTCCACCCGTCCAGTCTCCAAGCATTAAGATCTAGCTCTTTTTCACTGTAGAAGGCAGCTTGTTTCCTCTGAGGAAACTGCAATCTGTGCATCGATGCCCACCCTTCAAGTAAAATTGAGATGATCCCAACAAATCTTAGAACTGGCGCTTCCCTTCCTTGGCACTCAAATGCTTCCTCCTTTGCCAAAAATCTCACATTTTCCCCTAAGGATGCATTGTGAGCCCATTCCCGAATGAAAGGAGCTGGACTCAGAGTCTGAAGCTCATGCTATCAACCCCAGCTCTGCTGTATGACTGTGAGCAAGTCCCCCATCCCAAGCTTCAGTTTCCCCACCTGTCAGTGGAGGATTAGGTTTGATGTTTCTACACATCCTTGCAGTTCTGGGAGTCTGACTTTCTGATACTAAACTGGTCGTGGCTTCAGACACCACGGTGTTTGATATGTCCCTCTTCCCATCCTGGGGCCATTTCCTTTTCAATCCTTGATGCCTTTGCATAAGTCATTACATCTTTCAAAGGATGCCTTTCCCAGGTAAGTTTCCTTTCCTGTCCCCTGAACAAGACTCAAACCACCTTGGCCTGACAGTCTTCCCTGAACAACCGTATGCTCCCAGTTCCCAAGCCCCACTTTATCCCCAGCCTCTAAGACCAACTCCCCACTGCTGGATCCCATGTCACCCCTGGGACCCACCAAGTGCTGTGGCAAGCCCCCAATGCTTGAGACCACCCCTTCTGAGGACTTGATTGACCAACAGGGTGGAGTCACTCAGCCATTCAATGAGCATGCGCCCAGCCTCTAGGATGTGCTGGTGTCTGTGGTAGATGCTGAGGATGCAAAAGTGAATAAAGCCCAGCCTCTGTCTCCAGCGAGTCACAGCCCAGAGTGGGAGATCGACAAGAGAGCGGATCGTTTCAATGTAGCGTGGCCTTCCAGGCAGAAAGGGCAGCGTGTGTAGCTTGAGGTAGGAGAGAGAAGAAAACACTCTGGAAACTGAAGTGGTGAGCTGGTGGGGCGGGGCGGAGGCCAGAAGTGGGAGGGGCCTGGGGAAGGGGCTGGTGGTGGGCGGGGCCTGGAGGGAGGGGCCAGACCCTTTAGAGGCCTTGCGAGCTGCGGAAGTGTGGGAGCTGTGTTTCGGAGAGGTGCTTCTGGCCGGTTTGTGGAAGATGAGCTGTGGCGCCAAGAATGTGGATTCAAAGAGGCCATTACAGTCGTTGAGGGAAGAGAGGATGGTGGCCTCGATGCGTTGGCAGCAGTGGAGGTGGAGAGAGGCTGAGGCATTTCACAGAGATTTAAGAAGATTCTCAAGGCCCTGGGGATGGTGTCTGGGGGTGAGGGAAACAGAGGAGTTGAGGGGGCCTCCAGAAAAGACTGGGGTGGTCCTGCTGTTTATGAGACAGACAACTCCGGAGGAGAGCTAGGTGGGGGGATGGTGAGTTCGGTTGGGGACGTGTTATGTCCCATGGCTAAACACACAGCAGATGTTCCAAAAGAAAAACAAAGAAGCTGAAAATCATGTTGGCCAGATGACTCACTAAATGAAGGTTGGCAGAATGGACCTACGCAGCAGAAATGGGTCAGAGGGTGTTAAATTCAGGTTCTGAAAGCCACCATCTAAGCCAAGAAAACTAGCCCGGACGCCTTCATGGAACCAGAGACTGCTGCTATCCAGAAGGCTTGGTGGCCTAAGAACCAGAAGACCTGGGCCAGCACTGGGCCTGCCACGGGCTAGTTGTGTCACCTGGGGCGAGTCCCTTTAGCTCTCTGAGCCTCGTGGGATTCACGTGAGGGTCAGAAATAAGACTATGGGTGCGAGAGACAGGCAGACAAACTTTCTCAGTGGGAAAATGGAAAATACTGGACAAATTGTGTGGGGTATGGGAATCGATTTTATCCATTACCCCACAGTGCCAGGGCAGTGCCCCCGCCCAGCCAGTGCCACAGCCCAGCAGCCCCTGGAGACCTGGCTTTCTTGGTACCGCACTGTGAAGAACCTGCTCAGCCTCCCCGATTCGATCCCCGGAGATGTCTGAGTCTCCATTTGCTGAGGAATTGGAGGAAAATCAATGTGAACAGTGTAGTCAAAACAGTGTCACCCGGCGTCGTGCCGGCCGGGAGTGAACATTACCGGGGACTCAATTGTGCCCCTTATCTAGCAGTTTGTTCTCAAAAGTGAGCTCTAGCCTTGCTGCGAACCCAATAAGTCTTTCAGTTTGACTCGAAACTTCACATTTTTCCTCTTTAGAAAAATGTCACTGACATTCCTCTGTTTCATTACTCTTGGTTGCTGCTGCTCTGGCTGTAGGGACATTGCTCGCGGAGGGAGGCTGCCTGTACCCACCACCATGGCCAGAGCAGGCCCCAGCTGGCCACAGTCCCAGGCTGTCAGGCCAGCCCATGCTGGACACAGCCTTCCTTTGCCTTGATTGCAACCCCCTCCCTGGGCTGGCACCACCCCAGCTCACAGGCTGCAGACCCCAGAACCTGCCCCCCGTTCCACCTCCCTGTAGCAAGCCAGGGCAGAGCCCCCCAAGCCTCCCCAGCTTCAGGCCTACTGGATGGCAGCTGTCCCTCTGCCATGCCCTGACCACACCTCATCAAGTCTGTCTCTCCTGGTCTCTCTCTATCTCTGTCTTTTATATCTCTATCTTTCATCCTCTCTTTCTGTACTTTTCTGCATCTTTTTTCATTCATCTCTCCATTTAGGTTTTCAATAAACATGAATTGAGCTCCTGCTATTTGCCAGGCACTGTTCTGGAAGCCGGGATATAGCCATGAGTAAGACTAGGTCCCTGAGTTCAGGAGACAAACAAAGAAGCAAATAGACATATGCAATAGATTATATTTTCCAAAGATGGCCACAACAATATCTCATCTCTTATGCTCTAGAGGTGCAGGCCTTGTCCCTTTCCCTTTGAAACTGGGCAGGCCTTTATGACTGCCCGACCAATAGAGTAGGGCTGACGTGTTGCTATCTGACTTCCAAGGCTGGGTCATCACAATGTCGTGTACTGCCACCTTGCTCCCTGGGGAGACTCACTCTTGGAACCCAGCCTCCATGCTATGAGGAAGCCCAAGTAGCTTGTGGAAAGACCCACATGGAGAGGAAGAGGAGTTCCCAGCCAACAGTCAACTTGCCACTCATGGGAGTCAGCCCTCCTGGAAGTGGATCTTCCAGTCCCCAATCAAAGTGTGTCAACCAACACTGGTTGGAGCAGAGAGGAGCCATCCCTGCTGAGCCTTGTTCCAATTATAGATTCATGAGCCAAACAAATGACTGCCACTATCTAAGCCACTAAATGATGTGGTAGTTTGTTATACAGTAGCAGATAAGTGGAACAGCATACGAAATAATGAGATAGTAATGAGTGCTTGAGAGACAAATCAAGCCAGGTGTGGAGGTAATGGTAGTCAAGGTGCAGAGGCAAGGTAGAGGTGGGTCTCCTACCCAGCCCTGCCTGGTCCTATGCCCAAGGTGCCTTCACCAACCCCATGGATGTGCTGGGAACATGTCTGTTCAATAAGAAGCCTTAGAGACAGTCTCACTCCTAGGGTGGGAACTCCAACCAGAAGGTCCCCCCCAGCCTCTCTGTGCACACTTCTAGCGATGGAGAGATTACTCCCTGCCCAGGCAGCCCTACTTGACTGCTCTGGCTCTGACAATGGGCTTCCTTCCACTGAGGAAGGCACACTCCCTGGGGCCATGTGGACACATGACAGGGGCATGTGTTCCCCAACCACTTCTAGCCCCTCCTGCATCCATGGTGGTCCTCATAGAAGGGACTGATCAGATAACTGGGACACTATGAATGTATTCAGGAGAGGGATGGAGTTACAGCAGGGGAAACCATCTTTCATCATACAAAGATGGGGATTAATGGAGGACACAGTGGCACAGTGTGTACAAAATAGAACTTCAGAGCCTAAGTCACCATGCCCCTAGAATTGTAGGCAAAATTGTGCTCATATATTCACAAGCTTTTTAAAGGATACAGTCCACCAAGAGGGCCTTCACCTCCACCCCACTCACCTCCAAAATATTAAAGACCCTTGGAATAAAAGCATAGGTTTTGGAGTCACAAAGGCCTGAATTTGAGTCCTATCTGTGTGCCACCGATTTGCTGTATGACCCCAGGCAAGATGCTGCCCCTCTCTGAAACCCAAAGTCAAATCAACACTGATGTATTGGTGACCTCCAGCAGCTTTTCCAAACTTCACTGGTGTGTCTGCCCTATCCAAATTTTCTCTCCATGATAATCTACTTCGTATCTTTATCTAAATTGAACTCCTTTTATATCGACAAAATAAAAGTTAAAAAAAATAAAAATAAAAATAAATTGAACTCCTTTTACTTAAACTTATGATGTGAAACAAATAAGTAAATTTATTGAAAAACTTTGTATCACCACCTTCCATGGAAAACCAGCTTCTCGTTGTCATAAACAAAAAAGAACCGTTAAAATGAAGAAAAAACAATACTGCTAACTTAGAAACAAACTCTGTTGTACCTCCCACCACAACCTCCCCCAAAAAGAATTTACAAAAGGGGATTAGCAAGCCTTAGAGAGAAGTGTTAAAGATACATTAGCACCCAACTGAGACTTTCTCCCTTGTGTTGAAGGGACTGAAAGGGACCTGCTTACTCACTGCCAGATTTGAGTTGTTTAATGCCCTTTGTACCAACAGCGGCACCTCTCCTACCCCAGTGCAGGTGGTCCAGCCCTTGGAAAGTCCTGGAATCCTGACCTACAGTGGTCAGGGCAGGGATGGGATGATCTAAGGGATCCTTGTGGCTCAGACAATGGCTTTTGGCCCATCCCCCACTAAACAGTTAGGGCAAGGGCAAGAGGCCCAAAAACTGAGAAACTGAAAATAGGAGGCCTCTGAGCTGGTTTCTTGGGGACAGTAGAAATGTCTCACTTTGTGTACCACTGTGGGCCTCACAGACACTGGACAACAGCTAACAGCTCGACCCCAGGAGAACACTGGGGCAGCGGGGGGCTTTGGGCAGGGGCAGGCCCTGGGGCCCAGACAGCCTGCTCCATATTTTGCTGCAGGAACCTGGCGAACCCTATACATACACTGTGGACCTTGGTCTTTCCAGCTCCTTTGTTAACAGTCTGTGTGTCCCTGAGTGAGTGCTCTGACCTCTTTGAGTCTCCGTTGCCTCCCTCAGTTTCCCCTCTGTACAGAGCCTATTTATCCATCAGGCACAGTAGGCACAGAGCTAGGGCCCACGATACTTTTAGGAGCTTTGAAAATGTTTTAATTTCTTTTAGAAACAGAAGGAAAAAAAGAACTTTCTGAAAAAAAAGATTCTAATATATAAAATTTTTTCTACTTTATATCCACGTAGTCATAAAATATAATTTTTAATATTTTTAATGCAGAAAGAGACCCATGAAAGCCGTCATGCAGCCTCTATAAAATGGGGATGATAAATGTATCTGCACGGAAAGCCGTTGGACCTGGCACGGAGCATGTGTTCAACAACTGCTTTTAGTGTCATTCTTGTTGGTGTTAACCTTAGAGGAACAAACACTGGATGAGAAGTCAGAAGACAGAAACTGTTCTGGGCTCTGTTCCCCTCTGTGTGGCTTCCGGAAGCTGTTCCCTGCTGGTCTCAGTCTCCCCATCTGTACAGTGAGAGTCCTGGAGTTGGGGATCCCCTTCTGGCTCTGGCTCTGCCTGTCTGCCTGGAGAAGCAACAAGGCCCCAAACCCCCAGGGCAGACCAGCTGGCAGCAGGATGGACCATTCCAAAAAATTATCTCGTCTCCCAGTCATATAAATATTACAGGCTCAGACAATAATTGTGGCTTCTCCTTTTTTTGTTTATTTTTTCAATTCCCGGATGTTTGGTTTGGCCCAGACCCAATTCACAATGTTTTCACTTGGCCATCTCTGATTTCCCCTGCTCCCAGCACCAGGTTTTCCTGCAAGGACTGGTAAAACATCTTCCAGGGGATTTGTGGACACAGCCCAGGGTCAGGGAGGTGCCTCATGGAACTGGAGTGTGCAGGGTGTAATGACAGCTTCCGTTTCCAGAGCACCTACTCTGTGCCTGATGCTGTTCCAGGCTATGTTCCTACCAAGAATATAAGAAGCATGTCTGGGAGCTTCCTCAGCTCACAGTGCAGAGGCTAAGGCAGATACAGAACAAGTAAGTGCCCAGCGGGGAGCTGGGTAAAAGGAGAAGACCTGGGGAAAGCAGGGGGAGAGGAACAAGCAAACCCCCAAAAAGGTAAATTCAGATGGGTCAGCAAAGGTTCCCCCTAAAAATAAGTGATGTCTAAGCTGAACCCAGCCAAATGAGTAGATGTCAGCTAGGAGGACGGGAGGGATGGGCGTCCTAGGAAGGTGGAATACAACGTGCAAAGATTAAGGTGTCTTCCAACCCAATAAGGGAGGTCATCCCCGTGTTCCAGGTGAGAAAACTGAGGCTCAGAGAGGTCACGTAGCTGGTAAGCATCAGAAGTATAACTTCCAAAGTCTGTTCATAATTACTAGGCTATACTTTTCCCCTCCCCCAACATCCCATCTTTGGCTTCTGTGGAGGAAGGGGTCAGAACCCGGGTTACCTACTGGGAATGGTTTTAGGGTCTCCATAGAAGCCGTCACCCCTGTGTAAAGTAACTGCCAGGGCCACAAATTTCACCATCAGAGCTGTGATGGCCCATTACCTATCAATGTGACTCCCCCAGAGGAGCCCCAGGGGCCCAATGCGCCTCTCAGAGGGAACCCAGGTGAGGAAACTGAGGCTCAGACAGCTGAAGTGCTTTGCCCAGGATCACCCAGGGGTGGGGACAGGGGCATGGAGCTCCAAAGGCTAAGCTCCTAAGCCCCAGCCCTGTCTGTGAGCAGGACACCACCCTCCCCAGCCCCACAACTCGGGCCCCAGCCCCCTCCCGCCCCTTCCCCCAGGACAATGGGGCCTTTCACAGCCAGACAAAGGGAAAAGTTTAAAAGGCGAGAATTATGTTTCCACCGTGGAGAAGGGGGTGGGGCGGGGGGCTGGGGAGGAGCCGCCGCTGCAGAACCCGACCGGTGTGTATTTATTCATGTCTGACACAACACAATTTGATTTTCCACATAAAAGATCAAATAATATTTCAGTTACAGTTAATTACACACCCCAAAAGCACATCAAAGGACGGTCCGCGTCCGCCCAGCCCTCGCTTTGCTGCTCCGCGTGCGCCCAGATTTCACGCCCGACTTCGCGGCGTCTGCTCCTCATTCACTCCCACTCGGGCCTCTGAGGCTGGGACCAGAGGCCAAGGTGCTTCCTGGGCCCTCGGGCCCCTCACGGAGCTCCCAGGACAGTCCCCGTCTGCACTCGATGTCTTGTCTTCCCACCAAAATAGGAGTCCTGGTTCTTAGCACCCTGAGGGAACCCTCCCCTCTTCCCCAGCAGGCAGGAAAGGGAGCAAAGTGGGCACCATTATCTCATTTGTTACGTGGAGAAACTGAGGCCTAGAATGGAGAAGTGACTTGCCCAAGTTCACACAGCCTGTAAGTGGTCGAGCAGGGATTTTAACTGATTTTAATGATTTCAAAGAACCTGCCCCTCCTGGTATATCACACCTTGTTGGAAAAGTGTCTTGGGTCATTTTTATGTCATCTAAAGTGAAGCCTACAAATCCCGTGTGTGAAATTATTTCCTTGCTATGTTTGTTGAACGAATAAGTGATTGGATGAAGGAGTGTGAATGTGAAAAAAGGAGGAAGGAAAGGAAGGAGGGAGAAATGAACTGGGTTCCACCTTAAGCATGTCAGCAGAGGGACATGAGAGCTCTGCCTATAACAAGCTATGGAGTAAATAACTTTGGGGGTGCAGGTGCAAGGCCTACCAGAGCCACACCTCTGAAGTGTGACCTTGGGGGAAATCACCGGTCTCAGAGCCTTGGCTAACCCTGCATTGTGTCTCCAAACACTCACCTGTGCACTTGGTTAAGAAAATTCTGGAAAGATGGAGTTTGAGACTCACAGAATCTCCAAATCAGAATATTTGTGAAATAAATTCATAGAATCTGAGGATAATAGAATGTTAAAATCATCAAACCAAAAATTTCAAGAGCAAGAAGAGACTCCCGATTGGTGTCCTTCCCAGCGCTGTCATGAGGCCCAGAGAAGGTATGTGTTCCTCCCAAGATCATGGCATGCAGGGCTGGGTTTCCAGCCCCCTGGGGGCAGGCTGGAGTGGTGCCAAATGTATCCCTATACTCCCCAGCCTGGGCAGAGCTGCACTGGCACCTCGCATGGTGGGAAGCTAGGGAGAAGCTGTTAGGATGGGTTAGACTCAGAGTTTGTCAGAGCCTGAAGGGACTCAGCTGACCTCAGGGTGCAGGGAGGGTCACCACATCCCCCCCCCCGCCCGCCCTTGTGTGACTGTGCACCATGCCAGAAATCCCTCATCAGAGTTGTCTGCCTTTAAGAAGGGGCTTTGAAGTACCCTAGGAAGGGTATGTCACCAGCTTCAAGAATTCGCTGAGAGCACTGCCCTGGGGGAATGGGGTACAGAGACAAGGGCTGGGAGCCCCAAGAAAAGGAGAACTTAGATCTGCTGAGATGCCAGCTTGGTGTAGGGAAGACCCCAAATGCAACCCTCTCTTCCCTGATACCCCAGATACTGAAAGAGCCCAGGGCCTGGAGCTGGAAGTTGAGTTTATGTAAGCGAGGGGTCACCACGCAGGCCCAGCTACTTCCCCTCTCTGAGCCTCCATTTCCCTTGTGTGGGCTCAGGACCATGTAAGGCTCAGAGGAAGTGGCCTCGCTGGTGAAGGTTCCCAGCTGTGGGCTCTGGAGGGGGCTGGAAGCAGCAGAAAGCCTGGCAGAGGGCCAGGACAGGGATGGGGGCAGAGAGAGGGCAGCAGCTATTCTGGGTCCCTCTCCCCCCGTGCCCATGCACCCCGAGGCTCAGGCAGCAAACGACCATCCGGTTTGCCAGGCAAAGATGTTTCCTGTGCAGGCCACAGCCAGGCTGAACCTGCCCGGTGCCCACCACAAGCCCAATCCCCCAGAAGTCTCCACGCCCCAGCCACCTTAAGACAAAGCCCTGCACTCCCCATCTGGCTCCCACTGCACCCCACCACCACCCCATCCCACCCAGCCTCAGCTCCGTCCTTCCCAGCAAGAGTCAAAATGCTTCAAGCTCACACGACTGAGACAGTCCATAAATTAGATAGACTATGGAAGGCCTAACACATAGTAGGTTCATGACAGAAATTTGTGGAATGACTATAAGATACGTTCCATGGTTTCTGCCACACAGTGAGCCCCAGACGAAAGGGAATGTTAGCAAAAAGGGCAGATGCTGATGGCTGCCATTTGTTGGAGTTCCCATCCTCAGCACCCAGCGTGCTGGGGCACACAGCGGGTGCTTTACGGTGTTGCTGACCTTCTTTCTTGGTATTATCACCACCCGTTTGTTTCCAGGAGGACAGGGTATTTACCTCCATGCCTTGCAAATGTGCATTGAAAGGACAGGTAGGTGGATAGATGGACAGTTGGAAAGATGAGTGAATGGGTGAGTGGACAAATTTTATAAAAGAAAAACCAAAGGTGAAAAAAATACTCTTTTGCTATAGGACTCAGGAGTCCCGAAGCCAAGTTTGCCACCTCAACTTAATCCGCTGTGCAGCCTTGGCAGGTCTGTTTACCATCTCTGACCCTGTTTCTTCACTTATCAGATGAGCAAGGTAACTCTGCCTTGCCGACTCCAGGGAGGTCTAGAAGGTTCCCCTGAGGCTAGTGGGCATTACTTCCTACACTGTAAAGTGCCGTGTCCTGGGCAGGTTGTAGCCAGTCCTGAGTCTCTTGGGGAGGCAGAAAGAGTGGATGAGTGGTGGCACAGCTTGGGAAGTGATGGAGGAGCTGGGGGCTGCTGCCCTGCTGGGCCCTAATCCTGCATGGCCACCCTGATGGGCAGCAGCTCTCACTAGTAAAATTTTACGGCCTCTGAGAGCAGGCAGAGAACTGCCAGCAGCAACTCGCTGGAGATTTATGGCTTGCCTCCCCAGTCCTGGCTCGTCCTTCCTCTGCCTGACTTGCTCCAAAGCTGAGGTCCCTGGGCTTGGTCACAGGGACCTGAGGCCCTCTGTGGGGCAAGGGGAGAGGGGTTGAATTAGAAGGGGCTAGATGAAGACTTCGGGTTTAAATTCAGAGTGGAGGCAGGCTGAAAGACTGGATCTGAGGAGCATTTGCTCAGTAAGATTGTGCAGGAGACTGAGTCACACTCTGCATAGGTTACAAAATTGCCCATTATCTAGGGGCCCTTTGGGGAATGTGGTCAAAGTGGCCACATTGTCTCTTTAAGTCCCTGAGCACAGCTGTTCCCTCCCACCACAGGGCCTTTGCACATGCTGTTTCCTCTGCCAGGTGCACCTTCTCCCCAAACCATGGTTTGTATAGTTAACCAGGATGCAATTGTGGATCTAATACATGTAGACACATGAGTGCATGTTGCATAAATGAATGTGTGTGTTCATGACACAAGTGTACCTGGCACACGTGGACATGCGAAGAGCATGAGCATGACGTCATGTACAAGAAACAGAGGACTCTTGGGCAGGGCCGTGCCTGTGTTGAGGGCTGGGTGTGGCTGCATGTGTGCTGGAGTAGGGGGCGGAGAGACAAAAAGAGAGAAGAGCCAGAGAGCCAGAGATGGAGAGAAAGAGACAGGAGGGAGTCAGAGGGACTAAGCGAGCCTGGGAGACGCGGCCCCGCCCCGGGCCTCCGGACCCCGCCGCTGACTTCCGAGGGCGGCGCCCTCCCGGCTCGGCGGCCGGCGTGGTCAGCACCCGTCAGGCTGATTTACGGGCACTCGCCGCCCGCCGCGCGCCGGCCATCAGCCGCCGCCGCCAGATCTGTTATTGATGAACTTTCAGAGACCCGCTAATTAACTGCGCGCACCCGTGGCGGGCGCGGCGGCGCTGGATGGTCCAAGGGGAGAAGCGGGATCTCGGCCGCCTGAGTCCCAGCTGCCCGGGTGGGAGCCCACCGTGCCCTCGCCAGGATCCGCAGCAACACCATGTGTGACCTTGGCAAGTGGCTTAAGGTACAGATCATCCAGAATACTGCGGCGAGGGGACTGGACCGCATGACTTCCCTGCCAAGCTTGGGAGTCAGTGGGGTGGCATAAGCCTGCGGAAACTGGCCCATCACTTCCAGTCCTGATTCTGCCACTTCCTGCCTGTGCAGGGATTTGATCTCTGGGAGCCTCGTTTTCCCCGTCTGGAATACTGGAATATCACTGTGGCTCTGGGAATTGAGGTGAGAATTCAAACTGCTCCCTGGTGGGTGCTCAGGGTCTTGTACAGAGCAGGTGCACTGCAGGAATGAGGGCCAGTGACCAACTGGGCCCCCTGCCTGGTACCATCCAGGGATGCAGGAGGCTCATTGCCTTCGCTCTCCTTGCGGGTTGAGCCCAAGCCTAATGGGCACTGGGAAGAGGCACATGCAGTCATTCAGCTACTCACTGAGCGCCTGGTGCTGCATCAACAGCAAACACCATCACAGTCATAACCGAGGCAGAGGCTGCTGAAGAGAAGCAACCCTGAGAGTCCAGCAGGGGACAACCTCAATTAAAGTGGGGGCGGAGGAGGGCTTCCTGGAAGCAGCAAAGCAGAGGTAAGGAGTGGTGAGTGTTCCAGGCAGAGGGAACTGCTAGTGCAAAGGCCCTGAGGTAGGAAGGAGTTGGGCGGGTTTTGAAGAACAGGAGGATATAAGTGAGACTGGAATGGAGCCAGTGAAGGGCAGGGGCCAGGAGAGGAGAGTCAGCAGTGGGACAGGGATTTGAATGCAGGACTGGGGCATGAGGAGGTGTGCTCAGAGCTGCCATCAGGAGCCCTTGCCCTGCGCCTGGACAGGATGATTGAGAAGCTACATCCCCCCTACCCTGGGACTTCCCTCCATAGCTTGGCTTCTATGAACTTCATCTATCTGCCCCTCCCTCCCCCACCGCCCGACATCTACCAGGTTCTAAAACAAGAGGGAGATACTCCTGGGTAGCAGGGCCAGGCTCCCCAACCTGTCCTCATTTTGCAAATTAGGAAACTAAAACTCAGAGAGGACAAGTAACTTGCCCAAAGGCACACAGCTGAAACCACCCGATGAGCACCTACTCTGGGGTGGGTGCAGGGCAAGGGACCCTGCCTACCAATGGGCCCTTTCCTGAGCATTTCACCCTCTGGCCACACTGGGAGGTGAGGGAGATGGTCTTTCTTCCATTCCTCAGATAAGGAGTTGGGCTCAGAGGACCCCAGAGGAGGAGTGAGTGCAGAATTGGACTCAGAACTGGTTTGAGAGGGAGGATTGAACTAAATATCAGTTTTTTAATTTTTTTAACTGTCTTAAGAGCTTCCCTTTTTCTTATCTTTTCTTCGCAATATTACTTTGCAATATTTACTTTGTTTATTATGGATTTTTTTCTCTTTGAGTCTCCCCCACCCCACCCCCACCCCCACACACACCCAAGTACTAAAAACTGGGTTATTTGTGTAGCTACAGTTTATGTCCTTTTACAGCTATTTCCCCATTCCATCCTTTGGGGTACAGGACTGAAGTGACACAGAAGCAAAACATAGAAACAGAAATAGGGAAAGACAGAGAGAAACAGAGAGACAGTGAGACAGAGACAAAGGCAGAGCGGTGGAGACAGAGGTCAGATAAACGGGGTCGGGGGTCGGTGCCTGATGGAACGAAAACAGAAGCGCCAGAGCCCTCAAGGCCCAAGTGCCCATGGGTCACCAAGGCCTGGTAGAAGTCTCAGGTTTAGATGATACCCCTGGATTTTTATTAAATATTCTCCTGCCTCCTCCCTAGAAAGTCACTTTAGGGACAGAGGAGAATGGAGCCCTGGATTGGAAGGACAATTTCTCTGCCAAAGCTTCTTTTGTATGATGGGGTTCAGGACACACTACCCCATTTGAGCATTTGAGAAAACAGCAGCAGCAGGAAGGTCACTCTCACCTTCCTCCTCCCTTGTTCCCGAGACAGGTCACTCCAGAGGTGCCTTCCCTAGACCCAGAGGAAAGGAACATCCTTGTCTCTGAAGACACAAGGACAGAAGAATCTGAGCAAGCAGGCCCCGCTCAGTGCCCCCCAGTTTCTTCCCGTTGGATCAGACCCTTCTATCCAATCATGCTTCCAACGCTTGTCCACTCCATCAAACAGCGTAAAAAGTCACAGGTTTCTCTGCTTCTTTGGGTTTTCATTTCTGAAGACTCCTGTGTCATATAAAACTTATTAAATAAATTTGTATGCTTTCCTCTTGTTAATCTGTCTTTTGTTTTAGGGGCCTGAGCCAAGAACCTTGCCAGAATGAGGATAAAAAATCTTTCCTCCCCTACAGTGGGAAATAAGATATTCAGCCCCTCACAACCACCCAGAGTCTCCCCACCATGAGGTGGACAGGGGGCTTGGAAACACGTGTCCCCTGAGTTCCTGGGTGCTGAGGAATTACCCCCCACCCCCCGCCAGTCCTACTGGGTACAGGGTGCAGGCCTCTGTGGGTCAGGGCAAGATTCCTGGGACAGGTCTAAAGAACAAGGGTGACAGTGAAAAAATGGCTTCTGCAGGACAGGGGGGTCCAGAAACGCTGCGTTACACTGGGCACGTCTCCCTCTCTCCCTGGGCCTCCCCCCTTCCACCCCTCACCCCATCCATGTTCCCAAAGCCCTCTGTGAGCCAGGGAGAGCTCTCTAAATGGGAGGGGTATTATTATTCCTGTTAGTACTGTTGTTGTTGTTTGAAAAGAAGGCTAAAAGCACAGTGGTTAAGGTCACAACTCTGGAGCCCCACACGGACCTGAGTTCAAAACCTGTTTCTGCCACTTTCAAGCTATGTGACCTTGAGCAGATGCCTTCTCTCCCTGAATCTCAGTTTCCTCATCTGTAAAATGGGTAGCAAAAATACCTGACACCTGGGTTATTTGGAGTTCATAAGTTAGTGTGTGCAGCAGCTACTGCGCAAAGGAGTACCCAGTAGGTGCTCAGTTGTGCCGCCATCTTCCTTTTACTCTGTCCTGAAAAGAGGCACACCCGGCCTCCTGCCAATGACAGCCACCCCAGGGCTTCCTGCTCTCCCTCCTCCGTCCAGAAAACACTTGTGCAGATCCCCTTTCCAGCCTCATAGAATGAAGATTATGGAGAGGCCCAGGTTTTCCCTTGCAGACAAAGACCAAAAAATAAAAATTCCAAGCTATCCCAGGAGGCAGCTGGAGGCTCAGGAAAGACTGTAGCCAACACCCCTCCCCAGGTATGAAGGATTCACTCTCTGGGATCCTGGTTCATTCTCACAGCTGCCAGAGAATCGGGGAGTCATGCCTGGATCTGCATCCCCATTTGCCAGGAAAGAAAACTGAGGCCCCAAGGACGGAAGCCAGTAGCCCCCAGCTCAGCCCCCTAGGCCCAGAGTTGCCTCCTGGAATGTGGTGCAGGGATGCCCAATGATGCTGAAGGGTCACCAAAAGAAACTGGGAAAGTGCTTAGCTCATTCCTTGGCACTGGAAATTTCTGGGCAGGAAAGCAAATGCTAGATAGCAAGACAAGCCCCATCATTCTCCTCCAACTCTCTGATGACTGCAAGGAGAAAGCATCAGCTGCGTGCTGCTGTGTTTTAAGTATCTAACAGAAAGGGAGCTGACCCAGGCCCAGGAGCCTCAGGGCCAGCCGCCCAGTGCCAGCTAGACTGTAAAGACACTTGCATTTCTAATTCAGTAGTTACTCCTCATTTATGGCCAGTTTTCAATTCAGAATAGTGATAGAAAATTGCCTATTGAAATAAAAAGTGAATCTTTTAAACACATATTAAGTAAAAAAACTGTGCAGATGAGGTTCAGATAAGGGCAACATCAGGAAGGAAGGTGGCAGTTTGAGAAGCATGTTTCTTCCCGTCTTGATAGATTGATAGTTTGCAGCGTGCACCTGCCCCCAGGAGGGTGCCCCACACACGCCCATCCACCAGCCATCTGCTGACATTTAGTGGGTACCTACCCAGTGGTGCCCAGTGCCAGCTGCTTACAGTACTCTGTGCAATCGAACAGAAGTGGCCCTGCCCTCCAGAGCTTACAGTCTAGCAGAGAAATCAATACATGAGATCCTCACAGACTGTGTGATAAATGTCCTGAGGACCCAAAGTTGTGCTAGAGAAAGTCACAGGACAGAGGTAAGTTTGTTGCAGGGAGGGGGAGTGGAGGGAGAAAGTTCCAGCTGTGTTGAGAGCAGAAAGGACAGCAGACGCAAAGGCCCTGGGGCAGGAAAAGGCCACCCCTTAGAAGAGCTGAAGGAGGAAATGAAAGGGGGGCTGGTGCAGAGGGAGATGAGGAAGGACCTTGGAGGTCCTGGGGAGGAATTGGGGTTTGGGTCTGGGTACAACAGGGAGACATTCATTGGACTGTTTTTATTTAATTTTGTTTTGTTTTATTATTCAATTAAGAGAGTGATTTGCTCCAATATGAGTTTTAAGAAGACCCCTGGCCACTGCCTGGACCACGGACTAGAGGAGTCACCATGGAGGAAAGGAAGCCACAAGGGGAAGGAGGGATGATAGTGGCTTTGAAAGGGCTGGTTAAAGCAGGGAGCAGAGAAGCAGTCAGAGCTGAGGAGGAGCTGAGGTTACATTGGAGGAAGGGGGACTACAAGGCAGAGGCGGGTTGTTGATGCATTTAACAGATATTTATGAAGCACCTACTGTGTTACAAATACCAGACTGGGGACCAGGGAAACAGAGCTGGATGACACAGAGAAGGAAACTGTCCCCATGGGGATGACTGTCCAGGAGGTAAACACATTATGCTAAATGCCCAAATCTGAGTGTCACACGCTTGCACACGCACACAAACACGCACACCTGCACAAGCCCACTCTCACCCCCTCCCAGGTTCACGTGCACGCGCACACACATGTACATGCGCCAGGCACCCACGTGCACACATCCAGCCCTGCTTGCCCTTGCACACACACACACGCGCACACACACACACACACACACACACACACACACACTGGCTTCATTTATAATAATAACCTTGGTGATCGCACTTCATCGGGCTGACGTTGCCAGGCAATAATTGAGATCCTCTTGCTCCTCCTTTACCAGGTGATTCATTGAAAATGTGCTGCACACGCCTCAGCCCCATCAAACGCTGCAAGCACTAAGAATACTTTTTTCTTTTGTAGCGAATGACATTTGAATTCATTTTCTTACCTATTATGCGCTGAGACAGCACAGACTGAGTGGTTAGTACCTGTCTGCCATTATGTAATGTGACAGAAATATGACACAGCTGGCTGCTGTGGAAATGCCTCTGGGGCACCTGGACTTGCTGGTCTTCAGGACCAGAGGCGAGAGCCCAGTTTGCTAAGCCATGTCACCACACAGCCACTGAATCACTGCTTGACTTTGAACAAGTGACTTTGTTGCTTAGAGCCTCAGTTTTCTCATCTGCTAAATGGGGGTGAGAGGTATGAGCTGGATGATCTTTTAGTGACTTTCCCAACCCTCCCGAGTGTGATTTTTGGGCTCAGACTAGGCCACTGGGCTCCTCCGAGGCCCACTCTCTCCGGGGCGTGAGTGCTGTGTCTGTCAAAGTTTGAGAGAGTGAATCCTCCCCTATGAGGCCCACAATTCATTCATTCGTTTAGCAAGTGTGGCTGAGGGTCTACATCTGCCACGCTTGCTCCAGGGACTGGGCAGAAGGTAGCAAGCAGGACAAAGTTCTCAGGAGCTTACATTACAGTGACAATATTTCAGCAACAAATATTTGTGAGTAAGTGAAAGAATGAATGAATGAATGAATGAGTCTGGACTGGAAATGGAGGCTGGGGAAGTGTTAGTAGATAACAGATACCAAGTTCCAAGAGTGGCAAGATGTCCCAAGAGAGAGAGAAGGACCTGGGCTGAACCCCGGAACTCCAGCTTCTGAGACAAAAAGAAGAGGAGCTCCCAGAGGAGCCTGAAGAAAAGCACCAGGGAAACTGGGCAGAGAGGAGGTCCCTGGTGGGTGAGGAGAAGGGTGGGTTCAAGGCTCCCATGTGAAGTCTGTGGACAGCAGGGAGGAAGAGCCATTGGCAGTGGGGCCAGAGCCCTGTCTAGCCTGAGTCCCCACCAGATGCAGGGGCCACCCCCTCACAAATCCATCCTCCAATTCCCCACCCTCGCTGCTGCAGTTTAACCTCAGAGCCATGCACCAAGTGCAAAGCAAAGACAGCACCTTGGATCACCATCATCATGTGACCATGCAACTGACACTGCCTGGGCACCTACTGTGTGCACCAGCCCTGAGGACACTTTGCATGCAGCCTATGATGCGCCCTTCCCAATAATACTAGGTGGCAGGAGTGTGACAAACCCATTTCACAGATAAGAAAATACACTCAGAAGGAAGGAGGTCTTGTCCAAGGTCAGCTAGCTATTAAGGCGTGGGAAGATTTGAATCTCTGGCTTCAGAACCCAGAATCACCATCACCACCACGCTATGCTGGAAGACCCGTGAGCACTTTCTAAAGTGAAAATCCCTGTGCACACATGGGGACCCTTACCAGGAAAGCCCCTGGGCAGCTTTCTGAGCCAGGCCTCTGCTCCTTTGGGGCTGCCCCACCCTCTCGTTCTAGATCCCAGTAGGGTATGTGGGGGGCTACACCTTGTTCCTGCCCTCTTGCCCACCCGGGCAACCATGCCTGGGAAACCTGCTGCCGGCCACCTCGCCAGGCTGGATCCCTGCTCCTGACATTCAGTGGAGCCTGCGGGTCCCCTTCACAGCTGCTACTGATTACAGCTACTTAACTGGCACATTAACCACAGAGTCAGAAATTAGGAGCCACACTCTGCTCTCCACTTAACAATCACTGCGTCACTTGACTTAGTCTCTTTTAGCCTCCCCTTGGCCTCCTCCACATCCAGCCATGGAGGGCTGGTGGCAAGCCCCACTTGGTCACACATAGTGTCACTGGCCCTTGCTCTAGCCCCAACATTCCCCCAAAACAGCTCTTCCTTGCTCGTCAATGCCAGCAAGCCTGCCACTGGCTGTTGTCCTTTGGGGTAAAGTCATCGTCCAGTGCTTAAAATGCAACTCTTCAGGGAAGCTGCACACTCCTGGCCATGACACACAGGGTCATGCTTGATGAGGTCCCTGAGGATGTCCTAGGCTTGCCTCTCCCACCACGCACAGGCACAGCAACCCAGCCTGCTTCCCTGCCAGGCCTTCGCCGGTGCCATTCCCTCTGCCTGGAGCACCCCACCCTCCTTCCCTCCCCCTCCTCCACCTGGCCCTCCCCCCTCCCCCTCCCTGCTCCCACTGGTGGGTTATAGCACTCATCTCAGACCACTAGTCCTGCCCTCCTCTCCCCAATTCCTTGCCAGCTCCTTGGGGACAGGGAGTGTGTCCTGTTCAACCACACTAAATCATAATAGCAATAACAGCAGTAATCGCAGTAGCGCTGATGTACCGAGCACCTACGTTGTGCCCAGCATAGTGCTGAGTGCTTTATCGTTATTCTTGTTTTTAGAGATGAAGGTACCGAGGCTCAGAGAGGAAGCCACTCACTGTCCACTTGATAGGGGCTTCCAACCCATCGTTGTCACCAGGAAAACAAAGCTGCCTCCCGCTTCTAACCACAGTAGGGAGGAAAGGGCCCCAGGCCACTCGAACCCTGGCAGGGAGAGGGTGGGTGTCATCTCAAGGCCTCCAGCCCCTTCCCCAGTTCCCACCTGGGTCACAGACACAGGGTAGGGCCCAGTGGCCATTCTGTCTTCCCCTGAGAGCTGGGTGTTTACACCATTACATCCCGGAGAAGGAATTTACTGTCTTACTCCTGAGATAGCAGGGAAGTCATTCCGGCCAGACGAGTCATCAGCACAGCCCTGGAGAGCTGCTTCCCACTTTTACAGAAATAAAATAAATACCCCAAGAGGTCCACTCCTTCCAGACAGGAAAGAAAGCTGGCCTTGTGGCTTCAGGGGAGCAGGGCTGTCATCCTGCTGGGTGACGGCAGCATGGAAGGCACCCACCTGGGACAAGATGGGCTTTCCCCACAATGGGGGGATCAGCCTTGACCTTTCCAACTGGGATATGTGTGGCCCCAGGTCAAGGCTATGTGCCCTGAGCCAAGTGGACTTCCCTCTCTGGGCCTCCTATTTTCCTCACTGTTGGATGAGGGGCTTATTTTTCATCTTGTCTCCTTTGAACTCTGAGAGTCAATAAAAAGTGAGGAAACTGAGTCCCAGAGAGGAAAGAAACTGGTCCACATGGTCAGGCCAGGGCAGAGCTGGCATTTGGACCAACTCTGAATGCCAGATGGGGCAAGCCAGAGTTCCCACCAGAGTTTTTCA
The DNA here is from genome assembly GCF_027409185.1 of Cynocephalus volans. Classification (NCBI taxonomy): domain Eukaryota; kingdom Metazoa; phylum Chordata; class Mammalia; order Dermoptera; family Cynocephalidae; genus Cynocephalus; species Cynocephalus volans. The sequence goes on from NC_084461.1 coordinate 201,699,820, forward strand.
AACTGTCCTCCGTGGAACGCTGGGGTTTCCATGAAGCCTCCTCACGTGCCCTCATGGGATGTGAGTGGGAGAAAACAGAGCAGGGGGGTTTTCTGTCTCCCATCCCACCCCCAGGCAGGCCAGCCCTTCTCATCTGTCTTATCTCAGGGGTTCTCGAAGGTTTTGTCTGGACCCACATTGTCCCAGGCAAAAAGAAAAAATAAGAATAGCACCAGAATCCACGTGAATAAGCCAGGCAGAATGGGAGGCGAGGGAAGAGCAGGGAAGGAGTGAGTGTTTCTTCTAGGGGACAGAGGGGACTCACATCTTCTCTGAGGGTGGGGCTTTTAATGCATTAAGGACAAATTTCCTGATTCCTAAAAAGAAACCAGGAGTCATGTTTCCTCCATCATACTGGCAGACACAGGTGTCACCCCGTATGGTGACACAGGCTCCCCGAAGCTGAAGAACTTGGCGGGCAAGTTTTGGTGCTGCCTTCTGTCCCCAACCCCAGTGGGATGAAGGGGGCCCAGCCTCCTGGAAGGGAAGGGTCAGAACTCTGCCACTTGAGCTCTGGTGGGGTGGGATGACATCATCCCGAGCACACTTGCTGAGCTGAGCAAGGACCCACAGCAGTTCCAGAATTCCAGGGACCAGTCACCAGGTGTCCCTTCCATGGAAGTAGCCAGCAGCTCCACGTATGTCTCCAGGGCTAACCGGGCACATCGTGGTTCGTGCTGAGGACAGCCTGGCATCCTCGGGCCTGGCCACGCACACGGAGATGGCATTCAGCCTTCCTTGAGTGCGTCATTCAAACCCCGGGTCAAACTCTTAACATTCCAACAGGGCACTTGGCCCTAAATGCAAACTGCTGCAGTGTAATAAGTGAAGTTGCCCTCTGTGACCGAGGACCCACAGGCTAATTGAGGGTTGGCCCAGAGACTTGTCCCAAGGCCACAGTGTGGGCGTGGAGAGGCCAGGGAAGTTTCCTGGGGCCCCTGTTCTCTGGGGACTGGTTTCTCACATCAGTGCATGTCATCTTAATGGCCCCTGGGAATTTCCTAGAAAGGTCCCATGAAGGGACCCACGTGCAGTAAAGTCAAACATGAGTTTGATGAGACTCTGCTTAGTATATTCAAATCCCAAGAGGGGAGAAAAATATGCAAAAGAAAAAAAAAAGAAAAAGACAATGATGGGATTTTTCCCATTTTTTAATGGCTTCTAGAGTGTCTAGTATAGCTGACTTTACCCACAAATGAAGCAAGTCTCCTTCACACAGGGTCAGATCAAGGCATGCATCTCTCTCTCCCCCAACCCCCACACAATACCTCCCACCTCCTTTCGCCTTTATGCACTGATGTCTGGAATTCCTTTAACCAACATTGGATAACAGTTTTGTTGGTTGGTTGGTTGGTTGGTTAACACATCACTCTCAGCCATCATCAGCCACCCGACCCCCTGGGCATCTTCTTCCGTGGTTCCTGGAGGGCCCTCGAGGATAGCATGGGTCTTTACCCCAACCCCAGCCCTTGGACAATTAGGGGTGGGGGAGGACCAAGCCAACCCCGTCCACCTGGATCCTCAATGGCCCATCCAAACAGGGGTGGCCAGGGGCCGGCAGGCTCCTCAGTGCACAGAATTCAGGATTTCCACAGCGAAACATGAGAAAATTTCCCGCTTTGTCATGGATTAAAATTCCTGATTTGACATCTTGGTCATGGAGCTTTGAACTGACTGTCAAAGTATAAACCAGAGCCGGACTGCACGGATCTGTGCGTGGTCCCTGGGGCTTTAAACCACATGTTCTCAGGAACTGCCATCTTAGCATTTCCACAAACGTGGGCTCAGAGAACTTCGAATCTATGTGGTGACTTTTTCATCAAAAGGGCTCAGAGGGGTGCATTGTCACCATCCCACACACAGTTACACGATTTCAAGAAGAAATCACCTGCATCGTTTACTTATTTCAAATATAATACACTTATTGCATAAATTGTAGGAAAGACCAATAACTGAAAAGTCATGAAGGATAATCTAAAATCAGCAAGTCTGGAAATCATCAAGCTTATTCTTTTATTACCTTTAAATTTTTTCTCTATACATGCATTATGCATATTTACACAAAATGGGATAACGTGGATAATTTGGTAATAGCAAAGTGATCTTTTCATGTTGTAAGGCACTCACTCATTCACACATCTACCAACAAATTTTTATTGAGCACCTACTATATGCCAGGCACTGACCTAGATCCTGGGGGGGAAAAAACAAATGGATAAACAAAATCTTTGGATGAGTGGCCCTGGGAAAGTCCCTTTACCACTAGTAGCCTCAGTTTCCCCATCTGTGAACCACAATATGGGGGTGAGTATAAGGCCTCTGAGATCTGCATTCCTGAGAGCCTGGGAGGGCTCTGACAAAATCCAGCAGCGTCAGGAGGGAGAGGCTGAGTCCAGAAAGAGGAGGGTCTAGGCCAGGCAGGGCTGGAGTGGCTCTGCAGAGATGGTTTTCTGGCTCTGAAGTTGCTCCCAAAGAGGACACTGGGCATGATATGAGCACAGCTTCTCCTTGTCAGAATGTAAGCCCCACTCCTGGGGCCACGTGGCAGGGTCCACAGTTACCTGGATGCCCACGTGCTGGCCATTTGCTACACCCAGAATCAGAAGCACATCTCAGAGCTGTGCCCTTCATTCTAACATTGGAGGGGCACCTTCTTTTTGCTTCTGACAAACTTGCTCCCAAGAGGTTTAAAATACCCTTTGGAGCTCCCCAACCAACAGCAAAAGGGGAGAGGCAGGTCACACAAGAACAGACAGGGTCGCATCAGCAAGTTAAAGGTCCAGGCCAGAGCCTGCCACCACACACCAAGCAACATTCATTGAGCGCCTTGGACTTTGGCTGCCTCATCTGTGACATGGGAGCACATGGAAGTGGATTCGAAAAATAGCACTGATTGCTTGCTAATGCCTCCCACCTATGGGCCTGTGATTGCATTGGTTTCCTCCTCAGAAGGGCCCTGAGGGGTGGTGCATCCTGAGCCCTATTGAGGAAACTGAGGCAGAGAGGTGACTCTTTTATCCAAGGCCACACAGCTGGGAAATGGCAGAGTTAAGGATCCATGAAGACACTGGGACCCAAACCCCTTAGTCTCTGAAGAGCAGCTTTTGGAGGTACTCTGAGCCCTATTTTCTGGAGCCAGAGCCCAGCTCACCCCCCAGAAATGCAGATCTGCTCCCGGGCTCCCTCCAGGCATCTGAAGATGCTTCTGGCTATCTCGAACAAGGAGGGAACCTGCAGCTGGGCCTTCAGAACCCCAGTGAGGTTTTACAATAACCACAGCCAAGGGGAACATCTGACTGCTCTGCCCCGGATAAACCTCGCGTCAATCCCATGAGGAAGGGAGGATCTCCCCATTTTACAGATGAGAAATTGGAGGCCCACAGAGCTTATGCAATTCATCCAAGGCCACTGTATCAGTTTCCTATTGCTGCTGTAACAAATCACCACAGATTTATTATCTTACAGTTCTAGAGATCAGAATTCCAAAATGAGTTCTATGGGGCTGAAATTGAGGTGTCAGCAGGACTGCATTCCTTCTGGATGCTCTAGGGGAGAATCTGACTCACAGCCTTTTCCAGCTTCTAGAGGCCACCTGCATTCCTTGGCACCTGGTCCCTTCCTCCATCTTCCAAGCACACCACTCTGACCTCTGCTTCCTTCCTCACCTCACCTTCTCTGATTCTGACCCTCCTGCCCCCCTCTTATAAGGACCCTTGTGATGACATTGGCCCCCCAGATAATCCAGGATAATCTCCCCATCTCAAGATCCTTAACTTCAAAGTCTCTTTTGCCATGTAAGGTAACATATTACAGGTTTCAGGGATGCAGGAGTGTGGGCGGGGGTGGGAATTATTCTGTCTATCATAACCACACAGGAAGAAAGTGGCAAAACCAGTTTGAACCCAAGTCTAACTGGCTCCAAAGTTTGTTTCCTCCACCTCCAGACTCCCTGAGGCCATTAAAAACGATGGATAATGTTGCCAGAGAGAATAAAGAACAATTTATTTAGTATAAGTATATCCCAAATATTGCATGGGATATACTTATACTAATTTTATTCATTGTTTATCTGAAATTCAAATTTAATTGGGCATCCTGTGTTTTCGTTTGCTAAATTAATCTGGCAAACCCAAAAGATTAAAAAAAAAAAAATGGAAGAAAAAAGGAGCACCGTAGGAGAAAATCTGGGTTCAAGTCTTGGATCCAGCCAGGAGTAAACTGGGAGGCTTCATTTCCCCCTCTTTGGGCCTCAGTTTGCCCATCTGTAAAATGGGGCAGCAATGGCAAATCTCCCTCCCCACCCCCCAACAAAAAAGATGCCATTGACAGCACACAGGAGAAAGTGTTTGCACACTGCAGAGAGCTGTACCCACCACAGCAGCCTGTTCCACCCCCCTCTTCCAATCCACAGGGCAGGGACTGAAGAGGCTATTCCCAGGGCCCAGCCCAGATGGGGCTTAAATTCCAGTCAGACGGGAGCCAATTTCCCTGGCTCATTATCCCAAACCAAATTAGGGCAGCCCAGGCTGTGCCACTCACAGCTTAATTGGGACTCACAGACGTCCCGCCCCGTGCCTTCTTTCTTTCCCACTCCCCTGTCCCCAGCCGGGCCATGCCTTAGGGGAGCCAGAGGCTGCCCAGGCCTTGCCACCTGGGCCCTCGCAGACGCCCCAGTGTAATCAATTAGACCCAGGCCAGGCTGGCTCGTAATGGGGTGCCGCTGGGCAGCTGGGTCCAGCATCGATCCCAGCCCCTGGTAACCCCCAGAGAAGGGAGGCGGCCAAGACGGCCACACAGATGGCAGTCTCCAGGGCCCTCTGCCCCCACCCCCTCCCAAGAGCTGCAGTGGACAGGTCAGGCTGGACAGAGGACTGAGCACCTTGTGGGCTCTGCATGAGCCTGGAGGCTGGACTTTGGTGTTTGGTCCCCCAAAGAGGCAGAAATAGGAAATACTGTCCTGCTGGGATCCAAGTGTTCCCTCTCCAACTGGAGCATTCTTCATCCCTCCAAGCCATCCAGATGTCCCCTCAGGCCCCACAGGGGGACCTACTGCAGAGGCTCTGAATGCAACAGGGCAGAGGTAGGGCCAGGGCTTTCTCTGAAGAATCTTCTCCTGGAGCCTCCACCCTGCTCCTTTCCCCCATCACAAAGGTTGGTCAGGCTGGCTGGCAGGGGGCACAGGGGAGGGGACTGCTGGCAGCCACAGGAGTCCCATATGGGGATAATGAGGAGGCTGGAGGGACAGGTAGGATCCCCATTTGGCCATGTTTGCCGCCATCAATGTTATCTGAGCTCCCCACCCCACCTCCCTCCCACCACCCCAGAAGCAGGGACGACAGCTTTAGAACCTGGGGAGGGTGGTCTGGAGGGGAGGGGGGCCTTGTGCATGTGTGTTTTTGGCAGGTAAGATTGTGTGCGTAACTATGTGGATTTCAAGGGTGCATGTGCCTGATGGCAAGGATTTCCCTATGTCAGGATTACTCTGTATCCCCCACTTCAGCCATACAGTAAGTTGTAAGGATTATTTGCAGGATGGGTGTTATGTGGGGTCTGTGTTTCCGAGCTCATGTGAGTTGGCCTGGGAAATACTATGCATGTGTGAGTGTGTGTGAGTGTGTGTGTCCATGTGGCATTCTTCTCCCTCTGGGCCAGTGTGTTTACCTAAGAAAGGACCTGGGGGCTTGGCTTTCCGTCTTGGAGACTCCAGGCCCAGGCATGCCTACCCACTGCGGGCCTCAGACATCACCTACCCTGCTGCAGGAACTTCCCTACTCCAGCCCTAGCATCACACCTGGTGAAATACAAATTTAGAAAAATGAAATGATGTGAAAAGAATAAAATAGAAGTCACCTATAGTGACACCACCCAGAAATAGGACTGAAGCTGAGCCCTCGCCTTGCACCTCGTGGGATCATCACGGCCCTGTGGGCAGCTGCAGATGTGAGCCCAGTTTACAAATGAGAAGAGTGAGGCTGGGAGAAGCCAGGGGTCAGGGCTGGGCTGCATTAGTGGGGATGCCCAGACCAGATAAAAATCAGACCTTGAGGAGAACAGTGTTTGTGGAATTGAATCCAATCCAATCCAACCCCAGAGACTCCAGCAGGCTTCGAGTCTCACACCTGCTACCAACTGGCTGGGTGACCTTGGGCAAGTTACTCACCCTCTCTGGCATCAATTTCTCTGTTGACAGCTTTGCCCCAAACTGCTTACACCTCAGAGAGGGTCCATCCCACCCTTCCTCCTGATACAGCATTCACCCCTCTTCCCATAGCCAGTGAGGGATCTGTCCAGCTGCTGCTCACCAGATGGGGAGCCCACTCCCTCCCAAAGCCGCAGGTGGCACTGTCGGCCAGTGGAACCTCACGGGAGAGGTATATGGACTCAGAAGCCAGACTGCCTGGGCTTGAGACCTGCCTCTCATCAGATGAGCTGTGTTGCTAACCGAACAGTGCCTCAATTTTCCCATCTGTAAAATGGGGATAGAGAGGTAGCTATCTCCTAGCATTACTGGTGATTGCAGGATTGCCACTCTGCATTGGCTGATGCCATGAATGTTATTGGAGCTGCTCTATTTCTCTTCTGTCTCCACTCCCCAAAAAATGAAGTGTTGAAAGCAGGGAAAGGTGGCATGGAGAGGAGAGGGCATGGAGACTCCAAGTTGATAAATGCAAAGTGCTTTGAGCAGTGCTGGCACCAAGCAAGTGCCGTCACAGCGTTCCTTATCATCATCATCACCACTCAGAGGCGCTTCCTCACGTTAGAATGCATCTTCCTCCTTGTCACTTCCACTCGTTAGTCCTCAAGCAGGTATTAATACATCACACCCACTTTACAGATGAGTAAACTGAGGCCCGGAGAGAGCAAGACACTTGCCCAGGTCACCCCGCGGCCTCCAGAGCAGCCCTGGAGGCTGGTCCCACACTGTGTCAGTCCCTCCCTGTCTGTCTGAGCCAAACTGGGGCAGGCTGAGAGGACAGAGGAGAAGGGTGGGGGCTAAAGCCCCTTGCAGGCCCTGCCAGAGTGAGTGGGCTGCGGTCCAGCCACCGGGCGCAAGCTGGCTAATTGCCGACACACGGCTGCTGCCCTGGACCGCGACACGGGCCCCTGACAGACATGATTTATGAGGGCCCTCGGCAAAGCGGAACCCACTCAATTGCCTATTACCTCACTTAGCAGACACCTTGTCACCACCCGAGAGCCGGGTGTTAAAAATACAAACCAGGCCGCCAGCCGGCCCGCGCACGGCCCCTCCACCTGCTCTGCACCAGATAGCGGGCCTGCCGGCCGGCCAGCTAAACTCTACTCGGGCTGGATTGAGGAGTTGAGACAGGATTAATGATGTACATGTCATCAGGTCTCTGTTTCTGGGTTGGGAAACAGAACGGCCAGAGCAGGGGTGGGGCTCCAATGTCCAGACCAGTCCATCCATCATCAGTGCCCACTGCAGAGATGGGAACAACTGAGGCCCAGCAAACTGGAGCTGCTCGTCATGTGTGTGCCCGTGTGTGTGTGTGTCGGTGCGTGTACCTATGCCTGTGTCCCTGTCTGGGAGCATCTGTGTGTGTCCTTCCACTGTGTGAACCCTGTCCTTGAGTGATGGGATGCAGCCCCCTGCCCGCCCTATATTGGTCCACATTGGGTTGTCAGCTGGGGTCTGAGAAACCACTCAGTGGGAGGACACTTTGTGGCAAAGGGAGCTGTGCCTGTGGGTCCCCAAGGCACAGAGAGATGGGATCAACTTCAATCATGCCTTCATTTATTCAGTTACTCACCGGGCACCCCCTTTGCACTGACCAGGGCCACAGTAATGACCAGAGCTGGCCATGCCCTCAGGGACCTTGTAGCCTAGGGTGCAATTCAAGTGGCATGTGGAGCTATTGGGACCCAGAGGAGGCGACCGACCCAGCCAAGTGGTTAGCGGGTTGGCTTCCCAGAGGAGACCTGGAAAGCAAGTGGGAGTCAGACCAAGAGAGAAAAAGGTGTCACAGACAGAGGAACAGACCAAGCAAAGGCCTGGAAGTGGATGAAGCAGATTATCCGGCCTGTGGGGGCCTCTCCTCCTTGCCCCTGTATTTTTGCCAGTTGCCTCTCATCTCATCTTCTTCCTTCAGGTGTCAGTTTAAACTTCACTTCCAGAGGGCTGGCCCGTGGCTCACTTGGGAGAGCGTGGTGCTGACAACACCAAGTCAAGGGATAAGATCCTCTTACCGGTCATCTTTTTAAAATAATAAATAAATAAATAAATAAACTTCCTCCAGGAATACGTCCCTGACTTCATGTGTGTACGTGTGCATGCATGTGTGCATACACACACACACACACACACACACACACACACGGGGTGAGTCCCACAAGTACCTGCTCTTTCCCTTCAGAGCACATATCAGAGTGTGACTAACCTCAAGAGTCATCTGCTCCCTCGCGTGAGGACATTCTTATCTGCAGCTGTATCCCAGTGCCAAGAACAGTCCTGGCTCATAGCAGGTGCTCAGTAAATGTTTGTTGATTGAGTAAGTGTGAGAGAAGACAGGAAAGTGTGCATCTGTTGGGATGAAAGAGCTGGGGGCTGCAGGAGCTTGAGAGTTTAGCGTTGGTGTGCCCAGCCACCTTACTGCAGGGTCCATCGCTGACCCAGACACTATATGTGGTAGTGGTCAGGGGCACAGAGGCCCTGAGTCAAATCCTGCCTCTGCCCCCTACCAGCTCTGTGGCCTCAAGAGGATCCCTTAGCACTCTCATCTATAAAATGGGTTGTCAAGAGGATTAAATGAGATAACACAGGAAGCGTAATTAGGAGAGAGTCCTGCACACCGCAGATGCTCTGGCAGTATGGTCACTGCATTATTCCTTTTCTCCACCTCCCTGGCACTCAGCACTAGGCCAGGCACTCCTGGGCTCTCAAACAATGGAGATACAACCATCATTATCATCGTTACTCAGGAAGACAGGTCAGTGCGTGACCTCGTGGCGTAACGGCAGCGCATCTGACTCCAGGAAGACAGGTCAGGCTGTGGGAGCCACTCATCTTGATGGTGGTAATAACCCCTCATATTCACACGGGTTTTTAAAGTTACCAAGAGCTTTCCTGGGTGCTGCTTCCCTTCATTCCCAAGGTCCCAGGGGAGGTGGAGGCCCAGAACTCTCTCTCTCCAGCCTGGCTTTGGGGCCCCATGCAACAGGTTTTTATTCACTCCTCCACCCCTCACTACGTGACCTCTGGCCAGCTCAATTCCTCTCCGAGCTCTGGCAGGGGTAGGCGGCTCAGCCTCTGGGTGTGTTCATGCAGCCTCAGGCCAAGAGCCCGCTGCTTCCTCTGGAAGCTAAATGACAAAAGACCTCTGGTCCTGGGCTGTCAGGCCAGCATTCCCAGGCCTGGTAGGACTCATCAAAGGCCCTGCCCCAGAGCCATACCTGTACCCTTCATGACTCACCTGCAGCCCAGCTCCCCCAGCCACACTAGGGTTTAGAACCAACATTAAACGAAAGCACTGCTGAAGTTTTTCAAGGTCATGCATTCATTCAACAAACATTCCCAGCTTGCTTGGGGGCCAGAGAAGCAGAAATGAAATCGACATGGCCTCTGCCTCAAGGAGTTCACACTTCAAGCAGGAAAATAGTGGTTCATATAGAACATGGGACCCTGGGGACAATCAGGGACACTCACAGCCGAGGCATTGAAGCCAGGATGTGGAAGAGGAGAGTTAGCTAGGGTGGAAGGAGTTTCAGGTAGAAGGAACAATACATGCCAAGGCCTGGGGGCTGGAGAAAGTACAGAGAACTCAAAGAAATGCAGCAAGACTGGAGCAAAGAAAAAGAGGAGTGGCAAGAGAGGGGTGGCTTTTCCCAAGGCTTCCCATCATTGGAAAGTAAAGCCAGAGAGAGATTGTCACGCAGATGCTTCATTCATTCATTCATCTGCTCTGTCATTCAACACTTACTGATACCTACTCTGTGTCAGGCATAGGGTGGGTCCTATAGAGAGGGAGACAAACAAGGAAAAGGCATGAGATGGGTGAGGGAAGCCCAGGAAATGTGGGCACAGCAGGTGGGTATGGCAGCAGGGAAGACTGCCTGAAGGAGGGGCTCCAAGCAATCTGGAAAATGCCTCCTTAAGCTTCTAAGTTGAGCTCAGGTGTCAAGGGGAATATTGGCCTTAAAAGTCTTCCCACTGTCCACAACAAGGAAAATCCACAGTTCTCCTGGGAGCTAGATAGCTGCTCATTCATTCATCCATCCATTCATTCATTCATCATGCCACCCAGAGGTAACTCAGACCCAGCCCTGCCCTCAGAGGCTCCCAGGACCACTGCGAGGGAGATAGAGGTATAAATAAACAAGAGCAAATTAGTGTCAAGGGTGGTAGAAGGTGGACACCCAACATTAGCAGGCAGCAGAATCTCCTGGGAGCTTTGTAAAAAACAGATTCCCCAGGCCCCATCTCAGGCCCTGGGTCAGGCCAGGGAATCTGCATCCTGAAACTCCTCAGGGATTGGAGATGGCTCAACCTGGCACCCGCTTGACAACTGTCATTTCAGAATCTGGCTGTGCCAGGAGCACTGAGCCCCCAGGGCACTGTCTGAATCAGGTGGCAGTGGGGGATAGGCCCCTGCTGACCTCAGGTCTTATTTTAGCCTCTGCCATGTCCCCGGGAGGCCCAAGGGGAGGAGGCTGGGGATTTTACAAGGGGGATTTGCATGGGTATTTTCAGTCTGGATGGAGGATCAGTCTGGCCCTAGCCAGCCCAGAAGGCAGAGAAACCAGGTGCTGAAACCTAACACTGCCCAGTGCCCACCGCTCACCACCCATCCTGGAGAAGATAGCTCCACTGGGCCCTGGGGTGGAGACATGCCGTCAGAGATGAGCACAGAAGCCTCTGTGGACTTGTAAACAGACCTGGCATCTAGAAGGCCCTAAAGAGCTCAAGACTCTATAGTTGGGTGAGATGGGGGCATCATTCCCATTTCACAGATGCAGAAACTGAGACTTGGAGAGGCTAAGCTCAGTGTCATACCCTGACTCAACCCCAAGTCCTTGTGACAATGAACTGGATTTTTGCTCAAAAGGCAGCCCCAGCTCCTAACCAATGCCAGGCCACACCAATGATTAATAAATAATATTAATACATAATGTTCATAACAGCCAACACTTACACAGTGCTTGTATGTGCCAGTCACCACCCTAAGTACTGGACATCTTTTACTACTAACTCACTTTCGTCCTCCTTACCACCACAAAGCAGGTACTAAGAGTATGCCCATTTGACAGATGAGATAAATCCACCACCCCACTTGGAAGTGGGGCAGAAGGATCCATGGAGCCCCAAGTCCCCAATGAGCTTTTCCCTCCCCAGACCACCTCCTTGAACCCTCCCAGCCCTAATGCCTGTTCTGATGTCCACCCCACCCTCTGAAGCTGGGATCTGCAAGGGGGTTAGCAAGATGCACAGCATGCTCAGGGCTTCGTTCATACCTGCCATTTGGAGGCAGAAGGCAGTCTGGGGTCAATGGGCAAAGACAGGCCCAAAGTCCAAAGTCTGGGTTCAAATCCCAGCCTAACCCCAGCCTGCCTTTGACTCCTTAGAAAGGCCATTGGCCCTTCTGAGCCTCAGTTTCCTCCTCTGAGAAACGGGAGCACCTCTTTCCACCCAGTCTACGTCCGGCATAGAGGGTAGGATCAGGAGAGCAGGAATACTCTTCTCTGCCTGCAGGTGAAGAGACTGCGGCCCACAGAGGGGTTGGCAGATGCCCAAGGCCCCCTGGCTGGGCAGGGAGCACATGAGCCCTTGTAAGTCATATGCCCCTGTCAGAATGACAATGAAGGGGGACCAAGGAGCAATGAGGGGCCATTGGCTATGCCCAAGGGGCAGTAGTCACAGGCCTATCTGACTGTTCTCAGCAACAGATGTTGGGGAGAGCATAGGCACTGGAGTCTTATCCAGTCTCCTACCAGTCAGCTGGATGATCTTAGGCTAATTAGTGAACCTCTCTGAGCCTCTCTTTTCTCAGTCTCAAAATGGGGACAATAACAGGGTTGTTGTGAGAATCCAGTGAGGCAGGCGGTGTGGACTTGCCCTTTTACAGATGAGGAACTGGGAACTCAGGGAAGGTGAAGGGGCTTGCCCAAGATCATAGCACCTTCACGCAGCAGCTGAGCAGAAGCCACAGGTCTGCAGAGGAAGAGGCCCTGACAATGGTGGGAGATGGAACTGGGGCAGGGTCCTCAGAAGCATAGACACTGGGAACTGGAGGGTTGGCATTTGCAGGGATGGCCCAGAAAGCATTCCAGATAGGGGAATGAGCCCAGGCGAAGGCTCGGTAGCTGGACAGCAGGGCGCATGTGTGGGAATACCAAGCCATTTGGACGGCTAGCCTAAAGAGGCGTGAAGGTCTGCGAATGGGTGTGTGAAAGGCGGCTTTTCCATCCATGTATGTGTGTGTGCGTCCACTCGCACACATGCATGAGCGTGAGTGGGTTGTCTCTGCCACGGATTCCCCCATGAACGCTCCGCTATTTGTTTGCTCAGTTCCACTCTCCCGTCCCTGCTGCGGCCTTGCTGCACCCCATTTGCCAGTGTGCTCTCTCTCCCTCTCCTGGGGGCGCCACGGGTCATTAAAACCAAAACAAGCCCCTGTTCTGATGCTTAAACCAGATGCCCAGGCCCCATCCTGCCTGGGCCCCATCACAGGGTCAGAATAAGCAGCAGAGCTGCTGGGGAGGCCCCACCTGGGCTACATCAGACCATGGGGGGCCTGGGGTCCCGAGAGGGCCAGACGAGGGAAACCCAATCCCTGACACATGGAGATCATTTGTAGAAGGAAGAAAACCAGTGACCAACTCCAAAGGGATGTGGGTACAGAGGGGCTGGCTGGGGAGCACTTGGGGCCAACGGGAGGCGAGGGAGGGGCTGGGGCAGACCCTGGGCCAGCCCCAGACAGCATTCTCTGGGAGCACCGGGCAAGGCTCCCACCTTCTCTGGGCCTCTGTGTTCTCTTGAATATGGTGAAGACTAAAAGAGACCATTCACAATGTATATCAACAAAATAAAATTTAAAAAAAAAAAATTTTTTTAATTTAAAAAATAAAAATAAAAATAAAAATAAAAGAGACCATTCAGAGCAAGCATGTGACCCTGTGCCCAGCGTAGTCAGCCTCCAGCAAACAGAATAGATATATAAAGAAACCAGGGCTCAGAGAGGTTGTGCAACTTGCCAAAGGTTACACAGCAAGTCAGTAGAGAAGCAAGGCTGAAATCTCCCCAAAGGCTCTGGGAAAGTTCATATATCCACAGGGAAGGGACAGGGGCAGCTGGTCATCATTTGCTAAATTGGACACACCGTGGCCTTCATCTCCCCTAAGGGGACTTCCTCTTCTCCCCATTTTAGTGGGTGCCTCAGGTCCCCACGCATGGCTTCCACCCGTTTGTTTTTTTTAGAATTCTATTGCGATGTAATTCACAGACCATACAATTCACCCTTTTAAAGTGTACAATTCAATGGTTTGGGGGTATACTACATAATTAGGTTTTTTCTAATTTTGGTTTTATATATATATATATATATATATATATATATATATATAACATAAAATTTGCCATTTTAAACATTTTAAGTGGGCAATTCAGTGGCACTAAGTACATTCATATCATACACCAACACCTCTATTTCTAAAACTTTTTCATCACTCCAGAAAGAAACTCTGTACCTGTAAAGCAATAACGCTGTATTCTACTCCCCATCCCCTATTAACCACTACTCTACTTTCTTTCTCTATGAATTTGCCTCCTGTAGCTATTTCATATAAGTGGAATCATGCAATGTTTGTCCTGTGTCTGACTTATTTCACTTAGCATAAGGTTTTCAAAGAACATCCATGTTGTAGCATGTGTCAGAACTACATTCCTTTTTACGGCTGAACAAGATTTCATTGTGTGGATATACCACATTTTGTTTGTCATCAGATAGACACAGGCTGTTTTCACCCTTTGGCTACTATGAATAATACAGCAATGAACATTGGTGTACAAGTATCTGCACAAGCCCCAGTTCACAATGCCTTTGGGTGATTACCTAAAAGTAGTATTGCTGGGTTGTATGGTAAATCTATGTTTAGCTTTTTAAGGAACTGCCAAACAGCAGCTGCACCAAAAGTCTGCCGCCCACTGGCTCAAAGCCCAGTCTGTGTAAAGATGTAGGGACTGGAACCCAGCCCAGGACTGATTGCCTCTCGTCAGGACTCTTGCAGTAGACTCCTCGCTTCCCCCTGCCCCACCTCTGCTCCTCCAAGGGCTCCTCACAGCCAGGAGATCATCCTCAAACTCTTCAAACCCGTGCATGGTTCCCCATTGCTCTCTGGATAAAATCTTCAGGCTCTACGCTATGCCCTCTGTGAAGTCCTTCCCATCCTCTCTGAGGTCCCACCGCTGCCTCTGCCCACTCACCGCAGCATTTACCATGTGTACTGGGCGTTTACTGACTCATCTGTCCCCCCATTTGGTGGCGAGCTCCTTGAGATTAGAGACTGAATAGAGAAGGTCCTCAATAAATAAGAGTGTTTCATAGATGAAGAAACTGGGGCTCAGAGAGGGAATTTTCCTACCTGAGGACTCAGAGGGGGGAAGTAAAGGTAACCAGAATTAGATCTGTTTGATTCAACAAGACAGGAGTGTCAAATAAGTCTTCAAAAAATATTAAGTGCCGGTTCCCTTCCTGTCCCTTACCTTGGAGAGTCTAAATGCTCTAGGTCCAGCCCAAGCCTTACTTCTAACTCGCCATGTGACCTCCAGCAAGGCTGTTGCCCTCTCTGGGCCTCAGTTTCCAATCTGTGATCTGGAGAAGCATATCCCCACTATCTCTGTGGAATTCGAGGCTCCTCTGCCACACCACCACCACCCCCACCCCCTCCTGGCAGATTCCTAACGGCTCAGCTGGACTTCTTGGCCACCCCCTCCTGCCCACAGGTAATTAGAGGAACGCAGTGGGGGGGGGTCGAAGGCAGGGGGAAGCCCCAGCAGGCAGCTCCTTCCTCTGAAAGGGGCCCCTCAACACTGCCCGCCCAGCTCCTGCTGTGGGAACAAAAGGCCTTGTGGACGTTCAAAGCGGGACACCGGGCGGGAGGCCAGCGTGGGCGGCCGCAGAGATGGCCACAGGGCTCGTGGTGGGGATGACCGGCGACTGGAAGCTGTCCCCATCCATCAGTCAGCAATGACAGCTCCCAGGGCCCTGCAGCCCCCCGCGGCCCAGCCAGCTGACCGTCCTGGCTGCAGCGGGCCTCCCTCCCCTGCCTGGTGGCTCCAGCCTGATGACCTGAATAATGGATCTGCCTTGAGCATCGGCTGCAGTGACACATTTCTGATTCTTGCTTCTCACTCTCCTCCACAGAGCTTTACCTTCTCACCACATGCCTGGCCACACCCTCATTCTGATGGGGCCATGGGTCCCAGGAGATGATAGGAGCTTGGCCTTGCCTGCTGCCAACTTACTGGTGACCTTGGGCAAGTCTTGGTCCCTCTCTGGGCCTCAGTTTCCCCTCTCTTGAAATGAAAATGAGATCTCCAAACTCTGATGTGTGAATTCTGTGATGCTCAAGGGTCCGAGAGTCATGGAAGAGCAGTGGTGACATGGAGTGGGGCAGACCTGGTTTCAAACCCCTCTTCTGTGTGCCCTTGTCATGTGACCCTGGGCAAGTCACTGAATGCCTCAGCCTCCTCCTCCTCTTCCTTGCCTGTAAAACAAAGAGCATCCCCCACTCCAAGAGACCATTGCGAAGATGAAATGAGATCATATCTGTAAGTACTCGGTCCCAGGACCTGGTGTGGTGCAAGCGCTGCCACAGCATTACATACCAAGCAAGTGCTAGGGATGTAGAGAGAGACAAGAGCAAGGACCTGCCCCAATGGAACCCACAAACATTAAGCCATCACCCAAAAGTCTAATTAATTATAAGTAGTGATGCTGGGAAGGAAAAAGAGTAAGGGATCTGAGAAGGCAGCATTGGAAATGAGACTGGAATAGCATTCTGGACAGAGGGAACAGCTGATATGAATGCTCAGAGGCAGGACCAAGCTGAGGATGTTTGAGGAATGTAGTCGAGACCACTCTGGATGGAGCATAGTGATGGGGAGAGGGAGACCAGGCGGTGCAATGGGTAGGCTTAGAAGGTCTGGGTTTGCATTCTGACCCTCCCCTCCTAGCTGGATGGCCTTGGGAGAACTGCTTAGCCTCTCTGGTCTCCAGGCCTGTGTCTGTTACATGAGAGAAATGCTGGGGTCTGCTTCTTAGAGAGTGAGGCTGCACAGGAGGCCATGGGCCAGAGTGCTTGGATCGGTCCCAGATGAAGTAAGCACTCAGTCCCTGGGAGCTATTTTTTTATCTTTGGCCTCATCATCGTCGTAGACCACGTTGAGCAATTTGACAGATATTATTGGTTTTCTGTCTCCAGGTGCTTTTCTTTTTGAAAACAGTGGAGGCCAGTGGTGTCGACTGGTACAAAAAGTTCCTACAGCTTGGGTGGTGAGAAGAAAAAAAAAATTGGAAACAAACTAAATGTCCATCACCAGGAAGATGACTCAATGAGGAGTGACATATTCATACTGCGGAATAGTCTATCGTAGTGACAGTGTGTCAACTGGAGCGTCACGTATCAACAAGGATCAGTCTCAAAATAGGATGTCGAGCCAAAACAACAATCACAGAACATACATATGGGATGCTTGCATCTATAGGGAGTTTTAAAACATGCCGAGCCATGCTGCATTCTGTGTATGGCTGCACACATAGGTGGTAAAAGCACAGGGCACACATGGAAATGATACAAACCAATTCAGGACAGCAGTTCAGTCCACCCCAGTGCTCTCTTTCAGCCTTCTCTGCTTTATTTTTATCATTACTCTGACACTTTACATATTTTAACCTACTTTGTTTATCGTTGGTGTTCCTCCTACTGGAATGCAAGCTCCATGAGGTCAAGGATGGGCTTTTTGCCTGATGAGTTGGTTGCTGTTTCCCCAGTGCCTAGAACAGTGCCTGGAACATAGGAAGCTCTCAATAAATATGTATTGAATGGATGGAAGAAAGGAGGGAGAGAGGAGAGAAGAAGACATGGAAGGCAGGGAGGGAGAAAAGAAGGAAGCTTGAGAGGGAGATAATTAGCATTGCAAAGAAAAACACCAGCTTTTCTTACACAAAATAAAACACACATGAGACCCTCAGATGAAACCAGAGGGTTTGACTGAGAGACAGGAGAAAAACCCCCACCCCTCACCACTGCCCCCGGGGGCCCTCACAGCCCCACCCAAGGCTCCCAGGCTCCCACACACCCCAACTCCCTCCCTGGAGTGGGAGGGGGATCCTAGACTGCAAGGGCAGACCTTGCTCCCATCCCTTTGGAAAAGAGGACAGAAGATGGGGTCTACCCTGGGGCACAGCAAGACAGCCTGACTGATATGAAAGAGACTTTTCACCTCTGAGTCAGGGGAGCCCAAGAAATGCAAACTCAGGGAGCCTGGGCCAGCAAGATCATGTTCTTCATCAGCACAGTCTCCCCCTTGGCACAGCCTCCCCTGATGGTCTGAGGTCAAGGTCCCTCACCCTACTTACACCCACCAAGCCAGACTCCCTCTGCTCCCCTGCCCAGGTCCTGGGGATTCCACCCTGTAATTTTTCTAGGTGTCCATTTTGCTCCAACCCCAGCCCCCTCTTCTGTCCTGTACACAGCAGCAGCCTTCTCGCCCACCTTCCTATGTCCACTCAGACCCCTCCTCACAGCTGACCATGCCCCTCTCCTCCTGGCTGTTCCTCAGTGGCTCCCAACTGCCCTCAGGACACAGTCTCTGCCCGAGCCCAAGGCCCTGCCTCCAGCCCCCCAGCGGCATCCCCCAAAAGCCCCCCTCACACTGCTCCAGCCACTTCCTCAAGTGCCCCCTCTCTCCCCACTCTGGGCTTTTGCACATACTGTTCCCCCCACATGTAATCTTCCCTCCCCCCACTCCTCCCCACCTCCCAGACATCAACCATGGACCCTCTTCCTTGTCCTTTAGTCACTCAGCTTATGTGCCCCACCACCACCACCAGAAAGCCTTCCCTGACTTCCCAGGCTGGGCCAGGTGCTTCCTCAGGGATCCCACAGCCCCCTGGGTTTCCTGAGACAAAGCCTGTTGCCCACAAAAGTGTGAACTCCAAGAGAGCAGGAACCATATTCTGGTCATAACTGGACCCCCAGGGCTTGGGCCAGCACAGGCACTAGTTAAATACCTGCTGAATGAATGAATGAATGGGCCACACCTGTCACACCTGGATAAGCCCCAGGGTCCTTTGGAAGGTCTAGACGTGGATGAAGGGAGTTCTAAGCCATCTGAACTCATGGCCTCCCAGGGGTCTGGCTATATGGCCTGCAGCCCCTTCGTGCAGGGAATGTAGACACAGGGAGTTTATTGCCTGTTTCGAGCACTTACTTGCCCAGCCCCACTTGTAATTCCCCCACCAGGTGAGCATGATATAGCTAATAAAGCTGCATTAAACTTCCCTTCAGTCCAATTTACCTGTGGGAAAATGGTGGGACCCTAAATCTCAATGGGCATGAAACACGTGGTAGGACGAGCCTCCCTGCCAGGAGAACCAGGGAGAAGGGGGCTGCAGGCCACAAATTGTCCCAAAGGGCTCAGCCCAAAGGGATCAGGAGGAGAAGAAGGTGTGAGAGGTGGGTGGCCAGAGAGGGGCTGGGCCTGTTAGGGACAGTGGGAAGGAGAAATCACTGACCTTTCTCACCCTCCAGCCCCCCTTAAGCACTTACTGATTAAACCCTACAACAACCCCGGGAGGAAGGCACCTTCATCATCCCCCTGTTTCCAGATGAGGAAACTGAGGCTTAGAGAGGTGAGGTGACTTTTCCCAACATCACACAGCTAATTCAGGTCCCCAGAGAGATGGGCTGAAGCCAGGCCTGAGGATTTCAGTGGTATATGGTGGGAATATTTAAATAATCTATTTTTATTTTTCAGCCCATTTAGCTCCTATCTCTGGCATCTCCGGCACTTGCTAATTCCCCCTCACAACAAAGCGGGGGTGGGGTGCTAGCCCCAGGCTCCCAAAAGAAGGGCCAAGGAACAGCATGAAGCCAGCTTTCTTGTTACAGCATTTTATTTCCACTGTGCTTATTTTTGAAGCCACTTTCTGTCGGTGGTCACTGATATTGGTTTCCCATTATTTTCAGCAAGATAAAGCTTCCTTTAAAATAATATTTTAAAAATATACGTTTAAAGTGAATCTGCTTAAAGAAAAATACTAAGTAAATATACAGGTGGGACTCGGTTACGCCTAAAGTCCACAGCGCTCACCACCCACCTGCCGCATCAGCGCAGCGTGTGTTGTGATTCTGCCTCCTCCCTGGGGCGAAGTCCAGAGGGCAGGAACTGTTGCCTGCTTAGTTCACGGATTTATCCCAAGTGGCCTAGAACAGCGCCTGGCACATAGCAGGTGCTCAATAAATATTTATAAGGTGAAGGTGGCAGCGATACAGGAATGAGGTGTTGAAAACTCGTGGAGCCGGCCCCAGGGAAGTCCTTTCCCTGTGATTCTGAACTCCTACCATCACAACATTCTGTTGTTTTCCAGGATTCAATGAGCTCTGATTCCAGAGTTCCAGGGTGCTCAGATCTCGGGGTTCTTGACTCTGTGTTTCTGAGTCTGTTGTTCTCTGTTCCTAAAGCCTCTGCAGCTCAGGAGCCACGTGCAGTTACTGTGCAGTTGTTAGAATGTGGCTGTTATTGTGTGATTCTGTGGGGCGCCCAGGACCACGACTGCAGATCAGACCCTCTGGCTGGTGCTGGGGGGATGAGAGGGGCAGGGAGAGCATGAAGGAGGAAAGGAGGAGGGACAGGAGGGGAAGTAAAAGCAGAAAAAGAAAAGAGAGCGGAGAAGAAGGAGGAGGAGGGAGAGAGATAGACAAAGACGGAGGACAGGAGCTGGGGAGAAGGAGAGAAGAGAACTGAAGGAAAGGGGGAGAGAGAAGAGAGTGACGGAGGTGTCAGAAAGCAGAGAGTGCAGTGGGGAGAGATGCGGAGAAAGAGAGAAGTCCCCACACCCACGCACATGGCCCATCCTCTCCTGAGTCCCCTCCCTGTCCTGCACAGGGCAAGGTGACAGCCTGCCCCATGTCCACCTCCTCCCTCAGGCTGTGGGTCACCTGGGCACCAGCTCTTCCATCCTCACTCAGGCGCGGCTGATGTGACTGAGCCCTCTGGGAAGGAACTTGCTGAGGGCAGAGGAGGTGGAGGAGGGAAGGTGGAGACGCTGGCACGTACCCATCTCTCACATCGAGGCTCTGATGCCAGAGCTCGTGAGAGAAGCATTGGCTGAGCCCTCCCCATGTTCCGGGCACCCCCTGAGGAATGTACACAGATCATCCCCTGTGATGTTCACAGCAGTCCCGTAAGGTAGGATTGGTCACCCCATTCAAAGAAAAGAGAAGCAAGGTAACTTTGCTCAATTAAACTCTTAAATTTTTTAAAGGAGAGAGAGAGAGAGAGAGAACTAAGGTATGTTACATATGTTGGCCAGGTCAAGTAGAAAAGCTTAATGAATGAGTGGGTGGATGGGTGGGTGGATGGATGGATGGATAAATAGAAAGATGGGTATGTGGGTGTATGAGTAGGTGTATAGATGGGTGGGTGCATGGACAGGTGGATGGGTGGATGGGTGGGTAGATAATGGATCGGTGAATTGATGAGTAGATGGATGGTGCTATGGGTTAAATGTGTCCCTAAAAACTTCATGTATTAGAAACTTAATCTCCATTGTAACAGTGTTGAGAGGGTGGGAAATCCTACTGTGGTAATTGAAAGGTGGCGCCTTTAAGAAGTGATTAGATTATAAGGACTGCATCCTCATGAATGGATTAATCCATTGATGGTTTAATGGGTATTCATGAGCATTGTTATGATGGCTTAATAAGGAGAGCAAATGAGAGGTTTAGATTTCTCTTGCTCAGCCCATTCTCTCCATGTGATACCCTAGGTTGCTGTAGAGCTACCACCAAGAACAAGGCCCTCACCAGATGAATTTCCTGGATCATGGACTTCCCAGCCTCCAAAACTGTAAGAAATAAAGTTTATTCATTTAGAAATTACCCAGTTTCGGGAATTCTGTTAAAAGCAACAGAAACTGATACAGATGGATGGATAGATAGATGGATGGATGGATGGATGGATGGATGGATGGATGGGTGTATGGGTGGATGGAAAGGTAGACAGGTGGGTGGATAGATGACAGACAGATGGATGGATGGAGGACAAATGGAAGGATGAGTGTATGGATGGGTGTAGGGATGGGTGGAGGGATGGGTGGAGGGATGGGTGGATGGGTGGGTATCAGCAGATGGCTCAGTGGATGGATGGGTGATAGATGAGTGATGGATGGATGGTGGAAAGAAAGGAAGGACAGAGGGAGGATAGTTTAATAGATGACTACATGGCAAACAGCCCATCCTAGTGAAGGGTGCATCTCCCCTCCTCCCAAATCATTCCAACCATCCTCTACCTTCATCCCAATCCTGTCCCAGATATGTCCTTATAACTTAATAACAAGAGAACGACTACAAGAAAGAAACATAAGGCAGTAGTAATAATCTCTAAATGTGGGGAGACCTGCCAGACAAGAAGAAACCAGCTCTGAAAACATAAAGAAGAATGATCAGCTCCAGCAAAGTCGTGCCATGGGAACCGAGCTGTCCTCAGCGTGGTTACAGAGCAGGACTGAGGGCAATGGGCGGAGCCTGCCAAGTACTGGGAAGAGGAAGGCATTACAGATGGAGTTTGCATTTTATTTTTAAAGCCACAGGTTTCAGACAGAGGACTGACATGGCCCCACGCATTTTACCAAGATCACCTGGTGGGGAAGGAGGCGGTGGTAGGGAGAGAGGAGGCGAGCAGGTTCACAGGCATTCGGGTGCCATAGACGTGCAGGTGACAGGCGGCAGTGAGGGGGAGAGAGGGCAGAGGGTGGTTTAGGGGACATTTTGGAGGTAGAATTGTCAAGTCTTGGAAATGGGTGGGTTGTGGGGAATGAGCCAGTGGGGGAAGAAAACGTGGCTCCCAGGTTTCCAGATTTAGCTTTTGAGATCATGGGAGAAACATTTATTAAGCTAAGGAAGACTGGTTGAGGTTTCAGCTGGGGAGATCAAGAGTTCTTCTGTTTATTTATTCATACAAAAAATATTTATGGGGCACCTATGTGCCCTATCCTACTATCCTACAGATCTGGATTCACAAAGAATGTACCAAGACACCCCCCCCCCCAGCCACCCAGCACAGCATGTACCCAACCAGGTTACCCACCAGCTCACCAAATCCCCCAGGAGTGACAGGACCAAGTGTGTGGGGGTGTCAAGTTCTCCCTGTCCTTCCCTGCAGCCTCCCTGAGTGGCCATGTGCCCCCTGGGTGTTAATCCCTCACCCCCTGCCTCCTGGGAAGGCACACACAGGACTTGCACGATGGCGGCCTGTGTCAGCCCCCTGGGTCCAGGTCCTCACAGCAGAGAGAACAGCTACCAGCTGGCCCTCACCAGCTGTGTGACCTTGGGCAGGCCACATTCCAAAAATGATCACCCCAGGAGGGTGTCATCCATTCAGCCACCAACTGCTTGGCATCTT